>NC_086156.1:108824859-113624859 GCF_035149785.1 Candoia aspera | reverse complement strand
TCACATAATGTGGATTTTTTTTTAAAGAATTTTGAGATTTTGGGCAAGTCCTTATAGGAGTCAAGACAGGAGTGTTGACTTATTTGTACCTGGGATAAAGAGCAGGGCTACATTTGATCAAATAGAAATCTAAAATTGCCATGTGGAAGTTGAGGGGCTTATTTTCCTTCATCCCAGATCGAAAACTACAGGGTGAAACCATAGGAATTATTTCAATATTTATTTTCCATTTAATTTCCCTGTTGAGCAAAGAGGCTGAGCAATTACAATCTTCCCCCCACACGGATGGTAGTGGAGGGGATGGCAGGTCGAGGCATCCCTGGGTGGGGAGGGGGTGGCCGCAGGACCTGCCAGGCAGCTACCAAAGGCAGGAAGAGAGTCCAAACTCAACGGACCCAGGAGGATTCTGGGAGAGGATCTCTGCAATTCCCAAAGTTCGGTTTCTTGGCTCTTCCCGGCGGTGGGGAGGGAGTATCAGGATTAAGGGAATTGAATATCTATTAATATAGAAGGGAAGACAAATGAGCATCATATAGAAAAGAATTTAACTGAGGAGTTTGTTGTTGTTTATTCGTTTAGTCGCTTCCGACTCTTCGTGACTTCATGGACCAGCCCACGCCAGAGCTTCCTGTCAGTCGTCAACACCCCCAGCTCCCCCAGGGACGAGTCCGTCACCTCTAGAATATCATCCATCCACCTTGCCTTTGGTCGGCCCCTCTTCCTTTTGCCTTCCACTCTCCCTAGCATCAGCATCTTCTCCAGGGTGTCCTGTCTTCTCATTATGTGGCCAAAGTATTTCAGTTTGGCCTTTAATATCATTCCCTCAAGTGAGCAGTCTGGCTTTATTTCCTGGAGGATGGACTGGTTGGATCTTCTTGCAGTCCAAGGCACTCTCAGAATTTTCCTCCAACACCACAGTTCAAAAGCATCGATCTTCCTTCGCTCAGCCTTCCTTATGGTCCAGCTCTCGCAGCCATATGTTACTACGGGGAACACCATTGCTTTAACTATGCGGACCTTTGTTGTCAGTGTGATGTCTCTGCTCTTAACTATTTTATCGAGATTTGTCATTGCTCTTCTTCCAAGGATTAAGCGTCTTCTGATTTCCTGACTGCAGTCAGCATCTGCAGCAATCTTCGCACATAGAAATACAAAGTCTTTCACTGCTTCTACATTTTCTCCCTTTATTTGCCAGTTATCAATCAAGCTGGTTGCCATAATCTTGGTTTTTTTGAGGTTTAGCTGCAAACCAGCTTTTGCACTTTCTTCTTTCACCTTCATCATAAGGCTCCTCAGTTCCTCTTCGCTTTCAGCCACTGAGGAGAGATGGCGGTATTCAGAGAATCTAATGGGATTGAACTGAAATATTCATCAAGGAAGAAATGTAGGTAATGAGTCCGTATTTGTACCTCTCAAGAAATGTTAATGTTTTTGTAAATATATATATAAAAGCTTCCTAGTACATTCTCTTGCCCTAATATTTCCTTCCCCCTGTCATGGATTCTTTTTAAACTATTCCCAATTTGATTGCCTCAGGCTCAAAAGATCCCCCCAAAGCAGCAGAACATATGACAACTGGAGTTTTTAACTTAATTCATTTCATTCATTCATTTCCTGTCATGCTTTTATTATTTTTTTTATTATTATTAATAACTCAAGGCATAGCAAATACTTCCTTTCTCTGTGTCTCCTGCAAAGTAATAGATTGCTGTGTCCTCTGGCTTCAGGCTGCTCATTTGCAGATACAGCTGGCTGCGGGAATCGTCCCTGGAAATGGTGAAATGCCCCTTCACTTTGTCCAAGAAGTAGGTTTCTCCATCATAATCTACCATTGCAACCCATTCCAGCCCTTTTCCCGGGGTCGTCTCAGCCAGTGCATGTTGGAGCTGCTGTAGTCAAAGCCGGAGGCTTGGCAGGAGAGACGGACGGATTCTCCAGGTCTTCTCAGGTTCTCTCCATACTCCAGCACCTGGACCTCGGACTGAACTCCTAAAAAAAACAGTTGTTTCAATAAGCTCTCCTGTATACAAGAATTAAAATGGAAAGAAACTTTAAATAGAGGGGAGAATTACCTCTGAGGACTGCTAGGAAGGACACCGAGTTCAGCAAGAGGAATATTTTTCCTCCCTTGAATGAATGGAGGGAAATTGACAGAAAGGATTCAGGAAAGGGCACCAACCTTGTGTTGGTGGGTGTAGTCAGAAAAGGGAAACCATGGGGCTCCTTTAAAGGGAAAAGGGGTCCAAATTTCCATATAACTTGGGATAAAAGAGCCCCTCAGTGCATTGATGTCATAGATTTCCTTGAACACATCTGACACTGGTGATTTTCAAGATAACTTTCCAGTCCTATGAAAAGTGAACACAAGGGATTTATTTATTTATTTTTGTTTTTATTTTGCTGTGAGGAGATAGGAGAATGGGCAGGTTTACCTAAGATTAATTAAAACAAGGTCCTGCAAAATTTCACCACTTCTGAAATGTGATTCAAGGTAACAGAGAATGAACATGCATTAAGAATTTTTGAAAGAGAAATGAACAGATCCACAAATTGGAGTTCATGAAAAGTTTTACATTTCGCCTTAATGACGTCCCTTTGAAAAAACCCAAAAGGACTGAACGCCGACCAAGCCACGAGGCAAAATTAGGACGTCAGAGTTTAATCAGAGAAATCGGAGGAAGAGAAGAAGCAGATCGAGCCAATGGGGTGTTCTTTCTTTAATAGATCACTTGCAACCTTCCCCGCCGGCTTCCCCATTGACTTTCTGGGGATCCGAGAAGATTGCAGATGGCGATCACGTGATTGCAGCCCCCTAGCAACAATATGTAAATGCGAGCTGGTTGCCGAGGGCCCAAAATGTGGGCACATGATCATGGGGGGGGGGACGTTGCTGCAGCATTTCACGATGGCCAGAAGTGCTTTACTGGCATCAAGCACCCTTTCCAAGGCCGTCATTGCTTTGAATGGTCATTAAGTAGCCAGTTGTTAAGTGAGGACTTCCTGTATATTAATGTGGAGGGAACAAGAAAAGAGCAACAAGTAGAAAAGAACTAAACTGGGGAGCGGTGGCGATATTGAGAACCAAAGGGGACTGAACTGCAAAATATCTCAAGGAACAATTATCGGTAATGAATCCATATTTCTACCTTAGCTTAGAATTTATCTTTTTCAAAACGGCCCAGTTTATTCCACTGCCCTGAGATTTCCTTCATGTCCCCTTCCGAAGTTCTAACCATTGTTGGAAGGAAATCTCACCTGCTGAAAGTTTATTTTCCAAGCTGCTTGGAGGTGGAAACACTTAGGAATTTCCTGCCAGCTCTTTATATGGACAAGCTTTGCGACTGTGATGTGAAAGTCTTTCCGCCCTCTAGCAATGTCCGTGCAAGCGCACTTGGCTGGTGGATGGAAAGGCGGTGCTCTCTAGGAATTCTAGGAAGGAGCAATTCCCCGGCATTCAGAGGGGGGGCGCTCTGTGGTGGGGCCCCTGCTGGGTTGGGGTTCCCTTTGCTTGGGGCAGTTTGGCTTCTGACCGAGCTGGGACCTCTTCATGTTTGGCGCTGCTAGATCGGAAGGTGAACTTTCTGGAGAAGAAATCTTTTGTGGAGATCTCTTCGGCCTGGGAAGAATGATCACCTGAATGGGTCCTTTTATTTGAAAGATTGCTGGCCAAGTCTGAAAGGGATCTTTTGTCAGAACAGCTGGGTGCTTCCTGTTCCATTTTCACCTTTTTCCTTGCTTGAGGAGGGAAATCTGCATGGCGGGAATAGCAGTATTTGGGGAAGAAAGTAAGGAGGAAGAGAGAGATCTTGACTCCTTCTGACCCCGCATTACCCACCGCGTCTTCCAAGATCAGCTGTGGGCTCTCACTTCATTCTGTGGAGATTTATTTGCTGCTTTTCATTCCAACTACACAAACTCAACCTTCTGTGACTGAATCAACATGGAGAGTACTTCTGAGGAAGGGAAAGTTTTTGCCAGGCTTCAGACTCACTTCCTCCCACTGTGTATCCCTAATTAAATTTTAACTTTTTAAAGAACTATCCTGCTTATTCTCCTGCCCTGAGATTTCCTTTGTCTCCCCTACCAAAGCGCTAATCAGATTCCACACTGCTTATTCCAAAATCAGCTCTGAGCTTCCACAAGCTATCAGGGAGATTTATCAGTTGCTTCTCAGTGTGAAGAAACATATTCAACCTTCTGTGACTGAATCAACTTGGGGAGCTGCTCAGAGGAAGAGAGAGTTTTTGCCAGGCTTCAGATTCACTTCCTCTCACTGTGTGTCTTGCACAGTAATAGACTGCCGAGTCCTCTGGCTTCAGGCTGTTCATTTGCAGATAGACTTGGCTTTTGGAGTTGTCCCTGGAGATGGTGAAGCGTCCCTTGACTTTATCTGAGTAGTAAGTGGCAGATGTATCGATCCTTGCAACCCATTCCAGGCCTTTCCCTGGAGCTTGTCTCACCCAGTGCATAGTATAGCTGCTGAAGGTGAATCCGGAGGCTTGGCAGGAGAGAGGGAGGGACTCTCCAGGCCTTCTCACATCCCCACCGGACTCCACCAACTGGACCTCAGACTGGGCACCTACAAAGAAAGGTGTTTTGGTGAAATCTCCTGTATACAAGAACAGCAAATTGAAGCAAATCCTATAGAGAGGTCAGAATTACCTCTGAGGACTACTACTAAGGACACCAGGTTTAGCCACAGGATCATTTTTGCTCCTGATAATGAACAAAGGGGAAATACAGGACAGGATTCAGGAAAGTGCACAAACTTTGTGTTGCTGGGTGTAGCCTGAAAGGGGAAACCGCCGTGGGTCTCTTTTAAAGAGGAAATTGTGTGTCAATTTGCATATCACTTGGGATAAAAGAGCCCATCAAGGCATTGACCTACAGATTTCTTTGCATACTCCTCACACTGGTGATTATATAGATTGAGAAGCAGCTGTTTGTGTCCATCATGGCAAGTGGGAAAAGAGACCTGATTTTGTCTCATCACACTTTGTCGCTTTACTAAGCCTCTTTTGTTAATAAGGTAAGAAAAAAATATCCAGGTCAATCTCTTGGTTTCTCATTTGTGTTTCCTTTTTAAGTATTAAAACCTCGGCCAATTTCTTTTGTAGATCCAGTGTAACATCCTTTTCTAAATTGTTCTCTTGGCCTGTCAGTTGTAAAACCAGTTTTGATACCACCTTTATCTTGTCAGATAAAATTTGTTCTACATCTTTCGTTTCTTCAATAACATCTTTTGCACATAGTCTATAGAAGCAGACATTATTACTGACATTGTTGAGAGAATGGCTACTATTTTCTGATTCTGTTCTTCAAAAGTCTCCTTCATCTTTCCTCTACCTAAAATCTTTAGTCCCCTCTAGTGGCCAGGTGTTGAAATCATGAAATTCTTTATCTGTGTTCTGTCTTGTAAAAACCAAAACAGGATCTATTTGCCATGAGAAGCTATTTGTATTTTATAATTCATTCCAGAATGTTTTTGTGAAAGTTTTGATATTCCAATTTTTCTAGACCCTTAGTCCATTTATAATTTTCTAGGATGAAATTTGATTTAGCTTTTATTTTTTTATCTATCTTCATTATTTTTTTAATAACTCATACAAGCGAACAACCTAATACTCCTCCTTCCTCCTCCTATTTTCCCCACAACAACAACCCTGTTGTGTGAGTTGGGCTGAGAGAGAGGGACTGGCCCAAGGTCACCCTTCCGGCTTTCATGCCAAAGCAGGACCAAAAGTTACAGCTTTTTGCTGTTTATTTCAGATTCCTTAAATTCTTAAACTGATGATTAACATTTTCTTTCGTTCAGGATTAAAAGCAGACTCACCCAGCATTTTCAAGCTTGTCATTCTGAAGGTTTCTAATAGCTTAGAAACAGTTAATGAGTAATTTCCGAAACTGATTAGAAAGTGAGGTTTCCAAACTTTAAAAGTCTCCACTGCGGTTGCAAGCAAGGTGGCCAATCCTATTGTTTGCCAGGGCTCAAACTGGCAGGAACCCTCAGTCTGGTGTTCTCCTCATGGGGAACAGCCATCTGGAGCACATGTGGGAAATTTCCCGTCCTCTCCTTACCTGGAGAGGTTCCGAGGGACCGGTCTACTCACTGGTTCCTCGGTCTTTTGCACAGTTGTCACATCCACTTTCCCAAAGCTGTCTTCAGTCCACCCTACCCCGGAAGTCCCTTGCAGGGGTAATTTTCAGATAATTTTCCAGTGCAGAGAAAAGGGATGGCAGGCATGTTTTTCGTTGTTTGTTTGTTTCTTGACTGTCAGCCTATAGGAAAAAGGTTTACTTTAGAGTAAGTAAAACAAGCACATGAAAAGTTTTGCCACTTCCCAAAACTGATTCAAGGTAACAGAGAATAAACATGCATGAAGACTTGCTTATAGAAACCCGTTAGAGAAGGGATATAAAAAAGGCAGGCACATCTTAGGCAATTTGGTACAGTACAGCTTGTTTCTTTATTGGAAAACCCTAAATATATTAAATACTGACAAAGCCTTGAGGAATTATTTGTAGTTTTCTTGGGGAAAAAAATGATATTATGTGGAAGTCCTTGTAAGAGTCAAGGCAGGAATTTTTAATTTTTTACTACAGAGGATAAAAGGCAGGGTTACACTGAGTAAATAAAAACCTTCCTTTGCCATGTCAAATTTGTAGGTCGGATTTTCCTTAGTCAAATTTTATTTATTTTTATTTATTAATCAAATTTAGCCACCACCCATCTCCCCCAAAAGAGGGACTCTGGGCTGTTTACAATAAAATCAAGGACGAAATATAAACATTAAAATCCCATTAAAAAGATTATTATAAAATACAGTAAATAAATATAGAAACCAAAAAAGGTATAAATTCCAGGCTGGTGGGAGGGACTCTAGGGTGCAAGCCACTCCCAAGAATGGTTATTCACTTTCCTGCCCCAGGCGAGATGGCAGAACCAGGTCTTCAGGGCCTTCTGGAAGGTCAGGAGTGAGAGGGCCTGCTGTACCTCTGGGGGCAAGATGTTCCAGAGAGCGGGGGCCACTACAGAGAAGGCCCATTTCCTAGACCCCGCCAGGTGGAATTCTCTTATGGACGGGGTCCGCAACATGCCTTCTCTGGATGATTGGGTGGGGCGGGTCGATGTAATGGGGATGAGACAGTCCCTCAGGTAACCTGGCCCCATTCCATGTAGGGCTTTAAAGGTCATAGCCAACACCTTGAATTGGACCCGTAAGCAAACTGGCACCCATATACTGTAAACTAGAGGTCTGGAAGATGAGACCATAGGACTTCATTTATTTTTTTCATTATTTTTTTCATTTCATTATTTTTCCCTTTCAGTTCGACTGTGAAGGAAACAGGCAGAAGTTATCTGCCCTGTTTCTCACACCTTGAAGTTAGTGGGGAGGACGCCAAGTCAAGGCATCTCTTGGTTGATAGGTGGTGGGAGGGAGATCTACCAGGTTTCTCCTCCAAGGCAGGAAAATAGCCCAAAATAGAGAGACTCAAGAGGGTTTCAGGGAGAGGAGGTTAGTAATAGACAACATTTGGCTCTCTTGGCTCTGCCTGGCTGAGGGGAAAGAGATTAAGGATTAAGGAAACTGAGTATTTATCAGTATAGAAGGAATTAGAAAAGAGCAACATGTAGTAAAAAAAAAAACTCAGGAGAGTTGGCAATACCAACTACCCAAGGGGATTGAATGGCAAAATAGGTCAAGGAACAATTGTAGGTAATCAATCCATATGTCTACCTCTAATGAAATTTTAACTACCCAATTTGTTCTACTCCCCTGAGATTTCTTTCGTATCCCCTACCAAAGTGCTAACCAGGTTGTTGTTGTTTATTTGTTTAGTCGCTTCCGACTCTTCATGACTTCATGGACCAGCCCACACCAGAGCTTCCTGTCGGTCATCAACACCCCCAGCTCCCCCAGGGACAAGTCCGTCACCTCTAGAATATCATCCATCCACCTTGCCCTTGGTCGGCCCCTCTTCCTTTTGCCTTCCACTCTCCCTAGCATCAACATCTTCTCCAGGCTGTCCTGTCTTCTCATTATATGACCAAAGTATTTCAGTTTTGCCTTTAATATCATTCCCTCAAGTGAGCAGTCTGGCTTTATTTCCTGGAGGATGGACTGGTTTGATCTTCTTGCAGTCCAAGGCACTCTCAGAATTTTCCTCCAACATCCCAGTTCAAAAGCATTGATCTTCCTTCTCTCAGCCTTCCTTATGATCCAACTCTCGCAGCCATATGTTACTACAGGGAACACCATTGCTTTAACAATGCAGACCTCTGTTGTCAGTGTGATATCTCTGCTCTTGACTATTTTATCGAGATTGGTCATTGCTCTTCTCCCAAGGATTAAGCGTCTTCTGATTTCCTGACCGCAGTCAGCATCTGCAGTAATCTTTGCACCTAGGAATACAAAGTCTTTCACTGCTTCTACATTTTCTCCCTCTATTTGCCAGTTATCAATCAAGCTGGTTGCCATAATCTTGGTTTCTTTGAGTTTTAGCTGCAAGCCAGCTTTTGCAGTTTCTTCTTTCACCTTCATCATAAGGCTCCTCAGTTCCTCTTCACTTTCAGCCGCTAACCACGTTCCCCACTGCTTATTCCAAGATCAGCTCTGGGCTCCTTCTTGATATGATGGAGATTCATTTGTTGCTTCTCTTTCCAATTACACAAACTCAACCTTCTATGACTGAATCAAATGCAGAGTTGTTCTGAAGAAGAGAGAGTTTTTGCCAGGCTTCAGACTCACTTCCTCTCACTGTGTCTCCCGCACATTAATAGACTGCTGTGTCCTCTGGCTTCAGGCTGTTCATTTGCAGAAAGAGTTGGCTTTTGGAGTTGTCTCTGGAGATGGTGAAGCACCCCTTGACTTCGTCTGAGTAGTAAATGCTGGATGTACCCATCGCTGCAACACATTCCAGCCCTTTCCCTGGAGCCTGTCTCACCCACTCCATCCAATAGTGCCTTACGGTGAATCCAGAGGCTTGGCAGGAGAGATGGAGGAACTCTCCAGGCCTTCGCACGTCCCCTCCAGACTCCACCAACTGGACTTCAGATTGAGCTCCTAAAAAAATAAAGGTGTTTCAGTGAGATCTCCTGAATACAAAAACAGAAAATAGAAGGCAATTCTGTAGACAGGGAAGAATTACCTTGGAGGACTTCTGATAAGGACACCAATTTAGCCAGGGATCATTTTTGGTTCCTGTAACGACTGGAGGGGAATTGGCAGGAAAGGATTCAGGAAAGTGCACAAACTTTCTGTTGGTGGGTGTTGCCTGAAACACCCACTGGTGATTTTCAACATAACTTTCCAGTCCTATGAAAATGAATGAAATTCATTTTATTGCTGCGGGGACCTAGGAGAAAATGCAGGTTTATATGAAAGTAATTAAAACAAAGTCCTTCAAAATTTCACCACTTCTCAAAAGTCATTCAAGGTAACAGGGAATGAACATGCACTAAGAATTTTTGAAAGACACATGTTAGAGATTGAAAATGCAAAAAAAAACCCAGCACATCTGAGTTCTGGAAATTTTTTTCACCTTCCTTTCCCTTTTTAAGCCCCCCCCCCCCCCCAAGAACTGAATGCTGACCTGACCATGAGGCACAATTTACCAGCTGGAGCTGAGTCAGAGAAATCGCAGGGAGAGAAGAAACAGATGAAGCCTATGGGGTGTTCTTTGCTTATTAGATTGGTTTTTAACTGCACAGTTCCATGGATTTAATATACAGTATTGCTTGTTTTTGGTTATTATTTTGTTTGGTTAAGACTCCCTTAAAAGGAAATTGTCTTTCCATTTGCATATCACTTGGGATAAAAGAGCCCCTCAGTTTTTTTGACTTATACATTCTCTTGCACAGATCTTACACTGGTGATTTTCAACATAACTTTCTAGCCATAAGAACAATTAAGGCAAGGTTTTGTTTTTTCACTGTGAGGACACAGGAGAAAAGGCAGATTTACATTAGTGTAATTAAAACAAAGACTTGCAAAATTTCACCACTTCTCAAAAATGATTCAGTGTAACGGACTGAGAATTTTTGAAAGAGACATGTAAGAAGTAGAAAATGCAATTCCTACTGTTTAATAAGTTGTTCCTCAGTTCCAAGTTCCAACACCACATCTGAATTCAGGAAATTTTTTCCACCTTCCTTCCCCTTTGGAAGACACACAGAAGAACTGGATGCTGGCACAATTTATAAGTCGGAGCAGAGTGAGAGTAATATTAATAATTTTTCATTTCCCTCCAGGAAACTTTCTGATTCGACACCTATAACAAAAGAGTCCTAAAGTTCTCACTAGAGGGCTGATTTCTTCTTCTCAGGTAGCATATACACAAAATAAATCCCACTCTTACGGAAGTAGAGGAAACAAACTGGAGCAAAAGGATTGCATTTATCTTTGTCCTTTCATTCCACCTGCTATGCTCTATTGTAGATGGTGGGAAAATGGACACAGAAACACAAAGGTTAATTTTATAATGAATTAGATCTTGGTGAAATACATTATATCCCCCAGTCAGATATACATTAGGTTTTCAAAAGCACTTTTTCCTATCTGGAGACACTTATTCTTTTGTCCTAACAGGCAAGGCAGATTGGGAGATTATGGGAGGTAAAAGTGTGTGGGAACTTCCAGGGAAGAGATGGTGAACTGAGGACCACAGTGGAGTGAATAGTGGGCGTGTAGACTGACTCTTCATAATTCCTCTCTGGATAAGGAGATGACTTGAGATCACCCACATGTCCTCCAGACAGTGGCTCCTCATGAGGAGGCCACAACACAGCAGTCTCCAGCAGGTTTAGCCCTCTGGGAGAATTGCCATCATTTTGCTCAAGCCACAGATGGCACCTTTGAAAGGACACCCAGTGTTCCCTAGTGTAAAATTGGTGATCGTTACAGATGGTCTAAGGGTACAGATGGATCTGAAATAAGAGTTTGGAATTAATTATCAGAACCTTCCCCATAGGGAATTTTTAAAATTATTGAAAAGTTTTCTCTTGTAGAGGGAGCTGTAATTGCATTGTTTTCTTCTAAAAATGGTGGAAATGATCAGCCTCAGAAGTGTCATCCCCTCTGAATACACCCTTTCTACTGGGTCCATATTCAGGGGGATTTTGCAGACCATCAGTGCCCCCTAGTGGAAAACTGGAGAAGATGAGGCAGAAGGCTTAACCCTCCGAGGAGATTCCTGTATTCTCATTGGGGAAGGGAGGTAGGAAGAAATTACTGAGCTCCAGAAGACCAAAACAGGTCCAGTGAGAGAGGTGGGGAAAGAATCATGGGTTGTATGAATTAGGGCTGTGTAATAATTACATTATTACAGCAACAACTTTTGCTGCTGACAACAAAGGAAATAGAAATGAAATTAAGGTATGCAAAACAAAGAGACTTTGAATTTGCTAATAAACCAGGAAAATGGCTGGCTTATAAAATAAGAAAAGATGGGGAGGACAAAATGATTATAATAATAAGGGAAAATAATGAAGACTTAGTTGATATTAAAAGAATCAAAAAAGCATTTTATATATTTTTTTTCACACATATGAAAAACATGAAATTTCATTAGATAAAATTGAGGAATATTTAAATAAGCAAAATCTCCCCAAACTCTCATAAACTCAAGAAGTGGTAATTAACAGTCCAATATCAAATCAGGAAATAATAGAAGCTATAAAGAAACTCAAAATAGGAAAAACACTGGGACCTGATGATATATCGTCAGGATACTACAAACACTTTAGAGAACAAAGTATAAGCCCATTTAGAGATTTATTGAATTGGATTATAGATGGATCAAAAATCCCAGAGAGATGGATTGAAGATAAAATAACACTTATGCCAAAGGAAGGACAAGGCACAACTCTAACCAAAAATGATAGACCAGTATCATTGTTAAATAATGACTAGAAAAAATTTACTTCAATATTTGCAGAAAGATTAAAAACAATTCTACAAGAAATCATTGATCAAGATCAAAGTGGTTTTTTGCCAAAAAGACAATTGAAAGTTAATCTATGAACCGTCATCGACATTTTGGAATATGCACAACATCATAACGAATGTCAAATAGCTTCAATAATTTTAGATGCTGAAAAAGCATTTGACAATCTGACCTGGTGTTTTATGATTAAAGTTTTAGAGAAAATGGAATTTGGGAAATCATTTGTGAAAGGGATTGAAGCAACATACACAACACAAAGAGCTAAGATTATACTGAATGACGAATTGAAAGATAATTGCAAAATAGAAAAAGGAACGAGACAGGGATGCCCCCTATCACCTCTCTTATTTATTCTAGTTCTAGAAGTCCTGAATAGAGATATAAGAGGGGATGGTCAAATAAAAGGAGTAAAAATTAGAAAAAAAAAAACAAATTTATAAATTAAAAGCAATTGAAGGTGACCTAGTATTCATA
The DNA here is from genome assembly GCF_035149785.1 of Candoia aspera. NCBI lineage: Eukaryota > Metazoa > Chordata > Lepidosauria > Squamata > Candoiidae > Candoia > Candoia aspera. The sequence continues at coordinate 113,612,439 of NC_086156.1, read as the reverse complement.
TTAGAAATCCCCTAGGTTCTATAGAACATTTGTTTAAGAAATTAAAGGAAGTTGGAGAGTGGCAGGATTTAAGGTAAACAAACAAAAAATAAAAAACAAAAATGTTGAGTAAAAACATGACTCAAAAACAACAAGAAACTTTAATAACTAAATAAGGTTTTACAATAGAAAAAAAGATTAGATACTGAGGTGTAATATTATCAACAAATTATCTATTTGGACTGAAAAAGCAAAAAATGAACAAAGAATTGAGAAATGATACTATTAGAAAAATATTATTGAGGGTTTGGGATAAATATAACAGTAGATTATTACAAAACATACCAAAGTGGATATCGCTATGAGAAGCTTTTGCAAGGAGGGAAAGTTTAGATGATAAGATAATGTGGTTAAGATAAAAAGATTTGATCAAATATGAACAAGATACACCTAGGTTAAAAACAAGAGAAGAAATAGAAGGAGAAGGACACTGGTGTCATTGGTTCACATATATGCAGTTAAATGAACGATTTAAATGAGATAAAAAATATATAAATTTAAAAAAGAAAAAACCTGATCGAAAAACAGTTATCTATAAATAATGAGCATATTATGACAAAGATGAAGAAAATGTTATTATAATTAAATCAAGAAGATGAACACGTCAAAGAGTCTATGATTAATTCGGCATGAAATTTTGGATATAATATTTTATTAGATAACTGGGAAACGATGTGGACAAAGCGTTTAAAATTTAGTTTGTGTTATCATTTATTGGAAAACTTGTACAAAATTATCTACAGATGGAACCTAACCCCACAAAAATATGCAAAAATGTATAAAAACGTTTCTCATGTATGTTGTAAATGTTCACAAAGGGAAGGAACATTTTACAAATCACTTTGCCTTCTCCCAGTTGGAATGCGAGAAATGCATGAAAATGAAGGGACAATCTTCTATCATCCCTAAATTTATATATAATTTTGGATAAAGGAGATACACTATCCATTCACATAATATGGATTTTCTTAAAAGAATTTTGGAATTTTGAGCAATTCCTTATAGGAGTCAAGACAGGCATGCTGAATAAATCTTACCTAAGATATAGAGCAAGGTTCCATTTTATAAATAAAAAACTAGCATTCCCATGTGGAGGTTCTGGTGTTGATTTTCCTAAATCACAGATCAAAAACTACAAGTGGAGACCAATAGAAGTAATTTCATTATTTTTTTCCATTTAATTTTCCTGTTGAGCAAAGAGGCTGAGCGATTCCAACCTTTCTCCCATCCAGAAGTTACTGGGGAGGGCGGCAGGTGGGGAGGCAATTTTCCTAAACCACCTAGAAAATGACTTTCCCCGGAACTGACTTGAAACCCCCGATCTACGTTCCTTTGCTATTCTAAGTATTATAACATGACAGCAATTAGGCTACCCTTGGCAGAAAGTTTTTAGGCCTTGTTTTCTGACTTCCGCCCCCTTCCTCGGTGTCAGACCACACCACACTCTGGCAGGCCTTGCAGCATCCTTATTTTATTACTACATTTCGACTGGTAGCAGAGGAAAATGATTTTAAATGTATTTAAACTTCCAAATGCCTATATGTGTCTGCATACGTTCTTGTGTGTGTGTCTTTTTGTGTCTACATATATGTAGTACATCTATGGATAGAGGGAGAGAGGATATATAGACACAGAAACAAATGCACCCAAAGAGGGAGCGGGGAAGATCTGCGTCTCAAGAAAGAGGAAATGAGGGTTGAACTTCAAAACCCATAAAAGAATGAAGAGTTCTAATTACTGAATCAATTCTGTATTTCCTGATACTTTTTGAGAGCAGAACTTGAGAACAATTTCCCTTTGCTGTCTTTAAGGAGGATTAAAAAAAAGAAAAGACACTATTCAATTTATATTCTGTACTGAGATTTGCCATTTTCTTCCTATCCAAAAGGAGAACAGCTCCCACAATGCCCTTGCCAAGATCAGCTCTTCCTTCCTCTTGGCACTCAGGCAGCTTTCTCAGCTCCCTCTCAAGTCTCCTGGGAAAATCCATCCTTCTGGGGCTGAGCTGACTTGCAGAGCGGCTCTGAGGAAGGGAAGGTTTTTGCCAGGCTTCAGACTCACTTCCTCCCACTGTGTCTCTCGCACAGTAATAGACTGCCGAGTCCTCCAGCTTCAGGCTGTTCATTTGCAGATAGACTTGGCTTTTGGAGTTGTCCCTGGAGATGGTGAAGCGTCCCTTCACTTTGTCCAAGTAGTAAATGGTACCTGAATTGTAGCTTATGTATGCCACCCATTCCAGCCCCTTTCCATGGGCCTGTCTCACCCAGTTCATGTGGTAGCCCCCGAAGTTGAACCCAGAGCCTTGGCAGGAGAGGTGGAGGGACTCTCCAGGCCTCCTCACATCCCCTCCGGACTCCACCAACTGGGCCTCTGACAGGACACCTAAAATAAAAGTTGTTTTAATGAGCTCTTCTTTATGCAAGAAGTAAAATGGAAAGAACCTGAATAGGAGGGAACCAATTACCTCTGAGGACTGCTAGGAAGGAAACCAAATTCAGCCACAGGATCATTTTTGCTCCCATTAAAGTATAGAAGGGACTTGACAGGAAAGGATTCAGGAGAGGGCACAAACTTTGTGTTGGTGGGTGTAGCCTGAAAAGAGACACCCTGGGGCTCCTTTAAAGGGGAAATTGTGGCCTGATTTACATAACGCTCAGCATAAAAGAGCCCCTCGGGGCTTTGAGGTATAGATTTATGTCAACACACCTTTCACACATGGGCCATAGAAGAAAGGGCAGCTTTACACAGGAATAATTAAAGTTTCTGACAGATGCTCCTCACTTAATATAAGGGTTTTAAGGTGACAGAAAGAAATCATGCCCTGAAATTTCCTCAAATAGCCATGCTACAATCCGGAAATAAAGAGGATGGCACATCGGAGTTCAAAATGGTTGCTCCACAGTGGTTCCCTTGACCACGTTCTTTGGAAGAAACCAAAATTGAGTCAAAGCAGACCAAGCCATAAGGCCCAATTAATAGGCCACAGATCACTAATACCTACACATCCAAGCCTCAAAGTTGGAATATAAATAATTGGAAGCCTGTATAATGTTTCTTAATGGTTTGGTTTTTAACTCAGCAGCCATACTGATTACAAATATTGGGAGGTTTTTGGGTTGCCATTTGTATGGTCTACTTATCTGTTTTTAACTGCCCAGAGTTAATTCATACTAAGATTCAAAAAAACTGGCTCTCCTACACTTATTCCATGGACTGAGAAACAGAAATAAATGACTTTTCATTTTCCATACAATTCAGTTTGTTCTATATTTAGCAAAGCCCATCTGTTCTCAACTCAGATGTGGCTTCATGGTGAGGAATGTAATCTCTTGGGATGTTAGATTTCTCTGAATTGCCTTCAGTGGTCTCTCAGGAAAATCAGAGTAAATGTAATGATGCCTCCGAAGTGAGACAAGGCCTGTAGACCCTTCCCCTTCCCCTCCCCCGCCCCCACCCCCACCCCACACATATGCAAAGCGATTCCGTGTGGCAACACTGCCCCCTGGTGGAAAACCTGAGGAGGGCAGGCATGTACTTAACTTTTCAAAGAGATTCTTGCATTCAGAAATGGTAATTAGGGCTCAAAAGAAATGAAAGAGCTCCAGGAAAGTTATGCTGCTCTAAAAATGCACTTTTGTTATATGATAGGATATTCCTTTCGATGGGTTTTTCTATGAGATACTGTATATTCCTGAGGTCGTGTATTCTTATTTTTTCTCCTAAATATCATGAAATCGTGTAAAAACGAGTTGGGAAGGACCATCTCGTTTGTCTAGTACAAACCATCCCTAAGTGGTGGGGAGCCAGACTCTCTCTGCAGACCTCCAACCAAAAGGGCCTCTTCTGGCCAGATTGAAGCAGGTCCCCCTCGTTCTTCCCTCAGCCTCGTTTTACTACAGGCAGACCGGGTTGGAAGGGCTTATCATTGGTCAAAATCTGCTCTATATCTGTTCTGTATCCTCTCTGAGAGGAGAATAATTCTTAGCACCTCTTGTCCTTCTACTATTCATTTGCAAAAGATTTTGCTAAATATGAGACTTAGAGGAAAATATAATTTCATCCTCTTCTTATTTTTCTTTATTTCTTCAAACTGTATCCCACTTTTTTTACATAAACTCCATCTCTACATTCACAGGACCCCTTTTGGCTATTTCGTATTGGTCAATTAAAGAAGAAGCTGACACTGAATATACAGTCCTCAGGATAAAAGAGGCACTCAGTGCATTGACCTTTCATCTTTCCTTGAAGGTATATTTCACACAGGAGAGGGTAGATGAGAGAAGAGCAGAGGAGAGGAGAGCAGAGGAGAGGAGGGGAGAAGAGACTAGTGGGGAGGAGAGTTGAGGAGAGTTGAGGAGAGGAGAACTGTTGCCTTAATTTACAAATGTCTTTGGATAAAAGAATTATTCTTTCTGTTAACTTTAGAGATTTCTCTGAAACTATTTTGAGATCATGAGGAAGTCCTTATAAGAGTCAGACAGTAGAGGAAATAAAGCAAGTACCTGTTTTTGTGTTATTTCAAATGTTGAAAGTACAATCGACAAACACCCACCCAGAATTATTTAACAGTTACATTAGAGACAGGAGGGGATGGCGTAGATTATTTAAAAAAAACTCTGTGTGTTTGTGTGCTGTGTATGTTGTGTCCGTGTGTTTGAGTGGTTTTTCGTTAACTGTGGTCTGTGGATGAAACCCGTGTTTATGTGATGCAGACCAAGCAATCCAGAATCATACGCATGCCAGAATGGTTGAATGTCCACATGTGACGCTTGCCTTAATCCAAATAAAACTCTCAGACTCAGAATCTCAATTCAGGTTCTTGGTTTATTTAGAAAAGAGTGCAAACAGGTAAAAAGCTGAGAATGAGAAAAGCGTGCCTAAACTCAAACTAAATAACGTCTTTGCAAACATCACCCCACCCCCTCCCCAACAGACAGCCCTCCCCACATTCCCAGGTGCTCCTAACGAGCTCTGCTGATCAACGGGCTAAAAGACCTTGACATTTAAGAGATAGCCGAAACACATTTCTCCTGGCAGAATCCCGCACGTCTCCTGTACAAGGTTCCCAGCAGCACCCTCCCAGCCAGTACACGTATCAGCACCACGGCAAGTGAACCGTTACGATGTAGCAACACCGGAACGGGGAACATGAGACCACACATCACAAAGTCAAAAATCGATGTATAACCAACAAGCTCCCAAATGGCTGAGAAACATAATCACTTTCCCTTCTCCAAATTGGATTGCAAGAGATATGTGGAAATTGGGGGACGATCTTCTATCCTCTCTTAATTACTTTTTGTTTTGTTTTTGGTTAAAGTCTATCCATTCACAGAATATAGATTTCTCTGAAACAAGTTTGCGAGTTTGGGCAAGCCTTTCTATGGATCAAGACAGACATCTTTAATTATCCGTACATGGGACAAAGGGCAGGGGTCCCTTGCCTCTTCCAGACAGGAACAAAAAGGCTAGCACATCTGAGTTGGGAAGTTCGCTACTCTGTCGCTTTCTTTACCTTTTGTTTTTTGTTTGTTTGTTTTTTGGAAAAATTCCGAGTATATTAAATGGTGATTATGCCTTGAGGACCGATTCGTGAGCCACAGTAGTTGTATCCACCCCACTCACAAATTCAGACTCAGATCACATTAGGATGACATACACTGACTTGGCTGAATGAGAAAGATAAATAAGTCCATTTCTATTCAACCAAAAAATCAGTTTCTTCTGTATGTAAGAAATCAGCTCTGTTTTAAACTCAGACATGGCTTCATGTCTGAGGATTTAGTCTCTTGAGAAGTTAAATTATCCTGAGATTCTCTGAGGGAACCCTCGGAGCAAGTATCAGAAGATACAATCAACCTCAGAAATAAGATTATATTTGTGTCCACTTTTCTTATTTCCCTGCCCAAACCATGCCTCATGGCCACTGGGACTAAGTGTGCAAGTGCTACTCCCTTGTGGAAGTGATGAGGAAGAGAGGGAGTCATCAAACTCCCCAGGAAGATTCTTCTGTTCCAGGAGGGGAAGTGAAACTCAGAAAAAATGAAGGATCTCTAGGGGATTTAGAAGGTCTAGTAAGGTAATGCAAAGTTGTTCTTCTCCTTCCTGATAGGAAATCCCTTTTGAAAAGTTACTCTATGACCGGTTGTCTATTCTTTGGTTGGGGGAATTCTTAGTTTTTCTCCTAAACTCAGGACAAGTCAGTGGTGCCGTGGCCACTTCATGACTTGACTACTGCAACATGGTGTAGATGGGGCTGCCCTTGAACATTACGCAGAAGCTTCAAATGGTCCGGAATGCAGCAGCACAGGCAGTGATAGGCTTGCATCTGTAGGCCTATGTACTATCTCTGCTTTGCCAGGTGCACTGGCTGCCCGTTGGATTCTGACAGCGATTCAAGGTGCTGTTCACTATCTATAGAGCCCTACGTGAAATAAAGTCTGGTTACTTGAAGAACTGTCTGTCTCCCAGAGTGTCTGCCTGGGTGATCTGATCTGGCAGGGCTACCGTGCTCAGGGTTCCTTCGATGAAACACTGCCATTGATTGGGATCCCAGCAGTGCACTTAATGATCATCACAGCTGCCCTCTGGAACTCGGTTTCCCCTGAGATTCAAATGGCCCCCATCCTACTGGTGTTTGAAAGGTCCCTGAAGAACTGGCTTTTCACCCAGGTCCTTGGCAAGTGTGATTGAAGCCCTTGTTCTTCTTTTTCTTTGTTCCTATCTAGGAAGAAGGCTCAGAACTGTCACCTCCTCTGAAGACACCCTTTCTACTTGCTCCATATTCAGAGGGATTATTCAGACCCACAGTGCCCCCTAGTGTAAAACCATGGAAGATGAGGCAGAGGGCTTAATTCCCCAAGGAGATATCTGTATTCTAAGAGGGGAAGGGAGGTGGGAAGAAGTTACTGAGTTCTAGAAGAGCAAAAGAGGTCCAGTAAGGGAGATGGGGATAGAATCAGGGCTCTCAATAATTAGGGCTGTGAAGGTCATTCTTGTGTTGGAGGTGGGGAGGCACTTTTCCTAGAATTCCTAGAACACGACTTTCCTCGGAATTGACTTGAGAACCCCTGATCTACATTCCTTTGCTATTATAAGTATTATAACACAACCTCATTTAGGCTACCCTTGGCCTGATGTTTTTAATGCCTTATTTTTGAAGCCAATTAGTGGACAGCCAGGACCACTGAATTGGAGCAGAGCTTACACAGCCGAGGAGCTGTGCACAGAAAAATAAGATTATCATAGATAGCTTTAATAAGCATGTCAGAGGAACACAGGTCATTGATCTTAAACACTCAGCCCTCCCAACCATAAAGAATTACATGCTTAGACAGAGAAGGTTCAAAGTAAAGTAAAGGAATATCTTACTCATTTCATTCAAGCTCCAGTTACATTTCCATTCAGAAAGGGTGAAATCTTTGTTCTTTTTTGTCTTCCCCAACTTAATTCACCATTAGCCCTATTGCTGCTAAGACCTGCATGTAGAAAGGGGAATTCCAGGCCTATCACATGGCACCCAGAGAGAAGGACCAGCACACAGCCGTGCGCATAACTCCCAGTCTTAAAGAAGGATGAACAGAGAAAAGGGGAATTGGGAGTGGAACAATCAGCTTCCTCAGAAACATGAAGAGTTGCATCATGGAATGGACTCAATTTACATGTTAATGCACATGCTAATGAGGCATGCTGGATTTGCTGGTATCTCCAACAATTTTCTGGCTTTGGCCCCCTTCCTCGGTGTCACACCACACCAAACTAGTTGTGGTCTTGGAGCATCCTAATTTTATTACCTGGCTACATTGCTACTGCTAACAGGGGAATATGATTTCTAAACATATTTAAATTTTCAAATACCTTTATATGTGTTTGTGCATATGTCTGTTTGTGAGTGTGTGGGTAAATATATACAATGTGTGTGTGTTTCCACATATATGTGTATATATATACAGAGAGAGAGAGATTGAGAGACAGGGAGATACACAGACACAGAAACAAATGTAAAGAAAGAGCGACAGGGGTGGATCTAGGTCTCAAGAGAGAATAAATGAAGGTTGAACTGCAAAATCAATAAAAGAATTAAGAATTCCAATTAATGAATCCAATTTTGTATATCTAGAGATTTTTTGAGAGCAGAACTAGTGAGCAATTTGCCTTTGACATCTTTCAGGAGTTTTTCTTTTCTTTTCTTTTCTTTTAACTATTCTTTGTTTTTGGCTGATATTTTCCGCTTTCCTCCCATCCAAATGGAAAACATCTCCCACAATGCCCAGGCCAAGATCTCTTCTTAGTTTCTCTTCGCACTCAGGCAGCTTTCTCAGCTCCCTCTCAAGTCTCCTGGGAAAATCCAGCCTTCTGGGGCAGAGCTGACTTGCAGAGCGGCTCTGAGGAAGGGAAGGTTTTTGCCAGGCTTCAGACTCACTTCCTCCCACTGTGTCTCTCGCACAGTAATAGACTGCCGAGTCCTCTGGCTTCAGGCTGTTCATTTGCAGATAGAGTTGGCTTTTGGAGTTGTCGCTCGAGATGGTGAAGCGTCCCTTGACTTTGTCCGAGTAGTAAGTGTTAGATGAGCCTGTAATTGTGCTGGCAACCCATTCCAGCCCTTTCCCATGGGCCTGTCTCACCCAGCTCATCCAATAGCCCCCGAAGTTGAACCCAGAGGCTTGGCAGGTGAGGCGGAGGGACTCTCCAGGCCTTCTCACGTCCCCTCCGGACTCCACCAACTGGGCCTCTGACAGGACACCTAAAATAAAAGTTGTTTTAATGAGCTCTTCTTTATGCAAGAAGTAAAATGGAAAGAACCTGAATAGGAGGGAAACAATTACCTCTGAGGACTGCTAGTAAGGAAACCAATTTCAGCCACAGGATCATTTTTCCTCCCGTTAAAGAATAGAGGGGACTTGACAGGAAAGGATTCAGGAAAGGGCACAAACTTTGTGTCGGTGGGTGTAGCCTGAAAAGAGACACCCTGGGGGTCCTTTAAAGGGAAAATTGTGGCCCGATTTACATATTCTTCAGCATAAAAGTGCCCCTCGGGGCTTTGTGGTATAGATTTAGTTCAACACACCTTCCACACATGGGACTTAGATGAAAGGGCAGCTTTACACTGGAATAATTAAAGCTTCTGACAGATGCTCCTCTTTTCAAGTAAGGGTTTTAAGGTGACAGAAAGAAATCAGGCATTGAAATTTCCTTAAATAGCGACGTTAGAGCCCGGACATGGCAAGGATGTCACATCGCAGTTCAGGATGGTTGCTCCACAGTTGTTCCCTTGACCACGTTCTTTGGAAGACACCGAAAATAAGTGAATGCAGAAAAAGCCATAAGGCCCAATTTGTAATACACATTTGAATTTTACATAAACATCCAAGTCTCAAAGGTGAAATGTAACTCATTAGAACCATTAGAATGTTTCTTCTTAGTTTGGTTTTTAACTCAGCAGCCGTACTGATTACAAATACTGGGGGTTTTTTGGGTTGCCATTTTTATGTTCTTCTTATGTGTTATTAGCTGCCCAGAGTTAATTCATACTAAGACTCATAAAACTCCCTTTCCTACACTTATTCCATGGACTGAAAAACACAAATAAATGACATTGCATTTTCCAAACCATTCAGTTTGTTCTATATTAAGCGAAGCACATCGGTTCTCAACTCAGATGTGGCTTCATGGTGAGGAATGTAGTCTCTTGGGATATTAAACTTTCTTGAGGTCTTTTCAGTGAACTCTTAGGAAAATAAGAGTAAATGTAATGATGCCTCTAAAGTGAGACAAGGCCTGTAGACCCTTCCTTTGTTCCTCTCCCCCACTCCCACCCCACACATAGAGAAAGCCATTCAGTGTGACAACACTGCCCCCTGGTGTACAATGTGAGGAGGGGAGACAACTACTTAATTTTCCCAGGAGATTCTTGCCTTCAAAAATAGGAATTATGGCGAAGAGGAAATAAAGGATCTCCAGGAGATCTAAGCAGGTTTAGGGAGAAATCCAAAGCTGATCTTCCACTATATGGTAGGAAATTGCTTTTGATGGGTTACTTATTGCGAGATTGTATTTTCTGGAGGTGGGGGGGGTCTTCTCTTTTCTCTTAAATCTCATAAATTTATAGAATGAAATAGTTAGGAAAAACCTTCTAGGTCATCTCATAGAAACCGTCCTTCTTAGGTGGCCATCCAGGTCCTGTCTGCAGACCTGCCACCAAAAGAGACTCCTCTACCCACACTGAGCCAAGGCTGCCCTGTCCCTCCCTCATCCAAGGTTCCCTCTAGGCACACAGGACGGCAGCATTGATCATCTGTCAAACTCTGGTCTGTCTGTGTTTTGTGTTTTTCTTGAGAGCAGAATAATTCTTAAGGTCCCTGCTGTTGAGAAATTCTATATAGCTGAGAAGGATGAAACAGTGAGGGAAGCAGGGATTTCATCCTTAATCTGTATGGAGCAGAGAGTTTTGCTTCATAGAGAGGATCACAAATCATGGCTTTCTAGATAATGTAGTTAGAATTAACCCTCCATAAAAGTTCTTCTTGGAAAATTCCTTTTCCATGGCTTTCATTTTACATATTTGCTTGGATGGGCCCCTTTTAATTCAGGCAGATGTTGTGAGCCTCTTTCATATTTCACCAAGAGGTTGCTGCTATGTGGGCAAGAGAGAAGTCATGGAGAGGCTGAGCAATTTAGCCTGCTGGAGAAAAATGAGCGAAGGACCAGCACTCTTTTCACCTCAAACGTTTATTATAATTTCTATTTTATCCTCATGGAAGCTGCTGGAGAGGTAGGCAAATTCAAAGGGACAACCACAGTTATTATTTCAGTGATTGTCAGATACGGTATTGTGTGCAAGGGCTCCCAATACCAGGTACCATTACTAGTCTGTTCTAATTGTAGAGGCAGAGGTTCCCTTCGCCTTCAATTCAAGAAGAGAATATCTTGTCAGGCTTCCGATTTCCTCCAGAGGCTTCTCAGGGGAGCTGGAGGGTGTCTCTAGGCCTTGTCTCATTCTCTCCGGACTCCACCCATTGGACCTCGGACTGAACTCCTAAAAAAAATAAAGTTGTTTCAATAAACTCTTCTGTAAAACTCTCCTGTATTACAGAATTAAAAAGGAAAGAAACTCTGTATAGAGGGAAGAATTACCTCTGAGGACTGCCAAAAAGGACACCAAGTTTAGCTGCAGAATCATTTCACCTCCCTCGATTGAATGGAGGGAAATTGACAGGAAGGGATTCAGGAGAGTGAACAAACTTTGTGTTGCTGGGTGTAGCCTGGAATGGAAACCAGGGGGCTCCTTTAAAGAGGAAATGAGGCCTTGATTACATACCCCTTCTGAGAAAAACCCCCTCAGGGCATCCACATAAAGATTTCTTTGCACACACCTTTCACACATGATTTTGAATTGATGGAAATATCTCAGAGCAATCAAGCCAGACTTGTTATTGTTATTGTTATTATCAGTACATACAGAAAAGGACAGGTTTTCATGTGAGAAAGGAAAGCAAGATCTCATAAAACCACAGTCTTTCAAGGAAGCATTTAAAGGTAAGAGAAAGTTCAATTAAAGCAGAAGCTGTCACTGAATATACAGTCCGCAGGATAAAAGAGGCACTCAGTGCATTGACCTTCCACTTTTCCTTGAAGGTGTATTTCACACAAGAGAGGGGAGAGGAGAGGAGAGGAGAGGAGAGGAGAGGAGAATTGTCCCTTAATTTACAAATGTCTTTGGATAAAATAATTACTCTTTCTGTTAACTTTAGATATTTCTCTGAAACTATTTTGAGATCATGAGGAAGTCCTTTTAAGAGTCAGACAGTAGAGGAAATAAAGCAAGTAAATGTTTTTGTGCTATTTCAAATGTTGAAAGTACAATCGACAAACACCCACCAAGAATTATTTAACAGTTAGATAAGAGACAGGATGTCATGAGTGCCGTTGAGCTGAAGACATCAGCGCAATGGCACACATGACAATAGCAAGGAAACAGGGGAAGGGGCTCAAGATAAGTAGCCATAAACTCACAAAGTCTGAAGGACAAGAAACAATGGCTAAACAGATCGCGAGGCACACCCAAGCTGTTAGCGCTAACGCAACGGAGATCGCCCAGCTGACAGCAATCACCGGAGGAATAGAGAAACCGATGATGGGCGATCCCGGAACGCCAGCGGGGCCTCGCAACCCCTCACCTACCGGCAGGACAACATGTTGGACAAAGGGGGGTGACGTAACCGCGAGTGAGGGGGCGCTGACCGGCGCGGGGTATTTAAACCCCGCACCGGCGCGCTCCTGTCACTCTCAGCTTTTTTCCTATACTGTACCTACACCGTGAATAAATCAGAGCCTGTTCCACAGAACCAGTGTCTGAGCATTATTCAGAGGTAGGCAGCGCATGACAGAAAGCTGAGAGTCATAAACTCAGCCTCGCCGAGCCCCACCGGACGACAACGAGCCGCGGGAGGAGTAGACGGCGAGAAGACCAGGAAGATGAGGCCGGCGCGACGCGGACAAAGAGGGCGAGCCGCACGGCAAGAAGCAGAGGAGGACCGACCGAGGCCAGAGGCACCGCGGACTCCCGGAGCCATGGACGCCCACCCGACCCAACCCGAGCCTCAGCTCCAACCCCAAGGGGAGATGGCGACGGAGGCAACCCAACCACGGGAAGGAGCAACATACCTTCCGAAACCAGCGGAGAACCCCGCGCCCCACATCGCACCCCAGCAATGGGCGTGGAGCGACAGCCCAACGGCGGTAAGCACGGAGGAGGACAATGGAGACACCCAGCAGACGGCGGAGGAAGCGGACCAACGGCCGAGAGAGACTGAACCCCACCGGCAACCCACCCCCGCCGACACACTGACAGAACCGGCCCCAGCGGCGGCGCGGATCGTGGACGAGGAAGCACGAGCTGGTCTCGCGGCCATGCAGACCCAACTGGAGGAACTCCGGACCATGCTTCAGTCGCTCATGCCCCCCGCGCCGCCCAACGGCATCCCCGCACAGGTCCGCACCCCGAGTGAAGCGCCGAACCCCCACGGGCCAAATGAAGGTCAACAGACGGCCCAGGCGGACGACACCACAGGCCGGGAAGCGAGAGGAAGGGCCGCACAAAACGCCCGGGCCCCAAAGGACTTCCCCATCTTCTTTGATGGGAACCCCGCGAAACTGTCGTTCTTTATCACGAACGCCAGGGAGTGCATGGGGAGGCACGGACACTCCTACGACTCCGAAGCGGACAAATTCGCTGCCGTGGCGATCAAATTGCAAGACCGGGCGGCGGACTGGTACGTCCAACTGTACGAGTCCAGCTCCCCCGCCCTCGCCAACTTCCCCGCCTTCATCAAGGAGATGAGAAGCTACTTCGAAGACCCACTAGCCAAAGTGAGGGCGAAGAGCGCACTCCAAAGACTTAAACAGGGCAAACGCACTGTCCCAGACTACGCCCTCGAGTTCAAAGCCCTCGCGGGGAAGGTCAGCGACTGGTCCGTGACCATCCTGCTGGAAATGTTCAAAAGGGGGCTCAACCGCGACGTACTGCAATGGGCCCTCTACCGCGACAACCCAGAAACTCTACACGGGTGGATCAACCTCGCGGGGAAAGCCGAACACGCGCACCGCACCTTCCTCATGACAACTACGGAAGACGCGAACTACGGCTGCAAAAAGGTACCCGCACCACACGTGGGGACGGCCGGCCCCACATACCCAAAGAAGAAATTTAATCGGGAGCCCTGCGGGAGGTGTGGAAAACTTGGGCACAAGACGGCGGATTGCTTCGCCAACCGACTGCCGACCAGTGCGCCTAAACCCACCCCGAAAGCTAGCCCCAAACCACCTAACCTGGTGCCACCCCCTCACCGCCGAATGACCGTAGCCACAGCGACACCAGAGGAAGGCTGGGACGCCTACTGGGGGGAAGAGGACAACGTAGACCCAGACCAGCCGGCGGGAAAAGCTCCCCGCCTGCCCTGAAACGCGTTGCGAGGCAGGCGGTGGGACAGCAGCGCGGACCACCTCGACGGAACGGCGAAAGCTCCGTGATAATGGCGGCAATTAAACTCTCTGCTGGCAACGGAGCCACCACGGCCGCGGCACTAGTGGACTCGGGGTGCTCAAAAAACCTCATCCACCCTGACTTAGTCGCCAAACTCGACCTCCGCTGCTTCCCCCTCCCCACGCCGCTAGCATTCCACCAGCTAGACGGCTCTACAGCGGGAGGGAAACCAGCTACGATGCAAACTGAGCCGGTCACCCTGCAAATGGGCACTCACACCGAACGCACATCATTCGTCGTCACCCACATCGGACGGCCCATTGCAGTCCTGGGAATGCCATGGCTCGCGACAAACAACCTGCGCATCAACTGGGAGACCCGCACCTTCACATTTGGCGACGGCAAGTATCGGGCACCAGTTCCAGCAGGCAGAACCAACCCCACTGTGGGACGAGCAGAGGCGACTACACAGGACAACGCCGCTACCACAGCAGACCTACCGGAACAATACGCCGACTTCTCCGAGGTCTTCGGAGAGGCAGAAGCTGACCAACTACCCCCCCACCGCAAGACGGATTGCCGGATCGACCTGCTGCCCGACGTCCCCTTACCTAGACCGAAGATCTACTCGATGACCCCGAAGGAGATGGCAACCCTCCGGGAGTTCATCGATAAAAACCTAGAGAGGGGATTCATAGAGCCAGCATGCTCACCGGTCGGAGCCCCCGTCTTATTCCGGGAGAAGAAAGACGGCACCCTACGGCTCTGCACCGACTACCGGGGCCTAAACGCGGCTTCCCTGTCCAACAAATACCCCTTACCCCTGGTGAAAGACATGCTCGCCCACCTGTCCACGGGCAAAGTCTTTTCCAAATTGGACCTTCGCGAGGCGTACTACCGCATCCGAATCAGGGAGGGGGACGAATGGAAGACTGCGTTCAACTGCCCCCTAGGCGTCTTCCAGTACAAAGTGCTGCCGTTTGGACTCGCGGGGGCCCCCGGGGTGTTTATGCAGCTCATCAATGAGGTACTGCATGAACACCTGTTCAAAGGGGTCCTTGTCTACATAGACGACGTCCTTATCTACACGAAAACGCACAAAGAACATGTGACCCTAGTCAGGCAAGTCCTCGACAAGCTCAGAAGGGCACAGCTCTATGCCAAACCTACAAAGTGCAAATTTCATAAAGTGCGCCTAGACTACCTGGGATACCGAATCTCCGGAGACGGCATAGAAATGGACCCCGCAAAAGTTGAGGCAGTGCTGAACTGGGAACGCCCCCGCAACAGATGCCAACTCCAGAGCTTCCTCGGCTTCGCGAATTTTTACAGGTCATTCGCCTGGGGGTTCGCAGAGATAGCCCTCCCCCTAACGGACCTCCTCAAAACCAAAGGGGTGGGGGACACCCGATGCGCCAAGAACCCGGGCACAGTATTGAATTGGACTCCCGCATGCCAGACCGCATTCCACAAGCTGAAAGCGCTGTTCACCACGGAGCCAATCCTCGCGCACCCGGACCCAGAACGGCCATTCGTGGTCCAAGCCGACGCCTCAGACTTCTCCCTGGGGGCCATCCTACTCCAAAAGGTCCCCACGGGACTCCTGAAACCATGCGCCTACCTGTCGAGGAAATTTTCCGAGACAGAAAGGCGATGGCACGTCTGGGAGAAAGAAGCCTTCGCGGTAAAATCGGCGCTAGAAACATGGCGACACCTACTCGAGGGAGCCACCCAACCATTCGAGGTCTGGACCGACCACCGGAACCTCGAGGCCCTCCGAACGCCCAGACGCCTTAGCCCAAAACAGGTCCGATGGGCCCAATTCTTCAGCCGCTTTAAATTCCAGCTGAAGTTCATGCCCGGCAAAAAGAACTTCATGGCCAACGCCCTCTCCCGACTGCCCCAGGACGAAGAACCCGCCCCAGACACCATTGGGACGGTCCTATCCGCCTCGCAACTGGGGATGGCCGTGACCACCCGAAGCGGCGCTCGGAGGCAGCTCGACTCTACGGCGCAGCCGACGGCGGGACAACCTGCGACCAGATGAAGCCCACCGCAACTACCAGGGGGAATACGCACGGACCTCGCCGCCGCCCTCAAAACCGACCCCTGGTTCCTGGCAAACCCCGACAAGGTAATGATGGCACAGGACCTGGCATGGGGGGAAGGCAGAATCTATGTCCCGGACTCGCAACGCCAAGCGATCTTGCATAGGTCACACGACGCCAAGCAAGTGGGACACTTTGGGTTCCTCAAGACCCTACACCTAACAAGGCGTCAATTCTGGTGGCCCGCGCTCAGACGAGACGTGAAAGCATACGTAGCGTCCTGCCCAACATGTGCTAGGGCCAAACGGGCACCAGGCAAACCCGCGGGGCTATTACAACAGGTGGCAGAACCCTCCCACCCATGGGAGGAAATCTCTATGGATTTTATAGTGGACCTCCCACCCAGCCAGAAGAAAACGGCCATTTGGGTGGTGAAGGATTACTTCTCGAAACAGGCCCACTTCATCCCCTGCACGTCGGTCCCGTCCGCACAACAACTAGCCAAACTCTTCCTCATCCACGTGTACAGGTTACACGGATGTCCCGCACGTGTGGTGACCGACAGGGGCACACAGTTCACCTCTAAATTCTGGCGGGCCTTCCTAAAGCTGACGGGGACCCAACAGGCCCTATCCACTGCCTGGCACCACCAGACGGACGGAGCCACAGAGGTCCTTAATGCCACCCTAGAGCAATTCATACGCTCATACACCAACTATCATCAAGACGACTGGGCTGAACTGCTCCCGTTTGCCGAAGTCGCATACAACAACACCGTCCACACGAGCACAGGGAAAACTCCGTTCGAGGTAGTCTCGGGGCGCGACTTCGTCCCCATACCGGAGCTACCACAACCCCCGGAACCCCAGGTGGACGCTAGCGACTGGGGACGGAAGATTGCGGAATCGTGGCCAATAATCACGGCAGCGCTGAAGGATGCACAGGCGGCCTACAAAGAGCAGGCCGACAAGCACCGGTGCCAACAACCAACATTCCAGGCGGGGGATATGGTCTACCTATCCACCAAATTTCTAAAGTCACCCCAACCCTCGAAAAAACTGGGGCCTAAGTACATCGGGCCGTTCCGAGTCATGCAAACAGTGAACCCGGTGGCAATACGCTTGGACCTGCCACACAACCTACGGAGATTCCACCCGGTGTTCCACACCAGCCTCCTGAAACCGGCAACCACCTCTCGATGGCACCCAAGCACGCCACAGCCCTCACCGGTGATGATCGACGGGCAACATCACTTTGACATAAGGGACATACTCGACTCTCGCAGGCAACGGGGAACTTTACACTATTTGGTCAGGTGGAAACACTTCCCCCACTGAGAATGGGTGGCGGCGCACAACGTTAACGCGCCTGACCTGACCCGGGCTTTTCACCGGGCATACCCCGACAAGCCAAAACCAAGGCTAGCAAGCCGTCACCTGGGGACAAAGGGGGGTGACGTAACCGCGAGTGAGGGGGCGCTGACCGGCGCGGGGTATTTAAACCCCGCACCGGCGTGCTCCTGTCACTCTCAGCTTTTTTCCTATACTGTACCTACACCGTGAATAAATCAGAGCCTGTTCCACAGAACCAGTGTCTGAGCATTATTCAGAGGTAGGCAGTGCATGACACAGGAGGGGATGGCGTAGATTATTTTAAAAAAACTCTGTGTGTTTGTGTGCTGTGTATGTTGTGTCCATGTGTTTGAGTGGTTTTTCGTTAACTGTGGTCTGTTGATGAAACCCGTGTTTATGTGATGCAGACCAAGCAATCCAGACTCTTACGCATGCCAGATTGGTTGAATGTCCACAGATCACAAAGTCAAAAATCGATTTATAACCAACATGCTCCCAAATGGCTGAGAAACATAATCACTTTCCCTTCTCCAAATTGCATTGGAAGAGATATGTGAAAACTGAGGGACTATCTTCTATCCTCTCTTAATTACCTTTTTCCCCCCTTTGGTTAAAGAGGTAGTCTATCCATTCACAGAATATAGATTTCTCTGAAATAAGTTTGCGAGTTTGGGCAAGCCCTTCTATGGATCAAGACAGACACCTTTAATTATCCGTACATGGGACAAAGGGCAGGGGTCCATTGCCTGTTCCAGAAAGGAAACAAAAAGGCTAGCACATCTGAGTTAGGAAGTTTGCTACACTATTCAGCCAAAATATCAATTTCTTCTGTATTTAAGAAATCACCTCTGTTTTAAACTCAGACATGGCTTCATGTCTGAGGATTTAGTCTCTTGAGAAGTTAAATATCCTCCGATTCTCTGAGGGAACCCTTGAAGCCAGTATCAGACGATATAATCAACCTCAGCAATAAGATGATATTTGTGCCCACTTGTCTTATTTCCCTGCGCAAGCCATCTCTCATGGCCACCGGGACTAAGTGTGCAAGTGCTACTCCCTTGTGGAAGTGATGAGGAAGAGAGGGAGTCATCAAACTCCACAGGAAGATTCTTGTGTTCCAGGAGGGGAAGTGAATCTCAAAAAGAATGAATGATCTCTAGGGGATTGAGAAGGTCTAGTAAGAAATCCAAAGCTGTTCTTCTCCTTCCTGATAGGAAATCCCTTTTGAAAAGTTACTCTTTGACCAGTTGTCTATTCTTTGGTTGGGGGAATTCTTAGTTTTTCTCCTAAACTCAGGACAAGTCAGTGGTGCCATGGCCACTTCATGACTTGATTACTGCAACAGTAGTTTGGGGCTGCCCTTGAACCTTACCCAGAAGCTTCAGATGGTCCAGAATTCAGCAGCACAGGCAGTGATAGGCTTGCATCTCTATGGCCATATACTGTCTCTGCTTTGCAAGGTGCACTGGTTGCCCGTTGGATTCTGACAGCGATTCAAGGTCCCGTTCACTATCTATAAAGACCTACGTGAAATAAAGTCTGGTTACTTGAAGAACTGTCTGTCTCCCAGAGTGTCTGCCTGGGTGATCTGATCTGGCAGGGCTACCGTGCTCAGGGTTGCTTCGATGAAACAATGCCCTTGATTGGGATCCCAGAAGTGCACTTCTTGATCACCACAGCTGCCCTCTGGAACTCGGTTTCCCCTGAGATTCGAATGGCCCCCATCCCACTGGTGTTTGAAAGGTCCCTGAAGAACTGGCTTTTCACCCAGGTCCTTGGCAACAGTGATTGAAGCCCTTGTTCT
Source organism: Candoia aspera (assembly GCF_035149785.1). Classification (NCBI taxonomy): domain Eukaryota; kingdom Metazoa; phylum Chordata; class Lepidosauria; order Squamata; family Candoiidae; genus Candoia; species Candoia aspera. The sequence goes on along the minus strand of NC_086156.1, from coordinate 113,593,215 downwards.
TCTTTTTCTTTGTTCCCATCTAGGAACAAGGGTCAGAACTGTCATCTCCTCTGGCTACACCCTTTCTGCTTGCTCCATATTCAGAGGGATTATTCAGACCCACAGTGCCCCCTAGTGTAAAACCATTGAAGATGAGGCAGAGAGCTTAATGACTTTCCCTGGAATTGACTTGAGAACCCCTGATCTACATGCCTTTGCTTTTATAAGTATTAGAACATGACCTCATTTAAGCTACCCTTGGCCTGACGTTTTTATGCCTTATTTTTGAAGCCAATTAGTGGAGAGCTAGGACCACTGAATTGGAGCAGAGCTTACACATGGGAGGAGCTGTGCACAGAAAAATAATTTTATCTATGATAGTTTTAATGAGCACGGCAGAGGAACACAGGTTATTGATCTTACACACTCAGCCCTCCCAACCATAAAGAATTACATGCTTAGAGTAGGTTCAAATAAAGTAAAGCAATATCTTACTCATTTTATTCAAGGTCCAGTTACATTTCCATTCAGAAAGGATGAAATCTTTGTTCTTCATTTGTCTTTCCTAAATTAATTCACCCTTAGCCCTATAGCTGTAAGACTTGCCTGTAGAAAGGGGAATTCCAGGCCTACCACGTGGCACCCAGAGAGATGGAGCAGCACAAAGCCATGTGCATAGCTCCCAGTCTTGAAGAAGGATGAAGAGAGGAAAGAGGAAGTGGGAGTGCAACAATCAGCTTCCTCCGAAACATGAAGAGTTGCATCTTGAGATGAACTCAAATTACATGCTAATGCACATGCTAGTGAGGCATGCTGGATTGGCCAGTACCTCCAACAATTTTCTGGCTTTGGCCCCTTTCCTCGGTGTCACACCCCACCAAACTATTTGGGGTCTTAGAGCATCCTAATTTTATTACCTGGCTACATTGCTACGGCTAGCAGGGGAATATGATTTTAAACATATTTAAACTTTCAAATACCTATATATATGTTTGTGCATATGTCTTTGTGTGTGAGTGTGTGGGTATGTGTATACAATTGTGTGTGTGTGTGTGTGTTTATGTATGTGTGTGTGTGTGTGTATATATATATATATAAATAAATAGAAAGAGAGAGAGAAAGAGAGAGAGAGAGAGATTGGGAGGGAGACAGAGAAATATATGCATAGAGACGGAAACAGCTGTAAAGAAAGAGCCAAGGGTGGATCTGGGTCTCAAGAGACATTAAATTAAGGTTGAACTACAAAACTACCAATCACTGCAACCCATTCCAGGCCTTTTCCAGGGGCCTGTCTCACCCAGTTCATGCCATAGCTGCTGAAGGTGAACCCGGAGGCTTGGCAGGAGAGACGGAGGGACTCTCCAGACCTTCTCACATCCCCTTCAGACTCCACCAACTGGGCCTCTGACAGGACACCTAAAAAGAAAAAGGTATTTCATTGAGCTCTCCTGCATACAAGAAGTAAGATGGAAAGATCCTGACAAGCAAAGAAAGAATTACCTCTGAGAAGAAGCAGATCAAGCCAATATGGTGTTCCTTCTTTATTAGATCGCTTGCAACCTTCCCTGCTGGCTTCCCCATTGACTTTCTGGGGAACCAAGCAGAGAAGATTGCAGATGGCGATCACGTGATCACAGCCCCCTAGCAATGATATGTAAATGTGACCTGGTTGCCAAGAGCCAAAAATGTGGTCACATGATCATGAGGGGGGGGGCGTTCCTGCAACGTTTCACAATGGCCAGAAGTGCTTTACTGGCCATAAAGCACCCTTTCCAAGGCCGACATTGCTTTGAACGGTCATTAAGCAATCAGTCGTTAAGTGAGGACTTCCTGTATATTAATGTGGAAGGAAGGAGAAAAGAGCAACATGTAGAAAATAATTAAACTGGGGAGGGGTGGCGATATTGAGAACCAAAGGGGACTGAACTGCAAAATATCTCAAGGAACAATTGTCGGTAAGGAATCCATATTGCTACCTAAGCTTAAATTTTAACTTCTTAAAAATGGCCCAGTTTATTCCACTGCCCTGAGATTTCCTTCATCTCCCCTTCCGAAGTTCGAACCACGGTTGGAAGGAAATCTCACCCGCTACATTCAGAGCTGGGAATAAAAAATGCTCAGGCCATTGTGTGAACTGGTTGAAAGTTTATTTTCCAAGCTGCTTGGAGGTGGAAACACTTAGGAATTTCCTTCCAGCCCTTTTTATGGACAAGCTTTGCGGTTCTTATGTGAAAATATTTCTGCCCTCTAGCAATGTCCATGCAAACGGACTTAGCCAGTGGATGGAAAGGGGGTGCTCTCTAGGAATTCTGGGAAGGAGCAATTCCCCAGCGTTCAGAGGGGGGGTGCTCTGTGGTGGGGCCCCTGCTGGGTCGGAGTTCCCTTTGCTTAGGGCAGTTTGGCTTCCGCCTGAGCTGGGATCTCTTTCTGTTTGGCGCTGCTAGATCGGAAGGTGAAATTTCTGGAGAAGGAATCTTTTCTGGAGATCTCTTCGGCCTAGGAAGAATGTTGACTTGAATGGGACCTTTTCTTTGAAAGATCTCTGGCAAAGTCTGAAAGGGATCTTTTGTCAAAACAGCTGGGTGCTTCCTGTTCCATTTTCACCTTAATCCTTGCTTGAGGAGGGAAATCTGTACGGCGGGAATCGCAGTATTTGGGGAAGAAAGTAAGGAGGAAGACAGAGATCTTGACTCCTTCTTACACCGCATTACCCACCGCGTCTTCCAAGATCAGCTGTGGGCTCTCACTTCATTCTGTGGAGATTTATTTGCTTCTTCACATTCTAATTACACAGACTCAACCTCCTGTGACTGAATCAACTTGCAGAGCTGCTCTGAGCAATGGGAGGTTTTTGCCAGGCTTCAGACTCAGTTCCTCTCACTGTGTCTCCTGCACAGTAATAGACTGTCGAGTCCTCTGGCTTCAGGCTGTTCATTTGCGGATACAGCTGGCTGCAGGAATCATCCCTGGAGATGGTGAACTGCCCCTTGACTTTATCCAAATAATAAATTGGAGATGAGGATCTCCCAATCACTGCAACCAATTCCAGGCCTTTTCCAGGGGCCTGTCTCACCCAGTCCATGCCAGAGCTGCTGAAGTCGAATCCAGAGGCTTAACAGGAGAGACGGAGGGACTCTCCAGGCCTCCTCACGTCCCCTCCGGACTCCACCAACTGGTCCTCTGACTGGACACCTACAAAGAAAGGTGTTTTGGTGAAATCTCCTGTATACAAGAATTAAGCTGGAAAGGACCTGAATATGATTGAAACCATGACCTCTGCGGACTGCCAGGAAGGACATCAAGTTGAGCCACAGGATCATTTTTGCTCACTCTAATGATTGGATGGGAATTGACAGGTGAGGATTCAGGAAACTGCACAAACACATGGAAAGAACCTGAATAGGGAGGAAACAATTACCTCTGAGGATTGCTAGTAAGGAAACCAAGTTCAGCCACTGGATCATTTTTATTCCCTTGAATGACTGAAGGAGAATTGACAGGAGAGGATTCAGGAAAGGGCGCAGCCTTTGGGTTGGTGGGTATAGCCTGAAAAGGGAATGCATGGGGCTCCTTTAAAGGGGAAATTGTGACTCAATTTACATATTTCTTCTGATAAAAGAACCCCTCGGAGCACTGATCTCATAGCTTTCCTTGCACACATCTGACACTGGTGATTTTCATCATAACTTTCCAATTCTACAAAAAGTGAAGGCAAGGTTTTTTCTTTTTGTTGTTGTTTTTTACTGTGAGTACATAGGAGAAAGGCAGGTTTACATTACAGTAATTAAAAGACAGAGATGCAAAACCTCAGCTCAGGAAATTCTTTCCACCTTCTTTCCCTTAACCAGGCCCTCCTGAAGAAACCCCAAAGAACTGAATTCAGAACAAGCCAGGAGGAACAATTTATAAGTCAGAGTTTAATGAGAGAAATCACAGGGAGAAACAGAATAGATGGAGCCCGTGGGTTGGTCTTTGCCTATTTGAATGTTTTTTAAGTTGGTAGTTGTATGAATTTAATATATTGCTTTGATTGAGCCAGTATTTTGTATTAATAATAATACCAATACCAATAATAATAATAATAGCAGTAGCAGTAGCATTAGTAATACCAATGCCATATACCCATAAAAATGCCAGCAAATACACTCTCTCTCTGGACTGGGAAATACTAATAAGTCTCTTTCTATTCCCCAAAGGGCTCCGTTGCTCTCTATTTAGCAGAGCGCATCTGTTGTCAACTCTGACATGGCTTCACAGTGAGGATTGGAGCCTCCTGAGATGTGAAATTTTCTTGAGACCTTCTCGGTGAACTAATATGGAAATAACAGAACAAACAAGGATGCCTCCAAAATGAGACAATATCTAATGACACTACTTTTATTTCCCTACCCCACCCCACCACCCCACACACAGGCAATGCGATTCAGGGTGACACCACTGGCCCCTGCTGCAGAAGGTGAGGAAGAGGGGCATCTGCCTAATTCTCCAAGGAGATTCTGACATTCCAGGAGGGGAAGTGTGGCTGAGAAGAAATGATGGTTCTCCAGGAGGTCTAAGCAGGTCTAGGGATATATCTGAATATGCACTTTTGTTCTGGGATCGGGACAAGGTCAAGGCCAAAAACGGTATGGAATGGCACCTGGCCAGTGCTTTGATTAACAGCATTGTTGTAGGCAATAGTGCAAATGGTAGGAGGTCGACCCAATCATCTTGCTGATAATTGACAAAAGCACACAGATATTGTTCAAGGGTAGAATTGACCACCTCCGTATTTCCGTCAGTGTCCGGATGCGACGCAGTTGAAAATGCTTGGTTAGTGCCCAGTAATTTCATAAATTCCCGCCAAAACTTGGACATGGATTGTGTACCTCTGTCCGTCACCAAGCGGGCGGGGCATCCGTGAATGTTGTACACGTGAACAATGAAGAGGCGGGCCAGCTGTTGTGCCGATGGGATGGAGGTACATGGGATGAAATGGGCTTGTTTAGAGAAAAAAATCTTTCACCACCCAAATGACAGTTTTCCTCTGGCTAGGAGGTAAATTGACAATGAAGTCCATAGAGATCTCCTCCCAGGGGTGGGAAGGATGAGCCACTGGTTGTAACAAGCCCTGGGGCTTTCCCACTTTTTGTTTAGAAGCAGCACATACTGGGCAGGAATCGACATATTCTTTGATGTCGCGCCATAGCGTTGGCCACCAGAATTGGCGTCTAACCAGATGAAGGGTCTTACCGAACCCAAAATGCCCAGCCCTTCTGTCGTCATGGGATCGTGACAGAATGGTTTTGCGCAACGTCTCAGGTACATTGACACGATCATGCTTCCATGCAAAATCTTGTTTAAAAGTAACCTCATTGAGGTTTGCTTGCAACCAAGTGTCAGTTTTCAGCTCGGAAAGAAACTGTTGTTGCAAGTCTGAGGGAACAGGCAAGTGAGGTGAAACTGAAGCGTCGGTGCGCTGCGCTCGGGTTTGGCTGTGAGTCACAGCTGCCAGACTCATTTGGGGCTCTGTCCAGAGAGTTCCCACTAGATCTGGCACCGTACTGGCATCCTGAGGCTGGCGCGAAAGTGCATCAGCAAGGAAGTTGGTTTTTCCGGGTATAAATTTCAGTTTAAAGTCAAAACAACTAAAGAATTCAGCCCACCTAATTTGTTTTGGGCTCAGTTTGCGAGAGGCAGTCAGTGCCTCCAGGTTTTTATGATCAGTCCAAACTTCGAACTGGTGGGTAGCCCCCTCCAATAAGTGACGCCAGCTTTCCAAAGCAGCTTTAACAGCAAAAGCCTCTTTCTCCCAAACGTGCCATCTCCTTTCCATCTCTGAAAATTTACGGAAGAGGTAAGCACATGGCTTTAACTGTCCGAGGTTGTCCCTTTGCATTAACAGAGCTCCAACTGAGAAATCAGAAGCGTCTACCTGTACCACAAATGGTTTGTCAGGATCAGGATGCCGCAGAATGGGTTCGGAAGTAAACAGCTGTTTAAGGGTCTGAAAAGCCCTCTGGCATGCGGGTGTCCATTTTAGGAGTGCTCCTGGATTTTTCACCCTCCATGTATCCCCCAAACCTTTAGTTTTGAGCAACTCAGTGAGGGTTAGCGCAATTTCCGCAAACCCCTGGATGAAAGGCCAATAAAAATTCGCAAATCCAAGGAGACTTTGGAGCTGCTTATGCATGCGTGGCAGCTCCCATGCCAAAATGGCTTCAATTTTAGCGGGATCCATTTCAATTCCCTTATTGGAAATCCTATAGCCCAGATAATCAATTTGTGACTTATGAAATGCACATTTTGACAGTTTAGCATACAATTCTGCCTTTCTCAGTTTGCTCAGAACTTGTCTGACTAGATATATATGTTCCTCCGTTGTTTCAGTATATATTAAAACATCATCTAAATACACCAATACCCCTTTAAATAGGTGGTCATGCAAGACCTCATTGATAAGTTGCATAAAAACCCCTGGCGCCCCCGCCAATCCAAATGGCAGCACTTTATATTGAAAAGCACCCAAAGGACAATTAAACGCAGTTTTCCATTCATCCCCCTCCCGTATGCGAATACGGAAATATGCCTCCCTCAAGTCCAGCTTAGAGAATATTTTCCCCTTTGCCAGATGTGTTAGCATGTCCTTTATCAGGGGCAAAGGATATTTATTTAATATCAATACTGCATTGAGCCCACGGAAATCTGTACACAGTCTCAAAGTGCCATCCTTCTTTGGTCGAAACAGTACAGGTGCGCCTACTGGAGAGCTGGCCGGTTCAATGAAACCCCTAGCTAGATTTTTGTCAATGAACTCTTGTAGTGTTGCCAGCTCCTTCTGGGTCATAGAATAAATTTTTGGACTAGGCAATTTCACATTAGGAACAAATTCTATGGCACAGTCAGTTTTGCGATGAGGCAGCAGCCGATCCGCCTCTTTTTCACCAAACACATCTGCAAAGTCCTGGTATTGCTCCGGCAGCCCTTCCAGCGGCTCGAGGACTTGCAGAGAAGTGGTTGCTGCCCGTCCCACCTCGTTGTCATCTAGTTGGTCTTTCGCAGGGGCTTTATAAAATCCATCTGTGAACATCACCGTTCGATGCACCCAGTTTATGGAGGGATTTTGCCGTACAAACCAGGGCATCCCCAAGATGACCAAAGGTCCCCCTACCAGTGCCACAATAAACGGTAATTTTTCCCAATGGCTGCCCATTTGTAAGGCAACCATACCGGTAGAGTGGGTAACTGGTTTCCCCCCTGCCATGGTCCCGTCCAACTGGGTAAAGATCATCGGCCACTTTAAAGGGAACGTGGGTAACCCCAACGCAGTAATCATGTCAGGGTTCATCAAGGACCGTGAACACCCCGAATCAAACATGGCCCACAGTTCTATGGTTCGTGTGCTGGACCCCAACTTCACTCTAACGGTCAGGGTAGGGAAATCCCCACTCACCAAAACATGGTTGCGCCCATCTTCTTCTTCTTCCACCTGCCCCACGGCGCCCTTCAAAGCAGGTGGTTGGCGTTTCCTGCCGGCTCCTCGGTCTCCTGTCCCCTCTCTTCTCCAAAAAAGGGGATGCCTTCAGGTTCCTCGTCGGCCAGGGTGGCTTTCATCTTCCTTGGTAGGGATAGCGATTTCCCAGCCGGTTTAGCTGGGCGATCCTCAGCTCGTCTTTTTGGGCACGGCGCCGCCCGGTGCCCTTCCTTCCCACAGCGCAGACATTGCCCCTTAGCAAAGCGACGCTCTCTCTCCTCTTCCCACACACGCTGGCTGGGTCGTCCTGAAGAGATCAGAGTGCAGGCGCTTTTGATGGTTTTGCTTTGCTTCACTGCCTTACGATGTGCGAAGGTTTCCAGGGCATTTTCAGCGCTGCCAGCTAGTTGAATCCACCCATACAAAGTCTTTGGGTCATCACGCCCCAGAGCCCACCGAAGGACCTCAGTTTCCAGCCCATCTTTAAACATTTCTACTAGGGTGGACTGGGACGAATCCTCAACTTTTCCGGCCAGTGCTTTGAATTCTAATGCGTAGTCTGCCACTGAAAGCGACCCTTGGGCCAGATTCTTCAGAGCCTGTTTCGCCCTTTCTTGTGCCAGAGGGTCCTCAAAGTGTTGTTTTAGCACCCACAGGAACTCCTCGATGTCTTCCAGCTCTGGGGCCTCTGCTTGACACAGCTGGACGTACCAATCCGCCACCCTCCCCTTCAGCCTATTTGCAATGGCATTGATTTTCCCCCTCTCGGAGCGGAAGCTCTGCTCCCAATCCTCCATGTCGCTATTAGCATTAGTAATGAAGAAAGACAGTTTCGTAGGATCACCGTCAAACTTCACAGGAAAGGGGGGGGTCTTACTGCCTCCAGACATTCGGCTTTTCCAGTCACATCTAGGTTCCTCCTCTGTCAGGGCCAGCCTCGCTTCGCAATAAGACACAGACTCACTTAATGGGTATTAAGGATTTCTGGTTTATTGGAATGATAGCTGACAGAACGAAAAACGGGAACGGGGTAGGTAGTGTGCGGGTGCCCCTTTTATACCCTCCTGTATTGCCCCGGGCTTCCCCACCCCTCAATGCCCCGATCCCCCTTGATGGGACCCTTGATGGCTGCCTGGGCGTTTTCCCCGGTGTCTTCTTTTGTCTCCCTGCGACGGTTGTGTCCTCCGGGGCACCATGTGCATCTTATCTTCATTCCTCTGACGCCTTTCTTTTCAGCTGCTTATGGGTCCATGAGTGTGAGTTCCTTTGGGTGCTTGTGTTAATCCCTGGTTTGATTATCTTCTTCCCCTTTTCCTTAATGATCATGATCCACGTTGTGAGGCTCTTTGTGCCTTGCAACGAGGTCATGACATCCTCCCTGTCGCTGACTATCGGAACCGAGTCCGACCTCTTCTCCGTGGAGATGGGGGTGGTGACTCCGGGTTAGCGCTCTGCTCCCTAGCGCCCTTTCGTCTTCCCTCAGCCGACCCCGACTTCCCACGGCTTTCATTTAGCATCACCGCCGAAGACTCCAACTTCTCCTCTAAAGCCTTCATTCACACGGGGGTGACCGATTCTTTGGCCGCACCAGTTACCACTACCACTAGGTGACAACGGAGGTCCTGGTTTCCGGACCTCTTGGGCCTCCCCTACAGCGGAGTCCTCGTCCTCGTCCCCCATTCTATATTCGGCCCCTGACGTGCCCGTCATTTCTGATGTTACCAACTGCTCACCGGGTTGTAGCCCCAGCTGTTCCCGGCGGGCTGCAATCTCCACGCGGGCGCTCCGGGCCACCCGCACCATCGTGGTGTCCGGCTCCTTTTCAATCCACTTGGCTTCTCGTAGTACAGACATTGCTAGCGCTCCCCGTCACAGGTAACCTGGCTAGGGGCTAGCGGGGTAAATTTCTTTGATGATTCTCAGCTTTATGTAATGATTGCCTTCTCCCAACGAAGTCAGTCTCACCAGTGTTTAGTGAATAAAACTGATTTATTGAAAGGATAGTATGCAAATACGAAGAAAGCTGAGAATAAGCAAAAGCGCACCAAATACAAACTAAAACCCCTCGCCTCCAAGCCGATCCCGCCCCCCTCCCAACATCGAAACCACCCCCTCCCAGCATTGGCAAACGTCACACATCTGCCTGGGAAAGTAACCTTGAATACATGTCATAACCCAAACACACATTCCTTCAGAGTAACAGAAAGATAACAGCCTGGCAGGACTGGAATTCTCCACCCCGCAGGAGATAGACACGGATCAGGAACATGACATGAGAAACGTTACGTTGTATGCAAACCATTGGAACGATGAACATGACATTTTGTTACCGGATAGAAAATTCCTTTTGAAGTCTTACTCTATGACTGATTGCATTTTCTGTACAGGGAGGATACATATTTTTTTTTCCCTGGTGTCACATCAAATCATGGAGTAAATGAATTGCGAAGCACCATCTAGCTAATCCATTGCAAACCATCCCTATCAGGTGGTCAGCCAGATCCTCTCTGTAGAACACCAACCATGAGACATTATTTGAAGCAGATTGAGGCAACTCTGCCCTCTTCACCCCTCCTCCTCATTTTACTCTAGGTAAACAGACCTGCAAAGATGCAACATTTGACACAATCGGCTCTTTACTAGTTCTGTGTTCTTTTTGATAGGATAATTCATTCTAAGTGTTGCTTCTGCATCTCCTGTCATTAACCGTTATTGGATCACGCTGGTTATCATTCAGATGAGACATGGAGTAAAACATTATTTTATCTTTTCCTCCATTCCTTTATTTCTCCAAAGTCTCTTCCCATTTCCGTAAATGAAACTCCCATTCATTCTCTCAGGCAAGAAAAAAAGGAGTATTGCTCACAGAGGCAAAACCAACCAAAGTCACTGGAGACTTGCAATGGCCCTATAGTGGGCCTTCTAAGGGAAGTGTGGCAATGTATCTGGTCAGAAAACCACAGATGTTCCATCCTCTGGTGAAGCCATGCATCTAACCTCCAACAGTCCACCACTTGTCAACATGGAAACAAAGAGCACATCCCAGTGCTCCTCCCCCCTTTGAAAATACTGTGTGTCATCATTCCTCCTTTCCTTAGCAAGGATTAAACCTGGTTTGACCCCCTTGAGGCCAAAGGAACCCCCCAGCGAGTCAGAGCCTTGGAATTTCCCTCTCCGCAGGCAACACCCCTCACCTTTCCTTCACCCCTCTTCCTTCTATGAACTGGAACATGATGATCGTTGCTTGAAATAAAGGGTGATCTTCCTCCTTATCGTTGCTTTCCATCCGTTGCATCTATGACAGTAAGTTATTTTTTTGTCCTTGATTTCTTTTCAGAATTATCAATCGGTCAAAAGAAGACCAAGATTGTTTCATCCAGTGACGCGTCTTTCATCCATCCTGGGTTTCCTCAAAGAAAAAGGATTGGCAGTCGGCTCTTCTCCTCTCCTCTCCTCTCCTCTCCTCTCCTCTCCTCTCCTCTCCTCTCCTCTCCTCTCCTCTCCTCGCCTCTCCTTTCTGATGTTTGTGGCATATTGCAGGGGAATATTGTTTTACATTGACTTCTTTATCATCTCCCTTTAACTTCAGTGGCTAAGTACAGTTTTCACTAGCATGAGACATAGCATAAAATATTACCCTTTCTTATTTTCTTATCTTTGCACCTAGGAATACAACGTCTTTCACTGCTTCTACATTTTCTCCCTCTATTTGCCAGTTATCAATCAAGCTGGTTGCCATACTCTTGGTTTTTTTGAGGTTTAGTTGCAAACCAGCTTTTGCACTTTCTTCTATCACCTTCATCATAAGGCTCCTCAGTTCCTCTTCGCTTTCAGCCATCAATGAGGTATCATCTGCATATCTGAGATTGTTAATGTTTCTTCCAGCAATTTTAACTCCAGCCTTGGATTCCTCAAGCCCAGCTTGTCGCATTATGTGTTCTGCATACAAGTTGAATAGGTAGGGTGAGAGTATACAGCCCTGCCGTACTCCTTTCCCAATCTTAAACCAGTCTGTTGTTCCGTGGTCTGTTCTTACTGTCGCTACTTGGTCGTTATACAGATTCTTCAGGAGGCATACAAGATGACTTGGTATCCCCATACCACTAAGAACTTGCCACAATTTGTTATGGTCCACACAGTCAAAGGCTTTAGAATAGTCAATAAAACAGAAATAGATGTTTTTTCTGAAACTCCATGGCTTTTTCCATTATCCAGCGGATATTGGCAATTTGGTCTCTAGTTCCTCTGCCTTTTCTAAACCCAGCTTGTACATCTGGCAATTCTCGCTCCATGAACTGCTGAAGTCTACCTTGCAGGATCTTGAGCATTACCTTACTGGCATGTGAAATGAGTGCCACTGTTCGATAGTTTGAACATTCTTTAGTGTTTCCCTTTTTTGGTATGGGGATATAAGTTGATTTTTTCCAGTCTGATGGCCATTCTTGTGTTTTCGAAATTCGCTGGCATATAGCATGCATTACCTTGACAGCATCGTCTTGCAAGATTTTGAACAGTTCAGCTGGGATGCCATTGTCTCCTGCTGCCTTGTTATTAGCAATGCTTCTTAAGGCCCACTCAACCTCACTCTTCAGGATGTCTGTCTCTAGCTCACTGACCACACCGTCAAAGCTATCCCCGATATTGTTCTCTTTCCTATATAGGTCTTCTGTATATTCTTGCCATCTCTTCTTGATCTCTTCTTCTTCTGTTAGCTCCTTGCCATCTTTGTTTTTGATCATACCCATTTTTGCCTGGAATTTGCCTCCAATGTTTCTAATTTTCTGGAAGGGGTCTCTTGTCCTTCCTATTCTATTGTCTTCTTCCACTTCCACACAATTTCTTGTTTAAAAATAATTCCTTATCTCTTCTGGCTAACCTCTGGAATTTTGCATTTAATTGGGCATATCTCCCCCTATCACTGTTGCCTTTTGCTTTCCTTCTTTCTTGGGCTACTTCTAGTGTTTCAGCAGACAGCCATTTTGCCTTCCTGGTTTTCTCTTTCTTTGGGATGTGTTTTGTTGCCGCTTCCCTAACAATGCTGCGAACCTCTGTCCATAGTTCTTCAAGGACCCTATCAACCAAGTCCAGTCCCTTAAACCTATTCTTCACCTCCACTGCATAATCCTTAGGAATATTAGTGAGCTCATATCTAGCTGATCTGTTGTTGTTTATTCGTTTAGTCGCTTCCGACTCTTCGTGACTTCATGGACCAGCCCACGCCAGAGCTTCCTGTCGGTCGTCAACACCCCCAGCTCCGCCAGGGATGAATCCGTCACCTCTAGAATATCATCCATCCATCTTGCCCTTGGTCGGCCCCTCTTCCTTTTGCCCTCCACTCTCCCTAGCATCAGCATCTTCTCCAGGGTGTCCTGTCTTCTCATTATGTGGCCAAAGTATTTCAGTTTTGCCTTTAATATCATTCCCTCAAGTGAGCAGTCTGGCTTTATATCCTGGAGGATGGACTGGTTTGATCTTCTTGCAGTCCAAGGAACTCTCAGAATTTTCCTCCAACACCACAGTTCAAAAGCATCGATCTTCCTTCGCTCAGCCTTCCTTATGGTCCAGCTCTCGCAGCCATATGTTACTACAGGGAACACCATTGCTTTAACTATGCGGGCCTTTGTTGTCAGTGTGATGTCTCTGCTCTTAACTATTTTATCGAGATTTGTCATTGCTCTTCTCCCAAGGATTAAGCGTCTTCTGATTTCCTGACTGCAGTCAGGATCTGCAGCAATCTTTGCACCTAGGAATACAAAGTCTTTCACTGCTTCTACATTTTCTCCCTCTATTTGCCAGTTATCAAACAAGCTGGTTGCCATAATCTTGGTTTTTTTGAGGTTTAGCTGCAAACCAGGTTTTGCACTTTATTCTTTCACCTTCATCATAAGGCTCCTCAGTTCCTCTTCACTTTCAGCCATCAAAGTGGTATCATCTGCATATCTGAGATTGTTAATGTTTCTTCCAGAGATTTTAACTCCAGCCTTGGATTCCTCAAGGCCAGCTTGTCGCATGATGTGTTCTGCATACAAGTTGAATAGGTAGGGTGAGAGTATACAGCCCTGCCGTACTCCTTTCCCAATCTTAAACCAGTCTGTTGTTCCGTGGTCTGTTCTTACTGTTGCTACTTGGTCGTTATACAGATTCTTCAGGAGGCATACAAGATGACTTGGTATCCCCATACCACTAAGAACTTGCCACAATTTGTTATGGTCCACACAGTCAAAGGCTTTAGAATAGTCAATAAAACAGAAATAGATGTTTTTCTGAAACTCCCTGGCTTTTTCCATTATCCAGTGGATATTGGCAATTTGGTCTCTAGTTCCTCTGCCTTTTCTAAACCCAGCTTGTACGTCTGGCAATTCTCGCTCCATGAACTGCTGAAGTCTACCTTGCAGGATCTTGAGCATTACCTTACTGGCATGTGAAATGAGTGCCACTGTTCGATAGTTTGAACATTCTTTAGTGTTTCCCTTTTTTGGTATGGGGATATAAGTTGATTTTTTCCAGTCTGATGGACATTCTTGTGTTTTCCAAATTTGCTGGCATATAGCATGCATTACCTTGACAGCATCATCTTGCAAGATTTTGAACAGTTCAGCTGGGATGCCGTCGTCTCCTGTTGCCTTGTTATTAGCAATGCTTCTTAAGGCCCACTCAACCTCACTCTTCAGGATGTCTGGCTCTAGCTCACCGACCACACTGTCAAAGCTATCCCCGATATTGTTATCCTTCCTATACAGGTTTTCTGTATATTCTTGCCACCTTTTCTTGATCTCTTCTTCTTCTGTTAGGTCCTTGCCATCTTTGTTTTTGATCATACCCATTTTTGCCTGGAATTTACCTCCGATGTTTCTAATTTTCTGGAAGAGGTCTCTTGTCCTTCCTATTCTATTGTCTTCTTCCACTTCCGCGCATTGCTTGTTTAAAAATAATTCCTTATCTCTTCTGGCTAACCTCTGGAATTTTGCATTTAATTGGGCATATCTCCCCCGATCACTGTTGCCTTTTGCTTTCCTTCTTTCTTGGGCTACTTCTAGTGTAACAGCAGACACCCATTTTGCCTTCTTGGTTTTCTCTTTCTTTGGGATGTATTTTGTTGCCGCCTCCTGAACAATGCTGCCAACTTCTGTCCAGAGTTCTTCCGGGACCCTATCTACTAAGTCCAGTCCCTTAAATCTATTCTTCACCTCCACTGCATATTCCTTAGGAATATTAGTGAGCTCATATCTAGCTGATCTGTGGGTCTTCCCTAAGCTCTTTAGTCTGATCCTAAATTGTGCAAGAAGAAGATCGTGATCTGAACTACAGTCAGCTCCAGGCCTTGTTTTTACCGACTGTACAGATGTCCGCCACCTTTGGCTGCAAAGGATGTAATCAATCTGATTTCGATGTTGTCCATCTGGTGAAGTCCATGTATAAAGCCGTCTCTTAGGTTGTTGGAAGAGAGTGTTTGTTATGCAGAGTGAATTGTCTTGGCAAAATTCTATCGGCCTATGTCCTGCTTCGTTTTGTTCTCCCAGGCCATGCTTACCTGAAATTCCAGGTGTCATTTGACTGCCCACCTTAGCATTCCAGTCTCCTGTGATGAAAATAACATCTCTTTTAGGTGTATTGTCCAGTAGGTGCTGCAGATCCTCATAGAACCGCTCTTCTTCAGCTTCTTCAGCATCTGTGGTTGGGGCGTATATTTGGATCACTGTGATGTTAGATGGCTTGCCCTGAATTCGAACTGAGATCATTCTATTGTTTTTTGGATTGTATCCAAGCACTGCTTTAGCCACTTTACTATTAATTATGAAGGCTACTCCATTTCTTCTGTGGTCCTCTTGTCCACAGTAGTAGATCTGGTGGCCATTTGATGTGAAGTGGCCCATTCCAGTCCGTTTCAGTTCACTGACGCCCAAAATGTCTATCTTTAATCCTGACATCTCACCAATAACCACATTTAATTTCCCCTGTCTCATAGGTCTTACATTCTAGGTTCCAATGGTGTGTTGATCCTTAGAACATCGGATTCGCTGTTCACCACCAGCACCTTCAGCCGCTAGCCATCCTTTCGGCTTTGAGCTAGCTGCATCATCATGTCTGGGGCTAGTTGAACTCATCCTCTGTTCCTCCTCAATAGCATTTTGACCATCTTCCAACTTTGGGGTCAAATCTTCCGATGGTATACCAACATATCTCTGGTTGTACTGATCCATTTAGTTTTCACGGCAAGAATACTGGGGTGGGTTGCCATTACCTTCCCCAGGGATCGCATTTAGTCTGACCTCTCTGTCATGACCTTCCCGTCTTGGGTGGCCCTTCACGGTTTAGCTCATGGCATCATTGAGGTGCTCAAGCTCCAGCACCACAACAAGGTAACAATCTTTTGCTGAAGAGCATGAGACATAACATAAAATATTACCCTTTCTTATTTGCTATATATTAAATAACTATTGAGACAACTGTTTCTATCCTTTTAAGAACCTCTTTATCCCTCCTTCATTGCATCTAGGACGAGTGCTGTTTAATCTCTGCTTTAGCCTCATGGAAGCAGCAGAAGAAGGAGGCAAGTCACAGTTACAACCGCAGGTCTTCTTCCAGCCATTGTCAGACCTTGTAGTGTGCTCTCTTTTGTTCCATTGCTCCCTCCTTCTAACTGTAGATGGACAGGTTCCCCACTTCTTCAATTAAATTCATCCTCTATCCTCCCAACCCATTCTGGTCCTTTCCTGGAGACTAACACACCCAGCTCATCTCATTGCTGCTGAAGGTGAAGCCCGAAGCTTGGCAGGAGAGACGGAGGGATTCTCCAGGCCGTTTTATATCCCCTCCAGATTCCATCAGCCTCAGCTCCCTTTGGACATCTGAAAAGGAAATATTAATATGCAGACTTTATCCATCTTGCTCCACTCCATTAATTTCTAGCATATAAGAGCCTTTTAGCTTCCATCTCTGGATGGATGAACCAATACCTTGGAAGGCTGCTAAAAGGGAAATGAGTTGGAGCAAAAGGATCATTTTCCTTTCTCAGTGTGTCACAGAAGAAGTTCCAGGCAGTCTGGCTCTGGACCTCTAGCTACAGCTTGAGGAGGGAGGAGAAGGAGGCAATTAAAGAGGAAGGGTGTCTCTGCATTAACATACCCTTCAGGATAACAGAGAAGCAGAGCTTCTTGGTAGATGGCCTTGGTAGTCTGGACACTTTGATGAATCCCTGCCTCTCAGGCAGATAATTCCTGAATATATGGAATGTGTATTGCACAGTTTAGATCTTTAGAACAATTATTCAATACTTTGATTTCCTACCTGCTTCCAGGATATTGAATGATGATATCCCATTCCAGGATTTTATCTGAGTCCAGGCTCACCCCAATCACATTGCGAAGAGTGAAGTTACAATTGGAATCTTCAGGCCATATTAATATTTTTTCATTTCCCTCCAGCAAACTTTCTGACTCGACACCTATAACAAAAAAATCCTAAAGTTCTCACTAGAGGGCTGATTTCTTCTTCTCAGGTACAATATACACAAAAGAAATCCCTCTCTTATGGAAGAAGAGGAAACGAACTGGAGCAAAAGGATTGCATTTATCTTTGTCCTTTCATTCCACCTGCTATGCTCTATTGTAGATGGCTGGAAAATGGACACAGAAACACAAAGGTTAATTTTATAATAAATTAGATCTTGGTGAAATACGTTAATACCTACAATCAGATATACATTAGGTTTTCAAAAGCATTTGTTTTCCTATCTGGAGACACTTATTGTTTTGTCCTAACAGGCAAGGCAGATTGGGAGATTATGGGAGGTAAAAGAGTGTGGGAACATCCTGGGAAGAGATGGTGAACTGAGGACCACAATGGAGTGAATAGTGGTCGTGTAGACCGACTCTTCATAATTCCTCTCTGGATAAGGAGACGACTTGAGATTACCCAGATGTCCTCCAGACAGTGGCTCCTCATGAGGAGGCCACAACACAGCAGTCTCCAGCAGGTTTAGCCCTCTGGGAGAAAAGGGAATCGCCATCATTTTGCTCAAGCCACAGATGGCACCTTTGAAAGGACACCCAGAGTCCCCTAGTGTAACATGGGTGATGCCCCCTATCACCTCTCTTTTTTTATTCTAGTCCTAGAAGTCCTGAATAGAGATATAAGAGGGGATGGTCAAATAAAAGGAGTAAAAATTATATATATATATATATATATATATATATATATATATATATATATAAATTAAAAGCATTTGCAGCTGACCTAGATTCTATGCAACATTTGTTGAAGGAATTTGGAGAGTGGCAGGATGTAAGGTAAATAAACAAAAAACGAAAATGTTGAGTAAAAAGATGATTCAAAAACAAGAAACTTTAATAACTAAATTAGGTTTTACAGTAGGAAAAAAAAAGATTAGATACTTAAAAGTAATATTATGAACATTATTGATAATATATTATTTCAAAATAATTATGGGGAAATTTGGAAGGGAATAAAAATTAATATGGAAAAATGGGGAAAATTACAACAATCGTTGCTGGGAAAGATATCCGTAATCAAAATAAATGTATTACCGAAGATGCTATTTCTTTTCCAAACATTACCAACTCTAATCAATGAAATAATATTTAAAATATGGCAAAAAGATATCTCAAATTTTATTTGGCAAGGAAAAAGACAACAAATTAAATTTAAATTATTACAAGATGCTAAAGAAAGAGGAGCGTTGGGGTTACCAGATCTTAAATTGTACTTTGAAGCTTGTTGCTTTCTGTGGATAAGAGAATGGTTAACGTTAGAAAATCCAAAACTTCTACAGCGAGAGGGACATGAACTTAGATGTGGGTGGCTGCATCTATTTGGACTGAAAAAGTAAAAATGAACAAAGAATTGAGAAATCCTACTATTAGAAAAGTATTATTGAGGGTGTCGGATAAGTATAGCAGTAGATTATTACCAAACATACCAGTGTGGATATTGCCACAAGAAGCTTTTGCAAGGAGGGAAAGTTTAGATAATAAGATAAAATGGTTAAGATATAAAGATCTGATCAAATATGAACAAGATACACCTATGCTAAAAACAAGAGAAGAAATAGAAGAAGGACACCGGTGTCATTGGTTCATATATATGCAGTTAAATGAACGATTTAAATGAAATAAATATATATATACATTTTAAAAAGAAAAAAACAGAGATCGAAAAACAGTTATATATCAATAATGAGCATATTATGACAAAGATATAGAAAATATTATTACAATTAATTCACGAAGATGAACAGGTCAAAGAGTGTATGATTAATTGGGCAAGAAATTTTGGATATATTTTATTAGAGAACTGGGAGAAAATGTGGACAAAGGGATTAAAATTTACTTTGTGTTATCATTTAAAGGAAAACTTGTATAAAATGATGTACAGATGGAACCTAACCCCACAAAAATATGCAAAATTGTATAAAAACTTTTCTAATGTATGTTGCAAAAGTTCACAAAGGGAAGGAACATTTTACAAATCACTTTGCCTTCTCCCAGTTAGAATGCGAGAAATCCATGAAAACTAAGGGACAATCTTCTATCATCCCGAAATTTGTATATAATTTTGGATAAAGGAGGTACACTATCCATTCACATCTTATGAACTTTTTTTAAAGAATTTTGAAATTTTGGGCAAGTCCTTATAGGACTCAAGACAGGCCTGTTGAATAATTCATACCTAGGAAAAAGAGCAGGGCTACATTTGATTAAATAAAATCCTAGGATTGCCACCTGGAAGTTGAGGGGCTGAATTTCCTTCATCACAGATCGAAAACAACAAGGTGAGACCATAGGAGTTATTTCAATATTTTTTTTCCATTTAACTTTCCTGTCGAGCAAAGAGGCTGAGCGATTCCAACCTTTCCCCCACCCAGAAGTTACTGGGAAGGACGGCAGGTGGGAAGGAAATTTTCCTGAACCACCTAGAACATGACTTTCCCTGGAACTGACTTGAATCCCCCGATCTACGTTCCTTTGCTATTCTAAGTATTATAACATGACCGCAATTAGGCTAACCCTTGGCCTGATGTTATCAGGCCTTGTTTTCTGACTTCTGCCCCCTTCCTTGGTGTCAGACCACACCAAACTATTGCAGGCCTAGCAGCATCCTGAATTTATTACTAAATTTTGACTGCTAGCAGAGGAAAATGATTGTAAACGTATTTAAACTTTTAAATGCCTATATGTGTGTGCATGCGTTCTTGTGTGTGTGCTTGTGTTTGTGTACATATATGTAGTACAGCTATGGATAGAGGGAGAGAGGATATATAGACACAGAAATAAATGCACCCAAAGAGGGAGAGGGGAAGATCTGCGTCTGAAGAAAGAGTAAATGAGAGTTGAATTTCAAAATCAATAAAAGAATGAAGAGTTCTAATTACTGAATCAAATCTGTATTTCCTGATACTTTTTGAGAGCAGAACTTGAGAACAATTTCCCTTTGCTGTCTTTCAGGAGGGTGCTGAGATTTGCCATTTTCTTCCTATCCAAATGGAAAACAGATCCCAGAATGCCCTGGCCAAGATCAGCTCTTCCTCCCTCTTGGCACTCAGGCAGCTTTCTCAGGTCCCTCTCAAGTCTCCTGGGAAAATCCAGCCTTCTGGGGCTGAGCTGACTTGCAGAGCTGCTCAGAGGAAGGGAGGTTTTTGCCAGGCTTCAGATTCACTTCCTCCCACTGTGTCTCTCGCACAGTAATAGACTGCCGAGTCCTCCGGCTTCAGGCTGTTCATTTGCAGATAGACTTGGCTTTTGGAGTTGTCCCTGGAGATGGTGAACCGTCCCTTGACTTTGTCTGAGTAGTAAGTACTGGAACCAGAACCAGAGCTTATGTATGCCACCCATTCCAGCCCTTTTCCATGGGCCTGTCTCACCCAGCCCATGCCAGAGCTGCTGAAGCTGAATCCGGAGCCTTGGCAGGAGAGACGGAGGGACTCTCCAGGCCTTCTCACGTCCCCTCCGGACTCCACCAGCTGGGCCTCTGACAGGACTCCTAAAATAAAAGTTGTTTTAATGAGCTCTCCTTTATGCTAGAATTAAAATGGAAAGAACCTGAACAGGAGGGAACCAATTACCTCTGAGGACTGCTAGTAAGGAAACCAAATTAAGCCACAGGATCATTTTGCTCCCGTTAAAGAATAGAGGGGACTTGACAGGAAAGGATTCAGGAGAGGGCACAAACTTTGTCTTATGGGTGTAGCCTGAAGAGAGACACCCTGGGGCTCCTTTAAAGGGGAAATTGTGGCCTGATTTACATATTGCTCAGCATAAAAGAGCCCCTAGGTGCATTGAGGTATAGATTTGTTTCAGCACTACAATAATTAAAGCTTCTGACAGAAGCTCCTCATTTCAAGTAAGGGTTTTAAGGTGACAGAAAGAAATCAGGCATTGAAATTTCCTCAAATAGCCATGTTACAGTCCGTAAATAATGAGGATGGCACATTGGAGTTCAAAATGGTTGCTCCACAGTTGTTCCCTGGACCACGTTCTTTGGAAGAAACCAAAATTAAGTCACTGCAGACCAAGCCATAAGGCCCAATTTATAAGCCACAGATCAATTTTACATATACATCCAAGTCTCAAAGTTGGAATATAAATCATTGGAAGACTGTAGAATGTTTCTTATTCGTTTGGTTTTTAACTCAGCAGCCATACTGATTACAAATATTGCGAGGATTTTGTGTTGCCATTTTTATGGTCTTCTTATCTGTTTTTAGCTGCCCAGAGTTAATTCATACTAAGACTCAAAAAACTTACTCTCCTACACTGATTCCATGGACTGAGAAACAGAAATAAATGACTTTTCGTTTTCCAAACAATTCAGTTTGTTCTATATTTAGCAAAGCACATCTGTTCTCATCTCAGATGTGGCTTCATGGTGAGGAATGTAATCTCTTGGGATGTTAAATTTCTCTGAATTGCCTTCAGTGGTCTCTCTGGAAAATGAAAGTAAATGCAATGATGCCTCCGAAGTGAGACAAGGCCTGCAGACTGTTCCTTGGTTCCCCTCCCCCACCCCCTCCCCACACATATGCAAAGCCATTCCATGTAGCAACACTGCCCCCTGGTGGAAAACCTAAGGAGAGTAGGCATCTACTTAACTTTCTAAAGAGATTCTTGCATGAAGAAATGGTAATTAGGGCTAAAAAGAAATGAAAGAGCTCCAGGAAAGTTAAGTTGGTATAGGGAGTAATCAAAAACCTCACTTTTGTTATATGACAGGAAATTCCTTTTGATGGGTTATTCTATGAGATACTGTATTTTCCTGAGGTCGTGTATTCTTATTTTTTCTCCTAAATATCATGAAATCGTCTAAAAATGAGTTGGGAAGGACCATCTCAGTCGACTAGTACAAATCATCCCTAACTGGTGGGGAGCCAGACCCTCTCTGCAGACCTCCAACAAAAAGAGGCTGTTCTGGCCAGATTGAAGCAGGTCCCCCTCGTTCTTCCCTCGGCCTCGTTTTACTCCAGGCAGGGCTTATCATTGGTCAAAATCTGCTCTGTACCAGTTCTGTATTCTCTCTGATAGGAGAATAATTCTTAGCACCTCTTGTCCTTCTTCTACCATTCATTTGCAAAAGATTTTGCTAAAGATGAGACTTAGAGGAAAACATAATTTTATCCTCTTTTTATTTTTCTTTATTTCTTCAAACTGTATCCCACTATTTTTACATTAACTCCATCTCTACATTCACCGGACCCCTTTTGGCCATTTCCTATCATTCAATTAAAGCAGAAGCTGTCACTGAATATACAGTCCTCAGGATAAAAGAGGCACTCAGTTCATTGCCTTTCACCTTTCCTTGGACGTATATTCCAGAGAGGAGAGGTGAGGAGAGGAGAGGAGAGGAGAAATATCCCTTTCATTTACAAATGTATTCAGAGAAAATACTCGCTCTCTCCATTCACATGAGTTATTTCTTTGAAACTGTTTTCAGATTATGAGCCAGTTCTTATAGGAGCCAGGACATTGGAGGAAATAAAACGAGTATTTTTTTTTATACGTCAAATCATGTCACTAAGATTGCCTAGCACCGACCAAGAACTATTTAGTAGCTACTGAAGAGACAGAGTGGGAAATCATAGGTGATTTCAAAAGAAAAAGTAGGAGGGATTTTTCTATAAATATGGAGTGTCAATGAAACTCGACTTTTTATTCATTTATATTTCAGTTTTCATCATCACCGATCTCACTTGAAGAGGATTTCTGGACATTTTGCCCGAAAAGATCATCTGATGTAGACTAAGCTATTGAGAATGATATTCATAGCACAATCGTTGAAGGTCCGCACGTCGCAAAGTCAAGAAGTCTGTTTCTAACAAACCTTTTCCCAAATGGCTGAGGAAGATAATCAATCACTTTGCCTTCTCCCAGTTGGAATGCAAGAAATGCATGAAAACTAAGGGACAATCTTCTATCATCCCTAAATTTATAAATAATTTTGGATAAAAAAGATATACTATCCATACAGATACTGTGCATTTTTGTATAGAATTTCGAGATTTTGGGCAAGTCCTTAAAGGAGTTAAGACAGGCGTATTGAATAATTTGTACCTAGGATAAAGAGAATGGCTACATTGGGTTAAATAGAAACCTAGCATTGCCCTGTGGAAGTTGTGGGGTTGATTTTCCTAAATCACAGATCAAAAACTACAAGGTGAGACCATAAGAGTTATTTCAATATTTTTTCCCTTTTAACTTTCCTGTTGAGCAAAGAGGCTGAGCAATTCCAATCTTCCCCCCACCGGGAAGTTAGTCGAGGGGATGGCAGGTCGAGGCCTCCCTGGGTGGGGAGGTGGTGGCAGCAGGACCTGCCAGGCAGTTACCAAAGGCTGCAAGAGAGTCCAATCTCAACAGACCCAGGAGGCTTCTGGGAGAGGATCACTGCAATTCCCAAAGTTTTGGTTTCTTGACTCTACCCGGCATTAGGGAGGGAGTGTCAGGATTAAGGGAATTGAATATATATTAACATAGAAGGAATGGGAAATGAGCATCATGTAGAAAATAATTTAACTGAGGAGTTAGGGCAGTATTCACAGAAACAAATGGGAATGAACTGAAATGTTCATCAAGGAAGAAATATAGGTACTGAATCCCTATTTGTTCCTCTCATGACATTTAAACTTTCTTTTTCTTATTTTTAAACTTCCTAGTATATTCTTCTGCCCCAATATTTCCTTTTCTCCTTGTCATGGTTCCATTTAATTTATACCCAATTTGATTGCCTCAGGCTCAAAATGTCAGCCCAAAGCAGCAGACCCCAAGACAACTGGAGTTTTCCTATCTCCCTATGAGGGTTGGGGAGATGTTTTCTTTTAAACAAAGAGAAATTATATATCTACAGCAGAAATGTGAAACTGCTCCAGACAGTTGCTCCTCATGGGAAGGCCACAACACAGCACTCTCCAACAGGTTTAGTCCTCTGGGAGACAAGGGAGTAGCCATCTTTTTGCTCAAGCCACAGATGGCACCTTTGAAAGGACACCCAGTGCCCCCTAGTGTAACATTGGTGATCGTTACAGGTGGTCTAAGGGTCCAGATGCATCTGAAATAAGAGTTTGGAATTTTTTATCAGAACCCTCCCCATTGGAAAAAGTTATTTATCTATTTATATAGTTATTTATTTATCTATGAAATTATCAGTTTAACTTTATCAATTGACTCTGGGCAGCATAGAACACAGCATAAGAATACTTAATAAATGTAAACAATTATTTTAATAAATAAAAACATTTAAAACTATAGAAAACTAAAAAGAAGGAATATAAGGGGAGAATATATGAGTAAGATTGGAGCCATAAAATGCCTTTGTTTGGAATTCTTCTTAAAAATGACAGGATGAGTCTTTGAAGGTTGGACACTAGAGGGAACTAGGAGGAACTCAACATTACAATGAAGGAATGTGAAGTGTAGGTGTGTGGAAGCAAAGGAATGAACTTACTGATTCAAAACAAATGCAGTACAATAAAAGAGACATCAGGAGCTAACTGTGAAATTTACATTTTCAGAAATTTTCAGGAAAAGAAAATGGCAGATTGAAATCCAAAAGAGGGCAGGGACTGTCCTCCCTCAACATCTTGGCACCCCTCCTTGGAGCTCACCGCAAAGCTCTGTACTACGGCAGAATTTCGAAATGTGGAACAAGTGATTAATCGTTATGAATGACCAAAGGTGAATTTTCTTCAGGTTAAGTAAAGCTGTGCATGGCAGGTCTCTGCCAATTCAGAACACTGTTTCTAGAATCCATTATTCAAACAATTGTGGAGAAAATTTGTTAAACACCCACTAGAGTATAACACATTTTTTTCTCCAAACCTTGTGATAAAGCTTTGTTTCCTTATAGATGGCTTCTTAAAGAAATTAGAATTGATTAGATGCCAACATGACTCTAGGAGAAGAAACAATTATTTGCAAACTACAATTTCTGGGTCCAATGAACAGCCATGGTCAAGGAAAACAGGTTACTCTTACATTGTCCTGCTGTGTGGGCTGAGAAAGGGGAAGGAATCATTCTGTGTCTTCAAGTCAGTTCGCTTTACCCGAAAAGAGAAAAGAAAGACCAGTGTTGACATTGCCTTATCGTGCAAGGGAGTTGTAATTGCAATGAATTTTCATCCAAAAATGGTAGAAATGATCAGCCTCACAAGTGTCATCCCCTCTGAATAAACCCTTTCTACTGGCTCAATACTCAGAGGGATTTTGCAGACCATCAGTGCCCCCTAGTGGAAAACTGGAGCAGATGAGGCAGAACTCTTAACCCTCCAGGTAGATGCCTGTATTCTAATCGGAGAAGGGAGGTAGGAAGAAGTTACTGAGCTCTGGAAGACCAAAAGAGGTCCAGTGAGAGAGGTGGGGATAGAATCAGGGCTTGCAAGAATAAGGGCTGTGGACGTCATTCTTTTGCTGGAGGTTGGGAGGACGGCTGGTGGGAGGGCAATTTTCCTAAACCTCCTAGAACATCACTTTCCCTGGAATTGACTTGAGAACCCTGATCTACATTCCTTTGCTTTTATAAGTATTATAACAAGACGGCATTTAGTATTTCAGCGTCCTCTCTCAGCCACTGCATGTAGGAGTTGCTGAAGTCTAATCCGGAGACTTGGCAGGAGAGGCGGAGGGACTCTCCAGGCCTCCTCACGTCCCCTCCGGACTCCACCAGCTGGGCCTCTGACAGGACACCTAAAATAAAAGTTGTCCTAATGAGCTCTCCGTTATGCAAGATTTAAAATGGAAAGAACCTGAATAGGAGGGAAACAATTACCTCTGAGGACTGCTAGTAAGGAAACCAAATTCAGCCACAGGATCATTTTTGCTCCCGTTAAAGAATAGAGGGGACTTGACAGGAAAGGATTCAGGAAGGGGCACCAATTTTGTGTTGGTGGGTGTAGCCTGAAGAGAGACACCCTGGGGCTCCTTTAAAGGGGAAATTGTGGCCTGATTTACATAACGCTCAGCATAAAAGAGCCCCTCGGGGCATTGAGGTATAGATTTAGTTCAACACACCTTTCACACACGGGACATAGGTGAAAGGGCAGCTTTACACTGGAATAAGCTTCTATCAGAAGCTCCTTATTTTAAGTAAGGGTGTTAAGGTGACAGGAAGAAATCATGCCCTGAAATTCCCTTAAACAGCCACCTTACAGTCTGGACATAAAAAGGATGGCAGTTCGGAGATCAGGATGGTGGCTCCACTGTTCTTCCCTTCACCACGTTCTTTGGAAGACACCAAAATAAGTGAATGCAGACCAAGCCATAAGGCCCAATTTGTAAGCCACATTTGAATTTTACATAAACATCGTAGTCTGAAAGTTGGAATTAAATAAATTAAATATATTTGAAGCCTGTAGGTTGTTCCTGATTAGTTTGGTTTTTTACTGTATATTGGGGGCGGGGGGTTGGTTCCCATTTTGTATGGTCTTCTTATGTGTTATTAGCTGCCCAGAGTTGATTCATACAAATACTAATAAAAATGCCTCTCTTACAACTAGTCCATGGACTGAGAACCAGAAATAAATGACTT
The DNA here is from genome assembly GCF_035149785.1 of Candoia aspera. Taxonomy (NCBI): domain Eukaryota; kingdom Metazoa; phylum Chordata; class Lepidosauria; order Squamata; family Candoiidae; genus Candoia; species Candoia aspera. The sequence continues at coordinate 113,566,754 of NC_086156.1, read as the reverse complement.
TGCATTTTCCAAACAATTCAGTTTGTTCTATATTTAGCAAAGCCCATCTGTTCTCAACTCAGATGTGGCTTCATGGTGAGGAATGAAATCTCTTGGGAGATTAAATTTCTCTGAATTGCCTTCAGTGAACTCTCAGGAAAATGAGAGTAAAAGTAATGATGCCTCCGAAGTGAGACAAGGCCTGTAGACCCTTCGTTTGTTCCCCTCCCCCACCCCCACCCCACAGATATGCAAAGCGATTCCGTGTGACAACACTGCCCCCTGGTGGAAGACGTGAGGAGGGGAGGCATCTCCATAACTTTCCCAGGAGATTCTTGCATTAAGAAATGGTAAGTAGGGCTCCGAAGAAATGGAGGAGCTCCAGGGAACTTAAATCCAAAGTTGCTATTTTGTTATATGATAGCATATTCCTTTTGATGGGTTACTCTATGAGATATTGTACTTTCTGGAGATTGTGTATTGTTATTTTTTCTCGTAAATATCATGAAATCATGTAAAAACGAGTTGAGAAGGACCACCTCAGTTGTCTAGTACAAACCATCCCTAACTGGTGGGGAGCCAGACCCTCTCTGCAGACCTCCAACAAAAAGAGGCTGTTCCAGCCAGACTGAAGCAGCTCCCCCTCGTTCTTCCCTCGCCCTCATTTTACTCCAGGCAGACCAGGTTGGAAGGTTGACTTTATCTGAGTAGTAAGTGGCAGATGTATCGATCCTTGCAACCCATTCCAGGCCTTTCCCTGGAGCTTGTCTCACCCAGTGCATAGTATAGCTGCTGAAGGTGAATCCGGAGGCTTGGCAGGAGAGATGGAGGGACTCTCCAGGCCTCCTCACATCTCCACCGGACTCCACCAACTGGCCCTCAGACTGGACACCTACAAAGAAACGTGTTTTGGTGAAATCTTCTGTATACAAGAACAGCAAATTGAAGCAAATTCTATACGTTGGTCAGAATTACCTCTGAGGACTACTACTAAGGACACCAGGTTTAGCCACAGGATCATTTTTGTTCCTGCTAATGAACAAAGTGGAAATACAGGAAAGGATTCAGGAAAGTGCAGAAACTTTGTGTTGGTGGGGGTAGCATGAAGGGGAAACCATGGGGCTCCTTTAAAGGGGAAATGGTGGCCTGATTTACATATCGCTCGGGAAAAAAGAGCCCCTCTGGGCATTGGGGTTTGATTTCTTTGCACACAGCTTTCACATATGAATTTGAATGGATGGAAACATCTCAGAACAATCAAGCAAGACTTTCTTTATTGTTATTATCAGTACATACAAAAAAGGAGAGGTTTAGATGAGAATAAGTAAAGCAAGATCTGATTAAATCTCATCCGTTGAGGAAAGTGTTTAAAGGTAAGAAAAATAAAACATGCACTGATAATATTTTAAACAGCCCTGTTAGAGACTGAACATGAAAAAAGGCCACCTCTGAGTCCAGGATCTTTGCTCCACAGTTCTTCCCTTGACCATGTTCTTTGAAGAAACCCAAAACAATGGAATGCAGACCAAGCCATAAGGCACAATTTGGAAGGCAGAGTGGAATTGCCCTTACGAGTCCAGGTTGCAAAATCAGAATCAAAGAAATCACAGGCAAATTAGAAATAGCTGGACCCTGTGGAGTCTTTTTTGTTTTATTAGCTTGGTTTCACTCAGCAGTTGGATGGATTTTAGATACTGGGGGTGGTGATGGTGGTGACTAGTTTGTATGGTGATTTCATTGGTTGCTAGCTGCCAAGGTTGATTCTGCAAGATGGGCAGCCATAGAAATTGAAATAATAATAATGGCAAGTACCACATTAATATTGACCTGACCAAATACCCTCTCTTTGTGAGTGAGAAACAGAAATAAATCACTGTTTTCCAAAGACTTCTGTTTGCTCATTATTTAGCAGTGCCCATCTTGTCAACTCAGACATGGCCAGAGTGAAGACTGTGGCTTCTCGAGTTGTGGCTTTTCGTTGTGATTTTTCAGTGATCTCTTAGGAAACTAAGTAAATATAATCCTGCCTCCAAAATGAGACAAAGTCTGCAGACAATTGCTTTATTCCTCTGCCCCACCCCCACCCCACACATAGGGAAAGCAATTCAGTGTGACAACACTGCCCCCTGGTTTAAAATGGGAGGAGGGGAAACAACTACTTAATTTTCCCAGAAGCTTCTTGCCTTCAAAAATAGGAATTATGGCGAAGAGGAAATGAAGGATCTTCAGGAGATCTAGGCAGATTTAGGGAGAAATCCGAAGCTGATCTTCCATTATATTATAAGAAATTGCTTTCGATGGGTTACTTTCTGTGATATTGTATTTTCTGGAGATGGGGGGGGGGTCTTCTCTTTTCTATTAAATCTCATACATTTATAGAATGAATTGGTTAGGAAAAACCTTCTAGGTCATCTCATAGAAACCGTCCTTAAGAGGTGGCCATCCAGGTCCTGTCTGTAGATCTCCCACCAAAGGAGACTGCTCTGCCCACACTGAGCGGAGGCTGCCCTGTCCCTCCCTCATCCCAGGTTCCCTCTAGGCACAGGATGGCAGGGTTGATCTTCTGTCAAACTCTGGTCTGCACTAGTTTTGAGTCTTTATTGAGAGCAGAATAATTCATACGGTCCCTGCTGTTGAGAAATTCTATATAGCTGAGAAGGATGAAACAGTGAGGGAAGCAGGCATTTCATCCTTAATCTGTATGGAGCAGACAGTGTTGCTTCGTAGAGAGGACCACAAACCATGGCTTCCTAGATAATGAAGTTAGTATTAACCCTCCATAAAAGTTTGTTTGAAACTGAAGTTGTTGTTCTTGGAAAATTCCTTTTCCATGGCTTTCATTTTACATATTTGCTTGGATGGGCCCCTTTTCATTCAGGCAGATTTTGTGAGCCTCTTTCATATTTCACCAAGAGGTTGCTACTATGTGTGCAAGACAGAAGTCATGGAGAGGCTGAGCAATTTAGCCTGCTGCAGAAAAATAAACAAAGGATTCTTTTCATCGCCAATGTTTAATATAATTTCTATTTTATCCTCATGGAAGCTGCTGGAGAACTAGGCAATTTCAAAGGGACAACCACAGGTATTATTTCAGTGATCGTCAGATACGGTATTGTGTGCAAGGGCTCCCAATACCAGGTGCCATTACCAGTCTTTTCCAATTGTAGAGGCAGAGGTTCCCTTCGTCTTCAATTCAAGAAGGGAATATCTTGTCAGGCTTCCAATTTCCTCCAGCAATCCAGAGGTTTGCCGGAGAGGTGGAAGGACTCTCCAGGTCTTGTCACATCCGCTCCAGACTCCACCAATTGGACCTCAGACTTAACTCCTAAAAAAAATAACGGTGTTTCAATAAACTTTCCTGTATTAAAGAATTAAGCTGGAAAGAAACTCTGTATAGAAGGAAGAATTACCTCTGCGGACTGCCAGAAAGGACACCAAGTTTAGCTACAGGCTCATTTCATGTCCCTTGAATGAATGGAGGGAAATTGACAGGAAGGGATTCAGGAGAGTGCAAGAACTTTGTGTTGGTGGGTGTAGCCTGGAATGGAAACCACGGGGCTCCTTTAAAGAGGAAATTGAGCCTTGATTTCATATCGCTTCTGAGAAAAGAGCCCCTCAGGGCATTTTGGTGTAGATTTCTTTGCACACAGCTTTCACACATGATTTTGAATAGATGGAAGTACCTCAGAGTAATCAAGCAAGACTTATTAATATTATTATTATTATTATTATTATTATTATTATTATTATTATTATTACTATTTGCTTGCATCTCTATGCCTTTGTACTATCTCTGCTTTGCAAGGTGCACTGATTGCCCGTTGGATTCTGACAGCGATTCAAGGTGCTGTTCAGTGTCTGATGATCTGGTGATCTGATCTGGCAGGACTACCGTGTTCAGGGTTCCTTTGATGAAACAATGCCATTGATTGGGATCCCAGCAGTGCACTTCTTGATCACCACAGCTGCCCTCTGGAACACGGTTTCCCCTGAGATTCGAATGGCCCCCATCCTACTGGTGTTTGAAAGGTCCCTGATGAACTGGCTTTTCATCCAGGTCTTTGGCAACTGTGATTGAAGCCCTTGTTCTTCTTTTTCTTTGTTCCCATCTAGGAACAAGGCTCAGAACTGTCGTCTCCTCTGAAGACACCCTTTCTACTTGCTCCATATTCAGAGGGATTATTCAGACCCACAGTGCCCCCTAGTGTAAAACCATTGAAGATGAGGCAGAGGGCTTAATGACTTTCCCTGGAATTGACTTGAGAACCCCTGATCTACATGCCTTTGCTATTATAAGTATTATAACATGACCTCATTTAGGCTACCATGGGCATGATATCTTTATGCCTTATTTTTTAAGCCAATTAGTGGACAGCTAGGACCACTGAATTGGAGCAGAGCTTACGCAGCGGAGGAGCTGTGCACAGAAAAATAATTTTATCTATGATAGCTTTAATGAGCATGTCAGAGGAACACAGGTTATTGATCTTAAACACTCAGCCCTCCCAAGCATAAAGAATTACATGCTTAGACAGAGTAGCTTCAAAGTAAAGTAAAGGAATATCTTCCTCATTTCATTCAAGCTCCAATTGCATTTCCATTCACAAAGGGTGAAATCTTTGTTCTTTTTTGTCTTCCCTAACTTAATTAACCATTAGCCCTATTGCTGCTAAGACCCGCGTGTAGAAAGGGGAATTCCAGGCCTACCACATGACACCCAGAGAGATGGACCAGGTGTCATGAGTAAGGATGGCGAGCAGGGGGCTCCCATCCAGGCTGTAAAGCGCATGTGTAGCACTGAGGAATTAGGTAGCCATTCCAAGAGACACAGATCGGGCCCGCCTTAACCTTTGAGGTTTATATGTCTGGGTTTCTCCCACGCTTCTTCGGTTTGTTGGGATTTTCTGTTATGTGGCAGTAATAAAACACTAGAGACCTGTTTCTTGTCTCAGCGTGGTTCCTGGCTGTTAGGACACCAGCACACAGCTGTGCGCATAGCTCCCGGTCTTAAAGAAGGACGAAGAGAGAAAAGTCGAAGTGGGAGTGGAACTATCAGCTTCCTCTGAAACATGAAGAGAGGCATCATGGAATGGACTCAATTTACATGCTAATGCACGTGCTAATGAGGAATGCTGGATTTGCTGGTATCTCCAACAATTTTCTGGCTTTGGCCGCCTTCCTCGGTGTAACACCACACCAAACTATTTGGGGTCTTAGAGCATCCTAATTTTATTACCTGGCTACATTGCTACGGCTAGCAGGGGAATATGATTTTAAACATATTTAAAATTTCAAATACCGATATATGTGTTTGTGCATAGGTCTGTGTTTGTGAGTGTGTGGTTATGTGTATACAATGTGTGTGTGTTTCCACATATGTATGTGTGTAAATATATATATATATATATATATATATATATATATAGAGAGAGAGAGAGAGAGAGAGAAATATATACACAGACACAGAAACAAATGTAAAGAAAGAGCGACAGGGTGGATCTGGGTCTCAAGAGAGAATAAATGAAGGTTGAACTGCAAAATCAATAAAATAATTAAGAATTCTAATTAATGAATCCAATTTTTTATTTCTAGAGAATTTTTGAGAGCAGAACTAGTGAGCACTTTTCCTATGACATCTTTCAGGAGTTTTTCTTTTGTTTTGTTTTAACTATTCTTTTTTTTTTTTTTTTTGCTGATATTTTCTGCTTTCCTCCCATTCAAATGGAAAACAGCTCCCACAATGCCCAGGCCAAGATCTGTTCTTAGTTTCTCTTCGCACTCAGGCAGCTTTCTCAGGTTCCTCTCAATTCTGGGGCTGAGCTGACTTGGAGAGCTTCTCTGAGGAAGAGAGAGTTTTTGCCAGGCTTCAGACTCACTTCCTCTCACTGTGTCCCTCGCACAGTAATAGACTGCTGAGTCCTCCGGCTTCAGGCTGTTCATTTGCAGATAGACTTGGCTTTTGGAGTTGTCCCTGGAGATAGTGAAGCGTCCCTTCACCTTGTCCGAGTACCTAATATCACTTGAACCAGGGTTTATGCTGGACACCCATTCCAGGCCTTTCCCTGGAGCTTGTCTCACCCAGTACATCCAATGGCTGCTGAAGGTGAACCCAGAGGCTTGGCAGGAGAGACGGAGGGACTCCCCAGGCCTTCTCACGTCCCCTCCAGACTCCACCAACTGGGCTGAGGATTGGACACCTAAAATTAAAGTTATTTTAATGAGTTCTCCTGTATAAAAGAATTAAGATGGAAAGGACCGGAATATGATAGAAACAATTACCTCTGAGGACTGCTAGGAAGGACACCAAGTTCAGCCACAGGATCATTATTTCTCCCTCGAATGAATGGAGGGAAATTGACAGGTGAGGGTTTGGGAGACTGCAGGAACTTTGTGTTGGTGGGTGCAGCCTGAAAAGAGAAACCCTGGGGCTCCTTTAAAGAGGAAATTGTGGCCTGATTTACATATCACTCAGGATAAAAGAGCCCCTCAGGGCATTGAGGTATAGATGTCTTTCAACAGACCTTTCACATACAGGACATAGGAGAAAGGGCAGTTTAGATTGGAATAATTAAAGCAAGTTCTGACAGACCCTCCTCAATTCAGCTAAGGGTTTTAAGGTGATAGGAAGAAATCGTGCACTGAAATTTCCTTAAACAGCCACGTTAGAGCCGGACATGGAAAGGATGGCACATCGGAGATCAGGATGGTTGCTCCACCATGGTTCCCTTGACCACGTTCTTTGGAAGACCCCCAAAATAAGTGAATGGAGACGAAGCAATAAGGACCAATTTGCAAGCTACATTTGAATTTTACATAAACATCCAAGTCTGAAAGTTGGAATTAAAAAAAAAAAAAATGAATGTATTGGAAGCCTGTAGGGTGTTCCTGATTAGCTTGGTTTTTTACTCAGCAACTCTATGGATTACATACTGTATATTGGGGGGGGGGGGGGCGGTTGGTTCCCATTTTGTATGGTGTTCTCATGTGTTATTAGCTGCCCAGAGTTGATTCATAAAAATACTAATAAAAAGGCCTCACCTACACTTAGTCCGTGGACTGAGAAACACAAATAAATGAATTTGCATGTTCCAAACAATTCAGTTTGTTCTATATTTAGCAAAGTACATCTGTTCTTAACTCGGATGTGGCTTCATGGTGAGGAATGTAATCTCTTGGGATGTTAAATTTCTCTGAATTTCCTTCAGTGATCTCTTAGGAAAATGAGAGTAAATATAATGATGCCTCCGAAGTGAGATAAGGCCTGTAGACCCTTCCTTTGCTCCCCTCCCCCACCCCACCCCACACATATGCAAAGCGATTCCGTGTGGCAACACTGCCCCCTGGTGGAAATCCTGAGGAGGGGAGGCATCTACTTAACTTTCCCAGGAGATTGTCGCATTAAGAAATGGTAATTAGGGCTCCGAAGAAATGAAAGAGCTCCAGGGAACATAAGCCAGTCTAGGGAGAAATCCAAAGCTGCTCTTTTGTTATAGGATAGGATATTCCTTTTGATGGGTTATTCTATGAGATATTGTATTTTCTGGAGATTGTGTATTCTTATTTTTTCTCCTAAATATCATGAAATCGTGTAAAAACGGGTTGGGAAGGACCATCTCGTTCATCTAGTACAAACCGTCCCTAACGGGTGGGGAGCCAGACCCTCTCTGCAGACCTCCAACAAGAGGCTGTTCTAGCCAGACTGAAGCAGGTCCCTCTCGTTCTTCCCTTGCCCTCATTTTACTCTAGGCAGACCGGGTTGGAAGGGCTTATCATTGGTCAAAATCTGCTCTGTACCAGTTCTCTATTCTCTCTGAGGGGAGAATAATGCTTAGCACCTCTTGTCCTTCTTCTACCATTCATTTGCAAAATATTTTGCTAAATATGAGACTTAGAGGAAAACATAATTTTATCCTCTTTTCAGTTTTCTTTATGTCTTCAAAATTTATTCCATTTTTCCTAGGTAAATTCCATCTCTACATATACTGGACCATTTTTGGCCATTTTGTATGGTTCAGTTTTGCAGAAGCAGTAACTGATTATAGAGTCGTCTGGAAAAAAAAGCGTTTAAAGATGAGAAAAATAAAGCACGTGCTGAAAATCATTTAAACAGCCCTGTTAGAGACTGAACATGAAAGGAAGGCCACCTCTGAGTCCAGGAACTTTGCTCCACAGTTCTTCCCTTGACCATGTTCTTTGAAGAAACCCAAAACAAAGGAATGTAGACCAAGCCATAAGGCACAATTTGCAAGGCAGAGTGGAATTGCACATATAAGTCCAAGTCGCAAAATCAGAATCAAAGAAATCACAGGCCAATTAGAAATAGCTGGACCCTGTGGAGTCTTTTTTGTTTTATTAAATTGGTTTTTACTCAGCAGTTGGATGGATTTTAGATACTGCGGGTGGTGATGGTGGTGACTAGTTTGTATGGTGATTTCATTGGTTGCTAGCTGCCAAGGTTGATTCTGCAAGATGGGCAGCCATAGAAATTGAAATAATAATAATGCAAGTCTCACATTAATATTAACCTGACCAAATACACTCTCTTTGTGAGTGAGAAACAGAAATAAATCACTGTTTTCCAAAGACTTCTCTTTGCTCATTATTTAGCAGTGCCCATCTGTTGTCAACTCAGACATGGACTGAGTGAAGACTGTGGCTTCTCGAGTTGTGGCTTTTCGTTGTGATTTTTCAGTGATCTCTTAGGAAACTAAGAGTAAATATAATCCTGCCTCCAAAATGAGACAAAGTCTGCAGACAATTGTGTTATTCCTCTGTCCCACCCCCACCACACACATAGGGAAAGTGATTCAGTGTGACAACATTGGCCCCTGCTGTAAAATGTGAGGAGGGGAGACATCTACTTAATTTTCCCAGGAGAGTTTTGCATTCAAAAATAGGAATTATGGCTCAGAAAAAATGAAGCATCTCCAGGAGATCTAAGCAGGTTTAAGGAGAAATCCGAAACTGACCTTCCATTATATTATAGGAAATCGCTTTCGATGGGTAACTTTCTGCAAGATAGTATTTTCTGGAGATGGGGGGGGGGGATCTTCTCTTTTCTCTTAAATCTCATAAATTTATAGAATGAATTGTTTAGGAAAAACCTTTGGGTCATCTCATAGAAACCGTCCTTAAGAAGTGGCCATCGAGGTCCTGCCTGCAGACCTGTCACCAAAAGAGACTGCTCTACCCACACTGAGCCAAGGCTGCCCTGTCCCTCCCTCATCCCAGGTTCCCTCAAGGCACACAGGATGGCAGCGTTGATCATCTATCAAACTCTGGTCTGTACAAGTTTTGTGTTTTTCTTGAGGGCAGAATAATTCTTATGGTCCCTGCTGTTGAGAAATTCTATATAGCTGAGAAGCATGAAACAGTGAGGGAAGCAGGCATTTCATCCTTAATCTGTATGGAGCAGACAGTGTTGCTTCGTAGAGAGGACCACAAACCATGGCTTCCTAGATAATGAAGTTAGAATGAACCCTCCGTAAAAGTTTGTTTGGAACTGAAGGAGTTCTTCTTGGAAAATTCCTTTTCCATGGCTTTCACTTTAGATATATCTTTGGAGGGACCCCTTTTAATTCAGGCAGATTTTGTGAGCCTCTTTCATATTTCACCAAGAGGTTGCTACTATGTGGGCAAGAGAGAAGTCATGGAGAGGCTGAGCAATTTAGCCTGCTGGAGAAACAGGAACAAAGGACCAGCACTCTTTTCACCTCAGATGTTTATTATAATTTCTATTTTATCCCCATGGAAGCAGCTGGAGAAGTCGGCAAGTTCAAAGGGACAACCACAGGTATTATTTCAGTGATCGTCAGATACGGTATTGTGTGCAAGAGCTCCCAATACCAGGTGCCATTACTAGTCTTTTCTAATTGTAGAGGCAGAGGTTCCCTTCGCCTTCAATTCAAGCAGAGAATATCTTGTCAGGCTTCTGATTTCGTCCAGCAATCCAGAGGTTTGCCGGAGAGGTGGAAGGACTCTCCAGGTCTTGTCACATCCACTCCAGACTCCACCAATTGTTACTCAGTTTACATATTTTTCTGATAAAAGAACCCCTCAGAGCACTGATCTCATTGATTTCCATGCACACATCTGACACTGGTGATTTTCATCATAACTTTCCAATCCTACAAAAAGTGAAGGCAAGGTTTTTTTCTTTTTCTTTTTTGTTTTTTTATTGTGAGTACATAGGAGAAAGACATGTTTACATTATAGTAATTAAAAGACAGACATGCAAAATCTCAGCTCAGGAAATTCTTTTCCACCTTCTTTCCCTTAATCAGGCCAACCTGAAGAAACCCCAAAGAACTGAATTCAGAACGAGCCAGGAGGAACAATTTATAATTCAGAGTTTAATGAAATAAATCACAGGGAGAAACGGAATAGATGAAGCCAGTGGGTTGTTCTTTGCCTATTTGAGTGGTTTTTAAGTCAGTAGTTGTATGAATTTTATATATTGCTTTGTTTGAGTTGGTATTTTGTGTGGTGTTTTTATCAGTTGCCAGTGCCCGGAGTTGATTCAGCCAGATGGGCAGTCATACAATTTGAAAGAATAACAATAGTAATAATAATAATAATAATAATAATACCAATACCAATACCAATAATAATAATAATAATAATAATAGCAATAGCAATAGCAGTAGCGTTAGTAATATCAATTCCCTATACCCATAAAAATGCCAGCAAATACACTCTCTCTGTGGCCTGGGAAATACTAATAAGACTCTTTCTATTCCCCAAAGGGTTCTGTTGCTCTCTATCTAGTAGAGCGCATCTGTTGTCAACTCTGACATGGCTTCCCAGTGAGGATTGGAGCCTCCTTAGATGTGAAATTTTCTTGAGACCTTTTTGGTGAACTAATATTGAAATAAAACAGAAAAACAGAACAAACAAAGATGCCTCCAAAATGAGAGAATATCTAACAACACTTCTATTATTTCCGTACCCCACCCCACCCCGCCCCCCACCCCACACATGGGCCATGAAATTCAGGCTCACACCACTGCCCCCTGCTGCAGAAGGTGAGGACGAGGGGCATCTGCCTAATTCTCCAAGGAGATTCCAACATTCCAGGAGGGGAAGTGAGGATGAGGAGAAATGAAGGTTCTCCAGGAGGTCTAAGCAGGTCTAGGGATATATCTAAATATGCTCTTTTGTTACCGGATAGAAAATTCCTTTTGAAGTCTTACTCTATGACTGATTGAATTTTCTGTACATGGAGGATACTCATTAAGATGAGACATGGAGTAAAACATTATTTTATCTTTTGCTCCATTCCTTTATTTCTCCAAATTCTCTTCCCATTTCCGTAAATGAAACTCCCCTTCATCCTCTCAGGCAAGAAAAAAAGGAGTATTACTCACAGAGACAAAACCAACCAGCCTCAGTTCCCTTTGGACATCTGGAAAGGAAATATTAATATGCAGACTTTATCCATCTTGCTCCACTCCATTAATTTCTAGCATATAAGAGCCTTTTAGCTTCCATCTCTGGATGGATGAACCATTACCTTGGAAGGCTGCTAAAAGGGAAATGAGTTGGAGCAAAAGGATGATTTTCCTTTCTCAGTGTGTCAGAGAAGAAGTTCCAGGCAGTCTGGCTCTGGACCTCTAGCTACAGCTTGAGGAGGGAGGAGAAGGAGGAGTATAAAGAGGAAGGGTCTCTCTGCATTAACATACACTTCAGGATAAAAGGGAAGCAGAGCTTCTTGGTAGATGGCCTTGGTAGTCTGGACACTTTGATGAATCCCTGCCTCTCAGGCAGATAATTCCTGAATATATGGAATGTGTATTGCACAGTTTAGATCTTTAGAACAATTAATTAACAGTTTGATTTCCTACCTGCTTCCAGGATATTGAATGACAATATCCCATTCCAGGATTTTATCTGAGTCCGGGCTCACCCCGATCACATTGCAAAGAGTGAAGTTGAAATTGGAATCTTCAGGCCATATTAATAATTTTTATTTTCCCTCCAGCAAACTTTCTGATTCAACACCTATAACAAAAGAGTCCTAAAGTTCTTACTAGAGGGCTGATTTCTTCTTCTTAGGTAGAATATGCACAAAATAAATCCCTCTCTTACAGTAGTAGAGGAAACAAACTGGAGCAAAAGGATTGCATTTATCTTTGTCCTTTCATTCCACCTGCTATGCTCTATTGTAGATGGCAGGAAAATGGACACAGAAACACAAAGGTTAATTTTATAATGCATTAGATCTTGGTGAAATACATTATATCCCCCAGTCAGATATACATTAGGTTTTCAAAAGCACTTTTTCCTATCTGGAGACACTTATTCTTTCGTCCTAACAGGCAAGGTAGATTGGGAGATTATGGGAGGTCATAGTGTGTGGGAACTTGCGTGGAAGAGATGGCGAACTGAGGACCACAGTGGAGTGAATAGTGGGCGTTTAGACCGACTCTTCATAATTCCTCTCTGGATAAGGAGATGACTTGAGATTACCCATATGTCTCCAGACAGTGGCTCCTCATGAGGAGGCCACAACACAGCAGTCTCCATAAGGTTTAGCCCTCTGGGAGACAAGGGAGTAGCCATCTTTTTGCTCAAGCCACAGACGGCTCCTTTGAAAGGACACCCAGTGCCCCCTAGTGTAACATTGGTGATCGTTACAGATGGTCTAAGGGTACAGATGGATCTGAAATAAGAGTTTGGAATTAATTATCAGAACCTTCCCCATAGGGAATTTTCAAAATTATTGTAAAGTTTTCTCTTGTAAAGGGAGCTGTAATTGCATTGAGTTTTCATCCAAAAATGGTGGAAATGATCAGCCTCAGAAGTGTCATCCCCTCTGAATACACCCTTTCTACTGAGTCCATATTCCCAAAGAAAGGGAAAACCAAGAAGGCAAAATGGCTGTCTGCTGAGACACTAGAAGTAGCCCAAGAAAGAAGGAAAGCAAAAGGCAACAGTGATAGGGGGAGATATGCCCAGTTGAATGCAACATTCCAGAGGTTAGCCAGAAGAGATAAGGAATTATTTTTAAACAAGCAATGCGCGGAAGTGTAAGAAGACAATAGAATGGGAAAGACAAGAGACCTCTTCCAGAAAATTAGAACCATCGGAGGTAAATTCCAGGCCAAAATGGGAATGATCAAAAACAAAGATGGCAAGGACCTAAGAGAAGAAAAAGAGATCAAGAAAATGTGGCAAGAATATACAGAAGACCTGTATAGGAAGGATAACAATATCGGGGATAGCTTTGACGGTGTGGTCAGTGAGCTAGAGCCACACATCCTGAAGAGTGAGGTTGAGTGGGCCTTAAGAAGCATTGCTAATAACAAGGCAGTAGGAGACGACGGCATCCCAGCTGAACTGTTCAAGATCTTGCAACATGATGCTGTCAAGGTAATGCATGTTATATGCCAGCAAATTTGGAAAACACAAGAATGGCCATCAGATTGGAAAAAATCAACTTATATCCCGATACCAAAAAAGGGGAACACTAAAGAATGTTCAAACTATCGAACAGTGGCACTCATTTCACATGCCAGTAAGGTAATGCTCAAGATCCTGCAAGGTAGACTTCAGCAGTTCATGGAGTGAGAATTTCCAGATGTACAAGCTGAGTTTAGAAAAGGCAGAGGAATTAGGGACCAAATTGCCAATATCCGCTGGATAATGGAAAAAGCTAGGGAGATTCAGAAAAATATATATTAATGTTTTACTGACTATTCTAAAGCCTTTGACTGTGTGGACCATAACAAATTGTGGCAAGTTCTTAGTGGTATGGGGATACCATGTCACCTTGTATGCCTCCTGAGGAATCTGTACAATGACCAAGTAGCAACAGTAAGAACAGACCACGGAACAATGGACTGGTTTAAGATAGGGAAAGGAGTATGGCAGGGCTGTATACTCTCACCCTACCTATTCAACTTGTACGCAGAACACATCATGCGACATGCTGGGCTTGAGGAATCCAAGGCTGGAGTAAAAATGGCTGGAAGAAACATTAACAATCTCAGATATGCAGATGATACCACCTTGATGGCTGAAAGCGAAGAGGAACTGAGGAGCCTTATGATGAAGGTGAAAGAAGAAAGTGCAAAATATGGCTTGCAGCTAAACCTCAAAAAAACCAAGATTATGGCAACCAGCTTGATTGATGACTGGCAGATAGAGGGAGAAAACGTAGAGGCAGTGAAAGACATTGTATTTCTATGTGCGAAGGTTACTGTGGATGCTGACTGCACTCAGGAAATCAGAAGACCTTCAATTCTAGAGAGGAGAGCAATGACAAATCAGAGACATCACACTGACAAGAAAGGTCCACATAGTTAAAGCAATGGTATTCCCTGTAGTAACTTATGGCTGCGAGAGCTGGACCATCAGAAAGCTCAGAGTAGGAACTGTCATGTTGGAGGAAAATTCTGAGAGTGCCTTGGAGTGCAAGAAGATCAAACCAGTCCATCCTCCATGAAATGAAGCCAGACTGCTCACTTGAGGGAATGATATTAAAGGCAAAACTGAAATACTTTGGCCACATAATGAGGAGACAGGACACCCTGGAGAAGATGCTGATGCTGGGGATAGTGGAGGGCAAAAGGAAGAGGGGCCGACCAAGGGCAAGGTGGATGGATGATATTCTAGAGGTGACAGACTGGTCCCTGGGGGAGCTGGGGGTGTTGACAATTTACAGGAAGCTCTGGCCTGGGCTGGTCCATGAAGTCATGAAGAGTCGGGTGCGACTAAATGAATAAACAACAAAACTGGAGGAGAGTAGACATGAAGGTTCTCCTGGAGATCGAAGCAGGTCTCTTGTCCTTGGTACCAGTCTTTCACAGACTGTATAAACACCATAGACGCAGACATCAGGTTCACCAGGGAAGACATCAAGGACAACAGACTGGCATTCCTAGACTGTGAGGTTCTTATTGCGACCTGTGGCAAGCTAGAAATACAGATGTACAGGAAACCCACACACAGAGACCAATACCTGATGTTTGACTCCCAGCATCCACTGCAGAACAAAATAGGAATCATCAGGACATTACGTCACAGGGCAGAGACCATCCCCACCACCATGGATGCCACAGAGGAAGAAAAACAGCACCTGAGGACAGCCCTGAAGGCCTGTGGGTGTCCAAATTGGGCCTTCATTAAAACTAACTCTACCCCTAGACCTAAAACAATGGCCAACAGGGCTGAGACCCAGAGTCAGTGGAAGAACCGTGTCATTCCTCACATTGCCAGCATGTCGGAAAGGATAAAACGGACATTTGGAAAAGACCACATACCAGTATATTTCAAACCCACTGAGACAGAGGCTTGTACACCCTAAAGATCCAAGACCAAAACAGATGAGGAGCAACGTAGCGTATGCAATCCAGAGCAGTTAGGAGTGTTCTGAGCTCTACACTGGGGACACCAAACAGCCTTTGGAGAAGCTGATGACCCAGCACAGGAGGAGCAACACCACAGGACCAGTATCAGCAGTTTACCTTCCTCTCAAAGAAAAAGGACACTCATTTGAGGACAACAATGTTCACATTTTGGAAAGAGAAGATAGGTGGTTTGAGAGCGGGGTTAAGGAATCCATTCATGCCAAAGTGGAAAATCCTTCCCTCGGTGGAGGTGGAGGCCTCAGACACAGCTTGTCCCCCATTTTTCATCCTGTTCTTCCATCAGACCCCAGGAAGGTTAAGACCAGCAGTAAGGCCACTCTTAATGATCGACTCGGGGATGAACAAAGGATCTAGGAGTGAGACATCCCAAAATAAATCCACACCTCTAATGCACAATTAACAGCCATTGAGGTGCAGGGACAATGCAGCCACCCTGGAAGACATATAAGTGGTCCCCTCGCCAACCTTGGCCCAGACTGAAGAAGCTGCTTGGACAAGCAAAGAAACGTGTCAACCAAAAAGAAAGAAATCCAGTTGCCATGACTCAACCTAGAGACGGTTTCCCATATATGGTCATTTGCTTACTTCAACCTTGTTGACCACTTGAGGCCTGACCTTTTGACTCTGCCAAACACTTAAGACAATGATTTGTTGCCATGGATACCTGGCTAACTGGTGTCTCTGTGACTTGCTCCTTGCACAACAAAATACCAACAAGGACCTCTGGGAGAGGAGGCTCATAATTGACATAGTTTGACTCTCTTGGCTCTGCCCAGCTGAGGGGAGAGAATCTGGATTAAGGGATCTGAATATATGTTAATGTGGAAAGAATGAGAAAAGGGCAACATGTAGAACAGAACTGAACTGGGGAGGGCTGGCGTTAGGGATAACCAAAGGGGACTGAACTGCAACATTTGTCAAGGAAGAATTGTAGCTAATTGTCAAATTAGATTTAAACTTTTTAAAAACTGCCCAGGTTATTCTACCGCCCTGAATTTTCCTTGGTCTCCCCTAGCAAACTGCTAACCAGGTTCCACAGTGATAATGCTAAGATCAGGCCTGTATTCCAACTTGCTATGATGGAGATTCATCTGCTGCTTCTCACTCCAATGACACAAACACAGCCTTCTGTGACTGAAGGAACTTGGAGAGTTGTTCTGAGGAAGAGAAAGTTTTTGCCGGGCTTCAGACTCACTTCCTCTCACTGTGTCTCTTGCACAGTAATAGACTGCCGAGTCCTCCGGCTTCAGGCTGTTCATTTGCAGATAGACTTGGCTTTTGGAGTTGTCCCTGGAGATGGTGAAGCGTCCCTTGACTTTGTCTGAGTAGTAAGTGTTAGATGAGCCTGTAATTGTGCTGGCCACTCATTCCAGTCCTTTTCCAGGGGCCTGTCTCACCCGGTTCATCCAGGAGCTGCTGAAGTCGAACCCAGAGCCTTGGCAGGAGAGACGGAGGGACTCTCCAGGCCTCCTCACATCCCCTCCGGACTCCACCAGCTGGGCCTCTGACAGGACACCTAAAATAAAAGTTGTTCTAATGAGCTCTCCTTTATGCAAGAATTAAAATGGAAAGAATCTGAATAGGAGGGAAACAATTACCTCTGACGACTGCTAGTAAGGAAACCAAATTCAGGAGGATTAAAAAAAAGAGAAGACACTATTTCATCCTATCCAAATGGAAAACAGCTCCCAGATTGCCCAGGCCAAGATCAGCTCTTTGTTCCTCTTGGCACTCAGGCAGCTTTCTCAGCTCCCTCTCAAGTCCCCTGGGAAAATGCAGCCTTCTGGGGCTGAGCTGACTTGAGAGCGGCTCTGAGGAAGAGAGAGTTTTTGCCAGGCTTCAGACTCACTTCCTCTCACTGTGTCCCTCGCACAGTAATAGACTGCCGTGTCCTCCAGTTTAAGGCTGTTCATTTGCAGATAGAGTTGGCTTTTGGAGTTGTCCCTGGAGATGGTGAAGCGTCCCTTGACTTTGTCCAAGTAGTAAATGCTACCTGAATCATACCTTATGTATGCCACCCATTCCAGCCCTTTTCCAGGGGCCTGTCTCACCCAGCTCATCCAATAGCCCCCGAAGTTGAAACCAGAGGCTTGGCAGGAGAGACGGAGGGACTCTCCAGGCCTTCTCACATCCCCTCCAGATTCCACCAGCTGGGCCTCTGACAGGACACCTAAAATAAAAGATATTTTAATGAGCTCTCCGTTATGCAAGAATTAAAATGGAAAGAACCTGACTAGGGAAGAAACAATTACCTCTGAGGACTGCTAGGAAGGAAACCAAATTCAGCCACAGGATCATTTTTGCTCCCGTTAAAGATTAAAGGGGACTTGACAGGAAAGGATTCAGGAAGGGGCACAAACTTTGTGTTGGTGGGAGTAGCCTGAAAAGAGACACCCTGGGGCTCCTTTAAAGGGGAAATTGTGGCCCGATTTACATATCGCTCAGCATAAAAGAGCCCCTCGGGGCTTTGAGGTATAGATTTAGTTCGACACACCTTTCACACATGGGACGTAGATGAAAGGGCAGCTTTACACTGGAATAATTAAAGCTTCTGACATATGCTCCTCACTTAATGTAAGGGTTTTAAGGTGACAGAAAGAAATCAGGCCTTGAAATTTCCTCAAAAAGCCATGCTACAGTCCAGAAATAAAGAGGAAGGCACATCGGAGTTCAGGATGGTTGCTCCACAGTTGTTGCCTTGGCCATGTTCTTTGGAAGAAACCAAAATTAAGTCAATGCAGACCAAGCCATAAGGGCCAATTAATAGGCGACAGATGAATTTTACATACACATCCAAGTCTCAAAGTTGGAATATAAATCATTGGAAGCCTGTGTAATGTTTCTTATTGGTTTGGTTTTTAACTCAGTAGCCGTACTGATTACAATTATTGGGATTTTGTGGGGTTGCCATTTTTATGGTCTTCTTATCTGTTATTACCTGCCCAGAGTTAATTCATACTAAGACTCAAAAAAACCCCTCTCCTACACTTATTCCATGGACTGAGAAACGGAAATAAATGACTTTTCATTTTCCATACAATTCAGTTTGTTCTATATTTACCAAAGCACATCTGTTCTCAACTCAGATGTGGCTTCATGGTGAGGAATGTAATCTCTTGGGATGTTAAATTTCTCTGAATTGCCTTCAGTGATATCTTAGGAAGATAAGAGTAAAAGTAATGATGCCTCTGAAGTGAGACAAGGCCTGCAGACCCTTCCTTTGCTCCCCTCACCCACCCCACACATATGCAAAGCCATTCCGTGTGGCAACACTGCCCCCTGGTGGAAAACCTGAGGAGGTCAGGCATCTACTTAACTTTCCTTGGAGATTCCTGCTTTAAGAAATGGTAATTAGGGCTCAAAAGAAATGAAAGAGCTCCAGGAAAGTGAAGCTGGTCTAGGGAGTATTCAAAAACCACACCTTTGTTATATGACAGGAAATTCCTGTGATGGGTTATTCTATGAGATACTGTATTTTCCTGAGGTCGTGTATTCTTATTTTTTCTCCTAAATATCATGAAATCGTGTAAAAACGAGTTGGGAGGCACCATCTCGGTCATATAGTACAAACCATCCCTAAGTGGTGGGGAGCCAGACCCTCTCTGCAGACCTCCAAAAAAAGAGGCTGTTCTGGCCAGATTGAAGCAGGTCCCCCTCGTTCTTCCCTCGCCCTCGTTTTACGCCAGGCAGACCGGGTTGGAAGGGCATTTTGTTGGTCAAAATCTGCTCTGTACCAGTTCTGTATTCTGTTGGATAAGACAATAATTCATAAAACCTCTTGTCCTTCTTCTACGATTCATTCAGGGTGGATGACTGTGGTTTTGCTATATATGAGACTTAGAGGAAAACATAATTTTATCCTCTTTTTATTTTTCTTTTTTTCTTCAAACTGTATCCCACTTTTTTTACATAAACTCCATCTCTCCATTCACCGGACCCCTTTTGGCCATTTTCTATCCTTCAATTAAAGCAGAAGCTGTCACTGAACATACAGTCCTCAGGATAAAAGAGGCACTCAGTGCATTGACCGTCCACCTTTACTTGAAGGTATATTCCAGAAAGGAGAGGATAGGAGAGGAGAAATATCCCTTAATTTACAAATGTATTCATGGAAAATACTCACTCTCTCCATTCACATGAGATATTTCTTTGAAACTGTTTTGAAATTATGGGCCAGTTGTTCTAGCAGTCAGGACGTTGGAAGAAATAAAACGCATATTTTTTTTATATGTCAAATCATGTCACTAGGATTGGCTAGCACCGACAAAGAATTATTTAGTAGCTACTGAAGAGAAAGAGTGGGAAGTCATAGGTGATTTCAAAAGAAAAAGTATGAGGGATTTTTCTGTAAATATGCAGTGTCAATGAAACTAGACCTTTTATTCATTTATATTTCAGCTTTCATCATCACCCATCTCACTTGAAGAGCATCTCTGGACATTTTACAATAAAAGATAATATGATGTAGACTAAGCTATTGAGAATGATATTCGTAGCACATTCGTTGAAGGTCCGCATGTCGCAAACTCAAGAAATCTGTTTATAACAAACCTTTCCCCAAATGGCTGAGAAAGATAATCAATCACTTTGCCTTCTCCCAGTTGGAATGCAAGAAATGCATGAAAACTAAGGGACAATCTTCTATCATCCCTAAATTTATACATAATTTTCGAAAAAAAGATACACTATCCATACAGATAATGTGCATTTTTTTAATAGAATTTTGAGATTTTGGGCAAGTCCTTATAGCAGTCAAGACAGGAGTGTTGAATAATTCGTACCTAGGATAGAGAGCAGGGATACATTGTATTAAATATAAATCTAGCATTGCCATGTGGATGTTGTGGGGTTGAATTTCATAAATCACAGATCAAAAAGTACAAGGTGAGACCATAAGAGTTATTTCAATATATATTAACATAGAGGGAATGGGAAATGAGCATCATGTAGAAAATAATTCAACTGAGGAGAGATGGCAGTATTCAGAGAAAAAAATGGGAATGAACTGAAATGTTCATCAAGGAAGAAATATAGGTACTGAATCCCTATTTGTTCCTCTCATGAAATTTAAACTTTCTTTCTCTTATTTTTAAACTTCCTAGTATATTCTCCTGCCCCAATATTTCCTTTTTTCCTTGTCATGGTTCCATTTAATTTATGCCCAATTTGATTGCCTCAGGCTCAACAGATCAGCCCAAAGCAGCAGACCCCAAGACAACTGGAGTTTTCGTATCTCCCTATAAGGGTTGGGCAGACGTTTTCTTTTAAACAAAGAAAAAATATATATCTACAGTAGAAATGTGAAACTGCTCCAGACAGTTGCTCCTCATGGGAAGGCCACAACACAGCAGTCTCCACCAGGTTTAGTCCTCTGGGAGACGAGGGAGTAGCCATCTTTTTGCTCAAGCCACAGATGGCACCTTTGAAGGCACACTCAGTGCCCCCTAGTGTAACATTGGTGATCGTCACAGGTGGTCTAAGGGTCCAGATGCATCTGAAATAAGAGTTTGGAATTAATTATCAGAACCCTCCCCATCGAAAATGTTATTTATTTATTTATATAGTTATTTATTTATCTATCAAATTATCAGTTTAACATTATCAAGTGACTCTGGGCAGCATAGAACACAGCGTAAGAATACTTAATAAATGCCAAGGAATTATTTTAATTATTAAAAACATTTAAAACTATAGAAAACTAAAAAAAAAGGAATATTAGTCAAGGTGAGACCATAGGAGTTATTTCAATATTTTTCTCCATTTAATTTTCCTGTTGAGCAAAGAGGCTAAGCGATTCCAACCTTTCTCCCACCCGGAGGTTACTGGGAAGGACGGCAGGTGGGGAGGCAATTTTCCTGAACCACCTAGAACATGACTTTCCCTGGAACTGACTTGAAACCCCCGATCTACGTTCCTTTGCTATTCTAAGTATTATAACACGACCGCAATTAGGCTACCCTTGGCCTGACGTTTTTAGGCCTTATTTTCTGACTTCTGCCCCTTTCCTTGGTGTCAGACCACCCCACACTCTGGCAGGCCTTGCAGCATCCTGAATTTATTACTACATTTCGACTGCTAGCAGAGGACAATGGTTGTAAACGTATTTAAACTTTCAATTGCCTGTATGTGTGTGCATCCTTTCATGTCTGTGTGTCTCTGTGTGTGTACATATATGTAGTACATCTATGGATAGAGGGAGAGAGGATATATAGACACAGAAACAAAGGCACATAAAGAGGGAGAGGGGAAGATCTGCGTCTCAAGAAAGAGGAAATGAGGGTTGAACTTCAAAACCCATAAAACAATGAAGAGTTCTAATTACTGAATCAATTCTGTATTTCCTGATACTTTTTGAGAGCAGAACTTGAGAATAATTTCCCTTTGCTGTCTTTAAGGAGGATTAAAAAAAAGAAAAGAGGCTATTCAATGTATATTCTGTACTGAGATTTGCCATTTTCTTCCCATCCAAATGGAAAACAGATCCCAGAATGCCCAGGCCAAGATCAGCTCTTCCTTCCTCTTGGCACTCAGGCAGCTTTCTCAGCTCCCTCTCAAGTCTCCTGGGAAAATCCAGCCTTCTGGGGCTGAGTTGACTTGCAGAGCGGCTCTGAGGAAGGGAAGGTTTTTGCCAGGCTTCAGACTCACTTCCTCCCACTGTGTCCCTCGCACAGTAATAGACTGCCGAGTCCTCCAGTTTCAGGCTGTTCATTTGCAGGTAGACTTGGCTTTTGGAGTTGTCCCTGGAGATGGTGAAGCGTCCCTTGACTTTGTCCGAGTAGTAAATAGTACCAGAACCGTCACTTATGTATGCCACCCATTCCAGCCCCTTTCCATGGGCCTGTCTCACCCAGTTCATGCCAGAGCTGCTGAAGGTGAATCCGGAGCCTTGGCAGGAGAGACGAAGGGACTCTCCAGGCCTCCTCACGTCCCCTCCGGACTCCACCAGCTGGGCCTCTGACAGGACACCTAAAATAAAAGTTGTTTTAATGAGCTCTTCTTTATGCAAGAATTAAAATGGAAAGAACCTGAATAGGAGGGAACCAATTACCTCTGAGGATTGCTAGGAAGGAAACCAAATTCAGCCACAGGATCATTTTTGCTCCCGTTAAAGATTAGAGTGGACTTGACAGGAAAGGATTCAGGAAAGGGCACAAACTTTGTGTTATGGGTGTAGCCTGAAAAGAGACACCTGGGGCTCCTTTAAAGGGGAAATTGTGGCCTGATTTACATATTGCTCAGCATAAAAGAGCCCCTCGGGGCTTTGAGGTATGGATTTATTTCAACACACCTTTCACACATGGGCCATAGATGAAAAGGCAGCTTTACACTGGAATAATTAACGCTTCTGACAGATGCTCCTCACTTAATGTAAGGGTTTTAAGGTGACAGAAAGAAATCAGGCATTGAAATTTCCTCAAATAGCCGTGTTTCAGTCTGGAAATAAAGAGGATGGCACATCGGAGTTCAAAATGGTTGCTCCACAGTTGTCCCCTTGACCACGTTCTTTGGAAGAAACCAAAATTGCGTCAAAGCAGACCAAGCCATAAGGCCCAATTTATAAGCCACAGATCAATTTTACAAACACATCAAAGTCTCAAAGTTGGAATATAAATCATTGGAAACCTGTATAATGTTTCTTAATGGTTTGGTTTTTAACTCAGCAGCCGTACTGATTACAAACATTGTGAGGTTTTTGGGTTGCCATTTTTATGGTCTTCTTATCTGTTTTTAACTGCCCAGAGTTAATTCATACTAAGACTCAAAAAACGCCCTGTCCTACACTGATTCCATGGACTGAGAAACAGAAATAAATGACTTTTCATTTTCCAAACAATTCAGTCTGTTCTATATTTAGCAAAGCACATCTGTTCTCCACTCAGATGTGGCTTCATGGTGAGGAATGTAATCTCTTGGGATGTTAAATTTCTTTGAATTGCCTTCAGTGGTCTCTCAGGAATATGAGAGTAAAAGTAATGATGCCTCCGAAGTGAGACAAGGCCTGTAGACCCTTCCTTTGTTCTCCTCCCCCTCCCCACACATATGCAAAGCCATTCCGTGTGGCAACACTGCCCCCTGGTGGAAAACCTGAGGAGGGCAGGCATCTACTTAACTTTCCAAAGAGATTCTTGCATTAAGAAATCGTAATTAGGGCTCAAAAGAAATGAAAGAGCTCCAGGAAAGTTAAGCTGGTCTAGGGAGTAATAAAAAAATGCACTTTTGTTATATGATAGGATATTTCTTTCAATGGGTTTTTCTATGAGATACTGTATATTCCTGAGGTCATGTATTCTTATTTTTTCTCCTAAATATCATGAAATCATGTAAGAACGAGTTGGAAAGGAACATCTTGTTCATCTACTACAAACCATCCCTCACTGGTGGGGAGCCAGACCCTCCCTGCAGACCTCAAACAAAAAGAGGCTGTTCCAGCCAGATTGAAGCAGGTCCCCCTCATTCTTCCCTTGCCCTCATTTTACTCTAGGCAGACTGGGTCGGAAGGGCTTATCATTGGTCAAAACCTGCTCTATACCAGTTCTGTATCCTCTCTGAGAGGAGAATAATTCTTAGCACCTCTTGTCCTTCTTCTACCATTCATTTCCAAAAGATTTTGCTAAATATGAGACTTAGAGGCAAACATAATTTTATCCTCTTCTTATTTTTCTTTATTTATTCAAACTGTATCCCACTTTTTTAACATAAACACCATCTCTACATTCACCGGACCCCTTTGGGCCATTTCCTATCCTTCAATTAAAGCAGAAGCTGTCACTGAATATACAGTTCTCAGGATAAAAGAGGCACTCAGTGCATTGACCTTCCACCTTTCCTTGAAGGTATATTTCACACAGGAGAGGGTAGAGGAGAGGAGAGGAGAGGAGAGGAGAGGAGGGGAGGGGAGGGGAGAAGAGAGTAGTGGGGAGGAGAGTTGAGGAGAGTTGAGGAGAGGAGAGGAGTGGAGTGGAGAGGGGAGTAGAGGAGAGTTGAGGAGAGGAGAGCTGTTGCCTTAATTTACAAGTGTCTTTGGATAAAACAATCACTCTTTCTGTTAACTTTAGAGATTTCTCTGAAACTATTTTGAGGTCATGAGGAAGTCCTTATGAGAGTTGGGAAGTTCGCTACCCTGTTGCTTCCTTGACCTCTTGTTTTTGTTTGTTAGTTTTTTGGAAAAATTCCGAATATGTTAAATGGTGATCAAGCCTTGAGGAACAATTTGTGAGCCACAGTAGTTGTATCCACCCCACTCACAAATTCAGACTCAGATCACATTAGGCCTCCCCACTGTCTTGGCTGAATGAGAGAGATAAATAACTCCCTTTGTATTCAGCCAGAAAATCAGTTTCTTCTGTATGTAAGAAATCACCTGTTTCAAACTCAGACATGGCTTCATGTCTGAGGATTTAATCTCTTGAGAAGTTAAATTATCCTGAAATTCTCTGAGGGAACCCTCGAAGCCTAGTATCAGAAGATACAATCAACCTCAGAAATGACATTATATTTGTGCCCACTAGTCTTATTTCCCTGCCCAAACCATCCCTCATGGCCACCGAGTAAGGGTGCAAGTGCTGCTCCCTTGTGGAAGTGATGAGGAAGAGAGGGAGTCATCAAACTCCCCAGGAAGATTCTTCTGTTGCAGGAGGGGATGTGAAACTCAGAAAAAATGAAGGATCTCTAGGGGATTTAGAAGGTCTAGTAAGAAATCCAAAGCTGTTCTTCTCCTTCCTGATAGGAAATCCCTTTTGAAAAGTTACTCTATGACCGGTTGTATATTCTTTGGATGGGAGAATTCTTAGTTTTTCTCCTAAACTCAGAACAAGCCACTGGTGCCGTGGCCTCTTCATGACTTGACAGCTGCAACAGGGTGTAGATGGGGCTGCCCTTGAACCTTACCCAGAAGCTTCAGATGGTCCAGAATTCAGCAGCAGGCAGTGATAGGCTTGCATCTGTAGGCCTATGTACTATCTCTGCTTTGCCAGGTGCACTGGCTGCCCGTTGGATTCTGACAGCGATTCAAGGTGCTGTTCACTATCTATAGAGCCCTACGTGAAATAAAGTCTGGTTACTTGAAGAACTGTCTGTCTCCCAGAGTGTCTGCCTGGGTGATCTGATCTGGCAGGGCTACCGTGCTCACGGTTCCTTCAATGAAAGAATGCCATTGATTGGGATCCCAGCAGTGCACTTCTTGATCACCACAGCTGCCCTCTGGAACTCGGTTTCCCCTGAGATTCAAATGGCCCCCGTCCTACTGGTGTTTGAAAGGTCCCTGAAGAACTGGCTTTTCACCCAGGTCCTTGGCAAGTGTGATTGAAGCCCTTGTTCTTCTTTTTCTTTGTTCCCATCTAGGAACAAGGCTCAGAACTGTCATCTCCTCTGAGTACACCCTTTCTACTTGCTCCATATTCAGAGGGATTATTCAGACCCACAGTGCCCCCTAGTGTAAAACCATTGACGTTGAGGCAGAGGGCTTAATTCCCCAAGGAGATGTCTGTATTCTAAGAGGGGAAGAGAGGTGGGAAGAAGTTACTGAGTTCTAGAAGAGCAAAAGAGGTCCAGTAAGGGAGATGGGGATAGAATCTGGGCTCTCAATAATTAGGGCTGCGAAGGTCATTCTTGTGTTGGAGGTGGGGAGACACCTTTCCTAAACTTCCTAGTATACAACTTTCCCTTTATTGACTTGAGAACCCCTGATCTACATGCCTTTGCTATTATAAGTATTATAACACAACCTCATTTAGACTACCCTTGGCCTGATGTTTTTAATGCCTTATTTTTGAAGCCAATTAGTGGACAGCTAGGACCACTGAATTGGAGCAGAGCTTACACAGCCGAGGAGCTGTGCACAGAAAAATAATTTTATCTATGATAGCTTTAATAAGCATGTCAGAGGAACACAGGTTATTGATCTTAAACACTCAGCCCTCCCAGCATAAATAATTACATGCTTAGATAGAGTAGGTTCAAAGTAAAGTAAAGGAATATCTTACTCATTTTATTGAAGGTCCAGTTACATTTCCATTCAGAAAGGATGAAATCTTTTTTCTTCTTTTGTCATCCCTAAATTAATTCACCCTTAGCCCTATAGCTGTAAGACCTGCCTGTAGAAAGGGGAATTCCAAGCCTACCACATGGCCCCCAGAAAGATGGAGCAGCACACAGCCGTGCACATAGCGCCCAGTCTTGAAGAAGGATGAAGAGAGAAAAGTGGAATTGGGAGTGGAACAATCAGCTTCCTCTGAAACATGAAGAGTTGCATCATGGGATGGACTCAATTTACATGCTAATGCACATGCTAATGAGGCATGCTGGATTGGCCAGTACCTCCAACAATTTTCTGGCATTGGCCCCCTTCCTCGGTGTCACACCACACCAAACTATTTGAGGTCTTACAGCATCCTAATTTTATTACCTGGCTACATTGCTACTGCTAACAGGGGAATATGATTTTAAACATATTTAAACTTTCAAATACCTATATATATATCTGTTTGTGTGAGTGTGTGGGTCTGTGTATACAATTGTGTGTGTCTGTGTGTCTGTGTGTGTCTGTGTTTAGAGAGAGAGAGAGAGAGAGAGAGATTGGGAGGGAGACAGAGAAATATATACACAGAAAATCAAACAACTGTAAAGAAAGAGCCATAGGGTGGATCTGGGTCTCAAGAGAGATTAAATTAAGGTTGAACTGAAAAACCAATAAAAGAATTAAGAATTCTAATTATTGAATCCAATTTTGTATTTCTAGAGATTTCTGGAGAGCAGAACTAGTGAGCACTTTGCCTTTCACACCTTTCAGTAGTTTTTCTCTTCTTTTGCTTTGTTTAAACTATTCTTTTTTTTTTTTTTTTCTGCTCAGATTTTCCACTTTCCTCCCATCCAAATGGAAAACAGCTGCCACAATGGCCAGGCCAAGATCATATCATCGTTCCACTTGGCAGTCAGGCAGCTTTCTCAGGTCCCTCTCAAGTCCCCTGGGAAAATCCAGCCTTCTGGGGCTGAGCTGACTTGCAGAGCGGCTCTGAGGAAGAGAGAGTTTTTGCCAGGCTTCAGACTCACTTCCTCTCACTGTGTCTCCCGCACAGTAATAGACTGCTGTGTCCTCCGGCTTCAGACTGTTCATTTGCAGATAGACTTGGCTTTTGGAGTTGTCCCTGGAGATGGTGAAGCGTCCCTTGACTTTGGCAGAGTAGTGAGTACCAGAATTTGGCCATATGAGTGCCACCCATTCGAGTCCTTTTCCTGGAGCCTGTCTCACCCAACTCATCCAATGGCTGCTGAAGTCGAAGCCAGAGGCTTGGCAGGAGAGGCGGAGGGACTCTCCAGGCTTTCTCACGTCCCCTCCAGACTCCACCAACTGGACCTCAGACTGGACACCTACAAAGAAATGTGTTTTGGTGAAACCTCCTATATACAAAAACAGCAAATTGAAGTAAATTCTATAGAGAAGTCAGAATTACCTCTGAGGACTACTACTAAGGACACCAGGTTTAGCCACAGGATCATTTTTGCCCCCACTAATGAACAAAGGGGAAATACAGGACAGGATTCAGGAAAGGGCGCAACCTTTGTGTTGGTGGGGGTAGCATGAAGGGGAAACCATGGGGCTCCTTTAAAGGGGAAATGGTGTCCTGATTTACATATCGCTCGGGATAAAAGAGCCCCTCAGGGCATTGGGGTGTGATTTCTTTGCACACAGCTTTCACAAATGAATTTGAATGGATGGAAACATCTCAGAACAATCAAGCAAGACTTTTTTATTGTTATTATCAGTACATACAAAAAAGGAGAGAATTAGATGAGAATAAGTAAAGCAAGATCTGATTAAATCTCATTAGTTGGGGAAAGTGTTTCAAGACGAGAAAAATAAACCATGTGCTGAAAATCATTTAAACAGCCCTGTTAGAGACTGAACAGGAAAAGAAGGCCACATCTGAGTCCAGGATCTTTGCTCCACAGTTCTTCCCTTGACCATGTTCTTTGAAGAAACCCAAAACAACGGAATGTAGACCAAGCCATAAGGCACAATTTGCGAGGCAGTGTGGAATTGCACTTATCAGTCCAAGTTGCAAAATCAGAATCAAAGAAATCACAGTGAAATTAGCAATAGCTGGACCCTGTGGAGTCTTTTTTGTTCTATTAGCTTGGTTTTCACTCAGCAGTTGGATGGATTTTAGATACTGGGGGTGGTGATGGTGGTGACTAGTTTTTATGGTGATTTCATTGGCTGCTAGCTGCCAAGGTTGATTCTGCAAGATGGGCAGCCATAAAAATCGAAATAATAATAATGGCAAGTACCACATTAATATTAACCTGACCAAATACCCTCTCTTTGTGAGTGAGACACAGAAATACATCTCTGTTTTCCAAAGAATTCTGTTTGCTCATTATTTAGCAGCACCCATCTGTTGTCAACTCAGACATGGCCACAGTGAAGACTGTGGCTTCTTGAGATGTGGCTTTTCTTTTTCAGTGATCTCTTAGGAAAGTGAGAGTAAATATAAACTGTCCTCCAAAATGAGACAAAGTCTGCAGACAATTGCTTTATTCCTCTGCCCCACCCCCACCCCACACATAGGGAAAGCGATTCAGTGTGACAACACTGCCCCCTGCTGTAAAATGGGAGGAGGGGAGACATCTACTTAATTTTCCAAGGAGATTCTTGCCTTCAAAAATAGGAATTATGGCTAAGAAGAAATGAAGGATCTCCAGGAGATCTAAGCAGGTTTAGGGAGAAATCCGAAGCTGATCTTCCATTATATTATAGGAAATTGCTTTCGATGGGTTACTTTCTGCGAGATTGTATTTTCTCGAAATGGGGGGGGGGTCTTCTCTTTTCTCTTAAATCTCATAAATTCATAGAATGAATTGGTTAGGAAAAACCTTCTAGGTCATCTCATAGAAACCGTCCTTAAGAGGTGGCCATCCAGGTCCTGTCTGCAGACCTGCCACCAAAAGAGACTGCTCTACCCACACTGAGCCAAGCTTGACCTGTCCCTCCCTCATCCAAGGTTCCCTCTAGGCACACAGGACGGCAGGATTGATCATCTGTCAAAATCTGGTCTGTACTAGTTTTGAGTCTCTGTTGAGAGCAGAATAATTCTTATGGTCCCTGCTGTTGAGAAATTCTATAGAGCTGAGAAGTGTGAAACAGTGAGGGAAGCAGGGATTTCATCCTTAATCTGTATGGAGCAGAGAATTTTGCTCAGTAGAGATGACCACAAATCATGGATTCCTGGATAATGTAGTTAGAATGAACCCTCCATAAAAGTTTGTTTGAAACTGTAGGAGTTCTTCGAAAATTCCTTTTCCATGGCTTTCATTTTAAATATTTCCTTGGATGGGACCCTTTTAATTCAGGCAGATTTTGTGCGCCTCTTCCATATATCACCAAGGGGTTGCTCCAATACGGGCAAGAGAGAAGTCATGGAGAGGCTGAGCAATTTAGCCTGCTGGAGAAAAATGAGCAAAGGACCACCACTCTTTTCATCGCAATTGTTTAGTATAATCTCTATTTTATTCTCATGGAAGCAGCTGGAGAAGTAGGCAAGTTCAAAGGGACAACCACAGGTATTATTTCAGTGATCGTCAGATACGGTATTGTGTGCAAGAGCTCCCAATACCAGGTACCATTACCAGTCTTTTCCAATTGTAGAGGCAGAGGTTCCCTTCGTCTTCAATTCAAGAAGAGAATATCTTGTCAGGCTTCCGATTTCCTCCAGCAATCCAGAGGTTTGGCCGGAGAGATGGAGGGACTCTCCAGGCCTCCTCACGTCCCCTCCAGACTCCACCAACCGGCCGTCTGACTGGACACCTACAAAGAAAGGTGTTTTGGTGAAATCTCCCGTGTACAAGCAGAACACATGGAAAGAACCAGAATAGGGAGGATACAATTACCTCTGAGGACTGCTAGGAAGGACACCAAGTTCAGCCACAGGATCATTTTTGCTCCCTCTAAGGAATGGGGGGAACTGATAAGAAAGGATTTGGGAAAGAGCAGAAACTTTGTGCTGGTGGGTGTAGCCTGAAAAGGAAGCCATGGGGCTCCTTTAAAGGCGAAATTGTGCCTTGATTTGCATGTCGCTGGGAATAAACGAGCCTCTCAGGGCTTTGCCGTAAATATGTCTTTGCACACAACATTTCAAATAAACTTCCAGATTAAAAAAAAAAATCAAGACAGTCATGGATTATTATTATTGTTTTTTTTTTAATATTACTATTAAAAAATTCAGAGTAAGTAAAGCAAGGTTTGATAATACCTGTGCAGTTCCGGAAAGTGTTTATATATAAGAGGAGGAAAACATCCACTGAAAATTATTTAAACAGCCACGTGAGAGACCGAACATGAAAAGGATGGCACATCTGAGATCATCATGTTTGCTCCCCAGCGGTTCCCTCAGCCACGTTCTTTGACGAAACGCAAAACAACTAATGCAGACCAAGCCTTAAGGCACCATCATAAGCCACATTTGATTTGCACTTAGATGTCCAAGTCACAAAATCAGAATCAAATCACAGCCAAGGGAGAAATAGCTGGACATTGTGCGGTCTTTTTTTGTTTAGTACATTGGTTTTTAATTTGGCAGTTGTGTGGATTTTATATATTGATTTTTTGGATGGCAATTTTGTATGATGATTTTAAGAGCTGCTCGTTGCCCAGAGTTGTTTCCACAGGATGGGAAGCCATACAAACTGAAATAATAATTCTAATTATCTCATGCTACTTCTGTTAATTTTAATGCTACCATGTCCACTCTCTCTGTAACCAGAGAAATACGAATATCGTACTTATAGTCTCCAAAAATTCATTTTGCTCTACATTTAGCAAAGCACATCTGCTGTGGAAAGGAGTATTGTCGACATGGCTTCATGGTGAGGGTTGGTTATTTATTTATTTAGTTCTCAAATTTCTCACCGACCATCTCCTCCGACCGGAGGGACTCTGGGCTGTTTCTAATACAGAACAATAAGTATACAATAGAATTCTAATAAATATACAATAAAATTCTAATAAAATCCCACTAAAAATAAAACTAAAATTACAACAATTTATTAACTACCCCACCTCGTGAAATCCAGATGGCTGTGATCTCCTTCAGTCATTATGTAGGAAGGGCCCTTCAAGGCACTAGCCAACCCCAAGTATGTTCATTCTCCTCCCTGCCCAAGCCTGGTGGCAGAGCCAGGTCTCCAACTTCCTCCGGAAGGCCAGGCGCGATGGGGCTAATCTCACCTCCGGGGGCAAGATGTTCCAAAGGGCGGGCGCTACTGCCCAGAAGGCCCACCTCCTGGACCCTGCCAGATGGAATTCTCTTGTCGATGGGGGCCGTAGCATGCCCTCTCTGCATGATCGGGTGGGACGGGCTGATGAAGTCGGGAAGAGGCGGTCCCTCAGCTAACCTGTTCTTGAGGGTATATACGTATATGTATATGTGTATTCATGAATATTTATAGGTTCTGGATTTTGTAGTGTTTAGAACTCCACCCTTTAATGTGGAAGACTGGGGTTCGAATCCCAGCTGGTACCTACCTTAGCAGGAGGGGTGCTTGGGCAGAGAGACCCTCATGTTTCCACCGCCTACCTCAGAGTTGAGAGTGACCGGAACTAAGAGAGGGTGGCTCGGGCGTTGCCCAGATTGACCAGGTCCTCATCAGAGGTTGGGGAAGCAGGACAGTCCGACAATAAGTTCTACTGGGAGAAACCATAGATGGGTGAGACCAGAGAATCTGGAGTGGATGGAATGCCACTACAGCAGAGGAGATAATGAGAGGGGATATATGAAAGGGCTGAGTGAACGTCCTTCGTGATGGGATTCCTGGAAGCTTGGTATGCAAGACAGACATCCATAGGCACCTAGAGATGAAGGTCATTTGCACACCATTTAAGAGAGGCAAGAAAAAAGCTAGAAAGGAAGAAACAGAGCAGAATACCTCCAGCCAGCAATCAACACCCAAATAAGCAGGGATTACCACCAAGATTAACACCAGACAAGCTTTCAAGCAGGAAAGGATCCCCTAATCAATCAAGGAACTGGCAACTCAGAAGAACAACCAGGCAGCAAACTGTTCCATCAAGGAACTACCCGGGGGGAAACTGCACCCCACCAACACTGACAGGGCAACCTACTGTGTCTCAGAAAAGAGCGAGCCCCACTCCCTTCGAGCACTGAAGGTGTTGCCTAGTCAGGTAAGGAAATGCCTGCAAGGAAACAGCCAAGTTCAGGGAAGACGAAGGACTCCACAGTTCAGCCCTGAGCTACCGATATTCTCTTCCACTGGTACTCATCAACCCTCGCTGGAGATTGTTCTCAAGCACTCCATGCTGCCCTGCTGAGTTGGCTTTTGGAATTGGCCCTGGAGATGGTGAAGTGTCCCTTCCCTTTGTCGAAGGAGCAGGTTCCTCTCTCCCCCACAGCCCATTCCAGCCCCTTTTTATGACACTGTCGGACCCAGTGAATGTCATTTTTTGAATAAAAAAAGGAATGACCTGCACGAAAGAACTTTGAGAAGGTTTGGTAAGCTAGAGACACTCAATGTGGACTTAACTGCGGAACAAGTATGCAGATTAGGAGTTCAGACTAACGAACCTAAATGCATCATCCAGGTCTCAAAGCTGAAATCCCAGAAAACATATTGGAAACCTTTGCAGAGCCCCTTATTAATTGGGGGTTTAGCTCAGCAGTTGCATCGATTTCACACATTGGGCGTGTTTTTGACTGTAACAGGGACCTGGGGTGTAACTCCAAAACATCTGGAACACTGCTTGAAGACCATCGGCCTTGACAAAATCACCACCAGTCAATTGCAAAAGGCAGCTTTCCTTGGAACAGCTTCCATCCTACAACAATATCTTTAATATTATTAAAATAAAGCATCTGCCCATCCCAGGTCCTTCGGAATGAGTTGATAAGAGGCCAAGATTGCCACCCATTCTAAATATCTGGCTGACCATGAGAAGAACCTTAACAATAGTCTGATTATGACCTATTTATCCCCGATGGCAATCTAACCAAATGATATAACTAGAGTCAAAGTAGTGTGGGCTGGGGAATCACACTAATGGGCTCATCGCACCTCCAGATTAAGTAGAAATGAAAGTAGATTGAATAAAAATGAAGGACCTGCATGAAAGAACTTTGAGAAGTTCTTGCCACGCAGAGACGATCAAAGAGTATTGAACTGTGGAACAAGAAAACAGATTAGGAGTTCTGACTAACGAATCTAAATGCATCATCCAGTACATGCCATAACTGCCGAAGGGAAAACCAGAAGCTTGCCTGGAGAGATGCCGGGACTCTCCAGGCCTTCTAACATTCCCTCCAGACTCTAGCAGTGGCATCTCAGATGGGACAGCTGGAGAAAAAGGAGATTTTGTGAGCTCTCCAGCAAAGAGGGAGAAGGAGAAGAGAGTTACATAGTCCTCCTGTGCTGGAAAAAAGTACACTTTAGAAAGGGATCCTAAGATGTGCATTGCCAGCACTTGCTCTCTGAGGTTAAAACCCTCTTCCACTCATTGAACTCACAGATGCATGCACCTAACCTCATGATATGGCTACCAATAATCCTCTAGAGAGAAGCAAGGCTCAAAAGAGTATTTCCCAAATTGAGGCTGAGTTGGCGGATATACAGGATTGCAACAGGAGAAATAAATGAAGGATTAAAGGTATGTCAGAGAAAACTTGACACCCAGTGTGACTCCTTCTCTCATCATTAAAAGAAAGGACAAGCTGCATTGTTTGCAGTGGCTTCAAGGCCGGTCCAAAAGCAGATGTGGACATATAGGGCTGCTAATGTCAGAGGGAGAGAGAGAGATGTCCTAAAAAGAGCAGGCCATGGAAATAGGTTGAGTGACAGGTATTCTGATGAACAGTTCTGCATACAGGGATCTAATTAATCGAGGGGAGTAGCTGTTCTTCCCAACGCTGGCTTATATTGCAGGGGTCAAAGAGGCTAAGTAATAGGAAAGGGGGATACATGTTTCCAGAAGGGAAACTGCATCCCCCAGGAGAGGTAAGAAAAGGAAATGGACAAACTCCATGAGTAAGTCTGTGAACTGTGCCTGGGAAGGGTTTTGGCAGCCATTTGACTGAAAGGCCAAAAAAGCAGTTTCTGGAATGACAGCAGGAAGCAGAACCCTGAAGTTTGAAAGAAATTAATATGGGGTTCTGAAGAATTGTGTGTGCTGAAATGAGAGGGGGGTTCAGGAAAGAGTGGACTGAGGAAACATCAGCCTGGATGGAGTCCGAAATTGAGGTGAGGGACTGATTATATGGACATAAAGAGAAGAGGCTGGTTCTTCCAGAAATAAGGAATTAAGGGTGAACTGCAAAATGAAGGCATGAAGGAAGAAACCTAATTAATGACGCTGTATTTTTGTTTTCAGAGACGTTTGCAGAGCTGTTGGGTGAAATGAGCAGTTTTGATTGGCTTCCGATTCGCTTCCTCTCACTGTGTTAGCTGGGCAGTAATAGACTGCCATGTCCTTTGGTTTGAGGTGGTTCATTTGCAGGTACGGCTGGTTCTTGGCATTGTCCCTGGCGACGGTGAAGCATCCCTTCACTTCATCTAGTAGAACTTTCCACTGGGATCAGTATAAATGAATGCCACCCATTCCAGCCCTTTTCCAGGAGCCTGTCTCACCCAGCCCATGTGGCAGCTGCTGAAGGTGAAGCCAGCGGCCTGGCAGGAGAGACAAAGGGACGCTCCAGGTCTCCTTACGCCCCCTCCAGACTCCACCAACTGGACCTGAGATTGGACACCTAAAAAGAAAGATAGCTTAATAAGGCCTCCTGCAGGTAAACACAAAACAAGGAGGAAAAACCCCTCTGTCTGGAGGGGAAAATAATACCTCTGAGGATTGCTAATAACCACATGAGGTTTAGCCAGGGTGTCATTTTTGCTTGCTCTAAAGATTGGAGGATTCCTACTGATGGGAAAACATTCAGACAAGCACTCAAACTTCCTGTTCTTGGGTGTAGCAGGAGAGCAGGATGATAAGGCTGCTTTGAACAGGAAGCTGTCACTGAACTTACATAGCCCTCAGGATAAAAGAGCAAAGGGCTGCTTTGAAATTCTAGAGCTCCTTCAACTGATATTTCAGACATGGTCTTCGAATGCTGAACAAGGCCCAACACCAGTCAAGGCAGATTTTTTTCTTCTTCTTTAGGAAATATATGAAGCAGCAGGTTAATCTTATAGGAAGTAAAACCATGTCTTGCCACATTAGATATCATACAACATCTGGACCCTCCTAAATCATCTGGACCCTTGGACTTCGCTTCACTGCTTACACGGCCTTGGCCAACTGTTTGGTTCCTTCACGAGTTCCTCAGGAAAGTTTGCGACTGCCTCCCTCGTATATTGTGTTGAGTGGCCTGGGACAGGACACACGGGGCCATCTCCATGAGTCTTCGCCACCCACCACGAGAATCATCAGCCTCAGAACTGGAGGAATTCCTGGTTTCAGTGACCTGCCCCTCCCACCATGGGCAATGGGATTCTGTGGGATGGCGCTGCCCCTGGTGGCAGGATGAGCAGAAGCAGGCCCGGCTCTCCAGGGAGATGCTTGTCTTGCCAAGAGGAAGCGGGTCTGGGATGGCCGGGCTCTGCTCCAGGAAATCGAAGCAGGCCTAGTGGGAAGAAGACAATAGAATAGGAAGGACAAGAGACCTCTTCCAGAAAATTAGAAACATTGGAGGCAAATTCCAGGCAAAAATGGGCATGATCAAAAACAAAGATGGCAAGGACCTAACAGAAGAAGAAGAGATCAAGAAAAGGTGGCAAGAATATACAGAAGACCTGTATAGGAAGGATAACAATATCGGGGATAGCTTTGATGGTGTGGTCAGTGAGCTAGAGCCAGACATCCTGAAGAGTGAGGTTGAGTGGGCCTTAAAAAGAATTGCTAATAACAAGGCAGCAGGAGACGACGACATCCCAGCTGAACTGTTCAAAATCTTGCAAGATGATGCTGTCAAGGTAATGCATGCTATATGCCAGCAAATTTGGAAAACACAAGAATGGCCATCAGACTGGAAAAAATCAACTTATATCCCCATACCAAAAAAGGGAAACACGAAAGAATGTTCAAACTATCGAACAGTGGCACTCATTTCACATGCCAGTAAGGTAATGCTCAAGATCCTGCAAGGGAGACTTCAGCAATTCATGGAGCGAGAATTGCCAGATGCACAATCTGGGTTTAGAAAAGGCAGAGGAACTAGAGACCAAATTGCCAATATCCGCTGGATAATGGAAAAAGCCAGGGGGTTTCAGAAGAACATCTATTTCTGTTTTATTGACTATTCTAAAGCCTTTGACTGTGTGGACCATAACAAATTGTGGCAAGTACTTAGCGGTATGGGGATACCAAGTCATCTTGTATGCCTCCTGAAGAATCTGTATAACGACCAAATAGCAACAGTAAGAACAGACCACGGAACAACGGACTGGTTTAAGATTGGGAAAGGAGTACGGCAGGGCTGTATACTCTCACCCTACCTATTCAACTTGTACGCAGAACACATCATGCGACAAGCTGGCCTTGAGGAATCCAAGGCTGGAGTTAAAATCTCTGGAAGAAACATTAACAATCTCAGATATGCAGATGATACCACTTTGATGGCTGAAAGTGAAGAGGAACTGAGGAGCCTTATGATGAAGGTGAAAGAAGGAAGTGCAAAAGCTGGCTTGCAGCTAAACCTCAAAAAAACCAAGAGTATGGCAACCCGCTTGATTGATAACTGGCAAATAGAGGGAGAAAATGTAGAAGCAGTGAAAGACTTTGTATTCCTAGGTGCAAAGATTACTGCAGATGCTGACTGCAGTCAGGAAATCAGAAGACGCTTAATCCTTGGGAGAAGAGCAATGACAAATCTCGATAAAATAGTTAAGAGCAGAGACATCACACTGACAACAAAGGCCCGCATAGTTAAAGCAATGGTGTTCTCCGTAGTAACATATGGCTGCGAGAGCTGGACCATAAGGAAGGCTGAGCGAAGGAAGATCGATGCTTTTGAACTGTGGTGTTGGAGGAAAATTCTGAGAGTGCCTTGGACTGCAAGAAGATGAAACCAGTCCATCCTCCAGGAAATAAAGCCAGACTGCTCACTTGAGGGAATGATATTAAAGGCAAAACTGAAATACTTTGGCCACATAATGAGAAGACAGGACACCCTGCAGAAGATGGTGATGCTAGGGAGAGTGGAAGGCAAAAGGAAGAGGGGCTGACCAAGGGCAAGATGGATAGATGATATTCTAGAGGTGACGGACTCGTCCCTGGGGGAGCTGGGGGTGTTGACGACCTACAGGAAGCTCTGGCGTGGGCTGGTCCATGAAGTCACGAAGAGTCGGAAGCGACTAAACAAATAAACAACAACACAAAAAACCCAATCAACTTCTCTTTCCTCTTAAATGCCCACCACTGGCCTGTCTGGATGCAAGACATGCTTCAGACCATCCAGGGACTCCTGGCTCTGCCCAATCCCTTCCATGCTCCCTTTTGCAGAGGCCTGTAAGGAGGGATGCTCTCCTCTCCCCCCACCCCGCTTCAGCCTTCTCTTTCCCTCAAAGAACACACAGGGGCTGCAGGGCCCGTGTCCTGCTCAGCAACTTAAACGTACCCTGCGAAAACTCTCCTCTTTCATCCATGAAATTCACGGATCAAATGTGTGGATGGAGGCAGCTCTGGACAACGGGGGTTTCTGTTTGGCTCCAGGCTGAGCTCCTCTCCTCTAGTCCTGTTTAACGGAAAATGCTATTAGCAGGCAAGCAAGGTTTTGAACTTGGTCCTGGCCTCCCTCTTCCAGCTCTGTCACTGCCTTTTTTGTGCTTGTGGGTTCTTTTCAGGAGAAGAACTTTTTGTGATTTTTTTTTTGGGGGGGTATAGTCTTTAACAAATTCAGTGTACCAGTTCAAATTGTGGCTCATGG
Source organism: Candoia aspera (assembly GCF_035149785.1). NCBI lineage: Eukaryota > Metazoa > Chordata > Lepidosauria > Squamata > Candoiidae > Candoia > Candoia aspera. The sequence goes on along the minus strand of NC_086156.1, from coordinate 113,528,485 downwards.
ATGAACTTGCAGAGCAGCTCTGAGCAATGGGAGGTTTTTGCCAGGCTTCAGACTCACTTCCTCTCACTATGTCTCCCACACAGTAATAGACAGCCGAGTCCTCTGGCTTCAGGCTGTTCATTTGCAGATAGATTTGGCTTTTGGAGTTGTCCCTGGAGATGGTGAAGCATCCCTTCACTTTGTCCGAGTAGTAAATGCTAACTGAATTGGAGGTCATCCATGCCACCCATTCCAGCCCTTTTCCAGGGGCCTGTCTCACCCAGCCCATGGCATAACTGCTGAAGCTGAATCCGGAGCCTTGGCAGGAGAGACGGAGGGACTCTCCAGGCCTTCTCACGTCCCCTTCGGACTCCACCAACTGGCCCTCTGACTCGGCACCTACAAACAAAAGGTGTTTTGGTGAAATCTCCTGTATACAAGTATTAAGATGGAAAGGACCTGAATACGATAGAAACAATTACCTCTGAGGACTGCTAGTAAGGACACAAAGTTCAGCTACAGGATCATTTTTGCTCCCTCTAATGATTGGAGAGGAATTGACAGGTGAGGATTTGGGAAACTGCACAAACTTTCTGTTGGTGGGTGTAGCCTGAAAAGAGAAACCATGGGGATACTTTAAAGAGGAAATTGTGGCCTGATTTACATATCACTCATCATAAAAGAGCCCCTCGGGACTTTGAGGTATAGATTTATTTCAACACACCTTTCACATACAGGACATAGGAGAAAGGGCAGTTTAGACTGGAATAATTAAAGCAAATCTGACAGAACCTCCTCAATTCAACTAAGGGTTTTAAGGTGACAGGAAGAAATCATGCCCTGAAATTTCCTTAAATAGCCACGTTAGAGCGTCGACATGGAAAGGATGGGACATCGGAGTTCAGGATGTATGGTACACTGTGGTTCCCTTGACCACGTTCTTTGGAAGAAACCCAAATTAAGTGAATGCAGACCAAGCCATAAGACCCTGTTTGTAAGCCAGAGTTGAATTTTACATAAACATCGAAGTCTGAAAGATGGAATTAAAATAAATAAATAAATAAATAAATCTATTTGAAGGTTTTTTTACTCGGGAACTCTATGGATTACATACTGTATATTGGGGGGGGAGGGGCCCATTCCCATTTTGTATGGGCTTTTTATGGGTTATTAGCTGCCCAGAGTTGATTCATACAAAGACTAATAAAGACACCTCTCCCACATTTACTCCGTAGACTGAGAAACAGAAATAAATGACTTCTCATTTTCCAAACAATTCAGTTTGTTCTATATTTAGCAAAACACATCTGTTCTCAACTTGGAGGTGGCTTCATGGTGAGGAATGTAATCTCCTGGGATGTTAAATTTCTCTGAATTGCCTTCAGTGATCTCTTAGGAAAATGAGAGTAAATGTAATGATGCCTCCGAAGTGAGACAAGGCCTGTAGACCTTTCCTTTGTTCCCCTCCCCCATCCCCTCCCCACACATATGCAAAGCTCTTCAGTGTCGCAACTCTGCCCCCTGGTGTAAAACCTGAGGAGGGGAGGAATCTCCATAACTTTCCCAGGTGATTCTTGCATTAAGAAGTGGTGATTTTTTTCATTTCTCAGAAGAAATGAAAGAGCTCCAGGGAACTTAAGCCGGCCTAGGGAGTAAGCCAAAGCTGCCCTTTTGTTATATGATAGGAAATTCCTTTTGATGGGTTATTCTATGAGTTACTGTATTTTCTTGAGGTTGTGTATTCTTATTTTTTCTCCTAAATATCATGAATCATATAAAAACGAGTTGGGAAGGACCATCTCGGTCATCTAGTACAAAGCATCCCTGAAAGGTGGGAAGCAGACCCTCTCTGCAGACCTCCAACCAAAAGAGGCTCTTCTAGCCAGATTAAAGCAGGTCCCCCTTGTTCTTCCCTCACCCTCATTTTAGTCTAGGCAGACCGGGTTGGAAGGGCTTATCATTGGTCAAAATCTGCTCTGTACCAATTCTGTAATTTCTCTGATAGGATAATAATTCTTAGCACCTCTTGTCCTTCTTATACCATTCAATTGCAAATGATTTTGCTAAATATGTGACTTAGGGGAAAACATAATTTTATCCTCTTTTTAGTTTTCTTTATTTCTTCAAAATTTATTCCGTTTTTCCTAGATAAATTCCATGTGTAGATACAATGGACCATTTTTGGCAGTAACTGATTATGGAGTCCTCCAGAAAAAAAAGAGGCACTCACTGCATTGACCTTCCTCTTTTCCTTGAAGGTATATTCCATTGAGGAGAGGAGAGGAGAGGAGAGGAGAATTGTCCCTTAATTGACAAATGTCCTTGGATAAAGAGTCACTCTCTCCATTCACAAGACAGATTTTTTTGAAACTTTTTGAAATTATGGGCAAGTTCTTTCAGGAAAGCCTATAATGTCAGGACATGAGAAAAAAAACAAGTAATGGTTTATGCCTCATTTACGTTCTTGACACTAAGATTGGCAAGCACCCAACAACACTGATTTAATGGCTTCTTAAGAGACAGAATGGGATGGCCTAGGTGATTTCAGAAGAAAAAGGATGGGAGATTTTTCTATAAATATGGAGTGCCAATAAAACTAGACTTTTTATTTTTATTCATTTATATTTCAGCTTTCATCATCACCAAATCTCACTTGAACAGCATCTCTGCGCATTTTACGATAAAAGTTCATGTGATGTAGACTAAGCCATTGAGAATGATATGCATAGCACAATCGTTGAAGGTCCATATGTCACAAAACCAAGAAATGTGTTTATAACCAACCTTTTGCCAAATGGCTGAGAAAGATAATCAATCACTTTGCCTTCTCCCAATTGGACTGCAAGAAATGCAGGAAAACTAAGGGACAATCTTCTATCATCCCTGAATTTATATATGATTTTGAATAAAGGAGATACACTATCCATTCACATAATATGGATTTTTTTTAAAGAATTTTGAGATTTGGGGCAAGTCCTTATAGGAGTCAAGACAGGAGTGTTGACTTATTCATACCTGGGATAAAGAGCAGGGCTACATTTGATCAAATAGAAATCTAGCATTGCCATGTGGAAGTTGAGGGACTGATTTTCCTTCATCACAGATCGAAAACTACAAGGTGAGACCATAGGAGTTATTTCAATATTTATTTTCCATTTAATTTAATTAATTATTTAAAAAATGGCAGGAAGCATTCCTAGAAGGCCTTCCATCGTGATGCGATGTAAAGTTTGCAGGACATTCCCACAGTCACAGTTGGAATGATTGACCAGCCCCCATTTGTGTTTCCGGTATTGGCGCCTGCCATGAGGAGTATGAATCCGGTTAAGCCCTGTACAGTTTTTCCTTGGGAGATCAAAGTCATAGGGGCAGGAAAGGGGGATACATTTTTCCAGAAGGGAAACTGCATCCACCAGGAGAGGTAAGAAAAGTAAATGGACGTACTCCACTGGTAAGTCTTTTAACTGTACCTGGGAAGGGTTTTGGCAGCCATTTGATTGAAAGGCCAAAAAAGCAGTTTCTAGAATGATAGCTGGAAGCAGAATCCTAAGGTTTGAAAGAAATTAAAATGGGGATATGATAAACTGTGTGGGGGGAAATGAGAGGGGGGTTCAGAAATGACTGGACTGAGGAAACATCAGCCTGGATGGAATCAGAAATCGAGGTGAGGGACTGATTAATGGCAGAAAAGAAAAGAGTCTGGTTCATCCAGAAAGAATGATTTAAGGCTGAACTGCAAATTGAAGACACGAAGGAAGAATCCTAATTAATGAAGCTAAATTGTTATTGCCAAAGAAATTTGGAGAACAGCCCTGAGGAACAGGCAGTTTTTGCCAGGCTTCAGACTCACTTCCTCTCACTGTGTCCCTCGCACCGTAATAGACTGCCGAGTCCTCCAGCTTCAGGCTGTTCATCTGCAGATACAGCTGGCTTTTGGAGTTGTCCCTGGAGATAGTGAACCGCCCCTTGACTTTATCCGAATAATAAATTGGAGATGAGGATCTACCAATCACTGCCACCCATTCCAGCCCTTTTCCAGGGGCCTGTCTCACCCAGCTCATCCAATAGCTGCTGAAGGGGAAGCCAGAGACTTGGCAGGAGAGGCGGAGGGACTCTCCAGGCCTTCACAGGTCCCCTCCAGACTCCACCAACTGTTCCTCAGACTGAACATCTAAAAAGAAAGATAGCTTTATAAGGCCTCCTGCAGGTAAACACAAAACAAGGAGGAAAAACCCCTCTCTCTGGAGGGGAAAATAATACCTCTGAGCACTGCTAATAACAACATGAGGTTTACCAGAGTGTCATTTCTGCTTGCTCTAAAGATTGGAGGATTCCTACTGATGGGAAAACATTCAGACAAGCACTCAAAGTTCGAGTTCATGAGTGTAGCAGGAGAGCAGGATGATATGGCTGCTTTGAACAGGAAGCTGTCACTGAATTTATATAGCCCTCAGGATAAAAGAGCCACATGCTGCTTTGTTCTTGGAGAGTTTCTTCAAGTGACATTTTAGACATGGTCTTTGAATGCTGAACAAGTCCCAACACCAGTCAAGGCAGTTTTTTTTTTTTTAATCCTTAACAAATATATGAAGCAGCAGGTCTATCTTATGGGAGGTACAGTAAAACCATGTCTTAAAGGCCATGTGTCTCATTTGAGCAGGAAACTGCTCCTGAATTTGCATAGCCTTCTGGATCAAAATGCCGGTCTCTGCTCTGACGTTCTAGATTCTCATGAAGTTTTATAGCGCGGATGAGGTTTGGATTATGAACAGGTTCTGACTTCCTTTCCTCACAGCAAATACGATTGGCAGCTTAACAAAGGTCCTGCATTTGTTCCCAGCTTCTCTCTTCCACCTCTGTGTTTTCATGTGCTTTTTTTTTTTTCTTTTCCAGGGAGAATATTTTTCTGCTTTTTTTTTTTTTTTGGTATGATTCTTCACAACTGCAGTGTACCAATTCAAAGTGTGGTTCATGAATGAACTTGCAGAGCTGCTCTGAGAAATAGCAGGTTTTTGGCCGGCTTCAGACTCACTTCCTCTCAGTGTGTATCTTGCACAGTAATAGACTGCCGAGTCCTCCGGCTTCAGGCTGTTCATTTGCAGATAGAGTTGGCTTTTGGAGTTGTCCCTGGAGGTGGTGAAGCGTCCCTTCACTTTGTCCAAGTAGGAAATGGTACCTGAAGTGTAGCTTATGTAAGCCACCCATTCCAGTCCTTTTCCAGGTGCCTGTCTCACCCAGTCCATGTCAGAGCTGCCGAAGTCGAATCCAGAGGCTTGGCAGGAGAGATGGAGGGACTCTCCAGGCCTCCTCACATCCCCACCGGACTCCACCAACTGGCCCTCAGACTGGGCACCTACAAAGAAAGGTATTTGGGTGAAATCTCCTGTATAAAAGAATTAAGCTGAAAAGGACCGGAATATGATAGAAACAATTACCTCTGAGGACTGCTAGGAAGGACACCAAGTTCAGCCACAGGATCATTTTTGCTCCCTCTAATAATTGGAGGGGAATTGACAGGTGAGGGTTTTGGAGACTGCAGAAACTTTGTGCTGATGGGTGTAGCCTGAAAAGAGAAACCCTGGGGCTCCTTTAAAGGGGAAATTGTGGTCTGATTTACATATTGCTCAACATAAAAGAGCCCCTCAGGGCATTGAGGTAAAGATGTCTTTCAACACACCTTTCACATACAGGACATAGAAGAAAGGGCAGCTTTACACTGGAATAAGCTTCTGACAGAAGCTCCTCATTTTAAGTAAGGGTGTAAAGGTAACAGGAAGAAATCATGCCCTGAAATTTCCATAAACAGCCAAGTTAGAGCTGGACATGGAAAGTATGGCACATCGGAGTTCAGAATGGTTGCTCCACCGTTGTTCCCTTGACCACGTTCTTTGGAAGACACCCAAAATAAGTGAATGCAGACCAAGCCATAAGGCCCAATTTGTAAGCCACTTTTGAATTTTGCATACACAGTGAAGTCTGAAAGTTGGGATTAAAAAAAGTAAATATATCTGAAGCCTGTAGGGTGTTCCTGATTAGTTTGGTTTTTTACTCGGCAACTCTATGGATTACATACTGTATATTGGGGTGGTGGGGGTGGTGGTGGTTCCCATTTTGTATGGTCTTTTTATGGGTTATTAGCTGCCCAGAGATCATTCATACGAATACTAATAAAAATATTTCTACACTTAGTCCGTGGACTGAGAAACACGAATAAATGACTTTTCATTTTCCAAACCATTCAGTTTGTTCTATATTTAGGAAAGCACATCCGTTCTCAACTCGAATGTGGCTTCATGGTGAGAAATGTAATATCTTGGGATGTTAAATTTCTTTGAATTGCCTTCAGTGGTCTCTCAGGAAAATGAGAGTAAAAGTAATGATGCCTCCGAAGTGAGACAAGGCCTGCAGACCCTTCCTTGGTTCCCCTCCCCCTCCCCCACCCCACACATATGCAAAGCTCTTCAGTGTGGCAACTGCCCCCTGGTGGAAAACCTGAGGAGGGCAGGCATCTACTTAACTTTCCAAGCAGATTCTTGCATTAAGAAATGGTAATTAGGGCTCCGAAGAAATGAAAGAGCTCCAGGGAACGTAAACTGGTTTAGGGAGAAATCCAAAGCTGCTCTTTTGTTATATAATAGGAAATTCCTTTTGATGGGTTATTCTATGAGATACTGTATTTTCTGGAGATTGTGTATACTTATTTTTTCTCCTAAATATCATGAAATCATGTAAAAACGAGTAGGGAAGGACCATCTCGGTCGTCTAGTACAAACCTTCCCTAACTGGTGGGGAGCCAGACCCTCTCTGCAGACCTCCAACCAGAAGAGGCTGTTCCAGCCAGATTGAAGCAGGTCCACCTCGGTCTTCCCTCGCCGTCGTTTTACTCCAGGCATACCGAGTTGGAAGGGCTTATCATTGGTCAAAATCTGCTCTGTACCAGTTCTGTATTCCCTCTGATAGGAGAATAATTCTTCTTCCCTCTTGTGCTTCTTCTACCATTCATTTGCAAGAGATTTTGCTAAATATGAGACTTAGAGGAAAACATAATTTTATCCTGTTTATATTTTTATTTATTTCTTCAAACTGTATTCCACTTTTTTTACAAAAATTCCATCTCTACATTCACAGGACCACTTTTGGCCATTTCCTATCCTTAAATTAAAGCAGAAGCTGTCACGGAATATACAGTCCTCAGGATAAAAGAGGCACTCAGTGCATTGACCATCCACCTTTCCTTGAAGGTATATTTCACACAAGAGAGAGGGGAGAGGAGAGGAGAGGAGAGGAGAGGAGAGGAGAGGAGAGGAGAGGAGAGGAGAGGAGAGGAGAGGAGAGGAGAGGAGAGGAGAGGAGAGGAGAGGAGAGGAGAGGAGAATTGTCCCTTAATTTACAAATGTCTTTGGATAAAGTGTCACTCTCTCCATTCACATGGCAGATTTCTTTGAAACTCTTTTGAAATTATGGGCAAGTTCTCTCAGGAAAGCCTATAATGTCAGGACATGAGAAATAAAACACGTGATGGTTTATGTATCATTTAAGTTCTTGACACTAAGATTGGCAAGCACCCAACAAGAATTATTTAATGGCTTCTTAAGAGTCAGAAAGGGATGGCCTAGGTGATTTCAAAAGTAAAAGGATGGGAGATTTTTCTATAAATATGGAGTGCCAATAAAACTAGACTTTTTATTTTTATTCATTTATATTTCAGTTTTCATCATCACCCATCTCACTTGAAGAGCATCTCTGGACATTTTGCCAGAAAAGATCATGTGATGTAGAATAAACTACTGATAATGATAAGCATAGCACAATCGTTGATGGTCCGCACGTCGCAAAGCCAAGAAATTTGTTTATAACCAACCTTTTCCCAAATGGCTGAGAAAGATCATCATTCACTTTGCCTTCTCCCAGTTGGAATGCAAGAAATGCATGAAAACTGAAGTACAATCTTCTATCATCCCTGAATGTATATATAATTTTGGATAAAGGAGATACACTCTCTATTCACATAATGTGGATTTTTTTTTAAAGAATTTTGAGATTTTGGGCAAGTCCTTATAGGAGTCAAGACAGGAGTGTTGACTTATTTGTACCTGGGATAAAGAGCAGGGCTACATTTGATCAAATAGAAATCTAAAATTGCCATGTGGAAGTTGAGGGGCTTATTTTCCTTCATCCCAGATCGAAAACTACAGGGTGAAACCATAGGAATTATTTCAATATTTATTTTCCATTTAATTTCCCTGTTGAGCAAAGAGGCTGAGCAATTACAATCTTCCCCCCACACGGATGGTAGTGGAGGGGATGGCAGGTCGAGGCATCCCTGGGTGGGGAGGGGGTGGCCGCAGGACCTGCCAGGCAGCTACCAAAGGCAGGAAGAGAGTCCAAACTCAACGGACCCAGGAGGATTCTGGGAGAGGATCTCTGCAATTCCCAAAGTTCGGTTTCTTGGCTCTTCCCGGCGGTGGGGAGGGAGTATCAGGATTAAGGGAATTGAATATCTATTAATATAGAAGGGAAGACAAATGAGCATCATATAGAAAAGAATTTAACTGAGGAGTTTGTTGTTGTTTATTCGTTTAGTCGCTTCCGACTCTTCGTGACTTCATGGACCAGCCCACGCCAGAGCTTCCTGTCAGTCGTCAACACCCCCAGCTCCCCCAGGGACGAGTCCGTCACCTCTAGAATATCATCCATCCACCTTGCCTTTGGTCGGCCCCTCTTCCTTTTGCCTTCCACTCTCCCTAGCATCAGCATCTTCTCCAGGGTGTCCTGTCTTCTCATTATGTGGCCAAAGTATTTCAGTTTGGCCTTTAATATCATTCCCTCAAGTGAGCAGTCTGGCTTTATTTCCTGGAGGATGGACTGGTTGGATCTTCTTGCAGTCCAAGGCACTCTCAGAATTTTCCTCCAACACCACAGTTCAAAAGCATCGATCTTCCTTCGCTCAGCCTTCCTTATGGTCCAGCTCTCGCAGCCATATGTTACTACGGGGAACACCATTGCTTTAACTATGCGGACCTTTGTTGTCAGTGTGATGTCTCTGCTCTTAACTATTTTATCGAGATTTGTCATTGCTCTTCTTCCAAGGATTAAGCGTCTTCTGATTTCCTGACTGCAGTCAGCATCTGCAGCAATCTTCGCACATAGAAATACAAAGTCTTTCACTGCTTCTACATTTTCTCCCTTTATTTGCCAGTTATCAATCAAGCTGGTTGCCATAATCTTGGTTTTTTTGAGGTTTAGCTGCAAACCAGCTTTTGCACTTTCTTCTTTCACCTTCATCATAAGGCTCCTCAGTTCCTCTTCGCTTTCAGCCACTGAGGAGAGATGGCGGTATTCAGAGAATCTAATGGGATTGAACTGAAATATTCATCAAGGAAGAAATGTAGGTAATGAGTCCGTATTTGTACCTCTCAAGAAATGTTAATGTTTTTGTAAATATATATATAAAAGCTTCCTAGTACATTCTCTTGCCCTAATATTTCCTTCCCCCTGTCATGGATTCTTTTTAAACTATTCCCAATTTGATTGCCTCAGGCTCAAAAGATCCCCCCAAAGCAGCAGAACATATGACAACTGGAGTTTTTAACTTAATTCATTTCATTCATTCATTTCCTGTCATGCTTTTATTATTTTTTTTATTATTATTAATAACTCAAGGCATAGCAAATACTTCCTTTCTCTGTGTCTCCTGCAAAGTAATAGATTGCTGTGTCCTCTGGCTTCAGGCTGCTCATTTGCAGATACAGCTGGCTGCGGGAATCGTCCCTGGAAATGGTGAAATGCCCCTTCACTTTGTCCAAGAAGTAGGTTTCTCCATCATAATCTACCATTGCAACCCATTCCAGCCCTTTTCCCGGGGTCGTCTCAGCCAGTGCATGTTGGAGCTGCTGTAGTCAAAGCCGGAGGCTTGGCAGGAGAGACGGACGGATTCTCCAGGTCTTCTCAGGTTCTCTCCATACTCCAGCACCTGGACCTCGGACTGAACTCCTAAAAAAAACAGTTGTTTCAATAAGCTCTCCTGTATACAAGAATTAAAATGGAAAGAAACTTTAAATAGAGGGGAGAATTACCTCTGAGGACTGCTAGGAAGGACACCGAGTTCAGCAAGAGGAATATTTTTCCTCCCTTGAATGAATGGAGGGAAATTGACAGAAAGGATTCAGGAAAGGGCACCAACCTTGTGTTGGTGGGTGTAGTCAGAAAAGGGAAACCATGGGGCTCCTTTAAAGGGAAAAGGGGTCCAAATTTCCATATAACTTGGGATAAAAGAGCCCCTCAGTGCATTGATGTCATAGATTTCCTTGAACACATCTGACACTGGTGATTTTCAAGATAACTTTCCAGTCCTATGAAAAGTGAACACAAGGGATTTATTTATTTATTTTTGTTTTTATTTTGCTGTGAGGAGATAGGAGAATGGGCAGGTTTACCTAAGATTAATTAAAACAAGGTCCTGCAAAATTTCACCACTTCTGAAATGTGATTCAAGGTAACAGAGAATGAACATGCATTAAGAATTTTTGAAAGAGAAATGAACAGATCCACAAATTGGAGTTCATGAAAAGTTTTACATTTCGCCTTAATGACGTCCCTTTGAAAAAACCCAAAAGGACTGAACGCCGACCAAGCCACGAGGCAAAATTAGGACGTCAGAGTTTAATCAGAGAAATCGGAGGAAGAGAAGAAGCAGATCGAGCCAATGGGGTGTTCTTTCTTTAATAGATCACTTGCAACCTTCCCCGCCGGCTTCCCCATTGACTTTCTGGGGATCCGAGAAGATTGCAGATGGCGATCACGTGATTGCAGCCCCCTAGCAACAATATGTAAATGCGAGCTGGTTGCCGAGGGCCCAAAATGTGGGCACATGATCATGGGGGGGGGGACGTTGCTGCAGCATTTCACGATGGCCAGAAGTGCTTTACTGGCATCAAGCACCCTTTCCAAGGCCGTCATTGCTTTGAATGGTCATTAAGTAGCCAGTTGTTAAGTGAGGACTTCCTGTATATTAATGTGGAGGGAACAAGAAAAGAGCAACAAGTAGAAAAGAACTAAACTGGGGAGCGGTGGCGATATTGAGAACCAAAGGGGACTGAACTGCAAAATATCTCAAGGAACAATTATCGGTAATGAATCCATATTTCTACCTTAGCTTAGAATTTATCTTTTTCAAAACGGCCCAGTTTATTCCACTGCCCTGAGATTTCCTTCATGTCCCCTTCCGAAGTTCTAACCATTGTTGGAAGGAAATCTCACCTGCTGAAAGTTTATTTTCCAAGCTGCTTGGAGGTGGAAACACTTAGGAATTTCCTGCCAGCTCTTTATATGGACAAGCTTTGCGACTGTGATGTGAAAGTCTTTCCGCCCTCTAGCAATGTCCGTGCAAGCGCACTTGGCTGGTGGATGGAAAGGCGGTGCTCTCTAGGAATTCTAGGAAGGAGCAATTCCCCGGCATTCAGAGGGGGGGCGCTCTGTGGTGGGGCCCCTGCTGGGTTGGGGTTCCCTTTGCTTGGGGCAGTTTGGCTTCTGACCGAGCTGGGACCTCTTCATGTTTGGCGCTGCTAGATCGGAAGGTGAACTTTCTGGAGAAGAAATCTTTTGTGGAGATCTCTTCGGCCTGGGAAGAATGATCACCTGAATGGGTCCTTTTATTTGAAAGATTGCTGGCCAAGTCTGAAAGGGATCTTTTGTCAGAACAGCTGGGTGCTTCCTGTTCCATTTTCACCTTTTTCCTTGCTTGAGGAGGGAAATCTGCATGGCGGGAATAGCAGTATTTGGGGAAGAAAGTAAGGAGGAAGAGAGAGATCTTGACTCCTTCTGACCCCGCATTACCCACCGCGTCTTCCAAGATCAGCTGTGGGCTCTCACTTCATTCTGTGGAGATTTATTTGCTGCTTTTCATTCCAACTACACAAACTCAACCTTCTGTGACTGAATCAACATGGAGAGTACTTCTGAGGAAGGGAAAGTTTTTGCCAGGCTTCAGACTCACTTCCTCCCACTGTGTATCCCTAATTAAATTTTAACTTTTTAAAGAACTATCCTGCTTATTCTCCTGCCCTGAGATTTCCTTTGTCTCCCCTACCAAAGCGCTAATCAGATTCCACACTGCTTATTCCAAAATCAGCTCTGAGCTTCCACAAGCTATCAGGGAGATTTATCAGTTGCTTCTCAGTGTGAAGAAACATATTCAACCTTCTGTGACTGAATCAACTTGGGGAGCTGCTCAGAGGAAGAGAGAGTTTTTGCCAGGCTTCAGATTCACTTCCTCTCACTGTGTGTCTTGCACAGTAATAGACTGCCGAGTCCTCCGGCTTCAGGCTGTTCATTTGCAGATAGACTTGGCTTTTGGAGTTGTCCCTGGAGATGGTGAAGCGTCCCTTGACTTTATCTGAGTAGTAAGTGGCAGATGTATCGATCCTTGCAACCCATTCCAGGCCTTTCCCTGGAGCTTGTCTCACCCAGTGCATAGTATAGCTGCTGAAGGTGAATCCGGAGGCTTGGCAGGAGAGAGGGAGGGACTCTCCAGGCCTTCTCACATCCCCACCGGACTCCACCAACTGGACCTCAGACTGGGCACCTACAAAGAAAGGTGTTTTGGTGAAATCTCCTGTATACAAGAACAGCAAATTGAAGCAAATCCTATAGAGAGGTCAGAATTACCTCTGAGGACTACTACTAAGGACACCAGGTTTAGCCACAGGATCATTTTTGCTCCTGATAATGAACAAAGGGGAAATACAGGACAGGATTCAGGAAAGTGCACAAACTTTGTGTTGCTGGGTGTAGCCTGAAAGGGGAAACCGCCGTGGGTCTCTTTTAAAGAGGAAATTGTGTGTCAATTTGCATATCACTTGGGATAAAAGAGCCCATCAAGGCATTGACCTACAGATTTCTTTGCATACTCCTCACACTGGTGATTATATAGATTGAGAAGCAGCTGTTTGTGTCCATCATGGCAAGTGGGAAAAGAGACCTGATTTTGTCTCATCACACTTTGTCGCTTTACTAAGCCTCTTTTGTTAATAAGGTAAGAAAAAATTATCCAGGTCAATCTCTTGGTTTCTCATTTGTGTTTCCTTTTTAAGTATTAAAACCTCGGCCAATTTCTTTTGTAGATCCAGTGTAACATCCTTTTCTAAATTGTTCTCTTGGCCTGTCAGTTGTAAAACCAGTTTTGATACCACCTTTATCTTGTCAGATAAAATTTGTTCTACATCTTTCGTTTCTTCAATAACATCTTTTGCACATAGTCTATAGAAGCAGACATTATTACTGACATTGTTGAGAGAATGGCTACTATTTTCTGATTCTGTTCTTCAAAAGTCTCCTTCATCTTTCCTCTACCTAAAATCTTTAGTCCCCTCTAGTGGCCAGGTGTTGAAATCATGAAATTCTTTATCTGTGTTCTGTCTTGTAAAAACCAAAACAGGATCTATTTGCCATGAGAAGCTATTTGTATTTTATAATTCATTCCAGAATGTTTTTGTGAAAGTTTTGATATTCCAATTTTTCTAGACCCTTAGTCCATTTATAATTTTCTAGGATGAAATTTGATTTAGCTTTTATTTTTTTATCTATCTTCATTATTTTTTTAATAACTCATACAAGCGAACAACCTAATACTCCTCCTTCCTCCTCCTATTTTCCCCACAACAACAACCCTGTTGTGTGAGTTGGGCTGAGAGAGAGGGACTGGCCCAAGGTTACCCTTCCGGCTTTCATGCCAAAGCAGGACCAAAAGTTACAGCTTTTTGCTGTTTATTTCAGATTCCTTAAATTCTTAAACTGATGATTAACATTTTCTTTCGTTCAGGATTAAAAGCAGACTCACCCAGCATTTTCAAGCTTGTCATTCTGAAGGTTTCTAATAGCTTAGAAACAGTTAATGAGTAATTTCCGAAACTGATTAGAAAGTGAGGTTTCCAAACTTTAAAAGTCTCCACTGCGGTTGCAAGCAAGGTGGCCAATCCTATTGTTTGCCAGGGCTCAAACTGGCAGGAACCCTCAGTCTGGTGTTCTCCTCATGGGGAACAGCCATCTGGAGCACATGTGGGAAATTTCCCGTCCTCTCCTTACCTGGAGAGGTTCCGAGGGACCGGTCTACTCACTGGTTCCTCGGTCTTTTGCACAGTTGTCACATCCACTTTCCCAAAGCTGTCTTCAGTCCACCATCCCTACCCCGGAAGTCCCTTGCAGGGGTAATTTTCAGATAATTTTCCAGTGCAGAGAAAAGGGATGGCAGGCATGTTTTTCGTTGTTTGTTTGTTTCTTGACTGTCAGCCTATAGGAAAAAGGTTTACTTTAGAGTAAGTAAAACAAGCACATGAAAAGTTTTGCCACTTCCCAAAACTGATTCAAGGTAACAGAGAATAAACATGCATGAAGACTTGCTTATAGAAACCCGTTAGAGAAGGGATATAAAAAAGGCAGGCACATCTTAGGCAATTTGGTACAGTACAGCTTGTTTCTTTATTGGAAAACCCTAAATATATTAAATACTGACAAAGCCTTGAGGAATTATTTGTAGTTTTCTTGGGGAAAAAAATGATATTATGTGGAAGTCCTTGTAAGAGTCAAGGCAGGAATTTTTAATTTTTTACTACAGAGGATAAAAGGCAGGGTTACACTGAGTAAATAAAAACCTTCCTTTGCCATGTCAAATTTGTAGGTCGGATTTTCCTTAGTCAAATTTTATTTATTTTTATTTATTAATCAAATTTAGCCACCACCCATCTCCCCCAAAAGAGGGACTCTGGGCTGTTTACAATAAAATCAAGGACGAAATATAAACATTAAAATCCCATTAAAAAGATTATTATAAAATACAGTAAATAAATATAGAAACCAAAAAAGGTATAAATTCCAGGCTGGTGGGAGGGACTCTAGGGTGCAAGCCACTCCCAAGAATGGTTATTCACTTTCCTGCCCCAGGCGAGATGGCAGAACCAGGTCTTCAGGGCCTTCTGGAAGGTCAGGAGTGAGAGGGCCTGCTGTACCTCTGGGGGCAAGATGTTCCAGAGAGCGGGGGCCACTACAGAGAAGGCCCATTTCCTAGACCCCGCCAGGTGGAATTCTCTTATGGACGGGGTCCGCAACATGCCTTCTCTGGATGATTGGGTGGGGCGGGTCGATGTAATGGGGATGAGACAGTCCCTCAGGTAACCTGGCCCCATTCCATGTAGGGCTTTAAAGGTCATAGCCAACACCTTGAATTGGACCCGTAAGCAAACTGGCACCCATATACTGTAAACTAGAGGTCTGGAAGATGAGACCATAGGACTTCATTTATTTTTTTCATTATTTTTTTCATTTCATTATTTTTCCCTTTCAGTTCGACTGTGAAGGAAACAGGCAGAAGTTATCTGCCCTGTTTCTAACACCTTGAAGTTAGTGGGGAGGACGCCAAGTCAAGGCATCTCTTGGTTGATAGGTGGTGGGAGGGAGATCTACCAGGTTTCTCCTCCAAGGCAGGAAAATAGCCCAAAATAGAGAGACTCAAGAGGGTTTCAGGGAGAGGAGGTTAGTAATAGACAACATTTGGCTCTCTTGGCTCTGCCTGGCTGAGGGGAAAGAGATTAAGGATTAAGGAAACTGAGTATTTATCAGTATAGAAGGAATTAGAAAAGAGCAACATGTAGTAAAAAAAAAAACTCAGGAGAGTTGGCAATACCAACTACCCAAGGGGATTGAATGGCAAAATAGGTCAAGGAACAATTGTAGGTAATCAATCCATATGTCTACCTCTAATGAAATTTTAACTACCCAATTTGTTCTACTCCCCTGAGATTTCTTTCGTATCCCCTACCAAAGTGCTAACCAGGTTGTTGTTGTTTATTTGTTTAGTCGCTTCCGACTCTTCATGACTTCATGGACCAGCCCACACCAGAGCTTCCTGTCGGTCATCAACACCCCCAGCTCCCCCAGGGACAAGTCCGTCACCTCTAGAATATCATCCATCCACCTTGCCCTTGGTCGGCCCCTCTTCCTTTTGCCTCCCACTCTCCCTAGCATCAACATCTTCTCCAGGCTGTCCTGTCTTCTCATTATATGACCAAAGTATTTCAGTTTTGCCTTTAATATCATTCCCTCAAGTGAGCAGTCTGGCTTTATTTCCTGGAGGATGGACTGGTTTGATCTTCTTGCAGTCCAAGGCACTCTCAGAATTTTCCTCCAACATCCCAGTTCAAAAGCATTGATCTTCCTTCTCTCAGCCTTCCTTATGATCCAACTCTCGCAGCCATATGTTACTACAGGGAACACCATTGCTTTAACAATGCAGACCTCTGTTGTCAGTGTGATGTCTCTGCTCTTGACTATTTTATCGAGATTGGTCATTGCTCTTCTCCCAAGGATTAAGCGTCTTCTGATTTCCTGACCGCAGTCAGCATCTGCAGTAATCTTTGCACCTAGGAATACAAAGTCTTTCACTGCTTCTACATTTTCTCCCTTTATTTGCCAGTTATCAATCAAGCTGGTTGCCATAATCTTGGTTTCTTTGAGTTTTAGCTGCAAGCCAGCTTTTGCAGTTTCTTCTTTCACCTTCATCATAAGGCTCCTCAGTTCCTCTTCACTTTCAGCCGCTAACCACGTTCCCCACTGCTTATTCCAAGATCAGCTCTGGGCTCCTTCTTGATATGATGGAGATTCATTTGTTGCTTCTCTTTCCAATTACACAAACTCAACCTTCTATGACTGAATCAAATGCAGAGTTGTTCTGAAGAAGAGAGAGTTTTTGCCAGGCTTCAGACTCACTTCCTCTCACTGTGTCTCCCGCACATTAATAGACTGCTGTGTCCTCTGGCTTCAGGCTGTTCATTTGCAGAAAGAGTTGGCTTTTGGAGTTGTCTCTGGAGATGGTGAAGCACCCCTTGACTTCGTCTGAGTAGTAAATGCTGGATGTACCCATCGCTGCAACACATTCCAGCCCTTTCCCTGGAGCCTGTCTCACCCACTCCATCCAATAGTGCCTTACGGTGAATCCAGAGGCTTGGCAGGAGAGATGGAGGAACTCTCCAGGCCTTCGCACGTCCCCTCCAGACTCCACCAACTGGACTTCAGATTGAGCTCCTAAAAAAATAAAGGTGTTTCAGTGAGATCTCCTGAATACAAAAACAGAAAATAGAAGGCAATTCTGTAGACAGGGAAGAATTACCTTGGAGGACTTCTGATAAGGACACCAATTTAGCCAGGGATCATTTTTGGTTCCTGTAACGACTGGAGGGGAATTGGCAGGAAAGGATTCAGGAAAGTGCACAAACTTTCTGTTGGTGGGTGTTGCCTGAAACACCCACTGGTGATTTTCAACATAACTTTCCAGTCCTATGAAAATGAATGAAATTCATTTTATTGCTGCGGGGACCTAGGAGAAAATGCAGGTTTATATGAAAGTAATTAAAACAAAGTCCTTCAAAATTTCACCACTTCTCAAAAGTCATTCAAGGTAACAGGGAATGAACATGCACTAAGAATTTTTGAAAGACACATGTTAGAGATTGAAAATGCAAAAAAAACCCAGCACATCTGAGTTCTGGAAATTTTTTTCACCTTCCTTTCCCTTTTGAAGCCCCCCCCCCCCAAGAACTGAATGCTGACCTGACCATGAGGCACAATTTACCAGCTGGAGCTGAGTCAGAGAAATCGCAGGGAGAGAAGAAACAGATGAAGCCTATGGGGTGTTCTTTGCTTATTAGATTGGTTTTTAACTGCACAGTTCCATGGATTTAATATACAGTATTGCTTGTTTTTGGTTATTATTTTGTTTGGTTAAGACTCCCTTAAAAGGAAATTGTCTTTCCATTTGCATATCACTTGGGATAAAAGAGCCCCTCAGTTTTTTTGACTTATACATTCTCTTGCACAGATCTTACACTGGTGATTTTCAACATAACTTTCTAGCCATAAGAACAATTAAGGCAAGGTTTTGTTTTTTCACTGTGAGGACACAGGAGAAAAGGCAGATTTACATTAGTGTAATTAAAACAAAGACTTGCAAAATTTCACCACTTCTCAAAAATGATTCAGTGTAACGGACTGAGAATTTTTGAAAGAGACATGTAAGAAGTAGAAAATGCAATTCCTACTGTTTAATAAGTTGTTCCTCAGTTCCAAGTTCCAACACCACATCTGAATTCAGGAAATTTTTTCCACCTTCCTTCCCCTTTGGAAGACACACAGAAGAACTGGATGCTGGCACAATTTATAAGTCGGAGCAGAGTGAGAGTAATATTAATAATTTTTCATTTCCCTCCAGGAAACTTTCTGATTCGACACCTATAACAAAAGAGTCCTAAAGTTCTCACTAGAGGGCTGATTTCTTCTTCTCAGGTAGCATATACACAAAAGAAATCCCTCTGTAATGGAAGTAGAGGAAACAAAGGATTGCATTTATCTTTGTCCTTTCATTCCACCTGCTATGCTCTATTGTAGATGGCTGGAAAATGGACACAGAAACACAAAGGTTAATTTTATAATGAATTAGATCTTGGTGAAATACATTATATCCCCCAGTCAGATATACATTAGGTTTTCAAAAGCACTTTTTCCTATCTGGAGACACTTATTCTTTTGTCCTAACAGGCAAGGCAGATTGGGAGATTATGGGAGGTAAAAGTGTGTGGGAACTTCCAGGGAAGAGATGGTGAACTGAGGACCACAGTGGAGTGAATAGTGGGCGTGTAGACTGACTCTTCATAATTCCTCTCTGGATAAGGAGATGACTTGAGATCACCCACATGTCCTCCAGACAGTGGCTCCTCATGAGGAGGCCACAACACAGCAGTCTCCAGCAGGTTTAGCCCTCTGGGAGAATTGCCATCATTTTGCTCAAGCCACAGATGGCACCTTTGAAAGGACACCCAGTGTTCCCTAGTGTAAAATTGGTGATCGTTACAGATGGTCTAAGGGTACAGATGGATCTGAAATAAGAGTTTGGAATTAATTATCAGAACCTTCCCCATAGGGAATTTTTAAAATTATTGAAAAGTTTTCTCTTGTAGAGGGAGCTGTAATTGCATTGTTTTCTTCTAAAAATGGTGGAAATGATCAGCCTCAGAAGTGTCATCCCCTCTGAATACACCCTTTCTACTGGGTCCATATTCAGGGGGATTTTGCAGACCATCAGTGCCCCCTAGTGGAAAACTGGAGAAGATGAGGCAGAAGGCTTAACCCTCCGAGGAGATTCCTGTATTCTCATTGGGGAAGGGAGGTAGGAAGAAATTACTGAGCTCCAGAAGACCAAAACAGGTCCAGTGAGAGAGGTGGGGAAAGAATCATGGGTTGTATGAATTAGGGCTGTGTAATAATTACATTATTACAGCAACAACTTTTGCTGCTGACAACAAAGGAAATAGAAATGAAATTAAGGTATGCAAAACAAAGAGACTTTGAATTTGCTAATAAACCAGGAAAATGGCTGGCTTATAAAATAAGAAAAGATGGGGAGGACAAAATGATTATAATAATAAGGGAAAATAATGAAGACTTAGTTGATATTAAAAGAATCAAAAAAGCATTTTATATATTTTTTTTCACACTTATATGAAAAACATGAAATTTCATTAGATAAAATTGAGGAATATTTAAATAAGCAAAATCTCCCCAAACTCTCATAAACTCAAGAAGTGGTAATTAACAGTCCAATATCAAATCAGGAAATAATAGAAGCTATAAAGAAACTCAAAATAGGAAAAACACCGGGACCTGATGATATATCGTCAGGATACTACAAACACTTTAGAGAACAAAGTATAAGCCCATTTAGAGATTTATTGAATTGGATTATAGATGGATCAAAAATCCTAGAGAGATGGATTGAAGATAAAATAACACTTATGCCAAAGGAAGGACAAGACACAACTCTAACCAAAAATGATAGACCAGTATCATTGTTAAATAATGACTAGAAAAAATTTACTTCAATATTTGCAGAAAGATTAAAAACAATTCTACAAGAAATTATTGATCAAGATCAAAGTGGTTTTTTGCCAAAAAGACAATTGAAAGTTAATCTATGAACCGTCATCGACATTTTGGAATATGCACAACATCATAACGAATGTCAAATAGCTTCAATATTTTTAGATGCTGAAAAAGCATTTGACAATCTGACCTGGTGTTTTATGATTAAAGTTTTAGAGAAAATGGAATTTGGGAAATCATTTGTGAAAGGGATTGAAGCAACATACACAACACAAAGAGCTAAGATTATACTGAATGACGAATTGAAAGATAATTGCAAAATAGAAAAAGGAACGAGACAGGGATGCCCCCTATCACCTCTCTTATTTATTCTAGTTCTAGAAGTCCTGAATAGAGATATAAGAGGGGATGGTCAAATAAAAGGAGTAAAAATTAGAAAAAAAAAACAAATTTATAAATTAAAAGCAATTGAAGGTGACCTAGTATTCATATTAGAAATCCCCTAGGTTCTATAGAACATTTGTTTAAGAAATTAAAGGAAGTTGGAGAGTGGCAGGATTTAAGGTAAACAAACAAAAAATAAAAAACAAAAATGTTGAGTAAAAACATGACTCAAAAACAACAAGAAACTTTAATAACTAAATAAGGTTTTACAATAGAAAAAAAGATTAGATACTGAGGTGTAATATTATCAACAAATTATCTATTTGGACTGAAAAAGCAAAAAATGAACAAAGAATTGAGAAATGATACTATTAGAAAAATATTATTGAGGGTTTGGGATAAATATAACAGTAGATTATTACAAAACATACCAAAGTGGATATCGCTATGAGAAGCTTTTGCAAGGAGGGAAAGTTTAGATGATAAGATAATGTGGTTAAGATAAAAAGATTTGATCAAATATGAACAAGATACACCTAGGTTAAAAACAAGAGAAGAAATAGAAGGAGAAGGACACTGGTGTCATTGGTTCACATATATGCAGTTAAATGAACGATTTAAATGAGATAAAAAATATATAAATTTAAAAAAGAAAAAACCTGATCGAAAAACAGTTATCTATAAATAATGAGCATATTATGACAAAGATGAAGAAAATGTTATTATAATTAAATCAAGAAGATGAACACGTCAAAGAGTCTATGATAAATTCGGCATGAAATTTTGGATATAATATTTTATTAGATAACTGGGAAACGATGTGGACAAAGCGTTTAAAATTTAGTTTGTGTTATCATTTATTGGAAAACTTGTACAAAATTATCTACAGATGGAACCTAACCCCACAAAAATATGCAAAAATGTATAAAAACGTTTCTCATGTATGTTGTAAATGTTCACAAAGGGAAGGAACATTTTACAAATCACTTTGCCTTCTCCCAGTTGGAATGCGAGAAATGCATGAAAATGAAGGGACAATCTTCTATCATCCCTAAATTTATATATAATTTTGGAAAAAGGAGATACACTATCCATTCACATAATATGGATTTTCTTAAAAGAATTTTGGAATTTTGAGCAATTCCTTATAGGAGTCAAGACAGGCATGCTGAATAAATCTTACCTAAGATATAGAGCAAGGTTCCATTTTATAAATAAAAAACTAGCATTCCCATGTGGAGGTTCTGGTGTTGATTTTCCTAAATAACAGATCAAAAACTACAAGTGGAGACCAATAGAAGTAATTTCATTATTTTTTTCCATTTAATTTTCCTGTTGAGCAAAGAGGCTGAGCGATTCCAACCTTTCTCCCATCCAGAAGTTACTGGGGAGGGAGGCAGGTGGGGAGGCAATTTTCCTAAACCACCTAGAAAATGACTTTCCCCGGAACTGACTTGAAACCCCCGATCTACGTTCCTTTGCTATTCTAAGTATTATAACATGACAGCAATTAGGCTACCCTTGGCAGAAAGTTTTTAGGCCTTGTTTTCTGACTTCCGCCCCCTTCCTCGGTGTCAGACCACACCACACTCTGGCAGGCCTTGCAGCATCCTTATTTTATTACTACATTTCGACTGGTAGCAGAGGAAAATGATTTTAAATGTATTTAAACTTCCAAATGCCTATATGTGTCTGCATACGTTCTTGTGTGTGTGTCTTTTTGTGTCTACATATATGTAGTACATCTATGGATAGAGGGAGAGAGGATATATAGACACAGAAACAAATGCACCCAAAGAGGGAGCGGGGCAGATCTGCGTCTCAAGAAAGAGGAAATGAGGGTTGAACTTCAAAACCCATAAAAGAATGAAGAGTTCTAATTACTGAATCAATTCTGTATTTCCTGATACTTTTTGAGAGCAGAACTTGAGAACAATTTCCCTTTGCTGTCTTTAAGGAGGATTAAAAAAAAGAAAAGACACTATTCAATTTATATTCTGTACTGAGATTTGCCATTTTCTTCCTATCCAAAAGGAGAACAGCTCCCACAATGCCCTTGCCAAGATCAGCTCTTTGCTCTTCCTTCCTCTTGGCACTCAGGCAGCTTTCTCAGCTCCCTCTCAAGTCTCCTGGGAAAATCCAGCCTTCTGCGGCTGAGCTGACTTGCAGAGCGGCTCTGAGGAAGGGAAGGTTTTTGCCAGGCTTCAGACTCAATTCCTCTCACTGTGTCCCTCGCACAGTAATAGACTGCCGAGTCCTCCAGCTTCAGGCTGTTCATTTGCAGATAGACTTGGCTTTTGGAGTTGTCCCTGGAGATGGTGAAGCGTCCCTTCACTTTGTCCAAGTAGTAAATGGTACCTGAATTGTAGCTTATGTATGCCACCCATTCCAGCCCCTTTCCATGGGCCTGTCTCACCCAGTTCATGTGGTAGCCCCCGAAGTTGAACCCAGAGCCTTGGCAGGAGAGGTGGAGGGACTCTCCAGGCCTCCTCACATCCCCTCCGGACTCCACCAACTGGGCCTCTGACAGGACACCTAAAATAAAAGTTGTTTTAATGAGCTCTTCTTTATGCAAGAAGTAAAATGGAAAGAACCTGAATAGGAGGGAACCAATTACCTCTGAGGACTGCTAGGAAGGAAACCAAATTCAGCCACAGGATCATTTTTGCTCCCATTAAAGTATAGAAGGGACTTGACAGGAAAGGATTCAGGAGAGGGCACAAACTTTGTGTTGGTGGGTGTAGCCTGAAAAGAGACACCCTGGGGCTCCTTTAAAGGGGAAATTGTGGCCTGATTTACATAACGCTCAGCATAAAAGAGCCCCTCGGGGCTTTGAGGTATAGATTTATGTCAACACACCTTTCACACATGGGCCATAGAAGAAAGGGCAGCTTTACACAGGAATAATTAAAGTTTCTGACAGATGCTCCTCACTTAATATAAGGGTTTTAAGGTGACAGAAAGAAATCATGCCCTGAAATTTCCTCAAATAGCCATGCTACAGTCCGGAAATAAAGAGGATGGCACATCGGAGTTCAAAATGGTTGCTCCACAGTGGTTCCCTTGACCACGTTCTTTGGAAGAAACCAAAATTGAGTCAAAGCAGACCAAGCCATAAGGCCCAATTAATAGGCCACAGATCACTAATACCTACACATCCAAGCCTCAAAGTTGGAATATAAATAATTGGAAGCCTGTATAATGTTTCTTAATGGTTTGGTTTTTAACTCAGCAGCCATACTGATTACAAATATTGGGAGGTTTTTGGGTTGCCATTTGTATGGTCTACTTATCTGTTTTTAACTGCCCAGAGTTAATTCATACTAAGATTCAAAAAAACTGGCTCTCCTACACTTATTCCATGGACTGAGAAACAGAAATAAATGACTTTTCATTTTCCATACAATTCAGTTTGTTCTATATTTAGCAAAGCCCATCTGTTCTCAACTCAGATGTGGCTTCATGGTGAGGAATGTAATCTCTTGGGATGTTAGATTTCTCTGAATTGCCTTCAGTGGTCTCTCAGGAAAATGAGAGTAAATGTAATGATGCCTCCGAAGTGAGACAAGGCCTGTAGACCCTTCCTTTCCCCCCCACCCCCACCCCACACATATGCAAAGCAATTCCGTGTGGCAACACTGCCCCCTGGTGGAAAACCTGAGGAGGGGAGGCATCTACTTAACTTTTCAAAGACATTCTTGCATTCAGAAATGGTAATTAGGGCTCAAAAGAAATGAAAGAGCTCCAGGAAAGTTATGCTGCTCTAGGGAGTAATCAAAAAATGCACTTTTGTTATATGATAGGATATTCCTTTCGATGGGTTTTTCTATGAGATACTGTATATTCCTGAGGTCGTGTATTCTTATTTTTTCTCCTAAATATCATGAAATCGTGTAAAAACGAGTTGGGAAGGACCATCTCGTTTGTCTAGTACAAACCATCCCTAAGTGGTGGGGAGCCAGACCCTCTCTGCAGACCTCCAACAAAAACAGGATGTTCCAGCCAGATTGAAGCAGGTCCCTCTCGTTCTTCCCTCAGCCTCGTTTTACTACAGGCAGATCGGGTTGGAAGGGCTTATCATTGGTCGAAATCTGCTCTATATCTGTTCTGTATCCTCTCTGAGAGGAGAATAATTCTTAGCACCTCTTGTCCTTCTTCTACTATTCATTTGCAAAAGATTTTGCTAAATATGAGACTTAGAGGAAAATATAATTTCATCCTCTTCTTATTTTTCTTTATTTCTTCAAACTGTATCCCACTTTTTTTACATAAACTCCATCTCTACATTCCCAGGACCCCTTTTGGCTATTTCGTATTGGTCAATTAAAGAAGAAGCTGACACTGAATATACAGTCCTCAGGATAAAAGAGGCACTCAGTGCATTGACCTTTCATCTTTCCTTGAAGGTATATTTCACACAAGAGAGGGTAGATGAGAGAAGAGCAGAGGAGAGGAGAGCAGAGGAGAGGAGAGCAGAGGAGGGGAGGGGAGAAGAGAGTATTGGGAAAGAGAGTTGAGGAGATTTGAGGAGAGGAGATGAGTGGAGAGGGGAGGAGAGTTGAGGAGAGGAGAACTGTTGCCTTAATTTACAAATGTCTTTGGATAAAAGAATTATTCTTTCTGTTAACTTTAGAGATTTCTCTGAAACTATTTTGAGATCATGAGGAAGTCCTTATAAGAGTCAGACAGTAGAGGAAATAAAGCAAGTAAATGTTTTTGTGTTATTTCAAATGTTGAAAGTACAATCGACAAACACCCACACAGAATTATTTAACAGTTACATTAGAGACAGGAGGGGATGGCATAGATTATTTTTAAAGTAACTCTGTGTGTTTCTGTGCTGTTTATGTTGTCTGTGTGTGTTTGAGTGGTTTTTCGTTAACTGTGGTCTGTGGATGAAACCCGTGTTTATGTGATGCAGACCAAGCAATCCAGACTCATACGCATGCCAGAATGGTTGAATGTCCACATGTGACGCTTGCCTTAATCCAAATAAAACTCTCAGACTCAGAATCTCAATTCAGGTTCTTGGTTTATTTAGAAAAGAGTGCAAACAGGTAAAAAGCTGAGAATGAGAAAAGCGTGCCTAAACTCAAACTAAATAGCGTCTTTGCAAACATCACCCCACCCCCTCCCCAACAGACAGCCCTCCCCACATTCCCAGGTGCTCCTAACGAGCTCTGCTGATCAACGGGCTAAAAGACCTTGACATTAAAAAGATAACCCAAACACATTCCTACACGGCACAGGCAGACAGAGCTCTCCATACAAGGTTTACCAGCAGCACCCTCCCAGCCAGGAGCGCGCATCAACACTCTGGCATGCGAACCGTTATGATGCACAGGAACATTGAAACGGGGAACATGACAATTGGCTACTGAGGAGAAATGGCATTAAAAGGATCAGATAAAAAGGCTTCCATGCAAAGAGCAAGCTGCCAGAGACAACCGATCCACAGAGCTCACCGCTTCCTTAGGAGAGTCCTTACCAGAATGCGGAGCCTCGCCTGTAGCTGACACGGAATCAGAGCCAGCTCCTTCTACTCATGGACTTACTACCTCCTCCTCGCACTGTCCCAGCCAAGTCCTGTATTCCCTCTGCAGTCAAGCCTTGTTCAAGCAACCTAGCCAAGCAGCATCATGCCTTCCGATCCCAGCTATGCCTCGCTGAGTCCAGCCATGCCTTTTGATTTAAGCCAAGTCTTACCAAGTCCAGCTTTGCTTTCTGATCCAAGGCATATTTTGCAAAGTCCAACTGCACTCCCAGACTCAAGTCTTGTCTTGTCGAGTCCAGTTGTACTTCCAGATTCAAGCCTTCTCTTGCCAAGTTCATCTGTGTTTCCAGATTTGAGCCTCATTCTGCCGAGTCCAGCCATGCTTCCAGATCTAAGCCTTGCCTTGCCAAGTCCAGCCTTGTCTCCAGATTCAAGCCTTGTCTTGCTGGTCCAGCCGAATCCAGTCCTGTCTCCAGCTCCCAGCTCTCTCTTGCCATTCCAGCCAAGTCAAGCCCTGCCTCCAGTTCCAAACCTCATCTAGTCAGTCCACCCAAGCCTTGTCTCGCCTCCAGTTCGAAGCCTAGTCTAGTCTTGTTGCTCCAGCAGAGCCCTAACTTGCTGCCACGGTCAAGCCTAGCCTCACCTCCTTGCTGGTCGCTGCAACTTTGACTTGTCTTCCTCCACTACCTGGATGGACTTGAGTGAATAGTGCTATTTAAAATATGAATTATTTTCTGATGCAAATAGTTAATTGTAAATAAGGAACTCCCTTTTGTAGTCTGCCTGGCTGTCTCTTAGGCCAAACAGGACACTAGGTCATTGAGTAAAAACCCCTGAGAGGTGGGGAGCTGACCCTCTCTCCAGACCTCCAACCAAAAGAGGCCATTCTAGCCAGATCAAAGCAGAGCAGCCCCATTCTTCCCTCACCCTCGTTTTACTCCTGGCAGTCAAGGTTGGAAGTGTTTATCATTTGTCAAAATCTGCTCTATACTAGTTTTGTATTCTGTCTGATAGGAGAATAATTCTGAACATCCCTTGTCCATCTCCTACCATTCATTGAGGGTGGATGACTGTGGTTTTACTAAATATGGGACTTAGAGGAAAATATAATTTTATCCTCTTTTTATTTTTCTTTATTTCTTCAAACAATATTCCACTTTTTTTACATAAATCCCATCTCTACATTCACAGGACCCCTTTTGGCCATATTGAATGGTTCAATTAAAGCAGAAGCTATAGCTGAATATACAACATCCTTAGAATAAAAGAGGCACTCAGTGCATTGACCTTCCACTTTTCCTTGAAGGTATATTCCACTGAGGAGAGGAGAGGAGAGGAGAGGAGAGGAGAGGAGAGGAGAATTGTCCCTTAATTTACAAATGTCTTTGGATATAAAAGTCTCTCTCCATTCACATGATAGATTTCTCTGAAACTATTTTGAGATTATTGGCAACTTCTTATAGGAGTCTGTTCTGTGAAGTGTCCAACCAGTGATCAGGTGTCCAGGCAATTGGTTCTTTTAGATCCAGAGACAATAAGCACACCAGTGGATAAAGAAAGGTTAAGCTTTGTTATAAACTTAAGCAAAGAGATCTAAACAGAAACACAGTTTAACCAGAAACAGTCTAGGCAGATTAAACGGAATATATAAAAAACATAGCATAAAGAAAGAGAAATCATACATACGAAGCAATCTGATCCTATTCCCTTTAGCTGCCTGGAGCTTCCTTAATAAGGACTGCAGGAATACCCCTTAGGATGACAATTTTCTGCAGCACCCAGTGTGCAGAACCTGCACACAAGCTCCCAAATTCAAAAGAACATTCCTTTTTTATCAAAGTCTGGACCTCAAAACTCTTGACCAGGTTTCTGTGGTACCAAGGCTGCAGGACACTACCTTGACCTGTTTATCACATCATCTAAGAGCCTGGGAAGCTATACAGATAATCTAGTGCCTAACAAAAACAATCTGGGGGGTTTCTCTTATCTCTCCCCCGCTCATAAAAGAGATATTTTCTGGAGGGCTGTTGGAGGAGTGGACTTATTCTCCACCCCATGCCAAACAAATTAAATAACAAGCCTGTTAAATATCTGTAGAACTCAATATAAACTCTAATCTTCTTTGGTGAGGTAGGAAAATCAAAATATGTCACTTAACTTCTCGAAATAACAAAGGTCTTCCACATTTCCTCTACGCTCCACCCCTGGAATATTTTAATTAAGTATGAGAGATTTTTCTATAAATATGGAGTGTCAATAAAACAAGAGTTTTTTTATTTTACTTATTTACTTATTTATATTTCAAATTTCATCACCAACCATCTCACTTGAAGAGCGACTCTGGGTGGTTCACAATAAAAGGTTATGTGATTTAAATAAGCAATCGAGAATGATAGGCATACCACAGTGGTTGAACTTCCACACGTCAGAAAGTCAAGTAATCCATTTATCACCAAACTTTTCCCAAATGGCTGAGAAAGATAATTAATCATTTTTTCCCATATTTATTTCCCATTTAATTTCCATGTTGAGCAAAAAGGCAGAGCAATTCCACTCTTCCCCCCACCCGGAAGTTAGTGGAGGGGATGGCAGGTCGAGGCATCCCTGGGTGGGGAGGGGGTGGCAGCAGGAACTGCCAGGGAGCTACCAAAGGCAGGAAGAGAGTCCAAACTCAATGGACCCAGAAGGCTTCTGGGAGAGGGTCTCTGCAATTCCCAACTTTTGGATTTCTTGGCTCTGCCCAGCTGTGGGGAGGGAGTGTCAGGATTAAGGGAATTGAATTTATACATTTATATGGAAGGAATGAGAAATGAGCAACAGGTAGAAAAGAATTTAACTGAGGAGAGTTGGTGGTATTCTGAGAATCAAATGGAATGAACTGAAATATTCATCAAGGAAGAAATGTAGGTAATGAATCTGTATTGGTACCTCCCATGATTTTTTATTTTTTTTAAAAAAATAACTTCCTAGTATATTCTCCTGCCCTAATTTCTCCTTCTTCTCCCACAACCAAGTGCTAGCCAGATATCAAACTGCTTTTTCCAAGATCAGCTCTGGGTTCCCACTTCCTTTCATGGAGGCTTATCTGAACCTTCTCAGTTATAATACACAAACTCAGCTTTCTGTGACTGAATCAACTTGGAGAGTTGTTCTGAGGAAGAGAAAGTTTTTGCTGGGCTTCAGATTCACTTCCTCTCACTGTGTCTCCCACACAATAATAGACTGCCGAGTCCTCCGGCTTCAGGCTGTTCATCTGCAGATAGAGTTGGCTTTTGGAGTTGTCCCTGGAGATGGTGAAGCGTCCCTTCACTTTGTCCGAGTGGTAAGTACTGGAACTTGGATTTATGTGGGCTACCCACTCCAGGCCTTTCCCTGGAGCCTGTCTGAACCAGTTCATGCCGTAACTGCTGAAAGTGAATCCGGAGGCTTGGCAGGAGAGGCGGAGGGACTCTCCAGGCCTTCTCACCTCCCCTCCAGACTCCACCAACTGGCCCTCAGACTGAGCTCCTAAAAAAAATAAGCGTGTTTCAATGAGATCTGCTGTATACAAAAATGGAAAATAGAAGGAAATTCTCTATAGAGGGAAGAATTACCTCTGAGGACTGCCAAAAAGGACACCAAGTTTAGCCACAAGACCATTTTTGCTCCGTCCAACAAATGGAGGGAAATTAATAGGGAAGGCTTCAGGGAAGTGCACAAACTTTGGGTTGGTGGGTGTAGCCTGAAAGGGGAAACCATAGGGCTCCTTTAAAGAGGAAATTGTCTGTCAATTTGCATATTGCTTGGGATAAAAAGAGCCCCTCCGGGCATTGATCTCCTAGATTGCCTTGCACACATCTTACACTGGTGGTTTTCCAGTCCTTTGAAAAATGTAGGCAAAGGGTCTTTTTTTATGGTGAGGACATAGGAGAAAGGGGACGTTTACATTAGAGTAATTAAAACAAAGATATGCAAAAATTCACCACTTCTCAAAAGTGATTCAAGGCAACAGAGAATGAAGATGCACTATTTTTTTTTTTTGAAAGAGACAGGTTCGAGATAGAAATTGCAAAGAACAGCACATCTGAGTGCTGAGCACATTTGTCTACCTTTTCTCCCTGTTTGAAGACACCCAAAATAATTAAATGCTGACCCAGCCATGAAGCACAGTTTATAAGCTGGAGATGAATCAGGGAAATCACAGGGAGAGAAGAACTCAATTGAGCCTGTGGGGTTTTCCTTGCCTATTAGACTGGTTTTTAACTGGACAGTTGCATGGATTTAATCTATTGCTTGCTTTGGGTTGCTATTTTGTGTGGCGTATTTATCAGTAGCCCAGATTTTATTTGGCAAGGTGAGCAGCCCTACTAATTGAAACAACAACAACAACAACAATAATGGCAATAGTAATATCAATATCATATACTAATTAAAATGTCAGGAAATACACTCTCTCTGTGGACTGGGAAATATTTATAAGTCATTTTGCATTCTCCCAAGATTTCAGTCTGTTGTCAACTCAGACATGGGTTCACAGTCAGGGTTGCGGCCTCCCAAGATGTGGAATTTCCTTGAGACCTTTTCAGTGACCGATTACAGAAATGACAGAGAAACAACTAGACACTTGTTTTGTCTCCCCACCCCACCCCCACCCCACACACAGCCAATGGGATTCAGTGTGGCAGCGCTGCCCCCTGGTGTGGAAAGTGAGGAGGGCAGGCCTCTGCCCAATTCCCCATGGAGATCCTTTCCGGGCAAAGATGTCCTCCATGTGATTATGGCCGTTTGGATAGTTAGAAGGGTTATGCCACAGTTGCATTCCCTGCCTGCTGCCACAGCACTCTATGACACCCCATTCCAGCATTCCGTCTGAAGCCAGTCTCATCCAGAGTGGATTGCAAACAGAGAAGCTGTAATTGGAATCTTCCAGGCCATATTAATAATTTTTAGTTTCCTTCTAGCAAACTCTCTGATTGCATACCTGTAACAAAAGAGTCCTAAAGTTCTCACTAGAGGGCTGATTTCTTCTCCTCTGATATATGTACTAGCTCTTTGTTCCTCTTGGCACTCAGGACCCTCTCAGGTCTCAGGATCCTTTCTCAGGAGCCTCTCAGGTCTCATTGGAAAATCCAGCCAACTGGGGCTGAGCTGACTTGCAGAGCGGCTCTGAGGAAGGGAAGGTTTTTGCCAGGCTTCAGACTCACTTCCTCTCACTGTGTCCCTCGCACAGTAATAGACTGCTGAGTCCTCTGGCTTCAGGGTGTTCATGTGCAGATAGAGTTGGCTCTTGGCGTTGTCCCTGGAGGTGGTGAAGCGTCCCTTGACTTTGTCCGAGTAGTAAGTACCAGAACTTGGATTTATGTGGGCCACCCATTCCAGCCCTTTTCCAGGGGCCTGTCGCACCCAGTCCATGTTGTAGCTGCTGAAGTCGAACCCGGAGGCTTGGCAGGAGAGACGGAGGGACTCTCCAGGGCTCCTCACGTCCCCTCCAGACTCCACCAACTGGGCCTCAGACTGGACACCTAGAAAAATAAAGGTGTTTCAATAAGGTCTCCTATGTACAAGAATTAAAATGGAAAAAAAAAAAAAACACTGTATAGAGGGAAGAATTACCTCTGAAGACTGCCAAAAAGGACACCAAGTTTAGCCACAGGATCATTTTTGCTCCTGCTAATGAATGGAGGGAAATTGACAGGAAAGGATTCAGGAAAGTGCACAAACTTGATGTTGGTGGGAGTAGCCTGAAAAGGGAAACCTTGGGGCTCCTTTAAAGGGGAAATTGTGGCCTAATTTACATACTGCCTGGGATAAAAGAGCCCCACAGAGTATTGACATATAGATTTATTTCACACACCTTACACATATGATTTTGAGTTGTTGGGAAATCATCAGAAAAATCAAGGACAGATTTACATTAGTGTAAGAAGCAAAATCTAATAAATCCTCCACAATTCAGCAAAACATTTAAAGGAAAGAGAAAGAAAACACACACTGAGAATATTTTAAAAAGCCACGTTAGAGACCGAAGATGAAAAGTGCAGCACATTTGCTCCACAGTTGTGCCACTGACCATGTTTTTTTCAGGAAACCCAAAGAAGCTGAAGGCAGACGAAGCCATAAGGCACAATTTTCCATCACAGTTGAATTACATTTCCATTTTCAAGTCACTAAATCAGAATCAAATAATTCACAGGCGAAGCAGAAATAGATGGACCCGGTAGGGCCAGTTTTGTTTATTAGATTGGTTTTAACTCAGCGGTTGTATGGATTTTGTACACTGGTTGTTTTTTGGTTGCTATTTTGTGTGGTGTTTGTTGCCCAGAGTTGATTCCACAAGATGGGCAGCTGTACAAACTGCAATAATACTGGATATACTAATGCTAATAACAATGTCACCAAATAAACTTTCTCTGTGACTGAGAAATTTAGACTGCTCGATATTTAACCAAGCTGGCTTCACAGTGAGGATTGTAGCATCCTGAGAAGCGAAGTTTTCTTGAGACCTTTTCAACGATAGAAAAATGCCTCCAAAATGAGATAATGTTCAATAATTCCACCCCAACCTCACATTTAGCCAATACAATTCAGTATGACAACTGTCCCCCCTGGCGTAAAAGGTGAGGAGGGGAGGCATCTACTTAATTCTCCAAGGAGATTCTACTAGAATAATGCTACTACTGGAATACTACTATCTGTCTCTTCACCCAAGAGGGATGGTTATAGCTAGATTGAAGTGAGGCTGCCATGTTCTCCTTATCTTTCTTTAACTCTAAACAGACCAGATTGGCAAATCTGCTCTATACTAATTTTGTATTCTTTTGAAAGGAGAATCATTGTTATGGTCTCAGAAGAAAGGCTACCAGATAACTTTGGTTGTCATTAGGGTGAGATGTGGAGGAAAACATAATTTTATCTTCTATTTCATTTACTTTCCTTTATTTATCCAAAGTTTTGGCCAGTTCCCATTAATAAAACTCCCTTCCTCCTCTCAAGCCATAAGAAAAGGAGTATTAGAGCCAGTTTGGTCTAGTGGTTAAGGCAATGGGCTAGAAACCAGGAGACTATGAGTTCTAGTCCTGTCTTAGGCCTGAAAGCCGGCTGGGTGACCTTGGGCCAGTCCCTCTCTCTCAGCCCAATCCACTTCACAGGGTTGTTGTTGTGGGGAAACTAGGAGGAAAGAATATTAGGTATGTTTGCCACCTTGAGTTATTTATAAAAATAATAAAGGCTGGATAATAAATAAATAAATAACTCACCAGGATGTAACAACAAAAGACATCAAAGACCTTCAATGGCCCAGCAACAGTCGTACTAAGGGAAGACGAGTAATGTAGCTGGGCAGAAAACTGCTGAAGTTCTTTTCTCAGCGGAGGGCTGTAATGGTTGCCTATTCTAAAACACCATCAGATTCATAAGTAGGAATTCAGAGTTATCTGATTTATTAAAGAATAGTATGCAGGATCACAGAGAAAGCTGAGAATGATGAAATCACTCCGAATTCAAACTAAAAACCCTCGGTGCAAATGAAATCCCTCCCCCTGTAGAATCTTCTCAGATCCACAATCCCAGGCGCTCCTAACAGTTTCTGATGGTCTGCGGGAAAAGGCTTTGAACAGATAACGTGACCCAAACACGTTCCATTGTACTGATTTCACATACAGAGCATGGTACAAGGTCTCACAGCAGCCCCCTCCCAAACAGAAACGCGCGTCAGAGCCATGGCATGTGAAACGCCACGATGTATAAACTACATTGAATCAGCGAACATGACAAGGGCACAGGATTAACCTCTGACATTCCACCACCATAATAGGGGAACAAAGGGTATTTTTCCAGTGTCGCTCCCTCCTTTCAAACTGCTCCATCCTTCTTCCTCTCGTTTACATGGAAAAAACATGGAACCACTCTATGGACAAAGAAACCCGCCAGTGAGTCAGAGCTTTGGAATTTCCCACTCACTAGGACACAATTTCTACGAAAGTCCTCCCTTTTCTTGTCTTCTTGTTTCTCTTTTTTTCTATGAGCATAAATATCAATACTTGCAATAATGGGAGATCTTCCTTCTCACTGTTGCGGAATCTCTCTTCCATCTACAACATTTTTGTTTTTTGGACTTGTTGTCATTTTGTATTTTTCCCAAATTTTTCAGAATTATCAAATGGTCAAAAGAAATCAAAGACTATTTTTCCTGGAGTGAGGCCATCCTGTTCCATTCTTCATCCATCCTAGCTTTGCTCATAGAAAATAGGTTTGTCAGTTACATCACATCACGTCACGTCACGTCACGTCACGTCACGTCACTTCACTTCACTTCACTTCACTTCACTTCACTGCTGCTTCTCAGTTATGATATAAAAATTCAACCTTCTGTGACGGAATCAGCTTGGAGAGCTGCTCTGAGGAAGATAAAGTTTTTGCCAGGCAA
This sequence comes from Candoia aspera, assembly GCF_035149785.1. Classification (NCBI taxonomy): domain Eukaryota; kingdom Metazoa; phylum Chordata; class Lepidosauria; order Squamata; family Candoiidae; genus Candoia; species Candoia aspera. The sequence continues at coordinate 113,494,301 of NC_086156.1, read as the reverse complement.
CAAATTCACTTCCTCTCACTCTGTCCCTCGCACAGTAATAGACTGCCGTGTCCTCTGGCTTCAGGTTGTTCATTTGCAAGTAGAGTTGGCTTTTGGAATTGTCTCTGGAGATGGTGAAACGTCCCTTGACTTTGTCCGAGTAGTAAGTGCTAGATGAACTTGGATTTATATATGAAACCCATTCCAGTCCTTTTCCTGGAGCCTGTCTCACCCAGGCTATCCAGGCACTGCTGAAGGTGAATCCAGAGGCTTGGCAGGAGAGGCGGAGGGACTCTCCAGGTTTTCTCACATCCCCTCCAGACTCCACCAACTGGACCTCAGACTGGACTCCTAAAATGAAAGTTGTTTTAAAGGGCTCTCCTGAATACGACAAGAAAACATAGGAAAAAACTGTACAGGGAGGAAACAATTACAACCTCTGAGGACTGCTAGTAAGGACTCCAAGTTCAGTCACAGGATCGTTTTTGCTCCCCCTAAAAACAGAGGGAATTGTCAGTAAAAGATATGGGAAACCAAACAAACTTTCTGTTGGTGGGTGGATCCTGAAAAGGGACACTGTGGGGCTCCTTTAAATGGGATATTGTGTGTCGATTTGCATATCGCTTGGGATAAAAGAGCCCCTCAGGGCATTGACTTCCAGATTTCTTTGCACATCAATTTCATGGCTGATTTTCAAATAGTGTTTCAGTCCTAAGAAAAGGGAGGGCCTGCAGTTTTTCTTTCTTTCTGTGAATTCATAGGAGAAAGGGCCAGTCTTGCAACATTTCACCACATCTCTAAAATAATTCAAAGTAATAGAATAAACTTGTTTAAAGAAACCCTTTTTAAGGACAGGATATAAAAAGGCTAGAACCTCTGAGTTATGAAGATTGCTACACAATTGCTTCTTTAACCTTTGTGTGTTTGTTTTTTTAGAAAACCCCAAGTACATTAACTGGTGACTAAGCCTGGAGGAATGATTTGTAAGCAGCAGTCATTGGGTCTACCCAAGTCACAAAGTCAGGCTTAGATAAATCATTTTATGACCAAATACACTCTCTATATTAAATTTAAAAAAATAAAATAAAATTATATATATATATATATATACACACACATACATATACATATACATATACATATACATATACATATACATATATTGTAAACTCAGACATGGCTTCACAGTGAGGATTATAGTCTCTTTAGAAGTTAAATTGTTTTGAGATCCTTTGAGAGAACTTTGAAGCAAGTAGCAGGAGATATAATCAACCTTGGAAATGAGACCATATTTCTGCAGACTGGTTTGATTTCCCTGTCCACCTCTCCCCCTTTGGCAATACTGCCCCCTGGTGTAAGTGATGGGAGAGTCCCCAAAGAGACTCTTTTGTTCCAGGAGGGGAAGTGAAACTGAGAACAAATGAAGGATCTCTCAGAGATTTAGAAGGTCTAGTGAGAAATCCAAACTGTTCTTGTTTCCTCATAGGAAATTGGTTTTGAAGAATTTATTTATTTATTCATTCATTCATTCATTCATTCATTCAATTTGTGGCCCATCTCAGACCAGTGGGTGGCTAACAACAACAACAACAACAACAACAACAATGATGATGATGATGACGATAATAATAATAATAATAATAATAATAATAATAATAATAATAAAAACCATCAAACAATTAAATGTAAATACAGCAAAGAGGCCTTAAACACCATTGGTCTCAGCACAACCATGAAATGGGGTCCTTGGTGCACTTGGGACCCCAGGCCTGGGCATAAAGCCAGGTCTTTTAGGCCTTCCAAAAAGCCAAATTGGTAGGAGCCCTCCTAATCCCAGGTGGGAGGATGATCCAGGGGGCAGGCAACAGAGCAAAAAAGGCACATCTCCTGGTCCCCAACAGTGGACATTCCTTGGCTGAAGGGACCCAGAGCATGCCCATCCTGCCAGACTGGATTGGGTGGGTAGAAACAACTGGGAGGAGATGGTCCCAAGCCATGAAGAGCTTTAAAGGAGACAACCGGCACCTTGAACTGCACCCAGAAACACACCGGCAACCAATGCAGCTCCCGAAGCAGTGGTGTTACATATGCCGAGTCACTGACACTATTTACAACCTGGGCAGCTGCATTCTGTACCAGCTGAAACTTCCTGATGCTCTTCAAGTGCAGCCCCATGTAGAGCGCATTGCAATAGTCCAAATGGGAGGTCACGAGGGCATGAGTGATAGTGAGTAGAGCCTCCCAGTCCAGGAATGGGTGCAAAGGCTCTCTTAGCCACAGCTGCCACCTGCTCTTCCAGCAGGAGCCATGAGTCCAAGAGGACCCCAAATTGTGCACTGGCTCCATCTGGGCAGTTCCACCCAATCCATGACCAAGGATGGAAAAACCTTGGTACTGGGAGGCCCAAACACCCAAAACCACTCAGTCAGAGCCCATTGTGCCCCATCCAGGCCCCTACAGCCTCCAGGCACTGAGATAGGACATCCACGGCATCAATCAGACAGCCTGGGCTGTAGTATAAAGCTGGGTATCAGAATACTGATGAGACCTCACCCCAAACTGTCAGATCACCTCACCGAGCAGCCTCATGTAGATGTTAAACAAGAGGGGTGAGAGAATTGAGCCCTATGGCACCCCACACAGTAGGGGCCATGGGATGGACCTCTCACCTCCTATCAACACCAACTGGAACTGACCCCAGAGGAAGGAGGAGAACCAGCACAACACAGTGTCGCCTACTCCCAACTCCCAAAGCCAGTCCAGAAGGATACCATGATCAATGGTATCAAAGGCTGCCGAGAGGTCTAGAAGAGCCAGGATGGAAGTACTGCCTCCATCCTGATCCCTCCAGAGGTCATCCAAGGGTGCAATCAGTGCTGTTTCAGTCCCATATCCCAGCTTGAATCCTGACTGAAAGGGGTCCAGAGCCCTTTGAAGGTGCCATGCGTGACCACTTTCTCAACAACCTTCCCTAAAAAGGGAAGTCTGGAGACTGGTAGAAAACTATCCAGATTAGTTGGGTCGAGCAATGGCCCCCGTGAGGGGGTCATCTTTAAGAGCCAGTGGAACCACCTCCTCCCTCAAAGAGAAATTAACCACTGCCCAGACCCAATCAGGAGTCGTTTCCCAAGCAGCCTTGACCAGCCAGGAGGGGCACAGATCTAACACAGAAGTGGCCAAACTAACAGCTAGGAGAACCCTGTCCACTTCCTCTTGTTCAGTGGGCTTGAACTCTTGCCAGATAACCATGAAAGATTCAGCCCCCATAGCCTCCACTGGCCCTGCATCAAGGCTGGAGTTCAACGCAGAGCGGATGTGAACGACTTTATCTGCCAGATGCTCAGCATATTCCTCACAGTGGCCCTGAAGGTAGACTCCCTCCGAAGGAGGGTCCAGGTCACCTGAAACAGGCCCACTGTGTGGCTATCTGCAGGCACAACAAGGGTGGAGAAATAATTATGTTGAACTGCCCTTACCGCTATGCGGTAGGCTCCAATTGAGCTCTAGCTTGTGTTCGATTATCTTCACTCTTTGTCGTCCATTGCCCTCTTAAGCTACCTCGACTCCTCCGTATGCCACAGGGAGTTATGGGAACCATGGGCATGGAGAGGCTGTTCAGGCACGATCTGGTTCAAAGCCCTGGCCACCCTCCCATTCCAGGTGGCTACCAAGGATTTAGTCAGGCCGTGAAGCAGATTTTCAGGACACCACCGCAAGCTCCCTCTGAAACCCAGTTGAGTCCATCCGTATCCTGGGGTGGGCCAATCTAATAGGCCCGCCTCCCTGTGGAGGGGATGGGTCCAGAGAACTGGAGCCTCACCAAGAACTGATCTCAACATGACAGAGGAGAAACCAATACCTCCCTCAATTTCAGAACACTCTGAAATGAAACCAGAGTTAATGCGATGTACACTATTGTAATGGTACTTTGGAAAGACCTTGGGAGACAGGGCGAAGAGATGCTGCCTAAAGAGCAGTCAGATAAGAGACAGCAGAGCCCATAGCTGGATAGTGGGAGAAGCAAAAGGCTCAGAAGGGACCCTTCCTAAGTTCTCAGGCAGTAAATGAGATGGTGGGAGAATTGCACTTCCACACTTACAAGATTATGTTCTGACCTATGACTACTCATTCAGTGACCGATCAGTTATAACGGCATTGAACGAATGGTGGTTACGACCGTTCCTTGGAGTTCTGGCTGTTCCAGCACCCCTGTGGTCACATGATCACAATCTGGGCACTTGGCAACTGGTTTGCACTCATGACTCCTGGTTGCAGCACCCCACAGTCATGGGATTTCCAACCTTCCCTGCTGCCTTCCCAAGAAAGTCAGTGGAGAAGCCGGCAGAAGAGGTCACAAGTCACTGGGGTTAGTCTCCCCCACCCACACACGCTCTCCAGCCCCTCTGCCCTTGCACCACACCAGCCATTCACACACCTCTGTACGTCCTTCCTGACTTGCACCATGCCTCTGGTAAACCCCCTCGCACTATAGCGTACCGCTGACCCACACTGCAACAGTTGCATACCCCCTCACACCATATGTACCCCCTCAAACCCTCCCTGACCCTCACTGTGCTCCTCATGCACCCCCTACATCCCTCGCATACCATCCCTGAACAGCATCACCCCTCTTGCGTACTTCTCACACCCTTGTGCATGCTCCCTGACCCTCAACATGCCTGTCACACACCCACTTGCACCCTCGCACACCCTTCCCAACCTTCACCTAAACCCACTCACTCCCCCTCCCCATCCAGCAGTAGCCACTTACCTGCCTGCCAGCCTCGCCCTTGCAACTTCCTGCCAGCTTCCGCCCTGACTCTGGTTCTGGGAAAACAGCAGGAAGTTGCCTCGCCTAACAACCAGAGGATTTGGTTAATGTTGACAACCAGAACAACAGGGATTGCCGTCGCTAAATGATGTGGTTGTGCTTTACAACCACATTGCTTAGTGATGGAAATCCCAGTCAAAATTGTTGTTGTAAGTTGATGACTACCTGTATGGGAACGTCAAGTGTCAAAACAGATATTTTTAATTCTTACTACATAGGACGATGGGAAGGGTTACCTTTGATTAAAAAAGAAAATGTAGCTTTGCAAGGTGGAAGTTTTGGAGCTGATTTTCCTTAGTCACATACCAGAAGCTACAGGTCTACAAGGTGAGACCATAAGATATTTTTTTTATTTTATTTTTTTCCCCTTTAATGTCCCAAAGATGCTGAGGGATTCCAATCTGTCCACAACCCAGAGTGGGGAGGATGCCAGGTGGAGGCCTCCCTTCATTCAAACGCAGTGGGAGCAATAACCATTGAGCAGCTACCCGAAGGCAGGAAGGCAGTGCAAAATAGAGAGACTCAGAGGGCTTCTGGGAGAGGGGGTTGGCAGTTGGCAACGCTTGGCTCTCCTGGCTCTGCCTGGCTGAAGGGAGAGGGGTTCAGGATTAAGGGAACTTAATCTATATTCCATACAGATTAATGTAGAAGTAATGGAAAAGGAACAAAATTTAGAAAAGTATTAAACTGAGGAGAGTTGGTGATATTCAGAGAATAGAATGGGATTGAATAACACAATAATAAAAGAAGAAAGAAAAGGAGGAAATGAATCCATATTTCTCCCTCTAATGAAAGCTTAATTTCTTAAAACTGTCCAGTTCATTCCACTGCCCTGAGGTTTCCTTCTTGTCCCCCATACAAGGACTAGCTTTCAAAGATTGGATTTGTGCTCCCACTGGCTACGATGGGGATTTATCTGCTGCTTCTCAGTTCAAAGAAACACATTCAGCCTTGCATGACTGAACAAACTTGGAGGAACGCTCAGAGGAAGGGAAGGTTCTTGCTTGGCGTCAGACTCACTTTCTCTCACTGTGTTTACAGTATTGCACAGGAATAGACTGCCGTGTCCTCTGGCTTCAAGCTGTTCATTTGCAGATACCGCTGGTTGCAGAAATCGTTCCTGGAGATGGTGAAGCGTCCCTTGACTTTATCCGAGTAGTAAGTGCTAGATGAGCCTGGACTTACGTGGGCCACCCATTCCAGTCCTTTCCCTGGAGCCTGTCTCAACCAGTCCACGTAATCACTCCTGAAGTTGAATCCGAGGCTTGGCAGGTGAGACGGAGGGACTCTCCAGGCCTTCTCAGGTCCCCTCCAGACTCCACCAACTGGACCTCTGAACAGACACCTAAAAAAAAAAAGTATTTCATTGAGCTCTTCTGCATACAAGAAGTAAGATGGAAAGATCCTGACAAGCAAAGAAAGAATTACCTCTGAGGCCTACTAGTAAAGACACCAAGTTTACCCAGGGGATCATTTTTGCTCCCAAAAGTGAATGGGGGGAATTGACAGGAAAGGATTCAGGAAAGTGCACCAACTTTGTGTTGGTGGGTGTTGCCTAAGAAAGGAAACCATGGGGCTCCTTTAAAGGGGAAATTGTGCCTTGATTTACATAATAGTTCTGATAAAAGAGCCCCTCAGGACATTCATGTAAAGATTTCTGTGCTCACTCCTTATAAACATGATTTTTAAATAACATTCTGAACCAAAAAACAGTTAAGACAGGCACGCATTGGCATTGCTGTTGTTGTTGTTGTTGTTATTTAGGAAAATGGGCAGGTTTACACTGGAGTAAGTAGGGTAAGGTCTGATAAAACCTCCACAGTTCAGGAAAGCGTTTAAAGGTGAGAGAAAGAAAACAGGCACTGAGCTTAATTTAAATAGCCATGTCAGAGACCACAAATGAAAAGCATGGTGCATGTGAGTTCAGGATGTTTGCTCCACAGCTGCTCCCTTGACCACGTTCTTTGGAAGAAACACAACACAGCTGAATGCCGACCAAGCCAAAAGGCAACGTTTATAAGCCACAGTTGAATTGCGGTTACACATCTGATTTGCAAAAGCATAATCAAAGACACCAGAGGCAAAGCAGAAAGAGCTCAACCCTGTGGGGTCTTTTTTTTTTTTTTTTTTTGTATATTGGTTTTAACTTGGCAGTTTTATGGATTTTTACACTGGTTGTTCTTGGTGGCTATTTTGTCTGTTGTTTTTATTGGTTGTTAGCTGCCCAGAATTGATTCCACAAGGTGAGAAGGTATAGAAATTGAAATAAGAATACTAAGAATACTAAGATTACTACTATTAATTATAATGCTATCATCTTCACAGAATCTGTATAACGACCAAGTAGCAACAGTAAGAACAGACCACGGAACAACAGACTGGTTTAAGATTGGGAAAGGAGTATGGCAGGGCTGTATACTCTCACCCTACCTATTCAACTTGTATGCAGAACACATCATGCGACAAGCTGGCCTTGAGGAATCCAAGGCTGGAGTTAAAATCTCTGGAAGAAACATTAACAATCTCAGATATGCAGATGATACCACTTTGATGGCTGAAAGTGAAGAGGAACTGAGGAGCCTTATGATGAAGGTGAAAGAAGAAAGTGCAAAAGCTGGTTTGCAGCTAAACCTCAAAAAAACCAAGATTATGGCAACCAGCTTGATTGATAACTGGCAAATAGAGGGAGAAAATGTAGAAGCAGTGAAAGACTTTGTATTCCTAGGTGCAAAGATTACTGCAGATGCTGACTGCCGTCAGGAAATCAGAAGACGCTTAATCCTTGGAAGAAGAGCAATGACCAATCTCGATAAAATAGTTAAGAGCAGAGACATCACACTGACAACAAAGGCCCGCATAGTTAAAGCAATGGTGTTCCCTGTAGTAACATATGGCTGCGAGAGCTGGACCATAAGGAAGGCTGAGCGAAGGAAGATCGATGCTTTTGAACTGTGGTGTTGGAGGAAAATTCTGAGAGTGCCTTGGACTGCAAGAAGATCCAACCAGTCCATCCTCCAGGAAATAAAGCCAGACTGCTCACTTGAGGGAATGATATTAAAGGCAAAACTGAAATACTTTGGCCACATAATGAGAAGACAGGACATCCTGGAGAAGATGCTGATGCTAGGGAGAGTGGAAGGCAAAAGGAAGAGGGGCCGACCAAGGGCAAGATGGATGGATGATATTCTAGAGGGGACGGACTCGTCCCTGGGGGAGCTGGGGGTGTTGACGACCAACAGGAAGCTCTGGCGTGGGCTGGTCCATGAAGTCATGAAGAGTCGGAAGCGACTAAACGAATAAACAACAAGTCTCCAAAAATTCAGTTTGCTGTATACTTAGCAAAGTACATCTGTGGTCAACTCAGACCTGGTTTCCCAGTGAGGGTTATAGCTTCTTGAGATATTACATTTTCTTGAGATCGTTTCAGTGAACTTTAAAGATCATTATAGAAAATAATAATTGTGACTCCAAAATGAGACTCTGTATGCAGACCCTTGATTTATTTCCCCACCCCACCTCCACTCCATGCATGGGCAATGCAGGTAATGCGACAACACTGCCCCCCTCTGTAAAAGGGGAGGAGGACAGGCATCTACCTTTTTTTCTAGGATTCCAACTGAGGCAGAGAGAGAACATGAAGGTTTTCCCGGAGATCTAAGCATGTCTAGTGACACATCCGAAGCAGCTGTTGTCTTACCTGACTGGAAATTCCTTTTCAACTGTTACTCTATGTCAGATTGTATTTTCTGGGGTGGGGGAACTCTTATTTTTATTCATAAATCCAATTAAGTCATGGAAGAATATTTCAGGAAGCACCTAAAATGTCATCTAGTCATCTATGTCACCTCGTACCAACCATCCCTATCAGCCAGATCCTGTCTGCACACCTCCAACCAAAACGAGCTCTTCTAGGAAGATTGAGGCAAGGCTAACCTGTTCTTCCTTCATCCTACAAAGTACAGAGTTTGTAGGGTTGATAATCTGTTAAGATTTAGTCACCGACCATATGTCAACAACAGCTTACTTAGCATTCTGATGGAGTAGGAAGGGATAAGTAAGATGGAGTGGGATGGAGGGAGCGCATCCATCCTGGCTCTTCTTGACCTCTCAGCGGCTTTCGATACCATCGACCATGGTATCCTTTTGGGTCGGCTCAGGGAGTTGGGGGTGGGCAGCATAGTTCTGCCCTGGTTCACCTCCTTCCTCCAGGGCCGGTCCCAATCAGTGGTGATAGGGGAGGAGAGATCGACCCCATGGCCCCTTCTTTGTGGGCTGCCGCAGGGATCTCCTTTTTAAGATCTACATGAAACCGCTGGGTGAGATCATCTGTATGCAGATGATACTCAATTGTATATCTCCATCCCAGGTAAAGTAAGTGATGCTGTGACCACCCTTTCCAAGTGCCTGGGGGCTGTGGGGGCCTGGATGGGGAACAACAGGCTTCAACTGAACCATAGTAAGATGGAGTGGCTGTGGATTAATGGCACCTTGGGTGCCAGGAACTTGTCATCTTTAGTGCTGGATGGGGTTGCCCTGCCCCATTCAGACCCTGTGCATAACTTGGGGGCCATCTTGGACTCACGCCTTCTGCTTGAAGAGCAGGTGGCAGTCGCGGCCAGAAGGGCCTTTGCACATCTCCGGGTGGTGCACCAGCTATGCCCTTTCCTGGACCGAGAGGCCCTCCGAATGGTCACTCATGCCCTGCTCATTTTCCATACAGATTACTGTAATGCACTCTACATGGGGCTACCCTTGAAGAGTATCCGGAAGCTTCAGCTGGTCCAGAACACAGCCGCGTGGACTATCTTGGGTGTTCCAAGATTTGCACACGTAACACCTTTGTTGCATGAGCTGCACTGGGTCCCAGTTTGCTTCTGGGTCCAATTCAAGGTGTTGGTCATTACTTTTAAAGCCCTACATGGCTTGGGACCAGGGTATCTGAGGGACCATCTCATCCCTATTACATCGACCTGCCCCACCCGGTCATGAAGGGAGGGCATCTTACGGACCCCATCTATAGAAGAATTTCACCTAGCGGGGTCTTGGAAGCGTGCCTTCTCTGCTGTAGCTCCTGCCCTTTGGAACATCCTTCCCCCAGAGGTGAGACAGGCCCCCTTGCTCCTGGACTTCCAAGAAAGATTAAAGACCTGGTTTTGTCAGCAGGCTTGGAATGGGAGGAGGAATAGTTATACCTGGGAATAGCTAGCACCCTAGGTGATTTTGAGGGGCCAATTACACTCCTGGACTGATTAAAATATTTTGCCATTTAGATTTTATTGTATTTTTATTTTATTGTATTACTGTATTTGGAATGGTTTTAAATTTTAACCTTGTTTTATTGTAATGCCGCCCAGAGTCCCCCCATGAGGGGGAGATGGGTGGTGAATACATTTATAAATAAATAAATACAATAAAAATAAAAGGTCACCAGAGGGTTTTACCAAAGGCATTACAGCATCATGATGTAAATTATATTCGGTCTGCCATTTTTTTGGTGTTCTCTTTGAAATGTAGTAGGGCAAAGTGATATTAGCTGTGGTTCTGCTTTTCCTCAGAGCTGCTCAGCAAGCTGCCAATGCTTTATTGGGATCCTGGTGTATGTTGTATTTGCGTGCATGCTTACTAAATGTCTGTAGTATCTTCAAAGTGATTTGGTTGCTCTAGGGTAGCCAGGTTTTGGCCAGAATAGTTTGGTGCCATGACGCATATCAGAAGGATGAAAGGAGAGGCGGAGTCAATCACTTGCAGCTCCTGCCATAAAAATTCCTTCTCACCCCTATGGATGGTATGTGTCTACCTCAATCTTGGGTCTTCTACCAGAGGCCTGGTAGTTTGAGGGTTCTGTGAAGTATCTTAGCTGCTTAAGGTGAAGCCAGAGTCATGGCAGGAGAGACGGGGGGACTCTTCAGGTCTTCTCACATCCCCTCCAGACTCTACCAACTGGATCTCTGACTGAACTCCTAATTGTGGTTGGGATTCAAGGTGCTGGTCACTACCTATAAAGCTCTACAGAGCATAGAGCCTGGTTACTTGAGGGACCGCCCATCCTCCATAGGGTCTGCATGGATTATCTGATCTAGCAGAGTTGTTGTCCCTGGGAATACTTCAAGAGAATAATGACATCTATTGGGACTCTGGAGGTACCCCTTTTCTGTAGAGAGAACTTTATTTCCTCTGCAGAGTAAATAAAACTTCCTTGCAATCTGGAAGTATTGGGGCTGATTTTCTTTAATCCCATACCAAAAACTGCAGGTCTCACAAGATGAGACCACGGGATTTATTTTGTTATATTTTTCTTTCAGTTTCCCTGTTAAGAAAAGAGGATGAGGGATTCTAACTGGTTAGTGTGCAGGAGGCCCTGTTTGATAGAAGGTGGTACCAGTAACAAAGAAGAAGCTTCACAGTCCAAAATTTGCAGACCCAGAGGGCTCCTGGGAGAGGAAGTACTTAATTTGCAACATTTCTCTCTCCTGCCTCTGCCCAGCTGAGGGGAATGAGCTTCAGGAAGAAAGAGATTAAGTACATATGAAGGAAAAAGAAATGAGCAATGAGCAACATGTAGTAATGAAAGAAACTGGGGAGAGTTGGCAATACTGACAACCAAAGGGGAGTAAACTGCAAAATATCTCAAGGAACAATTGTAGGTAAGGAATCCAGGTCTCTACCTCTAATTAAATTTTAACTTTTTTATCAACTACCCAGTTTGTTCTACTGTCCTGAGATTTCCTTCATGTCCCCCTACCAAAGTGCTAACCAGGTTCCAAGATCAGCTCTGGACTCCCACTAGCTACAACGGAGATTCATCTGCTGCTTCTCACTCCAATTACACAAACTCAACCTTCTGTGACTGAATCAACTTGCAGAGCTGCTCTGAGGGAGAGTTTTTGCCAGGCTTCAGACTGACTTCCTCCCACTGTGTGTCTCTCTCGCACAGTAATAGACTGCCGTGTCCTCCGGCTTCAGGCTGTTCATTTGCAGGTAGAGTTGGCTTTTGGAGTTGTCCCTGGAGACGGTGAAGCGTCCCTTGACTTTGTCCGAGTACTTAAGGTCACTTGAACCAGAGTTTATGTATGCCACCCATTCGAGGCCTTTTCCTGGAGCGTGTCTCACCCAGTGCATGCCATAGCTGCTGAAGTCGAAGCCGGAGGCTTGGCAGGAGAGATGGAGGGACTCTCCGGGCCTTCTCACATCCCCTCCAGACTCCAGAAATTGGACCTCACACTGAACTCCTAAAAAAAATAAAGGTGTTTCGATGAGATCTGTATACAAAAACAGAAAATAGAAAGAAATTCTGTAGAGAGAGAAGAATTACCTTGGAGGACAACTAATAAGGACAACAAGTTTAGCCAGGAGACCATTTTTGCTCCGCCTAAGGAATGGAGGAAAATTGATAGGAAAGAATTTGGGAAAGTTCACAAACTTTGTATTGGTTGCTGTAGTTCGAAATGGGAAACCGTGGGGTTCCTTTAAGGAGGAAATTGTGACCCAATTTACATATCTCTTGGGATAAAAGAGCCCCTCAGGGCATTGATCTCATAGATTTCCTTGCACACATTTGACACTGGTGATTTTCAACGTAACTTTCCAGTCCTATGAAAAGTGACTGCAAGGTTTTTTTTTTTTTTATTTATTTATTTATTTATTTATTTTCCTGTGAGGACATAGGGGAAAGGCAGGTTTACATTAGAGAATTAAAACAAAGATATGCAAAATTTCATCACTTCTCAAAATTAATTAAAGGTAAGAGACAATGAACGTGCCCTATGAACTTTTGAAAGAGACATGTAAGAGATAGAACATGAAAAGAACAGCACATCTGAGTTCAGGAAAATTTTCCACCTTCCTTCCCCTTAACTATGCCCTTTTGAAGACACCCAAAAGAACTGAATGCCATGAGGAAAAAATATATATATAAGTTAGAGCTGAATCAGAGAAATCAGAAGGGGAGAAAAACTAGATTGAGCCTGCGAGGTGTTCTTTGCCTATTAGATTAGTTTTTAACTCATTTGTTGTATGAATTTAATATATTGTTTATTTTGGTTATTATTTTGTGCGGTGTTTTCATCAGTTGCTAGTTGCCCAGAGCTGATCTGACAAGATGGGCAGCCATGCAAAGGACAGAGGAGAAAGGGCAGGTTTCCATTAGAGTAATTAAAAAAAAAAAAAAACCATTAACATTTCACCACTTCTCAAAAATATTTCAAGGTAAGGGAGAAAGGACTTGCACTAAGAATTTTTGAAAGAGACAGGTTAGAGATAGAACATGGAAAGAGCAGAACATCTGAGTTCAGGAATATTTTTTCACCTTTCTTCCCCTTTTGAAGACACCCAAAAGAATGGTGACCAAACTATGAGTTGAATTGAAGGGAAAGGTTTGAGGAAAGTGCACCAACTCTGTGTTGGTGGGTGTAGCCTGAAGAGGGAAACCATAAGATTCCTTTAAAGTGGAAATTGAGCGTTGATTTACATTTCGCTTGGGATAAAAGACCCCTCAGGCTTGGATCTCATAGATTTCCTACCAGGAGTGGTTTTCTCATAGTTTTGCAGTGCTGAGGAAAGTGAAGGCAAGCTTTTTTCTTTTATTTCATTTTTGCTGTGTGGACATTGGAGAAAGGCAGGTATACTTTGGAATAATTAAAGCAAAGACATGCCAATTTTCAGCACTTCTCAAAAATGATTCAGGGTAGCAGAGAAGGAACATGCACTAAGAAGTTTCGAAAGACACATGAAAAGAACAGCAGATCTGAGTTCAGGAAACTTTTTACACCTTCCTTCCCCTTAACCATGCTCTTTTGAAGAAATTCAGATGAACTGAACCCAGACCCAGCCAGGAGGGACAATTTATAAGTCAGAGCTGAGGCAGAGAAATCACAGGGAGAGAAGAAACAGATCGAGCCCTTGGGGTGTTTTTGCCTATTAGATTCATTTTTAACTCATTAGCTGTATGTATTTAATATACTGCTTGTTTTGGGTTGTTATTCTGTGTGGTGTTTTCATCAGTTGCTAGTTGCCCAGAGCTGATTTTACAAGATGGGCAGCCATACAAATTTCAAATTTCAAATAATAATAATAATAATAATAGTAGTTATAATACTCGCAATACTAATACCAATAAGATATGCTAATAAAAATGCTAGCAAATAAAGTCCATGAAGTGAGAAATATAACTTTGTATTCTCCAAAGAATTCAATTACTCTATATTTAGCAGAGTACATCTGTTTTCAACTGAGGCATGGCTTCCGGGTGAGGGTTGCAGCCTCCGGAGCTGTGAAATTTCCTTGAGACTTTTCAATGAATGGTTATGGAGATAACAGAAAAAGGAAGGAGGCCTCCCAAATGAGGCGGACTCCGGTGACACTTGTTTTATCTCCCACCCCCACCCCACACACAGCCAATGGGATTCAGCGTGGCAGTGCTGCCCCCTGGTGTGGGAAGTGAGGAGGGGAGGCCTCTATGCAATTCCACCCAGAGATTCTTTCGGGCAAAGTTTTCTGCAACATTTTTATGGCCATTTGGAAATTTAGGAGGATTATTCCACAGTTGCATTTCCTGCCTGCAGCCACGACACTACGTGGTATCCCTTCCCTGTATTCTATCTGAAGCCAGTCTCATCCAGAGTGGATTGCAAACAGTAAAGTAGAAGTTGGAAATTTGGGGCCATATTAAGAAGTTTTAGTTACTTTCCAGCAAACTTTCAGATTGGATACCTATAAATGAAGAGTCCTAAAGTTCTATCTAGGGGGCTGATTTCTTTTTCTCTTGAATAAATACACAGCAGAAATCCCTCTGATATGGAAGCAGAGGAAACAAATTGGGGCAAAAGTATTGCATTTGCCTTTCTCCTCTGATTCCAACCCCTACGCTCTGTTGGAGTTGGCTGGAAAATGGACAGAGAAACCCAAAACTGAATTTTATAATACATTCAGTTTTGATGAAACAAATTAGAGCCTATAGTTAGATATGCATTAGATTTCAAAGTGCAGCTTCTCAGAAATTTTCAGGAAAAAAAAATGTTGGATGGAAATCCAAAAAAAGGGAGGGGCAGTGCTCCCTCCACATCTTGGCACCCCTCCCTGGACCTCACTGCAATGTCTCTCTGCACTACAGGCCGAACTTGGAACTGAGGAAGAAGAGATTAATCAGTAAGCATGACCAAAGGGGCTTTCATTTCAGGTTAAATAAAACTGTCCACAGCAGCTCTCCACCAATTCAGAACAGATTCAATCACTTGTTCCACCCAATATGAACAGCAGTTGCTTGAACAGCCACTGGAATGTAACAAAAGTTTGTCTAAAAATTGGGACAAACCTTTGTTTCCTTATCCATGGTTTCTTAAAAAAATTAGAATGGATTAGATGCCAACATGACACTAGGAGAATAAACAATAATTTACACATTGCATTTTCTGGGCCCACTCAACACCAAAGTTAAAGTGAAGGAAACCACATTACTATTAACTTGTCCTTCTGTATTTTTTTTTCCTTTTAAATTTTTTTTTCAGGTTTCCCCTCCTCCAAATGGAAAACAGATCCCAGAATGCCCAGGCCAAGATCAGCTCTTCCTCCCTCTTGGCACTCAGGCAGCTTTCTCAGCTCCCTCTCAAGTCTCCTGGGAAAATGCAGCCTTCTGGGGCTGAACTCACTTGCAGAGCAGCTCTACAGAAGGGAAGGTTTTTGCCAGGCTTCAGATTCACTTCCTCTCACTGTGTCCCTCGCACAGTAATAGACTGCCGTGTCCTCTGGATTCAGGCTGTCCATTTGCAGATAGACTTGGCTTTTGGAGTTGTCCCTGGAGATGGTGAAGCGTCCCTTCACTTTGTCCGAGTAGTATGTATTAGAAGATGTACTTACGCGGGCCACCCATTCCAGACCTTTCCCTGGAGCCTGTCGCACCCAGTCCATGTGGACGCTGCTGAAGGTGAATCCGGAGGCTTGGCAGGAGAGACGGAGGGACTCTCCAGGCCTTCTCACGTCCCCTCCGGACTCCACCAACTGGACCTCACACTGAGCTCCTAAAAAAAATAAAATGAAGGTGTTTCAATAAGCTCTCCTATAATACAAGAATTAAAATTGGGAAAAAAAAATCTCTGTATAAAGGGAAAAATTACCTCTGAGGACTGCCAGTAAGGACACTAAGTTTAGCCAGAGGATCATTTTTGCTCCGTCTAATAAATGGAGGGAAATTGACAGGAAAGGACTCAGGAAAGTGCTCCAACTTTGCCTTGGTGGGTGTAGCCTGAAAAGGGAAACCGTGGGGCTCCTTTAAAGGGGAAATGGTGCCCTGATTTACATGTTGCTTGAGATAAAATAGCCCCTCATTTCATTGACTAATAGATTTCTTTGCAAACGCCTTTCACACCTGATTTTGAAGTGATGGGGATATCGTCAGAATAATCAGGACAGATTTTTTTTTTTTTTTTTTTCATTGTGAGTACATTGGAGAAAGGACAGGTTTTCACTGGAGTAAATAAAGCAGGATCTAGCAAAACCTCTGCAGTTCAGGAGTGTGTTTAAAGTTGAGAGAAAGAAAATTTGCACTCAGAATAATTCAAATAGCCATGTTAGAGTCCCTACATGAAAAGCATGGTACAAGTGAGTTCAGTATGTTTCCTTCACAGAGGTTCCCTTGACCACGTTCCTTGGAAGAAACCCAAAACAACTGAATGCCGACCAAGCCAGCAGGCACCATTTGTAAGCCACAGTTGAATGGCACTTACATGTCCAAGTCGCAAAGTTAGAATCAAGGAAACCCCAGACAAAGCAGAAAGAGCTGGAACTTGTAGGGTCTTTTCTGTTTATTAGATTGGTTTTATCTGTCAGAGCTGTGTTTGCACCACAGTCCTTCAGTGGAGCTGGAAGAAATCAGCTTGAGACCAGTTGTGTAAGTATTTACAGTCTTTACTATATACAGCACTTGACAAGCTCTTACACAGCAATTATACAGGGCAAATTCCTACTCACAGTAACACAATAATGCTCAACATCTCTTACACTATCCCCAACACAGAACTGTTCATGCATACTACTTATAGAACCAAATATTATGCGCTGAATCACTTTGCAGATGTTGGCAATCACATCTGCTGAGCCTTCTTCCCTGATTACTTACTGTTCTCAGCTGTACAACAGCCTTGGCATTAGACCTTGGGTATACCCTGACATTAACTTGACATTTGTATAGATTTTATATATTGCTTGTTTTGGGGTTGTTATTTTGTACAGTGATTTTATTGGTTGCTAGTTGCCCAGAGTTGATTCCATAAGATGGGTTGCTGTACAGATTGAAATAAGGATAATGGCAAGACTAAAACTGATATTTTTTGTTGTTTATTCGTTTAGTCACTTCTGACTCTTCATGACTTCATGGACCAGCCCACGCCAGAGCTTCCTGTCGGTCGTCAACAACCCCAGCTCCCCCAGGGACGAGTCCGTCACCTCTAGAATATCATCCATCCACCTTGCCCTTGGTCAGCCCCTCTTCCTTTTGCCCTCCACTCTCCCCAGCATCAGCATCTTCTCCAGGGTGTCCTGTCTTCTCATTATGTGGCCAAAGTATTTCAGTTTTGCCTTTAATATCATTCCCTCAAGTGAGCACTCTGTCTTTATTTCCTGGAGGATGGACTGGTTTGATCTTCTTGCAGTCCCAGGCACTCTCAGAATTTTCCTCCAACACCACAGTTCCAAAGGATATATCTTCCTTCTCTCAGCCTTCCTTATGGTCCAGCTCTCGCAGCCATATGTTACTACGGGGAACACCATTGCTTTAACTATGCGGACCTTTGTTGTCAGTGTGATGTCTCTGTTCTTAACTATTTGATTGAGATTTGTCACTGCTCTTCTCCCAAGGATTAAGCGTCTTCTGATTTCCTGACTGCAGTCAGCACCTGCAGTAATCTTCGCACCTAGAAATACAAAGTCTTTCACTGCTTCTACATTGTTCAATCCTAATCATTAAAGATAAATGAAATCAGCCAAACAGTAAAAGCAATCCAGGTTAATATTCTTTAACCCTTATCCCACTTCAAAATAAGCCAGAGCATTTATATATCCCCACAATGTGCACAGAGCTTTTTTTCTTAAAAAGATCAAACAACCAAACGGCCCACCTCAGAAACTTCGACTTCTCATCACAAACCCTCCCATACATAATAACACTTTCTTTCTCATAGCATTCCATCAGAAGATCAATTTCACTTGTGGCTTCACACTTAGAAGAAACATTTCTGTCACTATTAAGTTCCTCATTTACATGCACAGCAGCCCCAGCCAGATGACAGACCTCACATTTTCCACAATGTCCTGAATGCCTTGCATAAAAACTTGGTAGGAGTCAGAAAGAATCTGTTTAAAATCTTGGTGGAAGTCAGAGAAAGTCTGTTTAAAGTCCTCCATGTCAAGCAGTAGATTATGGCGCCCCCAGGAGCTTAACCAGAAACAGTCGAGGATATGAAAGAATTCCATAATGTCTTTACACAAGCAAAAGTGAGATATGCAGACAGTACCCCAGGGAAAGTAGAAAAGTGAAAGTTCAAAACAGCCAATTCAGGAAAATGCTAATATCTTCAAATTTAATAGAAAAATAATAACAGGAGAGAATTATTTACTCTCAATCCTCCTTACTCTTTGGAGGAAAACAAAGTCTAAAACTTAAAAATATATATATTTTAAATTAATCCCAAAAATAATAAGCACCAAGAGAGCCCTCTTGTTCTTGCCATAGAAAGCCTGTATGAGGGTACACATACTTAAAAGAAATATAAATAGAGTGATTTAGAAATGGAGTGGCCAGTCTTAATGTCCCTTTAAGGCTACAATGAGGCTCAGAAAATGGTGACATCAAAGCCTCCTGGCTAGTTCTTACCAGTCAGGGGCAAATGCTGTTTGCCATCTTCTGGCTGCAAGCAGTCATCCAAAGTACAGATGGGGTGATTCCAAGTGTTTTTCTTTTTTCTGGAGAACACTCCCAGGCTTCAGAAAATCCTGCCTGAGCCCAAAATAACTGCCATGTTTTCATCTCTGCCTGTTGAGCCCACGGGCACAGCTACTCAGTCTGCCATGTCCCCATTGGAAGTCCCAAGACCACTCTCCTTTTGAATCTGGTAAAAAATCGTATTTAACTCTAGGTCTTTCCCACTCCATAGAAATTGACTGACAGTTTCTTGCCATTCTTGTAAGATTTGGGTTAGAATTGGCACCATTTGAATCACATCATTTATCTCGGGTAATACATTCATTTTGATAATTGCAATTGATCCTAACCAGGAAGACTTGATCCACATTGTTGATTAGCATGAAAAAGAAGAGAAAGTTTAACCTTTTTATCAGTTATAAATATTGGAATGGTTTGAAATAAAAAATAGCATCTTTGGCAAAATATTCATCTTAATTGCAGAGATTCATCCCATAAGTGATAAGTTTAGTTTTTCCCACCTCAATAAATCTTGTTTAATTCCCTTCCATATTTTGACATAATTATTTTGAAATAAATCACTAGTTTTGGCTGAAATCTCTATCCCTAGATATCTAACTTTTTTAACACTATTAAACCCTGATTTAATTTCTAATACATTCTGATTATTTAGTGGCATGTTTAAATGTATCATCTTCGTTTTTTGATTATTTATTTTAAAACCGGCTAATTCTCCATATTCTTGTAGTGACTTTAATAAGTAATCAATTGATATTAACACGTTTTGTAAAGCGATAACTAAATCATTTGCAAAGGCTCTTAATTTATATGTATCTTCTTTAATCTTTATCCTTTCAATTTGATGATCCTTTCTGATAGCTTCTGTTAGAACCTCCAATACCAATATAAATAATAAAGGAGATAGCGGACAACCTTGCCTTGTTCCTTTTTCTATTTGACATTCTTGTGTTATCTCTTTGTTAATCACAATTCTGGCTTTTTGAAATGTATAAATTGATGTTATTGCTTTTATAAATATATCACCAAAATCCATCAATTCTAAAGTCTTAAGCATAAAATTCCAATTTAGGTTGTCAAAAGCTTTTTCAGCATCTAAAAATAACAACATAATCTGTTTTTCACTATGAAATTGGGCATACTCTATTATATTTAAAATTGTCCTTATATTGTTTTTTATATATCTTTAACGGCGTTCCGTGTCGTCATGCTGGCCACATGACCCGGAAGTGTCTATGGACAACGCCGGCTCTAAGGCTTAGAAACGGAGATGAGCACCGCCCCCTAGAGTCGGACACGAGGGAGAGGAGAGGAGAGGAGAGGAGAGGAGAGGGGAAATGTCCCTTAATTTACAAATGTCCTCAGAGAAAATACTCGCTCTCTCCATTCACATGAGTTATTTCTTTGAAACTGTTTTCAGATTATGGGCCACTTGTTCTAGGAGTCAGGACGTTGGAGGAAATAAAATGCGTAATTTTTTTATGTCAAATCATGTCACTAAGATTGGTAGCACCGACCCAGAATTATCTAGTAGCTACTTCAGAGACAGAGTGGGAAGTCATAGGTGATTTCAAAAGAAAAAGTAGGAGGGATTTTTCTATAAATATGGAGTGTCAATGAAACTAGACATTTTTTTCATTTATATTTCAGTTTTCATCATCACCCATCTCACTTGAAGAGCATCTCTGGGCATCTTACGATAAAGGATCATCTGATGTAGACTAAGCTATTGAGAATGATATGCCTAGCACATTCGTTGAATGTCCGCACATCGCAAAGTCAAGAAATCTGTTTATAACAAAACTTTTCCCAAACGGCTGAGAAAGACAATCACATTTTATAAATAAAATCCTAGCATTCCCATGTGGAAGTTCTGGTGTTGATTTTCATAAATCACAGATCAAAATCTACAAGATGAGACCATAGGAGTTATTTCAATATTTTTTTCCATTTAATTTTCCTGTTGAGCAAAGAGGCTGAGCGATTCCAACCTTTCTCCCACCCGGAAGTTACTGGGAAGGACGGCAGGTGGGAAGGCAATTTTCCTGAACCACCTAGAACATGACTTTCCCTGGAACTGACTTGAATCCCCCGATCTACGTTCCTTTGCTATTCTAAGTATTATAACACGACCGCAATTAGGCTACCCTTGGCCTGATGTTTTTAGGCCTTATTTTCTGACTTCTGCCCCCTTCCTTGGTGTCAGACCACACCACACTCTGGCAGGCCTTGCAGCATCCTTATTTTATTATTAAATTTCGACTGCTAGCAGAGGAAAATGATTGTAAATGTATTTAAACTTCCAAATGCCTATATGTGTCTGCATACATTCTTGTGTGTGGGTCTCTGTGTGTGTACATGTATGTAGTACATCTATGGAGAGAGGGAGAGAGGATATATAGACACAGAAACAAATGCACCCAAAGAGGGAGAGGGGCAGATCTGAGTCTCAAGAAAGAGTAAATGAGGGTTGAACTTTGAAACCAATAAAAGAATGAAGAGTTCTAATTACTGAATCAATTCTATATTTCCTGATACTTTTTGAGAGCAGAACTTGAGAACAATTTCCCTTTGCTCTCATTCAGGAGGGTACTGAGATTGGCCATTTTCTTCCTATCCAAATGGAAAACAGATCCCAGAATGCCCTGGCCAAGATCAGCTCTTCCTCCCTCTTGGCACTCAGGCAGCTTTCTCAGGTCCCTCCCAAGTCTTGGGGGAAAATCCAGCCTTCTGGGGCTGAGCTGACTTGCAGAGCGGCTCAGAGGAAGAGAGTTTTTTTGCCAGGCTTCAGACTCACTTCCTCCCACTGTGTCTCTCGCACAGTAATAGACTGCCGAGTCCTCCGGCTTCAGGCTGTTCATTTGCAGATAGACTTGGCTTTTGGAGTTGTCCCTGGAGATGGTGAAGCGTCCCTTCACTTTGTCTGAGTAGTAAGTACTGGAACTTGGATTTATGTGAGCCACCCATTCCAGCCCTTTTCCATGGGCCTGTCTCACCCAGCTCATGCCATAGCTGCCGAAGTCGAAACCAGAGCCTTGGCAGGAGAGGCGGAGGGACTCTCCAGGCCTCCTCACATCCCCTCCAGACTCCACCAGCTGGGCCTCTGACAGGACACCTAAAATAAAAATTGTTTTAATGAGCTCTCCTTTATGCAAGAATTAAAATGGAAAGAACCTGAATAGGAGGGAACCAATACCTCTGAGGACTGCTAGGAAGGAAACCAAATTCAGCCACAGGATCATTTTCGCTCCCGTTAAAGAATAGAGAGGACTTGACAGGAAAGGATTCAGGAAAGGGCACAAACTTTGTGTTGGTGGGAGTAGCCTGAAAAGAGACACCCTGGGGCTCCTTTAAAGGGGAAATCGTGGCCTGATTTACATATTGCTCAGCATAAAAGAGCCCCTTGGAGCTTTGAGGTATAGATTTATCTCAACACACCTTTCACACATGGGACATAGAAGAAAGGGAAGCTTTACCGTGGAATAATTAAAGCTTCTGACAGATGCTCCTCATTTAATGTAAGGGTTTTAAGGTGACAGCAAGAAATCAGGCATTGAAATTTCCTCAAATAGACATGCTACAGTCCGGAAATAAAGAGGATGGCACATCGGAGTTCAAAGTGGTTGCTCCACAGTTGTTCCCTTGACCACGTTCTTTGGAAGAAACCACAATTAAGTCAATGCAGACCAAGCCATAAGGCCCAATTAATAGGCCACAGATCAATTTTACATACACTTCCAAGTCTGAAAGTTGGAATATAAACCAATGGAAGACTGTAGAATGTTTCTTAATGGTTTGGTTTTTAACTCAGCGGCCATACTGATTACAAATATTGGGAGGTTTTTGGGTTGCCATTTTTATGGTGGTCTTATGTGTTTTTAACTGCCCAGAGTTAATTCATACTAAGACTCAAAAAACCTGCTCTCCTACTTATTCCATGGACTGAGAAACAGAAATAAATGACTTTTCATTTTCCAAACAATTCAGTTTGTTCTATATTTAGCAAAGCACATCTGTTCTCAACTCAGATGTGGCTTCATGGTGAGGAATGTAATCTCTTGGGATGTTAAATTTCTCTGAATTGCCTTCAGTGGTCTCTCAGGAAAATGAGCGTAAAAGTAATGATGCCTCCGAAGTGAGACAAGGCCTGCAGACCCTTCCTTTGTTCCCCTCCCCCGCCCCCACCCCACACATATGCAAAGCGATTCCGTGTGGCAACACTGCCCCCTGGTGGAAAACGTGAGGAGGGGAGGAATCTACTTTACTTTCCAAAGAGATTCTTGCATTAAGAAATGGTAATTAGGGCTCCGATGAAATGAAAGAGCTCCAGGGAACTTAAGACAGTCTAGGGAGTAATCAAAAACTGCACTTTTGTTAAATGACAGGAAATTCCTTTTGATGGGTTATTCTATGAGATACTGTATCCTCTATGAGAGGAGAGGAGAGGAGAGGAGAGGAGAGGAGAGGAGAATTTTCCCTTAGTTTGCAAATATCTTTGGATAAAGAGTCACTCTCTCCATTCACATGACAGATTTCTTTGAAACTCTTTTGAAATTATGGGCAAGTTCTTTCAGGAAAGCCTATAATGTCAGGACATGAGAAATAAAACAAGTAATGGTTTATGTGTCATTTAAGTTCTTGACACTAAGATTGGCAAGCACCCAACAAAAAATATTTAATGGCTTCTTAAGAGACAGAATGGGATGGCCTAGGTGATTTCAAACTAAAAAGGATGGGAGATTTCTCTATAAATATGGAGTGCCAATAAAACTAGACTTTTTATTTTTATTCATTTATATTTCAGTTTTCATCATCACCCATCTCACTTGAAGAGCATCTCTGGGCATTTTACGATAAAAGATCATGTGATGTAGACTAAGCTATTGAGAATTATATGCGTACCACAATCGTTGAATTGTCCATACGTCACAAAATCAAGAAATTTGTTTATAACCAACCTTTAGCCAAATGGTTGAGAAAGATAATCAATCACTTTGCCTTCTCCCAATTGGAATGCAAGAAATGCATGAAAACTGAGGTACAATCTTCTATCATCCCTGAATGTATATATAATTTTGGATAAAGGAGATACACTGTCCATTCACATAATATGGATTTTTTTTTAAAGAATTTTGAGATTTTGGGCAAGTCCTTATAGGAGTCAAGACAGGAGTGTTGAATTATTTGTACCTGAGCAGGGCTACATTTGATCAAATAGAAATCTAAAATTGCCATTTGGAAGTTGAGGGGCTGATTTTCCTTCATCCCAGATTGAAAACTACAGGGTGAAACCATAGGAATTATTTCACTATTTATTTTCCATTTAACTTTCCTGTTGAGCAAAGAGGCTGAGCAATTCCAATCTTCCCCCCACCCGGAAGTTAGTGGAGGGGGTGGCAGCAGGAACGGCCAGGCGGCTGCCAAAGGCAGGAAGAGAGTCCAAATTCAACGGACCCAGGAGGCTTCTGGGAGAGGGTCTCTGCAATTCCCAAAGTGTTGGTTTCTTGGCTCTTCCCGGCGGTGGGGAGGGAGTATCAGGATTAAGGGAATTGAATATGTATTAATATAGAATGGATGACAAATGAGCATCATATAGAAACTAATTTAACTGAGGAGAGATGGTGGTATTCAGAGAACCAATTGGAAATGAACTGAAATATTCATCAAGGAAGAAATGTAGGTAATGAGTCCATATTTGTACCTCTCAAGAAATTTTAACGTTTTTGTAAATATATATATAAAAGCTTCCTAGTACATTCTCTTTCCCTAATATTTCCTTCTTGTACCTTTCATGGGTTATTTTTAAACTATTCCCAATTTGATTGCCTCAGGTTCAAAAGATCCCCCCAAAGCAGCAGAACATATGACAACTGGAGTTTTTAACTTAATTCATTTCATTCATTCACTTTCTGCCCTGCCTTTATTTTTAGTTTTTTTTTTTTTTATTAATAACTCAAGGCAGTGATCACTTACTTTAACCTTGTCCCTTAGTTTACAGAAGGGATGGTTTTTTTCCAGGTTTCAGATTCACTTCCTTTCACTTTGTCTCCTGCAAAGTAATAGACTGCCGTGTCCTCTGGCTTCAGGCTGCTCATTTGCAGACACAGCTGGCTGCGGGGATCGTCCCTGGAGATGGTGAACCACCCCTTGACTTTATCCAAATAATAAATTGGTGATGAGGATCTACCAATCACTGCAACCCACTCCAGTCCTTTCCCATGGGCCTGTCTCACCCAGCTCATCCAAGAGCTGCTGAAGGTGAATCCAGAGGCTTGGCAGGAGAGACGGAGGGACTCTCCAGGCCTTCTCACGTCCCCTCCAGACTCCACCAACTGGACCTCGGCCTGGACACCTACAAAGAAAGGTGTTTTGGTGAAATCTCCTGTATACATGCAGAACATGGAAAGAGCCTGAATAGGGAGGAAACGATGACCTCTGAGGACTGCTAGTGAGGAGACCAGGTTCCGCCACCGGATCATTTTTGCTCCCTTCAATGAGTGGAGGGAAATTGACAAGAAAGGATTCAGGAAAGTGCATAAAGTTTGTGTTGGTGGGTGTAGCCTGAAAGGGGAAAACATGGTGCTCCTTTAAAGGGGAAATTGTGTGTTGATTTGCATATCTGATGGGATAAAAGAGCCCCTCATGGCACTGATCTCATAGATTTCCTTGCACACACCTTACATGGGTGATTTTCACGTAATTTTCTAGTGCTAGCAAAAGTTCAGGAGAATTGTTGTTGTTGTTTTAATGTAAGGACATAGGAGAAAGGGGAGGTTTACCATAGAGTGATTAAAAAAAAGACTTGAAAGATTTCACCACTTTTCAAAAGCGATTCAAGGTAACAGAGAATGAACATGCACTAAGGCTTTTTGAAAGAGAAAGGAACAGAGCCGCACATCGGAGTTCAGGAAAATTTTTACATTTCGCCTTAACGATGCCCTTTTGTAGAAACCCAACAGGACTGAATGCCGACCAAGCCACGAGGCACAATTAGTAAGTCAGAGTTTAATCAGAGAAATCGGAGGAAGAAAAGAAGCAGATCGAGCCAACGGGGTGTTCTTTCTTTATTAGATCACTTGCAACCTTCCCTGCCGGCTTCCCCATTGACTTTCTGGGGATCAAGGAAAAGATTGCAGAAGGTGATCACATGATCGCAGCCCCCTAGCAACAATATGTAAATGCGAGCTGGTTGCCAAGAGCCCAAAATGTGGTCACATGATCATGGGATGTTGCTGCAACGTTTCACGATGCCCAGAAGTGCTTTACTGGACAGAAAACACTTCTTTCAATGGTCATTAAGCAACCAGTCGTTAAGTGAGGACTTCCTCTATATTGATGTGGAGGGAACAAGAAAAGAGCAACATGTAGAAAAGAACTAAACTGGGGAGCGGTGGCGATATTGAGAACCAAAGGGAACTGAACTGCAAAATATTAAGGAACAATTGTCGGTAATGAATCCATATTTCTACCTCAGCTTAGATTTTAACTTCTTAAAAAGGGCCCAGTTTATTCCACTGCCCTGAGATTCCCTTCATCTCCCCTTCCGAAGTTCTAACCACTGTTGGAAGGAAATCTCGTCATTTCATTCAGAGCTGGGAATAAAAATGCACAGGCCGTTGTGTGAACAGGTGGAAAGCTGATTTTCGAAGAGCTTGTAGAACAACGGCAGTGGCCACAGTTTGGAATTTCCTGCCATCTCTTTATGTGGACAAGCTTTGCGATTCTTATGTGAAAATATTTCCGCCCTCTAGCAATTTCTGTACAAGCGCACTTGGCCGGTGGATGGAAAGGGGGTGCTCTCTAGGAATTCTGGGAAGGAGCAATTCCCCAGCATTAAGAGGGGGGGCGCTCTGTGGTGGGGCCCCTGCTGGGTCGGGGTTCCCTTTGCTTGGGGCAGTTTGGCTTCCTGCTGAGCTGGAACCTCTTCCTGTTTGGCGCTGCTAGATCGAAAGGT
This sequence comes from Candoia aspera, assembly GCF_035149785.1. Taxonomy (NCBI): domain Eukaryota; kingdom Metazoa; phylum Chordata; class Lepidosauria; order Squamata; family Candoiidae; genus Candoia; species Candoia aspera. The sequence goes on along the minus strand of NC_086156.1, from coordinate 113,467,610 downwards.
GAACTTTCTGGAGAAGGAATCTTTTGTGGAGATCTCTTCGGCCTGGGAAGAATGTTCACCTGAATGGGTCATTTTATTTGAAAGATCTCTGGCCATGTCTGAAAGGGATCTTTTGTCAGAACAGCTGGGTGCTTCCTGTTCCATTTTCACCTTTGGCCTTGCTTGAGGAGGGAAATCTGTATGGCGGGAAAAGCAGCATTTGGGGAAGAAAGTAAGGAGGAAGAGAGAGATCTTGATTCCTTATGAAACCACATTACCCACTGGGTCTTCCAAGATCAGCTGTGGGCTCTCACTTCATACTGTGGAGATTTGCTGCTGCTCATTCTAACTACACAAACTCAACCTTCTGTGACTGAATCAAATTGGAGGGTTGTTCTGAGGAGGAGAAAGTTTTGCCAGGCTTCAGACTCAGTTCCTCCCACTGTGTCTCCTGCACAGTACTAGACTCCCGAGTCCTCTGGCTTCAGGCTGATCATTTGCAGATACAGCTGGCTGCGGGAATCGTCCCTGGAGATGGTGAACCACCCCTTGACGTTTTCCGAATAATAAATTGGAGATGAGGAGCTACCAATCACTGCCACCCACTCCAGTCCTTTTCCATGGGCCTGTCTCACCCAGCTCATCCAACAGCTGCTGAAGGGGAAGCCGGAGGCTTGGCAGGAGAGACGGAGGGACTCTCCATGACTTCTCACGTCCCCTCCAGACTCCACCAACTGGACTTTACACATAAAAAATAAAAGTATTTCAGTGGGATATCTTGTATTCAAAAACAGCAAATAGAAGGAAACTCTATAGAGTTGGAGGAATTACCTCTGCTCTGAGGAAGAGAGAGTTTTTGCCATGGAGGACTATTAATAAGGAGACTAGGTTTAGCCACAGAATCATTTTTGCTCCCTCTAATGGATAGAGGAGAAGTGATAGGAAATGAGTCAGGAAAGGGCGCAACCTTTGTGCTGGTGGGGGTAGCATGAAGGGGAAACCATGGGGCTCCTTTAAAGGGGAAATGGTGGCCTGATTTACATATCATTCAGGAAAAAAGAGCCCCTCAGGGCATTGGGGTACAGATTTCTTTGCACACAGCTTTCACATATGAATTTGAATGGATGGAAACATCTCAGAACAATCAAGCAAGACTTTCTTTATTGTTATTATCAGTACATACAAAAAAGGAGAGGTTTAGATGAGAATAAGTAAAGCAAGATCTGATTAAATCTCATCCGTTGGGGAAAGTGTTTAAAGGTAAGAAAAATAAAACATGCACTGATAATATTTTAAACAGCCCTGTTAGAGACTGAACATGAAAAAAGGCCACCTCTGAGTCCAGGATCTTTGCTCCACAGTTCTTCCCTTGACCATGTTCTTTGAATAAACAAAAAACAAAGGAATGTAGACCAAGCCATAAGGCACAATTTGGAAGGCAGAGTGGAATTGCACTTATAAGTCCAGGTTGCAAAATCATAATCAAAGAACTCCCAGGCAAATTAGAAACAGCTGGACCCTGTGGAGTCTTTTTTGTTTTATTAGCTTGGTTTTCACTCAGCAGTTGGATGGATTTTAGATACTGGGGGTGGTGATGGTGGTGACTAGTTTGTATGGTGATTTCATTGGTTGCTAGCAGCCAAGGTTGATTCTGCAAGATGGGCAGCCATTGAAATTGAAATAATAATGGCAAGTCCCACATTAATATTAACCTGACCAAATACACTCTCTTTGTGAGTGAGAAACAGAAATCAATCACTGTTTTCCAAAGAATTCTGTTTGCTCCTTATTTAGCAGCGCCCATCTCTTGTCAACTCAGACATGGCCAGAGTGAACACTGCGGCTTCTCGAGATGTGGCTTTTCCTTGTGATTTTTCAGTGATCCCTTAGGAAAATAAGAGTAAATATAATCTGGCCTCCAAAATGAGACAAAGTCCGCAGACAATTGCTTTATTCCTCTGCCCCCCCCACCCCAAACATAGGGAAAGTGATTCCGTGTGGCAACACCGCCCCCTGGTGTAAAATGGGAGGAGGGGAGACATCTACTTAATTTTCCCAGGAGATTCTTGCATTCAAAAATAGGAATTATGGCTAAGAAGAAATGAAGGATATCCAGGAGATATTAGCAGGTTTAGGGAGAAATCCAAAGCTGTTCTTCCATTATATTATAGGACATTCCTTTTGATGGGTTACTTTCTGCGACACAGTATTTTCTGGAGATGGGGGGGGTCTTCTCTTTTCTCTTAAATCTCATAAATTTATAGAATGAAATAGTTAGAAAAAACCTTCTAGGTCATCTCATAGAAACCGTCCTTCTTAGGTGGCCATCCAGGTCCTGTCTGCAGACCTGCCACCAAAAGAGACTTCTCTTCCCACACTGAGCCAAGGCTGCCCTGTCCCTCCCTCATCCAAGGTTCCCTCTAGGCACACAGGATGGCAGCGTTGATCATCTGTCAAACTCTGGTCTGTCTGTGTTTTGTGTTTTTCTTGAGAGCAGAATAATTCTTACCGTCCGTGCTGTTGAGAAATTCTGTATAGCTGAGAAGGATGAAACAGTGAGGGAAGCAGGCATTTCATCCTTAATCTGTATGGAGCAGACAGTGTTGCTTCGTAGAGAGGACCACAAATCATGGCTTCCTAGATAATGAAGTTAGAATTAACCCTCCATAAAAGTTTGTTTGAAACTGTAGGAGTTCTTCTTGGAAAATTCATTTTCCATGGCTTTCACTATACATATTTCCTTTGATGGAACCCTTTTAATTCAGGCAGATTTTGTGAGCCTCTTTCATATTTCACCAAGAGGTTGCTACTCTACGGGCAAGAGAGAAGTCATGGAGAGGCTGAGCAATTTAGCCTGCTGGAGAAAAATGAACAAAGGGCCAGCACTCTTTTCACCTCAGATGTTTATTATAATTTCTATTTTATCCTCATGGAAGCTGCTGGAGAAGTAGGCAAGTTCAAAGGGACAACCACAGGTATTATTTCAGTGATCGTCAGATACGGTATTGTGTGCAAGGGCTCCCAATACCAGGTACCATTACTAGTCTTTTCTAATTGTAGAGGCAGAGGTTCCCTTCACCTTCAATTCAAGAAGAGAATATCTTGTCAGGTTTGTGATTTCCTCCAGCAATCCAGAGGCTTGGATCCTGTCGGTGTTGATGACCGACAGGAAGCTCTGGCGTGGGCTGGTCCATGATGGCACAAAGAGTCGGAAGTGACTGAATGAATAAACAACAACAACATTTTATAAATAAAAACCTAGCATTCCCATGTGGAAGTTCTGGTGTTGATTTTCATAAATCACAGATCAAAAACTACAAGGTGAGACCACAGGAGATATTTCAATATTTTTTTTCCATTTAATTTTCTTGTTGTAAGCAAAGAGGCTGAGCGATTCCAACCTTTCTCCCATCCAGAAGTTACTGGGGAAAACGGCAGGTGGGGAGGCAATTTTCCTAAACCACCTAGAATATGACTTTCCCGGGAACTGACTTGAAACCCCCGATCTACATTCCTTTGCTATTCTAAGTATTATAACACGACCGCATTTAGGCTACCCTTGGCCTGACGTTTTTAGGCCTTATTTTCTGGCTTCTGCCCCCTTCCTTGGTGTCACACCACACCAAACTCTTGCAGGCCTTGCAGCATCCTGAATTTATTACTACATTTCGACTGCTAGCAGAGGAAAAGGATTTTAAACGTATTTAAACTTTCAAATGCCTAAATCTGTGTTCATGCGTTCATCTGTGTGTCTTTTTGTGTGTACTTATAAGTGGTACATCTATGGATAGAGGGAAAGAGGATATATAGACACAGTAACAAATGCACATAAAGAGGGAGAGGGGAAGATCTGTGTCTCAAGAAAGAGTAAATAAGGGTTGAACTTCAACACCAATAAAAAAAATAAGGGTTCTAATTACTGAATCAATTCTGTATGTCCTGATACTTTTTGATAGCAGAACTTGAGAACAATTTCCCTTTTCTGTCTTTCAGGAGAGTACTGAGATTTGCCATTTTCTTCCTATCCAAAAGGAGAACAGTTCCCAGAATGCCCAGGCCAAGATCAGCTCTTCCTTCCTCTTGGCACTCAGGCAGCTTTCTCAGCTCCCTCTCAAGTCTCCTGGGAAAATCCAGCCTTCTGGGGCTGAGCTGACTTGCAGAGCGGCTCTGAGGAAGAGAGAGTTTTTGCCAGGCTTCAGACTCACTTCCTCCCACTGTGTCCCTCGCACAGTAATAGACTGCCGAGTCCTCCGGCTTCAGGCTGTTCATTTGCAGATAGACTTGGCTTTTGGAGTTGTCCCTGGAGATGGTGAACCGTCCCTTGACTTTGTCCGAGTAGTAAGTACTGGAACCAGAACCAGAGCTTATGTATGCCACCCATTCCAGGCCTTTTCCAGGGGCCTGTCTCACCCAGTGCATGCCAAAGCTGCTGAAGCTGAACCCAGAGCCTTGGCAGGAGAGACGGAGGGACTCTCCAGGCCTTCTCACGTCCCCTCCGGACTCCACCAACTGGGCCTCTGACAGGACACCTAAAATAAAATTTGTTGTAATGAGCTCTCCTTTATGCAAGAATTAAAATGGAAAGAACCTGAATAGGAGGGAACCAATTACCTCTGAGGACTGCTAGTAAGGAAACCAAATTCAGCCACAGGATCATTTTTGCTCCCGTTAAAGAATAGAGGGGACTTGACAGGAAAGGATTCAGGAAGGGGCACAAACTTTGTGTTGGTGGGTGTAGCCTGAAAAGAGACACCCTGGGGCTCCTTTAAAGTGGAAATTGTGGCCTGATTTACATAACGCTCAGCATAAAAGAGCCCCTTTGGGCTTTGAGGTATAGATTTAGTTCGACACACCTTCCACACATGGGACTTAGATGAAAGGGCAGCTTTACACTGGAATAATTAAAGCTTCTGACAGAAGCTCCTCATTTAATGTAAGGGTTTTAAGGTGAGAATAAAGAAATCAGGCATTGCAATTTCCTCAAATAGCCATTTTACAGTCCGCAAATAAAGATGATGGCACATCGGAGTTCAAAATGGTTGCTCCACAGTTGTTCCCTTGACCACGTTCTTTGGAAGAAACCAAAATTAAGTCAATGCAGACCAAGCCATAAGGGCCAATTAATAGGCCACAGATCAATTTTATATACACATCCAAGTCTGAAATTTGTAATATAAATCATTGGAAGCCTGTATAATGTTTCTTTATGGATTGGTTTTTAACACAGCAGCCATACTGATTACAAATATTGGGAGGTTTTTGGGTTGCCATTTTTATGGTCTTCTTATCTGTTTTTAACTTCCCAGAGTTAATTCATACTAAGACTCAAAAAACTTGCTCTCCTACACTTATTCCATGGACTGAGAAACAGAAATAAATGACATTGCATTTTCCAAACAATTCAGTTTGTTCTATATTAAGCGAAGCACATCGGTTCTCAACTCAGATGTGGCTTCATGGTGAGGGATGTAGTCTCTTGGGATATTAAACTTCCTTGAGGTCTTTTCAGTGAACTCTTAGGAAAATAAGAGTAAATGTAATGATGCCTCCGAAGTGAGACAAGGGCTGCAGACCCTTCCTTGGTTCCCCTCCCCCACTCCCACCTCACACATAGAGAAAGCCATTCAGTGTGACAACACTGCCCCCTGGTGTACAATGTGAGGAGGGAAGACAACCACTTAATTTTCCCAGGAGATTCTTGCCTTCAAAAATAGGAATTATGGCGAAGAGGAAATAAAGGATCTCCAGGAGATCTAAGCAGGTTTAGGGAGAAATCCAAAGCTGATCTTCCATTATATTATAGGAAATTGCTTTCGATGGGTTTCCTTCTGCGAGATTGTATTTTCTGGAGATCGGGGGGGGGGTCTTTTCTTTTCTCTTAAATCTCATAAATTTATAGAATGAATTAGTTAGGAAAAACCGTTTCGCTCATCTCATAGAAACCGTCCTTAAGGGGTGGCCATCCAGGTCCTGCCTGCAGACCTGCCACCAAAAGAGACTGCTCTACCTCCTCACGGCCCCTCCAGACTCCACCAATTGGACCTCGGACCGAACTCCTAAAAAAAAATAAAGGTGTTTCAATAAAGGTGTTTCAATAAATGTGAGCCTCTTTCATATTTCACAAAGAGGTTGCTACTCTGTGGGCAAGAGAGTAGTCATGGAGAGGCTGAGCAATTTAGCCTGCTGGAGAAAAAGGAACAACGGACCAGCACTCTTTTCACCTCAAATGTTTATTATAATTTCTATTTTATCCTCATGGAAGCTGCTGGAGAAGTATGGAAGTTCAAAGGCACAACCACAGGTATTATTTCAGTGATCGTCAGATACAGTATTGTGTGCAAGAGCTCCCAATACCAGGTACCATTACTAGTCTGTTCTAATTGTAGAGGCAGAGGTTCCCTTCATCTTCAATTCAAGAAGAGAATATCTTGTCAGGCTTCCAATTTCTTCCAGCAATCCAGAGGCTTGGCAGGGAGACTCTCCAGGCCTCCTCACGGCCCCTCCAGACTCCACCAACTGGACCTCTGCCTGGACACCTACAAAGAAAGGTGTTTCGGTAAAATCTCCTTTATACAAGAACAGCAAATTGAAGCAAATTCTATAGAGAGGTCAGAATTACCTCTGAGGACTACTAGTAAGGACACCAGGTTTAGCATCAGGATCATTTTTGCTCCTCCTAATGAACAAAGGGAAAATACAGGAAAGGATTCAGGAAAGTGCACAAACTTTGTGTTGGTGGGGGTAGCATGAAGGGGAAACTGTGGATCTCTTTTAAAGAGGAAATTGTGTCCTGATTTACATATTGCTAGGGATAAAAGAGCCCCTCAGGGCATTGGGGTATAGATTTCTTTGCACACAGCTTTCACATATGAATTTGAATGGATGGAAACATCTCAGGACAATCAAGCAAGACTTTTTTATTGTTATTATCAGTAGATAAGAAAAAGGAGAGGTTTAGATGAGAATAAGTAAAGCAAGATCTGACTAAATCTCATCTGTTGGGGAAAGCGTTTAAGGATAAGAAAAATAAAGCATGCACTGAAAATAATTTAAACCGCCCTGTTAGAGACTGAACAGGAAAAGAAGGCCATATCTGAGTCCAGGATCTTTGTTCCACAGTTCCTCCCTTGACCATGTTCTTTGAAGAACCCTAAAACAACGGAATGTAGACCAAGCCATAAGGAATAATTTGCAAGGCAGAGTGGAAGTGCACTTATATGTCCAAGTCACAAAATCAGAATCAAAGAAATCACAGGCAAATTAGAAATAGCTGGACCCTGTCGAGTCTTTTTTGTCTTCGTCCAGCAATCCAGAGGCTGGGCAGGAGAGGTGGAGGGACTCTCCAGGCCTTGTCACATCCGCTCCAGACATTACCAATTGGACCTCGGACTGAACTCCTCAAAAAAAATAAAGGTGTTTCAATAAACTCTCCTGTATTAAATAATTAAACCAGAAAGAAACTCTGTATAGAGTGAAGAATTACCTCTGCGGACTGCCAAAAAGGACACCAAGTTTAGCTACAAGCTCATTTCACGTCCCTTGAATGAATGGAGGGAAATTGACAGAAAGGGATTCAGGAGAGTGCAAGAACTTTGTGTTGGTGGGTGTAGCCTGGAATGGAAACCAGGGGGCTCCATTAAAGAGGGAATTGAGTCTTGATTTCATATCGCTTCTGAGAAAAGAGCCCCTCAGTGCATCCACATAAAGATTTCTTTGCAAACACCTTTCACACATGATTTTGAATTGATGGAAATATGTAGGAGCAATCAAGCCAGACTTTATTATTACTATTGTTGTTATTGTTGTTGTTGCTATTGTTGTTGTCAGTCCATACAGAAAAGAACAGGTTTTCATGTGAGTAAGGAAAGCAGGATCTCATAAAACCACAGTCTTTCAGTGAAGCATTTTAAGTTAAGAGAAGGTTCAATTAAAGCAGAAGCTGTCACTTGTCATGAGTGCCGTTGAGCTGAAGTCATCAGCGCAATGGCACACATGACAATAGCAAGGAAATAGGTGAAGGGGTGCAAGATAAGTAGCCATCAACCCACAACGACTAACGGCCAACAAACAATAACTAAACGGATCACGGAGCACACCCAAGCCATCAGCGCCAATACAACGGAGATCGCCCAGCTGACAGCAATCAGCAGAGGAATAGGAAACCTGATGATGGGCGATCCCGGAACCCCTCACCCACCGGCAGGGCAACGTATTGGACAAAGGGGGGTGACGTGACCGCGAGTGAGGGGGCGCTGACCGGCGCGGGGTATTTAAACCCCGCACCGGCGCGCTCCTGTCACTCTCAGCTTTTTTCTTCCAACGCTGTAACTGCGCTGTGAATAAATCAGAGCCTGATCCACGAACCAGTGTCTGAGTATTATTCAGAGGCAGGCAGCGCATGACATAAAGCTGAGAGTCATAAACTCAGCCTCGCCGAGCCCCACCGGACGACAACGAGCCGCGGGAGGAGTAGACGGCAAGAAGACCAGCAAGATGAGGCCGGAGCGGCGCGGGCAAGGAGGGCGAGGCGCGCGGCAAGAGACAGAGGAGGACCGACCAAGGCCAGAGGCACCGCGGACTCCCGGAGCCATGGACGCCCACCCCACCCGACCCGAGCCTCAGCTCCAACCCCAAGGGGAGATGGCGACGGAGGCAACCCGACCGCGGGAGGGAGCAGCACGACTTCCAAAACCAGCGGAGGACCCCGCGCCCCACATCGCACCCCAGCAACGGGCGTGGAGCGACAGCCCAACGGCGGTCAACACGGAGGAGGACGACGGAGACACCCAGCAGACGGCGGAGGAAGCGGACCCGCGGCAGAGGGACAAGGAACCCCGCCGGCAACCCACCCCCGAGGACGCGCCAACAGAACCGGCCCCAGCGGCGGCGCGGGCTGTGGACGAGGAGGCACGAGCTGAACTCGCGGCCATGCGGGCTCAACTGACGGAACTCCGGGCCATGCTCCAGTCACTTATGCCCCCCGCGCCACCCAATGACGTCCCCGCACAGGCCCACACCCCGAGCGAAGCACCGAACCCCCACGGGCCAGCGGAGGGTCAGCAGACGGCACAGGCGGACGACACCACACACCGGGAAGCGAGAGGCGGGGCCGCACAAAACGCCCGGGCCCCAATGGACTTCCCCATCTTCTTCGATGGGACCCCCACGAAACTCTCGTTTTTCGTCACGAACGCTAGGGAGTTCATGGGGAGGCACGGACACTCCTACGACTCCGAGGCCGACAAGATCGCCGCCGTGGCGATCAAACTCCAAGACAGGGCGGCGGACTGGTACGTCCAACTGTACGAGTCCAGCTCCCCCGCCCTCGCCACCTTCCCTGCTTTCATCAATGAGATGAAAAACTACTTCGAAGACCCCCTAGCCAAAGTAAGGGCGAAAAGCGCACTCCAAAGACTTAAACAGGGCACACGCACAGTCCCTGACTACGCCCTGGAGTTCAAAGCCCTCGCGGGGAAGGTCAGCGACTGGTCCGAGACCACCCTGCTGGAAATGTTCAAAAGGGGGCTCAACCGCGACGTTCTCCAATGGGCCCTCTACCGCGACGACCCAGAAACGCTACACGGGTGGATCCACCTCGCGGGGAAAGCCGAACACGCGCACCGCACCTTCCTTATGACAACCACGGAAGACACAAACTATGCCGGAAAAAAGGTACCCGCACCACACGTGGGGATGGCCGGCCCCATATACCCAAAAAAGAAATTCAACCGAGAGCCCTGCGGGAGGTGTGGCAAATTAGGGCACAAGACGGTGGATTGCTTCGCCAACCGACCGCCGACCAGTGCGCCCAAACCCATCCCGAAAATTAGCCCCAAACCACCCAACCTGGGGCCGCCCCCTCACCGCCGAATGACCGTGGCCACAGCGACACCAGAGGAAGGCTGGGACGCTTACTGGGGGGAAGAGGATAACGCAGACCCCGAACAGCCGGCGGGAAAAGCTCCCCGCCTGCCCTGAAACGCGTGGCGAGGCAGGCGGTGGGACAGCAGCGCGGACCACCTCGACGGAACGACAAAAGCCCCGTAATAATGGCAGCAATCAAACTCTCTGCCGGCAACGGAGCCACCACGGCCGCGGCACTAGTGGACTCGGGGTGCTCAAAAAACCTCATCCACCCCGACCTAGTCGCCAAACTCGACCTCCGCTGCTTCCCCCTCCCCACGCCGCTGGCATTCCACCAGCTGGACGGCTCCACAGCGGGAGGGAAACCAGCCACGCTACAAACCGAGCCGGTCACCCTGCAAATGGGCACTCACACCGAGCGCACATCGTTCGTCGTCACGCACATCGGACGGCCCATTGCAGTCCTGGGGATGCCATGGCTCGCGACAAACAACCCGCGGATCAACTGGGAGACCCGCACCTTCACATTCGGCGACGGCGAGTATCGAGCACCAGTTCTAGCAGGCAGAACCAACCCCACGGTAGGACGAGCGGAGGCGACCACACAAGACAACGCCGCTACCACAGCAGACCTACCAGAACAATACGCCGACTTCTCCGAGGTCTTCGGAGAGGCAGAAGCTGACCAACTACCCCCCCACCGCAAGACGGATTGCCGGATCGACCTACTGCCCGACGTCCCCTTACCTAGACCAAAGATCTATTCGATGACCCCGAAGGAGATGGCAACCCTCCGGGAGTTCATCGATAAAAACCTAGACAGGGGATTCATAGAGCCAGCATGCTCACCGGTCGGAGCCCCCGTCTTATTCCGGGAGAAGAAAGACGGGACCCTACGGCTCTGCACCGACTACCGGGGCCTAAACGCGGCTTCCCTGTCCAACAAATACCCCTTACCCCTGGTGAAGGATATGCTCGCCCACCTGTCCACGGGCAAAGTCTTTTCCAAACTGGACCTTCGCGAGGCGTACTATCGCATCCGAATCAGGGAGGGGGACGAATGGAAGACGGCGTTCAACTGCCCCCTAGGCGCCTTCCAGTACAAAGTACTGCCCTTCGGACTCGCGGGGGCCCCTGGGGTGTTCATGCAGCTCATCAATGAGGTACTGCATGAACATCTGTTCAAAGGGGTCCTGGTCTACATCGACGACGTCCTTATTTACACAAAAACGCACGAGGAACATGTGACCCTAGTCAGGCAAGTCCTCGACAAGCTCAGAAGGGCGCAGCTCTATGCCAAGCCTACAAAGTGCGAGTTTCACAAAGAGCGCCTAGACTATCTGGGGTACCGAATCTCCGGGGACGGCATCGAAATGGACCCCGCAAACGTCGAAGCGGTGCTAAACTGGGAGCGCCCCCGCAACAGACGCCAACTACAGAGCTTCCTCGGATTCGCGAATTTTTACAGGTCATTCGCCCGGGGGTTCGCAGAGATAGCCCTCCCCCTAACGGACCTCCTCAAAACCAAAGGGGTGGGGGACACCCGACGCGCCAAGAACCCAGGCACAGTGCTGAATTGGACTCCCGCGTGCCAGACCGCATTCAACAAGCTGAAAGCGCTGTTCACTACGGAGCCAATCCTCGCGCACCCGGACCCAGAACGGCCGTTCGTGGTCCAAGCCGACGCCTCAGACTTCTCCCTGGGAGCCATCCTGCTACAGAAAGACCCCACGGGACTCCTGAAACCATGCGCCTTCCTGTCAAGGAAGTTCTCCGAGACAGAAAGGCGATGGCACGTCTGGGAGAAAGAGGCTTTGCGGTGAAATCAGCGCTAGAGACATGGCGACACCTACTCGAGGGAGCCACCCAACCATTCGAGGTCTGGACTGACCACCGGAACCTCGAGGCCCTACGAACGCCTAGACGCCTTAGCCCAAAACAGGTCCGATGGGCCCAATTCTTCAGCCGCTTTAATTTCCAGCTGAAGTCTCCCGACTGCCCCAAGACGAAGAGCCTGCCCCAGACACCATTGGGACGGTCCTATCCGCCTCGCAACTGGGGATGGCCGTGACCACCCGAAGCGGCGCGCGGAGGCAGCTCGACTCTACGGCGCAGCCGACGGCGGGACAACCGGCGACCGGAAGAAGCCAACCGCAACTACCAGGGGGAATGCGCACGGACCTCGCCGCCGCCCTCAAAACCGACCCCTGGTTCCTGGCAAACCCCGACAAGGTAACGATGGCACAGGACCTGGCATGGGGGGAAGGCAGAATCTACGTCCCGGACTCGCAACGCCAGGCGATCTTGCATAGGTCACACGACGCCAAACAAGCGGGACACTTTGGGTTCCTCAAGACCCTACACCTAACACGGCGTCAATTCTGGTGGCCCGCGCTCAGGCGAGACGTAAAAACCTATGTAGCGTCCTGCCCAACGTGCGCTAGGGCCAAACGGGCACCAGGAAAACCCGCGGGGCTATTACAACGGGTGGCAGAACCCTCCCGCCCATGGGAGGAAATCTCTATGGATTTTATAGTGGACCTCCCACCCAGCCAGAAGAAAACGGCCATTTGGGTGGTGAAGGACTACTTCTCAAAGCAGGCCCACTTCATCCCCTGCACGTCGGTCCCATCCGCACAACAGCTAGCCAAACTCTTCCTCATCCACGTGTACAGGCTACACGGATGTCCCGCACGTGTGGTGACCGACAGGGGCACACAGTTCACCTCCAAATTCTGGCGGGCCTTCCTAAAGCTGACGGGGACCCAACAGGCCCTATCTACGGCTTGGCACCCCCAGACGGACGGAGCCACAGAGGTTCTTAATGCCACCTTGGAGCAATTCATACGATCATATACTAACTACCACCAAGACGACTGGGCTGAACTGCTCCCGTTCGCCGAAGTCGCATACAACAACGCCGTCCACACGAGCACGGGGAAAACTCCGTTTGAAGTAGTCTCGGGGCACGACTTCGTCCCCATACCGGAGCTACCTCAACCCCCGGAACCCCAGGTGGACGCTAGCGACTGGGGACGGAAGATCGCGGAAGCATGGCCAGTAATCACGGCGGCGCTGAAGGATGCACAGGCAGCCTACAAAGAGCAGGCCGACAAGCACCGGCGCCAACAACCGACGTTCCAAGCGGGGGATATGGCCTACCTATCCACCAAGTTCCTAAAGTCAACCCAACCCTCGAAAAAACTGGGGCCTAAGTACATCGGGCCGTTCCGAGTCACGCAAATAGTGAACCCGGTAGCAATACGCTTGGACCTGCCACACAACCTACGGAGACTCCACCCGGTGTTCCACACCAGCCTCCTGAAACCGGCAACCACCTCCCGATGGCACCCAAGCACGCCACAGCCCGCACCGGTGATGATCGACGGGCAACACCACTTCGAGATAAGGGACATTCTCGACTCCCGCAAGCAACGAGGAACTCTACACTATCTGGTCAGGTGGAAACACTTCCCCCACCCGGAATGGGTGGCGGCGCACAACGTTAACGCGCCTGACCTGACCAGAGCATTTCACCGGGCATACCCCGACAAACCACAACAAAGGTCAGCAAGCCAAACCCCCCCCCGCAGCCCCCCCCGCCTCCCGTGCCCCAAGGGAAAGGGCCCCCCCAAGCCCGCGACTTGGGTGGACCTCCCCCCCCCGGGACTCACTCCCCCCGCCCCGGGCCCATGGGGTGGTGACAAGCGTTCGCCAGCACCCTCCCCCCGCCCCCCCGGCCGCGGGGGAGTGGCAAGCAAGTCAACAGGGCAACCTGGGGGCAACGCCCAGGAGATACAACAAAGGCGACGCACTTTAAATGAGGAAAAAGAAGGGCCCTACCTGGAGAGGATAAGCACCCGACCAGCCACGCCTCTCTCCTCGCCGAACTGAGCCAAACAAACAGGGTGTGGCTGGAGCATGCGCACGCCAGGACAGGACCCGAGCATGCGCACCATGGACACACCCTGGGAAGGCACGTGGTAGAGGGAGGAGCAAAGGGAGGGGCGACAACTACTCCGGCGGGAATTTTGAAAAAAAAAAAAAAAAGTGCCATTTTGACAGCTCCACGGAAAAAAAAAAAAAAAAAAAAAAAACCAGAAAAACGGGGGGGAACACTATTCGGAAAGGGGGCAGTATGTCATGAGTGCCGTTGAGCTGAAGTCATCAGCGCAATGGCACACATGACAATAGCAAGGAAATAGGTGAAGGGGTGCAAGATAAGTAGCCATCAACCCACAACGACTAACGGCCAACAAACAATAACTAAACGGATCACGGAGCACACCCAAGCCATCAGCGCCAATACAACGGAGATCGCCCAGCTGACAGCAATCAGCAGAGGAATAGGAAACCTGATGATGGGCGATCCCGGAACCCCTCACCCACCGGCAGGGCAACGTATTGGACAAAGGGGGGTGACGTGACCGCGAGTGAGGGGGCGCTGACCGGCGCGGGGTATTTAAACCCCGCACCGGCGCGCTCCTGTCACTCTCAGCTTTTTTCTTCCAACGCTGTAACTGCGCTGTGAATAAATCAGAGCCTGATCCACGAACCAGTGTCTGAGTATTATTCAGAGGCAGGCAGCGCATGACATCACTGAATATACAGTCCTCAAGATAAAAGGCACTCAGTGCATTGACCTTCCACTTTTCCTTGAAGGTATATTACAGAGAGGAGAGGAGAGGAGAGGAGAGGAGAGGAGAGGAGAGGAGAATTGTCCCTTAATTAACAAATGTCTTTTGATAAAAGAATTATTGTTACTGTTAACTTTAGAGATTTCTCTGAAACTATTTTGAGATCATGAGGAAGTCCTTATAAGAGTCAGACAATAGAGGAAATAAAGCAAGTAAATGTTTTTGTGTTATTTCAAATGTTGAAAGTACAATCGACAAACACCCACCCAGAATTATTTAACAGTGACATTAAAGACAGGAGGGGATGGTGTAGATTATTTTAAAAAAACTCTGTGTGTTTGTGTCCTGTGTATGTTGTGTCCATGTGTTTGAGTGGTTTTTCATTAACTGTGGTCTGTGGATGGAACCCATCTTTATGTGATGCAGACCAAGCAATCCAGACTCATACGCATGCCAGAATGGTTGAATGTCCACATGTGACGATTGCCTTAATCCAAATAAAACTCTCAGACTCAGAATCTCAATTCAGGTTCTTGGTTTATTTAGAAAAGAGTGCAAACAGGTAAAAAGCTGAGAATGAGAAAAGCATGCCTAAACTCAAACTAAATAGCATCTTTGCAAACATGACCCCACCCCCTCACTCACAGACAGCCCTCCCCACATTCCCAGATGCTCCTAACGAGCTCTGCTGATCAACCGGCTAAAAGACCTTGACATTTAAGAGATAGCCGAAACACATTTCTCCTGGCACAATCCCGCACGTCTCCTGTACAAGGTTCCCAGCAGCACCCTCCCAGCCAGTACACGTATCAGCACCACGGCAAGACTCACAGTGCCCCCGAGTGTAAAACCATTGAAGATGAGGCAGAGGGCTTAATGACTTTCCCTGGAATTGACTTGAGAACCCCTGATCTACATGCCTTTGCTATTATAAGTATTATAACATGACCTCATTTAGGCTACCATGGGCATGATATCTTTATGCCTTATTTTTTAAGCCAATTAGTGGACAGCTAGGACCACTGAATTGGAGCAGAGCTTACACAGCGGAGGAGCTGTGCACAGAAAAAGAATTTTATCTATGCTAGCTTTAATGAGCATGTCAGAGGAACACAGGTTATTGATCTTAAACACTCAGCCCTCCCAAGCATAAACAATTACATGCTTAGACAGAGTAGGTTCAAAGTAAAGTAAAGGAATATCTTAATCATTTTATACAAGGTCCAGTTACATTTCCATTCAGAAAGGGTGAAATCTTTGTTTTTTTTTGTCTCCCCTAACTTAATTCACCATTAGCCCTATTGCTGCTAAGACCCGCATGTAGAAAGGGGAATTCCAGGCCTACCACATGACACCCAAAGAGATGGACCAGCTGTCATGAGTAAGGATGGCGAGCAGGGGGCTCCCATCCAGGCTGTAAAGCGCAGGCGTAGCACTGAGGAATTAGGTAGCCATTCCAAGAGACACAGATTGGGCCCACCTTAACCATTGGGGTATATATGTCTGGTTTTTTCCCACGCTTCTTCAGTTTGTTGGGATTTTCTGTTATGTGGCAGTAATAAAACACTAGAGACCTGTTCCTTGTCTCAGCGTGGTTCCTGGCTGTTAGGACACCAGCACACAGCAGTGCGCATAGCTCCCGGTCTTAAAGAAGGACGAAGAGAGAAAAGTGGAAGTGGGAGTGGAACAATCAGCTTCCTCTGAAACATGAAGAGAGGCATTATGGGTTGAACTCAATTTACATGCTAATGCACGTCCTAACGAGGAATGCTGGATTTGCTGGTATCTCCAACAATTTTGTGGCTTTGCCCCCCTTCCTCGGTGTCACACCACACCAAACTATTTGGGGTCTTAGAGCATCCTAATTTTATTACCTGGCTACATTGCTACGGCTAGCAGGGGAATATGGTTTGAAACATATTTAAAATTTCAAATACCTATATATGTGTTTGTTCATATGTCTGTGTTTGTGAGTGTGTGGGTATATGTATACAATATGTGTGTGTTTCCACATATGTGTGTGTGTGTGTGTGTATATATATATATATATATATAGAGAGAGAGAGAGAGAGAGAGAGATAAATATATACACAGACACAGAAACAAATGTAAAGAAAGAGCGACAGGGTGGATCTGGGTCTCAAGAGAGAATAAATGAAGGTTGAACTGCAAAATCAATAAAAGAATTAAGAATTCTAATGAATGAATCCAATTTTGTATTTCTAGAGAATTTTTGAGAGCAGAACTAGTGAGCACTTTTCCTTTGACATCTTTCAGGAGTTTTTCTTTAATTTTATTTTGTTTTAACTATTCTTTTTTTTTTTTTTTTTGCTGATATTTTCTGCTTTCCTCCCATCCAAATGGAAAACAGCTCCCACAATGCCCAGGCCAAGATATCTTCTTACTTTCTCTTGGCACTCAGGCAGCTTTCTCAGGTTCCTCTCAAGCCTCCAGGGAAAATCCAGCCTTCTGGGGCTGAGCTGACTTGCAGAGCGGCTCTGAGGAAGGGAAGGTTTAAGCCAGGCTTCAGACTCACTTCCTCCCACTGTGTCTCTCGCACAGTAATAGACTGCCGAGTCCTCCGTCTTCAGGCTGTTCATTTGCAAATAGAGTTGGCTTTTGGAGTTGTCCCTGGAGATGGTGAAGCGTCCCTTCACTTTGTCCGAGTACCTAATATCACTTGAACCAGGGTTTATGATGGACACCCATTCCAGGCCTTTCCCTGGAGCTTGTCTCACCCAGTGCATCCAATGGCTGCTGAAGGAGAACCCAGAGGCTTGGCAGGAGAGACGGAGGGACTCTCCAGGCCTTCTCACATCCCCTCCAGACTCCAGCAACTGGGCTGCAGATTGGACACCTAAAATTAAAGTTATTTTAATGAGTTCTCCTCTATACAAGAATTAAGATGGAAAGGACCGGAATATGATAGAAACAATTACCTCTGAGGACTGCTAGGAAGGACACCAAGTTCAGCCACAGGATCATTATTGCTCCCTCGAATGAATGGAGGGGAATTGACAGGTGAGGGTTTGGGAGACTGCAGGAACTTTGTTTTGGTGGGGGTAGCCTGAAGAGAGACACCCTTTGGCTCCTTTAAAGGGGAAATTGTGGCCTGATTTACATATTGCTCAGCATAAAAGAGCCCCTCGGGGCTTTGAGGTATATATTTATTTCAACACACCTTTCACACGTGGGACATAGAAGAAAGGGCAGCTTTACACTGGAATATTTAAAGCTTATGACAGAAGCTCCTATTTTCAAGTAAGGGTTTTAAGGTGACAGAAAGAAGTCAGGCATTGAAATTTCCTTAAATAGCGACGTTAGAGCCCGGACATGGCAAGGATGGCAGATCGGAGATCAGGATGGTGGCTCCACAGTGGTTCCCTTGACTACGTTCTTTGGAAGACACCGAAAATAAGTGAATGCAGACCAAGCCATAAGGCCCAATTTGTAAGACACATTTGAATTTTACATAAACATCCAAGTCTCAAAGGTGGAATATAAATAACTGGAAGCCTGTAGAATGTTTCTTCTTCGTTTGGTTTTTAACTCAGCAGCCGTACTGATTACAAATACTGGGGGTTTTTTGGGTTGCCATTTTTATGTTCTTATGTGTTATTAGCTGCCCAGAGTTAATTCATACTAAGACTCATAAAATTCCCTTTCCTACACTTATTCCATGGACTGAAAAACACAAATAAATGACATTGCATTTTCCAAACAATTCAGTTTGTTCTATATTAAGTGAAGCACATCGGTTCTCAACTCAGATGTGGCTTCATGGTGAGGAATGTAATCTCTTGGGATATTTAACTTTCTTGAGGTCTTTTCAGTGAACTCTTAGGAAAATAAGAGTAAATGTAATGATGCCCATGAAGTGAGACAAGGCCTGTAGACCCTTCCTTTGTTCCCCTCCCCCACTCCCACCCCACACATAGAGAAAGCCATTCAGTGTGACAACACTGCCCCCTGGTGTACAATGTGAGGAGGGGAGACAACTACTTAATTTTCCCAGGAGATTCTTGCCTTCAAAAATAGGAATTATGGCGAAGAGGAAATAAAGGATCTCCAGGAGATCTAAGCAGGTTTAGGGAGAAATCCAAAGCTGATCTTCCATTATATTGTAGCAACACCGGAACGGGGAACATGACACCACACATCACAAAGTCAAAAATCGATTTATAACCAACATGCTCCCAAATGGCTGAGAAACATAATCTCTTTCCCTTCTCCAAATTGGATTGCAAGAGATATGTGAAAATTGAGGGACTATCTTCTATCCGCTCTTAATTACTTTTTTTCCCCCTTTGGTTAAAGAGGTAGTCTATCCATTCACAGAATATACATTTCTCTCAAACAAGTTTGCGAGTTTGGGCAAGCCCTTCTATGGATCAAGACAGACATCTTTAATTATCCGTACATGGGACAAAGGGCAGTGTTCCATTGCCTCTTCCAGACAGGAAACAAAAAGGCTAGCACATCTGAGTTGGGAAGTTCACTACCCTGTCGCTTTCTTGACCTTTTGTTTTTTGTTTGTTTGTGTTTTGGAAAAAGTCCGAGTATATTAAATGGTGATTACTCCTTGAGGACCGATTCGTGAGCCACAGTAGTTGTATCCACCCCACTCACAAATTCAGACTCAGATCACATTAGGATGACATACACTGTCTTGGCTGATTGAGAAAGATAAATAACTCCCTTTGTATTCAGCCGAAAAATCAGTTTCTTCTGTATGTAAGAAATCAGCTCTGTTTTAAACTCAGACATGGCTTCATGTCTGAGGATTTAGTCTCTTGAGAAGTCAAATTATCCTGAGATTCTCTGAGGGAACCCTCGGAGCAAGTATCAGAAGATACAATCAACCTCAGAAATAAGATTATATTTGTGCCCACTTTTCTTATTTCCCTGCCCAAACCATCCCTCATGGCCACTGGGACTAAGTGTGCAAGTGCTACTCCCTTGTGGAAGTGATGAGGAAGAGAGGGCGTCATCAAACTCCCCAGGAAGATTCTTGTGTTCCAGGAGGGGAAGTGAACCTCAGAAAAAATGAAGGATCTCTAGGGGATTTAGAAGGTCTAGTAAGAAATCCAAAGCTGTTCTTCTCCTTCCTGATAGGAAATCCCTTTTGAAAAGTTACTCTATGACCGGTTGTATATTCTTTGGATGGGGGAATTCTTAGTTTTTCTCCTAAACTCAGGACAAGTCAGTGGTGCCATGGCCACTTCATGACTTGACTACTGCAACATGGTGTAGATGGGGCTGCCCTTGAACCTTACCCAGAAGCTTCAAATGGTCCGGAATGCAGCAGCACAGGCAGTGATAGGCTTGCATTTGTATACCTATGTACTATCTCTGCTTTGCCAGGTGCACTGGCTGCCCGTTGGATTCTGACAGCGATTCAAGGTGCCGTTCACTATCTACAGAGCCCTACGTGACATAAAGTCTGGTTACTTGAAGAACTGTCTGTCTCCCAGAGTGTCTGCCTGGGTGATCTGATCTGGAAGGGCTACCATGCTCAGGGTTCCTTCGATGAAAGAATGCCATTGATTGGGATCCCAGCAGTGCACTTCTTGATCACCACAGCTGCCCTCTGGAACTCGGTTTCCCCTGAGTTTCGAATGGCCCCCATCCTACTGGTGTTTGAAAGGTCCCTGAAGAACTGGCTTTTCACCCAGGTCCTTGGCAACTGTGATTGAAGCCCCTTGTTCTTGTTTTTCTTTGTTCCCATTTGGGAACAAGGCTCAGAACTGTCATCTCCTCTGAAGACACCCTTTCTACTTGCTCCATATTCAGAGGGATTATTGAGAATATTACCCTTTCTTATTTGCCATACATTAAATTACTATTGAGACAACTGTTTCTATCCTTTTAAGAACCTCTTTATCCCTCCTTCATTGCATGTAGGACCAGTGCTGTTTAATCTCTGCTTTAGCCTCATGGAAGCAGCAGAAGAAGGAGGCAAGTCACAGTTACAACCGCAGGTCTTACTTCAGCCATTGTCAGACCTTGTAGTGTGCTCTCTTTATGCCATTGCTCCCTCCTTCTGACTGTGGATGGACAGGTTCCCCACACCTTCAATTTAATTCATCCTCTATCCTCCCAACTCATTCCATTCCTTTCCTGGAGACTGTCTCACCCAGCTCATCTCATCGCTGCCTAAGGTGAAGCCTGAAGCTTGGCAGGAGAAACGGAGGGATTCTCCAGCTCTTTTTATATCCCCTCCAGATTCCACCTGCCTCAGCTCCATTTGGACATCTGGAAAGGAAATATTGAAATGCAGACTTTATCCATCTTGCTCCAGTCCATTAATTTCTACCATATAAGAGCCCTTTAGCTTCCATCTCTGGATGGATGAACCATTACCTTGGAAGGCTGCTAAAAGGGAAATGAGTTGGAGCAAAAGGATGATTTTCCTTTCTCAGTGTGTCAGAGAAGAAGTTCCAGGCAGCCTGGCTCTGGACCTGAAGCTACAGCTTGAGGAGGGAGGAGAAGGAGGTATATAAAGAGGAATTGTGTCAGTGCATTAACATACACTTCAGGATAAAAGAGAAGCAGAGCTTCTTGGTAGATGGCCTTGGTAGACTGGACACATTGATGAATCCCTGCCTCTCTGGCAGATAATCCCTGAATATATGGAATGTGTATTGCACAGTTTACATCTTTAGAACAATTAATAACGCTTTGATTTCCTACCTACTTCCAGGATATTGAATGATGATATCCCATTCCAGGATTTTATCTGAGTCCAGGCTCACCCCAATCACATTGCAAAGACTGTAGTTGAAATTGGAATGTTCAGGCCATATTAATAATTTTTATTTTCCCTCCAGCAAACTTTCTGATTCAACACCTATATGTCATGTTCCCGTTCCGATGTTTATGGTTCCTCGTAACGTTTCACATATCATATCTGCAGTTGCGTGCCTGCCTGGCCACGCTGGTAAATTTCCTTTGTGCTGACTTGTGATCTTCTGGAATGTATGTTTGGGTTATCTCTGCTGTTCAAGGTTACTTTCTCAGGCCGATTCTAACGGTTGCTAGCATCTGGGGTGGGTGGTTGCTATGCTAGCCTGAGGGGAGGGTTCGCAACGGGAGCAAGGCTTTTTAAGTTTGCATTTGGCGCGCTTTTGCTCATTCTCAGCTTTCTTCGTACTTTGCATACTATTCATTCAATAAATTAGTTTTCTCTAGTAATTACTGATGAGACTCCTTTTATTGGAATAGGCAATCATTACATAAAGCTGAGAATCTTTAATATCAGTCTGCTAGCATCCATCCAGTTTCCTTTGAGGAGTTTAATTAGCATATACACAAAATAAATCCCTCTCTTATGGAAGTAGAGGAAACAAACTGCAGCAAAATGATTGCATTTATCTTTGTCCTTTCATTCCACCTGCTATGCTCTATTGTAGATTGCTGGAAAATGGACACAGAAACACAAAGGTTAATTTTATAATCAATTAGATCTTGGTGAAATATATTGTATCCCCCAGTCAGATATACATTAGGTTTTCAAAAGCACTTTTTTCCTATCTGGAGACACTTATTCTTTTGTCCTAACAGGCAAGGCAGATTGGGAGATTATGGGAGGTCAAAGTGTGTGGGAACTTGAAGGGAAGAGATGGTGAATTGAGGACCACAGTGGAGTGAATAGTGGGCGTGTAGACCGACTCTTCATAATTCCTCTCTGGATAAGGAGACGACTTGAGATCACCCACATGTCCTCCAGACAGTGGCTCCTCATGACGAGGCCACAACACAGCAGTCTCCAGGAGGTTTAGCCCTCTGGGAGAAAAGGGAATCACCATCATTTTGCTCAAGCCACAGATGGCACCTTTGAAAGGACACCCAGTGTTCCCTAGTGTAACAGTGGTGATCGTTACAGATGGTCTAAGGGTAAAGATGGATCTGAAATAAGAGTTTGGAATTAATTATCTGAACCTTCCCCATAGGAATTTTTTTTAAATTATTGTAAAATTTTCTCTTGTAGAGGGAGCTGTAATTGCATTGAGTTTTTCACCAAAAATGGTGGAAATGATCAGCCTCAGAAGTGTCATCCCCTCTGAATACACCCTTTCTACTGGCTGCATATTCAGGGGGATTTTGCAGACCATCAGTGCCCCCTAGTGGAAAACTGGAGAAGATGAGGCAGAAGGCTTAACCCTCCAAGGAGATGCCTGTATTCTAATCGGGGAAGGGAGGTAGGAAGAAGTTACTGAGCTCCAGAAGACCAAACCAGGTCCAGTGAGAGAGGTGGGGATAGAATCATGGCTTGTAAGAATTAGGGCTGTGTAATAATTACATTCTTACAGCAACAAATAGGGAGAAGAAAATGATTATTAAAATCAAGGAAAATAATGAAGACTTAGTTGATAATAAAAGAATCAAAAAACCATTTTATATATATTTTTTCACACTTATATGAAAAACAAGAAATTTCCTTAGATAAAATTGAGGTATATTTTAATAAGCAAAATCTCCCCAAACTCTCAGAAACTCAACAAGTAGTAATTAGCAGTCCAATATCAAATCAGGACATAATAGAAGCTATAAAGAAACTCAAAAGCGGAAAAACACCCGGACCTGATGGTATATCGGCAGGATACTACAAACACTATATAGAACAAATTATAAACCCATTTAGAGATTTATTGAATTTGATTATATATGGATCAAAAATACCAGAGACATGGACTGAAGATAATATAACACTTATGCCAAAGGAAGGGCAAGACCCAACTCTAACTGAAAATTATAGACCAGTATAATTGTTAAATAATGACAACAAAAAAAATACTTCAATATTAGCAGAAAGGTTAAAAACAATTCTACAAGGAATTATTGATCAAGATCAATGTGGTTTTCTGACAAAAAGACAATTGAAAGTTAATCTATGACCCGTGATTGACATTTTGGAATATGCACAACATCATAACACTTGCCAAATAGCTTCAATATTTTTAAATGCTGAAAAAGCATTTGACAATTTGAACTGGTGTTTTATGATTAAAGTTTTAGAGAAAATGGAATTTGGGAAATCATTTCTGAAAGGGAATGAAGCAACATACTGACAAAGAACTAAGATTATAGTGAATGACAACTTGAGAGATAATTGCAAAATAGAAAAAGGAACGAGACAGGGATGCCCCCATTCACCTCTCTAATTTATTCTAGTCCTAGAAGTCCTGAATAGAGATATAAGAGGGGATGGTCAAGTAAAAGGAGTAAAAATTTTAAAAAACAAATTTATGAATTAAAAGCATTTGAAGATGACCTAGTATTCATACTACAAAATCCCCATTCTATAGAATATTTTTTGAAGAAATTAAAGGAATTTGGAGTGGCAGGATTTAAGATAATTAAACAAAAAGAAAAATGTTGAGTACAAACATGACTAAAAAACAACAAGAAATTTTAATAACTAAATCAGGTTTTAAAATAGAAAAAAAGATTAGCTACTTAGGAGTAATGTTATCAACAAATAATAATATATTATTTCAAAAGTATTATGGGAAAATTTGGAAAGAAATAAAAATTGATATGGAAAGATGGGGAAAATTACAACGATCTTTGCTCGGAAAGATATCCGTCATCAAAATGAAAGTATTACGGAAGATGCTATTTCTTTTCCAAACATTACCATCTCTAATCAATGAAATAATATTTAAAGTATGGCAAAAAGATATCTCAAATTTTATTTGGCAAGGAAAAAAAGGGAATTCAATTTAAATTATTACCAGATGCTAAAGAAAGAGGACGGTTGGGGTTACCAGATCTTAAATTGTACTTTGAAGCTTGTTGCTTTCTTTGGATAAGAGAATGGTTAACGTCAGAAAATCCAAACCTTCTACAGCGAGAGGGAAATGAACTTAGATGTGGGTGGCTGCATCTATTTGAAATGAAAAAGTAAAAATTAACAAGGAATTGAGAAATTGTACTATTAGAAAAGTATTATTCAGGGATCGGGAGAATTATAACAGTAGATTATTAAAAAACATACCAATGTGGATATCACCACAAGAAGATTTGCAATAAGGGAAAGTTTAGATGATAAGTTAAAATCGTTAAGATATAAAGATATAATCAAATATGAACAAGATACACCTATGTTAAAAACAAGAGAAGAAATAGAAGAGAAGGACACCGGTGTCATTCGTTCACATATATGCAGTTAAATGAACGATTTAAATGAGATAAAAATTTATATAAATTTAAAAAAGAAAAAAACATTCAAAAAACAGTTATATATAAATAATGAAAATATTATGACAATGATGTAGAAAATATTATTACAATTAAATCAAGGAGATGAACAGGTCAAAGAGTGTATGATTAATTGGGCAAGAAATTTTGGATATAATATTTTATTAGAGAACTGGGGAAAAATGTGGACAAAGGGATTAAAATTTACTTTGTGTTATCATTTATTGGAAAACTTGTATAAAATGATGTACAGATGGAACCTAACCCCACAAAAATATGCAAAATTGTATAGAAACGTTTCTAATGTATGTTGTAAATGTTCACAAAGGGAAGGAACATTTTACAAATCACTTTGACTTCTCCCACTTGGAATGCGAGAAATGCATGAAAATGAAGGGACAATCTTCTATCATCCCTAAATTTGTATATAATTTTGGATAAAGGAGATACACTATCCATTCACATAATATGGATTTTTTCTAAAGAATTTTGAAATTGTGGGCAATTCCTTATAGGAGTCAAGACAGGCGTGTTGAATAATTCTTACCTAAGATATAGGGCAAGGTTACATTTTATAAAAAAAAAACGAGCATTCCCATGTGGAAGTTCTGGTGTTGATATTCATAAATCACTGATCAAAAACGACAAGGTGAGACCATAGGAGTTATTTCAATATTTTTTTCCATTTAACTTTCCTGTTGAGCAAAGAGGCTGAGCGATTCCAACCTTTCTGCCACCCGGAAGTTACTGGGGAGGACGGCAGGTGGGGAGGCAATTTTCCTGAACCACCTAGAATATGAACTTCACTGGAACTGACTTGAAACCCCTGATCTACATTCCTTTGCTAAACTAAGTATTATAACACAACCACAATTAGGCTACCCTTGGCCTGACGTTTTTAGGCCTTATTTTCTGACTTCTGCCCCCCTCCTTGGTGTCACTCCACACCAAACTCTGGCAGGCCTTGCAGCATCCTGAATTTATTGCTACATTGCGACTGCCAGCAGAGGAAAATGATTGTAAACGTATTTAAACTTTCAAATGCATATTTTTGTGTGTGTGTCTCTGTGTGTGTACATGTATGTAGTACATCTATGGATAGAGGGAGAGAGGATATATAGACACAGAAACAAATGCACCCAAAGAGGGAGAGGGGCAGATCTGCGTCTCAAGAAAGAGGGTTGCGTCTTCCATAAATGAGGGTTGAACTTCAAAACCAATAAAAGAATGAAGACTTTTAATTACTGAATCAATAACGTATGTCCTGATACTTTTTGAGAGCAGAACTTGACAACAATTTCCCTTCGCTGTCTTTCAGGAGGGTACTGAGATTGGCCATTTTATTCCTATTCAAATGGAAAACAGCTCCCAGAATGCCCAGGCCAAGATCAGCTCTTCCTCCCTCTTGGCACTCAGGCAGCTTTCTCAGGTCCCTCTCAAGTCTCCTGGGAAAATCCAGCCTTCTGGGGCTAAGCTGACTTGCAGAGCAGCTGTGACCAAGGGAAGGTTTTTGCCAGGCTTCAGACTCACTTCCTCTCACTGTGTCCCTCGCACAGTAATAGACTGCCGAGTCCTCTGGCTTCAGGCTGTTCATTTGCAGATAGAGTTGGCTTTTGGAGTTGTCCCTGGAGATGGTGAAGCGTCCCTTGATTTTGTCCGAGTAGTAAGTACTGGAACCAGAACCAGAGCTTATGTATGCCACCCATTCCAGCCCTTTTCCAGGGGCCTGTCTCACCCAGCCCATGTAGTAGCTGCTGAAGCTGAATCCGGAGCCTTGGCAGGTGAGATGGAGGGACTCTCCAGGCCTTCTCACGTCCCCTCCGGACTCCACCAACTGGGCCTCTGACAGGACACCTAAAATAAAATTTGTTTTAATGAGCTCTCCTTTATGCAAGAATTAAAATGGAAAGAACCTGAATAGGAGGGAAACAATTACCTCTGAGGACTGCCAGTAAGGAAACCAAATTGAGCCACAGGATCATTTTTGCTCCCCTTAAAGAATAGAGGGGACTTGACAGGAAAGGATTCAGGAGAGGGCACAAACTTTGTGTTGGTGGGTGTAGCCTGAAAAGAGACACCCTGGGGCTCCTTTAAAGGGGAAATTGTGGCCTGATTTACATATCGCTCATCATAAAAGAGCCCCTCGGGGCTTTGAGGTATAGATTTAGTTCGACACACCTTTCACACATGGGACATAGATGAAAGGGCAGCTTTACACTGGAATAATTAAAGTCTCTGACAGATGCTCCTCAGTTAATGTATGGGTTTTAAGGCGACAGAAAGAAATCGGGCATTGAAATTTCCTCCAATAGGCATGTTACAGTCCGCAAATAAAGAGGATGGCACATCGGAGTTCAAAATGGTTGCTCCACAGTTGTTCCCTTGACCATGTTCTTTGGAAGAAACCACAATTAAGTCAATGCAGACCAAGCCATAAGGCCCAATTAATAGGCCACAGATCAATTTTACATACACAACCAAGTCTCAAAGTTGGAATATAAATCGTTGGAAGCCTGTATAATGTTTCTTAATGGATTGGTTTTTAACTTTGCAGCCATACCGATTACAAATATTGCAAGGTTTTTGGGTTGCCATTTTTATGGTCTTCTTATCTGTTTTTAACTGCCCAGTGTTAATTCATACTAAGACTCAAAAAACCCGCTCTCCTACACTTATTCCATGGACTGAGAAACAGAAATAAATGACTTTTCATTTTCCAAACACTTCAGTTTGTTCTATATTTAGCAAAGCACATCTGTTCTCAACTCAGATGTGGCCTCATGGTGAGGAATGTAATCTCCTGGGATGTTAAATTTCTTTGAATTGCCTTCAGTGATCTCTCAGGAAAATCAGAGTAAAAGTAATGATGCCTCCGAAGTGAGACAAGCCTGTGGACCCTTCCTTTGTTCCCCTCCCCCACCCCCACCCCCACCCCACACATATGCAAAGCTATTCCGTGTGACAACACTGCCCCCTGGTGGAAAACCTGAGGAGGGGAGGCAACTCCATAACTTGCCCAGAAGATTCTTGCAATAAGAAATGGTAATTAGAGCTCAGAAGAAATGAAAGATCTCCAGGGAACTTAAGCCGGTATAGGGAGAAATCCTATTTTTTTTTTACAAAATAGGAAATTCCTTTTGATGGGTTATTCTATGAGATACTGTATTTTCTTGAGGTTGTGAATTCTTATTTTTTTTTCTCCCCTAAATGTCATGAATACAAATGTACATTGTATTAAATATAAATCTAGCATTGCCATGTGGAAGTTGTGGGGTTGATTTTCATAAATCACAGATCAAAAACTACAAGGTGAGACCATAAGAGTTATTTCAATTTTTTTTTTCCATTTTACTTTCCTGTTGATCAAAATTGCAGACCAATTCCAATCTTCCCCCAACCCGGAAGATAGTGGAGGGGATGGCAGGTCGAGGCATCCCTGGGTGGGGAGGGGGTGGCAGCAGGACCTGCCAGGCAGCGACCAAAGGCTGGAAGAGAGTCCAATCTCAGCAGACCCAGGAGGCTTCTGGAAGAGGATCACTGCAATTCCCAAAGTTTTGGTTTCTTGACTCCACAGTTGTTCCCTTGACCACGTTCTTTGGAAGAAATCAAAATTAAGTCAATGCAGACCAAGCATTAAGGCTCAATTAATAGGTCACAGATCAATTTTACATACACATCCAAGTCTCAAAGTTGGAATATAAATCTTTGGAAGCCTGTATAATGTTTCTTAATGTTTTGGTTTTTAATTCAGCAGCCGTACTGATTACAAATATTGGGAGGTTTTTGGGTTGCCATTTTTATGGTCTTCTTATCTGTTTTTAACTGCCCAGAGTTGATTCATACTAAGACTCAAAAAAACTTACTCTCCTACACTTATTCCATGGATTGAGAAACAAAAAGAAATGACTTTTCATTTTTCAAACAATTCAGTTTGTTCTATATTTAGCAAAGCACATCTGTTCTCAACTCAGATGTGGCTTCATGGTGAGGAATGTAATCTCTTGGGATGTTAAATGTCTTTGATTTGCCTTCAGTGGTCTCTTAGGAAAATGAGAGTAAATATAATGATGCCTCCGAAGTGAGGCAAGGCCTGCAGACCCTTCCTTTGGTTCCCTCCCCCACCCCCACCCCATACATATGCAAAGCGATTCCGTGTGGCAACACTGCCCCCTGGTGAAAAACGTGAGGAGGGGAGGCATCTACTTAACTTTCCAAAGAGATTCTTGCGTTTTGAAATGGTAAAATCAAAAACTACAAGGTGAGACCATAAGTGTTATTTCAATATTTTTTTCCATTTAACTTTCCTGTTGAGCAAAGAGGCTGAGCAATTCCACTCTTCCCCCCACCCGGAAGTTAGTGGAGGGGATGGCAGGTCGAAGCATCCCTGGGTGGGGAGGGGGAGGCAGCAGGAACTGCCAGGGAGCTTACAGAGGCTGGAAGAGAGTCCAATCTCAACAGACCCAGGAGGCTTCTAGGAGAGGATCACTGCAATTCCCAAAGTTTTGGTTTCTTGACTCTACCCGGCATTACGGAGGGAGTGTCAGGATTAAGGGAATTTCATATATATTAACATAGAAGGAATGGGAAATGAGCATCAGGTAGAAAATAATTTAACTGAGGAGTTAGGGCAGTATTCACAGAAATAAATGGGAATGAACTGAAGTGTTCATCAAGGAAGAAATATAGGTACTGAATCCCTATTTGTTCCTCTCATGAAATTTAAACTTTCTTTTTCTTATTTTTAAACTTCCTAGTATATTATCCTGCCCCAATATTTCCTTTTTTTCTTGTCATGGTTCCATTTAATTTAAACCCAATTTGATTGCCTCAGGCTCAAAAGACCAGCCCAAAGCAGCAGACCCCAAGACAACTGGAGTTTTCATATCTCCCTAGGAGGGTTGGGGAGATGTTTTCTTTTAAACAAAGAAAATATATATATCTACAGTAGAAATGTGAAAGTGCCCCAGACAGTTGCTCCTCATGGGAAGGCCACAACACAGTGGTCACCACCAGGTTGAGCCCTCTGGGAGACGAGGGAGTAGCCATCTTTTTGTTCACGCCACAGATGGCACCTTTGAAAGGACACCCAGTGCCCCCTCGTGTAACATTGGTGATCGTCACAGGTGGTCTAAGGGTCCAGATGCTTCTGAAATAAGAGTTTGGAATTAATTATCAGAACCCTCCCCATCAGAAAATGTTATTAATCTATTTATATAGTTATTTGTTTGTCTATCAAATTATCATTTCAACTTTATCAAGTGACTCTGGGCAGCATAGAACACAGCGTAAGAATACTTAATAAATGCTAAGGAATTATTTTAATTATTAGAAACATTTAAAACTCTAGAAAACTAAAAAAAAAGGAATATTAGGCAAAAATATATTAATAAGATTGGAGCCATAAAATGCCTTTGTTTTGAATTCTTCTTAAAAATGACAGGATGAGTCTTTGAAGGTTGAGCACTAGAGGGAACTCAGAGGAACTCAGGATTACAACGAAGGAATATGAAGTGTAGGTGTGTGGAAGCAAAGGAATGAACTTACCGATTCAACACAAATGCAGTACATTAAAAGAGACATCAGGAGATACCTGCGAAATTTACATTTTCAGAAATTTTCAGGAAAAAAAATGGCAGATTGAAATCCAAAAGAGGGGAGGGACTGTCCTCCCTCAAGATCTTGGCACCCCTCCTTGGAGCTCACTGCAATGTGTCTCTGTACTACGGCAGAACTTCGAAATGTGGAACAAGTGATTAATCCTTATGAATGACCAAAGGTGCCTTTTCTTCAGGTCAAATAAAGCTGTGCACGGCAGGTCTCTGCCAATTCAGAACACTGTTTCTAGACAAAACCTCACTTTTGTTAATTGACAGGAAATACCTTTCGATGGGTTATTCTATGAGATACTATATTTTCCTGAGGTCGTGTATTCTTATTTTTTCTCCGAAATATCATGAAATCCTATAAAAATGAGTTGGGAAGGACCATCTCGGTCATCTAGTACAAACCATCCCTAGCTGGTGGGGAGCCAGACCCCCTCTGCAGACTTCCAACCAAAAGAGACTGTTCCAGCCAGATTGAAGCAGCTCCCCCTTGTTCTTCCCTCGCCCTCATTTTACTCTAGGCAGACCGGGTTGGAACGGCTTATCATTGGTCAAAATCTTCTCTATACCAGTTTTGTAATTGTATAGAAAAATTTGTATAGCAAAATTGTATAGAAAAATTGGAGCCTGCACAGATGGTGAAATTAACAATTTTAATAAAAGAAAAACATATTATGAGATTTAAAGAAATATGGCAAACAATATTAGATTACCTGTATACAATTGAAAAAAGTGAAGAGACTGATAATGGGATTTATATATTAAAGAAGTAAAGAAATAGAAATAATAGTAACTTAAGGGAAAATAACAATAAGAGAGTTACAAAGATAGCTATTTGTATATCTATAGCTACGAAAGTCGGAAACCATGTTTTAGTCTGTTGTAATTGTTATTGTCTTACTTGTTTATACGTGTATACGTGGTGTTAGGTGTATTCTAGAATGTTACGTCTGTCGACAATGTTTTATAATTTTGTATTCTATTTTAACGAACAAAAAGTTTACTCCCAAAAAAAAAGAGATTAAAGGTCAAGATTGTTAAATATAAAGGGAAGGAATATAAAGTTGGTTTATTTGATCAATGTCAAAGTATGTATGTGGTTATTTCTGCTAACTCTTAATGGACTTTTGCTAATTAGGACTGAATGATGAGGCTTTAAGAATTTGTTTATAGATAAGAGATGAGATATGGGAAGAAGAGACCTTCTGTGGAAGTATCAGAGACGGTGAAAAGTTACTGCAATTGTTCAAATGTGCGATGAAGGGGGAGGTCATTTCTTCATATACCTCTTTTCTTGTTTCATATATATATATATATATAATTCTATTTTTTCTCTCCACTTTTTATTTTTTATTCTTTTTTTTTTCTTAGTTTGTGTTAGTTTTTTTATGTTTGAACTTTGATAAAAATTATTGGCATTAGTTATTCCCAAACCTCTTTCAACAGTAAATACTTTCATTTCTGCAGTGCTTTCGGACTAAGATACCAACGTTCTTTTAAAAAGAGTGAACACACGTGTAGGTGGTGTTAGAAAGGGAGTGGAAAAGGAGAGTCATTTGTGAAAGCCGATGCAGACTGAGACAGTAGAGATTCTCTGGAATTGTGGTGTGCTCCATCTACTACACTTCACTCTTCTGGCACTGGTCCTCATAGATTCGTATCCACTGACCTGATTTCACAGATAGCGACAATACTTGAGTTGCATATTTGGCTTGCATTTCAGCCTCAGCACAACAGCATTTGATCAGATTCAGAAAGTGATAGGCCTGTTGTATGTCATGGAGAGAATATTGGCCATGGCGTAGGAGGCTGCAATGAAGAACAGAAGTACCTGTCAAGCAATCAAACTTGGGCTCATGACCAAAGGCAAATAGAGGTTCAAACAGGGGTTGTGTGAGCGAATTTAACCTGGAGATGAAAAAGCTAAGCAAATCCATGACCATGAGGGTCCCGCCCATAAGCAAAATAGTCAAGCAAGCGGACTCTTGCAAGGCTGTAAAGAGGACCTTGAGTGGAGAGGAACACTTACAGAGGTTTTATCTCCTGAATGAGTGGGTAGGGAGAAGTTAGAGACTGATTTGTATTATTCAGAAGACATCAGGTGGTTCCTCAACTATGTTAAGGTAATTTAATATATCATAAACTATAGGGGTTATTTTTTGTATCATGTATTTCTTACAATTTTGATTTTCATTCCTATTGCATACTGCATACTAGTTGTTGCCTGAATAATTATTCATACTGTAACAGCATGTATTTAGAGACTGAGGCTTCTGAAATAAGCAAGGCTCTCGGCTGAAAAAACAACAACAAATAATTAGGGCTGTGAAGGCTGTTCTTGGTCGGAGGTTGGGAGGAAATATTCCTAATCCTCCTAGAACTTGACTTTCCCTGGAATTGACTTGAGAACCCTGATCTACATTCCTTTGCTATTAGAAGTAGCAACTTATGATAAGTAGAACGCGGCGGACGCTTGGGGCGGCTGTTCTCTGGCCTTGACGCCTGCAGCCGGCATTGGAGGCAGCGGGAGCAACCCTGAGTTCTCAGCTCAGATGTGGCTGCATGCTGAGGAATGTAATCTCCTGGGATGTTAAATTTCTCTGAATTGCCTTCAGTGGTCTCTCAGGAAAATGAGAGTAAAAGTAATGATGCCTCCGAAGTTAGACAAGGCCTGCAGACCCTTCCTTTGCCCCCCTCCCCCTGCCCCACCCCACACATATGCAAAGCCATTCCGTGTGGCAACACTGCCCCCTGGTGGAAAACCTGAGGAGGTCAGGCATCTACTTAACTTTCCTTGGAGATTCTTGCATTAAGAAATGGTAATTAGGGCTCAAAAGAAATGAAAGAGCTCCAGGAAAGTTAAGCTGGTCTAGGGAGTAATCAAAAAACTCACTTTTGTTATATGACAGGAAATTCCTTTTGATGGGTTTTTCTATGAGATACTGTATTTTCTTTAGGTCATGTATTCTTATTTTTTCTCCTAAATATCATGAAATCATGTAAAAATGAGTTGGGAAGGACCATATCGGTCATCTACTACAAACCATCCCTCACTGGTGGGGAGCCAGACCCTCCCTGCAGACCTCAAACAAAAAGAGGCTGTTCTAGCCAGGTTGAAGCAGGTCCCCCTCGTTCTTCCCTCGGCCTCGTTTTACTCCAGGCAGACCGGGTTGGAAGGGCGTATCATTGGTCAAAATCTGCTCTATACCAGTTCTGTATCCTCTCTGAGAGGAGAATAATTCTTAGCACCTCTTGTCCTTCTTCTACCATTCATTTGCAAAAGATTTTGCTAAATATGAGACTTAGAGGCAAACATAATTCTATCCTCTTTTTAGTTTTCTTCATTTCTTCAAACTGTATCCCACTTTTTTTTACATAAACTCCATCTCTACATTCACAGGACCCCTTTTGGCCATTTCCTATCCTTCAATTAAAGCAGAAGCTGTCACTGAATATACAGTCCTCAGGATAAAAGAGGCACTCAGTGCATTGACCATCCACCTTTCCTTGAAGGTATATTACAGAGAGGAGAGGAGAGGAGGGGAGGGGAGAGGAGAGCAGAGGAGAGGAGAGCAGAGGAGAATATTCCCTTAATTTACAAATGTCCTCAGAGAAAGTACTCGCTCTCTCCATTCACATGAGTTATTTCTTTGAAACTGTTTTCAGATTATGGGCCAGTTCTTATAGGAGCCAGGACATTGGAGGAAATAAAACGCATATTTTTTTTTATATGTCAAATCATATCAATAAGATTGCCTAGCACTGACCCAGAATTATTTAGTAGCTACTTAAGAGACAGAGTGGGAAGTCATAGGTGATTTCAAAAGAAAAAAGTAGGAGGGATTTTTCTATAAATATGGAGTGTCAATGAAACTAGACATTTTATTCATTTATATTTCAGTTTTCATCATCACCCATCTCACTTGAATTGCATCTCTGGACATTTTGCCAGAAAGATCATATGATGTAGACTAAGCTATTGAGAATGATATGCGTAGCACATTCATTGAAGGTCCGCACGTCGCAAACTCAAGAAATCTGTTTATAAGAAACCTTTTCCCAAATGGCTGAGAAAGATAATCAATCACTTTGCTGTCTCCCAGTTGGAATGCAAGAAATGCATGAAAACTAAGGGACAATCTTCTATCATCCCTAAATTTATATATAATTTTGGATAAAGGAGATACACTATCCATAAAAATAATATGCATTTTTTAATAGAATTTTGAGATTTTGGGCAAGTTCTTATAGGAGCCAAGACAGGCCTACTGAATAATTCGTAACTAGGATAAAGAGCAGAGCTACATTCCATTAAATAAAAACTTAGCATTGCCATGTGGAAGTTGTGATTTTCATTTTCAAAAATCACAGATCAAAAACTTCAAGGTGAGACCATAGGAGTTTTTATTATTTTTATTATTATTATTTATTTAGTTTTCCTGTTGTGTAAAGAGGCTAAGTGATTCCAATCTTCCCCACACCCAGAAGTTAGTGGAGGGGATGGCAGGTCGAGGCATCCCTGGGTGGGGATTGGGTGGCAGCAGGAACTGCCAGGCAGCGACCAAGCAGGAAGAGAGTCCAATCTCAACAGACCCAGGAGTCCTCTGGAAAAAAAGAGGCACTCAGTGCATTGACCTTCCATTTTCCTTGAAGATATATCCCACTGAGGAGAGGAGATGAGAATTGTCATCTCCTCATTTAATGTAGGGGTTTTAAGGCGACAGAAAGTAATCAGGCATTGAAATTTCCTCAAATAGCCATTTTACAGTCCGCAAATAAAGAGGATGGCACATCGGAGTTCAAAATGGTTGCTCCACAGTTGTTCCCTTGACCACGTTCTTTGGAAGAAACCAAAATTAAGTCAATGCAGACCAAGCCATAAGGCCCAATTAATAGGCCACAGATCGGTTTTACATAGACATCCAAGTCTCAAAGTTGGAATATAAATCAATGGAAGCCTGTATAATGTTTCTTAATGGTTTGGTTTTTAACTCAGCAGCCATACTGATTACAAATATTGCGACGTTTTTGGGTTGCCATTTGTATGGTCTTCTTATCTGTTTTGAACTGCCCAGAGTTAATTCATACTAAGACTCAAAAACTCGCTCTCCTACACTTATTCCATGGACTGAGAAACAGAAATAAATCTCTTTTAATTTTCCAAACAATTCAGTCTGTTCTATATTTAGCAAAGCACATCTGTTCTCAACTCGGATGTGGCTTCATGGTGAGGAATGTAATCTCTTGGGATGTTAAATTTCTCTGAATTGCCTTAAGTGGTCTCTCAGGAAAATGGGAGTAAAAGTAATGATGGCTCCGAAGTGAGACAAGGCCTGCAGTCCCTTCCTTTGTTCCCCTCCCCTCCCCTCCCCCCCCCCACCCCACACAGATGCAAAGCCATTCCGTGTGGCAACACTGCCCCCTGGTGGAAAACCTGAGGAGGGGAGGCATCTCCATAACTTTCCAGAGAGATTCTTGCATTCAGAAATGGTAATTAGGGCTCAAAAGAAATGAAAGAGCTCCAGGAAAGTTAAGCTGGTATAGGGAATAATCAAAAATCGCACTTATGTTATATGACAGGAAATTCCTTTTGATGGGTTATTCTATGAGATACTGTATTTTCTTTAGGTCATGTATTCTTATTTTTTCTCCTAAATATCATGAAATCATGTAAAAATGAGTTGGGAAGGACCATCTCGATCGTCTTTAACAAACCATCCCTCACTGGTGAGGAGCCAGACCCTCTCTGAAGAACTCCAACCAAAAGAGGCTGTTCCAGCCAGATTAAAGCATCTCCCCCTCGTTCTTCCCTCAACCTCGTTTTACGCCAGGCAGACTGGGTCGGAAGGGCTTATCATTGGTCCAAATCTGCTCTATACCAGTTCTGTATTCTCTCTGAGAGGAAAATCATTCTTAGCACCTATTGTGCTTCTTCTACCATTCATTTGCAAAAGATTTTGCTAAAGATGAGACTTAGAGGAAAATATATTTTTATCCTCTTTTTATTTTTATTTTTTTCTTCAAACTGTATCCCACTTTTTTTTACATAAACTCCGTCTCTACATTCACCGGACCCCTTTTGGCCATTTTCTATCCTTCAATTAAAGCAGAAGCTGTCACTGAATATACAGTCCTCAGGATAAAAGAGGCACTCAGTGCATTGACCATCCACCTTTCCTTGAAGGTATATTTCACACAAGAGAGAGGGGAGAGGTGGGGAGGGAAGGGGAGGGGAGGGGAGGGGAGAAATATCCCTTAATTTACAAATGTATTCATGGAAAATACTCACTCTCTCCATTCACATGAGAGATTTCTTTGAAACTGTTTTGAAATTATGGGCCAGTTGTTCTAGCAGTCAGGACGTTGGAAGAAATAAAACACATTTTTTTTTATATGTCAAATCATGTCACTAAGATTGGCTAGTACTGACCAAGAATTATTTAGTAGCTACTGAAGAGACAGAGTGGGAAGTCATAGGTGATTTCAAAAGAAAAAAGTATGAGGGATTTTTTCTATAAATATGGAGTGTCTATGAAAATAGACATTTTAATCATTTATATTTCAGTTTTCATCATCACCGATCTCACTTGAAGAGCATCTCTGGACATTTTACAATAAAAGATCATATGATGTAGACTAAGCTATTGAGAATTTTATGCGTAGCACAATCATTGAAGGTCCGCTCGTCGCAAAGTCAAGTAATCTGTTTATAACAAACCTTTTCCCAAATGGCTGAGAAAGATAATCAATCACTTTGCCTTCTCCCAGTTGAAATGAAAGAAATGCATGAAAACTAAGGGACAATCTTCTATCATCCCTAAATTTATATATAATTTTGGATAAAGGAGATACACTATCCATTCACATAATATGGATTTTCTTAAAATAATTTTGAAATTTTGAGCAATTTCTTATAGGAGTCAAGACAGGCCTGTTGAATAATTAATAGCTAGGAAAAAGAGCAGGGCCACATTTGATTAAATATAATCCTAGCATTGCCATGTGGAAGTTGAGGGGGTGATTTTCCTTCATCACAGATCGAAAACTACAATGTGAGACCATAGGAGTTATTTCAATATTTATTTTCCATTTAATTTTCCTGTTGAGCAAAGAGGCTGAGCAATTCCAATCTTTCTCCCACCCGGAAGTTACTGGGAAAAACGGCAGCTGGGAAGGAAATTTTCCTGAACCGCCTAGAACATGACTTTCCCTGGAACTGACTTGAAACCACCGATCTACGTTCCTTTGCGATTCTAAGTATTATAACACGACCGCAATTAGACTACCTTTGGCCTGATGTTCTTAGGCCTTATTTTCTGACTTCTGCCCCCTTCCTTGGTGTCAGACCACACCACACTCTGGCAGGCCTTGCAGCATCCTGAATTTATTACTACATTTTGACTGCTAGCAGAGGGAAATGATTGTAAATGCATTTAAACTTTGAAAAGCCTATATGGGTGTGCATGTGTTCATGTGTGTGTGTCTTTTTGTGTGTACATATATGTAGTACATCTATGGATAGAGGGAGAGAGGATATATAGACACAGAAACAAATGCACATAAAGAGGGAGAGGGGAAGATCTGCGTCTCAAGAAAGAGGAAATGAGGGTTGAACTTCAAGACCAATAAAAGAATGAAGAGTTCTAATTACTGAATCAATTCTGTATTTCCTGATACTTTTTGAGAGCAGAACTTGAGAGCAATTTCCCTTTGCTGTCTTTCAGGAGGGTACTGAGATTTGCCATTTTCTTCCTATCCAAAAGGAGAACAGATCCCTGAATGCCCAGGCCAAGATCAGCTCTTCCTTCCTCTTGGCACTCAGGCAGCTTTCTCAGGTCCCTCTCAAGTCTCCTGGGAAAATCCAGCCTTCTGGGGCTGAGCTGACTTGCAGAGCAGCTGTGACCAAGGGAAGGTTTCTGCCTGGCTTCAGACTCACTTCCTCCCACTGTGTCTCCCGCACAGTAATAGACTGCCGAGTCCTCCAGTTTCAGGCTGTTCATTTGCAGGTAGAGTTGGCTTTTGGAGTTGTCCCTGGAGATGGTGAAGCGTCCCTTGACTTTGTCCGAGTAGTAAGTGTCAGATGTACCCATTGTTGCAACCCATTCCAGCCGTTTTCCAGGGGCCTGTCTCACCCAGCTCATCCAATAACCCCCGAAGTTGAAACCAGAGGCTTGACAGGAGAGACGGAGGGACTCTCCAGGCCTTCTCAAGTCCCCTCCAGACTCCACCAACTGGGCCTCTGACAGGACACCTAAAATAAAAGTTGTTTTAATGAGCTCTCCTTTATGCAAGAATTAAAATGGAAAGAACCTGAATAGGAGGGAAACAATTACCTCTGAGGACTGCTAGGAAGGAAACCAAATTCAGCCACAGGATCATTTTTGCTCCTGTTAAAGAATAGAGGGGACTTGACAGGAAAGGATTCAGGGGAGGGCACAAACTTTGTGTTGGTGGGAGTAGCCTGAAAAGAGAAACCCACCTTTAAAGGGGAAATTGTGGCCCAATTTGCATATTGCTCTGCATAAAGGAGCCCCTCGGGGCTTTGGGGTATAGATTTAGTTCAACACACCTTTCACACATGGGACATAGAAGAAAGGGCAGCTTTACACTGGAATAATTAAAGCTTCTGACAGAAGGTCCTCATTTTAGGAAGGGTTTTAAGGTGACAGAAAGAAATCAGGCATTGAAATATCCTCAAATAGCCATGCTACAGTCTGAAAACAAAGAGGATGTCACATCTGAGTTCAAAATGGTTGCTCCACAGTTGTTCCCTTGACCACGTTCTTTGGAAGAAACCAAAATTAAGTCAATGCAGACCGAGCCATAAGGGCCAATTAATAGGCCACAGATCAATTTTACATACACAACCAAGTCTCAAAGTTGGAATAGAAATCATTGGAAGCCTGTATAATGTTTCTTAATGGTTTGGTTTTTAACTCAGCAGCCGTACTGATTACAAATATTGGGGGGGGGGGGTTGGGTTGCCATTTTTAGGGTCTTCTTATCTGTTTTTAACTGCCCAGAGTTAATTCATAGTAAGACTCAAAAAACGCGCTCTCCTACACTTATTCCATGGACTGAGAAACAAAAAGAAATGACTTTTCATTTTCCAAACAATTCAGTTTGTTCTATATTTAGATAAGCACATCTGTTCTCAACTCAGATATGGCCTCATGGTGAGGAATGTAATCTCTTGGGATGTTAAATTTCCCTGAATTGCCTTCAGTGGTCTCTCAGGAAAATGAGAGTAAATGTAATGAAGCCTCCGAAGTGAGACAAGGCCTGTAGACCCTTCTTTTATTCCCCTCCCCCACGTCACCCCACCCATATGCAAAGCGATTCCATATGGCAACACTGCCCTCTGGTGTATAACCTGAGGAGGGGAGGCATCTCCATAACTTTCCCAGGAGATTATTGCATTTAGAAATGGTAATTAGGGCTCTGAAGTAATGAAAGAGCTCCACGGAACTTAAGCCAGTCTAGGGAGAAATCCAAAGCTGCTCTTTTGTTTATATGATAGGATATTCCTTTTGATGGGTTATTCTATGATATATTGTATTTTCTGGAGATGTTGTATTCTTATTTTTTCTCCTAAGTATCATGAAATCGTGTAAAAATGAGTTGGGAAGGACCATCTCGGTCATCTGGTACAAACCATCCCTAACTGGTGGGGAGCCAGACCCCCTCTGCAGACCCCCAACCAGAAGAGTCTGTTCCAGCCAGATTGAAGCAGGTCCCCCTCGTTCTTCCCTTGGCCTCGTTTTACTCCAGGCAGACTGGGTTGGAAGGGCTTAGCATTGGTCAAAATCTGCTCTATACCAGTTCTGTATTCTCTCTGAGAGGAGAATAATTCTTAGCACCTCTTGTCCTTCTTCTACCATTCATTTGCAAAAGATTTTGCTAAATATGAGTCTTAGAGGGAAGCATAATTTTATCCTCTTTTTATTTTTCTTTATTTCTTCAAACCTTTTTCCACTTTTTTTACATAAATTCCATTCCCAGGACCCCTTTTGGCCATATCGTATGGTTCAATTAAAGCAGAAGCAGTAACTCATTATACAGTCCTCTAGAAAAAAATGAGGCACTCAGTGCAAATCCAACCTTCTTTCCTCAACGTGGAGAGCTGTTCTGAGTAGCAGAAGGTATCTGCTTGGCTTCAACCTGCATTCTTGGCACTGTGTCATGCACAGTAATAGGCTGCCGTGTCCTCTGGCTTCAGGCCGTTCATTTCCATATACAGTTGGC
Organism: Candoia aspera; assembly: GCF_035149785.1. Classification (NCBI taxonomy): domain Eukaryota; kingdom Metazoa; phylum Chordata; class Lepidosauria; order Squamata; family Candoiidae; genus Candoia; species Candoia aspera. The sequence continues at coordinate 113,427,079 of NC_086156.1, read as the reverse complement.
TTTTGGAGTAGTCCCTGGAGATGGTGAAGCATCCATTCACTTTCTCCAGATTATACCTGGGAGTTGAGGAGGTACCTATGTAGGCAACCCATTCAAGTCTTAGGCAACCCGAGGAGGAGGAGGAGGAGGAGGAGGAGGAGGAGGAGGAGGAGGAGGCGGCAACATAATCTTCCTGTGTTGAGAAAGTACACTTGAGAAAGGGATCCTCAGATTAGCATCGCTAGCTCTTATTCTCTGAGGTTCAAACCCTCTTCCAATAATTGAACTCACAGATGCTTGCACTTCACCTTTGTTATTTCTACAAATACTTCTCTACAGATTAGCAACTCTGAAAAGTGTATTTCTGCAATTAAGGCTGCGTAGGCAGATATGCAGGATTGTAAGAGGAGAAACAACGGAAGGATCAAAGGAGGGTCAGAGAAATGGGAGCAATGAATTAGACTCCTTCTCTCATCCTTAAAACTGAGGACTTGAGCTCTGAGCCCTATTTTCTATGGGCTGATCTTGATGAACATGGAGCAAAACAAACTGCCTGGTTTGTAGTGGCTTCAAGGCAGATCTGAAAGCAGATGTGGGCAATTCAATTGATTTTATTACGGTCACTGACCAGTACAAGATACAATTCTATAAAAATATGCGCATTAGCATTTAGCCATAAAATATGAGCCATCTAAGTTAAAATAATTTTAAATTTGAGTTTACAATTTCATCCTCCTCTTTCTTCTATGAACTTGAACATCCTGATTGTTGCTTGCAAAAAAGGCTAATCTTTCTGCTTCTTGTTGCTTTCCATCTCTTGTATCTATGACATTACATTATTTATTTATTGTTATTATTTTTTACAATTATCAATCCACCAAAGAGGACCGAACATGTTTTTGCCAGTGAGGCAAGGCTGCCCCATTTCTCATCCATCCTAGCTTTCCTCATAGAAAATTGGATTCACAGTCCTCTCCTCTCCTCTCCTCTCCTCTTGACGTTTGTGGTGTGTTGCAGGGGAATATTTTTTTTTACCTGGTCTTCTTTATCATCTCCCTTCAACTTCACTGACTAAGTATGGTTTTCACTGGTATGAGTTGCTGTTTCTTCATTCAGTTGCTTCCGACCCTTCGTGTGTTCATGGACCAGCCCATGCAAGAGCTTCCTGCCGGCCGTCAACACCCCCAGCTCCCCCAGGGATGAGTCCGTCACCTCTAGACTATCATCCATCCATCTTGCCCTTGGTCGGCCCCTCTTCCTTTTGCCCTCCACTGTCCCCAGCATCAGCATCTTCTCCAGGGTGTCCTGTCTTCTCTTGATGTGGCCAAAGTACTTGAGTTTTAATATCATTCCCTCAAGTGAGCAGTCTGGCTTTATTTCCTGGAGGATGGACTGGTTGGATCTTCTTGCAGTCCAAGGCACTCTCAGGATTTTCCTCCAGCACCACAGTTCCAAAGGATCTATCTTCCTTCGCTCACATAGCATAAAATATTATCCTTTTTTATAATGCTATATATTAAATTACTATTTAGATAACTGTTTCTATGTTTTTAAGATCCTCTTTATCATGTCCACCCTTATGCCCTTTTCTCATTTTCTACCCCCCAAATTCTTTCACTGAGTTAAAGCCACACAAGTGTAGGACGAAAAGAAACAAAGAAACAAAAACAATATAAATTCATGTATTTAACAAATGCAAAATTCCTATTTGTGACAAAAAAAAGGGAGGGGGGAGGAACACTATTTCATCCTTTCCAATTCTTCTTCTATTCCCTTCCTTGATTTTCTTTGAGAATACAGGAAAAGAAAAGAAAAGGTAAAATATTGAGAATAACCTTTTCGTTTTGTTTTCTTTATAACTAAAATTTATCTATTCATTTTTATTAAGCATTCTAAACATGCAGAATGAAAAAGGAACTCTTCAAATGTTAAAAAAAACAACTTTAAAGTGTTTAGAAAAGGGACCATACAAGCACACTAGAAAACAAACTAAGAAAGAAAAAGGAAAGAATAAAATCTACCTTTCAGTTTATACTGATCAATAGTTAACTCTCTGCTAATAAATACACAGCTGCAATATAATCAGGACAATATAGGATTATCGGACAAGATGCAATTGCCAATATGTGTGATTGACGCAATCTACAAAACAGTTCTAAGCAACAGAATCTTTGCTCGGATATCAGATTGGCCTCCTCTCAGCTGGTTCTGCTCATGGAAAACACCTGGGGAAGTCAAGCAAGGGTTTCCCTCTTCTGTTGCCTCCATGACCAGCACTATTTAATCTCTGCTTTAGCCTCATGGAAGCAGCAGGAGGAGGCGGCAAGTTCACACAGTCGCAGGCCTTATTTCAGCCATTGGCAGACCTCACAGTGGGCTCTCTCTGGACCATCCCTGCCTCCTTCTGACTGCAGATGGAGAGGGTCCTACACCTCCAGTTCAAGGAGGGAGCATCTCTCGGGGGCTTTAATTTCCCTCAGGAATATTTTGGATAACATTCATCCCTGACTCCTTCTCCTCCTCCTCTGCACTATTTTTGAAACAGGATTTCTTGGTGTGTCCTATGACTGATCTTGGGGCATAAGTTGTGACATTCGCAGAAGGAATGGGTCATGCTTTTGTTGGCAGATGCTGGGAAAGCCTTTAGCCCAGGAGAGGTCAAAAAAGTCACACACCAAGCATTTCTATAAAAATAATTTATTTACAGAAAGCAAAACAAAAACAAAACATATTTAAAGGACTTAGCTCCCCTTTGGAGCAAGCCTTGCTTGGATACATTGCCGGCAGAGAAAAAAAAAAAGAGGAAGTAAGAAACAAGTCCGGGCAGGTTTCCTCCCCCCAGGCTATTTTGCATGAAGCACGTGAGAGGAGACAATCAAATACAACCTTTTCACCGGCCAAAATGATTAGGTACAACAGCAGCTTAATCTGTTAGTAGGAAAAACTCAACAGTCCCCTTTTTACACTATAGATTAAGACGCAAACCAATCTTCTCTGACAACTTTATATGTCTTTCCATTCACATTACTTTACCATTATCTCCCCTTTGGTTTAACAGAAAGCTACCGTTCTTCTTCCTGTGTTTTTCCAAACCTAGGTTGTTATAATTCCAAGGCTTTTTAATGTGAAATGGCTTTTCATGCAGGCTTCAAAATCAAGCCTTTGTTTTTCTGTTGATGTGAACAGCAGCAAATCATCAACATAAATGCACAGATACATACAGCCTTGTTTGTCCTTCTTCATATATACACAGGGATCTGCTTTTCCTTTTTCAAAACCAAAACTCTGCAGTTTTTCATCTAATTTTTGGTTCCAGGATCTAGCAGCTTGTTTTAACCCATAGATTGACTTCTGCAGTTCACAGACTAGATTCTCCCCTTTTTCATAGCCAGGGGGTTGCTGCATGTATATTCTGTGGTCTAAATCTCCATAGAGAAATGCAGTTTGAATGTCATAGTGGTTAACTGACATTTCTTTTAGTGCAGCAACTTTTAACAGTAATCTAATTGATTCACCTTTAGTAACTGGTGCAAAAGTCTTGTCAAAGTCTAAATCTTTCCTTTGAGTGAACCCTTTTGCAACCAACCTTGCTTTATATGTTTGGATTTTGCCATCAGCATCCCTTTTCAGTTTGAAAACCCACCTACAACCCAGACAGCATTCATTGGGAGGTAGATTTACCAGTTTCCATGTTTTATTTTCTTTCAAGGATGCTAATTCCTGTTGCATGGCAGAATGCCAATTTTGTGCAATCTCAGGTGGTAAAGCATTCACTTGTTCTAAAGACTCAGGTTCTGTGAATATGTGAAAAGCCTTTACTGTTTCAGCCTGAAAACGTGATGGAGGAACGCCTTTATTACTCCTCTGAGATCTACGAGGTAATACAGGGCTTAAATTTTGACTCCTATCACTTTCCTGAGAAGCATCTGTCTCATCAGACAGATCTTCAGTTTGCTTTTCTGGTTTAATGTCCTCATCAGGCAAAAGATCACTATCAGCAAGTCCTTGCTGTTCTCTTGTGGGGGTCAGTTCAACTGGAGAGCTAGAATTTAATCTCCCCCAGTTTTGTTCAGCAAAAGAAGCGCTTTTGCTAATTATTAATTTCTCTCCCATTATGAACCTGTAGCTCCTCTGGTTTTGTTCATAGCCAACAAAGATGGCTTTCTTTGTTGTGGGGCCTCCTTTCCTTCTCTGCTGTTTTGGGACGTGAACCCATGCAGTGCTACCAAACACTCTAAGATGGTTTACCTTTGGTTTCACACCATAAAACAAATGGAATGGAGTGTCCTGAATCACAGAGTTATACAACCTGTTCTGTACATAAGTGGCAGTAGATATGGCCTCTCCCCAGTACTTAAAACATAATCGTGAATCTTTTAACATGCATTCCATCGCATTTTGCAAGGTTCTGCCCTTTCTTTCAGCAACACCATTTTGCTGAGGGGTGTACAGGTTAGAAAGAATTTGTTCTATCCCCTTTTCCACTAGGAACCTTCTGAATTTGTGAGAAAGGTATTCTCCTCCTCTATCACAATGGAGTGCAGATACAGGCCTAGGGAATTATCCATTTGCCCATGTCACAAAACTTTTAAATTTCTCAAATGACTCATCTTTATGTTTTAAGATGTAGATAAATGTGTATCTTGAGAAATCATCAGTGATGGTCATTGCATTCCTTGCTTGTCCAAGACTTGGAGCAAAAGGACCAATAATGTCAGAGTGTACAATTTCCAAAGGTCTAGTAGTAACTCTGTCTCTGTGCTTACTCACAGGAGCTTTTAGCGTTTTGCATTCTTTGCAAACTACACAGTCTAAGTATTTATCACAGGGTTTTATCTTTAGGTCAGCACACAGCTGTGGCATTTGTGCTATATACTTGAAATTAGCATGACCAAATCTCCTGTGCATCAGGTGTACACATTGGTCATGATATGGTGTGTTGCCAACTGCAGCCTTGCAGCTTGGCTTCCTTGCATTTTGCACAATGTACAAGGAGTCTTTTAACATACCAGTAGCACACAATTTCCCATGTTTACGTATCTCACAACCATTTTTCTTAAATGTTATGATATACCCTGTTGCAGCCAATTGTGCCACAGATAAAAGGTTTGATTGTAAATTTGGCACATACAACACACCTTTTACAGTTTCTCCTAAGCAGGATAAATACAAGTCACCTTGTCCCATAATTTTGGTCACAGACCCATCAGCCAAAGATACACTTTGTCTTTCAGTTTTAGACAGTGACACAAAAGAGCTTTTACAATTACATAAATGACAACTGGCCTCAGAATCTAACACCCATACATCAGAATTACCCTTCTGAGCAACCTGTGCAATTTGGGTTGTCTGAAGAGCCTTCTTCTGTGTTGCCCTTGTGTCCTTCTTCTCTGTCTTTCTACTCTTGGGTCTCAAGGCACAGTCTCTTTGCAAATGTCCAGCTGAACCACAAGTGAACCATCGCTGGCTTGCTAGCACTGTGGCCTCAGGTTCCAATCCCTTCTTTTCCCTCATTTTCTGGTCTTGCAGCTTTCCAGAAGAGATGGGGGGGGGATCTTTCCTCTCTCTTCTCCCATTCAGCGAGTAAGCGCTGTGTAACATACGATGGGGTGAGGTCAGCTTCAGGCATAGCCTCCAGGGTACAAATCAGCGTGTCCCACATTGCATTTAGTGAGGACAGGAGGATATAGGATTTTGCGAGAGGTGTAAATTCCATTCCTCTCTCCTGCAGCTCAACAAACAGCTGCTGAATATAATGCAGGTGCTCAGGAAGGCTATCTCCTTCTGCAAGGTAGGCTCTGTACAGCTTTTTCATCAGAGTAACTTTACTCCCTGCTGTTGCCTTTACATATAAGTCTCTCAAAGCGTCCCAAAGTTGCTTTGCAGACAGCATGCCTCGCACATGGTCTAGCTGATTGTCCTCAACTCCCAAGATAATGGTGGCTCTAGCCCGCTCATCCTGTCTCAGCCATTCAGCACTGGGATTTTGGGGGTTTTGCTCACCAATTTGCAGCCAAAGATTCTCTTTGTGAAGATACATCTCCATCTTCAGGGCCCAATTCAAATAGTTGGTCTCTGATAGGCGCTCCAGAGGCATCGCTGAGGGCTGGGAGGTAGCCATGGCTTCTTCCTTCTTCTGCAAGTCAGCTCAGCTAGCTTCTTTGTCCTGTAGACCGGCAGTTTCTGGAAAATCTCCAGGCGGCTCCAAAGAAAATCTTCACAGGTCTTTGCTACCTGCCTTTAAATTGTGCATGAGGTGTGGAGCTGATCTCTTTTTTCTCTCTGGGTTTTACTGGGCTGCTCACTGGGACCATAACCTGTTGGCAGATGCTGGGAAAGCCTGTAGCCCAGGAGAGGTCAAAAAAGTCACACACCAAGCATTTCTATAAAAATAATTTCTTTACAGAAAGCAAAACAAAAGCAAAACATATTTAAAGGACTTAGCTCCCCTTTGGAGCAAGCCTTGCTTGGCTACATTGCCGGCAGAGAAAAAAGAGGAAGTAAGAAACAAGTCAGGGCAGGATCCTCCCCCCAGGCGATTTGCATGAAGCACGTGAAAGGAGTCAATCAAATACAACCTCTTCACCTGGCCAAAATGATTAGGTACAATAGCAGCTTAATCTGTTAGTAGGAAAAACTCAACAAAAACATGACTCAAAAACAACAAGAAACTTTAATAACTAATTCAGGTTCTACAATAGAAAAAAGATTAGATACTTAGGAGTAAAATTATCAACAAATAATATAAATATTATTTCAAACGAATTAGCGGAAAATCTGGAAGGAAATAAAAATTGATATGGAAAGGTAGTGAAAATTACAATGATCTTTGCACAGAAAGATATCCGTAATCAAAATGAATGTATTACCGAAGATGCTATTTCTTTTCCAAACATTACCAACTCTAATCAATGAAATAATATTTAAAGTATGACAAAAAGATATCTCATTTTTTATTTGGCAAGGAAAAAGACAACGAATTAAATTGATTTTTTTACAAGATGCTAAAGAAAGAGGAGGGTTGTTGTCACCAGATCTTAAATTGTACTTTGAAGCTTTTTGCTTTCTGGGGATAAGAGAATGGTTAACGTCAGAAAATCCAAACCTTCTACAGCGAGAGGGACATGAACTTAGATGTGGGTGGCTGCATCTATTTGGAATGAAAAAGCAAAAATGAACAAGGAATTGAGAAATCATACTATTAGAAAAGTATTATTGAGGGTTTGGGATAAATATAACAGTAGATTATTACCAAACATACCAGTGTGGATATCGCCACAAGAAGCTTTTGCAAGGAGGGAAAGTTTAGATGATAAGATAAAATGGTTAAGATATAAAGATCTGATCAAATATGAACGAGATACACCTGTGCTAAAAACAAGAGAAGAAATAGGAGGAGAAGGACACCGGTGTCATTGGTTCACATATATGCAGTTAAATGAACGATTTAAATGAGATAAAAAAATATATAAATTTAAAAAAGAAAAAACATAGATCGAAAAACAGTTATGTATAAATAATGAGCATATTATGACAAAGATGTAGAAAATATTATTACAATTAAATCAAGAAGTTGAACAGGTCAAAGAGTGTATGATTAATTGGGCAAGAAATTTTGGTTATAACATTTTATTAGATAACTGGAAAACAATGTGGACAAAGCCATTAAAATTTACATTGTGTTATCATTTATTGGAAAACATGTACAAAAGGATGTTCAGATGGAACCCAACTCCACAAAAAGATGCAAAATTGCATAAAAACGTTTCTAATGTATGTTGTAAATGTTCACAAAGGGAAGGAACATTTTACAAATCACTTTGCAATCTCCCAGTTGGAATGCAAGAAATGCCTGAAAACTAAGGGACAATCTTCTATCATTCCTAAATTTATATATAATTTTGGATAACGGAGATACACTATCCATTCACATAATATGGATGTTCTTAAAAGGATTTTGAAATTTTGGGCAAGTCCTTATAGGAGTCAAGACAGGCGTGTTGAATAATTCTTACCTAAGATATAGAGCAAGGTTACATTTTATAAATAAAAACCTAGCATTCCCATGTGGAGGTTCTGGTGATGATTTTCATAAATCACAGATCAAAATCTACAAGGTGAGATCATAGGAGTTATTTCAGTATTTTCTTCCATTTAATTTTCCTGTTGTAAGAAAAGAGGCTGAGCGATTCCAACCTGAATTCCTGATTCTTTCAGGAGGGTACTGAGATTTGCCATTTTCTTCCTATCCAAAAGGAGAACAGCTCCCACAATGCCCAGGCCAGGATCAGCTGTTGGTCCCTCTTGGCACTCAGGCAGCTTTCTCAGGTCCCTCTCAAGTCTCCTGGGAAAATCCAGCCATCTGGGTCTGAGCTGACTTGCAGAGCTGAACTGAGGAAGGGAAAGTTTTTGCTGGGCTTCAGACTCACTTCCTCCCACTGTGTCTCCTGCACAGTAATAGACTGCCGAGTCCTCCGGCTTCAGGCTGTTCATTTGCAGATACAGCTGGCTGCGGGAATCGTCCCTGGAGACGGTGAAGCGTCCCTTGACTTTGTCTGAGTAGTAAGTGGTAGAGTCAAGCATCTCTGGAAGTATGCTGGACACCCATTCCAGGCCTTTCCCTGGAGCCTGTCGCACCCAGCTCATAGGGAGAACACTGAAGTCAGATCCAGAGGCTTGGCAGGAGAGACGGAGGGACTCTCCAGGCCTTCTCACATCCCCTCCGGACTCCACCAACTGGATCTCAGACTGAACTCCTAAAGAAAACAAAGGTGTTTCAATGAGATCTCCTGAATACAAAAGCAGAAAATTGAGGGAAATTCTATAGAGAGGGAAGAATTACCTTGGAGGACTACTAATAAGGAGAAGAAGTTTAGCCATGGGATCATTTTTGCTCCCTTTAATGAACGGAGGGGAATTGGCAGGAAAGGATTCAGGAAAGTGCAAACTTTGTGTTGGTGGGTGTAGCCTGAAAAGGTGAAACCATGGGGCGCTTTTAAAGAGGAAATTGTCTGTCAATTTGCATATCACTTGGCATAAAAGAGCCCCTCAGGGCATTGATGTCATAGATTTCCTTGCACAAATCTGACACTGGGGATTTTCAACATAAATTTCCAGTCCTGCAAAAATTGAACGCATTTTTTTTTCTGTGACGACATAGGAGAAAGGCAGGTTTACATTAGAGTAATTAAAAGAGGGAGAAGCCAAATTTCCCCACCTCTCCAAAGGGATTCAAGGCAACAGAGAATGAACATCCCCTAAGAACTTTTGGGAGAGACATTTTAGAGCTAGAACATGAAACCAACAGTGCATCTGAGTTTGGGAGTATTTCCCACCTTGCTTGCCTTTTTGAAGACACCCAAAACAATGCCAACCTAGCTATGAGGCACAATCTGTGCGTTGGAGTTGAATCAGAGAAATCACGGGGAAATAAAGACTAGACAGAGCCAATAGTGTGTTCTTTGCTTCTCAGATTGGTTTTTAACTCAGCAGTTGTTTGGATTTTATATACTGCTTGTTTTAGTTTACTATTTTGTGTTCTGTTCTTAACAGTTGCTGGTTGCCCAGAGTTAATTCAAATAGATAGGCAGCCATATTAATTGAAATAATAACAATAACAATAATAATGATTAATAATAATAATAATAATAGCAACAATAGTAAGTCATGACTTCATGGTAAGGATTGTAGCCTCCTGAGATGTGGAATATTCTTGAGACTTTTTCAGTGAACGATTATGGAAGTACGAAAAAAAAGGAATGGTGCCCCCCAAATGAGGCCGTCTCCAATGGCACTTGCTTTATCTCCCTACCCCACCCCCACCCCAGACACAGACCATGGGATTCAGTGTGGCAACACTGCCCCCTGGTGTGGGAAGTGAAGAGAGCAGCCCTCGGCCCAATTCCACACAGACATTCGTTCCAGGCAAAATTCTCCTCAGTATGCCTATGGCTCTTTGGATGTTTGGAAGGATTATTCCACATTGGCATTTCCTGCCTCCAGCCATGACACTATATTGTATCCCATTCCAGTATCCTGTCTGAAGCCAGTCTCATCCAGATCAGACTGCAAGCAGTGAAGTTGCAATTGGAAGCTTCAGGCCATATTAATAATTATGTCTTTCCTTCCAGCAAACTCTCTGGTTGGATACCTGGAAAAAAAGAGTCCTAAAGATCTCACTAGAGGGCTGATTTCTTCTTCTGTTGTATACGGACAGAAGACATCCCCCTGTAATGGGAACAGAGGAAACAAATTGGGGCAAAAGTATTGCATTTGTCCTTCTCCTCTCATTCCACCTCCTACGCCCTCTAGGAGTTGGCCGGAAAATTGACAGAGAAACCCAAGTTATTTTTATAATAAATTACTTCTTGATGAAATAAATTAGAACCTATATTTAGATATACATTGGAATTCAAAGAGCATCTTCTCAGAATTTTCAGGGGGAAAAAGTTGGAGAGAAGTCCAAGAGAAGGGAGGGGCAGTGCTCCATCAACATCTTGCCACCCCTCCTTGGAGCTCACTGCAATGTGTCACTGACTACAATCACAATTTGGAAACGAGGAACAAGTGATTGATCTCTGTGAATGACCAAAGGAGCATTTCTTTCAGGGTAAGTAAAACTCTGCATTGCAGCTCTTCACCAATTCAGAACAGAGTTTCAAGAATCAATTCTTCAACCCAATATGGACAAGAATTGTTTGAACACCACTGGAGTAGACACAAAATTTGGTCCTGAAATTGTGGTAAACCACTGTTCTTATCTATGGCTTGTGAAATAAATTAGAATTAATTAGATTCCAGCATAACACTAGAGAAAGAAACAAAAAATTTGCAATGTGAAATTTCTAGGTCCACTCAACTCCCAACGTTAAAGTGAAGGAAACCACATTACCATCAGCTTGTCCTTCTGTAAAAAGTCTTTCTTTTTTAAAGTATTTTTTTCCTGTTTTTTTTCCCATCCTAATGGAAAAAAGCTCCCACAATGCCCATGCCAAGATCCGCTCATCATTCCTCTTGGCAATCAGAAAGCTTTCTCGGGTTTCCCTCAAGTCTCTCAAGTCTCTCTGGCAAATCCAGCCTTCTGGGGCTCAGTTGAATTGCAGAGCTGCTCGGACGAATGGCAGGTTTGACCTTTTCATTGAACTTTTAAGATCATTACAGAAATGAAAAAAATGTGACTCCAAAATGAGACAAATGAAACACTGGATTTATTTCCCCACCCTGCTGCACCCTGTGCATAGCCAATGCAATAATGTGACCACACTGCCCCCTGCTGTAAACGTTCAGGAGGACAGGCATCTACCTTTTTTTCCAGGATTGTAACTGAGGCAGAGAAGGCATGAAGGTTGTCCAGGAGATCTAGGCAGGTCTGTTGTCCGTGGTGCCAGGCTTTCACAGGCCATATAAACACCATAGACACAGACATTGGGTTTGTCAGGGAAGACACCAAGGACAACAGACTGGCATTTCTAGACTGTGAGGTTCTTACTGGGACCTGTGGCAAGGTAGAAATACAGATGTACAGGAAACCCCCACACACAGACCAGTACCTGATGTTTGACTCCCACCATCCATGGCAGCACAAAATAGGAGGCATCAGGACACTACGTCACAGGGCAGAAACCATCCCCACCTCCATGGATGCCAAAAAGAAAGGAAACCAGCACCTGAGGTCCTGTGGGTATCCTAATTGGGCCTTCATTAAATCTAAGTCTACCCCTAGACCTAAAAAAATGGCAGACAGGGCTGAGACTCAGAGTCAACGGAAGAACCTGGTCCTTACTTACAGGCCGGCGTGTCGGAATGGATAAAATCAATATTTGGAAAACACCCCATACCTGTATTTTTCAAACCCACTAACACACTGAGACAGAGGCTTGTACACCCTAACGATCCAACACCAAAACATAAGAGGAGCAACGTAGTAAATGCAATCCAGTGCAGGGAGGAGTGTTCTGAGCTGTACTTTGGGGAAACCAAATAGCCTTTACACAAGAGGATGGCCCAACACAGGAGGAGCAACAGCACAGGACCAGAATCAGCAGTTTACCTTCATCTAAAAGAAAAAAGACACTCATTTGAGGACAACAATGTTCACCTTTTGGACAGAGAAGAAAGGTGGTTAGAGAGGGATTAAGGAATCCATTCTTGCCAAAGTGGAAAATCCTTCCCTCAATAGAAGCGGAGGCCTCAGACACAAGTTCTCCCCCATTTTTCATGCTGCTCTTTCATCAGTCCCCAGGAAGATTAAGACCACCAGGAAGGCCACTCTTAACGATCCACTCGGGGATGAACACAGGATCTAGGAGTAAGACATCCCAAACACAATCCACACCTCCATGGCACAATTAACATCCATTCAGGTGCAGGGACAATGCAGCCACCCTGGGAAACATATATGGGGTCCCCTCACCAACCTTGGCCCAGACTGAAGTAGCTACCAAAAAGAAAGAAATCCAGTTGCCATGACTCAACCTACAGACAGTTTCCCGTAATAGGTCATTTGGATACTCAATCCTTGTTGACCACTTGAGGCCTGACCTTTGACTCTGCCAAACACTGAAAAAAATGATTTGTTACCATTGATACCTGGCTACCTGGCATCTCTGTGACTTGCTCCTTGAACAAGAACAAAATACCAACAAGGACTTCTGGGAAGGAGGTTCATAATTGACATAGTTTGAATCTCTTGGCTTTGCCCAGCTGAGGGGAGAGAGGCTGGATTAAGGGAATTGAATATACATATATTAATGTGGAAAGAATGAGAAAAGAGCAACACGTAGAAAAGAATTGAATGGGGGAGAGTTGGCGATATGGAGGACCAACGGAGACTGAACTGCAAAATTTGTCCAGGTAGAATTGTAGGTAAAGTTTTTAAACTTTTTTAAAAACAGCCCAGGTTATTCTACTGCCCTGAATTTTCTGCAGTCTCCCCTACCATACTGCTAACCAGGTTCCACAGTGAAAATGCTAAGGTCAGGCCTATATTCCCACTTGCTAAGATGGAGATTCATCTGCTGCTTCTCATTCCAATTACACAAATTCAACCTCCTGAGATGGAAGGAACTTGCAGGGCTGCTCAGAGGAAGGGAAGGTTTTTGCCAGGCTTCAGACTCACTTCCTCTCACTGTGTCTCCCGCACAGTAATAGACTGCTGAGTCCTCCGGCTTCAGGCTGTCCATTTGCAGATAGAGTTGGCTTTTGGAGTTGTCCCTGGAGATGGTGAAGCGTCCCTTGACTTTATCCAAGTAGTAAGTGCTAGATGAGTCTGTAGTTATGTGGGCCACCCATTCCAGGCCTTTTCCTGGAGCCTGCCTCACCCAGTCCATCCAGTAGCTGCTGAATGTGAATCCGGAGGCTTGGCAGGAGAGATGGAGGGATTCTCCAGGCCTTCTCAGGTCCCCTCCAGACTCCACCAACTGGCCCTCTGACTGGACACCTAAAAAAAAAAAGTATTTCAAAAAGGTCTCGTATGTACAAGAATTAAAATGGAAACATCCTGAAGAGGGAGGAAACAATTACCTCTGAGCACTGCTAGTAAGGACACAAAGTTTACCCAGAGGATCATTTTGCTCCCTTGAATAAATGGAGGGGAATTGACAAGTGAGCGTTTGGGAGACTGCACAAACTTTGTGTTGGTGGGAGTAGCCTAAAAAGAGAAACCCTGGGGCTCCTTTAAAGGGGAAATTTTGGCCACATTTACGTATCGCTCAGCATAAAAGAGCCCCTCGGGGCATTGAGGTATGGATTTCTTTCAACACACCTTTCACATGCAGGACATAGGAGTAAGGGCCTCTTTAGACTGGAATAATTAAAGCAAGATATGACTGAAACTCATTTCAAGAAAGTGTTTTTAGGTGACAGAAAGAGATCATGAACTGAAATTTCCTTAAACAGACACGTTAGAGCCGGCACATCGGAGTTCAGAACGGTTGCTCCACAGTTGTTCCGTTGACCACCTTCTTTGGAAGACACCCAAAATAAGTGAATGCAGACCGAGCCGGTGGCGCTGCGGGTTAAACCGCTGAGCTGTCGATCGGAAGGTCGGCGGTTCGAAACCGCGCGGCGGGGTGAGCTCCCGTTGCTCGTCCCAGCTTCTGCACACCAAGCAGTTCGAAAACATGCAAATGTGAGTAGATTAATTGGTACCGCTTCGGCGGGAAGGTAACGGCGTTCCGAGTCGTCATGCTGGCCACATGACCCGGAAGTGTCTATGACAACGCCGGCTCCAAGGCTTTGAAACGGAGATGAGCACCGCCCCCTAGAGTCAGACACGACTGGACTTTACGTCAAGGGAAACCTTTACCTTTACCTAGACCGAGCCATGAGGCCCAATTTGTAAGCCACAGTCGAATTAGGCATACACATCCAAGTCTCAAACTTGGAATCAAAGAAATAATATTGGAAGCCTTAGGGGTGTTCCTTATTTGTTTTGTTTTTTACTCAACAATCTTATGGATTTCATATATTGGTTGCTTTTTGGTTGCCATTTTGTATGGTCTTCTGTGTTATTAACTGCCCAGAATTAATTCATCTTAAGATTCATAAACCTGCCTCTCCTACAATTATTCCATGGACTGAGAAACACAAATAAATGACTTTGCATTTTCCAAACAATTCAATTTGTTCTATATTTAGCAAAGCACATCTGTTGTCAACTCGGATGTGGCTTCATGGTGAGGAATGTAATCTCCTGGGATGTTAAACTTTCTGGAGGTCTTTTCAGTGATCTCTTAGGAAAATAAGAGTATATATAATGATGTCTCTGAAATGAGACAAGGCCTGTAGACCCTCCCTTGATTCGCCTCCCGCACCGCCACCCGAAACATATGCAAAATGATACAGTGTGACAATACTGCCCCCTGCTGTAAAACTTGAGGAGGGGAGGCATCAGCATAACTTCTGAGAAGAGTCTTCCATTAAAAAATTAGGGCTCAAAATAAACGAAAGATCTCCTGGAAACTATATTTACTTATTCATTCATTCATTCATTCATTCATTCATTCATTCATTCAATTTATATTGCCACCCAACTCAATCTAGTGACTCTGGGTGGCTAACAACAATAAAAACAGTGATAATATAAAACAATAAAAACAATAAGAAAACTTAAATATAAATATAAATACAGCCGAGTGATCTTAAAAGCCACCGTAACATAACCATGAAACAGGTCCATTCCTGCACTCCGGGACCCAGGCCCGGGCACAAAGCCAGGTCTTCAAGGCCTTCTGAAAAGCCAAGACAGGCATGTTGAATTATTCCTACCTAGGATAAATATCAGGGTTATATTTGATGAAATAAAAATCTAGCATTGCCATGTGGAAGTTGTGGGGCTGATTTTCCTCAATCATAGATCGAAAACTACAAGGTGAGACCATAGCAGTCATTTCAATATTTTTTTCCATTCAATTTTCCTTTTGAGCAAAGAAGCTGAGCGATTCCAATCTTTATCCCACCTGGAAGTTAGTGGGGCAGAAGGCAGTCGAGGCCTCCCTGGGTGGGGAGGGGGTGGCAGCAGGAACTGCCAGGCAGCTACCAAAGGCAAGAAGAGAGTCCAAACTCAATGGACCCGGGAGGCTTCTGGGAGAGGGTCTCTGCAATTCCCAACTTTTGGGTTTCTTGGCTCTGCCCAGCTGTGTGGAGGGAGTGTAAGGATTAAGGGAATTAAACATATATTAATGCTGAAGGAATGAGAAATGAACAACATGTAGAAACAAGTTTAACTGAGGAGAGATTGTGGTATTCAGAGAACTAAATGGGAATGAACTGAAATATTCATCAAGGAAGAAATGTAGGTCATGAGTCCCTATTTGTTCCTCTCATGAAATTTTAACTTAAAAAAAAAAAAGCTTCCTAGTATATTCTCCTGCCCTATTACTTCCTTCTTGTCCCTCAACCAAGTGCTAAGAAGATTAAACACTGTTTTTTCCAAGATCAGCTCTGGGCTTCCACTTCTTTTCATGGAGGTTTATCTGAACTTTCTTGGTTATAATACATGCATTGAACCTTCTGTGACTGAATCAACTTGCAGAGCGACTCAGAGGAAGGGAAGGTTTTTGCCAGGCTTCAGACTCACTTCCTCTCACTGTGTCTCCTGCACAGTAATAGACTGCTGTGTCCTCTGGCTTCAGGCTGTTCATTTGCAGATAGAGTTGGCTTTGGGAGTTGTCCCTGGAGACGGTGAACCGTCCCTTCACTTTGTCCAAGTAGTAAATAGTACTGGAACCTGGATTTATGTATGCCACCCATTCCAGCCCTTTTCCAGGGGCCTGTCTCACCCAGTACATGTAGTAGCTGCCGAAGTCAAATCCAGAGCCTTGGCAGGAGAGACGGAGGGACTCTCCAGGCCTCCTCACGTCCCCTCCAGACTCCACCAACTGGCCCTCAGACTGGACACCTACAAAGAAAGGTGTTTCGGTGAAATCTCATGTATACAAGAATTAAAATAGAAAGAAACTCTGTATAGAGGGAAAAATTACCACTGAGGACTGCCAAAAAGGACACCAGGTTTAGCCACAGGATCATTTTTGCCCCCTTTAATGAATGGAGAGGAGTTGATATGATAGGATACAGGAAGGTGCACAAGTTTTGTGTTGGTGGGTGTAACCTGACAAGGAAAACCGTGTGTCTCCTTTAAATGGGAAATTTTGGGCCCATTTACATATCACTCAGCATAAAAGAGCCCCTCAGGGCATTGAGGTATAGATGTCTTTCAACACACCTTTCACATACAGGACATAGGAGAAAGGGCAGCTTAGACTGAAATAATTAAAGCAAGATCTGACAGAACCTCCTCAATCCAACTAGGGGTTTTAAGGTGACAGGAAGAAATCATGCCCTGAAATTTCCTTAAACAGCCACGTTAGAGCCCAGACATGGAAAGGATGGCACATCGGAGTTCAGGATGTTTCCTTCGCAGTTGTTCCCTTGGCCACGTTCTTTGGAAGACACCCAAAATAAGTGAATGCAGACCGAGCCGTAAGGCCCAGTTTGTAAGCCACAGTTGAATTTTACATACACATCCAAGTGTCAAAGGTGGAATTAAAAAAAATCATATTGGAAGCCTGAAGGGTGTTCCATATTAGTTTGGTTTTTAACTCGCAGTTGTATGGATTTCATATCTTGGTTTTTATTTTTTTTTGCTTGCCATTTTTTATGGTCTTCTTATGTGTTATTCGCTGCCCAGAGTTAATTCATACAAATACTAATAAAAATGCCTTTCCTACACTTACCCCATGGACTGAGAAATACAAATAAATGACTTTGCACTTTCCAAACAATTCAGTCGGTTCTTTATTTAGCAAAGTACATCTGTTGTCAACTCAGATAGGACTTTGTTGTGAGGAATGTAATCTCTTGGGATGTCAAACTGTCTTGAGCTCTTTTCAGTGAACTGTTAGGAAAATGAGAGTAAATATAATGATGCCTCCGAAGTGAGACAAGGCCTGTAGACCCTTCCTTGGTTCCCCTCCCCCACCCCCACCCCCTCCCCACACATATGCAAAGCGATTCCGTGTGGCAACACTGCCCCCTGGTGGAAAATATGAGGATCAGAGGCATCTCCATAACTTTCCCAGGAGATTCTTGGATTAAAAAAATAGGGCTCAGAAGAAAGGAAAGATCTCCAGGAAACTTAAGCAGGTCTAGGGAGAAATCCAAAGCTGCTGTTTTGTTATATGATTGGAAATTACTTTTGATTGGTTACACTAGGAGATAATATATTTTCTGGAGGTCATTTATTCTTTTGCTTTTTCCTCCTAAATGTCATGAAACCATGTAAAAATGAGTTGGGAAGGACCATCTAGGTATAAAGTTCGATTCTGCCCCTGCCTCTAAAAATGAAACTTATGCAGAGCCAGAAGGAGAGAACAAAACTTAAGGGAGAATTGAGGAATGGGAAACCAGGAGTGACTCAGCAGAGCGGGAAAATGTGGAGATGCTGATTGGGCAGAAACTGGAGGGAGATTTAAACCCCCCAATCAGTGCTTGTGAAAGGAGAGCTGAGAAGTGAGCAAAGCGAAAGGCAACACAATTGGTGTGATGATTGCCTTAATCCCAATAAAACGCTCAGACTTCAAATCAAAGTTTAGGTTCTGATTTTATTTAGAATACAGTGCAAACAGGAAGAAAGCAGAGAATGAGAAAAGCACGCCTAAAGTCAAACTAAATAGCCCCACTTCAAACAGTGTCCCACCCACCCCCCTTCATTCATTACAATCCCCCATTCCCAGGTGCTCCTAACGAGCTCTGCTGATCAACGGGCAAAAAGACCTTGACATTAAAAAGATAACCCAAACACATTCCTACACGGCACAGGCAGACAGAGCTCTCCATACAAGGTTTACCAGCAGCACCCTCCCAGCCAGGAGCGCGCATCAACACTCTGGCATGCGAACCGTTATGATGCACAGGAACATTGAAACGGGGAACATGACAATTGGCTACTGAGGAGAAATGGCATTAAAAGGATCAGATAAAAAGGCTTCCATGCCAAGAGCAAGCTGCCAGAGACAACCGATCCACAGAGCTCACCGCTTCCTTAGGAGAGTCCTTACCAGAATGCGGAGCCTCGCCTGTAGCTGACACGGAATCAGAGCCAGCTCCTTCTACTCATGGACTTACTACCTCCTCCTCGCACTGTCCCAGCCAAGTCCTGTATTCCCTCTGCAGTCAAGCCTTGTTCAAGCAACCTAGCCAAGCAGCATCGTGCCTTCCGATCCCAGCTATGCCTCGCTGAGTCCAGCCATGCCTTTTGATTTAAGCCAAGTCTTACCAAGTCCAGCTTTGCTTTCTGATCCAAGGCATATTTTTCAAAGTCCAACCTTACTCCCAGACTCAAGTCTTGTCTTGTCGAGTCCAGTTGTACTTCCAGATTCAAGCCTTCTCTTGCCAAGTTCATCTGTGTTTCCAGATTTGAGCCTCATTCTGCCGAGTCCAGCCATGCTTCCAGATCTAAGCCTTGCCTTGCCAAGTCCAGCCTTGTCTCCAGATTCAAGCCTTGTCTTGCTGGTCCAGCCGAATCCAGTCCTGTCTCCAGCTCCCAGCTCTCTCTTGCCATTCCAGCCAAGTCAAGCCCTGCCTCCAGTTCCAAACCTCATCTAGTCAGTCCACCCAAGCCTTGTCTCGCCTCCAGTTCGAAGCCTAGTCTAGTCTTGTTGCTCCAGCAGAGCCCTAACTTGCTGCCACGGTCAAGCCTAGCCTCACCTCCTTGCTGGTCGCTGCAACTTTGACTTGTCTTCCTCCACTACCTGGATGGACTTGAGTGAATAGTGCTATTTAAAATATGAATTCTTTTCTGATGCAAATAGTTAATTGTAAATAAGGAACTCCCTTTTGTAGTCTGCCTGGCTGTCTCTTAGGCCAAACAGGACACTAGGTCATTGAGTAAAAACCATCCCTGAGAGGTGGGGAGCTGACCCTCTCTCCAGACCTCCAACCAAAAGAGGCCATTCTAGCCAGATCAAAGCAGAGCAGCCCCATTCTTCCCTCACCCTCGTTTTACTCCTGGCAGTCAAGGTTGGAAGTGTTTATCATTTGTCAAAATCTGCTCTATACTAGTTTTGTATTCTGTCTGACAGGAGAATAATTCTGAACATCCCTTGTCCATCTCCTACCATTCATTGAGGGTGGATGACTGTAGTTTTATTAAATATGGGACTTAGAGGAAAATATAATTTTATCCTCTTTTTATTTTTCTTTATTTCTTCAAACAATATTCCACTTTTTTTACATAAATCCCATCTCTACATTCACAGGACCCCTTTTGGCCATATTGAATGGTTCAATTAAAGCAGAAGCTATAGCTGAATATACAACATCCTCAGAATAAAAGAGGCACTCAGTGCATTGACCTTCCACTTTTCCTTGAAGGTATATTCCACTGAGGAGAGGAGAGGAGAGGAGAGGGGAATTGTCCCTTAATTTACAAATGTCTTTGGATATAAAAGTCTCTCTCCATTCACATGATAGATTTCTCTGAAACTATTTTGAGATTATTGGCAACTTCTTATAGGAGTCTGTTCTGTGAAGTGTCCAACCAGTGATCAGGTGTCCAGGCAATTGGTTCTTTTAGATCCAGAGACAATAAGCACACCAGTGGATAAAGAAAGGTTAAGCTTTGTTATAAACTTAAGCAAAGAGATCTAAACAGAAACACAGTTTAACCAGAAACAGTCTAGGCAGATTAAACAGAAAATATAAAAAACATAGCATAAAGAAAGAGAAATCATACATACGAAGCAATCTGATCCTATTCCCTTTAGCTGCCTGGAGCTTCCTTAATAAGGACTGCAGGAATACCCCTTAGGATGACAATTTTCTGCAGCACCCAGTGTGCAGAACCTGCACACAAGCTCCCAAATTCAAAAGAACATTCCTCTTTTATCAAAGTCTGGACCTCAAAACTCTTGACCAGGTTTCTGTGGTACCAAGGCTGCAGGACACTACCTTGACCTGTTTATCACATCATCTAAGAGCCTGGGAAGCTATACAGATAATCTAGTGCCTAACAAAAACAATTTGGGGGGTTTCTCTTATCTCTCCCCCACTCATAAAAGAGATATTTTCTGGAGGGCTGTTGGAGGAGTGGACTTATTCTCCACCCCATGCCAAACAGAAATTAAATAACAAGCCTGTTAAATATCTGTAGAACTTAATATAAACTCTAATCTTCTTTGGTGAGGGAGGAAAATCAAAATATGTCACTTAACTTCTCGAAATAACAAAGGTCTTCCACATTTCCTCTACGCTCCACCCCTGGAATATTTTAATTAAGTATGGGAGATTTTTCTATAAATATGGAGTGTCAATAAAACAAGAGTTTTTTTATTTTACTTATTTACTTATTTATATTTCAAATTTCATCACCAACCATCTCACTTGAAGAGCGACTCTGGGTGGTTCACAATAAAAGGTTATGTGATTTAAATAAGCAATCGAGAATGATAGGCATACCACAGTGGTTGAACTTCCACATGTCAGAAAGTCAAGTAATCCATTTATCACCAAACTTTTCCCAAATGGCTGAGAAAGATAATTAATCATTTTTTCCCATATTTATTTCCCATTTAATTTCCATGTTGAGCAAAAAGGCAGAGCAATTCCAATCTTCCCCCCACCCGGAAGTTAGTGGAGGGGATGGCAGGTCGAGGCATCCCTGGGTGGGGAGGGGGTGGCAGCAGGAACTGCCAGGCAGCAACCAAAGGCAAGAAGAGAGTCCAAACTCAATGGACCCAGAAGGCTTCTGGGAGAAGGTCTCTGCAATTCCCAACTTTTGGGTTTCTTGGCTCTGCCCAGCTGTGGGGAAGGAGTGTCAGGATTAAGGGAATTGAATTTATACATTTATATGGAAGGAATGAGAAATGAGCAACAGGTAGAAAAGAATTTAACTGAGGAGAGTTGGTGGTATTCTGAGAATCAAATGGAATGAACTGAAATATTCATCAAGGAAGAAATGTAGGTAATGAATCTGTATTGGTACCTCCCATGATTTTTTATTTTTTTTAAAAAAATAACTTCCTAGTATATTCTCCTGCCCTAATTTCTCCTTCTTCTCCCACAACCAAGTGCTAGCCAGATATCAAACTGCTTTTTCCAAGATCAGCTCTGGGTTCCCACTTCCTTTCATGGAGGCTTATCTGAACCTTCTCAGTTATAATACACAAACTCAGCTTTCTGTGACTGAATCAACTTGGAGAGTTGTTCTGAGGAAGAGAAAGTTTTTGCTGGGCTTCAGATTCACTTCCTCTCACTGTGTCTCCCACACAATAATAGACTGCCGAGTCCTCCGGCTTCAGGCTGTTCATCTGCAGATAGAGTTGGCTTTTGGAGTTGTCCCTGGAGATGGTGAAGCGTCCCTTCACTTTGTCCGAGTGGTAAGTACTGGAACTTGGATTTATGTGGGCTACCCACTCCAGGCCTTTCCCTGGAGCCTGTCTGAACCAGTTCATGCCATAACTGCTGAAAGTGAATCCGGAGGCTTGGCAGGAGAGGCGGAGGGACTCTCCAGGCCTTCTCACATCCCCTCCAGACTCCACCAACTGGCCCTCAGACTGAGCTCCTAAAAAAAATAAGCGTGTTTCAATGAGATCTGCTGTATACAAAAATGGAAAATAGAAGGAAATTCTCTATAGAGGGAAGAATTACCTCTGAGGACTGCCAAAAAGGACACCAAGTTTAGCCACAAGACCATTTTTGCTCCGTCCAACAAATGGAGGGAAATTAATAGGGAAGGCTTCAGGGAAGTGCACAAACTTTGGGTTGGTGGGTGTAGCCTGAACGGGGAAACCATAGGGCTCCTTTAAAGAGGAAATTGTGTGTCAATTTGCATATTGCTTGGGATAAAAAGAGCCCCTCAGGGCATTGATCTCCTAGATTGCCTTGCACACATCTTACACTGGTGGTTTTCCAGTCCTTTGAAAAATGTAGGCAAAGGGTCTTTTTTTATGGTGAGGACATAGGAGAAAGGGGACGTTTACATTAGAGTAATTAAAACAAAGATATGCAAAAATTCACCACTTCTCAAAAGTGATTCAAGGCAACAGAGAATGAAGATGCACTATTTTTTTTTTTTGAAAGAGACAGGTTCGAGATAGAAATTGCAAAGAACAGCACATCTGAGTGCTGAGCACATTTGTCTACCTTTTCTCCCTGTTTGAAGACACCCAAAATAATTAAATGCTGACCCAGCCATGAAGCACAGTTTATAAGCTGGAGATGAATCAGGGAAATCACAGGGAGAGAAGAACTCAATTGAGCCTGTGGGGTTTTCCTTGCCTATTAGACTGGTTTTTAACTGGACAGTTGCATGGATTTAATCTATTGCTTGCTTTGGGTTGCTATTTTGTGTGGCGTATTTATCAGTAGCCCAGATTTTATTTGGCAAGGTGAGCAGCCCTACTAATTGAAACAACAACAACAACAACAATAATGGCAATAGTAATATCAATATCATATACTAATTAAAATGTCAGGAAATACACTCTCTCTGTGGACTGGGAAATATTTATAAGTCATTTTGCATTCTCCCAAGATTTCAGTCTGTTGTCAACTCAGACATGGGTTCACAGTCAGGGTTGCGGCCTCCCAAGATGTGGAATTTCCTTGAGACCTTTTCAGTGACCGATTACAGAAATGACAGAGAAACAACTAGACACTTGTTTTGTCTCCCCACCCCACCCCCACCCCACACACAGCCAATGGGATTCAGTGTGGCAGCGCTGCCCCCTGGTGTGGAAAGTGAGGAGGGCAGGCCTCTGCCCAATTCCCCATGGAGATCCTTTCCGGGCAAAGATGTCCTCCATGTGATTATGGCCGTTTGGATAGTTAGAAGGGTTATGCCACAGTTGCATTCCCTGCCTGCTGCCACAGCACTCTATGACACCCCATTCCAGCATTCTATCTGAAGCCAGTCTCATCCAGAGTGGATTGCAAACAGAGAAGCTGTAATTGGAATCTTCCAGGCCATATTAATGATTTTTAGTTTCCTTCTAGCAAACTCTCTGATTGGATACCTGTAACAAAAGAGTCCTAAAGTTCTCACTAGAGGGCTGATTTCTTCTCCTCTGATATATGTACTAGCTCTTTGTTCCTCTTGGCACTCAGGACCCTCTCAGGTCTCAGGATCCTTTCTCAGGAGCCTCTCAGGTCTCATTGGAAAATCCAGCCAACTGGGGCTGAGCTGACTTGCAGAGCAGCTCTGAGGAAGGGAAGGTTTTTGCCAGGCTTCAGACTCACTTCCTCTCACTGTGTCCCTCGCACAGTAATAGACTGCTGAGTCCTCTGGCTTCAGGGTGTTCATGTGCAGATAGAGTTGGCTCTTGGCGTTGTCCCTGGAGGTGGTGAAGCGTCCCTTGACTTTGTCCGAGTAGTAAGTACCAGAACTTGGATTTATGTGGGCCACCCATTCCAGCCCTTTTCCAGGGGCCTGTCGCACCCAGTCCATGTTGTAGCTGCTGAAGTCGAACCCGGAGGCTTGGCAGGAGAGACGGAGGGACTCTCCAGGGCTCCTCACGTCCCCTCCAGACTCCACCAACTGGGCCTCAGACTGGACACCTAGAAAAATAAAGGTGTTTCAATAAGGTCTCCTATGTACAAGAATTAAAATGGAAAAAAAAAAAAAACACTGTATAGAGGGAAGAATTACCTCTGAAGACTGCCAAAAAGGACACCAAGTTTAGCCACAGGATCATTTTTGCTCCTGCTAATGAATGGAGGGAAATTGACAGGAAAGGATTCAGGAAAGTGCACAAACTTGATGTTGGTGGGAGTAGCCTGAAAAGGGAAACCTTGGGGCTCCTTTAAAGGGGAAATTGTGGCCTAATTTACATACTGCCTGGGATAAAAGAGCCCCACAGAGTATTGACATATAGATTTATTTCACACACCTTACACATATGATTTTGAGTTGTTGGGAAATCATCAGAAAAATCAAGGACAGATTTACATTAGTGTAAGAAGCAAAATCTAATAAATCCTCCACAATTCAGCAAAACATTTAAAGGAAAGAGAAAGAAAACACACACTGAGAATATTTTAAAAAGCCACGTTAGAGACCGAAGATGAAAAGTGCAGCACATTTGCTCCACAGTTGTGCCACTGACCATGTTTTTTTCAGGAAACCCAAAGAAGCTGAAGGCAGACGAAGCCATAAGGCACAATTTTCCATCACAGTTGAATTACATTTCCATTTTCAAGTCACTAAATCAGAATCAAATAATTCACAGGCGAAGCAGAAATAGATGGACCCGGTAGGGCCAGTTTTGTTTATTAGATTGGTTTTAACTCAGCGGTTGTATGGATTTTGTACACTGGTTGTTTTTCGGTTGCTATTTTGTGTGGTGTTTGTTGCCCAGAGTTGATTCCACAAGATGGGCAGCTGTACAAACTGCAATAATACTGGATATACTAATGCTAATAACAATGTCACCAAATAAACTTTCTCTGTGACTGAGAAATTTAGACTGCTCGATATTTAACCAAGCTGGCTTCACAGTGAGGATTGTAGCATCCTGAGAAGCGAAGTTTTCTTGAGACCTTTTCAACGATAGAAAAATGCCTCCAAAATGAGATAATGTTCAATAATTCCACCCCAACCTCACATTTAGCCAATACAATTCAGTATGACAACTGTCCCCCCTGGCGTAAAAGGTGGGGAGGGGAGGCATCTACTTAATTCTCCAAGGAGATTCTACTAGAATAATGCTACTACTGGAATACTACTATCTGTCTCTTCACCCAAGAGGGATGGTTATAGCTAGATTGAAGTGAGGCTGCCATGTTCTCCTTATCTTTCTTTAACTCTAAACAGACCAGATTGGCAAATCTGCTCTATACTAATTTTGTATTCTTTTGAAAGGAGAATCATTGTTATGGTCTCAGAAGAAAGGCTACCAGATAACTTTGGTTGTCATTAGGGTGAGATGTGGAGGAAAACATAATTTTATCTTCTATTTCATTTACTTTCCTTTATTTATCCAAAGTTTTGGCCAGTTCCCATTAATAAAACTCCCTTCCTCCTCTCAAGCCATAAGAAAAGGAGTATTAGAGCCAGTTTGGTCTAGTGGTTAAGGCAATGGGCTAGAAACCAGGAGACTATGAGTTCTAGTCCTGTCTTAGGCCTGAAAGCCGGCTGGGTGACCTTGGGCCAGTCCCTCTCTCTCAGCCCAATCCACTTCACAGGGTTGTTGTTGTGGGGAAATTAGGAGGAAAGAATATTAGGTATGTTTGCCACCTTGAGTTATTTATAAAAATAATAAAGGCTGGATAATAAATAAATAAATAACTCACCAGGATGTAACAACAAAAGACATCAAAGACCTTCAATGGCCCAGCAACTGTCGTACTAAGGGAAGACGAGTAATGTAGCTGGGCAGAAAACTGCTGAAGTTCTTTTCTCAGCGGAGGGCTGTAATGGTTGCCTATTCTAAAACACCATCAGATTCATAAGTAGGAATTCAAAGTTATCTGATTTATTAAAGAATAGTATGCAGGATCACAGAGAAAGCTGAGAATGATGAAATCACTCCGAATTCAAACTAAAAACCCTCGGTGCAAATGAAATCCCTCCCCCTGTAGAATCTTCTCAGATCCACAATCCCAGGCGCTCCTAACAGTTTCTGATGGTCTGCGGGAAAAGGCTTTGAACAGATAACGTGACCCAAACACGTTCCATTGTACTGATTTCACATACAGAGCATGGTACAAGGTCTCACAGCAGCCCCCTCCCAAACAGAAACGCGCGTCAGAGCCATGGCATGTGAAACGCCACGATGTATAAACTACATTGAATCAGCGAACATGACAAGGGCACAGGATTACCCTCTGACATTCCACCACCATAATAGGGGAACAAAGGGTATTTTTCCAGTGTCGCTCCCTCCTTTCAAACTGCTCCATCCTTCTTCCTCTCGTTTACATGGAAAAAACATGGAACCACTCTATGGACAAAGAAACCCGCCAGTGAGTCAGAGCTTTGGAATTTCCCACTCACTAGGACACAATTTCTACGAAAGTCCTCCCTTTTCTTGTCTTCTTGTTTCTCTTTTTTTCTATGAGCATAAATATCAATACTTGCAATAATGGGAGATCTTCCTTCTCACTGTTGCGGAATCTCTCTTCCATCTACAACATTTTTGTTTTTTGGACTTGTTGTCATTTTGTTTTTTTCCCAAATTTTTCAGAATTATCAAATGGTCAAAAGAAATCAAAGACTATTTTTCCTGGAGTGAGGCCATCCTGTTCCATTCTTCATCCATCCTAGCTTTGCTCATAGAAAATAGGTTTGTCAGTTACGTCACGTCACGTCACGCCACGTCACTTCACTTCACTTCACTTCACTTCACTTCACTTCACTTCACTTCACTTCACTTCACTGCTGCTTCTCAGTTATGATATAAAAATTCAACCTTCTGTGACGGAATCAGCTTGGAGAGCTGCTCTGAGGAAGATAAAGTTTTTGCCAGGCAACAAATTCACTTCCTCTCACTCTGTCCCTCGCACAGTAATAGACTGCCGTGTCCTCTGGCTTCAGGTTGTTCATTTGCAAGTAGAGTTGGCTTTTGGAATTGTCTCTGGAGATGGTGAAGCGTCCCTTGACTTTGTCCGAGTAGTAAGTGCTAGATGAACTTGGATTTATATATGAAACCCATTCCAGTCCTTTTCCTGGAGCCTGTCTCACCCAGGCTATCCAGGCACTGCTGAAGGTGAATCCAGAGGCTTGGCAGGAGAGACGGAGGGACTCTCCAGGTTTTCTCACATCCCCTCCAGACTCCACCAACTGGACCTCAGACTGGACTCCTAAAATGAAAGTTGTTTTAAAGGGCTCTCCTGAATACGACAAGAAAACATAGGAAAAAATTGTACAGGGAGGAAACAATTACAACCTCTGAGGACTGCTAGTAAGGACTCCAAGTTCAGTCACAGGATCGTTTTTGCTCCCCCTAAAAACAGAGGGAATTGTCAGTAAAAGATATGGGAAACCAAACAAACTTTCTGTTGGTGGGTGGATCCTGAAAAGGGACACTGTGGGGCTCCTTTAAATGGGATATTGTGTGTCGATTTGCATATCGCTTGGGATAAAAGAGCCCCTCAGGGCATTGACTTCCAGATTTCTTTGCACATCAATTTCATGGCTGATTTTCAAATAGTGTTTCAGTCCTAAGAAAAGGGAGGGCCTGCAGTTTTTCTTTCTTTCTGTGAATTCATAGGAGAAAGGGCCAGTCTTGCAACATTTCACCACATCTCTAAAATAATTCAAAGTAATAGAATAAACTTGTTTAAAGAAACCCTTTTTAAGGACAGGATATAAAAAGGCTAGAACCTCTGAGTTATGAAGATTGCTACACAATTGCTTCTTTAACCTTTGTGTGTTTGTTTTTTTAGAAAACCCCAAGTACATTAACTGGTGACTAAGCCTGGAGGAATGATTTGTAAGCAGCAGTCATTGGGTCTACCCAAGTCACAAAGTCAGGCTTAGATAAATCATTTTATGACCAAATACACTCTCTATATTAAATTTAAAAAAATAAAATAAAATTATATATATATATATATATATATATATATATATATATATATACACACACACACACACACACACACACACACACATATACATATACATATACATATATTGTAAACTCAGACATGGCTTCACAGTGAGGATTATAGTCTCTTTAGAAGTTAAATTGTTTTGAGATTCTTTGAGAGAACTTTGAAGCAAGTAGCAGGAGATATAATCAACCTTGGAAATGAGACCATATTTCTGCAGACTGGTTTGATTTCCCTGTCCACCTCTCCCCCTTTGGCAATACTGCCCCCTGGTGTAAGTGATGGGAGAGTCCCCAAAGAGACTCTTTTGTTCCAGGAGGGGAAGTGAAACTGAGAACAAATGAAGGATCTCTCAGAGATTTAGAAGGTCTAGTGAGAAATCCAAACTGTTCTTGTTTCCTCATAGGAAATTGGTTTTGAAGAATTAATTAATTAATTAATTTATTCATTCATTCATTCATTCATTCAATTTGTGGCCCATCTCAGACCAGTGGGTGGCTAACAACAACAACAACAACAACAACGATGATGATGATGATGAAGACGATAATAATAATAATAATAATAATAAAAACCATCAAACAATTAAATGTAAATACAGCAAAGAGGCCTTAAACACCATTGGTCTCAGCACAACCATGAAATGGGGTCCTTGGTGCACTCGGGACCCCAGGCCTGGGCATAAAGCCAGGTCTTTTAGGCCTTCCAAAAAGCCAAATTGGTAGGAGCCCTCCTAATCCCAGGTGGGAGGATGATCCAGGGGGCAGGCAACAGAGCAAAAAAGGCACATCTCCTGGTCCCCAACAGTGGACATTCCTTGGCTGAAGGGACCCAGAGCATGCCCATCCTGCCAGACTGGATTGGTTGGGTAGAAACAACTGGGAGGAGATGGTCCCAAGCCATGAAGAGCTTTAAAGGAGACAACCGGCACCTTGAACTGCACCCAGAAACACACCGGCAACCAATGCAGCTCCCGAAGCAGTGGTGTTACATATGCCGAGTCACTGACACTATTTACAACCTGGGCAGCTGCATTCTGTACCAGCTGAAACTTCCTGATGCTCTTCAAGTGCAGCCCCATGTAGAGCGCATTGCAATAGTCCAAATGGGAGGTCACGAGGGCATGAGTGATAGTGAGTAGAGCCTCCCAGTCCAGGAATGGGTGCAAAGGCTCTCTTAGCCACAGCTGCCACCTGCTCTTCCAGCAGGAGCCATGAGTCCAAGAGGACCCCAAATTGTGCACTGGCTCCATCTGGGCAGTTCCACCCAATCCATGACCAAGGATGGAAAAACCTTGGTACTGGGAGGCCCAAACACCCAAAACCACTCAGTCAGAGCCCATTGTGCCCCATCCAGGCCCCTACAGCCTCCAGGCACTGAGATAGGACATCCACGGCATCAATCAGACAGCCTGGGCTGTAGTATAAAGCTGGGTATCAGAATACTGATGAGACCTCACCCCAAACTGTCAGATCACCTCACCGAGCAGCCTCATGTAGATGTTAAACAAGAGGGGTGAGAGAATTGAGCCCTATGGCACCCCACACAGTAGGG
This sequence comes from Candoia aspera, assembly GCF_035149785.1. NCBI lineage: Eukaryota > Metazoa > Chordata > Lepidosauria > Squamata > Candoiidae > Candoia > Candoia aspera. The sequence goes on along the minus strand of NC_086156.1, from coordinate 113,397,496 downwards.
GCCATGGGATGGACCTCTCACCTCCTATCAACACCAACTGGAACTGACCCCAGAGGAAGGAGGAGAACCAGCACAACACAGTGTCGCCTACTCCCAACTCCCAAAGCCAGTCCAGAAGGATACCATGATCAATGGTATCAAAGGCTGCCGAGAGGTCTAGAAGAGCCAGGATGGAAGTACTGCCTCCATCCTGATCCCTCCAGAGGTCATCCAAGGGTGCAATCAGTGCTGTTTCAGTCCCATATCCCAGCTTGAATCCTGACTGAAAGGGGTCCAGAGCCCTTTGAAGGTGCCATGCGTGACCACTTTCTCAACAACCTTCCCTAAAAAGGGAAGTCTGGAGACTGGTAGAAAACTATCCAGATTAGTTGGGTCGAGCAATGGCCCCCGTGAGGGGGTCATCTTTAAGAGCCAGTGGAACCACCTCCTCCCTCAAAGAGAAATTAACCACTGCCCAGACCCAATCAGGAGTCGTTTCCCAAGCAGCCTTGACCAGCCAGGAGGGGCACAGATCTAACACAGAAGTGGCCAAACTAACAGCTAGGAGAACCCTGTCCACTTCCTCTTGTTCAGTGGGCTTGAACTCTTGCCAGATAACCATGAAAGATTCAGCCCCCATAGCCTCCACTGGCCCTGCATCAAGGCTGGAGTTCAACGCAGAGCGGATGTGAACGACTTTATCTGCCAGATGCTCAGCATATTCCTCACAGTGGCCCTGAAGGTAGACTCCCTCCGAAGGAGGGTCCAGGTCACCTGAAACAGGCCCACTGTGTGGCTATCTGCAGGCACAACAAGGGTGGAGAAATAATTATGTTGAACTGCCCTTACCGCTATGAGGTAGGCTCCAATTGAGCTCTAGCTTGTGTTCGATTATCTTCACTCTTTGTCGTCCATTGCCCTCTTAAGCTACCTCGACTCCTCCGTATGCCACAGGGAGTTATGGGAACCATGGGCATGGAGAGGCTGTTCAGGCACGATCTGGTTCAAAGCCCTGGCCACCCTCCCATTCCAGGTGGCTACCAAGGACTTAGTCAGGCCGTGAAGCAGATTTTCAGGACACCACCGCAAGCTCCCTCTGAAACCCAGTTGGGTCCATCCGTATCCTGGGGTGGGCCAATCTAATAGGCCCGCCTCCCTGTGGAGGGGATGGGTCCAGAGAACTGGAGCCTCACCAAGAACTGATCTCAACATGACAGAGGAGAAACCAATACCTCCCTCAATTTCAGAACACTCTGAAATGAAACCAGAGTTAATGCGATGTACACTATTGTAATGGTACTTTGGAAAGACCTTGGGAGACAGGGCGAAGAGATGCTGCCTAAAGAGCAGTCAGATAAGAGACAGCAGAGCCCATAGCTGGATAGTGGGAGAAGCAAAAGGCTCAGAAGGGACCCTTCCTAAGTTCTCAGGCAGTAAATGAGATGGTGGGAGAATTGCACTTCCACACTTTCAAGATTATGTTCTGACCTATGACTACTCATTCAGTGACCGATCAAAGTTATGACGGCATTGAACGAATGGTGGTTACGACCGTTCCTTGGAGTTCTGGCTGTTCCAGCACCCCTGTGGTCACATGATCACAATCTGGGCACTTGGCAACTGGTTTGCACTCATGACTCCTGGTTGCAGCACCCCACAGTCATGGGATTTCCAACCTTCCCTGCTGCCTTCCCAAGAAAGTCAGTGGAGAAGCCGGCAGAAGAGGTCACAAGTCACTGGGGTTAGTCTCCCCCACCCACACACGCTCTCCAGCCCCTCTGCCCTTGCACCACACCAGCCATTCACACACCTCTGTACGTCCTTCCTGACCTGCACCATGCCTCTGGTAAACCCCCTCACACTATAGTGTACCGCTGACCCACACTGCAACAGTTGCATACCCCCTCACACCATATGTACCCCCTCAAACCCTCCCTGACCCTCACTGTGCTCCTCATGCACCCCCTACATCCCTCGCATACCATCCCTGAACAGCATCACCCCTCTTGCGTACTTCTCACACCCTTGTGCATGCTCCCTGACCCTCAACATGCCTGTCACACACCCACTTGCACCCTCGCACACCCTTCCCAACCTTCACCTAAACCCACTCACTCCCCCTCCCCATCCAGCAGTAGCCACTTACCTGCCTGCCAGCCTCGCCCTTGCAACTTCCTGCCAGCTTCCGCCCTGACTCTGGTTCTGGGAAAACAGCAGGAAGTTGCCTCGCCTAACAACCAGAGGATTTGGTTAATGTTGACAACCAGAACAACAGGGATTGCCGTCGCTAAATGATGTGGTTGTGCTTTACAACCACATTGCTTAGTGATGGAAATCCCAGTCAAAATTGTTGTTGTAAGTTGATGACTACCTGTATGGGAACGTCAAGTGTCAAAACAGATATTTTTAATTCTTACTACATAGGACGATGGGAAGGGTTACCTTTGATTAAAAAAGAAAATGTAGCTTTGCAAGGTGGAAGTTTTGGAGCTGATTTTCCTTAGTCACATACCAGAAGCTACAGGTCTACAAGGTGAGACCATAAGATATTTTTTTATTTTATTTTTTTCCCCTTTAATGTCCCAAAGTTGCTGAGGGATTCCAATCTGTCCACAACCCAGAGTGGGGAGGATGCCAGGTGGAGGCCTCCCTTCATTCAAACGCAGTGGGAGCAATAACCATTGAGCAGCTACCCGAAAGCAGGAAGGCAGTGCAAAATAGAGAGACTCAGAGGGCTTCTGGGAGAGGGGGTTGGCGGTTGGCAACGCTTGGCCCTCCTGGCTCTGCCCGGCTGAAGGGAGAGGGGTTCAGGATTAAGGGAACTTAATCTATATTCCATACAGATTAATGTAGAAGTAATGGAAAAGGAACAAAATTTAGAAAAGTATTAAACTGAGGAGAGTTGGTGATATTCAGAGAATAGAATGGGATTGAATAACACAATAATAAAAGAAGAAAGAAAAGGAGGAAATGAATCCATATTTCTCCCTCTAATGAAAGCTTAATTTCTTAAAACTGTCCAGTTCATTCCACTGCCCTGAGGTTTCCTTCTTGTCCCCCATACAAGGACTAGCTTTCAAAGATTGGATTTGTGCTCCCACTGGCTACGATGGGGATTTATCTGCTGCTTCTCAGTTCAAAGAAACACATTCAGCCTTGCATGACTGAACAAACTTGGAGGAACGCTCAGAGGAAGGGAAGGTTCTTGCTTGGCGTCAGACTCACTTTCTCTCACTGTGTTTACAGTATTGCACAGGAATAGACTGCCGTGTCCTCTGGCTTCAAGCTGTTCATCTGCAGATACCGCTGGTTGCAGAAATCGTTCCTGGAGATGGTGAAGCGTCCCTTGACTTTATCCGAGTAGTAAGTGCTAGATGAGCCTGGACTTACGTGGGCCACCCATTCCAGTCCTTTCCCTGGAGCCTGTCTCAACCAGTCCACATAATCACTCCTGAAGTTGAATCCGAGGCTTGGCAGGTGAGACGGAGGGACTCTCCAGGCCTTCTCAGGTCCCCTCCAGACTCCACCAACTGGACCTCTGAACAGACACCTAAAAAAAAAAAGTATTTCATTGAGCTCTTCTGCATACAAGAAGTAAGATGGAAAGATCCTGACAAGCAAAGAAAGAATTACCTCTGAGGCCTACTAGTAAAGACACCAAGTTTACCCAGGGGATCATTTTTGCTCCCAAAAGTGAATGGGGGGAATTGACAGGAAAGGATTCAGGAAAGGGCACAAACTTTGTGTTGGTGGGTGTTGCCTAAGAAAGGAAACCATGGGGCTCCTTTAAAGGGGAAATTGTGCCTTGATTTACATAATAGTTCTGATAAAAGAGCCCCTCAGGACATTCATGTAAAGATTTCTGTGCTTTCTCCTTATAAACATGATTTTTAAATAACATTCTGAACCAAAAAACAGTTAAGACAGGGACGCATTGGCATTGCTGCTGTTGTTGTTATTTAGGAAAATGGGCAGGTTTACACTGGAGTAAGTAGGGTAAGGTCTGATAAAACCTCCACAGTTCAGGAAAGCGTTTAAAGGTGAGAGAAAGAAAACAGGCACTGAGCTTAATTTAAATAGCCATGTCAGAGACCACACATGAAAAGCATGGTGCATGTGAGTTCAGGATGTTTGCTCCACAGCTGCTCCCTTGACCACGTTCTTTGGCAGAAACACAACACAGCTGAATGCCGACCAAGCCAAAAGGCAACGTTTATAAGCCACAGTTGAATTGCGGTTACACATCCGATTTGCAAAAGCATAATCAAAGACACCAGAGGCAGAGCAGAAAGAGCTCAACCCTGTGGGGTCTTTTTTTTTTTTTTGTATATTGGTTTTAACTTGGCAGTTTTATGGATTTTTACACTGGTTGTTCTTGGTGGCTATTTTGTCTGTTGTTTTTATTGGTTGTTAGCTGCCCAGAATTGATTCCACAAGGTGAGAAGGTATAGAAATTGAAATAAGAATACTAAGAATACTAAGATTACTACTATTAATTATAATGCTATCATCTTCACTCTCTCTGTGGACTGAGAAATAAAAAAAATACGGGACTTTGTAGTCTCCAAAATCCAGGCAAAAATGGATATGATCAAAAACAAAGATGGCAAGGACCTAACAGAAGAACAAGAGATCAAGAAAAGGTGGCAAGAATATACAGAAAACCTGTATAGGAAGGATAACAATATCGGGGATAGCTTTGACGGTGTGGTCGGTGAGCTAGAGCCAGACATCCTGACGAGTGAGGTTGAGTGGGCCTTAAGAAGCATTGCTAATAACAAGGCAACAGGAGACGACGGCATCCCAGCTGAACTGTTCAAAATCTTGCAAGATGATGCTGTCAAGGTAATGCATGCTATATGCCAGCAAATTTGGAAAACACAAGAATGGCCATCAGACTGGAAAAAATCAACTTATATCCCCATACCAAAAAAGGGAAACACTAAAGAATGTTCAAACTATCGAACAGTGGCACTCATTTCACATGCCAGTAAGGTAATGCTCAAGATCCTGCAAGGTAGACTTCAGCAGTTCATGGAGCGAGAATTGCCAGATGTACAAGCTGGGTTTAGAAAAGGCAGAGGAACGAGAGACCAAATTGCCAATATCCGCTGGATAATGGAAAAAGCCAGGGAGTTTCAGAAAAACATCTATTTCTGTTTTATTGACTATTCTAAAGCCTTTGACTGTGTGGACCATAACAAATTGTGGCAAGTTCTTAGTGGTATGGGGATACCAAGTCATCTTGTATGCCTCCTGAAGAATCTGTATAACGACCAAGTAGCAACAGTAAGAACAGACCACGGAACAACGGACTGGTTTAAGATTGGGAAAGGAGTACGGCAGGGCTGTATACTCTCACCCTACCTATTCAACTTGTATGCAGAACACATCATGCGACAAGCTGGCCTTGAGGAATCCAAGGCTGGAGTTAAAATCTCTGGAAGAAACATTAACAATCTCAGATATGCAGATGATACCACTTTGATGGCTGAAAGTGAAGAGGAACTGAGGAGCCTTATGATGAAGGTGAAAGAAGAAAGTGCAAAAGCTGGTTTGCAGCTAAACCTCAAAAAAACCAAGATTATGGCAACCAGCTTGATTGATAACTGGCAAATAGAGGGAGAAAATGTAGAAGCAGTGAAATACTTTGTATTCCTAGGTGCAAAGATTACTGCAGATGCTGACTGCAGCCAGGAAATCAGAAGACGCTTAATCCTTGGAAGAAGAGCAATGACAAATCTCGATAAAATAGTTAAGAGCAGAGACATCACACTGACAACAAAGGCCCGCATAGTTAAAGCAATGGTGTTCCCTGTAGTAACATATGGCTGCGAGAGCTGGACCATAAGGAAGGCTGAGCGAAGGAAGATCGATGCTTTTGAACTGTGGTGCTGGAGGAAAATTCTGAGAGTGCCTTGGACTGCAAGAAGATCCAACCAGTCCATCCTCCAGGAAATAAAGCCAGACTGCTCACTTGAGGGAATGATATTAAAGGCAAAACTGAAATACTTTGGCCACATAATGAGAAGACAGGACACCCTGGAGAAGATGCTGATGCTAGGGAGAGTGGAAGGCAAAAGGAAGAGGGGCCGACCAAGGGCAAGATGGATGGATGATATTCTAGAGGTGACGGACTCGTCCCTGGGGGAGCTGGGGGTGTTGACGACCGACAGGAAGCTCTGGCGTGGGCTGGTCCATGAAGTCACGAAGAATCGGAAGCGACTAAACGAATAAACAACAGCAAGTCTCCAAAAATTCAGTTTGCTGTATACTTAGCAAAGTACATCTGTGGTCAACTCAGACCTGGTTTCCCAGTGAGGGTTATAGCTTCTTGAGATATTACATTTTCTTGAGATCGTTTCAGTGAACTTTAAAGATCATTATAGAAAATAATAATTGTGACTCCAAAATGAGACTCTGTATGCAGACCCTTGATTTATTTCCCCACCCCACCTCCACTCCATGCATGGGCAATGCAGGTAATGCGACAACACTGCCCCCCTCTGTAAAAGGGGAGGAGGACAGGCATCTACCTTTTTTTCTAGGATTCCAACTGAGGCAGAGAGAGAACATGAAGGTTCTCCCGGAGATCTAAGCATGTCTAGTGACACATCCGAAGCAGCTGTTGTCTTACCTGACTGGAAATTCCTTTTCAACTGTTACTCTATGTCAGATTGTATTTTCTGGGGTGGGGGAACTCTTATTTTTATTCCTAAATCCAATTAAGTCATGGAAGAATATTTCAGGAAGCACCTAAAATGTCATCTAGTCATCTATGTCACCTCGTACCAACCATCCCTATCAGCCAGATCCTGTCTGCACACCTCCAACCAAAACGAGCTCTTCTAGGAAGATTGAGGCAAGGCTAACCTGTTCTTCCTTCATCCTACAAAGTACAGAGTTTGTAGGGTTGATAATCTGTTAAGATTTAGTCACCGACCATATGTCAACAACAGCTTACTTAGCATTCTGATGGAGTAGGAAGGGATAAGTAAGATGGAGTGGGATGGAGGGAGCGCATCCATCCTGGCTCTTCTTGACCTCTCAGCGGCTTTCGATACCATCGACCATGGTATCCTTTTGGGTCGGCTCAGGGAGTTGGGGGTGGGCAGCATAGTTCTGCCCTGGTTCACCTCCTTCCTCCAGGGCTGGTCCCAATCGGTGGTGATAGGGGAGGAGAGATCGACCCCATGGCCCCTTCTTTGTGGGCTGCCGCAGGGATCTCCTTTTTAAGATCTACATGAAACCGCTGGGTGAGATCATCTGTATGCAGATGATACTCAATTGTATATCTCCATCCCAGGTAAAGTAAGTGATGCTGTGACCACCCTTTCCAAGTGCCTGGGGGCTGTGGGGGCCTGGATGGGGAACAACAGGCTTCAACTGAACCATAGTAAGATGGAGTGGCTGTGGATTAATGGCACCTTGGGTGCCAGGAACTTGTCATCTTTAGTGCTGGATGGGGTTGCCCTGCCCCATTCAGACCCTGTGCATAACTTGGGGGCCATCTTGGACTCACGCCTTCTGCTTGAAGAGCAGGTGGCAGTCGCGGCCAGAAGGGCCTTTGCACATCTCCGGGTGGTGCACCAGCTATGCCCTTTCCTGGACCGAGAGGCCCTCCGAATGGTCACTCATGCCCTGCTCATTTCCCATACAGATTACTGTAATGCACTCTACATGGGGCTACCCTTGAAGAGTATCCGGAAGCTTCAGCTGGTCCAGAACACAGCCGCGTGGACTATCTTGGGTGTTCCAAGATTTGCACACGTAACACCTTTGTTGCATGAGCTGCACTGGGTCCCAGTTTGCTTCTGGGTCCAATTCAAGGTGTTGGTCATTACTTTTAAAGCCCTACATGGCTTGGGACCAGGGTATCTGAGGGACCATCTCATCCCTATTACATCGACCTGCCCCACCCGGTCATGAAGGGAGGGCATCTTACGGACCCCATCTATAGAAGAATTTCACCTAGCGGGGTCTTGGAAGCGTGCCTTCTCTGCTGTAGCTCCTGCCCTTTGGAACATCCTTCCCCCAGAGGTGAGACAGGCCCCCTTGCTCCTGGACTTCCAAGAAAGATTAAAGACCTGGTTTTGTCAGCAGGCTTGGAATGGGAGGAGGAATAGTTATACCTGGGAATAGCTAGCGCCCTAGGTGATTTTGAGGGGCCAATTACACTCCTGGACTGATTAAAATATTTTGCCATTTAGATTTTATTGTATTTTTATTTTATTGTATTACTGTATTTGGAATGGTTTTAAATTTTAACCTTGTTTTATTGTAATGCCGCCCAGAGTCCCCCCATGAGGGGGAGATGGGTGGTGAATACATTTATAAATAAATAAATACAATAAAAATAAAAGGTCACCAGAGGGTTTTACCAAAGGCATTACAGCATCATGATGTAAATTATATTCGGTCTGCCATTTTTTTGGTGTTCTCTTTGAAATGTAGTAGGGCAAAGTGATATTAGCTGTGGTTCTGCTTTTCCTCAGAGCTGCTCAGCAAGCTGCCAATGCTTTATTGGGATCCTGGTGTATGTTGTATTTGCGTGCATGCTTACTAAATGTCTGTAGTATCTTCAAAGTGATTTGGTTGCTCTAGGGTAGCCAGGTTTTGGCCAGAATAGTTTGGTGCCATGACGCATATCAGAAGGATGAAAGGAGAGGCGGAGTCAATCACTTGCAGCTCCTGCCATAAAAATTCCTTCTCACCCCTATGGATGGTATGTGTCTACCTCAATCTTGGGTCTTCTACCAGAGGCCTGGTAGTTTGAGGGTTCTGTGAAGTATCTTAGCTGCTTAAGGTGAAGCCAGAGTCATGGCAGGAGAGACGGGGGGACTCTTCAGGTCTTCTCACATCCCCTCCAGACTCTACCAACTGGATCTCTGACTGAACTCCTAATTGTGGTTGGGATTCAAGGTGCTGGTCACTACCTATAAAGCTCTACAGAGCATAGAGCCTGGTTACTTGAGGGACCGCCCATCCTCCATAGGGTCTGCATGGATTATCTGATCTAGCAGAGTTGTTGTCCCTGGGAATACTTCAAGAGAATAATGACATCTATTGGGACTCTGGAGGTACCCCTTTTCTGTAGAGAGAACTTTATTTCCTCTGCAGAGTAAATAAAACTTCCTTGCAATCTGGAAGTATTGGGGCTGATTTTCTTTAATCCCATACCAAAAACTGCAGGTCTCACAAGATGAGACCACGGGATTTATTTTGTTATATTTTTCTTTCAGTTTCCCTGTTAAGAAAAGAGGATGAGGGATTCTAACTGGTTAGTGTGCAGGAGGCCCTGTTTGATAGAAGGTGGTACCAGTAACAAAGAAGAAGCTTCACAGTCCAAAATTTGCAGACCCAGAGGGCTCCTGGGAGAGGAAGTACTTAATTTGCAACATTTCTCTCTCCTGCCTCTGCCCAGCTGAGGGGAATGAGCTTCAGGAAGAAAGAGATTAAGTACATATGAAGGAAAAAGAAATGAGCAATGAGCAACATGTAGTAATGAAAGAAACTGGGGAGAGTTGGCAATACTGACAACCAAAGGGGATTAAACTGCAAAATATCTCAAGGAACAATTGTAGGTAAGGAATCCAGGTCTCTACCTCTAATTAAATTTTAACTTTTTTATCAACTACCCAGTTTGTTCTACTGTCCTGAGATTTCCTTCATGTCCCCCTACCAAAGTGCTAACCAGGTTGCAAGATCAGCTCTGGACTCCCACTAGCTACAACGGAGATTCATCTGCTGCTTCTCACTCCAATTACACAAACTCAACCTTCTGTGACTGAATCAACTTGCAGAGCTGCTCTGAGGGAGAGTTTTTGCCAGGCTTCAGACTGACTTCCTCCCACTGTGTGTCTCTCTCGCACAGTAATAGACTGCCGTGTCCTCCGGCTTCAGGCTGTTCATTTGCAGGTAGAGTTGGCTTTTGGAGTTGTCCCTGGAGACGGTGAAGCGTCCCTTGACTTTGTCCGAGTACTTAAGGTCACTTGAACCAGAGTTTATGTATGCCACCCATTCGAGGCCTTTTCCTGGAGCGTGTCTCACCCAGTGCATGCCATAGCTGCTGAAGTCGAAGCCAGAGGCTTGGCAGGAGAGATGGAGGGACTCTCCGGGCCTTCTCACATCCCCTCCAGACTCCAGAAATTGGACCTCACACTGAACTCCTAAAAAAAATAAAGGTGTTTCGATGAGATCTGTATACAAAAACAGAAAATAGAAAGAAATTCTGTAGAGAGAGAAGAATTACCTTGGAGGACAACTAATAAGGACAACAAGTTTAGCCAGGAGACCATTTTTGCTCCGCCTAAGGAATGGAGGAAAATTGATAGGAAAGAATTTGGGAAAGTTCACAAACTTTGTATTGGTTGCTGTAGCTCGAAATGGGAAACCGTGGGATTCCTTTAAGGAGGAAATTGTGACCCAATTTACATATCTCTTGGGATAAAAGGGCCCCTCAGGGCATTGATCTCATAGATTTCCTTGCACACGTTTGACACTGGTGATTTTCAACGTAACTTTCCAGTCCTATGAAAAGTGACTGCAAGGTTTTTTTTTTTATTATTTTATTTTATTTTATTTATTTATTTATTTATTTATTTATTTTCCTGTGAGGACATAGGGGAAAGGCAGGTTTACATTAGAGAATTAAAACAAAGATATGCAAAATTTCATCACTTCTCAAAATTAATTAAAGGTAAGAGACAATGAACGTGCCCTATGAACTTTTGAAAGAGACATGTAAGAGATAGAACATGAAAAGAACAGCACATCTGAGTTCAGGAAATTTTTCCACCTTCCTTCCCCTTAACTATGCCCTTTTGAAGACACCCAAAAGAACTGAATGTCATGAGGAAAATATATATATATAAGTTAGAGCTGAATCAGAGAAATCAGAACGGGAGAAAAACTAGATTGAGCCTGCGAGGTGTTCTTTGCCTATTAGATTAGTTTTTAACTCATTTGTTGTATGAATTTAATATATTGTTTATTTTGGTTATTATTTTGTGCGGTGTTTTCATCAGTTGCTAGTTGCCCAGAGCTGATCTGACAAGATGGGCAGCCATGCAAAGGACAGAGGAGAAAGGGCAGGTTTCCATTAGAGTAATTAAAAAAAAAAAAAAACATTAACATTTCACCACTTCTCAAAAATATTTCAAGGTAAGGGAGAAAGGACTTGCACTAAGAATTTTTGAAAGAGACAGGTTAGAGATAGAACATGAAAAGAGCAGAACATCTGAGTTCAGGAATATTTGTTTCACCTTTCTTCCCCTTTTGAAGACACCCAAAAGAATGGTGACCAAACTATGAGTTGAATTGAAGGGAAAGGTTTGAGGAAAGTGCACCAACTCTGTGTTGGTGGGTGTAGCCTGAAGAGGGAAACCATAAGGCTCCTTTAAAGCGGAAATTGAGCCTTGATTTACATTTCGCTTGGGATAAAAGACCCCTCAGGCTTGGATCTCATAGATTTCCTACCAGGAGTGGTTTTCTCATAGTTTTGCAGTGCTGAGGAAAGTGAAGGCAAGCTTTTTTCTTTTCTTTTATTTTTGCTGTGTGGACATTGGAGAAAGGCAGGTATACTTTGGAATAATTAAAACAAAGACATGCCAATTTTCAGCACTTCTCAAAAATGATTCAGGGTAACAGAGAAGGAACATGCACTAAGAAGTTTCGAAAGATACATGAAAAGAACAGCAGATCTGAGTTCAGGAAACTTTTTACACCTTCCTTCCCCTTAACCATGCTCTTTTGAAGAAACCCAGATGAAATGAACCCAGACCAAGCCAGGAGGGACAATTTATAAGTCAGAGCTGAGGCAGAGAAATCACAGGGAGAGAAGAAACAGATCGAGTCCTTGGGGTGTTTTTGCCTATTAGATTCATTTTTAACTCATTAGCTGTATGTATTTAATATACTGCTTGTTTTGGGTTGTTATTCTGTGTGGTGTTTTCATCAGTTGCTAGTTGCCCAGAGTTGATTTTACAAGATGGGCAGCCATACAAATTTCAAATTTCAAATAATAATAATAATAATAATAATAATAATAATAATAGTAGTAGTTATAATACTCGCAATAGTAATACCAATAAGATATGCTAATAAAAATGCTAGCAAATAAAGTCCATGAAGTGAGAAATATCACTTTGTATTCTCCAAAGAATTCAATTACTCTATATTTAGCAGAGTACATCTGTCTTCAACTGAGGCATGGCTTCCCGGTGAGGGTTGCAGCCTCCGGAGCTGTGAAATTTCCTTGAGACTTTTCAGTGAATGGTTATGGAGATAACAGAAAAAAGGAAGGAGGCCTGCCAAATGAGGCGGACTCCGGTGACACTTGTTTTATCTCCCACCCCCACCCCACACACAGCCAATGGGATTCAGCGTGGCAGTGCTGCCCCCTGGTGTGGGAAGTGAGGAGGGGAGGCCTCTATGCAATTCCACCCAGAGATTCTTTCGGGCAAAGTTTTCTGCAACATTTTTATGGCCATTTGGAAATTTAGGAGGATTATTCCACAGTTGCATTTCCTGCCTGCAGCCACGACACTACGTGGTATCCCTTCCCTGTATTCTATCTGAAGCTAGTCTCATCCAGAGTGGATTGCAAACAGTAAAGTAGAAGTTGGAAATTTGGGGCCATATTAAGAAGTTTTAGTTACTTTCCAGCAAACTTTCAGATTGGATACCTATAAATGAAGAGTCCTAAAGTTCTATCTAGGGGGCTGATTTCTTTTTCTCTTGAATAAATACACAGCAGAAATCCCTCTGATATGGAAGCAGAGGAAACAAATTGGGGCAAAAGTATTGCATTTGCCTTTCTCCTCTCATTCCAACCCCTACGCTCTGTTGGAGTTGGCTGGAAAATGGACAGAGAAACCCAAAACTGAATTTTATAATACATTCAGTTTTGATGAAACAAATTAGAACCTATAGTTAGATATACATTAGAATTCAAACAGCAGCTTCTCAGAAATATTCAGGAAAAATAATTGTGGATGGAAACCCAAAGGAAGGGAGGGGCAGTGCTCCCTCCACATCATGACACCCCTCCCTGGACCTCACTGCAATGTCTCTCTGCACTACAGGCCTAACTTGGAACTGAGGAAGAAGAGTTTAATCAGTAAGCATGACCAAACGGGCTTTCATTTCAGGTTAAATAAAACCGTCCACAGCAGCTCTCCACCAATTCAGAACAGATTCAATCACTTGTTCCATCCAATACGAACAGCAATTGCTTGAACAGCCACTGGAATGTAACAAAAGTTTGTCTAAAAATTGTGACAAACCTTTGTTTCCTTATCCATGGTTTCTTAAAAAAATTAGAATGGATTAGATGCCAACATGACACTAGGAGAATAAACAATAATTTACACATTGCATTTTCTGGGCCCACTCAACACCAAAGTTAAAGTGAAGGAAACCACATTACTATTAACTTGTCCTTCTGTATTTTTTTTTCCTTTTAAAATATTTTTTTTCAGGTTTCCCCTCCTCCAAATGGAAAACAGATCGCAGAATGCCCAGGCCAAGATCAGCTCTTCCTCCCTCTTGGCACTCAGGCAGCTTTCTCAGCTCCCTCTCAAGTCTCCTGGGAAAATCTCAGCCTTCTGGGGCTGAACTCACTTGCAGAGCAGCTCTACAGAAGGGAAGGTTTTTGCCAGGCTTCAGACTCACTTCCTCTCACTGTGTCTCCCGCACAGTAATAGACTGCCGAGTCCTCCAGTTTCAGGCTGTTCATTTGCAGATAGAGTTGGCTTTTGGAGTTGTCCCTGGAGATGGTGAAGCGTCCCTTGACTTTGTCCGAGTAGTAAGTAGTGGAAGCAGTGCTTATCCCTGCCACCCATTCTAGACCTTTCCCTGGAGCCTGTCGCACCCAGTCCATGTGGACGCTGCTGAAGGTGAATCCGGAGGCTTGGCAGGAGAGACGGAGGGACTCTCCAGGCCTTCTCACGTCCCCTCCGGACTCCACCAACTGGACCTCACACTGAGCTCCTAAAAAAAATAAAATGAAGGTGTTTCAATAAGCTCTCCTATAATACAAGAATTAAAATTGGGAAAAAGAAATCTCTGTATAAAGGGAAAAATTACCTCTGAGGACTGCCAGTAAGGACACTAAGTTTAGCCAGAGGATCATTTTTTCTCCGTCTAATAAATGGAGGGAAATTGACAGGAAAGGACTCAGGAAAGTGCTCCAACTTTGCCTTGGTGGGTGTAGCCTGAAAAGGGAAACCGTGGGGCTCCTTTAAAGGGGAAATGGTGCCCTGATTTACATGTTGCTTGAGATAAAATAGCCCCTCATTTCATTGACTAATAGATTTCTTTGCAAACACCTTTCACACCTGATTTTGAAGTGATGGGGATATCGTCAGAATAATCAGGGCAGACATTTTTGTTGTTGTTTTTTTCATTGTGAGTACATTGGAGAAAGGACAGGTTTTCACTGGAGTAAATAAAGCAGGATCTAGCAAAACCTCTGCAGTTCAGGAGAGTGTTTAAAGTTGAGAGAAAGAAAATTTGCACTCAGAATAATTCAAATAGCCATGTTAGAGTCCCTACATGAAAAGCATGGTACAAGTGAGTTCAGTATGTTTCCTTCACAGAGGTTCCCTTGACCACGTTCCTTGGAAGAAACCCAAAACAACTGAATGCCGACCAAGCCAGCAGGCACCATTTGTAAGCCACAGTTGAATGGCACTTACATGTCCAAGTCGCAAAGTTAGAATCAAGGAAACCCCAGACAAAGCAGAAAGAGCTGGAACTTGTAGGGTCTTTTCTGTTTATTAGATTGGTTTTATCTGTCAGAGCTGTGTTTGCACCACAGTCCTTCAGTGGAGCTGGAAGAAATCAGCTTGAGACCAGTTGTGTAAGTATTTACAGTCTTTACTATATACAGCACTTGACAAGCTCTTACACAGCAATTATACAGGGCAAATTCCTACTCACAGTAACACAATAATGCTCAACATCTCTTACACTATCCCCAACACAGAACTGTTCATGCATACTACTTCTAGAACCAAATATTATGCACTGAATCACTTTGCAGATGTTGGCAATCACATCTGCTGAGCCTTCTTCCCTGATTACTTACTGTTCTCAGCTGTACAACAGCCTTGGCATTAGACCTTGGGTATACCCTGACATTAACTTGACATTTGTATAGATTTTATATATTGCTTGTTTTGGGGTTGTTATTTTGTACAGTGATTTTATTGGTTGCTAGTTGCCCAGAGTTGATTCCATAAGATGGGTTGCTGTACAGATTGAAATAAGGATAATGGCAAGACTAAAACTGATATTTTTGTTGTTTATTCATTTAGTCACTTCTGACTCTTTGTGACTTCATGGACCAGCCCACGCCAGAGCTTCCTGTCGGTCGTCAACACCCCCAGCTCCTCCAGGGATGAGTCCGTCACCTCTAGAATATCATCCATCCACCTTGCCCTTGGTCGGCCCCTCTTCCTTTTGCCCTCCACTCTCCCCAGCATCAGCATCTTCTCCAGGGTGTCCTGTCTTCTCATTATGTGGCCAAAGTATTTCAGTTTGGCCTTTAATATCATTCCCTCAAGTGAGCAGTCTGGCTTTATTTCCTGGAGGATGGACTGGTTGGATCTTCTTGCAGTCCAAGGCACTCTCAGAATTTTCCTCCAACACCACAGTTCAAAAGCATCGATCTTCCTTCGCTCAGCCTTCCTTATGGTCCAGCTCTCACAGCCATATGTTACTATGGGGAACACCATTGCTTTAACTATGCAGACCTTTGTTGCCAGTGTGATGTCTCTGCTCTTAACTATTTTATTGAGATTTGTCACTGCTCTTCTCCCAAGGATTAGGCATCTTCTGATTTCCTGACTGCAGTCAGCACCTGCAGTAATCTTCGCACCTAGAAATACAAAGTCTTTCACTGCTTCTACATTGTTCAATCCTAATCATTAAAGATAAATGAAATCAGCCAAACAGTAAAAGCAATCCAGGTTAATATTCTTTAACCCTTATCCCACTTCAAAATAAGCCAGAGCATTTACATATCCCCACAATGTGCACAGAGCTTTTTTTCTTAAAAAGATCAAACAACCAAACGGCCCACCTCAGAAACTTCGACTTCTCGTCACAAACCCTCCCATACATAATAACACTTTCTTTCTCATAGCATTCCTTCAGAAGATCAATTTCACTTGTGGCTTCACACTTAGAAGAAACATTTCTGTCACTATTAAGTTCCTCATTTACATGCACAGCAGCCCCAGCCAGATGACAGACCTCACATTTTCCACAATGTCCTGAATGCCTTGCATAAAAACTTGGTAGGAGTCAGAAAGAATCTGTTTAAAATCTTGGTGGAAGTCAGAGAAAGTCTGTTTAAAGTCCGCCATGTCAAGCAGTAGATTATGGCGCCCCCAGGAGCTTAACCAGAAACAGTCGAGGATATGAAAGAATTCCATAATGTGTTTACACAAGAAAAAGTGAGATATGCAGACAGTACCCCAGGGAAAGTAGAAAAGTGAAAGTTCAAAACAGCCAATTCAGGAAAATGCTAATATCTTCAAATTTAATAGAAAAATAAGAACAGGAGAGAATTATTTACTCTCAATCCTCCTTACTCTTTGGAGGAAAACAAAGTCTAAAACTTAAAAATATATATTTTTTAAATTAATCCCAAAAATAATAAGCACCAAGAGAGCCCTCTTGTTCTTGCCGTAGAAAGCCTGTATGAAGGTACACATACTTAAAAGAAATATAAATAGAGTCATTTAGAAATGGAGTGGCCAGTCTTAATGTCCCTTTAAGGCTACAATGAGGCTCAGAAAATGGTGACATCCCAGCCTCCTGGCTAGCTCTTACCAGTCAGGGGCAAGTGCTGTTTGCCATCTTCTGGCTGCAAGCAGTCATCCAAAGTACAGATGGGGTGATTCCAAGTGTTTTTCTTTTTTCTGGAGAACACTCCCAGGCTTCAGAAAATCCTGCCTGAGCCCGAAATAAATGCCATGTTTTCATCTCTGCCTGTTGAGCCCACGGGCACGGCTACTCAGTCTGCCATGTCCCCATTGGAAGTCCCAAGACCACTCTCCTTTTGAATCTGGTAAAAAATCGTATTTAACTCTAGGTCTTTCCCACTTCATAGAAATTGACTGACAGTTTCTTGCCATTCTTGTAAGATTTGGGTTAGAATTGGCACCATTTGAATCACATAATTTATCTCGGGTAATACATTCATTTTGATAATTGCAATTGATCCTAACCAGGAAGACTTGATCCACATTGTTGATTAGCATGAAAAAGGAGAGAAAATTTAACCTTTTTATCAGTTATAAATATTGGAATGGTTTGAAATAAAAATAGCATCTTTGGCAAAATATTCATCTTAATTGCAGAGATTCGTCCCATAAGTGATAAGTTTAGTTTTTCCCACCTCAATAAATCTTGTTTAATTTCCTTCCATATTTTGACATAAATATTTTGAAATAAATCACTAGTTTTGGCTGAAATCTCTATCCCTAGATATCTAACTTTTTTAACACTATTAAACCCTGATTTAATTTCTAATACATTCTGATTATTTAGTGGCATGTTTAAATGTATCATCTTCAGTTTTTGATTATTTATTTTAAAACCAGCTAATTCTCCATATTCTTGTAGAGACTTTAATAAGTAATCAATTGATATTAACACGTTTTGTAAAGTGATAACTAAATCATTTGCAAAGGCTCTTAATTTATATGTATCTTTTTTAATCTTTATCCTTTCAATTTGATGATCCTTTCTGATAGCTTCTGTTAGAACCTCCAATACCAATATAAATAATAAAGGAGATAGCGGACAACCTTGCCTTGTTCCTTTTTCTATTTGACATTCTTGTGTTATCTCTTTGTTAATCACAATTCTGGCTTTTTGAAATGTATAAATTGATGTTATTGCTTTTATAAATATATCACCAAAATCCATCAATTCTAAAGACTTAAGCATAAAATCTTCAGCAAAGGATCGTTACCTTGTCGTGGTGCTGGAGCTTGAGCACCTCAATGATGCCATGAGCTAAACCGTGAAGGGCCACCCAAGACGGGAAGGTCATGACAGAGAGGTCAGACTAAATGCGATCCCTGGGGAAGGTAATGGCAACCCACCCCAGTATTCTTGCCGTGAAAACTAAATGGATCAGTACAACCAGAGATATGTCGGTATACCATCGGAAGATGAGACCCCCAGGTCGGAAGATGGTCAAAATGCTACTGGGGAGGAACAGAGGATGAGTTCAACTAGCCCCAGACGTGATGACGCAGCTAGCTCAAAGCCGAAAGGACGGTTAGCGGCCGACGGTGCTGGTGGTGAACGGCGAATCCGATGTTCTAAGGATCAACACACCATTGGAACCTGGAATGTAAGATCTATGAGCCAGGGCAAATTGGATGTGGTTATTGGTGAGATGTCAGGATTAAAGATAGACATTCTGGGCGTCAGTGAACTGAAATGGACTGGAATGGGCCACTTCACATCAAATGACCACCAGATCTACTACTGTGGACAAGAGGACCACAGAAGAAATGGAGTAGCCTTCATAATTAATAGTAAAGTGGCTAAAGCAGTGCTTGGATACAACCCCAAAAATAACAGAATGATCTCAATTCGAATTCAGGGCAAGCCATCTAACATCACAGTGATCCAAATATACGCCCCAACCACAAATGCTGAAGAAGCTGAAGTAGAGCAGTTCTATGAGGATCTGCAGCACCTACTGGACAACACGCCTAAAAGAGATGTTATTTTCATCACAGGAGACTGGAATGCTAAGGTGGGCAGTCAAATGACACCTCGAATTACAGGTAAGTATGGCCTGGGAGAACAAAACGAAGCAGGACATAGGCTGATAGAATTTTGCCAAGACAATTCACTCTGCATAACAAACACTCTCTTCCAACAACCTAAGAGACGGCTTTATACATGGACTTCACCAGATGGACAACACCGAAATCAGATTGATTACATCCTTTGCAGGCAAAGGTGGCGGACATATGTACAGTCGGTAAAAACAAGGCCTGGAGCTGACTGTAGTTCAGATCACAAACTTCTTCTTGCACAATTTAGGATCAGACTAAAGAGATTAGGGAAGACCCACAGATCAGCTAGATATGAGCTCACTAATATTCCTAAGGAATATGCAGTGGAGGTGAAGAATAGATTTAAGGGACTGGACTTAGTAGATAGGGTCCCAGAAGAACTCTGGACAGAAGTTGGCAGCATTGTTCAGGAGGCGGCAACAAAATACATCCCAAAGAAAGAGAAAACCATGAAGGCAAAATGGCTGTCTGCTGAGATACTAGAAGTAGCCCAAGAAAGAAGGAAAGCAAAAGGCAACAGTGATAGGGGGAGATATGCCCAATTAAATGCAAAATTCCAGAGGTTAGCCAGAAGAGATAAGGAATTATTTTTAAACAAGCAATGCGTGGAAGTGGAAGAAGACAATAGAATAGGAAGGACAAGAGACCTCTTCCAGAAAATTAGAAACATTGGAGGCAAATTCCTGGCAAAAGTGGGTATGATCAAAAACAAAGATGGCAAGGACCTAACAGAAGAAGAAGAGATCAAGAAAAGGTGGCAAGAATATACAGGAGACCTGTATAGGAAGGATAACAATATCGGGGATAGCTTTGACGGTGTGGTCAGTGAGCTAGAGCCAGACATCCTGAAGAGTGAGGTTGAATGTGCCTTAAGAAGCATTGCTAATAACAAGGCAGCAGGAGACGACGGCATCCCAGCTGAACTGTTCAAAATCTTGCAAGATGATGCTGTCAAGGTAATGCATGCTATATGCCAGCAAATTTGGAAAACACAAGAATGGCCATCAGATTGGAAAAAATCAACTTATATCCCCATACAGAAAAAGGGAAACACTAAAGAATGTTCAAACTATCGAACAGTGGCACTCATTTCACATGCCAGTAAGGTAATGCTCAAGATCCTGCAAGGTAGACTTCAGCAGTTCATGGAGCGAGAATTGCCAGATGTACAAGCTGGGTTTAGAAAAGGCAGAGGAACTAGAGACCAAATTGCCAATATCCGCTGGATAATGGAAAAAGCCAGGGAGTTTCAGAAAAACATCTATTTCTGTTTTATTGACTATTCTAAAGCCTTTGACTGTGTGGACCATAACCAATTGTGGCAAGTTCTTAGTGGTATGGGGATACCAAGTCATCTTGTCTGCCTCCTGAAGAATCTGTATAACGACCGAGTAGCAACAGTAAGAACAGACCACGGAACAACGGACTGGTTTAAGATTGGGAAAGGAGTACGGCAGGGCTGTATACTCTCACCCTACCTATTCAACTTGTATGCAGAACACATCATGCGACAAGCTGGCCTTGAGGAATCCAAGGCTGGAGTTAAAATCTCTGGAAGAAACATTAACAATCTCAGATATGCAGATGATACCACTTTGATGGCTGAAAGTGAAGAGGAACTGAGGAGCCTTGTGATGAAGTTGAAAGAAGAAAGTGCAAAAGCTGGTTTGCAGCTAAACCTCAAAAAAACCAAGATTATGGCAACCAGCTTGATTGATAACTGGCAAATAGAGGGAGAAAATGTAGAAGCAGTGAAAGACTTTGTATTCCTAGGTGCAAAGATTACTGCAGATACTGACTGCAGTCAGGAAATCAGAAGACGCTTAATCCTTGGGAGAAGAGCAATGACCAATCTCGATAAAATAGTTAAGAGCAGAGACATCACACTGACAACAAAGGCCCGCATAGTTAAAGCAATGGTGTTCCCTGTAGTAACATATGGCTGCGAGAGCTGGACCATAAGGAAGGCTGAGCGAAGGAAGATCAATGCTTTTGAACTGTGGTGTTGGAGGAAAATTCTGAGAGTGCCTTGGACTGCAAGAAGATCCAACCAGTCCATCCTCCAGGAAATAAAGCCAGACTGCTCACTTGAGGGAATGATATTAAAGGCAAAACTGAAATACTTTGGCCACATAATGAGAAGACAGGACACCCTGGAGAAGATGCTGATGCTAGGGAGAGTGGAAGGCAAAAGGAAGAGGGGCCGACCAAGGGCAAGATGGATGGATGATATTCTAGAGGTGACGGACTCGTCCCTGGGGGAGCTGGGGGTGTTGATGACCGACAGGAAGCTCTGGCGTGGGCTGGTCCATTATGTCACGAAGAGTCGGAAGCGACTAAATGAATAAACAACAACAACAACAAAGCATAAAATTCCAATTTAGGTTGTCAAAAGCTTTTTCAGCATCTAAAAATAACAACATAATCTGTTTTTCATTATGAAATTGGGCATACTCTATTATATTTAAAATTGTCCTTATATTGTTTTTTATATATCTTTAACGGCGTTCCGTGTCATCATGCTGGCCACATGACCCCGAAGTGTCTACGGACAACGCCGGCTCTAAGGCTTAGAAACTGAGATGAGCACTGCCCCCTAGAGTCGGACACGACTGGACTTTACGTCAAGGGAAACCTTTACCTTTACCTTGGGGTAAAAAACCATTTTGGTCATAATTAATTATTTCTTGAAGTATTGTTTTTAGTCTTTCAGTTAGAATTAAAGTAAATATTTTATAGTCATTGTTTAATAACAAAATAGGTCTATAATTTTTACATAGTGACTGGTCTTGTTTTTCTTTTGGGATTAGTATGATATTTGCCTCTGACCAAGATTTTGGTATTGGATTTTCTAACAGAATCACATTCATTAAATCTTTAAGTGGTAACAAAATTTGATTTTGAAAGTATTTATAATAACCTGCTGAAAATCTGTCTGGACCTGGAATTTTGCCTGTTTTCAATTTTCTAATTGCCTCTATAATTTCCTGGGTTGTGATGGGATTGTTAATTAATGCTTTTTGGTCTTTAGTTAATTTCTTTAAATTTTGTTTTAATAAATCGTTTTCAATTTTATCAATTGAAATTTCTTGTTTCTTATATAGGTTTGTAAAGAAATTATGAAGTGCCTTTTTACTTTTTTCATTGTCAACTAATTATTTCCCATTTTTCTCAAAATTTAGTAATGTTTTTTTTCCCTTTTCTTTTCTTAGTTTGTATGCTAACCATTTTCCAGCTTTATTAGCATATTCAAAATTTCTTTGTTTAATATATCTCAATTTTCTTTCAATTTCATCTGTTGTGAGTATTTTTAATTGCTGCTGTAAAATTTTTATTTGATGATTTATACCTTCATCTGATGGTCTTATTTGATTTTTTTTTCTTTTCTCTTAATGTGATCAAGAACTGTTTGATTTTTTGTTGTGTTTTCCTCTTTAAGCAACTATTTAAATGTATAAAATATCCTCTCATATATGCCTTGTTAGTATCCCATACTGTCCCAATACTCACTTCATTATTTAAATTCCATTCAAAGAATTCTTTTAATTTCTTTTGACAATCTTCTACAAGTTCTTTGTTTCTCAACAAAGTTTGATTTAATCTCCACCTATAACTTTTTGGGTGGAGTTTTATAACCAATTGAACTGGATTATGGTCTGAGAAGGATTGGGGGAGAATTGATACATTTAAAATTTTATTTGCCCAATTTTTATATAACCATGTCATATCGATCCTGGAGAACGATTTGAATCTGTCTGAATAAAATATATAATATCTAGCCATACCATTTTTATGTCTCCAGGCATCTACAATAGCCAAATTTTCTGACATATCAAAAAAAGATTGGGGCAATTTTCCTTGATTTTTTTTAATTGGTTGTTCAGATTTTCTGTCAATAATTGGTAAGGTAACTCCGTTCCAATCTCCCATCATAATCCAATTGTTACAGGATAATTCGGAAAGTTCATTTGATAAATTTTGATAGAATGAATTCTGATTATCATTAGGGGAATATACTCCAATATTGCTTTAGAATTTTGTAGTTCTAATTCTATTATTAAACATCTCCCATTTTTATCACTTATTAATTTAGGATTTAGATGGGGCTTTACATATATTACAATTCCATTTATTTATTTATTTCATTTGCTGCTATAAATTCTTTTCCTAATTTGTTATTTACCAGATATTTACTATCTTTTTTCACAATATGAGTTTCTTGAAGACATATAATATCTTGTTTTAATTTGTATAAATAGTGAAAAACTTTTTTCCTTTTAGCTAGGGTATTGGCTCCATTTATATTCCAGGAAAGGCATTTTAGTTCACTCATTGGAGAGGAGTTGCAAAGAGTTTAGAACTTGAAGCTAGTTCCTCTGCACTTTGTTCCTCTGTATTTAAATGTTTCACTTTACTTTCTTTACTTTCTGGCCTTTCCCTTCTATGTTTCTGGTTCTAAATCTTCCTTATATTTTCTGAGAAATTCCTGAGCCTTAAAAATAGTATTCAGTTTATATCTTTGTTGTTGGAATGTGATACTAACTCCTTCCAAAACTTCCCACCTAAAGGGGATTTTATTTTGTTTAAGGACTTCATTGAGAAAGAAATAGTCTCTTCTTTTTTTTCATATTCTCAGTGGTATGTCTTTCAATATAGGGATATTGTGGCGCTGCGGGTTAAACCGCTGAGCTGCTGAACTTGCCAATCAGAAGGTAAGAAAGTCGGCGGTTCAAATCCACATGACGGGGTGAGCTCCCGTTGCTAGTCCCAGCTCCTGCCAACCTAGCAGTTCGAAAACATGCAAATGTGAGTATATTAATAGGTACCACTTCAGCAGGCAGGTAACGGCGTTCCATGTAGTCATGCCGGCCACATGACCACAGAGGAAGTGTCTTCGGACAAATGCCGGCTCTTCGGCTTTGAAACAGAGATGAGCACCACCCCCTAGAGTCGGACACGACTGGACTTCATGTCAAGGGAAACCTTTACCTTTACTACGTCTTTCAATACCATAATCTCCTCTTCTTCGATATTTTCTTTTTCCCCATAGGAGGCCTGTATTATCAATTCTTTTGTCTTTTTCCTAGCAAATTCAATTATTACAATCTGTTGGTTTCTGGTTAGTTTTTGCATATTTCAAGTTAACTCTGAACATTTTCTCTGTATCTTCTTCTAGCCTTTCTTCCTCCCATTCAATTAAATTTGCAAGCATTTGAACCACTATTTCTCTTATTTCTGCCTCTTTTTTTTCAGGTACACCTCTAAGTCTAACACAATGTTCTTTTTCTTTTAACTCTAACACAGTTAATCGGTCTAATTCTATATCATTCTCTACTTCTAATTTATCCACTCTTTCTCTTACCTCTTGAATGTCTGCTTTTATTCTTTTGTCCACTGTCTCTAACTTATGATCTACCCTTTTTCCAAATCCATCTATTTTCTCCTCTAATAATTGCGTTAAATTTTGAGTAATATTTTGGATTGTTTTTTGCATAAAATCTTCAAACATGGCTTTCAGCCATTCTCCTTCCCCAGCTTCTGAGCCTCTCCTATTCTGTCTCCTTGTATTCATTTTGTTCTTACAGAAATCTTTATTTACTTATCTTAATCACTACACCTAATTTATATTTATCTATATAAAGCAATGTATAATATTTATATCAAAACATACAGAGCATACAGTTCAAAATAATCTTATAAACATCTGCAATATAGTCCAATATGGCGTTAGAAATTAATTAATTAATCCAGTTCCTTTTAAGTGAGGACTGGCAGTAAAGATTTTTTGTCTCCAAAGTATAGAAAATATATATTTTTTTCTGCTTAGAAAGTTTCTTCTTTTTCTCTTCTGTAGTCAAAAGTTGTTGTTTCTTTTAATAGAAATGAAGGGGGCTGCAGAATTGCCTAGCTAGCTAGGCTACTCACGCGGGTTCTACAGATGCTTTATTGTTGCGGCAAAAGTGAAATATTGAAATAGAAAGCAAAGCCTTCGCCTGCCACTCCGAAGCCGCTGGAGTCTTTCGCCGGCAGCGCTCCTTTTCTAGCACGGCCTACGAGGTCTGCCCATCTCTCTCCAACTCTGCAGGACTCTCGACCTCCACGTTGTAGATATTCATTTTTCCGATCTCTTACAGAGCTCGACCTGCCACCGTACTCCTTCACTGGAAACCACCCCAAAAGCTGCCAAAAGTTACAAATTTTAAAAAAAAACTATCTTGGTGGGATGAACAAATCTATGCTAATAATGACCACATGATCTCTAAAACATATAAAAAGCTATTACAAATGAGAATATTAAATGTACAAATTAAGCAATGTATGAACAAATGGGAGAAAACATTTGGATACAATATTGAATATCACATTTGGGAAAGAATGTGGACTAAGGGATTGAAATTCACATTAAATTATAATTTAAAAGATTTTTTTATATAAAATGATGTACATGTGGTATAT
Organism: Candoia aspera; assembly: GCF_035149785.1. Classification (NCBI taxonomy): domain Eukaryota; kingdom Metazoa; phylum Chordata; class Lepidosauria; order Squamata; family Candoiidae; genus Candoia; species Candoia aspera. The sequence continues at coordinate 113,372,228 of NC_086156.1, read as the reverse complement.
TACTCCTGAAAAATTATCGAAAATGTTTTGAAATACGTCAAATGTCTGTTGGAAATGTAAAAAAGAAATTGGAACTTTCTACCATATGTGGTGGACCTGTAAAAAAGCAAAAAAAAAATGGTCATCTATACATAATATAATTTGTAAAATATTGGCAGTAAACATTGATAAATCACCAGAATTCTACTTATTGGGCTTTATGAACAGAGATTTGGAAAAAAAAACTATGGAAAACTTCTACTGTATTTGATTACTTCGGCCCGAATTACTTATGCCACAAAGTGGAAAGAAAAATTCATCCCATCTGTGGAAGAATGGATACTTAAATCCCTAAACTTGGCACAAATGGCAAAACTAACGGACCAACTAAACGATAAAAATATGGAAGACTTTCAAAAGGACTGGACAACTTTTTAAATATGTGGAATGGACTCAAAAAGTTAATATGAACTTATAGTATGTAAATAGCAAATTATATTAGACATATAATATCTTATTAGAATTAATGAAGGCAATTTAGAGAATTAAGGAAAAAAAATAATACACTAGGATATTAAGCTGTACCATCGAGAAAGTTGGAAACCCAAATCTTTCTATTTATTTATTTATTTCTCATTTTATTCTTTTTTATTTTATATATATTGAAGTAAAATTGAACAAAGAATTGAGAAATGGTACTATTAAAAAAGTATTATCGAGGGTTTGGGATAAATATAGCAGTAGGTTATTACCAAACATACCAATGTGGATATCGCCACAAGAAGCTTTTGCAAGGAGGGAAAGTTTAGGTGATAAGATAAAATGGTCAAGATATAAAGATCTGATCAAATATGAACAAGATACACCTTGGCTAAAAACAAGAAAAAGAAATAGAAGGAGAAGGACACTGGTGTCATTGGTTCACATATATGCAGTTATGTGAATGATTTAAATGAGATAATATATATATATATATTTCTATTTTTTCTCTCCACTTTTTATTTATTTTTTATTCTTTTTTATTTTTATTAGTTTTTATTAGTTTCTTCTCTTTGAACTTTGATAAAAATTATTGGCGTTAGTTATTCCCAAACTTCTTTCAACAGTAAATACTTTGATTTCTGGAGTGCTTTCGGACTAAGATACCAACGTTCTTTTAAAAAGAGCGAACACATGTGTAGGTGGTGTTAGAAAGGAAGTGGGAAAGGAGAGTCATTTGTGAAAGCCGATGCAGACTGAGACAGTAGAGAGTCTCTGGAATTGTGGGGTGCTCCATCTACTACACTTCATTCTTCTGGCACTGGTCCTAGTAGATCCGTATCCACTGACCAGATTTGACAAATAGCAAGAATACTTGAGTTGCATATTTGGCTTGCATTTCAGCCTCAGCACAACAGCATTTGATCAGATTCAGAAAGTGATAGGCCTGTTGTACGTAATGGAGAGAATATTGGCCATGGCGTAGGAGGCTTTAATGAAGAACAGAAGTACCTGTCAAGCAATCAGACTTGGGTTCATGACCAAGGCAAATTGAGGTTCAAACAGGGGTTGTGTGAGCGAATTTAATCTGAAGATGAAAAAGCTAAGCAAATCCATGACCATGAGGGTCCCGCCCATAAGCAAAATAGTCAAGCAAGCAGACTCTTGCAAGGCTGTATGGAGGACCTTGAGTGGAGAGGAACACTTACAGAGGTTTTATCTCCTGAATGAGTGGGTAGGGAGAAGTTAGAGACTGATTTGTATTATTCAGAAGGCATCAGGTGGTTTCTTACCTACGTTAAGGTAATTTAATATATCATAAAGTATAGGGGTTATTTTTTGTATCATGTATTTCTTACAATTTTGATTTTCATTCCTATTGCATACTGCTTACTAGTTGTTGCCTGCATACTTATTCATAATGTAACAACATGTATTTAGAGACTGAAGCTTCTTAAATAAACAAGGCTCTTGGCTGAAAAAAACAAACAAAGAATTAGGGCTGTGAAGGCTGTTCTTGGTCGGAGGTTGGGAGGAAATATTCCTAAACCTCCTAGAACATGACTTTCCCTGGAATTGACTTGAGAACCCTGATCTACATTCCTTTGCTATTAGAAGTAGCAACTTATGATAAGTCGAACACGGCAGACACTTGGGGCGGCTGTTCTCTGGCCTTGACTCCTGCAGCCAGCATTTGAGGCAGCGGGAGCCCCCCCCCCAGTGGAGCAGCAGAGCGCGGCGGAGCAGAGCGGAGGAATGCGGCGGACTTTCGGGGCGGCCCCTGACTATGTGGAGCCTCCGTGAATGAGGGAGCCTACAGTCTATTCAAGGAGAACTCTGCGGACCCGGGTGGACCCTTGGGGCGGCTGTTCTCTGGCCTTGACCCCTGCAGCCTGCATTGGAGGCAGGGGGAGCAACCCTGAGTTCTCAACTCAGATGTGGCTTCATGGGGAGGAATGTAATCTCTTGGGATGTCAAATTTCTCTGAATTGCCTTCAGTGACCTCTTAGGAAAATGAGAGTAAAAGTAAAGATGCCTCCGAAGTGAGACAAGGCCTGTAGACCCTCCCTTTGCTCCCCTCCCCCACCCCCAACCCCACCCCACACATATGCAAAGCGATTCCGTGTGGCAACACTGCCCCCTGGTGGAAAACCTGAGGAGGGGAGGCATCTACTTAACTTTCCAAAGAGATTCTTGCATTAAGAAATGGGAATTAGGGCTCTGATGAAATGAAAGAGCTCCAGGGAACTTAGTCCAGTCTAGGGAGTAAACAAAAACCCCACTTTTGTTATATGAAAGGAAATTCCTTTTGATTGGTTATTCTACGAGATACTGTATTTTCCTGAGGTCGTGTATTCTTATTTTTTCTCCTAAATATCATGAACTTGTGTAAAAATGAGTTGGGAAGGGCCATATCGGTCGTCTAGTACAAACCATCCCTAACGGGTGGGAAGCCAGACCCTCTCTGCAGACCTCCAACCAAAAGAGGCTGTTCTAGCCAGACTGAAGCAGGTCCCCCTTGTTCTTCCTTCACCCTCGTTTTACTCTTGGCAGACCGGGTTGGAAGGGCTTATCATTGGTCAAAATCTGCTCTATCCTAGTTCTGTATTCTGTCTGGTAAGACAGTAAATCATAAAACCTCTTGTCCTTCTTCTACCATTCATTCATGGTGGATGACTGTGGATTTGCTAAATATGAGACTTAGAGGAAAACATGATTTTATCCTCCTTTTATTTTTCTTTTTTTCTTCAAACTGTATCGCACTTTTTTACATCAACTCCATCTCTATATTCACAGGACCCCTTTTGGCCATTTCGTATTGTTCAATTAAAGCAGAAGCTGTCACTGAATCTACAGTCCTCAGGATAAAAGAGGATCTCAGTGCATTGACCATCCACCTTTCCTTGAAGGTATATTTCAAACAAGAGAGGGTAGAGGATAGGATAGGATAGGATAGGAGAGGAGAGGAGAGGAGAGGAGAGGAGAGGAGAGGAGAGGGGAAATGTCCCTTAATTTACAAATGTCCTCAGAGAAAATACTCGCTCTCTCCATTCACATGAGTTATTTCTTTGAAACTGTTTTCAGATTATGGGCCACTTGTTCTAGGAGTCAGGACGTTGGAGGAAATAAAACGCGTAATTTTTTTATATGTCAAATCATGTCACTAAGATTGGCTAGCACCGACCCAGAATTATCTAGTAGCTACTTCAGAGACAGAGTGGGAAGTCATAGGTGATTTCAAAAGACAAAGTATGAGGGATTTTTCTATAAATATGGAGTGTCAATGAAACTCAACATTTTATTCATTTATATTTTAGTTTTCATCATCACCGATCTCACTTGAAGAGCATCTCTGGGCATCTTACGATAAAGGATCATTTGATGTAGACTAAGCTATTGAGAATGATATTCATAGCACATTCGTTGAATGTCCGCACGTCGCAAAGTCAAGAAATCTGTTTATAACAAACCTTTTCCCAAACGGCTGAGAAAGACAATCAGATTTTATAAATAAAATCCTAGCATTCCCATGTGGAAGTTCTGGTGTCGATTTTCATAAATCACAGATCAAAATCTACAAGATGAGACCATAGGAGTTATTTCAATATTTTTTTCCATTTAATTTTCCTGTTGAGCAAAGAGGCTGAGCGATTCCAACCTTTCTCCCAACCGGAAGTTACTGGGGAGGGCGGCAGGTGGGGAGGGGATTTTCCTGAACCACCTAGAACATGACTTTCCCAGGAACTGACTCGAAACCCCTGATCTACGTTCCTTTGCTATTCTAAGTATTATAACACGACCGCAATTAGGCTACCCTTGGCCTGACGTTTTTAGGCCTTATTTTCTGACTTCCGCCCCCTTCCTTGGTGTCACACAACACCACACTCTTGCAGGCCTTGCAGCATCCTGAATTTATTATTAAATTTCGACTGCTAGCAGAGGAAAATGATTGTAAATGTATTTAAACTTCCAAATGCCTATATGTGTCTGCATACATTCTTGTGTGTGTGTCTCTGTGTGTGTACATGTATGTACTACATCTATGGAGAGAGGGAGAGAGGATATATAGACACAGAAACAAATGAACCCAAAGAGGGAGAGGGGAAAGCCTGCGTCTCAAGAAAGAGGAAATGAGGGTTGAACTTCAAGATCAATAAAAGAATGAAGAGTCCTAATTACTGAATCAATTCTGTATGTCCTGATACTTTTTGAGAGCAGAACTTGAGAACCATTTCCTTTTGCTGTCTGTCAGGAGGGTACTGAGATTTGCCATTTTCTTCCTATCCAAAAGGAGTACAGATCCCAGAATGCCCAGGCCAAGGTCAGCTCTTCCTTCCTCTTGGCACTCAGGCAGCTTTCTCAGGTCCCTCCCAAGTCTTGGGGGAAAATCCAGCCTTCTGGGGCTGAGCTGACTTGCAGAGCGGCTCAGAGGAAGAGAGTTTTTTCCAGGCTTCAGACTCACTTCCTCCCACTGTGTCTCTCGCACAGTAATAGACTGCCGAGTCCTCCAGCTTCAGGCTGTTCATTTGCAGATAGAGTTGGCTTTTGGAGTTGTCCCTGGAGATGGTGAAGCGTCCCTTCACAGACTCTGCATAGTACTGCTTACTGGAATCATACCAAATAACTGCAACCCATTCCAGCCCTTTTCCAGGGGCCTGTCTCACCCAGCTCATGCCATAGCTGCCGAAGTTGAACCCAGAGCCTTGGCAGGAGAGACGGAGGGACTCTCCAGGCCTCCTCACGTCCCCTCCGGACTCCACCAGCTGGGCCTCTGACAGGACACCTAAAATAAAAGTTGTTTTAATGAGCTCTCCTTTATGCAAGATTTAAAATGGAAAGAACCTGAATAGGAGGGAACGAATACCTCTGAGGACTGCTAGGAAGGAAACCAAATTCAGCCACAGGATCATTTTTGCTCCCGTTAAAGAATAGAGGGGACTTGACAGGAAAGGATTCAGGAGAGGGCACAAACTTTGTGTTGGTGGGTGTAGCCTGAAAAGAGACACCCTGGGGCTCCTTTAAAGGGGAAATTGTGGCCTGATTTACATATTGCTCAGCATAAAAGAGCCCCTCGGGGCTTTGAGGTATAGATTTATCTCAACACACCTTTCACACATGGGACATAGAAGAAAGGGAAGCTTTACCGTGGAATAATTAAAGCTTCTGACAGATGCTCCTCATTTAATGTAAGGGTTTTAAGGTGACAGCAAGAAATCAGGCATTGAAATTTCCTCAAAAAGCCATGTTACAGTCCGGAAATAAAGAGGATGGCACATCGGAGTTCAAAATGGTTGCTCCACAGTTGTTCCCTTGACCAAGTTCTTTGGAAGAAACCAAAATTAAGTCAATGCAGACCAAGCCATAAGGCCCAATTAATAGGCCACAGATCAATTTTACATACACAACCAAGTCTCAAAGTTGGAATATAAATCATTGGAAGCCTGTATGATGTTTCTTAATGGTTTGGTTTTTAACTCAGCAGCCGTACTGATTGGGAGGTTTTTGGGTTGCCATTTTTATGGTCTTCTTATGTGTTTTTAACTGCCCAGAGTTAATTCATACTAAGACTCAAAAAACTTGCTCTCCTACACTTATTCCATGGACTGAGAAACAGCAATAAATGACTTTTCATTTTCCAAACAATTCAGTTTGTTCTATATTTAGATAAGCACATCTGTTCTCAACTCAGATGTGGCTTCATGGTGAGGAATGTAATCTCTTGGGATGTTAAATTTCTTTGAATTGCCTTCAGTGGTCTCTCAGGAAAATGAGAGTAAAAGTAATGATGCCTCTGAAGTGAGACAAGGCCTGTAGACCCTTCCTTGGTTCCCCTCCCCCTCCCCCACCCCACACATTTGCAAAGCCATTCCGTGTGGCAACACTGCCCCTTGGTGGAAAACCTGAGGAGGGGAGGCATCTACTTTACTTTCCAAAGAGATTCTTGCATTAAGAAATGATAATTAGGGCTCCGATGAAATGAAAGAGCTCCAGGGAACTTAAGACAGTCTAGGGAGTAATCCAAAACCGCACTTTTGTTATATGACAGGAAATTCCTTTTGATGGGTTATTCTATGAGATACTGTATCCTCTATGAGACGAGAGGAGAGGACAGGAGAGGAGAGGAGAGGAGAGGAGAATTTTCCCTTAGTTTGCAAATATCTTTGGATAAAGAGTCACTCTCTCCATTCACATGACAGATTTCTTTGAAACTCTTTTGAAATTATGGGCAAGTTCTTTCAGGAAAGCCTATAATGTCAGGACATGAGAAATAAAACACGTAATGGTTTATGTGTCATTTAAGTTCTTGACACTAAGATTGGCAAGCACCCAACAAAAAATATTTAATGGCTTCTTAAGAGACAGAATGGGATGGCCTAGGTGATTTCAAAAGAAAAAGGATGGGAGATTTCTCTATAAATATGGAGTGCCAATAAAACTAGACTTTTTATTTTTATTCATTTATATTTCAGTTTTCATCATCACCCATCTCACTTGAAGAGCATCTCTGGGCATTTTACGATAAAAGATCATATGATGTAGAGTAAGCTATTGAGAATTATATGCGTAGCACAATCGTTGAAGGTCCACACGTCACAAAATCAAGAAATTTGTTTTTAACCAACCTTTTCCCAAATGGCTGAGAAAGATAATCAATCACTTTGCCTTCTCCCAGTTGAAATGAAAGAAATGCATGAAAACTGAGGTACAATCTTCTATCATCCCTGAATGTATATATAATTTTGGATAAAGGAGATACACTATCCATTCACATAATATGGATTTTTTTTTAAAGAATTTTGAGATTTTGGGCAAGTCCTTATAGGAGTCAAGACAGGAGTGTTGAATTATTTGTACCTGGGATAAAGAGCAGGGCTACATTTGATCAAATAGAAATCTAAAATTGCCATGTGGAAGTTGAGGGGCTGATTTTCCTTCATCCCAGATTGAAAACTACAGGGTGAAACCATAGGAATTATTTCACTATTTATTTTCCATTTAACTTTCCTGTTGAGCAAAGAGGCTGAGCAATTCCAATCTTCCCCCCACCCGGAAGTTAGTGGAGGGGGTGGCAGCAGGAACGGCCAGGTGGCTGCCAAAGGCAGGAAGAGAGTCCAAACTCAACGGACCCAGGAGGCTTCTGGAAGAGGATCACTGCAATTCCCAAAGTGTTGGTTTCTTGGCTCTTCCCGGCGGTGGGGAGGGAGTATCAGGATTAAGGGAATTGAATATGTATTAATATAGAATGGATGACAAATGAGCATCATATAGAAACTAATTTAACTGAGGAGAGATGGTGGTATTCAGAGAACGAATTGGGAATGAACTGAAATATTCATCAAGGAAGAAATGTAGGTAATGAGTCCATATTTGTACCTCTCAAGAAATTTTAACGTTTTTGTAAATATATATATAAAAGCTTCCTAGTACATTCTCTTTCCCTAATATTTCCTTCTTGTACCTGTCATGGGTTATTTTTAAACTATTCCCAATTTGATTGCCTCAGGTTCAAAAGATCCCCCCAAAGCAGCAGAACATATGACAACTGGAGTTTTTAACTTAATTCATTTCATTCATTCACTTTCTGTCCTGCCTTTATTTTTAGTTTTTTTTTTTATTATTAATAACTCAAGGCAGTGATCCCTTACTTTAACCTTGTCCCTTAGTTTACAGAAGGGATGTTTTTTTTCCAGGTTTCAGATTCACTTCCTTTCACTTTGTCTCCTGCAAAGTAATAGACTGCCGTGTCCTCTGGCTTCAGGCTGCTCATTTGCAGACACAGCTGGCTGCGGGGATCGTCCCTGGAGATGGTGAACCACCCCTTGACTTTATCCAAATAATAAATTGGAGATGAGGATCTACCAATCACTGCAACCCACTCCAGTCCTTTCCCATGGGCCTGTCTCACCCAGCTCATCCAAGAGCTGCTGAAGGTGAATCCAGAGGCTTGGCAGGAGAGACGGAGGGACTCTCCAGGCCTTCTCACATCGCCTCCAGACTCCACCAACTGGACCTCTGACTGGACACCTACAAAGAAAGGTCTTTTGGTGAAATCTCCTGTACACATGCAGAACATGGAAAGAGCCTAAATAGGGAGGAAACGATGACCTCTGAGGACTGCTAGTGAGGAGACCAGGTTCCGCCACCGGATCATTTTTGCTCCCTTCAATGAGTGGAGGGAAATTGACAAGAAAGGATTCAGGAAAGTGCATAAAGTTTGTGCTGGTGGGTGTAGCCTGAAAGGGGAAAACATGGCGCTCCTTTAAAGGGGAAATTGTGTGTTGATTTGCATATCTGATGGGATAAAAGAGCCCCTCATGGCACTGATCTCATAGATTTCCTTGCACACACCTTACATGGGTGATTTTCACATAATTTTCTAGTGCTAGCAAAAGTTCAGGAGAATTGTTGTTGTTGTTGTTTTAATGTAAGGACATAGGAGAAAGGGGAGGTTTACCATAGAGTGATTAAAAAAAAGACTTGAAAGATTTCACCACTTTTCAAAAGCGATTCAGGGTAACAGAGAATGAACATGCACTAAGGCTTTTTGAAAGAGAAATGAACAGAGCTGCACATCGGAGTTCAGGAAAAATTTTACATTTCGCCTTAACGACGCTCTTCTGTAGAAACCCAAAAGGACTGAACGCCAACCAAGCCATGAGGCACAATTAGTAAGTCAGAGTTTAATCAGAGAATTCGGAGGAAGAGAAGAAGCAGATCGAGCCAATGGGGTGTTCTTTCTTTATTAGATCACTTGCAACCTTCCCTGCCGGCTTCCCCATTGACTTTCTGGGGATCCGAGAAGATTGCAGAAAGCGATCACGTGATCACAGCCCCCTAGCAACAATATGTAAATGCGAGCTGGTTGCCAAGAGCCCAAACTGTGTCACATGATCATGGGGGGATGTTGCTGCAACGTTTCACGATGCCCAGAAGTGCTTTACTGGACAGAAAACACTTCTTTCAATGGTCATTAAGCAACCAGTCGTTAAGTGAGGACTTCCTCTATATTGATGTGGAGGGAACAAGAAAAGAGCAAAATGTAGAAAAGAACTAAACTGGGGAGCGGTGGCGATATTGAGAACCAAAGGGGACTGAACTGCAAAATATCTTAAGGAACAATTGTCGGTAAGGAATCCATATTCCTACCTCAGCTTAGATTTTAACTTCTTAAAAAGGGCCCAGTTTATTCCACTGCCCTGAGATTTCCTTCATCTCCCCTTCCGAAGATCTAACCACTGTTGGAAGGAAATCTCGTCATCTTCATTCAGAGCTGGGAATAAAAATGCTCAGGCCACTGTGTGAACAGGTGGAAAGCTGATTTTCGAAGAGCTTGTAGAACAACGGCAGTGGCCACAGTTTGGAATTTCCTGCCATCTCTTTATGTGGACAAGCTTTGCGATTCTTATGTGAAAATATTTCTGCCCTCTAGCAATTTCCGTACAAGCGCACTTGGCCGGTGGATGGAAAGGGGGCGCTCTCTAGGAATTCTGGGAAGGAGCAATTCCCCGGCGTTCAGAGGGGGGGCGCTCCGTGGTGGGTCCCCTGCTGGGTCGAGGTTCCCTTTGCTTGGGGCAGTTTGGCTTCCTGCCGAGCTGTGACTCTTCATGTTTGGCCCTGCTAGATCGGAAGGTGAACTTTCTGGAGAAGTAATCTTTTGTGGAGATCTCTTCGGCCTGGGAAAAATGTTCACCTGAATGGGTCGTTTTATTTGAAAGATCTCATGCTAAATCTGAAAGGGATCTTTTGTCAGAACAGCTGGGTGCTTCCTGTTCCATTTTCACCTTTTGCCTTGCTTGAGGAGGGAAATCTGTATGGCGGGAAAAGCAGTATTTGGGGAAGAAAGTAAGGAGGAAGAGAGAGATCTTGATTCCTTATGAAACCACATTACCCACTGGGTCTTCCAAGATCAGCTGTGGGCTCTCACTTCATACTGTGGAGATTTGCTGCTGCTCATTCTAACTACACAAACTCAACCTTCTGTGACTGAATCAAATTGGAGGGTTGTTCTGAGGAGGAGAAAGTTTTGCCAGGCTTCAGACTCAGTTCCTCCCACTGTGTCTCCTGCACAGTACTAGACTCCCGAGTCCTCTGGCTTCAGGCTGCTCATTTGCAGATACAGCTGGCTGCGGGAATCGTCCCTGGAGATGATGAACCACCCCTTGACTTTATCCGAATAATAAATCGGAGATGAGGATCTACCAATCACTGCCACCCATTCCAGTCCTTTTCCTTGGGCCTGTCTCACCCAGCTCATCCAATAGCTGCTGAAGGGGAAGCCAGAGGCTTGGCAGGAGAGACGGACGGACTCTCCATGACTTCTCACGTCCCCTCCAGACTCCACCAACTGGACTTTACACATAAAAAATAAAAGTATTTCAGTGGGATATCTTGTATTCAAAAACAGCAAATAGAAGGAAACTCTATAGAGTTGGAGGAATTACCTCTGCTCTGAGGAAGAGAGAGTTTTTGCCATGGAGGACTATTAATAAGGAGAGTAGGTTTAGCCACAGAATCATTTTTGCTCCCTCTAATGAATAGAGGAGAAGTGATAGGGAATGAGTCAGGAAAGGGCGCAACCTTTGTGCTGGTGGGGGTAGCATGAAGGGGAAACCGTGGGGCTCCTTTAAAGGGGAAATGGTGGCCTGATTTACATATCGCTTGGGATAAAAGAGCCCCTCAGGGCATTGGGGAATAGATTTCTTTGCACACAGCTTTCACATATGAATTTGAATGGATGGAAACATCTCAGAACAATCAAGCAAGACTTTTTTTATTGTTATTATCAGTACATACAAAAAAGGAGAGGTTTAGATGAGAATAAGTAAAGCAAGATCTGATTAAATCTCATCCGTTGGGGAAAGTGTTTAAAGGTAAGAAAAATAAAACATGCACTGATAATATTTTAAACAGCCCTGTTAGAGACTGAACATGAAAAAAGGCCACCTCTGAGTCCAGGATCTTTTTCCTCCACAGTTCTTCCCTTGACCATGTTCTTTGAAGAAACTAAAAACAACGGAATGTAGACCGAGCCATAAAGCACAATTTGGAAGGCAGAGTGGAATTGCCCTTACATGTCCAGGTTGCAAAATCATAATCAAAGAACTCACAGGCAAATTAGAAACAGCTGGACCCTGTGGAGTCTTTTTTGTTTTATTAGCTTGGTTTTCACTCAGCAGTTGGATGGATTTTAGTTACGGGGGGTGGTGATGGTGGTGACTAGTTTGTATGGTGATTTCATTGGTTGCTAGCTGCCAAGGTTGATTCTGCAAGATGGGCAGCCATTGAAATTGAAATAATAATGGCAAGTCCCACATTAATATTAACCTGACCAAATACACTCTCTTTGTGAGTGAGAAACAGAAATCAATCACTGTTTTCCAAAGAATTCTGTTTGCTCCTTATTTAGCAGCGCCCATCTCTTGTCAACTCAGACATGGCCAGAGTGAACACTGCGGCTTCTCGAGATGTGGCTTTTCCTTGTGATTTTTCAGTGATCCCTTAGGAAAATAAGAGTAAATATAATCTGGCCTCCAAAATGAGACAAAGTCCGCAGACAATTGCTTTATTCCTCTGCCCCCCCCCCCCAAACATAGGGAAAGTGATTCCGTGTGGCAACACCGCCCCCTGGTGTAAAATGGGAGGAGGGGAGACATCTACTTAATTTTCCCAGGAGATTCTTGCATTCAAAAATAGGAATTATGGCTAAGAAGAAATGAAGGATCTCCAGGAGATATTAGCAGGATTAGGGAGAAATCCAAAGCTGTTCTTCCATTATATTATAGGACATTCCTTTTGATGGGTTACTTTCTGCGACACAGTATTTTCTGGAGATGGGGGGGGGTCTTCTCTTTTCTCTTAAATCTCATAAATTTATAGAATGAAATAGTTAGAAAAAACCTTCTAGGTCATCTCATAGAAACCGTCCTTCTTAGGTGGCCATCCAGGTCCTGTCTGCAGACCTGCCACCAAAAGAGACTTCTCTTCCCACACTGAGCCAAGGCTGCCCTATCCCTCCCTCATCCAAGGTTCCCTCTAGGCACACAGGATGGCAGCGTTGATCATCTGTCAAACTCTGGTCTGTCTGTGTTTTGTGTTTTTCTTGAGAGCAGAATAATTCTTACGGTCCGTGCTGTTGAGAAATTCTGTATAGCTGAGAAGGATGAAACAGTGAGGGAAGCAGGCATTTCATCCTTAATCTGTATGGAGCAGACAGTGTTGCTTTGTAGAGAGGACCACAAATCATGGCTTCCTAGATAATGAAGTTAGAATTAACCCTCCATAAAAGTTTGTTTGAAACTGTAGGAGTTCTTCTTGGAAAATTCCTTTTCCATGGCTTTCACTTTACATATTTCCTTTGATGGGACCCTTTTAATTCAGGCAGATTTTGTGAGCCTCTTTCATATTTCACCAAGAGGTTGCTCCTCTACGGGCAAGAGAGAAGTCATGGAGAGGCTGAGCAATTTAGCCTGCTGGAGAAAAAGGAACAAAGGGCCAGCACTCTTTTCACCTCAGATGTTTATTATAATTTCTATTTTATCCTCATGGAAGCTGCTGGAGAAGTAGGCAAGTTCAAAGGGACAACCACAGGTATTATTTCAGTGATTGTCAGATACGGTATTGTGTGCAAGGGCTCCCAATACCAGGTACCATTACTAGTCTTTTCTAATTGTAGAGGCAGAAGTTCCCTTCGTCTTCAATTCAAGAAGAGAATATCTTGTCAGGCTTCCGATTTCCTCCAGCAATCCAGAGGCTTGGCAGGAGAGGTGGAGAGACTCTCCAGGCCTTGTCACATCCGCTCCAGACTCCACCAATTGGAGCTCAGACTGAACTCCTCAAAAAAATAAAGGTGTTTCAATAAACTCTCCTGTTTTAAGGAATTAAAAAGGAAAGAAACTCTGTATAGGGGGAAGAATTACCTCTGAGGAATGCCAAAAAGGACACCAAGTTTAGCTACAGGCTCATTTCATGTCCCTTGAATGAATGGAGGGAAATTGACAGAAAGGGATTCAGGAGAGTGAAAGAACTTTGTGTTGCTGGGTGTAGCCTGGAATGGAAACCACGGGGCTCCTTTAAAGAGGAAATTAAGCTTTGATTTCATATCGCTTCTGAGAAAAGAGCCCCTCAGGGCCTCCACATAACGATTGCTTTGCACACACCTTTCACACATGATTTTGAATTGATGGAAATATCTCAGAGCAATCAAACCGGACTTTTTATTATTATTGTTATTGTTATTATCAGTACATACAGAAAAGGACAGGTTTTCATGTGAGTAAGGAAAGCAAGATGTCATAAAACCACAGTCATTCAGGGAAGCATTTAAAGTTAAGAGAAGGTTCATTTAAAGCAGAAGCTGTCACTGAATATACAGTCCGCAGGATAAAAGGCCCTCAGTGCATTGACCTTCCACTTTTCCATGAAGGTATTTTTCACACAAGAGAGAGGGGAGAGGAGAGGAGAGCAGAGGAGAGAGGAGGGGAGGAGAGGAGAGGAGAGGAGAATTGTCCCTTAATTTACAAATGTCTTTGGATAAAAGAATCACTCTTTCTGTTAATTTTAGAGATTTCTCTGAAACTATCTTGAGATTATGAGTAAACCCTTATAAGAGTCAGACAGTAGAGGAAATAAAGCAAGTACCTGTTTTTGTGCTATTTCAAATGTTGAAAGTACAATCAACAAACATCCACCAAGAATTATTTAACAGTTACATTAGAGACAGGAGGGGATGGCATAGATTATTTTTAAAGTAACTCTGTGTGTTTCTGTGCTGTTTATGTTGTCTGTGTGTGTTTGAGTGGTTTTTCGTTAACTGTGGTCTGTGGATGAAACCCGTGTTTATGTGATGCAGACCAAGCAATCCAGAATCATACGCATGCCAGATTGGTTGAATGTCCACACATCACAAGGTCAAAAATCGATTTATAACCAACATGCTCCCAAATGGCAGAGAAACATAATCACTTTCCCTTCTCCAAATTGCATTGCAAGAGATATGTGAAAAGTGAGGGACTATCTTCTATCCCTTCAGCAAAGGATCGTTACCTTGTCGTGGTGCTGGAGCTTGAGCACCTCAATGATGCCATGAGCTAAACCGTGAAGGGCCACCCAAGACGGGAAGGTCATGACAGAGAGGTCAGACTAAATGCGATCCCTGGGGAAGGTAATGGCAACCCACCTCAGTATTCTTGCCGTGAAAACTAAATGGATCAGTACAACCAGAGATATGTCGGTATACCATCGGAAGATGAGACCCCCAGGTCGGAAGATGGTCAAAATGCTACTGGGGAGGAACAGAGGATGAGCTCAACTAGCCCCAGACGTGATGACGCAGCTAGCTCAAAGCCGAAAGGACGGCTAGCGGCCGACGGTGCTGGTGGTGAACGGCGAATCCGATGTTCTAAGGATCAACACACCATTGGAACCTGGAATGTAAGATCTATGAGCCAGGGCAAATTGGATGTGGTTATTGGTGAGATGTCAAGATTAAAGATAGACATTCTGGGCGTCAGTGAACTGAAATGGACTGGAATGGGCCACTTCACATCAAATGACCACCAGATCTACTACTGCGGACAAGAGGACCACAGAAGAAATGGAGTAGCCTTCATAATTAATAGTAAAGTGGCTAAAGCAGTGCTTGGATACAACCCAAAAAATGACAGAATGATCTCAATTCGAATTCAGGGCAAGCCATCTAACATCACAGTGATCCAAATATACGCCCCAACCACAAATGCTGAAGAAGCTGAAGTAGAGCAGTTCTATGAGGATCTGCAGCAACTACTGGACAACACGCCTAAAAGAGATGTTGTTTTCATCACAGGAGACTGGAATGCTAAGGTGGGCAGTCAAATGACACCTGGAATTACAGGTAAGTATGGCCTGGGAGAACAAAACGAAGCAGGACACAGGCTGATAGAATTTTGCCAAGACAATTCACTCTGCATAACAAACACTCTCTTCCAACAACCTAAGAGACGGCTTTATACATGGACTTCACCAGATGGACAACACCGAAATCAGATTGATTACATCCTTTGCAGCCAAAGGTGGCGGACATCTGTACAGTCGGTAAAAACAAGGCCTGGAGCTGACTGTAGTTCAGATCACGAACTTCTTCTTGCACAATTTAGGATCAGACTAAAGAGATTAGGGAAGACCCACAGATCAGCTAGATATGAGCTCACTAATATTCCTAAGGAATATGCAGTGGAGGTGAAGAATCGATTTAAGGGACTGGACTTAGTAGATAGGGTCCCGGAAGAACTCTGGACAGAAGTTGGCAGCATTGTTCAGGAGGCGGCAACAAAATACATCCCAAAGAAAGAGAAAACCAAGAAGGCAAAATGGCTGTCTGCTGAGACACTAGAAGTAGCCCAAGAAAGAAGGAAAGCAAAAGGCAACAGTGATAGGGGGAGATATGCCCAATTAAATGCAAAATTCCAGAGGTTAGCCAGAAGAGATAAGGAATTATTTTTAAACAAGCAATGCGCGGAAGTGGAAGAAGACAATAGAATAGGAAGGACAAGAGACCTCTTCCAGAAAATTAGAAACATTGGAGGTAAATTCCAGGCCAAAATGGGTATGATCAAAAACAAAGATGGCAAGGACCTAACAGAAGAAGAAGAGATCAAGAAAAGGTGGCAAGAATATACAGAAGACCTGTATAGGAAGGATAACAATATCGGGGATAGCTTTGACAGTGTGGTCGGTGAGCTAGAGCCAGACATCCTGAAGAGTGAGGTTGAGTGGGCCTTAAGAAGCATTGCTAATAACAAGGCAACAGGAGACGACGGCATCCCAGCTGAACTGTTCAAAATCTTGCAAGATGATGCTGTCAAGGTAATGCATGCTATATGCCAGCAAATTTGGAAAACACAAGAATGGCCATCAGACTGGAAAAAATCAACTTATATCCCCATACCAAAAAAGGGAAACACTAAAGAATGTTCAAACTATCGAACAGTGGCACTCATTTCACATGCCAGTAAGGTAATGCTCAAGATCCTGCAAGGTAGACTTCAGCAATTCATGGAGCGAGAATTGCCAGATGTACAAGCTGGGTTTAGAAAAGGCAGAGGAACTAGAGACCAAATTGCCAATATCCGCTGGATAATGGAAAAAGCCAGGGAGTTTCAGAAAAACATCTATTTCTGTTTTATTGACTATTCTAAAGCCTTTGACTGTGTGGACCATAACAAATTGTGGCAAGTTCTTAGTGGTATGGGGATACCAAGTCATCTTGTCTGCCTCCTGAAGAATCTGTATAACGACCAAGTAGCAACAGTAAGAACAGACCACGGAACAACGGACTGGTTTAAGATTGGGAAAGGAGTACGGCAGGGCTGTATACTCTCACCCTACCTATTCAACTTGTATGCAGAACACATCATGCGACAAGCTGGCCTTGAGGAATCCAAGGCTGGAGTTAAAATCTCTGGAAGAAACATTAACAATCTCAGATATGCAGATGATACCACTTTGATGGCTGAAAGTGAAGAGGAACTGAGGAGCCTTATGATGAAGGTGAAAGAAGAAAGTGCAAAAGCTGGCTTGCAGCTAAACCTCAAAAAAACCAAGATTATGGCAACCAGCTTGATTGATAACTGGCAAATAGAGGGAGAAAATGTAGAAGCAGTGAAAGACTTTGTATTCCTAGGTGCAAAGATTACTGCAGATGCTGATTGCAGTCAGGAAATCAGAAGACGCTTAATCCTTGGAAGAAGAGCAATGACAAATCTCGATAAAATAGTGAAGAGCAGAGACATCACACTGACAACAAAGGCCCGCATAGTTAAAGCAATGGTGTTCCCTGTAGTAACATATGGCTGCGAGAGCTGGACCATAAGGAAGGCTGAGCGAAGGAAGATCGATGCTTTTGAACTGTGGTGTTGGAGGAAAATTCTGAGAGTGCCTTGGACTGCAAGAAGATCCAACCAGTCCATCCTCCAGGAAATAAAGCCAGACTGCTCACTTGAGGGAATGATATTAAAGGCAAAACTGAAATACTTTGGCCACATAATGAGAAGACAGGACACCCTGGAGAAGATGCTGATGCTAGGGAGAGTGGAGGGCAAAAGGAAGAGGGGCCGACCAAGGGCAAGATGGATGGATGATATTCTAGAGGTGACGGACTCGTCCCTGGGGGAGCTGGGGGTGTTGACGACCGACAGGAAGCTCTGGCGTGGGCTGGTCCATGAAGTCACGAAGAGTCGGAAGCGACTAAACGAATAAACAACAATCTTCTATCCTCTCTTAATTACTTCTTTTTTCCCCCTTTGGTTAAAGAGGTAGCCTATCCATTCACAGAATACAGATTTCTCTGAAACAAGTTTGCGAGTTTGGGCAAGCCCTTCTATGGATCAAGACAGACATCTTTAATTATCCGTACATGGGACAAAGGGCAGGGTTCCATTGCCTGTTACAGACAGGAAATAAAAAGGCTACCACATCTGAGTTAGGAAGTGTGCTACACTATTCAGCCAAAATATCAATTTCTTCTGTATTTAAGAAATCACCTCTGTTTTAAACTCAGACATGGCTTCATGTCTGAGGATTTAGTGTCTTGAGAAGTTAAATATCCTCCGATTCTTTGAGGGAACCCTTGAAGCCAGTATCAGACGATATAATCAACCTCAGAAATAAGATTATATTTGTGCCCACTTGTCTTATTTCCCTGCGCAAACCATCCCTCATGGCCACCGGGACTAAGTGTGCAAGTGCTACTCCCTTGTGGAAGTGATGAGGAAGAGAGGGAGTCATCAAACTCCCCAGGAAGATTCTTGTGTTCCAGGAGGGGAAGTGAACCTCAGAAAAAATGAAGGATCTCTAGGGGATTGAGAAGGTCTAGTAAGAAATCCAAAGCTGCTGTTCTCCTTCCTGATAGGAAATCCCTTTTGAAAAGTTACTCTTTGACCGGTTGTCTATTCTTTGGTTGGGGGAATTCTTAGTTTTTCTCCTAAACTCAGGACAAGTCAGTGGTGCCGTGGCCACTTCATGACTTGATTACTGCAACAGTAGATTGGGCCTGCCCTTGAACCTTACCCAGAAGCTTCAAATGGTCAAGAATGCAGCAGCACAGGCACTGATAGGCTTGCATCTCTATGGCCATATACTGTCTCTGCTTTGCAAGGTGCACTGGTTGCCCGTTGGATTCTGACAGCGATTCAAGGTGCCGTTCACTAACTATAAAGCCCTACGTGAAATAAAGTCTGGTTGCTTGAAGAACTGTCTGTCTCCCACAGTGTCTGCCTGGGTGATCTGATCTGGCAGGGCTACCGTGCTCAGGGTTCCTTCGATGAAAGAATGCCATTGATTGAGATCCCAGCAGTGCACTTCTTGATCACCACAGCTGCCCTCTGGAACGCGGTTTCCCCTGAGATTCAAATGGCCCCCATCCCACTGGTGTTTGAAAGGACCCTGAACAACTAGCTTTTCACCCAGGTCCTTGGCAACTGTGATTGAAGCCCTTGTTCTTCTTTTTCTTTGTTCCCATCTAGGAACAAGGCTCAGAACTGTCACCTCCTCTGAAGACACCCTTTCTACTTGCTCCATATTCAGAGGGACTATTCAGACCCACAGTGCCCCCTAGTGTAAAACCATGGAAGATGAGGCAGAGGGCTCAATTCTCCAAGGAGATGCCTGTATTCTAAGAGGGGAAGGGAGGTGGGAAGAAGTTAGGGAGCTCCAGAAGAGCAAAAGAGGTCCAGTAAGGGAGATGGAGACAGAATCAGGACTCTCAATATTTAGGGCTGCGAAGGTCACTCTTCTGTTGGAGGTGGGGAGGCACTTTTCCTAAACTTCCTAGAACACGACTTTTCCTGGAATTGACTTGAGAACCGCTGATCTACATTCCTCTGCTCTTATAAGTATTATAACATGACCTCATTTAGGCTACCCTGGGCCTGATGTTTTTATGCCTTATTTTTGAAGCCAATTAGTGGACAGCTAGGACCACTGAATTGGAGCAGAGCTTACACAGCGGAGGAGCTGTGCACAGAAAAAGAATTGTATCTATGATAGCTTTAATGAGCATGTCAGAGGAACACAGGTTATTGATATTAAGCACTCAGCCCTCCCAAGCATAAAGAATTACATGCTTAGACAGAGACGGTTCAAAGTAAAGGAATACCTAACTCATTTTATTCAAGGTCCAGTTACATTTCCATTCAGAAAGGATGAAATCTTTGTCCTTCTTTTGTCTACCCTAAATTAATTCACCCTTAGCCCTATAGCTGTAAGACCTGCCTGTAGAAAGGGGAATGCCAAGCCTGCCACATGGCCCCCAGAAAGATGGAGCAGCACACAGCCGTGCTCATAACTCCCAGTCTTGAAGAAGGATGAAGAGAGATAAGAGGAAGTGAGAGTGGAACAATCAGCTTCCTCAGAAACATTAAGAATTACATCATGGGATGAACTCAATTTACATGCTAATGCACATGCTAATGAGGCATGCTGGATTGGCCAGTACCTCCAACACTTTTCTGGCTTTGGCCCCCTTCCTCGGTGTCACACCACACCAAACTATTTGGGGACTTAGAGCATCCTAATTTTATTACCTGGCTACAATGCTACTGCTAACAGGGGAAAATGATTTTAAACATATTTAAATTTTCAAATACCTATATATATGTCTGTGTGTGTGAGTGTGTGGGTATGTGTATACAAGTGTGTGTGTGTGTGTGTCTATATATATATATATATATATATATATAGAGAGAGAGAGAGAGAGAGAGAGAGAGAGAGATTGGGACTGAGACAGAGAAATATATACCAGGACACGGAAACAACTGTAAAACAACCTGTAGGGTGTTCCTGATTAGTTTGGTTTTTTACTCGGCAATTCTATGGATTACATACTGTACATTGGGGGTGGGGGGAGGGGTTGGTTCCCATTTTGTATGGTCTTTTTATGGGCCCAGAGTTCATTCATACAAATACTAATAAAACTCCCATCCCTACACTTAGTCCGTGGACTGAGAAACACAAATAAATGACTTTTCATTTTCAAAACAATTCAGTTTGTTCTATATTTAGCAAAGCCCATCTGTTCTCAACTCAGATGTGGCTTCATGGTGAGGAATGTAATCTCCTGGGATGTTAAATTTCTTTGAATTGCCTTCAGTGGTCTCTTAGGAAAATCAGAGTAAATGTAATGATGCCTCCGAAGTGAGACAAGGCCTGCAGACCCTTCCTTTGCTCCCCTCCCCCACCCCCACCCCCACCCCACACATATGCAAAGTGATTCCATGTGGCAACACTGCTCCCTGGTGTAAAACTTGAGGAGGGGAGGCATCTACTTAACATTCCCAGGTGATTCTTGCATTAAGAAATGGTAATTAGGGCTCATAAGAAATGAAGAGCACCAGGGAACTTAAGCCGGTCTAGGGAGTAACCCAAAGCTGCCCTTTTATTATAAGATAGGAAATTCCTTTTGATGGGTTATTCTATGAGATATTGTATTTTCTTCAGGTCGTGTATTCTTATTTTTTCTCCTAAATATCATGAAATCATGTAAAAACGAGTTGGGAAGGACCATCTCGGTCATCTTGTAAAAACCATCCCTAACTGGTGGGGAGCCAGACCCTCTCTGCAGACCTCCAACCAAAAGAGCCTGTTCCAGCCAGATTAAAGCATCTCCCCCTCGTTCTTCCCTTGCCCTTGTTTTACACCAGGCAGACCGGGTTGGAAGGGCTTATCATTGGTCAAAATCTGCTCTATACCAGTTCTGTATTCTCTCTGGTAGGAGAATAATTCTTAGCACCTCTTGTCCTTCTTCTACCATTCATTTGCAAAAGATTTTGCTAAAGATGAGACTTAGAGGAAAACATAATTTTATCCTCTTTTTAGTTTTCTTTATTTCTTCAAACTGTATTCCATTTTTCCTAGGTAAATTCCATCTCTACATACACTGGAACATTTTTGGCCATTTCATATGGTTCAGTTAAAGCCGAAGCAGTAACTGATTATAGAGTCCTCAAGAAAAAAAAGAGGCACTCAGTGCATGGACCTTCCACCTTTCCTTGAAGGTATATCCCACTGAGGAGAACAGGGGAGAGGAGAGGAGAGGAGAGGAGAGGAGAGGAGAGGAGAGGAGAGGAGAGGAGAGGAGAGGAGAATTGTCCCTTAGTTTTCAAATGTCTTTTGATAAAGAGTCACTCTCTAAATTCACATGACAGATTTCTTTGAAACTCTTTTGAAATTATGTGACTGCTCTCTAGGGCTATTGATTAATATCCCATCTCATATCCTATATTACGAAAGAGACAATATCATACAGTGTTTCCTATTATTATTTTGCTATAGTGTATAACATTACTTTTACGCTATACTATTGACTAAATGAAATTGGAGAGCGGCTCTACAGAAGGGAAGGTTTTTGCCAGGCTTCAGACTCAGTTCCTCTCACTGTGTCTCCTGCACAGTACTAGACTCCCGAGTCCTCTGGCTTCAGGCTGTTCATTTGCAGATACAGCTGGGTGCAGGAATTGTCCCTGGAGATGGTGAACCGCCCCTTGACTTTATCCGAGTAGGAAATAGTAGCAGAACTTGGATTTATGTATGCCACCCATTCCAGCCCTTTTCCAGGGGCCTGTCTCACCCAGTCCATGCCATAGCTGGTGAAGTCGAATCCAGAGGCTTGGCAGGAGAGACGGAGGGACTCTCCAGGCCTTCTCACGTCCCCACCAGACTCCACCAACTGGCCCTCAGACTGGACCCCTAAAAAGAAAGGTGTTTCATTGAAATCTCCTGCATGGAAGAACAGAATATGGGGGAGGAGGGGACCTGGATAGGGAGGAAACAATTACCTCTGAGGACTGCTAGTAAGGAAACCATGATTAGCCACAGGATCATTTTTTCTCCCGTTAATGAAAGGAGGGGAATCGATAAGAAAGAATTTGGGAAAGTGCACAAACTTTGGGTTGATGGGTGCGGCCTCAAAAAGGGAAACTGTGGGGCTCCTTTAAAGAGGAAATGGTGCCCTGATTTACATCATGCTTGGGATAAAAGAGCCCCTCAGGGCACTGACTTGCCGGTTTCTTGGCATACATCTTACGGGGGAGATAGATAGGTAGGTAGCTAGATTTATTTGTTTTTTTTCTATTTTTATGATGGTTTTATAATTCTCATTTCTGAGCTGGCCAAAGTCACTTTTACAGTGAGATGGGTGGTATATAAATCTAATAATACATTTATGTACCGCCCGTCTCACTGTGAAAGTGACTCTGGGCAGCTCAGAATTAAGAATTATAAAACCATCATAAAAATAGAAAAAATACAAAAGAGAGAAGAAGAGGAAAGAGGGAAAATAAAAAGTGGAGAGAGCATTTAGGCCAGCAAGCGTCCCCAGGGCTGCCTATCCCTGTTGGACCCCCGAGGTAGTTGGCACAGCCAGGTCCTGATGCTGCTCCCGAAGGCCAGAAGGGTGGGGGCCAGCCTCATCTCGGGGGGGGGGGCAAGGGGTTCTACTGGGCAGGGCAACAGCAGTGAAAGCGGTCCTCTTCCACCCCACCGGTTGGCATTCGTTAGGCAAGGAGGTCCCCAGCGTGCCCTTTCTGCCAGACCAATTATAGATCATTTATATATACAATTGTTATGATATTTATTTATTAATGTTTATTATATATTAATTGCATTGACAAATATTAATTATATTTATCTGTTATTTGTTAATAATATTTACTAATGGTATGTATGCTAATAATTTTATATTGCTATTCAATTAATATTATGTATGTTAATTCGCTGAGACACTAGAAGTAGCCCAAGAAAGAAGGAAAGCAAAAGGCAACACTAATAGGGGGAGATATGCCCAATTAAATGCAAAATTCCAGAGGTTAGCCAGAAGAGATAAGGAATTATTTTTAAACAAGCAATGCGCGGAAGTGGAAGAAGACAATAGAATAGGAAGGACAAGAGACCTCTTCCAGAAAATTAGAAACATTGGAGGTAAATTCCAGGCCAAAATGGGTATGATCAAAAACAAAGATGGCAAGGACCTAACAGAAGAAGAAGAGATCAAGAAAAGGTGGCAAGAATATACAGAAAACCTGTATAGGAAGGATAACAATATCGGGGATAGCTTTGACGGTGTGGTCGGTGAGCTAGAGCCAGACATCCTGAAGAGTGAGGTTGAGTGGGCCTTAAGAAGCATTGCTAATAACAAGGCAACAGGAGACGACGGCATCCCAGCTGAACTGTTCAAAATCTTGCAAGATGATGCTGTCAAGGTAATGCATGCTATATGCCAGCAAATTTGGAAAACACAAGAATGGCCATCAGACTGGAAAAAATCAACTTATATCCCCATACCAAAAAAGGGAAACACTAAAGAATGTTCAAACTATCGAACAGTGGCACTCATTTCACATGCCAGTAAGGTAATGCTCAAGATCCTGCAAGGTAGACTTCAGCAGTTCATGGAGCGAGAATTGCCAGATGTACAAGCTGGGTTTAGAAAAGGCAGAGGAACTAGAGACCAAATTGCCAATATCTGCTGGATAATGGAAAAAGCCATGGAGTTTCAGAAAAACATCTATTTCTGTTTTATTGACTATTCTAAAGCCTTTGACTGTGTGGACCATAACAAATTGTGGCAAGTTCTTAGTGGTATGGGGATACCAAGTCATCTTGTATGCCTCCTGAAGAATCTGTATAACGACCAAGTAGCAACAGTAAGAACAGACCACGGAACAACAGACTGGTTTAAGATTGGGAAAGGAGTACGGCAGGGCTGTATACTCTCACCCTACCTATTCAACTTGTATGCTGAACACATCATGCAACAAGCTGGCCTTGAGGAATCCAAGGCTGGAGTTAAAATCGCTGGAAGAAACATTAACAATCTCAGATATGCAGATGATAACACTTTGATGGCTGAAAGTGAAGAGGAACTGAGGAGCCTTATGATGAAGGTGAAAGAAGAAAGTGCAAAACCTGGTTTGCAGCTAAACCTCAAAAAAACCAAGATTATGGCAACCAGCTTGATTGATAACTGGCAAATAGAGGGAGAAAATGTAGAAGCAGTGAAAGACTTTGTATTCCTAGGTGCAAAGATTACTGCAGATGCTGACTGCCATCAGGAAATCAGAAGACGCTTAATCCTTGGAAGAAGAGCAATGACAAATCTCGATAAAATAGTTAAGAGCAGAGACATCACACTGACAACAAAGGCCCGCATAGTTAAAGCAATGGTGTTCCCTGTAGTAACATATGGCTGCGAGAGCTTGACCATAAGGAAGGCTGAGCAAAGGAAGATCGATGCTTTTGAACTGTGGTGTTGGAGGAAAATTCTGAGAGTGCCTTGGACTGCAAGAAGATCCAACCAGTCCATCCTCCAGGAAATAAAGCCAGACTGCTCACTTGAGGGAATGATATTAAAGGCAAAACTGAAATACTTTGGCCACATAATGAGAAGACAGGACACCCTGGAGAAGATGCTGATGCTAGGGAGAGTGGAAGGCAAAAGGAAGAGGGGCCGACCAAGGGCAAGATGGATGGATGATATTCTAGAGGTGACGGACTCGTCCCTGGGGGAGCTGGGGGTGTTGACGACCGACAGGAAGCTCTGGCGTGGGCTGGTCCATGAAGTCACGAAGAGTCGGAAGCGACTAAACGAATAAACAACAACAACAACAACAATGTTAATTCGCATGAAGAATTTTGTTTATAATAGTAAAATCTTATACAACGTCAACTTAGAGAAAGAAAAGAGGATAGGGAGAAGGAGTAAACAGTGAAAGGAGAAAAAACGAAATAAAAGAGAAGAAAATGAATTAGTTAGGTTAAACCTTCCCGCTCATCTGTAGAAACCGTCCTTAAGAGGTGGCCATTGAGGTCCTGTCTGCAGACCTGCCACCAAAAGAGACTGCTCTACCCACACTTAGAGGAGGCTGCCCTGTCCCTCCCTCATCCCAGGTTCCCTCTAGGCACACAGGACGGCAGCGTTAATCATCTGTCAAACTCTGGTGTGTACTAGTTTTGAGTCTTTATTGAGAGCAGAATAATTCTTACAGTCCCTGCTGTTGAGAAATTCTATATAGCTGAGAAGGATGAAACAGTGAGGGAAGCAGGGATTTCATCCTTAATCTCTATGGAGCAGAGAGTTTTGCTTCATAGAGAGGACCACAAATCATGGCTTTCTAGATGATGTAGTTAGAATGAACCCTCCATAAAAGTTTGTTTGAAACTGTAGGAGTTCTTCTTGGAAAATTCCTTTTCCATGGCTTTCACTTTACATATTTCCTTGGATGGGCCCCTTTTAATTCAGGCAGATGTTGTGAGCCTCTTTCATATTTCACCAAGAGGTTGCTACTATGTGGGCAGGAGAGAAGTCATGGAGAAGCTGGGCAATTTAGCCTGCTGGAGAAAAAGGAACAAAGGACCAGCACTCTTTTCAACTCAGATGTTTATTATAATTTCTATTTTATCCTCATGGAAGCTGCTGGAGAAGTATGGAAGTTCAAAGGCACAACCACAGGTATTATTTCAGTGATCGTCAGATACGGTATTGTGTGCAAGAGCTCCCAATACCAGGTACCATTACTAGTCTGTTCTAATTGTAGAGGCAGAGGTTCCCTTCGTCTTCAATTCAAGAAGAGAATATCTTGTCAGGCTTCCGATTTCTTCCAGCAATCCAGAGGTTTGCCGGAGAGGTGGAAGGACTCTCCAGGTCTTGTCACATCCACTCCAGACTCCACCAATTGTGACTCAATTTACATATTTTTTCTGATAAAAGAGCCCCTCGTAGCACTGATCTCATAGATTTCTTTGCACACATCTTACACTGGTGATTTTCATCATAACTTTCCAATCCTACAAAAAGTGAAGGCAAGGTTTTTTGTTTTTGTTTTTTTACTGCAAGTACATAGGAGGAAGGCAGGTTTACTTTATAGTAATTAAAAGACAGGCATGCAAAATCTCAGCTCAGGAAATTCTTCTCCACGTTCTTTCCCTTAACCAGGCCAACCTGAAGAAACCCCAAAGAACTGAATTCAGACCGAGCCAGGAGGAACAATTTATAATTCAGAGATTAATGAGAGAAATCACAGGGAGAAATGGAATAGATGGAGTAAGTGGGTTGTTCTTTGCCTATTTGAATGGTTTTTAAGTCGGTAGTTGTATGAATTTAATATATTGCTTTGTTTGAGTTGGTATTTTGTGTGGTGTTTTTATCAGTTGCCAGTTGCCCAGAGTTGATTCAGCCAGATGGGCAGTCATAAAATTTGAAAGAGTAATAATAGTAGTATTAATACCAATAGTAATAATAATAATAATAATAATAATACCAATAATAATAATAATAGCAATAGCAGTAGCATTAGTAATACCAATGCCATATACCCTTAAAAATGCCAGGAAATACACTCTCTCTCTGGATTGGGAAATACTAATAAGTCTCTTTCTATTCCCCAAAGGATTCCGTTGCTCTCTATTTAGCAGAGCGCATCTGTTGTCAACTCTGACATGGCTTCCCAGTGAGGATTGGAGCCTCCTGAGATGTGAAATTTTCTTGAGACCATTTTGGTGAACTAATATGGAAATAAAACAGAAAAACAGAAAACACAAGGATGCCTCCAAAGTGAGACAATATCTAATGACACTTCTCTTATTTCCCTACCCCACCCCACCCCACCCCACCCCACACATGGGCAATGCGATTCAGGGTCACACCACTGCCCCCTGCTGCGGAGGGTGAGGACGAGGGGCATCTGCCTAATTCTCCGAGGAGATTCCGACATTCCAGGAGGGGAAGTGAGGCTGAGAAGAAATGAAGGTTCTCCAGGAGGTCTAAGCAGGTCTAGGGAGACATCTAAATATGCCCTTTTGTTACCTGATAGAGGATTCCTTTTGAAGGCTTACTCTATGACTGATTGCATTTTCTGTACATGGAGGATACTTATTTCTTTTCCCTGGTGTCACATCAAATCATGGAGTAAATGAATTGGGACGCACCATCTAGCTAATCTATTGTAAACCATCCCTATCAGGTGGTCAGCCAGATCCTCTCTGTAGAACACCAACCTTGAGAGATTATTTGAACCAGACTGAGGCAAGTCTGCCCTCTTCTTCCCTCGTCCTCAATTTACTATGGGTAGACAGACCTACAAAGATGCAACGTTTGACACAATCGGCTCTTTACTAGTTCTGTGTTCTTTTTGATGGGAGAATTCATTCTAAGTGTTGCTTCTGCATCTCCTGTCATTAAGTGTTATTGGATCACTCTGGTTATCATTCAGATGAGACATGGAGTAAAACATTATTTTATCTTTTGCTCCATTCCTTTATTTCTCCAAATTATCTTCCCATTTCCGTAAATGAAACTCCCCTTCATCCTCTCAGGCAAGAAAAAAAGGAGTATTGCTCACAGAGACAAAACCAACCAAAGACACTGAAGACTTGCAATGGCCCTATAGTGGGCCTTCTAAGGGAAGTGTGGCAATGTGTCTGGTCAGAAAACCACAGATGCCCCATCCTCTGTTGAAGGAATGCATCTAACCTCCAACATTCCTCCACTTGTTAACATGGAAACAGAGAGCATTTCCCAGTGCTCCTCCCCCCTTTGAAAATACTGTGTGTCATCCTTCCTCCTTTCCTTAGCAAGGATTAAACCTGATTTGACCACCTTGAGGCCCAAGGAACCCCCCAGCGAGTCAGAGCCTTGGAATTTCCCACTCCGCAGGCAACACCCCTCACCTTTCCTTCATCCCTCTTTCTTATATGAACTGGATCATGATGATTGTGGCTTGCAATAAAGGTTGATCTTCCTCCTTATCGTTGCTTTCCATCCGTTGCATCTATGACAGTAAGTTAACTTTTTGTCCTTGATTTTTTTTCAGAATTATCAATCGGTCAAAAGAAGACCAAGACTGTTTAAGCCAGTGAGGCAAGGCTGCTCCATTTTTCATCCATCCTGGCTTTCCTCATAGAAAATAGGATTAACTTCCCTTGCCTTTCCTTGCCTTTCCTTGCCTTGCCTTGCCTTTCCGAACTTTCCAGTATGTTTCAGGGGAATGATTTTTTACATTGTCTTCTATCTCATCTCCCTTCAACTTCATTGGCTAAATATGGTTGTCACTAGTATGAGACATAGCATAAAATATTATCCTTTACAATTTACGATTTATTAAATTATTATTTAGCTAACTGTTTCTATGCTTTGAAGATCCTCTTTATCATGTCCACCCTTATTCATTTTTTTCTCATTTTCTACCTCCATAATCTTTCACTGAGTTAAAGCCACACAAGGGTGGGACAGAAAAAAAACAAACACCAAAATAAAGGTATTTATTTATCTATCTATCTATCAAAATTGTCACTGTCCATCTCCTCCCACCAGAGTATGCATTCAGTTAACATATGCAAATTTCCTCATTGTGACAAAAAAGAAAAAAAAAGGAAAGAACACTATTTCATCCTATCCTAGTTTTCTTCTTCCCTTTCCAGGATTTTTTTTTTTCTTAATTCAGAAAAACAAGACAAAACAAAACAATAATGAGAAGAAAAGAACAGGAAAGGTAAAATGTTGAGAATAAACTTGTTTTTTGTTTTCCTTATAAGTAAAATTTACATATCCATTTTAATTAAAAGTTCTTAAGATACAGAATGAAGAAAATGATCTTCAGACATTGAAACATCTTTAAAAAGACTAGAAAAGAGACTCCTTCTCCTGTTCCTCTGATGATATTGAGAGAAGGAAAGGGGACTTAACGGCAAAGGAATAAAAGAAGGAAGAATGTAGTTAATGAATCCATGTTTCTCCCTCTAATTAAATTTTATCTTTTTATAAGCTACCCAGGTTATTTTACTTCCCTGAGATTTCCGTTGTGTCCCCTCCCAAAGCGCCAACCAGGTTCCCCACTGCTTCCTCCAAGATCATCTCTGGCCTCCCCCTTGCTAAGATGGAGACTCATCTGCTGCTTCTCATTCCAAATACACAAAGTCAGCCTTGTCTGGCTGAATCAACTTGCAGAGCTGCTCTGAGGAGGGGAAGGTTTTTGCCTGGCTTCAGACTCACTTCCTCTCACTGTGTCTCTCGCACAGTAATAGACAGCCGAGTCCTCCGGCTTCAGGCTGTTCATTTGCAGATAGAGTTGGCTTTTGGAGTTGTCCCTGGTGGTGGTGAAGCGTCCCTTGACGTTTTCCGAGTAGGTAATAGTACTGGAATAAGGATGTATGTATGCCACCCATTCCAGTCCTTTTCCGGGAGCCTGTCTCACCCAGCTCATTTCATAGCTCCCGAAGTCGAATCCGGAGGCTTGGCAGGAGAGACGGAGGGACTCTCCAGGCCTCCTCACGTCTCCTCCGGACTCCACCAACTGGACCTCACACTGAACTCCTAAAAAAAATAAAGGTGTTTCAATGAGATCTCCTGAATACAAAAACAAAAATAGAAGGAAATTCTGTAGAGAGGGAAGAGTTACCTCGCAGGACTACTAAAAAGGACACCAGGTTTAGCCAGGGGACCATTTTTGCTCCCTCTAACGACTGGAGGGGAATTGGCAGGAAAGAAGTCAGGAAAGTGCACAAACTTTGGGTTGGTGGGTGTAGCCTGAAAGGGGAAACCACGGGGCTCCTTTAAAGAGGAAATTGTCTGCTGCTTTGCATATCGCTTGGGATAAAAAGGCCCTCAGGCCATTGATCTCCTAGATTTCCCTGCATGCATTCTAAACTGGTGATTATCAACACAACTTTCCAGTGCTACAAAAAGTGAAAAAGGTTTTTTGTTTTTGTTTTTTGCTGTGAGGACATAGAAGAAAGGGCAGGTTTACATTAGAGTAATTAAAACAAAGAAATACAAAATTTCACCACTTCTCAAAATTAATTCAACGTAAGAGATAATGGACTAGCAATAAGAACTTTTGAAAGAGAAATTTTAGAGCTAGAGGATGAAACGAAGAGCACATCTGGGTTCAGGAAATTTTTTCCGCCTTCCTTGCCCTTTGGAAGACACCCAAAAGAACGCTTAGCAAGCTACGAAGCACAATTTGTAGGTCAGAGTTGAATCAGAGAAATTGCGGGGAGAGAACAACCAGATAGAGCCTAAGGTGTGTTCTTGGCCTATTAGATTGGTTTTTAACACAGCAGTTGAATGGATTTTATTTATTGCCTGTTTTGGGCTAGTATTTGGTGCTGTGTTTTTATCAGTTGCTTGTTACCCTGCATTAACTTGGCAAGCCGAGCAGCCATACAAATTGAAAAAACAATAACAACAATAACAATAACAATAGTTTGGGTAACCATGGGCCCGTCAGTCTCTCTCAGCCCAGCTCACCTCACAGGGATGTTGTTTTGGGGAAAATAGGAGGAGGAAGGAGTAATGAGCACGTTCCCCACCTTGAGTTATTTATAAAAAATAATAAAGGTGGTACAGAAAATAAAGGTAAAAAAAAAAAAAATACCAATCCCTATGATAATAAAAATGCCAGCAAATACACTCCCTCCATGGACTGATAAATGCTAATAAATCATTTTCTATTCTCCAAAGAATTCAGTCTGCTCAGTATTTAGCTAACCACATCTGTTGTCAACTCAAACATGGCTCCACATTGAGGAGTGGAGCCTCCTGAGTTGTGAAATTTTCTTGAGACCTTTTCAATTAACAATTATGGAAATAACAGAAAAAGGAATGGTGCCGCCCAAAGGAGGCCGTCTCCAATGACACTTGTTTTATCTCCCTACCCCACCCCCACTCCAGACACAGGCAATGGGATTCCGTGTGGCAATGCTGCCCCCTGGTGTGGGAAGTGAGGAGAGCAGGCCTCTGCCCAATTCCCCACAGAGATGCTTTACGGGCAAATATTTCCTTAATATGCCTATTGCCATTGATATTAAGAAGGATTATTAAAATACAATAAATAAGTAAGTAAGTAAGTAAGTAAGTAAATAAATAATAAAAGTAAAAAAAATGATGAGACCATAGGACTTATTTCATGATTTTCTTTCTCTTTCAGTTTGACTGTTAAGGAAAGAGGTGGAAGGAATCCAGTCTTTCCCAGAATCTGAAGTCAGAGGGGAGGACGCCAGGCCAAGGCATCCCGGGGTTGATAGCTGGAGGTAGCAGGAACTACTAGGCAGCTGCTCCGAGGCATGAAGACTGTCCAAACTGTACAGACCCAGAAGGCTTCTGGGAGAGGAGATGAGCAACAGACCATGTTGGGCTCTCTTGGCTCTGCCTGGCTGAGGGGAGAGCAGTTCAGGATTAAGGAGACTGAACATATATATCAATGTAGAAGGAAGGAGAAGGGAGCAACATGTAGTCAAGAATTAAACTGGGGAGACTTGGCAATACTGACAACCAAATGGGACTGAACTGTAAAATAGATCAGGGAAGAATTGGAGGTAATCATCTTTCTACCTCAAATTAAATTTTAACTTTTTTAAAAAACTCTCCAGTTTATTCTACTGCCCTGAATTTTCCTTGGTCTCCCCTACAAAATGGCTAACCAGGTTCCACACTGATAACTCCAGGTTACTTATTCCCATTTGCTATGATGGACAGGAATATGCTGCTTCTCAGTCCTAATACACATATTCAACCTTCTGTGACTGAATCAACTTGGACACCTGCTCTGAGGAATAGAATGTTTTTGCGAGGCTTCAGACTCACTTCCTCCCACTGTGTCTCTCGCACAGTAATAGACTGTCATGTCCTCTGGCTTCAGGCTGTTCATTTGCAGGTAGAGTTGGCTTTTGGGGTTGTCCCTGGAGATGGTGAACTGTCCCTTCACAGACTCTACATAGAACTGTTTACTGGCATCGTACCAAATAACTGCAACCCATTCCAGCCCTTTTCCAGGGGCCTTTCTCACCCAGTCCATTATATAGCCCCCAAAGTTGAATCCGAGGCTTGGCAGGAGAGACGGAGGGACTCTCCAGGCCTTCTCACGTCCCCTCCGGGGACCAACTGGACCTCAGACTGAACTCCTAAAAAATAAATTAGTAAATAAAGGTGTCTCAGTGAGATCTCCTGAAGACAAAAGCAGATAATAGAACGAAATTCTGTAGAGAGAGAAGAATTACCTTGGAGGATTACAAATAAGGACACCAACATTAGCCAGGGGACCATTTTTGCTCCTTCAGACAAATGGAGGGAAATTGATAGGAAAGGATTCAGGAAACTGAACAAACTTTGGGTTGGTGTGTATAGCCTGAAAAGGGAAAACATGGGGCTCCTTTAAAGAGGAAATTGTCTGTTGAATTGCATACCACTTGGGATAAAAGAGCCCCTCAGGGCATTGAGTTACAGGTTTCTTTGCATATTCCTTACATGGGTATTTACACAGATTTGTCCCTTCACTCTTTGTCCCTTTAATAAGCCTCTTTTGTTAATCCAGTAAGAAAAAAATGATCCAGATCACAATCTTGGTTTGTCATTTGCAAATAACTTTTGAAAGAGACATGAAAGGAACAGGACGTCTATGCTCAGGACATTTTTTCCACCTTCCCCGTTTGAAGAGATCCAAAAGAATGCCGACCTAGCTACGAGGCACAATTTGTAAGAGGGAGCTGAATCAGAGAAATCACGGGGAGAGAAAAACTCAATTGAGCCTATGGTGTTTTCTTTGCTTACTATTGTTTTTTAACTCAGCAGTTGTATGGATATCATAAACTGGTTATTTGGGGTTGTTACTTTGTGTGCGTTTTTTATCAGTTGTTAGTAGCCCAGAGTTGGTTCGGCGAGATGGGCAACCATACTAATTGAAATAACAACAAAAACAACAATAATAGAGGCAGTAGTAATATCAATATCAATACTAAAATCATAACTAATAAAAATGTCAGGAAATACACTCTCTCTGTGGACTGAGAAATACTTATCAATCCCATTGCATTCTCCAAAGAATTCAGTCTGCTCTGTGTTTAGCAAAGCACACCTTTTGTCAACTCAGACGTGGCTTCACAGGGAGGACTGGAGCCTCCCCGGATGTGAAATGTCCTAGAGATCTTTTCAGTGAACTTTTACAAGAATAACAGAGAAAAATAGTGATGCCCCCCAAATGACACCACATCCAATGAGGGTTCTTTGATCTGCCCGCCCCACCCCCACCCCACACACAGCCAATGGGATTCAGTGTGGCAACGCTGCCCCCTGGTGTGGAAAGTGAGGAGGGGAGGCCTCTTCCCAATGTCCCCATGAGATCCTTTCCCGGCAAAGATTTCCTCCATATGGCTATGGCTGTTTGGATAGTTAGAAGGATTATGCCACAGTTGCATTTCTTGCACGCTGCCATGGCATTATATGACGCCCCATTCCAGCATTCTATCTGAAGCCAGTCTCATCCAGATCAGATTACAAACAATAAAGTTGAAATTGGAATCTTCGGGCCATATTAATAATTTTTTTGTTTCCTTCCAGCAAACTCTCTGATTGGATACCTCAAACAATAGAGTCCCAAAGTTCTCACTAGAGGGCTGATTTCTACTTCTGTTGTAGATGGACAGAAGACATCCCCCTCTAATGGAAGCAGAGGAGACAAATTGGAGCACCAGTATTGCATTTGTCCTTCTCCTCTCATCCCACCCCCCCAAGCTCTACTGCAGTTGGGTGGAAAATAGACACAGAAACACAAAAGTGAGGTTTATAAGAAATTAGTTCTTGATGAAATAAATTAGAACCCATAGGTAGATATGCATTAGATTTCAAAGTGCAGCTTCTCAGAAATTTTCAGGAAAAAAGAAAGTTGGATGGAAATCCAAAAAAAGGGAGGGGCAGTGCTCCCTCCACATCTTGGCACCCCTCCCTGGACTTCACTGCAATGTGTCTCTGCACTACAGGCTGAACGTGGAACTGAGGAAGAAGAGTTTAATCACTATGAATGACCAAAGGGGCTTTTATTTCAGGTTAAATGAAACTGTGCACTGCAGCTCTCTACCAGTTCAGAACAGTGTTCCTAGAATCAATTCTTCTACCAAATATGGACAACAGTTGTTTGAACAGGGACTAGAATCTAACAGAATGTGGTCCAAAAAGTGTGAAAAACCTTTTTTTCCTTATCCATGGTTTCCTAAAGAAATGAGAATTGATTAGATGCCAAGATGACACTAGGAGAAGAAACAGGGATTTGCAATGTGAATTGCAATCTGCAATTTCTAGGTCCACTCAACACCCAAAGTGAGGAAACCACATTATCATTCACTTGTCCTTCTGTTCATTTTTTTAAAAACTATCTTTTCAGGTTTCCTCCCAACCACATGGAAAACATCTCCCACAATGCCCATGTCAAGATCTGCTCTTCATTTCTCTGGGCAATCAGGCAACTTTCTCAGGTTCCCCTCAAGTGTGGAAAATCCAGCCTTCAGAATCAGATATTCTCTCATCAAGGGAAGGTATTCTTTTCCCAGACTTCAGATTCAATTCCTCCCAATGTGTCTCTCACACAGTAATAGACTGCCGTGTCCTCTGGCTTCAGGCTGTTCATTTGCAGATAGAACTGGCTTTTGGAGTTGTCCCTGAAGGTGGTGAAGTGCCCTTTCACAGACTCTGCATAGAACTGCTTACTGGCATCATACCAAATAACTGCAACCCATTCCAGTCCTTCCCCTGGAGCCTGTCTCACCCATCTCATCCAACAGCTGCTGAAGGTGAAGCCAGAGACTTGGCAGGAGAGACGGAGGGACTCTCCAGGCCTTCTCACGTCTCCTCCAGACTCCACCAACTGGACCTCTGACTGGACATCTACAAAGAAAGGTGTTTCCGTGAAATCTCCTGTATACAAGCAGAACACATGGAAAGAACCTGATTAGTGTGGAAAGAATTACCTCCGAGGACTGCTAGGAAGGACACCAAGTTCAGTCACAGGATCATTTTTGCTTCCTCAGATGAATGGAGGGAATTGATAAGAAAGGCTTTGGGAAAGTGCAGAAACTTTGTCTTGGGGGGTGTAGCCTGAAACGGAAAACCATGGGGCTTTTTTAGAGGGGAAATTGTTCCTTGATTTACATATCACCTGGGATATAAGAGCCGCTCAGGGCTTTCATGTAAATATATCTTTGCACACACCATTTCAAATAATTTTCCAGAGCGAAAAATAGTCAAGACAGTGAATATTATTATTATTATTATTATTATGGAATAAGGGAGTTAGTAAAAGGAGATCTGATATAATCACTGCAGTTCAGGAAAGTGTTTTAATCTAAAGGGAGGAAAATAAGCACTGAGAATAATTTAAACAGCCATGTGAGAGACCGAACATGAAAAGGATGGCACATGTGAGTTCAGGAGGTTTGCTCCACAGTGGTTCCCTCGGCCACGTTCTTTGAAGAAACCCAGAACATCGAATGGAGACCAAGCCTTAAGGCACCATTATAAGCTTCAGTTGAATTGCACTTACACGTCCAAGTCTCAGAGCCAGAATCAGGGAAACCCCAGAAAAAGCAGAAACAGTTGGACCCTGTTGGGTCTTTTCTGTTTATTAGATTGGTTTTCAATTGACATTTGTATGGATTTTATATATTGCTTGTTTTGGGGTTGTTATTTTGTACGGTGATTTTATCGGTTGCTAGCTGCACAGAGTTGATTCCACAAGATGGGTTGCTGTACAAATTGAAATAAGGAAAAGGCAAGACTAAAACTCATACGAATGCCCTGAAATAAGCTCCCTGTGAGTGAAAAATACAAATAAAAGTCTTAATTCCCCAAGGAGTTCAGATTCCTCAACATTTAGCAGAGCACATCTGTTGTCAGCTGAAACCTGGCCTGAGTGAGGATCGTGGCGTCCTGAGATGTAACATTTCCTTGAGAGATTTTCAGTGATCTATGAGGAAAATAAGAGTAAAGAAATGTTGCCTCCAAAATGTGTCAATGTCTGCAGACCCTTCCTTTATTCCCCTGCCCCACCCCCATCCCCACACATAGGGAAAGAGATTCAGAGGGACAGCACTGTCCGCTGGTGTAAAATGTGAGAAGAGGAGGCATCTACTTAACTTTCCCAGGAAATTCTGGCAGTCAAAAATGGTAAATAGGGCTGAGGAGAAATGAAGGATCTCCAGGAGATAGGAAATCAATTTTGAAGCATTACTCTATTATTTTGCATTTTCTGTGGGTGGGGGATTCTTGGTTTTTCTCCTAAAGAAAGGCCAAGTCACTCATGCTCACTATATGTGGGGCTGCCCTTGAAGACCACCCCAGAGCTTCACTTGGTTCGGAATGCAGTGGTGCAGGAAGTGATGGGCTTCCCTCCATATGCCTACCTAATAACTCTACTTTGCAAGCTGCACAGGTTCGATTCAAGGTGCTGGTCACTTCGTATAAAACTCTCCGTGGCATAGAGCCTGGTTACATGAGGGACTGCCTACAGTGTGGAAGTTTTGGGGCTGATTTCCTTTAATCACACGGAAAAAACTACAGGTCTCACAAGATGAGACCACAGGATTTATTTGGCTATATTTGTTACGGAAGGAGGCTGAGGGATTCTAGGAAGTTAGTCTGCAGGACACCAGGTCAAGGCACCCCTGTGTTTGAGAGAAGGTGGTACCAGTAACTACCAAGAAGCTACACAGTCCAAAGTTTGCAGACCCAGAGGGCTCCTGAGAGAGGAGGTTCTTGATTAGCAACATTTTCCTTATATTTCTTATAACATGACCTCATTTACACTACCCTTTCCTGATCTTTTTACACCTTATTTTCTGCCTTCTGCCCCCTTCCTTGGTGCCACACCGCACCACACTCTTGGGGATCTTAGACCATCCTGAGTTTATTACCTGGCTACATCCCTATTGCTAGCAGAGGGAAATGATTTTAAAGATATGTAAATTTTCAAACGTGTGCAGACATGCAGTTGTGTGTTTGTGGAGAGAGAGAGAGAGAATATATATACACACAGAGACACATGAACCCAAAGGGGGGAAGATTCGTGTCTGAAGAAAGAATCAATGAGGGTTGAACTGCAGAACCAAAAGAAGCATGAAGAATTCTAATTAATGAATCCAATTTTGTATTTCTAAGGAAAGTTTGACAGCAGAACATGTGAGCACATTGCCTTTGCTGTCTTTGAGGATTTTTTTTATCTTTTTCAATGATTCAGTATACTTCCTTTGCTGAGATTTTCTGCTTTGCTCCCATCGAAATGGAAAATAACTCCCACATTGCCCATGCCAAGAACTCTTCCTTATCCATCTTGGCACTCAGGCACCTTTCTCAGGTTCCTCTCAAGTCCCCTGGGAAAATCCACCCTTCTGGGGCTGGGGTGACTTGGAGACCTGCTCTGAGGAAGGGAAGGTTTTTGCCGGGCTTCAGACTCACTTCCTCCCACTGTGTCTCTCGCACAGTAATAGACAGCCGTATCCTCCGGCTTCAGGCTGTTCATTTGCAGATAGACTTGGCTTTTGGAGTTGTCCCTGGAGATGGTGAAGCATCCCTTCACTTTGTCCGAGTACTTAAGGTCACTTGAAGCAGAGTTTATGTATGCCACCCATTCCAGCCCTTTTCCAGGGGCCTGTCTCACCCAGTGCATGCCAAAGCTGCCGAAGCTGAACCCAGAGCCTTGGCAGGAGAGGCGGAGGGACTCTCCAGGCCTCCTCACGTCCCCTCCGGACTCCACCAACTGGGCCTCTGATAGGACACCTAAAATAAAAGTTGTTTTAATGAGTTCTCCTTTATGCAAGAATTAAAATGGACAGAACCTGAATAGGAGGGAACCAATTACCTCTGAGGACTGCTAGTAAGGAAACCAAATTCAGCCACAGTATCATTTTTGCTCCCGTAAAAGAATAGAGGGGAATCAACAGGAAAGGATTCAGGAAAGGGCACAAACTTTGTGTTGGTGGGAGTAGCCTGAAAAGAGACACCCTGGGGCTCCTTTAAAGGGGAAATTGTGGCCTGATTTACATATTGCTCAGCATAAAAGAGCCCCTTGGGGCTTTGAAGTATAGATTTATTTCAACACTGCAATAATTAAAGCTTCTGACAGATGCTCCTCACTTAATGTAAGGGTTTTGAGGTGACAGAAAGAAATCAGGGATTGAAATTTCCTCAAATAGCCATGCTACAGTGTGGAAATAAAGAGGATGGCACATCCAAGATCAAAATGGTTGCTCCACAGTTGTTCCCTTGACCACGTTCTTTGGAAGAAACCAAAATTATGTCAGTGCAGACCAAGCCATAAGGCCCAATTAATAGGCCACAGATCAATTTTACATACACATCCAAGTCTCAAAGTTAGAATATAAATCATTGGAAGACTGTATAATGTTTCTTAATGGTTTGGTTTTTAAGTCAGCAGCCATACTGATTACAGATATTGGGAGGTTTTTGGGTTGCCATTTTTATGGTTTTCTTATCTGTTTTTAACTGCCCAGAGTTAATTCATACTAAGACTCAAAAAACTTGCTCTCCTACACTTATTCCATGGACTGAGAAACACAAATAAATGACTTTTCATTTTCAAAACAATTCAGTTTGTTCTATATTTAGCAAAGCACAT
Organism: Candoia aspera; assembly: GCF_035149785.1. Classification (NCBI taxonomy): domain Eukaryota; kingdom Metazoa; phylum Chordata; class Lepidosauria; order Squamata; family Candoiidae; genus Candoia; species Candoia aspera. The sequence goes on along the minus strand of NC_086156.1, from coordinate 113,333,346 downwards.
CTGTTCTCAACTCAGATATTGCTTCGTTGTGAGGAATTTAATCTCTTGGGATGTTAAATTTCTCTGAATTGCCTTCAGTGGTCTCTCAGGAAAATGAGAGTAAAAGTAATGATGTCTCCGAAGTGAGACAAGGCCTGCAGACCCTTCCTTTGTCCCCCTCCCCCACCCCCACCCCCACCTCACACATTCCGTGTGGCAACACTGCCCCCTGGTGGAAAACCTGAGGAGGGGAGGCATCTACTTAACTTTCCAGAGAGATTCTTTCATTAAGAAATGGTAGTTAGGGCTCAAAAGAAATGAAAGAGCTCCAGGAAAGTTAAGCTGGTCTAGGGAGTAATCAAAAAACGCACTTTTGTTATATGACAGGAAATTCCTTTTGATGGGTTATTCTATGAGATAGTGTATTTTCCTGAGGTCGTGTATTCTTATTTTTTTCTCCTAAATATCATGAAATCGTGTAAAAGCAAGTTTGGAAGGACCACCTCGTTTGTCTAGTACAAACCATCCCTAACTGGTGGGGAGCCAGACCCTCTCTGCAGACCTCCACCCAAAAGAGGCTGTTCCAGCCAGATTGAAGCAGGTCCCCCTCGTTCTTCCCTCGCCCTTGTTTTACTCCAGGCAGACCGGGTTGGAAGAGCATATTGTTGGTCAGAACCTTCTCTATATGGGTTTTGTATTCTGCATGATAGGAGCATAACTCTGAACATCCCTTTTTCATCTTTTACCATTCATTCAGAGTAAATGACTCTGGTTTTGCTAAATATGAGACTTAGAGGAAAACATAATTTTATCCTCTTTTTATTTTTCTTTATTTCTTCAAACTGTATCCCACTTTTTTTACATAAACTCCATCTCTACATTCACAGGACCCCTTTTGGCCATTTTGTATTGTTCAATTAAAGCAGAAGCTGTCCATGAACATACAGTCCTCAGGACAAAAGAGGCACTCAGTGCATTGACCTTCCACCTTTCCTTGAAGGTATATTTCACACAAGAGAGGGTAGAGGAGAGGAGAGGAGAGGAGAGGAGAGGAGAGGAGAGGAGAGGAGAGGAGAGGAAAGGAGAGGAGAAATGTCCCTTAATTTAAATTTGTCCTCAGAGAAAATAATCACTCTCTCCATTCACATGAGTTATTTCTTTGAAACTGTTTTCAGATTATGGGCCAGTTCTTATAGGAGCCAGGACATTGGAGGAAATAAAACGCGTAATTTTTTTATATGTCAAATCATGTCACTAAGATTGGTGAGCACCAACCAAGAACTATTTAGTAGCTACTTAAGAGACAGAGTGGGAAGTCATAGGTGATTTCAAAAGAAAAAGTATGAGGGATTTTTCTATAAATATGAAGTGTCAATGAAACTAGACTTTTTATTTATTTATATTTCAGTTTTCATCATCATCCATCTCACTTGAGAAGCTTCTCTGTGGATTTTACGATAAAAAGATCATATGATGTAGACTAAGCTATTGAGAATTATATGCGTAGCACAATCGTTGAAGGTCCGCACATCGCTTTGATGATTGCCTTAATCCAAATAAAACTCCCAGACTTACAATCTTGATTCAGGTTCTTGGTTTATTTAGAAAAGAGTGCAAACAGGTAAAAAGCTGAGAATGAGGAAAGCGTGCCTAAACTCAAACTAAATAGCGTCTTTGCAAACCTCACCTCACCCCCTCCCTCGCAAGCATCCCTCCCCACATTCCCAGGTGCTCCTAATGAGCTCTGCTGATCAACGGGCTAAAAGACCTTGACATTTAAGAGATAGCCGAAACACATTCCTCCCTGGCACAATCCAGCTCGTTTACTGTACAAGGTTCCCAGCAGCACCCTCCCAGCCAGTACACGTATCAGCACCACGGCAAGCGAACCGGTACGATGTAGCAACACCGGAACGGGGAACATGACAGTCGCAAAGTCAAGAAATCTGTTTAAAACAAACCTTTTCCCAAATGGCTGAGAAAGATAATCAATCACTTTGTCGTCTCCCAATTGGAATGCAAGAAATGCATCTAAACTAAGGGACAATCTTCTATCATCCTTGAAATTATATATAAATTTGGATAAAGGAGATACACTATCCATTCACATAATATGGATTTTCTTAAAAGAATTTTGAAATTTTGGGCAATTCCTTATAGGAGTCAAGACAGGCATGTTGAATAATTCTTACCTAAGAGATAGAGCAAGGTTACATTTTATAAATAAAAACCTAGCACTCCCATGTGGAAGTTCCGGTGTTGATTTTCATAAATCACTGATCAAAAACTACAAGGTGAGACCACAGGAGTTATTTCAATATTTTTTTCCATTTAATTTTCCTGTTGAGAAAAGAGGCTGAGCGATTCAAACCTTTCTCCCATCCAGAAGTTACTGGGGAGGACGGCAGGTGGGGAGGCAATTTTCCTAAACCACCTAGAACTTGACTTTCCCGGGAACTGACTTGAAACCCCCGATCTACGTTCCTTTGCTATTCTAAGTATTATGACACGACCGCAATTAGGCTACCCTTGGCCTGATGTTTTTAGGCCTTCTTTTCTGACTTCTGCACCCTTCCTTGGTGTCAAACCACACCACACTCTTGCAGGCCTTGGAGCATCCTTATTTTATTACTACATTTCTACTGCTAGCAGAGGAAAATGATTGTAAACGTATTTAAACTTTCAAATGCCTATTTGTGTGTACATGCGTTCATGTGTGTGTGTCTTTTTGTCTGTACATATATGTAGTGCATCTATGGATAGAGGGAGGGAAACTATATAGACACAGAAACAAATGCACATAAAGAGGGAGAGGGGAAGATCTGCATCTCAAGAAAGAGTAAATGAGGGTTGAACTTCAAAGCCAATAAAAGAATGAAGAGTTCTAATTACTGAATCAATTCTGTATTTCCTGATACTTTTTGAGAGCAGAACTTGAGAACAATTTCCCTTTGCTGTCTTTCAGGAGGGTGCTGAGATTTGCCATTTTCTTCCTATCCAAATGGAAAACAGATCCCAGAATGACCAGGCCAAGATCAGCTCTTTGCTCTTTGTTCCTCTTGGCACTCAGGTAGCTTTCTCAGGTCCCTCTCAAGTCTCCTGGGAAAATCCAGCCTTCTGGGGCTGAGCTGACTTGCAGAGCTGAACTGAGGAAGGGAAGGTTTTTGCCAGGCTTCAGACTCACTTCCTCTCACTGTGTCCCTCGCACAGTAATAGACTGCCGAGTCCTCTGGCTTCAGGCTGTTCATTTGCAGATAGACTTGGCTTTTGGAGTTGTCCCTGGAGATGGTGAAACGTCCCTTCACTTTGTCCGAGTAGTAAGTACTGGAACTGGTATACATGGATGCCACCCATCCAGCCCTTTTCCAGGGGCCTGTCTCACCCAGCTCATGTAGTAGTTGCCAAAGTCGAACCCAGAGGCTTGGCAGGAGAGGCGGAGGGACTCTCCAGGCCTTCTCACGTCCCCTCCGGACTCCACCAACTGGGCCTCTGACAGGACACCTAAAATAAAAGTTATTTTAATGAGTTCTCCTTTATGCAAGATTTAAAATGGAAAGAACCTGAATAGGAGGGAACCAATTACCTCTGAGGACTGCTAATAAGGAAACCAAATTCAGCCACAGGATCATTTTGGCTCCCGTAAAAGAATAGAGGGGACTTGACAGGAAAGGATTCAGGAGAGGGCACAAACTTTGTGTTGGTGAGTGTAGCCTGAAAAGAGACACCCTGGGGCTCCTTTAAAGGGGAAATTGTGGCCTGATTTACATATAGATCAGCATAAAACAGCCCCTCGGGGCTTTGAGGTATAGATGTCTTTCAACACACCTTTCAGAAATGGCACATAGATGAAAGGGCAGCTTTACACTGGAATAATTAAAGCTTCTGACAGACGCTCCTCACTTAATGTAAGGGTTTTAAGGGGACAGAAAGAAATCAGGCATTGAAATTTCCCCAAATAGCCATGTTACAGTCCGGAAATAAAGAGGAAGGCACATCGGAGTTCAAAGTGGTCGCTCCACCGTTGTTCCCTTGACCACGTTCTTTGGAAGAAATCAAAATTAAGTCAATGCAGACCAAGCCATGAGGCCCAATTAATAGGCCACATATCAATTTTACATAGACATCCAAGTCTCAAAGTTGGAATATAAATCATTGGTAGCCTCCATAATGTTTCTTAATGGATTGGTTTTTCAACTCAGCAGCCATACTGATTACAAATATTGGGAGGTTTTTGGGTGGCCATTTTTATGGTCTTCTTATCTGTTCTTAACTGCCCAGAGTTAATTCATACTAAGACTCAAAAAACTCGCTCTCCTACAGTTAATCCGTGGACTGAGAAACAGAAATAAATGACTTTTCTTTTTCCAAACAATTCAGTTTGTTCTACATTTAGCAAAGCACATCTGTTCTCAACTCAGATGTGGCTTCATGGTGAGGAATGTAATCTCCTGGGACGTTAAATTTCTTTGAATTGCCTTCAGTGGTTTCTCTGGAAAATGAGAGTAAATGCAATGATGCCTCCGAAGTGAGACAAGGCCTGCAGACCCTTCCTTTCATCTAAAAATGGTGGAAATGATCATCCTCAGAAGTGTCATCCCCTCTGAATACACCCTTTCTCCTGGCTCAATATTCAGAGGGATTTTGCGGACCAAGTGTGCCCCCTAGTGGAAAACTGGAGCAGATGAGCCAGAACTCTTAACCCTCCAGGTTGATTCCTGTGATCTAATTGGAGAAGGGAGGTAGGAAGAAGTTACTGAGCTCCGGAAGACCAAAAGAGGTCCAGTGAGAGAGTTGGGGATAGAATCAGGGCTTGTAAGAATAAGGGCGGTGGAGGTCATTCTTTTGCTGGAGGTGGGGAGGACGGCAGGTGGGAAGGCAATTTTCCTGAACCACCTAGAACATGACTTTCCCTAGAATTGACTTGAGAACCCCGATCTACGTTCCTTTGCTATTACAGGTATTATAACATGACCTCAATTAGGCTACCCTTGGGCTCAAGTTTTTTAGGCCTTATTTTCTGGCTTCTGCCCCCTTCCTTGGTGTCACACCACACCACACCCTTGCAGGTCTTGCCGCATCCTTTTTTTATTAGTAGATTTCGACTGCAGACAGAGGAATTTTTTTTAAAACATATTTAAACTTCCAAATGCATATATTTGTGGGCAGGTGTGCATGTGTTTGTCTGTGTGTGTGTTTGTCTGTGTACATATAGGAGATTCTTGCCGTCAAAAATAGGAATTATGGTAAGAGGAAATGAAGGATCTCCAGGAGAACTAAGCAGGTTTAGGGAGAAATCCAAAGCAGATCTTCCATTATATTATAGGAAATTGCTTTCGATGGGTTACTTTCTGCGAGATTGTATTTTCTGGAGATGGGGGTTGGAGTTCTTCTCTTTTCTCTTAAATCTCATAAAGTTATAGAATGAATTAGTTAGGAAAAACTTTCTCGCTTATCTTATAGAAACTGTCCTTGAGAGGTGGCCATCCAGGTCCTCTCTGCAGACCTGCCACCAAAAGAGACTTCTCTTCCCACAGTGAGCCGAGGCTGCCCTGTCCCTCCCTCATCCCAGGTTCCCTCTAGGCACACAGGATGGCAGCGTTGATCATCTGTCAAACTCTGGTCTGTCTGTGTTTTGTGTTTTTCTTGAGAGCAGAATAATTCTTACGGTCCGTACTGTTGAGAAATTCTGTATAGCTGAGAAGCATGAAACAGTGAGGGAAGCAGGGATTTCATCCTTAATCTGTATGGAGCAGAGAGTGTTGCTTCGTAGAGAGGACCACAAACCATGGCTTCCTGGATAATGAAGTTAGAATGAACCCTCCGTAAAAGTGTGTTTGAAACTGTAGGAGTTCTTCTTGGAAAATTCCTTTTCTATGGCTTTCACTTTACATATTTCCTCGGATGGAACCCTTTTAATTCAGGCAGATTTTGTGAGCCTCTTTCATATTTCACCAAGAGGTTGCTACTATGTGGGCAAGAGAGAAGTCATGGAGAGGCTGAGCAATTTAGCCTGCTGGAGAAAAAAAAAACAAAGGGCTCTTTTCATCGCAAATTTATAATATAATTTCTATTTTATCCTCATGGAAGCTGCTGGAGAAATAGACAAGTTCAAAGGGACAACCATAGGTATTACATCAGTGATCGTCAGATACGGTATTGTGTGCAAGGGCTCCCAATACCAGGTACCATTACTAGTCTGTTCTAATTGTAGAGGCAGAGGTTCCCTTCGTCTTCAATTCAAGAAGAGAATATCTTGTCAGGCTTCCTCTAGCAATCCAGAGGTTTGGCCGGAGAGGTGGAAGGACTCTCCAGGCCTTGTCACATCCACTCCAGACTCCACCAATTGGACCTCGGACTGAACTCCTAAAAAAAATAAATGTGTTTCAATAAATTTTCCTGAATTAAAGAATTAAACTGGAAAGAAACTCTGTACAGAGGATAGAATTACCTCTGAGGACTGCCAGAAAGGACACCAAGTTTAGCTACAAGCTCATTTCACGTCCCTTAAATGAATGGAGGGAAATTGACAGGAAGGGATTCAGGAGAGTGCAAGAACTTTGTGTTGGTGGGTGTAGCCTGGAATGGAAACCAGGGGGCTCCATTAAAGTTGAAATTGAGCCTTGATTTCATATCGCTTCTGAGAAAAGAGCCCCTCAGGGCATTTTGGTATAGATTTCTTTGCACACAGCTTTCACACAATATTTTGAACTGATGGAAATACCTCAGAGAAATCAAGCAAGACTTATTATTATTATTATTATTATTATTGCTATTATTATTATTATTATTATTATTATTTGCTTGCATCTGTATGCCTTTGCACTATATCACCTTTGCAAGGTGCACTGGTTGCCCGTTGGATTCTGACAGTGATTCAAGGTGTTGTTCACTATTGGATGATCTGGTGATCTGATCTGGAAGGACTACTGTGTTCAGGGTTGCTTTGATGAAACAATGCCATTGATTGGGATCCCAGCAGTGCACTTTGGGATCACCACAGCTGCCCTCTGGAACTCGGTTTCGCCTGAGATTCGAATGGCCCCCCTCCTACTGGTGTTTGAAAGGTCCCTGATGAACTGGCTTGTCATCCAGGTCTTTGGCAACTGTGATTGAAGCCCCTTGTTCTTCTTTTTCTTTGTTCCCATCTAGGAACAAGGCTCAGAACTGTCATCTCCTCTGACTACACCCTTTCTACTTGCTCCATATTCAGAGGGATTATTCAGACCCTCAGTGCCCCCTAGTGTAAAACCATTGAAGATGAGGCAGAGGGCTTAATGACTTTCCCTGCAATTGACTTGAGAACCCCTGATCTACATTCCTTTGCTATTATAAGTATTATAACATGACCTCATTTAGCCTACCATGGGCCTGATGTTTTTTATCCCTTATTTTTTAAGCCAATTAGTGAACAGCTAGTACCACTGAATTGGAGCAGAGCTTACACAGCGGAGGAGCTGTGCACAGAAAAAGAATTTTATCTCTGATAATTTAATGAGCATGTCAGAAGAACACAGGTTATTGATCTTAAACACTCAGCCCTCCCAAGCATAAACAATTACATGCTTAGACAGAGTAGGTTCAAAGTAAAGTAAAGGAATATCTTAATCATTTTATTCACGGTCCAGTTACATTTCCATTCAGAAAGGGTGAAATCTTTGTTCTTTTTTGTCTTCCCTAACTTAATTCACCATTAGCCCTATTGCTGCTAAGACCTGCATGTAGAAAGGGGAATTCCAGGCCTACCACATGGCACCCAAAGAGAGGGACCAGCTGTCAAGAGTAAGGATGGCGAGCAGGGGGCTCCCCTCCAGGCTGTAAAGCGCATGCCTAGCACTGAGAAATTAGGTAGCCATTCCAAGAGACACAGATTGGGCCCGCCTTAACCTTTGGGGTTTATATGTCTGGGGTTTTCCCACGCTTCTTCAGTTTGTTGGGATTTTCTGTTATGTGGCAGTAATAAAGCACTAGAGACCTGTTCCTTGTCTCAGGGTGGTTCCTGGCTGATAGGACACCAGCACACAGCCGTGCGCATAACTCTTGAAGAGTCTTAAAGAAGGACGAAGAGAGAAAAGTGGAAGTGGGAGTGGAACCATCAGCTTCCTCCGAAACATAAAGAGTTGCATTATGGGATGAACTCAATTTACATGCTAATGCGCGTGCTAATGAGGAATGCTGGATTTGCTGGTATCTCCAACAATTTTCTGGCTTTGGCCCCCTTCCTCAGTGTTACACCACACCAAACTATTTGGGGTCTTTGTTGTTTATTTGTTTAGTCGCTTCCGACTCTTCGTGACTTCATGGACCAGCCCACGCCAGAGCTTCCTGTCGGTCGTCAACACCCCCAGCTCCCCCAGGGACGAGTCCGTCACCTCTAGAATATCATCCATCCATCTTGCCCTTGGTCGGCCCCTCTTCCTTTTGCCTTCCACTCTCCCTAGCATCAGCATCTTCTCCAGGGTGTCCTGTCTTCTCATTATGTGGCCAAAGTATTTCAGTTTTGCCTTTAATATCATTCCCTCAAGTGAGCAGTCTGGCTTGATTTCCTGGAGGATGGACTGGTTGGATCTTCTTGCAGTCCAAGGCACTCTCAGAATTTTCCTCCAACACCACAGTTCAAAAGCATCGATCTTCCTTCGCTCAGCCTTCCTTATGGTCCAGCTCTCACAGCCATATGTTACTACGGGGAACACCATTGCTTTAACTATGCGGGCCTTTGTTGTCAGTGTGATGTCTCTGCTCTTAACTATTTTATCGAGATTTGTCATTGCTCTTCTTCCAAGGATTAAGCGTCTTCCGATTTCCTGACTGCAGTCAGCATCTGCAGTAATCTTTGCACCTAGGAATACAAAGTCTTTCACTGCTTCTACATTTTCTCCCTCTATTTGCCAGTTATCAATCAAGCTGGTTGCCATAATCTTGGTTTTTTTGAGGTTTAGCTGCAAACCAGCTTTTGCACTTTCTTCTTTCACCTTCATCATAAGGCTCCTCAGTTCCTCTTCACTTTCAGCCATCAAAGTGGTATCATCTGCATATCTGAGATTGTTAATGTTTCTTCCAGAGATTTTAACTCCAGCCTTGGATTCCTCAAGGCCAGCTTGTCGCATGATGTGTTCTGCATACAAGTTGAATAGGTAGGGTGAGAGTATACAGCCCTGCCGTACTCCTTTCCCAATCTTAAACCAGTCTGTTGTTCCGTGGTCTGTTCTTACTGTTGCTACTTGGTCGTTATACAGATTCTTCAGGAGGCATACAAGATGACTTGGTATCCCCATACCACTAAGAACTTGCCACAATTTGTTATGGTCCACACAGTCAAAGGCTTTAGAATAGTCAATAAAACAGAAATAGATGTTTTTCTGAAACTCCCTGGCTTTTTCCATTATCCAGCGGATATTGGCAATTTGGTCTCTAGTTCCTCTGCCTTTTCTAAACCCAGCTTGTACGTCTGGCAATTCTCGCTCCATGAACTGCTGAAGTCTACCTTGCAGGATCTTGAGCATTACCTTACTGGCATGTGAAATGAGTGCCACTGTTCGATAGTTTGAACATTCTTTAGTGTTTCCCTTTTTTAGTATGGGGATATAAGTTGATTTTTTCCAGTCTGATGGCCATTCTTGTGTTTTCCAAATTTGCTGGCATATAGCATGCATTACCTTGACAGCATCATCTTGCAAGATTTTGAACAGTTCAGCTGGGATGCCGTCGTCTCCTGTTGCCTTGTTATTAGCAATGCTTCTTAAGGCCCACTCAACCTCACTCTTCAGGATGTCTGGCTCTAGCTCACCGACCACACTGTCAAAGCTATCCCCTATATTGTTATCCTTCCTATACAGGTTTTCTGTATATTCTTGCCACCTTTTCTTGATCTCTTCTTCTTCTGTTAGGTCCTTGCCATCTTTGTTTTTGATCATACCCATTTTTGCCTGGAATTTACCTCCAATGTTTCTAATTTTCTGGAAGAGGTCTCTTGTCCTTCCTATTCTATTGTCTTCTTCCACTTCCGCGCATTGCTTGTTTAAAAATAATTCCTTATCTCTTCTGGCTAACCTCTGGAATTTTGCATTTAATTGGGCATATCTCCCCCTATCACTGTTGCCTTTTGCTTTCCTTCTTTCTTGGGCTACTTCTAGTGTCTCAGCAGACAGCCATTTTGCCTTCTTGGTTTTCTCTTTCTTTGGGATGTATTTTGTTGCCGCCTCCTGAACAATGCTGCCAACTTCTGTCCAGACTTCTTCCGGGACCCTATCTACTAAGTCCAGTCCCTTAAATCTATTCTTCACCTCCACTGCATATTCCTTAGGAATATTAGTGAGCTCATATCTAGCTGATCTGTGGGTCTTCCCTAAGCTCTTTAGTCTGATCCTAAATTGTGCAAGGAGAAGTTCGTGATCTGAACTACAGTCAGCTCCAGGCCTTGTTTTTACCGACTGTACAGATGTCCGCCACCTTTGGCTGCAAAGGATGTAATCAATCTGATTTCGGTGTTGTCCATCTGGTGAAGTCCATGTATAAAGCCGTCTCTTAGGTTGTTGGAAGAGAGTGTTTGTTATGCAGAGTGAATTGTCTTGGCAAAATTCTATCAGCCTGTGTCCTGCTTCGTTTTGTTCTCCCAGGCCATACTTACCTGTAATTCGAGGTGTCATTTGACTGCCCACCTTAGCATTCCAGTCTCCTGTGATGAAAATAACATCTCTTTTAGGCGTGTTGTCGAGTAGGTGCTGCAGATCCTCATAGAACTGCTCTACTTCAGCTTCTTCAGCATTTGTGGTTGGGGCGTATATTTGGATCACTGTGATGTTAGATGGCTTGCCCTGAATTCGAATTGAGATCATTCTATCATTTTTTGGGTTGTATCCAAGCACTGCTTTAGCCACTTTACTATTAATTATGAAGGCTACTCCATTTCTTCTGTGGTCCTCTTGTCCGCAGTAGTAGATCTGGTGGTCATTTGATGTGAAGTGGCCCATTCCAGTCCATTTCAGTTCACTGATGCCCAGAATGTCTATCTTTAATCTTGACATCTCACCAATAACCACATCCAATTTGCCCTGGCTCATAGATCTTACATTCCAGGTTCCGATGGTTTGTTGATCCTTAGAACATCGGATTCGCCGTTCACCACCAGCACCGTCGGCCGCTAGCCGTCCTTTCGGCTTTGAGCTAGCTGCGTCATCACATCTGGGGCTAGTTGAGCTCATCCTCTGTTCCTCCCCAGTAGCATTTTGACCATCTTCCGACCTGGGGGTCTCATCTTCCGATGGTATACCGACATATCTCTGGTTGTACTGATCCATTTAGTTTTCACGGCAAGAATACTGAGGTGGGTTGCCATTACCTTCCCCAGGGATCGCATTTAGTCTGACCTCTCTGTCATGACCTTCCCGTCTTGGGTGGCCCTTCACGGTTTAGCTCATGGCATCATTGAGGTGCTCAAGCTCCAGCACCACGACAAGGTAACAATCCTTTGCTGAAGATTTGGGGTCTTAAAGCATCCTAATTTTATTACCTGGCTATATTGTTATGGCTAGCAAGGGGATATGATTTTAAACATATTTAAAATTTCAAATACCTATATATGTGTTTGTGCATATGTCTGTGTTTGTGAGTTTGTGGGTATGTGTATACAATGTGTGTGTTTCCACATATGTATGTGTGTATATATAGATAGATAGATAGATAGATATATAGATATAGATATAGATATAGATATAGATATAGATATAGATATAGATATAGATATAGATATAGATATAGAGAGAAATATATGCACAGACACAGAAACAAATGTAAAGAAAGAGCGACAGGGTGGATCTGGGTCTCAAGAGAGAATAAATGAAGGTTGAACTGCAAAATCAATAAAAGAATTAAGAATTCCAATTAATGAATCCAATTTTGTATTTCTAGAGAATTTTTGAGAGCAGAACTAGTGAGCACTTTTCCTTTGAGGAGTTTTTCTTTTCTTTTCTTTTCTTTTCTTTTAACTATTCTTTTTTTTTTTTTTGCTGATATTTTCTGCTTTCCTCCCATACAAATGGAAAACAGCTCCCACAATGCCCAGGCCCAGATCTGTTCTTAGTTTCTCTTCACACTCAGGCAGGTTTCTCAGGTTCTTCTCAATTCTGGGGCTGAGCTGACTTGGAGAGCTTCTCTGAGGAAGAGAGAGTTTTTGCCAGGCTTCAGACTCACTTTCTCTCACTGTGTCTCCCGCACAGTAATAGACTGCCGAGTCCTCCGGCTTCAGGCTGTTCATTTGCAGATAGAGTTGGCTTTTGGAGTTGTCCCTGGAGATGGTGAAGCGTCCCTTCACTTTGTCCGAGTACCTAATATCACTTGAACCAGGGTTTATGCTGGACACCCATTCCAGGCCTTTCCCTTGGGCCTGTCTCACCCAGTGCATCCAATGGCTGCTGAAGGAGAACCCAGAGGCTTGGCAGGAGAGACGGAGGGACTCTCCAGGCCTTCTCACGTCCCCTCCAGACTCCACCAACTGGGCTGAGGATTGGACACCTAAAATTAAAGTTATTGCAATGAGTTCTCCTGTATACAAGAATTAAAATGGAAAGGACCTGAATATGATAGAAACAGTTACCTCTGAGGACTGCTAGGAAGGACACCAAGTTCAGCCACAGGATCATTTTTCCTCCCTCTAATGATTGGAGGGGAATTGACAGGTGAGGATTTGGGAGACTGCAGGAACTTTGTGTTGGTGGATGTAGCCTGAATAGAGAAACTACCATGGGGCTCCTTTAAAGAGGAAATTGTGGCCTGATTTACATATCACTCAGGATAAAAGAGCCCCTCAGGGCACAGAGGTATAGATGTCTTTCAACAGACCTTTCACATACAGGACATAGGAGAAAGGGCAGTTTAGACTGGAATAATTAAAGCAAGTTCTGACAGACCCTCCTCAATTCAGCTAAGGATTTTAAGGTGATAGGAAGAAATCATGCTCTGAAATTTCCTTAAATAGCCTTGTTAGAGCCCGGACATGGAAAGGATGGCACATCGGAGATCAGGATGGTTGCTCCACAGTGGTTCCCTTGACCACGTTCTTTGGATGACCCCCAAAATAAGTGAATGCAGATGAAGCAAAAAGGACCAATTTGCAAGCCACATTTGAATTGTACATAAACATCCAAGTCTGAAAGTTGGAATTAAAAAAAAATGAATGTATTGGAAGCCTGTAGGGTGTTCCTGATTAGCTTGGTTTTTTACTCAGCAACTCTATGGATTACATACTGTATATTGGGGGGGGGGGTCGGTTCCCATTTTGTATGGTGTTCTCATGTGTTATTAGCTGCCCAGAGTTGATTCATAAAAATACTAATAAAAAGGCCTCTCCTACACTTAGTCCATGGACTGAGAAACACAAATAAATGACTTTGCATTTTCCAAACAATTCCGTTTGTTCTATATTTAGCAAAGTACATCTGTTCTTAATTCGGATGTGGCTTCATGGTGAGGAATGTAATCTCTTGGGATGTTAAATTTCTCTTAATTGCCTTCAGTGATCTCTTAGGAAAATGAGAGTAAATATAATGATGCCTCCGAAGTGAGACACGGCCTGTAGACCCTTCCTTGGTTCCCCTCCCCCACCCCCACCCCCACCCCACACATATGCAAAGCCATTCTGTGTGGCAACACTGCCCCCTGGTGGAAAACCTGAGGAGGGGAGGCATCTACTTAGCTTTGCAAAGAGATTCTTGCGTTAAGAAATGGTAATTAGGGCTCCAAAAAAATGAAAGACCTCCAGGGAACTTAAGCCGGTCTAGGGAGTAACCCAAAGCTGCCCTTTTGTTATATGATAGGATATTCCTTTTGATGAGTTATTCTATGAGATATTGTATTTTCTTGAGGTCGTGTATTCTTATTTTTTCTCCTAAATATCATGAAATCATGTAAAAAGGACTTGGGAAGGACCATCTCACTCATCTAGTACAAAGCATCCCTGAGAGGTGGGGAGCCAGACCCTCTCTGCAGACCTCCAACCAAAACAGTCTGTTCCAGGCAGATTAAAGCACGTCCCCCTTGTTCTTCCCTCGCCCTCGTGTTACTCAAGGCAGGCTGGGTTGGAAGGGCTTATCATTGGTCAGAACCTTCTCTATACGAGTTTTGTATTCTCTCTAAGAGGAGAGTAATTCTTAGCACCTCTTGTCCTTCTTCTACCATTCATTTGCAAAAGATTTTGATAAATATGAGACTTAGAGGAAAACATAATTTTATCCTCTTTTTAGTTTTCCTTATTTCTTCCAAATGTATTCCATTTTTCCTAGGTAAATTCCATCTCTACATACGCTGGACCATTCTGGGCAATTTTGTACGGTCGGATAAAAGAGAAGCAATGACTGATTATAGAGTCCTCAGGAAAAAAAAGAGGCACTCAGTCAGTCTTTGTTTTTCTCCTAAACTCAGGGCAGGTCCCTCAAGCCCTGGTCACCCTGGGGCTTGACTATTGTAGCACACTCTAAGTAGGGCTGCTCTTGAGCACTGCCCAAAGTCTTCCAATTGTCCAGAAAGACATGTTGCAAGTCATGTTGGGCTTTTCTCAGTATGCCTAATGAACACTTTGCTCCCAAGTTTCCTTGGTTGCCAGGATGATTCCAAAGGTCAGCTCACTCCTGCCCTGGTCACCCCATGGCGTGATTGTGAAATTTACCTGTGGCTCAGAGAAAAGAAGGAGGGCAGCAATTTGCTTTCTAAAGATTCCCTCTCATGCTTCGGCTTTGTTCTTTTGCATGGGACAATGATCCTTCCTTTATCACTCTCTTTTAGTTTCCCTGGATGACTGAGGTTACTCCATTCTTTTTGGTGTAATGTTTATTTATTTTATTAAAAAAAACATGCACTTCTCTCTGTCTCCAAACTTTGGGAACCCTCTTTGTTATGACCACCCCAATTTGTTTTTCTCCTTTCTTCCCTCCCAAAAGTTTCTGCTGCTAAAGAGCAGAGAAACATGAAAACAAGCCAACAACATCCACCTGCCCCCCTATTGCAAAAATCCGGGTAATTGAGGGAACCAAATTATTCACTTGGAGGAAAAAAAGGGAACCCTGTCTCTTCATATCTGCCTGCTTGATTCTCTTTGCAAATCCAAGCAAAACTGGAAGCAGAAGGAAAACAGAACAAGCAAGGAGAGTGTCAGAATTCAAGTCTCTTTCTGGAATTCGGCCACTTTCTTCTTTCAAGGCCCCCATTCCCTCCACTGTCCTCCCCACTGGCCTGTCTGGATGCAAGACGTGCTTCAGACCATCCAGGGACTCCTGGCTCTGCCCAATCCCTTCCAGGCTCCCTTTTGCAGAGGCCTGTAAGGAGGGATGCTCTCCTCTCCCCCAACCCGCTTCAGCCTTCTCTTTCCCTCAAAGAACACACAGGGGCTGCAGGGCCCGTGTCCTGCTCAGCAACGTAAACATACCATGCGAAAAGTCTCCACTTTCATCCATGAAATTCACGGATCAAACGTGTGGATGGAGGCAGCTCTGGACAACGGGGGTTTCTGTTTGGCTCCAGGCTGAGCTCCTCTCCTCTTGTCCTGTTTAATGGAAATGCTATTAGCAGGCAAGCATGGTTTTGAACTTGGTCCTGGCCTCCCTCTTCCAGCTCTGTCGCTGCCTTTTTTGTGCTTGTGGATTCTTTTCAGGAGAAGAACTTTTTGTGATTTTTTTTTTTTTTTGGTATAGTATTTAACAAATTCAGTGTACCAGTTCAACGTGTGGTTCCCCAATGAACTTGCAGAGCGGCTCTGAGCAATGGCAGGTTTTTGCCAGGCTTCAGACTCACTTCCTCTCACTGTGTCCCTCGCACAGTAATAGACTGCTGAGTCCTCTGGCTTCAGGCTGTTCATCTGCAGATAGACTTGGCTTTTGGAGTTGTCCCTGGAGGTGGTGAAGCGTCCCTTGACTTTGTCCAAGTAGTAAATGGTACTTGAATTGTAGGTTATCCATGCCACCTATTACAGTCCTGTTCCAGGGGCTTGTCTCACCCAGCTCATCCAAGAGCTGCTGAAGGTGAATCCAGAGGCTTGGCAGGAGAGACGGAGGGACTCTCCAGGCCTTCTCACATCCCCACCGGACCCCACCAACTGGACCTCAGACTGGACACCTACAAAGAAACGTGTTTTGGTGAAACCTTCTGTATACAAGAACAGCAAATTGAAGCAAATTCTATACGTTGGTCAGAATTACCTCTGAGTATTACTATTAAGGACACCAGGTTTAGCCACAGGATCATTTTTGCCCCTGCTAATGAACAAAGGGGAAATACAGGACAGGATTCAGGAAAGGGCGCAACCTTTGTGCTGGTGGGGGTAGCATGAAGGGGAAACCATGGGGCTCCTTTAAAGGGGAAATGGTGTCCTGATTTACATATCGCTCTGGATAAAAGAGCCCCTCTGGGCATTGGGGTTTGATTTCTTTGCACACAGCTTTCACATATGAATTTGAATGGATGGAAACATCTCAGAACAATCAAGCAAGACTTTTTTTATTGTTATTATCAGTACATACAAAAAAGGAGAGGTTTAGATGAGAATAAGTAAAGCAAGAATTGATTGAATCTCATTCATTGGGGAAAGCGTTTAAAGATGAGAAAAATAAAGCACGTGCTGAAAATCGTTTAAACAGCCCTGTTAGAGACTGAACATGAAAAAAGGCCACCTCTGAGTCCAGGATCTTTGCTCCACAGTTCTTCCCTTGACCATGTTCTTTGAAGAAACCCAAAACAAAGGAATGTAGACCAAGCCATATGGCACACTTTGCAAGGCAGAGTGGAAGTGCACATATAAGTCCAAGTTGCAAAATCATAATCAAAGAACTCACAGGCAAATTAGAAATAGCTGGACCCTGTGGAGTCTTTTTTGTTTTATTAGCTTGGTTTTCACTCAGCAGTTGGATGGATTTTAGATACTGGGGGTGGTGATGGTGGTGACTAGTTTGTATGGTGATTTCATTGGTTGCTAGCTGCCAAGGTTGATTCTGCAAGATGGGCAGCCATAGAAATTGAAATAACAATAATGGCAAGTCTCACGTTAATATTAACCTGACCAAATACCCTCTCATTTTGAGTGAGAAACAGAAATCAATCACTGTTTTCCAAAGAATTCTGTTTGCTCCTTATTTAGCAGCGCCCATCTGTTGTCAACTCAGACATGGGCAGAGTGAACACTGCGGCTTCTTGAGATGTGGTTTTTCCTTGTGATTTTTCAGTGATCTCTTAGGAAAATAAGAGTAAATAAAATCTTGCCTCCAAAATGAGACAGAGTCTGCAGACAATTGCTTTATTCCTCTCCCCCACCCCCACCCCACACATAGGGAAAGCACATTTAGTGTGACAACACTGCCCCCTGCTGTAAAATGGGAGGAGGGGAGACATCTACTTAATTTCCCGAGGAGATTCTTGCATTAAACTATGAATTATGGCTAAGAAGAAATGAAGGATCTCCAGGAGATCTAAAGAGGTTTAGGGAGAAATCTGAACCTGTTCTTCCATTATATTATAGGAAATTCCTTTCAATGGGTTACTTTCTGTGGGATTGTATTTTCTGGAGATGGGGGGGGTCTTCTCTTTTCTCTTAAATCTCATAAATTTATAGAATGAATTGGTTAGGAAAAACCTTCTAGGTCATCTAATAGAAACCGTCCTTAAGAGGTGGCCATCCAGGTCCTGTCTGCAGACCAGCCACCAAAGGAGACTGCTCTGCCCGCGCTGAACAGAGGCTGCCCTGCCCCTCCCTCATCCCAGGTTCCCTCTAGGCACACAGGATGGCAGCGTTGATCATCTGTCAAACTCTGGTCTGCACTAGTTTTGAGTTTTTATTTAGAGCAGAATAATTCTTATGGTCCCTGCTGTTGAGAAATTCTATATAGCTTTGAAGCATGAAACAGTGAGGGAAGCGGGCATTTCATCCTTAATCTGTATGGAGCAGAGAGTGTTGCTTTGTAGAGAGGACCACAAATCATGGCTTCCTGGATAATGAAGTTAGAATTAACCCTCCATAAAAGTTTGTTTGAAACTGTAGGAGTTCTTCTTGGAAAATTCCTTTTCCATGGCTTTCACTTTAGATATATCTCTGGATGGACCCCTTTTAATTCAGGCAGATTTTGTGAGCCTCTTTCATATTTCACCAAGAGGTTGCTACTCTACCGGCAAGAGAGAAGTCATGGAGAGGCTGAGCAAATTAGCCTGCTGGAGAAAAATGAACAAAGGACCAGCACTCTTTTCATCACAAATGTTTATTATAATCTCTATTTTATCCTCAGGGAAGCTGCTGGAGAAGTAGGCAAGTTCAAAGGCACAACCACAGGTATTATTTCAGTGATCGTCAGATACGGTATTGTGTGCAAGAGCTCCCAATACCATTACCAGTCTTTTCTAATTGTAGAGGCAGAGGTTCCCTTCATGTTCAGTTCAAGAAGAGAATATCTTGTCAGGCTTCCGATTTCCTCCAGCAATCCAGAGGTTTGGCCGGAGAGGTGGAAGGACTCTCCAGGTCTTGTCACATCCGCTCCAGACTCCACCAGTTGGGCCTTGGACTGAACTCCTAAAAAAAATAATGGTGTTTCAATAAACTCTCCTGTTTTAAGGAATTTAAATGCAAAGAAACTCTGTATAGAGGGAAGTGTTACCTCTGTCCACTGCTAGTAAATGCACCAAGTTTCGCTACAAGATCATTGCATATCCCTTGAATGAATGGAGGGAAATTGACAGGAAGGGATTCAGGAGAGGGCACAAACTTTGTGTTGGTGGGTGTAGCCTGGAATGGAAACCACAGGGCTCCTTTAGAGAGGAAATTGAGCCTTGGTTTCATATTGCTTCTCTTAAAAGAGCCCCTCAGTGCATCCACATAAAGATTTCTTTGCACATACCTTTGACACATGATTTTGAATTAATGGAAATATCTCAGAGCAATCAAGCAAGACTTTTTATTATTTTGAATTTTGGGCAATCCCTTATTTGAGTCAAGACAGGCGTGTTGAATAAAACTTACCTAAGATATAGAGCAAGGTTATATTTTAAAAATAAAAACCTAGCATTCCCATGTGGAGGTTCTGCTGTTGATTTTCATAAATCACAGATCAAAAACTACAAGGTGAGACCATAGAAGTAATTTCAATATTTTTTTTCATTTTAATTTTCCTGTTGAGCAAAGAGGCTGAGCAATTCCAACCTTTCTCCCATCCAGAAGTTACTGGGAAGGACGGCAGGTGGGAAGGCAATTTTCCTAAACCACCTAGAATATGACTTTCCTGGGAACTGACTTGAAAACCCCGATCTACGTTCCTTTGCTATTCTAAGTATTATAACACGACCGCAATTAGGCTACCCTTGGCCTGATGTTTTTAGGCCTTATTTTCTGACTTCTGCCCCCTTCCTTGGTGTCACACCACACCACACTCTTGCAGGCCTTGCAGCATCCTTATTTTATTACTACATTTCGACTGCTAGCAGAGGAATATGATTGTAAACCTATTTAAACTTTCAAATGCTTATATGTGTGTGCATGTGTTCATGTGTGTGTGTCTTTTTGTCTGTACATATATGTAGTACATCTATGGATAGAGGGAGAGAGGATATATAGACACAGAAACAAATGCACCTATACAGGGAGAGGGGAAGATCTACGTCTCAAGAAAGAGTCAAGGAGGGTTGAACTTCAAAACCCATAAAACAATGAAGATTTCTAATTACTGAATCAATTCTGTATGTCCTGATACTTTTTGAGAGCAGAACTTGAGAACAATTTCCCTTTGCTGTCTTTCAGGGGGGTACTGAGATTTGCCATTTTCTTCCTATCCAAAAGGAGAACAGATCCCTGAATGCCCTGGCCAAGATCAGCTCTTCCTTCCTCTTGGCACTCAGGCAGCTTTCTCAGGTCCCTCTCAAGTCTCCTGGGAAAATGCAGCCTTCTGGGGCTGAGCTGACTTGCAGAGCAGCTCTGAGGAAGGGAAGGTTTTTTCCAGGCTTCAGAATCACTTCCTCTCACTGTGTGTCTTGCACAGTAATAGACTGCTGAGTCCTCCAGCTTCAGGCTGTTCATTTGCAGATAGACTTGGCTTTTGGAGTTGTCCCTGGAGATGGTGAAGCGTCCCTTCACTTTGTCCGAGTAGTAAGTACCGGAAGCAGTGTTTATGTATGCAACCCATTCCAGCCCTTTTCCATGGGCCTGTCTCACCCAGTACATGTAGTAGCTGCTGAAGCTGAATCCAGAGCCTTGACAGGAGAGACGGAGGGACTCTCCAGGCCTCCTCATGTCCCCTCCAGACTCCACCAACTGGGCCTCTGACAAGACACCTAAAATAAAAGTTGTTGTAATGAGCTCTCCTTCATGCAAGAATTAAAATGGAAATTACCTGAATAGTGGGAAACCAATTACCTCTGAGGACTGCTAGTAAGGAAACCAAATTCAGCCACAGGATCATTTTTGCTCCCGTTAAAGATTAGAGGGGACTTGACAGGAAAGGATTCAGGAAAGGGCACAGACTTTGTGTTGGTGTGTGTAGCCTGAAAAGAGACACCCTGGGGCTCCTTTAAAGGGGAAATTGTGGCTTGATTTACATATTGCTCAGCATAAAAGAGCCCCTCGGGGCTTTGAGGTATAGATTTAGTTCAACACACCTTCCACACGTGGGACATAGATGAAAAGTCAGCTTTACACTGGAATAATTAAAGCTTCTGGCAGACGCTCCTCACTTAATTTAAGGGTTTCAAGGTGACAGAAAGAAATCAGGGATTGAAATTTCCTCAAATAGCCATGCTACAGTGTGGAAATAAAGAAGATGGCACATCGGAGTTCAAAATGGTTGCTCCACAGTTGTTCCCTGGACCACGTTCTTTGGAAGAAACCAAAATTAAGTCAATGCAGACCAAGCCATAAGGCCCAATTAAAAGGCCACAGATTGGATTTACATACACATCCAGGACTCAAAGTTGGAATATAAATCATTGGAAGCCTGTATAATGTTTCTTTATGGATTGGTTTGTAACTCAGAAGCCATACTGATAACAAATATTGGGAGGTTTTTGGGTTGCCATTTTTATGGTCTTCTTATCTGTTTTTAACTGCCCAGAGTTAATTCATACTAAGACTCAAAAAACCCGCTCTCCTACACTTATTCCATGGACTGAGAAACAAAAAGAAATGACTTTTCATTTTCCAAACAATTCAGTTTGTTCTATATTTAGCAAAGCACATCTGTTCTCAACTCAGATGTGGCTTGATGGTGAGGAATGTAATCTCCTGGGATGTTACATTTCTTTGATTTGCCTTCAGTGGTCTCTCTGGAAAATGAAAGTAAATGCAATGATGCCTCCGAAGTGAGACAAGGCCTGTAGACCCTTCCTTGGTTCCCCTCCCCCACCCCCTCCCCACCCATATGCAAAGCCATTCCGTGTGGCAACACTGCCCCCTGGTGGAAAACCTGAGGAGGGGAGGCATCTACTTAACTTTCCAAAGAGATTCTTGCATTAAGAAATGGTAAAATCAAAAACTACAAGGTGAGACCATAAGAGTTATTTCAATATTTTTTCCATTTAACTTTCCTGTTGAGCAAAGAGGCTGAGCAATTCCAATCTTCCCCCCACCCGGAAGTTAGTGGAGGGGATGGCAGGTCGAGGCCTCCCTGGGTGGGGAAGGGGTGGCAGCAGGACCTGCCAGGCAGCTAACAAAGGCTGCAAGAGAGTCCAATATCAACAGAACCAGGAAGCTTCTGGAAGAGAATCACTGCAATTCCCAAAGTTTTGGTTTCTTGACTCTACCCGGCATTAGGGAGGGAGTGTCAGGATTAAGGGAATTGAATATATATTATAATAGAAGGAATGGGAAATGAGCATCAGGTAGAAAATAATTTAACTGAGAAGAGATGGCAGTATTCACAGAAAGAAATGGGAATGAACTGAAGGGTTCATCAAGGAAGATATATAGGTACTGAATCCCTATTTGTTCGTCTCCTGAAATTTAAACTTTCTTTTTCTTATTTTTAAGCTTCCTAGTATATTCTCCTGCCCCAATATTTCCTTTTTTTCTTGTCATGGTTCCGTTTAATTTATACCCAATTTGATTGCCTCAGGCTCAAAAAACCAGCCCAAAGCAGCAGACCCCAAGACAACTGGAGTTTTCAAATCTCCCTATGAGGGTTGGGGAGATGTTTTCTTTCAAACAAATAATATATATATATCTACAGCAGAAATGTGAAACTGCTCCAGACAGTTGCTCCTCATGGGAAGGCCACAACACAGCACTCTCCACCAGGTTTAGTCCTCTGGGAGACAAGGGAGTAGCCATCTTTTTGCTCAAGCCACAGAGGGCAACTTTGAAAGGACACCCAGTGCCCCCTAGTGTAAAATTGGTGATCGTTACAGGTGGTCTAAGGGTCCAGATGCGTCTGAAATAAGAGTTTGGAATTAATTATCAGAACCCTCCCCATCGGAAAATGTTATTTATTTATTTATAAAGTTATTTATTTGTCTATCAAATTATCAGTTTAACTTTAACAAGTGACTCTGGGCAGCATAGAGCACAGCATAAGAATATTTAATAAATGCTAAACAATTATTTTAATTATTAAAAACATTTAAAACTGTAGAAAACTAAAAAAAAAAAGGGATATGAGGAGAAAATATATGAATAAGATTGTAGCCATAAAATATCTTTGTTTGGAATTCTTCTTAAAAATGAAAGGATGGGTCAATGAAGGTTGGACACTAGAGGGAACTAGGAGGAACTCAACATTACAACGAAGGAATATGAAGTTTAGATGTGTGGAAGCAAAGGAATGAATTTATCGATTCAAAACAAATGCAGTAGAATAAAAGAGACATCAGGAGCTAACTGTGAAATTTACATTTTCTGAAATTTTCAGGAAAAAAAAATGGCAGATTGAAATCCAAAAGAGGGGAGGGACTGTCCTCCCTGAACATCTTGGCACCCCTCCTTGGATCTCACTGCAATGTGTCTCTGTACTACGGCATAACTTAGAAATGTGGAACAAGGGATTAATCCTTACCAATGACCA
Organism: Candoia aspera; assembly: GCF_035149785.1. Taxonomy (NCBI): domain Eukaryota; kingdom Metazoa; phylum Chordata; class Lepidosauria; order Squamata; family Candoiidae; genus Candoia; species Candoia aspera. The sequence continues at coordinate 113,310,361 of NC_086156.1, read as the reverse complement.
AAGGTGCCTTTTCTTCAGGTTAACTAAAGCTGTGCATGGCAGGTCTCTGCCAATTCAGAACACTGTTTCTAGAATCCATTATACAACCAATTGTGGACAAAATTTGTTGAACACCTAGTAGAATATAACACAATTAGAATTGATTAGATGCCAGCATGACTCCAGGAGAAGAAACACTTATTTGCAAAGTACAATTTCTGGGTCCAATGAACAGCCATGGTCAAGGAAAACAGGTCACTGTTAAATTGTCCTGCTGTGTGGGCTGAGAAAGGGGAAGGAATCATTCTGTATCTTCAAGTCAGTCCACTTTACCCAAAAAGAGGAAAGAAAGACTGGTGTTCACATGGTCTTGTCTTGCAGAGGGAGCTGTAATTGCAGCGCGTTTTCATCTAAAAATGGTGGAAATGATCAGCCTCAGAAGTGTCATCCCCTCTGATTACACCCTTTCTACTGGCTTCATATTCAGGGGGATTTTGCAGACCAAGAGTGCCCCATAGTGGAAAACTGGAGCAGATGAGCCAGAACTCTTAACCCTCCAGGTAGATGCCTGTATTCTAATCGGGGAAGGGAGGTAGGAAGACATTACTGAGCTCTGGAAGACCAAAACAGGTCCAGTGAGAGAGCTGGTGATCGAATCAGGGCTTGTAAGAATTAAGGCTGTGTAATAATTACATTATTACAGCAACAAATTTGGCTGCTGACAACAAAGGAAATAGAAATGAAATTAAGGTATGCAAAACAAAGACACTTTGAATTTGCTAATAAACCAGGAAAATGGCTGGCTTATAAAATAAGGAAAGGTAGGAAGAAGAAAATGATTATTAAAAACAGGGAAAATAATTAAGACTTAGTTGATAATAAAAGAATCAAAAAAACATTTTATATTTTTTTTTCCCACTTATATGAAAAACAAGAAATTTCATTAGATAAAATTGAGGAATATTTAAATAAGCAAAATCTCCCCAAACTCTCACAAACTCAACAAGTAGTAATTATTACCAACTCTAATTAATGAAAAAAATATTTTTTCTTGCAGGTCTTTCAGCATCCTTATTTTATTGCTACATTTCGACTGCTAGCAGAGGAAAATGTTGTTAAATGTATTTAAACTTTCAAATGCCTACATGTGTGTGCATGCATTCATGTTTGTCTGTGTGTGTGTGCATATATGTAGTTCATTTATGGAGAGAGGGAGAGAGGATATATAGACACAGAAAAAAATGCATCCAAAGAGGGAGAGGGGCAGATCTGCGTCTCAAGAAAGAGTAAATGAGGGTTGAACTTCAAAACCAATAAAAGAATGAAGAGTTCTAATTACTGAATCAATTCTGTATTTCCCGATACTTTTTGAGAGAAGAACTTGGAACAATTTCCTTTTGTTGTCTTTCAGGAGGGTACTGAGATTTGCCATTTTCTTCCTATCCAAATGGAAAACAGATCCCAGAATAGCCAGGCCAAGATCAGCTCTTCGTTCCTCTTGACACTCAGGCTGCTTTCTCAGGTCCCTCTCAAGTCCCCTGGGAAAATCCAGCCTTCTGGGGCTGAGCTGACTTGCAGAGCTGCTCTGAAGAAGAGAGAGTTTTTGCCAGGCTTCAGACTAGGAGTACAAACACTTATTTGCAAAGTACAATTTCTGGGTCCAATCAACACCCATGGTCAAGGAAAACAGGTTACTGTTCAATTGTCCTGCTGTGTGGGCTGAGAAAGGGGAAGGAATCATATTGTATCTTCGAGTCAGTTCACTTTACCCAAAAAGAAGAATGAGGACTTGTAAGAATTAGGGCTGTGAAGGCTATTCTTGGTCGGAGGTGAGGAGACAATTTTTTCTAAACCACCTAGAACATGACTTTCCCTGGAATTGACTTGAGAACCCCGATCTCTGTTCCTTTGCTATTATAAGTATTATAACATGACCGCATTTAGGCTACCCTTGGCCTGATGTTTTTAGGCCCTATTTTCTGGCTTCTGCCCCCTTCCTTGGTGTCACACCACACCACACTCTTGCAGGTCTTGCAGCATCCTATTTTATTAGTAGATTTCTACTCCTAGAAGAGGAAAATGATTTTAAATGTATTTAAACTTTCAAATGCCTATGTTTGTGGGCAGTTGTGTATGTGTTTGTGTGTGTGTGTGTGTATGTGCATATATGTAGTACATCTATGGAGATAGGGAGAGAGGATGTATAGACACAGAAACAAATGCACCCAAAGAGGGAGAGGGGCAGATCTGCATCTCAAGAGAGTAAATGAGGGTTCAACTTCAAAACCCATAAAAGAATTAAGAGTTCTAATTAATGAATCCAATTTTCTATTTCCCGATACTTTTTGAGAGCAGAACTTGAGAACAATTTCCTTTGCTGTCTTTCAGGAGGATTAAAAAAAAGAAAAGAAACTATTCAATTTATATTCTGTACTGAGATTTGCCATTTTCTTCCTATCCAAATGGAAAACAGATCCCAGAATGCCCAGGCCAAGATCAGCTCTTTGTTCCTCTTGGCACTCAGGCAGCTTTCTCAGGTCCCTCTCAAGTCTCCTGGGAAAATCCAGCCTTCTGGGGCTGAGCTGACTTGCAGAGCGGCTCTGAGCAAAGGCAGGTTTTTGCCAGGCTTCCAATTGCACTGGCGAGGAGGACAGGCATCTACCTTGTTTTCCAGGATGGTAACTGAGGTGGAGAAGAAATTTCTCAGGAGATCTAAGCAGGTCTAGTGAGAATTCCAAAGCAGAGATTTCCTCAATATGTCTATGACCGTTCAGATATTTAGGAGGATTATTCCAAAGTTTCATTTCCTGACTTCTGCCATGGTACTAGATGACTACATCCTATTCCAGTGTTTTTCCTGAAGCCAACTTGTAAACAGTGAAGGTGAAACTGGAATCTTCAGGCCATTTTTTTTTTTTTCATTTTCTTCCAGGAAACTCTCTAATTTTATACTTGGAACAAAAGAGTCCTAAAGTTCTGACTAGATGGCTGATTTCTTCCTCTCATGTACAAATACAGAAGAAATCCCTCTGCCAACTTTTGGTGATATTAAGAGAATGGAAGGGAATTAAACTGCAAAATAATATATTAAGGAAGAATTGTAGGTAATGAATCCGTATTTCCACCTCTAATTAAATTTTAACTTTTTTTAGACACCCCAGTTTATTCTAAAGCCCTGAAATTTCCTCCTTCTCCCCCACTCAAATGCTAACCAGGTTCTCTGCAGATCAGCTGTGGGCTCCCACTTGCTATGATGTGTGATGCATCTCAGTTCAAATATACAAATTCAACCTCTGTAACTGAATGAACTTGCAGGGCTGCTCGGAGGAAGGGAAAGTTCTTGCCTGGCTTCAGATTCCCTTCCTCTCACTGTGCATCTTGCACACTAATAGGCTGCCGTGTCCTCCGGCTTCAGGCTGCTCATTTGCAGATAGACTTGGCTTTTGGAGTTGTCCCTGGAGATGGTGAAGCGCCTCTTGACTTTGTCTGAGTACTTAATGTATGCAGTGTCATAGTCTATACTGCATATGTGGCCCATTCCGGTCCTTTTCAGGTAAATGTCCCATCCAGTTCATACCATAACTGCTGAAAGAAAGAAAGTAAGGAGGAAGAGAGAGATCTTGATTCCTTCTTATACCAGATTACCCACTGCTTCTTCCAAGATCAGCTGTGGGCTCTCACTTCATACTGTGGAGATTTATTTGCTGCTTCTCATTCCAACTACACAAACTCAACCTTCTGTGACTGAATCAACTTGGGGAGCTGCTCTGAGGAAGGGAAGGTTTTTGCCAGGCTTCAGACTCACTTCCTCTCACTGTGTCTCTCTCGCACAGTAATAGACTGCCGAGTCCTCTTGCTTCAGGCTGTTCATTTGCAGATAGAGTTGGCTTTTGGTGTTGTCCCTGGAGATGGTGAAGCGTCCCTTCACTTTGTCCGAGTAATAGATATTTCCTCCATCATAACGGATGTTTGCAACCCACTCCAGTCTGTTCCCTGGAGCCCGTCTCATCCAGTGCATCCAATGGCTGCTGAAGGTGAACCCAGAGGCTTGGCAGGAGAGGCGGAGGGACTCTCCAGGCCTTCTCACATCCCCTCCAGACTCCACCAGCTGGGCCTCTGACAGGACACCTAAAATAAATAAATAAATAAAGGTGTTTCAATGAGATCTCCTGAATACAAAAACAGATAATAGAAGGAAACTCTGTAGAGAGAGAAGAATTACCTTGGAGGACTACTAATAAGGACACCAAGTTTAGCCAGGGGACCATTTTTGCTCCCTCCAAGAAATGGAGGGAAATTGATAGGAAAGGATTCAGGAAACTGCACAAACTTTGGGTTGGTGGGTGTTGCCTAAAAAGGGAAACCATAGGCCTTCTTTAAAGAGGAAATTGTCTGTTGATTTGCATATCACTTGGGATAAAAGAGCCCCTCAGGACATTGAGTTACAGTTACAGTCACAACGCACTCCAGTCCTTTTCCTGGAGCCTGCCTCACCCAGTCCATCCAGTAGCTGCTGCAGGTGAATCCAGAGGCTTGGCAGGAGAGACGGAGGGACTCTCCAGGCCTCCTCACGTCCCCTCCGGACTCCACCAGCTGGATCTCTGATAGGGCACCTGGAAAAAAAAAAGTCCTTCACTCAGACCTGCTGCATTTTAACACTAACACACACACACACACACACAGAGATATACAAAATGGAAAAGATTTTTGAATAGAAGGTAGAATTACCTCTGAGTAGTAAAGTTACCAAGTTTAACCACAGGATAATTTCTGCTTCCTCTAAGGAATGGAGGGGAACTGACTGGAGAACATTCAGCAAAAACACAATCTCTGTGTTTGTGGTTTTAGCCTCAGAAGAAGAATGATATGGCTCATTAAAAGAGGAAGCTCTTTGTCAATTTATATATTCCTCTAGATAAGAGGATCACTCACTCTTTTGACCTTGACACTTCTTTCAATAGACGTTGCACACGTAGCTTCAAGATGAAGGCTGGTCTGAGGAACATCAGAACAATCATCTTCATCCTCATCATGTTCATCATCAACCTCATCCTGTATAACAAGGACAGGGTTATGGTAGAATAAACAAAAGAATGTAATGCAATGTCTCATGTTATCAGGAAAGTTTTTCCACATTCAACTTTTAGGATGACAAACCCCCAAGGATTAATTCAAATAAACCCACATGAGGGTGCCTTACATTTCCTTAGTGTGCGTGCTCTCTCTCTCTCTCTCTCTCTCTCTCTCTCTCTCTATATATATATATATATATATATATATATATATACATACATACATACATACATACACACACACATACATACACAAACACACAAACATACACAAACACACAAACATATATATTTAATGGAAACAGAATTAATTGGGTGGAGACACAGTCATGAAGCATGATTTGCAAAGCACAGTAATTGGGTTCCTCCCATTCAGCAAGGACATCCATCTGAAAATATGAAAACGTGAATAAATCACAGCTTTTCAGACATGCTTGATTTTCTTAGCAGAAACTTTGTTTTGGCTAACAGTAAATTTATTTTTTCAATCTTTTAGGAGCAAACCTGGTAGAAGGATGATTGTCCTGGAGAACTTCATGCTTCAGTATTGTACTGTAATGTCTATAGTATTTATTAAGATACAACCAAATAAAACCTGGCTGAAAACAGTAATTTTCAGTTACCAGCAGCAGCAGTAGCAAGCTTGTTGTTGTTTATTCATTTAGTCGCTTCCGACTCTTCGTGACTTCATGGACCAGCCCACGCCAGAGCTTCCTGTCCGTGGTCAACACCCCCAGCTCCCCCAGGGACGCGTCCGTCACCTCTAGAATGTCATCCATCCATCTTGCCATTGGTCGGCCCCACTTCCTTTGTTTCTCAGCAAAGTTTGCCTCACAGGTTTACCTCACAGGTTTCTCAGTAAAGTTTACCTCACAGGTTTACCTCACAATTTTCTCAGTACAGTTTACCTCACAGGTTTACCTCACAGGTTTCTCAGTAAAGTTTACCACACAGGTTTACCTCACAGGTTTCTCAGTAAACTTTACCTCACAGGTTTACCTCACAATTTTCTCAGTAAACTTTACCTCAAAGGTTTACCTCACAGGTTTCTTCTCTAAAGTGTACCTCACAGGTTTACCTCACAATTTTCTCAATAAAGTTTACCTCACAGGTTTACCTCACAATTTTCTCAGTACAGTTTACCTCACAGGTTTACCTCACAATTTTCTCAGTAAACTTAACCTCACAGGTTTATCTCACAGGTTTCTCAGTAAAGTTTACCTCACAGGTTTACCTCACAATTTTCTCAGTACAGTTTATCTGACAGGTTTACCTCACAATTTTCTCAGTAAAGTTTACCTCACAGGTTTACCTCACAATTTTCTCAGTACAGTTTACCTCACAGGTTTACCTCAGAGGTTTCTCAGTAAACTTTACCTCACAGGTTTACTTCACAGGTTTCTCAGTAAACTTTACCTCACAGGTTTACCTCACAATTTTCTCAGTACAGTTTACCTGACAGGTTTACCTCACAATTTTCTCATTAAAGTTTACCTCACAGGTTTACCTCACAGGTTTCTTCTCTAAAATGTAGCTCACAGGTTTACCTCACAATTTTCTCAATAAAGTTTACCTCACAGGTTTACCTCACAATTTTCTCAGTACAGTTTACCTCACAGGTTTACCTCACAATTTTCTCAGTAAAGTTTACCACACAGGTTTACCTCACAGGTTTCTCAGTAAACTTTACCTCACAGGTTTCTTCTCTAAAGTGTACCTCACAGGTTTACCTCACAATTTTCTCAGTAAAGTTTACCTCACAGGTTTACCTCACAGGTTTCTCAGTAAAGTTTACCTCACAGGTTTACCTCACAATTTTCTCGGTACAGTTTACCTGACAGGTTTACCTCACAATTTTCTCAGTAAAGTTTACCACACAGGTTTACCTCACAGGTTTCTCAGTAAACTTTACCTCACAGGTTTCTTCTCTAAAGTGTACCTCACAGGTTTACCTCACAATTTTCTCAGTAACGTTTACCTCACAGGTTTACCTCACAATTTTCTCAGTAAAGTTTACCTCACAGGTTTACCTCACAGGTTTCTCAGTAAAGTTTACCTCACAGGTTTACCTCACAATTTTCTCAGTACAGTTTACCTGACAGGTTTACCTCACAATTTTCTCAGTAAAGTTTACCACACAGGTTTACCTCACAGGTTTCTCAGTAAACTTTACCTCACAGGTTTCTTCTCTAAAGTGTACCTCACAGGTTTACCTCACAATTTTCTCAGTAATGTTTACCTCACAGGTTTACCTCACAATTTTCTCAGTACAGTTTACCTCACAGGTTTACCTCACAATTTTCTCAGTAAAGTTTACCACACAGGTTTACCTCAGAGGTTTCTCAGTAAACTTTACCTCACAGGTTTACCTCACAGGTTTCTCAGTAAACTTTACCTCACAGGTTTACCTCACAATTTTCTCAGTACAGTTTACCTGACAGGTTTACCTCACAATTTTCTCATTAAAGTTTACCTCACAGGTTTACCTCACAGGTTTCTTCTCTAAAATGTACCTCACAGGTTTACCTCACAATTTTCTCAATAAAGTTTACCTCACAGGTTTACCTCACAATTTTCTCAGTACAGTTTACCTCACAGGTTTACCTCACAATTTTCTCAGTAAAGTTTACCACACAGGTTTACCTCACAGGTTTCTCAGTAAACTTTACCTCACAGGTTTCTTCTCTAAAGTGTACCTCACAGGTTTACCTCACAATTTTCTCAATAAAGTTTACCTCACAGGTTTACCTCACAATTTTCTCAGTACAGTTTACCTCACAGGTTTACCTCACAATTTTCTCAGTAAACTTAACCTCACAGGTTTACCTCACAGGTTTCTCAGTAAAGTTTACCTCACAGGTTTACCTCACCATTTTCTCTGTAAAGTTTACCTCAAAGGTTTACCTCACAGGTTTCTCAATAAACTATACCTCACAGGTTTACTGCACAATTTTCTCAGTAAAGTTTACCTCAGAGGTTTACCTCACAGGTTTCTCAATAAACTATACCTCACAGGTTTACCTCACAATTTTCTCAGTAAAGTTTACCTCACAGGTTTACCTCACAATTTTCTCAGTACAGTTTACCTCACAGGTTTACCTCACAATTTTCTCAGTAAAGTTTACCAAACAGGTTTACCTCACAGGTTTCTCAGTAAACTTTACCTCACAGGTTTCTTCTCTAAAGTGTACCTCACAGGTTTACCTCACAATTTTCTCAGTACAGTTTACCTCACAGGTTTACCTCACAATTTTCTCAGTAAACTTAACCTCACAGGTTTACCTCACAGGTTTCTCAGTAAAGTTTACCTCACAGGTTTACCTCACAATTTTCTCAGTACAGTTTACCTGACAGGTTTACCTCACAGGTTTCTCAGTAAAGTTTACCTCACAGGTTTACCTCACAATGTTCTCAGTACAGTTTACCTCACAGGTTTACCTCACAATTTTCTCAGTAAAGTTTACCTCACAGGTTTACCTCACCATTTTCTCTGTAAACTTTACCTCACAGGTTTACCTCACCATTTTCTCAGTAAAGTTTACCTCAAAGGTTTACCTCACAGGTTTCTCAGTAAACTTTACCTCACAGGTTTACATCACAATTTTCTCTGGAAACTTTACCTCACAGGTTTACCTCACAATTTTCTCAGTAAAGTTTACCTCACAGGTTTACCTCACAATTTTCTCAATAAAGTTTACCTCACAGGTTTACTGCACAATTTTCTCAGTAAAGTTTACCTCAGAGGTTTACCTCACAGGTTTCTCAGTAAACTTTACCTCACAGGTTTACCTCACAATTTTCTCAGTAAAGTTTACCTCACAGGTTTACCTCACAATTTTCTCAGTAAAGTTTACCTCAAAGGTTTACCTCACAGGTTTCTCAATAAACTATACCTCACAGATTTACCTCACAGTTTTCTCAGTAAACTTTACCTCACAGGTTTACCTCACAATTTTCTCAGTAAAGTTTACCTCACAGGTTTACCTCACAATTTTCTCAGTAAAGTTTACCTCACAGGTTTACCTCACAATTTTCTCAGTAAACTTTACCTCACAGTTTTACCTCACAGGTTTCTCAGTAAACTTTACCTCACAGGTTTCTTCTCTAAAGTGTACCTCACAGGTTTACCTCACAATTTTCTCAGTAACGTTTACCTCACAGGTTTACCTCACAATTTTCTCAGTAAAATTTACCACACAGGTTTACCTCACAGGTTTCTCAGTAAACTTTACCTCACAGGTTTACCTCACCATTTTCTCTGTAAACTTAACCTCACAGGTTTACCTCACAGGTTTCTCAGTAAACTTTACCTCACAGGTTTACCTCACAGGTTTATCAGTAAACTTTACCTCACAGGTTTACCTCACAGGTTTCTCAGTAAAGTATACCACACAGGTTTACCTCACAGGTTTCTCAGTAAACTTTACCTCACAGGTTTACCTCACCATTTTCTCTGTAAACTTTACCTCACAGGTTTACCTCAGAATTTTCTCAGTACGGTTTACCTCACAGGTTTCTCAGTAAACTTTACCTAACAGGTTTACCTCACAGGTTTCTCAGTAAACTATACCTCACAGGTTTACCTCACAATTTTCTCAGTAAAGTTTACCACAAATCATGGAGTAAATGAATTGGGAAGCACCATCTAGCTAATCCATTGCAAACCAACACTATCAGGTGGTCAGCCAGATCCTCTCTCTGGAACGCCATCCATGAGAGATTATTTGAACCAGACTGAGGCAAGTCTGCCGTCTTCTTCATTTTACTCTAGGTAGAGAGACATGCAAAGATGCAACGTTTCTCACAATCGGCTTTTTACTAGTTCTGTGTTCTTTTTGATAGGATAATTTATTCTTAGTGTTGCTTCTGCATCTCCTGTCATTAAGTCTTATTGGATTACTCTGGTTATCATTCAGATGAGACATGGAGTAAAACATTATTTTACCTTTTGCTCCATTCCTTTATTTCTCCAAAGTCTCTTCCCATTTCAATAAATGAAACTCCCCTTCATCCTCTCAGGCAAGACTGAAAGGAGTATTGCTCACAGAGAAAAAACCAACCAAAGTCACTGAAGACTTGCAATGGCCATATAGTGGGCCTTCTAAGGGAACTGTGGCAATGCATCTGGTCAGAAAAGCACAGATGTCACATCCTCTGTTGAAGCCATGCATTAAACTCCAACATTCCTCCACTTGTTAACATGCAAACAAAGAGCACATCCCAGTGCTCCTCCCCCCTTTGAAAATACTGTATGTCATCCTTCCTCCTTTCCTTAGCAAGGCTTAAACCTGATTTGACCACCTTGAGGCCAAAGGAACCCCCCAGCGAGCCAGAACCTTGGAATTTCCCACTCTGCAGGCAACACCCCTCACCTTTCCTTCATCCCTCTTCCTTCTATGAACTGGAACATGATGATCGTTGCTTGCAATAAAGGGTGATCTTTCTCCTTATCATTGCTTTCCATCCGTTGCATCTATGACAGTAAGTTAACTTTTTGTCCCTGATTTTTTTTCAGAATTATCAATCGGTAAAAAGAAGACCAAGATTGTTTCATCCAGTGACGCATCTCTCATCCATCCTGGCTTTCCTCAAAGAAAGAGGATTGGCAGTTAGCTCTTCTCCTCTCCTCTCCTGGCCTCTCCTTTCTGAAGTTTGTGGCATATTGCAGGGGAATATTTTTTTTACATTGACTCCTTTATCATCTTTATCAAACGATCCTTTGCTGAAGAGCATGAGACATAGCATAGAATATTACCCTTTCTTAACTGATATGTATTAAATTACTATTGAGACAACTGTTTCTATCCTTTTAAGAACCTCTTTATCCCTCCTTCATTGCATATAGGACCACTGCTGTTTAATCTCTGCTTTAGCCTCATGGAAGCAGCAGAAGAGGGAGGCAAGTCACAGTTACAACCGCAGGTCTTATTTCAGCCATTGTCAGACCTTGTAGTGTGCTCTCTTTGTGCCATTGCTCCCTCCTTCTGACTGTAGATGGACAGGTTCCCCACACCTTCAATTTAATTCATCCTCTATCCTCCCAACCCATTCCAGTCCTTTCCTGGAGAGTGTCTCACCCAGCACATCTCATCGCTGCTGAAGGTGAAGCCCGAAGCTTGGCAGGAGAGACGGAGGGATTCTCCAGGCCTTTTTATATCCCCTCCAGATTCCACCAGCCTCAGCTCCATTTGGACATCTGGAAAGGAAATATTGATATTCAGACTTTACCCATCTTGCTCCGGTCCATTAATTTCTACCATATAAGAGCCCTTTAGCTTCCATCCCTGGATGGAAGAACCATCACCTTGGAAGGCTGCTAAAAGGGAAATGAGTTGGAGCAAAAGGACAATTTTCCTTTCTCAGTGTTTCAGAGAAGACGTTCCAGGCAGTCTGGGTCTGGACCTCTAGCTACAGCTTGAGGAGGGAGGAGAAGGAGGCATATAAAGAGGAAGGGTGTCTCTGCATTAACATACACTTCAGGATAAAAGAGAAGCAGAGCTTCTTGGTAGATGACCTTGGTAGTCTGGACACTTTGATGAATCCCTGCCTCTCAGGCAGGTAATTCCTGAATATATGGAATGTGTATTGCACAGTTTAGATCTTTAGAACAATTATTCAAAAGTTTGATTTCCTACCTGCTTCCAGGATATTGAATGATGATATCCCATTCCAGAATTCCTCTCTGGATAAGGAGAAGATGACTTGAGATCACCCATATGTCCTCCAGCTAGTGGCTCCTCATGAGGAGGCCACAACACAGCAGTCTCCAGCAGGTTTAGCCCTCTGGGAGAAAAGGGAATCACCACCATTTTGCTCAAGCCACAGATGGCACCTTTGAAAGGACACCCAGTGTTCCTTAGTGTAAAATTGGTGATCGTTACAGATGGTCTAAGGGTAGAGATGGATCTGAAATAAGAGTTTGGAATTAATTATCAGAACCTTCCCCATAGGAAACTTTTAAAATTATTGTAAAATTTTCTGTTGTAGAGGGAGCTGTAATTGCATTGAGTTTTCATCCAAAAATGGTGGAAATGATCAGCCTCAGAAGTGTCATCCCCTCTGAATACACCCTTTATACTGGCTCCATATTCAGGGGGATTTTGCAGACCATCAGTGCCCCCTAGTGGAAAACTGGAGAAGATGAGGCAGAAGTCTTAACCCTCCAAGGAGATGCCTGTATTCTAATCAGAGAAGGGAGGTAGGAAGAAGTTACTGAGCTCCGGAAGACCAAAACAGGTCCAGTGAGAGAGGTGGGGAAAGAATCAGGGCTTGTAAGAATTAGGGCTGTGTAATAATTTCATTATTACAGCAACACATTTTGCTGCTGACAACAAAGGAAATAGAAATGAAATTAAGGTATGCAAAACAAAGAGACTTTGAATTTGCTAATAAACCAGGAAAATGGCTGGCTTATAAAATAAGAAAAGATAGGGAGAATAAAATGATTATTAAAATCAGGGAAAATAATGAAGACTTAGTTGATAATAAAAGAATCAAAAAAGCATTTTATATATATTTTTTCACACATATGAAAAACATGAAATTTCATTAGATAAAATTGAGGAATATTTAAATAAGCAAAATCTCCCCAAACTCTCACAAACTCAAGAAGTGGTAATTAACAGTCCAATATCAAATCAGGAAATAATAGAAGCTATAAAGAAAATCAAAATAGGAAAAACACCGGGACCTGATGGTATATCATCAGGATACTACAAACACTTTATAGAACAAATGATAAACCCTTTTAGAGATTTATTGAATTGGATTATAGATGGATCAAAAATCCCAGAGAGATGGATTGAAGATAATATAACACTTATGCCAAAGGAAGGACAAGACACAACTCTAACCAAAAATTATAGACCAGTATCAGTGTTAAATAATGACTAGAAAAATGTTACTTCAATATTAGCAGAAAGACTAAAAACAATTCTACAAGAAATTATTGATCAAGATCATAGTGGTTTTTTGCCAAAAACACATTTGAAAGTTAATCTATGAACCGTCATCGACATTTTGGAATATGGACAAGATCATAACGAATGCCAAATAGCTTCAATATTTTAAGATGCTGAAAAAGCATTTGACAATCTGACCTGGTGTTTTATGATTAAAGTTTTAGAGAAAATGAAATTTGGGAAATCATTTGTGAAAGGGATTGAAGCAACATACACAACACAAAGAGCTAAGACTATAGTGAATGACGAATTGACAGATAATTGCAAAAAAGAAAAACGAACAAGACAGGGATGTCCCCTATCACCTCTCTTATTTATTCTAGTCCTAGAAGTCCTGGGTAGAGATATAATAGGGGATGGTCAAATAAAAGGAGTAAAAATTAAAAAAAAAAAAAACACAGATGTATAAATTAAAAGCAATTGAAGATGACCTAGTGTACATATTACAAATCCCCTAGATTCTATAGAACATTTGTTTAAGAAAATAGAGGAATTTGGAGAGTGGCAGGATTTAAGGTAAATAAACAAAAAACGAAAATGTTAGGTAAAACATGACTCAAAAACAACAAGAAACTTTAATAACTAATTCAGGTTTTACAATAGAAAAAAAGATTAGATACTTAGGAGTAATATTATCAACAAATAATATAAATATTATTTCAAAAGAATTATGGGAAAATTTGGAAGGAAATAAAAATTGATATGGAAAGGTGGCGAAAATTCCAACGATCTTTGCTCGGAAAGACATCCATAATCAAAATAAATGTATTACTGAAGATTCTATTTCTTTTCCAAACATTACCAACTCTAATTAATGAAATAAATTTAAAGTATGGCAAAAAGATATCTCAATTTTTATTTGGCAAGGAAAAAGAAGGTCAGTCAATTTAAATTATTACAAGATGCTAAAGAAAGAGGAGGGTTGGGGTTACCAGATCTTAAATTGTACTTTGAAGCCTGTTGCTTTCTGTGGATAAGAGAATGGTTAATATTAGAAAATCCAAACCTTCTACAGCGAGAGGGACATGAACTCAGATGTGGGTGGCTGCATCCTATGGACTGAAAAAGCAAAAATGAACAAAGAATTGAGAAATGATACTATTAGAAAAGTATTATTGAGGGCTTGGGATAAATATAACAGTAGATTAATACAAAAAATACCAGTGTGGATATCGCCACAAGAAGCTTTTGCAAGGAGGGAAAGTTCAGAGGATTAGATAAATTGGTTAATATAAAAAGATATAATCAAATATGAACAAGATACACCTAGGCTAAAAACAAGAGAAGAAATAGAAGGAGAAGGACACCGGTGTCATTGGTTCACATATATGCATTTAAATGAACGATTTAAATGAGATAAAAAATATATAAATTTAAAAAAGAAAAAACCTGATCGAAAAACAGTTATCTATAAATAATGAGCATATTATGACAAAGATGTAGAAAATGTTATTATAATTATATCAAGAAGATGAACAGGTCAAAGAGTGTATGATTAATTGGGCAAGAAATTTTGGATATAACATTTTATTAGATAAGTGGGAAACGATGTGGACAAAGCATTTAAAATTTACTTTGTGTTATCATTTATTGGAAAATTGGAAAAAATTATCTACAGATGGAACCTAACCCCACAAAAATATGCAAAATTGTATAAAAAAGTTTCTAATGTATGTTGTAAATGTTCACAAAGGGAAGGAACATTTTACAAATCACTTTGCCTTCTCCCAGTTGGAATGCGAGAAATGCATGAAAATGAAGGGACAATCTTCTCTCACCCCTAAATTTGAATATAATTTTGGATAATGGAGATACACTATCCATTCACATAATATGGATTTTCTTAAAAGAATTTTGAAATTTTGGGCAATTCCTTATAGGAGTCAAGACAGGAGTGTTGAATAATTCTTACCTAAGATATAGAGCAAGGTTACATTTTATAAATAAAAACCGAGCATTCCCATGTGGAAGTTCTGGTGTTGATTTTCATAAATCAAAGATCAAAAACTACAAGGTGAGACCATAGGAGTTATTTCAATATTTATTTTCCATTTAATTTCCCCATTGAGCAAAGACGCTGAGCGATTCCAGCCTTTCTCCCACCCGGAAGTTATTGGGGAGGGCGGCAGGTGGGGAGGGGTTTTCCTAAACCACCTAGAACATGACTTTCCCTGGAACTGACTTGAAACCCCCGATCGACGTTCCTTTGCTATTCTAAGTATTATAACACGACCGCAATTAGGCTACCCTTGGCCTACGGTTTTTAGGCCTTATTTTCTTATTTCTGCCCCCTTCCTTGGTGTCAAACCACACCACACTCTTGCAGGACTTGCAGCATCCTTATTTTATTACTACATTTCGACTGGTAGCAGAGGAAAATGATTTTAAATGTATTTAAACTTCCAAATGCCTATATGTGTCTGCATGCATTCTTGTCTGTGTGACTTTTTGTGTGTACATATATGCAGTACATCTATGGATAGAGGGAGTGAGGATATATAGACACAGAAACAGACCCACATAAAGAGGGAGAGGGGAAGATCTGCGTCTCAAGAAAGGGTAAATGAGGGTTGAACTGCGAAACAAATAAAATAATGAAGAGTTCTAATTACTGAATCAATTCTGTATGTCCTGATACTTTTTGAGAGCAGAACATGAGAACAATTTCCCTTTGCTGTCTTTCAGGAGGATTAAAAAAAAAAAAGACCCTATTCAATTTATATTCTGTACTGAGATTTGCCATTTTCTTCCTAACCAAAAGGAGAACAGATCCCAGAATGCCCATTCCAAGATCAGCTCTTCCTCCCTCTTGGCACTCAGGCAGCTTTCTCAGGTCCCTCTCAAGTCTCCTGGGAAAATCCAGCCTTCTGGGGCTGAGCTGACTTGCAGAGCGGCTCTGAGGAAGGGAAGGTTTTTGCCAGGCTTCAGACTCACTTCCTCTCACTGTGTCTCTCGCACAGTAATAGACTGCCGAGTCCTCCGGCTTCAGGCTGTTCATTTGCAGATAGAGTTGGCTTTTGGAGTTGTCCCTGGAGATGGTGAAGCGACCCTTCACTTTGTCCGAGTAGTAAATGTTACTGGAACCTGGATTTATGTATGCCACCCATTCCAGCCCTTTTCCAGGGGCCTGTCTCACCCAGCTCATCCAAGAGCTGCTGAAGCTGAATCCGGAGGCTTGGCAGGAGAGACGGAGGGACTCTCCAGGCCTTCTCACGTCCCCTCCAGACTCCACCAACTGGACCTCTGACAGGACACCTAAAATAAAAGTTGTTGTAATGAGCTCTCCTTTATGCAAGAATAAAAATGGAAAGAACCAGAACAGGAGGGAATCAATTACCTCTGAGGACTGCTAATAAGGAAACCAAATTCAGCCACAGGATCATTTTTGCTCCCATTAAAGTATAGAAGGGAATCAACAGGAAAGGATTCAGGAGAGGGCACAAAGGATGTGTTGGTGGGTGTAGCCTGAAAAGAGACACCCTGGGGCTCCTTTAAAGGGGAAATTGTGGCCTGATTTACATATTGCTCAGCATAAAAGAGCCCCTCGGGGCTTTGAGGTATAGTTTTAGTTCAACACACCTTTCACTCATGGGACATAGAAGAAAGGGCAGCTTTACACTGGAATAATTAAAGCTTCTGACAGATGTTCCTCACTTAATGTAAGGGTTTTAAGGCAACAGAAAGAAATCGGGCATTGAAATTTCCTCAAATAGCCATGTTACGGTCCAGACATAAAGAGGATGGCACATCGAAGTTCAAAATGGTTGCTCCACAGTTGTTCCCTTGACCACGTTCTTTGGAAGAAGCCAAAATTAAGACAATGCAGAACAAGCCATAAGGCCCAATTAATAGGCCACAGATTGGTTTTACATACACATCCAGGACTCAAAGTTGGAATATAAATCATTGGAAGCCTGTACACTGTTTCTTAATGATTTGGTTTTTAACTCAGCAGCCATACTGATTACAAATATTGGGAGCTTTTTGGGTGCCCATTTTTATGGTCTTCTTATCTGGTTTTAACTGCCCAGTGTTAATTCATACTAAGACTCAAAAAACTTGCTCTCCTACACTTATTCCATGGACTGAGAAACAGAAATAAATGACTTTGCATTTTCCAAACAATTCAGTTTGTTCTATATTTAGCAAAGCACATCTCTTCTCAACTCAGATGTGGCTTCATGGCGAGGAATGTAATCTCCTGGGATATTAAATTTCTTTGAATTGCCTTCAGTGGTCTCTCAGGAAAATGAGAGTAAATGCAATGATGCCTCCGAAGTGAGACAAGGCCTGCAGACCCTTCCTTTGCTCCCCTCCCCCTCCCCCACCCCCACCCCACACATATGCAAAGCGATTCCGTGTGGCAACACCGCCCCCTGGTGGAAAACCAGAGGAGGGGAGGCATCTACTTAACTTTCCAAAGAGATTCTTGCATTCAGAAATGGTAAATAAGGCTCAGAAGAAATGAAAGATCTCCAGGGAACTTAAGCCGGTATAGAGAGAGATCCTAATTTTTTGTTACAAAATAGGAAATTCCTTTTGATGGCTTATTGTATCAGATACTGTATTTTCTTGAGGTTGTGTATTCTTATTTTTTTTTCTCCCCTAAATTTAATGAATACAAATGTACATTGTATTAAATATAAATCTAGCATTGCCATGTGGAAATTGTGGGGTTGATTTTCATAAATCACAGATCAAAAAGTACAAGGTGAGACCATAAGAGTTATTTCAATATTTTTTTCCATTTAACTTTCCTGTTGAGCAAAGAGGCTGAGCGATTCCAATCTTCCCCCCACCCGGAAGTTAGTGGAGGAGATGGCAGGTCAAGGCATCCCTGGGTGGGGAGGGGGTGGCAGCAGGAACTGCCAGGCAGCGACCAAAGGCTGGAAGAGAGTCCAATCTCAACAGACCCAGGAGTCCTCTGGAAAAAAAAAGAGGCACTCAGTGCATTGACCTTCCATTTTCCTTGAAGATATATCCCACTGAGGAGAGGAGAGGAGAATTGTCCCTTAATTGACAAATGTCTTTGGATAAAGAGTCATTCTCTCCATTCACATGACAGATTTCTTTGAAACTCTTTTGAAATTATGGGCAAGTTCTTTCAGGAAAGCCTATAATGTCAGGATATGAGAAAAAAAACAAGTAATGGTTTATGTGTCATTTAAGTTCTTGACACTAAGATTGGCAAGCACCCAACAAGACTGATTTAATGGCTTCTTAAGAGACAGAAAGGGATGGCCTAGGTGATTTCAAAAGAAAAAGGATGGGAGATTTTTCTATAAATATGGAGTGCCAATAAAACTAGACTTTTTATTTTTATTCATTTATATTAGAGCTTTCATCATCACCCATCTCACTTGAAGAGCATCTCTGGACATTTTGCCAGAAAAGATCATATGATGTAGACTAAGCCATTGAGAATGATATGCGTAGCACAATCGTCGAAGGTCCGCATGTCGCAAAATCAAGAAATCTGTTTATAACAAACCATTTCCCAAATGGCTGAGAAAGATAATCAATCACTTTGCCTTCTCCCAATTGGAATGCAAGAAATGCATGAAAACTAAGGGACAAACTTCTATCATCCCTAATTTATATAAATTTTTGGATAAAGGAGAAACACTATCCTTTCACATAATATGGATTTTCTTAAAAAGAATTTTGAAATTTTGGGCAATTCCTTATAGGAGTCATTACAGGTGTGTTGAATAATTCTTACCAAAGATATAGAGCAAGGTTACATTTTATACACACTGACAACAAAGGCCCGCATAGTTAAAGCAATGGTCTTCCCGCGAGCTGGATCCACTCGTACAAGGTGTAGGGGTCATCCCTCCCCAGGGACCAGCGCAACACCTCGGTGTTCAGGCCATCCTTGAATAACTCAATGATGGTGGCTTGGGACCAGTCCTCTACTTTCCCAGCCAGCGCTTTGAATTCTAGCGCGTAATCAGCCACGGATTTCGACCCCTGCTTGAGTTCTTTCAGAGCCCGCTTTGCCCTCTCTTTCGCCAGGGGATCCTCAAAGTGTTGCTTCAATGCCCAGAGGAACTCGCTAAATTTCTCCAGTTCGGGCGCTTCCGACTGGCACATCTGGACATACCAGTCTGCCGCCCTCCCTTTCAGTTTGGTGGCAACGGTGAGAATCTTTGCCTTTTCCGATTGAAAAAGCGACCCCCATTCCTCCATGTATGCTTTTGCATTCGTCAGGAAAAAGGAGAGTTTCGTTGGATCCCCATCGAACTTGACAGGGAAGTCTCTCATCCCGCCTCCCGACGGGCTGCGCCCCAACCTCGGGGCTGCGGCGGGTGGTGCTTCTCGGGGTACCGGCGGTGCCAGGGGGGGGGTTGGCCACCCTGGTGAGGGGGCAATTTCCATCTGGACCGATTGATCTCCCTCTCGCGCCCGCGCCGTCCGCCTCTGCTCCGGGGACTGCCCGTGGGATGAAGGAGTCGAATGCCGTTGGCTTGACCCCTCCCGAGTCTCCCTCAACGAAGTCACGTCGAGACTCAGCTGCTTCAGGATGGTCTCCAACGAGTCCATCTTCGACTCCAGCACCCGGATACGATCCGGGGTGGGGGAGCCCTCCGTCGGCTGCACCTGGACCACTGTGGGGGATAATGGGTACCTCTGCCTCCATGACGGACCTCCCGCCACCGAGACATCCCCTTGGGTCTCATCCCAGGTGACCAGTTCACCCGGGGTGGTTACTGTGGTCTCCGGGGCAGTTTTCATGCCCCCGACTTCACCGTCCGACTCCGAGCTCGCCTCTTCCAGGATGGCTGACAGCTCTCCCACTTGGGACGGTCGGGCGGGTTGCCTCACGGTTGAGTCCGGCTCCCCTTCTTCCATCATCACGATATCGGGTTCGGTCATCGCCGGCGCTCTCCCTCACAGGGTTAGACACTTGCCCAATCCTGGAAAGGGGCCAGCGGAGTTGGGATCTTAGTTTCTCAGCTTTATGTAATGATTGCCCAGCCCAAATACTCAGACTCACAAGTGATTGCTAAATGAAATCTGATTTATTTCGGAACTTAAGGCAAATACAGAGAAAGCTGAGAATGAGCTAAAGCGCGCCAAATACAAACTTAAAACTCCTCCAGTGCACACGTGTCCCGCCCCCGTTACAGCAGCCCCGCCCGGTCCAGGTGCTAGCAAACGTCAGATGTGCTAGCCTGGGAAAGCAACCTTGAACATAACAGATAATAGGGAAACATTCCAAAGCGAAGCCAAGAGATAAGTAGTGCCATCCTCCCATGAGAGATGAAACACGCAACCAATTAATGACATGAGAAACGTTACGATGTCTCAGAGGCATTGAAACGGCGAACATGACACCTGCTGTAAAATGGGAGGAGGGGAGACATCTACTTAATTTTCCCAGGAGATTCTTGCATTCAAAAATAGGAATTATGGTTAAGAAGAAATGAAAGATCTCCAGAAGATCTAAACAGGTTTAGGGAGAAATCTGAACCTGATCTTCCATTATATTATAGGACATTCCTTTTGATGGGTTACTTTCTGCGAGATAGTATTTTCTGGACATGGGAGGGTCTTCTCTTTTCTCTTAAATCTCATACATTTATAGAATGAATTGGTTAGGAAAAACCTTCTAGGTCATCCAATAGAAACCGTCCTTCTTAGGTGGCCATCCAGGTCCTGTCTGCAGACCTGCCACCAAAGGAGACTGCTCTGCCCACACTGAGCGGAGGCTGCCCTGTCCCTCCCTCATCCCAGGTTCCCTCGAGGCACACAGGATGGCAGCGTTGATCATCTGTCAAACTCTGGTCTGTCTGTGTTTTTTGTTTTTCTTGAGAGCAGAATAATTCTTACGGTCCGTGCTGTTGAGAAATTCTATATCGCTGAGAAGGATGAAACAGTGAGGGAAGCAGGCATTTAATCCTTAATCTGTATGGAGCAGAGTGTTTTGCTTCCTAGAAAGGACCACAAATCATAGCTTCCTGGATAATGAAGTTAGAATGAACCCTCCATAAAAGTTTGTTTGAAATTCTAGGAGTTCTTCTTGGAAAATTCCTTTTCCATGGCTTTCACTTTACATATTTCCTTGGATGGGCCCCTTTTAATTCAGGCAGATTTTGTGAGCCTCTTTCATATTTCACCAAGAGGTTGCTACTCTACGGGCAAGAGAGAAGTCATGGAGAGGCTGAGCAATTTAGCCTGCTGGAGAAAAAGGAACAAAGGGCCAGCACTCTTTTCACCTCAGATGTTTATTATAATTTCTATTTTATCCTCATGGAAGCAGCTGGAGAAGTAGGCAAGTTCAAAGGCACAACCACAGGTATTATTTCAGTGATTGTGCAAGGGCTCCCAATACCAGGTACCATTACTAGTCTGTTCTAATTGTAGAGGCAGAGGTTCCCTTCGCCTTCAATTCAAGAAGAGAATATCTTGTCAGGCTTCCAATTTCCTCCAGCAATCCAGAGGTTTGGCAGGAGAGGTGGAAGGACTCTCCAGGTCTTGTCACATCCACTCCAGACTCCACCAGTTGGGCCTCGGACTGAACTCCTAAAAAAAATAGAGGTGTTTCAATAAACTCTCCTGTTTTAAGGAATTAAAAAGGAAAGAAACTCTGTATAGAGGGAAGAATTACCTCTGAGGACTGCCAGAAAGGACACCAAGTTTAGCTACAGGGTCATTTCATGTCACTCGAATCTGTGGAGGGAAATTGACAGGAAGGGATTCAGGAGAGTGAAAGAACTTTGTGTTGGTGGGTGTAGCCTGGAATGGAAACCAGGGGGCTCCTTTATAGAGGAAATTGAGCCTTGATTTCATATCACTCCTGAGAAAAGAGCCCCTCAGGGCATCCCCATAAAGATTTCTTTGCACACACCTTTCACACATGATTTTGAATTAATGGAAATATCTCAGAGCAATCAAGCCAGGCTTTTTATTGTTATTATTATTATCATCATCAGTACATACAGAAAAGAACAGGTTTTCATGTCAGCAACTAAAGCAAGATCTCATTATACCACAGTCTTTCAGGGAAGCATTTAAAGTTGAGAGAAGGTTCAATTTAAGCAGAAGCTGTCACTGAAGATACAGTCCTCAGGATAAAAGAGGCCCTCAGTGCATTGACCCTCCACTTTTCCTTGAAGGTATATTTCACACAAGAGAGAGGAGGAGAGGAGAGGAGAGGAGAGGAGAATTGTCCCTTAATTTACAAATGTCTTTGGATAAAAGAATCATTCTTTCTGTTATCTTTAGAGATTTCTCTGAAACTATTTTTGATTATGAGTAAGTCCTTATAAGAGTCAGACAGTAGAGGAAATAAAGCAAGTAAATGTTTTTGTGTTATTTCAAATGTTGAAAGTACAATTGACAAATATCCACCAAGAATTATTTATCAGTTACATTAGAGACAGGAGGGGATGGCGTAGATTATTTTTTTTTAAAAAACTCTGTCTGTGTGCTGTGCATGTTGTGTGTGTGTGTTTGAGTGGGGTTTCGTTAACTGTGGCCTGTTGATGAAACCCATGTTTATGTGATGCAGACCAAGCAATCCAGAATCATACGCATGCCAGAATGGTTGAATGTCCACACATCACAAGTCAAAATCGATTTATAACCAACATGCTCCCAAATGGCTCAGAAACATGATCACTTTCCTTTCTCCAAATTGGATTGAAAGAGATATGTGAAAACTGAGGGACTATCTTCTATCCTCTCTTAATTACTTTTTCCCCCCCTTTGGTTAAAGAGGTAGTCTATGCATTCACAGAATATAGATTTCTCTGAAACAAGTTTGCGAGTTTGGGCAAGCCCTTCTATGGATCAAGACAGACACCTTTAATTATCCGTACATGGGACAAAGAGCAGGGTTCCATTGCCTGTTCCAGACAGGAAATAAAAAGGCTAGCACATCCGAGTTGGGAAGTTCACTACCCTGTCGCTTCCTTAACCTCTTGTTTTTTGTTTGTTTGTTTTTGGGAAAAATTCCGAGTATATTAAATGGTGATTAAGCCTTGAGGAACAAGCACCTTGAGGTGCACTGGCTGCCCATTGGATCCTGACAGCGATTCAAGGTGCTGTTCACTATCTATAGAGCCCTACATGACATAAAGTCTGGTTACTTGAAGAACTGTCTGTCTCCCAGAGTGTCTGCCTGGGTGATCTGATCTGGCAGGGCTACCGTGCTCAGGGTTCCTTCGATGAAAGAATGCCATTGATTGGGATCCCAGCAGTGCACTCCTTGATCACCACAGCTGCCCTCTGGAACTCGGTTTCCACTGAGATTCGAATGCCCCCCATCCTACTGGTGTTTGAAAAGTCCCTGAAGAACTGGCTTTTCACCCAGGTCCTTGGCAAGTGTGATTGAAGCCCCTTGTTCTTCTTTTTCTTTGTTCCCATCTAGGAACAAGGCTCAGAACTGTCATCTCCTCTGAGTACGCCCTTTCTACTTGCTCCATAATCAGAGGGATTATTCAGACCCACAGTGCCCCCTAGTGTACAACCATTGAAGATGAGGCAGAGGGCTCAATTCTCCAAGGAGATGCCTGTATTCTAAGAGGGGCAAAGAGGTAGGAAGAAGTTACTGAGTTCTAGAAGAGCAAAAGAGGTCCAGTAAGAGAGATGGAGACAGAATCAGGGCTCTCAATAATTAGGGCTGTCAAGGTCATTCTTCTCTTGGAGGTGGGGAGGCACTTTTCCTAAACTTCCTAGAACACGACTTTCCCTGGAATTGACTTGAGAACCCCTTATCTACTTTCCTTTGCTATTATAAGTATTATAACAAAACCTCATTTAGGCTAACCTAATGATATTTTTATGCCTTATTTTTGAAGCCAATTAGTGGACAGCTAGGACCACTGAATTGGAGCAGAGCTTACACAGTGGAGGAGCTGTGCAAAGAAAAAGAATATTATCAGATATAGCTTTAATGAGCATATCTGCCATGAGTAAGGATGGCGAGCAGGGGGCTCCCATCCAGAGTGTTAAGCGCATGCATAGCACTGAGGAATTGTTCAGCCATTCAAAGAGACACAGATCGGGACCGCCTTAACCTTTGGGGTTTATATGTCTGGGTTTTTCCCACACTTCTTCAGTTTGTTAGGATTCCTGTTATGTATTAGCAATAAACATTAGAGACCAGTTCCTTGTCTCAGCGTGTTTCCTGACTGTTAGGACAATATCAGAGGAACACGTTATTGATCTTAAACACTCAGCCCTCCCAGCATAAAGAATTACACGCTTAGACAGAGAAGGTTCAAAGTAAAGTAAAGTAATATCTTACTCGTTTTATTCATGGTCCAGTTACATTTCCATACAGAAAGGATGAAATCTTTGTTCTTTTTTGTCTTCCTTAGCTTAATTCACCATTAGCCCTATAGCTGTAAGACCTGCGTGTAGAAAGGGGAATTTCAGGCCTACCACATGGCACCCAGAGAGATGGAGCAGCACACAGCCGTGCACATAGCTCCCAGTCTTAAAGAAGGACGAAGAGAGAAAATTGGAAGTGGGAGTGGGACAATCAGCTTCCTCAGAAACATGAAGAGTATCATTATGGGATGAACTCAATGTACATGCTAATGCACGTGCTAATGAGGAATGCTGGATTTGATAGTATCTCCAACAATTGTCTGGCTTTGGCCCCCTTCCTCGGTGTCACACCCCACCAAACTATTTGGGGTCTTAGAGCATCCTAATTTATGTTACCTGGCTACATTGCTACAAGTAGCAGGGGAATATGATTTTAAATATATTTAAATTTTCAAATACCTATAAATGGGTTTGTGCATATGTTTGTATGTGTGAGTGTGTGAGTATATATATACAATGTTTGTGTGTTTCTACATATATATGTGAATATATAGAGAGAGAGTGAGAGAGAGAAAGAGAGAAATATCTACAGAGACACAGAAACAAATGTAAAGAAACAGCGACAGGGTGGACCTGGGTCTCAAGAGAGAATAAATGAAGGCTAAACTGCAAAATCAATAAAAGAATTAAGAATTCCAATTAATGAATCCAATTTTGTATTTCTAGAGATTTTTTGAGAGCAGAACTAGTGAGCACTTTTCCTTTGACATCTTTCAGGAGTTTTTCTTTTCCTTTGTTTTGTTTTAAGTATTCTTCTTTTTTTTTTCTTTTGCTGATATTTTCCGCTTTTGTCCCATTCAAATGGAAAACAGCTCGCACAATGCCCAGGCCAAGTTCTGTTCTTAAATTCTCTTGGCACTCAGGCAGCTTTCTCAGGTTCCTCTCAAGTCTCCTGGGAAAATGCTGCTTTCTGGGGCTGAGCTGACTTGCAGAGCAGCTCTGAGCAATGGCAGGTTTTTGCCAGGCTTCAGACTCACTTCCTCTCACTGTGTATCTTGCACAGTAATAGACTGCTGAGTCCTCCGGCTTCAGGCTGTTCATCTGCAGATAGACTTGGCTTTTGGAGTTGTCCCTGGAGGTGGTGAAGCGTCCCTTCACTTTGTCCGAGTACCTAATATCACTTGAAGCAGAGTTTATGTATGCCACCCATTCCAGGCCTTTCCCAGGGGCCTGTCTCACCCAGTTCATCGAATAGCTGCTGAAGGGGAAGCCGGAGGCTTGGCAGGAGAGACGGAGGGATTCTCCAGGCCTTCTCACGTCCCCTCCAGACTCCACCAACTGGACCTCTGACTGGACACCTACAAAGAAGTTTGTTTTGGTGAAATCTCCCATATACAACAATTAAGATGGAAAGAACCTGAATAGGGAAGACACAATTACCTCTGAGGACTGCTAGGAAGGACACCAAGTTCAGCCACAGGATCATTTTTGCTCCCTCTAAGGAATGGGGGGAACTGATAAGAAAGGACTTGGGAAAGGGCAGAAACTTTGTGCTGGTGGGTGTAGCCTGAAAAGGAAGCCATGGGGCTCCTTTAAAGGGGAAATTGTGCCTTGATTTGCATGTCGCTGGGTATAAAAGAGCCACTCAGGGCTTTGCCGTAAATAATTCTTTGCACACATTTGAAATAAACTTCCAGATTAAAAAAAAATCAAGACAGTCATGCATTATTATTATTGTTTTTATTAATATTATTATTCAAAAAATCGGAGTAAGTAAAGCAAGTTTTGATAAAACCTGTGCAGTTCCAGAAAGTGTTTATATATAAGAGAAGGAAAACATCCACTGAACATTATTTAAACAGCCACATGAGAGACCAAACATAAAAAGGATGGCACATCTGAGATCAGGATGTTTGCTCCGCAGCGGTTCCCTTTACCCTGTTCTTTGAAGAGACCGAAAACAACTAATGCAGACCAAGCCTTAAGGCACCATAATAAGCCACAGTTGAATTGAATCAGGCCTGTAGACCCTCCCTTTGTTCCCTTCCCCACTCCCACCCCCTCCCCACACATATGCAAAGCCATTCCGTGTGACCACACTGCCCCCTGATGGAAAACGTGAGGCGGGAAGGCATTTACTTAACTTTCCAGAAAGATTCTTGCATTCAGAAATGGTAATTAGGGCTCCGACGAAATGAAAGAGCTCCAGGAAAGTTAAGCTGGTCTAAGGAGTAATCAAAAACTGCACTTTTGTTATATAAAAGGAAATAACTTTTGATGGGTTATTCTATGAGATACTGTATTTTCCTGAGGTCATGTATTCTTATTTGTTCTCCAGAATAAAAAGAAATCGTGAAAAAAATGAGTTGGGAAGGACCATCTCGGTTGTCTAGTACAAACCATCCCTAACTGGTGGGGAGCCAGACCCTCTCTGCAGACCTCCAACAAAAAGAGGCTGCTCTAGCCAGATTCAAGCAGGACCCCCTCGTTCTTCCCTCAACCTCGTTTTACTCCAGGCAGACCGGGTTGGAAGGGCTTATCATTGGTCAAAATCTGCTCTATCCTAGTTCTGTATTCTGTGTGATAAGACAATAATTCATAAAACCTCTTGTCCTTCTTCTATCATTCATTCATGGTGGATGACTGTGGTTTTGCTATATATGAGACTTGGAGGAAAACATAATTTTATCCTCTTTTTATTTTTCTTTTTTTCTTCAAACTGTATCCCACTTTTTTTACATAAATTCCATCTCTACATTCCCAGGACCCCTTTTGGCCATTTCGTATTGTTCAGTTAAAGCAGAAGTTGTCCGTGAACATACAGTCCTCAGGACAAAAGAGGCACTCAGTGCATTGACCATCCACCTTTCCTATTCGTATATTTCACACAAGAGAGAGGGGAGGGGAGGGGAGGGGAGGGGAGGGGAGGGGAGGGGAGGGGAGAGGAGAGGAGAGGAGAGGAGAGGAGAGGAGAGGAGAGGAGAGGAGAGGAGAGGAGAGGGGAAATGTCCCTTAATTTAAATATGTCCTCAGAGAAAATACTCGCTCTCTCCATTCACATGAGGTATTTCTTTGAAACTGTTTTCAGATTATGGGCCAGTTCTTATAGGAGCCAGGACGTTGGAGGAAATAAAACGCGTAATTTTTTAATATGTCAAATCATGTCACTAAGATTGGCTAGCACTGACCCAGAATTATCTAGTAGCTTCTTAAGAGACAGAGTGGTTAGTCATAGGTGATTTCAAAAGAAAAAGTATGAGAGATTTTTCTATAAATATGGAGTGTAAATGAAACTCAACATTTTCTTCATTTATATTTCAGCTTTCATCATCACCCATCTCACTTGAAGAGCATCTCTGGGATTTTAAAATAAAAGATCATATGATATAGACTAAGCTATTGAGAATTATATGCGTAGCACAATCGTTGAAGGTCCGAACGTCGCAAAGTCAAGAAATCTGTTTATAACAAACCTTTTCCCAAATGGCTGAGAAAGATGAACAATCACTTTGCCTTCTCCCAGTTGGAATGCAAGAAATGCATGAAAACTAAGGGACAATCTTCTATCATCCCTAAATTTATATATAATTTTGGATAAAGGAGATACACAATCCATTCACATAATATGGATTTTCTTAAAATAATTTTGAAATTTTGGGCAATTCCTTATAGGAGTCAAGACAGGCATGTTGAATAATTCTTACCTAAGAGATAGAGCAAGCTTATATTTTATAAATAAAAACCTAGCATTCCCATGTGGAAGTTCTGGTGTTGATTTTCATAAATCACAGATCAAAAACTACAAGGTGAGACCACAGGAGTTATTTCAATGTTTTTTTCCATTTAATTTTCCTGTTGAGCAAAGAGGCTGAGCGATTCCAGCCTTTGTCCCATCCGGAAGTTACTGGGAAGGACGGCAGATGGGGAGGCAATTTTCCTGAACCACCTAGAAGATGACTTTCCCTGGAACTGACTTGAAACCCCCGATCTACGTTCCTTTGCTATTCTAAGTATTATAACACGACCGCAATTAGGCTACCCTTGGCCTGATGATTTTAGGCCTTATTTTCTGACTTCTGAGCCCTTCCTTGGTGTCACTCCACACCACACCCTTGCAGGTCTTGCAGCATCCTTTTTTTATTAGTAGATTTCGACTGCAGGCAGAGGAATTTTTTTTTAAATGTATTTAAACTTTCAAATGCATATATTTGTGGGCAGGTGTGCATGTTTGTGTGTGTGTGTGTGTTTGTGTGTGTACATATATCTAGTACATTTATGGT
Organism: Candoia aspera; assembly: GCF_035149785.1. NCBI lineage: Eukaryota > Metazoa > Chordata > Lepidosauria > Squamata > Candoiidae > Candoia > Candoia aspera. The sequence goes on along the minus strand of NC_086156.1, from coordinate 113,281,786 downwards.
TAGATGGAGAGAGGAAGTTGTGGGGTTGAATTTCATAAATCACAGATAAAAAAATACAAGGTGAGACCATAAGAGTTATTTCAATATTTTTTTCCATTTAACTTTCCTGTTGAGCAAAGAGGCTGAGCAATTCCAATCTTCCCCCCACCCGGAAGTTAGTGGGGAGGACGGCAGGTCGAGGCATCCCTGGGTGGGGAGCGGGTGGCAGCAGGAACTGCCAGGCAGCTACCAAAGGCTGGAAGAGAGTCCAATCTCAACAGACCCAGGAGGCTTCTGGGAGAGGATTTCTGCAATTCCCAAAGTTTTGGTTTCTTGACTCTACCCGGCATTAGGGAGGGAGTGTCAGGATTAAGGGAATTGAATATATATTAACATAGAAGGAATGGGAAATGAGCATCAGGTAGAAAATAATTTAACTGAGGAGAGATGGCAGTATTCACAGAAACAAATGGGAATGAACTTAAATGCTCATCAAGGAAGAAATTTAGGTACTGAATCCCTATTTGTTCCTCTCATGAAATTTAAACTTTCTTTTTCTTATTTTTAAACTTCCTAGTATATTCTCCTGCCCCAATACTTCCTTTTTTCCTTGTCATGGTTCCATTAAATTTATACCCAATTTGATTGCCTCAGGCTCAAAAGACCAGCCCAAAACAGCAGACCCCAAGACAATTGGAGTTTTCATATCTCCCTATAAGAGTTGGGGAGATGGTTTCTTTTAAACAAAGAAAATATATATACATCTACAGTAGAATTGTGAATTTGCTCCAGACTGTTGCTCCTCATGGGAAGGCCACAACACAGCACTCTCCACCAGGTTTAGTCCTCTGAGAGACAAGGGAGTAGACATCTTTTTGCTCTAGCCACAGACGGCACCATTGAAAGGACACCCAGTGCCCCCTAGTGTAACATTGGTGATCGTCACAGATGGTCTAAGGGTCTAGATGCATCTGAAATAAGAGTTTGGAATTAATTATCAGAACAATCCCCATCGGAAAATGTTAGTTATTTATTTATATAGTTATTTATTTATCGAATCAAATTATCAGTTTAACTTTATCAAGTGACTCTGTGCAGCATAGAACATAGCATAAGAATACTTAATAAATGCTAAACAATTATTTTAATAATTATTAAAAACATTTAAAACTATAGAAAACTAAAAAGAAGGAATATTAGGCAAAAATATATGAATACGATTGGAGCCATAAAACGCCTTTGTTTTGAATTCTTCTTAAAAATGATAGGATGGGTCTTTGAAGGTTGGACACTACAGGGAACTAGGAGGAACTCAACATTACAATGAAGGAATATGAAGTCTAGGTGTGTGGAAGCAAAGGAATGAACTTACCGGTTCAAAAGAAATGCAGTACAATAAAAGAGACACCAGGAGCTAACTGTGAAATTTACATTTTCAGAAATTTTCAGGAAAAAAAATGGCAGATTGAAATCCAAAAGAGGGCAGGGACTCTTGGCACCCCTCCTTGGAGCTCACTGCAATGTGTCTCTGTACTACGGCAGAACTTCAAAATGTGGAACAAGGGATTAATCCTTACGAATGACCAAAGGTGCATTTTCTTCAGGTTAAATAAAGCTGTGCACGGCAGGTCTCTGCCAATTCAGAGCACTGTTTCTAGAATCCATTATTGAACCATCTGTGGACTAAATTTGTTGAACACCCACTAGAATATAACACATTTTTTCTCCAAACATTGTGATAAAGTTTGTTTCCTTATAGATGGCATCTTAAAGAAATTAGAATTGATTAGATGCCAACAAGACTCTAGGAGAAGAAACAATTATTTGCAAACTACAATTTCTGGGTCCAATCAACAGCCATGGTCAAGGAGAACAGGTTACTGTTCAATTGTCCTGCTGTGTGGGCTGAGAAAGGGAAAGGCATCATTCTCTATCTTCAAGTCAGTTCGCTTTACCCGAAAAGAGAAAAGCAAGACCAGTGTTGACATTGCCTTATCGTGCAAGGGAGTTGTAATAGCAGTGAGTTTTCATCTAAAAATGGTGGAAATGATCAGCCTCAGAAGTGTCATCCCCTCTGAATACACCCTTTCTACTGGCTCAATACTCAGAGGGATTTTGCAGACCAAGAGTGCCCCCTAGTGGAAAACTGGAGCTGATGAGGCAGAACTCTTAACCCTCCAGGTTGATTCCTGTAATCTAATAGGGGAAGGGAGGTAGGAAGAAGTTACTGAGCTCCGGAAGACCAAAAGAGGTCCAGTGAGAGAGTTGGGGATAGAATCAGGGCTCTCAATAATTAGGGCTGTGAAGGTCATTCTTTTGCTGGAGGTGGGGAGGATGGCAGGTGGGGAGGAATTTTCCTAAACCACCTAGAATATGACTTTCCCTGGAATTGACTTGAGAACCCCGATCTCTGTTCCTTTGCTATTATAAGTATTATGACATGACCGGATTTAGGCCACCGTTGGGCTCATGTTTTTAGGCCTTATTTTCTGGCTTCTGCCCCATTCCTTGGTGTCACACCACACCACACCCTTGCAGGTCTTGCAGCATCCTTATTTTATTAGTAGATTTCGACTGCAGGCAGAGGAATTTTTTTTAAAAACGTATTTAAACTTTCAAATGCCTATATTTGTGGGCAAATTTATTGGTTGCCAGCTGCCCAGAGCTGATTCCACAAGATGGGTTGCTGTACAAGTTGAAATAATCTTGATGGCAAGACTCAAACTGATACTAAGGCCATGAAATACACTCTCTCTGTGAGTGGGAAATACACATATTTTTCTTATTCCCCAAGGAATTCAGATTGCTCAATATTTAGCAGAGAACATCTGCTCTCAACTCAGACATGGCCTGTGTGAGGATTGTGGCCTCTTGAGATGTTACATTTCCGTGTGAGATTTTCAGTGATCTCTTTGGAACATAAGAGTAAAGAAAATCTTGCCTCCAAAATGTGTCAAAGTCTGCAGACCCTTCCTTTATTCCCCTGCCACACCCCCACCCCACACATAGGGAAAGCAATTCAGTGTGACAGCACTGCCCCCTGGTGTAAAACATGAGAAGAGGCATCTACTTTACTTTCCCAGGAAATTCTTCCTTTCAAAAATGGTAATTAGGGCTGAGGAGAAATGGAAGGATCTTGAGGAGAGAGGAAATCAATGTTGAAGTGTTAGTCTATGACTGTTTGCATTTTCTGTGGGTGGGGGATCATTAGTTTTTCTCGGAAACAAAGGGCAAGTCACTCATGCCCTAGTCAACCCTTAGCCTGACTCACACAACACATTCTATGTGGGGCTATAATTATACATCTCCATCTCAGGTGAAGTAAGCGATGCCGTGACCGCCCTCTCTCGGTGCCTGGGTGTGTGGGAGCCGGGATGGGAAACAACTGAACCCTGGTAGGACGGAGTGGCTGTCGGTTAATGGCTCCTCTGTATCTGGAAATTTGCCATCTCCATTTCTGGATGTGGTCACACTGCCCCAGGCAGAACAGCTGTGGAATCTGAGGTTCCTCCTGGACTCACGACTCCTGCTCAAAGAGCCAGTGGCAGTTGTGGCCAGGAAGGCCTGTGCTCAACTTCACATTGTGCATCAGTTGTGCCCCTTCCTGGATCGAGAGGCCTTTTGAATGGTCAGTCATGTCCTGATCATCTCCCATATAGACTATTGCAATGCACTCCACATGAGGCTAAACTTGAACAGTGTCTGGAAGCTACAGCTTGTCCAGAATGCGGCCACACAGGCAATTCTTGGTGCCCCAAGATCGGCACACGTAACACCTTTGCTGTGCGAGCTGCACTGGGTACCAGTCTGCTTCCTGGTCCAATTCCAGGTGTTGCTTCTTACTTTTAAAGCCCTACATGGCATGGGTCCAAACTACCTGAGGTACTGTCTCATCCCCATCATATTGACCCTCCCACCCTGTATTGCAGAGAGGTCCTGTTGTGGACCCTGTCTGGAAGAGAATTCCATCTGGCGGGGTGCAGGAAGTGGGCATCATGTGCAGTTGCTCCTGTCCTCTGGAACATTCTCCCCCCAGAGGTGAGACAGCCCCCCTCGCTTTTCGACTTCCATAAGAAACTAAAAACCTGGTTCTGCCAGCATGTCTGGAGCAGGAAGGGGAATAGCCATTTGTGGGGATGGCTGGTGCCCTAGAATGGCCCTTTATACTAATGGACCGAGATACAATCTTTAGCCATCTGGATTTTATTACATTCTTTATTTTTATTATTTATATTCATATTTATTCTATTTATAATGGTATTGAATTTTAAACATCTGTCGTAAACGGCCCAGAGTCCCTCCTTCAGGGGGAGATGGCTGGTGACAAAATTTGATTAATCAATAAATAAATAAACTTTCCAGTCCTATGAAAAGTGAACGTGTGAGGAATGTGAGGTCAACTATCTCAACAGAAATAATCTTTGCTACAATCCGCTTTGGATATAAGAAAGGTAGTTTACTAAGATGCAGTGACTTGGAGTCCGCCAACCCCTCCTTAGGTCCACTGTGATTTCCTGCCTCTCGTTTGAAATTGAATCTTTACGACTTCTGCCATTTTACGATCCAGCTCTCCAGCTGCATTCAATTCCAAGGCAAGTCGAAAGCCCAAACAACCCATTGGCCTTTCCGTTGTCATGGCTGGCGCCATCTCTGCTCTTCAGGCCACAAAGGACTCGTCTCCCCTCCCTCCTATGCAACCCATGAGAGGAGGGAAGTAGCAGAACCTGTTCCTGGGATCCAACCCTGAAAAACAGGTAGAACAGAACTGAACCGGGGAGACTTCATTCATATCCTTTTTAGCATGAAAAAGGAAATAATATCTTAACCTTTTGGGGGGTGGCGGGTGCGGGGATACTATGCAATACTTGTGACCAGCAGATTGTAAATTAGGAAGGAAGGGAAGTCTTCATTTCTTGCTGTGATTTACCAGACCAATAGTGACCTTAGAAAAAAGAATTCAAACTTAAATGGACTTTGGCCCATAAAGAAAAGAAATTTCCTTCAGCCCTTACCTACTCTCACTTACGAATACAAATTTGTGTTCCAGAAGCAATTCAGGAAGCATTTCTGAGTGAATGAAAGTCTCCTCTTGGCCTCAGATAGACTTTCTTTCAGACTGGACTCCTGAAAAAATAAAGGTATTTCAATAAACTCTCCTGTATACAAGAATTAAAATGGAAAGATCCTGAATAGGGAGGAAACAATTACCTCTGAGGACTGCTAGTAAGGAAACCAAGTTTAGCCACAGGATCATTTTTGCTCCCTCTAAGCAATAGAGGGAATTGGCAAGAAAGGATTCAGGAAACTGCACAAACTTTGTGTTGGTGGGAGTAGCCTGACAAGGGACACCGTGGGGCTACTCTAAAGGGGAAATTGTGACTCAATTTACATATCACTTCTGATAAAAGAGCCCCTCAGAGCACTGATCTCATAGATTTCCTTGCATACATTTTACACTGGTGATTTTCATCATAACTTTCCAATCCTACAAAAAGTGAAGGCAAGGTTTTTTCTTTTTGTTGTTGTTTTTTACTGTGAGTACATAGGAGAAAGGCAGGTTTACATTATAGTAATTAAAAGACAGAGATGCAAAATCTCAGCTCAGGAAATTATTTTCCACCTTCTAACCCTTAACCAGGCCCTCCTGAAGAAACCCCAAATAACTGAATTCAGAGCAAGCCAGGAGGAACAATTTATAAGTCAGAGTTTAATGAGAGAAATCACAGGAAGAAACAGAATAGATGGAGAAAGTGGGTTGTTCTTTGCCTATTTGAGTGGTTTCTAAGTGGGTAGTTTTATGAATTTAATATATTGTTTTGTTTAAGTCGGTATTTTGTGTGGTGTTTTTATCAGTTGCCACTTGCCCAGAGTTGATTCAGCCAGATGGGCAGTCATACAATTTAAAAGAATAACAACAACAACAACAACAACAACACCACCAATAATAATAATAATAATAATAATAATAACAGTAGCAGTAGCCTTAGTAATACCAATGCCATATACCCATAAAAATGCCAGAAAATACATTCTCTCTCTGGACTGGGAAATACTCATAAGTCTCTTTCTCTTCCCCAAAGGGCTCCGTTGCTCTCTATCTAGCAGAGCGCATCTGTTGTCAACTCTGACATGGCTTCCCAGTGAGGATTGAAGCCTCCTGAGATGTGAAATTTTCTTGAGACCTTTTTGATGAACTAATATGGAAATAAAACATATAAACAGAAAAAAACAAGGATGCCTCAAAAAAGAGACAATATCTAATGACACTTCCCTTATTTCCCTACCCCACCCCACCCCGCCCCCCACCCCCCACACGGGCCATGCGATTCAGGGTCACACCACTGCCCCCTGCTGCAGAGGGTGAGGACGAGGGGCATCTGCCTAATTCTCCAAGGAGATTCTGACATTCCAGGAGGGGAAGTGAGGCTGAGAAGAAATGATGGTTTTCCAGGAGGTCTAAGCATGTCTAGGGATATATCTGAATATGCTCTTTTGTTACCAGATAGAAAATTCCTTTTGAAGTCTTATTCTATGACTGATTGCATTTTCTCTACAGGGAGGATACTTGTTTTTTTTTCCCCGGTATCACCACAAATCATGGAGTAAATGAATTGGGAAGGACCATCTAGTGAATCCATTGCCAACCATCCCTATCAGGTGGTCAGCCAGATCCTCTCTCTGGAACGCCAACCATGAGAGATTATTTGAACCAGACTGAGGCAAGTCTGCCCTCTTCTTCCCTCCTCCTCATTTTACTCTAGGTAGAGAGACCTGCAAAGATGCAACGTTTGACACAATCGGCTCTTTACTAGTTCTGTGTTCTTTTTGACAGGAGAATTATTATTAGTGTTGCTTCTGTATCTTCTGTCATTAAGTGTTATTGGATCACTCTGCTTATCATTCAGATGAGACATGGAGTAAAACATTATTTTATCTTTTGCTCCATTCCTTTATTTCTCCAAAGTCTCTTCCCATTTCCATAAATGAAACTCCCCTTCATCCTCTCAGGCAAGAAAAAAAGGAGTATTACTCAAAGAGCCAAAACCAACCAAAGTCACTGAAGACTTGCAATGGCCCTATAGTGGGCCTTCTAAGGGAAGTGTGGCAATGCATCTGGTCAGAAAACCACAGATGTTCCATCCTCTGGTGAAGGCATTCATCTGACCTCCAACAGTCCACCACTTGTCAACATGGAAACAGAGAGCATTTCCCAGTGCTCCTCCCCCCTTTGAAAATATTGTATGTCATCCTTCCTCCTTTCCTTAGCAAGGATTAAACCTGATTTGACCCCCTTGAAGCCAAAGGAACCCCCCAGCGAGTCAGAGCCTTGAAATTTCCCTCTCCGCAGGCAACACCCCTCACCTTTCCTTCATCCCTCTTCCTTCTATGAGCTGGAACATGATGATTGTTGCTTGCAATAAAGGGTGATCTTCCTCCTTATCGTTGCTTTCCATCCGTTGCATCTATGACAGTAAGTTATTTTTTTGTCCTTGATTTTTTTTCAGAATGATCAATCGGTCAAAAGAAGACCAAGATTGTTTCATCCAGTGACGCATCTCTCATCCATCCTGGCTTTCCTCAAAGAAAAAGGATTGGCAGTTAGCTCTTCTCGTCTCCTCTCCTGGCCTCTCCTTTCTGAGGTTTGTGGCATATTGCAGGGGAATAATTTTTTACATTGACTTCTTTATCATCTTTATCAAACGATCCTTTGCTGAAGAGCATGAGACATAGCATAGAATATTACCCTTTCTTAACTGATATGTATTAAATTACTATTGAGACAACTGTTTCTATCCTTTTAAGAACCTCTTTATCCCTCCTTCATTGCATATAGGACCAGTGCTGTTTAATCTCTGCTTTAGCCTCATGGAAGCAGCAGAAGAGGGAGGCAAGTCACAGTTACAACCGCAGGTTTTACTTCAGCCATTGGCAGACCTTGTAGTGTGCTCTCTTTGTGCCATTGCTCCCTCCTTCTGACTGTAGATGGACAGGTTCCCCACACCTTCAATTTAATTCATCCTCTATCTTCCCAACTCATTCCAGTCCTTTCCTGGAGACTGTCTCACCCAGCTCATCTCATTGCTGCTGAACGTGAAGCCCGAAGCTTGGCAGGAGAGATGGAGGGATTCTCCAGGCCTTTTTATATCCCCTCCAGATTCCACCAGCCTCAGCTCCATTTGGACATCTGGAAAGGAAATATTGATATGCAGACTTTATCCATCTTGCTCCAGTCCATTAATTTCTACCATATAAGAGCCTTTTAGCTTCCATCTCTGGATGGAAGAACCATTACCTTGAAAGGCTGCTAAAAGGGAAATGAGTTGGAGTAAAAGGACAATTTTCCTTTCTCAGTGTGTCAGAGAAGAAGTTCCAGGCAGACTGGCTCTGGACCTGAAGCTACAGCTTGAGGAGGGAGGAGAAGGAGGCATATAAAGAGGAAGGGTGTCTCTGCATTAACATACACTTCAGGATAACAGAGAAGCAGAGCTTCTTGGTAGTTGGCCTTGGTAGTCTGGACACTTTGATGAATCCCTGCCTCTCAGGCAGGTAATTCCTGAATATATGGAATGTGTATTGCACAGTTTACATCTTTAGAACAATTATTCAAAAGTTTTATTTCCTACCTGCTTCCAGGATATTGAATGATGATATCTCATTCCAGGATTTTATCTGAGTCCAGGCTCACCCCAATCACATTGCAAAGAGTGAAGTTACAATTGGAATCTTCAGGCCATATTAATAATTTTCCATTTCCCTCCAGCAAACTTTCTGATTCGACACCTATAACAAAAAAATCCTAAAGTTCTCACTAGAGGGCTGATTTCTTCTTCTCAGGTAGAATATACACAAAATAAATCCCTCTGTTATGGAAGAAGAGGAAACAAACTGGAGCAAAAGGATTGCATTTATCTTTGTCCTTTCATTCCACCTGCTATGCTCTATTGTAGATTGCTGGAAAATGGACACAGAAACACAACGGTTAATTTTATAATGAATTAGATCTTGGTGAAATACATTGTATCCCCCAGTCAGATATACATTAGGTTTTCAAAAGCACTTTTTCCTATCTGGAGACACTTATTGTTTTGTCCTAACAGGCAAGGATGATTGGGAGATTATGGGAGGTAAAAGAGTGTGGGAACTTCCAGGGAAGAGATGGTGAACTGAGGACCACAATGGAGTGAATAGTGGTCGTGTAGACCGACTCTTCATAATTCCTCTCTGGATAAGGAGACGACTTGAGATCACCCATATGTTCTCCAGACAGTGGCTCCTCATGAGGAGGCCACAACACAGCAGTCTCCAGCAGGTTTAGCCCTCTGGGAGAAAAGGGAATCACCATCTTTTTGCTCAAGCCACAGACGGCACCTTTGAAAGGACACCCAGTGCCCCCTAGTGTAACATTGGTGATGCCCCCTATCACCTCTCTTTTTTATTCTAGTCCTAGAAGTCCTGAATAGAGATATAAGACGGGATGGTCAAATAAAAGGAGTAAAAATTAAATATATATATATATATATATATAAATTGAAAGCATTTGCAGCTGACCTAGTATTTGTATTACAAAGTCCCCAAGATTCTATGGAACATTTGTTGAAGGAATTTGGAGAGTGGCAGGATGTAAGGTAAATAAACAAAAAACGAAAATGTTGAGTAAAAAGATGACTAAAAACAAGAAACTTTAATAACTAAATCAGGTTTTACAATAGGAAAAAAAAAGATTAGATATTTAAAAGTAATATTATGAACATTATTGATAATATATTATTTCAAAATAATTATATGGAAATTTGGAAGGGAATAAAAATTGATATGGAAAAATGGGGAAAATTACAACTATTTTTGCTGTGAATGATATCCGTAATCAAAATAAATGTATTACCGAAGATGCTATTTCTTTTCCAAACATTACCAACTCTAATCAATGAAATAACATTTAAAGTATGACAAAAAGATATCTCAAATTTTATTTGGCAAGGAAAAAGACAACAAATTAAATTTAAATTATTACAAGATGCTAAAGAAAGAGGAGGGTTGGGGTTACCAGATCTTAAATTGTACTTTGAAGCTTGTTGCTTTCTGTGGAGAAGAGAATGGTTAACATTAGAAAATCCGAACCTTCTACAGCGACAGGGACATGAACTTAGATGTGGGTGGCTGCATCTATTTGGACTGAAAAAGCAAAAATGAACAATGAATTGAGAAATGGTACTATTAGAAAAGTATTATTGAGGGTGTCGGATAAGTATAGCAGTAGATTATTACCAAACATACCAGTGTGGATATCGCCACAAGAAGCTTTTGCAAGGAGGGAAAGTTTAGATGATAAGATAAAATGGTTAAGATATAAAGATCTGATCAAATATGAACAAGATACACCTGTGCTAAAAACAAGAGAAGAAATAGAAGAAGGACACCGGTGTGATTGGTTCACATATATGCAGTTAAATGAACGATTTAAATGAAATAAATATATATATACATTTTAAAAAGAAAAAAACAGAGATCGAAAAACAGTTATATATAAATAATGAGCATATTATGACAAAGATGTAGAAAATATTATTACAATTAAATCACGAAGATGAACAGGTCAAAGAGTGTATGATTAACTGGGCAAGAAATTTTGGATATAATATTTTATTAGAGAACTGGGAGAAAATGTGGACAAAGGGATTAAAATTTACTTTGTGTTATCATTTAAAGGAAAACTTGTATAAAATGATGTACAGATGGAACCTAACCCCACAAAAATATGCAAAATTGTATAAAAACTTTTCTAATGTATGTTGCAAAAGTTCACAAAGGGAAGGAACATTTTACAAATCACTTTGCCTTCTCCCAGTTAGAATGCGAGAAATCCATGAAAACTAAGGGACAATCTTCTATCATCCCGAAATTTGTATATAATTTTGGATAAAGGAGATACACTATCCATTCACATCTTATGAACTTTTTTTAAAGAATTTTGAAATTTTGGGCAAGTCCTTATAGGAGTCAAGACAGGCCTGTTTAATAATTCATACCTAGGAAAAAGAGCAGGGCTACATTTGATTAAATAAAATCCTAGGATTGCCACCTGGAAGTTGAGGGGCTGAATTTCCTTCATCACAGATCGAAAACAACAAGGTGAGACCATAGGAGTTATTTCAATATTTTTTTTTCCATTTAACTTTCCTGTCGAGCAAAGAGGCTGAGCAATTCCAATCTTTCTCCGACCAGGAAGTTACTGGGAAAAACGGCAGGTGGGAAGGCAATTTTCCTGAACCACCTAGAACATGACTTTCCCTGGAACTGACTTGAACCCCCCGATCTACGTTCCTTTGCTATTCTAAGTATTATAACATGACCGCAATTAGGCTAACCCTTGGCCTGATGTTTTTAGGCCTTGTTTTCTGACTTCTGCCCCCTTCCTTGGTGTGACACCACACCAAACTCTTGCAGGCCTAGCAGCATCCTGAATTTATTACTAAATTTCGACTGCCAGCAGAGGAAAATGATTGTAAACATATTTAAACTTTTAAATGCCTATATGTGTGTGCATGCGTTCTTGTGTGTGTGCTTCTGTTTGTGTACATATATGTAGTACAGCTATGGATAGAGGGAGAGAGGATATATAGACACAGAAATAAATGCACCCAAAGAGGGAGAGGGGAAGATCTGCGTCTCAAGAAAGAGGAAATGAGGGTTGAACTTCAAGACCAATAAAGGAATGAAGAGTTCTAATTACTGAATCAATTCTTTATTTCCTGATACTTTTTGAGAGCAGAACATGAGAAAAATTTCCCTTTGCTCTTTTTCAGGAGGGTGCTGATATTTGCCATTTTCTTCCTATCCAAATGGAAACAGATCCCAGAATGCCCTGGCCAAGATCAGCTCTTTGCTCTTCCTCCCTCTTGGCACTCAGGCAGCTTTCTCAGGTCCCTCTCAAGTCTCCTGGGAAAATCCAGCCTTCTGGGGCTGAGCTGACTTACAGAGCGGCTCAGAGGAAGGGAAGGTTTTTGCCAGGCTTCAGACTCATTTCCTCCCACTGTGTCTCTCGCACAGTAATAGACTGCCGAGTCCTCCGGCTTCAGGCTGTTCATTTGCAGATAGAGTTGGCTTTTGGAGTTGTCCCTGGAGATGGTGAAGCGTCCCTTGACTTTGTCTGAGTAGTAAGTACTGGAACCAGGGCTTATCCATGTCACCCACTCCAGTCCTTTTCCAGGGGCCTGTCGCACCCAGCTCATGTCGTAGCTGCTGAAGCTGAATCCGGAGCCTTGGCAGGAGAGACGGAGGGACTCTCCAGGCCTCCTCACGTCCCCTCCAGACTCCACCAGACGGGCCTCTGACAGGACACCTAAAATAAAAGTTGTTTTAATGAGCTCTCCTTTATGCAAGAATTAAAATGGAAAGAACCTGAACAGGAGGGAAACAATTACCTCTGAGGACTGCCAGTAAGGAAACCAAATTCAGCCACAGGATCATTTTGGCTCCCGTAAAAGAATAGAGGGGACTTGACAGGAAAGGATTCAGGAAAGGGCACAAACTTTGTGTTATGGGTGTAGCCTGAAAAGAGACACCCTGGGGCTCCTTTAAAGGGGAAATTGTGGCCTGATTTACATATAGCTCAGCATAAAAGAGCTCCTTGGGGCTTTGAGGTATAGATTTATCTCAACACACCTTTCACTCATGGGCCATAGATGAAAGGGCAGCTTTACACTGGGATAATTAAAGCTTCTGAGAGAAGCTCCTCCTTTCAAGTAACGGTTTTAAGGTGACAGAAAGAAATCAGGCATTGGAATTTCCTCAAAAAGCCATGTTACAGTCCGGAAAAAAAGAGGATGGCACATCGGAGTTCAAAATGGTTGCTCCACTGTTGTTCCCTTGACCACGTTCTTTGGAAGAAACCAAAATTAAGTCACTGCAGACCAAGCCATAAGGCCCAATTTATAAGCCACAGATCAATTTTACATACACATCCAAGTCTCAAAGTTGGAATATAAATCATTGGAAGCCTGTATGATGTTTCTTATTCGTTTGGTTTTTAACTCAGCAGCCGTACTGATTACAAATATTGCGAGGATTTTGTGTTGCCATTTTTATGGTCTTCTTATCTGTTTTTAGCTGCCCAGAGTTAATTCATACTAAGATTCAAAAAAACTGGCTCTCCTACACTGATTCCATGGACTGAGAAACAGAAATAAATGACTTTTTGTTTTCCAAACAATTCAGTTTGTTCTATATTTAGCAAAGCACATCTGTTCTCATCTCAGATGTGGCTTCATGGTGAGGAATGTAATCTCTTGGGATGTTAAATGTCTCTGCGTTGCCTTCAGTTGTCTCTCAGGAAAATGAGAGTAAAAGTAATGATGCCTCTGAAGTGAGACAAGGCCTGCAGACCCTTCCTTTGTTCCCCTCCCCCACCCCTCCCCAAACATATGCAAAGCCATTCCGTGTAGCAACACTGCCCCCTGGTGGAAAACCTGAGGAGGGCAGGCATCTACTTAACTTTCTAAAGAGATTCTTGCATGAAGAAATGGTAATTAGGGCTAAAAAGAAATGAAAGAGCTCCAGGAAAGTTAAGCTGGTCTATGGAGTAATCAAAAACCACACTTTTGTTATATGACAGGAAATTCCTTTTGATGGGTTATTCTATGAGATACTGTATTTCCTGAGGTCGTGTATTCTTATTTTTTCTCCTAAATATCATGAAATCGTCTAAAAATGAGTTGGGAAGGACCATCTCAGTCGACTAGTACAAATCATCCCTAACTGGTGGGGAGCCAGACCCTCTCTGCAGACCTCCAACAAAAAGAGGCTGTTCTGGCCAGATTGAAGCAGGTCCCCCTCATTCTTCCCTCACCCTCGTTTTACTCCAGGCAGGGCTTATCATTGGTCAAAATCTGCTCTGTACCAGTTCTGTATTCTCTCTGATAGGAGAATAATTCTTAGCACCTCTTGTCCTTCTTCTACCATTCATTTGCAAAAGATTTTGCTAAAGATGAGACTTAGAGGAAAACATAATTTTATCCTCTTTTTATTTTTCTTTATTTCTTCAAACTGTATCCCACTATTTTTACATTAACTCCATCTCTACATTCACCGGACCCCTTTTGGCCATTTCCTATCATTCAATTAAAGCAGAAGCTGTCACTGAATATACAGTCCTCAGGATAAAAGAGGCACTCAGTTCATTGCCTTCCACCTTTCCTTGGACGTATATTCCAGAGAGGAGAGGTGAGGAGAGGAGAGGAGAGGAGAAATATCCCTTTCATTTACAAATGTATTCAGAGAAAATACTCGCTCTCTCCATTCACATGAGTTATTTCTTTGAAACTGTTTTCAGATTATGAGCCAGTTCTTATAGGAGCCAGGACATTGGAGGAAATAAAACGAGTATTTTTTTTTATACGTCAAATCATGTCACTAAGATTGCCTAGCACCGACCAAGAACTATTTAGTAGCTACTGAAGAGACAGAGTGGGAAATCATAGGTGATTTCAAAAGAAAAAGTAGGAGGGATTTTTCTATAAATATGAAGTGTCAATGAAACTCGACTTTTTATTCATTTATATTTCAGTTTTCATCATCACCGATCTCACTTGAAGAGGATTTCTGGACATTTTGCCCGAAAAGATCATCTGATATAGACTAAGCTATTGAGAATGATATTCATAGCACAATCGTTGAAGGTCCGCACGTCGCAAAGTCAAGAAGTCTGTTTCTAACAAACCTTTTCCCAAATGGCTGAGGAAGATAATCAATCACTTTGCCTTCTCCCAGTTGGAATGCAAGAAATGCATGAAAACTAAGGGACAATCTTCTATCATCCCTAAATTTATAAATAATTTTGGATAAAAAAGATACTATCCATACAGATACTGTGCATTTTTTTATAGAATTTCGAGATTTTGGGCAAGTCCTTAAAGGAGTTAAGACAGGCGTATTGAATAATTTGTACCTAGGATGAAGAGAAGGGCTACATTGGGTTAAATAGAAACCTAGCATTGCCCTGTGGAAGTTGTGGGGTTGATTTTCCTAAATCACAGATCAAAAACTACAAGGTGAGACCATAAGAGTTATTTCAATATTTTTTTTCCTTTTAACTTTCCTGTTGAGCAAAGAGGCTGAGCAATTCCAATCTTCCCCCCACCCGGAAGTTAGTGGAGGGGATGGCAGGTCGAGGCATCCCTGGGTGGGGAGGGGGTGGCAGCAGGACCTGCCAGGCAGCTACCAAAGGCTGCAAGAGAGTCCAATCTCAACAGACCCAGGAGGCTTCTGGGAGAGGATCACTGCAATTCCCAAAGTTTTGGTTTCTTGACTCTACCCGGCATTAGGGAGGGAGTGTCAGGATTAAGGGAATTGAATATATATTAACATAGAAGGAATGGGAAATGAGCATCATGTAGAAAATAATTTAACTGAGGAGTTAGGGCAGTATTCACAGAAACAAATGGGAATGAACTGAAATGTTCATCAAGGAAGAAATATAGGTACTGAATCCCTATTTGTTCCTCTCATGACATTTAAACTTTCTTTTTCTTATTTTTAAACTTCCTAGTATATTCTTCTGCCCCAATATTTCCTTTTCTCCTTGTCATGGTTCCATTTAATTTATACCCAATTTGATTGCCTCAGGCTCAAAATGTCAGCCCAAAGCAGCAGACCCCAAGACAACTGGAGTTTTCCTATCTCCCTATGAGGGTTGGGGAGATGTTTTCTTTTAAACAAAGAGAAATTATATATCTACAGCAGAAATGTGAAACTGCTCCAGACAGTTGCTCCTCATGGGAAGGCCACAACACAGCACTCTCCAACAGGTTTAGTCCTCTGGGAGACAAGGGAGTAGCCATCTTTTTGCTCAAGCCACAGATGGCACCTTTGAAAGGACACCCAGTGCCCCCTAGTGTAACATTGGTGATCGTTACAGGTGGTCTAAGGGTCCAGATGCATCTGAAATAAGAGTTTGGAATTTTTTATCAGAACCCTCCCCATTGGAAAAAGTTATTTATCTATTTATATAGATATTTATTTATCTATGAAATTATCAGTTTAACTTTATCAATTGACTCTGGGCAGCATAGAACACAGCATAAGAATACTTAATAAATGTAAACAATTATTTTAATAATTAAAAACATTTAAAACTATAGAAAACTAAAAAGAAGGAATATTAGGGGAGAATATATGAATAAAATTGGAGCCATAAAATGCCTTTGTTTGGAATTCTCCTTAAAAATGACAGGATGAGTCTTTGAAGGTTGGACACTAGAGGGAACTAGGAGGAACTCAACATTACAATGAAGGAATGTGAAGTGTAGGTGTGTGGAAGCAAAGGAATGAACTTACTGATTCAAAACAAATGCAGTACAATAAAAGAGACACCAGGAGCTAACTGTGAAATTTACATTTTCAGAAATTTTAGGGGAAAAAAAAAGGCAGATTGAAATCCAAAAGAGGGGAGGGACTGTCCTCCCTCAACATCTTGGCACCCCTCCTTGGAGCTCACCGCAAAGCTCTGTACTACGGCAGAATTTCAAAATGTGGAACAAGTGATTAATCGTTATGAATGACCAAAGGTGCATTTTCTTCAGGTTAAGTAAAGCTGTGCATGGCAGGTCTCTGCCAATTCAGAACACTGTTTCTAGAATCCATTATTCAACCAATTGTGGAGAAAATTTGTTAAACACCCACTAGAGTATAAGACATTTTTTTCTCCAAACCTTGTGATAAAGCTTTGTTTCCTTAT
The DNA here is from genome assembly GCF_035149785.1 of Candoia aspera. Classification (NCBI taxonomy): domain Eukaryota; kingdom Metazoa; phylum Chordata; class Lepidosauria; order Squamata; family Candoiidae; genus Candoia; species Candoia aspera. The sequence goes on along the minus strand of NC_086156.1, from coordinate 113,265,075 downwards.
AGATGACTTCTTAAAGAAATTAGAATTGATTAGATGCCAACATGACTCTAGGAGAAGAAACAATTATTTGCAAACTACAATTTCTGGTCCAATGAACAGCCATGGTCAAGGAAAACAGGTTACTCTTAAATTGTCCTGCTGTGTGGGCTGAGAAAAGGGAAGGAATCATTCTGTGTCTTCAAGTCAGTTCGCTTTACCCGAAAAGAGAAAAGAAAGACCAGTGTTGACATTGCCTTATCGTGCAAGGGAGTTGTAATTGCAGTGAGTTTTCATCCAAAAATGGTGGAAACGATCATCCTCAGAAGTGTCATCCCCTCTGAATACACCCTTTCTACTGGCTCAATACTCAGAGGGATTTTGCAGACCATCAGTGCCCCCTAGTGGAAAACTGGAGCAGATGAGGCAGAACTCTTAACCCTCCAGGTAGATGCCTGTATTCTAATCGGAGAAGGGAGGTAGGAAGAAGTTACTGAGCTCTGGAAGACCAAAAGAGGTCCAGTGAGAGAGGTGGGGATAGAATCAGGGCTTGCAAGAATAAGGGCTGTGGACGTCATTCTTTTGCTGGAGGTTGGGAGGACGGCAGGTGGGAGGGCAATTTTCCTAAACCTCCTAGAACATCACTTTCCCTGGAATTGACTTGAGAACCCTGATCTACATTCCTTTGCTTTTATAAGTATTATAACAAGACAGCATTTAGTTTTTCAGCGTCCTCTCTCAGCCACTGCATGTAGGAGTTGCTGAAGTCTAATCCGGAGACTTGGCAGGAGAGGCGGAGGGACTCTCCAGGCCTTCTCACGTCCCCTCCGGACTCCACCAACTGGGCCTCTGACAGGACACCTAAAATAAAAGTTGTCCTAATGAGCTCTCCTTTATGCAAGATTTAAAATGGAAAGAACCTGAAAAGGAGGGAACCAATTACCTCTGAGGACTGCTAGGAAGGAAACCAAGTTCAGCCACAGGATCATTTTTGCTCCCGTTAAAGATTAGAGGGGACTTGACAGGAAAGGATTCAGGAAAGGGCACAAACTTTGTGTTGGTGGGTGTAGCCTGAAAAGAGACACTCTGGGGCTCCTTTAAAGGGGAAATTGTGGCCTGATTTACATAACGCTCAGCATAAAAGACCCCTCGGGGCTTTGAAGTATAGATTTAGTTCAACACACCTTTCACACATGGGTATAGGTGAAAGGGCAGCTTTACACTGGAATAAGCTTCTGTCAGAAGCTCCTTATTTTAAGTAAGGGTGTTAAGGTGACAGGAAGAAATCATGCCCTGAAATTCCCTTAAACAGCCACCTTACAGTCTGGACATAAAAAGGATGGCAGTTCGGAGATCAGGATGGTGGCTCCACTGTTCTTCCCTTCACCACGTTCTTTGGAAGACACCCAAAATAAGTGAATGCAGACCAAGCCATAAGGCCCAATTTGTAAGCCACATTTGAATTTTACATAAACATCATAGTCTGAAAGTTGGAATTAAATAAATTAAATATATTTGAACCCTTAGGTTGTTCCTGATTAGTTTGGTTTTTTACTCGGCATGGATTACATACTGTATATTGGGGGGGGGAGGGGTTGGTTCCCATTTTGTATGGTCTTTTTATGTGTTATTAGCTGCCCAGAGTTGATTCATACAAATAATAATAAAAATGCCTCTCTTACAACTAGTCCATGGACTGAGAACCAGAAATAAATGACTTTTCATTTTCCAAACAATTCAGTTTGTTCTATATTTAGCAAAGCACATCTGTTCTCAACTCAGATGTGGCTTCATGGTGAGGAATGAAATCTCTTGGGAGATTAAATTTTTTGAGGTCTTTTCAGTGAACTCTTAGTCAAATAAGAGTATATATAATGATGCCTCCAGAGTGAGACAAGGCCTGTAGACCCTCCCTTTGTTCCCCTCCCCCTCCCCCACCCCACAGATATGCAAAGCGATTCCGTGTGACAACACTGCCCCCTGGTGGAAGACGTGAGGAGGGGAGGCATCTCCATAACTTTCCCAGGAGATTCTTGCATTAAGAAATGGTAAGTAGGGCTCCGAAGAAATGAAGGAGCTCCAGGGAACTTAAATCCAAAGTTGCTATTTTGTTATATGATAGCATATTCCTTTTGATGGGTTACTCTATGAGATATTGTACTTTCTGGAGATTGTGTATTGTTATTTTTTCTCGTAAATATCATGAAATCATGTAAAAACGAGTTGAGAAGGACCACCTCAGTTGTCTAGTACAAACCATCCCTAACTGGTGGGGAGCCAGACCCTCTCTGCAGACCTCCAACAAAAAGAGGCTGTTCCAGCCAGACTGAAGCAGCTCCCCCTAGTTCTTCCCTCGCCCTCATTTTACTCCAGGCAGACCGGGTTGGAAGGGCTTATCATTGGTCAAAATCTGCTCTATACCAGTTCTGTATTCTCTCTGAGAGGAGAATAATTCTTAGCACCTCTTGTCCTTCTTCTACAATTCATTTGCAAAATATTTTGCTAAAGATGAGACTTAGAGGAAAACATAATTTTATCCTCTTTTTAGTTTTCTTTATTTCTTCAAAATGTATCCCAATTTTTACATAAATTCCATCTCTACATTCACAGGACCCCTTTTGGCCATAACGTATGGTTCAATTAAAGCAGAAGCTGTCACTGAATATACAGTCTTCTGTAAAAAGAAGAGGCACTCAGTGCATTGACCTTCCATTTTCCTTGAACATATATTCCACTGAGGAGAGGAGAGGAGAGGATAATTGTCCCTTAATTTACAAATATCTTTGGATAAAGTGTCACTCTCTCCATTCACACAACAGATTTCTTTGAAACTCTTTTGAAATTATGGGCAAGTTCTTTCAGAAAGCCTATATTGTGAGGACATGAGAAATAAAACAAGTAATGGTTTATGTGTCATTTAAGTTCTTGACACTAAGATTGGCAAGCACCCAGGAATGATTTAATGGCTTCTTAAGAGACAGAAAGGGATGGCCTAGGTGATTTCAAAGGAAAAAGGATGGGAGATTTTTCTATAAATATGGAGTGCCAATAAAAGTAGACTTTTTATTTATATTCATTTATATTTCAGCATTCATCATCACCCACCTCACTTGAAGAGCATCTCTGGGCATTTTACGATAAAAGTTCACGTGATGTAGACTAAGCTATTGAGAATGATAAGCATAGCACAATCGTTGAAGGTCCGTACATCACAAAATTCAAGAAATTTGTTTATAACCAACCTTTTGCCAAATGGCTGAGAAAGATAATCAATCACTTTGCCTTCTCCCAATTGGAATGCAAGAAATGCATGAAAAGTAAGGGACAATCTTCTATCATCCCTGAATTTATATATCATTTTGGTTAAAAGAGATACATTATCCATTCATATAATATGGATTTTTTTTTTAAAGAATTTTGAGATTTTGGGCAAGTCCTTATAGGAGTCAAGACAGGAGTGTTGAATTATTCGTACATGGGATAAAGAGCAAGGCTACATTTGATCAAATAGAAATCTAGCATTGCCATGTGGAAGTTGAGGGGCTGATCTTCCTTCATCACAAATCGAAAACTACAAGGTGAGACCATAGGAGTTATTTCAATATTTATTTTCCATTTAATTTCCCTGTAGAGCAAAGAGGCTGAGCAATTCCAATCTTTCCCCCACCCAGAGGTTAGTGGAGGGGACGGCAGGTCGAGGCATCCCTGGGTGGGGAGGGGGTGGCAGCAGGACCTGCCAGGCAGCTACCAAATGCAGTAAGATAGTCCAAACTCAACAGACCCAGGAGGCCTCTGGGAGAGGATCTCTGCAATTCCCAAAGTTTTGGTTTCTTGGCTCTTCCCGGCGGTGGGGAGCGAGTGTCAGGATTAAGGGAATTGAATTGAATATCTATTAATATAGAAGGGATGACAAATGAGCAACATATAGAAAATAATTTAACTGAGAAGAGTTGGTGGTATTCAGAGATCCAAATGGGAATGAACTGAAATATTCATTAAGGAAGAAATGTAGGTCATGAGTCCCTATTTGTACCTCTCAAGAAATTTTAACATTTTTATTAAAAAAAACAAAAAGCTTCCTAATACATTCTCTTGCCCTAATATTTCCTTCTTATACCTGTCATGGGTTCTTTTAAACTATCCCGAACTTGATTTTCTCAGCCTCAAAAGATCCCCCCAAAGCAGCAGAACATATGACAACTGGAGTTTTTATACTAATACTTCAGGGCCAGTTTCCTGCTCAGCAACAAGCCTGTCTCACCCAGCTCATGTGGTATCTGCTGAAGGAGAATCCAGAGGCTTGGCAGGAGAGACAGAGGGACTCTCTAGGCCTTCTCACATCCCCTCCGGACTCCACCAACTGGACCTCTGACTGGACACCTACAAAGAAAGATGTTTTGGTGAAACCTCCTGTATTCAAGAACAGCAAATTGAAGCAAATTCTATAGAGAGGTCAGAATTACCTCTGAGGACTACTACTAAGGACACCAGGTTTAGCCACAGGATCATTTTTGCCCCTGCTAATGAACAAAGGGGAAATACAGGACAGGATTCTTGAAAGGGCACAAACATTGTGCTGGTGGGGGTAGCATGAAGGGGAAATTGTGGGGCTCCTTTAAAGGGGAAATGGTGATTTACATATCAGTCGGGATAAAAGAGCCCCTCAGGGCATTGGGGTTTGATTTCTTTGTACACATATTTCATATATGAATTTGAATGGAGGGAAACATCTCAGAACAATCAAGCAAGACTTTTCTTATTGTTATTTTCAGTACATACAAAAAAGGAGAGAACTAGATGAGAATAGGTAAAGCAAGATCTGATTAAATCTCATCTGTTGGGGAAAGCGTTTAAAGACGAGAAAAATAAAGCATGTGCTGAAAATCGTTTAAACAGCCCTGTTAGAGACTGAACAGGAAAAAAGGCCACCTCTAAGTCCAGGATCTTTCCTCCACAGTTCTTCCCTTGACCATGTTCTTTGAAGAAACCCAAAACAACGGAATGTAGACCAAGCCATATGGCACACTTTGCAAGGCAGAGTGGGATTGCACTTATACGTCTAAGTTGCAAAATCAGAATCAAAGAACTCACAGGCAAATAAGAAATTGCTGGACTCTGTGGAGACTTTTTTTGTTTTATCGGCTTGGTTTTTACTCAGCAGTTGGATGGATTTTAGATACTGGGGGTGGTGATTTCATTGGTTGCTAGCTGCCAAGGTTGATTCTGCAAGATGGGCAGCCATGTTGTTGTTTATTCATTTAGTCACTTCCGACTCTTTGTGACTTCATGGACCAGCCCATGCCAGAGCTTCCTGTTGGTCGTCAACACTCCCAGCTCCCCCAGGGACGAGTCCGTCACCTCTAGAATATCATCCATCCATCTTGCCTTTGGTCGGCCCCTCTTCCTTTTGCCTTCCACTCTCCCTAGCATCAGCATCTTCTCCAGGCTGTCCTGTCTTCTCATTATGTGGCCAAAGTATTTCAGTTTTGCCTTTAAGATCATTCCCTCAAGTGAGCAGTCTGGCTTGATTTCCTGGAGGATGGACTGGTTTGACCTTCTTGCAGTCCAAGCCACTCTCAGAATTTTCCTCCAACATCCCAGTTCAAAAGCATCGATCTTCCTTCGCTCAGCCTTCCTTATGGTCCAGCTCTCGCAGCCATATGTTACTACAGGGAACACCATTGCTTTAACTATGTGGGCCTTTGTTGTCAGTGTGATGTCTCTGCTCATAACTATTTTATCGAGATTTGTCATTGCTCTTCTCCCAAGGATTAAGTGTCTTCTGATTTCCTGACTGCAGTCAGCATCTGCAGTAATCTTTGCACCTAGAAGTACAAAGGCTTTCACTGCTTCTACATTTTCTCCCTCTATTTGCCAGTTATCAATCAAGCTGGTTGCCATAATCTTGGTCTTTTTGTGGTTTAGCTGCAAGCCCTTCAGCAAAGGATCGTTACCTTGTCATGGTGCTGGAGCTTGAGCACCTCAATGATGCCATGAGCTAAACTGTGAAGGGCCACCCAAGACGGGAAGGTCATGACAGAGAGGTCAGACTAAATGCGATCCCTGGGGAAGGTAATGGCAACCCACCTCAGTATTCTTGCCATGAAAACTAAATGGATCAGTACAACCAGAGATATGTCGGTATACCATCGGAAGATGAGACCCCCAGGTCGGAAAATGGTCAAAATGCTACTGGGGAGGAACAGAGGATGAGCTCAACTAGCCCCAGACGTGATGACGCAGCTAGCTCAAAGCCAAAAGGACGGCTAGCGGCCGACGGTGCTGGTGGTGAACGGCGAATCCGATGTTCTAAGGATCAACACACCATTGGAACCTGGAATGTAAGATCTATGAGCCAGGGCAAATTGGATGTGGTTATTGGTGAGATGTCAAGATTAAAGATAGACATTCTGGGCATCAGTGAACTGAAATGGACTGGAATGGGCCACTTCACATCAAATGACCACCAGATCTACTACTGTGGACAAGAGGACCACAGAAGAAATGGAGTAGCCTTCATAATTAATAGTCAAGTGGCTAAAGCAGTGCTTGGATACAACCCAAAAAACGACAGAATGATCTCAATTCGAATTCAGGGCAAGCCATCTAACATCACAGTGATCCAAATATATGCCCCAACCACAAATGCTGAAGAAGCTGAAGTAGAGCAGTTGTATGAGTATCTGTAGCACCTACTGGACAACACGCCTAAAAGAGATGTTATTTTCATCACAGGAGATTGGAATGCTAAGGTGGGCAGTCAAATGACACCTTGAATTACAGGTAAGTATGGCCTGGGAGAACAAAACGAAGCAGGACACAGGCTGATAGAATTTTGCCAAGACAACTCACTCTGCATAACACACACTCTCTTCCAACAACCTAAGAGACGGCTTTATACATGGACTTCACCAGATGGACAACACCGAAATCAGATTGATTACATCCTTTGCAGCCAAAGGTGGCGGACATCTGTACAGTCGGTAAAAACAAGGCCTGGAGCTGACTGTAGTTCAGATCACGAACTTCTTCTTGCACAATTTAGGATCAGACTCAAGAGATTAGGGAAGACCCACAGATCAGCTAGATATGAGCTCACTAATATTCCTAAGGAATATGCAGTGGAGGTGAAGAATAGATTTGAGGGACTGGACTTAGTAGATAGGGTCCCGGAAAAACTCTGGACAGAGGTTGGCAGCATTGTTCAGGAGGCGGCAACAAAATACATCCCAAAGAAAGAGAAAACCAAGAAGGCAAAATGGCTGTCTGCTGAGACACTAGAAGTAGCCCAAGAAAGAAGGAAAGCAAAAGGCAACAGTGATAGGGGGAGATATGCCCAATTAAATGCAAAATTCCAGAAGTTAGCCAGAAGAGATATGGAATCATTTTTAAACAAGCAATGCGCGGAAGTGGAAGAAGACAATAGAATTGGAAGGACAAGAGACCTCTTCCAGAAAATTAGAAACATTGGAGGTAAATTCCAGGCCAAAATGGGTATGATCAAAAACAAAGATGGCAAGGAGCTAACAGAAGAAGAAGAGATCAAGAAAAGGTGGCAAGAATATACAGAAGACCTGTATAGGAAGGATAACCATATCGGGGATAGCTTTGACGGTGTGGTCAGTGAGCTAGAGCCAGACATCCTGAAGAGTAAGGTTGAGTGGGCCTTAAGAAGCATTGCTAATAACAAGGCAGCAGGAGATGACGACATCCCAGCTGAACTGTTCAAAATCTTGCAAGATGATGCTGTCAAGGTAATGCATGCTATATGCCAGCAAATTTGGAAAACACAAGAATGGCCATCAGATTGGAAAAAATCAACTTATATCCCCATACCAAAAAAGGGGAACACTAAAGAATGTTCAAACTATCGAACAGTGGCACTCATTTCACATGCCAGTAAGGTAATGCTCAAGATCCTGCAAGGTAGACTTCAGCAGTTCATGGAGCGAGAATTGCCAGATGTACACGCTGAGTTTAGAAAAGGCAGAGGAACTAGAGACCAAATTGCCAATATCCGCTGGATAATGGAAAAAGCCAGGGAGTTTCAGAAAAACATCTATTTCTGTTTTATTTACTATTCTAAAGCCTTTGACTGTGTGGACCATAACAAATTGTGGCAAGTTCTTAGTGGTATGGGGATACCAAGTCATCTTGTCTGCCTCCTGAAGAATCTGTATAATGACCAAGTAGCAACAGTAAGAACAGACCACGGAACAACGGACTGGTTTAAGATTGGGAAAGGAGTACGGCAGGGCTGTATACTCTCACCCTACCTATTCAACTTGTATGCAGAACACATCATGCGACAAGCTGGGCTTGAGGAATCCAAGGCTGGAGTTAAAATTGCTGGAAGAAACATTAACAATCTCAGATATGCAGATGATACCACTTTGATGGCTGAAAGTGAAGAGGAACTGAGGAGCCTTATGATGAAGGTGAAAGAAGAAAGCGCAAAAGCTGGCTTGCAGCTAAACCTCAAAAAAACCAAGATTATGGCAACCAGCTTGATTGATAACTGGCAAATAGAGGGAGAAAATGTAGAACCAGTGAAAGACTTTGTATTCCTAGGTGCAAAGATTACAGCAGATGCTGACTGCAGGCAGGAAATCAGAAGACACTTAATCTTTGGGAGAAGAGCAATGAAAAATCTTGATAAAATAGTTAAGAGCAGAGACATCACACTGACAACAAAGGCCCGCATAGTTAAAGCAATGGTGTTCCCTGTAGTAACATATGGCTGCGAGAGCTGGACCATAAGGAAGGCTGAGCGAAGGAAGATCGATGCTTTTGAACTGTGGTGTTGGAGGAAAATTCTGAGAGTGCCTTGGACTGCAAGAAGATCCAACCAGTCCATCCTCCAGGACTTTACATATTTCCTTGGATGGGCCCCTTTTAATTCAGGCAGATTTTGTGAGCCTCTTTCATATTTTTTCACCGAGAGGTTGCTCCTCTATGGGCAAGAGAGAAGTCATGGAGAGGCTGAGCAATTTAGCCTGCTGGGAAAAATGAGCAAAGGACCAGCACTCTTTTCATCTCAAATGTTTATTATAATTTTGATTTTATCCTCATGGAAGCTGCTGGAGAAGTAGGCAAGTTCAAAGGGACAACCACAGGTATTATTCCGGTGATCGTCAGATACGGTATTGTGTGCAAGGGCTCCCAATATCAGGTACCATTACTAGTCTTTTCCAATTATAGAGGCAGAGGTTCCCTTCGTGTTCAATTCAAGAAGAGAATATCTTGTCAGGCTTCCGATTTCCTCCAGCAATCCAGAGGTTTGGCCGGAGAGGTGGAGGGACTCTCCAGGCCTTGTCACATCCACTCCAGATTCCACCAATTGGACCTCGGACTGAACTACTAAAAAAAATAAAGGTTTTTTAATAAACTCTCATGTTTTAAGGACTTAAAATGCAAAGAAACTCTGTATAGAGGGAAGAATTACCTCTGAGGACTGCTAGTAAAGGCACCAAGTTGTGCTACAGGCTCATTTCACGTCCCTTGAATGAATGGAGGGAAATTTACAGGAAGGGATTCAGGAGAGTGCAAAAAGTTTGTGTTGCTGGGTGTAGCCTGGAATGGAAACCAGGGGGCTCCTTGAAAGAGGAAATTGAGCCTTGGTTTAATATGGCTTCTGAGAAAAGAGCCCCTCAGTGCATCCACATAAAGATTTCTTTGCACACACCTTTGACACATGATTTTGAATTAATGGAAATATCTCAGAGCAATCAAGCAAGATTTATTATTATTATTATTATTATTATTATTATTATTATTATTATCTGTACATACAGAAAAGAACAGGTTTTCATGTGAGTAACTAAAGCAAGATCTCATAAAACCACAGTCTTTCAGGAAAGCATTTAAAGGTAAGAGAAAGTTCCATTAAAGCAGAAGCTGTCACTGAATATACAGTCCGCAGGATAAAAGAGGCACTCAGTGCATTGACCTTCCACTTTTCCTTGAAGGTATATTTCACACAAGAGAGGGTAGAGGAGAGCAGAGCAGAGCAGAGCAGAGCAGAGCAGAGCAGAGCAGAGGAGAGGAGAGGAGAGGAGAGGAGAGGAGAGGAGAGGAGAATTGTCCCTTAATTTACAAATGTCTTTGGATAAAATAATTATTCTTTCTGTTAACTTTAGAGATTTCTCTGAAACTATTTTGATATCATGAGGAAGTCCTTATAAGAGTCAGACAGGAGAGGAAATAAAGCAAGTACCTGTTTTTGTGCTATTTCAAATGTTGAAAGTACAATCGACAAACATCCACCCAAAATGATTTAACAGTTAGATAAGAGACAGCATGGAATGGCGTAGATTATTTTTAAAGTAACTCTGCGTGTTTCTGTGCTGTTTATGTTGTTTGAGTGGTTTTTCATTAACTGTGGTCTGTTGATGAAACCCGTGTTTATGTGATGCAGACCAAGCAATCCAGAATCATACGCATGCCAGATTGGTTGAATGTCCACACATCACAAAGTCAAAAATCGATTTATAACCAACATGCTCCCAAATGGCTGAGAAACTTAATCACTTTCCCTTCTCCAAATTGGATTGCAAGAGATATGTGAAAATTGAGGGACTATCTTCTATCCTCTCTTATTTACTTTTTTTTTTTTTTGGATAAAGAGGTAGTCTATCCATTCACAGAACATACATTTCTCTGAAACAAGTTTGTGAGTTTGGGCAAGCCCTTCTATGGATCAAGACAGACATCTTTAATTATCCGTACATGGGACAAAGGGTAGGGGTCCATGCCTGTTCCAGACAGGAAACAAAAAGGCTAGCACATCTGAGTTGGGAAGTTTGCTACACTATTTCAGTTTCTTCTGTATTTAAGAAATCACCTCTGTTTTAAACTCAGACATGGCTTGATGTCTGAGGATTTAGTCTCTTGAGAAGTTAAATATCCTCCGATTCTTTGAGGGAACCCTTGAAGCAAGTATCAGAAGATACAATCAACCTCAGAAATGCGATTATATTTGTGCCCACTTGTCTTATTTCCCTGCCCAAACCATCCGTCATGGTCACCGGGACTAAGGGTGCAAGTGCTCCTCCCTTGTGGAAGTGAGGAGGAAGACAGGGAGTCATCAAACTCCCCAGGAAGACTCTTGTGTTCCAGGAGGGGAAGAAAAACCCAGAAAAAATGAAGGATCTCTAGGGGATTGAGAAGGTCTAGTAAGAAATCCAAAGCTGTTCTTCTCCTTCCTGATAGGAAATCCTTTTTGAAAAGTTACTCTTTGCCCGGTTGTATATTCTTTGGATGGGGGAATTCTTAGTTTTTCTCCTAAACTCAGGACAAGTCAGTGGTGCCGTGGCCACTTCATGACTTGACTACTGCAACAGCGTGTAGATGGGGCTGCCCTTGAACATTACCCAGAAGCTTCAGATGGTCCAGAATTCAGCAGCACAGGCAGTGATAGGCTTGCATCTGTATGCCTATGTACTATCTCTGCTTTGCAAGGTGCGCTGGATTCCCGTTGGATTCTGACAGCGACTCAAGGTGCCATTCACTATCCATAAAGCCCTACGTGACATAAAGTCTGGTTACTTGAAGAACTGTCTGTCTCCCAGAGTGTCTGCCTGGGTGATCTGATCTGGCCGGGCTACCGCGCTCAGGGTTCCTTCGATGAAACAATGCCATTGATTGGGATCCCAGCAGTGCACTCCTTGATCACCACAGCTGCCCTCTGGAACGCGGTTTCCCCTGAGATTTGAATGGCCCCCATCCCACTGGTGTGTGAAAGGTCCCTGAAGAACTGGCTTTTCACCCAGGTCCTTGGCAACAGTGATTGAAGCCCTTGTTCTTTTTTTCTTTGTTCCTATCTAGGAAGAAGGCTCAGAACTGTCATCTCCTCTGAAGACACCCTTTCTACTTGCTGCATATTCAGAGGGATTATTCAGACCCACAGTGCCCCCTAGTGTAAAACCATTGAAGATGAGGCAGAGGGCTTAATTCCCCAAGGAGATGCCTGTATTCTCAGAGGGGCAGAGAGGTGGGAAGAAGTTACTGATTTCTAGAAGAGCAAAATATGTCCAATAAGAGAGATGGGGATAGAATCAGGGCTCTCAACAATTAGGGCTGCAAAGGTCATCCTTTTCTTGGAGGTGGGGAGGGACTTTTCCTAAACTTCCTAGAACACGACTTTCTCTGGAATTGACTTGAGAACCCCTGATCTGCATGCCTTTGCTATTATAAGTATTAGAACATGACCTCATTTAGGCTACCATGGGACTGATATTTTTATGTCTTAATTTTGAAGCCAATTAGTGGACAGCCAGGACCAGCAGAGCTTACACAGCGGAGGAGCTGTGCAAAGAAAAAGAATATTATCTGTGATAGCTTTAATGAGCACGGCAGAGGAACACAGGTTATTGATCCTACATACTCAGCCCTCCCAAGTATAAAGAATTACACGCTTATATAGAGTAGGTTCAAAGAAAAATAAAAGCATATCTTACTCATTTTATTCATTGTCCAGTTACATTCCCATTCAGAAAGGATGAAATATTTGTTCTTCTTTTGTCTTCCCTAAATTAATTCACCCTTAGCCCTATAGCTGTAAGACCTGCCTGTAGAAAGGGGAATTCCAAGCCTACCACATGGCCCCCAGAAAGATGGAGCAGCACACAGCCATGTACATAGCGCCCAGTCTTGAAGAAGGATGAAGAGAGAAAAGTGGAAGTGGGAGTGTAACAATCAGCTTCCTCAGAAACATGAAGAGTTGCATCATGGGATGAACTAAATTTACATGCTAATGCACATGCTAATGAGGCATGCTGGATTGGCCAGTACCTCCAACAATTTTCTGGCTTTGGCCCCCTTCCTCGGTGTCACACCCCACCAAACTATTTGGGGCCATAGAGCATCCCAATTTTATTACCTGGCTACATTGCTACGGCTAGCAGGGGAATATGGTTTCTAAACATATTTAAACTTTCAAATACCTATATATATGTTTGTGCATATGTCTTTGTGTGTGAGTGTGTGGGTATGTGTATACAATTGTGTGTGTGTGTGTTTGTGTGTATGTGTGTGTGTGTGTGTGTGTGTATATATATATATATATATATATATATATATGGAGAGAGAGAGAGAGAGAGAGAGAGAGACATTGGGAGGGAGACAGAGAAATATATACACAGACAATGAAGCAACTGTAAAGAAAGAGCCATAGGGTGGATCTGGCTCTCAAGAGAGATTAAATTAAGGTTGAACTGCAAAAGCAATAAAATAATTAAGAATTCTAATTATTGAATCCAATTTTATATTTCTAGAGATTTTTTGAGAGCAGACCTAGTGAGCACTTTGCCTTTGACATCTTTAAGGAGATTGTTTCTTCTTTTGCTTTGTTTTAACTATTCTTTTTTTTTTTGCTCAGATATTCTGCTTTCGTCCCATCCAAATGGAAAACAGCCACCACAATTCCACTTGGCTTTGAGGCAGCTTTCTCAGGTCCCTCTCAAGTCTCATGGGAAAATGCAGCCTTCTGGGGCTGAGCTGTCTTGCAGAGCGGCTCTGACCAAGGGAAGGTTTTTGCCAGGCTTCAGACTCACTTCCTCTCACTGTGTCTCCCGCACAGTAATAGACTGCCGTGTCCTCCGGCTTCAGGCTGTTCATTTGCAGATAGACTTGGCTTTTGAAGTTGTCCCTGGAGGTGGTGAAGCGTCCCTTCACTTTGTCCGAGTACCTAATATCACTTGAACCAGAGTTTATGTATGCCACCAATTCCAGGCCTTTCCCTGGAGCCTGTCACACCCCGTCCATGCCAGAGCTCCCAAAGTTGAATCCAGAGGCTTGGCAGGAGAGATGGAGGGACTCTCCAGGCCTCCTCACATCTCCACCGGACTCCACCAACTGGCCCTCAGACTGGACACCTACAAAGAAACGTGTTTTGGTGAAATCTTCGGTATACAAGAACAGCAAATTGAAGCAAATTCTATACGTTGGTCAGAATTACCTCTGAGGACTACTAATAAGGACACCAGGTTTAGCCACAGGATCATTTTTGCTCCTGCTATTGAACAAAGTGGAAATACAGGAAAGGATTCAGGAAAGTGCAGAAACTTTGTGTTGGTGGGGGTAGCATGAAGGGGAAACTATGGGGCTCCATTAAAGGGGAAATGGTGTCCTGATTTACATATCCCATGGGATAAAAGCGCCCCTCAAGGCATTGGGGTACAGATTTCTTTGCACACAGCTTTCACATATGAATTTGAATGGATGGAAACATCTCAGAACAATCAAGCAAGACTTTTCCTATTGTTATTATCAGTACATACCAAAAAGGAGAGAACTAGATGAGAATAAGTAAAGCAAGATCTGATTAAATCTCATCTGTTGGGGAAAGCGTTTAAAGACGAGAAAAATAAAGCATGTGCTGAAAATTTTTTTAAACAGCCCTGTTAGAGACTGATCATGAAAAAAGGCCACCTCTGAGTCCAGGAACTTTGCTCCACAGTTCTTCCTTTGACCATGTACTTTGAAGAAACCCAAAACAACGGAATGTAGACCAAGCCATAATGCACAATTTGGAAGGCAGAGTGGAATTGCACATATAAGTCCAAGTTGCAAAATCAGAATCAAAGAACTCACAGGCCAATTAGAAACAGCTGGACCCTGTGGAGTCTTTTTTTGTTTTATTAGCTTGGTTTTCACTCAGCAGTTGGATGGATTTTAGATACTGGGGGTGGTGATGGTGGTGACTAGTTTGTATGGTGATTTCATTGGTTGCTAGCTGCCAAGGTTGATTCTGCAAGATGGGCAGCCATAGAAATTGAAATTATAATAATGGCAAGTACCACATTAATATTGACCTGACCAAATACCCTCTTTGTGAGTGAGAAAGAGAAATAAATCACTGTTTTCCAAAGACTTCTGTTTGCTCATTATTTAGCAGTGCCCATCTTGTCAACTCAGACATGGCCAGAGTGAAGACTGTGGCTTCTCGAGTTGTGGCTTTTCGTTGTGATTTTTCAGTGATCTCTTAGGAAACTAAGTAAATATAATCCTGCCTCCAAAATGAGACAAAGTCTGCAGATAATTGCTTTATTCCTCTGCCCCACCCCCACCCCACACATAGGGAAAGCCATTCAGTGTGACAACACTGCCCCCTGGTTTAAAATGGGAGGAGGGGAAACAACTACTTAATTTTCCCAGAAGCTTCTTGCCTTCAAAAATAGGAATTATGGCGAAGAGGAAATGAAGGATCTTCAGGAGATCTAGGCAGATTTAGGGAGAAATCCGAAGCTGATCTTCCATTATATTATAAGAAATTGCTTTTGATGGGTTACTTTCTGTGATATTGTATTTTCTGGAGATGGGGGGGGGTCTTCTCTTTTCTATTAAATCTCATACATTTATAGAATGAATTGGTTAGGAAAAACCTTCTAGGTCATCTCATAGAAACCGTCCTTAAGAGGTGGGCATCCAGGTCCTGTCTGTAGATCTCCCACCAAAGGAGACTGCTCTGCCCACACTGAGCGGAGCCTGCCCTGTCCCTCCCTCATCCCAGGTTCCCTCGAGGCACATAGGATGGCAGCGTTGATCTTCTGTCAAACTCTGGTCTGCACTAGTTTTGAGTCTTTATTGAGAGCAGAATAATTCATACGGTCCCTGCTGTTGAGAAATTCTATATAGCTGAGAAGCTTGAAACAGTGAGGGAAGCAGGGATTTCATCCTTAATCTGTATGGAGCAGAGAGTGTTGCTTCGTAGAGAGGACCACAAACCATGGCTTCCTAGATAATGAAGTTAGTATTAACCCTCCATAAAAGTTTGTTTGAAACTGAAGTTGTTGTTCTTGGAAAATTCCTTTTCCATGGCTTTCATTTTACATATTTGCTTGGATGGGCCCCTTTTAATTCAGGCAGATTTTGTGAGCCTCTTTCATATTTCACCAAGAGGTTGCTACTATGTGGGCAAGAGAGAAGTCATGGACAGGCTGAGCAATTTGGCCTGCTGGGGGAAAAAAAACAAAGGACTCTTTTCATCGCAAATATTTAATATAATTTCTATTTTATCCTCATGGAAGCTGCTGGAGAACTAGGCAAGTTCAAAGGGACAACCACAGGTATTATTTCAGTGATCGTCAGATACGGTATTGTGTGCAAGAGCTCCCAATACCAGGTACCATTACCAGTCTTTTCCAATTGTAGAGGCAGAGGTTCCCTTCGCCTTCAATTCAAGCAGAGAATATCTTGTCAGGCTTCTGATTTCCTCCAGCAATCCAGAGGTTTGCCGGAGAGGTGGAAGGACTCTCCAGGTCTTGTCACATCCACTCCACACTCCACCAATTGGACCTCAGACTTAACTCCTAAAAAAAATAACGGTGTTTCAATAAACTTTCCTGTATTAAAGAATTAAGCTGGAAAGAAACTCTGTATAGAAGGAAGAATTACCTCTACGGACTGCCAGAAAGGACACCAAGTTTAGCTACAGGCTCATTTCATGTCCCTTGAATGAATGGAGGGAAATTGACAGGAAAGGATTCAGGAGAGTGCAAGAACTTTGTGTTGGTGGGTGTAGCCTGGAATGGAAACCACGGGGCTCCTTTAAAGAGGAAATTGAGCCTTGATTTCATATCGCTTCTGAGAAAAGAGCCCCTCAGGGCATTTTGGTGTAGATTTCTTTGCACACAGCTTTCACACATGATTTTGAATAGATGGAAGTACCTCAGAGTAATCAAGCAAGACTTATTATTATTATTATTATTATTATTACTATTTGCTTGCATCTCTATGCCTTTGTACTATCTCTACTTTGCAAGGTGCACTGATTGCCCGTTGGATTCTGACAGCGATTCAAGGTGCTGTTCAGTGTCTGATGATCTGGTGATCTGATCTGGCAGGACTACCGTGTTCAGGGTTCCTTTGATGAAACAATGCCATTGATTGGGATCCCAGCAGTGCACTTTGGGATCACCACAGCTGCCCTCTGGAACACGGTTTCCCCTGAGAGTCGAATGGCCCCCATCCTACTGGTGTTTGAAAGGTCCCTGATGAACTGGCTTTTCATCCAGGTCTTTGGCAACTGTGATTGAAGCCCCTTGTTCTTCTTTTTCTTTGTTCCCATCTAGGAACAAGGCTCAGAACTGTCATCTCCTCTGAAGACACCCTTTCTACTTGCTCCATATTCAGAGGGATTATTCAGACCCACAGTGCCCCCTAGTGTAAAACCATTGAAGATGAGGCAGAGGGCTTAATGACTTTCCCTGGAATTGACTTGAGAACCCCTGATCTACATGCCTTTGCTATTATAAGTATTATAACATGACCTCATTTAGGCTACCATGGGCATGATATCTTTATGCCTTATTTTTTAAGCCAATTAGTGGACAGCTAGGACCACTGAATTGGAGCAGAGCTTACGCAGCGGAGGAGCTGTGCACAGAAAAATAATTTTATCTATGATAGCTTTAATGAGCATGTCAGAGGAACACAGGTTATTGATCTTAAACACTCAGCCCTCCCAAGCATAAAGAATTACATGCTTAGACAGAGTAGCTTCAAAGTAAAGTAAAGGAATATCTTCCTCATTTCATTCAAGCTCCAGTTGCATTTCCATTCACAAAGGGTGAAATCTTTGTTCTTTTTTGTCTTCCCTAACTTAATTAACCATTAGCCCTATTGCTGCTAAGACCCGCGTGTAGAAAGGGGAATTCCAGGCCTACCACATGACACCCAGAGAGATGGACCAGGTGTCATGAGTAAGGATGGCGAGCAGGGGGCTCCCATCCAGGCTGTAAAGCGCATGTGTAGCACTGGGGAATTAGGTAGCCATTCCAAGAGACACAGATCGGGCCCGCCTTAACCTTTGAGGTTTATATGTCTGGGTTTCTCCCACGCTTCTTCGGTTTGTTGGGATTTTCTGTTATGTGGCAGTAATAAAACACTAGAGACCTGTTTCTTGTCTCAGCGTGGTTCCTGGCTGTTAGGACACCAGCACACAGCTGTGTGCATAGCTCCCGGTCTTAAAGAAGGACGAAGAGAGAAAAGTCGAAGTGGGAGTGGAACTATCAGCTTCCTCTGAAACATGAAGAGAGGCATCATGGAATGGACTCAATTTACATGCTAATGCACGTGCTAATGAGGAATGCTGGATTTGCTGGTATCTCCAACAATTTTCTGGCTTTGGCCGCCTTCCTCGCTGTAACACCACACCAAACTATTTGGGGTCTTAGAGCATCCTAATTTTATTACCTGGCTACATTGCTATGGCTAGCAAGGGAATATGATTTTAAACATATTTAACATTTCAAATACCGATATATGTGTTTGTGCATATGTCTGTGTTTGTGAGTGTGTGGTTATGTGTATACAATGTGTGTGTGTTTCCACATATGTATGTGTGTAAATATATATATATATATATATATATATATATATATAGAGAGAGAGAGAGAGAGAGAGAGAAATATATACACAGACAGAGAAACAAATGTAAAGAAAGAGCGACAGGGTGGATCTGGGTCTCAAGAGAGAATAAATGAAGGTTGAACTGCAAAATCAATAAAAGAATTAAGAATTCTAATTAATGAATCCAATTTTTTATTTCTAGAGAATTTTTGAGAGCAGAACTAGTGAGCACTTTTCCTATGACATCTTTCAGGAGTTTTTCTTTTGTTTTGTTTTAACTATTCTTTTTTTTTTTTTTTGCTGATATTTTCTGCTTTCCTCCCATTCAAATGGAAAACAGCTCCCACAATGCCCAGGCCAAGATCTGTTCTAAGTTTCTCTTCGCACTGAGGCAGCTTTCTCAGGTTCCTCTCAATTCTGGGGCTGAGCTGACTTGGAGAGCTTCTCTGAGGAAGAGAGAGTTTTTGCCAGGCTTCAGACTCACTTCCTCCCACTGTGTCTCTTGCACAGTAATAGACTGCTGAGTCCTCTGGCTTCAGGCTGTTCATTTGCAGATAGACTTGGCTTTTGGAGTTGTCCCTGGAGATGGTGAAGCGTCCCTTCACCTTGTCCGAGTACCTAATATCACTTGAACCAGGGTTTATGCTGGACACCCATTCCAGGCCTTTCCCTGGAGCTTGTCTCACCCAGTACATCCAATGGCTGCTGAAGGTGAACCCAGAGGCTTGGCAGGAGAGACGGAGGGACTCCCCAGGCCTTCTCACGTCCCCTCCAGACTCCACCAACTGGGCTGAGGATTGGACACCTAAAATTAAAGTTATTTTAATGAGTTCTCCTGTATAAAAGAATTAAGATGGAAAGGACTGGAATATGATAGAAACAATTACCTCTGAGGACTGCTAGGAAGGACACCAAGTTCAGCCACAGGATCATTATTTCTCCCTCGAATTAATGGAGGGAAATTGACAGGTGAGGGTTTGGGAGACTGCAGGAACTTTGTGTTGGTGGGTGTAGCCTGAAAAGAGAAACCCTGGGGCTCCTTTAAAGAGGAAATTGTGGCCTGATTTACATATCACTCAGGATAAAAGAGCCCCTCAGGGCATTGAGGTAAAGATGTCTTTCAACAGACCTTTCACATACAGGACATAGGAGAAAGGGTAGTTTAGACTGGAATAATTAAAGCAAGTTCTGACAGACCCTCCTCAATTCAGCTAAGGGTTTTAAGGTGATAGGAAGAAATCGTGCACTGAAATTTCCTTAAACAGCCACGTTAGAGCCGGACATGGAAAGGATGGCACATCGGAGATCAGGATGGTTGCTCCACCGTGGTTCCCTTGACCACGTTCTTTGGAAGACCCCCAAAATAAGTGAATGGAGACGAAGCAATAAGGACCAATTTGCAAGCTACATTTGAATTTTACATAAACATCCAAGTCTGAAAGTTGGAATTAAAAAAAAAAAAAAATGAATGTATTGGAAGCCTGTAGGGTGTTCCTGATTAGCTTGGTTTT
The DNA here is from genome assembly GCF_035149785.1 of Candoia aspera. NCBI lineage: Eukaryota > Metazoa > Chordata > Lepidosauria > Squamata > Candoiidae > Candoia > Candoia aspera. The sequence goes on along the minus strand of NC_086156.1, from coordinate 113,245,237 downwards.
TTACTCAGCAACTCTATGGATTACATACTGTATATTGGGGGGGGGGGGGGTTGGTTCCCATTTTGTATGGTGTTCTCATGTGTTATTAGCTGCCCAGAGTTGATTCATAAAAATACTAATAAAAAGGCCTCACCTACACTTAGTCCGTGGACTGAGAAACACAAATAAATGAATTTGCATTTTCCAAACAATTCAGTTTGTTCTATATTTAGCAAAGTACATCTGTTCTTAACTCGGATGTGGCTTCATGGTGAGGAATGTAATCTCTTGGGATGTTAAATTTCTCTGAATTTCCTTCAGTGATCTCTTAGGAAAATGAGAGTAAATATAATGATGCCTCCGAAGTGAGATAAGGCCTGTAGACCCTTCCTTTGCTCCCCTCCCCCACCCCACCCCCACCCCACACATATGCAAAGCGATTCCGTGTGGCAACACTGCCCCCTGGTGGAAATCCTGAGGAGGGGAGGCATCTACTTAACTTTCCCAGGAGATTGTCGCATTAAGAAATGGTAATTAGGGCTCCGAAGAAATGAAAGAGCTCCAGGGAACATAAGCCAGTCTAGGGAGAAATCCAAAGCTGCTCTTTTGTTATAGGATAGGATATTCCTTTTGATGGGTTATTCTATGAGATATTGTATTTTCTGGAGATTGTGTATTCTTATTTTTTCTCCTAAATATCATGAAATCGTGTAAAAACGGGTTGGGAAGGACCATCTCGTTCATCTAGTACAAACCGTCCCTAACGGGTGGGGAGCCAGACCCTCTCTGCAGACCTCCAACAAGAGGCTGTTCTAGCCAGACTGAAGCAGGTCCCTCTCGTTCTTCCCTTGCCCTCATTTTACTCTAAGCAGACCGGGTTGGAAGGGCTTATCATTGGTCAAAATCTGCTCTGTACCAGTTCTCTATTCTCTCTGAGGGGAGAATAATGCTTAGCACCTCTTGTCCTTCTTCTACCATTCATTTGCAAAATATTTTGCTAAATATGAGACTTAGAGGAAAACATAATTTTATCCTCTTTTCAGTTTTCTTTATTCCTTCAAAATTTATTCCATTTTTCCTAGGTAAATTCCATCTCTACATATACTGGACCATTTTTGGCCATTTTGTATGGTTCAGTTTTGCAGAAGCAGTAACTGATTATAGAGTCGTCTGGAAAAAAAAGCGTTTAAAGATGAGAAAAATAAAGCACGTGCTGAAAATCATTTAAACAGCCCTGTTAGAGACTGAACATGAAAGGAAGGCCACCTCTGAGTCCAGGAACTTTGCTCCACAGTTCTTCCCTTGACCATGTTCTTTGAAGAAACCCAAAACAAAGGAATGTAGACCAAGCCATAAGGCACAACTTGCAAGGCAGAGTGGAATTGCACATATAAGTCCAAGTCGCAAAATCAGAATCAAAGAAATCACAGGCCAATTAGAAATAGCTGGACCCTGTGGAGTCTTTTTTGTTTTATTAAATTGGTTTTTACTCAGCAGTTGGATGGATTTTAGATACTGCGGGTGGTGATGGTGGTGACTAGTTTGTATGGTGATTTCATTGGTTGCTAGCTGCCAAGGTTGATTCTGCAAGATGGGCAGCCATAGAAATTGAAATAATAATAATGGCAAGTCTCACATTAATATTAACCTGACCAAATACACTCTCTTTGTGAGTGAGAAACAGAAATAAATCACTGTTTTCCAAAGACTTCTCTTTGCTCATTATTTAGCAGTGCCCATCTGTTGTCAACTCAGACATGGCCAGAGTGAAGACTGTGGCTTCTCGAGTTGTGGCTTTTCCTTGTGATTTTTCAGTGATCTCTTAGGAAACTAAGAGTAAATATAATCCTGCCTCCAAAATGAGACAAAGTCTGCAGACAATTGTGTTATTCCTCTGTCCCACCCCCACCACACACATGGGGAAAGCCATTCAGTGTGACAACACTGCCCCCTGGTGTGAAATGGGAGGAGGGGAGACATCTACTTAATTTTCCCAGGAGATTCTTGCATTCAAAAATAGGAATTATGGCTCAGAAAAAATGAAGGATCTCCAGGAGATCTAAGCAGGTTTAGGGAGAAATCCGAAACTGACCTTCCATTATATTATAGGAAATCGCTTTCGATGGGTAACTTTCTGCAAGATAGTATTTTCTGGAGATGGGGGGGGGATCTTCTCTTTTCTCTTAAATCTCATAAATTTATAGAATGAATTGTTTAGGAAAAACCTTTGGGTCATCTCATAGAAACCGTCCTTAAGAAGTGGCCATCGAGGTCCTGCCTGCAGACCTGTCACCAAAAGAGACTGCTCTACCCACACTTAGAGGAGGCTGCCCTGTCCCTCCCTCATCCCAGGTTCCCTCTAGGCACACAGGATGGCAGCGTTGATCATTTGTCAATATCTGGACAGCACTAGTTTTGAGTCTTTATTGAGAGCAGAATAATTCTTACGGTCCCTGCTGTTGAGAAATTCTGTATAACTGAGAAGCATGAAACAGTGAGGGAAGCAGGCATTTCATCCTTAATCTGTATGGAGCAGACAGTGTTGCTTCGTAGAGAGGACCACAAATCATGGCTTCCTGGATAATGAAGTTAGAATGAAGCCTCCATAAAAGTTTGTTTGAAACTGTAGGAGTTCTTCTTGGAAAATTCCTTTTCCATGGCTTTCACTTTACATATTTCCTTCGATGGAACCCTTTTAATTCAGGCAGATTTTGTGAGCCTCTTTCATATTTCACCAAGAGGTTGCTACTCTACGGGAAAGAGAGAAGTCATGGAGAGGCTGAGCAATTTAGCCTGCTGGAGAAAAATGAACAAAGGGCCAGCACTCTTTTCACCTCAGATGTTTATTATAATTTCTATTTTATCCTCATGGAAGCTGCTGGAGAAGTAGGCAAGTTCAAAGGGACAACCACAGGTATTATTTCAGTGATCGTCAGATACGGTATTGTGTGCAAGGGCTCCCAATACCAGGTACCATTACTAGTCTGTTCTAATTGTAGAGGCAGAGGTTCCCTTCGTCTTCAATTCAAGAAGAGAATATCTTGTCAGGCTTCCGATTTCTTCCAGCAATCCAGAGGTTTGCCGGAGAGGTGGAAGGACTCTCCAGGTCTTGTCACATCCGCTCCAGACTCCACCAATTGTGACTCAATTTACATATTTTTTCTGATAAAAGAGCCCCTCGTAGCACTGATCTCATAGATTTCTTTGCACACATCTGACACTGGTGATTTTCATCATAACTTTCCAATCCTACAAAAAGTGAAGGCAAGGTTTTTTGTTTTTGTTTTTTTACTGCAAGAACATAGGAGGAAGGCAGGTTTACTTTATAGTAATTAAAACACAGGCATGCAAAATCTCAGCTCAGGAAATTCTTTTCCACCTTCTTTCCCTTAACCAGGCCAACCTGAAGAAACCCCAAAGAACTGAATTCAGACCGAGCCAGGAGGAACAATTTATAATTCAGAGATTAATGAGAGAAATCACAGGGAGAAATGGAATAGATGGAGTAAGTGGGTTGTTCTTTGCCTATTTGAATGGTTTTTAAGTCGGTAGTTGTATGAATTTAATATATTGCTTTGTTTGAGTTGGTATTTTGTGTGGTGTTTTTATCAGTTGCCAGTTGCCCAGAGTTGATTCAGCCAGATGGGCAGTCATAAAATTTGAAAGAGTAATAATAGTGGTATTAATACCAATAGTAATAATAATAATAATAATAATAGCAATAGCAGTAGCATTAGTAATACCAATGCCATATACCCTTAAAAATGCCAGGAAATACACTCTCTCTCTGGATTGGGAAATACTAATAAGTCTCTTTCTATTCCCCAAAGGATTCCGTTGCTCTCTATTTAGCAGAGCGCATCAGTTGTCAACTCTGACATGGCTTCCCAGTGAGGATTGGAGCCTCCTTAGATGTGAAATTTTCTTGAGACCTTTTTGGTGAACTAATATGGAAATAAAACAGAAAAACAGAAAAAAAAAAAGGATGCCTCCAAAATGAGACAATATCTAATGACACTACTTTGATTTCCCTACCCCACCCCACCACCTCCACCACCCCACACACAGGCAATGCGATTCAGGCTCACACCACTGCCCCCTGCTGCGGAGGGTGAGGACGAGGGGCATCTGCCTAATTCTTCGAGGAGATTCCGACATTCCAGGAGGGGAAGTGAGGCTGAGAAGAAATGAAGGTTCTCCAGGAGGTCTAAGCAGGTCTAGGGAGACATCTAAATATGCCCTTTTGGTACCTGATAGAGGATTCCTTTTGAAGGCTTACTCTATGACTGATTGCATTTTCTGTACATGGAGGATACTTATTTCTTTTCCCTGATGTCACATCAAATCATGGAGTAAATGAATTGGGACGCACCATCTAGCTAATCTATTGCAAACCATCCCTATCAGGTGGTCAACCAGATCCTCTCTGTAGAACACCAACCTTGAGAGATTATTTGAACCAGACTGAGGCAAGTCTGCCCTCTTCTTCCCTCGTCCTCAATTTACTATGGGTAGACAGACCTGCAAAGATGCAATGTTTGACACAATCGGCTCTTTACTAGTTCTGTGTTCTTTTTGATGGGAGAATTCATTCTAAGTGTTGCTTCTGCATCTCCTGTCATTAAGTGTTATTGGATCACTCTGGTTATCATTCAGATGAGACATGGAGTAAAACATTATTTTATCTTTTGCTCCATTTCTTTATTTCTCCAAATTATCTTCCCATTTCCGTAAATGAAACTCCCCTTCATCCTCTCAGGCAAGAAAAAAAGGAGTATTGCTCACAGAGACAAAACCAACCAAAGACACTGAAGACTTGCAATGGCCCTATAGTGGGACTTCTAAGGGAAGTGTGGCAATGTGTCTGGTCAGAAAACCACAGATGCCCCATCCTCTGTTGAAGGCATGCATCTAACCTCCAACATTCCTCCACTTGTTAACATGGAAACAGAGAGCATTTCCCAGTGCTCCTCCCCCCTTTGAAAATACTGTGTGTCATCCTTCCTCCTTTCCTTAGCAAGGATTAAACCTGATTTGACCACCTTGAGGCCAAAGGAACCCCCCAGCGAGTCAGAGCCTTGGAATTTCCCACTCCGCAGGCAACACCCCTCACCTTTCCTTCATCCCTCTTTCTTATATGAACTGGATCATGATGATTGTGGCTTGCAATAAAGGGTGATCTTCCTCCTTATCGTTGCTTTCCATCCGTTGCATCTATGACAGTAAGTTAACTTTTTGTCCTTGATTTTTTTTCAGAATTATCAATCGGTCAAAAGAAGACCAAGACTGTTTAAGCCAGTGAGGCAAGGCTGCTCCATTTTTCATCCATCCTGGCTTTCCTCATAGAAAATAGGATTAACTTCCCTTGCCTTTCCTTGCCTTGCCTTGCCTTGCCTTGCCTTTCCGAACTTTCCAGTATGTTTCAGGGGAATGATTTTTTACATTGTCTTCTATCTCATCTCCCTTCAACTTCATTGGCTAAATATGGTTGTCAGTAGTATGAGACATAGCATAAAATATTATCCTTTACAATTTACGATTTATTAAATTATTATTTAGCTAACTGTTTCTATGCTTTGAAGATCCTCTTTATCATGTCCACCCTTATTCATTTTTTCTCATTTTCTACCTCGATAATCTTTCACTGAGTTAAAGCCACACAAGGGAGGGACAGAAAAAAAACAAACACCAAAATAAAGGTATTTATTTATCTATCTATCTATCAAAATTGTCACTGTCCATCTCCTCCCACCAGAGTACGCATTCAGTTAACATATGCAAATTTCCTCATTGTGACAAAAAAGAAAAAAAAAGGAAAGAACACTATTTCATCCTATCCTAGTTTTCTTCTCCCCTTTCCAGGATTTTTTTTTTTCTTAATTCAGAAAAACAAGACAAAACAAAACAATAATGAGAAGAAAAGAACAGGGAAGGTAAAATGTTGAGAATAAACTTGTTTTTTGTTTTCCTTATAAGTAAAATTTACATATCCATTTTAATTAAAAGTTCTTAAGATACAGAATGAAGAAAATGATCTTCAGACATTGAAACATCTTTAAAAAGACTAGAAAAGAGACTCCTTCTCCTGTTCCTCTGATGATATTGAGAGAAGGAAAGGGGACTTAACGGCAAAGGAATAAAAGAAGGAAGAATGTAGTTAATGAATCCATGTTTCTCCCTCTAATTAAATTTTATCTTTTTATAAGCTACCCAGTTTATTTTACTTCCCCGAGATTTCCGTTGTGTCCCCTCCCAAAGCGCCAACCAGGTTCCCCACTGCTTCCTCCAAGATCAGCTCTGGCCTCCCCCTTGCTAAGATGGAGACTCATCTGCTGCTTCTCATTCCAAATACACAAAGTCAGCCTTGTCTGGCTGAATCAACTTGCAGAGCGGCTCAGAGGAAGAGAGAGTTTTTGCCAGGCTTCAGACTCACTTCCTCCCACTGTGTCTCTCGCACAGTAATAGACTGCCGAGTCCTCCGGCTTCAGGCTGTTCATTTGCAGATAGAGTTGGCTTTTGGAGTTGTCCCTGGTGGTGGTGAAGCGTCCCTTGACGTTTTCCGAGTAGGAAATAGTACTGGAATAAGGATGTATGTATGCCACCCATTCCAGTCCTTTTCCGGGAGCCTGTCTCACCCAGCTCATTTCATAGCTCCCGAAGTCGAATCCGGAGGCTTGGCAGGAGAGACGGAGGGACTCTCCAGGCCTCCTCACGTCTCCTCCGGACTCCACCAACTGGACCTCACACTGAACTCCTAAAAAAAATAAAGGTGTTTCAATGAGATCTCCTGAATACAAAAACAAAAATAGAAGGAAATTCTGTAGAGAGGGAAGAATTACCTTGCAGGACTACTAAAAAGGACACCAGGTTTAGCCAGGGGACCATTTTTGCTCCCTCTAACGACTGGAGGGGAATTGGCAGGAAAGAGGTCAGGAAAGTGCACAAACTTTGGGTTGGTGGGTGTAGCCTGAAAGGGGAAACCACAGGGCTCCTTTAAAGAGGAAATTGTCTGCTGATTTGCATATCGCTTGGGATAAAAAGGCCCTCAGGCCATTAATCTCCTAGATTTCCCGGCATCCATTCTAAACTGGTGATTATCAACACAACTTTCCAGTGCTACAAAAAGTGAAAAAGGTTTTTTGTTTTTGTTTTTTGCTGTGAGGACATAGAAGAAAGGCCAGGTTTACATTAGAGTAATTAAAACAATAAAATACAAAATTTCACCACTTCTCAAAATTAATTCAACGTAAGAGATAATGGACTAGCAATAAGAACTTTTGAAAGAGAAATTTTAGAGCTAGAGGATGAAACGAAGAGCACATCTGGGTTCAGGAAATTTTTTCCGCCTTCCTTGCCCTTTGGAAGACACCCAAAAGAACGCTTAGCAAGCTAGGAAGCACAATTTGTAGGTCAGAGTTGAATCAGAGAAATTGCGGGGAAAGAACAACCAGATAGAGCCTAAGGTGTGTTCTTGGCCTATTAGATTGGTTTTTAACACAGCAGTTGAATGGATTTTATTTATTGCCTGTTTTGGGCTAGTATTTGGTGCTGTGTTTTTATCAGTTGCTTGTTACCCTGCATTAACTTGGCAAGCCGAGCAGCCATACAAATTGAAAAAACAATAACAACAATAACAATAACAATAACAATAGTTTGGGTAACCATGGGCCCGTCAGTCTCTCTCAGCCCAGCTCACCTCACAGGGATGTTGTTTTGGGGAAAATAGGAGGAGGAAGGAGTAATGAGCACGTTCCCCACCTTGAGTTATTTATAAAAAATAATAAAGGTGGTACAGAAAATAAATAAATGTAAAAAAATAAAAAAATACCAACCCCCTATGATAATAAAAATGCCAACAAATACACTCCCTCCATGGACTGATAAATGCTAATAAATCATTTTCTATTCTCCAAAGAATTCAGTCTGCTCCGTATTTAGCTAACCACATCTGTTGTCAACTCAAACATGGCTCCACATTGAGGAGTGGAGCCTCCTGAGTTGTGAAATTTTCTTGAGACCTTTTCAATTAACAATTATGGAAATAACAGAAAAAGGAATGGTGCCGCCCAAAGGAGGCCGTCTCCAATGACACTTGTTTTATCTCCCTACCCCACCCCCACTCCAGACACAGGCAATGGGATTCCGTGTGGCAATGCTGCCCCCTGGTGTGTGAAGTGAGGAGAGCAGGCCTCTGCCCAATTCCCCACAGAGATGCTTTACAGGCAAATATTTCCTTAATATGCCTATTGCCATTGATATTAAGAAGGATTATTAAAATACAATAAATAAATAAATAAATAAGTAAGTAAGTAAGTAAGTAAATAAATAATAAAAGTAAAAAAAAATGATGAGACCATAGGATTTATTTCATGATTTTCTTTCTCTTTCAGTTTGACTGTTAAGGAAAGAGGTGGAAGGAATCCAGTCTTTCCCAGAATCTGAAGTCAGAGGGGAGGACGCCAGGCCAAGGCATCCCGGGGTTGATAGCTGGAGGTAGCAGGAACTACTAGGCAGCTGCTCCGAGGCACGAAGACTGTCCAAACTGTACAGACCCAGAAGGCTTCTGGGAGAGGAGATGAGCAACAGACCATGTTGGGCTCTCTTGGCTCTGCCTGGCTGAGGGGAGAGCAGTTCAGGATTAAGGAGACTGAACATATATATCAATGTAGAAGGAGGGAGAAGGGAGCAACATGTAGTCAAGAATTAAACTGGGGAGACTTGGCAATACTGACAACCAAATGGGACTGAACTGTAAAATAGATCAGGGAAGAATTGGAGGTAATCATCTTTCTACCTCAAATTAAATTTTAACTTTTTAAAAACTGTCCAGTTTTTTCGACTGCCCTGAATTTTCCTCGGTCTCCCCTACAAAATGGCTAACCAGGTTCCACACTGATAACTCCAGGTTACTTATTCCCATTGGCCATGATGGACAGGAATATGCTGCTTCTCAGTCCTAATGCACATATTCAACCTTCTGTGACTGAATCAACTTGGACACCTGCTCTGAGGAATAGAAGGATTTTGCGAGGCTTCAGACTCACTTCCTCCCACTGTGTCTCTTGCACAGTAATAGACTGTCGTGTCCTCTGGCTTCAGGCTGTTCATTTGCAGATAGAGTTGGCTTTTGGGGTTGTCCCTGGAGATGGTGAACTGTCCCTTCACAGACTGTACATAGCACTGTTTACTGGCATCGTACCAAATAACTGCAACCCATTCCAGCCCTTTTCCAGGGGCCTTTCTCACCCAGTCCATTATATAGCCCCCAAAGTTGAATCCGAGGCTTGGCAGGAGAGACGGAGGGACTCTCCAGGCCTTCTCATGTCCCCTCCGGGGACCAACTGGACCTCAGACTGAACTCCTAAAAAATAAATTAATAAATAAAGGTGTCTCAATGAGATCCCCTGAAGACAAAAGCAGATAATAGAACGAAATTCTGTAGAGAGAGAAGAATTACCTTGGAGGATTACAAATAAGGACACCAACATTAGCCAGGGGACCATTTTTGCTCCCTCAAACAAATGGAGGGAAATTGATAGGAAAGGATTCAGGAAACTGAACAAACTTCGGGTTGGTGTGTATAGCCTGAAAAGGGAAAACATGGGGCTCCTTTAAAGAGAAAATTGTGTGTTGAATTGCATACCACTTGGGATAAAAGAGCCCCTCAGGGCATTGAGTTACAGGTTTCTCTGCATATTCCTTACATGGGTATTTACACAGATTTGTCCCATCACTCTTTGTCCCTTTAATAAGCCTCTTTTGTTAATCCAGTAAGAAAAAAATGATCCAGCTCACAATCTTGGTTTGTCATTTGCAAATAAATTTTGAAAGAGACATGAAAGGAACAGGACGTCTATGCTCAGGACATTTTTTCCACCTTCCTTGCCCGTTTGAAGAGACCCAAAAGAATGCCGACCTAGCTATGAGGCACAATTTGTAAGAGGGAGCTGAATCAGAGAAATCACGGGGAGAGAAAAACTCAATTGAGCCTATGGTGTGTTCTTTGCTTACTATTGTTTTTTAACTCAGCAGTTGTATGGATATCATAAACTGGTTGTTTTGGGTTGTTACTTTGTTTGCGGTTTTTATCAGTTGTTAGTAGCCCAGAGTTGGTTCGGCGAGATGGGCAACCATACTAATTGAAATAACAACAAAAACAACAATAATAGAGGCAGTAGTAATACCAATATCAATACTAAAATCATAACTAATAAAATTGTCAGGAAATACACTCTCTCTGTGGACTGAGAAATACTTATCAATCCCATTGCATTCTCCAAAGAATTCAGTCTGCTCTGTGTTTAGCAAAGCACACCTTTTGTCAACTCAGACATGGCTTCACAGGGAGGACCGGAGCCTCCCCGGATGTGAAATGTCCTAGAGACCTTTTCAGTGAACTTTTACAAGAAGAACAGAGAAAAATAGTGATGCCCCCCAAATGAGACCACATCCAATGAGGGTTCTTTGATCTGCCCGCCCCACCCCCACCCCACACACAGCCAATGGGATTCAGTGTGGCAACGCTGCCCCCTGGTGTGGAAAGTGAGGAGGGGAGGCCTCTTCCCAATGTCCCCATGAGATCCTTTCCGGGCAAAGATTTCCTCCATATGGCTATGGCTGTTTGGATAGTTAGAAGGATTATGCCACAGTTGCATTTCTTGCACGCTGCCATGGCATTATATGACGCCCCATTCCAGCATTCTATCTGAAGCCAGTCTCATCCAGATCAGATTACAAACAATAAAGTTGAAATTGGAATCTTCGGGCCATATTAATAATTTTTTTGTTTCCTTCCAGCAAACTCTCTGATTGGATACCTCAAACAATAGAGTCCCAAAGTTCTCACTAGAGGGCTGATTTCTTCTTCTGTTGTAGATGGACAGAAGACATCCCCCTCTAATGGAAGCAGAGGAGACAAATTGGAGCACCAGTATTGCATTTGTCCTTCTCCTCTCATTCCACCCCCCAAGCTCTACTGCAGTTGGGTGGAAAATAGAAACAGAAACACAAAAGTGAGGTTTATAAGAAATTAGTTCTTGATGAAATAAATTAGAACCCATAGGTAGATATGCATTAGATTTCAAAGTGCAGCTTCTCAGAAATTTTCAGGAAAAAAAAAAGTTGGATGGAAATCCAAAAAAAGGGAGGGGCAGTGCTCCCTCCACATCTTGGCACCCCTCCTTGGACCTCACTGCAATGTCTCTCTGCACTACAGGCCGAACTTGGAACTGAGGAAGAAGAGTTTAATCACTATGAATGACCAAAGGGGCTTTTATTTCAGGTTAAATAAAACTGTGCACTGCAGCTCTCTACCAGTTCAGAACAGTGTTCCTAGAATCAATTCTTCAACCAAATATGGACAACAGTTGTTTGAACAGGGACTAGAATCTAACAGAATGTGGTCCAAAAAATGTGAAAACCCTTTTTTTCCTTATCCATGGTTTCCTAAAGAAATGAGAATTGATTAGATGCCAACATGACACTAGGAGAAGAAACAGTGATTTGCAATGTGAGTTGCAATCTGCAATTTCTAGGTCCACTCAACACCCAAAGTGAGGAAACCACATTATCATTCACTTGTCCTTCTGTACATTTTTTTTTAAACTATCTTTTCATGTTTCCTACCAACCACATGGAAAACATCTCCCACAATGTCCATGTCAAGATCTGCTCTTCATTTCTCTGGGCAATCAGGCAACTTTCTCAGGTTCCCCTCAAGTGTGGAAAATCCAGCCTTCAGAATCAGATATTCTCTCATCAAGGGAAGGTATTTTTTTCCCAGACTTCAGATTCAATTCCTCCCACTGTGTCTCTCGCACAGTAATAGACTGCCGTGTCCTCTGGCTTCAGGCTGTTCATTTGCAGATAGAACTGGCTTTTGGAGTTGTCCCTGGAGGTGGTGAAGTGCCCTTTCACAGACACTGCATAGAACTGCTTACTGGCATCATACCAAATAACTGCAACCCATTCCAGTCCTTCCCCTGGAGCCTGTCTCACCCATCTCATCCAACAGCTGCTGAAGGTGAAGCCAGAGACTTGGCAGGAGAGACGGAGGGACTCTCCAGGCCTTCTCACGTCTCCTCCAGACTCCACCAACTGGACCTCTGACTGGACATCTACAAAGAAAGGTGTTTCCGTGAAATCTCCTGTATACAAGCAGAACACATGGAAAGAACCTGATTAGTGTGGAAAGAATTACCTCCGAGGACTGCTAGGAAGGACACCAAGTTCAGTCACAGGATCATTTTTGCTTCCTCAGATGAATGGAGGGAATTGATAAGAAAGGCTTTGGGAAAGTGCAGAAACTTTGTCTTGGGGGGTGTAGCCTGAAACGGAAAACCATGGGGCTTTTTTAGAGGGGAAATTGTTCCTTGATTTACATATCACCTGGGATATAAGAGCCGCTCAGGGCTTTCATGTAAATATATCTTTGCACACACCATTTCAAATAATTTTCCAGAGCAAAAAATAGTCAAGACAGTCAATAGTATTATTATTATTATTATTATTATTATTATGGAATAAGGGAGTTAGTAAAAGGAGATCTGATATAATCACTGCAGTTCAGGAAAGTGTTTTAATCTAAAGGAAGGAAAATAAGCACTGAGAATAATTTAAACAGCCACGTGAGAGACCGAACATGAAAAGGATGGCACATGTGAGTTCAGGAGGTTTGCTCCACAGTGGTTCCCTCGGCCACGTTCTTTGAAGAAACCCAGAACACCTGAATGGAGACCAAGCCTTCAGGCACCATTATAAGCTTCAGTTGAATTGCACTTACATGTCCAAGTCTCAAAGCCAGAATCAGGGAAACCCCAGAAAAAGCAGAAACAGTTGGACCCTGTTGGGTCTTTTCTGTTTATTAGATTGGTTTTCAATTGACATTTGTATGGATTTTATATATTGCTTGTTTTGGGGTTGTTATTTTGTACGGTGATTTTATCGGTTGCTAGCTGCACAGAGTTGATTCCACAAGATGGGTTGCTGTACAAATTGAAATAAGTATAAAGGCAAGACTAAAACTGATACTAATGCCCTGAAATAAGCTCCCCATGAGTGAAAAATACAAATAAATGTCTTAATTCCCCAAGGAGTTCAGATTCCTCAACATTTAGCAGAGCACATCTGTTGTCAGCTGAAACCTGGCCTGAGTGAGGATCGTGGCGTCCTGAGATGTAACATTTCCTTGAGAGATTTTCAGTGATCTATGAGGAAAATACAGGGATGCGGTGGCTTGTGGGTTAAACCGCTGAGCTGCTGAGCTTGCCAATCAGAAGGTCGGCGGTTCGAATCCGCATGACGGGGTGAGCTCCCGTCGCTAGTCCCAGCTCCTGCTCACCTAGCAGTTTGAAAACATGCAAATGTGAGTAGATTAATAGGTACCGCTTCAGCGGGCAGGTAACGGCGTTCTGTGTAGTTATGCTGGCCACATGACCATGGACAGATCTACGGACAACGCCGGCTCAGCGGCTTAGAAACGGAGATGAGCACCGCCCCCTATAGGATACGACTGGACTTTATGTCAAGGGAAACCTTTACCTTTACCTTTATGAGGAAAATAAGAGTAAAGAAAATGTTGCCTCCAAAATGTGTCAATGTCTGCAGACCCTTCCTTTATTCCCCTGCCCCACCCCCATCCCCACACATAGGGAAAGAGATTCAGAGGGACAGCACTGCCCGCTGGTGTAAAACATGAGAAGAGGAGGCATCTACTTAACTTTCCCAGGAAATTCTGGCAGTCAAAAATGATAAATAGGGCTGAGGAGAAATGAAGGATCTCCAGGAGATAGGAAATCAATTTTGAAGCATTACTCTATTATTTTGCATTTTCTGTGGGTGGGGGATTCTTGGTTTTTCTCCTAAAGAAAGGCCAAGTCACTCATGCTCACTATATGTGGGGCTGCCCTTGAAGACCACCCCAGAGCTTCACTTGGTTCAGAATGCAGTGGTGCAGGAAGTGATGGGCTTCCCTCCATATGCCTACCTAATAACTCTACTTCGCAAGCTGCACAGGTTCGATTCAAGGTGCTGGTCACTTCGTATAAAACTCTCCGTGGCATAGAGCCTGGTTACATGAGGGACTGCCTACAGTGTTGAAGTTTTGGGGCTGATTTCCTTTAATCACACGGAAAAAACTACAGGTCTCACAAGATGAGACCACAGGATTTATTTGGCTATATTTGCCTTTCCATTTCCCTGTTACGGAAGGAGGCTGAGGGATTCTAGGCAGTTAGTCTGCAGGACACCAGGTCAAGGCACCCCTGTGTTTGAGAGAAGGTGGTACCAGTAACTACCAAGAAGCTACACAGTCCAAAGTTTGCAGACCCAGAGGGCTCCTGAGAGAGGAGGTTCTTGATTAGCAACATTTTCCTTATATTTCTTATAACATGACCTCTTTTTCACTACCCTTTCCTGATCTTTTTACACCTTATTTTCTGCCTTCTGCCCCCTTCCTTGGTGCCACACCGCACCACACTCTTGGGGGTCTTAGACCATCCTGAGTTTATTACCTTGCTACATCCCTATTGCTAGCAGAGGAAAATGATTTTAAAGATATGTAAATTTTCAAACGTGTGCAGGCATGCATTTGTGTGTTTGTGGAGAGAGAGAGAGAGAATATATATACACAAAGAGACACATGAACCCAAAGGGGGGAAGATTTGTGTCTGAAGAAAGAATCAATGAGGGTTGAACTGCAGAACCAAAAGAAGCATGAAGAATTCTAATTAATGAATCCAATTTTGTATATCTAAGGAAAGTTTGACAGTAGAATGTGTGAGCACATTGCCTTTGCTGTCTTTGAGGATATTTGAGGATATTGCCCATGTAAAGATCTCTTCCTTATCCATCATGGCACTGAGGCAGCTTTCTCAGGTCCCTCTCAAGTCTCCTGGGAAAATCCAGCCTTCTGGGGCTGAGCTGACTTGCAGAGCAGCTCTGAGGAAGAGAAGGTTTTTGCCAGGCTTCAGACTCACTTCCTCCCACTGTGTCCCTCGCACAGTAATAGACTGCCGTGTCCTCCAGTTTCAGGCTGTTCATTTGCAGATAGACTTGGCTTTTGGAGTTGTCCCTGGAGATGGTGAAGCGTCCCTTCACTTTGTCCGAATAGTAAATGGTACCTGAATTGTAGCTTATGGATGCCACCCATTCCAGCCCTTTCCCAGGGGCCTGTCTCACCCAGTACATGGCATAGCTCCCGAAGTCGAACCCAGAGCCTTGGCAGGAGAGACGGAGGGACTCTCCAGGCCTTCTCACGTCCCCTCCGGACTCCACCAACTGGGCCTCTGACAGGACACCTAAAATAAAAGTTGTTTTAATGAGCTCTCTTTATGCAAGAATTAAAATGGAATGAACCTGAATAGGAGGGAACCAATTACCTCTGAGGACTGCTAGGAAGGAAACCAAATTCAGCCACAGGATCATTTTTGCTCCCGTTAAAGATTAAAGGGGACTTGACAGGAAAGGATTCAGGAAAGGGCACAAACTTTGTGTTGGTGGGTGTAGCCTGAAAAGAGACACCCTGGGGCTCCTTTAAAGGGGAAATTGTGGCCTGATTTCCATATTGCTCAGCATAAAAGAGCCCCTCGGGGCATTGAGGTATAGATTTATTTCAACACACCTTCCACACATGGGACATAGAAGAAAGGGCAGCTTTACCCTGGAATAGTTAAAGCTTCTGACAGATGCTCCTCACTTAATGTAAGGGTTTTAAGGTGACTGAAAGAAATCAGGCATTGCAATTTCCTCAAAAAGCCACGTTACAGTCCGGAAATAAAGAGGGTGGCACATCAGAGTTCAAAATGGTTGCTCCACAGTTGTTCCCTTGACCATGTTCTTTGGAAGAAACCAAAATTAAGTCAATGCAGACCAAGCCATAAGGCCCAATTAATAGGCCACAGATCAATTTTACATGCACATCCAAGTCTCAAAGTTGGAATATAAACCAATGGAAGACTGTAGAATGTTTCTTAATGGTTTGGTTTTTAACTCAGCGGCCATACTGATTACAAATATTGGGAGGTTTTTGGGTGGCCATTTTTATGGTCTTATGTGTTTTTGACTGCCCAGAGTTAATTCATACTAAGACTCAAAAAAACTTGCTCTCCTACACTTATTCCATGGACTGAGAAACAGAAATAAATGACTTTTCATATTCGAAACAATTCAGTTTGTTCTATATTTAGCAAAGCACATCTGTTCTCAACTCAGATATTGCTTCGTTGTGAGGAATTTAATCTCTTGGGATGTTAAATTTCTCTGAATTGCCTTCAGTGATCTCTCAGGAAAATGAGCGTTAAAGTAATGATGCCTCCGAAGTGAGACAAGGCCTGTAGACCCTTCCTTTGGTCCCCTCCCCCTCCCCCTCCCCACACATATGCAAAGCCATTCCCTGTGACAACACTGCCCCCTGGTGGAAAACCTGAGGAGGGGAGGCATCTACTTTACTTTCCAAAGATTCTTGCATTAAGAAATGGGAATTACGGCTCAAAAGAAATGAAAGAGCTCCAGGAAAGTAAAGGTTGTCTAGGGAGTAATCAAAAACCGCACTTTTGTTATATGAAAGGAAATTCCTTTTGATGGGTTATTCTATGAGATACTGTATTTTCCTGAGGTCGTGTATTCTTCTTTTTCTCCTAAATATCATGAAATCACGTAAAAACGAGTTGGGAAGGACCATCTCGGTCGTCTAGTACAACCATCCCTAAGTGGTGGGGAGCCAGACCCTCTCTGCAGACCTCCAACCAAAAGGGTCTGTTCTGGCCAGATTGAAGCAGGTCCCCCTCGTTCTTCCCTCGGCCTCGTTTTACTCTAGGCAGGGCTTATCATTGGTCAAAACCTGCTCTATACCAGTTTTGTATTCTCTCTGATAGGAAAATAATTCTTAGCACCTCTTGTCCTTCTTCTACCATTCATTTGCAAAAGATTTTGCTAAATATGGGACTTAGAGGAAAACATAATTTTATGCTCTTTTTAGTTTTCTTTATTTCTTCAAAATTTATTCCATTTTTCCTAGGTAAATTCCATGTCTACATACGCTGGACTATTTTGGCCATTTCGTATGGTTCAGTTAAAGGAGAAGCAGTATAGAGTCCTCTGGGAAAAAAAAAGATGCACTCAGTGCATGGACCTTCCACTTTTCCTTGAAGGTATATTCCACTGAGGGGAGGAGAGGAGAGGAGAGGAGAGGAGAGGACAATTGTCCCTTAGTTTACAAATGTCTTTGGATAAAGAGTCACTCTCTCCATTCACATGAAGGATTCCTTTGAAACTATTTTGAAATTATGTGAGTGCTCTCTAGGGCTATTAATTAATATCCTATCTTATATCCTATATTACTAAAGACACAATATCATACAGTTCTACCTATTATTATTTTGCTGTGGCGCTGTGGGTTAAACCGCTGAGCTGTCAATCGGAAGGTCGGCGGTTTGAAACCGTGCGGCGGGGTGAGCTCCCGTTGCTCATCCCAGCTCCTGCTCACCTAGCAGTTCGAAAACATGCAAATGTGAGTAGATCAATAGGTACCGCTTCGGCGGGAAGGTAACGGCGTTCTGAGTCGTCATGCTGTCCACATGACCCGGAAGTGTCTATGACAACGCCGGCTCCAAGGCTTAGAAACGGAGATGAGCACCGCCCCCTAGAGTCGGACTTGACTGGACTTTACATCAAGGGAAACCTTTACCTTTACCTTATAATATTACTTTTACGGTATACTATTGACTGAATCAACCTGGAGAGCGGCTGTACAGAAGGGACCGTTTTTGCCAGGCTTCAGACTCAGTTACTCTCACTGTGTCTCCTGCACAATAATAGACTGCCGTGTCCTCTGGCTTCAGGCTGTTCATCTGCAAATAGAGCTGGGTATTGGAGTTGTCCCTGGAGGTGGTGAAGTGTCCCTTGACTTTGTCCGAGTAGTAAATGCTACCTGAATTGCAGCTTATGTATGCCACCCATTCGAGTCCTTTTCCTGGAGCCTGTCTCACCCATCTCATCCAACAGCTGCTGAAGGTGAAGCCAGAGGCTTGGCAGGAGAGATGGAGCGATTCTCCAGGCCTCCTCATGTCCCCTCCAGACTCCACCAGCTGGGCCTCTGACTGGGCACCTACAAAGAAAGGTGTTTTGGTGAAATCTCCTGTATACAAGAATTAAGCTGGAAAGGACCTGAATATGATAGAAACGATGACCTCTGAGGACAGCCAGGAAGGACACCAAGTTCAGCCGCAGGATCAATTTTGCTCACTCTAAAGATTGGAGGGGAATTGACAGGAGAGGATTCAGGAAAGGGCGCAACCTTTGGGTTGGTGGGTGTAGCCTGGAAAGGGAATCCAATGGCCTCCTTTAAAGGGGAAATTGTGACTCAATTTTCATATTACTTCTGATAAAAGAGCCCCTCGGAGCACTGATCTCATAGCTTTCCTTGCACACAGCTGACACTGGTGACTTTCATCATAACTTTCCAATCCTACAAAAAGTGAAGGGAAGTTTTTTTTTTTTTCTTTTTGTTCTTGTTTTTTACTGTGAGTACATAGGAGAAAGGCAGGTTTACATTACAGTAATTAAAAGACAGAGATGCAAAATCCCAGCTCAGGAAATTCTTTTCCACCTTCTTTCCCTTAACCAGGCCCCCCTGAAGAAACCCCAAAGAACTGAATTCAGAACAAGCCAGGAGGAACAATTTATAAGTCAGAGTTTCATGAGAGAAATCAGAGGGAGAAACAAAATAGATGGAGCCAGTGGGTTGTTCTTTGCCTATTTGAATGGTTTTTAAGTCAGTAGTTGTATGAATTTAATATATTGCTTTGTTTGAGTCGGTATTTTGTGTGGTGTTTTTATCAGTTGCCAGTTGCCCAGAGTTGATTCAGCCAGATGGGCAGTCATAAAATTTGAAAGAGTAATAATAATAATATTAATACCAATACCAATACTACTACTAATAATAATAGCAGTAGCAGTAGCATTAGTAATACCAATGCCCTATACCCATAAAAATGCCTGGAAATACACTCTCTCTCTTGATTGGGAAATACTAATAAGTCTGTTTCTATTCCCCAAAGGGTTCCGTTGCTCTCTATTTAGCAGAGCGCATCTGTTGTCAACTCTGACATGGCTTCCCAGTGAGGATTGGAGCCTCCTGAGATGTGAAATTTTCTTGACACCTTTTTGGTGAACTAATATGGAAATAAAGTAGAAAAACAGAAAAAACAAGGATGCCTCCAAAGTGAGACAATATTGATAGACAGACTTTATCCATCTTGCTCCAGTCCATTAATTTCTAGCATATAAGAGCCTTTTAGCTTCCATCTCTGGATGGATGAACCAATACCTTGGAAGGCTGCTAAAAGGGAAATGAGTTGGAGCAAAAGGATCATTTTCCTTTCTCAGTGTGTCAGAGAAGAAGTTCCAGGCAGTCTGGCTCTGGACCTCTAGCTACAGCTTGAGGAGGGGGGAGAAGGAGGCATATAAAGAGAAAGGGTGTCTCTGCATTAACATACACTTCAGGATAAAAGAGAAGCAGAGCTTCTTGGTATTTGGCCTTGGTAGTCTGGACACTTTGATGAATCCCTGCCTCTCAGGCAGGTAATTCCTGAATATATGGAATGTGTATTGCACAGTTTACATCTTTAGAACAATTAATTAAAAGTTTGATTTCCTACCTGCTAACAGGATATTGAATGATGATATCCCATTCCAAGATTTTATCTGAGTCCAGGCTCACCCCGATCACATTGCAAAGAGTGAAGTTGAAATTGGAATCTTCAGGCCATACTAATAATTTTTATTTTCCCTGCAGCAAACTTTCCGATTTGACACCTATAACAAAAGAGTCCTAAAGTTCTCACTAGAGGGCTGATATCTTCTTCTCAGGTAGCATATACACAAAAGAAACCCCTCTGTTATGGAAGTAGAGGAAACAAACTGCAGCAAAATGATTGCATTTATCTTTGTCCTTTCATTCCACCTGCTATGCTCTATTGTAGATGGCTGGAAAATGGACACAGAAACACAAAGGTTAATTTTATAATGAATTAGATCTTGGTGAAATACATTATATCCCCCAGTCAGATATACATTAGGTTTTCAAAAGCACTTTTTTCCTATCTGGAGACACTTATTCTTTTGTCCTAACAGGCAAGGCAGTTTGGGAGGTTATGGGAGCTAAAAGTGTGTGGGAACTTCCAGGGAAAAGATGGTGAACTGAGGACCAGAGTGGAGTGAATAGTGGGCCTGTAGACCGACTCTTCATAATTCCTCTCTGGATAAGGAGATGACTTGAGATCACCCATATGTCCTCCAGACAGTGGCTCCTCATGAGGTGGCCACAACACAGCAGTCTCCAGCAGGTGTAGCCCTCTGGGAGAAAAGGGAATTGCCATCATTTTGCTCAAGCCACAGATGGCACCTTTGAAAGGACACCCAGTGTTCCCTAGTGTAAAATGGGTGATCGTTACAGATGGTCTAAGGGTACAGATGGATCTGAAATAAGAATTTTCAATTAATTATCAGAACCTTCCCCTAGGGAATTTTTAAAATTATTCTAAAATTTTATCTTGTAGAGGGAGCTGTAATTGCATTGAGTTTTCATCCAAAAATGGTGGAAATGATCAGCCTCAGAAGTGTCATCCCCTCTGAATACACCCTTTCTACTGGCTCCATATTCAGGGGGATTTTGCAGACCATCAGTGCCCCCTAGTGGAAAACTGGAGAAGATGAGGCAGAAGGCTTAACCCTCCAAGGAGATGCCTGTATTCTAATTGGAGAAGGGAGGTAGGAAGAAGTTACTGAGCTCCGGAAGACCAAAACAGGTCCAGTGAGAGAGGTGGGGAAAGAATCAGGGCTTGTATGAATTACGGCTGTGTAATAATTACATTATTACAGCAACAACTTTTGCTGCTGACAACAAAGGAAAGAAATGAAATTAAGGTAGGCAAAACAAAGAGACTTTGAATTTGCTAATAAACCAGGAAAACGGCTGGCTTATAAAATGAGAAAAGATTGGGAGGATAAAATGATTATTAAAATCAGGGAAAATAATGAAGACTTAGTTGATATTAAAAGAATCAAAAAAGCATTTTATATATATTTTTTCACACTTATATGTTGTTGCTGTTGTTTATTCGTTTAGTCGTTTCCGACTCTTCGTGACTTCATGGACCAGCCCATGCCAGAGCTTCCTGTCGGTCGTCAACACCCCCAGCTCCCCCAGGGACGAGTCCGTCACCTCTAGAATATCGTCCATCCATCTTGCCCATGGTCGGCCCCTCTTCCTTTTGCCTTCCACTCTCCATAGCAACAGCATCTTCTCCAGGTTGTCCTGTCTTCTCATGATGTGGCCAAAGTATTTCAGTTTTGCCTTTAATATCATTCCCTCAAGTGAGCAGTCTGGCTTTATTTCCTGGAGGATGGACTGGTTGGATCTTCTTGCAGTCCAAGGCACTCTCACAATTTTCCTCCAACACCACAGTTCAAAAGCATCTATCTTCCTTCGCTCAGCCTTCCTTATGGTCCAGCTCTTGCAGCCATATGTTACTACAGGGAACACCATTGCTTTAACTATGCGGACCTTTGTTGTCAGTGTGATGTCTCTGCTCTTAACTATTTTATCGAGATTTGTCATTGCTCTTCTCCCAAGGATTAAGTGTCTTCTGATTTCCTGACTGCAGTCAGCATCTGCAGTAATCTTTGCACCTAGGAATACAAAGTCTTTCACTGCTTCTACATTTTCTCCCTCTATTTGCCAGTTATCAATCAAGCTGGTTGCCATAATCTTGGTTTTTTTGAGGTTTAGCTGCAAGCCAGCTTTTGCACTTTCTTCTTTCACTTTCATCATAAGGCTCCTCAGTTCCTCTTCACTTTCAGGCATCAAAGTGGTATCATCTGCATATCTGAGATTGTTAATGTTTCTTCCAGAGATTTTAACTCCAGCCTTGGATTCCTCAAGCCCAGCTTGTCGCATGATGTGTTCTGCATACAAGTTGAATAGGTAGGGTGAGAGTATACAGCCCTGCCGTACTCCTTTCCCAATCTTAAACCAGTCTGTTGTTCCGTGGTCTGTTCTTACTATTGCTACTTGGTCGTTATACAGATTCTTCAGGAGGCATACAAGATGACTTGGTATCCCCATACCGCTAAGAACTTGCCACAGTTTGTTATGGTCCACACAGTCAAAGGCTTTAGAATAGTCAATAAAACAGAAATAGATGTTTTTCTGAAACTCCCTGGCTTTTTCCATTATCCAGCAGATATTGGCAATTTGGTCTCTAGTTCCTCTGCCTTTTCTAAACCCAGCTTGTAAATCTGGCAATTCTCGCTCCATGAATTGCTGAAGTCTACCTTGCAGGATCTTGAGTATTACCTTACTGGCATGTGAAATGAGTGCCACTGTTCGATAGTTTGAACATTCTTTAGTGTTTCCCTTTTTTGGTATGGGGATATAAGTTGATTTTTTCCAGTCTGATGGCCATTCTTGTGTTTTCCAAATTTGCTGGCATATATCATGCATTACCTGGAAAGCATCATCTTGCAAGATTTTGAACAGTTCAGCTGGGATGCTTGTTATTAGCAATGCTTCTTAAGGCCCACTCAACCTCACTCTTCAGGATGTCTGGCTCTAGCTCACTGACCACACTGTCAAAGCTATCCCCGATATTGTTATCCTTCCTATACAGGTCTTCCGTATATTCTTGCCACCTTTTCTTGATCTCTTCTTCTTCTGTTAGGTCCTTGCCATCTTTGTTTTTGATCATACCCATTTTTGCCTGGAATTTACCTCCAATGTTTCTAATTTTTTGGAAGAGGTCTCTTGTCCTTCCAATTCTATTGTCTTCTTCCACTTCCACGCATTGCTTGTTTAAAAATAATTCCTTATCTCTTCTGGCTAATCTCTGGAATTTTGCATTTAATTGGGCATATCTTCCCCTATCACTGTTGCCTTTTGCTTTCCTTCTTTCTTGGGCTACTTCTAGTGTCTCAGCAGACAGCCATTTTGCCTTCTTGGTTTTCTCTTTCTTTGGGATGTATTTTGTTGCCGCCTCCTGAACAATGCTGCCAACTTCTGCCCATAGTTCTTCCGGGACCCTATCTACTAAGTCCAGTCCCTTAAATCTATTCTTCACCTCCACTGCATATTCCTTAGGAATATTAGTGAGCTCATATCTGGCTGATCTGTGGGTCTTCCCTAATCTCTTGTGTCTGATCCTAAATTGTGCAAGAAGAAGTTCGTGATCTGAACTACAGTCAGCTCCAGGCCTTGTTTTTACCGACTGTACAGATGTCCGCCACCTTTGGCTGCAAAGGATGTAATCAATCTGATTTCAGTGTTGTCCATCTGGTGAAGTTCATGTATAAAGCTGTCTCTTAGGTTGTTGGAAGAGAGTGTTTGTTATGCAGAGTGAATTGTCTTGGCAAAATTCTATCAGCCTATGTCCTGCTTCATTTTGTTCTCCCAGGCCATACTTACCTGTAATTCGAGGTGTCATTTGACTGCCCACCTTAGCATTCCAGTCTCCTGTGATGAAAATAACATCTCTTTTAGGCGTGTTGTCCAGTAGGTGCTGCAGATCCTCATAGAACTGCTCTACTTCAGCTTCTTCAGCATTTGTGGTTGGGGCGTATATTTGGATCACTGTGATGTTAGATGGCTTGCCCTGAATTCGAATTGAGATCATTCTGTCATTTTTTGGGTTGTATCCAAGCACTGCTTTAGCCACTTTACTATTAATTATGAAGGCTACTCCATTTCTTCTGTGGTCCTCTTGTCCACAGTAGTAGATCTGGTGGTCTTTTGATGTGAAGTGGCCCATTCCAGTCCATTTCAGTTCACTGGTGCCCAGAATGTCTATCTTTAATCTTGACATCTCACCAATAACCACATCCAATTTGCCCTGGCTCATAGATCTTACATTCCAGGTTCCAATGGTGTGTTGATCCTTAGAACATCGGATTCGCCGTTCACCACCAGCACCGTCGGCCGCTAGCCATCCTTTCGGCTTGAGCTAGCTGCGTCATCACATCTGGGGCTAGTTGAGCTCATCCTCTGTTCCTCCCCAGTAGCATTTTGACCATCTTCCGACCTGGGGGTCTCATCTTCTGATGGTATACCGACATATCTCTGGTTGTACTGATCCATTGAGTTTTCACGGCAAGAATACTGAGGTGGGTTGCCATTACCTTCCCCAGGGATCGCATTTAGTCTGACCTCTTTTTCATGACCTTCCCGTCTTGGGCGGCCCTTCACGGTTTAGCTCATGGCATCATTGAGGTGCTCAAGCTCCAGCACCACGACAAGGTAACGATCCTTTGCTGAAGCACACTTATATGAAAAACATGAAATTTTATTAGATAAAATTGAGGAATATTTAAATAAGCAAAATCTCCCCAAACTCTCACAAACTCAAAAAGTGGTTATTAACAGTCCAATATCAAATCAGGAAATAATTGAAGCTATAAAGAAACTCAAAATAGGAAAAACACCGGGACATGATGGTATATCGTCGGGATACTACAATCACTTTATAGAACAAATTATAAACCCATTTAGAGATTTATTGAACTGGATTATAGATGGATCAAAAATCCCAGAGAGATGGATTGAAGATAATATAACACTTATGCCAAAGGAAGGACAAGATGCAACTCTAACCAAAAATGATAGACCGGTATCATTGTTAAATAATGACTAGAAAAAAATTACTTCCATATTTGCAGAAAGATTAAAAACAATTCTACAAGAAATCATTGATCAAGATCAAAGTGTTTTTTTGCCAAAAAGACAATTGAAAGTTAATCTATGAACCGTCATCGACATTTTGGATTATGCACAACATCATAACGAATGCCAAATAGCTTCAATATTTTTAGATGCTAAAAAAGCATTTGACAATCTGACCTGGTCTTTTATGATTAAAGTTTTAGAGAAAATGAAATTTGGGAAATCATTTGTGAAAGGGATTGAAGCAACAAACACAACACAAAGAGCTAAGATTATAGTGAATGACATATTGAAAGATAATTGCAAAATAGAAAGAGGAACGAGACAGGGATGCCCCCTATCTTATTTATTCTAGTCCTAGAAGTCCTGAATAGAGATATAAGAGGGGAAGGTCAAATAAAAGGAGTAAAAATTAGGAAAAAAAACAAATTTATAAATTAAAAGCAATTGAAGATGACCTAGTATTCATATTAGAAATCCCCTAGGTTCTAAAGAAGATTTGTTTAAGAAATTAAAGGAAGTTGGAGAGTGGCAGGATTTAAGGTAAATAAATAAATAAAAAACCGGAAATGTTGAGTAAAAACATGACTCAAAAACAACAAGAAACTTTAATAACTAAATAAGGTTTTACAATAGAAAAAAAGATTAGATACTTAGGAGTAATATTATCAACAGATAATATAAATATTATTTGTAAAAGAATTATGTGGAAATTTGGAAGGAAATAAAAATTGATATGGAAAGAAGGGGAAAATTACAACTATCTTTGTTCGGAAAGATATCCGTAATCAAAATGGATGTATTACCAAAGATGCTATTTCTTTTCCAAACATTACCAAAACTAATCAATGAAAAAATATTTAAAGTATGGCAAAAAGATTTCTCAATTTTTATTTGGCAAGGAAAAAGAGGGGAATTCAATTTAAATTATTACCAGATGCTAAAGAAAGAGGAGGGTTGGGGTTACCAGATGTTAAATTGTACTTTGAAGCTTCTTGCTTTCTGTGGTTAAGAGAATGGTTAATGTTAGAAAATCTGAACCTTCTACAGCAAGAGGGTCATGAACTTAGATGTGGGTGGCATGCATCTATTTGGACTGAAAAAGCAAAAATGCACAAAGAATTGAGAAATGATACTATTAGAAAAGTATTATTGAGGGTTTGTTATAAATATAACAGTAGATTATTACAAAAAATAACAGTGTGGATATCGCCACAAAAAGCTTTTGCAAGGATTGAAAGTTCAGATGATTAGATAAATTGGTTAAGATATAAAGATATAATCAAATATGAACAAGATACACCTATGCTAAAAACAAGAGAAGAAACAGAAGGAGAAGGACACCGGTGTCATTGGTTGACATATATGCAGTTAAATGAACGATTTAAATGAGATAAAAATATATATAAATTTAAAAAAGAAAAAACCTGATCGAAAAACAGTTATATATAAATATTGAGCATATTATGACAAAGATGTAGAAAATGTTAGTATAATTAAATCAAGAAGATGAAGAGGTCAAAGAGTCTTTGATTAATTGGGCATGAAATTTTGGATATAACATTTTATTAGATAACTGGGAAACGATGTGGACAAAGCGTTTAAAATTTTCTTTGTGTTATCATTTATTGGAAAACTTGTACAAAATTATCTACAGATGGAACCTAACGACACAAAAATATGCAAAATTGTATAAAAACCTTTCTAATGTATGTTGCAAATGTTCACAAAGGGAAGGAACATTTTACAAATCACTTTGCCTTTTCCCAGTTGGAATGCAAGAAATGCATGAAAACGAAGGGACAATCTTCTGTCATCCCTAAATTTGTATATAATTTTGGATAAAGGAGATACACTATCCATTCACATAATTTGGATTTTCTTAAAAGAATTCTGAAATTTTGGGCAATTCCTTATAGGAGTCAAGACAGGCGTGTTGAATAAATCTTACCTAAGATATAGAGCAAGGTTACATTTTATAAATAAAAACCTAGCA
This sequence comes from Candoia aspera, assembly GCF_035149785.1. Lineage (NCBI taxonomy): Eukaryota > Metazoa > Chordata > Lepidosauria > Squamata > Candoiidae > Candoia > Candoia aspera. Next base: position 113,218,553 of record NC_086156.1, on the reverse strand, counting down.
TTCCCATGTGGAGGTTCTGGTGTTGATTTTCATAAATCACAGATCAAAAACTACAAGGTGAGACCATAGAAGTAATTTCAATATTTTTTTCCATTTAATATTCATGTTGTGCAAAGAGGCTGAGCGATTCCAACCTTTCTGCCACCCGGACGTTACTGGGAAGGATGGCAGGTGCAGAGGGAGTTTTCCTAAACCACCTGGAACATGACTTTCCCTGGAACTGACTTGAATCCCCCGATCTACTTTCCTTTGCTATTCTAAGTGTTATCACAGGACCGCAATTAGGCTACCCTTGGCCTGATGTTTTTAGGCCTTATTTTCTGACTTCTGCCCCATTCCTTTGTGTCAGACCACACCACACTCTGGCAGGCCTTGCAGCACCCTGAATTTATTACTACATAGCGACTGCTAGCAGAGGAAAATGATTGTAAACGTATTTAAACTTTCAAATGCCTATATGTGTGTGCTGCGTTCATGTGTGTGTGTCTTTTTGTTTGTACATATATGCAGTACATCGATGGATAGAGGGAGAGAGGATATATAGACACAGAAACAAATGTACATAAAGAGGGAGAGGGGAAGATTTGTGTCTCAAGAAAGAGTAAATGAGGGTTGAACTTCAAAACCAATAAAAGAATGAAGAGTTCTAATTAATGAATCAATTCTGTATTTCCTGATACTATTTGAGAGCAGAACTTAAGAACAATTTCCCTCAGCTGTCATTCAGGAGGGTATTGAGATTTGCCATTTTCTTCCTATCGAAATGGAAAACAGATCCCAGAATGCCCAGGCCAAGATCAGCTCTTCCTCCCTCTTGGCTCCCAGGCAGCTTTCTCAGGTCCCTCTCAAGTCTCCTGGGAAAATCCACCCTTTTGGGGCTGAGCTGACTTGCAGAGCGGCTCTGAGGAAGGGAAGGTTTTTGCCAGGCTTCAGACTCACTTCCTCCCACTGTGTCTCTCACACAGTAATAGACTGCCGAGTCCTCCAGTTTCAGGCTGTTCATTTGCAGATAGACTTGGCTTTTGGAGTTGTCCCTGGAGATGGTGAAGCGACCCTTGACTTTGTCCAAGTAGTAAGTAGTACTGGAATCGGACCTTATGTATGCCACCCATTCCAGCCCTTTTCCAGGGGCCTGTCGCACCCAGTTCATGCCAGAGTTGCCAAAGTCGAACCCAGAGCCTTGGCAGGAGAGACGGAGGGACTCTCCAGGCCTTCTCACGTCCCCTCCGGAATCCTCCAACTGGGCCTCTGACAGGACACCTAAAATAAAAGTTGTTTTAATAAGCTCTCCTTTATGCAAGAATTAAAATGGAAAGAACCTGAATAGGAGGGAAGCAATTACCTCTGAGGACTGCTAGGAAGGAAACCAAATTCAGCCACAGGATCATTTTTGCTCCCATTAAAGACTAAAGGGGACTTGACAGGAAAGGATTCAGGAGAGGGCACAAACTTTGTGTTGGTGGGAGTAGCCTGAAAAGAGACACCCTGGGGCTCCTTTAAAGGGGAAATTGTGGCCTGATTTACATATTGCTCAGCATAAAAGAGACCCTCAGGGCTTTGAGGTATAGATTTAGTTCAACACACCTTTCACACATGGGGCATAGATGAAAAGGCAGCTTTGCACTGGAATAATTAAAGCTTCTGACAGATGCTCCTCACTTAATGTAAGGGTTTTAAGGCAACAGAAAGAAATCAGGCATTGAAATTTCCTCAAATAGCCATGCTGCAGTCCGGAAATAAAGAGGATGGCACATGGGAGTTCCAAGTGGTTGCTCCACAGTTTTTCCCTTGACCACGTTCTTTGGAAGAAGCCAAAATTAAGTCAATGCAGACCAAGCCATAAAGGTAAAGGTAAAGGTTTCCCTTGACGTAAAGTCCAGTCGTGTCCGACTCTAGGGGGCAGTGCTCATCTCCGTTTCTAAGCCTTAGAGCCGGCGTTGTCCGTAGACACTTCCGGGTCATGTGGCCAGCATGACGACACGGAACGCCGTTACCTTCCCGCCGAAGCGGTACCTATTGATCTACTCACATTTCCATGTTTTCGAACTGCTAGGTGAGCAGGAGCTGGGACTAGCAACGGGAGCTCACCCCGCCGCGCGGTTTCGAACCGCCGACCTTCCGATCGGCAGCTCAGCGGTTTAACCCGCAGCGCCACCGCATCCCAGCAGCCGTACTGATTACAAATATTGGGAGGTTTTTGGGTTGCCATTTTTATGGTCTTCTTATGTGTTTTTATCTGCCCAGAGTTAATTCATACTAAGACTCAAAAAAACTTGCTCTCCTACACTTATTCTATGGACTGAGAAACACAAATAAATGACTTTGTATTTTCCCAACAATACAGTTTGTTCTATATTTAGCAAAGCCCATCTGTTCTCAACTCGGATGTGGGTTCATGGTGAGGAATGTAATCTCCTGGGATGTTAAATTTCTCTGAATTGCCTTCAGTGGTCTCGTAGGAAACTGAGAATAAATGTAATGATGCCTCCGAAGTGAGACAAGGCCTGCAGACCCTTCCTTGGTTCCCCTCCCCCACCCCCACCCCACACATATGCAAGGCGATTCCCTGTGACAACACTGCCCCCTGGTGGAAAACCTGAGGAGGGGAGGCATCTACTTAACTTTCCCAAGAGATTCTTGCATTAAGAAATGGTAATTAGGGCTCAAAAGAAATGAAAGAGCTCCAGGAAAGTTAAGTTGGTATAGGGAGTAATCAAAAACCTCACTTTTGTTATATGACTGGAAATTCCTTTTGATGGGTTATTCTATGAGATACTGTATTTTCCTGAGGTCGTGTATTGTTATTTTTTCTCCTAAATATCATGAAATCGTGGAAAAATGAGTTGGGAAGGACCATCTCGGTTGTCTAGTACAAACCATCCCTAAATGATGGGGAGCCATACCCTCTCTGCAGACCTCCAACGAAAAGAGGCTCTTCTAGCCAGATTGAAGCAGCTCCCCCTCGTTCTTCCCTTGCCCTCATTTTACTCCATGCAGACAGGGTTGGAAGGGCTTAACATTGGTCAAAATCCACTCTGTACCAGTTCTGTATTCTTTCTGAGAGGAGAATAATTGTTAGCACCTCTTGTCCTTCTTCTACCATTCATTTGCAAAAGAATTTGCTAATTATGAGACTTAGAGGGAAACATAATTTTATCCTCTTTTTATTTTTCTTTATATCTTCAAACTGTATCCCACTTTTTTTACATAAACTCCATCTCTAAATGCACCGGACCGCTTTTGGCCATTTCCTATCCTTCAATTAAAGCAGAAGCTGTCACTGAATATACAGTCCTCAGGATAAAAGAGGCACTCAGTGCATTGACCTTCCACCTTTCCTTGAAGGTATATTTCACACAAGAGAGAGGGGAGAGGAGAGGAGAAATGTCCCTTAATTTAAATATGTCCTCAGAGAAAATACTTGCTCTCTCTATTCACATGAGATATTTCTTTGAAACTTTTTTCAGATTATGGGCCAGTTCATATAGGAATCGGGATGTTGGAGGAAATCAAACAAGTAATCTTTTTATATGTCAAATGATGACACTAAGTTTGGCTGGCATTCACCAATCATTGTGTAATAGCTCCTTAAGAGACAGAATGGGATGTCATAGGTGATTTCAGAAGAAAAAGTATGAGGGATTTTTCTATAAATATGGAGTGTCAATGCAACTATACTTTTTATTCATCTATATTTGAGCTTTCATCATCACCCATCTCACATGAAGAGCTTCTCTGTGGATTTTACAATAACAGTTAATATGATGTGGACTAAGGTAATGAGAATGGTATGCATAGCGCACTTCAGCAAAGGATCGTTACCTTATTGTGGTGCTGGAGCTTGAGCACCTCAATGATACCATGAGCTAAACCGTGAAGGGCCACCCAAGACAGGAAGGTCATGACAGAGAGGTCAGACTAAATGCGATTCCTGGGCAACCCACCCCAGTATTCTTGCCGTGAAAACAGAATTAATCAGTACAACCAGAGATATGTTGGTATACAATTGGAAGATGAGACTCCCAGGTGGGAAGATGGTCAAATTGCTACTGGGGAGGAACAGAGGATGAGCTCAACTAGCCCCAGTCGTGATGACGCAGCTAGCTCAAAGCCAAAAGGATGGCTAGCGGCCGACGGTGCTGGTGGTGAACGGCGAATCCGATGTTCTAAGGATCAACACACCATTGGAACCTGGAATGTAAGATCTCTGAGCCAGGGCAAATTGGATGTGGTTATTGGTGAGATGTCAAGATTAAAGATAGACATTCTGGGCACCAGTGAACTGAAATGGACTGGAATGGGCCACTTCACATCAAATGACGACCAGATCTACTACTGTGGACAAGAATACCACAGAAGAAATGGAGTAGCCTTCATAATTAATAGTAAAGTGGCTAAAGCAGTGCTTGGATACAACCCAAAAAATGACAGAATGATCTCAATTCGAATTCAGGGTAAGCCATCTAACATCACAGTGATCCAAATATATGCCCCAACCACAAATGCCGAAGAAGCTGAAGTAGAGCAGTTCTATGAGGATCTGCAGCACCTACTGGACAACACGCCTAAAAGAGATGTTATTTTCATCACAGGAGACTGGACTGCTAAGGTGGGCAGTCAAATGACACCTCGAATTACAGGTAAGTATGGCCTGGGAGAACAAAACGAAGCAGGACATAGGCTGATAGAATTTTGCCAAGACAATTCACTCTGCTTAACAAACACTCTCTTCCAACAACCTAAGAGACGGCTTTATACATGGACTTCACCAGATGGACAACACCGAAATCAGATTGATTACATCCTTTGCAGCCAAAGGTGGCAGACATCTGTACAGTCGGTAAAAACAAGACCTGGAGCTGACTGCAGTTCAGATCACGAACTTGTTCTTGCACAATTGAGGATCAGACTAAAGTGATTAGGGAAGACCCACAGATCAGCTAGATAAGAGCTCACTAATATTCCTAAGGAATATGCAGTGGAGGTGAAGAATAGATTTAAGGGACTGGACTTAGTAGATAGGGTCCCGGAAAAACTCTGGACAGATGTTCACAGCATTGTTCATGAGATGGCAACAAAATATATCCCAAAGAAAGAGAAAAACAAGAAGGCAAAATGGCTGTCTGCTGAGACATTAGAAGTAGCCCAAGAAAGAAGGAAAGCAAAAGGCAACAGTGATAGGGGAAGATATGCCCAATTAAATGCAAAATTCCAGAGGTTAGCCAGAAGAGATAAGGAATTATTTTTAAACAAGAAATGCACAGAAGTGGAAGAAGACAATAGAATAGGAAGGACAAGAGACCTCTTCCAAAAAATTAGAAACATTGGAGGTAAATTCCAGGCAAAAATGGGTATGATCAAAAACAAAGATGGCAAGGACCTAACAGAAGAAGAAGAGATCAAGAACAGGCGGCAAGAAAATACCGAAGACCTGTATAGGAAGGATAACAATATTGGGGATAGCTTTGACGGTGTGGTCAGTGAGCTAGAGCCAGACATCCTGAAGAGTGAGGTTGAATGGGTCCTAAGAAGCATTGCTAATAACAAGGCAGCAGGAGACGACGGCATCCCAGCTGAACTGTTCAAAATCCTGCAAGATGATGCTGTCAAGGTAATGCATGCTATATGCCAGCAAATTTGGAAAACACAAGAATGGCCATCAGATTGGAAAAAAAAATCAACTTATATGCCCATACCAAAAAAGGGAAACACTAAAGAATGTTCGAACTATTGAACAGTGGCACTCATTTCACATGCCAGTAATGTAATGCTCAAGATCCTGCACGGTAGACTTCAGCAGTTCATGGAGCAAGAATTGCCAGATGTACAAGCTGGGTTTAGAAAAGGCAGAGGAACTAGGGACCAAATTGCCAATAACCACTGGATAATGGAAAAAGCCAGGGAGTTTCAGAAAAACATTCCATTTCTGTGTTTTTGACTATTCCCAGAGCCTTTGACTGTGTGGACCATAACAAATTGTGGCAAGTTCTTAGTGGTATGGGGATACGAAGTTATCTTGTATGCCTCCTGAAGAATCTGTATAACGACCAAGTAGCAACAGTAAGGACAGACCACGGAACAACGGACCGGTTTAAGATTGGGAAAGGAGTACGGCAGGGCTGTATACTCTCACCCTACCTATTCAACTTGTATGCAGAACACATCATGTGACCAGCTGGCCTTGAGGAATCCAAGGCTGGAGTTAAAATCTCTGAAAGAAACATTAACAATCTCAGATATGCAGATGATACCACATTGATGGCTTAAAGCGATGAGGAACTGAGGAGCCTTATGATGAAGGTGAAAGAAGAAAGTGCAAAACCTGGTTTGCAGCTAAACCTCAAAAAAACCAAGATTATGGCAACCAGCTTGTTTGATAACTGGCAAATAGAGGGAGAAAATGTAGAAGCAGTGAAAGACTTTGTATTCCTAGGTGCAAAGATTGCTGCAGATCCTGACTGCAGTCAGGAAATCAGAAGACGCTTAATCCTTGGGAGAAGAGCAATGACAAATCTCGATAAAATAGTTAAGAGCAGAGACATCACACTGACAACAAAGGTCCGCATAGTTAAAGCAATGGTGTTCCCCGTAGAAACATATGGCTGCGAGAGCTGGACCATAAGGAAGGCTGAGAGAAGGAAGATCGATGCTTTTGAACTGTGGTGTTGGAGGAAAATCCTGAGAGTGCCTTGGACTGCAAGAAGATCAAACCAGTCCATCCTCCAGGAAATAATGCCAGACTGCTCACTTGAGGGAATGATATTAAAGGCAAAACTGAAATATTTTGGCCACATAAAGAGAAGACAGGACAGCCTGGAGAACATGTTGATGCTGGTGAGAGTGGAGGGCAAAAGGAAGAGGGGCCGACCCAGGGCAAGATGGATGGATGATATTCTAGAGGTGACTGACTCGTCCCTGGGGGAGCTGGGGGTGTTGACGACCGACAGGAAGGTCTGGCGTGGGCTGGTCCATGAAGTCACAAAGAGTCGGAACCGACTAAATGAATAAACAAAATTATTGGTGGTTCGCATGTTGCAAAGTCAAGAAATCTGTTTATAACCAAGCCTTTTCCAAATGGCTGAGAAAGATCATCAATCACTTTGCCTTCTCCCAGTTGGAATGCAAGAAATGCATGAAAACGAAGGGACAATCTTCTATCATCCCTAAATTTGTATATAATTTTGGATAAAGGAGATACACTATCCATTCACCTAATATGGATTTTTTTAAAAGAATTTTGAGATTTTGGGCAATTCCTTATAGGAGTCAAGACAGGAGTGTTGACTTATTCGTACCTGGGATAAAGAGCAGGGCTACATTGGATTAAATAGAAATCTAGCATTGCCATGTGGAAGTTCTGGTTTTGATTTTCATAAATCACAGATCAAAAACTACAAGGTGAGACAATAGGAGTTATTTCAATATTTATTTTCCATTTAATTTTCACGTTGAGCAAAGAGGCTGAGCGATTCCAACCTTTCTCCCACCCGGAAGTTACTGGGAAGGAGGCAGGTGGGGAGGCAATTTTCCTGAACCACCTAGAACATGACTTTCCCTGGAACTTACTTGAAACCCCCGATCTACGTTCATTTGCTATTCTAAGTATTATAACACGACCGCAATTAGGCTACCCTTGGCAGAAAGTTTTTAGGCCTTGTTTTCTAACTTCTGCCCCCTTCCTTGGTGTCAGACCACACCACACTCTTGCAGGCCTTGCAGCATCCTTATTTTATTACTAGATTTTGACTGCTAGCAGAGGAAAATTATTGTAAACCTATTTAAACTTTCAAATGCCTAGATGTCTGGGCAGCCGTGCATGTGTGTGTGTGCGTGTGTACATATATGTAGTACGTCTATGGATAGAGGGAGAGAGGATATATAGACACAGAAATAAATGAACCCAAAGAGGGAGAGGGGAAGATCTGCGTCTCAAGAAAGAGTCAATGAGGGTTGAATTTCAAGACCAATAAAAGAATGAAGGGTCCTAATTACTGAATCAATTCTGTATTTCCTAATACTTTTTGAGAGCAGAACATGAGAACAATTTCCCTTCGCTGCTTTCAGGAGGGTACTGAGATTGGCCATTTTCTTCCCATCCAAATGGAAAACAGATCCCTGAATGCCCAGGCCAAGATCTGTTCGTTTTCCATCTTGGCACTCAGGCAGCTTTCTCAGGTCCCTCTCAAGTCTCCTGGGAAAATTCAGCCTTCTGGGGCTGAACTGACTTGCAGAGCGGCTCTGAGCAATGGCAGGTTTTTGCCAGGCTTCAGACTCACTTCCTCTCACTGTGTCTCCTGCACAGTAATAGACTGCTGTGTCCTCCATCTTCAGGCTGTTCATTTGCAGGTAGAGTTGGCTTTTGGAGTTGTCCCTGGAGATGGTGAACCGTCCCTTCACTTTGTCCGAGTAGTAAATAGTACTGGAACCTGGATTTATGTATGCCACCCATTCCAGCCCTTTGCCAGGGGCCTGTCTCACCCAGTACATATTGTAGCTCCCGAAGTTGAACCCAGAGCCTTGGCAGGAGAGACGGAGGGACTCTCCAGGGCTTCTCACGTCCCCTCCGGACTCCACCAACTGGGCCTCTGACAGGACACCTAAAATAAAAGTTGTTTTAATGAGCTCTCCTTTATGCAAGAATTAAAATGGAAAGAACCTGAATAGGAGGGAATCAATTACCTCTGAGGACTGCTAGGAAGGAAACCAAATTCAGCCACAGGATCATTTTTGCTCCCATTAAAGTATAGAAGGGAATCAACAGGAAAGGATTCAGGAGAGGGCACAGACTTTGTCTTGGTGGGTGTAGCCTGAAAAGAGACACTGTGGGGCTCCTTTAAAGGGGAAATTGTGGCCTGATTTACATATTGCTCAGCATAAAAGAGCCCCTCGGGGCTTTAAGGTATAGATTTATTTAAACACACCTTTCACACATGGGACGTAGAAGAAAGGGCAGTTTAGTTGGAATAATTAAAGCTTCTGACAGATGCTCCTTATTTCAAGTAAGGGTTTTTAGGTGACAGAAAGAAATCAGGCATTGAAATTTCCTCAAATAGACATGCTACAGTCCGGAAATAAAGAGGATGGCACATCGGAGTTCAAAATGGTTGCTCCACAGTTGTTCCCTTGACCACGTTCTTTGGAAGAAACCAAAATTAAGTCAATACAGACCAAGCCATGAGGCCCAATTAAGAGGCCAAAGATCAATTTTACATAAACTTTGAAGTCTGAAAGTTGGAATATAAATCATTGGAAGCCTGTATAATGTTTCTTAATGGTTTGGTTTTTAACTCAGCAGCCATACCGATTACAAATATTGCCACTTTTTGGGTTGCCATTTGTATGGTCTTCTTATCTGTTTTTAACTGCCCAGCGATAATTCAAACTAAGACTCAAAAAACTCGCTCTCCTACACTTATTCCATGGACTGAGAAACACAAATAAATGACTTTTCATTTCCCAAACCATTCAGTTTGTTCTATATTTAGCAAAGCCCATCTGTTCTCAACTCAGATGTGGCTTCATGGTCAGGAATTTAATCTCTTGGGATGTTAAATTTCTTTGAATTGCCTTCAGTGGTCTCTCAGGAAAATGAGAGTAAATGCAATGATGCCTCCGAAGTGAGACAAGGCCTGTAGACCCTTCCTTTGGTCCCCTCCCCCTCCCCCACCCCACACATATGCAAAGCCATTCCGTGTGGCAACACTGCCCCCTGGTGGAAAACGTGAGGAGAGGAGGCATCTCCATAACTTTCGCAGGAGATTGTTGCATTAAGAAATGGTAATTAGGGCTCCGAAGAAATGAAAGAGCTCCAGGGAACATAAGCCAGTCTAGGGAGAAATCCAAAGCTGCTCTTTTGTTATATGATAGGATATTCCTTTTGATGGGTTATTCTATGAGATATTGTATTTTCTGGAGATTGTGTATTCTTATTTTTTCTCCTAAATATCTTGAAATCATGTAAAAACGAGTTGAGAAGGACCACCTCAGTTTTCTAGTACAAACCGTCCCTAACGGGTGGGGAGCCAGACCCTCTCTGCAGACCTCCAACAAAAAGAGGCTCTTCTAGCCAGATTGAAGCAGGTCCCCCTCGTTCTTCCCTCGCCCTCATTTTACTCCAGGCAGACCGGGTTGGGAGGGCTTATCATTGGTCAAAATATGCTCTGTACCAGTTCTGAATTCTCTCTGATAGGAGAATAATTCTTAGCACCTCTCGTCCTTCTTCTACCATTCATTTGCAAAAGATTTTGCTAAATATGAGACTTAGAGGAAAGCATAATTTTATCCTCTTTTTATTTTTCTTTATTTCTTCAAACCTTTTTTCCACTTTTTTTTACATAAATTCCATTCACAGGACCCCTTTTGGCCATATCGTATGGTTCAATTAAAGCAGAAGCAGTAACTCATTATACAGTCCTCTGGAAAAAAAAGAGGCACTCAGTGCAAATCCAACCTTCTTTCCTCAACGTGGAGAGCTGTTCTGAGTAGCAGAAGGTATCTGCTTGGCTTCAAGCTGCATTCTTGGCACTGTGTCATGCACAGTAATAGGCTGCCGTGTCCTCTGGCTTCAGGCCGTTCATTTGCAGATACAGCTGGCTTTTGGAGTGGTCCCTGGAGACGGTGAAGCATCCATTCCCTTTATCCAGATTATACCTGGGAGTTGAGGAGGTACCTATGTAGGCAACCCATTCGAGTCTTAGGCAACCCGAGGAGGAGGAGGAGGAGGAGGAGGCAACGTAGTCTTCCTGTGTTGAGAAAGTACACTTGAGAAAGGGATCCTCAGATGAGCATCGCTGGCTCTTGTTCTCTGAGGTTCAAACCCTCTTCCAATAATTGAACTCACAGATGCTTGCTCTTAGCCTGATGATATTTCTACAAATACTTCTCTACAGATTAGCAACTCTCAAAAGTGTATTTCTGCAATTAAGGCTGCGTAGGCAGATATGCAGGATTGTAAGAGGAGAAACAACGGAAGGATCAAAGGAGGGTCAGAGAAAATGGGAGCAATGAATTAGACTCCTTCTCTCATCCTTAAAACTGAGGACTTGAGCTCTGAGCCCTATTTTCTATGGGCTGATCTTGATGAACATGGAGCAAAACAAACTGCCTGGTTTGTAGTGGCTTCAAGGCAGATCTGAAAGCAGATGTGGGCAATTCAATTGATTTTATTATGGTCACTGACCAGTACAAGATACAATTCTATAAAAATATGCGCATTAGCATTTAGCCATAAAATATGAGCCATCTAAGTTAAAATAATTTTAAATTTGAGTTTACAAGTTCTATGAACTTTCTTTCTTCTATGAACTTGAACATCCTGATTGTTGCTTGCAAAAAAGGCTAATCTTTCTGCTCCTTGTTGCTTTCCATCTGTTGTATCTATGACATTACATTATTTATTTATTGTTATTATTTTTTACAATTATCAATCCACCAAAGAGGACCGAGCATGTTTTCGCCAGTGAGGCAAGGCTGCCCCATTTCTCATCCATCCTGGCTTTCCTCATAGAAAATTGGATTCACAGTCCTTTCCTCTCCTCTCCTCTCCTTTTGATGTTTGTGGTGTGTTGCAGGGGAATATTTTTTTTTACCTGGTCTTCTTTATCATCTCCCTTCAACTTCACTGACTAAGTATGTTTTTCACTGGTATGAGTTGCTGTTTCTTCATTCAGTTGCTTCCGACCCTTCGTGTGTTCATGGACCAGCCCATGCAAGAGCTTCCTGCCGGCCGTCAACACCCCCAGCTCCCCCAGGGATGAGTCCGTCACCTCTAGACTATCATCCATCCATCTTGCCCTTGGTCGGCCCCTCTTCCTTTTGCCCTCCACTGTCCCCAGCATCAGCATCTTCTCCAGGGTGTCTTGTCTTCTCATTATGTGGTCAAAGTACTTGAGTTTTAATATCATTCCCTCAAGTGAGCAGTCTGGCTTTATTTCCTGGAGGATGGACTGGCTGGATCTTCTTGCAGTCCAAGGCACTCTCAGGATTTTCCTCCAGCACCACAGTTCCAAAGGATCTATCTTCCTTCGCTCACATAGCATAAAATATTATCCTTTTTTATAATGCTATATATTAAATTACTATTTAGATAACTGTTTCTATGTTTTTAAGATCCTCTTTATCATGTCCACCCTTATGCCCTTTTCTCATTTTCTACCCCCCAAATTCTTTCACTGAGTTAAAGCCACACAAGTGTAGGACGAAAAGAAACAAAGAAACTAAAACAATATAAATTCATGTATTTAACAAATGCAAAATTCCTATTTGTGACAAAAAAAAGGGAGGGGGGAGGAACACTATTTCATCCTTTCCAATTCTTCTTCTATTCCCTTCCTTGATTTTCTTTGAGAATACAGGAAAAGAAAAGAAAAGGTAAAATATTGAGAATAACCTTTTCGTTTTGTTTTCTTTATAACTAAAATTTATCTATTCATTTTTATTAAGCATTCTAAACATGCAGAATGAAAAAGGAACTCTTCAAATGTTAAAAAAAACAACTTTAAAGTGTTTAGAAAAGGGACCATACAAGCACACTAGAAAACAAACTAAGAAAGAAAAAGGAAAGAATAAAATCTACCTTTCAGTTTATACTGATCAATAGTTAACTCTCTGCTAATAAATACACAGCTGCAATATAATCAGGACAATATAGGATTATCGGACAAGATGCAATTGCCAATATGTGTGACTGACGCAATCTACAAAACAGCTCTAAGCAACAGAATCTTTGCTCGGATATCAGATTGGCCTCCTCTCAGCTGGTTCTGCTCATGGAAAACACCTGGGGAAGTCAAGCAAGGGTTTCCCTCTTCTGTTGCCTCCATGACCAGCACTATTTAATCTCTGCTTTAGCCTCATGGAAGCAGCAGGAGGAGGCGGCAAGTTCACACAGTCGCAGGCCTTATTTCAGCCATTGGCAGACCTCACAGTGGGCTCTCTCTGGACCATCCCTGCCTCCTTCTGACTGCAGATGAAGAGGGTCCTACACCTTCAGTTCAAGGAGGGAGCATCTCTCGGGGGCTCTAATTTCCCTCAGGAATATTTTGGATAACATTCATCCCTGACTCCTTCTCCTCCTCCTCTGCACTATTTTTGAAACAGGATTTCTTGGTGTGTCCTATGACTGATCTTGGGGCATAAGTTGTGACATTCGCAGAAGGAATGGGTCATGCTTTTGTTGGCAGATGCTGGGAAAGCCTTTAGCCCAGGAGAGGTCAAAAAAGTCACACACCAAGCATTTCTATAAAAATAATTTATTTACAGAAAGCAAAACAAAAACAAAACATATTTAAAGGACTTAGCTCCCCTTTGGAGCAAGCCTTGCTTGGCAACATTGCCGGCAGAGAAAAAAAAAAAGAGGAAGTAAGAAACAAGTCTGGGCAGGTTTCCTCCCCCCAGGCTATTTTGCATGAAGCACGTGAGAGGAGACAATCAAATACAACCTTTTCACCGGCCAAAATGATTAGGTACAACAGCAGCTTAATCTGTTAGTAGGAAAAACTCAACAGTCCCCTTTTTACACTATAGATTAAGACGCAAACCAATCTTCTCTGACAACTTTATATGTCTTTCCATTCACATTACTTTACCATTATCTCCTTTGGTTTAACAGAAAGCTACCGTTCTTCCTGTGTTTTTCCAAACCTAGGTTGTTATAATTCCAAGGCTTTTTAATGTGAAATGGCTTTTCATGCAGGCTTCAAAATCAAGCCTTTGTTTTTCTGTTGATGTGAACAGCAGCAAATCATCAACATAAATGCACAGATACATACAGCCTTGTTTGTCCTTCTTCATATATACACAGGGATCTGCTTTTCCTTTTTCAAAACCAAAACTCTGCAGTTTTTCATCTAATTTTTGGTTCCAGGATCTAGCAGCTTGTTTTAACCCATAGATTGACTTCTGCAGTTCACAGACTAGATTCTCCCCTTTTTCATAGCCAGGGGGTTGCTGCATGTATATTCTGTGGTCTAAATCTCCATAGAGAAATGCAGTTTGAATGTCATAGTGGTTAACTGACATTCCTTTTAGTGCAGCAACTTTTAACAGTAATCTAATTGATTCACCTTTAGTAACTGGTGCAAAAGTCTTGTCAAAGTCTAAATCTTTCCTTTGAGTGAACCCTTTTGCAACCAACCTTGCTTTATATGTTTGGATTTTGCCATCAGCATCCCTTTTCAGTTTGAAAACCCACCTACAACCCAGACAGCATTCATTGGGAGGTAGATTTACCAGTTTCCATGTTTTATTTTCTTTCAAGGATGCTAATTCCTGTTGCATGGCAGAATGCCAATTTTGTGCAATCTCAGGTGGTAAAGCATTCACTTGTTCTAAAGACTCAGGTTCTGTGAATATGTGAAAAGCCTTTACTGTTTCAGCCTGAAAACATGATGGAGGAACGCCTTTATTACTCCTCTGAGATCTGCGAGGTAATACAGGGCTTAAATTTTGACTCCTATCACTTTCCTGAGAAGCATCTGTCTCATCAGACAGATCTTCAGTTTGCTTTTCTGGTTTAATGTCCTCATCAGGCAAAAGATCACTATCAGCAAGTCCTTGCTGTTCTCTTGTGGGGGTCAGTTCAACTGGAGAGCTAGAATTTAATCTCCCCCAGTTTTGTTCAGCAAAAGAAGCGCTTTTGCTAATTATTAATTTCTCTCCCATTATGAACCTGTAGCTCCTCTGGCTTTGTTCATAGCCAACAAAGATGGCTTTCTTTGTTGTGGGGCCTCCTTTCCTTCTCTGCTGTTTTGGGACGTGAACCCATGCAGTGCTACCAAACACTCTAAGATGGTTTACCTTTGGTTTCACACCATAAAACAAATGGAATGGAGTGTCCTGAATCACAGAGTTATACAACCTGTTCTGTACATAAGTGGCAGTAGATATGGCCTCTCCCCAGTACTTAAAACATAATCGTGAATCTTTTAACATGCATTCCATCGCATTTTGCAAGGTTCTGCCCTTTCTTTCAGCAACACCATTTTTCTGAGGGGTGAACAGGTTAGAAAGAATTTGTTCTATCCCCTTTTCCACTAGGAACCTTCTGAATTTGTGAGAAAGGTATTCTCCTCCTCTATCACAATGGAGTGCAGATACAGGCCTAGGGAATTATCCATTTTGTAACGATTGCCTAAACCCAAATACTCAGTCTCACAAGCTCGGGCTTAAAGATAACTGATTTATTAAAGGAATAGTATGCAAATACAGAGAAAGCTGAGAATGAGCAAAAGCGCGCCAAATACAAACTTAAAAGCCTTGCTTGTAAGCAGGTCCCGCCCCGTCGCCCGTCAGGACGCTCCCCCTCCCAGGTGCCGTTAGACGCGCCTGGGAAAGTAACCTTGAACAGGAGCGCAAACCCAAACATGCATTCCAAGCCCTCAAAACAATGGAGGGCGAAAGAATGGAAAAACCCCGGGTGAAGGAACACGGAACAGAGAATGACATGTGAAACGTTACAATGTTAACCAGACATTAGAATGAGAACATGACATATTGCCCCCCCAAAAGAAACTAGGGAGCCGGTTTGTTAGGATAGGCAGAGTGAAATTGGGCTACGAGACGAGGAGAATGCACGTTTGGAGCAGCAACCCATTCAGGATGAGGGAAATGTTTCCAGCGGACGAGGTATTGTAAAGCGGAGCGCTGGCGTCTGGAGTCGAGGATAGATGCCACCTCGAAGTGTTGCTGGTTGTCAATCATGAGGGGAGGTGGAGGAATGGGTTGTGGATGCCAACGGTCTGACGACAGGCAGGGTTTGAGTAAGCTACAATGGAAAACAGGATGTAAACGTTTAAGGTTGTGAGGCAAATCAAGTTTAAACGTAACAGGTTTCAGCTGAGCAACAATTGGAAAAGGACCGACAAATTTAGGACCAAGTTTTTTAGAGGGTTGTGGGGACTTGATAAACTTAGTTGATAAGTAGACTTTATCCCCGACCGCAAAGGATGGTTCTGGGGAACGCTTTGCATCGGCATGGCGTTTATAGGTAGCTTGGGCATGGCGGAGAGCGAGTAGAATATTAGACCATGAGTCTTTGAGAGAGTCTGCCCAGTCAGCGAGGGTGGCTGGTAGCGGTTGAGGATGAGGAAGTTCAGGAATCGGAACAAATTCACGTCCAAAAACTGTTTTAAAGGGAACTTGACCAGTGGTTTGATGAATGGCATTGTTGTAAGCGACCTCAGCAAATGGGAGTAAATCGACCCAGTTGTCTTGTTGGTAGTTAACAAAAGCCCTGAGGTATTGTTCCAATGTAGAATTAACCGCCTCTGTAGATCCGTCCGTTTCCGGATGCCAGGCGGTAGAAAGCGACTGTTTCGTACCCAAAAGTTTCAAAAATGCCCGCCAAAATTGTGACGTAAATTGTGTGCCCCTGTCAGTCACCAAACGGGCGGGGATACCGTGGAGGCGGTACACGTGGATGAGGAAGAGGCGTGCCAGCTGTTGTGCGGTGGGGATAGAAGCGCATGGGATAAAGTGGGCTTGTTTGGAGAAAAAGTCTTTAACGACCCAAATGACAGTTTTGCGTTGACTAGGGGGTAGATCAACGATAAAGTCCATGGAGATATCCTGCCAAGGGACAGATGGAGTGGCAACGGGTTGAAGGAGACCTTGGGGCTTGCCTGGTTTGCGCTTTATCACCGCACATACAGGGCACGCAGTGACATATTCCTTCAAGTCTTTGAGTAAAGTTGGCCACCAGAATTGGCGGCGAACGAGGTGCAAAGTTTTTACGTAGCCAAAATGTCCAGCTAGCTTGTCATCGTGGCAGCGCTGGAGGATGGTTTTTCGCATTGCTTCGGGTACATAGAGACGATCGTTGCGCCAGGCAAGATCATCGGTGAAAGTTAAAATGTGTTTATTGGTTTGCAACCAAGTATCTGTTTTAAGGTGGGAGAGCAACTGTTGTTGCAAATCGGAGGGAATTGACAAGGGCGGCGGGCGGCTGGAAGGCAGAGCGGCTGGAGGCGGAGTTGATTGCGCTCGGGTCTGGCTGCGAGTCACTGCTGCCAAACTTAATTGTTTGTCGGTCCAGACGGTGCCTTGGACCGTTGGCCCTGGGCCAGCATCTTGGGGTCTGCGCGAGAGTGCATCAGCTAAAAAGTTTTTCTTGCCTGGTATAAATTTAAGAGTGAAGTCAAAGCGGCTGAAAAACTCAGCCCAGTGCAGCTGTTTGGGACTGAGTTTCCGACTGGTGCTTAAAGCTTCCAGGTTTTTATGGTCAGTCCAGACTTCAAAAGGGTTTGAAGTGCCTTCCAATAGGTGTCGCCATGTCTCTAAAGCTGTTTTTACAGCAAAAGCCTCTTTTTCCCAAACATGCCATCTTCTCTCTGTTTCCGTGAATTTGCGAGAGAGGTAGGCACAGGGTTTTAAAGCGCCAGATTGGTCAGATTGTAAGAGAATTGCTCCTATGGAAAAATCAGAAGCATCGACTTGTACAACGAAGGGTTTAGAGGGGTTTGGATGCTGTAAAATTGGTTCTGTGGTAAAGATTTGTTTGAGCGCTTCGAACGCTTGCTGACAGGCTGGAGTCCATTTAAGGAGCGCGCCTGGGTTCTTTGAACGTCGCGTATCCCCCTGTCCTTTAGTTTTTAACAGTTCAGTAAGGGGGAGGGCGATTTCTGCAAAATTTTGGGCGAATGCCCGATAGAAATTAGAGAATCCAAGGAAACTCTGTAATTGTCTCCTGGTACGGGGAGGTTCCCATGCCACGATGGCTTCTACTTTTGCAGGGTCCATTTCGATGCCCTGAGCTGAAATCCGGTACCCTAGGTAATCAATTTGCGACTGGTGAAAAGCACATTTTGACAGTTTTGCGTACAACTCTGCTTTTTTCAATTTAGCCAGTACCTGACGCACGAAGTGGATATGTTCTGACATGGTTTCAGTATAAATCAATACATCATCCAAATATACCAGTACCCCCTTAAATAGGTGGTCATGCAAGACCTCATTGATCAGTTGCATAAAAACCCCAGGTGCCCCGGATAAACCGAATGGTAAGACTTTATATTGGAAAGCCCCAAGAGGACAGTTGAACGCTGTTTTCCACTCATCCCCTTCCCTTATGCGAATGCGAAAGTAGGCTTCTCTCAAATCCAGTTTTGAAAAAATTTTGCCTCTGGCCAGATGTGATAACATATCTTTGATCAGGGGCAAAGGATATTTATTTAATATTGAGACCGCATTGAGCCCGCGGAAATTGGTACAAAGCCTTAATGACCCATCCTTTTTTGGCCTGAATAGGACAGGAGCTCCTACCGGGGAATTTGCCGGCTCAATGAAACCCCTAGCCAAATTTTTGTCAATGAACTCCCTTAGCGTGGTAAGCTCTTTGGGAGACATGGGGTATATTTTTGGGTGAGGCAATTTTACATTTGGTAAAAACTCAATGGCACAGTCCGTTTTTCGGTGGGGTGGCAAGCGATCCGCTTCCTTTTCCCCAAATACTTCAGCAAAATCTTGGTATTGATTGGGTAGTCCCTCAAGAGGTTGAAGCGTTTGCACAGTGGTATACGCTACCCCTCCACCCTCCATGTCCTCCAGTAGGTCCTTTTCGGGTACTTTGTAAAATCCATCTGCAAACGTCACAGTTCTATGCAGCCAGTTGATAAAAGGGTTTTGTTGCACAAACCAAGGCATCCCCAAGATTACCAGAGGACCCCCCACTGGAGCTACCACAAATGGCAGCTTTTCCTGATGGGAGCCCATCTGCAAGGCGACCAGTCCCGTGGAAAGATTGACTGCTTTCCCTCCCGCCATAGTTCCATCCAATTGGGTGAAAATCATGGGTCTTGGCAAAGGGAACGTGGGCAGTTCCAGAGCCGCTACGACATCAGGGTGCATTAGGGAACGGGAGCAACCCGAGTCTAGCATGGCCCACACTTCCACCGTTTTGGTTTTTGAGCTCAGTTTAACTTTAACAGTCAGTGTGGGGAAGTTTCCACTCACCGAATCATGGTTACGCCCGGTTTCTTCCACCTGCCCTAGGGCGCCCTTCAGGGCAGGTGGTAGGCTTTTCCCGCCGGCTGCTCGAATTGCAACTCTTCCTCCTCTTCTCCGAAGGGAAGGTCTGGGGGGTCCAGTTCCGCGAGGGCTGCCTTCAGTTTTCGCGGTGGAGCAGGAGCAGGCGTCTTTACCGTGGGTTTCGTCTGTCGTTCCTCTGGACGGCGTCTTGGGCACGACGTGGCTCGATGTCCTTCTTTCCCACATCTGAGGCACTGACCCTTGGAGAACCGTTGCTCCCTCTCTTCTTCCCAGGTTTTTGGTTTGGGGCGGCTGGCAAGTCCAGATGTGCGCGCTCCTCTAGCGAGACGTGTTTGTCTAAGCTCTTTGGTATGGGCATAGGTTCGTAGGGCATTTTCTGCGCTTCCCGCCAACTGAATCCACCCATATAGCGTTTTAGGATCATCTCTGCCCAGAGCCCATCGAAGGATTTCGGGTTCAAGCCCCTGCTTGAACAATTCGATGATTGTTGGCTCAGACCAGTCTTCCACTTTTCCTGCCAAAGCTTTAAACTCCAACGCATATTTGGCAACTGAGAGGGACCCTTGGTAGAGTTTCCGCAGGTCATTTTTGGCCGTTTCTTGAGCTAGGGGGTCTTCGAAATGCTCTTTAAGTGCCCACAAAAAGTCATCGAAGTCCTCTAACTCAGTTGCCTCAGCTTGGCATAGTTGCACATACCAATCCGCTGCCTTTCCTCTCAGCTTGTTGGCAATGAAATTGACCTTGCCATGTTCAGACCGAAAGTTTCGACCCCAATCTTCTATATAGTGCTTGGCATTAGTAATAAAGAAGGAGAGCGTTGTGGGATCCCCATCGAACTTCACTCCAAATGGTGGGAAGGTTCTTGCCGGCTCAGCTGGCTGTGGCGGTGCCGCGAATGTCAGCGTGCGCCGAGCCCCCATGGGTGGTCGATCCCTAGGAGGTCTTGCCTCTCGCTCCCCCCCTTGACGGGCTGATCGAGTTTTGCTTCTCCCCCGGGTCGACATGGTACTATGCCTGGGGTACTGTGACGGCTCTTCCTCCCAATCCTCCGGGGTGGGCTCTGCCTCTGTGGGTAGATCCTCTTTGGGTAGATCCTTGAGGATCGTCACTATTAAATCCATTTTATCTTCTAATGCCCTCATACGGGCCGGAGTGACCGGCTCCTCCGAGGGTTGGTTGGTTACCACCACCCTCGGTGACAAGGGGACTTCGTGCTCCCAGGTCAATTGTGGAGACCCCCTCCCCTGTGCTCTTTCCATAACAGTTCTATGTTCACTCCTGAGACTCTCCTGCATGGATATCAGCAGCTCGTCCAATTGGATATCTCGCAACTCCCGACGTGCTGCTCTTTGCGCTCTCGAAGTTAGCACTGGCCGGCTTTTTGCCGCCTCCCGCTCTTCTTCGCTTCCCTCACTTGCGCGAAGTTGAGGTTCTGTCATCGCTAGCGTTCCCTCTTATCCAATGATTGGATGGGGCTAGCGGAAACTGGATAAAATGATTCTCAGCTTTATGTAACGATTGCCTAAACCCAAATACTCAGTCTCACAAGCTCGGGCTTAAAGATAACTGATTTATTAAAGGAATAGTATGCAAATACAGAGAAAGCTGAGAATGAGCAAAAGCGCGCCAAATACAAACTTAAAAGCCTTGCTTGTAAGCAGGTCCCGCCCCGTCGCCCGTCAGGACGCTCCCCCTCCCAGGTGCCGTTAGACGCGCCTGGGAAAGTAACCTTGAACAGGAGCGCAAACCCAAACATGCATTCCAAGCCCTCAAAACAATGGAGGGCGAAAGAATGGAAAAACCCCGGGTGAAGGAACACGGAACAGAGAATGACATGTGAAACGTTACAATGTTAACCAGACATTAGAATGAGAACATGACACATTTGCCCATGTCACAAAACTTTTAAATTTCTCAAATGACTCATCTTTATGTTTTAAGATGTAGATAAATGTGTATCTTGAGAAATCATCAGTGATGGTCATTGCATACCTTGCTTGTCCTAGACTTGGAGCAAAAGGACCAATAATGTCAGAGTGTACAATTTCCAAAGGTCTAGTTGTAACTCTGTCTCTGTGCTTACTCACAGGAGCTTTTAGCGTTTTGCATTCTTTGCAAACTACACAGTCTAAGTATTTATCACAGGGTTTTATCTTTAGGTAAGCACACAGCTGTGGCATTTGTGCTATATACTTGAAATTAGCATGACCAAATCTCCTGTGCATCAGGTGTACACATTGGTCATGATATGGTGTGTTGCCAACTGCAGCCTTGCAGCTTGGCTTCCTTGCATTTTGCACAATGTACAAGGAGTCTTTTAACGTACCAGTAGCACACAATTTCCCATTTTTACATATCTCACAACCATTTTTCTTAAATGTTATGATATACCCTGTTGCAGCCAATTGTGCCACAGATAAAAGGTTTGATTGTAAATTTGGCACATACAACACACCTTTTACAGTTTCTCCTAAGCAGGATAAATACAAGTCACCTTGTCCCATAATTTTGGTCACAGACCCATCAGCCAAAGATACACTTTGTCTTTCAGTTTTAGACAGTGACACAAAAGAGCTTTTACAATTACATAAATGACAACTGGCCTCAGAATCTAACACCCATACATCAGAATTACCCTTCTCAGCAACCTGTGCAATTTGGGTTGTCTGAAGAGCCTTCTTCTGTGTTGCCCTTGTGTCCTTCTTCTCTGTCTTTCTACTCTTGGGTCTCAAGGCACAGTCTCTTTGCAAATGTCCAGCTGAACCACAAGTGAAGCATCGCTGGCTTGCTAGCACTGTGGCCTCAGGTTCCTTTCCCTTCTTTTCCCTCATTTTCTGGTCTTGCAGCTTTCCAGAAGAGATGGGGGGGGGATCTTTCCTCTCTCTTCTCCCATTCAGCGAGTAAGCGCTGTGTAACATACGATGGGGTGAGGTCTGCTTCAGGCATAGCCTCCAGGGTACAAATCAGTGTGTCCCACATTGCATTTAGTGAGGACAGGAGGATATAGGATTTTGCGAGAGGTGTAAATTCCATTCCTCTCTCCTGCAGCTCAACAAACAGCTGCTGAATATAATGCAGGTGCTCAGGAAGGCTATCTCCTTCTGCAAGGTAGGCTCTGTACAGCTTTTTCATCAGAGTAACTTTACTCCCTGCTGTTGCCTTTACATATAAGTCTCTCAAAGCGTCCCAAAGTTGCTTTGCAGACAGCATGCCTCACACATGGACTAGCTGATTGTCCTCAACTCCCAAGATAATGATGGCTCTAGCCCGCTCATCCTGTCTCAGCCATTCAGCACTGGGATTTTGGGGGTTTTGCTCACCAATTTGCAGCCAAAGATTCTCTTTGTGAAGATACATCTCCATCTTCAGGGCCCAATTCAAATAGTTGGTCTCTGATAGGCGCTCCAGAGGCATCGCTGAGGGCTGGGAGGTAGCCATGGCTTCTTCCTTCTTTTGCAAGTCAGCTCAGCTAGCTTCTTTGTCCTGTAGACCGGCAGTTGCTGGAAAATCTCCAGGTGGCTCCAAAGAAAATCTTCACAGGTCTTTGCTACCTGCCTTTAAATTGTGCATGAGGTGTGGAGCTGATGTCTTTTTTCTCTCTGGGTTTTACTGGGCTGCTCACTGGGCCCATAACCTGTTGGCAGATGCTGGGAAAGCCTGTAGCCCAGGAGAGGTAAAAAAAGTCACACACCAAGCATTTCTATAAAAATAATTTCTTTACAGAAAGCAAAACAAAAGCAAAACATATTTAAAGGACTTAGCTCCCCTTTGGAGCAAGCCTTGCTTGGCTACATTGCCAGCAGAGAAAAAAGAGGAAGTAAGAAACAAGTCAGGGCAGGATCCTCCCCCCAGGCGATTTGCATGAAGCACGTGAAAGGAGTCAATCAAATACAACCTCTTCACCTGGCCAAAATGATTAGGTACAATAGCAGCTTAATCTGTTAGTAGGAAAAACTCAACAAAAACATGACTGAAAAACAACAAGTAACTTTAATAACTAATTCAGGTTTTACAATAGAAAAAAGATTAGATACTTAGGAGTAAAATTATCAACAAATAATATAAATATTATTTCAAATGAATTAGCGGAAAATCTGGAAGGAAATAAAAATTGATATGGAAAGGTAGTGAAAATTACAATGATCTTTGCACAGAAAGATATCCGTAATCAAAATGAATGTATTACCGAAGATGCTATTTCTTTTCCAAACATTACCAACTCTAATCAATGAAATAATATTTAAAGTATGGCAAAAAGAAATCTCATTTTTTATTTGGCAAGGAAAAAGACAACGAATTAAATTGAAATTTTTACAAGATGCTAAAGAAAGAGGAGGGTTGTTGTCACCAGATCTTAAATTGTACTTTGAAGCTTGTTGCTTTCTGTGGATAAGAGAATGGTTAACGTTAGAAAATCCAAAACTTCTACAGCGAGAGGGACATGAATTTAGATGTGGGTGGCTGCATCTATTTGGAATGAAAAAGCAAAAATGAACAAGGAATTGAGAAATGGTACTATTAGAAAAGTATTATTGAGGGCTTGGGATAAATAAAACAGTAGATTAATACAAAAAATACCAGTGTGGATATCGCCACAAGAAGCTTTTGCAAGGAGGGAAAGTTTAGACGATAAGATAAAATGATTAAGATATAAAGATCTGATCAAATATGAACAAGATACACCTAGGCTAAAAACAAGAGAAGAAATAGAAGGAAAAGGACACCGGTGTCATTGGTTCACATATATGCAGTTATGTGAATGATTTAAATGAGATAAAAAATATATATAAATTAAAAAAAGAAAAAACAGATCGAAAAACAGTTATACAGAAATAATGAGCATATTATGACAAAGATGTAGAAAATATTATTACAATTAAATCAAGAAGTTGAACAGGTCAAAGAGTGTATGATTAATTGGGCAAGAAATTTTGGTTATAACATTTTATTAGATAAGTGGGAAACGATGTGGACAAAGCGTTTAAAATTTACTTTGCGTTATCATTTATTGGAAAACTTGTATAAAATGATGTTCAGATTGAACTTAACCCCAGAACAATATGCAAAATTGTATAAAAACTTTTCTAATGTATGTTGTAAATGTTCACAAAGGGAAGGAACATTTTACAAATCACTCTGCCTTCTCCCAGTTGGAATGCAAGAAATGCATGAAAACTAAGGGACAATCTTCTATCATTCCTAAATTTATATATAATTTTGGATAAAGGAGATACACTATCCATTCACATAATATGGATTTTCTTAAAAGAATTTTGAAATTTTGGGCAAGTCCTTATAGGAGTCAAGACAGGCGTATTGAATAATTCTTACGTAAGATATAGAGCAAGATTACATTTTATAAATAAAAACCTAGCATTCCCATGTGGAATTTCTGATGTTGATTTTCATAAATCAGAGATCAAAATCTACAAGGTGAGACCATAGGAGTTATTTCAGTATTTTCTTCCATTTAATTTTCCTATTGTAAGAAAAGAGGCTGAGCGATTCCAACCTGAATTCCTGATTCTTTCAGGAGGGTACTGAGATTTGCCATTTTCTTCCTATCCAAAAGGAGAACAGCTCCCACAATGCCCAGGCCAAGATCAGCTCTTTGTTCCTCTTGGCACTCAGGCAGCTTTCTCAGGTCCCTCTCAAGTCCCCTGGGAAAATCCAGCCTTCTGGGGCTGAGCTGACTTGCAGAGCGGCTCTGAGGAAGAGAGAGTTTTTGCCAGGCTTCAGACTCACTTCCTCTCAGTGTGTATCTTGCACAGTAATAGACTGCCGAGTCCTCCGGCTTCAGGCTGTTCATTTGCAGATAGACTTGGCTTTTGGAGTTGTCCCTGGAGATGGTGAAGCGTCCCTTCACAGACTCTGCATAGTACTGCTTACTGGAATCGGACCATATGCGTGCCACCCATTCCAGCCCTTTGCCAGGGGCCTGCCTCACCCAGTTCATCGAATAGCCCCCGAAGTTGAAACCAGAGCCTTGGCAGGAGAGGCGGAGGGACTCTCCAGGCCTCCTCACGTCCCCTCCGGACTCCACCAACTGGGCCTCTGACAGGACACCTAAAATAAGAGTTGTTTTAATGAGCTCTCCTTTATGCGAGAATTAAAATGGAAAGAACCTGAATAGGAGGGAACCAATTACCTCTGAGGACTGCTAGGAAGGAAACCAAATTCAGCCACAGGATCATTTTTGCTCCCGTTAAAGAATAGAGGGGACTTGACAGGAAAGGATTCAGGAAAGGGCACAAACTTTGTGTTGTTGGGAGTAGCCTGAAAAGAGACACCCTGGGGCTCCTTTAAAGGGGAAATTGTGGCCTGATTTGCATATTGCTCAGCATAAAAGAGCCCCTCGGGGCTTTGAGGTATAGATTTATTTCAGCACTGCAATAATTAAAGCTTCTGACAGATGCTCCTCATTTCAAATAAGGGTTTTAAGCTGATAGGAAGAAATGATCTCCTGAAATTTCCTTAAATAGCCATGTTACAGTCTGGAAATAAAGAGGATGGCACATTGGAATTCAAAATGGTTGCTCCACAGTTGTTCCCTTGACCACGTTCTTTGGAAGAAACCAAAATTAAGTCAATGCAGACCAAGCCATAAGGCCCAATTAATAGGCCACAGATCAATTTTACATACACATCCAAGTCTCAAAGTTGGAATATAAATCATTGGAAGCCTGTAAAATGTTTCTTAATGGTTTGGTTTTTAACTCAGCAGCCATTATGATTACAAATATTGGCGGGGTTTTGGGTGGCCATTTTTAGGGTTGTCTTATCTTTTTTTAACTGCCCAGAGTTAATTCATACTAAGACTCAAAAAACTCACTCTCGTACACTTATTCCATGGACTGAGAAACAGCAATAAATGACTTTTCAGTTTCCAAACAATTCAGTCTGTTCTATATTTAGCAAAGCCCATCTGTTCTCAACTCAGATGTGGCTTCATGGTGAGGAATGTAATCTCCTGGGATGTTAAATTTCTCTGAATTGCCTTCAGTGATCTCTCAGGAAAATGAGAGTAAATGTAATGATGCCTCCGAAGTGAGACAAGGCCTGTAGACCCTTCCTTTCTTCTCCTCCCCCACCCCACACATATGCAAAGCGATTCCGTGTGACAACACTGCCCCCTGGTGGAAAACCTGAGGAGGGGAGGCATCTACTTAACTTTCCAGAGAGATTCTTGCATTAAAAAATGGGAATTAGGGCTCAAAAGAAATGAAAGAGCTGCAGGAAAGTTAAGCTGGTCTAGGGAGTAAACAAAAACCGCACTTATGTTATATGACAGGAAATTCCTTTTGATGGGTTATTCTATGAGATACTGTATTTTTCTGAGGTCATGTATTCTTATTTTTTTCTCCTCAATATCATGAAATCATGTAAAAATGAGTTGGAAAGGACCATCTCAGTCGTCTAGTACAAACCATCCCTGTCTGGTGGGGAGCCAGACCCTCTCTGAAGAACTCCAACCAAAAGAGGCTGTTCCAGCCAGATTGAAGCAGGTCCCCCTCGTTCTTCCCTCGGCCTCGTTTTACTCCAGGCAGACCGGGTTGGAAGGGCTTATCATTGGTCAAAATCTGCTCTATACCAGTTCTGTATTCTCTCTGAAAGGAGAATAATTCTTAGCATCTGTTGTGCTTCTTCTACCATTCATTTGCAAAATATTTTGCTAAATATGAGACTTAGAGGAAAACATAATTTTATCCTCTTTTTAGTTTTCTTTATTTCTTCAAACTGTATCCCTTTTTTTTACATAAACTCCATCTCTACATTCACAGGACCCCTTTTGGCCATATCGTATGGTTCAATTAAAGCAGAAGCTGTCACTGAATCTACAGTCCTCAGGATAAAAGAGGCACTCAGTGCATTGACCGTCCACCTTTCCTTGAAGGTATATTTTACACAAGAGAGAGGGGAGGGGAGAGCAGAGGAGAGTTGAGGAGAGGAGAGGAGAGGAGAGGAGAGGGGAAATGTCCCTTAATTTACATATGTCCTCAGAGAAAATACTCGCTCTCTCCATTCACATGAGTTATTTCTTTGAAACAGTTTTCAGATTATGGGCCAGTTGTTCTAGGAGTCAGGACGTTGGAGGAAATAAAACGCATAATTTTTTTATATGTAAAATCTTATCAATAAGATTGGCTAGCACCGACCAAGAATTATTTAGTATCTACTTAAGAGATAGAGTGGGAAGTCATAGGTGATTTCAAAAGAAAAATTATGAGGGATATTTCTATAAATATGGAGTGTCAATGAAACTAGACATGTTATTCTTTTATATTTCAGTTTTCATCATCACCAATCTCACTTGAAGAGCATCTCTGGACATTTTGCCAGAAAAGATCATATGATGTAGACTAAGCTATTGAGAATGATATTCATAGCACATTTGTTGAAGGTCGGCACGTTGCAAACTCAAGAAATCTGTTTCTAACAAACCTTTTCCCAAATGGCTGAGAAAGATAATCAATCACTTTGCCTTCTCCCAGTTGGAATGCAAGAAAGACATGAAAACTAAGGGACAATCTTCTATCATCCCTAAATTTATGTATAATTTTGGATAAAGGAGATACACTATCCATTCACATAATATGGATTTTTTAAAAATAATTTTGAGATTTTGGTCAAGTCTTATAGGCGTCAAGACAGGCGTATTGAATAATTCGTACCTAGGATAAAGAGGGGAGGGTGACGCATGTCAATTTCATCGCAATTGCAACAGCAGTTCATACAAGCCTTAAAAATGGATACATGGTTGCAAGCAAATAAACACAATGTTTCTTTTGCAAATTATTTGGCTTGGAAACAAAATAGCTTGTACGTGCTGGAGCAATTGCGAGCAGAGGTTCTGAGCCATTCTCATGTTGACAAAACGGCAGGGCACTTTGGTTTTGTGAAAATGCTGCATCTGGTAAGGCGACAATTCTGGTGGCCTACACTTAGGAGGGATGTAAAAGAATATGGCGCTGCTTGCCCTACATGTGCTATGGCCAAGCGAAAAGTAGGGAAGCCCCAGGGACTATTGCAGCTGGTGGCAAGCCCCTCCCACCCTTGGAAGGAAATCTCAATGGACTTTATCGTAGACTTACCACCCAGCCAGATAAAAACGGTCATCTGGGTGTTTAAAGACTACTTCTCGAAACAGGCACATTTTATCCCATGCACCTCCATTCCCTCCGCTCAACAGCTGGCATGCCTCTTTTTAAATCACATTTACAAATTATACGGTACCCCCTCCCGCTTGGTCACAGATAGGGGTACACAATTTACTTCTCAATTCTGGAAGGCATTTTTGAAGTTAATTGGCACCAAGCAGGCATTGTCCACTGCTTGGCACCCCCACACGGATGGCTCTACGGAGATCCTTAACTCCACCCTGGAGCAATTCTTGTGCTCCTTCATAAGCTACCAGCAAGATGACTGGGTAGACTTACTCCCCTTTGCTGAGGTGGCATATAACAATGCAGTGCACCAGAGCACGGGTCACACCCCCTTCCGGGTAGTCTATGGTCGAGACTTCGTTCCGATGCTGGAGTTGCCACAGCCAGAGACCCCACCTTGTTCCCCAGATGACTGGGCGGTGCAGCTAGTCAACATTTGGCCAATCATTCAGCTGGCTCTCTCCGAAGCCCAAGCAACCTACAAGCGGTATGCGGACAACCACAGGGCTGCGCAGCCAGACTACAAAGTGGGAGATAAGATCTACCTCTCCACTAAGTTCATTAAGTCTCCACAGCCCTTGAAGAAGTTAGCCCCCAAGTTAATTGGCCTGTTTCCAATAGGGGACATAATCAACCCAGTAACTTTCAAGTTAGAATTGCCACACAACTTGAAACGAATATACCCGGTGTTCCATTGTGCCTTACTGAAACCGGTTACCTCCTCAAAGTGGCACAACAAACCGCCCCCCCGCCTCCTCCCATCATGATAGATGGACAACAGCATTTTGAAATCAAGGAGGTTCTCGATTCCCGAACACTATGGAGCACCCTCCAGTACCTGGTCTGCTGGAAACATTCCCCCACTCTGAGTGGGTGCAGGCTCGGGATGTCTCAGCGCAGTGGCTTGTAAAATGCTTCCATGAAGCGTATCCTGGCAAACCGGTGCCTTGAAGTTCTTTTGGGGGAGGCAGTATGTCATGTCCCCTGTTGCGATGCATACATGCATCACAACGGGGAACATGCCTTTCCGGAGAAGGGAAGGAAAGAGGAAGGAATTAGTGATAATTATTTAAGCACTAAAAACCAGATACCAATAAAGGACAAAGGAACCATACCTTTGCCCTGACCAGAGAAGCCATCCTCCTATCTCCCTGACATCTCTGCATTACCCTGGGGGACACACCTGACCAATGATAAGCCCTTCTGACCAGGTCTGCCTGGAGTAAAATGAGGGTGAGGGAAGAACGAGGGGGACCTGCTTGAATTTGGCTAGAACAGCCTCTTTTGGTTGGAGGTCTGCAGAGAGGGTCTTGCTTCCCACCAGTTAGGGATGGTTTGTACTAGACGACTGAGATTGTCCTTCTCAACTTGTTTTTACATGATTTCACGATATTTAGGAGAAAAAATAAGAATACACGACCTCAAGAAAATACAATATATCATAGAATAACCTATCAAAAGGAATTTCCTATATTATAACAAAAGAGAAGCTTTGGATTGTTGGCAGAGTGCTGGAAAGCCTTTGGCCCAGGAGAGATCAGAAAAGTCACACACCAGACATTTCTATAAAAACACTTTTTTTTACAGAAAAACAAACATATTTAAAAGCTGTTTGCTGAGAGGAGAGATTTCTCTCAGCTGCATATTCTCTGCAGGCCTACACAGAAGGTAAACTGAAACTGAAACAAGTCCAGGAAAGTTCTTCTCCTTAGGCCGTGCAACCATTAACACATGAAAAGGGGACAATTAAATTCAGCCTCTTCACCTGGCCAAAATGATTAGTTACCATAGTAACCTTAATCTGTAGTAGAAAACACATTAACACGGATTTCTCCCAAGACCAGCTTAAGTTTCCTGGAGATGTTTCATTTCATGGGAGCCCTAATTACCATTTCTTAATGCAAGAATCTGCTGGGAAAGTTATGTAGATGCCTCCCCTCCTCAGGTTTTATACCAGGGGGCAGTGTTGCCACACAAAATCGCTTTGGATATGTGTGGGGTGGGGGTGGGTGAGGGGAGCAAAGGAAGGGTCTACAGGCCTTGTCTCATTACAGAGGCATCATTATATTTACTCTCATCTTCCTAAGAGACCAGTGAAGGCAATTCAGAGAAATTTAACATCCCAGGAGATTACATTCCTCACTGTCATGAGTCCTGATGGTGAGCAGGAGAGGGACCCTATGCAGGGTTTGAAAACGCATTTGTAATACTGACGAATTAAGCAGACATTCAAAGAGACCCACTTCAGACCCACCTTAACTTTTGGGGTTTATCTGTCTGGGTTTTTCCCAGGCTTCTTCAGTTTGTTACGATTTTCAGTCTAATGTAGCAGTAATAAATCACTAGAGACCGATTCCTTGTCTCAGCCTGGTTCCTCACTGTTAGGACACTCACCATGAAGCCACATCCAAGTTGAGAACAGTTGTGCTTTGTTAAATATAGAAAAAACTGAATTGTTTGGTAAATGCAAAGTGATTTATTTCTGTTTCTCAGTCCACGGACTAAGTGTAGGAGAGGCGTTTTTATTAGTATTTGTATGAATCAACTCTGGGCAGCTAATAACCCATAAAAAGACCATACAAAATGGCAACCAACCCCAAACCCCCCAGCCCCAATATTCAGTATGTAATCCATAGAGTTGCTGAGTAAAAAACCCAACTAATCAGGAACACTCTATAGGCTTCCAATACATTTTTTTTAAAAGATCAACTTTCAGACTCGGATGTGTATGTAAAATTGATTTGTGGCTTAGAAATAGGGCCTTATGACTTGGTCTGCATTCACTTATTTTGGGTTTCTTCGAAAGGACGTGGTCAAGGGAACAACAGTGGAGCATACATCCGGAACTCCGATGTGCCATCCTATCTATATCTGGCTATTTATAACGTGGCTATTTACTGAAATTTCATGGCATGATTTCTTCCTGACACCTTAAAACCCTTAGTTGAATTGGGGAGGTTCTGTCAGATTTGCTTTAATTATTCCAGTCTAAACTGCCCTTTCTCCTATGTCCTGTATGTGAAAGGTGTGTTGAAAGACATCTATACCTCAATGCCCTGAGGGGCTCTTTTATGCTGAGTGATATGTAAATCAGGCCACAATTTCCCCTTTAAAGGAGCCCCAGGGTGTCTCTTTTCAGGCTACACCCACCAACACAAAGTTTGTGCCCTTTCATGAATCCTTTCCTGTCAAGTCCCCTCTTTCTTTAACGGGAGCAAATATGATCCTGTGGCCGAACTTGGTGTTCTTCCTAGCAGTCCTCAGAGGTAACTGTTTCTATCTAAGTTAGTGGAGGGGATGGCAGGTTGGGGCATCCCTGGTTGGGGAGGGGGTGGCAGCAGGAACTACCAGGGAGCTACCAAAGGTTGGAAGAGAGTCCAATCTCAACAGAACCAGAAGGTTTCTGGAAGAGGATCACTGCAATTCCCAAATTTTTGGTTTCTTGACTCTACCCGGCATTAGGGAGGGAGTGTCAGGATTAAGGGAATTGAATATATATTAATATAGAACGAATGGGAAATGAGCATCAGGTAGAAAATAATTTAACTGAGGAGTTAGGGCAGTATCAAAGTACACAATTTTGAATTAGGTGCATGTTCACTCCCTTTGGGAGCTGGAATATCTATTCGTTTCAGTGTTACCCTTGAAAACTTCCTTTACATTCTTATTCTGAAGTGTATATATGGATGGATTCAGCAAAGGTCTCATCACAGTGTGAAAAAGGGCCACACCTTTGTAGAAGCACAGAGGAAAGGATTTTCCCTGGGAGAAGGTACATGAAAAGGGAACATCCATTAAATTAACTCTGGATGGTTTTTACGGTGTATAGTTGTATTTTGTTTTTTTTTTACTTCTTTTTCCTTGGATTATAGTTTTTACCTTCAGCAAAGGATCGTTACCTTGTCGTGGTGCTGGAGCTTGAGCACCTCAATGATGCCATGAGCTAAACCGTGAAGGGCCACACAAGACGGGAAGGTCATGACAGAGAGGTCAGACTAAATGCGATCCGTGGGGAAGGTAATGGCAACCCACCCCAGTATTCTTGCCATGAAAAGTAAATGGATCAGTATAACCAGAGATATGTCAGTATACCATCGGAAGATGAGACCCCCAGGTCGGAAGATGGTCAAAATGCTACTGGGGAGGAACAGAGGATGAGTTCAACTAGCCCCAGATGTGATGACGCAGCTAGCTCAAAGCCGAAAGGATGGTTAGCGGCTGATGGTGCTGGTGGTGAACGGCGAATCCAATGTTCTAAGGATCAACACGCCATTGGAACCTGGAATGTAAGATTTATGAGCCAGGGCAAATTGGATGTGGTTATTGGTGAGATGTCAAGATTAAAGATAGACATTTTGGGCATCAGCAAACTGAAATGGACTGGAATGGGCCACTTCACATCAAATGACCACCAGATCTACTACTGTGGACAAGAGGACCACAGAAGAAATGGAGTAGCCTTCATAATTAATAGTAAAGTGGCAAAAGCAGTGCTTGAATACAATCCAAAAAAACGATAGAATGATCTCAATTCGAATTCAGGGCAAGCCATCTAACATCACAGTGATCCAAATATACGCCCCAACCACAGATGCTGAAGAAGCTGAAGTAGAGCAGTTCTATGAGGATCTGCAGCACCTACTGGACAACACGCCTAAAAGAGATGTTATTTTCATCACGGGAGACTGGAATGCTAAGGTGAGCAGTCAAATGACACCTGGAATTACAGGTAAGCATGGCCTGGGAGAAGAAAACAAAGCAGGACATAGGCTGATAGAATTTTGCCAAGACAACTCACTCTGCATAACGAATACTCTCTTCCAACAACCTAAGAGACGGCTTTATACATGGACTTCACCAGATGGACAACACCGAATTCAGATTGACTGCATCCTTTGCAGCCAAAGGTGGCAGTCATCTATACAGTTGGTAAAAACAGACCTGGAGCTGACTGTAGTTCTGATCACGAACTTCTTCTTGCACAATTTAGGATCAGACTAAAGAGATTAGGGAAGACCCACAGATCAGCTAGATATGAGCTCACTAATAACCCTCAGGAATATGCAATGGAGGCAAAGAATCGATTTAAGGGACTGGACTTAGTAGATAGGGTCCCGGAAGAACTATGGACAGAAGTTCGCAACATTGCTCAGGAGGCGGCAACAAAATACATCACAAAGAAAGAGAAAACCAAGAAGGCAAAATGGCTGTCTGCTGAGACACTAGAAGTAGCCCAAGAAAGAAGGAAAGCAAAAGGCAACAGTAATAGGGGGAGATATGCCCAATTAAATGCAAAATTCCAGAGGTTAGCCAGAAGAGATAAGGAATTATTTTTAAACAAGCAATGTGCGGAAGTGGAAGAAGACAATAGAATAGGAAGGACAAGAGACCTCTTCCAGAAAATTAGAAACATTGGAGGTAAATTCCAGGCAAAAATGCGTATGATCAAAAACAAAGATGGCAAGGAGCTAACAGAAGAAGAAGAGATCAAGAAAAGGTGGCAAGAATATACGGAAGATCTGTATAGGAAGGATAAGAATATCGGAGATAGCTTTGACGGTGTCGTCAGTAAGCTACAGCCAGACATCCTGAAGAGTGAGGTTGAGTGGGCCTTAAGAAGCATTGCTAATAACAAGGCAGCAGGAGACGACGTCATCCCAGCTGAACTGTTCAAAATCTTGCGAGATGATGCTGTCAAGGTTGTTGTTGCTGTTTATTCATTTAGTCGTTTCTGACTCTTTGTGACTTCATGGACCAGCCCACGCCAGAGCTTCCTCTCGGTTGTCGACACCCCCAGCTCCCCAGGAACAGGTCCGTCACCTCTAGAATATCATCCATCCATCTTGACTTTGGTTGGCCCCTCTTCCTTTTGCCTTCCACTCTCCCTAGCTTCAGCATCTTCTTCAGGGTGTCCTGTCTTCTCATTATGTGGCCAAAGTATTTCAGTTTTGCCTTGAATATCATTCCCTCAAGTGAGCAGTCTGGCTTTATTTCCTGGAGGATGGACTGGTTTGATCTTCTGGCAGTCAAAGGCACTCTCAGAATTTTCCTCCAACACCACAGTTCAAAAGCATCCATCTTCCTTCTCTCAGCCTTCCTTATGGTCTCACTTCGGAGGCATCATTATATAGACTCTTATTTTACTAAGAGTTCAATGAAAAGACCTCAAGAAAATGTAATGTGTATGTGAAATTGATCTGTGGCTTATTAATTGGGCCTTATGGCTTGGTCTGCATTCACTTGTTTTGGGTGTCTTCCAAAGAACTTGGTCAACGGAACAACTGTGGAGCAACCATTTTGAACTCCGATGTGCCATCCTCTTTATTTCCGGACTCTAACATGGCTATTTGGGGAAATTTCAATGCCTGATTTCTTTCTGTCACGTTAAAATCCTTACTTAAAATGTACAGATGGAACCTAACCCCACAAAAATATGCAAAATTGTATAAACACTTTTCTAATGTATGTTGCAAATGTTCACAAAGGGAAGGAACATTTTACAAATCACTTTGCCTTCTCCCAGTTAGAATGCGAGAAATCCATGAAAACTAAGGGACAATCTTCTATCATCCCTAAATTTGTATATAATTTTGGATAAAGGAGATACACTATCCATTCACATAATATGGATTTTTTTTAAAGAATTTTGAAATTTTGGGCAAGTCCTTATAGGACTCAAGACAGGCCTGTTGAATAATTCATACCTAGGAAAAAGAGCAGGGCTACATTTGATTAAATAAAATCCTAGGATTGCCACCTGGAAGTTGAGGGGCTGAATTTCCTTCATCACAGATCAAAAACAACAAGGTGAGACCATAGGAGTTATTTCAATATTTTTTTTCCATTTAATTTCCCTGTTGAGCAAAGAGGCTGAGCGATTCCAATCTTTCTCCCACCAAGAAGTTTTGGGAAGGACGGCAGGTGGGAAGGCAATTTTCCTGAACCACCTAGAATATGACTTTCCCTGGAACTGACTTGAAACCCCCGATCTACGTTCCTTTGCTGTTCTAAGTATTATAACACGACCGCAATTAGGCTACCCTTGGCAGAAAGTTTTTAGGCCTTATTTTCTCACTTCTGCCCCATTCCTTGGTGTCACTCCACATCACACTCTGGCAGGCCTTGCAGCATCCTGAACTTATTACTCCATTTCGACTGGTGGAAGAGGAAAATGACTTTAAACGTATTTAGACTTTCAATTGCCTGTATGTGTGTGCATGTGTTCATGTGTGTGTGTTTCTGGTTGTGTATATATATGTAGTACATCTATGGATAGAGGGAGAGAGGATATATAGACACAGAAACAAATGCACCCAAAGAGGGAGAGGGGAAGACCTGCATCTCAAGACAGAGTAAATGAAGGTTGAACTTCAAAACCAATAAAAGAATGAAGAGTTCTAATTACTGAATAAATTCTGTATTTCCTGATACTTTTTGAGAGCAGAACTTGAGAACAATTTCCCTTTGATGTCTTTAAGGAGGATTAAAAAAAAAGAAAATACACTATTCAATTTATATTCTGTACTGAGATTTGCCATTTTCTTCCTATCCAAATGGAAAACAGATCCCAGAATGCCCAGGCCAAGATCAGCTCTGTGCTCTTTGTTCCTCTTGGCACTCAGGCAGCTTTCTCAGCTCCCTCTCAAGTCCCCTGGGAAAATCCAGCCTTCTGGGGCTGAGATGACTTGCAGAGCTGCTCTGAGGAAGGGAAGGTTTTTGACAGGCTTCAGACTCACTTCCTCCTCTTGCACAGTAATAGACTGCCGAGTCCTCCGGCTTCAGGCTGTTCATTTGCAGATAGACTTGGCTTTTGGAGTTGTCCCTGGAGATGGTGAAGCGTCCCTTGACTTTGTCCGAGTAGTAAATATAACTGGAACCATAGCTTATGCTGGACACCCATTCCAGGCCTTTCCCTGGAGCCTGTCTCACAAAGTACATAGTAGAGCTGCTGATGTTGAAACCAGAGGCTTGGCAGGAGAGGCGGAGGGACTCTCCAGGCCTCCTCACATCCCCTCCGGACTCCACCAGCTGGGCCTCTGACAGGACACCTAAAATAAAAGTTGTTTTACTGAGCTCTCCTTTATGCAAGAATTAAAATGGAAAAACTTGAATAGGAGGGAACCAATTACCTCTGAGGACTGCTAGGAAGGAAACCAAATTCAGCCACAGGATCATTTTTGCGCCCGTTAAAGATTAGAGGGGACTTGACAGGAAAGGATTCAGGAGAGGGCACAAACTTTGTGTTGGTGGGAGTAGCCTGAAAAGAGACACCCTGGGGCTCCTTTAAAGGGGAAATGGTGGCCTGATTTACATATCACTCAGCATAAAAGAGCCCCTCAGGGCTTTGAGGTATAGATTTATTTCAACACACCTTTCACACATGGAACGTAGATGAAAGGGCAGCTTTACACTGGAATAATTAAAGTTTCTGACAGATGCTCCTCACTTAATATAAGGGTTTTAAGGTGACAGAAAGAAATTGGGCTTGAAATTTCCTCAAATAGCCATGCTACAGTGTGGAAATAAAGAGGATGGCACATCGGAGTTCAAAATGGTTGCTCCACAGTTGTTCCCTTGACCACGTTCTTTGGCAGAAACCAAGATTAAGTCAATGCAGACCAAGCCATAAGGCCCAATTAATAGGCCACAGATCAATTTTATATACAAATCCAAGTCTCAGAGTTGGAATATATATAACTGGAAGCCTGTATGATGTTTCTTAATGGTTTGTTTTTTAACTCAGCAGCCATACTGATTACAAATATTGGGAGGTTTTTGGGTTGCCATTTGTATGGTCTTCTTATCTGTTTTTAACTGCCCAGAGTTAATTCATACTGTGAGTGGGGGGGGGGGCAAGGTAAAGAAAAACCCTTGTACGTGCCTCAAACTCATGAGATAAGAAAAAGGGAGTTAGCTACAGGTGGGTGACCGGACCCTGAACCCGTGGGGCTGAGGATATGCGTGTCAGATAGAGCCGCTTAGGTTAGGAATTTATAGCTGATTGTGTAGAGTAGCTGGCGTCTACAAAGAGGTGTTTGAGTGGGATTAGCCTTTGAAAGGAGGAAGAGATAAGGATGGCAGAATCATCCCGGACACATAAACACATAAACTTAGTAACTAACTCAAGAATGCTTGGGAAACAAGAAGATTGTGAGCTGAGCCCTCAACAAGAGGGGGAGGACAGATTAGGGTATAAAAAGTTGGTGTTAACCTTGTTCTTGGTTCTTTCCTGCACCTGCATGGAGGGAACCCGCCTTTGCAAATGCGTTACAAATAAACTCTTTTCTCTGTATCATCGAACCTTGTGGATTGGAATTCTTTTGGGAGGTTTTCCCGCTGACAATTTGGCGAGCCAGCCAGGAGCCTGAGGTTCAGGACCGATCCAGAGGGGTTGCAGTGAGAGGGTAAGTGGCCACCGCTTCCCATTGTTGAAGTGTCCCTATTCGAGACCCCTCGGGACCGCCTGCCCAGGTTCCTATACAGAGCAACGATCCAGAGAAAAGAAGTGAAGCCCGACTGTTGGAGCAGCGGGTGGAGAAGACCAACCGGTTGGAGGCCAACTGATCGAGGAGGATCAGTTGAGCGTTGTCCAGTCGTAGGCTCTGACGAGAGCTGGAATAGGTGAGTTGTAAGGCTTGTGGGAGGACGTGACTGACCGAGGGACTCTTTGGTGTGGGTGGTTAAACAGTCGCAGTTCCTGCAGGTAGCCGTGAGAGTCCGGTGCCTCAGGTCGGCTGTAGTGCTCCATCAGGGGTGGGTATTGAAGGAGTCAGACTTTAAAAATAGCCAGCGTCTGCTGGGAGTCTGATAAGATCTTGCCGTGAAGGAGAGGGCTTATAATTCGCATCCAGCGTGTGCTGGAGTCCTCGGGGCGAGATCGGTGAGAAGAACGGTCAGTCATGGGGAAAGCACAGAGCAAACTGCCTAGGAGACTGGAGGCTGGCAATCGAGTAGGATCCAGCAGAGGGCCAGATCCGGATGTGCCCTTAGGACTGGTTATAAACCAGTGGAGCATGCCATGGCTGAAAAGGTATACCAGAGGATTAGAGAAGGTGATGATGATTAAGCTGTGCACAAAACAGTGGCCCAAATACCCCTTGGTCGATCCTGAACGTCCCTACTTTTGGGATTCGAATGGGATGTCCGATGGGTATTGGATCACTCAATTAAAGAACTATATTGTGGAACATGGTCTCACGGACCAGGTGCCTTATGTAGAAGTCTGGTAACATGTGTCTTGGGAAGGGCCAGACCCGCCCACAGGCATTTTTGTAAGTAAAGAGGACAGCAGTGATGAGGAATGCCTTTTTAAACTCGTCTCGATGCCATAGGTTGAGGTCGGACTTTAAAACTAGCCAGCGTTTGCTGGGAGGCTGGCCCGGTTTTGCCCCCAACAGTCAGAGGCTTAAAATTGCTGGAAAGCAAATCCAGCGTGGGCTGGAGGACTCTACCTTGGGTGTAAAACAATCAGAAGGCCGAGAGGGGCTAGTGCTGATCAAGGATCAGGGTGAGAGAAGGCAGTAACCAAGATGGGCTGAGGAGAGTATAGAGCATTTTTTAAAAGAAACAGAGAAAAACGTAAGCAGGAGGGCAGGATCATGGTAGCAACAATAAGGGAGGTTATGGAACAAAGGGAACACAGCAGGACCGCCACTCAGAGATGAGGAAAGTATAGGTGTGGAAATGGCGGGGAAGAAGAGAACTGGTAGAAATCAATCCTGGGAGTCCTTCAGGACTGTCAGAATTTGTATGAGTATGTGAAAATGTTTTTCGTTTGTAGATAGTTGTCTGTGTATTGGTATGTATATTTGTTGAGGGAAATGGTGCAGAGTGTGTGTGTGTGCTCATGTGTGTGTGTGGCATGGGCATCTGTCCTGAGCTGAGGAGAGAAAGTCTGAAGAGGGAAGGAAGGGAGAGAAACAGCTATGTGAGCTTGTCCCTTAAGGAGTTAAACGTGAGTCTGTCCCTTTAGGGGAACTGAACTCCTCCACAGTAGAAGGGGGAATGCTTCAGGTTTTTGGAAATCCATAGCCCTGGCCAGGCTGCGGGTCTTCCAAATTTTTGGCTTTGCTGTGAATGGAGGGACATGGGATTTGATTGTGCCATGTGTTCAGTGCTGTGAGTAGGTGACCAATTTAATTTGTGTGGAAGGGAATTGGGTAAAGGTGAATTAAATAAAGTGGAGGAGAAATAAGAATGAACTTGTGATGTTGAGATGACTTGAGAGAAAGAATGCCTATGGGGTGGTACACAATTTTGGAAAAATATGGTTAGAGAGGGGACTAAAGGGAAAGAAGTTTTTTCCCTGTAATAACACCACAATTAAGCACCGGAGAAAGATGGTTTGCGGATGGGTCAAGCAAAGTAGAAGAGGGAAAGAGGAAGTCGGGTTTTGCGATTGTTGAAGGGAATGGGGAAGTGATAGAGAGGGAGCTTTGCCTCTGAGTTGGTCAGCGCAGCGATATACCAGCTCATCAGAGAGGCCATAGCCCAGAGGTGGTGGGAAATTGGTGGGCATATAAATGGGCGAAGGAGGCCGCTGGCCAATTGGAATTACAAATTGGCAGTGCCAATTTTGGACCCTCCAGAGAGCCCGGTCTGGAAACCCACTGAGCAAGAAAAGAAAAAGAAAGAGAGAAGGGGGGTGCTGGCAGAGCCCATAAATAAACAGGGTGTTTACAGGGCAACCCCAGGAGGAGAGGGAGAAATGAGAAAAAGAAAGATAAAGAAAAATGAAATGCCTTTTTTTTAGCTCAAGGTTTGCGGCCCCAAAGAGGGGGAGGCAGGGGGAGTTCTCGGAAGATTGGTCGAGGAGGTATTCCATGGAATGGAGAGCTCGGGAAACAGACAGGCGCGGAAAGGACCTGGAGAGACGCAGGCTCTCTGGGAAGGGAGTTGAGTTGAATCACAATAGGGCAGTTGAGTGTGGATTGTCTCCAATAGGCATGGGAGCGGCTAGATTCATCTTGATGGGAGCTATTGCCCTTTTAATAAAGCATTCCTTTCTCCTGGCTGAGAGGCAGGGAGGAAGAGCTTCTGTGTTCCTGCAGGGCTGTGATGGATTGCATGTGGCAACAGCCTGTTGAGGCATTGGTGTGCGGTTTTCTTTTTGAGAGCATTTGTTTGTCTGAATGTGTGTGTACATGTAAGGTTGAGAAACTGTTTTGAGTTGTGAAAAGAGAGTTGAGAGATTGTGTGAGTCTATTCCTTAGGTTTTGTGTATGTGTGTCGTGATTTGTGTAATTTGAATGCATATGATGGGAAGTTGAAAGGTTTTTGTCAATCCTTTCCCATTTGTTTTGTTTGTTCTTTAATTGTTTGAGGAGTATGTGTGTTTCATTATTTGCCCAGTCTCACCCAAACTCCCCCCCTTCAGTCTGCCTCTTGCCTGCTTGTTACAGGCTTGAGGATCCAGATGAGGAGACAGAAGGGTGACAGAGGGGAGGGGCAATGCTTTTACAGAAGATCCTTTACTCCCCCATCTTTTTAGGATTCTTCCTTTTATAATACCTTTACACACATCAGGGGAAAGCTTTTAAGTTTCTCTTTCTGCAGCTGCTGCTGTAGGGGGGGATGTGGGCAGTTTCAGAGAGGCAATGACTCAGAGAAGGGGGGGCACCCCTTTGCTCTCACAGCTTCACTCTGCTCTGCCCCTGGCATTCCAGTTTTAGAAAAGTGTGTGTGTTTTTTATAAATTTTATATGGATTAAATTTTAATCACTCCTCAACATAGCACATGATGATAAAAACAGGAGAGAGAGAGAGGGAAAATTTTGGACAATATATGGGTTTAGTAGAGCCTCCATGGACTGGTATGATCTATCTGA
Source organism: Candoia aspera (assembly GCF_035149785.1). Lineage (NCBI taxonomy): Eukaryota > Metazoa > Chordata > Lepidosauria > Squamata > Candoiidae > Candoia > Candoia aspera. Next base: position 113,177,578 of record NC_086156.1, on the reverse strand, counting down.
ATTTTTGTTTTTGTTTTTGTTTTGACAATTTTGGTTATGGAAACAGTCCAAACACTAGATGGGCTCTTATGTCAATGCTTTTTTTTTTTTGTGATTGTTTTATAAGTTTTGATTTTAAGGAAGTTATTGGGAAATTAAAAATTGGCAAGTGAAATCCAAAGTAGTGCTTAGATATATCCAAAACTACACCTACCAATCTGGTCACATGGGACAAACGTTTTGGGGGATTGTGTGTCTAGAACATGGACACAGGCCTTTGTAGTAACAATACTAAGTCTTTGGATTGCTCCTAAGAAAAGACTAGGAGTCAGTCCATTTGAGATGGGTGACTCTATCTTGGAATTCTTAGTGGAGAAGTAGGAGACATGCATGCCATGGGGAGGAAATTTGTCTGCAAGTATTTGAAACAGTTATCTGCGCAAGTCTTGTCCTTGTCTCCCTATCTACAGGAACACAGAGCCCTCCTGTTGGAATAGCAGACGCATCCTTTTAAGTCTGGAAATCGAGTTAAACCAGACGGAGGGGAGTCGGCAACTGAGTTGGGAGAAACCCTAAAGAAGACACTGGTGTTGCCAAATACTGCTGGACACTGGACTGTGCGGAAAAAGAAAAATGTGCCTGAACTTTTGTCTAATACCTTGTAGTTTTGATGACCATACGGGTCCCTGAACCTGGAAAAGAGAGTCACAGGGTTCAAGGGAAGCTTTGAAAACTCAATTTAGCACAATAGGGAATTTCTATTTCCATATGAAAAGGGATTAGGATACAGTTCTGAAATCCAGCCTACCTGTAGTATGGAACTACGGTTAATCCACTGGTATGGATTTGTTAGCCTTATGGGCTGGTGCCTATAACTCACACCATCCAAGAGATGGAAGCTTCAGTTAAACGGCATTATCAACAATGGGGAAATGAAAACCTGGGAGAAGATGATGATTGGAGCTGGCTATGGGACTGGTTACCAGGGTTTGGGTGGATAAAACAGCTTTGCTTTGTGATTATAGCTGTAGTTTGTTTATGCAGATTTATATGCTGTTGTATTCAATGTGCCCCTGCATGTATTCAGATGAGGAAAGGACTGTGTGACAGCTTGAAGTGGAGGATGGAGCGTCAGATGTTGCTTGAGTTTGAGGCAGTAAGGAAGTAAGAGAAAAAGGGGGGAATTGTGAGGGGGGGGGGCAAGGTAAAGAAAAACCCTTGTACGTGCCTCAAACTCATGAGAGAAGAAAAAGGGAGTTAGCTACAGGTGGGTGACCGGACCCTGAACCCGTGGGGCTGAGGATATGCGTGTCAGATAGAGCCGCTTAGGTTAGGAATTTATAGCTGATTGTGTAGAGTAGCTGGCGTCTACAAAGAGGTGTTTGAGTGGGATTAGCCTTTGAAAGGAGGAAGAGATAAGGATGGCAGAATCATCCCGGACACATAAACACATAAACTTAGTAACTAACTCAAGAATGCTTGGGAAACAAGAAGATTGTGAGCTGAGCCCTCAACAAGAGGGGGAGGACAGATTAGGGTATAAAAAGTTGGTGTTAACCTTGTTCTTGGTTCTTTCCTGCACCTGCATGGAGGGAACCCGCCTTTGCAAATGCGTTACAAATAAACTCTTTTCTCTGTATCATCGAACCTTGTGGATTGGAATTCTTTTGGGAGGTTTTCCCGCTGACAATACTAAGACTCAAAAAACTCGCTCTCCTACACTTATTCCATGGACTGAGAAACAGCAATAAATGACTTTTCATTTTCCAAACAATTCAGTCTGTTCTATATTTAGCAAAGCAAATCTGTTCTCAACTCAGATGTGGCTTCATGGTGAGGAATGTAATCTCTTGGGATGTTAAATTTCTCTGAATTGCCTTAAGTGGTCTCTCAGGAAAATGGGAGTAAAAGTAATGATGCCTCCAAAGTGAGACAAGGCCTGTAGACCCTTCCTTTGTCCCCCTCCCCCACCCCCACCCCACCCATATGCAAAGCGATTCCGTGTGGCAACACTGCCCCCTGGTGGAAAGCCTGAGGAGGGGAGGCATCTATTTAACTTTCCAAAAAGATTCTTGCATTAAGAAATGGTAATTAGGTCTCAAAAGAAATGAAAGAGCTCCAGGAAAGTTATGCTGCTCTAGGGAGTAATCAAAAAACACACTTTTGTTATATGACAGGAAATTCCTTTTGATGGGTTTTTCTATTCCTGAGGTCGTGTATTCTTATTTTTTCTCCTAAATATCATGAAATCATGTAAAAACGAGTTGGGAAGGACCACCTCGTTTGTCTAGTACAAACCATCCCTAACTGGTGGGAAGCCAGACCCTCTCTGCAGACCTCCAACCAAAAGAGGCTGTTCCAGCCAGATTGAAGCAGGTCCCCCTCGTTCTTCCCTCGCCCTCGTTTTACTCCAGGCAGACCGGGTTGGAAGGGCTTATCATTGGTCAAAATCTGCTCTATACCAGTTCTGTATTCTCTCTGAAAGGAGAATAATTCTTAGCATCTCTTGTGCTTCTTCTACCATTCATTTGCAAATGATTTTGCTAAATATCAGACTTAGAGGAAATCATAATTCTATCCTCTTTTTATTTTTGTTTATTTCTTCAAACTGTATCCCACTTTTTTAACATAAACTCCATCTCTACATTCACCAGACCCCTTTTGGCCATTTCCTATCCTTCAATTAAAGCAGAAGCTGTCACGGAATATACAGTCCTCAGGATAAAAGAGGCACTCAGTGCATTGACCATCCACCTTTCCTTGAAGGTATATTTCACACAAGAGAGGGGAGAGGAGAGGAGAATTTTATGCTCTTTTTAGTTTTCTTTATTTCTTCAAAATTTAATCCATTTTTCCTAGGTAAATTCCATGTCTACATATGCTGGACTATTTTGGCCATTTTGTATGGTTCAGTTAAAGCAGAAGCAGTAACTGATTATAGAGTCCTCCGGAAAAAAAAGAGGCACTCAGTGCATGGACCTTCCACTTTTCCTTGAAGGTATATTCCACTGAGGGGAGGAGAGGAGAAGGAGGGGAGAGGAGAATTGTCCCTTAATTTACAAATGTCTTTGGATAAAAGAAACCCCAAAGAACTGAATTCAGAACAAGCCAGGAGGAACAATTTATAAGTCAGAGTTTAATGAGATAAATCAGAGGGAGAAACAGAATAGATGGAGCCAGTGGGTTGTTCTTTGCCTATTTGAATGGTTTTTAAGTCAGTAGTTATATGAATTTAATTTTTTCCTTTGTTTGAGTCGGCATTTTGTGTGGTGTTTTTATCAGTTGCCACTTGCCCAGAGTTGATTCAGCCAGATGGGCAGTCATAGAATTTGACAGAGTAATAATAGTAATACCAATACCAATACCAATAATAATAATAATAGCAGTAGCAGTAGCATTAGTAATACCATTGCCATATACCCATAAAAATGCCAGCAAATACACTCTCTCTCTGGACTGGGAAATACTCTTAAGTCTCTTTCTATTCCCCAAAGGGCTCCGTTGCTCTCTATTTAGCAGAGCGCATCTGTTGTCAACTCTGACATGGCTTCCCAGTGAGGATTGGGGCATCCTTAGATGTGAAATTTTCTTGAGACCTTTTTGGTGAACTATTATGGAAATAAAACATATAAACAGAAAAAAACAAGGATGCCTCCAAAATGATAAGTTTGATAAGGATGGAAAGTTTAGATGACAAGTTAAAATGGTTAAGATATAAAGATCTGATCAAATATGAACGAGATACACCTCTGCTAAAAACAAGAGAAGAAATAGAAGGAGAAGGACACCGGTGTCATTGGTTCACATATATGCAGTTAAATGAACGATTTAAATGAGATAAAAAATTATATAAATTTTAAAAAGAAAAAAAAGTTCAAAAAACAGTTATATATAAATAATGAGAATATTATGACAAAAATGTAGAAAATATTATTACAATTAAATCAAGAAGATGAACAGGTCAAAGAGTGTATGATTAATTGGGCAAGAAATTTTGGATATAATATTTTATTAGAGAACTGGGGGAAAATGTGGACAAAGGGATTAAAATTTACTTTCTGTTATCATTTATTGGAAAACTTGTATAAAATGATGTACAGATGGAACCTAACCCCACAAAAATATGCAAAATTGTATAGAAACGTTTCTAATGTATGTTGTAAATGTTCACAAAGGGAAGGAACATTTTACAAATCACTTTGCCTTTTCCCAGTTGGAATGCAAGAAATGCATGAAAATGAAGGGACAACCTTCTATCATCCCTAAATCTATATATATATTTGGATAAAGGTGATACACTATCCATTCACATAATATGGATATTCTTAAAAGAATTTTGAAATTTTGGGCAAATCCTTAGAGGAGTCAAGACAGGCGTGTTGAATAAATCTTACCTAAGATATAGAGCAAGGTTACATTTTATAAATAAAAACCTAGCATTCCCATGTGGATGTTCTGCTGTTGATTTTCATAAATCACAGATCAAAAACTACAAGGTGAGACCATAGAAGTAATTTCAATATTTTTTTTCCATTTAATTTTCCTGTTGAGCAAAGAGGCTGAGCGATTCCAACCTTTCTCCCATCCAGAAGTTACTGGGGAGGGCGGCAGGTGGGGAGGCAATTTTCCTAAACCGCCTAGAACATGACTTTCCCTGGAACTGACTTGAAACCCCCGATCTACGTTCCTTTGCTATTCTAAGTAGTATAACACGACCGCAATTAGGCTACCCTTGGCAGAAAGTTTTTAGGCCTTATTTTCTTACTTCTGCCCCATTCCTTGGTGTCACTCCACACCACACTCTGGCAGGCCTTGCAGCATCCTTATTTTATTACTACATTTCGACTGGTAGCAGAGGAAAATGATTGTAAATGTATTTAAACTTCCAAATGCCTATATGTGTGTGCATACTTTCATGTCTGTGTGTCTCTGGTTGTGTACATATATGTAGTACATCTATGGATAGAGGGAGAGAGGATATATAGACATAGAAACAAATGCACCCAAAGAGGGAGAGGGGAAGATCTGTGTCTCAAGAAAGAGTAAATGAGGGTTGAACTTCAAAACCAATAAAAGAATGAAGAGTTCTAATTACTGAATCAATTCTGTATTTCCTGATACTTTTTGAGAGCAGAACTTGAGAACGATTTCCCTTTGCTGTCTTTAAGGAGGATTAAAAAAAAGAAAAGACACTATTCAATTTATATTCTGTACTGAGATTTGCCATTTTCTTCCCATCCAAATGGAAAACAGATCCCAGAATGCCTAGGCCAAGATCAGCTCTTTGGTCCTCTTGGCACTCAGGCAGCTTTCTCAGCTCCCTCTCAAGTCTCCTGGGAAAATGCAGCCTTCTGGGGCTGAGCTGACTTGCAGAGCTGCTCTGAGGAAGGGAAGGTTTTTGCCCGGCTTCAGACTCACTTCCTCTCACTGTGTCTCCCGCACAGTAATAGACTGCCGTGTCCTCCGTCTTCAGGCTGCTCATTTGCAGATAGACTTGGCTTTTGGAGTTGTCCCTGGAGATGGTGAACCGTCCCTTCACTTTGTCCGAGTAGTAAATAGTACTGGAACCTGGATTTATGTATGCCACCCATTCCAGCCCTTTGCCAGGGGCCTGTCTCACCCAGCTCATGTCATAGCTGCCGAAGTTGAACCCAGAGCCTTGGCAGGAGAGACGGAGGGACTCTCCAGGCCTCCTCACGTCCCCTCCGGACTCCACCAGCTGGGCCTCTGACAGGACACCTAAAATAAAAGTTGTTTAAATGAGCTCTCCTTTATACAACAATTAAAATGGAAAGAACCTGAATAGGAGGGAACCAATTACCTCTGAGGACTGCTAGGAAGGAAACCAAATTCAGCCACACAATCATTTTTGCTACCGTTAAGGAATAGAGGGGACTTTTCAGGAAAGGATTCAGGAAAGGGCACAAACTTTGTGTTGGTGGGAGTAGCCTGAAAAGAGACACCCTGGGGCTCCTTTAAAGGGGAAATTGTGGCCTGATTTACATATCGCTCAGCATAAAAGAGCCCCTTGGGGCTTTGAAGTATAGATTTATTTCAACACACCTTTCACACATGGGACATAGATGAAAAGGCAGCTTTACACTGGAATAATTAAAGCTTCTGACACATGCTCCTCACTTAATGTACGGGTTTTAAGTTGACAGAAAGAAATCGGGCATTGAAATTTCCTCAAATAGCCATGTTACAGTCCGGAAATAAAGAGAATGGCACATCGGAGTTCAAAATGGTTGCTCCACAGTTGTTCCCTTGACCACGTTCTTTGGAAGAAACCAAAATTAAGTCAATGCAGACCAAGCCATAAGGCCCAATTAATAGGACACAGATCAATTTTACAAACACATCCAAGCCTCAAAGTTGGAATATAAATCATTGGAAGCCTGTATGATGTTTCTTAATGGTTTGGTTTTTAACTCAGCGGCCATACTGATTACAAATATTGGGAGGTTTTTGGGTGGCCATTTGTATGGTCTTCTTATCTGTTTTTGACTGCCCAGAGTTAATTCATACTAAGACTCAAAAATCTCGCTCTCCTACACTTATTCCATGGACTGAGAAACAGCAATAAATGACTTTTCATTTTCCAAACAATTCAGTCTGTTCTATATTTAGCAAAGCACATCTGTTCTCAACTCAGATGTGGCTTCATGGTGAGGAATGTAATCTCTTGGGATGTTAAATTTCTCTGAATTGCCTTCAGTGGTCTCTCAGGAAAATGAGAGTAAAAGTAATGATGCCTCTGAAGTGAGACAAGGCCTGTAGACCCTTCCTTTGTTCCCCTCCCACTCCCCTTCCCCACACATATGGAAAGTGAGTCCGTGTGGCAACACTGCCCCCTGGTGGAAAACCTGAGGAGGGGAGGCATCTACTTAACTTTCCAAAGAGATTCTTGCATTAAGAAATGGTAATTAGGGCTCAAAAGAAATGAAAGAGCTCCAGGAAAGTTATGCTGCTCAAGGGAGTAATCAAAAAACACACTTTTGTTATATGACAGGAAATTCCTTTTGATGGGTTTTTCTATGAGATACTGTATATTCCTGAGGTCGTGTATTCTTATTTTTTCTCCTAAATATCATGAAATCGTGTAAAAACGAGTTGGGAAGGACCATCTTGTTCGTGTAGTACAAACCATCCCTAACTGGTGGGAAGCCAGACCCTCTCTGCAGACCTCCAACCAAAAGAGGCTGTTTCAGCCGGACTGAAGCAGGTCCCCCTCGTTCTTCCCTCGGCCTCGTTTTACTACAGGCAGACTGGGTCGGAAGGGCTTATCATTGGTCAGAACCTTCTCTGTACCAGTTCTGAATTCTCTGTGAGAGGTGAATAACTCTGAACATCCCTTGTTCATCTTCTACCATTCATTTGCAAATGATTTTGCTAGATATCAGACTTAGAGGAAATCATAATTCTATCCTCTTTTTATTTTTCTTTATTTCTTCAAACTGTATCCCACTTTTTTTACATAAACACCATCTCTACATTCACTGGACCCCTTTTGGCCATTTCCTATCCTTCAATTAAAGCAAAAGCTGTCACTGAATATACAGTCCTCAGGATAAAAGAGGCACTCAGTGCATTGACCATCCACCTTTCCTTGAAGGTATATTTCACACAAGAGAGGGGAGAGGAGAGGAGAATTTTATGCTCTTTTTAGTTTTCTTTATTTCTTCAAAATTTAATCCATTTTTCCTAGGTAAATTCCATGTCTACATACGCTGGACTATTTTGGCCATTTTGTATGGTTCAGTTAAAGCAGAAGCAGTAACTGATTATAGAGTCCTCCGGAAAAAAAAGAGGCACTCAGTGCATGGACCTTCCACTTTTCCTTGAAGGTATATTCCACTGAGGGGAGGAGAGGAGAAGGAGGGGAGAGGAGAATTGTCCCTTAATTTACAAATGTCTTTGGATAAAAGAAACCCCAAAGAACTGAATTCAGAACAAGCCAGGAGGAACAATTTATAAGTCAGAGTTTAATGAGATAAATCAGAGGGAGAAACAGAATAGATGGAGCCAGTGGGTTGTTCTTTGCCTATTTGAATGGTTTTTAAGTCAGTAGTTATATGAATTTAATTTTTTCCTTTGTTTGAGTCGGCATTTTGTGTGGTGTTTTTATCAGTTGCCACTTGCCCAGAGTTGATTCAGCCAGATGGGCAGTCATAGAATTTGACAGAGTAATAATAGTAATACCAATACCAATACCAATAATAATAATAATAGCAGTAGCAGTAGCATTAGTAATACCATTGCCATATACCCATAAAAATGCCAGCAAATACACTCTCTCTCTGGACTGGGAAATACTCTTAAGTCTCTTTCTATTCCCCAAAGGGCTCCGTTGCTCTCTATTTAGCAGAGCGCATCTGTTGTCAACTCTGACATGGCTTCCCAGTGAGGATTGGAGCCTCCTTAGATGTGAAATTTTCTTGAGACCTTTTTGGTGAACTATTATGGAAATAAAACATATAAACAGAAAAAAACAAGGATGCCTCCAAAATGATAAGTTTGATAAGGATGGAAAGTTTAGATGACAAGTTAAAATGGTTACGATATAAAGATATAATCATATATGAACAAGATACACCTGTGCTAAAAACAAGAGAAGAAATAGAAGGAGAAGGACACCGGTGTCATTGGTTCACATATATGCAGTTAAATGAACGATTTAAATGAGATAAAAAATTATATAAATTTAAAAAAGAAAAAAAAGTTCAAAAAACAGTTATATATAAATAATGAGAATATTATGACAAAAATGTAGAAAATATTATTACAATTAAATCAAGAAGATGAACAGGTCAAAGAGTGTATGATTAATTGGGCAAGAAATTTTGGATATAATATTTTATTAGAGAACTGGGGGAAAATGTGGACAAAGGGATTAAAATTTACTTTCTGTTATCATTTATTGGAAAACTTGTATAAAATGATGTACAGATGGAACCTAACCCCAGAACAATATGCAAAATTGTATAAAAACATTTCTCATGTATGTTGTAAATGTTCACAAAGGGAAGGAACATTTTACAAATCACTTTGCCTTCTCCCAGTTGGAATGCGAGAAATGCATGAAAATGAAGGGACAATCTTCTATCATCCCTAAATTTGTATATAATTTTGGATAAAGGAGATACACTATCCATTCACATCATCTGCAGTTTCTTAAAAGAATTTTGAAATTTTGGGCAATTCCTTATAGGAGTCAAGACAGGTGTGTTGAATAATTCTTACCTAAGATAGTGCAAGGATACATTTTATAAATAAAAACCTAGCATTCCCATGTGGAATTTCTGGTGTTGATTTTCATAAATCACAGATCAAAATCTACAAGATGAGACCATAGGAATTATTTCAATATTTTTTTCCATTTAACTTTCCTGTTGAGCAAAGAGGCTGAGCGATTCCAACCTTTCTGCCACCCGGAAGTTACTGGGGAGGACGGCAGGTGGGGAGGCAATTTTCCTAAACCACCTAGAATATGAACTTCCCTGGAACTGACTTGAAACCCCTGATCTACGTTCCTTTGCTAAACTAAGTATTATAACACAACCACAAATAGGCTACCCTTGGCCTGACGTTTTTAGGCCTTATTTTCCGACTTCTGCCCCCTTCCTTGGTGTCACTCCACACCAAACTCTGTCAGGCCTAGCAGCATCCTGAATTTATTACTACATTTCGACTGCTGGAAGAGGAAAATGATTGTAAACGTATTTAAACTTTCAAATGCCTATATGTGTGTGCATACTTTCATGTCTGTGTGTCTGTGTGTGTGTACATATATGTAGTACATCTATGGAGAGAGGGAGAGAGGATATATAGACACAGAAACAAATGCACATAAAGAGGGAGAGGGGCAGATCTGCGTCTCAAGAAAGAGTAAATGAGGGTTGAACTTCAAAACCAATAAAAGAATGAAGAGTTCTAATTACTGAATCAATTCTGTATGTCCTGATACTTTTTGAGAGCAGAACTTGAGAACAATTTCCCTTTGCTGTCTTTAAGGAGGATTAAAAAAAAGAAAAGACACTATTCAATTTATATTCTGTACTGAGATTTGCCATTTTCTTCCTATCCAAAAGGAGAACAGATCCCAGAATGCCCAGGCCAAGATCAGCTGTTGGTCCCCCTTGGCACTCAGGCAGCTTTCTCAGCTCCCTCTCAAGTCCCCTGGGAAAATCCAGCCTTCTGGGGCTGAGCTGACATGCAGAGCTGCTCTGAGGAAGAGAGAGTTTTTGCCAGGCTTCAGACTCACTTCCTCCCACTGTGTATCTTGCACAGTAATAGACTGCCGTGTCCTCCGTCTTCAGGCTGTTCATCTGCAGATAGAGTTGGCTTTTGGAGTTGTCCCTGGTGGTGGTGAAGCGTCCCTTGACGTTTTCCGAGTAGGTAATAGTACTGGAATAAGGATGTATGTATGCCACCCATTCCAGTCCTTTTCCGGGAGCCTGTCTCACCCAGCTCATTTCATAGCTCCCGAAGTCGAATCCGGAGGCTTGGCAGGAGAGACGGAGGGACTCTCCAGGCCTCCTCACGTCCCCTCCGGACTCCACCAACTGGACCTCACACTGAACTCCTAAAAAAAATAAAGGTGTTTCAATGAGATCTCCTGAATACAAAAACAAAAATAGAAGGAAATTCTGTAGAGAGGGAAGAATTACCTTGCAGGACTACTAAAAAGGACACCAGGTTTAGCCAGGGGACCATTTTTGCTCCCTCTAACAAATGGAGGGGAATTGGCAGGAAAGAGGTCAGGAAAGTGCACAAACTTTGGGTTGGTGGGTGTTGCCTGAAAGGGGAAACCACGAGGCTCCTTTAAAGAGGAAATTGTCTGCTGATTTGCATATCGCTTGGGATAAAAAGGCCCTCAGGCCATTGATCTCCTAGATTTCCCTGCATCCATTCTAAACTGGTGATTATCAACACAACTTTCCAGTGCTACAAAAAGTGAAAAAGGGTTTTTGTTTTTTTTTGCTGTGAGGACATAGAAGAATGGGCAGGTTTACATTAGAGTAATTAAAACAAAGAAATACAAAATTTCACCACTTCTCAAAATTAATTCAACGTAAGAGATAATGGACTAGCAATAAGAACTTTTGAAAGAGAAATTTGAGAGCTAGAGGATGAAACAAAGAGCACATCTGGGTTCAGGAAATTTTTTCCGCCTTTCTTGCCCTTTGGAAGACACCCAAAAGAACGCTTAGCAAGCTACGAAGCACAATTTGTAGGTCAGAGTTGAATCAGAGAAATTGCGGGGAGAGAACAACCAGATAGAGCCTAAGGTGTGTTCTTGGCCTATTAGATTGGTTTTTAACACAGCAGTTGAATGGATTTTATTTATTGCCTGTTTTGGGCTAGTATTTGGTGCTGTGTTTTTATCAGTTGCTTGTTACCCTGCGTTAACTTGGCAAGCCGAGCAGCCATACAAATTGAAAAAACAATAACAACAATAACAATAACAATAGTTTGGGTAACCATGGGCCCGTCAGTCTCTCTCAGCCCAGCTCACCTCACAGGGATGTTGTTTTGGGGGAAATAGGAGGAGGAAGGAGTAATGAGCACGTTCCCCACCTTGAGTTATTTATAAAAAATAATAAAGGTGGTACAGAAAATAAATAAATGTAAAAAAAAAAAATACCAATCCCCTATGATAATAAAAATGCCAGCAAATACACTCCCTCCATGGGTGATAAATGCTAATAAATCATTTTCTATTCTCCAAAGAATTCAGTCTGCTCCGTATTTAGCTAACCACATCTGTTGTCAACTCAAACATGGCTCCACAGTGAGGAGTGGAGCCTCCTGAGTTGTGAAATTTTCTTGAGATCTTTTCAATTAACAATTATGGAAATAACAGAAAAAGGAATGGTGCCCCCCAAAGGAGGCCGTCTCCAATGACACTTGTTTTATCTCCCTACCCCACCCCCACTCCAGACACAGGCAATGGGATTCCGTGTGGCAATGCTGCCCCCTGGTGTGGGAAGTGAGGAGAGCAGGCCTCTGCCCAATTCCCCACAGAGATGCTTTACAGGCAAATATTTCCTTAATATGCCTATTGCCATTGATATTAAGAAGGATTAATAAAATACAATAAATAAGTAAGTAAGTAAGTAAGTAAGTAAGTAATAAAAGTAAAAAAAATGATGAGACCATAGGATTTATTTCATGATTTTCTTTCTCTTTCAGTTTGACTGTTAAGGAAAGAGGTGGAAGGAATCCAGTCTTTCCCAGAATCTGAAGTCAGAGGGGAGGACGCCAGGCCAAGGCATCCCGGGGTTGATAGCTGGAGGTAGCAGGAACTACTAGGCAGCTGCTCCGAGGCACGAAGACTGTCCAAACTGTACAGAACCAGAAGGCTTCTGGGAGAGGAGATGAGCAACAGACCATGTTGGGCTCTCTTGGCTCTGCCTGGCTGAGGGGAGAGCAGTTCAGGATTAAGGAGACTGAACATATATATCAATGTAGAAGGAAGGAGAAGGGAGCAACATGTAGTAAAGAATTAAACTGGGGAGACTTGGCAATTTTGTTGTTTATTCGTTTAGTCGCTTCCGACTCTTCGTGACTTCATGGACCAGCCCACGCCAGAGCTTCCTGTCGGTCGTCAACACCCCCAGCTCCCCCAGGGACGAGTCCGTCACCTCTAGAATATCATCCATCCATCTTGCCCTTGGTCGGCCCCTCTTCCTTTTGCCTTCCACTCTCCCTAGCATCAGCATCTTCTCCAGGGTGTCCTGTCTTCTCATTATGTGGCCAAAGTATTTCAGTTTTGCCTTTAATATCATTCCCTCAAGTGAGCAGTCTGGCTTGATTTCCTGGAGGATGGACTGGTTTGATCTTCTTGCAGTCCAAGGCACTCTCAGAATTTTCCTCCAACACCACAGTTCAAAAGCATCGATCTTCCTTCGCTCAGCCTTCCTTATGGTCCAGCTCTCGCAGCCATATGTTACTACAGGGAACACCATTGCTTTAACTATGCGGGCCTTGTTGTCAGTGTGATGTCTCTGCTCTTAACTATTTTATCGAGATTGGTCATTGCTCTTCTCCCAAGGATTAAGCGTCTTCTGATTTCCTGAGTGCAGTCAGCATCTGCAGTAATCTTTGCACCTAGGAATACAAAGTCTTTCACTGCTTCTACATTTTCTCCCTCTATTTGCCAGTTATCAATCAAGCTGGTAGCCATAATCTTGGTTTTTTTGAGGTTTAGCTGCAAGCCAGCTTTTGCACTTTCTTCTTTCACCTTCATCATAAGGCTCCTCAGTTCCTCTTCACTTTCAGCCATCAAAGTGGTATCATCTGCATATCTGAGATTGTTAATGTTTCTTCCAGAGATTTTAACTCCAGCCTTGGATTCCTCAAGGCCAGCACCTCGCATGATGTGTTCTGCATACAAGTTGAATAGGTAGGGTGAGAGGATACAGCCCTGCCGTACTCCTTTCCCAATCTTAAACCAGTCCGTTGTTCCGTGGTCTGTTCTTACTGTTGCTACTTGGTCGTTATACAGATTTTTCAGGAGGCATACAAGATGACTTGGTATCCCCATACCGCTAAGAACTTGCCACAATTTGTTATGGTCCACACAGTCAAAGGCTTTAGAATAGTCAATAAAACAGAAATAGATGTTTTTCTGAAACTCCCTGGCTTTTTCCATTATCCAGCGGATATTGGCAATTTGGTCCCTAGTTCCTCTGCCTTTTCTAAACCCAGCTTGTACATCTGGCAATTCTCGCTCCATGAATTGCTGAAGTCTACCTTGCAGGATCTTGAGCATTACCTTACTGGCATGTGAAATGAGTGCCACTGTTCGATAGTTTGAACATTCTTTAGTGTTTCCCTTTTTTGGTATGGGGATATAAGTTGATTTTTTCCAATCTGATGGCCATTCTTGTGTTTTCCAAATTTGCTGGCATATAGCATGCATTACCTTGACAGCATCATCTTGCAAGATTTTGAACAGTTCAGCTGGGATGCCGTCGTCTCCTGCTGCCTTGTTATTAGCAATGCTTCTTAAGGCCCACTCAACCTCACTCTTTAGGATGTCTGGCTCTAGCTCACTGACCACACCGTCAAAGCTAGCCCCGATATTGTTATCCTTCCTATACAGGTCTTCTGTATATTCTTGCCACCTTTTCTTGATCTCTTCTTCTTCTGTTAGGTCCTTGCCATCTTTGTTTTTGATCATACCCATTTTGGCCTGGAATTTACCTCCAATGTTTCTAATTTTCTGGAAGAGGTCTCTTGTCCTTCCTATTCTATTGTCTTCTTCCACTTCCGCGCATTGCTTGTTTAAAAATAATTCCTTATCTCTTCTGGCTAACCTCTGGAGTTTTGCATTTAATTGGGCATATCTCCCCCTATCACTGTTGCCTTTTGCTTTCCTTCTTTCTTGGGCTACTTCTAGTGTCTCAGCAGACAGCCATTTTGCCTTCTTGGTTTTCTCTTTCTTTGGGATGTATTTTGTTGCCGCCTTCTGAACAATGCTGCCAACTTCTGTCCATAATTCTTCTGGGACCCTATCTACTAAGTCCAGTCCCTTAAATCGATTCCTCACCTCCACTGCATATTCCTTAGTAATATTAGTGAGCTCATATCTAGCTGATCTGTGGGTCTTCCATAATCTCTTTAGTCTGATCCTAAATTGTGCAATAAGAAGTTTGTGATCTGAACTACAGTCAGCTCCAGGCCTTGTTTTTACCGACTGTACAGATGTCCGCCACCTTTGGCTGCAAAGGATGTAATCAATCTGATTTCGGTGTTGTCCATCTGGTGAAGTCCATGTATAAAGCCGTCTCTTAGGTTGTTGGAAGAGAGTGTTTGTTATGCAGAGTGAATTGTCTTGGCAAAATTCTATCAGCCTATGTCCTGCTTCATTTTGTTCTCCCAGGCCATACTTACCTGTAATTCGAGGTGTCATTTGACTGCCCACCTTAGCATTCCAGTCTCCTGTGATGAAAATAACATCTCTTTTAGGCGTGTTGTCCAGTAGGTGCTGCAGATCCTCATAGAACTGCTCTACTTCAGCTTCTTCAGCATTTGTGGTTGGGGCGTATATTTGGATCACTGTGATGTTAGATGGCTTGCCCTGAATTCGAATTGAGATCATTCTGTCGTTTTTTGGGTTGTATCCAAGCACTGCTTTAGCCACTTTACTATTAATTATGAAGGCTACTCCATTTCTTCTGTGGTCCTCTTGTCCACAGTAGTAGATCTGGTGGTCATTTGATATGAAGTGGCCCATTCCAGTCCATTTCAGTTCACTGACGCCCAGGATGTCTATCTTTAATCTTGACATCTCACCAATAACCACATCCAATTTGCCCTGGCTCATAGATCTTACATTCCAGGTTCCAATGGTGTGTTGATCCTTAGAACATCGGATTCGCCGTTCACCACCAGTACCGTCGGCCGCTAGCTGTCCTTTCGGCTTTGAGCTAGCTGCGTCATCACGTCTGGGGCTAGTTGAGCTCATCCTCTGTTCCTCCCCAGTAGCATTTTGACCATCTTCCGACCTGGGGGTCTCATCTTCCGATGGTATACCGACATATCTCTGGTTGTACTGATCCATTTAGTTTTCACGGCAAGAATACTGGGGTGGGTTGCCATTACCTTCCCCAGGGATCGCATTTGGTCTGACCTCTCTGTCATGACCTTCCCGTCTTGGGTGGCCCTTCACGGTTTAGCTCATGGCATCATTGAGGTGCTCAAGCTCCAGCACCACAACAAGGTAACGATCCTTTGCTGAAGGACTTGGCAATACTGACAACCAAATGGGACTGAACTGTAAAATAGATCAGGGAAGAATTGGAGGTAATCATCTTTCTACCTCAAATTAAATTTTAACTTTTTAAAAAACTGTCCAGTTTATTCTACTGCCCTGAATTTTCCTTGGTCTCCCCTACAAAATGGCTAACCAGGTTCCACACTGATAACTCCAGGTTACTTATTCCCATTTGCTATGATGGACAGAAATATGCTGCTTCTCAGTCCTAATACACATATTCAACCTTCTGTGACTGAATCAACTTGGACACCTGCTCTGAGGAATAGAAGGTTTTTGCGAGGCTTCAGACTCACTTCCTCCCACTGTGTCTCTTGCACAGTAATAGACTGTCGTGTCCTCTGGCTTCAGGCTGTTCATTTGCAGATAGAGTTGGCTTTTGGGGTTGTCCCTGGAGATGGTGAACTGTCCCTTCACAGACTCTACATAGAACTGTTTACTGGCATCGTACCAAATAACTGCAACCCATTCCAGCCCTTTTCCAGGGGCCTTTCTCACCCAGTCCATTATATAGCCCCCAAAGTTGAATCCGAGGCTTGGCAGAAGAGACGGAGGGACTCTCCAGGCCTTCTCACGTCCCCTCCGGGGACCAACTGGACCTCAGACTGAACTCCTAAAAAATAAATTAATAAATAAAGGTGTCTCAATGAGATCTCCTGAAGACAAAAGCAGATAATAGAACGAAATTCTGTAGAGAGAGAAGAATTACCTTGGATGATTACAAATAAGGACACCAACATTAGCCAGGGGACCATTTTTGCTCCCTCAAACAAATGGAGGGAAATTGATAGGAAAGGATTCAGGAAACTGAACAAACTTTGAGTTGGTGTGTATAGCCTGAAAAGGGAAAACATGGGGCTCCTTTAAAGAGAAAATTGTGTGTTGAATTGCATACCACTTGGGATAAAACAGCCCCTCAGGGCATTGAGTTACAGGTTTCTCTGCATATTCCTTACATGGGTATTTACACAGATTTGTCCCATCACTCTTTGTCCCTTTAATAAGCCTCTTTTGTTAATCCAGTAAGAAAAAAATGATCCAGCTCACAATCTTTGTTTGTCATTTGCAAATAAATTTTGAAAGAGACATGAAAGGAACAGGACGTCTATGTTCAGTAATTTTTTTCCACCTTCCTTGCCCATTTGAAGACACCCAAAAGAATGCCGACCTAGCTATGAGGCACAATTTGTAAGAGGGAGCTGAATCAGAGAAATCACGGGGAGAGAAAAACTCAATTGAGCCTATGGTGTGTTCTTTGCTTACTATTGTTTTTTAACTCAGCAGTTGTATGGATATCATAAACTGGTTGTTTTGAGTTGTTATTTTGCGTGCTGTTTTTATCAGTTGTTAGTAGCCCAGAGTTGGTTCGGCGAGATGGGCAACCATACTAATTGAAATAACAACAAAAACAACAATAATAGAGGCAGTAGTAATACCAATATCAATACTAAAATCTTAACTAATAAAAATATCAGGAAATACACTCTCTCTGTGGACTGAGAAATACTTATCAATCCCATTGCATTCTCCAAAGAATTCAGTCTGCTCTGTGTTTAGCAAAGCGCACCTTTTGTCAACTCAGACGTGGCTTCACAGGGAGGACTGGAGCCTCCCCAGATGTGAAATGTCCTAGAGACCTTTTCAGTGAACTTTTACAAGAATAACAGAGAAAAATAGTGATGCCCCCCAAATGAGACCATATCCAATGAGGGTTCTTTGATCTGCCCACCCCACCCCCACCCCACACACAGCCAATGGGATTCAGTGTGGCGACGCTGCCCCCTGGTGTGGAAAGTGAGGAGGGGAGGCCTCTTTCCAATGTCCCCATGAGACCCTTTCCGGGCAAAGATTTCCTCCGTGGGCCTATGGCTGTTTGGATAGTTAGAAGGATTATGCCACAGTTGCATTTCTTGCACACTGCCATGGCATTATATGACGCCCCATTCCAGCATTCTATCTGAAGCCAGTCTCACCCAGAGTGGATTGCAAACAGAGAAGTTGAAATTGGAATCTTCAGGCCATATTAATATTTTTTTTTGTTTCCTTCCAGCAAACTCTCTGATTGGATACCTCAAACAATAGAGTCCCAAAGTTCTCACTAGAGGGCTGATTTCTTCTTCTGTTGTAGATGGACAGAAGACATCCCCCTCTAATGGAAGCAGAGGAGACAAATTGGAGCACCAGTATTGCATTTGTCCTTCTCCTCTCATTCCACCCCCCAAGCTCTACTGCAGTTGGCTGGAAAATAGACACAGAAACACAAAAGTGAGGTTTATAAGAAATTAGTTCTTGATGAAATAAATTAGAACCCATAGGTAGATATGCATTAGATTTCAAAGTGCAGCTTCTCAGAAATTTTCAGGAAAAAAAAATGTTGGATGGAAATCCAAAAAAAGGGAGGGGCAGTGCTCCCTCCACATCTTGGCACCCCTCCCTGGACCTCACTGCAATGTCTCTCTGCACTACAGGCTGAACTTGGAACTGAGGAAGAAGAGTTTAATCACTATGAATGACCAAAGGGGCTTTTATTTCAGGTTAAATAAAACTGTGCACTGCAGCTCTCTACCAGTTCAGAACAGTGTTCCTAGAATCAATTCTTCTACCAAATATGGACAACAGTTGTTTGAACAGGGACTAGAATCTAACAGAATGTGGTCCAAAAAGTGTGAAAAACCTTTTTTTCCTTATCCATGGTTTCCTAAAGAAATTAGAATTGATTAGATGCCAAGATGACACTAGGAGAAGAAACAGTGATTTGCAATGTGATTTGCAATCTGCAATTTCTAGGTCCACTCAACACCCAAAGTGAGGAAACCACATTATCATTCACTTGTCCTTCTGTATATTTTTTTTAAAACTATCTTTTCAGGTTTCCTACCAACCACATGGAAAACATCTCCCACAATGCCCATGTCAAGATCTGCTCTTCATTTCTCTGGGCAATCAGGCAACTTTCGCAGGTTGCCCTCAAGTGTGGAAAATCCAGCCTTCAGAATCAGATATTCTCTCATCAAGGGAAAGTATTTTTTCCAGGCTTCAGGCTCACTTCCTCTCACTGTGTCTCTCACACAGCAATAGACTGTCGTGTCCTCTGGCTTCAGACTGTTCATTTGCAGAGAGAGTTGGCTTTTGGGGTTGTCCCTGGAGATGGTGAAGCATTCCTTCACAGACTCTGCATAGAACTGCTTACTGGCATCGTACCAAATGACTGCAACCTATTCCAGTCCTTTCCCTGGAGCCTGTCTCACCCAGTGCATGCCATAGATGCTGAAAGTGAACCCAGAGGCTTGGCAGGAGAGACAGAGGGATGCTCCAGGCCTCCTCACGTCCCCTCCAGACTCCACCAACTGGACCTCAGATGGACACCTACAAAGAAAGGTGTTTCCGTGAAATCTCCTGTATACAAGCAGAACACATGGAAAGAACCTGATTAGTGTGGAAAGAATTACCTCTGAGGACTGCTAGGAAGGACACCAAGTTCAGCCACAGGATCATTTTTGCTTCCTCAAATGAATGGATGGAATTGATAAGAAAGGCTTTGGGAAAGTGCAGAAACTTTGTCTTGGGGGGTGTAGCCTGAAACGGAAAACCATGGGGCTTTTTTAGAGGGGAAATTGTTCCTTGATTTACATATCACTTGGGATATAAGAGCCGCTCAGGGCTTTCATGTAAATATCTCTTTGCACACAACATTTCAAATAATTTTCGAGAGCGAAAAATAGTCAAGACAGTCAATAATAATAATAATAATAATAATAATAATAATAATATGGAATAAGGGAGTTAGTAAAAGGAGATCTGATATAATCACTGCAGTTCAGGAAAATGTTTTAACCTAAGAGAAGGAAAATAAGCACTGAGAATAATTTAAACAGCGATGTGAGAGACCGACCATGAAAAGGATGGCACATGTGAGTTCAGGAGGTTTGCTCCACAGTGGTTCCCTCGACCACGTTCTTTGAAGAAACCCAGAACACCTGAATGGAGACCAAGCCTTAAGGCACCATTGTAAGCTTCAGTTGAATTGCACTTACATGTCCAAGTCTCAAAGCCAGAATCAGGGAAACCCCAGAAAAAGCAGAAACAGTTGGACCCTGTTGGGTCTTTTCTGTTTATTAGATTGGTTTTCAATTGACATTTGTATGGATTTTATATATTGCTTGTTTTGGGGTTGTTATTTTGTACGGTGATTTTATCGGTTGCTAGCTGCACAGAGTTGATTCCAGAAGATGGGTTGCTGTACAAATTGAAATAAGGATAAAGGCAAGACTAAAACTGATACTAATGCCCTGAAATAAGCTCCCTGTGAGTGAAAAATACAAATAAATGTCTTAATTCCCCAAGGAGTTCAGATTCCTCAACATTTAGCAGAGCACATCTGTTGTCAGCTGAAACCTGGCCTGAGTGAGGATCGTGGCGTCCTGAGATGTAACATTTCCTTGAGAGATTTTCAGTGATCTATGAGGAAAATAAGAGTAAAGAAATGTTGCCTCCAAAATGTGTCAATGTCTGCAGACCCTTCCTTTATTCCCCTGCCCCACCCCCATCCCCACACATAGGGAAAGAGATTCAGAGGGACAGCACTGCCCGCTGGTGTAAAACGTGAGAAGAGGAGGCATCTACTTAACTTTCCCAGGAAATTCTGGCAGTCAAAAATGGTAAATAGGGCTGAGGAGAAATGAAGGATCTCCAGGAGATAGGAAATCAATTTTGAAGCATTACTCTATTATTTTGCATTTTCTGTGGGTGGGGGATTCTTGGTTTTTCTCCTAAAGAAAGGCCAAGTCACTCATGCTCACTCTATGTGGGGCTGCCCTTGAAGACCACCCCAGAGCTTCACTTGGTTCAGAATGCAGTGGTGCAGGAAGTGATGGGCTTCCCTCCCTATGCCTACCTAATAACTCTACTTCGCAAGCTGCACAGATTCGATTCAAGGTGCTGGTCACTTCCTATAAAACTCTCTGTGGCATAGAGCCTGGTTACATGAGGGACTGCCTACAGTGTGGAAGTTTTGGGGCTGATTTCCTTTAATCACACTGAAAAAACTACAGGTCTCACAAGATGAGACCACAGGATTTATTTGGCTATATTTGTTACGGAAGGAGGCTGAGGGATTCTAAGCAGTTAGTGTACAGGGCACCAGGTCTAGGCACCCCCCAGTTTGAGGGAAGGTGGTACCAGTAACTACCAAGAAGCTACACAGTCCAAAGTTTGCAGACCCAGAGGGCTCCTGAGAGAGGAGGTTCTTGATTAGCAACATTTTCCTTATATTTCTTATAACGTGACCTCTTTTTCACTATCCTTTCCTGATCTTCTTACACCTTATTTTCTGCCTTCTGCCCCCTTCCTTGGTGCCACACCGCACCACACTCTTGGGGGTCTTAGACCATCCTGAGTTTATTACCTTGCTACATCCCTATTGCTAGCAGAGGAAAATGATTTTAAAGATATGTAAATTTTCAAACGTGTGCAGGCATGCATTTGTGTGTTTGTGGAGAGAGAGAGAGAGATTATATATACATACAGAGACACATGGACCCAAAGGGGGGAAGATTTGTGTCTGAAGAAAGAATAAATGAGGGTTGAACTGCAGAACCAAAAGAAGCATGAAGAATTCTAATGAATGAATCCATTTTTTTTTATTTCTAAGCATAGTTTGAGAGCAGAACTTGTGAGCACATTGCCTTTGCTGTCTTTCAGGATTTTTTTTTATCTTTTTTAATGATTCAGTATACTTTCTTTGCTGAGATTTTCTGCTTTCCTCCCATCCAAATGGAAAATAACTCCCACATTGCCCATGCCAAGATCTCTTCCTTATCCATCTTGGCACTCAGGCAGCTTTCTCAGGTTCCTCTCAAGTCCCCTGGGAAAATCCAGCCTTCTGGGGCTGAGCTGACTTGCAGAGCGGCTCTGACGAAGGGAAGGTTTTTGCCAGGCTTCAGATTCACTTCCTCTCACTGTGTGTCTTGCACAGTAATAGACTGCCGAGTCCTCCGGCTTCAGGCTGCTCATTTGCAGATAGAGTTGGCTTTTGGAGTTGTCCCTGGAGGTGGTGAAGCGACCCTTCACTTTGTCCGAGTAGTAAATAGCATTGGAAGCTGGATATATATACGACACCCATTCCAGTCCTTTCCCTGGAGCCTGTCGCACCCAGCTCATGTAGGAGCTGCTGAAGGTGAACCCAGAGCCTTGGCAGGAGAGGCGGAGGGACTCTCCAGGCCTCCTCACGTCCCCTCCAGACTCCACCAACTGGGCCTCTGACAGAACACCTAAAATAAAAGTTGTTGTAATGAGCTCTCCTTTATGCAAGAATTAAAATGGAAAGAACCTGAATAGGAGGGAACCAATTACCTCTGAGGACTGCTAGGAAGGAAACCAAATTCAGCCACAGGATCATTTTTGCTCCTGTTAAAGATTAGAGGGGACTTGACAGGAAAGGATTCAGGAGAGGGCACAAACTTTGTGTTGGTGGGTGTAGCCTGAAAAGAGACACCCTGGGGCTCCTTTAAAGGGGAAATTGTGGCCTGATTTGCATATTGCTCAGCATAAAGGAGCCCCTTTGGGCTTTGAGGTATAGATTTAGTTCAACACACCTTCCACACATGGGACATAGGAGAAAGGGCAGCTTTACACTGGAATAATTAAAACCTCTGTAGAAGCTCCTCGTTTCAAGTAAGGGTTTTAAGGAGACAGAAAGACATCAGCCATTGAAATTTCCTTAAATAGCCACGTTACAGTCCGGACATGGAAAGGATGGCACATCGGAGTTCAAAATGGTTGCTCCACAGTTGTTCCCTTGACCACGGTCTTTGGAAGACACCCAAAATAAGTGAATGTAGACCAAGCCATGAGGTCAAATTAAAAAGACACAGATCAATTTTACAGACACAACAAATTCTCAAAGTTTTAATATAAATCATTGGAAAACTGTACAATGTTTCTTATTGGTTTGGTTATTTACCCAGCAACCGTACTGGTCACAAATATTGGGGCGTTTTTGGGTTGACATTTTTATGGTCGTCTTATGTGTTATTAGCTGCCCAGAGTTAATTCATACTAAGACTCAAAAAACCCGCTCTCCTACACTTATTCCATGGACTGAGAAACATAAATAAATGACTTTGCATTTTCCAAACAATTCAGTTTGTTCTATATTTAGCAAAGCACATCTGTTCTCAACTCAGATGTGGCTTCATGGTGAGGAATGTAATCTCCTGGGATGTTAAATTTCTTTGATTTGCCTTCAGTGGTCTCTCAGGAAAATGAGGGTAAAAGTAATGATGCCTCCGAAGTGAGACAAGGCCTGCAGACCCTTCCTTGGTTCCCCTTCCCCACCCCCACCCCACACATATGCAAAGCGATTCCGTGTGGCAACACTGCCCCCTGGTGGAAAACCTGAGGAGGGGAGGCATCTTCTTAACTTTCCTTGGAGATTCTTGCTTTAAGAAATGGTAATTAGGGCTCTGAAGAAATGACAGAGCTCCAGGGAACTTAAGCTGGTCTAAAGAGAAATCCAAAGCTGTCCTTTTTTTATATGATAGGAAAATCCTTCTGATGGGTTAATCTATGATATATTGTATTTTCTTTAGCTCATGTATTCTTATTTTTTTCCTAAATATCATGAAATCATGTAAAAAGAACTTGGGAAGGACCATCTCGGTCGTCTAGTACAAACCATCCCTAACTGGTTGGGAGCCAGACCCTCTCTGGAACCTCCAACCAAAAGAGACTCTTCTAGCCAGATTGAAGCAGGTCCCCCTCGTTCTTCCCTCGCCCTCGTTTTACGCCAGGCAGACCGGGTTGGAAGGGCTTATCATTGGTCAGAACCTTCTCTATACGAGTTTGGTATTCTGTCTGATAGGAGCACAACTCTGTACATCCCTTGTTCATCTTCTACCATTCATCCAAGGGGGATGACTGTGGTTTTGCTAAATATGAGACTTAGAGGAAAACATAACTGTATCCTCCTTTTATTTTTCTTTATTTCTGCAAACTGTATTCCACTTTTTTTACATAAATTCCATCTCTACATTCACCGGACCCCTTTTGCCATTTCATATGGTTGAATTAAAGCAGAAGCAGTAACTGATTATACAGTCCTCAGGATAAAAGAGGCACTCAGTGCATTGACCTTCCCCCTTTCCTTGAAGGTATATTCCAGAGAGGAGAGGAGAGGAGAGGAGAGGAGAGGAGAGGAGAGGAGAGGAGAGGAGAGGAGAGGAGTCCCTTAATATACAAATGTTGTTGGATAAAATGGTCACTCCCTCCATTCACATGATAGAATTCTTTGAAACTATTTTGATATGATGGGCAAGTTCTTATAGGAGTCAGAAGATTAGAGGAAATAGAAAAAGTAATTGTTTATTTCTCATTTCAAATCATGACACTAACATTGACAAGGACCTTCCAAGAATTATTTAATAGCTACTTAAGAGAGAGAATGGGAAGTCATAGGTGATCTCCAAGGAAAAAGTATGAGAGATTTTTCTATAAATATGGAGTGTCAATGAAACCAGAGTTTTTATTTTTTTTTTATTTATATTTTCAATTTTGTTACCACTCATCTCACTCAAAAAGCATCTTTGGGCATTTTCCGATAAATGTTCATGTGATGTAGACTAAGCAATCAAGAATGATATGTATAGCACAGTGGTTGAAGGTCCACACATCATAAAGTCAAGAAATCAATTTATAACCAACATTTTCCCAAATGGCTGAGAAAGATAATCAGTCACTTTGCATTCCCCAAACTGGAATGCAAGATATATGAAAATTAAGGAACAAACTTCTATCATCCCTAAAATTATATATAATTTTGGTAAAGGAGATACTCCATCCATTCACATAATATGGATTTCTTTGCAACAATTTTGAGATTTTCGGCAAATCATTATATGAGTCAATACAAGCATGCTGAATTATTCATACCAAGGGTAAAGAACATGCCCTGTGTAAGTTGAGGGGCTGATTTTCCTTCATCACAGATCAAAAACTACAAGGTGAGACCATAGGAGTTATTTCAATATTCATTTTCCATTCAGTTTTCCTCTTGAGAAAAGAGGCTGAGTTATTCCAATCTTTCCCCCACCCCGAAGATAGTGGGGAGGACGGCAGGTCGAGGCATCCCTGGGTGGAGAGGGGATGGCAGCAGGAACTGCCAGGAAGCCACCCCAAGGCAGGAAGAGAGTCCAAACTCTACAGACACAGAAGGCTTCTGGGAGAGGATCTCTGCAATTCCCAAAGTTTTGGTTTCTTGGCTCTACCCTGCAGTGGGGAGGGAGTGTCAGGATTAAGGGAATTGAATATC
This sequence comes from Candoia aspera, assembly GCF_035149785.1. NCBI lineage: Eukaryota > Metazoa > Chordata > Lepidosauria > Squamata > Candoiidae > Candoia > Candoia aspera. The sequence continues at coordinate 113,152,508 of NC_086156.1, read as the reverse complement.
TATTAATATAGAAGGGATGACGAATGAGCAACATATAGAAAATAATTTAACTGAGGAGACATCACAGTATTCAGAGAACCAAATGGGAATAAACTGAAATATTCATCAAGGAAGAAATGTAGATAATCAATCCCTATTTTTTCCTCTCATGAAATTTTAAGTTATTTTTTTTAAAAAAAACCTTCCTAGTATATTCTCCCACCCTAGTATTTCCTTCTTGTCCCCCAAAGAAGAGCTAACCAGTGTCCTGTTCAGATTCTGAGGTGGCCAGACAGGGTTATTATCAAAAACACTCTTTATTAATATAACTATTTACAATAGTGAGTCCTTGTGATCAATGAGGTAGGCAGGTTCCTATTAAGACCATGCTGGCAACAACAGGAGAACCAGCAAGTTTGCAGGAGGAGACTGTGGAAAAGCAGCTAAGCAGGATTCGCTGACTGAAGCTGTGTAATGATTGCCCTAGCCCCAAATACTCAGACTCACAAGAGGATGCTGAATGAAATCTGATTTATTAAAGTACTAGAGACAAATACAGAGAAAGCTGAGAATGAGCAAAAGCGCGCCAAATACAAACTTAAACCCTTGCTTCAAACGTATCCCGCCTCCCTCGTAACAGCCCCGCCCGGCACAGGTGCTAGCAATCGTCAGAGTTGCTAGCCTGGGAAAGTAACCTTGAGCGCAGTAGATAACAAAAACACATTCCAAAGCAAAGCCAAAATATAAGCGTTCCCATCCACCCTAGACAAATGAAACACGCATCCAATTAATGACATGCGAAACGTTACGATGCATCAAAGACATTGAAACGGCGCACATGACATACCGCCTCCCTAAAAATACCCCTAGGGACCAGGTTTCGAGGGATAAGCGGAGTGGAAACGGGCCACCAGAACCGGGGAAGCCACATCTGGTGCAGCGACCCACTCAGGATGAGGGAAATGTTTCCAACGAACTAAATATTGCAAAGTATTGCGAAGGCGTCTAGAGTCGAGGATTTCTTTAACTTCGAAGTGTTGCTGACCATCAATCATGATGGGGGTGGGGGGTGGAGGTTGGCGATGCCAGCGATCAGAAGGAATAGTCGGTTTGAGTAAGCTGCAATGAAAAACAGGGTGTAAGCGTTTTAGGTTATGAGGCAAGTCAAGTTTAAAAGTCACAGGGTTAATCTGAGCAACAATTGGGAAAGGACCCACAAATTTAGGTGCCAGTTTCTTTGAAGGTTGTGCAGATTTAATAAACTTGGTAGAAAGGTAGACCGAGTCCCCAACTTGGAATGCAGGGTGTGGGGCACGTTTCCGATCAGCATACAGTTTATAATCTGCTTGTGCATCAGCCAATGCCTGTTGAATCATTGGCCAAGAGTCAGCCAGTTGTGTTGACCAATCATCTGTAGTGACTGCACCGGCAGGAGGTTGTGGGAGATCAGTGATAGGTACAAAGTCTTTACCCAGAGCCACCCGAAATGGGGTTTGTCCAGTGCTTTGATGCACTGCATTGTTGTAAGCCACTTCAGCAAATGGTAGGAGGTCCACCCAATTGTCCTGCTGATAATTCACAAAAGCGCGAAGGTACTGCTCCAGAGTAGAGTTAACAGCCTCAGTGGCCCCGTCCGTCTGAGGATGCCAAGCCGTGGACAGGGCTTGCGTCGTGCCTAACAGCTTGAGAAAAGCCCGCCAAAACTGTGAGGTAAATTGTGTACCCCTGTCCGAAATCAAGCGGGAGGGACATCCGTGTAGCCTGTACACGTGTACAAGGAACAAGCGGGCCAATTGACGTGCCGACGGAATGGACACGCAAGGAATAAAGTGAGCCTGTTTGGAAAAATAGTCTTTGACCACCCAAATGACCGTTTTGCGTTGGCTGGGTGGGAGCTCTACAATAAAGTCCATGGAAATTTCTTCCCAAGGGGAAGAGGGGGTTGCTACCGGCTGCAGCAATCCCTGGGGCTTGCCCACCTTGCGCTTGGACATTGCACAGACAGTGCAGGAAGCAATGTAGTCTTTGACATCTTTGCGTAATGTGGGCCACCAGAATTGCCTCCGAACGAGGTGCAGGGTTTTCACAAACCCAAAGTGACCTGCGAGTTTGTCATCGTGGGAACGTGTTAACACATCTTTCCTGAGGGTTTCAGGAACGTAGAGGCGGTCGGATTTCCAAGCAAAGCCTCTGTCAAAAGTAACAGTATCTTTATTCGCAAGCAACCAAGTATCAGTTTTTAGCTCTTTTAGAAACTTTTGTTGCAATTGGGAGGGAATTGACAAAGCGCTTGGCTGAGCAGCGCTTGTGGTAGGCGGTTGCTGCGCGCGCGTTTGGCTTCGCGTCACAGCCTGCATGCCCAATTGGGGCGCCGTCCAGAGGGTGCTCACCACATCTGGCGCCGCCCCAGAGTCTTGAGGTTGCCTGGACAAGGCATCAGCCAAGAAGTTCTTTTTCCCTGGAATAAATTTGAACTGAAAGTTGAAGCGATTGAAAAATTGAGCCCAACGAACCTGTTTAGGGCTCAGTTTTCGAGGGGTACTAAGCGCCTCCAAGTTTTTATGATCAGTCCATACCTCAAAGGGATGATTTGCCCCTTCCAATAGATGCCGCCAAGTTTCTAATGCAGCTTTCACTGCAAATGCCTCCTTTTCCCAAACATGCCAACGTCTCTCAGTCTCGGAGAATTTGCGGGATAGATAGGCACAGGGTTTGAGGCATCCTGCCTCATCTTTTTGCATCAATAATGCCCCAATAGAATAATCGGAGGCATCTGCCTGTACCACGAAAGGCTTGGAGGGATCAGGATGTTGTAAAATGGGCTCTTTGACGAACGCTGCTTTCAGCCGCTCAAACGCCGTTTGACAAGCAGGCGTCCACCTCAACAGCGCTCCGGGATTCTTGACTCTCCTAGTATCTCCCACCCCTTTTGTTCGAAGCAGCTCAGTTAGGGGCAAGGCAATCTCAGCGAACCCCCTTATGAACAATCTGTAATAGTTGCTGAACCCCAGGAAACTTTGAAGTTGCCTGCGGGTGCGAGGACTCTCCCAGTCCACGACAGCCTGCACCTTGGCAGGGTCCATTTCTATGCCTTTATCTGAAATCCTATACCCCAAGTAGTCAATTTGGGTCTGATGAAAAGCACATTTGGACAGCTTGGCATACAATTCAGCAGATCTGAGTTTACACAAGACTTTTTTTACCAGAGCTACATGCTCTTGCATGGTTTCAGTATAAATCAACACATCATCCAAATACACCAATACACCTTTGAACAGATGTTCATGCAAAACTTCATTGATTAATTGCATAAATACCCCAGGGGCCCCGGCCAACCCAAACGGTAACACCTTATACTGGAAGGCTCCCAACGGGCAATTGAATGCAGTTTTCCACTCATCCCCCTCCTTGATTCGTACACGATAGTAGGCTTCTCTTAAATCAAGTTTAGAGAAGATTTTTCCCTTGGCCAGATGTGACAACATGTCCTTTATCAATGGCAAGGGATATTTGTTGGAAATTGAGACGGCATTTAATCCGCGGAAATCCGTACAAAGTCTCAGTGTCCCGTCCTTTTTCGGGCGAAAGAGAACCGGCGCCCCCACGGGTGAATTCGCCGGCTCAATGAATCCGCGCGCCAGATTTTTGTCCACAAATTCCCTCAACAGAGTCAGTTCCTTCTGCGTCATGGAATAAATTTTTGGTTTAGGCAATTGGGTGTTGGGCAGCAGTTCTATGGCACAGTCCGTCTTTCGATGAGGGGGCAACTGGTCAGCTTCCTTTTCACCGAATACATCAGCAAACATCCTGTACTCGGCCGGCAAGCCTTCCAGAGGAGAGGCCGGGTAAGGCGGAGTCGCAGCTGCCGCAACCCCCACCATCTCCTCTGGGGCACCCTTGCCCTCTGCCGCTTGATAAAACCCATCCCGAAACGTGATGGTTCGGTAAACCCAGTTTATTTGGGGGTTCTGCTGCACCAACCAGGGTACCCCCAACACCACCAATGGTCCCCCTACAGGAGCCACGACAAAAGACAACCCTTCCTGGTGACTGCCCAGTTGCAAGGCTACCCGCCCTGTAAAATGGGTGACCGGTTTGCCCCCTGCCAGGGACCCATCCAATTGAGTAAAAGCGATGGGTCTTTGTAAAGGGAAAGTAGGGAGCTCCAAAGCCGCCACCACGTCGGGGTGCATAAGACACCGGGAACACCCCGAATCAATCATGGCCCATACCTCCACAGTCTTGGATTGGGAGCCCAATTTCAATTTGACCATGAGTATGCGGTAAGTGCCACTCACCGCTGGAGGCTCGCGCCCATTCTCTACCACCTGCCCAGCGGCGCCCTTTAGAGCAGGTGGCTGGCGTTTCCCGCCGGCTGCGGGATTTCGGTCTCCCCCTCCATTTCGTAGGACATCACATCGTCTCCCTCGGTCTCAGCCACCGCAGCTTTCTGTTTCCTCGGCAATGCAGGGGACTTTGCCGGCGGTTTTCCGGGCCGTTCCTCTACCTTTGCCTTCGGGCATGCTGCCACTCTATGCCCCTCCTTACCACATCTCAGACACAAGCCTTTGGCGTACCGCTTCTCTCGCTCCTCGTCCCAGGGTCGTTGTCCCGGTTTCCCCCCGGTGGTTGATGGGCGGCTGGGCTTCACCGCCTTGGCGTTCTTTCGCTGGGCAAAGATCTCCTGGGCATGTTCAGCCCTCCCTGCGAGCAGGATCCACTCATACAACGTGTATGGGTCGTCCCTCCCCAGGGACCAGCGCAGCACCTCTGTATTCAAGCCATCCTTGAAGAGCTCGATTATAGTTGCTTGGGACCAGTCATCGACCTTCCCAGCGAGCGCTTTAAACTCCAACGCATAATCGGCCACTGATCTGAACCCCTGCTTGAGTTCCTTCAGGGCTCGCTTTGCTCTCTCCTTGGCCAAGGGGTCCTCGAAGTGTTGCTTCAACGCCCAGAGGAACTCCTCGAGACTTTCCAGTTCAGGCGCTTCCGACTGGCACATCTGGACATACCAGTCTGCCGCCCTCCCCTTCAGTTTGGTGGCAATGGTGATGATTCTTGCCTTTTCCGATTGGAAAAACGCCCCCCATTCTTCCATATAGGCTTTCGCATTCGTCAGGAAGAACGAGAGTTTGGTCGGGTCCCCATCAAACTTGACAGGGAAGTCTCGCATGCCGCCTCCCGCCGGGCTGCGCCCCACCACCGGTGTTGCTGCGGCGGGTGCTTCCCTGACGCGGGGCGGCACGGGGCCCCGGGGCGATCGCCCGGGCGATGCTGCGATTTCCATCTGGACCGACTGGTCCCCTTCACGCCTCCGCACCACCCGTCGCCGTTCCGGGGTCAGCCCCTGGGAAGAAGGGGTTGAATGCCTCTGGCTAGACTCTTCCCGGACCTCTCGCAACGAGGTCACATCCAAGCTCAGCTGTTTCAGTATAGCCTCCAACGAGTCCATTTTGGACTCCAACACTCGGATCCGATCCGGAGTGGGTGAGCCCTCCGTTGGCTGCACCTGCACCACGTTGGGGGATAATGGGTATCTCTGCTTCCAGGATGGGCCCCCCTCTGCTGTGGCATCTCCTCGGGTCTCATCCCAGGTGAGCAGCTCACCCGGATAGTTGAGGGTGGTCTCCGGGGCCGTTTCCAGCCCCCCGGCTTCGCTCTCCGACTCGGAGCTCGCCTCCTCTCTGATGGCGGACAGCTCTCCACCTTGGTACGGGCGGCCGGACTGCCTCACGGTCGAGTCCGGTTCCCCTTCCTCCATCATCAAGATGTCGGGTTCGGTCATCGCGGGCTCTCTCCCTCACAGGTTAGACGCGTGTCTTCCCTGGACAGGGGCCAGCGGAGTTAGGAACTGAGATTCTCAGCTTTATGTAATGATTGCCCTAGCCCCAAATACTCAGACTCACAAGAGGATGCTGAATGAAATCTGATTTATTAAAGTACTAGAGACAAATACAGAGAAAGCTGAGAATGAGCAAAAGCGCGCCAAATACAAACTTAAACCCTTGCTTCAAACGTATCCCGCCTCCCTCGTAACAGCCCCGCCCGGCACAGGTGCTAGCAATCGTCAGAGTTGCTAGCCTGGGAAAGTAACCTTGAGCGCAGTAGATAACAAAAACACATTCCAAAGCAAAGCCAAAATATAAGCGTTCCCATCCACCCTAGACAAATGAAACACGCATCCAATTAATGACATGCGAAACGTTACGATGCATCAAAGACATTGAAACGGCGCACATGACAAGCTGGGAGACCGGAAGAAGATAGGGCACATGTCACAACTGGGACTGGAGATGAGTGTCTGTGAACTGCAACACCACCCAAACTAGGCTGGCACCTGGAAGCTATGCAAGACCGATCTGGAACCACCGGGCAATGCTTGGCTCTGGAGGCAGGACTTGACTGAACTGGACAATCCAGGCTGAACCGGGTACACTGGGCTGAAGACTGAGGACAAGGCTGATGACGTGAAACAAGGCTGGACTTGGCTGGAGATTCTGGACTAGGCTGGGGGCTTGGCACATGACTAGGCAGGACTGCAGGCTCTTGACTAGGCTGGAAGCTTGAAACATGACTGGACTGTACTGCAGATCCTGAACAAGGTTGAGAACCTGGAGCACAACTAGATAGGTCTGAAGTTCCTGAACAATGCTGGATAATCAAAGCACGATGAAACTGAACTGGAGACTCTGAGCAAAGCTGGCAGCTACGAACAAGATTCGGAATGTGCCTGGAACATGCAGAATGGAGGCGGCAAGGCCCGAAGCTGGACACAAGGCTGAGGTTGCTGGATTTGGCAGGAAGAAGATCCTCTGTGGCAGCAGGTACAGGATACAGGTCCTCTACCATAGGAAACATTGATGCTGATTCCTCTCCAGCTATAGATGACGTTTCCACACAGGTAAGGATTCTTCCACTGGGCTGTGAGCTCAAAGGACCGGTTGTCTCCGGCAGCTTGCTCTTCTCGTGTCTGCCTTTTATGCCTGTCCTTTGCGCACCTATTTCCTTCTGCGGCCAATCAGGCTGCCTTCTCCTTCACACGCTTTTCTGCACACCTTTCCTGCACATTGATTGGAGGATTCAAATCCTCCTCCGATGACTGGCCAATCATCGTCCGGAACTTTTCCCGTGCTGCTGAGTCATTACTGGGTTTTGCTTTCCCGGTTTCTGCTTGATACGTTTCTCTTTCTCCTTCTGATTCAGAAAGAGTTTCATTTTCTGAGTCGGAAGCCAGCTGGAGCCTCACAACCAGATTCCAGACTACTTTTTTCCAGTATCAGCTCTGGCCTCCCACTTCCTTTCATGGAGGTTTATCTGAACTTTCTCGGGTATAATACACAGATTTAACCTTCTGTGACTGAAGGAACTTGCAGGGCTGCTCTGAGGAAGGGAAGGTTCTTGCTTGGCTTCAGATTCACCTCCTCTCATTGTGTTCCTCGCACACTAATAGACTGCCGTGTCCTCTGGCTTCAGGCCGTTCATTTGCAGATACAGCCGGCTGCGGGAGTCGTCCCTGGAGATGGTGAAGCGTCCCTTGACTTTATCCGAATAATTAATTGGGGTTGCGTATGTACCTATCACTGTAATCCATTCCAGTCCTTCCCTGGATACTGTGTCACCCAGTGCACGGCATAGCTGCTGAAGGTGAATCCCGAGGCCTGGCAAGAGAGACGGAGGGACCCTCCAGGCCTCCTCACGTCCCCTCCAGACTCCCCCAACTGGACCTCTGAACAGACACCTAAGATAAAAGTTGTTTGAATGAGCTCTCCTGGATGCCAGAATTAAAATGGAAAGAACCTCAATAGGGAGGAAACAATTACCTACTAAGGACACCAAGTTTACCCAGGGGATCATTTTGCTCCCTTGAATGAATGGAGGGAACTGACAGGTGAGGATTCAGGAAAGTGCACAAACGTTGTGTTGGTGGGTGTAGCCAGAAAAGGGAAACCGTGGGGCTCCCTTAAAGGGGAAATTGTGGCTCAATTTACATATTACTTCTGATAAAGGAGCCCCTCAGGGCGTTCATGTAAACGTTTCTGTGCACACCCCATGTAAACGTGATTTTTAAATAACATTCTAGACCAAAAAAAGCAGTCAAGAGAGGAACAAATTGGCATTATTGTTGTTATTATCATTTAGAAAAAATGAGCAGGTTTACACTGGAGTAAGTAAGTAAGGATCTGATAAAGGATCTTTGGAGTTCCGGAACACGTTTAAAGGTGAGAGAAAGAAAACATGCACCGAGATTAACTTAAATAGCCATGTTGGAGACCTTACATGAAAAGCATGGCACATGAGAATCCAGGGCATTTGCTCCACAGTTGTTCCCCTGATCATGTTCTTTGGAAGGAACCCAAAACAGCTGAATGCAGACCAAGCCATAAGGCAACATTTGCCACTCACAGTTGAATTTACACTTACATGTCCAAGTCGCAAAGCTAGAATTGAGGAAACTACAGGCAGTGCAGAAATAGCTTGATCCCGTGGGGTCTTTTTTTTTTTTTAGGTGAATGCTTTCAACTCAGCAGTTGTATGGATTTTATATACTGGTTTATATGTTTATTGGTTGTTAGCTGCCAACACTTGATTCTGCAAAATGGGAAGCCATACAAATTGAAATAATAATACTAAGAATACTAAAAATACTACCATTAATCATAATGCTATCACATGCACTCTCTCTGTGGACTGAGAAATAAAACATATGGCACTTCGTAGTCTCCAAAAATTTAACTTTGCCCTATATTTAGCAAAGCACGTCTGTGGTCCACTCACACATAGCTTCACTAAATAATCACAAATAATCGTAACTTCAAAATGAGACAAAATGAGGCACTTGATTTACTTCCCCAAACCCCCTCCACCCCATGCATGGGCAATGCAAGTAATGTGACAACACTGCCCCCTGCTGTAAAAGGGGAGGACGACAGGCATCTACCTTCTTTTCCAGGGTGGTAACTGAGGCTGAGAATGAATTATTATTACTTATTAATTTATTTTCTCTCCTGCCTTTATTATTTTTATAAATAACTCAAGGCAGGGAACCTACCTAATACTCCTTCCTCCTCCTATTTTCCCCAGAACAACAACCCTGTGAGGTGGGTTGAGCTGAGAGAAAGGGACTGGCCCAAAGTCACCCAGCCGGCTTTCATGCCTAACGTGGGACTAGAACTCTCCGTCTCTTGGTTTCTAGCCTGGAGCCTTCACCACTAGATCAAACTGGCTCCCTTTTATTAAGGTTAATTAATTAATTGATTGATTAATTAAGGTTCTTCAGGAAATCTAAGCAGGTCTAGTAAGACATCCAAAGCTGCTGTTCTGTTACCTGACTAGAAATACCTTTTCAAGTGTTCCTCTATGACAGATTGTATTCTCTGGGGTGGGTGAATTCTTATTTTTATTCCTAAACCCAATGAAATCACGGAAGAATATTTTAGGAATCACATCTGTGTCAGCGAGTACCAACCATCCCTAACAGCCAGATCCTTTCTGCACACCTCCAACCAAAACAGGCTCTTCTGGAAAGGTTGAGGCAATGCTGCCTTGTTCTCCCTTCTTCCTAGCTTTACTCTGGGCAGACAGAATTGGCAGCTGAGGGGAGAGAGCCTCTGGTTTAAGGGAATTGAATATACATTCATGTGGAAAGAATGAGAAAAGAGCAACATGTAGTAAAGAATTAATCTGGGGAGAGTTGGCGACACTGAAAACCAAAGGGGACTGAACTGCTAAATTGGACAAGGAAGAATTGCAGGTAATCACCTTTCTTCCTCAAATTAAATATAAACTTTTTAAAAACTGTCAGTTTATTCTACTGTCTGAATTTCCCTTGGTCTCCCCTACGAAACTGCTAACCAGGTTCCACAGTGATAATTCCAAATCAGGTCTGTATTCCCACTTGCTATGATGGACAGGAATCTGCTGCTTCTCAGTCTGAATACGGACATCCAACCTTCTGTGATTGAATGAACTTGGAGAGCGGCTCTGAGGAAGGGAAGGTTCTTGCCAGGCTTCAGACTCACTTCCTCTCACTGTGTCTCCAGCACAGTAATAGACTGCCGAGTCCTCCAGTTTCAGGCTGTTCATTTGCAGATAGACTTGGGTTTTGGAGTTGTCCCTGGAGATGGTGAAGCGTCCCTTGACTTTGTCTGAGTAGTAAGTACTGGAACCAGTGTCTATCCCTGCCACCCATTCCAGCCCTTTTCCAGGGGCCTGTCTCACCCAGCTCATCTCATAGCTGCTGAAGTCGAATCCGGAGGCTTGGCAGGAGAGGCGAAGGGACTCTCCGGGCCTTCTCACGTCTCCTCCAGACTCCACCAACTGGACTCTGACTGAACTCCTATTAAAAAAAAAAAAATCAATGAGCTCTCCTGCATAAAAAAAGTAAAATGGAAAGGTCCTGAAGAGGGAGGAAACTATTACCTCTGAGGACTGCTAGGAAGGACACCAAGTTTACCCAGAGGATCATTTTTGCTCCCTTGAAGGAATGGATGGAATTGACAGGAGAGGATAAAGGAAAGGGCACAAACTCTGTGTTGGTGGGTGTCGCCTGTCAAGGGAAACCATGGGGCTCCTTTAAAGGAGGAAATTGTGCCTCGATTTACATATTACTTCTGATAAAAGGGCCCCTCAGGGCATTGTTCTCATAGATTTCCTTGCACACATCTGACACTGGTGATTTTTGAAATAACTTTCCAGTCCTATGAAAAGCGAAGGGAATATTTTGTTTTTATTTTTCCTGTGAGTACATAGGGGAAAGGCAGGTTTACATTAGAGTAATTAAGACAGAGGCATGCAAAATTTCAGCACTTCTCAAAAGTAAGTCAAGGTAACAGAGAGTGAACTTGCACTAAGAATGTTTGAAAGAGACATGTTGAAGATAGAACATGCAAAGAATGGCACATCTCAGTTCGGGAAATATTTTTCCACCTTCCCTCCTTTAAAACATGCCGTTTTGAAGAATCCCAGAAGAACTGAATGCAGACCAATCCAGGAGGAACAATTTATAAGTCCGAGTTTAATGAGCGAAATCACAGGGAGAAATGGAATAGGTCGAGCCTGTGGGGTGTACTTGGCCTATTAGATGGGTTCTTAAGTTGGCAGTTGTATGAATTTAAAATATTGCTTTGTGGGGATGCGGTTAAACCGCTGAGCTGCTGAGCTTGCTGATCAGAAGGTTGGCGGTTCGAATCCGCATGACAGGATGAGCTCCCATTGCTAGTCCAGCTCTTGCCAACCTTGCAGTTTGAAAAGAAGCCAGTGTGAGTTGGTTAAGAGGTACCGCTTCGGTGGGCAGGTAACGGCATTCCATTTAGTCATGCCAGCCACATGACCATGGAAGTGTCTACAGACAAACGCCAGCTCTTCGGCTTTGAAACGGAGATGCGCACCGCCCCCTAGAGTCGGACACAACTGGACTTAATGTCAAGGGAAACCTTTACCTTTACCTTTGTTTTGGGTTGATATTTTGAGTTGTGTTTTTATCAGTTGCTAGTTCCCCAGAGTAAATTTGGAAAAATGAGCAGCCATACAAATTGAAATAATAATAATAATAATAATAATAATAATAATAATAATAATATAATAGCAATAGTAATAGTAATAGTAATACCAAATGCCATATACTAATAAAAATGCCAGCAAGTACAGTCTCTCTGTGAGCTGAGAAATTCTACTCAATCACTTCGTATTCCCCAAAGGATTCAGTGGCTCTATATTTAGCAAAGCACTTCTGTTGTCGACTCAGACATAGCTTCATGGTGAGGACTGCTGCCTCCTGAGATGGGACATTCTCTTGAGACCTTTTCAGTGAACCCATATGGAAATAACAGAAAGAAAGAAGTATGGCTCCAAAATGAGAAAATATCTAATGCCACTTCTGTTACTTCCCTACACCCCACCCCCTCCCCACACACGGGCAATGGGACTCAGGGTGACACCACTGCCCCCTGCTGGGGAGGGTGAGGAGGGGCGGCATCTGCCTGATTGTCCAAGGAGATTCTGACATTCCAGGAGGGGAAGTGAGGCTGAGAACCAATGAAGGTGCTCCAGGAGGTCTAAGCAGGTCTAGGGAAAGATCTAAATATGCTCTTTTCTTACAGGATAGAAAATTCCTTTTGAAGTCTTATTCTAGGAATGATTGCATTTTCTGTACATGGAGGATACTGATTTTGGCCTTATTTTCTAACTTCTGCCCCCTTCCTTGGTGTCACACCACACCAAACTCTTGCAGGCCTTGCAGCACCCTTATTTTATTACTACATTTTGACTGCTAGCAGAGGAAAATGATTTTAAATGTATTTAAACTTTCAAATGCCTAAATCTGTGTGCATGCGTTCATGTGTGTGTGTCTTTTTGTGTGTACAGATGTGCAGTACATCGATGGATAGAGGGACAGAGGATATATAGACATAGAAACAAATGCACCCAAAGAGGGAACGGGGCAGATCTACGTCTCAAGAAAGAGGAAATGAGGATACTCTCAAAACCAATAAAATAATTAAGAGTTCCAGGTAATGAATCAATTCTGTATTTCCTGATACTTTTTGAGAGTAGAACATGAGAACAATTTCCCTTTGCTGTCTTTCAGGAGGGTACTGAGATTTGCGATTTTCTTCCTATCAAAATGGAAAACAGATCCCAGAATGCCCAGGCCAAGATCAGCTCTTCCTCCCTCTTGGCACTCAGGCAGCTTTCCCAGGTCCCTCTCAAGTCCCCTGGGAAAATCCAGCCTTCTGGGGCTGAGCTGACTTGCAGAGCGGCTCTGAGGAAGGGAAGGTTTTTGCCAGGCTTCAGACTCACTTCCTCCCACTGTGTGTCTTGCACAGTAATAGACTGCCGAGTCCTCCAGCTTCAGGCTGTTCATTTGCAGGTAGACTTGGCTTTTGGAGTTGTCCCTGGAGATGGTGAAGCGTCCCTTGACTTTGTCCGAGTAGTAAATATAACTGGAACCATAGCTTATGCTGGACACCCATTCCAGGCCTTTCCTTGGAGCCTGTCTCACAAAGTACATAGTAGAGCTGCTGATGTTGAACCCAGAGGCTTGGCAGGTGAGGCGGAGGGACTCTCCAGGCCTTCTCACGTCCCCTCCGGACTCCACCAGCTGGGCCTCTGACAGGACACCTAAAATAAAAGTTGTTTTAATGAGCTCTCTTTTATGCAAGAATTAAAATGGAAAGAACCTGAATAGGAGGGAACCAATTACCTCTGAGGACTGCTAGGAAGGAAACCAAATTCAGCCACAGGATCATTTTTGCTCCCGTTAAAGAATAGAGGGGACTTGACAGGAAAGGATTCAGGAGAGGGCACAAACTTTGTGTTGGTGGCTGTAGCCTGAAAAGAGACACCCTGGGGCTCCTTTAAAAGGGAAATTGTGGCCTGATTTGCATATTGCTCAGCATAAAAGAGCCCCTCGGGGCTTTGAGGTATAGATTTAGTTCAACAGACCTTTCACACATGGGCCATAGAAGAAAGGGCAGCTTTACACTGGAATGATTAAAGCTTCTGACAGATGCTCCTCACTTAATGTAAGGGTTTTAAGGCGACAGAAAGAAATTGGGCATTGAAATTTCCTCAAGTAGCCACGTTACAGTCCGGAAATAAAGAGGATGGCACATGGGAGTCCAAAATGGTTGCTCCACAGTTGTCCCCTTGACCACGTTCTTTGGAAGAAACCAAAATTAAGTCAATGCAGACCAAGCCATATGGCCCAATTAATAGGCCACAGATCCATTTTACATACATATCCAAGCCTCAAAGTTGGAATATAAATCAATGGAAGCCTGTATAATGTTTCCTAATGGTTTGGTTTTTAACTCAGCAGCCATACTGATTATAAATATTGGGGTTTTTTGGTTGGCAATTTTTATGGTGTTATTTGTTATTAGCTGCCCAGAGTTAATTCATACTAAGACTCATAAAACTCGGTCTCCTACACTTATTCCATGGACTGAGAAACAGAAATAAATGACTTTTTTATTTTCCAAACAATTCAGTTTGTTCTATATTTAGCAAAGCACATCTGGTCTCAACTCAGATGTGGCTTCATGGTGAGGAATGTAATATCTTGGGATGTTAAATTTCTCTGAATTGCCTTCAGTGGTCTCTCAGGAAAATGAGCGTAAAAGTAATGATGCCTCCGAAGTGAGACAAGGCCTGTAGACCCTTCCTTGATTCCCCTCCCCCACCCACACCCCCACCCCAAACATATGCAAAGCGATTCCATGTGGCAACACTGCCCCCTGGTGGAAAACCTGAGGAGGGGAGGCATCTACTTAACTTTCCCAAGAGATTCTTGCATTAAGAAATGGTAATTAGGGCTCAAAAGAAATGAAAGAGCTCCAGGAAAGTTATGCTGCTCTAGGGATTAATCAAAAAACGCACTTTTATTATATGACAGGAAATTCCTTTCGATGGGTTTTTCTATGAGATACTGTATATTCCTGAGGTTGTGTATTCTTATTGTATCTCCTAAATATCATGAAACCGTGTAAAAACGAGTTGGGAAGGACCATCTCGGTCGTCTAGTACAACCCATCCCTAAGTGGTGGGGAGCCAGACCCTCTCTGCAGACCTCCAACCAAAAGGGTCTGTTCTGGCCAGATTGAAGCAGGTCCCCCTCGTTCTTCCCTCGGCCTCGTTTTACTCCAGGCAGGGCTTATCATTGGTCAAAATCTGCTCTGTACCAGTTCTGTATTCTCTCTGAGAGGAGGATAATTCTTAGCATGTCTTGTCCTTCTTCTACCATCCATTTGCAAAAGATTTTGCTAAATATGAGACTTAGAGGAAAACATAATTTTATCCTCTTTATTTTTATTTATTTCTTCAAACTGTATCCCACTTTTTTACATAAACTCCATCTCTACATTCACCAGACCCCTTTTGGCCATTTCCTATCCTTCAATTAAAGCAGAAGCTGTCACTGAATATACAGCCCTCAGGATAAAAGGCACTCAGTGCATTGACCTTCCACTTTTCCTTGAAGGTATATTACAGAGAGGAGAGGAGAGGAGAGGAGAGGAGAGTAGAGGAGAGGAGAGGAGAGGAGAATTTTCCCTTAATTAGCAAATGTCTTTTGATAAAAGAATTATTGTTACTGTTAACTTTAGAGATTTCTCTGAAACTATTTTGAGATCATGAGGAAGTCCTTATAAGAGTCAGACAATAGAGGAAATAAAGCAAGTAAATGTTTTTGTGTTATTTCAAATGTTGAAAGTTCAATCGACAAACACCCACCCAGAATTATTTAACAGTTGCATTAGAGACAGGAGGGGATGGCGTAGATTATTTAAAAAAAACTCTGTGTGTTTGTGTGCTGTGTATGTTGTGTCCATGTGCTTGAGTGGTTTTTCGTTAACTGTGGTCTGTGGATGAAACCCGTGTTTATGTGATGCAGACCAAGCAATCCAGACTCATACGCATGCCAGAATGGTTGAATGTCCACATGTGATGATTGCCTTAATCCAAATAACACTCTCAGACTCAGAATCTCAATTCAGGTTCTTGGTTTATTTAGAAAAGAGTGCAAACAGGTAAAAAGCTGAGAATGAGAAAAGCGTGCCTAAACTCAAACTAAATAGCGTCTTTGCAAATGCCCCCCATCCTACTGGTGTTTGAAAGGTCCCTGAACAACTGGCTTTTCACCCAGGTCCTTGGCAACTGTGATTGAAGCCCCTTGTTCTTCTTTTTCTTTGTTCCCATCTAGGAACAAGGCTCAGAACTGTCATCTCCTCTGAGTACACCCTTTCTACTTGCTCCATATTCAGAGGGATTATTCAGACCCACAGTGCCCCCTAGTGTAAAACCATTGAAGATGAGGCAGAGGGCTTAATTCCCCAAGGAGATGTCTGTATTCTAAGAGGGGAAGAGAGGTGGGAAGAAGTTACTGAGTTCTAGAAGAGCAAAAGAGGTCCAGTAAGGGAGATGGGGATAGAATCTGGGCTCTCAATAATTAGGGCTGCGAAGGTCATTCTTTTGTTGGAGGTGGGGAGACACCTTTCCTAAACTTCCTAGTATACAACTTTCCCTTTATTGACTTGAGAACCCCTGATCTACATGCCTTTGCTATTATAAGTATTATAACACAACCTCATTTAGACTACCCTTGGCCTGATGTTTTTAATGCCTTATTTTTGAAGCCAATTAGTGGACAGCTAGGACCACTGAATTGGAGCAGAGCTTACACAGCCGAGGAGCTGTGCACAGAAAAATAAGATTATCATAGATAGCTTTAATAAGCATGTCAGAGGAACACAGGTTATTGATCTTAAACACTCAGCCCTCCCAACTATAAAGAATTACATGCTTAGATAGAGTAGGTTCAAAATAAAGGAATATCTTACTCATTTCATTCAAGCTCCAGTTACATTTCCATTCAGAAAGGGTGAAATCTTTGTTCTTTTTTGTCTTCCCCAACTTAATTCACCATTAGCCCTATTGCTGCTAAGACCTGCATGTAGAAAGGGGAATTCCAGGCCTATCACATGGCACCCAGAGAGAAGGACCAGCACACAGCCGTGCGCATAACTCCCGGTCTTAAAGAAGGATGAAGAGAGAAAAGTGGAATTGGGAGTGGAAAAATCAGTTTCCTCCAAAACATGAAGAGTTGCATCATGGGATGGACTCAATTTACATGCTAATACACATGCTAATGAGGCATGCTGGATTGACCAGTACCTCCAACAATTTTCTGGCTTTGGCCCCCTTCCTCGGTGTCACACCACACCAAACTAGTTGTGGTCTTAGAGCATCCTAATTTTATTACCTGGCTACATTGCTACTGCTAACAGGGGAATATGATTTCTAAACATATTTAAAATTTCAAATACCTTTATATGTGTTTGTGCATAAGTCTGTTTGTGAGTGTGTGGGTAAATATATACAATGTGTGTGTGTTTCCACATATATGTGTATATATATACAGAGAGAGAGAGATTGAGAGACAGAGAGATGCACAGACATAGAAACAAATGTAAAGAAAGAGCGACAGGGTGGATCTGGGTCTCAAGAGAGAATAAATGAAGGTTGAACTGCAAAATCAGTAAAAGAATTAAGAATTCCAATTAATCCAATTTTGTATTTCTAGAGATTTTTTGAGAGCAGAACTAGTGAGCAATTTGCCTTTGACATCTTTCAGGAGTTTTTCTTTTCTTTTCTTTTCTTTTAACTATTCTTTGTTTTTGGCTGATATTTTCCGCTTTCCTCCCATCCAAATGGAAAACATCTCCCACAATGCCCAGGCCAAGATCTCTTCTTAGTTTCTCTTCGCACTCAGGCAGCTTTCTCAGCTCCCTCTCAAGTCTCCTGGGAAAATCCATCCTTCTGGGGCTGAGCTGACTTGCAGAGCGGCTCTGAGGAAGGGAAGGTTTTTGCCAGGCTTCAGACTCACTTCCTCTCACTGTGTCCCTCGCACAGTAATAGACTGCCGAGTCCTCCGGCTTCAGGCTGTTCATCTGCAGATAGAGTTGGCTTTTGGAGTTGTCCCTGGAGATGGTGAAGCGTCCCTTCACTTTGTCCGAGTAGGTTTCTCCATCATTATCTATACGTTCAAACCCTTTGTCCGAGTACTTAACGTCACTTAAACCATCGTTTATGTATGCCACCCATTCCAGGCCTTCCCCTGGAGCCTGTCTCACCCAGCTCATGCCATAGATGCTGAAGCTGAAGCCGGAGGCTTGGCAGGTGAGGCGGAGGGACTCTCCAGGCCTCCTCATGTCCCCTCCGGACTCCACCAACTGGGCCTCTGACAGGACACCTAAATAAAAGTTGTTTTAATGAGCTCTCCTTTATGCAAGAATTAAAATGGAAAGAACCTGAATAGGAGGGAACCAATTACCTCTGAGGACTGCCAGTAAGGAAACCAAATTCAGCCACAGGATCATTTTTGCTCCCGTTAAAGAATAGAGGGGACTTGACAGGAAAGGATTCAGGAAAGGGCACAAACTTTGTGTCGGTGGGTGTAGCCTGAAAAGAGACACCCTGGGGCTCCTTTAAAGGGGAAATTGTGGCCCGATTTACATATTCTTCAGCATAAAAGAGCCCCTCGGGGCTTTGAGGTATATATTTAGTTCAACAAACCTTTTACACATGGGACATAGAAGAAAGGGCAGCTTTACACTGGAATATTTAAAGCTTATGACAGAAGCTCCTCTTTTCAAGTAAGGGTTTTAAGGTGACAGAAAGAAATCAGGCATTGAAATTTCCTTAAATAGTGACGTTAGAGCCCGGACATGGCAAGGATGTCACATCGCAGTTCAGGATGGTTGCTCCACAGTTGTTCCCTTGACCACGTTCTTTGGAAGACACCGAAAATAAGTGAATGCAGACCAAGCCATAAGGCCCAATTTGTAAGACACATTTGAATTTTACATAAACATCCAAGTCTCAAAGGTGAAATGTAACTCATTAGAACCTTTAGAATGTTTCTTCTTAGTTTGGTTTTTAACTCAGCAGCCGTACTGATTACAAATACTGGGGGTTTTTTGGGTTGCCATTTTTATGTTCTTCTTATGTGTTATTAGCTGCCCAGAGTTAATTCATACTAAGACTCATAAAACTCCCTTTCCTACACTTATTCCATGGACTGAAAAACACAAATAAATGACATTGCATTTTCCAAACAATTCAGTTTGTTCTATATTAAGCGAGGCACATCAGTTCTCAACTCAGATGTGGCTTCATGGTGAGGAATGTAGTCTCTTGGGATATTAAACTTTCTTGAGGTCTTTTCAGTGAACTCTTAGGAAAATAAGAGTAAATGTAATGATGCCTCTGAAGTGAGACAAGGCCTGTAGACCCTTCCTTTATTCCTCTCCCCCACTCCTACCCCACACATAGAGAAAGCCATTCCGTGTGGCAACACTGCCCCCTGGTGTACAATGTGAGGAGGGGAGACAACTACTTAATTTTCCCAGGAGATTCTTGCCTTCAAAAACAGGAATTACGGCAAAGGGGAAATAAAGGATCTCCAGGAGATCTAAGCAGGTTTAGGGAGAAATCCAAAGCTGATCTTCCACTATATTGTAGGAAATTGCTTTTGATGGGTTACTTATTGTGAGATTGTGTTTTCTGGAGGTGGGGGGTCTTCTCTTTTCTCTTAAACCTCATAAATTTATAGAATGAAATAGTTAGGAAAAACCTTCTAGGTCATCTCATAGAAACCGTCCTTCTTAGGTGGCCATCCAGGTCCTGTCTGCAGACCTGCCACCAAAAGAGACTCCTCTTCCCACACTGAGCCAAGGCTGCCCTGTCCCTCCCTCATCCAAGGTTCCCTCTAGGCACACAGGATGGCAGCGTTGATCATCTGTCAAAATGTGGTCTGTCTGCGTTTTGTGTTTTTCTTGAGAGCAGAATAATTCCTATGGTCCCTGCTATTGAGAAATTCTATATAGCTGAGAAGGATGAAACAGTGAGGGAAGCAGGGATTTCATCCTTAATCTGTATGGAGCAGAGAGTTTTGCTTCATAGAGAGGACCACAAATCATGGCTTTCTAGATAATGTAGTTAGAATGAACCCTCCATAAAAGTTCTTCTTGGAAAATTCCTTTTCCATGGCTTTCACTTTACATATTTCCTTTGATGGAACCCTTATAATTCAGGCAGATTTTGTGAGCCCCTTCCATATTTCACCAAGAGGTTGCTACTCTCTGGGCAAGAAGTCATGGAGAGGCTGAGCAATTTAGCCTGCTGGAGAACAAGGAACAAAGGGCCAGCACTCTTTTCATTGCAAATGTTTAATATAATTTCTATTTTATCTCCTAAAAAAATAAATAAAGGTGTTTCAAAAAACTCTCCTGTATGAAAGAATTAAAAAGGAAAGAAACTCTGTATAGAGGGAAGAATTACCTCTGAGGACTGCCAAAAAGGACACCAAGTTTAGCTGCAGAATCATTTCACCTCCCTCGAATGAATGGAGGGAAATTGACAGGAAGGGATTCAGGAGAGTGAACAAACTTTGTGTTGCTGGGTGTAGCCTGGAATGGAAACCACGGGGCTCCTTTAAAGAGGAAATTAAGCTTTGATTTCACATCGCTTCTGAGAAAAGAGCCCCTCAGGGCCTCCACATAACGATTGCTTTGCAAACACCTTTCACACATGATTTTGAATTGATGGAAATATCTCAGAGCAATCAAGCCAGAATTGTTATTGTTATTGTTATTATCAGTACATACAGAAAAGGACAGGTTTTCATGTGAGAAAGGAAAGCAAGATCTCATAAAACCACAGTCTTTCAAGGAAGCATTTAAAGGTAAGAGAAAGTTCAATTAAAGCAGAAGCTGTCACTGAATATACAGTCCGCAGGATAAAAGAGACCCTCAGTGCATTGACCTTCCACTTTTCCTTGAAAATAAATTCCACTGAGGAGAACAGAGCAGAGCAGAGCAGAGCAGAGGAGAGGAGAGGAGAGGAGAGGAGAGGAGAGGAGAATTGTCCCTTAATTTACAAATGTCTTTGGATAAAATAATTACTCTTTCTGTTAACTTTAGAGATTTCTCTGAAACTATTTTGAGATCATGAGGAAGTCCTTTTAAGAGTCAGACAGTAGAGGAAATAAAGCAAGTAAATGTTTTTGTGCTATTTCAAATGTTGAAAGTACAATCGACAAACACCCACCAAGAATTATTTAACAGTTAGATAGATAGTTTTAATGAGCACGGCAGAGGAACACAGGTTATTGATCTTACACACTCAGCCCTCCCAACCATAAAGAATTACATGCTTAGAGTAGGTTCAAATAAAGTAAAGCAATATCTTACTCATTTTATTCAAGGTCCAGTTACATTTCCATTCAGAAAGGATGAAATCTTTGTTCTTCATTTGTCTTTCCTAAATTAATTCACCCTTAGCCCTATAGCTGTAAGACCTGCCTGTAGAAAGGGGAATTCCAGGCCTACCACGTGGCACCCAGAGAGATGGAGCAGCACACAGCGATGTGCATAGCTCCCAGTCTTGAAGAAGGATGAAGAGAGGAAAGAGGAAGTGGGAGTGCAACAATCAGCTTCCTCCGAAACATGAAGAGTTGCATCTTGAGATGAACTCAAATTACATGCTAATGCACATGCTAATGAGGCATGCTGGATTGGCCAGTACCTCCAACAATTTTCTGGCTTTGGCCCCCTTCCTCGGTGTCACACCCCACCAAACTATTTGGGGTCTTAGAGCATCCTAATTTTATTACCTGGCTACATTGCTACGGCTAGCAGGGGAATATGATTTTAAACATATTTAAACTTTCAAATACCTATATATATGTTTGTGCATATGTCTTTGTGTGTGAGTGTGTGGGTATGTGTATACAATTGTGTGTGTGTGTGTGTGTTTATGTATGTGTGTGTGTGTGTGTGTATATATATATATAAATAAATAGAAAGAGAGAGAGAAAGAGAGAGAGAGAGAGATTGGGAGGGAGACAGAGAAATATATGCATAGAGACGGAAACAGCTGTAAAGAAAGAGCCAAGGGTGGATCTAGGTCTCAAGAGACATTAAATTAAGGTTGAACTACAAAACTACCAATCACTGCAACCCATTCCAGGCCTTTTCCAGGGGCCTGTCTCACCCAGTTCATGCCATAGCTGCTGAAGGTGAACCCGGAGGCTTGGCAGGAGAGACGGAGGGACTCTCCAGACCTTCTCACATCCCCTTCAGACTCCACCAACTGGGCCTCTGACAGGACACCTAAAAAGAAAAAGGTATTTCATTGAGCTCTCCTGCATACAAGAAGTAAGATGGAAAGATCCTGACAAGCAAAGAAAGAATTACCTCTGAGAAGAAGCAGATCAAGCCAATATGGTGTTCCTTCTTTATTAGATCGCTTGCAACCTTCCCTGCCGGCTTCCCCATTGACTTTCTGGGGAACCAAGCAGAGAAGATTGCAGATGGCGATCACGTGATCACAGCCCCCTAGCAACGATATGTAAATGTGACCTGGTTGCCAAGAGCCAAAAATGTGGTCACATGATCATGAGGGGGGGGGGCGTTCCTGCAACGTTTCACAATGGCCAGAAGTGCTTTACTGGCCATAAAGCACCCTTTCCAAGGCCGACATTGCTTTGAACGGTCATTAAGCAATCAGTCGTTAAGTGAGGACTTCCTGTATATTAATGTGGAAGGAAGGAGAAAAGAGCAACATGTAGAAAATAATTAAACTGGGGAGGGGTGGCGATATTGAGAACCAAAGGGGACTGAACTGCAAAATATCTCAAGGAACAATTGTCGGTAAGGAATCCATATTGCTACCTAAGCTTAAATTTTAACTTCTTAAAAACGGCCCAGTTTATTCCACTGCCCTGAGATTTCCTTCATCTCCCCTTCCGAAATTCGAACCACGGTTGGAAGGAAATCTTGTCATCTTCATTCAGAGCTGGGAATAAAAAATGCTCAGGCCATTGTGTGAACTGGTTGAAAGTTTATTTTCCAAGCTGCTTGGAGGTGGAAACACTTAGGACTTTCCTTCCAGCCCTTTTTATGGACAAGTTTTGCGGTTCTTATGTGAAAATATTTCTGCCCTATAGCAATGTCCATGCAAACGCACTTAGCCAGTGGATGGAAAGGGGGTGCTCTCTAGGAATTCTGGGAAGGAGCAATTCCCCAGCGTTCAGAGGGGGGGTGCTCTGTGGTGGGGCCCCTGCTGGGTCGGGGTTCCCTTTGCTTAGGGCAGTTTGGCTTCCGCCTGAGCTGGGATCTCTTCCTGTTTGGCGCTGCTAGATCGGAAGGTGAAATTTCTGGAGAAGGAATCTTTTCTGGAGATCTCTTCGGCCTAGGAAGAATGTTGACTTGAATGGGACCTTTTCTTTGAAAGATCTCTGGCAAAGTCTGAAAGGGATCTTTTGTCAAAACAGCTGGGTGCTTCCTGTTCCATTTTCACCTTAATCCTTGCTTGAGGAGGGAAATCTGTACGGCGGGAATTGCAGTATTTGGGGAAGAAAGTAAGGAGGAAGACAGAGATCTTGACTCCTTCTTACACCGCATTACCCACCGCGTCTTCCAAGATCAGCTGTGGGCTCTCACTTCATTCTGTGGAGATTTATTTGCTTCTTCACATTCTAATTACACAGACTCAACCTCCTGTGACTGAATCAACTTGCAGAGCTGCTCTGAGCAATGGGAGGTTTTTGCCAGGCTTCAGACTCAGTTCCTCTCACTGTGTCTCCTGCACAGTAATAGACTGTCGAGTCCTCTGGCTTCAGGCTGTTCATTTGCAGATAGACCTGGCTGCGGGAATCGTCCCTGGAGATGGTGAACTGCCCCTTGACTTTATCCAAATAATAAATTGGAGATGAGGATCTCCCAATCACTGCAACCCATTCCAGGCCTTTTCCAGGGGCCTGTCTCACCCAGTCCATGCCAGAGCTGCTGAAGTTGAATCCAGAGGCTTAACAGGAGAGACGGAGGGACTCTCCAGGCCTCCTCACGTCCCCTCCAGACTCCACCAACTGGTCCTCTGACTGGACACCTACAAAGAAAGGTGTTTTGGTGAAATCTCCTGTATACAAGAATTAAGCTGGAAAGGACCTGAATATGATAGAAACGATGACCTCTGCGGACTGCCAGGAAGGACATCAAGTTGAGCCACAGGATCATTTTTGCTCACTCTAATGATTGGAGGGGAATTGACAGGTGAGGATTCAGGAAACTGCACAAACACATGGAAATAACCTGAATAGGGAGGAAACAATTACCTCTGAGGATTGCTAGTAAGGAAACCAAGTTCAGCCACTGGATCATTTTTATTCCCTTGAATGACTGAAGGAGAATTGACAGGAGAGGATTCAGGAAAGGGCGCAGCCTTTGGGTTGGTGGGTATAGCCTGAAAAGGGAATGCATGGGGCTCCTTTAAAGGGGAAATTGTGATTCAATTTACATATTTCTTCTGATAAAAGAACCCCTCGGATCACTGATCTCATAGCTTTCCTTGCACACATCTGACACTGGTGATTTTCATCATAACTTTCCAATTCTACAAAAAGTGAAGGCAAGGTTTTTTCTTTTTGTTGTTGTTTTTTACTGTGAGTACATAGGAGAAAGACAGGTTTACATTACAGTAATTAAAAGACAGAGATGCAAAACCTCAGCTCAGGAAATTCTTTCCACCTTCTTTCCCTTAACCAGGCCCTCCTGAAGAAACCCCAAAGAACTGAATTCAGAACAAGCCAGGAGGAACAATTTATAAGTCAGAGTTTAATGAGAGAAATCACAGGGAGAAACAGAATAGATGGAGCCCGTGGGTTGGTCTTTGCCTATTTGAATGGTTTTTAAGTTGGTAGTTGTATGAATTTAATATATTGCTTTGATTGAGCCAGTATTTTGTATTAATAATAATACCAATACCAATAATAATAATAATAGCAGTAGCAGTAGCATTAGTAATACCAATGCCATATACCCATAAAAATGCCAGCAAATACACTCTCTCTCTGGACTGGGAAATACTCATAAGTCTCTTTCTATTCCCCAAAGGGTTCCGTTGCTCTCTATTTAGCAGAGCGCATCTGTTGTCAACTCTGACATGGCTTCACAGTGAGGATTGGAGCCTCCTGAGATGTGAAATTTTCTTGAGACCTTCTCAGTGAACTAATATGGAAATAACAGAACAAACAAGGATGCCTCCAAAATGAGACAATATCTAATGACACTACTTTTATTTCCCTACCCCACCCCACCACCCCACACACAGGCAATGCGATTCAGGGTGACACCACTGGCCCCTGCTGCAGAAGGTGAGGAAGAGGGGCATCTGCCTAATTCTCCAAGGAGATTCTGACATTCCAGGAGGGGAAGTGTGGCTGAGAAGAAATGATGGTTCTCCAGGAGGTCTAAGCAGGTCTAGGGATATATCTGAATATGCACTTTTGTTCTGGGATCGGGACAAGGTCAAGGCCAAAAACGGTATGGAATGGCACCTGGCCAGTGCTTTGATGAACAGCATTGTTGTAGGCAACTTCTGCAAATGGTAGGAGGTCGACCCAATCATCTTGCTGATAATTGACAAAAGCACGCAGATATTGTTCAAGGGTAGAATTGACTGCCTCCGTATTTCCGTCAGTGTCCGGATGCGACGCAGTTGAAAATGCTTGGTTAGTGCCCAGTAATTTCATAAATTCCCGCCAAAACCTGGACGTGAATTGTGTACCTCTGACCGTCACCAAGCGGGCGGGGCATCCGTGAATGTTGTACACGTGTACAATGAAGAGGCAGGCCAGCTGTTGTGCCGATGGGATGGAGGTACATGGGATGAAATGGGCTTGTTTAGAGAAAAAATCTTTCACCACCCAAATGACAGTTTTCCTCTGGCTAGGAGGTAAATCGACAGTGAAGTCCATAGAGATCTCCTCCCAAGGGCGGGAAGGATGAGCCACTGGTTGTAACAAGCCCTGGGGCTTTCCCACTTTTTGTTTAGAAGCAGCACATACTGGGCAGGAATCGACGTATTCTTTGATGTCGTGCCGTAGTGTTGGCCACCAGAATTGGCGTCTAACCAGATGAAGGGTCTTACCGAACCCAAAATGCCCAGCCCTTCTGTCATCATGGGATCGTGACAGAATGGTTTTGCGCAACGTCTCAGGTACATTGACATGATCATGCTTCCATGCAAAATCTTGTTTAAAAGTAACCTCGTTGAGGTTTGCTTGCAACCAAGTGTCAGTTTTCAGCTCAGAAAGAAACTGTTGTTGCAAGTCTGAGAGAACAGGCAAGTGAGATGAAACTGAAGCATCTGTGCGCTGTGCTCGGGTTTGGCTGTGAGTCACAGCTGCCAGACTCATTTGGGGCTCTGTCCAGAGAGTTCCCACTAGATCTGGCACCGTACTGGCATCCTGAGGCTGGCGCGAAAGTGCATCAGCGAGGAAGTTGGTTTTTCCAGGTATAAATTTCAGTTTAAAGTCAAAACGACTAAAGAATTCAGCCCACCTAATTTGTTTTGGGCTCAGTTTGCGAGAGGCAGTCAGTGCCTCCAGGTTTTTATGATCAGTCCAAACTTCGAACGGGTGGGTAGCCCCCTCCAATAAGTGACGCCAGCTTTCCAAAGCAGCTTTAACAGCAAAAGCCTCTTTCTCCCAAATGTGCCATCTCCTTTCCGTCTCTGAAAATTTACGGGAGAGGTAAGCACATGGCTTTAACTGTCCGAGGTTATCCCTTTGCATTAACAGAGCTCCAATTGAGAAATCAGAAGCGTCTACCTGTACCACAAATGGTTTGTCAGGATCAGGATGCTGCAGAATGGGTTCGGATGTAAACAGGGTCTGAAAAGCCCTCTGGCATGCGGGTGTCCATTTTAGGAGTGCTCCTGGATTTTTCACCCTCCGTGTGTCCCCCAAACCTTTAGTTTTGAGCAACTCAGTGAGGGTTAGCGCAATTTCCGCGAACCCCTGGATGAAAGGCCGATAAAAATTCGCAAATCCAAGGAGACTTTGGAGCTGCTTATGCGTGCGTGGCGGCTCCCATGCCAAAATGGCTTCAATTTTAGTGGGATCCATTTCAATTCCCTTATCGGAAATCCGATAGCCCAGATAATCAATTTGTGACTTATGAAATGCACATTTTGACAGTTTAGCATACAATTCTGCCTTTCTCAGTTTGCTCAGAACTTGTCTGACTAGATATATATGTTCCTCCATCATTTCAGTATATATTAAAACATCATCTAAATACACCAATACCCCTTTAAATAGGTGGTCATGCAAGACCTCATTGATAAGTTGCATAAAAACCCCTGGCGCCCCCGCCAATTCAAATGGCAGCACTTTATATTGAAAAGCACCCAAAGGACAATTAAACGCAGTTTTCCATTCATCCCCCTCCCGTATGCGAATACGGAAATATGCCTCCCTCAAGTCCAGCTTAGAGAATATTTTCCCCTTTGCCAGATGTGTTAGCATGTCCTTTATCAGGGGCAAAGGATATTTATTTAATATTGATACTGCATTGAGCCCACAGAAATCTGTACACAGTCTCAAAGTGCCATCCTTCTTTGGTCGAAACAGTACAGGTGTGCCTACTGGAGAGCTGGCCGGTTCAATGAAACCCCTAGCTAGATTTTTGTCAATGAACTCTTGTAGTGTTGCCAGCTCCTTCTGGGTCATAGAATAAATTTTTGGACTAGGCAATTTCACATTAGGAACAAATTCTATGGCACAGTCAGTTTTGCGATGAGGCGGCAGCCGATCCACCTCTTTTTCACCAAACACATCGGCAAAGTCCTGGTATTGCTCCGGCAGCCCTTCCAGCGGCTCAAGGACTTGCAGAGAAGTGGTTGCTGCCTGTCCCACCTCGTTGTCATCTAGTTGGTCTTCCGCAGGGGCTTTATAAAATCCATCTGCGAACATCACCGTTCGATGCACCCAGTTTATGGAGGGATTTTGCCGTACAAACCAGGGCATCCCCAAGATGACCAAAGGTCCCCCTACCGGTGCCACAATAAACGGTAATTTTTCCCAATGGCTGCCCATTTGCAAGGCAACCATACCGGTAGTGTGGGTAACTGGTTTCCCCCCTGCCATGGTCCCATCCAACTGGGTAAAGATCGGCCGCTTTAAAGGGAACGTGGGTAACCCCAACGCAGTAATCATGTCGGGGTGCATCAAGGACCGTGAACACCCCGAATCAACCATGGCCCACAGTTCTATGGTTTGGGTGCTGGACCCCAACTTCACTCTAACGGTCAGGGTAGGGAAATCCCCACTCACTGAAACATGGTCGTGCCCATCTTCTTCTTCTTCCACCTGCCCCACGGCGCCCTTCAAAGCAGGTGGCTGGCGTTTCCCGCCAGCTCCTCGGTCTCCTGTCCCCTCTCTTCTCCAAAAAAGGGGATGCCTTCAGGTTCCTCGTCGGCCAGGGCGGCTTTCATCTTCCTTGGTAGGTATAGCGATTTCCCAGCCGGTTTAGCTGGGCGATCCTCAGCTCGTCTTTTTGGGCATGCCGCCACCCGGTGCCCTTCCTTCCCACAGCGCAGACATTGCCCCTTAGCAAAACGACGCTCCCTCTCCTCTTCCCATGCACGCTGGCTGTGTCATCCTGAAGAGATCGAAGCGCGAGCGCTTTTGATGGTTTTGCTTTGCTTCACCGCCTTACAATGTGCGAAGGTTTCCAGGGCGTTTTCAGCGCTGCCAGCTAGTTGAATCCACCCATACAAAGTCTTTGGGTCATCACGCCCCAGAGCCCACCGTAGGACCTCAGTTTCCAGCCCATCTTTAAACATCTCTACTAGGCTTGACTGGGACCAATCCTCAACTTGTCCGGCCAGTGCTTTGAATTCTAACGCGTAGTCTGCCACTGAAAGCGACCCTTGGGCCAGATTCTTCAGAGCCTGTTTCACCCTTTCTTGTGCCAGAGGGTCCTCAAAGTGTTGTTTTAGCACCCACAGGAACTCCTCGATGTCTTCCAGCTCTGGGGCCTCTGCTTGACACAGCTGGACGTACCAATCCGCCGCCCTCCCCTTCAGCCTATTTGCAATGGCATTGATTTTCCCCCTCTCGGAGCGGAAGCTCTGCTCCCAATCCTCCATGTCGCTATTAGCATTAGTAATGAAGAAAGACAGTTTTGTAGGATCACTGTCAAACTTCACAAGAAAGGGGGGGGGTCTTGCCGCCTCCAGCCATTCGGCTTTTCCAGTCACGTCTAGGGTCCTCCTCCCTGTTGCTGACTGTCGGAACCGAGTCCAACCTCTTCTCCGTGGAGATGGGGGTGGTGACTCCGGGTTAGCGTTCTGCTCCCTAGCGCCCCTTCGTCTTCCCTCAGCTGACCCCGACTTCCCACGGCTTTCTTTTAGCATCACTGCCAAAGACTCCAACTTCTCCTCTAAAGCCTTCATTCACGTGGGGGTGACTGATTCTTCAGCCGCACCAGTTACCACTACCACTGTAGGTGACAACGGAGGTCCTGGTTTCTGAACCTCTTGGGTGTCCCCTACAGCGGAGTCCTCGTCCTCGTCCCCCTTTCTATATTCGGCCCCTGGCGTGCCCGTCATTTCTGACTTTACCAACTGCTCACCGGGTTGTAGCCCCAGCTGTTCCTGGCGGGCTGCCCTCTCCACGCGGGCACTCCGGGCCACCCGCACCATCGTGGTGTCCGGCTCCTCTTCAATCCACTTGGCTTCTCGTAGTAGAGACATCGCTAGCGCTCCCCGTCACAGGTAACCTGGCTAGGGGCTAGCGGGGAAAATTTCTTTGATGATTCTCAGCTTTATATAATGATTGCCTTCTCCCAACGAAGTCAGTCTCACCAGTGTTTAGTGAATAAAACTGATTTATTGAAAGGATAGTATGCAAATAGGAAGAAAGCTGAGAATAAGCAAAAGCGCGCCAAATACAAACTAAAACCCCTCACCTCCAAGCCAATCCCGCCCCCCTCCCAACATCGAAACCACCCCCTCCCAGCATTGGCAAACGTCACACATCTGCCTGGGAAAGTAACCTTGAATACATGTCATAACCCAAACACACATTCCTTCAGAGTAACAGAAAGATAACAGCCTGGCAGGGCTGGAATTCTCCACCCCGCAGGAGATAGACACGGATCAGGAACATGACATGCGAAACGTTACGTTGTATGCAAACCATTGGAACGATGAACATGACATTTTGTTACCGGATAGAAAATTCCTTTTGAAGTCTTACTCTATGACTGATTGCATTTTCTGTACAGGGAGGATACATATTTTTTTTCCCTGGTGTCACATCAAATCATGGAGTAAATGAATTGCGAAGCACCATCTAGCTAATCCATTGCAAACCATCCCTATCAGGTGGTCAGCCAGATCCTCTCTGTAGAACACCAACCATGAGACATTATTTGAAGCAGATTGAGGCAACTCTGCCCTCTTCACCCCTCCTCCTCATTTTACTCTAGGTAAACAGACCTGCAAAGATGCAACATTTGACACAATCGGCTCTTTACTAGTTCTGTGTTCTTTTTGATAGGATAATTCATTCTAAGTGTTGCTTCTGCATCTCCTGTCATTAACTGTTATTGGATCACTCTGGTTATCATTCCGATGAGACATGGAGTAAAACATTATTTTATCTTTTGCTCCATTCCTTTATTTCTCCAAAATCTCTTCCCATTTCCATAAATGAAACTCCCATTCATCCTCTCAGGCAAGAAAAAAAGGAGTATTGCTCACAGAGGCAAAACCAACCAAAGTCACTGAAGACTTGCAATGGCCCTATAGTGGGCCTTCTAAGGGAAGTGTGGCAATGTATCTGGTCAGAAAACCACAGATGTTGCATCCTCTGTTGAAGGCATGCATCTAACCTCCAACATTGCACCACTTGTTAACATGGAAACAAAGAGCAATTCCCAGTGCTCCCCCCCCCCCTTTGAAAATACTGTGAGTCATCCTTCCTCCTTTCCTTAGCAAGGATTAAACCTGGTTTGACCCCCTTGAGGCCAAAGGAACCCCCCAGCGAGTCAGAGCCTTGGAATTTCCCACTCCGCAGGCAACACCCCTCACCTTTCCTTCATCCCTCTTTCTTCTATGAACTGGAACATGATGATCGATGCTTGCAATAAAGGGTGATCTTCCTCCTTATCGTTGCTTTCCATCCGTTGCATCTATGAGAGTAAGTTAATTTTTTGTCCTTGATTTTTTTTCAGAATGATCAATCAGTCAAAAGAAGATCAAGATTGTTTTAGCCAGTGATGCATCTTTCATCCATCCTGGCTTTCCTCATAGAAAAAGGGATCGGCAGTTAGTTCTTCTCCTCTCCTCTCCTCACCTCTTCTTTCTGAGGTTTGTGGCATATTGCAGGGGAATAATTTTTTACATTGACTTCTTTATCATCTCCATTTAGCTTCATTGGCTAAGTATGGTCTTCACTAGCATGAGACATAGCATAACATATTACCCTTTCTTATTTGCTATATATTAAATTACTATTGAGACAACTGTTTCTATCCTTTTAAGGACCTCTTTATCCCTCCTTCATTGCATCTAGGACCACTGCTGTTTAATCTCTGCTTTAGCCTCATGGAAGCAGCAGAAGAAGGAGGCAAGTCACAGTTACAACCGCAGGTCTTATTTCAGCCATTGTCAGACCTTGTAGTGTGCTCTCTTTCTGCCATTGCTCCCTCCTTCTGACTGTAGATGGACAGGTGCCCCGCACCTTCAATTTAATTCATCCTCTATCCTCCCAACCCATTCCAGTCCTTTCCTGGAGACTGTCTCACCCAGCTCAGCTCATCGCTGCCGAAGGTGAAACCTGAAGCTTTGCAGGAGAGACAGAGGGATTCTCCAGCTCTTTTTATATCCCCTCCAGATTCCAACTGCCTCAGCTCCATTTGGACATCTGGAAAGGAAATATTAATATGCAGACTTTATCCATCTTGCTCCAGTCCATTACTTTCTACCATATAAGAGCCCTTTAGCTTCCATCTCTGGATGGAAGAACCATTACCTTGGAAGGCTGCTAAAAGGGAAATGAGTTGGACCAGAAGGATCATTTTCCTTTCTCAGTGTGTCAGAGAAGAAGTTCCAGGCAGTCTGGCTCTGGACCTCTAGCTACAGCTTGAGGAGGGAGGAGAAGGAGGCATATAAAGAGGAAAGGTGTCTCTGCATTAACATACACTTCAGGATAAAAGAGAAGCAGAGCTTCTTGGTAGATGGCCTTGGTAGTCTGGATACTTTGATGAACCTCTGCCTCTCAGGCAGATGATTCCTGAATATATGGAATGTGTATTGCACAGTTTAGATCTTTAGAACAATTGATTAAAAGTTTGATTTCCTACCTGCTTCCAGGATATTGAATGATGATACCCAATCCAGATTTTATCTGAGTCCAGGCTCACCCCGATCACATTGCAAAGAGTGAAGTTGAAATTGGAATCTTCAGGCCATATTAAATAATTTTCCATTTCCCTCCAGCAAACTTTCTGATTTGACACCTATAACAAAAGAGTCCTAAAGTTCTTACTAGAGGGCTGATTTCTTCTTCTCAGGTAGAATATGCACAAAATAAATCCCTCTGTTATGGAAGTAGAGGAAACAAAGGATTGCATTTATCTTTGTCCTTTCATTCCACCTGCTATGCTCTATTGTAGATGGCTGGAAAATGGACACAGAATCACAAAGGTTAATTTTATAATGAATTAGATCTTGGTGAAATACATTATATCCCCCACTTAGATATACATTAGGTTTTCAAAAGCACTTTTTCCTATCTGGAGACACTTATTATTTTGTCCTAACAGGCAAGGCAGATTGGGAGATTATGGGAGGTAAAAGTGTGTGGGAACTTCCAGGGAAGAGATGGTGAACTGAGGACCACAGTGGAGTGAATAGTGGTCGTGTAGACCGACTCTTCATAATTCCTCTCTGGATAAGGAGACGACTTGAGATCACCCATATGTCCTCCAGACAGGGGCTCCTCATGAGGAGGCCACAACACAGCAGTCTCCAGCAGGTTTAGCCCTCTGGGAGAAAAGGGAATAGCCATCATTTTGCTCAAGCCACAGATGGCACCTTTGAAAGGACACCCAGTGTTCCTTAGTGTAAAATTGGTGATGGTTACAGATGGTCTAAGGGTACAGATGGAACTGAAATAAGAGTTTGGAATTAATTATCAGAACCTTCCCCATAGGAAATTTTTAAAATTATTGTAAAATTTTCTCTTGTAGAGGGAGCTGTAATTGCATTGAGTTTTCATCCAAAAATGGTGGAAATGATCATCCTCAGAAGGGTCATCCCCTCTGAATACACCCTTTCTACTGGCTCCATATTCAGGGGGACTTTGCAGACCATCAGTGCCCCCTAGTGGAAAACTGGAGAAGATGAGGCAGAAGGCTTAACCCTCCAAGGAGATGCCTGTATTCTAATTGGAGAAGGGAGGTAGGAAGAAGTTACTGAGCTCCGGAAGACCAAAACAGGTCCAGTGAGAGAGGTGGGGAATGAATCAGGGCTTGTAAGAATTAGGGCTGTGTAATAATTTCATTATTACAGCAACAACTTTTGCTGCTGACAACAAAGGAAATAGAAATGAAATTAAGGTATGCAAAACAAAGAGACTTTGAATTTGATAATAAACCAGGAAAATGGCTGGCTTATAAAATAAGGAAAGATAGGGAGAATAAAATGATTATTAAAATCAGGGAAAATAATGAAGACTTAGTTGGTAATAAAAGAATCAAAAAAGCATTTTATATATTTTTTTTCACACTTATATGAAAAACATGAAATTTAATTAGATAAAATTGAGGAATATTTAAATAAGCAAAATCTTCCCAAACTCTCACAAACTCAAGAAGTGGTAATTAACAGTCCAATATCAAATCAGGAAATAATAAAAGCTGTAAAGAAAATCAAAATAGGAAAAACACTGGGACCTGATGATATATCGTCAGGATACTACAAACACTTTATAGAACAAATGATAAACCCATTTAGAGATTTATTGAATTGGATTATATATGGATCAAAAATCCCAGAGAGATGGATTGAAGATAAAATAACACTTATGCCAAAGGAAGGACAAGACACAACTCTAACCAAAAATTATAGACGAGTATCAGTGTTAAATAATGACTAGAAAAATGTTACTTCAATATTAGCAGAAAGACTAAAAACAATTCTACAAGAAATTATTGATCAAGATCATAGTGGTTTTTTGCCAAAAAGACATTTGAAAGTTAATCTATGAACCGTCATCGACATTTTGGAATATGAACAACTTCATAACGACTGTCAAATAGCTTCAATATTTTAAGATGCTGAAAAAGCATTTGACAATCTGACCTGGTGTTTTATGATTAAAGTTTTAGAGAAAATGAAATTTGGGAAATCATTTGTGAAAGGGATTGAAGCAACATAGACAACACATAGAGCTAAGATTATACTGAATGACGAATTGACAGATAATTGCAAAATAGAAGAAGGAACGAGACAGGGATGCCCCCTATCACCTCTCTTATTTATTCTAGTCCTAGAAGCCCTGAGTAGAGATATAATAGGGGATGGTCAAATAAAAGGAATAAAAATTAAAAAAAAAACAGATTTATAAATTAAAAGCAATTGAAGATGACCTAGTACACATATTACAAATCCCCTAGGTTCTATAGAACATTTGTTTAAGAAATTAGAGGAATTTGGAGAGTGGCAGGATTTAAGGTAAATAAACAAAAAACGAAAATGTTAGGTAAAACATGTCATGAGTGCCGTTGAGCTGAAGACATCAGCACAACGGCACACATGACAATAATGAGGAAACAGAGGAAGGGACTCAAGATAAGCATAGCACGCACAACAACAGCCACAGACCCTAGCCGGAGCATGCAGCCATCAAAACACAAAAGAGAGAGAAGAAAAGACAAAGGATAGGCGGATCGCGAGGCACACCCAAGCTGTTAGCACAAGCGCAACGGAGATCGCCCAGCTGACAGCAATCACCGGCTGAATGAGGAAACCGATGATGGGCGATCCCGGGGCACCCACTGGGGCCTCGCAACCCTTCACCTACCGGCAGGACAAAGGGGGGATGACGTAACCCAGGGTGAGGGGGCGCTGACCGGCGCTCTCCTCACTCTCAGCTTTTTTCACTACTGATACTACGTAAGAAATAAACCTGAACCTGCTCTCATATGAATCAGCGTCAGTGTTTTACTCTGCGGTAGGCAGTGCATGACAAACATGACTCAAAAACAACAAGAAACTTTAATAACTAATTCAGGTTTTACAATAGAAAAAAAGATTAGATACTTAGGAGTAATATCATCAACAAATAATATAAATATTATTTCAAAAGAATCATGGGAAAATTTGGAAGGAAATAAAAATTGATATGGAAAGGTGGCGAAAATTACAACGATCTTTGCTCGGAAAGATATCCGTAATCAAAGTGAATGAGTTACCGAAGATTCTATTTCTTTTCCAAACATTACCAACTCTAATTAATGAAATAAATTTAAAGTATGGCAAAAAGATATCTCAATTTTTATTTGGCAAGGAAAAAGAAGGGCAGTCAATTTAAATTATTACAAGATGCTAAAGAAAGAGGAGGGTTGGGGTTACCAGGTCTGAAATTGTACTCTGAAGCTTGTTGCTTTCTTTCGATAAGAGAATGGTTACCGTTAGAAAATCCAAACCTTCTACAGCGAGAGGGACATGAACTCAGATGTGGGTGGCTGCATCTATTTGGAATGAAAAAGCAAAAATGAACAAAGAATTGAGAAATGATACTATTAGAAAAGTATTATTGAGGGCTTGGGATAAATATAACAGTAGATTATTACAAAAAATACCAGTGTGGATATCGCCACAAGAAGCTTTTGCAAGGAGGGAAAGTTTAGATGATAAGATAAAATGGTTAAGATATAAAGATCTGATCGCATATGAACGAGATACACCTAGGCTAAAAACAAGGGAAGAAATAGAAGGAGAAGGACACCGGTGTCATTGGTTCACATATATGCAGTTAAATGAACGATTTAAATGAGATAAAAAAATATATAAATTTAAAAAAGAAAAAACATAGATCAAAAAAAAGTTATATATAAATAATGAGCATATTATGACAAAGATGTAGAAAATGTTATTATAATTAAATCAAGGAGATGAACAGGTCAAAGAGTGTATGATTAATTGGGCAAGAAATTTTGGATATAACATTTTTTTAGATAACTGGGAAACGATGTGGACAAAGCGTTTAAAATTTACTTTGTGTTATCATTTATTGAAAAACTTGTACAAAATTATCTACAGATGGAAACTTACCCAACAAAAATATGCAAAATTGTATAAAAACGTTTCTAATGTATGTTGTAAATGTTCACAAAGGGAAGGAACATTTTACAAATCACTTTGCCTTCTGCCAGTTGGAATGCAAGAAATGCATGAAAACTAAGGGACAATCTTCTATCATCCCTAAATTTATATATAATTTTGAATAAAGGAGATACACTATCCATTCACATAATATGGATTTTCTTAAAATTTTGGGAAATTCCTAATAGGTGTCAAGACAGGCATGTTGAATAATTCTTACCTAAGATATAGAGCAAGGTTACATTTTATAAATAAAAACCTAGCATTCCGATGTGGAGGTTCTGGTGTTGGTTTTCATAAATCACAGATCAAAAACTACAAGGTGAGACCATAGGAGTTATTTCAATATTTATTTTCCATTTAATTTCCCTTTCGAGCAAAGAGGCTGAGCGATTCCAGCCTTTCTCCCACCCGGAACTTACTGGGGAGGACGGCAGGTGGGGAGGCAATTTTCCTAAACCACCTAGAACATGACTTTCCCTGGAACTGACTTGAAACCCCCGATCTACGTTCCTTTGCTATTCTAAGTATCATAACACGACCGCATTTAGGCTACCCTTGGCCTGATGTTTTTAGGCCTTGTTTTCTGACTTCTGCCCCCTTCCTTGGTGTCAGACTCTGGCAGGCCTTGCAGCATCCTTATTTTATTACTACATTTTGACTGCTATCAGAGGAAAATGATTGTAAATGTATTTAAACTTTCAAATGCCTATATGTTTCTGTATGCGTTGATGTGTGTGTGTCTGTATGTGTACATATATGTAGTACATCTATGGAGAGGGAGAGAAGATATATAGACACAGAAACAAATGCACATAAAGAGGGAGAGGGGAAGATCTGCATCTCAAGAAAGAGTAAATGAGGGTTGAATTTCAAAACCAATAAAAGAATGAAGAGTTCTAATTACTGAATCAATTCTGTATTTCCTGATACTTTTTGAGAGCAGAACATGAGAACAATTTCCCTTTGCTGTCTTTAAGGAGGATAAAAAAAAAGAAAAGACACTATTCAATTTATATTCTGTAGTGAGATTTGCCATTTTCTTCCTATCCAAAAGGAGAACAGATCCCAGAATGCCCAGGCCAAGATCAGCTCTTCCTCCCTCTTGGCACTCAGGCAGCTTTCTCAGGTCCCTCTCAAGTCTCCTGGGAAAATCTCAGCCTTCTGGGGCTGAGCTGACTTGCAGAGCTGAACTGAGGAAGGGAAGGTTTTTGCCAGGCTTCAGACTCACTTCCTCTCACTGTGTCCCTCGCACAGTAATAGACTGCCGAGTCCTCCAGTTTCAGGCTGTT
The DNA here is from genome assembly GCF_035149785.1 of Candoia aspera. Lineage (NCBI taxonomy): Eukaryota > Metazoa > Chordata > Lepidosauria > Squamata > Candoiidae > Candoia > Candoia aspera. The sequence continues at coordinate 113,115,492 of NC_086156.1, read as the reverse complement.
CATTTGCAGATAGAGTTGGCTTTTGGAGTTGTCCCTGGAGATGGTGAAGCGTCCCTTCACTTTGTCCGAGTAGTAAGTACTGGAACCAGAACCAGAGCTTATGTATGCCACCCACTCCAGTCCTTTTCCAGGGGCCTGTCTCACCCAGCTCATCCAATAGCCCCCGAAGTCGAACCCAGAGCCTTGGCAGGAGAGGCGGAGGGACTCTCCAGGCCTCCTCACGTCCCCTCCGGACTCCACCAACTGGGCCTCTGACAGGACACCTAAAATAAAAGTTGTTTTAATGAGCTCTCCTTTATGCAAGAATTAAAATGGAAAGAACCTGAATAGGAGGGAACCAATTACCTCTGAGGACTGCTAGTAAGGAAACCAAATTCAGCCACAGAATCATTTTTGCTCCCGTTAAAGAAAGAGGAGAATTGACAGGAAAGGATTCAGGAAAGGGCACAAACTTTGTGTTGGTGGGTGTAGCCTGAAAAGAGACACCCTGGGGCTCCTTTAAAGGGGAAATTGTGGCCTGATTTCCATATTGCTCAGCATAAAAGTGCCCCTCGGGGCATTGAGGTATAGATTTATCTCAACACACCTTTCACACATGGGACGTAGATGAAAGGGCAGCTTTACACTGGAATAATTAAAGCTTCTGACAGATGCTTCTCACTTAATGTAAGGGTTTTAAGGCAACAGAAAGAAATCGGGCATTGAAATTTCCTCCAATAGCCATGTTACAGTCCGTAAATAAAGAGGATGGCACATCGGAGTTCAAAATGGTTGCTCCACAGTTGTTCCCTTGACCACGTTCTTTGGAAGAAACCAAAATTAAGTCAATGCAGACCAAGCCATAAGGCCCAATTAATAGGCCACAGATCAATTTTACATGCACATCCAAGTCTCAAAGTTGGAATATAAACCAATGGAAGACTGTAGAATGTTTCTTAATGGTTTGGTTTTTAACTCAGCGGCCATACTGATTACAAATATTGGGAGGTTTTTGGGTTGCCATTTTTATGGTCTTCTTAACTGTTTTCAACTGCCCAGCGATAATTCAAACTAAGACTCAAAAAACTTGCTCTCCTTCACTTAATCCGTGGACTGAGAAACAGAAATAAATGACTTTTCATTTTCCAAACAATTCAGTCTGTTCTATATTTAGCAAAGCACATCTGTTCTCAACTCAGTTGTCGCTTCATGGTGAGGAATGTAATCTCTTGGGATGTTAAATTTCTCTGAATTGCCTTCAGTGGTATCTCAGGAAAATGAGAGTAAATGTAATGATGCCTCCGAAGTGAGACAAGGCCTGTAGACCCTTCCTTTGTTCCCCTCCCCCACCCCCACCCCACCCATATGGAAAGTGAGTCCGTGTGGCAACACTGCCCCCTGGTGGAAAACATGAGGAGGGGAGGCATCTACATAACTTTCCCAGGAGATTCTTGCATTCAGGAATGGTAAGTGAGGTTGAGAAGAAATGAAAGATCTCCATGAGATCTAAGCAGATCTAGATATAAATTTATCTATCTATCTATCTATCTATCTATCTATCTATCTATCTATCTATCTATCTATTTATTGTCCTGCCCTTATTATTGTTATAAATTACTCAAGGCAGCAAACACACCTAATACTCCTTCCTCCTCCTCTTTTCCCCACAACAGCAACCCTGTGAGGTGAGCTGGGCTGAGAGGGAGTGACTGGCCCAAGGTCACCCAAACAGCTTTTGTGGCTAAGGCAGGACTAGATCTCAAAAATCCAAATCCGCTCTTTTATTGCCTGAGAGGAAATCCCTTCTGATGGTTCATAATGACAGAGTGTATTATCTGTGCATGGGGGATTCTTATTTATGTCCATATATCTCATCAAATCATGGAAGAAATGAACTGGGACAGGCCACTGTGGTCATCTAAAAGAAGCCATCCCTGACACCCCTATCCATCCCTTTGACCTGTCCCCCAATCTCCAACCAAAGGAGGCTGTTCTAGACTGATGGAAGCAGGGCTGCCCAGGTTTCCCTCACCCTCATTTTTCTCTAGGCAGACCGGGTTGGGAGGGTTTCTCATTTGTCAAAATCTGCTCCATTCCATTTTTGTTTTCTTTTGATATGATAATAGTTCTTATCAATTCTTCTCAGCATCTATCACTGATTTATTATGGATGACTGTGGTTCTGATAAGCATGCGACTTGGAGGAATATATAATTGGAGGGATTTTCCTCCAAATCTGCTAGGTACCAGTTTTGCTTTCTATTTAATAGCAGTATAATTCTCATTGTCTTTTCTTTATCTCCTGTCATCCCCCCCCCCCTTCGCTTAATTTTCCACAATTAGCAAATGGTCAAAAGAAAACCAACCCGGTTAGCCAGTGAGGCAGGGGTGCTCCGTTCTTCTTTCATGCTAGATTTGCTCATAGGAATTAGGATTGGCAGCTGCTTTATATTATTATTATTATTATTATTATTATTATTATTATTATTATTATTATTATATGGCTGCCCATCTCCTCTAAGCAACTCTCAGTGGCTCACATCCCGTAAAAACTATAATCCAAGGAAAAACAAGTAAAAAAACCAAAATACAACCATACACCATAAAAACCATCCAGAGTTAATTTAATGGATTTTCCATTTTCATGTACCTTCTCCCAGGGAAAATCCTTTCCTCTGGCTTCTACAAAGGTGTGGCGCCTTTTCACACTGTGATGACACCTTTGCTAAATCCATCCATATATACACTTCAGAATAAGAAAGTATTACAAATGTCTTTGGATTCCTTTGAAACTATTTTGAAATTATGGGCAAGTTCTTTCAGGAAAGCCTATAATGTCAGGACATGAGAGAAAAAACAAGTAATGGTTTATGTGTCATTTAAGTTCTTGACACTAAGATTGGCAAGCACCCAGGAATGATTTAATGGCTTCTTAAGAGTCAGAAAGGGATGGCCTAGGTGATTTCAAAAGTAAAAGGATGGGAGATTTTTCTATAAATATGGAGTGCCAATAAAAGTAGACTTTTTATTTATATTCATTTATATTTCAGCTTTCATCATCACCCACCTCACTTGAAGAGCATCTCTGGACATTTTACGATAAAAGTTCATGTGATGTAGACTAAGCTATTGAGAATGATATCCGCAGCACAATCGTTGAAGGTCCATACGTCACAAAATCAAGAAATCTGTTTATAACCAACCTTTTGCCAAATGGCTGAGAAAGATAATCAATCACTTTGCCTTCTCCCAATTGGAATGCAAGAAATGCATGAAAAGCAAGGGACAATCTTCTATCATACCTGAATTTATATATCATTTTGGATAAAAGAGATACACTATCCATTCACATAATATGGATTTTTTTTTAATGAATTTTGAGGTTTTGGGCAAGTCCTTATAGGAGTCAAGACAGGAGTGTTGAATTATTCGTACCTGGGATAAAGAGCAGGGCTACATTTGATCAAATAGAAATCTAAAATTGCCACCTGGAAGTTGAGGGGCTGATTTTCCTTCATCACAGATCAAAAACTACAAGGTGAGACCATAGGAGTTATTTCAATATTCATTTTCCATTTAACTTTCCTGTTGAGCAAAGAGGCTGAGCAATTCCAATCTTCCCCCCAGCCGGAAGTTAGTGGAGGGGATGGCAGGTCGAGGCCTCCCTGGGTGGGGAGGGGGTGGCAGCAGGAACTGCCAGGCAGCTGCCAAAGGCAGGAAGAGAGTCCAAACTCAACGGACCCAGGAGGCCTCTGGGAGAGGGTCTCTTCAATTCCCAAAGTTTTGGTTTCTTGGCTCTTCCCGGCGGTGGGGAGGGAGTGTCAGGATTAAGAGAATTGAATATATATTAATATAGAAGGGATGACAAATGAGCAACATATAGAAAAGAATTTAACTGAGGAGACTTGGTGGTTTTCAGAGAACCAAATGGGAATGAACTGAAATATTCATCAAGGAAGAAATGTAGGTAATGAGTCCCTATTTGTACCTCTCAAGAAATTTTAACGTTTATCTACATATATATATATAAAAGCTTCCTAGTACATTCTCTTGCCCTAATATTTCCTTCTTGTACCTGTCATGGGTTCTTTTTAAACTATTCCCAATTTGATTGCCTCAGGCTCAAAAGATCCCCCCAAAGCAGCAGATCCTATGACAATTGGAGTTTTTAACTTAATTCATTTCATTCATTCATTTTCTGTCATGCTTTTGTTTTTAGTATTTTTATTAATAACTCAAGGCAGTGATCATACCAAACACTCCCTCCTCCTCCTATTTTCCCTACAACAGCAACCCTATGAGGTGGGTTGGGCCGGTCACCCATCTGGCTGTCCGGCCTCAGGCGGGGCGAGAACTCACGGCCTCCTGGATTCTAGCCCGTTTCCTTAACCACTAGACCAGCCTGGCTCTCCCTGTATGGGGTGGGGTGATGTTTTATTTTAAGGAAACAAACAAAACATATCTAAATACAAACGTGAAACTTACAAATTTCTATGTCAGTGTTCTCTAGGGCTATAAATTAATATCCTGTCTCATAGTCTATATTACTAAAGAGACAATATCATAGAGTGTTACCTATTATTACTTTGCTATACTCTATAATATTACTTTTACACTATACTATTGACTGAATCAACCTGGAGACCAGCTCTACAGAAGGGAAGGTTTTTGCCAGGCTTCCGACTCATTTCCTCTCACTGTGTCTCCCGCACAGTAATAGACTGCCGAGTCCTCCGGCTTCAGGCTGTTCATTTGCAGATAGAGTTGGCTTTTGGAGTTGTCCCTGGAGATGGTGAAGCGTCCTTTCACTTTGTCCGAGTAGTTAATAGTACTGGAATCGTAACTTATCCATGCCACCCATTCCAGCCCTTTTCCAGGGGCCTGTCTCACCCAGTGCATGTAATAGTTCCCAAAATCGAAACCAAAGGCTTGGCAGGAGACACGGAGGGACTCTCCAGGCCTTCTCACATTCCCTCCAGACTCCACCAACTGGCCCTCTGACTGGGCACCTTCAGAGAAAGGTGTTTTGGTGAAATCTCCTGTATGCAAGCAACACACATGGGAAGAAACTGAATAGTGTGGAAACAATTACCTCTGAGGACCGCTGGAAGGAAACCAAGGTCAGCCACAGGTTCATTTTTGCTCCCTCAAAAGAAATGAGGGGAATTGATAAGAAAGGATTTGTGAAAGTGCACCAACTTTGTGTTGGTGTGTGTAGCCTGACAAGGGGAACCTTGGGGCTCCTTTAAAGAGGCAATTTTGCCTCAATTTACATATCACTTGGGATAAAAGTGTCCCTCAGGGCATTGACATAAACATTTATTTTTATGGACACATATGATTTCAAATACAGTAACTGTCCAGACCAAAAAATAATCAAGACAGTCATGCATTACTACTACTACTACTACTACTACTACTACTACTATTATTATTATTATTATTAATTAATTATTATTATTTTTACTATGGAATAAGGGAGTTAGTAAAGGGAGATCTGATATAATCACTGCAGTTCAGGATAGCATTTTAATCTAAGAGGAGGAAACTATGCATTGAGAATTATTTAAACAGCCACGTGAGAGACTGACCATGAAAAGGATGGCACGTGTGAGTTCAGGCAGTTTGCTCCTCAGTGGTTCCCCTGACCACATTCGTTGAAGAAACACAACACAACTGAATGGAGACCAAGCCTTAGGGCACCATTATAAGCCACCGTCCAATTGCACTTTCATGGCCAAGTTGCAAAACCAGAATCCAAGTAATCACAGCCAAAGGGGAAATAGCTGGACATTGTGGGGTCTGTTTTGTTTCTTAGATTGGTTTACCTCCGCAGTTGGATGGATTTTATAGACTGGTTAGTTTTGGTGGCTATGGTGTGTGATGATTTTGTTGCTCATCTGCCCAGAGTTGATTCAACAAGATGGGCAGCCGTAGAAATTGAAATAATAACACCAATAATCTAATACTACTACAATTAATTATAATGCTACCATGTTCACTCTCTATCTGGACAGAGAAATACAAATACGGCACGCTGTCTGGATGAAGATCACTGCAAATACCTGGTCATCCTTCAAGCTCGCAGTGTGAAGTGCACTGAAGTCCAGAAGAAGATTAGTAGTAAATACATCATGAGAGTGAAGGAGTCCAAGCTCAGTGGAGGAAACGCCATCAAGGCAATTTGCACCTGGGCAATTCCAGTCATTAGATACAGAGATGGAATAGTGGACGGAAGCAGGACTAGAAGCCTGGGTAGGAAGACCAGAAAAATAATGACAATGAATCATGCCCTTCATCCATGCAATGACGTTGACAGGCTCTGCTTACCAAGGAGCCTAGGTGGGTGTGCAATGTTGAAAGCACACCAGACAGTTGAAGAAGAAAAAAGGGCAATGGAAGAATGTCTGAAAGACAGTGAAGAAGATGCACTGATTCTAGTATACCATGAAGGCAGCACTGAGAGGACAGCAACATGGAGCAACTGCTACCTCTGCAAGGAAGCTGAAGAAACAGTGGACCACCTAGTTACCTGCTGCAAGAAGATCACACAGACCAACAGCAGACAATGGCATGACAATGTAGCCACAATGGGGCATTGGAATATCTGCAAGAAATACCACTTGCCTGCAGGCAAGAACCGGTGGGACCCCAAAAGATCCAAAGTAATAGAAGATGAAGAAGCTAAAGTGCTCTGGGACTTTAGAATTCAAAGAGACAAGCACTTGCCACACAACACCCCAACCTAACAGTTGTTGAAAAGAAAGACAGAACAGTCTGGAAAGTGGACATTGCAATACCTGGAGACAACAGAATAGAAGAGAATTGAAATACATAAATGAATGAATGAATTAATTAATTAATTAATTAATTAATTAATTAATTGATGAACGACTGTGGCAAAAGACAGCAAAGGTACTACCAATACTAATAGGGGTCCCGGGTGCAATTCCAAAACATCTCAAGCACCACTTGAAGACCATCAGCATTGACAAAACCAACATCAGTCAATTGCTAAGGGCAACTTCACTTAGAAGAGCTTACATCTTACAACAATATCTTTAATATTATTAAACAAAAACATCTGCCTATCCCAGGTCCTTGAGAAGAAGTTGATAGGTCCAGTCTCAATATCTGGCTGACTATGCAACCAACCTTAGTCATAATGTAATAATAACATATTGCTTTCTGAGGGCAATCTAATCAAATGATATAACAAAAACCAATACAATATGGGGGGGGGGGAATCACACCGATGGGCTCATCACACATCGAGATTAAATATAAATGAAAATAGATTGAATAAAAAATGAATTACCTGCATGAAAGAACTTCGAGAATATCTGGCCAGCTAGAGACGCTCAATGAGGACTGAACTTTGGAACAAGCATAAAAATTAGGAGTTTGTTTAATTAATCCTAACATGTAGTTCTAAAGAAATTTCAGGGAACTGAGTTTAAAACTCCTTTTTTAAGGAGTTTGCCATTGTCTTCTTTCAGGAATTCTTTGTTTATTTATTCATTTCCCCACTTTATTTTCTGCCCTGAGATGTCGGTAACCAAGTCCCACACTGCTTTGATCGAGATCCACCCTGTCATCTACCTTCCTGTGTTCGAGACTTCTCTTTTCCATTCTGATGGGCAAATCCAACCTTCTTTCCTCAACTTGGAGAGCTGTTCTGAGGTTGTTGTTTATTCGTTTAGTCGCTTCCGACTCTTCGTGACTTCATGGACCAGCCCACGCCAGAGCTTCCTGTCGGTCGTCAACACCCCCAGCTTCCTCAGGGACGAGTCCGTCACCTCTAGAATATCATCCATCCACCTTGCCCTTGGTCGGCCCCTCTTCCTTTTGCCTTCCACTCTCCCTAGCATCAGCATCTTCTCCAGGGTGTCCTGTCTTCTCATTATGTGGCCAAAGTATTTCAGTTTGGCCTTTAATATCATTCCCTCAAGTGAGCAGTCTGGCTTTATTTCCTGGAGGATGGACTGGTTTGATCTTCTTGCAGTCCAAGGCACTCTCAGAATTTTCCTCCAACACCACAGTTCAAAAGCATCGATCTTCCTTCGCTCAGCCTTCCTTATGGTCCAGCTCTCACAACCATATGTTACTACGGGGAACACCATTGCTTTAACTATGCGGACCTTTGTTGTCAGTGTGATGTCTCTGCTCTTAACTATTTTATTGAGATTTGTCATTGCTCTTCTTCCAAGGATTAAGCGTCTTCTGATTTCCTGACTGCAGTCAGCATCTGCAGTAATCTTCGCACCTAGGAATACAAAGTCTTTCACTGCTTCTACATTTTCTCCCTCTATTTGCCAGTTATCAATCAAGCTGGTTGCCATAATCTTGGTTTTTTTGAGGTTTAGCTGCAAACCAGCTTTTGCACTTTCTTCTTTCACCTTCATCATAAGGCTCCTCAGTTCCTCTTCGCTTTCAGCCATCAAAGTGGTATCATCTGCATATCTGAGATTGTTAATGTTTCTTCCAGAGATTTTAACTCCAGCCTTGGATTCCTCAAGGCCAGCTTGTTGCATGATGTGTTCTGCGTACAAGTTGAATAGGTAGGGTGAGAGTATACAGCCCTGCCGTACTCCTTTCCCAATCTTAAACCAGTCTGTTGTTCCGTGGTCTGTTCTTACTGTTGCTACTTGGTCGTTATACAGATTCTTCAGGAGGCATACAAGATGACTTGGTATCCCCATACCACTAAGAACTTGCCACAATTTGTTATGGTCCACACAGTCAAAGGCTTTAGAATAGTCAATAAAACAGAAATAGATGTTTTTCTGAAACTCCCTGGCTTTTTCCATTATCCAGCGGATATTGGCAATTTGGTCTCTAGTTCCTCTGCCTTTTCTAAACCCAGCTTGTACGTCTGGCAATTCTCGCTCCATGAACTGCTGAAGTCTACCTTGCAGGATCTTGAGCATCACCTTACTGGCATGTGAAATGAGTGCCACTGTTCGATAGTTTGAACATTCTTTAGTGTTTCCCTTTTTTGGTATGGGGATATAAGTTGATTTTTTCCAGTCTGATGGCCATTCTTGTGTTTTCCAAATTTGCTGGCATATAGCATGCATTACCTTGACAGCATCATCTTGCAAGATTTTGAATAGTTCAGCTGGGATGCCGTCGTCTCCTGTTGCCTTGTTATTAGCAATGCTTCTTAAGGCCCACTCAACCTCACTCTTCAGGATGTCTGGCTCTAGCTCACTGACCACCCCGTCAAAGCTATCCCCGATATTGTTATCCTTCCTATACAGGTCTTCTGTATATTCTTGCCACCTTTTCTTGATCTCTTCTTCTTCTGTTAGGTCCTTGCCATCTTTGTTTTTGATCATACCCATTTTTGCCTGGAATTTACCTCCAATGTTTCTAATTTTCTGGAAGAGGTCTCTTGTCCTTCCTATTCTATTGTCTTCTTCCACTTCCGCGCATTGCTTGTTTAAAAATAATTCCTTATCTCTTCTGGCTAACCTCTGGAATTTTGCATTTAATTGGGCATATCTCCCCCTATCACTGTTGCCTTTTGCTTTCCTTCTTTCTTGGGCTACTTCTAGTGTCTCAGCAGACAGCCATTTTGCCTTCTTGGTTTTCTCTTTCTTTGGGATGTATTTTGTTGCCGCCTCCTGAACAATGCTGCCAACTTCTGTCCAGAGTTCTTCCGGGACCCTATCTACTAAGTCCAGTCCCTTAAATCTATTCTTCACCTCCACTGCATATTCCTTAGGAATATTAGTGAGCTCATATCTAGCTGATCTGTGGGTCTTCCCTAATCTCTTTAGTCTGATCCTAAATTGTGCAAGAAGAAGTTCGTGATCTGAACTACAGTCAGCTCCAGGCCTTGTTTTTACCGACTGTACAGATGTCCGCCACCTTTGGCTGCAAAGGATGTAATCAATCTGATTTCGGTGTTGTCCATCTGGTGAAGTCCATGTATAAAGCCGTCTCTTAGGTTGTTGGAAGAGAGTGTTTGTTATGCAGAGTGAATTGTCTTGGCAAAATTCTATCAGCCTATGTCCTGCTTCCTTTTGTTCTCCCAGGCCATACTTACCTGTAATTCGAGGTGTCATTTGACTGCCCACCTTAGCATTCCAGTCTCCTGTGATGAAAATAACATCTCTTTTAGGCGTGTTGTCCAGTAGGTGCTGCAGATCCTCATAGAACTGCTCTACTTCAGCTTCTTCAGCATTTGTGGTTGGGGCGTATATTTGGATCACTGTGATGTTAGATGGCTTGCCCTGAATTCGAATTGAGATCATTCTGTCGTTTTTTGGGTTGTATCCAAGCACTGCTTTAGCCACTTTACTATTAATTATGAAGGCTACTCCATTTCGTCTGTGGTCCTCTTGTCCACAGTAGTAGATCTGGTGGTCATTTGATGTGAAGTGGCCCATTCCAGTCCATTTCAGTTCACTGACGCCCAGAATGTCTATCTTTAATCTTGACATCTCACCAATAACCACATCCAATTTGCCCTGGCTCATAGATCTTACATTCCAGGTTCCAATGGTGTGTTGATCCTTAGAACATCGGATTCGCCGTTCACCACCAGCACCGTCGGCCGCTAACCATCCTTTCGGCTTTGAGCTAGCTGCGTCATCACGTCTGGGGCTAGTTGAGCTCATCCTCTGTTCCTCCCCAGTAGCATTTTGACCATCTTCCGACCTGGGGGTCTCACCTTCCGATGGTATATCGACATATCTCTGGTTGTACTGATCCATTTAGTTTTCACGGCAAGAATACTGGGGTGGGTTGCCATTACCTTCCCCAGGGATCGCATTTAGTCTGACCTCTCTGTCATGACCTTCCCGTCTTGGGTGGCCCTTCACGGTTTAGCTCATGGCATCATTGAGGTGCTCAAGCTCCAGCACCACGACAAGGTAACGATCCTTTGCTGAAGCTGTTCTGAGGAGCAGAAAGTAAATGCTTGGCTTCAAGCTGACTTCTTGGCACTGTGTCATGCACAGTAATAGGCTGCCGTGTCCTCTGGCTTCAGGCCATTCATTTGCAGATACAACTGGCTTTTGGAGTGGTCCCTGGAGATGGTGAAGCATCGATTCACTTTCTCCAAATTATACCTGGGAGTTGAGGAGGTACCTATGTAGGCAACCCATTCGAGTCTTAGGCAACCCGAGGAGGAGGAGGAGGAAGAGGAGGAGGAGGAGGAGGAGGAGGAGGCAACATAGTCTTCCTGTGTTGGGAAAGTACACTTGAGAAAGGGATCCTCAGATGAGCATCGCTAGCTCTTATTCTCTGAGGTTCAAACCCTCTTCCAATAATTGAACTCACAGATGCTTGCTCTTAGCCTGATGATATTTCTACAAATACTTCTCTACAGATTAGCCACTCTCAAAAGTGTATTTCTGCAATTAAGGCTGCGTAGGCAGATATGCAGGATTGTAACAGGAGAAACAACGGAAGGATCAAAGGAGGGTCAGAGAAAATGGGAACAATGAATTAGACTCCTTCTCTCATCCTTAAAACTGAGGACTTGAGCTCTGAGCCCTATTTTCTATGGGCTGATCTTGATGAACATGGAGCAAAACAAACTGCCTGGTTTGCAGCGGCTTCAAGGCAGTTCTGAAAGCAGATGTGGGCAATTCAATTGATTTTATTGCGGTCACTGACCAGTACAAGATACAATTCTATAAAAATGTGTGCATTAGCCTTGAGCCATAAAATATGAGCCATCTAAGTTAAAATAATTTTAAATTTGAGTTTACAAGTTCCAATTAAATGTTAAAATACATTTGGATCACAACGGAAGTGAGGACCTTAATCGGGTTTAAAAACAATCTTATTAATTTGCATTATCATGACTAATATTCCATCAGGTATAAGTGTCTATAAAAATAAATGTAAAATATTAAAAGGAGTGAGAAAAAGAGTAAAATATCATATATAAAATGTGATATATAGACCACAAGGTTATTACAAGGGATACATGACTACATTTTTCCAATTGTAATCTGACGTATCTTCACAGGAGCTAAGCAGGATCTGGCTACTTGCGCCGTGACAGGAGGATCTTCATCTATAAGTAACATTTGCATGCAATCTATATCTTTCCATCTAGGGCATTTACTAATCAAAGGTAGTATTAGTTTACTCCTGAGCTCTTTATGAAAAGGATAACAGAGAAGCACGTGGTCTGTGGTTTCTATCTCTCCATTGTTATGTCAGGCTCTGCCTGCTACCCAGTAAAACACAGACACTAGAGTAGGCTTAGGTGCTGGTTTTATTTGAGTATAGAATGCATGCCTTTGGAAAAGCTGAGAGTGAGTGGAGCGCGCCGGAACAGGATTTAAATAGCCTGCGCCGGTCAGCGCTCCACCCCTCCTTCTCCGAGTGTGCCCCGAGCCCCGTTGGTCCCGTTGCCGGTAGGTGAGGGGTCAAGTAGCCCCTTTCTGTGCCTTGGGTGTTTTCTTAATTGTTTTTCCCGGCCGGTGATGGGTCATTGCCGGGCGATCCGGCTCGTAATCTTTCTGACAGTTCTGGCGTGCCTCATGGTCGGGTGTTGTCAATTACCTCTTTTGCAACATTGTATCTCTTCCTTCCGCGCCTCCGGCTAGGATCTATACTTTGTTGCCAGCACCTGTTGCTCTTTTGTTAGCTGGTTGCCTTTTTCCTTAATCCGCCCGGTGCTCATCTCTTTGTATTGTTATGTGAGCCGTTGCAATGTCACAAGCATCGCAACGGTGACAATGACATGTTAGAAGGGCACCGCCTCGCAGCTATTGGGATTTTTTTGTATCTGCCTTCCAAGACTGCAGAAGGGAGTGCAGGGCTTTGAGCTAGGGAGAAAGCTTTCCGCTGGCTAGGAATTTCAAGTTGAGAGAGTTAATTAGCGGTATTGACAATATATTTATTATGCTCTGATGATAGGAAATGAGGGCCCTTCTGTAAGTCCATTTGTCTCTCTATATCCTTTATCCTTTGCCTCAGGGTCAATTTTGCCTGTTCGTAATCCATCCTAAGAATTAAATCTGTAAAAAATCCTAGCTTTGCAAGGCTAAACTCAATATCCTTTAACCAAGAGGATTGGAAGTAATCCTGAAAAATGAGTGGTGCTAAAACTTGGGGATAGTGCTTGAGTTTTAGCCAAAGGTTCAGGGAGGCTAGACGCACTCTTGCCTCGACTTTTATCATGCCAACTTCCAATCGAAGTTGAGCGTTTCACACACATTTGGGCAATTGGAGTACTGCTCTAATAAAGTTTGACTGCACTCTTTCCAGAGGTGTAATGCTGGAAGTCGGAGCACCAACGCAGGACCCGTAAAGGAGCTTGTCATGTTCACGGTTCCAATGTTACTGTTACATCGTAATGTTTCACATGTCATTTGGCTGATGCGTGTTTCATCTGGGAGGGGAGGAGGATTCCATCTTGTGGGATTGTTATGTGTTAGCAGCTGGATTGGAATGATTTTGGGTTATCTCGTGTGTTCAAGGTTCCTTTCCCAGGACATCAGCAGAAACGGTTACCAGCACCTGGGGGGGGGGAGTTTGCAACTGCCGGGCGAGGGGAGGGATTACGTTTGAGCCGAGGGTTTTTAGTTTGTATTTGGCGCGCTTTTGCTCATTCTCAGCTTTCTCTGTATTTGCATACTATTCTTTAATAAATCAGATATCATTAAGTTCCTGCTTGTGAGTCTGAGTCTATTAGTGTAGGCAATCCTTACAGAGCTGGGCTAATGACAATGCCTGGAAGAGCTTAAGAGCTGCTGGAATATCATGTCCTCCTTTGCTCTGGAAAAACTTGAGAAGGGCATTGGCTGATTTTTGTCCAGAATCAGCTGCATAATCAAAGTGAGGTTTAGATGTGGGCAAATAGTTCTGCTAACATTAGAGGGAAAGACAGAAATGTTCAAGGCAATGCAGGCGATGGAAATAGGTTGAGTGACAGGTATTCTGATGAACGGTTGTGCACACAGGGATCTAATTAATCGAGGGGAGTAGCTGCTCTTTCCAAAGCTGTCTTATATTTCAAGGTTCAAGATTCTAAATGATAGGAAAGGTGGATACACATTTACAGAAGGGAAACTGAATCAACTAGAAGAGGTAAGAAAAGTAAATGGAAAAAAAAATCCATACTGTAGGTAAGTGTGTGAACCTACCTGGGAACGGTTTTGGCAGCCTTTTGGTTGAAAGGACGAAATGGCACTTCCTGAAATGATAGCAGGAAACAGAATCCTAAGGTTTGAAAAAAAATAATATGGGGATATGAAGAATTGTGTGTGGGGGGAAATGAGAGGGGGGTTCAGGAATGAGTGGACTGAGGAAACATCAGCCTGGATGGAATCTGAAATCCAGGTGAGGGACTGATTGTATGGACACAAAGAGAAGAGGCTGGCTCATACATTAAAAAAGAATTAAGGCTGAACTGCAAAATGAAGACATGAAGGAAGAAACCTAATTAACGAAGTGGCCTTTTTGTTATCAAAGACATTTACAGAGCTGTTGTGTGAAATGAGCAGCTATTGATTGGCTTCAGATTCACTTCCTCTCACTGTGTCTCCTGCACAGTAATAGACTGCCGTGTCCGCTGGCTTCAGGCTGTTCATCTGCAGATACAGCTGGCTTTTGGCATTGTCCCTGGAGACGGTGAAGTGTCCCTTCACTTTGTCCGAGTAGTAAGTACCAGAACTTGGATTAATGCATGCCACCCATTCCAGCCCTTTTCCAGGGGCCTGTCTCACCCAGTACATGTAGTAGCTGATGAAGCTGAATCCAGAGGCTTGGCAGGAGAGACGGAGGGACTCTCCAGGCCTTCTCACATCCCCTCCAGACTCCACCAACTGGACCTCAGACTGGACACCTACAAAGAAAGGTGTTTTGGTGAAATCTCCTGTATACAATCAGAACACATAGAAAGTGCCTGATTAGGGTGGAAACAATTACCTCTGAGGACTGCTAGGAAGGACACAAAGTTCAGCCACAGGATCATTTTTGCTCCCTCGAATGAATGGGGGGAACTGATAAGAAAGGATTTGGGAAAGTGCACAAACTTTGTGTTGGTGGGTGTAGCCTGACAAGGGAAACCATGGGGCTCCTTTAATGAGGAAATTGTTTGTTGATTTGCATATCTAAGTAACACCAAGAAAGCATGGACTAAGAATGGTCGAAACAGACCTGTTAGAGACAGAACTTAAAAATATGGTACATCTGAGTTCAGGAAACTTTGTTTCCTTATCCTGGTTTTGTTCTGAATAAACTCATATTAACTGCATGGAGACTGAGACATACCGCACAGTTGGCGAGCCACAGACAATGGGTCCTCCCCAAGTTGCAAGGTCAAAATCAACATGACTACATACTGTCCACTCTCTCAGTGGCCCATAAAGATGAGTATGACGCTTCCTACTTTGCAGAGATTTCAGAGATCCACAGTTAGCAAGGGACGTCTGATCTGAACTCAGACGTGGCTTTATGGAGGCGATTGTGCTCCCTTCAGAAGTGAGAAGTGGCATTCTCTGGGGAATTTTTAAGCAGACCCGAAGGAAAATATCTGCCTTGGAAATGAGACCCTATTTGTGCACACTGGTTTTATTTCCTGCTGCCCCCCAGCCAATGGCATCAGTGTGAACATACTGCCGTCTGGTGTGCAAGATGACCCAGGGAGGCAAGCACTACATTCTCCAAGGAGATTTTTCTAATCTAGGGGGGAAAATGAGGTGGAGAAGAAATCAAGGATCTCTAGGAGATTGATGAGGTCTCTTGATCAATTGCAGGAGAGATCCCGGAGCATACAGTTCATGTGACCCAAAAATGAGAGCCAGTTGACAGATGGGCTGTCAACTTCTCTGGTTGTCCATTAGGTGAGCCCAAAGTAGGGAAGGAAGTAGAACTATAATGCTAGAGACCCAACGATTGTCCATCTAGAACTTCTCCATATACACCGTCCACACAGGACAATGGAAAATTAGCTCCTTTTCCATCGAGACAGAAGATCAAAGGCACTGAACTAGAAGTTAACAGAGTAGATTTTAAAGTGATGACATAAAAAACTACTTGCTTCCCCACTTTGGGGAGCCAGGCAGGATCAGGGCTGATTTTTGCCATCTTCCGCTCACAGGATAAGTGATTGACCACTTTTCTCAGCTGACATTCAGAACTGATCAGAAGAATGTTCTACCCATACGGCCGTTTTCCTTGCTCCTGAAACTTCAGTCCAATGTTGGAAAACTGCCATGACTAAGTTGCACCTTTTCCTACGGAACGTCTCAGGTGGGTTCAGTTAGTGGACTCAAATCAAAGAATTGTGAAAACAGCTGGAGTTTCTCCCAAATGAGCCTCCTAAAATGGTCAGCACAGTGGGGATTTTTCAAACCCTTCCCATGGTAAAAATCCCCCACCCAAATTCCCAGATATGACATACACAGCTTTTCTGATTAAAGTATGCCCTTTTTGGCCCTTTTTCTTTCTTATTTTCTTCTGCTTTTTCCAAACTGACTCCCAGAACATATTCTGAGGTGGTGAAGAACTCTGCAGGTGTTAATTATGTATTTAACTGAGCCACAGGATGAAATGGATCCCTGTGTATTGTAGAGCAAGTGCCAGGTTCTTTTGCATTAAGGAGCGGTTGAAGCATATAGTAACAATTTGATGGGTCCATGCCTTTGGGCTGAGCTGTGCGGTAGATTGCACCAGTCCTTTTCCAAATTATGGAAGGTGAAACTCAAAGAGCCTTTGAATGACAAGGAAGATGGCCCTGAAGGTAAGAGCTATGTGTTCTCCTGATCCAGCTGTGCCATCATAACATCTCCTAGAAGATACACGTAAATTTCAGTCTCACACCAAGGAAAAGACAGGCAACAACTTGTCTTTCAACTGTGTTGAAAAAATGCACTTCAAAGAGGGATCCACAAATGTGTACGGCCATCTCTGAGGTCCAAACCCGCCTTGAGGTACAAAGGAGTGTCAGAGAAAACTGGAACACCCAACGTGACTCCTTCTCTCATCGTGAAACCAAAGGACCTGAGCTCTGAGCCCTATTTTCTGTTGACTGTTGTTGATGAACACGGAGCAAAACAAGCTGCATTTTCAGGAGAAGAAATTTTTGTGATTTTTTTTTGGGGGGGGGTATAATCTTCCACAAATTCAGCATACCAGTTCAAAGTGTGGTTCATGGATGAACTTGCAGAGCTGCTCTGAGAAATAGCAGTTTTTTGCCAGGCTTCAGACTCACTTCCTGTCACTGTCTCTCACACAGTAATAGACTGCCGTATCCTCCGGCTTCAGGCTGTTCATTTGCAGATAGAGTTGGCTTTTGGAGTTGTCCCTGGAAATGGTGAAGCGTCCCTTCACTTTGTCCGAGTAGTAAATGGTACCTGAATTGTAGCTTATGACAGCCACCCATTCCAGCCCTTTTCCAGGGGCCTGTCTCACCCAGCTCATCCAATAGCTGCTGAAGTCAAATCCAGAGGCTTGGCAGGAGAGACGGAGGGACTCTCCAGGCCTTCTCACATCCCCTCCGGACTCCACCAGCTGGGCCTCTGACTGTGCACCTACAAAGAAAGGTATTTCAGTGAAATCTCCCGTATACAAGTATTAAGATGGAAAGGACCTGAATACGATAGAAACAATTACCTCTGAGGACTGCTAGGAAGGACACCAAGTTCAGACATAGGATCATTTTTGCTCCCTCAAATGATTGGAGGGGAATTGACAGGAGAGGGTTTGGGAGACTGCAGGAACTTTGTATTGGTGGGTGTAGCCTGAAAAGAGACACCATGGGGCTCCTTTAAAGGCAAAATTGTGGCCTGATTTACATATCACTCAGCATAAAAGAGCCCCTCAGGGCATTGAGGTATAGATGTCTTTCAACAGACCTTTCACGTACAGGACATAGGAGAAAGGGCAGTTTAGACTGGAATAATTAAAGCAAGATCTGACAGAACCTCCTCAATTCTACTAAGGGTTTTAAGGTGACAGGCAGAAATCATGCCCTGAAATTTCAGTAAATAGCCACGTTAGACCCCAGACATAGATAGGATGGCACATCGGAGTTCCGGATGTATGCTCCACTGTTGTTCCCTTGACCACGTCCTTTCGAAGAAACCCAAAATAAGTGAATGCAGACCAAGCCATAAGGCCCTATTTCTAAGCCACAAATCAATTTTACATACACATCCAAGTCGGAAAGTTGATTTTTTTTAAAAAATGTATTGGAAGCCTGTACAGTGTTCCTGATTAGTTTGGTTATTTACTCGGCAACTCTATGGAATACATACTGAATATTGGGGGTGGGGGGTTGGGGGTTGGTTGCCATTTTGTATGGTCTTTTTATGGGTTATTAGCTGCCCAGAGTTGATTCATACAGATACTCATAAAAACGCCTCTCCTACATTTAGTCCGTGGACTGAGAAACAGAAATAAATCACTTTGCATTTACCAAACAATTCAGTTTTTTTCTATATTTAACAAAGCACAACTGTTCTCAACTTGGATGTGGCTTCATGGTGAGTGTCCTAACAGTCAGGAACCAGGCTGAGACAAGGAATAGGTCTCTAGTGCTTTATTACTGCTGCATTAGACAGAAAATTGTAACAAACTGAAGAAGCGTGGGAAAAACCCAGACAGATAAACCCCAAAAGTTAAGGCGGGTCTGATGTAGGTCTCTTTGAATGGCTGCTTAATTCCTCAGTACTACTAATGCATTTTCAAACCCTGGATAGGGTCCCCCTCCTGCTCACCATCAGGACTCATGACAGTGAGGAATGTAATCTCCTGGGATGTTAAATTTCTCTGAATTGCCTTCCCTGGTCTCTTAGGAAGATGAGAGTAAATATAATGATGCCTCCGAAATGAGAAAAGGGCTGTAGACCTTTCCTTTGTTCCCCTCACCCACCCCCACCCTACACATTCCAAAGCGATTTTGTGTGGCAACACTGCCCCCTGGTGTAAAACCTGAGGAGGGGAGGCATCTACATAACTTTCCCAGCAGATTCTTGCATTAAGAAATGGTAATTAGGGCTCCAAAGAAATGAAACATCTCCAGGAAACTTAAGCTGGTCTAGGGAGAAATCTATGTTAATATGTTTTCTACTACAGATTAAGGTTACTATGGTAAATAATCATTTTGGCCAGGAGAAGAGGTTGAATTTAATTATCCCCTTTTCACATGCTGATGGTTGCATGGCCTAAGGAGAAGAATTTGCCTGGACTTGTTTTCGTTTCAGTTTACCTTCTGTGTAGGCTTGCAGAGAATTTGCAGCTGAGAGAAATCTCTCCTCTCAGCAAACAGCTTTTAAATATGTTTGTTTTTCTGTTAAAAAAAAATGCTTTTATAGAAATGTCTGGTGTGTGACTTTTCTGATCTCTCCTGGGCCAAAGGCTTTCCAGCACTCTGCCAACAATCCAAAGCTTCTCTTTTGTTATAATATAGGAAATTCCTTTTGATAGGTTATTCTATGAGATAGTGTATTTTCTTGAGGTCGTGTATTCTTATTTTTTCTCCTAAATATCATGAAATCATGTAAAAATGAGTTGAGAAGGACCATCTCAGTCGTCTAGTACAAACCATACCTAACTGGTGGGAAGCCAGACCCTCTCTGCAGACCTCCAACGAGAAGAGGCTGTTCCAGCCAAATTAAAGCAGGTCCCCCTCGTTCTTCCCTCGCCCTCGTTTTACTCAAGGCAGACCGGGTTGGAAGGTCTTATCATTGGTCAGAACCTTCTCTATAAGAGTTTTGTATTCTGTCTGATAGAATAATTCTCAACACCCCATGTTCATCTTCTACCATTAATTCAGGGTGGATGACTGGCTCTTCTCCACCCCCCATTGTCTCAAAGTCCTGATCTGGATTCTTGATGGGCGATTAGGGAGCGATTCTGGAGTCTCGATGGGCGATCAGGAGGATTGACGCTGATCGCCTCTGTCCTCTTCCCGTGTCCGGCGCAGGTGTGTCCCCCAGGGTAATGCAGAGATGTCAGGGAGATAGGAGGATGGCTTCTCGGGTCAGGGCAAAGGTATGGCTCCTTTGTTCTTTATTGGTATCTGGTTTTTAGTGCTTAAAGGATTATCACTAATTCCTTCCTCTTTCCTTCCCTTTTCCGGAAAGGCATGTTCCCCATTGTGATGCATGTATGCATTGCAATGGGGGACATGACAGTGGGTATAGCCTGAAAAGGGAATGCATGGGGCTTCTTTAAATGGCAAATTGTGACTCAATTTACATATTACCTCTGATAAAAGAGCCCCTTGGAGCACTGATCTCATAGGTTTCCTTGCACACATCTGACACTGGTGATTTTCATCATAACTTTCCAATATTACAAAAAGTGAAGGCAAGGTTTTTTTTTCT
Source organism: Candoia aspera (assembly GCF_035149785.1). NCBI lineage: Eukaryota > Metazoa > Chordata > Lepidosauria > Squamata > Candoiidae > Candoia > Candoia aspera. Next base: position 113,095,208 of record NC_086156.1, on the reverse strand, counting down.
TTTTGTTCTTGTTTTTTTTGCTGTGAGTACATAGGAGAAAGGCAGGTTTACATTATAGTAGTTAAAAGACAGACATGCAAAATCTCAGCTCAGGAAATTCTTTTCCACCTTCGTTCCCTTAACCAGGCCCTCCTGAAGAAACCCCAAAGAATTGAATTCAGACCAAGCCACGAGGAACAATTTATAAGTCAGAGTTTAATGAGAGATATCACAGGGAGAAACAGAATAGATGGAGCCAGTGGGTTGTTCTTTGCCTATTTGAGTGGTATCTAAGTCGGTACTTTTATGAATTTAATATATTGCTTTGTTTGAGTCGGTATGTTGTGTGGTGTTTTTATCAGTTGCCACTTGCCCAGAGTTGATTCAGCCAGATGGGCAGTCATAAAATTTGAAAGAATAATAATAGTAATAATAATAATAGTAATAATAATAATAATAATAATAATAATAATAATTATAATAATAATAATAATTATAATAATAATAATAGCAGTAGCAGTAGCATTAGTAATACCAATGCCGTATACACTTAAAAATGCCAGCAAATACACTCTCTCTGTGGACTGGGAAATACTAATAAGTCTCTTTCTATTCCCCAAAGGGCTCCGTTGCTCTCTATTTAGCAGACCACATCTGTTGTCAACTCTGACATGGCTTCCCAGTGAGGATTGGAGCCTCCTTAGATGTGAAATTTTCTTGAGACCTTTTTGGTGAACTAATATGGAAATAAAACAGATAAACAGAAAAAAACAAGGATGCCTCCAAAATGAGACAATATCTAATGACACTTCTCTTATTTCCCTACCTGACCCCATCCCACCCCCACCCCACACACGGGCCATGCGATTCAGGGTGACCCCACTGCCCCCTGCTGCAGAAGGTGAGGACGAGGGGCATCTGCCTAATTCTCCAAGGAGATTCCGACATTCCAGGAGGGGAAGTGCGGCTGAGAAGAAATGAAGGTTCTCCAGGAGGTCTAAGCAGGTCTAGGGAGACATCTAAATATGCCCTTTTGGTACCTGATAGAAGATACCTTTTGAAGGCTTACTCTATGACTGATTGCATTTTCTGTACAGGGAGGATACTTACTTTTTTTCCCTGCTGTCACATCAAATCATGGAGTAAATGAATTGGGAAGGACCATCTAGCTAATCCATTGCAAACCATCCCTATCAGGTGGTTAGCCAGATCCTCTCTCAAGAACACCAACCATGAGAGTTTATTTGAACCAGATTGAGGCAAGTCTGCCCTCTTCACCCCTCATCCCCATTTTACTCTAGGCGCTGCGGGTTAAACCGCTGAGCTGTAGATCGGAAGGTCGGCGGTTCGAAACCGCGCAGCGGGGTGAGCTCCCGTTGCTCGTCCCAGCTTCTGCACACCAAGCAGTTCGAAAACATGCAAATGTGAGTAGATTAATTGGTACCGCTTCGGCGGGAAGGTAACGGCGTTCCGTGAGTCATGCTGGCCACATGACCCGGAAGTGTCCTATGCACAACGCCGGCTCCAAGGCTTTGAAAAGGAGATGAGCACCGCCCCCTAGAGTCGGACACGACTGGACTTTACGTCAAGGGAAACCTTTACCTTTACCTAGACAGACCTGAAAAGATGCAACGTTTGACACAATTGGCTATTTACTAGTTCTGTGTTCTTTTTGATAGGATAATTATTCTTAGTGTTGCTTCTGCATCTCCTGTCATTAAGTGTTTTTGGATCACTGTGGTTATCACTCAGATGAGACATGGAGTAAAACATTATTTTATCTTTGGCTCCATTCCTTTATTTCTCCAAATTCTCTTCCCATTTCCATAAATGAAACTCCCCTTCATCCTCTCAGGCAAGAAAAAAAAGAGTATTACTCACAGAGCCAAAACCAACCAGCCTGAACTCCATTTGGACATCTGGAAAGGATATTATTAATATGCAGACTTTATCCATCTTGCTCTAGTCCATTAATTTCTAGCATATAAGAGCCCTTTAGCTTCCATCTCTGGATGGATGAACCAATACCTTGGAAGGCTGCTAAAAGGGAAATGAGTTGGAGCAAAAGGATGATTTTCCTTTCTCAGTGTGTCAGAGAAGAAGTTCCAGGCAGTCTGGCTCTGGACCTCTAGCTACAGCTTGAGGAGGGGGGAGAAGGAGGAGTATAAAGAGGAAGGGTGTCTCCGCATTAACATACACTTCAGGATAAAAGAGAAGCAGAGCTTCTTGGTAGATGGCCTTGGTAGTCTGGACACTTTGATGAATCCTTGCCTCTCAGGCAGATAATTCCTGAATGTATGGAATGTGTATTGCACAGTTTAGATCTTTAGAACAATTAATTAAAAGTTTGATTTCCTACCTGCTTCCAGGATATTGAATGACAATATCCCATTCCAGGATTTTATCTGAGTCCAGGCTCACCCCAATCACATTGCAAAGAGTGAAGTTACAATTGGAATCTTCAGGCCATATTAATAATTTTTATTTTCCCTCCAGCAAAATTTCTGATTCGACACCTATAACAAAAGAGTCCTAAAGTTCTTACTAGAGGGCTGATTTCTTCTTCTCAGGTAGAATATACACAAAAGAAATCCCTCTCTTACGGAAGTAGAGGAAACAAACTGGAGCAAAAGGATTGCATTTATCTTTGTCCTTTCATTCCACCTGCTATGCTCTATTGTAGATGGCAGGAAAATGGACACAGAAACACAAAGGTTAATTTTATAATGAATTAGATCTTGGTGAAATACATTATATCCCCCAGTCAGATATACATTAGGTTTTCAAAAGCACTTTTTCCTATCTGGAGACACTTATTCTTTTGTCCTAACAGGCAAGGCAGATTGGGAGATTATGGGAGGTAAAAGAGTGTGGGAACATCCTGGGAAGAGATGGTGAACAGATGACCACAATGGAATGAATAGTGGGCGTGTAGACCGACTCTTCATAATTCCTCTCTGGATAATGAGACAACTTAAGATCACCCATATGTCCTCCACAACACAGCACACTCCAGCAAGTTGAGCCCTCTGGGAGACAAGGGAGTAGCCATCATTTTGCTCAAGCCACAGAGTGCACCTTTGAAAAGACACCCAGAGTCCCCTAGTGTAACATTGGTGATGCCCCCTATCACCTCTCTTTTTTATTCTAGTCCTAGAATTCCTGAATAGAGATATAAGAGGGGATGGTCAAATAAAAGGAGTAAAAATAATATATATACATATATATATAAATTAAAAGCATTTGCAGCTGACCTAGTATTTGTATTACAAAATCCCCAAGATTCTATGCGACATTTGTTGAAGAAATTAAAGGAATTTGGAGAGTGGAAGGATTTAAGGTGAATAAACAAAAAACGAAAATGTGGGGTAAAAAGATGACTAAAAACAAGAAACTTTAAAAACTAAATCAGGTTTTACAATAGAAAAAAAAAAGATTAGATACTTAAAAGTAATATTATGAACATTATTGATAATATATTCTTTCAAAATAATTATGGAGAAATTTGGAAGGAAATAAAAATTGATATTGAAAAATGGGGAAAATTACAACAATCATTGCTGGGAAAGATATCCATAATCAAAATAAATGTATTACGGAAGATGCTATTTCTTTTCCAAACATTACCAACTCTAATCAATGAAATAATATTTAAAGTATGGCAAAAAGTTATCTCAATTTTTATTTGGCAAGGAAAAGACAACAAATTAAATTTAAATTATTACAAGATGCTAAAGAAAGAGGAGGGTGGGGTTACCAGATCTTAAATTGTACTTTGAAGCTTGTTGCTTTCTGTGGATAAGAGAATGGTTAACGTTAGAAAATCCAAACCTTCTACAGCGAGAGGGACATGAACTTAGATGTGGGTGGCTGCATCTATTTGGACTGAAAAAGCAAAAATGAACAATGAATTGAGAAATGGTACTATTAGAAAAGTATTATTGAGGGTTTGGGATAAATATAACAGTAGATTATTACCAAACATACCAATGTGGATATCGCCACAAGAAGCTTTTGCAAGGAGGGAAAGTTTAGATGATAAGATAAAATGGTTAAGATATAAAGATCTGATCAAATATGAACAAGATACACCTCTGTTAAAACAAGAGAAGAAATAGAAGGAGAAGGACACCGGTGTCATTGGTTCACATATATGCAGTTAAATGAACGATTTAAATGAGATAAAAAAATATATAAATTAAAAAAAGAAAAAACAGAGATCAAAAAACAGCTTTATATAAATAATGAGCATATTATGACAAAGACGTAGAAAATGTCATTTTAATTAAATCAAGAAGATGAGCAGGTCAAAGAGTCTATGACTAATTGGGCAAGAAATTTTGGATATAACATTTTATTAGATAACTGAGAAACAAGGTGGACAAAGCGATTAAAATTTACTTTGTGTTATCATTTAAAGGAAAACTTCTATCAAATGATGTTCAGATGGAACCTAACCCCACAAAAATATGCAAAATTCTATAAAAACTTTTCTAATGTATGTTGTAAATGTTCACAAAGGGAAGGGACATTTTACAAATCACTTTGCCTTCTCCCAGATGGAATGCAAAATTGCATGAAAACGAAGGGACAATCTTCTGTCATCCCTAAATTTGTATATAATTTTGGATAAAGGAGATACACTATCCATTCACATAATATGGATTTTCTTAAAGGAATTTTGAAATTTGGGGAATTCCTTATAGGAGTCATTACAGGCCTGTTGAATAATTCTTACCTAAGATATAGAGCAAGACTACATTATATAAATAAAAACCTAGCATTGCCATGTGGAAGTTCTGGTGTTGATTTTCATAAATCACAGATCAAAAACTACAAGGTGAGAACGTAGGAGTTATTTCAATATTTAATTCCATTTAATTTTCCTGTTGAGCAAAGAGGCTGAGCGATTCCAACCTTTCTCCCACCCGGAAGTTATGGGGAGGACGGCAGGTGGAGAGCCAATTTTCCTAAACCACCTAGAACATGAATTTCCCTGGAATTGACTTGAAACCACCGAACTACGTTCCTTTGCTATTCTAAGTATTATAACCTGACCGCAAATAGGCTACCCTTGGCCTGACGTTTTTAAGCCTCATTTTCTGACTTCTGCCCCCTTCCATGGTGTCAGACCACACCACACTCTGGCAGGCCTTGCAGCATCCTCATTTTATTAGTAAATTTTGACTGCTAGCAGAGGAAAATGATTTTAAACGTATTTAAACTTTCAAATGCCTATATGGGTGTGCATGTGTTCACGTGTGTGTGTGTCTGCATACATTGTTGTCTGTGTTTCTGTGTGTGTGTTCATATATGTAGTACATCTATGGAGAGCAGGAGAGAGGATATATAGACACAGAAACAAATGCACCCAAAGAGGGATAGGGACAGATCTGCATCTCAAGAAAGAGTCAAGGAAGGTTGAACTTCAAGACCAAAAAAAGAATGAAGAGTTCTAATTACTGAATCAATTCTGTATTTCCTGATACTATTTGAGAGCAGAACTTGAGAACAATTTTCCTTTGCTGTCTTTCAGGAGGGTACTGAGATTTGCCATTTTCTTCCTATCCAAAAGGAGAACAGATCCCAGAATGCCCATGCCAAGATCAGCTCTTCCTTCCTCTTGGCACTCAGGCAGCTTTCTCAGGTCCCTCTCAAGTCTCCTGGGAAAATGCAGCCTTCTGGGGCTGAGCTGACTTGCAGAGCGGCTCTGAGGAAGGGAAGGTTTTTGCCCGGCTTCAGACTCACTTCCTCCCACTGTGTGTCTCGCACAGTAATAGACTGCCGAGTCCTCCGGCTTCAGGCTGTTCATTTGCAGATAGACTTGGCTTTTGGAGTTGTCCCTGGAGATGGTGAAGCGTCCCTTCACTTTGTCCGAGTAGGAACTACTGGTACCGGTATATATGCGTGCCACCCATTCCAGCCCCTTTCCAGGGGCCTGTCTCACCCAGCCCATGTAGTAGCTGCCGAAGTCAAATCCGGAGCCTTGGCAGGAGAGGCGGAGGGACTCTCCAGGCCTTCTCACGTCCCCTCCGGACTCCACCAACTGGGCCTCTGACAGGACACCTGAAATAAAAGTTGTTTTAATGAGCTCTCCTTTATGCAAGAATTAAAATGGAAAGAACCTGAATAGGAGGGAACCAATACCTCTGAGGACTGCTAGGAAGGAAACGAAAATCAGCCACAGTATCATTTTTGCTCCCGTAAAAGAATAGAGGAGACTTGACAGGAAAGGATTCAGGAAAGGGCACAAACTTTGTGTTGGTGCGTGTAGCCTGAAAAGAGACACCCTGGGGCTCCTTTAAAGGGGAAATTGTGGCCTGATTTCCATATTGCTCAGCATAAAAGAGCCCCTCGGGGCTTTGAGGTATAGATTTATTTCAACAGACTTTTCACACATGGGACATAGAAGAAAGGGCAGCTTTACACTGGAATAATTAAAGCTTCTGACAGATGCTTCTCACTTAATGTAAGGGTTTTAAGGCAACAGAGAGAAATCAGGCATTGAAATTTCCTCAAATAGCCATGCTACAGTCCGTGAATAAAGAGAATGGCACATCGGAGTTCAAAATGGTTGCTCCACTGTTGTTCCCTTGACCACGTTCTTTGGAAGAAACCAAAATTAAGTCAATGCAGACCAAGCCATGAGGCCCAATTTATAGGCCACAGATCAATTTTACATACACATCCAAGTCTCAAAGTTGGAATATAAATCATTGGAAGCCTGTATAATGTTTCTTTATGGATTGGTTTTTAACTCAGCAGCCATACTGATTACAAATATTGCCACTTTTTGGGTTGTCATTTTTATGGTCTTCTTATCTGTTTTTGACTGCCCAGAGTTAATTCATACTAAGACTCAAAAAACGCCCTGTCCTACACTGATTCCATGGACTGAGAAACAGAAATAAATGACTTTTCATATTCCAAACAATTCAGTTTGTTCTATATTTAGCGAAGCACCTTTGTTCTCAACTCAGATATGGCTTCGTTGTAAGGAATTTAATCTCTTGGGATTTTAAATTTATTTGAATTCCCTTCATTGGTCTCTTAGGAAAATGAGAGTAAATATAATGATGCTTCCAAAATGAGACAAGGCCTGTTGAACCTTCCTTTGTTCCCCTCCCCCACCCCACACATATGAAAAGCGATTCCATGTGGCAACACTGCCCCCTGGTGTAAAACCTGAGGCGGGAAGGCATCTACTTTACTTTCCTTGGAGATTCTTGCTTTAAGAAATGGTAATTAGGGCTCTGAAGAAATGACAATTTAGCTGGTCTAATGAGAAATCCAAAGCTGCCCTTTTTTTATATGAAAGGAAAATCCTTTTGGTGGGTTATTCTATGATATATTTTCTTTTCTTTACGTCGTTTATTCTTATTTTTTCTCCTAAATATCATGAAATCGTGTAAAAACGGGTTGGGAAGGACCATCTCGTTCGTCTAGTACAAACCATCCCTAACTGGTGGGAAGCAGACCCTCTCTGCAGTCCTCCAACCAAAAGTGGTTTTTCCAGCCAGATTGAAGCAGGTCCCCCTTGTTCTTCCCTCGGCCTCGTTTTACTCCAGGCAGACCGGGTTGGAAGGGCTTATCATTGGTCAGAACCTGCTCTATATGGGTTTGGTATTCTGCCTGATAGGAGCATAACTCTGTACATCCCTTGTTCATCTTCTACCATTCATCCAGGGTGGATGACTGACATTTTGCTAAATATGAGACTTAAAGGAAAACATAATTTTATCCTCTTTTTATTTTTCTTTATTTCTGCAAACTGTATTCCACTTTTTTTACATAAATTCCATCTCTACATTCACAGGACCCCTTTTGCCATTTCGTATGGTTCAATTAAAGCAGAAGCAGTAACTGATTATACAGTCCTCCGGAAAAAAAAGAGGCACTCGGTGCATTGACCTTCCACCTTTCCTTGAAGGTATATTCCAGAGAGGAGAGGAGGGGAGAGGAGGGGAGAGGAGAGGAGGGGAGAATTTTCCCTTAATATACAAATGTTGTTGGTTAAAATGGACACTCCCTCCATTCACATGACAGAATTCTTTGAAACTATTTTGATATATAATTTTGGTAAAAGAGATACTCTATCCATTCACATACTGTGGGTTTCTTTGCAACAATTTTGAGATTTTGGGCAAATCATTATATGAGTCAATACAGGCATGTTGAATTATTCATTCCTAGGATAAAGAACATGCCCTGTGTAAGTTGAGGGGCTGATTTTTCTTCATCACAGATCAAAAACTACAAGGTGAGACCATAGGAGTTATTTCAATATTTATTTTCCATTCAATTTTCCTCTTGAGAAAAGAGGCTAAGTTATTTCGATCTTTCCCCCACCCCGAAGATAGTGGGGAGGACGGCAGGTCGAGGCATCCCTGGGTGGAGAGGGGGTGGCAGCAGGAACTGCCAGGAAGCCACCCCAAGGCAGGAAGAGAGTCCAAACTCTACAGACACAGAAGGCTTCTGGGAGAGGATCTCTGCAATTCCCAAAGTTTTGGTTTCTTGGCTCTACCCTGCAGTGGGGAGGGAGTGTCAGGATTAAGGGAATTGAATATATATTAATATAGAAGGGATGACAAATGAGCAACATATAGAAAAGAATTTAACTGAGGAGACATGGCAGTATTCAGAGAACCAAAATGGAATAAACTGAAATATTCATCAAGGAAGAAATGTAGATAATCAATCCCTATTTTTTCCTCTCATGAAATTTTAAGTTAATTTTTTTTAAAAAAAACCTTCCTAGTATATTCTCCCTCCCTAATATTTCCTTCTTGTCGCCCAAAGAAGACCTAACTAGTGTCCTATTTAGACTCTGAGGTGGTCAGACAGGGTTATTATCAAAAACACTCTTTATTAATACAACTATTTACAATAGTGAGTCCTTGTGATCAATGAGGTAGTCCGGTTCCGATTAAGACCATGCTGGCAACAACAGGAGAACCAGCAAGTTTGCAGGAGGAGACTGTGGAAAAACAGCTAAGCAGGATTTGCTGACTGAAGCTGGGAGACCGGAAGAAGATAGGACACATGGCACAACTGGGACTGGCAATGAGTGTCTGCGAACTGCAACACCACCCAAACTAGGCTGGAAGCTAGGCAAGACTGATCTGGAACCACGGGGCAATGCTTGGCTCTGGAGGCAGGACTTGACTGAACTGGACAATCAAGGCTGAACTGGGTACACTGGGCTGAAGACTGAGGACGAGGCTGATAAGGTGAAACAAGGCTGGACTTGGCTGGCGATTCTGGACTAGGCTGGGGGCTTGGCACATGACTAGGCAGGACTGCAGGCTCTTGACTAGGCTGGAAGCTTGAATCATGACTGGACTGGACTGCAGATCCTGAACAAGGTTGAGAACCTGGAGCACAACTAGATAGGTCTTAAGTTCCTGAACAATGCTGGATAATCAAAGCACGATGAAACTGAACTGGAGACTCTGAGCAAAGCTGGCAGCTAGGAACAAGATTAGGAATGTGCCTGGAACATGCAGAATGGAGGCGGCAAGGCCCGAAGCTGGACACAAGGCTGAGGTTGCTGGATTTGGCAGGAAGAAGATCCTCTGTGGCAGCAGGTACAGGATACAGGTCCTCTACCATAGGAAACATTGATGCTGATTCCTCTCCAGCTATAGATGACATCTCCAACACAGGTAAGGATTCTTCCACTGGGCTGTGAGCTCAAAGGACCGGTTCTCTCTGGCAGCTTGCTCTTCCCATGTCTGCCTTTTATGCCTGTCCTTTGCGCACCTATTCCCTTCTGCGGCCAATCAGGCTGCCTTCTCCTTCCCACGCTTTTCTGCACACCTTTCCTGCATGCTGATTGGAGGATTCAAATCCTCCTCCGAAGACTGGCCAATCATCGCCCGTAACTTTTCCTGGGCTGCTGAGTCATTACTGGGTTTTGCTTTCCCGGTTTCTGCTTGATACGTTTCTCTTTCTCCTTCTGATTCAGAAGGAGTTTCATTTTCTGAGTCAGAAGCCAGCTGGAACCTCACAACCAGATTCCAGACTACTTTTTTCCAGTATCAGCTCTGGCCTCCCACTTCCTTTCATGGAGGTTTATCTGAACTTTCTCGGGTATAATACACAAATTTAACCTTCCGTGACTGAAGGAACTTGCAGGGCTGCTCTGAGGAAGGGAAGGTTCTTGCTTGGCTTCAGATTCACCTCCTCTCACTGTGTCCCTCGCACAGTAATAGGCTGCCATGTCCTCTGGCTTCAGGCCGTTCATTTGCAAATACAGCCGGCTGCGGGAGTCGTCCCTGGAGATGGTGAAGCGTCCCTTGACTTTATCCGAAGAATTAATTGGGGTTGCGTATGTACCTATCACTGCAATCCATTCCAGTCCTTCCCTGGATACTGTGTCACCCAGTGCACGGCATAGCTGCTGAAGGTGAATCCCGAGGCCTGGCAGGAGAGACGGAGGGACCCTCCAGGCCTCCTCACGTCCCCTCCAGACTCCCCCAACTGGACCTCTGAACAGACACCTAAGATAAAAGTTGTTTGAATGAGCTCTCCTGTATTTCAGAATTAAAATGGAAAGAACCTGAATAGGAGGAAACAATTACCTACTAAGGACACCAAGTTTACCCAGCGGATCATTTTGCTCCCTTGAATGAATGGAGGGAACTGACAGGTGAGGATTTGGGACACTGCACAAACGTTGTGTTGGTGGGTGTAGCCAGAAAAGGGAAACCGTGGGGCTCCCTTAAAGGGGAAACTGTGGCTCGATTTACATATTACTTCTGATAAAGGAGCCCCTCAGGGCGTTCATGTAAACGTTTCTGTGCACACCCCATATAAACATGATTTTCAAATAACATTCTAGACCAAAAAGCAGTCAAGGGAGGAACAAATTGGCATTATTGTTGTTATTATCATTTAGAAAGAAAGAGCAGGTTTACACTGGAGTATGTAAGTAAGGTTCTGATAAAGGATCTCTGCAGTTCAGGAACACGTTTAAAGGTGAGAGAAAGAAAACATGCACCGAGATTAACTTAAATAGCCATGTTGGAGACCTTACATGAAAAGCATGGCACATGAGAATCCAGGGCATTTGCTCCACAGTTGTTCCCCTGATCATGTTCTTTGGAAGGAACCCAAAACAGCTGAATGCAGACCAAGCCGTAAGGCAACATTTGTCACTCACAGTTGAATTTACACTTACATGTCCAAGTCGCAAAGCTAGAATTGAGGAAACTACAGGCAATGCAGAAAGAGCTCGATCCCGTGGGGTCTTTTTTTTTTTTTTTTTAGTAGAATGCTTTCAACTCAGCAGTTGTATGGATTTTATATTCTGGTTTATATGTTTATTGGTTGTTAGCTGCCCACACTTGATTCCGCAAAATGGCAAGCCATACAAATTGAAATAATAATACTAAGAATACTAAAAATGCTACCATTAATCATAATGCTATCACATGCACTCTCTCTGTGGACTGAGAAATAAAACATATGGCACTTCGTAGTCTCCAAAAATTTAACTTTGCCCTATATTTAGCAAAGCACGTCTGTGGTCCACTCACACATAGCTTCACTAAAAAATCACAAAATAATCGTAACTTCAAAATGAGACACTTGATTTATTTCCCCAAACCGCCTCCCCCCCATGCATGGGCCATGCAAGAAATGTGACAACACTGCCCCCTGCTGTAAAAGGGGAGGATGACAGGCATCTCCCTTTTTTTCCAGGGTGGTAACTAATGCTGAGAATGAATTATTATTACTTATTAATTTATTTTCTATCCTGCCTTTATTATTTTTATAAATAACTCAAGGCAGGGAACCTACCTAATACTCCTTCCTCCTCCTATTTTCCCCAGAACAACAACCCTGTGAGGTGGGTTGAGCTGAGAGAAAGGGACTGGCCCAAAGTCACCCAGCCGGCTTTCATGCCTAAGGTGGGACTAGAACTCTCCGTCTCCTGGTTTCTAGCCTGGAGCCTTCACCACTAGATCAAACTGGCTCCTTTTTATTAAGGTTAATTAATTAATTTATTTATTAATTAAGGTTCTTCAGAAAATCTAAGCAGGTCTAGTAAGACATCCAAAGCTGCTGTTCTGTTACCTGACTATTCTTATTTTTATTCCTAAACCCAATGAAATCATGGAAGAATATTTTAGGAAGCGCCATCTGTGTCAGTGAGTACCAACCATCCCTCACAGCGAGATCCTGTCTGCACACCTCCAACCAAAACAGGCTCTTCTAGAAAGGTTGAGGCAATGCTGCCCTGTTCTCCCTTCATCCTAGCTTTACTCTGGGCAGACAGAATTGGCAGCTGAGGGGAGAGAGCCTCTGGTTTAAGGGAATTGAATATACATTCATGTGGAAAGAATGAGAGAAGAGCAACATGTCGTAAAGAATTAAACTGGGGAGAGTTGGCGATACTGAAAACCAAAGGGGACTGAACTGCTAAATTGGACAAGGAAGAATTGCAGGTAATACACCTTTCTTCCTCAAACTAAATTTAAACTTTTTAAAAACTGTCAGTTTATTCTACTGTCGAATAAACAGGCGAAGGGACTCTCCGGGCCTTCTCACATCTCCTCCAGACTCCACCATCTGGACTCTGACTGAACTCCTATTAAAAAAAAAAAAAATCAATGAGCTCTCCTGTGTAAAAAAAGGAAAATGGAAAGATCCTGAAGAGGGAGGAAACTATTACCTCTGAGGACTGCTAGGAAGGACACCAAGTTTACCCAGAGGATCATTTTTGCTCCCTTGAACGAATGGATGGAATTGACAGGAGAGGATAAAGGAAAGGGCACAAACTCTGTGTTGGTGGGTGTCGCCTGTCAAGGGAAACCATGGGGCTCCTTTAAAGGAGGAAATTGTGCCTCGATTTACATATTACTTCTGATAAAAGGGCCCCTCAGGGCATTGTTCTCATAGATTTCCTTGCACACATCTGACACTGGTGATTTTTAAAATAACTTTCCAGTCCTATGAAAAGCAAAGGGAAGATTTTGTTTGTATTTTTCCTGTGAGTACGTAGGGGAAAGGCAGGTTTACATTAGAGTAATTAAGACAGAGGCATGCAAAATTTCAGCACTTCTCAAAAGTAAGTCAAGGTAACAGAGAGTGAACTTGCACTAAGAATGTTTGAAAGAGACATGTTGAAGATAGAACATGCAAAGAATGGCACATCTCAGTTCAGGAAATATTTTTCCACCTTCCCTCCTTTAAAACATGCCGTTTTGAAGAATCCCAGAAGAACTGAATGCAGACCAATCCAGGAGGAACAATTTATAAGTCCGAGTTTAATGAGCGAAATCACAGGGAGAAATGGAATAGGTCGAGCCTGTGGGGTGTACTTGGCCTATTAGATGGGTTCTTAAGTTGGCAGTTGTATGAATTTAAAATATTGCTTTGTGGGGATGCGGTTAAACCGCTGAGCTGCTGAGCTTGCTGATCAGAAGGTCGGCGGTTCGAATCCGCATGACAGGATGAGCTCCCATTGCTAGTCCCAGCTCTTGCCAACCTAGCAGTTTGAAAAGAAGCCAGTGTGAGTTGATGAAGAGGTACCGCTTCGGTGGGCAGGTAACGGCATTCCATTTAGTCATGCCAGCCACATCACCACGGAAGTGTCTACAGACAAACGCCAGCTCTTCGGCTTTGAAGCGGAGATGCGCACCGCCCCCTAGAGTCGGACACAACTGGACTTAATGTCAAGGGAAACCTTTACCTTTACCTTGGTTTTGGGTTGGTATTTTGAGTTGTGTTTTTATCAGTTGCTAGTTCCCCAGAGTAAATTTGGAAAAATGGGCAGCCATACAAATTGAAAAAATAATAATAATAATAATAATAATAATAATAATAATAATAATAATAATAATAAAGCAATAGTAATACCAATGCCATATACTAATAAAAATGCCAGCAAGTACAGTCGCTCTGTGAGCTGAGAAATTCTAATAAATCACTTTATATTCCCCAAAAGATTCAGTTGCTCTATATTTAGCAAAGCACTTCTGTTGTCGACTCAGACATGGCTTCATGGTGAGGACTGTTGCCTCCTGAGATGGGACATTCTCTTGAGACCTTTTCAGTGAACACATATGGAAATAACAGAAAGAAACAAGAATGGCTCCAAAATGAGAGAATATCTAATGCCACTTCTGTTACTTCCCTACACCCCACCCCCTCCCCACATACGGGCAATGGGACTCAGGGTGACACCACTGCCCCCTGCTGGGGAGGGTGAGGAGGGGCGGCATCTGCCTGATTGTCCAAGGAGATTCTGACATTCCAGGAGGGGAAGTGAGGCTGAGAAGCAATGAAGCTGCTCCAGGAGTTCTAAGCAGGTCTAGGGAAAGATCTAAATATGCTCTTTTCTTACAGGATAGAAAATTCCTTTTGAAGTCTTATTCTAGGAATGATTGCATTTTCTGTACAGGGAGGATACTGATTTTGGCCTTATTTTCTGCCTTCTGCCCCCTTCCTTGGTGTCACACCACACCAAACTCTTGCAGGCCTTGCAGCATCCTTATTTTATTACTACATTTCGACTGCTAGCAGAGGAAAATGACTTTAAACATTTTTAAACTTTCAAATGCCTATATGTGTGTGCATGCGTTCATGTGTGTGTGTCTTTTTGTGTGTACATATATGTAGTACATCTATGGAGAGAGAGAGAGAGGATATATAGACTCAGAAACAAATGCACCCAAAGAGGGAGAGGGGAAGTTCTGCATCTCAAGAAAGAGTAAATGAGGGTTGAACTTCAAGACCAATAAAAGAATGAAGAGTTCTAATTACTGAATCAATTCTGTACTTCCTGATACTTTTTGAGAGCAGAACTCGAGAACAATTTCCCTTTGCTGTCTTTAAGGAGGATTAAAAAAAAGAAAAGACACTATTCAATGTATATTCTGTACTGAGATTTGCCATTTTATTCCTATCCAAAAGGAGAACAGATCCCAGAATGCCCAGGCCAAGATCAGCTCTTCCTTCCTCTTGGCACTCAGGCAGCTTTCTCAGGTCCCTCCCAAGTCTTGGGGGAAAATCCAGCCTTCTGGGGCTGAGCTGACTGGCAGAGCAGCTCAGAGGAATGGAAGTTTTTTGCCAGGCTTCAGACTCACTTCCTCTCACTGTGTCTCTCACACAGTAATAGACTGCCGAGTCCTCCAGTTTCAGACTGTCCATCTGCAGATAGACTTGGCTTTTGGAGTTGTCCCTGGAGATGGTGAAGCGTCCCTTCACTTTGTCCGGGTAGGAAGTACCGGAACCAGAGGTTATGTAAGCCACCCATTCCAGCCCTTTTCCAAGGGACTGTCTCACCCAGCTCATCCAAGAGCTGCTGAAGCTGAATCCGGAGGCTTGGCAGGAGAGACGGAGGGACCCTCCATGCCTTCTCACGTCCCCTCCTTCCCCTTTTGAAAATACTGTGTGTCATCCTTCCTCCTTTCCTTAGCAAGGATTAAACCTGATTTGAACCCCTTGAGGCCAAAGGAACCCCCCAGCGAGTCAGACCCTTGGAATTTCCCACTCCGCAGGCAACACCCCTCACCTTTCCTTCATCCCTCTTCCTTCTATGAACTGGAACATGATGATCGATGCTTGCAATAAAGGGTAATCTTCCTCCTTATCATTGCTTTCCATCCGTTGCATCTATGACAGTAAGTTAACTTTTTGTCCTTGATTTAATTTCAGAATGATCAATCGGTCAAAAGAAGACCAAGATTGTTTTAGCCAGTGACGCGTCTTTCATCCATCCTGGGTTTCCTCAAAGAAAAAAGGATTGGCAGTTAGCTCTTCTCCTCTCCTCTCCTCTCCTCTCCTTTCTGAAGTTTGTGGCATTTTGCAGGGGAATAATTTTTTACACTGACTTCTTTATCATCTCCCTTTAACTTCATTGGCTAAGTATGGCGGTCACTAGCATGAGACATAGCATAAAACATTACCCTTTCTTATTTGCTATATATTAAATTACTATTGAGTTAACTGTTTCTATCCTTTTAAGAACCTCTTTATCCCTCCTTCATTGCAACTAGGACCAGTGCTATTTAATTTCTGCTTTAGCCTCATGGAAGCAGCAGCAGAAGGAGGCAGGTCACAGTTACAACCGCAGGTCTTATTTCAGCCATTGTCAGACCTTGTAGTGTGCTCTCTTTGTGCCATTGCTCCCTCCTTCTGACTGTGGATGGACAGGTTCCCCACACCTTCAATTTAATTCATCCTCTATCCTCCCAACCCATTCCAGTCCTTTCCTGGAGACTGTCTCACCCAGCTCATCTCATTGCTGCTGAACGTGAAGCCCGAAGCTTGGCAGGAGAGATGGAGGGATTCTCCAGGCCTTTTTATATCCCCTCCAGATTCCACCTGCCTCAGCTCCATTTGGACATCTGGAAAGGGAATATTGAAATGCAGACTTTATCCATCTTGCTCCAGTCCATTAATTTCTACCATATAAGAGCCCTTTAGCTTCCATCTCTGGATGGAAGAACCATTACCTTGGAAGGCTGCTAAAAGGGAAATGAGTTGGAGCAAAAGGCTCATGTTCCTATCTCAGTGTGTCAGAGAAGAAGTTCCAGGCAGTCTGGCTCTGGACCTCTAGCTACAGCTTGAGGAGGGAGGAGAAGGAGGCATATAAAGAGGAAGGGTGTCTCTGCATTAACATACACTTCAGGATAAAAGAGAAGCAGAGCTTCTTGGTATTTGGCCTTGGTAGTCTGGACACTTTGATGAATCACTGCCTCTCAGGCAGATAATTCCTGAATATATGTGTCAGCGGGAAAAACCTCCCAGAAGAATTCCAATCCACAAGGTTCGATGATGCAGAGAAAAGAGTTTATTTGTAACGCGTTTGCAAAGGCGGGTTCCTCCGTGCAAGAAGGAACCCTGAACGAAGTTAACACTATACCTTTATACCCTCCTTGCCTGTCATCCTCCTCCTTTGAAGGTTCAGCTCACATTCTTTCTGTTACCTTGAAGTAGCCACTTTGATTTACAAATTTACAATGCCAGCGGGATGTCAGGATGTTCCTGAAATCCTTATCGTTGTTTTTGACTCGGATGGCTCACCAGATCCTAGTTTAATTTACAAAAGGTCAAGATAACCGTGACTGCCTTTTTGTCAGGAAGAGGAAAAACAGATATGTGATGACAGTAATCAACACCTCCTTGAGACATGTATGGTTATTGATTACATCCTTAAGAATGTGTTCGACTCCGTGCTAATTTTTATCGTTTTGATGTATATCAGGGCCTGTATTTCCTCCTTACTTCACAAGAAAATCTACACAATCCCAACTATCCCTCCCCCGTTGCATAACCTTGCTGGCACCAGTTATCCCCTATTATCATCAGCTACAAATTCTAAACCTAATGACTGTTTTAGCACCCATTTTCACTCTCCCCCTCCTTCCTTTCAGGCAGCTCTTTTTCTCCTTTAGATAAGTTTAAGGCACATTCAGGGGTTCTGTGAACCCCTGCTTTTCCCCCCTCTCACATATGGAATGTGTATTGCACAGTTTAGATCTTTAGAACAATTAATTAAAAGTTTGATTTCCTACCTGCTTCCAGGATATTGGATGATGATATCTCATTCCAGGATTTTATCTGAGTCCAGGCTCACCCCGATCACATTGCAAAGAGTGAAGTTACAATTGGAATCTTCAGGCCATATTAATAATTTTCCATTTCCCTGCACTAAACTTTCTGATTGGACACCTATAACAAAAGAGTCCTAAAGGTCTCACTAGAGGGCTGATTTCTTCTTCTCAGGAAGCATATACACAAAAGAAATCCCTCTGTAATGGAAGTAGAGGAAACAAACTGGAGCAAAAGGATTGCATTTATCTTTGTCCTTTCATTCCACCTGCTATGCTCTATTGTAGATGGCTGGAAAATGGACACAGAATCACAAAGGTTAATTTTATAATGAATTAGATCTTGGTGAAATACATTGTATCCCCCAGTCAGATATACATTAGGTTTTCCAAAGGACTTTTTCCTATCTGGAGACACTTATTCTTTTGTCCTAACAGGCAAGGCAGATTGGGAGATTATGGGAGGTAAAAGTGTGTGGGAACTTCCGGGGAAGAGATGGTGAACTGAGGACCAGAGTGGAGTGAATAGTGGGCGTGTAGACCGACTCTTCATAATTCCTCTCTGGATAAGGAGAAGATGACTTGAGATCACCCACATGTCCTCCAGACAGTGGCTCCTCATGAGGAGGCCACAACACAGCAGTCTCCAGCAGGTTTAGCCCTCTGGGAGAAAAGGGAATTGCCATCATTTTCCTCAAGCCACAGATGGCACCTTTGAAAGGACACCCAGTGCTCACTAGTGTAAAATTGGTGATCGTTACAGATGGTCTAAGGGTACAGATGGATCGGAAATAAGAGTTTGGAATTAATTATCAGAACCTTCCCCATAGGAAAAATTTATAATTATTGTATTTTTTTCTCTTGTAGAGGGAGCTGTAATTGCAGTGAGTTTTCATCCAAAAATGGTGGAAATGATCAGCCTCAGAAGTGTCATCCCCTCTGAATACACCCTTTCTACAGGCTCCATATTCAGGGGGATTTTGCAGACCAAGAGTGCCCCCTAGTGGAAAACTGGAGAAGATGAGGCAGAAGGCTTAACCCTCCAAGGAGATGCCTGTATTCTAATCGGGAAAGGGAGGTAGGAAGAAATTACTGAGCTCCGGAAGACCAAAACAGGTCCAGTGAGAGAGGTGGGGAACGAATCAGGGCTTGTATGAATTAGGGCTGTGTAATAAAAACATTATTACAGCAACAAATTTCGCTGCTGACAACAAAGGAAATAGAAATGAAATTAAGGTATGCAAAACAAAGACACTTTGAATTTGCTAATAAACCAGGAAAATGGCTGGCTTATAAAATAAGGAAAGATAGGGAGAATAAAATGATTATTAAAATCAGGGAAAATACATTTTGGAATATGGACAACATCATAACGAATGCCAAATAGCTTCAATATTTTAAGATGCTGAAAAAGCATTTGACAATTTGACCTGGTGTTTTATGATTAAAGTTTTAGAGAAAATGAAATTTGGGAAATCATTTGTGAAAGGGATTGAAGCAAGATACTCAACACAAAGTCCTAAGATTATAGTGAATGACGAATTGACAGATAATTGCAAAATAGAAAGAGGAACGAGACAGGGATGCCCCCTATCACCTCTCTTATTTATTCTAGTCCTAGAAGTCCTGAATAGAGATATAAGAGGGGACGGTCAAATAAAAGGTGTAAAAATTAGAAAAAAACAGATTTATAAATTAAAAGCATTTGAAGATTACCTAGTATTCCTATTACAAAATCCCCTAGATTATATAGAACATTTGTTGAAGAAATTAAAGGAATTTGTAGTGGCAGGATTTAAGGTAAATAAACAAAAAACGAAAATGTTGAGTGAAAACATGACTCAAAAACAAGAAACTTCAATAACTAAATAAGGTTTTATAATAGAAAAAAAGATTAGATAGTTCAGAGTAATATTATCAACAAATAATAATATATTATTTCAAACGAATTGTGTGAAAATTTGGAAGGAAATAAAAATTGATATGGAAAGAAGCGGAAAATTACAACTATCTTTGCTTGGAAAGATATCCGTAATCAACATGGATGTATTACCAAAGATGCTATTTCTTTTCCAAACATTACCAATCCTAATCAATGAAAAAATATTTAAAGTATGGCAAAAAGATATCTCAGATTTTATTTTGCAAGGAAAAAGAAGGGAATACAATTAAAATTATTGCAAGATGCTAAAGAAAGAGGAGGGTTGGGCTTACCAGATCTTAAATTGTACTTTGAAGCCTGTTGCTTTCTGTGGATAAGATAATGGTTAACGTTAGAAAATCCAAACCTTCTACAGCGAGAGGGACATGAACTCAGATGTGGGTGGCTGCATCTATTTGGACTGAAAAAGTAAAAATGAACAAAGAATTGAGAAATGATACTATTAGAAAAGTATTATTGAGGGCTTGGGATAAATATAACAGTAGATTATTACAAAAAATACCAGTGTGGATATCTCCACAAGAAGCTTTTGCAAGGAGGGAAAGTTCAGAGGATTAGATAAATTGGTTAATATAAAAAGATATAATCAAATATGAACAAGATACACCTATGCTAAAAACAAGAGAAGAAATAGAAGGAGAAGGACACTGGTGTCATTTTTTTCACATATATGAAGTTAAATGAATTATTTAAATGAGTTAAAAAATATATAAATTTTAAAAAGAAAAAACGAGATCGAAAAACAGTTATATATAAATAATGAGCATATTATGACAAAGATGTAGAAAATGTTACTAGAATTAAATCAAGAAGATGAACAAATTAAAGAGTGTATGATTAATTGGGCAAGAAATTTTGGATATAATATTTTGTTAGAGAACTGGGGGAAAATGTGGACAAAGGGATTAATATTTATTTGTGTTATCATTTAAAGGAGAACTTGTATAAAATGATTTACAGATGGTACCTAACCCCACAGAAATTCGCAAAATTCTATAAAAGTGTTTCTAATATTTGTTGTAAAACGTTCACAAAAGGACAGAACATTTTACCATTTATTGTGGACCTGTAAAAAAGAAGAAAACATCTGGGAACAAATATTTAGCATGATTCAGAAAATTCTTAAGATAGAAATTGTAACAAAAAAACAGAATTATTTTTCTTAGGTATAATGGAAGTGGATTAAGAGAGAAAATATGGTAATTATTTATAATATATGATCAAAGTAGCTGGGTTTATGTATGCACAATATTGGAAAAAGGAAAATATACCAACAATAGAGGAGTGGGTGATGAAAATATTGGAGCTAGCATACATGGTAAAATTAACAATTTTAATAAAAGAAAAAAATATTACGAGATTTAAAGAAATCTGGCAACCGATATTAGATTACCTGTATACAATCTAATATTGGTTGCCATATTTAGCATAAGAGCCTTACAAAGATAACTATTTGTAGATCTATAGCTACAAAAGTCAGAAACCATGTTTTAGTATGTGGTTATTGTTATTGTCTTTCTTGTTTATATGTGTATACGTGGTGTTAGGTGTATTCTAGAATGTTATATACATGACAATGTTTTATGATTTTGTATTCTATTTTAACGAATAAAAAGTTTACCCCAAAATTAAAGAGACTAAAGGTCAAGATTGTTAAACATAAAGGGAAGGAATATAAAGTTGGTTTATTTGAGGGGGCCTGTCTCACCCAGTTCATTCCATAGCTGCAGAAGCTGAACCCAGAGGCTTTGCAGGAGAGACGGAGGGATTCTCCAGGCCTTCTCACATCCCCTCCAGACTCCACCAACTGGACCTCTGCCTGGACACCTACAAAGAAACGTGTTTGGGTGAACCCTCCTGTATACAAGAACAGCAAATTGAAGCAAATTCTCTAGAGAGGTCAGAATTACCTCTGAGGATTACTACTAAGGACACCAGGTTTAGCCACAGGATCATTTTTGCCCCTGCTAATGAACAAAGGGGAAATACAGGACAGGATTCAGGAAAGAGCGCAACCTTTGTGCTGGTGGGGGTAGCATGAAGGGGAAACCGTGGGGCTCCTTTAAAGGGCAAATGGTGTCCTGATTTACGTATCGCTCTGGATAAAAGCGCCCCTCAGGCCATTGGGGTTTGATTTCTTTGCACACAGCTTTTACATATGAATTTGAATGGATGGAAACATCTCAGAACAATCAAGAATTTAACTGAGGAGAGATGGCGGTATTCGGAGAACCAAATGGGAAATGAACTGAAATATTGATCAAGGAAGAAATGTAGCTAATGAGTCCCTATTTGTACCTCTCAAGAAACTATAACATTTATATATATAAGCTTCCTAGTACATTCTCTTGCCCTAATATTTCCTTCTTGTACCTGTCATGGGATCTTTTTAAACTAGGCCCAATTTGATTGCCTCAGGCTCAAAAGATCCCCCCAGAGCAGCAGAACCTATGACAATTGGAGTTTTTGTATTAATTCATTTCATTCATTCATTTCCTGTCCTGCCTTTATTTTTATTTTATTTTTTTATTAATAACTCTGGCAGTGATCTTACCAAATACTCCCTCCTCCTCCCATTCTCCCTACAACTGCAACCCTGTGAGGCGGGTTGGGCTGAGAGATAGCGACTGGCCCACGGTCACCCAGCTGGCTTTCAGGCCTCAGGCGGGGCGAGAACTCACGTCCTCCTGGATTCTAGCCCGTTTCCTTAACCACTAGACCTGCCTGGCTCTCCCTATAAGAGGTGGGGTGATGTTTTATTCTAAGGAAAGAAACAAAACATATCTAAATACAAAAGTGAAACTTACAAATTTCTATGTCAGTGTTCTCCAGGGCTATAGATTAATATCCTAGCTTATAGCCTATATTACTAAAGAGACAATATCATACAGTGTTACCTATTATTACTTTGCTATACTCTGTAATATTACTTTTACGCTATACTATTGATTGAATCAAATTGGATAGCGGCTCTACAGAAGGGACGGTTTTTTTCAGGCTTCAGACTCAGTTCCTCTCACTGTGTCTCCTGCACAGTAATAGACTGCCGTGTCCTCTGTCTTCAGGCTGCTCATTTGCAGATACAGCTGGCTGCGGGAATCGTCCCTGGAGATGGTGGTGCATCCCTTGACTTTGTCCAAGTAGTAGGTTTCTCCATCGTAATCTACCATTGCAATCCATTCCAGTGCTTTCCCAGGGTCCTCTCTCAGCCAGTGCATGTAGGAGCATCTGAAGTCAAAGCCGGAGGCTTGGCAGGAGAGACGGAGGGACTCTCCAGCCCTTATCAGGTCCCCTTCAGACTCCACCAACTGGACAACAGACTGAACTCCTAAAAAAAACAACTTGTTTTAATAAGCTGTCCTGCATACAAGAATTAAAATGGAAAGAAGCCTTTCCAAGGCCCTCATTGCTTTGAACGGTCATTAAGCAATCCGTCGTTAAAGGAGGACTTCCTCTATATTGATGTGGAGGGAACAAGAAAAGAGCAACAAGTAGAAAAGAACTAAACTGGGGAGTGGTGGCGATATTGAGAACCAAAGGGGATTGAACTGCAAAATATCTCAAGGAACAATTGTCGGTAAGGAATCCATATTTCTACCTCAGCTTAAATTTTAGCTTTTTAAAAACGGCCAAGTATATTCCACTGCCCTGAGATTCCCTTCATCTCCCCTTCCGAAGTTCTAACCATTGTTGGAAGGAAATCTCGTCATCTTCATTCAGAGCTGGGAATAAAAAATGCTCAGGCCGTTGTGTGAACAGGTTGAAAGCTGATTTTCAAAGATCTGGTAGAACAACGGCAGTTGCCACAGTCTGGAATTTCCTTCCAGACCTTTATGTGGACAAGCTTTGCGGTTCTTATGTGAAAGTCTTTCCGCCCTCTAGCAATCTCCGTGCAAGCGCACTTAGCCGGTGGATGGAAAGGGGGCGCTCTCTAGGAATTCTGGGAAGGAGCAATTCCCCGGCGTTCAGAGGGGGGGCGCTCTGTGGTGGGGCCCCTGCTGGGTCGGGGTTCCCTTTGCTTGGGGCAGTTTGGCTTCCTGCCGAGCTGTGACCTCTTCATGTTTGGCGCTGCTAGTTTGGATTGTGAATTTTCTGGAGAAGGAATCTTTTGTGGAGATCTCTTTGGCCTGGGAAGAATGTTCACCTGAATGGGTCATTTTATGTGAAAGATCTCTGGCCATGTCTGAAAGGGATCTTTTGTCAGAACAGCTGGGTGCTTCCTGTTCCATTTTCACCTTTGGCCTTGCTTGAGGAGGGAAATCTGTATGGCGGGAAAAGGAGCATTTGGGGCAGAAAGTAAGGAGGAAGAGAGAGATCTTGATTCCTTATGAAACCACATTACCCACCAGATCTTCCAAGATCAGCTGTGGGCTCTCACTTCATACTGTGGAGATTTGCTGCTGCTCATTCTAACTACACAAACTCAACCTTCTGTGACTGAATCAATTTGGAGGGTTGTTGAAGACAGGCGTGTTCAATATTTCTTACCTAAGATATAGAGCAAGGTTACATTTTATAAATAAGACCTAGCATTCCCATGTGGAAGTTCTGGTGTTGATTTTCATAAATCAAGTATCAAAAATTACAAGGTGAGGAGTTATTTCAATATTTATTTTCCATTTAATTTCCCTGTTGAGCAAAGAGGCTGAGCGATTCCAACCTTTCTCCCATCCAGAATTTACTGGGGAGGGCGGCAGGTGGGGAGGCAATTTTCCTGAACCACCTAGAACATGACTTTCCCCGGAACTGATCTGAAACCCCCGATCTATGTTCCTTTGCTATTCTAAGTATTATAACACGACCGCAATTAGGCTACCCTTGGCAGAAAGTTTTTAGGCCTTGTTTTCTGACTTCTGCCCCCTTCCTTGGTGTCACTCCACACCACACTCTTGCAGGCCTTGCAGCATCCTGAATTTATTACTACATTTCGACTGCTAGCAGAGGAAATGATTGTAAACGTATTTAAACTTTCAAATGCCTATATGTCTGTACATGCATTCATGTGTGTCTGTCTGTGTGTGTGTACATATATGTAGTACATCTATGGAAAAAGGGAGAGAGGATATAAAGACAGAGAAATAAATGCACCCAAAGAGGCAGAGGGGAAGATCTGCGTTTCAAGAAAGAGTCAATGAGGGTTGAAATTCAAAACCAATAAAAGTATGAAGAGTTCTAATTACTGAATCAATTCTGTATTTCCTGATACTTTTTGAGAGCAGAACTTGAGAACAATTTCCCTCTGCTGTCTTTCAGGAGGGTACTGAGATTTACCATTTCCTTTCTATCCAAACGGAAAACAGCTCCCACAATTCCCAGGCCAAGTTCTGTTCTTACTTTCTCTTGGCACTCAGGCAGCTTTCTCAGGTTCCTCTCAAGCCTCCAGGGAAAATCCAGCCTTCTGGGGCTGAGCTGACTTGCAGAGCGGCTCTGAGGAAGGGAAGGTTTTTGCCAGGCTTCAGACTCACTTCCTCCCACTGTGTCTCCCATACAGTAATAGACTGCCGAGTCCTCCGGCTTCAGGCTGTTCATCTGCAGATAGAGTTGGCTTTTGGAGTTGTCCCTGGAGATGGTGAAGCGTCCCTTGACGTTTTCCGAGTAGTTAATAGTACTGGAATCATGCCTTATGTAAGCCACCCATTCCAGCCCTTTCCCTGGGGCCTGTCGCACCCAGTACATGCTGTAGTCACTGAAGGTGAACCCAGAGGCTTGGCAGAAGAGACGGAGGGACTCCCCAGGCCTTCTCATGTCCCCTCCAGACTCCACCAACTGGGCTGCAGATTGGACACCTAAAATTAAAGTTATTGCAATGAGTTCTCCTGTATACAAGTATTAAGATGGAAAGGACCTGAATATGATAGAAACAGTTACCTCTGAGGACTGCTAGGAAGGACACCAAGTTCAGCCACAGAATCATTTTTGCTCCCTCTAATGATTGGAGGAGAATTGACAGGTGAGGGTTTGGGAGACTGCAGGAACTTTGTTTTGGTGGGGGTAGCCCGAAAAGAGACACCCTGGGGCTCCTTTAAAGGGGAAATTGTGGCCCGATTTACATATAGCTCAGCATAAAAGAGCCCCTCGGGGCATTGAGGTATAGATGTCTTTCAACACACCTTTCACATACAGGACATAGGAGAAAGGGCAGTTTAGACTGGAATAATTAAAGCAAGATCTGACAGACCCTCCTCAATTCAACTAAGGGTTTTAAGGTGATAGGAAGAAATCATGCCGTGAAATTTCCTTAAATAGCCTCGTTAGAGCCCGGACATGGAAAGGATGGCAGATCGGAGTTCAGGATGGTTGCTCCACAGTTGTTCCCTTGACCACGTTCTTTGGAAGACCCCCAAAATAAGTGAATGAAGACCAAGCCATAAGGACCAATTTATAAGCTACATTTGAATTTTACATAAACATCCAAGTCTGAAAGTTGGAATTAAAGAAAAAAAAAATGTATTGGAAGCCTGTACAGTGTTCCTGATTAGTTTGGTTTTTTTTATTCGGCAACTCTATGGATTACATACGGTATATGGGGGGGGGGGGGGGTCGGTTCCCATTTTGTATGGTCTTCTTATGGGTTATTAGCTGCCCAGAGTTGATTCATAAAAATACTAATAAAACTCCCTATCCTACACTTAGTCCGTGGAATGAGAAACACAAATAAATGATTTTGCATTTTCCACACAATTCAGTTTGTTCTATATTTAGGAAAGCACATCTGTTCTCAACTCACATGTGGCTTCATGGTGAGGAATGAAATCTCCTGGGATGTTAAATATCTCTGAATTGCCTTCAATGATCTCTTAGGAAAATGTGAGTAAATATAATGATCCCTCCGAAGTGAGACAAGGCCTGTAGACCCTTCCTTTGTCCCCCTCCCCCACCCCCACCCCCACCTCACACATTCCGTGTGGCAACACTGCCCCCTGGTGGAAAACCTGAGGAGGGGAGGCATCTCCATAACTTTCCCAGGAGATTCTTGTATTGAAAAATGGTAATTTCTTTCATTTCTCAGAAGAAATGAAAGAGTTCCAGGGAACTTACGGTCCAGGGAGAAATCCAAAGCTGCTTTTTTGTTATATGATAGGAAATTACTTTTGATGGGTTATTCTATGAGATATTGTATTTTCTTCAGGTCGTGTATTCTTATTTTTTCTCCTAAATATCATGAAATCATGTAAAAACGAGTTGGGAAGGACCATCTCGGTCGTCTAGTTCAAACCATCCCTAACTGGTGGGGAGCCAGACCCTCTCTGCAGACCTCCAACCAAAAGAGGCTGTTCCAGCCAGATTGAAGCAGGTCCCCCTCGTTCTTCCCTCGCCCTCCTTTTACTCCAGGCAGAGCGGGATGGAAGGGCTTATCATTGGTCAAAATCTGCTCTGTACCAGTTCTCTATTCTCTCTGATAGGAGAATAATTCTTAGCACCTCTTGTGCTTCTTCTACCATTCATTTGCAAAAGATTTTGCTAAAGATGAGACTTAGAGGAAAACATAATTTTATCCTCTTTTTAGTTTTCTTTATTTCTTCCAATTTTATTCCATTTTTCCTAGGCAAATTCCATCTCTACATACGCTGGACCATTTTTGGCTGTTTTGTATGGTTCAGTTAAAGCAGAAGCAGTAACTGAGTATAGGGTCCTCCGGAAAAAAAAGAGGCACTTGGTGCATTGACCTTCCAGTTTTCCTTGAAGGTATATTCCACTGAGGGGAGCAGAGGAGAGGAGAGGAGAGGAGGGGAGGGGAGAATTGTCCCTTAATGTACAAATATCTTTGGATAAAGAGTCACTCTCTCCATTCACATGACAGATTTCTTTGAAACTCTTTTGAAATTATGGGCAAGTTCTTACAGGAAAGCCTATAATGTCAGGATATGAGAAATAAAACAAGTAATGGTTTATGTGTCATTTAAGTTCTTGACACTAAGATTGGCAAGCACCCAACAAGAATTATGTAATGGCTTCTTAAGATACAGAATGGGTTGGCTTAGGTGATTTCAAAAGAAAAAATATGGGAGACTTTTCTATAAATATGGAGTGCCCATAAAACTAGACTTTTTATTTTTAGACTGTATACAAGAATTAAAATGGAAAGAAACTCTGTGTAGATGGTAGTATTACCTCTGAGGACTGCTAGTAAAGAAACCAAGTTTAGCCACAGGATCATTCTTGTTCCGTCTAATGAATGGAGGCTAATTCTCATGAGTACTGATGGCGAGCAGGAGGGGGCCCCTATCCAGGGGGGAAAACACATGCGTAGTACTGAGGAATTAAGCAGCCATTCAAAGAGACACAGATCAGACCCGCCTTAACTTCTGGGGGTTTTCTGTCTGGGTTTTTCCCACCCTTCTTCAGTTTGATAGGATTTTCTGTCCAATGTAGCAGTAATAAAACACTAGAGACCTATTCCTTTTCTCAGTGTTGTTCCTGACGGTTAGGACATCAATCCTAACAAACTCTCTACTCCCATTGAAAGAGGGAGGGGGAAAAAAAGGAAGAGACATTTGGGAAAATGTCTTCGGAAAACCAGGAAATTTGGCAAGCCATCCAACAACAGGCAGCAGCATTGCAAAAGCATCAAAAATGAGTAGATCTCCAGATCAACACATTACAAGCAGGCTTCCAAGAATTTAAGCAGGTCTTTGCATCCCAGCTGTGTTTGAAGTATCCCGATCCCACGAAGCAATTCATAATGCATTCAGATGCTTCAGATTTTTCTGTTGCCGCTGTGTTATTGCAATATACTAACAAAACAGAGAATACATTGCTCCCTTGTGCATTTTTCTCCCGCACGCTCTCACCAGCAGAGAGAAACTATGATGTTTTTAACAAGGAGTTGCTAGCAATTAAAGCAGCATTTCAAGAGTGGAGGCACTGGCGAGCAGGTGCAACCTTTCTTGTGAATGTTTGCGCCAATCACAAGCATTTACAGTTTCTACAAAATACCAGATCCCTCACCTCAAGCCAAATCAGATGGAGCCAGTTTTTCTCCAATTTCAATTCTGTTATTTCTTATGGACCCAAGGCGCAGAACTGTTTGGCAGATGCCCTGTCTCGATCCATTCACGCAACCTCCGCTACTCACCAGGAGGTACAGGCTACTATATTACAACCTCACAAGTTTTAGCAATCTATGAGGGGCAACCAGACAGAGATTTTAGCAGCAGACAGACAAGCAGAGTACCTATTTACAAGAGTCAGAGTTCAGCAGCAACAGGACCCATATGCCATGGCCAGGATGGATGACCTCCAGAGGGGCCCGCAAAACTCTGCCTCCCCATTTAATGTGGAGGCAGGAATCTGCTGGCATAGCATGCAGTTATACATTCCCCCCTCATTGAGGGAAGAAGTACTGAGATTTTGCCATGACCATCAAACAGCAGGCCATGGACGTGTTTTCAAAACTCTCCATAGAGCTCTGAGAAACTACTGGTGGCCTAAGATGACTGCAGACATAAAGGGCTACATGGCTTCTTGTCATACCAGTAGATGAGCCAAGCCTCTCTCAGGGAAGTCCACAGGACTCTTCCAACCCCTACTCACCCCCATTAGGCCTTGGGATACAATCTCCATGGATTTCATCACTGATTTACCCCCGGTCCAGGGGCTAACTTCCATACTAGTGGTGGTGGACCTTTTCACTAAAATGGCACATTTTAAACCTTGCAAGGGCCTCCCATCTGCGCAAGCCACAGCACAGTTGATTTATGGACCATGTTTTTAGGTATAGAGGCATGATAAATCACTTGGTGAGTGACAGAGGCCCTCAGTTGACTTCCAGGTTCTGGAGGGCCCTTTTCCAGTCATTAGGGGTCCAGATCCACCTATCATCATCGCATCATCCAGCTAATAATGGGCAAGGTGAGAAAATTGACCAATGGTTACAGCAGTATCACAGGTGTTACACGACTTATCAGCAAGACAATTGGCCAGCCCTGCTCCCCATGGCAGAATTTACTTATAACAGCTCTGTGCCATCCTCTACCAAGATGTCTCCTTTCCAAGCACTCTACGGGGTTAACCCTCGGGTCTTGCCAACTCCTCTCAGCAGGGAACTGTTCCAGCCGTGGCCGATTTTCTTAAAGAGCAACAAGCCGCACAGGAGTTGTTAAAGGAACAGCTGAACAGGGCAAAGAGTGCTTACAAGAGAGCTGCAGATGCTCACAGACAAGAGGGGCCAGCGATTGCAGTAGGAGACAAAGTGTGGCTCTCTACCAAGTTTCTGACCTCTACCAGGCCCTTCAAGAAGTTGGACTCTACGTTTGTGGGCCCTTTCACCGTGGTACAGCAGATAAATCCAGTGGCTTATCATTTACAGCTGCCAGCATCCATAAAAGTCCATCCAGTGTTTCAGAGAGCCTTGCTAGCCAAAGACCCTCCCCCAAGTACCTTACGTTCGCAAATCCCCCGCCCACCTCCAGTAAATGTGGAGGGGGGGGAGGAATACGAAGTCGAGGAAATTCTGCACTCTAGGAAGAGGGGAAGGGGCATCCAATATTTAATACACTGGAAAGGGTACCCTGAGGAAGAGTGCACGTGGGAAAATGCCAGAGATGCGCATGCACCAGCACTGGTTCATCGATTCCATCAGCTTTTCCCTCACAAACCCAAGCCTCGCACTCTACCAGAGATTCCTCATTTGGCTGAGCAAGCAGAGGAATCCGAAGCAGAGGAGTTCGTAAGTTTGCACTTTCCACCCCCGCCTGAAGCCTTGACTCCAGTTACAGAGGAGGGGGGGCCCACAGCCCTCCACCTCAGGCGTGCATTTCCCAGGGGGGAGGGGGGATGACTCTTCTAATTATCTAGCTATTTTCCAGCAGCAGCCACCTGGGCCAGAAGCATTATCAGAAATGGAGAGCAGCACTGATTCGTCCTTGGAGGAGTTTTCCTTTGAAGACTTTCCATCGTTGCCCAGTTCCCATTGGACCTTAGAAGGAGACGTGGAATCTTATCAAGACTCTGGAAGGGAGGGGGATGAAATGGAATGTGAATCTGGAGGGGAGGGTTATGTCATGAGTGAGGATGGCGAGCAGGGGGCTCCCCTCCAGGCTGTAAAGCGCAGGCGTAGTACTGAGGAAATAGGTAGCCATTCCAAGAGATGCAGATCGAGCCCGCCTTAACCTTTGGGGTTTATATGTCTGGGTTTTTCCCACGCTTCTTCAGTTTGTTAGGATTTTCTGTTATGTAGCAGTAATAAAAGACTAGAGACCTGTTCCTTGTCTCAGCCTGGTTCCTGGCTGTTAGGACAGATCTTCCTCCTTATCATTGCTTTCCATCCGTTGCATCTATGAAAGTAAGTTAATTTTTTGTCTTTGATTTTTTTTCAGAATTATCAATCGGTCAAAAGAAGACCAAGATTGTTTTAGCCAGTGACGCGTCTTTCATCCATCCTGGCTTTCCTCATAGTAAAAGGGATCGGCAGTCGGCTCTTCTCCTCTCCTCTCCTCTCCTCTCCTCTCCTCTCCTCTCCTGGCCTCTCCTTTCTGAAGTTTGTGGCATATTGCAGGGGAATATTGTTTTACATTGACTTCTTTATCATCTCCCTTTAACTTCATTGGCTAAGTGTGGTTGTCACTAGCATTAGACATTGTTGTTTTTGTTTATTCATTTAGTTGGTTCCGACTCTTTGTGACTTCATGGACCAGCCCACGCCAGAGCTTCCTGTCGGTCGTCAACACCCCCAGCTCCCCCAGGGACGAGTCTGTCACCTCTAGAATATCATCCATCCAACTTGCCCTTGGTCGGCCCCTCTTCCTTTTGCCCTCCACTCTCCCTAGCATCAGCATCTTCTCCAGGGTGTCCTGTCTTCTCATTATGTGGCCAAAGTATTTCAGTTTTGCCTTTAATATCATTCCCTCAAGTGAGCAGTCTGGCTTTATTTCCTGGAGGATGGACTGGTTGGATCTTCTTGCAGTCCAAGGCACTCTCAGAATTTTCCTCCAACACCACAGTTCAAAAGCATCGATCTTCCTTCGCTCAGCCTTCCTTATGGTCCAGCTCTCGTAGCCATATGTTACTACAGGGAACACCATTGCTTTAACTATGCGGGCCTTTGTTGTCAGTGTGATGTCTTTGCTCTTAACTATTTTATCAAGATTGGACATTGCTCTTCTCCCAAGGATTAAGCGTCTTCTGATTTCCTGACTGCAGTCAGCATCTGCAGTAATCTTTGCACCTAGAAATACAAAGTCTTTCACTGCTTCTACATTTTCTTCCTCTATTTGCCAGTTATCAATCAAGCTGGTTGCCATAATCTTGGTTTTTTTGAGGTTTAGCTGCAAGCCAGCTTTTGCACTTTCTTCTTTCACCTTCATCATAAGGCTCCTCAGTTCCTCTTCGCTTTCAGCCATCAAAGTGGTATCATCTGCATATCTGAGATTCTTAATGTTTCTTCCAGTGATTTTTACTCCAGCCTTGGATTCCTCAAGTCCAGCATGTCGCATGATGTGTTCTGCATACAAGTTGAATAGGTAGGGTGAGAGTATACAGCCCTGCCGTACTCCTTTCCCAATCTTAAACCAGTCCATTGTTCCGTGGTCTGTTCTTACAGTTGCTACTTGGTCGTTATACAGATTCTTCAGGAGGCATACAAGATGACTTGGTATCCCCATACCGCTAAGAACTTGCCACAATTTGTTATGGTCCACACAGTCAAAGGCTTTAGAATAGTCAATAAAACAGAAATAGATGTTTTTCTGAAACTCCCTGGCTTTTTCCATTATCCAGCGGATATTGGCAATTTGGTCTCTAGTTCCTCTGCCTTTTCTAAGCCCAGCTTGGACATCTGGCAATTCTCGCTCCATGAATTGCTGAAGTCTCCCTTGCAGGATTTTGAGCATTACCTTACTGGCATGTGAAATGAGTGCCACTGTTCGATAGTTTGAACATTCTTTAGTGTTCCCGTATTTGGTATCGGGATAGAAGGTGATTTTTCCCAGTCTGATCGCCATTCTTGTGTTTTCCAAATTTGCTGGCATAGAGCATGCATTACCTTGACAGCATCATCTCGCAAGATTTTGAACAGTTCAGCTGGGATGCCGTCGTCTCCTGCTGCCTTGTTATTAGCAATTCTTTTTAAGGCCCACTCAACCTCACTCTTCAGGATGTCTGGCTCTAGCTCACTGACCACACCGTCAAAGCTATCCCCAATATTGTTCTCTTTCCTATACAGGTCTTCTGTATATTCTTGCCATCACTTCTTGATCTCTTCTTCTGTTAGCTCCTTGCCATCTTTGTTTTTGATCATACCCGTTTTGGCCTGGAATTTACCTCCAATGTTTCTAATTTTCTGGAAGAGGTCTCTGTCCTTCCTATTCTATTGTCTTCTTCCACTTCCGTGCATTGTTTGTTTAAAAATAATTCCTTATCTCTTCTGGCTAACCTCTGGAATTTTGCATTTAATTGGGCATATCTCCCCCTATCACTGTTGCCTTTTGCTTTCCTTCTTTCTTGGGCTACTTCTAATGTCTCAGCAGACAGCCATTTTGCCTTCTTGGTTTTCTCTTTCTTTGGGATGTGTTTTGTTGCCGCCTCCCTAACAATGCTGCGAACCTCTGTCCATAGTTCTTCAAGGACCCTATCAACCAAGTCCAGTCCCTTAAATCTATTCTTCACCTCCACTGCATATTCCTTAGGAATATTAGTGAGCTCACATCTAGCTGATCTGTGGGTCTTCCCTAATCTCTTTAGTCTGATCCTAAATTGTGCAAGAAGAAGTTCATGATCAGAACTACAGTCAGCTCCAGGTCTTCTTTTTACCGACTGTATAGATGACCGCCACCTTTGGCTGCAAAGGATGTAGTCAATCTGATCTCGGTGTAGTCCATCTGGTGAAGTCCATGTATAAAGCCATCTCTTAGGTTGTTGGAAGAGAGTGTTCGTAATGCAGAGTGAGTTGTCTAGGCAAAATTCTATCAGCCTATGTCATGCTTCATGTTGGTCTCCCAGGCCATGCTTACCTGTAATTCCAGGTGTCATTTGACTGCCCACCTTAGCATTCCAGTCTCCCGTGATGAAAATAACATCTCTTTTAGGTGTGTTGTCCAGTAGGTGCTGCAGATTCTCATAGAACTGCTCTACTTCAGCTTCTTCAGCATCTGTGGTTGGGGCGCATATTTGGATCACTGTGATGTTCGATGGCTTGCCCTGAATTCAAATTGAGATCATTCTATCATTTTTGGATTGTATCCAAGCACTGCTTTAGCCACTTTACTATTAATTATGAAGGCTACTCTATTTCTTCTGTGGTCCTCTTGTCCACAGTAGTAGATCTGGTGGTCATTTGAGGTGAATTTCCTGCCAGCCTTTTTTATGGAGAAGCTTTGCGATTGTTATGTGAAAGTGTTTCCGCCCTCTAGCCATGTCCGTGCAAGCGCACTTAGCCGGTGGATGGAAAGAGGACGCTCTCTAGGAATTCTGGGAAGGGACAATTCCCCGGCATTCAGAGCGGGGGCACTCTGTGGTGGGGCCCCTGCTGGGTCGGGGTTCCCTTTGCTTGGGGCAGTTTGGCTTCCTGCCGAGCTGGGACCTCTTCATCTTTGGCGCTGCTAGATCGGAAGGTGAACTTTCTGGAGAAGTAATCTTTTCTGGAGATCTCTTCAGCCTGGGAAGAATGTTTTTCTGAATGGGTCATTTTCTTTGAAAGATCTCTGGCAAATTCTGAAAGGCATCTTTTGTCAGAACAGCTGGGTGCTTCCTGTTCCCTTTTCACTTTTTGCCTTGCTTGAGGAGGGAAATCTGTATGGCGGGAAAAGCAGCATTTGGGGAAGAAAGTAAGGAGGAAGAGAGAGATCTCGACTCCTTCTGACCCCGCATTACCCACCGCCTCTTCCAAGATCGTCTCTGGGCTCTCACTTCATTCTGTGGAGATTTATTTTCTGCTTTTCATTCCAAGTACACAAACTCAACCTTCTGTGACTGAATCAACATGGAGAGTTCTTCTGAGGAAGAGAGAGTTTTTGCCAGGCTTCAGATTCACTTCCTCTCACTGTGTCTCCTGCACAGTAATAGACTGTCGTGTCCTCTGGCTTCAGGCTGCTCATTTGCAGATTCATCTGGCTGCAGGAATCGTCCCTGGAGATCGTGAAACGTCCCTTCACTTTGTCCAAGTAGTAGATTTCTCCATCATAATCTACCATTGCAACCCATTCCAGCCCTTTTCCCGTTTTACTCTTGCAGACAAGGTTGGCATGGCTTATCATTGGTCAAAACCTGCTCTGTACTAGTTTTGAATTCTCTCTGATAGGACAATATTTCTGAACATCCATCTTCTACCATTCATTTAGACTGGATGACTGTGGTTTTGCTAAGTAGGAGACTTAGAGGAAAACATAATTTTACCTTCTTTTTTGTTTTCTTTATTTCTTCAAAATGTATTCCTTTTTTCCTAGATAAATTCCATCTCTACATTCACCGGACCCCTTTTGGCCATTTCCTATCCTTCAATTAAAGCAGAAGCTGTCACTGAATATAGAGTCCTCAGGATAAAAGAGGCACTCAGTGCATTGACCTTCCACGTTTCTTTGAAGAGATATTCCAGACAATAAAGAAGAGGAGTGGAGAGGAAAGGACAGAATTGTCCCTTAATTTACAAATGTCTTTGGATAAAACAGTCACAAGCTCCATTCACAGGATAGATTTCTTTGAAACCATACTGAGATTATGAGCAAGTTCTTAGAGGAGTCAGGAGAATACAGGAAATTAAACAAATAATGGGTTATGTCTCATTTCAAATCTTGACATTAAGATTGACAAGGACTTACCAAGAGTTATTTAATAGCTACTAAAGAGAGAGAATGGGAAGTCATAGGTGATTTCAAAAGGAAAAAAATGCAGTGTTAACATAATGCGAACTAAAATCTAACAGAAAAGAAAAACAGAAAGAAAATGTACAAAAAGAAAAAAAAAGAAAAAGAAAGAAAAGACAAAAAGTAACTTCCAATCCAACCCTTATCCATCCACAAATCCAAAAATAATTCACATTTTTGTCCAATGTCAGGAAACGGCTCCAAAACGTTTCCAGCATTTTATAGAAATCTTTCTTATTTTAACTGTGATCAAACCAGTCATCTTTATATTCTTCTGTTTTGCTCAATATTCCAGCATTCTTGATCCTTAATTTAACATTAAGGTGCTGTCATAGGAACTCGTCTCCATCCAAATGTTCCTTATCCTTTCTCAAAAAAGTTTCCAAGCCTTTGAGTGCCCTCTTTAGTAAGCCCTGTATTAGGTCATTTCCCAGCTCATTGTTCCTCTCTTCGCTTAATATTTGTATTTCATCTCCATTTTTCTTCTCTGCCTTATAGTCAACCTCTTCTCTTTTATTTTCCAGTATTTCTGCATAAGATATAGGTGTGGTTTTTTTTACGCCTTCATGCTGTCATCCTTAAGATGCTTCCAAATTGTTCTTCGCATATCTCAGTTCTTCATTAAGATCTCTGTTGAATAATGCATTTGCACGAGCAGATACTGTTGCTGTTCTTGTAGCTGCAAACTTTTCCCCCAGTTTCTTCAAAAATCCTTTGAAATGTCTTAAGTGTGACAAGATCCATTTTCCTGTTGTTGCTGTTGTTGTTTTCCTGAATGCTGCTCAAAAAATCTTTTTTTTTTAAATAAATAAATTCCAAAGTTGAGGTTCGACGAACCCAGCTTCCATATTGGCTCCACTGCGGTTGAGACCTTGAAGGGTTTCCTCATCTCCCAGTACCCACCCCAGGAGTCTACTGGTGTCCTGCAGCCTCTTTGCGAGCAGCAGCTATCCGGAGCACAAGTGGGTGATATCTCATCCACTCTGTTTCGGGAGAGACGAGAGTTTTTATAACTATTCATGAACTACCCAGTTTATTCCATTGCTCTGAGAGTTCCTTCATTTCCCCAGCCAAAATGCTAACCAGGTTAAGAGATCAGCTCTGGACTCCACTTTCTTTGATGGAGATTCATCTGCTGCTTCTCATTCCAATTACACAAATTTAACCTTCTGTGACTGAATCAACTTGGAGAGCTGCTCTGAGGAAGAGAGAGTTTTTGCCAGGCTTCAGACTGACTTCCTCCCACTGTGTCCCTCGCACAGTAATAGACTGCCGAGTCCTCTGGCTTCAGGCTGTTCATCGGCAGATACAACTGTCTGCGGGAATCTTCCCTGGAGATGGTGAAGTGCCCCTTGACATTGTCTGAGTAGTAAGTGTCAGATGTACCCATTGCTGCAACCCATTCCAGTTGTTTTCCTGGAGCCTCTCTTACCCAGTCCATGTGATAGCTGCTGAAGGTGAACCCAGAGGCTTGGCAGGAGAGGCGGAGGGACTCTCCAGGCCTTCTCACGTCCCCTCCTGACTCCACCAACTGGACTTCTGCCAGAATTCCTAAACAATAAAATGTGTTTCAATGAGACTTCCTGAATACAAAATCAGAAATTGAAGGAAATGCTGTAGAGAGGGAAGTATTACCTTGGAGCATAACGAATAAGGACATCGATTTTAGCCACAGGATCACTTTTCCTCTGTTTAATGAATGGAGGGGAATTGGCAGGAAAGGATTCAGGAAAGTGCAAACTTTGTGTTGGTGGGGATGGCCTGAAAAGGGGAATCCTTGGGGCTTCTTTAAAGAGGAAACTGTGTTTTGATTTGCATATTGCTTGGGATAAAAGAGCCCCTCAGCGCCTTGATCTCATAGATTTCGTTGCACAGATCTGATACTAGTGATTTCAGCATTTATTTCCAATTCTATGAAAACTGAACGCAAGGTTTGTTTTTTGTTTTTTTGGACTGTGAGGACTTAGGGGAAAGGGCAGGTTTACATTAGAGTAATTAAAAGATAGAGAAGTCCAATTTCCCCACTTCTCCAAAGTGATTCAAGTCAACAGAGAAATAACATGCACTAAGGACTTTTGAAAGAGACATTTTAGAGCTAGAACATGAAAAGAACAGCAGATCTGAGTTTGGGACAATTTTCCAACTTCCTTGCCCTTTTGAGGACACCCAAAAGAAAGCCAACCTAGTTATGAGGCAGAATTTGTACGTCGGAGTTGAATCAGAGAAGTCACAGGGAGAAAAAAAACTAGATAAAACCAGTGGTTTGTTCTGTGCTTATTAGATTGTTTTTTAACTCAGAAGTAGTTTGGATTTTATATATTCCTTATCTTTGTTTACTGTTTTGAGTTCTGTTCTTATCAGTTGCTGGTTGCCCAGAGTTAATTCAGCAAAATAGGCAGCAATATTAATTGAAATAATAACAATCATAACAATAATAATAGCAGCAATAGTAAGACACGACTTCATGGTAAGGATTGTAGCCTCCCGAGATGTGAAGTGTTCTTGAGACTTTTTCAGTAAACAATTAAAGAAATAACTGAAACAGGAATGAGGTCTGCAAAATGAGGCCAAGTCCAATGGCACTTGCTTTATCTCCCTACCCCACTCCGACCCCACACACAGGCAAGGGGATTAAGTGTGGCAATGCAGCCCTCAGGGGTGGGAAGTGAGGAGGGTAGGCCTTGGCCCAATTCCACACAGAGATTCTTTCCAGGCAAAATTTTCCTCAGTATGCCTAGGGCTCTTTGGATATTTGGAAGGATTATTCCACATTGGCATTTCCTGCCTCCAGCCATGACCCTATATCATATCCCATTCCAGTATTTTGTCTGAAGCCAGTCTCATCCAGATCAGATTGGAAGCAGTGAAGATGAAATTGGAAACCTCATGCCCTATTAATAATTATGTCTTTCCTTCCAGCAAACTCTCTGGTTGGATACCTGGAAAAAAAGAGTCCTAAAGATCTCACTAGAGGGCTGATTTCTTCTTCTGTTGTAGATGGACAGAAGACATCCCCCTGTAATGGGAACAGAGGAAACAAATTGGGGCAAAAGTATTGCATTTGTCCTTCTCCTCTCATTCCACCTCCTACGCCCTATCAGAGTTGGCCGGAAAATTGAAAGAGAAATGTAAATGTGATTTTTATAATAAATGTGCTCTTCATGAAATAAAATAGAACCTATATTTAGATAT
Source organism: Candoia aspera (assembly GCF_035149785.1). Lineage (NCBI taxonomy): Eukaryota > Metazoa > Chordata > Lepidosauria > Squamata > Candoiidae > Candoia > Candoia aspera. The sequence continues at coordinate 113,056,734 of NC_086156.1, read as the reverse complement.
ACATTAGAATTCAAAGAGCATCTTCTCAGAATTTTCAGGGGGAAAAAGGTGGAGAGAAGTCCAAGGGAAGGGAGGGGCAGTGCCCCCTCAACATCTTGCCACCCCTCCTTGGAGCTCACTGCAATGTGTCACTGACTACAATCACAATTTGGAAATGAGGAACAAGTGATTGATCACTATGAATGACCAAAGGTGCATTTCTTTCAGGGTAAGTAAAACTGTGCATTGCAGCTCTTCACCAATTCAGAAAGGTATTTCGAGAATCAGTTCTTCAACCCAATATGGACAAGAAGTTTTTGAATAGCCACTGGAGTAGAACACAATTTGGTTCTAAAATTGTGTTAAACCACTTTTTCTAATCTATAGTTTGTTAAATAAATTAGAATTGATTAGATTCCCACAGAACACTAGGGGAAGAAAAAATTTATTTGCAAAGTGCAGTTCATGGGTCCAATCACCACCCAAAGATATAGTGAAGGAAACCACATTACCATTAGCTTGTCCTTCTCTAAAACTTTTTTTTTCTTTTTTAAACAATTTTTTCCTGGTTTTCTCACATCCTAATGGAAAAAAGCTCCCACAATGCCCATGCCAAGATCCCCTCATCATTCCTCTTGGCAAGCAGAAATCTTTATCAGGTTTCCAAAAAGTCTCTCAAGTCCCATTGGCAAATCCAGCTTTTTGGGGCTCAGCTGAATTGGAGAGCTGCTCTGACCTTAGACAGGTTTGATCTTTTCAGTGAACTTTTACGATCAGTATAGAAAAAAAAATGTCACTCGAAAATGAGACAAATGAGACACTGGATCTATTTCCCCACCCGGCTCCACCTCATGCATAGCCAAAGCAAGTAATCTGACAACACAGCCCCCTGCTCTGAAATTTCAGGAGGACAGGCATGTAGCTTTATTTCCAGGATGTAACTGCGGCAGCTTCAGCAAGGATCGTTACCTTGTTGTGGTGCTGGAGCTTGAGAACCTCAATGATACCATGAGCTAATCTGTGAAGGGTCACCCAGGACAGGAAGGTCATGACAAAGAGGTCAGATTAAATGCGATCCCTGGGGAAGGTAATGGCATCGCACCCCAGTATTCTTGCCATGAAAACTCAATGGATCTGTACAACTGGAGATATGTTGGTATACCATCGGAAGATGAGACTCCCAGGTGGGAAGATGGTCAAAATGCTCCTGGGGAGGAACAGAGGATGAGTTCAACTAGCCCCAGACGTGATGACGCAGCTATCTCAAAGCCGAAAGGACGGCTAGCGGCCGACGATGCTGGTGGTGAATGGCGAATCCGATGTTCTAAGGATCAACACACCCTTGGAACCTGGAATGTAAGATCTATGAGCCAGGGCAAATTGGATGTGGTTATTGGTGAGATGTCCAGATTAAAGATAGACATTTGGGGCATCAGTGAAGTGAAATGGACTGGAATGGGCCACTTCACGAGAAATGACCACCAGATCTACTACAGTGGAGAAGAGAACCAAAGAAGAAATGGCGTAGCCTTCATAATTAATAGTAAAGTGGCTAAAGCAGTGCTTGGGTACAATCCCAAAAAAGGATAGAATGATCTCAATTCGAATTCAGGGCAAGCCATCTAAGATCACAGTGATCCAAATATACGCCCCAAACACAGATGCTGAAGAAGCTGAAGTAGACCAGTTCTATGAGGATCTGCAGCACCTACTGGAAAACACGCCTAAAAGAGTTGTTATTTTCATCATGGGAGACTGGAATGCTAAGGTGGGCAGTCAGATGACAGCTGGAATTAGAGGTAAGCATGGTTTGGGAGAACAAAACGAAGCAGGACATAGGCTGATAGAATTTTGCCAAGACAACTCACTCTGCATAACAAACAGTCTCTTCCAACAACCTACGAGATGGCTTTATACGTTGACTTCACCAGATGGACAACACCGAAATCAGATTGACTACATCTTTTGTAGCCAAAGGTGGCGGACATCTGTACAGTCGGTAAAAACAAGACCTGGAGCTGACTGTAGTTCCGATCACGAACTTCTTGCACAATTTAGGATCAGACTAAAGAGATTAGGGAAGACCCACAGATCAGCCAGATATGAGCTCACTAATATTCCTAAGGAATATGCAGTGGAGGTGAAGAATAGATTTGAGGGACTGGACTTAGTAGACAGGGTGCCGGAAGAACTCTGGAGAGAAGTTTGCAACTTTGTTCAGCAGGTGGCAATAAAATATATCCCAAAGAAAAAGAAAGCCAAGAAGGCAAAATGGCTGTCTGCTGAGACACTAGAAGTAGCCCAAAAAAGAAGGAAAGCAAAAGGCAACAGTGATAGGGGGAGATATGCCCAATTAAATGCAAAATTCCAGAGGTTAGCCAGAAGAGATAAGGAATTATTTTTAAACAAGCAATGCGCGGAAGTGTAAGAAGACAATAGAATGGGAAAGACAAGAGACCTCTTCCAGAAAATTAGAAACATCGGAGGTAAATTCCAGGCCAAAATGGGAATGATCAAAAACAAAGATGGCAAGGACCTAAGAGAAGAAGAAGAGATCAAGAAAACGTGGCCAGAATATACAGAAGACCTGTATAGGAAGGATAACAATATCGGGGATAGCTTTGACGGTGTGGTCAGTGAGCTAGAGCCAGACATCCTGAAGAGTGAGGTTGAGTGGGCCTTAAGAAGCATTGCTAATAACAAGGCAGTAGGAGATGATGCTGGCGTGGGCTGGTCCATGAAGTCACGAAGAGTCGGAAGCGACTAAACGAATAAACAACAACAGGAGATGATGGCATCCCAGCTGAACTGTTCAAGATCTTGCAAGATGATGCTGTAAAGGTAATGCATGGTATATGCCAGCAAATTTGGAAAACACAAGAATGGCAATCAGATGGGAAAAAATCAACTTATATCCCCATATCAAAAAAGGGAAACACCAAAGAATGTTCAAACTAGTGAACAATGGCACTCATTTCACATGCCAGTAAGGTAATGATCAAGATCCTGCAAGGTAGACTTCAGCGACTGATGGAGCGAGAATTGCCAGATGTACAAGCTGAGTTTAGAAAAGGCAGAGGAACTTGGGACCAAATTGCCAATATCCGCTGGATAATGGAAAAAGCTAGGGAGTTTCAGAAAAACATCTATTTCTGTTTTACTGACTATTCTAAAGCCTTTGACTGTGTAGACCATAACAAATTGTGGCAAGTTCTTAGTGGTATGGTATACCATGTCATCTTGTATGCCTCCTGAGGAATCTGTATAACGACCAAGTAGCAACAGTAAGAACAGACCACGGAACAACGGACTGGTTTAAGATAGGGAAAGGAGTATGGCAGGGCTGTATACTCTCACCCTACCTATTCAACATGTACGCAGAACACATCATGCGACATGCTGGGCTTGAGGAATCCAAGGCTGGAGTAAAAATGGCTGGAAGAAACATTAACAATCTCAGATATGCAGATGATACCACCTTGGTGGCTGAAAGCGAAGAGGAACTGAGGAGCCTTATGATGAAGGTGAAAGAAGAAAGTGCAAAATCTGGCTTGCAGCTAAACCTCAAAAAAACCAAGATTATGGCAACCAGCTTAATTGATGACTGGCAGATAGAGGAAGAAAACGTAGAGGCAGTGAAAGACATTGTATTTCTATGTGTGAAGATTACTGTGGTTGCTGACTGCACTCAGGAAATCAGAAGACCTTAAATTCTAGAGAGGAGAGCAATGACAAATCAGAGACATCACACTGACAAGAAAGGTCCACATAGTTAAAGCAATGGTATTCCCTGTAGTAACTTATGGCTGCGAGAGTTGGACCATCAGAAAGCTGAGAGAAGGAAAATCGATGCTTTGGAACTGTCGTGTTGGAGGAAAATTCTGAGAGTGCCTTGGAGTGCAAGAAGATCAAACCCATCCATCCTCCATGAAATGAAGCCAGACTGCTCACTTGAGGGAATGATATTAAAGGCAAAACTGAAGTACTTTGGCCACATAATGAGAAGACAGGACACCCTGGAGAAGATGCTAATGCTATGGAGAGTGGAGGGCAAAAGGAAGAGGGGCCGACCAAGGGCAAGGTGGATGGACAATATTCTAGAGGTGACGAACCCGTCCCTGGGGGAGCTGGGGGTGTTGACGACGGACAGGAAGCTCTGGCCTGGGCTTGTCCATGAAGTCTTGAAGAGTTGGAAGCGACTAAATGAATAAACAACAAAACTGGAGGAGAGTAGACATGAAGGTTCTCCTGGAGATCGAAGCAGATCTCTTGTCCTTGGTACCAGTCTTTCACAGACTGTATAAACACCATAGACGCAGACATCAGGTTCACCAGGGAAGACATCAAGGACAACAGACTGGCATTCCTAGACTGTGAGGTTCTTATTGGGACCTCTGGCAAGCTAGAAATAGAGATGTACAGGAAACCCACACACACAGACCAATACCTGATGTTTGACTCCCAGCATCCACTGCAGACCAAAATAGGAGTCATCAGGACATTATATCACAGGGCAGAGACCATCCCCACCACCATGGATGCCACAGAGGAAGAAAAACAGCACCTGAGGACAGCCCTGAAGGCCTGTGGGTGTCCAAATTGGGCCTTCATTAAAATTAACTCTACCCCTAGACCTAAAACAATGGCCGACAGGGCTGAGACCCAGAGTCAGTGGAAGAACCGTGTCATTCCTCACATTGCCAGCAGGTCGGAAAGGATAAAACGGACATTTGGAAAAGATCACATACCAGTATATTTCAAACCCACTGAGACAGAGGCTTGTACACCCTAAAGATCCAAGACCAAAACAGATGAGGAGCAACGTAGTGTATGCAATCCAGGGCAGTGAGGAGTGTTCTGAGCTGTACATTGGGGAAACCAAACAGCCTTTGGAGAAGCTGATGACCCAGCACAGGAGGAGCAACACCACAGGACCAGTATCAGCAGTTTACCTTCCTCTCAAAGAAAAAGGACACTCATTTGAGGACAACAATGTTCACATTTTGGAAAGAGAAGATAGGTGGTTTGAGAGCGGGGTTAAGGAATCCATTCATGCCAAAGTGGAAAATCCTTCCCTCGGTGGAGGTGGAGGCCTCAGACACAGCTTGTCCCCCATTTTTCATCCTGTTCTTCCATCAGACCCCAGGAAGGTTAAGACCAGCAGTAAGGCCACTCTTAATGATCGACTCGGGGATGAACAAAGGATCTAGGAGTGAGACATCCCAAAATAAATCCACACCTCTATGGCACAATTAACAGCCATTGAGGTGCAGGGACAATGCAGCCACCCTGGAAGACATATAAGTGGTCCCCTCGCCAACCTTGGCCCAGACTGAAGAAGCTGCTTCAACAAGCAGAGAAACGTGTCAACCAAAAAGAAAGAAATCCAGTTGCCATGACTCAACCTAGAGACGGCTTCCCATATATGGTCATTTGCTTACTTCAACCTTGTTGACCACTTGAGGCCTGACCTTTTGACTCTGCCAAACACATAAGACAATGATTTGTTGCCATGGATACCTGGCTAACTGGTGTCTCTGTGACTTGCTCCTTGCACAACAAAATACCAACAAGGACCTCTGGGAGAGGAGGCTCATAATTGACATAGTTTGACTCTCTTGGCTCTGCCCAGCTGAGGGGAGAGAGTCTGGATTAAGGGATCTGAATATATGTTAATGTGGAAAGAATGATAAAAGGGCAACATGTAGAACAGAACTGAACTGGGGAGGGCTGGCGTTAGGGATAACCAAAGGGGACTGAACTGCAACATTTGTCAAGGAAGAATTGTAGGTAATCACCTTTCTACCTCAAATTAGATTTAAACTTTTTAAAAACTGCTCAGGTTATTCTCCCGCCCTGAATTTTCCTTGGTCTCCCCTAGCAAACTGCTAACCAGATTCCACAGTGATAATGCTAAGATCAGGCCTGTATTCCAACTTGCTATGATGGAGATTCATCTGCTGCTTCTCACTCCAATGACACAAACACAGCCTTCTGTGACTGAAGGAACTTGGAGAGTTGTTCTGAGGAAGAGAAAGTTTTTGCCGGGCTTCAGACTCACTTCCTCTCACTGTGTCTCCAGCACAGTAATAGACTGCCGAGTCCTCCGGCTTCAGGCTGTTCATTTGCAGATAGACTTGGCTTTTGGAGTTGTCCCTGGAGATGGTGAAGCGTCCCTTGACTTTGTCTGAGTAGTAAGAGTTAGATGAGCCTGTAATTGTGCTGGCCACTCATTCCAGTCCTTTTCCAGGGGCCTGTCTCACCCGGTTCATCCAGGAGCTGCTGAAGGTGAACCCAGAGCCTTGGCAGGAGAGACGGAGGGACTCTCCAGGCCTCCTCACGTCCCCTCCAGACTCCACCAACTGGGCCTCTGACAGGACACCTAAAATAAAAGTTGTTCTAATGAGCTCTCCTTTATGCAAGAATTAAAATGGAAAGAATCTGAATAGGAGGGAAACAATTACCTCTGACGACTGCTAGTAAGGAAACCAAATTCAGGAGGATTAAAAAAAAGAAAAGACACTATTTCATCCTATCCAAATGGAAAACAGCTCCCAGATTGCCCAGGCCAAGATCAGCTCTTTGTTCCTCTTGGCACTCAGGCAGCTTTCTCAGCTCCCTCTCAAGTCCCCTGGGAAAATGCAGCCTTCTGGGGCTGAGCTGACTTGAGAGCGGCTCTGAGGAAGAGAGAGTTTTTGCCAGGCTTCAGACTCACTTCCTCTCACTGTGTCCCTCGCACAGTAATAGACTGCCGTGTCCTCCAGTTTAAGGCTGTTCATTTGCAGATAGAGTTGGCTTTTGGAGTTGTCCCTGGAGATGGTGAAGCGTCCCTTCACAGACTCTGCATAGTACTGCTTACTGGAATCGGGCCATATGCGTGCCACCCATTCCAGCCCTTTTCCAGGGGCCTGTCTCACCCAGCTCATCCAATAGCCCCCGAAGTTGAAACCAGAGGCTTGGCAGGAGAGACGGAGGGACTCTCCAGGCCTTCTCACGTCCCCTCCAGATTCCACCAGCTGGGCCTCTGACAGGACACCTAAAATAAAAGATATTTTAATGAGCTCTCCGTTATGCAAGAATTAAAATGGAAAGAACCTGACTAGGGACGAAACAATTACCTCTGAGGACTGCTAGGAAGGAAACCAAATTCAGCCACAGGATCATTTTTGCTCCCGTTAAAGATTAAAGGGGACTTGACAGGAAAGGATTCAGGAAAGGGCACAAACTTTTTGTTATGGGTGTAGCCTAAAAAGAGACACCCTGGGGCTCCTTTAAAGGGGAAATTGTGGCCTGATTTACATATTGCTCAGCATAAAAGAGCCCCTTTGGGCTTTGAGGTATAGATTTAGTTCGACACACCTTTCACACATGGGACGTAGATGAAAGGGCAGCTTTACACTGGAATAATTAAAGCTTCTGACATATGCTCCTCACTTAATGTAAGTGTTTTAAGGTGACAGAAAGAAATCAGGCCTTGAAATTTCCTCAAAAAGCCATGCTACAGTCCAGAAATAAAGAGGATGGCACATCGGAGTTCAGGATGGTTGCTCCACAGTTGTTGCCTTGGCCACGTTCTTTGGAAGAAACCAAAATTAAGTCAATGCAGACCAAGCCATAAGGCGCAATTAATAGGCCACAGATCAATTTTACATACACATCCAAGTCTCAAAGTTGGAATATAAATCATTGGAAGCCTGTGTAATGTTTCTTATTGGTTTGGTTTTTAACTCAGTAGCCGTACTGATTACAATTATTGGGGTTTTGTGGGGTTGCCATTTTTATGGTCTTCTTATCTGTTATTACCTGCCCAGAGTTAATTCATACTAAGACTCAAAAAAAACCCTCTCCTACACTTATTCCATGGACTGAGAAACGGAAATAAATGACTTTTCATTTTCCATACAATTCAGTTTGTTCTATATTTACCAAAGCAAATCTGTTCTCAACTCAGATGTGGCTTCATGGTGAGGAATGTAATCTCTTGGGATGTTAAATTTCTCTGAATTGCCTTCAGTGATCTCTCAGGAAAATGAGGGTAAAAGTAATGATGCCTCTGAAGTGAGACAAGGCCTGTAGACCCTTCCTTGGTTCCCCTCCCCCTCCCCCACCCCACACATATGCAAAGCCATTCCGTGTGGCAACACCGCCCCCTGGTGGAAAACCTGAGGAGGGCAGGCATCTACTTAACTTTCCAAGCAGATTCTTGCATTAAGAAATGGTAATTAGGGCTCCGAAGAAATGAAAGAGCTCCAGGAAAGTGAAGCTGGTTCTAGGGAGTATTCAAAAACCACACCTTTGTTATATGACAGGAAATTCCTGTGATGGGTTATTCTATGAGATACTGTATTTTCCTGAGGTCGTGTATTCTTATTTTTTCTCCTAAATATCATGAAATCGTGTAAAAACGAGTTGGGAAGCACCATCTCGGTCATATAGTACAAACTATCCCTATGTGGTGGGGAGCCAGACCCCCTCTGCAGACCTCCAACAAAAAGAGGCTGTTCTGGCCAGATTGAAGCAGGTCCCCCTCGTTCTTCCCTTGCCCTCGTTTTACGCCAGGCAGACCGGGTTGGAAGGGCATTTTGTTGGTCAAAATCTGCTCTGTACCAGTTCTGTATTCTGTTGGATAAGACAATAATTCATAAAACCTCTTGTCCTTCTTCTACGATTCATTCAGGGTGGATGACTGTGGTTTTGCTATATATGAGACTTAGAGGAAAACGTAATTTTATCCTCTTTTTATTTTTCTTTTTTTCTTCAAACTGTATCCCACTTTTTTTACATAAACTCCATCTCTCCATTCACCGGACCCCTTTTGGCCATTTTCTATCCTTCAATTAAAGCAGAAGCTGTCACTGAATATACAGTCCTCAGGATAAAACAGGCACTCAGTGCATTGACGGTCCACCTTTCCTTAAAGTATATTTCACACAAGAGAGAGGGGAGAGGTGGGGAGGGCAGGGGAGGGGAGGGGAGGGGAGAAATATCCCTTAATTTACAAATGTATTCATGGAAAATACTCACTCTCTCCATTCACATGAGATATTTCTTTGAAACTGTTTTGAAATTATGGGCCAGTTGTTCTAGCAGTCAGGACGTTGGAAGAAATAAAACGCATATTTTTTTTATATGTCAAATCATGTCACTAGGATTGGCTAGCACCGACAAAGAATTATTTAGTAGCTACTGAAGAGAAAGAGTGGGAAGTCATAGGTGATTTCAAAAGAAAAAGTATGAGGGATTTTTCTGTAAATATGCAGTGTCAATGAAACTAGACCTTTTATTCATTTATATTTCAGCTTTCATCATCACCCATCTCACTTGAAGAGCATCTCTGGACATTTTACAATAAAAGATCATATGATGTAGACTAAGCTATTGAGAATGATATTCGTAGCACATTCGTTGAAGGTCCGCATGTCGCAAACTCAAGAAATCTGTTTATAACAAACCTTTCCCCAAATGGCTGAGAAAGATAATCAATCACTTTGCCTTCTCCCAGTTGGAATGCAAGAAATGCATGAAAACTAAGGGACAATCTTCTATCATCCCTAAATTTATACATAATTTTCGAAAAAAAAGATACACTATCCATACAGATAATGTGCATTTTTTTTATAGAATTTTGAGATTTTGGGCAAGTCCTTATAGCAGTCAAGAGAGGAGTGTTGAATAATTCGTACCTAGGATAGAGAGCAGGGATACATTGTATTAAATATAAATCTAGCATTGCCATGTGGATGTTGTGGGGTTGAGTTTCATAAATCACAGATCAAAAAGTACAAGGTGAGACCATAAGAGTTATTTCAATATATATTAACATAGAGGGAATGGGAAATGAGCATCATGTAGAAAATAATTTCACTGAGGAGAGATGGCAGTATTCAGAGAAAAAAATGGGAATGAACTGAAATGTTCATCAAGGAAGAAATATAGGTACTGAATCCCTATTTGTTCCTCTCATGAAATTTAAACTTTCTTTCTCTTATTTTTAAACTTCCTAGTATATTCTCCTGCCCCAATATTTCCTTTTTTCCTTGTCATGGTTCCATTTAATTTATGCCCAATTTGATTGCCTCAGGCTCAAAAGATCAGCCCAAAGCAGCAGACCGCAAGACAACTGGAGTTTTCGTATCTCCCTATAAGGGTTGGGCAGACGTTTTCTTTTAAACAAAGAAAATATATATATCTACAGTAGAAATGTGAAACTGCTCCAGACAGTTGCTCCTCATGGGAAGGCCACAACACAGCAGTCTCCACCAGGTTTAGTCCTCTGGGAGACGAGGGAGTAGCCATCTTTTTGCTCAAGCCACAGATGGCACCTTTGAAGGCACACTCAGTGCCCCCTAGTGTAACATTGGTGATCGTCACAGGTGGTCTAAGGGTCCAGATGCATCTGAAATAAGAGTTTGGAATTAATTATCAGAACCCTCCCCATCGAAAATGTTATTTATTTATTTATATAGTTATTTATTTATCTATCAAATTATCAGTTTAACTTTATGAAGTGACTCTGGGCAGCATAGAACACAGCGTAAGAATACTTAATAAATGCTAAGGAATTATTTTAATTATTAAAAACATTTAAAAATATAGAAAACTAAAAAAAAAGGAATATTAGTCAAGGTGAGACCATAGGAGTTATTTCAATATTTTTCTCCATTTAATTTTCCTGTTGAGCAAAGAGGCTGAGCGATTCCAACCTTTCTCCCACCCGGAGGTTACTGGGAAGGACGGCAGGTGGGGAGGCAATTTTCCTGAACCACCTAGAACATGACTTGAAACCCCCGATCTACGTTCCTTTGCTATTCTAAGTATTATAACACGACCGCAATTAGGCTACCCTTCGCCTGACGTTTTTAGGCCTTATTTTCTGACTTCTGCACCCTTCCTTGGTGTCAGACCACACCACACTCTGGCAGGCCTTGCAGCATCCTGAATTTATTACTACATTTCGACTGCTAGCAGAGGACAATGGTTGTAAACGTATTTAAACTTTCAATTGCCTGTATGTGTGTGCATCCTTTCATGTCTGTGTGTCTCTGTGTGTGTACATATATGTAGTACATCTATGGATAGAGGGAGAGAGGATATATAGACACAGAAACAAATGCACATAAAGAGGGAGAGGGGAAGATCTGCGTCTCAAGAAAGAGGAAATGAGGGTTGAACTTCAAAACCCATAAAACAATGAAGAGTTCTAATTACTGAATCAATTCTGTATTTCCTGATACTTTTTGAGAGCAGAACTTGAGAACAATTTCCCTTTGCTGTCTTTAAGGAGGATTTAAAAAAAGAAAAGACACTATTCAATGTATATTCTGTACTGAGATTTGCCATTTTCTTCCTATCCAAATGGAAAACAGATCCCAGAATGCCCAGGCCAAGATCAGCTCTTCCTTCCTCTTGGCACTCAGGCAGCTTTCTCAGCTCCCTCTCAAGTCTCGGGGGAAAATCCAGCCTTCTGGGGCTGAGCTGACTTGCAGAGCTGCTCTGAGGAAGGGAAGATTTTTGCCCGGCTTCAGACTCACTTCCTCTCACTGTGTCTCTTGCACAGTAATAGACTGCCGAGTCCTCCGGCTTCAGCCTGTTCATTTGCAGGTAGACTTGGCTTTTGGAGTTGTACCTGGAGACGGTGAACCGTCCCTTCACTTTGTCCGAGTAGTAAGTACTGGAACCAGAACCAGAGCTTATCCGTGCCACCAACTCCAGCCCCTTTCCATGGGCCTGTCTCACCCAGCTCATCCAATAACCCCCGAAGTTGAACCCAGAGCCTTGGCAGGTGAGGTGGAGGGACTCTCCAGGCCTTCTCACGTCCCCTCCGGACTCCACCAACTGGGCCTCTGACAGGATACCTAAAATAAAAGTTGTTTTAATGAGCTCTTCTTTATGCAAGAATTAAAATGGAAAGAACCTGAATAGGAGGGAACCAATTACCTCTGAGGATTGCTAGGAAGGAAACCAAATTCAGCCACAGGATCATTTTTGCTCCCGTTAAAGAATAGAGGGGACTTGACAGGAAAGGATTCAGGAAAGGCACAAACTTTGTGTTATGGGTGTAGCCTGAAAAGAGACACCCTGGGGCTCCTTTAAAGGGGAAATTGTGGCCTGATTTACATATTGCTCAGCGTAAAAGAGCCCCTCGGGGCTTTGAGGTATGGATTTATTTCAACACACCTTTCACACATGGGCCATAGATGAAAAGGCAGCTTTACACTGGAATAATTAAAGTTTCTGACAGATGCTCCTCACTTAATGTAAGGGTTTTAAGGTGACAGAAAGAAATCAGGCATTGAAATTTCCTCAAATAGCCATGTTACAGTCCGGAAATAAAGAGGATGGCACATCGGAGTTCAAAATGGTTGCTCCACAGTTGTTGTCTTGACCACGTTCTTTGGAAGAAACCAAAATTGCGTCAAAGCAGACCAAGCCATAAGGCCCAATTTATAAGCCACAGATCAATTTTACAAACACATCAAAGTCTCAAAGTTGGAATATAAATCATTGGAAACCTGTATAATGTTTCTTAATGGTTTGTTTTTTAACTCAGCAGCCATACTGATTACAAACATTGTGAGGTTTTTGGGTTGCCATTTTTATGCCCTTCTTATCTGTTTTTAACTGCCCAGGGTTAATTCGTACTAAGACTCAAAAAACGCCCTGTCCTACACTGATTCCATGGACTGAGAAACAGAAATAAATGACTTTTCATATTCCAAACAATTCAGTCTGTTCTATATTTAGCAAAGCACACCTGTTCTCAACTCAGATGTGGCTTCATGGTGAGAAATGTAATCTCTTGGGATGTTAAATTTCTCTGAATTGCCTTCAGTGGTCTCTCAGGAAAATGAGAGTAAATGTAATGATGCCTCCAAAGTGAGAGAAGGCCTGTAGACCCTTCCTTTATTCCCCTCCCCCACCCCCACCCCACACAGATGCAAAGTGATTGCATGTGGCAACACTGCCCCCTGGTGGAAAACCTGAGGAGGGGAGGCATCTACTTAACTTTCCAAAGAGATTCTTGCATTAAGAAATCGTAATTAGGGCTCAAAAGAAATGAAAGAGCTCCAGGAAAGTTAAGCTGGTCTAGGGAGTAATAAAAAAATGCACTTTTGTTATATGATAGGATATTCCTTTCAATGGGTTTTTCTATGAGATACTGTATATTCCTGAGGTCATGTATTCTTATTTTTTCTCCTAAATATCATGAAATCATGTAAGAACGAGTTGGAAAGGACCATCTTGTTCATCTACTACAAACCATCCCTCACTGGTGGGGAGCCAGACCCTCTCTGCAGACCTCAAACAAAAAGAGGCTGTTCCAGCCAGATTGAAGCAGGTCCCCCTCGTTCTTCCCTCGCCCTCGTTTTACGCCAGGCAGACCGGGTCGGAAGGGCTTATCATTTTTCAAAACCTGCTCTATACCAGTTCTCTATCCTCTCTGAGAGGAGAGTAATTCTTAGCACCACTTGTTCTTCTTCTACCTTTCATTTGCAAAGGATTTTGCCAAATATGAGACCTAGAGGAAAACATAAATTTATCCTCTTTTTATTTTTCTTTTTTTCTTCAAACTGTATCCCACTTTTTTAACATAAACACCATCTCTACATTCACCGGACCCCTTTGGGCCATTTCCTATCCTTCAATTAAAGCAGAAGCTGTCACTGAAGATACAGTCCTCAGGATAAAAGAGGCACTCAGTGCATGGACCTTCCACCTTTCCTTGAAGGTATATTTCACACAGGAGAGGGTAGAGGAGAGGAGAGCAGAGGAGAGTAGAGGAGGGGAGGGGAGAAGAGAGTAGTGGGGAGGAGAGTTGAGGAGAGGAGAGGAGTGGACTGGAGAGGGGAGGAGAGGAGAGTTGAGGAGAGGAGAGCTGTTGCCTTAATTTACAAGTGTCTTTGGATAAAACAATCACTCTTTCTGTTAACTTTAGAGATTTCTCTGAAACTATTTTGAGGTCATGAGGAAGTCCTTATGAGAGTTGGGAAGTTCGCTACCCTGTTGTTTCCTTGACCTCTTGTTTTTGTTTGTTAGTTTTTTGGAAAAATTCCGAATATGTTAAATGGTGATCAAGCCTTGAGGAACAATTTGTGAGCCACAGTAGTTGTATCCACCCCACTCACAAATTCAGACTCAGATCACATTAGGATGACATACACTGTCTTGGCTGAATGAGAGAGATAAATAACTCCCTTTGTATTCAGCCAGAAAATCAGTTTCTTCTGTATGTAAGAAATCACCTGTTTTAAACTCAGACATGGCTTCACGTCTGACGATTTAGTCTCTTGAGAAGTTAAATTATCCTGAGATTCTCTGAGGGAACCCTCGAAGCCTAGTATCAGAAGATACAATCAACCTCAGAAATGACATTATATTTGTGCCCACTAGTCTTATTTCCCTGCCCAAACCATCCCTCATGGCCACCGAGACTAAGGGTGCAAGTGCTGCTCCCTTGTGGAAGTGATGAGGAAGAGGGCGTCATCAAACTCCCCAGGAAGATTCTTCTGTTGCAGGAGGGGAAGTGAAACTCAGAAAAAATGAAGGATCTCTAGGGGATTTAGAAGGTCTAGTAAGAAATCCAAAGCTGTTCTTCTCCTTCCTGATAGGAAATCCCTTTTGAAAAGTTACTCTATGACCGGTTGTATATTCTTTGGATGGGAGAATTCTTAGTTTTTCTCCTAAACTCAGAACAAGCCACTGGTGCCGTGGCCTCTTCATGACTTGACAACTGCAACAGGGTGTAGATGGGGCTGCCCTTGAACCTTACCCAGAAGCTTCAGATGGTCCAGAATTCAGCAGCAGGCAGTGATAGGCTTGCATCTGTAGGCCTATGTACTATCTCTGCTTTGCCAGGTGCACTGGCTGCCCGTTGGATTCTGACAGCGATTCAAGGTGCTGTTCACTATCTATAGAGCCCTATGTGCCATAAAGTCTGGTTACTTGAAGAACTGTCTGTCTCCCAGAGTGTCTGCCTGGGTGATCTGATCTGGCAGGGCTACCGTGCTCAGGGTTCCTTCGATGAAAGAATGCCATTGATTGGGATCCCAGCAGTGCACTTTGGGATCACCACAGCTGCCCTCTGGAACTCGGTTTCCCCTGAGATTCAAATGGCCCCCGTCCTACTGGTGTTTGAAAGGTCCCTGAAGAACTGGCTTTTCACCCAGGTCCTTGGCAAGTGTGATTGAAGCCCTTGTTCTTCTTTTTCTTTGTTCCTATCTAGGAAGAAGGCTCAGAACTGTCATCTCCTCTGAGTACACCCTTTCTACTTGCTCCATATTCAGAGGGATTATTCACACCCACAGTGCCCCCTAGTGTAAAACCATTGAAGATGAGGCAGAGGGCTTAATTCCCCAAGGAGATGTCTGTATTCTAAGAGGGGAAGGGAGGTGGGAAGAAGTTACTGAGTTCTAGAAGAGCAAAAGAGGTCCAGTAAGGGAGATGGGGATAGAATCTGGGCTCTCAATAATTAGGGCTGTGAAGGTCATTCTTGTGTTGGAGGTGGGGAGGCACTTTTCCTAGAATTCCTAGAACACGACTTTCCTCGGAATTGACTTGAGAACCCCTGATTTACTTTCCTTTGCTATTATAAGTATTAGAACATGACCTCATTTAGGCTACCCTGGGCCTGATATTTTTATGCCTTATTTTTGAAGCCAATTAGTGGACAGCCAGGACCACTGAATTGGAGCAGAGCTTACAAAGCAGAGGAGCTGTGCAAAGAAAAAGAATATTATCAGAGATAGCTTTAATGAGCATGTCAGAGGAACACAGGTTATTGATCTTAAACACTCAGCCCTCCCAGCATAAATAATTACATGCTTAGATAGAGTAGGTTCAAAGTAAAGTAAAGGAATATCTTACTCATTTTATTGAAGGTGCAGTTACATTTCCATTCAGAAAGGATGACATCTTTGTTCTTCTTTTGTCTTCCCTAAATTAATTCACATTTAGCCCTATAGCTGTAAGACCTGCCTGTAGAAAGGGGAATTCCAAGCCTACCACATGGCCCCCAGAAAGATGGAGCAGCACACAGCCGTGCACATAGCGCCCAGTCTTGAAGAAGGATGAAGAGAGAAAAGTGGAATTGGGAGTGGAACTATCAGCTTCCTCTGAAACATGAAGAGTTGCATCATGGGATGGACTCAATTTACATGCTAATGCACATGCTAATGAGGCATGCTGGATTGGCTAGTACCTCCAACAATTTTCTGGCATTGGCCCCCTTCCTCGGTGTCACACCACACCAAACTATTTGAGGTCTTACAGCATCCTAATTTTATTACCTGGCTACATTGCTACTGCTAACAGGGGAATATGATTTTAAACATATTTAAACTTTCAAATACCTATATATATCTCTGTTTGTGTGAGTGTGTGGGTCTGTGTATACAATTGTGTGTGTCTGTGTGTCTGTGTGTGTCTGTGTTTAGAGAGAGAGAGAGAGAGAGAGAGATTGGGAGGGAGACAGAGAAATATATACACAGAAAATCAAACAACTGTAAAGAAAGAGCCATAGGGTGGATCTGGGTCTCAAGAGAGATTAAATTAAGGTTGAACTGAAAAACCAATAAAAGAATTAAGAATTCTAATTATTGAATCCAATTTTGTATTTCTAGAGATTTCTGGAGAGCAGAACTAGTGAGCACTTTGCCTTTCACACCTTTCAGTAGTTTTTCTCTTCTTTTGCTTTGTTTAAACTATTCTTTTTTTTTTTTTTTTCTGTTCAGATTTTCCACTTTCCTCCCATCCAAATGGAAAACAGCTGCCACAATGGCCAGGCCAAGATCATATCATCGTTCCACTTGGCTCTCAGGCAGCTTTCTCAGGTCCCTCTCAAGTCTCCTGGGAAAATGCAGTTTTCTGGGGCTGAGCTAACTTGCATAGTAGCTCTGACCAAGGGAAGGTTCTTGCCAGGCTTCAGACTCACTTCCTCTCACTGTGTCTCCTGCACAGTAATAGACTGCTGTGTCCTCCGGCTTCAGACTGTTCATTTGCAGATAGACTTGGCTTTTGGAGTTGTCCCTGGAGATGGTGAAGCGTCCCTTGACTTTGGCAGAGTAGTGAGTACCAGAATTTGGCCATATGAGTGCCACCCATTCGAGTCCTTTTCCTGGAGCCTGTCTCACCCAACTCATCCAATGGCTGCTGAAGTCGAAGCCAGAGGCTTGGCAGGAGAGGCGGAGGGACTCTCCAGGCCTTCTCACGTCCCCTCCAGACTCCACCAACTGGACCTCAGACTGGACACCTACAAAGAAATGTGTTTTGGTGAAACCTCCTATATACAAAAACAGCAAATTGAAGTAAATTCTATAGAGAAGTCAGAATTACCTCTGAGGACTACTACTAAGGACACCAGGTTTAGCCACAGGATCATTTTTGCCCCCACTAATGAACAAAGGGGAAATACAGGAAAGGATTCAGGAAAGTGCACAAACTTTGTGTTGGTGGGGGTAGCATGAAGGGGAAACCACGGGGCTCCTTTAAAGGGGAAATGGTGTCCTGATTTACATATCGCTCGGGATAAAAGAGCCCCTCAGGGCATTGGGGTGTGATTTCTTTGCACACAGCTTTCACATATGAATTTGAATGGATGGAAACATCTCAGAACAATCAAGCAAGACTTTTTTATTGTTATTATCAGTACATACAAAAAAGGAGAGAATTAGATGAGAATAAGTAAAGCAAGATCTGATTAAATCTCATTAGTTGGGGAAAGTGTTTCAAGACGAGAAAAATAAACCATGTGCTGAAAATCATTTAAACAGCCCTGTTAGAGACTGAACAGGAAAAGAAGGCCACATCTGAGTCCAGGATCTTTGCTCCACAGTTCTTCCCTTGACCATGTTCTTTGAAGAAACTCAAAACAACGGAATGTAGACCAAGCCATAAGGCACAATTTGCAAGGCAGAGTGGAATTGCACTTATAAGTCGAAGTTGCAAAATCAGAATCAAAGAAATCCAGTCAAATTAGCAATAGCTGGACCCTGTGGAGTCTTTTTTGTTCTATTAGCTTGGTTTTCACTCAGCAGTTGGATGGATTTTAGATACTGGGGTTGGTGATGGTGGTGACTAGTTTTTATGGTGATTTCATTGGCTGCTAGCTGCCAAGGTTGATTCTGCAAGATGGGCAGCCATAAAAATCGAAATAATAATAATGGCAAGTCCCACATTAATATTAACCTGACCAAATACCCTCTCTTTGTGAGTGAGACACAGAAATACATCTCTGTTTTCCAAAGAATTCTGTTTGCTCATTATTTAGCAGCACCCATCTGTTGTCAACTCAGACATGGCCAGAGTGAAGACTGTGGCTTCTTGAGATGTGGCTTTTCTTTTTCAGTGATCTCTTAGGAAAGTGAGAGTAAATATAAACTGTCCTCCAAAATGAGACAAAGTCTGCAGACAATTGCTTTATTCCTCTGCCCCACCCCCACCCCACACATAGGGAAAGCGATTCAGTGTGACAACACTGCCCCCTGCTGTAAAATGGGAGGAGGGGAGACATCTACTTAATTTTCCAAGGAGATTCTTGCCTTCAAAAATAGGAATTATGGCTAAGAAGAAATGAAGGATCTCCAGGAGATCTAAGCAGGTTTAGGGAGAAATCCGAAGCTGATCTTCCATTATATTATAGGAAATTGCTTTCGATGGGTTACTTTCTGCGAGATTGTATTTTCTCGAAATGGGGGGGGGGTCTTCTCTTTTCTCTTAAATCTCATAAATTCATAGAATGAATTAGTTAGGAAAAACCTTCTAGGTCATCTCATAGAAACCGTCCTTAAGAGGTGGCCATCCAGGTCCTGTCTGCAGACCTGCCACCAAAAGAGACTGCTCTACCCACACTGAGCCAAGCTTGACCTGTCCCTCCCTCATCCAAGGTTCCCTCTAGGCACACAGGACGGCAGCATTGATCATCTGTCAAAATCTGGTCTGTACTAGTTTTGAGTCTCTGTTGAGAGCAGAATAATTCTTATGGTCCCTGCTGTTGAGAAATTCTATAGAGCTGAGAAGTGTGAAACAGTGAGGCAAGAAGGCATTTCATCCTTAATCTGTATGGAGCAGAGAATTTTGCTCAGTAGAGATGACCACAAATCATGGATTCCTGGATAATGTAGTTAGAATGAACCCTCCATAAAAGTTTGTTTGAAACTGTAGGAGTTCTTTGAAAATTCCTTTTCCATGGCTTTCATTTTAAATATTTCCTTGGATGGGACCCTTTTAATTCAGGCAGATTTTGTGCGCCTCTTTCATATTTCACCAAGAGGTTGCTCCAATACGGGCAAGAGAGAAGTCATGGAGAGGCTGAGCAATTTAGCCTGCTGGAGAAAAATGAGCAAAGGACCACCACTCTTTTCATCGTAATTGTTTAGTATAATTTCTATTTTATCCTCATGGAAGCTGCTGGAGAAGTAGGCAAGTTCAAAGGGACAACCACAGGTATTATTTCAGTGATCGTCAGATACGGTATTGTGTGCAAGAGCTCCCAATACCAGGTACCATTACTAGTCTGTTCTAATTGTAGAGGCAGAGGTTCCCTTCGTCTTCAATTCAAGAAGAGAATATCTTGTCAGGCTTCCGATTTCCTCCAGCAATCCAGAGGTTTGGCCGGAGAGATGGAGGGACTCTCCAGGCCTCCTCACGTCCCCTCCAGACTCCACCAACCGGCCCTCTGACTGGACACCTACAAAGAAAGGTGTTTTGGTGAAATCTCCCGTGTACAAGCAGAACACATGGAAAGAACCAGAATAGGGAGGATACAATTACCTCTGAGGACTGCTAGGAAGGACACCAAGTTCAGTCACAGGATCATTTTTGCTCCCTCTAAGGAATGGGGGGAACTGATAAGAAAGGATTTGGGAAAGAGCAGAAACTTTGTGCTGGTGGGTGTAGCCTGAAAAGGAAGCCATGGGGCTCCTTTAAAGGGGAAATTGTGCCTTGATTTGCCTGTCGCTTGGAATAAACGAGCCTCTCAGGGCTTTGCCGTAAATATGTCTTTGCACACAACATTTCAAATAAACTTCCAGATTAAAAAAAAAAATCAAGACAGTCATGGATTATTATTATTGTTTTTTTTTTAATATTACTATTAAAAAATTCAGAGTAAGTAAAGCAAGGTTTGATAATACCTGTGCAGTTCCGGAAAGTGTTTATATATAAGAGGAGGAAAACATCCACTGAAAATTATTTAAACAGCCACGTGAGAGACCGAACATGAAAAGGATGGCACATCTGAGATCATCATGTTTGCTCCCCAGCGGTTCCCTCAGCCACGTTCTTTGACGAAACCCAAAACAACTAATGCAGACCAAGCCTTAAGGCACCATAATAAGCCACATTTGATTTGCACTTAGATGTCCAAGTCACAAAATCAGAATCAAATCACAGCCAAGGGAGAAATAGCTGGACATTGTGCGGTCTTTTTTTGTTTAGTACATTGGTTTTTAATTTGGCAGTTGTGTGGATTTTATATATTGATTTTTTGGATGGCAATTTTGTATGATGATTTTAAGAGCTGCTCGTTGCCCAGAGTTGTTTCCACAAGATGGGAAGCCATACAAACTGAAATAATAATTCTAATTATCTCATGCTACTTCTGTTAATTTTAATGCTACCATGTCCACTCTCTCTGTAACCAGAGAAATACGAATATCGTACTTATAGTCTCCAAAAATTCATTTTGCTCTACATTTAGCAAAGCACATCTGCTGTGGAAAGGAGTATTGTCGACATGGCTTCATGGTGAGGGTTGGTTATTTATTTATTTATTTCTCAAATTTCTCACCGACCATCTCCTCCGACCGGAGGGACTCTGGGCTGTTTCTAATACAGAACAATAAGTATACAATAGAATTCTAATAAATATACAATAAAATTCTAATAAAATCCCACTAAAAATAAAACTAAAATTACAACAATTTATTAACTACCCCACCTCGTGAAATCCAGATGGCTGTGATCTCCTTCAGTCATTATGTAGGAAGGGCCCTTCAAGGCACTAGCCAACCCCAAGTATGTTCATTCTCCTCCCTGCCCAAGCCTGGTGGCAGAGCCAGGTCTCCAACTTCCTCCGGAAGGCCAGGCGCGATGGGGCTAATCTCACCTCCGGGGGCAAGATGTTCCAAAGGGCGGGCGCTACTGCCCAGAAGGCCCACCTCCTGGACCCTGCCAGATGGAATTCTCTTGTCGATGGGGGCCGTAGCATGCCCTCTCTGCATGATCGGGTGGGACGGGCTGATGAAGTCGGGAAGAGGCGGTCCCTCAGCTAACCTGTTCTTGAGGGTATATACGTATATGTATATGTGTATTCATGAATATTTATAGGTTCTGGATTTTGTAGTGTTTAGAACTCCACCCTTTAATGTGGAAGACTGGGGTTCGAATCCCAGCTGGTACCTACCTTAGCAGGAGGGGTGCTTGGGCAGAGAGACCCTCAAGTTTCCACCGCCTACCTCAGAGTTGAGAGTGAAAGTAACTAAGAGAGGGTGGCTCGGGCGTTGCCCAGATTGACCAGGTCCTCATCAGAGGTTGGGGAAGCAGGACAGTCCGACAATAAGTTCTACTGGGAGAAACCATAGATGGGTGAGACCAGAAAATCTGGAGTGGATGGAATGCCACTACAGCAGAGGAGCTAATGAGAGGGGATATATGAAAGGGCTGAGTGAACGTCCTTCGTGATGGGATTCCTGGAAGCTTGGTATGCAAGACAGACATCCATAGGCACCTAGAGATGAAGGTCATTTGCACACCATTTAAGAGAGGCAAGAAAAAAGCTAGAAAGGAAGAAACAGAGCAGAATACCTCCAGCCAGCAATCAACACCCAAATAAGCAGGGATTACCACCAAGATTAACACCAGACAAGCTTTCAAGCAGGAAAGGATCCCCTAATCAATCAAGGAACTGGCAACTCAGAAGAACAACCAGGCAGCAAACTGTTCCATCAAGGAACTACCCAGGGGGAAACTGCACCCCACCAACACTGACAGGGCAACCTACTGTGTCTCAGCAAAGAGCGAGCCCCACTCCCTTCGAGCACTGAAGGTGTTGCCTAGTCAGGTAAGGAAATGCCTGCAAGGAAACAGCCAAGTTCAGGGAAGACGAAGGACTCCACAG
The DNA here is from genome assembly GCF_035149785.1 of Candoia aspera. Classification (NCBI taxonomy): domain Eukaryota; kingdom Metazoa; phylum Chordata; class Lepidosauria; order Squamata; family Candoiidae; genus Candoia; species Candoia aspera. The sequence goes on along the minus strand of NC_086156.1, from coordinate 113,034,641 downwards.
TTCAGCCCTGAGCTACCGATATTCTCTTCCACTGGTACTCATCAACCCTCGCTGGAGATTGTTCTCAAGCACTCCATGCTGCCCTGCTGAGTTGGCTTTTGGAATTGGCCCTGGAGATGGTGAAGTGTCCCTTCCCTTTGTCGAAGGAGCAGGTTCCTCTCTCCCCCACAGCCCATTCCAGCCCCTTTTTATGACACTGTCGGACCCAGTGAATGTCATTTTTTGAATAAAAAAAGGAATGACCTGCACGAAAGAACTTTGAGAAGGTTTGGTAAGCTAGAGACACTCAATGTGGACTTAACTGCGGAACAAGTATGCAGATTAGGAGTTCAGACTAACAAACCTAAATGCATCATCCAGGTCTCAAAGCTGAAATCCCAGAAAACATATTGGAAACCTTTGCAGAGCCCCTTATTAATTGGGGGTTTAGCTCAGCAGTTGCATCAATTTCACACATTGGGCGTGTTTTTGACTGTAACAGGGACCTGGGGTGTAACTCCAAAACATCTGGAACACTGCTTGAAGACCATCGGCCTTGACAAAATCACCACCAGTCAATTGCAAAAGGCAGCTTTCCTTGGAACAGCTTCCATCCTACAACAATATCTTTAATATTATTAAAATAAAGCATCTGCCCATCCCAGGTCCTTCGGAATGAGTTGATAAGAGGCCAAGATTGCCACCCATTCTAAATATCTGGCTGACCATGAGAAGAACCTTAACAATAGTCTGATTATGACCTATTTATCCCCGATGGCAATCTAACCAAATGATATAACTAGAGTCAAAGTAGTGTGGGCTGGGGAATCACACTAATGGGCTCATCGCACCTCCAGATTAAGTAGAAATGAAAGTAGATTGAATAAAAATGAAGGACCTGCATGAAAGAACTTTGAGAAGTTCTTGCCACGCAGAGACGATCAAAGAGTATTGAACTGTGGAACAAGAAAACAGATTAGGAGTTCTGACTAACGAATCTAAATGCATCATCCAGTACATGCCATAACTGCCGAAGGGAAAACCAGAAGCTTGCCTGGAGAGATGCCGGGACTCTCCAGGCCTTCTAACATTCCCTCCAGACTCTAGCAGTGGCATCTCAGATGGGACAGCTGGAGAAAAAGGAGATTTTGTGAGCTCTCCAGCAAAGAGGGAGAAGGAGAAGAGAGTTACATAGTCCTCCTGTGCTGGAAAAAAGTACACTTTAGAAAGGGATCCTAAGATGTGCATTGCCAGCACTTGCTCTCTGAGGTTAAAACCCTCTTCCACTAATTGAACTCACAGATGCATGCACCTAACCTCATGATATGGCTACCAATAATCCTCTAGAGAGAAGCAAGGCTCAAAAGAGTATTTCCCAAATTGAGGCTGAGTTGGCGGATATACAGGATTGCAACAGGAGAAATAAATGAAGGATTAAAGGTATGTCAGAGAAAACTTGACACCCAGTGTGACTCCTTCTCTCACCATTAAAAGAAAGGACAAGCTGCATTGTTTGCAGTGGCTTCAAGGCCGGTCCAAAAGCAGATGTGGACATATAGGGCTGCTAATGTCAGAGGGAGAGAGAGAGATGTCCTAAAAAGAGCAGGCCATGGAAATAGGTTGAGTGACAGGTATTCTGATGAACAGTTCTGCATACAGGGATCTAATTAATCGAGGGGAGTAGCTGTTCTTCCCAACGCTGGCTTATATTGCAGGGGTCAAAGAGGCTAAGTAATAGGAAAGGGGGATACATGTTTCCAGAAGGGAAACTGCATCCCCCAGGAGAGGTAAGAAAAGGAAATGGACAAACTCCATGAGTAAGTCTGTGAACTGTGCCTGGGAAGGGTTTTGGCAGCCATTTGACTGAAAGGCCAAAAAAGCAGTTTCTGGAATGACAGCAGGAAGCAGAACCCTGAAGTTTGAAAGAAATTAATATGGGGTTCTGAAGAATTGTGTGTGCTGAAATGAGAGGGGGGTTCAGGAAAGAGTGGACTGAGGAAACATCAGCCTGGATGGAGTCCGAAATTGAGGTGAGGGACTGATTATATGGACATAAAGAGAAGAGGCTGGTTCTTCCAGAAATAAGGAATTAAGGGTGAACTGCAAAATGAAGGCATGAAGGAAGAAACCTAATTAATGACGCTGTATTTTTGTTTTCAGAGACGTTTGCAGAGCTGTTGGGTGAAATGAGCAGTTTTGATTGGCTTCCGATTCGTTTCCTCTCACTGTGTTAGCTGGGCAGTAATAGACTGCCATGTCCTTTGGTTTGAGGTGGTTCATTTGCAGGTACGGCTGGTTCTTGGCATTGTCCCTGGCGACGGTGAAGCATCCCTTCACTTCATCTAGTAGAACTTTCCACTGGGATCAGTATAAATGAATGCCACCCATTCCAGCCCTTTTCCAGGAGCCTGTCTCACCCAGCCCATGTGGCAGCTGCTGAAGGTGAAGCCAGCGGCCTGGCAGGAGAGACAAAGGGACGCTCCAGGTCTCCTTACGCCCCCTCCAGACTCCACCAACTGGACCTGAGATTGGACACCTAAAAAGAAAGATAGCTTAATAAGGCCTCCTGCAGGTAAACACAAAACAAGGAGGAAAAACCCCTCTGTCTGGAGGGGAAAATAATACCTCTGAGGATTGCTAATAACCACATGAGGTTTAGCCAGGGTGTCATTTTTGCTTGCTCTAAAGATTGGAGGATTCCTACTGATGGGAAAACATTCAGACAAGCACTCAAACTTCCTGTTCTTGGGTGTAGCAGGAGAGCAGGATGATAAGGCTGCTTTGAACAGGAAGCTGTCACTGAACTTACATAGCCCTCAGGATAAAAGAGCAAAGGGCTGCTTTGAAATTCTAGAGCTCCTTCAACTGATATTTCAGACATGGTCTTCGAATGCTGAACAAGGCCCAACACCAGTCAAGGCAGATTTTTTTCTTCTTCTTTAGGAAATATATGAAGCAGCAGGTTAATCTTATAGGAAGTAAAACCATGTCTTGCCACATTAGATATCATACAACATCTGGACCCTCCTACAACATCTGGACCCTTGGACTTCGCTTCACTGCTTACACGGCCTTGGCCAACTGTTTGGTTCCTTCACGAGTTCCTCAGGAAAGTTTGCGACTGCCTCCCTCGTATATTGTGTTGAGTGGCCTGGGACAGGACACACGGGGCCATCTCCATGAGTCTTCGCCACCCACCACGAGAATCATCAGACTCAGAACTGGAGGAATTCCTGGTTTCAGTGACCTGCCCCTCCCACCATGGGCAATGGGATTCTGTGGGATGGCGCTGCCCCTGGTGGCAGGATGAGCAGAAGCAGGCCCGGCTCTCCAGGGAGATGCTTGTCTTGCCAAGAGGAAGCGGGTCTGGGATGGCCGGGCTCTGCTCCAGGAAATCGAAGCAGGCCTAGTGGGAAGAAGACAATAGAATAGGAAGGACAAGAGACCTCTTCCAGAAAATTAGAAACATTGGAGGCAAATTCCAGGCAAAAATGGGCATGATCAAAAACAAAGATGGCAAGGACCTAACAGAAGAAGAAGAGATCAAGAAAAGGTGGCAAGAATATACAGAAGACCTGTATAGGAAGGATAACAATATCGGGGATAGCTTTGATGGTGTGGTCAGTGAGCTAGAGCCAGACATCCTGAAGAGTGAGGTTGAGTGGGCCTTAAAAAGAATTGCTAATAACAAGGCAGCAGGAGACGACGACATCCCAGCTGAACTGTTCAAAATCTTGCAAGATGATGCTGTCAAGGTAATGCATGCTATATGCCAGCAAATTTGGAAAACACAAGAATGGCCATCAGACTGGAAAAAATCAACTTATATCCCCATACCAAAAAAGGGAAACACGAAAGAATGTTCAAACTATCGAACAGTGGCACTCATTTCACATGCCAGTAAGGTAATGCTCAAGATCCTGCAAGGGAGACTTCAGCAATTCATGGAGCGAGAATTGCCAGATGCACAATCTGGGTTTAGAAAAGGCAGAGGAACTAGAGACCAAATTGCCAATATCCGCTGGATAATGGAAAAAGCCAGGGGGTTTCAGAAGAACATCTATTTCTGTTTTATTGACTATTCTAAAGCCTTTGACTGTGTGGACCATAACAAATTGTGGCAAGTACTTAGCGGTATGGGGATACCAAGTCATCTTGTATGCCTCCTGAAGAATCTGTATAACGACCAAATAGCAACAGTAAGAACAGACCACGGAACAACGGACTGGTTTAAGATTGGGAAAGGAGTACGGCAGGGCTGTATACTCTCACCCTACCTATTCAACTTGTACGCAGAACACATCATGCGACAAGCTGGCCTTGAGGAATCCAAGGCTGGAGTTAAAATCTCTGGAAGAAACATTAACAATCTCAGATATGCAGATGATACCACTTTGATGGCTGAAAGTGAAGAGGAACTGAGGAGCCTTATGATGAAGGTGAAAGAAGAAAGTGCAAAAGCTGGCTTGCAGCTAAACCTCAAAAAAACCAAGAGTATGGCAACCCGCTTGATTGATAACTGGCAAATAGAGGGAGAAAATGTAGAAGCAGTGAAAGACTTTGTATTCCTAGGTGCAAAGATTACTGCAGATGCTGACTGCAGTCAGGAAATCAGAAGACGCTTAATCCTTGGGAGAAGAGCAATGACAAATCTCGATAAAATAGTTAAGAGCAGAGACATCACACTGACAACAAAGGCCCGCATAGTTAAAGCAATGGTGTTCTCCGTAGTAACATATGGCTGCGAGAGCTGGACCATAAGGAAGGCTGAGCGAAGGAAGATCGATGCTTTTGAACTGTGGTGTTGGAGGAAAATTCTGAGAGTGCCTTGGACTGCAAGAAGATCAAACCAGTCCATCCTCCAGGAAATAAAGCCAGACTGCTCACTTGAGGGAATGATATTAAAGGCAAAACTGAAATACTTTGGCCACATAATGAGAAGACAGGACACCCTGCAGAAGATGGTGATGCTAGGGAGAGTGGAAGGCAAAAGGAAGAGGGGCTGACCAAGGGCAAGATGGATAGATGATATTCTAGAGGTGACGGACTCATCCCTGGGGGAGCTGGGGGTGTTGACGACCGACAGGAAGCTCTGGCGTGGGCTGGTCCATGAAGTCACGAAGAGTCGGAAGCGACTAAACGAATAAACAACAACACAAAAAACCCAATCAACTTCTCTTTCCTCTTAAATGCCCACCACTGGCCTGTCTGGATGCAAGACATGCTTCAGACCATCCAGGGACTCCTGGCTCTGCCCAATCCCTTCCATGCTCCCTTTTGCAGAGGCCTGTAAGGAGGGATGCTCTCCTCTCCCCCCACCCCGCTTCAGCCTTCTCTTTCCCTCAAAGAACACACAGGGGCTGCAGGGCCCGTGTCCTGCTCAGCAACTTAAACGTACCCTGCGAAAACTCTCCTCTTTCATCCATGAAATTCACGGATCAAATGTGTGGATGGAGGCAGCTCTGGACAACGGGGGTTTCTGTTTGGCTCCAGGCTGAGCTCCTCTCCTCTAGTCCTGTTTAACGGAAAATGCTATTAGCAGGCAAGCAAGGTTTTGAACTTGGTCCTGGCCTCCCTCTTCCAGCTCTGTCACTGCCTTTTTTGTGCTTGTGGGTTCTTTTCAGGAGAAGAACTTTTTGTGATTTTTTTTTTTGGGGGGTATAGTCTTTAACAAATTCAGTGTACCAGTTCAAATTGTGGCTCATGGATGAACTTGCAGAGCAGCTCTGAGCAATGGGAGGTTTTTGCCAGGCTTCAGACTCACTTCCTCTCACTATGTCTCCCACACAGTAATAGACAGCTGAGTCCTCTGGCTTCAGGCTGTTCATTTGCAGATAGATTTGGCTTTTGGAGTTGTCCCTGGAGATGGTGAAGCATCCCTTCACTTTGTCCGAGTAGTAAATGCTAACTGAATTGGAGGTCATCCATGCCACCCATTCCAGCCCTTTTCCAGGGGCCTGTCTCACCCAGCCCATGGCATAACTGCTGAAGCTGAATCCGGAGCCTTGGCAGGAGAGACGGAGGGACTCTCCAGGCCTTCTCACGTCCCCTTCGGACTCCACCAACTGGCCCTCTGACTCGGCACCTACTAACAAAAGGTGTTTTGGTGAAATCTCCTGTATACAAGTATTAAGATGGAAAGGACCTGAATACGATAGAAACAATTACCTCTGAGGACTGCTAGTAAGGACACAAAGTTCAGCTACAGGATCATTTTTGCTCCCTCTAATGATTGGAGAGGAATTGACAGGTGAGGATTTGGGAAACTGCACAAACTTTCTGTTGGTGGGTGTAGCCTGAAAAGAGAAACCATGGGGATACTTTAAAGAGGAAATTGTGGCCTGATTTACATATCACTCATCATAAAAGAGCCCCTCGGGACTTTGAGGTATAGATTTATTTCAACACACCTTTCACATACAGGACATAGGAGAAAGGGCAGTTTAGACTGGAATAATTAAAGCAAATCTGACAGAACCTCCTCAATTCAACTAAGGGTTTTAAGGTGACAGGAAGAAATCATGCCCTGAAATTTCCTTAAATAGCCACGTTAGAGCGTCGACATGGAAAGGATGGGACATCGGAGTTCAGGATGTATGGTACACTGTGGTTCCCTTGACCACGTTCTTTGGAAGAAACCCAAATTAAGTGAATGCAGACCAAGCCATAAGACCCAGTTTGTAAGCCAGAGTTGAATTTTACATAAACATCGAAGTCTGAAAGATGGAATTAAAATAAATAAATAAATAAATAAATCTATTTGAAGGTTTTTTTACTCGGGAACTCTATGGATTACATACTGTATATTGGGGGGGGGAGGGGCCCATTCCCATTTTGTATGGGCTTTTTATGGGTTATTAGCTGCCCAGAGTTGATTCATACAAAGACTAATAAAGACGCCTCTCCCACATTTACTCCGTAGACTGAGAAACAGAAATAAATGACTTCTCATTTTCCAAACAATTCAGTTTGTTCTATATTTAGCAAAACACATCTGTTCTCAACTTGGAGGTGGCTTCATGGTGAGGAATGTAATCTCCTGGGATGTTAAATTTCTCTGAATTGCCTTCAGTGATCTCTTAGGAAAATGAGAGTAAATGTAATGATGCCTCCGAAGTGAGACAAGGCCTGTAGACCTTTCCTTTGTTCCCCTCCCCCATCCCCTCCCCACACATATGCAAAGCTCTTCAGTGTCGCAACTCTGCCCCCTGGTGTAAAACCTGAGGAGGGGAGGAATCTCCATAACTTTCCCAGGTGATTCTTGCATTAAGAAGTGGTGATTTTTTTCATTTCTCAGAAGAAATGAAAGAGCTCCAGGGAACTTAAGCCGGCCTAGGGAGTAAGCCAAAGCTGCCCTTTTGTTATATGATAGGAAATTCCTTTTGATGGGTTATTCTATGAGTTACTGTATTTTCTTGAGGTTGTGTATTCTTATTTTTTCTCCTAAATATCATGAATCATATAAAAACGAGTTGGGAAGGACCATCTCGGTCATCTAGTACAAAGCATCCCTGAAAGGTGGGAAGCAGACCCTCTCTGCAGACCTCCAACCAAAAGAGGCTCTTCTAGCCAGATTAAAGCAGGTCCCCCTTGTTCTTCCCTCACCCTCATTTTAGTCTAGGCAGACCGGGTTGGAAGGGCTTATCATTGGTCAAAATCTGCTCTGTACCAATTCTGTAATTTCTCTGATAGGATAATAATTCTTAGCACCTCTTGTCCTTCTTATACCATTCAATTGCAAATGATTTTGCTAAATATGTGACTTAGGGGAAAACATAATTTTATCCTCTTTTTAGTTTTCTTTATTTCTTCAAAATTTATTCCATTTTTCCTAGATAAATTCCATGTGTAGATACAATGGACCATTTTTGGCAGTAACTGATTATGGAGTCCTCCAGAAAAAAAAGAGGCACTCACTGCATTGACCTTCCTCTTTTCCTTGAAGGTATATTCCATTGAGGAGAGGAGAGGAGAGGAGAATTGTCCCTTAATTGACAAATGTCCTTGGATAAAGAGTCACTCTCTCCATTCACAAGACAGATTTTTTTGAAACTTTTCGAAATTATGGGCAAGTTCTTTCAGGAAAGCCTATAATGTCAGGACATGAGAAAAAAAAACAAGTAATGGTTTATGCCTCATTTACGTTCTTGACACTAAGATTGGCAAGCACCCAACAAGACTGATTTAATGGCTTCTTAAGAGACAGAATGGGATGGCCTAGGTGATTTCAGAAGAAAAAGGATGGGAGATTTTTCTATAAATATGGAGTGCCAATAAAACTAGACTTTTTATTTTTATTCATTTATATTTCAGCTTTCATCATCACCAAATCTCACTTGAACAGCATCTCTGCGCATTTTACGATAAAAGTTCATGTGATGTAGACTAAGCCATTGAGAATGATATGCATAGCACAATCGTTGAAGGTCCATATGTCACAAAACCAAGAAATGTGTTTATAACCAACCTTTTGCCAAATGGCTGAGAAAGATCATCAATCACTTTGCCTTCTCCCAATTGGACTGCAAGAAATGCAGGAAAACTAAGGGACAATCTTCTATCATCCCTGAATTTATATATGATTTTGAATAAAGGAGATACACTATCCATTCACATAATATGGATTTTTTTTAAAGAATTTTGAGATTTGGGGCAAGTCCTTATAGGAGTCAAGACAGGAGTGTTGACTTATTCATACCTGGGATAAAGAGCAGGGCTACATTTGATCAAATAGAAATCTAGCATTGCCATGTGGAAGTTGAGGGACTGATTTTCCTTCATCACAGATCGAAAACTACAAGGTGAGACCATAGGAGTTATTTCAATATTTATTTTCCATTTAATTTAATTAATTATTTAAAAAATGGCAGGAAGCATTCCTAGAAGGCCTTCCATCGTGATGCGATGTAAAGTTTGCAGGACATTCCCACAGTCACAGTTGGAATGATTGACCAGCCCCCATTTGTGTTTCCGGTATTGGCGCCTGCCATGAGGAGTATGAATCCGGTTAAGCCCTGTACAGTTTTTCCTTGGGAGATCAAAGTCATAGGGGCAGGAAAGGGGGATACATGTTTCCAGAAGGGAAACTGCATCCACCAGGAGAGGTAAGAAAAGTAAATGGACGTACTCCACTGGTAAGTCTTTTAACTGTACCTGGGAAGGGTTTTGGCAGCCATTTGATTGAAAGGCCAAAAAAGTAGTTTCTGGAATGATAGCTGGAAGCAGAATCCTAAGGTTTGAAAGAAATTAAAATGGGGATATGATAAACTGTGTGGGGGGAAATGAGAGGGGGGTTCAGAAATGACTGGACTGAGGAAACATCAGCCTGGATGGAATCAGAAACCGAGGTGAGGGACTGATTAATGGCAGAAAAGAAAAGAGTCTGGTTCATCCAGAAAGAATGATTTAAGGCTGAACTGCAAATTGAAGACACGAAGGAAGAATCCTAATTAATGAAGCTAAATTGTTATTGCCAAAGAAATTTGGAGAACAGCCCTGAGGAACAGGCAGTTTTTGCCAGGCTTCAGACTCACTTCCTCTCACTGTGTCCCTCGCACCGTAATAGACTGCCGAGTCCTCCAGCTTCAGGCTGTTCATCTGCAGATACAGCTGGCTTTTGGAGTTGTCCCTGGAGATAGTGAACCGCCCCTTGACTTTATCCGAATAATAAATTGGAGATGAGGATCTACCAATCACTGCCACCCATTCCAGCCCTTTTCCAGGGGCCTGTCTCACCCAGCTCATCCAATAGCTGCTGAAGGGGAAGCCAGAGACTTGGCAGGAGAGGCGGAGGGACTCTCCAGGCCTTCACAGGTCCCCTCCAGACTCCACCAACTGTTCCTCAGACTGAACATCTAAAAAGAAAGATAGCTTTATAAGGCCTCCTGCAGGTAAACACAAAACAAGGAGGAAAAACCCCTCTCTCTGGAGGGGAAAATAATACCTCTGAGCACTGCTAATAACAACATGAGGTTTACCAGAGTGTCATTTCTGCTTGCTCTAAAGATTGGAGGATTCCTACTGATGGGAAAACATTCAGACAAGCACTCAAAGTTCGAGTTCATGAGTGTAGCAGGAGAGCAGGATGATATGGCTGCTTTGAACAGGAAGCTGTCACTGAATTTATATAGCCCTCAGGATAAAAGAGCCACATGCTGCTTTGTTCTTGGAGAGTTTCTTCAAGTGACATTTTAGACATGGTCTTTGAATGCTGAACAAGTCCCAACACCAGTCAAGGCAGTTTTTTTTTTTTAATCCTTAACAAATATATGAAGCAGCAGGTCTATCTTATGGGAGGTACAGTAAAACCATGTCTTAAAGGCCATGTGTCTCATTTGAGCAGGAAACTGCTCCTGAATTTGCATAGCCTTCTGGATCAAAATGCCGGTCTCTGCTCTGACGTTCTAGATTCTCATGAAGTTTTATAGCGCGGATGAGGTTTGGATTATGAACAGGTTCTGACTTCCTTTCCTCACAGCAAATACGATTGGCAGCTTAACAAAGGTCCTGCATTTGTTCCCAGCTTCTCTCTTCCACCTCTGTGTTTTCATGTGCTTTTTTTTTTTTCTTTTCCAGGGAGAATATTTTTCTGCTTTTTTTTTTTTTTTGGTATGATTCTTCACAACTGCAGTGTACCAATTCAAAGTGTGGTTCATGAATGAACTTGCAGAGCTGCTCTGAGAAATAGCAGGTTTTTGCCCGGCTTCAGACTCACTTCCTCTCAGTGTGTATCTTGCACAGTAATAGACTGCCGAGTCCTCCGGCTTCAGGCTGTTCATTTGCAGATAGAGTTGGCTTTTGGAGTTGTCCCTGGAGGTGGTGAAGCGTCCCTTCACTTTGTCCAAGTAGGAAATGGTACCTGAAGTGTAGCTTATGTAAGCCACCCATTCCAGTCCTTTTCCAGGTGCCTGTCTCACCCAGTCCATGTCAGAGCTGCCGAAGTCGAATCCAGAGGCTTGGCAGGAGAGATGGAGGGACTCTCCAGGCCTCCTCACATCCCCACCGGACTCCACCAACTGGCCCTCAGACTGGGCACCTACAAAGAAAGGTATTTGGGTGAAATCTCCTGTATAAAATAATTAAGCCGAAAAGGACCGGAATATGATAGAAACAATTACCTCTGAGGACTGCTAGGAAGGACACCAAGTTCAGCCACAGGATCATTTTTGCTCCCTCTAATAATTGGAGGGGAATTGACAGGTGAGGGTTTTGGAGACTGCAGAAACTTTGTGCTGATGGGTGTAGCCTGAAAAGAGAAACCCTGGGGCTCCTTTAAAGGGGAAATTGTGGCCTGATTTACATATTGCTCAACATAAAAGAGCCCCTCAGGGCATTGAGGTAAAGATGTCTTTCAACACACCTTTCACATACAGGACATAGAAGAAAGGGCAGCTTTACACTGGAATAAGCTTCTGACAGAAGCTCCTCATTTTAAGTAAGGGTGTTAAGGTAACAGGAAGAAATCATGCCCTGAAATTTCCATAAACAGCCAAGTTAGAGCTGGACATGGAAAGTATGGCACATCGGAGTTCAGAATGGTTGCTCCACAGTTGTTCCCTTGACCACGTTCTTTGGAAGACACCCAAAATAAGTGAATGCAGACCAAGCCATAAGGCCCAATTTGTAAGCCACTTTTGAATTTTGCATACACAGTGAAGTCTGAAAGTTGGGATTAAAAAAAGTAAATATATCTGAAGCCTGTAGGGTGTTCCTGATTAGTTTGGTTTTTTACTTGGCAACTCTATGGATTACATACTGTATATTGGGGTGGTGGGGGTGGTGGTGGTTCCCATTTTGTATGGTCTTTTTATGGGTTATTAGCTGCCCAGAGATCATTCATACGAATACTAATAAAAATATTTCTACACTTAGTCCGTGGACTGAGAAACACGAATAAATGACTTTTCATTTTCCAAACCATTCAGTTTGTTCTATATTTAGGAAAGCACATCCGTTCTCAACTCGAATGTGGCTTCATGGTGAGAAATGTAATATCTTGGGATGTTAAATTTCTTTGAATTGCCTTCAGTGGTTTCTCAGGAAAATGAGAGTAAAAGTAATGATGCCTCCGAAGTGAGACAAGGCCTGCAGACCCTTCCTTTGGTCCCCTGCCCCTCCCCCTCCCCCACCCCCTCCCCCACCCCACACATATGCAAAGCTCTTCAGTGTGGCAACTGCCCCCTGGTGGAAAACCTGAGGAGGGCAGGCATCTACTTAACTTTCCAAGCAGATTCTTGCATTAAGAAATGGTAATTAGGGCTCCGAAGAAATGAAAGAGCTCCAGGGAACGTAAACTGGTTTAGGGAGAAATCCAAAGCTGCTCTTTTGTTATATAATAGGAAATTCCTTTTGATGGGTTATTCTATGAGATACTGTATTTTCTGGAGATTGTGTATTCTTATTTTTTCTCCTAAATATCATGAAATCATGTAAAAACGAGTAGGGAAGGACCATCTCGGTCGTCTAGTACAAACCTTCTCTAACTGGTGGGGAGCCAGACCCTCTCTGCAGACCTCCAACCAGAAGAGGCTGTTCCAGCCAGATTGAAGCAGGTCCACCTCGGTCTTCCCTCGCCGTCGTTTTACTCCAGGCAGACCGAGTTGGAAGGGCTTATCATTGGTCAAAATCTGCTTTGTACCAGTTCTGTATTCCCTCTGATAGGAGAATAATTCTTCTTCCCTCTTGTGCTTCTTCTACCATTCATTTGCAAGAGATTTTGCTAAATATGAGACTTAGAGGAAAACATAATTTTATCCTGTTTATATTTTTCTTTATTTCTTCAAACTGTATTCCACGTTTTTTACAAAAATTCCATCTCTACATTCACAGGACCACTTTTGGCCATTTCCTACCCTTAAATTAAAGCAGAAGCTGTCACTGAATATACAGTCCTCAGGATAAAAGAGGCATTCAGTGCATTGACCATCCACCTTTCCTTGAAGGTATATTTCACACAAGAGAGAGGGGAGAGGAGAGGAGAGGAGAGGAGAGGAGAGGAGAGGAGAGGAGAGGAGAGGAGAGGAGAGGAGAATTGTCCCTTAATTTACAAATATCTTTGGATAAAGAGTCACTCTCTCCATTCACATGGCAGATTTCTTTGAAACTCTTTTGAAATTATGGGCAAGTTCTCTCAGGAAAGCCTATAATGTCAGGACATGAGAAATAAAACACGTGATGGTTTATGTATCATTTAAGTTCTTGACACTAAGATTGGCAAGCACCCAACAAGAATTATTTAATGGCTTCTTAAGAGTCAGAAAGGGATGGCCTAGGTGATTTCAAAAGTAAAAGGATGGGAGATTTTTCTATAAATATGGAGTGCCAATAAAACTAGACTTTTTATTTTTATTCATTTATATTTCAGTTTTCATCATCACCCATCTCACTTGAAGAGCATCTCTGGACATTTTGCCAGAAAAGATCATGTGATGTAGAATAAACTACTGATAATGATAAGCATAGCACAATCGTTGATGGTCCGCACGTCGCAAAGCCAAGAAATTTGTTTATAACCAACCTTTTCCCAAATGGCTGAGAAAGATCATCATTCACTTTGCCTTCTCCCAGTTGGAATGCAAGAAATGCATGAAAACTGAAGTACAATCTTCTATCATCCCTGAATGTATATATAATTTTGGATAAAGGAGATACACTCTCTATTCACATAATGTGGATTTTTTTTTAAAGAATTTTGAGATTTTGGGCAAGTCCTTATAGGAGTCAAGACAGGAGTGTTGACTTATTTGTACCTGGGATAAAGAGCAGGGCTACATTTGATCAAATAGAAATCTAAAATTGCCATGTGGAAGTTGAGGGGCTTATTTTCCTTCATCCCAGATCGAAAACTACAGGGTGAAACCATAGGAATTATTTCAATATTTATTTTCCATTTAATTTCCCTGTTGAGCAAAGAGGCTGAGCAATTACAATCTTCCCCCCACACGGATGGTAGTGGAGGGGATGGCAGGTCGAGGCATCCCTGGGTGGGGAGGGGGTGGCAGCAGGACCTGCCAGGCAGCTACCAAAGGCAGGAAGAGAGTCCAAACTCAACGGACCCAGGAGGATTCTGGGAGAGGATCTCTGCAATTCCCAAAGTTCGGTTTCTTGGCTCTTCCCGGCGGTGGGGAGGGAGTATCAGGATTAAGGGAATTGAATATCTATTAATATAGAAGGGAAGACAAATGAGCATCATATAGAAAAGAATTTAACTGAGGAGTTTGTTGTTGTTTATTCGTTTAGTCACTTCCGACTCTTCGTGACTTCATGGACCAGCCCACGCCAGAGCTTCCTGTCAGTCGTCAACACCCCCAGCTCCCCCAGGGACGAGTCCGTCACCTCTAGAATATCATCCATCCACCTTGCCTTTGGTCGGCCCCTCTTCCTTTTGCCTTCCACTCTCCCTAGCATCAGCATCTTCTCCAGGGTGTCCTGTCTTCTCATTATGTGGCCAAAGTATTTCAGTTTGGCCTTTAATATCATTCCCTCAAGTGAGCAGTCTGGCTTTATTTCCTGGAGGATGGACTGGTTGGATCTTCTTGCAGTCCAAGGCACTCTCAGAATTTTCCTCCAACACCACAGTTCAAAAGCATCGATCTTCCTTCGCTCAGCCTTCCTTATGGTCCAGCTCTCGCAGCCATATGTTACTACGGGGAACACCATTGCTTTAACTATGCGGACCTTTGTTGTCAGTGTGATGTCTCTGCTCTTAACTATTTTATCGAGATTTGTCATTGCTCTTCTTCCAAGGATTAAGCGTCTTCTGATTTCCTGACTGCAGTCAGCATCTGCAGCAATCTTCGCACATAGAAATACAAAGTCTTTCACTGCTTCTACATTTTCTCCCTTTATTTGCCAGTTATCAATCAAGCTGGTTGCCATAATCTTGGTTTTTTTGAGGTTTAGCTGCAAACCAGCTTTTGCACTTTCTTCTTTCACCTTCATCATAAGGCTCCTCAGTTCCTCTTCGCTTTCAGCCACTGAGGAGAGATGGCGGTATTCAGAGAATCTAATGGGATTGAACTGAAATATTCATCAAGGAAGAAATGTAGGTAATGAGTCCGTATTTGTACCTCTCAAGAAATGTTAATGTTTTTGTAAATATATATATAAAAGCTTCCTAGTACATTCTCTTGCCCTAATATTTCCTTCCCCCTGTCATGGATTCTTTTTAAACTATTCCCAATTTGATTGCCTCAGGCTCAAAAGATCCCCCCAAAGCAGCAGAACATATGACAACTGGAGTTTTTAACTTAATTCATTTCATTCATTCATTTCCTGTCATGCTTTTATTATTTTTTTTATTATTATTAATAACTCAAGGCATAGCAAATACTTCCTTTCTCTGTGTCTCCTGCAAAGTAATAGATTGCTGTGTCCTCTGGCTTCAGGCTGCTCATTTGCAGATACAGCTGGCTGCGGGAATCGTCCCTGGAAATGGTGAAATGCCCCTTCACTTTGTCCAAGAAGTAGGTTTCTCCATCATAATCTACCATTGCAACCCATTCCAGCCCTTTTCCCGGGGTCGTCTCAGCCAGTGCATGTTGGAGCTGCTGTAGTCAAAGCCGGAGGCTTGGCAGGAGAGACGGACGGATTCTCCAGGTCTTCTCAGGTTCTCTCCATACTCCAGCACCTGGACCTCGGACTGAACTCCTAAAAAAAACAGTTGTTTCAATAAGCTCTCCTGTATACAAGAATTAAAATGGAAAGAAACTTTAAATAGAGGGGAGAATTACCTCTGAGGACTGCTAGGAAGGACACCGAGTTCAGCAAGAGGAATATTTTTCCTCCCTTGAATGAATGGAGGGAAATTGACAGAAAGGATTCAGGAAAGGGCACCAACCTTGTGTTGGTGGGTGTAGTCAGAAAAGGGAAACCATGGGGCTCCTTTAAAGGGAAAAGGGGTCCAAATTTCCATATAACTTGGGATAAAAGAGCCCCTCAGTGCATTGATGTCATAGATTTCCTTGAACACATCTGACACTGGTGATTTTCAAGATAACTTTCCAGTCCTATGAAAAGTGAACACAAGGGATTTATTTATTTATTTTTGTTTTTATTTTGCTGTGAGGAGATAGGAGAATGGGCAGGTTTACCTAAGATTAATTAAAACAAGGTCCTGCAAAATTTCACCACTTCTGAAATGTGATTCAAGGTAACAGAGAATGAACATGCATTAAGAATTTTTGAAAGAGAAATGAACAGATCCACAAATTGGAGTTCATGAAAAGTTTTACATTTCGCCTTAATGACGTCCCTTTGAAAAAACCCAAAAGGACTGAACGCCGACCAAGCCACGAGGCACAATTAGGACGTCAGAGTTTAATCAGAGAAATCGGAGGAAGAGAAGAAGCAGATCGAGCCAATGGGGTGTTCTTTCTTTAATAGATCACTTGCAACCTTCCCCGCCGGCTTCCCCATTGACTTTCTGGGGATCCGAGAAGATTGCAGATGGCGATCACGTGATTGCAGCCCCCTAGCAACAATATGTAAATGCGAGCTGGTTGCCGAGGGCCCAAAATGTGGGCACATGATCATGGGGGGGGGGACGTTGCTGCAGCATTTCACGATGGCCAGAAGTGCTTTACTGGCATCAAGCACCCTTTCCAAGGCCGTCATTGCTTTGAATGGTCATTAAGTAGCCAGTTGTTAAGTGAGGACTTCCTGTATATTAATGTGGAGGGAACAAGAAAAGAGCAACAAGTAGAAAAGAACTAAACTGGGGAGCGGTGGCGATATTGAGAACCAAAGGGGACTGAACTGCAAAATATCTCAAGGAACAATTATCGGTAATGAATCCATATTTCTACCTTAGCTTAGAATTTATCTTTTTCAAAACGGCCCAGTTTATTCCACTGCCCTGAGATTTCCTTCATGTCCCCTTCCGAAGTTCTAACCATTGTTGGAAGGAAATCTCACCTGCTGAAAGTTTATTTTCCAAGCTGCTTGGAGGTGGAAACACTTAGGAATTTCCTGCCAGCTCTTTATATGGACAAGCTTTGCGACTGTGATGTGAAAGTCTTTCCGCCCTCTAGCAATGTCCGTGCAAGCGCACTTGGCTGGTGGATGGAAAGGCGGTGCTCTCTAGGAATTCTAGGAAGGAGCAATTCCCCGGCATTCAGAGGGGGGGCGCTCTGTGGTGGGGCCCCTGCTGGGTTGGGGTTCCCTTTGCTTGGGGCAGTTTGGCTTCTGACCGAGCTGGGACCTCTTCATGTTTGGCGCTGCTAGATCGGAAGGTGAACTTTCTGGAGAAGAAATCTTTTGTGGAGATCTCTTCGGCCTGGGAAGAATGATCACCTGAATGGGTCCTTTTATTTGAAAGATTGCTGGCCAAGTCTGAAAGGGATCTTTTGTCAGAACAGCTGGGTGCTTCCTGTTCCATTTTCACCTTTTTCCTTGCTTGAGGAGGGAAATCTGCATGGCGGGAATAGCAGTATTTGGGGAAGAAAGTAAGGAGGAAGAGAGAGATCTTGACTCCTTCTGACCCCGCATTACCCACCGCGTCTTCCAAGATCAGCTGTGGGCTCTCACTTCATTCTGTGGAGATTTATTTGCTGCTTTTCATTCCAACTACACAAACTCAACCTTCTGTGACTGAATCAACATGGAGAGTACTTCTGAGGAAGGGAAAGTTTTTGCCAGGCTTCAGACTCACTTCCTCCCACTGTGTATCCCTAATTAAATTTTAACTTTTTAAAGAACTATCCTGCTTATTCTCCTGCCCTGAGATTTCCTTTGTCTCCCCTACCAAAGCGCTAATCAGATTCCACACTGCTTATTCCAAAATCAGCTCTGAGCTTCCACAAGCTATCAGGGAGATTTATCAGTTGCTTCTCAGTGTGAAGAAACATATTCAACCTTCTGTGACTGAATCAACTTGGGGAGCTGCTCAGAGGAAGAGAGAGTTTTTGCCAGGCTTCAGATTCACTTCCTCTCACTGTGTGTCTTGCACAGTAATAGACTGCCGAGTCCTCCGGCTTCAGGCTGTTCATTTGCAGATAGACTTGGCTTTTGGAGTTGTCCCTGGAGATGGTGAAGCGTCCCTTGACTTTATCTGAGTAGTAAGTGGCAGATGTATCGATCCTTGCAACCCATTCCAGGCCTTTCCCTGGAGCTTGTCTCACCCAGTGCATAGTATAGCTGCTGAAGGTGAATCCGGAGGCTTGGCAGGAGAGAGGGAGGGACTCTCCAGGCCTTCTCACATCCCCACCGGACTCCACCAACTGGACCTCAGACTGGGCACCTACAAAGAAAGGTGTTTTGGTGAAATCTCCTGTATACAAGAACAGCAAATTGAAGCAAATCCTATAGAGAGGTCAGAATTACCTCTGAGGACTACTACTAAGGACACCAGGTTTAGCCACAGGATCATTTTTGCTCCTGATAATGAACAAAGGGGAAATACAGGACAGGATTCAGGAAAGTGCACAAACTTTGTGTTGCTGGGTGTAGCCTGAAAGGGGAAACCGCCGTGGGTCTCTTTTAAAGAGGAAATTGTGTGTCAATTTGCATATCACTTGGGATAAAAGAGCCCATCAAGGCATTGACCTACAGATTTCTTTGCATACTCCTCACACTGGTGATTATATAGATTGAGAAGCAGCTGTTTGTGTCCATCATGGCAAGTGGGAAAAGAGACCTGATTTTGTCTCATCACACTTTGTCGCTTTACTAAGCCTCTTTTGTTAATAAGGTAAGAAAAAAATATCCAGGTCAATCTCTTGGTTTCTCATTTGTGTTTCCTTTTTAAGTATTAAAACCTCGGCCAATTTCTTTTGTAGATCCAGTGTAACATCCTTTTCTAAATTGTTCTCTTGGCCTGTCAGTTGTAAAACCAGTTTTGATACCACCTTTATCTTGTCAGATAAAATTTGTTCTACATCTTTCGTTTCTTCAATAACATCTTTTGCACATAGTCTATAGAAGCAGACATTATTACTGACATTGTTGAGAGAATGGCTACTATTTTCTGATTCTGTTCTTCAAAAGTCTCCTTCATCTTTCCTCTACCTAAAATCTTTAGTCCCCTCTAGTGGCCAGGTGTTGAAATCATGAAATTCTTTATCTGTGTTCTGTCTTGTAAAAACCAGAACAGGATCTATTTGCCATGAGAAGCTATTTGTATTTTATAATTAATTCCAGAATGTTTTTGTGAAAGTTTTGATATTCCAATTTTTCTAGACCCTTAGTCCATTTATAATTTTCTAGGATGAAATTTGATTTAGCTTTTATTTTTTTATCTACCTTCATTATTTTATAAATAACTCATACAAGCAAACAACCTAATACTCCTCCTTCCTCCTCCTATTTTCCCCACAACAACAACCCTGTTGTGTGAGTTGGGCTGAGAGAGAGCGACTGGCCCAAGCTCACCCCTCCGGCTTTCATGCCAAAGCAGGACCAAAAGTTACAGCTTTTTGCTGTTTATTTCAGATTCCTTAAATTCTTAAACTGATGATTAACATTTTCTTTTGTTCAGGATTAAAAGCAGACTCACCCAGCATTTTCAAGCTTGTCATTCTGAAGGTTTCTAATAGCTTAGAAACAGTTAATGAGTAATTTCCGAAACTGATTAGAAAGTGAGGTTTCCAAACTTTAAAAGTCTCCACTGCGGTTGCAAGCAAGGTGGCCAATCCTATTGTTTGCCAGTGCTCAAACTGGCAGGAACCCTCAGTCTGGTGTTCTCCTCATGGGGAACAGCCATCTGGAGCACATGTGGGAAATTTCCCGTCCTCTCCTTACCTGGAGAGGTTCCGAGGGACCGGTCTACTCACTGGTTCCTCGGTCTTTTGCCACGGTTGTCACATCTGCTTTCCCGAAGCTGTCTTCAGTCCACCAACCCTACCCCGGAAGTCCCTTGCAGGGGCAATTTTCAGATAATTTTCCAGTGCAGAGAAAAGGGATGGTAGGCATGTTTTTCATTGTTTGTTTGTTTCTTGACTGTCAGCCTATAGGAAAAAGCAGGTTTACTTTAGAGTAAGTAAAACAAACACATGAAAACTTTTGCCACTTCCCAAAACTGATTCAAGGTAACAGAGAATAAACGTGCATGAAGACTTGCTTATAGAAACCTGTTAGAGAAGGGATATAAAAAAGGCAGGCACATCTTAGGCAATTTGGTACAGTACAGCTTGTTTTCCCTTGTATGTTTGTTTCTTTATTGGAAAACCCTAAATATATTAAATACTGACAAAGCCTTGAGGAATTATTTGTAGTTTTCTTGGGGAAAAAAAATGATATTATGTGGAAGTCCTTGTAAGAGTCAAGGGAGGAATTTTTATTTTTTTGCTACAGAGGATAAAAGGCAGGGTTACACTGAGTAAATAAAAACCTTCCTTTGCCATGTCAAATTTGTAGGTCGGATTTTCCTTAGTCAAATTTTATTTATTTTTATTTATTAATCAAATTTAGCCACCACCCATCTCCCCCAAAAGAGGGACTCTGGGCTGTTTACAATAAAATCAAGGACGAAATATAAACATTGAAATCCCATTAAAAAGATTATTATAAAATACAGTGAATAAATATAGAATCCAAAAAAGGTATAAATTCCAGGCTAGTGGGAGGGACTCTAGGGTGCAAGCCACTCCCAAGAATGGTTATTCACTTTCCTGCCCCAGGCGAGATGGCAGAACCAGGTCTTCAGGGCCTTCTGGAAGGTCAGGAGTGAGAGGGCCTGCTGTACCTCTGGGGGCAAGATGTTCCAGAGAGCGGGGGCCACTACAGAGAAGGCCCATTTCCTAGACCCCGCCAGGTGGAATTATCTTATGGACGGGGTCCGCAACATGCCTTCTCTGGATGATTGGGTGGGGCGGGTCGATGTAATGGGGATGAGACAGTCCCTCAGGTAACCTGGCCCCATTCCATGTAGGGCTTTAAAGGTCATAGCTAACACCTTGAATTGGACCCGTAAGCAAACTGGCACCCATATACTGTAAACTAGAGGTCTGGAAGATGAGACCATAGGATTTCATTTATTTTTTTCATTATTTTTTTCATTTCATTATTTCTCCCTTTCAGTTTGACTGTGAAGGAAACAGGCAGAAGTTATCTGCCCTGTTTCTCACACCTTGAAGTTAGTGGGGAGGACGCCAAGTCAAGGCATCTCTCGGTTGATAGGTGGTGGGAGGGAGATCTACCAGGTTTCTCCTCCAAGGCAGGAAAACAGCCCAAAATAGAGAGACTCAAGAGGGTTTCAGGGAGAGGAGGTTAGTAATAGACAACATTTGGCTCTCTTGGCTCTGCCTGGCTGAGGGGAAAGAGATTAAGGATTAAGGAAACTGAGTATTTATCAGTGTAGAAGGAATTAGAAAAGAGCAACATGTAGTAAAAAAATAAACTCAGGAGAGTTGGCAATACCAACTACCCAAGGGGACTGAACGGCAAAATAGGTCAAGGAACAATTGTAGGTAATCAATCCATATGTCTACCTCTAATGAAATTTTAACTACCCAATTTGTTCTACTCCCCTGAGATTTCTTTTGTATCCCCTACCAAAGTGCTAACCAGGTTGTTGTTGTTTATTTGTTTAGTCGCTTCCGACTCTTCGTGACTTCGTGGACCAGCCCACGCCAGAGCTTCCTGTCGGTTGTCAACACCCCCAGATCCCCCAGGGACGAGTCCGTCACCTCTAGAATATCATCCATCCATCTTGCCCTTGGTCGGCCCCTCTTCCTTTTGCCTTCCACTCTCCCCAGCATCAGCATCTTCTCCAGGGTGTCCTGTCTTCTCATTATGTGGCCAAAGTATTTCAGTTTTGCCTTTAATATCATTCCCTCAAGTGAGCAGTCTGGCTTTATTTCCTGGAGGATGGACTGGTTTGATCTTCTTGCAGTCCAAGGCACTCTCAGAATTTTCTTCCAACATCCCAGTTCAAAAGCATCGATCTTCCTTCTCTCAGCCTTCCTTATGGTCCAGCTCTCACAGCCATATGTTACTACTTGGAACACCATTGCTTTAACTATGCGGACCTTTGTTGTCAGTGTGATGTCTCTGCTCTTGACTTTTTTATCAAGATTTGTCATTGCTCTTCTCCCAAGGATTAAACGTCTTCTGATTTCCTGACTGCAGTCAGCATCTGTAGTAATCTTTGCACCTAGGAATACAAAGTCTTTCACTGCTTCTACATTTTCTCCCTCTATTTGCCAGTTATCAATCAAGCTGGTTGCCATAATCTTGGTTTTTTTGAGGTTTAGCTGCAAGCCAGCTTTTGCACTTTCTTCTTTCACCTTCATCATAAGGCTCCTCAGTTCCTCTTCACTTTCAGCCGCTAACCAGGTTCCCCACTGCTTATTCCAAGATCAGCTCTGGGCTCCTTCTTGATATGATGGAGATTCATCTGTTGCTTCTCATTCCAATTACACAAACTCAACCTTCTACGACTGAATCAAATGCAGAATTGTTCTGAGGAAGAGAGAGTTTTTGCCAGGCTTCAGACTCACTTCCTCCCACTGTGTCTCCCGCACATTAATAGACTGCTGTGTCCTCCGGCTTCAGGCTGTTCATTTGCAGAAAGAGTTGGCTTTTGGAGTTTTCCCTGGAGACGGTGAAGCGCCCCTTGACTTCGTCTGAGTAGTAAATGCTGGATGTACCCATTGCTGCAACCCATTCCAGCCCTTTCCCTGGAGCCTGTCTCACCCACTCCATCCTGTAGTGCCTTACGGTGAATCCAGAGGCTTGGCAGGAGAGATGGAGGGACTCTCCAGGCCTTTGCACATCCCCTCCAGACTCCACCAACTGGACTTCAGATTGAGCTCCTAAAAAAATAAAGGTGTTTCAGTGAGATCTCCTGAATACAAAAACAGAACATAGAAGGCAATTCTGTAGACAGGGAAGAATTACCTTGGAGGATTTCTGAGAAGGACACCAAGTTTAGCCAGGGGATCATTTTTGGTCTCTGTAACGACTGGAGGGGAATTGGCAGGAAAGGATTCAGGAAAGTGCACAAACTTTCTGTTGGTGGGTGTTGCCTGAAAGGGGAAACCGTGGGGCTCCTTTAAAGGGGAAATTGTGTGTCAATTTGCATATCTGTTGGGAAAAAAGAGGCCCTCAGGGCAATGATCTCATAAATTTCCTTTCAGAAATCTGACACTGGTGATTTTCAACATAACTTTCCAGTCCTATGAAAATGAATGAAATTCATTTTATTGCTGTGGGGACCTAGGAGAAAATGCAGGTTTATATCAAAGTAATTAAAACAAAGTCCTGCAAAATTTCACCACTTCTCAAAAGTCATTCAAGGTAACAGGGAATGAACATGCACTAAGAATTTTGGAAAGACACATGTTAGAGATCGAAAATGCAAAAAAACCCCAGCACATCTGAGTTCTGGAAATTTTTTTCACCTTCCTTTCCCTTTTGAAGCCCCCCCCCCCCCCCCCCAAAGAACTGAATGCTGACCTGGCTATGAGGCACAATTTACCAGCTGGAGCTGAATCAGAGAAATCGCAGGGAGAGAAGAAACAGATGAAGCCTATGGGGTGTTCTTTGCTTATTCGATTGGTTTTTAACTGCACAGTTCTATGGATTTAATATACAGTATTGCTTGTTTTGGGTTATTATTTTGTTTGGTTAAGACTCCCTTAAAAGTAAATTGTCTTTCCATTTGTATATCACTTGGGATAAAAGAGCCCCTCAGTTTTTTTGACTTATACATTCTCTTGCACAGATCTTACACTGGCGATTTTCAACATAACTTTCTAGCCATAAGAACAATTAAGACAAGGTTTTGTTTTGTTTTGTTTTTCACTGTGAGGACACAGGAGAAAAGGCAGATTTACATTAGTGTAATTAAAACAAAGACTTGCAAAATTTCACCACTTCTCAAAAATGATTCAGTGTAACGCACTGAGAATTTTTGAAAGAGACATGTAAGAAGCAGAAAATGCAATTCCTACTGTTTAATAAGTTGTTCCTCAGTTCCAAGTTCCAACACCACATCTGAATTCAGGGAAATTTTTCCACCTTCCTTCCCCTTTGGAAGACACACAGAAGAACTGGATGCTGGCACAATTTATACGTCGGAGCAGAGTGAGAGTAATATTAATAATTTTTCATTTCCCTCCAGGAAACTTTCTGATTGGACACCTATAACAAAAGAGTCCTAAAGGTCTCACTAGAGGGCTGATATCTTCTTCTCAGGTAGCATATACACAAAATAAATCCCTCTGTTACGGAAGTAGAGGAAACAAACTGGAGCAAAAGGATTGCATTTATCTTTGTCCTTTCATTCCACCTGCTATGCTCTATTGTAGATGGCTGGAAAATGGACACAGAAACACAAAGGTTAATTTTATAATGAATTAGATCTTGGTGAAATACATTATATCCCCCAGTCAGATATACATTAGGTTTTCAAAAGCATTTGTTTTCCTATCTGGAGACACTTATTGTTTTGTCCTAACAGGCAAGGATGATTGGGAGATTATGGGAGGTAAAAGAGTGTGGGAACTTCCGGGGAAGAAATGGCAAACTGAGGACCACAGTGGAGTGAATAGTGGGCGTGTAGACCGACTCTTCATAATTCCTCTCTGGATAAGGAGACGACTTGAGATCACCCATATGTCCTCCAGACAGGGGCTCCTCATGAGGAGGCCACAACACAGCAGTCTCCAGCAGGTTTAGCCCTCTGGGAGAAAAGGGAATTGCCATCATTTTGCTCAAGCCACAGATGGCACCTTTGAAAGGACACCCAGTGTTCCCTAGTGTAAAATTGGTGATCATTACAGATGGTCTAAGGGTACAGATGGATCTGAAATAAGAGTTTGGAATTAATTATCAGAACCTTCCCCATAGGAAATTTTTAAAATTATTGTAAAATTTTCTCTTGTAGAGGGAGCTGTAATTGCATTGAGTTTTCATCCAAAAATGGTGGAAATGATCAGCCTCAGAAGTGTCATCCCCTCTGAATACACCCTTTCTACTGAGTCCATATTCAGGGGGATTTTGCAGACCATCGGTGCCCCCAAGTAGAAAACTAGAGAAGATGAGGCAAAAGGCTTAACCCTCTGAGGAGATGCCTGTATTCTAATCAGGGAAGGGAGATAGGAAGAAGTTACTGAGCTCCAGAAGACCAAAACAGGTCCAGTGAGAGAGGTGGGGAAAGAATCAGGGCTTGTATGAATTAGGGCTGTGTAATAATTACATTATTACAGCAACAAATTTTGCTGCTGACAACAAAGGAAATAGAAATGAAATTAAGGTATGCAAAACAAAGAGACTTTGAATTTGCTAATAAACCAGGAAAATGGCTGGCTTATAAAATAAGGAATGATAGGGAGAAGAAAATGATTATTAAAATCAGGGAAAATGATGAAGACTTAATTGATAATAAAAGAATCAAAAAAACATTTTATATATTTTTTTTCACACTTATATGAAAAACAAGAAATTTCATTAGATAAAATTGAGGAATATTTTAATAAGCAAAATCTCCCCAAACTCTCACAAACTCAAGAAGTAGTAATTAACAGTCCAATATCAAATCAGGACATAAAAGAAGCTATAAAGAAACTCAAAATACGAAAAACACTGGGACCTGATGGTATATCGACAGGATACTACAAACACTTTATAGAACAAATTATAAACCCATTTAGAGATTTATTGAATTTGATTATATATGGATCAAAATACCAGAGACATGGACTGAAGATAATATAACACTTATGCCAAAGGAAGGACAAGACCCAACTCTAACCAAAAATTATAGACCAGTATCAGTGTTAAATAATGACTACAATTTTTTTACTTCAATATTAGCAGAAAGATTAAAAACAATTCTACAAGAAATTATTGATCAAGATCAAAGTGGTTTTCTGACAAAAAGACAATTGAAAGTTAATCTATGACCCGTGATCAACATTTTGGAATATGCACAACTTCATAATGAATGCCAAATAGCTTCAATATTTTTAGATGCTGAAAAAGCATTTGACAATCTGACCTGGTGTTTTATGATTAAAATTTTAGAGAAAATGAAATTTGGGACATCATTTGTGAAAGGGATTGAAGCAACTTACAGAACACAAAGAGCTAACATTATACTGAATGACGACTTGAGAGATAATTGCAAAATAGAAAAAGGAATGAGACAGGGATGGCCCCTATCACCTCTCTTATTTATTCTACTCCTAGAAGTCCTGAATAGAGATATAAGAGGGGATGGTCAAATAAAAGGAGTAAAAATTAGAAAAAAACACATTTATAAATTAAAATGATTTGAAGATGACCTAGTATTCATATTACAAAATCCCATAGATTCTATAAAACATTTGTTGAAGAAATTAAAGGAATTTGGAGAGTGGCAGGATTTAAGGTAATTAAACAAAAAGAAAAATGTTGAGTAAAAACATGACTCAAAACAAGAAATTTTAATAACTAAATCAGGTTTTACAATCGAAAAAAAGATTAGATACTTAGGAGTAATATTATCAACAAATAATAATATATTATTTCATAAGAATTATGGGAAAATTTGGAAGGAAATAAAAATTGATAGGGAAAGATGGGGAAAATTCCAACTATCTTTGCTCGGAGAGATATCCGTAATGAAAATGAATGTAATACCGAAGATGCTATTTCTTTTCCAAACGTCACCAATCCTAATCAATGAAAAAATATTTAAAGTATGGCAAAAAGATATCTCAAATTTTATTTGGCAAGGAAAAAAAGGGAATTCAATTTAAATTATTACCAGATGCTAAAGAAAGAGGACGGTTGGGGTTACCAGATCTTAAATTGTTCTTTGAAGCTTGTTGCTTTCTGTGGATAAGAGAATGGTTAACGTTAGAAAATCAAAACCTTCTACAGCGAGAGGGACATGAACTCAGATGTCGGTGGCTGCATCTATTTGAAATGAAAAAGTAAAAATGAACAAAGAATTGAGAAATGACACTATTAGAAAAGTATTATTGAGGGTTTGAGATAAATACAACAGTAGTTCATTACAAAACATACCAATGTGGATATCACCACAAGAAGCTTTTGCAAGGAGGGAAAGTTCAGATGATTAGACAAATTGGTTAATATAAAAAGATATAATCAAATATGAACAAGATACACCTGTGCTAAAAACGAGAGAAGAAATAGAAGGAGAAGGACATCGGTGTCATTGGTTCACATATATGCAGTTATCTGAACAATTTAAATGAGATTAAAAAATATATAAATTTAAAAAAGAAAAAAAACATAGATCGAAAAACAGTTATATATAAATAATGAGCATATTATGACAAAGATGTAGAAAATATTATTACAATTAAATCAAGAAGATGAACAGGTCAAAGAGTGTATAATTAATTGGGCAAGAAATTTTGGATATATTTTATTAGAGAACTGGGAAAAAATGTGGACAAAGGGATTAAAATTTACTTTGTGTTACCATTTATAGGAAAACTTGTATAAAATGAGGTACAGATGGAATCTAACCCCACAAAAATATGCAAAATTGTATAAAAACGTTTCTAATGTATGTTGTAAATGTTCACAAAGGGAAGGGACATTTTACAAATCACTTTGCCTTCTCCCAGTTGGAATGCAAGAAATACATGAAAACAAAGGGACAATCTTCTATCCTCCCTAAATTTATATATAATTTTGGATAAAGGAGATACACTATCCATTCACGTAATATGGATTTTTTTTAAAGAATTTTGAAATTGTGGGCAATTCCTTATAGGAGTCAAGACAGGCGTGTTGAATAAATCTTACCTAAGATATAGAGCAAGGTTACATTTTATAAATAAAAACCAAGCATTGCCATGTGGAAGTTCCGGTGTTGATTTTAATAAATCACAGATCAAAAACTACAAGGTGAGACAAGAGGAGTTATTTCGATATTCTTGTCCATTTAATTTTCACGTTGAGCAAAGAGGCTGAGCGATTCCAACCTTTCTCCCACCCGGAAGTTACTGGGAAGGACGGCAGGTGGGGAGGCAATTTTCCTGAACCACCTAGAACATGACTTTCCCTTCAACTGACTCGAAACCCCCGATCTACGTTCCTTTGCTATTCTAAGTATTATAACAGGACCGCAATTAGGCTACCCTTGGCCTGAGGTTTTTAGGCCTTATTTTCTGATTTCCGCCCCATCCCTTGGTGTCAGACCACACCACACTCTGGCAGGCCTTGCAGCATCCTGAATTTATTACTACATTTCGACTGCTAGCAGAGGAAAATGACTTTAAACGTATTTAAACTTTCAAATGCCTATATGTTTGTGCATGCGTTCATGTGTGTGTGTCTTTTTGTGTGTACATATGTGTAGTACATCTATGGATAGAGGGAGAGAGGATATATAGACACAGAAACAAATGCACCCAAAGAGGGAGAGGGGCAGATCTGCATCTCAAGAAAGAGTAAATGAGGGTTGAACTTCAAAACCCATAAAAGAATGAAGAGTTCTAATTACTGAATCAATTCTGTATTTACTGATACTTTTTGAGAGCAGAACTTGAGAACAATTTCCCTCTGCTCTTTTTCAGGAGGGTACTGAGATTTCCCATTTTCTTCCTATCCAAAAGGAGAACAGCTCCCACAATGCCCAGGCCAGGATCAGCTGTTGGTCCCTCTTGGGACTCAGGGAGCTTTCTCAGGTCCCTCTCAAGTCTCCTGGGAAAATTCAGCCTTCTGGGGCTGAGCTGACTTGCAGAGCTGCTCTGAGGAAGGGAAGGTTTTTGCCAGGCTTCAGACTCACTTCCTCTCACTGTGTGTCTTGCACAGTAATAGACTGCTGAGTCCTCCAGCTTCAGGCTGCTCATTTGCAGGTAGACTTGGCTTTTGGAGTTGTCCCTGGAGATGGTGAAGCGTCCCTTCACAGACTCTGCATAGTACTGCTTACCGGAATTGGTCCATATGAGTGCGACCCATTCCAGCCCTTTTCCAGGTGCCTGTCTCACCCAGCTCATGTCATAGCTGCTGAAGGTGAAGCCGGAGCCTTGGCATGAGAGACGGAGGGACTCTCCAGGCCTCCTCATGTCCCCTCCGGACTCCACCAACTGGGCCTCTGACAGGACACCTGAAATAAAAGTTGTTTTAATGAGCTCTCCTTTATGCAAGAATTAAAATGTAAAGAACCTGAATAGGAGGGAACCAATTACCTCTGAGGATTGCTAGGAAGGAAACCAAATTCAGCCACAGGATCATTTTTGCTCCCGTTAAAGATTAGAGGGGACTTGACAGGAAAGGATTCAGGAAAGGGCACAAACTTTGTGTTGGTGGGTGTAGCCTGAAAAGAGAAACCCTGGGGCTCCTTTAAAGGGGAAATTGTGGCCTGATTTACATATTGCAGTTCGAAAACATGCAAACATAATAGGTACCGCTTCGGCGGGAAGGTAACGGCATTCCGTGCAGTCATGCTGGCCACATGACCACGGACGGGTCTGAGGACAACGCCGGCTCCAAGGCTTAGAAATGGAGATGAGCACCGCACCCTATAGGATACGACTGGACTTTTCGTCAAGGGAAACCTTTACCTTTACTTTACATATTGCTCAGCATAAAAGAGCCCCTCGGGGCATTGAGGTATACATTTATTTCAATACACCTTTCACACACAGGACATAGAAGAAAGGGCAGCTTTACACTGGAATAATTAAAGCTTCTGACAGAAGCTCCTGATTTCAAGTAAGGGTTTTAAGGTGACAGAAAGAAATCAGGCATTGAAATTTCCTCAAATAGCCATGCTACAGTCCGTGAATAAAGAGGATGGCACATCGGAGTTCAAAATGGTTGCTCCACCGTTGTTCCCTTGACCACGTTCTTTGGAAGAAACCAAAATTAAGTCAATGCAGACCAAGCCATAAACATCCAGGTCTCAAAGTTGGAATATAAATAATTGGAAGGCTGTATAATGTTTCTTATTGGTTTGATTTTTAACTCAGCAACCGTACTGATTACAAATATTGGTGTTTTTGGGGGTTGCCATTTTTATGATCTTCTTAAGTGTTATTAGCTGCCCAGACTTGATTCATAAAAATACTAATAAAAATGCCTCTCCTACACTTAGTCCGTGGACTGAGAAACACAAATAAATGACTTTTCATTTTCCAAACAATTCAGTTTGTTCTATATTTAGCAAAGCACATCTGTTCTCATCTCAGATGTGGCTTCCTTGTGAGGAATGTAATCTCTTGGGAAGTTAAATTTCTTTGAATTGCCTTCAGTGATATCTTAGGAAGATAAGAGTAAAAGTAATGATGCCTCCGAAGTGATACAAGGCCTGTAGACCCTTCCTTTGCTCCCCCCCTCCCCCACCCCACACATATGGAAAGAGATTCCGTGTGACAACACTGCCCCCTGGTGGAAAACCTGAGGAGGGGAGGCATCTCCATAACTTTCCCTGGAGAATCTTGCATTAAGACATGGTAATTAGGGCTCCAATGAAATGAAAGAGCTCCAGGGAACATAAGACCTTTTAGGGAGTAATCCAAAGCTGCTCTTTGGTAATATGATAGTAAATTCCTTTCGATGGCTTATTCTATGAGATATTGTATTTTCTTGAGGTCGTGTTTTCTTATTTTTTTTCTCCTAAACGTCATGAAATCATGTAAAAACAACTTGGGAAGGACCACCTCGGTCCTCTAGTACAAACCATCCCTAACTGGTGGGAAGCCAGACCCTCTCTGCAGACCTCCAACCAAAAGAGGCTGTTCCAGCCAGATTAAAGCAGGTCCCCCTCGTTCTTCCCTCAACCTTGCTTTACTTTTGGCAGACCGGGTTGGACGGGCTTCTCATTGGTCAAAATCTGCTCTGTACCAGTTCTGTATTCTCTCTGATAAGACAATAATTCATAAAACTCTTGTCCTTCTTCTACCATTCATTCATGGTGGATGACTGTGGTTTTGCTAAATATGGGACTTATTTGTTGAGAGTCTGTGGATTGGATTGATGCAAGTCCACAATCCAATGTGGCAAAATATTCAGACTTTCTTATAAGTCTTCCTGACATTGGAGGAACAGAGGATGGTTATGGAAATAGGACAGAAAAGGGAAAAGTTGGGAGGATATTAAAAGAAAACTACAAAAGTTGGGAGTGTGCTGGCAGAGCCCATAAATGAACAGGCTGTTTGCAGGGCAACCCCAGGAGGAAGAGAGAAAAAGAAAGAAAGAAAGAAAGAAAGAAAGAAAGAAAGAAAGAAAGAAAGAAAGAAAGAAAGAAAGAAAGAAAGACAAAGAAAGATGAAATGCCTTGTTTTTAGCTCAAGGTTTGCGGCCCCAAAGTGGGGGAGGCAGGGGGAGTTCTCGGAAGATTGGGTCGAGGAGGTATTCCATGGAATGGAGGGCTTGGGAAACAAAGGTGACAGGCAGGGTGCAGGCTGGACCCTGATCAAAGAAGTGACATTAGAGAAGAGAACACACCGCGCGGAAAGGGCCTGGAGAGACGCAGGCTCTGTGGGGAGGGGAGTTGAGTTAAATCACAATAGGGCAGTTGAGTGTGGATTGTCTCCAATAGGCATGGGAGCAGCTAGATTCATCTTGATGGGAGCTATCGCCGTTTTAATAAAGCATTCCTTTCTCCTGGCTGAGAGGCAGGGAGGAAGAGCTTCTGTGTTCCTGCAGGGCTGTGATGGATTGCATGTGGCAACAGCCTGTTGAGGCATTGGTGTGCGGTTTTCTCTTTGAGAGCATTTGTTTGTCTGAATGTGCACGTACATGTAAGGTTGAGAAACTGTTTTGAGTTGTGAAAAGAGAGTTGAGAGATTGTGTGAGTCTATTCCTTAGGAGGCTGCAGGTTCTGGCCATGCCTGCATCCACCATTTATTCTGGTTTTGTGTGTGTGTGTTGTGATTTGTGTAATTTAAATGCATATGATGGGAACGTTGAAAGGTTTTTGTCAATCCTTTCCCATTTGTTTTTTTTGTTTTTTTGTTCTTTAATTGTTTGAGGATTATGTGTGTTTCATTATTTGCCCAGTCTCACCCAAACTCCCCCCTTCAGTCTGCCTCTTGCCTGCTTGTTACAGGCTTGAGGATCCAGATGAGGGGACAGAAGGGTGACAGAGGGGAGGGGCAGTGTTTTTACAGAAGATCCTTTACTCCCCCATCTTTTTGGATTCTTCCTTTTATAATACCTTTACACACATCAGAGACAATCCTTTAAGTTTCTCTTTCAGCAGCTGCTGCTGTAGAAGGAAATGATTACCCTCTTGTGAAAAGGGGGGGGAATGTGGGCAGTTTCAGAGAAGCAATGACTCAGAGAGGGGGGGGGAACCCCTTTGCTCTCACAGCTTCACTCTGCTCTGCCCCTGGCATTCCAGTTTTAGAAAAGTGTGTGTGTTTTTATAAATTTTATATGGATTAAATTTTAATCCCTCCTCAACATGGCACATGATGATAAAAACAGGAGAGGGAGAGAGGAAAAATTTTGGACAATGTATGGTTTTAGTAGAGCTTCCATGGACTGGTATGATCTATCTGAATTTTGCTTTTGTTTTTTGTTTTTGTTTCTGTTTTAACAATTTTGGCTATGGAAACAGTCCACACACTAGATAAACTCTTATGTCAATGCTTTCTTGTTTTTCTAGTTTTACAAGTTTTGATTTTAGGGAAGTTATTGGGGAATTAAATATTGGCAATTGAAGTATAATATTGTTTTTATTGAAAAAGAATGACTTTAAGTCATTATATATATATTAAAATTAGAGGTTTGGCTATAAAAGTTTTGACCCAATTTTGGGGGTTTTGAAAAAGACTTGTTGTTTAAGCAATGGGGTCAGGTGGCGACGAGATGGCCAGCCTACTTACTTAGGGTGGTATTTTGCTAGGGCAGGAAAATTAGTTTTATCCAAAGTAGTGCTTAGATATATCCAAAACTACACCTACCAATCTAGTCACATGGGACAAATGCTTTAGGGGATTGCGTGTCTAGAATATTTCTTTGTCCTGGAATCTTTTTGAAAGCCAAACAGGTGTGTGTGAGAGATGTGTGGTATGCCAAAAGGGCAACCCAAAGACCAACCAAGTTCAACTCCAGGGGAACCTCCAAAGGGGGGTGGCCCTGGGGTGAACTGTTTCTTAGAATGGGTGAAAGGCTTTCTTTATAGGCTGAAAAGACACTTGGAGGGGCTAGGACCAAAGGCAGCATTAACATGGACACAGGCCTTTTTAGTGACAATACTAAGTCTCTGGATTGCTCCTAAGAAAAGACTAGGAGTCAGTCCCTTTGAGATGGGTGACTCTATCTTGGAATTCTTACTGGAGAAGTAGGAGACATGCATGCCATGGGGAAGAAATTTGTCTGCAAGTATTTGAAACAGTTATCTGTGCAAGTCTTGTCCTTGTCTCCCTATCTACAGGAACACAGAGTCCAACTGTTGGAACAGCAGACGCATCCTTTTAAGCCTGGAAATCGAGTCAAACCAGATGGAGGGGAGTCGGCAACTGAGTTGGGAGAAACCCTAAAGAAGACACTGGTGTTGCCAAATATTGCTGGACACTGGACTGTGCAGCCCCAGGAAGACCAAGAAATAGGGTGCACCATGCGCCTGGACTTTTTTCTAATACCTTGTAGTTTTGATGACCATAATAGTCCCTGGACCTGGAAAAGAGAGTCACAGGCTTCAAGGGAAGCCTTGAAGATGTACTCAATTTAGAACAATAGGGAATTTATATTTTCATATGAAAAGGGATTAGGATACAATTCTGAAATCCAGCCTACCTGTAGTATGGAACTACGGTTAATCCACTGGTTTGGATTTGTTAGCCTTATAGGCTGGTGCCTGAGTCACGGGTGGACTGATAAACAACTATTAAATGGGGGGGGGGGCGTGCTTTAAAACCCAGAAGGAATAAGAGGGATGCACCAGGAGGATCATAAGACAATGAAGTGTGTGTAGACGGGGTGGGAGTGCCTAGGGGAGTGCCGGATGAGTTCAGGGCTAGAGGCCAAATTTTGGCGGGATTTGAATCCTTTCTGTTTTGGTGGGTGATGGTCGACAGGGATATGGATTGGATCAATTACATCTATTGTGGCCAACAGGGGTTCATGAACTGTACCGGAGATGTTGTGAAGTGTATTGCAGAACGGTTGGATGCCACTAGTGGGGTGGCCTGGGAGAGTGGAATGGCA
Source organism: Candoia aspera (assembly GCF_035149785.1). Lineage (NCBI taxonomy): Eukaryota > Metazoa > Chordata > Lepidosauria > Squamata > Candoiidae > Candoia > Candoia aspera. Next base: position 113,000,600 of record NC_086156.1, on the reverse strand, counting down.
TTGGATGTGCTGTTGGTGAAGAAAGGGGGGGATTGTAAGATATGGAAAAATACAATTTGTAAACAAATAATGAAGATCTATATATTTATAGCCATATAAGGCAATATCATATAGATCGTGGTTGGGGGAGATTTTAAGGTGTAAATACTAATATTAGCTAATAGCAAGGGAGCAAAGGGAAAGCAATCACCAACAGTATCTCTCTATTAGCAAAAAGGGAGGCTACCTCACAAGTCCTGGCCATGTGAGAATATCAGTCTATCCCCGATGATGACCTTAGTGAAAGTAATCTGCCCTGAAAAGGCAGAATACTTTCAAAGGGGGGAATGAGGTGGAACTGGGGTCAAGGAAACAACAAGAAACAAAGCCCTTTCATCTGGCAATTATCTGTTGCAAGTAAACTATCTGTTGCAAGGGTGGTATGTGCGAAGAAGCCAGACAGGGAGATAAGAACCAGGAATGTATGTGGATATTGTAGCAATCAAAGGAACAAAGAAAAGGACAGAAAGCCCTCCAGCCTCCCTTTGGGCTTGTTTCAGGTTTGTTTTTAAGAATATATCATATATCTTGAGGCTGACACTTATCCTATGCTGAGTACTCACCCGGTGGGGGGGGGGGTATAAAAGAGGTAGGACCCCGAAACTTCGGGGCTCAGAATTTGAAGCTTGAGCTTGTCTGAACCTGTGCGCACATTAAACTCTTTTCCTGGATAAAGACCCGAGCGTCCTAGTCTTCATTTCTACAACAACACCACACCACACTCTTGCAGGCCTTGCAGCATCCTGAATTTATTACTACATTTCGACTGCTAGCAGAGGAAAATGATTTTATACGTATTTAAACTTTCAAATGCCTATATGTGTGTGCATGCGTTCATGTGTGTGTGTCTTTTTGGGTGTACATATATGTAGTACATCTATGGATAGAGGGAGAGAGGATATATAGACACAGAAACAAATGCACATAAAGAGGGAGAGGGGAAGATCTGCGTCTCAAGAAAGAGTAAATGAGGCTTGAACTTCAAAACCAATAAAAGAATGAAGAGTTCTAATTACAGAATCAATTCTGTATTTCCTGATACTATTTGAGAGCAGAACTTAAGAACAATTTCCCTCAGCTGTCATTCAGGAGGGTATTGAGATTTGCCATTTTCTTCCTATCGAAATGGAAAACAGATCCCAGAATGCCCAGGCCAAGATCGGCTCTTCCTTCCTCTTGGCACTCAGGCAGCTTTCTCAGGTCCCTCTCAAGTCTCCTGGGAAAATGCAGCCTTCTGGGGCTGAGCTGACTTGCAGAGCTGCTCTGAGGAAGGGAAGGTTTTTGCCAGGCTTCAGACTCACTTCCTCCCACTGTGTCTCCCGCACAGTAATAGACCGCCGAGTCCTCCAGTTTCAGGCTGTTCATTTGCAGGTAGACTTGGCTTTTGGAATTGTCCCTGGAGATGGTGAAGCGTCCCTTGACTTTGTCCGAGTAGTAAGTACTGGAACCAGAACCAGAGCTTATCCCTGCCACCCATTCCAGTCCTTTCCCTGGAGCCTGTCGCACCCAGTGCATCCAGTAGCTGCTGAACGTGAATCCGGAGCCTTGGCAGGAGAGACGGAGGGACTCTCCAGGCCTCCTCACGTCCCCTCCGGACTCCACCAACTGGGCCTCTGACAGGACACCTAAAATAAAATTTGTTTTAATGAGCTCTCCTTTATGCCAGAATTAAAATGGAAAGAACCAGAATAGGAGGGAAACAATTACCTCTGAGGACCGCTAGTAAGGAAACCAAATTCAGCCACAGGATCATTTTTGCTCCCGTTAAAGAATAGAGGGGACTTGACAGGAAAGGATTCAGGAAAGGGCACAAACTTTGTGTTGGTGGGAGTAGCCTGAAGAGAGACACCCTGGGGCTCCTTTAAAGGGGAAATTGTGGCCCAATTTGCATATTGCTCTGCATAAAAGAGCCCCTTTGAGGTATAGATTTATTTCAACACACCGTTCACACATGGGACGTAGATGAAATTGCAGCTTTACACTGGAATAATTGAAGCTCCTCATTTAATGTATGGGTTTTAAGGTGAAAGAAAGAAATCAGGCATTGAAATTTCCTCAAATAGCCATTTTACAGTCCGGAAATGAAGAGGATGGCACATCGGAGTTCAAAATGGTTGCTCCACAGTTGTTCCCTTGACCACGTTCTTTGGAAGAAACCAAAATTAAATCAATGCAGACCAAGCCATGAGGCCCAATTAATAGGCCACATATCAATTTTACATAAACTTTGAAGTCTGAAAGTTGGAATTAAAAAAAGTAAATATATTTGAAGCCTGTAGGTTGTTCCTGATTAGTTTGGTTTTTCACTTGGCATGGAATACATACTGTATATTGGGGGGGGGGGGGGGTTGTTTCCCATTTTGTAGGGTCTTCTTATGTGTTATTAGCTGCCCAGAGTTGATTCATACAAATACTAATAAAAATGCCTCTCCTACAATTAGTCCATGGACTGACAAACACAAATAAATGACTTTGCATTTTGAAAACAATTCAGTTTGTTCTATATTTAGGAAAGCCCATCTGTTCTGAACTCAGATGTGGCTTCATGGTGAGGAATGTAATCTCTTGGGATGTCAAACTTCTTTGATTTGCCTTCAGTGGTCTCTCAGGAAAATGAGAGTAAATGTAATGATGCCTCCGAAGTGAGACAAGGCCTGCAGACCCTTCCTTTGTTCTCCTCCCCCACCCCACACATATGCAAAGCGATTCTGTGTGGCAACACTGCCCCCTGGTGGAAAACCTGAGGAGGGGAGGCATCTTCTTAAATTTCCAAATAGATTCTTGCATTAAGAAATGGTAATTAGGGCTCAAAAGAAATGAAAGAGCTCCAGGAAAGTTAATCTGCACTAGGGAGTAATCAAAAACCTCACTTTTGTTATATGACAGGAAATTCCTTTTGATGGGTAATTCTATGAGATACTGTATTTTCCTGAGGTCGTGTATTCTTATTTTTTCTCCTAAATATCATGAAATCGTGTGAAAACGAGTTGGGAAGGACCATCTCAGTCGTCTAGTACAAACCATCCCTGACTGGTGGGGAGCCAGACCCTCTCTGCAGACCTCCAACCAAAAGAGACTCTTCTAGCCAGATTAAAGCAGGTCCCCCTCGTTCTTCCCTCGCCCTCGTTTTACTCCAGGCAGACCAGGTTGGAAGGGCTTATCATTGGTCAAAATCTGCTCTGTACCAGTCCTGTATTCTCTCTGAGAGGAGAATAATTCTTTACACCTCTTGTCCTTCTTCTACCATTCATTTGCAAAATATTTTGCTAAAGGTGAGACTTAGAGGAAAACATAATTTTATCCTCTTTTTATTTTTCTTTATTTCTTCAAACTGTATCCCACTTTTTTAACATAAACTCCATCTCTACATTCACCGGACCCCTTTTGGCCATTTTGTATCGTTCAATTAAAGCAGAAGCTTTCACTGAATATACAGTCCTCAGGATAAAAGAGGCACTCAGTGCATTGACCATCCACCTTTCCTTGAAGGTATATTTCACTCAAGAGAGAGGGTAGAGGAGAGCAGAGGAGAGGAGAGGAGAGGAGAATATTCCCTTAATTTACAAATGTCCTCAGAGAAAATACTCGCTCTCTCCATTCACATGTGTTATTTCTTTGAAACTGTTTTCATATTAGGGGCCAGTTCTTATAGGAGTCAGGACATTGGAGGAAATAAACAGAGTATTTTTTTTATATGTCAAATCATGTCACTAAGATTGGCTAGCACCAACCAAGAATTATTTAGTAGCTACTTCAGAGACAGAGTGGGAAGTCATAGGTGATTTCAAAAGAAAAAGTAGGAGGGATTTTTCTATAAATATGGAGTGTCAATGAAACTAGACATTTTATTCATTTATATTTCAGTTTTCATCAACACCCACCTCACTTGAAGAGCATCTGTGGACATTTTGCCAGAAAAGATCATATGATGTAGACTAAGCTATTGAGAATTATATTCATAGCACATTTGTTGAAGGTCCGCACGTCGCAGAGTCAAGAAATCTGTTTATAACCAACCTTTTTCCAAATAGCTGAGAAAGATAATCACTTTGCCTTCTCCCAATTGGAATGCAAGGAATGCATGAAAACTAAGGGACAATCTTCTATCATCCCTGAATTTATATATCATTTTGGATAAAGGAGATACACTATCCATAAAAATAATATGAATTTTTTTTATAGAATTTTGAGATTTTGGGCAAGTCCTTATAGGAGTCAAGAAAGGCATATTGAATTATTCGTACCTGGGATAAAGAGCAGGGCTACATTTGATTAAATATAATCCTAGGATTGCAACCTGGAAGTTGAGGGGCTGAATTTCCTTCATCACAGATCGAAAACAAGAAGGTGAGACCATAGGAGTTATTTTAATATTTATTTTCCATTTAATTTCCCTGTAGAGCAAAGAGGCTGAGCAATTCCAATCTTCCCCCCACCCGGAAGTTAGTGGGGAGGATGGCAGGTCGAGGCATCCCTGGGTGGGGACGGGGTGGCAGCAGGAACTTCCAGGCAGCTACCAAAGGCAGGAAGAGAGTCCAAACTCAATGGATCCAGGAGACCTCTGGGAGAGGGTCTCTGCAATTCCCAAATTTTGGTTTCTTGGTTCTACCCTGGCGGTGGGGAGCGAGTGTCAGGGTTAATGGAATTTAGTATCTATTAATATAGAAGGGATGACAAATGAGCAACATATAGAAAAAAATTTAACTGAGGAGAGATGGCGGTATTCAGAGAACCAAATGGGAAATGAACTGAAATATTCATCAAGGAAGAAATGTAGGTAATGAGTCCCTATTTGTACTCTCAAGAAATTTTAACATTTTTATTAAAAAAAACAAAAAGCTTCCTAGTACATTCTCTTGCCCTAATATTTCCTTCTTTAACCTGTCATGGGTTCTTTTTAAACTATTCCCAATTTGATTTTCTCAGGCTCAAACGATCCCCCCAAAGCAGCAGAACATATGACAACTGGAGTTTTTATACTAATACTTCAGGGCCAGTTTCCTGCTCAGCAACAAGCCTGTCTCACCCAGCTCATGTGGTAGCTGCTGAAGTCGAATCCAGAGGCTTGGCAGGAGAGACGAAGGGACTCTCCAGGCCTTCTCACGTCCCCTCCAGACTCCACCAGTTGGGACTCTGACTGGACACCTACAAAGAAACGTGTTTCGGTGAAACCTCCTGTTGACAAGAACAGCAAATTGAAGCAAATTCTTTAGAGAGGTCAGAATTACCTCTGAGGACTACTACTAAGGACACCAGGTTTAGCCACAGGATCATTTTTGCCCCTGCTAATGATAAAAAGGGGAAATACAGGACAAGATTCAGGAGAGGGCACAAACTTTGTGTTGCTCAGGGTAGCATGAAGGGGAAACCTTGGGGCTCCTTTAAAGGGGAAATGGTGTCCTGATTTACGTATCGCTCTGGATAAAAGACCCCGTCAGGGCATTGGGGTTTGATTTCTTTGCACACAGATTTCACATATGAATTTGAATGGATGGAAACATCTCCGAACAATCAAGCAAGACTTTTCTTATTGTTATTATCAGGACATACCAAAAGGAGAGAACTAGATGAGAATAAGTAAAGCAAGATCTGATTAAATCTCATCTGTTGGGGAAAGCGTTTAAAGACGAGAAAAATAAAGCATGTGCTGAAAATCATTTAAACAGCCCTGTTAGAGACTGATCATGAAAAAAGGCCACCTCTGAGTCCAGGATCTTTGCTCCACAGTTCTTCCCTTGACCATGTTCTTTGAAGAAACCCAAAACAACGGAATGTAGACCAAGCCATAAGGCACAATTTGCAAGGCAGAGTGGAATTGCACTTATAAGTCCAAGTTGCAAAATCAGAATCAAAGAAATCACAGGCAAATTAGAAATAGCTGGACCCTGTGGAGTCTTGTTTGTTTTATTAAATTGGTTTTTAATCAGCAGTTGGATGGATTTTAGATACTGGGGGTGGTGATGGTGGTGATTAGTTTGTATGATGCTTTCATTGGTTGCTAGCTGCCAAGGTTGATTCTGCAAGATGGGCAGCCATAGAAATCAAAATAATAATAATGGCAAGTCTCACATTAATATTAACCTGACCAAATACCCTCTCTTTGTGAGTGAGAAACAGAAATCAATCACTGTTTTCCAAAGAATTCTGTTTGCTCCTTATTTAGCAGCGCCCATCTCTTGTCAACTCAGACATGGCCAGAGTGAAGACTGCGGCTTCTCGAGATGTGGCTTTTCCTTGTGATTTTTCAGTGATCCCTTAGGAAAATAAGAGTAAATATAATCTGGCCTCCAAAATGAGACAAAGTCCGCAGACAATTGCTTTATTCCTCTGCCCCACCCCCACCCCACACATGGGGAAAGCCATTCAGTGTGACAACACTGCCCCCTGATGTGAAATGGGAGGAGGGGAGACATCTACTTAATTTTCCCAGGAGATTCTTGCATTCAAAACTATGAATTATGACTAAGAAGAAATGAAGGATCTCCAGGAGATCTAAGCAGGTTTAGGGAGAAATCTGAACCTGATCTTCCATTATATTATAGGAAATTCCTTTCAATGGGTTACTTTCTGCGAGATAGTATTTTCTGGACATGGGAGGGTCTTCTCTTTTCTCTTAAATCTCATACATTTATAGAATGAATTGGTTAGGAAAAACCTTCTAGGTTATCTAATAGAAACCGTCCTTAAGAGGTGGCCATCGAGGTCCTGTCTGCAGACCTGCCACCAAAGGAGACTGCTCTACCCACACTGAGCAGAGGCTGCCCTGTCCCTCCCTCATCCCAGGTTCCCTCTAGGCACACAGGATGGCAGCGTTGATCATCTGTCAAACTCTGGTCTATACTAGTTTTGAGTCTCTATTGAGAGCAGAATAATTCTTATGGTCCCTGCTGTTGAGAAATTCTATATCGCTGAGAAGCATGAAACAGTGAGGGAAGCGGGCATTTCATCCTTAATCTGTATGGAGCAGAGAGTTTTGCTCAGTAGAGAGGACCACAAATCATGGCTTCCTGGATAATGAAGTTAGAATGAACCCTCCATAAAAGTTTGTTTGAAATTCTAGGAGGTCTTCTTGGAAAATTCCTTTTCCATGACTTTCACTTTACATATTTCCTTCGATGGAACCCTTTTAATTCAGGCAGATTTTGTGAGCCAAATACCTATATATATATCTGTGTGTGTGAGTGTGTGGGTATATGTATACAATTGTGTGTGTGTGTGTGTGTTTGTGTGTGTATATATATATATATATAGAGAGAGAGAGAGAGATTGGGAGAGAGACAGAGAAATATATACACAGGCAATGAAACAACTGTAAAGAAAGAGCAACAGGGGTGGACCTGGATCTCAAGAGAGATTAAATGAAGGTTGAACTGCAAAACCAATAAAAAAATTAAGAATTCTAATTATTGAGTGCAATTTTGTATCTCTAGAGATTTTTTGAGAGCAGAACTTGTGAGCACTTTGCCTTTGACATCTTTCAGGAGTTTTTTTTTTTTTTCCTTCTTTTGCTTTGTTTTAACGATTCTTTTTTTTTTTTTTGCTCAGATTTTCCGCTTACGTCCCATCCAAATGGAAAACAGCTGCCACAATGCCCAGGCCACGATCATATCATCTTTCCTCTTGGCACTCAGGCAGCTTTCTCAGGTTCCTCTCATGTCTCCTGGGAAAATGCAGCCTTCTGGGGCTTAGCTGTCTTGCAGAGTGGCTCTGAGGAAGGGAAGGTTTTTGCCAGGCTTCAGACTCAGTTCCTCCCACTGTGTCTCCTGCACAGTAATAGACTGCCGAGTCCTCCGGCTTCAGGCTGTTCATTTGCAGGTAGACTTGGCTTTTGGAGTTGTCCCTGGAGATGGTGAAGCATCCCTTCACTTTGTCTGAGTACCTAATATCACTTGAACCAGAGTTTATGTATGCCACCAATTCCAGGCCTTTCCCTGGAGCCTGTCACACCCTGTCCATGCCAGAGCTCCCAAAGTTGAATCCAGAGGCTTGTCAGGAGAGACGGAGGGACTCTCCAGGCCTTCTCACATCCCCACCGGACTCCACCAACTGGCCCTCAGACTGGACACCTACAAAGAAACATGTTTTGGTGAAATCTCCTGTATACAAGAACCGCAGATTGAAGCAAATTCTATAGAGAGGTCAGAATTACCTCTGAGGACTACTAATAAGGACACCAGGTTTAGCCACAGGATCATTTTTGCTCCTGCTATTGAACAAAGTGGAAATACAGGAAAGGATTCAGGAAAGTGCACAAACTTTGTATTGGTGGGGGTAGCATGAAGGGGAAACCATGGGGCTCCATTAAAGGGGAAATGGTGTCCTGATTTACATACATCTTTGGATAAAGGGTTAGGGTTAGGGTTAGGCCACATGACCCGGAAGTGTCCTATGGACAACGCCGGCTCCAAGGCTTTGAAACGGAGATGAGCACCGCCCCCTAGAGTCGGACACGACTGGACTTTACGTCAAGGGAAACCTACCCCTTGGATAAAGGAGCCCCTCAGGGCATTGGGGAATAGATTTCTTTGCACACAGCTTTCACATATAAATTTGAACGGATGGAAACATCTCAGAACAATCAAGCAAGACTTTTGTTATTATCAGTACATACAAAAAAGGAGAGGTTTAGATAAGAATAAGTAAATTCTGTATAGCTGAGAAGCATGAAACAGTGAGGGAAGCAGGACCACAAATCATGGATTCCTAGATAATGAAGTTAGAATGAACCCTCCATAAAAGTTTGCTTGAAACTGTAGGAATTCTTCTTGGAAAATTCCTTTTCCATGGCTTAAATTTTACATATTTGCTTGGATGGACCCCTTTTAATTCAGACAGATTTTGTGAGGCTCTTTCATATTTCACCAAGAGGTTGCTTCTATGTGGGCAAGAGAGAGGTCATGGAGAGGCTGAGCAATTTAGCCTGCTGTAGACAAATAAACAAAGGATTCTTTTCATCGCCAATGTTTAATATAATTTCTATTTTATCCTCATGGAAGCTGCTGGAGAACTAGGCAATTTCAAAGGGACAACCACAGGTATTATTCCAGTGATCGTCAGATACGGTATTGTGTGCAAGGGCTCCCAATACCAGGTACCATTACTAGTCTGTTCTAATTGTAGAGGCAGAGGTTCCCTTCGCCTTCAATTCAAGAAGAGAATATCTTGTCAGGCTTCCGATTTCCTCCAGCAATCCAGAGGCTGGGCAGGAGAGGTGGAAGGACTCTCCAGGTCTTTCACATCCACTCCAGACTCCACCAATTGGACCTCGGACTGAACTCCTAAAAAAAAATAAAGGTGTTTCAATAAACTTTCCTGAATTAAAGAATTAAACTGGAAAGAAACTCCGTATAGAGGGAAGAATTACCTCTGCGGACTGCCAGAAAGGACACCAAGTTTAGCTACAGGCTCATTTCACGTCCCTTGAATGAATGGAGGGAAATTGACAGGATGGGATTCAGGAGAGTGCAAGAACTTTGTATTGGTGGGTGTAGCCTGGAATGGAAACCAGGGGGCTCCTTTAAAGAGGGAATTGAGTCTTGATTTCATATTGCTTCTGATATTAGTGCCCCTCAGGGCATTTTGGTATAGATTTCTTTGCACACAGCTTTCACGCATGATTTTGAATAGATGGAAATACCTCAGAGCAATCAAACAAGACTTCTTGTTGTTGTTGTTATTATTATTATTATTATTATTATTATTATTGTTATTATTTGCTTTCATCTGTATGCCTATGTACTATCTCTGCTTTGCAAGGTGCACTGTTGCCCGTTGGATTCTGACAGTGATTCAAGGTTTTGTTCACTATCTGATGATCTGGTGATGTGATCTGGCACGACTACTGTGTTCAGGGTTCCTTCGATGAAACAATGCCATTGATTGGGATCCCAGCAGTGCACTTTGGGATCACCACAGCTGCCCTCTGCAACTCGGTTTCCCCTGAGATTCAAATGGCCCCCATCTCACTGGTGTTTGAAAGGTTCCTGATGAACTGGTTTGTCATCCAGGTCTTTGGCAACTGTGATTGAAGCCCTTGTTCTTCTTTTTCTTTTCTCCTATCTAGGAACAAGGCACAGAACTGTCATCTCCTCTGAAGACACCCTTTCTACTTGCTCCATATTCAGAGGGATTATTCAGACCCACAGTGCCCCCGAGTGTAAAACCTTTGAAGATGAGGCAGAGGGCTTAATGACTTTCCCTGAAATTGACTTGAGAACCCCTGATCTACATTCCTTTGCTATTATAAGTATTATAACATGACCTCATTTAGGTTACCCTGGGCCTGATATTTTTATGCCTTATTTTTCAAGCCAATTAGTGGACAGCCAGGACCACTGAATCAGAGCAGAGCTTACACAGCGGAGGAGCTGTGCACAGAAAAATAATATTATCATAGTTAGCTTTAATGAGCATGTCAGAGGAACACAGGTTATTGATCTTAAACACTCAGTCCTCCAAAGCATAAACAATTACATGCTTAGACACAGTAGGTTCAAAGTAAGGTAAAGGAATATCTTAATCAATTTATTCAAGGTCCAGTTACATTTCCATTCAGAAAGGGTGAAATCTTTGTTCTTTTTTGTCTTCCCTAACTTAATTCACCATTAGCCCTATTACTGCTAAGACCTGCGTGTAGAAAGCGGAATTCACGGCCTACCACATGACACCCAGAGAGATGGACCAGCTGTCATGAGTAAGGATGGCGAGCAGGGGGCTCCCATCCAGGCTGTAAAGCGCATGCGTAGCACTGAGGAATTAGGTACCATTCCAAGAGACACAGATCGGGCCCGCCTTAACCTTTGGGCTTTATATGTCTAGGATTTTCCCACGCTTTTTCAGTTTGTTGGGATTTTCTGTTATGTGGCAGTAATAAAACACTAGAGACCTGTTCCTTGTCTCAGCGTGGTTCCTGGCTGATAGGACACCAGCACACAGCTGTGCGCATAGCTCCCGGTCTTAAATAAGGACGAAGAGAGAAAAGTGGAAGTGGGAGTGGAACAATCAGATTCCTCCGAAACATGAAGAGAGGCATTATGGGATGAACTCAATTTACATGCTAATGCACGTGCTAACGAGGAATGCTGGATTTTCTGGTATCTCCAACAATTTTGTGGCTTTGGCCCCCTTCCTCGGTGTCACACCACACCAAACTATTTGGGGTCTTAGAGCATCCTAATTTTATTACATGGCTACATTGCTACAGCTAGCAGGGGAATATGATTTTAAACATATTTAAAATTTCAAATACCTATATATATGTTTGTGCATATGTCTGTGTTTGTGTTTGTGGGTATATGTATACAATGTGTGTGTGTTTCCACATATGTATGTGTATATATATATATATATAGAGAGAGAGAGAGAGAAATATATACAAAGACACATAAACAAATATAAAGAAAGAGCGACAGGGTGGATCTGGGTCTCAAGAGAGAATAAATGAAGGTTGAACTGCAAAATCAATAAAAGAATTAAGAATTCTAATGAATGAATCCAATTTTGTATTTGTAGAGAATTTTGGAGAGCAGAACTAGTGAGCACTTTTCCTTTGACATCTTTCAGGAGTTTTTCTTTACTTTTGTTTTGTTTTAACTATTCTTTTTTTTTTTTTGCTGATATTTTCTGCTTTCCTCCCATCCAAATGGAAAACAGCTCCCATAATGCCCAGGCCAAGATCTGTTCTTAGTTTCTCTTCACACTCAGGCAGGTTTCTCAGGTTCTTCTCTATTCTGGGGCTGAGCTGACTTGGAGAGCTTCTCTGAGGAAGAGAGAGTTTTTGCCAGGCTTCAGACTCACTTCCTCCCACTGTGTCCCTCGCACAGTAATAGACTGCCGAGTCCTCCGTCTTCAGGCTGTTCATTTGCAAATAGAGTTGGCTTTTGGAGTTGTCCCTGGAGATGGTGAAGCGTCCCTTCACTTTGTCCGAGTACCTAATATCACTTGAACCAGGGTTTATTCCGGACACCCATTCCAGGCCTTTCCCAGGAGCTTGTCTCACCCAATGCATCCAATAGCTGCTGAAGGGGAAGCCAGAGGCTTGGCAGGAGAGACGGAGGGACTCTCCAGGCCTTCTCACGTCCCCTCCAGACTCCACCAACTGGGCTGAGGATTGAACACCTAAAATTAAAGTTATTGCAATGAGTTCTCCTGTATACAAGAATTAAAATGGAAAGGACCTGAATATGATAGAAACAATTACCTCTGAGGACTGCTAGGAAGGACACCAAGTTCAGCCACAGGATCATTTTTGCTCCCTCTAATGATTGGAGGGGAATTGACAGGTGAGGATTTGGGAGACTGCAGGAACTTTGTGTTGGTGGGTGTAGCCTGAATAGAGAAACCACCATGGGGCTCCTTTAAAGAGGAAATTGTGGCCTGATTTACATATCACTCAGGATAAAAGAGCCCCTCAGGGCACAGAGGTATAGATGTCTTTCAACAGACCTTTCACATACAGGACATAGGAGAAAGGGCAGTTTAGACTGGAATAATTAAAGCAAGATCTGACAGACCCTCCTCAATTCAGCTAAGGGTTTTAAGGTGATAGGAAGAAATCATGCTCTGAAATTTCCTTAAATAGCCTCGTTAGAACCCGGACATGGAAAGGATGGCACATCGGAAATCACAATGGTTGCTCCACAGTGGTTCCCTTGACCATGTTCTTTGGAAGAAACCCAAATTAAGTGATTGCAGACCAAGCCAAATTGCCCAATTTGCAAGTCACATTTGAATTTTACATAAACATCCAAGTCTGAAAGTTGGAATTAAAAAAAAAATGAATGTATTGGAAGCCTGTAGGGTGTTCCTGATTAGCTTGGTTTTTTACTCAGCAACTCTATGGACTACATACTGTATATTGGGGGGGGGGGGGTGGTTCCCATTTTGTATGGTGTTCTCATGTGTTATTAGCTGCCCAGAGTTGATTCATAAAAATACTAATAAAAAGGCCTCTCCTACACTTAATCCGTGGGCTGAGAAACACAAATAAATGACTTTGCATTTTCCAAACAATTCAGTTTGTTCTATATTTAGCAAAGTACATCTGTTCTTAACTCGGATGTGGCTTCATGGTGAGGAATGTAATCTCTTGGGATGTTAAATTTCTCTTAATTGCCTTCAGTGATCTCTTAGGAAAATGAGAGTAAAAGTAATGATGCCTCCGAAGTGAGACAAGGCCTGTAGACCCTTCCTTTGTTCCCCTCTCCCACCCCCACCCCACACATATGCGAAGTGATTCCGTGTGGCAACACTGCCCCCTGGTGGAAAACCTGAGGAGGGGAGGCATCTACTTAACTTTGCAAAGAGATTCTTGCATTAAGAAATGGTAATTAGGGCTCGGAAAAAATGAAAGACCTCCAGGGAACTTAACCCAAAGCTGCCCTTTTGTTATATGATAGAATATTCCTTTTGATGGGTTATTCTATGAGATACTGTATTTTCCTGAGGTCGTGTATTCTTATTTTTTCTCCTAAATATCATGAAATCGTGTAAAAATGAGTTGGGAAGGACCATCTCGGTCCTCTAGTACAAACTATCCCTAACTGGTGGGGAGCCAGACCCTCTCTGCAGACCTCCAACCGAAAGAGGCTGTTCTAGCCAGATTGAAGCAGGTCCCCCTTGTTCTTCCCTCGCCCTCATTTTACTCCAGGCAGACTGGGTTGGAAGGGCTTATCATTGGTCAGAACCTTCTCTATACGAGTTTTGTATTCTCTCTAAGGGGACAGTAATTCTTAGCACCTCTTGTCCGTCTTCTACCATTCATTTGCAAAAGATTTTGATAAATATGAGACTTAGAGGAAAACATAATTTTATCCTCTTTTTAGTTTTCTTTATTTCTTCCAAATTTCTTCCATTTTTCCTAGGTAAATTCCATCTCTACATACGCTGGACCATTCTTGGCCATTTTGTATGGACGGTTAAAGGAGAAGCAATAACTGATTATAGAGTCCTCAGGGAAAAAAAGAGGCACTCAGTCAGTCTTTGTTTTTCTCCTAAACTCAGGGCAGGTCCCTCAAGCCCTGGTCACCCTGGGGCTCGACTATTGTAACACACTCTAAGTAGGGCTGCCCTTGAAGACCGCCCAAAGTCTTCCAATGGTCCAGAATGCCATGTTGCACGTCATGGTAGGCTTTTCTCAGTATGCCTAATGAACACTTTGCTCCCAAGTTTCCTTGGTTGCCAGGATGATTCCAAAGGTCAGCTCACTCCTGCCCTGGTCACCCCATGGTGTGATTGTGAAATTTACCTGTGGCTCAGAGAAAAGAAGGATGGCAGCAATTTGCTTTCTAAAGATTCCCTCTCATGCTTCTGCTTTGTTCTTTGGCATGTGACAATGATCCTTCCTTTATCACCCTCTTTTAGTTTCCCTGGATGACTGAGGTTACTCCATTCTTTTTGGTGTAATGTTTATTTATTTTATTAAAAGAACATGCACTTCTCTCTGTCTCCAAACTTTGGGAACCCTCTTTGTTATGACCACCCCAACTTGTTTTTCTCCTTTCTTTCCTCCCAAAAGCTTCTGCTGCAATTGAGCAGAGAAACATGAAAACAAGGCAACAACATCCACCTGCCCCCCCATTGCAAAAATCTGGGTAATTGAGGGAACCAAATTATTCACTTGGAGGAAAAAAAAGGAGCAATGTCTCTTCATATCTGCCTGCTTGATTCTCTTTTCAAATCCAAGCAAAACTGGAAGCAGAAGGAAAACAGAACAAGCAAGGAGAGTGTCAGAATTCAAGTCTCTTTGTGGAATTCGGCCGCTTTCTTCTTTCAAGGCCCCCATTCCCTCCTCTGTCCTCCCCACTGGCCTGTCCGGATGCAAGACGTGCTTCAGACTATCCAGGGACTCCTGGCTCTGCCGAATCCCTTCCATGCTCCCTTTTGCAGAGGCCTGTAAGGAGGGAGTCTCCCCTCTCCCCCCACCCCGCTTCAGCCTTCTCTTTCCCTCAAAGAACACACAGGGGCTGCAGGGCCAGTGTCCTGCTCAGCAACTTAAACATACCCTGTGAAAACTCTCCTCTTTCATCCATGAAATTCACGGATCAAACGTGTGGATGGAGGCAGCTCCAGACAACGGGGGTTTCTGTTTGGCTCCAGGCTGAGCTCCTCTCCTCTTGTCCTGTTTAACGGAAATGCTATTAGCAGGCAAGCAAGGATTTGAACTTGGTCCTGGCCTCCCTCTTCCAGCTCTGTCGCTGCCTTTTTTGTGCTTGTGGGTTCTTTTCAGGAGAAGAACTTTTTGTGATTTTTTTTTTTTTTTGGTATAGTCTTTAACAAATTCAGTGTCCCAGTTCAACGTGTGGTTCCCCGATGAACTTGCAGAGCGGCTCTGAGAAATAGCAGGTTTTTTCCAGGCTTCAGACTCACTTCCTCCAACTGTGTCCCTCGCACAGTAATAGACTGCCATGTCCTCTGGCTTTAGGCTGTTCATTTGCAGATAGACTTGGCTTTTGGAGTTGTCCCTGGAGATGGTGAAGTGACCCTTCACTTTGTCTGAGTAGTAAATATAATTGGAAGCTGGATATATGAACGACACCCATTCCAGCCCTTTCCCTGGAGCCTGTCGCACCCAGCCCATGTAGTAGCATGGTGAAGCATCCCTTGAATTTGTCCAAGTAGTAAATGGTACCTGAATTGTAGGTTATCCATGCCACCCCTTCCAGTCCTGTTCCAGGAGCCTGTCTCACCCAGTACATGCGGTAGCAGCTGAAGATGAATCCAGAGGCTTAGCAGGAGAGACAGAGGGACTCTCCAGGCCTTCTCACATCCCCACCGGACTCCACCAACTGGACCTCAGACTGGACACCTACAAAGAAACCTGTTTTGGTGAAACCTCCTGTATACAAGAACAGCAAATTGAAGCAAATTCTATAGAGAGGTCAGAATTACCTCTGAGTATTACTATTAAGTACACCAGGTTTAGCCACAGGATCATTTTTGCCCCTGCTAATAAACAAAGGGGAAATACAGGACAGGATTCAGGAAAGGGCGCAACCTTTGTGCTGGTGGGGGTAGCATGAAGGGGAAACCATGGGGCTCCTTTGAAGGGGAAATGGTGTCCTGATTTACGTATCGCTCTGGATAAAAGAGCCCCTCAGGCCATTGGGGTTTGATTTCTTTACATACAGGTTTCACTTATGAGTTTGAATGGATGGAAACATCTCAGAACAATCAAGCAAGACTTTTGTTATTATCAGTACATACAAAAAAGGGGAGGTTTAGATGAGAATAAGTAAAGCAAGATCTGATTAAATCTCATTCGTTGGGGAAAGCGTTTAAAGATGAGAAAAATAAAGCACGTGCTGAAAATCATTTAAATAGCCCTGTTAGAGACTGAACATGAAAGGAAGGCCACATATGAGTCCAGGATCTTTGCTCCACAGTTCTTCCCTTGACCATGTTCTTTGAAGAAACCCAAAACAAAGGAATGTAGACCAAGCTATAAGGCACAATTTGCAAGGCAGAGTGGAATTGCACTTATAAGTCCAAGTTGCAAAATCAGAATCAAAGAAATCACAGGCAAATTAGAAACAGCTGGACCCTGTGGAGTCTTTTTTGTTTTATTAGCTTGGTTTTCACTCAGCAGTTGGATGGATTTTAGATACTGTGGGTGGTGATGGTGGTGACTAGTTTGTATGGTGATTTCATTGGTTTCTAGCTGCCAAGGTTGATTCTGCAAGATGGGCAGCCATAGAAATTGAAATAATAATAATGGCAAGTCTCACATTAATATTAACCTGACCAAATACCCTCTCATTTTGAGTGAGAAACAGAAATAAATCACTATTTTCCAAAGAATTATGTTTGCTCCTTATTTAGCAGCGCCCAACTCAGACATGGCCAGAGTGAAGACTGTGGCTTCTCGAGATGTGGCTTTTCCTTGTGATTTTTTAGTGATCTCTTAGGAAAATAAGAATAAATATAATCTGGCCTCCAAAATGAGACAAAGTCTGCAGACAATTGCTTTATTCTTCTGCCCCACCCCCACCCCACACATGGGGAAAGCCATTCAGTGTGACAACACTGCTCCCTGCTGTAAAATGTGAGGAGGGGAGAAATCTACTTAATTTTCCCAGGAGATTCTTGCATTCAAAAATAGGAATTATGGCTAAGAAGAAATGAAGGATCTCCAGGAGATCTAAGCAGATTTAGGGAGAAATCCGAAGCTGATCTTCCATTATATTATAGGAAATTGCTTTTGATTGGTAACATTCTGCGATATTGTTTTTTCTGGAGATGGGGGGGATCTTCTCTTTTCTCTTAAATCTCATACATTTATAGAATGAATTGTTTAGGAAAAACCTTCTAGGTCATCTCATAGAAACCATCCTTAAGAGGTGGCCATCCAGGTCCTGTCTGCAGACCTGCCACCAAAAGAGACTGCTCTACCTACACTGAGCCAAGGCTGCCCTGTCCCTCCCTCATCCCATGTTCCCTCGAGGCACACAGGATGGCAGCGTTGATCATCTGTCAAACTCTGGTCTGTACACGTTTTGTGTTTTTCTTGAGGGCAGAATAATTCTTACGGTCCCTGCTGTTGAGAAATTCTGTAAAGCTGAGAAGCATGAAACAGTGAGGGAAGCAGGACCACAAATCATGGCTTCCTAGATAATGAAGTTAGAATGAACCCTCCATAAAAGTTTATTTGAAACTGTAGGAGTTCTTCTTGGAAAATTCCTTTTCCATGGCTTAAATTTTACATATTTTCATGGATGAGCCCCTTTTAATTCAGGCAGATTTTGTGAGCCTCTTTCATATTTCACCAAGAGTTTGCTCCTCTACAGGCAAGAGAGAAGTCATAGAGAGGCTGAGCAATTTAGCCTGCTGGAGAAAAAGGAACAAAGGACCAGCACTCTTTTCATCTCAGATGTTTATTATAATTTCTATTTTATCCCCATGGAAGCAGCTGGAGATGTCGGCAAGTTCAAAGGGACAACCACAGGTATTATTGCAGTGATCGTCAGATACGGTATTGTGTGCAAGGGCTCCCAATACCAGGTACCATTACTAGTCTGTTCTAATTGTAGAGGCAGAAGTTCCCTTTGTCTTCAATTCAAGAAGAGAATATCTTGTCAGGCTTCCGATTTCCTCCAGCAATCCAGAGGTTTGCCAGAGAGGTGGAAGGACTCTCCAGGTCTTGTCACATCCACTCCAGACTCCACCAATTGTAACTCAATTTACATATTTTTCTGATAAAAGAGCCCCTCAGAGCACTGATCTCATAGATTTCCTTGCACACATCTGACACTGGTGATTTTCATCATAACTTTCCAATCCTAAAAAAAGTGAAGGCAAGGTTTTTTCTTTTTGTTCTTGTTTTTTACGGTGAGTACATAGGAGAAAGGCATGTTTACATTATAGTAATTAAAAGACAGACATGCAAAATCTTAGCTCAGGAAATGATTTTCCAACTTCTTTCCCTTAACCAGGCCAACCTGAAGAAACCCCAAAGAACTGAATTTAGAACGAGCCAGGAGGAAAAATTTATAATTCAGAGTTTAATGAAAGAAATCACAGGGAGAAATGAAATAGATGGAGCCAGTGGGTTGTTCTTTGCCTATTTGAGTGGTTTTTAAGTCAGTAGTTGTATGAATTTAATATATTGCTTTGTTTGAGTTGGTATTTTGTGTGGTGATTTTATCAGTTGCCAGTTGCCCGGAGTTGATTCAGCCAGATGGGCAGTCATACAATTTGAAAGAATAATAATGGTAATAATAATAATACAAATACAAATACAAATACAAATAATAATAATAATAATAATAATAATAATAATAATAGCAGTACAGTAGCATTAGTAATACCAATTCCATATACCCATAAAAATGCCTGCAAATACACTCTCTCTCTGGACTGGGAAATACTAATAAGTCTCTTTCTATTCCCCAAAGGGTTCCGTTGCTCTCTATTTAGCAGAGCACATCTGTTGTCAACTCTGACATGGCTTCCCAGTGAGGATTGGAGCCTCCTGAGATGTGAAATTTTCTTGAGACCTTTTTGGTGAACTAATATGGAAATAAAACATATAAACAGAAAAAACAAGGATGCCTCAAAAAAGAGACAATATCTTATGACATTTCTCTTATTTCCCTACCCCACCCCACACACGGGCAATGCGATTCAGGGTGACCCCACTGCCCCCTGCTGCAGAAGGTGAGGACGAGGGGCATCTGCCTAATTCTCCAAGGAGATTCTGACATTCCAGGAGGGGAAGTGAGGCTGAGAAGAAATGCAGGTTCTCCAGGAGGTCTAAGCAGGTCTAGAGAGACATCTAAATATGCCCTTTTGGTACCTGATAGAAGATACCTTTTGAAGTCTTACTCTGTGGCTGATTGCATTTTCTGAACATGGAGGATACTTATTTTTTTTCCCCGGTGTCACATTAAATCATGGAGTAAATGAATTGGGAAGCACCATCTAGCTAATCCATTGCAAACCATCCCTATCAGGTGGTCAGCCAGATCCTCTCTCTGGAACTCCAACCATGAGAGATTATTTGAACCAGACTGAGGCAAGTCTGCCCTCTTCTTCCCTCCTCCTCATTTTACTCTAGGTAGACAGACCTGCAAAGATGCAACATTTGCAACAATCGGCTCTATACTAGTTCTGTGCTCTTTTTGATAGGAGAATTTATTCTTAGTGTTGCTTCTGCATCTCCTGTCATTAAGTGTTTTTGGATCACTGTGGTATCATTCAGATGAGACATGGAGTAAAACATTATCTTATCTTTTGCTCCATTCCTTTATTTCTCCAAATTCTATTCCCATTTCCGTAAATGAAACTCCCCTTCATCCTCTCAGGCAAGAAAAAAAAGGAGTATTACTCACAGAGACAAAACCAACCAGGCTGAGCTCCATTTGGACATCTGGAAAGGAAATATTGATATGCAGACCTTATCCATCTTGCTCCAGTCCATTAATTTCTAGCATATAAGAGCCTTTTAGCTTCCATCTCTCGATGGATGAACCAATACCTTGGAAGGCTGCTAAAAGGGAAATGAGTTGGAGCAAAAGGATCATTTTCCTTTCTCAGTGTGTCACAGAAGAAGTTCCAGGCAGTCTGGCTCTGGACCTCTAGCTACAGCTTGAGGAGGGGGGAGAAGGAGGCAATTAAAGAGGAAGGGTGTCTCTGCATTAACATACACTTCAGGATAAAAGAGAAGCAGAGCTTCTTGGTAGATGGCCTTGGTAGTCTGGATACTTTGATGAACCTCTGCCTCTCAGGAAGATAATTCCTGAATATATGGAATGTGTATTGCACAGTTTAGATCTTTAGAACAATTAATTAAAAGTTTGATTTCCTACCTGCTTCCAGGATATTGAATGACAATATCCCATTCCAGGATTTTATCTGAGTCCAGGCTCACCCCGATCACATTGCAAAGAGTGAAGTTACAATTGGAATCTTCAGGCCATATTAATAATTTTTATTTTCCCTCCAGCAAACTTTCTGATTCGACACCTATAACAAAAGAGTCCTGAAGTTCTTACTAGAGGGCTGATTTCTTCTTCTTAGGTAGAATATACACAAAAGAAATCCCTCTTACGGAAGTAGAGGAAACAAACTGGAGCAAAAGGATTGCATTTATCTTTGTCCTTTCATTCCACCTGCTATGCTCTATTGTAGATGGCAGGAAAATGGACACAGAAACACAAAGGTTAATTTTATAATGAATTAGATCTTGGTGAAATACATTATATCCCCCAGTCAGATATACATTAGGTTTTCAAAAGCACTTTTTCCTATCTGGAGACACTTATTCTTTTGTCCTAACAGGCAAAGCAGATTGGGAGATTATGGGAGGTAAAAGTGTGTGGGAACTTCCGGGGAAGAAATGGCAAACTGAGGACCACAGTGGAGTGAATAGTGGGCGTGAACTCTTCATAATTCCTCTCTGGATAAGGAGACGACTTGAGATTACCCATATGTCTCCAGACAGTGGCTCCTCATGAGGAGGCCACAACACAGCAGTCTCCAGCAGGTTTAGCCCTCTGGGAGAAAAGGGAATTGCCATCATTTTGCTCAAGCCACAGACAGCACGTTTGAAAGGACACCCAGTGCCCCCTAGAGTAACATTGGTGATGCCCCCTATCACCTCTCTTTTTTATTCTAGTCCTAGAAGTCCTGAATAGAAATATAAGAGGGGATAGTCAAATAAAAGGAGTAAAAATTATATATATATATATATATATATATATATATATATATATATATATATATTAAAAGCATTTGCAGCTGACCTAGTATTTCTATTAGAAAATCCCCAAGATTCTATGCAACATTTGTTGAAGAAATTAAAGGAATTTGGAGAGTGGCAGAATTTAAGGTAAATAAACAAAAAACGAAAATGTTGAGTAAAAAGATGACTAAAAAAAAGAAACTTTAATAACTAAATCAGGTTTTACAATAGAAAAAAAAAGGATTAGATACTTAAAAGTAATATTATCAACATTATTGAAAATGTATTATTTCAAAATAATTATGGGAAAATTTGGAAGGAAATATTAATTGATATGGAAAAATGAGGAAAATTACAGCAATCTTTGCTGGGAAAGATATCCATAATCAAAATAAATGTATTTCCGAAGATGTTATTTCTTTTCCAAACATTACAAACTGTAATCAATGAAAAAATATTTAAAGTATGGCAAAAAGATATCTCAATTTTTATTTGGCAAGGAAAAAGACAACAAATTAAATTTAAATTATTAAAAGATACTAAAGAAACCGGAGGGTTGAGGTTACCAGATCTTAAATTGTACTTTGAAGCTTGTTGCTTTCTGTGGATAAGAGAATGGTTAACGTCAGAAAATCCAAACCTTCTACAGTGAGAGGGACATGAATTTAGATGTGGGTGGCTGCATCTATTTGGAATGAAAAAGTAAAAATGAACAAAGAATTGAGAAATCATACTATTAGAAAAGTATTATTGAGGGTTTCGGATAAGTATAGCAGTAGATTATTACCAAACATACCAATGTGGATATCGCCACAAGAAGCTTTTGCAAGGAGGGAAAGTTTAGATGATAAGATAAAATGGTTAAGATATAAAGATCTGATCAAATATGAACAAGATACACCTATGCTAAAAACAAGAGAAGAAATAGAAGGAGAAGGACACCGGTGTCATTGGTTCACATATATGCAGTTAAATGAACGATTTAAATGAAATAAATATATATATACATTTTAAAAAGAAAAAAACAGAGATCGAAAAACAGTTATATATCAATAATGAGCATATTATGACAAAGATGTAGAAAATATTATTACAATTAGATCAAGAAGATGAACAGGTCAAAGAGTGTATGATTAATTGGGCAAGAAATTTTGAATATAACATTTTATTAGAGAACTGGGAAAAATGTGGACAAAGGGATTAATATTTACTTTGTGTTATCATTTAATGGAGGTAAAGTAAAGGTAAAGGTTTCCCTTGACGTAAAGTCCAGTCGTGTCCGACTCTAGGGGGCGGTGCTCATCTCCGTTTCAAAGCCTTGGAGCCGGCGTTGTCCATAGGACACTTCCGGGTCATGTGGCCAGCATGACTCACGGAACGCCGTTACCTTCCCGCTGAAGCGGTACCAATTAATCTACTCACATTTGCATGTTTTCGAACTGCTTGGTAACCCCACAAAAATATGCAAAATTTTATAAAAACGTTTCTAATGTATGTTGTCTTCAGCAAAGGATCGTTACCTTGCCATGGTGCTGGAGCTTGAGCACCTCAATGATGCCATGAGCTAAACCGTGAAGGGCCACCCAAGACGGGAAAGTCATGACAGAGAGGTCAGACTAAATGCGATCCCTGGGGAAGGTAATGGCAACCCACCCCAGTATTCTTGCCGTGAAAACTAAATGGATCAGTACAACCAGAGATATGTCGGTATACCATCGGAAGATGAGACCCCCAGGTCGGAAGAAGGTCAAAATGCTACTGGGGAGGAACAGAGGATGAGCTCAACTAGCCCCAGACGTGATGACGCAGCTAGCTCAAAGCCGAAAGGACGGCTAGCGGCCGACGGTGCTGGTGGTGAACGGCGAATCCGATGTTCTAAGGATCAACACACCATCGGAACCTGGAATGTAAGATCTATGAGCCAGGGCAAATTGGATGTGGTTATTGGTGAGATGTCAAGATTAAAGATAGACATTCTGGGCGTCAGTGAACTGAAATGGACTGGAATGGGCCACTTCACATCAAAAGACCACCAGATCTACTACTGCGGACAAGAGGACCACAGAAGAAATGGAGTAGCCTTCATAATTAATAGTAAAGTGGCTAAAGCAGTGCTTGGATACAACCCAAAAAACGACAGAATGATCTCAATTCGAATTCAGGGCAAGCCATCTAACATCACAGTGATCCAAATATACGCCCCAACCACAAATGCTGAAGAAGCTGAAGTAGAGCAGTTCTATGAGGATCTGCAGCACCTACTGGACAACATGCCTAAAAGGGATGTTATTTTCATCACAGGAGACTGGAATGCTAAGGTGGGCAGTCAAATGACACCTCGAATTACAGGTAAGTATGGCCTAGGAGAACAAAATGAAGCAGGACACAGGCTGATAGAATTTTGCCAAGACAATTCACTCTGCATAACAAACACTCTCTTCCAACAACCTAAGAGACGGCTTTATACATGGACTTCACCAGATGGACAACACCGAAATCAGATTGACTACATACTTTGCAGCCAAAGGTGGCGGACATCTGTACAGTCGGTAAAAACAAGACCTGGAGCTGACTGTAGTTCAGATCACGAACTTCTTCTTGCACAATTTAGGATCAGACTAAAGAGATTAGGGAAGACCCACAGATCAGCTAGATATGAGCTCACTAATATTCCTAAGGAATATGCAGTGGAGGTGAAGAATAGATTTAAGGGACTGGACTTAGTAGATAGGGTCCCGGAAGAACTCTGGACAGAAGTTGGCAGCATTGTTCAGGAGGCGGCAACAAAATACATCCCAAAGAAAGAGAAAACCAAGAAGGCAAAATGGCTGTCTGCTGAGACACTAGAAGTAGCCCAAGAAAGAAGGAAAGCAAAAGGCAACAGTGATAGGGGGAGATATGCCCAATTAAATGCAAAATTCCAGAGGTTAGCCAGAAGAGATCAGGAATTATTTTTAAACAAGCAATGCGTGGAAGTGGAAGAAGACAATAGAATAGGAAGGACAAGAGACCTCTTCCAGAAAATTAGAAACATTGGAGGTAAATTCCAGGCAAAAATGGGTATGATCAAAAACAAAGATGGCAAGGACCTAACAGAAGAAGAAGAGATCAAGAAAAGGTGGCAAGAATATACAGAAAACCTGTATAGGAAGGATAACAATATCAGGGATAGCTTTGACGGTGTGGTCAGTGAGCTAGAGCCAGACATCCTGAAGAGTGAGGTTGAGTGGGCCTTAAGAAGCATTGCTAATAACAAGGCAACAGGAGACGACGGCATCCCAGCTGAACTGTTCAAAATCTTGCAAGATGATGCTGTCAAGGTAATGCATGCTTTATGCCAGCAAATTTGGAAAACACAAGAATGGCCATCAGACTGGAAAAAATCAACTTATATCCCCATACCAAAAAAGGGAAACACTAAAGAATGTTCAAACTATCGAACAGTGGCACTCATTTCACATGCCAGTAAGGTAATGCTCAAGATCCTGCAAGGTAGACTTCAGCAATTTATGGAGCGAGAATTGCCAGATGTACAAGCTGGGTTTAGAAAAGGCAGAGGAACTAGGGACCAAATTGCCAATATCCGCTGGATAATGGAAAAAACCAGGGAGTTTCAGAAAAACATCTATTTCTGTTTTATTGACTATTCTAAAGCCTTTGACTGTGTGGACCATAACAAATTGTGGCAAGTTCTTAGTGGTATGGGGATACCAAGTCATCTTGTATGCCTCCTGAAGAATCTGTATAACGACCAAGTAGCAACAGTAAGAACAGACCACGGAACAACAGACTGGTTTAAGATTGGGAAAGGAGTACGGCAGGGCTGTATACTCTCACCCTACCTATTCAACTTGTATGCAGAACACATCATGCGACAAGCTGGCCTTGAGGAATCCAAGGCTGGAGTTAAAATCTCTGGAAGAAACATTAACAATCTCAGATATGCAGATGATACCACTTTGATGGCTGAAAGTGAAGAGGAACTGAGGAGCCTTATGATGAAGGTGAAAGAAGAAAGTGCAAAAGCTGGTTTGCAGCTAAACCTCAAAAAAACCAAGATTATGGCAACCAGCTTGATTGATAACTGGCAAATAGAGGGAGAAAATGTAGAAGCAGTGAAAGACTTTGTATTTCTAGGTGCAAAGATTACTGCAGATGCTGACTGCAGTCAGGAAATCAGAAGACGCTTAATCCTTGGAAGAAGAGCAATGACAAATCTCGATAAAATATTTAAGAGCATAGACATCACACTGACAACAAAGGCCCGCATTTTTAAAGCAATGGTGTTCCCCGTAGTAACATATGGCTGCGAGAGCTGGACCATAAGGAAGGCTGAGCGAAGGAAGATCGATGCTTTTGAACTGTGGTGTTGGAGGAAAATTCTAAGAGTGCCTTGGACTGCAAGAAGATCCAACCAGTCCATCCTCCAGGAAATAAAGCCAGACTGCTCACTTGAGGGAATGATATTAAAGGCCAAACTGAAATACTTTGGCCACATAATGAGAAGACAGGACACCCTGGAGAAGATGCTGATGCTAGGGAGAGTGGAAGGCAAAAGGAAGAGGGGCCGACCAAGGGCAAGGTGGATGGAAGATATTCTAGAGGTGACGGACTCGTCCCTGGGGGAGCTGGGGGTGGTGACGACCGACAGGAAGCTTTGGCGTGGGCTGGTCCATGAAGTCACGAAGAGTCGGAAGCGACTAAACGAATAAACAACAACAATGTATGTTGTAAATGTTCACAAAGGGAAGGAACATTTTACAAATCACTTTGCCTTCTCCCAGTTGGAATGCGAGAAATGCATGAAAACTAAGGGACAATCTTCTGTCATCCCTAAATTTATATATAATTTTGGATAAAGAAGATACACTATCCATTCACATAATATGGATTTTTTTAACAGAATTTTGGGCAAGTTCTTCTAGGAGTCAAGACAGGCCTATTGAATAATTCATACCTAGGAAAAAGAGCAGGGCTACATTTGAACAAATAAAATCCTAGCATTGCCATGTGGAAGTTCTGGTGTTGATTTTCATAAATCACAGATCGAAAACTACAAGGTGAGACCATAGGAGTTATTTCAATATTTTTTTTCCATTTAATTTGCCTGTTGAGCAAAGAGGCTGAGCGATTCCAACCTTTCTCCCATCCAGAAGTTACTGGGGAGGACGGCAGGTGGGGAGGCAATTTTCCTAAACCACCTAAAACATGACTTTCCCTGGAACTGACTTGAGACCCCCGATCTACGTTCCTTTGCTATTCTAAGTATTATAACACGGCCGCAATTAGGCTACCCTTGGCAGAAAGTTTGTAGGCCTTATTTTCTGATTTCTGCCCCCTTCCTTGGTGTTAGACCACACCACACTCTGGCAGGCCTTGCAGCATCCTGATTTTATTACGACATTTCGACTGCTAGCAGAGGACAATGGTTGTAAACGTATTTAAACTTTCAATTGCCTGTATGTGTGTGCATACTTTCATGCCTGTGTGTCTGTGTGTGTGTACATATATGTAGTACATCTATGGAGAGATGGAGAGAGGATATATAGACACAGAAACAAATGCACATAAAGAGGGAGAGGGGAAGATCTCCGTCTCAAGAAAGAGTATATGAGGGTTGAACTTCAACACCAATAAAAAAAATAAGAGTTCTAATTACTGAATCAATTCTGTATGTCCTGATACTTTTTGAGAGCAGAACTTGAGAACAATTTCCCTTCGCTATCTTTCAGGACGGTACTGATATTTTCCATTTTCTTCCTATCCAAATGGAAAACAGCTCCCACAATGCCCAGGCCAAGATCAGCTCTTTGTTCCTCTTGGCACTCAGGCAGCTTTCTCAGGTCCCTCTCAAGTCTCCTGGGAAAATCCAGCCTTCTGTGGCTGAGCTGACTTGAGGAGCGGCTCTGAGCAAAGGCAGGTTTTTTCCAGGCTTCAGACTCACTTCCTCCCACTGTGTCTCTTGCACAGTAATAGACTGCCGAGTCCTCCGGCTTCAGGCTGTTCATTTGCAGATAGACTTGGCTTTTGGAGTTGTCCCTGGAGATGGTGAAGCGTCCCTTGACTTTGTCCGAGTAGTAAATAGTACCGGAACCTGGATTTATGTATGCCACCCATTCCAGCCCCTTTCCATGGGCCTGTCTCACCCAGTGCATGCCATAGCTGCCGAAGTCAAATCCAGAGCCTTGGCAGGTGAGGCGGAGGGACTCTCCAGGCCTCCTCACGTCCCCTCCAGACTCCACCAGCTGGGCCTCTGACAGGACACCTAAAATAAAAGTTGTTGTAATGAGCTCTCCTTTATGCAAGAGTTAAAATGGAAAGAACCTGAATAGGAGGGAAACAATTACCTCTGAGGACTGCTAGGAAGGAAACCAAATTCAGCCACAGGATCATTTTGGTCCTGTTAAAGAATAGAGGGGACTTGACAGGAAAGGATTCAGGAAAGGGCACCAACTTTGTGTTGGTGGGAGTAGCCTGAAAAGACACACTCTGGGGCTCCTTTAAAGGGGAAATTGTGGCCTGATTTACATATTGCTCAGCATAAAAGAGCCCCTCGGGGCTTTGAGGTATAGATTTATTTCAACACACCTTTCACACTTGGGACGTAGAAGAAAGGTGAGCTTTACACTGGAATAATTAAAGCTTCTGACAGATGCTCCTCACTTAATGTAAGGGTTTTAAGGTGACAGAAAGAAATCAGGCATTGAAATTTCCTCAAATAGCCATGCTACAGTCTGGAAATAAAGAGGATGGCACTTTGGAGTTCAAAATGGTTGCCCCACAGTGGTTCCCTTTACCACGTTCTTTGGAAGAAACCAAAATTAAGTCAATGCAGACCGAGCCATAAGGCCCAATTTATAAGCCACAGATGAATTTTAGATACACATCCAAGTCTCAAAGTTGGAATATAAATCATTGGAAGCCTGTATAATGTTTCTTAATGGTTTGGTTTTTAACTCAGCAGCGATACTGATTACAAATATTGGGAGGTTTTTGGGTTGCCATTTTTATGGTCTTCTTATCTGTTTTTAACTGCCCAGAGTTAATTCATACTAAGACTCAAAAAACCCGCTATCCTACACTTATTCCATGAACGGAGAAACAAAAATAAATGACTTTTCATTTTCCAAGCAATTCAGTTTGTTCTATATTTAGCCAAGCACATCTGTTCTCAACTCAGTTGTGGCTTCATGGTGAGGAATGTAATCTCCTGGGATGTTAAATTTCTCTGAATTGCCTTCAGTGGTCTCTCAGGAAAATGAGAGTAAATGTAATGATGCCTCCGAAGTGAGACAAGGCCTGCAGACCCTTTCCATCCCTCACCCCCACCCCCACCCCCACCCCCACCCCACACATATGCAAAGCCATTCCGTGTGGCAACACTGCCCCCTGGTGGAAAACCTGAGGAGGGGAGGCATCTACTTAACTTTCCAAAGAGATTCTTGCATTAAGAAATGGTAATTCCGGCTCCGATGAAATGAAAGAGCTCCAGGGAACTTAGTCCAGTCTAGAGAGTTAACAGAAAACGCACTTTTGTTATATGAAAGGAAATTCCTTTTGATGGGTTATTCTATGAGATACTGTATTTTCCTGAGGTCGTGTATTCTTAGTTTTTCTCCTAAATATCATGAAATCGTGTAAAAATGAGTTGGGAAGGGCCATCTCAGTAATCTAGTACAAACCATTCCTAACTGGTGGGGAGCCAGACCCTCTCTGCAGACCTACAACCAAAAGAGGCTGTTCTAACCAGATTGAAGCAGGTCCCCCTCGTTCTTCCCTCGCCCTCGTTTTACTCTTGGCAGACCGGGTTGGAAGGGCTTATCATTGGTCAAAATCTTCTCTATCCTAGTTCTGTATTCTGTCTGGTAAGACAATAATTCATAAAACCTCTTGTCCTTCTTCTACCATTCATTCATGGTGGATGACTGTGGATTTGCTAAAAATGATACTTAGAGGAAAACATAATTCTATCCTCTTTTTATTTTTCTTTTTTTCTTCAAACTGTATCCCACTTTTTTTACATAAATTCCATCTCTACATTCACAGGACCCCTTTTGGCCATTTCCTATCCTTCAATTAAAGCAGAAGCTGAAACTGAACATATAGTCCTCAGGATAAAAGAGGATCTCAGTGCATTGACCTTCCACCTTTCCTTGAAGGAATATTTCACCCAAGAGAGAGGGAAGAGGAGAGGAGAGGAGAGGAGAGGAGAAATGTCCCTTAATTTACAAATGTCCTCAGAGAAAATACTCACTCTCTCCATTCACATGAGTTATTTCTTTGAAACTGTTTTCAGATTATGGGCCACTTGTTCTAGGAGTCAGGACGTTGGAGGAAATAAAATGCGTAATTTTTTTATATGTCAAATCATGTCACTAAGATTGGCTAGCACTGACCAAGAATTATTTAGTAGCTACTTCAGAGACAAAGTGTGAAGTCATAGGTGATTTCAAAAGAAAAAGTATGAGGGTTTTTTCTATAAATATGGAGTGTCAATGAAACTAGACATTTTATTCATTTATATTTTAGTTTTCATCATGACCAATCTCACTTGAAGAGCATCTCTGGACATTTTATGATAAAAGATCATATGATGTAGACTAAGATATTGAGAATGATATGCCTAGCACATTCGTTGAATGTCCGGATGTTGCAAAGTCAAGAAATCTGTTTATAACAAACCTTTTCCCAAATGGCTGAGAAAGATAATCAATCACTTTGCCGTCTCCCAATTGGAATGCAAGAAATGCATGAAAACTGAGGTATAATCTTCTATCATCCCTAAATTTATATATAATTTTGGATAAAGGAGATACACTATCCATTCACATAATATGGATTTTCTTAAAATAATTTTGAAATTTTGGGCAATTCCTTATAGGAGTCAAGACAGGTGTGTTGAATAATTCTTACCTAAGATAGTGCAAGGATACATTTTATAAATAAAAACCTAGCATTCCCATGTGGAATAGCCTTCAGGGGTGCTCCTCCACAGGTAGCCGGTTGTGAGACCCTGTTTCTAAAGTTGGACACCCAAGAACAGTTGGGAGTGTTGCTGCTGTACCAGCCTCCCTGCTGCTTGGCAACCTCCCTGCCTGAGCAGCTTGAGGCCGTCTCAGGGTTGGTGGTGGAGTTCCCCAGGTCTTGGGGGACTTCAACCTACCTTCCCTGGGGCGTGCCTTGGATGCGACCCAGGTGTTCAAAGCTACCATGGCAGCCATGGGCCTCTCTCAGATCATTTGGGACCCAAGTCGAGGCAGTGGCCTCACTCCAGTCTTGGTTTTCATGTTGGAGAAGTGGCAATGTGATCTGAGGGGAGAGGTAGATCTGTCCCCGTTGTCATGGTCAGACCACGCCCTGGTGGCCTTGAGATTCTCTTGCATTACCCCCCCCCCCCCAGGAAGGCAGGACCCATTCAATTGTTCTGCCCACAGTGACTGATGGACCCAGTGAGGTGTTCAGAAGGAGCTGGGGGTTATACCCAGCGATGTACTGCACGGTCCAGCGGAGGTCCTGACCGCAACCTGGAATAGAGAAGCGGCCAGGGCCTTGGACAGGAATGCTCCTGTTTGGCCTCTCTTGCCCACTCAAACCTGGCACTCCCCATGGTTTACGGAGGAACTGCGGGTTTTGAAGAGGGTGAAGATTTGCCTAGAGTGCTGCTGGAGGAAGGCAAAGACTGAATCTGACTGAACACAAGCTAGAGCCACTGTTAAGGGCTGCTTGTGGCGGTAAGTGCGGCGAAATCTCAGTATTTCTCCACTCTTATTGCATCTGCAGAATGCTGCCCAACGGCCCTGTTTAAAATTATGCAATTGTTATTAGGTAGGGGGGCTCTGTCTCCCACCTACAGGGCTGTGCGGAGGAATTTTGCTGAGCCTCTGCAGGGTAAAATCACTCAGATTCGGTCCAAGTTGGAAACTAAGTGTGGGGCAGAGTCTGGAGAGATGCTGAGGGAACTTACTTACCCAGTTATCTGGGAACAGATTGATCCTTTTGGGCCTGAGGAAGTGGACAGGATCCTCCAGATTGTAAATGCCACCATGTGCCATCTAGACCCATGCCATTCCTGGCTTGTGAAAGCAGCCTGGGAGGTGACATGTGGTTGGATCCAGGCGATGCATCTTTGGTGGAGGGAGTGGTTCCGGTTGCCTTTAAAGAGGCAGTGGTACACCCACTCCTGAAAAAGCCATCACTGGACCCTACTGTCCTGGACAACTTTCGTCCAGTCTCCCAACTCCCCTTTTTGGGGAAGGTGATTGAGATAGTGGTGGTGTTACAACATCAGAGGATTCTGGATGAAATGGATTATCTAGACCCCTTTCAGTAAGGTTTCAGGCCAGGCTATGGGACAGAGACTGCATTGGTCGCGCTTATGGATGGTCTCTGGTGAGAGCGGGTTGGTGGCAGCGCATCCATCCTTGTCTCCTTGATCTCTCAGTGGCTTTCGATACAATCGACCATGGCATTCTTCTGGGACGACTCAGGGAGTTGGGGGTGGGCGGCGTGGTTCTGTGCTGGTTCACCTCCTTCCTCCAGGGCCGGTCCCAGTCGGTGGTGATAGGAGATGAGAGATCCGACACTCGACTTCTACTTTGCAGGGTGCAGGGTTCGGTTCTCTCCCCTCTCCTATTTAACACCTACACGCAACAGCTGGGTGAGGTCATCCGTCACCAAGGGATGAGGTACCATCAGTATGCTGATGATAGATATATATCTCCATCCCGGGTGAAGAAAGTGATGCGGTCAATGCCCTTTCTCTGTGCCTGGGGGCTGTGGGGGCCTGGATGGGGAGCAACAGCCTTCAGTTGAACCCTGGTAAGATGGAGGGGGCGTGGATTGATGGCTCCTCGGTATCCAGGAAGTTGTCATCTTTAGTTCTGGATGGGGTTGCACTGTCCCATTCAGAACCTGTGCGTAACTTGGGGTTCCTCCTTGACTCACGAATGCTGCTCAAAAAGCAGGTGGCAGTCGTGGCTAGGAGGGCCTTTGCACAAGATTAGGTTCTGTGCCAGTTACGCCCTTTCCTGGATCGAGATGCCCTCCGGGCAGTCACTCACGCTCTGGTCATCTCCCATATAGACTAGTGCAATGCGCTCTACATGGGGCTACCCTTGAAGAGAATCTGGGAGCTTCAGTTGGTCCAAAATGGGGCTGCGTGAACAGTGATGAGTGCTCCAAGATCAGAACATGTAACACCTCTACTGCGTGAGCTGCATTGGGTTCCAGTTTGCTTCCAGGTCCAATTCAAGGTGTTGGTTATCACCTTTAAAGCTCTACATGGCATGGGGCCAGGCTACCTGAGGGACCGTCTCATCCCTATAACATCAACCTGTCCCACCCAATCATGAAGAGAGTGCATGTTGCGGACCCTGTCTGAAAGAGAATTTCATCTGGTGGGGTCCAGGAGGCGGGCCTTCTCTGCAGTGGCGCCCGCCCTGTGGAACATTCTACCCCCCGAGGTGAGGCAGGCCCCTTCACTCCCGACTTTCTGGAAGGGCTTGCAGACCTGAATTTGCCGCCTTGCCTGGGATGGGAGGGCAATAGCTCTTCCTAGGGGTGGCTGTTGATGTGGAGTTCTCCCGACGGAATGGAAATCTCCCACCTGGATTTTATATATATATTTATTATTTTAATATTGGTGATTGTATGATGTCAGGTTTTAAGGTGATTTTTATTGTAAAATGCCGAGAGTCCCCCGTTTAGGGGGAGATGGGCAGTGATAGAAATGTGAATAATAAAATAAATAAACTAAAAAA
The DNA here is from genome assembly GCF_035149785.1 of Candoia aspera. NCBI lineage: Eukaryota > Metazoa > Chordata > Lepidosauria > Squamata > Candoiidae > Candoia > Candoia aspera. The sequence goes on along the minus strand of NC_086156.1, from coordinate 112,967,624 downwards.
TAAGTATTATGACACGACAACATCAGGGCTACCCTTGGCCTGATATTTTTGGCCTTATTTTCTGGCTTCTGCCCCATTCCTTGTTGTCAGACCACACGACACTCTTGCAGGTCCTGAAGCACCCTGATTTTATGAGTAGATTTCTACTGCTAGCAGAGGAAAATGATTTTAAACGTATTTAAACTTTCAAATGCCTACATGTGTGTGCATGCGTTCATGTGTGTGCTTCTTTTTGTCTGTACATATATGTAGTACATCAATGGAGAGAAGGAGAGAGGATATATAGAGACAGAAAGAAATGCGCACAAAGAGGGAAAGGGGCAGATCTGCGTCTCAAGAAAGAGTAAAGGAGGGTTGAAATTCAAAACCAATAAAAGAATGAAGAGTTCTAATTACTGAATCAATTCTGTATTTCCTGATACTTTTTGAGAGCAGAACATGAGAACAATTTCCCTCTGCTGTCTTTTAGGAGGGTGCTGAGATTTGCCATTTTCTTCCCATCCAAATGGAAAACAGATCCCAGAATGCCCAGGCCAAGATCATCTCTTTGTCCCTCTTGGCACTCTGGCAGCTTTCTCAGCTCCCTTTCAAGTCCCCTGGGAAAATCCAGCCTTCTGGGGCTGAGCTGACTTGCAGAGCTGAACTGAGGAAGGGAAGGTTTTTGCCCGGCTTCAGACTCACTTCCTCCCACTGTGTCTCCTGTACAGTAATAGACTGCCGAGTCCTCCGGCTTCAGGCTGTTCATTTGCAGATAGAGTTGGCTTTTGGAGTTGTCCCTGGAGATGGTGAAGCGTCCTTTCACTTTGTCCGAGTAGTAAGTACCGGAACCAGAGGTTATCAATGCCACCCATTCCAGCCCTTTTCCAGGGGCCTGCCTCACCCAGCTCATCGAAAAGCCCCCGAAGTTGAACCCAGAGCCTTGGCAGGAGAGACGGAGGGACTCTCCAGGCCTTCTCACATCCCCTCCGGACTCCACCAACTGGGCCTCTGACAGGACACCTAAAATAAAAGTTGTTGTAATTAGCTCTTCTTTATGCAAGAATTAAAATGGAACGAACCTGAATAAGAGGGAAACAATTACCTCTGAGGACTGCTAGTAAGGAAACCAATTTCAGCCACAGGATCATTTTTGCTCCCGCTAAAGATTAGAGGGGACTTGACAGGAAAGGATTCAGGAAAGGGCACAAACTTTGTGTTGGTGGGAGTAGCCTGAAAAGAGACACCCTGGGGCTCCTTTAAAGGGGAAATTGTGGCCTGATTTACATATTGCTCAGCATAAAAGAGCTCCCTGGGGCTTTGAAGTATAGATTTATTTCAACACCGCAGTAATTAAAGCTTCTGACAGATGCTCCTCACTTAATGTAAGGGTTTTGAGGTGACAGAAAGAAATCAGGCATTGAAATTTCCTCAAATAGCCATGTTACAGTCTGGAAATGAAGAGGATGGCACATCGGAGTTCAAAATGGTTGCTCCACAGTTGTTCCCTGGACCACGTTCTTTGGAAGAAACCACAATTGAGTCAATGCAGACCAAGCCATGAGGCCCAATTAATAGGCCACAGATCAATTTTACATGCACATCCAAGTCTCAAAGTTGGAATATATATAACTGGAAGCCTGTAGAATGTTTCTTATTGGTTTGGTTTTTACCTCAGCAGCCGTACTAATTACAATTATTGGTTTTTTTGGGGGTTGCCATTTTGTATGGTCTTCTTATGTGTTATTAGCTGCCCAGAGTTGATTCATACAAATACTAATAAAAATGCCTCTCCTACACTTAATCCGTGGACTGAGAAACAAAAATAAATGACTTTTCATTTTCCAGACAATTCAGTTTGTTCTATATTTAGCAAAGCCCATCTGTTCTCATCTCAGATGTGGCTTCATGGTGAGGAATGTAATCTCTTGGGATGTTAAATTTCTCTGAATTGCCTTCAGTGGTCTCTCAGGAAAATGAGAGTAAAAGTAACGATGCCTCCGAAGTGAGACAAGGCCTGCAGACCCTTCCTTGGTTCCCCTCCCCCTCCCCCACCCCACACATATGCAAAGCCATTCCGTGTGGCAACACTGCCCCCTGGTGGAAAACGTGAGGCGGGGAGGCATCTACTTAACTTTCCAGAGAGATTCTTGCATTAAGAAATGATAATTAGGGCTCAAAGGAAATGAAATTGCTCCAGGAAAGTTAAGCTGGTCTAGGGAGTAATCAAAAAAAGTACTTTTGTTATATCACAGGAAATTCCTTTTGATGGGTTATTCTATGAGATACTGTATTTTCCTGAGGTCATGTATTCTTATTTTTTTCTCCTCAATATCATGAAATCATGTAAAAATGAGTTGGGAAGGACCATCTCAGTCGTCTAGTACAAACCATCCCTAACTGGTGGGGAGCCAGACCCTCTCTGCAGTCCTCTAACAAAAAGAGGCTGTTCCAGCCAGATTGAAGCAGCTCCCCCTTGTTCTTCCCTTGCCCTAGTTTTACTCCAGGCAGACCGGGTTGGAACGGCTTATCATTGGTCAGAACCTGCTCTAAAGCAGTTCTGTATTCTCTCTGAGAGGAGAATAATTCTTAGCACCTCTTGTTCTTCTTCTACCATTCATTTGCAAAGGATTTTGCCAAATATGAGACCTAGAGGAAAACATAAATTTATCCTCTTTTTATTTTATTTTTTTCTTCAAACTGTATCCCACTTTTTTTACATAAATTCCATCTCTACATTCACCGGACCCCTTTTGGCCATTTCCTATCCTTCAATTAAAGCAGAAGCTGTCACTGAATATACAGTCCTCAGGATAAAAGAGGCACTCAGTGCATTGCCTTCCACCTTTCCTTGGACATATATTCCAGAAAGGAGAGGAGAGGAGAGGAGAGGAGAGGAGACAAAAAAACAAAAATGTTGAGTGAAAAAATGACTCAAAAACAACAAGAAACTTTAATAACTAAATAGGTTTTTACAATAGAAAAATAGATTAGATACTTAGGAGTAATATTATCAACAAATAATAATATATTATTTCAAAAGAATTATGGGAAAATTTGGAAGGAAATAAAAATTGATATGGAAAGAAGGGGAAAATTACAACTATCTTTGCTCGGAAAGATATCCAAAATCAAAATGGATGTATTACCAAAGGTCCTATTTCTTTTCCAAACATTACCAATCTGATGAAAAAAATATATAAACTATGGCAAAAAGAAATCTCAAATTTTATTTGGCAAAGAAAAAGAAGGGAATTCAGTTTAAATTATTACAAGATGCTAAAGAAAGAGGAGGGTTGGGGTTACCAGATCTTAAATTGTACTTTGAAGCTTGTTGCTTTCTGTGGATAAGAGAATGGTTAACGTCAGAAAATCCAAACCTTCTACAGCGAGAGGGACATGAACTCAGATGTGGGTGGCTGCATCTATTTGGACTGAAAAAGTAAAAAAAATGAACAAAGAATTGAGAAATCATACTATAAGAAAAGTATTATTGAGGGTTTGGGATAAATATAACAGTAGATTATTACCAAACATACCAATGTGGATATCACCACGAGAAGATTTTGCAAGGAGGGAAAGTTTAGGTGATAAGATAAAATGGTTAAGATATAAAGATATAATCAAATATGAACGAGATATACCTATGCTAAAAACAAGAGAAGAAATAGAAGGAGGAGGACACCGGTGTCATTGTTTCACATATATGCAGTTATGTGAATGATTTAAATGAGATAAAAAATTATATAAATTTTAAAAAGAAAAAACTGAGATCGAAAAACAGTTATATATAAATAATGAGCATATTATGACAAAGATGTAGAAAATGTTATTACAATTAAATCAAGAAGATGAACAGGTCAAAGAGTGTATGATTAATTGGGCAAGAAATTTTGGATATAATATTTTGTTAGATAACTGGGGGAAAATGTGGACAAAGGGATTAATATTTATTTGTGTTATCATTTAAAGGAAAACTTGTATGAAATGATTTAGAGATGGTACCTAACCCCACATAAATTAGCAAAATTCTATAAAAATGTTTCTAATATATGTTGTAAACATTCACAAAAGGACGGAACATTTAACCATTTATGGTGGACCTGTAAAAAAGAAGAAAAATTCTGGGAAAAAATACTTGAGATGATTCAGAAAATTCTTAAAATAGAAATTGTAAAAAAAAAACAGAATTATTTTTCTTAGGTATAATGGAAGTGGATTAAGAGAGAAAATATGGTAATTATTTATAATATACGATCAAAGTAGCTGGGATTATATATGCACAATATTGGAAAAAGGAAAACATACCAACAATAGAGGAGTGGGTGATGAATATATTGGAGCTAGCACAGATGGCGAAATTAACAATTTTAATAAAAGAAAAAAATATTACGAGATTTAAAGAAATCTGGCAACCGATATTAGATTACCTGTATACAATCTAATATCGGTTGCCATATTTAGCATAAGAGTGTTACAAAGATAACTATTTGTATATCTATAGCTACGAAAGTCAGAAACCATGTTTTAGTATGTTGTTATTGTTATTGTCTTTCTTTTTTATATGTGTATACGTGGTGTTAGGTGTATTCTAGAATGTTATATACATGACAATGTTTTATGATTTTGTATTCTATTTTAACAAATAAAAAGTTTACCCCAAAATTAGACTAAAGGTCAAGATTGTTAAACATAAAGGGAAGGAATATAAAGTTGGTTTAACTGAGGGGGCCTGTCTCACCCAGCTCATCCAATAGCTGCTGAAGGTGAACCCGGAGGCTTGGCAGGAGAGACAAAGGGACTCTCCAGGCCTCCTCACATCCCCTCCAGACTCCACCAACTGGCCCTCAGACTGGACACCTACAAAGAAACGTGTTTCGGTGAAACCTCCTGTTGACAAGAACAGCAAATTGAAGCAAATTCTTTAGAGAGGTCAGAATTACCTCTGAGGACTACTACTAAGGACACCAGGTTTAGCCACAGGATCATTTTTGCCCCTGCTAATGAACAAAGGGGAAATACAGGACAGGATTCAGGAAAGGGCGCAACCTTTGTGCTGGTGGGGGTAGCATGAAGGGGAAACCGTGGGGCTCCTTTAAAGGGGAAATGGTGTCCTGATTTACGTATCGCTCTGGATAAAAGAGCCCCTCGGGGCATTGGGGTTTGATTTCTTTACACACAGATTTCACATATGAATTTGAATGGATGGAAACATCTCAGAACAATCAAGAATTTAACTGAGGAGAGATGGCGGTATTCAGAGAACCAAATGGGAAATGAACTGAAATATTGATCAAGGAAGAAATGTAGCTAATGAGTCCCTATTTGTACCTCTCAAGAAACTATAACGTGTATATATATAAAGCTTCCTAGTACATACTCTTGCCCTAATATTTCCTTCTTGTACCTGTCATGGGTTTTTTTTAAACTATGCCCAATTTGATTGCCTCAGGCTCAAATGATCCCCCCAGAGCAGCAGAACCTATGACAATTGGAGTTTTTGTATTCATTCATTTCATTCATTCATTTCCTGTCCTGCCTTTATTTTTATTTTATTTTTTTATTAATAACTCTGGCAGTGATCTTACCAAATACTCCCTCCTCCTCCTAATTTCCCTACGACAGCAACCCTGTGAGGGGGGTTGGGCTGAGAGATAGCGACTGGCCCGCGGTCACCCAGCTGGCTGTCAGGCCTCAGGCGGGGCGAGAACTCACGGCCTCCTGGATTCTAGCCCGTTTCCTTAACCACTAGACCTGCCTGGCTCTCCCTATAAGGGGTGGGGTGATGTTTTATTTTAAGGAAATAAACAAAACATATCTAAATACAAAAGTGAAACTTACAAATTTCTATGTCAGTGTTCTCCAGGGCTATAGATTAATATCCTAGCTTATAGCCTATATTACTAAAGAGACAATATCATACAGTGTTACCTATTATTACTTTGCTATACTCTGTAATATTACTTTTACGCTATACTATTGATTGAATCAAATTGGAGAGCGGCTCTACAGAAAGGACGGTTTTTGCCCGGCTTCAAACTCACTTCCTCTTGTTGTAGAAATGAAGACTAGGACGCTCGGGTCTTCATTCAGGAAAAGAGTTTAATATGCGCATAGGTTCAGACAAGCTCATGCTTCAAATTCTGAACCCCGAAGGTTCGGGGTCCTACTTCTTTTATACCCCCCCATTGATTATACAGCATAGACTAAGTGTCAACTTAGAGATATATGATATAACTACAAAAGCAAGCCGTGTGAAACAAGCCTGGAGGAGCTGGTGAGCTTCCTCCCCGTTCCTTATCTTTTCTCACCTAGTTGCTACAGAATACACATACATTCTTGTTTCTTATCTGCCCGTTCGGCTCTTTCCCACATACCACACTTGCAACAGATAGCTTACTTGCAATAGACAATTGCCTGATGAAAGGGCTTTAGTTCTTTGTTCAATTTGTAACTCGAATTGTTGTAAAATGTTTCTTGCCTCTAGATATCCTTGAGTATCAACTCCCCAGACAGTGCAGCCAGACCCTGCAAGGCCCGAGCAACAGTTCCATCGGGGGCTGTGCTGCCCGGAATAAAGGCACAACAGCTCCCCCCCAGCACCATACAGACTCCCCCTTTCTCTGCCAACAGCACATCCAATGCCATTCCACTCTCCCAGGCCACCCCACTAGTGGCATCCAACCATTCTGCAATACCCTTCACAACATCTCCGGTACAGTTCATGAACCCCTGTTGGCCACAATAGATGTAGTTGATCCAATCCACATCCCCGTGGACTGTAACCCACCAAAACAGAAAGGATTCAAATCCCACCAAAATTTGGCCTCTAGCCCTGACCTCATCCGGCACTCCCCTAGGCACTTCCACCCCGTCTACACATACTTCACTGTCAAATGATCCTCCCGGTGCATCTCTCTCATTCCTTCTGGGTTTTAAAGTACCCCTTTTAAATGCAAGAGTAAATGGAATGGCCACTTAGCTGCTGCTCACAAGCAAGCTGGCCAGCCTTGTGCTTCAGCTGCTTAGAGAAGTTTGCCACAGGCCGTTTTCAATTTCCCAATTTCTGAGTTAGTACCCCATTTGCAACCCCTTTGTTTTCGGAAGCAAACAAAACAAAACAAAACAAAACAAAACAAAAGGCTTCTTGAGGTTGGCAAACCTAAAGCTGGAGCTTTCTCTTCCCCCGTAAGACTTTATATTATCTCAAAAGGGGAGAGCCCCAGTCTTTCGGATGTCTGAATACTTATTCTCAGGAGATGTAATGATTGCCCTAGCCCCAAATACTCAGACTCACAAGAGGATGCTGAATGAAATCTGATTTATTAAAGTACTAGAGACAAATACAGAGAAAGCTGAGAATGAGCAAAAGCGCGCCAAATACAAACTTAAACCCTTGCTTCAAACGTATCCCGCCTCCCTCGTAACAGCCCCGCCCGGCACAGGTGCTAGCAATCGTCAGAGTTGCTAGCCTGGGAAAGTAACCTTGAGCGCAGTAGATAATACAAATACATTCCAAAGCAAAGCCAAAAGATAATGGTTCCCATCCTCCCTAGACAACTGAAACACGCATCCAATTAATGACATGCGAAACGTTACGATGCATCAAAGACATTGAAACGGCGCACATGACATACCGCCTCCCTAAAAATACCCCTAGGGACCAGGTTTCGAGGGATAAGCGGAGTGGAAACGGGCCACCAGAACCGGGGAAGCCACATCAGATGCAGCGACCCACTCAGGATGAGGGAAATGTTTCCAACGAACTAAATATTGCAAAGTATTGCGAAGGCGTCTAGAGTCGAGGATTTCTTTAACTTCGAAGTGTTGCTGACCATCAATCATGATGGGGGTGGGGGGTGGAGGTTGCCGATGCCAGCGATCAGAAGGAATAGTCGGTTTGAGTAAGCTGCAATGAAAAACAGGGTGTAAGCGTTTCAGGTTATGAGGCAAGTCAAGTTTAAAAGTCACAGGGTTAATCTGAGCAACGATTGGGAAAGGACCCACAAATTTAGGTGCCAGTTTCTTTGAAGGTTGTGCAGATTTGATAAACTTGGTAGAAAGGTAGACTGAGTCCCCAATTTGGAATGCAGGGTGTGGGGCACGCTTCCGATCAGCATACAGTTTATAATCTGCTTGTGCATCAGCCAATGCCTGTTGAATCATTGGCCAAGAGTCAGCCAGTTGTGTCGACCAATCATCTGTAGTGACTGCACTGGCAGGAGGCTGTGGGAGATCAGTGATAGGTACAAAGTCTTTACCCAGCGCCACTCGAAACGGGGTTTGTCCAGTGCTTTGATGCACTGCATTGTTGTAAGCCACTTCAGCAAATGGTAAGAGGTCCACCCAATTGTCCTGCTGATAATTTACAAAAGCGCGAAGGTATTGCTCCAGAGTAGAGTTAACAGCCTCAGTGGCCCCGTCCGTTTGAGGATGCCAAGCCGTGGAGAGGGCTTGCTTCGTGCCTAACAGCTTGAGAAAAGCCCGCCAAAACTGTGAGGTAAATTGTGTACCCCTGTCCGAAATCAAGCGGGAGGGACATCCGTGTAGCCTGTACACGTGTACAAGGAACAGGCGGGCCAATTGACGTGCCGACGGAATGGACACGCAAGGAATAAAGTGAGCCTGTTTGGAAAAATAGTCTTTGACCACCCAAATGACCGTTTTGCGTTGGCTGGGTGGGAGCTCTACAATAAAGTCCATGGATATTTCTTCCCAAGGGGAAGAGGGGGTTGCTACCGCCTGCAGCAATCCCTGGGGTTTGCCCACCTTGCGCTTGGACATTGCACAGACAGTGCAGGAAGCAATGTAGTCTTTGACATCTTTGCGTAATGTGGGCCACCAGAATTGCCTCCGAACGAGGTGCAGGGTTTTCACAAACCCAAAGTGACCTGCGAGTTTGTCATCGTGGGAACGTGTTAACACATCTTTCCTGAGGGTTTCAGGAACGTAGAGGCGGTCGGATTTCCAAGCGAAGCCTCTGTCAAAAGTCACAGTATCTTTATTCGCAAGCAACCAAGTATCAGTTTTTAGCTCTTTTAGAAACTTTTGTTGCAATTGGGAGGGAATTGACAAAGTGCTTGGCTGAGCAGCGCTTGTGGTAGGCGGTTGCTGCGCGCGCGTTTGGCTTCGCGTCACAGCCTGCATGCCCAATTGGGGCGCCGTCCAGAGGGTGCTCACCACATCTGGCGCCGCCCCAGAGTCCTGAGGTTGCCTGGACAAGGCATCAGCCAAGAAGTTCTTTTTCCCTGGAATAAATTTGAACTGAAAGTTGAAGCGATTGAAAAATTGAGCCCAACGAACCTGTTTAGGGCTCAGTTTTCGAGGGGTACTAAGAGCCTCCAAGTTTTTATGATCAGTCCAGACCTCAAAGGGATGATTTGCCCCTTCCAATAGATGCCGCCAAGCTTCTAAGGCAGCTTTCACTGCAAATGCCTCCTTTTCCCAAACATGCCAACGTCTCTCAGTCTCGGAGAATTTGCGGGATAGATAGGCACAGGGTTTGAGGCATCCTGCCTCATCTTTTTGCATCAATAATGCCCCAATAGAATAATCGGAGGCATCTGCCTGTACCACGAAAGGCTTGGAGGGATCAGGATGTTGTAAAATGGGCTCTTTGACGAACGCTGCTTTCAGCCGCTCAAACGCCGTTTGACAAGCGGGCGTCCACCTCAACAGCGCTCCGGGATTTTTGACTCTCCTAGTATCTCCCACCCCTTTTGTTCGAAGCAGCTCCGTTAGGGGCAAGGCAATCTCAGCGAACCCCCTGATGAACAATCTGTAGTAGTTGCTGAACCCCAAGAAACTTTGAAGTTGCCTGCGGGTGCGGGGACTCTCCCAGTCCATGATAGCCTGCACCTTGGCAGGGTCCATTTCTATACCTTTATCAGAAATCCTATACCCCAAGTAGTCAATTTGGGTCTGATGAAAGGCACATTTTGATAGCTTTGCATACAATTCAGCAGATCTGAGTTTACACAAGACTTTCTTTACCAGAGCTACATGCTCTTTCATGGTTTCCGTATAAATCAATACATCATCTAAATACACCAATACACCTTTAAACAGATGTTCATGCAAAACTTCATTGATTAATTGCATAAATACCCCAGGGGCCCCAGCCAACCCAAACGGCAACACCTTATACTGGAAGGCTCCCAACGGGCAATTAAATGCAGTTTTCCACTCATCACCCTCCTTGATTCGTACACGATAGTAGGCTTCTCTTAAATCCAGTTTAGAGAAGATCTTGCCCTTGGCCAGATGTGACAACATGTCCTTTATCAATGGCAAGGGATATTTGTTGGAAATTGAGACGGCATTTAATCCGCGGAAATCCGTACAAAGTCTCAATGTGCCGTCCTTTTTTGGGCGAAAAAGAACCGGCGCCCCCACGGGTGAATTCGCCGGCTCAATAAATCCGCGCTCCAAATTTTTGTCTACAAATTCCCTCAACAGAGTCAGTTCCTTTTGCGTCATGGAATAAATTTTTGGTTTAGGCAATTGAGTGTTGGGTAGCAGTTCTATGGCACAGTCCGTTTTTCGATGGGGAGGCAACTGGTCAGCTTCCTTTTCACCAAATACATCAGCAAACATCCTGTACTCAGCCGGCAAGCCTTCCAGAGGAGAGGCCGGGTAAGGCGGAGTCGCAGCTGCCGCAACCCCCACCATCTCCTCTGGGGCACCCTTCCCCTCTGCCGCTTGATAAAATCCATCCCTAAAGTGATAGTTCGGTAGACCCAGTTTATTTGGGGATTTTGCTGCACCAACCAGGGTACCCCCAACACCACCAATGGTCCCCCAACCGGAGCCACTACAAAAGATAACCCTTCCTGGTGACTGCCCAGTTGCAAGGCTACACGCCCTGTAAAATGGGTGACCGGTTTGCCCCCTGCCACGGACCCATCCAATTGAGTAAAAGCGATGGGTCGCTGTAAAGGGAACGTGGAGAGCTCCAAAGCTGCCACCACGTCGGGGTGCATAAGACATCGGGAACACCCCGAATCAATCATGGCCCATACTTCCACAGTCTTGGATTGGGAGCCCAATTTCAATTTCACCATGAGTATGCGGTAAGTGCCACTCACCGATGGAGGCTCGCGCCCGTCCTCTACCACCTGCCCAGCGGCGCCCTTTAGAGCAGGTGGCTGGCGTTTCCCGCCGGCTGCGGGATTTCGGTCTCCCCCTCAATTTCGAAGAACATCACATCGTCTCCCTCGGTTTCAGCCACCGCAGCTTTCTGTTTCCTCGGCAATGCAGGGGACTTTGCTGGCGGTTTTCCGGGCCGTTCCTCTACCTTCGCTTTTGGGCATGCTGCCACTCGATGCCCCTCCTTACCACATCTCAGACACAAGCCTTTTGCGTATCGCTTCTCCCGCTCCTCGTCCCAGGGTCGTTGTCCCGGTTTCCCCCCGGTGGTCGATGGGCGGCTGGGCTTCACCTCCCGCCCCGACTTGGCGGTCTTCCGCTGGGCAAAGATCTCCTGGGCATGTTCAGCCCTCCCCGCCAGCAGGATCCACTCATACAGCGTGTATGGGTCGTCCCTCCCCAGGGACCAGCGTAGCACTTCTGTATTCAAGCCATCCTTGAAGAGCTCGATAATGGTTGCTTGGGACCAGTCATCCACCTTCCCAGCTAGCGCTTTAAACTCCAAAGCATAATCGGCCACTGATCTGAACCCCTGCTTGAGTTCCTTCAGGGCTCGCTTTGCTCTCTCCTTTGCTAAGGGGTCCTCGAAGTGTTGCTTCAACGCCCCGAGGAACTCCTCGAGACTTTCCAGTTCAGGCGCCTCCGACTGGCACATCTGGACATACCAGTCTGCCGCCCTCCCCTTCAGTTTGGTGGCAATGGTGATGATCCTTGCCTTTTCCGATTGGAAAAACGCCCCCCATTCTTCCATGTAGGCTTTCGCGTTCGTCAGGAAGAACGAGAGTTTGGTCGGATCCCCATCAAACTTAACAGGGAAGTCTCGCATGCCGCCTCCCACCGCGCTGCGCCCCACCACCGGTGCTGCCGCGGCTCGTGTTTCCCTGGCTCGGGGCGGCACGGGGCCCCGGGGCGATCGCCCTGGCGATGCTGCGATTTCCATCTGGACCGACTGGTCCCCTTCGCGCCTCCGCACCACCCGTCGCCGTTCCGGGGACAGCCCCTGGGACGAGGGGGTTGAATGCCTTTGGCTTGATTCTTCCCGGACCTCTCGCAACGAGGTCACATCCAAGCTCAGCTGTTTCAATATAGCTTCCAACGAATCCATTTTAGACTCCAACACTCGGATCCGATCCGGAGTGGGTGAGCCCTCCGTTGGCTGCACCTGCACCACGTTGGGGGATAATGGGTATCTCTGCCTCCAGGAGGGACCCCCCGTTGCCGTGGCATCTCCTTGGGTCTCATCCCAGGTGAGCAGCTCGCCCGCCGAAGTTACGGTGGTCTCCGGGGCCGTTTTCAGCCCCCCGGCTTCACTCTCCGACTCGGAGCTCGCCTCCTCTCGGATGGCTGACAGCTCCCCACCCTGGGACGGTCGGCCGGACTGCCTCACGGTCGAGTCCGGTTCCCCTTCCTCCATCATCATGATGTCGGGTTCAGTCATCGCGGGCTCTCTCCCTCACAGGGTTAGACGCTTGTCTTTCCTGGACAGGGGCCAGCGGAGTTAGGAACTTAGGATTCTCAGCTTTATGTAATGATTGCCCTAGCCCCAAATACTCAGACTCACAAGAGGATGCTGAATGAAATCTGATTTATTAAAGTACTAGAGACAAATACAGAGAAAGCTGAGAATGAGCAAAAGCGCGCCAAATACAAACTTAAACCCTTGCTTCAAACGTATCCCGCCTCCCTCGTAACAGCCCCGCCCGGCACAGGTGCTAGCAATCGTCAGAGTTGCTAGCCTGGGAAAGTAACCTTGAGCGCAGTAGATAATACAAATACATTCCAAAGCAAAGCCAAAAGATAATGGTTCCCATCCTCCCTAGACAACTGAAACACGCATCCAATTAATGACATGCGAAACGTTACGATGCATCAAAGACATTGAAACGGCGCACATGACAGGAGAGCAATTGGCAAGGCCTGGGGCCACCTCAATTTCGCCTCCTGAGCCAATTTTGCCACTGCCCTCTTTAAGAGCCCATTAGCCTTTTCTAAATCCATGTCCACCATGAAGAGTTGTCAACCCACACAACCAGCAATTAAGATATTTAGCCTGACAAGCTATTTTCTGAGTTAAAGCTATTAAGGTGTTAAATTTTTCACCCTCCTTCAATAGTTGTTCATCAGTCCACTCGTGACTCAGGCGCCAGCCTATAAGGCTAACAAATCCATACCAGTGGATTAACCATAGTTCCATACTACAGGTAGGCTGGATTTCAGAATTGTATCTTAATACCTTTTCATATGAAAATATAAATTCCCTATTGTTCTAAATTGAGTGCATCTTCAAAGCTTCCCTTGAACCCTGTGACTCTCTTTTCCAGGTTCAGGGACCCGTATGGTCATCAAAACTACAAGGTATTAGACAAAAAAAGTTTAGGCGCATTTTTTTTTCTTTTTCTGCACAGTCCAGTGTCCAGCAGTATTTGGCAACACCAGTGTCTTCTTCAGGGTTTCTCCCAACTCAGTTGCTGACTCCCCTCCGACTGGTTTAACTCGATTTCCAGACTTAAAAGGATGCGTCTACTGTTCCAACAGTTGGACTCTGTGTTCCTGTAGATAGGGAGACAAGGACAAGACTTGCGCAGATAACTGTTTCAAATGCTTGCAGACAAATTTCTTCCCCATGGCATGCATGTCTCCTACTTCTCCACTAAGAATTCCAAGATAGAGTCACCCATCTCAAATGGACTGACTGCTAGTCTGTTCTTAGGAGCAATCCAGAGACTTAGTATTGTCACTAAAAAGGCCTGTGTCCATGTTAATCCTGCCTTTGGTCCTAGCCCCTCCAAGTGTCTTTTTAGCCTATAAAGAAAGCCTTTCACCCATTCTAAGAAACAGTTCACCCCAGGGCCACCCCCCTTTGGAGGTTCCCCTGGAGTTGAACCTGGTTGGTCTTTGGGTTGTCCTTTTGGCATACCACACATCTCTCACACACACCTGTTTGGCTTTCAAAAAGATTCCAGGACAAATAAATATTCTAGACACACAACCCCTAAAGTGTTTGTCCCATGTGACTAGATTGGTAGGTGTAGTTTTGGATATATCTAAGCACTACTTTGGATAAAACTAATTTTCTTGCCCTAGCAAAATGCCACCCTAAGTAAGTAGGCTGACCCAATTGCTTAAACAACAAGTCTCTTTCAAAACCCCCAAAATTGGGTCAAGACTTTTACAGCCAAACCTCTAATTTTAATATATATATATAATGACTTACAGTCAATTCATTTTTTTTAATAAAAACAATATTATATTTCAGTTGCCAATATTTAATTCCCCAATAACTTCCCTAAAATCAAAACTTGTAAAACTAGAAAAACAAGAAAGCATTGACATAAGAGTTTATCTAGTGTTTGGACTGTTTCCATAGTCAAAATTGTTAAAACAAAAAACAAAAACAAAACTCAGATAGATCATACCAGTCCATGGAAGCTCTACTAAAACCATAAGTTGTCCAAATTTTTTTTTTTTTCTCTCCCTCTCCTGTTTTTATCATCATGTGCCATGTTGAGGAGGGATTAAAATTTAATCCATATAAAATTTATAAAAACACACACACTTTTCTAAAACTGGAAGGCCAGGGGCAGAGCAGAGTGGAGCTGTGAGAGCAAAGGGGTGCCCCCCCTTCTCTGAGTCATTGCCTCTCTGAAACTGCCCACATTCCCCCCCTTTTCACAAGAAGAGTAATCATTTCCTTCCACAGCAGAAAGAGAAATCTCTGAAACTTAAAAGATTGTCCCCGGTGTGTGTAAAGGTATTGTAAAAGGAAGAATCCTAAAAAGATGGGGGAGTAAAGGATCTTCTGTAAAAGCACTGCCCCTCCCCTCTGTCACCCTTCTGTCCCCTCATCTGGGTCCTCAAGCCTGTAACAAGCAGGCAAGAGGCAGACTGAAGGGGGGAGTTTGGGTGAGACTGGGCAAATAATGAAACACACATACTCCTCAAACAATTAAAAAAGTGGGAAAGGATCGACAAATACCTTTCAACTTTCCCATAATATGCATTCAAATTACACAAATCACAACACACACACACAAAACCAGAATTAATGGTGGATGCAGGCATGGCCAGAACCTGCAGCCTCCTAAGGAATAGACTCACATAATCTCTCAACTCTCTTTTCACAACTCAAAACAGTTTCTCAACCTTACATGTACGCGCACATTGAGACAAACAAATGCTCTCAAAAAGAAAACTGCACACCAATGCCTCAACAGGCTGTTGCCACATGCAATCCATCACAGCCCTGCAGGAACACAGAAGCTCTTCCTCCCTGCCTCTCAGCCAGGAGAAAGGAATGCTTTATTAAAAGGGCGATAGCTCCCATCAAGATGAATCTAGCCGCTCCCATGCCTATTGGAGACAATCCACACTCAACTGCCCTATTGTGATTCAACTCAACTTCCTTCCCAGAGAGCCTGAGTCTCTCCAGGGCCTTTTCGTGCCTGTCTGTTTCCCGAGCTCTCCATCCCATGGAATACCTCCTCGACCAATCTTCCGAGAATTCCCCTGCCTCCCCCTCTTTGGGGCCGCAAACCTTGAGTTAAAAACAAGGCATTTCATCTTTCTTTTTCTCTCTTCCTCCTGGGGTTGCCCTGCAAACACCCTGTTCATTTATGGGCTCTGCCAGAATATCCTCCCAACCTTTCCCTTTTCTGTCCTATTTCAATAGCCATCCTCTGTTCCTCCAGTGTCGGGAAGACTGATAACAAAGTCTGAATATCTTGTCACCTTGGATTGTGGGTTTGCATCAATCCAATCCACAGACTCTCAACTAAATCACCGACACTTCATCCATCCAACCTTCCATCCACATACAGTTGCCAATCCTCAGCTCTCGTTTCCAAATTCGAATTAAGCAAACAACACAAAACACAAGGCTTGTGTTCCTCAGTGTGACCTTTGGTATACCCTTTGCATAATTGGTTTAGTTACTATTTCTATCCCTTCTGGCAACATTAGTTTATTGTTACTGCCCCATGGGTAATCCAGCTTGCTTCTTCCTCTGGGGTTAGGATAACTTTACTTAAGCTCCTGTAAGTGTGGTGTTATTATAGGGAAAAACTTCTTTCCCTTTAGTCCCCTCTCTAACCATATTTTTCCAAAATTGTGTACCACCCCATAGGCATTCTTTCTCTCAAGTCATCTCAACATCACAAGTTCATTCTTATTTCTCCTTCACTTTATTTAATTCACTTTTACCCAATTCCCTTCCACACAAATTAAAGTGGTCACCTACTCACAGCACTGAACACATGGCACAATCAAATCCCATGTCCCTCCATTCACAGCAAATAACAGACGGGATTGCATAGCCAAAAATTTGGAAGACCCGCAGCCTGGCCAGAGCTATGGATTTCCAAAAACTTGACGCATTCCCCTTTTACTGCAGAGGAATTCAGTTCTATAAAGGGACAGACTCACATTTAACTCCTTAAGGGACAAGCTCACATAGCTTTTCTCTCCTCAGCTCAGGACAGGTGCCCATGCCACATACACATACATGAGCACACACACAGACTCTCTGCACCATTTCCCTCAACAAATAAAATAAAATAAAAACTATTAACTTTTCAATTCTAATTACTAGGTCTCCCCACAGGTCTCACCCCCTTTTTTTTTTTTTTTTTCTTTTCCCCAATTGCCATTGTTTACCATTTTCTTATAACTTTCCTTTTCCCAATTTCTCAACAAGAGTCCAAGCGGACTCTCCTTAGGTATGTTTCTAGGTAATTCTGGAAGGGAAACCTTCCTTTTGGAACTTTTATTGTTGCCCATATTGATTACTGCCTTCCCTTACCCTGATCCCTGATCAGTACAGCCCTCTCTTGACCTTCTTATTGTTTTTACCCCCCCCCAAGGTAGAGCACTCCAGCCTCGCTGGATTTGCTTTTCAGCAATTTTAAGCCTCTGACTGTCGAGGGGGTAAAACCGGGCCGGCCTCCCAGCAGGCGCTGGCTAATTTTAAAGTCCGACCTCAACCTAACACATTGAACCAGCCATGTGGGTCTCCGCTTTACAGCGAATCGCCACTGATCTATGCACTGAAACTGATCCCAATGTCCATCTTTGGTCACCTTCTGATGGACTTTACTAATAACATTAGAATTGAATGTCCCCTCTTCTGGCCAGCCGACCCCGAAGGTGGGCCACTCATTTCTACAAAAAAATCTTCAGTGTCTGGGTCAGCCAGGGGATCTCCATAATCTCCACCCAAAAGTATCAGAAAAGTTTCTCACCATACACTTCAGTGGGGTGTCGGAGGTGCCACTTCCTTCCCCCATTTTCTTCTATTTTCTTCTACAACCTTAGGTTCGGGGCAATCCAGTCACCCCCCTTCTTCTCCGCAAACTTCACCGCCCTTTGGAACTGGTCTCCCAGCAGACGCTGGCTCTCTTTAAAGACCACTAACTTCCCGTCCAGTCTCCCAGCAATCGCTGGCTGTCTTTAAAGACTAGGGATGACGGTATTTGCGTGAAAAAGGGTTTCTCGGACCTATGTTTTTCTCCTAGGGTTCCCTCCCTGGGTTCCTTACACACTACAGCCGACCTGTGGCACCGGACTCTCAACGGCTACCACCAGGAACTGCGACTGTTTAACCACCCACACAACCTACACAGACTTGGGCACGCCGGCCCTATCTGTTTCTATTAGTGTGCCCTCCCTGGGTTCTGCACACACTACAGCCGACCTGTGGCACCGGACTCTCAACGGCTGCCACCAGGAACTGCGACTGTTTAACCTCCCACACAACCTACATGGACTTCATTAGGCACGCCGGCCCGAGTCCAGGGGGGTGTACGGGCCCCCTCTTCTATCCTCAAGCGGGATAGGCACCTCTTCTATCCTCAAGCAGGATAGGCACCTCTTCTATCCTCAAGCAGGATAGGTACCCCTTAGTTTAAGTATATACTTGCCTCAGTTATCTTGGTTCCACGTTCACTCAGCCTATCATTTGCACCACGCCGGCCGGCTCTCCATTCAGACCTCTCTTTTCCTTGTCATGAAGGGTTCTTGGAATCGGGAGGAGGTATCCCCAGGACCGAACCATCGACTCGGTCGAGACCTTCAGGAGAACTCTCCTGCGGCGCCTAGGCATCGACTCCAGGCGGCGGCTCCATGCCTTGGGGTTCCTCCCGTTCCAGCGAAAAATCGCCCTCGAGCAGTCCCATCTGGGTCGCCAAAATTGTTGTAGAAATGAAGACTAGGACGCTCGGGTCTTCATTCAGGAAAAGAGTTTAATATGCGCATAGGTTCAGACAAGCTCATGCTTCAAATTCTGAACCCCGAAGGTTCGGGGTCCTACTTCTCTTATACCCCCCCCATTGATTATACAGCATAGACTAAGTGTCAACTTAGAGATATATGATATAACTACAAAAGCAAGCCGTGTGAAACAAGCCTGGAGGAGCTGGTGAGCTTCCTCCCCGTTCCTTATCTTTTCTCACCTAGTTGCTACAGAATACACATACATTCTTGTTTCTTATCTGCCCGTTCGGCTCTTTCCCACATACCACACTTGCAACAGATAGCTTACTTGCAATAGACAATTGCCTGATGAAAGGGCTTTAGTTCTTTGTTGTTTCCTTGACCCTAATTCCAATTCCACCTCACTCTCACTGTGTCTCCTGCACAGTAATAGACTGCCGTGTCCTCTGGCTTCAGGCTGCTCATTTGCAGATACAGCTGGCTGCAGGAATCGTCCCTGGAGATGGTGGTGCATCCCTTGACTTTGTCCAAGTAGTAGGTTTCTCCATCGTAATCTACCATTGCAATCCATTCCAGTGCTTTCCCAGGGTCCTCTCTCAGCCAGTGCATGTAGGAGCATCTGAAGTCAAAGCCGGAGGCTTGGCAGGAGAGACGGAGGGACTCTCCAGCCCTTATCAGGTCCCCTTCAGACTCCACCAACTGGACAACAGACTGAACTCCTAAAAAAAAAAAAAAAAAAAACTTGTTTTAATAAGCTCTCCTGCATACAAGAATTAAAATGGAAAGAAGCCTTTCCAAGGCCCTCATTGCTTTGAACGGTCATTAAGCAATCAGCTGTTAAGTGAGGACTTCCTCTATATTGATGTGGAGGGAATGAGGAAAGAGCAACAAGTAGAAAAGAACTAAACTGGGGAGGGGTGGCGATATTGAGAACCAAAGGGGACTGAACTGCAAAATATCTCAAGGAACAATTGTTGGCAAGGAATCCATATTTCTACCTCAGCTTAAATTTTAGCTTTTTAAAAACGGCCAAGTATATTCCACTGCCCTGAGATTCCCTTCATCTCCCCTTCCGAAGTTCTAACCACTGTTGGAAGGAAATCTCGTCATCTTCATTCAGAGCTGGGAATAAAAAATGCTCAGGCCGTTGTGTGAACAGGTTGAAAGTTGATTTTTGAAGAGCTGGTACAACAACGGCAGTGGCCACAGTCTGGAATTTCCTTCCAGAAATTTATGTGGACAAGCTTTGCGATTCTTATGTGAAAATATTTCCGCCCTCTAGCAATATCCGTGCAAGCGCACTTGGCCGGTGGATGGAAAGGGGGCGCTCTCTAGGAATTCTGGGAAGGAGCAATTCCCCGGCGTTTTGTGGGGGGCACTCTGTGGGGGGGGGGCGCTGCTGGGTCAGGGTTCCCTTTGCTTGGGGCAGTTTGGCTTCCTGCCGAGCTGGGAGCTCTTCATGTTTGGCGCTGCTAGATAGGAAGGTGAACTTTCTGGAGAAGTAATCTTTTGTGGAGATCTCTTCGGCCTGGGAAGAATGTTCACCTGAATGGGTCATTTTATTTGAAAGATCTCTGGCCAAGTCTGAAAGGGATCTTTTGTCAGAACAGCTGGGTGCTTCCTGTTCCATTTTCACCTTTTGCCTTGCTTGAGGAGGGAAATCTGTATGGTGGGAAAAGGAGCATTTGGGGCAGAAAGTAAGGAGGAAGAGAGAGATCTTGATTCCTTATGAAACCACATTACCCACAGCGTCTTCCAAGATCAGCTTTGGGCTCTCACTTCATACTGTGGAGATTTGCTGCTGCTCATTCTAACTACACAAACTCAACCTTCTGTGACTGAATCAACTTGGAGGGTTTTTGCCAGGCTTCAGACTCACTTCCTCTCACTGTGTCCCTCGCACAGTAATAGACTGCCGTGTCCTCCGGCTTCAGGCTGTTCATTTGCAGATAGAGTTGGCTTTTGGAGTTGTCCCTGGAGATGGTGAAGCGTCCCTTGACATTTTCCGAGTAGTTAATAGTACTGGAATCGTACCTTATGTAAGCCACCCATTCCAGCCCTTTCCCTGGGGCCTGTCGCACCCAGTACATGCTGTAGTCACTGAAGGTGAACCCAGAGGCTTGGCAGGAGAGACGGAGGGACTCCCCAGGCCTCCTCATGTCCCCTCCAGTCTCCACCATCTGGGCTGCAGATTGGACACCTAAAATTAAAGTTATTGCAATGAGTTCTCCTGTATACAAGTATTAAGATGGAAAGGACCTGAATATGATAGAAACAGTTACCTCTGAGGACTGCTAGGAAGGACACCAAGTTCAGCCACAGGATCATTTTTGCTCCCTCCAATGATTGGAGGGGAATTGACAGGTGAGGATTTGGGAGACTGCAGGAACTTTGTGTTGGGGGGTGTAGCCTGAAAAGAGACACCCTGGGGCTCCTTTAAAGGGGAAATTGTGGCCTGATTTACATATCACTCAGCATAAAAGAGCCCCTCAGGGCATTGAGGTATAGATGTCTTTCAACAGACCTTTCACATACAGGACATAGGAGAAAGGGCAGTTTAGACTGGAATAATTAAAGCAAGATCTGACAGACCCTCCTCAATTCAACTAAGGGTTTTAAGGTGATAGGAAGAAATCATGCCGTGAAATTTCCTTAAATAGCCTCGTTAGACCCCGGACATGGAAAGGATGGCACATCGGAGATCAGGATGGTTGTTCCCTTGACCACGTTCTTTGGAAGACCCCCAAAATAAGTGAATGAGGACCAAGCCATAAGGACCAATTTATAAGCTACATTTGAATTTTACATAAACATCCAAGTCTGAAAGTTGGAATTAAAGAAAAAAAAATGTATTGGAAGCCTGTACAGTGTTCCTGATTAGTTTGTTTTTTTTAATTCGGCAACTCTATGGATTACATACTGTATATGGGGGGGGGGGGTCGGTTCCCATTTTGTATGGTCTTCTTATGGGTTATTAGCTGCCCAGAGTTGATTCATAAAAATACTAATAAAACTCCCTATCCTACACTTAGTCCGTGGAATGAGAAACACAAATAAATGATTTTGCATTTTCCAAACAATTCAGTTTGTTCTATATTTAGCAAAGCACATCTGTTCTCAACTCACATGTGGCTTCATGGTGAGGAATGTAATCTCCTGGGATGTTAAATTTCTCTGAATTCCCTTCAATGATCTCTTAGGAAAATGACAGCAAATGTAATGATGCCTCTGAAATGAGACAAGGCCTGTAGACCCTTCATTTATTGCCCTCCCCCACCCCCACCCCCACCCCACACATATGCAAAGCTCTTCAGTGTGGTGACACTGCCCCCTGGTGTATAACCTGAGGAGGGGAGGCATCTCCATAACTTCCCCAGGAGATTCTTGTCTTGAGAAATGGTAATTTCTTTCATTTCTCAGAAGAAATGAAAGAGTTCCAGGGAACTTAAGCCGGTCCAGGGAGAAATCCAAAGCTGCTCTTTTGTTATATGATAGGAAATTCCTTTTGATGGGTTATTCTATGAGATATTGTACTTTCTGGAGATTGTGCAATCTTATTTTTTTCTCCTAATATCATGAAATCATGTAAAAACGAGTTGGGAAGGACCATTTTGGTCATCTTGTACAAACCATCCCTAACTGGTGGGGAGCCAGACCCTCTCTGCAGACCCCAACCAAAAGAGGCTGTTCCAGCCAGATTGAAGCAGGTCCCCCTTGTTCTTCCCTCAACCTCCTTTTACTCCAGGCAGACCGGGTCGGAAGGGCTTATCAGTGGTCAAACTCTGCTCTGTACCTGTTCTGAATTCTCTCTGATAGGCGAGTAATTCTTAGCACCTCTTGTGCTTCTTCTACCATTCATTTGCAAAAGATTTTGCTAAAGATGAGACTTAGAGGAAAACATACTTTTATCCTCTTTTTAGTTTTCTTTATTTCTTCCAAATTTATTCCATTTTTCCTAGGTAAATTCCATCTCTACATACGCTGGACCATTTTTGGCTGTTTTGTATGATTCAGTTAAAGCAGAAGCAGTAACTGAGTATAGAGTCCTCCGGAAAAAAAAGAGGCACTTGGTTCATTGACCTTCAAGTTTTCCCTGAAGGTATATTCCACTGAGGGGAGGAGAGGAGAGGAGAGGAGAGGAGAGGAGGGGAGGGGAGAGGAGGGGAGGGGAGAATTGTCCCTTAATGTACAAATATCTTTGGATAAAGAGTCACTCTCTCCATTCACATGACAGATTTCTTTGAAACTCTTTTGAAATTATGGGCAAGTTCTTAAAGGAAAGCCTATAATGTCAGGACATGAGAAATAAAACAAGTAATGGTTTATGTGTCATTTAAGTTCTTGACACTAAGATTGGCAAGCACCCAACAAGAATTATGTAATGGCTTCTTAAGATACAGAATGGGTTGGCTTAGGTGATTTCAAAAGAAAAAATATGGGAGACTTTTCTATAAATATGGAGGGCCCATAAAACTAGACTTTTTATTTTTAGACTGTATACAAGAATTAAAATGGAAAGAAACTCTGTTTAGATGGTAGTATTACCTCTGAGGACTGCTAGTAAAGAAACCAAGTTTAGCCACAGGATCATTCTTGTTCTGTCTAACGAATGGAGGCTAATTCTCATGAGTACTGATGGCGAGCAGGAGGGGGCCCCTATCCAGGGGGGAAAACACATGCGTAGTACTGAGGAGGTAAGCACCCATTCAAAGAGACACAGATCAGACCCGCCTTACCTTTTGGGGTTTATCTGTCTGGGTTTTTTCCACCCTTCTTCAGTTTGATAGGATTTTCTGTCCAATGTAGCAGTAATAAAACACTAGAGCCCATTCCTTTTCTCAGTGTTGTTCCTGACGGTTAGGACATCAATCCTAACAAACTCTCTACTCCCATTGAAAGGGAGGGGAAAAAAAAGGAAGAGACATTTGGGAAAATGTCTTCGGAAAACCAGGAAATTTGGCAAACCATCCAACAACAGGCAGCAGCATTGCAACAGCATCAAAAACGAGTAGATCTCCAGATCAACACATTACAAGCAGGCTTCCAAGAACTTAAGCAGGTCTTTGCATCCCAGCTGTTTTTGAAGCATCCCGATCCCATGAAGCAATTCATAATGCATTCAGATGCTTCAGATTTTTCTATCGCCGCTGTGTTATTGCAATATACTAACAAAACAGAGAATACATTGCTCCCTTGTGCATTTTTATCCCGCACGCTCTCACCAGCAGAGAGAAACTATGATGTTTTTAACAAGGAGTTGCTAGCAATTAAAGCAGCATTTCAAGAGTGGAGGCACTGGCTAGAAGGTGCAACCTTTCCTGTGAAAGTTTGCACCTATCACAAGCATTTACAGTTTCTACAAAATACCAGATCCCTCACCTCAAGCCAAATCAGATGGAGCCATTTTTTCTCCAATTTCAATTCTGTTATTTCTTATGGACCCAAGGCGCAGAACTGTTTGGCAGATGCCCTGTCTCGATCCATTCACGCAACCTCCGCTACTCACCAGGAGGTACAGGCTACTATATTACAACCTCACAAGTTTTAGCAATCTATGAGGGGCAACCAAACAGAGATTTTAGCAGCAGACAGACAAGCAGAGGACCTATTTACAAGAGTCAGAGTTCAGCAGCAACAGGACCCGTAAGCCAGGGCCAGGATGGATGACCTCCAGAGGGGCCTGCAAGACAATGCCTCCCCATTTAATGTGGAGGCAGGAATCCTCTGGAATAGCGGGCAATTATACATTCCCCCCTCATAGAGGGAAGAAGTACTGAGACTTTGCCATGACCATCAAACGGCAGGGCACGGAGGTGTTTTCAAAACTCTCCATAGAGCTCTGAGAGACTACCATTGGCCTAAGATGACTGCAGACATAAAGGGCTACATGGCTTCTTGTCATACCTGTAGATGATCCAATCCTCTCCCAGGGAAGCCCACAGGACTCTTGCAACCCCTACCCACCCCCAGTAGGCCTTGGGATACCATTTCCATGGATTTCATCACTGATTTACCCCCGGTCCAGGGGCTGACTTCCATACTAGTGGTGGTGGAACTTTTCACAAAAATGGCGCATTTTATTGCTTGCAGTGAAAGCAGTGAAAGACTTTGTATTTCTAGATCCGAAGATTACTGTAGATGCTGACTGCAGTCCGGAAATCAGAAGACGCTTAATCCTTGGGAGAAGAGCAATGACAAATCTCAATAAAATAGTTAAGAGCAGAGACATCACACTGACAACAAAGGTCCGCATAGTTAAAGCAATGGTGTTCCCCGGAGTAACATATGGCTGCGAGAGCTGGACCATAAGGAAGGCTGAGAGAAGGAAGATAGGTGCTTTTGAACTGTGGTGTTGGAGGAAAACTCTGAGAGTGCCTTGGACTGCAAGAAGATCAAACCAGTCCATCCTCCAGGAAATAAAGCCAGACTGCTCACTTGAGGGAATGATATTAAAGGCAAAACTGAAATACTTTGGTCATATAATGAGAAGACAGGACAGCCTGGAGAAGATGCTGATACTAAGAAGAGTGGAGGGCAAAAGGAAGAGGGGCCGACCAAGGGCAAGGTGGATGGACGATATTCTAGAGGTGACGGACTCGTCCCTGGGGGAGCTGGGGGTGTTGAGAACCGACAGAAAGCTCTGGCATGGGCTGGTCCATGAAGTCATGAAGAGTCAGAAGTGACTAAACAAATAAACAACAAATTGAAATATTGGATATGCAGACTTTATCCATCTTGCTCCAGTCCATTAATTTCTAGCATATAAGAGCCTTTTAGCTTCCATCTCTGGATGGATGAACCATTACCTTGGAAGTCTGCTAAAAGGGAAATGAGTTGGAGCAAAAGGATCATTTTCCTTTCTCAGTGTGTAAGAGAAGAAGTTCCAGGCAGCCTGGCTCTGGACCTGAAGCTACAGCTTGAGGAGGGAGGAGAAGGAGGCATATAAAGAGGAAGGGTGTCAGTGTATTAACATACACTTCAGGATAACAGAGAAGCAGAGCTTCTTGGTAGATGGCCTTGGTAGTCTGGACACTTTGATGAATCCCTGCCTCTCTGGCAGATAATCCCTGAATATATGGAATGTTTATTGCACAGTTTAGATCTTTAGAACAATTAATAACGCTTTGATATCCTACCTACTTCCAGGATATTGAATGATGATATCCCATTCCAGGATTTTATCTGAGTCCAGGCTCACCCCAATCACATTGCAAAGAGTGAAGTTGAAATTGGAATGTTCAGGCCATATTAATAATTTTTATTTTCCCTCCAGCAAAGTTTCTGATTCGACACCTATAACAAAAGAGTCCTAAAGTTCTCACTAGAGGGCTGATTTCTTCTTCTCAGGTAGCATATACACAAAAGAAACCCCTCTGTTATGGAAGTAGAGGAAACAAACTGCAGCAAAATGATTGCATTTATCTTTGTCCTTTCATTCCACTTGCTATGCTCTATTGTAGATGGCTGGAAAATGGACACAGAATCACAAAGGTTAATTTTATAATGAATTAGATCTTGGTGAAATACATTATATCCTACAGTCAGATATACATTAGGTTTTCAAAAGCACTTTTTCCTATCTGGAGACACTTATTATTTTGTCCTAACAGGCAAGACAGATTGGGAGATTATGGGAGGTCAAAGTGTGTGGGAACTTCCGGGGAAGATATGGTGAACTGAGGATTACAATGGAAGGAATAGTGGGCCTGTAGACCGACTCTTCATAATTCCTCTCTGGATAAGGAGACGACTTGAGATCACCCACATGTCCTCCAGACAGTGGCTCCTCATGACGAGGCCACAACACAGCAGTCTCCAGCAGGTTTAGCCCTCTGGCAGAAAAGGGAATAGCCATTTTTTTTTGCTGAAGCCAAAGATGGCACCTTTGAAAGGACACCCATTGCTCACTAGTATAAAATTGGTGATCATTAAAGATGGTCTAAGGGTACAGATGGATCTGAAATAAGAGTTTGGAATTAATTATCAGAAACTTCCCCATAGGAAATTTTTATAATTATTGTAAAATTTTGTCTTGTAGAGAGAGCTGTAATTGCAGTGAGTTTTCATCCAAAAATGGTGGAAATGATCAGCCTCAGAAGTGTCGTCCGCTCTGAATACACCCTTTCTACTGGCTGCATATTCAGGGGGATTTTGCAGACCATCAGTGCCCCCTAGTGGAAAATGTGAGAAGATGAGGCAGAAGGCTTAACCCTCCAAGGAGATGCCTGTATTCTAATCGGGGAAGGGAGGTAGGAAGAAGTTACTGAGCTCTGGAAGACCAAACCAGGTCCAGTGAGAGAGGTGGGGATAGAATCAGGGCTTGTAAGAATTAGGGCTGTGTAATAATTACATTATTACAGCAACAAATAGGGAGAAGAAAATGATTATTAAAATCAGGGAGAATAATGAAGACTTAGTTGATAATAAAAGAATCAAAAAACCATTTTATATATATTTTTTCACACTTATATGAAAAACAAGAAATTTCCTTAGATAAAATTGAGGAATATTTTAATAAGCAAAATCTCCCCAAACTCTCACAAACTCAAGAAGTGGTAATTAACAGTCCAATATCAAATCAGGACATAATAGAAGCTATAAAGAAACTCAAAAGAGGAAAAACACCCGGACCTGATGGTATATCGTCAGGATACTACAAACACTTTATAGAACAAATTATAAACCCATTTAGATATTTATTGAATTCGATTATATATGGATCAAAAATACCAGAGACATGGATTGAAGATAATATAACACTTATGCCAAAGGAAGGACAAGACGCAACTCTAACCAAAATTTATAGACCAGTATCATTGTTAAATAATGACTAGAAAAAAATTACTTCAATATTTTCAGAAAGATTAAAAACAATTCTACAAGAAATTATTGATCAAGATCAAAGTGTTTCTTTGCCAAAAAGAAAATTGAAAGTTAATCTATGAACCGTCATCGACATTTTGGATTATGTACAACATCATAACGAATGCCAAATAGCTTCAATATTTTTAGATGCTGAAAAAGCTTTGACAATCTGACCTGGTCTTTTATGATTAAAGTTTTAGAGAAAATGAAATTTGGGGAATCATTTGTGAAAGGGATTGAAGCAACATACACAACACAAAGAGCTAAGATTATACTGAATGACGAATTGAAAGATAATTGCAAAATAGAAAAAGAAACAAAACAGGGATGCCCCCTATCACCTCTCTTATTTATTCTAGTCCTAGAAGTCCTGAATAGAGAAATAAGAGGGGATGGTCAAATAAAAGGAGTAAAAATTAGAAAAAAAAAAAAACAAACAAACAAATTTATAAATTAAAAGCAATTGAAGATGACCTAGTATTCATATTACAAATCCCCTAGGTTCTATAACATTTGTTTAAGAAATTAAAGAAAGTTGGAGAGTGGCAGGATTTAAGGTAAATACAAAAAAACAAAAAAAAAACAAAAATGTTGAGTAAAAGCATGACTCAAAAACAACAAGAAACTTTAATAACTAAATAAGGTTTTACAATAGAAAAAAAGATTAGATACTTAGGAGTAATATTATCAACAAATAATATAAATATTATTTCAAAAGAATTATGTGGAAATTTGGAAGGAAATAAAAATTGATATGGAAAGAAGGGGAAAATTACAACTATCTTTGCTCGGAATGATATCTGTAATCAAAATGGATGTATTACCAAAGATGCTATTTCTTTTCCAAAGATTACCAAAACTAATCAATAAAAAAATAGTTAAAGTATGGCAAAAAGATTTCTCAATTTTTATTTGGCAAGGAAAAAGAAGGGCATTCAATTTAAATTATTACCAGATGCTAAAGAAAGAGGAGGGTTGGGGTTACCAGATCTCAAATTGTACTCTGAAGCTTGTTGCTTTCTGTGGATAAGAGAATAGTTAATGTTAGAAAATCCGAACCTTCTACAGCAAGAGGGAACTTAGATGTGGGTGGCTGCATCTATTTGGAATGAAAAAGCAAAAATGAACAAAGAATTGAGAAATCATACTATTAGAAAAGTATTATTGAGGGTTTGGGATAAATATAACAGTAGATTATTACAAAAAATACCAGTGTGGATATCGCCACAAGAAGCTTTTGCAAGGAGGGAAAGTTCAGATGATTAGACAAATTGGTTAATATAAAAAGATATAATCAAATATGAACAAGATACACCTAGGTTAAAAACAAGAGAAGAAATAGAAGGAGAAGGACACCGGTGTCATTGGTTCACATATATGCAGTTAAATGAACAATTTAAATGAGATAAAAAATATATAAATTTAAAAAAGAAAAAACCTGATCGAAAAACAGTTATATATAAATAATGAGCATATTATGACAAAGATGTAGAAAATGTTATTATAATTAAATCAAGAAGATGAACAGGTCAAAGAGTCTATGATTAATTGGGCATGAAATTTTGGATATAACATTTTATTAGATAAGTGGGAAACGATGTGGACAAAGTGTTTAACATTTACTTTGTGTTATCTTTTATTGGAAAACTTGTACAAAATTATCTACAGATGGAACCTAACCCCACAAAAATATGCAAAATTGTATAAAAACGTTTCTAATGTATGTTGTAAATGTTCACAAAGGGAAGGAACATTTTACAAATCACTTTGCCTTCTGCCAGTTGGAATGCGAGAAATGCATGAAAATGAAGGGACAATCTTCTATCATCCCTAAATCTATATATATATTTGGATAAAGGAGATACACTATCCATTCACATAATATGGATATTCTTAAAAGAATTTTGAAATTTTGGGCAAATCCTTAGAGGAGTCAAGACAGGCGTGTTGAATAAATCTTACCTAAGATATAGAGCAAGGTTACATTTTATAAATAAAAACCTAGCATTCCCATGTGGAGGTTCTGCTGTTGATTTTCATAAATCACAGATCAAAAACTACAAGGTGAGACCATAGAAGTAATTTCAATATTTTTTTTCCATTTAATTTTCCTGTTGAGCAAAGAGGCTGAGCGATTCCAACCTTTCTCCCATCCAGAAGTTACTGGGGAGGGCGGCAGGTGGGGAGGGGGTTTTCCTAAACCACCTAGAACATGACTTTCCCTGGAACTGACTTGAAACCCCCGATCTACGTTCCTTTGCTATTCTAAGTAGTATAACACGACCGCAATTAGGCTACCCTTGGCAGAAAGTTTTTAGGCCTTATTTTCTTACTTCTGCCCCATTCCTTGGTGTCACTCCACACCACACTCTGGCAGGCCTTGCAGCATCCTTATTTTATTACTACATTTCGACTGGTAGCAGAGGAAAATGATTGTAAATGTATTTAAACTTCCAATTGCCTATATGTGTGTGCATACTTTCATGTCTGTGTGTCTCTGGTTGTGTACATATATGTAGTACATCTATGGATAGAGGGAGAGAGGATATATAGACATAGAAACAAATGCACCCAAAGAGGGAGAGGGGAAGATCTGTGTCTCAAGAAAGAGTAAATGAGGGTTGAACTTCAAAACCAATAAAAGAATGAAGAGTTCTAATTACTGAATCAATTCTGTATTTCCTGATACTTTTTGAGAGCAGAACTTGAGAACGATTTCCCTTTGCTGTTTTTAAGGAGGATTAAAAAAAAGAAAAGACACTATTCAATTTATATTCTGTACTGAGATTTGCCATTTTCTTCCCATCCAAATGGAAAACAGATCCCAGAATGCCTAGGCCAAGATCAGCTCTTTGGTCCTCTTGGCACTCAGGCAGCTTTCTCAGCTCCCTCTCAAGTCTCCTGGGAAAATGCAGCCTTCTGGGGCTGAGCTGACTTGCAGAGCTGCTCTGAGGAAGGGAAGGTTTTTGCCCGGCTTCAGACTCACTTCCTCTCACTGTGTCTCCCGCACAGTAATAGACTGCCGTGTCCTCCGTCTTCAGGCTGCTCATTTGCAGATAGAGTTGGCTTTTGGAGTTGTCCCTGGAGATGGTGAACCGTCCCTTCACTTTGTCCGAGTAGTAAATAGTACTGGAACCTGGATTTATGTATGCCACCCATTCCAGCCCTTTGCCAGGGGCCTGTCTCACCCAGCTCATGTCATAGCTGCCGAAGTTGAACCCAGAGCCTTGGCAGGAGAGACGGAGGGACTCTCCAGGCCTCCTCACGTCCCCTCCAGACTCTACCAGCTGGGCCTCTGACAGGACACCTAAAATAAAAGTTGTTTAAATGAGCTCTCCTTTATACAACAATTAAAATGGAAAGAACCTGAATAGGAGGGAACCAATTACCTCTGAGGACTGCTAGGAAGGAAACCAAATTCAGCCACACAATCATTTTTGCTACCGTTAAGGAATAGAGGGGACTTTTCAGGAAAGGATTCAGGAAAGGGCACAAACTTTGTGTTGGTGGGTGTAGCCTGAAAAGAGACATCCTGGGGCTCCTTTAAAGGGGAAATTGTGGCCTGATTTACATATCGCTCAGCATAAAAGAGCCCCTCGGGGCTTTGAGGTATGGATTTATTTCAACACACCTTTCACACATGGGACATAGATGAAAAGGCAGCTTTACACTGGAATAATTAAAGCTTCTGACACATGCTCCTCACTTAATGTACGGGTTTTAAGTTGACAGAAAGAAATCGGGCATTGAAATTTCCTCAAATAGCCATGTTACAGTCCGGAAATAAAGAGAATGGCACATCGGAGTTCAAAATGGTTGCTCCACCGTTGTTCCCTTGACCACGTTCTTTGGAAGAAACCAAAATTAAGTCAGTGCAGACCAAGCCATAAGGCCCAATTAATAGGACACAGATCAATTTTACAAACACATCCAAGCCTCAAAGTTGGAATATAAATCATTGGAAGCCTGTATGATGTTTCTTAATGGTTTGGTTTTTAACTCAGCAGCCGTACTGATTACAAATATTGGGAGGTTTTTGGGTTGCCATTTGTATGGTCTTCTTATCTGTTTTTGACTGCCCAGAGTTAATTCATACTAAGACTCAAAAATCTCGCTCTCCTACACTTATTCCATGGACTGAGAAACAGCAATAAATGACTTTTCATTTTCCAAACAATTCAGTCTGTTCTATATTTAGCAAAGCACATCTGTTCTCAACTCAGATGTGGCTTCATGGTGAGGAATGTAATCTCTTGGGATGTTAAATTTCTTTGAATTGCCTTCAGTGGTCTCTCAGGAAAATGAGAGTAAAAGTAATGATGCCTCCGAAGTGAGACAAGGCCTGCAGACCCTTCCTTTGTCCCCCTCCCCCTCCCCCACCCCACCCCACCCATATGCAAAGCCATTCCGTGTGGCAACACTGCCCCCTGGTGGAAAACCTGAGGAGGGGAGGCATCTACTTAACTTTCCAAAGAGATTCTTGCATTAAGAAATGGTAATTAGGGCTCAAAAGAAATGAAAGAGCTCCAGGAAAGTTATGCTGCTCTAGGGAGTAATCAAAAAACACACTTTTGTTATATGACAGGAAATTCCTTTTGATGGGTTTTTCTATGAGATACTGTATATTCCTGAGGTCGTGTATTCTTATTTTTTCTCCTAAATATCATGAAATCGTGTAAAAACGAGTTGGGAAGGACCATCTTGTTCGTGTAGTACAAACCATCCCTAACTGGTGGGAAGCCAGACCCTCTCTGCAGACCTCCAACCAAAAGAGACTGTTTCAGCCGGACTGAAGCAAGTCCCCCTCGTTCTTCCCTCGGCCTCGTTTTACTACAGGCAGACTGGGTCGGAAGGGCTTATCATTGGTCAGAACCTTCTCTGTACCAGTTCTGAATTCTCTGTGAGAGGTGAATAACTCTGAACATCCCTTGTTCATCTTCTACCATTCATTTGCAAATGATTTTGCTAGATATCAGACTTAGAGGAAATCATAATTCTATCCTCTTTTTATTTTTCTTTATTTCTTCAAACTGTATCCCACTTTTTTTACATAAACTCCATCTCTACATTCACCGGACCCCTTTTGGCCATTTCCTATCCTTCAATTAAAGCAAAAGCTGTCACTGAATATACAGTCCTCAGGATAAAAGAGGCACTCAGTGCATTGACCATCCACCTTTCCTTGAAGGTATATTTCACACAAGAGAGGGGAGAGGAGAGGAGAATTTTATGCTCTTTTTAGTTTTCTTTATTTCTTCAAAATTTAATCCATTTTTCCTAGGTAAATTCCATGTCTACATACGCTGGACTATTTTGGCCATTTTGTATGGTTCAGTTAAAGCAGAAGCAGTAACTGATTATAGAGTCCTCCGGAAAAAAAAGAGGCACTCAGTGCATGGACCTTCCACTTTTCCTTGAAGGTATATTCCACTGAGGGGAGGAGAGGAGAAGGAGGGGAGAGGAGAATTGTCCCTTAATTTACAAATGTCTTTGGATAAAAGAAACCCCAAAGAACTGAATTCAGAACAAGCCAGGAGGAACAATTTATAAGTCAGAGTTTAATGAGATAAATCAGAGGGAGAAACAGAATAGATGGAGCCAGTGGGTTGTTCTTTGCCTATTTGAATGGTTTTTAAGTCAGTAGTTATATGAATTTAATTTTTTCCTTTGTTTGAGTCGGCATTTTGTGTGGTGTTTTTATCAGTTGCCACTTGCCCAGAGTTGATTCAGCCAGATGGGCAGTCATAGAATTTGACAGAGTAATAATAGTAATACCAATACCAATACCAATAATAATAATAATAGCAGTAGCAGTAGCATTAGTAATACCATTGCCATATACCCATAAAAATGCCAGCAAATACACTCTCTCTCTGGACTGGGAAATACTCTTAAGTCTCTTTCTATTCCCCAAAGGGTTCCGTTGCTCTCTATTTAGCAGAGCACATCTGTTGTCAACTCTGACATGGCTTCCCAGTGAGGATTGGAGCCTCCTTAGATGTGAAATTTTCTTGAGACCTTTTTGGTGAACTATTATGGAAATAAAACATATAAACAGAAAAAAACAAGGATGCCTCCAAAATGATAAGTTTGATAAGGATGGAAAGTTTAGATGACAAGTTAAAATGGTTAAGATATAAAGATATAATCAAATATGAACAAGATACATCTATGCTAAAAACAAGAGAAGAAATAGAAGGAGAAGGACACCGGTGTCATTGGTTCACATATATGCAGTTAAATGAACGATTTAAATGAGATAAAAAATTATATAAATTTAAAAAAGAAAAAAAAGTTCAAAAAACAGTTATATATAAATAATGAGAATATTATGACAAAAATGTAGAAAATATTATTACAATTAAATCAAGAAGATGAACAGGTCAAAGAGTGTATGATTAATTGGGCAAGAAATTTTGGATATAATATTTTATTAGAGAACTGGGGGAAAATGTGGACAAAGGGATTAAAATTTACTTTCTGTTATCATTTATTGGAAAACTTGTATAAAATGATGTACAGATGGAACCTAACCCCACAAAAATATGCAAAATTGTATAGAAACGTTTCTAATGTATGTTGTAAATGTTCACAAAGGAAGGAACATTTTACAAATCACTTTGCCTTCTCCCAGTTGGAATGCGAGAAATGCATGAAAATGAAGGGACAATCTTCTATCATCCCTAAATTTGTATATAATTTTGGATAAAGGTGATACACTATCCATTCACATAATATGGATTTTTTCTAAAGAATTTTGAAATGTTGAGCAAGTACTTATAGGAGTCAAGACAGGCATGTTGAATAATTCTTACCTAAGATATAGAGCAAGGTTACATTTTATTAAAAAAAAACGAGCATTCCCATGTGGAAGTTCTGGTGTTGATATTCATAAATCACTGATCAAAAACTACAAGGTGAGACCATAGGAGTTATTTCAATATTTTTCTCCATTTAACTTTCCTGTTGAGCAAAGAGGCTGAGCATTCCAACCTTTCTCCCACCCGGAAGTTACTGGGGAGGACGGCAGGTGAGGAGGCAATTTTCCTAAACCACCTAGAATATGAACTTCCCTGGAACTGACTTGAAACCCCTGATCTACGTTCCTCTGCTAAACTAAGTATTATAACACAACCACAATTAGGCTACCCTTGGCCTGACGTTTTTAGGCCTTATTTTCTGACTTCTGCCCCCTTCCTTGGTGTCACTCCACACCAAACCCTGTCAGGCCTAGCAGCATCCTGAATTTATTACTACATTTCGACTGTTGGAAGAGGAAAATGATTTTAAATGTATTTAAACTTTCAAATGCCTATATGTTTGTGCATACTTTCATATCTGTGTGTCTGTGTGTGTGTACATATATGTAGTACATCTATGGAGAGAGGGAGAGAGGATATATAGACACAGAAACAAATGCACCCAAAGAGGGAGAGGGGCAGACCTGCATCTCAAGAAAGAGGAAATGAGGGTTGAACTTCAAAACCAATAAAAGAATGAAGAGTTCTAATTACTGAATCAATTCTGTATTTCCTGATACTTTTTGAGAGCAGAACTTGAGAACAATTTCCCTTTGCTGTCTTTAAGGAGGATTAAAAAAAAGAAAATACACTATTCAATTTATATTCTGTACTGAGATTTGCCATTTTCTTCCTATCCAAAAGGAGAACAGATCCCAGAATGCCCAGGCCAAGATCAGCTCTTCCTTCCTCTTGGCACTCAGGCAGCTTTCTCAGCTCCCTCTCAAGTCCCCTGGGAAAATCCAGCCTTCTGGGGCTGAGCTGACTTGCAGAGCGGCTCTGAAGAAGAGAGAGTTTTTGCCAGGCTTCAGACTCACTTCCTCCCACTGTGTGTCTTGCACAGTAATAGACTGCCGTGTCCTCCGTCTTCAGGCTGTTCATCTGCAGATAGAGTTGGCTTTTGGAGTTGTCCCTGGTGGTGGTGAAGCGTCCCTTGACGTTTTCCGAGTAGGTAATAGTACTGGAATAAGGATGTATGTATGCCACCCATTCCAGTCCTTTTCCGGGAGCCTGTCTCACCCAGCTCATTTCATAGCTCCCGAAGTCGAATCCGGAGGCTTGGCAGGAGAGACGGAGGGACTCTCCAGGCCTCCTCACGTCCCCTCCGGACTCCACCAACTGGACCTCACACTGAACTCCTAAAAAAAATAAAGGTGTTTCAATGAGATCTCCTGAATACAAAAACAAAAATAGAAGGAAATTCTGTAGAGAGGGAAGAATTACCTTGCAGGACTACTAAAAAGGACACCAGGTTTAGCCAGGGGACCATTTTTGCTCCCTCTAACAAATGGAGGGGAATTGGCAGGAAAGAGGTCAGGAAATTGCACAAACTTTGGGTTGGTGGGTGTTGCCTGAAAGGGGAAACCACGGGGCTCCTTTAAAGAGGAAATTGTCTGCTGATTTGCATATCGCTTGGGATAAAAAGGCCCTCAGGCCATTGATCTCCTAGATTTCCCTGCATCCATTCTAAACTGGTGATTATCAACACAACTTTCCAGTGCTACAAAAAGTGAAAAAGGTTTTTTTTTTTTGCTATGAGGACATAGAAGAAAGGGCAGGTTTACATTAGAGTAATTAAAACAAAGAAATACAAAATTTCACCACTTCTCAAAATTAATTCAACATAAGAGATAATGGACTAGCAATAAGAACTTTTGAAAGAGAAATTTTAGAGCTAGAGGATGAAACGAAGAGCACATCTGGGTTCAGGAAATTTTTTCCGCCTTCCTTGCCCTTTGGAAGACACCCAAAAGAACGCTTAGCAAGCTAGGAAGCACAATTTGTAGGTCAGAGTTGAATCAGAGAAATTGCAGGGAGAGAACAACCAGATAGAGCCTAAGGTGTGTTCTTGGCCTATTAGATTGGTTTTTAACACAGCAGTTGAATGGATTTTATTTATTGCCTGTTTTGGGCTAGTATTTGGTGCTGTGTTTTTATCAGTTGCTTGTTACCCTGCATTAACTTGGCAAGCCGAGCAGCCATACAAATTGAAAAAACAATAACAACAATAACAATAACAATAGTTTGGGTAACCATGGGCCCGTCAGTCTCTCTCAGCCCAGCTCACCTCACAGGGATGTTGTTTTGGGGAAAATAGGAGGAGGAAGGAGTAATGAGCACGTTCCCCACCTTGAGTTATTTATAAAAAATAATAAAGGTGGTACAGAAAATAAATAAATGTAAAAAAAAAAAACTACCAATCCCCTATGATAATAAAAATGCCAGCAAATACACTCCCTCCATGGGTGATAAATGCTAATAAATCATTTTCTATTCTCCAAAGAATTCAGTCTGCTCCGTATTTAGCTAACCACATCTGTTGTCAACTCAAACATGGCTCCACAGTGAGGAGTGGAGCCTCCTGAGTTGTGAAATTTTCTTGAGACCTTTTCAATTAACAATTATGGAAATAACAGAAAAAGGAATGGTGCCGCCCAAAGGAGGCCGTCTCCAATGTCACTTGTTTTATCTCCCTACCCCACCCCCACTCCAGACACAGGCAATGGGATTCCGTGTGGCAATGCTGCCCCCTGGTGTGTGAAGTGAGGAGAGCAGGCCTCTGCCCAATTCCCCACAGAGATGCTTTATGGGCAAATATTTCCTTAATATGCCTATTGCCATTGATAGTAAGAAGGATTATTAAAATACAATAAGTAAGTAAGTAAGTAAGTAAGTAAGTAAGTAAATAATAAAAGTAAAAAAAAAATGATGAGACCATAGGATTTATTTCATGATTTTCTTTCTCTTTCAGTTTGACTGTTAAGGAAAGAGGTGGAAGGAATCCAGTCTTTCCCAGAATCTGAAGTCAGAGGGGAGGACGCCAGGCCAAGGCATCCCGGGGTTGATAGCTGGAGGTAGCAGGAACTACTAGGCAGCTGCTCCGAGGCATGAAGACTGTCCAAACTGTACAGAACCAAGGCTTCTGGGAGAGGAGATGAGCAACAGACCATGTTGGGCTCTCTTGGCTCTGCTTGGCTAAGGGGAGAGCAGTTCAGGATTAAGGAGACTGAACATATATCAATGTGGAAGGAAGGAGAAGGGAGCAACATGTAGTAAAGAGTTAGACTGGGGAGACTTGGCAATACTGACAACCAACGGGGACTGAACTGTAAAATAGATCAGGGAAGAATTGGAGGTAATCATCTCTCTACCTCAAATTAAATTTTAACTTTTTAAAAACTGTCCAGTTTATTCTACTGCCCTGAATTTTCCTTGGTCTCCCCTACAAAATGGCTAACCAGGTTCCACACTGATAACTCCAGGTTACTTATTCCCATTTGCTATGATGGACAGGAATCTGCTTCTTCTCAGTCCTAATAGACACATTCAACCTTCTGTGACTGAATCAACTTGGACACCTGCTCTGAGGAATAGAAGGTTTTTGCGAGGCTTCAGACTCACTTCCTCCCACTGTGTCTCTTGCACAGTAATAGACTGTCGTGTCCTCTGGCTTCAGGCTGTTCATTTGCAGATAGAGTTGGCTTTTGGGGTTGTCCCTGGAGATGGTGAACTGTCCCTTCACAGACTCTACATAGAACTGTTTACTGGCATCATACCAAATAACTGCAACCCATTCCAGCCCTTTTCCAGGGACCTTTCTCACCCAGTCCATTATATAGCCCCCAAAGTTGAATCCGAGGCGGAGGGACTCTCCAGGCCTTCTCACGTCCCCTCCGGGGACCAACTGGACCTCAGACTGAACTCCTAAAAAATAAATTAATAAATAAAGGTGTCTCAATGAGATCCCCTGAAGACAAAAGCAGATACTAGAACGAAATTCTGTAGAGAGAGAAGAATTACCTTGGAGGATTACAAATAAGGACACCAACATTAGCCAGGGGACCATTTTTGCTCCCTCAAACAAATGGAGGGAAATTGATAGGAAAGGATTCAGGAAACTGAACAAACTTTGGGTTGGTGTGTATAGCCTGAAAAGGGAAAACATGGGGCTCCTTTAAAGAGGAAATTGTGTGTTGAATTGCATACCACTTGGGATAAAGGAGCCCCTCAGGGCATTGAGTTACAGGTTTCTCTGCATATTCCTTACATGGGTGTTTACACAGATTTGTCCCTTCACTCTTTGTCCCTTTAATAAGCCTCTTTTGTTAATCCAGTAAGAAAAAAATGATCCAGCTCACAATCTTGGTTCGTCATTTGCAAATAAATTTTGAAAGAGACATGAAAGGAACAGGACGTCTATGTTCAGTATTTTTTTTCCACTTTCCTTGCCCATTTGAAGACACCCAAAAGAATGCCGACCTAGCTATGAGGCACAATTTGTAAGAGGGAGCTGAATCAGAGAAATCACGGGGAGAGAAAAACTCAATTGAGCCTATGGTGTGTTCTTTGCTTACTATTGTTTTTTAACTCAGCAGTTGTATGGATATCATAAACTGGTTGTTTTGGGTTGTTATTTTGCGTGCTGTTTTTATCAGTTGTTAGTAGCCCAGAGTTGGTTCGGCGAGATGGGCAACCATACTAATTGAAATAACAACAAAAACAACAATAATAGAGGCAGTAGTAATACCAATATCAATACTAAAATCTTAACTAATAAAAATATCAGGAAATACACTCTCTCTGTGGACTGAGAAATACTTATCAATCCCATTGCATTCTCCAAAGAATTCAGTCTGCTCTGTGTTTAGCAAAGCACACCTTTTGTCAACTCAGATGGCTTCACAGGGAGGACTGGAGCCTCCCCGGATGTGAAATGTCCTAGAGACCTTTTCAGTGAACTTTTACAAGAAGAACAGAAAAATAGTGATGCCCCCCAAATGAGACCATATCCAATGAGGGTTCTTTGATCTGCCCGCCCCACCCCCACCCCACACACAGCCAATGGGATTCAGTGTGGCAATGCTGCCCCCTGGTGTGGAAAGTGAGGAGGGGAGGCCTCTTCCCAATGTCCCCATGAGATCCTTTCCGGGCAAAGATTTCCTCCGTGGGCCTATGGCTGTTTGGATAGTTAGAAGGATTATGCCACAGTTGCATTTCTTGCACGCTGCCATGGCATTATATGACGCCCCATTCCAGCATTCTATCTGAAGCCAGTCTCATCCAGATCAGATTACAAACAATAAAGTTGAAATTGGAATCTTCGGGCCATATTAATAATGTTTTTGTTTCCTTCCAGCAAACTCTCTGATTGGATACCTCAAACAATAGAGTCCCAAAGTTCTCACTAGAGGGCTGATTTCTACTTCTGTTGTAGATGGACAGAAGACATCCCCCTCTAATGGATGCAGAGGAGACAAATTGGAGCACCAGTATTGCATTTGTCCTTCTCCTCTCATTCCACCCCCCAAGCTGGCTGGAAAATAGACACAGAAACACAAAAGTGAGGTTTATAAGAAATTAGTTCTTGATGAAATAAATTAGAACCCATAGGTAGATATGCATTAGATTTCAAAGTGCAGCTTCTCAGAAATTTTCAGGAAAAAAAAAAGTTGGATGGAAATCCAAAAAAAGGGAGGGGCAGTGCTCCCTCCACATCTTGGCACCCCTCCTTGGACCTCACTGCAATGTCTCTCTGCACTACAGGCCGAACTTGGAACTGAGGAAGAAGAGTTTAATCACTATGAATGACCAAAGGGGCTTTTATTTCAGGTTAAATAAAACTGTGCACTGCAGCTCTCTACCAGTTCAGAACAGTGTTCCTAGAATCAATTCTTCTACCAAATATGGACAACAGTTGTTTGAACAGGGACTAGAATCTAACAGAATGTGGTCCAAAAAGTGTGAAAAACCCTTTTTTCCTTATCCATGGTTTCCTAAAGAAATGAGAATTGATTAGATGCCAAGATGACACTAGGAGAAGAAACAGTGATTTGCAATGTGATTTGCAATCTGCAATTTCTAGGTCCACTCAACACCCAAAGTGAGGAAACCACATTATCACTCACTTGTCCTTCTGTACATTTTTTTTTAAAACTATCTTTTCAGGTTTCCTACCAACCACATGGAAAACATCTCCCACAATGCCCATGTCAAGATCTGCTCTTCATTTCTCTGGCAATCAGGCAACTTTCCTAGGCTCCTCTCAAGTGTGGAAAATCCAGCCTTCAGAATCAGATATTCTCTCATCAAGGGAAGGTATTTTTTTCCCAGACTTCAGACTCACTTCCTCCCACTATGTCTCCCGCACAGCAATAGACTGCCGTGTCCTCTGGCTTCACGTTGTTCATTCGCAGATAGAACTGGCTTTTGGGGTTGTCCCTGCAGATGGTGAAGCGTTCCTTCACAGACTCTGCATAGAACTGCTTACTGGCATCATACCAAATAACTGCAACCCATTCCAGTCCTTCCCCTGGAGCCTGTCTCATCCATCTCATCCAACAGCTGCTGAAGGTGAAGCCGGAGGCTTGGCAGGAGAGATGGAGGGATTCTCCAGGCCTTCTCACGTCCCCTCCTGACTCCACCAACTGGACCTCTGACTGGGCACCTACAAAGAAAGGTGTTTCCGTGAAATCTCCTGTATACAAGCAGAACAGATGGAAAGAACCTGATTAGTGTGGAAAGAATTACCTCTGAGGACTGCTAGGAAGGACACCAAGTTCAGCCACAGGATCATTTTTGCTTCCTCAAATGAATGGAGGGAAGTGATAAGAAAGGCTTTGGGAAAGTGCAGAAACTTTGTCTTGGTGGGTGTAGCCTGAAACGGAAAACCATGGGGCTTTTTTAGAGGGGAAATTGTTCCTTGATTTACATATCACCTGGGATATAAGAGCTGCTCAGGGCTTTGATGTAAATACCATTTCAAATAATTTTCCAGAGCGAAAAATAGTCAAGACAGTCAATAATAATAATAATAATAATAATAATATGGAATAAGGGAGTTAGTAAAAGGAATATCTGATATAATCACTGCAGTTCAGG
Organism: Candoia aspera; assembly: GCF_035149785.1. Classification (NCBI taxonomy): domain Eukaryota; kingdom Metazoa; phylum Chordata; class Lepidosauria; order Squamata; family Candoiidae; genus Candoia; species Candoia aspera. The sequence goes on along the minus strand of NC_086156.1, from coordinate 112,926,531 downwards.
AAAGTGTTTTAATCTAAGGGAAGGAAAATAAGCACTGAGAATAATTTAAACAGGGACGTGAGAGACCGACCATGAAAAGGATGGCACATGTGAGTTCAGGAGGTTTGCTCCACAGTGGTTCCCTCAACCACGTCCTTTGAAGAAACCCAGAACATCGAATGGAGACCAAGCCTTAAGGCACCATTGTAAGCTTCAGTTGAATTGCACTTACATGTCCAAGTCTCAAAGCCAGAATCAGGGAAACCCCAGAAAAAGCAGAAAGAGTTGGACCCTGTTGGGTCTTTTCTGTTTATTAGATTGGTTTTCAATTGACATTTGTATGGATTTTATATATTGCTTGTTTTGGGGTTGTTATTTTGTACGGTGATTTTATCGGTTGCTAGCTGCACAGAGTTGATTCCACAAGATGGGTTGCTGTACAAATTGAAATAAAGAAAAGGCAAGACTAAAACTCATACTAATGCCCTGAAATAAGCTCCCTGTGAGTGAAAAATACAAATACATGTCTTAATTCCCCAAGGAGTTCAGATTCCTCAACATTTAGCAGAGCACATCTGTTGTCAGCTGAAACCTGGCCTGAGTGAGGATCGTGGCGTCCTGAGATGTAACATTTCCTTGAGAGATTTTCAGTGATCTATGAGGAAAATAAGAGTAAAGAAATGTTGCCTCCAAAATGTGTCAATGTCTGCAGACCCTTCCTTTATTCCCCTGCCCCACCCCCATCCCCACACATAAGGAAAGAGATTCAGAGGGACAGCACTGCCCGCTGGTTTAAAACGTGAGAAGAGGAGGCATCTACTTAACTTTCCCAGAAATTCTGGCAGTCAAAAATGGTAAATAGGGCTGAGGAGAAATGAAGGATCTCCAGGAGATAGGAAATCAATTTTGAAGCATTACTCTATTATTTTGCATTTTCTGTAGGTGGGGGTTCTTAGTTTTTCTCGGAAACAAAGGGCAAGTCACTCATGCCCTAGTCAACCCTTAGCCGGACTCATACAACCCATTCTATGTGGGGCTATAATTATACATCTCCATCTCAGGTGAAGTAAGCGATGCCGTGACCGCCCTCTCTCGGTGCGTGGGGGCTGTGGGAGCCGGGATGGGAAACAACTGAACCCTGGTAAGACAGAGTGGCTGTCGGTTAATGGCTCCTCTGTATCCGGAAATTTGCCATCTCCATTTCTGGATGTGGTCACACTGCCCCAGACAGAACAGCTGTGGAATCTGGGGTTCCTCCTGGACTCACGACTCCTGCTCAAAGAGCCGGTGGCAGTTGTGGCCAGGAAGGCCTGTGCTCAACTTCACATTGTGCATCAGTTGCGCCCCTTCCTGGATCGAGAGGCCTTTTGAATGGCCAGTCATGTCCTGATCATCTCCCATACAGACTATTGCAATGGACTCTACATGATGCTGAACTTGAACAGCGTCTGGAAGCTACAGCTAGTGCAGAATGCGGCCACACGGGCAATTCTTTTTGCCCCAACATCGGCACACATAACACCTTTGCTGTGCGAGCTGCACTGGGTACCAGTCTGCTTCCTGGTCCAATTCAAGGTGTTGCTCCTTACTTTTAAAGCCCTACATGGCATGGGTCCGAACTACCTGAGGTACTGTCTCATCCCCATCATATTGACCCGTCCCACCCAGTCATGCAGAGTGGTCCTGTTGTGGACCCTGTCTGCAAGAGAATTGCATCTGGCAGGGTCCAGCAAGTGGGCCTTATGTGTAGTTACTCCTGTCCTCTGGAACATTCTTCCCCCAGAGGTGAGACAGGCCCCCTCGCTCCTGGACTTCCATAAGAAACTAAAAACCTGGTTCTGCCAGCATGTCTGGAGCAGGAAGGGGAATAGCCATTTGTGTGGAGGGCTAGTGCCCTAGAATGGCCCTTTATACTAATGAACTGAGATACAATCTTTAGCCATCTGGATTTTATTACATTTTTTTATTATTTATATTCATATTTATTCTATTTATAATGGTATTGAATTTTAAACATCCGTTGTAAACCGTCCAGAGTCCCTCCGTCGGGGGGAGATGGCTGGTGACAAAATTTGATTAATCAATCAATAAATAAACTTTCCAGTCCTATGAAAAGTGAATGTGTGAGGAACGTGAGGTCAGATATCTCAACAGAAAGAGACTTTGCTACAATCTGCTTTGGATATAAGAAAGGTAGTTTACTAAGATGCAGTGACTTGGAGTCTGCCAGGAGATTTGAAACTGGCAAAGTTTGACTCTCTTGGCTCTGCCCAGCTGAGGGGACAGAGCTTCTGGATCAAGATAATTGGAATGTGGAATGAATGAGAAAAAAAACAACACGTAGAAAAGAATTGAACTGGCGAGAGTTGATGATATGGAGAACCAAAGGGGACTGAACTGCAAAATAAGTTAAGGAGGAATTGTAGGCAATCACCTTTCTACCTCAAATTAAATTTTAACTTTTAAAAAACTGCCTAGTTCTTCTTACTGCCCTGAATATTCCTTGGTCTCCCCTACAAAATGGCTAACCAGCTTCCATACTGATAATTCCAAGTTCAGGTCTGTCTTCCCACTTGCTATGATGGACAGGAATCTGCTTCTTCTCAGTCCTAATAGACACATTCAACCTTCTGTGACTGAATCAACTTGGCTCAGAGGAAGAAAAAATAAAATGCCTTTGTTTTGAATTCTTCTTAAAAATGATAGGATGGGTCTTTGAAGGTTGGACACTAGAGGGAACTGGGAGGAACTCAACATTACAACGAAGGAATATGAAGTGTAGGTGTGTGGAAGCAAAGGAATGAACTTACCGATTCAAAACAAATGCAGTAGAATAAAAGAGACATCAGGAGATACCTGTGAAAATTACATTTCCAGAAATTTTCAGGAAAAAAAAAATGGCAGATTGAAATCCAAAAGAGGGGAGGGACTGTGCTTCCTCAACATCTTGGCACCTGTCCTTGGATCTCACTGCAATGTGTCTCTGTACTACGGCATAACTTCAAAATATGGAACAAGTGATTCATCCATACAAATGACCAAAGGTGCATTTTCTTCAGGTTAAATAAAACTGTGCACAGCAGGTCTCTGCCAATTCAGAGCACTGTTTCTAGAGTCCATTCTTCAACTCAGTGTGCACAACATTTGTTGAACACCCACTAGAATATAACACATTTTTTCTCCAAACATTGTGATTAAGCTTTGTTTCCTTACAGATGGCTTCTTATAGAAATTTGAATTGATTAGATGCCAACATGACTCCAGGAGAGGAAACACTTATTTGCAAAGTACAATTTCTGGGTCCAATGAACACCCATGATCAAGGAAAACAGGTTACTGTTAAATTGGACTGCTGGGTGGGCTGAGAAAGGGGAAGGCATCATTCTGCATCTTCAAGTGAGTTCACTTTACCGGAAAAGAGGAAAGAAAGACTGGTGTTGACATTGCCTTGTCTTGTAGAGGGAGCTGTAATTGCAGTGAGTTTTCATCGAAAAATGGTGGAAATGATCAGCCTCACAAGTGTCATCCCCTCTGAATACACCCTTTCTACTGGCTCCATATTCAGGGGGATTTTGCAGACCAAGAGTGCCCCCTAGTGGAAAACTGGAGCAGATGAGCCAGAACTCTTAACCCTCCAGGTAGATGCCTGTAACCTAATAGGGGAAGGGAGGTAGGAAGAAGTTACTGAGCTCCGGAAGACCAAAAGAGGTCCAGTGAGAGAGGTGGGGATAGAATCAGGGCGCTCAATTATTAGGGCTGTGAAGGTCAAGCTTTTGCAGGAGGTGGGGAGGCAATTTTCCTAAACCACCTAGAACATGACTTTCCCTGGAATTGACTTGAGAACCCCTGATCTACATTCCTTTGCTATTCTAAGTATTATAACACGACTGCATTTAGGCCACCGTTGGCCTGATGTTTTTAGGCCTTATTGTCTGGCTTCTGCGCCCTTCCTTGGTGTCACACCACATGACACCCTTGCAGGTCTTGCAGCATCCTTATTTTATTAGTAGATTTCGACTGCTAGCAGAGGAAAATGATTTTAAACATATTTAAAATTTAAAATGCCTATCTGTGTGGGCAGGGGTTCATTTGTGTGTGTGTGTGTGTCTGTGTTTGCATATATGTAGTACATCTACGGATAGAGGGAGAGAGGATATATAGACACAGAAACAAATGCACACAAAGAGGGAGAGGGGAAGATCTCCCTCTCAAGAAAGAGTAAACGAGAGTTGAACTTCAAAACCGATAAAAGAATTAAGAGTTCCAGGTAATGAATCAATTCTGTATTTCCTGATACTTTTTGAGAGCAAAACATGAGAACAATTTCCCTTTGCTGTCTTTCAGGAGAGTACTGAGATTTGCCATTTTCTTCCTATCCAAATGGAAAACAGTTCCCAGAATGCCCAGGCCAAGATCAGCTCTTCCTTCCTCTTGGCACTCAGGCAGCTTTCTCAGGTCCCTCTCAAGTCTCCTGGGAAAATCCAGCCTTCTGGGGCTGAGCTGACTTGCAGAGCGGCTCTGAGGAAGGGAAGATTTTTGCCAGGCTTCAGACTCACTTCCTCTCACTGTGTCTCCTGCACAGTAATAGACTGCCGAGTCCTCCAGCTTCAGGCTGTCCATTTGCAGATAGAGTTGGCTTTTGGAGTTGTCCCTGGAGATGGTGAAGCGTCCCTTCACAGACTCTGTATAGTATTGCTCGCTGGAATCGTACCAAATAACTGCAACCCATTCCAGCCCTTTTCCATGGGCCTGTCTCACCCAGTGCATGCGAGAGCTGCTGAAGCTGAATCCGGAGCCTTGGCAGGAGAGACGGAGGGACTCTCTAGGCCTTCTCACGTCCCCTCCGGACTCCACCAACTGGGCCTCTGACAGGACACCTAAAATAAAAGTTGTTTTAATGAGCTCTCCTTTATGCCAGAATTAAAATGGAAAGAACCTGAATAGGAGAGAAACAATTACCTCTGAGGACTGCTAGAAAGGAAACCAAATTCAGCCACAGGATCATTTTTGCTCCCGTTAAAGAATAGAGGGGACTTGACAGGAAAGGATTCAGGAAAGGGCACAAACTTTGTGTTGTTGGGAGTAGCCTGAAAAGAGACACCCTGGGGCTCCTTTAAAGGGGAAATTGTGGCCTGATTTACATATCGCTCAGCATAAAAGAGCCCCTGGGGGCTTTGAGGTATAGATTTATTTCAACACACCTTTCACTCATGGGACATAGATGAAAGGGCAGATTTACACTGGAATAATTAAAACTTCTGACAGAAGCTCCTCATTTCAAGTAAGGGTTTTAAGGAGACAGAAAGAAATCAGCCATTGAAATTTCCTTAAGTAGCCACGTTACAGTCCGGACATGGAAAGGATGGCACATTGGAGTTCAAAATGGTTGCTCCACAGTTGTTCCCTTGACCATGTTCTTTGGAAGACACCCAAAATAAGTGAATGCAGACCAAGCCATGAGGTCCAATTAATAAGACACAGATCAATTTTACAGACACATCAAATTCTCAAAGTTTTAATATAAATCATTGGAAGACTGTACAATGTTTCTTATTGGTTTGGTTATTTACCCAGCAACCGTACTGGTCACAAATATTGGGGCATTTTTGGGTTGCCGTTTTTATGGTCTTCTTATCTGTTTTCAACTGCCCAGAGTTAATTCATACTAAGACTCATAAAACTCCCTCTCCTACACTTATTCCATGGGCTGAGAAACACAAATAAATGACTTTTCATTTTCCAAACAATTCAGTTTGTTCTATATTTACCAAAGCAAATCTGTTCTCAGCTCGGATGTGGCTTCATGGTGAGGAATGTAATCTCTTGGGATGTTAAATTTCTCTGAATTGCCTTCAGTGGTCTCTCAGGAAAATGAGGGTAAAAGTAATGATGCCTCCGAAGTGAGACAAGGCCTGCAGACCCTTCCTTTGTCCCCCTCCCCCACCCCCACCCCACCCATATGCAAAGCCATTCCGTGTGGCAACACTGCCCCCTGGTGGAAAACCTGAGGAGGGCAGGCATCTACTTAACTTTCCAGAGAGATTCTTGCATTCAGAAATGGTAATTAGGGCTCCAAAGTAATGAAAGAGCTCCAGGAAAGTGAAGCTGGTCTAGAGAGTAATCAAAAAACGCACTTTTGTTATATGACAGGAAATTCCTTTTGATGGGTTATTCTATGAGATACTGTATATTCCTGAGGTCGTGTATTCTTATTTTTTCTCCTAAATATCATGAAATCATGTAAAAATGAGTTGGGAAGGACCATCTCAGTCGTCTAGTACAAACCATTCCTAACTGGTGGGGAGCCAGACCCTCTCTGCAGACCTCCAACCAAAAGAGCCTGTTCCAGCCAGACTGAAGCAGGTCCCCCTCGTTCTTCCCTCGCCCTTGTTTTACTCCAGGCAGACCGGGTTGAATTTGCATTTTGTTGGTCAGAACCTTCTCTATACGAGTTTTGTATTCTGCCTGATAGGAGCATAACTCTGAACATCCCTGTTTCATCTTCTACCATTCATTCAGGGTGGATGACTCTGGTTTTACGAGATATGGGACTTAGAGGAAAACATAATTGTATCCTCTTTTTTATTTTTCTTTCTTTCTTCAAACTGTATTCCACTTTTTTTACATAAATTCCATCTCTACATTCACAGGACCCCTTTTGGTCATATCATATGGTTCATCTACAGCAGAAGCAGTAACTGATTATACAGCCCTCAGGAAAAAAAAGAGGCACTCAGTGCATTGACCTTCCACCTTTCCTTGAAGGTATATTCCAGAGAGGAGAGGAGAGGAGAGGAGAGGAGAGAAGAGGAGAGGAGAGGAGAGGAGAATTGTCCCTTAATATACAAATGTTGTTGGATAAAATGGTCACTCCCTCCATTCACATGACAAAGTTCTTTGAAACTATTTTGATATGATGGGCAAGTTCTTATATGAGTCAGGAGATTAGAGGAAATAGAAAAAGTAATTGTTTATTTCTCATTTCAAATCTTGACACTAAGATTGACAAGGACCTTCCAAGAATTATTTAATAGCTACTTAAGAGAGAGAATGGGAAGTCATAGGTCATCTCCAAGGAAAAAGTATGAGAGATTTTTTCTATAAATATGGAGTGTCAATGAAACCAGAGTTTTTATTTATATTTATTTATATTTTCAATTTCGTTAGCACTCATCTCACTCAAAAAGCATCTCTGGGCATTTTACGATAAAAGTTCATGTGATGTAGACTAAGCAATCAAGAATGATATGCATAGCACAGTGGTTGAAGGTCCACACATCATAAAGTCAAGAAATCCATTTATAACCAACATTTTCCCAAATTGTTGAGAAAAGTAATCAATCACTCTGCCTTGTCCCGATTGGAATGCAAGAGATAGATGAAAATTAAGGGACAATCTTCTATCATCCCTAAATTTATATATAATTTTGAATAAAGGAGATACTCTATCCATTCACATAATATAGATTTCTTTGCAACAATTTTGAGATTTTGGGCAAGTCCTCATAGGAGTCAAGACAGGAGTGTTGACTTATTCGTACCTGGGATAAATAGCAGGGCTACATTTGATCAAATAGAAATCCAGCATTGCCATGTGGAAGTTGAGGGGCTGATTTTCCTTCATCACAGATCAAAAACTACAAGGTGAGACCATAGGATTTATTTCAATATTTATTTTCCACTTAATTTCCCTGTTGAGCAAAGAGGCAGAGCAATTCCAACCTTTCTCCCACCCGGAAGTTAGTGGGGAGGACTAGTTAGCAGGTCGAGGCATCCCTGGGTGGAGAGGAGGTGGCAGCAGGAACTGCCAGGCAGCTACCAAAGGCAGGAAGAGAGTCCAAACTCAACGGACCCAGGAGGCCTCTGGGAGAGGGTCTCTGCAATTCCCAAAGTTTTGGTTTCTTGGCGGTGGGGAGGGACTGTCAGGATTAAGGGAATTGAATATCTATTAATATAGAAGGGATGACAAATGAGCAACATTTAGAAAATAATTTAACTGAGGAGAGATGGCGGTTTTCAGAGAACCAAATGGGAATGAACTGAAATATTCATCAAAGAAGAAATGTAAATAATGAATCCCTATTTTTTCCTCTCATGAAATTTTAAGTTAATATTTAAAAAAAAAAAAAACCTTCCTAGTATATTCTCCCGCCCTAATATGTCCTTCTTGTCCCCCAAAGAAGAGCTAACCAGTGTCCTGTTCAGACTCTGAGGTGGCCAGACAGGGTTATTATCAAAAACACTCTTTATTAATACAACTATTTACAATAGTGAGTCCTTGTGATCAATGAGGTAGTCCGGTTCCGATTAAGACCATGCTGGCAACAACAGGAGAACCAGCAAGTTTGCAGGAGGAGACTGTGGAAAAGCAGCTAAGCAGGATTCGCTGACTGAAGCTGGGAGACCGGAAGAAGATAGGACACATGGCACAACTGGGACAGGAGACAAGTGTCTGTGAACTGCAACACCACCTGAACTAGGCTGGCACCTGGAAGCTAGGCAAGACCGATCTGGAACCACCGGGCAATGCTTGGCTCTGGAGGCAGGACTTGACTGAACTGGACAATCCAGGCTGAACTGGGTACACTGGGCTGAAGACTGAGGACAAGGCTGATAATGTGAAACATGGCTGGACTTGGCTGGCGATTCTGGACTAGGCTGGGGGCTTGGCACATGACTAGGCAGGACTGCAGGCTCTTGACTAGGCTGGAAGCTTGAAACATGATGTACTGGACTGCAGATCCTGAACAAGGTTGAGAACCTGGAGCACAACTAGATAGGTCTTAAGTTCCTGAACAATGCTGGACAATCAAAGCACGATGAAACTGAACTGGAGACTCTGAGCAAGGCTGGAAGATAGGAACAAGATTAGGAATGTGCCTGGAACATGCAGAATGGAGGCGGCAAGGCCCGAAGCTGGACACAAGGCTGAGGTTGCTGGATTTGGCAGGAAGAAGATCCTCTGTGGCAGCAGGTACAGGATACAGGTCCTCTACCATAGGAAACATTGATGCTGATTCCTCTCCAGCTATAGATGACGTTTCCACACAGGTAAGGATTCTTCCACTGGGCTGTGAGCTCAAAGGACCGGTTGTCTCTTCCCGTGTCTGCCTTTTATGCCTGTCCTTTGCGCACCTATTCCCTTCTGCAGCCAATCAGGCTGCCTTCTCCTTCACACGCTTTTCTGCATGCCTTTCCTGCACGCTGATTGGAGGATTCAAATCCTCCTCCGATGAATGGCCAATCATCGTCCGGCACTTTTCCTGTGCTGCTGAGTCATTACTGGGTTTTGCTTTCCCGGTTTCTGCTTGATACGTTTCTCTTTCTCCTTCTGATTCAGAAAGAGTTTCATTTTCTGAGTCGGAAGGCAGCTGGAGCCTCACAACCAGATTCCAGACTACTTTTTTCCAGTATCAGCTCTGGCTTCCCACTTCCTTTCATGGAGGTTTATCTGAACTTTCTCGGGTATAATACACAAATTTAACCTTCCGTGACTGAAGGAACTTGCAGGGCTGCTCTGAGGAAGGGAAGGTTCTTGCTTGGCTTCAGATTCACCTCCTCTCATTGTGTCTCCCGCACAGTAATAGACTGCCATGTCCTCTGGCTTCAGGCCATTCATTTGCAGATACAGCCGGCTGCGGGAGTCGTCCCTGGAGATGGTGAAGCATCCCTTGACTTTATCTGAATAATTAATTGGGGTTGTGTATGTACCTATCACTGCAATCCATTCCAGTCCTTCCCTGGATACTGTGTCACCCAGTGCATGGCATAGCTGCTGAAGGTGAATCCAGAGGCCTGGCAGGAGAGACAGAGGGACCCTCCAGGCCTTCTCACATCCCCTCCAGACTCTCCCAACTGGACCTCTGAACAGACACCTAAGATAAAAGTTGTTTGAATGAGCTCTCCTGTATGCAAGAATTAAAATGGAAAGAACCTGAATAGGGAGGAAACAATTACCTACTAAGGATACCAAGTTTACCCAGGGGATCATTTTGCTCCCTTGAATGAATGGAGGGAACTGACAGGTGAGGATTTGGGACACTGCACAAACTTTGCGTTGGTGGGTGTAGCCAGAAAAGGGAAACCGTGGGGCTCCCTTAAAGGGGAAACTGTGGCTCAATTTACATATTACTTCTGATAAAGGAGCCCCTCAGGGCGTTCATGTAAACGTTTCTGTGCACACCCCATATAAACATGATTTTCAAATAACATTCTAGACCAAAAAGCAGTCAAGGGAGGAACAAATTGGCACTACTGTTGTTATTATCATTTAGAAAGAAAGAGCAGGTTTACACTGGAGTAAGTAAGTAAGGATCTGATAAAGGATCTCTGGAGTTCAGGAACACGTTTAAAGGTGAGAGAAAGAAAACATGCACCGAGATTAATTTAAATAGCCATGTTGGAGACCTTACATGAAAAGCATGGCACATAAGAATCCAGGACATTTGCTCCACAGTTGTTCCCCTGATCATGTTCTTTGGAAGGAACCCAAAACAGCTGAATGCAGACCACGCCATAAGGTAACATTTGTCACTCACAGTTGAATTTACACTTACATGTCCAAGTCGCAAAGCTAGAATTGAGGAAACTACAGGCAATGCAGAAATAGCTCGATCCCGTGGGGTCTTTTTTTTTTTTTAGTAGAATGCTTTCAACTCAGCAGTTGTATGGATTTTATATTCTGGTTTATATGTTTATTGGTTGTTAGCTGCCCACACTTGATTCCGCAAAATGGCAAGCCATACAAATTGAAATAATAATACTAAGAATACTAAAAATACTACCATTAATCATAATGCTATCACATGCACTCTCTCTGTGGACTGAGAAATAAAACATGGCACTTCGTAGTCTCCAAAAATTTAACTTTGCCCTATATTTAGCAAAGCACATCTGTGGTCCACTCACACATAGCTTCACTAAATAATCACAAAATAATCGTAACTTCAAAATGAGACAAAATGAGACACTTGATTTACTTCCCCAAACCGCCTCCACCCCATGCATGGGCCATGCAAGAAATGTGACAACACTGCCCCCTGCTGTAAAAGGGGATGATGACAGGCATCTACCTTCTTTTCCAGGGTGGTAACTAAGGCTGAGAATGAATTATTATTATTTATTAATTTATTTTCTATCCTGCCTTTATTATTTTTATAAATAACTCAAGGCAGGGAACCTACCTAATACTCCTTCCTCCTCCTATTTTCCCCAGAACAACAACCCTGTGAGGTGGGTTGAGCTGAGAGAAAGGGACTGGCCCAAAGTCATCCAGCCGGCTTTCATGCCTAAGGTGGGACTAGAACTCTCCGTCTCCTGGTTTCTAGCCTGGAGCCTTCACCACTAGATCAAACTGGCTCCCTTTTATTAAGGTTAATTAATTAATTGATTGATTAATTAAGGTTCTTCAGGAAATCTAAGCAGGTCTAGTAAGACATCCAAAGCTGCTGTTCTGTTACCTGACTCGAAATCCCTTTTCAAGTGTTCCTCTATGACAGATTGTATTCTCTGAGGTGGGTGAATTCTTATTTTTATTCCTAAACCCAATGAAATCACGGAAGAATATTTTAGGAAGCACCATCTGTGTCAGCAAGATCCTTTCTGCACATCTCCAACCAAAACAGGCTCTTCTAGAAAGGTTGAGGCAATGCTGTTCTCCCTTCTTCCTAGCTTTACTCTGAGAGTACAGAATTGGCAGCTGAGGGGAGAGAGCCTCTGGTTTAAGGGAATTGAATATATATTAATGTGGAAAGAATGAGAAAGGAGCAAGATGTAGTAAAGAATTAAACTGGGGAGAGTTGGCGATACTGAAAACCAAAGGGGACTGAACTGCTAAATTGGACAAGGAAGAATTGCAGGTAATCACCTTTCTTCCTCAAACTAAATTTAAACTTTTTAAAAACTGTCAGTTTATTCTACTGTCTGAATTTCCCTTGGTCTCCCCTACGAAACTGCTAACCAGGTTCCACAGTGATAATTCCAAGATCAGGTCTGTATTCCCACTTGCTACGATGGACAGGAATCTGCTGCTTCTCAGTCTGAATACGGACATCCAACCTTCTGTGATTGAATGAACTTGGAGAGCTGCTCTGAGGAAGGGAAGGTTCTTGCCTGGGTAGAGATTCACTTCCTCCCACTGTGACTCCTGCACAGTAATAGACAGCCGAGTCCTCCAGTTTCAGGCTGTTCATCTGCAGATAGACTTGGCTTTTGGAGTTGTCCCTGGAGGTGGTGAAGCGTCCCTTGACTTTGTCTGAATAGAAAGTGGTAGAGCCAAGCAACTTTGGAAATATGCTAGACACTCATTCCAGTCCTTTTCCAGGGGCCTGTCTCACCCAGCTCATCTCATAGCTGCTGAAGTCGAATCCGGAGGCTTGGCAGGAGAGGCGAAGGGACTCTCCGGGCCTTCTCACGTCTCCTCCAGACTCCACCAACTGGACTCTGACTGAACTCCTATTAAAAAACAAAAAATCAATGAGCTCTCCTGTGTAAAAAAAGGAAAATGGAAAGGTCCTGAAGCGGGAGGAAACTATTACCTCTGAGGACTGCTAGGAAGGACACCAAGTTTACCCAGAGGATCATTTTTGCTCCCTTGAAGGAATGGATGGAATTGACAGGAGAGGATAAAGGAAAGGGCACAAACTCTGTGTTGGTGGGTGTCGCCTGTCAAGGGAAACCATGGGGCTCCTTTAAAGGAGGAAATTGTGCCTCGATTTACATATTACTTCTGATAAAAGGGCCCCTCGGGGCATTGTTCTCATAGATTTCCTTGCACACATCTAACACTGGTGATTTTTGAAATAACTTTCCAGTCCTATGAAAAGCGAAGGGAATATTTTATTTTTATTTTTCCTGTGAGTACATAGGGGAAAGGCAGGTTTACATTAGAGTAATTAAAACAAAGGCATGCAAAATTTCAGCACTTCTCAAAAGTAATTCAAGGTAACAGAGAGAGAACTTGCACTAAGAATTTTTGAAAGAGACATGTTGAAGATAGAACATGCAAAGAATGGCACATCTCAGTTCGGGAAATATTTTTCCACCTTCCCTCCTTTAAAACATGCCATTTTGAAGAATCCCAGAAGAACTGAATGCAGACCAATCCAGGAGGAACAATTTATAAGTCCGAGTTCAATGAGAGAAATCACAGGGAGAAATGGAATAGGTCGAGCCTGTGGGGTGTACTTGGCCTATTAGATGGGTTCTTAAGTTGGCAGTTGTATGAATTTAAAATATTGCTTTGTGGGGATGCGGTTAAACTGCTGAGCTGCTGAGCTTGCTGATCAGAAGGTCGGCGGTTTGAATCCGCATGACAGGATGAGCTCCCATTGCTAGTCCCAGCTCTTCCTAACCTAGCAGTTTGAAAAGAAGCCAGTGTGAGTTGATTAAGAGGTACCGCTTCGGTGGGCAGGTCATGGCATTCCATTTAGTCATGCCAGCCACATCACCACGGAAGTGTCTACAGACAAACGCCAGCTCTTCGGCTTTGAAACGGAGATGCGCACCGCCCCCTAGAGTCGGACACAACTGGACTTAATGTCAAGGGAAACCTTTACCTTTACCTTTGTTTTGGGTTGGTATTTTGAGTTGTGTTTTTATCAGTTGCTAGTTCCCCAGAGTAAATTTGGAAAAATGAGCAGCCATACAAATTGAAATAATAATAATAATAATAATAATATAATAGCAATAATAATACCAATGCCATATACTAATAAAAATGCCATCAAGTACAGTCTCTCTGTGAGCTGAGAAATTCTACTCAATCACTTTGTATTCCCCAAAGGATTCAGTTGCTCTATATTTAGCAAAGCACTTCTGTTGTCGACTCAGACATGGCTTCATGGTGAGGACTGTTGCCTCCTGAGATGGGACATTCTCTTGAGACCTTTTCAGTGAACACATATGGAAATAACAGAAAGAAAGAAGTATGGCTCCAAAATGAGAGAATATCTAATGCCAGTTCTGTTACTTCCCTACACCCCACCCCCACCCCACACACGGGCAATGGGACTCAGGGTGACACCACTGCCCCCTGCTGTGGAGGGTGAGGAGGGGTGGCATCTGCCTGATTGTCCAAGGAGATTCTGACATTCCAGGAGGGGAAGTGAGGCTGAGAAGCAATGAAGGTTCTCAAGGAGGTCTAAGCAGGTCTAGGGAAAGATCTAAATCTGCTCTTTTGTTACCAGATAGATTTCCCTTGAAGGCTTACTCTATGACAGATTGCATTTTCTGTACAGGGAGGGTACTTATTTTTTTTCCCCTGGTGTCACATCAAATCATGGAGTAAATGAATTGGGAAGGACCATCTAGCTAATCCATTGCCAACCATCCCTATCAGGTGGTCAGCCAGATCCTCTCTCTGGAACGCCAACCATGAGAGATTATTTGAACCAGACTGAGGCAAGTCTGCCCTCTTCTTCCCTCGTCCTCATTTTATTCTAGGTAGACAGATCTGCAAAGATGCAACGTTTGTCACAATTGGCTCTTTACTAGTTCTGTGTTCTTTTTGATAGGAGAATTCATTCTTAGTGTTGCTTCTGCATCTCCTGTCATTAAGTGTTATTGGATCACTGTGGTTATCATTCAGATGAGACATGGAGTAAAACATTATTTTATCTTTTGCTCCATTCCTTTATTTTTCCAAATTCTCTCCCCATTTCCGTAAATGAAACTCCCCTTCATCCTCTCAGGCAAGAAAAAAAAGGAGTATTACTCACAGAGACAAAACCAACCAGCCTCAGCTCCCTTTGGACATCCGGAAAGGAAATATTAATATGCAGACTTTATCCATCCATATAAAGAGGAAGGGTGTCTCTGCATTAACATACACTTCAGGATAAAAGAGAAGCAGAGCTTCTTGGTAGATGGCCTTGTTAGTCTGGTCACTTTGATGAATCCTTGCCTCTCAGGCAGGTAATTCCTGAATATATGGAATGTGTATTGCACAGTTTAGATCTTTAGAACAATTAATTAAAAGTTTGATTTCCTACCTGCTTCCAGGATATTGAATGATGATATCCCATTCCAGGATTTTATCTGAGTCCAGGCTCACCCCGATCACATTGCAAAGAGTGAAGTTGAAATTGGAATCTTCAGGCCATACTAATAATTTTTATTTTCCCTCCAGCAAAGTTTCTGATTCGACACCTATGACAAAAGAGTCCTAAAGTTCTCACTAGAGGGCTGATTTCTTCTTCTCAGGTAGCATATACACAAAAGAAATCCCTCTTACGGAAGTAGAGGAAACAAACTGGAGCAAAAGGATTGCATTTATCTTTGTCCTTTCATTCCACCTGCTATGCTCTATTGCACATGGCTGGAAAATGGACACAGAAACACAAAGGTTAATTTTATAATCAATTAGATCTTGGTGAAATATATTGTATCCCCCAGTCAGATATACATTAGATTTTCAAAAGCACTTTTTCCTATCTGGGGACACTTATTGTTTTCTCTTAACAGGCAAGGCAGATTGGGAGATTATGGGAGGTCAAAGTGTGTGGGAACTTCCAGGGAAGCGATGGCGAACTGAGGACCACAGTGGAGTGAATAGCGGGCGTGTAGACCGACTCTTCATAATTCCTCTCTGGATAAGGAGACGACTTGAGGTCACCCATATGTCCTCCAGACAGTGGCTCTTCATGAGGAGGCCACAACACAGCAGTCTCCAGCAGGTTTAGCCCTCTGGGAGAAAAGGGAAGAGCAATTTTTTTTTTGCTGAAGCCACAAATGGCACCTTTGAAAGGACACCCAGTGCTCACTAGTATAAAATTGGTGATCATTAAAGATGGTCTAAGGGTACAGATATGACATTATCATATCAAACCTCTGGAAGGGAGGGGGCTGAAATGGATTGTGAATCTGGAGGGGAGGGTGATGTCATGAGTACTGATGGCGAGCAGGAGGGGGCCTCTATCCAGGGGGGAAAATGCATGTGTAGTACTTATGAATTAAGCAGCCATTCAAAGAGACGGAGATGAGCACCGCCCCCTAGAGTCGGACACAACTGGACTTAATGTCAAGGGAAACCTTTACCTTTACCTTTGTTTTGGGTTGGTATTTTGAGTTGTGTTTTTATCAGTTGCTAGTTCCCCAGAGTAAATTTGGAAAAATGAGCAGCCATACAAATTGAAATAATAATAATAATAATAATAATAATAATAATAATAATAATAATAATATAATAGCAATAATAATACCCCCGATCTACGTTCCTTTGCTATTCTATGTATTATAACATGACCACAATTAGGCTACCCTTGGCCTTATGTTTTTAGGCCTTATTTTCTGACTTCTGACCCCTTCCTTGGTGTCAGACCACACCACACTCTGGCAGGCCTTGCAGCATCCTTATTTTATTACTACATTTCGACTGGTAGCAGAGGAAAATGATTTTAAACGTATTTAGACTTTCAATTGCCTGTATGTGTGTGCATGCGTTCATGTGTGTGTGTCTGTGTGTGTGTACATATATGTAGTACATCTATGGATAGAGGGAGAGAGGATATATAGAAACAGAAACAAATGCACATAAAGAGGGAGAGGGGAAGATCTGCGTCTCAAGAAAGAGGAAATGAGGGTTGAACTTCAAGACCAATAAAGGAATGAAGAGTTCTAATTACTGAATAAATTCTGTATTTCCTGATACTTTTTGAGAGCAGAACTTGAGAACAATTTCCCTTCGCTGTCTTTAAGGAGGATTAAAAAAAAGAAAAGACACTATTGAATTTATATTCTGTACTGAGATTTGCCATTTTCTTCCTATCCAAAAGGAGAACAGATCCCTGAATGCCCAGGCCAAGATCAGCTGTTGGTCCCTCTTGTCACTCAGGCAGCTTTCTCAGGTCCCTCTCAAGTCTCCGTGGAAAATCTCAGCCTTCTGCGGCTGAGCTGACTTGCAGAGCGGCTCTGAGGAAGGGAAGGTTTTTGCCAGGCTTCAGACTCACTTCCTCTCACTGTGTGTCTTGCACAGTAATAGACTGCCGTGTCCTCCAGTTTCAGGCTGTTCATTTGCAGATAGAGTTGGCTTTTGGAGTTGTCCCTGGAGATGGTGAAGCGTCCCTTGACTTTGTCCGAGTAGTAAGTACTGGAACCAGAGGTTATCAATGCCACCCATTCCAGTCCTTTTCCAGGGGCCTGCCTCACCCAGTGCATCTCATAGCTGCTGAAGCTGAACCCAGAGCCTTGGCAGGTGAGGCGGAGGGACTCTCCAGGCCTCCTCACGTCCCCTCCGGACTCCACCAACTGGGCCTCTGACAGGACACCTAAAATAAAAGTTGTTTTAATGAGCTCTCCTTTATGCAAGAATTAAAATGGAAAGAACCTGAATAGGAGGGAAACAATTACCTCTGAGGACTGCTAGGAAGGAAACCAAATTCAGCGACAGGATCATTTTTGCTCCCGTTAAAGAATAGAGGGGACTTGACAGGAAAGGATTCAGGAAGGGGCACAAACTTTGTGTTGGTGGGTGTAGCCTGAAAAGAGACACCCTGGGGCTCCTTTAAAGGGGAAATTTTGGCCTGATTTACATATTGCTCAGCATAAAAGAGCCCTTCGGGGCTTTGAGGTATAGATTTAGTTCAACACACCTTTCACTCATGGGACATCGATGAAAGGGCAGCTTTACACTGGAATATTTAAAGCTTCTGACAGATGCTCCTCACTTAATGTAAGGGTTTTAAGGTGACAGAAAGTAATCAGTCATTGAAATTTCCTCCAATAGCCATGTTACACTCCGGAAATAAAGAGGATGGCACATGGGAGTTCAAAATGGTTGCTCCACCGTTGTTCCCTTGACCACGTTCTTTGGAAGAAAGCAAAATTAAGTCAATGCAGACCGAGCCATAAGGCCCAATTTATAAGCCACAGATGAATTTTAGATACACATCCAAGTCTCAAAGTTGGAATATAAATCATTGGAAGCCTGTATGATGTTTCTTAATGGTTTGGTTTTTAACTCAGCAGCCATACTGATTACAAATATTGGGAGGTTTTTGGGTTGCCATTTTTATGGTCTTCTTATCTGTTTTTGACTGCCCAGAGTTAATTCGTACTAAGATTCAAAAAAACTTACTCTCCTACACTTATTCCATGGACTGAGAAACAGAAATAAATGACTTTTCATATTCCAAACAATTCAGTTTGTTCAATATTTAGCAAAGCACATCTGTTCTCAACTCAGATGTGGCTTCATGGTGAGAAATGTAATCTCTTGGGATGTTAAATTTCTTTGATTTGCCTCCAGTGGTCTCTCAGGAAAATGAGGGTAAAAGTAATGATGCCTCCGAAGTGAGACAAGGCCTGCAGACCCTTCCTTTGTCCCCCTCCCCCTCCCCCACCCCCACCCCACCCATATGCAAAGCCATTCCGTGTGGCAACACTGCCCCCTGGTGGAAAGCGTGAGGAGGGGAGGCATCTACTTAACTTTCCAGAGAGATTCTTGCATTAAGAAATGGTAATTAGGGCTCTGATGAAATGAAATAGCTCCAGGGAACATAAGCCAGTCTATGGAGTAACCGAAAGCTGCTCTTTTGTTATATGACAGGAAATTCCTTTTGATGGGTTATTCTATGAGATACTGTATTTTCCTGAGGTCGTGTATTCTTATTTTTTCTCCTAAATATTATGAAATCATGTAAAAACAAGTTGGGAAGGACCATCTTGGTCGTCTAGTACAAAGCATCCTTGACTGGTGGGGAGCCAGACCCTCTCTGCAGACCTCCAACCAAAAGAGGCTGTTCCAGCCAAATTAAAGCAGGTCCCCCTCATTCTTCCCTCAACCTCGTTTTACTCAGGGCAGACCGGGTTGGACGGGCTTATCATTGGTCGAAATCTGCTCTATCCTAGTTTTGTACTCTCTCTGATAGGAGAATAATTCTGAACATCCCTTGTTCATCTTCTACCATTCATTCATGGTGGATGACTGTGGGTTTTACGAGATATGGGACTTAGAGGAAAACATAATTTTATCCTTTTTTTTTATTTTTCTTTATTTCTTCAAACTGTATTCCACTTTTTTTACATAAATTCCACCTCTACATTCACAGGACCCCTTTTGGCCATTTTGTATGGTTCAGTTTAAGCAGAAGCAGTAACTGATTATACAGTCCTCAGGAAAAAAAAGAGGCGCTCAGTGCATTGACCTTCCACCTGTCCTTGAAGACATATTCCACAGTAATAGACTGCCGTGTCCTCTGGCTTCAGGCTGTTCATTTGGAGATACAGCTGGCTGTGGGAATCATCCCTGGAGATGGTGAAGCACCCCTTGACATTTTCCAAGTAGTTAATATCACTTGAACCAGAGCTTATGTATGCCACCCATTCCAGCCCTTTCCCTGCAGCCTGTCTCACCCAGTCCATGCCGTAGCTGCTGAACGTGAATCCGGAGGCTTGGCAGGAGAGATGGACGGACTCTCCAGGCCTTCTCATGTCCCCTCCGGACTCCACCAGCTGGGACTCTGACTGGACACTTAAAAAAAAAAAGGTGTTTCTATAAGCTCTCCTGTATAGAAAATTTATAATAGAAAGAAACTCTGTATAGAGGGAAAAATTACCTCTGAGGACTGCTAGCAGGGACAACAAGTTTAGCCACAGGATCATTTTTGCTCCCTCAAATGAATTGAGGGAAATTGATAAAAAAATGTTCAGGAAAGTGCAGAAACTTTGTGTTGGTGGGTGTAGCCTGAAAAGAGAAACCATGGGCCTCCTTTAAAGGGGAAATGGTGCCCTGATTTACATTTCGCTCAGGATAAAAGAGCCCCTCATTTTGTTGACTGAGAGATTTCCTTGCACAAACCTTTCACACATGATTTTGAAATGATGGGAATATCTTCAGAAAAATCAAGGGAGACTATCTTGTTTTTCATTGTG
Source organism: Candoia aspera (assembly GCF_035149785.1). NCBI lineage: Eukaryota > Metazoa > Chordata > Lepidosauria > Squamata > Candoiidae > Candoia > Candoia aspera. The sequence continues at coordinate 112,906,683 of NC_086156.1, read as the reverse complement.
AGTACATTGGAGAAATGACAAGTTTTCACTGGAGTAAGTAAAGCAGGATCTGGAAAAAAACTCCACAGTTCAGGAAAGCTTTTCAAAGTAAGAGAAATAAAATTTGCACTAAGAATATTTTAAATTGCCATGTTAGAGACCATACATGAAAAAGATGCCACATGTGAGTTCAGAATGTTGGCTCCACTGCTGTTTCCTTCTTTGAAGGAAAGTTCAAAGCCTCTAAACTATGCACGGGTTTTCGTGCCAGATAGGGGTCCCCTCCTGCTCACCATCTGTATTCATGACTTCACTCAATATTAAGCAGAGGGCATTTGTTGTCAACTCAGACATGGCCTGGGTGAGGGTTGTGCCCACTTGTGATGTTACATTTCCTTGAGATCCTTCCAGAGATCCCTTAGGAAAATGAGAATTAAAAAAAAAAAAAATGCCTCCAAAATGAGACAATTTCTATAGACAATTGCTTTATTCCCCTTCCCCACCCCCAGCCCATACATAGGGAAAGTGATTCAGAGTGACAGCACAGCTCCCTGGTGTAAAATGTGAGAAAAGAAGACAGCTACTTATCTTTCCCACAAAGTTCTTGCATTCAAACATAGTAATTAGGGCTGAGAAGAAATGAAGGGTTTCATATCTCAAAGGAGATAGGAAATCAGTAATCACTAGCAATCATCACCCAGATATACAACGATTAACACCAGGATTAACACCAGATGAACAATCAAACAGTACATTATATCTTACTCAAGGAACTATTAACTCAATCAATCAACGAAGTAGCAAACAACAGCCCAATCATGGAGCTCCCAAGGAGAGAACAACACCTCCTCCAGCACAAGCTGGACAAGCCATGGTATATAAACAGAGAGCAAGTCCCACTCCCTTTCCACACCAAAGATTTTTCCTAGGCTGGCAATGAAATGTCTGAAAGAAAATAACAAGGCTCAGGGAGCACCAAAGTCTCCACAATAGGAAATCAATTTTGAAGGGTTAGTCTATGATTGTTTGCATTTTCTGTGAGTGGTGGAGGCTTAATTTTTCTCCTAAAAAAGGACAAGTCACTCATGCCCATACTACAACACAGTCATTGTGGGGCTTCACTTGAAGACCACACCAAAGCTTCACTTGGTTCAGAATGCAGTGGTGCAGGAAGTGACGGGCTTGCACCCATATGCCTATCTGATGTCTCTGCTTCGCAAGCTGCCCTGGTTTCGTTTGACTCTGGTTGCAATTCAAGGTGCTGGTCACTTCCTATAAAGCTGTATGTGGCATAGAGCCTGGCTACTTGAGGGACTGCCTGCAATATGGAAGTTTTGGGGCTAATTTTCTTTAATCACCTACCAAAAACTACAAGTCTCACAAGATGAAACTACAGGATTTATTTTGTTATATTTTCCTTTCACTTTCCCTGTTAAGGAAAGAGGCTGAGGGATTCTAAACGGTTAGTGTGCAGGATGCCAGGTAAAGGCACCCCCTGTTTGAGAGAAGGTGGTACCAGTAACTATCAAGAAGCTACACAGTCCAAAATTTACAGACCCAGAGGGCTCCTGAGAGAGGTGGTTCTTATGTAGCGACATTTTGCTTTTCTGCTTCTTCCCAGCTGAGGGGAACAAGCTTTAGGAAGAAACAGATTGAGTGTAAATTAAGGAAGAAGAAATGAGAAATGAGCAACACATAGAAAAGAATTAATCTGATGAGTGTTGGTGATTTCTGTCTACTATAATAAAAATCAAACTAAAAAGCCCATAAATTCTCTGCCATTATACTTAATAATACAACATTTTTAATGATCGTAATCTTAATAAACCCAAAACCCTCCAAGGAGACATTTTTATACCTTATTCATCCTAATCCAAATCATTAAAAATAAATGAAATCAGCCAAACAGTAAAAGCAATCCAGGTTAATATTCATTAACCCTTATCCCACTTCAAAATAAACCAGAGCATTTACATATCCCCACAATGTGCACAGAGCTTTTTTTCTTAAAAAGATCAAACAACCAAACGCACCCCCTCAGAAACTCTGACTTCTCGTCACAAACCCTCCCATACATAATAACACCTTCTTTCTCATAGCATTCCTTCAGAAGATCAATTTCACTTGTGGCTTCACACTTAGAAGAAACATTTCTGTCACTATTAAATTCCTCATTTCCACAGCAGCCCCAGCCAGATGACAGACCTCACATTTTCCACAATGTCCTGAATGCCTTGCATAAAAACTTGGTAGGAGTCAGAAAGAATCTGTTTAAAATCTTGATGGAAGTCAGAGAAAGTCTGTTTAAGGTCCTCCATGTCAAGCAGTAGATTATGGCGCCCCCAGGAGCTTAACCAGAAACAGTCGAGGATATGAAAGAATTCCATAATGTGTTTACACAAGAAAAAGTGAGATATGCAGACAGTACCCCAGGGAAAGTAGAAGCAGAAAAGTGAAAGTTCAAAACAGCCAATTCAATGTGTAGGAAAATGCGAATATCTTCAAATTTAGTACAAAAATAAGAACAGGAGAGAATTATTTACTCTCAATCCTCCTTACTCTTTGGAGGAAAACAAAGTCTAAAACTTAAAAATATTTTTTTTAAAGATTAATCCCAAAAATAATAAGCACCAAGAGAGCCCTCTTGTCCTTGCTGTAGAACGCCCGTATGAGGGTACACATACTTAAAAGAAATATAAATAGAGTGATTTAGAAATGGGGTGGCCAGTCTTAGTGTCCCTTTAAGAATACAAAGCAGCTCAGAAAACGGTGACATCCCAGCCTCCTGGCTAGCTCTTACCAGTTGAGTGCAAACATTGTTTGTGATCTTTTGGCTGCAAGCAGCTGTCCAAAGGACAGAATGGGTCTATTCCATGCATTTTCCTTTTTTCTGGAGAAGACTCCCAGGCTTCAGAAAAATCTGCCTGAGCCTGAAAAAACTGCCACGTTTTCATCTCTGCCCATTGAGCCCACCGGCACAGCTACTCAGTCTGCCATGTCCCCATTGGAAGTCCCAAGACTACCTCTCCTTTTGAATCTTGTAAAAATATATATATATTGCACTCTAGGTCTTTTCCCACTGCATAGAAATTGACAGACAGTTTCTTGCCATTCATGTAAGATTTGGGTTAGAATTGGCACCATTAGCTTTTTCCTAAACAAAGGACAATTCACTCATGCCCTAGTCAACCCATAGCTTGACTATTACAACACACTCTATGTGGGGCTGTCCTTGAAGACTACACTGAAGCTTCACTTGGTTCAGAATGCAGTGGTGCAGGAAGTGATGGGCTTCCCTCCATATGCCTATCTAATATCTCTGCTTCACAAGCTGCTTTCCAGCTAGATTCTGGTTGTATTTCAAGGTGCTGGTCACTCCATATCAAGCTCTACATGGCATAAAACCTGGTTACTTGAGGGACTGCCTGTAATGTGGATGTTTTGGGGTTAATATTTTTTAATCACATACCAAAAACTACAAGTCTCACAAGATGAGACCACAGGATATTTTTTTATATATATATATTTTCTTTTCAATTTCCCTGTTAAGGAGAGAGGCTGAGGGAATCTAACTTTTTAGGGTGCAGGATGCCAGGTAAAGGCACCCCCGTTTGATACAAGTTGGTGCCAGTAACTCAGGCCTGCAACTAGGGTCTGTGTCACCTGGGGCAAATATGGATTCTGTGCGCATTTTGGTGCCCCCCAGTGCTCATTTTGGTGGCCCCCCAGTGCTCATTTTAGCACTGCCCCAGTACAGCAACCAAGGCATTTGCCCTGCTTGCCCCCCCCACTTAGTTGCAGCCCTGCAGTAACCAGCAAGAAGCTACACAGTCCAAAGTTTGCAGACCCAGAGGGCTCCTGGGAGAGGAGGTTCATAATTTGCAACATTTCTCTCTCCTGCCTTTGCCCAGCTGAGGAGAAAGAGCTTCAGGAAGAAAGAGATTGAGTGTCTATTAAGGCAGAAGGAATGAGAAATGACCAACACATAAAAAAAAAAAAAGCTAATGAGTGTTTGTGATATTTAGACTATGAAAGGGGACTTCATTGCAAAGTAGTAAAAGAACGAAGAATGAATCCATGTTTCTCCCTCTAATTAAATTTTAATTCATCTTACATAATGAATCCATGTTTCTCCCTCTAATTAAATTTTAACTATTTTTTAAACTACCCAGTTTATTCTATTGACCTGAGATTTCCTTCTTGTCCCCCTACCAAACTGCCAACCAGGTTCCAAGATCAGCATTGGACTCCCACTTGCTATGATGGAGATTCAGTTGCTGCTTTTAAGTCGCAATACGCACATTCGAACTCCTGTGACTGAATGAACCTGGAGAGCTGAACTGAGGAAGGGACCGTTTTTGCCAGGCTTCAGACTCACTTCCTCCCACTGTGTGTCTTGCACAATAATAGACAGCCGAGTCCTCTGGCTTCAGGCTGCTCATTTGCAGATACAGCTGGCTGCGGGAATCGTCCCTGGAGACGGTGAAGCGTCCCTTGACTTTGTCTGAGTAGTAAGTGGTAGAGTCAAGCATCTCTGGATCTATGCTGGACACCCATTCCAGGCCTTTCCCTGGAGCCTGTCTGACCCAGCCCATGTAGTAGCTGCCGAAGTCAAATCCAGAGGCTTGGCAGGAGAGACGGAGGGACTCTCCAGGCCTCCTCACATCCCCTCCGGACTCCACCAACTGGATCTCAGACTGAACTCCTAAAGAAAACAAAGGTGTTTCAATGAGATCTCCTGAATACAAAAGCAGAAAATTGAGGAAAATTATATAGAGAGGGAAGAATTACCTTGGAGGACTACTAATAAGGAGAAGACGTTTAGCCATGGGATCATTTTTGCTCCCTTTAATGAACGGAGGGGAATTGGCAGGAAAGGATTCAGGAAAGTGCAAACTTTGTGTTGGTGGGTGTAGCCTGAAAAGGTGAAACCATGGGGCGCTTTTAAAGAGGAAATTGTCTGTCAATTTGCATATCACTTGGCATAAAAAGCCCCTCAGGGCATTGATGTCATAGATTTCCTTGCACAAATCTGACACTGGGGATTTTCAACATAAATTTCCAGTCCTGCAAAAATTGAACGCATTTTTTTTTTCTGTGACGACATAGGAGAAAGGCAGGTTTACATTAGAGTAATTAAAAGAGGGAGAAGCCAAATTTCCCCACCTCTCCAAAGGGATTCAAGGCAACAGAGAATGAACATCCCCTAAGAACTTTTGGGAGAGACATTTTAGAGCTAGAACATGAAACCAACAGTGCATCTGAGTTTGGGAGTATTTCCCACCTTGCTTGCCTTTTTGAAGACACCCAAAACAATGCCAACCTAGCTATGAGGCACAATCTGTGCGTTGGAGTTGAATCAGAGAAATCACGGGGAAATAAAGACTAGACAGAGCCAATAGTGTGTTCTTTGCTTCTCAGATTGGTTTTTAACTCAGCAGTTGTTTGGATTTTATATACTGCTTGTTTTAGTTTACTATTTTGTGTTCTGTTCTTAACAGTTGCTGGTTGCCCAGAGTGAATTCAAATAGATAGGCAGCCATATTAATTGAAATAATAACAATAACAATAATAATGATTAATAATAATAATAATAATAGCAACAATAGTAAGTCATGACTTCATGGTAAGGATTGTAGCCTCCTGAGATGTGGAATATTCTTGAGACTTTTTCAGTGAACGATTATGGAAGTACGAAAAAAAAGGAATGGTGCCCCCCAAATGAGGCCGTCTCCAATGGCACTTGCTTTATCTCCCTACCCCACCCCCACCCCAGACACAGACCATGGGATTCAGTGTGGCAACACTGCCCCCTGGTGTGGGAAGTGAAGAGAGCAGCCCTCGGCCCAATTCCACACAGACATTCGTTCCAGGCAAAATTCTCCTCAGTATGCCTATGGCTCTTTGGATGTTTGGAAGGATTATTCCACATTGGCATTTCCTGCCTCCAGCCATGACACTATATTGTATCCCATTCCAGTATCCTGTCTGAAGCCAGTCTCATCCAGATCAGACTGCAAGCAGTGAAGTTGCAATTGGAAGCTTCAGGCCATATTAATAATTATGTCTTTCCTTCCAGCAAACTCTCTGGTTGGATACCTGGAAAAAAAGAGTCCTAAAGATCTCACTAGAGGGCTGATTTCTTCTTCTGTTGTATACGGACAGAAGACATCCCCCTGTAATGGGAACAGAGGAAACAAATTGGGGCAAAAGTATTGCATTTGTCCTTCTCCTCTCATTCCACCTCCTACGCCCTCTAGGAGTTGGCCGGAAAATTGACAGAGAAACCCAAGTTATTTTTATAATAAATTACTTCTTGATTAAATAAATTAGAACCTATATTTAGATATACATTGGAATTCAAAGAGCATCTTCTCAGAATTTTCAGGGGGAAAAAGGTGGAGAGAAGTCCAAGAGAAGGGAGGGGCAGTGCTCCATCAACATCTTGCCACCCCTCCTTGGAGCTCACTGCAATGTGTCACTGACTACAATCACAATTTGGAAACGAGGAACAAGTGATTGATCTCTGTGAATGACCAAAGGAGCATTTCTTTCAGGGTAAGTAAAACTCTGCATTGCAGCTCTTCACCAATTCAGAACAGAGTTTCAAGAATCAATTCTTCAACCCAATATGGACAAGAATTGTTTGAACACCACTGGAGTAGACACAAAATTTGGTCCTGAAATTGTGGTAAACCACTGTTCTTATCTATGGCTTGTGAAATAAATTAGAATTAATTAGATTCCAGCATAACACTAGAGAAAGAAACAAAAAATTTGCAATGTGAAATTTCTAGGTCCACTCAACTCCCAACGTTAAAGTGAAGGAAACCACATTACCATCAGCTTGTCCTTCTGTAAAAAGTCTTTCTTTTTTAAAGTATTTTTTTCCTGTTTTTTTCCCCATCCTAATGGAAAAAAGCTCCCACAATGCCCATGCCAAGATCCGCTCATCATTCCTCTTGGCAATCAGAAAGCTTTCTCGGGTTTCCCTCAAGTCTCTCAAGTCTCTCTGGCAAATCCAGCCTTCTGGGGCTCAGTTGAATTGCAGAGCTGCTCGGACAAATGGCAGGTTTGACCTTTTCATTGAACTTTTAAGATCATTACAGAAATGAAAAAAATGTGACTCCAAAATGAGACAAATGAAACACTGGATTTATTTCCCCACCCTGCTGCACCCTGTGCATAGCCAATGCAATAATGTGACCACACTGCCCCCTGCTGTAAACGTTCAGGAGGACAGGCATCTACCTTTTTTTCCAGGATTGTAACTGAGGCAGAGAAGGCATGAAGGTTGTCCAGGAGATCTAGGCAGGTCTGTTGTCCGTGGTGCCAGGCTTTCACAGGCCATATAAACACCATAGACACAGACATTGGGTTTGTCAGGGAAGACACCAAGGACAACAGACTGGCATTTCTAGACTGTGAGGTTCTTACTGGGACCTGTGGCAAGGTAGAAATACAGATGTACAGGAAACCCCCACACACAGACCAGTACCTGATGTTTGACTCCCACCATCCATGGCAGCACAAAATAGGAGGCATCAGGACACTACGTCACAGGGCAGAAACCATCCCCACCTCCATGGATGCCAAAAAGAAAGGAAACCAGCACCTGAGGTCCTGTGGGTATCCTAATTGGGCCTTCATTAAATCTAAGTCTACCCCTAGACCTAAAAAAATGGCAGACAGGGCTGAGACTCAGAGTCAACGGAAGAACCTGGTCCTTACTTACAGGCCGGCGTGTCGGAATGGATAAAATCAATATTTGGAAAACACCCCATACCTGTATTTTTCAAACCCACTAACACACTGAGACAGAGGCTTGTACACCCTAACGATCCAACACCGAAACATAAGAGGAGCAACGTAGTAAATGCAATCCAGTGCAGGGAGGAGTGTTCTGAGCTGTACTTTGGGGAAACCAAATAGCCTTTACACAAGAGGATGGCCCAACACAGGAGGAGCAACAGCACAGGACCAGAATCAGCAGTTTACCTTCATCTAAAAGAAAAAAGACACTCATTTGAGGACAACAATGTTCACCTTTTGGACAGAGAAGAAAGGTGGTTAGAGAGGGATTAAGGAATCCATTCTTGCCAAAGTGGAAAATCCTTCCCTCAATAGAAGCGGAGGCCTCAGACACAAGTTCTCCCCCATTTTTCATGCTGCTCTTTCATCAGTCCCCAGGAAGATTAAGACCACCAGGAAGGCCACTCTTAACGATCCACTCGGGGATGAACACAGGATCTAGGAGTAAGACATCCCAAACACAATCCACACCTCCATGGCACAATTAACAGCCATTCAGGTGCAGGGACAATGCAGCCACCCTGGGAAACATATATGGGGTCCCCTCACCAACCTTGGCCCAGACTGAAGTAGCTACCAAAAAGAAAGAAATCCAGTTGCCATGACTCAACCTACAGACAGTTTCCCGTAATAGGTCATTTGGATACTCAATCCTTGTTGACCACTTGAGGCCTGACCTTTGACTCTGCCAAACACTGAAAAAAATGATTTGTTACCATTGATACCTGGCTACCTGGCATCTCTGTGACTTGCTCCTTGAACAAGAACAAAATACCAACAAGGACTTCTGGGAAGGAGGTTCATAATTGACATAGTTTGAATCTCTTGGCTTTGCCCAGCTGAGGGGAGAGAGGCTGGATTAAGGGAATTGAATATACATATATGAATGTGGAAAGAATGAGAAAAGAGCAACACGTAGAAAAGAATTGAATGGGGGAGAGTTGGCGATATGGAGGACCAACGGAGACTGAACTGCAAAATTTGTCCAGGTAGAATTGTAGGTAAAGTTTTTAAACTTTTTTTAAAAACAGCCCAGGTTATTCTACTGCCCTGAATTTTCTGCAGTCTCCCCTACCATACTGCTAACCAGGTTCCACAGTGAAAATGCTAAGGTCAGGCCTATATTCCCACTTGCTAAGATGGAGATTCATCTGCTGCTTCTCATTCCAATTACACAAATTCAACCTCCTGAGATGGAAGGAACTTGCAGGGCTGCTCAGAGGAAGGGAAGGTTTTTGCCAGGCTTCAGACTCACTTCCTCTCACTGTGTCTCCCGCACAGTAATAGACTGCCGAGTCCTCCGGCTTCAGGCTGTCCATTTGCAGATAGAGTTGGCTTTTGGAGTTGTCCCTGGAGATGGTGAAGCGTCCCTTGACTTTATCCAAGTAGTAAGTGCTAGATGAGTCTGTAGTTATGTGGGCCACCCATTCCAGGCCTTTTCCTGGAGCCTGCCTCACCCAGTCCATCCAGTAGCTGCTGAATGTGAATCCGGAGGCTTGGCAGGAGAGATGGAGGGATTCTCCAGGCCTTCTCAGGTCCCCTCCAGACTCCACCAACTGGCCCTCTGACTGGACACCTAAAAAAAAAAGTATTTCAAAAAGGTCTCGTATGTACAAGAATTAAAATGGAAACATCCTGAAGAGGGAGGAAACAATTACCTCTGAGCACTGCTAGTAAGGACACAAAGTTTACCCAGAGGATCATTTTGCTCCCTTGAATAAATGGAGGGGAATTGACAAGTGAGCGTTTGGGAGACTGCACAAACTTTGTGTTGGTGGGAGTAGCCTAAAAAGAGAAACCCTGGGGCTCCTTTAAAGGGGAAATTTTGGCCCCATTTACGTATCGCTCAGCATAAAAGAGCCCCTCGGGGCATTGAGGTATGGATTTCTTTCAACACACCTTTCACATGCAGGACATAGGAGTAAGGGCCTCTTTAGACTGGAATAATTAAAGCAAGATATGACTGAAACTCATTTCAAGAAAGTGTTTTTAGGTGACAGAAAGAGATCATGCACTGAAATTTCCTTAAACAGACACGTTAGAGCCGGCACATCGGAGTTCAGAACGGTTGCTCCACAGTTGTTCCGTTGACCACCTTCTTTGGAAGACACCCAAAATAAGTGAATGCAGACCGAGCCATGAGGCCCAATTTGTAAGCCACAGTCGAATTAGGCATACACATCCAAGTCTCAAACTTGGAATCAAAGAAATAATATTGGAAGCCTTAGGGGTGTTCCTTATTTGTTTTGTTTTTTACTCAACAATCTTATGGATTTCATATATTGGTTGCTTTTTGGTTGCCATTTTGTATGGTCTTCTGTGTTATTAACTGCCCAGAATTAATTCATCTTAAGATTCATAAACCTGCCTCTCCTACAATTATTCCATGGACTGAGAAACACAAATAAATGACTTTGCATTTTCCAAACAATTCAATTTGTTCTATATTTAGCAAAGCACATCTGTTGTCAACTCGGATGTGGCTTCATGGTGAGGAATGTAATCTCCTGGGATGTTAAACTTTCTGGAGGTCTTTTCAGTGATCTCTTAGGAAAATAAGAGTATATATAATGATGTCTCTGAAATGAGACAAGGCCTGTAGACCCTCCCTTGATTCGCCTCCCGCACCGCCACCCGAAACATATGCAAAATGATACAGTGTGACAATACTGCCCCCTGCTGTAAAACTTGAGGAGGGGAGGCATCAGCATAACTTCTGAGAAGAGTCTTCCATTAAAAAATTAGGGCTCAAAATAAACGAAAGATCTCCTGGAAACTATATTTACTTATTCATTCATTCATTTATTCATTCATTCATTCAATTTATATTGCCACCCAACTCAATCTAGTGACTCTGGGTGGCTAACAACAATAAAAACAGTGATAATATAAAACAATAAAAACAATAAGAAAACTTAAATATAAATATAAATACAGCCGAGTGATCTTAAAAGCCACCGTAACATAACCATGAAACAGGGCCATTCCTGCACTCCGGGACCCAGGCCCGGGCACAAAGCCAGGTCTTCAAGGCCTTCTGAAAAGCCAAGACAGGCATGTTGAATTATTCCTACCTAGGATAAATATCAGGGTTATATTTGATGAAATAAAAATCTAGCATTGCCATGTGGAAGTTGTGGGGCTGATTTTCCTCAATCATAGATCGAAAACTACAAGGTGAGACCATAGCAGTCATTTCAATATTTTTTTCCATTCAATTTTCCTTTTGAGCAAAGAAGCTGAGCGATTCCAATCTTTATCCCACCTGGAAGTTAGTGGGGCAGAAGGCAGTCGAGGCCTCCCTGGGTGGGGAGGGGGTGGCAGCAGGAACTGCCAGGCAGCTACCAAAGGCAAGAAGAGAGTCCAAACTCAATGGACCCGGGAGGCTTCTGGGAGAGGGTCTCTGCAATTCCCAACTTTTGGGTTTCTTGGCTCTGCCCAGCTGTGTGGAGGGAGTGTCAGGATTAAGGGAATTAAACATATATTAATGCCGAAGGAATGAGAAATGAACAACATGTAGAAACAAGTTTAACTGAGGAGAGATTGTGGTATTCAGAGAACTAAATGGGAATGAACTGAAATATTCATCAAGGAAGAAATGTAGGTCATGAGTCCCTATTTGTTCCTCTCATGAAATTTTAACTTAAAAAAAAAAAAGCTTCCTAGTATATTCTCCTGCCCTATTACTTCCTTCTTGTCCCTCAACCAAGTGCTAAGAAGATTAAACACTGTTTTTTCCAAGATCAGCTCTGGGCTTCCACTTCTTTTCATGGAGGTTTATCTGAACTTTCTTGGTTATAATACATGCATTGAACCTTCTGTGACTGAATCAACTTGCAGAGCGACTCAGAGGAAGGGAAGGTTTTTGCCAGGCTTCAGACTCACTTCCTCTCACTGTGTCTCCTGCACAGTAATAGACTGCTGTGTCCTCTGGCTTCAGGCTGTTCATTTGCAGATAGAGTTGGCTTTGGGAGTTGTCCCTGGAGACGGTGAACCGTCCCTTCACTTTGTCCGAGTAGTAAATAGTACTGGAACCTGGATTTATGTATGCCACCCATTCCAGCCCTTTTCCAGGGGCCTGTCTCACCCAGTACATGTAGTAGCTGCCGAAGTCAAATCCAGACCCTTGGCAGGAGAGATGGAGGGACTCTCCAGGCCTCCTCACGTCCCCTCCAGACTCCACCAACTGGCCCTCAGACTGGACACCTACAAAGAAAGGTGTTTCGGTGAAATCTCATGTATACAAGAATTAAAATAGAAAGAAACTCTGTATAGAGGGAAAAATTACCACTGAGGACTGCCAAAAAGGACACCAGGTTTAGCCACAGGATCATTTTTGCCCCCTTTAATGAATGGAGAGGAGTTGATATGATAGGATACAGGAAGGTGCACAAGTTTTGTGTTGGTGGGTGTAACCTGACAAGGAAAACCGTGTGTCTCCTTTAAATGGGAAATTTTGGGCCCATTTACATATCACTCAGCATAAAAGAGCCCCTCAGGGCATTGAGGTATAGATGTCTTTCAACACACCTTTCACATACAGGACATAGGAGAAAGGGCAGCTTAGACTGAAATAATTAAAGCAAGATCTGACAGAACCTCCTCAATCCAACTAGGGGTTTTAAGGTGACAGGAAGAAATCATGCCCTGAAATTTCCTTAAACAGCCACGTTAGAGCCCAGACATGGAAAGGATGGCACATCGGAGTTCAGGATGTTTCCTTCGCAGTTGTTCCCTTGGCCACGTTCTTTGGAAGACACCCAAAATAAGTGAATGCAGACCGAGCCGTAAGGCCCAGTTTGTAAGCCACAGTTGAATTTTACATACACATCCAAGTGTCAAAGGTGGAATTAAAAAAAATCATATTGGAAGCCTGAAGGGTGTTCCATATTAGTTTGGTTTTTAACTCGCAGTTGTATGGATTTCATATCTTGGTTTTTATTTTTTTTTGCTTGCCATTTTTTATGGTCTTCTTATGTGTTATTCGCTGCCCAGAGTTAATTCATACAGATACTAATAAAAATGCCTTTCCTACACTTACCCCATGGACTGAGAAATACAAATAAATGACTTTGCATTTTCCAAACAATTCAGTCGGTTCTTTATTTAGCAAAGTACATCTGTTGTCAACTCAGATAGGACTTTGTTGTGAGGAATGTAATCTCTTGGGATGTCAGACTGTCTTGAGCTCTTTTCAGTGAACTGTTAGGAAAATGAGAGTAAATATAATGATGCCTCCGAAGTGAGACAAGGCCTGTAGACCCTTCCTTGGTTCCCCTGCCCCACCCCCACCCCCTCCCCACACATATGCAAAGCGATTCCGTGTGGCAACACTGCCCCCTGGTGGAAAATATGAGGATCAGAGGCATCTCCATAACTTTCCCAGGAGATTCTTGGCTTAAAAAAATAGGGCTCAGAAGAAAGGAAAGATCTCCAGGAAACTTAAGCAGGTCTAGGGAGAAATCCAAAGTTGCTGTTTTGTTATATGATTGGAAATTACTTTTGATTGGTTACACTAGGAGATAATATATTTTCTGGAGGTCATTTATTCTTTTGCTTTTTCCTCCTAAATGTCATGAAACCATGTAAAAATGAGTTGGGAAGGACCATCTAGGTATAAAGTTCGATTCTGCCCCTGCCTCTAAAAACGAAACTTATGCAGAGCCAGAAGGAGAGAACAAAACTTAAGGGAGAATTGAGGAATGGGAAACCAGGAGTGACTCAGCAGAGCGGGAAAATGTGGAGATGCTGATTGGGCAGAAACTGGAGGGAGATTTAAACCCCCCAATCAGTGCTTGTGAAAGGAGAGCTGAGAAGTGAGCAAAGCGAAAGGCAACACAATTGGTGTGATGATTGCCTTAATCCCAATAAAACGCTCAGACTTCAAATCAAAGTTTAGGTTCTGATTTTATTTAGAATAGAGTGCAAACAGGAAGAAAGCTGAGAATGAGAAAAGCACGCCTAAAGTCAAACTAAATAGCCCCACTTCAAACAGTGTCCCACCCACCCCCCTTCATTCATTACAATCCCACATTCCCAGGTGCTCCTAACGAGCTCTGCTGATCAACGGGCAAAAAGACCTTGACATTAAAAAGATAACCCAAACACATTCCTACACGGCACAGGCAGACAGAGCTCTCCATACAAGGTTTACCAGCAGCACCCTCCCAGCCAGGAGCGCGCATCAACACTCTGGCATGCGAACCGTTATGATGCACAGGAACATTGAAACGGGGAACATGACAATTGGCTACTGAGGAGAAATGGCATTAAAAGGATCAGATAAAAAGGCTTCCATGCAAAGAGCAAGCTGCCAGAGACAACCGATCCACAGAGCTCACCGCTTCCTTAGGAGAGTCCTTACCAGAATGCGGAGCCTCGCCTGTAGCTGACACGGAATCAGAGCCAGCTCCTTCTACTCATGGACTTACTACCTCCTCCTTGCACTGTCCCAGCCAAGTCCTGTATTCCCTCTGCAGTCAAGCCTTGTTCAAGCAACCTAGCCAAGCAGCATCATGCCTTCCGATCCCAGCTATGTCTCGCTGAGTCCAGCCATGCCTTTTGATTTAAGCCAAGTCTTACCAAGTCCAGCTTTGCTTTCTGATCCAAGGCATATTTTGCAAAGTCCAACTGCACTCCCAGACTCAAGTCTTGTCTTGTCGAGTCCAGTTGTACTTCCAGATTCAAGCCTTCTCTTGCCAAGTTCATCTGTGTTTCCAGATTTGAGCCTCATTCTGCCGAGTCCAGCCATGCTTCCAGATCTAAGCCTTGCCTTGCCAAGTCCAGCCTTGTCTCCAGATTCAAGCCTCGTCTTGCTGGTCCAGCCGAATCCAGTCCTGTCTCCAGCTCCCAGCTCTCTCTTGCCATTCCAGCCAAGTCAAGCCCTGCCTCCAGTTCCAAACCTCATCTAGTCAGTCCACCCAAGCCTTGTCTCGCCTCCAGTTCGAAGCCTAGTCTAGTCTTGTTGCTCCAGCAGAGCCCTAACTTGCTGCCACGGTCAAGCCTAGCCTCACCTCCTTGCTGGTCGCTGCAACTTTGACTTGTCTTCCTCCACTACCTGGATGGACTTGAGTGAATAGTGCTATTTAAAATATGAATTATTTTCTGATGCAAATAGTTAATTGTAAATAAGGAACTCCCTTTTGTAGTCTGCCTGGCTGTCTCTTAGGCCAAACAGGACACTAGGTCATTGAGTAAAAACCCCTGAGAGGTGGGGAGCTGACCCTCTCTCCAGACCTCCAACCAAAAGAGGCCATTCTAGCCAGATCAAAGCAGAGCAGCCCCATTCTTCCCTCACCCTCGTTTTACTCCTGGCAGTCAAGGTTGGAAGTGTTTATCATTTGTCAAAATCTGCTCTATACTAGTTTTGTATTCTGTCTGATAGGAGAATAATTCTGAACATCCCTTGTCCATCTCCTACCATTCATTGAGGGTGGATGACTGTGGTTTTACTAAATATGGGACTTAGAGGAAAATATAATTTTATCCTCTTTTTATTTTTCTTTATTTCTTCAAACAATATTCCACTTTTTTTACATAAATCCCATCTCTACATTCACAGGACCCCTTTTGGCCATATTGAATGGTTCAATTAAAGCAGAAGCTATAGCTGAATATACAACATCCTTAGAATAAAAGAGGCACTCAGTGCATTGACCTTCCACTTTTCCTTGAAGGTATATTCCACTGAGGAGAGGAGAGGAGAGGAGAGGAGAGGAGAGGAGAATTGTCCCTTAATTTACAAATGTCTTTGGATATAAAAGTCTCTCTCCATTCACATGATAGATTTCTCTGAAACTATTTTGAGATTATTGGCAACTTCTTATAGGAGTCTGTTCTGTGAAGTGTCCAACCAGTGATCAGGTGTCCAGGCAATTGGTTCTTTTAGATCCAGAGACAATAAGCACACCAGTGGATAAAGAAAGGTTAAGCTTTGTTATAAACTTAAGCAAAGAGATCTAAACAGAAACACAGTTTAACCAGAAACAGTCTAGGCAGATTAAACGGAATATATAAAAAACATAGCATAAAGAAAGAGAAATCATACATACGAAGCAATCTGATCCTATTCCCTTTAGCTGCCTGGAGCTTCCTTAATAAGGACTGCAGGAATACCCCTTAGGATGACAATTTTCTGCAGCACCCAGTGTGCAGAACCTGCACACAAGCTCCCAAATTCAAAAGAACATTCCTTTTTTATCAAAGTCTGGACCTCAAAACTCTTGACCAGGTTTCTGTGGTACCAAGGCTGCAGGACACTACCTTGACCTGTTTATCACATCATCTAAGAGCCTGGGAAGCTATACAGATAATCTAGTGCCTAACAAAAACAATCTGGGGGGTTTCTCTTATCTCTCCCCCGCTCATAAAAGAGATATTTTCTGGAGGGCTGTTGGAGGAGTGGACTTATTCTCCACCCCATGCCAAACAAATTAAATAACAAGCCTGTTAAATATCTGTAGAACTCAATATAAACTCTAATCTTCTTTGGTGAGGTAGGAAAATCAAAATATGTCACTTAACTTCTCGAAATAACAAAGGTCTTCCACATTTCCTCTACGCTCCACCCCTGGAATATTTTAATTAAGTATGAGAGATTTTTCTATAAATATGGAGTGTCAATAAAACAAGAGTTTTTTTATTTTACTTATTTACTTATTTATATTTCAAATTTCATCACCAACCATCTCACTTGAAGAGCGACTCTGGGTGGTTCACAATAAAAGGTTATGTGATTTAAATAAGCAATCGAGAATGATAGGCATACCACAGTGGTTGAACTTCCACACGTCAGAAAGTCAAGTAATCCATTTATCACCAAACTTTTCCCAAATGGCTGAGAAAGATAATTAATCATTTTTTCCCATATTTATTTCCCATTTAATTTCCATGTTGAGCAAAAAGGCAGAGCAATTCCACTCTTCCCCCCACCCGGAAGTTAGTGGAGGGGATGGCAGGTCGAGGCATCCCTGGGTGGGGAGGGGGTGGCAGCAGGAACTGCCAGGGAGCTACCAAAGGCAGGAAGAGAGTCCAAACTCAATGGACCCAGAAGGCTTCTGGGAGAGGGTCTCTGCAATTCCCAACTTTTGGATTTCTTGGCTCTGCCCAGCTGTGGGGAGGGAGTGTCAGGATTAAGGGAATTGAATTTATACATTTATATGGAAGGAATGAGAAATGAGCAACAGGTAGAAAAGAATTTAACTGAGGAGAGTTGGTGGTATTCTGAGAATCAAATGGAATGAACTGAAATATTCATCAAGGAAGAAATGTAGGTAATGAATCTGTATTGGTACCTCCCATGATTTTTTATTTTTTTTTAAAAAATAACTTCCTAGTATATTCTCCTGCCCTAATTTCTCCTTCTTCTCCCACAACCAAGTGCTAGCCAGATATCAAACTGCTTTTTCCAAGATCAGCTCTGGGTTCCCACTTCCTTTCATGGAGGCTTATCTGAACCTTCTCAGTTATAATACACAAACTCAGCTTTCTGTGACTGAATCAACTTGGAGAGTTGTTCTGAGGAAGAGAAAGTTTTTGCTGGGCTTCAGATTCACTTCCTCTCACTGTGTCTCCCACACAATAATAGACTGCCGAGTCCTCCGGCTTCAGGCTGTTCATCTGCAGATAGAGTTGGCTTTTGGAGTTGTCCCTGGAGATGGTGAAGCGTCCCTTCACTTTGTCCGAGTGGTAAGTACTGGAACTTGGATTTATGTGGGCTACCCACTCCAGGCCTTTCCCTGGAGCCTGTCTGAACCAGTTCATGCCGTAACTGCTGAAAGTGAATCCGGAGGCTTGGCAGGAGAGGCGGAGGGACTCTCCAGGCCTTCTCACCTCCCCTCCAGACTCCACCAACTGGCCCTCAGACTGAGCTCCTAAAAAAAATAAGCGTGTTTCAATGAGATCTGCTGTATACAAAAATGGAAAATAGAAGGAAATTCTCTATAGAGGGAAGAATTACCTCTGAGGACTGCCAAAAAGGACACCAAGTTTAGCCACAAGACCATTTTTGCTCCGTCCAACAAATGGAGGGAAATTAATAGGGAAGGCTTCAGGGAAGTGCACAAACTTTGGGTTGGTGGGTGTAGCCTGAAAGGGGAAACCATAGGGCTCCTTTAAAGAGGAAATTGTCTGTCAATTTGCATATTGCTTGGGATAAAAAGAGCCCCTCCGGGCATTGATCTCCTAGATTGCCTTGCACACATCTTACACTGGTGGTTTTCCAGTCCTTTGAAAAATGTAGGCAAAGGGTCTTTTTTTATGGTGAGGACATAGGAGAAAGGGGACGTTTACATTAGAGTAATTAAAACAAAGATATGCAAAAATTCACCACTTCTCAAAAGTGATTCAAGGCAACAGAGAATGAAGATGCACTATTTTTTTTTTTTGAAAGAGACAGGTTCGAGATAGAAATTGCAAAGAACAGCACATCTGAGTGCTGAGCACATTTGTCTACCTTTTCTCCCTGTTTGAAGACACCCAAAATAATTAAATGCTGACCCAGCCATGAAGCACAGTTTATAAGCTGGAGATGAATCAGGGAAATCACAGGGAGAGAAGAACTCAATTGAGCCTGTGGGGTTTTCCTTGCCTATTAGACTGGTTTTTAACTGGACAGTTGCATGGATTTAATCTATTGCTTGCTTTGGGTTGCTATTTTGTGTGGCGTATTTATCAGTAGCCCAGATTTTATTTGGCAAGGTGAGCAGCCCTACTAATTGAAACAACAACAACAACAACAATAATGGCAATAGTAATATCAATATCATATACTAATTAAAATATCAGGAAATACACTCTCTCTGTGGACTGGGAAATATTTATAAGTCATTTTGCATTCTCCCAAGATTTCAGTCTGTTGTCAACTCAGACATGGGTTCACAGTCAGGGTTGCGGCCTCCCAAGATGTGGAATTTCCTTGAGACCTTTTCAGTGACCGATTACAGAAATGACAGAGAAACAACTAGACACTTGTTTTGTCTCCCCACCCCACCCCCACCCCACACACAGCCAATGGGATTCAGTGTGGCAGCGCTGCCCCCTGGTGTGGAAAGTGAGGAGGGCAGGCCTCTGCCCAATTCCCCATGGAGATCCTTTCCGGGCAAAGATGTCCTCCATGTGATTATGGCCGTTTGGATAGTTAGAAGGGTTATGCCACAGTTGCATTCCCTGCCTGCTGCCACAGCACTCTATGACACCCCATTCCAGCATTCTATCTGAAGCCAGTCTCATCCAGAGTGGATTGCAAACAGAGAAGCTGTAATTGGAATCTTCCAGGCCATATTAATAATTTTTAGTTTCCTTCTAGCAAACTCTCTGATTGCATACCTGTAACAAAAGAGTCCTAAAGTTCTCACTAGAGGGCTGATTTCTTCTCCTCTGATATATGTACTAGCTCTTTGTTCCTCTTGGCACTCAGGACCCTCTCAGGTCTCAGGATCCTTTCTCAGGAGCCTCTCAGGTCTCATTGGAAAATCCAGCCAACTGGGGCTGAGCTGACTTGCAGAGCGGCTCTGAGGAAGGGAAGGTTTTTGCCAGGCTTCAGACTCACTTCCTCTCACTGTGTCCCTCGCACAGTAATAGACTGCTGAGTCCTCTGGCTTCAGGGTGTTCATGTGCAGATAGAGTTGGCTCTTGGCGTTGTCCCTGGAGGTGGTGAAGCGTCCCTTGACTTTGTCCGAGTAGTAAGTACCAGAACTTGGATTTATGTGGGCCACCCATTCCAGCCCTTTTCCAGGGGCCTGTCGCACCCAGTCCATGTTGTAGCTGCTGAAGTCGAACCCGGAGGCTTGGCAGGAGAGACGGAGGGACTCTCCAGGGCTCCTCACGTCCCCTCCAGACTCCACCAACTGGGCCTCAGACTGGACACCTAGAAAAATAAAGGTGTTTCAATAAGGTCTCCTATGTACAAGAATTAAAATGGAAAAAAAAAAAAAACACTGTATAGAGGGAAGAATTACCTCTGAAGACTGCCAAAAAGGACACCAAGTTTAGCCACAGGATCATTTTTGCTCCTGCTAATGAATGGAGGGAAATTGACAGGAAAGGATTCAGGAAAGTGCACAAACTTGATGTTGGTGGGAGTAGCCTGAAAAGGGAAACCTTGGGGCTCCTTTAAAGGGGAAATTGTGGCCTAATTTACATACTGCCTGGGATAAAAGAGCCCCACAGAGTATTGACATATAGATTTATTTTACACACCTTACACATATGATTTTGAGTTGTTGGGAAATCATCAGAAAAATCAAGGACAGATTTACATTAGTGTAAGAAGCAAAATCTAATAAATCCTCCACAATTCAGCAAAACATTTAAAGGAAAGAGAAAGAAAACACACACTGAGAATATTTTAAAAAGCCACGTTAGAGACCGAAGATGAAAAGTGCAGCACATTTGCTCCACAGTTGTGCCACTGACCATGTTTTTTTCAGGAAACCCAAAGAAGCTGAAGGCAGACGAAGCCATAAGGCACAATTTTCCATCACAGTTGAATTACATTTCCATTTTCAAGTCACTAAATCAGAATCAAATAATTCACAGGCGAAGCAGAAATAGATGGACCCGGTAGGGCCAGTTTTGTTTATTAGATTGGTTTTAACTCAGCGGTTGTATGGATTTTGTACACTGGTTGTTTTTTGGTTGCTATTTTGTGTGGTGTTTGTTGCCCAGAGTTGATTCCACAAGATGGGCAGCTGTACAAACTGCAATAATACTGGATATACTAATGCTAATAACAATGTCACCAAATAAACTTTCTCTGTGACTGAGAAATTTAGACTGCTCGATATTTAACCAAGCTGGCTTCACAGTGAGGATTGTAGCATCCTGAGAAGCGAAGTTTTCTTGAGACCTTTTCAACGATAGAAAAATGCCTCCAAAATGAGATAATGTTCAATAATTCCACCCCAACCTCACATTTAGCCAATACAATTCAGTATGACAACTGTCCCCCCTGGCGTAAAAGGTGAGGAGGGGAGGCATCTACTTAATTCTCCAAGGAGATTCTACTAGAATAATGCTACTACTGGAATACTACTATCTGTCTCTTCACCCAAGAGGGATGGTTATAGCTAGATTGAAGTGAGGCTGCCATGTTCTCCTTATCTTTCTTTAACTCTAAACAGACCAGATTGGCAAATCTGCTCTATACTAATTTTGTATTCTTTTGAAAGGAGAATCATTGTTATGGTCTCAGAAGAAAGGCTACCAGATAACTTTGGTTGTCATTAGGGTGAGATGTGGAGGAAAACATAATTTTATCTTCTATTTCATTTACTTTCCTTTATTTATCCAAAGTTTTGGCCAGTTCCCATTAATAAAACTCCCTTCCTCCTCTCAAGCCATAAGAAAAGGAGTATTAGAGCCAGTTTGGTCTAGTGGTTAAGGCAATGGGCTAGAAACCAGGAGACTATGAGTTCTAGTCCTGTCTTAGGCCTGAAAGCCGGCTGGGTGACCTTGGGCCAGTCCCTCTCTCTCAGCCCAATCCACTTCACAGGGTTGTTGTTGTGGGGAAACTAGGAGGAAAGAATATTAGGTATGTTTGCCACCTTGAGTTATTTATAAAAATAATAAAGGCTGGATAATAAATAAATAAATAACTCACCAGGATGTAACAACAAAAGACATCAAAGACCTTCAATGGCCCAGCAACAGTCGTACTAAGGGAAGACGAGTAATGTAGCTGGGCAGAAAACTGCTGAAGTTCTTTTCTCAGCGGAGGGCTGTAATGGTTGCCTATTCTAAAACACCATCAGATTCATAAGTAGGAATTCAGAGTTATCTGATTTATTAAAGAATAGTATGCAGGATCACAGAGAAAGCTGAGAATGATGAAATCACTCCGAATTCAAACTAAAAACCCTTGGTGCAAATGAAATCCCTCCCCCTGTAGAATCTTCTCAGATCCACAATCCCAGGCGCTCCTAACAGTTTCTGATGGTCTGCGGGAAAAGGCTTTGAACAGATAACGTGACCCAAACACGTTCCATTGTACTGATTTCACATACAGAGCATGGTACAAGGTCTCACAGCAGCCCCCTCCCAAACAGAAACGCGCGTCAGAGCCATGGCATGTGAAACGCCATGATGTATAAACTACATTGAATCAGCGAACATGACAAGGGCACAGGATTAACCTCTGACATTCCACCACCATAATAGGGGAACAAAGGGTATTTTTCCAGTGTCGCTCCCTCCTTTCAAACTGCTCCATCCTTCTTCCTCTCGTTTACATGGAAAAAACATGGAACCACTCTATGGACAAAGAAACCCGCCAGTGAGTCAGAGCTTTGGAATTTCCCACTCACTAGGACACAATTTCTACGAAAGTCCTCCCTTTTCTTGTCTTCTTGTTTCTCTTTTTTTCTATGAGCATAAATATCAATACTTGCAATAATGGGAGATCTTCCTTCTCACTGTTGCGGAATCTCTCTTCCATCTACATCATTTTTGTTTTTTGGACTTGTTGTCATTTTGTTTATTTCCCAAATTTTTCAGAATTATCAAATGGTCAAAAGAAATCAAAGACTATTTTTCCTGGAGTGAGGCCATCCTGTTCCATTCTTCATCCATCCTAGCTTTGCTCATAGAAAATAGGTTTGTCAGTTACGTCACGTCACGTCACGTCACGTCACGTCACTTCACTTCACTTCACTGCTGCTTCTCAGTTATGATATAAAAATTCAACCTTCTGTGACGGAATCAGCTTGGAGAGCGGCTCTGAGGAAGATAAAGTTTTTGCCAGGCAACAAATTCACTTCCTCTCACTCTGTCCCTCGCACAGTAATAGACTGCCGTGTCCTCTGGCTTCAGGCTGTCCATTTGCAAGTAGAGTTGGCTTTTGGAATTGTCTCTGGAGATGGTGAAGCGTCCCTTGACTTTGTCCGAGTAGTAAGTGCTAGATGAACTTGGATTTATATATGAAACCCATTCCAGTCCTTTTCCTGGAGCCTGTCTCACCCAGGCTATCCAGGCACTGCTGAAGGTGAATCCAGAGGCTTGGCAGGAGAGGCGGAGGGACTCTCCAGGTTTTCTCACATCCCCTCCAGACTCCACCAACTGGACCTCAGACTGGACTCCTAAAATGAAAGTTGTTTTAAAGGGCTCTCCTGAATACGACAAGAAAACATAGGAAAAAATTGTACAGGGAGGAAACAATTACTACCTCTGAGGACTGCTAGTAAGGACTCCAAGTTCAGTCACAGGATCGTTTTTGCTCCCCCTAAAAACAGAGGGAATTGTCAGTAAAAGATATGGGAAACCAAACAAACTTTCTGTTGGTGGGTGGATCCTGAAAAGGGACACTGTGGGGCTCCTTTAAATGGGATATTGTGTGTCGATTTGCATATCGCTTGAGATAAAAGAGCGCCTCAGGGCATTGACTTCCAGATTTCTTTGCACATCAATTTCATGGCTGATTTTCAAATAGTGTTTCAGTCCTAAGAAAAGGGAGGGCCTGCAGTTTTTCTTTCTTTCTGTGAATTCATAGGAGAAAGGGCCAGTCTTGCAACATTTCACCACATCTCTAAAATAATTCAAAGTAATAGAATAAACTTGTTTAAAGAAACCCTTTTTAAGGACAGGATATAAAAAGGCTAGAACCTCTGAGTTATGAAGATTGCTACACAATTGCTTCTTTAACCTTTGTGTGTTTGTTTTTTTAGAAAACCCCAAGTACATTAACTGGTGACTAAGCCTGGAGGAATGATTTGTAAGCAGCAGTCATTGGGTCTACCCAAGTCACAAAGTCAGGCTTAGATAAATCATTTTATGACCAAATACACTCTCTATATTAAATTTAAAAAAATAAAATAAAATTATATATATATATATACACACACACACACACATACATATACATATACATATACATATATTGTAAACTCAGACATGGCTTCACAGTGAGGATTATAGTCTCTTTAGAAGTTAAATTGTTTTGAGATCCTTTGAGAGAACTTTGAAGCAAGTAGCAGGAGATATAATCAACCTTGGAAATGAGACCATATTTCTGCAGACTGGTTTGATTTCCCTGTCCACCTCTCCCCCTTTGGCAATACTGCCCCCTGGTGTAAGTGATGGGAGAGTCCCCAAAGAGACTCTTTTGTTCCAGGAGGGGAAGTGAAACTGAGAACAAATGAAGGATCTCTCAGAGATTTAGAAGGTCTAGTGAGAAATCCAAACTGTTCTTGTTTCCTCATAGGAAATTGGTTTTGAAGAATTTATTCATTAATTAATTAATTAATTCATTCATTCATTCATTCATTCAATTTGTGGCCCATCTCAGACCAGTGGGTGGCTAACAACAACAACAACAACAACAACAACAACAACAACAACAATGATGATGATGATGATGACGATAATAATAATAATAATAATAATAATAATAATAATAAAAACCATCAAACAATTAAATGTAAATACAGCAAAGAGGCCTTAAACACCATTGGTCTCAGCACAACCATGAAATGGGGTCCTTGGTGCACTTGGGACCCCAGGCCTGGGCATAAAGCCAGGTCTTTTAGGCCTTCCAAAAAGCCAAATTGGTAGGAGCCCTCCTAATCCCAGGTGGGAGGATGATCCAGGGGGCAGGCAACAGAGCAAAAAAGGCACATCTCCTGGTCCCCAACAGTGGACATTCCTTGGCTGAAGGGACCCAGAGCATGCCCATCCTGCCAGACTGGATTGGGTGGGTAGAAACAACTGGGAGGAGATGGTCCCAAGCCATGAAGAGCTTTAAAGGAGACAACCGGCACCTTGAACTGCACCCAGAAACACACCGGCAACCAATGCAGCTCCCGAAGCAGTGGTGTTACATATGCCGAGTCACTGACACTATTTACAACCTGGGCAGCTGCATTCTGTACCAGCTGAAACTTCCTGATGCTCTTCAAGTGCAGCCCCATGTAGAGCGCATTGCAATAGTCCAAATGGGAGGTCACGAGGGCATGAGTGATAGTGAGTAGAGCCTCCCAGTCCAGGAATGGGTGCAAAGGCTCTCTTAGCCACAGCTGCCACCTGCTCTTCCAGCAGGAGCCATGAGTCCAAGAGGACCCCAAATTGTGCACTGGCTCCATCTGGGCAGTTCCACCCAATCCATGACCAAGGATGGAAAAACCTTGGTACTGGGAGGCCCAAACACCCAAAACCACTCAGTCAGAGCCCATTGTGCCCCATCCAGGCCCCTACAGCCTCCAGGCACTGAGATAGGACATCCACGGCATCAATCAGACAGCCTGGGCTGTAGTATAAAGCTGGGTATCAGAATACTGATGAGACCTCACCCCAAACTGTCAGATCACCTCACCGAGCAGCCTCATGTAGATGTTAAACAAGAGGGGTGAGAGAATTGAGCCCTATGGCACCCCACACAGTAGGGGCCATGGGATGGACCTCTCACCTCCTATCAACACCAACTGGAACTGACCCCAGAGGAAGGAGGAGAACCAGCACAACACAGTGTCGCCTACTCCCAACTCCCAAAGCCAGTCCAGAAGGATACCATGATCAATGGTATCAAAGGCTGCCGAGAGGTCTAGAAGAGCCAGGATGGAAGTACTGCCTCCATCCTGATCCCTCCAGAGGTCATCCAAGGGTGCAATCAGTGCTGTTTCAGTCCCATATCCCAGCTTGAATCCTGACTGAAAGGGGTCCAGAGCCCTTTGAAGGTGCCATGCGCGACCACTTTCTCAACAACCTTCCCTAAAAAGGGAAGTCTGGAGACTGGTAGAAAACTATCCAGATTAGTTGGGTCGAGCAATGGCCCCCGTGAGGGGGTCATCTTTAAGAGCCAGTGGAACCACCTCCTCCCTCAAAGAGGAATTAACCACTGCCCAGACCCAATCAGGAGTCGTTTCCCAAGCAGCCTTGACCAGCCAGGAGGGGCACAGATCTAACACAGAAGTGGCCAAACTAACAGCTAGGAGAACCCTGTCCACTTCCTCTTGTTCAGTGGGCTTGAACTCTTGCCAGATAACCATGAAAGATTCAGCCCCCATAGCCTCCACTGGCCCTGCATCAAGGCTGGAGTTCAACGCAGAGCGGATGTGAACGACTTTATCTGCCAGATGCTCAGCATATTCCTCACAGTGGCCCTGAAGGTAGACTCCCTCCGAAGGAGGGTCCAGGTCACCTGAAACAGGCCCACTGTGTGGCTATCTGCAGGCACAACAAGGGTGGAGAAATAATTATGTTGAACTGCCCTTACCGCTATGAGGTAGGCTCCAATTGAGCTCTAGCTTGTGTTCGATTATCTTCGCTCTTTGTCGTCCATTGCCCTCTTAAGCTACCTCGACTCCTCCGTATGCCACAGGGAGTTATGGGAACCATGGGCATGGAGAGGCTGTTCAGGCACGATCTGGTTCAAAGCCCTGGCCACCCTCCCATTCCAGGTGGCTACCAAGGATTTAGTCAGGCCGTGAAGCAGATTTTCAGGACACCACCGCAAGCTCCCTCTGAAACCCAGTTGAGTCCATCCGTATCCTGGGGTGGGCCAATCTAATAGGCCCGCCTCCCTGTGGAGGGGATGGGTCCAGAGAACTGGAGCCTCACCAAGAACTGATCTCAACATGACAGAGGAGAAACCAATACCTCCCTCAATTTCAGAACACTCTGAAATGAAACCAGAGTTAATGCGATGTACACTATTGTAATGGTACTTTGGAAAGACCTTGGGAGACAGGGCGAAGAGATGCTGCCTAAAGAGCAGTCAGATAAGAGACAGCAGAGCCCATAGCTGGATAGTGGGAGAAGCAAAAGGCTCAGAAGGGACCCTTCCTAAGTTCTCAGGCAGTAAATGAGATGGTGGGAGAATTGCACTTCCACACTTACAAGATTATGTTCTGACCTATGACTACTCATTCAGTGACCAATCAAAGTTATAACGGCATTGAACGAATGGTGGTTACGACCGTTCCTTGGAGTTCTGGCTGTTCCAGCACCCCTGTGGTCACATGATCACAATCTGGGCACTTGGCAACTGGTTTGCACTCATGACTCCTGGTTGCAGCACCCCACAGTCATGGGATTTCCAAC
The DNA here is from genome assembly GCF_035149785.1 of Candoia aspera. Classification (NCBI taxonomy): domain Eukaryota; kingdom Metazoa; phylum Chordata; class Lepidosauria; order Squamata; family Candoiidae; genus Candoia; species Candoia aspera. Next base: position 112,879,863 of record NC_086156.1, on the reverse strand, counting down.
CTTCCCTGCTGCCTTCCCAAGAAAGTCAGTGGAGAAGCCGGCAGAAGAGGTCACAAGTCACTGGGGTTAGTCTCCCCCACCCACACACGCTCTCCAGCCCCTCTGCCCTTGCACCACACCAGCCATTCACACACCTCTGTACGTCCTTCCTGACCTGCACCATGCCTCTGGTAAACCCCCTCGCACTATAGCGTACCGCTGACCCACACTGCAACAGTTGCATACCCCCTCACACCATATGTACCCCCTCAAACCCTCCCTGACCCTCACTGTGCTCCTCATGCACCCCCTACATCCCTCGCATACCATCCCTGAACAGCATCACCCCTCTTGCGTACTTCTCACACCCTTGTGCATGCTCCCTGACCCTCAACATGCCTGTCACACACCCACTTGCACCCTCGCACACCCTTCCCAACCTTCACCTAAACCCACTCACTCCCCCTCCCCATCCAGCAGTAGCCACTTACCTGCCTGCCAGCCTCGCCCTTGCAACTTCCTGCCAGCTTCCGCCCTGACTCTGGTTCTGGGAAAACAGCAAGAAGTTGCCTCGCCTAACAACCAGAGGATTTGGTTAATGTTGACAACCAGAACAACAGGGATTGCCGTCGCTAAATGATGTGGTTGTGCTTTACAACCACATTGCTTAGTGATGGAAATCCCAGTCAAAATTGTTGTTGTAAGTTGATGACTACCTGTATGGGAACGTCAAGTGTCAAAACAGATATTTTTAATTATTACTACATAGGACGATGGGAAGGGTTACCTTTGATTAAAAAAGAAAATGTAGCTTTGCAAGGTGGAAGTTTTGGAGCTGATTTTCCTTAGTCACATACCAGAAGCTACAGGTCTACAAGGTGAGACCATAAGATATATATATATATTTTTTTTTTCCCCTTTAATGTCCCAAAGTTGCTGAGGGATTCCAATCTGTCCACAACCCAGAGTGGGGAGGATGCCAGGTGGAGGCCTCCCTTCATTCAAACGCAGTGGGAGCAATAACCATTGAGCAGCTACCCGAAGGCAGGAAGGCAGTGCAAAATAGAGAGACTCAGAGGGCTTCTGGGAGAGGGGGTTGGCGGTTGGCAGTTGGCAACGCTTGGCTCTCCTGGCTCTGCCCGGCTGAAGGGAGAGGGGTTCAGGATTAAGGGAACTTAATCTATATTCCATACAGATTAATGTAGAAGTAATGGAAAAGGAACAAAATTTAGAAAAGTATTAAACTGAGGAGAGTTGGTGATATTCAGAGAATAGAATGGGATTGAATAACACAATAATAAAAGAAGAAAGAAAAGGAGGAAATGAATCCATATTTCTCCCTCTAATGAAAGCTTAATTTCTTAAAACTGTCCAGTTCATTCCACTGCCCTGAGGTTTCCTTCTTGTCCCCCATACAAGGACTAGCTTTCAAAGATTGGATTCAGCCTTGCATGACTGAACAAACTTGGAGGAACGCTCAGAGGAAGGGAAGGTTCTTGCTTGGCGTCAGACTCACTTTCTCTCACTGTGTTTACAGTATTGCACAGGAATAGACTGCCGTGTCCTCTGGCTTCAAGCTGTTCATTTGCAGATACCGCTGGTTGCAGAAATCGTTCCTGGAGATGGTGAAGCGTCCCTTGACTTTATCCGAGTAGTAAGTGCTAGATGAGCCTGGACTTACGTGGGCCACCCATTCCAGTCCTTTCCCTGGAGCCTGTCTCAACCAGTCCACATAATCACTCCTGAAGTTGAATCCGAGGCTTGGCAGGTGAGACGGAGGGACTCTCCAGGCCTTCTCAGGTCCCCTCCAGACTCCACCAACTGGACCTCTGAACAGACACCTAAAAAAAAAAAAGTATTTCATTGAGCTCTTCTGCATACAAGAAGTAAGATGGAAAGATCCTGACAAGCAAAGAAAGAATTACCTCTGAGGCCTACTAGTAAAGACACCAAGTTTACCCAGGGGATCATTTTTGCTCCCAAAAGTGAATGGGGGGAATTGACAGGAAAGGATTCAGGAAAGTGCACCAACTTTGTGTTGGTGGGTGTTGCCTAAGAAAGGAAACCATGGGGCTCCTTTAAAGGGGAAATTGTGCCTTGATTTACATATTAGTTCTGATAAAAGAGCCCCTCAGGACATTCATGTAAAGATTTCTGTGCTCACTCCTTATAAACATGATTTTTAAATAACATTCTGAACCAAAAAACAGTCAAGACAGGCACGCATTGGCATTGCTGTTGTTGTTGTTGTTGTTGTTTAGGAAAATGGGCAGGTTTACACTGGAGTAAGTAGGGTAAGGTCTGATAAAACCTCCACAGTTCAGGAAAGCGTTTAAAGGTGAGAGAAAGAAAACAGGCACTGAGCTTAATTTAAATAGCCATGTCAGAGACCACACATGAAAAGCATGGTGCATGTGAGTTCAGGATGTTTGCTCCACAGCTGCTCCCTTGACCACGTTCTTTGGCAGAAACACAACACAGCTGAATGCCGACCAAGCCAAAAGGCAACGTTTATAAGCCACAGTTGAATTGCGGTTACACATCCGATTTGCAAAAGCATAATCAAAGACACCAGAGGCAGAGCAGAAAGAGCTCAACCCTGTGGGGTCTTTTTTTTTTTTTTTTTTTTGTATATTGGTTTTAACTTGGCAGTTTTATGGATTTTTACACTGGTTGTTCTTGGTGGCTATTTTGTCTGTTGTTTTTATTGGTTGTTAGCTGCCCAGAATTGATTCCACAAAGTGGGAAGGTATAGAAATTGAAATAAGAATACTAAGAATACTAAGATTACTACTATTAATTATAATGCTATCATCTTCACTCTCTCTGTGGACTGAGAAATAAAAAAAATATGGGACTTTGTAGTCTCCAAAAATTCAGTTTGCTGTATACTTAGCAAAGTACATCTGTGGTCAACTCAGACCTGGTTTCCCAGTGAGGGTTATAGCTTCTTGAGATATTACATTTTCTTGAGATCGTTTCAGTGAACTTTAAAGATCATTATAGAAAATAATAATTGTGACTCCAAAATGAGACTCTGTATGCAGACCCTTGATTTATTTCCCCACCCCACCTCCACTCCATGCATGGGCAATGCAGGTAATGCGACAACACTGCCCCCCTCTGTAAAAGGGGAGGAGGACAGGCATCTACCTTTTTTTCTAGGATTCCAACTGAGGCAGAGAGAGAACATGAAGGTTCTCCCGGAGATCTAAGCATGTCTAGTGACACATCCGAAGCAGCTGTTGTCTTACCTGACTGGAAATTCCTTTTCAACTGTTACTCTAGGTCAGATTGTATTTTCTGGGGTGGGGGAACTCTTATTTTTATTCATAAATCCAATTAAGTCATGGAAGAATATTTCAGGAAGCACCTAAAATGTCATCTAGTCATCTATGTCACCTCGTACCAACCATCCCTATCAGCCAGATCCTGTCTGCACACCTCCAACCAAAACGAGCTCTTCTAGGAAGATTGAGGCAAGGCTAACCTGTTCTTCCTTCATCCTACAAAGTACAGAGTTTGTAGGGTTGGTAATCTGTTAAGATTTAGTCACCGACCATATGTCAACAACAGCTTACTTAGCATTCTGATGGAGTAGGAAGGGATAAGTAAGATGGAGCGGGATGGAGGGAGCGCATCCATCCTGGCTCTTCTTGACCTCTCAGCGGCTTTCGATACCATCGACCATGGTATCCTTTTGGGTCGGCTCAGGGAGTTGGGGGTGGGCAGCGTAGTTCTGCCCTGGTTCACCTCCTTCCTCCAGGGCTGGTCCCAATCGGTGGTGATAGGGGAGGAGAGATCGACCCCACGGCCCCTTCTTTGTGGGCTGCCGCAGGGATCTCCTTTTTAAGATCTACATGAAACCGCTGGGTGAGATCATCTGTATGCAGATGATACTCAATTGTATATCTCCATCCCAGGTAAAGTAAGTGATGCTGTGACCACCCTTTCCAAGTGCCTGGGGGCTGTGGGGGCCTGGATGGGGAACAACAGGCTTCAACTGAACCATAGTAAGATGGAGTGGCTGTGGATTAATGGCACCTTGGGTGCCAGGAACTTGTCATCTTTAGTGCTGGATGGGGTTGCCCTGCCCCATTCAGACCCTGTGCATAACTTGGGGGCCATCTTGGACTCACGCCTTCTGCTTGAAGAGCAGGTGGCAGTCGCGGCCAGAAGGGCCTTTGCATATCTCCGGGTGGTGCACCAGCTATGCCCTTTCCTGGACCGAGAGGCCCTCCGAATGGTCACTCATGCCCTGCTCATTTCCCATACAGATTACTGTAATGCACTCTACATGGGGCTACCCTTGAAGAGTATCCGGAAGCTTCAGCTGGTCCAGAACACAGCCGCGTGGACTATCTTGGGTGTTCCAAGATTTGCACACGTAACACCTTTGTTGCATGAGCTGCACTGGGTCCCAGTTTGCTTCTGGGTCCAATTCAAGGTGTTGGTCATTACTTTTAAAGCCCTACATGGCATGGGACCAGGGTATCTGAGGGACCATCTCATCCCTATTACATCGACCTGCCCCACCCAGTCATGAAGGGAGGGCATCTTACGGACCCCATCTATAGAAGAATTTCACCTAGCGGGGTCTTCTCTGCTGTAGCTCCTGCCCTTTGGAACATCCTTCCCCCAGAGGTGAGACAGCCCCCCTTGCTCCTGGACTTCCGAGAAAGATTAAAGACCTGGTTTTGTCAGCAGGCTTGGAATGGGAGGAGGAATAGTTATACCTGGGAATAGCTAGCGCCCTATAGGGGCCAATTACACTCATGGACTGATTAAAATATTTTGCCATTTAGATTTTATTGTATTTCTATTTTATTGTATTACTGTATTTGGAATGGTTTTAAATTTTAACCTTGTTTTATTGTAATGCCGCCCAGAGTCCCCCCATGAGGGGGAGATGGGTGGTGAATAAATTTATAAATAAATAAATGAAATAAAAATAAAAGGTCACCGGAGGGTTTTACCAAAGGCATTACAGCATCATGATGTAAATTATATTCGGTCTGCCATTTTTTTGGTGTTCTCTTTGAAATGTAGTAGGGCAAAGTGATATTAGCTGTGGTTCTGCTTTTCCTCAGAGCTGCTCAGCAAGCTGCCAATGCTTTATTGGGATCCTGGTGTATGTTGTATTTGCGTGCATGCTTACTAAATGTCTGTAGTATCTTCAAAGTGATTTGGTTGCTCTAGGGTAGCCAGGTTTTGGCCAGAATAGTTTGGTGCCATGACGCATATCAGAAGGATGAAAGGAGAGGCGGAGTCAATCACTTGCAGCTCCTGCCATAAAAATTCCTTCTCACCCCTATGGATGGTATGTGTCTACCTCAATCTTGGGTCTTCTACCAGAGGCCTGGTAGTTTGAGGGTTCTGTGAAGTATCTTAGCTGCTTAAGGTGAAGCCAGAGTCATGGCAGGAGAGACGGGGGGACTCTTCAGGTCTTCTCACATCCCCTCCAGACTCTACCGACTGGATCTCTGACTGAACTCCTAATTGTGGTTGGGATTCAAGGTGCTGGTCACTACCTATAAAGCTCTACAGAGCATAGAGCCTGGTTACTTGAGGGACCGCCCATCCTCCATAGGGTCTGCATGGATTATCTGATCTAGCAGAGTTGTTGTCCCTGGGAATACTTCAAGAGAATAATGACATCTATTGGGACTCTGGAGGTACCCCTTTTCTGTAGAGAGAACTTTATTTCCTCTGCAGAGTAAATAAAACTTCCTTGCAATCTGGAAGTATTGGGGCTGATTTTCTTTAATCCCATACCAAAAACTGCAGGTCTCACAAGATGAGACCACGGGATTTATTTTGTTATATTTGTATTTCAGTTTCCCTGTTAAGAAAAGAGGATGAGGGATTCTAACTGGTTAGTGTGCAGGAGGCCCTGTTTGATAGAAGGTGGTACCAGTAACAAAGAAGAAGCTTCACAGTCCAAAATTTGCAGACTCAGAGGGCTCCTGGGAGAGGAAGTACTTAATTTGCAACATTTCTCTCTCCTGCCTCTGCCCAGCTGAAGGGAATGAGCTTCAGGAAGAAAGAGATTAAGTACATATGAAGGAAAAAGAAATGAGCAATGAGCAACATGTAGTAATGAAAGAAACTGGGGAGAGTTGGCAATACTGACAACCAAAGGGGATTAAACTGCAAAATATCTCAAGGAACAATTGTAGGTAAGGAATCCAGGTTTCTACCTCTAATTAAATTTTAACTTTTTTATCAACTACCCAGTTTGTTCTACTGTCCTGAGATTTCCTTCATGTCCCCCTACCAAAGTGCTAACCAGGTTCCAAGATCAGCTCTGGACTCCCACTAGCTACAACGGAGATTCATCTGCTGCTTCTCACTCCAATTACACAAACTCAACCTTCTGTGACTGAATCAACTTGCAGAGCTGCTCTGAGGGAGAGTTTTTGCCAGGCTTCAGACTGACTTCCTCCCACTGTGTGTCTCTCTCGCACAGTAATAGACTGCCGTGTCCTCTGGCTTCAGGCTGTTCATTTGCAGGTAGAGTTGGCTTTTGGAGTTGTCCCTGGAGACGGTGAAGCGTCCCTTGACTTTGTCCGAGTACTTAAGGTCACTTGAACCAGAGTTTATGTATGCCATCCATTCGAGGCCTTTTCCTGGAGCGTGTCTCACCCAGTGCATGCCATAGCTGCTGAAGTCGAAGCCGGAGGCTTGGCAGGAGAGATGGAGGGACTCTCCGGGCCTTCTCACATCCCCTCCAGACTCCAGAAATTGGACCTCACACTGAACTCCTAAAAAAAATAAAGGTGTTTCGATGAGATCTGTATACAAAAACAGAAAATAGAAAGAAATTCTGTAGAGAGAGAAGAATTACCTTGGAGGACAACTAATAAGGACAACAAGTTTAGCCAGGAGACCATTTTTGCTCCGCCTAAGGAATGGAGGAAAATTGATAGGAAAGAATTTGGGAAAGTTCACAAACTTTGTATTGGTTGCTGTAGCTCGAAATGGGAAACCGTGGGGTTCCTTTAAGGAGGAAATTGTGACCCAATTTACATATCTCTTGGGATAAAAGAGCCCCTCAGGGCATTGATCTCATAGATTTCCTTGCACACATTTGACACTGGTGATTTTCAACGTAACTTTCCAGTCCTATGAAAAGTGAATGCAAGGTTTTATTTATTTATTTATTTATTTATTTATTTATTTATTTTCCTGTGAGGACATAGGGGAAAGGCAGGTTTACATTAGAGAATTAAAACAAAGTTATGCAAAATTTCATCACTTCTCAAAATTAATTAAAGGTAAGAGACAATGAACATGCCCTATGAACTTTTGAAAGAGACATGTAAGAGATAGAACATGAAAAGAACAGCACATCTGAGTTCAGGAAAATTTTCCACCTTCCTTCTCCTTAACTATGCTCTTTTGAAGACACCCAAAAGAACTGAATGCCATGAGGAAAAAATATATATATAAGTTAGAGCTGAATCAGAGAAATCAGAAGGGGAGAAAAACTAGATTGAACCTGCAAGGTGTTCTTTGCCTATTAGATTAGTTTTTAACTCATTTGTTGTATGAATTTAATATATTGTTTATTTTGGTTATTATTTTGTGCGGTGTTTTCATCAGTTGCTAGTTGCCCAGAGCTGATCTGACAAGATGGGCAGCCATGCAAAGGACAGAGGAGAAAGGGCAGGTTTCCATTAGAGTAATTAAAAAAAAAAAAAACCATTAACATTTCACCACTTCTCAAAAATATTTCAAGGTAAGGGAAAAAGGACTTGCACTAAGAATTTTTGAAAGAGACAGGTTAGAGATAGAACATGAAAAGAGCAGAACATCTGAGTTCAGGAATATTTTTTCACCTTTCTTCCCCTTTTGAAGACACCCAAAAGAATGGTGACCAAACTATGAGTTGAATTGAAGGGAAAGGTTTGAGGAAAGTGCACCAACTCTGTGTTGGTGGGTGTAGCCTGAAGAGGGAAACCATAAGACTCCTTTAAAGTGGAAATTGAGCGTTGATTTACATTTCGCTTGGGATAAAAGACCCCTCAGGCTTGGATCTCATAGATTTCCTACCAGGAGTGGTTTTCTCATAGTTTTGCAGTCCTGAGGGAAGTGAAGGCAAGCTTTTTTCTTTTATTTCATTTTTGCTGTGTGGACATTGGAGAAAGGCAGGTATACTTTGGAATAATTAAAACAAAGACATGCCAATTTTCAGCACTTCTCAAAAATGATTCAGGGTAACAGAGAAGGAACATGCACTAAGAAGTTTCGAAAGATACATGAAAAGAACAGCAGATCTGAGTTCAGGAAACTTTTTACACCTTCCTTCCCCTTAACCATGCTCTTTTGAAGAAACCCAGATGAAATGAACCCAGACCAAGCCAGGAGGGACAATTTATAAGTCAGAGCTGAGGCAGAGAAATCACAGGGAGAGAAGAAACAGATCGAGCCCTTGGGGTGTTTTTGCCTATTAGATTCATTTTTAACTCATTAGCTGTATGTATTTAATATACTGCTTGTTTTGGGTTGTTATTCTGTGTGGTGTTTTCATCAGTTGCTAGTTGCCCAGAGTTGATTTTACAAGATGGGCAGCCATACAAATTTCAAATAATAATAATAATAATAATAATAATAGTTATAATACTCGCAATAGTAATACCAATAAGATATGCTAATAAAAATGCTAGCAAATAAAGTCCATGAAGTGAGAAATATCACTTTGTATTCTCCAAAGAATTCAATTACTCTATATTTAGCAGAGTACATCTGTTTTCAACTGAGGCATGGCTTCCCGGTGAGGGTTGCAGCCTCCAGAGCTGTGGAATTTCCTTGAGACTTTTCAGTGAATGGTTATGGAGATAACAGAAAAAGGAAGGAGGCCTCCCAAATGAGGCGGACTCCGGTGACACTTGTTTTATCTCCCACCCCCACCCCACACACAGCCAATGGGATTCAGCGTGGCAGTGCTGCCCCCTGGTGTGGGAAGTGAGGAGGGGAGGCCTCTATGCAATTCCACCCAGAGATTCTTTCGGGCAAAGTTTTCTGCAACATTTTTATGGCCATTTGGAAATTTAGGAGGATTATTCCACAGTTGCATTTCCTGCCTGCAGCCACGACACTACGTGGTATCCCTTCCCTGTATTCTATCTGAAGCTAGTCTCATCCAGAGTGGATTGCAAACAGTAAAGTAGAAGTTGGAAATTTGGGGCCATATTAAGAAGTTTTAGTTACTTTCCAGCAAACTTGCAGATTGGATACCTATAAATGAAGAGTCCTAAAGTTCTCACTAGGGGGCTGATTTCTTTTTCTCTTGAATAAATACACAGAAGAAATCCCTCTGATATGGAAGCAGAGGAAACAAATTGGGGCAAAAGTATTGCATTTGCCTTTCTCCTCTCATTCCAACCCCTACGCTCTGTTGGAGTTGGCTGGAAAATGGACAGAGAAACCCAAAACTGAATTTTATAATACATTCAGTTTTGATGAAACAAATTATAGTTAGATATACATTAGAATTCAAACAGCAGATTCTCAGAAATATTCAGGAAAAAATAATTGTGGATGGAAACCCAAAGGAAGGGAGGGGCAGTGCTCCCTCCACATCATGACACCCCTCCCTGGACCTCACTGCAATGTCTCTCTGCACTACAGGCCGAACTTGGAACTGAGGAAGAAGAGATTAATCAGTAAGCATGACCAAAGGGGCTTTCATTTCAGGTTAAATAAAACTGTCCACAGCAGCTCTCCACCAATTCAGAACAGATTCAATCACTTGTTCCACCCAATATGAACAGCAGTTGCTTGAACAGCCACTGGAATGTAACAAAAGTTTGTCTAAAAATTGGGACAAACCTTTGTTTCCTTATCCATGGTTTCTTAAAAAAATTAGAATGGATTAGATGCCAACATGACACTAGGAGAATAAACAATAATTTACACATTGCATTTTCTGGGCCCACTCAACACCAAAGTTAAAGTGAAGGAAACCACATTACTATTAACTTGTCCTTCTGTATTTTTTTTTCCTTTTAAAATTTTTTTTCAGGTTTCCCCTCCTCCAAATGGAAAACAGATCCCAGAATGCCCAGGCCAAGATCAGCTCTTCCTCCCTCTTGGCACTCAGGCAGCTTTCTCAGCTCCCTCTCAAGTCTCCTGGGAAAATGCAGCCTTCTGGGGCTGAACTCACTTGCAGAGCAGCTCTACAGAAGGGAAGGTTTTTGCCAGGCTTCAGATTCACTTCCTCTCACTGTGTCCCTCGCACAGTAATAGACTGCCATGTCCTCTGGATTCAGGCTGTCCATTTGCAGATAGACTTGGCTTTTGGAGTTGTCCCTGGAGATGGTGAAGCGTCCCTTCACTTTGTCCGAGTAGTATGTATTAGAAGATGTACTTACGCGGGCCACCCATTCCAGACCTTTCCCTGGAGCCTGTCGCACCCAGTCCATGTGGACGCTGCTGAAGGTGAATCCGGAGGCTTGGCAGGAGAGACGGAGGGACTCTCCAGGCCTTCTCACGTCCCCTCCGGACTCCACCAACTGGACCTCACACTGAGCTCCTAAAAAAAATAAAATGAAGGTGTTTCAATAAGCTCTCCTATAATACAAGAATTAAAATTGGGAAAAAGAAATCTCTGTATAAAGGGAAAAATTACCTCTGAGGACTGCCAGTAAGGACACTAAGTTTAGCCAGAGGATCATTTTTGCTCCGTCTAATAAATGGAGGGAAATTGACAGGAAAGGACTCAGGAAAGTGCTCCAACTTTGCCTTGGTGGGTGTAGCCTGAAAAGGGAAACTGTGGGGCTCCTTTAAAGGGGAAATGGTGCCCTGATTTACATGTTGCTTGAGATAAAATAGCCCCTCATTTCATTGACTAATAGATTTCTTTGCAAACACCTTTCACACCTGATTTTGAAGTGATGGGGATATCGTCAGAATAATCAGGACAGACATTTTTGTTGTTGTTTTTTCATTGTGAGTACATTGGAGAAAGGACAGGTTTTCACTGGAGTAAATAAAGCAGGATCTAGCAAAACCTCTGCAGTTCAGGAGAGTGTTTAAAGTTGAGAGAAATAAAATTTGCACTCAGAATAATTCAAATAGCCATGTTAGAGTCCCTACATGAAAAGCATGGTACAAGTGAGTTCAGTATGTTTCCTTCACAGAGGTTCCCTTGACCACGTTCCTTGGAAGAAACCCAAAACAACTGAATGCCGACCAAGCCAGCAGGCACCATTTGTAAGCCACAGTTGAATGGCACTTACATGTCCAAGTTGCAAAGTTAGAATCAAGGAAACCCCAGACAAAGCAGAAAGAGCTGGAACTTGTAGGGTCTTTTCTGTTTATTAGATTGGTTTTATCTGTCAGAGCTGTGTTTGCACCACAGTCCTTCAGTGGAGCTGGAAGAAATCAGCTTGAGACCAGTTGTGTAAGTATTTACAGTCTTTACTATATACAGCACTTGACAAGCTCTTACACAGCAATTATACAGGGCAAATTCCTACTCACAGTAACACAATAATGCTCAACATCTCTTACACTATCCCCAACACAGAACTGTTCATGCATACTACTTCTAGAACCAAATATTATGCGCTGAATCACTTTGCAGATGTTGGCAATCACATCTGCTGAGCCTTCTTCCCTGATTACTTACTGTTCTCAGCTGTACAACAGCCTTGGCATTAGACCTTGGGTATACCCTGACATTAACTTGACATTTGTATAGATTTTATATATTGCTTGTTTTGGGGTTGTTATTTTGTACAGTGATTTTATTGGTTGCTAGTTGCCCAGAGTTGATTCCATAAGATGGGTTGCTGTACAGATTGAAATAAGGATAATGGCAAGACTAAAACTGATATTTTTGTTGTTTATTCATTTAGTCACTTCTGACTCTTCGTGACTTCATGGACCAGCCCACGCCAGAGCTTCCTGTCGGTCGTCAACACCCCCAGCTCCCCCAGGGACGAGTCCGTCACCTCTAGAATATCATCCATCCACCTTGTCCTTGGTCAGCCCCTCTTCCTTTTGCCCTCCACTCTCCCCAGCATCAGCATCTTCTCCAGGGTGTCCTGTCTTCTCATTATGTGGCCAAAGTATTTCAGTTTTGCCTTTAATATAATTCCCTCAAGTGAGCACTCTGTCTTTATTTCCTGGAGGATGGACTGGTTGGATCTTCTTGCAGTCCAAGGCACTCTCAGAATTTTCCTCCAACACCACAGTTCAAAAGCATCGATCTTCCTTCGTTCAGCCTTCCTTATGGTCCAGCTCTCGCAGCCATATGTTACTACAGAGAACACCATTGCTTTAACTATGCGGACCTTTGTTGTCAGTGTGATGTCTCTGCTCTTAACTATTTTATCGAGATTTGTCATTGCTCTTCTCCCAAGGATTAAGCGTCTTCTGATTTCCTGACTGCAGTCAGCACCTGCAGTAATCTTCGCACCTAGGAATACAAAGTCTTTCACTGCTTCTACATTGTTCAATCCTAATCATTAAAGATAAATGAAATCAGCCAAACAGTAAAAGCAATCCAGGTTAATATTCTTTAACCCATATCCCACTTCAAAATAAGCCAGAGCATTTATATATCCCCACAATGTGCACAGAGCTTTTTTTCTTAAAAAGATCAAACAACCAAACGGCCCACCTCAGAAACTTCGACTTCTCATCACAAACCCTCCCATACATAATAACACTTTCTTTCTCATAGCATTCCATCAGAAGATCAATTTCACTTGTGGCTTCACACTTAGAAGAAACATTTCTGTCACTATTAAGTTCCTCATTTACATGCACAGCAGCCCCAGCCAGATGACAGACCTCACATTTTCCACAATGTCCTGAATGCCTTGCATAAAAACTTGGTAGGAGTCAGAAAGAATCTGTTTAAAATCTTGGTGGAAGTCAGAGAAAGTCTGTTTAAAGTCCTCCATGTCAAGCAGTAGATTATGGCGCCCCCAGGAGCTTAACCAGAAACAGTCGACGATATGAAAGAATTCCATAATGTGTTTACACAAGCAAAAGTGAGATATGCAGACAGTACCCCAGGGAAAGTAGAAAAGTGAAAGTTCAAAACAGCCAATTCAGGAAAATGCTAATATCTTCAAATTTAATAGAAAAATAAGAACAGGAGAGAATTATTTACTCTCAATCCTCCTTACTCTTTGGAGGAAAACAAAGTCTAAAACTTAAAAATATATATTTTTTAAATTAATCCCAAAAATAATAAGCACCAAGAGAGCCCTCTTGTTCTTGCCGTAGAAAGCCTGTATGAAGGTACACATACTTAAAAGAAATATAAATAGAGTGATTTAGAAATGGAGTGGCCAGTCTTAATGGTCCTTTAAGGCTACAATGAGGCTCAGAAAATGGTGACATCAAAGCCTCCTGGCTAGCTCTTATCAGTCAGGGGCAAATGCTGTTTGCCATCTTCTGGCTGCAAGCAGTCATCCAAAGTACAGATGGGGTGATTCCAAGTGTTTTTCTTTTTTTCTGGAGAACACTCCCAGGCTTCAGAAAATCCTGCCTGAGCCCAAAATAACTGCCATGTTTTCATCTCTGCCTGTTGAGCCTGCGGGCACGGCTACTCAGTCTGCCATGTCCCCATTGGAAGTCCCAAGACCACTCTCCTTTTGAATCTGGTAAAAAATCGTATTTAACTCTAGGTCTTTCCCACTCCATAGAAATTGACTGACAGTTTCTTGCCATTCTTGTAAGATTTGGGTTAGAATTGGCACCATTTGAATCACATCATTTATCTCGGGTAATACATTCATTTTGATATTTGCAATTGATCCTAACCAGGAAGACTTGATCCACATTGTTGATTAGCATGAAAAAGGAGAGAAAATTTAACCTTTTTATCAGTTATAAATATTGGAATGGTTTGAAATAAAAATAGCATCTTTGGCAAAATATTCATCTTAATTGCAGAGATTCGTCCCATAAGTGATAAGTTTAGTTTTTCCCACCTCAATAAATCTTGTTTAATTTCCTTCCATATTTTAACATAATTATTTTGAAATAAATCACTAGTTTTGGCTGAAATCTCTATCCCTAGATATCTAACTTTTTAAACACTATTAAACCCTGATTTAATTTCTAATACATTCTGATTATTTAGTGGCATGTTTAAATGTATCATCTTCATTTTTTGATTATTTATTTTAAAACCAGCTAATTCTCCATATTCTTGTAGTGACTTTAATAAGTAATCAATTGATATTAATGTGTTTTGTAAAGTGATAACTAAATCATTTGCAAAGGCTCTTAATTTATATGTATCTTGTTTAATCTTTATCCTTTCAATTTGATGATCCTTTCTGATAGCTTCTGTTAGAACCTCCAATACCAATATAAATAATAAAGGAGATAGCGGACAACCTTGCCTTGTTCCTTGTTCTATTTGACATTCTTGTGTTATCTCTTCATTAATCACAATTCTGGCTTTTTGAAATGTATAAATTGATGTTATTGCTTTTATAAATATATCACCAAAATCCATCAATTCTAAAGTCTTAAGCATAAAATTCCAATTTAGGTTGTCAAAAGCTTTTTCAGCATCTAAAAATCACAACATAATCTGTTTTTCACTATGAAATTGGGCATACTCTTTTATATTTAAAATTGTCCTTATATTGTTTTTTATATATCTTTGGGGTAAAAAACCATTTTGGTCATAATTAATTATTTCTTGAAGTATTGTTTTTAGTCTTTCAGTTAGAATTAAAGTAAACATTTTATAGTCATTGTTTAATAACGAAATAGGTCTATAATTTTTACATAGTGACTGGTCTTGTTTTTCTTTTGGGATTAGTATGATATTTGCCTCTGACCAAGATTTTGGTATTGGATTTCCTAACAGAATCACATTCATTAAATCTTTAAGTGGTAACAAAATTTGATTTTGAAAGTATTTATAATAACCTGCTGAAAATCTGTCTGGACCTGGAATTTTGCCTGTTTTCAATTTTCTAATTGCCTCTATAATTTCCTGGGTTGTGATGGGATTGTTAATTAATGCTTTTTGGTCTTTAGTTAATTTCTTTAAATTTTGTTTTAATAAATAGTTTTCAATTTCATCAATTGAAATTTCTTGTTTCTTATATAGGTTTCTAAAGAAATTATGAAATGCCTTTTTACTTTTTTCATTGTCAACTAATTATTTCCCATTTTTCTCAAAATTTAGTAATGTTTTTTTTCCCTTTTCTTTTCTTAGTTTGTACGCTAACCATTTTCCAGCTTTATTAGCATATTCAAAATTTCTTTGTTTAATATATCTCAATTTTCTTTCAATTTCATCTGTTGTGAGTATTTTTAATTGCTGCTGTTAAATTTTTATTTGATGATTTATACCTTCATCTGATGGTCTTATTTGAAGATATTTTTTTTTTTCTTTTTTCTTAATGTGATCAAGAACTGTTTGAATTTTTGGTTGTGTTTTCCTCTTTAAGCAACTATTTAAATATATAAAATATCCTCTCAATTATGCCTTGTTAGTATCCCATACTGTCCCAATACTCACTTCATTATTTAAATTCCATTCAAAGAATTCTTTTAATTTCTTTTGACAATCTTCTACAAGTTCTTTGTTTCTCAACAATGTTTGATTTAATCTCCACCTATAACTTTTGGGGTGGAGTTTTATAACCAATTGAACTGGATTATGGTCTGAGAAGGATTGGGGGAGAATTGATACATTTAAAATTTTATTTGCCCAATTTTTATATAACCATGTCATATCGATCCTGGAGAACGATTTGAATCTGTCTGAATAAAATATATAATCTCTAGCCATACCATTTTTATGTCTCCAGGCATCTACAATAGCCAAATTTTCTGACATATCAAAAAAAGATTGGGGCAATTTTCCTTGATTTTTTTTAATTGGTTGTTCAGATTTTCTGTCAATAATTGGTAAGGTGACTCCGTTCCAATCTCCCATCATAATCCAATTGTTACAGGATAATTCGGAAAGTTCATTTGATAAATTTTGATAGAATGTATTCTGATTATCATTAGGGGCATATACTCCAATATTGCTTTAGAATTTTGTAGTTCTAATTATATTATTAAACATCTCCCATTTTTATCATCACTTATTAATTTAGGATTTAGATGGGCCTTTACATATATTACAATTCCATTTATTTAATTTTTTCATTTGCTGCTATAAATTCTTTTCCTAATTTGTTATTTACCAGATATTTACTATCTTTTTTCACAATATGAGTTTCTTGAAGACATATAATATCAGGTTTTAATTTGTATAAATAGTGAAAAACTTTTTTCCTTTTAGCTGGGGTATTGGCTCCATTTATATTCCAGGAAAGGCATTTTAGTTCACTCATTGGAGAGGAGTGGCAAAGAGTTTAGAACTTGAAGCTAGTTCCTCTGCACTTTGTTCCTCTGTATTTAAATGTTTCACTTTACTTTCTTTACTTTCTGGCCTTTCCCTTCTAACGGTTTCTGGTTCTAAATCTTCCTTATATTTTCTGAGAAATTCCTGAGCCTTAAAAATAGTATTCAGTTTATATCTTTGTTGTTGGAATGTGATACTAACTCCTTCCAAAACTTCCCACCTAAAGGGGATTTTATTTTGTTTAAGGACTTCATTGAGAAAGAAATAGTCTCTTCTTTTTTTTCATATTCTCAGTGGTATGTCTTTCAATATAGGGATATTGTGGCGCTGCAGGTTAAACCGCTGAGCTGCTGAACTTGCCAATCAGAAGGTCGGAAAGTCGGCGGTTCAAATCCGCGTGACGGGGTGAGCTCCCGTTGCTAGTCCCAGCTCCTGCCAAACCTAGCAGTTTGAAAACATGCAAATGTGAGTATATTAATAGGTACCACTTCAGCAGGCAGGTAACGGCATTCCATGTAGTCATGTCGGCCACATGACCACAGAGGAAGTGTCTTCGGACAAACGCCGGCTCTTTGGCTTTGAAACGGAGATGAGCACCACCCCCTAGAGTCGGACACGACTGGACTTCATGTCAAGGGAAACCTTTACCTTTACTACGTCTTTCAATACCATAATCTCCTCTTCTTCGATATTTTCTTTTTCCCCATAGGAGGCCTGTATTATCAATTCTTTTGTCTTTTTCCTAGCAAATTCAATTATTACAATCTGTTGGTTTCCGGTTAGTTTTTGCATATTTCAAGTTAACTCTGAACATTTTCTGAATATCTTCTTCTAGCCTTTCTTCCTCCCATTCAATTAAATTTGCAAGCATTTGAACCACTATTTCTCTTATTTCTGCCTCTTTTTTTTCAGGTACACCTCTAAGTCTAACACAATGTTCTTTTTCTTTTAACTCTAACACAGTTAATCGGTCTAATTCTATATCATTCTCTACTTCTAATTTATCCACTCTTTCTCTTACCTCTTGAATGTCTGCTTTTATTCTTTTGTCCACTGTCTCTAACTTATGATCTACCCTTTTTTCAAATCCATCTATTTTCTCCTCTAATAATTGCATTAAATTTTGAGTAATATTTTGGATTGTTTTTTGCATAAAATCTTCAAACATGGCTTTCAGCCATTCTCCTTCCCCAGCTTCTGAGCCTCTCCTATTCTGTCTCCTTGTATTCATTTTGTTCTTACAGAAATCTTTATTTACTTATCTTAATCACTACACCTAATTTATATTTATCTATATAAAGCAATGTATAATATTTATATCAAAACATACAGAGCATACAGTTCAAAATAATCTTATAAACATCTGCAATATAGTCCAATATGGCGTTAGAAATTAATTAATTAATTCAGTTCCTTTTAAGTGAGGACTGGCAGTAAAGATTTTTTGTCTCCAAAGTATAGAAAATTTATATTTTTTTCTGCTTAGAAAGTTTCTTCTTTTTCTCTTCTGTAGTCAAAAGTTGTTGTTTCTTTTAATAGAAATGAAGGGGGCTGCAGAATTGCCTAGCTAGCTAGGCTACTCACGTGGGTTCTACAGATGCTTTATTGTTGCGGCAAAAGTGAAATATTGAAATAGAAAGCAAAGCCTTCGCCTGCCACTCCGAAGCCGCTGGAGTCTTTCGCCGGCAGCGCTCCTTTTCTAGCACGGCCTACGAGGTCTGCCCGTCTCTCTCCGACTCTGCAGGACTCTCGACCTCCACTTTGTAGATATTCATTTTTCCGATCTCTTACAGAGCTCGACCTGCCACCGTACTCCTTCACTGGAAACCACCCCAAAAGCTGCCAAAAGTTACAAATTTTTAAAAAAACTATCTTGGTGGGATGAACAAATCTATGCTAATAATGACCACATGATCTCTAAAACATATAAAAAGCTATTACAAATGAGAATATTAAATGTACAAATTAAGCAATGTATGAACAAATGGGAGAAAACATTTGGATACAATATTGAATATCACGTTTGGGAAAGAATGTGGACTAAGGGATTGAAATTCACATTAAATTATAATTTAAAAGATATTTTTTTATATAAAATGATGTACATGTGGTATATTACTCCTGAAAAATTATCGAAAATGTTTTGAAATACGTCAAATGTCTGTTGGAAATGTAAAAAAGAAATTGGAACTTTCTACCATATGTGGTGGACCTGTAAAAAAGCAAAAAAAAATTGGTCATCTATACATAATATAATTTGTAAAATATTGGCAGTAAACATTGATAAATCACCAGAATTCTACTTATTGGGCTTTATGAACAGAGATTTGGAAAAAAAAACAAAAACTATGGAAAACTTCTACTGTATTTGATTACTTCGGCCCGAATTACTTATGCCACAAAGTGGAAAGAAGAATTCATCCCATCTGTGGAAGAATGGATACTTAAATCCCTAAACTTGGCACAAATGGCAAAACTAACGGACCAACTAAACGATAAAAATATGGAAGACTTTCAAAAGGACTGGACAACTTTTTAAATATGTGGAATGGACTCAAAAAATATGAACATATAGTATGTAAATAGCAAATTATTTTAGACATATAATATCTTATTAGAATTAATGAAGGCAATTTAGAGAATTAAGGAAAAAAAATAATACACTGGGATATTAAGCTGTACCATCGAGAAAGTTGGAAACCCAAATCTTTCTATTTATTTATTTATTTCTCATTTTATTCTTTTTTATTTTATATATATTGAAGTAAAATTGAACAAAGAATTGAGAAATGGTACTATTAAAAAAGTATTATCGAGGGTTTGGGATAAATATAGCAGTAGGTTATTACCAAACATACCAATGTGGATATCGCCACAAGAAGCTTTTGCAAGGAGGGAAAGTTTAGATGATAAGATAAAATGGTCAAGATATAAAGATCTGATCAAATATGAACAGGATACACCTTGGCTAAAAACAAGAAAAAGAAATAGAAGGAGAAGGACACCGGTGTCATTGGTTCATATATATGCAGTTATGTGAACGATTTAAACGAGATAATATATATATATATATTTCTATTTTTTCTCTCCACTTTTTATTTTTTATTCTTTTTTATTTTTATTAGTTTTTATTAGTTTCTTCTCTTTGAACTTTGATAAAAATTATTGGCGTTAGTTATTCCCAAACTTCTTTCAAGAGTAAATACTTTGATTTCTGGAGTGCTTTCGGACTAAGATACCAACGTTCTTTTAAAAAGAGCGAACACACGTGTAGGTGGTGTTAGAAAGGAAGTGGGAAAGGAGAGTCATTTGTGAAAGCCGATGCAGACTGAGACACTAGAGAGTCTCTGGAATTGTGGGGTGCTCCATCTACTACACTTCATTCTTCTGGCACTGGTCCTAGTAGATTCGTATCCACTGACCAGATTTGACAAATAGCAAGAATACTTGAGTTGCATATTTGGCTTGCATTTCAGCCTCAGCACAACAGCATTTGATCAGATTCAGAAAGTGATAGGCCTGTTGTATGTAATGGAGAGAATATTGGCCATGTCGTAGGAGGCTTTAATGAAGAACAGAAGTACCTGTCAAGCAATCAGACTTGGGTTCATGACCAAGGCAAATTGAGGTTCAAACAGGGGTTGTGTGAGCGAATTTAATCTGAAGATGAAAAAGCTAAGCAAATCCATGACCATGAGGGTCCCACCCCCGAGCAAAATAGTCAAGCAAGCGGACTCTTGCAAGGCTGTATGGAGGACCTTGAGTGGAGAGGAACACTTACAGAGGTTTTATCTCCTGAATGAGTGGGTAGGGAGAGGTTAGAGACTGATTTGTATTATTCAGAAGGCATCAGGTGGTTCCTAAACAAGGTTAAGGTAATTTAATACATCATAAAGTATAGGGGTTATTTTTTGTATCATGTATTTCTTACAATTTTGATTTTCATTCCTATTGCATACTGCTTACTAGTTGTTGCCTGCATACTTATTCATAATGTAACAGCATGCATTTAGAGACTGAAGCTTCTTAAATAAACAAGGCTCTTGGCTGAAAAAAACAAACAAAGAATTAGGGCTGTGAAGGCTGTTCTTGGTCAGAGGTTGGGAGGAAATATTCCTAAACCTCCTAGAACATGACTTTCCCTGGAATTGACTTGAGAACCCTGATCTACATTCCTTTGCTATTAGAAGTAGCAACTTATGATAAGTCGAACACGGCGGACCCTTGGGGCGGCTGTTCTCTGGCCTTGACTCCTGCAGCCGGCATTGGAGGCAGAGGGAGCAACACTGAGTTCTCAACTCAGATGTGGCTTCATGGGGAGGAATGTAATCTCTTGGGATGTCAAATTTCTCTGAATTGCCTTCAGTGACCTCTCAGGAAAATGAGCATAAAAGTAATGATGCCTCCGAAGTGAGACAAGGCCTGCAGACCCTTCCTTGGTTCCCCTCCCCCACCCCCATCCCCACCCCACACATATGCAAAGCGATTCCGTGTGGTGACACTGCCCCCTGGTGGAAAACCTGAGGAGGGGAGGCATCTACTTAACTTTCCAAAGAGATTCTTGCATTAAGAAATGGGAATTAGGGCTCCGATGAAATGAAAGAGCTCCAGGGAACTTAGTCCAGTCTAGGGAGTAAACAAAAACCCCACTTTTGTTATATGAAAGGAAATTCCTTTTGATTGGTTATTCTATGAGATACTGTATTTTCCTGAGGTCGTGTAATCTTATTTTTTCTCCTAAATATCATGAAATCATGTAAAAATGAGTTGGGAAGGGCCATATCGGTCGTCTAGTACAAACCATCCCTAACGGGTGGGAAGCCAGACCCTCTCTGCAGACCTCCAACCAAAAGAGGCTGTTCTAGCCAGATGGAAGCAGGTCCCCCTTGTCCTTCCTTCACCCTCGTTTTACTCTTGGCAGACTGGGTTGGAAGGGCTTATCATTGGGCAAAAACTGCTCTATCCTAGTTCTGTATTCTGTTTGATAAGGCAATAATTCATAAAACCTCTTGTCCTTCTTCTACCATTCATTCATGGTGGATGACTGTGGATTTGCTAAATATGAGACTTAGAGGAAAACATAATTCTATCCTCTTTTTATTTTTCTTTTTTTCTTCAAACTGTATCCCACTTTTTTTTACATAAACACCATCTCTACATTCACCAGACCCCTTTTGGCCATTTTGTATGGTTCAATTAAAGCAGAAGCTGAAACTGAACATACAGTCCTCAGCGTAAAAGAGAATCTCAGTGCATTGACCTTCCACCTTTCCTTGAAGGTATATTTCACCCAAGAGAGAGGGAAGAGGAGAGGAGAGGAGAGGAGAAATGTCCCTTAATTTACAAATGTCCTCAGAGAAAATACTCGCTCTCTCCATTCACATGAGTTATTTCTTTGAAACTGTTTTCAGATTATGGGCCAGTTGTTCTAGGAGTCAGGACGTTGGAGGAAATAAAGCACATAATTTTTTTATATGTCAAATCATGTCACTAAGATTGGCTAGCACCGACCCAGAATTATTTACTAGCTACTTCAGAGACAGAGTGGGAAGTCATAGGTGATTTCAAAAGAAAAAATATGAGGGATTTTTCTATAAATATGGAGTGTCAATGAAACTCAACATTTTATTCATTAATATTTTAGTTTTCATCATCACCCATCTCACTTGAAGAGCATCTCTGGGCATTTTACGATAAAAGATCATATGATGTAGAGTAAGCTATTGAGAATGATATTCGTAGCACAATCGTTGAAGGTCCGCACGTCGCAAAATCAAGAAATCTGTTTATAACAAACCTTTTCCCAAACGGCTGAGAAAGATAAACAATCACTTTGCCTTCTCCCAGTTGGAAAGCAAGAAATGCATGAAAAATAAGGGACAATCTTCTATCATCCCTAAATTTATATATAATTTTGGATAAAGGAGATACGCTATCCATTCACATAATATGGATTTTCTTAAAATAATTTTGAAATTTTGGGCAATTCCTTATAGGAGTCAAGACAGGTGTGTTGAATAATTCTTACCTAAGATAGTGCAAGGATACATTTTATAAATAAAAACCTAGCATTCCCATGTGGAATTTCTGGTGTTGATTTTCATAAATCACAGATCAAAATCTACAAGGTGAGACCACAGGAGTTATTTCAATATTTTTTTCCATTTAATTTTCCTGTTGAGAAAAGAGGCTGAGCGATTCAAACCTTTCTCCCATCCAGAAGTTACCGGGGAGGACAGCAGGTGGGGAGGCAATTTTCCTGAACCACCTAGAACATGACTTTCCCTGGAACTGACTTGAAACCAGCGATCTACATTCCTTTCCTATTCTAAGTATTATAACACGACCGCAATTAAGCTAACCCTTGGCCTGACGTTTTTAGGTGTTATTTTCTGACTTCTGCCCCCTTCCTTGGTGTCAGACCACACCACACTCTGGCAGGCCTTGCAGCATCCTGAATTTATTATTAAATTTCGACTGCTAGCAGAGGAAAATGATTGTAAATGTATTTAAACTTCCAAATGCCTATATGTGTCTGCATACATTCTTGTATGTGTGTCTCTGTGTGTGTACATGTATGTAGTACATCTATGGATAGAGGGAGAGAGGATATATAGACACAGAAACAAATGCACCCAAAGAGGGAGAGGGGCAGATCTGCGTCTCAAGAAAGAGTTAATGAGGGTTGAACTTCGAAACCAATAAAAGAATGAAGAGTTCTAATTACTGAATCAATTCTGTATTTCCTGATACTTTTTGAGAGCAGAACTTGAGAACAATTTCCCTTTGCTCTCATTCAGGAGGGTGCTGAGATTTGCCATTTTCTTCCTATCCAAAAGGAGAACAGCTCCCACAATGCCCAGGCCAGGATCAGCTGTTGGTCCCTCTTGGGACTCAGGGAGCTTTCTCAGGTCCCTCTCAAGTCTCCTGGGAAAATCCAGCCTTCTGGGGCTGAGCTGACTTGCAGAGCGGCTCTGAGGAAGAGAGAGTTTTTGCCGGGCTTCAGACTCACTTCCTCCCACTGTGTCTCTCGCACAGTAATAGACTGCCGAGTCCTCCAGTTTCAGGCTGTTCATTTGCAGATAGACTTGGCTTTTGGAGTTGTCCCTGGAGATGGTGAAGCGTCCCTTCACAGACTCTGCATAGTACTGCTTACTGGAATCGTACCAAATAACTGCAACCCATTCCAGCCCCTTTCCATGGGCCTGTCTCACCCAGTTCATGTGGTAGCCCCCGAAGTTGAAACCAGAGCCTTGGCAGGAGAGACGGAGGGACTCTCCAGGCCTCCTCACGTCCCCTCCGGACTCCACCAGCTGGGCCTCTGACAGGACACCTAAAATAAAAGTTGTTTTAATGAGCTCTCCTTTATGCAAGAATTAAAATGGAAAGAACCTGAATAGGAGGGAACCAATTACCTCTGAGGACTGCCAGTAAGGAAACCAAATTCAGCCACAGGATCATTTTTGCTCCCATTAAAGACTAAAGGGGACTTGACAGGAAAGGATTCAAGGAAAGGGCACAAACTTTGTGTTGGTGGGTGTAGCCTGAAAAGAGACACCCTGGGGCTCCTTTAAAGGGGAAATTGTGGCCTGATTTACATATTGCTCAGCATAAAGGAGCCCCTTGGAGCTTTGAGGTATAGATTTATCTCAACACACCTTTCACACATGGGACGTAGATGAACGGGCAGCTTTACCCTGGAATAGTTAAAGCTTCTGACAGATGCTCCTCATTTAATGTAAGGGTTTTAAGGTGACAGCAAGAAATCAGCCATTGAAATTTCCTTAAATAGCCACGTTACAGTCCGGACATGGAAAGGATGGCACATCGGAGTTCAAAATGGTTGCTCCACAGTTGTTCCCTTGACCACGTTCTTTGGAAGAAACCAAAATTAAGTCAAGGCAGACCAAGCCATAACGCCCAATTTATAAGCCACAGATCAATTTTACATACACATCCAAGTCTCAAAGTTGGAATATAAATCATTGGAAGCCTGTATAATGTTTCTTAATGGTTTGGTTTTTAACTCAGCAGCCGTACTGATTACAAATATTGGGAGGTTTTTGGGTTGCCATTTTTATGGTCGTCTTATCTGTTTTTAACTGCCCAGTGTTAATTAATACTAAGACTCAAAAACTCGCTCTCCTACACTTATTCCATGGACTGAGAAACAGAAATAAATGACTTTGCATTTTCCAAACAATTCAGTTTGTTCTATATTTAGCAAAGCACATCTGTTCTCAACTCGGATGTGGCTTCATGGTGAGGAATGTAATCTCCTGGGATGTCAAATTTCTTTGAATTGCCTTCAGTGATATCTTAGGAAAATGAGAGTAAAATTAATGATGCCTCCGAAGTGAGACAAGGCCTGCAGACCCTTTCCATCCCTCACCCCCACCCCCTCCCCCACCCCCACCCCACACATATGCAAAGCGATTCCGTGTGGCAACACTGCCCCCTGGTGGAAAGCGTGAGGAGGGGAGGCATCTACTTAACTTTCCAAAGAGATTCTTGCATTAAGAAATGATAATTAGGGCTCCGATGAAATGAAAGAGCTCCAGGGAACTTAAGACAGTCTAGGAAGTAATCAAAAACCGCACTTTTGTTATATGACAGGAAATTCCTTTTGATGGGTTATTCTATGAGATACTGTATCCTCTATGAGAGGCGAGGAGAGGAGAGGAGAGGAGAGGAGAATTGTCCCTTAATTTACAAATATCTTTGGATAAAGAGTCACTCTCTCCATTCACATGGCAGATTTCTTTGAAACTCTTTTGAAATTATGGGCAAGTTCTTACAGGAAAGCCTATAATGTCAGGACATGAGAAACAAAACACATAATGGTTTATGTGTCATTTAAGTTCTTGACACTAAGATTGGCAAGCACCCAACAAGACTGATTTAATGGCTTCTTAAGAGACAGAGAGGGATGGCCTAGGTGATTTCAAAAGAAAAAGGATGGGAGATTTCTCTATAAATATGGAGTGCCAATAAAACTACACTTTTTATTTTTATTCATTTATATTTCAGCTTTCATCATCACCGATCTCACTTGAAGAGCATCTCTGGGCATTTTACGATAAAATATCATATGATGTAGAGTAAGCTATTGAGAATTATATGCGTAGCACAATCGTTGAAGGTCCACACGTCACAAAATCAAGAAATTTGTTTATAACCAACCTTTAGCCAAATGGCTGAGAAAGATAATCAATCACTTTGCCTTCTCCCAATTGGAATGCAAGAAATGCATGAAAACTGAGGTACAATCTTCTATCATCCCTGAATGTATATATAATTTTGGATAAAGGAGATACACTATCCATTCACATAATATGGATTTTTTTTAAAAGAATTTTGAGATTTTGGGCAAGTCCTTATAGGAGTCAAGACAGGAGTGGTGAATTATTTGTACCTGGGATAAAGAGCAGGGCTACATTTGATCAAACAGAAATCTAAAATTGCCATGTGGAAGTTGAGGGGCTTATTTTCCTTCATCCCAGATTGAAAACTACAGGGTGAAACCATAGGAATTATTTCAATATTTATTTTCCATTTAATTTCCCTGTAGAGCAAAGAGGCTGAGCAATTCCAATCTTCCCCCCACCCTGAGGTTAGTGGAGGGGATGGCAGGTCGAGGCATCCCTGAGTGGGGAGGGGGTGGCAGCAGGAACGGCCAGGCGGCTACCAAAGGCTGGAAGAGAGTCCAATCTCAACGGACCCAGGAGGCTTCTGGAAGAGGATCACTGCAATTCCCAAAGTGTTGGTTTCTTGGCTCTTCCCGGCGGTGGGGAGGGAGTATCAGGATTAAGGGAATTGAATATGTATTAATATAGAATGGATGACAAATGAGCATCATATAGAAACAAATTTAACTGAGGAGAGATGGTGGTATTCAGAGAACCAATTGGGAATGAACTGAAATATTCATCAAGGAAGAAATGTAGGTAATGAGTCCATATTTGTACCTCTCAAGAAATTTTAACGTTTTTGTAAATATATATATAAAAGCTTCCTAGTACATTCTCTTTCCCTAATATTTCCTTCTTGTACCTTTCATGGGTTATTTTTAAACTATTCCCAATTTGATTGCCTCAGGTTCAAAAGATCCCCCCAAAGCAGCAGAACATATGACAAGTGGAGTTTTTAACTTAATTCATTTCATTCATTCACTTTCTGTCCTGCCTTTATTTTTAGTTTTTTTTTTTATTATTATTAATAACTCAAGGCAGTGATCCCTTACTTTAACCTTGTCCCTTAGTTTACAGAAGGGATGGTTTTTTTCCAGGTTTCAGATTCACTTCCTTTCACTGTGTCTCCTGCACAGTACTAGACTCCCGAGTCCTCTGGCTTCAGGCTGCCCATTGGAGATACAGCTGGCTGCGGGAATCGTCCCTGGAGATGGTGAGCCACCCCTTGACTTTATCCGAATAATAAATTGGAGATGAGGATCTACCAATCACTGCAACCCACTCCAGTCCTTTCCCATGGGCCTGTCTCACCCAGCTCATCCAAGAGCTGCTGAAGGGGAAGTCAGAGGCTTGGCAGGAGAGACGGAGGGACTCTCCAGGCCTTCTCACATCCCCTCCAGACTCCTCCAACTGGACCTCGGCCTGGACACCTACAAAGAAAGGTCTTTGGGTGAAATCTCCTGTATACATGCAGAACATGGAAAGAGCCTGAATAGGGAGGAAACGATGACCTCTGAGGACTGCTAGTGAGGAGACCATGTTCCGCCACAGGATCATTTTTGCTCCCTTCAATGAGTGGAGGGAAATTGACAAGAAAGGATTCAGGAAAGTGCATAAAGTTTGTGTTGGTGGGTGTAGCCTGAAAGGGGAAAACATGGCGCTCCTTTAAAGGGGAAATTGTGTGTTGATTTGCATATCTGATGGGATAAAAGAGCCCCTCATGGCGCTGATCTCATAGATTTCCTTGCACACACCTTACAGGGGTGATTTTCACGTAATTTTCTAGTGCTAGCAAAAGTTCAGGAAAACTGTTGTTGTTGTTGTTTTAATGTAAGGACATAGGAGAAAGGGGAGGTTTACCATAGAGTGATTAAAAAAAAGACTTGAAAGATTTCACCACTTTTCAAAAGCGATTCAAGGTAACAGAGAATGAACATGCACTAAGGCTTTTTGAAAGAGAAATGAACAGAGCCACACATCGGAGTTCAGGAAAATTTTTACATTTCGCCTTAATGATGCCCTTTTGTAGAAACCCAAAAGGACTGAATGCCGACCAAGCCACGAGGCACAATCAGTAAGTCAGACTTTAATCAGAGAAATCGAAGGAAGAAAAGAAGCAGATCGAGCCAACGGGGTGTTCTTTCTTTATTAGATCGCTTGCAACCTTCCCTGCCGGCTTCCCCATTGACTTTCTGGGGATCCGAGAAGATTGCAGATGGCGATCACGTGATCGCAGCCCCCTAGCAACAATATGTAAATGCGAGCTGGTTGCCGAGGGCCCAAAATGTGGGCACATGATCATGGGGGGGGGGGATGTTGATGTAATGTTTCACAATGGTCGGAATTGCTTTACTGGCATAAAGAACCCTTTCCAAGGCCGACATTGCTTTGAATGGTCATTAAGCAATCAGTCGTTAAGTGAGGACTTCCTGTATATTAATGTGGAAGGAAGGAGAAAAGAGCAACATGTAGAAAAGAACTAAACTGGGGAGGGGTGGCGATATTGAGAACCAAAGGGGACTTAACTGCAAAATATCTTAAGGAACAATTGTCGATAAGGAATCCATATTCCTACCTCAGCTTAGATTTTAACTTCTTAAAAAGGGCCCAGTTTATTCCACTGCCCTGAGATTTCCTTCATCTCCCCTTCCGAAGATCTAACCACTTTTGGAAGGAAATCTCGTCATTTCATTCAGAGCTGGGAATAAAAATGCTCAGGCCGTTGTGTGAACAGGTGGAAAGTTGATTTTCGAAGAGCTTGTAGAACAATGGCAGTGGCCACGGTCTGGAATTTCCTACCAGCCCTTTATGTGGACAAGCTTTGCGGTTCTTATGTGAAAGTGTTTCCGCCGTCTAGCAATGTCCGTGCAAGCGCACTTAGCCGGTGGATGGAAAGGGGGCGCTCTCTAGGAATTCTGGGAAGGAGCAATTCCCCGGCGTTCAGAGGGGGGGCGCTCTGTGGTGGGGCCCCTGCTGGGTCGGGGTTCCCTTTGCTTGGGGCAGTTTGGCTTCCTGCCGATCTGGGAGCTCTTCCTGTTTGGTGCTGCTAGTTTGGATTGTGAACTTTCTGGAGAAGGAATCTTTTGTGGAGATCTCTTTGGCCTGGGAAGAATCTTAACCTGAATGGGTCATTTTATGTGAAAGATCTCTGGCCAAGTCTGAAAGGGATCTTTTGTCAGAACAGCTGGGTGCTTCCTGTTCCATTTTCACCTTTGGCCTTGCTTGAGGAGGGAAATCTGTATGGCGGGAAAAGCAGCATTTGGGGAAGAAAGTAAGGAGGAAGAGAGAGATCTTGATTCCTTATGAAACCACAGTACCCACTGGGTCTTCCAAGATCAGCTGTGGGCTCTCACTTCATTCTGTGGAGATTTGCTGCTGCTCATTCTATCTACACAAACTCAACCTTCTGTGACTGAATAAAATTGGAGGGTTGTTCTGAGGAGGAGAAAGTTTTGCCAGGCTTCCGACTCAGTTCCTCCCACTGTGTCTCCTGCACAGTAATAGACTCCCGAGTCCTCTGGCTTCAGGCTGCTCATTTGCAGATACAGCTGGCTGCGGGAATCGTCCCTGGAGATGGTGAGCCACCCCTTGACTTTATCCGAATAATAAATTGGAGATGAGGATCTACCAATCACTGCCACCCATTCCAGTCCTTTTCCAGGGGCCTGTCTCACCCAGCTCATCCAACAGCTGCTGAAGGGGAAGCCGGAGGCTTGGCAGGAGAGACGGAGGGACTCTCCATGACTTATCACGTCCCCTCCAGACTCGACCAACTGGACCTCAGACTTTACACCTAAAAAATAAAAGTATTTCAGTGGGATATCTTGTATTCAAAAACAGCAAATAGAAGGAAACTCTATAGAGTTGGAGGAATTACCTCTGCTCTGAGGAAGAGAGAGTTTTTGCCATGGAGGACTATTAATAAGGAGAGTAGGTTTAGCCACAGAATCATTTTTGCTCCCTCTAATGAATAGAGGAGAATTGATAGGAAATGAGTCAGGAAAGGGCGCAACCTTTGTGTTCGTGGGGGTAGCATGAAGGGGAAACCATGGAGCTCCTTTGAAGGGGAAATGGTGGCCTGATTTACATATCGCTCGGGAAAAAAGAGCCCCTCAGGGCATTGGGGTACAGATTTCTTTGCACACAGCTTTCACATATGAATTTGAATGGATGGAAACATCTCAGAACAATCAAGCAAGACTTTTTTATTGTTATTATCAGTACATACAAAAAAGGAGAGGTTTAGATGAGAATAAGTAAAGCAAGATCTGATTAAATCTCATCCGTTGGGGAAAGTGTTTAAAGGTAAGAAAAATAAAACATGCACTGATAATATTTTAAACAGCCCTGTTAGAGACTGAACATGAAAAAAGGCCACCTCTGAGTCCAGGATCTTTGCTCCACAGTTCTTCCCTTGACCATGTTCTTTGAAGAAACCCAAAACAAAGGAA
The DNA here is from genome assembly GCF_035149785.1 of Candoia aspera. NCBI lineage: Eukaryota > Metazoa > Chordata > Lepidosauria > Squamata > Candoiidae > Candoia > Candoia aspera. The sequence continues at coordinate 112,849,897 of NC_086156.1, read as the reverse complement.
TGTAGACCAAGCCATAAGGCACAATTTGCAAGGCAGAGTGGAATTGCACTTATGAGTCCAAGTTGCAAAATCAGAATCAAAGAACTCACAGGCAAATTAGAAATAGCTGGACCCTGTGGAGTCTTTTTTGTTTTATTAGCTTGGTTTTCACTCAGCAGTTGGATGGATTTTAGATACTGGGGGTGGTGATGGTGGTGACTAGTTTGTATGGTGATTTCATTGGTTGCTAGCTGCCAAGGTTGATTCTGCAAGATGGGCAGCCATAGAAATTGAAATAACAATAATGGCAAGTCTCACGTTAATATTAACCTGACCAAATACCCTCTCTTTGTGAGTGAGAAACAGAAATAAATCACTGTTTTCCAAAGAATTCTGTTTGCTCCTTATTTAGCAGCGCCCATCTCTTGTCAACTCAGACATGGCCAGAGTGAACACTGCGGCTTCTCGAGATGTGGCTTTTCCTTGTGATTTTTCAGTGATCCCTTAGGAAAATAAGAGTAAATATAATCTGGCCTCCAAAATGAGACAAAGTCCGCAGACAATTGCTTTATTCCTCTGCCCCACCCCCACCCCACACATAGGGAAAGTGATTCCGTGTGGCAACACTGCCCCCTGGTGTAAAATGGGAGGAGGGGAGACATCTACTTAATTTTCCCAGGAGATTCTTGCATTCAAAAATAGGAATTATGGCTAAGAAGAAATGAAGGATCTCCAGGAGATATTAGCAGGTTTAGGGAGAAATCCAAAGCTGTTCTTCCATTATATTATAGGACATTCCTTTTGATGGGTTACTTTCTGCGAGATTGTATTTTCTGGAGATGGGGGGGGTCTTCTCTTTTCTCTTAAATCTCATAAATTTATAGAATGAAATAGTTAGAAAAAACCTTCTAGGTCATCTCATAGAAACCGTCCTTCTTAGGTGGCCATCCAGGTCCTGTCTGCAGACCTGCCACCAAAAAAGACTTCTCTTCCCACACTGAGCCAAGGCTGCCCTGTCCCTCCCTCATCCCAGGTTCCCTCTAGGCACACAGGACCGCAGCGTTGATCATCTGTCAAACTCTGGTCTGTCTGTGTTTTGTGTTTTTCTTGAGAGCAGAATAATTCTTATGGTCCGTGCTGTTGAGAAATTCTATATAGCTGAGAAGGATGAAACAGTGAGGGAAGCAGGGATTTCATCCTTAATCTGTATGGAGCAGACAGTGTTGCTTCGTAGAGAGGACCACAAATCATGGCTTCCTGGATAATGAAGTTAGAATGAACCCTCCATAAAAGTTTGTTTGAAACTGTAGGAGTTCTTCTTGGAAAATTCCTTTTCCATGGCTTTCACTTTACATATTTCTTTCGATGGAACCCTTATAATTCAGGCAGATTTTGTGAGCCTCTTTCATATTTCACCAAGAGGTTGCTCCTCTACGGGAAAGAGAGAAGACATGGAGAGGCTGAGCAATTTAGCCTGCTGGAGAACAAGGAACAAAGGGCCAGCACTCTTTTCATCGCAAATGTTTAATATAATTTCTATTTTATCCTCATGGAAGCTGCTGGAGAAGTAGGCAAGTTCAAAGGTACAACCACAGGTATTATTTCAGTGATTGTCAGATACGGTATTGTGTGCAAGGGCTCCCTATACCAGGTACCATTACTAGTCTTTTCTAATTGTAGAGGCAGAGGTTCCCTTCATCTTCAATTCAAGAAGAGAATATCTTGTCAGGTTTGTGATTTCCTCCAGCAATCCAGAGGCTTGGCAGGAGAGGTGGAGAGACTATCCAGGTCTTGTCACATCCGCTCCAGACTCCACCCATTGGACCTTGGACTGAACTCCTCAAAAAAATAAAGGTGTTTCAATAAACTCTCCTGTTTTAAGGAATTAAAAAGGAAAGAAACTCTGTATAGGGGGAAGAATTACCTCTGAGGAATGCCAAAAAGGACACCAAGTTTAGCTACAGGCTCATTTCATGTCCCTTGAATGAATGGAGGGAAATTGACAGAAAGGGATTCAGGAGAGTGAAAGAACTTTGTGTTGCTGGGTGTAGCCTGGAATGGAAACCACGGGGCTCCTTTAAAGAGGAAATTAAGCTTTGATTTCATATCGCTTCTGAGAAAAGAGCCCCTCAGGGCCTCCACATAACGATTGCTTTGCACACACCTTTCACACATGATTTTGAATTGATGGAAATATCTCAGAGCAATCAAACCGGACTTTTTATTATTATTGTTATTGTTATTATCAGTACATACAGAAAAGGACAGGTCTTCATGTGAGTAAGGAAAGCAAGATGTCATAAAACCACAGTCATTCAGGGAAGCATTTAAAGTTAAGAGAAGGTTCATTTAAAGCAGAAGCTGTCACTGAATATACAGTCCGCAGGATAAAAGGCCCTCAGTGCATTGACCTTCCACTTTTCCATGAAGGTATTTTTCACACAAGAGAGAGGGGAGAGGAGAGGAGAGCAGAGGAGAGAGGAGGGGAGGAGAGGAGAGGAGAGGAGAATTGTCCCTTAATTTACAAATGTCTTTGGATAAAAGAATCACTCTTTCTGTTAATTTTAGAGATTTCTCTGAAACTATCTTGAGATTATGAGTAAACCCTTATAAGAGTCAGACAGTAGAGGAAATAAAGCAAGTACCTGTTTTTGTGCTATTTCAAATGTTGAAAGTACAATCAACAAACATCCACCAAGAATTATTTAACAGTTACATTAGAGACAGGAGGGGATGGCATAGATTATTTTTAAAGTAACTCTGTGTGTTTCTGTGCTGTTTATGTTGTCTGTGTGTGTTTGAGTGGTTTTTCGTTAACTGTGGTCTGTGGATGAAACCCGTGTTTATGTGATGCAGACCAAGCAATCCAGAATCATACGCATGCCAGATTGGTTGAATGTCCACACATCACAAGGTCAAAAATCGATTTATAACCAACATGCTCCCAAATGGCAGAGAAACATAATCACTTTCCCTTCTCCAAATTGCATTGCAAGAGATATGTGAAAAGTGAGGGACTATCTTCTATCCTCTCTTAATTACTTCTTTTTTCCCCCTTTGGTTAAAGAGGTAGCCTATCCATTCACAGAATACAGATTTCTCTGAAACAAGTTTGCGAGTTTGGGCAAGCCCTTCTATGGATCAAGACAGACATCTTTAATTATCCGTACATGGGACAAAGGGCAGGGTTCCATTGCCTGTTACAGACAGGAAATAAAAAGGCTACCACATCTGAGTTAGGAAGTGTGCTACACTATTCAGCCAAAATATCAATTTCTTCTGTATTTAAGAAATCACCTCTGTTTTAAACTCAGACATGGCTTCATGTCTGAGGATTTAGTGTCTTGAGAAGTTAAATATCCTCCGATTCTTTGAGGGAACCCTTGAAGCCAGTATCAGACGATATAATCAACCTCAGAAATAAGATTATATTTGTGCCCACTTGTCTTATTTCCCTGCGCAAACCATCCCTCATGGCCACCGGGACTAAGTGTGCAAGTGCTACTCCCTTGTGGAAGTGATGAGGAAGAGAGGGAGTCATCAAACTCCCCAGGAAGATTCTTGTGTTCCAGGAGGGGAAGTGAACCTCAGAAAAAATGAAGGATCTCTAGGGGATTGAGAAGGTCTAGTAAGAAATCCAAAGCTGCTGTTCTCCTTCCTGATAGGAAATCCCTTTTGAAAAGTTACTCTTTGACCGGTTGTCTATTCTTTGGTTGGGGGAATTCTTAGTTTTTCTCCTAAACTCAGGACAAGTCAGTGGTGCCGTGGCCACTTCATGACTTGATTACTGCAACAGTAGATTGGGCCTGCCCTTGAACCTTACCCAGAAGCTTCAAATGGTCAAGAATGCAGCAGCACAGGCAGTGATAGGCTTGCATCTCTATGGCCATATACTGTCTCTGCTTTGCAAGGTGCACTGGTTGCCCGTTGGATTCTGACAGCGATTCAAGGTGCCGTTCACTAACTATAAAGCCCTACGTGAAATAAAGTCTGGTTGCTTGAAGAACTGTCTGTCTCCCACAGTGTCTGCCTGGGTGATCTGATCTGGCAGGGCTACCGTGCTCAGGGTTCCTTCGATGAAAGAATGCCATTGATTGAGATCCCAGCAGTGCACTTCTTGATCACCACAGCTGCCCTCTGGAACGCGGTTTCCCCTGAGATTCAAATGGCCCCCATCCCACTGGTGTTTGAAAGGACCCTGAACAACTAGCTTTTCACCCAGGTCCTTGGCAACTGTGATTGAAGCCCTTGTTCTTCTTTTTCTTTGTTCCCATCTAGGAACAAGGCTCAGAACTGTCACCTCCTCTGAAGACACCCTTTCTACTTGCTCCATATTCAGAGGGACTATTCAGACCCACAGTGCCCCCTAGTGTAAAACCATGGAAGATGAGGCAGAGGGCTCAATTCTCCAAGGAGATGCCTGTATTCTAAGAGGGGAAGGGAGGTGGGAAGAAGTTAGGGAGCTCCAGAAGAGCAAAAGAGGTCCAGTAAGGGAGATGGAGACAGAATCAGGACTCTCAATATTTAGGGCTGCGAAGGTCACTCTTCTGTTGGAGGTGGGGAGGCACTTTTCCTAAACTTCCTAGAACACGACTTTCCCTGGAATTGACTTGAGAACCGCTGATCTACATTCCTCTGCTCTTATAAGTATTATAACATGACCTCATTTAGGCTACCCTGGGCCTGATGTTTTTATGCCTTATTTTTGAAGCCAATTAGTGGACAGCTAGGACCACTGAATTGGAGCAGAGCTTACACAGCGGAGGAGCTGTGCACAGAAAAAGAATTGTATCTATGATAGCTTTAATGAGCATGTCAGAGGAACACAGGTTATTGATATTAAGCACTCAGCCCTCCCAAGCATAAAGAATTACATGCTTAGACAGAGACGGTTCAAAGTAAAGGAATACCTTACTCATTTTATTCAAGGTCCAGTTACATTTCCATTCAGAAAGGATGAAATCTTTGTCCTTCTTTTGTCTACCCTAAATTAATTCACCCTTAGCCCTATAGCTGTAAGACCTGCCTGTAGAAAGGGGAATGCCAAGCCTGCCACATGGCCCCCAGAAAGATGGAGCAGCACACAGCCGTGCGCATAACTCCCAGTCTTGAAGAAGGATGAAGAGAGATAAGAGGAAGTGAGAGTGGAACAATCAGCTTCCTCAGAAACATTAAGAATTACATCATGGGATGAACTCAATTTACATGCTAATGCACATGCTAATGAGGCATGCTGGATTGGCCAGTACCTCCAACACTTTTCTGGCTTTGGCCCCCTTCCTCGGTGTCACACCACACCAAACTATTTGGGGACTTAGAGCATCCTAATTTTATTACCTGGCTACAATGCTACTGCTAACAGGGGAAAATGATTTTAAACATATTTAAATTTTCAAATACCTATATATATGTCTGTGTGTGTGAGTGTGTGGATATGTGTATACAAGTGTGTGTGTGTGTGTGTCTATATATATATATATATATATATATATATATAGAGAGAGAGAGAGAGAGAGAGAGAGAGATTGGGACTGAGACAGAGAAATATATACCAGGACACGGAAACAACTGTAAAACAACCTGTAGGGTGTTCCTGATTAGTTTGGTTTTTTACTCGGCAATTCTATGGATTACATACTGTACATTGGGGGTGGGGGGAGGGGTTGGTTCCCATTTTGTATGGTCTTTTTATGGGCCCAGAGTTCATTCATACAAATACTAATAAAACTCCCATCCCTACACTTAGTCCGTGGACTGAGAAACACAAATAAATGACTTTGCATTTTCCAAACAATTCAGTTTGTTCTATATTTAGCAAAGCACATCTGTTCTCAACTCAGATGTGGCTTCATGGTGAGGAATGTAATCTCCTGGGATGTTAAATTTCTTTGAATTGCCTTCAGTGGTCTCTTAGGAAAATCAGAGTAAATGTAATGATGCCTCCGAAGTGAGACAAGGCCTGCAGACCCTTCCTTTGCTCCCCTCCCCCACCCACACCCCCACCCCACACATATGCAAAGTGATTCCATGTGGCAACACTGCTCCCTGGTGTAAAACTTGAGGAGGGGAGGCATCTACTTAACATTCCCAGGTGATTCTTGCATTAAGAAATGGTAATTAGGGCTCATAAGAAATGAAGAGCACCAGGGAACTTAAGCCGGTCTAGGGAGTAACCCAAAGCTGCCCTTTTATTATAAGATAGGAAATTCCTTTTGATGGGTTATTCTATGAGATATTGTATTTTCTTCAGGTCGTGTATTCTTATTTTTTCTCCTAAATATCATGAAATCATGTAAAAACGAGTTGGGAAGGACCATCTCGGTCATCTTGTAAAAACCATCCCTAACTGGTGGGGAGCCAGACCCTCTCTGCAGACCTCCAACCAAAAGAGCCTGTTCCAGCCAGATTAAAGCATCTCCCCCTCGTTCTTCCCTTGCCCTTGTTTTACACCAGGCAGACCGGGTTGGAAGGGCTTATCATTGGTCAAAATCTGCTCTATACCAGTTCTGTATTCTCTCTGGTAGGAGAATAATTCTTAGCACCTCTTGTCCTTCTTCTACCATTCATTTGCAAAAGATTTTGCTAAAGATGAGACTTAGAGGAAAACATAATTTTATCCTCTTTTTAGTTTTCTTTATTTCTTCAAACTGTATTCCATTTTTCCTAGGTAAATTCCATCTCTACATACACTGGAACATTTTTGGCCATTTCATATGGTTCAGTTAAAGCCGAAGCAGTAACTGATTATAGAGTCCTCAAGAAAAAAAAGAGGCACTCAGTGCATGGACCTTCCACCTTTCCTTGAAGGTATATCCCACTGAGGAGAACAGGGGAGAGGAGAGGAGAGGAGAGGAGAGGAGAGGAGAATTGTCCCTTAGTTTTCAAATGTCTTTTGATAAAGAGTCACTCTCTAAATTCACATGACAGATTTCTTTGAAACTCTTTTGAAATTATGTGACTGCTCTCTAGGGCTATTGATTAATATCCCATCTCATATCCTATATTACGAAAGAGACAATATCATACAGTGTTTCCTATTATTATTTTGCTATAGTGTATAACATTACTTTTACGCTATACTATTGACTAAATCAAATTGGAGAGCGGCTCTACAGAAGGGAAGGTTTTTGCCAGGCTTCAGACTCAGTTCCTCTCACTGTGTCTCCTGCACAGTACTAGACTCCCGAGTCCTCTGGCTTCAGGCTGTTCATTTGCAGATACAGCTGGGTGCAGGAATTGTCCCTGGAGATGGTGAACCGCCCCTTGACTTTATCCGAGTAGGAAATAGTAGCAGAACTTGGATTTATGTATGCCACCCATTCCAGCCCTTTTCCAGGGGCCTGTCTCACCCAGTCCATGCCATAGCTGGTGAAGTCAAATCCAGAGGCTTGGCAGGAGAGACGGAGGGACTCTCCAGGCCTTCTCACGTCCCCACCAGACTCCACCAACTGGCCCTCAGACTGGACCCCTAAAAAGAAAGGTGTTTCATTGAAATCTCCTGCATGGAAGAACAGAATATGGGGGAGGAGGGGACCTGGATAGGGAGGAAACTATTACCTCTGAGGACTGCTAGTAAGGAAACCATGATTAGCCACAGGATCATTTTTTCTCCCGTTAATGAAAGGAGGGGAATCGATAAGAAAGAATTTGGGAAAGTGCACAAACTTTGGGTTGATGGGTGCGGCCTCAAAAAGGGAAACTGTGGGGCTCCTTTAAAGAGGAAATGGTGCCCTGATTTACATCATGCTTGGGATAAAAGAGCCCCTCAGGGCACTGACTTGCCGGTTTCTTGGCATACATCTTACGGGGGAGATAGATAGGTAGGTAGCTAGATTTATTTGTTTTTTTTCTATTTTTATGATGGTTTTATAATTCTCATTTCTGAGCTGGCCAAAGTCACTTTTACAGTGAGATGGGTGGTATATAAATCTAATAATACATTTATGTACCGCCCGTCTCACTGTGAAAGTGACTCTGGGCAGCTCAGAATTAAGAATTATAAAACCATCATAAAAATAGAAAAAATACAAAAGAGAGAAGAAGAGGAAAGAGGGAAAATAAAAAGTGGAGAGAGCATTTAGGCCAGCAAGCGTCCCCAGGGCTGCCTATCCCTGTTGGACCCCTGAGGTAGTGGGCACAGCCAGGTCCTGACGCTCCTCCCGAAGGCCAGAAGGGTGGGGGCCAGCCTCATCTCGGGGGGGGGGCAAGGGGTTCTACTGGGCAGGGCAACAGCAGTGAAGGCGGTCCTCTTCCACCCCATCGGTTGGCATTCGTTAGGCAAGGAGGTCCCCAGCGTGCCCTTTCTGCCAGACCAATTATAGATCATTTATATATACAATTGTTATGATATTTATTTATTAATGTTTATTATATATTAATTGCATTGACAAATATTAATTATATTTATCTATTATTTGTTAATAATATTTACTAATGGTATGTATGCTAATAATTTTATATTGCTATTCAATTAATATTATGTATGTTAATTCGCTGAGACACTAGAAGTAGCCCAAGAAAGAAGGAAAGCAAAAGGCAACACTAATAGGGGGAGATATGCCCAATTAAATGCAAAATTCCAGAGGTTAGCCAGAAGAGATAAGGAATTATTTTTAAACAAGCAAAGCGCGGAAGTGGAAGAAGACAATAGAATAGGAAGGACAAGAGACCTCTTCCAGAAAATTAGAAACATTGGAGGTAAATTCCAGGCCAAAATGGGTATGATCAAAAACAAAGATGGCAAGGACCTAACAGAAGAAGAAGAGATCAAGAAAAGGTGGCAAGAATATACAGAAAACCTGTATAGGAAGGATAACAATATCGGGGATAGCTTTGACGGTGTGGTCGGTGAGCTAGAGCCAGACATCCTGAAGAGTGAGGTTGAGTGGGCCTTAAGAAGCATTGCTAATAACAAGGCAACAGGAGACGACGGCATCCCAGCTGAACTGTTCAAAATCTTGCAAGATGATGCTGTCAAGGTAATGCATGCTATATGCCAGCAAATTTGGAAAACACAAGAATGGCCATCAGACTGGAAAAAATCAACTTATATCCCCATACCAAAAAAGGGAAACACTAAAGAATGTTCAAACTATCGAACAGTGGCACTCATTTCACATGCCAGTAAGGTAATGCTCAAGATCCTGCAAGGTAGACTTCAGCAGTTCATGGAGCGAGAATTGCCAGATGTACAAGCTGGGTTTAGAAAAGGCAGAGGAACTAGAGACCAAATTGCCAATATCTGCTGGATAATGGAAAAAGCCATGGAGTTTCAGAAAAACATCTATTTCTGTTTTATTGACTATTCTAAAGCCTTTGACTGTGTGGACCATAACAAATTGTGGCAAGTTCTTAGTGGTATGGGGATACCAAGTCATCTTGTATGCCTCCTGAAGAATCTGTATAACGACCAAGTAGCAACAGTAAGAACAGACCACGGAACAACAGACTGGTTTAAGATTGGGAAAGGAGTACGGCAGGGCTGTATACTCTCACCCTACCTATTCAACTTGTATGCTGAACACATCATGCAACAAGCTGGCCTTGAGGAATCCAAGGCTGGAGTTAAAATCGCTGGAAGAAACATTAACAATCTCAGATATGCAGATGATACCACTTTGATGGCTGAAAGTGAAGAGGAACTGAGGAGCCTTATGATGAAGGTGAAAGAAGAAAGTGCAAAAGCTGGTTTGCAGCTAAACCTCAAAAAAACCAAGATTATGGCAACCAGCTTGATTGATAACTGGCAAATAGAGGGAGAAAATGTAGAAGCAGTGAAAGACTTTGTATTCCTAGGTGCAAAGATTACTGCAGATGCTGACTGCCGTCAGGAAATCAGAAGACGCTTAATCCTTGGAAGAAGAGCAATGACAAATCTCGATAAAATAGTTAAGAGCAGAGACATCACACTGACAACAAAGGCCCGCATAGTTAAAGCAATGGTGTTCCCTGTAGTAACATATGGCTGCGAGAGCTTGACCATAAGGAAGGCTGAGCAAAGGAAGATCGATGCTTTTGAACTGTGGTGTTGGAGGAAAATTCTGAGAGTGCCTTGGACTGCAAGAAGATCCAACCAGTCCATCCTCCAGGAAATAAAGCCAGACTGCTCACTTGAGGGAATGATATTAAAGGCAAAACTGAAATACTTTGGCCACATCATGAGAAGACAGGACACCCTGGAGAAGATGCTGATGCTAGGGAGAGTGGAAGGCAAAAGGAAGAGGGGCCGACCAAGGGCAAGATGGATGGATGATATTCTAGAGGTGACGGACTCGTCCCTGGGGGAGCTGGGGGTGTTGACGACCGACAGGAAGCTCTGGCGTGGGCTGGTCCATGAAGTCACGAAGAGTCGGAAGCGACTAAACGAATAAACAACAACAACAACAACAATGTTAATTCGCATGAAGAATTTTGTTTATAATAGTAAAATCTTATACAACGTCAACTTAGAGAAAGAAAAGAGGATAGGGAGAAGGAGTAAACAGTGAAAGGAGAAAAAACGAAATAAAAGAGAAGAAAATGAATTAGTTAGGTTAAACCTTCCCACTCATCTGTAGAAACCGTCCTTAAGAGGTGGCCATTGAGGTCCTGTCTGCAGACCTGCCACCAAAAGAGACTGCTCTACCCACACTTAGAGGAGGCTGCCCTGTCCCTCCCTCATCCCAGGTTCCCTCTAGGCACACAGGACGGCAGCGTTAATCATCTGTCAAACTCTGGTGTGTACTAGTTTTGAGTCTTTATTGAGAGCAGAATAATTCTTACAGTCCCTGCTGTTGAGAAATTCTATATAGCTGAGAAGGATGAAACAGTGAGGGAAGCAGGGATTTCATCCTTAATCTCTATGGAGCAGAGAGTTTTGCTTCATAGAGAGGACCACAAATCATGGCTTTCTAGATGATGTAGTTAGAATGAACCCTCCATAAAAGTTTGTTTGAAACTGTAGGAGTTCTTCTTGGAAAATTCCTTTTCCATGGCTTTCACTTTACATATTTCCTTGGATGGGCCCCTTTTAATTCAGGCAGATGTTGTGAGCCTCTTTCATATTTCACCAAGAGGTTGCTACTATGTGGGCAGGAGAGAAGTCATGGAGAAGCTGGGCAATTTAGCCTGCTGGAGAAAAAGGAACAAAGGACCAGCACTCTTTTCAACTCAGATGTTTATTATAATTTCTATTTTATCCTCATGGAAGCTGCTGGAGAAGTATGGAAGTTCAAAGGCACAACCACAGGTATTATTTCAGTGATCGTCAGATACGGTATTGTGTGCAAGAGCTCCCAATACCAGGTACCATTACCAGTCTTTTCCAATTGTAGAGGCAGAGGTTCCCTTCGCCTTCAATTCAAGAAGAGAATATCTTGTCAGGCTTCCGATTTCTTCCAGCAATCCAGAGGTTTGCCGGAGAGGTGGAAGGACTCTCCAGGTCTTGTCACATCCACTCCAGACTCCACCAATTGTGACTCAATTTACATATTTTTCTGATAAAAGAGCCCCTCGTAGCACTGATCTCATAGATTTCTTTGCACACATCTTACACTGGTGATTTTCATCATAACTTTCCAATCCTACAAAAAGTGAAGGCAAGGTTTTTTGTTTTTGTTTTTTTACTGCAAGTACATAGGAGGAAGGCAGGTTTACTTTATAGTAATTAAAAGACAGGCATGCAAAATCTCAGCTCAGGAAATTCTTTTCCACCTTCTTTCCCTTAACCAGGCCAACCTGAAGAAACCCCAAAGAACTGAATTCAGACCGAGCCAGGAGGAACAATTTATAATTCAGAGATTAATGAGAGAAATCACAGGGAGAAATGGAATAGATGGAGTAAGTGGGTTGTTCTTTGCCTATTTGAATGGTTTTTAAGTCGGTAGTTGTATGAATTTAATATATTGCTTTGTTTGAGTTGGTATTTTGTGTGGTGTTTTTATCAGTTGCCAGTTGCCCAGAGTTGATTCAGCCAGATGGGCAGTCATAAAATTTGAAAGAGTAATAATAGTAGTATTAATACCAATAGTAATAATAATAATAATAATAATAATAATAATAATAATAATAATAGCAATAGCAGTAGCATTAGTAATACCAATGCCATATACCCTTAAAAATGCCAGGAAATACACTCTCTCTCTGGATTGGGAAATACTAATAAGTCTCTTTCTATTCCCCAAAGGATTCCGTTGCTCTCTATTTAGCAGAGCGCATCTGTTGTCAACTCTGACATGGCTTCCCAGTGAGGATTGGAGCCTCCTGAGATGTGAAATTTTCTTGAGACCATTTTGGTGAACTAATATGGAAATAAAACAGAAAAACAGAAAACACAAGGATGCCTCCAAAGTGAGACAATATCTAATGACACTTCTCTTATTTCCCTACCCCACCCCACCCCACCCCACCCCACACACGGGCAATGCGATTCAGGGTCACACCACTGCCCCCTGCTGCGGAGGGTGAGGACGAGGGGCATCTGCCTAATTCTCCGAGGAGATTCCGACATTCCAGGAGGGGAAGTGAGGCTGAGAAGAAATGAAGGTTCTCCAGGAGGTCTAAGCAGGTCTAGGGAGACATCTAAATATGCCCTTTTGTTACCTGATAGAGGATTCCTTTTGAAGGCTTACTCTATGACTGATTGCATTTTCTGTACATGGAGGATACTTATTTCTTTTCCCTGGTGTCACATCAAATCATGGAGTAAATGAATTGGGACGCACCATCTAGCTAATCTATTGTAAACCATCCCTATCAGGTGGTCAGCCAGATCCTCTCTGTAGAACACCAACCTTGAGAGATTATTTGAACCAGACTGAGGCAAGTCTGCCCTCTTCTTCCCTCGTCCTCAATTTACTATGGGTAGACAGACCTACAAAGATGCAACGTTTGACACAATCGGCTCTTTACTAGTTCTGTGTTCTTTTTGATGGGAGAATTCATTCTAAGTGTTGCTTCTGCATCTCCTGTCATTAAGTGTTATTGGATCACTCTGGTTATCATTCAGATGAGACATGGAGTAAAACATTATTTTATCTTTTGCTCCATTCCTTTATTTCTCCAAATTATCTTCCCATTTCCGTAAATGAAACTCCCCTTCATCCTCTCAGGCAAGAAAAAAAGGAGTATTGCTCACAGAGACAAAACCAACCAAAGACACTGAAGACTTGCAATGGCCCTATAGTGGGCCTTCTAAGGGAAGTGTGGCAATGTGTCTGGTCAGAAAACCACAGATGCCCCATCCTCTGTTGAAGGAATGCATCTAACCTCCAACATTCCTCCACTTGTTAACATGGAAACAGAGAGCATTTCCCAGTGCTCCTCCCCCCTTTGAAAATACTGTGTGTCATCCTTCCTCCTTTCCTTAGCAAGGATTAAACCTGATTTGACCACCTTGAGGCCCAAGGAACCCCCCAGCGAGTCAGAGCCTTGGAATTTCCCACTCCGCAGGCAACACCCCTCACCTTTCCTTCATCCCTCTTTCTTATATGAACTGGATCATGATGATTGTGGCTTGCAATAAAGGTTGATCTTCCTCCTTATCGTTGCTTTCCATCCGTTGCATCTATGACAGTAAGTTAACTTTTTGTCCTTGATTTTTTTTCAGAATTATCAATCGGTCAAAAGAAGACCAAGACTGTTTAAGCCAGTGAGGCAAGGCTGCTCCATTTTTCATCCATCCTGGCTTTCCTCATAGAAAATAGGATTAACTTCCCTTGCCTTTCCTTTCCTTGCCTTGCCTTGCCTTGCCTTTCCGAACTTTCCAGTATGTTTCAGGGGAATGATTTTTTACATTGTCTTCTATCTCATCTCCCTTCAACTTCATTGGCTAAATATGGTTGTCACTAGTATGAGACATAGCATAAAATATTATCCTTTACAATTTACGATTTATTAAATTATTATTTAGCTAACTGTTTCTATGCTTTGAAGATCCTCTTTATCATGTCCACCCTTATTCATTTTTTTCTCATTTTCTACCTCCATAATCTTTCACTGAGTTAAAGCCACACAAGGGTGGGACAGAAAAAAAACAAACACCAAAATAAAGGTATTTATTTATCTATCTATCTATCAAAATTGTCACTGTCCATCTCCTCCCACCAGAGTATGCATTCAGTTAACATATGCAAATTTCCTCATTGTGACAAAAAAGAAAAAAAAAGGAAAGAACACTATTTCATCCTATCCTAGTTTTCTTCTTCCCTTTCCAGGATTTTTTTTTTTTCTTAATTCAGAAAAACAAGACAAAACAAAACAATAATGAGAAGAAAAGAACAGGAAAGGTAAAATGTTGAGAATAAACTTGTTTTTTGTTTTCCTTATAAGTAAAATTTACATATCCATTTTAATTAAAATTTCTTAAGATACAGAATGAAGAAAATGATCTTCAGACATTGAAACATCTTTAAAAAGACTAGAAAAGAGACTCCTTCTCCTGTTCCTCTGATGATATTGAGAGAAGGATAGGGGACTTAACGGCAAAGGAATAAAAGAAGGAAGAATGTAGTTAATGAATCCATGTTTCTCCCTCTAATTAATTTTTATCTTTTTATAAGCTACCCAGGTTATTTTACTTCCCCGAGATTTCCGTTGTGTCCCCTCCCAAAGCGCCAACCAGGTTCCCCACTGCTTCCTCCAAGATCATCTCTGGCCTCCCCCTTGCTAAGATGGAGACTCATCTGCTGCTTCTCATTCCAAATACACAAAGTCAGCCTTGTCTGGCTGAATCAACTTGCAGAGCTGCTCTGAGGAGGGGAAGGTTTTTGCCTGGCTTCAGACTCACTTCCTCTCACTGTGTCTCTCGCACAGTAATAGACTGCCGAGTCCTCCGGCTTCAGGCTGTTCATTTGCAGATAGACTTGGCTTTTGGAGTTGTCCCTGGTGGTGGTGAAGCGTCCCTTGACGTTTTCCGAGTAGGTAATAGTACTGGAATAAGGATGTATGTATGCCACCCATTCCAGTCCTTTTCCGGGAGCCTGTCTCACCCAGCTCATTTCATAGCTCCCGAAGTCGAATCCGGAGGCTTGGCAGGAGAGACGGAGGGACTCTCCAGGCCTCCTCACGTCTCCTCCGGACTCCACCAACTGGCCCTCAGACTGAACTCCTAAAAAAAAATAAAGGTGTTTCAATGAGATCTCCTGAATACAAAAACAAAAATAGAAGGAAATTCTGTAGAGAGGGAAGAGTTACCTTGCAGGACTACTAAAAAGGACACCAGGTTTAGCCAGGGGACCATTTTTGCTCCCTCTAACGACTGGAGGGGAATTGGCAGGAAAGAGGTCAGGAAAGTGCACAAACTTTGGGTTGGTGGGTGTAGCCTGAAAGGGGAAACCACGGGGCTCCTTTAAAGAGGAAATTGTCTGCTGCTTTGCATATCGCTTGGGATAAAAAGGCCCTCAGGCCATTGATCTCCTAGATTTCCCTGCATCCATTCTAAACTGGTGATTATCAACACAACTTTCCAGTGCTACAAAAAGTGAAAAAGGTTTTTTGTTTTTGTTTTTTGCTGTGAGGACATAGAAGAAAGGGCAGGTTTACATTAGAGTAATTAAAACAATAAAATACAAAATTTCACCACTTCTCAAAATTAATTCAACGTAAGAGATAATGGACTAGCAATAAGAACTTTTGAAAGAGAAATTTTAGAGCTAGAGGATGAAACGAAGAGCACATCTGGGTTCAGGAAATTTTTTCCGCCTTCCTTGCCCTTTGGAAGACACCCAAAAGAACGCTTAGCAAGCTACGAAGCACAATTTGTAGGTCAGAGTTGAATCAGAGAAATTGCGGGGAGAGAACAGCCAGATAGAGCCTAAGGTGTGTTCTTGGCCTATTAGATTGGTTTTTAACACAGCAGTTGAATGGATTTTATTTATTGCCTGTTTTGGGCTAGTATTTGGTGCTGTGTTTTTATCAGTTGCTTGTTACCCTGCATTAACTTGGCAAGCCGAGCAGCCATACAAATTGAAAAAACAATAACAACAATAACAATAACAATAACAATAGTTTGGGTAACCATGGGCCCGTCAGTCTCTCTCAGCCCAGCTCACCTCACAGGGATGTTGTTTTGGGGAAAATAGGAGGAGGAAGGAGTAATGAGCACGTTCCCCACCTTGAGTTATTTATAAAAAATAATAAAGGTGGTACAGAAAATAAATAAATGTAAAAAAATAAAAAAATACCAACCCCCTATGATAATAAAAATGCCAACAAATACACTCCCTCCATGGACTGATAAATGCTAATAAATCATTTTCTATTCTCCAAAGAATTCAGTCTGCTCCGTATTTAGCTAACCACATCTGTTGTCAACTCAAACATGGCTCCACATTGAGGAGTGGAGCCTCCTGAGTTGTGAAATTTTCTTGAGACCTTTTCAATTAACAATTATGGAAATAACAGAAAAAGGAATGGTGCCGCCCAAAGGAGGCCGTCTCCAATGACACTTGTTTTATCTCCCTACCCCACCCCCACTCCAGACACAGGCAATGGGATTCCGTGTGGCAATGCTGCCCCCTGGTGTGAGAAGTGAGGAGAGCAGGCCTCTGCCCAATTCCCCACAGAGATGCTTTACAGGCAAATATTTCCTTAATATGCCTATTGCCATTGATATTAAGAAGGATTATTAAAATACAATAAATAAATAAATAAATAAGTAAGTAAGTAAGTAAATAAATAATAAAAGTAAAAAAAAATGATGAGACCATAGGATTTATTTCATGATTTTCTTTCTCTTTCAGTTTGACTGTTAAGGAAAGAGGTGGAAGGAATCCAGTCTTTCCCAGAATCTGAAGTCAGAGGGGAGGACGCCAGGCCAAGGCATCCCGGGGTTGATAGCTGGAGGTAGCAGGAACTACTAGGCAGCTGCTCCGAGGCACGAAGACTGTCCAAACTGTACAGACCCAGAAGGCTTCTGGGAGAGGAGATGAGCAACAGACCATGTTGGGCTCTCTTGGCTCTGCCTGGCTGAGGGGAGAGCAGTTCAGGATTAAGGAGACTGAACATATATATCAATGTAGAAGGAGGGAGAAGGGAGCAACATGTAGTCAAGAATTAAACTGGGGAGACTTGGCAATACTGACAACCAAATGGGACTGAACTGTAAAATAGATCAGGGAAGAATTGGAGGTAATCATCTTTCTACCTCAAATTAAATTTTAACTTTTTAAAAACTGTCCAGTTTTTTCGACTGCCCTGAATTTTCCTCGGTCTCCCCTACAAAATGGCTAACCAGGTTCCACACTGATAACTCTAGGTTACTTATTCCCATTGGCCATGATGGACAGGAATATGCTGCTTCTCAGTCCTAATGCACATATTCAACCTTCTGTGACTGAATCAACTTGGACACCTGCTCTGAGGAATAGAAGGATTTTGCGAGGCTTCAGACTCACTTCCTCCCACTGTGTCTCTTGCACAGTAATAGACTGTCGTGTCCTCTGGCTTCAGGCTGTTCATTTGCAGATAGAGTTGGCTTTTGGGGTTGTCCCTGGAGATGGTGAACTGTCCCTTCACAGACTGTACATAGCACTGTTTACTGGCATCGTACCAAATAACTGCAACCCATTCCAGCCCTTTTCCAGGGGCCTTTCTCACCCAGTCCATTATATAGCCCCCAAAGTTGAATCCGAGGCTTGGCAGGAGAGACGGAGGGACTCTCCCGGCCTTCTCATGTCCCCTCCGGGGACCAACTGGACCTCAGACTGAACTCCTAAAAAATAAATTAATAAATAAAGGTGTCTCAATGAGATCCCCTGAAGACAAAAGCAGATAATAGAACGAAATTCTGTAGAGAGAGAAGAATTACCTTGGAGGATTACAAATAAGGACACCAACATTAGCCAGGGGACCATTTTTGCTCCCTCAAACAAATGGAGGGAAATTGATAGGAAAGGATTCAGGAAACTGAACAAACTTTGGGTTGGTGTGTATAGCCTGAAAAGGGAAAACATGGGGCTCCTTTAAAGAGAAAATTGTGTGTTGAATTGCATACCACTTGGGATAAAAGAGCCCCTCAGGGCATTGAGTTACAGGTTTCTCTGCATATTCCTTACATGGGTATTTACACAGATTTGTCCCATCACTCTTTGTCCCTTTAATAAGCCTCTTTTGTTAATCCAGTAAGAAAAAAATGATCCAGCTCACAATCTTGGTTTGTCATTTGCAAATAAATTTTGAAAGAGACATGAAAGGAACAGGACGTCTATGCTCAGGACATTTTTTCCACCTTCCTTGCCCGTTTGAAGAGACCCAAAAGAATGCCGACCTAGCTATGAGGCACAATTTGTAAGAGGGAGCTGAATCAGAGAAATCACGGGGAGAGAAAAACTCAATTGAGCCTATGGTGTGTTCTTTGCTTACTATTGTTTTTTAACTCAGCAGTTGTATGGATATCATAAACTGGTTGTTTTGGGTTGTTACTTTGTTTGCGGTTTTTATCAGTTGTTAGTAGCCCAGAGTTGGTTCGGCGAGATGGGCAACCATACTAATTGAAATAACAACAAAAACAACAATAATAGAGGCAGTAGTAATACCAATATCAATACTAAAATCATAACTAATAAAAATGTCAGGAAATACACTCTCTCTGTGGACTGAGAAATACTTATCAATCCCATTGCATTCTCCAAAGAATTCAGTCTGCTCTGTGTTTAGCAAAGCACACCTTTTGTCAACTCAGACATGGCTTCACAGGGAGGACCGGAGCCTCCCCGGATGTGAAATGTCCTAGAGACCTTTTCAGTGAACTTTTACAAGAAGAACAGAGAAAAATAGTGATGCCCCCCAAATGAGACCACATCCAATGAGGGTTCTTTGATCTGCCCGCCCCACCCCCACCCCACACACAGCCAATGGGATTCAGTGTGGCAACGCTGCCCCCTGGTGTGGAAAGTGAGGAGGGGAGGCCTCTTCCCAATGTCCCCATGAGATCCTTTCCGGGCAAAGATTTCCTCCATATGGCTATGGCTGTTTGGATAGTTAGAAGGATTATGCCACAGTTGCATTTCTTGCACGCTGCCATGGCATTATATGACGCCCCATTCCAGCATTCTATCTGAAGCCAGTCTCATCCAGATCAGATTACAAACAATAAAGTTGAAATTGGAATCTTCGGGCCATATTAATAATTTTTTTGTTTCCTTCCAGCAAACTCTCTGATTGGATACCTCAAACAATAGAGTCCCAAAGTTCTCACTAGAGGGCTGATTTCTTCTTCTGTTGTAGATGGACAGAAGACATCCCCCTCTAATGGAAGCAGAGGAGACAAATTGGAGCACCAGTATTGCATTTGTCCTTCTCCTCTCATTCCACCCCCCAAGCTCTACTGCAGTTGGGTGGAAAATAGACACAGAAACACAAAAGTGAGGTTTATAAGAAATTAGTTCTTGATGAAATAAATTAGAACCCATAGGTAGATATGCATTAGATTTCAAAGTGCAGCTTCTCAGAAATTTTCAGGAAAAAAAAAAGTTGGATGGAAATCCAAAAAAAGGGAGGGGCAGTGCTCCCTCCACATCTTGGCACCCCTCCCTGGACCTCACTGCAATGTCTCTCTGCACTACAGGCCGAACTTGGAACTGAGGAAGAAGAGTTTAATCACTATGAATGACCAAAGGGGCTTTTATTTCAGGTTAAATAAAACTGTGCACTGCAGCTCTCTACCAGTTCAGAACAGTGTTCCTAGAATCATTTCTTCAACCAAATATGGACAACAGTTGTTTGAACAGGGACTAGAATCTAACAGAATGTGGTCCAAAAAATGTGAAAACCCTTTTTTTCCTTATCCATGGTTTCCTAAAGAAATGAGAATTGATTAGATGCCAACATGACACTAGGAGAAGAAACAGTGATTTGCAATGTGAGTTGCAATCTGCAATTTCTAGGTCCACTCAACACCCAAAGTGAGGAAACCACATTATCATTCACTTGTCCTTCTGTACATTTTTTTTTAAACTATCTTTTCATGTTTCCTACCAACCACATGGAAAACATCTCCCACAATGTCCATGTCAAGATCTGCTCTTCATTTCTCTGGGCAATCAGGCAACTTTCTCAGGTTCCCCTCAAGTGTGGAAAATCCAGCCTTCAGAATCAGATATTCTCTCATCAAGGGAAGGTATTTTTTTCCCAGACTTCAGATTCAATTCCTCCCACTGTGTCTCTCGCACAGTAATAGACTGCCGTGTCCTCTGGCTTCAGGCTGTTCATTTGCAGATAGAACTGGCTTTTGGAGTTGTCCCTGGAGGTGGTGAAGTGCCCTTTCACAGACACTGCATAGAACTGCTTACTGGCATCATACCAAATAACTGCAACCCATTCCAGTCCTTCCCCTGGAGCCTGTCTCACCCATCTCATCCAACAGCTGCTGAAGGTGAAGCCAGAGACTTGGCAGGAGAGACGGAGGGACTCTCCAGGCCTTCTCACGTCTCCTCCAGACTCCACCAACTGGACCTCTGACTGGACATCTACAAAGAAAGGTGTTTCCGTGAAATCTCCTGTATACAAGCAGAACACATGGAAAGAACCTGATTAGTGTGGAAAGAATTACCTCCGAGGACTGCTAGGAAGGACACCAAGTTCAGTCACAGGATCATTTTTGCTTCCTCAGATGAATGGAGGGAATTGATAAGAAAGGCTTTGGGAAAGTGCAGAAACTTTGTCTTGGGGGGTGTAGCCTGAAACGGAAAACCATGGGGCTTTTTTAGAGGGGAAATTGTTCCTTGATTTACATATCACCTGGGATATAAGAGCCGCTCAGGGCTTTCATGTAAATATATCTTTGCACACACCATTTCAAATAATTTTCCAGAGCAAAAAATAGTCAAGACAGTCAATAGTATTATTATTATTATTATTATTATTATTATTATTATTATTATTATGGAATAAGGGAGTTAGTAAAAGGAGATCTGATATAATCACTGCAGTTCAGGAAAGTGTTTTAATCTAAAGGAAGGAAAATAAGCACTGAGAATAATTTAAACAGCCACGTGAGAGACCGAACATGAAAAGGATGGCACATGTGAGTTCAGGAGGTTTGCTCCACAGTGGTTCCCTCGGCCACGTTCTTTGAAGAAACCCAGAACACCTGAATGGAGACCAAGCCTTCAGGCACCATTATAAGCTTCAGTTGAATTGCACTTACATGTCCAAGTCTCAAAGCCAGAATCAGGGAAACCCCAGAAAAAGCAGAAACAGTTGGACCCTGTTGGGTCTTTTCTGTTTATTAGATTGGTTTTCAATTGACATTTGTATGGATTTTATATATTGCTTGTTTTGGGGTTGTTATTTTGTACGGTGATTTTATCGGTTGCTAGCTGCACAGAGTTGATTCCACAAGATGGGTTGCTGTACAAATTGAAATAAGGATAAAGGCAAGACTAAAACTCATACTAATGCCCTGAAATAAGCTCCCCATGAGTGAAAAATACAAATAAATGTCTTAATTCCCCAAGGAGTTCAGATTCCTCAACATTTAGCAGAGCACATCTGTTGTCAGCTGAAACTTGGCCTGAGTGAGGATCGTGGCGTCCTGAGATGTAACATTTCCTTGAGAGATTTTCAGTGATCTATGAGGAAAATACAGGGATGCGGTGGCTTGTGGGTTAAACCGCTGAGCTGCTGAGCTTGCCAATCAGAAGGTCGGCGGTTCGAATCCGCATGACGGGGTGAGCTCCCGTCGCTAGTCCCAGCTCCTGCTCACCTAGCAGTTTGAAAACATGCAAATGTGAGTAGATTAATAGGTACCGCTTCAGCGGGCAGGTAACGGCGTTCTGTGTAGTTATGCTGGCCACATGACCATGGACAGATCTACGGACAACGCCGGCTCAGCGGCTTAGAAACGGAGATGAGCACCGCCCCCTATAGGATACGACTGGACTTTATGTCAAGGGAAACCTTTACCTTTACCTTTATGAGGAAAATAAGAGTAAAGAAAATGTTGCCTCCAAAATGTGTCAATGTCTGCAGACCCTTCCTTTATTCCCCTGCCCCACCCCCATCCCCACACATAGGGAAAGAGATTCAGAGGGACAGCACTGCCCGCTGGTGTAAAACATGAGAAGAGGAGGCATCTACTTAACTTTCCCAGGAAATTCTGGCAGTCAAAAATGATAAATAGGGCTGAGGAGAAATGAAGGATCTCCAGGAGATAGGAAATCAATTTTGAAGCATTACTCTATTATTTTGCATTTTCTGTGGGTGGGGGATTCTTGGTTTTTCTCCTAAAGAAAGGCCAAGTCACTCATGCTCACTATATGTGGGGCTGCCCTTGAAGACCACCCCAGAGCTTCACTTGGTTCAGAATGCAGTGGTGCAGGAAGTGATGGGCTTCCCTCCATATGCCTACCTAATAACTCTACTTCGCAAGCTGCACAGGTTCGATTCAAGGTGCTGGTCACTTCGTATAAAACTCTCCGTGGCATAGAGCCTGGTTACATGAGGGACTGCCTACAGTGTTGAAGTTTTGGGGCTGATTTCCTTTAATCACACGGAAAAAACTACAGGTCTCACAAGATGAGACCACAGGATTTATTTGGCTATATTTGCCTTTCCATTTCCCTGTTACGGAAGGAGGCTGAGGGATTCTAGGCAGTTAGTCTGCAGGACACCAGGTCAAGGCACCCCTGTGTTTGAGAGAAGGTGGTACCAGTAACTACCAAGAAGCTACACAGTCCAAAGTTTGCAGACCCAGAGGGCTCCTGAGAGAGGAGGTTCTTGATTAGCAACATTTTCCTTATATTTCTTATAACATGACCTCTTTTTCACTACCCTTTCCTGATCTTTTTACACCTTATTTTCTGCCTTCTGCCCCCTTCCTTGGTGCCACACCGCACCACACTCTTGGGGGTCTTAGACCATCCTGAGTTTATTACCTTGCTACATCCCTATTGCTAGCAGAGGAAAATGATTTTAAAGATATGTAAATTTTCAAACGTGTGCAGGCATGCATTTGTGTGTTTGTGGAGAGAGAGAGAGAGAATATATATACACAAAGAGACACATGAACCCAAAGGGGGGAAGATTTGTGTCTGAAGAAAGAATCAATGAGGGTTGAACTGCAGAACCAAAAGAAGCATGAAGAATTCTAATTAATGAATCCAATTTTGTATATCTAAGGAAAGTTTGACAGTAGAATGTGTGAGCACATTGCCTTTGCTGTCTTTGAGGATATTTGAGGATATTGCCCATGTAAAGATCTCTTCCTTATCCATCATGGCACTGAGGCAGCTTTCTCAGGTCCCTCTCAAGTCTCCTGGGAAAATCCAGCCTTCTGGGGCTGAGCTGACTTGCAGAGCAGCTCTGAGGAAGAGAAGGTTTTTGCCAGGCTTCAGACTCACTTCCTCCCACTGTGTCCCTCGCACAGTAATAGACTGCCGTGTCCTCCAGTTTCAGGCTGTTCATTTGCAGATAGACTTGGCTTTTGGAGTTGTCCCTGGAGATGGTGAAGCGTCCCTTCACTTTGTCCGAATAGTAAATGGTACCTGAATTGTAGCTTATGGATGCCACCCATTCCAGCCCTTTCCCAGGGGCCTGTCGCACCCAGTACATGGCATAGCTCCCGAAGTCGAACCCAGAGCCTTGGCAGGAGAGACGGAGGGACTCTCCAGGCCTTCTCACGTCCCCTCCGGACTCCACCAACTGGGCCTCTGACAGGACACCTAAAATAAAAGTTGTTTTAATGAGCTCTCTTTATGCAAGAATTAAAATGGAATGAACCTGAATAGGAGGGAACCAATTACCTCTGAGGACTGCTAGGAAGGAAACCAAATTCAGCCACAGGATCATTTTTGCTCCCGTTAAAGATTAAAGGGGACTTGACAGGAAAGGATTCAGGAAAGGGCACAAACTTTGTGTTGGTGGGTGTAGCCTGAAAAGAGACACCCTGGGGCTCCTTTAAAGGGGAAATTGTGGCCTGATTTCCATATTGCTCAGCATAAAAGAGCCCCTCGGGGCATTGAGGTATAGATTTATTTCAACACACCTTCCACACATGGGACATAGAAGAAAGGGCAGCTTTACCCTGGAATAGTTAAAGCTTCTGACAGATGCTCCTCACTTAATGTAAGGGTTTTAAGGTGACTGAAAGAAATCAGGCATTGCAATTTCCTCAAAAAGCCACGTTACAGTCCGGAAATAAAGAGGGTGGCACATCAGAGTTCAAAATGGTTGCTCCACAGTTGTTCCCTTGACCATGTTCTTTGGAAGAAACCAAAATTAAGTCAATGCAGACCAAGCCATAAGGCCCAATTAATAGGCCACAGATCAATTTTACATGCACATCCAAGTCTCAAAGTTGGAATATAAACCAATGGAAGACTGTAGAATGTTTCTTAATGGTTTGGTTTTTAACTCAGCGGCCATACTGATTACAAATATTGGGAGGTTTTTGGGTGGCCATTTTTATGGTCTTATGTGTTTTTGACTGCCCAGAGTTAATTCATACTAAGACTCAAAAAAACTTGCTCTCCTACACTTATTCCATGGACTGAGAAACAGAAATAAATGACTTTTCATATTCGAAACAATTCAGTTTGTTCTATATTTAGCAAAGCACATCTGTTCTCAACTCAGATATTGCTTCGTTGTGAGGAATTTAATCTCTTGGGATGTTAAATTTCTCTGAATTGCCTTCAGTGATCTCTCAGGAAAATGAGCGTTAAAGTAATGATGCCTCCGAAGTGAGACAAGGCCTGTAGACCCTTCCTTTGGTCCCCTCCCCCTCCCCCTCCCCACACATATGCAAAGCCATTCCCTGTGACAACACTGCCCCCTGGTGGAAAACCTGAGGAGGGGAGGCATCTACTTTACTTTCCAAAGATTCTTGCATTAAGAAATGGGAATTACGGCTCAAAAGAAATGAAAGAGCTCCAGGAAAGTAAAGGTTGTCTAGGGAGTAATCAAAAACCGCACTTTTGTTATATGAAAGGAAATTCCTTTTGATGGGTTATTCTATGAGATACTGTATTTTCCTGAGGTCGTGTATTCTTCTTTTTCTCCTAAATATCATGAAATCACGTAAAAACGAGTTGGGAAGGACCATCTCGGTCGTCTAGTACAACCATCCCTAAGTGGTGGGGAGCCAGACCCTCTCTGCAGACCTCCAACCAAAAGGGTCTGTTCTGGCCAGATTGAAGCAGGTCCCCCTCGTTCTTCCCTCGGCCTCGTTTTACTCTAGGCAGGGCTTATCATTGGTCAAAACCTGCTCTATACCAGTTTTGTATTCTCTCTGATAGGAAAATAATTCTTAGCACCTCTTGTCCTTCTTCTACCATTCATTTGCAAAAGATTTTGCTAAATATGGGACTTAGAGGAAAACATAATTTTATGCTCTTTTTAGTTTTCTTTATTTCTTCAAAATTTATTCCATTTTTCCTAGGTAAATTCCATGTCTACATACGCTGGACTATTTTGGCCATTTCGTATGGTTCAGTTAAAGGAGAAGCAGTATAGAGTCCTCTGGGAAAAAAAAAGATGCACTCAGTGCATGGACCTTCCACTTTTCCTTGAAGGTATATTCCACTGAGGGGAGGAGAGGAGAGGAGAGGAGAGGAGAGGACAATTGTCCCTTAGTTTACAAATGTCTTTGGATAAAGAGTCACTCTCTCCATTCACATGAAGGATTCCTTTGAAACTATTTTGAAATTATGTGAGTGCTCTCTAGGGCTATTAATTAATATCCTATCTTATATCCTATATTACTAAAGACACAATATCATACAGTTCTACCTATTATTATTTTGCTGTGGCGCTGTGGGTTAAACCGCTGAGCTGTCAATCGGAAGGTCGGCGGTTTGAAACCGTGCGGCGGGGTGAGCTCCCGTTGCTCGTCCCAGCTCCTGCTCACCTAGCAGTTTGAAAACATGCAAATGTGAGTAGATCAATAGGTACCGCTTCGGCGGGAAGGTAACGGCGTTCTGAGTCGTCATGCTGTCCACATGACCCGGAAGTGTCTATGACAACGCCGGCTCCAAGGCTTAGAAACGGAGATGAGCACCGCCCCCTAGAGTCGGACTTGACTGGACTTTACATCAAGGGAAACCTTTACCTTTACCTTATAATATTACTTTTACGGTATACTATTGACTGAATCAACCTGGAGAGTGGCTGTACAGAAGGGACCGTTTTTGCCAGGCTTCAGACTCAGTTACTCTCACTGTGTCTCCTGCACAATAATAGACTGCCGTGTCCTCTGGCTTCAGGCTGTTCATCTGCAAATAGAGCTGGGTATTGGAGTTGTCCCTGGAGGTGGTGAAGTGTCCCTTGACTTTGTCCGAGTAGTAAATGCTACCTGAATTGCAGCTTATGTATGCCACCCATTCGAGTCCTTTTCCTGGAGCCTGTCTCACCCATCTCATCCAACAGCTGCTGAAGGTGAAGCCAGAGGCTTGGCAGGAGAGATGGAGCGATTCTCCAGGCCTCCTCATGTCCCCTCCAGACTCCACCAGCTGGGCCTCTGACTGGGCACCTACAAAGAAAGGTGTTTTGGTGAAATCTCCTGTATACAAGAATTAAGCTGGAAAGGACCTGAATATGATAGAAACGATGACCTCTGAGGACAGCCAGGAAGGACACCAAGTTCAGCCGCAGGATCAATTTTGCTCACTCTAAAGATTGGAGGGGAATTGACAGGAGAGGATTCAGGAAAGGGCGCAACCTTTGGGTTGGTGGGTGTAGCCTGGAAAGGGAATCCAATGGCCTCCTTTAAAGGGGAAATTGTGACTCAATTTTCATATTACTTCTGATAAAAGAGCCCCTCGGAGCACTGATCTCATAGCTTTCCTTGCACACAGCTGACACTGGTGACTTTCATCATAACTTTCCAATCCTACAAAAAGTGAAGGGAAGTTTTTTTTTTTCTTTTTGTTCTTGTTTTTTACTGTGAGTACATAGGAGAAAGGCAGGTTTACATTACAGTAATTAAAAGACAGAGATGCAAAATCCCAGCTCAGGAAATTCTTTTCCACCTTCTTTCCCTTAACCAGGCCCCCCTGAAGAAACCCCAAAGAACTGAATTCAGAACAAGCCAGGAGGAACAATTTATAAGTCAGAGTTTCATGAGAGAAATCAGAGGGAGAAACAAAATAGATGGAGCCAGTGGGTTGTTCTTTGCCTATTTGAATGGTTTTTAAGTCAGTAGTTGTATGAATTTAATATATTGCTTTGTTTGAGTCGGTATTTTGTGTGGTGTTTTTATCAGTTGCCAGTTGCCCAGAGTTGATTCAGCCAGATGGGCAGTCATAAAATTTGAAAGAGTAATAATAATAATATTAATACCAATACCAATACTACTACTAATAATAATAGCAGTAGCAGTAGCATTAGTAATACCAATGCCCTATACCCATAAAAATGCCTGGAAATACACTCTCTCTCTTGATTGGGAAATACTAATAAGTCTGTTTCTATTCCCCAAAGGGTTCCGTTGCTCTCTATTTAGCAGAGCGCATCTGTTGCCAACTCTGACATGGCTTCCCAGTGAGGATTGGAGCCTCCTGAGATGTGAAATTTTCTTGACACCTTTTTGGTGAACTAATATGGAAATAAAGTAGAAAAACAGAAAAAACAAGGATGCCTCCAAAGTGAGACAATATTGATAGACAGACTTTATCCATCTTGCTCCAGTCCATTAATTTCTAGCATATAAGAGCCTTTTAGCTTCCATCTCTGGATGGATGAACCAATACCTTGGAAGGCTGCTAAAAGGGAAATGAGTTGGAGCAAAAGGACAATTTTCCTTTCTCAGTGTGTCAGAGAAGAAGTTCCAGGCAGTCTGGCTCTGGACCTCTAGCTACAGCTTGAGGAGGGAGGAGAAGGAGGCATATAAAGAGGAAGGGTCTCTGCATTAACATACACTTCAGGATAAAAGAGAAGCAGAGCTTCTTGGTATTTGGCCTTGGTAGTCTGGACACTTTGATGAATCCCTGCCTCTCAGGCAGGTAATTCCTGAATATATGGAATGTGTATTGCACAGTTTACATCTTTAGAACAATTAATTAAAAGTTTGATTTCCTACCTGCTAACAGGATATTGAATGATGATATCCCATTCCAGGATTTTATCTGAGTCCAGGCTCACCCCGATCACATTGCAAAGAGTGAAGTTGAAATTGGAATCTTCAGGCCATATTAATAATTTTCCATTTCCCTGCAGTAAATTTTCTGATTCGACACCTATGACAAAAGAGTCCTAAAGTTCTTACTAGAGGGCTGATATCTTCTTCTCAGGTAGCATATACACAAAAGAAATCCCTCTGTTACGGAAGTAGAGGAAACAAAGGATTGCATTTATCTTTGTCCTTTCATTCCACCTGCTATGCTCTATTGTAGATGGCTGGAAAATGGACACAGAAACACAACGGTTAATTTTATAATGAATTAGATCTTGGTGAAATACATTATATCCCCCAGTCAGATATACATTAGATTTTCAAAAGCACTTTTTTCCTATCTGGAGACACTTATTCTTTTGTCCTAACAGGCAAGGCAGATTGGGAGATTATGGGAGGTCAAAGTGTGTGGGAACTTCCGGGGAAGAGATGGTGAACTGAGGACCACAGTGGAGTGAATAGTGGGCGTGTAGACTGACTCTTCATAATTCCTCTCTGGATAAGGAGATGACTTGAGATCACCCACATGTCCTCCAGACAGTGGCTCCTCATGAGGAGGCCACAACACAGCAGTCTCCAGCAGGTGTAGCCCTCTGGGAGAAAAGGGAATTGCCATCATTTTGCTCAAGCCACAGATGGCACCTTTGAAAGGACACCCAGTGTTCCCTAGTGTAAAATGGGTGATCGTTACAGATGGTCTAAGGGTACAGATGGATCTGAAATAAGAATTTGGAATTAATTATCAGAACCTTCCCCTAGGGAATTTTTAAAATTATTCTAAAATTTTATCTTGTAGAGGGAGCTGTAATTGCATTGAGTTTTCATCCAAAAATGGTGGAAATGATCAGCCTCAGAAGTGTCATCCCCTCTGAATACACCCTTTCTACTGGCTCCATATTCAGGGGGATTTTGCAGACCATCAGTGCCCCCTAGTGGAAAACTGGAGAAGATGAGGCAGAAGGCTTAACCCTCCAAGGAGATGCCTGTATTCTAATTGGGAAAGGGAGGTGGGAAGAAGTTACTGAGCTCCAGAAGACCAAAACAGGTCCAGTGAGAGAGGTGGGGAAAGAATCAGGGCTTGTATGAATTACGGCTGTGTAATAATTACATTATTACAGCAACAACTTTTGCTGCTGACAACAAAGGAAAGAAATGAAATTAAGGTAGGCAAAACAAAGAGACTTTGAATTTGCTAATAAACCAGGAAAATGGCTGGCTTATAAAATGAGAAAAGATTGGGAGGATAAAATGATTATTAAAATCAGGGAAAATAATGAAGACTTAGTTGATATTAAAAGAATCAAAAAAGCATTTTATATATATTTTTTCACACTTATATGTTGTTGCTGTTGTTTATTCGTTTAGTCGTTTCCGACTCTTCGTGACTTCATGGACCAGCCCATGCCAGAGCTTCCTGTCGGTCGTCAACACCCCCAGCTCCCCCAGGGACGAGTCCGTCACCTCTAGAATATCGTCCATCCATCTTGCCCATGGTCGGCCCCTCTTCCTTTTGCCTTCCACTCTCCATAGCATCAGCATCTTCTCCAGGTTGTCCTGTCTTCTCATGATGTGGCCAAAGTATTTCAGTTTTGCCTTTAATATCATTCCCTCAAGTGAGCAGTCTGGCTTTATTTCCTGGAGGATGGACTGGTTGGATCTTCTTGCAGTCCAAGGCACTCTCACAATTTTCCTCCAACACCACAGTTCAAAAGCATCTATCTTCCTTCGCTCAGCCTTCCTTATGGTCCAGCTCTTGCAGCCATATGTTACTACAGGGAACACCATTGCTTTAACTATGCGGACCTTTGTTGTCAGTGTGATGTCTCTGCTCTTAACTATTTTATCGAGATTTGTCATTGCTCTTCTCCCAAGGATTAAGTGTCTTCTGATTTCCTGACTGCAGTCAGCATCTGCAGTAATCTTTGCACCTAGGAATACAAAGTCTTTCACTGCTTCTACATTTTCTCCCTCTATTTGCCAGTTATCAATCAAGCTGGTTGCCATAATCTTGGTTTTTTTGAGGTTTAGCTGCAAGCCAGCTTTTGCACTTTCTTCTTTCACTTTCATCATAAGGCTCCTCAGTTCCTCTTCACTTTCAGGCATCAAAGTGGTATCATCTGCATATCTGAGATTGTTAATGTTTCTTCCAGAGATTTTAACTCCAGCCTTGGATTCCTCAAGCCCAGCTTGTCGCATGATGTGTTCTGCATACAAGTTGAATAGGTAGGGTGAGAGTATACAGCCCTGCCGTACTCCTTTCCCAATCTTAAACCAGTCCGTTGTTCCGTGGTCTGTTCTTACTATTGCTACTTGGTCGTTATACAGATTCTTCAGGAGGCATACAAGATGACTTGGTATCCCCATACCGCTAAGAACTTGCCACAGTTTGTTATGGTCCACACAGTCAAAGGCTTTAGAATAGTCAATAAAACAGAAATAGATGTTTTTCTGAAACTCCCTGGCTTTTTCCATTATCCAGCAGATATTGGCAATTTGGTCTCTAGTTCCTCTGCCTTTTCTAAACCCAGCTTGTAAATCTGGCAATTCTCGCTCCATGAATTGCTGAAGTCTACCTTGCAGGATCTTGAGTATTACCTTACTGGCATGTGAAATGAGTGCCACTGTTCGATAGTTTGAACATTCTTTAGTGTTTCCCTTTTTTGGTATGGGGATATAAGTTGATTTTTTCCAGTCTGATGGCCATTCTTGTGTTTTCCAAATTTGCTGGCATATATCATGCATTACCTGGAAAGCATCATCTTGCAAGATTTTGAACAGTTCAGCTGGGATGCTTGTTATTAGCAATGCTTCTTAAGGCCCACTCAACCTCACTCTTCAGGATGTCTGGCTCTAGCTCACTGACCACACTGTCAAAGCTATCCCCGATATTGTTATCCTTCCTATACAGGTCTTCCGTATATTCTTGCCACCTTTTCTTGATCTCTTCTTCTTCTGTTAGGTCCTTGCCATCTTTGTTTTTGATCATACCCATTTTTGCCTGGAATTTACCTCCAATGTTTCTAATTTTTTGGAAGAGGTCTCTTGTCCTTCCAATTCTATTGTCTTCTTCCACTTCCACGCATTGCTTGTTTAAAAATAATTCCTTATCTCTTCTGGCTAATCTCTGGAATTTTGCATTTAATTGGGCATATCTTCCCCTATCACTGTTGCCTTTTGCTTTCCTTCTTTCTTGGGCTACTTCTAGTGTCTCAGCAGACAGCCATTTTGCCTTCTTGGTTTTCTCTTTCTTTGGGATGTATTTTGTTGCCGCCTCCTGAACAATGCTGCCAACTTCTGCCCATAGTTCTTCCGGGACCCTATCTACTAAGTCCAGTCCCTTAAATCTATTCTTCACCTCCACTGCATATTCCTTAGGAATATTAGTGAGCTCATATCTGGCTGATCTGTGGGTCTTCCCTAATCTCTTGTGTCTGATCCTAAATTGTGCAAGAAGAAGTTCGTGATCTGAACTACAGTCAGCTCCAGGCCTTGTTTTTACCGACTGTACAGATGTCCGCCACCTTTGGCTGCAAAGGATGTAATCAATCTGATTTCAGTGTTGTCCATCTGGTGAAGTCCATGTATAAAGCTGTCTCTTAGGTTGTTGGAAGAGAGTGTTTGTTATGCAGAGTGAATTGTCTTGGCAAAATTCTATCAGTCTATGTCCTGCTTCATTTTGTTCTCCCAGGCCATACTTACCTGTAATTCGAGGTGTCATTTGACTGCCCACCTTAGCATTCCAGTCTCCTGTGATGAAAATAACATCTCTTTTAGGCGTGTTGTCCAGTAGGTGCTGCAGATCCTCATAGAACTGCTCTACTTCAGCTTCTTCAGCATTTGTGGTTGGGGCGTATATTTGGATCACTGTGATGTTAGATGGCTTGCCCTGAATTCGAATTGAGATCATTCTGTCGTTTTTTGGGTTGTATCCAAGCACTGCTTTAGC
This sequence comes from Candoia aspera, assembly GCF_035149785.1. Taxonomy (NCBI): domain Eukaryota; kingdom Metazoa; phylum Chordata; class Lepidosauria; order Squamata; family Candoiidae; genus Candoia; species Candoia aspera. The sequence continues at coordinate 112,817,885 of NC_086156.1, read as the reverse complement.
CACTTTACTATTAATTATGAAGGCTACTCCATTTCTTCTGTGGTCCTCTTGTCCACAGTAGTAGATCTGGTGGTCTTTTGATGTGAAGTGGCCCATTCCAGTCCATTTCAGTTCACTGGTGCCCAGAATGTCTATCTTTAATCTTGACATCTCACCAATAACCACATCCAATTTGCCCTGGCTCATAGATCTTACATTCCAGGTTCCAATGGTGTGTTGATCCTTAGAACATCGGATTCGCCGTTCACCACCAGCACCGTCGGCCGCTAGCCGTCCTTTCGGCTTGAGCTAGCTGCGTCATCACATCTGGGGCTAGTTGAGCTCATCCTCTGTTCCTCCCCAGTAGCATTTTGACCATCTTCCGACCTGGGGGTCTCATCTTCTGATGGTATACCGACATATCTCTGGTTGTACTGATCCATTGAGTTTTCACGGCAAGAATACTGAGGTGGGTTGCCATTACCTTCCCCAGGGATCGCATTTAGTCTGACCTCTTTTTCATGACCTTCCCGTCTTGGGCGGCCCTTCACGGTTTAGCTCATGGCATCATTGAGGTGCTCAAGCTCCAGCACCACGACAAGGTAACGATCCTTTGCTGAAGCACACTTATATGAAAAACATGAAATTTTATTAGATAAAATTGAGGAATATTTAAATAAGCAAAATCTCCCCAAACTCTCACAAACTCAAAAAGTGGTTATTAACAGTCCAATATCAAATCAGGAAATAATTGAAGCTATAAAGAAACTCAAAATAGGAAAAACACCGGGACATGATGGTATATCGTCGGGATACTACAATCACTTTATAGAACAAATTATAAACTCATTTAGAGATTTATTGAACTGGATTATAGATGGATCAAAAATCCCAGAGAGATGGATTGAAGATAATATAACACTTATGCCAAAGGAAGGACAAGACGCAACTCTAACCAAAAATGATAGACCGGTATCATTGTTAAATTATGACTAGAAAAAAATTACTTCCATATTTGCAGAAAGATTAAAAACAATTCTACAAGAAATCATTGATCAAGATCAAAGTGGTTTTTTGCCAAAAAGACAATTGAAAGTTAATCTATGAACCGTCATCGACATTTTGGATTATGCACAACATCATAACGAATGCCAAATAGCTTCAATATTTTTAGATGCTAAAAAAGCATTTGACAATCTGACCTGGTCTTTTATGATTAAAGTTTTAGAGAAAATGAAATTTGGGAAATCATTTGTGAAAGGGATTGAAGCAACAAACACAACACAAAGAGCTAAGATTATAGTGAATGACATATTGAAAGATAATTGCAAAATAGAAAGAGGAACGAGACAGGGATGCCCCCTATCTTATTTATTCTAGTCCTAGAAGTCCTGAATAGAGATATAAGAGGGGAAGGTCAAATAAAAGGAGTAAAAATTAGGAAAAAAAACAAATTTATAAATTAAAAGCAATTGAAGATGACCTAGTATTCATATTAGAAATCCCCTAGGTTCTAAAGAAGATTTGTTTAAGAAATTAAAGGAAGTTGGAGAGTGGCAGGATTTAAGGTAAATAAATAAATAAAAAACCGGAAATGTTGAGTAAAAACATGACTCAAAAACAACAAGAAACTTTAATAACTAAATAAGGTTTTACAATAGAAAAAAAGATTAGATACTTAGGAGTAATATTATCAACAGATAATATAAATATTATTTGAAAAAGAATTATGTGGAAATTTGGAAGGAAATAAAAATTGATATGGAAAGAAGGGGAAAATTACAACTATCTTTGTTCGGAAAGATATCCGTAATCAAAATGGATGTATTACCAAAGATGCTATTTCTTTTCCAAACATTACCAAAACTAATCAATGAAAAAATATTTAAAATATGGCAAAAAGATTTCTCAATTTTTATTTGGCAAGGAAAAAGAGGGGAATTCAATTTAAATTATTACCAGATGCTAAAGAAAGAGGAGGGTTGGGGTTACCAGATGTTAAATTGTACTTTGAAGCTTCTTGCTTTCTGTGGTTAAGAGAATGGTTAATGTTAGAAAATCTGAACCTTCTACAGCAAGAGGGTCATGAACTTAGATGTGGGTGGCTGCATCTATTTGGACTGAAAAAGCAAAAATGCACAAAGAATTGAGAAATGATACTATTAGAAAGGTATTATTGAGGGTTTGGTATAAATATAACAGTAGATTATTACAAAAAATACCAGTGTGGATATCGCCACAAAAAGCTTTTGCAAGGATTGAAAGTTCAGATGATTAGATAAATTGGTTAAGATATAAAGATATAATCAAATATGAACAAGATACACCTATGCTAAAAACAAGAGAAGAAACAGAAGGAGAAGGACACCGGTGTCATTGGTTCACATATATGCAGTTAAATGAACGATTTAAATGAGATAAAAATATATATAAATTTAAAAAAGAAAAAACCTGATCGAAAAACAGTTATATATAAATATTGAGCATATTATGACAAAGATGTAGAAAATGTTAGTATAATTAAATCAAGAAGATGAAGAGGTCAAAGAGTCTTTGATTAATTGGGCATGAAATTTTGGATATAACATTTTATTAGATAACTGGGAAACGATGTGGACAAAGCGTTTAAAATTTTCTTTGTGTTATCATTTATTGGAAAACTTGTACAAAATTATCTACAGATGGAACCTAACGACACAAAAATATGCAAAAATGTATAAAAACCTTTCTAATGTATGTTGTAAATGTTCACAAAGGGAAGGAACATTTTACAAATCACTTTGCCTTTTCCCAGTTGGAATGCAAGAAATGCATGAAAACGAAGGGACAATCTTCTATCATCCCTAAATTTGTATATAATTTTGGATAAAGGAGATACACTATCCATTCACATAATTTGGATTTTCTTAAAATAATTTTGAAATTTTGGGCAATTCCTTATAGGAGTTAAGACAGGCGTGTTGAATAAATCTTACCTAAGATATAGAGCAAGGTTACATTTTATAAATAAAAACCTAGCATTCCCATGTGGAGGTTCTGGTGTTGATTTTCATAAATCACAGATCAAAAACTACAAGGTGAGACCATAGAAGTAATTTCAATATTTTTTTCCATTTAATATTCATGTTGTGCAAAGAGGCTGAGCGATTCCAACCTTTCTGCCACCCAGACGTTACTGGGAAGGATGGCAGGTGCAGAGGGAGTTTTCCTAAACCACCTGGAACATGAGTTTCCCTGGAACTGACTTGAATCCCCCGATCTACTTTCCTTTGCTATTCTAAGTGTTATCACAGGACCGCAATTAGGCTACCCTTGGCCTGATGTTTTTAGGCCTTATTTTCTGACTTCTGCCCCATTCCTTTGTGTCAGACCACACCACACTCTGGCAGGCCTTGCAGCACCCTGAATTTATTACTACATAGCGACTGCTAGCAGAGGAAAATGATTGTAAACGTATTTAAACTTTCAAATGCCTATATGTGTGTGCTGCGTTCATGTGTGTGTGTCTTTTTGTTTGTACATATATGCAGTACATCGATGGATAGAGGGAGAGAGGATATATAGACACAGAAACAAATGTACATAAAGAGGGAGAGGGGAAGATTTGTGTCTCAAGAAAGAGTAAATGAGGGTTGAACTTCAAAACCAATAAAAGAATGAAGAGTTCTAATTACTGAATCAATTCTGTATTTCCTGATACTATTTGAGAGCAGAACTTAAGAACAATTTCCCTCAGCTGTCATTCAGGAGGGTATTGAGATTTGCCATTTTCTTCCTATCGAAATGGAAAACAGATCCCAGAATGCCCAGGCCAAGATCAGCTCTTCCTCCCTCTTGGCTCCCAGGCAGCTTTCTCAGGTCCCTCTCAAGTCTCCTGGGAAAATCCACCCTTTTGGGGCTGAGCTGACTTGCAGAGCGGCTCTGAGGAAGGGAAGGTTTTTGCCAGGCTTCAGACTCACTTCCTCCCACTGTGTCTCTCGCACAGTAATAGACTGCCGAGTCCTCCAGTTTCAGGCTGTTCATTTGCAGATAGACTTGGCTTTTGGAGTTGTCCCTGGAGATGGTGAAGCGACCCTTGACTTTGTCCAAGTAGTAAGTAGTACTGGAATCGGACCTTATGTATGCCACCCATTCCAGCCCTTTTCCAGGGGCCTGTCGCACCCAGTTCATGCCAGAGTTGCCAAAGTCGAACCCAGAGCCTTGGCAGGAGAGACGGAGGGACTCTCCAGGCCTTCTCACGTCCCCTCCGGAATCCACCAACTGGGCCTCTGACAGGACACCTAAAATAAAAGTTGTTTTAATAAGCTCTCCTTTATGCAAGAATTAAAATGGAAAGAACCTGAATAGGAGGGAAGCAATTACCTCTGAGGACTGCTAGGAAGGAAACCAAATTCAGCCACAGGATCATTTTTGCTCCCATTAAAGACTAAAGGGGACTTGACAGGAAAGGATTCAGGAGAGGGCACAAACTTTGTGTTGGTGGGAGTAGCCTGAAAAGAGACACCCTGGGGCTCCTTTAAAGGGGAAATTGTGGCCTGATTTACATATTGCTCAGCATAAAAGAGACCCTCAGGGCTTTGAGGTATAGATTTAGTTCAACACACCTTTCACACATGGGGCATAGATGAAAAGGCAGCTTTGCACTGGAATAATTAAAGCTTCTGACAGATGCTCCTCACTTAATGTAAGGGTTTTAAGGCAACAGAAAGAAATCAGGCATTGAAATTTCCTCAAATAGCCATGCTGCAGTCCGGAAATAAAGAGGATGGCACATGGGAGTTCCAAGTGGTTGCTCCACAGTTTTTCCCTTGACCACGTTCTTTGGAAGAAGCCAAAATTAAGTCAATGCAGACCAAGCCATAAGGCCCAATTAATAGGCCACAGATGAATTTTACATACACATCCAAGTCTCAAAGTTGGAATATAAATCATTGGAAGCCTGTATAATGTTTCTTAATGGTTTGGTTTTTAACTCAGCAGCCGTAGGTAAAGGTAAAGGTTTCCCTTGACGTAAAGTCCAGTCGTGTCCGACTCTAGGGGGCGGTGCTCATCTCCGTTTCTAAGCCTTAGAGCCGGCGTTGTCCGTAGACACTTCCGGGTCATGTGGCCAGCATGACGACACGGAACGCCATTACCTTCCCGCCGAAGCGGTACCTATTGATCTACTCACATTTCCATGTTTTCGAACTGCTAGGTGAGCAGGAGCTGGGACTAGCAATGGGAGCTCACCCCGCCACGCGGTTTCGAACCGCCGACCTTCCGATCGGCAGCTCAGCGGTTTAACCCGCAGCGCCACCGCATCCCAGCAGCCGTACTGATTACAAATATTGGGAGGTTTTTGGGTTGCCATTTTTATGGTCTTCTTATGTGTTTTTATCTGCCCAGAGTTAATTCATACTAAGACTCAAAAAAACTTGCTCTCCTACACTTATTCTATGGACTGAGAAACACAAATAAATGACTTTGTATTTTCCCAACAATACAGTTTGTTCTATATTTAGCAAAGCCCATCTGTTCTCAACTCGGATGTGGGTTCATGGTGAGGAATGTAATCTCCTGGGATGTTAAATTTCTCTGAATTGCCTTCAGTGGTCTAGTAGGAAACTGAGAATAAATGTAATGATGCCTCCGAAGTGAGACAAGGCCTGCAGACCCTTCCTTGGTTCCCCTCCCCCACCCCCACCCCACACATATGCAAGGCGATTCCCTGTGACAACACTGCCCCCTGGTGGAAAACCTGAGGAGGGGAGGCATCTACTTAACTTTCCCAAGAGATTCTTGCATTAAGAAATGGTAATTAGGGCTCAAAAGAAATGAAAGAGCTCCAGGAAAGTTAAGTTGGTATAGGGAGTAATCAAAAACCTCACTTTTGTTATATGACTGGAAATTCCTTTTGATGGGTTATTCTATGAGATACTGTATTTTCCTGAGGTCGTGTATTCTTATTTTTTCTCCTAAATATCATGAAATCGTGGAAAAATGAGTTGAGAAGGACCATCTTGGTTGTCTAGTACAAACCATCCCTAAATGATGGGGAGCCATACCCTCTCTGCAGACCTCCAACGAAAAGAGGCTCTTCTAGCCAGATTGAAGCAGCTCCCCCTCGTTCTTCCCTTGCCCTCATTTTACTCCATGCAGACAGGGTTGGAAGGGCTTAACATTGGTCAAAATCCACTCTGTACCAGTTCTGTATTCTTTCTGAGAGGAGAATAATTGTTAGCACCTCTTGTCCTTCTTCTACCATTCATTTGCAAAAGAATTTGCTAATTATGAGACTTAGAGGGAAACATAATTTTATCCTCTTTTTATTTTTCTTTATATCTTCAAACTGTATCCCACTTTTTTTACATAAACTCCATCTCTAAATGCACCGGACCGCTTTTGGCCATTTCCTATCCTTCAATTAAAGCAGAAGCTGTCACTGAATATACAGACCTCAGGATAAAAGAGGCACTCAGTGCATTGACCTTCCACCTTTCCTTGAAGGTATATTTCACACAAGAGAGAGGGGAGAGGAGAGGAGAAATGTCCCTTAATTTAAATATGTCCTCAGAGAAAATACTTGCTCTCTCTATTCACATGAGATATTTCTTTGAAACTTTTTTCAGATTATGGGCCAGTTCTTATAGGAATCGGGATGTTGGAGGAAATCAAACAAGTAATCTTTTTATATGTCAAATGATGACACTAAGTTTGGCTGGCATTCACCAATCATTGTGTAATAGCTCCTTAAGAGACAGAATGGGATGTCATAGGTGATTTCAGAAGAAAAAGTATGAGGGATTTTTCTATAAATATGGAGTGTCAATGAAACTATACTTTTTATTCATCTATATTTGAGCTTTCATCATCACCCATCTCACATGAAGAGCTTCTCTGTGGATTTTACAATAACAGTTAATATGATGTGGACTAAGGTAATGAGAATGGTATGCATAGCGCACTTCAGCAAAGGATCGTTACCTTATTGTGGTGCTGGAGCTTGAGCACCTCAATGATACCATGAGCTAAACCGTGAAGGGCCACCCAAGACAGGAAGGTCATGACAGAGAGGTCAGACTAAATGCGATTCCTGGGCAACCCACCCCAGTATTCTTGCCGTGAAAACAGAATGGATCAGTACAACCAGAGATATGTTGGTATACAATTGGAAGATGAGACTCACAGGTGGGAAGATGGTCAAATTGCTACTGGGGAGGAACAGAGGATGAGTTCAACTAGCCCCAGATGTGATGACGCAGCTAGCTCAAAGCCGAAAGGACGCAGCTAGCGGCCGACGGTGCTGGTGGTGAACGGCGAATCCGATGTTCTAAGGATCAACACACCATTGGAACCTGGAATGTAAGATCTATGAGCCAGGGCAAATTGGATGTGGTTATTGGTGAGATGTCAAGATTAAAGATAGACATTCTGGGCACCAGTGAACTAAAATGGACTGGAATGGGCCACTTCACATCAAATGACGACCAGATCTACTACTGTGGACAAGAAGACCACAGAAGAAATGGAGTAGCCTTCATAATTAATAGTAAAGTGGCTAAAGCAGTGCTTGGATACAACCCAAAAAATGACAGAATGATCTCAATTCGAATTCAGGGCAAGCCATCTAACATCACAGTGATCCAAATATACGCCCCAACCACAAATGCTGAAGAAGCTGAAGTACAGCAGTTCTATGAGGATCTGCAGCACCTACTAGACAACACGCCTAAAAGGGATGTTATTTTCATCACAGGAGACTGGACTGCTAAGGTGGGCAGTCAAATGACACCTCGAATTACAGGTAAGTATGGCCTGGGAGAACAAAACGAAGCAGGACATAGGCTGATAGAATTTTGCCAAGACAATTCACTCTGCTTAACAAACACTCTCTTCCAACAACCTAAGAGACGGCTTTATACGTGGACTTCACCAGATGGACAACACCGAAATCAGATTGATTACATCCTTTGCAGCCAAAGGTGGCGGACATCTGTACAGTCGGTAAAAACAAGACCTGGAGCTGACTGCAGTTCAGATCACGAACTTGTTCTTGCACAATTGAGGATCAGACTAAAGTGATTAGGGAAGACCCACAGATCAGCTAGAAAAGAGCTCACTAATATTCCTAAGGAATATGCAGTGGAGGTGAAGAATAGATTTAAGGGACTGGACTTAGTAGATAGGGTCCCGGAAAAACTCTGGACAGATGTTCACAGCATTGTTCATGAGATGGCAACAAAATATATCCCAAAGAAAGAGAAAAACAAGAAGGCAAAATGGCTGTCTGCTGAGACATTAGAAGTAGCCCACGAAAGAAGGAAAGCAAAAGGCAACAGTGATAGGGGAAGATATGCCCAATTAAATGCAAAATTCCAGAGGTTAGCCAGAAGAGATGAGGAATTATTTTTAAACAAGAAATGCACAGAAGTGGAAGAAGACAATAGAATAGGAAGGACAAGAGACCTCTTCCAAAAAATTAGAAACATTGGAGGTAAATTCCAGGCAAAAATGGGTATGATCAAAAACAAAGATGGCAAGGACCTAACAGAAGAAGAAGAGATCAAGAACAGGTGGCAAGAAAATACCGAAGACCTGTATAGGAAGGATAACAATATTGGGGATAGCTTTGACGGTGTGGTCAGTGAGCTAGAGCCAGACATCCTGAAGAGTGAGGTTGAATGGGTCCTAAGAAGCATTGCTAATAACAAGGCAGCAGGAGACGACGGCATCCCAGCTGAACTGTTCAAAATCCTGCAAGATGATGCTGTCAAGGTAATGCATGCTATATGCCAGCAAATTTGGAAAACACAAGAATGGCCATCAGATTGGAAAAAAAATCAACTTATATGCCCATACCAAAAAAGGGGAACACTAAAGAATGTTCGAACTATTGAACAGTGGCACTCATTTCACATGCCAGTAATGTAATGCTCAAGATCCTGCAAGGTAGACTTCAGCAGTTCATGGAGCAAGAATTGCCAGATGTACAAGCTGGGTTTAGAAAAGGCAGAGGAACTAGGGACCAAATTGCCAATAACCACTGGATAATGGAAAAAGCCAGGGAGTTTCAGAAAAACATTCCATTTCTGTGTTTTTGACTATTCCCAGAGCCTTTGACTGTGTGGACCATAACAAATTGTGGCAAGTTCTTAGTGGTATGGGGATACGAAGTCATCTTGTCTGCCTCCTGAAGAATCTGTATAACGACCAAGTAGCAACAGTAAGGACAGACCACGGAACAACGGACCGGTTTAAGATTGGGAAAGGAGTACGGCAGGGCTGTATACTCTCACCCTACCTATTCAACTTGTATGCAGAACACATCATGTGACCAGCTGGCCTTGAGGAATCCAAGGCTGGAGTTAAAATCTCTGAAAGAAACATTAACAATCTCAGATATGCAGATGATACCACATTGATGGCTTAAAGCGAAGAGGAACTGAGGAGCCTTATGATGAAGGTGAAAGAAGAAAGTGCAAAACCTGGTTTGCAGCTAAACCTCAAAAAAACCAAGATTATGGCAACCAGCTTGTTTGATAACTGGCAAATAGAGGGAGAAAATGTAGAAGCAGTGAAAGACTTTGTATTCCTAGGTGCAAAGATTGCTGCAGATCCTGACTGCAGTCAGGAAATCAGAAGACGCTTAATCCTTGGGAGAAGAGCAATGACAAATCTCGATAAAATAGTTAAGAGCAGAGACATCACACTGACAACAAAGGTCCGCATAGTTAAAGCAATGGTGTTCCCCGTAGAAACATATGGCTGCGAGAGCTGGACCATAAGGAAGGCTGAGAGAAGGAAGATCGATGCTTTTGAACTGTGGTGTTGGAGGAAAATCCTGAGAGTGCCTTGGACTGCAAGAAGATCAAACCAGTCCATCCTCCAGGAAATAAAGCCAGACTGCTCACTTGAGGGAATGATATTAAAGGCAAAACTGAAATATTTTGGCCACATAAAGAGAAGACAGGACAGCCTGGAGAACATGTTGATGCTGGTGAGAGTGGAGGGCAAAAGGAAGAGGGGCCGACCCAGGGCAAGATGGATGGATGATATTCTAGAGGTGACTGACCCGTCCCTGGGGGAGCTGGGGGTGTTGACGACCGACAGGAAGGTCTGGCGTGGGCTGGTCCATGAAGTCACAAAGAGTCGGAACCGACTAAATGAATAAACAAAATTATTGGTGGTTCGCATGTTGCAAAGTCAAGAAATCTGTTTATAACCAAGCCTTTTCCAAATGGCTGAGAAAGATCATCAATCACTTTGCCTTCTCAAGGTTGGAATGCAAGAAATGCATGAAAACGAAGGGACAATCTTCTATCATCCCTAAATTTGTATATAATTTTGGATAAAGGAGATACACTATCCATTCACCTAATATGGATTTTTTTAAAAGAATTTTGAGATTTTGGGCAATTCCTTATAGGAGTCAAGACAGGAGTGTTGACTTATTCGTACCTGGGATAAAGAGCAGGGCTACATTGGATTAAATAGAAATCTAGCATTGCCATGTGGAAGTTCTGGTTTTGATTTTCATAAATCACAGATCAAAAACTACAAGGTGAGACAATAGGAGTTATTTCAATATTTATTTTCCATTTAATTTTCACGTTGAGCAAAGAGGCTGAGCGATTCCAACCTTTCTCCCACCCGGAAGTTACTGGGAAGGAGGCAGGTGGGAAGGCAATTTTCCTGAACCACCTAGAACTTTACTTTCCCTGGAACTTACTTGAAACCCCCGATCTACGTTCCTTTGCTATTCTAAGTATTATAACACGACCGCAATTAGGCTACCCTTGGCAGAAAGTTTTTAGGCCTTATTTTCTCACTTCTGCCCCCTTCCTTGGTGTCAGACCACACCACACTCTGGCAGGCCTTGCAGCATCCTTAGATTTTGACTGCTAGCAGAGGAAAATTATTGTAAACCTATTTAAACTTTCAAATGCCTAGATTTCTGGGCAGCCGTGCATGTGTGTGTGTGCGTGTGTACATATATGTAGTACGTCTGTGGATAGAGGGAGAGAGGATATATAGACACAGAAATAAATGAACCCAAAGAGGGAGAGGGGAAGATCTGCGTCTCAAGAAAGAGTCAATGAGGGTTGAATTTCAAGACCAATAAAACAATGAAGGGTCCTAATTACTGAATCAATTCTGTATTTCCTGATACTTTTTGAGAGCAGAACATGATAATAATTTCCCTTCGCTGGGAAGGGAATACATATTTCAGGAGGGTACTGAGATTGGCCATTTTCTTCCCATCCAAATGGAAAACGGATCCCTGAATGCCCAGGCCAAGATCTGTTCCTTTTCCATCTTGGCACTCAGGCAGCTTTCTCAGGTCCCTCTCAAGTCTCCTGGGAAAATTCAGCCTTCTGGGGCTGAACTGACTTGCAGAGCGGCTCTGAGCAATGGCAGGTTTTTGCCAGGCTTCAGACTCACTTCCTCTCACTGTGTCTCCTGCACAGTAATAGACTGCTGTGTCCTCCATCTTCAGGCTGTTCATTTGCAGGTAGAGTTGGCTTTTGGAGTTGTCCCTGGAGATGGTGAACCGTCCCTTCACTTTGTCCGAGTAGTAAATAGTACTGGAACCTGGATTTATGTATGCCACCCATTCCAGCCCTTTTCCAGGGGCCTGTCTCACCCAGTACATATTGTAGCTCCCGAAGTTGAACCCAGAGCCTTGGCAGGAGAGACGGAGGGACTCTCCAGGCCTTCTCACGTCCCCTCCGGACTCCACCAACTGGGCCTCTGACAGGACACCTAAAATAAAAGTTGTTTTAATGAGCTCTCCTTTATGCAAGAATTAAAATGGAAAGAACCTGAATAGGAGGGAATCAATTACCTCTGAGGACTGCTAGTAAGGAAACCAAATTCAGCCACAGGATCATTTTTGCTCCCATTAAAGTATAGAAGGGAATCAACAGGAAAGGATTCAGGAGAGGGCACAGACTTTGTGTTGGTGGGTGTAGCCTGAAAAGAGACACCCTGGGGCTCCTTTAAAGGGGAAATTGTGGCCTGATTTACATATTGCTCAGCATAAAGGAGCCCCTCGGGGCTTTGAGGTATACATTTATTTCAATACACCTTTCACACATGGGACGTAGAAGAAAGGGCAGTTTAGTTGGAATAATTAAAGCTTCTGACAGAAGCTCCTTATTTCAAGTAAGGGTTTTTAGGTGACAGAAAGAAATCAGGCATTGAAATTTCCTCAAATAGCCACGTTACAGTCCGTAAATAAAGAGGATGGCACATCGGAGTTCAAAATGGTGGCTCCACAGTTGTTCCCTTGACCACGTTCTTTGGAAGAAACCAAAATTAAGTCAATACAGACCAAGCCATGAGGCCCAATTAAGAGGCCAAAGATCAATTTTACATACACATCCAAGTCTCAAAGTTGGAATATAAATCATTGGAAGCCTGTATAATGTTTCTTAATGGTTTGGTTTTTAACTCAGCAGCCATACTGATTACAAATATTGCCACTTTTTGGGTTGCCATTTGTATGGTCTTCTTATCTGTTTTTAACTGCCCAGCGATAATTCAAACTAAGACTCAAAAAACTCGCTCTCCTACACTTATTCCATGGACTGAGAAACACAAATAAATGACTTTTCATTTCCCAAACCATTCAGTTTGTTCTATATTTAGCAAAGCCCATCTGTTCTCAACTCAGATGTGGCTTCATGGTCAGGAATTTAATCTCTTGGGATGTTAAATTTCTTTGAATTGCCTTCAGTGGTCTCTCAGGAAAATGAGAGTAAATGCAATGATGCCTCCGAAGTGAGACAAGGCCTGTAGACCCTTCCTTTGGTCCCCTCCCCCTCCCCCACCCCACACATATGCAAAGCCATTCCGTGTGGCAACACTGCCCCCTGGTGGAAAACGTGAGGAGAGGAGGCATCTCCATAACTTTCGCAGGAGATTGTTGCATTAAGAAATGGTAATTAGGGCTCCGAAGAAATGAAAGAGCTCCAGGGAACATAAGCCAGTCTAGGGAGAAATCCAAAGCTGCTCTTTTGTTATATGATAGGATATTCCTTTTGATGGGTTATTCTATGAGATATTGTATTTTCTGGAGATTGTGTATTCTTATTTTTTCTCCTAAATATCTTGAAACCATGTAAAAACGAGTTGAGAAGGACCACCTCAGTTTTCTAGTACAAACCGTCCCTAACGGGTGGGGAGCCAGACCCTCTCTGCAGACCTCCAACAAAAAGAGGCTGTTCTAGCCAGATTGAAGCAGTTCCCCCTCATTCTTCCCTCGGCCTCGTTTTACTCCAGGCAGACCGGGTTGGAAGGGCGTATCATTGGTCAAAATCTGCTCTGTACCAGTTCTGAATTCTCTCTGATAGGAGAATAATTCTTAGCACCTCTTGTCCTTCTTCTACCATTCATTTGCAAAAGATTTTGCTAAATATGAGACTTAGAGGAAAGCATAATTTTATCCTCTTTTTATTTTTCTTTATTTCTTCAAACCTTTTTTCCACTTTTTTTTACATAAATTCCATTCACAGGACCCCTTTTGGCCATATCGTATGGTTCAATTAAAGCAGAAGCAGTAACTCATTATACAGTCCTCTGGAAAAAAAAGAAGGCACTCAGTGCAAATCCAACCTTCTTTCCTCAACGTGGAGAGCTGTTCTGAGTAGCAGAAGGTATCTGCTTGGCTTCAACCTGCATTCTTGGCACTGTGTCATGCACAGTAATAGGCTGCCGTGTCCTCTGGCTTCAGGCCGTTCATTTGCAGATACAGCTGGCTTTTGGAGTGGTCCCTGGAGATGGTGAAGCATCCATTCCCTTTATCCAGATTATACCTGGGAGTTGAGGAGGTACCTATGTAGGCAACCCATTCGAGTCTTAGGCAACCCGAGGAGGAGGAGGAGGAGGAGGAGGCAACGTAGTCTTCCTGTGTTGAGAAAGTACACTTGAGAAAGGGATCCTCAGATGAGCATCGCTGGCTCTTGTTCTCTGAGGTTCAAACCTCTTCCAATAATTGAACTCACAGATGCTTGCACTTCACCTGATGATATTTCTACAAATACTTCTCTACAGATTAGCAACTCTCAAAAGTGTATTTCTGCAATTAAGGCTGCGTAGGCAGATATGCAGGATTGTAAGAGGAGAAACAATGGAAGGATCAAAGGAGGGTCAGAGAAAATGGGAGCAATGAATTAGACTCCTTCTCTCATCCTTAAAACTGAGGACTTGAGCTCTGAGCCCTATTTTCTAAGGGCTGATCTTGATGAACATGGAGCAAAACAAACTGCATGGTTTGTAGTGGCTTCAAGGCAGATCTGAAAGCAGATGTGGGCAATTCAATTGATTTTATTATGGTCACTGACCAGTACAAGATACAATTCTATAAAAATATGTGCATTAGCATTTAGCCATAAAATATGAGCCATCTAAGTTAAAATAATTTTAAATTTGAGTTTACAAGTTCTATGAACTTTCTTTCTTCTATGAACTTGAACACCCTGATTGTTGCTTGCAAAAAAGGCTAATCTTTCTGCTCCTTGTTGCTTTCCATCTGTTGTATCTATGACATTACATTATTTATTTATTGTTATTATTTTTTACAATTATCAATCCACCAAAGAGGACCGAGCATGTTTTCGCCAGTGAGGCAAGGCTGCCCCATTTCTCATCCATCCTGGCTTTCCTCATAGAAAATTGGATTCACAGTCCTTTCCTCTCCTCTCCTCTCCTTTTGATGTTTGTGGTGTGTTGCAGGGGAATATTTTTTTTTACCTGGTCTTCTTTATCATCTCCCTTCAACTTCACTGACTAAGTATGTTTTTCACTGGTATGAGTTGCTGTTTCTTCATTCAGTTGCTTCCGACCCTTCGTGTGTTCATGGACCAGCCCATGCAAGAGCTTCCTGCCGGCCGTCAACACCCCCAGCTCCCCCAGGGATGAGTCCGTCACCTCTAGACTATCATCCATCCATCTTGCCCTTGGTCGGCCCCTCTTCCTTTTGCCCTCCACTGTCCCCAGCATCAGCATCTTCTCCAGGGTGTCCTGTCGTCAAATTATGTGGCCAAAGTACTTGAGTTTTAATATCATTCCCTCAAGTGAGCAGTCTGGCTTTATTTCCTGGAGGATGGACTGGTTGGATCTTCTTGCAGTCCAAGGCACTCTCAAGATTTTCCTCCAGCACCACAGTTCCAAAGGATCTATCTTCCTTCGCTCACATAGCATAAAATATTATCCTTTTTTATAATGCTATATATTAAATTACTATTTAGATAACTGTTTCTATGTTTTTAAGATCCTCCCTATCATGTCCAGCCTTATGCCCTTTTCTCATTTTCTACCCCCCAAATTCTTTCACTGAGTTAAAGTCACACAAGTGTAGGACAAAAAGAAACAAAGGAACAAAAACA
Organism: Candoia aspera; assembly: GCF_035149785.1. Taxonomy (NCBI): domain Eukaryota; kingdom Metazoa; phylum Chordata; class Lepidosauria; order Squamata; family Candoiidae; genus Candoia; species Candoia aspera. Next base: position 112,802,538 of record NC_086156.1, on the reverse strand, counting down.
TATATCCATTTATTTAACAAATGCAAAATTCCTATTTGTGACAAAAAAAAGGGGGGGGAGGAACACTATTTCATCCTTTCCAATTCTTCTTCTATTCCATTCCTTGATTTTCTTTGAGAATACAAGAAAAGAAGAGAAAAGTTAAAATATTGAGAATAACCTTTTCGTTTTGTTTTCTTTATAACTAAAATTTATCTATTCATTTTTATTAAGCATTCTAAACATGCAGAATGAAAAAGGAACTCTTCAAATGTTAAAAAAAACAACAACTTTGAAGTGTTTAGAAAAGGGACCATACAAGCAGACTAGAAAAGAAACTAAGAAAGAAAAAGGAAAAAGAATAAAATCTACCTTTCAGTTTATACCGATCAATAGTTAACTCTCTGCTAATAAATACGTGACTGTAATATAATCAGGACAATATAGGATTATCGGACATCATGCAAGTCCCAATATGTGTGACTGACGCAATCTACAAAACAGCTCCGAGCAACAGAATCTTTGCTCAGATATCAGATTCGCCTCCTCTCAGCTGGTTCTGCTCATGGAAAACACCTGGGGAAGTCAAGCAAGGGTTTCCCTCTTTTGTTGCCTCCATGACCAGTGGTGTTTAATCTCTGCTTTGGCCTCATTGAAGCAGCAGGAGAAGGAGGCAAGTTCACACAGTCACAGGCCTTATTTCAGCCACTGGCAGACCTCACAGTGGGCTCTCTCTGGACCATTCCTGCCTCCTTCTGACTGCAGATGGAGAGGTTCCTACACCTTCAGTTCAAGGAGGGAGCATCTCTCGGGGGCTCTAATTTCCCTCAGCAATATTTTGCATAACATTCATTCCTGACTCCTTCTCCTCCTCCTCTGCTCTATTTTTGATACAGGATTTCATGGTGTGTCTCATGACTGATCTTGGGGCATAAGTTGTGATATTAGCAGAAGGAATGGGTGATACACATTGAGGTCCACCCAAGAGGTCCACCCAATGGGTCACCAATGGGTGATACACATTGCATGTGTTACCCTCCCTTACCCCCAAATTCATTTAGACTGGATGACTGTGGTTTTGCTAAGTAGGAGACTTAAAGGAAAACATAATTTTACCTTCTTTTTTGTTTTCTTTATTTCTTCAAAATGTATTCCTTTTTTCCTAGATAAATTCCATCTCTACATACACTGGACCCCTTTTGGCCATTTCATATGGTTCAATTAAAGCAGAAGCTGTCACTGAATATAGAGTCCTCAGGATAAAAGAGGCACTCAGTGCATTGACCTTCCACGTTTCTTTGAAGAGATATTCCAGACAATAAAGAAGAGGAGAGGAGAGGAGAGGACAGAATTGTCCCTTAATTGACCTTCCACCTTTCTTTGAAGAGATATTCCAGACAATAAAGAAGAGGAGCGGAGAAGAGAGGACAGAATTGTCCCTTAATTGACCTTCCACCTTTCTTTGAAGAGATATTCCAGACAATAAAGAAGAGGAGAGGAGAGGAGAGGACAGAATTGTCCCTTAATTGACCTTCCACCTTTCTTTGAAGAGATATCCCAGACAATAAAGAAGAGGAGAGAAGAGAGGACAGAATTGTCCCTTAATTGACCTTCCACCTTTCTTTGAAGAGATATCCCAGACAATAAAGAAGAGGAGAGGAGAAGAGAGGACAGAATTGTCCCTTAATTGACCTTCCACCTTTCTTTGAAGAGATATCCCAGACAATAAAGAAGAGGAGAGGGGAGGACAGAATTGTCCCTTAATTGACCTTCCACCTTTCTTTGAAGAGATATTCCAGACAATAAAGAAGAGGAGAGGAGAGGACAGAATTGTCCCTTAATTGACCTTCCACCTTTCTTTGAAGAGATATTCCAGACAATAAAGAAGAGGAGAGGAGAGGAGAGGACAGAATTGTCCTTGAATTTACAAATGTCTTTGGATAAAACAGTCACAAGCTCCATTCACAGGATAGATGTCTTTGAAACTATACTGAGATTATGAGCAAGTTCTTAGAGGAGTCAGGAGAATACAGGAAATTAAAGAAATAACGGGTTATGTCTCATTTCAAATCTTGACATTAAGATTGACAAGGACCACCCGAGAATTATTTAATAGCTACTAAAGAGAGAGACTGGGAAGTCATAGGTGATTTCAAAAGGAAAAAAATGCAGTGTTAACATAATGCAAACTAAAATCTAACAGAAAAGAAAAACAGAAAGAAAATGTGCAAAAAGAAAAGAAGAAAAAGAAAAAGAAAGAAAAGACAAAAAGTAACTTCCAATCCAACCTTTATCCATCCACAAATCCAAAAATAATTCACATTTCTGTCCAATGTCAGGAAACGGCTCATAAACGTTTCCAGCATTTTATAGAAATCTTTCTTATTTTAACTTTGATCAAACCAGTCAACTTTATATTCTTCCATTTTGCTCAATATTCCAGCATTCTTGATCCTTAATATGACATTAAGGTGCTGTCGTTGGAACTGGTCTCCATCCAAATGTTCCTTATCCTTTCTCAAAAATCTTTCCAAGCCTTTGACCGCCCTCTTTTGTGAGCCCCGTATTAGGTCATTTCCCAGCTCTTCGTCCATCTCTTCGCTTAATATTTGTATTTCATCTCCATTTTTCTTCTCTGCCTTACAGTCAACCTCTTCTGTTTTATTTTCCAGTATTTCTGCAAAGGATATAGGTGTGTGTTTTTTTTTTTTACGCCTTCATGCTGTCATCCTGTAGATCCTTTGAAATTGTTCTTCGCATATCTCAGTTCTTCATTGAGATCTCTGTTGAATAATGCATTTGCACAAGCAGATACTGTTGCTGTTCTTGTAGCTGCAAACTTTTCCCCCAGTTTCTTCAAAAATCCTTTGAAATGTCTTAAGTGTGACAAGATCCACTTTCCTGTTGTTGCTGTTGTTGTTTTCCTGAAGTGCTGCTCAAAAAATCTTTTTTTTTAAATAAATAAATTCCAAAGTTGAGGTTCAACGAACCCAGCTTCCATATTGGCTCCACTGCGATTGAGACCTTGAAGGGTTTCCTCATCTCCCAGCACCCACCCCGGGAGTCTACTGGTGTCCTGCAGCCTCTTTGCGAGCAGCAGCTATCCGGAGCACAAGTGGGTGATATCTCATCCACTCTATTTCGGGAGAGACAAGAGTTTTTATAACTATTAATGAACTACCCAGTTTATTCCATTGATCTGAGAGTTCCTTCATTTCCCCAGCCAAAATGCTAACCAGGTTAAGAGATCAGCTCTGGACTCCACTTTCTTTGATTGAGATTCATCTGCTGCTTCTCATTCCAATTACACAAATTTAACCTTCTGTGACTGAATCAACTTGGAGAGCTGCTCTGAGGAAGAGAAGGTTTTTGCCAGGCTTCAGACTCACTTCCTCCCACTGTGTCCCTCGCACAGTAATAGACTGCCGTGTCCTCCGGCTTCAGGCTGTTCATTGGCAGATAGAACTGTCTGCGGGAATCTTCCCTGGAGATGGTGAAGTGCCCCTTGACATTGTCTGAGTAGTAAGTGTCAGATGTACCCATTGCTGCAACCCATTCCAGTTGTTTTCCTGGAGCCTCTCTTACCCAGTCCATGTAATAGCTGCTGAAGGTGAACCCAGAGGCTTGGCAGGAGAGGCGGAGGGACTCTCCAGGCCTTCTCACATCCCCTCCTGACTCCACCAACTGGACTTCTGCCAGAATTCCTAAACAATAAAATGTGTTTCAATGAGACTTCCTGAATACAAAATCAGAAATTGAAGGAAATGCTGTAGAGAGGGAAGTATTACCTTGGAGCATAACGAATAAGGACATCGATTTTAGCCACAGGATCACTTTTCCTCTGTTTAATGAATGGAGGGGAATTGGCAGGAAAGGATTCAGGAAAGTGCAAACTTTGTGTTGGTGGGGATGGCCTGAAAAGGGGAATCCTTGGGGCTTCTTTAAAGAGGAAACTGTGTTTTGATTTGCATATTGCTTGGGATAAAAGAGCCCCTCAGCGCCTTGATCTCATAGATTTCGTTGCACAGATCTGATACTAGTGATTTCAGCATTTATTTCCAATTCTATGAAAACTGAACGCAAGGTTTGTTTTTTGTTTTTTTGGACTGTGAGGACATAGGGGAAAGGGCAGGTTTACATTAGAGTAATTAAAAGATAGAGAAGTCCAATTTCCCCACTTCTCCAAAGTGATTCAAGTCAACAGAGAAATAACAGGCACTAAGGACTTTTGAAAGAGACATTTTAGAGCTAGAACATGAAAAGAACAGCAGATCTGAGTTTGGGATAATTTTCCAACTTCCTTGCCCTTTTGAAAACACCCAAAAGAATGCCAACCTAGCTATGAGGCAGAATTTGTATGTCGGAGTTGAATCGGAGAAGTCACAGGGAGAAAAAAAATTAGATAAAGCCAGTGGTTTGTTCTTTGCTTATTAGATTGGTTTTTAACTGAGAAGTAGTTTGGATTTTATATATTCCTTGTCTTTGTTTACTATTTTGAGTTCTGTTCTTATCAGTTGCTGGTTGCCCAGAGTTAATTCAGCAAAATAGGCAGCAATATTAATTGAAATAATAACAATCATAACAATAATAATAGCAGCAATAGTAAGACACGACTTCATGGTAAGGATTGTAGCCTCCCGAGATGTGAAGTGTTCTTGAGACTTTTTCAGTAAACAATTAAAGAAATAACTGAAACAGGAATGAGGTCTGCAAAATTAAGCCAAGTCCAATGGCACTTGCTTTATCTCCCTACCCCACTCCGACCCCACACACAGGCAATTGGATTCAGTGTGGCGATGCGGCCCTCGGGTGGGAAGTGAGGAGGGTAGGCCTTGGCCCAATTCCACACAGAGATTCTTTCCAGGCAAAATTTTCCTCAGTATGACTATGGCTCTTTGGGTATTTGGAAGGATTATTCCACATTGGCATTTCCTGCCTCCAGCCATGACCCTATATCATATCCCATTCCAGTATTTTGTCTGAAGCCAGTCTCATCCAGATCAGATTGGAAGCAGTGAAGATGAAATTGGAAACCTCATGCCCTATTAATAATTATGTCTTTCCTTCCAGCAAACTCTCTGGTTGGATACCTGGAAAAAAAGAGTCCTAAAGATCTCACTAGAGGGCTGATTTCTTCTTCTGTTGTAGATGGACAGAAGACATCCCCCTGTAATGGGAACAGAGGAAACAAATTGGGGCAAAAGTATTGCATTTGTCCTTCTCCTCTCATTCCACCTCCTACGCCCTATCAGAGTTGGCCGGAAAATTGAAAGAGAAATGTAAATGTGATTTTTATAATAAATGTGCTCTTCATGAAATAAAATAGAACCTATATTTAGATATACATTAGAATTCAAAGAGCATCTTCTCAGAATTTTCAGGGGGAAAAAGGTGGAGAGAAGTCCAAGGGAAGGGAGGGGCAGTGCCCCCTCAACATCTTGCCACCCCTCCTTGGAGCTCACTGCAATGTGTCACTGACTACAATCACAATTTGGAAATGAGGAACAAGTGATTGATCACTATGAATGACCAAAGGTGCATTTCTTTCAGGGTAAGTAAAACTGTGCATTGCAGCTCTTCACCAATTCAGAAAGGTATTTCGAGAATCAGTTCTTCAACCCAATATGGACAAGAAGTTTTTGAATAGCCACTGGAGTAGAACTCAATTTGGTTCTAAAATTGTGTTAAACCACTTTTTCTAATCTATAGTTTGTTAAATAAATTAGAATTGATTAGATTCCGACAGAACACTAGGGGAAGAAACAAAAATTTTGCAAAGTGCAGTTCATGGGTCCAATCACCACCCAAAGATATAGTGAAGGAAACCACATTACCATTAGCTTGTCCTTCTCTAAAACTTTTTTTTTTCTTTTTTAAACTATTTTTTCCTGGTTTTCTCACATCCAAATGGAAAAAAAGATCCCACAATGCCCATGCCAAGATCCCCTCATCATTCCTCTTGGCAAGCAGAAATCTTTATCAGGTTTCCAAAAAATCTCTCAAGTCCCATTGGCAAATCCAGCTTTTTGGGGCTCAGCTGAATTGGAGAGCTGCTCTGACCTTAGACAGGTTTGATCTTTTCTGTGAACTTTTACGATCAGTATAGAAAAATAATGTGACTCGCAAAGGAGACAAATGAAACAATGGATTTATTTCCCCACCCGGCTTGACCTCATGCATAGCCAAAGCAAGTAATCTGACAACACAGCCCCCTGCTCTGAAATTTCAGGAGGACAGGCATGTAGCTTTATTTCCAGGTTGTAACTGGGGCAGCTTCAGCAAGGATCGTTACTTTGTTGTGGTGCTGGAGCTTGAGCACCTCAATGATGCCATGAGCTAAACTGTGAAGGGTCACCCAGGACAGGAAGGTCATGACAAAGAGGTCAGACTAAATGCGATCCCTGGGGAAGGTAATGGCCTAGCACCCCAGTATTCTTGCTGTGAAAACTCAATGGATCTGTACAACCGGAGATATATCGGTATACCATCGGAAGATGAGACTCCCAGGTGGGAAGATGGTCAAAATGCTCCTGGGGAGGAACAGAGGATGAGTTCAACTAGCCCCAGACGTGATGACGCAGCTATCTCAAAGCCAAAAGGATGGCTAGCGGCCGACGATGCTGGTGGTGAACGGCGAATCCGATGTTCTAAGGATCAACACACCCTTGGAACCTGGAATGTAAGATCTATGAGCCAGGGCAAATTGGATGTGGTTATTGGTGAGATGTCAAGATTAAAGATAGGCATTTGGGGCATCAGTGAAGTGAAATGGACTGGAATGGGCCACTTCACATCAGATGACCACCAGATCTACTACTGTGGACAAGAGGACCACAGACGAAATGGAGTAGCCTTCATAATTAATCGTAAAGTGGCTAAAGCAGTGCTTGGGCACAATCCAAAAAAAGGATAGAATGATCTCAATTCGAATTCAGGACAAGCCATCTAACATCACAGTGATCCAAATATACGCCCCAACCACAGATGCTGAAGAAGCTGAAGTAGAGCAGTTCTATGAGGATCTGCAGCACCTACTGGAAAACACGCCTAAAAGAGTTGTTATTTTCATCATGGGAGACTGGAATGCTAAGGTGGGCAGTCAGATGACACCTGGAATTACAGGTAAGCATGGTTTGGGAGAACAAAACAAAGCAGGACATAGGCTGATAGAATTTTGCCAAGACAACTCATTCTGCATAACAGTCTCTTCCAACAACCTACGAGATGGCTTTATACGTGGACTTCACCAGATGGACAACACCGAAATCAGATTGACTACATCTTTTGCAGCCAAAGGTGGCGGACATCTGTACAGTCGGTAAAAACAAGACCTGGAGCTGACTGTAGTTCCGATCACGAACTTCGTCTTGCACAATTTAGGATCAGACTAAAGAGATTAGGGAAGACCCACAGATCAGCCAGATATGAGCTCACTAATATTCCTAAGGAATATGCAGTGGAGGTGAAGAATAGATTTGAGGGACTGGACTTAGTAGACAGGGTGCCGGAAGAACTCTGGAGAGAAGTTTGCAACTTTGTTCAGCAGGTGGCAATAAAATATATCCCAAAGAAAAAGAAAACCAAGAAGGCAAAATGGCTGTCTGCTGAGACACTAGAAGTAGCCCAAGAAAGAAGGAAAGCAAAAGGCAACAGTGATAGGGGGAGATATCCCCAATTAAATGCAACATTCCAGAGGTTAGCCAGAAGAGATAAGGAATTATTTTTAAACAAGCAATGCGCGGAAGTGTAAGAAGACAATAGAATGGGAAAGACAAGAGACCTCTTCCAGAAAATTAGAACCATCGGAGGTAAATTCCAGGCCAAAATGGGAATGATCAAAAACAAAGATGGCAAGGACCTAAGAGAAGAAAAAGAGATCAAGAAAATGTGGCAAGAATATACAGAAGACCTGTATAGGAAGGATAACAATATCGGGGATAGCTTTGATGGTGTGGTCAGTGAGCTAGAGCCAGACATCCTGAAGAGTGAGGTTGAGTGGGCCTTAAGAAGCATTGCTAATAACAAGGCAGTAGGAGACGACGGCATCCCAGCTGAACTGTTCAAGATCTTGCAACATGATGCTGTCAAGGTAATGCATGTTATATGCCAGCAAATTTGGAAAACACAAGAATGGCCATCAGATTGGAAAAAATCAACTTATATCCCCATACCAAAAAAGGGGAACACTAAAGAATGTTCAAACTATCGAACAGTGGCACTCATTTCACATGCCAGTAAGGTAATGCTCAAGATCCTGCAAGGTAGACTTCAGCAGTTCATGGAGTGAGAATTTCCAGATGTACAAGCTGAGTTTAGAAAAGGCAGAGGAATTAGGGACCAAATTGCCAATATCCGCTGGATAATGGAAAAAGCTAGGGAGATTCAGAAAAATATATATTAATGTTTTACTGACTATTCTAAAGCCTTTGACTGTGTGGACCATAACAAATTGTGGCAAGTTCTTAGTGGTATGGGGATACCATGTCACCTTGTATGCCTCCTGAGGAATCTGTACAATGACCAAGTAGCAACAGTAAGAACAGACCACGGAACAATGGACTGGTTTAAGATAGGGAAAGGAGTATGGCAGGGCTGTATACTCTCACCCTACTTATTCAACTTGTACGCAGAACACATCATGCGACATGCTGGGCTTGAGGAATCCAAGGCTGGAGTAAAAATGGCTGGAAGAAACATTAACAATCTCAGATATGCAGATGATACCACCTTGATGGCTGAAAGCGAAGAGGAACTGAGGAGCCTTATGATGAAGGTGAAAGAAGAAAGTGCAAAATATGGCTTGCAGCTAAACCTCAAAAAAACCAAGATTATGGCAACCAGCTTGATTGATGACTGGCAGATAGAGGGAGAAAACGTAGAGGCAGTGAAAGACATTGTATTTCTATGTGCGAAGGTTACTGTGGATGCTGACTGCACTCAGGAAATCAGAAGACCTTCAATTCTAGAGAGGAGAGCAATGACAAATCAGAGACATCACACTGACAAGAAAGGTCCACATAGTTAAAGCAATGGTATTCCCTGTAGTAACTTATGGCTGCGAGAGCTGGACCATCAGAAAGCTCACAACTGTCATGTTGGAGGAAAATTCTGAGAGTGCCTTGGAGTGCAAGAAGATCAAACCAGTCCATCCTCCATGAAATGAAGCCAGACTGCTCACTTGAGGGAATGATATTAAAGGCAAAACTGAAATACTTTGGCCACATAATGAGGAGACAGGACACCCTGGAGAAGATGCTGATGCTGGGGATAGTGGAGGGCAAAAGGAAGAGGGGCCGACCAAGGGCAAGGTGGATGGATGATATTCTAGAGGTGACGGACTCGTCCCTGGGGGAGCTGGGGGTGTTGACGACCGACAGGAAGCTCTGGCGTGGGCTGGTCCATGAAGTCACAAATAGTCGGAAGTGACTGAACGAATAAACAACAAAACTGGAGGAGAGTAGACATGAAGGTTCTCCTGGAGATCGAAGCAGGTCTCTTGTCCTTGGTACCAGTCTTTCACAGACTGTATAAACACCATAGACGCAGACATCAGGTTCACCAGGGAAGACATCAAGGACAACAGACTTGCATTCCTAGACTGTGAGGTTCTTATTGCGACCTGTGGCAAGCTAGAAATACAGATGTACAGGAAACCCACACACAGAGACCAATACCTGATGTTTGACTCCCAGCATCCACTGCAGAACAAAATAGGAATCATCAGGACATTACGTCACAGGGCAGAGACCATCCCCACCACCATGGATGCCACAGAGGAAGAAAAACAGCACCTGAGGACAGCCCTGAAGGCCTGTGGGTGTCCAAATTGGGCCTTCATTAAAACTAACTCTACCCCTAGACCTAAAACAATGGCCAACAGGGCTGAGACCCAGAGTCAGTGGAAGAACCGTGTCATTCCTCACATTGCCAGCATGTCGGAAAGGATAAAACGGACATTTGGAAAAGACCACATACCAGTATATTTCAAACCCACTGAGACAGAGGCTTGTACACCCTAAAGATCCAAGACCAAAACAGATGAGGAGCAACGTAGCGTATGCAATCCAGGGCAGTTAGGAGTGTTCTGAGCTCTACACTGGGGAAACCAAACAGCCTTTGGAGAAGCTGATGACCCAGCACAGGAGGAGCAACACCACAGGACCAGTATCAGCAGTTTACCTTCCTCTCAAAGAAAAAGGACACTCATTTGAGGACAACAATGTTCACATTTTGGAAAGAGAAGATAGGTGGTTTGAGAGCGGGGTTAAGGAATCCATTCATGCCAAAGTGGAAAATCCTTCCCTCGGTGGAGGTGGAGGCCTCAGACACAGCTTGTCCCCCATTTTTCATCCTGTTCTTCCATCAGACCCCAGGAAGGTTAAGACCAGCAGTAAGGCCACTCTTAATGATCGACTCGGGGATGAACAAAGGATCTAGGAGTGAGACATCTAAAATAAATCCACACCTCTAATGCACAATTAACAGCCATTGAGGTGCAGGGACAATGCAGCCACCCTGGAAGACATATAAGTGGTCCCCTCGCCAACCTTGGCCCAGACTGAAGAAGCTGCTTGGACAAGCAGAGAAACGTGTCAACCAAAAAGAAACAAATCCAGTTGCCATGACTCAACCTAGAGACGGTTTCCCATATATGGTCATTTGCTTACTTCAACCTTGTTGACCACTTGAGGCCTGACCTTTTGACTCTGCCAAACACTTAAGACAATGATTTGTTGCCATGGATACCTGGCTAACTGGTGTCTCTGTGACTTGCTCCTTGCACAACAAAATACCAACAAGGACCTCTGGGAGAGGAGGCTCATAATTGACATAGTTTGACTCTCTTGGCTCTGCCCAGCTGAGGGGAGAGAGTCTGGATTAAGGGATCTGAATATATGTTAATGTGGAAAGAATGATAAAAGGGCAACATGTAGAACAGAACTGAACTGGGGAGGGCTGGCGTTAGGGATAACCAAAGGGGACTGAACTGCAACATTTGTCAAGGAAGAATTGTAGGTAATCACCTTTCTACCTCAAATTAGATTTAAACTTTTTAAAAACTGCCCAGGTTATTCTACCGCCCTGAATTTTCCTTGGTCTCCTCTAGCAAACTGCTAACCAGGTTCCACAGTGATAATGCTAAGATCAGGCCTGTATTCCAACTTGCTATGATGGAGATTCATCTGCTGCTTCTCACTCCAATGACACAAACACAGCCTTCTGTGACTGAATCAACTTGGAGAGTTGTTCTGAGGAAGAGAAAGTTTTTGCCGGGCTTCAGACTCACTTCCTCTCACTGTGTCTCTTGCACAATAATAGACTGCCGAGTCCTCCGGCTTCAGGCTGTTCATTTGCAGATAGACTTGGCTTTTGGAGTTGTCTCTGGAGATGGTGAAGCGTCCCTTGACTTTGTCTGAGTAGTAAGTGTTAGATGAGCCTGTAATTGTGCTGGCCACTCATTCCAGTCCTTTTCCAGGGGCCTGTCTCACCCGGTTCATCCAGGAGCTGCTGAAGTCGAACCCAGAGCCTTGGCAGGAGAGACGGAGGGACTCTCCAGGCCTCCTCACGTCCCCTCCGGACTCCACCAGCTGGGCCTCTGACAGGACACCTAAAATAAAAGTTGTTCTAATGAGCTCTCCGTTATGCAAGAATTAAAATGGAAAGAATCTGAATAGGAGGGAAACAATTACCTCTGACGACTGCTAGTAAGGAAACCAAATTCAGGAGGATTAAAAAAAAGAAAAGACACTATTTCATCCTATCCAAATGGAAAACAGCTCCCAGATTGCCCAGGCCAAGATCAGCTCTTTGTTCCTCTTGGCACTCAGGCAGCTTTCTCAGCTCCCTCTCAAGTCCCCTGGGAAAATGCAGCCTTCTGGGGCTGAGCTGACTTGAGAGCGGCTCAGAGGAAGAGAGAGTTTTTGCCAGGCTTCAGACTCACTTCCTCTCACTGTGTCCCTCGCACAGTAATAGACTGCCGTGTCCTCCAGTTTAAGGCTGTTCATTTGCAGATAGAGTTGGCTTTTGGAGTTGTCCCTGGAGATGGTGAAGCGTCCCTTGACTTTGTCCGAGTAGTAAGTACTGGAACTTGTATACATGTATGCCACCCATTCCAGCCCTTTTCCAGGGGCCTGTCTCACCCAGCTCATCCAATAGCCCCCGAAGTTGAAACCAGAGGCTTGGCAGGAGAGACGGAGGGACTCTCCAGGCCTTCTCACATCCCCTCCAGATTCCACCAGCTGGGCCTCTGACAGGACACCTAAAATAAAAGATATTTTAATGAGCTCTCCGTTATGCAAGAATTAAAATGGAAAGAACCTGAATAGGAGGGAACCAATACCTCTGAGGACTGCTAGGAAGGAAACCAAATTCAGCCACAGGATCATTTTTGCTCCCGTTAAAGATTAAAGGGGACTTGACAGGAAAGGATTCAGGAAAGGGCACAAACTTTGTGTTGGTGGGAGTAGCCTGAAAAGAGACACCCTGGGGCTCCTTTAAAGGGGAAATTGTGGCCCGATTTACATATCGCTCAGCATAAAAGAGCCCCTTTGGGCTTTGAGGTATAGATTTAGTTCGACACACCTTTCACACATGGGACGTAGATGAAAGGGCAGCTTTACACTGGAATAATTAAAGCTTCTGACATATGCTCCTCACTTAATGTAAGGGTTTTAAGGTGACAGAAAGAAATCAGGCCTTGAAATTTCCTCAAAAAGCCATGCTACAGTCCAGAAATAAAGAGGAAGGCACATCGGAGTTCAGGATGGTTGCTCCACAGTTGTTGCCTTGGCCACGTTCTTTGGAAGAAACCAAAATTAAGTCAATGCAGACCAAGCCATAAGGCGCAATTAATAGGCCACAGATCAATTTTACATACACATCCAAGTCTCAAAGTTGGAATATAAATCATTGGAAGCCTGTGTAATGTTTCTTATTGGTTTGGTTTTTAACTCAGTAGCCGTACTGATTACAATTATTGGGTTTTTGTGGGGTGGCCATTTTTATGGTCTTCTTATCTGTTATTACCTGCCCAGAGTTAATTCATACTAAGACTCAAAAAAAACCCTCTCCTACACTTATTCCATGGACTGTGAAACGGAAATAAATGACTTTTCATTTTCCATACAATTCAGTTTGTTCTATATTTACCAAAGCACATCTGTTCTCAACTCAGATGTGGCTTCATGGTGAGGAATGTAATCTCTTGGGATGTTAAATTTCTCTGCATTGCCTTCAGTGATATCTTAGGAAGATAAGAGTAAAAGTAATGATGCCTCTGAAGTGAGACAAGGCCTGTAGACCCTTCCTTTGTTCTCCTCCCCCACCCGACACATATGCAAAGCGATTCCGAGTGGCAACACTGCCCCCTGGTGGAAAACCTGAGGAGGGCAGGCATCTACTTAACTTTTCTTGGAGATTCCTGCTTTAAGAAATGGTAATTAGGGCTCAAAAGAAATGAAAGAGCTCCAGGAAAGTGAAGCTGGTTCTAGGGAGTATTCAAAAACCACATGTTTGTTATATGACAGGAAATTCCTGTGATGGGTTATTCTATGAGATACTGTATTTTCCTGAGGTCGTGTATTCTTATTTTTTCTCCTAAATATCATGAAATCGTGTAAAAACGAGTTGGGAAGCACCATCTCGGTCATATAGTACAAACCATCCCTAAGTGGTGGGGAGCCAGACCCCCTCTGCAGACCTCCAACAAAAAGAGGCTGTTCTGGCCAGATTGAAGCAGGTCCCCCTCGTTCTTCCCTTGCCCTCGTTTTACGCCAGGCAGACCGGGTTGGAAGGGCATTTTGTTGGTCAAAATCTGCTCTGTACCAGTTCTGTATTCTGTTGGATAAGACAATAATTCATAAAAACTCTTGTCCTTCTTCTACGATTCATTCAGGGTGGATGACTGTGGTTTTGCTATATATGAGACTTAGAGGAAAACGTAATTTTATCCTCTTTTTATTTTTCTTTTTTTCTTCAAACTGTATCCCACTTTTTTTACATAAACTCCATCTCTCCATTCACCGGACCCCTTTTGGCCATTTTCTATCCTTCAATTAAAGCAGAAGCTGTCACTGAATATACAGTCCTCAGGATAAAAGAGACACTCAGTGCATTGACCGTCCACCTTTCCTTGAAGGTATATTCCAGAAAGGAGAGGATAGGAGAGGAGAAATATCCCTTAATTTACAAATGTATTCATGGAAAATACTCACTCTCTCCATTCACATGAGATATTTCTTTGAAACTGTTTTGAAATTATGGGCCAGTTGTTCTAGCAGTCAGGACGTTGGAAGAAATAAAACGCATATTTTTTTTATATGTCAAATCATGTCACTAGGATTGGCTAGCACCGACAAAGAATTATTTAGTAGCTACTGAAGAGAAAGAGTGGGAAGTCATAGGTGATTTCAAAAGAAAAAGTATGAGGGATTTTTCTATAAATATGGATTGTCAATGAAACTAGACATGTTATTCATTTATATTTCATTTTTCATCATCACCGATCTCACCTGAAGAGCATCTCTGGACATTTTGCCAGAAAAGTTCATATGATGTAGACTAAGCTATTGAGAATGATATTCGTAGCACATTCGTTGAAGGTCCGCATGTCGCAAACTCAAGAAATCTGTTTATAACAAAGCTTTCCCCAAATGGCTGAGAAAGATAATCAGTCACTTTGCCTTCTCCCAGTTGGAATGCAAGAAATGCATGAAAACTAAGGGACAATCTTCTATCATCCCTAAATTTATACATAATTTTCGAAAAAAAAGATACACTATCCATACAGATAATGTGCATTTTTTTTATAGAATTTTGAGATTTTGGGCAAGTCCTTATAGCAGTCAAGACAGGAGTGTTGAATAATTCGTACCTAGGATAGAGAGCAGGGATACATTGTATTAAATATAAATCTAGCATTGCCATGTGGATGTTGTGGGGTTGAATTTCATAAATCACAGATCAAAAAGTACAAGGTGAGACCATAAGAGTTATTTCAATATATATTAACATAGAGGGAATGGGAAATGAGCATCATGTAGAAAATAATTTCACTGAGGAGAGATGGCAGTATTCAGAGAAAAAAATGGGAATGAACTGAAATGTTCATCAAGGAAGAAATATAGGTACTGAATCCCTATTTGTTCCTCTCATGAAATTTAAACTTTCTTTCTCTTATTTTTAAACTTCCTAGTATATTCTCCTGCCCCAATATTTCCTTTTTTCCTTGTCATGGTTCCATTTAATTTATGCCCAATTTGATTGCCTCAGGCTCAAAAGATCAGCCCAAAGCAGCAGACCGCAAGACAACTGGAGTTTTCGTATCTCCCTATAAGGGTTGGGCAGACGTTTTCTTTTAAACAAAGAAAATATATATATCTACAGTAGAAATGTGAAACTGCTCCAGACAGTTGCTCCTCATGGGAAGGCCACAACACAGCAGTCTCCACCAGGTTTAGTCCTCTGGGAGATGAGGGAGTAGCCATCTTTTTGCTCAAGCCACAGATGGCACCTTTGAAGGCACACTCAGTGCCCCCTAGTGTAACATTGGTGATTGTCACAGGTGGTCTAAGGGTCCAGATGCATCTGAAATAAGAGTTTGGAATTAATTATCAGAACCCTCCCCATCGAAAATGTTATTTATTTATTTATATAGTTATTTATTTATCTATCAAATTATCAGTTTAACTTTATGAAGTGACTCTGGGCAGCATAGAACACAGCGTAAGAATACTTAATAAATGCTAAGGAATTATTTTAATTATTAAAAACATTTAAAAATATAGAAAACTAAAAAAAAAGGAATATTAGTCAAGGTGAGACCATAGGAGTTATTTCAATATTTTTCTCCATTTAATTTTCTTGCTGAGCAAAGAGGCTGAGCGATTCCAACCTTTCTCCCATCCGGAGGTTACTGGGAAGGACGGCAGGTGGGGAGGCAATTTTCCTGAACCACCTAGAACATGACTTTCCCTGGAACTGACTTGAAACCCCCGATCTACGTTCCTTTGCTATTCTAAGTATTATAACACGACCGCAATTAGGCTACCCTTCGCCTGACGTTTTTAGGCCTTATTTTCTGACTTCTGCCCCCTTCC
This sequence comes from Candoia aspera, assembly GCF_035149785.1. Taxonomy (NCBI): domain Eukaryota; kingdom Metazoa; phylum Chordata; class Lepidosauria; order Squamata; family Candoiidae; genus Candoia; species Candoia aspera. Next base: position 112,786,462 of record NC_086156.1, on the reverse strand, counting down.
TTGGTGTCAGACCACACCACACTCTGGCAGGCCTTGCAGCATCCTGAATTTATTACTACATTTCGACTGCTAGCAGAGGACAATGGTTGTAAACGTATTTAAACTTTCAATTGCCTGTATGTGTGTGCATCCTTTCATGTCTGTGTGTCTCTGTGTGTGTACATATATGTAGTACATCTATGGATAGAGGGAGAGAGGATATATAGACACAGAAACAAATGCACATAAAGAGGGAGAGGGGAAGATCTGCGTCTCAAGAAAGAGGAAATGAGGGTTGAACTTCAAAACCCATAAAACAATGAAGAGTTCTAATTACTGAATCAATTCTGTATTTCCTGATACTTTTTGAGAGCAGAACTTGAGAACAATTTCCCTTTGCTGTCTTTAAGGAGGATTTAAAAAAAGAAAAGACGCTATTCAATGTATATTCTGTACTGAGATTTGCCATTTTCTTCCTATCCAAATGGAAAACAGATCCCAGAATGCCCAGGCCAAGATCAGCTCTTCCTTCCTCTTGGCACTCAGGCAGCTTTCTCAGCTCCCTCTCAAGTCTCCTGGGAAAATCCAGCCTTCTGGGGCTGAGCTGACTTGCAGAGCTGCTCTGAGGAAGGGAAGGTTTTTGCCAGGCTTCAGACTCACTTCCTCTCACTGTGTGTCTTGCACAGTAATAGACTGCTGAGTCCTCCGGCTTCAGGCTGTTCATTTGCAGATAGACTTGGCTTTTGGAGTTGTCCCTGGAGATGGTGAACCGTCCCTTCACTTTGTCCGAGTAGTAAGTACTGGAACCAGAACCAGAGCTTATCCGTGCCACCCACTCCAGCCCCTTTCCATGGGCTTGTCTCACCCAGCTCATCCAATAACCCCCGAAGTTGAACCCAGAGCCTTGGCAGGTGAGGTGGAGGGACTCTCCAGGCCTTCTCACGTCCCCTCCGGACTCCACCAACTGGGCCTCTGACAGGACACCTAAAATAAAAGTTGTTTTAATGAGCTCTTCTTTATGCAAGAATTAAAATGGAAAGAACCTGAATAGGAGGGAACCAATTACCTCTGAGGATTGCTAGGAAGGAAACCAAATTCAGCCATAGGATCATTTTTGCTCCCGTTAAAGAATAGAGGGGACTTGACAGGAAAGGATTCAGGAAAGGGCACAAACTTTGTTTTATGGGTGTAGCCTGAAAAGAGACACCCTGGGGCTCCTTTAAAGGGGAAATCGTGGCCTGATTTACATATTGCTCAGCGTAAAAGAGCCCCTCGGGGCTTTGAGGTATGGATTTATTTCAACACACCTTTCACACATGGGCCATAGATGAAAAGGCAGCTTTACCCTGGAATAATTAACGCTTCTGACAGATGCTCCTCACTTAATGTAAGGGTTTTAAGGTGACAGAAAGAAATCAGGCATTGAAATTTCCTCAAATAGCCATGTTACAGTCCGGAAATAAAGAGGATGGCACATCGGAGTTCAAAATGGTTGCTCCACAGTTGTTGTCTTGACCACGTTCTTTGGAAGAAACCAAAATTGCGTCAAAGCAGACCAAGCCATAAGGCCCAATTTATAAGCCACAGATCAATTTTACAAACACATCAAAGTCTCAAAGTTGGAATATAAATCATTGGAAACCTGTATAATGTTTCTTAATGGTTTGGTTTTTAACTCAGCAGCCATACTGATGACAAACATTGTGAGGTTTTTGGGTTGCAATTTTTATGCACTTCTTATCTGTTTTTAACTGCCCAGGGTTAATTCGTACTAAGACTCAAAAAACGCCCTGTCCTACACTGATTCCATGGACTGAGAAACAGAAATAAATGACTTTTCATATTCCAAACAATTCAGTCTGTTCTATATTTAGCAAAGCACATCTGTTCTCAACTCAGATGTGGCTTCATGGTGAGAAATGTAATCTCTTGGGATGTTAAATTTCTCTGAATTGCCTTCAGTGGTCTCTCAGGAAAATGAGAGTAAATGTAATGATGCCTCCAAAGTGAGAGAAGGCCTGTAGACCCTTCCTTTATTCCCCTCCCCCACCCCCACCCCCACCCCACATATATGAAAAGTGATTGCATGTGGCAACACTGCCCCCTGGTGGAAAACCTGAGGAGGGGAGGCATCTACTTAACTTTCCAAAGAGATTCTTGCATTAAGAAATCGTAATTAGGGCTCAAAAGAAATGAAAGAGCTCCAGGAAAGTTAAGCTGGTCTAGGGAGTAATAAAAAAATGCACTTTTGTTATATGATAGGATATTCCTTTCAATGGGTTTTTCTATGAGATACTGTATATTCCTGAGGTCATGTATTCTTATTTTTTCTCCTAAATATCATGAAATCATGTAAGAACGAGTTGGAAAGGACCATCTTGTTCATCTACTACAAACCATCCCTCACTGGTGGGGAGCCAGACCCTCTCTGCAGACCTCAAACAAAAAGAGGCTGTTCCAGCCAGATTGAAGCAGGTCCCCCTCGTTCTTCCCTCGCCCTCGTTTTACGCCAGGCAGACCGGGTCGGAAGGGCTTATCATTTTTCAAAACCTGCTCTATACCAGTTCTCTATCCTCTCTGAGAGGAGAGTAATTCTTAGCACCACTTGTTCTTCTTCTACCTTTCATTTGCAAAGGATTTTGCCAAATATGAGACCTAGAGGAAAACATAAATTTATCCTCTTTTTATTTTTCTTTTTTTCTTCAAACTGTATCCCACTTTTTTAACATAAACACCATCTCTACATTCACCGGACCCCTTTGGGCCATTTCCTATCCTTCAATTAAAGCAGAAGCTGTCACTGAAGATACAGTCCTCAGGATAAAAGAGGCACTCAGTGCATGGACCTTCCACCTTTCCTTGAAGGTATATTTCACACAGGAGAGGGTAGAGGAGAGGAGAGCAGAGGAGGGTAGAGGAGGGGAGGGGAGAAGAGAGTAGTGGGGAGGAGAGTTGAGGAGAGTTGAGGAGAGGAGAGGAGTGGAGTGGAGAGGGGAGTAGAGGAGAGTTGAGGAGAGGAGAGCTGTTGCCTTAATTTACAAGTGTCTTTGGATAAAACAATCACTCTTTCTGTTAACTTTAGAGATTTCTCTGAAACTATTTTGAGGTCATGAGGAAGTCCTTATGAGAGTTGGGAAGTTCGCTACCCTGTTGTTTCCTTGACCTCTTGTTTTTGTTTGTTAGTTTTTTGGAAAAATTCCGAATATGTTAAATGGTGATCAAGCTTTGAGGAACAATTTGTGAGCCACAGTAGTTGTATCCACCCCACTCACAAATTCAGACTCAGATCACATTAGGATGACATACACTGTCTTGGCTGAATGAGAGAGATAAATAACTCCCTTTGTATTCAGCCAGAAAATCAGTTTCTTCTGTATGTAAGAAATCACCTGTTTTAAACTCAGACATGGCTTCACGTCTGACGATTTAGTCTCTTGAGAAGTTAAATTATCCTGAGATTCTCTGAGGGAACCCTCGGAGCCTAGTATCAGAAGATACAATCAACCTCAGAAATGACATTATATTTGTGCCCACTAGTCTTATTTCCCTGCCCAAACCATCCCTCATGGCCACCGAGACTAAGGGTGCAAGTGCTGCTCCCTTGTGGAAGTGATGAGGAAGAGGGCGTCATCAAACTCACCAGGAAGATTCTTCTGTTGCAGGAGGGGAAGTGAAACTCAGAAAAAATGAAGGATCTCTAGGGGATTTAGAAGGTCTAGTAAGAAATCCAAAGCTGTTCTTCTCCTTCCTGATAGGAAATCCCTTTTGAAAAGTTACTCTATGACCGGTTGTATATTCTTTGGATGGGAGAATTCTTAGTTTTTCTCCTAAACTCAGAACAAGCCACTGGTGCCGTGGCCTCTTCATGACTTGACAACTGCAACAGGGTGTAGATGGGGCTGCCCTTGAACCTTACCCAGAAGCTTCAGATGGTCCAGAATTCAGCAGCAGGCAGTGATAGGCTTGCATCTGTAGGCCTATGTACTATCTCTGCTTTGCCAGGTGCACTGGCTGCCCGTTGGATTCTGACAGCGATTCAAGGTGCTGTTCACTATCTATAGAGCCCTATGTGCCATAAAGTCTGGTTACTTGAAGAACTGTCTGTCTCCCAGAGTGTCTGCCTGGGTGATCTGATCTGGCAGGGCTACCGTGCTCACGGTTCCTTCGATGAAAGAATGCCATTGATTGGGATCCCAGCAGTGCACTTCTTGATCACCACAGCTGCCCTCTGGAACTCGGTTTCCCCTGAGATTCAAATGGCCCCCGTCCTACTGGTGTTTGAAAGGTCCCTGAAGAACTGGCTTTTCACCCAGGTCCTTGGCAACTGTGATTGAAGCCCTTGTTCTTCTTTTTCTTTGTTCCTATCTAGGAAGAAGGCTCAGAACTGTCATCTCCTCTGAGTACACCCTTTCTACTTGCTCCATATTCAGAGGGATTATTCACACCCACAGTGCCCCCTAGTGTAAAACCATTGAAGATGAGGCAGAGGGCTTAATTCCCCAAGGAGATGTCTGTATTCTAAGAGGGGAAGAGAGGTGGGAAGAAGTTACTGAGTTCTAGAAGAGCAAAAGAGGTCCAGTAAGGGAGATGGGGATAGAATCTGGGCTCTCAATAATTAGGGCTGTGAAGGTCATTCTTGTGTTGGAGGTGGGGAGGCACTTTTCCTAGAATTCCTAGAACACGACTTTCCTCGGAATTGACTTGAGAACCCCTGATTTACTTTCCTTTGCTATTATAAGTATTAGAACATGACCTCATTTAGGCTACCCTGGGCCTGATATTTTTATGCCTTATTTTTGAAGCCAATTAGTGGACAGCCAGGACCACTGAATTGGAGCAGAGCTTACAAAGCAGAGGAGCTGTGCAAAGAAAAAGAATATTATCAGAGATAGCTTTAATGAGCATGTCAGAGGAACACAGGTTATTGATCTTAAACACTCAGCCCTCCCAGCATAAATAATTACATGCTTAGATAGAGTAGGTTCAAAGTAAAGTAAAGGAATATCTTACTCATTTTATTGAAGGTCCAGTTACATTTCCATTCAGAAAGGATGACATCTTTGTTCTTCTTTTGTCTTCCCTAAATTAATTCACATTTAGCCCTATAGCTGTAAGACCTGCCTGTAGAAAGGGGAATTCCAAGCCTACCACATGGCCCCCAGAAAGATGGAGCAGCACACAGCCGTGCACATAGCGCCCAGTCTTGAAGAAGGATGAAGAGAGAAAAGTGGAATTTGGAGTGGAACAATCAGCTTCCTCTGAAACATGAAGAGTTGCATCATGGGATGGACTCAATTTACATGCTAATACACATGCTAATGAGGCATGCTGGATTGGCTAGTACCTCCAACAATTTTCTGGCATTGGCCCCCTTCCTCGGTGTCACACCACACCAAACTATTTGAGGTCTTACAGCATCCTAATTTTATTACCTGGCTACATTGCTACTGCTAACAGGGGAATATGATTTTAAACATATTTAAACTTTCAAATACCTATATATATCTCTGTTTGTGTGAGTGTGTGGGTCTGTGTATACAATTGTGTGTGTCTGTGTGTCTGTGTGTGTCTGTGTTTAGAGAGAGAGAGAGAGAGAGAGAGATTGGGAGGGAGACAGAGAAATATATACACAGAAAATCAAACAACTGTAAAGAAAGAGCCATAGGGTGGATCTGGGTCTCAAGAGAGATTAAATTAAGGTTGAACTGAAAAACCAATAAAAGAATTAAGAATTCTAATTATTGAATCCAATTTTGTATTTCTAGAGATTTCTGGAGAGCAGAACTAGTGAGCACTTTGCCTTTCACACCTTTCAGTAGTTTTTCTCTTCTTTTGCTTTGTTTAAACTATTCTTTTTTTTTTTTTTTTCTGTTCAGATTTTCCACTTTCCTCCCATCCAAATGGAAAACAGCTGCCACAATGGCCAGGCCAAGATCATATCATCGTTCCACTTGGCTCTCAGGCAGCTTTCTCAGGTCCCTCTCAAGTCTCCTGGGAAAATGCAGTTTTCTGGGGCTGAGCTGACTTGCATAGTAGCTCTGACCAAGGGAAGGTTCTTGCCAGGCTTCAGACTCACTTCCTCTCACTGTGTCTCCCGCACAGTAATAGACTGCCGTGTCCTCCGGCTTCAGACTGTTCATTTGCAGATAGACTTGGCTTTTGGAGTTGTCCCTGGAGATGGTGAAGCGTCCCTTGACTTTGGCAGAGTAGTGAGTACCAGAATTTGGCCATATGAGTGCCACCCATTCGAGTCCTTTTCCTGGAGCCTGTCTCACCCAACTCATCCAATGGCTGCTGAAGTCGAAGCCAGAGGCTTGGCAGGAGAGGCGGAGGGACTCTCCAGGCCTTCTCACGTCCCCTCCAGACTCCACCAACTGGACCTCAGACTGGACACCTACAAAGAAATGTGTTTTGGTGAAACCTCCTATATACAAAAACAGCAAATTGAAGTAAATTCTATAGAGAAGTCAGAATTACCTCTGAGGACTACTACTAAGGACACCAGGTTTAGCCACAGGATCATTTTTGCCCCTGCTAATGAACAAAGGGGAAATACAGGACAGGATTCAGGAAAGTGCACAAACTTTGTGTTGGTGGGGGTAGCATGAAGGGGAAACCATGGGGCTCCTTTAAAGGGGAAATGGTGTCCTGATTTACATATCGCTCGGGATAAAAGAGCCCCTCAGGGCATTGGGGTGTGATTTCTTTGCACACAGCTTTCACATATGAATTTGAATGGATGGAAACATCTCAGAACAATCAAGCAAGACTTTTTTATTGTTATTATCAGTACATACAAAAAAGGAGAGAATTAGATGAGAATAAGTAAAGCAAGATCTGATTAAATCTCATTAGTTGGGGAAAGTGTTTCAAGACGAGAAAAATAAACCATGTGCTGAAAATCATTTAAACAGCCCTGTTAGAGACTGAACAGGAAAAGAAGGCCACATCTGAGTCCAGGATCTTTGCTCCACAGTTCTTCCCTTGACCATGTTCTTTGAAGAAACCCAAAACAACGGAATGTAGACCAAGCCATAAGGCAGAATTTGCGAGGCAGTGTGGAATTGCACTTATAAGTCGAAGTTGCAAAATCAGAATCAAAGAAATCACAGTCAAATTAGCAATAGCTGGACCCTGTGGAGTCTTTTTTGTTCTATTAGCTTGGTTTTCACTCAGCAGTTGGATGGATTTTAGATACTGGGGGTGGTGATGGTGGTGACTAGTTTTTATGGTGATTTCATTGGCTGCTAGCTGCCAAGGTTGATTCTGCAAGATGGGCAGCCATAAAAATCGAAATAATAATAATGGCAAGTCCCACATTAATATTAACCTGACCAAATACCCTCTCTTTGTGAGTGAGACACAGAAATACATCTCTGTTTTCCAAAGAATTCTGTTTGCTCATTATTTAGCAGCACCCATCTGTTGTCAACTCAGACATGGCCAGAGTGAAGACTGTGGCTTCTTGAGATGTGGCTTTTCTTTTTCAGTGATCTCTTAGGAAAGAGAGTAAATATAAACTGTCCTCCAAAATGAGACAAAGTCTGCAGACAATTGCTTTATTCCTCTGCCCCACCCCCACCCCACACATAGGGAAAGCGATTCAGTGTGACAACACTGCCCCCTGCTGTAAAATGGGAGGAGGGGAGACATCTACTTAATTTTCCAAGGAGATTCTTGCATTCAAAAATAGGAATTATGGCTAAGAAGAAATGAAGGATCTCCAGGAGATCTAAGCAGGTTTAGGGAGAAATCCGAAGCTGATCTTCCATTATATTATAGGAAATTGCTTTCGATGGGTTACTTTCTGCGAGATTGTATTTTCTCGAAATGGGGGGGGGTGTCTTCTCTTTTCTCTTAAATCTCATAAATTCATAGAATGAATTAGTTAGGAAAAACCTTCTAGGTCATCTCATAGAAACCGTCCTTAAGAGGTGGCCATCCCGGTCCTGTCTGCAGACCTGCCACCAAAAGCGACTGCTCTACCCACACTGAGCCAAGCTTGACCTGTCCCTCCCTCATCCAAGGTTCCCTCTAGGCACACAGGACGGCAGCATTGATCATCTGTCAAAATCTGGTCTGTGCTAGTTTTGAGTCTCTGTTGAGAGCAGAATAATTCTTATGGTCCCTGCTGTTGAGAAATTCTATAGAGCTGAGAAGTGTGAAACAGTGAGGCAAGAAGGCATTTCATCCTTAATCTGTATGGAGCAGAGAATTTTGCTCAGTAGAGAGGACCACAAATCATGGATTCCTGGATAATGTAGTTAGAATGAACCCTCCATAAAAGTTTGTTTGAAACTATAGGAGTTCTTCGAAAATTCCTTTTCCATGGCTTTCATTTTAAATATTTCCTTGGATGGGACCCTTTTAATTCAGGCAGATTTTGTGCGCCTCTTCCATATATCACCAAGGGGTTGCTCCAATACGGGCAAGAGAGAAGTCATGGAGAGGCTGAGCAATTTAGCCTGCTGGAGAAAAATGAGCAAAGGACCACCACTCTTTTCATCGTAATTGTTTAGTATAATTTCTATTTTATCCTCATGGAAGCTGCTGGAGAAGTAGGCAAGTTCAAAGGGACAACCACAGGTATTATTTCAGTGATCGTCAGATACGGTATTGTGTGCAAGAGCTCCCAATACCAGGTACCATTACCAGTCTTTTCCAATTGTAGAGGCAGAGGTTCCCTTCGTCTTCAATTCAAGAAGAGAATATCTTGTCAGGCTTCCGATTTCCTCCAGCAATCCAGAGGTTTGGCCGGAGAGATGGAGGGACTCTCCAGGCCTCCTCACATCCCCTCCAGACTCCACCAACTGGCCCTCTGACTGGACACCTACAAAGAAAGGTGTTTTGGTGAAATCTCCCGTGTACAAGCAGAACACATGGAAAGAACCAGAATAGGGAGGATACAATTACCTCTGAGGACTGCTAGGAAGGACACCAAGTTCAGTCACAGGATCATTTTTGCTCCCTCTAAGGAATGGGGGGAACTGATAAGAAAGGATTTGGGAAAGAGCAGAAACTTTGTGCTGGTGGGTGTAGCCTGAAAAGGAAGCCATGGGGCTCCTTTAAAGGGGAAATTGTGCCTTGATTTGCCTGTCGCTTGGAATAAACGAGCCTCTCAGGGCTTTGCCGTAAATATGTCTTTGCACACAATATTTCAAATAAACTTCCAGATTAAAAAAAAAAATCAAGACAGTCATGGATTATTATTATTGTTTTTTTTTTAATATTACTATTAAAAAATTCAGAGTAAGTAAAGCAAGGTTTGATAATACCGGTGCAGTTCCGGAAAGTGTTTATATATAAGAGGAGGAAAACATCCAATGAAAATTATTTAAATAGCCACGTGAGAGACCGAACATGAAAAGGATGGCACATCTGAGATCATCATGTTTGCTCCCCAGCGGTTCCCTCAGCCACGTTCTTTGACGAAACCCAAAACAACTAATGCAGACCAAGCCTTAAGGCACCATAATAAGCCACATTTGATTTGCACTTAGATGTCCAAGTCACAAAATCAGAATCAAATCACAGCCAAGGGAGAAATAGCTGGACATTGTGCGGTCTTTTTTTGTTTAGTACATTGGTTTTTAATTTGGCAGTTGTGTGGATTTTATATATTGATTTTTGGGATGGCAATTTTGTATGATGATTTTAAGAGCTGCTCGTTGCCCAGAGTTGTTTCCACAAGATGGGAAGCCATACAAACTGAAATAATAATTCTAATTATCTCATGCTACTTCTGTTAATTTTAATGCTACCATGTCCACTCTCTCTGTAACCAGAGAAATACGAATATCGTACTTATAGTCTCCAAAAATTCATTTTGCTCTACATTTAGCAAAGCACATCTGCTGTGGAAAGGAGTATTGTCGACATGGCTTCACGGTGAGGGTTGGTTATTTATTTATTTAGTTCTCAAATTTCTCACCGACCATCTCCTCCGACCGGAGGGACTCTGGGCTGTTTCTAATACAGAACAATAAGTATACAATAGAATTCTAATAAATATACAATAAAATTCTAATAAAATCCCACTAAAAATAAAACTAAAATTACAACAATTTATTAACTACCCCACCTCGTGAAATCCAGATGGCTGTGATCTCCTTCAGTCATTATGTAGGAAGGGCCCTTCAAGGCACTAGCCAACCCCAAGTATGTTCATTCTCCTCCCTGCCCAAGCCTGGTGGCAGAGCCAGGTCTCCAACTTCCTCCGGAAGGCCAGGCGCGATGGGGCTAATCTCACCTCCGGGGGCAAGATGTTCCAAAGGGCGGGCGCTACTGCCCAGAAGGCCCACCTCCTGGACCCTGCCAGATGGAATTCTCTTGTCGATGGGGGCCGTAGCATGCCCTCTCTGCATGATCGGGTGGGACGGGCTGATGAAGTCGGGAAGAGGCGGTCCCTCAGCTAACCTGTTCTTGAGGGTATATACGTATATGTATATGTGTATTCATGAATATTTATAGGTTCTGGATTTTGTAGTGTTTAGAACTCCACCCTTTAATGTGGAAGACTGGGGTTCGAATCCCAGCTGGTACCTACCTTAGCAGGAGGGGTGCTTGGGCAGAGAGACCCTCAAGTTTCCACCGCCTACCTCAGAGTTGAGAGTGACCGGAACTAAGAGAGGGTGGCTCGGGCGTTGCCCAGATTGACCAGGTCCTCATCAGAGGTTGGGGAAGCAGGACAGTCCGACAATAAGTTCTACTGGGAGAAACCATAGATGGGTGAGACCAGAGAATCTGGAGTGGATGGAATGCCACTACAGCAGAGGAGCTAATGAGAGGGGATATATGAAAGGGCTGAGTGAACGTCCTTCGTGATGGGATTCCTGGAAGCTTGGTATGCAAGACAGACATCCATAGGCACCTAGAGATGAAGGTCATTTGCACACCATTTAAGAGAGGCAAGAAAAAAGCTAGAAAGGAAGAAACAGAGCAGAATACCTCCAGCCAGCAATCAACACCCAAATAAGCAGGGATTACCACCAAGATTAACACCAGACAAGCTTTCAAGCAGGAAAGGATCCCCTAATCAATCAAGGAACTGGCAACTCAGAAGAACAACCAGGCAGCAAACTGTTCCATCAAGGAACTACCCGGGGGGAAACTGCACCCCACCAACACTGACAGGGCAACCTACTGTGTCTCAGCAAAGAGCGAGCCCCACTCCCTTCGAGCACTGAAGGTGTTGCCTAGTCAGGTAAGGAAATGCCTGCAAGGAAACAGCCAAGTTCAGGGAAGACGAAGGACTCCACAGTTCAGCCCTGAGCTACCAATATTCTCTTCCACTGGTACTCATCAACCCTCGCTGGAGATTGTTCTCAAGCACTCCATGCTGCCCTGCTGAGTTGGCTTTTGGAATTGGCCCTGGAGATGGTGAAGTGTCCCTTCCCTTTGTCGAAGGAGCAGGTTCCTCTCTCCCCCACAGCCCATTCCAGCCCCTTTTTATGACACTGTCGGACCCAGTGAATGTCATTTTTTGAATAAAAAAAGGAATGACCTGCACGAAAGAACTTTGAGAAGGTTTGGTAAGCTAGAGACACTCAATGTGGACTTAACTGCGGAACAAGTATGCAGATTAGGAGTTCAGACTAACGAACCTAAATGCATCATCCAGGTCTCAAAGCTGAAATCCCAGAAAACATATTGGAAACCTTTGCAGAGCCCCTTATTAATTGGGGGTTTAGCTCAGCAGTTGCATCGATTTCACACATTGGGCGTGTTTTTGACTGTAACAGGGACCTGGGGTGTAACTCCAAAACATCTGGAACACCGCTTGAAGACCATCGGCCTTGACAAAATCACCACCAGTCAATTGCAAAAGGCAGCTTTCCTTGGAACAGCTTCCATCCTACAACAATATCTTTAATATTATTAAAATAAAGCATCTGCCCATCCCAGGTCCTTCGGAATGAGTTGATAAGAGGCCAAGATTGCCACCCATTCTAAATATCTGGCTGACCATGAGAAGAACCTTAACAATAGTCTGATTATGACCTATTTATCCCCGATGGCAATCTAACCAAATGATATAACTAGAGTCAAAGTAGTGTGGGCTGGGGAATCACACTAATGGGCTCATCGCACCTCCAGATTAAGTAGAAATGAAAGTAGATTGAATAAAAATGAAGGACCTGCATGAAAGAACTTTGAGAAGTTCTTGCCACGCAGAGACGATCAAAGAGTATTGAACTGTGGAACAAGAAAACAGATTAGGAGTTCTGACTAACGAATCTAAATGCATCATCCAGTACATGCCATAACTGCCGAAGGGAAAACCAGAAGCTTGCCTGGAGAGATGCCGGGACTCTCCAGGCCTTCTAACATTCCCTCCAGACTCTAGCAGTGGCATCTCAGATGGGACAGCTGGAGAAAAAGGAGATTTTGTGAGCTCTCCAGCAAAGAGGGAGAAGGAGAAGAGAGTTACATAGTCCTCCTGTGCTGGAAAAAAGTACACTTTAGAAAGGGATCCTAAGATGTGCATTGCCAGCACTTGCTCTCTGAGGTTAAAACCCTCTTCCACTAATTGAACTCACAGATGCATGCACCTAACCTCATGATATGGCTACCAATAATCCTCTAGAGAGAAGCAAGGCTCAAAAGAGTATTTCCCAAATTGAGGCTGAGTTGGCGGATATACAGGATTGCAACAGGAGAAATAAATGAAGGATTAAAGGTATGTCAGAAAAAACTTGACACCCAGTGTGACTCCTTCTCTCATCATTAAAAGAAAGGACAAGCTGCATTGTTTGCAGTGGCTTCAAGGCCGGTCCAAAAGCAGATGTGGACATATAGGGCTGCTAATGTCAGAGGGAGAGAGAGAGATGTCCTAAAAAGAGCAGGCCATGGAAATAGGTTGAGTGACAGGTATTCTGATGAACAGTTCTGCATACAGGGATCTAATTAATCGAGGGGAGTAGCTGTTCTTCCCAACGCTGGCTTATATTGCAGGGGTCAAAGAGGCTAAGTAATAGGAAAGGGGGATACATGTTTCCAGAAGGGAAACTGCATCCCCCAGGAGAGGTAAGAAAAGGAAATGGACAAACTCCATGAGTAAGTCTGTGAACTGTGCCTGGGAAGGGTTTTGGCAGCCATTTGACTGAAAGGCCAAAAAAGCAGTTTCTGGAATGACAGCAGGAAGCAGAACCCTGAAGTTTGAAAGAAATTAATATGGGGTTCTGAAGAATTGTGTGTGCTGAAATGAGAGGGGGGTTCAGGAAAGAGTGGACTGAGGAAACATCAGCCTGGATGGAGTCCGAAATTGAGGTGAGGGACTGATTATATGGACATAAAGAGAAGAGGCTGGTTCTTCCAGAAATAAGGAATTAAGGGTGAACTGCAAAATGAAGGCATGAAGGAAGAAACCTAATTAATGACACTGTATTTTTGTTTTCAGAGACGTTTGCAGAGCTGTTGGGTGAAATGAGCAGTTTTGATTGGCTTCCGATTCGCTTCCTCTCACTGTGTTAGCTGGGCAGTAATAGACTGCCATGTCCTTTGGTTTGAGGTGGTTCATTTGCAGGTACGGCTGGTTCTTGGCATTGTCCCTGGCGACGGTGAAGCATCCCTTCACTTCATCTAGTAGAACTTTCCACTGGGATCAGTATAAATGAATGCCACCCATTCCAGCCCTTTTCCAGGAGCCTGTCTCACCCAGCCCATGTGGCAGCTGCTGAAGGTGAAGCCAGCGGCCTGGCAGGAGAGACAAAGGGACGCTCCAGGTCTCCTTACGCCCCCTCCAGACTCCACCAACTGGACCTGAGATTGGACACCTAAAAAGAAAGATAGCTTAATAAGGCCTCCTGCAGGTAAACACAAAACAAGGAGGAAAAACCCCTCTGTCTGGAGGGGAAAATAATACCTCTGAGGATTGCTAATAACCACATGAGGTTTAGCCAGGGTGTCATTTTTGCTTGCTCTAAAGATTGGAGGATTCCTACTGATGGGAAAACATTCAGACAAGCACTCAAACTTCCTGTTCTTGGGTGTAGCAGGAGAGCAGGATGATAAGGCTGCTTTGAACAGGAAGCTGTCACTGAACTTACATAGCCCTCAGGATAAAAGAGCAAAGGGCTGCTTTGAAATTCTAGAGCTCCTTCAACTGATATTTCAGACATGGTCTTCGAATGCTGAACTAGGCCCAACACCAGTCAAGGCAGATTTTTTTCTTCTTCTTTAGGAAATATATGAAGCAGCAGGTTAATCTTATAGGAAGTAAAACCATGTCTTGCCACATTAGATATCATACAACATCTGGACCCTCCTAAAACATCTGGACCCTTGGACTTCGCTTCACTGCTTACACGGCCTTGGCCAACTGTTTGGTTCCTTCACGAGTTCCTCAGGAAAGTTTGCGACTGCCTCCCTCGTATATTGTGTTGAGTGGCCTGGGACAGGACACACGGGGCCATCTCCATGAGTCTTCGCCACCCACCACGAGAATCATCAGCCTCAGAACTGGAGGAATTCCTGGTTTCAGTGACCTGCCCCTCCCACCATGGGCAATGGGATTCTGTGGGATGGCGCTGCCCCTGGTGGCAGGATGAGCAGAAGCAGGCCCGGCTCTCCAGGGAGATGCTTGTCTTGCCAAGAGGAAGCGGGTCTGGGATGGCCGGGCTCTGCTCCAGGAAATCGAAGCAGGCCTAGTGGGAAGAAGACAATAGAATAGGAAGGACAAGAGACCTCTTCCAGAAAATTAGAAACATTGGAGGCAAATTCCAGGCAAAAATGGGCATGATCAAAAACAAAGATGGCAAGGACCTAACAGAAGAAGAAGAGATCAAGAAAAGGTGGCAAGAATATACAGAAGACCTGTATAGGAAGGATAACAATATCGGGGATAGCTTTGATGGTGTGGTCAGTGAGCTAGAGCCAGACATCCTGAAGACTGAGGTTGAGTGGGCCTTAAAAAGAATTGCTAATAACAAGGCAGCAGGAGACGACGACATCCCAGCTGAACTGTTCAAAATCTTGCAAGATGATGCTGTCAAGGTAATGCATGCTATATGCCAGCAAATTTGGAAAACACAAGAATGGCCATCAGACTGGAAAAAATCAACTTATATCCCCATACCAAAAAAGGGAAACACGAAAGAATGTTCAAACTATCGAACAGTGGCACTCATTTCACATGCCAGTAAGGTAATGCTCAAGATCCTGCAAGGGAGACTTCAGCAATTCATGGAGCGAGAATTGCCAGATGCACAATCTGGGTTTAGAAAAGGCAGAGGAACTAGAGACCAAATTGCCAATATCCGCTGGATAATGGAAAAAGCCAGGGGGTTTCAGAAGAACATCTATTTCTGTTTTATTGACTATCCTAAAGCCTTTGACTGTGTGGACCATAACAAATTGTGGCAAGTACTTAGCGGTATGGGGATACCAAGTCATCTTGTATGCCTCCTGAAGAATCTGTATAACGACCAAATAGCAACAGTAAGAACAGACCACGGAATAACGGACTGGTTTAAGATTGGGAAAGGAGTACGGCAGGGCTGTATACTCTCACCCTACCTATTCAACTTGTACGCAGAACACATCATGCGACAAGCTGGCCTTGAGGAATCCAAGGCTGGAGTTAAAATCTCTGGAAGAAACATTAACAATCTCAGATATGCAGATGATACCACTTTGATGGCTGAAAGTGAAGAGGAACTGAGGAGCCTCATGATGAAGGTGAAAGAAGGAAGTGCAAAAGCTGGCTTGCAGCTAAACCTCAAAAAAACCAAGAGTATGGCAACCCGCTTGATTGATAACTGGCAAATAGAGGGAGAAAATGTAGAAGCAGTGAAAGACTTTGTATTCCTAGGTGCAAAGATTACTGCAGATGCTGACTGCAGTCAGGAAATCAGAAGACGCTTAATCCTTGGGAGAAGAGCAATGACAAATCTCGATAAAATAGTTAAGAGCAGAGACATCACACTGACAACAAAGGCCCGCATAGTTAAAGCAATGGTGTTCTCCGTAGTAACATATGGCTGCGAGAGCTGGACCATAAGGAAGGCTGAGCGAAGGAAGATCGATGCTTTTGAAATGTGGTGTTGGAGGAAAATTCTGAGAGTGCCTTGGACTGCAAGAAGATCAAACCAGTCCATCCTCCAGGAAATAAAGCCACACTGCTCACTTGAGGGAATGATATTAAAGGCAAAACTGAAATACTTTGGCCACATAATGAGAAGACAGGACACCCTGGAGAAGATGCTGATGCTAGGGAGAGTGGAAGGCAAAAGGAAGAGGGGCTGACCAAGGGCAAGATGGATAGATGATATTCTAGAGGTGACGGACTCGTCCCTGGGGGAGCTGGGGGTGTTGACGACCTACAGGAAGCTCTGGCGTGGGCTGGTCCATGAAGTCACGAAGAGTCGGAAGCGACTAAACGAATAAACAACAACACAAAAAACCCAATCAACTTCTCTTTCCTCTTAAATGCCCACCACTGGCCTGTCTGGATGCAAGACATGCTTCAGACCATCCAGGGACTCCTGGCTCTGCCCAATCCCTTCCATGCTCCCTTTTGCAGAGGCCTGTAAGGAGGGATGCTCTCCTCTCCCCCCACCCCGCTTCAGCCTTCTCTTTCCCTCAAAGAACACACAGGGGCTGCAGGGCCCGTGTCCTGCTCAGCAACTTAAACGTACCCTGCGAAAACTCTCCTCTTTCATCCATGAAATTCACGGATCAAATGTGTGGATGGAGGCAGCTCTGGACAACGGGGGTTTCTGTTTGGCTCCAGGCTGAGCTCCTCTCCTCTAGTCCTGTTTAACGGAAAATGCTATTAGCAGGCAAGCAAGGTTTTGAACTTGGTCCTGGCCTCCCTCTTCCAGCTCTGTCACTGCCTTTTTTGTGCTTGTGGGTTCTTTTCAGGAGAAGAACTTTTTGTGATTTTTTTTTTTGGGGGGTATAGTCTTTAACAAATTCAGTGTACCAGTTCAAATTGTGGCTCATGGATGAACTTGCAGAGCAGCTCTGAGCAATGGGAGGTTTTTGCCAGGCTTCAGACTCACTTCCTCTCACTATGTCTCCCACACAGTAATAGACAGCCGAGTCCTCTGGCTTCAGGCTGTTCATTTGCAGATAGATTTGGCTTTTGGAGTTGTCCCTGGAGATGGTGAAGCATCCCTTCACTTTGTCCGAGTAGTAAATGCTAACTGAATTGGAGGTCATCCATGCCACCCATTCCAGCCCTTTTCCAGGGGCCTGTCTCACCCAGCCCATGGCATAACTGCTGAAGCTGAATCCGGAGCCTTGGCAGGAGAGACGGAGGGACTCTCCAGGCCTTCTCACGTCCCCTTCGGACTCCACCAACTGGCCCTCTGACTCGGCACCTACAAACAAAAGGTGTTTTGGTGAAATCTCCTGTATACAAGTATTAAGATGGAAAGGACCTGAATACGATAGAAACAATTACCTCTGAGGACTGCTAGTAAGGACACAAAGTTCAGCTACAGGATCATTTTTGCTCCCTCTAATGATTGGAGAGGAATTGACAGGTGAGGATTTGGGAAACTGCACAAACTTTCTGTTGGTGGGTGTAGCCTGAAAAGAGAAACCATGGGGATACTTTAAAGAGGAAATTGTGGCCTGATTTACATATCACTCATCATAAAAGAGCCCCTCGGGACTTTGAGGTATAGATTTATTTCAACACACCTTTCACATACAGGACATAGGAGAAAGGGCAGTTTAGACTGGAATAATTAAAGCAAATCTGACAGAACCTCCTCAATTCAACTAAGGGTTTTAAGGTGACAGGAAGAAATCATGCCCTGAAATTTCCTTAAATAGCCACGTTAGAGCGTCGACATGGAAAGGATGGGACATCGGAGTTCAGGATGTATGGCACACTGTGGTTCCCTTGACCACGTTCTTTGGAAGAAACCCAAATTAAGTGAATGCAGACCAAGCCATAAGACCCAGTTTGTAAGCCAGAGTTGAATTTTACATAAACATCGAAGTCTGAAAGATGGAATTAAAATAAATAAATAAATAAATAAATCTATTTGAAGGTTTTTTTACTCGGGAACTCTATGGATTACATACTGTATATTGGGGGGGAGGGGCCCATTCCCATTTTGTATGGGCTTTTTATGGGTTATTAGCTGCCCAGAGTTGATTCATACAAAGACTAATAAAGACACCTCTCCCACATTTACTCCGTAGACTGAGAAACAGAAATAAATGACTTCTCATTTTCCAAACAATTCAGTTTGTTCTATATTTAGCAAAACACATCTGTTCTCAACTTGGAGGTGGCTTCATGGTGAGGAATGTAATCTCCTGGGATGTTAAATTTCTCTGAATTGCCTTCAGTGATCTCTTAGGAAAATGAGAGTAAATGTAATGATGCCTCCGAAGTGAGACAAGGCCTGTAGACCTTTCCTTTGTTCCCCTCCCCCACCCCCTCCCCACACATATGCAAAGCTCTTCAGTGTCGCAACTCTGCCCCCTGGTGTAAAACCTGAGGAGGGGAGGCATCTCCATAACTTTCCCAGGTGATTCTTGCATTAAGAAGTGGTGATTTTTTTCATTTCTCAGAAGAAATGAAAGAGCTCCAGGGAACTTAAGCCGGCCTAGGGAGTAACCCAAAGCTGCCCTTTTGTTATATGATAGGAAATTCCTTTTGATGGGTTATTCTATGAGTTACTGTATTTTCTTGTGGTTGTGTATTCTTATTTTTTCTCCTAAATATCATGAATCATATAAAAACGAGTTGGGAAGGACCATCTCGGTCATCTAGTACAAAGCATCCCTGAAAGGTGGGAAGCAGACCCTCTCTGCAGACCTCCAACCAAAAGAGGCTCTTCTAGCCAGATTAAAGCAGGTCCCCCTTGTTCTTCCCTCACCCTCATTTTAGTCTAGGCAGACCGGGTTGGAAGGGCTTATCATTGGTCAAAATCTGCTCTGTACCAATTCTGTAATTTCTCTGATAGGATAATAATTCTTAGCACCTCTTGTCCTTCTTATACCATTCAATTGCAAATGATTTTGCTAAATATGTGACTTAGGGGAAAACATAATTTTATCCTCTTTTTATTTTTCTTTATTTCTTCAAAATTTATTTTTCCTAGATAAATTCCATGTGTAGATACAATGGACCATTTTTGGCAGTAACTGATTATGGAGTCCTCCAGAAAAAAAAGAGGCACTCACTGCATTGACCTTCCTCTTTTCCTTGAAGGTATATTCCATTGAGGAGAGGAGAGGAGAGGAGAGGAGAGGAGAGGAGAGGAGAGGAGAATTGTCCCTTAATTGACAAATGTCCTTGGATAAAGAGTCACTCTCTCCATTCACAAGACAGATTTTTTTGAAACTTTTTGAAATTATGGGCAAGTTCTTTCAGGAAAGCCTATAATGTCAGGACATGAGAAAAAAAACAAGTAATGGTTTATGCCTCATTTACGTTCTTGACACTAAGATTGGCAAGCACCCAACAAGACTGATTTAATGGCTTCTTAAGAGACAGAATGGGATGGCCTAGGTGATTTCAGAAGAAAAAGGATGGGAGATTTTTCTATAAATATGGAGTGCCAATAAAACTAGACTTTTTATTTTTATTCATTTATATTTCAGCTTTCATCATCACCAAATCTCACTTGAACAGCATCTCTGCGCATTTTACGATAAAAGTTCATGTGATGTAGACTAAGCCATTGAGAATGATATGCATAGCACAATCGTTGAAGGTCCATATGTCACAAAACCAAGAAATGTGTTTATAACCAACCTTTTGCCAAATGGCTGAGAAAGATAATCAATCACTTTGCCTTCTCCCAATTGGACTGCAAGAAATGCAGGAAAACTAAGGGACAATCTTCTATCATCCCTGAATTTATATATGATTTTGAATAAAGGAGATACACTATCCATTCACATAATATGGATTTTTTTTAAAATAATTTTGAGATTTGGGGCAAGTCCTTATAGGAGTCAAGACAGGAGTGTTGACTTATTCATACCTGGGATAAAGAGCAGGGCTACATTTGATCAAATAGAAATCTAGCATTGCCATGTGGAAGTTGAGGGACTGATTTTCCTTCATCACAGATTGAAAACTACAAGGTGAGACCATAGGAGTTATTTCAATATTTATTTTCCATTTAATTTAATTAATTATTTAAAAAATGGCAGGAAGCATTCCGAGACAGCCTTCCATCGTGATGCGATGTAAAGTTTGCAGGACATTCCCACAGTCACAGTTGGAATGATTGACCAGCCCCCATTTGTGTTTCCGGTATTGGCGCCTGCCATGAGGAGTATGAATCCGGTTAAGCCCTGTACAGTTTTTCCTTGGGAGATCAAAGTCATAGGGGCAGGAAAGGGGGATACATGTTTCCAGAAGGGAAACTGCATCCACCAGGAGAGGTAAGAAAAGTAAATGGACGTACTCCACTGGTAAGTCTGTGAACTGTACCTGGGAAGGGTTTTGGCAGCCGTTTGATTGAAAGGCCAAAAAAGCAGTTTCTGGAATGACAGCCGGAAGCAGAATCCTAAGGTTTGAAAGAAATTAAAATGGGGATATGATAAACTGTGTGGGGGGAAATGAGAGGGGGGTTCAGAAAGGACTGGACTGAGGAAACATCAGCCTGGATGGAATCAGAAATTGAGGTGAGGGACTGATTAATGGCAGAAAAGAAAAGAGTCTGGTTCATCCAGAAAGAATGATTTAAGGCTGAACTGCAAATTGAAGACACGAAGGAAGAATCCTAATTAATGAAGCTAAATTGTTATTGCCAAAGAAATTTGGAGAACGGCCCTGAGGAACAGGCAGTTTTTGCCAGGCTTCAGACTCACTTCCTCTCACTGTGTCCCTCGCACAGTAATAGACTGCCGAGTCCTCTGGCTTCAGGCTGTTCATCTGCAGATACAGCTGGCTTTTGGAGTTGTCCCTGGAGATGGTGAACCACCCCTTGACTTTATCCGAATAATAAATTGGAGATGAGGATCTACCAATCACTGCCACCCATTCCAGTCCTTTCCCATGGGCCTGTCTCACCCAGCTCATCCAATAGCTGCTGAAGGGGAAGCCAGAGACTTGGCAGGAGAGGCGGAGGGACTCTCCAGGCCTTCACAGGTCCCCTCCAGACTCCACCAACTGTTCCTCAGACTGAACATCTAAAAAGAAAGATAGCTTTATAAGGCCTCCTGCAGGTAAACATAAAACAAGGAGGAAAAACCCCTCTCTCTGGAGGGGAAAATAATACCTCTGAGCACTGCTAATAACAACATGAGGTTTACCAGAGTGTCATTTCTGCTTGCTCTAAAGATTGGAGGATTCCTACTGATGGGAAAACATTCAGACAAGCACTCAAAGTTTGAGTTCATGAGTGTAGCAGGAGAGCAGGATGATATGGCTGCTTTGAACAGGAAGCTGTCACTGAATTTACATAGCCCTCAGGATAAAAGAGCAAAGGGCTGCTTTGTTCTTGGAGAGTTCCTTCAAGTGACATTTTAGACATGGTCTTTGAATGCTGAACAAGTCCCAACACCAGTCAAGGCAGTTTTTTTTTTTTAATCCTTAACAAATATATGAAGCAGCAGGTCTATCTTATGGGAGGTACAGTAAAACCATGTCTTAAAGGCCATGTGTCTCATTTGAGCAGGACTGCTCCTGAATTTGCATAGCCTTCTGGATCAAAATGCCAGTCTCTGCTCTGACGTTCTAGATTCTCATGAAGTTTTATAGCGCGGATGAGGTTTGGATTATGAACAGGTTCTGACTTCCTTTCCTCACAGCAAATACGATTGGCAGCTTAACAAAGGTCCTGCATTTGTTCCCAGCTTCTCTCTTCCACCTCTGTCTTTTCATGTGCTTTTTTTTTTTTCTTTTCCAGGGAGAATATTTTTCTGCTTTTTTTTTTTTTTTGGTATGATTCTTCACAACTGCAGTGTACCAATTCAAAGTGTGGTTCATGAATGAATTTCCAGGGCTGCTCTGAGAAATAGCAGGTTTTTGCCAGGCTTCAGACTCACTTCCTCCCACTGTGTCTCTCACACAGTAATAGACTGCCGAGTCCTCCGGCTTCAGGCTGTTCATCTGCAGATAGAGTTGGCTTTTCGAGTATTCCCTGGAGATGGTGAAGCGTCCCTTGACTTTGTCCGAGTAGGAAATGGTACCTGAAGTGTAGCTTATGTAAGCCACCCATTCCAGTCCTTTTCCAGGTGCCTGTCTCACCCAGTCCATGTCAGAGCTGCCGAAGTCGAATCCAGAGGCTTGGCAGGAGAGATGGAGGGACTCTCCAGGCCTCCTCACATCCCCACCGGACTCCACCAACTGGCCCTCAGACTGGGCACCTACAAAGAAAGGTATTTGGGTGAAATCTCCTGTATAAAAGAATTAAGCTGAAAAGGACCGGAATATGATAGAAACAATTACCTCTGAGGACTGCTAGGAAGGACACCAAGTTCAGCCACAGGATCATTTTTGCTCCCTCTAATAATTGGAGGGGAATTGACAGGTGAGGGTTTCGGAGACTGCAGAAACTTTGTGTTGGTGGGTGTAGCCTGAAAAGAGAAACCACCACGGGGCTCCTTTAAAGGGGAAATTGTGGCCTGATTTACATATTGCTCAACATAAAAGAGCCCCTCAGGGCATTGAGGTAAAAATGTCTTTCAACACACCTTTCACATACAGGACATAGAAGAAAGGGCAGTTTTACACTGGAATAAGCTTCTGACAGAAGCTCCTCATTTTAAGTAAGGGTGTTAAGGTAACAGGAAGAAATCATGCCCTGAAATTTCCATAAACAGCCAAGTTAGAGCTGGACATGGAAAGTATGGCACATCGGAGTTCAGAATGGTTGCTCCACAGTTGTTCTCTTGATCACGTTCTTTGGAAGACACCCAAAATAAGTGAATGCAGACCAAGCCATAAGGCCCAATTTGTAAGCCACTTTTGAATTTTGCATACACAATGAAGTCTGAAAGTTGGGATTAAAAAAAGTAAATATATCTGAAGCCTGTAGGGTGTTCCTGATTAGTTTGGTTTTTTACTCGGCAACTCTATGGATTACATACTGTATATTGGGTTTTTTTTTTCCCATTTTTTATGGGTTATTAGCTGCCCAGAGATCATTCATACGAATACTAATAAAAATATTTCTACACTTAGTCCGTGGACTGAGAAACACGAATAAATGACTTTTCATTTTCCAAACCATTCAGTTTGTTCTATATTTAGGAAAGCACATCCGTTCTCAACTCGAATGTGGCTTCATGGTGAGAAATGTAATCTCTTGGGATGTTAAATTTCTTTGAATTGCCTTCAGTGGCCTCTCAGGAAAATGAGAGTAAATGTAATGATGCCTCCGAAGCGAGACAAGGCCTGTAGACCATTCCTTTGCTCCCCTCCCCCTCCCCCACCCCCACCCCACACATATGCAAAGCTCTTCAGTGTGGCAACTGCCCCCTGGTGGAAAACCTGAGGAGGGGAGGCATCTACTTAACTTTCCAAGCAGATTCTTGCATTAAGAAATGGTAATTAGGGCTCCGAAGAAATGAAAGAGCTCCAGGGAACGTAAACTGGTTTAGGGAGAAATCCAAAGCTGCTCTTTTGTTATATAATAGGAAATTCCTTTTGATGGGTTATTCTATGAGATACTGTATTTTCTGGAGATTGTGTATTCTTATTTTTTCTCCTAAATATCATGAAATCATGTAAAAACGAGTAGGGAAGGACCATCTCGGTCGTCTAGTACAAACCTTCTCTAACTGGTGGGGAGCCAGACCCTCTCTGCAGACCTCCAACCAGAAGAGGCTGTTCCAGCCAGATTGAAGCAGGTCCACCTCAGTCTTCCCTCGCCGTCGTTTTACTCCAGGCAGACCGGGTTGGAAGGGCTTATCATTGGTCAAAATCTGCTCTGTACCAGTTCTCTATTCTCTCTGAGAGGAGAATAATTCTTAGCACCTCTTGTCCTTCTTCTGCCATTCATTTGCAAGAGATTTTGCTAAATATGAGACTTAGAGGAAAACATTATTTTATCCTGTTTATATTTTTCTTTATTTCTTCAAACTGTATTCCACTTTTTTTACAAAAATTCCATCTCTACATTCACAGGACCACTTTTGGCCATTTCCTATCCTTAAATTAAAGCAGAAGCTGTCACGGAATATACAGTCCTCAGGATAAAAGAGGCACTCAGTGCATTGACCATCCACCTTTCCTTGAAGGTATATTTCACACAAGAGAGAGGGGAGAGGAGAGGAGAGGAGAGGAGAGGAGAGGAGAGGAGAGGAGAGGAGAATTGTCCCTTAATTTACAAATGTCTTTGGATAAAGTGTCACTCTCTCCATTCACATGGCAGATTTCTTTGAAACTCTTTTGAAATTATGGGCAAGTTCTCTCAGGAAAGCCTATAATGTCAGGACATGAGAAATAAAACACGTGATGGTTTATGTATCATTTAAGTTCTTGACACTAAGATTGGCAAGCACCCAACAAGAATTATTTAATGGCTTCTTAAGAGTCAGAAAGGGATGGCCTAGGTGATTTCAAAATTAAAAGGATGGGAGATTTTTCTATAAATATGGAGTGCCAATAAAACTAGACTTTTTATTTTTATTCATTTATATTTCAGTTTTCATCATCACCCATCTCACTTGAAGAGCATCTCTGGACATTTTGCCAGAAAAGATCATGTGATGTAGAATAAACTACTGATAATGATAAGCATAGCACAATCGTTGATGGTCCGCACGTCGCAAAGCCAAGAAATTTGTTTATAACCAACCTTTTCCCAAATGGCTGAGAAAGATCATCATTCACTTTGCCTTCTCCCAGTTGGAATGCAAGAAATGCATGAAAACTGAAGTACAATCTTCTATCATCCCTGAATGTATATATAATTTTGGATAAAGGAGATACACTCTCTATTCACATAATGTGGATTTTTTTTTAAAGAATTTTGAGATTTTGGGCAAGTCCTTATAGGAGTCAAGACAGGAGTGTTGACTTATTTGTACCTGAGATAAAGAGCAGGGCTACATTTGATCAAATAGAAATCTAAAATTGCCATGTGGAAGTTGAGGGGCTTATTTTCCTTCATCCCAGATCGAAAACTACAGGGTGAAACCATAGGAATTATTTCAATATTTATTTTCCATTTAATTTCCCTGTTGAGCAAAGAGGCTGAGCAATTACAATCTTCCCCCCACACGGATGGTAGTGGAGGGGATGGCAGGTCGAGGCATCCCTGGGTGGGGAGGGGGTGGCAGCAGGAACTGCCAGGCAGCTACCAAAGGCAGGAAGAGAGTCCAAACTCAACGGACCCAGGAGGATTCTGGGAGAGGATCTCTGCAATTCCCAAAGTTCGGTTTCTTGGCTCTTCCCGGCGGTGGGGAGGGAGTATCAGGATTAAGGGAATTGAATATCTATTAATATAGAAGGGAAGACAAATGAGCATCATATAGAAAAGAATTTAACTGAGGAGTTTGTTGTTGTTTATTCATTTAGTCGCTTCCGACTCTTCGTGACTTCATGGACCAGCCCACGCCAGAGCTTCCTGTCAGTCGTCAACACCCCCAGCTCCCCCAGGGACGAGTCCGTCACCTCTAGAATATCATCCATCCACCTTGCCTTTGGTCGGCCCCTCTTCCTTTTGCCTTCCACTCTCCCTAGCATCAGCATCTTCTCCAGGGTGTCCTGTCTTCTCATTATGTGGCCAAAGTATTTCAGTTTGGCCTTTAATATCATTCCCTCAAGTGAGCAGTCTGGCTTTATTTCCTGGAGGATGGACTGGTTGGATCTTCTTGCAGTCCAAGGCACTCTCAGAATTTTCCTCCAACACCACAGTTCAAAAGCATCGATCTTCCTTCGCTCAGCCTTCCTTATGGTCCAGCTCTCGCAGCCATATGTTACTACGGGGAACACCATTGCTTTAACTATGCGGACCTTTGTTGTCAGTGTGATGTCTCTGCTCTTAACTATTTTATCGAGATTTGTCATTGCTCTTCTTCCAAGGATTAAGCGTCTTCTGATTTCCTGACTGCAGTCAGCATCTGCAGCAATCTTCGCACATAGAAATACAAAGTCTTTCACTGCTTCTACATTTTCTCCCTTTATTTGCCAGTTATCAATCAAGCTGGTTGCCATAATCTTGGTTTTTTTGAGGTTTAGCTGCAAACCAGCTTTTGCACTTTCTTCTTTCACCTTCATCATAAGGCTCCTCAGTTCCTCTTCGCTTTCAGCCACTGAGGAGAGATGGCGGTATTCAGAGAATCTAATGGGATTGAACTGAAATATTCATCAAGGAAGAAATGTAGGTAATGAGTCCGTATTTGTACCTCTCAAGAAATGTTAATGTTTTTGTAAATATATATATAAAAGCTTCCTAGTACATTCTCTTGCCCTAATATTTCCTTCCCCCTGTCATGGATTCTTTTTAAACTATTCCCAATTTGATTGCCTCAGGCTCAAAAGATCCCCCCAAAGCAGCAGAACATATGACAACTGGAGTTTTTAACTTAATTCATTTCATTCATTCATTTCCTGTCATGCTTTTATTATTTTTTTTATTATTATTAATAACTCAAGGCATAGCAAATACTTCCTTTCTCTGTGTCTCCTGCAAAGTAATAGATTGCTGTGTCCTCTGGCTTCAGGCTGCTCATTTGCAGATACAGCTGGCTGCGGGAATCGTCCCTGGAAATGGTGAAATGCCCCTTCACTTTGTCCAAGAAGTAGGTTTCTCCATCATAATCTACCATTGCAACCCATTCCAGCCCTTTTCCCGGGGTCGTCTCAGCCAGTGCATGTTGGAGCTGCTGTAGTCAAAGCCGGAGGCTTGGCAGGAGAGACGGACGGATTCTCCAGGTCTTCTCAGGTTCTCTCCATACTCCAGCACCTGGACCTCGGACTGAACTCCTAAAAAAAACAGTTGTTTCAATAAGCTCTCCTGTATACAAGAATTAAAATGGAAAGAAACTTTAAATAGAGGGGAGAATTACCTCTGAGGACTGCTAGGAAGGACACCGAGTTCAGCAAGAGGAATATTTTTCCTCCCTTGAATGAATGGAGGGAAATTGACAGAAAGGATTCAGGAAAGGGCACCAACCTTGTGTTGGTGGGTGTAGTCAGAAAAGGGAAACCATGGGGCTCCTTTAAAGGGAAAGGGGGTCCAAATTTCCATATAACTTGGGATAAAAGAGCCCCTCAGTGCATTGATGTCATAGATTTCCTTGAACACATCTGACACTGGTGATTTTCAAGATAACTTTCCAGTCCTATGAAAAGTGAACACAAGGGATTTATTTATTTATTTTTGTTTTTATTTTGCTGTGAGGAGATAGGAGAATGGGCAGGTTTACCTAAGATTAATTAAAACAAGGTCCTGCAAAATTTCACCAGTTCTGAAATGTGATTCAAGGTAACAGAGAATGAACATGCACTAAGAATTTTTGAAAGAGAAATGAACAGATCCACAAATTGGAGTTCATGAAAAGTTTTACATTTCGCCTTAATGACGTCCCTTTGAAAAAACCCAAAAGGACTGAACGCCGACCAAGCCACGAGGCACAATTAGGACGTCAGAGTTTAATCAGAGAAATCGGAGGAAGAGAAGAAGCAGATCGAGCCAATGGGGTGTTCTTTCTTTAATAGATCACTTGCAACCTTCCCCGCCGGCTTCCCCATTGACTTTCTGGGGATCCGAGAAGATTGCAGATGGCGATCACGTGATTGCAGCCCCCTAGCAACAATATGTAAATGCGAGCTGGTTGCCGAGGGCCCAAAATGTGGGCACATGATCATGGGGGGGGGGACGTTGCTGCAGCATTTCACGATGGCCAAAAGTGCTTTACTGGCATCAAGCACCCTTTCCAAGGCCGTCATTGCTTTGAATGGTCATTAAGTAACCAGTTGTTAAGTGAGGACTTCCTGTATATTAATGTGGAGGGAACAAGAAAAGAGCAACAAGTAGAAAAGAACTAAACTGGGGAGCGGTGGCGATATTGAGAACCAAAGGGGACTGAACTGCAAAATATCTCAAGGAACAATTATCGGTAATGAATCCATATTTCTACCTTAGCTTAGATTTTATCTTTTTCAAAACGGCCCAGTTTATTCCACTGCCCTGAGATTTCCTTCATGTCCCCTTCCGAAGTTCTAACCATTGTTGGAAGGAAATCTCACCTGCTGAAAGTTTATTTTCCAAGCTGCTTGGAGGTGGAAACACTTAGGAATTTCCTGCCAGCTCTTTATATGGACAAGCTTTGCGACTGTGATGTGAAAGTATTTCCGCCCTCTAGCAATGTCCGTGCAAGCGCACTTGGCTGGTGGATGGAAAGGCGGTGCTCTCTAGGAATTCTAGGAAGGAGCAATTCCCCGGCATTCAGAGGGGGGGCGCTCTGTGGTGGGGCCCCTGCTGGGTTGGGGTTCCCTTTGCTTAGGGCAGTTTGGCTTCTGACCGAGCTGGGACCTCTTCATGTTTGGCGCTGCTAGATCGGAAGGTGAACTTTCTGGAGAATAAATCTTTTGTGGAGATCTCTTCGGCCTGGGAAGAATGATCACCTGAATGGGTCCTTTTATTTGAAAGATTGCTGGCCAAGTCTGAAAGGGATCTTTTGTCAGAACAGCTGGGTGCTTCCTGTTCCATTTTCACCTTTTTCCTTGCTTGAGGAGGGAAATCTGTATGGCGGGAATAGCAGTATTTGGGGAAGAAAGTAAGGAGGAAGAGAGAGATCTTGACTCCTTCTGACCCCGCATTACCCACCGCGTCTTCCAAGATCAGCTGTGGGCTCTCACTTCATTCTGTGGAGATTTATTTGCTGCTTTTCATTCCAACTACACAAACTCAACCTTCTGTGACTGAATCAACATGGAGAGTACTTCTGAGGAAGGGAAAGTTTTTGCCAGGCTTCAGACTCACTTCCTCCCACTGTGTATCCCTAATTAAATTTTAACTTTTTAAAGAACTATCCTGCTTATTCTCCTGCCCTGAGATTTCCTTTGTCTCCCCTACCAAAGCGCTAATCAGATTCCACACTGCTTATTCCAAAATCAGCTCTGAGCTTCCACAAGCTATCAGGGAGATTTATCAGTTGCTTCTCAGTGTGAAGAAACATATTCAACCTTCTGTGACTGAATCAACTTGGGGAGCTGCTCAGAGGAAGAGAGAGTTTTTGCCAGGCTTCAGATTCACTTCCTCTCACTGTGTGTCTTGCACAGTAATAGACTGCCGAGTCCTCCGGCTTCAGGCTGTTCATTTGCAGATAGACTTGGCTTTTGGAGTTGTCCCTGGAGATGGTGAAGCGTCCCTTGACTTTATCTGAGTAGTAAGTGGCAGATGTATCGATCCTTGCAACCCATTCCAGGCCTTTCCCTGGAGCTTGTCTCACCCAGTGCATAGTATAGCTGCTGAAGGTGAATCCGGAGGCTTGGCAGGAGAGAGGGAGGGACTCTCCAGGCCTTCTCACATCCCCACCGGACTCCACCAACTGGACCTCAGACTGGGCACCTACAAAGAAAGGTGTTTTGGTGAAATCTCCTGTATACAAGAACAGCAAATTGAAGCAAATCCTATAGAGAGGTCAGAATTACCTCTGAGGACTACTATTAAGGACACCAGGTTTAGCCACAGGATCATTTTTGCTCCTGATAATGAACAAAGGGGAAATACAGGACAGGATTCAGGAAAGTGCACAAACTTTGTGTTGCTGGGTGTAGCCTGAAAGGGGAAACCGCCGTGGGTCTCTTTTAAAGAGGAAATTGTGTGTCAATTTGCATATCACTTGGGATAAAAGAGCCCATCAAGGCATTGACCTACAGATTTCTTTGCATACTCCTCACACTGGTGATTATATAGATTGAGAAGCAGCTGTTTGTGTCCATCATGGCAAGTGGGAAAAGAGACCTGATTTTGTCTCATCACACTTTGTCTCTTTACTAAGCCTCTTTTGTTAATAAGGTAAGAAAAAAATATCCAGGTCAATCTCTTGGTTTCTCATTTGTGTTTCCTTTTTTAAATTTTAAAACCTCGGCCAATTTCTTTTGTAGATCCAGTGTAACATCCTTTTCTAAATTGTTATCTTGGCCTGTCAGTTGTAAAACCAGTTTTGATACCACCTTTATCTTGTCAGATAAAATTTGTTCTACATCTTTCGTTTCTTCAATAACATCTTTTGCACATAGTCTATAGAAGCAGACATTATTACTGACATTGAGAGAATGGCTACTATTTTCTGATTCTGTTCTTCAAAAGTCTCCTTCATCTTTCCTCTACCTAAAATCTTTAGTCCCCTCTAGTGGCCAGGTTTTGAAATCATGAAATCCTTTATCTGTGTTCTGTCTTGTAAAAACCAAAACAGAATCTATTTGCCATGAGAAGCTATTTGTATTTTATAATTAATTCCAGAATGTTTTTGTGAAAGTTTTGATATTCCAATTTTTCTAGACCCTTAGTCCATTTATAATTTTCTAGGATGAAATTTGATTTAGCTTTTATTTTTTTATCTACCTTCATTATTTTATAAATAACTCATACAAGCGAACAACCTAATACTCCTCCTTCCTCCTCCTATTTTCCCCACAACAACAACCCTGTTGTGTGAGTTGGGCTGAGAGAGAGCGACTGGCCCAAGGTCACCCCTCCGGCTTTCATGCCAAAGCAGGACCAAAAGTTACAGCTTTTTGCTGTTTATTTCAGATTCCTTAAATTCTTAAACTGATGATTAACATTTTCTTTTGTTCAGGATTAAAAGCAGACTCACCCAGCATTTTCAAGCTTGTCATTCTGAAGGTTTCTAATAGCTTAGAAACAGTTAATGAGTAATTTCCCAAACTGATTAGAAAGTGAGGTTTCCAAACTTTAAAAGTCTCCACTGCGGTTGCAAGCAAGGTGGCCAATCCTATTGTTTGCCAGGGCTCAAACTGGCAGGAACCCTCTGTCTGGTGTTCTCCTCATGGGGAACAGCCATCTGGAGCACATGTGGGAAATTTCCCGTCCTCTCCTTACCTGGAGAGGTTCCGAGGGACCGGTCTACTCACTGGTTCCTCGGTCTTTTGCCACGGTTGTCACATCTGCTTTCCCGAAGCTGTCTTCAGTCCACCAACCCTACCCCGGAAGTCCCTTGCAGGGGCAATTTTCAGATAATTTTCCAGTGCAGAGAAAAGGGATGGTAGGCATGTTTTTCATTGTTTGTTTGTTTCTTGACTGTCAGCCTATAGGAAAAAGCAGGTTTACTTTAGAGTAAGTAAAACAAACACATGAAAACTTTTGCCACTTCCCAAAACTGATTCAAGGTAACAGAGAATAAACGTGCATGAAGACTTGCTTATAGAAACCTGTTAGAGAAGGGATATAAAAAAGGCAGGCACATCTTAGGCAATTTGGTACAGTACAGCTTGTTTTCCCTTGTATGTTTGTTTCTTTATTGGAAAACCCTAAATATATTAAATACTGACAAAGCCTTGAGGAATTATTTGTAGTTTTCTTGGGGAAAAAAAATGATATTATGTGGAAGTCCTTGTAAGAGTCAAGGGAGGAATTTTTATTTTTTTGCTACAGAGGATAAAAGGCAGGGTTACACTGAGTAAATAAAAACCTTCCTTTGCCATGTCAAATTTGTAGGTCGGATTTTCCTTAGTCAAATTTTATTTATTTTTATTTATTAATCAAATTTAGCCACCACCCATCTCCCCCAAAAGAGGAACTCTGGGCTGTTTACAATAAAATCAAGGACGAAATATAAACATTGAAATCCCATTAAAAAGATTATTATAAAATACAGTGAATAAATATAGAATCCAAAAAAGGTATAAATTCCAGGCTAGTGGGAGGGACTCTAGGGTGCAAGCCACTCCCAAGAATGGTTATTCACTTTCCTGCCCCAGGCGAGATGGCAGAACCAGGTCTTCAGGGCCTTCTGGAAGGTCAGGAGTGAGAGGGCCTGCTGTACCTCTGGGGGCAAGATGTTCCAGAGAGCGGGGGCCACTACAGAGAAGGCCCATTTCCTAGACCCCGCCAGGTGGAATTATCTTATGGACGGGGTCCGCAACATGCCTTCTCTGGATGATTGGGTGGGGCGGGTCGATGTAATGGGGATGAGACAGTCCCTCAGGTAACCTGGCCCCATTCCATGTAGGGCTTTAAAGGTCATAGCTAACACCTTGAATTGGACCCGTAAGCAAACTGGCACCCATATACTGTAAACTAGAGGTCTGGAAGATGAGACCATAGGATTTCATTTATTTTTTTCATTATTTTTTTCATTTCATTATTTCTCCCTTTCAGTTTGACTGTGAAGGAAACAGGCAGAAGTTATCTGCCCTGTTTCTCACACCTTGAAGTTAGTGGGGAGGACGCCAAGTCAAGGCATCTCTCGGTTGATAGGTGGTGGGAGGGAGATCTACCAGGTTTCTCCTCCAAGGCAGGAAAACAGCCCAAAATAGAGAGACTCAAGAGGGTTTCAGGGAGAGGAGGTTAGTAATAGACAACATTTGGCTCTCTTGGCTCTGCCTGGCTGAGGGGAAAGAGATTAAGGATTAAGGAAACTGAGTATTTATCAGTGTAGAAGGAATTAGAAAAGAGCAACATGTAGTAAAAAAATAAACTCAGGAGAGTTGGCAATACCAACTACCCAAGGGGACTGAACGGCAAAATAGGTCAAGGAACAATTGTAGGTAATCAATCCATATGTCTACCTCTAATGAAATTTTAACTACCCAATTTGTTCTACTCCCCTGAGATTTCTTTTGTATCCCCTACCAAAGTGCTAACCAGGTTGTTGTTGTTTATTTGTTTAGTCGCTTCCGACTCTTCGTGACTTCGTGGACCAGCCCACGCCAGAGCTTCCTGTCGGTTGTCAACACCCCCAGATCCCCCAGGGACGAGTCCGTCACCTCTAGAATATCATCCATCCATCTTGCCCTTGGTCGGCCCCTCTTCCTTTTGCCTTCCACTCTCCCCAGCATCAGCATCTTCTCCAGGGTGTCCTGTCTTCTCATTATGTGGCCAAAGTATTTCAGTTTTGCCTTTAATATCATTCCCTCAAGTGAGCAGTGTGGCTTTATTTCCTGGAGGATGGACTGGTTGGATCTTCTTGCAGTCCAAGGCACTCTCAGAATTTTCTTCCAACATCCCAGTTCAAAAGCATCGATCTTCCTTCTCTCAGCCTTCCTTATGGTCCAGCTCTCACAGCCATATGTTACTACTTGGAACACCATTGCTTTAACTATGCGGACCTTTGTTGTCAGTGTGATGTCTCTGCTCTTGACTTTTTTATCAAGATTTGTCAATGCTCTTCTCCCAAGGATTAAACGTCTTCTGATTTCCTGACTGCAGTCAGCATCTGCAGTAATCTTTGCACCTAGGAATACAAAGTCTTTCACTGCTTCTACATTTTCTCCCTCTATTTGCCAGTTATCAATCAAGCTGGTTGCCATAATCTTGGTTTCTTTGAGGTTTAGCTGCAAGCCAGCTTTTGCACTTTCTTCTTTCACCTTCATCATAAGGCTCCTCAGTTCCTCTTCACTTTCAGCCGCTAACCAGGTTCCCCACTGCTTATTCCAAGATCAGCTCTGGGCTCCTTCTTGATATGATGGAGATTCATCTGTTGCTTCTCATTCCAATTACACAAACTCAACCTTCTACGACTGAATCAAATGCAGAATTGTTCTGAGGAAGAGAGAGTTTTTGCCAGGCTTCAGACTCACTTCCTCCCACTGTGTCTCCCGCACATTAATAGACTGCTGTGTCCTCCAGCTTCAGGCTGTTCATTTGCAGAAAGAGTTGGCTTTTGGAGTTTTCCCTGGAGACGGTGAAGCGCCCCTTGACTTCGTCTGAGTAGTAAATGCTGGATGTACCCATTGCTGCAACCCATTCCAGCCCTTTCCCTGGAGCCTGTCTCACCCACTCCATCCTGTAGTGCCTTACGGTGAATCCAGAGGCTTGGCAGGAGAGATGGAGGGACTCTCCAGGCCTTTGCACATCCCCTCCAGACTCCACCAACTGGACTTCAGATTGAGCTCCTAAAAAAATAAAGGTGTTTCAGTGAGATCTCCTGAATACAAAAACAGAAAATAGAAGGCAATTCTGTAGACAGGGAAGAATTACCTTGGAGGATTTCTGAGAAGGACACCAAGTTTAGCCAGGGGATCATTTTTGGTCTCTGTAACGACTGGAGGGGAATTGGCAGGAAAGGATTCAGGAAAGTGCACAAACTTTCTGTTGGTGGGCGTTGCCTGAAAGGGGAAACCGTGGGGCTCCTTTAAAGGGGAAATTGTGTGTCAATTTGCATATCTGTTGGGAAAAAAGAGGCCCTCAGGGCAATGATCTCATAAATTTCCTTTCAGAAATCTGACACTGGTGATTTTCAACATAACTTTCCAGTCCTATGAAAATGAATGAAATTCATTTTATTGCTGTGGGGACCTAGGAGAAAATGCAGGTTTATATCAAAGTAATTAAAACAAAGTCCTGCAAAATTTCACCACTTCTCAAAAGTCATTCAAGGTAACAGGGAATGAACATGCACTAAGAATTTTGGAAAGACACATGTTAGAGATCGAAAATGCAAAAAAACCCCAGCACATCTGAGTTCTGGAAATTTTTTTCACCTTCCTTTCCCTTTTGAAGCCCCCCCCCCCCCCCAAAGAACTGAATGCTGACCTGGCTATGAGGCACAATTTACCAGCTGGAGCTGAATCAGAGAAATCTCAGGGAGAGAAGAAACAGATGAAGCCTATGGGGTGTTCTTTGCTTATTCGATTGGTTTTTAACTGCACAGTTCTATGGATTTAATATACAGTATTGCTTGTTTTGGGTTATTATTTTGTTTGGTTAAGACTCCCTTAAAAGGAAATTGTCTTTCCATTTGTATATCACTTGGGATAAAAGAGCCCCTCAGTTTTTTTGACTTATACATTCTCTTGCACAGATCTTACACTGGCGATTTTCAACATAACTTTCTAGCCATAAGAACAATTAAGGCAAGGTTTTGTTTTGTTTTGTTTTTCACTGTGAGGACACAGGAGAAAAGGCAGATTTACATTAGTGTAATTAAAACAAAGACTTGCAAAATTTCACCACTTCTCAAAAATGATTCAGTGTAACGCACTGAGAATTTTTGAAAGAGACATGTAAGAAGCAGAAAATGCAATTCCTACTGTTTAATAAGTTGTTCCTCAGTTCCAAGTTCCAACACCACATCTGAATTCAGGAAAATTTTTCCACCTTCCTTCCCCTTTGGAAGACACACAGAAGAACTGGATGCTGGCACAATTTATAAGTCGGAGCAGAGTGAGAGTAATATTAATAATTTTTATTTCCCCCCCAGCAAACTTTCTGATTCAACACCTATAACAAAAGAGTCCTAAAGGTCTCACTAGAGGGCTGATTTCTTCTTCTCAGGTAGCATATAAACAAAATAAATCCCTCTCTTACGGAAGAAGAGGAAACAAACTGGAGCAAAAGGATTGCATTTATCTTTGTCCTTTCATTCCACCTGCTATGCTCTATTGTAGATGGCTGGAAAATGGACACAGAAACACAAAGGTTAATTTTATAATGAATTAGATCTTGGTGAAATACATTATATCCCCCAGTCAGATATACATTAGGTTTTCAAAAGCACTTTTTCCTATCTGGAGACACTTATTGTTTTGTCCTAACAGGCAAGGATGATTGGGAGATTATGGGAGGTAAAAGAGTGTGGGAACTTCCGGGGAAGAAATGGCAAACTGAGGACCACAGTGGAGTGAATAGTGGTCGTGTAGACCGACTCTTCATAATTCCTCTCTGGATAAGGAGACGACTTGAGATCACCCATATGTCCTCCAGACAGTGGCTCCTCATGAGGAGGCCACAACACAGCAGTCTCCAGCAGGTTTAGCCCTCTGGGAGAAAAGGGAATTGCCATCATTTTGCTCAAGCCACAGATGGCACCTTTGAAAGGACACCCAGTGTTCCCTAGTGTAAAATTGGTGATCGTTACAGATGGTCTAAGGGTACAGATGGATCTGAAATAAGAGTTTGGAATTAATTATCAGAACCTTCCCCATAGGGAATTTTCAAAATTATTGTAAAGTTTTCTCTTGTAGAGGGAGCTGTAATTGCATTGAGTTTTCATCCAAAAATGGTGGAAATGATCAGCCTCAGAAGTGTCATCCCCTCTGAATACACCCTTTCTACTGAGTCCATATTCAGGGGGATTTTGCAGACCATCGGTGCCCCCAAGTAGAAAACTAGAGAAGATGAGGCAAAAGGCTTAACCCTCTGAGGAGATGCCTGTATTCTAATCAGGGAAGGGAGATAGG
The DNA here is from genome assembly GCF_035149785.1 of Candoia aspera. Lineage (NCBI taxonomy): Eukaryota > Metazoa > Chordata > Lepidosauria > Squamata > Candoiidae > Candoia > Candoia aspera. Next base: position 112,750,239 of record NC_086156.1, on the reverse strand, counting down.
AAGAAGTTACTGAGCTCCAGAAGACCAAAACAGGTCCAGTGAGAGAGGTGGGGAAAGAATCAGGGCTTGTATGAATTAGGGCTGTGTAATAATTACATTATTACAGCAACAAATTTTGCTGCTGACAACAAAGGAAATAGAAATGAAATTAAGGTATGCAAAACAAAGAGACTTTGAATTTGCTAATAAACCAGGAAAATGGCTGGCTTATAAAATAAGGAAAGATAGGGAGAAGAAAATGATTATTAAAATCAGGGAAAATGATGAAGACTTAATTGATAATAAAAGAATCAAAAAAACATTTTATATATATTTTTTTCACACTTATATGAAAAACAAGAAATTTCATTAGATAAAATTGAGGAATATTTTAATAAGCAAAATCTCCCCAAACTCTCACAAACTCAAGAAGTAGTAATTAACAGTCCAATATCAAATCAGGACATAAAAGAAGCTATAAAGAAACTCAAAATACGAAAAACACTGGGACCTGATGGTATATCGACAGGATACTACAAACACTTTATAGAACAAATTATAAACCCATTTAGAGATTTATTGAATTTGATTATATATGGATCAAAATACCAGAGACATGGACTGAAGATAATATAACACTTATGCCAAAGGAAGGACAAGACACAACTCTAACCAAAAATTATAGACCAGTATCAGTGTTAAATAATGACTACAATTTTTTTACTTCAATATTAGCAGAAAGATTAAAAACAATTCTACAAGAAATTATTGATCAAGATCAAAGTGGTTTTCTGACAAAAAGACAATTGAAAGTTAATCTATGACCCGTGATCGACATTTTGGAATATGCACAACTTCATAATGAATGCCAAATAGCTTCAATATTTTTAGATGCTGAAAAAGCATTTGACAATCTGACCTGGTGTTTTATGATTAAAATTTTAGAGAAAATGAAATTTGGGACATCATTTGTGAAAGGGATTGAAGCAACATACACAACACAAGGAGCTAAGACTATACTGAATGACGACTTGAGAGATAATTGCAAAATAGAAAAAGGAATGAGACAGGGATGGCCCCTATCACCTCTCTTATTTATTCTAGTCCTAGAAGTCCTGAATAGAGATATAAGAGGGGATGGTCAAATAAAAGGAGTAAAAATTAGAAAAAAACACATTTATAAATTAAAATGATTTGAAGATGACCTAGTATTCATATTACAAAATCCCATAGATTCTATAAAACATTTGTTGAAGAAATTAAAGGAATTTGGAGAGTGGCAGGATTTAAGGTAATTAAACAAAAAGAAAAATGTTGAGTAAAAACATGACTCAAAACAAGAAATTTTAATAACTAAATCAGGTTTTACAATCGAAAAAAAGATTAGATACTTAGGAGTAATATTATCAACAAATAATAATATATTATTTCATAAGAATTATGGGAAAATTTGGAAGGAAATAAAAATTGATAGGGAAAGATGGGGAAAATTCCAACTATCTTTGCTCGGAGAGATATCCGTAATGAAAATGAATGTAATACCGAAGATGCTATTTCTTTTCCAAACGTCACCAATCCTAATCAATGAAAAAATATTTAAAGTATGGCAAAAAGATATCTCAAATTTTATTTGGCAAGGAAAAAAAGGGAATTCAATTTAAATTATTACCAGATGCTAAAGAAAGAGGACGGTTGGGGTTACCAGATCTTAAATTGTTCTTTGAAGCTTGTTGCTTTCTGTGGATAAGAGAATGGTTAACGTTAGAAAATCAAAACCTTCTACAGCGAGAGGGACATGAACTCAGATGTCGGTGGCTGCATCTATTTGAAATGAAAAAGTAAAAATGAACAAAGAATTGAGAAATGACACTATTAGAAAAGTATTATTGAGGGTTTGAGATAAATACAACAGTAGTTCATTACAAAACATACCAATGTGGATATCACCACAAGAAGCTTTTGCAAGGAGGGAAAGTTCAGATGATTAGACAAATTGGTTAATATAAAAAGATATAATCAAATATGAACAAGATACACTTATGCTAAAAACGAGAGAAGAAATAGAAGGAGAAGGACATCGGTGTCATTGGTTCACATATATGCAGTTATCTGAACAATTTAAATGAGATTAAAAAATATATAAATTTAAAAAAGAAAAAAAACATAGATCGAAAAACAGTTATATATAAATAATGAGCATATTATGACAAAGATGTAGAAAATATTATTACAATTAAATCAAGAAGATGAACAGGTCAAAGAGTGTATAATTAATTGGGCAAGAAATTTTGGATATATTTTATTAGAGAACTGGGAAAAAATGTGGACAAAGGGATTAAAATTTACTTTGTGTTACCATTTATAGGAAAACTTGTATAAAATGAGGTACAGATGGAATCTAACCCCACAAAAATATGCAAAATTGTATAAAAACGTTTCTAATGTATGTTGTAAATGTTCACAAAGGGAAGGAACATTTTACAAATCACTTTGCCTTCTCCCAGTTGGAATGCAAGAAATGCATGAAAACAAAGGGACAATCTTCTATCCTCCCTAAATTTGTATAAAAATTTTGGATAAAGGTGATACACTATCCATTCACGTAATATGGATTTTTTTTAAAGAATTTTGAAATTGTGGGCAATTCCTTATAGGAGTCAAGACAGGCGTGTTGAATAATTCTTACCTAAGATATAGAGCAAGGTTACATTTTATAAATAAAAACCAAGCATTGCCATGTGGAAGTTCCGGTGTTGATTTTAATAAATCACAGATCAAAAACTACAAGGTGAGACAAGAGGAGTTATTTCGATATTCTTGTCCATTTAATTTTCACGTTGAGCAAAGAGGCTGAGCGATTCCAACCTTTCTCCCACCCGGAAGTTACTGGGAAGGACGGCAGGTGGGGAGGCAATTTTCCTGAACCACCTAGAACATGACTTTCCCTTCAACTGACTCGAAACCCCCGATCTACGTTCCTTTGCTATTCTAAGTATTATAACAGGACCACAATTAGGCTACCCTTGGCCTGAGGTTTTTAGGCCTTATTTTCTGATTTCCGCCCCATCCCTTGGTGTCAGACCACACCACACTCTGGCAGGCCTTGCAGCATCCTGAATTTATTACTACATTTCGACTGCTAGCAGAGGAAAATGACTTTAAACGTATTTAAACTTTCAAATGCCTATATGTTTGTGCATGCGTTCATGTGTGTGTGTCTTTTTGTGTGTACATATGTGTAGTACATCTATGGATAGAGGGAGAGAGGATATATAGACACAGAAACAAATGCACCCAAAGAGGGAGAGGGGCAGATCTGCATCTCAAGAAAGAGTAAATGAGGGTTGAACTTCAAAACCCATAAAAGAATGAAGAGTTCTAATTACTGAATCAATTCTGTATTTACTGATACTTTTTGAGAGCAGAACTTGAGAACAATTTCCCTCTGCTCTTTTTCAGGAGGGTACTGAGATTTCCCATTTTCTTCCTATCCAAAAGGAGAACAGCTCCCACAATGCCCAGGCCAGGATCAGCTGTTGGTCCCTCTTGGGACTCAGGGAGCTTTCTCAGGTCCCTCTCAAGTCTCCTGGGAAAATTCAGCCTTCTGGGGCTGAGCTGACTTCAGAGCTGCTCTGAGGAAGGGAAGGTTTTTGCCAGGCTTCAGACTCACTTCCTCTCACTGTGTGTCTTGCACAGTAATAGACTGCTGAGTCCTCCAGCTTCAGGCTGCTCATTTGCAGGTAGACTTGGCTTTTGGAGTTGTCCCTGGAGATGGTGAAGCGTCCCTTCACAGACTCTGCATAGTACTGCTTACCGGAATTGGTCCATATGAGTGCGACCCATTCCAGCCCTTTTCCAGGTGCCTGTCTCACCCAGCTCATGTCATAGCTGCTGAAGGTGAAGCCGGAGCCTTGGCATGAGAGACGGAGGGACTCTCCAGGCCTCCTCATGTCCCCTCCGGACTCCACCAACTGGGCCTCTGACAGGACACCTGAAATAAAAGTTGTTTTAATGAGCTCTCCTTTATGCAAGAATTAAAATGGAAAGAACCTGAATAGGAGGGAACCAATTACCTCTGAGGATTGCTAGGAAGGAAACCAAATTCAGCCACAGGATCATTTTTGCTCCCGTTAAAGATTAGAGGGGACTTGACAGGAAAGGATTCAGGAAAGGGCACAAACTTTGTGTTGGTGGGTGTAGCCTGAAAAGAGAAACCCTGGGGCTCCTTTAAAGGGGAAATTGTGGCCTGATTTACATATTGCAGTTCGAAAACATGCAAACATAATAGGTACCGCTTCGGCGGGAAGGTAACGGCATTCCGTGCAGTCATGCTGGCCACATGACCACGGACGGGTCTGAGGACAACGCCGGCTCCAAGGCTTAGAAATGGAGATGAGCACCGCACCCTATAGGATACGACTGGACTTTTCGTCAAGGGAAACCTTTACCTTTACTTTACATATTGCTCAGCATAAAAGAGCCCCTCGGGGCATTGAGGTATACATTTATTTCAATACACCTTTCACACACAGGACATAGAAGAAAGGGCAGCTTTACACTGGAATAATTAAAGCTTCTGACAGAAGCTCCTCATTTCAAGTAAGGGTTTTAAGGTGACAGAAAGAAATCAGGCATTGAAATTTCCTCAAATAGCCATGCTACAGTCCGTGAATAAAGAGGATGGCACATCGGAGTTCAAAATGGTTGCTCCACCGTTGTTCCCTTGACCACGTTCTTTGGAAGAAACCAAAATTAAGTCAATGCAGACCAAGCCATAAACATCCAGGTCTCAAAGTTGGAATATAAATAATTGGAAGGCTGTATAATGTTTCTTATTGGTTTGATTTTTAACTCAGCAACCGTACTGATTACAAATATTGGTGTTTTTGGGGGTTGCCATTTTTATGATCTTCTTAAGTGTTATTAGCTGCCCAGACTTGATTCATAAAAATACTAATAAAAATGCCTCTCCTACACTTAGTCCGTGGACTGAGAAACACAAATAAATGACTTTTCATTTTCCAAACAATTCAGTTTGTTCTATATTTAGCAAAGCACATCTGTTCTCATCTCAGATGTGGCTTCCTTGTGAGGAATGTAATCTCTTGGGAAGTTAAATTTCTTTGAATTGCCTTCAGTGATATCTTAGGAAGATAAGAGTAAAAGTAATGATGCCTCCGAAGTGATACAAGGCCTGTAGACCCTTCCTTTGCTCCCCCCCTCCCCCACCCCACACATATGGAAAGAGATTCCGTGTGACAACACTGCCCCCTGGTGGAAAACCTGAGGAGGGGAGGCATCTCCATAACTTTCCCTGGAGAATCTTGCATTAAGACATGGTAATTAGGGCTCCAATGAAATGAAAGAGCTCCAGGGAACATAAGACCTTTTAGGGAGTAATCCAAAGCTGCTCTTTGGTAATATGATAGTAAATTCCTTTCGATGGCTTATTCTATGAGATATTGTATTTTCTTGAGGTCGTGTTTTCTTATTTTTTTTCTCCTAAACGTCATGAAATCATGTAAAAACAACTTGGGAAGGACCACCTCAGTTTTCTAGTACAAACCATCCCTGACTGGTGGGGAGTCAGACCCTCTCTGCAGACCTCCAACCAAAAGAGGCTGTTCCAGCCAGATTAAAGCAGGTCCCCCTCGTTCTTCCCTCAACCTTGCTTTACTTTTGGCAGACCGGGTTGGACGGGCTTCTCATTGGTCAAAATCTGCTCTGTACCAGTTCTGTATTCTCTCTGATAAGACAATAATTCATAAAACTCTTGTCCTTCTTCTACCATTCATTCATGGTGGATGACTGTGGTTTTGCTAAATATGGGACTTATTTGTTGAGAGTCTGTGGATTGGATTGATGCAAGTCCACAATCCAATGTGGCAAAATATTCAGACTTTCTTATAAGTCTTCCTGACATTGGAGGAACAGAGGATGGTTATGGAAATAGGACAGAAAAGGGAAAAGTTGGGAGGATATTAAAAGAAAACTACAAAAGTTGGGAGTGTGCTGGCAGAGCCCATAAATGAACAGGCTGTTTGCAGGGCAACCCCAGGAGGAAGAGAGAAAAAGAAAGAAAGAAAGAAAGAAAGAAAGAAAGAAAGAAAGAAAGAAAGAAAGAAAGAAAGAAAGAAAGACAAAGAAAGATGAAATGCCTTGTTTTTAGCTCAAGGTTTGCGGCCCCAAAGTGGGGGAGGCAGGGGGAGTTCTCGGAAGATTGGGTCGAGGAGGTATTCCATGGAATGGAGGGCTTGGGAAACAAAGGTGACAGGCAGGGTGCAGGCTGGACCCTGATCAAAGAAGTGACATTAGAGAAGAGAACACACCGCGCGGAAAGGGCCTGGAGAGACGCAGGCTCTGTGGGGAGGGGAGTTGAGTTAAATCACAATAGGGCAGTTGAGTGTGGATTGTCTCCAATAGGCATGGGAGCAGCTAGATTCATCTTGATGGGAGCTATCGCCGTTTTAATAAAGCATTCCTTTCTCCTGGCTGAGAGGCAGGGAGGAAGAGCTTCTGTGTTCCTGCAGGGCTGTGATGGATTGCATGTGGCAACAGCCTGTTGAGGCATTGGTGTGCGGTTTTCTCTTTGAGAGCATTTGTTTGTCTGAATGTGCACGTACATGTAAGGTTGAGAAACTGTTTTGAGTTGTGAAAAGAGAGTTGAGAGATTGTGTGAGTCTATTCCTTAGGAGGCTGCAGGTTCTGGCCATGCCTGCATCCACCATTTATTCTGGTTTTGTGTGTGTGTGTTGTGATTTGTGTAATTTAAATGCATATGATGGGAACGTTGAAAGGTTTTTGTCAATCCTTTCCCATTTGTTTTTTTTGTTTTTTTGTTCTTTAATTGTTTGAGGATTATGTGTGTTTCATTATTTGCCCAGTCTCACCCAAACTCCCCCCTTCAGTCTGCCTCTTGCCTGCTTGTTACAGGCTTGAGGATCCAGATGAGGGGACAGAAGGGTGACAGAGGGGAGGGGCAGTGTTTTTACAGAAGATCCTTTACTCCCCCATCTTTTTGGATTCTTCCTTTTATAATACCTTTACACACATCAGAGACAATCCTTTAAGTTTCTCTTTCAGCAGCTGCTGCTGTAGAAGGAAATGATTACCCTCTTGTGAAAAGGGGGGGGAATGTGGGCAGTTTCAGAGAAGCAATGACTCAGAGAGGGGGGGGGAACCCCTTTGCTCTCACAGCTTCACTCTGCTCTGCCCCTGGCATTCCTGTTTTAGAAAAGTGTGTGTGTTTTTATAAATTTTATATGGATTAAATTTTAATCCCTCCTCAACATGGCACATGATGATAAAAACAGGAGAGGGAGAGAGGAAAAATTTTGGACAATGTATGGTTTTAGTAGAGCTTCCATGGACTGGTATGATCTATCTGAATTTTGCTTTTGTTTTTTGTTTTTGTTTCTGTTTTAACAATTTTGGCTATGGAAACAGTCCACACACTAGATAAACTCTTATGTCAATGCTTTCTTGTTTTTCTAGTTTTACAAGTTTTGATTTTAGGGAAGTTATTGGGGAATTAAATATTGGCAATTGAAGTATAATATTGTTTTTATTGAAAAAGAATGACTTTAAGTCATTATATATATATTAAAATTAGAGGTTTGGCTATAAAAGTTTTGACCCAATTTTGGGGGTTTTGAAAAAGACTTGTTGTTTAAGCAATGGGGTCAGGTGGCGACGAGATGGCCAGCCTACTTACTTAGGGTGGTATTTTGCTAGGGCAGGAAAATTAGTTTTATCCAAAGTAGTGCTTAGATATATCCAAAACTACACCTACCAATCTAGTCACATGGGACAAATGCTTTAGGGGATTGCGTGTCTAGAATATTTCTTTGTCCTGGAATCTTTTTGAAAGCCAAACAGGTGTGTGTGAGAGATGTGTGGTATGCCAAAAGGGCAACCCAAAGACCAACCAAGTTCAACTCCAGGGGAACCTCCAAAGGGGGGTGGCCCTGGGGTGAACTGTTTCTTAGAATGGGTGAAAGGCTTTCTTTATAGGCTGAAAAGACACTTGGAGGGGCTAGGACCAAAGGCAGCATTAACATGGACACAGGCCTTTTTAGTGACAATACTAAGTCTCTGGATTGCTCCTAAGAAAAGACTAGGAGTCAGTCCCTTTGAGATGGGTGACTCTATCTTGGAATTCTTACTGGAGAAGTAGGAGACATGCATGCCATGGGGAAGAAATTTGTCTGCAAGTATTTGAAACAGTTATCTGTGCAAGTCTTGTCCTTGTCTCCCTATCTACAGGAACACAGAGTCCAACTGTTGGAACAGCAGACGCATCCTTTTAAGCCTGGAAATCGAGTCAAACCAGATGGAGGGGAGTCGGCAACTGAGTTGGGAGAAACCCTAAAGAAGACACTGGTGTTGCCAAATATTGCTGGACACTGGACTGTGCAGCCCCAGGAAGACCAAGAAATAGGGTGCACCATGCGCCTGGACTTTTTTCTAATACCTTGTAGTTTTGATGACCATAATAGTCCCTGGACCTGGAAAAGAGAGTCACAGGCTTCAAGGGAAGCCTTGAAGATGTACTCAATTTAGAACAATAGGGAATTTATATTTTCATATGAAAAGGGATTAGGATACAATTCTGAAATCCAGCCTACCTGTAGTATGGAACTACGGTTAATCCACTGGTTTGGATTTGTTAGCCTTATAGGCTGGTGCCTGAGTCACGGGTGGACTGATAAACAACTATTAAATGGGGGGGGGGGCGTGCTTTAAAACCCAGAAGGAATAAGAGGGATGCACCAGGAGGATCATAAGACAATGAAGTGTGTGTAGACGGGGTGGGAGTGCCTAGGGGAGTGCCGGATGAGTTCAGGGCTAGAGGCCAAATTTTGGCGGGATTTGAATCCTTTCTGTTTTGGTGGGTGATGGTCGACAGGGATATGGATTGGATCAATTACATCTATTGTGGCCAACAGGGGTTCATGAACTGTACCGGAGATGTTGTGAAGTGTATTGCAGAACGGTTGGATGCCACTAGTGGGGTGGCCTGGGAGAGTGGAATGGCATTGGATGTGCTGTTGGTGAAGAAAGGGGGGGATTGTAAGATATGGAAAAATACAATTTGTAAACAAATAATGAAGATCTATATATTTATAGCCATATAAGGCAATATCATATAGATCGTGGTTGGGGGAGATTTTAAGGTGTAAATACTAATATTAGCTAATAGCAAGGGAGCAAAGGGAAAGCAATCACCAACAGTATCTCTCTATTAGCAAAAAGGGAGGCTACCTCACAAGTCCTGGCCATGTGAGAATATCAGTCTATCCCCGATGATGACCTTAGTGAAAGTAATCTGCCCTGAAAAGGCAGAATACTTTCAAAGGGGGGAATGAGGTGGAACTGGGGTCAAGGAAACAACAAGAAACAAAGCCCTTTCATCTGGCAATTATCTGTTGCAAGTAAACTATCTGTTGCAAGGGTGGTATGTGCGAAGAAGCCAGACAGGGAGATAAGAACCAGGAATGTATGTGGATATTGTAGCAATCAAAGGAACAAAGAAAAGGACAGAAAGCCCTCCAGCCTCCCTTTGGGCTTGTTTCAGGTTTGTTTTTAAGAATATATCATATATCTTGAGGCTGACACTTATCCTATGCTGAGTACTCACCCGGTGGGGGGGGGGGGTATAAAAGAGGTAGGACCCCGAAACTTCGGGGCTCAGAATTTGAAGGTTGAGCTTGTCTGAACCTGTGCGCACATTAAACTCTTTTCCTGGATAAAGACCCGAGCGTCCTAGTCTTCATTTCTACAACAACACCACACCACACTCTTGCAGGCCTTGCAGCATCCTGAATTTATTACTACATTTCGACTGCTAGCAGAGGAAAATGATTTTATACGTATTTAAACTTTCAAATGCCTATATGTGTGTGCATGCGTTCATGTGTGTGTGTCTTTTTGGGTGTACATATATGTAGTACATCTATGGATAGAGGGAGAGAGGATATATAGACACAGAAACAAATGCACATAAAGAGGGAGAGGGGAAGATCTGCGTCTCAAGAAAGAGTAAATGAGGCTTGAACTTCAAAACCAATAAAAGAATGAAGAGTTCTAATTACAGAATCAATTCTGTATTTCCTGATACTATTTGAGAGCAGAACTTAAGAACAATTTCCCTCAGCTGTCATTCAGGAGGGTATTGAGATTTGCCATTTTCTTCCTATCGAAATGGAAAACAGATCCCAGAATGCCCAGGCCAAGATCGGCTCTTCCTTCCTCTTGGCACTCAGGCAGCTTTCTCAGGTCCCTCTCAAGTCTCCTGGGAAAATGCAGCCTTCTGGGGCTGAGCTGACTTGCAGAGCTGCTCTGAGGAAGGGAAGGTTTTTGCCAGGCTTCAGACTCACTTCCTCCCACTGTGTCTCCCGCACAGTAATAGACCGCCGAGTCCTCCAGTTTCAGGCTGTTCATTTGCAGATAGAGTTGGCTTTTGGAATTGTCCCTGGAGATGGTGAAGCGTCCCTTGACTTTGTCCGAGTAGTAAGTACTGGAACCAGAACCAGAGCTTATCCCTGCCACCCATTCCAGTCCTTTCCCTGGAGCCTGTCGCACCCAGTGCATCCAGTAGCTGCTGAACGTGAATCCGGAGCCTTGGCAGGAGAGACGGAGGGACTCTCCAGGCCTCCTCACGTCCCCTCCGGACTCCACCAACTGGGCCTCTGACAGGACACCTAAAATAAAATTTGTTTTAATGAGCTCTCCTTTATGCCAGAATTAAAATGGAAAGAACCAGAATAGGAGGGAAACAATTACCTCTGAGGACCGCTAGTAAGGAAACCAAATTCAGCCACAGGATCATTTTTGCTCCCGTTAAAGAATAGAGGGGACTTGACAGGAAAGGATTCAGGAAAGGGCACAAACTTTGTGTTGGTGTGAGTAGCCTGAAGAGAGACACCCTGGGGCTCCTTTAAAGGGGAAATTGTGGCCCAATTTGCATATTGCTCTGCATAAAAGAGCCCCTTTGAGGTATAGATTTATTTCAACACACCGTTCACACATGGGACGTAGATGAAATTGCAGCTTTACACTGGAATAATTGAAGCTCCTCATTTAATGTATGGGTTTTAAGGTGAAAGAAAGAAATCAGGCATTGAAATTTCCTCAAATAGCCATTTTACAGTCCGGAAATGAAGAGGATGGCACATCGGAGTTCAAAATGGTTGCTCCACAGTTGTTCCCTTGACCACGTTCTTTGGAAGAAACCAAAATTAAATCAATGCAGACCAAGCCATGAGGCCCAATTAATAGGCCACATATCAATTTTACATAAACTTTGAAGTCTGAAAGTTGGAATTAAAAAAAGTAAATATATTTGAAGCCTGTAGGTTGTTCCTGATTAGTTTGGTTTTTCACTTGGCATGGAATACATACTGTATATTGGGGGGGGGGGGGGTTGTTTCCCATTTTGTAGGGTCTTCTTATGTGTTATTAGCTGCCCAGAGTTGATTCATACAAATACTAATAAAAATGCCTCTCCTACAATTAGTCCATGGACTGACAAACACAAATAAATGACTTTGCATTTTGAAAACAATTCAGTTTGTTCTATATTTAGCAAAGCCCATCTGTTCTCAACTCAGATGTGGCCTCATGGTGAGGAATGTAATCTCTTGGGATGTCAAACTTCTTTGATTTGCCTTCAGTGGTCTCTCAGGAAAATGAGAGTAAATGTAATGATGCCTCCGAAGTGAGACAAGGCCTGCAGACCCTTCCTTTGTTCTCCTCCCCCACCCCACACATATGCAAAGCGATTCTGTGTGGCAACACTGCCCCCTGGTGGAAAACCTGAGGAGGGGAGGCATCTTCTTAAATTTCCAAATAGATTCTTGCATTAAGAAATGGTAATTAGGGCTCAAAAGAAATGAAAGAGCTCCAGGAAAGTTAATCTGCACTAGGGAGTAATCAAAAACCTCACTTTTGTTATATGACAGGAAATTCCTTTTGATGGGTAATTCTATGAGATACTGTATTTTCCTGAGGTCGTGTATTCTTATTTTTTCTCCTAAATATCATGAAATCGTGTGAAAACGAGTTGGGAAGGACCATCTCAGTCGTCTAGTACAAACCATCCCTGACTGGTGGGGAGCCAGACCCTCTCTGCAGACCTCCAACCAAAAGAGACTCTTCTAGCCAGATTAAAGCAGGTCCCCCTCGTTCTTCCCTCGCCCTCGTTTTACTCCAGGCAGACCAGGTTGGAAGGGCTTATCATTGGTCAAAATCTGCTCTGTACCAGTCCTGTATTCTCTCTGAGAGGAGAATAATTCTTTACACCTCTTGTCCTTCTTCTACCATTCATTTGCAAAATATTTTGCTAAAGGTGAGACTTAGAGGAAAACATAATTTTATCCTCTTTTTATTTTTCTTTATTTCTTCAAACTGTATCCCACTTTTTTAACATAAACTCCATCTCTACATTCACCGGACCCCTTTTGGCCATTTTGTATCGTTCAATTAAAGCAGAAGCTTTCACTGAATATACAGTCCTCAGGATAAAAGAGGCACTCAGTGCATTGACCATCCACCTTTCCTTGAAGGTATATTTCACTCAAGAGAGAGGGTAGAGGAGAGCAGAGGAGAGGAGAGGAGAGGAGAATATTCCCTTAATTTACAAATGTCCTCAGAGAAAATACTCGCTCTCTCCATTCACATGTGTTATTTCTTTGAAACTGTTTTCATATTAGGGGCCAGTTCTTATAGGAGTCAGGACATTGGAGGAAATAAACAGAGTATTTTTTTTATATGTCAAATCATGTCACTAAGATTGGCTAGCACCAACCAAGAATTATTTAGTAGCTACTTCAGAGACAGAGTGGGAAGTCATAGGTGATTTCAAAAGAAAAACTGGAGGGATTTTTCTATAAATATGGAGTGTCAATGAAACTAGACATTTTATTCATTTATATTTCAGTTTTCATCAACACCCACCTCACTTGAAGAGCATCTGTGGACATTTTGCCAGAAAAGATCATATGATGTAGACTAAGCTATTGAGAATTATATTCATAGCACATTTGTTGAAGGTCCGCACGTCGCAGAGTCAAGAAATCTGTTTATAACCAACCTTTTTCCAAATAGCTGAGAAAGATAATCACTTTGCCTTCTCCCAATTGGAATGCAAGGAATGCATGAAAACTAAGGGACAATCTTCTATCATCCCTGAATTTATATATCATTTTGGATAAAGGAGATACACTATCCATAAAAATAATATGAATTTTTTTTATAGAATTTTGAGATTTTGGGCAAGTCCTTATAGGAGTCAAGAAAGGCATATTGAATTATTCGTACCTGGGATAAAGAGCAGGGCTACATTTGATTAAATATAATCCTAGGATTGCAACCTGGAAGTGGAGGGGCTGAATTTCCTTCATCACAGATCGAAAACAAGAAGGTGAGACCATAGGAGTTATTTTAATATTTATTTTCCATTTAATTTCCCTGTAGAGCAAAGAGGCTGAGCAATTCCAATCTTCCCCCCACCCGGAAGTTAGTGGGGAGGATGGCAGGTCGAGGCATCCCTGGGTGGGGACGGGGTGGCAGCAGGAACTTCCAGGCAGCTACCAAAGGCAGGAAGAGAGTCCAAACTCAATGGATCCAGGAGACCTCTGGGAGAGGGTCTCTGCAATTCCCAAATTTTGGTTTCTTGGTTCTACCCTGGCGGTGGGGAGCGAGTGTCAGGGTTAATGGAATTTAGTATCTATTAATATAGAAGGGATGACAAATGAGCAACATATAGAAAAAAATTTAACTGAGGAGAGATGGCGGTATTCAGAGAACCAAATGGGAAATGAACTGAAATATTCATCAAGGAAGAAATGTAGGTAATGAGTCCCTATTTGTACTCTCAAGAAATTTTAACATTTTTATTAAAAAAAACAAAAAGCTTCCTAGTACATTCTCTTGCCCTAATATTTCCTTCTTTAACCTGTCATGGGTTCTTTTTAAACTATTCCCAATTTGATTTTCTCAGGCTCAAACGATCCCCCCAAAGCAGCAGAACATATGACAACTGGAGTTTTTATACTAATACTTCAGGGCCAGTTTCCTGCTCAGCAACAAGCCTGTCTCACCCAGCTCATGTGGTAGCTGCTGAAGTCGAATCCAGAGGCTTGGCAGGAGAGACGAAGGGACTCTCCAGGCCTTCTCACGTCCCCTCCAGACTCCACCAGTTGGGACTCTGACTGGACACCTACAAAGAAACGTGTTTCGGTGAAACCTCCTGTTGACAAGAACAGCAAATTGAAGCAAATTCTTTAGAGAGGTCAGAATTACCTCTGAGGACTACTACTAAGGACACCAGGTTTAGCCACAGGATCATTTTTGCCCCTGCTAATGATAAAAAGGGGAAATACAGGACAAGATTCAGGAGAGGGCACAAACTTTGTGTTGCTCAGGGTAGCATGAAGGGGAAACCTTGGGGCTCCTTTAAAGGGGAAATGGTGTCCTGATTTACGTATCGCTCTGGATAAAAGACCCCGTCAGGGCATTGGGGTTTGATTTCTTTGCACACAGATTTCACATATGAATTTGAATGGATGGAAACATCTCCGAACAATCAAGCAAGACTTTTCTTATTGTTATTATCAGGACATACCAAAAGGAGAGAACTAGATGAGAATAAGTAAAGCAAGATCTGATTAAATCTCATCTGTTGGGGAAAGCGTTTAAAGACGAGAAAAATAAAGCATGTGCTGAAAATCATTTAAACAGCCCTGTTAGAGACTGATCATGAAAAAAGGCCACCTCTGAGTCCAGGATCTTTGCTCCACAGTTCTTCCCTTGACCATGTTCTTTGAAGAAACCCAAAACAACGGAATGTAGACCAAGCCATAAGGCACAATTTGCAAGGCAGAGTGGAATTGCACTTATAAGTCCAAGTTGCAAAATCAGAATCAAAGAAATCACAGGCAAATTAGAAATAGCTGGACCCTGTGGAGTCTTGTTTGTTTTATTAAATTGGTTTTTAATCAGCAGTTGGATGGATTTTAGATACTGGGGGTGGTGATGGTGGTGATTAGTTTGTATGATGCTTTCATTGGTTGCTAGCTGCCAAGGTTGATTCTGCAAGATGGGCAGCCATAGAAATCAAAATAATAATAATGGCAAGTCTCACATTAATATTAACCTGACCAAATACCCTCTCTTTGTGAGTGAGAAACAGAAATCAATCACTGTTTTCCAAAGAATTCTGTTTGCTCCTTATTTAGCAGCGCCCATCTCTTGTCAACTCAGACATGGCCAGAGTGAAGACTGCGGCGTCTCGAGATGTGGCTTTTCCTTGTGATTTTTCAGTGATCCCTTAGGAAAATAAGAGTAAATATAATCTGGCCTCCAAAATGAGACAAAGTCCGCAGACAATTGCTTTATTCCTCTGCCCCACCCCCACCCCACACATGGGGAAAGCCATTCAGTGTGACAACACTGCCCCCTGATGTGAAATGGGAGGAGGGGAGACATCTACTTAATTTTCCCAGGAGATTCTTGCATTCAAAACTATGAATTATGACTAAGAAGAAATGAAGGATCTCCAGGAGATCTAAGCAGGTTTAGGGAGAAATCTGAACCTGATCTTCCATTATATTATAGGAAATTCCTTTCAATGGGTTACTTTCTGCGAGATAGTATTTTCTGGACATGGGAGGGTCTTCTCTTTTCTCTTAAATCTCATACATTTATAGAATGAATTGGTTAGGAAAAACCTTCTAGGTTATCTAATAGAAACCGTCCTTAAGAGGTGGCCATCGAGGTCCTGTCTGCAGACCTGCCACCAAAGGAGACTGCTCTACCCACACTGAGCCAAGGCTGCCCTGTCCCTCCCTCATCCCAGGTTCCCTCTAGGCACACAGGATGGCAGCGTTGATCATCTGTCAAACTCTGGTCTGTCTGTGTTTTGTGTTTTTCTTGAGAGCAGAATAATTCTTATGGTCCCTGCTGTTGAGAAATTCTATATCGCTGAGAAGCATGAAACAGTGAGGGAAGCGGGCATTTCATCCTTAATCTGTATGGAGCAGAGAGTTTTGCTCAGTAGAGAGGACCACAAATCATGGCTTCCTGGATAATGAAGTTAGAATGAACCCTCCATAAAAGTTTGTTTGAAATTCTAGGAGGTCTTCTTGGAAAATTCCTTTTCCATGGCTTTCACTTTACATATTTCCTTCGATGGAACCCTTTTAATTCAGGCAGATTTTGTGAGCCAAATACCTATATATATATCTGTGTGTGTGAGTGTGTGGGTATATGTATACAATTGTGTGTGTGTGTGTGTGTTTGTGTGTGTATATATATATATATAGAGAGAGAGAGAGAGAGATTGGGAGAGAGACAGAGAAATATATACACAGACAATGAAACAACTGTAAAGAAAGAGCAACAGGGGTGGACCTGGATCTCAAGAGAGATTAAATGAAGGTTGAACTGCAAAACCAATAAAAAAATTAAGAATTCTAATTATTGAGTGCAATTTTGTATCTCTAGAGATTTTTTGAGAGCAGAACTTGTGAGCACTTTGCCTTTGACATCTTTCAGGAGTTTTTTTTTTTTTTCCTTCTTTTGCTTTGTTTTAACGATTCTTTTTTTTTTTTTTGCTCAGATTTTCCGCTTACGTCCCATCCAAATGGAAAACAGCTGCCACAATGCCCAGGCCACGATCATATCATCTTTCCTCTTGGCACTCAGGCAGCTTTCTCAGGTTCCTCTCATGTCTCCTGGGAAAATGCAGCCTTCTGGGGCTTAGCTGTCTTGCAGAGTGGCTCTGAGGAAGGGAAGGTTTTTGCCAGGCTTCAGACTCAGTTCCTCCCACTGTGTCTCCTGCACAGTAATAGACTGCTGTGTCCTCCGGCTTCAGGCTGTTCATTTGCAGGTAGACTTGGCTTTTGGAGTTGTCCCTGGAGATGGTGAAGCATCCCTTCACTTTGTCTGAGTACCTAATATCACTTGAACCAGAGTTTATGTATGCCACCAATTCCAGGCCTTTCCCTGGAGCCTGTCACACCCTGTCCATGCCAGAGCTCCCAAAGTTGAATCCAGAGGCTTGTCAGGAGAGACGGAGGGACTCTCCAGGCCTTCTCACATCCCCACCGGACTCCACCAACTGGCCCTCAGACTGGACACCTACAAAGAAACATGTTTTGGTGAAATCTCCTGTATACAAGAACCGCAGATTGAAGCAAATTCTATAGAGAGGTCAGAATTACCTCTGAGGACTACTAATAAGGACACCAGGTTTAGCCACAGGATCATTTTTGCTCCTGCTATTGAACAAAGTGGAAATACAGGAAAGGATTCAGGAAAGTGCACAAACTTTGTATTGGTGGGGGTAGCATGAAGGGGAAACCATGGGGCTCCATTAAAGGGGAAATGGTGTCCTGATTTACATACATCTTTGGATAAAGGGTTAGGGTTAGGGTTAGGCCACATGACCCGGAAGTGTCCTATGGACAACGCCGGCTCCAAGGCTTTGAAACGGAGATGAGCACCGCCCCCTAGAGTCGGACACGACTGGACTTTACGTCAAGGGAAACCTACCCCTTGGATAAAGGAGCCCCTCAGGGCATTGGGGAATAGATTTCTTTGCACACAGCTTTCACATATAAATTTGAACGGATGGAAACATCTCAGAACAATCAAGCAAGACTTTTGTTATTATCAGTACATACAAAAAAGGAGAGGTTTAGATAAGAATAAGTAAATTCTGTATAGCTGAGAAGCATGAAACAGTGAGGGAAGCAGGACCACAAATCATGGATTCCTAGATAATGAAGTTAGAATGAACCCTCCATAAAAGTTTGCTTGAAACTGTAGGAATTCTTCTTGGAAAATTCCTTTTCCATGGCTTAAATTTTACATATTTGCTTGGATGGACCCCTTTTAATTCAGACAGATTTTGTGAGGCTCTTTCATATTTCACCAAGAGGTTGCTACTATGTGTGCAAGACAGAAGTCATGGAGAGGCTGAGCAATTTAGCCTGCTGTAGACAAATGAGCGAAGGATTCTTTTCATCGCCAATGTTTAATATAATTTCTATTTTATCCTCATGGAAGCTGCTGGAGAACTAGGCAATTTCAAAGGGACAACCACAGGTATTATTCCAGTGATCGTCAGATACGGTATTGTGTGCAAGAGCTCCCAATACCAGGTACCATTACTAGTCTGTTCTAATTGTAGAGGCAGAGGTTCCCTTTGTCTTCAATTCGAGAAGAGAATATCTTGTCAGGCTTCCGATTTCCTCCAGCAATCCAGAGGCTGGGCAGGAGAGGTGGAAGGACTCTCCAGGTCTTGTCACATCCACTCCAGACTCCACCAATTGGACCTCGGACTGAACTCCTAAAAAAAAATAAAGGTGTTTCAATAAACTTTCCTGAATTAAAGAATTAAACTGGAAAGAAACTCCGTATAGAGGGAAGAATTACCTCTGAGGACTGCCAGAAAGGACACCAAGTTTAGCTACAGGCTCATTTCACGTCCCTTGAATGAATGGAGGGAAATTGACAGGATGGGATTCAGGAGAGTGCAAGAACTTTGTATTGGTGGGTGTAGCCTGGAATGGAAACCAGGGGGCTCCTTTAAAGAGGGAATTGAGTCTTGATTTCATATTGCTTCTGATATTAGTGCCCCTCAGGGCATTTTGGTATAGATTTCTTTGCACACAGCTTTCACGCATGATTTTGAATAGATGGAAATACCTCAGAGCAATCAAGCAAGACTTCTTGTTGTTGTTGTTGTTGTTATTATTATTATTATTATTATTATTATTATTGTTATTATTTGCTTTCATCTGTATGCCTATGTACTATCTCTGCTTTGCAAGGTGCACTGTTGCCCGTTGGATTCTGACAGTGATTCAAGGTTTTGTTCACTATCTGATGATCTGGTGATGTGATCTGGCACGACTACTGTGTTCAGGGTTCCTTCGATGAAACAATGCCATTGATTGGGATCCCAGCAGTGCACTTTGGGATCACCACAGCTGCCCTCTGCAACTCGGTTTCCCCTGAGATTCGAATGGCCCCCATCTCACTGGTGTTTGAAAGGTTCCTGATGAACTGGTTTGTCATCCAGGTCTTTGGCAACTGTGATTGAAGCCCTTGTTCTTCTTTTTCTTTTCTCCTATCTAGGAACAAGGCACAGAACTGTCATCTCCTCTGAAGACACCCTTTCTACTTGCTCCATATTCAGAGGGATTATTCAGACCCACAGTGCCCCCGAGTGTAAAACCTTTGAAGATGAGGCAGAGGGCTTAATGACTTTCCCTGAAATTGACTTGAGAACCCCTGATCTACATGCCTTTGCTATTATAAGTATTATAACATGACCTCATTTAGGTTACCCTGGGCCTGATATTTTTATGCCTTATTTTTCAAGCCAATTAGTGGACAGCCAGGACCACTGAATCGGAGCAGAGCTTACACAGCGGAGGAGCTGTGCACAGAAAAATAATATTATCATAGTTAGCTTTAATGAGCATGTCAGAGGAACACAGGTTATTGATCTTAAACACTCAGCCCTCCCAAGCATAAACAATTACATGCTTAGACACAGTAGGTTCAAAGTAAGGTAAAGGAATATCTTAATCAATTTATTCAAGGTCCAGTTACATTTCCATTCAGAAAGGGTGAAATCTTTGTTCTTTTTTGTCTTCCCTAACTTAATTCACCATTAGCCCTATTACTGCTAAGACCTGCGTGTAGAAAGCGGAATTCACGGCCTACCACATGACACCCAGAGAGATGGACCAGCTGTCATGAGTAAGGATGGCGAGCAGGGGGCTCCCATCCAGGCTGTAAAGCGCATGCGTAGCACTGAGGAATTAGGTACCATTCCAAGAGACACAGATCGGGCCCGCCTTAACCTTTGGGGTTTATATGTCTAGGATTTTCCCACGCTTTTTCAGTTTGTTGGGATTTTCTGTTATGTGGCAGTAATAAAACACTAGAGACCTGTTCCTTGTCTCAGCGTGGTTCCTGGCTGATAGGACACCAGCACACAGCTGTGCGCATAGCTCCCGGTCTTAAATAAGGACGAAGAGAGAAAAGTGGAAGTGGGAGTGGAACAATCAGATTCCTCCGAAACATGAAGAGAGGCATTATGGGATGAACTCAATTTACATGCTAATGCACGTGCTAACGAGGAATGCTGGATTTTCTGGTATCTCCAACAATTTTGTGGCTTTGGCCCCCTTCCTCGGTGTCACACCACACCAAACTATTTGGGGTCTTAGAGCATCCTAATTTTATTACATGGCTACATTGCTACAGCTAGCAGGGGAATATGATTTTAAACATATTTAAAATTTCAAATACCTATATATATGTTTGTGCATATGTCTGTGTTTGTGTTTGTGGGTATATGTATACAATGTGTGTGTGTTTCCACATATGTATGTGTATATATATATATATATAGAGAGAGAGAGAGAGAGAAATATATACACAGACACATAAACAAATATAAAGAAAGAGCGACAGGGTGGATCTGGGTCTCAAGAGAGAATAAATGAAGGTTGAACTGCAAAATCAATAAAAGAATTAAGAATTCTAATGAATGAATCCAATTTTGTATTTGTAGAGAATTTTGGAGAGCAGAACTAGTGAGCACTTTTCCTTTGACATCTTTCAGGAGTTTTTCTTTACTTTTGTTTTGTTTTAACTATTCTTTTTTTTTTTTTGCTGATATTTTCTGCTTTCCTCCCATCCAAATGGAAAACAGCTCCCATAATGCCCAGGCCAAGATCTGTTCTTAGTTTCTCTTCACACTCAGGCAGGTTTCTCAGGTTCTTCTCTATTCTGGGGCTGAGCTGACTTGGAGAGCTTCTCTGAGGAAGAGAGAGTTTTTGCCAGGCTTCAGACTCACTTCCTCCCACTGTGTCCCTCGCACAGTAATAGACTGCCGAGTCCTCCGTCTTCAGGCTGTTCATTTGCAAATAGAGTTGGCTTTTGGAGTTGTCCCTGGAGATGGTGAAGCGTCCCTTCACTTTGTCCGAGTACCTAATATCACTTGAACCAGGGTTTATTCCGGACACCCATTCCAGGCCTTTCCCAGGAGCTTGTCTCACCCAATGCATCCAATAGCTGCTGAAGGGGAAGCCAGAGGCTTGGCAGGAGAGACGGAGGGACTCTCCAGGCCTTCTCACGTCCCCTCCAGACTCCACCAACTGGGCTGAGGATTGAACACCTAAAATTAAAGTTATTGCAATGAGTTCTCCTGTATACAAGAATTAAAATGGAAAGGACCTGAATATGATAGAAACAATTACCTCTGAGGACTGCTAGGAAGGACACCAAGTTCAGCCACAGCATCATTTTTGCTCCCTCTAATGATTGGAGGGGAATTGACAGGTGAGGATTTGGGAGACTGCAGGAACTTTGTGTTGGTGGGTGTAGCCTGAATAGAGAAACCACCAAGGGGCTCCTTTAAAGAGGAAATTGTGGCCTGATTTACATATCACTCAGGATAAAAGAGCCCCTCAGGGCACAGAGGTATAGATGTCTTTCAACAGACCTTTCACATACAGGACATAGGAGAAAGGGCAGTTTAGACTGGAATAATTAAAGCAAGATCTGACAGACCCTCCTCAATTCAGCTAAGGGTTTTAAGGTGATAGGAAGAAATCATGCTCTGAAATTTCCTTAAATAGCCTCGTTAGAGCCCGGACATGGAAAGGATGGCACATCGGAAATCACGATGGTTGCTCCACAGTGGTTCCCTTGACAATGTTCTTTGGAAGAAACCCAAATTAAGTGATTGCAGACCAAGCCAAATTGCCCAATTTGCAAGTCACATTTGAATTTTACATAAACATCCAAGTCTGAAATTTGGAATTAAAAAAAAAATGAATGTATTGGAAGCCTGTAGGGTGTTCCTGATTAGCTTGGTTTTTTACTCAGCAACTCTATGGACTACATACTGTATATTGGGGGTGGTGGGGGTGGTTCCCATTTTGTATGGTGTTCTCATGTGTTATTAGCTGCCCAGAGTTGATTCATAAAAATACTAATAAAAAGGCCTCTCCTACACTTAGTCCGTGGGCTGAGAAACACAAATAAATGACTTTGCATTTTCCAAACAATTCAGTTTGTTCTATATTTAGCAAAATACATCTGTTCTTAACTCGGATGTGGCTTCATGGTGAGGAATGTAATCTCTTGGGATGTTAAATTTCTCTGAATTGCCTTCAGTGATCTCTTAGGAAAATGAGAGTAAAAGTAATGATGCCTCCGAAGTGAGACAAGGCCTGTAGACCCTTCTTTGCTCCCCTCCCCCACCCCACCCCCACCCCACACATATGCAAAGTGATTCCGTGTGGCAACACTGCCCCCTGGTGGAAAACCTGAGGAGGGGAGGCATCTACTTAACTTTGCAAAGAGATTCTTGCATTAAGAAATGGTAATTAGGGCTCAGAAAAAATGAAAGACCTCCAGGGAACTTAACCCAAAGCTGCCCTTTTGTTATATGATAGAATATTCCTTTTGATGGGTTATTCTATGAGATATTGTATTTTCTTGAGGTCGTGTATTCTTATTTTTTCTCCTAAATATCATGAAATCGTGTAAAAATGAGTTGGGAAGGACCATCTCGGTCCTCTAGTACAAACCATCCCTAACTGGTGGGGAGCCAGACCCTCTCTGCAGACCTCCAACCAAAAGAGGCTGTTCTAGCCAGATTGAAGCAGGTCCCCCTTGTTCTTCCCTCGCCCTCGTTTTACTCCAGGCAGACTGGGTTGGAAGGGCTTATCATTGGTCAGAACCTTCTCTATACGAGTTTTGTATTCTCTCTAAGGGGACAGTAATTCTTAGCACCTCTTGTCCATCTTCTACCATTCATTTGCAAAAGATTTTGATAAATATGAGACTTAGAGGAAAACATAATTTTATCCTCTTTTTAGTTTTCTTTATTTCTTCCAAATTTATTCCATTTTTCCTAGGTAAATTCCATCTCTACATACGCTGGACCATTCTTGGCCATTTTGTATGGACGGTTAAAGGAGAAGCAATAACTGATTATAGAGTCCTCAGGGAAAAAAAGAGGCACTCAGTCAGTCTTTGTTTTTCTCCTAAACTCAGGGCAGGTCCCTCAAGCCCTGGTCACCCTGGGGCTCGACTATTGTAACACACTCTAAGTAGGGCTGCCCTTGAAGACCGCCCAAAGTCTTCCAATGGTCCAGAATGCCATGTTGCACGTCATGGTGGGCTTTTCTCAGTATGCCTAATGAACACTTTGCTCCCAAGTTTCCTTGGTTGCCAGGATGATTCCAAAGGTCAGCTCACTCCTGCCCTGGTCACCCCATGGTGTGATTGTGAAATTTACCTGTGGCTCAGAGAAAAGAAGGATGGCAGCAATTTGCTTTCTAAAGATTCCCTCTCATGCTTCTGCTTTGTTCTTTTGCATGTGACAATGATCCTTCCTTTATCACCCTCTTTTAGTTTCCCTGGATGACTGAGGTTACTCCATTCTTTTTGGTGTAATGTTTATTTATTTTATTAAAAGAACATGCACTTCTCTCTGTCTCCAAACTTTGGGAACCCTCTTTGTTATGACCACCCCAACTTGTTTTTCTCCTTTCTTTCCTCCCAAAAGCTTCTGCTGCAATTGAGCAGAGAAACATGAAAACAAGGCAACAACATCCACCTGCCCCCCCATTGCAAAAATCTGGGTAATTGAGGGAACCAAATTATTCACTTGGAGGAAAAAAAAGGAGCAATGTCTCTTCATATCTGCCTGCTTGATTCTCTTTGCAAATCCAAGCAAAACTGGAAGCAGAAGGAAAACAGAACAAGCAAGGAGAGTGTCAGAATTCAAGTCTCTTTGTGGAATTCGGCTGCTTTCTTCTTTCAAGGCCCCCATTCCCTCCACTGTCCTCCCCACTGGCCTGTCCGGATGCAAGACATGCTTCAGACTATCCAGGGACTCCTGGCTCTGCCGAATCCCTTCCATGCTCCCTTTTGCAGAGGCCTGTAAGGAGGGAGTCTCCCCTCTCCCCCCACCCCGCTTCAGCCTTCTCTTTCCCTCAAAGAACACACAGGGGCTGCAAGGCCAGCGTCCTGCTCAGCAACTTAAACGTACCCTGTGAAAACTCTCCTCTTTCATCCATGAAATTCATGGATCAAACGTGTGGATGGAGGCAGCTCCAGACAACGGGGGTTTCTGTTTGGCTCCAGGCTGAGCTCCTCTCCTCTTGTCCTGTTTAACGGAAATGCTATTAGCAGGCAAGCAAGGATTTGAACTTGTTCCTGGCCTCCCTCTTCCAGCTCTGTCGCTGCCTTTTTTGTGCTTGTGGGTTCTTTTCAGGAGAAGAACTTTTTGTGATTTTTTTTTTTTTTTGGTATAGTCTTTAACAAATTCAGTGTCCCAGTTCAACGTGTGGTTCCCCGATGAACTTGCAGAGCGGCTCTGAGAAATAGCAGGTTTTTTCCAGGCTTCAGACTCACTTCCTCCAACTGTGTCCCTCGCACAGTAATAGACTGCCATGTCCTCTGGCTTTAGGCTGTTCATTTGCAGATAGACTTGGCTTTTGGAGTTGTCCCTGGAGATGGTGAAGTGACCCTTCACTTTGTCTGAGTAGTAAATATAATTGGAAGCTGGATATATGAACAACACCCATTCCAGCCCTTTCCCTGGAGCCTGTCACACCCAGCCCATGTAGTAGCATGGTGAAGCATCCCTTGAATTTGTCCAAGTAGTAAATGGTACCTGAATTGTAGGTTATCCATGCCACCCCTTCCAGTCCTGTTCCAGGAGCCTGTCTCACCCAGTACATGCGGTAGCAGCTGAAGATGAATCCAGAGGCTTAGCAGGAGAGACGGAGGGACTCTCCAGGCCTTCTCACATCCCCACCGGACTCCACCAACTGGACCTCTGCCTGGACACCTACAAAGAAACCTGTTTTGGTGAAACCTCCTGTATACAAGAACAGCAAATTGAAGCAAATTCTATAGAGAGGTCAGAATTACCTCTGAGTATTACTATTAAGTACACCAGGTTTAGCCACAGGATCATTTTTGCCCCTGCTAATGAACAAAGGGGAAATACAGGACAGGATTCAGGAAAGGGCGCAACCTTTGTGCTGGTGGGGGTAGCATGAAGGGGAAACCATGGGGCTCCTTTGAAGGGGAAATGGTGTCCTGATTTACATATTGCTAGGGATAAAAGAGCCCCTCAGGGCATTGGGGTACAGATTTCTTTGCACACAGCTTTCACATATGAATTTGAATGGATGGAAACATCTCAGGACAATCAAGCAAGACTTTTTTTTATTGTTATTATCAGGACATAAGAAAAAGGAGAGGTTTAGATGAGAATAAGTAAAGCAAGATCTGATTAAGTCTCATCTGTTGGGGAAAGCGTTTAAAGATGAGAAAAATAAAGCACTTGCTGAAAATAATTTAAACAGCCCTGTTAGAGACTGAACATGAAAAAACGCCACCTCTGAGTCCAGGATCTTGGCTCCACAGTTCTTCCCTTGACCATGTTCTTTGAAGAAACCCAAAACAACGAAATGTAGACCAAGCCATAAGGCACAATTTGGAAGGCAGAGTGGAATTGCACTTATAAGTCCAAGTTGCAAAATCAGAATCAAAGAAATCACAGGGAAATTAGAAATAGCTGGACCCTGTGGAGTCTTGTTTGTTTTATTAAAGTGGTTTTTAATCAGCAGTTGAATGGATTTTAGATACTGGGGGTGGTGATGGTGGTGATTAGTTTGTATGATGCTTTCATTGCTTGCTAGCTGCCAAGGTTGATTCTGCAAGATGGGCAGCCATAGAAATCAAAATAATAATAATGGCAAGTCTCACATTAATATTAACCTGACCAAATACTCTCTCTTTGTGAGTGAGACACAGAAATCAATCACTGTTTTCCAAAGAATTCTGTTTGCTCCTTATTTAGCAGCGCCCATCTCTTGTCATCTCAGACATGGCCAGAGTGAAGACGTGGCTTCTCATGATGTGGCTTTTCCTTGTGATTTTTCAGTGATCTCTTAGGAAAATAAGAATAAATATAATCTTGCCTCCAAAATGAGACAAAGTCTGCAGACAATTGCTTTATTCCTCTGCCCCACCCCCACCCCACACATGGGGAAAGCCATTCAGTGTGACAACACTGCCCCCTGATGTGAAATGGGAGGAGGGGAGACATCTACTTAATTTTCCCAGGAGATTCTTGCATTCAAAACTATGAATTATGACTAAGAAGAAATGAAGGATCTCCAGGAGATCTAAGCAGGTTTAGGGAGAAATCTGAAGCTGATCTTCCATTATATTTATAGGAAATTGCTTTCGATGGGTTACTTTCTGTGAGATTGTATTTTCTGGAGAGGGGGGGGATTCTTCTCTTTTCTCTTAAATCTCATAAATTTATAGAATGAATTGTTTAGGAAAAACCTTCTAGGTCATCTAATAGAAACCGTCCTTAAGAGGTGGCCATCCAGGTCCTTTCTGCAGACCTGCCACCAAAGGAGACTGCTCTACCCACACTGAGCAGAGGCTGCCCTGTCCCTCCCTCATCCCAGGTTCCCTCTAGGCACACAGGATGGCAGCGTTGATCATCTGTCAAACTCTGGTCTGTCTGTGTTTTGTGTTTTTCTTGAGAGCAGAATAATTCTTACCGTCCGTGCTGTTGAGAAATTCTGTATAGCTGAGAAGGATGAAACAGTGAGGGAAGCAGGCATTTCATCCTTAATCTGTATGGAGCAGACAGTGTTGCTTCGTAGAGAGGACCACAAATCATGGCTTCCTAGATAATGAAGTTAGAATTAACCCTCCATAAAAGTTTGTTTGAAACTGTAGGAGTTCTTCTTGGAAAATTCATTTTCCATGGCTTTCACTATACATATTTCCTTTGATGGAACCCTTTTAATTCAGGCAGATTTTGTGAGCCTCTTTCATATTTCACCAAGAGGTTGCTACTCTACGGGCAAGAGAGAAGTCATGGAGAGGCTGAGCAATTTAGCCTGCTGGAGAAAAATGAACAAAGGGCCAGCACTCTTTTCACCTCAGATGTTTATTATAATTTCTATTTTATCCTCATGGAAGCTGCTGGAGAAGTAGGCAAGTTCAAAGGGACAACCACAGGTATTATTTCAGTGATCGTCAGATACGGTATTGTGTGCAAGGGCTCCCAATACCAGGTACCATTACTAGTCTTTTCTAATTGTAGAGGCAGAGGTTCCCTTCACCTTCAATTCAAGAAGAGAATATCTTGTCAGGTTTGTGATTTCCTCCAGCAATCCAGAGGCTTGGATCCTGTCGGTGTTGATGACCGACAGGAAGCTCTGGCGTGGGCTGGTCCATGATGGCACAAAGAGTCGGAAGCGACTGAATGAATAAACAACAACAACATTTTATAAATAAAAACCTAGCATTCCCATGTGGAAGTTCTGGTGTTGATTTTCATAAATCACAGATCAAAAACTACAAGGTGAGACCACAGGAGATATTTCAATATTTTTTTCCATTTAATTTTCTTGTTGTAAGCAAAGAGGCTGAGCGATTCCAACCTTTCACCCATCCAGAAGTTACTGAGGAAAACGGCAGGTGGGGAGGCAATTTTCCTAAACCACCTAGAATATGACTTTCCCGGGAACTGACTTGAAACCCCCGATCTACGTTCCTTTGCTATTCTAAGTATTATAACACGACCGCATTTAGGCTACCCTTGGCCTGACGTTTTTAGGCCTTATTTTCTGGCTTCTGCCCCCTTCCTTGGTGTCACACCACACCAAACTCTTGCAGGCCTTGCAGCATCCTGAATTTATTACTACATTTCGACTGCTAGCAGAGGAAAAGGATTTTAAACGTATTTAAACTTTCAAATGCCTAAATCTGTGTTCATGCGTTCATCTGTGTGTCTTTTTGTGTGTACTTATAAGTGGTACATCTATGGATAGAGGGAAAGAGGATATATAGACACAGTAACAAATGCACATAAAGAGGGAGAGGGGAAGATCTGTGTCTCAAGAAAGAGTAAATAAGGGTTGAACTTCAACACCAATAAAAAAAATAAGGGTTCTAATTACTGAATCAATTCTGTATGTCCTGATACTTTTTGATAGCAGAACTTGAGAACAATTTCCCTTTTCTGTCTTTCAGGAGAGTACTGAGATTTGCCATTTTCTTCCTATCCAAAAGGAGAACAGTTCCCAGAATGCCCAGGCCAAGATCAGCTCTTCCTTCCTCTTGGCACTCAGGCAGCTTTCTCAGCTCCCTCTCAAGTCTCCTGGGAAAATCCAGCCTTCTGGGGCTGAGCTGACTTGCAGAGCGGCTCTGAGGAAGAGAGAGTTTTTGCCAGGCTTCAGACTCACTTCCTCCCACTGTGTCTCTCGCACAGTAATAGACTGCCGAGTCCTCCGGCTTCAGGCTGTTCATTTGCAGATAGACTTGGCTTTTGGAGTTGTCCCTGGAGATGGTGAACCGTCCCTTGACTTTGTCCGAGTAGTAAGTACTGGAACCAGAACCAGAGCTTATGTATGCCACCCATTCCAGGCCTTTTCCAGGGGCCTGTCTCACCCAGTGCATGCCAAAGCTGCTGAAGCTGAACCCAGAGCCTTGGCAGGAGAGACGGAGGGACTCTCCAGGCCTTCTCACGTCCCCTCCGGACTCCACCAACTGGGCCTCTGACAGGACACCTAAAATAAAAGTTGTTGTAATGAGCTCTCCTTTATGCAAGAATTAAAATGGAAAGAACCTGAATAGGAGGGAAACAATTACCTCTGAGGACTGCTAGGAAGGAAACCAAATTCAGCCACAGGATCATTTTTGCTCCCGTTAAAGAATAGAGGGGACTTGACAGGAAAGGATTCAGGAAGGGGCACAAACTTTGTGTTGGTGGGTGTAGCCTGAAAAGAGACACCCTGGGGCTCCTTTAAAGTGGAAATTGTGGCCTGATTTACATAACGCTCAGCATAAAAGAGCCCCTTTGGGCTTTGAGGTATAGATTTAGTTCGACACACCTTCCACACATGGGACTTAGATGAAAGGGCAGCTTTACACTGGAATAATTAAAGCTTCTGACAGAAGCTCCTCATTTAATGTAAGGGTTTTAAGGTGAGAATAAAGAAATCAGGCATTGCAATTTCCTCAAATAGCCATTTTACAGTCCGCAAATAAAGAGGATGGCACATCGGAGTTCAAAATGGTTGCTCCACAGTTGTTCCCTTGACCACGTTCTTTGGAAGAAACCAAAATTAAGTCAATGCAGACCAAGCCATAAGGGCCAATTAATAGGCCACAGATCAATTTTATATACACATCCAAGTCTGAAATTTGTAATATAAATCATTGGAAGCCTGTATAATGTTTCTTTATGGATTGGTTTTTAACACAGCAGCCATACTAATTACAAATATTGGGAGGTTTTTGGGTTGCCATTTTTATGGTCTTCTTATCTGTTTTTAACTTCCCAGAGTTAATTCATACTAAGACTCAAAAAACTTGCTCTCCTACACTTATTCCATGGACTGAGAAACAGAAATAAATGACATTGCATTTTCCAAACAATTCAGTTTGTTCTATATTAAGCGAAGCACATCGGTTCTCAACTCAGATGTGGCTTCATGGTGAGGGATGTAGTCTCTTGGGATATTAAACTTCCTTGAGGTCTTTTCAGTGAACTCTTAGGAAAATAAGAGTAAATGTAATGATGCCTCCGAAGTGAGACAAGGCCTGCAGACCCTTCCTTGGTTCCCCTCCCCCACTCCCACCTCACACATAGAGAAAGCCATTCAGTGTGACAACACTGCCCCCTGGTGTACAATGTGAGGAGGGGAGACAACCACTTAATTTTCCCAGGAGATTCTTGCCTTCAAAAATAGGAATTATGGCGAAGAGGAAATAAAGGATCTCCAGGAGATCTAAGCAGGTTTAGGGAGAAATCCAAAGCTGATCTTCCATTATATTATAGGAAATTGCTTTCGATGGGTTTCCTTCTGCGAGATTGTATTTTCTGGAGATCGGGGGGGGGGTCTTTTCTTTTCTCTTAAATCTCATAAATTTATAGAATGAATTAGTTAGGAAAAACCGTTTCGCTCATCTCATAGAAACCGTCCTTAAGGGGTGGCCATCCAGGTCCTGCCTGCAGACCTGCTACCAAAAGAGACTGCTCTACCTCCTCACGGCCCCTCCAGACTCCACCAATTGGACCTCGGACCGAACTCCTAAAAAAAAATAAAGGTGTTTCAATAAAGGTGTTTCAATAAATGTGAGCCTCTTTCATATTTCACAAAGAGGTTGCTACTCTGTGGGCAAGAGAGTAGTCATGGAGAGGCTGAGCAATTTAGCCTGCTGGAGAAAAAGGAACAACGGACCAGCACTCTTTTCACCTCAAATGTTTATTATAATTTCTATTTTATCCTCATGGAAGCTGCTGGAGAAGTATGGAAGTTCAAAGGCACAACCACAGGTATTATTTCAGTGATCGTCAGATACGGTATTGTGTGCAAGGGCTCCCAATACCAGGTACCATTACTAGTCTTTTCTAATTGTAGAGGCAGAGGTTCCCTTCATCTTCAATTCAAGAAGAGAATATCTTGTCAGGCTTCAAATTTCTTCCAGCAATCCAGAGGCTTGGCAGGGAGACTCTCCAGGCCTCCTCACGGCCCCTCCAGACTCCACCAACTGGACCTCTGCCTGGACACCTACAAAGAAAGGTGTTTCGGTAAAATCTCCTTTATACAAGAACAGCAAATTGAAGCAAATTCTATAGAGAGGTCAGAATTACCTCTGAGGACTACTAGTAAGGACACCAGGTTTAGCATCAGGATCATTTTTGCTCCTCCTAATGAACAAAGGGAAAATACAGGAAAGGATTCAGGAAAGTGCACAAACTTTGTGTTGGTGGGGGTAGCATGAAGGGGAAACTGTGGATCTCTTTTAAAGAGGAAATTGTGTCCTGATTTACATATTGCTAGGGATAAAAGAGCCCCTCAGGGCATTGGGGTATAGATTTCTTTGCACACAGCTTTCACATATGAATTTGAATGGATGGAAACATCTCAGGACAATCAAGCAAGACTTTTTTATTGTTATTATCAGTAGATAAGAAAAAGGAGAGGTTTAGATGAGAATAAGTAAAGCAAGATCTGACTAAATCTCATCTGTTGGGGAAAGCGTTTAAGGATAAGAAAAATAAAGCATGCACTGAAAATAATTTAAACCGCCCTGTTAGAGACTGAACAGGAAAAGAAGGCCATATCTGAGTCCAGGATCTTTGTTCCACAGTTCCTCCCTTGACCATGTTCTTTGAAGAACCCTAAAACAACGGAATGTAGACCAAGCCATAAGGAATTATTTGCAAGGCAGAGTGGAAGTGCACTTATATGTCCAAGTCACAAAATCAGAATCAAAGAAATCACAGGCAAATTAGAAATAGCTGGACCCTGTCGAGTCTTTTTTGTCTTCGTCCAGCAATCCAGAGGCTGGGCAGGAGAGGTGGAGGGACTCTCCAGGCCTTGTCACATCCGCTCCAGACATTACCAATTGGACCTCGGACTGAACTCCTCAAAAAAAATAAAGGTGTTTCAATAAACTCTCCTGTATTAAATAATTAAACCAGAAAGAAACTCTGTATAGAGTGAAGAATTACCTCTGCGGACTGCCAAAAAGGACACCAAGTTTAGCTACAAGCTCATTTCACGTCCCTTGAATGAATGGAGGGAAATTGACAGAAAGGGATTCAGGAGAGTGCAAGAACTTTGTGTTGGTGGGTGTAGCCTGGAATGGAAACCAGGGGGCTCCTTTAAAGAGGGAATTGAGTCTTGATTTCATATCGCTTCTGAGAAAAGAGCCCCTCAGTGCATCCACATAAAGATTTCTTTGCAAACACCTTTCACACATGATTTTGAATTGATGGAAATATGTAGGAGCAATCAAGCCAGACTTTATTATTACTATTGTTGTTATTGTTGTTGTTGCTGTTGTTGTTGTCAGTCCATACAGAAAAGAACAGGTTTTCATGTGAGTAAGGAAAGCAGGATCTCATAAAACCACAGTCTTTCAGTGAAGCATTTTAAGTTAAGAGAAGGTTCAATTAAAGCAGAAGCTGTCACTTGTCATGAGTGCCGTTGAGCTGAAGTCATCAGCGCAATGGCACACATGACAATAGCAAGGAAATAGGTGAAGGGGTGCAAGATAAGTAGCCATCAACCCACAACGACTAACGGCCAACAAACAATAACTAAACGGATCACGGAGCACACCCAAGCCATCAGCGCCAATACAACGGAGATCGCCCAGCTGACAGCAATCAGCAGAGGAATAGGAAACCTGATGATGGGCGATCCCGGAACCCCTCACCCACCGGCAGGGCAACGTATTGGACAAAGGGGGGTGACGTGACCGCGAGTGAGGGGGCGCTGACCGGCGCGGGGTATTTAAACCCCGCACCGGCGCGCTCCTGTCACTCTCAGCTTTTTTCTTCCAACGCTGTAACTGCGCTGTGAATAAATCAGAGCCTGATCCACGAACCAGTGTCTGAGTATTATTCAGAGGCAGGCAGCGCATGACATAAAGCTGAGAGTCATAAACTCAGCCTCGCCGAGCCCCACCGGACGACAACGAGCCGCGGGAGGAGTAGACGGCGAGAAGACCAGCAAGATGAGGCCGGAGCGGCGCGGGCAAGGAGGGCGAGGCGCGCGGCAAGAGACAGAGGAGGACCGACCAAGGCCAGAGGCACCGCGGACTCCCGGAGCCATGGACGCCCACCCCACCCGACCCGAGCCTCAGCTCCAACCCCAAGGGGAGATGGCGACGGAGGCAACCCGACCGCGGGAGGGAGCAGCACGACTTCCAAAACCAGCGGAGGACCCCGCGCCCCACATCGCACCCCAGCAACGGGCGTGGAGCGACAGCCCAACGGCGGTCAACACGGAGGAGGACGACGGAGACACCCAGCAGACGGCGGAGGAAGCGGACCCGCGGCAGAGGGACAAGGAACCCCGCCGGCAACCCACCCCCGAGGACGCGCCAACGGAACCGGCCCCAGCGGCGGCGCGGGCTGTGGACGAGGAGGCACGAGCTGAACTCGCGGCCATGCGGGCTCAACTGACGGAACTCCGGACCATGCTCCAGTCACTTATGCCCCCCGCGCCACCCAATGACGTCCCCGCACAGGCCCACACCCCGAGCTAAGCACCGAACCCCCACGGGCCAGCGGAGGGTCAGCAGACGGCACAGGCGGACGACACCACACACCGGGAAGCGAGAGGCGGGGCCGCACAAAACGCCCGGGCCCCAAAGGACTTCCCCATCTTCTTCGATGGGACCCCCACGAAACTCTCGTTTTTCGTCACGAACGCTAGGGAGTTCATGGGGAGGCACGGACACTCCTACGACTCCGAGGCCGACAAGATCACCGCCGTGGCGATCAAACTCCAAGACAGGGCGGCGGACTGGTACGTCCAACTGTACGAGTCCAGCTCCCCCGCCCTCGCCACCTTCCCTGCTTTCATCAATGAGATGAAAAACTACTTCGAAGACCCCCTAGCCAAAGTAAGGGCGAAAAGCGCACTCCAAAGACTTAAACAGGGCACACGCACAGTCCCTGACTACGCCCTGGAGTTCAAAGCCCTCGCGGGGAAGGTCAGCGACTGGTCCGAGACCACCCTGCTGGAAATGTTCAAAAGGGGGCTCAACCGCGACGTTCTCCAATGGGCCCTCTACCGCGACGACCCAGAAACGCTACACGGGTGGATCCACCTCGCGGGGAAAGCCGAACACGCGCACCGCACCTTCCTCATGACAACCACGGAAGACACAAACTATGCCGGAAAAAAGGTACCCGCACCACACGTGGGGATGGCCGGCCCCATATACCCAAAAAAGAAATTCAACCGAGAGCCCTGCGGGAGGTGTGGCAAATTAGGTCACAAGACGGTGGATTGCTTCGCCAACCGACCGCCGACCAGTGCGCCCAAACCCATCCCGAAAATTAGCCCCAAACCACCCAACCTGGGGCCGCCCCCTCACCGCCGAATGACCGTGGCCACAGCGACACCAGAGGAAGGCTGGGACGCTTACTGGGGGGAAGAGGATAACGCAGACCCCGAACAGCCGGCGGGAAAAGCTCCCCGCCTGCCCTGAAACGCGTGGCGAGGCAGGCGGTGGGACAGCAGCGCGGACCACCTCGACGGAACGACGAAAGCCCCGTAATAATGGCAGCAATCAAACTCTCTGCCGGCAACGGAGCCACCACGGCCGCGGCACTAGTGGACTCGGGGTGCTCAAAAAACCTCATCCACCCCGACCTAGTCGCCAAACTCGACCTCCGCTGCTTCCCCCTCCCCACGCCGCTGGCATTCCACCAGCTGGACGGCTCCACAGCGGGAGGGAAACCAGCCACGCTACAAACCGAGCCGGTCACCCTGCAAATGGGCACTCACACCGAGCGCACATCGTTCGTCGTCATGCACATCGGACGGCCCATTGCAGTCCTGGGGATGCCATGGCTCGCGACAAATAACCCGCGGATCAACTGGGAGACCCGCACCTTCACATTCGGCGACGGCGAGTATCGAGCACCAGTTCTAGCGGGCAGAACCAACCCCACGGTAGGACGAGCGGAGGCGACCACACAAGACAACGCCGCTACCACAGCAGACCTACCAGAACAATACGCCGACTTCTCCGAGGTCTTCGGAGAGGCAGAAGCTGACCAACTACCCCCCCACCGCAAGACGGATTGCCGGATCGACCTACTGCCCGACGTCCCCTTACCTAGACCAAAGATCTATTCGATGACCCCGAAGGAGATGGCAACCCTCCGGGAGTTCATCGATAAAAACCTAGACAGGGGATTCATAGAGCCAGCATGCTCACCGGTCGGAGCCCCCGTCTTATTCCGGGAGAAGAAAGACGGGACCCTACGGCTCTGCACCGACTACCGGGGCCTAAACGCGGCTTCCCTGTCCAACAAATACCCCTTACCCCTGGTGAAGGATATGCTCGCCCACCTGTCCACGGGCAAAGTCTTTTCCAAACTGGACCTTCGCGAGGCGTACTATCGCATCCGAATCAGGGAGGGGGACGAATGGAAGACGGCGTTCAACTGCCCCCTAGGTGCCTTCCAGTACAAAGTACTGCCCTTCGGACTCGCGGGGGCCCCTGGGGTGTTCATGCAGCTCATCAATGAGGTACTGCATGAACATCTGTTCAAAGGGGTCCTGGTCTACATCGACGACGTCCTTATTTACACAAAAACGCACGAGGAACATGTGACCCTAGTCAGGCAAGTCCTCGACAAGCTCAGAAGGGCGCAGCTCTATGCCAAGCCTACAAAGTGCGAGTTTCACAAAGAGCGCCTAGACTATCTGGGGTACCGAATCTCCGGGGACGGCATCGAAATGGACCCCGCAAAAGTCGAAGCGGTGCTAAACTGGGAGCGCCCCCGCAACAGACGCCAACTACAGAGCTTCCTCGGATTCGCGAATTTTTACAGGTCATTCGCCCGGGGGTTCGCAGAGATAGCCCTCCCCCTAACGGACCTCCTCAAAACCAAAGGGGTGGGGGACACCCGACGCGCCAAGAACCCAGGCACAGTGCTGAATTGGACTCCCGCGTGCCAGACCGCATTCAACAAGCTGAAAGCGCTGTTCACTACGGAGCCAATCCTCGCGCACCCGGACCCAGAACGGCCGTTCGTGGTCCAAGCCGACGCCTCAGACTTCTCCCTGGGAGCCATCCTGCTACAGAAAGACCCCACGGGACTCCTGAAACCATGCGCCTTCCTGTCAAGGAAGTTCTCCGAGACAGAAAGGCGATGGCACGTCTGGGAGAAAGAGGCTTTGCGGTGAAATCAGCGCTAGAGACATGGCGACACCTACTCGAGGGAGCCACCCAACCATTCGAGGTCTGGACTGACCACCGGAACCTCGAGGCCCTACGAACGCCTAGACGCCTTAGCCCAAAACAGGTCCGATGGGCCCAATTCTTCAGCCGCTTTAATTTCCAGCTGAAGTCTCCCAACTGCCCCAAGACGAAGAGCCTGCCCCAGACACCATTGGGACGGTCCTATCCGCCTCGCAACTGGGGATGGCCGTGACCACCCGAAGCGGCGCGCGGAGGCAGCTCGACTCTACGGCGCAGCCGACGGCGGGACAACCGGCGACCGGAAGAAGCCAACCGCAACTACCAGGGGGAATGCGCACGGACCTCGCCGCCGCCCTCAAAACCGACCCCTGGTTCCTGGCAAACCCCGACAAGGTAACGATGGCACAGGACCTGGCATGGGGGGAAGGCAGAATCTACGTCCCGGACTCGCAACGCCAGGCGATCTTGCATAGGTCACACGACGCCAAACAAGCGGGACACTTTGGGTTCCTCAAGACCCTACACCTAACACGGCGTCAATTCTGGTGGCCCGCGCTCAGGCGAGACGTAAAAACCTATGTAGCGTCCTGCCCAACGTGCGCTAGGGCCAAACGGGCACCAGGAAAACCCGCGGGGCTATTACAACGGGTGGCAGAACCCTCCCGCCCATGGGAGGAAATCTCTATGGATTTTATAGTGGACCTCCCACCCAGCCAGAAGAAAACGGCCATTTGGGTGGTGAAGGACTACTTCTCAAAGCAGGCCCACTTCATCCCCTGCACGTCGGTCCCATCCGCACAACAGCTAGCCAAACTCTTCCTCATCCACGTGTACAGGCTACACGGATGTCCCGCACGTGTGGTGACCGACAGGGGCACACAGTTCACCTCCAAATTCTGGCGGGCCTTCCTAAAGCTGACGGGGACCCAACAGGCCCTATCTACGGCTTGGCACCCCCAGACGGACGGAGCCACAGAGGTTCTTAATGCCACCTTGGAGCAATTCATACGATCATATACTAACTACCACCAAGACGACTGGGCTGAACTGCTCCCGTTCGCCGAAGTCGCATACAACAACGCCGTCCACACGAGCACGGGGAAAACTCCGTTTGAAGTAGTCTCGGGGCACGACTTCGTCCCCATACCGGAGCTACCTCAACCCCCGGAACCCTAGGTGGACGCTAGCGACTGGGGACGGAAGATCGCGGAAGCATGGCCAGTAATCACGGCGGCGCTGAAGGATGCACAGGCAGCCTACAAAGAGCAGGCCGACAAGCACCGGCGCCAACAACCGACGTTCCAAGCGGGGGATATGGCCTACCTATCCACCAAGTTCCTAAAGTCAACCCAACCCTCGAAAAAACTGGGGCCTAAGTACATCGGGCCGTTCCGAGTCACGCAAATAGTGAACCCGTTAGCAATACGCTTGGACCTGCCACACAACCTACGGAGACTCCACCCGGTGTTCCACACCAGCCTCCTGAAACCGGCAACCACCTCCCGATGGCACCCAAGCACGCCACAGCCCGCACCGGTGATGATCGACGGGCAACACCACTTCGAGATAAGGGACATTCTCGACTCCCGCAAGCAACGAGGAACTCTACACTATCTGGTCAGGTGGAAACACTTCCCCCACCCGGAATGGGTGGCGGCGCACAACGTTAACGCGCCTGACCTGACCAGAGCATTTCACCGGGCATACCCCGACAAACCACAACAAAGGTCAGCAAGCCAAACCCCCCCCCGCAGGCCCCCCCCGCCTCCCGTGCCCCAAGGGAAAGGGCCCCCCCAAGCCCGCGACTTGGGTGGACCTCCCCCCCCCGGGACTCACTCCCCCCGCCCCGGGCCCATGGGGTGGTGACAAGCGTTCGCCAGCACCCTCCCCCCGCCCCCCCGGCCGCGGGGGAGTGGCAAGCAAGTCAACAGGGCAACCTGGGGGCAACGCCCAGGAGATACAACAAAGGCGACGCACTTTAAATGAGGAAAAAGAAGGGCCCTACCTGGAGAGGATAAGCACCCGACCAGCCACGCCTCTCTCCTCGCCGAACTGAGCCAAACAAACAGGGTGTGGCTGGAGCATGCGCACGCCAGGACAGGACCCGAGCATGCGCACCATGGACACACCCTGGGAAGGCACGTGGTAGAGGGAGGAGCAAAGGGAGGGGCGACAACTACTCCGGCGGGAATTTTGAAAAAAAAAAAAAAAAGTGCCATTTTGACAGCTCCACGGAAAAAAAAAAAAAAAAAAAAAAACAGAAAAACGGGGGGGAACACTATTCGGAAAGGGGGCAGTATGTCATGAGTGCCGTTGAGCTGAAGTCATCAGCGCAATGGCACACATGACAATAGCAAGGAAATAGGTGAAGGGGTGCAAGATAAGTAGCCATCAACCCACAACGACTAACGGCCAACAAACAATAACTAAACGGATCACGGAGCACACCCAAGCCATCAGCGCCAATACAACGGAGATCGCCCAGCTGACAGCAATCAGCAGAGGAATAGGAAACCTGATGATGGGCGATCCCGGAACCCCTCACCCACCGGCAGGGCAACGTATTGGACAAAGGGGGGTGACGTGACCACGAGTGAGGGGGCGCTGACCGGCGCGGGGTATTTAAACCCCGCACCGGCGCGCTCCTGTCACTCTCAGCTTTTTTCTTCCAACGCTGTAACTGCGCTGTGAATAAATCAGAGCCTGATCCACGAACCAGTGTCTGAGTATTATTCAGAGGCAGGCAGCGCATGACATCACTGAATATACAGTCCTCAAGATAAAAGGCACTCAGTGCATTGACCTTCCACTTTTCCTTGAAGGTATATTACAGAGAGGAGAGGAGAGGAGAGGAGAGGAGAGGAGAGGAGAGGAGAGGAGAGGAGAATTGTCCCTTAATTAACAAATGTCTTTTGATAAAAGAATTATTGTTACTGTTAACTTTAGAGATTTCTCTGAAACTATTTTGAGATCATGAGGAAGTCCTTATAAGAGTCAGACAATAGAGGAAATAAAGCAAGTAAATGTTTTTGTGTTATTTCAAATGTTGAAAGTACAATCGACAAACACCCACCCAGAATTATTTAACAGTGACATTAAAGACAGGAGGGGATGGTGTAGATTATTTTAAAAAAACTCTGTGTGTTTGTGTCCTGTGTATGTTGTGTCCATGTGTTTGAGTGGTTTTTCATTAACTGTGGTCTGTGGATGAAACCCATCTTTATGTGATGCAGACCAAGCAATCCAGACTCATACGCATGCCAGAATGGTTGAATGTCCACATGTGACGATTGCCTTAATCCAAATAAAACTCTCAGACTCAGAATCTCAATTCAGGTTCTTGGTTTATTTAGAAAAGAGTGCAAACAGGTAAAAAGCTGAGAATGAGAAAAGCATGCCTAAACTCAAACTAAATAGCATCTTTGCAAACATGACCCCACCCCCTCACTCACAGACAGCCCTCCCCACATTCCCAGATGCTCCTAACGAGCTCTGCTGATCAACCGGCTAAAAGACCTTGACATTTAAGAGATAGCCGAAACACATTTCTCCTGGCACAATCCCGCACGTCTCCTGTACAAGGTTCCCAGCAGCACCCTCCCAGCCAGTACACGTATCAGCACCACGGCAAGACTCACAGTGCCCCCGAGTGTAAAACCATTGAAGATGAGGCAGAGGGCTTAATGAC
Source organism: Candoia aspera (assembly GCF_035149785.1). Lineage (NCBI taxonomy): Eukaryota > Metazoa > Chordata > Lepidosauria > Squamata > Candoiidae > Candoia > Candoia aspera. Next base: position 112,710,746 of record NC_086156.1, on the reverse strand, counting down.
TTTCCCTGGAATTGACTTGAGAACCCCTGATCTACATGCCTTTGCTATTATAAGTATTATAACATGACCTCATTTAGGCTACCATGGGCATGATATCTTTATGCCTTATTTTTTAAGCCAATTAGTGGACAGCTAGGACCACTGAATTGGAGCAGAGCTTACACAGCGGAGGAGCTGTGCACAGAAAAAGAATTTTATCTATGCTAGCTTTAATGAGCATGTCAGAGGAACACAGGTTATTGATCTTAAACACTCAGCCCTCCCAAGCATAAACAATTACATGCTTAGACAGAGTAGGTTCAAAGTAAAGTAAAGGAATATCTTAATCATTTTATACAAGGTCCAGTTACATTTCCATTCAGAAAGGGTGAAATCTTTGTTTTTTTTTGTCTCCCCTAACTTAATTCACCATTAGCCCTATTGCTGCTAAGACCCGCATGTAGAAAGGGGAATTCCAGGCCTACCACATGACACCCAAAGAGATGGACCAGCTGTCATGAGTAAGGATGGCGAGCAGGGGGCTCCCATCCAGGCTGTAAAGCGCAGGCGTAGCACTGAGGAATTAGGTAGCCATTCCAAGAGACACAGATTGGGCCCACCTTAACCATTGGGGTATATATGTCTGGTTTTTTCCCACGCTTCTTCAGTTTGTTGGGATTTTCTGTTATGTGGCAGTAATAAAACACTAGAGACCTGTTCCTTGTCTCAGCGTGGTTCCTGGCTGTTAGGACACCAGCACACAGCAGTGCGCATAGCTCCCGGTCTTAAAGAAGGACGAAGAGAGAAAAGTGGAAGTGGGAGTGGAACAATCAGCTTCCTCTGAAACATGAAGAGAGGCATTATGGGTTGAACTCAATTTACATGCTAATGCACGTCCTAACGAGGAATGCTGGATTTGCTGGTATCTCCAACAATTTTGTGGCTTTGCCCCCCTTCCTCGGTGTCACACCACACCAAACTATTTGGGGTCTTAGAGCATCCTAATTTTATTACCTGGCTACATTGCTACGGCTAGCAGGGGAATATGGTTTGAAACATATTTAAAATTTCAAATACCTATATATGTGTTTGTTCATATGTCTGTGTTTGTGAGTGTGTGGGTATATGTATACAATATGTGTGTGTTTCCACATATGTGTGTGTGTGTGTGTGTGTATATATATATATATATATAGAGAGAGAGAGAGAGAGAGAGATAAATATATACACAGACACAGAAACAAATGTAAAGAAAGAGCGACAGGGTGGATCTGGGTCTCAAGAGAGAATAAATGAAGGTTGAACTGCAAAATCAATAAAAGAATTAAGAATTCTAATGAATGAATCCAATTTTGTATTTCTAGAGAATTTTTGAGAGCAGAACTAGTGAGCACTTTTCCTTTGACATCTTTCAGGAGTTTTTCTTTAATTTTATTTTGTTTTAACTATTCTTTTTTTTTTTTTTTTTGCTGATATTTTCTGCTTTCCTCCCATCCAAATGGAAAACAGCTCCCACAATGCCCAGGCCAAGATATCTTCTTACTTTCTCTTGGCACTCAGGCAGCTTTCTCAGGTTCCTCTCAAGCCTCCAGGGAAAATCCAGCCTTCTGGGGCTGAGCTGACTTGCAGAGCGGCTCTGAGGAAGGGAAGGTTTAAGCCAGGCTTCAGACTCACTTCCTCCCACTGTGTCTCTCGCACAGTAATAGACTGCCGAGTCCTCCGTCTTCAGGCTGTTCATTTGCAAATAGAGTTGGCTTTTGGAGTTGTCCCTGGAGATGGTGAAGCGTCCCTTCACTTTGTCCGAGTACCTAATATCACTTGAACCAGGGTTTATGATGGACACCCATTCCAGGCCTTTCCCTGGAGCTTGTCTCACCCAGTGCATCCAATGGCTGCTGAAGGAGAACCCAGAGGCTTGGCAGGAGAGACGGAGGGACTCTCCAGGCCTTCTCACATCCCCTCCAGACTCCAGCAACTGGGCTGCAGATTGGACACCTAAAATTAAAGTTATTTTAATGAGTTCTCCTCTATACAAGAATTAAGATGGAAAGGACCGGAATATGATAGAAACAATTACCTCTGAGGACTGCTAGGAAGGACACCAAGTTCAGCCACAGGATCATTATTGCTCCCTCGAATGAATGGAGGGGAATTGACAGGTGAGGGTTTGGGAGACTGCAGGAACTTTGTTTTGGTGGGGGTAGCCTGAAGAGAGACACCCTTTGGCTCCTTTAAAGGGGAAATTGTGGCCTGATTTACATATTGCTCAGCATAAAAGAGCCCCTCGGGGCTTTGAGGTATATATTTATTTCAACACACCTTTCACACGTGGGACATAGAAGAAAGGGCAGCTTTACACTGGAATATTTAAAGCTTATGACAGAAGCTCCTATTTTCAAGTAAGGGTTTTAAGGTGACAGAAAGAAGTCAGGCATTGAAATTTCCTTAAATAGCGACGTTAGAGCCCGGACATGGCAAGGATGGCAGATCGGAGATCAGGATGGTGGCTCCACAGTGGTTCCCTTGACTACGTTCTTTGGAAGACACCGAAAATAAGTGAATGCAGACCAAGCCATAAGGCCCAATTTGTAAGACACATTTGAATTTTACATAAACATCCAAGTCTCAAAGGTGGAATATAAATAACTGGAAGCCTGTAGAATGTTTCTTCTTCGTTTGGTTTTTAACTCAGCAGCCGTACTGATTACAAATACTGGGGGTTTTTTGGGTTGCCATTTTTATGTTCTTATGTGTTATTAGCTGCCCAGAGTTAATTCATACTAAGACTCATAAAATTCCCTTTCCTACACTTATTCCATGGACTGAAAAACACAAATAAATGACATTGCATTTTCCAAACAATTCAGTTTGTTCTATATTAAGTGAAGCACATCGGTTCTCAACTCAGATGTGGCTTCATGGTGAGGAATGTAATCTCTTGGGATGTTAAACTTTCTGGAGGTCTTTTCAGTGAACTCTTAGGAAAATAAGAGTAAATGTAATGATGCCCCTGAAGTGAGACAAAGCCTGTAGACCCTTCCTTTGTTCCCCTCCCCCTCCCCTCCCCCCCCACACACATATGCAAAGCCATTCCGTGTGGCAACACTGCCCCCTGGTGTACAATGTGAGGAGGGGAGACAACTACTTAATTTTCCCAGGAGATTCTTGCCTTCAAAAATAGGAATTATGGCGAAGAGGAAATAAAGGATCTCCAGGAGATCTAAGCAGGTTTAGGGAGAAATCCAAAGCTGATCTTCCATTATATTGTAGCAACACCGGAACGGGGAACATGACACCACACATCACAAAGTCAAAAATCGATTTATAACCAACATGCTCCCAAATGGCTGAGAAACATAATCTCTTTCCCTTCTCCAAATTGGATTGCAAGAGATATGTGAAAATTGAGGGACTATCTTCTATCCGCTCTTAATTACTTTTTTTCCCCCTTTGGTTAAAGAGGTAGTCTATCCATTCACAGAATATACATTTCTCTCAAACAAGTTTGCGAGTTTGGGCAAGCCCTTCTATGGATCAAGACAGACATCTTTAATTATCCGTACATGGGACAAAGGGCAGTGTTCCATTGCCTCTTCCAGACAGGAAACAAAAAGGCTAGCACATCTGAGTTGGGAAGTTCACTACCCTGTCGCTTTCTTGACCTTTTGTTTTTTGTTTGTTTGTGTTTTGGAAAAAGTCCGAGTATATTAAATGGTGATTACTCCTTGAGGACCGATTCGTGAGCCACAGTAGTTGTATCCACCCCACTCACAAATTCAGACTCAGATCACATTAGGATGACATACACTGTCTTGGCTGATTGAGAAATATAAATAACTCCCTTTGTATTCAGCCGAAAAATCAGTTTCTTCTGTATGTAAGAAATCAGCTCTGTTTTAAACTCAGACATGGCTTCATGTCTGAGGATTTAGTCTCTTGAGAAGTCAAATTATCCTGAGATTCTCTGAGGGAACCCTCGGAGCAAGTATCAGAAGATACAATCAACCTCAGAAATAAGATTATATTTGTGCCCACTTTTCTTATTTCCCTGCCCAAACCATCCCTCATGGCCACTGGGACTAAGTGTGCAAGTGCTACTCCCTTGTGGAAGTGATGAGGAAGAGAGGGCGTCATCAAACTCCCCAGGAAGATTCTTGTGTTCCAGGAGGGGAAGTGAACCTCAGAAAAAATGAAGGATCTCTAGGGGATTTAGAAGGTCTAGTAAGAAATCCAAAGCTGTTCTTCTCCTTCCTGATAGGAAATCCCTTTTGAAAAGTTACTCTATGACCGGTTGTATATTCTTTGGATGGGGGAATTCTTAGTTTTTCTCCTAAACTCAGGACAAGTCAGTGGTGCCATGGCTACTTCATGACTTGACTACTGCAACATGGTGTAGATGGGGCTGCCCTTGAACCTTACCCAGAAGCTTCAAATGGTCCGGAATGCAGCAGCACAGGCAGTGATAGGCTTGCATTTGTATACCTATGTACTATCTCTGCTTTGCCAGGTGCACTGGCTGCCCGTTGGATTCTGACAGCGATTCAAGGTGCCGTTCACTATCTACAGAGCCCTACGTGACATAAAGTCTGGTTACTTGAAGAACTGTCTGTCTCCCAGAGTGTCTGCCTGGGTGATCTGATCTGGAAGGGCTACCATGCTCAGGGTTCCTTCGATGAAAGAATGCCATTGATTGGGATCCCAGCAGTGCACTTCTTGATCACCACAGCTGCCCTCTGGAACTCGGTTTCCCCTGAGTTTCGAATGGCCCCCATCCTACTGGTGTTTGAAAGGTCCCTGAAGAACTGGCTTTTCACCCAGGTCCTTGGCAACTGTGATTGAAGCCCCTTGTTCTTGTTTTTCTTTGTTCCCATTTGGGAACAAGGCTCAGAACTGTCATCTCCTCTGAAGACACCCTTTCTACTTGCTCCATATTCAGAGGGATTATTGAGAATATTACCCTTTCTTATTTGCCATACATTAAATTACTATTGAGACAACTGTTTCTATCCTTTTAAGAACCTCTTTATCCCTCCTTCATTGCATGTAGGACCAGTGCTGTTTAATCTCTGCTTTAGCCTCATGGAAGCAGCAGAAGAAGGAGGCAAGTCACAGTTACAACCGCAGGTCTTACTTCAGCCATTGTCAGACCTTGTAGTGTGCTCTCTTTATGCCATTGCTCCCTCCTTCTGACTGTGGATGGACAGGTTCCCCACACCTTCAATTTAATTCATCCTCTATCCTCCCAACTCATTCCATTCCTTTCCTGGAGACTGTCTCACCCAGCTCATCTCATCGCTGCCTAAGGTGAAGCCTGAAGCTTGTCAGGAGAAACGGAGGGATTCTCCAGCTCTTTTTATATCCCCTCCAGATTCCACCTGCCTCAGCTCCATTTGGACATCTGGAAAGGAAATATTGAAATGCAGACTTTATCCATCTTGCTCCAGTCCATTAATTTCTACCATATAAGAGCCCTTTAGATTCCATCTCTGGATGGAAGAACCATTACCTTGGAAGGCTGCTAAAAGGGAAATGAGTTGGAGCAAAAGGATCATTTTCCTTTCTCAGTGTGTCAGAGAAGAAGTTCCAGGCAGCCTGGCTCTGGACCTGAAGCTACAGCTTGAGGAGGGAGGAGAAGGAGGTATATAAAGAGGAATTGTGTCAGTGCATTAACATACACTTCAGGATAAAAGAGAAGCAGAGCATCTTGGTAGATGGCCTTGGTAGACTGGACACATTGATGAATCCCTGCCTCTCTGGCAGATAATCCCTGAATATATGGAATGTGTATTGCACAGTTTACATCTTTAGAACAATTAATAATGCTTTGATTTCCTACGTGCTTCCAGGATATTGAATGATGATATCCCATTCCAGGATTTTATCTGAGTCCAGGCTCACCCCAATCACATTGCAAAGACTGTAGTTGAAATTGGAATGTTCAGGCCATATTAATAATTTTTATTTTCCCTCCAGCAAACTTTCTGATTCAACACCTATATGTCATGTTCCCGTTCCGATGTTTATGGTTCCTCGTAACGTTTCACATGTCATATCTGCAGTTGCGTGCCTGCCTGGCCACGCTGGTAAATTTCCTTTGTGCTGACTTGTGATCTTCTGGAATGTATGTTTGGGTTATCTCTGCTGTTCAAGGTTACTTTCTCAGGCCGATTCTAACGGTTGCTAGCATCTGGGGTGGGTGGTTGCTATGCTAGCCTGAGGGGAGGGTTCGCAATGGGAGCAAGGCTTTTTAAGTTTGCATTTGGCGCGCTTTTGCTCATTCTCAGCTTTCTTCGTACTTTGCATACTATTCATTCAATAAATTAGTTTTCTCTAGTAATTACTGATGAGACTCCTTTTATTGGAATAGGCAATCATTACATAAAGCTGAGAATCTTTAATATCAGTCTGCTAGCATCCATCCAGTTTCCTGTGAGGAGTTTAATTAGCATATACACAAAATAAATCCCTCTCTTACGGAAGTAGAGGAAACAAACTGCAGCAAAATGATTGCATTTATCTTTGTCCTTTCATTCCACCTGCTATGCTCTATTGTAGATGGCTGGAAAATGGACACAGAATCACAAAGGTTAATTTTAAAATGAATTAGATCTTGGTGAAATACATTGTATCCCCCAGTCAGATATACATTAGGTTCTCAAAAGCACTTTTTTCCTATCTGGAGACACTTATTCTTTTGTCCTAACAGGCAAGACAGATTGGGAGATTATGGGAGGTAAAAGTGTGTGGGAACTTCCGGGGAAGAGATGGTGAACAGATGACCACAATGGAATGAATAGTGGGCGTGTAGACCGACTCTTCATAATTCCTCTCTGGATAAGGAGACGACTTGAGATCACCCATATGTCCTCCAGACAGTGGCTCCTCATGAGGAGGCCACAACACAGCAGTCTCCAGCAGGTTTAGCCCTCTGGGAGAAAAGGGAATCACCATCATTTTGCTCAAGCCACAGATGGCACCTTTGAAAGGACACCCAGTGTTCCCTAGTGTAACAGTGGTGATCGTTACAGATGGTCTAAGGGTAAAGATGGATCTGAAATAAGAGTTTGGAATTAATTATCTGAACCTTCCCCATAGGAATTTTTTTTAAATTATTGTAAAATTTTCTCTTGTAGAGGGAGCTGTAATTGCATTGAGTTTTTCACCAAAAATGGTGGAAATGATCAGCCTCAGAAGTGTCATCCCCTCTGAATACACCCTTTCTACTGGCTGCATATTCAGGGGGATTTTGCAGACCATCAGTGCCCCCTAGTGGAAAACTGGAGAAGATGAGGCAGAAGGCTTAACCCTCCAAGGAGATGCCTGTATTCTAATCGGGGAAGGGAGGTAGGAAGAAGTTACTGAGCTCCAGAAGACCAAACCAGGTCCAGTGAGAGAGGTGGGGATAGAATCATGGCTTGTAAGAATTAGGGCTGTGTAATAATTACATTCTTACAGCAACAAATAGGGAGAAGAAAATGATTATTAAAATCAAGGAAAATAATGAAGACTTAGTTGATAATAAAAGAATCAAAAAACCATTTTATATATATTTTTTCACACTTATATGAAAAACAAGAAATTTCCTTAGATAAAATTGAGGTATATTTTAATAAGCAAAATCTCCCCAAACTCTCAGAAACTCAACAAGTAGTAATTAGCAGTCCAATATCAAATCAGGACATAATAGAAGCTATAAAGAAACTCAAAAGCGGAAAAACACCCGGACCTGATGGTATATCGGCAGGATACTACAAACACTATATAGAACAAATTATAAACCCATTTAGAGATTTATTGAATTTGATTATATATGGATCAAAAATACCAGAGACATGGACTGAAGATAATATAACACTTATGCCAAAGGAAGGGCAAGACCCAACTCTAACTGAAAATTATAGACCAGTATAATTGTTAAATAATGACAACAAAAAAAATACTTCAATATTAGCAGAAAGGTTAAAAACAATTCTACAAGGAATTATTGATCAAGATCAATGTGGTTTTCTGACAAAAAGACAATTGAAAGTTAATCTATGACCCGTGATTGACATTTTGGAATATGCACAACATCATAACACTTGCCAAATAGCTTCAATATTTTTAAATGCTGAAAAAGCATTTGACAATTTGAACTGGTGTTTTATGATTAAAGTTTTAGAGAAAATGGAATTTGGGAAATCATTTCTGAAAGGGAATGAAGCAACATACTGACAAAGAACTAAGATTATAGTGAATGACAACTTGAGAGATAATTGCAAAATAGAAAAAGGAACGAGACAGGGATGCCCCCATTCACCTCTCTAATTTATTCTAGTCCTAGAAGTCCTGAATAGAGATATAAGAGGGGATGGTCAAGTAAAAGGAGTAAAAATTTTAAAAAACAAATTTATGAATTAAAAGCATTTGAAGATGACCTAGTATTCATACTACAAAATCCCCATTCTATAGAATATTTTTTGAAGAAATTAAAGGAATTTGGAGTGGCAGGATTTAAGGTAATTAAACAAAAAGAAAAATGTTGAGTACAAACATGACTAAAAAACAACAAGAAATTTTAATAACTAAATCAGGTTTTAAAATAGAAAAAAAGATTAGATACTTAGGAGTAATGTTATCAACAAATAATAATATATTATTTCAAAAGTATTATGGGAAAATTTGGAAAGAAATAAAAATTGATATGGAAAGATGGGGAAAATTACAACGATCTTTGCTCGGAAAGATATCCGTCATCAAAATGAAAGTATTACGGAAGATGCTATTTCTTTTCCAAACATTACCATCTCTAATCAATGAAATAATATTTAAAGTATGGCAAAAAGATATCTCAAATTTTATTTGGCAAGGAAAAAAAGGGAATTCAATTTAAATTATTACCAGATGCTAAAGAAAGAGGACGGTTGGGGTTACCAGATCTTAAATTGTACTTTGAAGCTTGTTGCTTTCTTTGGATAAGAGAATGGTTAACGTCAGAAAATCCAAACCTTCTACAGCGAGAGGGAAATGAACTTAGATGTGGGTGGCTGCATCTATTTGAAATGAAAAAGTAAAAATTAACAAGGAATTGAGAAATTGTACTATTAGAAAAGTATTATTCAGGGATCGGGAGAATTATAACAGTAGATTATTAAAAAACATACCAATGTGGATATCACCACAAGAAGATTTGCAATAAGGGAAAGTTTAGATGATAAGTTAAAATCGTTAAGATATAAAGATATAATCAAATATGAACAAGATACACCTATGTTAAAAACAAGAGAAAAAATAGAAGAGAAGGACACCGGTGTCATTCGTTCACATATATGCAGTTAAATGAACGATTTAAATGAGATAAAAATTTATATAAATTTAAAAAAGAAAAAAACATTCAAAAAACAGTTATATATAAATAATGAAAATATTATGACAATGATGTAGAAAATATTATTACAATTAAATCAAGGAGATGAACAGGTCAAAGAGTGTATGATTAATTGGGCAAGAAATTTTGGATATAATATTTTATTAGAGAACTGGGGAAAAATGTGGTCAAAGGGATTAAAATTTACTTTGTGTTATCTTTTAAAGGAAAACTTGTATAAAATGATGTTCAGATGGAACCTAACCCCACAAAAATATGCAAAATTGTATAGAAACGTTTCTAATGTATGTTGTAAATGTTCACAAAGGGAAGGAACATTTTACAAATCACTTTGACTTCTCCCACTTGGAATGCGAGAAATGCATGAAAATGAAGGGACAATCTTCTATCATCCCTAAATTTGTATATAATTTTGGATAAAGGAGATACACTATCCATTCACATAATATGGATTTTTTCTAAAGAATTTTGAAATTGTGGGCAATTCCTTATAGGAGTCAAGACAGGCGTGTTGAATAATTCTTACCTAAGATATAGGGCAAGGTTACATTTTATAAAAAAAAAACGAGCATTCCCATGTGGAAGTTCTGGTGTTGATATTCATAAATCACTGATCAAAAACAACAAGGTGAGACCATAGGAGTTATTTCAATATTTTTTTCCATTTAACTTTCCTGTTGAGCAAAGAGGCTGAGCGATTCCAACCTTTCTGCCACCCGGAAGTTACTGGGGAGGACGGCAGGTGGGGAGGCAATTTTCCTGAACCACCTAGAATATGAACTTCACTGGAACTGACTTGAAACCCCTGATCTACATTCCTTTGCTAAACTAAGTATTATAACACAACCACAATTAGGCTACCCTTGGCCTGACGTTTTTAGGCCTTATTTTCTGACTTCTGCCCCCCTCCTTGGTGTCACTCCACACCAAACTCTGGCAGGCCTTGCAGCATCCTGAATTTATTGCTACATTGCGACTGCCAGCAGAGGAAAATGATTGTAAACGTATTTAAACTTTCAAATGCATATTTTTGTGTGTGTGTCTCTGTGTGTGTACATGTATGTAGTACATCTATGGATAGAGGGAGAGAGGATATATAGACACAGAAACAAATGCACCCAAAGAGGGAGAGGGGCAGATCTGCGTCTCAAGAAAGAGGGTTGCGTCTTCCATAAATGAGGGTTGAACTTCAAAACCAATAAAAGAATGAAGACTTTTAATTACTGAATCAATAACGTATGTCCTGATACTTTTTGAGAGCAGAACTTGACAACAATTTCCCTTCGCTGTCTTTCAGGAGGTCACTGAGATTGGCCATTTTATTCCTATTCAAATGGAAAACAGCTCCCAGAATGCCCAGGCCAAGATCAGCTCTTCCTCCCTCTTGGTACTCAGGCAGCTTTCTCAGGTCCCTCTCAAGTCTCCTGGGAAAATCCAGCCTTCTGGGGCTGAGCTGACTTGCAGAGCAGCTGTGACCAAGGGAAGGTTTTTGCCAGGCTTCAGACTCACTTCCTCTCACTGTGTCCCTCGCACAGTAATAGACTGCCGAGTCCTCTGGCTTCAGGCTGTTCATTTGCAGATAGAGTTGGCTTTTGGAGTTGTCCCTGGAGATGGTGAAGCGTCCCTTGACTTTGTCCGAGTAGTAAGTACTGGAACCAGAACCAGAGCTTATGTATGCCACCCATTCCAGCCCTTTTCCAGGGGCCTGTCTCACCCAGCCCATGTAGTAGCTGCTGAAGCTGAATCCGGAGCCTTGGCAGGTGAGATGGAGGGACTCTCCAGGCCTTCTCACGTCCCCTCCGGACTCCACCAACTGGGCCTCTGACAGGACACCTAAAATAAAATTTGTTTTAATGAGCTCTCCTTTATGCAAGAATTAAAATGGAAAGAACCTGAATAGGAGGGAAACAATTACCTCTGAGGACTGCCAGTAAGGAAACCAAATTGAGCCACAGGATCATTTTTGCTCCCCTTAAAGAATAGAGGGGACTTGACAGGAAAGGATTCAGGAGAGGGCACAAACTTTGTGTTGGTGGGTGTAGCCTGAAAAGAGACACCCTGGGGCTCCTTTAAAGGGGAAATTGTGGCCTGATTTACATATTGCTCAGCATAAAAGAGCTCGTCGGGGCTTTGAGGTATAGATTTAGTTCGACACACCTTTCACACATGGGACATAGATGAAAGGGCAGCTTTACACTGGAATAATTAAAGTCTCTGACAGATGCTCCTCAGTTAATGTATGGGTTTTAAGGCGACAGAAAGAAATCGGGCATTGAAATTTCCTCCAGTAGCCATGTTACAGTCCGCAAATAAAGAGGATGGCACATCGGAGTTCAAAATGGTTGCTCCACAGTTGTTCCCTTGACCATGTTCTTTGGAAGAAACCACAATTAAGTCAATGCAGACCAAGCCATAAGGCCCAATTAATAGGCCACAGATCAATTTTACATACACAACCAAGTCTCAAAGTTGGAATATAAATCGTTGGAAGCCTGTATAATGTTTCTTAATGGATTGGTTTTTAACTTTGCAGCCATACCAATTACAAATATTGCAAGGTTTTTGGGTTGCCATTTTTATGGTCTTCTTATCTGTTTTTAACTGCCCAGTGTTAATTCATACTAAGACTCAAAAAACCCGCTCTCCTACACTTATTCCATGGACTGAGAAACAGAAATAAATGACTTTTCATTTTCCAAACACTTCAGTTTGTTCTATATTTAGCAAAGCACATCTGTTCTCAACTCAGATGTGGCCTCATGGTGAGGAATGTAATCTCCTGGGATGTTAAATTTCTTTGAATTGCCTTCAGTGATCTCTCAGGAAAATCAGAGTAAAAGTAATGATGCCTCCGAAGTGAGACAAGCCTGTGGACCCTTCCTTTGTTCCCCTCCCCCACCCCCACCCCCACCCCACACATATGCAAAGCGATTCCGTGTGACAACACTGCCCCCTGGTGGAAAACCTGAGGAGGGGAGGCAACTCCATAACTTGCCCAGAAGATTCTTGCAATAAGAAATGGTAATTAGGGCTCAGAAGAAATGAAAGATCTCCAGGGAACTTAAGCCGGTATAGGGAGAAATCCTAATTTTTTTTTACAAAATAGGAAATTCCTTTTGATGGGTTATTCTATGAGATACTGTATTTTCTTGAGGTTGTGAATTCTTATTTTTTTTTCTCCCCTAAATGTCATGAATACAAATGTACATTGTATTAAATATAAATCTAGCATTGCCATGTGGAAGTTGTGGGGTTGATTTTCATAAATCACAGATCAAAAACTACAAGGTGAGACCATAAGAGTTATTTCAATTTTTTTTTTCCATTTTACTTTCCTGTTGATCAAAATTGCAGACCAATTCCAATCTTCCCCCAACCCGGAAGATAGTGGAGGGGATGGCAGGTCGAGGCATCCCTGGGTGGGGAGGGGGTGGCAGCAGGACCTGCCAGGCAGCGACCAAAGGCTGGAAGAGAGTCCAATCTCAGCAGACCCAGGAGGCTTCTGGAAGAGGATCACTGCAATTCCCAAAGTTTTGGTTTCTTGACTCCACAGTTGTTCCCTTGACCACGTTCTTTGGAAGAAATCAAAATTAAGTCAATGCAGACCAAGCATTAAGGCCCAATTAATAGGTCACAGATCAATTTTACATACACATCCAAGTCTCAAAGTTGGAATATAAATCTTTGGAAGCCTGTATAATGTTTCTTAATGTTTTGGTTTTTAATTCAGCAGCCGTACTGATTACAAATATTGGGAGGTTTTTGGGTTGCCATTTTTATGGTCTTCTTATCTGTTTTTAACTGCCCAGAGTTGATTCATACTAAGACTCAAAAAAACTTACTCTCCTACACTTATTCCATGGACTGAGAAACAAAAAGAAATGACTTTTCATTTTTCAAACAATTCAGTTTGTTCTATATTTAGCAAAGCACATCTGTTCTCAACTCAGATGTGGCTTCATGGTGAGGAATGTAATCTCTTGGGATGTTAAATGTCTTTGATTTGCCTTCAGTGGTCTCTTAGGAAAATGAGAGTAAATATAATGATGCCTCCGAAGTGAGGCAAGGCCTGCAGACCCTTCCTTTGGTTCCCTCCCCCACCCCCACCCCATACATATGCAAAGCGATTCCGTGTGGCAACACTGCCCCCTGGTGAAAAACGTGAGGAGGGGAGGCATCTACTTAACTTTCCAAAGAGATTCTTGCGTTAAGAAATGGTAAAATCAAAAACTACAAGGTGAGACCATAAGTGTTATTTCAATATTTTTTCCATTTAACTTTCCTGTTGAGCAAAGAGGCTGAGCAATTCCACTCTTCCCCCCACCCGGAAGTTAGTGGAGGGGATGGCAGGTCGAAGCATCCCTGGGTGGGGAGGGGGAGGCAGCAGGAACTGCCAGGGAGCTTACAGAGGCTGGAAGAGAGTCCAATCTCAACAGACCCAGGAGGCTTCTGGGAGAGGATCACTGCAATTCCCAAAGTTTTGGTTTCTTGACTCTACCCGGCATTATGGAGGGAGTGTCAGGATTAAGGGAATTTCATATATATTAACATAGAAGGAATGGGAAATGAGCATCAGGTAGAAAATAATTTAACTGAGGAGTTAGGGCAGTATTCACAGAAACAAATGGGAATGAACTGAAGTGTTCATCAAGGAAGAAATATAGGTACTGAATCCCTATTTGTTCCTCTCATGAAATTTAAACTTTCTTTTTCTTATTTTTAAACTTCCTAGTATATTATCCTGCCCCAATATTTCCTTTTTTTCTTGTCATGGTTCCATTTAATTTAAACCCAATTTGATTGCCTCAGGCTCAAAAGACCAGCCCAAAGCAGCAGACCCCAAGACAACTGGAGTTTTCATATCTCCCTAGGAGGGTTGGGGAGATGTTTTCTTTTAAACAAAGAAAATATATATATCTACAGTAGAAATGTGAAAGTGCCCCAGACAGTTGCTCCTCATGGGAAGGCCACAACACAGTGGTCACCACCAGGTTGAGCCCTCTGGGAGACGAGGGAGTAGCCATCTTTTTGTTCACGCCACAGATGGCACCTTTGAAAGGACACCCAGTGCCCCCTCGTGTAACATTGGTGATCGTCACAGGTGGTCTAAGGGTCCAGATGCTTCTGAAATAAGAGTTTGGAATTAATTATCAGAACCCTCCCCATCAGAAAATGTTATTAATCTATTTATATAGTTATTTGTTTGTCTATCAAATTATCATTTCAACTTTATCAAGTGACTCTGGGCAGCATAGAACACAGCGTAAGAATACTTAATAAATGCTAAGGAATTATTTTAATTATTAGAAACATTTAAAACTCTAGAAAACTAAAAAAAAAGGAATATTAGGCAAAAATATATTAATAAGATTGGAGCCATAAAATGCCTTTGTTTTGAATTCTTCTTAAAAATGACAGGATGAGTCTTTGAAGGTTGAGCACTAGAGGGAACTCGGAGGAACTCAGGATTACAACGAAGGAATATGAAGTGTAGGTGTGTGGAAGCAAAGGAATGAACTTACCGATTCAACACAAATGCAGTACATTAAAAGAGACATCAGGAGATACCTGCGAAATTTACATTTTCAGAAATTTTCAGGAAAAAAAATGGCAGATTGAAATCCAAAAGAGGGGAGGGACTGTCCTCCCTCAAGATCTTGGCACCCCTCCTTGGAGCTCACTGCAACTTCGAAATGTGGAACAAGTGATTAATCCTTATGAATGACCAAAGGTGCCTTTTCTTCAGGTCAAATAAAGCTGTGCACGGCAGGTCTCTGCCAATTCAGAACACTGTTTCTAGACAAAACCTCACTTTTGTTAATTGACAGGAAATACCTTTCGATGGGTTATTCTATGAGATACTATATTTTCCTGAGGTCGTGTATTCTTATTTTTTCTCCGAAATATCATGAAATCCTATAAAAATGAGTTGGGAAGGACCATCTCGGTCATCTAGTACAAACCATCCCTAGCTGGTGGGGAGCCAGACCCCCTCTGCAGACTTCCAACCAAAAGAGACTGTTCCAGCCAGATTGAAGCAGCTCCCCCTTGTTCTTCCCTCGCCCTCATTTTACTCTAGGCAGACCGGGTTGGAACGGCTTATCATTGGTCAAAATCTTCTCTATACCAGTTTTGTAATTGTATAGAAAAATTTGTATAGCAAAATTGTATAGAAAAATTGGAGCCTGCACAGATGGTGAAATTAACAATTTTAATAAAAGAAAAACATATTATGAGATTTAAAGAAATATGGCAAACAATATTAGATTACCTGTATACAATTGAAAAAAGTGAAGAGACTGATAATGGGATTTATATATTAAAGAAGTAAAGAAATAGAAATAATAGTAACTTAAGGGAAAATAACAATAAGAGAGTTACAAAGATAGCTATTTGTATATCTATAGCTACGAAAGTCGGAAACCATGTTTTAGTCTGTTGTAATTGTTATTGTCTTACTTGTTTATACGTGTATACGTGGTGTTAGGTGTATTCTAGAATGTTACGTCTGTCGACAATGTTTTATGATTTTGTATTCTATTTTAACGAACAAAAAGTTTACTCCCAAAAAAAAAGAGATTAAAGGTCAAGATTGTTAAATATAAAGGGAAGGAATATAAAGTTGGTTTATTTGATCAATGTCAAAGTATGTATGTGGTTATTTCTGCTAACTCTTAATGGACTTTTGCTAATTAGGACTGAATGATGAGGCTTTAAGAATTTGTTTATAGATAAGAGATGAGATATGGGAAGAAGAGACCTTCTGTGGAAGTATCAGAGACGGTGAAAAGTTACTGCAATTGTTCAAATGTGCGATGAAGGGGGAGGTCATTTCTTCATATACCTCTTTTCTTGTTTCATATATATATATATATATAATTCTATTTTTTCTCTCCACTTTTTATTTTTTATTCTTTTTTTTTTTCTTAGTTTGTGTTAGTTTTTTTATGTTTGAACTTTGATAAAAATTATTGGCATTAGTTATTCCCAAACCTCTTTCAACAGTAAATACTTTCATTTCTGCAGTGCTTTCGGACTAAGATACCAACGTTCTTTTAAAAAGAGTGAACACACGTGTAGGTGGTGTTAGAAAGGGAGTGGAAAAGGAGAGTCATTTGTGAAAGCCAATGCAGACTGAGACAGTAGAGATTCTCTGGAATTGTGGTGTGCTCCATCTACTACACTTCACTCTTCTGGCACTGGTCCTCATAGATTCGTATCCACTGACCTGATTTCACAGATAGCGACAATACTTGAGTTGCATATTTGGCTTGCATTTCAGCCTCAGCACAACAGCATTTGATCAGATTCAGAAAGTGATAGGCCTGTTGTATGTCATGGAGAGAATATTGGCCATGGCGTAGGAGGCTGCAATGAAGAACAGAAGTACCTGTCAAGCAATCAAACTTGGGCTCATGACCAAAGGCAAATAGAGGTTCAAACAGGGGTTGTGTGAGCGAATTTAACCTGGAGATGAAAAAGCTAAGCAAATCCATGACCATGAGGGTCCCGCCCATAAGCAAAATAGTCAAGCAAGCGGACTCTTGCAAGGCTGTAAAGAGGACCTTGAGTGGAGAGGAACACTTACAGAGGTTTTATCTCCTGAATGAGTGGGTAGGGAGAAGTTAGAGACTGATTTGTATTATTCAGAAGACATCAGGTGGTTCCTCAACTATGTTAAGGTAATTTAATATATCATAAACTATAGGGGTTATTTTTTGTATCATGTATTTTTTACAATTTTGATTTTCATTCCTATTGCATACTGCATACTAGTTGTTGCCTGAATAATTATTCATACTGTAACAGCATGTATTTAGAGACTGAGGCTTCTGAAATAAGCAAGGCTCTCGGCTGAAAAAACAACAACAAATAATTAGGGCTGTGAAGGCTGTTCTTGGTCGGAGGTTGGGAGGAAATATTCCTAATCCTTTTAGAACTTGACTTTCCCTGGAATTGACTTGAGAACCCTGATCTACATTCCTTTGCTATTAGAAGTAGCAACTTATGATAAGTAGAACGCGGCGGACGCTTGGGGCGGCTGTTCTCTGGCCTTGACGCCTGCAGCCGGCATTGGAGGCAGCGGGAGCAACCCTGAGTTCTCAGCTCAGATGTGGCTGCATGCTGAGGAATGTAATCTCCTGGGATGTTAAATTTCTCTGAATTGCCTTCAGTGGTCTCTCAGGAAAATGAGAGTAAAAGTAATGATGCCTCCGAAGTTAGACAAGGCCTGCAGACCCTTCCTTTGCCCCCCTCCCCCTGCCCCACCCCACACATATGCAAAGCCATTCCGTGTGGCAACACTGCCCCCTGGTGGAAAACCTGAGGAGGTCAGGCATCTACTTAACTTTCCTTGGAGATTCTTGCATTAAGAAATGGTAATTAGGGCTCAAAAGAAATGAAAGAGCTCCAGGAAAGTTAAGCTGGTCTAGGGAGTAATCAAAAAACTCACTTTTGTTATATGACAGGAAATTCCTTTTGATGGGTTTTTCTATGAGATACTGTATTTTCTTTAGGTCATGTATTCTTATTTTTTCTCCTAAATATCATGAAATCATGTAAAAATGAGTTGGGAAGGACCATATCGGTCATCTACTACAAACCATCCCTCACTGGTGGGGAGCCAGACCCTCCCTGCAGACCTCAAACAAAAAGAGGCTGTTCTAGCCAGGTTGAAGCAGGTCCCCCTCGTTCTTCCCTCGGCCTCGTTTTACTCCAGGCAGACCGGGTTGGAAGGGCGTATCATTGGTCAAAATCTGCTCTATACCAGTTCTGTATCCTCTCTGAGAGGAGAATAATTCTTAGCACCTCTTGTCCTTCTTCTACCATTCATTTGCAAAAGATTTTGCTAAATATGAGACTTAGAGGCAAACATAATTCTATCCTCTTTTTAGTTTTCTTCATTTCTTCAAACTGTATCCCACTTTTTTTTACATAAACTCCATCTCTACATTCACAGGACCCCTTTTGGCCATTTCCTATCCTTCAATTAAAGCAGAAGCTGTCACTGAATATACAGTCCTCAGGATAAAAGAGGCACTCAGTGCATTGACCATCCACCTTTCCTTGAAGGTATATTACAGAGAGGAGAGGAGAGCAGAGGAGAATATTCCCTTAATTTACAAATGTCCTCAGAGAAAGTACTCGCTCTCTCCATTCACATGAGTTATTTCTTTGAAACTGTTTTCAGATTATGGGCCAGTTCTTATAGGAGCCAGGACATTGGAGGAAATAAAACGCATATTTTTTTTTATATGTCAAATCATATCAATAAGATTGCCTAGCACTGACCCAGAATTATTTAGTAGCTACTTAAGAGACAGAGTGGGAAGTCATAGGTGATTTCAAAAGAAAAAAGTAGGAGGGATTTTTCTATAAATATGGAGTGTCAATGAAACTAGACATTTTATTCATTTATATTTCAGTTTTCATCATCACCCATCTCACTTGAATTGCATCTCTGGACATTTTGCCAGAAAGATCATATGATGTAGACTAAGCTATTGAGAATGATATGCGTAGCACATTCATTGAAGGTCCGCACGTCGCAAACTCAAGAAATCTGTTTATAAGAAACCTTTTCCCAAATGGCTGAGAAAGATAATCAATCACTTTGCCTTCTCCCAGTTGGAATGTAAGAAATGCATGAAAACTAAGGGACAATCTTCTATCATCCCTAAATTTATATATAATTTTGGATAAAGGAGATACACTATCCATAAAAATAATATGCATTTTTTAATAGAATTTTGAGATTTTGGGCAAGTTCTTATAGGAGCCAAGACAGGCCTACTGAATAATTCGTAACTAGGATAAAGAGCAGAGCTACATTCCATTAAATAAAAACTTAGCATTGCCATGTGGAAGTTGTGATTTTCATTTTCAAAAATCACAGATCAAAAACTTCAAGGTGAGACCATAGGAGTTTTTATTATTATTATTATTATTATTTATTTAGTTTTCCTGTTGTGTAAAGAGGCTAAGCGATTCCAATCTTCCCCACACCCAGAAGTTAGTGGAGGGGATGGCAGGTCGAGGCATCCCTGGGTGGGGATTGGGTGGCAGCAGGAACTGCCAGGCAGCGACCAAGCAGGAAGAGAGTCCAATCTCAACAGACCCAGGAGTCCTCTGGAAAAAAAGAGGCACTCAGTGCATTGACCTTCCATTTTCCTTGAAGATATATCCCACTGAGGAGAGGAGATGAGAATTGTCATCTCCTCATTTAATGTAGGGGTTTTAAGGCGACAGAAAGTAATCAGGCATTGAAATTTCCTCAAATAGCCATTTTACAGTCCGCAAATAAAGAGGATGGCACATCGGAGTTCAAAATGGTTGCTCCACAGTTGTTCCCTTGACCACGTTCTTTGGAAGAAACCAAAATTAAGTCAATGCAGACCAAGCCATAAGGCCCAATTAATAGGCCACAGATCGGTTTTACATACACATCCAAGTCTCAAAGTTGGAATATAAATCAATGGAAGCCTGTATAATGTTTCTTAATGGTTTGGTTTTTAACTCAGCAGCCATACTGATTACAAATATTGCGACGTTTTTGGGTTGCCATTTGTATGGTCTTCTTATCTGTTTTGAACTGCCCAGAGTTAATTCATACTAAGACTCAAAAACTCGCTCTCCTACACTTATTCCATGGACTGAGAAACAGAAATAAATCTCTTTTCATTTTCCAAACAATTCAGTCTGTTCTATATTTAGCAAAGCACATCTGTTCTCAACTCGGATGTGGCTTCATGGTGAGGAATGTAATCTCTTGGGATGTTAAATTTCTCTGAATTGCCTTAAGTGGTCTCTCAGGAAAATGGGAGTAAAAGTAATGATGGCTCCGAAGTGAGACAAGGCCTGTAGACCCTTCCTTTGTTCCCCTCCCCTCCCCTCCCCCCCCCACCCCACACAGATGCAAAGCCATTCCGTGTGGCAACACTGCCCCCTGGTGGAAAACCTGAGGAGGGGAGGCATCTCCATAACTTTCCAGAGAGATTCTTGCATTCAGAAATGGTAATTAGGGCTCAAAAGAAATGAAAGAGCTCCAGGAAAGTTAAGCTGGTATAGGGAATAATCAAAAATCGCACTTATGTTATATGACAGGAAATTCCTTTTGATGGGTTATTCTATGAGATACTGTATTTTCTTTAGGTCATGTATTCTTATTTTTTCTCCTAAATATCATGAAATCATGTAAAAATGAGTTGGGAAGGACCATCTCGATCGTCTTTAACAAACCATCCCTCACTGGTGAGGAGCCAGACCCTCTCTGAAGAACTCCAACCAAAAGAGGCTGTTCCAGCCAGATTAAAGCATCTCCCCCTCGTTCTTCCCTCAACCTCGTTTTACGCCAGGCAGACCGGGTCGGAAGGGCTTATCATTGGTCCAAATCTTCTCTATACCAGTTCTGTATCCTCTCTGAGAGGAAAATCATTCTTAGCACCTATTGTGCTTCTTCTACCATTCATTTGCAAAAGATTTTGCTAAAGATGAGACTTAGAGGAAAATATATTTTTATCCTCTTTTTATTTTTATTTTTTTCTTCAAACTGTATCCCACTTTTTTTTACATAAACTCCGTCTCTACATTCACCGGACCCCTTTTGGCCATTTTCTATCCTTCAATTAAAGCAGAAGCTGTCACTGAATATACAGTCCTCAGGATAAAAGAGGCACTCAGTGCATTGACCATCCACCTTTCCTTGAAGGTATATTTCACACAAGAGAGAGGGGAGAGGTGGGGAGGGCAGGGGAGGGGAGGGGAGGGGAGAAATATCCCTTAATTTACAAATGTATTCATGGAAAATACTCACTCTCTCCATTCACATGAGAGATTTCTTTGAAACTGTTTTGAAATTATGGGCCAGTTGTTCTAGCAGTCAGGACGTTGGAAGAAATAAAACACATTTTTTTTTATATGTCAAATCATGTCACTAAGATTGGCTAGTACTGACCAAGAATTATTTAGTAGCTACTGAAGAGACAGAGTGGGAAGTCATAGGTGATTTCAAAAGAAAAAAGTATGAGGGATTTTTTCTATAAATATGGAGTGTCTATGAAAATAGACATTTTAATCATTTATATTTCAGTTTTCATCATCACCGATCTCACTTGAAGAGCATCTCTGGACATTTTACAATAAAAGATCATATGATGTAGACTAAGCTATTGAGAATTTTATGCGTAGCACAATCATTGAAGGTCCGCTCGTCGCAAAGTCAAGAAATCTGTTTATAACAAACCTTTTCCCAAATGGCTGAGAAAGATAATCAATCACTTTGCCTTCTCCCAGTTGAAATGAAAGAAATGCATGAAAACTAAGGGACAATCTTCTATCATCCCTAAATTTATATATAATTTTGGATAAAGGAGATACACTATCCATTCACATAATATGGATTTTCTTAAAATAATTTTGAAATTTTGAGCAATTTCTTATAGGAATCAAGACAGGCCTGTTGAATAATTAATAGCTAGGAAAAAGAGCAGGGCCACATTTGATTAAATATAATCCTAGCATTGCCATGTGGAAGTTGAGGGGGTGATTTTCCTTCATCACAGAACGAAAACTACAAGGTGAGACCATAGGAGTTATTTCAATATTTATTTTCCATTTAATTTTCCTGTTGAGCAAAGAGGCTGAGCAATTCCAATCTTTCTCCCACCCGGAAGTTACTGGGAAAAACGGCAGCTGGGAAGGAAATTTTCCTGAACCGCCTAGAACATGACTTTCCCTGGAACTGACTTGAAACCACCGATCTACGTTCCTTTGCGATTCTAAGTATTATAACACGACCGCAATTAGACTACCTTTGGCCTGATGTTCTTAGGCCTTATTTTCTGACTTCTGCCCCCTTCCTTGGTGTCAGACCACACCACACTCTGGCAGGCCTTGCAGCATCCTGAATTTATTACTACATTTTGACTGCTAGCAGAGGGAAATGATTGTAAATGCATTTAAACTTTGAAAAGCCTATATGGGTGTGCATGTGTTCATGTGTGTGTGTCTTTTTGTGTGTACATATATGTAGTACATCTATGGATAGAGGGAGAGAGGATATATAGACACAGAAACAAATGCACATAAAGAGGGAGAGGGGAAGATCTGCGTCTCAAGAAAGAGGAAATGAGGGTTGAACTTCAAGACCAATAAAAGAATGAAGAGTTCTAATTACTGAATCAATTCTGTATTTCCTGATACTTTTTGAGAGCAGAACTTGAGAGCAATTTCCCTTTGCTGTCTTTCAGGAGGGTACTGAGATTTGCCATTTTCTTCCTATCCAAAAGGAGAACAGATCCCTGAATGCCCAGGCCAAGATCAGCTCTTCCTTCCTCTTGGCACTCAGGCAGCTTTCTCAGGTCCCTCTCAAGTCTCCTGGGAAAATCCAGCCTTCTGGGGCTGAGCTGACTTGCAGAGCAGCTGTGACCAAGGGAAGGTTTCTGCCTGGCTTCAGACTCACTTCCTCCCACTGTGTCTCCCGCACAGTAATAGACTGCCGAGTCCTCCAGTTTCAGGCTGTTCATTTGCAGGTAGAGTTGGCTTTTGGAGTTGTCCCTGGAGATGGTGAAGCGTCCCTTGACTTTGACCGAGTAGTAAGTGTCAGATGTACCCATTGTTGCAACCCATTCCAGCCCTTTTCCAGGGGCCTGTCTCACCCAGCTCATCCAATAACCCCCGAAGTTGAAACCAGAGGCTTGACAGGAGAGACGGAGGGACTCTCCAGGCCTTCTCAAGTCCCCTCCAGACTCCACCAACTGGGCCTCTGACAGGACACCTAAAATAAAAGTTGTTTTAATGAGCTCTCCTTTATGCAAGAATTAAAATGGAAAGAACCTGAATAGGAGGGAAACAATTACCTCTGAGGACTGCTAGGAAGGAAACCAAATTCAGCCACAGGATCATTTTTGCTCCCGTTAAAGAATAGAGGGGACTTGACAGGAAAGGATTCAGGGGAGGGCACAAACTTTGTGTTGGTGGGAGTAGCCTGAAAAGAGAAACCCACCTTTAAAGGGGAAATTGTGGCCCAATTTGCATATTGCTCTGCATAAAGGAGCCCCTCGGGGCTTTGGGGTATAGATTTAGTTCAACACACCTTTCACACATGGGACATAGAAGAAAGGGCAGCTTTACACTGGAATAATTAAAGCTTCTGACAGAAGGTCCTCATTTTAGGAAGGGTTTTAAGGTGACAGAAAGAAATCAGGCATTGAAATATCCTCAAATAGCCATGCTACAGTCTGAAAACAAAGAGGATGTCACATCTGAGTTCAAAATGGTTGCTCCACAGTTGTTCCCTTGACCACGTTCTTTGGAAGAAACCAAAATTAAGTCAATGCAGACCGAGCCATAAGGGCCAATTAATAGGCCACAGATCAATTTTACATACACAACCAAGTCTCAAAGTTGGAATAGAAATCATTGGAAGCCTGTATAATGTTTCTTAATGGTTTGGTTTTTAACTCAGCAGCCGTACTGATTACAAATATTGGGGGGGGGGGGGTTGGGTTGCCATTTTTAGGGTCTTCTTATCTGTTTTTAACTGCCCAGAGTTAATTCATAGTAAGACTCAAAAAACGCGCTCTCCTACACTTATTCCATGGACTGAGAAACAAAAAGAAATGACTTTTCATTTTCCAAACAATTCAGTTTGTTCTATATTTAGATAAGCACATCTGTTCTCAACTCAGATATGGCCTCATGGTGAGGAATGTAATCTCTTGGGATGTTAAATTTCCCTGAATTGCCTTCAGTGGTCTCTCAGGAAAATGAGAGTAAATGTAATGAAGCCTCCGAAGTGAGACAAGGCCTGTAGACCCTTCTTTTATTCCCCTCCCCCACGTCACCCCACCCATATGCAAAGCGATTCCATATGGCAACACTGCCCTCTGGTGTATAACCTGAGGAGGGGAGGCATCTCCATAACTTTCCCAGGAGATTATTGCATTTAGAAATGGTAATTAGGGCTCTGAAGTAATGAAAGAGCTCCACGGAACTTAAGCCAGTCTAGGGAGAAATCCAAAGCTGCTCTTTTGTTTATATGATAGGATATTCCTTTTGATGGGTTATTCTATGATATATTGTATTTTCTGGAGATGTTGTATTCTTATTTTTTCTCCTAAGTATCATGAAATCGTGTAAAAATGAGTTGGGAAGGACCATCTCGGTCATCTGGTACAAACCATACCTAACTGGTGGGGAGCCAGACCCCCTCTGCAGACCCCCAACCAGAAGAGTCTGTTCCAGCCAGATTGAAGCAGGTCCCCCTCGTTCTTCCCTCGGCCTCATTTTACTCCAGGCAGACTGGGTTGGAAGGGCTTAGCATTGGTCAAAATCTGCTCTATACCAGTTCTGTATTCTCTCTGAGAGGAGAATAATTCTTAGCACCTCTTGTCCTTCTTCTACCATTCATTTGCAAAAGATTTTGCTAAATATGAGTCTTAGAGGGAAGCATAATTTTATCCTCTTTTTATTTTTCTTTATTTCTTCAAACCTTTTTCCACTTTTTTTACATAAATTCCATTCCCAGGACCCCTTTTGGCCATATCGTATGGTTCAATTAAAGCAGAAGCAGTAACTCATTATACAGTCCTCTAGAAAAAAATGAGGCACTCAGTGCAAATCCAACCTTCTTTCCTCAACGTGGAGAGCTGTTCTGAGTAGCAGAAGGTATCTGCTTGGCTTCAACCTGCATTCTTGGCACTGTGTCATGCACAGTAATAGGCTGCCGTGTCCTCTGGCTTCAGGCCGTTCATTTCCATATACAGTTGGCTTTTGGAGTAGTCCCTGGAGATGGTGAAGCATCCATTCACTTTCTCCAGATTATACCTGGGAGTTGAGGAGGTACCTATGTAGGCAACCCATTCAAGTCTTAGGCAACCCGAGGAGGAGGAGGAGGAGGAGGAGGAGGAGGAGGAGGAGGAGGAGGAGGAGGAGGAGGCAACATAATCTTCCTGTGTTGAGAAAGTACACTTGAGAAAGGGATCCTCAGATTAGCATCGCTAGCTCTTATTCTCTGAGGTTCAAACCCTCTTCCAATAATTGAACTCACAGATGCTTGCACTTCACCTTTGTTATTTCTACAAATACTTCTCTACAGATTAGCAACTCTGAAAAGTGTATTTCTGCAATTAAGGCTGCGTAGGCAGATATGCAGGATTGTAAGAGGAGAAACAACGGAAGGATCAAAGGAGGGTCAGAGAAATGGGAGCAATGAATTAGACTCCTTCTCTCATCCTTAAAACTGAGGACTTGAGCTCTGAGCCCTATTTTCTATGGGCTGATCTTGATGAACATGGAGCAAAACAAACTGCCTGGTTTGCAGTGGCTTCAAGGCAGATCTGAAAGCAGATGTGGGCAATTCAATTGATTTTATTACGGTCACTGACCAGTACAAGATACAATTCTATAAAAATATGCGCATTAGCATTTAGCCATAAAATATGAGCCATCTAAGTTAAAATAATTTTAAATTTGAGTTTACAAGTTCATCCTCCTCTTTCTTCTATGAACTTGAACATCCTGATTGTAGCTTGCAAAAAAGGCTAATCTTTCTGTGCTCCTTGTTGCTTTCCATCTGTTGTATCTATGACATTACATTATGTATTTATTGTTATTATTTTTTACGATTATCAATCCACCAAAGAGGACCGAGCATGTTTTCGCCAGTGAGGCAAGGCTGCCCCATTTCTCATCCATCCTGGCTTTCCTCATAGAAAACAGGATTCACAGTCCTTTCCTCTCCTCTCCTCTCCTTTTGATGTTTGTGGTGTGTTGCAGGGGAATATTTTTTTTTACCTTGTCTTCTTTATCATCTCCCTTCAACTTCACTGACTAAGTATGGTTTTTACTGGTATGAGTTGCTGTTTGTTCGTTTAGTCGCTTCCGACTCTTCGTGACTTCATGGACCAGCCCACGCCAGAGCTTCCTGTCGGTCGTCAACACCCCCAGCTCCCCCAGGGACGAGTCCGTCACCTCTAGAATATCATCCATCCATCTTGCCCTTGCTTGGCCCCTCTTCTCTTTGCCCTCCACTCTCCCCAGCATCAGCATCTTCTCCAGGGTGTCCTGTCTTCAAATTATGTGGCCAAAGTACTTGAGTTTTAATATCATTCCCTCAAGTGAGCAGTCTGGCTTTATTTCCTGGAGGATGGACTGGTTGGATCTTCTTGCAGTCCAAGGCACTCTCAAGATTTTCCTCCAGCACCACAGTTCCAAAGGATCTATCTTCCTTCGCTCACATAGCATAAAATATTATCCATTTTTATAATGCTATATATTAAATTACTATTTAGATAACTGTTTCTATGTTTTTAAGATCCTCTTTATCATGTCCAGCCTTATGCCCTTTTCTCATTTTCTACCCCCCAAATTCTTTCACTGAGTTGAAGCCACACAAGTGTAGGACAAAAAGAAACAAAGAAACAAAAACAATATATATCCATTTATTTAACAAATGCAAAATTCCTATTTGTGACAAAAAAAAAAGGGGGGGGGAGGAACACTATTTCATCCTTTCCAATTCTTCTTCTATTCCCTTCCTTGATTTTCTTTGAGAATACAGGAAAAGAAAAGAAAAGGTAAAATATTGAGAATAACCTTTTCGTTTTGTTTTCTTTATAACTAAAATTTATCTATTCATTTTTATTAAGCATTCTAAACATGCAGAATGAAAAAGGAACTCTTCAAATGTTAAAAAAAAACAACTTTAAAGTGTTTAGAAAAGGGACCATACAAGCAGACTAGAAAACAAACTAAGAAAGAAAAAGGAAAGAGAATAAAATCTACCTTTCAGCTTATACCGATCAATAGTTAACTCTCTGCTAATAAATACACGGCTGTAATATAGTCAGGACAATATATTATTATCGGACATCATGAAATTGCCAATATGTGTGACTGACACAATCTACAAAACAGCTCCGAGCAACAGAATCTTTGCTCGGATATCAGATTGGCCTCCTCTCAGCTCGTTCTGCTCATGGAAAACACCTGGGGAAGTCAAGCAAGGGTTTCCCTCTTCTGTTGCCTCCATGACCAGCACTATTTAATCTCTGCTTTAGCCTCATGGAAGCAGCAGGAGGAGGCGGCAAGTTCACACAGTCGCAGGCCTTATTTCAGCCATTGGCAGACCTCACAGTGGGCTCTCTCTGGACCATTCCTGCCTCCTTCTGACTGCAGATGGAGAGGGTCCTACACCTTCAGTTCAAGGAGGGAGCATCTCTCGGGGGCTCTAATTTCCCTCAGGAATATTTTGGATAACATTCATCCCTGACTCATTCTCCTCTTCCCCTGCTCTATTTTTGATTCAGGATTTCTTGGTGTGTCCTATGACTGATCTTGGGTCATGAGTTGTGACATTCGCAGAAGGAATGGGTCATGCTTTACCCTCCCTTACCCCCAAACAGTTTCTTCATGTCCCAAAGCCCCACAAACCTTTGAAAAGCCCAGGGAGACCAGTGAAATCGCATAGAAGGATTGAGCCTCCCTCCCAGTCTTTCTGCCCAGAGGGAAAACTCATACCGACACAGGGTGCCCGCACAAACAGAGACTGGGTCAGCGCTGATCACTGCCTTTCCACAGGTTGAATATTAGTGGCTTTTCCACTTCATCAGTGGGGGAAATGAAAGGGCTTTGGATCTACTCATCTGCACGAAGAGCTAAATTCCATTGTTTTTAATTCAGGGCAGGGAAGCCAACTCAGTGTGGACAGCAGCCACTCTCCAGTCCTGATTCTGTCAGGATTCAGCATAACTTCCTCTCACTGTGAGCCTCAAGCACAGCAATACACGGTGGTGTCCTCTGGTTTCAAGCTGTTCATTTGAAGGTAACGCATACTGGAGGCATCTTGCTGGGAGACGGTGAAAGGGCCTTTCACTGAATTGGCATAGGGTTGGCTGCTCCCATCTCTGTCCTCATTAATCCATGCAACCCATTCAAGTCCCTTCTTGGAGCCTGTCTCACCCAGCTCATCTCATCGCGGCTGGAGGTGAAACCCGAAGCTTGGCAGGAGAGACGGAGGGATTCTCCAGGCCTTTTTATACCCCCTCCAGATTCCACCACCTGGACCTCCATTTGGACAGCTGGAAAGGAAATATTGATATGTAGAATTGAACTATTCAGCTTACTCCATTCCATTAACCTCAAATATGTAAAAGCCTTTTAGCTTCCATCTTTGGTTGGAAAAAACATTACCTTGGAAGGCTGCTGAAATGGACATGGTTTGGAGCGAAAGCATCATTTTTCTTTCTCAATGTGTCATGGCTCCAGTCCTGAACCCAACGAATCAGCACTCTTGACACAAGCCGTTTAGGAATGGGAAAGAGTCTTTATTGGACTAGTGATTAAAGATTCGAATAACTCAGTGATCCTCAAGTGACAGTATAAGTACATTTGTCCCCCCTCCCACCAAAAGTCTGGCACCCTGCTTCCTTCTCCATCTTGCACCTCTTTGTGCAAATCTATTGACAACATGATCGTGTGCTTTCGTCTGTCCCAGGTGCTGAATCAACATGTCTGAGTGCTGGTGAACTCACAAAGGCTGGTCTGCCGTGTTCTGCACATCTGCCCCTTCCTGCTGTTGCTTCCTGTCAGTGGGCTGACTGGTGCCTCTCTTTCAGTGCCATGCTGGGGTGGCCTGGCAGCAGGCACTTTATGTCAGGATGGCCCCCTGAGGTGGGGGGCATCCGGACACAGTGCGTCAGAGAAGAAGTTCCAGGCAGTCTGGCTTTGGACCTCCAGATAAAGTCTGAGGAGGGCAGGAGATGGTGTCATATAAAGAGGAAGGGTGTCTCTGCGTTTACATACACTTCAGGATAAAAGAGAGACAGAGCTGCTTGGTAGCTGGCCTTCCGAATCTGGACACTTCGATGAATCCCTGCCTTTCAGGCAGATATTTCCTCCATATATCGAATGTGTATTTCACGGTATAGATGTTCAGATGATTATACAAAAAGATTGATTTCCTACCTGCTGTCATGATATTGAATGATGATATCCCATTCCAGGATTTTATCTGAGTCCAGGCTCACCCACATCACACTGCAAACAGTGAAGGTGAAATTGGAACCTTCAGGCCATATTAATATTTTTTTGTTTGTTTCCTTCCAGCAAACTCTCTCATTGGATACCTGAAAGAGAAGAATCCCACAGTACTCAAGAGATGGGTGATTTCTTCTTCTCAAGTATTTATACAGAAGTCCCTCTGTGTTCTGGTTAGACTCAGACAACCAGTGGAATTCAATTAGAAAGCTTTATTTACAAGGAACTATTTATAGTAGTATTTATAGTAGCAATGTCCTTTATTAATTGTTAGTTCAAACCCAAGTGGGCAGTGGTGGAGCTCTGGGCAAGACAATGTTGCCGGGATCAACTTGAGACTGTGGCTCTCTTGGCTCTGCCTGGCTGAGGGGAGAGCGGTTCAGGATTAAGGAGACTGAACATATATCAATGTGGAAGGAAGGAGAAGGGAGCAACATGTAGTAAAGAGTTAGACTGGGGAGACTTGGCAATACTGACAACCAACGGGGACTGAACTGTAAAATAGATCAGGGAAGAATTGGAGGTAATCATCTCTCTACCTCAAATTAAATTTTAACTTTTTAAAAACTGTCCAGTTTATTCTACTGCCCTGAATTTTCCTTGGTCTCCCCTACAAAATAGTTAACCAGGTTCCACACTGATAACTCCAGGTTACTTATTCCCATTGGCCATGATGGACAGGAATATGCTGCTTCTCAGTCCTAATACACACATTCAACCTTGTGTGGCTGAATCAACATGCAGAGTGGCTCTGAGGAATAGAAGGTTTTTGCCAGGCTTCAGACTCACTTCCTCTCACTGTGTCTCGCACAGTAATAGACCGCCGTGTCCAGGGGCTCACTTCCATACTAGTGGTGGTGGAACTTTTCACTAAAATGGCACATTTTATTCCTTGCAAGGACCTCGATCTGCACAAGCCACAGCACAGTTGTTTATGGATCATGTTTTTAGGTATAGAGGCATGGTGAATCACTTGGTGTGTGACAGAGGCCCTCAGTTGACTTCCAGTTTCTGGAGGGCCCTTTTCCAGTCATTACAGGTCCATATCCACCTATCATCATTGCATCATCCAGCTAGTAACGGGCAAGCTGAGAAAATTAAGCAATGGTTACAGCAGTATCGCAGGTGTTACACCACTTATCAGCAAGACAATTGGCCAGCCCTGTTCCCCATGGCAGAATTTACTTATAACAGCTCTGTGCCATCCTCTACCAAGATGTCTCCTTTCCAAGCACTCTACGGGGTTAACCCTCGGGTCTTGCCCACCTCCTCCCAGCAGGGAACTGTTCCAGCCACAGCAGATTTTCTTAAAGAGCAACAAGCCGCACAGGAGTTGTTAAAGGAGCAGCTGAACAGGGCAAAGAGTGCTTACAAGAGAGCTGAAGATGCTCACAGACAAGAGGGGCCAGTGATTGCGGTAGGAGTCAAAGTGTGGCTCTCTACCAAGTTTCTGACCTCTACCAGGCCCTCCTTGAAGTTGGACACTAAGTTTGTGGGCCCTTTCACTGTGGTACAGCAGATAAATACAGTGGCTTATTGCTTAAAGCTGCCAGCATCCATGAAAATCCATTGAGGCTTTCACAGAGCCTTGCTAGCCAAGGACCCTCCCCCAAGTACCTTACAATCGCAAATGCCCCCCCCACTCCAGTAATTGTGGAGGGGAAGGAGGGATATGATGTCGAGGAAATTCTGGACTCTAGCAGGAGTGGAAGGGACATCCATTATTTAATACACTGGAAAGGGTACCCTGAGGAAGAGCGCACATGGGAAAATGCCAGAGTTGTGTATGCACCAGCGCTGGTTCAACGATTCCATCAGCTTTTCCCTCACAAAACCAACCCTCACACTCTACCAGAGATTCCTCACTCGTCTGGGCAAGCAGAGGAATCCCAAGCAGAGGAGTTCCTAAGTTGGCAACCTCCACCCCCGCCAGAGGCTCTGAGGCCAGGGAGAGAGGAGGAGGGGGAGCTGCAGCCCTCCACCTCCGGCTTGCATTTCCCAAGGGGGAGGGGGGAAGAATCTTCTAATTATCTAGCTATTTTCCAGCAGCAGCCACCTGGGCCAGAAGCGTTATCAGACCTGGAGAGCAGCACTGATTCGTCCTTGGAGGAGTTTTCCTTTGAGGAACTTCCATCGTTGCCCAGTTCCCATGGGAGCTTGGAGGGGGAGATGGACTCTCATGAGACCCTGGAGGGAGGAAGGAACTCTGGAAGGGAGGGGCTGAAATGGAATGTGAGTCTGGAGGGGAGGGTGATGTCATGAGGACTGATGGCGAGCAGGAGGGGGCCCCTATCCAGGGGGGGAAACGCATGCGTAGTACTGAGGAATTAAGCAGCCATTCAAAGAGACACAGATCAGACCCGCCTTAACTTCTGGGGGTTTTCTGTCTGGGTTTTTCCCACGCTTCTTCAGTTTGTTAGGATTTTCTGTCTAATGTAGCAGTAATAAAACACTAGAGACCTATTCCTTGTCTAAGCGTGGTTCGTGACTCTTACGACAGGAATTGGCAGGAAAGGATTCAGGAAAGTGCACAAACTTTGTGTTGGTGGGTGTAGCCTGACAAGGGAAACCATGGCGCTCCTTTAAAGGGGAAATTGTGTGTTGATTTGCATATCTGTTGGGGTAAAAGAGCCCCTCATGGCACTGATCTCATAGATCTCTATGCACACACCTTACAGGGGTGATTTTCACATAGTTTTCTAGTACTAGGAAAAGTTCAGGAAAACTGTTGTTCTTCTTCTTTTACTGTGAGGACGTAGGAGAAAGGGGAGGTTTACCTCAGAGTAATTGAAACAAAGACTTGAAAGATTTCACCACTTTTCAAAGCGATTCAAGGTAAGAGAGAATGAACATGCACCAAGAATTTTTGATAGAGAAATGAACAGAGACGCAATTCGGAGTTCAGGAAACTTTTTACATTTCGCCTTAACAATACTGTTTTGTAGAAACCCAAAAGGACTGAACAGAGACCAAGCCACAAGGCACAATTTGTATGTCAGAGTTTAATCAGAGAAATCAGAGGAAGAAAAGAACCAGATCGAGCCAATGGGGTGTTCTTTCTTTATTAGATCGCTTGCAACCTTCCCTGCCAGCTTCCCCATTGACTTTCTGGGGATCCGAGAAGATTGCGGAAGGTGATCACGTGATTGCAGCACCCTAGCAACAATATGTAAATGCGAGCTGGTTGCCAAGAGCCAAAAATGTGGTCACATGATCATGGGGGGTGGGGGGGCGTTCCTGCAACGTTTCACGATGGCCAGAAGTACTTTACTGGCCATAAAGTACCCATTCGAAGGCCGTCATTTCTTTCAAAAGTCATTAAGCAACTAGTCGTTAAGTGAGGACTTCCTGTATATTAATGTGGAGGGAACAAGAAAAGAGCAACAAGTAGAAAAGAACTAAACTTGGGAGCGGTGGCGATATTGAGAACCAAAGGGGACTGAACTGCAAAATATCTCAAGGAACAATTGTCGGTAAGGAATCCATATTCCTACCTCAGCTTAAATTTTAGCTTTTTAAAAACAGCCCAGTTTATTCCACTGCCCTGAGATTCCCTTCATCTCCCCTTCCGAAGTTCTAACCACTGTTGGAAGGAAATCTCGTCATCTTCATTCAGAGCTGGGAATAAAAAATGCTCAGGCCGTTGTGTGAACAGGTTGAAAGTTGATTTTCGAAGAGCTGGTACAACAACGGCAGTGGCCACAGTCTGGAATTTCCTACCAGCCCTTTATGTGGACAAGCTTTGCGAGTGTTATGGGAAAGTGTTTCCGCCCTCTAGCAATGTCCGTGCAAGCGCACTTAGCCGGTGGATGGAAAGGGGGCGCTCTCTAGGAACTCTGGGAAGGAGCAATTCCCCGGGGTTCAGAGGGGGGGCACTCTGTGGTGGGGCCCCTGCTGGGTCGGGGTTCCCTTTGCTTGGGGTAGTTTGGCTTCCTGCCGAGCTGGGACCTCTTCATGTTTGGCGCTGCTAGATCGGAAGGTTAACGTTCGGGAGAAGGAATCTTTTGTGGAGATCTCTTCAGCCTAGGAAAAATGTTGACCTGAATGGGTCATTTTATTTGAAAGATATCTGGCTAAATCTGAAAGGGATCTTTTGTCAAAACAGCTGGGTGCTTCCTGTTCCCTTTTCACCTTTTGCCTTGCTTGAGGAGGGAAATCTGTATGGCGGGAAAAGCAGCATTTGGGGAAGAAAGTAAGGAGGAAGACAGAGATCTTGACTCCTTCTGACACCGCATTACCCACAGCGTCTTCAAAGATCAGCTATGGGCTCTCACTTCATACTGTGGAGATTTATTTGCTGCTTCTCACTCCAATTACACAAACTCAACCTTCTGTGACTTAATCAACTTGGAGAGCTGCTCTGAGGAAGGGAAGGTTTTTGCCAGGCTTCAGACTCACTTCCTCCCACTGTGTCTCTTGCACAGTAATAGACTGCCGAGTCCTCCAGCTTCAGGCTGTTCATTTGCAGATACACTTGGCTTTTGGCGTTGTCCCTGGAGATGGTGAAGCGTCCCTTGACTTTGTCTGAGTAGAATTTTCCACTGGAATCGGTATATATTAATGCAACCCATTCCAGGCCTTTCCCAGGGGCCTGTCTCACCCAGCCCATGTGGTAGCCCCCAAAGTTGAACCCAGAGGCTTGGCAGGAGAGGCGGAGGGACTCTCCAGGCCTTCTCACATCCCCTCCGGACTCTACCAACTGGGCTGCAGATTGGACACCTACAAAGAAAGGTGTTTTGGTGAAATCTCCTGTATACATTATTTAAGATGGAAAGGACCTGAATAGGGAGGAAACAATTACCTCTGAGGACTGCTAGGAAGGACACCAAGTTCAGCCACAGGATCATTTTTGCTCCCGTTAAAGGATAGAGGGGACTTGACAGGAAAGGATTGAGGAAAGGGCACAAACTTTGTGTTGGTGGCTGTAGCCTGAAAAGAGACACCCTGGGGCTCCTTTAAAGGGGAAATTGTGGCCTGATTTACATATTGCTCAGCATAAAAGATCCCTTCCTGGCATTGAGGTATAGATGTCTTTCAACACAAATTTCACATACAGGACATAGGAGAAAGGGCAGTTTAGACTGGAATAATCAACGCAAATCTGAGAGAACCTCCTCAATTCAGCTAAG
The DNA here is from genome assembly GCF_035149785.1 of Candoia aspera. Lineage (NCBI taxonomy): Eukaryota > Metazoa > Chordata > Lepidosauria > Squamata > Candoiidae > Candoia > Candoia aspera. The sequence continues at coordinate 112,676,234 of NC_086156.1, read as the reverse complement.
GGTTTGAAGGTGACAGGAAGAAATCATGCCCTGAAATTTCCTTAAATAGCCACGTTAGAGCCCAGACATGGAAAGGATGGCAGATCGGAGATCAGGATGGTTGCTCCACAGTTGTTCCCTTGACCACGTTCTTTGGAAGACACCCAAAATAAGTGAATGCAGACCAAGCCGTAAGGCCCAATTTGTAAGCCACATTTGAATTTTACATAAACATCGAAGTCTGAAAGTTGGAATTAAAAAAAAAATGTATTGGAAGCCTGTTGGGTGTTCCTGATTAGTTTGGTTTTTTACTCAGCAACTCTATAGATTACATACTGGTTTTTTTTTTGGTGGGGGGGAGTTGGTTCCCATTTTGTATGTTCTTTTTATGGGTTATTAGCTGCCCAGAGTTGATTCATACAAATAATAATAAAAATGCCTCTCCTACACTTAGTCTGTTGACTGAGAGACACAAATAATTGACTTAGCATTTTCCAAACAATTCAGTTTGTTCAATATTAACCAAAGCACATCTGTTCTCAACTCAGATGTGGCTTCATGGTGAGGAATGTAATCTCCTGGGATGTCAAATTTCTCTGAATTGCCTTCTGTGGTCTCTCAGGAAAATGAGAGTAAATGTAATGATGCCTCCGAAATGAGACAAGACCTGTAGACCCTTCCTTTGTTCCCCTCCCTGACCCCCACCCCCACCCCACACACATGCAAAGCGATTCCATGTGGCAACACTGCCCCCTGGTGTGCAACCTGAGGAGGGGAGGCATCTAATTTACTTTCCCAGGAGATTCTTGCATTAAGAAATGGTAATTAGGGCTCTGAAGAAATGAAAGAGCTCGAGGGAACTGAAGCCGGTCTAGGGAGTAACCCAAAGCTGCTCTTTTGTTATGTGATAGGAAATTCCTTTTGATGGGTATTCTATGAGATACTGTATTTTCATGAGGTCCTGTATTCTTATTTTTTCTCCTATATATCATGAAATCGTGTAAAAATGAGTTGAGAAGGACCATCTCGGTCGTCTAGTACAAACCATCCCTAACTGGTTGGGAGCCAGACCCTCTCTGCAGACCTCCAACAAAAAGAGGCTGTTCCAACCAGATTAAAGCAGGTCCCCCTCGTTCTTCCCTCGCCCTCCTTTTACCCCAGGCAGACCGGGTTGGAAGGGCTTAGCATTGGTCAAAATCTGCTCTATACCAGTTCTGTATTCTCTCTGAGAGGAGAATAATTCTTAGAACCCCTTTTCCTTTTCTACCATTCATTTGCAAAAGATTTTGCTAAATATGAGACTCAGAGGAAAACATAATTTTATCCTCTTTTTAGTTTTCTTTATTTCTTCAAAATTTATTCCATTTTTCCTAGGTAAATTCCATCTCTACATACACTGGACCATTTCTGGCCATTTTGTATGGTTCACTTAAAGCAGAAGCAGTAACCGAATATAGAGTCCTCCGGAAAAAAAAGAGGCACTCAGTGCTTTGACCTTCCACTTTTCCTTGAAGGTGTATTCCAGAGAGGAGAGGAGAGGAGAGGAGAGGAGAGGGGAATTGTTCCTTAGTTTGCAAATGTCTTTGGATAAAGAGTCTCTTTCTCCATTCACATGACAGATTTCTTTGAAACTATTTTGAAATTATGTGAGCGCTCTCTAGGGGTATTAATTAATATCCTATCTTATATCCTATATTACTAAAGAGACAATGTCATAGAGTATTACCTATTATTATTTTGCTATACTCTATAATATTACTTTTACGCTATACTATTGACTGAATGAATTTGGAGAGTGGCTCTACAGAAGGGACGGTTTTTGCCAGGCTTCCGATTCACTTCCTTTCACTTTGTCTCCTGCAAAGTAATAGACCGCCGAGTCCTCTGGCTTCAGGCTGCTCATTTGCAGATACAGCTGGCTGCGGGAATCATCCCTGGAGGTGGTGAGCCGTCACTTGACTTTGTCTAAATAGGAAGTGGTAGAGCCAAGCATCTCTGGAAATATGCTGGCCAACCTTTCCAGCCCTTTTCCAGGAGCCTGTCTCACCCTGTTCATTTCATAGCTGCTGAAGGAGAATCCGGAGGCTTGGCAGGAGAGACAGAGGGACTCTCCAGGCCTCCTCACGTCCCCACCAGACTCCACCAACTGGCCCTCAGACTGGACCCCTACAAAGAAAGGTCTTTCAGTGAAATCTCCTGTATACAAGCAGAAGACATGGAAAGAACCTGAATAGGCAGGAAACAATTACCTCTGAGGACTGCTAGTAAGGACACCAAGTTCAGCCACAGGATCATGTTTGCTCCCGTTAATGAAAGGAGGGGAATTGATAAGGAAGGATTTGGGAAAGTGCACAAACTTTGGGTTGATGGGTGCGGCCTCAAAAAGGGAAACTGTGGGGCTCCTTTAAAGAGGAAATGGTGCCCTGATTTACATCATGCTTGGGATAAAAGAGCCCCTCAGGGCATCAACTTGCCGGTTTCTTTGCATACATCTTACAGAGGAGATAGATAGGTAGGTAGCTAGATTTATTTGTTTTTTTTCTATTTTTATGATGGTTTTATAATTCTCATTTCTGAGCTGCCCAAAGTCACTTTTACAGTGAGATGGGTGGTATATAAATCTAATACATTTATGTACCACCCGTCTCACTGTGAAAGTGACTCTGGGCAGCTCAGAAATAAGAATTATAAGTCCATCATAAAAATAGAAAAAATACAAAAGAGAGAAGAAGAGAAAAGAGGGAAAATAAAAAGTGGAGAGAGCATTTAAGCCAGCAAGCGTCCCCAGGGCTGCCTATCCCTTTTGGACCCCTGAGGTAGTTGGCACAGCCATGTCTTGACGCTCCTCCCGAAGGCCAGAAAGGTGGGGGCCAGCCTCATCTCGGGTGGGGGGGGCAAGAGGTTCTACTGGGCGGGGCAACAGCAGTGAAGGCGGTCCTCTTCCACCCCACCAGTTGGCATTCGTTAGGCAAGGAGGTCCCCAGCGTGCCCTTTCTGCCAGACCAATTATAGATCATTTATATATACAATTGTTATTATATTTATTTATTAATGTTTATTATATATTAATTACATTGATAAATATGAATTATATTTATTTATTATTTGTTGATAATATTTACTAATATTATGTATGCTAATAATTTTATATTGCTATTAAATTAATATTATGTATGTTAATTCTCATGAAGAATTTTGTTTATAATAGTAAAATCTTATACAGCGTAAACTTAGAGAAAGAAAGGAGGATAGGGAGAAGGAGTAAACAGTGGAAGGAGAAAAAAAGAAATAAAAGAGAAGAAAAAGAGAGGAACCTTATAAAGAAAGAGAAATATATAAAGAAGTGACTTCCAACCTTCATCTCAACGAATCAACAAGTTTAGTGACTCTTCACCCTCACTAAAGTAAACCAATGTTCCTTCTTCATCCCACATCCCATCCCTTATGGATAAACCAATCCATAAAGCACCATCTTTTCAGTCCTGGTGTCAGCAAAAAGTCCACAGAGGGTAGCCAGAAGTCACAAGATACCTTCTTTTAACCTGGATCCAATAAATCAATTTTATATCCCTTCTTTTTATGTCTACCAGTCTTAAGCTTTAGTTCATACAAGTATTGTTGTAAGGTTTGATTTCTCTTCATTTCTTCTTTGTCCCATCACATAGAGTTCTTCAAGGCTTTAAGAAGCCTCTTTTGTAGATCCAGTGAAACATCCTTTTCTAAATCATTCTCTTGGCCTGTCAGTTGTAAATCCACTTTTGATACCATCTCTATCTTGTCCGATCTAATTTGTTCTACATCTGACATTTCTTTTGGACATAGTCGATCCATAGAAGCAGACATCATTACTGACATTGTTGATATAATGGCTATTATTTTCTGATTCCATTCTTCAAAAGTCTCCTTCAGTATTCTTATTGGTAGAACATTTTGCACCATCTTGCAGGCCTGTATATTTAATTTTATCTATCTATCTGTCTGTCTGTCTGTCTGTCCGTCCGTCTGTCTGTCTGTCTCTCTGTCTGTCTATCATCTATCTATCATATTTTGTCACTGCCCTTCTCCCCCCAAAGGGGATAGTCCGGGTGGTTTACAACCAGGATAAAACATTAAAATACCATAAAAAGTATAAATACAAATATAATATTAAAATATCTTTCCTCTGCCTAAAAACTTTAGTCCCCTCTAGTGTCCAGTTTTTGAAATCATGAAGTTGTTTTTCTATGCTCTGTCTTGGAAAAAAACAAAACAGGATCTATTTTCCACGAAAAGCTGTTTGTACTTTATGACTAATTCACAAATCATAATGTGGAAGTTTCAACATTTCCATTTTATCTCTCCGTTTATAACTTTCTAGAATAAAAATCATGTTTAGCTTTTTTTCCCCCAAGATTTTTTATGCTTTTATCATTTTAGGAATAATTCAGAGCCGTGAACATACCTAATAGTCCTTCCTCCTCCCCGTTTGCCGAGAACAGCGACCCTGTGGGCTGAGTTGGGCTGAGAGAGGTTACTGCCCAGAGTTACTGGCCCAGAGTTACCCAGCGGGCTTTAATTCCTAACTCACAGCTTTCTCTTCCTTAGTTCAGATTCTTTAAATCCTGAAGTTTATGATTAACAGTTTCTTTTGTTCAGGATTAAAGGCAGACTGACCTGGCATTTTCAAGCTTGTCATTCTGAAGGTCTCTAACATGGCTGTTGAAATTAACAGATAATAAGTAATATCCAGAAGTGACGAGAAAGTGAGGTTTCCACACTGTAAAAGTCTCCGCTGTGGTTGAGAGGAACACGGCCAATCCCGTCGTTTGCCAGGGTTCAGGCCAGCAGAAACCCCCCCGTCCAGTGGTCTCCACATGGGGAGCAGCCATCTGGAGCACATCTGGGAAATGTTCCATCCTCTCCTTATCTGGAGGGGTTCCCAGGGACCGGTCTGCTTGCTGGTTCCTTGGTCCTTGGTTCCTTGGTCCTCAGATCTGCTTTCTCAAAGCCATCTGCAGTTCACTCTCCCTATCCTGGAAGTACCTTACGGGTGTGATTTTCAAATAACATTCCGGGACAAACAAAAGGGAGGGCAGGTGTGTTTTTGTCTGTTTCTCTGTTGACTGTGAGTTTTTAGGAGACAGAGCAGGTCAACTTTAGAACAAGTAAAACAAACACATCCAAATTTTCATCACTTCCCAAAACTGATTCAAGGTAACAGAGAATAAAGCAAATTGCTTATAGAAACCCGTTAGAGACAGGATATAAAAAAGGCAGGCACATCTTACTCAGGAAATTTGGTACACTACGGATTATTTTACCTTTCTTGTTTGTTTACTTATCTATTGGAAAACCCCAAATATATTAAGAGGCAACAAGCCTTGAGGGAACGATGTGTAGATTTCTTGGAAACAATTTTGATATTATGACCAAATCCTTGTAAGAGTCAAGATGGGAATTTTTAATTCTTACTAGAGAGGACAAAAGATAGTGTTACATTTGAGAAAATAAAAATCTTGCTTTGCCATGTACGATTGACCGGTTTGATTTTCCTTAGTAATGTAACGACAACTACAGGTCTAGAAGATGAGAACATAGGATTTATTTATTTATGTACCTTTAATTCTATGGTTTAGCAAAGAGGATGTGGGATCCCAGTCCATCCCACACCCCGAGGTCTTCGGTTTGTTTGACTGAACTCCTAAAAAAAAGGTGTTTCAATAAAATCTCCTGTATAAAACAAAACAAAACATGGAAGGAAATTCTGGAGAATGGGAAGAATTACCTGGGAGGACTACAGATGAGGATACCAAGGTCAGCCACAGGATCATTCTTGGACCCTCTAATGAATGGAGGGGAATTGACAGGAAAGGATTCAGGAATGCGCACAAACTTTCTGTTGGTGGCTCTGGCCTGACAAGGGAAACCATGGGGCTCCTTTCAAGGGGAAACTGTGCCCTGATTTTCATATCACCTGAGATAAAAGGGCCCCTCAGGGCATTGATCTCATGCATTTCCTTGCACACACCTTACAAGGGTGATTTTCACATAACTTTCCAGTCCCAACAATAGACAAGTCAGGCTTTCCTTTCCTTTCCTTTCCTTTCCTTTCCTTTCCTTTCCTTTCCTTTCCTTTCCTTTCCTTTCCTTTCCTTTCCTTTCCTTCAGTGAGTTTATAGGAGAAAGGGTTAGTAATTCAAAAAAAGGCTTGCAAAAAATCACCACCTCTCAAAAATGGTTCAAGGATGAACTTGCCCTCAGAATTTTTGAAAGAGACATGTTGGAGATAGAACATGAGAAGAACAGGACATGTCAGTTCAGGAAAAAAAAATTCCCCCTTTCCCTACTAAATATGCCCTTTGGAAGACACCCAAAAGATCTGACGCCATGAGATGGAATTTGTCAGTCAGTCTGAATCAGAGACATCAGAGGGAGAGAAGAAATACATTGAGCCCACAGGGTGTTCTTGGCCTATTAGATTGGCTTTAACTGGGCAGTTGTATGGATTTAATATATTGCTTGTTTCAGGTTGGCATTTTGTGTGGTGTTTTTATCAGTTGTTAATTACCCAGAGTTGATTCAGCAAGATGGGCAGCCATACAAATTGAAAAACTAATGATGGTGACCATAATACTAATGCCAATACTAATAAAATTGCCACCAAATTCTGTCTCTGAGATTGGAACTTAGATTTTTCAGTTTCCTTACATCCAAATGGAAAACAGATCCCACAATGCCCAGGCCTAGATCAGCAATTTGTCCCTCTTGGCACTCAGGCAGCTTTCTCAGGTCCCCCTCAAGTCTCCTGGGAAAATCCATCCTTCTGGGGCTGATGTGAATTTCAGAGCGGCTCTGAGCAATGGCAGGATATTGCCAGGCTTCAGACTCACTTCCTCTCACTGTGTTTCCCGCACAGTAATAGACTGCCGAGTCCTCTGGCTTCAGGCTGTTCATTTGCAGATAGAGTTGGCTTTTCGAGTTGTCCTTGGAGATGGTGAAGCGTCCCTTGACTTTGTCCGAGTAGGAAGTACCGGAACCAGAGGTTATGTAAGCCACCCATTCCAGCCCTTTGCCAGGGGCCTGCCTCACCCAGCTCATCCAGGAGCTCCCGAAGTCGAAACCAGAGGCTTGGCAGGAGAGACTGAGGGACTCTCCAGGCCTCCTCAAGTCCCCTCCAGACTCCACCAGCTGGGCCTCTGACAGGACACCTAAAATAAAAGTTGTTTTAATGAGCTCTCCTTTATGCAAGAATTAAAATGGAAAGAACCAGAATAGGAGGGAACCAATTACCTCTGAGGACTGCTAGTAAGGAAACCAAATTCAGCCACAGGATCATTTTTGCTCCCGTTCGAGAATAGAGGGGACTTGACAGGAAAGGATTCAGGAAGGGGCACAAACTTTGTTTTGGTGGGGGTAGCCTGAAGAGAGACACCCTTTGGCTCCTTTAAAGGGGAAATGGTGGCCCAATTTACATATCGCTCAGCATAAAGGAGCCCCTCGGGGCTTTGAGGTATAGATTTAGTTCAACACACCTTCCGCACATGGGACATAGAAGAAAGGGCAGCTTTACACTGGAATAATTAAAGCTTCTGACAGAAGCTCCTCTTTTCAAGTAAGGGTTTTAAGGTGACAGAAAGAAATCAGGCATTGAAATTTCCTTAAATAGCGACGTTAGAGCCGGACATGGCAAGGATGGCAGATCGGAGATCAGGATGGTGGATCCACAGTGGTTCCCTTGACTACGTTCTTTGGAAGACACCAAAATAAGTGAATGCAGACCAAGCCATAAGGCCCAATTTGTAAGCCACATTTGACTTTTACATAAACATCCAAGTCTCAAAGGTAGAATATAAATAACTGGAAGCCTGTAGAATGTTTCTTCTTCGTTTGGTTTTTAACTCAGCAGCCGTACTGATTACAAATACTGGGGTTTTTTTGGGTTGCCATTTTTATGTTCTTCTTATGTGTTATTAGCTGCCCAGAGTTAATTCATACTAAGACTCATAAAACTCCCTGTCCTACACTTATTCCATGGACTGAGAAACACAAATAAATGACATTGCATTTTCCAAACCATTCAGTTTGTTCTATATTAAGCGAAGCACATCGGTTCTCAACTCAGATGTGGCTTCATGGTGAGGGATGTAGTCTCTTGGGATATTAAACTTTCTGGAGGTCTTTTCAGTGAACTCTTAGGAAAATAAGAGTAAATGTAATGATGCCTCCGAAGTGAGACAAGGCCTGCAGACCCTTCCTTGGTTCCCCTCCCCCACTCCCACCTCACACATAGAGAAAGCCATTCAGTGTGACAACACTGCCCCCTGGTGTACAATGTGAGGAGGGGAGACAACCACTTAATTTTCCCAGGAGATTCTTGCCTTCAAAAATAGGAATTATGGCGAAGAGGAAATAAAGGATCTCCAGGAGATCTAAGCAGGTTTAGGGAGAAATCCAAAGCTGATCTTCCATTATATTATAGGAAATTGCTTTCGATGGGTTTCCTTCTGCGAGATTGTATTTTCTGGAGATCGGGGGGGGGGTCTTTTCTTTTCTCTTAAATCTCATAAATTTATAGAATGAATTAGTTAGGAAAAACCGTTTCGCTCATCTCATAGAAACCGTCCTTAAGGGGTGGCCATCCAGGTCCTGCCTGCAGACCTGCCACCAAAAGAGACTGCTCTACCTCCTCACGGCCCCTCCAGACTCCACCAATTGGACCTCGGACCGAACTCCTAAAAAAAAATAAAGGTGTTTCAATAAAGGTGTTTCAATAAATGTGAGCCTCTTTCATATTTCACAAAGAGGTTGCTGCTATGTGGGCAAGAGAGAAGTCATGGAGAGGCTGAGCAATTTAGCCTGCTGGAGAAAAAGGAACAACGGACCAGCACTCTTTTCATCTCAGATGTTTATTATAATTTCTATTTTATCCTCATGGAAGCTGCTGGAGAAGTATGGAAGTTCAAAGGCACAACCACAGGTATTATTTCAGTGATCGTCAGATACGGTATTGTGTGCAAGGGCTCCCAATACCAGGTACCATTACTAGTCTTTTCTAATTGTAGAGGCAGAGGTTCCCTTCATCTTCAATTCAAGAAGAGAATATCTTGTCAGGCTTCAAATTTCTTCCAGCAATCCAGAGGCTTGGCAGGGAGACTCTCCAGGCCTCCTCACGGCCCCTCCAGACTCCACCAACTGGACCTCTGCCTGGACACCTACAAAGAAAGGTGTTTCGGTAAAATCTCCTTTATACAAGAACAGCAAATTGAAGCAAATTCTATAGAGAGGTCAGAATTACCTCTGAGGACTACTAGTAAGGACACCAGGTTTAGCCACAGGATCATTTTTGCTCCTCCTAATGAACAAAGGGAAAATACAGGAAAGGATTCAGGAAAGTGCACAAACTTTGTGTTGGTGGGGGTAGCATGAAGGGGAAACCGTGGATCTCTTTTAAAGAGGAAATTGTGTCCTGATTTACATATTGCTAGGGATAAAAGAGCCCCTCAGGGCATTGGGGTATAGATTTCTTTGCACACAGCTTTCACATATGAATTTGAATTGATGGAAACATCTCAGAACAATCAAGCAAGACTTTTTTATTGTTATTATCAGTAGATAAGAAAAAGGAGAGGTTTAGATGAGAATAAGTAAAGCAAGATCTGATTAAATCTCATCTGTTGGGGAAAGCGTTTAAAGATAAGAAAAATAAAGCATGTGCCGAAAATAATTTAAACAGCCCAGTTAGAGACTGAACAGGAAAAGAAGGTCATATCTGAGTCCAGGATCTTTGCTCCACAGTTCCTCCCTTGACCATGTTCTTTGAAGAACCCTAAAACAACAGAATGTAGACCAAGCCATAAGGAATAATTTGCAAGGCAGAGTGGAAGTGCACTTATATGTCCAAGTCACAAAATCAGAATCAAAGAAATCACAGGCAAATTAGAAATAGCTGGACCCTGTCGAGTCTTTTTTGTCTTCGTCCAGCAATCCAGAGGCTGGGCAGGAGAGGTGGAGGGACTCTCCAGGCCTTGTCACATCCGCTCCAGACTTTACCAATTGGACCTCGGACTGAACTCCTAAAAAAAATAAAGGTGTTTCAATAAACTCTCCTGTATTAAAGAATTAAACCGGAAAGAAACTCTGTATAGAGTGAAGAATTACCTCTGCGGACTTCCAAAAAGGACACCAAGTTTAGCTACAGGCTCATTTCACGTCCCTTGAATGAATGGAGGGAAATTGACAGGAAGGGATTCAGGAGAGTGCAAGAACTTTGTGTTGGTGGGTGTAGCCTGGAATGGAAACCAGGGGGCTCCTTTAAAGAGGGAATTGAGTCTTGATTTCATATCGCTTCTGAGAAAAGAGCCCCTCAGTGCATCCACATAAAGATTTCTTTGCAAACACCTTTCACACATGATTTTGAATTGATGCAAATATCTAGGAGCAATCAAGCCAGACTTTAGTATTACTATTGTTGTTATTGTTGTTGTTGCTGTTGTTGTCAGTACATACAGAAAAGGTTTTCATGTGAGTAAGTAAAGCAGGATCTCATAAAACCACAGTCTTTCAGTGAAGCATTTTAAGTTAAGAGAAGGTTCAATTAAAGCAGAAGCTGTCACTGAATATACAGTCCTCAGGATAAAAGGCACTCAGTGCATTGACCTTCCACTTTTCCTTGAAGGTATATTACAGAGAGGAGAGGAGAGGAGAGGAGAGGAGAGGAGAGGAGAGGAGGGGAGGGGAGGGGAGAGGAGAGGAGAGGAGAGGAGAGGAGAGGAGAGGAGAGGAGAATTGTCCCTTAATTTACAAATGTCTTTGGATAAAAGAATTATTATTTCTGTTAACTTTAGAGATTTCTTTGAAACTATTTTGAGATCATGAGGAAGTCCTTATAAGAGTCAGACAGTAGAGGAAATAAAGCAAGTACCTGTTTTTGTGCTATTTCAAATGTTGAAAGTTCAATCGTCAAACACCCACCCAGAATTATTTAACAGTTACATTAGAGACAGGAGGGGATGGCGTAGATTATTTAAAAAAAACTCTGTGTGTTTGTGTGCTGTGTATGTTGTGTCCGTGTGTTTGAGTGGTTTTTCGTTATGTGTGGTAAATCAGTTTCTTCTGTATGTAAGAAATCACCTCTGCTTTAAACTCAGACATGGCTTCATGTCTGATGATTTAGTCTCTTGAGAAGTTAAATTATCCTGAGATTCTCTGAGGGAACCCTCGAAGCAACTATCAGAAGATACAATCAACCTCAGAAATGCGATTATATTTGTGCCCACTATTCTTATTTCCCTGCCCAAACCATCCCTCATGGCCACCCGGACTAAGTGTGCAAGTGCTACTCCCTTGTGGAAGTGATGAGGAAGAGAAGGAGTCATCAAACTCCCCAGGAAGATTCTTCTGTTCCAGGAGGGGAAGTGAAACTCAGAAAAGATGAAGGATCTCTCGGGGATTTAGAAGGTCTAGTAAGAAATCCAAAGCTGTTCTTCTCCTTCCTGATAGGAAATCCCTTTTGAAAAGTTACTCTATGACCGGTTGTATATTCTTTGGATGGGGGAATTCTTAGATTTTCTCCTAAACTCAGGACAAGCCACGTGTGCCATGGTCACCTCATGACTTGACAACTGCAACAGGATGTAGATGGGGCTGCCCTTGAACATTACCCAGAAGCTTCAAATGGTCCGGAATGCAGCAGCACAGGCAGTGATAGGCTTGCGTCTGTATGGACATATGTACTATCTCTGCTTTGCCAGGTGCTCTGGCTGCCCGTTGGATTCTGCCAGCGATTCAAGGTGCTGTTCACTATCTGATGATCTGGTGATCTGATCTGGCAGGACTACCGTGTTCAGGGTTCCTTTGATGAAACAATGCCATTGATTGGGATCCCAGCAGTGCACTTCTTGATCACCACAGCTGCCCTCTGGAACGCGGTTTCCCCTGAGATTTGAATGCCCCCCATCCTACTGGTGTTTGAATGGTCCCTGAAGAACTGGCTTTTCACCCAGGTCCTTGGCAACTGTGATTGAAGCCCCTTGTTCTTCTATTTCTTTGTTCCCATCTAGGAACAAGGCTCAGAACTGTCACCTCCTCTGAAGACACCCTTTCTACTTGCTCCATATTCAGAGGGATTATTCAGACCCTCAGTGCCCCCTAGTGTAAAACTATTGAAGATGAGGCAGATCGCTTAATTACTTTCCCTGGAATTGACATGAGAACCCCTGATCTACATGCCTTTGCTATTATAATAACATGACCTCATTTAGGCTACCCTGGGCCTGATGTTTTTATGCCTTATTTTTGAAGCCAATTAGTGGACACCTAGGACCACTGAATTGGAGCAGAGCTTACACAGGGGAGGAGCTGTGCACAGAAAAAGAATATTATCTATGATAGCTTTAATGAGCATGGCAGAGGAACACAGGTTATTGATCTTACACACTCAGCCCTCCCAAGCATAATGAAATACATGCTTAGATAGAGTAAATTCAAAGAAAAGTAAAAGCATATCTTACTCATTTCATTCATTGTCCAGTTACATTTCCATTCAGAAAGGATGACATCTTTGTTCTTCTTTTGTCTTCCCTAAATTAATTCACATTTAGCCCTATAGCTGTAAGACCTGCCTGTAGAAAGGGGAATTCCAAGCCTACCACATGGCCCCTAGAACGATGGAGCAGCACACAGCCATGCACATAGCTCCCAGTCTTGAAGAAGGACGAAGAGAGATAAGAGGAAGTGGGAGTGGAACAATCAGCTTCCTCAGAAACATGAAGAGTTGCATCATGGGATGAACTCAATTTACATGGTAATGCACGTGCTAATGAGGCATGCTGGATTGGCCAGTACCTCAAACAATTTTCTGGCTTTGGCCCCCTTCCTCGGTGTTACACCCCACCAAACTATTTGGGGTCCTAGGGCATCCTAGTCTTATTACCTGGCTACGTTGCTATGGCTAGCAGGGGGATATGATTTTACACATATTTAAACTTTGAAATACCTATATATATGTTCGTGCATATGTCTGTGTGTTAGTGTGTGGGTATGTGTATACAATTTTGTGTGTGTATGTCTCTCTCTCTCTCTCTCTATATATATATATATATAGAGAGAGAGAGAGAGAGAGAGAGATTGGGAGGGAGACATAAAAATATATACACAGACACAGAAACAACTGTAAAGAAAGAGCGGCAGGGTGGATCTGGGTCTCAAGAGTGAATAAATGAAGGTTGAACTGCAAAATCAATAAAAGAATTAAGATTTCTAATTAATGAATCCAATTTTGTATTTCTAGAGATTTTTTGAGAGCAAAACTAGTGAGCGCTTTTCCTTTGACATCTTTCAGGAGTTTTTCTTTTCTTTTCTTTTATTTTAACTATTCTTTTTTTTTTGCTGATATTTTCCGCTTTCCTCCCATTCAAATGGAAAACAGCTCCCACAATGCCCAGGCCAAGATCTGTTCTTAGTTTCTCTTCGCACTCAGGCAGCTTTCTCAGGTTCCTCTCAATTCTGTGTCTTAATCAACTTGGAGAGCTGCTCTGAGGAAGGGAAGGTTTTTGCCAGGCTCCAGACTCACTTCCTCTCACTGTGTCTCCTGTACAGTAATAGACTGCCGGGTCCTCCAGTTTCAGGCTGCTCATTTGCAGATAGAGTTGGCTTTTGGAGTTGTCCCTGGAGACGGTGAAGTGTCCCTTGACTTTGTCCTAATAGTATGTACTAGAAGATATACTTAGGAGGGCCACCCATTCCAGCCCTTTTCCTGGGGCCTGTCTCACCCAGTCCATGTGATAGCTGCTGAAGGTGAATCCAGAGGCCTGGCATGAGACACGAAGGCCTCCAGGCCTTCTCAGGTCCCCTCCAGACTCCACCAACTGGCCCTCTGACTGAACACCTACAAAGAAAAGTGTTTTGGTGAAATCTCCTGTATACCAGCAGAACACATAGAAAGAACCTGAATAGGGAGGAAACAATTACCTCTGAGGACTGCTAGGAAGGACACCAAGTTCAGCCATGTGATCATTTTTATTCCCTTGAATGAATGGAGGAGAATTGACAGGAAGGGATTCAGGAAACGGCACAACCTTTGTGTTGGTTGGTGTAGCCTGAACAGGGAAACCGTGGGGCTCCTTTAAAGGTGAAATTGTCCCTTGATTTACATATCGCTTGGGATAAAAGAGCCCCTCAGGGCATTGATGTAAACATGTCTTTGCACACACCATTTCAAATAATGTTCCAGACCAAAAAATAATCAAGGCACTGATGCATTCTTCTTATTACTGTTATTGTTATTGTTGTTGTTTAGGAAAAAGGGATGTACTAGAACAATATCGGATATAACCTTTGCACTTTAAGAAAGTGTTTAAATCTAAGAGAAGGAAAACATGCACTGAGATTAATTCAAACAGTATTGTTAGAGACCGAACATGAAAAAAGACACATCTGAGTTCAGGATGGTTGCTCCACAGCTGTTCCCTTGACCACGTTCTTTGAAGAAAGCCAAAATAACTGAATGCAGATGAAGTCTTAAGGAACCATGTTAAGCCACAGCTGAATTGAACTTTCATGGCTAAGTTGCAAAATGAGAATCAAGGAAATCACAGCCAAAGGAGAAATAGCTGGACATGGTGGGGTCTGTTTTGTTTATTAGATTGATTTAACTCCGCAGTTGGACAGATTTTATTGACTGGCTAGTCTTGGTGGCTATTTTGTGTGGTGATTTTGTTGCTTATTATCTGCCCAGAGTTGATTCAACAAGATGGGCAGCCGTACAAATTGAAACAATAACACTAATATTCTAATACTACTACTATCAATTATTACTCTACCATGTTCACTCTCTCTTTGGACAGAGAAATACAAATACGGCACTTTGTATTCTCCACGACATTCAGTTTCCTCAAGATTTAGCAGAGCACATCTGTTATCAGTTCAGAGATGGCTTCTTTGTGAGGGCTGTAGCCTCTTCAGACGTTAAATTTTCTTGAGATCTATTCAGTAAACTTTTAAGATCATAATAGAAAAAAATAATAATTCTGCCTCCAAAATGAGACAGAATGGGACCCTTGATTTATTTCCCTATCCCAACCCAGCCCAGCATACAGCCATGCAATCAGGGTGGAAACACTGCCCCCTGCTGCAAATGGTGAGGAGGACAGGCATCTCACCTTAAAAGTCAAGTCAAGGAAACCACATTAGCATGAGCGTGTCCTTCTGTGGGGCTGAGAAAGGGGAAGGAATCATACTGTTTCTTCAAGACAATTTACTTTACCCTAAAATAAGAAAGAAAGACCGGTGTTAACATCTTGTCTTGTAGAGGGAGCTATAATTGCAGTGAGTTTTCATCCAACAATGGTAAATTGATCAGTCCCAGAATTGTCATCTCCTCTGAATGCTCCCTTTCCACTTTGTCCATAGTCAGTGGGATTTTGCAGAACTAAACTGCCCCCTAGTGTAAAACTGGTGAAGGTGAGGAAGAAGTCTCAACCCTCCAAGGAGATGCCTGTATTCTAA
Source organism: Candoia aspera (assembly GCF_035149785.1). Classification (NCBI taxonomy): domain Eukaryota; kingdom Metazoa; phylum Chordata; class Lepidosauria; order Squamata; family Candoiidae; genus Candoia; species Candoia aspera. The sequence goes on along the minus strand of NC_086156.1, from coordinate 112,660,772 downwards.
TCAGAGAAGGGAGGTAGGAAGAAGTTACTGAGCTCCAGAAGACCTCGGGAGGTCCAGTGAGAGAGGTGGGGAGGGATGCAAAGTGCTCTTGACTTGGCTCTCAAGATTTAGGGCTGTGAAAGACATTCTTCTGGGGAGGCAATTTTCCTGAAAGTTTCGGAATATGACATTCTCTAGACTTCACTTGAGAACCACTTTTCAACATTCCTTCAAAAGTGATTCAAGGGAAGAGAGAATGAACATGCACTAAGACTTTTTGAAAGAGAAATGAACAGAGCCACACATCGTTGTTCAGAACACTTTTTACATTTCGCCTTAACGACTCCCTTCTGTAGAAACCAAAAAGGACTGAACACCGACCAAGCCACGAGGCACAATCAGTAAGTCAGAGTTTAATCAGAGAAATTGGAGGAAGAGAAGAAACAGATCGAGCCAACGGGGTGTTCTTTCTTAATTAGATCACTTGCAACCTTCCCTGCCGGCTTCCCCATTGACTTTCTGGGGAACCAAGCAGAGAGGATTGCAGATGGTGATCACGTGATCGCAGCCCCCTAGCAATGATATGTAAAAATGACCTGGTTGCCAAGAGCCCAAAATGTGGTCACATGATCATGGGGGGGGGGGGATGTTGCTGCAACATTTCACAATGGCCAGAATTGCTTTAGTGGCATAAAGAACCTGTCATGAGTAAGGATGGCGAGCAGAGGGCTCCCATCCAGACTGTCAAGCGCATGCGTAGCACTGAGGAACTGTTCAGCCATTCAAAGAGACACAGATCGGGACCGCCTTAATCCTTGGGGGTTATATGTCTGGGTTTTTCCCACGCTTCTTCAGTTTGTTAGGATTCTTGTTAAGTACTAGTAATAAATATTAGAGACCAGTTCATTGTCTCTGTGTGTTTCCTGGTTGTTAGGACAGAACCCTTTCCAAGGCCGACATTGCTTTGAATGGTCATTAAGCAATCAGTTCTTAAGTGAGGACTTCCTGTATATTAATGTGGAAGGAAGGAGAAAAGAGCAACAAGTAGAAAAGCACTAAACTGGGGAGGGGTGGCGATATTGAGAACCAAAGGGGACTGAACTGCAAAATATCTCAAGGATAAATTGGAGGTAAGGAATCCATATTGCTACCTCAGCTTACATTTTAACTTTTTCAGAACTGCCCAGTTTATTCCACTGCCCTGAGATTTCTTTCATCTCCTCTTCTGAAGTTCTAACCACTGTTGGAAGGAAATCTCAACCGCTGAAAGTTTATTTTCCAAGCTGCTTGGAGGTGGAAACACTTAGGAATTTCCTGCCAGCCCTTTATGTGGACAAGCTTTGCGATTCTTATGTGAAAATATTTCCGCCCTCTAGCAATGTCCGTGCAAGCGCACTTAGCCAGTGGTTGGAAAGGGGGTGCTCTCTAGGACAACTGGGAAGGAGCAATTCCCTGGTGTTCAGAGGGGGGGCGCTCTGTGGTGGGGCCCCTGCTGGGTCGGGGTTCCCTTTGCTTGGGGCAGTTTGCCTTCCGACCGAGCTGGGACCTCTTCGTGTTTGGCGCTGCTAGATCGGGAGGTTAACTTTCGGGAGAAGGAATATTTTGTGGAGGTCCCTTCAGCCTGGGAAGAATGTTCACCTGAATGGGTCCTTTTGTGTGAAAGATCTCTGGCGAAGTCTGAAAGGGATCTTTTGTCAAAACAGCTGGGTGCTTCCTGTTCCATTTCTACCTCTTGCCTTGCTTGAGGAGGGAAATCTGCATGGCGGGAAAAGGAGCATTTGGGGCAGAAAGTAAGGAGGAAGAGAGAGATCTTGATTCCTTATGAAACCACATTACCCACCAGGTCTTCCAAGATCAGCTGTGGGCTCTCACTTCATACTGTGGAGATTTGCTGCTGCTCATTCTAACTACACAAACTCAACCTTCTGTGACTGAATCAACTTGGAGAGTTCTTCTGAGGAAGAGAAAGTTTTGCCAGGGTTCAGATTCACTTCCTTTCACTTTGTCTCCTGCACAGTAATAGACTGCCGTGTCCTCTGGCCTCAGGCTGTTCATTCGCAGATACAGCTGGCTGTGGGAATCGTCCCTGGAGATGCTGAACTGCCCCTTGACTTTATCCAAATAATAAATTGGAGATGAGGATCTACCAATCACTGCAACCCATTCCAGGCCTTTTCCAGAGGCCTGTCTCACCCAGTCCATGCCAGAGCTGCTGAAGTCGAACCCAGAGGCTTAACAGGAGAGACGGAGGGACTCTCCAGGCCTTCTCACGTCCCCTCCAGACTCCACCAACTGGTCCTCAGACTGGACACCTACAAAGAAAGATATTTTGGTGAAATCCCCTGTATACAAGAATTAAGCTGGAAGGGACCTGACTATGATTGAAACCATGACCTCTGAGGACCACTAGGAAGGACACCAAGTTGAGCCACAAGATCATTTTTGCTCCCTTCAATGAGTGGAGGGAAATTGACAAGAAAGGATTCAGGAAACTGCACAAACACATGGAAAGAACCTGAATAGGGAGGAAACAATTACCTCTGAGGATTGCTAGTAAGGAAACCAAGTTCAGCCACTGGATCACTTTTATTCCCTTGAATGACTGATGGAGAATTGACAGGAGAGGATTCAGGAAAGGGCACAAACTTTGAGTTGGTGGGTGTAGCCTGCAAAGGGAATGCATGGGCCTCCTTTAAAGGGCAAATTGTGACTCAATTTACATATTTCTTCTGATAAAAGAGCCCCTCGGAGCACTGACCTCATAGCTTTCCTTGCACACATCTGACACTGGTGACTTTCATCATAACTTTCCAATCCTACAAAAAGTGATGGCAAGGTTTTTTGTTTTTGTTTTTTACTGTGAGTACATAGGAGAAAGGCAGGTTTACTTTATAGTATTAAAAGACAGACATGCAAAATCTCAGCTCAGGAATTTTTTTCCCACCTTCTTTCCTTAACCAGGCCCTCCTGAAGAAACCCCAAAGATCTGAATTCAGAACAAGCCAGGAGGAACAATTTATAAGTCAGAGTTTCATGAGAGAAATCACAGGGAGAAACAGAATAGATGGAGCCCGTGGGTTGGTCTTTGCCTATTTGAATGGTTTCTAAGTCGGTAGTTGTATGAATTTAATATATTGCTTAAATTGAGTCGGTATTTTGTGTGGTGTTTTTATCAGTTGCCACTTGCCCAGAGTTGATTCAGCCAGATGGGCAGTCATACAATTTGAAAGAATAATAATAGTAATAATAATAATAATACCAATACCAATAATAATAATAATAGCAATAGCAGTAGCATTAGTAATACCAGTGCCATATACCCATAAAAATGCCAGGAAATACACTCTCTCTCTGGACTGGGAAATACTAATAAGTCTATTTCTATTCCCCAAAGGGCTCCGTTGCTCTCTATTTAGCAGAGCGCATCTGTTGTCAAGTCTGACATGGCTTCCCAGTGAGGATTGGAGCCTCCTGAGATGTGAAATTTTCTTGAGACCATTTTGGTGAACTAATATGGAAATAAAACAGAAAAACAGAAAACACAAGGATGCCTCCAAAGTGAGACAATATCTAATGACACTTCTCTTATTTCCCTACCCCACCCCACCACCACCACCACCCCACACACGGGCAATGGGACTCAGGGTGACCCCACTGCCCCCCGCTGCAGAAGTTGAGGACGAGGGGCATCTGCCTGATTCTCCAAGGAGATTCTGACATTCCAGGAGGGGAAGTGAGGCTGAGAAGAAATGAAGGTTCTCCAGGAGGTCTAAGCAGGTCTAGGAAGACATCTAAATATGCCCTTTTGGTACCTGATAGAAGATACCTTTTGAAGGCTTAGTCTATGACTGATTGCATTTTCTGTACATGGAGGATACTTATTTCTTTTCCCCGGTGTCACATCAAATCATGGAGGAAATGAATTGGGAAGGACCATCTACCTAATCAATTGCAAACCATCCCTATCAGGTGGACAGCCAGATCCACTCTGTAGAAGGCCAACCATGAGAGATTATTTGAAGCAGACTGAGGCAAGTCTGCCCTCTTCACCCCTCCTCCTCATTTTACTCGAGGTAAACAAACCTGAAAAGATGCAACATTTGTCACAATCGGCTCTTTACTAGTTCTGTGTTCTTTTTGATGGGAGAATAATTCTTAGTGTTGCTTCTGCATCTCCTGTCATTAACTGTTATTGGATCACTGTGGTTATCATTCAGATGAGACATGGAGTAAAACATTATTTTATCTTTTGCTCCATTCCTTTATTTCTCCAAATTATCTTCCCATTTCCGTAAATGAAACTCCCCTTCATTTTCTCAGACAAGAAAAAAAGGAGTATTGCTCACAGAGACAAAACCAACCAAAGTCACTGAAGACTTGCAATGGCCCTATAGTGGGCCTTCTAAGGGAAGTGTGGCAATGTATCTGGTCAGAAAACCACAGATGTTCCATCCTCTCTTGAAGGCATGCATCTAACCTCCAACATTCCTCCACTGGTTAACATGGAAACAGAGAGCACATCACAGTGCTCCTCCCCCCTTTGAAAATACTGTGTGTCATCCTTCCTCCTTTCCTTAGCAAGGATTAAACCTGATTTGACCCCCTTGAGGCCAAAGGAACCCCCCAGCGAGTCAGACCCTTGGAATTTCCCACTCCGCAGGCAACACCCCTCACCTTTCCTTCATCCCTCTTCCTTCTATGAACTGGAACATGATGATTGTTGCTTGAAATAAAGGGTGATCTTTCTCCTTATCATTGCTTTCCATCCGTTGCATCTATGACAGTAAGTTAACTTTTTGTCCTTGATTTCTTTTCAGAATTATCAATCGGTCAAAAGAAGACCAAGATTGTTTCATCCAGTGACGTGTCTCTCATCCATCCTGGCTTTCCTCAAAGAAAAAAGGATTGGCAGTTAGCTCTTCTCCTTCTCTCTCCTCGCCTCTCCTTTCTGAAGTTTGTGGCATATTGCAGGGGAATAATTTTTTACATTGACTACTTTATCATCTTTATCAAATGATCCTTTGCTGAAGAGCATGAGACATAGCATAGAATATTACCCTTTCTGAATTGATATGTATTAAATTACTATTGAGACAACTGTTTCTATCCTTTTAAGAGCCTCTTTATCCCTCCTTCATTGCATCTAGGACCAGTGCTGTTTAATCTCTGCTTTAGCCTATTTAAGCAGCAGAAGAAGGAGGCAAGTCACAGTTACAACCGCAGGTCTTATTTCAGCCATTGTCAGACCTTGTAGTGTGCTCTCTTTGTGCCATTGCTCCCTCCTTCTGACTGTAGATGGACAGGTTCCCCACTCCTTGAATTTAATTCATCCTCTATCCTCCCAACCCATTCCAGTCCTTTCCTGGAGACTGTCTCACACAGCTCATCTCATCGCTGCTGAAGGTGAAGCCCGAAGCTTGGCAGGAGAGACCGAGGGATTCTCCAGGCCTTTTTATATCCCCTCCAGATTCCACCTGCCTCAGCTCCATTTGGACATCTGGAAAGGAAATATTGATATGCAGACTTTATCCATCTTGCTCCAGTCCATTAATTTCTACCATATAAGAGCCCTTTAGCTTCCATCTCTGGATGGAAGAACCATTAACTTGGAAGGCTGCTAAAAGGGAAATGAGTTGGAGCAAAAGGCTCATGTTCCTTTCTCAGTGTGTCAGAGAAGAAGTTCCAGGCAGTCTGGCTCTGGACCTCTAGCTACAGCTTGAGGAGGGAGGAGAAGGAGGCATATAAAGAGGAAGGGTGTCTCTGCATTAACATACACTTCAGGATAAAAGAGAAGCAGAGCTTCTTGGTAGATGGCCTTGGTAGTCTGGACACTTTGATGAATCCCTGCCTCTCAGGCAGATAATTCCTGAATATATGGAATGTGTATTGCACAGTTTAGATCTTTAGAACAATTAATTAACAGTTTGATTTCCTACCTGCTTTCAGGATATTGAATGATGATATCCCATTCCAGGATTTTATCAGAGTCCAGGCTCACCCCGATCACATTGCAAAGAGTGAAGTTGAAATTTAATCTTCAGGCCATATTAAATAATTTTCCATTTCCCTGCAGCAAACTTTCTGATTTGACACCTATAACAAAAGAGTCCTAAAGTTCTTACTAGAGGGCTGATTTCTTCTTCTCAGGTAGCATATACACAAAATAAATCCCTCTGTTATGGAAGTAGAGGTAACAAAGGATTGCATTTATCTTTGTCCTTTCATTCCACCTGCTATGCTCTATTGTAGATGGCTGGAAAATGGACACAGAATCACAAAGGTTAATTTTATAATGAATTAGATCTTGGTGAAATACATTGTATCCCCCAGTCAGATATACATTAGGTTTTCAAAAGGACTTTTTCCTATCTGGGGACACTTATTGTTTTCTCTTAACAGGCAAGGCAGATTGGGAGATTATGGGAGGTAAAAGTGTGTGGGAACTTCCAGGGAAGAGATGGTGAAGTGAGGACCACAATGGAGTGAATAGTGGGCGTGTAGACCGACTCTTCATAATTCCTCTCTGGATAAGGAGACGACTTGAGATCACCCACATGTCCTCCAGACAGTGGCTCCTCATGAGGAGGCCACAACACAGCAGTCTCCAGGAGGTTTAGCCCTCTTGCAGAAAAGGGTATAGCCATCATTTTGCTGAAGCCACAGATGGCACCTTTGAAAGGACACCCAGTGTTCCCTAGTGTAAAATTGGTGATCGTTACAGATGGTCTAAGGGTACAGATGGATCTGAAATAAGAGTTTGGAATTAATTATCAGAACCTTCCCCATAGGAAAATTTTATAATTATTGTAAAATTTTCTCTTGTAGAGGGAGCTGTAATTGCCGTGAGTTTTGATCCAAAAATGGTGGAAATGATCAGCCTCAGAAGTGTCATCCCCTCTGAATACACCCTTTCTACTGGCTCCATATTCAGGGGGATTTTGCAGACCATCAGTGCCCCCTAGTGGAAAACTGGAGAAGATGAGGCAGAAGGCTTAACCCTCCAAGGAGATGGCTTTATTCTAATCGGGGAAGGGAGGTAGGAAGAAGTAACTGAGCTCCGGAAGACCAAAACAGGTCCAGTGAGAGAGGTGGGGAAAGAATCAGGGCGGGTAAGAATTAGGGCTCTGTAATAATTAAATTATTACAGCAACAAATTCGCTGCTGACAACAAAGGACATAGAAATGAAATTAAGGTATGTAAAACAAAGACACTTTGAATTTGCTAATAAACCAGGAAAATGGCTGGCTTATAATATATGGAAAGATAGGGAGAATAAAATTATTATTAAAATCAGGGACAATAATGAAGACTTAGTTGATAATAAAAGAATCAAAAAAGTATATTATATATTTTTTCCACACTTATATGAAAGACATGAAATTTCATGAGATAAAATTGAGGAATATTTTAATAAGCAAAATCTCCCCAAACTCTCACAAACTCAAGGAGTGGCAATTAACAGTCCAATATCAAATCAGGAAAGAATAGAAGCTGTAAAGAAGCTCAAAATAGGAAAAACACCAGGACCTGATGGTATATCGGCAGGATACTACAAACACTATATAGAACAAATTATAAACCCATTTAGAGATTTATTGAATTGGATTATATATGGATCAAAAATCCCAGAGAGATGGATTGAAGATATTATAACACTTATGCCAAAGGAAGGACAAGACACAACTCTAACCAAAAATTATAGACCAGTTTCAGTGTTAAATAATGACTAGAAAAATGTTACTTCGATATTTGCAGAAAGATTAAAAACAATTCTACAAGAAATTATTGATCAAGATCATTGTGTTTTTTTGCGAAAAAGACATTTGAAAGTTAATCTATGAACTGTCATCGACATTTTGGAATATGGACAACATCATAACGAATGCCAAATAGTTTCAATATTTTAAGATGCTGAAAAAGCATTTGACAATCTGACTTGGTGTTTTATGATTAAAGTTTTAGAGAAAATGAAATTTGGGAAATCATTTGTGAAAGGGATTGAAGCAACATACACAACACAAAGAGCTAAGATTATACTGAATGACGAATTGAAAGATAATTGCAAAATAGAAAAAGGAACGAGACAGGGATGCCCCCTATCACCTCTCTTATTTATTCTAGTCCTAGAAGTCCTGAGTAGAGATATAAGAGGGGATGGTCAAATAAAAGGAGTAAAAATTTTAAAAAAAAAAAGATTTATAAATTAAAAGCAATTGAAGATGACCTAGTATACATATTACAAATCCCCTAGGTTCTATAGAACATTTGTTTAAGAAATTAGAGGAATTTGGAGAGTGGCAGGATTTAAGGTAAATAAACAAAAAATGAAAATATTAGGTAAAACATGACTCAAAAACAACAAGAAACTTTAATAACTAATTCACGTTTTACAATAGAAAAAAAAGATTAGATATTTAGGAGTAATATTATCAACAAATAATATAAATAGTATTTCAAAACAATTATGGGAAAATTTGGAAGGAAATAAAAATTGATATGGAAAGGTGGCGAAAATTACAACGATCTTTGCTCGGAAAGACATCCATAATCAAAATGAATGTATTACCGAAGATGCTATTTCTTTTCAAAACATTACCAACTCTAATTAATGAAATAAATTTAAAGTATGGCAAAAAGATATCTCAATTTTTATTTGGCAAGGAAAAAGAAGGGCATTGAATTTAAATTATTACAAGATGCTAAAGAAAGAGGAGGGTTGGGGTTACCAGATCTTAAATTGTACTTTGAAGCCTGTTGCTTTCTGTGGATAAGAGAATGGTTAATGTCAGAAAATCCAAACCTTCTACAGTGAGAGGGACATGAACTCAGATGTGGGTGGCTGCATCTATTTGGAATGAAAAAAGCAAAAATGAACAAGGAATTGAGAAATCATACTATTAGAAAAGTATTATTGAGGGTTTGGGATAAATATAACAGTAGATTATTACCAAACATACCAGTGTGGATATCGCCACAAGAAGCTTTTGCAAGGAGGGAAAGTTTAGATGATAAGATAAAATGGTTAAGATATAAAGATCTGATCAAATATGAACGAGATACACCTAGGCTAAAAACAAGAGAAGAAATAGGAGGAGAAGGACACCGGTGTCATTGGTTCGCATATATGCAGTTATGTGAACAATTTAAATGAGATTAAAAATATATATAAATTTAAAAGAGAAAAAAAACATAGATCGAAAAACAGTTATATATAAATAATGAGCATATTATGACAAAGATGTAGAAAATATTATTACAATTAAATCAAGAAGTTGAACAGGTCAAAGAGTGTATGATTAATTGGGCAAGAAATTTTGGTTATAACATTTTATTAGATAACTGGAAAACAATGTGGACAAAGCCATTAAAATTTACATTGTGTTATCATTTATTGGAAAACTTGTATAAAATGATGTTCAGATGGAACCCAACTCCACAAAAAGATGCAAAATTGCATAAAAACGTTTCTAATGTATGTTGTAAATGTTCACAAAGGGAAGGAACATTTTACAAATCACTTTGCCTTCTCCCAGTTGGAATGCAAGAAATGCCTGAAAACTAAGGCACAATCTTCTATCATTCCTAAATTTATATATAATTTTGGATAAAGGAGATACACTATCCATTCACATAATATGGATTTTCTTAAAAGGATTTTGAAATTTTGGGCAAGTCTTTATAGGAGTCAAGACAGGCGTGTTGAATAATTCTTACCTAAGATATAGAGCAAGGTTACATTTTATACATAAAAACCTAGCATTACCATGCAGAGGTTCTGGTGTTGATTTTCATAAATCACAGATCAAAATCTACAAGGTGAGACCATAGGAGTTATTTCAGTATTTTCTTCCATTTAATTTTCCTATTGTAAGAAAAGAGGCTGAGCGATTCCAACCTGAATTCCTGATTCTTTCAGGAGGGTACTGAGATTTCCCATTTTCTTCCTATCCAAAAGGAGAACAGATCCCACAATGCCCAGGCCAAGATCAGCTCTTCCTTCCTCTTGGCACTCAGGCAGCTTTCTCAGGTCCCTCTCAAGTCCCCTGGGAAAATCCAGCCTTCTGGGGCTGAGCTGACTTGCAGAGCGGCTCAGAGGAAGGGAAGGTTTTTGACAGGCTTCAGACTCACTTCCTCTCAGTGTGTATCTTGCACAGTAATAGACTGCCGAGTCCTCCGGCTTCAGGCTGTTCATTTGCAGATAGACTTGGCTTTTGGAGTTGTCCCTGGAGATGGTGAAGCGTCCCTTCACAGACTCTGCATAGTACTGCTTACTGGAATCGGACCATATGCGTGCCACCCATTCCAGCCCTTTGCCAGGGGCCTGCCTCATCCAGTTCATCGAATAGCCCCCGAAGTTGAAACCAGAGCCTTGGCAGGAGAGGCGGAGGGACTCTCCAGGCCTCCTCACATCCCCTCCGGACTCCACCAGCTGGGCCTCTGACAGGACACCTAAAATAAGAGTTGTTTTAATGAGCTCTCCTTTATGCGAGAATTAAAATGGAATGAACCTGAATAGGAGGGAACGAATTACCTCTGGGGACTGCTAATAAGGAAACCAAATTCAGCCACAGAATCATTTTTGCTCCCGTTAAAGAAAGAGGAGAATTGACAGGAAAGGATTCAGGAAGGGGCACAAAGTTTGTGTTGGTGGGAGTAGCCTGAAAAGAGACACCCTGGGGCTCCTTTAAAGGGGAAATTGTGGCCTGATTTACATATAGATCAGCATAAGAGAGCCCCTCGGGACATTGTGGTATAGATTTATTTCAGCACTGCAATAATTAAAGCTTCTGACAGATGCTCCTCATTTCAAATAAGGGTTTTAAGGTGACAGGAAGAAATAATCTCCTGAAATTTCCTTAAATAGCCACGTTACAGTCTGGAAATAAAGAGGAAGGCACATTGGAATTCAAAATGGTCGCTCCACAGTTGTTCCCTTGACCGCGTTCTTTGGAAGAAACCAAAATTAAGTCAATGCAGACCAAGCCATAAGGCCCAATTTATAAGCCACAGATCAATTTTACATACACATCCAAATCTCAAAGTTGGAATATAAATCATTGGAAGCCTATAAAATGTTTCTTAATGGTTTGGTTTTTAACTCAGCAGCCATAGTGATTACAAATATTGGCGGGGTTTTGGGTGGCCATTTTTAGGGTTGTCTTATATTTTTTTAACTGCCCAGAGTTAATTCAAACTAAGACTCAAAAAACTCACTCTCGTACACTTATTCCATGGACTGAGAAACAGAAATAAATGACTTTTCATTTTGCAAACAATTCAGTTTGTTCTATATTTAGCAAAGCGCATCTGTTCTCAACTCAGTTGTGGCTTCATGGTGAGGAATGTAATCTCTTGGGATGTTAAATTTCTTTGAATTGCCTTCAATGGTCTCTCAGGAAAATGAGAGTAAAAGTAATGATGCCTCCGAAGTGAGACAAGGCCTGTAGACCCTTCCTTTGTTCTCCTCCCCCACCCCACACATATGCAAAGCCATTCCGTGTGGCAACACTGCCCCCTGGTGGAAAACGTGAGGAGGGGAGGCATCTACTTAACTTTCCAGAGAGATTCTTGCATTAAGAAATGGGAATTAGGGCTCAAAAGAAATGAAAGAGCTCAAGGAAAGTTAAGCTGGTCTAGGGAGTAAACAAAAACCGCACTTATGTTATATGACAGGAAATTCCTTTTGATGAGTTGGGAAGGACCATCTCAGTCGTCTAGTACAAACCATCCCTGACTGGTGGGGAGCCAGACCCTCTCTGCAGACCTCCACCCAAAAGAGGCTTTTCCAGCCAGACTGAAGCAGGTCCCCCTCGTTCTTCCCTCGCCCTTGTTTTACTCCAGGCAGACCGGGTTGGAAGGGCTTATCATTGGTCAAAATCTGCTCTATACCAGTTCTGTATTCTCTCTGAAAGGAGAATAATTCTTAGCACCTCTTGTGCTTCTTCTACCATTCATTTGCAAAAGATTTTGCGAAATATGAGACTTAGAGGAAAACATAATTTTATCCTCTTTTTAGTTTTCTTTATTTCTTCAAACTGTATCCCTTTTTTTACATAAACTCCATCTCTACATTCACAGAACCCCTTTTTGCCATATCGTATGGTTCAATTAAAGCAGAAGCTGTCACTGAATCTACAGTCCTCAGGATAAAAGAGGCACTCAGTGCATTGACCGTCCACCTTTCCTTGAAGGTATATTTTACACAAGAGAGAGGGGAGGGGAGAGCAGAGGAGAGTTGAGGAGAGGAGAGGAGAGGAGAGGAGAGGAGAGGAGAGGAGAGGAGAGGAGAGGAGAGGAGAGGAGAGGGGAAATGTCCCTTAATTTACATATGTCCTCAGAGAAAATACTCGCTCTCTCCATTCACATGAGTTATTTCTTTGAAACAGTTTTCAGATTATGGGCCAGTTGTTCTAGGAGTCAGGACGTTGGAAGAAATAAAACGCATAATTTTTTTATATGTCAAATCTTATCAATAAGATTGGCTAGCACCGACCAAGAATTATTTAGTATCTACTTCAGAGACAGAGTGGAAAGTCATAGGTGATTTCAAAAGAAAAAATATGAGGGATATTTCTATAAATATGGTGTGTCAATGAAACTAGACATTTTATCCATTTATATTTCATTTTTCATCATCACCCATCTCACTTGAAGAGCATCTCTGGACATTTTGCCAGAAAAGATCATATGATGTAGACTAAGCTATTGAGAATGATATTGATAGCACATTCGTTGAAGGTCCGCACGTCGCAAACTCAAGAAATCTGTTTCTAACAAACCTTTTCCCAAATGGCTGAGAAAGATAATCAATCACTTTGCCTTCTCTCAGTTGGAATGCAAGAAAGACATGAAAACTAAGGGACAATCTTCTATCATCCCTAAATTTATGTATAATTTTGGATAAAGGAGATACACTATCCATTCACATAATATGGATTTTTTAAAAAGAATTTTGAGATTTTGGTCAAGTCTTATAGGCGTCAAGACAGGCGTATTGAATAATTCGTACCTAGGATAAAGAGGGGAGGGAGACGCATGTCAATTTCATCGCAATTGCAACAGCAGTTCGTACAAGCCTTAAAAATGGATACATGGTTGCAAGCAAATAAACACAATGTTTCTTTTGCAAATGATTTGGCTTGGAAACAAAATAGCTTGTACGTGCTGGAGCAATTGTGAGCAGAGGTTCTGAGCCGTTCTCATGATGACAAAACGGCAGGGCACTTTGGTTTTGTGAAAACGCTGCATCTGGTAAGGCGACAATTCTGGTGGCCTACACTTAGGAGGGATGTAAAAGAATATGGCGCTGCTTGCCCTACATGTGCTATGGCCAAGCGAAAAGTAGGGAAGCCCCAGGGACTATTGCAGCTGGTGGCAAGCCCCTCCCACCCTTGGAAGGAAATCTCAATGGACTTTATCGTAGACTTACCACCCAGCCAGATAAAAACGGTCATCTGGGTGTTTAAAGACTACTTCTCGAAACAGGCACATTTTATCCCATGCAACTCCATTCCCTCCGCTCAACAGCTGGCATGCCTCTTTTTAAATCACATTTACAAATTATACGGTACCCCCTCCCGCTTGGTCACAGATAAGGGTACACAATTTACTTCTCAATTCTGGAAGGCATTTTTGAAGTTAATTGGCACCAAGCAGGCATTGTCCACTGCTTGGCACCCCCACACGGATGGCTCTACGGAGATCCTTAACTCCACCCTGGAGCAATTCTTGCGCTCCTTCATAAGCTACCAGCAAGATGACTGGGTAGACTTACTCCCCTTTGCTGAGGTGGCATATAACAATGCAGTGCACCAGAGCACGGGTCACACCCCCTTCCGGGTAGTCTATGGTCGAGACTTTGTTCTGATGCCGGAGTTGCCACAGCCAGAGACCCCACCTTGTTCCCCAGATGACTGGGCGGTGCAGCTAGTCAACATTTGGCCAATCATTCAGCTGGCTCTCTCCGAAGCCCAAGCAACCTACAAGCGGTATGCGGACAACCACAGGGCTGCGCAGCCAGACTACAAAGTGGGAGATAAGATCTACCTCTCCACTAAGTTCATTAAGTCTCCACAGCCCTTGAAGAAGTTAGCCCCCAAGTTAATTGGCCTGTTTCCAATAGGGGACATAATCAACCCAGTAACTTTCAAGTTAGAATTGCCACACAACTTGAAACGAATATACCCGGTGTTCCATTGTGCCTTACTGAAACCGGTTACCTCTTCAAAGTGGCACAACAACCCCCCCCCCCGCCTCCTCCCATCATGATAGATGGACAACAGCATTTTGAAATCAAGGAGGTTCTCGATTCCTGAACGCTATGGAGCACCCTCCAGTACCTGGTCTGCTGGAAACATTTCCCCCACTCTGAGTGGGTGCAGGCTCGGGATGTCTCAGTGCAGCGGCTTGTAAAATGCTTCCATGAAGCGTATCCTGGCAAACTGATGCCTTGAAGTTCTTTTGGGGGAGGCAGTATGTCATGTCCCCTGTTGCGATGCATACATGCATCACAACGGGGAACATGCCTTTCCGGAGAAGGGAAGGAAAGAGGAAGGAATTAGTGATAATTATTTAAGCACTAAAAACCAGATACCAATAAAGGACAAAGGAGCCATACCTTTGCCCTGACCTGAGAAGCCATCCTCCTATCTCCCTGACATCTCTGCATTACCCTGGGGGACACACCTGACCAATGATAAGCCCTTCTGACCAGGTCTGCCTGGAATAAAATGAAGGCGAGGGAAGAACGAGGGGGACCTGCTTGAATTTGGCTAGAACAGCCTCTTTTGGTTGGAGGTCTGCAGAGAGTGTCTTGCTTCCCACCAGTTAGGGATGGTTTGTACTAGACGACTGAGATTGTCCTTCTCAACTCGTTTTTACATGATTTCATGATATTTAGGAGGAAAAATAAGAATACACGACCTCAAGAAAATACAATATATCATAGAATAACCTATCAAAAGGAATTTCCTATATTATAACAAAAGAGAAGCTTTGGATTGTTGGCAGAGTGCTGGAAAGCCTTTGGCCCAGGAGAGATCAGAAAAGTCACACACCAGACATTTCTATAAAAACACTTTTTTTTACAGAAAAACAAACATATTTAAAAGCTGTTTGCTGAGAGGAGAGATTTCTCTCAGCTGCATATTCTCTGCAAGCCTACACAGAAGGTAAACTGAAACTGAAACAAGTCCAGGAAAGTTCTTCTCCTTAGGCCGTGCAACCATTAACACATGAAAAGGGGACAATTAAATTCAGCCTCTTCACCTGGCCAAAATGATTAGTTACCATAGTAACCTTAATCTGTAGTAGAAAACACATTAACATGGATTTCTCCCAAGACCAGCTTAAGTGTCCTGGAGATGTTTCATTTCATGGGAGCCCTAATTACCATTTCTTAATGCAAGAATCTGCTGGGAAAGTTATGTAGATGCCTCCCCTCCTCAGGTTTTACACCAGGGGGCAGTGTTGCCACACAAAATCGCTTTGGATATGTGTGGGGTGGGGGTGGGTGAGGGGAGCAAAGGAAGGGTCTACAGGCCTTGTCTCATTTCAGAGGCATCATTATATTTACTCTCATCTTCCTAAGAGACCAGTGAAGGCAATTCAGAGAAATTTAACATCCCAGGAGATTACATTCCTCACTGTCATGAGTCCTGATGGTGAGCAGGAGGGGGACCCTATGCAGGGTTTGAAAACGCATTCGTAATACTGATGAATTAAGCAGACATTCAAAGAGACCCACTTCAGACCCACCTTAACTTTTGGGGTTTATCTGTCTGGGTTTTTCCCAGGCTTCTTCAGTTTGTTACGATTTTCGGTCTAATGTAGCAGTAATAAATCACTAGAGACCGATTCCTTGTCTCAGCCTGGTTCCTCACTGTTAGGACACTCACCATGAAGCCACATCCAAGTTGAGAACAGTTGTGCTTTGTTAAATATAGAAAAAACTGAATTGTTTGGTAAATGCAAAGTGATTTATTTCTGTTTCTCAGTCCACGGACTAAGTGTAGGAGAGGCGTTTTTATTAGTATTTGTATGAATCAACTCTGGGCAGCTAATAACCCATAAAAAGACCATACAAAATGGCAACCAACCCCAAACCCCCCAGCCCCAATATTCAGTATGTAATCCATAGAGTTGCTGAGTAAAAAACCAAACTAATCAGGAACACTCTACAGGCTTCCAATACATTTTTTTAAAAAAATCAACTTTCAGACTCGGATGTGTATGTAAAATTGATTTGTGGCTTAGAAATAGGGCCTTATGGCTTGGTCTGCATTCACTTATTTTGGGTTTCTTCGAAAGGACGTGGTCAAGGGAACAACAGTGGAGCATACATCCGGAACTCCGATGTGCCATCCTATCTATATCTGGCTATTTATAACGTGGCTATTTACTGAAATTTCATGGCATGATTTCTTCCTGACACCTTAAAACCCTTAGTTGAATTGGGGAGGTTCTGTCAGATTTGCTTTAATTATTCCAGTCTAAACTGCCCTTTCTCCTATGTCCTGTATGTGAAAGGTGTGTTGAAATAAATCTATACCTCAAAGTCCCGAGGGGCTCTTTTATGCTGAGTGATATGCAAATCAGGCCACAATTTCCCCTTTAATGGAGCCCCAGGGTGTCTCTTTTCAGGCTACACCCACCAACACAAAGTTTGTGCCCTTTCATGAATCCTTTCCTGTCAAGTCCCCTCTTTCTTTAACGGGAGCAAATATGATCCTGTGGCTGAACTTGGTGTCCTTCCTAGCAGTCCTCAGAGGTAACTGTTTCTATCGTATTCAGGTCCTTTCCATCTTAATACTTGTATACAGGAGAACTCATTAAAATAACTTTAATTTTAGGTGTCCAATCTGCAGCCCAGATGGGGTTGGGGACTGGAGGGGACATGAGGAGGCCTGGAGAGTCTCTCCGTCTCCCCTGCCAAGCCTCTGGATTCACCTTCAGTAGCTTCCACATGAGCTGGGTGAGACAGGCTCCAGGGAAAGGGCTGGAATGGGTGGCATGGATAAGCTACAATTCATGTAGCATTTACTACTTGGACAAAGTGAAGGGATGCTTCACCATCTCCAGGATAAAGAGCAGGGTTATATTGTATTGAATATAAATCTAGCATTGCCAGGTGGAAGTTGTGGGGTTGATTTTTATAAATCACAGATCAAAAATTACAAGGTGAGACCAGAAGAGTTATTTTAAGATTTTTTTTTCCATTTGAACAAAGAGGCTGAGCAATTCCAATCTTCCCCCCACCCGGAAGTTAGTGGAGGGGATGGCAGGTTGGGGCATCCCTGGTTGGGAAGGGGGTGGCAGCAGGAACTACCAGGGAGCTACCAAAGGTTGGAAGAGAGTCCAATCTCAACAGAACCAGAAGGTTTCTGGAAGAGCATCACTGCAATTCCCAAATTTTTGGTTTCTTGACTCTACCCGGCATTAGGGAGGGAGTGTCAGGATTAAGGGAATTGAATATATATTAATATAGAACGAATGGGAAATGAGCATCAGGTAGAAAACAATTTAACTGAGGAGTTAGGGCTGTATCAAAGTACACAATTTTGAATTAGGTGCATGTTCACTCCCTTTGGGGGCTGGAATATCTATTCGTTTCAGTGTTACCCTTGAAAACTTCCTTTACATTCTTATTCTGAAGTGTATATATGGATGGATTCAGCAAAGGTGTCATCACAGTGTGAAAAAGGGCCACACCTTTGTAGAAGCCAGAGGAAAGGATTTTCCCTGGGAGAAGGTACATGAAAAGGGAACATCCATTAAATTAACTCTGGATGGTTTTTATGGTGTATAGTTGTATTTTGTTTTTTTTTTACTTCTTTTTCCTTGGATTATAGTTTTTACCTTCAGCAAAGGATTGTTACCTTGTCGTGGTGCTGGAGCTTGAGCACCTCAATGATGCCATGAGCTAAACCGTGAAGGGCCACCCAAGACGGGGAGGTCATGACAGAGAGGTCAGACTAAATGCGATCCGTGGGGAAGGTAATGGCAACCCACCTCAGTATTCTTGCCATGAAAAGTAAATGGATCAGTATAACCAGAGATATGTCAGTATACCATCGGAAGATGAGACCCCCAGGTCGGAAGATGGTCAAAATGCTACTGAGGAGGAACAGAGGATGAGTTCAACTAGCCCCAGATGTGATGACGCAGCTAGCTCAAAGCCGAAAGGACGGTTAGCGGCCGATGGTGCTGGTGGTGAACGGTGAATCCGATGTTCTAAGGATCAACACGCCATTGGAACCTGGAATGTAAGATCTATGAGCCAGGGCAAATTGGATGTGGTTATTGGTGAGATGTCAAGATTAAAGATAGACATTTTGGGCATCAGCAAACTGAAATGGACTGGAATGGGCCACTTCACATCAAATGACCACCAGATCTACTACTGTGGACAAGAGGACCACAGAAGAAATGGAGTTGCCTTCATAATTAATAGTAAAGTGGCAAAAGCAGTGCTTGGATACAATCCAAAAAATGATAGAATGATCTCAATTCGAATTCAGGGCAAGCCATCTAACATCACAGTGATCCAAATATACGCCCCAACCACAGATGCTGAAGAAGCTGAAGTAGAGCAGTTCTATGAGGATCTGCAGCACCTACTGGACAACACGCCTAAAAGAGATGTTATTTTCATCACGGGAGACTGGAATACTAAGGTGAGCAGTCAAATGACACCTGGAATTACAGGTAAGCATGGCCTGGGAGAAGAAAACAAAGCAGGACATAGGCTGATAGAATTTTGCCAAGACAACTCACTCTGCATAACGAATACTCTCTTCCAACAACCTAAGAGACGGCTTTATACATGGACTTCACCAGATGGACAACACCGAATTCAGATTGACTGCATCCTTTGCAGCCAAAGGTGGCAGTCATCTATACAGTTGGTAAAAACAAGACCTGGAGCTGACTGTAGTTCTGATCACGAACTTCTTCTTGCACAATTTAGGATCAGACTAAAGAGATTAGGGAAGACCAACAGATCAGCTAGATATGAGCTCACTAATATCCCTCAGGAATATGCAATGGAGGCAAAGAATCGATTTAAGGGACTGGACTTAGTAGACAGAGTCCCGGAAGATCTATGGACAGAAGTTCGCAACATTGCTCAGGAGGCAGCAACAAAATACATCACAAAGAAAGAGAAAACCAAGAAGGCAAAATGGCTGTCTGCTGAGACACTAGAAGTAGCCCAAGAAAGAAGGAAAGCAAAAGGCAACAGTGATAGGGGGAGATATGCCCAATTAAATGCAAAATTCCAGAGGTTAGCAAGAAGAGATAAGGAATTATTTTTAAACAAGCAATGCGCGGAAGTGGAAGAAGACAATAGAATAGGAAGGACAAGAGACCTCTTCCAGAAAATTAGAAACATTGGAGGAAAATTCCAGGCAAAAATGGGTATGATCAAAAACAAAGATGGCAAGGACCTAACAGAAGAAGAAGAGATCAAGAAAAGGTGGCAAGAATATACGGAAGATCTGTATAGGAAGGATAAGAATATCGGAGATAGCTTTGACGGTGTGGTCAGTAAGCTAGAGCCAGACATCCTGAAGAGTGAGGTTGAGTGGGCCTTAAGAAGCATTGCTAATAACAAGGCAGCAGGAGACGACGGCATCCCAGCTGAACTGTTCAAAATCTTGCGAGATGATGCTGTCAAGGTTGTTGTTGCTGTTTATTCGTTTAGTCATTTCTGACTCTTTGTGACTTCATGGACCAGCCCACGCCAGAGCTTCCTGTCGGTTGTCGACACCCCCAGCTCCCCAGGAACAGGTCCGTCACCTCTAGAATATCATCCATCCATCTTGACTTTGGTTGGCCCCTCTTCCTTTTGCCTTCCACTCTCCCTAGCTTCAGCATCTTCTCCAGGGTGTCCTGTCTTCTCATTATGTGGCCAAAGTATTTCAGTTTTGCCTTGAATATCATTCCCTCAAGTGAGCAGTCTGGCTTTATTTCCTGGAGGATGGACTGGTTTGATCTTCTGGCAGTCCAAGGCACTCTCAGAATTTTCCGCCAACACCACACTTCAAAAGCATCGATCTTCCTTCTCTCAGCCTTCCTTATGGTCTCACTTCGGAGGCATCATTATATAGACTCTTATTTTACTAAGAGTTCAATGAAAAGACCTCAAGAAAATGTAATGTGTATGTAAAATTGATTTGTGGCTTATTAATTGGGCCTTATGGCTTGGTCTGCATTCACTTGTTTTGGGCGTCTTCCAAAGAACTTGGTCAACGGAAAAACTGTGGAGCAATCATTTTGAACTCCGATGTGCCATCCTCTTTATTTCCGGACTCTAACATGGCTATTTGAGGAAATTTCAATGCCTGATTTCTTTCTGTCACATTAAAATCCTGACTTAAAAGGTACAGATGGAACCTAACCCCACAAAAATATGCAAAATTGTATAAAAACTTTTCTAATGTATGTTGCAAATGTTCACAAAGGGAAGGAACATTTTACAAATCACTTTGCCTTCTCCCAGTTAGAATGCGAGAAATCCATGAAAACTAAGGGACAATCTTCTATCATCTCTAAATTTGTATATAATTTTGGATAAAGGAGATACACTATCCATTCACATAATATGGATTTTTTTAAAGAATTTTGAAATTTTGGGCAAGTCCTTATAGGACTCAAGACAGGCATGCTGAATAAATCTTACCTAAGATATAGAGCAAGGTTACATTTTATAAATAAAAACCTAGCATTCCCACGTGGAGGTTCTGGTGTTGATTTTCATAAATCACAGATCAAAAACTACAAGGTGAGACCATAGAAGTAATTTCAATATTTTTTTCCATTTAATTTTCCTGTTGAGCAAAGAGGCTGAGCGATTCCAACCTTTCTCCCATCCAGAAGTTACTGGGAAGGACGGCAGGTGGGAAGGGAATTTTCCTGAACCACCTAGAACTGACTTTCCCTGGAACTGACTTGAACCCCCCGATCTACGTTCCTTTGCTATTCTAAGTATTATAACACGACGGCATTTAAGCTACCCTTGGCCTGATGTTTTTAGGCCTTATTTTCTGACTTCTGCCCCCTTCCTTGGTGTCAAACCACCCCACACTCTGGCAGGCCTTGCAGCATCCTGAATTTATTACTACATTTCGACTGGTGGAAGAGGAAAATGACTTTAAACGTATTTAGACTTTCAATTGCCTGTATGTGTCTGCATGTGTTCATGTGTGTGTGTCTGTGTGTATGTACCTATATGTAGTACATCTATGGATAGAGGGAGAGAGGATATATAGAAACAGAAACAAATGCACATAAAGTGGGAGAGGGGAAAGCCTGCGTCTCAAGAAAGAGGAAATGAGGGTTGAACTTCAAGACCAATAAAGGAATGAAGAGTTCTAATTACTGAATAAATTCTGTATTTCCAGATACTTTTTGAGAGCAGAACTTGAGAACAATTCCCTTTGCCGTCTTTCAGGAGGGTACTGAGATTTGCCATTTTCTTCCTATCCAAATGGAAAACAGATCCCCGAATGCCCAGGCCAAGATCAGCTCTTCCTTCCTCTTGGCACTCAGGCAGCTTTCTCAGCTCCCTCTCAAGTCTCCTGGGAAAATCCAGCCTTCTGGGGCTGAGCTGACTTGCAGAGCGGCTCAGAGGAAGAGAGTTTTTTCCAGGCTTCAGACTCACTTCCTCTCACTGTGTCCCTCGCACAGTAATAGACTGCCGAGTCCTCCAGTTTCAGGCTGTTCATTTGCAGATAGAGTTGGCTTTTGGAGTTGTCCCTGGAGATGGTGAAGCGTCCCTTGACTTTGTCCGAGTAGTAAGTACTGGAACCAGAGGTTATCAATGCCACCCATTCCAGTCCTTTTCCAGGGGCCTGCCTCACCCAGTGCATCTCATAGCTGCTGAAGCTGAACCCAGAGCCTTGGCAGGTGAGGCGGAGGGATTCTCCAGGCCTTCTCACGTCCCCTCCGGACTCCACCAACTGGGCCTCTGACAGGACACCTAAAATAAAAGTTCTTTTAATGAGCTCTCCTTTATGCAAGAATTAAAATGGAAAGAACCTGAATAGGAGGGAACCAATTACCTCTGAGGACTGCTAGGAAGGAAACCAAATTCAGCCACAGGATCATTTTTGCTCCCGTTAGAGAATAGAGGGGACTTGACAGGAAAGGATTCAGGAAGGGGCACAAACTTTGTGTTATGTGTGTAGCCTGAAAAGAGACACCCCGGGGCTCCTTTAAAGGGGAAATTGTGGCCCAATTTACATATCGCTCAGCATAAAAGAGCCCCTCGGGGCATTGAGGTATAGATTTAGTTCAACACATCTTTCACTCATGGGACATCGATGAAAGGGCAGCTTTACACTGGAATATTTAAAGCTTCTGACAGATGCTCCTCACTTAATGTAAGGGTTTTAAGGTGACAGAAAGTAATCAGGCATTGAAATTTCCTCCAATAGCCATGTTACAGTCCGGAAATAAAGAGGATGGCACATCGGAGTTCAAATTGGTTGCTCCACAGTTGTTGCCTTGACCACGTTCTTTGGAAGAAACCAAAATTAAGTCAATGCAGACCAAGCCATAAGGCCCAATTAATAGGCCACAGATCAATTTTACAAACACATCCACGTCTCAAAGTTGGAATATAAATCATTGGAAGCCTGTATGATGTTTCTTATTCGTTTGGTTTTTAACTCAGCAGCCGTACTGATTACAAATATTGGGAGGTTTTTGGGTTGCCATTTTTATGGTCTTCTTATCTGTTTTTGACTGCCCAGAGTTAATTCGTACTAAGATTCAAAAAAACTTACTCTCCTACACTTATTCCATGGACTGAGAAACAGAAATAAATGACTTTTCATATTCCAAACAATTCAGTTTGTTCTATATTTAGCAAAGCACATCTGTTCTCAACTCAGATGTGGCTTCATGGTGAGAAATGTAATCTCTTGGGATGTTAAATTTCTTTGAAATGCCTTCAGTGATCTCTCAGGAAAATGAGGGTAAAAGTAATGATGCCTCCGAAGTGAGACAAGGCCTGCAGACCCTTCCTTTGTCCCGCTCCCCCTCCCCCTCCCCCACCCCACCCATATGCAAAGCCATTCCGTGTGGCAACACTGCCCCCTGGTGGAAAACCTGAGGAGGGGAGGCATCTACTTAACTTTCCAGAGTGATTCTTGCATTAAGAAATGGTAATTAGGGCTCCGATGAAATGAAATAGCTCCAGGGAACATAAGCCAGTCTATGGAGTAACCGAAAGCTGCTCTTTTGTTATATGACAGGAAATTCCTTTTGATGGGTTATTCTATGAGATACTGTATTTTCCTGAGGTCGTGTATTCTTATTTTTTCTCCTAAATATTATGAAATCATGTAAAAACAAGTTGGGAAGGACCATCTTGGTCGTCTAGTACAAAGCATCCTTGACTGGTGGGGAGCCAGACCCTCTCTGCAGACCTCCAACCAAAAGAGGCTGTTCCAGCCAAATTAAAGCAGGTCCCCCTCGTTCTTCCCTCAACCTCGTTTTAGTCACGGCAGACCGGGTTGGACGGGCTTATCATTGGTCCAAATCTGCTCTATCCTAGTTTTGTACTCTCTCTGATAGGAGAATAATTCTGAACATCCCTTGTTCATCTTCTACCATTCATTCACATTGGATGACTGTGGGTTTTACGAGATATGGGACTTAGAGGAAAACATAATTTTATCCTTTTTTAATTTTTCTTTATTTCTTCAAACTGTATTCCACTTTTTTTACATAAATTCCACCTGTACATTCACAGGACCCCTTTTGGCCATTTTGTATGGTTCAGTTTAAGCAGAAGCAGTAACTGATTATACAGTCCTCCGGAAAAAAAGAGGCGCTCAGTGCATTGACCTTCCACCTGTCCTTGAAGACATATTCCACAGTAATAGACTGCCGTGTCCTCTGGCTTCAGGCTGTTCATTTGGAGATACAGCTGGCTGTGGGAATCATCCCTGGAGATGGTGAAGCACCCCTTGACATTTTCCGAGTAGTTAATATCACTTGAACCAGAGCTTATGTATGCCACCCATTCCAGCCCTTTCCCTGCAGCCTGTCTGACCCAGTCCATGCCGTAGCTGCTGAACGTGAATCCGGAGGCTTGGCAGGAGAGATGGACAGACTCTCCAGGCCTTCTCATGTCCCCTCCGGACTCCACCAGCTGGGACTCTGACTGGACACTTAAAAAAAAAAAGGTGTTTCTATAAGCTCTCCTGTATAGAAAATTTATAATAGAAAGAAACTCTGTATAGAGGGAAAAATTACCTCTGAGTACTGCTAGCAGGGACAACAAGTTTAGCCACAGGATCATTTTTGCTCCCTCAAATGAATGGAGGGAAATTGATAAAAAAATGTTCAGGAAAGTGCAGAAACTTTGTGTTGGTGGGTGTAGCCTGAAAAGGGAAACCATGGGCCTCCTTTAAAGGGGAAATGGTGCCCTGATTTACATTTCGCTCAGGATAAAAGAGCCCCTCATTTTGTTGACTGAGAGATTTCTTTGCACACACCTTTCACACATGATTTTGAAATGATGGGAATATCTTCAGAAAAATCAAGGGAGACTATCTTGTTTTTCATTGTGAGTACATTGGAGAAATGACAAATTTTCACTGGAGTAAGTAAAGCAGGATCTGGAAAAAACTCCACAGTTCAGGAAAGCTTTTCAAAGTAAGAGAAATAAAATTTGCACTAAGAATATTTTAAATTGCCATGTTAGAGACCATACATGAAAAAGATGCCACATGTGAGTTCAGAATGTTGGCTCCACTGCTGTTTCCTTCTTTGAAGGAAAGTTCAAAGCCTCTAAACTATGCACGGGTTTTCGTGCCAGATAGGGGTCCCCTCCTGCTCACCATCTGTATTCATGACTTCACTCAATATTAAGCAGAGGGCATTTGTTGTCAACTCAGACATGGCCTGGGTGAGGGTTGTGCCCACTTGTGATGTTACATTTCCTTGAGATCCTTCCAGAGATCCCTTAGGAAAATGAGAATTAAAAAAAAAAAAAATGCCTCCAAAATGAGACAATTTCTATAGACAATTGCTTTATTCCCCTTCCCCACCCCCAGCCCATACATAGGGAAAGTGATTCAGAATGACAGCACAGCTCCCTGGTGTAAAATGTGAGAAAAGAAGACAGCTACTTATCTTTCCCACAAAGTTCTTGCATTCAAACATGGTAATTAGGGCTGAGAAGAAATGAAGGGTTTCATATCTCAAAGGAGATAGGAAATCAGTAATCACTAGCAATCATCACCCAGATATACAACGATTAACACCAGGATTAACACCAGATGAACAATCAAACAGTACATTATATCTTACTCAAGGAACTATTAACTCAATCAATCAACGAAGTAGCAAACAACAGCCCAATCATGGAGCTCCCAAGGAGAGAACAACACCTCCTCCAGCACAAGCTGGACAAGCCATGGTATATAAACAGAGAGCAAGTCCCACTCCCTTTCCACACCAAAGATTTTTCCTAGGCTGGCAATGAAATGTCTGAAAGAAAATAACAAGGCTCAGGGAGCACCAAAGTCTCCACAATAGGAAATCAATTTTGAAGGGTTAGTCTATGATTGTTTGCATTTTCTGTGAGTGGTGGAGGCTTAATTTTTCTCCTAAAAAAGGACAAGTCACTCATGCCCATACTACAACACAGTCATTGTGGGGCTTCACTTGAAGACCACACCAAAGCTTCACTTGGTTCAGAATGCAGTGGTGCAGGAAGTGACGGGCTTGCACCCATATGCCTATCTGATGTCTCTGCTTCGCAAGCTGCCCAGGTTTCCTTTGACTCAGGTTGCAATTCAAGGTGCTGGTCACTTCCTATAAAGCTGTATGTGGCATAGAGCCTGGTTACTTGAGGGACTGCCTGCAATATGGAAGTTTTGGGGCTAATTTTCTTTAATCACCTACCAAAAACTACAAGTCTCACAAGATGAAACTACAGGATTTATTTTGTTATATTTTCCTTTCACTTTCCCTGTTAAGGAAAGAGGCTGAGGGATTCTAAACGGTTAGTGTGCAGGATGCCAGGTAAAGGCACCCCCTGTTTGAGAGAAGGTGGTACCAGTAACTATCAAGAAGCTACACAGTCCAAAATTTACAGACCCAGAGGGCTCCTGAGAGAGGTGGTTCTTATGTAGCAACATTTTGCTTTTCTGCTTCTTCCCAGCTGAGGGGAACAAGCTTTAGGAAGAAACAGATTGAGTGTATATTAAGGAAGAAGAAATGAGAAATGAACAACACATAGAAAAGAATTAATCTGATGAGTGTTGGTGATTTCTGTCTACTATAATAAAAATCAAACTAAAAAGCCCATAAATTCTCTGCCATTATACTTAATAATACAACAATTTTAATGATCGTAATCTTAATAAACCCAAAACCCTCCAAGGAGACATTTTTATACCTTATTCATCCTAATCCAAATCATTAAAAATAAATGAAATCAGCCAAACAGTAAAAGCAATCCAGGTTAATATTCATTAACCCTTATCCCACTTCAAAATAAACCAGAGCATTTACATATCCCCACAATGTGCACAGAGCTTTTTTTCTTAAAAAGATCAAACAACCAAACGCACCCCCTCAGAAACTCTGACTTCTCGTCACAAACCCTCCCATACATAATAACACCTTCTTTCTCATAGCATTCCTTCAGAAGATCAATTTCACTTGTGGCTTCACACTTAGAAGAAACATTTCTGTCACTATTAAATTCCTCATTTCCACAGCAGCCCCAGCCAGATGACAGACCTCACATTTTCCACAATGTCCTGAATGCCTTGCATAAAAACTTGGTAGGAGTCAGAAAGAATCTGTTTAAAATCTTGGTGGAAGTCAGAGAAAGTCCATTTAAGGTCCTCCATGTCAAGCAGTAGATTATGGCGCCCCCAGGAGCTTAACCAGAAACAGTCGAGGATATGAAAGAATTCCATAATGTGTTTACACAAGAAAAAGTGAGATATGCAGACAGTACCCCAGGGAAAGTAGAAGCAGAAAAGTGAAAGTTCAAAACAGCCAGTTCAATGTGTAGGAAAATGCGAATATCTTCAAATTTAGTACAAAAATAAGAACAGGAGAGAATTATTTACTCTCAATCCTCCTTACTCTCTGGAGGAAAACAAAGTCTAAAACTTAAAAAGATTTTTTTTAAAGATTAATCCCAAAAATAATAAGCATCAAGAGAGCCCTCTTGTCCTTGCTGTAGAACGCCCATATGAGGGTACACATACTTAAAATAAATATAAATAGAGTGATTTAGAAATGGGGTGGACAGTCTTAGTGTCCCTTTAAGAATACAAAGCAGCTCAGAAAACGGTGACATCCCAGCCTCCTGGCTAGCTCTTACCAGTTGAGTGCAAACATTGTTTGTGATCTTTTGGCTGCAAGCAGCTGTCCAAAGGACAGAATGGGTCTATTCCATGCATTTTCCTTTTTTCTGGAGAAGACTCCCAGGCTTCAGAAAAATCTGCCTGAGCCTGAAAAAACTGCCACGTTTTCTTCTCTGCCCATTGAGCCCACCGGCACAGCTACTCAGTCTGCCATGTCCCCATTGGAAGTCCCAAGACCACCTCTCCTTTTGAATCTTGTAAAAAA
This sequence comes from Candoia aspera, assembly GCF_035149785.1. NCBI lineage: Eukaryota > Metazoa > Chordata > Lepidosauria > Squamata > Candoiidae > Candoia > Candoia aspera. The sequence goes on along the minus strand of NC_086156.1, from coordinate 112,633,186 downwards.
TATATATATTGCACTCTAGGTCTTTTCCCACTGCATAGAAATTGACAGACAGTTTCTTGCCATTCATGTAAGATTTGGGTTAGAATTGGCACCATTAGCTTTTTCCTAAACAAAGGACAATTCACTCATGCCCTAGTCAACCCATAGCTTGACTATTACAACACACTCTATGTGGGGCTGTCCTTGAAGACTACACTGAAGCTTCACTTGGTTCAGAATGCAGTGGTGCAGGAAGTGATGGGCTTCCCTCCATATGCCTATCTAATATCTCTGCTTCGCAAGCTGCTTTCCAGCTAGATTCTGGTTGTATTTCAAGGTGCTGGTCACTCCATATCAAGCTCTACATGGCATAAAACCTGGTTACTTGAGGGACTGCCTGTAATGTGGATGTTTTGGGTTAATATTTTTTAATCACATACCAAAAACTACAAGTCTCACAAGATGAGACCACAGGATTTTTTTTTTTAATTTATTTTCTTTTCAATTTCCCTGTTAAGGAGAGAGGCTGAGGGATTCTAACTTTTTAGGGTGCAGGATGCCAGGTAAAGGCACCCCCGTTTGATACAAGTTGGTGCCAGTAACTCAGGCCTGCAACTAGGGTCTGTGTCACCTGGGGCAAATATGGATTCTGTGCGCATTTTGGTGCCCCCCAGTGCTCATTTTGGTGGCCCCCCAGTGCTCATTTTAGCACTGCCCCAGTACAGCAACCAAGGCATTTGCCCTGCTTGCCCCCCCCACTTAGTTGCAGCCCTGCAGTAACCAGCAAGAAGCTACACAGTCCAAAGTTTGCAGACCCAGAGGGCTCCTGGGAGAGGAGGTTCATAATTTGCAACATTTCTCTCTCCTGCCTTTGCCCAGCTGAGGAGAAAGAGCTTCAGGAAGAAAGAGATTGAGTGTCTATTAAGGCAGAAGGAATGAGAAATTACCAACACATAAAAAAAAAAAAAAGCTAATGAGTGTTTGTGATATTTAGACTATGAAAGGGGACTTCATTGCAAAGTAGTAAAAGAACGAAGAATGAATCCATGTTTCTCCCTCTAATTAAATTTTAATTCATCTTACATAATGAATCCATGTTTCTCCCTCTAATTAAATTTTAACTATTTTTTAAACTACCCAGTTTATTCTATTGACCTGAGATTTCCTTCTTGTCCCCCTACCAAACTGCCAACCAGGTTCCAAGATCAGCATTGGACTCCCACTTGCTATGATGGAGATTCAGTTGCTGCTTTTAAGTCGCAATATGCACATTCGAACTCCTGTGACTGAATGAACCTGGAGAGCTGAACTGAGGAAGGGACCGTTTTTGCCAGGCTTCAGACTCACTTCCTCCCACTGTGTGTCTTGCACAATAATAGACAGCCGAGTCCTCTGGCTTCAGGCTGCTCATTTGCAGATACAGCTGGCTGCGGGAATCGTCCCTGGAGACGGTGAAGCGTCCCTTGACTTTGTCTGAGTAGTAAGTGGTAGAGTCAAGCATCTCTGGATCTATGCTGGACACCCATTCCAGGCCTTTCCCTGGAGCCTGTCTGACCCAGCTCATAGGGAGAACACTGAAGTCAGATCCAGAGGCTTGGCAGGAGAGACGGAGGGACTCTCCGGGCCTTCTCACATCCCCGCCGGACTCCACCAACTGGATCTCAGACTGAACTCCTAAAGAAAACAAAGGTGTTTCAATGAGATCTCCTGAATACAAAAGCAGAAAATTGAGGAAAATTCTATAGAGAGGGAAGAATTACCTTGGAGGACTACTAATAAGGAGAAGACGTTTAGCCATGGGATCATTTTTGCTCCCTTTAATGAACGGAGGGGAATTGGCAGGAAAGGATTCAGGAAAGTGCAAACTTTGTGTTGGTGGGTGTAGCCTGAAAAGGTGAAACCATGGGGCGCTTTTAAAGAGGAAATTGTCTGTCAATTTGCATATCACTTGGCATAAAAGAGCCCCTCAGGGCATTGATGTCATAGATTTCCTTGCACAAATCTGACACTGGGGATTTTCAACATAAATTTCCAGTCCTGCAAAAATTGAACACATTTTTTTTTTCTGTGACGACATAGGAGAAAGGCAGGTTTACATTAGAGTAATTAAAAGAGGGAGAAGCCAAATTTCCCCACCTCTCCAAAGGGATTCAAGGCAACAGAGAATGAACATCCCCTAAGAACTTTTGGGAGAGACATTTTAGAGCTAGAACATGAAACCAACAGTGCATCTGAGTTTGGGAGTATTTCCCACCTTGCTTGCCTTTTTGAAGACACCCAAAACAATGCCAACCTAGCTATGAGGCACAATCTGTGTGTTGGAGTTGAATCAGAGAAATCACGGGGAAATAAAGACTAGACAGAGCCAATAGTGTGTCCTTTGCTTCTCAGATTGGTTTTTAACTCAGCAGTTGTTTGGATTTTATATACTGCTTGTTTTAGTTTACTATTTTGTGTTCTGTTCTTAACAGTTGCTGGTTGCCCAGAGTGAATTCAAATAGATAGGCAGCCATATTAATTGAAATAATAACAATAACAATAATAATGATTAATAATAATAATAATAATAGCAACAATAGTAAGTCATGACTTCATGGTAAGGATTGTAGCCTCCTGAGATGTGGAATATTCTTGAGACTTTTTCAGTGAACGATTATGGAAGTACGAAAAAAAAGGAATGGTGCCCCCCAAATGAGGCCGTCTCCAATGGCACTTGCTTTATCTCCCTACCCCACCCCCACCCCAGACACAGACCATGGGATTCAGTGTGGCAACACTGCCCCCTGGTGTGGGAAGTGAAGAGAGCAGCCCTCGGCCCAATTCCACACAGACATTTGTTCCAGGCAAAATTCTCCTCAGTATGCCTATGGCTCTTTGGATGTTTGGAAGGATTATTCCACATTGGCATTTCCTGCCTCCAGCCATGACACTATATTGTATCCCATTCCAGTATCCTGTCTGAAGCCAGTCTCATCCAGATCAGACTGCAAGCAGTGAAGTTGCAATTGGAAGCTTCAGGCCATATTAATAATTATGTCTTTCCTTCCAGCAAACTCTCTGGTTGGATACCTGGAAAAAAAGAGTCCTAAAGATCTCACTAGAGGGCTGATTTCTTCTTCTGTTGTATACGGACAGAAGACATCCCCCTGTAATGGGAACAGAGGAAACAAATTGGGGCAAAAGTATTGCATTTGTCCTTCTCCTCTCATTCCACCTCCTACGCCCTATAGGAGTTGGCCGGAAAATTGACAGAGAAACCCAAGTTATTTTTATAATAAATTACTTCTTGATGAAATAAATTAGAACCTATATTTAGATATACATTGGAATTCAAAGAGCATCTTCTCAGAATTTTCAGGGGGAAAAAGGTGGAGAGAAGTCCAAGAGAAGGGAGGGGCAGTGCTCCATCAACATCTTGCCACCCCTCCTTGGAGCTCACTGCAATGTGTCACTGACTACAATCACAATTTGGAAATGAGGAACAAGTGATTGATCTCTGTGAATGACCAAAGGAGCATTTCTTTCAGGGTAAGTAAAACTCTGCATTGCAGCTCTTCACCAATTCAGAACAGAGTTTCAAGAATCAATTCTTCAACCCAATATGGACAAGAATTGTTTGAACACCACTGGAGTAGACACAAAATTTGGTCCTGAAATTGTGGTAAACCACTGTTCTTATCTATGGCTTGTGAAATAAATTAGAATTAATTAGATTCCAGCATAACACTAGAGAAAGAAACAAAAAATTTGCAATGTGAAATTTCTAGGTCCACTCAACTCCCAACGTTAAAGTGAAGGAAACCACATTACCATCAGCTTGTCCTTCTGTAAAAAGTCTTTCTTTTTTAAAGTATTTTTTTCCTGTTTTTTTTCCCATCCTAATGGAAAAAAGCTCCCACAATGCCCATGCCAAGATCCGCTCATCATTCCTCTTGGCAATCAGAAAGCTTTCTCGGGTTTCCCTCAAGTCTCTCAAGTCTCTCTGGCAAATCCAGCCTTCTGGGGCTCAGTTGAATTGCAGAGCTGCTCGGACGAATGGCAGGTTTGACCTTTTCATTGAACTTTTAAGATCATTACAGAAATGAAAAAAATGTGACTCCAAAATGAGACAAATGAAACACTGGATTTATTTCCCCACCCTGCTGCACCCTGTGCATAGCCAATGCAATAATGTGACCACACTGCCCCCTGCTGTAAACGTTCAGGAGGACAGGCATCTACCTTTTTTTCCAGGATTGTAACTGAGGCAGAGAAGGCATGAAGGTTGTCCAGGAGATCTAGGCAGGTCTGTTGTCCATGGTGCCAGGCTTTCACAGGCCATATGAACACCATAGACACAGACATTGGGTTTGTCAGGGAAGACACCAAGGACAACAGACTGGCATTTCTAGACTGTGAGGTTCTTACTGGGACCTGTGGCAAGGTAGAAATACAGATGTACAGGAAACCCCCACACACAGACCAGTACCTGATGTTTGACTCCCACCATCCATGGCAGCACAAAATAGGAGGCATCAGGACACTACGTCACAGGGCAGAAACCATCCCCACCTCCATGGATGCCAAAAAGAAAGGAAACCAGCACCTGAGGTCCTGTGGGTATCCTAATTGGGCCTTCATTAAATCTAAGTCTACCCCTAGACCTAAAACAATGGCAGACAGGGCTGAGACTCAGAGTCAACGGAAGAACCTGGTCCTTACTTACAGGCCGGCGTGTCGGAATGGATAAAATCAATATTTGGAAAATACCCCATACCTGTATTTTTCAAACCCACTAACACACTGAGACATAGGCTTGTACACCCTAATGATCCAACACCGAAACATAAGAGGAGCAACGTAGTAAATGCAATCCAGTGCAGGGAGGAGTGTTCTGAGCTGTACTTTGGGGAAACCAAATAGCCTTTACACAAGAGGATGGCCCAACACAGGAGGAGCAACAGCACAGGACCAGAATCAGCAGTTTACCTTCATCTAAAAGAAAAAAGACACTCATTTGAGGACAACAATGTTCACCTTTTGGACAGAGAAGAAAGGTGGTTAGAGAGGGATTAAGGAATCCATTCTTGCCAAAGTGGAAAATCCTTCCCTCAATAGAAGCGGAGGCCTCAGACACAAGTTCTCCCCCATTTTTCATGCTGCTCTTTCCTCAGTCCCCAGGAAGATTAAGACCACCAGGAAGGCCACTCTTAACGATCCACTTGGGGATGAACACAGGATCTAGGAGTAAGACATCCCAAACACAATCCACACCTCCATGGCACAATTAACAGCCATTCAGGTGCAGGGACAATGCAGCCACCCTGGGAAACATATATGGGGTCCCCTCACCAACCTTGGCCCAGACTGAAGTAGCTACCAAAAAGAAAGAAATCCAGTTGCCATGACTCAACCTACAGACAGTTTCCTGTAATAGGTCATTTGGATACTCAATCCTTGTTGACCACTTGAGGCCTGACCTTTGACTCTGCCAAACACTGAAAAAAATGATTTGTTACCATTGATACCTGGCTACCTGGCATCTCTGTGACTTGCTCCTTGAACAAGAACAAAATACCAACAAGGACTTCTGGGAAGGAGGTTCATAATTGACATAGTTTGAATCTCTTGGCTTTGCCCAGCTGAGGGGAGAGAGGCTGGATTAAGGGAATTGAATATACATATATGAATGTGGAAAGAATGAGAAAAGAGCAACACGTAGAAAAGAATTGAATGGGGGAGAGTTGGCGATATGGAGGACCAACGGAGACTGAACTGCAAAATTTGTCCAGGTAGAATTGTAGGTAAAGTTTTTAAACTTTTTTAAAAACAGCCCAGGTTATTCTACTGCCCTGAATTTTCTGCAGTCTCCCCTACCATACTGCTAACCAGGTTCCACAGTGAAAATGCTAAGGTCAGGCCTATATTCCCACTTGCTAAGATGGAGATTCATCTGCTGCTTCTCATTCCAATTACACAAATTCAACCTCCTGAGATGGAAGGAACTTGCAGGGCTGCTCAGAGGAAGGGAAGGTTTTTGCCAGGCTTCAGACTCACTTCCTCTCACTGTGTCTCCCGCACAGTAATAGACTGCCGAGTCCTCCGGCTTCAGGCTGTCCATTTGCAGATAGAGTTGGCTTTTGGAGTTGTCCCTGGAGATGGTGAAGCGTCCCTTGACTTTATCCAAGTAGTAAGTGCTAGATGAGTCTGTAGTTATGTGGGCCACCCATTCCAGGCCTTTTCCTGGAGCCTGCCTCACCCAGTCCATCCAGTAGCTGCTGAATGTGAATCCGGAGGCTTGGCAGGAGAGATGGAGGGATTCTCCAGGCCTTCTCAGGTCCCCTCCAGACTCCACCAACTGGCCCTCTGACTGGACACCTAAAAAAAAAAGTATTTCAAAAAGGTCTCGTATGTACAAGAATTAAAATGGAAACATCCTGAAGAGGGAGGAAACAATTACCTCTGAGCACTGCTAGTAAGGACACAAAGTTTACCCAGAGGATCATTTTGCTCCCTTGAATAAATGGAGGGGAATTGACAAGTGAGCGTTTGGGAGACTGCACAAACTTTGTGTTGGTGGGAGTAGCCTAAAAAGAGAAACCCTGGGGCTCCTTTAAAGGGGAAATTTTGGCCCCATTTACGTATCGCTCAGCATAAAAGAGCCCCTCGGGGCATTGAGGTATGGATTTCTTTCAACACACCTTTCACATGCAGGACATAGGAGTAAGGGCCTCTTTAGACTGGAATAATTAAAGCAAGATATGACTGAAACTCATTTCAAGAAAGTGTTTTTAGGTGACAGAAAGAGATCATGCACTGAAATTTCCTTAAACAGACACGTTAGAGCCGGCACATCGGAGTTCAGAACGGTTGCTCCACAGTTGTTCCGTTGACCACCTTCTTTGGAAGACACCCAAAATAAGTGAATGCAGACCGAGCCATGAGGCCCAATTTGTAAGCCACAGTCGAATTAGGCATACACATCCAAGTCTCAAACTTGGAATCAAAGAAATAATATTGGAAGCCTTAGGGGTGTTCCTTATTTGTTTTGTTTTTTACTCAACAATCTTATGGATTTCATATATTGGTTGCTTTTTGGTTGCCATTTTGTATGGTCTTCTGTGTTATTAACTGCCCAGAATTAATTCATCTTAAGATTCATAAACCTGCCTCTCCTACAATTATTCCATGGACTGAGAAACACAAATAAATGACTTTGCATTTTCCAAACAATTCAATTTGTTCTATATTTAGCAAAGCACATCTGTTGTCAACTCGGATGTGGCTTCATGGTGAGGAATGTAATCTCCTGGGATGTTAAACTTTCTGGAGGTCTTTTCAGTGATCTCTTAGGAAAATAAGAGTATATATAATGATGTCTCTGAAATGAGACAAGGCCTGTAGACCCTCCCTTGATTCGCCTCCCGCACCGCCACCCGAAACATATGCAAAATGATACAGTGTGACAATACTGCCCCCTGCTGTAAAACTTGAGGAGGGGAGGCATCAGCATAACTTCTGAGAAGAGTCTTCCATTAAAAAATTAGGGCTCAAAATAAACGAAAGATCTCCTGGAAACTATATTTACTTATTCATTCATTCATTCATTCATTCATTCATTCATTCATTCATTCATTCAATTTATATTGCCACCCAACTCAATCTAGTGACTCTGGGTGGCTAACAACAATAAAAACAGTGATAATATAAAACAATAAAAACAATAAGAAAACTTCAATATAAATATAAATACAGCCGAGTGATCTTAAAAGCCACCGTAACATAACCATGAAACAGGGCCATTCCTGCACTCCGGGACCCAGGCCCGGGCACAAAGCCAGGTCTTCAAGGCCTTCTGAAAAGCCAAGACAGGCATGTTGAATTATTCCTACCTAGGATAAATATCAGGGTTATATTTGATGAAATAAAAATCTAGCATTGCCATGTGGAAGTTGTGGGGCTGATTTTCCTCAATCATAGATCGAAAACTACAAGGTGAGACCATAGCAGTCATTTCAATATTTTTTTCCATTCAATTTTCCTTTTGAGCAAAGAAGCTGAGCGATTCCAATCTTTATCCCACCTGGAAGTTAGTGGGGCAGAAGGCAGTCGAGGCCTCCCTGGGTGGGGAGGGGGTGGCAGCAGGAACTGCCAGGCAGCTACCAAAGGCAAGAAGAGAGTCCAAACTCAATGGACCCGGGAGGCTTCTGGGAGAGGGTCTCTGCAATTCCCAACTTTTGGGTTTCTTGGCTCTGCCCAGCTGTGTGGAGGGAGTGTCAGGATTAAGGGAATTAAACATATATTAATGCCGAAGGAATGAGAAATGAACAACATGTAGAAACAAGTTTAACTGAGGAGAGATTGTGGTATTCAGAGAACTAAATGGGAATGAACTGAAATATTCATCAAGGAAGAAATGTAGGTCATGAGTCCCTATTTGTTCCTCTCATGAAATTTTAACTTAAAAAAAAAAAAGCTTCCTAGTATATTCTCCTGCCCTATTACTTCCTTCTTGTCCCTCAACCAAGTGCTAAGAAGATTAAACACTGTTTTTTCCAAGATCAGCTCTGGGCTTCCACTTCTTTTCATGGAGGTTTATCTGAACTTTCTTGGTTATAATACATGCATTGAACCTTCTGTGACTGAATCAACTTGCAGAGCGACTCAGAGGAAGGGAAGGTTTTTGCCAGGCTTCAGACTCACTTCCTCTCACTGTGTCTCCTGCACAGTAATAGACTGCTGTGTCCTCTGGCTTCAGGCTGTTCATTTGCAGATAGAGTTGGCTTTGGGAGTTGTCCCTGGAGACGGTGAACCGTCCCTTCACTTTGTCCGAGTAGTAAATAGTACTGGAACCTGGATTTATGTATGCCACCCATTCCAGCCCTTTTCCAGGGGCCTGTCTCACCCAGTACATGTAGTAGCTGCCGAAGTCAAATCCAGACCCTTGGCAGGAGAGACGGAGGGACTCTCCAGGCCTCCTCACGTCCCCTCCAGACTCCACCAACTGGCCCTCAGACTGGACACCTACAAAGAAAGGTGTTTCGGTGAAATCTCATGTATACAAGAATTAAAATAGAAAGAAACTCTGTATAGAGGGAAAAATTACCACTGAGGACTGCCAAAAAGGACACCAGGTTTAGCCACAGGATCATTTTTGCCCCCTTTAATGAATGGAGAGGAGTTGATATGATAGGATACAGGAAGGTGCACAAGTTTTGTGTTGGTGGGTGTAACCTGACAAGGAAAACCGTGTGTCTCCTTTAAATGGGAAATTTTGGGCCCATTTACATATCACTCAGCATAAAAGAGCCCCTCAGGGCATTGAGGTATAGATGTCTTTCAACACACCTTTCACATACAGGACATAGGAGAAAGGGCAGCTTAGACTGAAATAATTAAAGCAAGATCTGACAGAACCTCCTCAATCCAACTAGGGGTTTTAAGGTGACAGGAAGAAATCATGCCCTGAAATTTCCTTAAACAGCCACGTTAGAGCCCAGACATGGAAAGGATGGCACATCGGAGTTCAGGATGTTTCCTTCGCAGTTGTTCCCTTGGCCACGTTCTTTGGAAGACACCCAAAATAAGTGAATGCAGACCGAGCCGTAAGGCCCAGTTTGTAAGCCACAGTTGAATTTTACATACACATCCAAGTGTCAAAGGTGGAATTAAAAAAAATCATATTGGAAGCCTGAAGGGTGTTCCATATTAGTTTGGTTTTTAACTCGCAGTTGTATGGATTTCATATCTTGGTTTTTATTTTTTTTTGCTTGCCATTTTTTATGGTCTTCTTATGTGTTATTCGCTGCCCAGAGTTAATTCATACAAATACTAATAAAAATGCCTTTCCTACACTTACCCCATGGACTGAGAAATACAAATAAATGACTTTGCACTTTCCAAACAATTCAGTCGGTTCTTTATTTAGCAAAGTACATCTGTTGTCAACTCAGATAGGACTTTGTTGTGAGGAATGTAATCTCTTGGGATGTCAAACTGTCTTGAGCTCTTTTCAGTGAACTGTTAGGAAAATGAGAGTAAATATAATGATGCCTCCGAAGTGAGACAAGGCCTGTAGACCCTTCCTTGGTTCCCCTCCCCTACCCCCTCCCCCTCCCCCTCCCCACACATATGCAAAGCGATTCCGAGTGGCAACACTGCCCCCTGGTGGAAAATATGAGGATCAGAGGCATCTCCATAACTTTCCCAGGAGATTCTTGGATTAAAAAAATAGGGCTCAGAAGAAAGGAAAGATCTCCAGGAAACTTAAGCAGGTCTAGGGAGAAATCCAAAGTTGCTGTTTTGTTATATGATTGGAAATTACTTTTGATTGGTTACACTAGGAGATAATATATTTTCTGGAGGTCATTTATTCTTTTGCTTTTTCCTCCTAAATGTCATGAAACCATGTAAAAATGAGTTGGGAAGGACCATCTAGGTATAAAGTTCGATTCTGCCCCTGCCTCTAAAAATGAAACTTATGCAGAGCCAGAAGGAGAGAACAAAACTTAAGGGAGAATTGAGGAATGGGAAACCAGGAGTGACTCAGCAGAGCGGGAAAATGTGGAGATGCTGATTGGGCAGAAACTGGAGGGAGATTTAAACCCCCCAATCAGTGCTTGTGAAAGGAGAGCTGAGAAGTGAGCAAAGCGAAAGGCAACACAATTGGTGTGATGATTGCCTTAATCCCAATAAAACGCTCAGACTTCAAATCAAAGTTTAGGTTCTGATTTTATTTAGAATAGAGTGCAAACAGGAAGAAAGCTGAGAATGAGAAAAGCAAGCCTAAAGTCAAACTAAATAGCCCCACTTCAAACAGTATCCCACCCACCCCCTTCATTCATTACAATCCCCCATTCCCAGGTGCTCCTAACGAGCTCTGCTGATCAACGGGCAAAAAGACCTTGACATTAAAAAGATAACCCAAACACATTCCTACACGGCACAGGCAGACAGAGCTCTCCATACAAGGTTTACCAGCAGCACCCTCCCAGCCAGGAGCACGCATCAACACTCTGGCATGCGAACCATTATGATGCACAGGAACATTGAAATGGGGAACATGACAATTGGCTACTGAGGAGAAATGGCATTAAAAGGATCAGATAAAAAGGCTTCCATGCCAAGAGCAAGCTGCCAGAGACAACCGATCCACAGAGCTCACCGCTTCCTTAGGAGAGTCCTTACCAGAATGCGGAGCCTCGCCTGTAGCTGACACGGAATCAGAGCCAGCTCCTTCTACTCATGGACTTACTACCTCCTCCTCGCACTGTCCCAGCCAAGTCCTGTATTCCCTCTGCAGTCAAGCCTTGTTCAAGCAACCTAGCCAAGCAGCATCGTGCCTTCCGATCCCAGCTATGCCTCGCTGAGTCCAGCCATGCCTTTCGATTTAAGCCAAGTCTTACCAAGTCCAGCTTTGCTTTCTGATCCAAGGCATATTTTGCAAAGTCCAACCTTACTCCCAGACTCAAGTCTTGTCTTGTCGATTCCAGTTGTACTTCAAGATTCAAGCCTTCTCTTGCCAAGTTCATCTGTGTTTCCAGATTTGAGCCTCATTCTGCCCAGTCCAGCCATGCTTCCAGATCTAAGCCTTGCCTTGCCAAGTCCAGCCTTGTCTCCAGATTCAAGCCTCGTCTTGCTGGTCCAGCCGAATCCAGTCCTGTCTCCAGCTCCCAGCTCTCTCTTGCCATTCCAGCCAAGTCAAGCCCTGCCTCCAGTTCCAAACCTCATCTAGTCAGTCCACCCAAGCCTTGTCTCGCCTCCAGTTTGAAGCCTAGTCTAGTCTTGCTGCTCCAGCAGAGCCCTATCTTGCTGCCACGGTCAAGCCTAGCCTCACCTCCTTGCTGGTCGCTGCAACTTTGACTTGTCTTCCTCCACTACCTGGATGGACTTGAGTGAATAGTGCTATTTAAAATATGAACTCTTTTCTGATGCAAATAGTTAATTGTAAATAAGGAACTCCCTTTTGTAGTCTGCCTGGCTGTCTCTTAGGCCAAACAGGACACTAGGTCATTGAGTAAAAACCATCCCTGAGAGGTGGGGAGCCGACCCTCTCTCCAGACCTCCAACCAAAAGAGGCCATTCTAGCCAGATCAAAGCAGAGCAGCCCCATTCTTCCCTCACCCTTGTTTTACTCCTGGCAGTCAAGGTTGGAAGTGTTTATCATTTATCAAAATCTGCTCTATACTAGTTTTGTATTCTGTCTGATAGGAGAATAATTCTGAACATCCCTTGTCCATCTCCTACCATTCATTGAGGGTGGATGACTGTGGTTTTACTAAATATGGGACTTAGAGGAAAATATAATTTTATCCTCTTTTTATTTTTCTTTATTTCTTCAAACAATATTCCACTTTTTTACATAAATCCCATCTCTACATTCACAGGACCCCTTTTGGCCATATTGCATGGTTCAATTAAAGCAGAAGCTATAGCTGAATATACAACATCCTCAGAATAAAAGAGGCACTCAGTGCATTGACCTTCCACTTTTCCTTGAAGGTATATTCCACTGAGGAGAGGAAAGGAGAGGAGAGGAGAGGAGAATTGTCCCTTAATTTACAAATGTCTTTGGATATAAAAGTCTCTCTCCATTCACATGATAGATTTCTCTGAAACTATTTTGAGATTATTGGCAACTTCTTATAGGAGTCTGTTCTGTGAAGTGTCCAACCAGTGATCAGGTGTCCAGGCAATTGGTTCTTTTAGATCCAGAGACAATAAGCACACCAGTGGATAAAGAAAGGTTAAGCTTTGTTATAAACTTAAGCAAAGAGATCTAAAGAGAAACACAGTTTAACCAGAAACAGTCTAGGCAGATTAAACAGAATATATAAAAAACATAGCATAAAGAAAGAGAAATCATACATACGAAGCAATCTGATCCTATTCCCTCTAGCTGCCTGGAGCTTCCTTAATAAGGACTGCAGGAATACACCTTAGGATGACAATTTTCTGCAGCACCCAGTGTGCAGAACCTGCACACAAGCTCCCAAATTCAAAAGAACATTCCTTTTTTATCAAAGTCTGGACCTCAAAACTCTTGACCAGGTTTCTGTGGTACCAAGGCTGCAGGACACTACCTTGACCTGTTTATCACATCATCTAAGAGCCTGGGAAGCTATACAGATAATCTAGTGCCTAACAAAAACAATCTGGGGGGTTTCTCTTATCTCTCCCCTGCTCATAAAAGAGATATTTTCTGGAGGGCTGTTGGAGGAGTGGACTTATTCTCCACCCCATGCCAAACAGAAATTAAATAACAAGCCTGTTAAATATCTGTAGAACTCAATATAAACTCTAATCTTCTTTGGTGAGGGAGGAAAATCAAAATATGTCACTTAACTTCTCGAAATAACAAAGGTCTTCCACATTTCCTCTACGCTCCACCCCTGGAATATTTTAATTAAGTATGAGAGATTTTTCTATAAATATGGAGTGTCAATAAAACAAGAGGTTTTTTTATTTTACTTATTTACTTATTTATATTTCAAATTTCATCACCAACCATCTCACTTGAAGAGCGACTCTGGGTGGTTCACAATAAAAGGTTATGTGATTTAAATAAGCAATCGAGAATGATAGGCATACCACAGTGGTTGAACTTCCACATGTCAGAAAGTCAAGTAATCCATTTATCACCAAACTTTTCCCAAATGGCTGAGAAAGATAATTAATCATTTTCCCCATATTTATTTCCCATTTAATTTCCATGTTGAGCAAAAAGGCAGAGCAATTCCAATCTTCCCCCCACCCGGAAGTTAGTGGAGGGGATGGCAGGTCGAGGCATCCCTGGGTGGGGAGGGGGTGGCAGCAGGAACTGCCAGGCAGCAAACAAAGGCAGGAAGAGAGTCCAAACTCAATGGACCCAGGAGGCTTCTGGGAGAGGGTCTCTGCAATTCCCAACTTTTGGGTTTCTTGGCTCTGCCCAGCTGTGGGGAGAGAGTGTCAGGATTAAGGGAATTGAATTTATACATTTATATGGAAGGAATGAGAAATGAGCAACAGGTAGAAAAGAATTTAACTGAGGAGAGTTGGTGGTATTCTGAGAATCAAATGGAATGAACTGAAATATTCATCAAGGAAGAAATGTAGGTAATGAATCTGTATTGGTACCTCCCATGATTTTTTATTTTTTAAAAAAAATAACTTCCTAGTATATTCTCCTGCCCTAATTTCTCCTTCTTCTCCCACAACCAAGTGCTAACCAGATATCAAACTGCTTTTTCCAAGATCGGCTCTGGGTTCCCACTTCCTTTCATGGAGGCTTATCTGAACCTTCTCAGTTATAATACACAAACTCAGCTTTCTGTGACTGAATCAACTTGCAGAGCTGCTCTGAGGAAGGGAAGGTTTTTGCTGGGCTTCAGACTCACTTCCTCTCACTGTGTGTCTTGCACAGTAATAGACTGCCGAGTCCTCCGGCTTCAGGCAGTTCATTTGCAGATAGAGTTGGCTTTTGGAGTTGTCCCTGGAGATGGTGAAGCGTCCCTTGACTTTGTCCGAGTAGTAAGTGTCAGATGACCCAGTTCTTGCAGCCCATTCTAGTCCTTTCCCTGGAGCCTGTCTCACCCAGCCCATGTGGTAGCTGCTGAAGGTGAAACCAGCCTGTTTCACCCAGTTCATTCCATAGCTGCTCAAGGGGAAGCCGGAGGCTTGGCAGGAGAGACGGAGGGACTCTCCAGGCCTTCTCACACCCCCTCCGGACTCCACCAACTGGACCTCAGTCTGAGCCCCTAAAAAAAATAAAGATGGTTCAATGAGATCTCATGTATACAAAAACAGAAAATGGAAGTATATTCTGTAGAGAGGGAAGAGTTACCTTGGAGGACTACAAATAAGGGCACCAAGTTTAGCCAGGGGACCATTTTCCTCTCTCTAACAAATGGAGAGGAATTGATAGAGAAGGATTCAGGAAAGTGCACCAACTTTGTGCTGGTGGGTGTAGCCTGAAAAGGGAAACCGTGGGGCTGCTTTAAAGAGGAAATGGTGCCCTGATTTGCATGTCACTTCAGATAAAAGAGCCCTTCAGTGCATCCACATAAAGATTTCTTTGCATAGACCTTACAAACATGGTTTTCAAATAATATTCCAGACCAAAAAAAAAAAAAAAGGAAAGACAGGGATCTATTATCATCATCATCAATATTTTGGCAAGTGCCTTGATTTACATATTTCGTGGCATAAAAGAGCCCCTTATTTCATTGACTAACAGATTTTTTTGCACACATCTTTCACACATGATTTTGAATTGATGGGATATCTTCAGAATAATCTAGGCACACTTTCACGTGTTTTCAGTGTGAGTACATTGGAGAAAGGACAAATTTTCATTTGAATATGTAAAGCAAGAACTGGAGAAAAACATCAGCAGTTCAGAAAAGCATTTCAAAGTGAGAGAAAGAAAATATGCAATAAGAATAATTTAAATAGACATGCTAGAAACCATACATGAAAAGCATGGCACATGTGAGTTCAGAATGTTGGCTCCACAGCTGTTCCCTTAACCATTTTTTTTGAAAGAAACCCAACACCACTCAATGCAGACCAAGCCAGAAGGCACCATTATAAGCCACAGTTGAATTGGACTTGAAATACATGTCCAAGTCGCAAAGTGAGAATCAAAGAAACCCCAGGCAAAGGAGATAGAGCTGGACCCTGTGGGGTCTTTCTCTTTATTCGATTAGTTTTAACTTGGCATTTGTATCAATTTTATATACTGTTTGTTTTCCGGTTTTTATTTGTACAGCGATTTTATTGATTGCCAGCTGCCCAGAGTTGGGTCCACAAGATGGGTTGCTGTACAGTTTGAAATAGTGATAATGGCAAGATGAAAACTGATACAAATGCTGTGAAATGCACTCTCTCTGTGAGTGAGAAATACAAATAAAATTATTTATTCCCCAAAGAATTCAGATTGCTCAATATTTAGCAAAGTACAGCTGTGGTCAATTCAGACATAGCCTGAGTGAGGATAATGGCCTCTTGAGATGCTACATTTCCTTGAATTGTTTCAGTGATCTCTTAGGGACATAACAGTAAAGAAAATGTTGCCCCCAAAATGAGTCAATGTCTGCAGACATTCCTTTATTCCCCTGCCCCACCCACACCCCACACTTAGGGAAAGTGATTCAGTGTGACAGCACTGCCCCCTGGTGTACAATGTGAGAAGAGCAGGCATCTACTTAACTTCCCCAGGAAACTCTTGCATTCAAGAACGGTAAGTGGGGCTGAGAAGAAATGAGGGAGCTCCAGGAGATAGGAAATCAATCATGAAGCTTTAGTCTATGACTGTTTGCATTTTCTGTGGGTGGGGGATTCTTAGTTTTTTCTTCTAAACAAGGGGCAAGTCACTCACGCCCTGGTCAACCCATAGCTTGACTACTATAACACACTCTATGTGGCGCTGTCTTGAAGACCACCCCAAAGCTTGACTTGATTCAGAATTCAGTGGTGCAGGAAGTGATGGGCTTCCCTCCATATGCCTGTCTAATATCTCTGCTTTGCAAAATGCACTGGTTTCCAGTTTGACTCTGGTTGAGATTCAAGGTGCTGGTCACTTTGTAGAAAGCTCTAAGTGGCATAAAGCCTGTTTACTTGAGGGACTGCCTGCAATGGGGCAGATTTTCTTTAATCACATATCAAAACCTACAATTCCTTAGGCTCCTCACCTCTGAGGATCTTGGAAAAAGAAGTGCGAGATTTATTTCAAAAACGAAAGATCAGAAAAGCTCCAGGCCCAGATGGCGTGACTCCTTCCTGGCTGAGAGCTTATGCGGAACAACTGGCCCCTATTTTTACACACATTTCTAATCAATCGTTGGAGATGTGTCATGTTCCTTCTTGTTTTAAAAGCTCTACAATTATTCCAGTTCCTAAGAAATCTTCCATCAGTGAGTTGAATGACTGCAGACCTGTTGCATTGACGTCTGCAGTTATGAAGACCTTTGAGAGGTTAGTGCTGGCTCATCTGAAAGCTATCAGGGATCCTCTGCTGGATCCACTGCAGTCTGCTTATAGAGGAAACAGGTCAGCAGATGATGCTGTCAACATGGCTCTACGTTATATTCTGCAACATCTTGAATCTCTGGAGTCTTATGTACGAATCCTTTTTGTGGACTTTAGCTCAGCATTCAATACTATTATTCCAGGAATTCTTTATAACAAATTGGTCCAGCTTACTGTGCCTGACCTTACCTGTAGGTGGATAATCAGTTTTCTAACAGATAGAAAACAGCATGTGAGGTTAGGCAAAACTACGTCCAGTATTCAGTCAGTTAGAACAGGTGCCCCTCAGGGATGTATGCTCTCCCCGTTGCTTTTCTCCCTCTATACCAATGACTGTATTTCAAAATTTAATTTAATTTAATTTAATTTAATTTAATTTAATTTAATTTAATTTAATTTAATTTAATTTAAATTATTTTCTATCCCGCCTTTATTATTTTTACAAATAACTCAGGGTGGCAAACATACCTAATACTCCTTCCACCTCCTATTTTCCCCACAACAGCAACCCTGTGAGGTGGGTTGGGCTGAGAGGGAGGGACTGGCCCAAGGTCACCCAGCCGGCTTTCACGCCTAAGGCGGGACTAGAACTCACAGACTCCTGGTTTCTAGCCTGGTGCCTTAACCACTAGACCAAACTGGCTCTCCAAAAATTTGGCTGGGATCAAGCTCGGGTCACGGGGAAGGTTTTCAGTTGCAATGCTGCCACCTACCACTCTACCCCACACAACCCGAGTTCTTCTGATAAAAGATTATTCTGTTAAAGTTCTGAAATTTGCAGATGATACAACTATTATTGGTCTCATTCGGAATCGTGATGAGTCAGCATATAGACGGGAGGTACAACAACTGGCCCTGTGGTGGAGTTATAACAACTTGAAACTGAATACGATCAAAATTGTAGAGATGGTTGTGGATTTTAGAAAGAATCCTTCTAACTCCCCTCTTCTTACCATATTCAATAGCCCAGTATTAGTAGTAGAGTCCTTTAAGTTTTTGGGCTCCATAATTTCTCAAGACCTGAAATGGATGCTTAACATCAGAACTATCATCAAAAAGGCACAACAAAGGATGTTCTTCCTGCGTCAACTTCAGAAGTTTAATCTATCTCAGGAGCTTTTGGTACAGTTTTACAGAGGAATTATTGAATCTGTTATCTGTTCTTCTATAACTGTCTGGTTTGGTTCCGCAACCAAGCAGGACAAATACAGACTTCAACGGATAGTTAAGTCTGCAGAAAAAATCATTGCAATCCGCCTGCCTTCTATAGAGGACCTGTATATTGCAAGGGTCAAAAGGAGGGTGGAGAAGATATCTGCAGACCCTTCGCATCCTGGACATAAACTGTTTCAACTTCTACCATCAGGACGGCGCTACAGAGCACCGTATGTCAAAACATCTAGACATCGAAACAGTCTTTTTTCCTCGTGCCATTGCTCTGTTGAACTCCTAATTCATGTAGCATGATATAATGATAGACAATGCATGGTAAGATAGGACTGCTAAGATGTGACCGGTAATGCTCTGTTAAATGTGAACATATGTTGGACAACAGATGCAGTACACTGTCCCTTAATTCTCCTTTTAAATATGAGTGTGTGTTAGTTAATAGTTGTAGTATTATTTTCTTCATTTTTTTTCTTTCTTGATTGTATAGTTTTAGTAGATAACATTATTACTTACTATTGTTTATTTTTGATGTTCTATAAATATATTGAGAGCTCTTCCACAGAAGTCAAATTCCTTGTATGTCTAATCATACTTGGCCAATAAAGTATTCTATTCTATTCTATTCTATTCTATTCTATTCTATTCTATTCTATTCTATTCTATTCTATTCTATTCTATTCTATTCTATTCTATTATTTTCCCCCTACCAAAGTGCTAACCAGGTTCCCCACTGCTTATTCCAAGATCAGCTGTGGGCTCTCACTTCATACTGTGGAGATTTATTTGCTGCTTCTCACTCCAATGACACAAACACAGCCTTCTGTGACTGAATCAACTTGGATAGTACTTCTGAGGAAGGGAAAGTTTTTGCTGGGCTTCAGATTCACTTCCTCTCACTGTGTCTCCCACACAATAATAGACTGCCGAGTCCTCCGGCTTCAGGCTGTTCATTTGCAGGTATACTTGGCTTTTGGAGTTGTCCCTGGAGATGGTGAAGTATCCCTTCACTTTGTCCGAGTGGTAAGTACTGGAACTTGGATTTATGTGGGCTACCCACTCCAGGCCTTTCCCTGGAGCCTGTCTGAACCAGTTCATGCCGTAACTGCTGAAAGTGAATCCGGAGGCTTGGCAGGAGAGGCGGAGGGACTCTCCAGGCCTTCTCACATCCCCTCCAGACTCCACCAACTGGACCTCAGACTGAGCTCCTAAAAAAATAAGCGTGTTTCAATGAGATCTGCTGTATACAAAAATGGAAAATAGAAGGAAATTCTCTATAGAGGGAAGAATTACCTCTGAGGACTGCCAAAAAGGACACCAAGTTTAGCCACAAGACCATTTTTGCTCCGTCCAACAAATGGAGGGAAATTAATAGGGAAGGCTTCAGGGAAGTGCACAAACTTTGGGTTGGTGGGTGTAGCCTGAAAGGGGAAACCATAGGGCTCCTTTAAAGAGGAAATTGTCTGTCAATTTGCATATTGCTTGGGATAAAAAGAGCCCCTCAGGGCATTGATCTCCTAGATTGCCTTGCACACATCTTACACTGGTGGTTTTCCAGTCCTTTGAAAAATGTAGGCAAAGGGTCTTTTTTTATGGTGAGGACATAGGAGAAAGGGGACGTTTACATTAGAGTAATTAAAACAAAGATATGCAAAAATTCACCACTTCTCAAAAGTGATTCAGGGCAACAGAGAATGAAGATGTACTATTTTTTTTTTTTTTGAAAGAGACAGGTTAGAGATAGAAATTGAAAAGAACAGCACATCTGAGTGCTGAGCACATTTGTCTACCTTTTCTCCCTGTTTGAAGACACCCAAAATAATTAAATGCTGACCCAGCCATGAAGCACAGTTTATAAGCTGGAGATGAATCAGGGAAATCACAGGGAGAGAAGAACTCAATTGAGCCTGTGGGGTTTTCCTTGCCTATTAGACTGGTTTTTAACTGGACAGTTGCATGGATTTAATCTATTGCTTGCTTTGGGTTGCTATTTTGTGTGGCGTATTTATCAGTAGCCCAGATTTTATTTGGCAAGGTGAGCAGCCCTACTAATTGAAACAACAACAACAACAACAATAATGGCAATAGTAATATCAATATCATATACTAATTAAAATGTCAGGAAATACACTCTCTCTGTGGACTGGGAAATATTTATAAGTCATTTTGCATTCTCCCAAGATTTGAGTCTGTTGTCAACTCAGACATGGGTTCACAGTCAGGGTTGCGGCCTCCCAAGATGTGGAATTTCCTTGAGACCTTTTCAGTGACCGATTACAGAAATGACAGAGAAACAACTAGACACTTGTTTTGTCTCCCCACCCCACCCCCACCCCACACACAGCCAATGGGATTCAGTGTGGCAGCGCTGCCCCCTGGTGTGGAAAGTGAGGAGGGCAGGCCTCTGCCCAATTCCCCATGGAGATCCTTTCCGGGCAAAGATGTCCTCCATGTGATTATGGCCGTTTGGATAGTTAGAAGGGTTATGCCACAGTTGCATTCCCTGCCTGCTGCCACAGCACTCTATGACACCCCATTCCAGCATTCCGTCTGAAGCCAGTCTCATCCAGAGTGGATTGCAAACAGAGAAGCTGTAATTGGAATCTTCCAGGCCATATTAATAATTTTTAGTTTCCTTCTAGCAAACTCTCTGATTGGATACCTGTAACAAAAGAGTCCTAAAGTTCTCACTAGAGGGCTGATTTCTTCTCCTCTGATATATGTACTAGCTCTTTGTTCCTCTTGGCACTCAGGACCCTCTCAGGTCTCAGGATCCTTTCTCAGGAGCCTCTCAGGTCTCATTGGAAAATCCAGCCAACTGGGGCTGAGCTGACTTGCAGAGCCGCTCTGAGGAAGGGAAGGTTTTTGCCAGGCTTCAGACTCACTTCCTCTCACTGTGTCCCTCGCACAGTAATAGACTGCTGAGTCCTCTGGCTTCAGGGTGTTCATGTGCAGATAGAGTTGGCTCTTGGCGTTGTCCCTGGAGGTGGTGAAGCGTCCCTTGACTTTGTCCGAGTAGTAAGTACCAGAACTTGGATTTATGTGGGCCACCCATTCCAGCCCTTTTCCAGGGGCCTGTCGCACCCAGTCCATGTTGTAGCTGCTGAAGTCGAACCCGGAGGCTTGGCAGGAGAGACGGAGGGACTCTCCAGGGCTCCTCACGTCCCCTCCAGACTCCACCAACTGGGCCTCAGACTGGACACCTAGAAAAATAAAGGTGTTTCAATAAGGTCTCCTATGTACAAGAATTAAAATGGAAAAAAAAAAAAACACTGTATAGAGGGAAGAATTACCTCTGAAGACTGCCAAAAAGGACACCAAGTTTAGCCACAGGATCATTTTTGCTCCTGCTAATGAATGGAGGGAAATTGACAGGAAAGGATTCAGGAAAGTGCACAAACTTGATGTTGGTGGGAGTAGCCTGAAAAGGGAAAGCTTGGGGCTCCTTTAAAGGGGAAATTGTGGCCTAATTTACATACTGCCTGGGATAAAAGAGCCCCACAGAGTATTGACATATAGATTTATTTCACACACCTTACACATATGATTTTGAGTTGTTGGGAAATCATCAGAAAAATCAAGGACAGATTTACATTAGTGTAAGAAGCAAAATCTAATAAATCCTCCACAATTCAGCAAAACATTTAAAGGAAAGAGAAAGAAAACACACACTGAGAATATTTTAAAAAGCCACGTTAGAGACCGAAGATGAAAAGTGCAGCACATTTGCTCCACAGTTGTGCCACTGACCATGTTTTTTTCAGGAAACCCAAAGAAGCTGAAGGCAGACGAAGCCATAAGGCACAATTTTCCATCACAGTTGAATTACATTTCCATTTTCAAGTCACTAAATCAGAATCAAATAATTCACAGGCGAAGCAGAAATAGATGGACCCGGTAGGGCCAGTTTTGTTTATTAGATTGGTTTTAACTCAGCGGTTGTATGGATTTTGTACACTGGTTGTTTTTCGGTTGCTATTTTGTGTGGTGTTTGTTGCCCAGAGTTGATTCCACAAGATGGGCAGCTGTACAAACTGCAATAATACTGGATATACTAATGCTAATAACAATGTCACCAAATAAACTTTCTCTGTGACTGAGAAATTTAGACTGCTTGATATTTAACCAAGCTGGCTTCACAGTGAGGATTGTAGCATCCTGAGAAGCAAAGTTTTCTTGAGACCTTTTCAACAATAGAAAAATGCCTCCAAAATGAGATAATGTTCAATAATTCCACCCCAACCTCACATTTAGCCAATACAATTCAGTATGACAACTGTCCCCCCTGGCGTAAAAGGTGAGGAGGGGAGGCATCTACTTAATTCTCCAAGGAGATTCTACTAGAATAATGCTACTACTGGAATACTACTATCTGTCTCTTCACCCAAGAGGGATGGTTATAGCTACATTGAAGTGAGGCTGCCCTGTTCTCCTTATCTTTCTTTAACTCTAAACAGACCAGATTGGCAAATCTGCTCTATACTAATTTTGTATTCTTTTGAAAGGAGAATCATTGTTATGGTCTCAGAAGAAAGGCTACCAGATAACTTTGGTTGCCATTAGGGTGAGATGTGGAGGAAAACATAATTTTATCTTCTATTTCATTTACTTTCCTTTATTTATCCAAAGTTTTGGCCAGTTCCCATTAATAAAACTCCCTTCCTCCTCTCAAGCCATAAGAAAAGGAGTATTAGAGCCAGTTTGGTCTAGTGGTTAAGGCAATGGGCTAGAAACCAGGAGACTATGAGTTCTAGTCCTGTCTTAGGCCTGAAAGCCGGCTGGGTGACCTTGGGCCAGTCCCTCTCTCTCAGCCCAATCCACTTCACAGGGTTGTTGTTGTGGGGAAACTAGGAGGAAAGAATATTAGGTATGTTTGCCACCTTGAGTTATTTATAAAAATAATAAAGGCTGGATAATAAATAAATAAATAACTCACCAGGATGTAACAACAAAAGACATCAAAGACCTTCAATGGCCCAGCAACAGTCGTACTAAGGGAAGACGAGTAATGTAGCTGGGCAGAAAACTGCTGAAGTTCTTTTCTCAGCGGAGGGCTGTAATGGTTGCCTATTCTAAAACACCATCAGATTCATAAGTAGGAATTCAGAGTTATCTGATTTATTAAAGAATAGTATGCAGGATCACAGAGAAAGCTGAGAATGATGAAATCACTCCGAATTCAAACTAAAAACCCTCGGTGCAAATGAAATCCCTCCCCCTGTAGAATCTTCTCAGATCCACAATCCCAGGCGCTCCTAACAGTTTCTGATGGTCTGCGGGAAAAGGCTTTGAACAGATAACGTGACCCAAACACGTTCCATTGTACTGATTCCACATACAGAGCATGGTACAAGGTCTCACAGCAGCCCCCTCCCAAACAGAAACGCGCGTCAGAGCCATGGCATGTGAAACGCCACGATGTATAAACTACATTGAATCAGCGAACATGACAAGGGCACAGGATTAACCTCTGACATTCCACCACCATAATAGGGGAACAAAGGGTATTTTTCCAGTGTCGCTCCCTCCTTTCAAACTGCTCCATCCTTCTTCCTCTCGTTTACATGGAAAAAACATGGAACCACTCTATGGACAAAGAAACCCGCCAGTGAGTCAGAGCTTTGGAATTTCCCACTCACTAGGACACAATTTCTACGAAAGTCCTCCCTTTTCTTGTCTTCTTGTTTCTCTTTTTTTCTATGAGCATAAATATCAATACTTGCAATAATGGGAGATCTTCCTTCTCACTGTTGCGGAATCTCTCTTCCATCTACAACATTTTTGTTTTTTGGACTTGTTGTCATTTTGTATTTTTCCCAAATTTTTCAGAATTATCAAATGGTCAAAAGAAATCAAAGACTATTTTTCCTGGAGTGAGGCCATCCTGTTCCATTCTTCATCCATCCTAGCTTTGCTCATAGAAAATGGGTTTGTCAGTTACGTCACGTCACGTCACGTCACGTCACTTCACTTCACTTCACTTCACTTCACTTCACTTCACTTCACTGCTGCTTCTCAGTTATGATATAAAAATTCAACCTTCTGTGACGGAATCAGCTTGGAGAGCGGCTCTGAGGAAGATAAAGTTTTTGCCAGGCAACAAATTCACTTCCTCTCACTCTGTCCCTCGCACAGTAATAGACTGCCGTGTCCTCCGGCTTCAGGTTGTTCATTTGCAAGTAGAGTTGGCTTTTGGAATTGTCTCTGGAGATGGTGAAGCGTCCCTTGACTTTGTCCGAGTAGTAAGTGCTAGATGAACTTGGATTTATATATGAAACCCATTCCAGTCCTTTTCCTGGAGCCTGTCTCACCCAGGCTATCCAGGCACTGCTGAAGGTGAATCCAGAGGCTTGGCAGGAGAGACAGAGGGACTCTCCAGGTTTTCTCACATCCCCTCCAGACTCCACCAACTGGACCTCAGACTGGACTCCTAAAATGAAAGTTGTTTTAAAGGGCTCTCCTGAATACGACAAGAAAACATAGGAAAAAACTGTACAGGGAGGAAACAATTACTACCTCTGAGGACTGCTAGTAAGGACTCCAAGTTCAGTCACAGGATCGTTTTTGCTCCCCCTAAAAACAGAGGGAATTGTCAGTAAAAGATATGGGAAACCAAACAAACTTTCTGTTGGTGGGTGGATCCTGAAAAGGGACACTGTGGGGCTCCTTTAAATGGGATATTGTGTGTCGATTTGCATACCGCTTGGGATAAAAGAGCCCCTCAGGGCATTGACTTCCAGATTTCTTTGCACATCAATTTCATGGCTGATTTTCAAATAGTGTTTCAGTCCTAAGAAAAGGGAGGGCCTGCAGTTTTTTCTTTCTTTCTGTGAATTCATAGGAGAAAGGGCCAGTCTTGCAACATTTCACCACATCTCTAAAATAATTCAAAGTAATAGAATAAACTTGTTTAAAGAAACCCTTTTTAAGGACAGGATATAAAAAGGCTAGAACCTCTGAGTTATGAAGATTGCTACACAATTGCTTCTTTAACCTTTGTGTGTTTGTTTTTTTAGAAAACCCCAAGCACATTAACTGGTGACTAAGCCTGGAGGAATGATTTGTAAGCAGCAGTCATTGGGTCTACCCAAGTCACAAAGTCAGGCTTAGATAAATCATTTTATGACCAAATACACTCTCTATATTAAATTTAAAAAAATAAAATAAAATTATATATATATATATATATATACACACACACACATACATATACATATACATATACATATACATATACATATACATATACATATACATATACATATACATATACATATACATATACATATACATATATTGTAAACTCAGACATGGCTTCACAGTGAGGATTATAGTCTCTTTAGAAGTTAAATTGTTTTGAGATCCTTTGAGAGAACTTTGAAGCAAGTAGCAGGAGATATAATCAACCTTGGAAATGAGACCATATTTCTGCAGACTGGTTTGATTTCCCTGTCCACCTCTCCCCCTTTGGCAATACTGCCCCCTGGTGTAAGTGATGGGAGAGTCCCCAAAGAGACTTTTTTGTTCCAGGAGGGGAAGTGAAACTGAGAACAAATGAAGGATCTCTCAGAGATTTAGAAGGTCTAGTGAGAAATCCAAACTGTTCTTGTTTCCTCATAGGAAATTGGTTTTGAAGAATTTATTCATTAATTAATTCATTCATTCATTCATTCATTCATTCATTCATTCAATTTGTGGCCCATCTCAGACCAGTGGGTGGCTAACAACAACAACAACAACAACAACAACAACAACAACAACAACAATGATGATGATGATGATGACGATAATAATAATAATAATAATAATAATAATAATAATAAAAACCATCAAACAATTAAATGTAAATACAGCAAAGAGGCCTTAAACACCATTGGTCTCAGCACAACCATGAAATGGGGTCCTTGGTGCACTTGGGACCCCAGGCCTGGGCATAAAGCCAGGTCTTTTAGGCCTTCCAAAAAGCCAAATTGGTAGGAGCCCTCCTAATCCCAGGTGGGAGGATGATCCAGGGGGCAGGCAACAGAGCAAAAAAGGCACATCTCCTGGTCCCCAACAGTGGACATTCCTTGGCTGAAGGGACCCAGAGCATGCCCATCCTGCCAGACTGGATTGGGTGGGTAGAAACAACTGGGAGGAGATGGTCCCAAGCCATGAAGAGCTTTAAAGGAGACAACCGGCACCTTGAACTGCACCCAGAAACACACCAGCAACCAATGCAGCTCCCGAAGCAGTGGTGTTACATATGCCGAGTCACTGACACTATTTACAACCTGGGCAGCTGCATTCTGTACCAGCTGAAACTTCCTGATGCTCTTCAAGTGCAGCCCCATGTAGAGCGCATTGCAATAGTCCAAATGGGAGGTCACGAGGGCATGAGTGATAGTGAGTAGAGCCTCCCAGTCCAGGAATGGGTGCAAAGGCTCTCTTAGCCACAGCTGCCACCTGCTCTTCCAGCAGGAGCCATGAGTCCAAGAGGACCCCAAATTGTGCACTGGCTCCATCTGGGCGGTTCCACCCAATCCATGACCAAGGATGGAAAAACCTTGGTACTGGGAGGCCCAAACACCCAAAACCACTCAGTCAGAGCCCATTGTGCCCCATCCAGGCCCCTACAGCCTCCAGGCACTGAGATAGGACATCCACGGCATCAATCAGACAGCCTGGGCTGTAGTATAAAGCTGGGTATCAGAATACTGATGAGACCTCACCCCAAACTGTCAGATCACCTCACCGAGCAGCCTCATGTAGATGTTAAACAAGAGGGGTGAGAGAATTGAGCCCTATGGCACCCCACACAGTAGGGGCCATGGGATGGACCTCTCACCTCCTATCAACACCAACTGGAACTGACCCCAGAGGAAGGAGGAGAACCAGCACAACACAGTGTCGCCTACTCCCAACTCCCAAAGCCAGTCCAGAAGGATACCATGATCAATGGTATCAAAGGCTGCCAAGAGGTCTAGAAGAGCCAGGATGGAAGTACTGCCTCCATCCTGATCCCTCCAGAGGTCATCCAAGGGTGCAATCAGTGCTGTTTCAGTCCCATATCCCAGCTTGAATCCTGACTGAAAGGGGTCCAGAGCCCTTTGAAGGTGCCATGCGCGACCACTTTCTCAACAACCTTCCCTAAAAAGGGAAGTCTGGAGACTGGTAGAAAACTATCCAGATTAGTTGGGTCGAGCAATGGCCCCCGTGAGGGGGTCATCTTTAAGAGCCAGTGGAACCACCTCCTCCCTCAAAGAGGAATTAACCACTGCCCAGACCCAATCAGGAGTTGTTTCCCAAGCAGCCTTGACCAGCCAGGAGGGGCACAGATCTAACACAGAAGTGGCCAAACTAACAGCTACGAGAACCCTGTCCACTTCCTCTTGTTCAGTGGGCTTGAACTCTTGCCAGATAACCATGAAAGATTCAGCCCCCATAGCCTCCACTGGCCCTGCATCAAGGCTGGAGTTCAACGCAGAGCGGATGTGAACGACTTTATCTGCCAGATGCTCAGCATATTCCTCACAGTGGCCCTGAAGGTAGACTCCCTCCGAAGGAGGGTCCAGGTCACCTGAAACAGGCCCACTGGGTGGCTCTCTGCAGGCACAACAAGGGTGGAGAAATAATTATGTTGAACTGCCCTTACCGCTATGAGGTAGGCTCCAATTGAGCTCTAGCTTGTGTTCGATTATCTTCACTCTTTGTCATCCATTGCCCTCTTAAGCTACCTCGACTCCTCCGTATGCCACAGGGAGTTATGGGAACCATGGGCATGGAGAGGCTGTTCAGGCATGATCTGGTTCAAAGCCCTGGCCACCCTCCCATTCCAGGTGGCTACCAAGGACTTAGGCCGTGAAGCAGATTTTCAGGACACCACCGCAAGCTCCCTCTGAAACCCAGTTGGGTCCATCCGTATCCTGGGGTGGGCCAATCTAATAGGCCCGCCTCCCTGTGGAGGGGATGGGTCCAGAGAACTGGAGCCTCACCAAGAACTGATCTCAACATGACAGAGGAGAAACCAATACCTCCCTCAATTTCAGAACACTCTGAAATGAAACCAGAGTTAATGCGATGTACACTATTGTAATGGTACTTTGGAAAGACCTTGGGAGACAGGGCGAAGAGATGCTGCCTAAAGAGCAGTCAGATAAGAGACAGCAGAGCCCATAGCTGGATAGTGGGAGAAGCAAAAGGCTCAGAAGGGACCCTTCCTAAGTTCTCAGGCAGTAAATGAGATGGTGGGAGAATTGCACTTCCACACTTACAAGATTATGTTCTGACCTATGACTACTCATTCAGTGACCGATCAAAGTTATAACGGCATTGAACGAATGGTGGTTACGACCGTTCCTTGGAGTTCTGGCTGTTCCAGCACCCCTGTGGTCACATGATCACAATCTGGGCACTTGGCAACTGGTTTGCACTCATGACTCCT
This sequence comes from Candoia aspera, assembly GCF_035149785.1. Lineage (NCBI taxonomy): Eukaryota > Metazoa > Chordata > Lepidosauria > Squamata > Candoiidae > Candoia > Candoia aspera. The sequence goes on along the minus strand of NC_086156.1, from coordinate 112,604,631 downwards.
GGTTGCAGCACCCCACAGTCATGGGATTTCCAACCTTCCCTGCTGCCTTCCCAAGAAAGTCAGTGGAGAAGCCGGCAGAAGAGGTCACAAGTCACTGGGGTTAGTCTCCCCCACCCACACACGGTCTCCAGCCCCTCTGCCCTTGCACCACACCAGCCATTCACACACCTCTGTACGTCCTTCCTGACCTGCACCATGCCTCTGGTAAACCCCCTCGCACTATAGCGTACCGCTGACCCACACTGCAACAGTTGCATACCCCCTCACACCATATGTACCCCCTCAAACCCTCCCTGACCCTCACTGTGCTCCTCATGCACCCCCTACATCCCTCGCATACCATCCCTGAACAGCATCACCCCTCTTGCGTACTTCTCACACCCTTGTGCATGCTCCCTGACCCTCAACATGCCTGTCACACACCCACTTGCACCCTCGCACACCCTTCCCAACCTTCACCTAAACCCACTCACTCCCCCTCCCCATCCAGCAGTAGCCACTTACCTGCCTGCCAGCCTCGCCCTTGCAACTTCCTGCCAGCTTCCACCCTGACTCTGGTTCTGGGAAAATGGCAGGAAGTTGCCTCGCCTAACAACCAGAGGATTTGGTTAATGTTGACAACCAGAACAACAGGGATTGCCGTCGCTAAATGATGTGGTTGTGCTTTACAACCACATTGCTTAGTGATGGAAATCCCAGTCAAAATTGTTGTTGTAAGTTGATGACTACCTGTATGGGAACGTCAAGTGTCAAAACAGATATTTTTAATTCTTACTACATAGGACGATGGGAAGGGTTACCTTTGATTAAAAAAGAAAATGTAGCTTTGCAAGGTGGAAGTTTTGGAGCTGATTTTCCTTAGTCACATACCAGAAGCTACAGGTCTACAAGGTGAGACCATAAGATATTTTTTTATTTTATTTTTTTCCCCTTTAATGTCCCAAAGATGCTGAGGGATTCCAATCTGTCCACAACCCAGAGTGGGGAGGATGCCAGCTGGAGGCCTCCCTTCATTCAAACGCAGTGGGAGCAATAACCATTGAGCAGCTACCCGAAGGCAGGAAGGCAGTGCAAAATAGAGAGACTCAGAGGGCTTCTGGGAGAGGGGGTTGGCAGTTGGCAACGCTTGGCTCTCCTGGCTCTGCCCGGCTGAAGGGAGAGGGGTTCAGGATTAAGGGAACTTAATCTATATTCCATACAGATTAATGTAGAAGTAATGGAAAAGGAACAAAATTTAGAAAAGTATTAAACTGAGGAGAGTTGGTGATATTCAGAGAATAGAATGGGATTGAATAACACAATAATAAAAGAAGAAAGAAAAGGAGGAAATGAATCCATATTTCTCCCTCTAATGAAAGCTTAATTTCTTAAAACTGTCCAGTTCATTCCACTGCCCTGAGGTTTCCTTCTTGTCCCCCATACAAGGACTAGCTTTCAAAGATTGGATTTGTGCTCCCACTGGCTACGATGGAGATTTATCTGCTGCTTCTCAGTTCAAAGAAACACATTCAGCCTTGCATGACTGAACAAACTTGGAGGAACGCTCAGAGGAAGGGAAGGTTCTTGCTTGGCGTCAGACTCACTTTCTCTCACTGTGTTTACAGTATTGCACAGGAATAGACTGCCGTGTCCTCTGGCTTCAAGCTGTTCATTTGCAGATACCGCTGGTTGCAGAAATCGTTCCTGGAGATGGTGAAGCGTCCCTTGACTTTATCCGAGTAGTAAGTGCTAGATGAGCCTGGACTTACGTGGGCCACCCATTCCAGTCCTTTCCCTGGAGCCTGTCTCAACCAGTCCACATAATCACTCCTGAAGTTGAATCCGAGGCTTGGCAGGTGAGACGGAGGGACTCTCCAGGCCTTCTCAGGTCCCCTCCAGACTCCACCAACTGGACCTCTGAACAGACACCTAAAAAAAAAAAAAGTATTTCATTGAGCTCTTCTGCATACAAGAAGTAAGATGGAAAGATCCTGACAAGCAAAGAAAGAATTACCTCTGAGGCCTACTAGTAAAGACACCAAGTTTACCCAGGGGATCATTTTTGCTCCCAAAAGTGAATGGGGGGAATTGACAGGAAAGGATTCAGGAAAGTGCACCGACTTTGTGTTGGTGGGTGTTGCCTAAGAAAGGAAACCATGGGGCTTCTTTAAAGGGGAAATTGTGCCTTGATTTACATATTAGTTCTGATAAAAGAGCCCCTCAGGACATTCATGTAAAGATTTCTGTGCTCACTCCTTATAAACATGATTTTTAAATAACATTCTGAACCAAAAAACAGTCAAGACAGGCACGCATTGGCATTGCTGTTGTTGTTGTTGTTGTTGTTGTTGTTATTTAGGAAAATGGGCAGGTTTACACTGGAGTAAGTAGGGTAAGGTCTGATAAAACCTCCACAGTTCAGGAAAGTGTTTAAAGGTGAGAGAAAGAAAACAGGCACTGAGCTTAATTTAAATAGCCATGTCAGAGACCACAAATGAAAAGCATGGTGCATGTGAGTTCAGGATGTTTGCTCCACAGCTGCTCCCTTGACCACGTTCTTTGGCAGAAACACAACACAGCTGAATGCCGACCAAGCCAAAAGGCAACGTTTATAAGCCACAGTTGAATTGCGGTTACACATCCGATTTGCAAAAGCATAATCAAAGACACCAGAGGCAGAGCCGAAAGAGCTCAACCCTGTGGGGTCTTTTTTTTTTTTTTTTTTGTATATTGGTTTTAACTTGGCAGTTTTATGGATTTTTACACTGGTTGTTCTTGGTGGCTATTTTGTCTGTTGTTTTTATTGGTTGTTAGCTGCCCAGAATTGATTCCACAAAGTGGGAAGGTATAGAAATTGAAATAAGAATACTAAGAATACTAAGATTACTACTATTAATTATAATGCTATCATCTTCACTCTCTCTGTGGACTGAGAAATAAAAAAAATATGGGACTTTGTAGTCTCCAAAAATTCAGTTTGCTGTATACTTAGCAAAGTACATCTGTGGTCAACTCAGACCTGGTTTCCCAGTGAGGGTTATAGCTTCTTGAGATATTACATTTTCTTGAGATCGTTTCAGTGAACTTTAAAGATCATTATAGAAAATAATAATTGTGACTCCAAAATGAGACTCTGTATGCAGACCCTTGATTTATTTCCCCACCCCACCTCCACTCCATGCATGGGCAATGCAGGTAATGCGACAACACTGCCCCCTGCTGTAAAAGGGGAGGAGGACAGGCATCTACCTTTTTTTCTAGGATTCCAACTGAGGCAGAGAGAGAACATGAAGGTTCTCCCGGAGATCTAAGCATGTCTAGTGACACATCCGAAGCAGCTGTTGTCTTACCTGACTGGAAATTCCTTTTCAACTGTTACTCTATGTCAGATTGTATTTTCTGGGGTGGGGGAACTCTTATTTTTATTCATAAATCCAATTAAGTCATGGAAGAATATTTCAGGAAGCACCTAAAATGTCATCTAGTCATCTATGTCACCTCGTACCAACCATCCCTATCAGCCAGATCCTGTCTGCACACCTCCAACCAAAACGAGCTCTTCTAGGAAGATTGAGGCAAGGCTAACCTGTTCTTCCTTCATCCTACAAAGTACAGAGTTTGTAGGGTTGATAATCTGTTAAGATTTAGTCACCGACCATATGTCAACAACAGCTTACTTAGCATTCTGATGGAGTAGGAAGGGATAAGTAAGATGGAGCGGGATGGAGGGAGCGCATCCATCCTGGCTCTTCTTGACCTCTCAGCGGCTTTCGATACCATCGACCATGGTATCCTTTTGGGTCGGCTCAGGGAGTTGGGGGTGGGCAGCGTAGTTCTGCCCTGGTTCACCTCCTTCCTCCAGGGCTGGTCCCAATTGGTGGTGATAGGGGAGGAGAGATCGACCCCATGGCCCCTTCTTTGTGGGCTGCCGCAGGGATCTCCTTTTTAAGATCTACATGAAACCGCTGGGTGAGATCATCTGTATGCAGATGATACTCAATTGTATATCTCCATCCCAGGTAAAGTAAGTGATGCTGTGACCACCCTTTCCAAGTGCCTGGGGGCTGTGGGGGCCTGGATGGGGAACAACAGGCTTCAACTGAACCATAGTAAGATGGAGTGGCTGTGGATTAATGGCACCTTGGGTGCCAGGAACTTGTCATCTTTAGTGCTGGATGGGGTTGCCCTGCCCCATTCAGACCCTGTGCATAACTTGGGGGCCATCTTGGACTCACGCCTTCTGCTTGAAGAGCAGGTGGCAGTCGCGGCCAGAAGGGCCTTTGCACATCTCCGGGTGGTGCACCAGCTATGCCCTTTCCTGGACCGAGAGGCCCTCCGAATGGTCACTCATGCCCTGCTCATTTCCCATACAGATTACTGTAATGCACTCTACATGGGGCTACCCTTGAAGAGTATCCGGAAGCTTCAGCTGGTCCAGAACACAGCCGCGTGGACTATCTTGGGTGTTCCAAGATTTGCACACGTAACACCTTTGTTGCATGAGCTGCACTGGGTCCCAGTTTGCTTCTGGGTCCAATTCAAGGTGTTGGTCATTACTTTTAAAGCCCTACATGGCTTGGGACCAGGGTATCTGAGGGACCATCTCATCCCTATTACATCGACCTGCCCCACCCGGTCATGAAGGGAGGGCATCTTACGGACCCCATCTATAGAAGAATTTCACCTAGCGGGGTCTTGGAAGCGTGCCTTCTCTGCTGTAGCTCCTGCCCTTTGGAACATCCTTCCCCCAGAGGTGAGACAGGCCCCCTTGCTCCTGGACTTCCAAGAAAGATTAAAGACCTGGTTTTGTCAGCAGGCTTGGAATGGGAGGAGGAATAGTTATACCTGGGAATAGCTAGCGCCCTAGGTGATTTTGAGGGGCCAATTACACTCCTGGACTGATTAAAATATTTTGCCATTTAGATTTTATTGTATTTTTATTTTATTGTATTACTGTATTTGGAATGGTTTTAAATTTTAACCTTGTTTTATTGTAATGCCGCCCAGAGTCCCCCCATGAGGGGGAGATGGGTGGTGAATACATTTATAAATAAATAAATACAATAAAAATAAAAGGTCACCAGAGGGTTTTACCAAAGGCATTACAGCATCATGATGTAAATTATATTCGGTCTGCCATTTTTTTGGTGTTCTCTTTGAAATGTAGTAGGGCAAAGTGATATTAGCTGTGGTTCTGCTTTTCCTCAGAGCTGCTCAGCAAGCTGCCAATGCTTTATTGGGATCCTGGTGTATGTTGTATTTGCGTGCATGCTTACTAAATGTCTGTAGTATCTTCATAGTGATTTGGTTGCTCTAGGGTAGCCAGGTTTTGGCCAGAATAGTTTGGTGCCATGACGCATATCAGAAGGATGAAAGGAGAGGCGGAGTCAATCACTTGCAGCTCCTGCCATAAAAATTCCTTCTCACCCCTATGGATGGTATGTGTCTACCTCAATCTTGGGTCTTCTACCAGAGGCCTGGTAGTTTGAGGGTTCTGTGAAGTATCTTAGCTGCTTAAGGTGAAGCCAGAGTCATGGCAGGAGAGACGGGGGGACTCTTCAGGTCTTCTCACATCCCCTCCAGACTCTACCAACTGGATCTCTGACTGAACTCCTAATTGTGGTTGGGATTCAAGGTGCTGGTCACTACCTATAAAGCTCTACAGAGCATAGAGCCTGGTTACTTGAGGGACCGCCCATCCTCCATAGGGTCTGCATGGATTATCTGATCTAGCAGAGTTGTTGTCCCTGGGAATACTTCAAGAGAATAATGACATCTATTGGGACTCTGGAGGTACCCCTTTTCTGTAGAGAGAACTTTATTTCCTCTGCAGAGTAAATAAAACTTCCTTGCAATCTGGAAGTATTGGGGCTGATTTTCTTTAATCCCATACCAAAAACTGCAGGTCTCACAAGATGAGACCACGGGATTTATTTTGTTATATTTTTATTTCAGTTTCCCTGTTAAGAAAAGAGGATGAGGGATTCTAACTGGTTAGTGTGCAGGAGGCCCTGTTTGATAGAAGGTGGTACCAGTAACAAAGAAGAAGCTTCACAGTCCAAAATTTACAGACCCAGAGGGCTCCTGGGAGAGGAAGTACTTAATTTGCAACATTTCTCTCTCCTGCCTCTGCCCAGCTGAGGGGAATGAGCTTCAGGAAGAAAGAGATTAAGTACATATGAAGGAAAAAGAAATGAGCAATGAGCAACATGTAGTAATGAAAGAAACTGGGGAGAGTTGGCAATACTGACAACCAAAGGGGATTAAACTGCAAAATATCTCAAGGAACAATTGTAGGTAAGGAATCCAGGTCTCTACCTCTAATTAAATTTTAACTTTTTTATCAACTACCCAGTTTGTTCTACTGTCCTGAGATTTCCTTCATGTCCCCCTACCAAAGTGCTAACCAGGTTGCAAGATCAGCTCTGGACTCCCACTAGCTACAACGGAGATTCATCTGCTGCTTCTCACTCCAATTACACAAACTCAACCTTCTGTGACTGAATCAACTTGCAGAGCTGCTCTGAGGGAGAGTTTTTGCCAGGCTTCAGACTGACTTCCTCCCACTGTGTGTCTCTCTCGCACAGTAATAGACTGCCGTGTCCTCCGGCTTCAGGCTGTTCATTTGCAGGTAGAGTTGGCTTTTGGAGTTGTCCCTGGAGACGGTGAAGCGTCCCTTGACTTTGTCCGAGTACTTAAGGTCACTTGAGCCAGAGTTTATGTATGCCACCCATTCGAGGCCTTTTCCTGGAGCGTGTCTCACCCAGTGCATGCCATAGCTGCTGAAGTCGAAGCCAGAGGCTTGGCAGGAGAGATGGAGGGACTCTCCGGGCCTTCTCACATCCCCTCCAGACTCCAGAAATTGGACCTCACACTGAACTCCTAAAAAAAATAAAGGTGTTTCGATGAGATCTGTATACAAAAACAGAAAATAGAAAGAAATTCTGTAGAGAGAGAAGAATTACCTTGGAGGACAACTAATAAGGACAACAAGTTTAGCCAGGAGACCATTTTTGCTCCGCCTAAGGAATGGAGGAAAATTGATAGGAAAGAATTTGGGAAAGTTCACAAACTTTGTATTGGTTGCTGTAGCTCGAAATGGGAAACCGTGGGGTTCCTTTAAAGAGGAAATTGTGACCCAATTTACATATCTCTTGGGATAAAAGGGCCCCTCAGGGCATTGATCTCATAGATTTCCTTGCACACGTTTGACACTGGTGATTTTCAACGTAACTTTCCAGTCCTATGAAAAGTGACTGCAAGGTTTTTTTTTTAATTATTTTATTTTATTTTATTTTATTTTATTTTATTTTATTTTATTTATTTATTTATTTATTTATTTATTTATTTATTTATTTATTTATTTATTTATTTTCCTGTGAGGACATAGGGGAAAGGCAGGTTTACATTAGAGAATTAAAACAAAGATATGCAAAATTTCATCACTTCTCAAAATTAATTAAAGGTAAGAGACAATGAACGTGCCCTATGAACTTTTGAAAGAGACATGTAAGAGATAGAACATGAAAAGAACAGCACATCTGAGTTCAGGAAATTTTTCCACCTTCCTTCCCCTTAACTATGCCCTTTTGAAGACACCCAAAAGAACTGAATGTCATGAGGAAAATATATATATATAAGTTAGAGCTGAATCAGAGAAATCAGAACGGGAGAAAAACTAGATTGAGCCTGCGAGGTGTTCTTTGCCTATTAGATTAGTTTTTAACTCATTTGTTGTATGAATTTAATATATTGTTTATTTTGGTTATTATTTTGTGCGGTGTTTTCATCAGTTGCTAGTTGCCCAGAGCTGATCTGACAAGATGGGCAGCCATGCAAAGGACAGAGGAGAAAGGGCAGGTTTCCATTAGAGTAATTAAAAAAAAAAAAAACATTAACATTTCACCACTTCTCAAAAATATTTCAAGGTAAGGGAGAAAGGACTTGCACTAAGAATTTTTGAAAGAGACAGGTTAGAGATAGAACATGAAAAGAGCAGAACATCTGAGTTCAGGAATATTTGTTTCACCTTTCTTCCCCTTTTGAAGACACCCAAAAGAATGGTGACCAAACTATGAGTTGAATTGAAGGGAAAGGTTTGAGGAAAGTGCACCAACTCTGTGTTGGTGGGTGTAGCCTGAAGAGGGAAACCATAAGGCTCCTTTAAAGCGGAAATTGAGCCTTGATTTACATTTCGCTTGGGATAAAAGACCCCTCAGGCTTGGATCTCATAGATTTCCTACCAGGAGTGGTTTTCTCATAGTTTTGCAGTGCTGAGGAAAGTGAAGGCAAGCTTTTTTCTTTTCTTTTATTTTTGCTGTGTGGACATTGGAGAAAGGCAGGTATACTTTGGAATAATTAAAACAAAGACATGCCAATTTTCAGCACTTCTCAAAAATGATTCAGGGTAACAGAGAAGGAACATGCACTAAGAAGTTTCGAAAGATACATGAAAAGAACAGCAGATCTGAGTTCAGGAAACTTTTTACACCTTCCTTCCCCTTAACCATGCTCTTTTGAAGAAACCCAGATGAAATGAACCCAGACCAAGCCAGGAGGGACAATTTATAAGTCAGAGCTGAGGCAGAGAAATCACAGGGAGAGAAGAAACAGATCGAGCCCTTGGGGTGTTTTTGCCTATTAGATTCATTTTTAACTCATTAGCTGTATGTATTTAATATACTGCTTGTTTTGGGTTGTTATTCTGTGTGGTGTTTTCATCAGTTGCTAGTTGCCCAGAGTTGATTTTACAAGATGGGCAGCCATACAAATTTCAAATTTCAAATAATAATAATAATAATAATAATAATAATAATAATAATAGTAGTAGTTATAATACTCGCAATAGTAATACCAATAAGATATGCTAATAAAAATGCTAGCAAATAAAGTCCATGAAGTGAGAAATATCACTTTGTATTCTCCAAAGAATTCAATTACTCTATATTTAGCAGAGTACATCTGTCTTCAACTGAGGCATGGCTTCCCGGTGAGGGTTGCAGCCTCCAGAGCTGTGGAATTTCCTTGAGACTTTTCAGTGAATGGTTATGGAGATAACAGAAAAAGGAAGGAGGCCTCCCAAATGAGGCGGACTCCGGTGACACTTGTTTTATCTCCCACCCCCACCCCACACACAGCCAATGGGATTCAGCGTGGCAGTGCTGCCCCCTGGTGTGGGAAGTGAGGAGGGGAGGCCTCTATGCAATTCCACCCAGAGATTCTTTCGGGCAAAGTTTTCTGCAACATTTTTATGGCCATTTGGAAATTTAGGAGGATTATTCCACAGTTGCATTTCCTGCCTGCAGCCACGACACTACGTGGTATCCCTTCCCTGTATTCTATCTGAAGCCAGTCTCATCCAGAGTGGATTGCAAACAGTAAAGTAGAAGTTGGAAATTTGGGGCCATATTAAGAAGTTTTAGTTACTTTCCAGCAAACTTTCAGATTGGATACCTATAAATGAAGAGTCCTAAAGTTCTATCTAGGGGGCTGATTTCTTTTTCTCTTGAATAAATACACAGCAGAAATCCCTCTGATATGGAAGCAGAGGAAACAAATTGGGGCAAAAGTATTGCATTTGCCTTTCTCCTCTCATTCCAACCCCTACGCTCTGTTGGAGTTGGCTGGAAAATGGACAGAGAAACCCAAAACTGAATTTTATAATACATTCAGTTTTGATGAAACAAATTAGAACCTATAGTTAGATATACATTAGAATTCAAACAGCAGCTTCTCAGAAATATTCAGGAAAAATAATTGTGGATGGAAACCCAAAGGAAGGGAGGGGTCGTGCTCCCTCCACATCATGACACCCCTCCTTGGAGCGCAGTGCAATGTCTCTCTGCACTACAGGCCGAACTTGGCACTGAGGAAGAAGAGATTAATCAGTATGAATGACCAAACGGGCTTTCATTTCAGGTTAAATAAAACCGTCCACAGCAGCTCTCCACCAATTCAGAACAGATTCAATCACTTGTTCCACCCAATATGAACAGCAATTGCTTGAACAGCCACTGGAATGTAACAAAAGTTTGTCTAAAAATTGTGACAAACCTTTGTTTCCTTATCCATGGTTTCTTAAAAAAATTAGAATGGATTAGATGCCAACATGACACTAGGAGAATAAACAATAATTTACACATTGCATTTTCTGGGCCCACTCAACACCAAAGTTAAAGTGAAGGAAACCACATTACTATTAACTTGTCCTTCTGTATTTTTTTTTCCTTTTAAAATATTTTTTTTCAGGTTTCCCCTCCTCCAAATGGAAAACAGATCCCAGAATGCCCAGGCCAAGATCAGCTCTTCCTCCCTCTTGGCACTCAGGCAGCTTTCTCAGCTCCCTCTCAAGTCTCCTGGGAAAATGCAGCCTTCTGGGGCTGAACTCACTTGCAGAGCAGCTCTACAGAAGGGAAGGTTTTTGCCAGGCTTCAGACTCACTTCCTCTCACTGTGTGTCTTGCACAGTAATAGACTGCCGTGTCCTCTGGATTCAGGCTGTCCATTTGCAGATAGACTTGGCTTTTGGAGTTGTCCCTGGAGATGGTGAAGCGTCCCTTCACTTTGTCCGAGTAGTATGTATTAGAAGATGTACTTACGCGGGCCACCCATTCCAGACCTTTCCCTGGAGCCTGTCGCACCCAGTCCATGTGGACGCTGCTGAAGCTGAACCCAGAGGCTTGGCAGGAGAGACGGAGGGACTCTCCAGGCCTTCTCACGTCCCCTCCGGACTCCACCAACTGGACCTCACACTGAGCTCCTAAAAAAAATAAAATGAAGGTGTTTCAATAAGCTCTCCTATAATACAAGAATTAAAATTGGGAAAAAAAAATCTCTGTATAAAGGGAAAAATTACCTCTGAGGACTGCCAGTAAGGACACTAAGTTTAGCCAGAGGATCATTTTTGCTCCGTCTAATAAATGGAGGGAAATTGACAGGAAAGGACTCAGGAAAGTGCTCCAACTTTGCCTTGGTGGGTGTAGCCTGAAAAGGGAAACCGTGGGGCTCCTTTAAAGGGGAAATGGTGCCCTGATTTACATGTTGCTTGAGATAAAATAGCCCCTCATTTCATTGACTAATAGATTTCTTTGCAAACGCCTTTCACACCTGATTTTGAAGTGATGGGGATATCGTCAGAATAATCAGGACAGAATTTTTTTTTTATTTTTTTTTCATTGTGAGTACATTGGAGAAAGGACAGGTTTTCACTGGAGTAAATAAAGCAGGATCTAGCAAAACCTCTGCAGTTCAGGAGTGTGTTTAAAGTTGAGAGAAAGAAAATTTGCACTCAGAATAATTGAAATAGCCATGTTAGAGTCCCTACATGAAAAGCATGGTACAAGTGAGTTCAGTATGTTCCCTTCACAGAGGTTCCCTTGACCACGTTCCTTGGAAGAAACCCAAAACAACTGAATGCCGACCAAGCCAGCAGGCACCATTTGTAAGCCACAGTTGAATGGCACTTACATGTCCAAGTCGCAAAGTTAGAATCAAGGAAACTCCAGACAAAGCAGAAAGAGCTGGAACTTGTAGGGTCTTTTCTGTTTATTAGATTGGTTTTATCTGTCAGAGCTGTGTTTGCACCACAGTCCTTCAGTGGAGCTGGAAGAAATCAGCTTGAGACCAGTTCTGTAAGTATTTACAGTCTTTACTATATACAGCACTTGACAAGCTCTTACACAGCAATTATACAGGGCAAATTCCTACTCACAGTAACACAATAATGCTCAACATCTCTTACACTATCCCCAACACAGAACTGTTCATGCATACTACTTCTAGAACCAAATATTATGCGCTGAATCACTTTGCAGATGTTGGCAATCACATCTGCTGAGCCTTCTTCCCTGATTACTTACTGTTCTCAGCTGTACAACAGCCTTGGCATTAGACCTTGGGTATACCCTGACATTAACTTGACATTTGTATAGATTTTATATATTGCTTGTTTTGGGGTTGTTATTTTGTACAGTGATTTTATTGGTTGCTAGTTGCCCAGAGTTGATTCCATAAGATGGGTTGCTGTACAGATTGAAATAAGGATAATGGCAAGACTAAAACTGATATTTTTGTTGTTTATTCATTTAGTCACTTCTGACTCTTCGTGACTTCATGGACCAGCCCACGCCAGACCTTCCTGTCGGTCGTCAACACCCCCAGCTCCCCCAGGGACGAGTCCGTCACCTCTAGAATATCATCCATCCACCTTGCCCTTGGTCAGCCCCTCTTCCTTTTGCCCTCCACTCTCCCCAGCATCAGCATCTTCTCCAGGGTGTCCTGTCTTCTCATTATGTGGCCAAAGTATTTCAGTTTTGCCTTTAATATCATTCCCTCAAGTGAGCACTCTGTCTTTATTTCCTGGAGGATGGACTGGTTGGATCTTCTTGCAGTCCAAGGCACTCTCAGAATTTTCCTCCAACACCACAGTTCAAAAGCATCGATCTTCCTTCGTTCAGCCTTCCTTATGGTCCAGCTCTCGCAGCCATATGTTACTACAGAGAACACCATTGCTTTAACTATGCGGACCTTTGTTGTCAGTGTGATGTCTCTGCTCTTAACTATTTTATCGAGATTTGTCATTGCTCTTCTCCCAAGGATTAAGCGTCTTCTGATTTCCTGACTGCAGTCAGCACCTGCAGTAATCTTCGCACCTAGGAATACAAAGTCTTTCACTGCTTCTACATTGTTCAATCCTAATCATTAAAGATAAATGAAATCAGCCAAACAGTAAAAGCAATCCAGGTTAATATTCTTTAACCCATATCCCACTTCAAAATAAGCCAGAGCATTTATATGTCCCCACAATGTGCACAGAGCTTTTTTTCTTAAAAAGATCAAACAACCAAACGGCCCACCTCAGAAACTTCGACTTCTCATCACAAACCCTCCCATACATAATAACACTTTCTTTCTCATAGCATTCCATCAGAAGATCAATTTCACTTGTGGCTTCACACTTAGAAGAAACATTTCTGTCACTATTAAGTTCCTCATTTACATGCACAGCAGCCCCAGCCAGATGACAGACCTCACATTTTCCACAATGTCCTGAATGCCTTGCATAAAAACTTGGTAGGAGTCAGAAAGAATCTGTTTAAAATCTTGGTGGAAGTCAGAGAAAGTCTGTTTAAAGTCCTCCATGTCAAGCAGTAGATTATGGCGCCCCCAGGAGCTTAACCAGAAACAGTCGAGGATATGAAAGAATTCCATAATGTCTTTACACAAGCAAAAGTGAGATATGCAGACAGTACCCCAGGGAAAGTAGAAAAGTGAAAGTTCAAAACAGCCAATTCAGGAAAATGCTAATATCTTCAAATTTAATAGAAAAATAATAACAGGAGAGAATTATTTACTCTCAATCCTCCTTACTCTTTGGAGGAAAACAAAGTCTAAAACTTAAAAATATATATTTTTTAAATTAATCCCAAAAATAATAAGCACCAAGAGAGCCCTCTTGTTCTTGCCGTAGAAAGCCTGTATGAAGGTACACATACTTAAAAGAAATATAAATAGAGTGATTTAGAAATGGAGTGGCCAGTCTTAATGTCCCTTTAAGGCTACAATGAGGCTCAGAAAATGGTGACATCAAAGCCTCCTGGCTAGCTCTTACCAGTCAGGGGCAAATGCTGTTTGCCATCTTCTGGCTGCAAGCAGTCATCCAAAGTACAGATGGGGTGATTCCAAGTGTTTTTCTTTTTTTCTGGAGAACACTCCCAGGCTTCAGAAAATCCTGCCTGAGCCCAAAATAACTGCCATGTTTTCATCTCTGCCTGTTGAGCCTGCGGGCACGGCTACTCAGTCTGCCATGTCCCCATTGGAAGTCCCAAGACCACTCTCCTTTTGAATCTGGTAAAAAATCGTATTTAACTCTAGGTCTTTCCCACTCCATAGAAATTGACTGACAGTTTCTTGCCATTCTTGTAAGATTTGGGTTAGAATTGGCACCATTTGAATCACATCATTTATCTCGGGTAATACATTCATTTTGATATTTGCAATTGATCCTAACCAGGAAGACTTGATCCACATTGTTGATTAGCATGAAAAAGGAGAGAAAATTTAACCTTTTTATCAGTTATAAATATTGGAATGGTTTGAAATAAAAATAGCATCTTTGGCAAAATATTCATCTTAATTGCAGAGATTCGTCCCATAAGTGATAAGTTTAGTTTTTCCCACCTCAATAAATCTTGTTTAATTTCCTTCCATATTTTAACATAATTATTTTGAAATAAATCACTAGTTTTGGCTGAAATCTCTATCCCTAGATATCTAACTTTTTAAACACTATTAAACCCTGATTTAATTTCTAATACATTCTGATTATTTAGTGGCATGTTTAAATGTATCATCTTCATTTTTTGATTATTTATTTTAAAACCAGCTAATTCTCCATATTCTTGTAGTGACTTTAATAAGTAATCAATTGATATTAATGTGTTTTGTAAAGTGATAACTAAATCATTTGCAAAGGCTCTTAATTTATATGTATCTTGTTTAATCTTTATCCTTTCAATTTGATGATCCTTTCTGATAGCTTCTGTTAGAACCTCCAATACCAATATAAATAATAAAGGAGATAGCGGACAACCTTGCCTTGTTCCTTTTTCTATTTGACATTCTTGTGTTATCTCTTCATTAATCACAATTCTGGCTTTTTGAAATGTATAAATTGATGTTATTGCTTTTATAAATATATCACCAAAATCCATCAATTCTAAAGTCTTAAGCATAAAATTCCAATTTAGGTTGTCAAAAGCTTTTTCAGCATCTAAAAATCACAACATAATCTGTTTTTCACTATGAAATTGGGCATACTCTTTTATATTTAAAATTGTCCTTATATTGTTTTTTATATATCTTTGGGGTAAAAAACCATTTTGGTCATAATTAATTATTTCTTGAAGTATTGTTTTTAGTCTTTCAGTTAGAATTAAAGTAAATATTTTATAGTCATTGTTTAATAACGAAATAGGTCTATAATTTTTACATAGTGACTGGTCTTGTTTTTCTTTTGGGATTAGTATGATATTTGCCTCTGACCAAGATTTTGGTATTGGATTTCCTAACAGAATCACATTCATTAAATCTTTAAGTGGTAACAAAATTTGATTTTGAAAGTATTTATAATAACCTGCTGAAAATCTGTCTGGACCTGGAATTTTGCCTGTTTTCAATTTTCTAATTGCCTCTATAATTTCCTGGGTTGTGATGGGATTGTTAATTAATGCTTTTTGGTCTTTAGTTAATTTCTTTAAATTTTGTTTTAATAAATAGTTTTCAATTTCATCAATTGAAATTTCTTGTTTCTTATATAGGTTTCTAAAGAAATTATGAAATGCCTTTTTACTTTTTTCATTGTCAACTAATTATTTCCCATTTTTCTCAAAATTTAGTAATGTTTTTTTTCCCTTTTCTTTTCTTAGTTTGTATGCTAACCATTTTCCAGCTTTATTAGCATATTCAAAATTTCTTTGTTTAATATATCTCAATTTTCTTTCAATTTCATCTGTTGTGAGTATTTTTAATTGCTGCTGTTAAATTTTTATTTGATGATTTATACCTTCATCTGATGGTCTTATTTGAAGATATTTTTTTTTCTTTTTTCTTAATGTGATCAAGAACTGTTTGAATTTTTTGTTGTGTTTTCCTCTTTAAGCAACTATTTAAATATATAAAATATCCTCTCATATATGCCTTGTTAGTATCCCATACTGTCCCAATACTCACTTCATTATTTAAATTCCATTCAAAGAATTCTTTTAATTTCTTTTGACAATCTTCTACAAGTTCTTTGTTTCTCAACAATGTTTGATTTAATCTCCACCTATAACTTTTGGGGTGGAGTTTTATAACCAATTGAACTGGATTATGGTCTGAGAAGGATTGGGGGAGAATTGATACATTTAAAATTTTATTTGCCCAATTTTTATATAACCATGTCATATCGATCCTGGAGAACGATTTGAATCTGTCTGAATAAAATATATAATCTCTAGCCATACCATTTTTATGTCTCCAGGCATCTACAATAGCCAAATTTTCTGACATATCAAAAAAAGATTGGGGCAATTTTCCTTGATTTTTTTTAATTGGTTGTTCAGATTTTCTGTCAATAATTGGTAAGGTGACTCCGTTCCAATCTCCCATCATAATCCAATTGTTACAGGATAATTCGGAAAGTTCATTTGATAAATTTTGATAGAATGTATTCTGATTATCATTAGGGGCATATACTCCAATATTGCTTTAGAATTTTGTAGTTCTAATTATATTATTAAACATCTCCCATTTTTATCATCACTTATTAATTTAGGATTTAGATGGGCCTTTACATATATTACAATTCCATTTATTTAATTTTTTCATTTGCTGCTATAAATTCTTTTCCTAATTTGTTATTTACCAGATATTTACTATCTTTTTTCACAATATGAGTTTCTTGAAGACATATAATATCAGGTTTTAATTTGTATAAATAGTGAAAAACTTTTTTCCTTTTAGCTGGGGTATTGGCTCCATTTATATTCCAGGAAAGGCATTTTAGTTCACTCATTGGAGAGGAGTGGCAAAGAGTTTAGAACTTGAAGCTAGTTCCTCTGCACTTTGTTCCTCTGTATTTAAATGTTTCACTTTACTTTCTTTACTTTCTGGCCTTTCCCTTCTAACTGTTTCTGGTTCTAAATCTTCCTTATATTTTCTGAGAAATTCCTGAGCCTTAAAAATAGTATTCAGTTTATATCTTTGTTGTTGGAATGTGATACTAACTCCTTCCAAAACTTCCCACCTAAAGGGGATTTTATTTTGTTTAAGGACTTCATTGAGAAAGAAATAGTCTCTTCTTTTTTTTCATATTCTCAGTGGTATGTCTTTCAATATAGGGATATTGTGGCGCTGCAGGTTAAACCGCTGAGCTGCTGAACTTGCCAATCAGAAGGTCGGAAAGTCGGCGGTTCAAATCCGCGTGACGGGGTGAGCTCCCGTTGCTAGTCCCAGCTCCTGCCAAACCTAGCAGTTTGAAAACATGCAAATGTGAGTATATTAATAGGTACCACTTCAGCAGGCAGGTAACGGCATTCCATGTAGTCATGTCGGCCACATGACCACAGAGGAAGTGTCTTCGGACAAACGCCGGCTCTTTGGCTTTGAAACGGAGATGAGCACCACCCCCTAGAGTCGGACATGACTGGACTTCATGTCAAGGGAAACCTTTACCTTTACTACGTCTTTCAATACCATAATCTCCTCTTCTTCGATATTTTCTTTTTCCCCATAGGAGGCCTGTATTATCAATTCTTTTGTCTTTTTCCTAGCAAATTCAATTATTACAATCTGTTGGTTTCCGGTTAGTTTTTGCATATTTCAAGTTAACTCTGAACATTTTCTCTGTATCTTCTTCTAGCCTTTCTTCCTCCCATTCAATTAAATTTGCAAGCATTTGAACCACTATTTCTCTTATTTCTGCCTCTTTTTTTTCAGGTACACCTCTAAGTCTAACACAATGTTCTTTTTCTTTTAACTCTAACACAGTTAATCGGTCTAATTCTATATCATTCTCTACTTCTAATTTATCCACTCTTTCTCTTACCTCTTGAATGTCTGCTTTTATTCTTTTGTCCACTGTCTCTAACTTATGATCTACCCTTTTTTCAAATCCATCTATTTTCTCCTCTAATAATTGCATTAAATTTTGAGTAATATTTTGGATTGTTTTTTGCATAAAATCTTCAAACATGGCTTTCAGCCATTCTCCTTCCCCAGCTTCTGAGCCTCTCCTATTCTGTCTCCTTGTATTCATTTTGTTCTTACAGAAATCTTTATTTACTTATCTTAATCACTACACCTAATTTATATTTATCTATATAAAGCAATGTATAATATTTATATCAAAACATACAGAGCATACAGTTCAAAATAATCTTATAAACATCTGCAATATAGTCCAATATGGCATTAGAAATTAATTAATTAATTCAGTTCCTTTTAAGTGAGGACTGGCAGTAAAGATTTTTTGTCTCCAAAGTATAGAAAATATATTTTTTTTTCTGCTTAGAAAGTTTCTTCTTTTTCTCTTCTGTAGTCAAAAGTTGTTGTTTCTTTTAATAGAAATGAAGGGGGCTGCAGAATTGCCTAGCTAGCTAGGCTACTCACGTGGGTTCTACAGATGCTTTATTGTTGCGGCAAAAGTGAAATATTGAAATAGAAAGCAAAGCCTTCGCCTGCCACTCCGAAGCCGCTGGAGTCTTTCGCCGGCAGCGCTCCTTTTCTAGCACGGCCTACGAGGTCTGCCCGTCTCTCTCCGACTCTGCAGGACTCTCGACCTCCACTTTGTAGATATTCATTTTTCCGATCTCTTACAGAGCTCGACCTGCCACCGTACTCCTTCACTGGAAACCACCCCAAAAGCTGCCAAAAGTTACAAATTTTTAAAAAAACTATCTTGGTGGGATGAACAAATCTATGCTAATAATGACCACATGATCTCTAAAACATATAAAAAGCTATTACAAATGAGAATATTAAATGTACAAATTAAGCAATGTATGAACAAATGGGAGAAAACATTTGGATACAATATTGAATATCACGTTTGGGAAAGAATGTGGACTAAGGGATTGAAATTCACATTAAATTATAATTTAAAAGATATTTTTTTATATAAAATGATGTACATGTGGTATATTACTCCTGAAAAATTATCGAAAATGTTTTGAAATACGTCAAATGTCTGTTGGAAATGTAAAAAAGAAATTGGAACTTTCTACCATATGTGGTGGACCTGTAAAAAAGCAAAAAAAAATTGGTCATCTATACATAATATAATTTGTAAAATATTGGCAGTAAACATTGATAAATCACCAGAATTCTACTTATTGGGCTTTATGAACAGAGATTTGGAAAAAAAACAAAAACTATGGAAAACTTCTACTGTATTTGATTACTTCGGCCCGAATTACTTATGCCACAAAGTGGAAAGAAGAATTCATCCCATCTGTGGAAGAATGGATACTTAAATCCCTAAACTTGGCACAAATGGCAAAACTAACGGACCAACTAAACGATAAAAATATGGAAGACTTTCAAAAGGACTGGACAACTTTTTAAATATGTGGAATGGACTCAAAAAATATGAACATATAGTATGTAAATAGCAAATTATTTTAGACATATAATATCTTATTAGAATTAATGAAGGCAATTTAGAGAATTAAGGAAAAAAAATAATACACTGGGATATTAAGCTGTACCATCGAGAAAGTTGGAAACCCAAATCTTTCTATTTATTTATTTATTTCTCATTTTATTCTTTTTTATTTTATATATATTGAAGTAAAATTGAACAAAGAATTGAGAAATGGTACTATTAAAAAAGTATTATCGAGGGTTTGGGATAAATATAGCAGTAGGTTATTACCAAACATACCAATGTGGATATCGCCACAAGAAGCTTTTGCAAGGAGGGAAAGTTTAGATGATAAGATAAAATGGTCAAGATATAAAGATCTGATCAAATATGAACAGGATACACCTTGGCTAAAAACAAGAAAAAGAAATAGAAGGAGAAGGACACCGGTGTCATTGGTTCATATATATGCAGTTATGTGAACGATTTAAATGAGATAATATATATATATATATATATATATATTTTCTCTCCACTTTTTATTTTTTATTCTTTTTTATTTTTATTAGTTTTTATTAGTTTCTTCTCTTTGAACTTTGATAAAAATTATTGGCGTTAGTTATTCCCAAACTTCTTTCAAGAGTAAATACTTTGATTTCTGGAGTGCTTTCGGACTAAGATACCAACGTTCTTTTAAAAAGAGCGAACACACGTGTAGGTGGTGTTAGAAAGGAAGTGGGAAAGGAGAGTCATTTGTGAAAGGCGATGCAGACTGAGACACTAGAGAGTCTCTGGAATTGTGGGGTGCTCCATCTACTACACTTCATTCTTCTGGCACTGGTCCTAGTAGATTCGTATCCACTGACCAGATTTGACAAATAGCAAGAATACTTGAGTTGCATATTTGGCTTGCATTTCAGCCTCAGCACAACAGCATTTGATCAGATTCAGAAAGTGATAGGCCTGTTGTATGTAATGGAGAGAATATTGGCCATGTCGTAGGAGGCTTTAATGAAGAACAGAAGTACCTGTCAAGCAATCAGACTTGGGTTCATGACCAAGGCAAATTGAGGTTCAAACAGGGGTTGTGTGAGCGAATTTAATCTGAAGATGAAAAAGCTAAGCAAATCCATGACCATGAGGGTCCCACCCCCGAGCAAAATAGTCAAGCAAGCGGACTCTTGCAAGGCTGTATGGAGGACCTTGAGTGGAGAGGAACACTTACAGAGGTTTTATCTCCTGAATGAGTGGGTAGGGAGAGGTTAGAGACTGATTTGTATTATTCAGAAGGCATCAGGTGGTTCCTCAACAAGGTTAAGGTAATTTAATACATCATAAAGTATAGGGGTTATTTTTTGTATCATGTATTTCTTACAATTTTGATTTTCATTCCTATTGCATACTGCTTACTAGTTGTTGCCTGCATACTTATTCATAATGTAACAGCATGCATTTAGAGACTGAAGCTTCTTAAATAAACAAGGCTCTTGGCTGAAAAAAACAAAGAATTAGGGCTGTGAAGGCTGTTCTTGGTCAGAGGTTGGGAGGAAATATTCCTAAACCTCCTAGAACATGACTTTCCCTGGAATTGACTTGAGAACCCTGATCTACATTCCTTTGCTATTAGAAGTAGCAACTTATGATAAGTCGAACACGGCGGACCCTTGGGGCGGCTGTTCTCTGGCCTTGACTCCTGCAGCCAGCATTGGAGGCAGAGGGAGCAACACTGAGTTCACAACTAAGATGTGGCTTCATGGGGAGGAATGTAATCTCTTGGGATGTCAAATTTCTCTGAATTGCCTTCAGTGACCTCTCAGGAAAATGAGCATAAAAGTAATGATGCCTCCGAAGTGAGACAAGGCCTGCAGACCCTTCCTTGGTTCCCCTCCCCCACCCCCATCCCCACCCCACACATATGCAAAGCGATTCCGTGTGGTGACACTGCCCCCTGGTGGAAAACCTGAGGAGGGGAGGCATCTACTTAACTTTCCAAAGAGATTCTTGCATTAAGAAATGGGAATTAGGGCTCCGATGAAATGAAAGAGCTCCAGGGAACTTAGTCCAGTCTAGGGAGTAAACAAAAACCCCACTTTTGTTATATGAAAGGAAATTCCTTTTGATTGGTTATTCTATGAGATACTGTATTTTCCTGAGGTCGTGTAATCTTATTTTTTCTCCTAAATATCATGAAATCATGTAAAAATGAGTTGGGAAGGGCCATATCGGTCGTCTAGTACAAACCATCCCTAACGGGTGGGAAGCCAGACCCTCTCTGCAGACCTCCAACCAAAAGAGGCTGTTCTAGCCAGATGGAAGCAGGTCCCCCTTGTCCTTCCTTCACCCTCGTTTTACTCTTGGCAGACTGGGTTGGAAGGGCTTATCATTGGGCAAAAACTGCTCTATCCTAGTTCTGTATTCTGTCTGATAAGGCAATAATTCATAAAACCTCTTGTCCTTCTTCTACCATTCATTCATGGTGGATGACTGTGGATTTGCTAAATATGAGACTTAGAGGAAAACATAATTCTATCCTCTTTTTATTTTTCTTTTTTTCTTCAAACTGTATCCCACTTTTTTTTACATAAACACCATCTCTACATTCACCAGACCCCTTTT
This sequence comes from Candoia aspera, assembly GCF_035149785.1. Taxonomy (NCBI): domain Eukaryota; kingdom Metazoa; phylum Chordata; class Lepidosauria; order Squamata; family Candoiidae; genus Candoia; species Candoia aspera. Next base: position 112,582,914 of record NC_086156.1, on the reverse strand, counting down.
GGCCATTTTGTATGGTTCAATTAAAGCAGAAGCTGAAACTGAACATACAGTCCTCAGCGTAAAAGAGAATCTCAGTGCATTGACCTTCCACCTTTCCTTGAAGGTATATTTCACCCAAGAGAGAGGGAAGAGGAGAGGAGAGGAGAGGAGAAATGTCCCTTAATTTACAAATGTCCTCAGAGAAAATACTCGCTCTCTCCATTCACATGACTTATTTCTTTGAAACTGTTTTCAGATTATGGGCCAGTTGTTCTAGGAGTCAGGACGTTGGAGGAAATAAAGCACATAATTTTTTTATATGTCAAATCATGTCACTAAGATTGGCTAGCACCGACCCAGAATTATTTACTAGCTACTTCAGAGACAGAGTGGGAAGTCATAGGTGATTTCAAAAGAAAAAAATATGAGGGATTTTTCTATAAATATGGAGTGTCAATGAAACTCAACATTTTATTCATTAATATTTTAGTTTTCATCATCACCCATCTCACTTGAAGAGCATCTCTGGGCATTTTACGATAAAAGATCATATGATGTAGAGTAAGCTATTGAGAATGATATTCGTAGCACAATCGTTGAAGGTCCGCACGTCGCAAAATCAAGAAATCTGTTTATAACAAACCTTTTCCCAAACGGCTGAGAAAGATAAACAATCACTTTGCCTTCTCCCAGTTGGAAAGCAAGAAATGCATGAAAACTAAGGGACAATCTTCTATCATCTATCATACACTATCCATTCACATAATATGGATTTTCTTAAAATAATTTTGAAATTTTGGGCAATTCCTTATAGGAGTCAAGACAGGTGTGTTGAATAATTCTTACCTAAGATAGTGCAAGGATACATTTTATAAATAAAAACCTAGCATTCCCATGTGGAATTTCTGGTGTTGATTTTCATAAATCACAGATCAAAATCTACAAGGTGAGACCACAGGAGTTATTTCAATATTTTTTTCCATTTAATTTTCCTGTTGAGAAAAGAGGCTGAGCGATTCAAACCTTTCTCCCATCCAGAAGTTACCGGGGAGGACAGCAGGTGGGGAGGCAATTTTCCTGAACCACCTAGAACATGACTTTCCCTGGAACTGACTTGAAACCAGCGATCTACATTCCTTTCCTATTCTAAGTATTATAACACGACCGCAATTAAGCTAACCCTTGGCCTGACGTTTTTAGGTGTTATTTTCTGACTTCTGCCCCCTTCCTTGGTGTCAGACCACACCACACTCTGGCAGGCCTTGCAGCATCCTGAATTTATTATTAAATTTCGACTGCTAGCAGAGGAAAATGATTGTAAATGTATTTAAACTTCCAAATGCCTATATGTGTCTGCATACATTCTTGTATGTGTGTCTCTGTGTGTGTACATGTATGTAGTACATCTATGGATAGAGGGAGAGAGGATATATAGACACAGAAACAAATGCACCCAAAGAGGGAGAGGGGCAGATCTGCGTCTCAAGAAAGAGTTAATGAGGGTTGAACTTCAACACCAATAAAAGAATGAAGAGTTCTAATTACTGAATCAATTCTGTATTTCCTGATACTTTTTGAGAGCAGAACTTGAGAACAATTTCCCTTTGCTCTCATTCAGGAGGGTGCTGAGATTTGCCATTTTCTTCCTATCCAAAAGGAGAACAGCTCCCACAATGCCCAGGCCAGGATCAGCTGTTGGTCCCTCTTGGGACTCAGGGAGCTTTCTCAGGTCCCTCTCAAGTCTCCTGGGAAAATCCAGCCTTCTGGGGCTGAGCTGACTTGCAGAGCGGCTCTGAGGAAGAGAGAGTTTTTGCCAGGCTTCAGACTCACTTCCTCCCACTGTGTCTCTCGCACAGTAATAGACTGCCGAGTCCTCCAGTTTCAGGCTGTTCATTTGCAGATAGACTTGGCTTTTGGAGTTGTCCCTGGAGATGGTGAAGCGTCCCTTCACAGACTCTGCATAGTACTGCTTACTGGAATCGTACCAAATAACTGCAACCCATTCCAGCCCCTTTCCATGGGCCTGTCTCACCCAGTTCATGTGGTAGCCCCCGAAGTTGAACCCAGAGCCTTGGCAGGAGAGACGGAGGGACTCTCCAGGCCTCCTCACGTCCCCTCCGGACTCCACCAGCTGGGCCTCTGACAGGACACCTAAAATAAAAGTTGTTTTAATGAGCTCTCCTTTATGCAAGAATTAAAATGGAAAGAACCTGAATAGGAGGGAACCAATTACCTCTGAGGACTGCCAGTAAGGAAACCAAATTCAGCCACAGGATCATTTTTGCTCCCATTAAAGACTAAAGGGGACTTGACAGGAAAGGATTCAAGGAAAGGGCACAAACTTTGTGTTGGTGGGTGTAGCCTGAAGAGAGACACCCTGGGGCTCCTTTAAAGGGGAAATTGTGGCCTGATTTACATATTGCTCAGCATAAAGGAGCCCCTTGGAGCTTTGAGGTATAGATTTATCTCAACACACCTTCCACACATGGGACATAGAAGAAAGGACAGCTTTACCCTGGAATAGTTAAAGCTTCTGACAGATGCTCCTCATTTAATGTAAGGGTTTTAAGGTGACAGCAAGAAATCAGGCATTGAAATTTCCTCCAATAGCCATGTTACACTCCGTAAATAAAGAGGATGGCACATCGGAGTTCAAAATGGTTGCTCCACAGTTGTTCCCTTGACCATGTTCTTTGGAAGAAACCACAATTAAGTCAAGGCAGACCAAGCCATAAGGCCCAATTAATAGGCCACAGATCAATTTTACCTACACATCCAAGTCTCAAAGTTGGAATATAAATCATTGGAAGCCTGTATAATGTTTCTTAATGGTTTGGTTTTTAACTCAGCAGCCGTACTGATTACAAATATTGGGAGGTTTTTGGGTTGCCATTTTTATGGTCGTCTTATCTGTTTTTAACTGCCCAGTGTTAATTCATACTAAGACTCATAAAACTCCCTCTCCTACACTTATTCCATGGACTGAGAAACAGAAATAAATGACTTTGCATTTTCCAAACAATTCAGTTTGTTCTATATTTAGCAAAGCACATCTGTTCTCAACTCAGATGTGGCTTCATGGTGAGGAATGTAATCTCTTGGGATGTTAAATTTCTTTGAATTGCCTTCAGTGATATCTTAGGAAAATGAGAGTAAAAGTAATGATGTCTCCGAAGTGAGACAAGGCCTGCAGACCCTTCCTTGGTTCCCCTCACCCTCCCCCACCCCCACCCCCACCCCACACATATGCAAAGCGATTCCGTGTGGCAACACTGCCCCCTGGTGGAAAACGTGAGGAGGGGAGGCATCTACTTAACTTTCCAAAGAGATTCTTGCATTAAGAAATGGTAATTAGGGCTCAGAAGAAATGGAAGATCTCCAGGGAACTTAAGACAGTCTAGGGAGTAATCAAAAACCGCACTTTTGTTATATGACAGGAAATTCCTTTTGATGGGTTATTCTATGAGATACTGTATCCTCTATGAGAGGCGAGGAGAGGAGAGGAGAGGAGAGGAGAATTGTCCCTTAATTTACAAATATCTTTGGATAAAGAGTCACTCTCTCCATTCACATGACAGATTTCTTTGAAACTCTTTTGAAATTATGGGCAAGTTCTTACAGGAAAGCCTATAATGTCAGGACATGAGAAATAAAACACGTAATGGTTTATGTGTCATTTAAGTTCTTGACACTAAGATTGTCAAGCACCCAACAAGACTGATTTAATGGCTTCTTAAGAGACAGAGAGGGATGGCCTAGGTGATTTCGAAAGAAAAAGGATGGGAGATTTCTCTATAAATATGGAGTGCCAATAAAACTACACTTTTTATTTTTATTCATTTATATTTCAGCTTTCATCATCACCGATCTCACTTGAAGAGCATCTCTGGGCATTTTACGATAAAAGATCATATGATGTAGAGTAAGCTATTGAGAATTATATGCGTAGCACAATCGTTGAAGGTCCACACGTCACAAAATCAAGAAATTTGTTTATAACCAACCTTTTCCCAAATGGCTGAGAAAGATAATCAATCACTTTGCCTTCTCCCAATTGGAATGCAAGAAATGCATGAAAACTGAGGTACAATCTTCTATCATCCCTGAATGTATATATAATTTTGGATAAAGGAGATACACTATCCATTCACATAATATGGATTTTTTTTTAAAGAATTTTGAGATTTTGGGCAAGTCCTTATAGGAGTCAAGACAGGAGTGTTGAATTATTTGTACCTGGGATAAAGAGCAGGGCTACATTTGATCAAACAGAAATCTAAAATTGCCATTTGGAAGTTGAGGGGCTGATTTTCCTTCATCCCAGATTGAAAACTACAGGGTGAAACCATAGGAATTATTTCACTATTTATTTTCCATTTAATTTCCCTGTAGAGCAAAGAGGCTGAGCAATTCTAATCTTTCCCCCACCCAGAGGTTAGTGGAGGGGATGGCAGGTTGGGGCATCCCTGGGTGGGGAGGGGGTGGCAGCAGGAACGGCCAGGCGGCTACCAAAGGCTGGAAGAGAGTCCAATCTCAACGGACCCAGGAGGCTTCTGGAAGAGGATCACTGCAATTCCCAAAGTGTTGGTTTCTTGGCTCTTCCCGGCGGTGGGGAGGGAGTATCAGGATTAAGGGAATTGAATATGTATTAATATAGAATGGATGACAAATGAGCATCATATAGAAACAAATTTAACTGAGGAGAGATGGTGGTATTCAGAGAACCAATTGGGAATGAACTGAAATATTCATCAAGGAAGAAATGTAGGTAATGAGTCCATATTTGTACCTCTCAAGAAATTTTAACGTTTTTGTAAATATATATATAAAAGCTTCCTAGTACATTCTCTTTCCCTAATATTTCCTTCTTGTACCTTTCATGGGTTATTTTTAAACTATTCCCAATTTGATTGCCTCAGGTTCAAAAGATCCCCCCAAAGCAGCAGAACATATGACAAGTGGAGTTTTTAACTTAATTCATTTCATTCATTCACTTTCTGTCCTGCCTTTATTTTTAGTTTTTTTTTTTATTATTATTAATAACTCAAGGCAGTGATCCCTTACTTTAACCTTGTCCCTTAGTTTACAGAAGGGATGGTTTTTTTCCAGGTTTCAGATTCACTTCCTTTCACTGTGTCTCCTGCACAGTACTAGACTCCCGAGTCCTCTGGCTTCAGGCTGCCCATTGGAGATACAGCTGGCTGCGGGAATCGTCCCTGGAGATGGTGAGCCACCCCTTGACTTTATCCGAATAATAAATTGGAGATGAGGATCTACCAATCACTGCAACCCACTCCAGTCCTTTCCCATGGGCCTGTCTCACCCAGCTCATCCAAGAGCTGCTGAAGGGGAAGTCAGAGGCTTGGCAGGAGAGACGGAGGGACTCTCCAGGCCTTCTCACATCCCCTCCAGACTCCTCCAACTGGACCTCAGCCTGGACACCTACAAAGAAAGGTCTTTGGGTGAAATCTCCTGTATACATGCAGAACATGGAAAGAGCCTGAATAGGGAGGAAACGATGACCTCTGAGGACTGCTAGTGAGGAGACCATGTTCCGCCACAGGATCATTTTTGCTCCCTTCAATGAGTGGAGGGAAATTGACAAGAAAGGATTCAGGAAAGTGCATAAAGTTTGTGTTGGTGGGTGTAGCCTGAAAGGGGAAAACATGGCGCTCCTTTAAAGGGGAAATTGTGTGTTGATTTGCATATCTGATGGGATAAAAGAGCCCCTCATGGCGCTGATCTCATAGATTTCCTTGCACACACCTTACAGGGGTGATTTTCACGTAATTTTCTAGTGCTAGCAAAAGTTCAGGAAAACTGTTGTTGTTGTTGTTTTAATGTAAGGACATAGGAGAAAGGGGAGGTTTACCATAGAGTGATTAAAAAAAAGACTTGAAAGATTTCACCACTTTTCAAAAGCGATTCAAGGTAACAGAGAATGAACATGCACTAAGGCTTTTTGAAAGAGAAATGAACAGAGCCACACATCGGAGTTCAGGAAAATTTTTACATTTCGCCTTAATGATGCCCTTTTGTAGAAACCCAAAAGGACTGAATGCCGACCAAGCCACGAGGCACAATCAGTAAGTCAGACTTTAATCAGAGAAATTGAAGGAAGAAAAGAAGCAGATCGAGCCAACGGGGTGTTCTTTCTTTATTAGATCGCTTGCAACCTTCCCTGCCGGCTTCCCCATTGACTTTCTGGGGATCCGAGAAGATTGCAGATGGCGATCACGTGATCGCAGCCCCCTAGCAACAATATGTAAATGCGAGCTGGTTGCCGAGGGCCCAAAATGTGGGCACATGATCATGGGGGGGGGGGATGTTGATGCAATGTTTCACAATGGTCGGAATTGCTTTACTGGCATAAAGAACCCTTTCCAAGGCCGACATTGCTTTGAATGGTCATTAAGCAATCAGTCGTTAAGTGAGGACTTCCTGTATATTAATGTGGAAGGAAGGAGAAAAGAGCAACATGTAGAAAAGAACTAAACTGGGGAGGGGTGGCGATATTGAGAACCAAAGGGGACTTAACTGCAAAATATCTTAAGGAACAATTGTCGATAAGGAATCCATATTCCTACCTCAGCTTAGATTTTAACTTCTTAAAAAGGGCCCAGTTTATTCCACTGCCCTGAGATTTCCTTCATCTCCCCTTCCGAAGATCTAACCACTGTTGGAAGGAAATCTCGTCATTTCATTCAGAGCTGGGAATAAAAATGCTCAGGCCGTTGTGTGAACAGGTGGAAAGCTGATTTTCGAAGAGCTTGTAGAACAATGGCAGTGGCCACAGTCTGGAATTTCCTACCAGCCCTTTATGTGGACAAGCTTTGCGGTTCTTATGTGAAAGTGTTTCCGCCGTCTAGCAATGTCCGTGCAAGCGCACTTAGCCGGTGGATGGAAAGGGGGCGCTCTCTAGGAATTCTGGGAAGGAGCAATTCCCCGGCGTTCAGAGGGGGGGCGCTCTGTGGTGGGGCCCCTGCTGGGTCGGGGTTCCCTTTGCTTGGGGCAGTTTGGCTTCCTGCCGATCTGGGAGCTCTTCCTGTTTGGTGCTGCTAGTTTGGATTGTGAACTTTCTGGAGAAGGAATCTTTTGTGGAGATCTCTTTGGCCTGGGAAGAATCTTAACCTGAATGGGTCATTTTATGTGAAAGATCTCTGGCCAAGTCTGAAAGGGATCTTTTGTCAGAACAGCTGGGTGCTTCCTGTTCCATTTTCACCTTTGGCCTTGCTTGAGGAGGGAAATCTGTATGGCGGGAAAAGCAGCATTTGGGGAAGAAAGTAAGGAGGAAGAGAGTGATCTTGATTCCTTATGAAGCCACAGTACCCACTGGGTCTTCCAAGATCAGCTGTGGGCTCTCACTTCATTCTGTGGAGATTTGCTGCTGCTCATTCTATCTACACAAACTCAACCTTCTGTGACTGAATAAAATTGGAGGGTTGTTCTGAGGAGGAGAAAGTTTTGCCAGGCTTCAGACTCAGTTCCTCTCACTGTGTCTCCTGGAAAGTAATAGACTGCCGTATCCTCTGGCTTCAGGCTGCTCATTTGCAGATACAGCTGGCTGCGGGAATCGTCCCTGGAGATGGTGAGCCACCCCTTGACTTTATCCGAATAATAAATTGGAGATGAGGATCTACCAATCACTGCCACCCATTCCAGTCCTTTTCCAGGGGCCTGTCTCACCCAGCTCATCCAACAGCTGCTGAAGGGGAAGCCGGAGGCTTGGCAGGAGAGACGGAGGGACTCTCCATGACTTATCACGTCCCCTCCAGACTCGACCAACTGGACCTCAGACTTTACACCTAAAAAATAAAAGTATTTCAGTGGGATATCTTGTATTCAAAAACAGCAAATAGAAGGAAACTCTATAGAGTTGGAGGAATTACCTCTGCTCTGAGGAAGAGAGAGTTTTTGCCATGGAGGACTATTAATAAGGAGAGTAGGTTTAGCCACAGAATCATTTTTGCTCCCTCTAATGAATAGAGGAGAATTGATAGGAAATGAGTCAGGAAAGGGCGCAACCTTTGTGTTCGTGGGGGTAGCATGAAGGGGAAACCATGGAGCTCCTTTGAAGGGGAAATGGTGGCCTGATTTACATATCGCTCGGGAAAAAAGAGCCCCTCAGGGCATTGGGGTACAGATTTCTTTGCACACAGCTTTCACATATGAATTTGAATGGATGGAAACATCTCAGAACAATCAAGCAAGACTTTTTTATTGTTATTATCAGTACATACAAAAAAGGAGAGGTTTAGATGAGAATAAGTAAAGCAAGATCTGATTAAATCTCATCCGTTGGGGAAAGTGTTTAAAGGTAAGAAAAATAAAACATGCACTGATAATATTTTAAACAGCCCTGTTAGAGACTGAACATGAAAAAAGGCCACCTCTGAGTCCAGGATCTTTGCTCCACAGTTCTTCCCTTGACCATGTTCTTTGAAGAAACCCAAAACAAAGGAATGTAGACCAAGCCATAAGGCACAATTTGCAAGGCAGAGTGGAATTGCACTTATGAGTCCAAGTTGCAAAATCAGAATCAAAGAACTCACAGGCAAATTAGAAATAGCTGGACCCTGTGGAGTCTTTTTTGTTTTATTAGCTTGGTTTTCACTCAGCAGTTGGATGGATTTTAGATACTGGGGGTGGTGATGGTGGTGACTAGTTTGTATGGTGATTTCATTGGTTGCTAGCTGCCAAGGTTGATTCTGCAAGATGGGCAGCCATAGAAATTGAAATAACAATAATGGCAAGTCTCACGTTAATATTAACCTGACCAAATACCCTCTCTTTGTGAGTGAGAAACAGAAATAAATCACTGTTTTCCAAAGAATTCTGTTTGCTCCTTATTTAGCAGCGCCCATCTCTTGTCAACTCAGACATGGCCAGAGTGAACACTGCGGCTTCTCGAGATGTGGCTTTTCCTTGTGATTTTTCAGTGATCCCTTAGGAAAATAAGAGTAAATATAATCTGGCCTCCAAAATGAGACAAAGTCCGCAGACAATTGCTTTATTCCTCTGCCCCACCCCCACCCCACACATAGGGAAAGTGATTCCGTGTGGCAACACTGCCCCCTGGTGTAAAATGGGAGGAGGGGAGACATCTACTTAATTTTCCCAGGAGATTCTTGCATTCAAAAATAGGAATTATGGCTAAGAAGAAATGAAGGATCTCCAGGAGATATTAGCAGGTTTAGGGAGAAATCCAAAGCTGTTCTTCCATTATATTATAGGACATTCCTTTTGATGGGTTACTTTCTGCGAGATTGTATTTTCTGGAGATGGGGGGGGTCTTCTCTTTTCTCTTAAATCTCATAAATTTATAGAATGAAATAGTTAGAAAAAACCTTCTAGGTCATCTCATAGAAACCGTCCTTCTTAGGTGGCCATCCAGGTCCTGTCTGCAGACCTGCCACCAAAAAAGACTTCTCTTCCCACACTGAGCCAAGGCTGCCCTGTCCCTCCCTCATCCCAGGTTCCCTCTAGGCACACAGGACCGCAGCGTTGATCATCTGTCAAACTCTGGTCTGTCTGTGTTTTGTGTTTTTCTTGAGAGCAGAATAATCCTTATGGTCCCTGCTGTTGAGAAATTCTATATAGCTGAGAAGGATGAAACAGTGAGGGAAGCAGGGATTTCATCCTTAATCTGTATGGAGCAGACAGTGTTGCTTCGTAGAGAGGACCACAAATCATGGCTTCCTGGATAATGAAGTTAGAATGAACCCTCCATAAAAGTTTGTTTGAAACTGTAGGAGTTCTTCTTGGAAAATTCCTTTTCCATGGTTTAAATTCTACATATTTCCTTCGATGGAACCCTTTTAATTCAGGCAGATTTTGTGAGCCTCTTTCATATTTCACCAAGAGGTTGCTACTCTATGGGCAAGAGAGAAGTCATGGAGAGGCTGAGCAATTTAGCCTGCTGGAGAAACAGGAACAAAGGACCAGCACTCTTTTCATCTCAGATGTTTATTATAATTTCGATTTTATCCTCATGGAAGCTGCTGGAGAAGTAGGCAAGTTCAAAGGTACAACCACAGGTATTATTTCAGTGATCGTCAGATACGGTATTGTGTGCAAGGGCTCCCAATACCAGGTACCATTACTAGTCTGTTCTAATTGTAGAGGCAGAGGTTCCCTTCGTCTTCAATTCAAGAAGAGAATATCTTGTCAGGTTTGTGATTTCCTCCAGCAATCCAGAGGCTTGGCAGGAGAGGTGGAAGGACTCTCCAGGTCTTGTCACATCTGCTCCAGACTCCACCCATTGGACCTTGGACTGAACTCCTCAAAAAAATAAAGGTGTTTCAATAAACTCTCCTGTTTTAAGGAATTAAAAAGGAAAGAAACTCTGTATAGGGGGAAGAATTACCTCTGAGGAATGCCAAAAAGGACACCAAGTTTAGCTACAGGCTCATTTCACCTCCCTCGAATGAATGGAGGGAAATTGACAGGAAGGGATTCAGGAGAGTGAAAGAACTTTGTGTTGCTGGGTGTAGCCTGGAATGGAAACCACGGGGCTCCTTTAAAGAGGAAATTAAGCTTTGATTTCACATCGCTTCTGAGAAAAGAGCCCCTCAGGGCCTCCACATAACGATTGCTTTGCAAACACCTTTCACACATGATTTTGAATTGATGGAAATATCTCAGAGCAATCAAACCGGACTTTTTATTATTATTGTTATTGTTATTATCAGTACATACAGAAAAGGACAGGTTTTCATGTGAGTAAGGAAAGCAAGATGTCATAAAACCACAGTCATTCAGGGAAGCATTTAAAGTTAAGAGAAGGTTCATTTAAAGCAGAAGCTGTCACTGAATATACAGTCCTCAGGATAAAAGGCCCTCAGTGCATTGACCTTCCACTTTTCCTTGAAGGTATATTTCACACAAGAGAGAGGGGAGAGGAGAGGAGTGCAGAGGAGAGAGGAGGGGAGTAGAGGAGAGGAGAGGAGAATTGTCCCTTAATTTACAAATGTCTTTGGATAAAAGAATCACTCTTTCTGTTAACTTTAGAGATTTCTCTGAAACTATCTTGAGATCATGAGGAAGTCCTTTTAAGAGTCAGACAGTAGAGGAAATAAAGCAAGTAACTGTTTTTGTGCTATTTCAAATGTTGAAAGTACAATCAACAAACATCCACCAAGAATTATTTAACAGTTACATTAGAGACAGGAGGGGATGGCATAGATTATTTTTAAAGTAACTCTGTGTGTTTCTGTGCTGTTTATGTTGTCTGTGTGTGTTTGAGTGGTTTTTCGTTAACTGTGGTCTGTGGATGAAACCCGTGTTTATGTGATGCAGACCAAGCAATCCAGAATCATACGCATGCCAGATTGGTTGAATGTCCACACATCACAAGGTCAAAAATCGATTTATAACCAACATGCTCCCAAATGGCTGAGAAACATAATCACTTTCCCTTCTCCAAATTGCATTGCAAGAGATATGTGAAAAGTGAGGGACTCGGAAAAAATGAAGGATCTCTAGGGGATTTAGAAGGTCTAGTAAGAAATCCAAAGCTGTTCTTCTCCTTCCTGATAGGAAATCCCTTTTGAAAAGTTACTCTTTCACCGGTTGTCTATTCTTTGGTTGGGGGAATTCTTAGTTTTTCTCCTAAACTCAGGACAAGTCAGTGGTGCCGTGGCCACTTCATGACTTGATTACTGCAACAGTAGATTGGGGCTGCCCTTGAACTTTACCCAGAAGCTTCAAATGGTCAAGTATGCAGCAGCACAGGCAGTGATAGGCTTGCATCTCTATGGCCATATACTGTCTCTGCTTTGCAAGGTGCACTGGTTGCCCGTTGGATTCTGACAGCGATTCAAGGTGCCGTTCACTAACTATAAAGCCCTACGTGAAATAAAGTCTGGTTGCTTGAAGAACTGTCTGTCTCCCAGAGTGTCTGCCTGGGTGATCTGATCTGGCAGGGCTACCGTGCTCAGGTTTGCTTCCATGAAACAATGCCCTTGATTGGGATCCCAGCAGTGCACTTCTTGATCACCACAGTTGCCCACTGGAACGCGGTTTCCCCTGAGATTCTAATGGCCCCCATCCCACTGGTGTTTGAAAGGTCCCTGAAGAACTAGCTTTTCACCCAGGTCCTTGGCAACTGTGATTGAAGCCCTTGTTCTTCTTTTTCTTTGTTCCAATCTAGGATCAAGGCACAGAACTGTCACCTCCTCTGAAGACACCCTTTCTACTTGCTCCATATTCAGAGGGACTATTCAGACCCACAGTGCCCCCTAGTGTAAAACCATGAAAGATGAGGCAGAGGGCTCAATTCTCCAAGGAGATGCCTGTATTCTAAAAGGGGAAGGGAGGTGGGAAGAAGTTAGGGAGCTCCAGAAGAGCAAAAGAGGTCCAGTAAGGGAGATGGAGACAGAATCAGTACTCTCAATAATTAGGGCTGCGAAGGTCACTCTTCTGTTGGAGGTGGGGAGGCACTTTTCCTAAACTTCCTAGAACACGACTTTCCCTGGAATTGACTTGAGAACCGCTGATCTACATCCCTTTGCTATTGTAAGTATTATAACATGACCTCATTTAGGCTACCCTGGGCCTGATGTTTTTATGCCTTATTTTTGAAGCCAATTAGTGGACAGCTAGGACCACTGAATTGGAGCAGAGCTTACACAGCGGAGGAGCTGTGCACAGAAAAAGAATTTTATCTATGATAGCTTTAATGAGCATGTCAGAGGAACACAGGTTATTGATATTAAGCACTCAGCCCTCCCAAGCATAAAGAATTACATGCTTAGACAGAGATGGTTCAAAGTAAAGGAATACCTTACTCATTTTATTCAAGGTCCAGTTACATTTCCATTCAGAAAGGGTGAAATCTTTGTTCGTTTTTGTCTTCCCCAACTTAATTCACCATTAGCCCTATTGCTGCTACGACCTGCGTGTAGAAAGGGGAATTCCAGGCTTACCACATGGCACCCAGAGAGATGGACCAGCACACAGCCGTGCACATAGCGCCCAGTCTTGAAGAAGGACGAAGAGAGAAAAGAGGAAGTGGGAGTGGAACAATCAGCTTCCTCCAAAACATGAAGAGTTGCATTATGGGATGAACTCAATTTACATGCTAATGCACGTGCTAATGAGGAATGCTGGATTTGCTGGTATCTCCAACAATTTTCTAGCTTTGGCCGCCTTCCTCGGTGTCACACCACACCAAACTATTTGGGGTCTTAGAGCATTCCAATTTTATTACCTGGCTACATTGCTACGGCTAGCAGGGGAATATGATTTAAATATATTTAAAATTTCAAATACCTTTATATGTGTTTGTGCATATGTCTCTTTGTGAGTGTGTGGGTATGTGTATACAATGTGTGTGTGTTTCTACATATATGTGTATATATATACAGAGAGAGAGAGATTGAGAGACAGAGAGATACACAGACACAGAAACAAATGTAAAGAAACAGCGACAGGGTGGATCTGGGTCTCAAGAGAGAATCAATGAGGGTTGAAAAGCAAAACCAAAAGAAGCATGAAATATTCTAGTCAATGAATCTGATTTTGTATTTGTACAGATAGTTTGAGAGCAGAATCTGTGAGCACGTTGCCATTGCCGTCTTTGAGGATTTTTTTTTTTTTAATAACTATTCAGTGTACTTTCTTGGCTGAGATTTTCTTTTTTCCTCCATGCAAATGGAAAACACTCCCCCACTGCTGATGCCAAGATGAGCTCTTCATTTCTCTTGACAACCTGAAAGCTTTCTTGGGTTCCTCTGAAGACTCATTGGAAAATCCAGCCTTCTGGGGCTGAGCTGACTTGCAGAGCTGCTCTGAGGAAGGGAAGGTTTTTGCCAGGCTTCAGATTCACTTCCTCTCACTGTGTCTGTTGCACAGTAATAGACTGCCGAGTCCTCTGGCTTCAGGCTGTTCATTTGCAGATAGACTTGGCTTTTGGAGTTGTCCCTGGAGACGGTGAAGCGTCCTTTCACTTTGTCCGAGTAGAAGGTTTCTCCATCATTATCTATACGTTCAAACCCTTTGTCCGAGTACTTAACGTCACTTAAACCATCGTTTATGTATGCCACCCATTCCAGGCCTTCCCCTGGAGCCTGTCTCACCCAGCTCATGCCATAGATGCTGAAGGTGAAGCCGGAGGCTTGGCAGGAGAGACGGAGCGACTCTCCAGGCCTTCTCACGTCCCCTCCGGACTCCACCAGCTGGGCCTCTGATAGGACACCTACAATGAAAGTTGCTTTAATGAGCTCTCCTTTATGCAATAATTAAAATGGAAAGAACCTGAACAGGAGGGAACCAATTACCTCTGAGGACTGCTAAGGAAGGAAACCAAATTCAGCCACAGGATCATTTTTGCTCCCGTTAAAGAATAGAGGGGACTTGACAGGAAAGGATTCAGGAAAGGGCACAAACTTTGTGTTGGTGGGTGTAGCCTGAAAAGAGACACCTGGGGCTATTTTAAAGGGAAAATTGTGGCCCGATTTACATATTGCTCAGCATAAAAGAGCCCCTCGGGGCTTTGAGGTATAGATTTATTTCAACACACCCTTCACACATGGGACATAGAAGAAACGGCAGCTTTACACTGGAATATTTAAAGCTTATGACAGATGCTCCTCACTTAATGTAAGGGTTTTAAGGTGACAGAAAGAAGTCAGGCATTGAAATTTCCTTAAATAGCAACGTTAGAGCCCGGACATGGCAAGGATGTCACATCGCAGTTCAGGATGGTGGCTCCACAGTGGTTCCCTTGACTACGTTCTTTGGAAGACACCGAAATAAGTGAATGCAGACCAAGCAATAAGGCCCAATTTGTAAGCCACATTTGACTTTTACATAAACATCCAAGTCTCAAAGGTGGAATGTAATTCATTAGAACCTTTAGAATGTTTCTTCTTAGTTTGGCTTTTAATTCAGCAGCCGTACTGATTACAAATACTGGGGGTTTTTGGGGTTGCCATTTTTATGTTCTTCTTAAGTGTTATTAGCTGCCCAGAGTTAATTCATACTAAGACTCATAAAACTCTCTTTCCTACACTTATTCCATGGACTGAGAAACACAAATAAATGACATTGCATTTTCCAAACAATTCAGTTTGTTCTATATTAAGCGAAGCACATCGGTTCTCAACTCAGATGTGGCTTCATGGTGAGGAATGTAATCTCTTGGGATATTAGACTAAAATAAGGTATATTTCACACAAGAAGACTTGGCTTTCGTCTAGTACAAACCATGCCTAACTGGTGGGGAGCCAACACTGCCCCCTGGTGGAAAACCTGAGGAGGGGAGGCATCTACTTAACTTTCCAAAGAGATTCTTGCATTCAGAAATGGTAATTAGGGCTCAAAAGAAATGAAAGAGCTCCAGGAAAGTTATGCTGCTCTAGGGAGTAATCAAAAAATGCACTTTTGTTATATGACAGGAAATTCCTTTTGATGGGTTTTTCTATGAGATACTGTATGTTCCAGAGGTCATGTATTCTTATTTTTTCTACTAAATATCATGAAATTGTGTAAAAATGAGTTGGGAAGGACCATCTCATTCGTCTAGTACAAACCATCCCTCACTGGTGGGAAGCCAGACCCTCCCTGCAGACCTCCAACAAAAAGAGGATGTTCCAGCCAGACTGAAGCAGGTCCCCCTCGTTCTTCCCTCGGCCTCGTTTTACTACAGGCAGACCGGGTTGGAAGGGCTTATCATTGGTCAAAATCTGCTCTATATCTGTTCTGAATTCTCTCTGATAGGAGAATAATTATTAGCACCTCTTGTCCTTCTTCTACCATTCATTTGCAAAAGATTTTGCTAAATATGAGACTTAGAGGCAAACATAATTCTATCCTCTTTTTAGTTTTCTTTATTTCTTCAAACTGTATCCCACTTTTTTTTACATAAACTCCATCTCTACATTCACAGGACCCCTTTTGGCCATTTCCTATCCTTCAATTAAAGCAGAAGCTGTCACTGAATATACAGTCCTCAGGATAAAAGAGGCACTCAGTGCATTTACCATCCACCTTTCCTTGAAGGTATATTTCACACAAGAGAGGGGAGAGGAGAGGAGAATTTTATGCTCTTTTTAGTTTTCTTTATTTCTTCAAAATTTAATCCATTTTCAAACCCTGGATAGGGTCCCCCTCCTGCTCACCATCAGGACTCATGACAGTGAGGAATGTAATCTCCTGGGATGTTAAATTTCTCTGAATTGCCTTCCCTGGTCTCTTAGGAAGATGAGAGTAAATATAATGATGCCTCCGAAATGAGAAAAGGGCTGTAGACCTTTCCTTTGTTCCCCTCACCCACCCCCACCCTACACATTCCAAAGCGATTTTGTGTGGCAACACTGCCCCCTGGTGTAAAACCTGAGGAGGGGAGGCATCTACATAACTTTCCCAGCAGATTCTTGCATTAAGAAATGGTAATTAGGGCTCCAAAGAAATGAAACATCTCCAGGAAACTTAAGCTGGTCTAGGGAGAAATCTATGTTAATATGTTTTCTACTACAGATTAAGGTTACTATGGTAAATAATCATTTTGGCCAGGAGAAGAGGTTGAATTTAATTATCCCCTTTTCACATGCTGATGGTTGCATGGCCTAAGGAGAAGAATTTGCCTGGACTTGTTTTAGTTTCTGTTTACCTTCTGTGTAGGCTTGCAGAGAATTTGCAGCTGAGAGAAATCTCTCCTCTCAGCAAACAGCTTTTAAATATGTTTGTTTTTCTGTTAAAAAAAAATGCTTTTATAGAAATGTCTGGTGTGTGACTTTTCTGATCTCTCCTGGGCCAAAGGCTTTCCAGCACTCTGCCAACAATCCAAAGCTTCTCTTTTGTTATAATATAGGAAATTCCTTTTGATAGGTTATTCTATGAGATAGTGTATTTTCTTGAGGTCGTGTATTCTTATTTTTTCTCCTAAATATCATGAAATCATGTAAAAATGAGTTGGGAAGGACCATCTCGGTGGTCTAGTCCAAACCGTCCCTCACTGGTGGGGAGCCAGACCCTCTCTGCAGACCTCCAACAAAAAGAGGCTGTTCCAGCCAGATTGAAGCAGGTCCCCCTCGTTCTTCCCTCGCCCTCGTTTTACTCCAGGCAGACCGGGTTGGAAGGGCTTATCATTGGTCAAAATCTGCTCTATACCAGTTCTGTATTCTCTCTGAAAGGAGAATAATTCTTAGCATCTCTTGTGCTTCTTCTACCATTCATTTGCAAATGATTTTGCTAAATATCAGACTTAGAGGAAATCATAATTCTATCCCCTTTTTATTTTTCTTTATTTCAACAAACTGTATCCCACTTTTTTAACATAAACTCCATCTCTACATTCACCGGACCCCTTTTGGCCATTTCCTATCCTTCAATTAAAGCAGAAGCTGTCACTGAATTTACATTGACCATCCACCTTTCCTTGAAGGTATATTTCACACAAGCGAGAGGAGGAGAGGAGAGCAGAGCAGAGGAGAGGAGAAATGTCCCTTAATTTACAAATGTCCTCAGAGAAAATACTCGCTCTCTCTATTCACATGAGGTATTTCTTTGAAACTGTTTTCAGATTATGGGCCAGTTCTTATAGGAGTCAGGACATTGGAGGAAATAAAACGCGTAATTTTTTTATATGTCAAATCATGTCACTAAGTTTGGCGAGCACCGACCCAGAATTATTTAGTAGCTACTTAAGAGACAGAGTGGGAAATCATAGGTGATTTCAAAAGAAAAAGTAGGAGGGATTTTTCTATAAATATGGAGTGTCAATGAAACTCGACATTTTATTCTTTTATATTTCATTTTTCATCATCACCGATCTCACTTGAAGAGCATCTCTGGACATTTTGCCAGAAAAGTTCATGTGATGTAGACTAAGACATTGAGAATGATATGCGTAGCACATTCATTGAAGGTCCGCACGTCGCAAAATCAAGAAATCTGTTTATAACAAACCTTTTCCCAAACGGCTGAGAAAGATAATCAATCACTTTGTCGTCTCCGAGTTGGAATGCAAGAAATGCATGAAAACTAAGGGACAATCTTCTATCATCCCTAAATTTATATATAATCTTGGATAAAGGAGATACACTGCCCATAAAAATAATATGCATTTTTTAATAGAATTTTGAGATTTTGGGCAAGTCCTTATAGGAGTCAAGATAGGCCTATTGAATAATTCGTACCTAGGATAAAATCTAGCATTGCCATGTGGATGTTGTGGGTTTCATTTTCATAAATCACAGATCAAAAACTACAAGGTGAGACCATAAGAGTTATTTCAATAGTTTTTCCATTTAACTTTCCGGTTGAGCAAAGAGGCTCAAGAAAACTCGAGATTTTATTAATTTATATTTCAGTTTTCATCATCACCCATCTCACTTGAAGAGCATCTCTGGGATTTTACAATAAAAGATCATATGATGTAGACTAAGCTTTTGAGAATTATAAGTATAACACAATCGTTGAAGGTCCGCACATCGCAAAATCAAGAAATCTGTTTATAACAAACCATTTCCCAAATGGCTGAGAAAGATAATCAATCACTTTGCCTTCTCCCAATTGGAATGCAAGAAATGCATGAAAACTAAGGGACAAACTTCTATCATCCCTAATTTATATAAAATTTTGGATAAAGGAGAAACACTATCCATTCACATAATATGGATTTTCTTAAAAGAATTTTGAAATGTTGGGCAATTCCTTATAGGAGTCATTACAGGTGTGTTGAATAATTCTTACCTAAGATATAGAGCAAGGTTACATTTTATACACACTGACAACAAAGGTCCGCATAGTTAAAGCAATGGTGTTCCCCGTAGTAACATATGGCTGCAAGAGCTGGACCATAAGGAAGGCTGAGAGAAGGAAGATCGATGCTTTTGAACTGTGGTGTTGGAGGAAGATCCTGAGAGTGCCTTGGACTGCAAGAAGATCCAACCAGTCCATCCTCCAGGAAATAAAGCCAGACTGCTCACTTGAGGGAATGGTATTAAAGGCAAAACTGAAATACTTTGGCCACACAATGAGAAGACAGGACGCCCTGGAGAAGATGCTGATACTAAGAAGAGTGGAGGGCAAAAGGAAGAGGGGCCGACCAAGGGCAAGGTGGATGGACGATATTCTAGAGGTGACGGACTTGTTCCTGGGGGAGCTGGTGGTGTTGATGACCGACAGGAAGCTCTGGCGTGGGCTGGTCCATGATGGCACGAAGAGTCGGAAGCGACTGAATGAATAAACAACAACAACATTTTATAAATAAAAACCTAGCATTCCCATGTGGAAGTTCTGGTGTTGATTTTCATAAATCACAGATCAAAAACTACAAGGTGAGACCACAGGAGTTATTTCAATATTTTTTTCCATTTAATTTTCTTGTTGTAAGCAAAGAGGCTGAGCGATTCCAACCTTTCTCCCATCCAGAAGTTACTGGGGAAAATGGCAGGTGGGGAGGCAATTTTCCTAAACCACCTAGAATATGACTTTCCCGGGAACTGACTTGAAACCCCCGATCTACGTTCCTTTGCTATTCTAAGTATTATAACATGACCACAATTAGGCTACCCTTGGCCTGACGTTTTTAGGCCTTACTTTCTGGCTTCTGCCCCCTTCCTTGGTGTCACACCACACCACACTCTTGCAGGCCTTGCAGCATCCTGAATTTATTACTACATTTCGACTGCTAGCAGAGGAAAAGGATTTTAAACGTATTTAAACTTTCAAATGCCTAAATCTGTGTTCATGCGTTCATCTGTGTGTCTTTTTGTGTGTACTTATAAGTGGTACATCTATGGATAGAGGGAGAGAGGATATATAGACACAGTAACAAATGCACATAAAGAGGGAGAGGGGAAGATCTGTGTCTCAAGAAAGAGTAAATAAGGGTTGAACTTCAACACCAATAAAAAAAATAAGGGTTCTAATTACTGAATCAATTCTGTATGTCCTGATACTTTTTGAGAGCAGAACTTGACAACAATTTCCCTTTGCTGTCTTTCAGGAGGGTGCTGAGATTTACCATTTTCTTCCTATCCAAATGGAAGAAAGAGATGGACCAGCTGTCATGACTAAGGATGGCGAGCAGGGGGCTCCCATCCAGGCTGTAAAGCGCAGGCGTAGCACTGAGGAATTAGGTAGCCATTCCAAGAGACACAGATCGGGCCCACCTTAACCATTGGGGTTTATATGTCTGGTTTTTTCCCACGCTTCTTCAGTTTGTTGGGATTTTCTGTTATGTGGCAGTAATAAAACACTAGAGACCTGTTCCTTGTCTCAGCGTGGTTCCTGGCTGTTAGGACACCAGCACACAGCAGTGCGCATAGCTCCCGGTCTTAAAGAAGGACGAAGAGAGAAAAGTGGAAGTGGGAGTGGAACAATCAGCTTCCTCTGAAACATGAAGAGAGGCATTATGGGTTGAACTCAATTTACATGCTAATGCACGTCCTAACGAGGAATGCTGGATTTGCTGGTATCTCCAACAATTTTGTGGCTTTGCCCCCCTTCCTCGGTGTCACACCACACCAAACTATTTGGGGTCTTAGAGCATCCTAATTTTATTACCTGGCTACATTGCTACGGCTAGCAGGGGAATATGGTTTGAAACATATTTAAAATTTCAAATACCTATATATGTGTTTGTTCATATGTCTGTGTTTGTGAGTGTGTGGGTATATGTATACAATATGTGTGTGTTTCCACATATGTGTGTGTGTGTGTGTGTATATATATATATATATATATATATAGAGAGAGAGAGAGAGAGAGAGATAAATATATACACAGACACAGAAACAAATGTAAAGAAAGAGCGACAGGGTGGATCTGGGTCTCAAGAGAGAATAAATGAAGGTTGAACTGCAAAATCAATAAAAGAATTAAGAATTCTAATGAATGAATCCAATTTTGTATTTCTAGAGAATTTTTGAGAGCAGAACTAGTGAGCACTTTTCCTTTGACATCTTTCAGGAGTTTTTCTTTGATTTTATTTTGTTTTAACTATTCTTTTTTTTTTTTTTTGCTTATATTTTCTGCTTTCCTCCCATCCAAATGAAAACAGCTCCCATAATGCCCAGGCCAAGATATCTTCTTAGTTTCTCTTCGCAGTCAGGCAGCTTTCTCAGGTTCCTCTCAATTCTGGGGCTGAGCTGACTTGGAGAGCTGCTCTGAGGAAGGGAAGGTTTTTGCCAGGCTCCAGACTCACTTCCTCTCACTGTGTCTCTCGCACAGTAATAGACTGCCGAGTCCTCCGTCTTCAGGCTGTTCATTTGCAGATAGAGTTGGCTTTTGGAGTTGTCCCTGGAGGTGGTGAAGCGTCCCTTCACTTTGTCCGAGTACCTAATATCACTTGAACCAGGGTTTATGATGGACACCCATTCCAGGCCTTTCCCTGGAGCTTGTCTCACCCAGTGCATCCAATGGCTGCTGAAGGAGAACCCAGAGGCTTGGCAGGAGAGACGGAGGGACTCTCCAGGCCTTCTCACGTCCCCTCCAGACTCCAGCAACTGGGCTGCTGATTGGACACCTAAAATTAAAGTTATTTTAATGAGTTCTCCTGTATACAAGAATTAAGATGGAAAGGACCGAAATATGATAGAAACAATTACCTCTGAGGACTGCTAGGAAGGACACCAAGTTCAGCCACAGGATCATTATTGCTCCCTCGAATGAATGGAGGGGAATTGACAGGTGAGGGTTTGGGAGACTGCAGGGACTTTGTATCGGTGGGTGTAGCCTGAAAAGAGATACCCTGGGGCTCCTTTAAAGGGGAAATGGTGGCCTGATTTACATATTGCTCAGCATAAAAGAGCCCCTCGGGGCTTTGAGGTATATATTTATTTCAACACACCTTTCACACGTGGGACATAGAAGAAAGGGCAGCTTTACACTGGAATATTTAAAGCTTATGACAGAAGCTCCTATTTTCAAGTAAGGGTTTTAAGGTGACAGAAAGAAGTCAGGCATTGAAATTTCCTTAAATAGCGACGTTAGAGCCCGGACATGGCAAGGATGTCACATCGCAGTTCAGGATGGTGGCTCCACAGTGGTTCCCTTGACTACGTTCTTTGGAAGACACCGAAAATAAGTGAATGCAGACCAAGCCATAAGGCCCAATTTGTAAGACACATTTGAATTTTACATAAACATCCAAGTCTCAAAGGTGGAATGTAACTCATTAGAACCTTTAGAATGTTTCTTCTTAGTTTGGTTTTTAACTCAGCAGCCGTACTGATTACAAATACTGGGGTTTTTTTGGGTTGCCATTTTTATGTTCTTATGTGTTATTAGCTGCCCAGAGTTAATTCATACTAAGACTCATAAAATTCCCTTTCCTACACTTATTCCATGGACTGAAAAACACAAATAAATGACATTGCATTTTCCAAACAATTCAGTTTGTTCTATATTAAGTGAAGCACATCGGTTCTCAACTCAGATGTGGCTTCATGGTGAGGAATTTAATCTCTTGGGATATTAAACTTTCTTGAGGTCTTTTCAGTGATCTCTCAGGAAAATCAGAGTAAAAGTAATGATGCCTCCGAAGCGAGACAAGGCCTGTAGACCCTTCCTTTGTTCCCCTCCCCCACTCCCACCCCACACATAGAGAAAGCCATTCAGTGTGACAACACTGCCCCCTGGTGTACAATGTGAGGAGGGGAGACAACTACTTAATTTTCCCAGGAGATTCTTGCCTTCAAAAATAGGAATTATGGCGAAGGGGAAATAAAGGATCTCCAGGAGATCTAAGCAGGTTTAGGGAGAAATCCAAAGCTGATCTTCCATTATATTGTAGCAACACCGGAACGGGGAACATGACACCACACATCACAAAGTCAAAAATCGATTTATAACCAACATGCTCCCAAATGGCTGAGAAACATAATCTCTTTCCCTTCTCCAAATTGGATTGCAAGAGATATGTGAAAATTGAGGGACTATCTTCTATCCGCTCTTAATTACTTTTTTTTCCCCCTTTGGTTAAAGAGGTAGTCTATCCATTCACAGAATATAGATTTCTCTGAAACAAGTTTGCGAGTTTGGGCAAGCCTTTCTATGGATCAAGACAGACACCTTTAATTATCCGTACATGGGACAAAGGGCAGCGTTCCATTGCCTCTTCCAGACAGGAAACAAAAAGGCTAGCACATCTGAGTTGGGAAGTTCACTACCCTGTCGCTTTCTTGACCTTTTGTTTTTTGTTTGTTTGTGTTTTGGAAAAAGTCCGAGTATATTAAATGGTGATTACTCCTTGAGGACCGATTCGTGAGCCACAGTAGTTGTATCCACCCCACTCACAAATTCAGACTCAGATCACATTAGGACAACATACACTGTCTTGGCTGATTGAGAAAGATAAATAACTCCCTTTGTATTCAGCCGAAAAATCAGTTTCTTCTGTATGTAAGAAATCACCTCTGTTTTAAACTCAGACATGGCTTCATGTCTGAGGATTTAGTCTCTTGAGAAGTCAAATTATCCTGAGATTCTCTGAGGGAACCCTCGGAGCAAGTATCAGAAGATACAATCAACCTCAGAAATAAGATTATATTTGTGCCCACTTTTCTTATTTCCCTGCCCAAACCATGCCTCATGGCCACTGGGACTAAGTGTGCAAGTGCTACTCCCTTGTGGAAGTGATGAGGAAGAGAGGGCGTCATCAAACTCCCCAGGAAGATTCTTCTGTTCCAGGAGGGGAAGTGAACCTCAGAAAAAATGAAGGATCTCTAGGGGATTTAGAAGGTCTAGTAAGAAATCCAAAGCTGTTCTTCTCCTTCCTGATAGGAAATCCCTTTCGAAAAGGTACTCTATGACCGGTTGTATATTCTTTGGATGGGGGAATTCTTAGTTTTTCTCCTAAACTCAGGACAAGTCAGTAGTGCCATGGCCACTTCATGACTTGACTACTGCAACATGGTGTAGATGGGGCTGCCCTTGAACCTTACCCAGAAGCTTCAAATGGTCCGGAATGCAGCAGCACAGGCAGTGATAGGCTTGCATCTGTATACCTATGTACTATCTCTGCTTTGCCAGGTGCACTGGCTGCCCGTTGGATTCTGACAGCGATTCAAGGTGCCGTTCACTATCTACAGAGCCCTACGTGACATAAAGTCTGGTTACTTGAAGAACTGTCTGTCTCCCAGAGTGTCTGCCTGGGTGATCTGATCTGGCAGGGCTACCGTGCTCAGGGTTCCTTCGATGAAAGAATGCCATTGATTGGGATCCCAGCAGTGCACTTCTTGATCACCACAGCTGCCCTCTGGAACTCGGTTTCGCCTTAGTTTCGAATGGCCCCCATCCTACTGGTGTTTGAAAGGTCCCTGAAGAACTGGCTTTTCACCCAGGTCCTTGGCAACTGTGATTGAAGCCCTTGTTCTTCTTTTTCTTTGTTCCCATTTGGGAACAAGGCTCAGAACTGTCATCTCCTCTGAAGACACCCTTTCTACTTGCTCCATATTCAGAGGGATTATTGAGAATATTACCCTTTCTTATTTGCCATACATTAAATTACTATTGAGACAACTGTTTCTATCCTTTTAAGAACCTCTTTATCCCTCCTTCATTGCATGTAGGACCAGTGCTGTTTAATCTCTGCTTTAGCCTCATGGAAGCAGCAGAAGAAGGAGGCAAGTCACAGTTACAACCGCAGGTCTTACTTCAGCCATTGTCAGACCTTGTAGTGTGCTCTCTTTATGCCATTGCTCCCTCCTTCTGACTGTAGATGGACAGGTTCCCCGCACCTTCAATTTAATTCATCCTCTATCCTCCCAACTCATTCCATTCCTTTCCTGGAGACTGTCTCACCCAGCTCATCTCATCGCTGCCTAAGGTGAAGCCTGAAGCTTGGCAGGAGAAACGGAGGGATTCTCCAGCTCTTTTTATATCCCCTCCAGATTCCACCTGCCTCAGCTCCATTTGGACATCTGGAAAGGAAATATTGAAATGCAGACTTTATCCATCTTGCTCCAGTCCATTAATTTCTACCATATAAGAGCCCTTTAGCTTCCATCTCTGGATGGATGAACCATTACCTTGGAAGGCTGCTAAAAGGGAAATGAGTTGGAGCAAAAGGATGATTTTCCTTTCTCAGTGTGTCAGAGAAGAAGTTCCAGGCAGCCTGGCTCTGGACCTGAAGCTACAGCTTGAGGAGGGAGGAGAAGGAGGTATATAAAGAGGAATTGTGTCAGTGCATTAACATACACTTCAGGATAAAAGAGAAGCAGAGCTTCTTGGTAGATGGCCTTGGTAGACTGGACACATTGATGAATCCCTGCCTCTCTGGCAGATAATCCCTGAATATATGGAATGTGTATTGCACAGTTTACATCTTTAGAACAATTAATAACGCTTTGATTTCCTACCTACTTCCAGGATATTGAATGATGATATCCCATTCCAGGATTTTATCTGAGTCCAGGCTCACCCCAATCACATTGCAAAGACTGTAGTTGAAATTGGAATGTTCAGGCCATATTAATAATTTTTATTTTCCCTCCAGCAAACTTTCTGATTCAACACCTATATGTCATGTTCCCGTTCCGATGTTTATGGTTCCTCGTAACGTTTCACATGTCATATCTGCAGTTGCGTGCCTGCCTGGCCACGCTGGTAAATTTCCTTTGTGCTGACTTGTGATCTTCTGGAATGTATGTTTGGGTTATCTCTGCTGTTCAAGGTTACTTTCTCAGGCCGATTCTAACGGTTGCTAGCATCTGGGGTGGGTGGTTGCTATGCTAGCCTGAGGGGAGGGTTCGCAATGGGAGCAAGGCTTTTTAAGTTTGCATTTGGCACGCTTTTGCTCATTCTCAGCTTTCTTCGTACTTTGCATACTATTCATTCAATAAATTAGTTTTCTCTAGTAATTACTGATGAGACTCCTTTTATTGGAATAGGCAATCATTACATAAAGCTGAGAATCTTTAATATCAGTCTGCTAGCATCCATCCAGTTTCCTGTGAGGAGTTTAATTAGCATATACACAAAATAAATCCCTCTCTCACGGAAGTAGAGGAAACAAACTGGAGCAAAATGATTGCATTTATCTTTGTCCTTTCATTCCACCTGCTATGCTCTATTGTAGATGGCTGGAAAATGGACACAGAAACACAAAGGTTAATTTTATAATGAATTAGATCTTGGTGAAATACATTATATCCCCCACTTAGATATACATTAGGTTTTCAAAAGCACTTTTTCCTATCTGGAGACACTTATTATTTTGTCCTAACAGGCAAGGCAGATTGGGAGATTATGGGAGGTAAAAGTGTGTGGGAACTTCCGGGGAAGAGATGGTGAACTGAGGACCACAGTGGAGTGAATAGTGGGCGTGTAGACCGACTCTTCATAATTCCTCTCTGGATAAGGAGACGACTTGAGATCACCCACATGTCCTCCAGACAGTGGCTCCTCATGACGAGGCCACAACACAGCAGTCTCCAGCAGGTTTAGCCCTCTGGGAGAAAAGGGAATCACCATCATTTTGCTCAAGCCACAGATGGCACCTTTGAAAGGACACCCAGTGTTCCCTAGTGTAACAGTGGTGATCGTTACAGATGGTCTAAGGGTAAAGATGGATCTGAAATAAGAGTTTGGAATTAATTATCTGAACCTTCCCCATAGGAATTTTTTTTTAATTATTTTAAAATTTTCTCTTGTAGAGGGAGCTGTAATTGCATTGAGTTTTTCACCAAAAATGGTGGAAATGATCAGCCTCAGAAGTGTCATCCTCTGTGAATACACCCTTTCTACTGGCTGCATATTCAGGGGGATTTTGCAGACCATCAGTGCCCCCTAGTGGAAAACTGGAGAAGATGAGGCAGAAGGCTTAACCCTCCAAGGAGATGCCTGTATTCTAATCGGGGAAGGGAGGTAGGAAGAAGTTACTGAGCTCCGGAAGACCAAACCAGGTCCAGTGAGAGAGGTGGGGATAGAATCATGGCTTGTAAGAATTAGGGCTGTGTAATAATTACATTCTTACAGCAACAAATAGGGAGAAGAAAATGATTATTAAAATCAAGGAAAATAATGAAGACTTAGTTGATAATAAAAGAATCAAAAAACCATTTTATATATATTTTTTCACACTTATATGAAAAACAAGAAATTTCCTTAGATAAAATTGAGGTATATTTTAATAAGCAAAATCTTCCCAAACTCTCAGAAACTCAACAAGTATTAATTAGCAGTCCAATATCAAATCAGGACATAATAGAAGCTATAAAGAAACTCAAAAGCGGAAAAACACCCAGACCTGATGGTATATCGGCAGGATACTACAAACACTATATAGAACAAATTATAAACCCATTTAGAGATTTATTGAATTCGATTATATATGGATCAAAAATACCAGAGACATGGACTGAAGATAATATAACACTTATGCCAAAGGAAGGGCAAGACCCAACTCTAACTGAAAATTATAGACCAGTATAATTGTTAAATAATGACAACAAAAAAAATACTTCAATATTAGCAGAAAGGTTAAAAACAATTCTACAAGGAATTATTGATCAAGATCAATGTGGTTTTCTGACAAAAAGACAATTGAAAGTTAATCTATGACCCGTGATTGACATTTTGGAATATGCACAACATCATAACACTTGCCAAATAGCTTCAATATTTTAAAATGCTGAAAAAGCATTTGACAATTTGAACTGGTGTTTTATGATTAAAGTTTTAGAGAAAATGGAATTTGGGAAATCATTTCTGAAAGGGAATGAAGCAACATACTGACAAAGAACTAAGATTATAGTGAATGACAACTTGAGAGATAATTGCAAAATAGAAAAAGGAACGAGACAGGGATGCCCCCATTCACCTCTCTAATTTATTCTAGTCCTAGAAGTCCTGAATAGAGATATAAGAGGGGATGGTCAAGTAAAAGGAGTAAAAATTTTAAAAAACAAATTTATGAATTAAAAGCATTTGAAGATGACCTAGTATTCATACTACAAAATCCCCATTCTATAGAATATTTTTTGAAGAAATTAAAGGAATTTGGAGTGGCAGGATTAAAGGTAATTAAACAAAAAGAAAAATGTTGAGTACAAACATGACTAAAAAACAACAAGAAATTTTAATAACTAAATCAGGTTTTACAATAGAAAAAAAGATTAGATACTTAGGAGTAATGTTATCAACAAATAATAATATATTATTTCAAAAGTATTATGGGAAAATTTGGAAAGAAATAAAAATTGATATGGAAAGATGGGGAAAATTACAACTATCTTTGCTCGGAAAGATATCCGTCATCAAAATGAAAGTATTACCGAAGATGCTATTTTTTTTCCAAACATTACCAATCCTAATCAACGAAAACATATTTAAAGTATGGCAAAAAGATATCTCAATTTTTATTTGGCAAGGAAAAAGAAGGGAATTAAATTTAAATTATTACAAGATGCTAAAGAAAGAGGAGCGTTGGGGTTACCAGATCTTAAATTGTTCTTTGAAGCTTGTTGCTTTCTGTGGATAAGAGAATGGTTAATGTCAGAAAATCCAAACCTTCTACAGCGAGAGGGAAATGAACTTAGATGTGGGTGGCTGCATCTATTTGAAATGAAAAAGTAAAAATTAACAAGGAATTGAGAAATTGTACTATTAGAAAAGTATTATTCAGGGATCGGGAGAATTATAACAGTAGATTATTAAAAAAACATACCAATGTGGATATCACCACAAGAAGATTTGCAATAAGGGAAAGTTTAGATGATAAGTTAAAATCGTTAAGATATAAAGATATAATCAAATATGAACAAGATACACCTATGTTAAAAACAAGAGAAGAAATAGAAGAGAAGGACACCGGTGTCATTGGTTCACATATATGCAGTTAAATGAACGATTTAAATGAGATAAAAATTTATATAAATTTAAAAAAGAAAAAAACATTCAAAAAACAGTTATATATAAATAATGAAAATATTATGACAATGATGTAGAAAATATTATTACAATTAAATCAAGGAGATGAACAGGTCAAAGAGTGTATGATTAATTGGGCAAGAAATTTTGGATATAATATTTTATTAGAGAACTGGGGAAAAATGTGGACAAAGGGATTAAAATTTACTTTGTGTTATCATTTATTGGAAAACTTGTATAAAATTATGTACAGATGGAACCTAACCCCACAAAAATATGCAAAATTGTATAGAAACTTTTCTAATGTATGTTGTAAATGTTCACAAAGGGAAGGAACATTTTACAAATCACTTTGACTTCTCCCACTTGGAATGCGAGAAATGCATGAAAATGAAGGGACAATCTTCTATCATCCCTAAATTTGTATATAATTTTGGATAAAGGAGATACACTATCCATTCACATAATATGGATTTTTTCTAAAGAATTTTGAAATTGTGGGCAATTCCTTATAGGAGTCAAGACAGGCGTGTTGAATAATTCTTACCTAAGATATAGGGCAAGGTTACATTTTATTTAAAAAAAACGAGCATTCCCATGTGGAAGTTCTGGTGTTGATATTCATAAATCACTGATCAAAAACGACAAGGTGAGACCATAGGAGTTATTTCAATATTTTTTTCCATTTAACTTTCCTGTTGAGCAAAGAGGCTGAGCGATTCCAACCTTTCTGCCACCCGGAAGTTACTGGGGAGGACGGCAGGTGGGGAGGCAATTTTCCTGAACCACCTAGAATATGAACTTCCCTGGAACTGACTTGAAACCCCTGATCTACATTCCTTTGCTAAACTAAGTATTATAACACAACCACAATTAGGCTACCCTTGGCCTGACGTTTTTAGGCCTTATTTTCTGACTTCTGCCCCCTTCCTTGGTGTCACTCCACACCAAACTCTGGCAGGCCTTGCAGCATCCTGAATTTATTACTACATTGCGACTGCCAGCAGAGGAAAATGATTGTAAACGTATTTAAACTTTCAAATTCATATTTTTGTGTGTGTGTCTCTGTGTGTGTACATGTATGTAGTACATCTATGGATAGAGGGAGAGAGGATATATAGACACAGAAACAAATGCACCCAAAGAGGGAGAGGGGCAGATCTGCGTCTCAAGAAAGAGTAAATGAGGGTTGAACTTCAAAACCAATAAAAGAATGAAGACTTTTAATTACTGAATCAATAACGTATGTCCTGATACTTTTTGAGAGCAGAACTTGAGAACAATTTCCCTTCGCTGTCTTTCAGGAGGGTACTGAGATTGGCCATTTTATTCCTATTGAAATGGAAAACAGCTCCCAGAATGCCCAGGCCAAGATCAGCTCTTCCTCCCTCTTGGCACTCAGGCAGCTTTCTCCGGTCCCTCTCAAGTCTCCTGGGAAAATCCAGCCTTCTGGGGCTGAGCTGACTTGCAGAGCGGCTCTGAGGAAGACAGAGTTTTTGCCAGGCTTCAGACTCACTTCCTCCCACTGTGTCTCCAGTACAGTAATAGACTGCCGAGTCCTCCGGCTTCAGGCTGTTCATTTGCAGATAGACTTGGCTTTTAGAGTTGTCCCTGGAGATGGTGAAGCGTCCCTTCACTTTGTCCGAGTAGTAAATAGTACTGGAACCTGGATTTACGTATGCAACCCATTCCAGCCCTTTCCCATGGGCCTGTCTCAACCAGTACATGTAGTAGCTGCTGAAGCTGAACCCGGAGCCTTGGCAGGAGAGACGGAGGGACTCTCCAGGCCTCCTCACGTCCCCTCCGGACTCCACCAACTGGGCCTCTGACAGGACACCTAAAATAAAATTTGTTTTAATGAGCTCTCCTTTATGCAAGAATTAAAATGGAAAGAACCTGAATAGGAGGGAAACAATTACCTCTGAGGACTGCTAGGAAGGAAACCAAATTGAGCCACAGGATCATTTTTGCTCCCCTTAAAGAATAGAGGGGACTTGACAGGAAAGGATTCAGGAGAGGGCACAAACTTTGTTGGTAGGTGTAGCCTGAAAAGAGACACCCTGGGGCTCCTTTAAAGGGGAAATTGTGGCCTGATTTACATATCGCTCAGCATAAAAGAGCCCCTCGGGGCTTTGAGGTATAGATTTAGTTCAACACACCTTTCACACATGGGACATAGATGAAAGGGCAGCTTTACACTGGAATAATTAAAGTCTCTGACAGATGCTCCTCAGTTAATGTATGGGTTTTAAGGCGACAGAAAGAAACCGGGCATTGAAATTTCCTCCAATAGCCATGTTACAGTCCGCAAATAAAGAGGATGGCACATCGGAGTTCAAAATGGTTGCTCCACAGTTGTTCCCTTGACCACGTTCTTTGGAAGAAACCACAATTAAGTCAATGCAGACCAAGCCATAAGGCCCAGTTAATAGGCCACAGATCAATTTTACATACACAACCAAGTCTCAAAGTTGGAATATAAATCGTTGGAAGCCTGTATAATGTTTCTTAATGGATTGGTTTTTAACTTTGCAGCCATACCGATTACAAATATTGCAAGGTTTTTGGGTTGCCATTTTTATGGTCTTCTTATCTGTTTTGAACTGCCCAGTGTTAATTCATACTAAGACTCAAAAAACCCGCTCTCCTACACTTATTCCATGGACTGAGAAACAGAAATAAATGACTTTTCATTTTCCAAACACTTCAGTTTGTTCTATATTTAGCAAAGCACATCTGTTCTCAACTCAGATGTGGCCTCATGGTGAGGAATGTAATCTCCTGGGATGTTAAATTTCTTTGAATTGCCTTCAGTGATCTCTCAGGAAAATCAGAGTAAAAGTAATGATGCCTCCGAAGTGAGACTAGGCCTCTAGACCCTTCCTTTGTTCCCCTCCCCCACCCCCACCCCCACCCCACACATATGCAAAGCGATTCCGTGTGACAACACTGCCCCCTGGTGGAAACCCTGAGGAGGGGAGGCAACTCCATAACTTGCCCAGAAGATTCTTGCAATAAGAAATGGTAATTAGGGCTCAGAAGAAATGAAAGATCTCCAGGGAACTTAAGCCGGTATAGGGAGAAATCCTAATTTTTTTTTACAAAATAGGAAATTCCTTTTGATGGGTTATTCTATGAGATACTGTATTTTCTTGAGGTTGTATATTCTTATTTTTTTTTTCTCCCCTAAATGTCATGAATACAAATGTACATTGTATTAAATATAAATCTAGCATTGCCATGTGGAAGTTGTGGGGTTGATTTTCATAAATCACAGATCAAAAACTACAAGGTGAGACCATAAGAGTTATTTCAATTTTTTTTTCCATTTTACTTTCCTGTTGAGCAAAAAGGCAGACCAATTCCAATCTTCCCCCCACCTGGAAGTTAGTGGAGGGGATGGCAGGTCGAGGCCTCCCTGGGTGGGGAGGGGGTGGCAGCAGGAACTGCCAGGCAGTGACCAAAGGCTGGAAGAGAGTCCAATCTCAGCAGACCCAGGAGGCTTCTGGAAGAGGATCACTGCAATTCCCAAAGTTTTGGTTTCTTGACTCTACCCAGCATTAGGGAGGGAGTGTCAGGATGAAGGGAATTTCATATATATTAACATAGAAGGAATGGGAAATGAGCATCAGGTAGAAAATAATTTAACTGAGGAGTTAGGGCAGTATTCACAGAAATAAATGGGAATGAACTGAAGTGTTCATCAAGGAAGAAATATAGGTACTGAATCCCTATTTGTTCCTCTCATGAAATTTAAACTTTCTTTTTCTTATTTTTAAACTTCCTAGTATATTATCCTGCCCCAATTTTTCCTTTTTTTCTTGTCATGGTTCCATTTAATTTAAACCCAATTTGATTGCCTCAGGCTCAAAAGACCAGCCCAAAGCAGCAGACCCCAAGACAACTGGAGTTTTCATATCTCCCTAGGAGGGTTTCGGAGATGTTTTCTTTTAAACAAAGAAAATATATATATCTACAGTAGAAATGTGAAAGTGCCCCAGACAATTGCTCCTCATGGGAAGGCCACAACACAGTGGTCTCCACCAGGTTGAGCCCTCTGGGAGACGAGGGAGTAGCCATCTTTTTGTTCACGCCACAGATGGCACCTTTGAAAGAACACCCAGTGCCCCCTTGTGTAACATTGGTGATCGTCACAGGTGATCTAAGGGTCCAGATGCTTCTGAAATAAGAGTTTGGAATTAATTATCAGAACCCTCCCCATCAGAAAATGTTATTAATCTATTTATATAGTTATTTATTTGTCTATCAAATTATCATTTCAACTTTATCAAGTGACTCTGGGCAGCATAGAACACAGCGTAAGAATACTTAATAAATGCTAAGGAATTATTTTAATTATTAGAAACATTTAAAACTCTAGAAAACTAAAAAAAAAAGGAATATTAGGCAAAAATATATTAATAAGATTGGAGCCATAAAATGCCTTTGTTTTGAATTCTTCTTAAAAATGACAGGATGAGTCTTTGAAGGTTGGGCACTAGAGGGAACTAGGAGGAACTCAGGATTACAACGAAGGAATATGAAGTGTAGGTGTGTGGAAGCAAAGGAATGAACTTACCGATTCAACACAAATGCAGTACATTAAAAGAGACATCAGGAGATACCTGTGAAATTTACATTTTCAGAAATTTTCAGGAAAAAAAAATGGCAGATTGAAATCCAAAAGAGGGGAGGGACTGTCCTCCCTCAAGATCTTGGCACCCCTCCTTGGAGCTCACTGCAATGTGTCTCTGTACTACGGCAGAACTTCGAAATGTGGAACAAGTGATTAATCCTTATGAATGACCAAAGGTGCCTTTTCTTCAGGTCAAATAAAGCTGTGCATGGCAGGTCTCTGCCAATTCAGAACACTGTTTCTAGACAAAACCTCACTTTTGTTATTTGACAGGAAATACCTTTTGATGGGTTATTCTATGAGATACTATATTTTCCTGAGGTTGTGTATTCTTATTTTTTCTCCGAAATATCATGAAATCCTATAAAAATGAGTTGGGAAGGACCATCTCGGTCATCTAGTACAAACCATCCCTAGCTGGTGGGGAGCCAGACCCCCTCTGCAGACTTCCAACCAAAAGAGACTGTTCCAGCCAGATTGAAGCAGCTCCCCCTTGTTCTTCCCTCGCCCTCATTTTACTCTAGGCAGACCGGGTTGGAAGGGCTTATCATTGGTCAAAATCTTCTCTATACCAGTTTTGTAATTGTATAGAAAAATTTGTATAACAAAATTGTATAGAAAAATTGAAGCTAGCACAGATGGTGAAATTAACAATTTTAATAAAAGAAAAACATATTACGAGTTTTAAAGAAATATGGCAAACAATATTAGATTACCTGTAAACAATTGAAAAAAGTGAAGAGACTGATAATGGCATTTATATATCAAAGAAGTAAATAAATAGAAATAATAGTAACTTAGGGAAAATAACAATAAGAGAGTTACAAAGATAACTATTTGTATATCTATAGCTACGAAAGTCGGAAACCATGTTTTAGTCTGTTGTAATTGTTATTGTCTTACTTGTTTATATGTGCACACGTGGTGTTAGGTGTATTCTAGAATGTTACGTCTGTCGACAATGTTTTATGATTTTGTATTCTATTTTAACGAACAAAAAGTTTACTCCCAAAAAAAAAGAGATTAAAGGTCAAGATTGTTAAATATAAAGGGAAGGAATATAAAGTTGGTTTATTTGATCAATGTCAAAGTATGTATGTGGTTATTTCTGCTAACTCTTAATGGACTTTTGCTAATTAGGACTGAATGAGGCTTTAAGAATTTGTTTATAGATAAGAGATGAGATATGGGAAGAAGAGACCTTCTGTGGAAGTATCAGAGAAGGTGAAAAGTTACTGCAATTGTTCGTATGTGTGATGAAGGGGGAAGTCATTTCTTCATATACCTCTTTTCTTGTTTCATATATATATATATATATATATATATATATATATATATATATATATAATTCTATTTTTTCTCTCCACTTTTTATTTTTTATTCTTTTTTTTTTCTTAGTTTGTGTTAGTTTTTTTATGTTTGAACTTTGATAAAAATTATTGGCATTAGTTATTCCCAAACCTCTTTCAACAGTAAATACTTTTATTTCTGCAGTGCTTTCGGACTAAGATACCAACGTTCTTTTAAAAAGAGTGAACACACGTGTAGGTGGTGTTAGAAAGGGAGTGGAAAAGGAGAGTCATTTGTGAAAGCCGATGCAGACTGAGACAGTAGAGATTCTCTGGAATTGTGGTGTGCTCCATCTACTACACTTCACTCTTCTGGCACTGGTCCTCATAGATTCGTATCCACTGACCTGATTTCACAGATAGCGACAATACTTGAGTTGCATATTTGGCTTGCATTTCAGCCTCAGCACAACAGCATTTGATCAGATTCAGAAAGTGATAGGCCTGTTGTATGTCATGGAGAGAATATTGGCCATGGCGTAGGAGGCTGCAATGAAGAACAGAAGTACCTGTCAAGCAATCAAACTTGGGCTCATGACCAAAGGCAAATAGAGGTTCAAACAGGGGTTGTGTGAGCGAATTTAACCTGGAGATGAAAAAGCTAAGCAAATCCATGACCATGAGGGTCCCGCCCATAAGCAAAATAGTCAAGCAAGCGGACTCTTGCAAGGCTGTAAAGAGGACCTTGAGTGGAGAGGAACACTTACAGAGGTTTTATCTCCTGAATGAGTGGGTAGGGAGAAGTTAGAGACTGATTTGTATTATTCAGAAGGCATCAGGTGGTTCCTCAACTATGTTAAGGTAATTTAATATATCATAAACTATAGGAGTTATTTTTTGTATCATGTATTTCTTACAATTTTGATTTTCATACCTATTGCATACTGCATACTAGTTGTTGCCTGAATAATTATTCATACTGTAACAGCATGTATTTAGAGACTGAGGCTTCTGAAATAAGCAAGGCTCTCGGCTGAAAAAACAACAAGAAAGAATTAGGGCTGTGAAGGCTGTTCTTGGTCGGAGGTTGGGAGGAAATATTCCTAATCCTCCTAGAACTTGACTTTCCCTGGAATTGACTTGAGAACCCCTGATCTACATTCCTTTGCTATTAGAAGTAGCAACTTATGATAAGTAGAACGCGGCGGACGCTTGGGGCGGCTGTTCTCTGGCCTTGACGCCTGCAGCCAGCATTTGAGGCAGCGGGAGCAACCCTGTGTTCTCAGCTCAGATGTGGCTGCATGCTGAGGAATGTAATCTCCTGGGATGTTAAATTTCTTTGAATTGCCTTCAGTGGTCTCTCAGGAAAATGAGAGTAAATGCAATGATGCCTCCGAAGTGAGACAAGGCCTCTAGACCCTTCCTTTGCCCCCCTCCCCCTCCCCCACCCCACACATATGCAAAGCCATTCCGTGTGACAACACTGCCCCCTGGTGGAAAACCTGAGGAGGTCAGGCATCTACTTAACTTTCCTTGGAGATTCTTGCATTAAGAGATGGTAATTAGGGCTCAAAAGAAATGAAAGAGCTCCAGGAAAGTTAAGCTGGTCTAGGGAGTAATAAAAAAACTCACTTTTGTTATATGACAGGAAATTCCTTTTGATGGGTTTTTCTATGAGATACTGTATTTTCTTTAGGTCATGTATTCTTATTTTTTCTCCTAAATATCATGAAATCATGTAAAAATGAGTTGGGAAGGACCATATCGGTCATCTACTACAAACCATCCCTCACTGGTGGGGAGCCAGACCCTCCCTGCAGACCTCAAACAAAAAGAGGCTGTTCCAGCCAGATTGAAGCAGGTCCCCCTCGTTCTTCCCTCGGCCTCGTTTTACTCCAGGCAGAGCGGGTTGGAAGGGCTTATCATTGGTCAAAATCTGCTCTATACCAGTTCTGTATCCTCTCTGAGAGGAGAATAATTCTTAGCACCTCTTGTCCTTCTTCTACCATTCATTTGCAAAAGATTTTGCTAAATATGAGTCTTAGAGGAAAGCATAATTTTATCCTCTTTTTAGTTTTCTTTATTTCTTCAAACTGTATCCCACTTTTTTTTACATAAACTCCATCTCTACATTCACAGGACCCCTTTTGGCCATTTCCTATCCTTCAATTAAAGCAGAAGCTGTCACTGAATATACAGTCCTCAGGATAAAAGAGGCACTCAGTGCATTTACCATCCACCTTTCCTTGAAGGTATATTTCACACAAGAGAGAGGGAAGAGGAGAGCAGAGGAGAGGAGAGCAGAGGAGAATATTCCCTTAATTTACATATGTCCTCAGAGAAAATACTCGCTCTCTCCATTCACATGAGTTATTTCTTTGAAACTGTTTTCAGATTATGGGCCAGTTCTTATAGGAGCCAGGACATTGGAGGAAATAAAACGCGTAATTTTTTTATATGTCAAATCATGTCACTAAGATTGCCTAGCACCGACTCAGAATTATTTAGTAGCTACTTAAGAGACAGAGTGGGAAGTCATAGGTGATTTCAAAAGAAAAAAGTAGGAGGGATTTTTCTATAAATATGGAGTGTCAATGAAACTAGACATTTTATTCATTTATATTTCAGTTTTCATCATCACCCATCTCACTTGAATTGCATCTCTGGACATTTTGCCAGAAAGATCATATGATGTAGACTAAGCTTTTGAGAATGATATGCGTAGCACATTCATTGAAGGTCCGCACGTCGCAAACTCAAGAAATCTGTTTATAAGAAACCTTTTCCCAAATGGCTGAGAAAGATAATCAATCACTTTGCCGTCTCCCAGTTGGAATGCAAGAAATGCATGAAAACTAAGGGACAATCTTCTTTTGTTGTTTATTCGTTTAGTCGCTTCCGACTCTTCGTGACTTCATGGACCAGCCCACGCCAGAGCTTCCTGTCGGTCGTCAACACCCCCAGCTCCCCCAGGGACGAGTCCGTCACCTCTAGAATATCATCCATCCATCTTGCCCTTGGTCGGCCCCTCTTCCTTTTGCCTTCCACTCTCGCTAGCATCAGCATCTTCTCCAGGGTGTCCTGTCTTCTCATGATGTGGCCAAAGTATTTCAGTTTTGCCTTTAATATCATTCCCTCAAGTGAGCAGTCTGGCTTGATTTCCTGGAGGATGGACTGGTTTGATCTTCTTGCAGTCCAAGGTACTCTCAGAATTTTCCTCCAACACCACAGTTCAAAAGCATCGATCTTCCTTCGCTCAGCCTTCCTTATGGTCCAGCTCTCGCAGCCATATGTTACTACAGGGAACACCATTGCTTTAACTATGCGGGCCTTTGTTGTCAGTGTGATGTCTCTGCTCTTAACTATTTTATCGAGATTGGTCATTGCTCTTCTCCCAAGGATTAAGCGTCTTTTGATTTCCTGACTGCAGTCAGCATCTGCAGTAATCTTTGCACCTAGGAATACAAAGTCTTTCACTGCTTCTACATTTTCTCCCTCTATTTGCCAGTTATCAATCAAGCTGGTTGCCATAATCTTGGTTTTTTTGAGGTTTAGCTGCAAGCCAGCTTTTGCACTTTCTTCTTTCACCTTCATCATAAGGCTCCTCAGTTCCTCTTCACTTTCAGCCTTCAAAGTGGTATCATCTGCATATCTGAGATTGTTAATGTTTCTTCCAGAGATTTTAACTCCAGCCTTGGATTCCTCAAGGCCAGCTTGTCGCATGATGTGTTCTGCATACAAGTTGAATAGGTAGGGTGAGAGGATACAGCCCTGCCGTACTCCTTTCCCAATCTTAAACCAGTCCGTTGTTCCGTGGTCTGTTCTTACTGTTGCTACTTGGTCGTTATACAGATTCTTCAGGAGGCATACAAGATGACTTGGTATCCCCATACCGCTAAGAACTTGCCACAATTTGTTATGGTCCACACAGTCAAAGGCTTTAGAATAGTCAATAAAACAGAAATAGATGTTTTTCTGAAACTCCCTGGCTTTTTCCATTATCCAGCGGATATTGGCAATTTGGTCCCTAGTTCCTCTGCCTTTTCTAAACCCAGCTTGTACATCTGGCAATTCTCGCTCCATGAATTGCTGAAGTCTACCTTGCAGGATCTTGAGCATTACCTTACTGGCATGTGAAATGAGTGCCACTGTTCGATAGTTTGAACATTCTTTAGTGTTTCCCTTTTTTGGTATGGGGATATAAGTTGATTTTTTCCAATCTGATGGCCATTCTTGTGTTTTCCAAATTTGCTGGCATATAGCATGCATTACCTTGACAGCATCATCTTGCAAGATTTTGAACAGTTCAGCTGGGATGCCGTCGTCTCCTGCTGCCTTGTTATTAGCAATGCTTCTTAAGGCCCACTCAACCTCACTCTTTAGGATGTCTGGCTCTAGCTCACTGACCACACCGTCAAAGCTAGCCCCGATATTGTTATCCTTCCTATACAGGTCTTCTGTATATTCTTGCCACCTTTTCTTGATCTCTTCTTCTTCTGTTAGGTCCTTGCCATCTTTGTTTTTGATCATACCCATTTTGGCCTGGAATTTACCTCCAATGTTTCTAATTTTCTGGAAGAGGTCTCTTGTCCTTCCTATTCTATTGTCTTCTTCCACTTCCGCGCATTGCTTGTTTAAAAATAATTCCTTATCTCTTCTGGCTAACCTCTGGAATTTTGCATTTAATTGGGCATATCTCCCCCTATCACTGTTGCCTTTTGCTTTCCTTCTTTCTTGGGCTACTTCTAGTGTCTCAGCAGACAGCCATTTTGCCTTCTTGGTTTTCTCTTTCTTTGGGATGTATTTTGTTGCCGCCTCCTGAACAATGCTGCCAACTTCTGTCCATAGTTCTTCCGGGACCCTATCTACTAAGTCCAGTCCCTTAAATCGATTCCTCACCTCCACTGCATATTCCTTAGGAATATTAGTGAGCTCATATCTAGCTGATCTGTGGGTCTTCCCTAATCTCTTTAGTCTGATCCTAAATTGTGCAAGAAGAAGTTCGTGATCTGAACTACAGTCAGCTCCAGGCCTTGTTTTTACCGACTGTACGGATGTCCGCCACCTTTGGCTGCAAAGGATGTAATCAATCTGATTTCGGTGTTGTCCATCTGGTGAAGTCCATGTATAAAGCCGTCTCTTAGGTTGTTGGAAGAGAGTGTTTGTTATGCAGAGTGAGTTGTCTTGGCAAAATTCTATCAGCCTATGTCCTGCTTCATTTTGTTCTCCCAGGCCATACTTACCTGTAATTCGAGGTGTCATTTGACTGCCCACCTTAGCATTCCAGTCTCCTGTGATGAAAATAACATCTCTTTTAGGCGTGTTGTCCAGTAGGTGCTGCAGATCCTCATAGAACTGCTCTACTTCAGCTTCTTCAGCATTTGTGGTTGGGGCGTATATTTGGATCACTGTGATGTTAGATGGCTTGCCCTGAATTTGAATTGAGATCATTCTGTCGTTTTTTGGGTTGTATCCAAGCACTGCTTTAGCCACTTTACTATTAATTATGAAGGCTACTCCATTTCTTCTGTGGTCCTCTTGTCCACAGTAGTAGATCTGGTGGTCATTTGATGTGAAGTAGCCCATTCCAGTCCATTTCAGTTCACTGACGCCCAGGATGTCTATCTTTAATCTTGACATCTCACCAATAACCACATCCAATTTGCCCTGGCTCATAGATCTTACATTCCAGGTTCCAATGGTGTGTTGATCCTTAGAACATCGGATTCGCCGTTCACCACCAGCACCGTCGGCCGCTAGCCGTCCTTTCGGCTTTGAGCTAGCTGCGTCATCACGTCTGGGGCTAGTTGAGCTCATCCTCTGTTCCTCCCCAGTAGCATTTTGACCATCTTCCGACCTGGGGGTCTCATCTTCCGATGGTATACCGACATATCTCTGGTTGTACTGATCCATTTAGTTTTCACGGCAAGAATACTGGGGTGGGTTGCCATTACCTTCCCCAGGGATCGCATTTGGTCTGACCTCTCTGTCATGACCTTCCCGTCTTGGGTGGCCCTTCACGGTTTAGCTCATGGCATCATTGAGGTGCTCAAGCTCCAGCACCACGACAAGGTAACGATCCTTTGCTGAAGACAATCTTCTATCATCCCTAAATTTATATATAATTTTGGATAAAGGAGATACACTATCCATAAAAATAATATGCATTTTTTTATAGAATTTTGAGATTTTGGGCAAGTTCTTATAGGAGCCAAGACAGGCCTACTGAATAATTCGTAACTAGGATAAAGAGCAGAGCTACATTCCATTAAATAAAAACTTAGCATTGCCATGTGGAAGTTGTGGTTTTCATTTTCAAAAATCACAGATCAAAAACTTCAAGGTGAGACCATAGGAGTTTTTATTATTATTATTATTATTTATTTAGTTTTCCTGTTGTGTAAAGAGGCTAAGTGATTCCAATCTTCCCCACACCCAGAAGTTAGTGGAGGGGATGGCAGGTCGAGGCATCCCTGGGTGGGGATTGGGTGGCAGCAGGAACTGCCAGGCAGCGACCAAGCAGGAAGAGAGTCCAATCGCAACAGACCCAGGAGTCCTCTGGAAAAAAAGAGGCACTCAGTGCATTGACCTTCCATTTTCCTTGAAGATATATCCCACTGAGGAGAGGAGATGAGAATTGTCATCTCCTCATTTAATGTAGGGGTTTTAAGGCGACAGAAAGAAATCAGGAATTGAAATTTCCTCAAATAGCCATGTTACAGTCTGCAAA
Source organism: Candoia aspera (assembly GCF_035149785.1). Taxonomy (NCBI): domain Eukaryota; kingdom Metazoa; phylum Chordata; class Lepidosauria; order Squamata; family Candoiidae; genus Candoia; species Candoia aspera. The sequence goes on along the minus strand of NC_086156.1, from coordinate 112,541,459 downwards.
TAAAGAGGATGGCACATCGGAGTTCAAAATGGTTGCTCCACAGTTGTTCCCTTGACCACGTTCTTTGGAAGAAACCAAAATTAAGTCAATGCAGACCAAGCCATAAGGCCCAATTAATAGCCCACAGATCAATTTTACATACACATCCAAGTCTCAAAGTTGGAATATAAATCAATGGAAGCCTGTATAATGTTTCTTAATGGTTTGGTTTTTAACTCAGCAGCCATACTGATTACAAATATTGCGACGTTTTTGGGTTGCCATTTTTATGGTCTTCTTATCTGTTTTGAACTGCCCAGAGTTAATTCATACTAAGACTCAAAAACTCGCTCTCCTACACTTATTCAATGGACTGAGAAACAGAAATAAATCTCTTTTCATTTTCCAAACAATTCAGTCTGTTCTATATTTAGCAAAGCACATCTGTTCTCAACTCGGATGTGGCTTCATGGTGAGGAATGTAATCTCTTGGGATGTTAAATTTCTCTGAATTGCCTTCAGTGGTCTCTCAGGAAAATGGGAGTAAAAGTAATGATGGCTCCGAAGTGAGACAAGGCCTGCAGTCCCTTCCTTTGTTCCCCTCCCCTCCCCTCCCCCCCCACCCCACACAGATGCAAAGCCATTCCGTGTGGCAACACTGCCCCCTGGTGGAAAACCAGAGGAGGGGAGGCATCTCCATAACTTTCCAGAGAGATTCTTGCATTCAGAAATGGTAATTAGGGCTCAAAAGAAATGAAAGAGCTCCAGGAAAGTTAAGCTGGTCTAGGGAATAATCGAAAATCGCACTTATGTTATATGACAGGAAATTCCTTTTGATGGGTTATTCTATGAGATACTGTATTTTCTTTAGGTCATGTATTCTTATTTTTTCTCCTAAATATCATGAAATCATGTAAAAATGAGTTGGGAAGGACCATCTCGATCGTCTTTAACAAACCATCCCTCACTGGTGAGGAGCCAGACCCTCTCTGAAGAACTCCAACCAAAAGAGGCTGTTCCAGCCAGATTAAAGCATCTCCCCCTCGTTCTTCCCTCAACCTCGTTTTACGCCAGGCAGACCGGGTCGGAAGGGCTTATCATTGGTCCAAATCTTCTCTATACCAGTTCTGTATCCTCTCTGAGAGGAAAATCATTCTTAGCACCTCTTGTGCTTCTTCTACCATTCATTTGCAAAATATTTTGCTAAATATGAGACTTAGAGGAAAATATATTTTTATCCTCTTTTTATTTTTCTTTTTTTCTTCAAACTGTATCCCACTTTTTTTACATAAACTCCATCTCTCCATTCACCGGACCCCTTTTGGCCATTTTCTATCCTTCAATTAAAGCTGAAGCTGTCACTGAATATACAGTCCTCAGGATAAAAGAGGCACTCAGTGCATTGACCTTCCACCTTTCCTTGAAGGTATATTTCACACAAGAGAGAGGGGAGAGGTGGGGAGGGCAGGGGAGGGGAGGGGAGGGGAGAAATATCCCTTAATTTACAAATGTATTCATGGAAAATACTCACTCTCTCCATTCACATGAGAGATTTCTTTGAAACTGTTTTGAAATTATGGGCCAGTTGTTCTAGCAGTCAGGACGTTGGAAGAAATAAAACACATTTTTTTTTATATGTCAAATCATGTCACTAAGATTGGCTAGCACTGACCAAGAATTATTTAGTAGCTACTGAAGAGACAGAGTGGGAAGTCATAGGTGATTTCAAAAGAAAAAAGTATGAGGGATTTTTTCTATAAATATGGAGTGTCTATGAAAATAGACATTTTAATCATTTATATTTCAGTTTTCATCATCACCGATCTCACTTGAAGAGCATCTCTGGACATTTTACAATAAAAGATCATATGATGTAGACTAAGCTATTGAGAATTTTATGCGTAGCACAATCATTGAAGGTCCGCTCGTCGCAAAGTCAAGTAATCTGTTTATAACAAACCTTTTCCCAAATGGCTGAGAAAGATAATCAATCACTTTGCCTTCTCCCAGTTGAAATGAAAGAAATGCATGAAAACTAAGGGACAATCTTCTATCATCCCTAAATTTATATATAATTTTGGATAAAGGAGATACACTATCCATTCACATAATATGGATTTTCTTAAAATAATTTTGAAATTTTGAGCAATTCCTTATAGGAGTCAAGACAGGCCTGTTGAATAATTAATAGCTAGGAAAAAGAGCAGGGCCTTATTTGATTAAATATAATCCTAGCATTGCCATGTGGAAGTTGAGGGGGTGATTTTCCTTCATCACAGATCGAAAACTACAAGGTGAGACCATAGGAGTTATTTCAATATTTATTTTCCATTTAATTTTCCTGTTGAGCAAAGAGGCTGAGCAATTCCAATCTTTCTCCCACCCGGAAGTTACTGGGAAAAACGGCAGCTGGGAAGGAAATTTTCCTGAACCGCCTAGAACATGACTTTCCCTGGAACTGACTTGAAACCCCCAATCTACGTTCCTTTGCGATTCTAAGTATTATAACACGACCACAATTAGACTACCTTTGGCCTGATGTTCTTAGGCCTTATTTTCTGACTGCTGCCCCCTTCCTTGGTGTCAGACCACCCCACACTCTGGCAGGCCTTGCAGAATCCTGAATTTATTACTAAATTTCGACTGCTAGCAGAGGGAAATGATTGTAAATGCATTTAAACTTTGAAAAGCCTATGTGGGTGTGCATGTGTTCATGTGTGTGTGTCTTTTTGTGTGTACATATATGTAGTACATCTATGGATAGAGGGAGAGAGGATATATAGACACAGAAACAAATGCACCCAAAGAGGGAGGGGGGAAAATCTCCTTCTCAGGAAAGAGTAAATGAGGGTTGAACTTCAAAACCAATAAAATAATGAAGACTTTTAATTACTGAATCAATAACGTATGTCCTGATACTTTTTGAGAGCAGAACTTAACAATTTCCTTCGCCGTCTTTCAGGAGGGTACTGAGATTTGCCATTTTCTTCCTATCCAAATGGAAAACAGCTCCCCGAATGCCCAGGCCAAGATCAGCTCTTCCTTCCTCTTGGCACTCAGGCAGCTTTCTCAGGTCCCTCTCAAGTCTCCTGGGAAAATCCAGCCTTCTGGGGCTGAGCTGACTTGCAGAGCGGCTCTGAGGAAGAGAGAGTTTTTGCCGGGCTTCAGACTCACTTCCTCCCACTGTGTCTCCAGCACAGTAATAGACTGCCGAGTCCTCCAGTTTCAGGCTGTGCATTTGCAGATAGACTTGGCTTTTGGAGTTGTCCCTGGAGATGGTGAAGCGTCCCTTGACTTTGTCCGAGTAGTAAGTGTCAGATGTACCCATTGTTGCAACCCACTCCAGCCCTTTTCCAGGGGCCTGCCTCACCCAGCTCATCCAATAACCCCCGAAGTTGAAACCAGAGCCTTGGCAGGAGAGATGGAGGGACTCTCCAGGCCTTCTTACATCCCCTCCAGATTCCACCAGCTGGGCCTCTGACAGGACACCTAAAATAAAAGTTGTTTTAATGAGTTCTCCTTTATGCAAGAATTAAAATGGAAAGAACCTGACTAGGGAAGAAGCAATTACCTCTGAGGACTGCTAGGAAGGAAACCAAATTCAGCCACAGGATCATTTTTGCTCCCGTTAAAAAAATAGAGGGGACTTGACAGGAAAGGATTCAGGAGAGGGCACAAACTTTGTGTTGGTGGGTGTAGCCTGAAAAGAGAAACCCACCTTTAAAGGGGAAATTGTGGCCCAATTTGCATATTGCTCTGCATAAAAGAGCCCCTCGGGGCATTGAGGTATAGATTTATTTCAACACACCGTTCACACATGGGACGTAGATGAAATTGCAGCTTTACACTGGAATAATTAAAGCTTCTGACACATGCTTCTCAATTAATGTAAGGGTTTTATGGTGACAGAAAGAAATCAGGCATTGAAATTTCCTCAAAAAGCCATGCTACAGTCCGGAAATAAAGAGGATGGCACATCGGAGTTCAAAATGGTTGCTCCACAGTTGTTCCCTTGACCACGTTCTTTGGAAGAAACCAAAATTAAGTCAATGCAGACCAAGCCATAAGGCCCAATTAATAGGCCACAGATCAATTTTAGATACACAACCAAGTCTCAAAGTTGGAATATAAATCATTGGAAGCCTGTACAATGTTTCTTAATGGTTTGGTTTTTAACTCAGCAGCCATATTGATTACAAATATTGGGGGGGGGGTTGGGTTGCCATTTTTAGGGTCTTCTTATCTGTTTTTAACTGCCCAGAGTTAATTCATAGTAAGACTCAAAAAGCGCGCTCTCCTACACTTATTCCATGGACTGAGAAACAAAAAGAAATGACTTTTCATTTTCCAAACAATTCAGTTTGTTCTATATTTAGATAAGCACATCTGTTCTCAACTCAGATGTGGCCTCATGGTGAGGAATGTAATCTCTTGGGATGTTAAATTTCCCTGAATTGCCTTCAGTGGTCTCTCAGGAAAATGAGAGTAAATGTAATGAAGCCTCCGAAGTGAGACAAGGCCTGTAGACCCTTCTTTTATTCCCCTCCCCCACGTCACCCCACCCATATGCAAAGCGATTCCATATGGCAACACTGCCCTCTGGTGTATAACCTGAGGAGGGGAGGCATCTCCATAACTTTCCCAGGAGATTATTGCATTTAGAAATGGTAATTAGGGCTCTGAAGTAATGAAAGAGCTCCACGGAACTTAAGCCAGTCTAGGGAGAAATCCAAAGCTGCTCTTTTGTTTATATGATAGGATATTCCTTTTGATGGGTTATTCTATGATATATTGTATTTTCTGGAGATGGTGTATTCTTATTTTTTCTCCTAAGTATCATGAAATCGTGTAAAAATGAGTTGGGAGGGACCATCTCGGTCATCTAGTACAAACCATCCCTAACTGGTGGGGAGCCAGACCCCCTCTGCAGACCCCCAACCAGAAGAGTCTGTTCCAGCCAGATTGAAGCAGGTCCCCCTTGTTCTTCCCTTGGCCTCGTTTTACTCCAGGCAGACTGGGTTGGAAGGGCTTATCATTGGTCAAAACCTGCTCTAAAGCAGTTCTGTATTCTCTCTGAGAGGAGAATAATTCTTAGCACCTCTTGTCCTTCTTCTACCATTCATTTGCAAAATATTTTGCTAAATATGAGTCTTAGAGGAAAGCATAATTTTATCCTCTTTTTATTTTTCTTTATTTCTTCAAACCTTTTTCCACTTTTTTTACATAAATTCCATTCACAGGACCCCTTTTGGCCATATCGTATGGTTCAAGTAAAGCAGAAGCAGTAACTCATTATACAGTCCTCTAGAAAAAAATGAGGCACTCAGTGCAAATCCAACCTTCTTTCCTCAACGTGGAGAGCTGTTCTGAGTAGCAGAAGGTATCTGCTTGGCTTCAACCTGCATTCTTGGCACTGTGTCATGCACAGTAATAGGCTGCCGTGTCCTCTGGCTTCAGGCCGTTCATTTCCATATACAGTTGGGTTTTGGAGTGGTCCCTGGAGATGGTGAAGCATCCATTCACTTTCTCCAAATTATACCTGGGATTTGAGGAGGTACCTATGTAGGCAACCCATTCAAGTCTTAGGCAACCCGAGGAGGAGGAGGAGGAGGAGGAGGAGGCAACGTAGTCTTCCTGTGTTGAGAAAGTACACTTGAGAAAGGGATCCTCAGATGAGCATCGCTGGCTCTTATTCTCTGAGGTTCAAACCCTCTTCCAATAATTGAACTCACAGATGCTTGCTCTTAGCCTGATGATATTTCTACAAATACTTCTCTACAGATTAGCAACTCTCAAAAGTGTATTTCTGCAATTAAGGCTGCATAGGCAGATATGCAGGATTGTAACAGGAGAAACAACAGAAGGATCAAAGGAGGGTCAGAGAAAACGGGAGCAATGAATTAGACTCCTTCTCTCATCCTTAAAACTGAGGACTTGAGCTCTGAGCCCTATTTTCTATGGGCTGATCTTGATGAACATGGAGCAAAACAAACTGCCTGGTTTGCAGTGGCTTCAAGGCAGATCTGAAAGCAGATGTGGGCAATTCAATTGATTTTATTACGGTCACTGACCAGTACAAGATACAATTCTATAAAAATATGCGCATTAGCATTTAGCCATAAAATATGAGCCATCTAAGTTAAAATAATTTTAAATTTGAGTTTACAATTTCATCCTCCTCTTTCTTCTATGAACTTGAACATCCTGATTGTTGCTTGCAAAAAAGGCTAATCTTTCTGCTCCTTGTTGCTTTCCATCTGTTGTATCTATGACATTACATTATTTATTTATTGTTATTATTTTTTACAATTATCAATCCACCAAAGAGGACCGAACATGTTTTTGCCAGTGAGGCAAGGCTGCCCCATTTCTCATCCATCCTAGCTTTCCTCATAGAAAATTGGATTCACAGTCCTCTCCTCTCCTCTCCTCTCCTCTTGACGTTTGTGGTGTGTTGCAGGGGAATATTTTTTTTTACCTGGTCTTCTTTATCATCTCCCTTCAACTTCACTGACTAAGTATGGTTTTCACTGGTATGAGCTGCTGTTTGTTCGTTCAGTCGCTTCCGACCCTTCGTGACTTCATGGACCAGCCCACGCCAGAGCTTCCTGTCGGTCGTCAACACCCCCAGCTCCCTCAGGGACGATTCCGTCACCTCTAGAATATCATCCATCCACCTTGCCCTTGGTCGGCCCCTCTTCCTTTTGCCCTCCACTCTCCCCAGCATCAGCATCTTCTCCAGGGTGTCTTGTCTTCTCATTATGTGGTCAAAGTACTTGAGTTTTAATATCATTCCCTCAAGTGAGCAGTCTGGCTTTATTTCCTGGAGGATGGACTGGCTGGATCTTCTTGCAGTCCAAGGCACTCTCAGGATTTTCCTCCAGCACCACAGTTCCAAAGGATCTATCTTCCTTCGCTCACATAGCATAAAATATTATCCTTTTTTATAATGCTATATATTAAATTACTATTTAGATAACTGTTTCTATGTTTTTAAGATCCTCTTTATCATGTCCACCCTTATGCCCTTTTCTCATTTTCTACCCCCCAAATTCTTTCACTGAGTTAAAGCCACACAAGTGTAGGACGAAAAGAAACAAAGAAACAAAAACAATATAAATTCATGTATTTAACAAATGCAAAATTCCTATTTGTGACAAAAAAAAGGGAGGGGGGAGGAACACTATTTCATCCTTTCCAATTCTTCTTCTATTCCCTTCCTTGATTTTCTTTGAGAATACAGGAAAAGAAAAGAAAAGGTAAAATATTGAGAATAACCTTTTCGTTTTGTTTTCTTTATAACTAAAATTTATCTATTCATTTTTATTAAGCATTCTAAACATGCAGAATGAAAAAGGAACTCTTCAAATGTTAAAAAAAACAACTTTAAAGTGTTTAGAAAAGGGACCATACAAGCACACTAGAAAACAAACTAAGAAAGAAAAAGGAAAGAATAAAATCTACCTTTCAGTTTATACTGATCAATAGTTAACTCTCTGCTAATAAATACACAGCTGCAATATAATCAGGACAATATAGGATTATCGGACAAGATGCAATTGCCAATATGTGTGATTGACGCAATCTACAAAACAGTTCTAAGCAACAGAATCTTTGCTCGGATATCAGATTGGCCTCCTCTCAGCTGGTTCTGCTCATGGAAAACACCTGGGGAAGTCAAGCAAGGGTTTCCCTCTTCTGTTGCCTCCATGACCAGCACTGTTTAATCTCTGCTTTAGCCTCATGGAAGCAGCAGCAGGAGGTGGCAAGTTCACACAGTCGCAGGCCTTATTTCAGCCATTGGCAGACCTCACAGTGGGCTCTCTCTGGACCATCCCTGCCTCCTTCTGACTGCAGATGGAGAGGGTCCTACACCTCCAGTTCAAGGAGGGAGCATCTCTCGGGGGCTTTAATTTCCCTCAGGAATATTTTGGATAACATTCATCCCTGACTCCTTCTCCTCCTCCTCTGCACTATTTTTGAAACAGGATTTCTTGGTGTGTCCTATGACTGATCTTGGGGCATAAGTTGTGACATTCGCAGAAGGAATGGGTCATGCTTTTGTTGGCAGATGCTGGGAAAGCCTTTAGCCCAGGAGAGGTCAAAAAAGTCACACACCAAGCATTTCTATAAAAATAATTTATTTACAGAAAGCAAAACAAAAACAAAACATATTTAAAGGACTTAGCTCCCCTTTGGAGCAAGCCTTGCTTGGATACATTGCCGGCAGAGAAAAAAAAAAAGAGGAAGTAAGAAACAAGTCCGGGCAGGTTTCCTCCCCCCAGGCTATTTTGCATGAAGCACGTGAGAGGAGACAATCAAATACAACCTTTTCACCGGCCAAAATGATTAGGTACAACAGCAGCTTAATCTGTTAGTAGGAAAAACTCAACAGTCCCCTTTTTACACTATAGATTAAGACGCAAACCAATCTTCTCTGACAACTTTATATGTCTTTCCATTCACATTACTTTACCATTATCTCCCCTTTGGTTTAACAGAAAGCTACCGTTCTTCTTCCTGTGTTTTTCCAAACCTAGGTTGTTATAATTCCAAGGCTTTTTAATGTGAAATGGCTTTTCATGCAGGCTTCAAAATCAAGCCTTTGTTTTTCTGTTGATGTGAACAGCAGCAAATCATCAACATAAATGCACAGATACATACAGCCTTGTTTGTCCTTCTTCATATATACACAGGGATCTGCTTTTCCTTTTTCAAAACCAAAACTCTGCAGTTTTTCATCTAATTTTTGGTTCCAGGATCTAGCAGCTTGTTTTAACCCATAGATTGACTTCTGCAGTTCACAGACTAGATTCTCCCCTTTTTCATAGCCAGGGGGTTGCTGCATGTATATTCTGTGGTCTAAATCTCCATAGAGAAATGCAGTTTGAATGTCATAGTGGTTAACTGACATTTCTTTTAGTGCAGCAACTTTTAACAGTAATCTAATTGATTCACCTTTAGTAACTGGTGCAAAAGTCTTGTCAAAGTCTAAATCTTTCCTTTGAGTGAACCCTTTTGCAACCAACCTTGCTTTATATGTTTGGATTTTGCCATCAGCATCCCTTTTCAGTTTGAAAACCCACCTACAACCCAGACAGCATTCATTGGGAGGTAGATTTACCAGTTTCCATGTTTTATTTTCTTTCAAGGATGCTAATTCCTGTTGCATGGCAGAATGCCAATTTTGTGCAATCTCAGGTGGTAAAGCATTCACTTGTTCTAAAGACTCAGGTTCTGTGAATATGTGAAAAGCCTTTACTGTTTCAGCCTGAAAACGTGATGGAGGAACGCCTTTATTACTCCTCTGAGATCTACGAGGTAATACAGGGCTTAAATTTTGACTCCTATCACTTTCCTGAGAAGCATCTGTCTCATCAGACAGATCTTCAGTTTGCTTTTCTGGTTTAATGTCCTCATCAGGCAAAAGATCACTATCAGCAAGTCCTTGCTGTTCTCTTGTGGGGGTCAGTTCAACTGGAGAGCTAGAATTTAATCTCCCCCAGTTTTGTTCAGCAAAAGAAGCGCTTTTGCTAATTATTAATTTCTCTCCCATTATGAACCTGTAGCTCCTCTGGTTTTGTTCATAGCCAACAAAGATGGCTTTCTTTGTTGTGGGGCCTCCTTTCCTTCTCTGCTGTTTTGGGACGTGAACCCATGCAGTGCTACCAAACACTCTAAGATGGTTTACCTTTGGTTTCACACCATAAAACAAATGGAATGGAGTGTCCTGAATCACAGAGTTATACAACCTGTTCTGTACATAAGTGGCAGTAGATATGGCCTCTCCCCAGTACTTAAAACATAATCGTGAATCTTTTAACATGCATTCCATCGCATTTTGCAAGGTTCTGCCCTTTCTTTCAGCAACACCATTTTGCTGAGGGGTGTACAGGTTAGAAAGAATTTGTTCTATCCCCTTTTCCACTAGGAACCTTCTGAATTTGTGAGAAAGGTATTCTCCTCCTCTATCACAATGGAGTGCAGATACAGGCCTAGGGAATTATCCATTTGCCCATGTCACAAAACTTTTAAATTTCTCAAATGACTCATCTTTATGTTTTAAGATGTAGATAAATGTGTATCTTGAGAAATCATCAGTGATGGTCATTGCATTCCTTGCTTGTCCAAGACTTGGAGCAAAAGGACCAATAATGTCAGAGTGTACAATTTCCAAAGGTCTAGTAGTAACTCTGTCTCTGTGCTTACTCACAGGAGCTTTTAGCGTTTTGCATTCTTTGCAAACTACACAGTCTAAGTATTTATCACAGGGTTTTATCTTTAGGTCAGCACACAGCTGTGGCATTTGTGCTATATACTTGAAATTAGCATGACCAAATCTCCTGTGCATCAGGTGTACACATTGGTCATGATATGGTGTGTTGCCAACTGCAGCCTTGCAGCTTGGCTTCCTTGCATTTTGCACAATGTACAAGGAGTCTTTTAACATACCAGTAGCACACAATTTCCCATGTTTACGTATCTCACAACCATTTTTCTTAAATGTTATGATATACCCTGTTGCAGCCAATTGTGCCACAGATAAAAGGTTTGATTGTAAATTTGGCACATACAACACACCTTTTACAGTTTCTCCTAAGCAGGATAAATACAAGTCACCTTGTCCCATAATTTTGGTCACAGACCCATCAGCCAAAGATACACTTTGTCTTTCAGTTTTAGACAGTGACACAAAAGAGCTTTTACAATTACATAAATGACAACTGGCCTCAGAATCTAACACCCATACATCAGAATTACCCTTCTGAGCAACCTGTGCAATTTGGGTTGTCTGAAGAGCCTTCTTCTGTGTTGCCCTTGTGTCCTTCTTCTCTGTCTTTCTACTCTTGGGTCTCAAGGCACAGTCTCTTTGCAAATGTCCAGCTGAACCACAAGTGAAGCATCGCTGGCTTGCTAGCACTGTGGCCTCAGGTTCCAATCCCTTCTTTTCCCTCATTTTCTGGTCTTGCAGCTTTCCAGAAGAGATGGGGGGGGGATCTTTCCTCTCTCTTCTCCCATTCAGCGAGTAAGCGCTGTGTAACATACGATGGGGTGAGGTCAGCTTCAGGCATAGCCTCCAGGGTACAAATCAGCGTGTCCCACATTGCATTTAGTGAGGACAGGAGGATATAGGATTTTGCGAGAGGTGTAAATTCCATTCCTCTCTCCTGCAGCTCAACAAACAGCTGCTGAATATAATGCAGGTGCTCAGGAAGGCTATCTCCTTCTGCAAGGTAGGCTCTGTACAGCTTTTTCATCAGAGTAACTTTACTCCCTGCTGTTGCCTTTACATATAAGTCTCTCAAAGCGTCCCAAAGTTGCTTTGCAGACAGCATGCCTCGCACATGGTCTAGCTGATTGTCCTCAACTCCCAAGATAATGGTGGCTCTAGCCCGCTCATCCTGTCTCAGCCATTCAGCACTGGGATTTTGGGGGTTTTGCTCACCAATTTGCAGCCAAAGATTCTCTTTGTGAAGATACATCTCCATCTTCAGGGCCCAATTCAAATAGTTGGTCTCTGATAGGCGCTCCAGAGGCATCGCTGAGGGCTGGGAGGTAGCCATGGCTTCTTCCTTCTTCTGCAAGTCAGCTCAGCTAGCTTCTTTGTCCTGTAGACCGGCAGTTTCTGGAAAATCTCCAGGCGGCTCCAAAGAAAATCTTCACAGGTCTTTGCTACCTGCCTTTAAATTGTGCATGAGGTGTGGAGCTGATCTCTTTTTTCTCTCTGGGTTTTACTGGGCTGCTCACTGGGCCCATAACCTGTTGGCAGATGCTGGGAAAGCCTGTAGCCCAGGAGAGGTCAAAAAAGTCACACACCAAGCATTTCTATAAAAATAATTTCTTTACAGAAAGCAAAACAAAAGCAAAACATATTTAAAGGACTTAGCTCCCCTTTGGAGCAAGCCTTGCTTGGCTACATTGCCGGCAGAGAAAAAAGAGGAAGTAAGAAACAAGTCAGGGCAGGATCCTCCCCCCAGGCGATTTGCATGAAGCACGTGAAAGGAGTCAATCAAATACAACCTCTTCACCTGGCCAAAATGATTAGGTACAATAGCAGCTTAATCTGTTAGTAGGAAAAACTCAACAAAAACATGACTCAAAAACAACAAGAAACTTTAATAACTAATTCAGGTTCTACAATAGAAAAAAGATTAGATACTTAGGAGTAAAATTATCAACAAATAATATAAATATTATTTCAAACGAATTAGCGGAAAATCTGGAAGGAAATAAAAATTGATATGGAAAGGTAGTGAAAATTACAATGATCTTTGCACAGAAAGATATCCGTAATCAAAATGAATGTATTACCGAAGATGCTATTTCTTTTCCAAACATTACCAACTCTAATCAATGAAATAATATTTAAAGTATGACAAAAAGATATCTCATTTTTTATTTGGCAAGGAAAAAGACAACGAATTAAATTGATTTTTTTACAAGATGCTAAAGAAAGAGGAGGGTTGGGGTTACCAGATCTTAAATTGTACTTTGAAGCTTGTTGCTTTCTGGGGATAAGAGAATGGTTAACGTCAGAAAATCCAAACCTTCTACAGCGAGAGGGACATGAACTTAGATGTGGGTGGCTGCATCTATTTGGAATGAAAAAGCAAAAATGAACAAGGAATTGAGAAATCATACTATTAGAAAAGTATTATTGAGGGTTTGGGATAAATATAACAGTAGATTATTACCAAACATACCAGTGTGGATATCGCCACAAGAAGCTTTTGCAAGGAGGGAAAGTTTAGATGATAAGATAAAATGGTTAAGATATAAAGATCTGATCAAATATGAACGAGATACACCTGTGCTAAAAACAAGAGAAGAAATAGGAGGAGAAGGACACCGGTGTCATTGGTTCACATATATGCAGTTAAATGAACGATTTAAATGAGATAAAAAAATATATAAATTTAAAAAAGAAAAAACATAGATCGAAAAACAGTTATGTATAAATAATGAGCATATTATGACAAAGATGTAGAAAATATTATTACAATTAAATCAAGAAGTTGAACAGGTCAAAGAGTGTATGATTAATTGGGCAAGAAATTTTGGTTATAACATTTTATTAGATAACTGGAAAACAATGTGGACAAAGCCATTAAAATTTACATTGTGTTATCATTTATTGGAAAACTTGTATAAAATGATGTTCAGATGGAACCCAACTCCACAAAAAGATGCAAAATTGCATAAAAACGTTTCTAATGTATGTTGTAAATGTTCACAAAGGGAAGGAACATTTTACAAATCACTTTGCCTTCTCCCAGTTGGAATGCAAGAAATGCATGAAAACAAAGGGACAATCTTCTATCCTCCCTAAATTTGTATAAAAATTTTGGATAAAGGTGATACACTATCCATTCACGTAATATGGATTTTTTTTAAAGAATTTTGAAATTGTGGGCAAGTCCTTATAGGAGTCAAGACAGGCGTGTTGAATAATTCTTACCTAAGATATAGAGCAAGGTTACATTTTATAAATAAAAACCTAGCATTCCCATGTGGAGGTTCTGGTGATGATTTTCATAAATCACAGATCAAAATCTACAAGGTGAGATCATAGGAGTTATTTCAGTATTTTCTTCCATTTAATTTTCCTGTTGTAAGAAAAGAGGCTGAGCGATTCCAACCTGAATTCCTGATTCTTTCAGGAGGGTACTGAGATTTGCCATTTTCTTCCTATCCAAAAGGAGAACAGCTCCCACAATGCCCAGGCCAGGATCAGCTGTTGGTCCCTCTTGGCACTCAGGCAGCTTTCTCAGGTCCCTCTCAAGTCTCCTGGGAAAATCCAGCCATCTGGGTCTGAGCTGACTTGCAGAGCTGAACTGAGGAAGGGAAAGTTTTTGCTGGGCTTCAGACTCACTTCCTCCCACTGTGTCTCCTGCACAGTAATAGACTGCCGAGTCCTCCGGCTTCAGGCTGTTCATTTGCAGATACAGCTGGCTGCGGGAATCGTCCCTGGAGACGGTGAAGCGTCCCTTGACTTTGTCTGAGTAGTAAGTGGTAGAGTCAAGCATCTCTGGATCTATGCTGGACACCCATTCCAGGCCTTTCCCTGGAGCCTGTCGCACCCAGCTCATAGGGAGAACACTGAAGTCAGATCCAGAGGCTTGGCAGGAGAGACGGAGGGACTCTCCAGGCCTTCTCACATCCCCTCCGGACTCCACCAACTGGATCTCAGACTGAACTCCTAAAGAAAACAAAGGTGTTTCAATGAGATCTCCTGAATACAAAAGCAGAAAATTGAGGGAAATTCTATAGAGAGGGAAGAATTACCTTGGAGGACTACTAATAAGGAGAAGAAGTTTAGCCATGGGATCATTTTTGCTCCCTTTAATGAACGGAGGGGAATTGGCAGGAAAGGATTCAGGAAAGTGCAAACTTTGTGTTGGTGGGTGTAGCCTGAAAAGGTGAAACCATGGGGCGCTTTTAAAGAGGAAATTGTCTGTCAATTTGCATATCACTTGGCATAAAAGAGCCCCTCAGGGCATTGATGTCATAGATTTCCTTGCACAAATCTGACACTGGGGATTTTCAACATAAATTTCCAGTCCTGCAAAAATTGAACGCATTTTTTTTTTCTGTGACGACATAGGAGAAAGGCAGGTTTACATTAGAGTAATTAAAAGAGGGAGAAGCCAAATTTCCCCACCTCTCCAAAGGGATTCAAGGCAACAGAGAATGAACATCCCCTAAGAACTTTTGGGAGAGACATTTTAGAGCTAGAACATGAAACCAACAGTGCATCTGAGTTTGGGAGTATTTCCCACCTTGCTTGCCTTTTTGAAGACACCCAAAACAATGCCAACCTAGCTATGAGGCACAATCTGTGCGTTGGAGTTGAATCAGAGAAATCACGGGGAAATAAAGACTAGACAGAGCCAATAGTGTGTTCTTTGCTTCTCAGATTGGTTTTTAACTCAGCAGTTGTTTGGATTTTATATACTGCTTGTTTTAGTTTACTATTTTGTGTTCTGTTCTTAACAGTTGCTGGTTGCCCAGAGTTAATTCAAATAGATAGGCAGCCATATTAATTGAAATAATAACAATAACAATAATAATGATTAATAATAATAATAGCAACAATAGTAAGTCATGACTTCATGGTAAGGATTGTAGCCTCCTGAGATGTGGAATATTCTTGAGACTTGTTCAGTGAACGATTACGGAAGTACGAAAAAAAAGGAATGGTGCCCCCCAAATGAGGCCGTCTCCAATGGCACTTGCTTTATCTCCCTACCCCACCCCCACCCCAGACACAGACCATGGGATTCAGTGTGGCAACGCTGCCCCCTGGTGTGGGAAGTGAAGAGAGCAGCCCTCGGCCCAATTCCACACAGACATTTGTTCCAGGCAAAATTCTCCTCAGTACGCCTATGGCTCTTTGGATGTTTGGAAGGATTATTCCACATTGGCATTTCCTGCCTCCAGCCATGACCCTATATCATATCCCATTCCAGTATCCTGTCTGAAGCCAGTATCATCCAGATCAGATCGCAAGCAGTGAAGTTGCAATTGGAAGCTTCAGGCCATATTAATAATTATGTCTTTCCTTCCAGCAAACTCTCTGGTTGGATACCTGGAAAAAAAGAGTCCTAAAGATCTCACTAGAGGGCTGATTTCTTCTTCTGTTGTATATGGACAGAAGACATCCCCCTGTAATGGGAACAGAGGAAACAAATTGGGGCAAAAGTATTGCATTTGTCCTTCTCCTCTCATTCCACCTCCTACGCCCTATAGGAGTTGGCCGGAAAATTGACAGAGAAACCCAAGTTATTTTTATAATAAATTACATTTTGATGAAATAAATTAGAACCTATAGTTAGGTATACATTAGAATTCAAAGAGCATCTTTTCAGAATTTTCAGGGGGAAAAAGGTGGAGAGAAGTCCAAGAGGAGGGACGGATAGTGCTCCCTCAACATCTTGCCACCCCTCCTTGGAGCTCACTGCAATGTGTCACTGACTATGATCACAATTTGGAAATGAGGAACAAGTGATTGATCTCTGTGAATGACCAAAGGAGCATTTCTTTCAGGGTAAGTAAAACTGTGCATTGCAGCTCTTCACCAATTCAGAACAGAGTTTCAAGAATCAATTCTTCAACCCAATATGGACAAGAATTGTTTGAACACCACTGGAGTAGACACAAAATTTGGTCCTGAAATTGTGGTAAACCACTGTTCTTATCTATGGCTTGTGAAATAAATTAGAATTGATTAGATTCCAGCATAACACTAGTGAAAGAAAGAAAAAAAATTGCAACGTGAAATTTCTAGGTCCACTCAACTCCCAATGTTAAAGTGAAGGAAACCACATTACCATCAGCTTGTCCTTCTGTAAAAAGTCTTTCTTTTTTAAAGTATTTTTTTCCTGTTTTTTTTTCCCATCCTAATGGAAAAAAGCTCCCACAATGCCCATGCCAAGATCCGCTCATCATTCCTCTTGGCAATCAGAAAGCTTTCTTGGGTTTCCCTCAAGTCTCTCAGGTCTCTCTGGCAAATCCAGCCTTCTGGGGCTCAGTTGAATTGCAGAGCTGCTCGGACGAATGGCAGGTTTGACCTTTTCATTGAACTTTTAAGATCATTACAGAAATGAAAAAATGTGACTCCAAAATGAGACAAATGAGACACTGGATTTATTTCCCCACCCTGCTGCACCCTGTGCATAGCCAATGCAATAATGTGACCACACTCCCCCCTGCTGTAAACGTTCAGGAGGACAGGCATCTACCTTTTTTTCCAGGATTGTAACTGAGGCAGAGAAGGCATGAAGGTTGTCCAGGAGATCTAGGCAGGTCTGTTGTCCGTGGTGCCAGGCTTTCACAGGCCATATAAACACCATAGACACAGACATTGGGTTTGTCAGGGAAGACACCAAGGACAACAGACTGGCATTTCTAGACTGTGAGGTTCTTACTGGGACCTGTGGCAAGGTAGAAATACAGATGTACAGGAAACCCCCACACACAGACCAGTACCTGATGTTTGACTCCCACCATCCATGGCAGCACAAAATAGGAGGCATCAGGACACTACGTCACAGGGCAGAAACCATCCCCACCTCCATGGATGCCAAAAAGAAAGGAAACCAGCACCTGAGGTCCTGTGGGTATCCTAATTGGGCCTTCATTAAATCTAAGTCTACCCCTAGACCTAAAACAATGGCAGACAGGGCTGAGACTCAGAGTCAACGGAAGAACCTGGTCCTTACTTACAGGCCGGCGTGTCGGAATGGATAAAATCAATATTTGGAAAACACCCCATACCTGTATTTTTCAAACCCACTAACACACTGAGACAGAGGCTTGTACACCCTAATGATCCAACACCGAAACATAAGAGGAGCAACGTAGTAAATGCAATCCAGTGCAGGGAGGAGTGTTCTGAGCTGTACTTTGGGGAAACCAAATAGCCTTTACACAAGAGGATGGCCCAACACAGGAGGAGCAACAGCACAGGACCAGAATCAGCAGTTTACCTTCATCTAAAAGAAAAAAGACACTCATTTGAGGACAACAATGTTCACCTTTTGGACAGAGAAGAAAGGTGGTTAGAGAGGGATTCAGGAATCCATTCTTGCCAAAGTGGAAAATCCTTCCCTCAATAGAAGCGGAGGCCTCAGACACAACTTCTCCCCCATTTTTCATGCTGCTCTTTCATCAGTCCCCAGGAAGATTAAGACCACCAGGAAGGCCACTCTTAACGATCCACTCGGGGATGAACACAGGATCTAGGAGTAAGACATCCCAAACACAATCCACACCTCCATGGCACAATTAACAGCCATTCAGGTGCAGGGACAATGCAGCCACCTTGGGAAACATATATGGGGTCCCCTCACCAACCTTGGCCCAGACTGAAGTAGCTACCAAAAAGAAAGAAATCCAGTTGCCATGACTCAACCTACAGACAGTTTCCCGTAATAGGTCATTTGGATACTCAATCCTTGTTGACCACTTGAGGCCTGACCTTTGACTCTGACAAACACTGAAAAAAACGATTTGTTACCATTGATACCTGGCTACCTGGCATCTCTGTGACTTGCTCCTTGAACAAGAACAAAATACCAACAAGGACTTCTGGGAAGGAGGTTCATAATTGACATAGTTTGAATCTCTTGGCTTTGCCCAGCTGAGGGGAGAGAGGCTGGATTAAGGGAATTGAATATACATATATTAATGTGGAAAGAATGAGAAAAGAGCAACATTTAGAAAAGAATTGAATGGGGGAGAGTTGGCGATATGGAGGACCAACAGAGACTGAACTGCAAAATTTGTCCAGGTAGAATTGTAGGTAAAGTTTTTAAACTTTTTTAAAAACAGCCCAGGTTATTCTACTGCCCTGAATTTTCTGCAGTCTCCCCTACCATACTGCTAACCAGGTTCCACAGTGAAAATGCTAAGGTCAGGCCTATATTCCCACTTGCTAAGATGGAGATTCATCTGCTGCTTCTCATTCCAATTACACAAATTCAACCTCCTGAGATGGAAGGAACTTGCAGGGCTGCTCAGAGGAAGGGAAGGTTTTTTCCAGGCTTCAGACTCACTTCCTCTCACTGTGTCTCCCGCACAGTAATAGACTGCCGAGTCCTCCGGCTTCAGGCTGTCCATTTGCAGATAGATTTGGCTTTTGGAGTTGTCCCTGGAGATGGTGAAGCGTCCCTTGACTTTATCCAAGTAGTAAGTGCTAGATGAGTCTGTAGTTATGTGGGCCACCCATTCCAGGCCTTTTCCTGGAGCCTGCCTCACCCAGTCCATCCAGTAGCTGCTGAATGTGAATCCGGAGGCTTGGCAGGAGAGATGGAGGGATTCTCCAGGCCTTCTCAGGTCCCCTCCAGACTCCACCAACTGGCCCTCTGACTGGACACCTAAAAAAAAAAGTATTTCAAAAAGGTCTTGTATGTACAAGAATTAAAATGGAAACATCCTGAAGAGGGAGGAAACAATTACCTCTGAGCACTGCTAGTAAGGACACCAAGTTTACCCAGAGGATCATTTTGCTCCCTTGAATAAATGGAGGGGAATTGACAAGTGAGTGTTTGGGAGACTGCACAAACTTTGTGTTGGTGGGAGTAGCCTAAAAAGAGAAACCCTGGGGCTCCTTTAAAGGGGAAATTTTGGCCCCATTTACATATCGCTCAGCATAAAAGAGCCCCTCGGGGCATTGAGGTATGGATTTCTTTCAACACACCTTTCAGATACAGGACATAGGAGTAAGGGCCTCTTTAGACTGGAATAATTAAAGCAAGATATGACTGAAACTCATTTCAAGAAAGTGTTTTTAGGTGACAGAAAGAGATCATGCACTGAAATTTCCTTAAACAGACACGTTAGAGCCGGCACATCGGAGTTCAGAATGGTTGCTCCACAGTTGTTCCGTTGACCACCTTCTTTGGAAGACACCCAAAATAAGTGAATGCAGACTGAGCCATGAGGCCCAATTTGTAAGCCACAGTCGAATTAGGCATACACATCCAAGTCTCAAACTTGGAATCAAAGAAATAATATTGGAAGCCTTAGGGGTGTTCCTTATTTGTTTTGTTTTTTACTCAACAATCTTATGGATTTCATATATTGGTTGCTTTTTGGTTGCCATTTTGTATGGTCTTCTGTGTTATTAACTGCCCAGAATTAATTCATCTTACGATTCATAAACCTGCCTCTCCTACAATTATTCCATGGACTGAGAAACACAAATAAATGACTTTGCATTTTCCAAACAATTCAGTTTGTTCTATATTTAGCAAAGCACATCTGTTGTCAACTCGGATGTGGCTTCATGGTGAGGAATGTAATCTCCTGGGATGTTAAACTTTCTGGAGGTCTTTTCAGTGATCTCTTAGGAAAATAAGAGTATATATACTGATGTCTCTGAAATGAGACAAGGCCTGTAGACCCTCCCTTGATTCGCCTCCCGCATCGCCACCCGAAACATATGCAAAATGATACAGTGTGACAATACTGCCCCCTGCTGTAAAACTTGAGGAGGGGAGGCATCGGCATAACTTCTGAGAAGAGTCTTCCATTAAAAATTTAGGGCTCAAAATAAACGAAAGATCTCCTGGAAGCTATATTTACTTATTCATTCATTCATTCATTCATTCATTCATTCATTCATTCAATTTATATTGCCACCCATCTCAATCTAGTGACTCTGGGTGGCTAACAACAATAAAAACAGTGATAATATAAAACAATAAAAACAATAAGAAAACTTAAATATAAATATAAATACAGCCGAGTGATCTTAAAAGCCACCGTAACATAACCATGAAACAGGGCCATTCCCGCACTCGGGGACCCAGGCCTGGGCACAAAGCCAGGTCTTCAAGGCCTTCTGAAAAGCCAAGACAGGCATGTTGAATTATTCCTACCTAGGATAAATATCAGGGTTATATTTGATGAAATAAAAATCTAGCATTGCCATGTGGAAGTTGTGGGGCTGATTTTCCTCAATCATAGATCGAAAACTACAAGGTGAGACCATAGCAGTCATTTCAATATTTTTTTCCATTCAATTTTCCTTTTGAGCATAGAAGCTGAGCGATTCCAATCTTTCTCCCACCTGGAAGTTAGTGGGGCAGAAGGCAGTCGAGGCCTCCCTGGGTGGGGAGGGGGTGGCAGCAGGAACTGCCAGGCAGCTACCAAAGGCAAGAAGAGAGTCCAAACTCAATGGACCCGGGAGGCTTCTGGGAGAGGGTCTCTGCAATTCCCAACTTTTGGTTTTCTTGGCTCTGCCCAGCTGTGTGGAGGGAGTGTCAGGATTAAGGGAATTAAATATATATTAATGCCGAAGGAATGAGAAATGAACAACATGTAGAAACAAGTTTAACTGAGGAGAGATTGTGGTATTCAGAGAACTAAATGGGAATGAACTGAAATATTCATCAAGGAAGAAATGTAGGTCATGAGTCCCTATTTGTTCCTCTCATGAAATTTTAACTTAAAAAAAAAAAAGCTTCCTAGTATATTCTCCTGCCCTATTATTTCCTTCTTGTCCCTCAACCAAGTGCTAAGAAGATTAAACACTGTTTTTTCCAAGATCAGCTCTGGGCTTCCACTTCTTTTCATGGAGGTTTATCTGAACTTTCTTGGTTATAATACATGCATTGAACCTTCTGTGACTGAATCAACTTGCAGAGCGACTCAGAGGAAGGGAAGGTTTTTGCCAGGCTTCAGACTCACTTCCTCTCACTGTGTCTCCTGCACAGTAATAGACTGCTGTGTCCTCTGGCTTCAGGCTGTTCATTTGCAGATAGAGTTGGCTTTGGGAGTTGTCCCTGGAGACGGTGAACCGTCCCTTCACTTTGTCCGAGTAGTAAATAGTACTGGAACCTGGATTTATGTATGCCACCCATTCCAGCCCTTTTCCAGGGGCCTGTCTCACCCAGTACATGTAGTAGCTGCCGAAGTCAAATCCAGAGCCTTGGCAGGAGAGACGGAGGGACTCTCCAGGCCTCCTCACGTCCCCTCCAGACTCCACCAACTGGCCCTCAGACTGGACACCTACAAAGAAAGGTGTTTCGGTGAAATCTCATGTATACAAGAATTAAAATAGAAAGAAACTCTGTATAGAGGGAAAAATTACCACTGAGGACTGCCAAAAAGGACACCAGGTTTAGCCACAGGATCATTTTTGCCCCCTTTAATGAATGGAGAGGAGTTGATATGATAGGATACAGGAAGGTGCACAAGCTTTGTGTTGGTGGGTGTAACCTGACAAGGAAAACCGTGTGTCTCCTTTAAATGGGAAATTTTGGGCCCATTTACATATCACTCAGCATAAAAGAGCCCCTCAGAGCATTGAGGTATAGATGTCTTTCAACACACCTTTCACATACAGGACATAGGAGAAAGGGCAGCTTAGACTGGAATAATTAAAGCAAGATCTGACAGAACCTCCTCATCCAACTAAGGGTTTTAAGGTGACAGGAAGAAATCATGCCCTGAAATTTCCTTAAACAGCCACGTTAGAGCCCAGACATGGAAAGGATGGCACATCGGAGTTCAGGATGTTTCCTTCGCAGTTGTTCCCTTGGCCACGTTCTTTGGAAGACACCCAAAATAAGTGAATGCAGACCGAGCCATAAGGCCCAGTTTGTAAGCCACAGTTGAATTTTACATACACATCCAAGTGTCAAAGGTGGAATTAAAAAAAATCATATTGGAAGCCTGAAGGGTGTTCCATATTAGTTTGGTTTTTAACTCGCAGTTGTATGGATTTCATATCTTGTTTTTTGTTTGTTTTGCTTGCCATTTTTTATGGTCTTCTTATGTGTTATTCGCTGCCCAGAGTTAATTCATACAAATACTAATAAAAATGCCTTTCCTACACTTACCCCATGGACTGAGAAATACAAATAAATGACTTTGCACTTTCCAAACAATTCAGTCGGTTCTTTATTTAGCAAAGTACATCTGTTGTCAACTCAGATAGGACTTTGTTGTGAGGAATGTAATCTCTTGGGATGTCAAACTGTCTTGAGCTCTTTTCAGTGAACTGTTAGGAAAATGAGAGTAAATATAATGATGCCTCCGAAGTGAGACAAGGCCTGTAGACCCTTCCTTGGTTCCCCTCCCCTACCCCCTCCCCCTCCCCCTCCCCACACATATGCAAAGCGATTCCGAGTGGCAACACTGCCCCCTGGTGGAAAATATGAGGATCAGAGGCATCTCCATAACTTTCCCAGGAGATTCTTGGATTAAAAAAATAGGGCTCAGAAGAAAGGAAAGATCTCCAGGAAACTTAAGCAGGTCTAGGGAGAAATCCAAAGCTGCTGTTTTGTTATATGATTGGAAATTACTTTTGATTGGTTACACTAGGAGATAATATATTTTCTGGAGGTCATTTATTCTTTTGCTTTTTCCTCCTAAATGTCATGAAACCATGTAAAAATGAGTTGGGAAGGACCATCTAGGTATAAAGTTCGATTGTGCCCCTGCCTCTAAAAACAAAACTTATGCAGAGCCAGAAGGGGAAGACAAAACTTAAGGGAGAATTGAGGAATTGGAAACCAGGAGTGACTCAGCAGAGCGGGAAAATGTGGAGATGCTGATTGGGCAGAAACTGGAGGGAGATTTAAACCCCCCAATCAGTGCTTGTGAAAGGAGAGCTGAGAAGTGAGCAAAGCGAAAGGCAACACAATTGGTGTGATGATTGCCTTAATCCCAATAAAACGCTCAGACTTCAAATCAAAGTTTAGGTTCTGATTTTATTTAGAATACAGTGCAAACAGGAAGAAAGCAGAGAATGAGAAAAGCACGCCTAAAGTCAAACTAAATAGCCCCACTTCAAACAGTGTCCCACCCACCCCCTTCATTCATTACAATCCCCCATTCCCAGGTGCTCCTAACGAGCTCTGCTGATCAACGGGCAAAAAGACCTTGACATTAAAAAGATAACCCAAACACATTCCTACACGGCACAGGCAGACAGAGCTCTCCATACAAGGTTTACCAGCAGCACCCTCCCAGCCAGGAGCACGCATCAACACTCTGGCATGCGAACCATTATGATGCACAGGAACATTGAAATGGGGAACATGACAATTGGCTACTGAGGAGAAATGGCATTAAAAGGATCAGATAAAAAGGCTTCCATGCCAAGAGCAAGCTGCCAGAGACAACCGATCCACAGAGCTCACCGCTTCCTTAGGAGAGTCCTTACCAGAATGCGGAGCCTCGCCTGTAGCTGACACGGAATCAGAGCCAGCTCCTTCTACTCATGGACTTACTACCTCCTCCTCGCACTGTCCCAGCCAAGTCCTGTATTCCCTCTGCAGTCAAGCCTTGTTCAAGCAACCTAGCCAAGCAGCATCGTGCCTTCCGATCCCAGCTATGCCTCGCTGAGTCCAGCCATGCCTTTCGATTTAAGCCAAGTCTTACCAAGTCCAGCTTTGCTTTCTGATCCAAGGCATATTTTGCAAAGTCCAACCTTACTCCCAGACTCAAGTCTTGTCTTGTCGAGTCCAGTTGTACTTCCAGATTCAAGCCTTCTCTTGCCAAGTTCATCTGTGTTTCCAGATTTGAGCCTCATTCTGCCGAGTCCAGCCATGCTTCCAGATCTAAGCCTTGCCTTGCCAAGTCCAGCCTTGTCTCCAGATTCAAGCCTTGTCTTGCTGGTCCAGCCGAATCCAGTCCTGTCTCCAGCTCCCAGCTCTCTCTTGCCATTCCAGCCAAGTCAAGCCCTGCCTCCAGTTCCAAACCTCATCTAGTCAGTCCACCCAAGCCTTGTCTCGCCTCCAGTTCGAAGCCTAGTCTAGTCTTGTTGCTCCAGCAGAGCCCTAACTTGCTGCCACGGTCAAGCCTAGCCTCACCTCCTTGCTGGTCGCTGCAACTTTGACTTGTCTTCCTCCACTACCTGGATGGACTTGAGTGAATAGTGCTATTTAAAATATGAATTCTTTTCTGATGCAAATAGTTAATTGTAAATAAGGAACTCCCTTTTGTAGTCTGCCTGGCTGTCTCTTAGGCCAAACAGGACACTAGGTCATTGAGTAAAAACCATCCCTGAGAGGTGGGGAGCTGACCCTCTCTCCAGACCTCCAACCAAAAGAGGCCATTCTAGCCAGATCAAAGCAGAGCAGCCCCATTCTTCCCTCACCCTCGTTTTACTCCTGGCAGTCAAGGTTGGAAGTGTTTATCATTTGTCAAAATCTGCTCTATACTAGTTTTGTATTCTGTCTGATAGGAGAATAATTCTGAACATCCCTTGTCCATCTCCTACCATTCATTGAGGGTGGATGACTGTAGTTTTATTAAATATGGGACTTAGAGGAAAATATAATTTTATCCTCTTTTTATTTTTCTTTATTTCTTCAAACAATATTCCACTTTTTTTACATAAATCCCATCTCTACATTCACAGGACCCCTTTTGGCCATATTGAATTGTTCAATTAAAGCAGAAGCTATAGCTGAATATACAACATCCTCAGAATAAAAGAGGCACTCAGTGCATTGACCTTCCACTTTTCCTTGAAGGTATATTCCACTGAGGAGAGGAGAGGAGAGGAGAGGAGAGGAGAGGAGAATTGTCCCTTAATTTACAAATGTCTTTGGATATAAAAGTCTCTCTCCATTCACATGATAGATTTCTCTGAAACTATTTTGAGATTATTGGCAACTTCTTATAGGAGTCTGTTCTGTGAAGTGTCCAACCAGTGATCAGGTGTCCAGGCAATTGGTTCTTTTAGATCCAGAGACAATAAGCACACCAGTGGATAAAGAAAGGTTAAGCTTTGTTATAAACTTAAGCAAAGAGATCTAAACAGAAACACAGTTTAACCAGAAACAGTCTAGGCAGATTAAACAGAAAATATAAAAAACATAGCATAAAGAAAGAGAAATCATACATACGAAGCAATCTGATCCTATTCCCTTTAGCTGCCTGGAGCTTCCTTAATAAGGACTGCAGGAATACCCCTTAGGATGACAATTTTCTGCAGCACCCAGTGTGCAGAACCTGCACACAAGCTCCCAAATTCAAAAGAACATTCCTCTTTTATCAAAGTCTGGACCTCAAAACTCTTGACCAGGTTTCTGTGGTACCAAGGCTGCAGGACACTACCTTGACCTGTTTATCACATCATCTAAGAGCCTGGGAAGCTATACAGATAATCTAGTGCCTAACAAAAACAATCTGGGGGGTTTCTCTTATCTCTCCCCCACTCATAAAAGAGATATTTTCTGGAGGGCTGTTGGAGGAGTGGACTTATTCTCCACCCCATGCCAAACAGAAATTAAATAACAAGCCTGTTAAATATCTGTAGAACTTAATATAAACTCTAATCTTCTTTGGTGAGGGAGGAAAATCAAAATATGTCACTTAACTTCTCGAAATAACAAAGGTCTTCCACATTTCCTCTACGCTCCACCCCTGGAATATTTTAATTAAGTATGAGAGATTTTTCTATAAATATGGAGTGTCAATAAAACAAGAGTTTTTTTATTTTACTTATTTACTTATTTATATTTCAAATTTCATCACCAACCATCTCACTTGAAGAGCGACTCTGGGTGGTTCACAATAAAAGGTTATGTGATTTAAATAAGCAATCGAGAATGATAGGCATACCACAGTGGTTGAACTTCCACATGTCAGAAAGTCAAGTAATCCATTTATCACCAAACTTTTCCCAAATGGCTGAGAAAGATAATTAATCATTTTTTCCCATATTTATTTCCCATTTAATTTCCATGTTGAGCAAAAAGGCAGAGCAATTCCAATCTTCCCCCCACCCGGAAGTTAGTGGAGGGGATGGCAGGTCGAGGCATCCCTGGGTGGGGAGGGGGTGGCAGCAGGAACTGCCAGGCAGCAACCAAAGGCAAGAAGAGAGTCCAAACTCAATGGACCCAGAAGGCTTCTGGGAGAAGGTCTCTGCAATTCCCAACTTTTGGGTTTCTTGGCTCTGCCCAGCTGTGGGGAGGGAGTGTCAGGATTAAGGGAATTGAATTTATACATTTATATGGAAGGAATGAGAAATGAGCAACAGGTAGAAAAGGATTTAACTGAGGAGAGTTGGTGGTATTCTGAGAATCAAATGGAATGAACTGAAATATTCATCAAGGAAGAAATGTAGGTAATGAATCTGTATTGGTAGCTCCCATGATTTTTTATTTTTTTTAAAAAAATAACTTCCTAGTATATTCTCCTGCCCTAATTTCTCCTTCTTCTCCCACAACCAAGTGCTAGCCAGATATCAAACTGCTTTTTCCAAGATCAGCTCTGGGTTCCCACTTCCTTTCATGGAGGCTTATCTGAACCTTCTCAGTTATAATACACAAACTCAGCATTCTGTGACTGAATCAACTTGGAGAGTTGTTCTGAGGAAGAGAAAGTTTTTGCTGGGCTTCAGATTCACTTCCTCTCACTGTGTCTCCCACACAATAATAGACTGCCGAGTCCTCCGGCTTCAGGCTGTTCATCTGCAGATAGAGTTGGCTTTTGGAGTTGTCCCTGGAGATGGTGAAGCGTCCTTTCACTTTGTCCGAGTGGTAAGTACTGGAACTTGGATTTATGTGGGCTACCCACTCCAGGCCTTTCCCTGGAGCCTGTCTGAACCAGTTCATGCCATAACTGCTGAAAGTGAATCCGGAGGCTTGGCAGGAGAGGCGGAGGGACTCTCCAGGCCTTCTCACATCCCCTCCAGACTCCACCAACTGGCCCTCAGACTGAGCTCCTAAAAAAAATAAGCGTGTTTCAATGAGATCTGCTGTATACAAAAATGGAAAATAGAAGGAAATTCTCTATAGAGGGAAGAATTACCTCTGAGGACTGCCAAAAAGGACACCAAGTTTAGCCACAAGACCATTTTTGCTCCGTCCAACAAATGGAGGGAAATTAATAGGGAAGGCTTCAGGGAAGTGCACAAACTTTGGGTTGGTGGGTGTAGCCTGAACGGGGAAACCATAGGGCTCCTTTAAAGAGGAAATTGTGTGTCAATTTGCATATTGCTTGGGATAAAAAGAGCCCCTCAGGGCATTGATCTCCTAGATTGCCTTGCACACATCTTACACTGGTGGTTTTCCAGTCCTTTGAAAAATGTAGGCAAAGGGTCTTTTTTTATGGTGAGGACATAGGAGAAAGGGGACGTTTACATTAGAGTAATTAAAACAAAGATATGCAAAAATTCACCACTTCTCAAAAGTGATTCAAGGCAACAGAGAATGAAGATGCACTATTTTTTTTTTTTGAAAGAGACAGGTTCGAGATAGAAATTGCAAAGAACAGCACATCTGAGTGCTGAGCACATTTGTCTACCTTTTCTCCCTGTTTGAAGACACCCAAAATAATTAAATGCTGACCCAGCCATGAAGCACAGTTTATAAGCTGGAGATGAATCAGGGAAATCACAGGGAGAGAAGAACTCAATTGAGCCTGTGGGGTTTTCCTTGCCTATTAGACTGGTTTTTAACTGGACAGTTGCATGGATTTAATCTATTGCTTGCTATTTTGTGTGGCGTATTTATCAGTAGCCCAGATTTTATTTGGCAAGGTGAGCAGCCCTACTAATTGAAACAACAACAACAACAACAATAATGGCAATAGTAATATCAATATCATATACTAATTAAAATGTCAGGAAATACACTCTCTCTGTGGACTGGGAAATATTTATAAGTCATTTTGCATTCTCCCAAGATTTCAGTCTGTTGTCAACTCAGACATGGGTTCACAGTCAGGGTTGCGGCCTCCCAAGATGTGGAATTTCCTTGAGACCTTTTCAGTGACCGATTACAGAAATGACAGAGAAACAACTAGACACTTGTTTTGTCTCCCCACCCCACCCCCACCCCACACACAGCCAATGGGATTCAGTGTGGCAGCGCTGCCCCCTGGTGTGGAAAGTGAGGAGGGCAGGCCTCTGCCCAATTCCCCATGGAGATCCTTTCCGGGCAAAGATGTCCTCCATGTGATTATGGCCGTTTGGATAGTTAGAAGGGTTATGCCACAGTTGCATTCCCTGCCTGCTGCCACAGCACTCTATGACACCCCATTCCAGCATTCTATCTGAAGCCAGTCTCATCCAGAGTGGATTGCAAACAGAGAAGCTGTAATTGGAATCTTCCAGGCCATATTAATGATTTTTAGTTTCCTTCTAGCAAACTCTCTGATTGGATACCTGTAACAAAAGAGTCCTAAAGTTCTCACTAGAGGGCTGATTTCTTCTCCTCTGATATATGTACTAGCTCTTTGTTCCTCTTGGCACTCAGGACCCTCTCAGGTCTCAGGATCCTTTCTCAGGAGCCTCTCAGGTCTCATTGGAAAATCCAGCCAACTGGGGCTGAGCTGACTTGCAGAGCCGCTCTGAGGAAGGGAAGGTTTTTGCCAGGCTTCAGACTCACTTCCTCTCACTGTGTCCCTCGCACAGTAATAGACTGCTGAGTCCTCTGGCTTCAGGGTGTTCATGTGCAGATAGAGTTGGCTCTTGGCGTTGTCCCTGGAGGTGGTGAAGCGTCCCTTGACTTTGTCCGAGTAGTAAGTACCAGAACTTGGATTTATGTGGGCCACCCATTCCAGCCCTTTTCCAGGGGCCTGTCGCACCCAGTCCATGTTGTAGCTGCTGAAGTCGAACCCGGAGGCTTGGCAGGAGAGACGGAGGGACTCTCCAGGGCTCCTCACGTCCCCTCCAGACTCCACCAACTGGGCCTCAGACTGGACACCTAGAAAAATAAAGGTGTTTCAATAAGGTTTCCTATGTACAAGAATTAAAATGGAGAAAAAAAAAAAACACTGTATAGAGGGAAGAATTACCTCTGAAGACTGCCAAAAAGGACACCAAGTTTAGCCACAGGATCATTTTTGCTCCTGCTAATGAATGGAGGGAAATTGACAGGAAAGGATTCAGGAAAGTGCACAAACTTGATGTTGGTGGGAGTAGCCTGAAAAGGGAAACCTTGGGGCTCCTTTAAAGGGGAAATTGTGGCCTAATTTACATACTGCCTGGGATAAAAGAGCCCCACAGAGTATTGACATATAGATTTATTTCACACACCTTACACATATGATTTTGAGTTGTTGGGAAATCATCAGAAAAATCAAGGACAGATTTACATTAGTGTAAGAAGCAAAATCTAATAAATCCTCCACAATTCAGCAAAACATTTAAAGGAAAGAGAAAGAAAACACACACTGAGAATATTTTAAAAAGCCACGTTAGAGACCGAAGATGAAAAGTGCAGCACATTTGCTCCACAGTTGTGTCACTGACCATGTTTTTTTCAGGAAACCCAAAGAAGCTGAAGGCAGACGAAGCCATAAGGCACAATTTTCCATCACAGTTGAATTACATTTCCATTTTCAAGTCACTAAATCAGAATCAAATAATTCACAGGCGAAGCAGAAATAGATGGACCCGGTAGGGCCAGTTTTGTTTATTAGATTGGTTTTAACTCAGCGGTTGTATGGATTTTGTACACTGGTTGTTTTTCGGTTGCTATTTTGTGTGGTGTTTGTTGCCCAGAGTTGATTCCACAAGATGGGCAGCTGTACAAACTGCAATAATACTGGATATACTAATGCTAATAACAATGTCACCAAATAAACTTTCTCTGTGACTGAGAAATTTAGACTGCTCGATATTTAACCAAGCTGGCTTCACAGTGAGGATTGTAGCATCCTGAGAAGCAAAGTTTTCTTGAGACCTTTTCAACGATAGAAAAATGCCTCCAAAATGAGATAATGTTCAATAATTCCACCCCAACCTCACATTTAGCCAATACAATTCAGTATGACAACTGTCCCCCCTGGCGTAAAAGGTGGGGAGGGGAGGCATCTACTTAATTCTCCAAGGAGATTCTACTAGAATAATGCTACTACTGGAATACTACTATCTGTCTCTTCACCCAAGAGGGATGGTTATAGCTAGATTGAAGTGAGGCTGCCCTGTTCTCCTTATCTTTCTTTAACTCTAAACAGACCAGATTGGCAAATCTGCTCTATACTAATTTTGTATTCTTTTGAAAGGAGAATCATTGTTATGGTCTCAGAAGAAAGGCTACCAGATAACTTTGGTTGTCATTAGGGTGAGATGTGGAGGAAAACATAATTTTATCTTCTATTTCATTTACTTTCCTTTATTTATCCAAAGTTTTGGCCAGTTCCCATTAATAAAACTCCCTTCCTCCTCTCAAGCCATAAGAAAAGGAGTATTAGAGCCAGTTTGGTCTAGTGGTTAAGGCAATGGGCTAGAAACCAGGAGACTATGAGTTCTAGTCCTGTCTTAGGCCTGAAAGCCGGCTGGGTGACCTTGGGCCAGTCCCTCTCTCTCAGCCCAATCCACTTCACAGGGTTGTTGTTGTGGGGAAATTAGGAGGAAAGAATATTAGGTATGTTTGCCACCTTGAGTTATTTATAAAAATAATAAAGGCTTTGTTGTTTATTCGTTTAGTCGCTTCCGACTCTTCGTGACTTCATGGACCAGCCCACGCCAGAGCTTCCTGTCGGTCGTCAACACCCCCAGCTCCGCCAGGGATGAATCCGTCACCTCTAGAATATCATCCATCCATCTTGCCCTTGGTCGGCCCCTCTTCCTTTTGCCCTCCACTCTCCCTAGCATCAGCATCTTCTCCAGGGTGTCCTGTCTTCTCATTATGTGGCCAAAGTATTTCAGTTTTGCCTTTAATATCATTCCCTCAAGTGAGCAGTCTGGCTTTATTTCCTGGAGGATGGACTGGTTTGATCTTCTTGCAGTCCAAGGAACTCTCAGAATTTTCCTCCAACACCACAGTTCAAAAGCATCGATCTTCCTTCGCTCAGCCTTCCTTATGGTCCAGCTCTCGCAGCCATATGTTACTACAGGGAACACCATTGCTTTAACTATGCGGGCCTTTGTTGTCAGTGTGATGTCTCTGCTCTTAACTATTTTATCAAGATTTGTCATTGCTCTTCTTCCAAGGATTAAGCGTCTTCTGATTTCCTGACTGCAGTCAGCATCTGCAGTAATCTTTGCACCTAGGAATACAAAGTCTTTCACTGCTTCTACATTTTCTCCCTCTATTTGCCAGTTATCAATCAAGCTGGTTGCCATAATCTTGGTTTTTTTGAGGTTTAGCTGCAAGCCAGCTTTTGCACTTTCTTCTTTCACCTTCATCATAAGGCTCCTCAGTTCCTCTTCACTTTCAGCCATCAAAGTGGTATCATCTGCATATCTGAGATTGTTAATGTTTCTTCCAGAGATTTTAACTCCAGCCTTGGATTCCTCAAGGCCAGCTTGTCGCATGATGTGTTCTGCATACAAGTTGAATAGGTAGGGTGAGAGTATACAGCCCTGCCGTACTCCTTTCCCAATCTTAAACCAGTCTGTTGTTCCGTGGTCTGTTCTTACTGTTGCTACTTGGTCGTTATACAGATTCTTCAGGAGGCATACAAGATGACTTGGTATCCCCATACCACTAAGAACTTGCCACAATTTGTTATGGTCCACACAGTCAAAGGCTTTAGAATAGTCAATAAAACAGAAATAGATGTTTTTCTGAAACTCCCTGGCTTTTTCCATTATCCAGCGGATATTGGCAATTTGGTCTCTAGTTCCTCTGCCTTTTCTAAACCCAGCTTGTACGTCTGGCAATTCTCGCTCCATGAACTGCTGAAGTCTACCTTGCAGGATCTTGAGCATTACCTTACTGGCATGTGAAATGAGTGCCACTGTTCGATAGTTTGAACATTCTTTAGTGTTTCCCTTTTTTGGTATGGGGATATAAGTTGATTTTTTCCAGTCTGATGGCCATTCTTGTGTTTTCCAAATTTGCTGGCATATAGCATGCATTACCTTGACAGCATCATCTTGCAAGATTTTGAACAGTTCAGCTGGGATGCCGTCGTCTCCTGTTGCCTTGTTATTAGCAATGCTTCTTAAGGCCCACTCAACCTCACTCTTCAGGATGTCTGGCTCTAGCTCACCGACCACACTGTCAAAGCTATCCCCGATATTGTTATCCTTCCTATACAGGTTTTCTGTATATTCTTGCCACCTTTTCTTGATCTCTTCTTCTTCTGTTAGGTCCTTGCCATCTTTGTTTTTGATCATACCCATTTTTGCCTGGAATTTACCTCCGATGTTTCTAATTTTCTGGAAGAGGTCTCTTGTCCTTCCTATTCTATTGTCTTCTTCCACTTCCGCGCATTGCTTGTTTAAAAATAATTCCTTATCTCTTCTGGCTAACCTCTGGAATTTTGCATTTAATTGGGCATATCTCCCCCGATCACTGTTGCCTTTTGCTTTCCTTCTTTCTTGGGCTACTTCTAGTGTCTCAGCAGACAGCCATTTTGCCTTCTTGGTTTTCTCTTTCTTTGGGATGTATTTTGTTGCCGCCTCCTGAACAATGCTGCCAACTTCTGTCCAGAGTTCTTCCGGGACCCTATCTACTAAGTCCAGTCCCTTAAATCTATTCTTCACCTCCACTGCATATTCCTTAGGAATATTAGTGAGCTCATATCTAGCTGATCTGTGGGTCTTCCCTAAGCTCTTTAGTCTGATCCTAAATTGTGCAAGAAGAAGTTCGTGATCTGAACTACAGTCAGCTCCAGGCCTTGTTTTTACCGACTGTACAGATGTCCGCCACCTTTGGCTGCAAAGGATGTAATCAATCTGATTTTGATGTTGTCCATCTGGTGAAGTCCATGTATAAAGCCGTCTCTTAGGTTGTTGGAAGAGAGTGTTTGTTATGCAGAGTGAATTGTCTTGGCAAAACTCTATCAGCCTGTGTCCTGCTTCGTTTTGTTCTCCCAGGCCATACTTACCTGTAATTCGAGGTGTCATTTGACTGCCCACCTTAGCATTCCAGTCTCCTGTGATGAAAATAACATCTCTTTTAGGCGTATTGTCCAGTAGGTGCTGCAGATCCTCATAGAACTGCTGTACTTCAGCTTCTTCAGCATTTGTGGTTGGGGCGTATATTTGGATCACTTTGATGTTAGATGGCTTGCCCTGAATTCGAATTGAGATCATTCTGTCGTTTTTTGGGTTGTATCCAAGCACTGCTTTAGCCACTTTACTATTAATTATGAAGGCTACTCCATTTCTTCTGTGGTCCTCTTGTCCGCAGTAGTAGATCTGGTGGTCATTTGATGTGAAGTGGCCCATTCCAGTCCATTTCAGTTCACTGACGCCCAGAATGTCTATCTTTAATCTTGACATCTCACCAATAACCACATCCAATTTGCCCTGGCTCATAGATCTTACATTCCAGGTTCCGATGGTGTGTTGATCCTTAGAACATCGGATTCGCCGTTCACCACCAGCACCGTCGGCCGCTAGCCGTCCTTTCGGCTTTGAGCTAGCTGCGTCATCACGTCTGGGGCTAGTTGAGCTCATCCTCTGTTCCTCCCCAGTAGCATTTTGACCATCTTCCGACCTGGGGGTCTCATCTTCCGATGGTATACCGACATATCTCTGGTTGTACTGATCCATTTAGTTTTCACGGCAAGAATACTGAGGTGGGTTGCCATTACCTTCCCCAGGGATCGCATTTAGTCTGACCTCTCTGTCATGACCTTCCCGTCTTGGGTGGCCCTTCACGGTTTAGCTCATGGCATCATTGAGGTGCTCAAGCTCCAGCACCACGACAAGGTAACGATCCTTTGCTGAAGATAATAAAGGCTGGATAATAAATAAATAAATAACTCACCAGGATGTAACAACAAAAGACATCAAAGACCTTCAATGGCCCAGCAACAGTCGTACTAAGGGAAGACGAGTAATGTAGCTGGGCAGAAAACTGCTGAAGTTCTTTTCTCAGCGGAGGGCTGTAATGGTTGCCTATTCTAAAACACCATCAGATTCATAAGTAGGAATTCAGAGTTATCTGATTTATTAAAGAATAGTATGCAGGATCACAGAGAAAGCTGAGAATGATGAAATCACTCCGAATTCAAACTAAAAACCCTCGGTGCAAATGAAATCCCTCCCCCTGTAGAATCTTCTCAGATCCACAATCCCAGGCGCTCCTAACAGTTTCTGATGGTCTGCGGGAAAAGGCTTTGAACAGATAACGTGACCCAAACACGTTCCATTGTACTGATTCCACATACAGAGCATGGTACAAGGTCTCACAGCAGCCCCCTCCCAAACAGAAACGCGCGTCAGAGCCATGGCATGTGAAACGCCACGATGTATAAACTACATTGAATCAGCGAACATGACAAGGGCACAGGATTAACCTCTGACATTCCACCACCATAATAGGGGAACAAAGGGTATTTTTCCAGTGTCGCTCCCTCCTTTCAAACTGCTCCATCCTTCTTCCTCTCGTTTACATGGAAAAAACATGGAATCACTCTATGGACAAAGAAACCCGCCAGTGAGTCAGAGCTTTGGAATTTCCCACTCACTAGGACACAATTTCTACGAAAGTCCTCCCTTTTCTTGTCTTCTTGTTTCTCTTTTTTTCTATGAGCATAAATATCAATACTTGCAATAATGGGAGATCTTCCTTCTCACTGTTGCGGAATCTCTCTTCCATCTACAACATTTTTGTTTTTTGGACTTGTTGTCATTTTGTTTTTTTCCCAAATTTTTCAGAATTATCAAATGGTCAAAAGAAATCAAAGACTATTTTTCCTGGAGTGAGGCCATCCTGTTCCATTCTTCATCCATCCTAGCTTTGCTCATAAAAAATAGGTTTGTCAGTTACGTCACGTCACGTCACGCCACGTCACTTCACTTCACTTCACTGCTGCTTCTCAGTTATGATATAAAAATTCAACCTTCTGTGACGGAATCAGCTTGGAGAGCTGCTCTGAGGAAGATAAAGTTTTTGCCAGGCAACAAATTCACTTCCTCTCACTCTGTCCCTCGCACAATAATAGACTGCCGTGTCCTCTGGCTTCAGGCTGTCCATTTGCAAGTAGAGTTGGCTTTTGGAATTGTCTCTGGAGATGGTGAAGCGTCCCTTGACTTTGTCCGAGTAGTAAGTGCTAGATGAACTTGGATTTATATATGAAACCCATTCCAGTCCTTTTCCTGGAGCCTGTCTCACCCAGGCTATCCAGGCACTGCTGAAGGTGAATCCAGAGGCTTGGCAGGAGAGGCGGAGGGACTCTCCAGGTTTTCTCACATCCCCTCCAGACTCCACCAACTGGACCTCAGACTGGACTCCTAAAATGAAAGTTGTTTTAAAGGGCTCTCCTGAATACGACAAGAAAACATAGGAAAAAATTGTACAGGGAGGAAACAATTACTACCTCTGAGGACTGCTAGTAAGGACTCCAAGTTCAGTCACAGGATCGTTTTTGCTCCCCCTAAAAACAGAGGGAATTGTCAGTAAAAGATATGGGAAACCAAACAAACTTTCTGTTGGTGGGTGGATCCTGAAAAGGGACACTGTGGGGCTCCTTTAAATGGGATATTGTGTGTCGATTTGCAAATCGCTTGGGATAAAAGAGCCCCTCAGGGCATTGACTTCCAGATTTCTTT
Organism: Candoia aspera; assembly: GCF_035149785.1. Taxonomy (NCBI): domain Eukaryota; kingdom Metazoa; phylum Chordata; class Lepidosauria; order Squamata; family Candoiidae; genus Candoia; species Candoia aspera. The sequence goes on along the minus strand of NC_086156.1, from coordinate 112,505,554 downwards.
GCACATCAATTTCATGGCTGATTTTCAAATAGTGTTTCAGTCCTAAGAAAAGGGAGGGCCTGCAGTTTTTTCTTTCTTTCTGTGAATTCATAGGAGAAAGGGCCAGTCTTGCAACATTTCACCACATCTCTAAAATAATTCAAAGTAATAGAATAAACTTGTTTAAAGAAACCCTTTTTAAGGACAGGATATAAAAAGGCTAGAACCTCTGAGTTATGAAGATTGCTACACAATTGCTTCTTTAACCTTTGTGTGTTTGTTTTTTTAGAAAACCCCAAGTACATTAACTGGTGACTAAGCCTGGAGGAATGATTTGTAAGCAGCAGTCATTGGGTCTACCCAAGTCACAAAGTCAGGCTTAGATAAATCATTTTATGACCAAATACACTCTCTATATTAAATTTAAAAAAATAAAATAAAATTATATATATATATATATATACACACACACACATACATATACATATACATATACATATATTGTAAACTCAGACATGGCTTCACAGTGAGGATTATAGTCTCTTTAGAAGTTAAATTGTTTTGAGATCCTTTGAGAGAACTTTGAAGCAAGTAGCAGGAGATATAATCAACCTTGGAAATGAGACCATATTTCTGCAGACTGGTTTGATTTCCCTGTCCACCTCTCCCCCTTTGGCAATACTGCCCCCTGGTGTAAGTGATGGGAGAGTCCCCAAAGAGACTCTTTTGTTCCAGGAGGGGAAGTGAAACTGAGAACAAATGAAGGATCTCTCAGAGATTTAGAAGGTCTAGTGAGAAATCCAAACTGTTCTTGTTTCCTCATAGGAAATTGGTTTTGAAGAATTTATTTATTCATTCATTCATTCATTCATTCATTCATTCATTCAATTTGTGGCCCATCTCAGACCAGTGGGTGGCTAACAACAACAACAACAACAACAACAACAATGATGATGATGATGATGACGATAATAATAATAATAATAATAAAAACCATCAAACAATTAAATGTAAATACAGCAAAGAGGCCTTAAACACCATTGGTCTCAGCACAACCATGAAATGGGGTCCTTGGTGCACTTGGGACCCCAGGCCTGGGCATAAAGCCAGGTCTTTTAGGCCTTCCAAAAAGCCAAATTGGTAGGAGCCCTCCTAATCCCAGGTGGGAGGATGATCCAGGGGGCAGGCAACAGAGCAAAAAAGGCACATCTCCTGGTCCCCAACAGTGGACATTCCTTGGCTGAAGGGACCCAGAGCATGCCCATCCTGCCAGACTGGATTGGGTGGGTAGAAACAACTGGGAGGAGATGGTCCCAAGCCATGAAGAGCTTTAAAGGAGACAACCGGCACCTTGAACTGCACCCAGAAACACACCGGCAACCAATGCAGCTCCCGAAGCAGTGGTGTTACATATGCCGAGTCACTGACACTATTTACAACCTGGGCAGCTGCATTCTGTACCAGCTGAAACTTCCTGATGCTCTTCAAGTGCAGCCCCATGTAGAGCGCATTGCAATAGTCCAAATGGGAGGTCACGAGGGCATGAGTGATAGTGAGTAGAGCCTCCCAGTCCAGGAATGGGTGCAAAGGCTCTCTTAGCCACAGCTGCCACCTGCTCTTCCAGCAGGAGCCATGAGTCCAAGAGGACCCCAAATTGTGCACTGGCTCCATCTGGGCAGTTCCACCCAATCCATGACCAAGGATGGAAAAACCTTGGTACTGGGAGGCCCAAACACCCAAAACCACTCAGTCAGAGCCCATTGTGCCCCATCCAGGCCCCTACAGCCTCCAGGCACTGAGATAGGACATCCACGGCATCAATCAGACAGCCTGGGCTGTAGTATAAAGCTGGGTATCAGAATACTGATGAGACCTCACCCCAAACTGTCAGATCACCTCACCGAGCAGCCTCATGTAGATGTTAAACAAGAGGGGTGAGAGAATTGAGCCCTATGGCACCCCACACAGTAGGGGCCATGGGATGGACCTCTCACCTCCTATCAACACCAACTGGAACTGACCCCAGAGGAAGGAGGAGAACCAGCACAACACAGTGTCGCCTACTCCCAACTCCCAAAGCCAGTCCAGAAGGATACCATGATCAATGGTATCAAAGGCTGCCGAGAGGTCTAGAAGAGCCAGGATGGAAGTACTGCCTCCATCCTGATCCCTCCAGAGGTCATCCAAGGGTGCAATCAGTGCTGTTTCAGTCCCATATCCCAGCTTGAATCCTGACTGAAAGGGGTCCAGAGCCCTTTGAAGGTGCCATGCGCGACCACTTTCTCAACAACCTTCCCTAAAAAGGGAAGTCTGGAGACTGGTAGAAAACTATCCAGATTAGTTGGGTCGAGCAATGGCCCCCGTGAGGGGGTCATCTTTAAGAGCCAGTGGAACCACCTCCTCCCTCAAAAAGGAATTAACCACTGCCCAGACCCAATCAGGAGTCGTTTCCCAAGCAGCCTTGACCAGCCAGGAGGGGCACAGATCTAACACAGAAGTGGCCAAACTAACAGCTAGGAGAACCCTGTCCACTTCCTCTTGTTCAGTGGGCTTGAACTCTTGCCAGATAACCATGAAAGATTCAGCCCCCATAGCCTCCACTGGCCCTGCATCAAGGCTGGAGTTCAACGCAGAGCGGATGTGAACGACTTTATCTGCCAGATGCTCAGCATATTCCTCACAGTGGCCCTGAAGGTAGACTCCCTCCGAAGGAGGGTCCAGGTCACCTGAAACAGGCCCACTGGGTGGCTATCTGCAGGCACAACAAGGGTGGAGAAATAATTATGTTGAACTGCCCTTACCGCTATGAGGTAGGCTCCAATTGAGCTCTAGCTTGTGTTCGATTATCTTCACTCTTTGTCATCCATTGCCCTCTTAAGCTACCTCAACTCCTCCGTATGCCACAGGGAGTTATGGGAACCATGGGTATGGAGAGGCTGTTCAGGCATGATCTGGTTCAAAGCCCTGGCCACCCTCCCATTCCAGGTGGCTACCAAGGACTTAGTCAGGCCGTGAAGCAGATTTTCAGGACACCACCGCAAGCTCTGAAACCCAGTTGGGTCCATCCGTATCCTGGGGTGGGCCAATCTAATAGGCCCGCCTCCCTGTAGAGGGGATGGGTCCAGAGAACTGGAGCCTCACCAAGAAGTGATCTCAACATGACAGAGGAGAAACCAATACCTCCCTCAATTTCAGAACACTCTGAAATGAAACCAGAGTTAATGCGATGTACACTATTGTAATGGTACTTTGGAAAGACCTTGGGAGACAGGGCGAAGAGATGCTGCCTAAAGAGCAGTCAGATAAGAGACAGCAGAGCCCATAGCTGGATAGTGGGAGAAGCAAAAGGCTCAGAAGGGACCCTTCCTAAGTTCTCAGGCAGTAAATGAGATGGTGGGAGAATTGCACTTCCACACTTACAAGATTATGTTCTGACCTATGACTACTCATTCAGTGACCGATCAAAGTTATAACGGCATTGAACGAATGGTGGTTACGACCGTTCCTTGGAGTTCTGGCTGTTCCAGCACCCCTGTGGTCACATGATCACAATCTGGGCACTTGGCAACTGGTTTGCACTCATGACTCCTGGTTGCAGCACCCCACAGTCATGGGATTTCCAACCTTCCCTGCTGCCTTCCCAAGAAAGTCAGTGGAGAAGCCGGCAGAAGAGGTCACAAGTCACTGGGGTTAGTCTCCCCCACCCACACACGCTCTCCAGCCCCTCTGCCCTTGCACCACACCAGCCATTCACACACCTCTGTACGTCCTTCCTGACCTGCACCATGCCTCTGGTAAACCCCCTCGCACTATAGCGTACCGCTGACCCACACTGCAACAGTTGCATACCCCCTCACACCATATGTACCCCCTCAAACCCTCCCTGACCCTCACTGTGCTCCTCATGCACCCCCTACATCCCTCGCATACCATCCCTGAACAGCATCACCCCTCTTGCGTACTTCTCACACCCTTGTGCATGCTCCCTGACCCTCAACATGCCTGTCACACACCCACTTGCACCCTCGCACACCCTTCCCAACCTTCACCTAAACCCACTCACTCCCCCTCCCCATCCAGCAGTAGCCACTTACCTGCCTGCCAGCCTCGCCCTTGCAACTTCCTGCCAGCTTCCGCCCTGACTCTGGTTCTGGGAAAACAGCAGGAAGTTGCCTCGCCTAACAACCAGAGGATTTGGTTAATGTTGACAACCAGAACAACAGGGATTGCCGTCGCTAAATGATGTGGTTGTGCTTTACAACCACATTGCTTAGTGATGGAAATCCCAGTCAAAATTGTTGTTGTAAGTTGATGACTACCTGTATGGGAACGTCAAGTGTCAAAACAGATATTTTTAATTATTACTACATAGGACGATGGGAAGGGTTACCTTTGATTAAAAAAGAAAATGTAGCTTTGCAAGGTGGAAGTTTTGGAGCTGATTTTCCTTAGTCACATACCAGAAGCTACAGGTCTACAAGGTGAGACCATAAGATATTTTTTTATTTTATTTTTTTCCCCTTTAATGTCCCAAAGTTGCTGAGGGATTCCAATCTGTCCACAACCCAGAGTGGGGAGGATGCCAGGTGGAGGCCTCCCTTCATTCAAACGCAGTGGGAGCAATAACCATTGAGCAGCTACCCGAAGGCAGGAAGGCAGTGCAAAATAGAGAGACTCAGAGGGCTTCTGGGAGAGGGGGTTGGCAGTTGGCAATGCTTGGCTCTCCTGGCTCTGCCCGGCTGAAGGGAGAGGGGTTCAGGATTAAGGGAACTTAATCTATATTCCATACAGATTAATGTAGAAGTAATGGAAAAGGAACAAAATTTAGAAAAGTATTAAACTGAGGAGAGTTGGTGATATTCAGAGAATAGAATGGGATTGAATAACACAATAATAAAAGAAGAAAGAAAAGGAGGAAATGAATCCATATTTCTCCCTCTAATGAAAGCTTAATTTCTTAAAACTGTCCAGTTCATTCCACTGCCCTGAGGTTTCCTTCTTGTCCCCCATACAAGGACTAGCTTTCAAAGATTGGATTTGTGCTCCCACTGGCTACGATGGGGATTTATCTGCTGCTTCTCAGTTCAAAGAAACACATTCAGCCTTGCATGACTGAACAAACTTGGAGGAACGCTCAGAGGAAGGGAAGGTTCTTGCTTGGCATCAGACTCACTTTCTCTCACTGTGTTTACAGTATTGCACAGGAATAGACTGCCGTGTCCTCTGGCTTCAAGCTGTTCATTTGCAGATACCGCTGGTTGCAGAAATCGTTCCTGGAGATGGTGAAGCGTCCCTTGACTTTATCCGAGTAGTAAGTGCTAGATGAGCCTGGACTTACGTGGGCCACCCATTCCAGTCCTTTCCCTGGAGCCTGTCTCAACCAGTCCACGTAATCACTCCTGAAGTTGAATCCGAGGCTTGGCAGGTGAGACGGAGGGACTCTCCAGGCCTTCTCAGGTCCCCTCCAGACTCCACCAACTGGACCTCTGAACAGACACCTAAAAAAAAAAAGTATTTCATTGAGCTCTTCTGCATACAAGAAGTAAGATGGAAAGATCCTGACAAGCAAAGAAAGAATTACCTCTGAGGCCTACTAGTAAAGACACCAAGTTTACCCAGGGGATCATTTTTGCTCCCAAAAGTGAATGGGGGGAATTGACAGGAAAGGATTCAGGAAAGTGCACCAACTTTGTGTTGGTGGGTGTTGCCTAAGAAAGGAAACCATGGGGCTCCTTTAAAGGGGAAATTGTGCCTTGATTTACATAATAGTTCTGATAAAAGAGCCCCTCAGGACATTCATGTAAAGATTTCTGTGCTCACTCCTTATAAACATGATTTTTAAATAACATTCTGAACCAAAAAACAGTTAAGACAGGCACGCATTGGCATTGCTGTTGTTGTTGTTGTTGTTATTTAGGAAAATGGGCAGGTTTACACTGGAGTAAGTAGGGTAAGGTCTGATAAAACCTCCACAGTTCAGGAAAGCGTTTAAAGGTGAGAGAAAGAAAACAGGCACTGAGCTTAATTTAAATAGCCATGTCAGAGACCACAAATGAAAAGCATGGTGCATGTGAGTTCAGGATGTTTGCTCCACAGCTGCTCCCTTGACCACGTTCTTTGGAAGAAACACAACACAGCTGAATGCCGACCAAGCCAAAAGGCAACGTTTATAAGCCACAGTTGAATTGCGGTTACACATCTGATTTGCAAAAGCATAATCAAAGACACCAGAGGCAAAGCAGAAAGAGCTCAACCCTGTGGGGTCTTTTTTTTTTTTTTTTTTTGTATATTGGTTTTAACTTGGCAGTTTTATGGATTTTTACACTGGTTGTTCTTGGTGGCTATTTTGTCTGTTGTTTTTATTGGTTGTTAGCTGCCCAGAATTGATTCCACAAGGTGAGAAGGTATAGAAATTGAAATAAGAATACTAAGAATACTAAGATTACTACTATTAATTATAATGCTATCATCTTCACAGAATCTGTATAACGACCAAGTAGCAACAGTAAGAACAGACCACGGAACAACAGACTGGTTTAAGATTGGGAAAGGAGTATGGCAGGGCTGTATACTCTCACCCTACCTATTCAACTTGTATGCAGAACACATCATGCGACAAGCTGGCCTTGAGGAATCCAAAGCTGGAGTTAAAATCTCTGGAAGAAACATTAACAATCTCAGATATGCAGATGATACCACTTTGATGGCTGAAAGTGAAGAGGAACTGAGGAGCCTTATGATGAAGGTGAAAGAAGAAAGTGCAAAAGCTGGTTTGCACCTAAACCTCAAAAAAACCAAGATTATGGCAACCAGCTTGATTGATAACTGGCAAATAGAGGGAGAAAATGTAGAAGCAGTGAAAGACTTTGTATTCCTAGGTGCAAAGATTACTGCAGATGCTGACTGCAGTCAGGAAATCAGAAGACGCTTAATCCTTGGAAGAAGAGCAATGACCAATCTCGATAAAATAGTTAAGAGCAGAGACATCACACTGACAACAAAGGCCCGCATAGTTAAAGCAATGGTGTTCCCTGTAGTAACATATGGCTGCGAGAGCTGGACCATAAGGAAGGCTGAGCGAAGAAGATTGATGCTTTTGAACTGTGGTGTTGGAGGAAAATTCTGAGAGTGCCTTGGACTGCAAGAAGATCCAACCAGTCCATCCTCCAGGAAATAAAGCCAGACTGCTCACTTGAGGGAATGATATTAAAGGCAAAACTGAAATACTTTGGCCACATAATGAGAAGACAGGACACCCTGGAGAAGATGCTGATGCTAGGGAGAGTGGAAGGCAAAAGGAAGAGGGGCCGACCAAGGGCAAGATGGATGGATGGTATTCTAGAGGTGATGGACTCGTCCCTGGGGGAGCTGGGGGTGTTGACGACCGACAGGAAGCTCTGGCGTGGGCTGGTCCATGAAGTCACGAAGAGTCGGAAGCGACTAAACGAATAAACAACAACAAGTCTCCAAAAATTCAGTTTGCTGTATACTTAGCAAAGTACATCTGTGGTCAGCTCAGACCTGGTTTCCCAGTGAGGGTTATAGCTTCTTGAGATATTACATTTTCTTGAGATCGTTTCAGTGAACTTTAAAGATCATTATAGAAAATAATAATTGTGACTCCAAAATGAGACTCTGTATGCAGACCCTTGATTTATTTCCCCACCCCACCTCCACTCCATGCATGGGCAATGCAGGTAATGCGACAACACTGCCCCCCTCTGTAAAAGGGGAGGAGGACAGGCATCTACCTTTTTTTCTAGGATTCCAACTGAGGCAGAGAGAGAACATGAAGGTTCTCCCGGAGATCTAAGCATGTCTAGTGACACATCCGAAGCAGCTGTTGTCTTACCTGACTGGAAATTCCTTTTCAACTGTTACTCTATGTCAGATTGTATTTTCTGGGGTGGGGGAACTCTTATTTTTATTCCTAAATCCAATTAAGTCATGGAAGAATATTTCAGGAAGCACCTAAAATGTCATCTAGTCATCTATGTCACCTCGTACCAACCATCCCTATCAGCCAGATCCTGTCTGCACACCTCCAACCAAAACGAGCTCTTCTAGGAAGATTGAGGCAAGGCTAACCTGTTCTTCCTTCATCCTACAAAGTACAGAGTTTGTAGGGTTGGTAATCTGTTAAGATTTAGTCACCGACCATATGTCAACAACAGCTTACTTAGCATTCTGATGGAGTAGGAAGGGATAAGTAAGATGGAGCGGGATGGAGGGAGCGCATCCATCCTGGCTCTTCTTGACCTCTCAGCGGCTTTCGATACCATCGACCATGGTATCCTTTTGGGTCGGCTCAGGGAGTTGGGGGTGGGCAGCGTAGTTCTGCCCTGGTTCACCTCCTTCCTCCAGGGCCGGTCCCAATCAGTGGTGATAGGGGAGGAGAGATCGACCCCATGGCCCCTTCTTTGTGGGCTGCCGCAGGGATCTCCTTTTTAAGATCTACATGAAACCGCTGGGTGAGATCATCTGTATGCAGATGATACTCAATTGTATATCTCCATCCCAGGTAAAGTAAGTGATGCTGTGACCACCCTTTCCAAGTGCCTGGGGGCTGTGGGGGCCTGGATGGGGAACAACAGGCTTCAACTGAACCATAGTAAGATGGAGTGGCTGTGGATTAATGGCACCTTGGGTGCCAGGAACTTGTCATCTTTAGTGCTGGATGGGGTTGCCCTGCCCCATTCAGACCCTGTGCATAACTTGGGGGCCATCTTGGACTCACGCCTTCTGCTTGAAGAGCAGGTGGCAGTCGCGGCCAGAAGGGCCTTTGCACATCTCCGGGTGGTGCACCAGCTATGCCCTTTCCTGGACCGAGAGGCCCTCCGAATGGTCACTCATGCCCTGCTCATTTCCCATACAGATTACTGTAATGCACTCTACATGGGGCTACCCTTGAAGAGTATCCGGAAGCTTCAGCTGGTCCAGAACACAGCCGCGTGGACTATCTTGGGTGTTCCAAGATTTGCACACGTAACACCTTTGTTGCATGAGCTGCACTGGGTCCCAGTTTGCTTCTGGGTCCAATTCAAGGTGTTGGTCATTACTTTTAAAGCCCTACATGGCTTGGGACCAGGGTATCTGAGGGACCATCTCATCCCTATTACATCGACCTGCCCCACCCGGTCATGAAGGGAGGGCATCTTACGGACCCCATCTATAGAAGAATTTCACCTAGCGGGGTCTTGGAAGCGTGCCTTCTCTGCTGTAGCTCCTGCCCTTTGGAACATCCTTCCCCCAGAGGTGAGACAGGCCCCCTTGCTCCTGGACTTCCAAGAAAGATTAAAGACCTGGTTTTGTCAGCAGGCTTGGAATGGGAGGAGGAATAGTTATACCTGGGAATAGCTAGCACCCTAGGTGATTTTGAGGGGCCAATTACACTCCTGGACTGATTAAAATATTTTGCCATTTAGATTTTATTGTATTTTTATTTTATTGTATTACTGTATTTGGAATGGTTTTAAATTTTAACCTTGTTTTATTGTAATGCCGCCCAGAGTCCCCCCATGAGGGGGAGATGGGTGGTGAATACATTTATAAATAAATAAATACAATAAAAATAAAAGGTCACCAGAGGGTTTTACCAAAGGCATTACAGCATCATGATGTAAATTATATTCGGTCTGCCATTTTTTTGGTGTTCTCTTTGAAATGTAGTAGGGCAAAGTGATATTAGCTGTGGTTCTGCTTTTCCTCAGAGCTGCTCAGCAAGCTGCCAATGCTTTATTGGGATCCTGGTGTATGTTGTATTTGCGTGCATGCTTACTAAATGTCTGTAGTATCTTCAAAGTGATTTGGTTGCTCTAGGGTAGCCAGGTTTTGGCCAGAATAGTTTGGTGCCATGACGCATATCAGAAGGATGAAAGGAGAGGCGGAGTCAATCACTTGCAGCTCCTGCCATAAAAATTCCTTCTCACCCCTATGGATGGTATGTGTCTACCTCAATCTTGGGTCTTCTACCAGAGGCCTGGTAGTTTGAGGGTTCTGTGAAGTATCTTAGCTGCTTAAGGTGAAGCCAGAGTCATGGCAGGAGAGACGGGGGGACTCTTCAGGTCTTCTCACATCCCCTCCAGACTCTACCGACTGGATCTCTGACTGAACTCCTAATTGTGGTTGGGATTCAAGGTGCTGGTCACTACCTATAAAGCTCTACAGAGCATAGAGCCTGGTTACTTGAGGGACCGCCCATCCTCCATAGGGTCTGCATGGATTATCTGATCTAGCAGAGTTGTCGTCCCTGGGAATACTTCAAGAGAATAATGACATCTATTGGGACTCTGGAGGTACCCCTTTTCTGTAGAGAGAACTTTATTTCCTCTGCAGAGTAAATAAAACTTCCTTGCAATCTGGAAGTATTGGGGCTGATTTTCTTTAATCCCATACCAAAAACTGCAGGTCTCACAAGATGAGACCACGGGATTTATTTTGTTATATTTTTCTTTCAGTTTCCCTGTTAAGAAAAGAGGATGAGGGATTCTAACTGGTTAGTGTGCAGGAGGCCCTGTTTGATAGAAGGTGGTACCAGTAACAAAGAAGAAGCTTCACAGTCCAAAATTTACAGACCCAGAGGGCTCCTGGGAGAGGAAGTACTTAATTTGCAACATTTCTCTCTCCTGCCTCTGCCCAGCTGAGGGGAATGAGCTTCAGGAAGAAAGAGATTAAGTACATATGAAGGAAAAAGAAATGAGCAATGAGCAACATGTAGTAATGAAAGAAACTGGGGAGAGTTGGCAATACTGACAACCAAAGGGGATTAAACTGCAAAATATCTCAAGGAACAATTGTAGGTAAGGAATCCAGGTCTCTACCTCTAATTAAATTTTAACTTTTTTATCAACTACCCAGTTTGTTCTACTGTCCTGAGATTTCCTTCATGTCCCCCTACCAAAGTGCTAACCAGGTTCCAAGATCAGCTCTGGACTCCCACTAGCTACAACGGAGATTCATCTGCTGCTTCTCACTCCAATTACACAAACTCAATCTTCTGTGACTGAATCAACTTGGAGAGCTGCTTTTCTTGGAAGGGAAGGTTTTTACCAGGCTTCAGACTCACTTCCTCCCACTGTGTCTCTTGCACAGTAATAGACTGCCGAGTCCTCCAGCTTCAGGCTGTTCATTTGCAGATAGAGTTGGCTTTTGGGGTTGTCCCTGGAGATGGTGAAGCGTCCCTTGACTTTGTCCGAGTAGTTAATATCACTTGAACCAGAGTTTATGTATGCCACCCATTCGAGGCCTTTTCCTGGAGCGTGTCTCACCCAGTGCATGCCATAGCTGCTGAAGTCGAAGCCGGAGGCTTGGCAGGAGAGATGGAGGGACTCTCCGGGCCTTCTCACATCCCTTCCAGACTCCAGAAATTGGACCTCACACTGAACTCCTAAAAAAAATAAAGGTGTTTCGATGAGATCTGTATACAAAAACAGAAAATAGAAAGAAATTCTGTAGAGAGAGAAGAATTACCTTGGAGGACAACTAATAAGGACAACAAGTTTAGCCAGGAGACCATTTTTGCTCCGCCTAAGGAATGGAGGAAAATTGATAGGAAAGAATTTGGGAAAGTTCACAAACTTTGTATTGGTTGCTGTAGCTCGAAATGGGAAACCGTGGGGTTCCTTTAAGGAGGAAATTGTGACCCAATTTACATATCTCTTGGGATAAAAGAGCCCCTCAGGGCATTGATCTCATAGATTTCCTTGCACACATTTGACACTGGTGATTTTCAACGTAACTTTCCAGTCCTATGAAAAGTGAATGCAAGGTTTTATTTATTTATTTATTTATTTATTTATTTATTTATTTATTTATTTATTTATTTATTTATTTATTTATTTATTTATTTATTTATTTTCCTGTGAGGACATAGGGGAAAGGCAGGTTTACATTAGAGAATTAAAACAAAGTTATGCAAAATTTCATCACTTCTCAAAATTAATTAAAGGTAAGAGACAATGAACGTGCCCTATGAACTTTTGAAAGAGACATGTAAGAGATAGAACATGAAAAGAACAGCACATCTGAGTTCAGGAAAATTTTCCACCTTCCTTCCCCTTAACTATGCTCTTTTGAAGACACCCAAAAGAACTGAATGCCATGAGGAAAAAATATATATATAAGTTAGAGCTGAATCAGAGAAATCAGAAGGGGAGAAAAACTAGATTGAACCTGCAAGGTGTTCTTTGCCTATTAGATTAGTTTTTAACTCATTTGTTGTATGAATTTAATATATTGTTTATTTTGGTTATTATTTTGTGCGGTGTTTTCATCAGTTGCTAGTTGCCCAGAGCTGATCTGACAAGATGGGCAGCCATGCAAAGGACAGAGGAGAAAGGGCAGGTTTCCATTAGAGTAATTAAAAAAAAAAAAAAACCATTAACATTTCACCACTTCTCAAAAATATTTCAAGGTAAGGGAGAAAGGACTTGCACTAAGAATTTTTGAAAGAGACAGGTTAGAGATAGAACATGAAAAGAGCAGAACATCTGAGTTCAGGAATATTTTTTCACCTTTCTTCCCCTTTTGAAGACACCCAAAAGAATGGTGACCAAACTATGAGTTGAATTGAAGGGAAAGGTTTGAGGAAAGTGCACCAACTCTGTGTTGGTGGGTGTAGCCTGAAGAGGGAAACCATAAGACTCCTTTAAAGTGGAAATTGAGCGTTGATTTACATTTCGCTTGGGATAAAAGACCCCTCAGGCTTGGATCTCATAGATTTCCTACCAGGAGTGGTTTTCTCATAGTTTTGCAGTGCTGAGGAAAGTGAAGGCAAGCTTTTTTCTTTTATTTTATTTTTGCTGTGTGGACATTGGAGAAAGGCAGGTATACTTTGGAATAATTAAAACAAAGACATGCCAATTTTCAGCACTTCTCAAAAATGATTCAGGGTAACAGAGAAGGAACATGCACTAAGAAGTTTCGAAAGATACATGAAAAGAACAGCAGATCTGAGTTCAGGAAACTTTTTACACCTTCCTTCCCCTTAACCATGCTCTTTTGAAGAAACCCAGATGAAATGAACCCAGACCAAGCCAGGAGGGACAATTTATAAGTCAGAGCTGAGGCAGAGAAATCACAGGGAGAGAAGAAACAGATCGAGCCCTTGGGGTGTTTTTGCCTATTAGATTCATTTTTAACTCATTAGCTGTATGTATTTAATATACTGCTTGTTTTGGGTTGTTATTCTGTGTGGTGTTTTCATCAGTTGCTAGTTGCCCAGAGTTGATTTTACAAGATGGGCAGCCATACAAATTTCAAATTTCAAATAATAATAATAATAATAATAATAATAATAATAATAATAATAATAGTAGTTATAATACTCGCAATAGTAATACCAATAAGATATGCTAATAAAAATGCTAGCAAATAAAGTCCATGAAGTGAGAAATATCACTTTGTATTCTCCAAAGAATTCAATTACTCTATATTTAGCAGAGTACATCTGTTTTCAACTGAGGCATGGCTTCCCGGTGAGGGTTGCAGCCTCCAGAGCTGTGAAATTTCCTTGAGACTTTTCAGTGAATGGTTATGGAGATAACAGAAAAAGGAAGGAGGCCTCCCAAATGAGGCGGACTCCGGTGACACTTGTTTTATCTCCCACCCCCACCCCACACACAGCCAATGGGATTCAGCGTGGCAGTGCTGCCCCCTGGTGTGGGAAGTGAGGAGGGCAGGCTTCTATGCAATTCCACCCAGAGATTCTTTCGGGCAAAGTTTTCTGCAACATTTTTATGGCCATTTGGAAATTTAGGAGGATTATTCCACAGTTGCATTTCCTGCCTGCAGCCACGACACTACGTGGTATCCCTTCCCTGTATTCTATCTGAAGCCAGTCTCATCCAGAGTGGATTGCAAACAGTAAAGTAGAAGTTGGAAATTTGGGGCCATATTAAGAAGTTTTAGTTACTTTCCAGCAAACTTTCAGATTGGATACCTATAAATGAAGAGTCCTAAAGTTCTATCTAGGGGGCTGATTTCTTTTTCTCTTGAATAAATACACAGCAGAAATCCCTCTGATATGGAAGCAGAGGAAACAAATTGGGGCAAAAGTATTGCATTTGCCTTTCTCCTCTCATTCCAACCCCTACGCTCTGTTGGAGTTGGCTGGAAAATGGACAGAGAAACCCAAAACTGGATTTTATAATACATTCAGTTTTGATGAAACAAATTAGAACCTATAGTTAGATATACATTAGAATTCAAACAGCAGCTTCTCAGAAATATTCAGGAAAAATAATTGTGGATGGAAACCCAAAGGAAGGGAGGGGCAGTGCTCCCTCCACATCATGACACCCCTCCTTGGAGCGCAGTGCAATGTCTCTCTGCACTACAGGCCGAACTTGGCACTGAGGAAGAAGAGATTAATCAGTATGAATGACCAAACGGGCTTTCATTTCAGGTTAAATAAAACCGTCCACAGCAGCTCTCCACCAATTCAGAACAGATTCAATCACTTGTTCCACCCAATATGAACAGCAATTGCTTGAACAGCCACTGGAATGTAACAAAAGTTTGTCTAAAAATTGTGACAAACCTTTGTTTCCTTATCCATGGTTTCTTAAAAAAATTAGAATGGATTAGATGCCAACATGACACTAGGAGAATAAACAATAATTTACACATTGCATTTTCTGGGCCCACTCAACACCAAAGTTAAAGTGAAGGAAACCACATTACTATTAACTTGTCCTTCTGTATTTTTTTTTCCTTTTAAAATATTTTTTTTCAGGTTTCCCCTCCTCCAAATGGAAAACAGATCCCAGAATGCCCAGGCCAAGATCAGCTCTTCCTCCCTCTTGGCACTCAGGCAGCTTTCTCAGCTCCCTCTCAAGTCTCCTGGGAAAATGCAGCCTTCTGGGGCTGAACTCACTTGCAGAGCAGCTCTACAGAAGGGAAGGTTTTTGCCAGGCTTCAGATTCACTTCCTCTCACTGTGTCCCTCGCACAGTAATAGACTGCCGTGTCCTCTGGATTCAGGCTGTCCATTTGCAGATAGACTTGGCTTTTGGAGTTGTCCCTGGAGATGGTGAAGCGTCCCTTCACTTTGTCCGAGTAGTATGTATTAGAAGATGTACTTACGCGGGCCACCCATTCCAGACCTTTCCCTGGAGCCTGTCGCACCCAGTCCATGTGGACGCTGCTGAAGGTGAATCCGGAGGCTTGGCAGGAGAGACGGAGGGACTCTCCAGGCCTTCTCACGTCCCCTCCGGACTCCACCAACTGGACCTCACACTGAGCTCCTAAAAAAAATAAAATGAAGGTGTTTCAATAAGCTCTCCTATAATACAAGAATTAAAATTGGGGAAAAAAAATCTCTGTATAAAGGGAAAAATTACCTCTGAGGACTGCCAGTAAGGACACTAAGTTTAGCCAGAGGATCATTTTTGCTCCGTCTAATAAATGGAGGGAAATTGACAGGAAAGGACTCAGGAAAGTGCTCCAACTTTGCCTTGGTGGGTGTAGCCTGAAAAGGGAAACCGTGGGGCTCCTTTAAAGGGGAAATGGTGCCCTGATTTACATGTTGCTTGAGATAAAATAGCCCCTCATTTCATTGACTAATAGATTTCTTTGCAAACGCCTTTCACACCTGATTTTGAAGTGATGGGGATATCGTCAGAATAATCAGGACAGAATTTTTTTTTTTTTTTCATTGTGAGTACATTGGAGAAAGGACAGGTTTTCACTGGAGTAAATAAAGCAGGATCTAGCAAAACCTCTGCAGTTCAGGAGTGTGTTTAAAATTGAGAGAAAGAAAATTTGCACTCAGAATAATTCAAATAGCCATGTTAGAGTCCCTACATGAAAAGCATGGTACAAGTGAGTTCAGTATGTTTCCTTCACAGAGGTTCCCTTGACCACGTTCCTTGGAAGAAACCCAAAACAACTGAATGCCGACCAAGCCAGCAGGCACCATTTGTAAGCCACAGTTGAATGGCCCTTACATGTCCAAGTCGCAAAGTTAGAATCAAGGAAACCCCAGACAAAGCAGAAAGAGCTGGAACTTGTAGGGTCTTTTCTGTTTATTAGATTGGTTTTATCTGTCAGAGCTGTGTTTGCACCACAGTCCTTCAGTGGAGCTGGAAGAAATCAGCTTGAGACCAGTTGTGTAAGTATTTACAGTCTTTACTATATACAGCACTTGACAAGCTCTTACACAGCAATTATACAGGGCAAATTCCTACTCACAGTAACACAATAATGCTCAACATCTCTTACACTATCCCCAACACAGAACTGTTCATGCATACTACTTCTAGAACCAAATATTATGCGCTGAATCACTTTGCAGATGTTGGCAATCACATCTGCTGAGCCTTCTTCCCTGATTACTTACTGTTCTCAGCTGTACAACAGCCTTGGCATTAGACCTTGGGTATACCCTGACATTAACTTGACATTTGTATAGATTTTATATATTGCTTGTTTTGGGGTTGTTATTTTGTACAGTGATTTTATTGGTTGCTAGTTGCCCAGAGTTGATTCCATAAGATGGGTTGCTGTACAGATTGAAATAAGGATAATGGCAAGACTAAAACTGATATTTTTGTTGTTTATTCATTTAGTCACTTCTGACTCTTCGTGACTTCATGGACCAGCCCACGCCAGAGCTTCCTGTCGGTCGTCAACACCCCCAGCTCCCCCAGGGACGAGTCCGTCACCTCTAGAATATCATCCATCCACCTTGCCCTTGGTCGGCCCCTCTTCCTTTTGCCCTCCACTCTCCCCAGCATCAGCATCTTCTCCAGGGTGTCCTGTCTTCTCATTATGTGGCCAAAGTATTTCAGTTTTGCCTTTAATATCATTCCCTCAAGTGAGCAGTCTGGCTTTATTTCCTGGAGGATGGACTGGTTGGATCTTCTTGCAGTCCAAGGCACTCTCAGAATTTTCCTCCAACACCACAGTTCCAAAGGATATATCTTCCTTCATTCAGCCTTCCTTATGGTCCAGCTCTCGCAGCCATATGTTACTACAGAGAACACCATTGCTTTAACTATGCGGACCTTTGTTGTCAGTGTGATGTCTCTGCTCTTAACTATTTTATCGAGATTTGTCATTGCTCTTCTCCCAAGGATTAAGCGTCTTCTGATTTCCTGACTGCAGTCAGCACCTGCAGTAATCTTCGCACCTAGGAATACAAAGTCTTTCACTGCTTCTACATTGTTCAATCCTAATCATTAAAGATAAATGAAATCAGCCAAACAGTAAAAGCAATCCAGGTTAATATTCTTTAACCCATATCCCACTTCAAAATAAGCCAGAGCATTTATATGTCCCCACAATGTGCACAGAGCTTTTTTTCTTAAAAAGATCAAACAACCAAACGGCCCACCTCAGAAACTTCGACTTCTCATCACAAACCCTCCCATACATAATAACACTTTCTTTCTCATAGCATTCCATCAGAAGATCAATTTCACTTGTGGCTTCACACTTAGAAGAAACATTTCTGTCACTATTAAGTTCCTCATTTACATGCACAGCAGCCCCAGCCAGATGACAGACCTCACATTTTCCACAATGTCCTGAATGCCTTGCATAAAAACTTGGTAGGAGTCAGAAAGAATCTGTTTAAAATCTTGGTGGAAGTCAGAGAAAGTCTGTTTAAAGTCCTCCATGTCAAGCAGTAGATTATGGCGCCCCCAGGAGCTTAACCAGAAACAGTCGAGGATATGAAAGAATTCCATAATGTCTTTACACAAGCAAAAGTGAGATATGCAGACAGTACCCCAGGGAAAGTAGAAAAGTGAAAGTTCAAAACAGCCAATTCAGGAAAATGCTAATATCTTCAAATTTAATAGAAAAATAATAACAGGAGAGAATTATTTACTCTCAATCCTCCTTACTCTTTGGAGGAAAACAAAGTCTAAAACTTAAAAATATATATATTTTAAATTAATCCCAAAAATAATAAGCACCAAGAGAGCCCTCTTGTTCTTGCCATAGAAAGCCTGTATGAGGGTACACATACTTAAAAGAAATATAAATAGAGTGATTTAGAAATGGAGTGGCCAGTCTTAATGTCCCTTTAAGGCTACAATGAGGCTCAGAAAATGGTGACATCAAAGCCTCCTGGCTAGTTCTTACCAGTCAGGGGCAAATGCTGTTTGCCATCTTCTGGCTGCAAGCAGTCATCCAAAGTACAGATGGGGTGATTCCAAGTGTTTTTCTTTTTTCTGGAGAACACTCCCAGGCTTCAGAAAATCCTGCCTGAGCCCAAAATAACTGCCATGTTTTCATCTCTGCCTGTTGAGCCCACGGGCACAGCTACTCAGTCTGCCATGTCCCCATTGGAAGTCCCAAGACCACTCTCCTTTTGAATCTGGTAAAAAATCGTATTTAACTCTAGGTCTTTCCCACTCCATAGAAATTGACTGACAGTTTCTTGCCATTCTTGTAAGATTTGGGTTAGAATTGGCACCATTTGAATCACATCATTTATCTCGGGTAATACATTCATTTTGATAATTGCAATTGATCCTAACCAGGAAGACTTGATCCACATTGTTGATTAGCATGAAAAAGAAGAGAAAGTTTAACCTTTTTATCAGTTATAAATATTGGAATGGTTTGAAATAAAAAATAGCATCTTTGGCAAAATATTCATCTTAATTGCAGAGATTCATCCCATAAGTGATAAGTTTAGTTTTTCCCACCTCAATAAATCTTGTTTAATTCCCTTCCATATTTTGACATAATTATTTTGAAATAAATCACTAGTTTTGGCTGAAATCTCTATCCCTAGATATCTAACTTTTTTAACACTATTAAACCCTGATTTAATTTCTAATACATTCTGATTATTTAGTGGCATGTTTAAATGTATCATCTTCGTTTTTTGATTATTTATTTTAAAACCGGCTAATTCTCCATATTCTTGTAGTGACTTTAATAAGTAATCAATTGATATTAACACGTTTTGTAAAGCGATAACTAAATCATTTGCAAAGGCTCTTAATTTATATGTATCTTCTTTAATCTTTATCCTTTCAATTTGATGATCCTTTCTGATAGCTTCTGTTAGAACCTCCAATACCAATATAAATAATAAAGGAGATAGCGGACAACCTTGCCTTGTTCCTTTTTCTATTTGACATTCTTGTGTTATCTCTTTGTTAATCACAATTCTGGCTTTTTGAAATGTATAAATTGATGTTATTGCTTTTATAAATATATCACCAAAATCCATCAATTCTAAAGTCTTAAGCATAAAATTCCAATTTAGGTTGTCAAAAGCTTTTTCAGCATCTAAAAATAACAACATAATCTGTTTTTCACTATGAAATTGGGCATACTCTATTATATTTAAAATTGTCCTTATATTGTTTTTTATATATCTTTAACGGCGTTCCGTGTCGTCATGCTGGCCACATGACCCGGAAGTGTCTATGGACAACGCCGGCTCTAAGGCTTAGAAACGGAGATGAGCACCGCCCCCTAGAGTCGGACACGAGGGAGAGGAGAGGAGAGGAGAGGAGAGGAGAGGAGAGGGGAAATGTCCCTTAATTTACAAATGTCCTCAGAGAAAATACTCGCTCTCTCCATTCACATGAGTTATTTCTTTGAAACTGTTTTCAGATTATGGGCCACTTGTTCTAGGAGTCAGGACGTTGGAGGAAATAAAATGCGTAATTTTTTTATGTCAAATCATGTCACTAAGATTGGTAGCACCGACCCAGAATTATCTAGTAGCTACTTCAGAGACAGAGTGGGAAGTCATAGGTGATTTCAAAAGAAAAAGTAGGAGGGATTTTTCTATAAATATGGAGTGTCAATGAAACTAGACATTTTTTTCATTTATATTTCAGTTTTCATCATCACCCATCTCACTTGAAGAGCATCTCTGGGCATCTTACGATAAAGGATCATCTGATGTAGACTAAGCTATTGAGAATGATATGCCTAGCACATTCGTTGAATGTCCGCACATCGCAAAGTCAAGAAATCTGTTTATAACAAAACTTTTCCCAAACGGCTGAGAAAGACAATCACATTTTATAAATAAAATCCTAGCATTCCCATGTGGAAGTTCTGGTGTTGATTTTCATAAATCACAGATCAAAATCTACAAGATGAGACCATAGGAGTTATTTCAATATTTTTTTCCATTTAATTTTCCTGTTGAGCAAAGAGGCTGAGCGATTCCAACCTTTCTCCCACCCGGAAGTTACTGGGAAGGACGGCAGGTGGGAAGGCAATTTTCCTGAACCACCTAGAACATGACTTTCCCTGGAACTGACTTGAATCCCCCGATCTACGTTCCTTTGCTATTCTAAGTATTATAACACGACCGCAATTAGGCTACCCTTGGCCTGATGTTTTTAGGCCTTATTTTCTGACTTCTGCCCCCTTCCTTGGTGTCAGACCACACCACACTCTGGCAGGCCTTGCAGCATCCTTATTTTATTATTAAATTTCGACTGCTAGCAGAGGAAAATGATTGTAAATGTATTTAAACTTCCAAATGCCTATATGTGTCTGCATACATTCTTGTGTGTGGGTCTCTGTGTGTGTACATGTATGTAGTACATCTATGGAGAGAGGGAGAGAGGATATATAGACACAGAAACAAATGCACCCAAAGAGGGAGAGGGGCAGATCTGAGTCTCAAGAAAGAGTAAATGAGGGTTGAACTTTGAAACCAATAAAAGAATGAAGAGTTCTAATTACTGAATCAATTCTATATTTCCTGATACTTTTTGAGAGCAGAACTTGAGAACAATTTCCCTTTGCTCTCATTCAGGAGGGTACTGAGATTGGCCATTTTCTTCCTATCCAAATGGAAAACAGATCCCAGAATGCCCTGGCCAAGATCAGCTCTTCCTCCCTCTTGGCACTCAGGCAGCTTTCTCAGGTCCCTCCCAAGTCTTGGGGGAAAATCCAGCCTTCTGGGGCTGAGCTGACTTGCAGAGCGGCTCAGAGGAAGAGAGTTTTTTTGCCAGGCTTCAGACTCACTTCCTCCCACTGTGTCTCTCGCACAGTAATAGACTGCCGAGTCCTCCAGCTTCAGGCTGTTCATTTGCAGATAGACTTGGCTTTTGGAGTTGTCCCTGGAGATGGTGAAGCGTCCCTTCACTTTGTCTGAGTAGTAAGTACTGGAACTTGGATTTATGTGAGCCACCCATTCCAGCCCTTTTCCAGGGGCCTGTCTCACCCAGCTCATGCCATAGCTGCCGAAGTTGAACCCAGAGCCTTGGCAGGAGAGACGGAGGGACTCTCCAGGCCTCCTCACATCCCCTCCAGACTCCACCAGCTGGGCCTCTGACAGGACACCTAAAATAAAAATTGTTTTAATGAGCTCTCCTTTATGCAAGAATTAAAATGGAAAGAACCTGAATAGGAGGGAACCAATACCTCTGAGGACTGCTAGGAAGGAAACCAAATTCAGCCACAGGATCATTTTCGCTCCCGTTAAAGATTAAAGGGGACTTGACAGGAAAGGATTCAGGAAAGGGCACAAACTTTGTGTTGGTGGGAGTAGCCTGAAAAGAGACACCCTGGGGCTCCTTTAAAGGGGAAATCGTGGCCTGATTTACATATTGCTCAGCATAAAGGAGCCCCTTGGAGCTTTGAGGTATAGATTTATCTCAACACACCTTCCACACATGGGACATAGAAGAAAGGGCAGCTTTACCGTGGAATAATTAAAGCTTCTGACAGATGCTCCTCATTTAATGTAAGGGTTTTAAGGTGACAGAAAGAAATCAGGCATTGAAATTTCCTCAAATAGCCATGTTACAGTCTGCAAATAAAGAGGATGGCACATCGGAGTTCAAAATGGTTGCTCCACAGTTGTTCCCTTGACCACGTTCTTTGGAAGAAACCACAATTAAGTCAATGCAGACCAAGCCATAAGGCCCAATTAATAGGCCACAGATCAATTTTACATACACTTCCAAGTCTGAAAGTTGAAATATAAACCAATGGAAGACTGTAGAATGTTTCTTAATGGTTTGGTTTTTAACTCAGCAGCCATACCGATTACAAATATTGGGAGGTTTTTGGGTTGCCATTTTT
Source organism: Candoia aspera (assembly GCF_035149785.1). Classification (NCBI taxonomy): domain Eukaryota; kingdom Metazoa; phylum Chordata; class Lepidosauria; order Squamata; family Candoiidae; genus Candoia; species Candoia aspera. The sequence goes on along the minus strand of NC_086156.1, from coordinate 112,483,556 downwards.
ATGGTGGTCTTATGTGTTTTTAACTGCCCAGAGTTAATTCATACTAAGACTCAAAAAACTTGCTCTCCTACACTTATTCCATGGACTGAGAAACAGAAATAAATGACTTTTCATTTTCCAAACAATTCAGTCTGTTCTATATTTAGCAAAGCACATCTGTTCTCAACTCGGATGTGGCTTCATGGTGAGAAATGTAATCTCCTGGGATGTTAAATTTCTTTGAATTGCCTTCAGTGGTTTCTCAGGAAAATGAGAGTAAAAGTAATGATGCCTCCAAAGTGAGACAAGGCCTGTAGACCCTTCCTTTGCTCCCCTCCCCTTCCCCCGCCCCCACCCCACACATATGCAAAGCGATTCCGTGTGGCAACACTGCCCCCTGGTGGAAAACCTGAGGAGGGGAGGAATCTACTTTACTTTCCAAAGAGATTCTTGCATTAAGAAATGATAATTAGGGCTCCGATGAAATGAAAGAGCTCCAGGGAACTTAAGACAGTCTAGGGAGTAATCAAAAACCGCACTTTTGTTATATGACAGGAAATTCCTTTTGATGGGTTATTCTATGAGATACTGTATCCTCTATGAGAGGAGAGGAGAGGAGAGGAGAGGAGAGGAGAATTTTCCCTTAGTTTGCAAATATCTTTGGATAAAGAGTCACTCTCTCCATTCACAAGACAGATTTCTTTGAAACTCTTTTGAAATTATGGGCAAGTTCTTTCAGGAAAGCCTATAATGTCAGGACATGAGAAATAAAACAAGTAATGGTTTATGTGTCATTTAAGTTCTTGACACTAAGATTGGCAAGCACCCAACAAAAAATATTTAATGGCTTCTTAAGAGACAGAATGGGATGGCCTAGGTGATTTCAAACTAAAAAGGATGGGAGATTTCTCTATAAATATGGAGTGCCAATAAAACTAGACTTTTTATTTTTATTCATTTATATTTCAGTTTTCATCATCACCCATCTCACTTGAAGAGCATCTCTGGGCATTTTACGATAAAAGATCATATGATGTAGAATAAACTACTGATAATGATAAGCATAGCACAATCGTTGATGGTCCGCACGTCGCAAAGCCAAGAAATTTGTTTATAACCAACCTTTTGCCAAATGGCTGAGAAAGATAATCAATCACTTTGCCTTCTCCCAATTGGAATGCAAGAAATGCATGAAAACTGAGGTACAATCTTCTATCATCCCTGAATGTATATATAATTTTGGATAAAGGAGATACACTATCCATTCACATAATATGGATTTTTTTTTAAAGAATTTTGAGATTTTGGGCAAGTCCTTATAGGAGTCAAGACAGGAGTGTTGAATTATTTGTACCTGGGATAAAGAGCAGGGCTACATTTGATCAAATAGAAATCTAAAATTGCCATGTGGAAGTTGAGGGGCTGATTTTCCTTCATCCCAGATTGAAAACTACAGGGTGAAACCATAGGAATTATTTCACTATTTATTTTCCATTTAACTTTCCTGTTGAGCAAAGAGGCTGAGCAATTCCAATCTTCCCCCCACCCAGAAGTTAGTGGAGGGGGTGGCAGCAGGAACGGCCAGGTGGCTGCCAAAGGCAGGAAGAGAGTCCAAACTCAACGGACCCAGGAGGCTTCTGGAAGAGGATCACTGCAATTCCCAAAGTGTTGGTTTCTTGGCTCTTCCCGGCGGTGGGGAGGGAGTATCAGGATTAAGGGAATTGAATATGTATTAATATAGAATGGATGACAAATGAGCATCATATAGAAACTAATTTAACTGAGGAGAGATGGTGGTATTCAGAGAACCAATTGGGAATGAACTGAAATATTCATCAAGGAAGAAATGTAGGTAATGAGTCCATATTTGTACCTCTCAAGAAATTTTAACGTTTTTGTAAATATATATATAAAAGCTTCCTAGTACATTCTCTTTCCCTAATATTTCCTTCTTGTACCTGTCATGGGTTATTTTTAAACTATTCCCAATTTGATTGCCTCAGGTTCAAAAGATCCCCCCAAAGCAGCAGAACATATGACAACTGGAGTTTTTAACTTAATTCATTTCATTCATTCACTTTCTGTCCTGCCTTTATTTTTAGTTTTTTTTTTTATTATTAATAACTCAAGGCAGTGATCCCTTACTTTAACCTTGTCCCTTAGTTTACAGAAGGGATGTTTTTTTTCCAGGTTTCAGATTCACTTCCTTTCACTTTGTCTCCTGCAAAGTAATAGACTGCCGTGTCCTCTGGCTTCAGGCTGCTCATTTGCAGACACAGCTGGCTGCCGGGATCGTCCCTGGAGATGGTGAACTGCCCCTTGACTTTATCCAAATAATAAATTGGAGATGAGGATCTACCAATCACTGCAACCCACTCCATTCCTTTTCCATGGGCCTGTCTCACCCAGCTCATCCAAGAGCTGCTGAAGGTGAATCCAGAGGCTTGGCAGGAGAGACGGAGGGACTCTCCAGGCCTTCTCACGTCGCCTCCAGACTCCACCAACTGGACCTCTGACTGGACACCTACAAAGAAAGGTCTTTTGGTGAAATCTCCTGTACACATGCAGAACATGGAAAGAGCCTGAATAGGGAGGAAACGATGACCTCTGAGGACTGCTAGTGAGGAGACCAGGTTCCGCCACCGGATCATTTTTGCTCCCTTCAATGAGTGGAGGGAAATTGACAAGAAAGGATTCAGGAAAGTGCATAAAGTTTGTGCTGGTGGGTGTAGCCTGAAAGGGGAAAACATGGCGCTCCTTTAAAGGGGAAATTGTGTGTTGATTTGCATATCTGATGGGATAAAAGAGCCCCTCATGGCACTGATCTCATAGATTTCCTTGCACACACCTTACATGGGTGATTTTCACATAATTTTCTAGTGCTAGCAAAAGTTCAGGAGAATTGTTGTTGTTGTTGTTTTAATGTAAGGACATAGGAGAAAGGGGAGGTTTACCATAGAGTGATTAAAAAAAAGACTTGAAAGATTTCACCACTTTTCAAAAGCGATTCAGGGTAACAGAGAATGAACATGCACTAAGGCTTTTTGAAAGAGAAATGAACAGAGCTGCATATCGGAGTTCAGGAAAAATTTTACATTTCGCCTTAACGACGCTCTTCTGTAGAAACCCAAAAGGACTGAACGCCAACCAAGCCATGAGGCACAATTAGTAAGTCAGAGTTTAATCAGAGAATTCGGAGGAAGAGAAGAAGCAGATCGAGCCAATGGGGTGTTCTTTCTTTATTAGATCACTTGCAACCTTCCCTGCCGGCTTCCCCATTGACTTTCTGGGGATCCGAGAAGATTGCAGAAAGCGATCACGTGATCACAGCCCCCTAGCAACAATATGTAAATGCGAGCTGGTTGCCAAGAGCCCAAACTGTGTCACATGATCATGGGGGGATGTTGCTGCAACGTTTCACGATGCCCAGAAGTGCTTTACTGGACAGAAAACACTTCTTTCAATGGTCATTAAGCAACCAGTCGTTAAGTGAGGACTTCCTCTATATTGATGTGGAGGGAACAAGAAAAGAGCAAAATGTAGAAAAGAACTAAACTGGGGAGCGGTGGCGATATTGAGAACCAAAGGGGACTGAACTGCAAAATATCTTAAGGAACAATTGTCGGTAAGGAATCCATATTCCTACCTCAGCTTAGATTTTAACTTCTTAAAAAGGGCCCAGTTTATTCCACTGCCCTGAGATTTCCTTCATCTCCCCTTCCGAAGATCTAACCACTGTTGGAAGGAAATCTCGTCATCTTCATTCAGAGCTGGGAATAAAAATGCTCAGGCCACTGTGTGAACAGGTGGAAAGCTGATTTTCGAAGAGCTTGTAGAACAACGGCAGTGGCCACAGTTTGGAATTTCCTGCCATCTCTTTATGTGGACAAGCTTTGCGATTCTTATGTGAAAATATTTCTGCCCTCTAGCAATTTCCGTACAAGCGCACTTGGCCGGTGGATGGAAAGGGGGCGCTCTCTAGGAATTCTGGGAAGGAGCAATTCCCCGGCGTTCAGAGGGGGGGCGCTCCGTGGTGGGTCCCCTGCTGGGTCGGGGTTCCCTTTGCTTGGGGCAGTTTGGCTTCCTGCCGAGCTGTGACTCTTCATGTTTGGCGCTGCTAGATCGGAAGGTGAACTTTCTGGAGAAGTAATCTTTTGTGGAGATCTCTTCGGCCTGGGAAAAATGTTCACCTGAATGGGTCGTTTTATTTGAAAGATCTCATGCTAAATCTGAAAGGGATCTTTTGTCAGAACAGCTGGGTGCTTCCTGTTCCATTTTCACCTTTTGCCTTGCTTGAGGAGGGAAATCTGTATGGCGGGAAAAGCAGTATTTGGGGAAGAAAGTAAGGAGGAAGAGAGAGATCTTGATTCCTTATGAAACCACATTACCCACTGGGTCTTCCAAGATCAGCTGTGGGCTCTCACTTCATACTTTGGAGATTTGCTGCTGCTCATTCTAACTACACAAACTCAACCTTCTGTGACTGAATCAAATTGGAGGGTTGTTCTGAGGAGGAGAAAGTTTTGCCAGGCTTCAGACTCAGTTCCTCCCACTGTGTCTCCTGCACAGTACTAGACTCCCGAGTCCTCTGGCTTCAGGCTGCTCATTTGCAGATACAGCTGGCTGCGGGAATCGTCCCTGGAGATGATGAACCACCCCTTGACTTTATCCGAATAATAAATCGGAGATGAGGATCTACCAATCACTGCCACCCATTCCAGTCCTTTTCCTTGGGCCTGTCTCACCCAGCTCATCCAATAGCTGCTGAAGGGGAAGCCAGAGGCTTGGCAGGAGAGACGGACGGACTCTCCATGACTTCTCACGTCCCCTCCAGACTCCACCAACTGGACTTTACACATAAAAAATAAAAGTATTTCAGTGGGATATCTTGTATTCAAAAACAGCAAATAGAAGGAAACTCTATAGAGTTGGAGGAATTACCTCTGCTCTGAGGAAGAGAGAGTTTTTGCCATGGAGGACTATTAATAAGGAGAGTAGGTTTAGCCACAGAATCATTTTTGCTCCCTCTAATGAATAGAGGAGAAGTGATAGGGAATGAGTCAGGAAAGGGCGCAACCTTTGTGTTGGTGGGGGTAGCATGAAGGGGAAACCGTGGGGCTCCTTTAAAGGGGAAATGGTGGCCTGATTTACATATCGCTTGGGATAAAAGAGCCCCTCAGGGCATTGGGGAATAGATTTCTTTGCACACAGCTTTCACATATGAATTTGAATGGATGGAAACATCTCAGAACAATCAAGCAAGACTTTTTTTATTGTTATTATCAGTACATACAAAAAAGGAGAGGTTTAGATGAGAATAAGTAAAGCAAGATCTGATTAAATCTCATCCGTTGGGGAAAGTGTTTAAAGGTAAGAAAAATAAAACATGCACTGATAATATTTTAAACAGCCCTGTTAGAGACTGAAAATGAAAAAACGCCACCTCTGAGTCCAGGATCTTTGCTCCACAGTTCCTCCCTTGACCATGTTCTTTGAAGAAACAAAAAACAAAGGAATGTAGACCAAGCCATAAAGCACAATTTGGAAGGCAGAGTGGAATTGCCCTTACATGTCCAGGTTGCAAAATCATAATCAAAGAACTCACAGGCAAATTAGAAACAGCTGGACCCTGTGGAGTCTTTTTTGTTTTATTAGCTTGGTTTTCACTCAGCAGTTGGATGGATTTTAGATACTGGGGGTGGTGATGGTGGTGACTAGTTTGTATGGTGATTTCATTGGTTGCTAGCTGCCAAGGTTGATTCTGCAAGATGGGCAGCCATTGAAATTGAAATAATAATGGCAAGTCCCACATTAATATTAACCTGACCAAATACACTCTCTTTGTGAGTGAGAAACAGAAATCAATCACTGTTTTCCAAAGAATTCTGTTTGCTCCTTATTTAGCAGCACCCATCTCTTGTCAACTCAGACATGGCCAGAGTGAACACTGCAGCTTCTCGAGATGTGGCTTTTCCTTGTGATTTTTCAGTGATCCCTTAGGAAAATAAGAGTAAATATAATCTGGCCTCCAAAATGAGACAAAGTCCGCAGACAATTGCTTTATTCCTCTGCCCCCCCCCACCCCAAACATAGGGAAAGTGATTCCGTGTGGCAACACCGCCCCCTGGTGTAAAATGGGAGGAGGGGAGACATCTACTTAATTTTCCCAGGAGATTCTTGCATTCAAAAATAGGAATTATGGCTAAGAAGAAATGAAGGATCTCCAGGAGATATTAGCAGGTTTAGGGAGAAATCCAAAGCTGTTCTTCCATTATATTATAGGACATTCCTTTTGATGGGTTACTTTCTGCGACACAGTATTTTCTGGAGATGGGGGGGGGTCTTCTCTTTTCTCTTAAATCTCATAAATTTATAGAATGAAATAGTTAGAAAAAACCTTCTAGGTCATCTCATAGAAACCGTCCTTCTTAGGTGGCCATCCAGGTCCTGTCTGCAGACCTGCCACCAAAAGAGACTTCTCTTCCCACACTGAGCCAAGGCTGCCCTATCCCTCCCTCATCCAAGGTTCCCTCTAGGCACACAGGATGGCAGCGTTGATCATCTGTCAAACTCTGGTCTGTCTGTGTTTTGTGTTTTTCTTGAGAGCAGAATAATTCTTACGGTCCGTGCTGTTGAGAAATTCTGTATAGCTGAGAAGGATGAAACAGTGAGGGAAGCAGGCATTTCATCCTTAATCTGTATGGAGCAGACAGTGTTGCTTCGTAGAGAGGACCACAAATCATGGCTTCCTAGATAATGAAGTTAGAATTAACCCTCCATAAAAGTTTGTTTGAAACTGTAGGAGTTCTTCTTGGAAAATTCCTTTTCCATGGCTTTCACTTTACATATTTCCTTTGATGGAACCCTTTTAATTCAGGCAGATTTTGTGAGCCTCTTTCATATTTCACCAAGAGGTTGCTACTCTACGGGCAAGAGAGAAGTCATGGAGAGGCTGAGCAATTTAGCCTGCTGGAGAAAAATGAACAAAGGGCCAGCACTCTTTTCACCTCAGATGTTTATTATAATTTCTATTTTATCCTCATGGAAGCTGCTGGAGAAGTAGGCAAGTTCAAAGGGACAACCACAGGTATTATTTCAGTGATTGTCAGATACGGTATTGTGTGCAAGGGCTCCCAATACCAGGTACCATTACTAGTCTTTTCTAATTGTAGAGGCAGAGGTTCCCTTCATCTTCAATTCAAGAAGAGAATATCTTGTCAGGCTTCCGATTTCCTCCAGCAATCCAGAGGCTTGGCAGGAGAGGTGGAGAGACTCTCCAGGCCTTGTCACATCCGCTCCAGACTCCACCAATTGGAGCTCAGACTGAACTCCTCAAAAAAATAAAGGTGTTTCAATAAACTCTCCTGTTTTAAGGAATTAAAAAGGAAAGAAACTCTGTATAGGGGGAAGAATTACCTCTGAGGAATGCCAAAAAGGACACCAAGTTTAGCTACAGGCTCATTTCATGTCCCTTGAATGAATGGAGGGAAATTGACAGAAAGGGATTCAGGAGAGTGAAAGAACTTTGTGTTGCTGGGTGTAGCCTGGAATGGAAACCAGGGGGCTCCTTTAAAGAGGGAATTAAGCTTTGATTTCATATCGCTTCTGAGAAAAGAGCCCCTCAGGGCCTCCACATAACGATTGCTTTGCACACACCTTTCACACATGATTTTGAATTGATGGAAATATCTCAGAGCAATCAAACCGGACTTTTTATTATTATTGTTATTGTTATTATCAGTACATACAGAAAAGGACAGGTTTTCATGTGAGTAAGGAAAGCAAGATGTCATAAAACCACAGTCATTCAGGGAAGCATTTAAAGTTAAGAGAAGGTTCATTTAAAGCAGAAGCTGTCACTGAATATACAGTCCGCAGGATAAAAGGCCCTCAGTGCATTGACCTTCCACTTTTCCTTTAAGGTATTTTTCACACAAGAGAGAGGGGAGAGGAGAGGAGAGCAGAGGAGAGAGGAGGGGAGGAGAGGAGAGGAGAGGAGAATTGTCCCTTAATTTACAAATGTCTTTGGATAAAAGAATCACTCTTTCTGTTAATTTTAGAGATTTCTCTGAAACTATCTTGAGATTATGAGTAAACCCTTATAAGAGTCAGACAGTAGAGGAAATAAAGCAAGTACCTGTTTTTGTGCTATTTCAAATGTTGAAAGTACAATCAACAAACATCCACCAAGAATTATTTAACAGTTACATTAGAGACAGGAGGGGATGGCATAGATTATTTTTAAAGTAACTCTGTGTGTTTCTGTGCTGTTTATGTTGTCTGTGTGTGTTTGAGTGGTTTTTCGTTAACTGTGGTCTGTGGATGAAACCCGTGTTTATGTGATGCAGACCAAGCAATCCAGAATCATACGCATGCCAGATTGGTTGAATGTCCACACATCACAAGGTCAAAAATCGATTTATAACCAACATGCTCCCAAATGGCAGAGAAACATAATCACTTTCCCTTCTCCAAATTGCATTGCAAGAGATATGTGAAAAGTGAGGGACTATCTTCTATCCTCTCTTAATTACTTCTTTTTTCCCCCTTTGGTTAAAGAGGTAGCCTATCCATTCACAGAATACAGATTTCTCTGAAACAAGTTTGCGAGTTTGGGCAAGCCCTTCTATGGATCAAGACAGACATCTTTAATTAACCGTACATGGGACAAAGGGCAGGGTTCCATTGCCTGTTACAGACAGGAAATAAAAAGGCTACCACATCTGAGTTAGGAAGTGTGCTACACTATTCAGCCAAAATATCAATTTCTTCTGTATTTAAGAAATCACCTCTGTTTTAAACTCAGACATGGCTTCATGTCTGAGGATTTAGTGTCTTGAGAAGTTAAATATCCTCCGATTCTTTGAGGGAACCCTTGAAGCCAGTATCAGACGATATAATCAACCTCAGAAATAAGATTATATTTGTGCCCACTTGTCTTATTTCCCTGCGCAAACCATCCCTCATGGCCACCGGGACTAAGTGTGCAAGTGCTACTCCCTTGTGGAAGTGATGAGGAAGAGAGGGAGTCATCAAACTCCCCAGGAAGATTCTTGTGTTCCAGGAGGGGAAGTGAACCTCAGAAAAAATGAAGGATCTCTAGGGGATTGAGAAGGTCTAGTAAGAAATCCAAAGCTGCTGTTCTCCTTCCTGATAGGAAATCCCTTTTGAAAAGTTACTCTTTGACCGGTTGTCTATTCTTTGGTTGGGGGAATTCTTAGTTTTTCTCCTAAACTCAGGACAAGTCAGTGGTGCCGTGGCCACTTCATGACTTGATTACTGCAACAGTAGATTGGGCCTGCCCTTGAACCTTACCCAGAAGCTTCAAATGGTCAAGAATGCAGCAGCACAGGCACTGATAGGCTTGCATCTCTATGGCCATATACTGTCTCTGCTTTGCAAGGTGCACTGGTTGCCCGTTGGATTCTGACAGCGATTCAAGGTGCCGTTCACTAACTATAAAGCCCTAAGTGAAATAAAGTCTGGTTGCTTGAAGAACTGTCTGTCTCCCACAGTGTCTGCCTGGGTGATCTGATCTGGCAGGGCTACCGTGCTCAGGGTTCCTTCGATGAAAGAATGCCATTGATTGAGATCCCAGCAGTGCACTTCTTGATCACCACAGCTGCCCTCTGGAACGCGGTTTCCCCTGAGATTCAAATGGCCCCCATCCCACTGGTGTTTGAAAGGACCCTGAACAACTAGCTTTTCACCCAGGTCCTTGGCAACTGTGATTGAAGCCCTTGTTCTTCTTTTTCTTTGTTCCCATCTAGGAACAAGGCTCAGAACTGTCACCTCCTCTGAAGACACCCTTTCTACTTGCTCCATATTCAGAGGGACTATTCAGACCCACAGTGCCCCCTAGTGTAAAACCATGGAAGATGAGGCAGAGGGCTCAATTCTCCAAGGAGATGCCTGTATTCTAAGAGGGGAAGGGAGGTGGGAAGAAGTTAGGGAGCTCCAGAAGAGCAAAAGAGGTCCAGTAAGGGAGATGGAGACAGAATCAGGACTCTCAATATTTAGGGCTGCGAAGGTCACTCTTCTGTTGGAGGTGGGGAGGCACTTTTCCTAAACTTCCTAGAACACGACTTTTCCTGGAATTGACTTGAGAACCGCTGATCTACATTCCTCTGCTCTTATAAGTATTATAACATGACCTCATTTAGGCTACCCTGGGCCTGATGTTTTTATGCCTTATTTTTGAAGCCAATTAGTGGACAGCCAGGACCACTGAATTGGAGCAGAGCTTACACAGCCGAGGAGCTGTGCACAGAAAAAGAATTGTATCTATGATAGCTTTAATGAGCATGTCAGAGGAACACAGGTTATTGATCTTAAACACTCAGCCCTCCCAAGCATAAAGAATTACATGCTTAGACAGAGACGGTTCAAAGTAAAGGAATACCTTACTCATTTTATTCAAGGTCCAGTTACATTTCCATTCAGAAAGGATGAAATCTTTGTCCTTCTTTTGTCTACCCTAAATTAATTCACCCTTAGCCCTATAGCTGTAAGACCTGCCTGTAGAAAGGGGAATGCCAAGCCTGCCACATGGCCCCCAGAAAGATGGAGCAGCACACAGCCGTGCGCATAACTCCCAGTCTTGAAGAAGGATGAAGAGAGATAAGAGGAAGTGAGAGTGGAACAATCAGCTTCCTCAGAAACATTAAGAATTACATCATGGGATGAACTCAATTTACATGCTAATGCACATGCTAATGAGGCATGCTGGATTGGCCAGTACCTCCAACACTTTTCTGGCTTTGGCCCCCTTCCTCGGTGTCACACCACACCAAACTATTTGGGGACTTAGAGCATCCTAATTTTATTACCTGGCTACAATGCTACTGCTAACAGGGGAAAATGATTTTAAACATATTTAAATTTTCAAATACCTATATATATGTCTGTGTGTGTGAGTGTGTGGGTATGTGTATACAAGTGTGTGTGTGTGTGTGTCTATATATATATATATATATATATATATATATAGAGAGAGAGAGAGAGAGAGAGAGAGAGAGAGAGAGAGAGAGATTGGGACTGAGACAGAGAAATATATACCAGGACACGGAAACAACTGTAAAACAACCTGTAGGGTGTTCCTGATTAGTTTGGTTTTTTACTCGGCAATTCTATGGATTACATACTGTACATTGGGGGTGGGGGGAGGGGTTGGTTCCCATTTTGTATGGTCTTTTTATGGGCCCAGAGTTCATTCATACAAATACTAATAAAACTCCCATTCCTACACTTAGTCCGTGGACTGAGAAACACAAATAAATGACTTTGCATTTTCCAAACAATTCAGTTTGTTCTATATTTAGCAAAGCACATCTGTTCTCAACTCAGATGTGGCTTCATGGTGAGGAATGTAATCTCCTGGGATGTTAAATTTCTTTGAATTGCCTTCAGTGGTCTCTTAGGAAAATCAGAGTAAATGTAATGATGCCTCCGAAGTGAGACAAGGCCTGCAGACCCTTCCTTTGCTCCCCTCCCCCACCCACACCCCCACCCCACACATATGCAAAGTGATTCCATGTGGCAACACTGCTCCCTGGTGTAAAACTTGAGGAGGGGAGGCATCTACTTAACATTCCCAGGTGATTCTTGCATTAAGAAATGGTAATTAGGGCTCATAAGAAATGAAGAGCACCAGGGAACTTAAGCCGGTCTAGGGAGTAACCCAAAGCTGCCCTTTTATTATAAGATAGGAAATTCCTTTTGATGGGTTATTCTATGAGATATTGTATTTTCTTCAGGTCGTGTATTCTTATTTTTTCTCCTAAATATCATGAAATCATGTAAAAACGAGTTGGGAAGGACCATCTCGGTCATCTTGTAAAAACCATCCCTAACTGGTGGGGAGCCAGACCCTCTCTGCAGACCTCCAACCAAAAGAGCCTGTTCCAGCCAGATTAAAGCATCTCCCCCTCGTTCTTCCCTTGCCCTTGTTTTACACCAGGCAGACCGGGTTGGAAGGGCTTATCATTGGTCAAAATCTGCTCTATACCAGTTCTGTATTCTCTCTGGTAGGAGAATAATTCTTAGCACCTCTTGTCCTTCTTCTACCATTCATTTGCAAAAGATTTTGCTAAAGATGAGACTTAGAGGAAAACATAATTTTATCCTCTTTTTAGTTTTCTTTATTTCTTCAAACTGTATTCCATTTTTCCTAGGTAAATTCCATCTCTACATACACTGGAACATTTTTGGCCATTTCATATGGTTCAGTTAAAGCCGAAGCAGTAACTGATTATAGAGTCCTCAAGAAAAAAAAGAGGCACTCAGTGCATGGACCTTCCACCTTTCCTTGAAGGTATATCCCACTGAGGAGAACAGGGGAGAGGAGAGGAGAGGAGAGGAGAGGAGAGGAGAGGAGAGGAGAGGAGAGGAGAGGAGAGGAGAATTGTCCCTTAGTTTTCAAATGTCTTTTGATAAAGAGTCACTCTCTAAATTCACATGACAGATTTCTTTGAAACTCTTTTGAAATTATGTGACTGCTCTCTAGGGCTATTGATTAATATCCCATCTCATATCCTATATTACGAAAGAGACAATATCATACAGTGTTTCCTATTATTATTTTGCTATAGTGTATAACATTACTTTTACGCTATACTATTGACTAAATCAAATTGGAGAGCGGCTCTACAGAAGGGAAGGTTTTTGCCAGGCTTCAGACTCAGTTCCTCTCACTGTGTCTCCTGCACAGTACTAGACTCCCGAGTCCTCTGGCTTCAGGCTGTTCATTTGCAGATACAGCTGGGTGCAGGAATTGTCCCTGGAGATGGTGAACCGCCCCTTGACTTTATCCGAGTAGGAAATAGTAGCAGAACTTGGATTTATGTATGCCACCCATTCCAGCCCTTTTCCAGGGGCCTGTCTCACCCAGTCCATGCCATAGCTGGTGAAGTCGAATCCAGAGGCTTGGCAGGAGAGACGGAGGGACTCTCCAGGCCTTCTCACGTCCCCACCAGACTCCACCAACTGGCCCTCAGACTGGACCCCTAAAAAGAAAGGTGTTTCATTGAAATCTCCTGCATGGAAGAACAGAATATGGGGGAGGAGGGGACCTGGATAGGGAGGAAACAATTACCTCTGAGGACTGCTAGTAAGGAAACCATGATTAGCCACAGGATCATTTTTTCTCCCGTTAATGAAAGGAGGGGAATCGATAAGAAAGAATTTGGGAAAGTGCACAAACTTTGGGTTGATGGGTGCGGCCTCAAAAAGGGAAACTGTGGGGCTCCTTTAAAGAGGAAATGGTGCCCTGATTTACATCATGCTTGGGATAAAAGAGCCCCTCAGGGCACTGACTTGCCGGTTTCTTGGCATACATCTTACGGGGGAGATAGATAGGTAGGTAGCTAGATTTATTTGTTTTTTTTCTATTTTTATGATGGTTTTATAATTCTCATTTCTGAGCTGGCCAAAGTCACTTTTACAGTGAGATGGGTGGTATATAAATCTAATAATACATTTATGTACCGCCCGTCTCACTGTGAAAGTGACTCTGGGCAGCTCAGAATTAAGAATTATAAAACCATCATAAAAATAGAAAAAATACAAAAGAGAGAAGAAGAGGAAAGAGGGAAAATAAAAAGTGGAGAGAGCATTTAGGCCAGCAAGCGTCCCCAGGGCTGCCTATCCCTGTTGGACCCCCGAGGTAGTTGGCACAGCCAGGTCCTGATGCTGCTCCCGAAGGCCAGAAGGGTGGGGGCCAGCCTCATCTCGGGGGGGGGGGCAAGGGGTTCTACTGGGCAGGGCAACAGCAGTGAAGGCGGTCCTCTTCCACCCCACCGGTTGGCATTCGTTAGGCAAGGAGGTCCCCAGCGTGCCCTTTCTGCCAGACCAATTATAGATCATTTATATATACAATTGTTATGATATTTATTTATTAATGTTTATTATATATTAATTGCATTGACAAATATTAATTATATTTATCTGTTATTTGTTAATAATATTTACTAATGGTATGTATGCTAATAATTTTATATTGCTATTCAATTAATATTATGTATGTTAATTCGCTGAGACACTAGAAGTAGCCCAAGAAAGAAGGAAAGCAAAAGGCAACACTAATAGGGGGAGATATGCCCAATTAAATGCAAAATTCCAGAGGTTAGCCAGAAGAGATAAGGAATTATTTTTAAACAAGCAATGCGCGGAAGTGGAAGAAGACAATAGAATAGGAAGGACAAGAGACCTCTTCCAGAAAATTAGAAACATTGGAGGTAAATTCCAGGCCAAAATGGGTATGATCAAAAACAAAGATGGCAAGGACCTAACAGAAGAAGAAGAGATCAAGAAAAGGTGGCAAGAATATACAGAAAACCTGTATAGGAAGGATAACAATATCGGGGATAGCTTTGACGGTGTGGTCGGTGAGCTAGAGCCAGACATCCTGAAGAGTGAGGTTGAGTGGGCCTTAAGAAGCATTGCTAATAACAAGGCAGCAGGAGACGACGGCATCCCAGCTGAACTGTTCAAAATCTTGCAAGATTATGCTGTCAAGGTAATGCATGCTATATGCCAGCAAATTTGGAAAACACAAGAATGGCCATCAGACTGGAAAAAATCAACTTATATCCCCATACCAAAAAAGGGAAACACTAAAGAATGTTCAAACTATCGAACAGTGGCACTCATTTCACATGCCAGTAAGGTAATGCTCAAGATCCTGCAAGGTAGACTTCAGCAGTTCATGGAGCGAGAATTGCCAGATGTACAAGCTGGGTTTAGAAAAGGCAGAGGAACTAGAGACCAAATTGCCAATATCTGCTGGATAATGGAAAAAGCCATGGAGTTTCAGAAAAACATCTATTTCTGTTTTATTGACTATTCTAAAGCCTTTGACTGTGTGGACCATAACAAATTGTGGCAAGTTCTTAGTGGTATGGGGATACCAAGTCATCTTGTATGCCTCCTGAAGAATCTGTATAACGACCAAGTAGCAACAGTAAGAACAGACCACGGAACAACAGACTGGTTTAAGATTGGGAAAGGAGTACGGCAGGGCTGTATACTCTCACCCTACCTATTCAACTTGTATGCTGAACACATCATGCAACAAGCTGGCCTTGAGGAATCCAAGGCTGGAGTTAAAATCGCTGGAAGAAACATTAACAATCTCAGATATGCAGATGATAACACTTTGATGGCTGAAAGTGAAGAGGAACTGAGGAGCCTTATGATGAAGGTGAAAGAAGAAAGTGCAAAAGCTGGTTTGCAGCTAAACCTCAAAAAAACCAAGATTATGGCAACCAGCTTGATTGATAACTGGCAAATAGAGGGAGAAAATGTAGAAGCAGTGAAAGACTTTGTATTCCTAGGTGCAAAGATTACTGCAGATGCTGACTGCCGTCAGGAAATCAGAAGACGCTTAATCCTTGGAAGAAGAGCAATGACAAATCTCGATAAAATAGTTAAGAGCAGAGACATCACACTGACAACAAAGGCCCGCATAGTTAAAGCAATGGTGTTCCCTGTAGTAACATATGGCTGCGAGAGCTTGACCATAAGGAAGGCTGAGCAAAGGAAGATCGATGCTTTTGAACTGTGGTGTTGGAGGAAAATTCTGAGAGTGCCTTGGACTGCAAGAAGATCCAACCAGTCCATCCTCCAGGAAATAAAGCCAGACTGCTCACTTGAGGGAATGATATTAAAGGCAAAACTGAAATACTTTGGCCACATAATGAGAAGACAGGACACCCTGGAGAAGATGCTGATGCTAGGGAGAGTGGAAGGCAAAAGGAAGAGGGGCTGACCAAGGGCAAGATGGATGGATGATATTCTAGAGGTGTCGGACTCGTCCCTGGGGGAGCTGGGGGTGTTGACGACCGACAGGAAGCTCTGGCGTGGGCTGGTCCATGAAGTCACGAAGAGTCGGAAGCGACTAAACGAATAAACAACAACAACAACAACAATGTTAATTCGCATGAAGAATTTTGTTTATAATAGTAAAATCTTATACAACGTCAACTTAGAGAAAGAAAAGAGGATAGGGAGAAGGAGTAAACAGTGAAAGGAGAAAAAACGAAATAAAAGAGAAGAAAATGAATTAGTTAGGTTAAACCTTCCCGCTCATCTGTAGAAACCGTCCTTAAGAGGTGGCCATTGAGGTCCTGTCTGCAGACCTGCCACCAAAAGAGACTGCTCTACCCACACTTAGAGGAGGCTGCCCTGTCCCTCCCTCATCCCAGGTTCCCTCTAGGCACACAGGACGGCAGCGTTAATCATCTGTCAAACTCTGGTGTGTACTAGTTTTGAGTCTTTATTGAGAGCAGAATAATTCTTACAGTCCCTGCTGTTGAGAAATTCTATATAGCTGAGAAGGATGAAACAGTGAGGGAAGCAGGCATTTCATCATTAATCTCTATGGAGCAGAGAGTTTTGCTTCATAGAGAGGACCACAAATCATGGCTTTCTAGATGATGTAGTTAGAATGAACCCTCCATAAAAGTTTGTTTGAAACTGTAGGAGTTCTTCTTGGAAAATTCCTTTTCCATGGCTTTCACTTTACATATTTCCTTGGATGGGCCCCTTTTAATTCAGGCAGATGTTGTGAGCCTCTTTCATATTTCACCAAGAGGTTGCTACTATGTGGGCAGGAGAGAAGTCATGGAGAAGCTGGGCAATTTAGCCTGCTGGAGAAAAAGGAACAAAGGACCAGCACTCTTTTCAACTCAGATGTTTATTATAATTTCTATTTTATCCTCATGGAAGCTGCTGGAGAAGTATGGAAGTTCAAAGGCACAACCACAGGTATTATTTCAGTGATCGTCAGATACGGTATTGTGTGCAAGAGCTCCCAATACCAGGTACCATTACTAGTCTGTTCTAATTGTAGAGGCAGAGGTTCCCTTCGTCTTCAATTCAAGAAGAGAATATCTTGTCAGGCTTCCGATTTCTTCCAGCAATCCAGAGGTTTGCCGGAGAGGTGGAAGGACTCTCCAGGTCTTGTCACATCCACTCCAGACTCCACCAATTGTGACTCAATTTACATATTTTTTCTGATAAAAGAGCCCCTCGTAGCACTGATCTCATAGATTTCTTTGCACACATCTTACACTGGTGATTTTCATCATAACTTTCCAATCCTACAAAAAGTGAAGGCAAGGTTTTTTGTTTTTGTTTTTTTACTGCAAGTACATAGGAGGAAGGCAGGTTTACTTTATAGTAATTAAAAGACAGGCATGCAAAATCTCAGCTCAGGAAATTCTTTTCCACCTTCTTTCCCTTAACCAGGCCAACCTGAAGAAACCCCAAAGAACTGAATTCAGACCGAGCCAGGAGGAACAATTTATAATTCAGAGATTAATGAGAGAAATCACAGGGAGAAATGGAATAGATGGAGTAAGTGGGTTGTTCTTTGCCTATTTGAATGGTTTTTAAGTCGGTAGTTGTATGAATTTAATATATTGCTTTGTTTGAGTTGGTATTTTGTGTGGTGTTTTTATCAGTTGCCAGTTGCCCAGAGTTGATTCAGCCAGATGGGCAGTCATAAAATTTGAAAGAGTAATAATAGTAGTATTAATACCAATAGTAATAATAATAATAATAATAATAATAATAATAATAGCAATAGCAGTAGCATTAGTAATACCAATGCCATATACCCTTAAAAATGCCAGGAAATACACTCTCTCTCTGGATTGGGAAATACTAATAAGTCTCTTTCTATTCCCCAAAGGATTCCGTTGCTCTCTATTTAGCAGAGCGCATCTGTTGTCAACTCTGACATGGCTTCCCAGTGAGGATTGGAGCCTCCTGAGATGTGAAATTTTCTTGAGACCATTTTGGTGAACTAATATGGAAATAAAACAGAAAAACAGAAAACACAAGGATGCCTCCAAAGTGAGACAATATCTAATGACACTTCTCTTATTTCCCTACCCCACCCCACCCCACCCCACCCCACACACGGGCAATGCGATTCAGGGTCACACCACTGCCCCCTGCTGCGGAGGGTGAGGACGAGGGGCATCTGCCTAATTCTCCGAGGAGATTCCGACATTCCAGGAGGGGAAGTGAGGCTGAGAAGAAATGAAGGTTCTCCAGGAGGTCTAAGCAGGTCTAGGGAGACATCTAAATATGCCCTTTTGTTACCTGATAGAGGATTCCTTTTGAAGGCTTACTCTATGACTGATTGCATTTTCTGTACATGGAGGATACTTATTTCTTTTCCCTGGTGTCACATCAAATCATGGAGTAAATGAATTGGGACGCACCATCTAGCTAATCTATTGTAAACCATCCCTATCAGGTGGTCAGCCAGATCCTCTCTGTAGAACACCAACCTTGAGAGATTATTTGAACCAGACTGAGGCAAGTCTGCCCTCTTCTTCCCTCGTCCTCAATTTACTATGGGTAGACAGACCTACAAAGATGCAACGTTTGACACAATCGGCTCTTTACTAGTTCTGTGTTCTTTTTGATGGGAGAATTCATTCTAAGTGTTGCTTCTGCATCTCCTGTCATTAAGTGTTATTGGATCACTCTGGTTATCATTCAGATGAGACATGGAGTAAAACATTATTTTATCTTTTGCTCCATTCCTTTATTTCTCCAAATTATCTTCCCATTTCCGTAAATGAAACTCCCCTTCATCCTCTCAGGCAAGAAAAAAAGGAGTATTGCTCACAGAGACAAAACCAACCAAAGACACTGAAGACTTGCAATGGCCCTATAGTGGGCCTTCTAAGGGAAGTGTGGCAATGTGTCTGGTCAGAAAACCACAGATGCCCCATCCTCTGTTGAAGGAATGCATCTAACCTCCAACATTCCTCCACTTGTTAACATGGAAACAGAGAGCATTTCCCAGTGCTCCTCCCCCCTTTGAAAATACTGTGTGTCATCCTTCCTCCTTTCCTTAGCAAGGATTAAACCTGATTTGACCACCTTGAGGCCCAAGGAACCCCCCAGCGAGTCAGAGCCTTGGAATTTCCCACTCCGCAGGCAACACCCCTCACCTTTCCTTCATCCCTCTTTCTTATATGAACTGGATCATGATGATTGTGGCTTGCAATAAAGGTTGATCTTCCTCCTTATCGTTGCTTTCCATCCGTTGCATCTATGACAGTAAGTTAACTTTTTGTCCTTGATTTTTTTTCAGAATTATCAATCGGTCAAAAGAAGACCAAGACTGTTTAAGCCAGTGAGGCAAGGCTGCTCCATTTTTCATCCATCCTGGCTTTCCTCATAGAAAATAGGATTAACTTCCCTTGCCTTTCCTTTCCTTGCCTTGCCTTGCCTTGCCTTTCCGAACTTTCCAGTATGTTTCAGGGGAATGATTTTTTACATTGTCTTCTATCTCATCTCCCTTCAACTTCATTGGCTAAATATGGTTGTCACTAGTATGAGACATAGCATAAAATATTATCCTTTACAATTTACGATTTATTAAATTATTATTTAGCTAACTGTTTCTATGCTTTGAAGATCCTCTTTATCATGTCCACCCTTATTCATTTTTTTCTCATTTTCTACCTCCATAATCTTTCACTGAGTTAAAGCCACACAAGGGTGGGACAGAAAAAAAACAAACACCAAAATAAAGGTATTTATTTATCTATCTATCTATCAAAATTGTCACTGTCCATCTCCTCCCACCAGAGTATGCATTCAGTTAACATATGCAAATTTCCTCATTGTGACAAAAAAGAAAAAAAAAGGAAAGAACACTATTTCATCCTATCCTAGTTTTCTTCTTCCCTTTCCAGGATTTTTTTTTTTCTTAATTCAGAAAAACAAGACAAAACAAAACAATAATGAGAAGAAAAGAACAGGAAAGGTAAAATGTTGAGAATAAACTTGTTTTTTGTTTTCCTTATAAGTAAAATTTACATATCCATTTTAATTAAAAGTTCTTAAGATACAGAATGAAGAAAATGATCTTCAGACATTGAAACATCTTTAAAAAGACTAGAAAAGAGACTCCTTCTCCTGTTCCTCTGATGATATTGAGAGAAGGATAGGGGACTTAATGGCAAAGGAATAAAAGAAGGAAGAATGTAGTTAATGAATCCATGTTTCTCCCTCTAATTAATTTTTATCTTTTTATAAGCTACCCAGGTTATTTTACTTCCCCGAGATTTCCGTTGTGTCCCCTCCCAAAGCGCCAACCAGGTTCCCCACTGCTTCCTCCAAGATCATCTCTGGCCTCCCCCTTGCTAAGATGGAGACTCATCTGCTGCTTCTCATTCCAAATACACAAAGTCAGCCTTGTCTGGCTGAATCAACTTGCAGAGCTGCTCTGAGGAGGGGAAGGTTTTTGCCTGGCTTCAGACTCACTTCCTCTCACTGTGTCTCTCGCACAGTAATAGACTGCCGAGTCCTCCGGCTTCAGGCTGTTCATTTGCAGATAGACTTGGCTTTTGGAGTTGTCCCTGGTGGTGGTGAAGCGTCCCTTGACGTTTTCCGAGTAGGTAATAGTACTGGAATAAGGATGTATGTATGCCACCCATTCCAGTCCTTTTCCGGGAGCCTGTCTCACCCAGCTCATTTCATAGCTCCCGAAGTCGAATCCGGAGGCTTGGCAGGAGAGACGGAGGGACTCTCCAGGCCTCCTCACGTCTCCTCCGGACTCCACCAACTGGCCCTCAGACTGAACTCCTAAAAAAAAATAAAGGTGTTTCAATGAGATCTCCTGAATACAAAAACAAAAATAGAAGGAAATTCTGTAGAGAGGGAAGAGTTACCTTGCAGGACTACTAAAAAGGACACCAGGTTTAGCCAGGGGACCATTTTTGCTCCCTCTAACGACTGGAGGGGAATTGGCAGGAAAGAGGTCAGGAAAGTGCACAAACTTTGGGTTGGTGGGTGTAGCCTGAAAGGGGAAACCACGGGGCTCCTTTAAAGAGGAAATTGTCTGCTGCTTTGCATATCGCTTGGGATAAAAAGGCCCTCAGGCCATTGATCTCCTAGATTTCCCTGCATCCATTCTAAACTGGTGATTATCAACACAACTTTCCAGTGCTACAAAAAGTGAAAAAGGTTTTTTGTTTTTGTTTTTTGCTGTGAGGACATAGAAGAAAGGGCAGGTTTACATTAGAGTAATTAAAACAATAAAATACAAAATTTCACCACTTCTCAAAATTAATTCAACGTAAGAGATAATGGACTAGCAATAAGAACTTTTGAAAGAGAAATTTTAGAGCTAGAGGATGAAACGAAGAGCACATCTGGGTTCAGGAAATTTTTTCCGCCTTCCTTGCCCTTTGGAAGACACCCAAAAGAACGCTTAGCAAGCTAGGAAGCACAATTTGTAGGTCAGAGTTGAATCAGAGAAATTGCGGGGAAAGAACAACCAGATAGAGCCTAAGGTGTGTTCTTGGCCTATTAGATTGTTTTTTAACACAGCAGTTGAATGGATTTTATTTATTGCCTGTTTTGGGCTAGTATTTGGTGCTGTGTTTTTATCAGTTGCTTGTTACCCTGCATTAACTTGGCAAGCCGAGCAGCCATACAAATTGAAAAAACAATAACAACAATAACAATAACAATAACAATAGTTTGGGTAACCATGGGCCCGTCAGTCTCTCTCAGCCCAGCTCACCTCACAGGGATGTTGTTTTGGGGAAAATAGGAGGAGGAAGGAGTAATGAGCACGTTCCCCACCTTGAGTTATTTATAAAAAATAATAAAGGTGGTACAGAAAATAAATAAATGTAAAAAAATAAAAAAATACCAACCCCCTATGATAATAAAAATGCCAACAAATACACTCCCTCCATGGACTGATAAATGCTAATAAATCATTTTCTATTCTCCAAAGAATTCAGTCTGCTCCGTATTTAGCTAACCACATCTGTTGTCAACTCAAACATGGCTCCACATTGAGGAGTGGAGCCTCCTGAGTTGTGAAATTTTCTTGAGACCTTTTCAATTAACAATTATGGAAATAACAGAAAAAGGAATGGTGCCGCCCAAAGGAGGCCGTCTCCAATGACACTTGTTTTATCTCCCTACCCCACCCCCACTCCAGACACAGGCAATGGGATTCCGTGTGGCAATGCTGCCCCCTGGTGTGAGAAGTGAGGAGAGCAGGCCTCTGCCCAATTCCCCACAGAGATGCTTTACAGGCAAATATTTCCTTAATATGCCTATTGCCATTGATATTAAGAAGGATTATTAAAATACAATAAATAAATAAATAAATAAATAAGTAAGTAAGTAAATAAATAATAAAAGTAAAAAAAAATGATGAGACCATAGGATTTATTTCATGATTTTCTTTCTCTTTCAGTTTGACTGTTAAGGAAAGAGGTGGAAGGAATCCAGTCTTTCCCAGAATCTGAAGTCAGAGGGGAGGACGCCAGGCCAAGGCATCCCGGGGTTGATAGCTGGAGGTAGCAGGAACTACTAGGCAGCTGCTCCGAGGCACGAAGACTGTCCAAACTGTACAGAACCAGAAGGCTTCTGGGAGAGGAGATGAGCAACAGACCATGTTGGGCTCTCTTGGCTCTGCCTGGCTGAGGGGAGAGCAGTTCAGGATTAAGGAGACTGAACATATATATCAATGTAGAAGGAGGGAGAAGGGAGCAACATGTAGTCAAGAATTAAACTGGGGAGACTTGGCAATACTGACAACCAAATGGGACTGAACTGTAAAATAGATCAGGGAAGAATTGGAGGTAATCATCTTTCTACCTCAAATTAAATTTTAACTTTTTAAAAACTGTCCAGTTTTTTCGACTGCCCTGAATTTTCCTCGGTCTCCCCTACAAAATGGCTAACCAGGTTCCACACTGATAACTCCAGGTTACTTATTCCCATTGGCCATGATGGACAGGAATATGCTGCTTCTCAGTCCTAATGCACATATTCAACCTTCTGTGACTGAATCAACTTGGACACCTGCTCTGAGGAATAGAAGGATTTTGCGAGGCTTCAGACTCACTTCCTCCCACTGTGTCTCTTGCACAGTAATAGACTGTCGTGTCCTCTGGCTTCAGGCTGTTCATTTGCAGATAGAGTTGGCTTTTGGGGTTGTCCCTGGAGATGGTGAACTGTCCCTTCACAGACTGTACATAGCACTGTTTACTGGCATCGTACCAAATAACTGCAACCCATTCCAGCCCTTTTCCAGGGGCCTTTCTCACCCAGTCCATTATATAGCCCCCAAAGTTGAATCCGAGGCTTGGCAGGAGAGACGGAGGGACTCTCCAGGCCTTCTCATGTCCCCTCCGGGGACCAACTGGACCTCAGACTGAACTCCTAAAAAATAAATTAATAAATAAAGGTGTCTCAATGAGATCCCCTGAAGACAAAAGCAGATAATAGAACGAAATTCTGTAGAGAGAGAAGAATTACCTTGGAGGATTACAAATAAGGACACCAACATTAGCCAGGGGACCATTTTTGCTCCCTCAAACAAATGGAGGGAAATTGATAGGAAAGGATTCAGGAAACTGAACAAACTTTGGGTTGGTGTGTATAGCCTGAAAAGGGAAAACATGGGGCTCCTTTAAAGAGAAAATTGTGTGTTGAATTGCATACCACTTGGGATAAAAGAGCCCCTCAGGGCATTGAGTTACAGGTTTCTCTGCATATTCCTTACATGGGTATTTACACAGATTTGTCCCATCACTCTTTGTCCCTTTAATAAGCCTCTTTTGTTAATCCAGTAAGAAAAAAATGATCCAGCTCACAATCTTGGTTTGTCATTTGCAAATAAATTTTGAAAGAGACATGAAAGGAACAGGACGTCTATGTTCAGTAATTTTTTTCCACCTTCCTTGCCCGTTTGAAGAGACCCAAAAGAATGCCGACCTAGCTATGAGGCACAATTTGTAAGAGGGAGCTGAATCAGAGAAATCACGGGGAGAGAAAAACTCAATTGAGCCTATGGTGTGTTCTTTGCTTACTATTGTTTTTTAACTCAGCAGTTGTATGGATATCATAAACTGGTTGTTTTGGGTTGTTACTTTGTTTGCGGTTTTTATCAGTTGTTAGTAGCCCAGAGTTGGTTCGGCGAGATGGGCAACCATACTAATTGAAATAACAACAAAAACAACAATAATAGAGGCAGTAGTAATACCAATATCAATACTAAAATCATAACTAATAAAATTGTCAGGAAATACACTCTCTCTGTGGACTGAGAAATACTTATCAATCCCATTGCATTCTCCAAAGAATTCAGTCTGCTCTGTGTTTAGCAAAGCACACCTTTTGTCAACTCAGACATGGCTTCACAGGGAGGACCGGAGCCTCCCCGGATGTGAAATGTCCTAGAGACCTTTTCAGTGAACTTTTACAAGAAGAACAGAGAAAAATAGTGATGCCCCCCAAATGAGACCACATCCAATGAGGGTTCTTTGATCTGCCCGCCCCACCCCCACCCCACACACAGCCAATGGGATTCAGTGTGGCAACGCTGCCCCCTGGTGTGGAAAGTGAGGAGGGGAGGCCTCTTCCCAATGTCCCCATGAGATCCTTTCCGGGCAAAGATTTCCTCCATATGGCTATGGCTGTTTGGATAGTTAGAAGGATTATGCCACAGTTGCATTTCTTGCACGCTGCCATGGCATTATATGACGCCCCATTCCAGCATTCTATCTGAAGCCAGTCTCATCCAGATCAGATTACAAACAATAAAGTTGAAATTGGAATCTTCGGGCCATATTAATAATTTTTTTGTTTCCTTCCAGCAAACTCTCTGATTGGATACCTCAAACAATAGAGTCCCAAAGTTCTCACTAGAGGGCTGATTTCTTCTTCTGTTGTAGATGGACAGAAGACATCCCCCTCTAATGGAAGCAGAGGAGACAAATTGGAGCACCAGTATTGCATTTGTCCTTCTCCTCTCATTCCACCCCCCAAGCTCTACTGCAGTTGGGTGGAAAATAGAAACAGAAACACAAAAGTGAGGTTTATAAGAAATTAGTTCTTGATGAAATAAATTAGAACCCATAGGTAGATATGCATTAGATTTCAAAGTGCAGCTTCTCAGAAATTTTCAGGAAAAAAAAAAGTTGGATGGAAATCCAAAAAAAGGGAGGGGCAGTACTCCCTCCACATCTTGGCACCCCTCCCTGGACCTCACTGCAATGTCTCTCTGCACTACAGGCCGAACTTGGAACTGAGGAAGAAGAGTTTAATCACTATGAATGACCAAAGGGGCTTTTATTTCAGGTTAAATAAAACTGTGCACTGCAGCTCTCTACCAGTTCAGAACAGTGTTCCTAGAATCAATTCTTCAACCAAATATGGACAACAGTTGTTTGAACAGGGACTAGAATCTAACAGAATGTGGTCCAAAAAATGTGAAAACCCTTTTTTTCCTTATCCATGGTTTCCTAAAGAAATGAGAATTGATTAGATGCCAACATGACACTAGGAGAAGAAACAGTGATTTGCAATGTGAGTTGCAATCTGCAATTTCTAGGTCCACTCAACACCCAAAGTGAGGAAACCACATTATCATTCACTTGTCCTTCTGTACATTTTTTTTTAAACTATCTTTTCATGTTTCCTACCAACCACATGGAAAACATCTCCCACAATGCCCATGTCAAGATCTGCTCTTCATTTCTCTGGGCAATCAGGCAACTTTCTCAGGTTCCCCTCAAGTGTGGAAAATCCAGCCTTCAGAATCAGATATTCTCTCATCAAGGGAAGGTATTTTTTTCCCAGACTTCAGATTCAATTCCTCCCACTGTGTCTCTCGCACAGTAATAGACTGCCGTGTCCTCTGGCTTCAGGCTGTTCATTTGCAGATAGAACTGGCTTTTGGAGTTGTCCCTGGAGGTGGTGAAGTGCCCTTTCACAGACACTGCATAGAACTGCTTACTGGCATCATACCAAATAACTGCAACCCATTCCAGTCCTTCCCCTGGAGCCTGTCTCACCCATCTCATCCAACAGCTGCTGAAGGTGAAGCCAGAGACTTGGCAGGAGAGACGGAGGGACTCTCCAGGCCTTCTCACGTCTCCTCCAGACTCCACCAACTGGACCTCTGACTGGACATCTACAAAGAAAGGTGTTTCCGTGAAATCTCCTGTATACAAGCAGAACACATGGAAAGAACCTGATTAGTGTGGAAAGAATTACCTCCGAGGACTGCTAGGAAGGACACCAAGTTCAGTCACAGGATCATTTTTGCTTCCTCAGATGAATGGAGGGAATTGATAAGAAAGGCTTTGGGAAAGTGCAGAAACTTTGTCTTGGGGGGTGTAGCCTGAAACGGAAAACCATGGGGCTTTTTTAGAGGGGAAATTGTTCCTTGATTTACATATCACCTGGGATATAAGAGCCGCTCAGGGCTTTCATGTAAATATATCTTTGCACACACCATTTCAAATAATTTTCCAGAGCAAAAAATAGTCAAGACAGTCAATAGTATTATTATTATTATTATTATTATTATTATGGAATAAGGGAGTTAGTAAAAGGAGATCTGATATAATCACTGCAGTTCAGGAAAGTGTTTTAATCTAAAGGAAGGAAAATAAGCACTGAGAATAATTTAAACAGCCACGTGAGAGACCGAACATGAAAAGGATGGCACATGTGAGTTCAGGAGGTTTGCTCCACAGTGGTTCCCTCGGCCACGTTCTTTGAAGAAACCCAGAACACCTGAATGGAGACCAAGCCTTCAGGCACCATTATAAGCTTCAGTTGAATTGCACTTACATGTCCAAGTCTCAAAGCCAGAATCAGGGAAACCCCAGAAAAAGCAGAAACAGTTGGACCCTGTTGGGTCTTTTCTGTTTATTAGATTGGTTTTCAATTGACATTTGTATGGATTTTATATATTGCTTGTTTTGGGGTTGTTATTTTGTACGGTGATTTTATCGGTTGCTAGCTGCACAGAGTTGATTCCACAAGATGGGTTGCTGTACAAATTGAAATAAGTATAAAGGCAAGACTAAAACTGATACTAATGCCCTGAAATAAGCTCCCCATGAGTGAAAAATACAAATAAATGTCTTAATTCCCCAAGGAGTTCAGATTCCTCAACATTTAGCAGAGCACATCTGTTGTCAGCTGAAACCTGGCCTGAGTGAGGATCGTGGCGTCCTGAGATGTAACATTTCCTTGAGAGATTTTCAGTGATCTATGAGGAAAATACAGGGATGCGGTGGCTTGTGGGTTAAACCGCTGAGCTGCTGAGCTTGCCAATCAGAAGGTCGGCGGTTCGAATCCGCATGACGGGGTGAGCTCCCGTCGCTAGTCCCAGCTCCTGCTCACCTAGCAGTTTGAAAACATGCAAATGTGAGTAGATTAATAGGTACCGCTTCAGCGGGCAGGTAACGGCGTTCTGTGTAGTTATGCTGGCCACATGACCATGGACAGATCTACGGACAACGCCGGCTCAGCGGCTTAGAAACGGAGATGAGCACCGCCCCCTATAGGATACGACTGGACTTTATGTCAAGGGAAACCTTTACCTTTACCTTTATGAGGAAAATAAGAGTAAAGAAAATGTTGCCTCCAAAATGTGTCAATGTCTGCAGACCCTTCCTTTATTCCCCTGCCCCACCCCCATCCCCACACATAGGGAAAGAGATTCAGAGGGACAGCACTGCCCGCTGGTGTAAAACATGAGAAGAGGAGGCATCTACTTAACTTTCCCAGGAAATTCTGGCAGTCAAAAATGATAAATAGGGCTGAGGAGAAATGAAGGATCTCCAGGAGATAGGAAATCAATTTTGAAGCATTACTCTATTATTTTGCATTTTCTGTGGGTGGGGGATTCTTGGTTTTTCTCCTAAAGAAAGGCCAAGTCACTCATGCTCACTATATGTGGGGCTGCCCTTGAAGACCACCCCAGAGCTTCACTTGGTTCAGAATGCAGTGGTGCAGGAAGTGATGGGCTTCCCTCCATATGCCTACCTAATAACTCTACTTCGCAAGCTGCACAGGTTCGATTCAAGGTGCTGGTCACTTCGTATAAAACTCTCCGTGGCATAGAGCCTGGTTACATGAGGGACTGCCTACAGTGTTGAAGTTTTGGGGCTGATTTCCTTTAATCACACGGAAAAAACTACAGGTCTCACAAGATGAGACCACAGGATTTATTTGGCTATATTTGCCTTTCCATTTCCCTGTTACGGAAGGAGGCTGAGGGATTCTAGGCAGTTAGTCTGCAGGACACCAGGTCAAGGCACCCCTGTGTTTGAGAGAAGGTGGTACCAGTAACTACCAAGAAGCTACACAGTCCAAAGTTTGCAGACCCAGAGGGCTCCTGAGAGAGGAGGTTCTTGATTAGCAACATTTTCCTTATATTTCTTATAACATGACCTCTTTTTCACTACCCTTTCCTGATCTTTTTACACCTTATTTTCTGCCTTCTGCCCCCTTCCTTGGTGCCACACCGCACCACACTCTTGGGGGTCTTAGACCATCCTGAGTTTATTACCTTGCTACATCCCTATTGCTAGCAGAGGAAAATGATTTTAAAGATATGTAAATTTTCAAACGTGTGCAGGCATGCATTTGTGTGTTTGTGGAGAGAGAGAGAGAGAATATATATACACAAAGAGACACATGAACCCAAAGGGGGGAAGATTTGTGTCTGAAGAAAGAATCAATGAGGGTTGAACTGCAGAACCAAAAGAAGCATGAAGAATTCTAATTAATGAATCCAATTTTGTATATCTAAGGAAAGTTTGACAGTAGAATGTGTGAGCACATTGCCTTTGCTGTCTTTGAGGATATTTGAGGATATTGCCCATGTAAAGATCTCTTCCTTATCCATCATGGCACTGAGGCAGCTTTCTCAGGTCCCTCTCAAGTCTCCTGGGAAAATCCAGCCTTCTGGGGCTGAGCTGACTTGCAGAGCAGCTCTGAGGAAGAGAAGGTTTTTGCCAGGCTTCAGACTCACTTCCTCCCACTGTGTCCCTCGCACAGTAATAGACTGCCGTGTCCTCCAGTTTCAGGCTGTTCATTTGCAGATAGACTTGGCTTTTGGAGTTGTCCCTGGAGATGGTGAAGCGTCCCTTCACTTTGTCCGAATAGTAAATGGTACCTGAATTGTAGCTTATGGATGCCACCCATTCCAGCCCTTTCCCAGGGGCCTGTCTCACCCAGTACATGGCATAGCTCCCGAAGTCGAACCCAGAGCCTTGGCAGGAGAGACGGAGGGACTCTCCAGGCCTTCTCACGTCCCCTCCGGACTCCACCAACTGGGCCTCTGACAGGACACCTAAAATAAAAGTTGTTTTAATGAGCTCTCTTTATGCAAGAATTAAAATGGAATGAACCTGAATAGGAGGGAACCAATTACCTCTGAGGACTGCTAGGAAGGAAACCAAATTCAGCCACAGGATCATTTTTGCTCCCGTTAAAGATTAAAGGGGACTTGACAGGAAAGGATTCAGGAAAGGGCACAAACTTTGTGTTGGTGGGTGTAGCCTGAAAAGAGACACCCTGGGGCTCCTTTAAAGGGGAAATTGTGGCCTGATTTCCATATTGCTCAGCATAAAAGAGCCCCTCGGGGCATTGAGGTATAGATTTATTTCAACACACCTTCCACACATGGGACATAGAAGAAAGGGCAGCTTTACCCTGGAATAGTTAAAGCTTCTGACAGATGCTCCTCACTTAATGTAAGGGTTTTAAGGTGACTGAAAGAAATCAGGCATTGCAATTTCCTCAAAAAGCCACGTTACAGTCCGGAAATAAAGAGGGTGGCACATCAGAGTTCAAAATGGTTGCTCCACAGTTGTTCCCTTGACCATGTTCTTTGGAAGAAACCAAAATTAAGTCAATGCAGACCAAGCCATAAGGCCCAATTAATAGGCCACAGATCAATTTTACATGCACATCCAAGTCTCAAAGTTGGAATATAAACCAATGGAAGACTGTAGAATGTTTCTTAATGGTTTGGTTTTTAACTCAGCGGCCATACTGATTACAAATATTGGGAGGTTTTTGGGTGGCCATTTTTATGGTCTTATGTGTTTTTGACTGCCCAGAGTTAATTCATACTAAGACTCAAAAAAACTTGCTCTCCTACACTTATTCCATGGACTGAGAAACAGAAATAAATGACTTTTCATATTCGAAACAATTCAGTTTGTTCTATATTTAGCAAAGCACATCTGTTCTCAACTCAGATATTGCTTCGTTGTGAGGAATTTAATCTCTTGGGATGTTAAATTTCTCTGAATTGCCTTCAGTGATCTCTCAGGAAAATGAGCGTTAAAGTAATGATGCCTCCGAAGTGAGACAAGGCCTGTAGACCCTTCCTTTGGTCCCCTCCCCCTCCCCCTCCCCACACATATGCAAAGCCATTCCCTGTGACAACACTGCCCCCTGGTGGAAAACCTGAGGAGGGGAGGCATCTACTTTACTTTCCAAAGATTCTTGCATTAAGAAATGGGAATTACGGCTCAAAAGAAATGAAAGAGCTCCAGGAAAGTAAAGGTTGTCTAGGGAGTAATCAAAAACCGCACTTTTGTTATATGAAAGGAAATTCCTTTTGATGGGTTATTCTATGAGATACTGTATTTTCCTGAGGTCGTGTATTCTTCTTTTTCTCCTAAATATCATGAAATCACGTAAAAACGAGTTGGGAAGGACCATCTCGGTCGTCTAGTACAACCATCCCTAAGTGGTGGGGAGCCAGACCCTCTCTGCAGACCTCCAACCAAAAGGGTCTGTTCTGGCCAGATTGAAGCAGGTCCCCCTCGTTCTTCCCTCGGCCTCGTTTTACTCTAGGCAGGGCTTATCATTGGTCAAAACCTGCTCTATACCAGTTTTGTATTCTCTCTGATAGGAAAATAATTCTTAGCACCTCTTGTCCTTCTTCTACCATTCATTTGCAAAAGATTTTGCTAAATATGGGACTTAGAGGAAAACATAATTTTATGCTCTTTTTAGTTTTCTTTATTTCTTCAAAATTTATTCCATTTTTCCTAGGTAAATTCCATGTCTACATACGCTGGACTATTTTGGCCATTTCGTATGGTTCAGTTAAAGGAGAAGCAGTATAGAGTCCTCTGGGAAAAAAAAAGATGCACTCAGTGCATGGACCTTCCACTTTTCCTTGAAGGTATATTCCACTGAGGGGAGGAGAGGAGAGGAGAGGAGAGGAGAGGACAATTGTCCCTTAGTTTACAAATGTCTTTGGATAAAGAGTCACTCTCTCCATTCACATGAAGGATTCCTTTGAAACTATTTTGAAATTATGTGAGTGCTCTCTAGGGCTATTAATTAATATCCTATCTTATATCCTATATTACTAAAGACACAATATCATACAGTTCTACCTATTATTATTTTGCTGTGGCGCTGTGGGTTAAACCGCTGAGCTGTCAATCGGAAGGTCGGCGGTTTGAAACCGTGCGGCGGGGTGAGCTCCCGTTGCTCATCCCAGCTCCTGCTCACCTAGCAGTTCGAAAACATGCAAATGTGAGTAGATCAATAGGTACCGCTTCGGCGGGAAGGTAACGGCGTTCTGAGTCGTCATGCTGTCCACATGACCCGGAAGTGTCTATGACAACGCCGGCTCCAAGGCTTAGAAACGGAGATGAGCACCGCCCCCTAGAGTCGGACTTGACTGGACTTTACATCAAGGGAAACCTTTACCTTTACCTTATAATATTACTTTTACGGTATACTATTGACTGAATCAACCTGGAGAGCGGCTGTACAGAAGGGACCGTTTTTGCCAGGCTTCAGACTCAGTTACTCTCACTGTGTCTCCTGCACAATAATAGACTGCCGTGTCCTCTGGCTTCAGGCTGTTCATCTGCAAATAGAGCTGGGTATTGGAGTTGTCCCTGGAGGTGGTGAAGTGTCCCTTGACTTGGTCCGAGTAGTAAATGCTACCTGAATTGCAGCTTATGTATGCCACCCATTCGAGTCCTTTTCCTGGAGCCTGTCTCACCCATCTCATCCAACAGCTGCTGAAGGTGAAGCCAGAGGCTTGGCAGGAGAGATGGAGCGATTCTCCAGGCCTCCTCATGTCCCCTCCAGACTCCACCAGCTGGGCCTCTGACTGGGCACCTACAAAGAAAGGTGTTTTGGTGAAATCTCCTGTATACAAGAATTAAGCTGGAAAGGACCTGAATATGATAGAAACGATGACCTCTGAGGACAGCCAGGAAGGACACCAAGTTCAGCCGCAGGATCAATTTTGCTCACTCTAAAGATTGGAGGGGAATTGACAGGAGAGGATTCAGGAAAGGGCGCAACCTTTGGGTTGGTGGGTGTAGCCTGGAAAGGGAATCCAATGGCCTCCTTTAAAGGGGAAATTGTGACTCAATTTTCATATTACTTCTGATAAAAGAGCCCCTCGGAGCACTGATCTCATAGCTTTCCTTGCACACAGCTGACACTGGTGACTTTCATCATAACTTTCCAATCCTACAAAAAGTGAAGGGAAGTTTTTTTTTTTTCTTTTTGTTCTTGTTTTTTACTGTGAGTACATAGGAGAAAGGCAGGTTTACATTACAGTAATTAAAAGACAGAGATGCAAAATCCCAGCTCAGGAAATTCTTTTCCACCTTCTTTCCCTTAACCAGGCCCCCCTGAAGAAACCCCAAAGAACTGAATTCAGAACAAGCCAGGAGGAACAATTTATAAGTCAGAGTTTCATGAGAGAAATCAGAGGGAGAAACAAAATAGATGGAGCCAGTGGGTTGTTCTTTGCCTATTTGAATGGTTTTTAAGTCAGTAGTTGTATGAATTTAATATATTGCTTTGTTTGAGTCGGTATTTTGTGTGGTGTTTTTATCAGTTGCCAGTTGCCCAGAGTTGATTCAGCCAGATGGGCAGTCATAAAATTTGAAAGAGTAATAATAATAATATTAATACCAATACCAATACTACTACTAATAATAATAGCAGTAGCAGTAGCATTAGTAATACCAATGCCCTATACCCATAAAAATGCCTGGAAATACACTCTCTCTCTTGATTGGGAAATACTAATAAGTCTGTTTCTATTCCCCAAAGGGTTCCGTTGCTCTCTATTTAGCAGAGCGCATCTGTTGTCAACTCTGACATGGCTTCCCAGTGAGGATTGGAGCCTCCTGAGATGTGAAATTTTCTTGACACCTTTTTGGTGAACTAATATGGAAATAAAGTAGAAAAACAGAAAAAACAAGGATGCCTCCAAAGTGAGACAATATTGATAGACAGACTTTATCCATCTTGCTCCAGTCCATTAATTTCTAGCATATAAGAGCCTTTTAGCTTCCATCTCTGGATGGATGAACCAATACCTTGGAAGGCTGCTAAAAGGGAAATGAGTTGGAGCAAAAGGATCATTTTCCTTTCTCAGTGTGTCAGAGAAGAAGTTCCAGGCAGTCTGGCTCTGGACCTCTAGCTACAGCTTGAGGAGGGGGGAGAAGGAGGCATATAAAGAGAAAGGGTGTCTCTGCATTAACATACACTTCAGGATAAAAGAGAAGCAGAGCTTCTTGGTATTTGGCCTTGGTAGTCTGGACACTTTGATGAATCCCTGCCTCTCAGGCAGGTAATTCCTGAATATATGGAATGTGTATTGCACAGTTTACATCTTTAGAACAATTAATTAAAAGTTTGATTTCCTACCTGCTAACAGGATATTGAATGATGATATCCCATTCCAGGATTTTATCTGAGTCCAGGCTCACCCCGATCACATTGCAAAGAGTGAAGTTGAAATTGGAATCTTCAGGCCATACTAATAATTTTTATTTTCCCTGCAGCAAACTTTCCGATTTGACACCTATAACAAAAGAGTCCTAAAGTTCTCACTAGAGGGCTGATATCTTCTTCTCAGGTAGCATATACACAAAAGAAACCCCTCTGTTATGGAAGTAGAGGAAACAAACTGCAGCAAAATGATTGCATTTATCTTTGTCCTTTCATTCCACCTGCTATGCTCTATTGTAGATGGCTGGAAAATGGACACAGAAACACAAAGGTTAATTTTATAATGAATTAGATCTTGGTGAAATACATTATATCCCCCAGTCAGATATACATTAGGTTTTCAAAAGCACTTTTTTCCTATCTGGAGACACTTATTCTTTTGTCCTAACAGGCAAGGCAGTTTGGGAGGTTATGGGAGCTAAAAGTGTGTGGGAACTTCCAGGGAAAAGATGGTGAACTGAGGACCAGAGTGGAGTGAATAGTGGGCCTGTAGACCGACTCTTCATAATTCCTCTCTGGATAAGGAGATGACTTGAGATCACCCATATGTCCTCCAGACAGTGGCTCCTCATGAGGTGGCCACAACACAGCAGTCTCCAGCAGGTGTAGCCCTCTGGGAGAAAAGGGAATTGCCATCATTTTGCTCAAGCCACAGATGGCACCTTTGAAAGGACACCCAGTGTTCCCTAGTGTAAAATGGGTGATCGTTACAGATGGTCTAAGGGTACAGATGGATCTGAAATAAGAATTTGGAATTAATTATCAGAACCTTCCCCTAGGGAATTTTTAAAATTATTCTAAAATTTTATCTTGTAGAGGGAGCTGTAATTGCATTGAGTTTTCATCCAAAAATGGTGGAAATGATCAGCCTCAGAAGTGTCATCCCCTCTGAATACACCCTTTCTACTGGCTCCATATTCAGGGGGATTTTGCAGACCATCAGTGCCCCCTAGTGGAAAACTGGAGAAGATGAGGCAGAAGGCTTAACCCTCCAAGGAGATGCCTGTATTCTAATTGGAGAAGGGAGGTAGGAAGAAGTTACTGAGCTCCGGAAGACCAAAACAGGTCCAGTGAGAGAGGTGGGGAAAGAATCAGGGCTTGTATGAATTACGGCTGTGTAATAATTACATTATTACAGCAACAACTTTTGCTGCTGACAACAAAGGAAAGAAATGAAATTAAGGTAGGCAAAACAAAGAGACTTTGAATTTGCTAATAAACCAGGAAAATGGCTGGCTTATAAAATGAGAAAAGATTGGGAGGATAAAATGATTATTAAAATCAGGGAAAATAATGAAGACTTAGTTGATATTAAAAGAATCAAAAAAGCATTTTATATATATTTTTTCACACTTATATGTTGTTGCTGTTGTTTATTCGTTTAGTCGTTTCCGACTCTTCGTGACTTCATGGACCAGCCCATGCCAGAGCTTCCTGTCGGTCGTCAACACCCCCAGCTCCCCCAGGGACGAGTCCGTCACCTCTAGAATATCGTCCATCCATCTTGCCCATGGTCGGCCCCTCTTCCTTTTGCCTTCCACTCTCCATAGCATCAGCATCTTCTCCAGGTTGTCCTGTCTTCTCATGATGTGGCCAAAGTATTTCAGTTTTGCCTTTAATATCATTCCCTCAAGTGAGCAGTCTGGCTTTATTTCCTGGAGGATGGACTGGTTGGATCTTCTTGCAGTCCAAGGCACTCTCACAATTTTCCTCCAACACCACAGTTCAAAAGCATCTATCTTCCTTCGCTCAGCCTTCCTTATGGTCCAGCTCTTGCAGCCATATGTTACTACAGGGAACACCATTGCTTTAACTATGCGGACCTTTGTTGTCAGTGTGATGTCTCTGCTCTTAACTATTTTATCGAGATTTGTCATTGCTCTTCTCCCAAGGATTAAGTGTCTTCTGATTTCCTGACTGCAGTCAGCATCTGCAGTAATCTTTGCACCTAGGAATACAAAGTCTTTCACTGCTTCTACATTTTCTCCCTCTATTTGCCAGTTATCAATCAAGCTGGTTGCCATAATCTTGGTTTTTTTGAGGTTTAGCTGCAAGCCAGCTTTTGCACTTTCTTCTTTCACTTTCATCATAAGGCTCCTCAGTTCCTCTTCACTTTCAGGCATCAAAGTGGTATCATCTGCATATCTGAGATTGTTAATGTTTCTTCCAGAGATTTTAACTCCAGCCTTGGATTCCTCAAGCCCAGCTTGTCGCATGATGTGTTCTGCATACAAGTTGAATAGGTAGGGTGAGAGTATACAGCCCTGCCGTACTCCTTTCCCAATCTTAAACCAGTCCGTTGTTCCGTGGTCTGTTCTTACTATTGCTACTTGGTCGTTATACAGATTCTTCAGGAGGCATACAAGATGACTTGGTATCCCCATACCGCTAAGAACTTGCCACAGTTTGTTATGGTCCACACAGTCAAAGGCTTTAGAATAGTCAATAAAACAGAAATAGATGTTTTTCTGAAACTCCCTGGCTTTTTCCATTATCCAGCAGATATTGGCAATTTGGTCTCTAGTTCCTCTGCCTTTTCTAAACCCAGCTTGTAAATCTGGCAATTCTCGCTCCATGAATTGCTGAAGTCTACCTTGCAGGATCTTGAGTATTACCTTACTGGCATGTGAAATGAGTGCCACTGTTCGATAGTTTGAACATTCTTTAGTGTTTCCCTTTTTTGGTATGGGGATATAAGTTGATTTTTTCCAGTCTGATGGCCATTCTTGTGTTTTCCAAATTTGCTGGCATATATCATGCATTACCTGGAAAGCATCATCTTGCAAGATTTTGAACAGTTCAGCTGGGATGCTTGTTATTAGCAATGCTTCTTAAGGCCCACTCAACCTCACTCTTCAGGATGTCTGGCTCTAGCTCACTGACCACACTGTCAAAGCTATCCCCGATATTGTTATCCTTCCTATACAGGTCTTCCGTATATTCTTGCCACCTTTTCTTGATCTCTTCTTCTTCTGTTAGGTCCTTGCCATCTTTGTTTTTGATCATACCCATTTTTGCCTGGAATTTACCTCCAATGTTTCTAATTTTTTGGAAGAGGTCTCTTGTCCTTCCAATTCTATTGTCTTCTTCCACTTCCACGCATTGCTTGTTTAAAAATAATTCCTTATCTCTTCTGGCTAATCTCTGGAATTTTGCATTTAATTGGGCATATCTTCCCCTATCACTGTTGCCTTTTGCTTTCCTTCTTTCTTGGGCTACTTCTAGTGTCTCAGCAGACAGCCATTTTGCCTTCTTGGTTTTCTCTTTCTTTGGGATGTATTTTGTTGCCGCCTCCTGAACAATGCTGCCAACTTCTGCCCATAGTTCTTCCGGGACCCTATCTACTAAGTCCAGTCCCTTAAATCTATTCTTCACCTCCACTGCATATTCCTTAGGAATATTAGTGAGCTCATATCTGGCTGATCTGTGGGTCTTCCCTAATCTCTTGTGTCTGATCCTAAATTGTGCAAGAAGAAGTTCGTGATCTGAACTACAGTCAGCTCCAGGCCTTGTTTTTACCGACTGTACAGATGTCCGCCACCTTTGGCTGCAAAGGATGTAATCAATCTGATTTCAGTGTTGTCCATCTGGTGAAGTTCATGTATAAAGCTGTCTCTTAGGTTGTTGGAAGAGAGTGTTTGTTATGCAGAGTGAATTGTCTTGGCAAAATTCTATCAGCCTATGTCCTGCTTCATTTTGTTCTCCCAGGCCATACTTACCTGTAATTCGAGGTGTCATTTGACTGCCCACCTTAGCATTCCAGTCTCCTGTGATGAAAATAACATCTCTTTTAGGCGTGTTGTCCAGTAGGTGCTGCAGATCCTCATAGAACTGCTCTACTTCAGCTTCTTCAGCATTTGTGGTTGGGGCGTATATTTGGATCACTGTGATGTTAGATGGCTTGCCCTGAATTCGAATTGAGATCATTCTGTCATTTTTTGGGTTGTATCCAAGCACTGCTTTAGCCACTTTACTATTAATTATGAAGGCTACTCCATTTCTTCTGTGGTCCTCTTGTCCACAGTAGTAGATCTGGTGGTCTTTTGATGTGAAGTGGCCCATTCCAGTCCATTTCAGTTCACTGGTGCCCAGAATGTCTATCTTTAATCTTGACATCTCACCAATAACCACATCCAATTTGCCCTGGCTCATAGATCTTACATTCCAGGTTCCAATGGTGTGTTGATCCTTAGAACATCGGATTCGCCGTTCACCACCAGCACCGTCGGCCGCTAGCCATCCTTTCGGCTTGAGCTAGCTGCGTCATCACATCTGGGGCTAGTTGAGCTCATCCTCTGTTCCTCCCCAGTAGCATTTTGACCATCTTCCGACCTGGGGGTCTCATCTTCTGATGGTATACCGACATATCTCTGGTTGTACTGATCCATTGAGTTTTCACGGCAAGAATACTGGGGTGGGTTGCCATTACCTTCCCCAGGGATCGCATTTAGTCTGACCTCTTTTTCATGACCTTCCCGTCTTGGGCGGCCCTTCACGGTTTAGCTCATGGCATCATTGAGGTGCTCAAGCTCCAGCACCACGACAAGGTAACGATCCTTTGCTGAAGCACACTTATATGAAAAACATGAAATTTTATTAGATAAAATTGAGGAATATTTAAATAAGCAAAATCTCCCCAAACTCTCACAAACTCAAAAAGTGGTTATTAACAGTCCAATATCAAATCAGGAAATAATTGAAGCTATAAAGAAACTCAAAATAGGAAAAACACCGGGACATGATGGTATATCGTCGGGATACTACAATCACTTTATAGAACAAATTATAAACCCATTTAGAGATTTATTGAACTGGATTATAGATGGATCAAAAATCCCAGAGAGATGGATTGAAGATAATATAACACTTATGCCAAAGGAAGGACAAGATGCAACTCTAACCAAAAATGATAGACCGGTATCATTGTTAAATAATGACTAGAAAAAAATTACTTCCATATTTGCAGAAAGATTAAAAACAATTCTACAAGAAATCATTGATCAAGATCAAAGTGTTTTTTTGCCAAAAAGACAATTGAAAGTTAATCTATGAACCGTCATCGACATTTTGGATTATGCACAACATCATAACGAATGCCAAATAGCTTCAATATTTTTAGATGCTAAAAAAGCATTTGACAATCTGACCTGGTCTTTTATGATTAAAGTTTTAGAGAAAATGAAATTTGGGAAATCATTTGTGAAAGGGATTGAAGCAACAAACACAACACAAAGAGCTAAGATTATAGTGAATGACATATTGAAAGATAATTGCAAAATAGAAAGAGGAACGAGACAGGGATGCCCCCTATCTTATTTATTCTAGTCCTAGAAGTCCTGAATAGAGATATAAGAGGGGAAGGTCAAATAAAAGGAGTAAAAATTAGGAAAAAAAACAAATTTATAAATTAAAAGCAATTGAAGATGACCTAGTATTCATATTAGAAATCCCCTAGGTTCTAAAGAAGATTTGTTTAAGAAATTAAAGGAAGTTGGAGAGTGGCAGGATTTAAGGTAAATAAATAAATAAAAAACCGGAAATGTTGAGTAAAAACATGACTCAAAAACAACAAGAAACTTTAATAACTAAATAAGGTTTTACAATAGAAAAAAAGATTAGATACTTAGGAGTAATATTATCAACAGATAATATAAATATTATTTGAAAAAGAATTATGGGAAAATTTGGAAGGAAATATTAATTGATATGGAAAAATGGGGAAAATTACAGCAATCTTTGCTGGGAAAGATATCCATAATCAAAATAAATGTATTTCCAAAGATGTTATTTCTTTTCCAAACATTACAAACTGTAATCAATGAAAAAAATATTTAAAGTATGGCAAAAAGATATCTCAATATTTATTTGGCAATGAAAAAGACAACAAATTAAATTTAAATTATTAAAAGATACTAAAGAAACCAGAGGGTTGGGGTTACCAGATCTTAAATTGTACTTTGAAGCTTGTTGCTTTCTGTGGAGAAGAGAATGGTTAATGTTAGAAAATCCAAACCTTCTACAGCGAGAGGGACATGAACTTAGATGTGGGTGGCTGCATCTATTTGGACTGAAAAAGCAAAAATGCACAAAGAATTGAGAAATGATACTATTAGAAAAGTATTATTGAGGGTTTGGTATAAATATAACAGTAGATTAATACAAAAAATACCAGTGTGGATATCGCCACAAGAAGCTTTTGCAAGGATTGAAAGTTCAGATGATTAGATAAATTGGTTAAGATATAAAGATATAATCAAATAGGAACAAGATACACCTCTGCTAAAAACAAGAGAAGAAACAGAAGGAGAAGGACACCGGTGTCATTGGTTCACATATATGCAGTTAAATGAACGATTTAAATGAGATAAATATATATATAAATTTAAAAAAGAAAAAACCTGATCGAAAAACAGTTATATATAAATATTGAGCATATTATGACAAAGATGTAGAAAATGTTAGTATAATTAAATCAAGAAGATGAAGAGGTCAAAGAGTCTTTGATTAATTGGGCATGAAATTTTGGATATAACATTTTATTAGATAACTGGGAAACGATGTGGACAAAGCGTTTAAAATTTTCTTTGTGTTATCATTTATTGGAAAACTTGTACAAAATTATCTACAGATGGAACCTAACGACACAAAAATATGCAAAATTGTAAAAAAAACCTTTCTAATGTATGTTGCAAATGTTCACAAAGGGAAGGAACATTTTACAAATCACTTTGCCTTTTCCCAGTTGGAATGCAAGAAATGCATGAAAACGAAGGGACAATCTTCTATCATCCCTAAATTTGTATATAATTTTGGATAAAGGAGATACACTATCCATTCACATAATTTGGATTTTCTTAAAATAATTTTGAAATTTTGGGCAAGTCCTTATAGGAGTCAAGACAGGCGTGTTGAATAAATCTTACCTAAGATATAGAGCAAGGTTACATTTTATAAATAAAAACCTAGCATTCCCATGTGGAGGTTCTGGTGTTGATTTTCATAAATCACAGATCAAAAACTACAAGGTGAGACCATAGAAGTAATTTCAATATTTTTTTCCATTTAATTTTCATGTTGTGCAAAGAGGCTGAGCGATTCCAACCTTTCTGCCACCCGGACGTTACTGGGAAGGACGGCAGGTGCAGAGGGAGTTTTCCTAAACCACCTGGAACATGACTTTCCCTGGAACTGACTTGAATCCCCCGATCTACTTTCCTTTGCTATTCTAAGTGTTATAACAGGACCGCAATTAGGCTACCCTTGGCCTGATGTTTTTAGGCCTTATTTTCTGACTTCTGCCCCATTCCTTTGTGTCAGACCACACCACACTCTGGCAGGCCTTGCAGCACCCTGAATTTATTACTACATAGCGACTGCTAGCAGAGGAAAATGATTGGAAACGTATTTAAACTTTCAAATGCCTATATGTGTGTGCTGCGTTCATGTGTGTGTGTCTTTTTGTTTGTACATATATGCAGTACATCGATGGATAGAGGGAGAGAGGATATATAGACACAGAAACAAATGTACATAAAGAGGGAGAGGGGAAGATTTGTGTCTCAAGAAAGAGTAAATGAGGGTTGAACTTCAAAACCAATAAAAGAATGAAGAGTTCTAATTAATGAATCAATTCTGTATTTCCTGATACTATTTGAGAGCAGAACTTAAGAACAATTTCCCTCAGCTGTCATTCAGGAGGGTATTGAGATTTGCCATTTTCTTCCTATCGAAATGGAAAACAGATCCCAGAATGCCCAGGCCAAGATCAGCTCTTCCTCCCTCTTGGCTCTCAGGCATCTTTCTCAGGTCCCTCTCAAGTCTCCTGGGAAAATCCACCCTTTTGGGGCTGAGCTGACTTGCAGAGCGGCTCTGAGGAAGGGAAGGTTTTTGCCAGGCTTCAGACTCACTTCCTCCCACTGTGTCTCTCGCACAGTAATAGACTGCCGAGTCATCCAGTTTCAGGCTGTTCATTTGCAGATAGACTTGGCTTTTGGAGTTGTCCCTGGAGATGGTGAAGCGACCCTTGACTTTGTCCAAGTAGTAAGTAGTACTGGAATCAGACCTTATGTATGCCACCCATTCCAGCCCTTTTCCAGGGGCCTGTCGCACCCAGTTCATGCCAGAGTTGCCAAAGTCGAACCCAGAGCCTTGGCAGGAGAGACGGAGGGACTCTCCAGGCCTTCTCACGTCCCCTCCGGAATCCACCAACTGGGCCTCTGACAGGACACCTAAAATAAAAGTTGTTTTAATAAGCTCTCC
The DNA here is from genome assembly GCF_035149785.1 of Candoia aspera. Lineage (NCBI taxonomy): Eukaryota > Metazoa > Chordata > Lepidosauria > Squamata > Candoiidae > Candoia > Candoia aspera. The sequence continues at coordinate 112,441,724 of NC_086156.1, read as the reverse complement.
TTTATGCAAGAATTAAAATGGAAAGAACCGGAATAGGAGGGAAGCAATTACCTCTGAGGACTGCTAGGAAGGAAACCAAATTCAGCCACAGGATCATTTTTGCTCCCATTAAAGACTAAAGGGGACTTGACAGGAAAGGATTCAGGAGAGGGCACAAACTTTGTGTTGGTGGGAGTAGCCTGAAAAGAGACACCCTGGGGCTCCTTTAAAGGGGAAATTGTGGCCTGATTTACATATTGCTCAGCATAAAAGAGACCCTCAGGGCTTTGAGGTATAGATTTAGTTCAACACACCTTTCACACATGGGACATAGATGAAAAGGCAGCTTTGCACTGGAATAATTAAAGCTTCTGACAGATGCTCCTCACTTAATGTAAGGGTTTTAAGGCAACAGAAAGAAATCAGGCATTGAAATTTCCTCAAATAGCCATGCTGCAGTCCGGAAATAAAGAGGATGGCACATGGGAGTTCCAAGTGGTTGCTCCACAGTTTTTCCCTTGACCACGTTCTTTGGAAGAAGCCAAAATTAAGTCAATGCAGACCAAGCCATAAGGCCCAATTAATAGGCCACAGATGAATTTTACATACACATCCAAGTCTCAAAGTTGGAATATAAATCATTGGAAGCCTGTATAATGTTTCTTAATGGTTTGGTTTTTAACTCAGCAGCCGTAGGTAAAGGTAAAGGTTTCCCTTGACGTAAAGTCCAGTCGTGTCCGACTCTAGGGGGCGGTGCTCATCTCCGTTTCTAAGCCTTAGAGCCGGCGTTGTCCGTAGACACTTCCGGGTCATGTGGCCAGCATGACGACACGGAACGCCGTTACCTTCCCGCCGAAGCGGTACCTATTGAACTACTCACATTTCCATGTTTTCGAACTGCTAGGTGAGCAGGAGCTGGGACTAGCAACGGGAGCTCACCCCGCCGCGCGGTTTCGAACCGCCGACCTTCCGATCGGCAGCTCAGCGGTTTAACCCGCAGCGCCACCACATCCCAGCAGCCGTACTGATTACAAATATTGGGAGGTTTTTGGGTTGCCATTTTTATGGTCTTCTTATGTGTTTTTATCTGCCCAGAGTTAATTCATACTAAGACTCAAAAAAACTTGCTCTCCTACACTTATTCTATGGACTGAGAAACACAAATAAATGACTTTGTATTTTCCCAACAATACAGTTTGTTCTATATTTAGCAAAGCCCATCTGTTCTCAACTCGGATGTGGGTTCATGGTGAGGAATGTAATCTCCTGGGATGTTAAATTTCTCTGAATTGCCTTCAGTGGTCTCGTAGGAAACTGAGAATAAATGTAATGATGCCTCCGAAGTGAGACAAGGCCTGCAGACCCTTCCTTGGTTCCCCTCCCCCACCCCCACCCCACACATATGCAAGGCGATTCCCTGTGACAACACTGCCCCCTGGTGGAAAACCTGAGGAGGGGAGGCATCTACTTAACTTTCCCAAGAGATTCTTGCATTAAGAAATGGTAATTAAGGCTCAAAATAAATGAAAGAGCTCCAGGAAAGTTAAGTTGGTATAGGGAGTAATCAAAAGCCTCACTTTTGTTATATGACTGGAAATTCCTTTTGATGGGTTATTCTATGAGATACTGTATTTTCCTGAGGTCGTGTATTCTTATTTTTTCTCCTAAATATCATGAAATCGTGGAAAAATGAGTTGGGAAGGACCATCTCGGTTGTCTAGTACAAACCATCCCTAAATGGTGGGGAGCCATACCCTCTCTGCAGACCTCCAATGAAAAGAGGCTCTTCTAGCCAGATTGAAGCAGCTCCCCCTCGTTCTTCCCTTGCCCTCATTTTACTCCATGCAGACAGGGTTGGAAGGGCTTAACATTGGTCAAAATCCACTCTGTACCAGTTCTGTATTCTTTCTGAGAGGAGAATAATTGTTAGCACCTCTTGTCCTTCTTCTACCATTCATTTGCAAAAGAAGTTGCTAATTATGAGACTTAGAGGGAAACATAATTTTATCCTCTTTTTATTTTTCTTTATATCTTCAAACTGTATCCCACTTTTTTTACATAAACTCCATCTCTAAATGCACCGGACCCCTTTGGGCCATTTCCTATCCTTCAATTAAAGCAGAAGCTGTCACTGAATATACAGTCCTCAGGATAAAAGAGGCACTCAGTGCATTGACCGTCCACCTTTCCTTGAAGGTATATTTCACACAAGAGAGAGGGGAGAGGAGAGGAGAAATGTCCCTTAATTTAAATATATCCTCAGAGAAAATACTTGCTCTCTCTATTCACATGAGATATTTCTTTGAAACTTTTTTCAGATTATGGGCCAGTTCTTATAGGAATCGGGATGTTGGAGGAAATCAAACAAGTAATCTTTTTATATGTCAAATGATGACACTAAGTTTGGCTGGCATTCACCAATCATTGTGTAATAGCTCCTTAAGAGACAGAATGGGATGTCATAGGTGATTTCAGAAGAAAAAGTATGAGGGATTTTTCTATAAATATGGAGTGTCAATGAAACTATACTTTTTATTCATCTATATTTGAGCTTTCATCATCACCCATCTCACATGAAGAGCTTCTCTGTGGATTTTACAATAACAGTTAATATGATGTGGACTAAGGTAATGAGAATGGTATGCATAGCGCACTTCAGCAAAGGATCGTTACCTTATTGTGGTGCTGGAGCTTGAGCACCTCAATGATACCATGAGCTAAACCGTGAAGGGCCACCCAAGACAGGAAGGTCATGACAGAGAGGTCAGACTAAATGCGATTCCTGGGCAACCCACCCCAGTATTCTTGCCGTGAAAACAGAATGGATCAGTACAAACAGAGATATGTTGGTATACAATTGGAAGATGAGACTCCCAGGTGGGAAGATGGTCAAATTGCTACTGGGGAGGAACAGAGGATGAGTTCAACTAGCCCCAGATGTGATGACGCAGCTAGCTCAAAGCCGAAAGGACGCAGCTAGCGGCCGACGGTGCTGGTGGTGAACGGCGAATCCGATGTTCTAAGGATCAACACACCATTGGAACCTGGAATGTAAGATCTATGAGCCAGGGCAAATTGGATGTGGTTATTGGTGAGATGTCAAGATTAAAGATAGACATTCTGGGCACCAGTGAACTAAAATGGACTGGAATGGGCCACTTCACATCAAATGACGACCAGATCTACTACTGTGGACAAGAAGACCACAGAAGAAATGGAGTAGCCTTCATAATTAATAGTAAAGTGGCTAAAGCAGTGCTTGGATACAACCCAAAAAATGACAGAATGATCTCAATTCGAATTCAGGGCAAGCCATCTAACATCACAGTGATCCAAATATACGCCCCAACCACAAATGCTGAAGAAGCTGAAGTACAGCAGTTCTATGAGGATCTGCAGCACCTACTAGACAACACGCCTAAAAGAGATGTTATTTTCATCACAGGAGACTGGACTGCTAAGGTGGGCAGTCAAATGACACCTCGAATTACAGGTAAGTATGGCCTGGGAGAACAAAACGAAGCAGGACATAGGCTGATAGAATTTTGCCAAGACAATTCACTCTGCTTAACAAACACTCTCTTCCAACAACCTAAGAGACGGCTTTATACGTGGACTTCACCAGATGGACAACACCGAAATCAGATTGATTACATCCTTTGCAGCCAAAGGTGGCAGACATCTGTACAGTCGGTAAAAACAAGACCTGGAGCTGACTGCAGTTCAGATCACGAACTTGTTCTTGCACAATTGAGGATCAGACTAAAGTGATTAGGGAAGACCCACATATCAGCTAGAAAAGAGATCACTAATATTCCTAAGGAATATGCAGTGGAGGTGAAGAATAGATTTAAGGGACTGGACTTAGTAGATAGGGTCCCGGAAAAACTCTGGACAGATGTTCACAGCATTGTTCATGAGATGGCAACAAAATATATCCCAAAGAAAGAGAAAAACAAGAAGGCAAAATGGCTGTCTGCTGAGACATTAGAAGTAGCCCAAGAAAGAAGGAAAGCAAAAGGCAACAGTGATAGGGGAAGATATGCCCAATTAAATGCAAAATTCCAGAGGTTAGCCAGAAGAGATGAGGAATTATTTTTAAACAAGAAATGCACAGAAGTGGAAGAAGACAATAGAATAGGAAGGACAAGAGACCTCTTCCAAAAAATTAGAAACATTGGAGGTAAATTCCAGGCAAAAATGGGTATGATCAAAAACAAAGATGGCAAGGACCTAACAGAAGAAGAAGAGATCAAGAACAGGTGGCAAGAAAATACCGAAGACCTGTATAGGAAGGATAACAATATTGGGGATAGCTTTGACGGTGTGGTCAGTGAGCTAGAGCCAGACATCCTGAAGAGTGAGGTTGAATGGGTCCTAAGAAGCATTGCTAATAACAAGGCAGCAGGAGACGACGGCATCCCAGCTGAACTGTTCAAAATCCTGCAAGATGATGCTGTCAAGGTAATGCATGCTATATGCCAGCAAATTTGGAAAACACAAGAATGGCCATCAGATTGGAAAAAAAATCAACTTATATGCCCATACCAAAAAAGGGGAACACTAAAGAATGTTCGAACTATTGAACAGTGGCACTCATTTCACATGCCAGTAATGTAATGCTCAAGATCCTGCAAGGTAGACTTCAGCAGTTCATGGAGCAAGAATTGCCAGATGTACAAGCTGGGTTTAGAAAAGGCAGAGGAACTAGGGACCAAATTGCCAATAACCACTGGATAATGGAAAAAGCCAGGGAGTTTCAGAAAAACATTCCATTTCTGTGTTTTTGACTATTCCCAGAGCCTTTGACTGTGTGGACCATAACAAATTGTGGCAAGTTCTTAGTGGTATGGGGATACGAAGTCATCTTGTCTGCCTCCTGAAGAATCTGTATAACGACCAAGTAGCAACAGTAAGGACAGACCACGGAACAACGGACCGGTTTAAGATTGGGAAAGGAGTACGGCAGGGCTGTATACTCTCACCCTACCTATTCAACTTGTATGCAGAACACATCATGTGACCAGCTGGCCTTGAGGAATCCAAGGCTGGAGTTAAAATCTCTGAAAGAAACATTAACAATCTCAGATATGCAGATGATACCACATTGATGGCTTAAAGCGAAGAGGAACTGAGGAGCCTTATGATGAAGGTGAAAGAAGAAAGTGCAAAACCTGGTTTGCAGCTAAACCTCAAAAAAACCAAGATTATGGCAACCAGCTTGTTTGATAACTGGCAAATAGAGGGAGAAAATGTAGAAGCAGTGAAAGACTTTGTATTCCTAGGTGCAAAGATTGCTGCAGATCCTGACTGCAGTCAGGAAATCAGAAGACGCTTAATCCTTGGGAGAAGAGCAATGACAAATCTCGATAAAATAGTTAAGAGCAGAGACATCACACTGACAACAAAGGTCCGCATAGTTAAAGCAATGGTGTTCCCCGTAGAAACATATGGCTGCGAGAGCTGGACCATAAGGAAGGCTGAGAGAAGGAAGATCGATGCTTTTGAACTGTGGTGTTGGAGGAAAATCCTGAGAGTGCCTTGGACTGCAAGAAGATCAAACCAGTCCATCCTCCAGGAAATAATGCCAGACTGCTCACTTGAGGGAATGATATTAAAGGCAAAACTGAAATATTTTGGCCACATAAAGAGAAGACAGGACAGCCTGGAGAACATGTTGATGCTGGTGAGAGTGGAAGGCAAAAGGAAGAGGGGCCGACCAAGGGCAAGATGGATGGATGATATTCTAGAGGTGACGGACTCGTCCCTGGGGGAGCTGGGGGTGTTGACGACCGACAGGAAGGTCTGGCGTGGGCTGGTCCATGAAGTCACAAAGAGTCGGAACCGACTAAATGAATAAACAAAATTATTGGTGGTTCGCATGTTGCAAAGTCAAGAAATCTGTTTATAACCAAGCCTTTTCCAAATGGCTGAGAAAGATCATCAATCACTTTGCCTTCTCCCAGTTGGAATGCAAGAAATGCATGAAAACGAAGGGACAATCTTCTATCATCCCTAAATTTGTATATAATTTTGGATAAAGGAGATACACTATCCATTCACCTAATATGGATTTTTTTAAAAGAATTTTGAGATTTTGGGCAATTCCTTATAGGAGTCAAGACAGGAGTGTTGACTTATTCGTACCTGGGATAAAGAGCAGGGCTACATTGGATTAAATAGAAATCTAGCATTGCCATGTGGAAGTTCTGGTTTTGATTTTCATAAATCACAGATCAAAAACTACAAGGTGAGACAATAGGAGTTATTTCAATATTTATTTTCCATTTAATTTTCACGTTGAGCAAAGAGGCTGAGCGATTCCAACCTTTCTCCCACCCGGAAGTTACTGGGAAGGAGGCAGGTGGGAAGGCAATTTTCCTGAACCACCTAGAACATGACTTTCCCTGGAACTTACTTGAAACCCCCGATCTACGTTCCTTTGCTATTCTAAGTATTATAACACGACCGCAATTAGGCTACCCTTGGCAGAAAGTTGCCCAGGCCAAGATCTGTTCCTTTTCCATCTTGGCACTCAGGCAGCTTTCTCAGCTCCCTCTCAAGTCTCCTGGGAAAATTCAGCCTTCTGGGGCTGAACTGACTTGCAGAGCGGCTCTGAGCAATGGCAGGTTTTTGCCAGGCTTCAGACTCACTTCCTCTCACTGTGTCTCCTGTACAGTAATAGACTGCTGTGTCCTCCATCTTCAGGCTGTTCATTTGCAGGTAGAGTTGGCTTTTGGAGTTGTCCCTGGAGATGGTGAACTGTCCCTTCACTTTGTCCGAGTAGTAAATAGTACTGGAACCTGGATTTATGTATGCCACCCATTCCAGCCCTTTGCCAGGGGCCTGTCTCACCCAGTACATATTGTAGTTCCCGAAGTTGAACCCAGAGCCTTGGCAGGAGAGACGGAGGGACTCTCCAGGCCTTCTCACGTCCCCTCCGGACTCCACCAACTGGGCCTCTGACAGGACACCTAAAATAAAAGTTGTTTTAATGAGCTCTCCTTTATGCAAGAATTAAAATGGAAAGAACCTGAATAGGAGGGAATCAATTACCTCTGAGGACTGCTAGTAAGGAAACCAAATTCAGCCACAGGATCATTTTTGCTCCCATTAAAGTATAGAAGGGAATCAACAGGAAAGGATTCAGGAGAGGGCACAAACTTTGTGTTGGTGGGTGTAGCCTGAAAAGAGACACCCTGGGGCTCCTTTAAAGTGGAAATTGTGGCCTGATTTGCATATTCTTCAGCATAAAAGAGCCCCTCGGGGCTTTGAGGTATAGATTTATTTAAACACACCTTTCACACATGGGACGTAGAAGAAAGGGCAGTTTAGTTGGAATAATTAAAGCTTCTGACAGAAGCTCCTTATTTCAAGTAAGGGTTTTTAGGTGACAGAAAGAAATCAGGCATTGAAATTTCCTCAAATAGACATGCTACAGTCCGGAAATAAAGAGGATGGCACATCGGAGTTCAAAATGGTTGCTCCACAGTTGTTCCCTTGACCACGTTCTTTGGAAGAAACCAAAATTAAGTCAATACAGACCAAGCCATGAGGCCCAATTAAGAGGCCAAAGATCAATTTTACATACACATCCAAGTCTCAAAGTTGGAATATAAATCATTGGAAGCCTGTATAATGTTTCTTAATGGTTTGGTTTTTAACTCAGCAGCCATACTGATTACAAATATTGCCACTTTTTGGGTTGCCATTTGTATGGTCTTCTTATCTGTTTTTAACTGCCCAGCGATAATTCAAACTAAGACTCAAAAAACTCGCTCTCCTACACTTATTCCATGGACTGAGAAACACAAATAAATGACTTTTCATTTCCCAAACCATTCAGTTTGTTCTATATTTAGCAAAGCCCATCTGTTCTCAACTCAGATGTGGCTTCATGGTCAGGAATTTAATCTCTTGGGATGTTAAATTTCTTTGAATTGCCTTCAGTGGTCTCTCAGGAAAATGAGAGTAAATGCAATGATGCCTCCGAAGTGAGACAAGGCCTGTAGACCCTTCCTTTGGTCCCCTCCCCCTCCCCCACCCCACACATATGCAAAGCCATTCCGTGTGGCAACACTGCCCCCTGGTGGAAAACGTGAGGAGAGGAGGCATCTCCATAACTTTCGCAGGAGATTGTTGCATTAAGAAATGGTAATTAGGGCTCCGAAGTAATGAAAGAGCTCCAGGGAACATAAGCCAGTCTAGGGAGAAATCCAAAGCTGCTCTTTTGTTATATGATAGGATATTCCTTTTGATGGGTTATTCTATGAGATATTGTATTTTCTGGAGATTGTGTATTCTTATTTTTTCTCCTAAATATCTTGAAATCATGTAAAAACGAGTTGAGAAGGACCACCTCAGTTTTCTAGTACAAACCGTCCCTAACGGGTGGGGAGCCAGACCCTCTCTGCAGACCTCCAACAAAAAGAGGCTGTTCTAGCCAGATTGAAGCAGGTCCCCCTCATTCTTCCCTCGGCCTCGTTTTACTCCAGGCAGACCGGGTTGGAGGGGCGTATCATTGGTCAAAATCTGCTCTGTACCAGTTCTGAATTCTCTCTGATAGGAGAATAATTCTTAGCACCTCTTGTCCTTCTTCTACCATTCATTTGCAAAAGATTTTGCTAAATATGAGACTTAGAGGAAAGCATAATTTTATCCTCTTTTTATTTTTCTTTATTTCTTCAAACCTTTTTTCCACTTTTTTTTACATAAATTCCATTCACAGGACCCCTTTTGGCCATATCGTATGGTTCAATTAAAGCAGAAGCAGTAACTCATTATACAGTCCTCTGGAAAAAAAAGAGGCACTCAGTGCAAATCCAACCTTCTTTCCTCAACGTGGAGAGCTGTTCTGAGTAGCAGAAGGTATCTGCTTGGCTTCAACCTGCATTCTTGGCACTGTGTCATGCACAGTAATAGGCTGCCGTGTCCTCTGGCTTCAGGCCGTTCATTTGCAGATACAGCTGGCTTTTGGAGTGGTCCCTGGAGACGGTGAAGCATCCATTCCCTTTATCCAGATTATACCTGGGAGTTGAGGAGGTACCTATGTAGGCAACCCATTCGAGTCTTAGGCAACCCGAGGAGGAGGAGGAGGAGGAGGAGGCAACGTAGTCTTCCTGTGTTGAGAAAGTACACTTGAGAAAGGGATCCTCAGATGAGCATCGCTGGCTCTTGTTCTCTGAGGTTCAAACCCTCTTCCAATAATTGAACTCACAGATGCTTGCTCTTAGCCTGATGATATTTCTACAAATACTTCTCTACAGATTAGCAACTCTCAAAAGTGTATTTCTGCAATTAAGGCTGCGTAGGCAGATATGCAGGATTGTAAGAGGAGAAACAACGGAAGGATCAAAGGAGGGTCAGAGAAAATGGGAGCAATGAATTAGACTCCTTCTCTCATCCTTAAAACTGAGGACTTGAGCTCTGAGCCCTATTTTCTAAGGGCTGATCTTGATGAACATGGAGCAAAACAAACTGCATGGTTTGTAGTGGCTTCAAGGCAGATCTGAAAGCAGATGTGGGCAATTCAATTGATTTTATTATGGTCACTGACCAGTACAAGATACAATTCTATAAAAATATGCGCATTAGCATTTAGCCATAAAATATGAGCCATCTAAGTTAAAATAATTTTAAATTTGAGTTTACAAGTTCTATGAACTTTCTTTCTTCTATGAACTTGAACACCCTGATTGTTGCTTGCAAAAAAGGCTAATCTTTCTGCTCCTTGTTGCTTTCCATCTGTTGTATCTATGACATTACATTATTTATTTATTGTTATTATTTTTTACAATTATCAATCCACCAAAGAGGACCGAGCATGTTTTCGCCAGTGAGGCAAGGCTGCCCCATTTCTCATCCATCCTGGCTTTCCTCATAGAAAATTGGATTCACAGTCCTCTCCTCTCCTCTCCTCTCCTTTTGATGTTTGTGGTGTGTTGCAGGGGAATATTTTTTTTTACCTGGTCTTCTTTATCATCTCCCTTCAACTTCACTGACTAAGTATGTTTTTCACTGGTATGAGTTGCTGTTTCTTCATTCAGTTGCTTCCGACCCTTCGTGTGTTCATGGACCAGCCCATGCAAGAGCTTCCTGCCGGCCGTCAACACCCCCAGCTCCCCCAGGGATGAGTCCGTCACCTCTAGACTATCATCCATCCATCTTGCCCTTGGTCGGCCCCTCTTCCTTTTGCCCTCCACTGTCCCCAGCATCAGCATCTTCTCCAGGGTGTCCTGTCGTCAAATTATGTGGCCAAAGTACTTGAGTTTTAATATCATTCCCTCAAGTGAGCAGTCTGGCTTTATTTCCTGGAGGATGGACTGGTTGGATCTTCTTGCAGTCCAAGGCACTCTCAAGATTTTCCTCCAGCACCACAGTTCCAAAGGATCTATCTTCCTTCGCTCACATAGCATAAAATATTATCCTTTTTTATAATGCTATATATTAAATTACTATTTAGATAACTGTTTCTATGTTTTTAAGATCCTCCCTATCATGTCCAGCCTTATGCCCTTTTCTCATTTTCTACCCCCCAAATTCTTTCACTGAGTTAAAGTCACACAAGTGTAGGACAAAAAGAAACAAAGGAACAAAAACAATATATATCCATTTATTTAACAAATGCAAAATTCCTATTTGTGACAAAAAAAAGGGGGGGGAGGAACACTATTTCATCCTTTCCAATTCTTCTTCTATTCCCTTCCTTGATTTTCTTTGAGAATACAAGAAAAGAAGAGAAAAGTTAAAATATTGAGAATAACCTTTTCGTTTTGTTTTCTTTATAACTAAAATTTATCTATTCATTTTTATTAAGCATTCTAAACATGCAGAATGAAAAAGGAACTCTTCAAATGTTAAAAAAAACAACAACTTTGAAGTGTTTAGAAAAGGGACCATACAAGCAGACTAGAAAAGAAACTAAGAAAGAAAAAGAAAAAAGAATAAAATCTACCTTTCAGTTTATACCTATCAATAGTTAACTCTCTGCTAATAAATACGTGACTGTAATATAATCAGGACAATATTGGATTATCGGACATCATGCAAGTCCCAATATGTGTGACTGACGCAATCTACAAAACAGCTCCGAGCAACAGAATCTTTGCTCAGATATCAGATTCGCCTCCTCTCAGCTGGTTCTGCTCATGGAAAACACCTGGGGAAGTCAAGCAAGGGTTTCCCTCTTTTGTTGCCTCCATGACCAGTGGTGTTTAATCTCTGCTTTGGCCTCATTGAAGCAGCAGGAGAAGGAGGCAAGTTCACACAGTCACAGGCCTTATTTCAGCCACTGGCAGACCTCACAGTGGGCTCTCTCTGGACCATTCCTGCCTCCTTCTGACTGCAGATGGAGAGGTTCCTACACCTTCAGTTCAAGGAGGGAGCATCTCTCGGGGGCTCTAATTTCCCTCAGCAATATTTTGCATAACATTCATTCCTGACTCCTTCTCCTCCTCCTCTGCTCTATTTTTGATACAGGATTTCATGGTGTGTCTCATGACTGATCTTGGGGCATAAGTTGTGATATTAGCAGAAGGAATGGGTGATACACATTGAGGTCCACCCAAGAGGTCCACCCAATGGGTCACCAATGGGTGATACACATTGCATGTGTTACCCTCCCTTACCCCCAAATTCATTTAGACTGGATGACTGTGGTTTTGCTAAGTAGGAGACTTAAAGGAAAACATAATTTTACCTTCTTTTTTGTTTTCTTTATTTCTTCAAAATGTATTCCTTTTTTCCTAGATAAATTCCATCTCTACATACACTGGACCCCTTTTGGCCATTTCATATGGTTCAATTAAAGCAGAAGCTGTCACTGAATGTAGAGTCCTCAGGATAAAAGAGGCACTCAGTGCATTGACCTTCCACGTTTCTTTGAAGAGATATTCCAGACAATAAAGAAGAGGAGAGGAGAGGAGAGGACAGAATTGTCCCTTAATTGACCTTCCACCTTTCTTTGAAGAGATATTCCAGACAATAAAGAAGAGGAGCGGAGAAGAGAGGACAGAATTGTCCCTTAATTGACCTTCCACCTTTCTTTGAAGAGATATTCCAGACAATAAAGAAGAGGAGAGGAGAGGAGAGGACAGAATTGTCCCTTAATTGACCTTCCACCTTTCTTTGAAGAGATATCCCAGACAATAAAGAAGAGGAGAGAAGAGAGGAGAGAATTGTCCCTTAATTGACCTTCCACCTTTCTTTGAAGAGATATCCCAGACAATAAAGAAGAGGAGAGGAGAAGAGAGGACAGAATTGTCCCTTAATTGACCTTCCACCTTTCTTTGAAGAGATATCCCAGACAATAAAGAAGAGGAGAGGGGAGGACAGAATTGTCCCTTAATTGACCTTCCACCTTTCTTTGAAGAGATATTCCAGACAATAAAGAAGAGGAGAGGAGAGGACAGAATTGTCCCTTAATTGACCTTCCACCTTTCTTTGAAGAGATATTCCAGACAATAAAGAAGAGGAGAGGAGAGGAGAGGACAGAATTGTCCTTGAATTTACAAATGTCTTTGGATAAAACAGTCACAAGCTCCATTCACAGGATAGATGTCTTTGAAACTATACTGAGATTATGAGCAAGTTCTTAGAGGAGTCAGGAGAATACAGGAAATTAAAGAAATAACGGGTTATGTCTCATTTCAAATCTTGACATTAAGATTGACAAGGACCACCCGAGAATTATTTAATAGCTACTAAAGAGAGAGACTGGGAAGTCATAGGTGATTTCAAAAGGAAAAAAATGCAGTGTTAACATAATGCAAACTAAAATCTAACAGAAAAGAAAAACAGAAAGAAAATGTGCAAAAAGAAAAGAAGAAAAAGAAAAAGAAAGAAAAGACAAAAAGTAACTTCCAATCCAACCTTTATCCATCCACAAATCCAAAAATAATTCACATTTCTGTCCAATGTCAGGAAACGGCTCATAAACGTTTCCAGCATTTTATAGAAATCTTTCTTATTTTAACTTTGATCAAACCAGTCAACTTTATATTCTTCCATTTTGCTCAATATTCCAGCATTCTTGATCCTTAATATGACATTAAGGTGCTGTCGTTGGAACTGGTCTCCATCCAAATGTTCCTTATCCTTTCTCAAAAATCTTTCCAAGCCTTTGACCGCCCTCTTTTGTGAGCCCCGTATTAGGTCATTTCCCAGCTCTTCGTCCATCTCTTCGCTTAATATTTGTATTTCATCTCCATTTTTCTTCTCTGCCTTACAGTCAACCTCTTCTGTTTTATTTTCCAGTATTTCTGCAAAGGATATAGGTGTGTGTTTTTTTTTTTTTACGCCTTCATGCTGTCATCCTGTAGATCCTTTGAAATTGTTCTTCGCATATCTCAGTTCTTCATTGAGATCTCTGTTGAATAATGCATTTGCACAAGCAGATACTGTTGCTGTTCTTGTAGCTGCAAACTTTTCCCCCAGTTTCTTCAAAAATCCTTTGAAATGTCTTAAGTGTGACAAGATCCACTTTCCTGTTGTTGCTGTTGTTGTTTTCCTGAAGTGCTGCTCAAAAAATCTTTTTTTTTAAATAAATAAATTCCAAAGTTGAGGTTCAACGAACCCAGCTTCCATATTGGCTCCACTGCGGTTGAGACCTTGAAGGGTTTCCTCATCTCCCAGCACCCACCCCGGGAGTCTACTGGTGTCCTGCAGCCTCTTTGCAAGGAGCAGCTATCCGGAGCACAAGTGGGTGATATCTCATCCACTCTGTTTCGGGAGAGACAAGAGTTTTTATAACTATTAATGAACTACCCAGTTTATTCCATTGATCTGAGAGTTCCTTCATTTCCCCAGCCAAAATGCTAACCAGGTTAAGAGATCAGCTCTGGACTCCACTTTCTTTGATTGAGATTCATCTGCTGCTTCTCATTCCAATTACACAAATTTAACCTTCTGTGACTGAATCAACTTGGAGAGCTGCTCTGAGGAAGAGAAGGTTTTTGCCAGGCTTCAGACTCACTTCCTCCCACTGTGTCCCTCGCACAGTAATAGACTGCCGTGTCCTCCGGCTTCAGGCTGTTCATTGGCAGATAGAACTGTCTGCGGGAATCTTCCCTGGAGATGGTGAAGTGCCCCTTGACATTGTCTGAGTAGTAAGTGTCAGATGTACCCATTGCTGCAACCCATTCCAGTTGTTTTCCTGGAGCCTCTCTTACCCAGTCCATGTAATAGCTGCTGAAGGTGAACCCAGAGGCTTGGCAGGAGAGGCGGAGGGACTCTCCAGGCCTTCTCACATCCCCTCCTGACTCCACCAACTGGACTTCTGCCAGAATTCCTAAACAATAAAATGTGTTTCAATGAGACTTCCTGAATACAAAATCAGAAATTGAAGGAAATGCTGTAGAGAGGGAAGTATTACCTTGGAGCATAACGAATAAGGACATCGATTTTAGCCACAGGATCACTTTTCCTCTGTTTAATGAATGGAGGGGAATTGGCAGGAAAGGATTCAGGAAAGGGCAAACTTTGTGTTGGTGGGGATGGCCTGAAAAGGGGAATCCTTGGGGCTTCTTTAAAGAGGAAACTGTGTTTTGATTTGCATATTGCTTGGGATAAAAGAGCCCCTCAGCGCCTTGATCTCATAGATTTCGTTGCACAGATCTGATACTAGTGATTTCAGCATTTATTTCCAATTCTATGAAAACTGAACGCAAGGTTTGTTTTTTGTTTTTTTGGACTGTGAGGACATAGGGGAAAGGGCAGGTTTACATTAGAGTAATTAAAAGATAGAGAAGTCCAATTTCCCCACTTCTCCAAAGTGATTCAAGTCAACAGAGAAATAACAGGCACTAAGGACTTTTGAAAGAGACATTTTAGAGCTAGAACATGAAAAGAACAGCAGATCTGAGTTTGGGATAATTTTCCAACTTCCTTGCCCTTTTGAGGACACCCAAAAGAAAGCCAACCTAGCTATGAGGCAGAATTTGTATGTCGGAGTTGAATCAGAGAAGTCACAGGGAGAAAAAAAATTAGATAAAGCCAGTGGTTTGTTCTTTGCTTATTAGATTGGTTTTTAACTGAGAAGTAGTTTGGATTTTATATATTCCTTGTCTTTGTTTACTATTTTGAGTTCTGTTCTTATCAGTTGCTGATTGCCCAGAGTTAATTCAGCAAAATAGGCAGCAATATTAATTGAAATAATAACAATCATAACAATAATAATAGCAGCAATAGTAAGACACGACTTCATGGTAAGGATTGTAGCCTCCCGAGATGTGAAGTGTTCTTGAGACTTTTTCAGTAAACAATTAAAGAAATAACTGAAACAGGAATGAGGTCTGCAAAATTAAGCCAAGTCCAATGGCACTTGCTTTATCTCCCTACCCCACTCCGACCCCACACACAGGCAATTGGATTCAGTGTGGCGATGCGGCCCTCGGGTGGGAAGTGAGGAGGGTAGGCCTTGGCCCAATTCCACACAGAGATTCTTTCCAGGCAAAATTTTCCTCAGTATGACTATGGCTCTTTGGGTATTTGGAAGGATTATTCCACATTGGCATTTCCTGCCTCCAGCCATGACCCTATATCATATCCCATTCCAGTATTTTGTCTGAAGCCAGTCTCATCCAGATCAGATTGGAAGCAGTGAAGATGAAATTGGAAACTGCAGGCCGTATTAATAATTATGTCTTTCCTTCCAGCAAACTCTCTGGTTGGATACCTGGAAAAAAAGAGTCCTAAAGATCTCACTAGAGGGCTGATTTCTTCTTCTGTTGTAGATGGACAGAAGACATCCCCCTGTAATGGGAACAGAGGAAACAAATTGGGGCAAAAGTATTGCATTTGTCCTTCTCCTCTCATTCCACCTCCTACGCCCTATCGGAGTTGGCCGGAAAATTGAAAGAGAAATGTAAATGTGATTTTTATAATAAATGTGCTCTTCATGAAATAAAATAGAACCTATATTTAGATATACATTAGAATTCAAAGAGCATCTTCTCAGAATTTTCAGGGGGAAAAAGGTGGAGAGAAGTCCAAGGGAAGGGAGGGGCAGTGCCCCCTCAACATCTTGCCACCCCTCCTTGGAGCTCACTGCAATGTGTCACTGACTACAATCACAATTTGGAAATGAGGAACAAGTGATTGATCACTATGAATGACCAAAGGTGCATTTCTTTCAGGGTAAGTAAAACTGTGCATTGCAGCTCTTCACCAATTCAGAAAGGTATTTCGAGAATCAGTTCTTCAACCCAATATGGACAAGAAGTTTTTGAATAGCCACTGGAGTAGAACTCAATTTGGTTCTAAAATTGTGTTAAACCACTTTTTCTAATCTATAGTTTGTTAAATAAATTAGAATTGATTAGATTCCGACAGAACACTAGGGGAAGAAACAAAAATTTTGCAAAGTGCAGTTCATGGGTCCAATCACCACCCAAAGATATAGTGAAGGAAACCACATTACCATTAGCTTGTCCTTCTCTAAAACTTTTTTTTTTCTTTTTTAAACTATTTTTTCCTGGTTTTCTCACATCCAAATGGAAAAAAAGATCCCACAATGCCCATGCCAAGATCCCCTCATCATTCCTCTTGGCAAGCAGAAATCTTTATCAGGTTTCCAAAAAATCTCTCAAGTCCCATTGGCAAATCCAGCTTTTTGGGGCTCAGCTGAATTGGAGAGCTGCTCTGACCTTAGACAGGTTTGATCTTTTCTGTGAACTTTTACGATCAGTATAGAAAAATAATGTGACTCGCAAAGGAGACAAATGAAACAATGGATTTATTTCCCCACCCGGCTTGACCTCATGCATAGCCAAAGCAAGTAATCTGACAACACAGCCCCCTGCTCTGAAATTTCAGGAGGACAGGCATGTAGCTTTATTTCCAGGTTGTAACTGGGGCAGCTTCAGCAAGGATCGTTACTTTGTTGTGGTGCTGGAGCTTGAGCACCTCAATGATGCCATGAGCTAAACTGTGAAGGGTCACCCAGGACAGGAAGGTCATGACAAAGAGGTCAGACTAAATGCGATCCCTGGGGAAGGTAATGGCCTAGCACCCCAGTATTCTTGCTGTGAAAACTCAATGGATCTGTACAACCGGAGATATATCGGTATACCATCGGAAGATGAGACTCCCAGGTGGGAAGATGGTCAAAATGCTCCTGGGGAGGAACAGAGGATGAGTTCAACTAGCCCCAGACGTGATGACGCAGCTATCTCAAAGCCAAAAGGATGGCTAGCGGCCGACGATGCTGGTGGTGAACGGCGAATCCGATGTTCTAAGGATCAACACACCATTGGAACCTGGAATGTAAGATCTATGAGCCAGGGCAAATTGGATGTGGTTATTGGTGAGATGTCAAGATTAAAGATAGGCATTTGGGGCATCAGTGAAGTGAAATGGACTGGAATGGGCCACTTCACATCAGATGACCACCAGATCTACTACTGTGGACAAGAGGACCACAGACGAAATGGAGTAGCCTTCATAATTAATCGTAAAGTGGCTAAAGCAGTGCTTGGGCACAATCCAAAAAAAGGATAGAATGATCTCAATTCGAATTCAGGACAAGCCATCTAACATCACAGTGATCCAAATATACGCCCCAACCACAGATGCTGAAGAAGCTGAAGTAGACCAGTTCTATGAGGATCTGCAGCACCTACTGGAAAACACGCCTAAAAGAGTTGTTATTTTCATCATGGGAGACTGGAATGCTAAGGTGGGCAGTCAGATGACACCTGGAATTACAGGTAAGCATGGTTTGGGAGAACAAAACAAAGCAGGACATAGGCTGATAGAATTTTGCCAAGACAACTCATTCTGCATAACAGTCTCTTCCAACAACCTACGAGATGGCTTTATACGTGGACTTCACCAGATGGACAACACCGAAATCAGATTGACTACATCTTTTGCAGCCAAAGGTGGCGGACATCTGTACAGTCGGTAAAAACAAGACCTGGAGCTGACTGTAGTTCCGATCACGAACTTCGTCTTGCACAATTTAGGATCAGACTAAAGAGATTAGGGAAGACCCACAGATCAGCCAGATATGAGCTCACTAATATTTCTAAGGAATATGCAGTGGAGGTGAAGAATAGATTTGAGGGACTGGACTTAGTAGACAGGGTGCCGGAAGAACTCTGGAGAGAAGTTTGCAACTTTGTTCAGCAGGTGGCAATAAAATATAACCCAAAGAAAAAGAAAACCAAGAAGGCAAAATGGCTGTCTGCTGAGACACTAGAAGTAGCCCAAGAAAGAAGGAAAGCAAAAGGCAACAGTGATAGGGGGAGATATCCCCAATTAAATGCAACATTCCAGAGGTTAGCCAGAAGAGATAAGGAATTATTTTTAAACAAGCAATGCGCGGAAGTGTAAGAAGACAATAGAATGGGAAAGACAAGAGACCTCTTCCAGAAAATTAGAACCATTGGAGGTAAATTCCAGGCCAAAATGGGAATGATCAAAAACAAAGATGGCAAGGACCTAAGAGAAGAAAAAGAGATCAAGAAAAGGTGGCAAGAATATACAGAAGACCTGTATAGGAAGGATAACAATATCGGGGATAGCTTTGACGGTGTGGTCAGTGAGCTAGAGCCAGACATCCTGAAGAGTGAGGTTGAGTGGGCCTTAAGAAGCATTGCTAATAACAAGGCAGTAGGAGACGACGGCATCCCAGCTGAACTGTTCAAGATCTTGCAACATGATGCTGTCAAGGTAATGCATGTTATATGCCAGCAAATTTGGAAAACACAAGAATGGCCATCAGATTGGAAAAAATCAACTTATATCCCCATACCAAAAAAGGGGAACACTAAAGAATGTTCAAACTATCGAACAGTGGCACTCATTTCACATGCCAGTAAGGTAATGCTCAAGATCCTGCAAGGTAGACTTCAGCAGTTCATGGAGTGAGAATTTCCAGATGTACAAGCTGAGTTTAGAAAAGGCAGAGGAATTAGGGACCAAATTGCCAATATCCGCTGGATAATGGAAAAAGCTAGGGAGATTCAGAAAAATATATATTAATGTTTTACTGACTATTCTAAAGCCTTTGACTGTGTGGACCATAACAAATTGTGGCAAGTTCTTAGTGGTATGGGGATACCATGTCACCTTGTATGCCTCCTGAGGAATCTGTACAATGACCAAGTAGCAACAGTAAGAACAGACCACGGAACAATGGACTGGTTTAAGATAGGGAAAGGAGTATGGCAGGGCTGTATACTCTCACCCTACTTATTCAACTTGTACGCAGAACACATCATGCGACATGCTGGGCTTGAGGAATCCAAGGCTGGAGTAAAAATGGCTGGAAGAAACATTAACAATCTCAGATATGCAGATGATACCACCTTGATGGCTGAAAGCAAAGAGGAACTGAGGAGCCTTATGATGAAGGTGAAAGAAGAAAGTGCAAAATATGGCTTGCAGCAAAACCTCAAAAAAACCAAGATTATGGCAACCAGCTTGATTGATGACTGGCAGATAGAGGGAGAAAACGTAGAGGCAGTGAAAGACATTGTATTTCTATGTGCGAAGGTTACTGTGGATGCTGACTGCACTCAGGAAATCAGAAGACCTTCAATTCTAGAGAGGAGAGCAATGACAAATCAGAGACATCACACTGACAAGAAAGGTCCACATAGTTAAAGCAATGGTATTCCCTGTAGTAACTTATGGCTGCGAGAGCTGGACCATCAGAAAGCTCAGAGTAGGAACTGTCATGTTGGAGGAAAATTCTGAGAGTGCCTTGGAGTGCAAGAAGATCAAACCAGTCCATCCTCCATGAAATGAAGCCAGACTGCTCACTTGAGGGAATGATATTAAAGGCAAAACTGAAATACTTTGGCCACATAATGAGGAGACAGGACACCCTGGAGAAGATGCTGATGCTGGGGATAGTGGAGGGCAAAAGGAAGAGGGGCCGACCAAGGGCAAGGTGGATGGATGATATTCTAGAGGTGACGGACTCGTCCCTGGGGGAGCTGGGGGTGTTGACGACCGACAGGAAGCTCTGGCGTGGGCTGGTCCATGAAGTCACAAATAGTCGGAAGTGACTGAACGAATAAACAACAAAACTGGAGGAGAGTAGACATGAAGGTTCTCCTGGAGATCGAAGCAGGTCTCTTGTCCTTGGTACCAGTCTTTCACAGACTGTATAAACACCATAGACGCAGACATCAGGTTCACCAGGGAAGACATCAAGGACAACAGACTGGCATTCCTAGACTGTGAGGTTCTTATTGCGACCTGTGGCAAGCTAGAAATACAGATGTACAGGAAACCCACACACAGAGACCAATACCTGATGTTTGACTCCCAGCATCCACTGCAGAACAAAATAGGAATCATCAGGACATTACATCACAGGGCAGAGACCATCCCCACCACCATGGATGCCACAGAGGAAGAAAAACAGCACCTGAGGACAGCCCTGAAGGCCTGTGGGTGTCCAAATTGGGCCTTCATTAAAACTAACTCTACCCCTAGACCTAAAACAATGGCCAACAGGGCTGAGACCCAGAGTCAGTGGAAGAACCGTGTCATTCCTCACATTGCCAGCATGTCGGAAAGGATAAAACGGACATTTGGAAAAGACCACATACCAGTATATTTCAAACCCACTGAGACAGAGGCTTGTACACCCTAAAGATCCAAGACCAAAACAGATGAGGAGCAACGTAGCGTATGCAATCCAGGGCAGTTAGGAGTGTTCTGAGCTCTACACTGGGGAAACCAAACAGCCTTTGGAGAAGCTGATGACCCAGCACAGGAGGAGCAACACCACAGGACCAGTATCAGCAGTTTACCTTCCTCTCAAAGAAAAAGGACACTCATTTGAGGACAACAATGTTCACATTTTGGAAAGAGAAGATAGGTGGTTTGAGAGCGGGGTTAAGGAATCCATTCATGCCAAAGTGGAAAATCCTTCCCTCGGTGGAGGTGGAGGCCTCAGACACAGCTTGTCCCCCATTTTTCATCCTGTTCTTCCATCAGACCCCAGGAAGGTTAAGACCAGCAGTAAGGCCACTCTTAATGATCGACTCGGGGATGAACAAAGGATCTAGGAGTGAGACATCCCAAAATAAATCCACACCTCTAATGCACAATTAACAGCCATTGAGGTGCAGGGACAATGCAGCCACCCTGGAAGACATATAAGTGGTCCCCTCGCCAACCTTGGCCCAGACTGAAGAAGCTGCTTGGACAAGCAGAGAAACGTGTCAACCAAAAAGAAACAAATCCAGTTGCCATGACTCAACCTAGAGACGGTTTCCCATATATGGTCATTTGCTTACTTCAACCTTGTTGACCACTTGAGGCCTGACCTTTTGACTCTGCCAAACACTTAAGACAATGATTTGTTGCCATGGATACCTGGCTAACTGGTGTCTCTGTGACTTGCTCCTTGCACAACAAAATACCAACAAGGACCTCTGGGAGAGGAGGCTCATAATTGACATAGTTTGACTCTCTTGGCTCTGCCCAGCTGAGGGGAGAGAGTCTGGATTAAGGGATCTGAATATATGTTAATGTGGAAAGAATGAGAAAAGGGCAACATGTAGAACAGAACTGAACTGGGGAGGGCTGGCGTTAGGGATAACCAAAGGGGACTGAACTGCAACATTTGTCAAGGAAGAATTGTAGGTAATCACCTTTCTACCTCAAATTAGATTTAAACTTTTTAAAAACTGCCCAGGTTATTCTACCGCCCTGAATTTTCCTTGGTCTCCTCTAGCAAACTGCTAACCAGGTTCCACAGTGATAATGCTAAGATCAGGCCTGTATTCCAACTTGCTATGATGGAGATTCATCTGCTGCTTCTCACTCCAATGACACAAACACAGCCTTCTGTGACTGAATCAACTTGGAGAGTTGTTCTGAGGAAGAGAAAGTTTTTGCCGGGCTTCAGACTCACTTCCTCTCACTGTGTCTCTTGCACAATAATAGACTGCCGAGTCCTCCGGCTTCAGGCTGTTCATTTGCAGATAGACTTGGCTTTTGGAGTTGTCCCTGAAGATGGTGAAGCGTCCCTTGACTTTGTCTGAGTAGTAAGTGTTAGATGAGCCTGTAATTGTGCTGGCCACTCATTCCAGTCCTTTTCCAGGGGCCTGTCTCACCGGGTTCATCCAGGAGCTGCTGAAGTCGAACCCAGAGCCTTGGCAGGAGAGACGGAGGGACTCTCCAGGCCTCCTCACGTCCCCTCCGGACTCCACCAGCTGGGCCTCTGACAGGACACCTAAAATAAAAGTTGTTCTAATGAGCTCTCCTTTATGCAAGAATTAAAATGGAAAGAATCTGAATAGGAGGGAAACAATTACCTCTGACGACTGCTAGTAAGGAAACCAAATTCAGGAGGATTAAAAAAAAGAAAAGACACTATTTCATCCTATCCAAATGGAAAACAGCTCCCAGATTGCCCAGGCCAAGATCAGCTCTTTGTTCCTCTTGGCACTCAGGCAGCTTTCTCAGCTCCCTCTCAAGTCCCCTGGGAAAATGCAGCCTTCTGGGGCTGAGCTGACTTGAGAGCGGCTCAGAGGAAGAGAGAGTTTTTGCCAGGCTTCAGACTCACTTCCTCTCACTGTGTCCCTCGCACAGTAATAGACTGCCGTGTCCTCCAGTTTAAGGCTGTTCATTTGCAGATAGAGTTGGCTTTTGGAGTTGTCCCTGGAGATGGTGAAGCGTCCCTTCACAGACTCTGCATAGTACTGCTTACTGGAATCGGGCCATATGCGTGCCACCCATTCCAGCCCTTTTCCAGGGGCCTGTCTCACCCAGCTCATCCAATAGCCCCCGAAGTTGAAACCAGAGGCTTGGCAGGAGAGACGGAGGGACTCTCCAGGCCTTCTCACATCCCCTCCAGATTCCACCAGCTGGGCCTCTGACAGGACACCTAAAATAAAAGATATTTTAATGAGCTCTCCGTTATGCAAGAATTAAAATGGAAAGAACCTGAATAGGAGGGAACCAATACCTCTGAGGACTGCTAGGAAGGAAACCAAATTCAGCCACAGGATCATTTTTGCTCCCGTTAAGGATTAAAGGGGACTTGACAGGAAAGGATTCAGGAAAGGGCACAAACTTTGTGTTGGTGGGAGTAGCCTGAAAAGAGACACCCTGGGGCTCCTTTAAAGGGGAAATTGTGGCCCGATTTACATATCGCTCAGCATAAAAGAGCCCCTCGGGGCTTTGAGGTATAGATTTAGTTCGACACACCTTTCACACATGGGACGTAGATGAAAGGGCAGCTTTACACTGGAATAATTAAAGCTTCTGACATATGCTCCTCACTTAATGTAAGTGTTTTAAGGTGACAGAAAGAAATCAGGCCTTGAAATTTCCTCAAAAAGCCATGCTACAGTCCAGAAATAAAGAGGAAGGCACATCGGAGTTCAGGATGGTTGCTCCACAGTTGTTGCCTTGGCCACGTTCTTTGGAAGAAACCAAAATTAAGTCAATGCAGACCAAGCCATAAGGGCCAATTAATAGGCGACAGATGAATTTTACATACACATCCAAGTCTCAAAGTTGGAATATAAATCATTGGAAGCCTGTGTAATGTTTCTTATTGGTTTGGTTTTTAACTCAGTAGCCGTACTGATTACAATTATTGGGGTTTTGTGGGGTGGCCATTTTTATGGTCTTCTTATCTGTTATTAGCTGCCCAGAGTTAATTCATACTAAGACTCAAAAAAAACCCTCTCCTACACTTATTCCATGGACTGTGAAACGGAAATAAATGACTTTTCATTTTCCATACAATTCAGTTTGTTCTATATTTACCAAAGCACATCTGTTCTCAACTCAGATGTGGCTTCATGGTGAGGAATGTAATCTCTTGGGATGTTAAATTTCTCTGCATTGCCTTCAGTGATATCTTAGGAAGATAAGAGTAAAAGTAATGATGCCTCTGAAGTGAGACAAGGCCTGTAGACCCTTCCTTTGTTCTCCTCCCCCACCCGACACATATGCAAAGCGATTCCGAGTGGCAACACTGCCCCCTGGTGGAAAACCTGAGGAGGGCAGGCATCTACTTAACTTTCCTTGGAGATTCCTGCTTTAAGAAATGGTAATTAGGGCTCAAAAGAAATGAAAGAGCTCCAGGAAAGTGAAGCTGGTTCTAGGGAGTATTCAAAAACCACACCTTTGTTATATGACAGGAAATTCCTGTGATGGGTTATTCTATGAGATACTGTATTTTCCTGAGGTCGTGTATTCTTATTTTTTCTCCTAAATACCATGAAATCGTGTAAAAACGAGTTGGGAAGCACCATCTCGGTCATATAGTACAAACCATCCCTAAGTGGTGGGGAGCCAGACCCCCTCTGCAGACCTCCAACAAAAAGAGGCTGTTCTGGCCAGATTGAAGCAGGTCCCCCTCGTTCTTCCCTTGCCCTCGTTTTACGCCAGGCAGAGCGGGTTGGAAGGGCTTATCATTGGTCAAAATCTGCTCTGTACCAGTTCTGTATCCTCTCTGAGAGGAGAATAATTCTTAGCACCTCTTGTCCTTCTTCTACCATTCATTTGCAAAAGATTTTGCTAAATATGAGACTTAGAGGCAAACATAATTCTATCCTCTTTTTAGTTTTCTTTATTTCTTCACACTGTATCCCACTTTTTTTACATAAACTCCATCTCTCCATTCACCGGACCCCTTTTGGCCATTTTCTATCCTTCAATTAAAGCAGAAGCTGTCACTGAATATACAGTCCTCAGGATAAAAGAGGCACTCAGTGCATTGACCGTCCACCTTTCCTTGAAGTTATATTCCAGAAAGGAGAGGATAGGAGAGGAGAAATATCCCTTAATTTACAAATGTATTCATGGAAAATACTCACTCTCTCCATTCACATGAGATATTTCTTTGAAACTGTTTTGAAATTATGGGCCAGTTGTTCTAGCAGTCAGGACGTTGGAAGAAATAAAACACATATTTTTTTTATATGTCATATCATGTCACTAGGATTGGCTAGCACCGACAAAGAATTATTTAGTAGCTACTGAAGAGAAAGAGTGGGAAGTCATAGGTGATTTCAAAAGAAAAAGTATGAGGGATTTTTCTATAAATATGGATTGTCAATGAAACTAGACATGTTATTCATTTATATTTCATTTTTCATCATCACCGATCTCACCTGAAGAGCATCTCTGGACATTTTGCCAGAAAAGTTCATATGATGTAGACTAAGCTATTGAGAATGATATTCGTAGCACATTCGTTGAAGGTCCGCATGTCGCAAACTCAAGAAATCTGTTTATAACAAACCTTTCCCCAAATGGCTGAGAAAGATAATCAATCACTTTGCCTTCTCCCAGTTGGAATGCAAGAAATGCATGAAAACTAAGGGACAATCTTCTATCATCCCTAAATTTATACATAATTTTCGAAAAAAAAGATACACTATCCATACAGATAATGTGCATTTTTTTTATAGAATTTTGAGATTTTGGGCAAGTCCTTATAGCAGTCAAGACAGGAGTGTTGAATAATTCGTACCTAGGATAGAGAGCAGGGATACATTGTATTAAATATAAATCTAGCATTGCCATGTGGATGTTGTGGGGTTGAATTTCATAAATCACAGATCAAAAAGTACAAGGTGAGACCATAAGAGTTATTTCAATATATATTAACATAGAGGGAATGGGAAATGAGCATCATGTAGAAAATAATTTCACTGAGGAGAGATGGCAGTATTCAGAGAAAAAAATGGGAATGAACTGAAATGTTCATCAAGGAAGAAATATAGGTACTGAATCCCTATTTGTTCCTCTCATGAAATTTAAACTTTCTTTCTCTTATTTTTAAACTTCCTAGTATATTCTCCTGCCCCAATATTTCCTTTTTTCCTTGTCATGGTTCCATTTAATTTATGCCCAATTTGATTGCCTCAGGCTCAAAAGATCAGCCCAAAGCAGCAGACCGCAAGACAACTGGAGTTTTCGTATCTCCCTATAAGGGTTGGGCAGACGTTTTCTTTTAAACAAAGAAAATATATATATCTACAGTAGAAATGTGAAACTGCTCCAGACAGTTGCTCCTCATGGGAAGGCCACAACACAGCAGTCTCCACCAGGTTTAGTCCTCTGGGAGACGTGGGAGTAGCCATCTTTTTGCTCAAGCCACAGATGGCACCTTTGAAGGCACACTCAGTGCCCCCTAGTGTAACATTGGTGATCGTCACAGGTGGTCTAAGGGTCCAGATGCATCTGAAATAAGAGTTTGGAATTAATTATCAGAACCCTCCCCATCGAAAATGTTATTTATTTATTTATATAGTTATTTATTTATCTATCAAATTATCAGTTTAACTTTATGAAGTGACTCTGGGCAGCATAGAACACAGCGTAAGAATACTTAATAAATGCTAAGGAATTATTTTAATTATTAAAAACATTTAAAAATATAGAAAACTAAAAAAAAAGGAATATTAGTCAAGGTGAGACCATAGGAGTTATTTCAATATTTTTCTCCATTTAATTTTCCTGTTGAGCAAAGAGGCTGAGCGATTCCAACCTTTCTCCCACCCGGAGGTTACTGGGAAGGACGGCAGGTGGGGAGGCAATTTTCCTGAACCACCTAGAACATGACTTTCCCTGGAACTGACTTGAAACCCCCGATCTACGTTCCTTTGCTATTCTAAGTATTATAACACGACCGCAATTAGGCTACCCTTCGCCTGACGTTTTTAGGCCTTATTTTCTGACTTCTGCCCCCTTCCTTGGTGTCAGACCACACCACACTCTGGCAGGCCTTGCAGCATCCTGAATTTATTACTACATTTCGACTGCTAGCAGAGGACAATGGTGGTAAACGTATTTAAACTTTCAATTGCCTGTATGTGTGTGCATCCTTTCATGTCTGTGTGTCTCTGTGTGTGTACATATAGGTAGTACATCTATGGATAGAGGGAGAGAGGATATATAGACACAGAAACAAATGCACATAAAGAGGGAGAGGGGAAGATCTGCGTCTCAAGAAAGAGGAAATGAGGGTTGAACTTCAAAACCCATAAAACAATGAAGAGTTCTAATTACTGAATCAATTCTGTATTTCCTGATACTTTTTGAGAGCAGAACTTGAGAACAATTTCCCTTTGCTGTCTTTAAGGAGGATTAAAAAAAAGAAAAGACGCTATTCAATGTATATTCTGTACTGAGATTTGCCATTTTCTTCCTATCCAAATGGAAAACAGATCCCAGAATGCCCAGGCCAAGATCAGCTCTTCCTTCCTCTTGGCACTCAGGCAGCTTTCTCAGATCCCTCTCAAGTCTCCTGGGAAAATGCAGACTTCTGGGGCTGAGCTGACTTGCAGAGCTGCTCTGAGGAAGGGAAGGTTTTTGCCAGGCTTCAGACTCACTTCCTCCCACTGTGTCCCTCGCACAGTAATAGACTGCCGAGTCCTCCGGCTTCAGCCTGTTCATTTGCAGGTAGACTTGGCTTTTGGAGTTGTCCCTGGAGATGGTGAACCGTCCCTTCACTTTGTCCGAGTAGTAAGTACTGGAACCAGAACCAGAGCTTATCCGTGCCACCAACTCCAGCCCCTTTCCATGGGCCTGTCTCACCCAGCTCATCCAATAACCCCCGAAGTTGAACCCAGAGCCTTGGCAGGTGAGGTGGAGGGACTCTCCAGGCCTTCTCACGTCCCCTCCGGACTCCACCAACTGGGCCTCTGACAGGACACCTAAAATAAAAGTTGTTTTAATGAGCTCTTCTTTATGCAAGAATTAAAATGGAAAGAACCTGAATAGGAGGGAACCAATTACCTCTGAGGATTGCTAGGAAGGAAACCAAATTCAGCCACAGGATCATTTTTGCTCCCGTTAAAGAATAGAGGGGACTTGACAGGAAAGGATTCAGGAAAGGCACAAACTTTGTGTTATGGGTGTAGCCTGAAAAGAGACACTCTGGGGCTCCTTTAAAGGGGAAATTGTGGCCTGATTTACATATTGCTCAGCGTAAAAGAGCCCCTCGGGGCTTTGAGGTATGGATTTATTTCAACACACCTTTCACACATGGGCCATAGATGAAAAGGCAGCTTTACCCTGGAATAATTAACGCTTCTGACAGATGCTCCTCACTTAATGTAAGGGTTTTAAGGTGACAGAAAGAAATCAGGCATTGAAATTTCCTCAAATAGCCATGTTACAGTCCGGAAATAAAGAGGATGGCACATCGGAGTTCAAAATGGTTGCTCCACAGTTGTTGTCTTGACCACGTTCTTTGGAAGAAACCAAAATTGCGTCAAAGCAGACCAAGCCATAAGGCCCAATTTATAAGCCACAGATCAATTTTACAAACACATCAAAGTCTCAAAGTTGGAATATAAATCATTGGAAACCTGTATAATGTTTCTTAATGGTTTGGTTTTTAACTCAGCAGCCATACTGATTACAAACATTGTGAGGTTTTTGGGTTGCCATTTTTATGCCCTTCTTATCTGTTTTTAACTGCCCAGGGTTAATTCGTACTAAGACTCAAAAAACGCCCTGTCCTACACTGATTCCATGGACTGAGAAACAGAAATAAATGACTTTTCATATTCCAAACAATTCAGTCTGTTCTATATTTAGCAAAGCACATCTGTTCTCAACTCAGATGTGGCTTCATGGTGAGAAATGTAATCTCTTGGGATGTTAAATTTCTCTGAATTGCCTTCAGTGGTCTCTCAGGAAAATGAGAGTAAATGTAATGATGCCTCCGAAGTGAGACAAGGCCTGTAGACCCTTCCTTTGTCCCCCACCCCTCCCCCTCCCCACACATATTCAAAGCCATTCCGTGTGACAACACTGCCCCCTGGTGGAAAACCTGAGGAGGGGAGGCATCTACTTAACTTTCCAAAGAGATTCTTGCATTAAGAAATCGTAATTAGGGCTCAAAAGAAATGAAAGAGCTCCAGGAAAGTTAAGCTGGTCTAGGGAGTAATAAAAAAATGCACTTTTGTTATATGATAGGATATTCCTTTCAATGGGTTTTTCTATGAGATACTGTATATTCCTGAGGTCATGTATTCTTATTTTTTCTCCTAAATATCATGAAATCATGTAAGAACGAGTTGGAAAGGACCATCTTGTTCATCTACTACAAACCATCCCTCACTGGTGGGGAGCCAGACCCTCTCTGCAGACCTCAAACAAAAAGAGGCTGTTCCAGCCAGATTGAAGCAGGTCCCCCTCGTTCTTCCCTCGCCCTCGTTTTACGCCAGGCAGACCGGGTCGGAAGGGCTTATCATTTTTCAAAACCTGCTCTATACCAGTTCTCTATCCTCTCTGAGAGGAGAGTAATTCTTAGCACCACTTGTTCTTCTTCTACCTTTCATTTGCAAAGGATTTTGCCAAATATGAGACCTAGAGGAAAACATAAATTTATCCTCTTTTTATTTTTCTTTTTTTCTTCAAACTGTATCCCACTTTTTTAACATAAACACCATCTCTACATTCACCGGACCCCTTTGGGCCATTTCCTATCCTTCAATTAAAGCAGAAGCTGTCACTGAAGATACAGTCCTCAGGATAAAAGAGGCACTCAGTGCATGGACCTTCCACCTTTCCTTGAAGGTATATTTCACACAGGAGAGGGTAGAGGAGAGGAGAGCAGAGGAGAGTAGAGGAGGGGAGGGGAGAAGAGAGTAGTGGGGAGGAGAGTTGAGGAGAGTTGAGGAGAGGAGAGGAGTGGAGTGGAGAGGGGAGTAGAGGAGAGTTGAGGAGAGGAGAGCTGTTGCCTTAATTTACAAGTGTCTTTGGATAAAACAATCACTCTTTCTGTTAACTTTAGAGATTTCTCTGAAACTATTTTGAGGTCATGAGGAAGTCCTTATGAGAGTTGGGAAGTTCGCTACCCTGTTGTTTCCTTGACCTCTTGTTTTTGTTTGTTAGTTTTTTGGAAAAATTCCGAATATGTTAAATGGTGATCAAGCCTTGAGGAACAATTTGTGAGCCACAGTAGTTGTATCCACCCCACTCACAAATTCAGACTCAGATCACATTAGGATGACATACACTGTCTTGGCTGAATGAGAGAGATAAATAACTCCCTTTGTATTCAGCCAGAAAATCAGTTTCTTCTGTATGTAAGAAATCACCTGTTTTAAACTCAGACATGGCTTCACGTCTGACGATTTAGTCTCTTGAGAAGTTAAATTATCCTGAGATTCTCTGAGGGAACCCTCGAAGCCTAGTATCAGAAGATACAATCAACCTCAGAAATGACATTATATTTGTGCCCACTAGTCTTATTTCCCTGCCCAAACCATCCCTCATGGCCACCGAGACTAAGGGTGCAAGTGCTGCTCCCTTGTGGAAGTGATGAGGAAGAGGGCGTCATCAAACTCCCCAGGAAGATTCTTCTGTTGCAGGAGGGGAAGTGAAACTCAGAAAAAATGAAGGATCTCTAGGGGATTTAGAAGGTCTAGTAAGAAATCCAAAGCTGTTCTTCTCCTTCCTGATAGGAAATCCCTTTTGAAAAGTTACTCTATGACCGGTTGTATATTCTTTGGATGGGAGAATTCTTAGTTTTTCTCCTAAACTCAGAACAAGCCACTGGTGCCGTGGCCTCTTCATGACTTGACAACTGCAACAGGGTGTAGATGGGGCTGCCCTTGAACCTTACCCAGAAGCTTCAGATGGTCCAGAATTCAGCAGCAGGCAGTGATAGGCTTGCATCTGTAGGCCTATGTACTATCTCTGCTTTGCCAGGTGCACTGGCTGCCCGTTGGATTCTGACAGCGATTCAAGGTGCTGTTCACTATCTATAGAGCCCTATGTGCCATAAAGTCTGGTTACTTGAAGAACTGTCTGTCTCCCAGAGTGTCTGCCTGGGTGATCTGATCTGGCAGGGCTACCGTGCTCACGGTTCCTTCGATGAAAGAATGCCATTGATTGGGATCCCAGCAGTGCACTTCTTGATCACCACAGCTGCCCTCTGGAACTCAGTTTCCCCTGAGATTCAAATGGCCCCCGTCCTACTGGTGTTTGAAAGGTCCCTGAAGAACTGGCTTTTCACCCAGGTCCTTGGCAAGTGTGATTGAAGCCCTTGTTCTTCTTTTTCTTTGTTCCTATCTAGGAAGAAGGCTCAGAACTGTCATCTCCTCTGAGTACACCCTTTCTACTTGCTCCATATTCAGAGGGATTATTCACACCCACAGTGCCCCCTAGTGTAAAACCATTGAAGATGAGGCAGAGGGCTTAATTCCCCAAGGAGATGTCTGTATTCTAAGAGGGGAAGGGAGGTGGGAAGAAGTTACTGAGTTCTAGAAGAGCAAAAGAGGTCCAGTAAGGGAGATGGGGATAGAATCTGGGCTCTCAATAATTAGGGCTGTGAAGGTCATTCTTGTGTTGGAGGTGGGGAGGCACTTTTCCTAGAATTCCTAGAACACGACTTTCCTCGGAATTGACTTGAGAACCCCTGATTTACTTTCCTTTGCTATTATAAGTATTAGAACATGACCTCATTTAGGCTACCCTGGGCCTGATATTTTTATGCCTTATTTTTTAAGCCAATTAGTGGACAGCCAGGACCACTGAATTGGAGCAGAGCTTACAAAGCAGAGGAGCTGTGCAAAGAAAAAGAATATTATCAGAGATAGCTTTAATGAGCATGTCAGAGGAACACAGGTTATTGATCTTAAACACTCAGCCCTCCCAGCATAAATAATTACATGCTTAGATAGAGTAGGTTCAAAGTAAAGTAAAGGAATATCTTACTCATTTTATTGAAGGTCCAGTTACATTTTCATTCAGAAAGGATGACATCTTTGTTCTTCTTTTGTCTTCCCTAAATTAATTCACATTTAGCCCTATAGCTGTAAGACCTGCCTGTAGAAAGGGGAATTCCAAGCCTACCACATGGCCCCCAGAAAGATGGAGCAGCACACAGCCGTGCACATAGCGCCCAGTCTTGAAGAAGGATGAAGAGAGAAAAGTGGAATTGGGAGTGGAACTATCAGCTTCCTCTGAAACATGAAGAGTTGCATCATGGGATGGACTCAATTTACATGCTAATGCACATGCTAATGAGGCATGCTGGATTGGCTAGTACCTCCAACAATTTTCTGGCATTGGCCCCCTTCCTCGGTGTCACACCACACCAAACTATTTGAGGTCTTACAGCATCCTAATTTTATTACCTGGCTACATTGCTACTGCTAACAGGGGAATATGATTTTAAACATATTTAAACTTTCAAATACCTATATATATCTCTGTTTGTGTGAGTGTGTGGGTCTGTGTATACAATTGTGTGTGTCTGTGTGTCTGTGTGTGTCTGTGTTTAGAGAGAGAGAGAGAGAGAGAGAGATTGGGAGGGAGACAGAGAAATATATACACAGAAAATCAAACAACTGTAAAGAAAGAGCCATAGGGTGGATCTGGGTCTCAAGAGAGATTAAATTAAGGTTGAACTGAAAAACCAATAAAAGAATTAAGAATTCTAATTATTGAATCCAATTTTGTATTTCTAGAGATTTCTGGAGAGCAGAACTAGTGAGCACTTTGCCTTTCACACCTTTCAGTAGTTTTTCTCTTCTTTTGCTTTGTTTAAACTATTCTTTTTTTTTTTTTTTTCTGTTCAGATTTTCCACTTTCCTCCCATCCAAATGGAAAACAGCTGCCACAATGGCCAGGCCAAGATCATATCATCGTTCCACTTGGCTCTCAGGCAGCTTTCTCAGGTCCCTCTCAAGTCTCCTGGGAAAATGCAGTTTTCTGGGGCTGAGCTGACTTGCATAGTAGCTCTGACCAAGGGAAGGTTCTTGCCAGGCTTCAGACTCACTTCCTCTCACTGTGTCTCCTGCACAGTAATAGACTGCTGTGTCCTCCGGCTTCAGACTGTTCATTTGCAGATAGACTTGGCTTTTGGAGTTGTCCCTGGAGATGGTGAAGCGTCCCTTGACTTTGGCAGAGTAGTGAGTACCAGAATTTGGCCATATGAGTGCCACCCATTCGAGTCCTTTTCCTGGAGCCTGTCTCACCCAACTCATCCAATGGCTGCTGAAGTCGAAGCCAGAGGCTTGGCAGGAGAGGCGGAGGGACTCTCCAGGCCTTCTCACGTCCCCTCCAGACTCCACCAACTGGACCTCAGACTGGACACCTACAAAGAAATGTGTTTTGGTGAAACCTCCTATATACAAAAACAGCAAATTGAAGTAAATTCTATAGAGAAGTCAGAATTACCTCTGAGGACTACTACTAAGGACACCAGGTTTAGCCACAGGATCATTTTTGCCCCCACTAATGAACAAAGGGGAAATACAGGAAAGGATTCAGGAAAGTGCACAAACTTTGTGTTGGTGGGGGTAGCATGAAGGGGAAACCACGGGGCTCCTTTAAAGGGGAAATGGTGTCCTGATTTACATATCGCTCGGGATAAAAGAGCCCCTCAGGGCATTGGGGTGTGATTTCTTTGCACACAGCTTTCACATATGAATTTGAATGGATGGAAACATCTCAGAACAATCAAGCAAGACTTTTTTATTGTTATTATCAGTACATACAAAAAAGGAGAGAATTAGATGAGAATAAGTAAAGCAAGATCTGATTAAATCTCATTAGTTGGGGAAAGTGTTTCAAGACGAGAAAAATAAACCATGTGCTGAAAATCATTTAAACAGCCCTGTTAGAGACTGAACAGGAAAAGAAGGCCACATCTGAGTCCAGGATCTTTGCTCCACAGTTCTTCCCTTGACCATGTTCTTTGAAGAAACCCAAAACAACGGAATGTAGACCAAGCCATAAGGCACAATTTGCAAGGCAGAGTGGAATTGCACTTATAAGTCGAAGTTGCAAAATCAGAATCAAAGAAATCACAGTCAAATTAGCAATAGCTGGACCCTGTGGAGTCTTTTTTGTTCTATTAGCTTGGTTTTCACTCAGCAGTTGGATGGATTTTAGATACTGGGGTTGGTGATGGTGGTGACTAGTTTTTATGGTGATTTCATTGGCTGCTAGCTGCCAAGGTTGATTCTGCAAGATGGGCAGCCATAAAAATCGAAATAATAATAATGGCAAGTCCCACATTAATATTAACCTGACCAAATACCCTCTCTTTGTGAGTGAGACACAGAAATACATCTCTGTTTTCCAAAGAATTCTGTTTGCTCATTATTTAGCAGCACCCATCTGTTGTCAACTCAGACATGGCCAGAGTGAAGACTGTGGCTTCTTGAGATGTGGCTTTTCTTTTTCAGTGATCTCTTAGGAAAGTGAGAGTAAATATAAACTGTCCTCCAAAATGAGACAAAGTCTGCAGACAATTGCTTTATTCCTCTGCCCCACCCCCACCCCACACATAGGGAAAGCGATTCAGTGTGACAACACTGCCCCCTGCTGTAAAATGGGAGGAGGGGAGACATCTACTTAATTTTCCAAGGAGATTCTTGCCTTCAAAAATAGGAATTATGGCTAAGAAGAAATGAAGGATCTCCAGGAGATCTAAGCAGGTTTAGGGAGAAATCCGAAGCTGATCTTCCATTATATTATAGGAAATTGCTTTCGATGGGTTACTTTCTGCGAGATTGTATTTTCTCGAAATGGGGGGGGGTCTTCTCTTTTCTCTTAAATCTCATAAATTCATAGAATGAATTAGTTAGGAAAAACCTTCTAGGTCATCTCATAGAAACCGTCCTTAAGAGGTGGCCATCCAGGTCCTGTCTGCAGACCTGCCACCAAAAGAGACTGCTCTACCCACACTGAGCAGAGGCTGCCCTGTCCCTCCCTCATCCCAGGTTCCCTCTAGGCACACAGGACGGCAGCGTTAATCATCTGTCAAACTCTGGTCTGTACTAGTTTTGAGTCTCTGTTGAGAGCAGAATAATTCTTATGGTCCCTGCTGTTGAGAAATTCTATAGAGCTGAGAAGTGTGAAACAGTGAGGGAAGCAGGCATTTCATCCTTAATCTGTATGGAGCAGAGAATTTTGCTCAGTAGAGAGGACCACAAATCATGGCTTCCTGGATAATGTAGTTAGAATGAACCCTCCATAAAAGTTTGTTTGAAACTGTAGGAGTTCTTCGAAAATTCCTTTTCCATGGCTTTCATTTTAAATATTTCCTTGGATGGGACCCTTTTAATTCAGGCAGATTTTGTGCGCCTCTTCCATATATCACCAAGGGGTTGCTCCAATACGGGCAAGAGAGAAGTCATGGAGAGGCTGAGCAATTTAGCCTGCTGGAGAAAAATGAGCAAAGGACCACCACTCTTTTCATCGCAATTGTTTAGTATAATTTCTATTTTATCCTCATGGAAGCTGCTGGAGAAGTAGGCAAGTTCAAAGGGACAACCACAGGTATTATTTCAGTGATCGTCAGATACGGTATTGTGTGCAAGGGCTCCCAATACCAGGTACCATTACCAGTCTGTTCTAATTGTAGAGGCAGAGGTTCCCTTCGTCTTCAATTCAAGAAGAGAATATCTTGTCAGGCTTCCGATTTCCTCCAGCAATCCAGAGGCTTGGCAGGAGAGGTGGAGGGACTCTCCAGGCCTCCTCACGTCCCCTCCAGACTCCACCAACTGGACCTCTGACTGGACACCTACAAAGAAAGGTGTTTTGGTGAAATCTCCCGTGTACAAGCAGAACACATGGAAAGAACCAGAATAGGGAGGATACAATTACCTCTGAGGACTGCTAGGAAGGACACCAAGTTCAGCCACAGGATCATTTTTGCTCCCTCTAAGGAATGGGGGGAACTGATAAGAAAGGATTTGGGAAAGAGCAGAAACTTTGTGCTGGTGGGTGTAGCCTGAAAAGGAAGCCATGGGGCTCCTTTAAAGGGGAAATTGTGCCTTGATTTGCCTGTCGCTTGGAATAAAAGAGCCTCTCAGGGCTTTGCCGTAAATATGTCTTTGCACACAACATTTCAAATAAACTTCCAGATTAAAAAAAAAAAATCAAGACAGTCATGGATTATTATTATTGTTTTTTGTTAATATTACTATTAAAAAATTCAGAGTAAGTAAAGCAAGGTTTGATAATACCTGTGCAGTTCCGGAAAGTGTTTATATATAAGAGGAGGAAAACATCCACTGAAAATTATTTAAACAGCCACGTGAGAGACCGAACATAAAAAGGATGGCACATCTGAGATCATCATGTTTGCTCCCCAGCGGTTCCCTCAGCCACGTTCTTTGACGAAACCCAAAACAACTAATGCAGACCAAGCCTTAAGGCACCATAATAAGCCACATTTGATTTGCACTTAGATGTCCAAGTCACAAAATCAGAATCAAATCACAGCCAAGGGAGAAATAGCTGGACATTGTGCGGTCTTTTTTTGTTTAGTACATTGGTTTTTAATTTGGCAGTTGTGTGGATTTTATATATTGATTTTTTGGATGGCAATTTTGTATGATGATTTTAAGAGCTGCTCGTTGCCCAGAGTTGTTTCCACAAGATGGGAAGCCATACAAACTGAAATAATAATTCTAATTATCTCATGCTACTTCTGTTAATTTTAATGCTACCATGTCCACTCTCTCTGTAACCAGAGAAATACGAATATCGTACTTATAGTCTCCAAAAATTCATTTTGCTCTATATTTAGCAAAGCACATCTGCTGTGGAAAGGAGTATTGTCGACATGGCTTCACGGTGAGGGTTGGTTATTTATTTATTTAGTTCTCAAATTTCTCACCGACCATCTCCTCCGACCGGAGGGACTCTGGGCTGTTTCTAATACAGAACAATAAGTATACAATAGAATTCTAATAAATATACAATAAAATTCTAATAAAATCCCACTAAAAATAAAACTAAAATTACAACAATTTATTAACTACCCCACCTCGTGAAATCCAGATGGCTGTGATCTCCTTCAGTCATTATGTAGGAAGGGCCCTTCAAGGCACTAGCCACCCCCAAGTATGTTCATTCTCCTCCCTGCCCAAGCCTGGTGGCAGAGCCAGGTCTCCAACTTCCTCCGGAAGGCCAGGCGCGATGGGGCTAATCTCACCTCCGGGGGCAAGATGTTCCAAAGGGCGGGCGCTACTGCCCAGAAGGCCCACCTCCTGGACCCTGCCAGATGGAATTCTCTTGTCGATGGGGGCCGTAGCATGCCCTCTCTGCATGATCGGGTGGGACGGGCTGATGAAGTCGGGAAGAGGCGGTCCCTCAGCTAACCTGTTCTTGAGGGTATATACGTATATGTATATGTGTATTCATGAATATTTATAGGTTCTGGATTTTGTAGTGTTTAGAACTCCACCCTTTAATGTGGAAGACTGGGGTTCGAATCCCAGCTGGTACCTACCTTAGCAGGAGGGGTGCTTGGGCAGAGAGACCCTCAAGTTTCCACCGCCTACCTCAGAGTTGAGAGTGACCGGAACTAAGAGAGGGTGGCTCGGGCGTTGCCCAGATTGACCAGGTCCTCATCAGAGGTTGGGGAAGCAGGACAGTCCGACAATAAGTTCTACTGGGAGAAACCATAGATGGGTGAGACCAGAAAATCTGGAGTGGATGGAATGCCACTACAGCAGAGGAGCTAATGAGAGGGGATATATGAAAGGGCTGAGTGAACGTCCTTCGTGATGGGATTCCTGGAAGCTTGGTATGCAAGACAGACATCCATAGGCACCTAGAGATGAAGGTCATTTGCACACCATTTAAGAGAGGCAAGAAAAAAGCTAGAAAGGAAGAAACAGAGCAGAATACCTCCAGCCAGCAATCAACACCCAAATAAGCAGGGATTACCACCAAG
Source organism: Candoia aspera (assembly GCF_035149785.1). NCBI lineage: Eukaryota > Metazoa > Chordata > Lepidosauria > Squamata > Candoiidae > Candoia > Candoia aspera. The sequence goes on along the minus strand of NC_086156.1, from coordinate 112,404,100 downwards.
ATTAACACCAGACAAGCTTTCAAGCAGGAAAGGATCCCCTAATCAATCAAGGAACTGGCAACTCAGAAGAACAACCAGGCAGCAAACTGTTCCATCAAGGAACTACCCAGGGGGAAACTGCACCCCACCAACACTGACAGGGCAACCTACTGTGTCTCAGCAAAGAGCGAGCCCCACTCCCTTCGAGCACTGAAGGTGTTGCCTAGTCAGGTAAGGAAATGCCTGCAAGGAAACAGCCAAGTTCAGGGAAGACGAAGGACTCCACAGTTCAGCCCTGAGCTACCGATATTCTCTTCCACTGGTACTCATCAACCCTCGCTGGAGATTGTTCTCAAGCACTCCATGCTGCCCTGCTGAGTTGGTTTTTGGAATTGGCCCTGGAGATGGTGAAGTGTCCCTTCCCTTTGTCGAAGGAGCAGGTTCCTCTCTCCCCCACAGCCCATTCCAGCCCCTTTTTATGACACTGTCGGACCCAGTGAATGTCATTTTTTGAATAAAAAAAGGAATGACCTGCACGAAAGAACTTTGAGAAGGTTTGGTAAGCTAGAGACACTCAATGTGGACTTAACTGCGGAACAAGTATGCAGATTAGGAGTTCAGACTAACGAACCTAAATGCATCATCCAGGTCTCAAAGCTGAAATCCCAGAAAACATATTGGAAACCTTTGCAGAGCCCCTTATTAATTGGGGGTTTAGCTCAGCAGTTGCATCGATTTCACACATTGGGCGTGTTTTTGACTGTAACAGGGACCTGGGGTGTAACTCCAAAACATCTGGAACACCGCTTGAAGACCATCGGCCTTGACAAAATCACCACCAGTCAATTGCAAAAGGCAGCTTTCCTTGGAACAGCTTCCATCCTACAACAATATCTTTAATATTATTAAAATAAAGCATCTGCCCATCCCAGGTCCTTCGGAATGAGTTGATAAGAGGCCAAGATTGCCACCCAGTCTAAATATCTGGCTGACCATGAGAAGAACCTTAACAATAGTCTGATTATGACCTATTTATCCCCGATGGCAATCTAACCAAATGATATAACTAGAGTCAAAGTAGCGTGGGCTGGGGAATCACACTAATGGGCTCATCGCACCTCCAGATTAAGTAGAAATGAAAGTAGATTGAATAAAAATGAAGGATCTGCATGAAAGAACTTTGAGAAGTTCTTGCCACGCAGAGACGATCAAAGAGTATTGAACTGTGGAACAAGAATACAGATTAGGAGTTCTGACTAACGAATCTAAATGCATCATCCAGTACATGCCATAACTGCCGAAGGGAAAACCAGAAGCTTGCCTGGAGAGATGCCGGGACTCTCCAGGCCTTCTAACATTCCCTCCAGACTCTAGCAGTGGCATCTCAGATGGGACAGCTGGAGAAAAAGGAGATTTTGTGAGCTCTCCAGCAAAGAGGGAGAAGGAGAAGAGAGTTACATAGTCCTCCTGTGCTGGAAAAAAGTACACTTTAGAAAGGGATCCTAAGATGTGCATTGCCAGCACTTGCTCTCTGAGGTTAAAACCCTCTTCCACTCATTGAACTCACAGATGCATGCACCTAACCTCATGATATGGCTACCAATAATCCTCTAGAGAGAAGCAAGGCTCAAAAGAGTATTTCCCAAATTGAGGCTGAGTTGGCGGATATACAGGATTGCAACAGGAGAAATAAATGAAGGATTAAAGGTATGTCAGAGAAAACTTGACACCCAGTGTGACTCCTTCTCTCACCATTAAAAGAAAGGACAAGCTGCATTGTTTGCAGTGGCTTCAAGGCCGGTCCAAAAGCAGATGTGGACATATAGGGCTGCTAATGTCAGAGGGAGAGAGAGAGATGTCCTAAAAAGAGCAGGCCATGGAAATAGGTTGAGTGACAGGTATTCTGATGAACAGTTCTGCATACAGGGATCTAATTAATCGAGGGGAGTAGCTGTTCTTCCCAACGCTGGCTTATATTGCAGGGGTCAAAGAGGCTAAGTAATAGGAAAGGGGGATACATGTTTCCAGAAGGGAAACTGCATCCCCCAGGAGAGGTAAGAAAAGGAAATGGACAAACTCCATGAGTAAGTCTGTGAACTGTGCCTGGGAAGGGTTTTGGCAGCCATTTGACTGAAAGGCCAAAAAAGCAGTTTCTGGAATGACAGCAGGAAGCAGAACCCTGAAGTTTGAAAGAAATTAATATGGGGTTCTGAAGAATTGTGTGTGCTGAAATGAGAGGGGGGTTCAGGAAAGAGTGGACTGAGGAAACATCAGCCTGGATGGAGTCCGAAATTGAGGTGAGGGACTGATTATATGGACATAAAGAGAAGAGGCTGGTTCTTCCAGAAATAAGGAATTAAGGGTGAACTGCAAAATGAAGGCATGAAGGAAGAAACCTAATTAATGACGCTGTATTTTTGTTTTCAGAGACGTTTGCAGAGCTGTTGGGTGAAATGAGCAGTTTTGATTGGCTTCCGATTCGCTTCCTCTCACTGTGTTAGCTGGGCAGTAATAGACTGCCATGTCCTTTGGTTTGAGGTGGTTCATTTGCAGGTACGGCTGGTTCTTGGCATTGTCCCTGGCGACGGTGAAGCATCCCTTCACTTCATCTAGTAGAACTTTCCACTGGGATCAGTATAAATGAATGCCACCCATTCCAGCCCTTTTCCAGGAGCCTGTCTCACCCAGCCCATGTGGCAGCTGCTGAAGGTGAAGCCAGCGGCCTGGCAGGAGAGACAAAGGGACACTCCAGGTCTCCTTACGCCCCCTCCAGACTCCACCAACTGGACCTGAGATTGGACACCTAAAAAGAAAGATAGCTTAATAAGGCCTCCTGCAGGTAAACACAAAACAAGGAGGAAAAACCCCTCTGTCTGGAGGGGAAAATAATACCTCTGAGGATTGCTAATAACCACATGAGGTTTAGCCAGGGTGTCATTTTTGCTTGCTCTAAAGATTGGAGGATTCCTACTGATGGGAAAACATTCAGACAAGCACTCAAACTTCCTGTTCTTGGGTGTAGCAGGAGAGCAGGATGATAAGGCTGCTTTGAACAGGAAGCTGTCACTGAACTTACATAGCCCTCAGGATAAAAGAGCAAAGGGCTGCTTTGAAATTCTAGAGCTCCTTCAACTGATATTTCAGACATGGTCTTCGAATGCTGAACAAGGCCCAACACCAGTCAAGGCAGATTTTTTTCTTCTTCTTTAGGAAATATATGAAGCAGCAGGTTAATCTTATAGGAAGTAAAACCATGTCTTGCCACATTAGATATCATACAACATCTGGACCCTCCTACAACATCTGGACCCTTGGACTTCGCTTCACTGCTTACACGGCCTTGGCCAACTGTTTGGTTCCTTCACGAGTTCCTCAGGAAAGTTTGCGACTGCCTCCCTCGTATATTGTGTTGAGTGGCCCGGGACAGGACACACGGGGCCATCTCCATGAGTCTTCGCCACCCACCACGAGAATCATCAGCCTCAGAACTGGAGGAATTCCTGGTTTCAGTGACCTGCCCCTCCCACCATGGGCAATGGGATTCTGTGGGATGGCGCTGCCCCTGGTGGCAGGATGAGCAGAAGCAGGCCCGGCTCTCCAGGGAGATGCTTGTCTTGCCAAGAGGAAGCGGGTCTGGGATGGCCGGGCTCTGCTCCAGGAAATCGAAGCAGGCCTAGTGGGAAGAAGACAATAGAATAGGAAGGACAAGAGACCTCTTCCAGAAAATTAGAAACATTGGAGGCAAATTCCAGGCAAAAATGGGCATGATCAAAAACAAAGATGGCAAGGACCTAACAGAAGAAGAAGAGATCAAGAAAAGGTGGCAAGAATATACAGAAGACCTGTATAGGAAGGATAACAATATCGGGGATAGCTTTGATGGTGTGGTCAGTGAGCTAGAGCCAGACATCCTGAAGAGTGAGGTTGAGTGGGCCTTAAAAAGAATTGCTAATAACAAGGCAGCAGGAGACGACGACATCCCAGCTGAACTGTTCAAAATCTTGCAAGATGATGCTGTCAAGGTAATGCATGCTATATGCCAGCAAATTTGGAAAACACAAGAATGGCCATCAGACTGGAAAAAATCAACTTATATCCCCATACCAAAAAAGGGAAACACGAAAGAATGTTCAAACTATCGAACAGTGGCACTCATTTCACATGCCAGTAAGGTAATGCTCAAGATCCTGCAAGGGAGACTTCAGCAATTCATGGAGCGAGAATTGCCAGATGCACAATCTGGGTTTAGAAAAGGCAGAGGAACTAGAGACCAAATTGCCAATATCCGCTGGATAATGGAAAAAGCCAGGGGGTTTCAGAAGAACATCTATTTCTGTTTTATTGACTATTCTAAAGCCTTTGACTGTGTGGACCATAACAAATTGTGGCAAGTACTTAGCGGTATGGGGATACCAAGTCATCTTGTATGCCTCCTGAAGAATCTGTATAACGACCAAATAGCAACAGTAAGAACAGACCACGGAACAACGGACTGGTTTAAGATTGGGAAAGGAGTACGGCAGGGCTGTATACTCTCACCCTACCTATTCAACTTGTACGCAGAACACATCATGCGACAAGCTGGCCTTGAGGAATCCAAGGCTGGAGTTAAAATCTCTGGAAGAAACATTAACAATCTCAGATATGCAGATGATACCACTTTGATGGCTGAAAGTGAAGAGGAACTGAGGAGCCTTATGATGAAGGTGAAAGAAGAAAGTGCAAAAGCTGGCTTGCAGCTAAACCTCAAAAAAACCAAGAGTATGGCAACCCGCTTGATTGATAACTGGCAAATAGAGGGAGAAAATGTAGAAGCAGTGAAAGACTTTGTATTCCTAGGTGCAAAGATTACTGCAGATGCTGACTGCAGTCAGGAAATCAGAAGACGCTTAATCCTTGGGAGAAGAGCAATGACAAATCTCGATAAAATAGTTAAGAGCAGAGACATCACACTGACAACAAAGGTCCGCATAGTTAAAGCAATGGTGTTCTCCGTAGTAACATATGGCTACGAGAGCTGGACCATAAGGAAGGCTGAGCGAAGGAAGATCGATGCTTTTGAACTGTGGTGTTGGAGGAAAATTCTGAGAGTGCCTTGGACTGCAAGAAGATCCAACCAGTCCATCCTCCAGGAAATAAAGCCAGACTGCTCACTTGAGGGAATGATATTAAAGGCAAAACTGAAATACTTTGGCCACATAATGAGAAGACAGGACACCCTGCAGAAGATGGTGATGCTAGGGAGAGTGGAAGGCAAAAGGAAGAGGGGCTGACCAAGGGCAAGATGGATAGATGATATTCTAGAGGTGACGGACTCGTCCCTGGGGGAGCTGGGGGTGTTGACGACCGACAGGAAGCTCTGGCGTGGGCTGGTCCATGAAGTCATGAAGAGTCGGAAGCGACTAAACGAATAAACAACAACACAAAAAACCCAATCAACTTCTCTTTCCTCTTAAATGCCCACCACTGGCCTGTCTGGATGCAAGACATGCTTCAGACCATCCAGGGACTCCTGGCTCTGCCCAATCCCTTCCATGCTCCCTTTTGCAGAGGCCTGTAAGGAGGGATGCTCTCCTCTCCCCCCACCCCGCTTCAGCCTTCTCTTTCCCTCAAAGAACACACAGGGGCTGCAGGGCCCGTGTCCTGCTCAGCAACTTAAACGTACCCTGCGAAAACTCTCCTCTTTCATCCATGAAATTCACGGATCAAATGTGTGGATGGAGGCAGCTCTGGACAACGGGGGTTTCTGTTTGGCTCCAGGCTGAGCTCCTCTCCTCTAGTCCTGTTTAACGGAAAATGCTATTAGCAGGCAAGCAAGGTTTTGAACTTGGTCCTGGCCTCCCTCTTCCAGCTCTGTCACTGCCTTTTTTGTTCTTGTGGGTTCTTTTCAGGAGAAGAACTTTTTGTGATTTTTTTTTTGGGGGGGTATAGTCTTTAACAAATTCAGTGTACCAGTTCAAATTGTGGCTCATGGATGAACTTGCAGAGCAGCTCTGAGCAATGGGAGGTTTTTGCCAGGCTTCAGACTCACTTCCTCTCACTATGTCTCCCACACAGTAATAGACAGCCGAGTCCTCTGGCTTCAGGCTGTTCATTTGCAGATAGATTTGGCTTTTGGAGTTGTCCCTGGAGATGGTGAAGCATCCCTTCACTTTGTCCGAGTAGTAAATGCTAACTGAATTGTAGGTCATCCATGCCACCCATTCCAGCCCTTTTCCAGGGGCCTGTCTCACCCAGCCCATGGCATAACTGCTGAAGCTGAATCCGGAGCCTTGGCAGGAGAGACGGAGGGACTCTCCAGGCCTTCTCACGTCCCCTTCGGACTCCACCAACTGGCCCTCTGACTCGGCACCTACAAACAAAAGGTGTTTTGGTGAAATCTCCTGTATACAAGTATTAAGATGGAAAGGACCTGAATACGATAGAAACAATTACCTCTGAGGACTGCTAGTAAGGACACAAAGTTCAGCTACAGGATCATTTTTGCTCCCTCTAATGATTGGAGAGGAATTGACAGGTGAGGATTTGGGAAACTGCACAAACTTTCTGTTGGTGGGTGTAGCCTGAAAAGAGAAACCATGGGGATACTTTAAAGAGGAAATTGTGACCTGATTTACATATCACTCATCATAAAAGAGCCCCTCGGGACTTTGAGGTATAGATTTATTTCAACACACCTTTCACATACAGGACATAGGAGAAAGGGCAGTTTAGACTGGAATAATTAAAGCAAATCTGACAGAACCTCCTCAATTCAACTAAGGGTTTTAAGGTGACAGGAAGAAATCATGCCCTGAAATTTCCTTAAATAGCCACGTTAGAGCGTCGACATGGAAAGGATGGGACATCGGAGTTCAGGATGTATGGTACACTGTGGTTCCCTTGACCACGTTCTTTGGAAGAAACCCAAATTAAGTGAATGCAGACCAAGCCATAAGACCCAGTTTGTAAGCCAGATTTGAATTTTACATAAACATCGAAGTCTGAAAGATGGAATTAAAATAAATAAATAAATAAATAAATCTATTTGAAGGTTTTTTTACTCGGGAACTCTATGGATTACATACTGTATATTGGGGGGGGAGGGGCCCATTCCCATTTTGTATGGGCTTTTTATGGGTTATTAGCTGCCCAGAGTTGATTCATACAAAGACTAATAAAGACGCCTCTCCCACATTTACTCCGTAGACTGAGAAACAGAAATAAATGACTTCTCATTTTCCAAACAATTCAGTTTGTTCTATATTTAGCAAAACACATCTGTTCTCAACTTGGAGGTGGCTTCATGGTGAGGAATGTAATCTCCTGGGATGTTAAATTTCTCTGAATTGCCTTCAGTGATCTCTTAGGAAAATGAGAGTAAATGTAATGATGCCTCCGAAGTGAGACAAGGCCTGTAGACCTTTCCTTTGTTCCCCTCCCCCATCCCCTCCCCACACATATGCAAAGCTCTTCAGTGTCGCAACTCTGCCCCCTGGTGTAAAACCTGAGGAGGGGAGGAATCTCCATAACTTTCCCAGGTGATTCTTGCATTAAGAAGTGGTGATTTTTTTCATTTCTCAGAAGAAATGAAAGAGCTCCAGGGAACTTAAGCCGGCCTAGGGAGTAAGCCAAAGCTGCCCTTTTGTTATATGATAGGAAATTCCTTTTGATGGGTTATTCTATGAGTTACTGTATTTTCTTGAGGTTGTGTATTCTTATTTTTTCTCCTAAATATCATGAATCATATAAAAACGAGTTGGGAAGGACCATCTCAGTCATCTAGTACAAAGCATCCCTGAAAGGTGGGAAGCAGACCCTCTCTGCAGACCTCCAACCAAAAGAGGCTTTTCTAGCCAGATTAAAGCAGGTCCCCCTTGTTCTTCCCTCACCCTCATTTTAGTCTAGGCAGACCGGGTTGGAAGGGCTTATCATTGGTCAAAATCTGCTCTGTACCAATTCTGTAATTTCTCTGATAGGATAATAATTCTTAGCACCTCTTGTCCTTCTTATACCATTCAATTGCAAATGATTTTGCTAAATATGTGACTTAGGGGAAAACATAATTTTATCCTCTTTTTAGTTTTCTTTATTTCTTCAAAATTTATTCCATTTTTCCTAGATAAATTCCATGTGTAGATACAATGGACCATTTTTGGCAGTAACTGATTATGGAGTCCTCCAGAAAAAAAAGAGGCACTCACTGCATTGACCTTCCTCTTTTCCTTGAAGGTATATTCCATTGAGGAGAGGAGAGGAGAGGAGAGGAGAGGAGAATTGTCCCTTAATTGACAAATGTCCTTGGATAAAGAGTCACTCTCTCCATTCACAAGACAGATTTTTTTGAAACTTTTTGAAATTATGGGCAAGTTCTTTCAGGAAAGCCTATAATGTCAGGACATGAGAAAAAAAACAAGTAATGGTTTATGCCTCATTTACGTTCTTGACACTAAGATTGGCAAGCACCCAACAAGACTGATTTAATGGCTTCTTAAGAGACAGAATGGGATGGCCTAGGTGATTTCAGAAGAAAAAGGATGGGAGATTTTTCTATAAATATGGAGTGCCAATAAAACTAGACTTTTTATTTTTATTCATTTATATTTCAGCTTTCATCATCACCAAATCTCACTTGAACAGCATCTCTGCGCATTTTACGATAAAAGTTCATGTGATGTAGACTAAGCCATTGAGAATGATATGCATAGCACAATCGTTGAAGGTCCATATGTCACAAAACCAAGAAATGTGTTTATAACCAACCTTTTGCCAAATGGCTGAGAAAGATAATCAATCACTTTGCCTTCTCCCAATTGGACTGCAAGAAATGCAGGAAAACTAAGGGACAATCTTCTATCATCCCTGAATTTATATATGATTTTGAATAAAGGAGATACACTATCCATTCACATAATATGGATTTTTTTTAAAGAATTTTGAGATTTGGGGCAAGTCCTTATAGGAGTCAAGACAGGAGTGTTGACTTATTCATACCTGGGATAAAGAGCAGGGCTACATTTGATCAAATAGAAATCTAGCATTGCCATGTGGAAGTTGAGGGACTGATTTTCCTTCATCACAGATCGAAAACTACAAGGTGAGACCATAGGAGTTATTTCAATATTTATTTTCCATTTAATTTAATTAATTATTTAAAAAATGTCAGGAAGCATTCCTAGAAGGCCTTCCATCGTGATGCGATGTAAAGTTTGCAGGACATTCCCACAGTCACAGTTGGAATGATTGACCAGCCCCCATTTGTGTTTCCGGTATTGGCGCCTGCCATGAGGAGTATGAATCCGGTTAAGCCCTGTACAGTTTTTCCTTGGGAGATCAAAGTCATAGGGGCAGGAAAGGGGGATACATGTTTCCAGAAGGGAAACTGCATCCACCAGGAGAGGTAAGAAAAGTAAATGGACGTACTCCACTGGTAAGTCTTTTAACTGTACCTGGGAAGGGTTTTGGCAGCCATTTGATTGAAAGGCCAAAAAAGCAGTTTCTGGAATGATAGCTGGAAGCAGAATCCTAAGGTTTGAAAGAAATTAAAATGGGGATATGATAAACTGTGTGGGGGGAAATGAGAGGGGGGTTCAGAAATGACTGGACTGAGGAAACATCAGCCTGGATGGAATCAGAAATCGAGGTGAGGGACTGATTAATGGCAGAAAAGAAAAGAGTCTGGTTCATCCAGAAAGAATGATTTAAGGCTGAACTGCAAATTGAAGACACGAAGAATCCTAATTAATGAAGCTAAATTGTTATTGCCAAAGAAATTTGGAGAACAGCCCTGAGGAACAGGCAGTTTTTGCCAGGCTTCAGACTCACTTCCTCTCACTGTGTCCCTCGCACCGTAATAGACTGCCGAGTCCTCCAGCTTCAGGCTGTTCATCTGCAGATACAGCTGGCTTTTGGAGTTGTCCCTGGAGATAGTGAACCGCCCCTTGACTTTATCCGAATAATAAATTGGAGATGAGGATCTACCAATCACTGCCACCCATTCCAGCCCTTTTCCAGGGGCCTGTCTCACCCAGCTCATCCAATAGCTGCTGAAGGGGAAGCCAGAGACTTGGCAGGAGAGGCGGAGGGACTCTCCAGGCCTTCACAGGTCCCCTCCAGACTCCACCAACTGTTCCTCAGACTGAACATCTAAAAAGAAAGATAGCTTTATAAGGCCTCCTGCAGGTAAACACAAAACAAGGAGGAAAAACCCCTCTCTCTGGAGGGGAAAATAATACCTCTGAGCACTGCTAATAACAACATGAGGTTTACCAGAGTGTCATTTCTGCTTGCTCTAAAGATTGGAGGATTCCTACTGATGGGAAAACATTCAGACAAGTACTCAAAGTTCGAGTTCATGAGTGTAGCAGGAGAGCAGGATGATATGGCTGCTTTGAACAGGAAGCTGTCACTGAATTTATATAGCCCTCAGGATAAAAGAGCCACATGCTGCTTTGTTCTTGGAGAGTTTCTTCAAGTGACATTTTAGACATGGTCTTTGAATGCTGAACAAGTCCCAACACCAGTCAAGGCAGTTTTTTTTTTTTAATCCTTAACAAATATATGAAGCAGCAGGTCTATCTTATGGGAGGTACAGTAAAACCATGTCTTAAAGGCCATGTGTCTCATTTGAGCAGGAAACTGCTCCTGAATTTGCATAGCCTTCTGGATCAAAATGCCGGTCTCTGCTCTGACGTTCTAGATTCTCATGAAGTTTTATAGCGCGGATGAGGTTTGGATTATGAACAGGTTCTGACTTCCTTTCCTCACAGCAAATACGATTGGCAGCTTAACAAAGGTCCTGCATTTGTTCCCAGCTTCTCTCTTCCACCTCTGTGTTTTCATGTGCTTTTTTTTTTTTCTTTTCCAGGGAGAATATTTTTCTGCTTTTTTTTTTTTTTTGGTATGATTCTTCACAACTGCAGTGTACCAATTCAAAGTGTGGTTCATGAATGAACTTGCAGAGCTGCTCTGAGAAATAGCAGGTTTTTGCCCGGCTTCAGACTCACTTCCTCTCAGTGTGTATCTTGCACAGTAATAGACTGCCGAGTCCTCCGGCTTCAGGCTGTTCATTTGCAGATAGAGTTGGCTTTTGGAGTTGTCCCTGGAGGTGGTGAAGCGTCCCTTCACTTTGTCCAAGTAGGAAATGGTACCTGAAGTGTAGCTTATGTAAGCCACCCATTCCAGTCCTTTTCCAGGTGCCTGTCTCACCCAGTCCATGTCAGAGCTGCCGAAGTCGAATCCAGAGGCTTGGCAGGAGAGATGGAGGGACTCTCCAGGCCTCCTCACATCCCCACCGGACTCCACCAACTGGCCCTCAGACTGGGCACCTACAAAGAAAGGTATTTGGGTGAAATCTCCTGTATAAAAGAATTAAGCTGAAAAGGACCGGAATATGATAGAAACAATTACCTCTGAGGACTGCTAGGAAGGACACCAAGTTCAGCCACAGGATCATTTTTGCTCCCTCTAATAATTGGAGGGGAATTGACAGGTGAGGGTTTTGGAGACTGCAGAAACTTTGTGCTGATGGGTGTAGCCTGAAAAGAGAAACCCTGGGGCTCCTTTAAAGGGGAAATTGTGGTCTGATTTACATATTGCTCAACATAAAAGAGCCCCTCAGGGCATTGAGGTAAAGATGTCTTTCAACACACCTTTCACATACAGGACATAGAAGAAAGGGCAGCTTTACACTGGAATAAGCTTCTGACAGAAGCTCCTCATTTTAAGTAAGGGTGTTAAGGTAACAGGAAGAAATCATGCCCTGAAATTTCCATAAACAGCCAAGTTAGAGCTGGACATGGAAAGTATGGCACATCGGAGTTCAGAATGGTTGCTCCACAGTTGTTCCCTTGACCACGTTCTTTGGAAGACACCCAAAATAAGTGAATGCAGACCAAGCCATAAGGCCCAATTTGTAAGCCACTTTTGAATTTTGCATACACAGTGAAGTCTGAAAGTTGGGATTAAAAAAAGTAAATATATCTGAAGCCTGTAGGGTGTTCCTGATTAGTTTGGTTTTTTACTTGGCAACTCTATGGATTACATACTGTATATTGGGGTGGTGGGGGTGGTGGTGGTTCCCATTTTGTATGGTCTTTTTATGGGTTATTAGCTGCCCAGAGATCATTCATACGAATACTAATAAAAATATTTCTACACTTAGTCCGTGGACTGAGAAACACGAATAAATGACTTTTCATTTTCCAAACCATTCAGTTTGTTCTATATTTAGGAAAGCACATCCGTTCTCAACTCGAATGTGGCTTCATGGTGAGAAATGTAATATCTTGGGATGTTAAATTTCTTTGAATTGCCTTCAGTGGTTTCTCAGGAAAATGAGAGTAAAAGTAATGATGCCTCCGAAGTGAGACAAGGCCTGTAGACCCTTCCTTTGGTCCCCTGCCCCTCCCCCTCCCCCACCCCCTCCCCCACCCCACACATATGCAAAGCTCTTCAGTGTGGCAACTGCCCCCTGGTGGAAAACCTGAGGAGGGCAGGCATCTACTTAACTTTCCAAGCAGATTCTTGCATTAAGAAATGGTAATTAGGGCTCCGAAGAAATGAAAGAGCTCCAGGGAACGTAAACTGGTTTAGGGAGAAATCCAAAGCTGCTCTTTTGTTATATAATAGGAAATTCCTTTTGATGGGTTATTCTATGAGATACTGTATTTTCTGGAGATTGTGTATTCTTATTTTTTCTCCTAAATATCATGAAATCATGTAAAAACGAGTAGGGAAGGACCATCTCGGTCGTCTAGTACAAACCTTCTCTAACTGGTGGGGAGCCAGACCCTCTCTGCAGACCTCCAACCAGAAGAGGCTGTTCCAGCCAGATTGAAGCAGGTCCACCTCGGTCTTCCCTCTCCCTCGTTTTACTCCAGGCAGACCGGGTTGGAAGGGCTTATCATTGGTCAAAATCTGCTCTGTACCAGTTCTGTATTCCCTCTGATAGGAGAATAATTCTTCTTCCCTCTTGTGCTTCTTCTACCATTCATTTGCAAGAGATTTTGCTAAATATGAGACTTAGAGGAAAACATAATTTTATCCTGTTTATATTTTTCTTTATTTCTTCAAACTGTATTCCACTTTTTTTACAAAAATTCCATCTCTACATTCACAGGACCACTTTTGGCCATTTCCTATCCTTAAATTAAAGCAGAAGCTGTCACGGAATATACAGTCCTCAGGATAAAAGAGGCACTCAGTGCATTGACCATCCACCTTTCCTTGAAGGTATATTTCACACAAGAGAGAGGGGAGAGGAGAGGAGAGGAGAGGAGAGGAGAGGAGAGGAGAGGAGAATTGTCTCTTAATTTACAAATGTCTTTGGATAAAGTGTCACTCTCTCCATTCACATGGCAGATTTCTTTGAAACTCTTTTGAAATTATGGGCAAGTTCTCTCAGGAAAGCCTATAATGTCAGGACATGAGAAATAAAACACGTGATGGTTTATGTATCATTTAAGTTCTTGACACTAAGATTGGCAAGCACCCAACAAGAATTATTTAATGGCTTCTTAAGAGTCAGAAAGGGATGGCCTAGGTGATTTCAAAAGTAAAAGGATGGGAGATTTTTCTATAAATATGGAGTGCCAATAAAACTAGACTTTTTATTTTTATTCATTTATATTTCAGTTTTCATCATCACCCATCTCACTTGAAGAGCATCTCTGGACATTTTGCCAGAAAAGATCATGTGATGTAGAATAAACTACTGATAATGATAAGCATAGCACAATCGTTGATGGTCCGCACGTCGCAAAGCCAAGAAATTTGTTTATAACCAACCTTTTCCCAAATGGCTGAGAAAGATCATCATTCACTTTGCCTTCTCCCAGTTGGAATGCAAGAAATGCATGAAAACTGAAGTACAATCTTCTATCATCCCTGAATGTATATATAATTTTGGATAAAGGAGATACACTCTCTATTCACATAATGTGGATTTTTTTTTAAAGAATTTTGAGATTTTGGGCAAGTCCTTATAGGAGTCAAGACAGGAGTGTTGAATTATTTGTACCTGAGCAGGGCTACATTTGATCAAATAGAAATCTAAAATTGCCATGTGGAAGTTGAGGGGCTTATTTTCCTTCATCCCAGATCGAAAACTACAGGGTGAAACCATAGGAATTATTTCAATATTTATTTTCCATTTAATTTCCCTGTTGAGCAAAGAGGCTGAGCAATTACAATCTTCCCCCCACACGGATGGTAGTGGAGGGGATGGCAGGTCGAGGCATCCCTGGGTGGGGAGGGGGTGGCAGCAGGAACTGCCAGGCAGCTACCAAAGGCAGGAAGAGAGTCCAAACTCAACGGACCCAGGAGGATTCTGGGAGAGGATCTCTGCAATTCCCAAAGTTCGGTTTCTTGGCTCTTCCCGGCGGTGGGGAGGGAGTATCAGGATTAAGGGAATTGAATATCTATTAATATAGAAGGGAAGACAAATGAGCATCATATAGAAAAGAATTTAACTGAGGAGTTTGTTGTTGTTTATTCGTTTAGTCGCTTCCGACTCTTCGTGACTTCATGGACCAGCCCACGCCAGAGCTTCCTGTCAGTCGTCAACACCCCCAGCTCCCCCAGGGACGAGTCCGTCACCTCTAGAATATCATCCATCCACCTTGCCTTTGGTCGGCCCCTCTTCCTTTTGCCTTCCACTCTCCCTAGCATCAGCATCTTCTCCAGGGTGTCCTGTCTTCTCATTATGTGGCCAAAGTATTTCAGTTTGGCCTTTAATATCATTCCCTCAAGTGAGCAGTCTGGCTTTATTTCCTGGAGGATGGACTGGTTGGATCTTCTTGCAGTCCAAGGCACTCTCAGAATTTTCCTCCAACACCACAGTTCAAAAGCATCGATCTTCCTTCGCTCAGCCTTCCTTATGGTCCAGCTCTCGCAGCCATATGTTACTACGGGGAACACCATTGCTTTAACTATGCGGACCTTTGTTGTCAGTGTGATGTCTCTGCTCTTAACTATTTTATCGAGATTTGTCATTGCTCTTCTTCCAAGGATTAAGCGTCTTCTGATTTCCTGACTGCAGTCAGCATCTGCAGCAATCTTCGCACATAGAAATACAAAGTCTTTCACTGCTTCTACATTTTCTCCCTCTATTTGCCAGTTATCAATCAAGCTGGTTGCCATAATCTTGGTTTTTTTGAGGTTTAGCTGCAAACCAGCTTTTGCACTTTCTTCTTTCACCTTCATCATAAGGCTCCTCAGTTCCTCTTCGCTTTCAGCCACTGAGGAGAGATGGCGGTATTCAGAGAATCTAATGGGATTGAACTGAAATATTCATCAAGGAAGAAATGTAGGTAATGAGTCCGTATTTGTACCTCTCAAGAAATGTTAATGTTTTTGTAAATATATATATAAAAGCTTCCTAGTACATTCTCTTGCCCTAATATTTCCTTCCCCCTGTCATGGATTCTTTTTAAACTATTCCCAATTTGATTGCCTCAGGCTCAAAAGATCCCCCCAAAGCAGCAGAACATATGACAACTGGAGTTTTTAACTTAATTCATTTCATTCATTCATTTCCTGTCATGCTTTTATTATTTTTTTTATTATTATTAATAACTCAAGGCATAGCAAATACTTCCTTTCTCTGTGTCTCCTGCAAAGTAATAGATTGCTGTGTCCTCTGGCTTCAGGCTGCTCATTTGCAGATACAGCTGGCTGCGGGAATCGTCCCTGGAAATGGTGAAATGCCCCTTCACTTTGTCCAAGAAGTAGGTTTCTCCATCATAATCTACCATTGCAACCCATTCCAGCCCTTTTCCCGGGGTCGTCTCAGCCAGTGCATGTTGGAGCTGCTGTAGTCAAAGCCGGAGGCTTGGCAGGAGAGACGGACGGATTCTCCAGGTCTTCTCAGGTTCTCTCCATACTCCAGCACCTGGACCTCGGACTGAACTCCTAAAAAAAACAGTTGTTTCAATAAGCTCTCCTGTATACCAGAATTAAAATGGAAAGAAACTTTAAATAGAGGGGAGAATTACCTCTGAGGACTGCTAGGAAGGACACCGAGTTCAGCAAGAGGAATATTTTTCCTCCCTTGAATGAATGGAGGGAAATTGACAGAAAGGATTCAGGAAAGGGCACCAACCTTGTGTTGGTGGGTGTAGTCAGAAAAGGGAAACCATGGGGCTCCTTTAAAGGGAAAAGGGGTCCAAATTTCCATATAACTTGGGATAAAAGAGCCCCTCAGTGCATTGATGTCATAGATTTCCTTGAACACATCTGACACTGGTGATTTTCAAGATAACTTTCCAGTCCTATGAAAAGTGAACACAAGGGATTTATTTATTTATTTTTGTTTTTATTTTGCTGTGAGGAGATAGGAGAATGGGCAGGTTTACCTAAGATTAATTAAAACAAGGTCCTGCAAAATTTCACCACTTCTGAAATGTGATTCAAGGTAACAGAGAATGAACATGCACTAAGAATTTTTGAAAGAGAAATGAACAGATCCACAAATTGGAGTTCATGAAAAGTTTTACATTTCGCCTTAATGACGTCCCTTTGAAAAAACCCAAAAGGACTGAACGCCGACCAAGCCACGAGGCACAATTAGGACGTCAGAGTTTAATCAGAGAAATCGGAGGAAGAGAAGAAGCAGATCGAGCCAATGGGGTGTTCTTTCTTTAATAGATCACTTGCAACCTTCCCCGCCGGCTTCCCCATTGACTTTCTGGGGATCCGAGAAGATTGCAGATGGCGATGACGTGATTGCAGCCCCCTAGCAACAATATGTAAATGCGAGCTGGTTGCCGAGGGCCCAAAATGTGGGCACATGATCATGGGGGGGGGGACGTTGCTGCAGCATTTCACGATGGCCAGAAGTGCTTTACTGGCATCAAGCACCCTTTCCAAGGCCGTCATTGCTTTGAATGGTCATTAAGTAACCAGTTGTTAAGTGAGGACTTCCTGTATATTAATGTGGAGGGAACAAGAAAAGAGCAACAAGTAGAAAAGAACTAAACTGGGGAGCGGTGGCGATATTGAGAACCAAAGGGGACTGAACTGCAAAATATCTCAAGGAACAATTATCGGTAATGAATCCATATTTCTACCTTAGCTTAGATTTTATCTTTTTCAAAACAGCCCAGTTTATTCCACTGCCCTGAGATTTCCTTCATGTCCCCTTCCGAAGTTCTAACCATTGTTGGAAGGAAATCTCACCTGCTGAAAGTTTATTTTCCAAGCTGCTTGGAGGTGGAAACACTTAGGAATTTCCTGCCAGCCCTTTATATGGACAAGCTTTGCGACTGCGATGTGAAAGTGTTTTCGCCCTCTAGCAATGTCCGTGCAAGCGCACTTGGCTGGTGGATGGAAAGGCGGTGCTCTCTAGGAATTCTAGGAAGGAGCAATTCCCCGGCATTCAGAGGCGGGGCGCTCTGTGGTGGGGCCCCTGCTGGGTTGGGGTTCCCTTTGCTTGGGGCAGTTTGGCTTCTGACCGAGCTGGGACCTCTTCATGTTTGGCGCTGCTAGATCGGAAGGTGAACTTTCTGGAGAAGAAATCTTTTGTGGAGATCTCTTCGGCCTGGGAAGAATGATCACCTGAATGGGTCCTTTTATTTGAAAGATTGCTGGCCAAGTCTGAAAGGGATCTTTTGTCAGAACAGCTGGGTGCTTCCTGTTCCATTTTCACCTTTTTCCTTGCTTGAGGAGGGAAATCTGCATGGCGGGAATAGCAGTATTTGGGGAAGAAAGTAAGGAGGAAGAGAGAGATCTTGACTCCTTCTGACCCCGCATTACCCACCGCGTCTTCCAAGATCAGCTGTGGGCTCTCACTTCATTCTGTGGAGATTTATTTGCTGCTTTTCATTCCAACTACACAAACTCAACCTTCTGTGACTGAATCAACATGGAGAGTACTTCTGAGGAAGGGAAAGTTTTTGCCAGGCTTCAGACTCACTTCCTCCCACTGTGTATCCCTAATTAAATTTTAACTTTTTAAAGAACTATCCTGCTTATTCTCCTGCCCTGAGATTTCCTTTGTCTCCCCTACCAAAGCGCTAATCAGATTCCACACTGCTTATTCCAAAATCAGCTCTGAGCTTCCACAAGCTATCAGGGAGATTTATCAGTTGCTTCTCAGTGTGAAGAAACATATTCAACCTTCTGTGACTGAATCAACTTGGGGAGCTGCTCAGAGGAAGAGAGAGTTTTTGCCAGGCTTCAGATTCACTTCCTCTCACTGTGTGTCTTGCACAGTAATAGACTGCCGAGTCCTCCGGCTTCAGGCTGTTCATTTGCAGATAGACTTGGCTTTTGGAGTTGTCCCTGGAGATGGTGAAGCGTCCCTTGACTTTATCTGAGTAGTAAGTGGCAGATGTATCGATCCTTGCAACCCATTCCAGGCCTTTCCCTGGAGCTTGTCTCACCCAGTGCATAGTATAGCTGCTGAAGGTGAATCCGGAGGCTTGGCAGGAGAGAGGGAGGGACTCTCCAGGCCTTCTCACATCCCCACCGGACTCCACCAACTGGACCTCAGACTGGGCACCTACAAAGAAAGGTGTTTTGGTGAAATCTCCTGTATACAAGAACAGCAAATTGAAGCAAATCCTATAGAGAGGTCAGAATTACCTCTGAGGACTACTACTAAGGACACCAGGTTTAGCCACAGGATCATTTTTGCTCCTGATAATGAACAAAGGGGAAATACAGGACAGGATTCAGGAAAGTGCACAAACTTTGTGTTGCTGGGTGTAGCCTGAAAGGGGAAACCGCCGTGGGTCTCTTTTAAAGAGGAAATTGTGTGTCAATTTGCATATCACTTGGGATAAAAGAGCCCATCAAGGCATTGACCTACAGATTTCTTTGCATACTCCTCACACTGGTGATTATATAGATTGAGAAGCAGCTGTTTGTGTCCATCATGGCAAGTGGGAAAAGAGACCTGATTTTGTCTCATCACACTTTGTCGCTTTACTAAGCCTCTTTTGTTAATAAGGTAAGAAAAAAATATCCAGGTCAATCTCTTGGTTTCTCATTTGTGTTTCCTTTTTAAGTATTAAAACCTCGGCCAATTTCTTTTGTAGATCCAGTGTAACATCCTTTTCTAAATTGTTCTCTTGGCCTGTCAGTTGTAAAACCAGTTTTGATACCACCTTTATCTTGTCAGATAAAATTTGTTCTACATCTTTCGTTTCTTCAATAACATCTTTTGCACATAGTCTATAGAAGCAGACATTATTACTGACATTGTTGAGAGAATGGCTACTATTTTCTGATTCTGTTCTTCAAAAGTCTCCTTCATCTTTCCTCTACCTAAAATCTTTAGTCCCCTCTAGTGGCCAGGTTTTGAAATCATGAAATTCTTTATCTGTGTAATGTCTTGTAAAAACCAAAACAGGATCTATTTGCCATGAGAAGCTATTTGTATTTTATAATTAATTCCAGAATGTTTTTGTGAAAGTTTTGATATTCCAATTTTTCTAGACCCTTAGTCCATTTATAATTTTCTAGGATGAAATTTGATTTAGCTTTTATTTTTTTATCTACCTTCATTATTTTATAAATAACTCATACAAGCGAACAACCTAATACTCCTCCTTCCTCCTCCTATTTTCCCCACAACAACAACCCTGTTGTGTGAGTTGGGCTGAGAGAGAGCGACTGGCCCAAGGTCACCCCTCCGGCTTTCATGCCAAAGCAGGACCAAAAGTTACAGCTTTTTGCTGTTTATTTCAGATTCCTTAAATTCTTAAACTGATGATTAACATTTTCTTTTGTTCAGGATTAAAAGCAGACTCACCCAGCATTTTCAAGCTTGTCATTCTGAAGGTTTCTAATAGCTTAGAAACAGTTAATGAGTAATTTCCCAAACTGATTAGAAAGTGAGGTTTCCAAACTTTAAAAGTCTCCACTGCGGTTGCAAGCAAGGTGGCCAATCCTATTGTTTGCCAGGGCTCAAACTGGCAGGAACCCTCTGTCTGGTGTTCTCCTCATGGGGAGCAGCCATCTGGAGCACATGTGGGAAATTTCCCATCCTCTCCTTAACTGGAGAGGTTCCGAGGGACCGGTCTACTCACTGGTTCCTCGGTCTTTTGCCACGGTTGTCACATCTGCTTTCCCGAAGCTGTCTTCAGTCCACCAACCCTACCCCGGAAGTCCCTTGCAGGGGCAATTTTCAGATAATTTTCCAGTGCAGAGAAAAGGGATGGTAGGCATGTTTTTCATTGTTTGTTTGTTTCTTGACTGTCAGCCTATAGGAAAAAGCAGGTTTACTTTAGAGTAAGTAAAACAAACACATGAAAACTTTTACCACTTCCCAAAACTGATTCAAGGTAACAGAGAATAAACGTGCATGAAGACTTGCTTATAGAAACCTGTTAGAGAAGGGATATAAAAAAGGCAGGCACATCTTAGGCAATTTGGTACAGTACAGCTTGTTTTCCCTTGTATGTTTGTTTCTTTATTGGAAAACCCTAAATATATTAAATACTGACAAAGCCTTGAGGAATTATTTGTAGTTTTCTTGGGGAAAAAAAATGATATTATGTGGAAGTCCTTGTAAGAGTCAAGGGAGGAATTTTTATTTTTTTGCTACAGAGGATAAAAGGCAGGGTTACACTGAGTAAATAAAAACCTTCCTTTGCCATGTCAAATTTGTAGGT
The DNA here is from genome assembly GCF_035149785.1 of Candoia aspera. Taxonomy (NCBI): domain Eukaryota; kingdom Metazoa; phylum Chordata; class Lepidosauria; order Squamata; family Candoiidae; genus Candoia; species Candoia aspera. The sequence continues at coordinate 112,383,524 of NC_086156.1, read as the reverse complement.
CGGATTTTCCTTAGTCAAATTTTATTTATTTTTATTTATTAATCAAATTTAGCCACCATCCATCTCCCCCAAAAGAGGGACTCTGGGCTGTTTACAATAAAATCAAGGACGAAATATAAACATTGAAATCCCATTAAAAAGATTATTATAAAATACAGTGAATAAATATAGAATCCAAAAAAGGTATAAATTCCAGGCTAGTGGGAGGGACTCTAGGGTGCAAGCCACTCCCAAGAATGGTTATTCACTTTCCTGCCCCAGGCGAGATGGCAGAACCAGGTCTTCAGGGCCTTCTGGAAGGTCAGGAGTGAGAGGGCCTGCTGTACCTCTGGGGGCAAGATGTTCCAGAGAGCGGGGGCCACTACAGAGAAGGCCCATTTCCTAGACCCCGCCAGGTGGAATTATCTTATGGACGGGGTCCGCAACATGCCTTCTCTGGATGATTGGGTGGGGCGGGTCGATGTAATGGGGATGAGACAGTCCCTCAGGTAACCTGGCCCCATTCCATGTAGGGCTTTAAAGGTCATAGCTAACACCTTGAATTGGACCCGTAAGCAAACTGGCACCCATATACTGTAAACTAGAGGTCTGGAAGATGAGACCATAGGATTTCATTTATTTTTTTCATTATTTTTTTCATTTCATTATTTCTCCCTTTCAGTTTGACTGTGTGTCATGAGTGCCGTTGAGCTAAAGTCATCAGCGCAATGGCACACATGACAATGACAAGGAAATAGGTGAAGGGGTACAAGATAAGTAGCCATCAACCCACAACGACTAACGGCCAACAAACAATAGCTAAACGGATCACGGAGCCACCCAAGCCATCAGCGGCAATACCACGGGGATCGCCCAGCTGAAAGCAATCAGCAGAGGAATGGGAAACCTGATGATGGGCGATCCCGGAAACCCTCACCCACCGGCAGGGCAACGTATTGGACAAAGGGGGGTGACGTGACCGTGAGCGAGGGGGCGCTGACCGGCGCGGGGTATTTAAACCCCGCACCGGCGCGCTCCTGTCACTCTCAGCTTTTTTCTACCAACGCTGTACCTGCCCTGCAAATAAACCAGAGCCTGATCCGCGAACCAGTGTCTGAGTGTTATTCAGAGGTAGGCAGCGCATGACACTGTGAAGGAAACAGGCAGAAGTTATCTGCCCTGTTTCTCACACCTTGAAGTTAGTGGGGAGGACGCCAAGTCAAGGCATCTCTCGGTTGATAGGTGGTGGGAGGGAGATCTACCAGGTTTCTCCTCCAAGGCAGGAAAACAGCCCAAAATAGAGAGACTCAAGAGGGTTTCAGGGAGAGGAGGTTAGTAATAGACAACATTTGGCTCTCTTGGCTCTGCCTGGCTGAGGGGAAAGAGATTAAGGATTAAGGAAACTGAGTATTTATCAGTGTAGAAGGAATTAGAAAAGAGCAACATGTAGTAAAAAAATAAACTCAGGAGAGTTGGCAATACCAACTACCCAAGGGGACTGAACGGCAAAATAGGTCAAGGAACAATTGTAGGTAATCAATCCATATGTCTACCTCTAATGAAATTTTAACTACCCAATTTGTTCTACTCCCCTGAGATTTCTTTCGTATCCCCTACCAAAGTGCTAACCAGGTTGTTGTTGTTTATTTGTTTAGTCGCTTCCGACTCTTCGTGACTTCATGGACCAGCCCACGCCAGAGCTTCCTGTCGGTCGTCAACACCCCCAGCTCCCCCAGGGACGAGTCCGTCACCTCTAGAATATCATCCATCCATCTTGCCCTTGGTCGGCCCCTCTTCCTTTTGCCTTCCACTCTCCCCAGCATCAGCATCTTCTCCAGGGTGTCCTGTCTTCTCATTATGTGGCCAAAGTATTTCAGTTTTGCCTTTAATATCATTCCCTCAAGTGAGCAGTCTGGCTTTATTTCCTGGAGGATGGACTGGTTTGATCTTCTTGCAGCCCAAGGCACTCTCAGAATTTTCTTCCAACATCCCAGTTCAAAAGCATCGATCTTCCTTCTCTCAGCCTTCCTTATGGTCCAGCTCTCACAGCCATATGTTACTACTTGGAACACCATTGCTTTAACTATGCGGACCTTTGTTGTCAGTGTGATGTCTCTGCTCTTGACTTTTTTATCAAGATTTGTCATTGCTCTTCTCCCAAGGATTAAACATCTTCTGATTTCCTGACTGCAGTCAGCATCTGCAGTAATCTTTGCACCTAGGAATACAAAGTCTTTCACTGCTTCTACATTTTCTCCCTCTATTTGCCAGTTATCAATCAAGCTGGTTGCCATAATCTTGGTTTCTTTGAGGTTTAGCTGCAAGCCAGCTTTTGCACTTTCTTCTTTCACCTTCATCATAAGGCTCCTCAGTTCCTCTTCACTTTCAGCCGCTAACCAGGTTCCCCACTGCTTATTCCAAGATCAGCTCTGGGCTCCTTCTTGATATGATGGAGATTCATCTGTTGCTTCTCATTCCAATTACACAAACTCAACCTTCTACGACTGAATCAAATGCAGAATTGTTCTGAGGAAGAGAGAGTTTTTGCCAGGCTTCAGACTCACTTCCTCCCACTGTGTCTCCCGCACATTAATAGACTGCTGTGTCCTCCGGCTTCAGGCTGTTCATTTGCAGAAAGAGTTGGCTTTTGGAGTTTTCCCTGGAGACGGTGAAGCGCCCCTTGACTTCGTCTGAGTAGTAAATGCTGGATGTACCCATTGCTGCAACACATTCCAGCCCTTTCCCTGGAGCCTGTCTCACCCACTCCATCCTGTAGTGCCTTACGGTGAATCCAGAGGCTTGGCAGGAGAGATGGAGGGACTCTCCAGGCCTTTGCACATCCCCTCCAGACTCCACCAACTGGACTTCAGATTGAGCTCCTAAAAAAATAAAGGTGTTTCAGTGAGATCTCCTGAATACAAAAACAGAAAATAGAAGGCAATTCTGTAGACAGGGAAGAATTACCTTGGAGGATTTCTGAGAAGGACACCAAGTTTAGCCAGGGGATCATTTTTGGTCTCTGTAACGACTGGAGGGGAATTGGCAGGAAAGGATTCAGGAAAGTGCACAAACTTTCTGTTGGTGGGTGTTGCCTGAAAGGGGAAACCGTGGGGCTCCTTTAAAGGGGAAATTGTGTGTCAATTTGCATATCTGTTGGGAAAAAAGAGGCCCTCAGGGCAATGATCTCATAAATTTCCTTTCAGAAATCTGACACTGGTGATTTTCAACATAACTTTCCAGTCCTATGAAAATGAATGAAATTCATTTTATTGCTGTGGGGACCTAGGAGAAAATGCAGGTTTATATCAAAGTAATTAAAACAAAGTCCTGCAAAATTTCACCACTTCTCAAAAGTCATTCAAGGTAACAGGGAATGAACATGCACTAAGAATTTTGGAAAGACACATGTTAGAGATCGAAAATGCAAAAAAACCCCAGCACATCTGAGTTCTGGAAATTTTTTTCACCTTCCTTTCCCTTTTGAAGCCCCCCCCCCCCCAAAGAACTGAATGCTGACCTGGCTATGAGGCACAATTTACCAGCTGGAGCTGAATCAGAGAAATCGCAGGGAGAGAAGAAACAGATGAAGCCTATGGGGTGTTCTTTGCTTATTAGATTGGTTTTTAACTCCACAGTTCCATGGATTTAATATACAGAATTGCTTGTTTTTGGTTATTATTTTGTTTGGTTAAGACTCCCTTAAAAGGAAATTGTCTTTCCATTTGTATATCACTTGGGATAAAAGAGCCCCTCAGTTTTTTTGACTTATACATTCTCTTGCACAGATCTTACACTGGCGATTTTCAACATAACTTTCTAGCCATAAGAACAATTAAGGCAAGGTTTTGTTTTGTTTTGTTTTTCACTGTGAGGACACAGGAGAAAAGGCAGATTTACATTAGTGTAATTAAAACAAAGACTTGCAAAATTTCACCACTTCTCAAAAATGATTCAGTGTAACGCACTGAGAATTTTTGAAAGAGACATGTAAGAAGCAGAAAATGCAATTCCTAGTGTTTAATAAGTTGTTCCTCAGTTCCAAGTTCCAACACCACATCTGAATTCAGGGAAATTTTTTCCACCTTCCTTCCCCTTTGGAAGACACACAGAAGAACTGGATGCTGGCACAATTTATAAGTCGGAGCAGAGTGAGAGTAATATTAATAATTTTTATTTCCCCCCCAGCAAACTTTCTGATTCAACACCTATAACAAAAGAGTCCTAAAGTTCTCACTAGAGGGCTGATTTCTTCTTCTCAGGTAGCATATACACAAAATAAATCCCTCTGTTACGGAAGTAGAGGAAACAAACTGGAGCAAAAGGATTGCATTTATCTTTGTCCTTTCATTCCACCTGCTATGCTCTATTGTAGATGGCTGGAAAATGGACACAGAAACACAACGGTTAATTTTATAATGAATTAGATCTTGGTGAAATACATTATATCCCCCAGTCAGATATACATTAGGTTTTCAAAAGCACTTTTTCCTATCTGGAGACACTTATTGTTTTGTCCTAACAGGCAAGGATGATTGGGAGATTATGGGAGGTAAAAGAGTGTGGGAACTTCCGGGGAAGAAATGGCAAACTGAGGACCACAGTGGAGTGAATAGTGGTCGTGTAGACCGACTCTTCATAATTCCTCTCTGGATAAGGAGACGACTTGAGATCACCCATATGTCCTCCAGACAGGGGCTCCTCATGAGGAGGCCACAACACAGCAGTCTCCAGCAGGTTTAGCCCTCTGGGAGAAAAGGGAATTGCCATCATTTTGCTCAAGCCACAGATGGCACCTTTGAAAGGACACCCAGTGTTCCCTAGTGTAAAATTGGTGATCGTTACAGATGGTCTAAGGGTACAGATGGATCTGAAATAAGAGTTTGGAATTAATTATCAGAACCTTCCCCATAGGGAATTTTCAAAATTATTGTAAAGTTTTCTCTTGTAAAGGGAGCTGTAATTGCATTGAGTTTTCATCCAAAAATGGTGGAAATGATCAGCCTCAGAAGTGTCATCCCCTCTGAATACACCCTTTCTACTGAGTCCATATTCAGGGGGATTTTGCAGACCATCGGTGCCCCCAAGTAGAAAACTAGAGAAGATGAGGCAAAAGGCTTAACCCTCTGAGGAGATGCCTGTATTCTAATCAGGGAAGGGAGATAGGAAGAAGTTACTGAGCTCCAGGAGACCAAAACAGGTCCAGTGAGAGAGGTGGGGAAAGAATCAGGGCTTGTATGAATTAGGGCTGTGTAATAATTACATTATTACAGCAACAAATTTTGCTGCTGACAACAAAGGAAATAGAAATGAAATTAAGGTATGCAAAACAAAGAGACTTTGAATTTGCTAATAAACCAGGAAAATGGCTGGCTTATAAAATAAGGAATGATAGGGAGAAGAAAATGATTATTAAAATCAGGGAAAATGATGAAGACTTAATTGATAATAAAAGAATCAAAAAAACATTTTATATATATTTTTTTCACACTTATATGAAAAACAAGAAATTTCATTAGATAAAATTGAGGAATATTTTAATAAGCAAAATCTCCCCAAACTTCACAAACTCAAGAAGTAGTAATTAACAGTCCAATATCAAATCAGGACATAAAAGAAGCTATAAAGAAACTCAAAATACGAAAAACACTGGGACCTGATGGTATATCGACAGGATACTACAAACACTTTATAGAACAAATTATAAACCCATTTAGAGATTTATTGAATTTGATTATATATGGATCAAAATACCAGAGACATGGACTGAAGATAATATAACACTTATGCCAAAGGAAGGACAAGACCCAACTCTAACCAAAAATTATAGACCAGTATCAGTGTTAAATAATGACTACAATTTTTTTACTTCAATATTAGCAGAAAGATTAAAAACAATTCTACAAGAAATTATTGATCAAGATCAAAGTGGTTTTCTGACAAAAAGACAATTGAAAGTTAATCTATGACCCGTGATCGACATTTTGGAATATGCACAACTTCATAATGAATGCCAAATAGCTTCAATATTTTTAGATGCTGAAAAAGCATTTGACAATCTGACCTGGTGTTTTATGATTAAAATTTTAGAGAAAATGAAATTTGGGACATCATTTGTGAAAGGGATTGAAGCAACTTACAGAACACAAAGAGCTAACATTATACTGAATGACGACTTGAGAGATAATTGCAAAATAGAAAAAGGAATGAGACAGGGATGGCCCCTATCACCTCTCTTATTTATTCTACTCCTAGAAGTCCTGAATAGAGATATAAGAGGGGATGGTCAAATAAAAGGAGTAAAAATTAGAAAAAAACACATTTATAAATTAAAATGATTTGAAGATGACCTAGTATTCATATTACAAAATCCCATAGATTCTATAAAACATTTGTTGAAGAAATTAAAGGAATTTGGAGAGTGGCAGGATTTAAGGTAATTAAACAAAAAGAAAAATGTTGAGTAAAAACATGACTCAAAACAAGAAATTTTAATAACTAAATCAGGTTTTACAATCGAAAAAAAGATTAGATACTTAGGAGTAATATTATCAACAAATAATAATATATTATTTCATAAGAATTATGGGAAAATTTGGAAGGAAATAAAAATTGATAGGGAAAGATGGGGAAAATTCCAACTATCTTTGCTCGGAGAGATATCCGTAATGAAAATGAATGTAATACCGAAGATGCTATTTCTTTTCCAAACGTCACCAATCCTAATCAATGAAAAAATATTTAAAGTATGGCAAAAAGATATCTCAAATTTTATTTGGCAAGGAAAAAAAGGGAATTCAATTTAAATTATTACCAGATGCTAAAGAAAGAGGAGGGTTGGGGTTACCAGATCTTAAATTGTTCTTTGAAGCTTGTTGCTTTCTGTGGATAAGAGAATGGTTAACGTTAGAAAATCAAAACCTTCTACAGCGAGAGGGACATGAACTCAGATGTCGGTGGCTGCATCTATTTGAAATGAAAAAGTAAAAATGAACAAAGAATTGAGAAATGACACTATTAGAAAAGTATTATTGAGGGTTTGAGATAAATACAACAGTAGTTCATTACAAAACATACCAATGTGGATATCACCACAAGAAGCTTTTGCAAGGAGGGAAAGTTCAGATGATTAGACAAATTGGTTAATATAAAAAGATATAATCAAATATGAACAAGATACACTTATGCTAAAAACGAGAGAAGAAATAGAAGGAGAAGGACATCGGTGTCATTGGTTCGCATATATGCAGTTATCTGAACAATTTAAATGAGATTAAAAAATATATAAATTTAAAAAAGAAAAAAAACATAGATCGAAAAACAGTTATATATAAATAATGAGCATATTATGACAAAGATGTAGAAAATATTATTACAATTAAATCAAGAAGATGAACAGGTCAAAGAGTGTATAATTAATTGGGCAAGAAATTTTGGATATATTTTATTAGAGAACTGGGAAAAAATGTGGACAAAGGGATTAAAATTTACTTTGTGTTACCATTTATAGGAAAACTTGTATAAAATGAGGTACAGATGGAATCTAACCCCACAAAAATATGCAAAATTGTATAAAAACGTTTCTAATGTATGTTGTAAATGTTCACAAAGGGAAGGAACATTTTACAAATCACTTTGCCTTCTCCCAGTTGGAATGCAAGAAATGCATGAAAACAAAGGGACAATCTTCTATCCTCCCTAAATTTGTATAAAAATTTTGGATAAAGGAGATACACTATCCATTCACATAATTTGGATTTTCTTAAAAGAATTTTGAAATTGTGGGCAATTCCTTATAGGAGTCAAGACAGGTGTGTTGAATAATTCTTACCTAAGATATAGAGCAAGGTTACATTTTATAAATAAAAACCTAGCATTCCCATGTGGAGGTTCTGGTGTTGATTTTCATAAATCACAGATCAAAAACTACAAGGTGAGACCATAGAAGTAATTTCAATATTTTTTTCCATTTAATATTCATGTTGTGCAAAGAGGCTGAGCGATTCCAACCTTTCTGCCACCCGGACGTTACTGGGAAGGACGGCAGGTGGGGAGGCAATTTTCCTGAACCACCTAGAACATGACTTTCCCTTCAACTGACTCGAAACCCCCGATCTACGTTCCTTTGCTATTCTAAGTATTATAACAGGACCGCAATTAGGCTACCCTTGGCCTGAGGTTTTTAGGCCTTATTTTCTGATTTCCGCCCCATCCCTTGGTGTCAGACCACACCACACTCTGGCAGGCCTTGCAGCATCCTGAATTTATTACTACATTTCGACTGCTAGCAGAGGAAAATGACTTTAAACGTATTTAAACTTTCAAATGCCTATATGTTTGTGCATGCGTTCATGTGTGTGTGTCTTTTTGTGTGTACATATGTGTAGTACATCTATGGATAGAGGGAGAGAGGATATATAGACACAGAAACAAATGCACCCAAAGAGGGAGAGGGGCAGATCTGCATCTCAAGAAAGAGTAAATGAGGGTTGAACTTCAAAACCCATAAAAGAATGAAGAGTTCTAATTACTGAATCAATTCTGTATTTACTGATACTTTTTGAGAGCAGAACTTGAGAACAATTTCCCTCTGCTCTTTTTCAGGAGGGTACTGAGATTTCCCATTTTCTTCCTATCCAAAAGGAGAACAGCTCCCACAATGCCCAGGCCAGGATCAGCTGTTGGTCCCTCTTGGGACTCAGGGAGCTTTCTCAGGTCCCTCTCAAGTCTCCTGGGAAAATTCAGCCTTCTGGGGCTGAGCTGACTTGCAGAGCTGCTCTGAGGAAGGGAAGGTTTTTGCCAGGCTTCAGACTCACTTCCTCTCACTGTGTGTCTTGCACAGTAATAGACTGCCGAGTCCTCCAGCTTCAGGCTGCTCATTTGCAGGTAGACTTGGCTTTTGGAGTTGTCCCTGGAGATGGTGAAGCGTCCCTTCACAGACTCTGCATAGTACTGCTTACCGGAATTGGTCCATATGAGTGCGACCCATTCCAGCCCTTTTCCAGGTGCCTGTCTCACCCAGCTCATGTCATAGCTGCTGAAGGTGAAGCCGGAGCCTTGGCATGAGAGACGGAGGGACTCTCCAGGCCTCCTCATGTCCCCTCCGGACTCCACCAACTGGGCCTCTGACAGGACACCTGAAATAAAAGTTGTTTTAATGAGCTCTCCTTTATGCAAGAATTAAAATGGAAAGAACCTGAATAGGAGGGAACCAATTACCTCTGAGGATTGCTAGGAAGGAAACCAAATTCAGCCACAGGATCATTTTTGCTCCCGTTAAAGATTAGAGGGGACTTGACAGGAAAGGATTCAGGAAAGGGCACAAACTTTGTGTTGGTGGGTGTAGCCTGAAAAGAGAAACCCTGGGGCTCCTTTAAAGGGGAAATTGTGGCCTGATTTACATATTGCAGTTCGAAAACATGCAAACATAATAGGTACCGCTTCGGCGGGAAGGTAACGGCATTCCGTGCAGTCATGCTGGCCACATGACCACGGACGGGTCTGAGGACAACGCCGGCTCCAAGGCTTAGAAATGGAGATGAGCACCGCACCCTATAGGATACGACTGGACTTTTCGTCAAGGGAAACCTTTACCTTTACTTTACATATTGCTCAGCATAAAAGAGCCCCTCGGGGCATTGAGGTATACATTTATTTCAATACACCTTTCACACACAGGACATAGAAGAAAGGGCAGCTTTACACTGGAATAATTAAAGCTTCTGACAGAAGCTCCTCATTTCAAGTAAGGGTTTTAAGGTGACAGAAAGAAATCAGGCATTGAAATTTCCTCAAATAGCCATGCTACAGTCCGTGAATAAAGAGGATGGCACATCGGAGTTCAAAATGGTTGCTCCACCGTTGTTCCCTTGACCACGTTCTTTGGAAGAAACCAAAATTAAGTCAATGCAGACCAAGCCATAAACATCCAGGTCTCAAAGTTGGAATATAAATAATTGGAAGGCTGTATAATGTTTCTTATTGGTTTGATTTTTAACTCAGCAACCGTACTGATTACAAATATTGGTGTTTTTGGGGGTTGCCATTTTTATGATCTTCTTAAGTGTTATTAGCTGCCCAGACTTGATTCATAAAAATACTAATAAAAATGCCTCTCCTACACTTAGTCCGTGGACTGAGAAACACAAATAAATGACTTTTCATTTTCCAAACAATTCAGTTTGTTCTATATTTAGCAAAGCACATCTGTTCTCATCTCAGATGTGGCTTCCTTGTGAGGAATGTAATCTCTTGGGAAGTTAAATTTCTTTGAATTGCCTTCAGTGATATCTTAGGAAGATAAGAGTAAAAGTAATGATGCCTCCGAAGTGATACAAGGCCTGTAGACCCTTCCTTTGCTCCCCCCCTCCCCCACCCCACACATATGGAAAGAGATTCCGTGTGACAACACTGCCCCCTGGTGGAAAACCTGAGGAGGGGAGGCATCTCCATAACTTTCCCTGGAGAATCTTGCATTAAGACATGGTAATTAGGGCTCCAATGAAATGAAAGAGCTCCAGGGAACATAAGACCTTTTAGGGAGTAATCCAAAGCTGCTCTTTGGTAATATGATAGTAAATTCCTTTCGATGGCTTATTCTATGAGATATTGTATTTTCTTGAGGTCGTGTTTTCTTATTTTTTTTCTCCTAAACGTCATGAAATCATGTAAAAACAACTTGGGAAGGACCACCTCGGTCCTCTAGTACAAACCATCCCTAACTGGTGGGAAGCCAGACCCTCTCTGCAGACCTCCAACCAAAAGAGGCTGTTCCAGCCAGATTAAAGCAGGTCCCCCTCGTTCTTCCCTCAACCTCGCTTTACTTTTGGCAGACCGGGTTGGACGGGCTTCTCATTGGTCAAAATCTGCTCTGTACCAGTTCTGTATTCTCTCTGATAAGACAATAATTCATAAAACTCTTGTCCTTCTTCTACCATTCATTCATGGTGGATGACTGTGGTTTTGCTAAATATGGGACTTATTTGTTGAGAGTCTGTGGATTGGATTGATGCAAGTCCACAATCCAATGTGGCAAAATATTCAGACTTTCTTATAAGTCTTCCTGACATTGGAGGAACAGAGGATGGTTATGGAAATAGGACAGAAAAGGGAAAAGTTGGGAGGATATTAAAAGAAAACTACAAAAGTTGGGGGTGTGCTGGCAGAGCCCATAAATGAACAGGCTGTTTGCAGGGCAACCCCAGGAGGAAGAGAGAAAAAGAAAGAAAGAAAGAAAGACAAAGAAAGATGAAATGCCTTGTTTTTAGCTCAAGGTTTGCGGCCCCAAAGTGGGGGAGGCAGGGGGAGTTCTCGGAAGATTGGGTCGAGGAGGTATTCCATGGAATGGAGGGCTTGGGAAACAAAGGTGACAGGCAGGGTGCAGGCTGGACTCTGATCAAAGAAGTGACATTAGAGAAGAGAACACACCGCGCGGAAAGGGCCTGGAGAGACGCAGGCTCTGTGGGGAGGGGAGTTGAGTTAAATCACAATAGGGCAGTTGAGTGTGGATTGTCTCCAATAGGCATGGGAGCAGCTAGATTCATCTTGATGGGAGCTATCGCCCTTTTAATAAAGCATTCCTTTCTCCTGGCTGAGAGGCAGGGAGGAAGAGCTTCTGTGTTCCTGCAGGGCTGTGATGGATTGCATGTGGCAACAGCCTGTTGAGGCATTGGTGTGCGGTTTTCTCTTTGAAAGCATTTGTTTGTCTGAATGTGCACATACATGTAAGGTTGAGAAACTGTTTTGAGTTGTGAAAAGAGAGTTGAGAGATTGTGTGAGTCTATTCCTTAGGAGGCTGCAGGTTCTGGCCATGTCTGCATCCACCATTTATTCTGGTTTTGTGTGTGTGTGTTGTGATTTGTGTAATTTAAATGCATATGATGGGAACGTTGAAAGGTTTTTGTCAATCCTTTCCCATTTGTTTTTTTTGTTTTTTTGTTCTTTAATTGTTTGAGGATTATGTGTGTTTCATTATTTGCCCAGTCTCACCCAAACTCCCCCCTTCAGTCTGCCTCTTGCCTGCTTGTTACAGGCTTGAGGATCCAGATGAGGGGACAGAAGGGTGACAGAGGGGAGGGGCAGTGTTTTTACAGAAGATCCTTTACTCCCCCATCTTTTTGGATTCTTCCTTTTATAATACCTTTACACACATCAGAGACAATCCTTTAAGTTTCTCTTTCAGCAGCTGCTGCTGTAGAAGGAAATGATTACCCTCTTGTGAAAAGGGGGGGGAATGTGGGCAGTTTCAGAGAAGCAATGACTCAGAGAGGGGGGGGGGAACCCCTTTGCTCTCACAGCTTCACTCTGCTCTGCCCCTGGCATTCCAGTTTTAGAAAAGTGTGTGTGTTTTTATAAATTTTATATGGATTAAATTTTAATCCCTCCTCAACATGGCACATGATGATAAAAACAGGAGAGGGAGAGAGGAAAAATTTTGGACAATGTATGGTTTTAGTAGAGCTTCCATGGACTGGTATGATCTATCTGAATTTTGCTTTTGTTTTTTGTTTTTGTTTCTGTTTTAACAATTTTGGCTATGGAAACAGTCCACACACTAGATAAACTCTTATGTCAATGCTTTCTTGTTTTTCTAGTTTTACAAGTTTTGATTTTAGGGAAGTTATTGGGGAATTAAATATTGGCAATTGAAGTATAATATTGTTTTTATTGAAAAAGAATGACTTTAAGTCATTATATATATATTAAAATTAGAGGTTTGACTATAAAAGTTTTGACCCAATTTTGGGGGTTTTGAAAAAGACTTGTTGTTTAAGCAATGGGGTCAGGTGGCGACGAGATGGCCAGCCTACTTACTTAGGGTGGTATTTTGCTAGGGCAGGAAAATTAGTTTTATCCAAAGTAGTGCTTAGATATATCCAAAACTACACCTACCAATCTAGTCACATGGGACAAATGCTTTAGGGGATTGCGTGTCTAGAATATTTCTTTGTCCTGGAATCTTTTTGAAAGCCAAACAGGTGTGTGTGAGAGATGTGTGGTATGCCAAAAGGGCAACCCAAAGACCAACCAAGTTCAACTCCAGGGGAACCTCCAAAGGGGGGTGGCCCTGGGGTGAACTGTTTCTTAGAATGGGTGAAAGGCTTTCTTTATAGGCTGAAAAGACACTTGGAGGGGCTAGGACCAAAGGCAGCATTAACATGGACACAGGCCTTTTTAGTGACAATACTAAGTCTCTGGATTGCTCCTAAGAAAAGACTAGGAGTCAGTCCCTTTGAGATGGGTGACTCTATCTTGGAATTCTTACTGGAGAAGTAGGAGACATGCATGCCATGGGGAAGAAATTTGTCTGCAAGTATTTGAAACAGTTATCTGTGCAAGTCTTGTCCTTGTCTCCCTATCTACAGGAACACAGAGTCCAACTGTTGGAACAGCAGACGCATCCTTTTAAGCCTGGAAATCGAGTCAAACCAGATGGAGGGGAGTCGGCAACTGAGTTGGGAGAAACCCTAAAGAAGACACTGGTGTTGCCAAATACTGCTGGACACTGGACTGTGCAGCCCCAGGAAGACCAAGAAATAGGGCGCACCATGCGCCTGGACTTTTTTCTAATACCTTGTAGTTTTGATGACCATAATAGTCCCTGGACCTGGAAAAGAGAGTCACAGGCTTCAAGGGAAGCCTTGAAGATGTACTCAATTTAGAACAATAGGGAATTTATATTTTCATATGAAAAGGGATTAGGATACAATTCTGAAATCCAGCCTACCTGTAGTATGGAACTACGGTTAATCCACTGGTTTGGATTTGTTAGCCTTATAGGCTGGTGCCTGAGTCACGGGTGGACTGATAAACAACTATTAAATGGGGGGGGGGGCGTGCTTTAAAACCCAGAAGGAATAAGAGGGATGCACCAGGAGGATCATAAGACAATGAAGTGTGTGTAGACGGGGTGGGAGTGCCTAGGGGAGTGCCGGATGAGTTCAGGGCTAGAGGCCAAATTTTGGCGGGATTTGAATCCTTTCTGTTTTGGTGGGTGATGGTCGACAGGGATATGGATTGGATCAATTACATCTATTGTGGCCAACAGGGGTTCATGAACTGTACCGGAGATGTTGTGAAGGGTATTGCAGAACGGTTGGATGCCACTAGTGGGGTGGCCTGGGAGAGTGGAATGGCATTGGATGTGCTGTTGGTGAAGAAAGGGGGGGATTGTAAGATATGGAAAAATACAATTTGTAAACAAATAATGAAGATCTATATATTTATAGCCATATAAGGCAATATCATATAGATCGTGGTTGGGGGAGATTTTAAGGTGTAAATACTAATATTAGCTAATAGCAAGGGAGCAAAGGGAAAGCAATCACCAACAGTATCTCTCTATTAGCAAAAAGGGAGGCTACCTCACAAGTCCTGGCCATGTGAGAATATCAGTCTATCCCCGATGATGACCTTAGTGAAAGTAATCTGCCCTGAAAAGGCAGAATACTTTCAAAGGGGGGAATGAGGTGGAACTGGGGTCAAGGAAACAACAAGAAACAAAGCCCTTTCATCTGGCAATTATCTGTTGCAAGTAAACTATCTGTTGCAAGGGTGGTATGTGCGAAGAAGCCAGACAGGGAGATAAGAACCAGGAATGTATGTGGATATTGTAGCAATCAAAGGAACAAAGATAAGGACAGAAAGCCCTCCAGCCTCCCTTTGGGCTTGTTTCAGGTTTGTTTTTAAGAATATATCATATATCTTGAGGCTGACACTAATCCTATGCTGAGTACTCACCCGGTGGGGGGGGGGGTATAAAAGAGGTAGGACCCCGAAACTTCGGGGCTCAGAATTTGAAGGTTGAGCTTGTCTGAACCTGTGCGCACATTAAACTCTTTTCCTGGATAAAGACCCGAGCGTCCTAGTCTTCATTTCTACAACAACACCACACCACACTCTTGCAGGCCTTGCAGCATCCTGAATTTATTACTACATTTCGACTGCTAGCAGAGGAAAATGATTTTATACGTATTTAAACTTTCAAATGCCTATATGTGTGTGCATGCGTTCATGTGTGTGTGTCTTTTTGGGTGTACATATATGTAGTACATCTATGGATAGAGGGAGAGAGGATATATAGACACAGAAACAAATGCACATAAAGACGGAGAGGGGAAGATCTGCGTCTCAAGAAAGAGTAAATGAGGGTTGAACTTCAAAACCAATAAAAGAATGAAGAGTTCTAATTACTGAATCAATTCTGTATTTCCTGATACTTTTTGAGAGCAGAACTTGAGAACAATTTCCCTTTGCTGTCTTTCAGGAGGATTAAAAAAAAAGAAAATAAACTATTCAATTTATATTCTGTACTGAGATTTGCCATTTTCTTCCTATCCAAAAGGAGAACAGATCCCAGAATGCCCAGGCCAAGATCGGCTCTTCCTTCCTCTTGGCACTCAGGCAGCTTTCTCAGCTCCCTCTCAAGTCTCCTGGGAAAATGCAGCCTTCTGGGGCTGAGCTGACTTGCAGAGCTGCTCTGAGGAAGGGAAGGTTTTTGCCAGGCTTCAGACTCACTTCCTCCCACTGTGTCTCCCGCACAGTAATAGACCGCCGAGTCCTCCAGTTTCAGGCTGTTCATTTGCAGATAGACTTGGCTTTTGGAATTGTCCCTGGAGATGGTGAAGCGTCCCTTGACTTTGTCCGAGTAGTAAGTAGTGGAACCAGTGCTTATCCCTGCCACCCATTCCAGTCCTTTCCCTGGAGCCTGTCGCACCCAGTGCATCCAGTAGCTGCTGAACGTGAATCCGGAGCCTTGGCAGGAGAGACGGAGGGACTCTCCAGGCCTTCTCACGTCCCCTCCGGACTCCACCAACTGGGCCTCTGACAGGACACCTAAAATAAAATTTGTTTTAATGAGCTCTCCTTTATGCCAGAATTAAAATGGAAAGAACCAGAATAGGAGGCAAACAATTACCTCTGAGGACTGCTAGGAAGGAAACCAAATTCAGCCACAGGATCATTTTTGCTCCCGTTAAAGAATAGAGGGGACTTGACAGGAAAGGATTCAGGAAAGGGCACAAACTTTGTGTTGGTGGGAGTAGCCTGAAAAGAGACACCCTGGGGCTCCTTTAAAGTGGAAATTGTGGCCTGATTTACATATCGCTCAGCATAAAAGAGCCCCTCGGGGCTTTGAGGTATAGATTTAGTTCAACACACCTTCCACACATGGGACATAGATGAAAGGGCAGCTTTACACTGGAATAATTGAAGCTCCTCACTTAATGTAAGGGTTTTGAGGTGACAGAAAGAAATAAGGGATAGAAATTTCCTCCAATAGCCATGCTACAGTCTGGAAATAATGAGGAAGGCACATCGGAGTTCAAAATGGTTGCTCCACAGTTGTTCCCTTGACCACGTTCTTTGGAAGAAACCAAAATTAAATCAATGCAGACCAAGCCATGAGGCCCAATTAATAGGCCACATATCAATTTTACATAAACTTTGAAGTCTGAAAGTTGGAATTAAAAAAAGTAAATATATTTGAAGCCTGTAGGTTGTTCCTGATTAGTTTGGTTTTTCACTTGGCATGGAATACATACTGTATATTGGGGGGGGGGGGGGTTGTTTCCCATTTTGTAGGGTCTTCTTATGTGTTATTAGCTGCCCAGAGTTGATTCATACAAATACTAATAAAAATGCCTCTCCTACAATTAGTCCATGGACTGACAAACACAAATAAATGACTTTGCATTTTGAAAACAATTCAGTTTGTTCTATATTTAGCAAAGCAAATCTGTTCTCAACTCAGATGTGGCTTCATGGTGAGAAATGTAATATCTTGGGATGTTAAATTTCTTTGAATTGCCTTCAGTGGTCTCTCAGGAAAATGAGAGTAAATGTAATGATGCCTCCGAAGTGAGACAAGGCCTGCAGACCCTTCCTTGGTTCCCCTCCCCCACCCCCACCCCCACCCCACACAAATGCAAAGCGATTCTGTGTGGCAACACTGCCCCCTGGTGGAAAACGTGAGGAGGGGAGGCATCTACTTAACTTTCCAAAGAGATTCTTGCATTAAGAAATGGTAATTAGGGCTCAAAAGAAATGAAAGAGCTCCAGGAAAGTTAATCTGCACTAGGGAGTAATCAAAAACCTCACTTTTGTTATATGACAGGAAATTCCTTTTGATGGGTAATTCTATGAGATACTGTATTTTCCTGAGGTCGTGTATTCTTATTTTTTCTCCTAAATATCATGAAATCGTGTGAAAACGAGTTGGGAAGCACCATCTCAGTCGTCTAGTACAAACCATCCCTGACTGGTGGGGAGCCAGACCCTCTCTGCAGACCTCCAACCAAAAGAGACTCTTCTAGCCAGATTGAAGCAGCTCCCCCTCGTTCTTCCCTCACTCCTTTTACTCCAGGCAGACCGGGTTGGAAGGGCTTATCATTGGTCAAAATCTGCTCTGTACCAGTTCTGTATTCTCTCTGAGAGGAGAATAATTCTTTACACCTCTTGTCCTTCTTCTACCATTCATTTGCAAAATATTTTGCTAAAGGTGAGACTTAGAGGAAAACATAATTTTATCCTCTTTTTATTTTTCTTTATTTCTTCAAACTGTATCCCACTTTTTTAACATAAACTCCATCTCTCCATTCACCGGACCCCTTTTGGCCATTTTGTATCGTTCAATTAAAGCAGAAGCTTTCACTGAATATACAGTCCTCAGGATAAAAGAGGCACTCAGTGCATTGACCATCCACCTTTCCTTGAAGGTATATTTCACTCAAGAGAGAGGGTAGAGGAGAGCAGAGGAGAGGAGAGGAGAATATTCCCTTAATTTACAAATGTCCTCAGAGAAAATACTCGCTCTCTCCATTCACATGTGTTATTTCTTTGAAACTGTTTTCATATTAGGGGCCAGTTCTTATAGGAGTCAGGACATTGGAGGAAATAAACAGAGTATTTTTTTTATATGTCAAATCATGTCACTAAGATTGGCTAGCACCAACCAAGAATTATTTAGTAGCTACTTCAGAGACAGAGTGGGAAGTCATAGGTGATTTCAAAAGAAAAAGTAGGAGGGATTTTTCTATAAATATGGAGTGTCAATGAAACTAGACATTTTATTCATTTATATTTCAGTTTTCATCAACACCCACCTCACTTGAAGAGCATCTGTGGACATTTTGCCAGAAAAGATCATATGATGTAGACTAAGCTATTGAGAATTATATTCATAGCACATTTGTTGAAGGTCCGCACGTCGCAGAGTCAAGAAATCTGTTTATAACCAACCTTTTTCCAAATAGCTGAGAAAGATAATAACTTTGCCTTCTCCCAATTGGAATGCAAGGAATGCATGAAAACTAAGGGACAATCTTCTATCATCCCTGAATTTATATATCATTTTGGATAAAGGAGATACACTATCCATAAAAATAATATGCATTTTTTTTATAGAATTTTGAGATTTTTGGCAAGTCCTTATAGGAGTCAAGAAAGGCATATTGAATTATTCGTACCTGGGATAAAGAGCAGGGCTACATTTGATTAAATATAATTCTAGGATTGCAACCTGGAAGTTGAGGGGCTGAATTTCCTTCATCACAGATCGAAAACAAGAAGGTGAGACCATAGGAGTTATTTTAATATTTATTTTCCATTTAATTTCCCTATAGAGCAAAGAGGCTGAGCAATTCCAATCTTCCCCCCACCCGGAAGTTAGTGGGGAGGATGGCAGGTCGAGGCATCCCTGGGTGGGGACGGGGTGGCAGCAGGAACTTCCAGGCAGCTACCAAAGGCAGGAAGAGAGTCCAAACTCAATGGATCCAGGAGGCCTCTGGGAGAGGGTCTCTGCAATTCCCAAATTTTGGTTTCTTGGTTCTACCCTGGCGGTGGGGAGCGAGTGTCAGGATTAATGGAATTTAGTATCTATTAATATAGAAGGGATGACAAATGAGCAACATATAGAAAAAAAATTAACTGAGGAGAGATGGCGGTATTCAGAGAACCAAATGGGAAATGAACTGAAATATTCATCAAGGAAGAAATGTAGGTAATGAGTCCCTATTTGTACTCTCAAGAAATTTTAACATTTTTATTAAAAAAAACAAAAAGCTTCCTAGTACATTCTCTTGCCCTAATATTTCCTTCTTTAACCTGTCATGGGTTCTTTTTAAACTATTCCCAATTTGATTTTCTCAGGCTCAAATGATCCCCCCAAAGCAGCAGAACATATGACAACTGGAGTTTTTATACTAATACTTCAGGGCCAGTTTCCTGCTCAGCAACAAGCCTGTCTCACCCAGCTCATCCAAGACTGCTGAAGGTGAACCCAGAGCCTTGGCAGGAGAGACGAAGGGACTCTCCAGGCCTCCTCATGTCCCCTCCAGACTCCACCAGTTGGGACTCTGACTGGAAACCTACAAAGAAACGTGTTTCGGTGAAACCTCCTGTTGACAAGAACAGCAAATTGAAGCAAATTCTTTAGAGAGGTCAGAATTACCTCTGAGGACTACTACTAAGGACACCAGGTTTAGCCACAGGATCATTTTTGCCCCTGCTAATGAACAAAGGGGAAATACAGGACAGGATTCAGGAAAGGGTGCAACCTTTGTGCTGGTGGGGGTAGCATGAAGGGGAAACCGTGGGGCTCCTTTAAAGGGGAAATGGTGTCCTGATTTACGTATCGCTCTGGATAAAAGAGCCCCTCGGGGCATTGGGGTTTGATTTCTTTACACACAGATTTCACATATGAATTTGAATGGATGGAAACATCTCCGAACAATTAAGCAAGACTTTTCTTATTGTTATTATCAGGGCATACCAAAAGGAGAGAACTAGAGAACTTTGTTGGGGAAAGCGTTTAAAGACGAGAAAAATAAAGCATGTGCTGAAAATAATTTAAACAGCCCTGTCAGAGACTGAACATGAAAAAAGGCCACCTCTGAGTCCAGGATCTTTGCTCCACAGTTCTTCCCTTGACCATGTTCTTTGAAGAAACCCAAAACAAAGGAATGTAGATCAAGCCATAAGGCACAATTTGGAAGGCAGAGTGGAATTGCCCTTACATGTCCAGGTTGCAAAATCATAATCAAAGAACTCACAGGCAAATTAGAAACAGCTGGACCCTGTGGAGTCTTTTTTGTTCTATTAGCTTGGTTTTCACTCAGCAGTTGGATGGATTTTTGATACTGGGGGTGGTGATGGTGGTGACTAGTTTTTTATGGTGATTTCATTGGTTTCTAGCTGCCAAGGTTGATTCTGCAAGATGGGCAGCCATAGCTATTGAAATAATAATAATGGCAACTCTCACATTAATATTAACCTGACCAAATACACTCTCCTTGTGAGTGAGAAACAGAAATCAATCACTGTTTTCCAAAGAATTCTGTTTGCTCCTTATTTAGCAGCGCCCATCTCTTGTCAACTCAGACATGGCCAGAGTGAACACTGCGGCTTCTCGAGATGTGGCTTTTCCTTGTGATTTTTCAGTGATCTCTTAGGAAAATAAGAGTAAATAAAATCTTGCCTCCAAAATGAGACAAAGTCTGCAGACAATTGCTTTATTCCTTTGCCCCACCCCCACCCCACACATGGGGAAAGCACATTCAGTGTGACAACACTGCCCCCTGCTGTAAAATGGGAGGAGGGGAGACATCTACTTAATTTTCCCAGGAGATTCTTGCATTAAACTATGAATTATGGCTAAGATGAAATGAAGGATCTCCAGGAGATCTAAACAGGTTTAGGGAGAAATCTGAACCTGATCTTCCATTATATTGTAGGAAATTCCTTTCAATGGGTTACTTTCTGCGGGATTGTATTTTCTGGAGATGGGGGGTTGTCTTCTCTTTTCTCTTAAATCTCATAAATTTATAGAAAGAATTGGTTAGGAAAAACCTTCTAGCTCATCTAATAGAAACCGTCCTTAAGAGGTGGCCATCCAGGTCCTGTCTGCAGACCAGCCACCAAAGGAGACTGCTCTGCCCGTGCTGAACAGAGGCTGCCCTGTCCCTCCCTCATCCCAGGTTCCCTCTAGGCACACAGGATGGCAGCGTTGATCATCTGTCAAAGTCTGGTCTGCACTAGTTTTGAGTTTTTATTGAGAGCAGAATAATCCTTATGGTCCCTGCTGTTGAGAAATTCTGTATAGCTGAGAAGCATGAAACAGTGAGGGAAGCAGGCATTTCATCCTTAATCTGTATGGAGCAGAGAGTGTTGCTTCGTAGAGAGGACCACAAATCATGGCTCCCTGGATAATGAAGTTAGAATGAACCCTCCATAAAAGTTTGTTTGAAACTGTAGGAGT
Organism: Candoia aspera; assembly: GCF_035149785.1. NCBI lineage: Eukaryota > Metazoa > Chordata > Lepidosauria > Squamata > Candoiidae > Candoia > Candoia aspera. Next base: position 112,362,295 of record NC_086156.1, on the reverse strand, counting down.
TCTTCTTGGATAATTCCTTTTCCATGGCTTAAATTTTACATATTTGCTTGGATGGGCCCCTTTTAATTCAGGCAGATTTTGTGAGCCTCTTTCATATTTCACCAAGAGGTTGCTGCTATGTGGGCAAGAGAGAAGTCATGGAGAGGCTGAGCAATTTAGCCTGCTGGAGGAAAATGAACAAAGGACTCTTCATCGCAAATGTTTACTATAATTTCTATTTTATCCTCATGGAAGCTGCTGGAGAAGTAGGCAAGTTCAAAGGGACAACCACAGGTATTATTTCAGTGATCGTCAGATACGGTATTGTGTGCAAGGGCTCCCAATACCAGGTACCATTACCAGTCTGTTCTAATTGTAGAGGCAGAGGTTCCCTTCGTCTTCAGTTCAAGAAGAGAATATCTTGTCAGGCTTCCGATTTCCTCCAGCAATCCAGAGGTTTGGCCGGAGAGGTGGAAGGACTCTCCAGGTCTTGTCACATCCGCTCCAGACTCCACCAGTTGGGCCTCGGACTGAACTCCTAAAAAAAATAATGGTGTTTCAATAAACTCTCCTGTTTTAAGGAATTAAAATGCAAAGAAACTCTGTATAGAGGGAAGTGTTATATCTGACCACTGCTAGTAAATGCACCAAGTTTCGCTACAAGATCATTGCATATCCCTTGAATGAATGGAGGGAAATTGACAGGAAGGGATTCAGGAGAGGGCACAAACTTTGTGTTGGTGGGTGTAGCCTGGAATGGAAACCAGGGGGCTCCTTTAAAGAGGAAATTGAGCCTTGGTTTCATATTGCTTCTCTTAAAAGAGCCCTTCAGTGCATCCACATAAAGATTTCTTTGCACATACCTTTGACACATGAATTTGAATTAATGGAAATATCTCAGAGCAATCAAGCAAGACTTTTTATTATTATTATTATTACTATCTCGCTCGTCTAGTATAAACCATCCCTAACTGGTGGGGAGCCAGACCCCCTCTGCAGACCTCCAACCAAAAGAGTCTGTTCCAGCCAGATTAAAGCAGCTCCCCCACATTCTTCCCTCGCCCTTGTTTTACTCCAGGCAGAGCGGGTTGGAAGGGCATATTGTTGGTCAGAACCTTCTCTATACGAGTTTTGTATTCTGCCTGATAGGAGCATAACTCTGAACATCCCTTGTTCATCTTCTACCATTCATTCAGGGTGGATGACTCTGGTTTTACGAGATATGGGAGTTAGAGGAAAACATATTTTTATCCTCATTTTATTTTTCTTTATTTCTTCAAACTGTATCCCACTTTTTTACATAAATTCCATCTATACATTCACAGGAGCCCTTTTGGCCATTTTGTATGGTTCAGTTAAAGCAGAAGCAGTAAATGAGTATAGAGTCCTCAGGAAAAAAAGAGGCACTCAGTGCATTGACCTTCCACCTTTCCTTGAAGGTATATCCCACTGAGGAGAACAGGGGAGAGGAGAGGAGAGGAGAGGAGAGGAGAATTGTCCCTTAGTTTTCAAATGTCCTCAGAGAAAATACTCACTCTCTCCATTCACATGAGAGATTTCTTTGAAACTGTTTTCAGATTATGGGTGAGTTCTTATAGGAGTCAGGACATTAGAGGAAATAAAGCGAGTAAATTTTTTAATATGTCAAATCATGACACTAAGATTGGTAAGCACCCAACAAGAATTATTTAATGGCTTCTTAAGAGACAGAATGGGATGGCATAGGTGATTTCAAAAGAAAAAAAATATGTGGGATTTTTCTATAAATATGGAGTGTCAATGAAACTAGACATTTTATTCATTTATATTTCAGTTTTCATCATCATCCATCTCACTTGAAGAGCATCTCTGGGCATTTTACGATAAAAGTTCATATGATGTAGAGTAAGCTATTGAGAATGATAAGCATAGCACAATCGTTGAAGGTCCACACATCACAAAGTCAAGGAATCTGTTTATAACAAACCTTTTTCCCAAATGGCTGAGAAAGATAATCAATCACTTTGTCGTCTCCCAGTTGAAATGCAAGAAATGCATGAAAACTAAAGGACAATCTTCTATCATCCCTGAATGTATAAATAATTTTGGATAAAAGAGATACACTATCCATACAGATAATTTGTATTTTTTTTATAGAATTTTGAGATTTTGGGCAAGTCCTTATAGGAGTCAAGACAGGAGTGTTGAATAATTCGTACCTAGGATAAAGAGCAGAGCTACATTCCATTAAATAAAAACTTAGCATTGCCACGTGGAAGTTGTGGGTTTCATTTTCATAAATCACAGATCAAAAACTTCAAGGTGAGACCATAAGAGTTATTTCAATATTTTTTCCTTTAACTTTCCTGTTGAGCAAAGAGGCTGAGTAATTCCAATCTTTTCCCCACACAGAAGTTAGTCGAGGGGATGGCAGGTCGAGGCCTCCCTGGGTGGGGAGGGGGTGGCAGCAGGACCTGCCAGGCAGCTACCAAAGGCTGGAAGAGAGTCCAATCTCAACAGACCCAGGAGCCTTCTGGAAGGAGATCACTGCAATTCCCAAAGTTTTGGTTCCTTGACTCTTCCCGGCATTATGGAGGGAGTGTCAGGATTAAGGGAATATAATATATATAAAAAGAGAAGGAATGGGAAATTCGTATCATGTAGATACTTGAAAGAATTAGGGCTTTGAAGGCTATTCTTGGTCGGAGGTGAGGAAACATTTTTTCTAATATGACTTTCCCTGGAATTGACTAGAGAACCCCGATCTCTGTTCCTTTGCTATTAGAAGTATTTTTACATGACCCCGTTTAGGCCACCATTGGCCTGATGTTTTTAGGCCTCATTTTCTGGCTTCTGCCCCCTTCCTTGGTGTCAGACCACACCAAACTCTTGCAGGCCTTGCAGCTTCCTTATTAGATTAGTAGATTTCTACTCCTAGCACAGGAAAATGCTTTTAAACATATTTAAACTTTCAAATGCCTATATTTGTGGACAGTCGTGTATGTGTTTGTGTGTCCGTGTGTGTGTGTACATATAGGTAGTACATCTATGGAGAGAGGGAGAGAGGATATATAGACACAGAAACAAATGCACATAAAGAGGGAGAGGGGCAGATCTCCATCTCAAGAAAGAGTAAACGAGGGTTCAACTTCCAAACCCATAAAAGAATGAAGAGTTCTAATTACTGAATCAATTCTGTATTTCCTGATACTTTTTGAGAGCAGAACTTGAGAACAATTTTGCTTTGCTGTCTTTCAGGAGGATTAAAAAAAAAAGACTATTCAATTTATATTCTGTACTGAGATTGGCCATTTTCTTCCTATCCAAAAGGAGAACAGCTCCCACAATGCCCAGGCCAAGATCAGCTGTTGGTCCCTCTTGTCACTCAGGGAGCTTTCTGAGGTCCCTCTCAATTCTCCTGGGAAAATCCAGCCTTCTGGGGCTGAGCTGACTTGCAGAGCTGCTCAGAGGAAGGGAAAGTTTTTGCCAGGCTTCAGACTCACTTCCCCTCACTGTGTCTCTCGCACAGTAATAGACAGCCGTGTCCTCTGGCTTCAGGCTGTTCATTTGCAGATAGAGTTGGCTTTTGGAGTTGTCCCTGGAGATGGTGAAGCGTCCCTTGACTTTATCCGAATAGTAAATGGTACCTGAAGTATGGCTTATTTGTGCCACCCATTCCAGCCCTTTCTTGGGAGCCTGTCGCACCCAACTCATGTAGTAGCTGCTGAAGGTGAACCCAGAGGCTTGTCAGGAGAGACGGAGGGACTCTCCAGGCCTTCTCACATCCCCTCCAGACTCCACCAGCTGGGCCTCTGACTGGACACCTACAAAGAAACGTCTTTCAGTGAAATCTCATGTATACAAGAATTAAAATAGAAAGAAACTCTGTATAGAGGGAAAAATTACCTCTGAGGACTGCCAGAAAGGACACCAAGTTTAGCCACAGGATCATGTTTGCCCCCTATAATGAATGGAGAGGAGTTGATATGAAAGGATACAGGGAGGTGCACAAGCTTTGTGTTGGTGGGTGTAGCCTGACAAGGAAAACCGTGTGTCTCCTTTAAAGGGGAAATGTTGGCCCCATTTACATATCACTAAGCATAAAAGAGCCCCTCAGGGCATTGAGGTATAGATGTCTTTCAACACACCTTTCACCTACAGGACAGAGGAGAAAGGGCAGTTTAGACTGGAATAGTTAAAGCAAGATCTGACAGAACCTCCTCAATTCAGCTAAGGGTTTTAAGGTGACAGAAAGAAATCATGCCCTGAAATTTCCTTAAACAGCCACATTAGAGCCTGGACATGGAAAGGATGGCACATCGGAGTTCAGGATGGTGGCTCCAAAGTTGTTCCCTTGACCACGTTCTTTGGAAGACACCCAAAATAAGTGAATATTCGACCAAGCCATAAGGCCCAGTTTGTAAGCCACAGTTGAATTTTACATACACATCCAAGTCTCAAAGTTGGAATTAAAAAAAATCATATTGGAAGCCTGAAGGGTGTTCCATATTAGTTTGGTTTTTAACTCACAGTTTTATGGATTTCATATATTGGTTTTTGTTTTTTTTGCTTGCCATTTTTTATGGTCTTCTTATTTGCCCAGAGTTAATTCATACAGATACTAATAAAAATGCCTTTCCTACACTTACCCCATTGACTGAGAAATACAAATAAATGACATTGTATTTTCCAAACAATTCAGTTGGTTCTTTATTTAGCAAAGTACACCTGTTGTCAACTCAGTTAGGACTTTGTTGTGAGGAATGTAATCTCTTGGGATGTCAAACTGTCTTGAGGTCTTTTCAATGAAATCTTAGGAAAATAAGAGTAAAAATAATGATGTCTCTGAAATGACACAATGCCTGTAGACCCTTCCTCTATTCCCATCCCACACCCCACCCACACCCCACAAACATATCCAAAGCGATTCCATGTGGCAACACTGCCCCCTGGTGCAAAATATGAGGATCAGAGGCATCTCCATAACTTTCCCAGGAGATTCTTGGATTAAAAACTTAGAGCTCAGAAGAAATGAAAGATCTCCAGGAAACTTAAGCAGGTCTAGGAACAAATCCAAAGCTGTTGTTCTGTTATATGATAGGAAATTACTTTTGATTGGTTACACTAGGAGATAATGTATTTTCTGGAGGTCATGTATTCTTTTGCTTTTTCCTCCTAAATGTCATGAAACCATGTACATAATGAGTTGGGAAGGACCATCTAGGTATAAAGTTCGATTCTGCCCCTGCCTCTAAAAACGAAACTTATGCAGAGCCAGAAGGAGAGAACAAAACTTAAGGGAGAATTGAGGAATTGGAAACCAGGAGTGACTCAGCAGAGCGGGAAAATGCGGAGATGCTGATTGGGCAGAAACTGGAGGGAGATTTAAATCCCCCAATCAGTGCTTGTGAAAGGAGAGCTGAGAAGTGAGCAAAGCGAAAGGCAACACGATTGGCTACTGAGGAGAAATGGCATTAAAAGGATTAGATAAAAAGGCTTCCATGCAAAGAGCAAGCTGCCAGAGACAACCGATCCACAGAGCTCACCGCTTCCTTAGGAGAGTCCTTACCAGAATGTGGAGCCTCCCCTGTAGCTGACACGGAATCAGAACCAGCTCCTTCTACTGACATGGATTTACTACCTCCTCCTCACACTGTCCCAGCCAAGTCCTGTATTCCCTCTGCAGTCAAGCCTTGTTCAAGCAACCTAGCCAAGCAACATTGTGCCTTCCGATCCCAGCTATGCCTCGCTGAGTCCAGTGTTACCTTTTGTTCCAAGCCAAGTCTTACCAAGTCCAGCCTTGCATTCTGATCAAAGGCATATCTTGCAAAGTCCAACCGCACTCCCAGACACAGGTCTTGTCTTGTCGAGTCCAGTTGTACTTCCAGATTCAAGCCTTCTCTTGCCAAGTTCATCTGTGTTTCCAGATTTGAGCCTCATTCTGCCAAGTCCAGCCATGCTTCCAGATCTAAGCCTTGCCTTGCTGAGTCCAGCCTTGTCTCCAGATTCAAGCCTGGTCTTACTGGTCCAGCCGAGTCCAGTCCTGTCTCCAGCTCCCAGCTCTCTCTTGCCATTCCAGCCAAGTCAAGCCCTGTCTCCAGTTCCAAACCTCATCTAGTCAGTCCACCCAAGCCTTGTCTCGCCTCCAGTTCGAAGCCTAGTCTAGTCTTGTTGCTCCAGCAGAGCCCTATCTTGCTGCCACTGTCAAGCCTAGCCTCACCTCCTTGCTGGTCCCTGCAACTTTGACTTGTCTTCCTCCACTACCTGGATGAACTTGAGTGAATAGTGCTATTTAAAATATGAACTCTTTTCTGATGTAAATAGTTAATTGTAAATAAAGAACTCCCTTTTGTAGTCTGCCTGGCTGTCTCTTAGGCCAAACAGGACACTAGGTCATTGAGTAAAAACCACCCCTGAGAGGTGGGGAGCAAGACCCTCTCTGCAGACCTCCAAACAAAAGAGGCCATTCTAGCCAGATTAAAGCAGAGCAGCCCCATATTTCCCTCACCCCCATTTTACTCCAGGCAGTCAAGGTTGGAAGTTTTTATCATTTGTCATAATCTGCTCTAAACTAGTTTTGTATTCTGTCTGATAGGAGAATAATTCTGAACATCCCTTGTCCATCTCCAACCATTCATTCAGGGTGGATGACTGTGGTTTTACTAAATATGGGACTTAGAGGAAAATATAATTTTATCCTCTTTTTATTTTCTTTATTTCTTCAAACTGCATTCCACTTTTTTTTACATAAATTCCATCTCTACATTCACAGGACCCCTTTTGGTCATATTGTATGGTCCAATTAAAGCAGAAGCAGTAACCGATTATAGAGTCCTCAGGAAAAAATAGAGGCACTCAGTGCATTGACCTTCCACCTTTCCTTGAGGGTATATTACAGAGAGGAGAGGAGAGGAGAGGAGAGGAGAGGAGAGGAGAGGAGGGAAGGGGAGGGGAGGGGAGGGGGGAAGGGAGGGGAGGGGAGAGGAGAGGAGAGGAGAGGAGAGGAGAGGAGAGGGGTCCCTTAATTTACAAATGTCCTCAGAGAAAATACTCGCTCTCTCCATTCACATGATAGATTTCTTTGAAACTGTTTTCATATTATGGGCCAGTTCTTATATGAGTCAAGATGTTAGAGGAAATAAAACAAGTAATTTTTTTATATGTCAAATCATGACACTAAGGTTGGCTAGCACTGACCAAGAATTGTGTAATAGCTACTTACGAGATAGAATGGGAAGTCGTAGGTGATTTCAAAAGAAAAAGTAGGAGGGATTTTTCTATAAATATGGAGTGTCAATGAAACTAGACTTTTTATTCATTTATATTTCAGTTTTCATCATCACCCATCTCAATGAAGAGAGTCTCTGGGCATTTTAGGATAAAAGTTCATGTGATGTAGACTAAGCTATTGAGAATGGTATGCATAGCTCAATCGTTGAAGGTCCACATGTCTCAAAGTCAAGAAATCTGTTTATAACCAACCTTTTCCCAATTGACAGAGAAAGATAATCAATCACTTTGCCTTCTCCCAGTTGGAAAGCAAGAAATGCATGAAAACTAAGGGACAATCTTCTGTCATCCCTAAATTTACATATAATTTTAGATAAAGGAGATACACTATCCATTCACATAATATGGATATTTTTAAAAGAATTTTGAGATTTTGGGCAAGTCCTTATAGGAGTCAAGACAGGCGTGTTGAATAATTCTTAACTAAGATATAGAGCAAGGTTAAATTTGATTAAATAAAAAGCTAGCATTGCCATGTGGAAGTTGTGGGGTTGATTTTCATAAATCACAGATCAAAAAGTACAAGGTGAGACCATAGCAGTTATTTCAATATAACTTCCCTTCATTTTGTCCAAGTAGTAAGTGCTAGATGAACCAATCGCTGCAACCCATTCCAGTCCTTTCCCTCGAGACTGTCTCACCCAGAGCATCCAATAGCTGCTGAAGGTGAATCCAGAGGCTTGGCAGGAGAGGTGGAGGGACTCTCCAGGCCTTCTCAGGTCCCCTCCGGACTCCACCAACTGGGCCTCTGACAGGACACCTAAAATAAAAGTTGTTTTAATGAGCTCTCCTTTATGCAAGAATTAAAATGGAAAGAACCTGAATAGGAGGGAAACAATTACCTCTGAGGACTGCTAGGAAGGAAACCAAATTCAGCCACAGGATCATTTTTGCTCCCGTTAAAGATTAGAGGGGACTTGACAGGAAAGGATTCAGGAAGGGGCACAAACTTTGTGTTGGTGGGTGTAGCCTGAAAAGAGACACCCTGGGGCTCCTTTAAAGGGGAAATTGTGGCCTGATTTACATATTGCTCAGCATAAAAGAGCCCCTCGGGGCCTTGAGGTATAGATTTATTTCAGAATGGTGTTTCATTAAGGTCTCCTGTATACAAAACTTAAAATAGAAAGAAACTCTGTATACAGGGAGAAATTACCTCTGAGGATGGCTAGGAAGGACACCAAGTTTAGCCACAGGATGATTTTTGCCCCCTCAAATGAATGGAGGGAAATTGATAAGAAAGGGTTCAGGAAAGTGCAGAAACTTTGTGTTGGTTGGTGTAGCCTGAAAAGGAAAACCATGGGCTGCCTTTAAAGGGGAAATGGTGCCCTGATTTACATTTCACTCGGCTTAAAAGAGCCCCTCATTTCGTTGACTGAGAGATTTCTTTGCACACACCTTTCACACATGATTTTGAATTGATGGGGATATCTTCAGAAAAATCAAGGGAGACTATCTCTCTTTTCATTGTGAGTACATTGGAGAAAGGACAACTTTTCACTGGAGTAATTAAAGCAGGATCACGAAAAACCTCAGCATTTCAGGAAAGCTTTTCAAAGTAAGAGAATGAAAATTTCCACTCAGAATATTTTAAATAGCCATGTTAGAGACCATACATGAAAAAGATAGCACGTGTGAGTTCAGAATGTTGGCTCCACCGCTGTTCCCTTGACCACGTTCCTTGGAAGAAACCCAAAACAACAGAATGCAGACCAAGCCAGAAGGCACCATTATAAGCCACAGTTGAATGGCACTTAGGTGTCCAAGTCACAAAGTCAGATTCAGAGAAAACCCAGGCAAGGCGGAAAAGCTGGACCCTCTGTGGTCCTTTCTGTTTATTAGATTGGTTTTAACTTGACCTTTGTATTAATTTTATTTATTGCTTGTTTTGGGGTTGCCATTTTGTACAGTGATTTTATTGGTTGCCAGCTGCCCAGAGCTGATTCCGCAAGATGGGTCGCTGTACAAGTTGAAATAATGATAACGGCAAGACGAAAACTGATTCTAATGCCATGAAATACACTCTCTCTGTGAGTGGGAAATACACATATTTTTCTTATTCCCCAAGGAATTCAGATCGCTCAATATTTAGCAGAGAACATCTTCTGTCAACTCAGACATGGCCTGGGTTAGGATTGTGGCCTCTTGAGATGTAACATTTCCTTGTGAGATTTTCAGTGATCTCTTTGGAACATAAGAGTAAAGAAAATCTTCCCTCCAAAATGAGTCAAGGTCTGCAGACAGTTTCTTTATTCCCCTGCCACACCCCCACCCCACAGATAGGGAAAGCAATTCAGTGTGACAGCACTGCCCCCTGGTGTAAACCATGAGAAGAAGCATCTACTTTACTTACCCAGGAAATTCTTGCTTTCAAAAATGGTAATTAGGGCTGAGAAGAAATGAAGGATCTCGAGGAGAGAGGAAATCAATGTTGAAGTGTTAGTCTATGACTGTTTGCATTTTCTGTGGATGGGGGATTCTTAGTTTTTCTCGGAAACAAAGGGCAAGTCACTCATGCCCTAGTCAACCCTTAGCCTGACTCACACGACACATTCTATGTGGGGCTATAATTACACATCTCCATCTCAGGTGAAGTAAGCGATGCCGTGACCGCCCTCTCTCGGTGCGTGGGTGCTGTGGGAGCCGGGATGGGAAACAACTGATCCCTGGGAAGACAGAGTGGCTGTCAGTTAATGGCTCTTCTGTATCCAGAAATGTGCCAACTCTATTTCTGGATGTGGTCACACTGCCCCAGACAGAACAGCTGTGGAATCTGGGGTTCCTCCTGGACTCACGACTCCTGCTCAAAGAGCAGGTGGCAGTTGTGGCCAGGAGGGCCTGTGCTCAACTTCACCTTGTGCATCAGTTGCGCCCCTTCCTGGATCGAGAGGCCTTTTGAATGGTCAGTCATGTCCTGATCATCTCCCATATAGACTATTGCAATGGACTCTACATGATGCTGAACTTGAAGAGTGTCTGGAAGCTACAGCTTGTCCAGAATGTGGCCCCGCAGGCAATTCTTGGTGCCCCAAGATCAGCACACATAACACCTTGCTGTGCGAGCTGCACTGGGTACCAGTCTGCTTCCTGGTCCAATTCAAGGTGTTGCTTCTTACTTTTAAAGCCCTACATGGCATGGGTCCAAACTACCTGAGATACTGTCTCATCCCTATCATATTGACCCTCCCAACCTGTACTGCAGAGAGGTCCTGTTTTGGACCCTGTCTGCAAGAGAATTCCCTCTGGCGGGGTCCAGCATGTGGGCTTTATGTGTAGTTACTCCTGTCCTCTGGAACATTCTCCCCCCAGAGGTGAGACAGGTCTCCTCGCTCCTGGACTTCCATAAAAAACTAAAAGCCTGGTTCTGCCAGCATGTCTGGAGCAGGAAGGGGAATAGCCATTTGTGGGGATGGCTGGTGCCCTAGAATGGCCCTTTATACTAATGGACTGAGATACAATCTTTAGCCATCTGGATTTTATTACATTTTATATTTTTATTATTTATATTCATATTTATTCTATTTATAATGGTATTGAGTTTTAAACATCCGTTGTAAACCGCCCAGAGTCCCTCCTTTGGGGGGAGATGGCTGGTGACAAAATTCAATTAATCAATCAATAAATAAACTTTCCAGTCCTATGAAAAGTGAATGTGTGAGGAACGTGAGGTCAGATATCTGAACAGAAAGAATCTTTGCTACAATCTACTTTGGATATAAGAAAGGTAGTTTACTAAGATGCAGTGACTTGGAGTCCGCCAACCCCTCCTTAGGTCCACTGTGATTTCCTGCCTCTCGTTTGAAATTGAATCTTTACGACTTCTGTCAGTTTACGATCCAGCTCTCCAGCTGCATTCAGTTACCAGGCAAGTCGAAAGCCCAAACAACCCATTGGCATTTCCGTTGTCATGGCTGGCGCCATCTCTGTTCTTCAGGCCACAAAGGACTCGTCTCCCCTCCCTCCTATGCAACCCATGAGAGGGGGGAAGTAGCAGAACCTGTTCCTGGGATCCAACCCTGAAAAACCTGGAAGAACAGAACTGAACTGAGGAGACTTTATTCATATCCTTTTTAGCATGAAAAAGGAAATAATACCTTAAACTTTTTTTGGGGGGCGGGGATACTATGCAATACTTGTGACCAGCAGATTGTAAATTAGGAAGGAAGGGAAGTCTTCATTTCTTGCTCTAATTTACCAGACCAATAGTGACCTTAGAAAAAAGAATTCAGGCTTAAATGGACTTTGGCCCATAAAGAAAAGAAATTTCCTTTAGCCCTTACCTCCTCTCACTTATCAATGCAAATTTGTTTTCCAGAAGCAATTCAGGAAGTGTTTCTGAGTAAAGGAAAGTCCCCTGTTGGCCTCAGATAGACTTTCTTGTGTTACGTCTCTTATAAAACCGAATAGTTGGGTCTCCAGAAGTCACACAGGGAAAAGCAAGAAATCATTGCAGAAAAAACATTATCTCAGAGGACTGAGAAAGATGAAGGGATCACTTTGCATTCTCCAAACTGGAAAGAATAGATATTTGCAAATTGATGGACAGGAGATGGAAAAAGAGTCACTTTCCATTCACATTATACTTTCCTTGGAAACAATTTTGTTATTATTGGCAAATCCTTCCAGATTGAAAATTTTAATTCTTACTAAACAGGACAAAGGATAGAGTTACATTTGAGGAAATAAAACTCTCGCTTTGCCATGTGGAATTGGTCAGTCCTACTTTTCCTCAGTCACGCACTGAAACCTAGACGTCCACAAAATAAGGCCATCAGATTTATTTCATTTTTTTTTCCCTCTTTCAATCTCACTGTTAAGGAAAGAGGCGGAAGGACTCCAGTCTTCCCCACACCCTGAAGTTAGTGGGGAGGACTCCAGGTCAAGGCATCCCTAGGTTGATAGGTGGTGGCAGCAGGACCAACCAGGCTTCTACTCCAAGGCAGGAAGGCAGTCCAAAATATAAAGACCCAGAGGACTTTTGGGAGAGGAGGTTTGAAACTGGCAAAGTTTGACTCTCTTGGCTCTGCCCAGCTGAGGGGAGAGAGCTTCTGGATCAAGGGAATTGGAACGTGGAATGAATGAGAAAAAAACAACACGTAGAAAAGAATTGAAAAGGGGAGAGTTGGTGATATGGAGAACCAAAGGGGACTGAAATGTGAAATAAGTTAAGGAAGAATTGTAGGTAATCACCTTTCTACCTCAAATTAAATTTAAACTTTTTAAAAACTGCCTAGTTCTTGCTACTGCCCTGAATATTCCTTGGTCTCCCCTACAAAAGGGCTAACCAGCTTCCGTACTGATAATTCCAACTTCAGGTCTGTGTTCCCACTTGCTATGATGGACAGGAATCTGCTTCTTCTCAGTCCTAATACACACATTCAACCTTCTGTGACTGAATCAACTTGGCTCAGAGGAAGAAAAAATAAAATGCCTTTGTTTTGAATTCTTCTTAAAAATGATAGGATGGGTCTTTGAAGCTTGGACACTAGAGGGAACTTGGAGGAACTCAACATTACAACGAAGGAATATGAAGTGTAGGTGTGTGGAAGCAAAGGAATGAACTTACCGATTCAACACAAATGAAGTACAATAAAAGAGACATCAGGAGCTACCTGTGAAATTTACATTTTCAGAAATTTTCAGGAAAAAAAATGGCAGATTGAAATCCAAAAGAGGGGAGGGACTGTGCTCCCTCAACATCTTGGCACCCCTCCTTGGATCTCACTGCAATGTGTCTCTGTACTACGGCATAACTTCGAAATGCGGAAAAAGTGATTAATCCTTACCAATGACCAAAGGTGCCTTTTCTTCAGGTTAAATAAAGCTGTGCAAGGCAGGTCTCTGCCAATTCAGAACACTCTTTCTAGAGTCCATTCTTCAACTCAGTGTGGACAACATTTGTTGAACACCCACAAGAATATAACACATTTTTTCTCCAAACCTTGTGATAAAGCTTTGTTTCCTCATAGATGGCTTCTTAAAGAAATTAGAATTGATTAGATGCCAGCATGACTCCAGGAGAGGAAACAATTCTTTGCAAACTACACTTTCTGGGTCCAATCAACAGCCATGGTCAAGGAGAACAGGTTACTGTTCAATTGTCCTGCTGTGTGGGCTGAGAAAGGGAAAGGAATCATTCTGTATCTTCAAGTGAGTTCACTTTACCGGAAAAGAGGAAAGAAAGACTGGTGTTGACATTGCCTTGTCTTGCAAAGGGAGCTGTAATTGCAGTGAGTTTTCATCGAAAAATGGTGGAAATGATCAGCCTCAGAAGTGTCATCCCCTCTGAATAAACCCTTTCTACTGGCTCCATATTCAGGGGGATTTTGCAGACCAACAGTGCCCCCTAGTGGAAAACTGGAGAAGATGAGGCAGAAGCCTTAACCCACCAAGGAGATGCCTGTATTCTAATCGGGGAAGGGAGGTAGGAAGAAGTTACTGAGCTCCGGAAGACCAAAACAGGTCCAGTGAGAGAGGTGGGGATAGAATCAGGGTTCTCAATAATTAGGGCTGTGAAGGTCAAGCTTTTGCAGGAGGTGGGGAGGCAATTTTCTTAAACCACCTAGAACATGACTTTCCCTGGAATTGACTTGAGAACCCCTTCCTTTGCTATTATAAGTATTATAACATGACCGCATTTAGGCCACCGTTGGCCTGATGTTTTTAGGCGTTATTGTCTGGCTTCTGCCCCCTTCCTTGGTGTCACACCACACCACACTGTTGCAGGTCTTGCAGCATCCTTATTTGATTAGTAGATTTCGACTGCTAGCAGATTAAAATGATTTTAAACATATTTAAAATTTCAAATGCCTATCTGTGTGGGCAGGGGTTCATTTGTGTGTGTGTGTGTGTCTGTGTTTGCATATATGTAGTACATCTATGGAGAGAGGGAGAGAGGATATATAGACACAGAAACAAATGCACACAAAGAGGGAGGGGGAAGATCTGTGTCTCAAGAAAGAGTAAATGAGGGTTGAACTTCAAAACCAATAAAATAATGAAGAGTTCTAATTACTGAATTAATTCTCTATTTCCTGATACCTTTTGAGAGCAGAACTTGAGAAAAATTTCCCTTTGCTGTCTTTCAGGAGGGTACTGAGATTTGCCATTTTCTTCCTATCCAAAAGGAGAACAGATCCCTGAATGCCCAGGCCAAGATCAGCTTTTCCTTCCTCTTGGCACACAGGCAGCTTTCTCCGGTCCCTCTCAAGTCTCCTGGGAAAATCCAGCCTTCTGGGGCTGAGATGACTTGCAGAGCGGCTCAGAGGAAGGGAAGGTTTTTGCCAGGCTTCAGACTCACTTCCTCCCACTGTGTCCCTTGCACAGTAATAGACTGCCGAGTCCTCCGGCTTCAGGCTGTTCATTTGCAGGTAGACTTGGCTTTTGGAGTTGTCCCTGGAGATGGTGAAGCGTCCCTTCACAGACTCTGCATAGTACTGTTTACTGGAATCGTACCAAATAACTGCAACCCATTCCAGCCCTTTCCCAGGGGCCTGTCTCACCCAGCTCATGTGGTAGCCCCCGAAGTTGAACCCAGAGGCTTGGCAGGAGAGGCGGAGGGACTCTCCAGGCCTCCTCACGTCCCCTCCGGACTCCACCAACTGGGCCTCTGACAGGACACCTAAAATAAAAGTTGTTTTAATGAGCTCTCCTTTCTGCAAGAATTAAAATGGAAAGAACCTGAATAGGAGGGAAACAATTACCTCTGAGGACTGCTAGGAAGGAAACCAAATTCAGCCACAGGATCATTTTTGCTCCCATTAACGTATAGAAGGGAATCAACAGGAAAGGATTCAGGAAAGGGCACAAACTTTGTGTTGGTGGGTGTAGCCTGAAAAGAGACACCCTGGGGTTGCTTTAAAGGGGAAATTGTGGCCTGATTTACATATCACTCAGCATAAAAGAGCCCCTCGGGGCTTTGAGGTATAGATTTATTTCAACACACCTTTCACTCACGGGACATAGGAGAAAGAGCAGCTTTACACTGGAATAATTAAAACTTCTGACAGAAGCTCCTCATTTCAAGTAAGGGTTTTAAGGAGACAGAAAGACATCAGCCATTGAAATTTCCTTAAATAGCCACGTTACAGTCTGGACATGGAAAGGATGGCACATCGGAGTTCAAAATTGTTCCCTTGACCACGTTCTTTGGAAGACACCCAAAATAATTGAATGCAGACCAAGCCATGAGGTTCAATTAATAAGACACAGATCAATTTTACAGACACATCAAATTCTCAAAGTTTTAATATAAATCATTGGAAGACTGTACAATGTTTCTTATTGGTTTGGATATTTACTCAGGAACCATACTGGTTACAAATATTGGGGCGTTTTTGGGTTGCCATTTGTATGGTCTTCTTATCTGTTTTTGACTGCCCAGAGTTAATTCATACTAAGGCTCATAAAACTCCCTCTCCTACACTTATTCCATGGACTGAGAAACATAAATAAATGACTTTGCATTTTCCAAACAATTCAGTTTGTTCTATATTTAGAAAAGCACATCTGTTCTCAGCTCGGATGTGGCTTCATGGTGAGGAATGTAATCTCTTGGGATGTCAAATTTCTCTGAATTGCCTTCAGTGGTCTCTCAGGAAAATGAGAGTAAAAGTAATGATGCCTCTGAAGTGAGACAAGGCCTGCAGACCCTTCCCTTGTTCCCCTCCCCCAACCCCACCCCACACACATGCAAAGCAATTTGGTGTGACAACACTGCCCCCTGGTGGAAAACCTGAGGAGGGCAGGCATCTACTTAACTTTCCAAATAGATTCTTGCATTCAGAAATGGTAATTAGGGCTCCAAAGTAATGAAAGAGCTCCAGGAAAATTAAGCTGGTCTATGGAGTAATCAAAAACCTCACTTTTGTTATATGACAGGAAATTCCTTTTGATGGGTTATTCTATGAGATACTGTATATTCCTGATGTCGTGTATTCTTATTTTTTCTCCTAAATATTATGAAATCGTGTAAAAATGAGTTGAGAAGGACCATCTCGGTCATCTAGTACAAACAATCCCTAACTGGTGGGGAGCCAGACCCTCTCTGCAGACCTCCAACGAAAAGAGGCTCTTCTAGCCAGAATGAAGCAGGTCCCCCTCGTTCTTCCCTCGCCCTCATTTTACTCCAGGCAGACCGGGTTGGAAGGGCATTTTGTTGGTCAGAACCTTCTCTATATGAGTTTTGTATTCTGCCTGATAGGAGCATAACTCTGAACATCCCTTTTTCATCTTCTGTGATTCATTCAGGGTGGATGACTCTGGTTTTACGAGATATGGGACTTAGAGGAAAACATAATTGTATCCTCTTTTTATTTTTCTTTCTTTCTTGAAACTGTATTCCACTGTATTCCACTAGGCTGGAAGCTTGAATCATGACTGGACTGGACTGCAGATCCTGAACAAGGTTGAGAACCTGGAGCACAACTAGATAGGTCTGAAGTTCCTGAACAATGCTGGATAATCAAAGCACGATGAAACTGAACTGGAGACTCTGAGCAAGGCTGGCAGCTACGGACAAGATTAGGAATGTGCCTGGAACATGCAGAATGGAGGCGGCAAGGTCCAAAGCTGGACATTAGGCTGAGGTTGCTGGATTTGGCAGGAAGAAGATCCTCTGTGGCAGCAGGTACAGGATACAGGTCCTCTACCATAGGAAACATTGATGCTGATTCCTCTCCAGCTATAGATGACGTTTCCAACACAGGTAAGGATTCTTCCACTGGGGCTGTGAGCTCAAAGGATCGGTTGTCTCCGGCAGCTTGCTCGTCCCGTGTCTGCCTTTTATGCCTATCCTTTGTGCGCCTATTCCCTTCTGCAGCCAATCAGGCTGCCTTCTCCTTCACACGCTTTTCTGCACACCTTTCCTGCACACTGATTGGAGGATTCAAATCCTCCTCCGAAGACTGGCCAATCATCATCCCTAACTTTTCCTGTGCTGCTGAGTCATTACTGGGTTTTGCTTTCCCGGTTTCTGCTTGATACGTTTCTCTTTCTCCTTCTGATTCAGAAGGAGTTTCATTTTCTGAGTCAGAAGCCAGCTGGAACCTCACAACCAGATTCCACACTACTTTTTTCCAGTATCAGCTCTGGCTTCCCACTTCCTTTCATGGAGGTTTATCTCACCTTTCTCAGGTATAATACACATATTTAACCTTCCGTGACTGAAGGAACTTGCAGGCCTGCTCTGAGGAAGGGAAGGTTCTTGCTTGGCTTCAGATTCACCTCCTCTCATTGTGTCTCCCGCACAGTAATAGACTGCCATGTCCTCTGGCTTCAGGCCGTTCATTTGCAGATACAGCCGGCTGCGGGAGTCGTCCCTGGAGATGGTGAAGCGTCCCTTGACTTTATCCGAATAATTAATTGGGGTTGCGTATGTACCTATCACTGCAATCCATTCCAGTCATTCCCTGGATACTGTGTCACCCAGTGCACGGCATAGCTGCTGAAGGTGAATCCCGAGGCCTGGCAAGAGAGACGGAGGGACCCTCCAGGCCTCCTCACGTCCCCTCCAGACTCCCCCAACTGGACCTCTGAACAGACACCTAAGATAAAAGTTGTTTGAATGAGCTCTCCTGTATGCCAGAATTAAAATGGAAAGAACCTCAATAGGGAGGAAACAATTACCTACTAAGGACACCAAGTTTACCCAGGGGATCATTTTGCTCCCTTGAATGAATGGAGGGAACTGACAGGTGAGGATTTGGGACACTGCACAAACTTTGTGTTGGTGGGTGTAGCCAGAAAAGGGAAACCGTGGGGCTCCCTTAAAGGGTAAACTGTGGCTCAATTTACATATTACTTCTGATAAAGGAGCCCCTCAGGGCGTTCACGTAAAGGTTTCTGTGCACACCCCATGTAAACGTGATTTTCAAATAACATTCTTGACCAAAAAAGCAGTCAAGAGAGGAACAAATTGGCATTATTGTTGTTATTATCATTTAGAAAAAAAGAGCAGGTTTACACTGGAGTAAGTAAGTAGGGATCTGATAAAGGATCTCTGGAGTTCCGGAACACGTTTAAAGGTGAGAGAAAGAAAACATGCACCGAGATTAACTTAAATAGCCATGTTGGTGACCTTACATGAAAAGCATGGCACATGAGAATCCAGGACATTTGCTCCACAGTTGTTCCCCTGATCATGTTCTTTGGAAGGAACCCAAAACAGCTGAATGCAGACCAAGCCATAAGGCAACATTTGCCACTCACAGTTGAATTTACACTTACATGTCCAAGTCGCAAAGCTAGAATTGAGGAAACTACAGGCAATGCAGAAATAGCTCGATCCCGTGGGGTCTTTTTTTTTTTTTAGGTGAATGCTTTCAACTCAGCAGTTGTATGGATTTTATATACTGGTTTATATGTTTATTGGTTGTTAGCTGCCCACACTTAATTCTGCAAAATGGGAAGCCATACAAATTGAAATAATAATACTAAGAATACTAAAAATACTACCATTAATCATAATGCTATCACATGCACTCTCTCTGTGGACTGAGAAATAAAACATATGGCACTTTGTAGTCTCCAAAAATTTAATTTGCCCTATATTTAGCAAAGCATGTCTGTGGTCCACTCACACATAGCTTCACTAAATAATCACAAAATAATCGTAACTTCAAAATGAGACAAAATGAGACACTTGATTTATTTCCCCAAACCGCCTCCACCCCATGCATGGGCAATGCAAGTAATGTGACAACACTGCCCCCTGCTGTAAAAGGGGAGGACGACAGGCATCTACCTTCTTTTCCAGGGTGGTAACTGAGGCTGAGAATGAATTATTATTATTTATTAATTTATTTTCTATCCTGCCTTTATTATTTTTATAAATAACTCAAGCAGGGAACCTACCTAATACTACTTCCTCCTCCTATTTTCCCCAGAACAACAACCCTGTGAGGTGGGTTGAGCTGAGAGAAAGGGACTGGCCCAAAGTCATCCAGCCGGCTTTCGTGCCTAAGGTGGGACTAGAGCTCTCCGTCTCCTGGTTTCTAGCCTGGAGCCTTCACCACTAGATCAAACTGGCTCCTTTTTATTAAGGTTAATTAATTAATTTATTTATTAATTAAGGTTCTTCAGAAAATCTAAGCAGGTCTAGTAAGACATCCAAAGCTGCTGTTCTGTTACCTGACTATTCTTATTTTTATTCCTAAACCCAATGAAATCATGGAAGAATATTTTAGGAAGCGCCATCTGTGTCAGTGAGTACCAACCATCCCTATCAGCGAGATCCTGTCTGCACACCTCCAACCAAAACAGGCTCTTCTAGAAAGGTTGAGGCAATGCTGCCCTGTTCTCCCTTCATCCTAGCTTTACTCTGAGAGGACAGAATTGGCAGCTGAGGGGAGAGAGCCTCTGGTTTAAGGGAATTGAATATATATTAATGTGGAAAGAATGAGAAAAGAGCAACATGTAGTAAAGAATTAAACTGGGGAGAGTTGGCGATACTGAAAACCAAAGGGGACTGAACTGCTAAATTGGACAAGGAAGAATTGCAGGTAATCACCTTTCTTCCTCAAATAAATTTAAACTTTTTTAAAACTGTCCATTTATTCTACTGTCTGAATTTCCCTTGGTCTCCCCTACGAAACTGCTAACCAGGTTCCACAGTGATAATTCCAAGATCAGGTCTGTATTCCCACTTGCTACGATGGACAGGAATCTGCTGCTTCTCAGTCTGAATACGGACATCCAACCTTCTGTGATTGAATGAACTTGGAGAGCGGCTCTGAGGAAGGGAAGGTTCTTGCTTGGCTAGAGATTCACTTCCTCCCACTGTGTCTCCTGCACAGTAATAGACAGCCGAGTCCTCCGGTTTCAGGCTGTTCATCTGCAGATAGACTTGGCTTTTGGAGTTGTCCCTGGAGGTGGTGAAGCGTCCCTTGACTTTGTCTGAATAGAAAGTGGTAGAGCCAAGCAACTTTGGAAATATGCTAGACACTCATTCCAGTCCTTTTCCAGGGGCCTGTCTCACCCAGCTCATCTCATAGCTGCTGAAGTCGAATCCGGAGGCTTGGCAGGAGAGGCGAAGGGACTCTCCGGGCCTTCTCACGTCTCCTCCAGACTCCACCAACTGGACTCTGACTGAACTCCTATTAAAAAAAAAAAAAATCAATGAGCTCTCCTGCATAAAAAAAGTAAAATGGAAAGGTCCTGAAGAGGGAGGAAACTATTACCTCTGAGGACTGCTAGGAAGGACACCAAGTTTACCCAGAGGATCATTTTTGCTCCCTTGAAGGAATGGATGGAATTGACAGGAGAGGATAAAGGAAAGGGCACAAACTCTGTGTTGGTGGGTGTCGCCTGTCAAGGGAAACCATGGGGCTCCTTTAAAGGAGGAAATTGTGCCTCGATTTACATATTACTTCTGATAAAAGGGCCCCTCAGGGCATTGTTCTCATGGATTTCCTTGCACACATCTGACACTGGTGATTTTTAAAATAACTTTCCAGTCCTATGAAAAGCGAAGGGAATATTTTATTTTTATTTTTCCTGTGAGTACGTAGGGGAAAGGCAGGTTTACATTAGAGTAATTAAGACAGAGGCATGCAAAATTTCAGCACTTCTCAAAAGTAAGTCAAGGTAACAGAGAGTGAACTTGCACTAAGAATGTTTGAAAGAGACATGTTGAAGATAGAACATGCAAAAAATGGCACATCTCAGTTCGGGAAATATTTTTCCACCTTCCCTCCTTTAAAACATGCCGTTTTGAAGAATCCCAGAAGAACTGAATGCAGACCAATCCAGGAGGAACAATTTATAAGTCCGAGTTTAATGAGCGAAATCACAGGGAGAAATGGAATAGGTCGAGCCTGTGGGGTGTACTTGGCCTATTAGATGGGTTCTTAAGTTGGCAGTTGTATGAATTTAAAATATTGCTTTGTGGGGATGTGGTTAAACCGCTGAGCTGCTGAGCTTGCTGATCAGAAGGTCGGTGGTTTGAATGCGCATGACAGGATGAGCTCCCATTGCTAGTCCAGCTCTTGCCAACCTTGCAGTTTGAAAAGAAGCCAGTGTGAGTTGATGAAGAGGTACCGCTTCGGTGGGCAGGTAACGGCATTCCATTTAGTCATGCCAGCCACATGACCATGGAAGTGTCTACAGACAAACGCCAGCTCTTCGGCTTTGAAACGGAGATGCGCACCACCCCCTAGAGTCGGACACAACTGGACTTAATGTCAAGGGAAACCTTTACCTTTACCTTTGTTTTGGGTTGGTATTTTGAGTTGTGTTTTTATCAGTTGCTAGTTCCCCAGAGTAAATTTGGAAAAATGAGCAGCCATACAAATTGAAATAATAATAATAATAATAATAATAATAATAATATAATAGCAATAGTAATAGTAATAGTAATACCAAATGCCATATACTAATAAAAATGCCAGCAAGTACAGTCTCTCTGTGAGCTGAGAAATTCTACTCAATCACTTCGTATTCCCCAAAGGATTCAGTGGCTCTATATTTAGCAAAGCACTTCTGTTGTCGACTCAGACATAGCTTCATGGTGAGGACTGCTGCCTCCTGAGATGGGACATTCTCTTGAGACCTTTTCAGTGAACCCATATGGAAATAACAGAAAGAAAGAAGTATGGCTCCAAAATGAGAAAATATCTAATGCCACTTCTGTTACTTCCCTACACCCCACCCCCTCCCCACACACGGGCAATGGGACTCAGGGTGACACCACTGCCCCCTGCTGGGGAGGGTGAGGAGGGGCGGCATCTGCCTGATTGTCCAAGGAGATTCTGACATTCCAGGAGGGGAAGTGAGGCTGAGAACCAATGAAGGTGCTCCAGGAGGTCTAAGCAGGTCTAGGGAAAGATCTAAATATGCTCTTTTCTTACAGGATAGAAAATTCCTTTTGAAGTCTTATTCTAGGAATGATTGCATTTTCTGTACATGGAGGATACTGATTTTGGCCTTATTTTCTAACTTCTGCCCCCTTCCTTGGTGTCACACCACACCAAACTCTTGCAGGCCTTGCAGCACCCTTATTTTATTACTACATTTTGACTGCTAGCAGAGGAAAATGATTTTAAATGTATTTAAACTTTCAAATGCCTAAATCTGTGTGCATGCGTTCATGTGTGTGTGTCTTTTTGTGTGTACAGATGTGCAGTACATCGATGGATAGAGGGACAGAGGATATATAGACATGGAAACAAATGCACCCAAAGAGGGAACGGGGCAGATCTACGTCTCAAGAAAGAGGAAATGAGGGTTGAACTTCAAAACCAATAAAATAATTAAGAGTTCCAGGTAATGAATCAATTCTGTATTTCCTGATACTTTTTGAGAGTAGAACATGAGAACAATTTCCCTTTGCTGTCTTTCAGGAGGGTACTGAGATTTGCGATTTTCTTCCTATCAAAATGGAAAACAGATCCCAGAATGCCCAGGCCAAGATCAGCTCTTCCTCCCTCTTGGCACTCAGGCAGCTTTCCCAGGTCCCTCTCAAGTCCCCTGGGAAAATCCAGACTTCTGGGGCTGAGCTGACTTGCAGAGCGGCTCTGAGGAAGGGAAGGTTTTTGCCAGGCTTCAGACTCACTTCCTCCCACTGTGTGTCTTGCACAGTAATAGACTGCCGAGTCCTCCAGCTTCAGGCTGTTCATTTGCAGGTAGACTTGGCTTTTGGAGTTGTCCCTGGAGATGGTGAAGCGTCCCTTGACTTTGTCCGAGTAGTAAATATAACTGGAACCATAGCTTATGCTGGACACCCATTCCAGGCCTTTCCTTGGAGCCTGTCTCACAAAGTACATAGTAGAGCTGCTGATGTTGAACCCAGAGGCTTGGCAGGTGAGGCGGAGGGACTCTCCAGGCCTTCTCACGTCCCCTCCGGACTCCACCAGCTGGGCCTCTGACAGGACACCTAAAATAAAAGTTGTTTTAATGAGCTCTCTTTTATGCAAGAATTAAAATGGAAAGAACCTGAATAGGAGGGAACCAATTACCTCTGAGGACTGCTAGGAAGGAAACCAAATTCAGCCACAGGATCATTTTTGCTCCCGTTAAAGAATAGAGGGGACTTGACAGGAAAGGATTCAGGAGAGGGCACAAACTTTGTGTTGGTGGCTGTAGCCTGAAAAGAGACACCCTGGGGCTCCTTTAAAACGGAAATTGTGGCCTGATTTGCATATTGCTCAGCATAAAAGAGCCCCTCGGGGCTTTGAGGTATACATTTAGTTCAACAGACCTTTCACACATGGGCCATAGAAGAAAGGGCAGCTTTACACTGGAATGATTAAAGCTTCTGACAGATGCTCCTCACTTAATGTAAGGGTTTTAAGGCGACAGAAAGAAATTGGGCATTGAAATTTCCTCAAGTAGCCATGTTACAGTCCGGAAATAAAGAGGATGGCACATGGGAGTCCAAAATGGTTGCTCCACAGTTGTCCCCTTGACCACGTTCTTTGGAAGAAACCAAAATTAAGTCAATGCAGACCAAGCCATAAGGCCCAATTAATAGGCCACAGATCCATTTTACATACATATCCAAGCCTCAAAGTTGGAATATAAATCAATGGAAGCCTGTATAATGTTTCCTAATGGTTTGGTTTTTAACTCAGCAGCCATACTGATTATAAATATTGGGGTTTTTTGGTTGGCAATTTTTATGGTGTTATTTGTTATTAGCTGCCCAGAGTTAATTCATACTAAGACTCATAAAACTCGGTCTCCTACACTTATTCCATGGACTGAGAAACAGAAATAAATGACTTTTTTATTTTCCAAACAATTCAGTTTGTTCTATATTTAGCAAAGCACATCTGGTCTCAACTCAGATGTGGCTTCATGGTGAGGAATGTAATATCTTGGGATGTTAAATTTCTCTGAATTGCCTTCAGTGGTCTCTCAGGAAAATGAGCGTAAAAGTAATGATGCCTCCGAAGTGAGACAAGGCCTGTAGACCCTTCCTTGAATCCCCTCCCCCACCCACACCCACACCCCAAACATATGCAAAGCGATTCCATGTGGCAACACTGCCCCCTGGTGGAAAACCTGAGGAGGGGAGGCATCTACTTAACTTTCCCAAGAGATTCTTGCATTAAGAAATGGTAATTAGGGCTCAAAAGAAATGAAAGAGCTCCAGGAAAGTTATGCTGCTCTAGGGAGTAATCAAAAAACGCACTTTTATTATATGACAGGAAATTCCTTTCGATGGGTTTTTCTATGAGATACTGTATATTCCTGAGGTTGTGTATTCTTATTGTATCTCCTAAATATCATGAAACCGTGTAAAAACGAGTTGGGAAGGACCATCTCGGTCATCTAGTACAACCCATCCCTAAGTGGTGGGGAGCCAGACCCTCTCTGCAGACCTCCAACCAAAAGGGTCTGTTCTGGCCAGATTGAAGCAGGTCCCCCTCGTTCTTCCCTCGGCCTCGTTTTACTCCAGGCAGGGCTTATCATTGGTCAAAATCTGCTCTGTACCAGTTCTGTATTCTCTCTGAGAGGAGGATAATTCTTAGCATGTCTTGTCCTTCTTCTACCATCCATTTGCAAAAGATTTTGCTAAATATGAGACTTAGAGGAGAACATAATTTTATCCTCTTTATTTTTATTTATTTCTTCAAACTGTATCCCACTTTTTTACATAAACTCCATCTCTACATTCACCAGACCCCTTTTGGCCATTTTCTATCCTTCAATTAAAGCAGAAGCTGTCACTGAATATACAGCCCTCAGGATAAAAGGCACTCAGTGCATTGACCTTCCACCTTTCCTTGAAGGTATATTACAGAGAGGAGAGGAGAGGAGAGGAGAGGAGAATTGTCCCTTAATTAGCAAATGTCTTTTGATAAAAGAATTATTGTTACTGTTAACTTTAGAGATTTCTCTGAAACTATTTTGAGATCATGAGGAAGTCCTTATAAGAGTCAGACAATAGAGGAAATAAAGCAAGTAAATGTTTTTGTGTTATTTCAAATGTTGAAAGTTCAATCGACAAACACCCACCCAGAATTATTTAACAGTTACATTAGAGACAGGAGGGGATGGCGTAGATTATTAAAAAAAAACTCTGTGTGTTTGTGTGCTGTGTATGTTGTGTCCGTGTGTTTGAGTGGTTTTTCGTTAACTGTGGTCTGTGGATGAAACCCGTCTTTATGTGATGCAGACCAAGCAATCCAGACTCATACGCATGCCAGAATGGTTGAATGTCCACATGTGACGATTGCCTTAATCCAAATAACACTCTCAGACTCAGAATCTCAATTCAGGTTCTTGGTTTATTTAGAAAAGAGTGCAAACAGGTAAAAAGCTGAGAATGAGAAAAGCGTGCCTAAACTCAAACTAAATAGCGTCTTTGCAAATGCCCCCCATCCCACTGGTGTTTGAAAGGTCCCTGAAGAACTGGCTTTTCACCCAGGTCCTTGGCAAGTGTGATTGAAGCCCTTGTTCTTCTTTTTCTTTGTTCCCATCTAGGAACAAGGGTCAGAACTGTCATCTCCTCTGGCTACACCCTTTCTGCTTGCTCCATATTCAGAGGGATTATTCAGACCCACAGTGCCCCCTAGTGTAAAACCATGGAAGATGAGGCAGAGGGCTTAATTCCCCAAGGAGATGTCTGTATTCTAAGAGGGGAAGGGAGGTGGGAAGAAGTTACTGAGTTCTAGAAGAGCAAAAGAGGTCCAGTAAGGGAGATGGAGACAGAATCAGGACTCTCAATAATTAGGGCTGCGAAGGTCATTCTTTTGTTGGAGGTGGGGAGGGACTTTTCTTAAACTTCCTAGTATACAACTTTCCCTGGAATTGACTTGAGAACCCCTGATCTACATGCCTTTGCTATTATAAGTATTAGAACACAACCTCATTTAGGCTACCCTGGGCCTGATATTTTTATGCCTTATTTTTGAAGCCAATTAGTGGACAGCCAGGACCACTGAATTGGAGCAGAGCTTACACAGCCGAGGAGCTGTGCACAGAAAAATAAGATTATCATAGATAGCTTTAATAAGCATGTCAGAGGAACACAGGTCATTGATCTTAAACACTCAGCCCTCCCAACCATAAAGAATTACATGCTTAGATAGAGTAGGTTCAAAGTAAAGGAATATCTTACTCATTTCATTCAAGCTCATTATATTTCCATTCAGAAAGGGTGAAATCTTTGTTCTTTTTTGTCTTCCCCAACTTAAATCACCATTAGCCCTATTGCTGCTAAGACCTGTATGTAGAAAGGGGAATTTCAGGCCTTTCACATGGCACCCAGAGAGAAGGACCAGCACACAGCCCTGCACATAACTCCCGGTCTTAAAGAAGGATGAACAGAGAAAAGGGGAATTGGGAGTGGAACAATCAGCTTCCTCTGAAACATGAAGAGTTGCATCATGGGATGGACTCAATTTACATGCTAATACACATGCTAATGAGGCATGCTGGATTGGCCAGTACCTCCAACAATTTTCTGGCTTTGGCCCCCTTCCTCGGTGTCACACCACACCAAACTAGTTGTGGTCTTAGAGCATCCTAATTTTATTACCTGGCTACATTGCTACTGCTAACAGGGGAATATGATTTCTAAACATATTTAAAATTTCAAATACCTTTATATGTGTTTGTGCATAAGTCTGTTTGTGAGTGTGTGGGTAAATATATACAATGTGTGTGTGTTTCCACATATATGTGTATATATATACAGAGAGAGAGAGATTGAGAGACAGAGAGATGCACAGACACAGAAACAAATGTAAAGAAAGAGCGACAGGGTGGATCTGGTTCTCAAGAGAGAATAAATGAAGGTTGAACTGCAAAATCAGTAAAAGAATTAAGAATTCCAATTAATCCAATTTTGTATATCTAGAGATTTTTTGAGAGCAGAACTAGTGAGCAATTTGCCTTTGACATCTTTCAGGAGTTTTTCTTTTCTTTTCTTTTCTTTTAACTATTCTTTGTTTTTGGCTGATATTTTCCGCTTTCCTCCCATCCAAATGGAAAACATCTCCCACAATGCCCATGCCAAGATCAGCTCTTCCTTCCTCTTGGCACTCAGGCAGCTTTCTCAGGTCCCTCTCAAGTCTCCGGGGAAAATCCAGCCTTCTGGGGCTGAGCTGACTTGCAGAGCGGCTCTGAGGAAGGGAAGGTTTTTGCCAGGCTTCAGACTCACTTCCTCTCACTGTGTCCCTCGCACAGTAATAGACTGCCGAGTCCTCCGGCTTCAGGCTGTTCATCTGCAGATAGACTTGGCTTTTGGAGTTGTCCCTGGAGATGGTGAAGCGTCCCTTCACTTTGTCCGAGTAGGTTTCTCCATCATTATCTATACGTTCAAACCCTTTGTCCGAGTACTTAACGTCACTTAAACCATCGTTTATGTATGCCACCCATTCCAGGCCTTCCCCTGGAGCCTGTCTCACCCAGCTCATGCCATAGATGCTGAAGCTGAAGCCGGAGGCTTGGCAGGTGAGGCGGAGGGACTCTCCAGGCCTTCTCACGTCCCCTCCGGACTCCACCAACTGGGCCTCTGACAGGACACCTAAAATAAAAGTTGTTTTAATGAGCTCTCCTTTATGCAAGAATTAAAATGGAAAGAACCTGAATAGGAGGGAACCAATTACCTCTGAGGACTGCCAGTAAGGAAACCAAATTCAGCCACAGGATCATTTTTGCTCCCGTTAAAGAATAGAGGGGACTTGACAGGAAAGGATTCAGGAAAGGGCACAAACTTTGTGTCGGTGGGTGTAGCCTGAAAAGAGACACCCTGGGGCTCCTTTAAAGGGGAAATTGTGGCCCAATTTACATATTCTTCAGCATAAAAGAGCCCCTCGGGGCTTTGAGGTATATATTTAGTTCAACAAACCTTTTACACATGGGACATAGAAGAAACGGCAGCTTTACACTGGAATATTTAAAGCTTATGACAGAAGCTCCTCTTTTCAAGTAAGGGTTTTAAGGTGACAGAAAGAAATCAGGCATTGAAATTTCCTTAAATAGTGACGTTAGAGCCCGGACATGGCAAGGATGTCACATCGCAGTTCAGGATGGTTGCTCCACAGTTGTTCCCTTGACCACGTTCTTTGGAAGACACCGAAAATAAGTGAATGCAGACCAAGCCATAAGGCCCAATTTGTAAGACACATTTGAATTTTACATAAACATCCAAGTCTCAAAGGTGAAATGTAACTCATTAGAACCTTTAGAATGTTTCTTCTTAGTTTGGTTTTTAACTCAGCAGCCGTACTGATTACAAATACTGGGGTTTTTTTGGGTTGCCATTTTTATGTTCTTCTTATGTGTTATTAGCTGCCCAGAGTTAATTCATACTAAGACTCATAAAACTCCCTTTCCTACACTTATTCCATGGACTGAAAAACACAAATAAATGACATTGCATTTTCCAAACAATTCAGTTTGTTCTATATTAAGCGAGGCACATCAGTTCTCAACTCAGATGTGGCTTCATGGTGAGGAATGTAGTCTCTTGGGATATTAAACTTTCTTGAGGTCTTTTCAGTGAACTCTTAGGAAAATAAGAGTAAATGTAATGATGCCTCTAAAGTGAGACAAGGCCTGTAGACCCTTCCTTTATTCCTCTCCCCCACTCCGACCCCACACATAGAGAAAGCCATTCAGTGTGACAACACTGCCCCCTGGTGTACAATGTGAGGAGGGGAGACAACTACTTAATTTTCCCAGGAGATTCTTGCCTTCAAAAACAGGAATTACGGCAAAGGGGAAATAAAGGATCTCCAGGAGATCTAAGCAGGTTTAGGGAGAAATCCAAAGCTGATCTTCCACTATATTGTAGGAAATTGCTTTTGATGGGTTACTTATTGTGAGATTGTGTTTTCTGGAGGTGGGGGGTCTTCTCTTTTCTCTTAAACCTCATAAATTTATAGAATGAAATAGTTAGGAAAAACCTTCTAGGTCATCTCATAGAAACCGTCCTTCTTAGGTGGCCATCCAGGTCCTGTCTGCAGACCTGCCACCAAAAGAGACTCCTCTACCCACACTGAGCCAAGGCTGCCCTGTCCCTCCCTCATCCAAGGTTCCCTCTAGGCACACAGGATGGCAGCGTTGATCATCTGTCAAACTCTGGTCTGTCTGTGTTTTGTGTTTTTCTTGAGAGCAGAATAATTCTTATAGTCCCTGCTGTTGAGAAATTCTATATAGCTGAGGAGGATGAAACAGTGAGGGAAGCAGGGATTTCATCCTTAATCTGTATGGAGCAGAGAGTTTTGCTTCATAGAGAGGATCACAAATCATGGCTTTCTAGATAATGTAGTTAGAATGAACCCTCCATAAAAGTTCTTCTTGGAAAATTCCTTTTCCATGGCTTTCACTTTACATATTTCCTTTGATGGAACCCTTATAATTCAGGCAGATTTTGTGAGCCCCTTCCATATTTCACCAAGAGGTTGCTACTCTCTGGGC
The DNA here is from genome assembly GCF_035149785.1 of Candoia aspera. NCBI lineage: Eukaryota > Metazoa > Chordata > Lepidosauria > Squamata > Candoiidae > Candoia > Candoia aspera. Next base: position 112,332,679 of record NC_086156.1, on the reverse strand, counting down.
AAGAGAGAAGTCATGGAGAGGCTGAGCAATTTAGCCTGCTGGAGAACAAGGAACAAAGGGCCAGCACTCTTTTCATTGCAAATGTTTAATATAATCTCTATTTTATCCTCATGGAAGGTGCTGGAGAAGTAGGCAAGTTCAAAGGTACAACCACAGGTATTATTTCAGTGATCGTTAGATACGGTATTGTCAGCAAGGGCTCCCAATACCAGGTACCATTACTAGTCTGTTCTAATTGTAGAGGCAGAGGTTCCCTTTGTCTTCAATTCAAGAAGAGAATATCTTGTCAGGCTTCCGATTTCCTCCAGCAATCCAGAGGCTTCTCAGGGGAGCTGGAGGGTGTCTCCAGGCCTTGTCTCATTCTCTCCGGACTCCACCAATTGGACCTCGGACTGAACTCCTAAAAAAAAAAAGTTGTTTCAATAAACTCTTCTGTAAAACTCTCCTGTATTACAGAATTAAAAAGGAAAGAAACTCTGTATAGAGGGAAGAATTACCTCTGAGGACTGCCAAAAAGGACACGAAGTTTAGCTGCAGAATCATTTCACCTCCCTCGAATGAATGGAGGGAAATTGACAGGTAGGGATTCAGGAGAGTGAACAAACTTTGTGTTGCTGGGTGTAGCCTGGAATGGAAACCAGGGGGCTCCTTTAAAGAGGGAATGAGGCCTTGATTACATACCCCTTCTGAGAAAAACCCCCTCAGGGCATCCACATAAAGATTTCTTTGCACACACCTTTCACACATGATTTTGAATTGATGGAAATATCTCAGAGCAATCAAGCCAGAATTGTTATTGTTATTGTTATTATCAGTACATACAGAAAAGGACAGGTTTTCATGTGAGAAAGGAAAGCAAGATCTCATAAAACCACAGTCTTTCAAGGAAGCATTTAAAGGTAAGAGAAAGTTCAATTAAAGCAGAAGCTGTCACTGAATATACAGTCCGCAGGATAAAAGAGGCCCTCAGTGCATTGACCTTCCACTTTTCCTTGAAAATAAATTCCACTGAGGAGAACAGAGCAGAGCAGAGGAGAGGAGAGGAGAGGAGAGGAGAGGAGAGGAGAGGAGAGGAGAGGAGAGGAGAATTGTCCCTTAATTTACAAATGTCTTTGGATAAAATAATTACTCTTTCTGTTAACTTTAGATATTTCTCTGAAACTATTTTGAGATCATGAGGAAGTCCTTTTAAGAGTCAGACAGTAGAGGAAATAAAGCAAGTAAATGTTTTTCTGCTATTTCAAATGTTGAAAGTACAATCGACAAACACCCACCAAGAATTATTTAACAGTTAGATAAGAGACAGGATGTCATGAGTGCCGTTGAGCTGAAGACATCAGCGCAATGGCACACATGACAATAGCAAGGAAACAGGGGAAGGGGCTCAAGATAAGTAGCCATCAACTCACAAAGTCTGAAGGACAAGAAACAATGGCTAAACGGATCGCGAGGCACACCCAAGCTGTTAGCGCTAACGCAACGGAGATCGCCCAGCTGACAGCAATCACCGGAGGAATAGAGAAACTGATGATGGGCGATCCCAGAACGCCAGCGGGGCCTCGCAACCCCTCACCTACCGGCAGGACAACGTGTTGGACAAAGGGGGGTGACGTAACCGCGAGTGAGGGGGCGCTGACCGGCGCGGGGTATTTAAACCCCGCACCGGCACGCTCCTGTCACTCTCAGCTTTTTTCCTATACTGTACCTACAACGTGAATAAATCAGAGCCTGTTCCACAGAACCAGTGTCTGAGCATTATTCAGAGGTAGGCAGCGCATGACAGAAAGCTGAGAGTCATAAACTCAGCCTCGCCGAGCCCCACCGGACGACAACGAGCCGCGGGAGGAGTAGACGGCGAGAAGACCAGGAAGATGAGGCCGGCGCGACGCGGACAAGGAGGGCGAGCCGCACGGCAAGAAGCAGAGGAGGACCAACCGAGGCCAGAGGCACCGCGGACTCCCGGAGCCATGGACGCCCACCCGACCCAACCCGAGCCTCAGCTCCAACCCCAAGGGGAGATGGCGACGGAGGCAACCCGACCACGGGAAGGAGCAACATACCTTCCGAAACCAGCGGAGAACCCCGCGCCCCACATCGCACCCCAGCAATGGGCGTGGAGCGACAGCCCAACGGCGGTAAGCACGGAGGAGGACGATGGAGACACCCAGCAGACGGCGGAGGAAGCGGACCAACGGCCGAGAGAGACTGAACCCCACCGGCAACCCACCCCCGCCGACACACCGACAGAACCGGCCCCAGCGGCGGCGCGGATCGTGGACGAGGAAGCACGAGCTGGTCTCGCGGCCATGCAGACCCAACTGGAGGAACTCCGGACCATGCTTCAGTCGCTCATGCCCCCCGCGCCGCCCAACGACGTCCCCGCACAGGTCCGCACCCCGAGTGAAGCGCCGAACCCCCACGGGCCAAATGAAGGTCAACAGACGGCCCAGGCGGACAACACCACAGGCCGGGAAGTGAGAGGAAGGGCCGCACAAAACGCCCGGGCCCCAAAGGACTTCCCCATCTTCTTTGATGGGAACCCCGCGAAACTGTCGTTCTTTATCACGAACGCCAGGGAGTTCATGGGGAGGCACGGACACTCCTACGACTCCAAAGCGGACAAAGTCGCTGCCGTGGCGATCAAATTACAAGACCGGGCGGCGGACTGGTACGTCCAACTTTACGAGTCCAGCTCCCCCGCCCTCGCCAACTTCCCCGCCTTCATCAAGGAGATGAGAAGCTACTTCGAAGACCCACTAGCCAAAGTGAGGGCGAAGAGCGCACTCCAAAGACTTAAACAGGGCACACGCACTGTCCCAGACTACGCCCTCGAGTTCAAAGCCCTCGCGGGGAAGGTCAGCGACTGGTCCGAGACCACCCTGCTGGAAATGTTCAAAAGGGGGCTCAACCGCGACGTACTGCAATGGGCCCTCTACCGCGACAACCCAGAAACTCTACACGGGTGGATCCACCTCGCGGGGAAAGCCGAACACGCGCACCGCATCTTCCTCATGACAACTACGGAAGACGCGAACTACGGCTGCAAAAAGGTACCAGCACCACACGTGGGGACGGCCGGCCCCACATACCCAAAGAAGAAATTTAATCGGGAGCCCTGCGGGAGGTGTGGAAAACTTGGGCACAAGACGGCGGATTGCTTCGCCAACCGACTGCCGACCAGTGCGCCTAAACCCACCCCGAAAGCTAGCCCCAAACCACCTAACCTGGTGCCGCCCCCTCACCGCCGAATGACCGTAGCCACAGCGACACCAGAGGAAGGCTGGAACGCCTACTGGGGGGAAGAGGACAACGTAGACCCAGACCAGCCGGCGGGAAAAGCTCCCCGCCTGCCCTGAAACGCGTTGCGAGGCAGGCGGTGGGACAGCAGCGTGGACCACCTCGACGGAACGGCGAAAGCTCCGTGATAATGGCGGCAATTAAACTCTCTGCCGGCAACGGAGCCACCACGGCCGCGGCACTAGTGGACTCGGGGTGCTCAAAAAACCTCATCCACCCTGACTTAGTCGCCAAACTCGAACTCCGCTGCTTCCCCCTCCCCACGCCGCTGGCATTCCACCAGCTAGACGGCTCTACAGCGGGAGGGAAACCAGCTACAATGCAAACCGAGCCGGTCACCCTGCAAATGGGCACTCACACCGAACGCACATCATTCGTCGTCACCCACATCGGACGGCCCATTGCAGTCCTGGGAATGCCATGGCTCGCGACAAACAACCCGCGCATCAACTGGGAGACCCGCACCTTCACATTTGGCGACGGCAAGTATCGGGCACCAGTTCCAGCAGGCAGAACCAACCCCACTTTGGGACGAGCAGAGGCGACTACACAGGACAACGCCGCTACCACAGCAGACCTACCGGAACAATACGCCGACTTCTCCGAGGTCTTCGGAGAGGCGGAAGCTGACCAACTACCCCCCCACCGCAAGACGGATTGCCGGATCGACCTGCTGCCCGACGTCCCCTTACCTAGACCGAAGATCTACTCGATGACCCCGAAGGAGATGGCAACCCTCCGGGAGTTCATCGATAAAAACCTAGAGAGGGGATTCATAGAGCCAGCATGCTCACCGGTCGGAGCCCCCGTCTTATTCCGGGAGAAGAAAGACGGCACCCTACGGCTCTGCACCGACTACCGGGGCCTAAACGCGGCTTCCCTGTCCAACAAATACCCCTTACCCCTGGTGAAAGACATGCTCGCCCACCTGTCCACGGGCAAAGTCTTTTCCAAATTGGACCTTCGCGAGGCGTACTACCGCATCCGAATCAGGGAGGGGGACAAATGGAAGACTGCGTTCAACTGCCCCCTAGGTGTCTTCCAGTACAAAGTGCTGCCGTTTGGACTCGCGGGGGCCCCCGGGGTGTTTATGCAGCTCATCAATGAGGTACTGCATGAACACCTGTTCAAAGGGGTCCTTGTCTACATAGACGATGTCCTTATCTACACGAAAACGCACAAAGAACATGTGACCCTAGTCAGGCAAGTCCTCGACAAGCTCAGAAGGGCATAGCTCTATGCCAAACCTACAAAGTGCGAATTTCATAAAGCGCGCCTAGACTACCTGGGGTACCGAATCTCCGGAGACGGCATAGAAATGGACCCCGCAAAAGTTGAGGCGGTGCTGAACTGGGAACGCCCCCGCAACAGATGCCAAATCCAGAGCTTCCTCGGCTTCGCGAATTTTTACAGGTCATTCGCCTGGGGGTTCGCAGAGATAGCCCTCCCCCTAACGGACCTCCTCAAAACCAAAGGGGTGGGGGACACCCGACGCGCCAAGAACCCGGGCACAGTATTGAATTGGACTCCCGCATGCCAGACCGCATTCAACAAGCTGAAAGCGCTGTTCACCACGGAGCCAATCCTCGCGCACCCGGACCCAGAACGGCCGTTCGTGGTCCAAGCCGACGCCTCAGACTTCTCCCTGGGGGCCATCCTACTCCCAAAGGTCCCCACGGGACTCCTGAAACCATGCGCCTACCTGTCGAGGAAATTTTCCGAGACAGAAAGGCGATGGCACGTCTGGGAGAAAGAAGCCTTCACGGTAAAATCGGCGCTAGAAACATGGCGACACCTACTCGAGGGAGCCACCCAACCTTTCGAGGTCTGGACCGACCACCGGAACCTCGAGGCCCTCCGAACGCCCAGACGCCTTAGCCCAAAACAGGTCCGATGGGCCCAATTCTTCAGCCGCTTTAAATTCCAGCTGAAGTTCATGCCCGGCAAAAAGAACTTCATGGCCGATGCCCTCTCCCGACTGCCCCAGGACGAAGAACCCGCCCCAGACACCATTGGGACGGTCCTATCCGCCTCGCAACTGGGGATGGCCGTGACCACCCGAAGCGGCGCTCGGAGGCAGCTCGACTCTACGGCGCAGCCGACAGCGGGACAACCTGCGACCAGACGAAGCCCACCGCAACTACCAGGGGGAATACGCACGGACCTCGCCGCCGCCCTCAAAACCGACCCCTGGTTCCTGGCAAACCCCGACAAGGTAATGATGGCACAGGACCTGGCATGGGGGGAAGGCAGAATCTATGTCCCGGACTCGCAACGCCAAGCGATCTTGCATAGGTCACACGACGCCAAGCAAGTGGGACACTTTGGGTTCCTCAAGACCCTACACCTAACAAGGCGTCAATTCTGGTGGCCCGCGCTCAGACGAGACGTGAAAGCATATGTAGCGTCCTGCCCAACGTGTGCTAGGGCCAAACGGGCACCAGGCAAACCCGCGGGGCTATTACAACAGGTGGCAGAACCCTCCCACCCATGGGAGGAAATCTCTATGGATTTTATAGTGGACCTCCCACCCAGCCAGAAGAAAACGGCCATTTGGGTGGTGAAGAATTACTTCTCGAAACAGGCCCACTTGATCCCCTGCACGTCGGTCCCGTCCGCACAACAACTAGCCAAACTCTTCCTCATCCACGTGTACAGGTTACACGGATGTCCCGCATGTGTGGTGACCGACAGGGGCACACAGTTCACCTCTAAATTCTGGCGGGCCTTCCTAAAGCTGACGGGGACCCAACAGGCCCTATCCACTGCCTGGCACCACCAGACGGACGGAGCCACAGAGGTCCTTAATGCCACCCTAGAGCAATTCATACGCTCATACACCAACTATCATCAAGACGACTGGGCTGAACTGCTCCCGTTTGCCGAAGTCGCATACAACAACACCGTCCACACGAGCACAGGGAAAACTCCGTTCGAGGTAGTCTCGGGGCGCGACTTCGTCCCCATACCGGAGCTACCACAACCCCCGGAACCCCAGGTGGACGCTAGCGACTGGGGACGGAAGATTGCGGAATCGTGGCCAATAATCACGGCAGCGCTGAAGGATGCACAGGCGGCCTACAAAGAGCAGGCCGACAAGCACCGGCGCCAACAACCAACGTTCCAGGCGGGGGATATGGTCTACCTATCCACCAAATTTCTAAAGTCACCCCAACCCTCGAAAAAACTGGGGCCTAAGTACATCGGGCCGTTCCGAGTCACGCAAACAGTGAACCCGGTGGCAATACGCTTGGACCTGCCACACAACCTACGGAGATTCCACCTGGTGTTCCACACCAGCCTCCTGAAACCGGCAACCACCTCTCGATGGCACCCAAGCACGCCACAGCCCTCACCGGTGATGATCGACGGGCAACATCACTTTGACATAAGGGACATACTCGACTCTCGCAGGCAACGGGGAACTTTACACTATTTGGTCAGGTGGAAACACTTCCCCCACCGAGAATGGGTGGCGGCGCACAACGTTAACGCGCCTGACCTGACCCGGGCTTTTCACCGGGCATACCCCGACAAGCCAAAACCAAGGCTAGCAAGCCGTCACCTGCAAAACCCCTCCCCCGTGGGGCCCCCCCACCTACCGTGCCCCAAGGGAAAGGGCCCCCCCAAGCCCACGACTTGGGTGGACCTCCCCCCCCCGGGACTCACTCCCCCCGCCCTGGGCCCACAAGGCAGTAACAAGCGTTCGCCAGCACCCTCCCCCCGCCCCGGGCCCATGGGGGAGTGGCAAGCAAGCCAACAGGGCATCCTGGGGGCAACGCCCAGGAGCACACATAACAAAGGCGACGCGCTTTGAATAAAAAAGAAGGGCCCTACCTGGAGCCGATAAGCACCCGACCAGCCACGCCTCTCTCCTCGCCGAACTGAGCCAAACTAACAGGGTGTGGCCAGAGCATGCGCACGCCAGGGTGTGACCTGGGCATGCGCACTAAGGACACACCCTAGGGAGGCACGTGGTAGAGGGCGGAACAAAGGGAGGGGCGAAAAATACTCCGGCGGGAATTTCAAAAAGTTTCTTTTGACAGCTCTCCTGAAAAAAAAAAAAAAAAACCAGAAAACCGGGGGGGGGCACTATTCGGACAGGGGGCAGTATGTCATGAGTGCCGTTGAGCTGAAGACATCAGCGCAATGGCACACATGACAATAGCAAGGAAACAGGGGAAGGGGCTCAAGATAAGTAGCCATCAACTCACAAAGACTGAAGGACAAGAAACAATGGCTAAACGGATCGCGAGGCACACCCAAGCTGTTAGGGCTAACGCAACGGAGATCGCCCAGCTGACAGCAATCACCGGAGGAATAGAGAAACCGATGATGGGCGATCCCGGAACGCCAGCGGGGCCTCGCAACCCCTCACCTGGGGACAAAGGGGGGTGACATAACCGCGAGTGAGGGGGCGCTGACCGGCGCGAGGTATTTAAACCCCGCACCGGCGCGCTCCTGTCACTCTCAGCTTTTTTCCTATACTGTACCTACACCGTGAATAAATCAGAGCCTGTTCCACAGAACCAGTGTCTGAGCATTATTCAGAGGTAGGCAGTGCATGACACAGGAGGGGATGGCGTAGATTATTTTAAAAAAAATCTGTGTGTTTGTGTGCTGTGTATGTTGTGTCCATGTGTTTGAGTGGTTTTTCGTTAACTGTGGTCTGTTGATGAAACCCGTGTTTATGTGATGCAGACCAAGCAATCCAGACTCTTACGCATGCCAGATTGGTTGAATGTCCACAGATCACAAAGTCAAAAATCGATTTATAACCAACATACTCCCAAATGGCTGAGAAACATAATCACTTTCCCTTCTCCAAATTGCATTGGAAGAGATATGTGAAAACTGAGGGACTATCTTCTATCCTCTCTTAATTACCTTTTTTCCCCCCTTTGGTTAAAGAGGTAGTCTATCCATTCACAGAATATAGATTTCTCTGAAATAAGTTTGCGAGTTTGGGCAAGCCCTTCTATGGATCAAGACAGACACCTTTAATTATCCGTACATGGGACAAAGGGCAGGGGTCCATTGCCTGTTCCAGAAAGGAAACAAAAAGGCTAGCACATCTGAGTTAGGAAGTTTGCTACACTATTCAGCCAAAATATCAATTTCTTCTGTATTTAAGAAATCACCTCTGTTTTAAACTCAGACATGGCTTCATGTCTGAGGATTTAGTCTCTTGAGAAGTTAAATATCCTCCGATTCTCTGAGGGAACCCTTGAAGCCAGTATCAGACGATATAATCAACCTCAGCAATAAGATGATATTTGTGCCCACTTGTCTTATTTCCCTGCGCAAGCCATCTCTCATGGCCACCGGGACTAAGTGTGCAAGTGCTACTCCCTTGTGGAAGTGATGAGGAAGAGAGGGAGTCATCAAACTCCACAGGAAGATTCTTGTGTTCCAGGAGGGGAAGTGAATCTCAAAAAGAATGAATGGTCTCTAGGGGATTGAGAAGGTCTAGTAAGAAATCCAAAGCTGTTCTTCTCCTTCCTGATAGGAAATCCCTTTTGAAAAGTTACTCTTTGACCAGTTGTCTATTCTTTGGTTGGGGGAATTCTTAGTTTTTCTCCTAAACTCAGGACAAGTCAGTGGTGCCGTGGCCACTTCATGACTTGATTACTGCAACAATAGTTTGGGGCTGCCCTTGAACCTTACCCAGAAGCTTCAGATGGTCCAGAATTCAGCAGCACAGGCAGTGATAGGCTTGCATCTCTATGGCCATATACTGTCTCTGCTTTGCAAGGTGCACTGGTTGCCCGTTGGATTCTGACAGCGATTCAAGGTCCCGTTCACTATCTATAAAGACCTACGTGAAATAAAGTCTGGTTACTTGAAGAACTGTCTGTCTCCCAGAGTGTCTGCCTGGGTGATCTGATCTGGCAGGGCTACCGTGCTCAGGGTTGCTTCGATGAAACAATGCCCTTGATTGGGATCCCAGAAGTGCACTTCTTAATCACCACAGCTGCCCTCTGGAACTCGGTTTCCCCTGAGATTCGAATGGCCCCCATCCCACTGGTGTTTGAAAAGTCCCTGAAGAACTGGCTTTTCACCCAGGTCCTTGGCAACTGTGATTGAAGCCCTTGTTCTTCTTTTTCTTTGTTCCCATCTAGGAACAAGGGTCAGAACTGTCATCTCCTCTGTCTACACCCTTTCTGCTTGCTCCATATTCAGAGGGATTATTCAGACCCACAGTGCCCCCTAGTGTAAAACCATTGAAGATGAGGCAGAGAGCTTAATGACTTTCCCTGGAATTGACTTGAGAACCCCTGATCTACATGCCTTTGCTTTTATAAGTATTAGAACATGACCTCATTTAAGCTACCCTTGGCCTGACGTTTTTATGCCTTATTTTTGAAGCCAATTAGTGGAGAGCTAGGACCACTGAATTGGAGCAGAGCTTACACATGGGAGGAGCTGTGCACAGAAAAAGAATTTTATCTATGATAGTTTTAATGAGCATGTCAGAGGAACACAGGTTATTGATCTTACACACTCAGCCCTCCCAACCATAAAGAATTACATGCTTAGAGTAGGTTCAAATAAAGTAAAGCAATATCTTACTCATTTTATTCAAGGTCCAGTTACATTTCCATTCAGAAAGGATGAAATCTTTGTTCTTCATTTGTCTTTCCTAAATTAATTCACCCTTAGCCCTATAGCTGTAAGACCTGCCTGTAGAAAGGGGAATTCCAGGCCTACCACGTGGCACCCAGAGAGATGGAGCAGCACACAGCCATGTGCATAGCTCCCAGTCTTGAAGAAGGATGAAGAGAGGAAAGAGGAAGTGGGAGTGCAACAATCAGCTTCCTCCGAAACATGAAGAGTTGCATCTTGAGATGAACTCAAATTACATGCTAATGCACATGCTAGTGAGGCATGCTGGATTGGCCAGTACCTCCAACAATTTTCTGGCTTTGGCCCCCTTCCTCGGTGTCACACCCCACCAAACTATTTGGGGTCTTAGAGCATCCTAATTTTATTACCTGGCTACATTGCTACGGCTAGCAGGGGAATATGATTTTAAACATATTTAAACTTTCAAATACCTATATATATGTTTGTGCATATGTCTTTGTGTGTGAGTGTGTGGGTATGTGTATACAATTGTGTGTGTGTGTGTGTGTTTATGTATGTGTGTGTGTGTGTGTATATATATATATATAAATAAATAGAAAGAGAGAGAGAAAGAGAGAGAGAGAGAGATTGGGAGGGAGACAGAGAAATATATGCATAGAGACGGAAACAGCTGTAAAGAAAGAGCCAAGGGTGGATCTGGGTCTCAAGAGACATTAAATTAAGGTTGAACTACAAAACTACCAATCACTGCAACCCATTCCAGGCCTTTTCCAGGGGCCTGTCTCACCCAGTTCATGCCATAGCTGCTGAAGGTGAACCCGGAGGCTTGGCAGGAGAGACGGAGGGACTCTCCAGACCTTCTCACATCCCCTTCAGACTCCACCAACTGGGCCTCTGACAGGACACCTAAAAAGAAAAAGGTATTTCATTGAGCTCTCCTGCATACAAGAAGTAAGATGGAAAGATCCTGACAAGCAAAGAAAGAATTACCTCTGAGAAGAAGCAGATCAAGCCAATATGGTGTTCCTTCTTTATTAGATCGCTTGCAACCTTCCCTGCTGGCTTCCCCATTGACTTTCTGGGGAACCAAGCAGAGAAGATTGCAGATGGCGATCACGTGATCACAGCCCCCTAGCAACGATATGTAAATGTGACCTGGTTGCCAAGAGCCAAAAATGTGGTCACATGATCATGAGGGGGGGGGCGTTCCTGCAACGTTTCACAATGGCCAGAAGTGCTTTACTGGCCATAAAGCACCCTTTCCAAGGCCGACATTGCTTTGAACGGTCATTAAGCAATCAGTCGTTAAGTGAGGACTTCCTGTATATTAATGTGGAAGGAAGGAGAAAAGAGCAACATGTAGAAAATAATTAAACTGGGGAGGGGTGGCGATATTGAGAACCAAAGGGGACTGAACTGCAAAATATCTCAAGGAACAATTGTCGGTAAGGAATCCATATTGCTACCTAAGCTTAAATTTTAACTTCTTAAAAATGGCCCAGTTTATTCCACTGCCCTGAGATTTCCTTCATCTCCCCTTCCGAAGTTCGAACCACGGTTGGAAGGAAATCTCACCCGCTACATTCAGAGCTGGGAATAAAAAATGCTCAGGCCATTGTGTGAACTGGTTGAAAGTTTATTTTCCAAGCTGCTTGGAGGTGGAAACACTTAGGAATTTCCTTCCAGCCCTTTTTATGGACAAGCTTTGCGGTTCTTATGTGAAAATATTTCTGCCCTCTAGCAATGTCCATGCAAACGCACTTAGCCAGTGGATGGAAAGGGGGTGCTCTCTAGGAATTCTGGGAAGGAGCAATTCCCCAGCGTTCAGAGGGGGGGTGCTCTGTGGTGGGGCCCCTGCTGGGTCGGAGTTCCCTTTGCTTAGGGCAGTTTGGCTTCCGCCTGAGCTGGGATCTCTTTCTGTTTGGCGCTGCTAGATCGGAAGGTGAAATTTCTGGAGAAGGAAACTTTTCTGGAGATCTCTTCGGCCTAGGAAGAATGTTGACTTGAATGGGACCTTTTCTTTGAAAGATCTCTGGCAAAGTCTGAAAGGGATCTTTTGTCAAAACAGCTGGGTGCTTCCTGTTCCATTTTCACCTTAATCCTTGCTTGAGGAGGGAAATCTGTACGGCGGGAATCGCAGTATTTGGGGAAGAAAGTAAGGAGGAAGACAGAGATCTTGACTCCTTCTTACACCGCATTACCCACCGCGTCTTCCAAGATCAGCTGTGGGCTCTCACTTCATTCTGTGGAGATTTATTTGCTTCTTCACATTCTAATTACACAGACTCAACCTCCTGTGACTGAATCAACTTGCAGAGCTGCTCTGAGCAATGGGAGGTTTTTGCCAGGCTTCAGACTCAGTTCCTCTCACTGTGTCTCCTGCACAGTAATAGACTGTCGAGTCCTCTGGCTTCAGGCTGTTCATTTGCGGATACAGCTGGCTGCAGGAATCATCCCTGGAGATGGTGAACTGCCCCTTGACTTTATCCAAATAATAAATTGGAGATGAGGATCTCCCAATCACTGCAACCAATTCCAGGCCTTTTCCAGGGGCCTGTCTCACCCAGTCCATGCCAGAGCTGCTGAAGTCGAATCCAGAGGCTTAACAGGAGAGACGGAGGGACTCTCCAGGCCTCCTCACGTCCCCTCCGGACTCCACCAACTGGTCCTCTGACTGGACACCTACAAAGAAAGGTGTTTTGGTGAAATCTCCTGTATACAAGAATTAAGCTGGAAAGGACCTGAATATGATTGAAACCATGACCTCTGCGGACTGCCAGGAAGGACATCAAGTTGAGCCACAGGATCATTTTTGCTCACTCTAATGATTGGATGGGAATTGACAGGTGAGGATTCAGGAAACTGCACAAACACATGGAAAGAACCTGAATAGGGAGGAAACAATTACCTCTGAGGATTGCTAGTAAGGAAACCAAGTTCAGCCACTGGATCATTTTTATTCCCTTGAATGACTGAAGGAGAATTGACAGGAGAGGATTCAGGAAAGGGCGCAGCCTTTGGGTTGGTGGGTATAGCCTGAAAAGGGAATGCATGGGGCTCCTTTAAAGGGGAAATTGTGACTCAATTTACATATTTCTTCTGATAAAAGAACCCCTCGGAGCACTGATCTCATAGCTTTCCTTGCACACATCTGACACTGGTGATTTTCATCATAACTTTCCAATTCTACAAAAAGTGAAGGCAAGGTTTTTTCTTTTTGTTGTTGTTTTTTACTGTGAGTACATAGGAGAAAGGCAGGTTTACATTACAGTAATTAAAAGACAGAGATGCAAAACCTCAGCTCAGGAAATTCTTTCCACCTTCTTTCCCTTAACCAGGCCCTCCTGAAGAAACCCCAAAGAACTGAATTCAGAACAAGCCAGGAGGAACAATTTATAAGTCAGAGTTTAATGAGAGAAATCACAGGGAGAAACGGAATAGATGGAGCCCGTGGGTTGGTCTTTGCCTATTTGAATGTTTTTTAAGTTGGTAGTTGTATGAATTTAATATATTGCTTTGATTGAGCCAGTATTTTGTATTAATAATAATACCAATACCAATAATAATAATAATAGCAGTAGCAGTAGCATTAGTAATACCAATGCCATATACCCATAAAAATGCCAGCAAATACACTCTCTCTCTGGACTGGGAAATACTAATAAGTCTCTTTCTATTCCCCAAAGGGCTCCGTTGCTCTCTATTTAGCAGAGCGCATCTGTTGTCAACTCTGACATGGCTTCACAGTGAGGATTGGAGCCTCCTGAGATGTGAAATTTTCTTGAGACCTTCTCGGTGAACTAATATGGAAATAACAGAACAAACAAGGATGCCTCCAAAATGAGACAATATCTAATGACACTACTTTTATTTCCCTACCCCACCCCACCACCCCACACACAGGCAATGCGATTCAGGGTGACACCACTGGCCCCTGCTGCAGAAGGTGAGGAAGAGGGGCATCTGCCTAATTCTCCAAGGAGATTCTGACATTCCAGGAGGGGAAGTGTGGCTGAGAAGAAATGATGGTTCTCCAGGAGGTCTAAGCAGGTCTAGGGATATATCTGAATATGCACTTTTGTTCTGGGATCGGGACAAGGTCAAGGCCAAAAACGGTATGGAATGGCACCTGGCCAGTGCTTTGATTAACAGCATTGTTGTAGGCAATAGTGCAAATGGTAGGAGGTCGACCCAATCATCTTGCTGATAATTGACAAAAGCACGCAGATATTGTTCAAGGGTAGAATTGACCGCCTCCGTATTTCCGTCAGTGTCCGGATGCGACGCAGTTGAAAATGCTTGGTTAGTGCCCAGTAATTTCATAAATTCCCGCCAAAACCTGGACGTGAATTGTGTACCTCTGACCGTCACCAAGCGGGCGGGGCATCCGTGAATGTTGTACACGTGTACAATGAAGAGGCAGGCCAGCTGTTGTGCCGATGGGATGGAGGTACATGGGATGAAATGGGCTTGTTTAGAGAAAAAATCTTTCACCACCCAAATGACAGTTTTCCTCTGGCTAGGAGGTAAATTGACAGCGAAGTCCATAGAGATCTCCTCCCAAGGGCGGGAAGGATGAGCCACTGGTTGTAACAAGCCCTGGGGCTTTCCCACTTTTCGTTTAGAAGCAGCACATACTGGGCAGGAATCGACGTATTCTTTGATGTCGTGCCGTAGTGTTGGCCACCAGAATTGGCATCTAACCAGATGAAGGGTCTTACCAAACCCAAAATGCCCAGCCCTTCTGTCATCATGGGATCGTGACAGAATGGTTTTGCGCAATGTCTCAGGTACATTGACACGATCATGCTTCCATGCAAAATCTTGTTTAAAAGTAATCTCGTTGAGGTTTGCTTGCAACCAAGTGTCAGTTTTCAGCTCAGAAAGAAACTGTTGTTGCAAGTCTGAGAGAACAGGCAAGTGAGGTGAAACTGAAGCATCTGTGCGCTGCGCTCAGGTTTGGCTGTGAGTCACAGCTGCCAGACTCATTTGGGGCTCTGTCCAGAGAGTTCCCACTAGATCTGGCACCGTACTGGCATCCTGAGGCTGGCACGAAAGTGCATCAGCAAGGAAGTTGGTTTTTCCGGGTATAGATTTCAGTTTAAAGTCAAAACGACTAAAGAATTCAGCCCGCCTAATTTGTTTTGGGCTCAGTTTGCGAGAGGCAGTCAGTGCCTCCAGGTTTTTATGATCAGTCCAAACTTCGAACGGGTGGGTAGCCCCCTCCAATAAGTGACGCCAGCTTTCCAAAGCAGCTTTAACAGCAAAAGCCTCTTTCTCCCAAATGTGCCATCTCCTTTCCGTCTCTGAAAATTTACGGGAGAGGTAAGCACATGGCTTTAACTGTCCGAGGTTATCCCTTTGCATTAACAGAGCTCCAATTGAGAAATCAGAAGCGTCTACCTGTACCACAAATGGTTTGTCAGGATCAGGATGCTGCAGAATGGGTTCGGATGTAAACAGCTGTTTAAGGGTCTGAAAAGCCCTCTGGCATGCGGGTGTCCATTTTAGGAGTGCTCCTGGATTTTTCACCCTCCGTGTGTCCCCCAAACCTTTAGTTTTGAGCAACTCAGTGAGGGTTAGCGCAATTTCCGCGAACCCCTGGATGAAAGGCCGATAAAAATTCGCAAATCCAAGGAGACTTTGGAGCTGCTTATGCGTACGTGGCGGCTCCCATGCCAAAATGGCTTCAATTTTAGCGGGATCCATTTCAATTCCCTTATCGGAAATCCGATAGCCCAGATAATCAATTTGTGACTTATGAAATGCACATTTTGACAGTTTAGCATACAATTCTGCCTTTCTCAGTTTGCTCAGAACTTGTCTGACTAGATATATATGTTCCTCCATCATTTCAGTATATATTAAAACATCATCTAAATACACCAATACCCCTTTAAATAGGTGGTCATGCAAGACCTCATTGATAAGTTGCATAAAAACCCCTGGCGCCCCCGCCAATTCAAATGGCAGCACTTTATATTGAAAAGCACCCAAAGGACAATTAAACGCAGTTTTCCATTCATCCCCCTCCCGTATGCGAATACGGAAATATGCCTCCCTCAAGTCCAGCTTAGAGAATATTTTCCCCTTTGCCAGATGTGTTAGCATGTCCTTTATCAGGGGCAAAGGATATTTATTTAATATTGATACTGCATTGAGCCCACAGAAATCTGTACACAGTCTCAAAGTGCCATCCTTCTTTGGTCGAAACAGTACAGGTGTGCCTACTGGAGAGCTGGCCGGTTCAATGAAACCCCTAGCTAGATTTTTGTCAATGAACTCTCGTAGTGTTGCCAGCTCCTTCTGGGTCATAGAATAAATTTTTGGACTAGGCAATTTCACATTAGGAACAAATTCTATGGCACAGTCAGTTTTGCGATGAGGCGGCAGCCGATCCACCTCTTTTTCACCAAACACATCGGCAAAGTCCTGGTATTGCTCCAGCAGCCCTTCCAGCGGCTCAAGGACTTGCAGAGAAGTGGTTGCTGCCTGTCCCACCCCATTGTCATCTAGTTGGTCTTCCGCAGGGGCTTTATAAAATCCATCTGCGAACATCACCGTTCGATGCACCCAGTTTATGGAGGGATTTTGCTGTACAAACCAGGGCATCCCCAAGATGACCAAAGGTCCCCCTACCGGTGCCACAATAAACGGTAATTTTTCCCAATGGCTGCCCATTTGCAAGGCAACCATACCGGTAGTGTGGGTAACTGGTTTCCCCCCTGCCATGGTCCCGTCCAACTGGGTAAAGATTATCGGCCGCTTTAAAGGGAACGTGGGTAACCCCAACGCAGTAATCACGTCGGGGTGCATCAAGGACCGTGAACACCCCGAATCAACCATGGCCCACAGTTCTATGGTTTGGGTGCTGGACCCCAACTTCACTCTAACGGTCAGGGTAGGGAAATCCCCACTCACCGAAACATGGTCGTGCCCATCTTCTTCTTCTTCCACCTGCCCCACGGCGCCCTTCAAAGCAGGTGGCTGGCGTTTCCCGCCAGCTCCTCGGTCTCCTGTCCCCTCTCTTCTCCAAAAAAGGGGATGCCTTCAGGTTCCTCGTCGGCCAGGGCGGCTTTCATCTTCCTTGGTAGGTATAGCGATTTCCCAGCCGGTTTAGCTGGGCGATCCTCAGCTCGTCTTTTTGGGCATGCCGCCACCCGGTGCCCTTCCTTCCCACAGCGCAGACATTTCCCCTTAGCAAAACGACGCTCCCTCTCCTCTTCCCATGCACGCTGGCTGTGTCGTCCTGAAGAGATCGGAGCGCGAGCGCTTTTGATGGTTTTGCTTTGCTTCACCGCCTTACAATGTGCAAAGGTTTCCAGGGCGTTTTCAGCGCTGCCAGCTAGTTGAATCCACCCATACAAAGTCTTTGGGTCATCACGCCCCAGAGCCCACCGAAGGACCTCAGTTTCCAGCCCATCTTTAAACATCTCTACTAGGGTTGACTGGGACCAATCCTCAACTTGTCCGGCCAGTGCTTTGAATTCTAACGCGTAGTCTGCCACTGAAAGCGACCCTTGGGCCAGATTCTTCAGAGCCTGTTTCACCCTTTCTTGTGCCAGAGGGTCCTCAAAGTGTTGTTTTAGCACCCACAGGAACTCCTCGATGTCTTCCAGCTCTGGGGCCTCTGCTTGACACAGCTGGACGTACCAATCCGCCGCCCTCCCCTTCAGCCTATTTGCAATGGCATTGATTTTCCCCCTCTCGGAGCGGAAGCTCTGCTCCCAATCCTCCATGTCGCTATTAGCATTAGTAATGAAGAAAGACAGTTTTGTAGGATCACCGTCAAACTTCACAGGAAAGGGGGGGGGGTCTTACTGCCTCCAGACATTCGGCTTTTCCAGTCACGTCTAGGGTCCTCCTCCCTGTCGCTGACTGTCGGAACCGAGTCCAACCTCTTCTCCGTGGAGATGGGGGTGGTGACTCCGGGTTAGCGTTCTGCTCCCTAGCGCCCCTTCGTCTTCCCTCAGCTGACACCGACTTCCCACGGCTTTCTTTTAGCATCACCGCCAAAGACTCCAACTTCTCCTCTAAAGCCTTCATTCACGTGGGGGTGACTGATTCTTCAGCCGCACCAGTTACCACTACCACTGTAGGTGACAACGGAGGTCCTGGTTTCTGAACCTCTTGGGCCTCCCCTACAGCGGAGTCCTTGTCCTCGTCCCCCTTTCTATATTCGGCCCCTGACGTGCCCGTCATTTCTGATGTTACCAACTGCTCACCGGGTTGTAGCCCCAGCTGTTCCCGGCGGGCTGCAATCTCCACGCGGGCGCTCCGGGCCACCCGCACCATCGTGGTGTCCGGCTCCTCTTCAATCCACTCGGCTTCTCGTAGTACAGACATTGCTAGCGCTCCCCGTCACAGGTAACCTGGCTAGGGGCTAGCGGGGTAAATTTCTTTGATGATTCTCAGCTTTATGTAATGATTGCCTTATCCCAACGAAGTCAGTCTCACCAGTGTTTAGTGAATAAAACTGATTTATTGAAAGGATAGTATGCAAATAGGAAGAAAGCTGAGAATAAGCAAAAGCGCACCAAATAGAAACTAAAACCCCTCGCCTCCAAGCCGATCCCGCCCCCCTCCCAACATCGAAACCACCCCCTCCCAGCATTGGCAAACATCACACATCTGCCTGGGAAAGTAACCTTGAATACATGTCATAACCCAAACACACATTCCTTCAGAGTAACAGAAAGATAACAGCCTGGCAGGGCTGGAATTCTCCACCCCGCAGGAGATAGACACGGATCAGGAACATGACATGCAAAACGTTACGTTGTATGCAAACCATTGGAACGATGAACATGACATTTTGTTACCGGATAGAAAATTCCTTTTGAAGTCTTACTCTATGACTGATTGCATTTTCTGTACAGGGAGGATACATATTTTTTTTTCCCTGGTGTCACATCAAATCATGGAGTAAATGAATTGCGAAGCACCATCTAGCTAATCCATTGCAAACCATCCCTATCAGGTGGTCAGCCAGATCCTCTCTGTAGAACACCAACTATGAGACATTATTTGAAGCAGATTGAGGCAACCCTGCCCTCTTCACCCCTCCTCCTCATTTTACTCTAGGTAAACAGACCTGCAAAGATGCAACATTTGACACAATCGGCTCTTTACTAGTTCTGTGTTCTTTTTGATAGGATAATTCATTCTAAGTGTTGCTTCTGCATCTCCTGTCATTAACTGTTATTGGATCACTCTGGTTATCATTCCGATGAGACATGGAGTAAAACATTATTTTATCTTTTGCTCCATTCCTTTATTTCTCCAAAATCTCTTCCCATTTCCGTAAATGAAACTCCCATTCATCCTCTCAGGCAAGAAAAAAAGGAGTATTGCTCACAGAGGCAAAACCAACCAAAGTCACTGAAGACTTGCAATGGCCCTATAGTGGGCCTTCTAAGGGAAGTGTGGCAATGTATCTGGTCAGAAAACCACAGATGTTGCATCCTCTGTTGAAGGCATGCATCTAACCTCCAACATTGCACCACTTGTTAACATGGAAACAAAGAGCAATTCCCAGTGCTCCTCCCCCCTTTGAAAATACTGTGTGTCATCCTTCCTCCTTTCCTTAGCAAGGATTAAACCTGGTTTGACCCCCTTGAGGCCAAAGGAACCCCCCAGCGAGTCAGAGCCTTGGAATTTCCCACTCCGCAGGCAACACCCCTCACCTTTCCTTCATCCCTCTTTCTTCTATGAACTGGAACATGATGATCGATGCTTGCAATAAAGGGTGATCTTCCTCCTTATCGTTGCTTTCCATCCGTTGCATCTATGACAGTAAGTTAATTTTTTGTCCTTGATTTTTTTTCAGAATTATCAATCAGTCAAAAGAAGATCAAGATTGTTTTAGCCAGTGATGCATCTTTCATCCATCCTGGCTTTCCTCATAGAAAAAGGGATCGGCAGTTAGTTCTTCTCCTCTCCTCTCCTCACCTCTCCTTTCTGAGGTTTGTGGCATATTGCAGGGGAATAATTTTTTACATTGACTTCTTTATCATCTCCATTTAGCTTCATTGGCTAAGTATGGTTTTCACTAGCATGAGACATAGCATAACATATTACCCTTTCTTATTTGCTATATATTAAATTACTATTGAGACAACTGTTTCTATCCTTTTAAGAGCCTCTTTATCCCTCCTTCATTGCATCTAGGACCACTGCTGTTTAATCTCTGCTTTAGCCTCATGGAAGCAGCAGAAGAAGGAGGCAAGTCACAGTTACAACCGCAGGTCTTATTTCAGCCATTGTCAGACCTTGTAGTGTGCTCTCTTTCTGCCATTGCTCCCTCCTTCTGACTGTAGATGGACAGGTTCCCCGCACCTTCAATTTAATTCATCCTCTATCCTCCCAACTCATTCCATTTGTTTCCTGGAGACTGTCTCACCCAGCTCAGCTCATCGCTGCCGAAGGTGAAACCTGAAGCTTTGCAGGAGAGACAGAGGGATTCTCCAGCTCTTTTTATATCCCCTCCAGATTCCACCTGCCTCAGCTCCATTTGGACATCTGGAAAGGAAATATTAATATGCAGACTTTATCCATTACTTTCTACCATATAAGAGCCCTTTAGCTTCCATCTCTGGATGGAAGAACCATTACCTTGGAAGGCTGCTAAAAGGGAAATGAGTTGGACCAGAAGGATCATTTTCCTTTCTCAGTGTGTCAGAGAAGAAGTTCCAGGCAGTCTGGCTCTGGACCTCTAGCTACAGCTTGAGGAGGGAGGAGAAGGAGGCATATAAAGAGGAAAGGTGTCTCTGCATTAACATACACTTCAGGATAAAAGAGAAGCAGAGCTTCTTGGTAGATGGCCTTGGTAGTCTGGATACTTTGATGAATCTCTGCCTCTCAGGCAGATAATTCCTGAATATATGGAATGTGTATTGCACAGTTTAGATCTTTAGAACAATTGATTAAAAGTTTGATTTCCTACCTGCTTCCAGGATATTGAATGATGATACCCAATCCAGATTTTATCTGAGTCCAGGCTCACCCCGATCACATTGCAAAGAGTGAAGTTGAAATTGGAATCTTCAGGCCATATTAAATAATTTTCCATTTCCCTGCAGCAAACTTTCTGATTTGACACCTATAACAAAAGAGTCCTAAAGTTCTTACTAGAGGGCTGATTTCTTCTTCTCAGGTAGCATATACACAAAATAAATCCCTCTGTTATGGAAGTAGAGGAAACAAAGGATTGCATTTATCTTTGTCCTTTCATTCCACCTGCTATGCTCTATTGTAGATGGCTGGAAAATGGACACAGAATCACAAAGGTTAATTTTATAATGAATTAGATCTTGGTGAAATACATTATATCCCCCACTTAGATATACATTAGGTTCTCAAAAGCACTTTTTTCCTATCTGGAGACACTTATTCTTTTGTCCTAACAGGCAAGACAGATTGGGAGATTATGGGAGGTAAAAGTGTGTGGGAACTTCCAGGGAAGAGATGGTGAACTGAGGACCAGAGTGGAGTGAATAGTGGGCGTGTAGACCGACTCTTCATAATTCCTCTCTGGATAAGGAGACGACTTGAGATCACCCACATGTCCTCCAGACAGTGGCTCCTCATGACGAGGCCACAACACAGCAGTCTCCAGCAGGTTTAGCCCTCTGGGAGAAAAGGGAATCACCATCATTTTGCTCAAGCCACAGATGGCACCTTTGAAAGGACACCCAGTGTTCCTTAGTGTAAAATTGGTGATGGTTACAGATGGTCTAAGGGTACAGATGGATCTGAAATAAGAGTTTGGAATTAATTATCAGAACCTTCCCCATAGGAAATTTTTAAAATTATTGTAAAATTTTCTCTTGTAGAGGGAGCTATAATTGCATTGAGTTTTCATCCAAAAATGGTGGAAATGATCATCCTCAGAAGGGTCATCCCCTCTGAATACACCCTTTCTACTGGCTCCATATTCAGGGGGACTTTGCAGACCATCAGTGCCCCCTAGTGGAAAACTGGAGAAGATGAGGCAGAAGGCTTAACCCTCCAAGGAGATGCCTGTATTCTAATTGGAGAAGGGAGGTAGGAAGAAGTTACTGAGCTCCAGAAGACCAAAACAGGTCCAGTGAGAGAGGTGGGGAATGAATCAGGGCTTGTAAGAATTAGGGCTGTGTAATAATTTCATTATTACAGCAACAAATTTTGCTGCTGACAACAAAGGAAATAGAAATGAAATTAAGGTATGCAAAACAAAGAGACTTTGAATTTGATAATAAACCAGGAAAATGGCTGGCTTATAAAATAAGGAAAGATAGGGAGAATAAAATGATTATTAAAATCAGGGAAAATAATGAAGACTTAGTTGGTAATAAAAGAATCAAAAAAGCATTTTATATATTTTTTTTTCACACTTATATGAAAAACATGAAATTTAATTAGATAAAATTGAGGAATATTTAAATAAGCAAAATCTTCCCAAACTCTCACAAACTCAAGAAGTGGTAATTAACAGTCCAATATCAAATCAGGAAATAATAAAAGCTGTAAAGAAAATCAAAATAGGAAAAACACTGGGACCTGATGATATATTGTCAGGATACTACAAACACTTTATAGAACAAATGATAAACCCATTTAGAGATTTAATGAATTGGATTATATATGGATCAAAAATCCCAGAGAGATGGATTGAAGATAAAATAACACTTATGCCAAAGGAAGGACAAGACACAACTCTAACCAAAAATTATAGACGAGTATCAGTGTTAAATAATGACTAGAAAAATGTTACTTCAATATTAGCAGAAAGACTAAAAACAATTCTACAAGAAATTATTGATCAAGATCATAGTGGTTTTTTGCCAAAAAGACATTTGAAAGTTAATCTATGAACCGTCATCGACATTTTGGAATATGAACAACTTCATAACGACTGTCAAATAGCTTCAATATTTTAAGATGCTGAAAAAGCATTTGACAATCTGACCTGGTGTTTTATGATTAAAGTTTTAGAGAAAATGAAATTTGGGAAATCATTTGTGAAAGGGATTGAAGCAACATAGACAACACATAGAGCTAAGATTATACTGAATGACGAATTGACAGATAATTGCAAAATAGAAAAAGGAACGAGACAGGGATGCCCCCTATCACCTCTCTTATTTATTCTAGTCCTAGAAGCCCTGAGTAGAGATATAATAGGGGATGGTCAAATAAAAGGAATAAAAATTAAAAAAAAAACAGATTTATAAATTAAAAGCAATTGAAGATGACCTAGTACACATATTACAAATCCCCTAGGTTCTATAGAACATTTGTTTAAGAAATTAGAGGAATTTGGAGAGTGGCAGGATTTAAGGTAAATAAACAAAAAACGAAAATGTTAGGTAAAACATATCATGAGTGCCGTTGAGCTGAAGACATCAGCACAACGGCACACATGACAATAACGAGGAAACAGAGGAAGGGGCTCAAGATAAGCATAGCACGCACAACAACAGCCACAGACCCTAGCCGGAGCATGCAGCCATCAAAACACAAAAGAGAGAGAAGAAAAGACAAAGGCTAGGCGGATCGCGAGGCACACCCAAGCTGTTAGCCTAAGCGCACAGAGATCGCCCAGCTGACAGCAATCACCGGCTGAATGAGGAAACCGATGATGGGCGATCCCGGGGCACCCGCTGGGGCCTTGCAACCCTTCACCTACCGGCAAGACAGCATGCAGGACAAAGGGGGGATGACGTAACCCAGGGTGAGGGGGCGCTGACCGGCGCGGGGTATTTAAACCCCGCACCGGCGCGCTCTCCTCACTCTCAGCTTTTTTCGCTACTGATACTACGTAAGAAATAAACCTGAACCTGCTCTCATATGAATCAGCGTCAGTGTTTTACTCTGCGGTAGGCAGTGCATGACAAACATGACTCAAAAACAAGAAGAAACTTTAATAACTAATTCAGGTTTTACAATAGAAAAAAAGATTAGATACTTAGGAGTAATATCATCAACAAATAATATAAATATTATTTCAAAAGAATCATGGGAAAATTTGGAAGGAAATAAAAATTGATACGGAAAGGTGGCGAAAATTACAACGATCTTTGCTCGGAAAGATATCCGTAATCAAAATGGATGTATTACCGAAGATTCTATTTCTTTTCCAAACATTACCAACTCTAATTAATGAAATAAATTTAAAGTATGGCAAAAAGATATCTCAATTTTTATTTGGCAAGGAAAAAGAAGGGCAGTCAATTTAAATTATTACAAGATGCTAAAGAAAGAGGAGGGTTGGGGTTACCAGATCTTAAATTGTACTTTGAAGCCTGTTGCTTTCTGTGGATAAGAGAATGGTTAACGTTAGAAAATCCAAACCTTCTACAGCGAGAGGGACATGAACTCAGATGTGGGTGGCTGCATCTATTTGGAATGAAAAAAACAAAAATGAACAAAGAATTGAGAAATGGTACTATTAGAAAAGTATTATTGAGGGTTTGGGATAAATATAACAGTAGATTATTACCAAACATACCAGTGTGGATATCGCCACAAGAAGCTTTTGCAAGGAGGGAAAGTTTAGATGATAAGATAAAATGGTTAAATTATAAAGATATAATCAAATATGAACAAGATACACCTAGGCTAAAAACAAGAGAAGAAATAGAAGGAGAAGGACACTGGTGTCATTGGTTCACATATATGCAGTTAAATGAACGATTTAAATGAGATAAAAAAATATATAAATTTAAAAAAGAAAAAACATAGATCAAAAAAAAGTTATATATAAATAATGAGCATATTATGACAAAGATGTAGAAAATGTTATTATAATTAAATCAAGGAGATGAACAGGTCAAAGAGTGTATGATTAATTGGGCAAGAAATTTTGGATATAACATTTTTTTAGATAACTGGGAAACGATGTGGACAAAGCGTTTAAAATTTACTTTGTGTTATCATTTATTGAAAAACTTGTACAAAATTATCTACAGATGGAAACTTACCCAACAAAAATATGCAAAATTGTATAAAAACGTTTCTAATGTATGTTGTAAATGTTCACAAAGGGAAGGAACATTTTACAAATCACTTTGCCTTCTGCCAGTTGGAATGCAAGAAATGCATGAAAACTAAGGGACAATCTTCTATCATCCCTAAATTTATATATAATTTTGAATAAAGGAGATACACTATCCATTCACATAATATGGATTTTCTTAAAATTTTGGGAAATTCCTAATAGGTGTCAAGACAGGCATGTTGAATAATTCTTATCTAAGATATAGAGCAAGGTTACATTTTATAAATAAAAACCTTGCATTCCGATGTGGAGGTTCTGGTGTTGGTTTTCATAAATCACAGATCGAAAACTACAAGGTGAGACCATAGGAGTTATTTCAATATTTATTTTCCATTTAATTTCCCTTTCGAGCAAAGAGGCTGAGCGATTCCAGCCTTTCTCCCACCCGGAACTTACTGGGGAGGACGGCAGGTGGGGAGGCAATTTTCCTAAACCACCTAGAACATGACTTTCCCTGGAACTGACTTGAAACCCCCGAGCTACGTTCCTTTGCTATTCTAAGTATTATAACACGACCGCATTTAGGCTACCCTTGGCCTGATGTTTTTAGGCCTTGTTTTCTGACTTCTGCCCCCTTCCTTGGTGTCAGACTCTGGCAGGCCTTGCAGCATCCTTATTTTATTACTACATTTTGACTGCTATCAGAGGAAAATGATTGTAAATGTATTTAAACTTTCAAATGCCTATATGTTTCTGTATGCGTTGATGTGTGTGTGTCTGTGTGTGTACATATATGTAGTACATCTATGGAGAGGGAGAGAAGATATATAGACACAGAAACAAATGCACATAAAGAGGGAGAGGGGAAGATCTGCATCTCAAGAAAGAGTAAATGAGGGTTGAATTTCAAAACCAATAAAAGAATGAAGAGTTCTAATTACTGAATCAATTCTGTATTTCCTGATACTTTTTGAGAGCAGAACATGAGAACAATTTCCCTTTGCTGTCTTTAAGGAGGATAAAAAAAAAGAAAAGACACTATTCAATTTATATTCTGTAGTGAGATTTGCCATTTTCTTCCTATCCAAAAGGAGAACAGATCCCTGAATGCCCAGGCCAAGATCAGTTCTTTGTTCCTCTTGGCACTCAGGCAGCTTTCTCAGCTCCCTCTCAAGTCTCCTGGGAAAATCCAGCCATTTGCTGCTGAGCTGTCTTGCAGAGCAGCTGTGACCAAGGGAAGGTTTTTGCCAGGCTTCAGACTCACTTCCTCTCACTGTGTCCCTCGCACAGTAATAGACTGCCGAGTCCTCCAGTTTCAGGCTGTTCATTTGCAGATAGAGTTGGCTTTTGGAGTTGTCCCTGGAGATGGTGAAGCGTCCCTTCACTTTGTCCGAGTAGTAAGTACTGGAACCAGAACCAGAGCTTATGTATGCCACCCACTCCAGTCCTTTTCCAGGGGCCTGTCTCACCCAGCTCATCCAATAGCCCCCGAAGTTGAACCCAGAGCCTTGGCAGGAGAGATGGAGGGACTCTCCAGGCCTCCTCACGTCCCCTCCGGACTCCACCAGCTGGGCCTCTGACAGGACACCTAAAATAAAAGTTGTTTTAATGAGCTCTCCTTTATGCAAGAATTAAAATGGAAAGAACCTGAATAGGAGGGAACCAATTACCTCTGAGGACTGCTAGTAAGGAAACCAAATTCAGCCACAGAATCATTTTTGCTCCCGTTAAAGAAAGAGGAGAATTGACAGGAAAGGATTCAGGAAGGGGCACAAACTTTGTGTTGGTGGGTGTAGCCTGAAAAGAGACACTCTGGGGCTCCTTTAAAGGGGAAATTGTGGCCTGATTTCCATATTGCTCAGCATAAAAGTGCCCCTCGGGGCATTGAGGTATAGATTTATCTCAACACACCTTTCACACATGGGACATAGAAGAAAGGGCAGCTTTACACTGGAATAATTAAAGCTTCTGACAGATGCTTCTCACTTAATGTAAGGGTTTTAAGGCAACAGAAAGAAATCGGGCATTGAAATTTCCTGAAATAGCCATGTTACAGTCCGTAAATAAAGAGGATGGCACATCGGAGTTCAGGATGGTTGCTCCACAGTTGTTCCCTTGACCACGTTCTTTGGAAGAAACCAAAATTAAGTCAATGCAGACCAAGCCATAAGGCCCAATGAATAGGCCACAGATCAATTTTTCATACACATCCAAGTCTCAAAGTTGGAATATAAATCGTTGGAAGCCTGTATAATGTTTCTTAATGGTTTGGTTTTTAACTCAGCAGCCATACTGATTACAAATATTGGGAGGTTTTTGGGTGGCCATTTTTATGGTCTTCTTAACTGTTTTCAACTGCCCAGAGTTAATTCATACTAAGACTCAAAAAACTTGCTCTCCTTCACTTAATCCGTGGCCTGAGAAACAGAAATAAATGACTTTTCATTTTCCAAACAATTCAGTCTGTTCTATATTTAGCAAAGCCCATCTGTTCTCAACTCAGTTGTCGCTTCATGGTGAGGAATGTAATCTCTTGGGATGTTAAATTTCTCTGAATTGCCTTCAGTGGTCTCTCAGGAAAATGAGAGTAAATGTAATGATGCCTCCGAAGTGAGACAAGGCCTGTAGACCCTTCCTTTGTTCCCCTCCCACTCCCCTTCCCCACACATATGGAAAGTGATTCCGTGTGGCAACACTGCCCCCTGGTGGAAAACATGAGGAGGGGAGGCATCTACATAACTTTCCCAGGAGATTCTTGCATTCAGGAATGGTAAGTGAGGTTGAGAAGAAATGAAAGATCTCCATGAGATCTAAGCAGATCTAGATATAAATTTATCTATCTATCTATCTATCTATCTATCTATCTATCTATCTATCTATCTATCTATCTATCTATCTATCTATCTATCTATCTATCTATTGTCCTGCCCTTATTATTGTTATAAATTACTCAAGGCAGCAAACACACCTAATACTCCTTCCTCCTCCTCTTTTCCCCACAACAGCAACCCTGTGAGGTGAGCTGGGCTGAGAGGGAGTGACTGGCCCAAGGTCACCCAGACAGCTTTTGTGGCTAAGGCAGGACTAGATCTCAAAAATCCAAATCCGCTCTTTTATTGCCTGAGAGGAAATCCCTTCTGATGGTTCATAATGACAGAGTGTATTATCTGTGCATGGGGGATTCTTATTTATGTCCATATATCTCATCAAATCATGGAAGAAATGAACTGGGACAGGCCACTGAGGTCATCTAAAAGAAGCCATCCCTGACACCCCTATCCATCCCTTTGACCTGTCCCCCAATCTCCAACCAAAGGAGGCTGTTCTAGACTGATGGAAGCAGGGCTGCCCAGGTTTCCCTCACCCTCATTTTTCTCTAGGCAGACCGGGTTGGGAGGGTTTCTCATTTGTCAAAATCTGCTCCATTCCATTTTTGTTTTCTTTTGATATGATAATAGTTCTTATCAATTCTTCTCAACATCTATCAATGATTTATTATGGATGACTGTGGTTCTGATAAGCATGAGACCTGGAGGAATATATAATTGGAGGGATTTTCCTCCAAATCTGCTAGGTACCAGTTTTGCTTTCTATTTAATAGCAGTATAATTCTCATTGTCTTTTCTTTATCTCCTGTCATCCCCCCCCCCTTCGCTTAATTTTCCACAATTAGCAAATGGTCAAAAGAAAACCAACCCGGTTAGCCAGTGAGGCAGGGGTTCTCCGTTCTTCTTTCATGCTAGATTTGCTCATAGGAATTAGGATTGGCAGCTGCTTTATATTATTATTATTATTATTATTATTATTATTATTATTATTATTATTATTATTATTATTATATGGCTGCCCATCTCCTCTAAGCAACTCTCAGTGGCTCACATCCCGTAAAAACTATAATCCAAGGAAAAACAAGTAAAAAAACCAAAATACAACCATACACCATAAAAACCATCCAGAGTTAATTTAATGGATTTTCCATTTTCATGTACCTTCTCCCAGGGAAAATCCTTTCCTCTGGCTTCTACAAAGGTGTGGCGCCTTTTCACATTGTGATGACACCTTTGCTAAATCCATCCATATATACACTTCAGAATAAGAAAGTATTACAAATGTCTTTGGATTCCTTTGAAACTATTTTGAAATTATGGGCAAGTTCTTTCAGGAAAGCCTATAATGTCAGGACATGAGAGAAAAAACAAGTAATGGTTTATGTGTCATTTAAGTTCTTGACACTAAGATTGTCAAGCACCCAACAAGACTGATTTAATGGCTTCTTAAGAGACAGAGAGGGAGGGCCTAGGTGATTTCAAAAGAAAAAGGATGGGAGATTTTTCTATAAATATGGAGTGCCAATAAAAGTAGACTTTTTATTTATATTCATTTATATTTCAGCTTTCATCATCACCCACCTCACTTGAAGAGCATCTCTGGACATTTTACGATAAAAGTTCATGTGATGTAGACTAAGCTATTGAGAATGATATCCGCAGCACAATCGTTGAAGGTCCATACGTCACAAAATCAAGAAATCTGTTTATAACCAACCTTTTGCCAAATGGCTGAGAAAGATAATCAATCACTTTGTCCTCTCCCAATTGGAATGCAAGAAATGCATGAAAAGCAAGGGACAATCTTCTATCATACCTGAATTTATATATCATTTTGGATAAAAGAGATACACTATCCATTCACATAATATGGATTTTTTTTTAATGAATTTTGAGGTTTTGGGCAAGTCCTTATAGGAGTCAAGACAGGAGTGTTGAATTATTCGTACCTGGGATAAAGAACAGGGCTACATTTGATTAAATAGATATCTAGCATTGCCACCTGGAAGTTGAGGGGCTGATTTTCCTTCATCACAGATCAAAAACTACAAGGTGAGACCATAGGAGTTATTTCAATATTTATTTTCCATTTAACTTTCCTGTTGAGCAAAGAGGCTGAGCAATTCCAATCTTCCCCCCAGCCGGAAGTTAGTGGAGGGGATGGCAGGTGGAGGCCTCCCTGGGTGGGGAGGGGGTGGCAGCAGGAACTGCCAGGCGGCGACCAAAGGCAGGAAGAGAGTCCAAACTCAACGGACCCAGGAGGCCTCTGGGAGAGGGTCTCTTCAATTCCCAAAGTTTTGGTTTCTTGGCTCTTCCCGGCGGTGGCGAGGGAGTGTCAGGATTAAGAGAATTGAATATATATTAATATAGAAGGGATGACAAATGAGCAACATATAGAAAAGAATTTAACTGAGGAGACTTGGTGGTTTTCAGAGAACCAAATGGGAATGAACTGAAATATTCATCAAGGAAGAAATGGAGGTAATGAGTCCCTATTTGTACCTCTCAAGAAATTTTAACGTTTATCTACATATATATATATAAAAGCTTCCTAGTACATTCTCTTGCCCTAATATTTCCTTCTTGTACCTGTCATGGGTTCTTTTTAAACTATTCCCAATTTGATTGCCTCAGGCTCAAAAGATCCCCCCAAAGCAGCAGATCCTATGACAATTGGAGTTTTTAACTTAATTCATTTCATTCATTCATTTTCTGTCATGCTTTTGTTTTTAGTATTTTTATTAATAACTCAAGGCAGTGATCATACCAAACACTCCCTCCTCCTCCTATTTTCCCTACAACAGCAACCCTATGAGGTGGGTTGGGCCGGTCACCCATCTGGCTGTCCGGCCTCAGGCGGGGCGAGAACTCATGGCCTCCTGGATTCTAGCCCGTTTCCTTAACCACTAGACCAGCCTGGCTCTCCCTGTATGGGGTGGGGTGATGTTTTATTTTAAGGAAACAAACAAAACATATCTAAATACAAACGTGAAACTTACAAATTTCTATGTCAGTGTTCTCTAGGGCTATAAATTAATATCCTGTCTCATAGTCTATATTACTAAAGAGACAATATCATAGAGTGTTACCTATTATTACTTTGCTATACTCTATAATATTACTTTTACACTATACTATTGACTGAATCAACCTGGAGACCAGCTCTACAGAAGGGAAGGTTTTTGCCAGGCTTCCGACTCATTTCCTCTCACTGTGTCTCCCGCACAGTAATAGACTGCCGAGTCCACCGGCTTCAGGCTGTTCATTTGCAGATAGAGTTGGCTTTTGGAGTTGTCCCTGGAGATGGTGAAGCGTCCTTTCACTTTGTCCGAGTAGTTAATAGTACTGGAATCGTAACTTATCCATGCCACCCATTCCAGCCCTTTTCCAGGGGCCTGTCTCACCCAGTGCATGTAATAGTTCCCAAAATCGAAACCAAAGGCTTGGCAGGAGACACGGAGGGACTCTCCAGGCCTTCTCACATTCCCTCCAGACTCCACCAACTGGCCCTCTGACTGGGCACCTTCAGAGAAAGGTGTTTTGGTGAAATCTCCTGTATGCAAGCAACACACATGGGAAGAAACTGAATAGTGTGGAAACAATTACCTCTGAGGACCGCTGGAAGGAAACCAAGGTCAGCCACAGGTTCATTTTTGCTCCCTCAAAAGAAATGAGGGGAATTGATAAGAAAGGATTTGTGAAAGTGCACCAACTTTGTGTTGGTGTGTGTAGCCTGACAAGGGGAACCTTGGGGCTCCTTTAAAGAGGCAATTTTGCCTCAATTTACATATCACTTGGGATAAAAGTGTCCCTCAGGGCATTGACATAAACATTTATTTTTATGGACACATATGATTTCAAATACAGTAACTGTCCAGACCAAAAAATAATCAAGACAGTCATGCATTACTACTACTACTACTACTACTACTACTATTATTATTATTATTATTAATTAATTATTATTATTTTTACTATGGAATAAGGGAGTTAGTAAAGGGAGATCTGATATAATCACTGCAGTTCAGGATAGCATTTTAATCTAAGAGGAGGAAAATATGCATTGAGAATTATTTAAACAGCCACGTGAGAGACTGACCATGAAAAGGATGGCACGTGTGAGTTCAGGCAGTTTGCTCCTCAGTGGTTCCCCTGACCACATTCGTTGAAGAAACACAACACAACTGAATGGAGACCAAGCCTTAGGGCACCATTATAAGCCACCGTCCAATTGCACTTTCATGGCCAAGTTGCAAAACCAGAATCCAAGTAATCACAGCCAAAGGGGAAATAGCTGGACATTGTGGGGTCTGTTTTGTTTCTTAGATTGGTTTACCTCCGCAGTTGGATGGATTTTATAGACTGGTTAGTTTTGGTGGCTATGGTGTGTGATGATTTTTTTGCTCATCTGCCCAGAGTTGATTCAACAAGATGGGCAGCCGTAGAAATTGAAATAATAACACCAATAATCTAATACTACTACAATTAATTATAATGCTACCATGTTCACTCTCTATCTGGACAGAGAAATACAAATACGGCACGCTGTCTGGATGAAGATCACTGCAAATACCTGGTCATCCTTCAAGCTCGCAGTGTGAAGTGCACTGAAGTCCAGAAGAAGATTAGTAGTAAATACATCATGAGAGTGAAGGAGTCCAAGCTCAGTGGAGGAAACGCCATCAAGGCAATTTGCACCTGGGCAATTCCAGTCATTAGATACAGAGATGGAATAGTGGACGGAAGCAGGACTAGAAGCCTGGGTAGGAAGACCAGAAAAATAATGACAATGAATCATGCCCTTCGTCCATGCAATGACGTTGACAGGCTCTGCTTACCAAGGAGCCTAGGTGGGTGTGCAATGTTGAAAGCACACCAGACAGTTGAAGAAGAAAAAAGGGCAATGGAAGAATGTCTGAAGGACAGTGAAGAAGATGCACTGATTCTAGTATACCATGAAGGCAGCACTGAGAGGACAGCAACATGGAGCAACTGCTACTTCTGCAAGGAAGCTGAAGAAACAGTGGGCCACCTAGTTACCTGCTGCAAGAAGATCACACAGACCAACAGCAGACAATGGCATGACAATGTAGCCACAATGGGGCATTGGAATATCTGCAAGAAATACCACTTGCCTGCAGGCAAGAACCGGTGGGACCCCAAAAGATCCAAAGGAATAGAAGATGAAGAAGCTAAAGTGCTCTGGGACTTTAGAATTCAAAGAGACAAGCACTTGCCACACAACACCCCAACCTAACAGTTGTTGAAAAGAAAGACAGAACAGTCTGGAAAGTGGACATTGCAATACCTGGAGACAACAGAATAGAAGAGAATTGAAATACATAAATGAATTAATTAATTAATTAATTAATTAATTGATGAACGACTGTGGCAAAAGACAGCAAAGGTACTACCAATACTAATAGGGGTCCCGGGTGCAATTCCAAAACATCTCAAGCACCACTTGAAGACCATCAGCATTGACAAAACCAACATCAGTCAATTGCTAAGGGCAACTTCACTTAGAAGAGCTTACATCTTACAACAATATCTTTAATATTATTAAACAAAAACATCTGCCTATCCCAGGTCCTTGAGAAGAAGTTGATAGGTCCAGTCTCAATATCTGGCTGACTATGCAACCAACCTTAGTCATAATGTAATAATAACATATTGCTTTCTGAGGGCAATCTAATCAAATGATATAACAAAAACCAATACAATATGGGGGGGGGGGGAATCACACCGATGGGCTCATCACACATCGAGATTAAATATAAATGAAAATAGATTGAATAAAAAATGAATTACCTGCATGAAAGAACTTCGAGAATATCTGGCCAGCTAGAGACGCTCAATGAGGACTGAACTTTGGAACAAGCATACAAATTAGGAGTTTGTTTAATTAATCCTAACATGTAGTTCTAAAGAAATTTCAGGGAACTGAGTTTAAAACTCCTTTTTTAAGGAGTTTGCCATTGTCTTCTTTCAGGAATTCTTTGTTTATTTATTCATTTCCCCACTTTATTTTCTGCCCTGAGATGTCGGTAACCAAGTCCCACACTGCTTTGATCGAGATCCACCCTGTCATCTACCTTCCTGTGTTCGAGACTTCTCTTTTCCATTCTGATGGGCAAATCCAACCTTCTTTCCTCAACTTGGAGAGCTGTTCTGAGGAGCAGAAGGTATCTGCTTGGCTTCAAGCTGACTTCTTGGCACTGTGTCATGCACAGTAATAGGCTGCCGTGTCCTCTGGCTTCAGGCCATTCATTTGCAGATACAACTGGCTTTTGGAGTGGTCCCTGGAGATGGTGAAGCATCGATTCACTTTCTCCAAATTATACCTGGGAGTTGAGGAGGTACCTATGTAGGCAACCCATTCGAGTCTTAGGCAACCCGAGGAGGAGGAGGAGGAGGAGGCAACGTAGTCTTCCTGTGTTGAGAAAGTACACTTGAGAAAGGGATCCTCAGATGAGCATCGCTAGCTCTTATTCTCTGAGGTTCAAACCCTCTTCCAATAATTGAACTCACAGATGCTTGCTCTTAGCCTGATGATATTTCTACAAATACTTCTCTACAGATTAGCCACTCTCAAAAGTGTATTTCTGCAATTAAGGCTGCGTAGGCAGATATGCAGGATTGTAACAGGAGAAACAACGGAAGGATCAAAGGAGGGTCAGAGAAAATGGGAACAATGAATTAGACTCCTTCTCTCATCCTTAAAACTGAGGACTTGAGCTCTGAGCCCTATTTTCTATGGGCTGATCTTGATGAACATGGAGCAAAACAAACTGCCTGGTTTGCAGCGGCTTCAAGGCAGTTCTGAAAGCAGATGTGGGCAATTCAATTGATTTTATTGCGGTCACTGAGCAGTACAAGATACAATTCTATAAAAATGTGTGCATTAGCCTTGAGCCATAAAATATGAGCCATCTAAGTTAAAATAATTTTAAATTTGAGTTTACAAGTTCCAATTAAATGTTAAAATACATTTGGATCACAACGGAAGTGAGGACCTTAATCGGGTTTAAAAACAATCTTATTAATTTGCATTATCATGACTAATATTCCATCAGGTATAAGTGTCTATAAAAATAAATGTAAAATATTAAAAGGAGTGAGAAAAAGAGTAAAATATCATATATAAAATGTGATATATAGACCACAAGGTTATTACAAGGGATACATGACTACATTTTTCCAATTGTAATCTGACGTATCTTCACAGGAGCTAAGCAGGATCTGGCTACTTGCGCCGTGACAGGAGGATCTTCATCTATAAGTAACATTTGCATGCAATCTATATCTTTCCATCTAGGGCATTTACTAATCAAAGGTAGTATTAGTTTACTCCTGAGCTCTTTATGAAAAGGATAACAGAGAAGCACGTGGTCTGTGGTTTCTATCTCTCCATTGTTATGTCAGGCTCTGCCTGCTACCCAGTAAAACACAGACACTAGAGTAGGCTTAGGTACTGGTTTTATTTGAGTATAGAATGCATGCCTTTGGAAAAGCTGAGAGTGAGTGGAGCGCGCCGGAACAGGATTTAAATAGCCTGCGCCGGTCAGCGCTCCACCCCTCCTTCTCCGAGTGTGCCCCGAGCCCCGTTGGTCCCGTTGCCGGTAGGTGAGGGGTCAAGTAGCCCCTTTCTGTGCCTTGGGTGATTTCTTAATTGTTTTTCCCGGCCGGTGATGGGTCATTGCCGGGCGATCCGGCTCGTAATCTTTCTGACAGTTCTGGCGTGCCTCATGGTCGGGTGTTGTCAATTACCTCTTTTGCAACATTGTATCTCTTCCTTCCGCGCCTCCGGCTAGGATCTATACTTTGTTGCCAGCACCTGTTGCTCTTTTGTTAGCTGGTTGCCTTTTTCCTTAATCCGCCCGGTGCTCATCTCTTTGTATTGTTATGTGAGCCGTTGCAATGTCACAAGCATCGCAACGGTGACAATGACATGTTAGAAGGGCACCGCCTCGCAGCTATTGGGATTTTTTTGTATCTGCCTTCCAAGACTGCAGAAGGGAGTGCAGGGCTTTGAGCTAGGGAGAAAGCTTTCTGCTGGCTAGGAATTTCAAGTTGAGAGAGTTAGTTAGCGGTATTGACAATATATTTATTATGCTCTGACGATAGGAAATGAGGGCCCTTCTGTAAGTCCATTTGTCTCTCTATATCCTTTATCCTTTGCCTCAGGGTCAATTTTGCCTGTTCCTAATCCATCCTAAGAATTAAATCTGTAGAAAATCCTAGCTTTGCAAGGCTAAACTCAATATCCTTTAACCAAGAGGATTGGAAGTAATCCTGAAAAATGAGTGGTGCTAAAACTTGGGGATAGTGCTTGAGTTTTAGCCAAAGGTTCAGGGAGGCTAGACGCACTCTTGCCTCGACTTTTATCATGCCAACTTCCAATCGAAGTTGAGCGTTTCACACACATTTGGGCAATTGGAGTACTGCTCTAATAAAGTTTGACTGCACTCTTTCCAGAGGTGTAATGCTGGAAGTCGGAGCACCAACGCAGGACCCGTAAAGGAGCTTGTCATGTTCACGGTTCCAATGTTACTGTTACATCGTAATGTTTCACATGTCATTTGGCTGATGCGTGTTTCGTCTGGGAGGGGAGGAGGATTCCATCTTGTGGGATTGTTATGTGTTAGCAGCTGGATTGGAATGATTTTGGGTTATCTCGTGTGTTCAAGGTTCCTTTCCCAGGACATCAGCAGAAATGGTTACCAGCACCTGGGGGTGGGGGTGGGGAGTTTGCAACTGCCGGGCGAGGGGAGGGATTACGTTTGAGCCGAGGGTTTTTAGTTTGTATTTGGCGCGCTTTTGCTCATTCTCAGCTTTCTCTGTATTTGCATACTATTCTTTAATAAATCAGATATCATTAAGTTCCTGCTTGTGAGTCTGAGTCTATTAGTGTAGGCAATCCTTACAGAGCTGGGCTAATGACAATGCCTGGAAGAGCTTAAGAGCTGCTGGAATATCATGTCCTCCTTTGCTCTGGAAAAACTTGAGAAGGGCATTGGCTGATTTTTGTCCAGAATCAGCTGCATAATCAAAGTGAGGTTTAGATGTGGGCAAATAGTTCTGCTAACATTAGAGGGAAAGACAGAAATGTTCAAGACAATGCAGGCGATGGAAATAGGTTGAGTGACAGGTATTCTGATGAACGGTTGTGCACACAGGGATCTAATTAATCGAGGGGAGTAGCTGCTCTTTCCAAAGCTGTCTTATATTTCAAGGTTCAAGATTCTAAATGATAGGAAAGGTGGATACACATTTACAGAAAGGAAACTGAATCAACTAGAAGAGGTAAGAAAAGTAAATGGAAAAAAAAATCCATACTGTAGGTAAGTGTGTGAACCTACCTGGGAACGGTTTTGGCAGCCTTTTGGTTGAAAGGACGAAATGGCACTTCCTGAAATGATAGCAGGAAACAGAATCCTAAGGTTTGAAAAAAAATAATATGGGGATATGAAGAATTGTGTGTGGGGGGAAATGAGAGGGGGGTTCAGGAATGAGTGGACTGAGGAAACATCAGCCTGGATGGAATCTGAAATCCAGGTGAGGGACTGATTGTATGGACACTAAGAGAAGAGGCTGGCTCATACATTAAAAAAGAATTAAGGCTGAACTGCAAAATGAAGACATGAAGGAAGAAACCTAATTAACGAAGTGGCCTTTTTGTTATCAAAGACATTTACAGAGCTGTTGTGTGAAATGAGCAGCTATTGATTGGCTTCAGATTCACTTCCTCTCACTGTGTCTCCTGCACAGTAATAGACTGCCGTGTCCGCTGGCTTCAGGCTGTTCATCTGCAGATACAGCTGGCTTTTGGCATTGTCCCTGGAGACGGTGAAGTGTCCCTTCACTTTGTCCGAGTAGTAAGTACCAGAACTTGGATTAATGCATGCCACCCATTCCAGCCCTTTTCCAGGGGCCTGTCTCACCCAGTACATGTAGTAGCTGATGAAGCTGAATCCAGAGGCTTGGCAGGAGAGACGGAGGGACTCTCCAGGCCTTCTCACATCCCCTCCAGACTCCACCAACTGGACCTCAGACTGGACACCTACAAAGAAAGGTGTTTTGGTGAAATCTCCTGTATACAATCAGAACACATAGAAAGTGCCTGATTAGGGTGGAAACAATTACCTCTGAGGACTGCTAGGAAGGACACAAAGTTCAGCCACAGGATCATTTTTGCTCCCTCGAATGAATGGGGGGAACTGATAAGAAAGGATTTGGGAAAGTGCACAAACTTTGTGTTGGTGGGTGTAGCCTGACAAGGGAAACCATGGGGCTCCTTTAATGAGGAAATTGTTTGTTGATTTGCATATCTAAGTAACACCAAGAAAGCATGGACTAAGAATGGTCGAAACAGACCTGTTAGAGACAGAACTTAAAAATATGGTACATCTGAGTTCAGGAAACTTTGTTTCCTTATCCTGGTTTTGTTCTGAATAAACTCATATTAACTGCATGGAGACTGAGACATACCGCACAGTTGGCGAGCCACAGACAATGGGTCCTCCCCAAGTTGCAAGGTCAAAATCAACATGACTACATACTGTCCACTCTCTCAGTGGCCCATAAAGATGAGTATGACGCTTCCTACTTTGCAGAGATTTCAGAGATCCACAGTTAGCAAGGGACGTCTGATCTGAACTCAGACGTGGCTTTATGGAGGCGATTGTGCTCCCTTCAGAAGTGAGAAGTGGCATTCTCTGGGGAATTTTTAAGCAGACCCGAAGGAAAATATCTGCCTTGGAAATGAGACCCTATTTGTGCACACTGGTTTTATTTCCTGCTGCCCCCCAGCCAATGGCATCAGTGTGAACATACTGCCGTCTGGTGTACAAGATGACCCAGGGAGGCAAGCACTACATTCTCCAAGGAGATTTTTCTAATCTAGGGGGGGAAATGAGGTGGAGAAGAAATGAAGGATCTCTAGGAGATTGATGAGGTCTCTTGATCAATTGCAGGAGAGATCCCGGAGCATACAGTTCATGTGACCCAAAAATGAGAGCCAGTTGACAGATGGGCTGTCAACTTCTCTGGTTGTCCATTAGGTGAGCCCAAAGTAGGGAAGGAAGTAGAACTATAATGCTAGAGACCCAACGATTGTCCATCTAGAACTTCTCCATATACACCGTCCACACAGGACAATGGAAAATTAGCTCCTTTTCCATCGAGACAGAAGATCAAAGGCACTGAACTAGAAGTTAACAGAGTAGATTTTAAAGTGATGACATAAAAAACTACTTGCTTCCCCACTTTGGGGAGCCAGGCAGGATCAGGGCTGATTTTTGCCATCTTCCGCTCACAGGATAAGTGATTGACCACTTTTCTCAGCTGACATTCAGAACTGATCAGAAGAATGTTCTACCCATACGGCCGTTTTCCTTGCTCCTGAAACTTCAGTCCAATGTTGGAAAAATGCCATGACTAAGTTGCACCTTTTCCTACGGAACCTCTCAGGTGGGTTCAGTTAGTGGACTCAAATCAAAGAATTGTGAAAACAGCTGGAGTTTCTCCCAAATGAGCCTCCTAAAATGGTCAGCACAGTGGGGATTTTTCAAACCCTTCCCATGGTAAAAATCCCCCACCCAAATTCCCAGATATGACATACACAGCTTTTCTGATTAAAGTATGCCCTTTTTGGCCCTTTTTCTTTCTTATTTTCTTCTGCTTTTTCCAAACTGACTCCCAGAACATATTCTGAGGTGGTGAAGAACTCTGCAGGTGTTAATTATGTATTTAACTGAGCCACAGGATGAAATGGATCCCTGTGTATTGTAGAGCAAGTGCCAGGTTCTTTTGCATTAAGGAGCGGTTGAAGCATATAGTAACAATTTGATGGGTCCATGCCTTTGGGCTGAGCTGTGCGGTAGATTGCACCAGTCCTTTTCCAAATGATGGAAGGTGAAACTCAAAGAGCCTTTGAATGACAAGGAAGATGGCCCTGAAGGTAAGAGCTATGTGTTCTCCTGATCCAGCTGTGCCATCATAACATCTCCCAGAAGATACACGTAAATTTCAGTCTCACACCAAGGAAAAGACAGGCAACAACTTGTCTTTCAACTGTGTTGAAAAAATGCACTTCAAAGAGGGATCCACAAATGTGTACGGCCATCTCTGAGGTCCAAACCCGCCTTGAGGTACAAAGGAGTGTCAGAGAAAACTGGAACACCCAACGTGACTCCTTCTCTCATCGTGAAACCAAAGGACCTGAGCTCTGAGCCCTATTTTCTGTTGACTGTTGTTGATGAACACGGAGCAAAACAAGCTGCATTTTCAGGAGAAGAAATTTTTGTGATTTTTTTTTTTGGGGGGGTATAATCTTCCACAAATTCAGCATACCAGTTCAAAGTGTGGTTCATGGATGAACTTGCAGAGCTGCTCTGAGAAATAGCAGTTTTTTGCCAGGCTTCAGACTCACTTCCTGTCACTGTCTCTCACACAGTAATAGACTGCCGTATCCTCCGGCTTCAGGCTGTTCATTTGCAGATAGAGTTGGCTTTTGGAGTTGTCCCTGGAAATGGTGAAGCGTCCCTTCACTTTGTCCGAGTAGTAAATGGTACCTGAATTGTAGC
The DNA here is from genome assembly GCF_035149785.1 of Candoia aspera. Taxonomy (NCBI): domain Eukaryota; kingdom Metazoa; phylum Chordata; class Lepidosauria; order Squamata; family Candoiidae; genus Candoia; species Candoia aspera. Next base: position 112,292,399 of record NC_086156.1, on the reverse strand, counting down.
TTATGACGGCCACCCATTCCAGCCCTTTTCCAGGGGCCTGTCTCACCCAGCTCATCCAATAGCTGCTGAAGTCAAATCCAGAGGCTTGGCAGGAGAGACGGAGGGACTCTCCAGGCCTTCTCACATCCCCTCCGGACTCCACCAGCTGGGCCTCTGACTGTGCACCTACAAAGAAAGGTATTTCAGTGAAATCTCCCGTATACAAGTATTAAGATGGAAAGGACCTGAATACGATAGAAACAATTACCTCTGAGGACTGCTAGGAAGGACACCAAGTTCAGACACAGGATCATTTTTGCTCCCTCAAATGATTGGAGGGGAATTGACAGGAGAGGGTTTGGGAGACTGCAGGAACTTTGTATTGGTGGGTGTAGCCTGAAAAGAGACACCATGGGGCTCCTTTAAAGGCAAAATTGTGGCCTGATTTACATATCACTCAGCATAAAAGAGCCCCTCAGGGCATTGAGGTATAGATGTCTTTCAACAGACCTTTCACGTACAGGACATAGGAGAAAGGGCAGTTTAGACTGGAATAATTAAAGCAAGATCTGACAGAACCTCCTCAATTCTACTAAGGGTTTTAAGGTGACAGGCAGAAATCATGCCCTGAAATTTCAGTAAATAGCCACGTTAGACGCCAGACATAGATAGGATGGCACATCGGAGTTCCAGATGTATTCTCCACTGTTGTTCCCTTGACCACGTCCTTTCGAAGAAACCCAAAATAAGTGAATGCAGACCAAGCCATAAGGCCCTATTTCTAAGCCACAAATCAATTTTACATACACATCCAAGTCGGAAAGTTGATTTTTTTAAAAAAATGTATTGGAAGCCTGTACAGTGTTCCTGATTAGTTTGGTTATTTACTCGGCAACTCTATGGAATACATACTGAATATTGGGGGTGGGGGGTTGGGGGTTGGTTGCCATTTTGTATGGTCTTTTTATGGGTTATTAGCTGCCCAGAGTTGATTCATACAGATACTCATAAAAACGCCTCTCCTACATTTAGTCCGTGGACTGAGAAACAGAAATAAATCACTTTGCATTTACCAAACAATTCAGTTTTTTTCTATATTTAACAAAGCACAACTGTTCTCAACTTGGATGTGGCTTCATGGTGAGTGTCCTAACAGTCAGGAACCAGGCTGAGACAAGGAATAGGTCTCTAGTGCTTTAATACTGCTGCATTAGACAGAAAATTGTAACAAACTGAAGAAGCGTGGGAAAAACCCAGACAGATAAACCCCAAAAGTTAAGGCGGGTCTGATGTAGGTCTCTTTGAATGGCTGCTTAATTCCTCAGTACTACTAATGCATTTTCAAACCCTGGATAGGGTCCCCCTCCTGCTCACCATCAGGACTCATGACAGTGAGGAATGTAATCTCCTGGGATGTTAAATTTCTCTGAATTGCCTTCCCTGGTCTCTTAGGAAGATGAGAGTAAATATAATGATGCCTCCGAAATGAGAAAAGGGCTGTAGACCTTTCCTTTGTTCCCCTCACCCACCCCCACCCTACACATTCCAAAGCGATTTTGTGTGGCAACACTGCCCCCTGGTGTAAAACCTGAGGAGGGGAGGCATCTACATAACTTTCCCAGCAGATTCTTGCATTAAGAAATGGTAATTAGGGCTCCAAAGAAATGAAACATCTCCAGGAAACTTAAGCTGGTCTAGGGAGAAATCTATGTTAATATGTTTTCTACTACAGATTAAGGTTACTATGGTAAATAATCATTTTGGCCAGGAGAAGAGGTTGAATTTAATTATCCCCTTTTCACATGCTGATGGTTGCATGGCCTAAGGAGAAGAATTTGCCTGGACTTGTTTTAGTTTCAGTTTACCTTCTGTGTAGGCTTGCAGAGAATTTGCAGCTGAGAGAAATCTCTCCTCTCAGCAAACAGCTTTTAAATATGTTTGTTTTTCTGTTAAAAAAAAATGCTTTTATAGAAATGTCTGGTGTGTGACTTTTCTGATCTCTCCTGGGCCAAAGGCTTTCCAGCACTCTGCCAACAATCCAAAGCTTCTCTTTTGTTATAATATAGGAAATTCCTTTTGATAGGTTATTCTATGAGATACTGTATTTTCTTGAGGTCGTGTATTCTTATTTTTTCTCCTAAATATCATGAAATCATGTAAAAATGAGTTGAGAAGGACCATCTCAGTCGTCTAGTACAAACCATACCTAACTGGTGGGGAGCCAGACCCTCTCTGCAGACCTCCAACGAGAAGAGGCTGTTCCAGCCAAATTAAAGCAGGTCCCCCTCGTTCTTCCCTCGCCCTCGTTTTACTCAAGGCAGACCGGGTTGGAAGGTCTTATCATTGGTCAGAACCTTCTCTATAAGAGTTTTGTATTCTGTCTGATAGAATAATTCTCAACACCCCATGTTCATCTTCTACCATTAATTCAGGGTGGATGACTGGCTCTTCTCCACCCCCCATTGTCTCAAAGTCCTGATCTGGATTCTTGATGGGCGATTAGGGAGCGATTCCAGAGTCTCGATGGGCGATCAGGAGGATTGACGCTGATCGCCTCTGTCCTCTTCCCGTGTCCGGCGCAGGTGTGTCCCCCAGGGTAATGCAGAGATGTCAGGGAGATAGGAGGATGGCTTCTCGGGTCAGGGCAAAGGTATGGCTCCTTTGTTCTTTATTGGTATCTGGTTTTTAGTGCTTAAAGGATTATCACTAATTCCTTCCTCTTTCCTTCCCTTTTCCGGAAAGGCATGTTCCCCATTGTGATGCATGTATGCATTGCAATGGGGGACATGACAGTGGGTATAGCCTGAAAAGGGAATGCATGGGGCTTCTTTAAATGGCAAATTGTGACTCAATTTACATATTACCTCTGATAAAAGAGCCCCTTGGAGCACTGATCTCATAGGTTTCCTTGCACACATCTGACACTGGTGATTTTCATCATAACTTTCCAATATTACAAAAAGTGAAGGCAAGGTTTTTTTTTCTTTTTGTTCTTGTTTTTTTGCTGTGAGTACATAGGAGAAAGGCAGGTTTACATTATAGTAGTTAAAAGACAGACATGCAAAATCTCAGCTCAGGAAATTCTTTTCCACCTTCGTTCCCTTAACCAGGCCCTCCTGAAGAAACCCCAAAGAATTGAATTCAGACCAAGCCACGAGGAACAATTTATAAGTCAGAGTTTAATGAGAGATATCACAGGGAGAAACAGAATAGATGGAGCCAGTGGGTTGTTCTTTGCCTATTTGAGTGGTATCTAAGTCGGTACTTTTATGAATTTAATATATTGCTTTGTTTGAGTCGGTATGTTGTGTGGTGTTTTTATCAGTTGCCACTTGCCCAGAGTTGATTCAGCCAGATGGGCAGTCATAAAATTTGAAAGAATAATAATAGTAATAATAATAATAGTAATAATAATAATAATAATAGCAGTAGCAGTAGCATTAGTAATACCAATGCCGTATACACTTAAAAATGCCAGCAAATACACTCTCTCTGTGGACTGGGAAATACTAATAAGTCTCTTTCTATTCCCCAAAGGGCTCCGTTGCTCTCTATTTAGCAGACCACATCTGTTGTCAACTCTGACATGGCTTCCCAGTGAGGATTGGAGCCTCCTTAGATGTGAAATTTTCTTGAGACCTTTTTGGTGAACTAATATGGAAATAAAACAGATAAACAGAAAAAAACAAGGATGCCTCCAAAATGAGACAATATCTAATGACACTTCTCTTATTTCCCTACCTGACCCCATCCCACCCCCACCCCACACACGGGCCATGCGATTCAGGGTGACCCCACTGCCCCCTGCTGCAGAAGGTGAGGACGAGGGGCATCTGCCTAATTCTCCAAGGAGATTCCGACATTCCAGGAGGGGAAGTGCGGCTGAGAAGAAATGAAGGTTCTCCAGGAGGTCTAAGCAGGTCTAGGGAGACATCTAAATATGCCCTTTTGGTACCTGATAGAAGATACCTTTTGAAGGCTTACTCTATGACTGATTGCATTTTCTGTACAGGGAGGATACTTACTTTTTTTCCCTGCTGTCACATCAAATCATGGAGTAAATGAATTGGGAAGGACCATCTAGCTAATCCATTGCAAACCATCCCTATCAGGTGGTTAGCCAGATCCTCTCTCAAGAACACCAACCATGAGAGTTTATTTGAACCAGATTGAGGCAAGTCTGCCCTCTTCACCCCTCATCCCCATTTTACTCTAGGCGCTGCGGGTTAAACCGCTGAGCTGTAGATCGGAAGGTCGGCGGTTCGAAACCGCGCAGCGGGGTGAGCTCCCGTTGCTCGTCCCAGCTTCTGCACACCAAGCAGTTCGAAAACATGCAAATGTGAGTAGATTAATTGGTACCGCTTCGGCGGGAAGGTAACGGCGTTCCGTGAGTCATGCTGGCCACATGACCCGGAAGTGTCCTATGGACAACGCCGGCTCCAAGGCTTTGAAAAGGAGATGAGCACCGCCCCCTAGAGTCGGACACAACTGGACTTTACGTCAAGGGAAACCTTTACCTTTACCTAGACAGACCTGAAAAGATGCAACGTTTGACACAATTGGCTATTTACTAGTTCTGTGTTCTTTTTGATAGGATAATTATTCTTAGTGTTGCTTCTGCATCTCCTGTCATTAAGTGTTTTTGGATCACTGTGGTTATCACTCAGATGAGACATGGAGTAAAACATTATTTTATCTTTGGCTCCATTCCTTTATTTCTCCAAATTCTCTTCCCATTTCCATAAATGAAACTCCCCTTCATCCTCTCAGGCAAGAAAAAAAAGAGTATTACTCACAGAGCCAAAACCAACCAGCCTGAACTCCATTTGGACATCTGGAAAGGATATTATTAATATGCAGACTTTATCCATCTTGCTCTAGTCCATTAATTTCTAGCATATAAGAGCCCTTTAGCTTCCATCTCTGGATGGATGAACCAATACCTTGGAAGGCTGCTAAAAGGGAAATGAGTTGTAGCAAAATGATCATTTTCCTATCTCAGTGTGTCAGAGAAGAAGTTCCAGGCAGTCTGGCTCTGGACCTCTAGCTACAGCTTGAGGAGGGGGGAGAAGGAGGTGTATAAAGAGGAAGGGTGTCTCCGCATTAACATACACTTCAGGATAAAAGAGAAGCAGAGCTTCTTGGTATTTGGCCTTGGTAGTCTGGACACTTTGATGAATCCCTGCCTCTCAGGCAGATAATTCCTGAATGTATGGAATGTGTATTGCACAGTTTAGATCTTTAGAACAATTATTCAAAAGTTTGATTTCCTACCTGCTTCCAGGATATTGAATGATGATATCCCATTCCAGGATTTTATCTGAGTCCAGGCTCACCCCAATCACATTGCAAAGAGTGAAGTTACAATTGGAATCTTCAGGCCATATTAATAATTTTTATTTTCCCTCCAGCAAAATTTCTGATTCGACACCTATAACAAAAGAGCCCTAAAGTTCTTACTAGAGGGCTGATTTCTTCTTCTCAGGAAGCATATACACAAAAGAAACCCCTCTGTTATGGAAGTAGAGGAAACAAACTGGAGCAAAAGGATTGCATTTATCTTTGTCCTTTCATTCCACCTGCTATGCTCTATTGTAGATGGCGGGAAAATGGACACAGAAACACAAAGGTTAATTTTATAATGAATTAGATCTTGGTGAAATACATTGTATCTCCCAGTCAGATATACATTAGGTTTTCAAAAGCACTTTTTCCTATCTGGAGACACTTATTCTTTTGTCCTAACAGGCAAGGCAGTTTGGGAGATTATGAGAGGTAAAAGAGTGTGGGAACATCCTGGGAAGAGATGGCAAACTGAGGACCACAATGGAATGAATAGTGGGCGTGTAGACTGACTCTTCATAATTCCTCTCTGGATAATGAGACAACTTAAGATCACCCATATGTCCTCCAGACAGTGGCTCCTCATGAGGAGGCCACAACACAGCAGTCTCCAGAAGGTTTAGTCCTCTGGGAGAAAAGGGAATCACCATCTTTTTGCTCAAGCCACAGACGGCACCTTTGAAAGGACACCCAGAGTCCCCTAGTGTAACATTGGTGATGCCCCCTATCACCTCTCTTTTTTATTCTAGTCCTAGAATTCCTGAATAGAGATATAAGAGGGGATGGTCAAATAAAAGGAGTAAAAATAATATATATACATATATATATAAATTAAAAGCATTTGCAGCTGACCTAGTATTTCTATTACAAAATCCTCAAGATTCTATGCAAGATTTGTTGAAGAAATTAAAGGAATTTGGAGAGTGGAAGAATTTAAGGTGAATAAACAAAAAACGAAAATGTGGGGTAAAAAGATGACTAAAAACAAGAAACTTTAAAAACTAAATCAGGTTTTACAATAGAAAAAAAAAAGATTAGATACTTAAAAGTAATATTATGAACATTATTGATAATATATTCTTTCAAAATAATTATGGAGAAATTTGGAAGGAAATAAAAATTGATATTGAAAAATGGGGAAAATTACAACAATCATTGCTGGGAAAGATATCCATAATCAAAATAAATGTATTACGGAAGATGCTATTTCTTTTCCAAACATTACCAACTCTAATCAATGAAATAATATTTAAAGTATGGCAAAAAGTTATCTCAATTTTTATTTGGCAAGGAAAAGACAACAAATTAAATTTAAATTATTACAAGATGCTAAAGAAAGAGGAGGGTGGGGTTACCAGATCTTAAATTGTACTTTGAAGCTTGTTGCTTTCTGTGGATAAGAGAATGGTTAATGTCAGAAAATCCAAACCTTCTACAGTGAGAGGGACATGAACTCAGATGTGGGTGGCTGCATCTATTTGGACTGAAAAAGCAAAAATGAACAATGAATTGAGAAATGGTACTATTAGAAAAGTATTATTGAGGGTTTGGGATAAATATAACAGTAGATTATTACAAAAAATACCAGTGTGAATATCGCCACAAGAAGCTTTTGCAAGGAGGGAAAGTTTAGATGATAAGATAAAATGGTTAAGATATAAAGATCTGATCGAATATGAACGAGATACACCTGTGCTAAAAACAAGAGAAGAAATAGAAGGAGAAGGACACTGGTGTCATTGGTTCACATATATGCAGTTAAATGAACGATTTAAATGAGATAAAAAAATATATAAATTAAAAAAAGAAAAAACAGAGATCAAAAAACAGCTTTATATAAATAATGAGCATATTATGACAAAGACGTAGAAAATGTCATTTTAATTAAATCAAGAAGATGAGCAGGTCAAAGAGTCTATGATTAATTGGGCAAGAAATTTTGGATATAACATTTTATTAGATAACTGAGAAACAAGGTGGACAAAGCGATTAAAATTTACTTTGTGTTATCATTTAAAGGAAAACTTCTATCAAATGATGTTCAGATGGAACCTAACCCCACAAAAATATGCAAAATTCTATAAAAACTTTTCTAATGTATGTTGTAAATGTTCACAAAGGGAAGGGACATTTTACAAATCACTTTGCCTTCTCCCAGATGGAATGCAAAATTGCATGAAAACGAAGGGACAATCTTCTGTCATCCCTAAATTTGTATATAATTTTGGATAAAGGAGATACACTATCCATTCACATAATATGGATTTTCTTAAAGGAATTTTGAAATTTGGGGAATTCCTTATAGGAGTCATTACAGGCCTGTTGAATAATTCTTACCTAAGATATAGAGCAAGACTACATTATATAAATAAAAACCTAGCATTGCCATGTGGAAGTTCTGGTGTTGATTTTCATAAATCACAGATCAAAAACTACAAGGTGAGAACGTAGGAGTTATTTCAATATTTAATTCCATTTAATTTTCCTGTTGAGCAAAGAGGCTGAGCGATTCCAACCTTTCTCCCACCCGGAAGTTATGGGGAGGACGGCAGGTGGAGAGCCAATTTTCCTAAACCACCTAGAACATGAATTTCCCTGGAATTGACTTGAAACCACCGAACTACGTTCCTTTGCTATTCTAAGTATTATAACCCGACCGCAAATAGGCTACCCTTGGCCTGACGTTTTTAAGCCTCATTTTCTGACTTCTGCCCCCTTCCATGGTGTCAGACCACACCACACTCTGGCAGGCCTTGCAGCATCCTCATTTTATTAGTAAATTTTGACTGCTAGCAGAGGAAAATGATTTTAAACGTATTTAAACTTTCAAATGCCTATATGGGTGTGCATGTGTTCACGTGTGTGTGTGTCTGCATACATTGTTGTCTGTGTTTCTGTGTGTGTGTTCATATATGTAGTACATCTATGGAGAGCAGGAGAGAGGATATATAGACACAGAAACAAATGCACCCAAAGAGGGATAGGGACAGATCTGCATCTCAAGAAAGAGTCAAGGAGGGTTGAACTTCAAGACCAAAAAAAGAATGAAGAGTTCTAATTACTGAATCAATTCTGTATTTCCTGATACTATTTGAGAGCAGAACTTGAGAACAATTTTCCTTTGCTGTCTTTCAGGAGGGTACTGAGATTTGCCATTTTCTTCCTATCCAAATGGAAAACAGATCCCAGAATGCCCATGCCAAGATCAGCTCTTCCTTCCTCTTGGCACTCAGGCAGCTTTCTCAGGTCCCTCTCAAGTCTCCTGGGAAAATGCAGCCTTCTGGGGCTGAGCTGACTTGAGAGCGGCTCTGAGGAAGAGACAGTTTTTGCCAGGCTTCAGACTCACTTCCTCCCACTGTGTCCCTCGCACAGTAATAGACTGCCGAGTCCTCCGGCTTCAGGCTGTTCATTTGCAGATAGACTTGGCTTTTGGAGTTGTCCCTGGAGATGGTGAAGCGTCCCTTCACTTTGTCCGAGTAGGAAGTACTGGTACCGGTATATATGCGTGCCACCCATTCCAGCCCCTTTCCAGGGGCCTGTCTCACCCAGCCCATGTAGTAGCTGCCGAAGTCAAATCCGGAGCCTTGGCAGGAGAGGCGGAGGGACTCTCCAGGCCTTCTCACGTCCCCTCCGGACTCCACCAGCTGGGCCTCTGACAGGACACCTGAAATAAAAGTTGTTTTAATGAGCTCTCCTTTATGCAAGAATTAAAATGGAAAGAACCTGAATAGGAGGGAACCAATACCTCTGAGGACTGCTAGGAAGGAAACGAAAATCAGCCACAGTATCATTTTTGCTCCCGTAAAAGAATAGAGGAGACTTGACAGGAAAGGATTCAGGAAAGGGCACAAACTTTGTGTTGGTGGGTGTAGCCTGAAAAGAGACACTCTGGGGCTCCTTTAAAGGGGAAATTGTGGCCTGATTTCCATATTGCTCAGCATAAAAGAGCCCCTCGGGGCTTTGAGGTATAGATTTATTTCAACAGACTTTTCACACATGGGACATAGAAGAAAGGGCAGCTTTACACTGGAATAATTAAAGCTTCTGACAGATGCTTCTCACTTAATGTAAGGGTTTTAAGGCAACAGAGAGAAATCAGGCATTGAAATTTCCTCAAATAGCCATGCTACAGTCCGGAAATAAAGAGGATGGCACATCGGAGTTCAAAATGGTTGCTCCACCGTTGTTCCCTTGACCACGTTCTTTGGAAGAAACCAAAATTAAGTCAATGCAGACCAAGCCATGAGGCCCAATTTATAGGCCACAGATCAATTTTACATACACATCCAAGTCTCAAAGTTGGAATATAAATCATTGGAAGCCTGTATAGTGTTTCTTAATGGTTTGGTTTTTAACTCAGCAGCCATACAGATTACAAATATTGGGAGGTTTTTGGGTTGCCATTTTTATGGTCTTCTTATCTGTTTTTGACTGCCCAGAGTTAATTCATACTAAGATTCAAAAAACTCGCTCTCCTACACTTATTCCATCGACTGAGAAAAAAAAATAAATGACTTTGCATTTTCCAAACAATTCAGTTTGTTCTATATTTAGCGAAGCACCTTTGTTCTCAACTCAGATATGGCTTCGTTGTAAGGAATTTAATCTCTTGGGATTTTAAATTTATTTGAATTCCCTTCATTGGTCTCTTAGGAAAATGAGAGTAAATATAATGATGCTTCCAAAATGAGACAAGGCCTGTTGAACCTTCCTTTGTTCCCCTCCCCCACCCCACACATATGAAAAGCGATTCCATGTGGCAACACTGCCCCCTGGTGTAAAACCTGAGGCGGGAAGGCATCTACTTTACTTTCCTTGGAGATTCTTGCTTTAAGAAATGGTAATTAGGGCTCTGAAGAAATGACAATTAAGCTGGTCTAAAGAGAAATCCAAAGCTGCCCTTTTTTTATATGAAAGGAAAATCCTTTTGGTGGGTTATTCTATGATATATTTTCTTTTCTTTACGTCGTTTATTCTTATTTTTTCTCCTAAATATCATGAAATCGTGTAAAAACAGGTTGGGAAGGACCATCTCGTTCGTCTAGTACAAACCATCCCTAACTGGTGGGGAGCCAGACCCTCTCTGCAGTCCTCCAACCAAAAGTGGTTTTTCCAGCCAGATTGAAGCAGGTCCCCCTTGTTCTTCCCTCGGCCTCGTTTTACTTCAGGCAGACCGGGTTGGAAGGGCTTATCATTGGTCAGAACCTGCTCTATATGGGTTTGGTATTCTGCCTGATAGGAGCATAACTCTGTACATCCCTTGTTCATCTTCTACCATTCATCCAGGGTGGATGACTGACATTTTGCTAAATATGAGACTTAAAGGAAAACATAATTTTATCCTCTTTTTATTTTTCTTTATTTCTGCAAACTGTATTCCACTTTTTTTACATAAATTCCATCTCTACATTCACAGGACCCCTTTTGCCATTTCGTATGGTTCAATTAAAGCAGAAGCAGTAACTGATTATACAGTCCTCCGGAAAAAAAAGAGGCACTCAGTGCATTGACCTTCCACCTTTCCTTGAAGGTATATTCCAGAGAGGAGAGGAGGGGAGAGGAGGGGAGAGGAGAGGAGGGGAGAATTTTCCCTTAATATACAAATGTTGTTGGATAAAATGGACACTCCCTCCATTCACATGACAGAATTCTTTGAAACTATTTTGATATATAATTTTGGTAAAAGAGATACTCTATCCATTCACATACTGTGGGTTTCTTTGCAACAATTTTGAGATTTTGGGCAAATCATTATATGAGTCAATACAGGCATGTTGAATTATTCATTCCTAGGATAAAGAACATGCCCTGTGTAAGTTGAGGGGCTGATTTTTCTTCATCACAGATCAAAAACTACAAGGTGAGACCATAGGCGTTATTTCAATATTTATTTTCCATTCAATTTTCCTCTTGAGAAAAGAGGCTGAGTTATTTCGATCTTTCCCCCACCCCGAAGATAGTGGGGAGGACGGCAGGTCGAGGCATCCCTGGGTGGAGAGGGGGTGGCAGCGGGAACTGCCAGGAAGCCACCCCAAGGCAGGAAGAGAGTCCAAACTCTACAGACACAGAAGGCTTCTGGGAGAGGATCTCTGCAATTCCCAAAGTTTTGGTTTCTTGGCTCTACCCTGCAGTGGGGAGGGAGTGTCATGATTAAGGGAATTGAATATATATTAATATAGAAGGGATGACAAATGAGCAACATATAGAAAAGAATTTAACTGAGGAGACATGGCAGTATTCAGAGAACCAAAATGGAATAAACTGAAATATTCATCAAGGAAGAAATGTAGATAATCAATCCCTATTTTTTCCTCTCATGAAATTTTAAGTTAATTTTTTTTTAAAAAAACCTTCCTAGTATATTCTCCCTCCCTAATATTTCCTTCTTGTCGCCCAAAGAAGACCTAACTAGTGTCCTATTTAGACTCTGAGGTGGCCAGACAGGGTTATTATCAAAAACACTCTTTATTAATACAACTATTTACAATAGTGAGTCCTTGTGATCAATGAGGTAGTCCGGTTCCGATTAAGACCATGCTGGCAACAACAGGAGAACCAGCAAGTTTGCAGGAGGAGACTGTGGAAAAACAGCTAAGCAGGATTCGCTGACTGAAGCTGGGAGACCGGAAGAAGATAGGACACATGGCACAACTGGGACTGGCAATGAGTGTCTCCGAACTGCAACACCACCCAAACTAGGCTGGAAGCTAGGCAAAACTGATCTGGAACCATGGGGCAATGCTTGGCTCTGGAGGCAGGACTTGACTGAAATGGACAATCAAGGCTGAACTAGGTACATTGGACTGAAGACTGAGGACGAGGCTGATAAGGTGAAACAAGGCTGGACTTGGCTGGAGATTCTGGACTAGGCTGGGGGCTTGGCACATGACTAGGCAGGACTGCAGGCTCTTGACTAGGCTGGAAGCTTGAAACATGACGTACTGGACTGCAGATCCTGAACAAGTTTGAGAACCTGGAGCACAACTAGATAGGTCTGAAGTTCCTGAACAATGCTGGACAATCAAAGCACGATGAAACTGAACTGGAGACTCTGAGCAAGGCTGGAAGATAGGAACAAGATTAGGAATGTGCCTGGAACATGCAGAATGGAGGCGGCAAGGCCCGAAGCTGGACACAAGGCTGAGGTTGCTGGATTTGGCAGGAAGAAGATCCTCTGTGGCAGCAGGTACAGGATACAGGTCCTCTACCATAGGAAACATTTATGCTGATTCCTCTCCAGCTATAGATGACATCTCCAACACAGGTAAGGATTCTTCCACTGGGCTGTGAGCTCAAAGGACCGGTTGTCTCTGGCAGCTTGCTCTTCCCATGTCTGCCTTTTATGCCTGTCCTTTGCGCACCTATTCCCTTCTGCAGCCAATCAGGCTGCCTTCTCCTTCACACGCTTTTCTGCACACCTTTCCTGCACGCTGATTGGAGGATTCAAATCCTCCTCCGAAGACTGGCCAATCATCGTCCGGAACTTTTCCCGTGCTGCTGAGTCATTACTGGGTTTTGCTTTCCCGGTTTCTGCTTGATACGTTTCTCTTTCTCCTTCTGATTCAGAAAGAGTTTCATTTTCTGAGTCGGAAGCCAGCTGGAACCTCACAACCAGATTCCAGACTACTTTTTTCCAGTATCAGCTCTGGCTTCCAGACTACTTTTTTCCAGTATCAGCTCTGGCTTCCAGACTACTTTTTTCCAGTATCAGCTCTGAACTTCCTTTCATGGAGGTTTATCTGAACTTTCTCGGGTATAAATATTTTTCCACCTTCCCTCCTTTAAAACATGCCGTTTTGAAGAATCCCAGAAGAACTGAATGCAGACCAATCCAGGAGGAACAATTTATAAGTCCGAGTTTAATGAGCGAAATCACAGGGAGAAATGGAATAGGTCGAGCCTGTGGGGTGTACTTGGCCTATTAGATGGGTTCTTAAGTTGGCAGTTGTATGAATTTAAAATATTGCTTTGTGGGGATGCGGTTAAACCGCTGAGCTGCTGAGCTTGCTGATCAGAAGGTTGGCGGTTCGAATCCGCATGACAGGGTGAGCTCCCATTGCTAGTCCCAGCTCTTGCTAACCTAGCAGTTTGAAAAGAAGCCAGTGTGAGTTGATTAAGAGGTACCGCTTCGGTGGGCAGGTCACGGCATTCCATTTAGTCATGCCAGCCACATCACCACAGAAGTGTCTACAGACAAACGCCAGCTCTTCGGCTTTGAAGCGGAGATGAACACCGCCCCCTAGAGTCGGACACAACTGGACTTAATGTCAAGGGAAACCTTTACATTTACCTTTGTTTTGGGTTGGTATTTTGAGTTGTGTTTTTATCAGTTGCTAGTTCCCCGGAGTAAATTTGGAAAAATGGGCAGCCATACAAATCAAAATAATAATAATAATAATAATAATAATAATAATAATAATATAATAGCAATAGTAATACCAATGCCATATACTAATAAAAATGCCAGCAAGTACAGTCTCTCTGTGAGCTGAGAAATTCTACTCAATCACTTCGTATTCCCCAAAGAATTCAGTTGCTCTCTATTTAGCAAAGCACTTCTGTTGTCGACTCAGACATGGCTTCATGGTGAGGACTGTTGCCTCCTGAGATGGGACATTCTCTTGAGACCTTTTCAGTGAACACATATGGAAATAATAGAAAGAAAGAAGTATGGCTCCAAAATGAGAGAATATCTAATGCCACTTCTGTTACTTCCCTACACCCCACCCCCACCCCACACACGGGCAATGGGTTTCAGGGTGACACCACTGCCCCCTGCTGTGGAGGGTGAGGAGGGGTGGCATCTGCCTGATTGTCCAAGGAGATTCTGACATTCCAGGAGGGGAAGTGAGGCTGAGAAGGAATGAAGGTTCTCAAGGAGATCTAAGCAGGTCTAGGGAAAGATCTAAATCTGCTCTTTTGTTAGCAGATAGATTTCCCTTGAAGGCTTACTCTATGACAGATTGGATTTTTTGTGCATGGGGGATGCCATTTTTTTTTTCCCACTGTGTCTCATCAAATCATGGAGTAAACGAATTGGGAAGGACCATCTAGCTAATCCATTACAAACCATCCCTATCAGGTGGACAGCCAGATGCTCTCTGCAGACCTCCAACCACAAGAGATTGTTTGAACCAGATTGAGGCCAATCTTCCTGTTGAGGTTTTCCTACTAATAGATTAAGACTGCTATTGTGCCTAATCATTTTGGCCGGGTTAAAAGGTTATATTAGATTGTCTCCTCTCACGTGCTTCATGCAAATCACCTGGGGGAGGAAATCTGCCCGGACTTCTTCTTACTTTCTCTTTTTTCTCTGCCGGCAATGTAGGCAAGCAAGGCTTGCTCCAAAGGGAGCTAAGTCCTTTAAATGTTTTGCTTTTGTTTTTGCTTTCTGTAAATAAATTATTTTTATAGAAATGCTTGGTGTGTGACTTTTTTGACCTCTCCTGGGCTAAAGGCTTTCCCAGCATCTGCCAACACTTCCTTCTGCATCTCCTGTCATTAAGTGCTATTGGATTACTGTTGGTATCATTCAGATGAGAAATGGAGGAAAACATTATTTTGTCTTTTACTTCATTCCTTTATATCAACAAAGTCTGTTCCCATTTCCATAAATGTAACTCCCCTTCATCTTCTCAGGCAAGAAAAAAAGGAGTATTACTCACTCAGAGAAAACCAACCAAAGGCAATGAAGACTTGCAACAACCTTTTAGAGGACCTTCTGTGGGAAGTGCAGCAATGTAATATAATATAAAAATAAATAATGTAATACATCAAATAAATAAATAAATAAAGGGACCCCCCCCCCCCAATGAGTCAGACCCCTGGAATTTCCTACATCCTGGTTCAAACCACCTACGGAAAACCTCAACTCTCCTTTACCCATTTTCCCTTCTATGAACAGTCATGATTTTTGCTTGCAGTAAAGGCTAATCTTCCTCATTGTTTCTTTCCCTCTGTTGCCTAAATGACATTACAGTACATTATTTTTTTGCGCTTGATTTTTTTTTCAGAATTATCAATCGGTCAAAAGAAGCCACTGAGGCAAGGCTGCTCCATTTTTCATCCATCCTGGCTTTCCTCATTGAAAATACGATTGGCAGTTATTTCCTTTTCCTTTTGTGTTCTGATGTTTGTGGGATGTTGCAGGGGAATATTTTTTTTACATTGTCTCCTTGATCATCTCCCTTCCGTTTAATTGGTTAAGTAAGGTTTTCACTAGTTTGAGACGTAGCATAAAATATTATCCTTTTTTATTTGCTATCTATTAAATTACTATTTAGATAAATGTTTCTGTGCTTTTAAGATCCTCTTTATCATGGCCACCATTATTCACTTTTCTGATTTTCTACCCCCAAAATCTTTCATTGAGTTAATGCTACACAACCGTGGGACAAAAACAAAGCAATACAATATAAACCCGTGTATTTTACATATGCACTTCCTCATTGTGACCAAAAAAAAAGAGGAAAGGAACCCTATTTCATCCTATCCAATTGTTCTTCTATTCCCTTCCTTCATTTTCTTTCAAAATACAGGTAAAGAAAAGAAAAGGTAAAATATTGAGAATAATCCTTTTTGTTTTGTTTTCCTTATAAGTAAAATGTACATACCCATTCTGAATAAACATTCTTAACATATAAAAGGTAAAGGTAAAGGTTTCCCTTGACGTAAAGTCCAGTCGAATCCGACTCTAGGGGGCGGTGCTCATCTCCGTTTCTAAGCCTTGGAGCCGGCGTTGTCATAGACACTTCCGGGTCATGTGGCCAGCATGACGACTCGGAACGCCGTTACCTTCCCGCCGAAGCGGTACCTATTGATCTACTCACATTTGCATGTTTTCGAACTGCTAGGTGAGCAGGAGCTGGGACGAGCAACGGGAGCTCACCCCGCCGCGCGGTTTCGAACCGCCGACCTTCCGATCGACAGCTCAGCGGTTTGACCCGCAGCGCCACCGCGTCCCTTTCTTAACATATAGCATAAAGAAAACAATCTTCAAAAGTTTAAAAAAAAACATTAAAACAATTAGCAACGTTTTGATTTTCTGCCTCTGCCCAGCTGAAGGGAAAGAGCTTCAGGAAGAAAGAGATTGAGAGTATATTAAGGCAGAAGGAATGAGAAATGAGCAACATGTAGAAAAAGAATTAAGCTAATGAGTGTTGGTGATATTTAGACAGTGAAAGGGGACTTAATCGCAAGGTAATAAAAGAAGGAAGAATGTAGGTAAGGAATCCATGTTCCTCCCTCTGATTAAATTTTATCTTTTTATAAACTATCCAGTTTATTCTACTTCCCCGAGATTTCCATTGTGTCCCCTCCCAAAGCGCCAACCAGGTTCCCCACTGCTTCTTCCAAGATCAGCTCTGGGATCCCCCTTGTTTTGATGGAGATTCATCTGCTGCTTCTCATTCCAAATACACAAAGTCAACTGTGTATGGCTGAATCAACTTGGAGAGCTGCTCTGAGGAGGGGAAGGTTTTTGCCGGGCTTCATACTCACTTCCTCTCACTGTGTCTCCCACACAGTAATAGACTGCCGAGTCCTCCGGCTTCAGGCTGTTCATCTGCAGATAGACTTGGCTTTTGGAGTTGTCCCTGGAGGTGGTGAAGCGCCCCTTGACTTTGTCCGAGTAGTAAATAGTACTGGAATCAGAGCTTATGCCTGACACCCATTCCAGCCCTTTCCCAGGGGCCTGTCTCACCCAGTCCATGCCAGAGCTGCCAAAGTCGAATCCAGAGGCTTGGCAGGAGAGACGGAGGGACTCTCCAGGCCTTCTCAGGTCCCCACCAGACTCCACCAGCTCGGCCTCTGACAGGACACCTAAAAGAAAATAAAAAATTAATGAGATCTCCTGCATAGAAGAACAGAAAATGGAAAGCAATTCTGTGTAGAGGGAAGAATTACCTCTGATGCCTGCTAGTAAGGACACCAAGCTTAGCCACAGGATCATTTTTCCTGTCTTGATAAATGGAGAGGAGTTGATATGAACGGATACAGGAAAGTGCACAACTTTGTGTTGGTGGGTGTAGCCTGGCAAGGGAAACCCTGGGACTCCTTTAAAGGGGAAATTTTGCCCCCATTTACATATTGCTCAGCATAAAAGAGCCCCTCGGGGCATTGAGGTATAGATTTATTTCAACACACCTTTCACACATGGGACATAGAAGAAAGGGTAGTTTAGACTGGAATAATTAAAGCTTCTGACAGAAGCTCCTTATTTTCACGTGACAGAAATAAATTATGCCCTGAAATTTCCTTAAATAGTCACGTTCAAGACCAGACATGAAAACGATGGCATATCTGAATTCAGAATGGCTGCTCCACAGTTGTTCCCTTGACCCTGTTCTTTGGAAGGAAGGCAAAATAAGTGAATGCAGACGCAGACATGAGGCCCAATTTGTAAGCCATAGATGAATTACGCATACACATCCAAGTCTCAAAGCTGGAATCAAAGAAATCCTATTGGAAGCCTTAGGGGTGTTCCTTATTTGTTTGTTTTTAACTCAGCAATTTTATGGATTTTGTATATTGGTTGCTTTTTGGTTGCCATTTTGTATGGTCTTCCTCTGTGTTATTAGCTGCCCAGAGTTGATTTGTAATAATACTAATAAATATGCCTCCTCTACACTCACTTCGTGGACTGGGAAACACAGATAAATGGCTTTGCATTTTCCGAACAATTCAGTTGGTTCTATTTTTATCAAAGCACATCTGTTGTCAACTCAGATACGGCTTCTTGTGAGGAATGTGACCACTTGAGATGTTAAATTTTCTTGAGGTCTTTTCAGTGAATTCTTAGGAAGATAAGAGTAGATAAAATGTTGCCCCCCAAATGAGCCAATGCCTGTAGACACTTGCTTTATCCCCCTCCCCCACCCCCACCCCACACATATGCAAAGCGATTCCGTGTGGCAACACTGCCCCCTGGTGGAAAACCTGAGGAGGGGAGGCATCTACTTAACTTTCCCAGGAGATTCTTGCATTCAGGAATGGTAAGTGAGGTTGAGAAGAAATGAAAGATCTCCAGGAGATCTAAGCAGATCTAGAAATAAATTTATTTATTTGTTTGTTTGTTTGTTTGTTTGTTTGTTTATTTGTTATCCTGCCTTTATTATTTTTATAAATTACTCAAGGCAGCAAACACACCTAATACTCCTTCCTCCTCCTCTTTTCCCCACAACAGCAACCCTGTGAGTTGAGCTGGGCTGAGAGGGAGTAACTGGCCCAAGGTCACCCAGACAGCTTTTGTGGCTAAGGCAGGACTAGATCTCAAAAATCCAAATCCGCTCTTTTATTGCCTGAGAGGAAATCCCTTCTGATGGTTCGTAATGACAGAGTGTATTATCTGTGCATGGGGGATTCTTATTTATGTCCATATATCTCATCAAATCATGGAAGAAATGAACAGCAACAGGCCACCAAGGTCATCTAAAAGAAACCATCCCTAACACCCCTAACCATCCCTTTGACCTGTCCCCCAATCTCCAACCAAAGGAGGCTATTCTAGACTGATTGAAGCAGGGCTGCCCAGGTTTCCCTCACCCTCATTTTTGCTCTAGGCAGACTGGGTTGGAAGGGTTTCTCATTTATCAAAATCTGCTCCGTTCCATTTTTGTTTTCTTTTGATATGACAATAGTTCTTATCAATTCTTCTCAGCATCTATCACTGATTTATTATGGATGACTGTGGTTCTGATAAGCATGCGACTTGGAGGAATTTATAATTGGAGGGATTTTCCTCCAAATCTGCTAGGTACCAGTTTTGCTTTCTATTTAGTAGGAGTATATTTCTCATTGTCTTTCCTTTATCTCCTGGCATTTTCCCTGCCCCTTCCCTTAATTTTCCACAATTAGCAAATGGTCAAAAGAAAACCAACCCGATTAGCCAGAGTGAGGCAGGGGTGCTCCATTCTTCTTTCATGCTAGATTTGCTCATAGGAATTAGGATTGGCAGCTGCTTTATATTATTATTATTATTATTATTATTATTATTATTATTATTATTATTATTATTATTATTATTATTATATGGCTGCCCATCTCCTCTAAGCAACTCTCAGTGGCTCACATCCCATAAAAACTATAATCCAAGGAAAAACTAGTGAAAAAAACAATACACAACCATACACCATAAAAACCATCCAGAGTTAATTTAATGGATGTTCCCCTTTCATGTACCTTCTCCCAGGGAAAATCCTTTCCTCTGGCTTCTACAACGGTGTGGCCCTTTTTCACACTGTGATGACACCTTTGCTGAATCCATCCATATATACACTTCAGAATAAGAAAGTAAAGGAAGTCTTCAAGGATAACACTGAAATGAATAGATATTCCAGCCCCCAAAGGGAGTGAACATGCACCCAATTCAAAATTGTGTAGACTTTGATACCAACTTACATCCCAGTGGGGTCATTTTTTCATGCCTTGGGTTTTTGTGAAGCTAGTTAAGGCCAAGCCTACCTATATAGTCCACAATGTGCCTCTCCTGCTGGACCAGTTGGGATGGGTTGATGTAATTGGGATGAGACGGTTCCTCAGGTAACCTGGGCCCTGCCATGTAGGGCTTTAAGGAGCCTAACCAACACCTTAAATGGGACCTGGAAGCACACCCACACCCAATGCAGCTTGTGCAGCAGAGGTGTTAGATCTGCAGGCCTAGAGGTGCCCATGACTGCCCATGCCACTGCATTCTGCACCAGCTGCAGCTTCCAGATACTTTTCAAGGGTAGCCTCATGTAGAGTGCATTGCAGTAGTCCATAGGGGAGATGACCAAGGCATGAGTGACTGAGAGAAGGGCTTCCTGATCCAGGAAGGGATGCATCTGGCTCACAATGGGAAACTGAGCAAAGACCCTCCTAACCATGACTGCCACTACTCCTTGAGCAGGAGTCATGAGTCCAGGAGGACCCCAAATTGCACACTTAATGTAATTTTGGCACATTTGTCTGCAGGAACACATTTTGTTCTTTGCTGCATCAAAACTTAGCTCTTTACCCATGTTTTTTTTTAATCCCCATGTATTATAATGTATTTCAGACACTATCATGAATACATTTTTTTCTATATTAATTCCCTTTATTGTCTTTTGCAGAAGTATTGCAAAAAATGGGCATTTATAAGGAACGGTTGTTTTACAGACATTTTAATGTATGCATCGTGGTCAGTGGAGAATCAGTCACGTAGGCAAAATATGAAGAATAGTAAACAAATAAATACAAGTTCAAAAAGTGGAATAAGGGAAAAACACAATAAAATGTTAAATACAATTTTAAATCCTTGAAATCCCAGTTCCATAGCCTGTTTATATCAATAGGCTGGTTATTACTTTTGGAAATTCTTTCAGACTGTCTGGGCAGCTGATGTGGAATTTTGCTGGAGATAGAACTCATTCTTGGAGGTGTCTGAAGAAATGGAGGTGCGACTCTTCAAGGAGGGGGAATACAACTTGTTCCCATTGTGGGGATGTGTCCCTGTAGTCCATTATGGATGCTTTCCAAGGGGCTGAGGGAGCCAATGCCAAACAGTTCTGAGTCTGGATGAACAACCCGGTCACTTTGCAGACCACCCTGAGAAAACTTCCAGATCTAACTGCTCCTCGTCCAGATCACACTATGGCTGAATAGTCTCCTGTTGGGATGAGAAACGGGAATAAACCCCACTGCATCCTAAAAACAATGCAATTGGCACTACATTTAGGAAAGGAGGGCTGGAGTGAACTGTCCTTTGGTTTGCAGAGAGAACTGGACAATTCTTCAAGCAAGAACTGGGGAAATAACATTCAGTGGGATTTTGCAGAGCAGAGCTGCCCCCTAGTCTAAAACAGGTGGTGGACTGATGGCAGTTTTAATTTCTCCAAGGAGATGCCTGCATTTTAAATAGAGTAAGTGAGCCTGGGGAGATGCGATGGAGCTCCAGCAGACCTAAGCGGTTCTCCTAAGCAAGGTGAACATGCAGCCAAAGTTGTCCTTGAGCTTGCTCACAGGAAATTGTGTTGGTGGGTAACTCTGCTATAGCTGTTTTAGGTAGAACGAAAGGAGGCAATTACTACCTCTGCTAAATTTCATAGAATTATGGAGTGTATAACTTGGAAGGAAAGTTTTAAATCATCCAAACAAGCCTCCAACAGTTCAAGGAATCCAGAAATCTCTCTGACATACTGCATGTTGGAATTATCAGGGGTCAACTCAGCATTGTCTCAGAAGCATAATGGGCCCTCTGTAGCAAACACATCACTATTGTGCTTTTGGGTGTCACATGGGCCACCTGATTTCCACTTCCTCCTTCTTCTTGGGCTTGGGGATTAACAATCTCCATTACCCTTCTAGGAGACCTGCAAGGAGAGGTGCTGCAGAGTGGAGCTCTTGTCCTCTCATCTCTGACATATGCCCATCCAGAATATGTTTGAAATCCCACAGTGAAAGGAATCTAGCACAGTTCAAGGCAAACTTAAAAGGCCTGGTTTATTTCAGAGAAAAGGGTTTTGGCAGAGCTGCTGTTAAACGCTTCTCTGGCATTAGTTTTTGTTTTCTTTTTTACAGGAGACAAACTCATATTGTCTCTTCTGTAACTCCTTGATTGGTTGACTCTGGTCTAGGAAGGAAGGCCTGGAGCAAACTCTCCCTTTGTTTGTGGACAGAAATGGGCAAAATTTCAAAGAAGAACTGGGAGAAGAATTTTCAGAACTGTAATGCTTCTGGTAATAGTTTTATCTAGCTCTGAAAAGGATATTCTAAACACCTCCAAACACTGCTGAGATGCTGTGTTTAGTTTTTTATTATTATTATTATTTTATTTTGTTCCATTTGTAAACCAAAATGGTACAAATCCGCAGTGGTGAAAGCTATATACAGAGGAAAGATGCATACGGAAGAGCTGGGTATGAATTAATCAGCTGTTGAAACAGAGTGTGTTTATCAAGATATTAATTTCAAATCTCTCTGGTATAATCTGCCAGAGGTACACTTTTCACAATTTTAAGCTGGATATAAAAATATATTACACATTTGTTTGAGCGTTGACCAGGAGAAAGTACCTTTAAAACATCTTCATTCGAGAAAATGTGTAGATCCATCTGAATCAACCCATGATTAAGCAAATATTCTTGTGGGCAGCTTATTTTAACCAATATTACTCAAGAGTTTCGTGGATGACAGACCACTGCAGCAGAGATTTTGTGTCTGGGTAAAGGACATGGTCATTTAGTTAAAATACAGGATAAACAAGAACAAAATGTGTCTGATTAGACCTCAAAGTCAGTAGGAAGTTATGTTGAGACTGATCACTTATGACTTTTGCTAATGTTGCTCAGCCCACACTTGAGATGACATGAAAATCAAGCGATTGCTTTTTTTTTTTTTTTTATGTGACAGGGAAAGAAGAAGGACCTTTGTAGACACATCCCGTGTGATCATGGTTTGGGCTTCTCTTTAGTAATAATGCTAATTTTTTGATAAGAGCAGCATGTTCAGATGGCCTTCTTTAGAAGGAGATTTGTCAGGTCTTTTGTTTATTTAAAGTCTGCCACTATAATGGACTTTTTCTTAGAGGGGCAAGAGAGATTTCCTTGTTCTGAACTGAATTTCTTCTCCTATGAGATGGTATTTGCCAGGCTTCAGACTCACTTCCTCTCACTGTGTATCTTGCACAGTAATAGACTGCCGAGTCCTCTGGCTTCAGGCTGTTCATTTGCAGGTGCAGCTGGTGGTTGGCATTGTTCCAGGAGATGGTGAAGCGTCCTTTTACTTTGTCCAAGTAGTTGATTTCTGCTCCATCATATCGTAACCTTGCAATCCATTCCAATCCTTTCCCTGGAGCCTGTCTCACCCAAACCATCCAGTTGTTGCTGAAGGTGAAGCCAGACGTTTGGCAGGAGAGACGGAGGGACTCTCCAGGCCTTCTCACGTCCCCTCCGGACTCCACCAACTGGACCTCTGATAGGGCATCTGGAAAGAAAAGTCCTTCACTCAGACCTGCTGCATTTTAACACAAAAACACAAGCACACACAAAATGGAAAAGATGTCTGAATGGAAGGATGAATTACCTCTGAGGACTACCAGTAAAGTTACCAAGTTTAGCCATAGGATCATTTTTGCTTCCTATATTGAATGGAGGGAAACTGAGTGGAAAATGTTCAATCCTTCTCTTTGTGGTTGCAACCTCTGAAGAGGGATCATGTGGCTTATTTAAATAGGATGCGCTCCCTGAATTTGCATGTCTCTCAAGATAAGAGAGTCACTCACCCATTTTACCTTGACAATTTTTTCCAGAGACATTGCACACAGAACCTGAAGAAGATGGCTGGTCAAAGGAACATTCAAGACAATCATCACCATCATCACCACCATCATCATCACCACCATCATCACCACCATCATCATCATCATCATCATCATCATCATCATCATCTCCATCCTGTATGAATGACAAGGACAAGTTTATGTTAGACTAAGCAAAACAATGTATTACAATATCTCATCTTTTCTACATTCAGCTTTAAAACCTAAAATGACAAACTCCCAAGAATTAATTTAAAATAAAACCACACATGGTTGCCTAACATTTGCCAAGCTATCTTTTCCTTTGCTATAGTTTTTTTTAAAGAAAACAGACTTAATTGGATGGAGACAAAACCCTAAATCATGATTTGCAAAGCAGAGAAATTGGGTCCCTCCTTGTCACAAAGTCAGAATCAGAGAGATCACGTGATAGCCAACACTCTGTTTATGAGCTTGGAAAGATGAATATATCACTTTGCAATTAAAAAAACAATCAGATTGTTGCGCATTTAAAGGAAAAGTCTGGAATGACTTTAGAATTGGCTTTATAGAGAGAACAATATGTTGAATTCTCTCAGGACCAATTTCTGTGAGTTTTTAATGGAACAACTGAGAAAATGATCATCCCCAGAACTAAAACCACATATGTAGCCATTTTACTTGCCTGTATTCCCCACCCCCACCCACCCAGCATGACCCATGAGATGCTGTGTGACAATACTGCCCTCTGGTGGGAAAGGTAGGGATGAGCCTGATGCTCTAATGAGGTGGTGGTACTACTGGAGGGTAAGGGAGGCTGGAAAGAAATGGCTGATCTCCAGGAGAGTTAAGCAGGTCTAGTGAGGAAGCTAAAGATCCTCTTTCATTAGCTCTTGGGGAAATAATACTGTATTATGATGGAGGGGGTAGGTATTTTTTATTGTCTCTCCTAAATCTAATAGAATTGTGGAATGTAGAGGTTAGAAAGGACCTTTCTGTTCATCATTTCTGTAAACCCCTTGCTCAGTGAAGGATGCACTAAAAGCTTTCCAATAACTGGATATCCAGCCTCAATCCAAAGGAAGGGGAGCCCCAATTTAAAAGTCTCCAGAGAGGACTGAATCTGAAGTGCCAAGATAACAGAAAACTAGACCATGGCCATTCAGCACCAAAGATCATCCAACAGAAGAGAATATACGTAGCCCAGGGCTGAACTGCGGAGTCCTCGGTGTTCTCTGAGCTTGGCTGTTTGCTCTGCAGAAAGAAACCTTCACCACCCTCCCAGCAGACAAAGGCCAAACCATGATTATCATGGACAGAACACAATACATAGAAAAAGCCAAAGAATTACTGGAGGACAAAAAGACCAACATCCCAGTAAACACCAACGCAATACAGAAACTATACAAGCTGATCAGGAGAACCCTTAATGACCTAACCAGGAAAGGTCCAATTACAAAAGAAGGACGAAAAGCAGTGGGCCCATCCTCCCACGCTTCTATGGATGCCCCAAAATACAAAACCCAACATACCTCTTTGCCCAACTGTATCATTATCAGGGACCCCAACATACAACATAGCCAAAGAACTCACAAAAAAGCTTAGACATCTCACAGAGGGGAGGGGATATTCTATCAACTCCTCACTAGAGTGCCTCCAGAAAATCAAAGGCCTAAAAAAAGAATAAGATGAAACTATGGTTTCATCTGATGTCACAGCACTCTTTACATCCATAGATCCAGGACTAGCAAAAGAATCCATGGCAGCAGTACTACACAACACGCCCAAGCTAGCCAAATACACTAAGATCAAAATACCCAGGATCATGGACCTCATCGACCTCTGCCTCACCACCTACCTTCAGTTTCATGGACAAACATATGAAGAATTGAGAGGAACACCCATGGGATCACCATTTTCAGGACTCATAGCAGAGGTTGCAGTGCAGTGTCTAGAAACTATTGCACTCCCACTCGTACAACCAAAAGTATGGGTCTGGTATGTAGGTGACCCCTTTGTCATAATAAAAAAGGAACAGCTACAGAAGATGCCTGAAACCATCAACATCTTCAAAGGAATAAAATTCTCAAGGGAAGAAGAAAACAACAACACACTACCCTTCCTGGATATCCTCCTCAGCAGAGGAAATGAGGCAAAGTAGAAACACAAGTGTATCGAAACACAACCCACACTCACCAAGTGCTCCAATGCCAAAGTAACAGCCCAGCCCAAGCTTTCCATCCACCACTAGTCTTCTTTTGTGATTTGACCTTTCTTGGTTAGGTCATTAAGCGGTGCAAGAGGAGCTGTGTAAGAACATTATTCAGGTGGCTACAAACACACTGCAGCGACCCAGGACACCAGAGGGAGGAAACAGGCCACCCGTACAACATCTTCCAGCAAGATGGATACCCACACAACTTTATCAACATGTACCTGACCACTCAACCCACTATAGCACAACCGACACAGACTATGCAAAGGATAACACTGCCATTACTCAAAATCATCTCAGAAACCATCAAGAGACTGTCAAAAGGACTAGAGAGGAACCATCCAGGGTTTTATGGAGGGGTTGTCCTCTTTGGAGGAGTTAAACTATCTTGCAACTACTTCTATGAATCTTCAAGCAGGCAGCAGAGAAAAGGACCAGGCTCCTAAATGAAACCTCGTCTGCTTTTATCCGCTTCCCCTCCCGCCGTGGCCAGTAGGGTTCTCCCTGACAGAGTGAGCCCTGCTGTGAAAGATGGGGAGGGACAGCTTCTGGCCAGGTTCTTGAAGGAGATACTGGCATTATAAGAGGGGAAGTGAGTCTGGGAAGAAACGTCTGAACTCCATGAGATCTAAACAGGGTTGGACTGATCCAGATACTTTTGGAGTTGGGGCAGAGGAGCCATATTGTTTATCCTAAACCTTATGCCATCATGAAATGAATGAATTGGATCTTCTAAGTCATCACATCCAAAGAACACTGGACTGTTTTAGCCAGAGTGAGGCAAGGCTGCTATGTTCACCCTGGACTTGGTAGAACAATCAATTTTTTAAATGATTTTTTTTACCACAGTTCTGCTTTGTTGTTCTGCGTACAAGCATAATTCTTACTATTTCTTAATTATCTCCTCTCATTTAGTTTTATTATATGAATGTGGTTTTTGGTAGGATAAGATGGAATATAAAACAACACATTTTCTTTTGTAATTTACTATCTATGAAAGTCCCCCCCCCCCAAAAAAAAAAAATACACACCCTTGTCACCAATAAATATCCCTCTCCATACTCTGGGGATCTTCTTTATCATTTCCACTCTCATTCACTTTTCTGACTCCGTCCCTTCAAAAAGATACACATCCAGGAAAAAAGTGAATGAATGAATGAATGAATGAATGAATGAATGAATGAATCCCGATATTTGGGAGAAATGACATTGTTCAATGAGACAGAGGGAGAGAGAGAAAGGAACACTATCTATCCCTATACTTCTTTTATCCCATTTCTTGATTTTCTTTGCAAATGGAGGGAGAGAGAAAAAATAAAAACATTTTTTAAAAAAATATGGAGATAACATTTTTGGTGTTCCTTATCAGTGAAATGAGCAAATCCAAACATAGGTGACTGAACTAATCAGGAATGGAGCTTTGAGGAGAACAAAGTGTTCTGCTTAGCTTCAGATTTGCATTCCCCCATCTAGTTCTGCTGGAAGACATGTTTAGCAGGTCAGCAAGGGTTTTTCCTTGGTGAATTACCTCTCAGTAATAGCTCAACATGGATGCACATGTGTTATTTCCAGAAGTCTAAGAAGTCTATAGAGCAGGAAAGGTGGAAAGAAAGAGGAAGATGATGAACAGCAGCAAGGTGGAGAGACTCAATGACTGTGGTAATGGGTGCTCCATTGGAAGATCTGAAGGACCCCATTGAGGACGGACCATCCTGGAGAAAATTTGTCTATGTGGTCACTAACACGTGATACCAACCTAGATGGCACTTAATCATTTGGTTAATTCAAGACTGTAGGATTCTTAATTCTAGTGAACCAATTCAACATCTTTTTCATGAGTTAACTTGGAGAGCTACTCAGAGGAAGAGATGGTTTTTGCTTGACTTCCTCTCACTGTGTCTCTTACACAGTAATAGACAGCTGTGTCTTCAGGTTTCAGGCTGTTCATCTGCAGATGCAGCTGGTCCTTGGCATTCTCTTTGGAGATGGTGAAGCACCCCTTCACCTTGTCTGAGTAGTGAAAAGATGTGGAATCATAGCGTATATGTGCAACCCATTCCAACCCTTTCCCATGAGCCTGTCTCAACCAATGCATGCTGTAGTCACTGAAGGTGACGCCAGAGGCTTGGCAGGAGAGAAGAAGGGACTCTCCGGGTCTTCTCACATCCCCACCAGACTCAGTCAGCTGAACCTCTGAATGGGCACCTGGAAAGGAAAATAATTCAGTGAGACCTGTTGAATGTTACTAGAAAAATAAGAATAATAAAAAAAACTCTGCATATAGTTGAGAAATCACCTGCAAGAACACCGAGTAAGAGCAAGGATTTTGACCAAAATAACATGTCCACTCTCTGAGAAGCTAGGAACGCAATCAACTGGGAAGCATCCCCCAGTTTATGTGGGTGGGTTTTGCCTAAGAAAAATGACACGGCTCATTTAAAGAGGAGGCTGCCCCCAGATTTACATACGCCTGGAAATAAACAGGCCATGTGTTCTTTAACTTGGACTTCTTTCAAAATGCCCTGTAGAAAAAGACACAAAAGCCATACACTTGAGGGGAGGAAAACTGTTATTGAGGAAAAGACAATGGAAGGCTTTTCTTCAATGTTCTCTTTTGCTTGCTTAATCTTTTGTTTGTTTGTTTGTTTCTTTGTTAATATGCAAAAATTGACATCTGAGGAAGTTTGGTCTGAAAAGTGAAGCATAGTTTCACTTGGTTCTTATAAATTCTAAGATACAATTCTTACTCAATGGACTTGGAAAGATTTCATCAAGGATTCTCACCACCCCCATTGGCTTTTTGCTTGGCTTTTGATTCACTTCTTGGCTTCTGTCCCTTGCACAGTAATATATTTTTGTGTCCTCAGGTTTTAGGCTGTTCATCTGCCGATAGAACCGGCTGTTAGAATTCACCCTGGAGACGATGAAGTATCCCTGCATCTGAGCAGGGAACCCAAGTTGGCACCACCCATTCCATGACTTTTCCAGAAAGTTGGCTCCCCCTATCACTGCTGAAGGTTAAGCCAGAGGCTGGACAGGAAAGATGGATTCTCCAGGCATTTTCCCCCTCCCTTCCCCTCCAACTTCCACTTTGCATTGGACACTGTTAAAGAGACATACTGCATTTTACAATTTTTTAAAAACAGACTCAGAAGGGGCCTCTGGATACAAGGGAGAACTTTAAATTTCCATAGAAAATGCGACTTGAGGAAAGGTTAAGGAATTGTGGGGAACCAAACTCTCAAGAACCAGTTCTATTTCAGTCTCTAGGGACTATTTTAGTCTCTACTGAACTCTCAAAAAAAGCAGCTGGAGGAGTCAACAATTCCCAGTAGAAATTCTATGCCTTTAACTTGGGCCCTTCTCTGGATGGAACCCTTTAAATCCAAGGTGCTGTGAGCCTCGATGTTTTTCCACTCTTTTCTGTTATCTGGGCAAGAGAGAAGAAGAGTCTTACAGAGCCTAAGTAATTCAGTTTGCTTCCAAAAGGAGCAACACTTTGACATTGGTGAAGTCTTAGGGAGTTTAGGGAAAACAGACTGTCAAAGAATGAGTACTAAAATGTGTGCCTCCGTTGTATCTCTTTTGAATCTCAAGCCTAGAGCTAGAGAAACGGTGAGCTTCACAGTGGAAACCAAAGAAGAGCACCGTGAGGACTATCTCATATGTCTTTCATGGTCAGGAGAACTATGTGGCCTTTATACATCTGTTGCCCTCTTGAAAGAAGCAGAGGAGGAGACTTTTCACTGCTGAACGAGATGTCAGGATTGTATATCCTGCCATGGCACCAGGAAGGAATCTATGCCAATCTATAAAAACAGGGCAATGGGAGTAATTGGTGAGAAATCGCCAGACTTGCAGAGTAGGTGGGAATGCTAACACGTGTGTGTGTGTGTATGCGCAGTCACAAAGCCACCATGCTGCGAAGATCAAAGTACTGCAGTGAGAAATTCAGCACCAAAGATAGGTCCAAGGGAACGATTATTGAGTTGAGTGATTCAGACTGGGAAAGACCTGGAACTGTGAGGGAAAGGGAGGATTGCTGATGGGGGCGGGGGATCCTGACACTTTAAGCTGTTGGTTGCGTGGGCTTCCTTCACTCGAATCTTTGACGTATAATGGATCACTAGCTTTAATAAAGAGCTGTTCATGTCCTTAATAGCTTGTGCTTGGAGTTACTGGTTTAACAGCTAAAGGATCAAGATCATCAAACAAGGTCATCAAGGGATTTGGATTGTAAGTCTTAACTACACAGTTACTAATAATACATGTGGCAATGTACTCCACTGCAGTGTGTAATGTGGTGTGGATTCACCTCTATTTGCACCATTAAATGACATTTCCCAGTTCTGAATCTTGCAACTTGGGGCTTCTCTGTCCTATTTTTATTTATGTTTTCATTCAAGTTTCCAACTGAAGTCATGGTCACCATATTTATTTTTTTCAACTGTCCAGAGGATGCCGGTTCCTTCTATACATCTGTGGTAATTTGCCTAACAAGAGAGTTTCTCTACTTTTAATACTTAAGTACACACTTAATATTCCATTTTCCAAAAGCAAATGTTAGAATATCTGTATTTGGGAGGGAGGGAGGAAATTTGGAGAAAGAATGTGAGAAGAAAAGGAGAGAGGAAGGTAGGGAGGAAGGGAGAGAGAGAGTGATAGGACATAGGTGTTCTCATTAATAAATTCAAATTTTTGTTTCATGAGCAATATCAGCTTATGTTCTGTGGGAAAAAAGGGTTCTTGGTTGGCTTCAGATTCACTTCCTCTCACTGTGTGTCTCTCTCACACAGTAATAGACTGCTGTGTCTTCTGGTTTCAGGCTGTTCATTTGCAGATGCAGCTGGTTCTTGGCATAGTCCCTGGAGATGGTGAAGCGTCCCTTCACTTTGTCTGAGTAGTAGGTTCCTCCACCTCCATCGATACCTGCAACCCATTCCAGTCCTTTTCCTGGGGCCTGTCTCACTCAGTCCATGTCGTGGCTGCCAACGTTGAAGCCAGAAGCCTGGCAGGAGAGGTGGAAGGACTCTCCTGGCCTTCTCACATCCCTTCCAGAATCCACCAACTGGAGCTCAGATTGGGCACCTGAAAGAAAAGCATTAGCAGAATGACTTCTGTGGCATATAAATTGAGAGAAATGGAAGACACTGGTGGATGTATGAGAAAATTTACCTCCAAGAACTGGTAGTACAAATATTAAATATAATCCAAGTATCATTTTTGTTCACATGGATGATTCAAGGCCGATTATATGGAAAACATTCAGATACACATCTCCCCGTTATGTTTCTGCTTGCAGCCTGGGGAGGAAGGTGCTCTGGCTTATTTAAAAAGGAAGTTGTCGTGTGATTTACATATCCCTCAAAATAAAAGAGCCTCTCACTCCTTTTTTCTTCTCCGTTCCATGGACAAATATTGAAGATGTCTTTTGGA
The DNA here is from genome assembly GCF_035149785.1 of Candoia aspera. Taxonomy (NCBI): domain Eukaryota; kingdom Metazoa; phylum Chordata; class Lepidosauria; order Squamata; family Candoiidae; genus Candoia; species Candoia aspera. The sequence goes on along the minus strand of NC_086156.1, from coordinate 112,261,170 downwards.
GACAATTTGCAAGTACTTATAGTGACAGAGAGCGAGGACATGAATGATTATGCAGGACCAAAGGGAGATTTCTTTAACGTGGTAAAATAATGTATTATATTGTCTCATCAATTAAGGAAAGCTTTTCCAAAAACCTACTTTTCGAAGCCAAATAGAAAAATGCTAATCCAACACTATTTAGTTGGGGTGAGAACATTAAAATAAACAGGAACACTGCAACGGGGTTTCCAAATTTTGCAAACCATTTTTTACATAAGTATGATTTGTTTTCTTAATTAGATTTGTACATTTTTACGAGTTAATAAGAGTTGGACCTCAACGTACAGGAAAAGGCATGAATTGCTGTCCATTCTTGGTTAGTTCCCCCAACTCAGAAAGTCAAAAATGAAAAAAAAAAAAATCACACATTCTTTCAGTGGACTGAGAAAGGGGAATAAATCCCACTGCACCCTAAAATCAGTTCAGTTGAACTTAGGAGGTGAACTGTTTTTGCTTTTTTTCCCTTGATTTACAGAGAGAACTGAGCAATTTCAGGAAGTTACAGGAAAGAACTCGGGAAATAACCTGTCTCCGAAATGAAATCCAAGGGGAATACTGTACAGCCGTGGGATCTGCTCCAGATTCAGCGGGATTTTTCAGACGAGAGCTGCCCCCTACTTCCAAACAGGTGGAGGACGGCACAGCTTCTACCCTCTGATCCTTCTATTCTAATAGGGGAAAGGAGGCTGAAGGGAGATGACTGAGCCACAGGAGACCTCAGTCTGTCTTGTAAAAAAGGTGGGATGACAACAAAGTTTCCAATTTATTTCCTCAGAAGAAATAGAGTTGGAAATGTTAATAGAGTCATTGTGTTCAGATTATTTGAAAAAGGAAGGAAGGTAGGTAGGAAGGCAGGAAGGAAGGAAGGGAGGCAGGAAGGAAGGGAGGAAGGAAGGAAGGCAGGAAGGAAGGCAGGAAGGAAGGGAGGCAGGAAGGCAGGAAGGAAGGGAAGAAGGCAGGAAGGAAGGGAGGAAGGCAGGAAGGAAGGAGGGAAGGAAGGGAGGAGGGAAGGAAGGAATGCAGGAAGGCAGGAATGCAGGAAGGCAGGAAGGAAGGAAGGGAGGAGGGAAGGAAGGGAGGAAGGAAGGAAGGGAGGTAGGAAGGAAGGAAGGGAGGAGGGAAGGAAGGCAGGAAGGAAGGCAGGCAGGCAGGAAGGAAGGAAGGGAGGAGGGAAGGAAGGAAGGAAGGGAGGTAGGAAGGAGGGAAGGAAGGAAGGAGGAAAGGCAGGCAGGAAGGCAGGCAGGCAGGAAGGAAGGAAGGGAGGAGGGAAGGAAGGGAGGTAGGAAGGAGGAAAGGCAGGAAGGAAGGCAGGCAGGCAGGAAGGAAGGGAGGGAGGAGGGAAGGAAGGAAGGAAGGGAGGTAGGAAGGAGGGAAGGAAGGAAGGAGGAAAGGCAGGCAGGAAGGCAGACAGGCAGGAAGGAAGGAAGGGAGGAGGGAAGGAAGGGAGGTAGGAAGGAGGAAAGGCAGGAAGGAAGGCAGGCAGGCAGGAAGGAAGGGAGGGAGGAGGGAAGGAAGGAAGGGAGGAAGGAAGGAAGGAAGGAAGGTAGGAAGAAGGAAAGGCAGGAAGGAAGGCAGGCAGGCAGGAAGGAAGGAAGGGAGGTAGGAAGGAGGGAAGGAAGGAGGGAGGGAGGGAGTGAGGGGAGGAAGGAGGGAGGAAGGGAGGGAGGGAGGGAAGGAAGGGAGGTAGGAAGGAGGAAAGGCAGGAAGGAAGGCAGGCAGGCAGGAAGGAAGGGAGGGAGGAGGGAAGGAAGGAAGGGAGGAAGGAAGGAAGGAAGGTAGGAAGGAGGAAAGGCAGGAAGGAAGGCAGGCAGGCAGGAAGGAAGGGAGGGAGGAGGGAAGGAAGGAAGGGAGGAGGGAAGGAAGGGAGGTAGGAAGGAGGAAAGGCAGGAAGGAAGGCAGGCAGGCAGGAAGGAAGGGAGGGAGGAGGGAAGGAAGGAAGGGAGGAAGGAAGGAAGGAAGGAAGGTAGGAAGGAGGAAAGGCAGGAAGGAAGGCAGGCAGGCAGGAAGGAAGGAAGGGAGGTAGGAAGGAGGGAAGGAAGGAAGGAGGAAAGGCAGGCAGGAAGGCAGGCAGGCAGGAAGGAAGGAAGGGAGGAGGGAAGGAAGGGAGGTAGGAAGGAGGAAAGGCAGGAAGGAAGGCAGGCAGGCAGGAAGGAAGGGAGGGAGGGAGGAGGGAAGGAAGGAAGGGAGGAAGGAAGGAAGGAATGGAGGTAGGAAGGAGGAAAGGCAGGAAGGAAGGCAGGCAGGCAGGAAGGAAGGAAGGGAGGTAGGAAGGAGGGAAGGGAGGAAGGAGGAAAGGCAGGCAGGAAGGCAGGCAGGCAGGAAGTAAGGAAGGGAGGAGGGAAGGAAGGGAGGTAGGAAGGAGGAAAGGCAGGAAGGAAGGCAGGCAGGCAGGAAGGAAGGGAGGGAGGAGGGAAGGAAGGAAGGAAGGGAGGAGGGAAGGAAGGGAGGAAGGAAGGAAGGGAGGTAGGAAGGAAGGAAGGGAGGAGGGAAGGAAGGCAGGAAGGAAGGCAGGCAGGCAGGAAGGAAGGAAGGGAGGAGGGAAGGAAGGAAGGAAGGGAGGTAGGAAGGAGGGAAGGAAGGAAGGAGGAAAGGCAGGCAGGAAGGCAGGCAGGCAGGAAGGAAGGAAGGGAGGAGGGAAGGAAGGGAGGTAGGAAGGAGGAAAGGCAGGAAGGAAGGCAGGCAGGCAGGAAGGAAGGGAGGGAGGAGGGAGGAAGGAAGGAAGGGAGGTAGGAAGGAGGGAAGGAAGGAAGGAGGAAAGGCAGGCAGGAAGGCAGACAGGCAGGAAGGAAGGAAGGGAGGAGGGAAGGAAGGGAGGTAGGAAGGAGGAAAGGCAGGAAGGAAGGCAGGCAGGCAGGCAGGAAGGAAGGGAGGGAGGAGGGAAGGAAGGAAGGGAGGAAGGAAGGAAGGAAGGAAGGTAGGAAGAAGGAAAGGCAGGAAGGAAGGCAGGCAGGCAGGAAGGAAGGAAGGGAGGTAGGAAGGAGGGAAGGGAGGGAGGGAGTGAGGGGAGGAAGGAGGGAGGAAGGGAGGGAGGGAGGGAAGGAAGGGAGGTAGGAAGGAGGAAAGGCAGGAAGGAAGGCAGGCAGGCAGGAAGGAAGGGAGGGAGGAGGGAAGGAAGGAAGGGAGGAAGGAAGGAAGGAAGGTAGGAAGGAGGAAAGGCAGGAAGGAAGGCAGGCAGGCAGGAAGGAAGGGAGGGAGGAGGGAAGGAAGGAAGGGAGGAGGAAGGAAGGGAGGTAGGAAGGAGGAAAGGCAGGAAGGAAGGCAGGCAGGCAGGAAGGAAGGGAGGGAGGAGGGAAGGGAGGAAGGGAGGAAGGAAGGAAGGAAGGAAGGGAGGTAGGAAGGAGGAAAGGCAGGAAGGAAGGCAGGCAGGCAGGAAGGAAGGAAGGGAGGTAGGAAGGAGGGAAGGAAGGAAGGAGGAAAGGCAGGCAGGAAGGCAGGCAGGCAGGAAGGAAGGAAGGGAGGAGGGAAGGAAGGGAGGTAGGAAGGAGGAAAGGCAGGAAGGAAGGCAGGCAGGCAGGAAGGAAGGGAGGGAGGGAGGAGGGAAGGAAGGAAGGGAGGAAGGAAGGAAGGAAGGGAGGTAGGAAGGAGGAAAGGCAGGAAGGAAGGCAGGCAGGCAGGAAGGAAGGAAGGGAGGTAGGAAGGAGGGAAGGGAGGAAGGAGGAAAGGCAGGCAGGAAGGCAGGCAGGCAGGAAGTAAGGAAGGGAGGAGGGAAGGAAGGGAGGTAGGAAGGAGGAAAGGCAGGAAGGAAGGCAGGCAGGCAGGAAGGAAGGGAGGGAGGAGGGAAGGAAGGAAGGAAGGGAGGAAGGAAGGAAGGAAGGAAGGTAGGAAGGAGGAAAGGCAGGAAGGAAGGCAGGCAGGCAGGAAGGAAGGAAGGGAGGTAGGAAGGAGGGACGGAAGGAAGGAGGAAAGGCAGGCAGGAAGGCAGGCAGGCAGGAAGGAAGGAAGGGAGGAGGGAAGGAAGGGAGGTAGGAAGGAGGAAAGGCAGGAAGGAAGGCAGGCAGGAAGGAAGGGAGGGAGGAGGGAAGGAAGGAAGGGAGGAAGGAAGGAAGGAAGGGAGGTAGGAAGGAGGGAAGGAAGGAGGGAGGGAGGGAGTGAGGGGAGGAAGGAGGGAGGAAGGGAGGGAGGGAGGGAGGGAAGGGAGGGAGGGAGGGAGGGAAGGGAGGAAGGGAGGAGGGAAGGAAGGAAGATTCTGTTAAAACTCGCTTTACTTTTCTAGAAGTGCAGTGATCAGAGAAAGAAGAATCCTAGATGATATGAAATTTCCTATCTGAAGACTTTGCTTCAGTACTTTTGTCACTGATGAACCTAAATTTGTAATTCTGAAGGAATTTGGAAAGCTGCTTTTGGGAAAGATTTTTTTTTCTTTTTTTCTTGGGCCTGGTTTCAGATGTGCTTCCTTTCACTGTGTCAGTTGTGTAGCAATAGACTGCTGTGTCCTCCGGTTTCAAGCTGTTCATTTGCAGGAACAGCCGGTTGTTGCTGTTGTCTCAGGAGACGGTGAAGCATCCCTTCACTTTATCCAAGTAGTAGATTCCGCCTCCATCGTAATGCATCCACACAACCCATTCCAGTCCATTCCTAGGAGCCCCTCTCACATGCTGTGGGTGCTACAGGGTGCGAAGGCTTGGCAGCAGAGCTAGAGGGATTCTCCAGCCACTTCACGTCCCTACGAGACTCCGCCCGTTGGATCTCTAATTGAGTGCCTGCAAAGAAAGGGAGCTTGCTGAGATCTGCTGTACTTAAACTACGAAGAAAAAAGAGAAAAACTGGATGGGTATCTATGAGAAAATGTAGCTCTGAGAACAGATAGCATGAATGCCAAATTGAACCAAAATATCATCTTTGCCTCCGTGTGACATTGAATGGGATGGGTTGCCAAGAAAACACAGTTTTTGTGTTTCTGCATGCAGCCTGTGGTTCATTTAAGCTGAAAGGAGTTCCTGAATTTACATACTTACATATTTCTCAGAATAAACTACTGCTGGGACCACTTTGGCCTTCCCTTTCCAGATTCTCTCTAGTTCTTCCTTCAGGCCCTATATAGAGCACTGAGGCACTGATCATAGCAGCACAAGAACAGGCAATAAGCCCCAGACCCATAGAAGCAGGGGTCTCCCACACTACACAGGACCCCTGGTGCAGACTGTGCAGAGAGGCCTCAGAGACAGTCCAACTGTGGCAGGGGGTAAGAGGCAGGCAGGAACAGCAGACACTGAACGGCACAACCAAGTAGCTGGCCTTGTGTACAGGAACATCTGCACAGCGTATGGGCTAGACCCTCCCAAGTCCAGATGGGAGATCCCACAGAAGGTTGTGGGGAAAGACAGGGCTAAGATCCTGTGGGACTTCCAGATCCAGACAGACAGGCAGGCACTGGCCAGTCAACCGGACATCGTGGTAGTAGACAAGGACCAGGAGACAGTGGTGGTGATACACGTACCAGTGCCAAGTGCAGCAACATCAGGAAGAAGGAGTATGAGAAGCTGGAGAAGTCCCAGGGCCTGAAGGAGGAACTAGAGAGGATGTGGAAAATGAAGGCACAAATAAAACAAAGATTTGCAAAATGTCACCACTTCTCAAAAGTGATTCTTGAGTAACAGAGAATAAACTTGCTCGAAGTCTTTTTAAGGAAGACCCATTAGAGTTTGAGACAGGATATAAAAAGTCTAGTACATCTGAGTTAGGAGGTTTGCTAGAAGACTGCTTCCTTAGACTCTGATTGTTTACGTATTGTTGTGGAAATACCCCCCCCCCAATACATTAAATGGTGACTAAGCCATCAGGAATGATTTGTAAGCCATAGTAGTTGGGTCTACCCAACTCACAAAGTCAGAGTCATTTTATGACCAAATTTACTCTCTCGGTTTGATGAGAATGATAAATAACTCCCTTTGTATTACCCCAAAAAATTCAGTTTCTTCTACGTATATTGAAGAAATCACATCTGTTTTAAACTCAGATATGGCTTCACAGTGAGAATTATGAAAGAGAAATATATATAGGGAGAGAGAGAGAGAGAGAGAGAGAGAGAGAGATCTTTTGAGGGAACTTTGAAGCAAAGAACAAAAGCTATAATCAGCCTTGGAAATAAGACCACATTTGTGTAGATGTGTTTTATTTCCCTGCTTACCTCTCCCCACATGACCAGCATGATTGAGTGTGACAATGCTACCCCCTGGTGTAAGTGATGAGGAAGAAAGGGAGTCATCTAATTCCCAAGGACATTCTTCCATTCCTGGAGGGGAAGTGTTGCTGAGAACAAATGAAGCAGGAGGCTTAGCCGGTTTAGTGAGTAGGCCTACATTACTCTTTTGTTTCATGACAGGAAATTTGTTTTGAAGAGTTACTCCATTATGGATTGTATTTTCCAGGGTGGTGGGATTCTTATTTTTCCTCTTAAATATCATAAAAATCCTGGAATGAGTGATTTGACATTGAGGTCATTTAGTAGAAAGCATCCCTAACAAGTGGCAGCAAGGTTCCTACTGCACGCCTCCAACCAAAAGAGACTGTTCTAGATTGAAGCAAGGCTGCCATGTTCTTCTCATCCATGTTTAACTCTAAAGAGACAGGATAATCTGATACGTTTTGTTTTTCATAGGAGAATAATCCTCATTGCCTCTGCTGTGTCTCCTGGCATTATTTATTTATTTACTTATTCATTGCTCCCATTTATATGGCCGCCCATCTGACACAAGGTGACTCTGGGTGGCGTACAACAATTAAATTAAAAACAGCAAAGAAATTTTTAAAAAAGATTGATATGAAAAGATTAAAGTGATTATTAAAAAATATTATAAAAAAAAAAATTTCAAAATAGACCAATCCCACGGAGAGAGCAAGAATGTCAATCACAGCAGAGCCATCTAAGACTGTCTCTCCAGTTCCCAAAGACTCCCCAGTCTGACAACAGCACCAGGTGTTGAGGGACTTCCTAAATGATAGCAGGGAAGGAGCAAACCTAATTTCATGGAGGAGAATGTTCCACAAACAGGGAGCCACAGCAGAGAAGGTCTGCCTCCTTGGACCCACCAAATGCAAGTTTCTGGTGGACGGGACCCGTAACAGGCCTTCCCTGCTTGATCTAATGGGACGGGCTGATGTAATCGGTGGGAGGTGGTCCCTCAGGTAACCTGGCCCCATGCCATGAAAGGCTTTACAGGTCAAAACCAGCACCTTGAATTGGGCCTGAAAGCAGACTGGCAGCCAATGCAGCTCGCGAAGCAGGGGTGTAACACGTGCTTTTCTAGGAGTAGCATAACTGCCCACACCATTGCATTCTGCACCAGTTGAAGCTTCCAGATACTCTTCAAGGGCAGCCCCATGTAGAGCGCATAACAGTAGTCCAGCCTGGAGGTGACTAAGGCATGAGTGACAATGAGCAGAGCATCCTGATCCAGGTATTTGGTTTTGTTGATGACAATGAGCCCTGGAGGAAAATATAAGTTTGTCTTCCATTTCATTTTCATTTTTTTTTAATTTCTTCAAAGTCTCTCCCAGGTAGAACTCCATCTCTATATACATTGGACCCCTTTTAGTCATTTCCTAGGGCCCAATTAAAGTAGAAGCTGGAACTGAATATACATAGTTCTCAGGATAAAGAGGCCCTCGGTGCATTGACCTCCAAAATTTCTTTGAACCTGTGTTCCACACAAGGTTTTGAGATGACCAAGAAATCCTAAAATACATCAAATCAGTTTTCTAAATAGTTAAATAAATGGGCAGATTTACAACAGAGGAAATAAAAGAAGTGACTGTGCATGCTCTATTTCAAATCTCAAAACAAAAATTGTCACTCACCCACTAAGAATTATTTAATAGCTACATTAGAAACAAAATGGGATGAATTATGGGATTTCACCCACAAAAAAAGTTAGTGTATATGTGTGTGTGAGAGGTTTTTCTTTAACTATGGTCTGTTGATGAAACCAATGTTCATGTGATATAGACTAAGCAATCAAGAATGATATGCAAAACACAATTTCTGGGTGTCCACAAGACACACAGTCAAAATCAAGAAATCCCTTCATCACCGATATTGTCTCAGTGGAAAGAGAAAGATGAATGTGTCACTGTGAATTCTCCAAACTGGAATGAAATAGGTATATGTGAATTAAGGGACCATTTTCTACTGTCCCTTAATTTACACATACCTTTGGATAAAAGAGTCACTCTCTCCATTCACATTATAGTTTTTTTAAATATACCCTACCAAGAAAGCTATCAGTGCTTTGCTTTCTTGGCTCTGCCCAGCTGCGGGGTATTAGCTTCAGGAATCAGGGGATTGAGTGTAAATTAATGTAGAAGGAATGAAAAAGGAGCAGCAGGTAGAAAACAAACTGAGCTTTGGCAACCTTTCAAATCTCAAAAGCAAGATAAACAAGCACCCACCAAGAATTATTTAAATGGTACATTAGAGACTGAATGAGATGGCATGTGTGATTTGAAAAAAAGCATGGTAAGTCATTTTTCTTTTGCTATGGCATCTTGATGAATTTGAGTTTACCTGATGTAGACTAAGCAACCAATAATGCTACACAAAACACAGTGGTGTGGTGTCCACCAAAATCAAGAAATCACTTTCTAATCAACATTCTCTTAGTGGACTGAGAAGGATCAATGAATAACTTTGCATTCACCAAATTAGATATTTGTCAATTAAGGGAAAATGGAAGCGATAACTGAATTTACATTATCCTGTATTTACATTATCTTCAGGATAAAAGAGGCACTCGGTGCACCAGCCTTCCAAATCTGAACAAATTTTAGGATAAAGAAATCTGAACCTCCATTAAGGCAGTATTTCTCAATAATTAAATAGAGGAGGTGTAGATTTACAACAGAGGAAATCAAACATGCCCTATTTCAAACCATAAAACTAAGACAGACAAGCATGCACCAAGAATTCCCTGATTGCTACATGAGAGGCAGAATGAGAGGGGATATGTGGCTTCAAAGCAAAAAGTATGAGACTTTCCTTGAATTTTGCTAGGTGGATGAAACCACTTTTCAAGCAATACAGACTAAGCAGTTAAGAATGATATGCAAAACACAATAGTTGGGTGCTCGCAAGACAAACAGTCAGAATCAATAAAATACTGTTTAACCAACATAATCTCAGTGGGCTGAGAAAGATGAATGCATCACTGTGCATTCTCCAAACTGGAATGCAATAAATATTATGCAATTCAAGGGACAATTGAAAATTGGATAATATTTGCATAAAAGAGTAAATATTCACATTATCAATTTCTTTGCAACAATTTTGAGATGATGGGGAAGCCCTGATAAGAGTCAAGGCAGATATGTTGAATTCTGAGTACGTACGACAAAGGATGCATTTACATCTGAGTAAATAAAAATATTCTTATCAAATGTAGAAGCTGTGGGCAGATTTTTCATAGTCACGTGCCTGAAATTACAATGGCAGGCCACAGGAGTTCTTTCATTATTATTATTTTTCCCCTTTCAATTTCCCTGTTAAGGAAAGAGGCTGAAGGATACTAACATATCCCACACCCGGGAGTTAGTGGGGAGGATGACAGTCAAGGAACCCCCCTGGTGCATACAAGGTGGTAGCAGTAAGTGCCAAGCAGCTGCAGAGTCCAAAATAGATAGACCCATAGGGCTTGTGGAAGGGGAGGTCTGCAATTGCCAAAGTTTGGCTGTCCTGGCTCGGCCCAGCTGAGGGGAGAGGTTCAGGAAGAAAGGGATTTAGTACATATTAAGGTAGAAGGAATGAGAAAGAAAGCAACATGTAGGAAAGAATTTAACTGAGGAGTGTTGGTGATCTTGACAGAACTAAAGGGGACTGAACTGCAAAAGATACAAAGGAAGAATTGCAGGTAAAAAAATACATATTTCTACCTCTAATTAAATTTTAACTTTTTAAAGAACTATCCTGCTTATTCTCCTGCCCTGAGATTTCCTTTGTCTCCCCTACCAAAGTGCTAATCAGATTCCACACTGCTTATTCCAAGATCAGCTCTGAGCTTCCACAAGCTGTCATGTTTCCCCTTTCAATGTTCTGTTAACATTGTAACGTTTCACATGTCAAGTCATTTTCCGTGTATACTCGCTTGGCTCGTTCGGGGTTTTTCCATTCCTGTGCTCTCCTTTGTTTTGGATCTTTGGAATGTATGTTTGGGTTTGCTATCCTGTTCAAGGTTACTTTCCCAGGCGCGTGTAACGGTTCCTAGCACCTGGGAGGGGGTGCGTGATGACGGGGGCTTGGGGCGGGACTGGATTGAAGGCAAGGCTTTTAAGTTTGTATTTGGCGCGCTTTTGCTCATTCTCAGCTTTCTCTGTATTTGCATACTAGTCCTTTAATAAATCAGTTATCGTTAAGCTCGAGCTTGTGAGACTGAGTATTTGGGATTAGGCAACCATTACACAAGCTATCAGGGAGATTTATCAGTTGCTTCTCAGTGTGAAGAAACATATTCAACCTTCTGAGACTGAATCAACTTGGGGAGCTGCTCAGAGGAAAAGAGAGTTTTTGCCAGGCTTCAGACTCACTTCCTCTCAGTGTGTGTCTTGCACAGTAATAGACAGCCGAGTCCTCCAGCTTCAGGCTGTTCATTTGCAGATAGAGTTGGCTTTTGGAGTTGTCCCTGGAGATGGTGAAGCGTCCCTTGACTTTGTCCGAGTAGTAAGTGGCAGATGTATCGATCCTTGCAACCCATTCCAGCCCTTTTTCAGGGGCCTGTCTCACCCAGCTCATCGAAAAGCCCCCGAAGTTGAACCCGGAGGCTTGGCAGGAGAGACGGAGGGACTCTCCAGGCCTCCTCACGTCCCCTCCGGACTCCACCAACTGGGCCTCTGACAGGACACCTAAAATAAAAGTTGTTTTACTGAGCTCTCCTTTATGGAAGAATTAAACTGGAAAGAACCTGAAGAGGAGGGAACCAATTACCTCTGAGGACTGCTAGGAAGGAAACCAAATTCAGCCACAGGATCATTTTTGCTCCCGTTAAAGAATAGAGGGGACTTGACAGGAAAGGATTCAGGAAAGGGCACAAACTTTGTGTTGGTGGATATAGCCTGAAAAGACACACCCTGGGGCTCCTTTAAAGGGGAAATTGTGGCCTGATTTACATATTGCTCAGCATAAAAGAGCCCCTCGGTGCATTGAGGTATAGATTTATTTAAACACATCTTTCACACATGGGATGTAGATGAAAAGGCAGCTTTACACTGGAATAATTAAAGCTTCTGACAGATGCTCCTCACTTAATGTAAGGGTTTTAAGGTGACAGAAACAAATCAGGCATTGAAATTCCCTCCAATAGCCATGTTACAGTCCGCAAATAAAGAGGATGGCACATTGGAGTTCAAAATGGATGTCCCACAGTTCTTCCCTTGACCACGTTCTTTGGAAGAAACCAAAATTAAGTCAATGCAGACCAACCCATAAGGCCCAATTAATTTTACATACACAACCAAGTCTGATAGTTGGAATATAAATCATTGGAAGCCTGTATAATGTTTCTTAATGGTTTGGTTTTTAACTCAGCAGCCATACTGATTACAAATATTGGGATGTTTTTGGGTGGCCATTTTTATGGTCTTCTTATCTGTTTTTAACTGCCCAGAGTTAATTCATACTAAGACTCAAAAAACCCGCTATCCTACACTTATTCCATGAACTGAGAAACAAAAATAAATGACTTTTCATTTTCCAAACAATTCAGTTTGTTCTATATTTAGCAAAGCACATCTGTTCTCAACTCAGATGTGGCTTGATGGTGAGGAATGTAATCTCTTGGGATGTTAAATTTCTTTGAATTGCCTTCAGTGGTCTCTCAGGAAAATGAGAGTAAAAGTAATGCCTCCGAAGTGAGACAAGGCCTGCAGACCCTTCCTTGGTTCCCCTCCCCCACCCCCACCCCACACATATGCAAAGTGATTCCGTGTGGCAACACTGCCCCCTGGTGGAAAACCTGAGGAGGGGAGGCATCTTGTTATCTTTCCTTGGAGATTCTTGCATTAAGAAATGGGAATCAGAAACTGTCATGCGCTGCCTACCTCCGAGTAATACTCAGACGCTGATTCTGTGAAACAGGCTCTGATTTATTCGCAGTGTAGGTACAGTATAGGAAAAAAGCTGAGAGTGACAGGAGCGCGCCGGTGCGGGGTTTAAATACCCCGCGCTGGTCAGCGCCCCCTCACTCGCGGTTACGTCACCCCCCTTTGTCCAACACGCTGTCCTGCCGGTAGGTGAGGGGTTGCGAGGCCCCGCTGGCGTTCCGGGATCGCCCATCATCGGTTTCCCTATTCCTCCGGTGATTGCTGTCAGCTGGGCGATCTCCGTTGCGTTAGCGCTAACAGCTTGGGTGTGCCTCGCGATCCGTTTAGCCATTGTCTCTTGTCCTTCAGTCTTTGTAAGTTGATGGCTACTTATCTTGAGCCCCTTCCCCTGTTTCCTTGTTATTGTCATGTGTGCCATTGCGCTGATGTCTTCAGCTCAACGGCACTCATGACATACTGCCCCCTGTCCGAATAGTGCCCCCCCCCCCCGGTTTTCTGGTTTTTTACCATGAGAGCTGTCAAAATGTTTTTTTTTTTTTTTTTTGAATTTCCCGCCGGAGTAGTTTTCGCCCCTCCCTTTGTTCCGCCCTCTACCACGTGCCTCTCAGGGTGTGTTCTTAGTGCGCATGCCCAGGTCACCCCCTGGGCGTGCGCATGCTCCGGCCACACCCTGTTTGTTTGGCTCAGTTCGACGAGGAGAGAGGCGTGGCTGGTCGGGTGCTTATCATCTCCAGGTAGGGCCCTTCTTTTTTATTCTAAGTGCGTCGCCTTTGTTATGTGTGCTCCTGGGCGTTGCCCCCAGGATGCACTGTTGACTTGCTTGCCACTCCACTGTGGGCCCGGGGCGGGGGGAGGGTGCTGGCGACCGCTTGTTACTGCCTCGTGGGCCCGGGGCAGGGGGGGTGAGTCCCAGGGGGGGGAGGTCCACCCAAGTCACGGGCTTGGGGGGGCCCGTTCCCTTGGGGCACGGTAGGCGGGGGGGGCCTGCGGGGGAGGGGTTATGCAGGTGACGGTTTGCTAGCCTTGGTTTTGGCTTGTCGGGGTATGCCCGGTGAAAAGCCCGGGTCAGGTCAGGCACGTTAACGTTGTGCGCCGCCACCCATTCTGGGTGGGGGAAGTGGTTCCACCTGACCAAATAGTGTAAGGTCCCCCGTTGCCTGCGAGAGTCGAGTATGTCCCTTACGTCAAAGTGATGTTGCCCGTCGATCATCACCGGTGAGGGCAGTGGCGTGCTTGGGTGCCATCGCGAGGTGGTTGCCGGTTTCAGGAGGCTGGTGTGGAACACCGGGTGGAGTCTCCATAGGTTGTATGGCAGGTCCAAGCGTATTGCCACCGGGTTCACTATCTGCGTGACTCGGAACGGCCCGATGTACTTAGGCCCCAGTTTTTTCGAGGGTTGGGGTGACTTTAGGAATTTGGTGGATAGGTAGACCATATCCCCCGCTTGGAACGTTGGTTGTTGGCGCCGGTGCTTGTCGGCCTGTTCTTTGTAGGCCGCCTGTGCATCCTTCAGCGCTGCCGTGATTATAGGCCACGATTCCGCAATCTTCCGTCCCCAGTCGCTAGCGTCCACCTGGGGTTCCAGGGGTTGTGGTAGCTCCGGTATGGGGATGAAGTCGCGCCCCGAGACTACCTCGAACGGAGTTTTCCCCGTGCTCGTGTGGACGGCGTTGTTGTATGCGACTTCGGCGAACGGGAGCAGTTCGGCCCAGTCGTCTTGATGGTAGTTGGTGTATGAGCGTATGAATTGCTCTAGGGTGGCATTGAGGACCTCTGTGGCTCCGTCCGTCTGGGGGTGCCAGGCAGTGGATAGGGCCTGTTGGGTCCCCGTCAGTTTTAGGAAGGCCCGCCAGAATTTAGAAGTGAACTGTGTGCCCCTGTCGGTCACCACACGTGCGGGACATCCGTGTAATCTGTACACGTGGATGAGGAAGAGTTTGGCTAGTTGTTGTGCGGACGGGACCGACGTGCAGGGGATGAAGTGGGCCTGTTTCGAGAAATAATCCTTCACCACCCAAATGGCCATTTTCTTCTGGCTGGGTGGGAGGTCCACTATAAAATCCATGGAGATTTCCTCCCATGGGCGGGAGGGTTCTGCCACCTGTTGTAAAAGCCCCGCGGGTTTGCCTGGTGCCCGTTTGGCCCTAGCGCACGTTGGGCAGGACGCGACGTATGCTTTCACGTCTCGTCTTAGCGCGGGCCACCAGAATTGACGCCTAGTTAGGTGTAGGGTCTTAAGGAACACAAAGTGTCCCGCTTGCTTGGCGTCGTGTGCTCTATGCAAGATCGCTTGGGGTTGCGAGTCCGGGACATAGATTCTGCCTTCCCCCCATGCCAGGTCCTGTGCCATCGTTACCTTGTCGGGGTTTGCCAGGAACCAGGGGTCGGTTTTGAGGGCGGCGGCGAGGTCCGTGCGTATCCCCCCTGGTAGTTGTGGTTGGCGTCGTCTGGTCACAGGTTGTCCCGCCGTCGGTTGCGCCGTAGAGTCGAGCTGCCTCCGCGCGCCGCTGCGGGTGGTCACGGCCATCCCCAGTTGCGAGGCGGATATGACCGTCCCAATGGTGTCTGGGGCGGGTTCTTCGTCTTGGGGCAGTCGGGAAAGGGCGTCGGCCAGGAAGTTCTTTTTACCCGGCATGAACTTCAGCTGGAAGTTGAAGCGGCTGAAGAATTGGGCCCATCGGACCTGTTTTGGGCTGAGGCGTCTGGGCGTCCGGAGGGCCTCGAGGTTCCGGTGGTCGGTCCAGACCTCGAATGGTTGGGTGGCTCCCTCGAGTAGGTGTCTCCATGTTTCTAGCGCCGATTTTACCGCAAAGGCTTCTTTCTCCCAGACGTGCCATCGCCTTTCTGTCTCGGAAAATTTCCTCGACAGGTAGGCGCATGGTTTCAGGAGTCCTGTGGGGTCCTTTTGGAGTAGGATGGCCCCTAGGGAGAAGTCTGAGGCATCGGCTTGGACCACGAACGGCCGTTCTGGGTCCGGGTGTGTGACGATTGGCTCCGTGGTGAACAGCGCTTTCAGCTTGTTGAATGCGGTCTGGCACGCGGGGGTCCAATTCAATACTGTGCCCGGGTTCTTGGCGCGTCGGGTGTCCCCCACCCCTTTGGTTTTGAGGAGGTCCGTTAGGGGGAGGGCTATCTCTGCAAACCCCCGGGCGAATGACCTGTAAAAATTCGCGAAGCCGAGGAAGCTCTGGAGTTGGCGTCTGTTGCGGGGGCGTTCCCAGTTCAGCACTGCCTCGACTTTTGCGGGGTCCATTTCTATGCCATCTCCGGAGATTCGGTACCCCAGGTAGTCTAGGCGCGCTTTATGGAATTCGCACTTCGTGGGTTTGGCATAGAGCTGCGCCCTTCTGAGTTTGTCGAGGACTTGCCTGACTAGGGTCACATGTTCCTTGTGCGTTTTAGTGTAGATAAGGACGTCGTCTATGTAGACAAGGACCCCTTTGAACAGGTGTTCATGCAGGACCTCATTGATGAGCTGCATAAACACCCCGGGGGCCCCCGCGAGTCCGAACGGCAGCACTTTGTACTGGAAGGCGCCTAGGGGGCAGTTGAACGCAGTCTTCCATTCATCCCCCTCCCTGATTCGGATGCGGTAGTATGCCTCGCGAAGGTCCAGTTTGGAGAAGACTTTGCCCGTGGACAGGTGGGCGAGCATGTCTTTCACCAGGGGTAAGGGGTATTTGTTGGACAGGGAAGCCGCGTTTAGGCCCCGGTAGTCGGTGCAGAGCCGTAGGGTGCCGTCTTTCTTCTCCCGGAATAAGACAGGGGCTCCGACCGGTGAGCATGCTGGCTCTATGAATCCCCTCTCTAGGTTTTTATCGATGAACTCCCGGAGGGTTGCCATCTCCTTCGGGGTCATCGAGTAGATCTTTGGTCTAGGTAAGGGGACGTCGGGCAGCAGGTCGATCCGGCAGTCCGTCTTCCGGTGGGGGGGTAGTTGGTCAGCTTCCGCCTCTCCGAAGACCTCGGAGAAGTCGGCGTATTGTTCCGGTAGGTCTGCTGTGGTAGCGGCGTTGTCCTGTGTAGTCGCCTCTGCTCGTCCCACAGTGGGGTTGGGTCTGCCCGCTGGAACTGGTGCCCGATACTCGCCGTCGCCAAATGTGAAGGTGCGGGTCTCCCAGTCGATGTGCGGGTTGATTGTCGCGGGCCATGGCATTCCCAGGACTGCAATGGGTCGTCCGATGTGGGTGACGACGAACGATGTGCGTTCGGTGTGAGTGCCCATTTGCAGGGTGACCGGCTCGGTTTGCATCGTGGCTGGTTTCCCTCCCGCTGTAGAGCCGTCCAGCTGGTGGAATGCCAATGGCGTGGGGAGGGGGAAGCAGCGGAGGTCGAGTTTGGCGACTAAGTCAGGGTGGATGAGGTTTTTTGAGCACCCCGAGTCCACTAGTGCCGCGGCCATGGTGGCTCCGTTGCCGGCAGAGAGTTTGATTGCCGCCATTATCACGGAGCTTTCGCCGTTCCGTCGAGGAGTTCCGCGCTGCTGTCCCACCGCCTGCCTCGCAACGCGTTTCAGGGCAGGCGGGGAGCGTTTCCCGCCGGCTGGTCTGGGTCTACGTCGTCCTCTTCCCCCCAGTAGGCGTCCCAGCCTTCCTCTGGTGTCGCTGTGGCTCCGGTCATTCGGCGATGAGGGGGCGGCGGCGGGTTAGGTGGTTTGGGGCTAATTTTCGGGGTGGGTTTAGGCACACTGGTCGGCGGTCGGTTGGCGAAGCAATCTGCCGTCTTGTGCCCTAGTTTTCCACTCCTCCCGCAGGGCCCCCGATTAAATTTCTTCTTTGGGTATGTGGGGCCGGCCGTCCCCACGTGTGGTGCTGGTACCTTTTTGCAGGTGTTGTTCGTGTCTTCCGTAGTTGTCATGAGGAAGGTGCGGTGCGCGTGTTCTGCTTTCCCCGCGAGATGGATCCACCCGTGTAGAGTTTCTGGGTCGTTGCGGTAGAGGGCCCATTGAAGTACGTCGCGGTTGAGCCCCCTTTTGAACATTTCCAGCAGGGTGGTCTCAGACCAGTCGTTGACCTTCCCCGCGAGGGCTTTGAACTCGAGGGCGTAGTCTGGGACAGTGCGTGTGCCCTGTTTAAGCCTTTGGAGTGAGCTTTTCGCCCTCACTTTGGCTAGTGGGTCCTCGAAGTAGCTTTTCATCTCATTGATGAAGGCGGGGAAGTTGGCGAGGGCGGGGGAGCTGGACTCGTACAGTTGGACGTACCAGTCCGCCGCCCGGTCTTGTAGTTTGATCGCCACGGCAGTGATCTTGTCCGCTTCGGAGTCGTAGGAGTGTCTGTGCCTCCCCCTGAACTCCCTGGCGTTCGTGATAAAGAACGACAGTTTCGCGGGGTTCCCATCAAAGAAGATGGGGAAGTCCTTTGGGGCCCGGGCGTTTTGTGCGCCCCTTCCTCTCGCTTCCCGGCCTGTAGTGTCGTCCACCTGGGCCGTCTGTTGACCTTCATTTGGCCCGTGGGGGTTCGGCGCTTCGCTCGGGGTGTGGACCTGTGCGGGGACGTCGTTGGGCGGCGCGGGGGGCATGAGCGACTGAAGCATGGTCCGGAGTTCCTTCAGTTGGGTCTCCATGGCCGCGAGTCTAGCTTGTGCGTCCTCGTCCGCGATCTGCGCCGCCGCTGGGGCCGGTTCCGTCGGTGTGTCGGCGGGGGTGGGTTGCCGGTGGGGTTCAGTCTCTCTCGGCCGTTGGTCCGCTTCCTCCGCCGTCTGCTGGGTTGCTTCATCGTCCTCCTCCGTGCTTGCCGCCGTTGGGCTGCCGCTCCACGCCCGTTGCTGGGGTGCGATGTGGGGCGCGGGGTTCTCCGCTGGTCTCGGGAGGTATGTTGCTCCCTCCCGTGGTCGGGTTGCCTCTGTCGCCATCTCCCCTTGGGGTTGGAGCTGAGGCTCGGGTTGGGTCGGGTGGGCGTCCATGGCTCCGGGAGTCCGCGGTGCCTCTGGCCTCGATCGGTCCTCCTCTGCTTCTTGCCGTGCGGCTCGCCCCCCTTGTCCACGTCGCGCCGGCCTCATCTTCCTGGTCTTCTCGCCGTCTACTCCTCCCGCGGCTCGTTGTCGTCCGGTGGGGCTCGGCGAGGCTGAGTTTATGACTCTCAGCTTTATGTCATGCGCTGCCTACCTCCGAGTAATACTCAGACGCTGATTCTGTGAAAGAGGCTCTGATTTATTCGCAGTGTAGGTACAGTATAGGAAAAAAGCTGAGAGTTACAGGAGCGCGCCGGTGCGGGGTTTAAATACCCCGCGCCGGTCAGCGCCCCCTCACTCGTGGTTACGTCACCCCCCTTCGTCCAACACGCTGTCCTGCCGGTAGGTGAGGGGTTGCGAGGCCCCGCTGGCATTCCGGGATCGCCCATCATCGGTTTCCCTATTCCTCCGGTGATTGCTGTCAGCTGGGCGATCTCTGTTGCGTTAGCGCTAACAGCTTGGGTGTGCCTCGCGATCCGTTTAGCCATTGTCTCTTGTCCTTCAGTCTTTGTAAGTTGATGGCTACTTATCTTGAGCCCCTTCCCCTGTTTCCTTGTTATTGTCATGTGTGCCATTGCGCTGATGTCTTCAGCTCAACGGCACTCATGACAGAAACTAGAGATTTTATTCTTTTATATTTCAGTTTTCATCATCACCAATCTCACTTGAAGAGCATCTCTGGACATTTTGCCAGAAAAGATCGTATGATGTAGACTAAGCTATTGAAAATGATATGCGTAGCACAATCGTTGAAGGTCCGCACGTCGCAGAGTCAAGAAATCTGTTTAAAACAAACCTTTTCCCAAACGGGTGAGAAAGATAATCAATCACTTTGCCGTCCCCCAGTTGGAATGAAAGAAATGCATGAAAACTAAGGGACAATCTTCTATCATCCCTAATATGCATTTTAATATAGAATTTTGAGATTTTGGGCAAGTCCTTATAGGAGTCAAGACAGGAGTGTTGAATTATTCGTACCTGGGATAAAGTGCAGGGCTACATTGGATTAAATGGAAATCTAGCATTGCCATGTGGAAGTTGAGGGGCTGATTTTCCTTCATCCCAGATCACAAACTATAGGGTGAAACCATAGGAATTATTTCAATATTTATTTTCCATTTAATTTCCCTGTAGAGCAAAGAGGCTGAGCAATTCTAATCTTTCCCCCACCCAGAGGTTAGTGGAGGGGATGGCAGGTTGGGGCATCCCTGGGTGCGGAGGGGGTGGCAGCAGGAACTGCCAGGCAGCTACCAAAGGCAGGAAGAGAGTCCAATCTCAACAGACCCAGGAGGCCTCTGGGAGAGGGTCTCTGCAATTCCCAAAGTTTTGGTTTCTGGGCTCTTCCCGGCGGTGGGGAGGGAGTGGGGAGGGATAAAGTGAAGGAGGCATATAAAGAGGAAGGGTGTCTCTGCATTAACATACACTTCAGGATAAAAGAGAAGCAGAGCTTCTTGGTAGATGACCTTGGTAGTCTGGACACTTTGATGAATCCCTGCCTCTCAGGCAGATAATTCCTGAATATATGGAATGTGTATTGCACAGTTTAGATCTTTAGAACAATTATTCAAAAGTTTGATTTCCTACCTGCTTCCAGGATATTGAATGATGATATCCCATTCCAGAATTCCTCTCTGGATAAGGAGAAGATGACTTGAGATCACCCATATGTCCTCCAGAGAGTGGCTCCTCATGAGGAGGCCACAACACAGCAGTCTCCAGCAGGTTTAGCCCTCTGGGAGAAAAGGGAATCACCATCATTTTGCTCAAGCCACAGATGCCACCTTTGAAAGGACACCCAGTGTTCCTTAGTGTAAAATTGGTGATCGTTACAGATGGTCTAAGGGTACAGATGGATCTGAAATAAGAGTTTGGAATTAATTATCAGAACCTTCCCCATAGGAAACTTTTAAAATTATTGTAAAATTTTCTCTTGTAGAGGGAGCTGTAATTGCATTGAGTTTTCATCCAAAAATGGTGGAAATGATCAGCCTCAGAAGTGTCATCCCCTCTGAATACACCCTTTCTACTGGCTGCATATTCAGGGGGATTTTGCAGACCATCAGTGCCCCCTAGTGGAAAACTGGAGAAGATGAGGCAGAAGGCTTGACCCTCCAAGGAGATGCCTGTATTCTAATCAGGGAAGGGAGGTAGGAAGAAGTTACTGACCAAAGACCAAAACAGATCCAGTGAGAGAGGTGGGGAAAGAATCAGGGCTTGTATGAATTAGCGCTGTGTAATAATTACATTATTACAGCAACAAATTTCACTGCTGAAAACAAAGGAAATAGAAATGAAATTAAGGTATGCAAAACAAAGACACTTTGAATTTGCTAATAAACCAGGAAAATGGCTGGCTTATAAAATAAGGAAAGATAGGGAGAATAAAATGATTATTAAAATCAGGGAAAATAATGAAGACTTAGTTGATAATAAAAGAATCAAAAAAGCATTTTATATTTTTTTTCACACTTATATGAAAAACGAGAAATTTCATTCGATAAAACTGAGGAATATTTAAATAAGCAAAATCTCCCCAGACTCTCACAAACTCAAGAAGTAGTAATTAACAGTCCAATATCAAATCAGGAAATAATAGAAGCTATAAAGAAAATCAAAATAGGAAAAAAAACCGGGACCTGATGGTATATGATCAGGATACTACAAACACTTTATAGAACAAATTATAAACCCATTTAGAGATTTATTGAATTTGATTATATATGGATCAAAAATCCCAGAGAGATGGATTGAAGATAATATAACAGTTATGCCAAAAGAAGGACAAGACCCAACTCTAACCAAAAGTTATAGACCAGTATCATTGTTAAATAATGACTAGAAAAAAATTACTTCAATATTAGCAGAAATATTTAAAACAATTCTACAAGAAATTATTGATCAAGATCAAAGTGGTCTTTTGCCAAAAAGACAATTGAAAGTTAATCTATGACCCGTCATCGAAATTTTGGAATATGCACAACGTCATAACGAATGCCAAATAGCTTCAATATTTTTAGATGCTGCAAAAGCATTTGACAATTTGAACTGGTGTTTTATGATTAAAGGTTTGGAGAAAATGGAATTTGGGAAATCATTTGTGAAAGGGATAGAAGCAACAAACACAACACAAAGAGCTAAGATTATAGTGAATGACATATTGAAAGATAATTGCAAAATAGAAAAAGGAATGAGACAGGGATGCCACCTATCACCTCTCTTATTTACTTTAGTCCTAGAAGTCCTGAAAAGAGATATAAGAGGGGATGCTCAAATAAAATGAGTAAAAATGAAAAAAACAAAACAAAAACGAATTTATAAATTAAAATAAATTGAAGATGACCTAGTATTCATATTACAAATCCCCTAGGTTCTACAGAACATTTGTTGAAGAAATTAAAGGAATTTGGAGAGTGGCAGGATTTAAGGCAAATAAACAAAAACCGAAAATGTTGAGTAAAAACATGACTCATAAACCACAAGAAACTTTAATAACTAATTCAGGTTTTACAATAGAAAAAAGATTAGATACTTAGGAGTAATATTATCAACAAATAATATAAATATTATTTCAAAAGAATTATAGGAACATTTGGAAGGAAATAAAAATTGATATGGAAAGGTGCCGAAAATTACAACGATCTTTGCTCGGAAAGATATCCGTAACCAAAATGAATGTATTACCGAAGTTTCTATTTCTTTTCCAAACATTACCAACTCTAATTAATGAAATAAATTTAAAGTATGGCAAAAAGATATCTCAATTTTTATTTGGCAAGGAAAAAGAAGGGCAGTCAATTTAAATTATTACAAAATGCCAAAGAAAGAGGAGGGTTGGGGTTACCAGATCTTAAATTGTACTTTGAAGCTTTCTGTGGATAAGAGAATGGTTAACGTTAGAAAATCCAAACCTTCTACAGCGAGAGGGACATGAACTCAGATGTCGGTGGCTGCATCTATTTGGACTGAAAAAGTAAAAATGAACAAAGAATTGAGAAATCATACTATTGGGAAAGTATTATTGAATGTTTGGGATAAATATAACAGTAGATTATTACCAAACATACCAATGTGGAGATCGCCACAAGAAGCTTTTGCAAGGAGGGAAAGTTTAGATGATAAGATAAAATGGTTAAGATATAAAGATCTGATCAAATATGAACAAGATACACCTAGGCAAAAAACAAGAGAGGAAATAGAAGGAGAAGGACACCGGTGTCATTGGTTCACATATATGCAGTTAAGTGAACTATTTAAATGAGATAAAAAAATATATAAATTTAAAAAAGAAAAAACATAGATCGAAAAATATATATATATAAATAATGAGCATATTATGACAAAGATGTAGAAAATGTTATTATAATTAAATCAAGGAGATGAACAGGTCAAAGAATATATGATTAATTGGGCAAGAAATTTTGGATATCACATTTTATTACATAACTGGGAAAAAATGTGGACAAAGCGATTAAAATTTACTTTGTGCTATCAGTTAAAGGAAAACTTTTATAAAATGATGTACAGATGGAACCTAACCCCACAAAAATATGCAAAATTGTATAAAAAAACTTTTCTAATGTATGTTGTAAATGTTCACAAAGGGAAGGAACATTTTACAAATCACTTTGCCTTCTCCCAGATGGAATGCAAAATTGCATGAAAACGAAGGGACAATCTTCTGTCATCCCTAAATTTATATATAATTTTGGATAAAGGAGATACACTATCCATTCACATAATATGGATTTTCTTAAAAGAATTTTGAAATTTTGGGCAATCCCTTATAGGAGTCAAGACAGGCGTGTTGAATAAATCTTACCTAAGATATAGAGCAAGGTTACATTTTATAAATAAAAACCTAGCATTCCCATGTGGAATTTCTGGTGTTGATTTTCATAAATCACAGATCAAAAACTACAAGGTTAGACCATAGGACTTATTTCAATATTTTGTTCCATTTAATTTTCCTGTTGAGCAAAGAGGCTGAGCGATTCCAACCTTTCTCCCACCCGGAAGTTACTGGGGAGGACGGCAGGTGGGAAGGCAATTTTCCTGAACCACCTAGAACATGACTTTCCCTGGAACTGACTTGAATCCCCCGATCTACGTTCCTTTGCTATTCTAAGTATTATAACACGACCGCAATTAGGCTACCCTTGGCCTGAGGTTTTTAGGACTTATTTTCTGACTTCTGCCCCATTCCTTGGTGTCAAACCACACCACACTCTTGCAGGCCTTGCGGCATCCTAATTTTATTACTACATTTCGACTGCTAGCAGAGGAAAATGATTGTAAACATATTTAAACTTCCAAATGCCTATATGTGTGTGCTGCGTTCATGTGTGTGTGTGTTTTTTGGTGTACATATATGTAGAACATCTATGGAGAGAAGGAGAGAGGATATATAGACACAGCAACAAATGCACATAAAGAGGGAGAGGGGAAGATCTGCGTCTCAAGAAAGAGGAAATGAGGGTTGAACTTCAAAACCCATAAAAGAATGAAGAGTTCTAATTACTGAATCAGTTCTGTATTTCCTGATACTTTTTGAGAGCAAAACATGAGAACAATTTCCCTTTGCTGTCTTTCAGGAGGGTACTGAGATTTGCCATTTTCTTCCTATCCAAAAGGAGAACAGATCCCTGAATGCCCTGGCCAAGATCAGCTCTTCCTTCCTCTTGGCATTGAGGCAGCTTTCTCAGCTCCTTCTCAAGTCTCCTGGGGAAATCCAGCCTTCTGGGGCTGAGCTGACTGGCAGAGCGGCTCTGAGGAAGGGAAGGTTTTTGCCAGGCTTCAGACTCACTTCCTCCCACTGTGTCCCTCGCACAGTAATAGACTGCCGTGTCCTCCAGCTTCAGGCTGTCCATTTGCAGATAGAGTTGGCTTTTGGAGTTGTCCCTGGAGATGGTGAAGCGTCCCTTCACAGACTCTGCATAGTACTGCTTACTGGAATCGTACCAAATAACTGCAACCCATTCCAACCCTTTTCCAGGGGCCTGTCTCACCCAGTTCATGCCATAGCTGCCGAAGTTGAACCCAGAGCCTTGGCAGGAGAGACGGAGGGACTCTCCAGGCCTCCTCACGTCCCCTCCGGACTCCACCAGCTGGGCCTCTGACAGGACACCTAAAAAAAAAGTTGTTTTAATGAGCTCTCCTTTATGCCAGAATTAAAATGGAAAGAACCTGAATAGGAGAGAAACAATTACCTCTGAGGATTGCTAGTAAGGAAACCAAATTCAGCCACAGGTTCATTTTTGCTCCTATTAAATTATAGAAGGGAATCAACAGGAAAGGATTCAGGAAAGGGCACAAACTTTGTGTTGGTGGGTGTAGCCTGAAAAGAGACACCCTGGGGCTCCTTTAAAGGGGAAATGGTGGCCTGATTTACATATCACTCAGCATAAAAGAGCCCCTTGGGGCTTTGAGGTATAGATTTATTTCAACACACCTTTCACACACGGGACATAGGAGAAAGGGCAGCTTTACACTGGAATAATTAAAACTTCTGACAGAAGCTCCTCATTTCAAGTAAGGGTTTTATGGAGTCAGAAAGAAATCAGCCATTGAAATTTCCTTAAATAGCCACGTTACAGTCCGGACATGGAAAGGATGGCACATCGGAGTTCAAAATGTTTGATCCACAGTTCTTCCCTTGACCACGTTCTTTGGAAGACACCCAAAATAAGTGAATGCAGACCAAGCCATGAGGTTCAATTAATAAGACACAGATCAATTTTAAAGACACATCAAATTCTCAAAGTTTTAATATAAATCATTGGAAGACTGTACAATGTTTTTTATTGGTTTGGTTATTTACCCAGCAACCGTACTGGTCACAAATATTGGGGCGTTTTTGGGTTGCCATTTTTATGGTCATCCTATGTATTATTAGCTGCCCAGAGTTAATTCATACTAAGACTCATAAAACTCCCTCTCCTACACTTATTCCATGGGCTGAGAAACACAAATAAATGACTTTGCATTTTCCAAACAATTCAGTTTGTTCTATATTTAGCAAAGCCCATCTGTTCTCAGCTCGGATGTGGCCTCATGGTGAGGAATGTAATCTCCTGGGATGTCAAATTTCTCTGAATTGCCTTCAGTGGTCTCTCAGGAAAATGAGAGTAAAAGTAATGATGCCTCCGAAGTGAGACAAGGCCTGTAGACCCTTCCCCTGACCCACCCCCACCCAAAAGATATGCAAAGCGATTCCGTGTGACAACACTGCCCCCTGGTGGAAAACCTAAGGAGAGTAGGCATCTACTTAACTTTCCAGAGAGATTCTTGCATTATGAAATGGTAATTAGGGCTCCAAAGAAATGAAAGAGCTTCAGCAAAGTTAAGCTGGTCTAGAGAGTAATCAAAAAACGCACTTTTGTTATATGACAGGAAATTCCTTTTGATGGGTTATTCTATGAGATACTGTATATTCCTGAGGTCATGTATTCTTATTTTTTCTTCTAAATATCATGAAATCGTGTAAAAATGTTTTGGGAAGGACCATCTCTTTCATCTAGTACAAACCATTCCTAACTGGTGGGGAGCCAGACCCTCTCTGCAGACCTCCAACCAAAAGAGGCTGTTCCAGCCAGATTAAAGAAGGTGCCCCTTGTTCTTCCCTTGCCCTTGTTTTACTCCAGGCAGACCGGGTTGGATTTGCATTTTGTTGGTCAGAACCTTCTCTATACGAGTTTTCTATTCTGCCTGATAGGAGCATAACTCTGAACATCCCTGTTTCATCTTCTACCATTCATTCAGGGTGGATGACTCTGGTTTTACGAGATATGGGACTTAGAGGAAAACATAATTGTATCCTCTTTTTATTTTTCTTTCTTTCTTCAAACTGTATTCCACTTTTTTTACATAAATTCCATCTCTACATTCACAGGACCACTTTTGGCCATATCATATGGTTCATCTACAGCAGAAGCAGTAACTGATTATACAGCACTCAGGAAAAAGAGGCACTCAGTGCATTGACCTTCCACCTTTCCTTGAAGGTATATTCCAGAGAGGAGAGGAGAGGAGAGGAGAGGAGAGGAGAGGAGAGGAGAATTGTCCCTTAATATACAAATGTCGTTGGATAAAATGCTCACTCCCTCCATTCACATGACAAAGTTCTTTGAAACTATTTTGATATGATGGGCAAGTCCTTATATGAGTCAGGAGATTAGAGGAAATAGAAAAAGTAATTGTTTATTTCTCATTTCAAATCTTGACACTAAGATTGACAAGGACCTTCCAAGAATTATTTAATAGCTACTTAAGAGAGAGAATGGGAAGTCATAGGTGATCTCCAAGGAAAAAGTATGAGAGATTTTTCTATAAATATGGAGTGTCAATGAAAGCAGTGTTTTTATTTTTATTTATTTATGTTTTCAATTTCCTTAGCACTCATCTCACTCAAAAAGCATCTCTGGGCAGTTTACGATAAAAGTTCATGTGATGTAGACTAAGCAATCAAGAATGATATGCATAGCACAGTGGTTGAAGGTCCATACATCATAAAGTCAAGAAATCCATTTATAACCAACATTTTCCCAAATTGTTGAGAAAAGTAATCAATCACTCTGCCTTGTCCCAATTGGAATGCAAGAGATAGATGAAAATTAAGGGACAATCTTCTATCATCCCTAAATTTATATATAATTTTGAATAAAGGAGATACTCTACCCATTCACATAATATAGATTTCTTTGCAACAATTTTGAGATTTTGGGCAAGTCGTCATAGGAGTCAAGACAGGAGTGTTGACTTATTCGTACCTGGGATAAATAGCAGGGCTACATTTGATCAAATAGAAATCCAGCATTGCCATGTGGAAGTTGAGGGGCTGATTTTCCTTCATCACAGATCGAAAACTACAAGGTGAGACCATAGGATTTATTTCAATATTTATTTTCCACTTAATTTCCCTGTTGAGCAAAGAGGCAGAACAATTCCAACCTTTCTCCCATCCAGAAGTTAGTGGGGAGGACTAGTTAGCAGGTCGAGGCATCCCTGGGTGGAGAGGGGGTGGCAGCAGGAACTGCCAGGCAGCTGCCAAAGGCAGGAAGAGAGTCCAAACTCAACGGACCCAGGAGGCCTCTGGGAGAGGGTCTCTGCAATTCCCAAAGTTTTGGTTTCTTGGCTCTTCCCGGCGGTGGGGAGGGAGTGTCAGGATTAAGGGAATTGAATATCTATTAATATAGAAGGGATGACAAATGAGCAACATTTAGAAAAGAATTTAACTGAGGAGAGATGGCAGTATTCAGAGAATCAGATGGGAATAAACTGAAATATTCATCAAGGAAGAAATGTAGATAATCAATCCCTATTTTTTCCTCTCATGAAATTTTAAGTTATTTTTTTTTTAAAAAAACTTCCTAGTATATTCTCCCTCCTTAATATTTCCTTCTTGTCCCCCAAAGAAGACCTAACTAGTGTCCTATTTAGACTCTGAGGTGGCCAGACAGGGTTATTATCAAAAACACTCTTTATTAATACAACTATTTACAATAGTGAGTCCTTGTGATCAATGAGGTAGTCCGGTTCCGATTAAGACCATGCTGGCAACAACAGGAGAACCAGCAAGTTTGCAGGAGGAGACTGTGGAAAAGCAGCTAAGCAGGATTCGCTGACTGAAGCTGGGAGGCTGGAAGAAGATAGGACACATGGCACAACTGGGACAGGAGACAAGTGTCTGTGAACTGCAACACCACCTGAACTAGGCTGGCACCTGGAAGCTAGGCAAGACCGATCTGGAACCACCGGGCAGCAAGTCCTTGCTGTTCTCTTGTGGTCAGTTCAACTGGAGAGCTAGAATTTAATCTCCCCCAGTTTTGTTCAGCAAAAGAAGCGCTTTTGCTAATTATTAATTTCTCTCCCATTATGAACCTGTAGCTCCTCTGGCTTTGTTCATAGCCAACAAAGATGGCTTTCTTTGTTGTGGGGCCTCCTTTCCTTCTCTGCTGTTTTGGAATGTGAACCCATGCAGTGCTACCAAACACTCTAAGATGGCTTACCTTTGGTTTCACACCATAAAACAAATGGAATGGAGTGTCCTGAATCATAGAGTTATACAACCTGTTCTGAACATAACAAGCAGTCGATAAAGCTTCTCCCCAGTACTTAAAACATAATCGTGAATCTTTTAACATGCATTCCATCGCATTTTGCAAGGTTCTGCCCTTTCTTTCAGCAACACCATTTTGCTGAGGGGTGTACGGGTTAGAAAGAATTTGTTCTATCCCTTTTTCCACTAGGAACCTTCTGAATTTGTGAGAAAGGTATTCTCCTCCTCTATCACATTGGAGTGCAGATACAGGCCTAGGGAATTTTCCATTTGCCCATGTCACAAAACTTTTAAATTTCTCAAATGCCTCATCTTTATGTTTTAAGATGTAGATAAATGTGTATCTTGAGAAATCATCAATGATGGTCATTGCATACCTTGCTTGTCCAAGACTTGGAGCAAAAGGACCAATAATATCAGAGTGTACAATTTCCAAAGGTCTAGTTGTAACTCTGTCACTGTGCTTACTCACAGGAGCTTTTAGTGTTTTGCATTCTTTGCAAACTACACAATCTAAGTATTTAGCACAGGGTTTTATCTTTAGGTCAGCACACAGCTGTGGCATTTGTGCTATATACTTGTAATTAGCATGACCAAGTCTCCTGTGCATCAGGTGTACACATTGGTCATGATATGGTGTGTTGCCAACTGCAGCCTTGCAGCTTGGCTTCCTTGCATTTTGCACAATGTACAAGGAGTCTTTTAACATACCAGTAGCACACAATTTCCCATTTTTACGTATCTCACAACCATTTTTCTTAAATGTTATGATATACCCTGTTGCAGCCAATTGTGCCACAGATAAAAGGTTTGATTGTAAATTTGGCACATACAACACACCTTTTACAGTTTCTCCTAAGCAGGATAAATACAAGTCACCTTGTCCCATAATTTTGGTGACAGACCCATCAGCCAAAGATACACTTTGTCTTTCAGTTTTAGACAGTGACACAAAAGAGCTTTTACAATTACATAAATGACAACTGGCCCCAGAATCTAACACCCATACATCAGAATTACCCTTCTCAGCAACCTGTGCAATTTGGGTTGTCTGAAGAGCCTTCTTCTGTGTTGCCCTTGTGTTCTTCTGCTCTGTCTTTCTACTCTTGGGTCTCATGGCACAGTCTCTTTGCAAATGTCCAGCTGAACCACAAGTGAAGCATCGCTGGCTTGCTAGCGCTGTGGCCTCAGGTTCCTTTCCCTTCTTTTCCCTCATTTTCTGGTCTTGCAGCTTTCCAGAAGAGATGGGGGGGGATCTTTCCTCTCTCTTCTCCCATTCAGCGAGTAAGCGCTGTGTAACATACGATGGGGTGAGGTCTGCTTCAGGCATAGCCTCCAGGGTACAAATCAGCGTGTCCCATGTTGCATTTAGTGAGGACAGGAGGATATAGGATTTTGTGAGAGGTGTAAATTCCATTCCTCTCTCCTGCAACTCAACAAACAGCTGCTGAATATAATGCAGGTGCTCAGGAAGGCTTTCTCCTTCTGCAAGATAGGCTCTGTACAGCTTTTTCGTCAGAGTAACTTTACTCCCTGCTGTTGCCTTTACATATAAGTCTCTCAAAGCATCCCAAAGTTGCTTTGCAGACTGCATGCCTCGCACGTGGACTAGCTGATTGTCCTCAACTCCCAAGATAATGGTGGCTCTAGCCCGCTCATCCTGTCTCAGCCATTCAGCACTGGGATTTTGGGGGGTTTGCTCACCAATTTGCAGCCAAAGATCCTCTCTGCGAAGATACATTTCCATCTTCAGGGCCCAATTCAAATAGCTGGTCTCTGATAGGCGCTCCAGAGGCATCGCTGAGGGCTGGGAGGTAGCCATGGCTTCTTCCTTCTTTTGCAAGTCACCTCAGCTAGCTTCTAAGTCCTGCAGACCGGCAGTTGCTGGAAAATCTCCAGGTGGCTCCAAAGAAAATCTTCACAGGTCTTTGCTACCTGCCTTTAAATTGTGCACGAGGTGTGGAGCTGACCTCTCTTTTCTCTCTGGGTTTTATTGCGTTGTTTACTGGGCCCATAACCTGTTGCAGAATGCTGGGAAAGCCTTTAGCCCAGGAGAGGTCAAAAAAGTCACACACCAAGCATTTCTATAAAACTAATTTATTTACAGAAAACAAAAACAAAAGCAAAACATTTAAAGGACCTAGCTCCCTTTTTGGAGCAAGCCTTGCTGAGCTACATTTCCAGCAGAGAGAAAAAGAAGTGAAGAACAAGTCCGGGCAGGTCCTCCCCCCAGGCTATTTTGCATGAAGCACGTGAGAGGAGACAATCAAATGCAACCCCTTCACCTGGCCAAATGATTAGGTATAAAAGTAGCTTAATCTGTTAGTAGGGAAACCCTAACAAGAGGAACACAGGTTATTGATCTTACACACTCAGCCCTCCCAAGCATAATGAAATACATGCTTAGATAGAGTAAATTCAAAGAAAAGTAAAAGCATATCTTACTCATTTCATTCATTGTCCAGTTACATTTCCATTCGAAAGGATGACATCTTTGTTCTTCTTTTGTCTTCCCTAAATTAATTCACATTTAGCCCTATAGCTGTAAGACCTGCCTGTAGAAAGGGGAATTCCAAGCCTACCACATGGCCCCTAGAACGATGGAGCAGCACACAGCCATGCACATAGCTCCCAGTCTTGAAGAAGGACAAAGAGAGAAAACTGGAAGTGGGAGTGGAACAATCAGCTTCCTCCGAAACATGAAGAGCTGCATTATGGGATGAACTCAATTTACATGCTAATGAGGCATGCTGGATTGGCCAGTACCTCAAACAATTTTCTGGCTTTGGCCCCCTTCCTCGGTGTCACACCACACCAAACTATTTGGGGTCTTAGAGCATCCTAATTTTATTACCTGGCTACATTGCTACGGCTAGCAGGGGAATATGATTTAAATATATTTAAAATTTCAAATACCTATATATGTGTTTGTGCATATGTCTGTGTTTGTGAGTGTGTGGGTATGTGTATACAATGTGTGTGTTTCCACATATATATATATATATAGAGAGAGAAAAATATATACACAGACACAGAAACAAATGTAAAGAAAGAGCGACAGGGTGGATCTGGGTCTCAAGAGAGAATAAATGAAGGTTGAACTGCAAAATCAATAAAAGAATTAAGATTTCTAATTAATGAATCCAATTTTGTATTTCTAGAGATTTTTTGAGAGCAAAACTAGTGAGCACTTTTCCTTTGACATCTTTCAGGAGTTTTTCTTTTCTTTTCTTTTGTTTTAACTATTCTTTTTTTTTTTTTTTTGCTGATATTTTCCGCTTTCCTCCCATTCAAATGGAAAACAGCTCCCACAATGCCCAGGCCAAGATCTGTTCTTAGTTTCTCTTCGCACTCAGGCAGCTTTCTCAGGTTCCTCTCAATTCTGTGACTTAATCAACTTGGAGAGCTGCTCTGAGGAAGGGAAGGTTTTTGCCAGGCTCCAGACTCACTTCCTCTCACTGTGTGTCTTGCACAGTAATAGACTGCCGTGTCCTCTGGCTTCAGGCTGCTCATTTGCAGATAGAGTTGGCTTTTGGAGTTGTCCCTGGAGACGGTGAAGCGTCCCTTGACTTTGTCCTAATAGTATGTACTAGAAGATGTACTTACGAGGGCCACCCATTCCAGCCCTTTTCCTGGGGCCTGTCTCACCCAGTCCATGTGATAGCTGCTGAAGGTGAATCCAGAGGCCTGGCATGAGACACGGAGGCCTCCAGGCCTTCTCAGGTCCCCTCCAGACTCCACCAACTGGCCCTCTGACTGAACACCTACAAAGAAAAGTGTTTTGGTGAAATCTCCTGTATACCAGCAGAACACATAGAAAGAACCTGAATAGGGAGGAAACAATTACCTCTGAGGACTGCTAGGAAGGACACCAAGTTCAGCCATGGGATCATTTTTATTCCCTTGAATGAATGGAGGAGAATTGACAGGAAAGGATTCAGGAAACGGCACAACCTTTGTGTTGGTTGGTGTAGCCTGAACAGGGAAACCGTGGGGATCCTTTAAAGGGGAAATTGCCCCTTGATTTACATATCGCTTGGGATAAAAGAGCCCCTCAGGGCATTGATGTAAACATGTCTTTGCACACACCATTTCAAATAATGTTCCAGACCAAAAAATAATCAAGGCACTGATGCATTCTTGTTATTACTGTTATTGTTATTGTTGTTGTTTAGGAAAAAGGGATGTACTAGAACAATATCTGATATAACCTTTGCACTTTAAGAAAGTGTTTAAATCTAAGAGAAGGAAAACATGCACTGAGATTAATTCAAACAGTGTTGTTAGAGACCGAACATGAAAAAAAGACACATCTGAGTTCAGGATGGTTGCTCCACAGCTGTTCCCTTGACCACGTTCTTTGAAGAAACCCAAAATATCTGAATGCAGATGAAGTCTTAAGGAACCTTGTTAAGCCACAGCTGAATTGAACTTTCATGGCTAAGTTGCAAAATGAGAATCAAGGAAATCACAGCCAAAGGAGAAATAGCTGGACATGGTCGGGTCTGTTTTGTTTATTAGATTGATTTAACTCCGCAGTTGGACAGATTTTATTGACTGGCTAGTTTTGGTGGCTATTTTGGGTGGTGATTTTGTTGCTTATTATCTGCCCAGAGTTGATTCAACAAGATGGCTAGCCGTACAAATTGAAACAATAACACTAATATTCTAATACTACCACTATCAATTATTACTCTACCATGTTCACTCTCTTTTTGGACAGAGAAATACAAATACGGCACTTTGTATTCTCCAAGACATTCAGTTTGCTCAAGATTTAGCAGAGCACATCTGTTATCAGATCAGAGATGGCTTCTCTGTGAGGGCTGTAGCCTCTTCAGACGTTAAATTTTCTTGAGATCTTTTCAGTAAACTTTTAAGGTCATAATAGAAAAAAATAATAATTCTGCCTCCAAAATGTGACAGAATGGGACCCTTGATTTATTTCCCTATCCCAACCCAGCCCAGCATACAGCCATGCAATCAGGGTGGAAACACTGCCCCCTGCTGCAAATGGTGAGGAGGACAGGCATCTCACCTTAAAAGTCAAGTCAAGGAAACCACATTAGCATGAGCGTGTCCTTCTGTGAGGCTGAGAAAGGGGAAGGAATCATACTGTTTCTTCAAGACAATTTACTTTACCCTAAAATAAGAAAGAAAGACCGGTGTTAACATCTTGTCTTGTAGAGGGAGCTATAATTGCAGTGAGTTTTCATCCAACAATGGTAAATTGATCAGTCCCAGAATTGTCATCTCCTCTGAATGCTCCCTTTCCACTTGCTCCATAGTCAGTGGGATTTTGCAGAACTAAACTGCCCCCTAGTGTAAAACTGGTGAAGGTGAGGAAGAAGTCTCAACCCTCCAAGGAGATGCCTGTATTCTACCTGGGGAAGAGAGATAGGAAGAAGTTACTGAGCTCCAGAAGACCTCGGGAGGTCCAGTG
Source organism: Candoia aspera (assembly GCF_035149785.1). NCBI lineage: Eukaryota > Metazoa > Chordata > Lepidosauria > Squamata > Candoiidae > Candoia > Candoia aspera. Next base: position 112,227,658 of record NC_086156.1, on the reverse strand, counting down.
AGACAGGTGGGGAGGGATGCAATGTGCTCTTGACTTGGCTCTCAAGATTTAGGGCTGTGAAAGTCATTCTTCTGGGGAGGCAATTTTCCTGAATGTTTTGGAATATGACATTCTCTAGACTTTGCTTGAGAACCACTTTTCAACATTCCTTCAAAAGTGATTCAAGGGAAGAGAGAATGAACATGCACTAAGACTTTTTGAAAGAGAAATGAACAGAGCCACACATCGTTGTTCAGGACACTTTTTACATTTCGCCTTAACGACACCCTTCTGTAGAAACCCAAAAGGACTGAACACGGACCAAGCCACGAGGCACAATCAGTAAGTCAGAGTTTAATCAGAGAAATTGGAGGAAGAGAAGAAACAGATCGAGCCAATGGGGTGTTCTTTCTTTATTAGATAGCTTGCAACTTCCCTGCCGGCTTCCCCATTGACTTTCTGGGGAACCAAGCAGAGAGGATTGCAGATGGCGATCACGTGATCGCAGCCCCCTAGCAATGATATGTAAAAATGACCTGGTTGCCAAGATCCCAAATTGTGGTCACATGATCATGGGGGGGGGGGGATGTTGATGCAATGTTTCACAATGGTCGGAATTGCTTTAGTGGCATAAAGAACCCTTTCCAAGGCCGACATTGCTTTGAATGGTCATTAAGCAATCAGTTCTTAAGTGAGGACTTCCTGTATATTAATGTGGAAGGAAGGAGAAAAGAGCAACAAGTAGAAAAGCACTAAACTGGGGAGGGGTGGCGATATTGAGAACCAAAGGGGACTGAACTGCAAAATATCTCAAGGATAAATTGGAGGTAAGGAATCCATATTTCTACCTCAGCTTAAATGTTAACTTTTTAAAAATGGCCCTCTTTATTCCACTGCCCTGAGATTTCCTTCATCTCCCCTTCCGAAGTTCTAACCACTGTTTGAAGGAAATCTCACCCGCTCAAAGTTTATTTTCCAAGCTGCTTGGAGGCGGAAACACTTAGGAATTTCCTGCCAGCCCTTTATATGGACAAGCTTTGCGACTGCGATGTGAAAGTGTTTCCGCCCTCTAGCAATGTCCGTGCAAGCGCACTTGGCCGGTGGATGGAAAGGGGGCGCTCTCTAGGAATTCTGGGAAGGAGCAATTCCCCGGTGTTCAGAGGGGGGGCGCTCTGTGGAGGGGCCCCTGCTGGGTCAGGGTTCCCTTTGCTTGGGGCAGTTTGGCTTCCTGCCGAGCTGGGACCTCTTCATGTTTGGTGCTGCTAGATCGGAAGGTGAACTTTCTGGAGACGGAATCTTTTGTGGAGATCTCTTCGGCCTAGGAAGAATGTTGACCTGAATGGGTCCTTTTATGTGAAAGATCTCTGGCCAAGTCTGAAAGGGATCTTTTGTCAGAACAGCTGGGTGCTTCTTGTTCCCTTTTCACCTTTTTCCTTGCTTTAGGAGGGAAATCTGCATGGCGGGAATAGCAGTATTTGGGGAAGAAAGTAAGGAGGAAGAGAGAGATCTTGACTCCTTCTGACACCGCATTACCCACCGCGTCTTCCAAGATCAGCTGTGGGCTCTCACTTCATACTGTGGAGGTTTATTTGCTGCTGCTCATTCCAAATACACAAACTCAACCTCCTGTGACTGAATCAACTTGGAGAGTTCTTCTGAGGAAGAGAAAGTTTTGCCAGGCTTCAGACTCACTTCCTCTCACTGTGTCTCCCACACAGTAATAGACTGCCGAGTCCTCTGGCTTCAGGCTGTACATTTGCAGATACAGCTGGCTGCGGGAATCATCCCTGGAGATGGTGAAATGTCCCTGGACTTTATCCGAATAATAAATTGGAGATGAGAATCTACCAATCACTGCAACCCATTCCAGGCCTTTTCCAGGGGCCTGTCTCACCCAGTACATATCCTTGCTGCTGAAGGTGAATCCGGAGCCTTGGCAGGGGAGATGGAGGGACTCTCCAGGCCTTCTCACGTCCCCTCCGGACTCCACCAACTGGTCCTCAGACTGGACACCTACAAAGACAGGTGTTTTGGTGAAATCTCCTGTATACAAGAATTAAGATGGAAAGGACCTGAATATAGTAGAAACAATTACCTCTGAGGACTGCTAGGAAGGACACCAAGTTCAGCCACAGGATCATTTTTGCTCCCTCTAATGATTGGAGGGGAATTGACAGGTGAGGATTTGGGAGACTGCACAAACTTTGTGTTGGTGGGGGTAGCATGAAGGGGAAACCACGGGGCTCCTTTAAAGAGGAAATTGCGGCCCGATTTACATATCACTCAGCATAAAAGAGCCCCTCAGGGCATTGAGGTATAGATTTATTTCAACACACCATTCACATACAGGACATAGGAGAAAGGGCAGTTTACACTGGAATAATTAAAGCAAATCTGACAGAACCTCCTCAATTCAACTAAGGGTTTTAAGGTGACAGGAAGAAATCATGCCCTGAAATTTCAGGAAATAGCCACGTTAGACCCCAGACATAGATAGCATGGCACATCGGAGTTCAGGATGTATGCTGCACCGTTGTTTCCTTGACCACATCCTTTTGAAGAAACTCAAAATAAGTGAATGCAGACCAAGCCATAAGGACCTATTGGTAAGCCACATTTGAATTTTACATTAACGTCCGAGTCTGAAAGTTGATTTTTTAAAAAAACAAATGTATTGGAGGCCTGTAGAGTGTTCCTGATTAGGTTGCCACTTGCCCAGAGTTGATTCAGCCAGATGGGCAGTCATACAATTTGAAAGAGTAATAGTAATAATAATAATACCAATACCAATAATAATAATAATAGCAATAGCAGTAGCGTTAGTTACCAATGCCATATACCCATAAAAATGCCAGGACATACACTCTTTCTCTGGACTGGGAAATACAAATAAGTCTCTTTCTATTCCCCAAAGGGTTCCGTTGCTCTCTATCTAGCAGAGACCATCTGATGTCAACTCTGACATGGCTTCCCAGTGAGGATTGGAGCCTCCTTATGTCATGTTCTCATTTCAATGTGCTGTTAACATTGTAACGTTTCACATGTCCTCTTCTGTTCCGTGTTCCTTCACCCGGGGTTTTTCCATTCCTTCACCCTCCGTTGTTTTGAGGGCTTGGAATGTATGTTTGGGTTTGCGCTCCTGCTCAAGGTTACTTTCCCAGGCGTGTCTAACGGCTTCTAGCACCTGGGAGGGGGAGCGTCCTGACGAGGGATGGGGCGGAACTTGCTTACAGGCAAGGCTTTTAAGTTTGTATTTGGCGCGCTTTTGCTCATTCTCAGCTTTCTCTGTATTTGCATACTATTCCTTTAATAAATCAGTTATCTTTAAGCCCGAGCTTGTGAGACTGAGTATTTGGGATTAGGCAACCGTTACATAAAGCTGAGAATCATTTCATCCATTTTCCGCTAGCCCCATCCAATCGTTGGATAAGAGGGAACGCTAGCGATGACAGAACCTCAGCTTCGCGCAAGTGAGGGAAGCGAGGAGGAACGGGAGGCGGCCAGAATCCGGCCAGCGCTAACCTCGAGAGCGCAAAGAGCAGCACGTCGGGAGTTGCGAGATATCCAATTAGACGAGCTGCTGATATCCATGCAGGAGAGTCTCAGGAGTGAACATAGAACTGTTATGGAAAGAGCACCGGGGAGGGGGTCTCCACAATTGTCCTGGGAGCCCGAAGTCCCCTTGTCACCGAGGGTGGTGGTAACCAACCAACCTCCGGAAGAGCCGGTCACTCCAGCCCGTATGAGGGCATTAGAGGATAAAATGGATTTAATAGTGACAATCCTTAAGGATCTACCCAGAGAGGCAGAGCCCACCCCGGAGGATTGGGAGGAAGAGCCGTCACAGTACCCCAGGCACAGTACCCTATCAACCCGGGGGAGAAGCAAGACTCGATCAGCCCGTCAAGGGGGGGAGCGAGAGGCAAGACCTCCTAGGGATCGACCACCCATGGGGGCTCGGCGTACGCTGACATTCGCGGCACCGCCACAGCCAGCTGAGCCGGCAAGAACCTTCCCACCATTTGGAGTGAAATTCGATGGGGATCCCACAACGCTCTCCTTCTTTATCACTAATGCCAAGCATTATATAGAAGATTGGGGTCGGAACTTTCGGTCAGAACATGGCAAGATCAATTTCATTGCCAACAAGCTGAGAGGAAGGGCAGCGGATTGGTATGTGCAACTATGCCAGGCTGAGGCAACTGAGTTAGAGGACTTCGATGACTTTTTGTGGGCACTTAAACAGCATTTCGAAGACCCCCTAGCTCAAGAAACAGCTAAAAATGACCTGCGGAAACTCTACCAAGGGTCCCTCTCAGTTGCCAAATATGCGTTGGAATTTAAAGCTTTGGCAGGAAAAGTGGAAGACTGGTCTGAGCCAACAATAATTGAATTGTTCAAACAGGGGCTAGAACCCGAAATCCTTCGATGGGCACTAGGAAGAGATGATCCCAAAACGCTATATGGGTGGATTCAGTTGGCGGGCAGCGCAGAAAATGCCCTACAAACCTATGCCCATACCAAAGAGCTTAGACAAACGCGTCTTGCTAGAGGAGCGCGCACATCTGGACTTGCCAGCCGCCCCAAACCGAAAACCTGGGAAGAGGAGAGGGAGCGACGGTTCTCCAAGGGTCAGTGCCTCAGATGTGGGAAAGAAGGGCATTGAGCCACGTCGTGCCCGAGACGCCGTCCAGAGGAACGACAGACGAAACCTACGGTAAAGTCGCCTGCTCCTGCTCCACCGCGAAAACTGAAAGCAGCCGTCGCGGAACTGGACCCCCCAGAACTACCCTTCGGAGAAGAGGAAGAAGAGTTGCAATTCGAGCAGCCGGCGGGAAAAGCCTACCACCTGCCCTGAAGGGCGCCCTAGGGCAGGTGGAAGAAACCGGGCGTAACCACGATTCGGTGAGTGGAAATTTCCCCACACTGACTGTTAAAGTTAAACTGAGCTCAAAAACCAAAACTGTGGAAGTGTGGGCCATGCTAGATTCGGGTTGCTCCCGTTCCCTTATGCACCCTGATGTCGTAGCGGCTCTGGAACTGCCCACGTTCCCTTTGCCAAGACCTATGATTTTCACCCAATTGGATGGAACTATGGCGGGAGGGAAAGCAGTCAATCATTCCACGGGACTGGTCGCCTTGCAGATGGGCTCCCACCAAGAAAAGCTGCCATTTGTGGTAGCTCCAGTGGGGGGTCCTCTGGTAATCTTGGGGATGCCTTGGTTTGTGCAACAGAACCCTTTTATCAACTGGCTGCATAGAACTGTGACTTTTGCAGATGGATTTTACAAAGTACCCGAAAAGGACCTACTGGAAGACATGGAGGGTGGAGGGGTAGCGTATACTAATGTGCAAACGCTTCAACCTCTTGAGGGACTACCCAATCAGTATCAGGATTTTGCTGAGGTATTTGGGGAAAAGGAAGCGGATCGCTTGCCACCCCACCGAAAAATGGACTGTGCCATTGAGTTTTTACCAAACGTAAAATTGCCTCACCCAAAAATATACCCCATGTCTCCCAAAGAGCTCATTACGCTCAGGGAGTTCATTGACAAAAACCTGGCTAGGGGTTTCATTGAGCCGGCTAATTCCCCGGTAGGAGCCCCTGTCCTATTCAGGCCAAAAAAGGATGGGTCATTAAGGCTTTGTACCGATTTCCGCGGGCTCAATGCGGTCTCAATATTAAATAAATATCCTTTGCCCCTGATCAAAGATATGTTATCACATCTGGCCAGAGGCAAAATTTTCTCAAAACTGGATTTGAGAGAAGCTTATTTTCGTATTCGCATAAGGGAAGGGGATGAGTGGAAAACAGCATTTAACTGTCCTCTTGGGGCTTTCCAATACAAAGTCTTACCATTTGGTTTATCCGGAGCACCTGGGGTTTTTATGCAACTAATCAATGAGGTCTTGCATGACCACCTATTTAAGGGGGTACTGGTATATTTGGATGATGTATTGATTTATACTGAAACCATGTCAGAACATATCCACTTGGTGCGTCAGGTACTGGCTAAATTGAAAAAAGCAGAATTGTACGCAAAACTGTCAAAATGTGCATTTCATCAGTCACAAATTGATTACCTAGGCTATCGAATTTCAGCTCAGGGCATTGAAATGGACCCTGCAAAAGTAGAGGCTATTGTGGCATGGGAGCCTCCCCGTACCAGGAGACAATTACAAAGTTTCCTTGGATTCTCTAATTTTTATCGGGCATTCGCCCAAAATTTTGCTGAAATCGCCCTCCCCCTTACTGAACTGTTAAAAACTAAAGGACAGGGGGATACGCGACGTTCAAAGAACCCAGGCGCGCTCCTTAAATGGACTCCTGCCTGTCAGCAAGCGTTCGAAGCGCTCAAACAAATCTTTACCACAGAACCAATTTTACAGCATCCAAACCCCTCTAAACCCTTTGTTGTACAAGTCGATGCTTCTGATTTCTCCATAGGAGCAATTTTGTTACAATCTGATCAATCTGGCGCCTTAAAACCCTGTGCCTACCTCTCTCGCAAATTCACTGAAACGGAGAGAAGATGGCACGTTTGGGAAAAAGAGGCTTTTGCTGTAAAAACGGCTTTAGAAACATGGCGACACCTATTGGAAGGCACTTCAAGCCCTTTTGAAGTCTGGACCGACCATAAAAATCTGGAAGCTCTAAGCACCAGTCGAAAACTCAGTCCCAAACAGCTGCGCTGGGCTGAGTTTTTCAGCCGCTTCGACTTCACCCTTAAATTTATACCAGGCAAGAAGAACTTTTTAGCTGATGCACTCTCCCGCAGACCCCAAGATGCTGGCCCAGGGCCAACGGTCCAAGGCACCGTCTGGACCGACAAACAATTAAGTTTGGCAGCAGTGACTCGCAGCCAGACCCGAGCGCAATCAACGCAACCTCCACCCGCTCTGCCTTCCAGCCGCTCGCCGCACATGTCAATTCCCTCCGATTTGCAACAACAGTTGCTTTCCCACCTTAAAACAGATACTTGGTTGCAAACCAATAGACACATTTTAACTTTCACCGACGATCTTGCCTGGCGCAACGATCGCCTTTATGTACCCGATGCTATGCGAAAAACCATACTCCAGCGCTGCCACGATGACAAGCTGGCTGGACATTTTGGCTACGTAAAAACTTTGCACCTTGTTCGCCGGCAATTCTGGTGGCCAACTTTACTCAAAGACCTGAAGGCATATGTCACTGCGTGCCCTGTATGTGCTGCGATAAAGCGCAAACCAGGCAAACCCCAAGGTCTCCTTCAACCCGTTGCCACCCCATCTGTCCCTTGGCAGGACATTTCCATGGACTTTATCGTTGATCTACCCCCTAGTCAACGCAAAACTGTCATTTGGGTGGTCAAAGACTTTTTCTCCAAACAAGCCCACTTTATCCCATGCGCGTCTATCCCCACCGCACAACAGCTGGCACGCCTCTTCCTCACCCACGTGTACCGCCTCCACGGTATCCCCGCCCGTTTGGTGAGTGACAGAGGCACACAATTTACGTCACAATTCTGGCGGGCATTTTTAAAACTTTTGGGTACAAAACAGTCACTTTCCACCGCCTGGCATCCGGAAACGGACGGATCTACAGAGGCGGTTAATTCCACACTGGAACAGTACCTCAGGGCTTTTGTTAACTACCAACAGGACAATTGGGTCGACTTACTCCCATTTGCTGAAGTCGCTTACAACAATGCCGTTCATCAAACCACTGGTCAAGTTCCTTTTAAAACAGTTTTTGGACGTGAGTTTGTTCCTATTCCTGAACTTCCTCATCCTCAACTGCTACCAGCCTCCCTTACTGACTGGGCGGACTCTCTAAAAGACTCATGGTCTAATATTCAACTGGCTCTCCTCCATGCCCAGGCTACCTATAAACGCCATGCCGATGCAAAGCGTTCCCCAGAACCATCCTTTGCTGTCGGGGATAAAGTCTACTTATCTACTAAGTTTATCAAGTCCCCACAGCCCTCTAAGAAACTTGGCCCTAAATTTGTCGGACCTTTTCCAATTGTTGCTCAACTCAACCCTGTTACGTTTAAACTTGATTTGCCTCACAACCTTAAACGTTTACATCCTGTTTTCCATTGTAGTTTACTCAAACCCTGCCTGTCGTCGGACCGCTGGCATCCACAACCCATTCCACCACCTCCACTCATGATCGACAACCAGCAACACTTCGAGGTGACATCCATCCTCGACTCCCGACGCCAGCGCTCCACTTTACAATACCTCGTCCGCTGGAAACATTTCCCTCATCCTGAATGGGTTGCTGCTTCGGACGTCCTTTCCCCTCGTCTCGTAGCCCAATTCCACTCTGCCTACCCTGACAAACCTGCTCCATAGTTTTTTTTTGGAGGGGCAATATGTCATGTTCTCATTTCAATGTGCTGTTAACATTGTAACGTTTCACATGTCCTCTTCTGTTCCGTGTTCCTTCACCCGGGGTTTTTCCATTCCTTCACCCTCCGTTGTTTTGAGGGCTTGGAATGTATGTTTGGGTTTGCGCTCCTGCTCAAGGTTACTTTCCCAGGCGCGTCTAACGGCTTCTAGCACCTGGAAGGGGGAGCGTCCTGACGAGGGATGGGGCGGAACTTGCTTACAGGCAAGGCTTTTAAGTTTGTATTTGGCGCGCTTTTGCTCATTCTCAGCTTTCTCTGTATTTGCATACTATTCCTTTAATAAATCAGTTATCTTTAAGCCCGAGCTTGTGAGACTGAGTATTTGGGATTAGGCAACCATTACACCTTAGATGTGAAATATTCTTGAGACCTTTTTGGTGAACTAATATGGAAATAAACCAGAAAAACAGAAAAAAAACCAAGGATGCCTCCAAAATGAGACTATATCTAATGACACTTCCCTTTTTATATCCCCTCCAGATTCCACCAGCCTCAGCTCCATTTGGACATCTGGAAAGGAAATATTGATATGCAGACTTTATCCATCTTGCTCCAGTCCATTAATTTCTACCATATAAGAGCCCTTTAGCTTCCATCTCTGGATGGATGAACTATTACCTTGGAAGGCTGCTAAAAGGGAAATGAGTTGGACCAGAAGGATCATTTTCCTTTCTCAGTGTGTCAGAGAAGAAGTTCCAGGCAGTCTGGCTCTGGACCTCTAGCTACAGCTTGAGGAGGGAGGAGAAGGAGGCATATAAAGAGGAAGGGTCTCTCTGCATTAACATACACTTCAGGATAAAAGGGAAGCAGAGCTTCTTGGTAGATGGCCTTGGTAGTCTGGACACTTTGATGAATCCCTGCCTCTCAGGCAGATAATTCCTGAATATATGGAATGTTTATTGCACAGTTTAGATCTTTAGAACAATTAATTAAAAGTTTGATTTCCTACCTGCTTCCAGGATATTGAATGATGATATCCAATTCCAGGATTTTATCTGAGTCCAGGCTCACCCCGATCACATTGCAAAGAGTGAAGTTGAAATTGGAATCTTCAGGCCATATTAATAATTTTCCATTTCCCTCCAGCAAACTTTCTGATTCGACACCTATGACAAAAGAGTCCTAAAGTTCTTACTAGAGGGCTGATATCTTCTTCTCAGGTAGCATATACACAAAATAAATCCCTCTGTTACGGAAGTAGAGGAAACAAACTGGGGAAAAGGATTGCATTTATCTTTGTCCTTTCATTCCACCTGCTATGCTCTATTGTAGATGGTGGGAAAATGGACACAGAAACACAAAGGTTAATTTTATAATGAATTAGATCTTGGTGAAATATACATTAGATTTTCAAAAGCACTTTTTCCTATCTGGAGACACTTATTCTTTTGACCTAACAGGCAAGGCAGATTGGGAGATTATGGGAGGTCAAAGTGTGTGGGAACTTCCAGGGAAGAGATGGTGAACTGAGGACCAGAGTGGAGTGAATAGTGGTCATGTAGACCGACTCTTCATAATTCCTCTCTGGATAAGGAGACGACTTGAGATCACCCATATGTCCTCCAGACAGGGGCTCCTCATGAGGAGGCCACAACAAAGCAGTCTCCAGCAGGTTTAGCCCTCTGGGAGAAAAGGGAAGAGCATTTTTTTTTTGCTGAAGCCACAGATGGCACCTTTGAAAGGACACCCAGTGCTCACTGATATAAAATTGGTGATCATTAAAGATGGTCTAAGGGTACAGATATGACATTATCATATCAAACCTCTGGAAGGGAGGGGGCTGAAATGGATTGTGAATCTGGAGGGGAGGGTGATGTCATGAGTACTGATGGCGAGCAGGAGGGGGCCTCTATCCAGGGTGGAAAATGCATGTGTAGTACTTATGAACTAAGCAGCCATTCAAAGAGACGAAGATCAGACCCGCCTTAACTTTTGGGGTTTATCTGCCTGGGTTTTCCCATGCTTCGTCATTTTGTTAGGATTCTGTCTTATGTAGAGGTAATAAACACTAGAGACCTAGTCCTCATCTCAGCATGATTCCTGACTGTTAGGACGCTTCCCATGGGAAAACTCCTTTGTTTTGAATTCTTTGTTTAAAAATGGAGAAGATGGGACTTTGAAGGTTAGACACCAGAGGGAACTAGAAGGAACTAAAGATTATAACGAAGGAGACGAAGTAAAGGTGTGTGGAGGTAACAGAATATTCTGCACTTATAGATTCAACACAAATGCAATACACTAAAAAGATGTCAGGAGAGACCTGTGATATTTACATTTTCATTACTTTTCAGGGGGAATAAATGGTGTATGGAAATCCAAAAGAAGGGAGGGACAGTGCTTCCTCAACATCCTGGCACCCCTCCTTGAAGCTCACTGCAATGTGTCATTCTATTAGAGGCATAACAAGAGACTAATCATTATGAATGGCCAAAGGTGCATATATTGCAGGTTAAATAAAACTGCACTGCAGCTCTCCAAGAATTCACAAAATTGTTTCTAGATTCTTCAACCCAATATGGAGAATAATTGTTTAAACAGACACTAAAGTATAACAAATTTGGTCCAAAAGTTATGATAAACCTTGTTTCCTTATCCATGGTTTCTTAAAATATTAAGAAACTAGTTTCCTAGTTTCCTTATTGATGGTTTCTTTAAAAAAATATAGAATTGTTCTGATACCAACATGACTCCAAGTAAAGAAACAATGTTTTGCAAACGATACTTTCTCTGTCCACTCAACACCCAAAGTCAAAGTCAAGGAAAAGAAGATACTGTTAAGTTGTCCTGATGTGTGGGCTGAGAAAGGGGAAGAAATCATAATGTATCTTCAAGTCAATTCACTTTAACCTATAATAGGAAACAAAGACTGGTGTTAACATTGTCTTCTCCTGTAGAAGGAGGAAGTTTTCATCTAAAAATGGTGGAAATGATCAGCCTCAGAAGTGTCATCCCCTCTGAATACATCCTTTCTACTGGCTCTAGATTCAGGGGGATTTTGCAGACCAGGAGTGCCCCCTAGTGGAAAACTGGAGCAGATGAGCCAGAACTCTTAACCCTCCAGGTAGATGCCTGTAACCTAATAGGGGAAGGGAGGTAGGAAGAAGTTACTGAGCTCCGGAAGACCAAAAGAGGTCCAGTGAGAGAGGTGAGGATAGAATCAGGGCTTGTAAGAATAAGGGCTGTGGAGGTCATTCTTTTGCTGGAGGTGGGGAGGACGGCAGGTGGGAAGGCAATTTTCCCCAACCTCCTAGAACATGACTTTCCCTGGAATTGATTTGAGAACCCCTTTGCTATTGTAAGTATTATAACACAACCGCAATTAGGCTACCCTTGGCCTGACGTTTTTAGGCCTTATTTTCCGGCTTCTGTCCCCTTCCTCAGCGTCACTCCACACCAAACACTTGTGGGTCTTGCAGCATCGTCATTTTATTAGTAGATTTATACTGCTAGCAGAGGAAAATGAATTTAAATGTATTTAAACTTTCAAATGACTATATGTGTTTGCATGCGTGTATGTGTGTGTTTGTACATGTATGTAGTACATCTATGGATAGAGGGAGAGAGGATATATAGACACAGAAACAAATGCACATAAAGAGGGAGAGGAGAAGATCTGTGTCTCAAGAAAGAGTAAATGAGGGTTGAACTTCAAGACCAATAAAAGAATGAAGAGTTCCAATGTATGTATGTATGTATGTATGTATGTATGTATGTATTCATTCGTTCATTCATTCATTCATTCATTCTATTCTTATACCGCCCGTCTCAAAATGACTCTGGGTGGTTTACAAAAAAAATAAAACAATAACAGTAAATTCTCAGTTCAAAAATACATTATAAAAATATAGCTCTACACATATAATAGGCACTATAAAGTATAAAATATAATATATAATATATAAACTCAAGTTGGTGAAATTGCAGTCTTGTTAAAATTTCCTGAGGCCGCCTCTGGGCGCCAGCCACGCCCATGATGAATTATCCCCCCTCTCATCCCGAGCGAGGTGTCACAGCCGTGTCTTGAGGCCTTACAGGCCAGGAGAGTGGGGGCTTGCCTTATCTCTGGGGGTGGCTTATTCCAGAGGGCGGGTGCTACAGCAGAGAAGGCCCTCCTTCTGGACCCTGTCAATTTACACTCCCTCTTGGCAGGGTCTGTAGCATGCCCGTTCTGCCTGACCAGGTGGGACGGGTCGATGTGATGGGGGTGAGGCAGCCCTCAGGTACCCTTGACCTGTGCCATGTAGGGCTTTAAAGGTGATAACCAATGCCCTGAATTGGACTAGGAAGCAAACTGGCTGCCAGTGCAGCTCACACAGCAATGGTGTTATGTGGGCTGACTTTGGGGCTCCTAAAACTGTTCTTGTGACCTCCCTCTAGACCAGTTGTAGCTTCCAGATGCTCTTCAAGGGAGCCCCATGTACAGCACATTACAACAGTCTATATGGGAGATGATCAGGGCATGAATGACTGACCAGAGGGTCTCCTGATCCACAAAGGGGCATACCTGGTGCACAACATGAAGTTGAGCAAAGGCCCCCTGGCCACAGCTGCCACCTGTTCTTCAAGCAGGAGCCACGAGCCCAGGAGAACCTCCAGATTCCACACTGGGTCCTTCTGGGGCACTGTAACCCCATTCAGAACTAAAGATGACAATTTCCCAGATGCAGAGGAGCCCCCAACCCAAAGCCACTCTGTCTTGCCAGGGTTCATCTGAAGCCTGTTGCTCCCCTCCAGACCCCTACAGCCTCCAGGCACCATGAGAGGGCAGTCACCACATCACTTACATGGTGATGTATTATTGGATGTCATCAGCATATTGATGATAGCTCATCCCATGGCAACAGATGATCTCACCCAGCAGTTTAATGTAGATATTAAAAAGGAGTGGAGAGAGTACAGAGCCCTGTGCCACCCCACAAAGAAGAGGCCGTAGGGTGGATTTCTCACTCCCTATCACCACCGATTGGGACCAGCCCTGGAGAAAGGAGGTGAACCAGCGCAAAACCACACCGCCTACCCCCAACTCCCTGAGCTGACCCAAAAGGATGTCATGGTCATTGAAAGCTGCTGAGAGGCCAAGAAAAGCCAGGATGGATGCACTGCCCCCATCCCACTCCCACCAGACATCATCCATAAGAGTGACCAAAGCTGTTTCCATTCCATATCCTGGCTTGATACTATCCAGATAATCTGTTTTATCCAGGGTACTCTGGAGCTGCAATGCCACCACTTTCTCAACCACCTCCCCTAAAAAGGGGAGGTGGGAGACTGGAGAAAAATTGTCCAGGATAGTGGGATCCAGTGGTTTATTGAGGAAGGGGTGCACCAGAGCCTCTTTAAAAGTAGCCGGAAACACTCCCTCCTCTACTGATGACTTTACCATTGCCTGGACCCACCCACCTGTCACCTCCCAAGCTGTTTTAACTAGCCAGGAGGGGCATGTGTCTAGATGACAAGTGGTGGCATTTACACTCTGAAGAACCCTGTCCACTTCCTGAGGCCCAACAGGTTCAAACCGTTCCCAGATAACTGGGTAAGTACATTCCCCAGGCATCTCCATTCATGCTTGGAATCCAACTTGGCCCAGATCTGAGCAATTTATCCTCCAGTTGCCCAGAAAACTCCTCTGCATGGTCCTGTTGGTGAGTCACTGGGCCCACCTTCCCCAGCAGCGATTGCATGACCTTAAACAGGGCCGTTGGGTGGCATTCTGCGGATGCAATCAGAGTAGAGAAATATTGCTCTTATCACCACAAGGTAGGCCTTAAAAGCAGCTCTAGCTTGTGTTTGGTTGGATTTGGTCTTTGTCTTCCTCCAGTGGTGCTCTAGACATCTCTTAAGCCTCTTCAAAACCTGCAGCTTCTCTGTAAACCATGGGGAGTGTTGGATTTGATAGGACAAGAGAGGTTGCACAGGCACAATCCTGTCCAAGGCCCTGGCTACCTCCCTATTCCAGGTGGCAGCTAGCTGGACCATGAAGCAGATCCTCAGGTATAACCCCCAGCTCCCTCTGAAACCCTGCTGAATCCATCAGTCGTTGGGGGTGGACCAATCAAATGTTACAATCTCAACACAATCCAATATTGTATTTGGAGCGGAACTAGTGAACATTTTCTGTCTGTAGTCTGTCAGGAGGTTTTTTTGTTTTTTGTTTTTATAGAAACTATTAAATTTATGTTCTTTACTGAGGTTTTCAGTGTCCTCCATCCAAATGGAAAACAGCTCCCACAATGACCATGCCAAGATCTTCTTTCTTTCTCTTAACACCCAGGCAGCTTTCTCAGGTCCCTCTCAAGTCTCCTGGGAAAATCCAGCCTTCTGGGGCTGAGCTGAATTGCAGAGGGGCTCTGAGCAATGGCATGTTTTTGCCTGGCTCCAGATTCACTTCCTCTCACTGTGTCTCCTGCACAGTAATAGACTGCCGTGTCCTCTGGCTTCAAGTTGTTCATTTGCAAATAGAGTTGGCTTTTGTCATCATCCCTGGAGATGGTGAAGCGTCCCTTCACTTTGTCTGAGTAGAAGGTTTCTCCATCATAATCTATATGTGCAACCCATTCCAGTCCTTTTCCAGGGGCCTGTCGCACCCAGCCCATGCCATAGCTGCTGAAGTCGAATCCGGAGGCTTGGCAGGAGAGACGGAGGGACTCTCCAGGCCTTCTCACATCCCCTCCGGACTCCAACAACTGGACCTCAGACTGGACACCTACAAAGAAAGGTGTTTCAATAAGGTCTCCTATATACAAGAATTAAAAAGGAAAGAGCCACAATAGGGAGAAAAGAATTACCTCTGAAGACTGCCAAAAAGGCCACCAAGTTCAGCCACAGGATCATTTTTGCTCCCTAGAATGAATGGAGGGAAATTCAGGAAAGTGCACAACCTTTGTGTTGGTGGGTGTAGCCCCAAAAAGGGAACCCATGGGGCTCCTTAAAGAGGAAAGTGTACCCTGATTTGCATATTGCCTGGGATAAAAGAGCCCTTCAGTGCATTGAACAGATAGATTTCTTTGCATGTAACTTTCATGGGTGACTTTCAAATAATGTCCCAGTCCTAAGAGAAGGGAGGAAATTTATTTATTTACTTATTTTGTGAGTTCATAAGAGAAAGGGCAGGTTTCCTTTAGAGTAAGTAAAACAAAGAGGTGCAAATTTTCACCACTTCACCAGAATGATTCAAAGTAATAGAATAACTATTCTTATTTAAAAACATCTCTTTTAGGGACAGAATATAACAAAGCTAGAACATCTGAGTTGAGAAGTTTGCTTCACAATTGCTTCCTTAACCTCTGTTTGTTTGTTTGTTTGTTTGTTTTTAGAGAACCCCAAGTACATTAAATGGTGGCTAAGCTTCGAGGAACAATTCATATGCTGCAGTATGACCAGCCAACTCAGAAAGTCAGACTTAAATAAATCATATTATGACCAAATACACTCTCTTGGTTAAATGAGAAAGATAGATAACTCCATTTGTGTTCTCTAAAAAATTCTGTTTGCTCCAAATTGCCTGTTATAAATTCAGACATGGTTTCACAGAGAGGATTGTAGTCTCTTGAGACGTTAAATTCATTTGAGATTCTTTGAGGGAACTTTGAGGCAAGTGACGGAAGATGTAAGCAACCTCAGAAAAAAGACAATATTGGTCCACCTCTCTTCCTTTGGCAATACTGCCCCCTGGTGTAAGTGATGAGGCAGTTCCCAAAGAGACTCTTCTGTTCCAGGAGGGGAAGTGAAGCTGAGAACAAATGAAGGATCTCCAGGGGATTGAGAAGGTTTAGTGAGAAATCCAAAACTGTTCTTCCCTTTCCTGATAGGACGTTGAATTTGAAGAGTTAGTTTATGACCTGTTATATTTTCTGTGCATGAGCATGCTTAGCTTTTGTCTTAAACTCAGGGTAAGCCACTCATGCCCTGGTCACCCCATGGATTGACTGCTACAGTACAACATGCTCGATGTGGCTCTGCCCTCGAAGACCACCCAGAAGCTTCAAATCGTCCAAAATGCACTGGTGCAGGGAGTGTTGGGCTTGCATCCATATACCTATGTAATACCTCCACTTTGCAAGCTGCACTGGTTGGGAGTTTGATTTAAGTGTGATTCAAAGTGCTGGTCACTACCTATAAAGGTCTATATGGCATAGATCATGGTGACTGGAGGGACCACCTGTCTCCTATAGTGTCTGCCTGGCTCATCTGACCTGGCAGGGTTCTTATGGTCCAAGATGTTTCACTTACACAATGCCATCTATTAGGAGCCCAGAAGCTCATTTTCTGTCACCACACCTGCCCTCTGTAATGATGCTGCCCACCCAGATTTGTTTGTTAGGTTTTTTATCAATACTTTTTATTGAAGATTTTAACCATAGTAAAAGATAATAGAAACTAAAATATAAAAGAAAAGAAAAATAGAAAGAAAAAGTGCAGAAAGAAAAAAAGAATAAAAAGAAAGGAAAGAGAAAAAAAGGAGAAGAAAAGTAAGAATAATTAAAGAAGTTACTTCCGATCTTCCTTACAGCTAGCAGGAAACTTCATAACTATTCACACCCCTTAAAGTTATATTATATAGTTCACTTCTTCCCATATTCCAATACTTGTCCATCCACAAATACACAAATTATTAACATTTCTGTCCAATGTCAGCAAAATTCTACAAGGGTTTCCAGACTTTTAAAGAATTATTTCTTATTTTAACTGTGATCAAACAAGCCAACTTTATATTCTTTTGTTTTGCTCAATATTCTAACATTTGTGATCCTTAATTTAACAGTAAGGTCCTGGGTGGCTATTGAAATCAAATAAATATTATACATTACATTACAGATTGCTTAGTCTACATCATGTGAATTCTGGCTTCATGAACATGCCATAGTGAAAGAAAAATAACTTATAATTTTTATTTAAATGTCATATGCCATCCCATTTTGTCTCTAATGTATCCTTTAAATATTTCTTGCTGGGTGCTTGTCTGTCTTAGTTGAGAAGAGAAGAGAAGACTATAGAGCCAAATTGGTCTTCTCTGCCAGAGTTGCTGCCACCGGAGCTTCTGCTGGAGCCACCCGGATGAAGTGGGGGATGATAACATCTCACAGCAAATGCAAGTTATGGCAGACCCTGGTGGCGCAATAAAAGGTAAAAGCGATAAGCCCAAGCAGGAGAACCTTGGTGCAGGGGATCAATCCGGGCAGCACTAAGGACCTCAGCAGGGGTGACTGGCAATGGAGGAAGCCTCGGTGATGCAGCGTAGGCTTAGGGTGATGGACCTGGCATTGGTGACTCAGCAGGCCTGGGAGGTGTGGTGAATTGCACCATGACAGACTGGCCTTGGTGGGCCCTGGACTGGTGGACCGGGTTAGCACCGCAGAAAATTCTGGTGGTACAGCAGACCTGTGGGCCTGGGCAGCACAACAAACTTTGGTGGTGCAATCTCCAGGCCCTGGTGCCAGTGGGGGCATTGTGGGGAACCCCCTGGGGGCACTGACCTTTATTTGGCCTGGAGAGTGGGCACTCTGGAATTCAGAGTCAAAGACTGGCCATCCTTCCTCAACCATTTTAGATACAACTGGACCTTTAGGGTCCCTCCAGGGTGAATGGGGTAAGCCCTCTCAGGTGTCAGAGCCGTGGGAGGGAGTATGGCCTTAGTTGTCCTAGTTCATGATTCCTTCCCATGGAAGTCCCAGGTTGCCCCCAAGTCATGAGTGTCCCCCACTCTACTGGTGTTTTGAAGGTACCAGAAGACATGGCTCTTCACCCACGTTTTTGGTGACTGAAGCCCACTTTTCTTCTTTTTCTTTCTTTCCACCTGTGTTTGTTATCTCTGCTATCTTTCTTCTATTTTGTTCTGTGCTGTTTTCTATTTTAATGTTTTTAACAATTTGTAAACCACCCAGAGTCTCTAGGAGTCATTTGGAAAACACATTCAATGAATGACTATTACTGTTACTATTCCCAATGAAATCATGAAATAAATAGGTTGGGGAGGACCTTCTAGATCATTTGGTAGAAAACTTCCAAAGGAGGTAGCCAGCCACATCCTCTCTGCAAACCTATGACCAAAAGAGGCCCTTCAAGCCAGAGGGAGGCAATTCTGGCCTGTTCTTCCCTCATCCTAGGTTTAGGATGAAGGTTGGATATGGGTCATCCTTGACCCAATATTGTATTGATAATCATTGAGAAATAAATTATCAGAAAAACAAAGATAATAACCTTTGCTAAAAGGCCGAAACTTGGCTCCTAGCATATAAATGGGCGCAGAATAGAGCAAGTGATGAGCTTCAAATATGTAGTGGTAGTTGTGCATTCCACTGGATCTAGGAAACCTCAATTTGATTATGCAGCTGATTCTGGACAAACATCAGACAATGCCATTCTCATTTTTTTCCGAAGCAAACGATGACACAATATTGCAGCAGCTCTTAAGCTCTTCCAGGTGAAGACCTTAGCCCAGCTCCTTTACGGGTCCTGCGTTGGTGCTCCGTCTTCAAGCATTACACCTCTGGAAAGAGTGCGGTCAAAATTTATTAGAGCAGTACTCCAGTTGCCCAAATGTGTGTCAAATGCTCAACTTCAATCGGAAGTTGGCATGATAAAAGTCAAGGCAAGACTGCATCTAGCCTCCCTGAAAATTTGGCTAAAACTCAAGCATTATCCCCAAGGTTTAGCACCACTCATTGTCCAGGATTACTTCCAATCCTCTTGGTTAAAGGATATTGAATTTAGCCTCACAAAGCTAGGATTTTCTACAGATTTAATTCTTAGGATGGATTAGGAACAGGCAAAATTGACCCTGAAGCAAAGGATAAAGGATATAGAGAGACAAATGGACTGACAGATGGCCCCTCATCTCCTATCTTCAGAGCATAATAAATATATTGTCAATCCTGCTAAGTACCTTTAACAACTTGAAATTCCTAGCCAGCAGAAAGCTTTCTCCCTAGCTCAAAGCCCTGCATTCCCTTCTGCAGTCTTGGAAGTCAGATACAAAAAAATCCCAATAGCTGCGAGGTGGTGCCCTTGTAACAATGGAGAGATAGAAACCACAGACCACGTGCTTCTCCATTGTCCTTTTCATAAAGAGCTCAGGAGTAAACTAATACTACCTTTGATTAGTAAATGCCCTAGACGGAAAGATATAGATTGTATGCAAATGTTACTTATAGATGAATGTCCTGCTGTCACGGCGCAAGGAGCCAGATCCTGCTCAGCTGCTGTGAAGATACGTCAGATTACAATTGGAAAAATGTAGTAATGCATCCCTTGTAATAACCTTGTGCTCTATATATCACATTTTATATATGATATTTTACTGTGTTTATCACTCCTTTTAATATTTTATATATATATATTTTATAGACACTTATAACTGATAGAATATTAGTCATGATAAGGCAAATTAATAAGATTGTTTTTAAACTTCATTAAGGAAAGGGGCTCACTTACATTGTGATCCAAACCTATTTTAACATTTAATTGGAACTTGCAACCTCAAATTTAACATTATTTTTATTTAGATGGCCCATATTTTATGGCTAATGGCTAATGGGCACATTTTTATAGAATTGAATCTTGTACTGGTCAGTGACCATAATAAAATCAATTGAATTGAACTGAATTAATTATAAAAACGCTTCCCATGGCAAAACACCTTTGTTTTATATTCTTTCTTTAAAAAATGGTAAGATGGGACTTTGACGGTGAGACACCAGAGGGAACTAGAAGGAACTGAAGATTACAATGAAAGGAGATGAAGTAAAGGTGCATGGAGGCAAAGTAATGCACTTACAGATTCAACCTAATTGAAACACAATAAAAGAGATCTCAGGAGTGACCTGTCATATTTACATTTTCAGAACTTTTCAGGAAAAAAAATGGTGGATAGAAATACAAAAAAAAAAGTGGGGTGGACAGTGCTCCCTCAACATCTTGGCACCCCTTCCTGAGCTCACTGCAATGTGTCACGGCACTATAGGAATACCTTGGAACTGAGGAAGAAGTTCTTAATCAGTATGCATTACCGAAGTGGCATTTATTGCAGGTTGAATAAAACTCTGCACTGCAGCTTTCCATGAATTCAGAGTAGCGTTTCTAGATTCCTCAACCCAGAATTGACAATGATTGTTTAAACAGCCACCAGAGTGTAACAAATTTGATCCAAAACTTTTGGACCACTTTTTCTATATCCCTGATTTCTTAAAGAAATTAGAATTGATTAGATACAAACATGACACTAGGAGAAGAAACAATGCTCTGCAATCTACAATCCCTGGGTCCCCTCAACACCCAAAGTCAAAGAAACCATGTTTGAACTTGTCCTTCTGTGTTTCCTATCTGGAGACACTTATTCTTTGTCCTAACAGGCAAGGCAGATTGGGAGATTATGGGAGGTCAAAGTGTGTGGGAACTTCCAGGGAAGAGATGGTGAACTGAGGACCAGAGTGGAGTGAATAGTGGGCGTGTAGACTGACTCTTCATAATTCCTCTCTGGATAAGGAGACGACTTGAGATCACCCACATGTCCTCCAGACAATGGCTCCTCATGAGGAGGCCACAACACAGCAGTCTCCAGCAGGTTTAGCCCTCTGGGAGAAAAGGGAATCACCATCATTTTGCTCAAGCCACAGATGGCACCTTTGAAAGGACACCCAGTGTTCCTTAGTGTAAAATTGGTGATCGTTACAGAGGGTCTAAGGGTAAAGATGGATCTGAAATAAGAGTTTGGAATTAATTATCAGAACCTTCCCCATAGGAAACTTTTATAATTATTGTAAATTTTTCTGTTGTAGAGGGAGCTGTAATTGCATTGAGTTTTCATCCAAAAATGGTGGAAATGATCAGCCTCAGAAGGGTCATCCCCTCTGAATACACCTTTTCTACTGGCTGCATATTCAGGGGGATTTTGCAGACCATCAGTGCCCCCTAGTGGAAAACTGGAGAAGATGAGGCAGAAGGCTTAACCCTCCAAGGAGATGCCTGTATTCTAATCGGAGAAGGGAGGTAGGAAGAAGTTACTGAGCTCCGGAAGACCAAAACAGGTCCAGTGAGAGAGGTGGGGAAAGAATCAGGGCTTGTAAGAATTAGGGCTGTGTAATAATTTCATTATTACAGCAACACATTTTACTGCTGACAACAAAGGAAATAGAAATGAAATTAAGGTATGCAAAACAAAGAGACTTTGAATTTGCTAATAAACCAGGAAAATGGCTAGCATATAAAATAAGAAAAGATAGGGAGAATAAAATGATTATTAAAATCAGGGAAAATAATGAAGACTTAGTTGATAATAAAAGAATCAAAAAAGCATTTTATATATATTTTTTCACACATATGAAAAACATGAAATTTCATTAGATAAAATTGAGGAATATTTAAATAAGCAAAATCTCCCCAAACTCTCACAAACTCAAGAAGTGGTAATTAACAGTCCAATATCAAATCAGGAAATAATAGAAGCTATAAAGAAACTCAAAATAGGAAAAACACCGGGACCTGATGATATATCGTCAGGATACTACAAACACTTTAGAGAACAAAGTATAAACCCATTTAGAGATTTATTGAATTGGATTATAGATGGATCAAAAATCCCAGAGAGATGGATTGAAGATAAAATAACACTTATGCCAAAGGAAGGACAAGACACAACTCTAACCAAAAATGATAGACCAGTATCAGTGTTAAATAATGACTAGAAAAATTTTACTTCAATATTTGCAGAAAGATTAAAAACAATTCTACAAGAAATTATTGATCAAGATCAAAGTGGTTTTTTGCCAGAAAGACATTTGAAAGTTAATCTATGAACCGTCATCGACATTTTGGAATATGCACAACATCATAACGAATGTCAAATAGCTTCAATATTTTAAGATGCTGAAAAAGCATTTGACAATCTGACCTGGTGTTTTATGATTAAAGTTTTAGAGAAAATGGAATTTGGGAAATCATTTGTGAAAGGGATTGAAGCAACATACACAACACAAGGAGCTAAGACTATAGTGAATGACGAATTGACAGATAATTGCAAAATAGAAAAAGGAACAAGACAGGGATGCCCCCTATCACCTCTCTTATTTATTCTAGTCCTAGAAGTCCTGGGTAGAGATATAATAGGGGATGGTCAAATAAAAGGAGTAAAAATTAAAAAAAAAAAAAAAAAACAGATTTATAAATTAAAAGCAATTGAAGATGACCTAGTATACATATTACAAATCCCCTAGGTTCTATAGAACATTTGTTTAAGAAATTAGAGGAATTTGGAGAGTGGCAGGATTCAAGGTAAATAAACAAAAAACGAAAATGACTCAAAAACAACAAGAAATGGTTAAGATATAAAGATACAATCATATATGCACAAGATACACCTGTGCTAAAAACAAGAGAAGAAATAGAAGGAGAAGGACACCAGTGTCATTGGTTCACATATATGCAGTTAAATGAATGATTTAAATTAGATTAAAAAAATATATAGATTTAAAATAGAAAAAATAAACAGAGATCGAAAAACAGTAATACATAAATAATGAGCATATTATTACAAATATGTATACAATGTTATTACAATTAAATCAAGAAGATGAACAAGATAAAGAGTGTATTATTAATTGGGCAAGAAATTTTGGATATAATATTTTATTAGGGAACTGGGAAAAAATGTGGACAAAGGGATTGAAATTTACTTTGTGTTATAATTTAAAGGAAAACTTTTATAAAATGATGTACAGATGGAACCTAAGCCCACAAAAATCAGCAAAATTGTATAGAAAAATTGGAGCCTGCACAGATGGTGAAATTAACAATTTTAATAAAAGAAAAACATATTATGAGATTTAAAGAAATATGGCAACCAACATTAGATTACCTGTATACAATTGAAAAAAGTGAAGAGACTGATAATGACATTTATATATCAAAGAAGTAAATAAATAGAAATAATAGTAACTTAAGGGAAAATAACAATAAGAGAGTTAGAAAGATAGCTATTTGTATATCTATAGCTAGGAAAGTTGGAAACCATGTTTTAGTCTGTTGTAATTGTTATTGTCTTACTTGTTTATATGTGCACACGTGGTGTTAGGTGTATTCTAGAATGTTACGTCTGTCGACAATGTTTTATGGTTTTGTATTCTATTTTAACGAATAAAAAGTTTAATCAAAAAAAAAGATTAAAGATCAAGATTGTTAAACATAAAGGGAAGGAATATAAAGTTGGTTTATTTGATCAATGTTAAAGTATGTATGTTGTTATTTCTGCTTAATCTCAATGGACTTTTGCTAATTAGGACTGAACGATGAGGCTTTAAGAATTTGTTTATAGATAAGAGATGAGATATGGGAAGAAGAGACCTTCTGTGGAAGTATCAGAGAAGGTGAAAAGTTACTGCAATTGTTCGTATGTGTGAGGAAGGGGGAAGTCATTTCTTCATATACCTCTTTTCTTGTTTCATATATATATATATATATATAATTCTATTTTTTCTCTCCACTTTTTATCTTTTATTCTTTTTTTTACTTTTCTTACTTTGTGTTAGTTTTTTTTATATTTGAACTTTGATAAAAATTATTGGCATTAGTGATTCCCAAACTTGTTTCAACAGTAAATACTTTTATTTCTGCAGTACTTTCTGACTAAGATACCAATGTTCTTTTAAAAAGAGCAAACACACGTGTAGGTGGTGTTAGAAAGGAAGTGGAAAAGGAGAGTCATTTGTGAAAGCCGATGCAGACTGAGACACTAGAGAGTCTCTGGAATTGCGGTGTCCTCCATCTACTACACTTCACTCTTCTGGCACTGGTCCTCGTAGATCCGTATCCACTGACATGATTTCACAGATAGCAACAATTGTTGAGTTGCATATTTGGCTTGCATTTCAGCCTCAGCACAACAGCATTTGATCAGATTCAGAAAGTGATAGGCCTGTTGTATGTAATGAAGAGAATATTGGCCATGGCGTAGGAGGCTTTAATGAAGAACAGAAGTACCTGTCAAGCAATCAGACTTTGGCTCATGACCAAAGGCAAATTGAGGTTCAAACAGCGGTTGTGTGAGAGAATTTAACCTGGAGATGAAAAAGCTAAGCAAATCCATGACCATGAGGGTCCCGCCCCCAAGCAAAATAGTCGGGCAAGTAGGCTAAAATTGTGTTTGAGCAGCAGAGTTCCTCAAGCGGACTCTTGCAAGGCTGTAAAGAGGACAGTGAGCGGAGAGGAACACGTACAGAGGGTTTTATCTCCTGAATGAGTGGGTAGGGAGAAGTTAGAGACTGATTTGTATTATTCAGAAGGCATCAGGTGGTTCCTCAACTATGTTAAGGTAATTTAATATATCATAAACTATAGGGGTTATTTTTGGTATCATGTATTTCTTACAATTTTGATTTTCATTCCTATTGCATACTGCTTACTAGTTGTTGCCTGCATACTTATTCATACTGTAACAACATGTATTTAGAGACTGAAGCTTCGTAAATAAACAAGGCTCTTGGCTGAAAAAACAACAACAAAGAATTAGGGCTGTGAAGGCTATTCTTGGTCGGAGGTTGGGAGGAAATATTCCTAAACCTCCTAGAACATGACTGTCCCTTGAATTGACATGAGAACCCCTGATCTACATTCCTTTGCTATTAGAAGTAGCAAGTTATGATAAGTAGAACGCGGCGGACGCTTGGGGCAGCTGTTTTCTGGCCTTGACGCCTGCAGCCGGCATTGGAGGCAGCGGGAGCAACCCTGAGTTCTCAACTCAGATGTGGCTGCATGCTGAGGAATGTAATCTCTTGGGGTGTTAAATTTATTTGAATTGCCTTCAGTGGTCTCTCAGGAAAATGAGAGTAAAAGTAATGATGCCTCCGAAGTGAGACAAGGCCTGCAGACCCTTCCTTTGTTCCCCTCCCCCACCCCACACATATGCAAAGCGATTCCGTGTGACAACACTGCCCCCTGGTGGAAGACGTGAGGCGGGAAGGCATGTACTTAACTTTCCAAAGAGATTCTTGCATTTAGATGTGGGAATAAGGGCTCAAAAAAATGAAAGAGCTCCAGGAAAGTTAAGCTGGTCTAGGGAGTAATCAAAAGCTGCACTTATGTTATATGACAGCAAATTCCTTTTGATGAGTTATTATTTGAGATACTGTATTTTCTTTTCTCTTTCTTTGGGATGTATTTTGTTGCCGCCTCCTGAACAATGTTGCGAACTTCTGTCCAGAGTTCTTCCGGGACCCTATCTACTAAGTCCAGTCCCTTAAATTGATTCTTTACCTCCACTGCATATTCCTGAGGGATATTAGTGAGCTCATATCTAGCTGATCTGTGGGTCTTCCCTAATCTCTTTAGTCTGATCCTAAATTGTGCAAGAAGACGTTCGTGATCAGAACTAGTCAGCTCCAGGTCTTGTTTTTACCAACTGTATAGATGACCGCCACCTTTGGCTGCAAAGGATGTAGTCAATCTGATTTCGGTGTTGTCCATCTGGTGAAGTCCATGTATAAAGCCGTCTCTTAGGTTGTTGGAAGAGAGTGTTTGTTATGCAGAGTGAGTTGTTTTGGCAAAATTCTATCAGCCTATGTCCTGCTTCATTTTGTTCTCCCAGGCCATACTTACCTGTAATTCCAGGGGTCATCTGACTGCCCAACTTAGCATTCCAGTCTCCCGTGATGAAAATACCATCTCTTTTAGGCTTGTTGTCCAGTAGGCGCTGCAGATCCTCATAGAACTGCTCTACTTCAGCTTCTTCAGCATCTGTGGTTGGGGAGTATATTTGGATCACTGTGATGTTAGATGGCTTGCCCTGAATTTGAATTGAGATCATTCTATCGTTTTTTGGATTGTATCCAAGCACTGCTTTAGCCACTTTAATATTAATTATGAAGGCTACTCCATTTCTTCTGTGGTCCTGTTGTCCACAGTAGTAGATCTGGTGATCATTTGATGTGAAGTGGCCCATTCTAGTCCATTTCAGTTCGCTGATGCCCAAAATGTCTATCTTTAATCTTGACATCTCACCAATAAACACATCGAATTTGCCCTGGCTCATAGATCTTACATTCCAGGTTCCAATGGTGTGTTGATCCTTAGAACATCGGATTAGCCGTTCACCACCAGCTCCGTCGGCCGCTAACTGTCCTTTCGGCTTTGAGCTAGCTGCGTCGTCATGTCTGGGGCTATTTGAACTCATCCTCTGTTCCTCCCCAGTAGCATTTTGACCATCTTCTGATCTGGGGGTCTCATCTTCCGATGGTATACCGGCATATCTCTGGTTGTACTGATCCATTTAGTTTTCATGGCAAGAATACTGGGGTGGGTTGCCATTACCTTCCCCAGGGACGGCATTTAGTCTGACCGCTCTGTCATGACCTTTCCATCTTGGGTGGCCCTTCATGGTTTAGCTCATGGCATCTTTGAGGTGCTCAAGCTCCAGCACCACGACAAGGTAATGATCCTTTGCTGAAGGAAACATGTGTAACTCGTAGAAAAGAATGAAACTGGAGATTTGGCAGTACTGAGAGCAACATGGGGGACTGAGTGTAAATTAATGTAGAAGGAATGAAAATGGAATATTAAACTAAGCAGAGTTTATTGGGGAGGATGGCAGGTCGAGGCATCCCTGGGTCGACAGGTGGTGGTGGCAGGAACTGCCAGGCAGCTACCAAAGGCAGGAAGAGTGTCCAAACTCAACGGACCCAGGAGGCTTCTCAGAGAGGATCTCTGCAATTCCCAGTTTTTGAGTTTCTGGGCTGTGCCCAGAGGTGGGGAGGGAGTGTCAGGATTAAGAGAATTGAATATATATTAATATAAAAGGAATGGGAAATTAGTATCATGTAGATACTTGTAAGAATTCGGGCTGTGAAGGCTATTCTTGGTCGGAGGTGAGGAGACATTTTTTCTAATATGACTTTCCCGGGAATTGACTTGAGAACCCCTGATCTACGTTCCTTTGCTATTAGAAGTATTTTTACATGACCCAGTTTAGGCTACCCTTCGCCTGATGTGTTTAGGCCTTATTTTCTGGCTTCTGCCCCCTTCCTTGGTGTCACACCACACCAAACTCTTGCAGGTCTTGCAGCATCCTTATTTTATTGCTACATTTCGACTGCTAGCAGAGGAAAATGTTGTTAAATGTATTTAAACTTTCAAATGCCTATATGTGTCTGCATGCGTTCATGTGTGTGTGTCTCTGTGTGTGTACATATATGTGTGTCTCTGTGTGTGTACATATATGTAGTACATCTATGGGGAGAGGGAGAGAGGATATATAGACACAGAAACAAATGCACTCAAAGAGGGAGAGGGGCAGATCTGCGTCTCAAGAAAGAGTAAACGAGGGTTCAACTTCAAAACCCATAAAAGAATGAAGAGTTCTAATTAACTAATCCAATTTTCTATTTCCTGATACTTTTTGAGAGTAGAACTAAAGAACAATTTTGCTTTGCTGTCTTTCAGGAGGATTAAAAAAAAAAAAAACTATTCCATTTATATGCTGTACTGAGATTTGCCATTTTCCTCCTATCCAAAAGGAGAACAGCTCCCACAATGCCCAGGCCAATATCAGCTCTTTGTTCCTCTTGTCACTCATGGAGCTTTCTCCGGTCCCTCTCAAGTCCCCTGGGAAAATCCAGCCTTCTGGGGCTGAGCTGACTTGCAGAGCGTCTCGGAGGAAGGGAAAGTTTTTGCCAGGCTTCAGACTCACTTCCTCCCACTGTGTCTCCTGCACAGTAATAGACTGCTGTGTCCTCCAGTTTCAGGCTGTTCATTTGCAGATAGAGTTGGCTTTTGGAGTTGTCCCTGGAGATGGTGAAGCGTCCCTTGACTTTGTCTGAGTAGTAAGTACTGGAACCAATGCTTATCCATGCCACCCATTCCAGCCCTTTTCCAGGGGCCTGTCTCACCCAGCCCATGTGGTAGTTGCTGAAGTCGAAACCAGAGGCTTGGCAGGAGAGGCGGAGGGACTCTCCAGGCCTTCTCACGTCCCCTCCGGACTCCACCAACTGGGCCTCTGACAGGACACCTAAAATAAAAGTTGTTTTAATGAGCTCTCCTTTATGCAAGAATTAAAATGGAAAGAACCTGAACAGGAGGGAACCAATTACCTTTGAGGACTGCTAGTAAGGAAACCAAATTCAGCCACAGGATCATTTTTGCTCCCGTTAAAGAATCGAGGGGACTTGACAGGAAAGGATTCAGGAGAGGGCACAGACTTTGTGTTGGTGGGTGTAGCCTGAAAAGAGACACCCTGGGGCTCCTTTAAAGGGGAAATTGTGGCCTGATTTACATATTGCTCATCATAAAAGAGCCCCTCGGGGCATTGAGGGATAGATTTAGTTCAACACACCTTTCACACATGGGACGTAGATGAAAGGACAGCTTTGCACTGAAATAATTAAAGCTTCTGACAGAAGCTCCTCACTTAATGTAAGGGTTTTAAGGTGACAGAAAGAAATCAGGCATTGAAATTTCCTCAAATAGCCATGCTACAGTCTGTAAAAAAAGAGGATGGCACATCGGAGTTCAAAATGGTTGCTCCACAGTTGTTCCCTTGACCACGTTCTTTGGAAGACACCCAAAACAAGTGAATGCAGACCAAGCCATGAGGCCCAATTAATTGGCCACAGATCAATTTTACATACACATCCAGGTCTCAATGTTGGAATATAAATCATTGGAAGCCTGTATAATGTTTCTTTATGGATTGGTTTTTAACTCAGCAGCCATACTGATTAAAAATATTGCCACTTTTTGGGTTGTCATTTTTATGGTCTTCTTATCTGTTTTTGACTGCCCAGAGTTGATTCATACAAATACTAATAAAAATGCCTCTCCTAAAATTATTCCATGGACTGAGAAACAGAAATAAATGACTTTTCATTTCCAACCAGTTCAGTTTCTTCTATATTTAGCAAAGCCCATCTGTTCTCAACTCGGATGTGGCTTCATGGTGAGGAATGTAATCTCTTGGGATGTCAAACTTCTTTGATTTGCCTTCAGTGGTCTCTCAGGAAAATGAGAGTAAAAGTAATGATGCCTCCGAAGTGAGACAAGGCCTGTAGACCCTTCCTTTGGTCCCCTCCCCCTCCCCCACCCCCACCCCCACCCCACACATATGCAAAGCGATTCCGTGTGACAACACTGCCCCCTGGTGGAAAACCTGAGGAGGGAAAGCATCTACTTAAGTTTCCAAAGAGATTCTTGCATTTAGATGTGGGAACTGAGCTCAAAAGAAATGAAAGACCTCCAGGAGAGTTAAGCTGGTCTAGGGAGTAATCAAAAACCTCACTTTTGTTATATGACAGGAAATTCCTTTTGATGGGTTATTCTATGAGATACTGTATTTTCTTTAGGTCATGTATTCTTATTTTTTCTCCTAAATATCATGAAATCGTGTAAAAACGAGTTGGGAAGGACCATCTCGGTCGTCTAGTACAAACCATCCCTAACTGGAGGGAACCAGACCCTCTCTGCAGACCTCCAACAAAAAGAGGCTGTTCTAGCCAGTATGAAGCAAGTCCCCCTCGTTCTTCCCTCGGCCTCGTTTTACTCCAGGCAGACTGGGTTGGAAGGGCTTATCATTGGTCAAAATCTGCTCTGTACCAGTTCTCTATTCTCCCTGATAGGAGAATAATTCTTAGCACCTCTTGTCCTTCTTCTACCATTCATTTGCAAAACATTTTGCTAAAGATGAGACTTAGAGGAAAACATAATTTTATCCTCTTTATATTTTTCTTTATTTCTTCAAACTGTATCCCACTTTTTTTACATCAACTCCATCTCTCCATTCACCGGACCCCTTTTGGCCATTTCATATCGTTCAATTAAAGCAGAAGCTGTCACTGAATATACAGTCCTCAGGATAAAAGAGGCACTCAGTGCATTGACCTTCCACCTTTCCTTGAAGGTATATTTCAAACAAGAGAGGATAGAGGAGAGGAGAGGAAGGCAGAGGAGAGGAGAGGAGAAATGTCCCTTAATTTACATATGTCCTCAGAGACATATGTAAATTACTCGCTCTCTCCATTCACATGAGTTATTTCTTTGAAACTGTTTTCAGATTATGGGCCAGTTCTTATAGGAGCCAGGACATTGGAGGAAATAAAACACGTAATTTTTTTATATGTCAAATCATGTCACTAAGTTTGCCGAGCACCGACCCAGAATTATTTAGTAGCTACTTAAGAGACAGAGTGGGAATTCATGTTGTTGTTGTTTATTCGTTTAGTCGCTTCCGACTCTTCGTGACTTCATGGACCAGCCCACGCCAGAGCTTCCTGTCGGTCGTCAACACCCCCAGCTCCCCCAGGGACGAGTCCGTCACCTCTAGAATATCATCCATCCATCTTGCCCTTGGTCGGCCCCTCTTCCTTTTGCCTTCCACTCTCCCTAGCATCAGCATCTTCTCCAGGGTGTCCTGTCTTCTCATTATGTGGCCAAAGTATTTCAGTTTTGCCTTTAATACCATTCCTTCAAGTGAGCAGTCTGGCTTTATTTCCTGGAGGATGGACTGGTTTGATCTTCTTGCAGTCCAAGGCACTCTCAGAATTTTCCTCCAACACCACAGTTCAAAAGCATCGATCTTCCTTTGCTCAGCCTTCCTTATGGTCCAGCTCTCGCAGCCATATGTTACTACAGAGAACACCATTGCTTTAACTATGCGGGCCTTTGTTGTCAGTGTGATGTCTCTGCTCTTAACTATTTTATCGAGATTTGTCATTGCTCTTCTCCCAAGGATTAAGCGTCTTCTGATTTCCTGATTGCAGTCAGCACCTGCAGTAATCTTTGCACCTAGGAATACAAAGTCTTTCACTGCTTCTACATTTTCTCCCTCTATTTGCCAGTTATCAATCAAGCTGGTTGCCATAATCTTGGTTTTTTTGAGGTTTAGCTGCAAGCCAGCTTTTGCACTTTCTTCTTTCACCTTCATCATGAGGCTCCTCAGTTCCTCTTCACTTTCAGCCATCAAAGTGGTATCATCTGCATATCTGAGATTGTTAATGTTTCTTCCAGAGATTTTAACTCCAGCCTTGGATTCCTCAAGCCCAGCATGTCGCATAATGTGTTCTGTGTACAAGTTGAATAGGTAGCGTGAGAGTATACAGCCCTGCCGTACTCCTTTCCCAATCTTAAACCAGTCCGTTGTTCCGTGGTCTGTTCTTACTGTTGCTACTTTGTTGTTATACAGATTCTTTAGGAGGCATACAAGATGACTTGGTATCCCCATACCACTAAGAACCTGCCACAATTTGTTATGGTCCACACAGTCAAAGGCTTTAGAATAGTCAATAAAACAGAAATAGATGTTCTTCTGAACCCCCCTGGATTTTTCCATTATCCAACGGATATTGGCAATTTTGTCCCGAGTTCCTCTGCCTTTTCTAAACCCAGATTGTGCATCTGGCAATTCTCACTCCATGAATTGCTGAAGTCTCCCTTGCAGGATCTTGAGCATTACCTTACTGGCATGTGAAATGAGTGCCACTGTTCGATAGTTTGAACATTCTTTAGTGTTCCCGTATTTGGTATCGGGATAGAAGGTGATTTTTCCCAGTCTGATCGCCATTCTTGTGTTTTCCAAATTTGCTGGCATAGAGCATGCTTTACCTTGACAGCATTATCTTGCAAGATTTTGAACAGTTCAGCTGGGATGCCGTCGTCTCCTGCTGCCTTGTTATTATCAATGCTTCTTAAGGCACATTCAACCTCCCTCTTCAGGATGTCTGGCTCTAGCTCCCTGACCACACCGTAAAAGCTATCCCCGATATTGCTCTCTTTCCTATACAGGTCTTCTGTATATTCTTGCCATCTCTTCTTGATCTCTTCTTCTTCTGTTAGCTCCTTGCCATCTTTGTTTTTGATGATACACATATTGGCCTGGAATTTACCTCCGATATTTCTAATTTTCTGGAGGAGGTCTCTTGTCCTTCCTATTCTATTGTCTTCTTCTATTTCCACACATTTTTTGTGTAAAAATAATTCCTTATCTCTTCTGGCTAACCTCTGGAATTTTGCATGTAATTGGGCATATCTGCCCCTATCACTGTTGCCTTTTGCTTTCCCTCTTTCTTGGGCTACTTCTAATGTCTCAGCAGACAGCCATTTTGCCTTCTTGGTTTTCTCTTTCTTTGTGATCTATTTTGTTGCCGCCTCCTGAACAATGCTGTGAACTTCTGTCCAGAGTTCTTCCAGGACCCTGTCTACCAAGTCCAGTCCCTTAAATCTATTCTTCACCTCCACTGCATATTCCTTAGGAATATTAGTGAGCTCATATCTAGGTGATCTGTGGGTCTTCCCTAATCTCTTTAGTCTGATCCTAAATTGTGCAAGAAGAAGTTCATGATCTGAACTACAGTCAGCTTCAGGTCTTGTTGTTACCGACTGTATAGATGTCCGCCACCTTTGGCTGCAAAGGATGTAGTCAATCTGATTTCGGTGTTGTCCATCTGGTGAAGTCCATGTATAAAACCGTCTCTTCGGTTGTTGGAAGAAAGTGCTTGTTATGCAGAGTGAGTTGTCTTCGCAAAATTTTATCAGCCTATGTCCTGCTTCGTTTTGTTCTCCCAGGCCATGCTTACCTGTTATTCCAGGTGTCATTTGACTGCCCACATTAGCATTCCAGTCTCCTTTGATAAAAATAACATCTCTTTTAGGCGTATTGTCCAGTAGGTGCTGCAGATCCTCATAGAACTGCTCTACTTCAGCTTCTTCAGCATCTGTGGTTGGGGCGTATATTTGGATCACTATGATGTTAGATGGCTTGCCCTGAATTCGAATTGAGATCATACTATCCTTTTTTGGATTGTATCCAAGCACTGCTTTAACCACTTTACTATTATTTATGAAGGCTACTCCATTTCTTCTGTGGTCCTCTTGTCCACAGTAGTAGAGCTGGTGGTCATTTGATGTGAAGTGGCCCATTCCAGTCCATTTCACTTCACTGACACCCAAATTGTCTATCTTTAATCTTGACATCTCACCAATAACCACATCCAATTTGCCCTGGGTCATAGATCTTACATTCCAAGTTCCAATGGTGTGTTGATACTTAGAACATCGGATTCGCCGTTCACCACCAGCACCGTCGGCCGCTAGCCGTTCTTTCGGCTTTGAGCTAGCTACGTCATCACATCTGGGGCTAGTTGAATTCATCCTCTGTTCCTCCCCAGTAGCATTTTGACCATCTTCCAACCTGGGGGTCTCACCTTCCAATGGTATACTGACATATCTCTGGTTGTACTGATCCATTTAGTTTTCACGGCAAGAATCCTGTGGTGTGCTGCCATTACCTTCCCCATGGATCACATTTAGTCTGACCTCTCTGTCATGACCTTCCTGTCTTGGGTGGCCCTTCACGGTTTAGCTCATGGCATCATTGAGGTGCTCAAGCTCCAGCACCATGACAAGGTAACGATCCTTTGCTGAAGAGCATGAGACATAGCATTATATATTACCCTTTCTTATTTGCTATATATTAAATTACTATTGAGTTAACTGTTTCTATCCTTTTAAGAACCTCTTTATCCCTCCTTCATTGCATCTAGGACCAGTGCTGTTTAATCTCTGCTTTAGCCTATTTAAGCAGCAGAAGGAGGAGGCAAGTCACAGTTACAACCGCAGGTCTTATTTCAGCCATTGTCAGACATTGTAGTGTGCTCTCTTTGTGCCATTGCTCCCTCCTTCTGACTGTAGATGGACAGGTTTCCCACTCCTTCAATTTAATTCATCCTCTATCCTCCCAACCTATTCCAGTCCTTTCCTGGACACTAACTCACCCAGCTCATCTCATCGCTGCTGAAGGTGAAGCCCAAAGCTTGGCAGGGGAGATGGAGGGATTCTCCAGGCCTTTTTATATCGCCTCCAGATTCCACCAGCCTCAGCTCGCTTTGGACAAATGGAAAGGAAATATTAATATGCAGACTTTATTCATCTTGCTCCAGTCCATTAATTTCTACCATATAAGAGCCCTTTAGCTTCCAACTCTGAATGGAAGGACCATTACCTTCGAAGGCTGCTAAAAGGGAAATGAGTTGGAGCAAAAGGATCATTTTCCTTTCTCAGTGTGTCAGGGAAGAAGTTCCAGGCAGTCTGGCTCTGGACCTCTAGCTACAGCTTGAGGAGGGAGGAGAGGGAGGCATATAAAGAGGAAGGCGGTCTCTGCATTAACATACACTTCAGGATAAAAGGGAAGCAGAGCTTCTTGGTAGATGGCCTTGGTAGTCTGGACACTTTGATGAATCCCTGCCTCTCAGGCATGTAATTCCTGAATATATGGAATGTGTATTGCACAGTTTAGATACTTAGAACAATTATTCAAAAGTTTGATTTCCTACCTGCTTCCAGGATATTGGATGATGATATCTCATTCCAGGATTTTATCTGAGTCCAGGCTCACCCGAATCACATTGCAAAGAGTGAAGTTACAATTGGAATCTTTAGGCCATATTAATAATTTTTCATTTCCCTCCAGCAAACTTTCTGACTCGACACCTATAACAAAAGTGTCCTAAAGTTCTCACTAGAGGGCTGATTTCTTCTTCTCAGGTAGCATATACACAAAAGAAATCCCTCTCTTACGGAAGTGGAGGAAACAAACTGGACCAAAAGGATTGCATTTATCTTTGTCCTTTCATTCCACCTGCTATGCTCTATTGCACATGGCTGGAAAATGGACACAGAAACACAAAGGTTAATTTTATAATGAATTAGATCTTGGTGAAATACATTGTATCCCCCAGTCAGATATACATTAGGTTTTCAAAAGCACTTTTTCCTATCTGGAGACACTTATGCTTTTGTCCTAACAGGCAAGGCAGATTGGGAGATTATGGGAGGTCAAAGTGTGTGGGAACTTCCGGGGAAGAGGTGGTGAACTGAGGACCAGAGTGGAGTGAATAGTGGGCGTGTAGACCGACTCTTCATAATTCCTCTCTAGATAAGGAGACGACTTGAGATCACCCACATGTCCTCCAGACAGTGGCTCCTCATGAGGAGGCCACAACACAGCAGTCTCCAGCAGGTTTAGCCCTCTGGGAGAAAAGGGAATCACCATCATTTTGCTCAAGCCACAGACGGCACCTTTGAAAGGACACCCAGTGCCCCCTAGTGTAACAGGGTGATGCCCCCTATCACCTCTCTTTTTTATTCTAGTCCGAGAAGTCCTGAATAGAGATATAAGAGGGGATGGTCAAATAAAAGGAGTAAAAATAATATATATACATATACATATACATATACATATACATATACATATACATATACATATACATATACATATACATATACATATTAAAACGATTTGCAGCTGACCTAGTATTTGTATTACAAAATCCCCAAGATTCTATGCAACATTTGTTGAAGAAATTAAAGGAATTTGGAGAGTGGCAGGATTTAAGGTAAATAAACAAAAAATGAAAAGTTGAGTAAAAAGATGACTAAAAACAAGAAACTTTAATAACTAAATCAAGTTTTAAAGGTAAAGGTAAAGGTTTCCCTTGACGTAAAGTCCAGTCGTGTCCGACTCTAGGGGGCGGTGCTCATCTCCGTTTCTAAGCCTTAGAGCCGGCATTGTCCGTAGACACTTCCGGGTCATGTGGCCAGCATGACGACTCGGAACGCCGTTACCTTCCCGCCGAAGCGGTACCTATTGATCTACTCACATTTGCATGTTTTCGAACTGCTAGGTGAGCAGGAGCTGGGATTAACAGCGGGAGCTCACCCCGCCGCGCGGTTTCGAACCGCCGACCTTCCGATCAGCAGTTCAGCGGTTTAAACCACAGCGCCACCACGTCCCTAAATCAGGTTTTACAATAGAAAAAAAAAAAAAGATTAGATATTTAAAAGTAATATTATCAACATTATTGAACATATATTATTTCAAAATAATTATGGGAAAATTTGGAAGGAAACAAAAATTAATATGGAAAAATGTGGAAAATTACAACAATCGTTGCTGGGAAAGATATCCATAATCAAAATAAATGTATTACGGAAGATGCTATTTCTTTTCCAAACATTACCAACTCTAATCAATGAAATAATATTTAAAGTATGGCAAAAAGATATCTCAATTTTTATTTGGCAAGGAAAAAGACAACGAATTAAATTTAAATTATTACAAGATGCTAAAGAAAGAAGAGGGTTGGGGTTACCAGATCTTAAATTTTACTTTGAAGCTTGTTGCTTTCTGGGGATAAGAGAATGGTTAACATTAGAAAATCCAAAACTTCTACAGCGAGAGGGACATGAACTCAGATGTGGGTGGCTGCATCTATTTCAAATGAAAAAGTAAAAATGAACAAAGAATTGAGAAATCATACTATTAGAAAAGTATTATTGAGGGTTTGGGATAAATATAACAGTAGATTATTACCAAACATAGCAAAGTGGATATCGCCACAAGAAGCTTTTGCAAGGAGGGAAAGTTTAGATGATAAGATAAAATGGTTAAGATATAAAGATATAATCAAATATGAACAAGATACACCTGTGCTAAAAACAAGAGAAGAAATAGAAGGAGAAGGACACTGGTGTCATTGGTTCACATATATGCATTTAAATGAACGATTTAAATGAGATAAAAAATATATAAATTTAAAAAAGAAAAAACCTGATCGAAAAACAGTTATATATAAATAATGAGCATATTATGACAAAGATGTAGAAAATGTTACTACAATTAAAACAAGATGAACAGGTCAAAGAGTGTATGATTAATTGGGCATGAAATTTTGGATATAACATTTTATTAGATAACTGGGAAACGATGTGGACAAAGCGTTTAAAATTTACTTTGTGTTATCATTTATTGGAAAACATGTACAAAAGGATGTTCAGATGGAACCTAACCTCAGAACAATATGCAAAATTGTATAAAAACTTTTCTAATGTATGTTGTAAATGTTCACAAAGGGAAGGAACATTTTACAAATCACTTTGCCTTCTCCCAGTTAGAATGCGAGAAATCCATGAAAACTAAGGGACAATCTTCTATCATCCCTAAATTTGTATATAATTTTGGATAAAGGAGATACACTATCCATTAATATAATATGGATTTTCTTAAAAGAATTTTGAAATTTTGAGCAATTCCTTATAGGAGTCAAGACAGGCGTGCTGAATAATTCTTACCTAAGATATAGAGCAGGGCTACATTTGAATAAATAAAATCCTAGCATTCCCATGTGGAGGTTCTGGTGTTGATTTTCATAAATCACAGATCAAAAACTACAAGGTGAGACCACAGAAGTAATTTCAATATTGTTTTCCATTTAATTTTCCTGTTGAGCAAAGAGGCTGAGCAATTCCAATCTTTCTCCGACCCGGAAGTTACTGGGGAGGACGGCAGGTGGGGAGGCGATTTTCCTGAACCACCTAGAACATGACTTTCCCTGGAACTGACTTGAATCCCCCGATCTACGTTCCTTTGCTATTCTAAGTATTATAACACGACCGCAATTAGGCTACCCTTGGCCTGAGGTTTTTAGGACTTATTTTCTGACTTCTGCCCCATTCCTTGGTGTCAAACCACACCACACTCTTGCAGGCCTTGCGGCATCCTAATTTTATTACTACATTTCGACTGCTAGCAGAGGAAAATGATTGTAAACATATTTAAACTTCCAAATGCCTATATGTGTGTGCTGCGTTCATGTGTGTGTGTGTTTTTTGGTGTACATATATGTAGAACATCTATGGAGAGAAGGAGAGAGGATATATAGACACAGCAACAAATGCACATAAACAGGGAGAGGGGAAGATCTGCGTCTCCAGAAAGAGTAAATGAGGTTTGAACTTCAAGACCAATAAAGGAATGAAGAGTTCTAATTACTGAATCAATTCTGTATTTCCTGCTACTTTTTGAGAACAGAACTTGAGAACAATTTACCTTCACTGCTTTCAGGAGGGTACTGAGATTTGCCATTTTCTTCCTATCCAAATGGAAAACAGATCCCAGAATGCCCAGGCCAAGATCGGCTCTTCCTTCCTCTTGGCACTCAGGCAGCTTTCTCAGGTCCCTCTCAAGTCTCCTGGGAAAATCCAGCCTTCTGGGGCTGAGCTGACTTGCAGAGCGGCTCAGAGGAAGAGAGTTTTTTCCAGGCTTCAGACTCACTTCCTCTCACTGTGTGTCTCGCACAGTAATAGACAGCCGAGTCCTCCGGCTTCAGGCTGTTCATTTGCAGATAGAGTTGGCTTTTGGAGTTGTCCCTGGAGGTGGTGAAGCGTCCCTTCACTTTGTCCGAGTAGCTAATATCACTTGAACAAGGGTTTATGTTGGACACCCATTCCAGGCCTTTCCCTGGAGCTTGTCTCACCCAGCTCATCCAATAGCCCCCGAAGTCGAACCCAGAGCCTTGGCAGGAGAGGCGGAGGGACTCTCCAGGCCTCCTCACGTCCCCTCCGGACTCCACCAACTGGGCCTCTGACAGGACACCTAAAATAAAAGTTGTTTTAATGAGCTCTCCTTTATGCAAGAATTAAAATGGAAAGAACCTGAATAGGAGGGAACCAATTACCTCTGAGGACTGCTAGTAAGGAAAACAAGTTCAGCCACAGGATCATTTTTGCTCCCGTTAAAGAATCGAGGGGACTTGACAGGAAAGGATTCAGGAAAGGGCACAAACTTTGTGTTGGTGGGTGTAGCCTGAAAAGAGACACTCTGGGGCTGCTTTAAAGGGGAAATTGTGGCCTGATTTACATATTGCTCAGCATAAAAGAGCCCCTCGGGGCTTTGAGGTATAGATTTAGTTCAACACACCTTTCACACATGGGACGTAGATGAAAGGGCAGCTTTGCACTGAAATAATTAAAGTTTCTGACAGAAGCTCCTCATTTCAAGTAAGGGTTTTAAGGTGACAGAGAGAAATCAGGCATTGAAATTTCCTCCAATAGGCATGTTACAGTCCGGAAATAAAGAGGATGGCACATCGGAGTTCAAAATGGTTGCTCCACAGTTGTTCCCTTGACCACGTTCTTTGGAAGAAACCAAAATTGAGTCAATGCAGACCAAGCCATAAGGGCCAATTAATAGGCCACAGATCAATTTTATATACACATCCAAGTCTCAATGTTGGAATATAAATCATTGGAAGCCTGTAGAATGTTTCTTCTTAATTCGGTTTTTATCTCAGCAGCCATACTGATTACACATATTGGGCGGGGGGGGGGGGTGTTGCCATTTGTATGGTCTTCTTATCTGTTTTTAACTGCCCAGAGTTAATTCATACTAAGACTCAAAAAAACCCCTCTCCTACACTTATTCCATGGACTGAGAAACAAAAAGAAATGACTTTTCATTTTCCAAACAATTCAGTCTGTTCTACATTTAGCAAAGCACATCTGTTCTCAACTCAGATGTGGCTTCATGGTGAGGAATGTAATCTCTTGGGATGTTAAATTTCTCTGAATTGCCTTCAGTGGTCTCTCAGGAAAATGAGGGTAAAAGTAATGATGCCTCCGAAGTGAGACAAGGCCTGCAGACCCTTCCTTGGTTCCCCTCCCCCACCCCCACCCCACACATATGCAAAGCGATTCCGTGTGGCAATACTGCCCCCTGGTGGAAAAGCTGAGGAGGGGAGGCATCTACTTAACTTTCGCAGGAGATTGTTGCATTTAGAAATTGTAATTAGGGCCCCGAAGAAATGAAAGATCTCCAGGGAACATAGGCCAGTCTAGGGAGAAATCCAAAGCTGCTCTTTTGTTATATGATAGGATATTCCTTTTGATGGGTTATTCTATGAGATATTGTATTTTCTTTAGGTCATGTATTCTTATTTTTTCTCCTAAATATCATGAAATCATGTAAAAACGAGTTGAGAAGGACCACCTCAGTTTTCTAGTACAAACCGTCCCTAACGGGTGGGGAGCCAGACCCCCTCTGCAGACCTCCAACAAAAAGAGGCTCTTCTAGCCAGATTGAAGCAGGTCCCCCTCGTTCTTCCCTCGCCCTCGTTTTACTCCAGGCAGACCGGGTTGGGAGGGCTTATCATTGGTCAAAATCTGCTCTGTACCAGTTCTGAATTCTCTCTGATAGGAGAATAATTCTTAGCACCTCTTGTGCTTCTTCTACCATTCATTTGCAAAAGATTTTGCTAAATATGAGTCTTAGAGGAAAGCATAATTTTATCCTCTTTTTATTTTTCTTTATTTCTTCAAACCTTTTTCCACTTTTTTTACATAAATTCCATTCACAGGACCCCTTTTGGCCATATCGTATGGTTCAAGTAAAGCAGAAGCAGTAACTCATTATACAGTCCTCTAGAAAAAAAATGAGGCACTCAGTGCAAATCCAACCTTCTTTCCTCAACGTGGAGAGCTGTTCTGAGGAGCAGAAGGTATCTGCTTGGCTTCAACCTGCATTCTTGGCACTGTGTCATGCACAGTAATAGGCTGCCGTGTCCTCTGGCTTCAGGCCGTTCATTTCCATATACAGTTGGCTTTTGGAGTGGTCCCTGGAGATGGTGAAGCATCCATTCACTTTCTCCAAATTATACCTGGGATTTGAGGAGGTACCTATGTAGGCAACCCATTCAAGTCTTAGGCAACCCGAGGAGGAGGAGGAGGAGGAGGAGGCGGCAACATAATCTTCCTGTGTTGAGAAAGTACACTTGAGAAAGGGATCCTCAGATGAACATCGCTAGCTCTTATTCTCTGAGGTTCAAACCCTCTTCCAATAATTGAACTCACAGATGCTTGCACTTCACCTGATGATATTTCTACAAATACTTCTCTACAGATTAGCAACTCTCAAAAGTGTATTTCTGCAATTAAGGCTGCGTAGGCAGATATGCAGGATTGTAAGAGGAGAAACAACGGAAGGATCAAAGGAGGGTCAGAGAAAATGGGAGCAATGAATTAGACTCCTTCTCTCATCCTTAAAACTGAGGACTTGAGCTCTGAGCCCTATTTTCTATGGGCTGATCTTGATGAACATGGAGCAAAACAAACTGCCTGGTTTGTAGTGGCTTCAAGGCAGATCTGAAAGCAGATGTGGGCAATTCAATTGATTTTATTATGGTCACTGACCAGTACAAGATACAATTCTATAAAAATATGCGCATTAGCATTTAGCCATAAAATATGAGCCATCTAAGTTAAAATAATTTTAAATTTGAGTTTACAAGTTCTATGAACTTTCTTTCTTCTATGAACTTGAACATCCTGATTGTTGCTTGCAAAAAAGGCTAATCTTTCTGCTCCTTGTTGCTTTCCATCTGTTGTATCTATGACATTACATTATTTATTTATTGTTATTATTTTTTACAATTATCAATCCACCAAAGAGGACCGAGCATGTTTTCGCCAGTGAGGCAAGGCTGCCCCATTTCTCATCCATCCTGGCTTTCCTCATAGAAAATTGGATTCACAGTCCTTTCCTCTCCTCTCCTCTCCTTTTGATGTTTGTGGTGTGTTGCAGGGGAATATTTTTTTTTACCTGGTCTTCTTTATCATCTCCCTTCAACTTCACTGACTAAGTATGTTTTTCACTGGTATGAGTTGCTGTTTCTTCATTCAGTTGCTTCCGACCCTTCGTGTGTTCATGGACCAGCCCATGCAAGAGCTTCCTGCCGGCCGTCAACACCCCCAGCTCCCCCAGGGATGAGTCCGTCACCTCTAGACTATCATCCATCCATCTTGCCCTTGGTCGGCCCCTCTTCCTTTTGCCCTCCACTGTCCCCAGCATCAGCATCTTCTCCAGGGTGTCCTGTCTTCAAATTATGTGGCCAAAGTACTTGAGTTTTAATATCATTCCCTCAAGTGAGCAGTCTGGCTTTATTTCCTGGAGGATGGACTGGTTGGATCTTCTTGCAGTCCAAGGCACTCTCAAGATTTTCCTCCAGCACCACAGTTCCAAAGGATCTATCTTCCTTCGCTCACATAGCATAAAATATTATCCTTTTTTATAATGCTATATATTAAATTACTATTTAGATAACTGTTTCTATGTTTTTAAGATCCTCCCTATCATGTCCAGCCTTATGCCCTTTTCTCATTTTCTACCCCCCAAATTCTTTCACTGAGTTAAAGTCACACAAGTGTAGGACAAAAAGAAACAAAGGAACAAAAACAATATATATCCATTTATTTAGCAAATGCAAAATTCCTATTTGTGACAAAAAAAAGGGGGGGGAGGAACCCTATTTCATCCTTTCCAATTCTTCTTCTATTCCATTCCTTGATTTTCTTTGAGAATACAAGAAAAGAAGAGAAAAGTTAAAATATTGAGAATAACCTTTTCGTTTTGTTTTCTTTATAACTAAAATTTATCTATTCATTTTTATTAAGCATTCTAAACATGCAGAATGAAAAAGGAACTCTTCAAATGTTAAAAAAAAACAACAACTTTGAAGTGTTTAGAAAAGGGACCATACAAGCAGACTAGAAAAGAAACTAAGAAAGAAAAAGGAAAAAGAATAAAATCTACCTTTCAGTTTATACCGATCAATAGTTAACTCTCTGCTAATAAATACGTGACTGTAATATAATCAGGACAATATTGGATTATCGGACATCATGCAAGTCCCAATATGTGTGACTGACGCAATCTACAAAACAGCTCCGAGCAACAGAATCTTTGCTCAGATATCAGATTCGCCTCCTCTCAGCTGGTTCTGCTCATGGAAAACACCTGGGGAAGTCAAGCAAGGGTTTCCCTCTTTTGTTGCCTCCATGACCAGTGGTGTTTAATCTCTGCTTTGGCCTCATTGAAGCAGCAGGAGAAGGAGGCAAGTTCACACAGTCACAGGCCTTATTTCAGCCACTGGCAGACCTCACAGTGGGCTCTCTCTGGACCATTCCTGCCTCCTTCTGACTGCAGATGGAGAGGTTCCTACACCTTCAGTTCAAGGAGGGAGCATCTCTCGGGGGCTCTAATTTCCCTCAGCAATATTTTGCATAACATTCATTCCTGACTCCTTCTCCTCCTCCTCTGCTCTATTTTTGATACAGGATTTCATGGTGTGTCTCATGACTGATCTTGGGGCATAAGTTGTGATATTAGCAGAAGGAATGGGTGATACACATTGAGGTCCACCCAAGAGGTCCACCCAATGGGTCACCAATGGGTGATACACATTGCATGTGTTACCCTCCCTTACCCCCAAATTCATTTAGACTGGATGACTGTGGTTTTGCTAAGTAGGAGACTTAAAGGAAAACATAATTTTACCTTCTTTTTTGTTTTCTTTATTTCTTCAAAATGTATTCCTTTTTTCCTAGATAAATTCCATCTCTACATACACTGGACCCCTTTTGGCCATTTCATATGGTTCAATTAAAGCAGAAGCTGTCACTGAATATAGAGTCCTCAGGATAAAAGAGGCACTCAGTGCATTGACCTTCCACGTTTCTTTGAAGAGATATTCCAGACAATAAAGAAGAGGAGAGGAGAGGAGAGGACAGAATTGTCCCTTAATTGACCTTCCACCTTTCTTTGAAGAGATATTCCAGACAATAAAGAAGAGGAGCGGAGAAGAGAGGACAGAATTGTCCCTTAATTGACCTTCCACCTTTCTTTGAAGAGATATTCCAGACAATAAAGAAGAGGAGAGGAGAGGAGAGGACAGAATTGTCCCTTAATTGACCTTCCACCTTTCTTTGAAGAGATATCCCAGACAATAAAGAAGAGGAGAGGAGAAGAGAGGACAGAATTGTCCCTTAATTGACCTTCCACCTTTCTTTGAAGAGATATCCCAGACAATAAAGAAGAGGAGAGGAGAAGAGAGGACAGAATTGTCCTTTAATTGACCTTCCACCTTTCTTTGAAGAGATATTCCAGACAATAAAGAAGAGGAGAGGAGAAGAGAGGACAGAATTGTCCCTTAATTGACCTTCCACCTTTCTTTGAAGAGATATCCCAGACAATAAAGAAGAGGAGAGGAGAAGAGAGGACAGAATTGTCCCTTAATTGACCTTCCACCTTTCTTTGAAGAGATATCCCAGACAATAAAGAAGAGGAGAGGAGAAGAGAGGACAGAATTGTCCCTTAATTGACCTTCCACCTTTCTTTGAAGAGATATCCCAGACAATAAAGAAGAGGAGAGGGGAGGACAGAATTGTCCCTTAATTGACCTTCCACCTTTCTTTGAAGAGATATTCCAGACAATAAAGAAGAGGAGAGGAGAGGACAGAATTGTCCCTTAATTGACCTTCCACCTTTCTTTGAAGAGATATCCCAGACAATAAAGAAGAGGAGAGGAGAAGAGAGGACAGAATTGTCCCTTAATTGACCTTCCACCTTTCTTTGAAGAGATATCCCAGACAATAAAGAAGAGGAGAGGAGAGGACAGAATTGTCCCTTAATTGACCTTCCACCTTTCTTTGAAGAGATATCCCAGACAATAAAGAAGAGGAGAGGAGAAGAGAGGACAGAATTGTCCCTTAATTGACCTTCCACCTTTCTTTGAAGAGATATCCCAGACAATAAAGAAGAGGAGAGGAGAAGAGAGGACAGAATTGTCCCTTAATTGACCTTCCACCTTTCTTTGAAGAGATATCCCAGACAATAAAGAAGAGGAGAGGAGAAGAGAGGACAGAATTGTCCCTTAATTGACCTTCCACCTTTCTTTGAAGAGATATCCCAGACAATAA
The DNA here is from genome assembly GCF_035149785.1 of Candoia aspera. Lineage (NCBI taxonomy): Eukaryota > Metazoa > Chordata > Lepidosauria > Squamata > Candoiidae > Candoia > Candoia aspera. Next base: position 112,182,728 of record NC_086156.1, on the reverse strand, counting down.
AGAAGAGGAGAGGAGAGGACAGAATTGTCCCTTAATTGACCTTCCACCTTTCTTTGAAGAGATATCCCAGACAATAAAGAAGAGGAGAGGAGAAGAGAGGACAGAATTGTCCCTTAATTGACCTTCCACCTTTCTTTGAAGAGATATCCCAGACAATAAAGAAGAGGAGAGGAGAAGAGAGGACAGAATTGTCCCTTAATTGACCTTCCACCTTTCTTTGAAGAGATATCCCAGACAATAAAGAAGAGGAGAGGAGAGGACAGAATTGTCCCTTAATTGACCTTCCACCTTTCTTTGAAGAGATATCCCAGACAATAAAGAAGAGGAGAGGAGAAGAGAGGACAGAATTGTCCCTTAATTGACCTTCCACCTTTCTTTGAAGAGATATCCCAGACAATAAAGAAGAGGAGAGGAGAGGACAGAATTGTCCCTTAATTGACCTTCCACCTTTCTTTGAAGAGATATCCCAGACAATAAAGAAGAGGAGAGGAGAAGAGAGGACAGAATTGTCCCTTAATTGACCTTCCACCTTTCTTTGAAGAGATATCCCAGACAATAAAGAAGAGGAGAGGAGAAGAGAGGACAGAATTGTCCCTTAATTGACCTTCCACCTTTCTTTGAAGAGATATCCCAGACAATAAAGAAGAGGAGAGGAGAAGAGAGGACAGAATTGTCCCTTAATTGACCTTCCACCTTTCTTTGAAGAGATATCCCAGACAATAAAGAAGAGGAGAGGAGAAGAGAGGACAGAATTGTCCCTTAATTGACCTTCCACCTTTCTTTGAAGAGATATTCCAGACAATAAAGAAGAGGAGAGGAGAGGACAGAATTGTCCCTTAATTGACCTTCCACCTTTCTTTGAAGAGATATTCCAGACAATAAAGAAGAGGAGAGGAGAGGACAGAATTGACCCTTAATTGACCTTTCACCTTTCTTTGAAGAGATATTCCAGACAATAAAGAAGAGGAGAGGAGAGGACAGAATTGACCCTTAATTGACCTTTCACCTTCCTTTGAAGAGATATTCCAGACAATAAAGAAGAGGAGAGGAGAGGACAGAATTGACCCTTAATTGACCTTCCACCTTTCTTTGAAGAGATATTCCAGACAATAAAGAAGAGGAGAGGAGAGGACAGAATTGACCCTTAATTGACCTTTCACCTTTCTTTGAAGAGATATTCCAGACAATAAAGAAGAGGAGAGGAGAGGAGAGGACAGAATTGTCCTTGAATTTACAAATGTCTTTGGATAAAACAGTCACAAGCTCCATTCACAGGATAGATGTCTTTGAAACTATACTGAGATTATGAGCAAGTTCTTAGAGGAGTCAGGAGAATACAGGAAATTAAAGAAATAACGGGTTATGTCTCATTTCAAATCTTGACATTAAGATTGACAAGGACCACCCGAGAATTATTTAATAGCTACTAAAGAGAAAGACTGGGAAGTCATAGGTGATTTCAAAAGGAAAAAAATGCAGTGTTAACATAATGCAAACTAAAATCTAACAGAAAAGAAAAACAGAAAGAAAATGTGCAAAAAGAAAAGAAGAAAAAGAAAAAGAAAGAAAAGACAAAAAGTAACTTCCAATCCAACCTTTATCCATCCACAAATCCAAAAATAATTCACATTTCTGTCCAATGTCAGGAAACGGCTCATAAACGTTTCCAGCATTTTATAGAAATCTTTCTTATTTTAACTTTGATCAAACCAGTCAACTTTATATTCTTCCATTTTGCTCAATATTCCAGCATTCTTGATCCTTAATATGACATTAAGGTGCTGTCGTTGGAACTGGTCTCCATCCAAATGTTCCTTATCCTTTCTCAAAAATCTTTCCAAGTCTTTGACCGCCCTCTTTTGTGAGCCCCGTATTAGGTCATTTCCCAGCTCTTCGTCCATCTCTTCACTTAATATTTGTATTTCATCTCCATTTTTCTTCTCTGCCTTATAGTCATCTCTTCTGTTTTATTTTCCAGTATTTCTGCAAAGGATATAGGTGTGTGGTTTTTTTTTTTACGCCTTCATGCTGTCATCCTGTAGATCCTTTGAAATTGTTCTTCGCATATCTCAGTTCTTCATTGAGATCTCTGTTGAATAATGCATTTGCACAAGCAGATACTGTTGCTGTTCTTGTAGCTGCAAACTTTTCCCCCAGTTTCTTCAAAAATCCTTTGAAATGTCTTAAGTGTGACAAGATCCACTTTCCTGTTGTTGCTGTTGTTGTTTTCCTGAAGTGCTGCTCAAAAAATCTTTTTTTTTAAATAAATAAATTCCAAAGTTGAGGTTCAACGAACCCAGCTTCCATATTGGCTCCACTGCGGTTGAGACCTTGAAGGGTTTCCTCATCTCCCAGCACCCACCCCGGGAGTCTACTGGTGTCCTGCAGCCTCTTTGCGAGCAGCAGCTATCCGGAGCACAAGTGGGTGATATCTCATCCACTCTGTTTCGGGAGAGACAAGAGTTTTTATAACTATTAATGAACTACCCAGTTTATTCCATTGATCTGAGAGTTCCTTCATTTCCCCAGCCAAAATGCTAACCAGGTTAAGAGATCAGCTCTGGACTCCACTTTCTTTGATTGAGATTCATCTGCTGCTTCTCATTCCAATTACACAAATTTAACCTTCTGTGACTGAATCAACTTGGAGAGCTGCTCTGAGGAAGAGAAGGTTTTTGCCAGGCTTCAGACTCACTTCCTCCCACTGTGTCCCTCGCACAGTAATAGACTGCCGAGTCCTCTGGCTTCAGGCTGTTCATTGGCAGATACAACTGTCTGCGGGAATCTTCCCTGGAGATGGTGAAGTGCCCCTTGACATTGTCTGAGTAGTAAGTGTCAGATGTACCCATTGCTGCAACCCATTCCAGTTGTTTTCCTGGAGCCTCTCTCACCCAGCCCATGTAGTAGCTGCTGAAGGTGAACCCAGAGGCTTGGCAGGAGAGGCGGAGGGACTCTCCAGGCCTTCTCACGTCCCCTCCGGGCTCCACCAACTGGACTTCTGCCAGAATTCCTAAACAATAAAATGTGTTTCAATGAGACTTCCTGAATACAAAATCAGAAATTGAAGGAAATGCTGTAGAGAGGGAAGTATTACCTTGGAGCATAACGAATAAGGACATCGATTTTAGCCACAGGATCACTTTTCCTCTGTTTAATGAATGGAGGGGAATTGGCAGGAAAGGATTCAGGAAAGTGCAAACTTTGTGTTGGTGGGGATGGCCTGAACAGGGGAATTCTTGGGGCTTCTTTAAAGAGGAAACTGTGTTTTGATTTGCATATTGCTTGGGATAAAAGAGCCCCTCAGCGCCTTGATCTCATAGATTTCGTTGCACAGATCTGATACTAGTGATTTCAGCATTTATTTCCAATTCTATGAAAACTGAACGCAAGGTTTGTTTTTTGTTTTTTTGGACTGTGAGGACTTAGGGGAAAGGGCAGGTTTACATTAGAGTAATTAAAAGATAGAGAAGTCCAATTTCCCCACTTCTCCAAAGTGATTCAAGTCAACAGAGAAATAACAGGCACTAAGGACTTTTGAAAGAGACATTTTAGAGCTAGAACATGAAAAGAACAGCAGATCTGAGTTTGGGATAATTTTCCAACTTCCTTGCCCTTTTGAGGACACCCAAAAGAAAGCCAACCTAGCTATGAGGCAGAATTTGTATGTCGGAGTTGAATCAGAGAAGTCACAGGGAGAAAAAAAATTAGATAAAGCCAGTGGTTTGTTCTTTGCTTATTAGATTGGTTTTTAACTGAGAAGTAGTTTGGATTTTATATATTCCTTGTCTTTGTTTACTATTTTGATTTCTGTTCTTATCAGTTGCTGGTTGCCCAGAGTTAATTCAGCAAAATAGGCAGCAATATTAATTGAAATAATAACAATCATAACAATAATAATAGCAACAATAGTAAGACACGACTTCATGGTAAGGATTGTAGCCTCCTGAGGTGTGAAGTGTTCTTGAGACCTTTTCAGTAAACAATTAAAGAAATAACTGAAACAGGAATGAGGCCTCCAAAACGAGGCCAACTCCAATGGCACTTGCTTTATCTCCCTACCCCACCCCCACCCCACACACAGGCAAGGGGATTCAGTGTGGCGATGCGGCCCTCAGGGGTGGGAAGTGAGGAGGGTAGGCCTTGGCCCAATTCCACACAGAGATTCTTTCCAGGCAAAATTCTCCTCAGTACGCCTATGGCTCTTTGGATGTTTGGAAGGATTATTCCACATTGGCATTTCCTGCCTCCAGCCATGACCCTATATTGTATCCCATTCCAGTATTCTGTCTGAAGCCAGTCTCATCCAGATCAGATCGCAAGCACTGAAGTTGAAATTGGAAACTTCAGGCCATATTAATAATTCTGTCTTTCCTTCCAGCAAACTCTCTGGTTCGATACCTGAGAAAAAAGGGTCCTAAAGGTCTCACTAGAGGGCTGATTTCTTCTTCTGTTGTAGATGGACAGAAGACATCCCCCTCTAATGGAAGCAGAGGAGACAAATTGGGGCAAAAGTATTGCATTTGTCCTTCTCCTCTCAGTCCACCCCCTATGCTCTATTGGAGTTGGCCGGAAAATGGACAGAGAAACCCAAGTTATTTTTATAATAAATTACTTCTTGATGAAATAAATTAGAACCTATAGTTAGGTATACATTGGAATTCAAAGAGCATCTTCTCAGAATTTTCAGGGGGATAAAGGTGGAGAGAAGTCCAAGAGAAGGGAAGGGCAGTGCTCCCTCAACATCTTGGCACCCCTCAATGGAGCTCACTGCAATGTGTCACTGACTACAATCACAATTTGGAAATGAGGAACAAGTGATTGATCACTATGAATGACCAAAGGTGCATTTCTTTCAGGGTAAGTAAAACTGTGCATTGCAGCTCTTCACCAATTCAGAAAAGTATTTCGAGAATCAACTCTTCAACCCAATATGGACAAGAAGTTTTTGAATAGCCACTGGAGTAGAACACAATTTGGTTCTAAAATTGTGTTAAACCACTTTTTCTAATCTATAGTTTGTTAAATAAATTAGAATTGATTAGATTCCCACAGAACACTAGGGGAAGAAACAAAAATTTTGCAAAGTGCAGTTCATGGGTCCACTCAACACCCAAAGATATAGTGAAGGAAACCACATTACCATTAGCTTGTCCTTCTCTAAAACTTTTTTTTTCTTTTTTAAAATATTTTTCCTGGTTTTCTCACACCCTAATGGAAAAAAAGATCCCACAATGCCCATGCCAAGATCCCCTCATCATTCATCTTGGCAAGCAGAAATCTTTATCAGGTTTCCAAAAAGTCTCTCAAGTCCCATTGGCAAATCCAGCTTTTTGGGGCTCAGCTGAATTGGAGAGATGCTCTGACCTTAGGCAGGTTTGATCTTTTCTGTGAACTTTTATGATCAGTATAGAAAAAATAATGTGACTCGAAAATGAGACAAATGAGACACTGGATTTATTTCCCCACCCGGCTCGACCTCATGGATAGCCAAAGCAAGTAATCTGACAACACAGCCCCCTGCTCTGAAATTTCAGGAGGACAGGAATGTAGCTTTATTTCCAGGCTGTAACTGGGGCAGCTTCAGCAAGGATCGTTACCTTGTTGTGGTGCTGGAGCTTGAGCACCTCAATGATCCCATGAGCTAAACTGTGAAGGGTCACCCAGGACGGGAAGGTCATGAAAAAGAGGTCAGACTAAATGCGATCCCTGGGGAAGATAATGGCATTGCACCCCAGTATTCTTGCCGTGAAAACTAAATGGATCAGTACAACCGGAGATATGTCAGTATACCATCAGAAGATGAGAACCCCAGGTCGGAAGATGGTCAAAATGCTACTGGGGAGGAACAGAGGATGAGTTCAACTAGCCCCAGACGTGATGACGCAGCTATCTCAAAGCCAAAAGGATGGCTAGCGGCCGACGGTGCTGGTGTTGAACGGCGAATCCGATGTTCTAAGGATCAACACACCCTTGGAACCTGGAATGTAAGATCTATGAGCCAGGGCAAATTGAATGTGGTTATTGGTGAGATGTCAAGATTAAAGATAGACATTTTGGGCATCAGTGAAGTGAAATGGACTGGAATGGGCCACTTCACGAGAAATGACCACCAGATCTACTACAGTGGACAAGAGGACCACAGAAGAAATGGAGTAGCCTTCATAATTAATAGTAAAGTGGCTAAAGCAGTGCTTGGGTACAATCCAAAAAAGGATAGAATGATCTCAATTCGAATTCAGAGCAAGCCATCTAACATCACAGTGATCCAAATATACGCCCCAACCAAAGATGCAGAAGAAGCTGAAGTAGAGCAGTTCTATGAGGATCTGCAGCACCTACTGGACAACACACCTAAAAGAGTTGTTATTTTCATCATGGGAGACAGGAATGCTAAGGTGGGCAGTCAGATGACACCTGGAATTACAGGAAAGCATGGCTTAGGAGAACAAAACGAAGCAGGACATAGGCTGATAGAATTTTGCCAAGACAACTCACTCTGCATAACAAACAGTCTCTTCCAACAACATATGAAATGGCTTTATACATGGACTTCACCAGATGGACAACACCGAAATCAGATTGACTACATTTTTGCAGCCAAAGCTGGCGGACATATGTACATTCGGTAAAAACAAGACCTGGAGCTGACTGTAGTTCGATCACGAACTTCTTCTTGCACAATTTAGGATCAGACTAAAGAGATTAGGGAAGACCCACAGATCAGCCAGATATGAGCTCACTAATATTCCTAAGGAATATGCAGTGGAGGTGAAGAATAGATTTAAGGGACTGGACTTAGTAGACAGGGTCCCGGAAGAACTCTGGAGAGGAGTTTGCAACATTGTTCAGCAGGTGACAATAAAATATATCCCAAAGAAAAAGAAAACCAAGAAGGCAAAATGGCTGTCTGCTGAGACACTAGAAGTAGACCAACAAAGAAGGAAAGCAAAAGGCAACAGTGATAGAGGGAGATATGCCCAATTAAATGCAACATTCCAGAGGCTAGCCAGAATAGAGTAGGAATTACTGTTAAACAAGCAATACGTGGATCTGGAAGAAGACCATTGAATAGGAAGGACAAGAGACCTCTTCCAGAAAATTAGAAACATTGGAGGTAAATTCCAGGCAAAAATGGGTATGATCAAAAACAAAGATGGCAAGGACCTAACAGAAGAAGAAGAGATCAAGAAAAGGTGGCAAGAATATACAGAAGACCTGTATACAAAGGATAACAATATTGGTGATAGCTTTGATGGTGTGGTCAACGAGCTAGAGCCAGACATCCAGAAGAGTGAGGTTGAAAGGGCCTTAAGAAGCATTGCTAATAACAAGGCAGCAGGAGATGACGGCATCCCAGCTGAACTGTTCAAAAACTTGCAAGATGATGCTGTCAAGGTAATGCATGCTATATGCCAGCAAATTTGGAAAACACAAGAATGGCCATCAGATTGGAAAAAATCAACTTATATCCCCATATCAAAAAAGGGAAACACCAAAGAATGTTCGAACTATTGAACAATGGCACTCCTTTCACATGCCAGTAAGGTAATGCTCAAGAACCTGCAAGGTAGACTTCAGCAACTGATGGAGCGAGAATTTCCTGATGTACAAGCTGAGTTTAGAAAAGGCAGAGGAATTAGGGACCAAATTGCCAATATCCGCTGGATAATGGAAAAAGCTAGGGAGTTTCAGAAAAACATCTATTTCTGTTTTATTGACTATTCTAAAGCCTTTGACTGTGTGGACCATAACAAATTGTGGCAAGTTCTTAGCGGTATGGGAATTCCAAGTCATCTTGTCTGCCTCCTAAAGGATCTGTATAACTACCAAGTAGCAACAGTAAGAACAGACCACGGAACAACGGACTGGTTTAAGATTGGGAAAGGAGTACAGCAGGGTTGTATACTCTCACCCTACCTATTCAACTTGTACGCAGAACACATCATGCGACATGCTGGGCTTGAGGAATCCAAGGCTGGAGTAAAAATCGCTGGAAGAAACATTAACAATCTCAGATATGCAGATGATACCACCTTGATGGCTGAAAGTGAAGAGGAACTGAGGAGCCTTATGATGAAGGTGAAACAAGAAAGTGCAAAAGCTGGCTTGCAGCTAAACCTCAAAAAACCAAGATTATGGCAACCAGCTTGATTGATGACTGGCAGATAGAGGGAGAAAACGTAGAGGCAGTGAAAGACTTTGTATTTCTGTTTGCGAAGATTACTGCGGATGCTGACTGCACTCAGGAAATCAGAAGACCTTCAATTCTAGAGAGGAGAGCAATGACAAATCAGAGACATCACACTGACAAGAAAGGTCCACATAGTTAAAGCAATGGTACTCCCTGTAGTAACTTATGGCTGCGAGAGCTGGATCATAAGGAAGGCTGAGAGAAGGAAGATCGATGCTTTTGAACTGTTGTGTTGGAGGAAAATTCTGAGAGTGTCTTGTACCGCAAGAAGATCAAACCTCTCCATCCTCCATGAAATGAAGCCAGACTGCTCACATGAGGGAATGATATTAAAGGCAAAAGTGAAATACTTTGGCTGCATAATGCGAAGACAGGACACCCTGGAGAAGATGCTGATGCTATGGAGAGTGGAGGGCAAAAGGAAGAGGGGCTGACCAAGGGCAAGGTGGATGGATGATATTCTAGAGGTGACAGACTCGTCCCTGGGGGAGCTGGGGGTGTTGACAATTTACAGGAAGCTCTGGCCTGGGCTGGTCCATGAAGACATGAAGAGTCAGATGCAACTAAATGAATAAACAACAAAACTGGAGGAGAGTAGACATGAAGGTTCTCCTGGAGATCGAAGCAGGTCTCTTGTCCTTGGTACCAGTCTTTCACAGACTGTATAAACACCATAGACGCAGACATCAGGTTCACCAGGGAAGACACCAAGGACAACAGACTGGCATTCCTAGACTGTGAGGTTCTTATTGGGACCTGTGGCAAGCTAGAAATACAGATGTACAGGAAACCCACACACAGAGACCAAGACCTGATGTTTGACTCCCACCATCCACTGCAGCACAAAATAGGAGTCATCAGGACATTACGTCACAGGGCAGAAACCATCCCCACCTCCTTGGACGCCACAGAGGAAGACAACCAGCACCTGAGGACAGCCCTGAAGGCCTGTGGATGTCCAAATTGGGCCTTCATTAAAACTAACTCTACACCTAGACCTAAAACAATGGCTGACAGGGCTGAGACCCAGAATCAGTGGACAAACCTTGTCATTCCTGACATGGCCAGCATTGTAGGTAATCACCTTTCTACCTCAAATTAAATTTAAACTTTTAAAAAACTTCCCAGGTTATTCTATTGCCCTGATTTTTCCTTGGTCTCTCCTAGCAAACTGCTCACCAGGTACCACAGTGATAATGCTAAGACCAGGCCTGAATTCCCACTTGCTATGATGGATATTCATCTGCTGCTTCTCATTCCAATTACACAAATTCAACCTTCTGTGACTTTAGGAACTTGTAGAAGTGATCAGAGGAAGGGAAGGTTTTTGCCAGGCTTCAGACTCCCTTCCTCTCACTGTGTCTCCTGCACAGTAATAGACTGCCGAGTCCTCCGGCTTCAGGCTGTTCATTTGCAGATACAGCTGGCTTTTGGAGTTGTCGCTCGAGATGGTGAAGCGCCCCTTGACTTTATCTGAGTAGTCAGTGTTAGATGAGCCTGTAATTGTGCCGGCCACCCATTCCAGTCCTTTTCCAGGGGCCTGCCTCACCCAGACCATGTAGTAGCTGCTGAAGGTGAAGCCAGAGGCTTGGCAGTAGAGACGGAGGGACTCTCCAGGCCTTCTCACGTCCCCTCCGGACTCCACCAGCTGGGCCTCTGACAGGACACCTAAAATAAAAGTTGTTTTAATGAGCTCTCCTTTATGCAAGAATTAAAATGGAAAGGACCTGAATAGGAGGGAAACAATTACCTCTGACGACTGCTAGTAAGGACACCAAATTCAGCCACAGGATCATTTTTGATCCCGTTAAAGTATAGAGGGGAATTGACAGGAAAGGATTCAGGAGAGGGCGCAAACTTTGTGTTGGTGGGTGTAGCCTGAAAAGAGACACCCTGGGGCTCCTTTAATGGGGAAATTGTGGCCTGATTTGCATATCGCTCAGCATAAAAGAGCCCCTCGGGGCTTTGAGGTATAGATGTCTTTTGACACACCTTTCACACATGGGACATAGGAGAAAGGGCCAGTTTAGACTGGAGTAAGAAAGCAAGATCTGACACTACCTCCTCATTTCAAAAAAGTGTTTTAAGGTGACAGAAAGAAATCATGCCCTGAAATTTCCTTAAATAGGCACGTTAGAGACCAGACATGAACAGGATGGCCCATGTGAGTTCAGACTTGTTGCTCCCAAGGTTTTCCCTTGACCCTGTTCTTTGGAAGAAAACCAAAATAAGTGAACGCAGATCAAGCCACGAGGCCCAGTTTGTAAGCCACATTTGAATTTTACAGAAACATCCAAGTCTCCTTTTTGGAATAATCATAATAAAAAATATTAGTTTGGTTTTTAACTTGGCAACTGCATGGTTGTCGTATATGTATAGGTAGGTTGCCGTTTTTATGGGCTTCTTATGTGTTATTAGCTGCCTATAGTTAATTGATACTAATAACAATAAAAATGCCTCTCCTACACTTACTTCATGGACTGAGAGATACAAAAAAATTACTTTGCATTTTCCAAAAAAAATAGTTTTTTCTATATTTAGCAAAGAACATCTGTTGTGTATTGAGATATGGTTTCATGAGAGAAATGTAATCTCTTGGGATGTTAAATTTTCTTGAGGTCTTTTCAGTGAACTCTTAGGAAAATGAGAGTAAATGTAATGATGCCTCCGAAGTGAGACAAGGCCTGCAGACCCTTCCTTTGTTCTCCTCCCCCACCCCACAACATGCAAAGTGATTCCGAGTGGCAACACTGCCCCCTGGTGTAAAACCTGAGGAGGGGAGGCATCTCCATAACTTTCCCTTGAGTGTCTTGCATTAAAAATTTAGGGCTAAAAATAAATGAAAGATCTCCAGGAAACTTTATCTATCTATCTATTTATTTATTTGTTTATTCAATTTATAATGCCACTCGTCTCAACTAGTGACTCTGGGTGGCTAACAACATCCCTGGGTGGATATCAGGTGGCAGCAGGAACTGCCAGGCCACTATTGAAGGCAGGAAGAGAGTCTAAACTCTCCAGAACCAGAAGGCCCCTGGGAGAGGGTCTCTTCAATTCTCAACTTTTGAGCTTCTTTGCTCTGCCCAGCTCTGGGGAGGGAGTGTCAGAATTAAGGGAATTGAATAAACATTAACACAGAAGAGATCACAAATGAGCAACATATAGAAAATTATTTAACTGAGGAGAGATGGTTGTATTCAGAGGATTAAATGGGAATGAACTGAAATATTCATCAAGGAAGAAATGTAGGAAAGGAATCCTTATCTGTTCCTCTGAGGAAATTTTAACTTAAAAAAAAGAAAAGAAAAGCTTCCTAGTCTATTCTACTGCCCTAATATGTCCTTCTTGTCCCTCGACCAAGTGCTAAAAATTTTCAACGTTGCTTTTACCAAGATCAGCTCTGGGCTACCACTTGCTTGCATGGAGTTTTATCTGAACCTTCTTGGTTATGAAACACACAGTGAACCTTCTGTGACTGAACCAACTTGGAGAGCTGCTCTGAGGAAGGGAAGGTTTTTGCCAGGCTTCAGACTCACTTCCTCTCACTGTGTTTCCTGCACAGTAATAGACTGCCGTGGCCTCTGGCTTCAGGCTGTTCATTTGCAGATACAGCTGGCTGCAGGAATCATCCCGGGAGATGGTGAAGCGTCCCTTGACTTTGTCCAAGTAGTAAGTGCTAGATGAGCCTGTAGTTATGCGGGCCACCCATTCCAGTCCTTTCCCTGGAGCCTGTCTCACCTAGCTCATCCAATGGCTGCTGAAGTCAAAGCCAGAGGCTTGGCAGGAGAGGCAGAGGGACTCTCCAGGCCTTCTCACATCCCCTCCAGACTCCACCAGCTGGGCCTCTGACAGGACACCTAAAAAAAAAAAAGTACTTCAATGCAATGTCCTGCATACCAGGACTAATATGGAAACATCCTGAAGAGGGAGGAAACAATTACCTCTGAGGACGGCTAGTAAGGACACCAAGTTTACCCAGAGGATCATTATTGCTCCCTCGAGTGAATGGAGGGAACAGACAGTTGAGGATTTGGGAGAATGCACAAAGTTTGTATTTGTGGGTGTAGCCTGAAAAGGGAATCCATGGGGCTCCTTTATAGAGGAAATTGTGACTCGATTTGCATATTAATTCTGATAAAAGAGCCCCTCAGGGCACTGATCTCAGAGATCTCTGTGCACACAGCTTACAAGGACGATTTTCAACATAATTTTCCAGCCCTAAGGAAAGTGAAGGCAAGAGGGTTTTTCGTTTTGTTTTGTTTTTGCTTTGAGGACATTGGAGAATGAGTAATTAAAGAAAGACATGCAAAATTTCACCACTTCTCAAAAGTGATTCAGTGTAGCAGAGAATGAAGTTGCACTAAGAATTTTTGGAAGAGACGTGTTTGGGATAGAAAATTCATAGAGCAGCACATCTTATTTCAGGAAAATTTCTTCACCTTCCCTCCCTTAACCAGGCACTCCTGAAGAAACCCAAAAGAACTCAATGCAGACCAAGCCAGGAGGAACAATTTTTTGGCAGAGTTTAATGAGAGAAATCACAGGGAGAGAAGAAGTAGTTTGAACCTTTGGGTGTTCTTGCCCTGTTAGATGGGTTCTTAGGTTGGTAGTTGTATGAATTGAATATATTGCTTGGTTTGGGCTGGTATTTTGCGTTGTGTTTTTATCAGTTGCTAGTTGCCCAGAGTTAATTCGGCAAGGTGGGCTGACATAAAAATTGAAATACTACTACTACTACTACTACTACTACTAATAATAATAATAGCAGCAAGAGCAGTAGTAATACCATATACTACTAAAAATGCCAGCAAGTACAGTCTCTCTCTTGGCTGAGAAATTCTACTCAATCACTTCGTATGCCCCAAAGGATTCAGTTGCTCTATATTTAGCAAAGCACATCTGTTGTCGACTCAGACATGGCTTCATGGTGAGGACTGTTGCCTCTTGAGATGGGACATTCTCTTGAGACCTTTTCAGTGAACTCATATGGAAATAACAGAAAAAAACAAGGATGCCTCCAAAAGGAGACTATATCTAATGCCCCTTCTTTTATTCCCTACACCCCCACCCCCACCCCACACACGGGCAATGCGATTCAGGGTGACACCACTGCCCCCTGCTGTGGAGGGTGAGGAGGGGCGGCATCTGCCTGATTCTCCAAGGAGATTCTGACATCCCAGGAGGGGAAGTGAGGCTGAGAAGCAATGAAGGCCCTCTTCTTCCCTCATCCTCAGTTTACTCTAGGTAGACAGACTTGGAAAGATGCAACATTTATCGTAATCGGCTCTATACTAGTTTGAATTCTTTGTGATGGGAGAATAATTCTTTGTGTTGCTTCTGAATCTCCTCTCATTAAGTGTTATTGGATCACTGTGGTTATCATTTAGATGAGACATGGAGGAAAATATTACGTTACCTTTTGCTTCATTCCTTTATTTCTCCAAAATCTGTCCCATTTCCATAAATGAAACTCCCCTTCATCCTTTCAGGGAAGAAAAAAAGGAGCATTACTCACTGAGACAAAACCAACCAAAAACTATGAAGACTTGCACTGGCCCTATAGAGGACCTTCTAAGGGAAGTGTGGCAATATAATATAATATAAAAATAAATAATAGGTAATGTAAAACAGTTTAAAAATAAATTCATAAAGGAACCCCCCTGTGAGTCAGACCCTTGGGATTTCCCACTCCCTGGGTCACACCTCAAACAAAAGACATCACCTCTCCTTAACTCATCCTCCTCTTTCTTCTATGAACTTGAACATCCTGATTGCTGCTTGCAAAAAGTGCTAAACTTTCTCCTTATTGTCGCTTTCCATCTGTTCTATCTATGACATTACATTATTTATTTTTTGTTATTTTTTTTTACAATTATCAATCCACCAAAGAAGACCAAGCCTGTTTTCGCCAGTGAGGCAAGGCTGCCCCATTTCTCATCCATCCTAGCTTTCCTCAAAGAAAATAGGATTCACAGTCCTCTCCTCTCCTCTCCTTTCTGATATTTGTGGTATGTTGCAGGGGAATATATATTTTTTTACCTTGTCTTCTTTATCATCTCCATTCAACTTCATTGGCTAAGTATGGTTTACACTGGCATGAGTTGTTGTTTATTCATTCAGTCGCTTCCGACTCTTCATGACTTCATGGACCAGCCCACGCCAGAGCTTCCTGTCAGTCGTCAACATCCCCAGCTCCCCCAGGGACGAGTCCGTCCCCTCTAGACTGTCATCCATCCACCTTGCCCTTGGTCAGCCCCTCTTCCTTTTGCCCTCCACTCTCCCCAGCATCAGCATCTTCTCCAGGGTGTCCCGTCTTCTCATTATGTGGCCAAAGTACTTCAGTTTTGCCTTTAATATCACTCCCTCCAGTGAGCAGTCTGGCTTTATTTCCTGGAGGATGGACTGGTTGGATCTTCTTGCAGTCCAAGGCACTCTCAGGATTTTCCTCCAGCATCACAGTTCCAAAGGATCTATCTTCCTTCACTCACATAGCATAAAATGGTATCTGTTTTTATTTGCTATATATTAAATTACTATTTAGCGAATTGTTCCTATGTTTTTAAGATCCTCTTTATTATGACCACACTTATTCCCTTTTCTCATTTTGTACCCCCCAAATACTTTCACTGACTTAAGGCCACACAAGTGTAGGACAAAATAAACAAAGAAACAAAAATAATATAAATTCATGTATTTAACAAATGCAAAATTCCAATTTATGACAAAAAAGGGGGGGAGGAACATTATTTCATCCTTTCCAATTCTTCTTCTATTCCCTTCCTTGAATTTCCTTGAAAATACAAGAAAAGAAAAGAAAAGAAAAGGTAAAATATTGAGAATAACCTTTTTGTTTTGTTTTCTCTATAAGTAAAATTTATCTATACATTTTTATTAAACATTGTTAACATGCAGAATGAAAAAGGAACTCTTCAAATGTCAAAAAAACAAGTTTAATGTGTTTAGAAAAGGGAACATACAAGGACACTAGAAAAAAAACCAAGAAAGAAGAAGGAAAGAGAATACAATCTACCTTTCAGTTTATACTGATCAATAGTTAACTCCCTGCTAATAAATGCATGGCTGTAATATAGTCAGGACAATATATTATTATCGGACATCATGAAATTGCCAATATGTGTGACTGACACAATCTACAAAACAGCTCTGAGCAACAGAATCTTTGCTCAGATATCAGATTTGCCGCCTCTCAGCTCGTTCTGCTCATGGAAAACACCTGGGGAAGTCAAGCAAGGGTTTCCCTCTTCTGTTGCCTCCATGACCAGCACTGTTTAATCTCTGCTTTAGCCTCATGGAAGCAGCAGGAGAAGGAGGCAAGTTCACACAGTCGCAGGCCTTATTTCAGCCATTGGCAGACCTCACAGTGGGCTCTCTCTGGACCATCCCTGCCTCCTTCTGACTGCAGATGGAGAGGGTCCTACACCTCCAGTTCAAGGAGGGAGCACCTCTTGGGGGCTCTAATTTCCCTCAGGAATATTTTGGATAACATTCATCCCTGACTCCTTCTCCTCTTCCTCTGCTCTATTTTTGATACAGGATTTCTTGGTGTGTCCTATGACTGATCTTGGTTCATGAGTTGTGACATTTGCAGAAGGAATGGGTCATGCTTTACCCTCCCTTACCCCCAAACAGTTTCTTCATGACCCAAAGCCCCACGTACCTTTGAAAAGCCCAGAGAGACCAGTGAAATCGCATAGAAGGATTGAGCCTCCCTCCCAGTCTTTCTGCCCAGAGGGAAAACTCATACCGACACAGGGTGCCCGCACAAACAGAGACTGGGTCAGCGCTGATCACTGCCTTTCCACAGGTTGAATATTAGTGGCTTTTCCACTTCATCAGTGGGGGAAATGAAAGGGCTTTGGATCTACTCATCTGCACGAAGAGCTAAATTCCATTGTTTTTAATTCAGGGCAGGGAAGCCGACTCAGTGTGGACAGCAGCCACTCTCCAGTCCTGATTCTGTCAGGATTCAGCATAACTTCCTCTCACTGTGAGCCTCAAGCACAGCAATACACGGTGGTGTCCTCTGGTTTCAAGCTGTTCATTTGAAGGTAACGCATACTGGAGGCATCTTGCTGGGAGACGGTGAAAGGGCCTTTCACTGAATTGGCATAGGGTTGGCTGCTCCCATCTCTGTCCTCATTAATCCATGCAACCCATTCAAGTCCCTTCTTGGAGCCTGTCTCACCCAGCTCATCTCATCGCGGCTGGAGGTGAAACCCGAAGCTTGGCAGGAGAGACGGAGGGATTCTCCAGGCCTTTTTATACCCCCTCCAGATTCCACCACCTGGA
The DNA here is from genome assembly GCF_035149785.1 of Candoia aspera. Classification (NCBI taxonomy): domain Eukaryota; kingdom Metazoa; phylum Chordata; class Lepidosauria; order Squamata; family Candoiidae; genus Candoia; species Candoia aspera. The sequence goes on along the minus strand of NC_086156.1, from coordinate 112,166,227 downwards.
CCTCCATTTGGACAGCTGGAAAGGAAATATTGATATGTAGAATTGAACTATTCAGCTTACTCCATTCCATTAACCTCAAATATGTAAAAGCCTTTTAGCTTCCATCTTTGGTTGGAAAAAACATTACCTTGGAAGGCTGCTGAAATGGACATGGTTTGGAGCGAAAGCATCATTTTTCTTTCTCAATGTGTCATGGCTCCAGTCCTGAACCCAACGAATCAGCACTCTTGACACAAGCCGTTTAGGAATGGGAAAGAGTCTTTATTGGACTAGTGATTAAAGATTCGAATAACTCAGTGATCCTCAAGTGACAGTATAAGTACATTTGTCCCCCCTCCCACCAAAAGTCTGGCACCCTGCTTCCTTCTCCATCTTGCACCTCTTTGTGCAAATCTATTGACAACATGATCGTGTGCTTTCGTCTGTCCCAGGTGCTGAATCAACATGTCTGAGTGCTGGTGAACTCACAAAGGCTGGTCTGCCGTGTTCTGCACATCTGCCCCTTCCTGCTGTTGCTTCCTGTCAGTGGGCTGACTGGTGCCTCTCTTTCAGTGCCATGCTGGGGTGGCCTGGCAGCAGGCACTTTATGTCAGGATGGCCCCCTGAGGTGGGGGGCATCCGGACACAGTGCGTCAGAGAAGAAGTTCCAGGCAGTCTGGCTTTGGACCTCCAGATAAAGTCTGAGGAGGGCAGGAGATGGTGTCATATAAAGAGGAAGGGTGTCTCTGCGTTTACATACACTTCAGGATAAAAGAGAGACAGAGCTGCTTGGTAGCTGGCCTTCCGAATCTGGACACTTCGATGAATCCCTGCCTTTCAGGCAGATATTTCCTCCATATATCGAATGTGTATTTCACGGTATAGATGTTCAGATGATTATACAAAAAGATTGATTTCCTACCTGCTGTCATGATATTGAATGATGATATCCCATTCCAGGATTTTATCTGAGTCCAGGCTCACCCACATCACACTGCAAACAGTGAAGGTGAAATTGGAACCTTCAGGCCATATTAATATTTTTTTGTTTGTTTCCTTCCAGCAAACTCTCTCATTGGATACCTGAAAGAGAAGAATCCCACAGTACTCAAGAGATGGGTGATTTCTTCTTCTCAAGTATTTATACAGAAGTCCCTCTGTGTTCTGGTTAGACTCAGACAACCAGTGGAATTCAATTAGAAAGCTTTATTTACAAGGAACTATTTATAGTAGTATTTATAGTAGCAATGTCCTTTATTAATTGTTAGTTCAAACCCAAGTGGGCAGTGGTGGAGCTCTGGGCAAGACAATGTTGCCGGGATCAACTTGAGACTGTGGCTCTCTTGGCTCTGCCTGGCTGAGGGGAGAGCGGTTCAGGATTAAGGAGACTGAACATATATCAATGTGGAAGGAAGGAGAAGGGAGCAACATGTAGTAAAGAGTTAGACTGGGGAGACTTGGCAATACTGACAACCAACGGGGACTGAACTGTAAAATAGATCAGGGAAGAATTGGAGGTAATCATCTCTCTACCTCAAATTAAATTTTAACTTTTTAAAAACTGTCCAGTTTATTCTACTGCCCTGAATTTTCCTTGGTCTCCCCTACAAAATAGTTAACCAGGTTCCACACTGATAACTCCAGGTTACTTATTCCCATTGGCCATGATGGACAGGAATATGCTGCTTCTCAGTCCTAATACACACATTCAACCTTGTGTGGCTGAATCAACATGCAGAGTGGCTCTGAGGAATAGAAGGTTTTTGCCAGGCTTCAGACTCACTTCCTCTCACTGTGTCTCGCACAGTAATAGACCGCCGTGTCCAGGGGCTCACTTCCATACTAGTGGTGGTGGAACTTTTCACTAAAATGGCACATTTTATTCCTTGCAAGGACCTCGATCTGCACAAGCCACAGCACAGTTGTTTATGGATCATGTTTTTAGGTATAGAGGCATGGTGAATCACTTGGTGTGTGACAGAGGCCCTCAGTTGACTTCCAGTTTCTGGAGGGCCCTTTTCCAGTCATTACAGGTCCATATCCACCTATCATCATTGCATCATCCAGCTAGTAACGGGCAAGCTGAGAAAATTAAGCAATGGTTACAGCAGTATCGCAGGTGTTACACCACTTATCAGCAAGACAATTGGCCAGCCCTGTTCCCCATGGCAGAATTTACTTATAACAGCTCTGTGCCATCCTCTACCAAGATGTCTCCTTTCCAAGCACTCTACGGGGTTAACCCTCGGGTCTTGCCCACCTCCTCCCAGCAGGGAACTGTTCCAGCCACAGCAGATTTTCTTAAAGAGCAACAAGCCGCACAGGAGTTGTTAAAGGAGCAGCTGAACAGGGCAAAGAGTGCTTACAAGAGAGCTGAAGATGCTCACAGACAAGAGGGGCCAGTGATTGCGGTAGGAGTCAAAGTGTGGCTCTCTACCAAGTTTCTGACCTCTACCAGGCCCTCCTTGAAGTTGGACACTAAGTTTGTGGGCCCTTTCACTGTGGTACAGCAGATAAATACAGTGGCTTATTGCTTAAAGCTGCCAGCATCCATGAAAATCCATTGAGGCTTTCACAGAGCCTTGCTAGCCAAGGACCCTCCCCCAAGTACCTTACAATCGCAAATGCCCCCCCCACTCCAGTAATTGTGGAGGGGAAGGAGGGATATGATGTCGAGGAAATTCTGGACTCTAGCAGGAGTGGAAGGGACATCCATTATTTAATACACTGGAAAGGGTACCCTGAGGAAGAGCGCACATGGGAAAATGCCAGAGTTGTGTATGCACCAGCGCTGGTTCAACGATTCCATCAGCTTTTCCCTCACAAAACCAACCCTCACACTCTACCAGAGATTCCTCACTCGTCTGGGCAAGCAGAGGAATCCCAAGCAGAGGAGTTCCTAAGTTGGCAACCTCCACCCCCGCCAGAGGCTCTGAGGCCAGGGAGAGAGGAGGAGGGGGAGCTGCAGCCCTCCACCTCCGGCTTGCATTTCCCAAGGGGGAGGGGGGAAGAATCTTCTAATTATCTAGCTATTTTCCAGCAGCAGCCACCTGGGCCAGAAGCGTTATCAGACCTGGAGAGCAGCACTGATTCGTCCTTGGAGGAGTTTTCCTTTGAGGAACTTCCATCGTTGCCCAGTTCCCATGGGAGCTTGGAGGGGGAGATGGACTCTCATGAGACCCTGGAGGGAGGAAGGAACTCTGGAAGGGAGGGGCTGAAATGGAATGTGAGTCTGGAGGGGAGGGTGATGTCATGAGGACTGATGGCGAGCAGGAGGGGGCCCCTATCCAGGGGGGGAAACGCATGCGTAGTACTGAGGAGTTAAGCAGCCATTCAAAGAGACACAGATCAGACCCGCCTTAACTTCTGGGGGTTTTCTGTCTGGGTTTTTCCCACGCTTCTTCAGTTTGTTAGGATTTTCTGTCTAATGTAGCAGTAATAAAACACTAGAGACCTATTCCTTGTCTAAGCATGGTTCGTGACTCTTACGACAGGAATTGGCAGGAAAGGATTCAGGAAAGTGCACAAACTTTGTGTTGGTGGGTGTAGCCTGACAAGGGAAACCATGGCGCTCCTTTAAAGGGGAAATTGTGTGTTGATTTGCATATCTGTTGGGGTAAAAGAGCCCCTCATGGCACTGATCTCATAGATCTCTATGCACACACCTTACAGGGGTGATTTTCACATAGTTTTCTAGTACTAGGAAAAGTTCAGGAAAACTGTTGTTCTTCTTCTTTTACTGTGAGGACGTAGGAGAAAGGGGAGGTTTACCTCAGAGTAATTGAAACAAAGACTTGAAAGATTTCACCACTTTTCAAAGCGATTCAAGGTAAGAGAGAATGAACATGCACCAAGAATTTTTGATAGAGAAATGAACAGAGACGCAATTCGGAGTTCAGGAAACTTTTTACATTTCGCCTTAACAATACTGTTTTGTAGAAACCCAAAAGGACTGAACAGAGACCAAGCCACAAGGCACAATTTGTATGTCAGAGTTTAATCAGAGAAATCAGAGGAAGAAAAGAACCAGATCGAGCCAATGGGGTGTTCTTTCTTTATTAGATCACTTGCAACCTTCCCTGCCAGCTTCCCCATTGACTTTCTGGGGATCCGAGAAGATTGCGGAAGGTGATAACGTGATTGCAGCACCCTAGCAACAATATGTAAATGCGAGCTGGTTGCCAAGAGCCAAAAATGTGGTCACATGATCATGGGGGGTGGGGGGGCGTTCCTGCAACGTTTCACGATGGCCAGAAGTACTTTACTGGCCATAAAGTACCCATTCGAAGGCCGTCATTTCTTTCAAAAGTCATTAAGCAACTAGTCGTTAAGTGAGGACTTCCTGTATATTAATGTGGAGGGAACAAGAAAAGAGCAACAAGTAGAAAAGAACTAAACTTGGGAGCGGTGGCGATATTGAGAACCAAAGGGGACTGAACTGCAAAATATCTCAAGGAACAATTGTCGGTAAGGAATCCATATTCCTACCTCAGCTTAAATTTTAGCTTTTTAAAAACGGCCCAGTTTATTCCACTGCCCTGAGATTCCCTTCATCTCCCCTTCCGAAGTTCTAACCACTGTTGGAAGGAAATCTCGTCATCTTCATTCAGAGCTGGGAATAAAAAATGCTCAGGCCGTTGTGTGAACAGGTTGAAAGTTGATTTTCGAAGAGCTGGTACAACAACGGCAGTGGCCACAGTCTGGAATTTCCTACCAGCCCTTTATGTGGACAAGCTTTGCGAGTGTTATGGGAAAGTGTTTCCGCCCTCTAGCAATGTCCGTGCAAGCGCACTTAGCCGGTGGATGGAAAGGGGGCGCTCTCTAGGAACTCTGGGAAGGAGCAATTCCCCGGGGTTCAGAGGGGGGGCACTCTGTGGTGGGGCCCCTGCTGGGTCGGGGTTCCCTTTGCTTGGGGTAGTTTGGCTTCCTGCCGAGCTGGGACCTCTTCATGTTTGGCGCTGCTAAATCGGAAGGTTAACGTTCGGGAGAAGGAATCTTTTGTGGAGATCTCTTCAGCCTAGGAAAAATGTTGACCTGAATGGGTCATTTTATTTGAAAGATATCTGGCTAAATCTGAAAGGGATCTTTTGTCAAAACAGCTGGGTGCTTCCTGTTCCCTTTTCACCTTTTGCCTTGCTTGAGGAGGGAAATCTGTATGGCGGGAAAAGCAGCATTTGGGGAAGAAAGTAAGGAGGAAGACAGAGATCTTGACTCCTTCTGACACCGCATTACCCACAGCGTCTTCAAAGATCAGCTATGGGCTCTCACTTCATACTGTGGAGATTTATTTGCTGCTTCTCACTCCAATTACACAAACTCAACCTTCTGTGACTTAATCAACTTGGAGAGCTGCTCTGAGGAAGGGAAGGTTTTTGCCAGGCTTCAGACTCACTTCCTCCCACTGTGTCTCTTGCACAGTAATAGACTGCCGAGTCCTCCAGCTTCAGGCTGTTCATTTGCAGATACACTTGGCTTTTGGCGTTGTCCCTGGAGATGGTGAAGCGTCCCTTGACTTTGTCTGAGTAGAATTTTCCACTGGAATCGGTATATATTAATGCAACCCATTCCAGGCCTTTCCCAGGGGCCTGTCTCACCCAGCCCATGTGGTAGCCCCCAAAGTTGAACCCAGAGGCTTGGCAGGAGAGGCGGAGGGACTCTCCAGGCCTTCTCACATCCCCTCCGGACTCTACCAACTGGGCTGCAGATTGGACACCTACAAAGAAAGGTGTTTTGGTGAAATCTCCTGTATACATTATTTAAGATGGAAAGGACCTGAATAGGGAGGAAACAATTACCTCTGAGGACTGCTAGGAAGGACACCAAGTTCAGCCACAGGATCATTTTTGCTCCCGTTAAAGGATAGAGGGGACTTGACAGGAAAGGATTGAGGAAAGGGCACAAACTTTGTGTTGGTGGCTGTAGCCTGAAAAGAGACACCCTGGGGCTCCTTTAAAGGGGAAATTGTGGCCTGATTTACATATTGCTCAGCATAAAAGATCCCTTCCTGGCATTGAGGTATAGATGTCTTTCAACACAAATTTCACATACAGGACATAGGAGAAAGGGCAGTTTAGACTGGAATAATCAACGCAAATCTGAGAGAACCTCCTCAATTCAGCTAAGGGTTTGAAGGTGACAGGAAGAAATCATGCCCTGAAATTTCCTTAAATAGCCACGTTAGAGCCCAGACATGGAAAGGATGGCAGATCGGAGATCAGGATGGTTGCTCCACAGTTGTTCCCTTGACCACGTTCTTTGGAAGACACCCAAAATAAGTGAATGCAGACCAAGCCGTAAGGCCCAATTTGTAAGCCACATTTGAATTTTACATAAACATCGAAGTCTGAAAGTTGGAATTAAAAAAAAAATGTATTGGAAGCCTGTTGGGTGTTCCTGATTAGTTTGGTTTTTTACTCAGCAACTCTATGGATTACATACTGTTTTTTTTTTTGGTGGGGGGGAGTTGGTTCCCATTTTGTATGTTCTTTTTATGGGTTATTAGCTGCCCAGAGTTGATTCATACAAATAATAATAAAAATGCCTCTCCTACACTTAGTCTGTTGACTGAGAGACACAAATAATTGACTTAGCATTTTCCAAACAATTCAGTTTGTTCAATATTAACCAAAGCACATCTGTTCTCAACTCAGATGTGGCTTCATGGTGAGGAATGTAATCTCCTGGGATGTCAAATTTCTCTGAATTGCCTTCAGTGGTCTCTCAGGAAAATGAGAGTAAATGTAATGATGCCTCCGAAATGAGACAAGACCTGTAGACCCTTCCTTTGTTCCCCTCCCTGACCCCCACCCCCACCCCACACACATGCAAAGCGATTCCATGTGGCAACACTGCCCCCTGGTGTGCAACCTGAGGAGGGGAGGCATCTAATTTACTTTCCCAGGAGATTCTTGCATTAAGAAATGGTAATTAGGGCTCTGAAGAAATGAAAGAGCTCGAGGGAACTGAAGCCGGTCTAGGGAGTAACCCAAAGCTGCTCTTTTGTTATGTGATAGGAAATTCCTTTTGATGGGTATTCTATGAGATACTGTATTTTCATGAGGTCCTGTATTCTTATTTTTTCTCCTATATATCATGAAATCGTGTAAAAATGAGTTGAGAAGGACCATCTCGGTCGTCTAGTACAAACCATCCCTAACTGGTTGGGAGCCAGACCCTCTCTGCAGACCTCCAACAAAAAGAGGCTGTTCCAACCAGATTAAAGCAGGTCCCCCTCGTTCTTCCCTCGCCCTCCTTTTACCCCAGGCAGACCGGGTTGGAAGGGCTTAGCATTGGTCAAAATCTGCTCTATACCAGTTCTGTATTCTCTCTGAGAGGAGAATAATTCTTAGAACCCCTTTTCCTTTTCTACCATTCATTTGCAAAAGATTTTGCTAAATATGAGACTCAGAGGAAAACATAATTTTATCCTCTTTTTAGTTTTCTTTATTTCTTCAAAATTTATTCCATTTTTCCTAGGTAAATTCCATCTCTACATACACTGGACCATTTCTGGCCATTTTGTATGGTTCACTTAAAGCAGAAGCAGTAACCGAATATAGAGTCCTCCGGAAAAAAAAGAGGCACTCAGTGCTTTGACCTTCCACTTTTCCTTGAAGGTGTATTCCAGAGAGGAGAGGAGAGGAGAGGAGAGGAGAGGGGAATTGTTCCTTAGTTTGCAAATGTCTTTGGATAAAGAGTCTCTTTCTCCATTCACATGACAGATTTCTTTGAAACTATTTTGAAATTATGTGAGCGCTCTCTAGGGGTATTAATTAATATCCTATCTTATATCCTATATTACTAAAGAGACAATGTCATAGAGTATTACCTATTATTATTTTGCTATACTCTATAATATTACTTTTACGCTATACTATTGACTGAATGAATTTGGAGAGTGGCTCTACAGAAGGGACGGTTTTTGCCAGGCTTCCGATTCACTTCCTTTCACTTTGTCTCCTGCAAAGTAATAGACCGCCGAGTCCTCTGGCTTCAGGCTGCTCATTTGCAGATACAGCTGGCTGCGGGAATCATCCCTGGAGGTGGTGAGCCGTCACTTGACTTTGTCTAAATAGGAAGTGGTAGAGCCAAGCATCTCTGGAAATATGCTGGCCAACCTTTCCAGCCCTTTTCCAGGAGCCTGTCTCACCCTGTTCATTTCATAGCTGCTGAAGGAGAATCCGGAGGCTTGGCAGGAGAGACAGAGGGACTCTCCAGGCCTCCTCACGTCCCCACCAGACTCCACCAACTGGCCCTCAGACTGGACCCCTACAAAGAAAGGTCTTTCAGTGAAATCTCCTGTATACAAGCAGAAGACATGGAAAGAACCTGAATAGGCAGGAAACAATTACCTCTGAGGACTGCTAGTAAGGACACCAAGTTCAGCCACAGGATCATGTTTGCTCCCGTTAATGAAAGGAGGGGAATTGATAAGGAAGGATTTGGGAAAGTGCACAAACTTTGGGTTGATTGGTGCGGCCTCAAAAAGGGAAACTGTGGGGCTCCTTTAAAGAGGAAATGGTGCCCTGATTTACATCATGCTTGGGATAAAAGAGCCCCTCAGGGCATCAACTTGCCGGTTTCTTTGCATACATCTTACAGAGGAGATAGATAGGTAGGTAGCTAGATTTATTTGTTTTTTTTCTATTTTTATGATGGTTTTATAATTCTCATTTCTGAGCTGCCCAAAGTCACTTTTACAGTGAGATGGGTGGTATATAAATCTAATACATTTATGTACCACCCGTCTCACTGTGAAAGTGACTCTGGGCAGCTCAGAAATAAGAATTATAAGTCCATCATAAAAATAGAAAAAATACAAAAGAGAGAAGAAGAGAAAAGAGGGAAAATAAAAAGTGGAGAGAGCATTTAAGCCAGCAAGCGTCCCCAGGGCTGCCTATCCCTGTTGGACCCCTGAGGTAGTTGGCACAGCCATGTCTTGACGCTCCTCCCGAAGGCCAGAAAGGTGGGGGCCAGCCTCATCTCGGGTGGGGGGGCAAGAGGTTCTACTGGGCGGGGCAACAGCAGTGAAGGCGGTCCTCTTCCACCCCACCAGTTGGCATTCGTTAGGCAAGGAGGTCCCCAGCGTGCCCTTTCTGCCAGACCAATTATAGATCATTTATATATACAATTGTTATTATATTTATTTATTAATGTTTATTATATATTAATTACATTGATAAATATGAATTATATTTATTTATTATTTGTTGATAATATTTACTAATATTATGTATGCTAATAATTTTATATTGCTATTAAATTAATATTATGTATGTTAATTCTCATGAAGAATTTTGTTTATAATAGTAAAATCTTATACAGCGTAAACTTAGAGAAAGAAAGGAGGATAGGGAGAAGGAGTAAACAGTGGAAGGAGAAAAAAAGAAATAAAAGAGAAGAAAAAGAGAGGAACCTTATAAAGAAAGAGAAATATATAAAGAAGTGACTTCCAACCTTCATCTCAACGAATCAACAAGTTTAGTGACTCTTCACCCTCACTAAAGTAAACCAATGTTCCTTCTTCATCCCACATCCCATCCCTTATGGATAAACCAATCCATAAAGCACCATCTTTTCAGTCCTGGTGTCAGCAAAAAGTCCACAGAGGGTAGCCAGAAGTCACAAGATACCTTCTTTTAACCTGGATCCAATAAATCAATTTTATATCCCTTCTTTTTATGTCTACCAGTCTTAAGCTTTAGTTCATACAAGTATTGTTGTAAGGTTTGATTTCTCTTCATTTCTTCTTTGTCCCATCACATAGAGTTCTTCAAGGCTTTAAGAAGCCTCTTTTGTAGATCCAGTGAAACATCCTTTTCTAAATCATTCTCTTGGCCTGTCAGTTGTAAATCCACTTTTGATACCATCTCTATCTTGTCCGATCTAATTTGTTCTACATCTGACATTTCTTTTGGACATAGTCGATCCATAGAAGCAGACATCATTACTGACATTGTTGATATAATGGCTATTATTTTCTGATTCCATTCTTCAAAAGTCTCCTTCAGTATTCTTATTGGTAGAACATTTTGCACCATCTTGCAGGCCTGTATATTTAATTTTATCTATCTATCTGTCTGTCTGTCTGTCTGTCTGTCCGTCCGTCTGTCTGTCTGTCTGTCTGTCTGTCTATCATCTATCTATCATATTTTGTCACTGCCCTTCTCCCCCCAAAGGGGATAGTCCGGGTGGTTTACAACCAGGATAAAACATTAAAATACCATAAAAAGTATAAATACAAATATAATATTAAAATATCTTTCCTCTGCCTAAAAACTTTAGTCCCCTCTAGTGTCCAGTTTTTGAAATCATGAAGTTGTTTTTCTATGCTCTGTCTTGGAAAAAAACAAAACAGGATCTATTTTCCACGAAAAGCTGTTTGTACTTTATGACTAATTCACAAATCATAATGTGGAAGTTTCAACATTTCCATTTTATCTCTCCGTTTATAACTTTCTAGAATAAAAATCATGTTTAGCTTTTTTTCCCCCAAGATTTTTTATGCTTTTATCATTTTAGGAATAATTCAGAGCCGTGAACATACCTAATAGTCCTTCCTCCTCCCCGTTTGCCGAGAACAGCGACCCTGTGGGCCGAGTTGGGCTGAGAGAGGTTACTGCCCAGAGTTACTGGCCCAGAGTTACCCAGCGGGCTTTAATTCCTAACTCACAGCTTTCTCTTCCTTAGTTCAGATTCTTTAAATCCTGAAGTTTATGATTAACAGTTTCTTTTGTTCAGGATTAAAGGCAGACTGACCTGGCATTTTCAAGCTTGTCATTCTGAAGGTCTCTAACATGGCTGTTGAAATTAACAGATAATAAGTAATATCCAGAAGTGACGAGAAAGTGAGGTTTCCACACTGTAAAAGTCTCCGCTGTGGTTGAGAGGAACACGGCCAATCCCGTCGTTTGCCAGGGTTCAGGCCAGCAGAAACCCCCCCGTCCAGTGGTCTCCTCATGGGGAGCAGCCATCTGGAGCACATCTGGGAAATGTTCCATCCTCTCCTTATCTGGAGGGGTTCCCAGGGACCGGTCTACTTGCTGGTTCCTTGGTCCTTGGTTCCTTGGTCCTCAGATCTGCTTTCTCAAAGCCATCTGCAGTTCACTCTCCCTATCCTGGAAGTACCTTACGGGTGTGATTTTCAAATAACATTCCGGGACAAACAAAAGGGAGGGCAGGTGTGTTTTTGTCTGTTTCTCTGTTGACTGTGAGTTTTTAGGAGACAGAGCAGGTCAACTTTAGAACAAGTAAAACAAACACATCCAAATTTTCATCACTTCCCAAAACTGATTCAAGGTAACAGAGAATAAAGCAAATTGCTTATAGAAACCTGTTAGAGACAGGATATAAAAAAGGCAGGCACATCTTACTCAGGAAATTTGGTACACTACGGATTATTTTACCTTTCTTGTTTGTTTACTTATCTATTGGAAAACCCGAAATATATTAAGAGGCAACAAGCCTTGAGGGAACGATGTGTAGATTTCTTGGAAACAATTTTGATATTATGGCCAAATCCTTGTAAGAGTCAAGATGGGAATTTTTAATTCTTACTAGAGAGGACAAAAGATAGTGTTACATTTGAGAAAATAAAAATCTTGCTTTGCCATGTACGATTGACCGGTTTGATTTTCCTTAGTAATGTAACGACAACTACAGGTCTAGAAGATGAGAACATAGGATTTATTTATTTATGTACCTTTAATTCTATGGTTTAGCAAAGAGGATGTGGGATCCCAGTCCATCCCACACCCCGAGGTCTTCGGTTTGTTTGACTGAACTCCTAAAAAAAAGGTGTTTCAATAAAATCTCCTGTATAAAACAAAACAAAACATGGAAGGAAATTCTGGAGAATGGGAAGAATTACCTGGGAGGACTACAGATGAGGATACCAAGGTCAGCCAAAGGATCATTCTTGGACCCTCTAATGAATGGAGGGGAATTGACAGGAAAGGATTCAGGAATGCGCACAAACTTTCTGTTGGTGGCTCTGGCCTGACAAGGGAAACCATGGGGCTCCTTTCAAGGGGAAACTGTGCCCTGATTTTCATATCACCTGAGATAAAAGGGCCCCTCAGGGCATTGATCTCATGCATTTCCTTGCACACACCTTACAAGGGTGATTTTCACATAACTTTCCAGTCCCAACAATAGACAAGTCAGGCTTTCCTTTCCTTTCCTTTCCTTTCCTTTCCTTTCCTTTCCTTTCCTTTCCTTTCCTTTCCTTTCCTTTCCTTTCCTTTCCTTTCCTTCAGTGAGTTTATAGGAGAAAGGGTTAGTAATTCAAAAAAAGGCTTGCAAAAAATCACCACCTCTCAAAAATGGTTCAAGGATGAACTTGCCCTCAGAATTTTTGAAAGAGACATGTTGGAGATAGAACATGAGAAGAACAGGACATGTCAGTTCAGGAAAAAAAAATTCCCCCTTTCCCTACTAAATATGCCCTTTGGAAGACACCCAAAAGATCTGACGCCATGAGATGGAATTTGTCAGTCAGTCTGAATCAGAGACATCAGAGGGAGAGAAGAAATACATTGAGCCCACAGGGTGTTCTTGGCCTATTAGATTGGCTTTAACTGGGCAGTTGTATGGATTTAATATATTGCTTGTTTCAGGTTGGCATTTTGTGTGGTGTTTTTATCAGTTGTTAATTACCCAGAGTTGATTCAGTAAGATGGGCAGCCATACAAATTGAAAAACTAATGATGGTGACCATAATACTAATGCCAATACTAATAAAATTGCCACCAAATTCTGTCTCTGAGATTGGAACTTAGATTTTTCAGTTTCCTTACATCCAAATGGAAAACAGATCCCACAATGCCCAGGCCTAGATCAGCAATTTGTCCCTCTTGGCACTCAGGCAGCTGTCACAGGTCCCCCTCAAGTCTCCTGGGAAAATCCATCCTTCTGGGGCTGATGTGAATTTCAGAGCGGCTCTGAGCAATGGCAGGATATTGCCAGGCTTCAGACTCACTTCCTCTCACTGTGTTTCCCGCACAGTAATAGACTGCCGAGTCCTCTGGCTTCAGGCTGTTCATTTGCAGATAGAGTTGGCTTTTGGAGTTGTCCTTGGAGATGGTGAAGCGTCCCTTGACTTTGTCCGAGTAGGAAGTACCGGAACCAGAGGTTATGTAAGCCACCCATTCCAGCCCTTTGCCAGGGGCCTGCCTCACCCAGCTCATCCAGGAGCTCCCGAAGTCGAAACCAGAGGCTTGGCAGGAGAGACTGAGGGACTCTCCAGGCCTCCTCAAGTCCCCTCCAGACTCCACCAGCTGGGCCTCTGACAGGACACCTAAAATAAAAGTTGTTTTAATGAGCTCTCCTTTATGCAAGAATTAAAATGGAAAGAACCAGAATAGGAGGGAACCAATTACCTCTGAGGACTGCTAGTAAGGAAACCAAATTCAGCCACAGGATCATTTTTGCTCCCGTTCGAGAATAGAGGGGACTTGACAGGAAAGGATTCAGGAAGGGGCACAGACTTTGTTTTGGTGGGGGTAGCCTGAAGAGAGACACCCTTTGGCTCCTTTAAAGGGGAAATGGTGGCCCAATTTACATATCGCTCAGCATAAAAGAGCCCCTCGGGGCTTTGAGGTATAGATTTAGTTCAACACACCTTCCGCACATGGGACATAGAAGAAAGGGCAGCTTTACACTGGAATAATTAAAGCTTCTGACAGAAGCTCCTCTTTTCAAGTAAGGGTTTTAAGGTGACAGAAAGAAATCAGGCATTGAAATTTCCTTAAATAGCGACGTTAGAGCCGGACATGGCAAGGATGGCAGATCGGAGTCCAGGATGGTTGCTCCACAGTTGTTCCCTTGACCACATTCTTTGGAAGACACCAAAATAAGTGAATGCAGACCAAGCCATAAGGCCCAATTTGTAAGCCACATTTGACTTTTACATAAACATCCAAGTCTCAAAGGTGGAATATAAATAACTGGAAGCCTGTAGAATGTTTCTTCTTCGTTTGGTTTTTAACTCAGCAGCCGTACTGATTACAAATACTGGGGGTTTTTTGGGTTGCCAATTTTATGTTCTTATGTGTTATTAGCTGCCCAGAGTTAATTCATACTAAGACTCATAAAACTCCCTGTCCTACACTTATTCCATGGACTGAGAAACACAAATAAATGACATTGCATTTTCCAAACCATTCAGTTTGTTCTATATTAAGCGAAGCACATCGGTTCTCAACTCAGATGTGGCTTCATGGTGAGGGATGTAGTCTCTTGGGATATTAAACTTTCTGGAGGTCTTTTCAGTGAACTCTTAGGAAAATGAGAGTAAATGTAATGATGCCCATGAAGTGAGACAAGGCCTGTAGACCCTTCCTTTGTTCCCCTCCCCCACTCCCACCCCACACATAGAGAAAGCCATTCAGTGTGACAACACTGCCCCCTGGTGTACAATGTGAGGAGGGGAGACAACTACTTAATTTTCCCAGGAGATTCTTGCCTTCAAAAATAGGAATTATGGCGAAGGGGAAATGAAGGATCTCCAGGAGATCTAAGCAGGTTTAGGGAGAAATCCAAAGCTGATCTTCCATTATATTGTAGGAAATTGCTTTCGATGGGTTACTTTCTGCGAGACTGTATTTTCTGGAGATGGGGAGGTCTTCTCTTTTCTCTTAAATCTCATAAATTTATAGAATGAATTAATTAGGAAAAACCGTCTCGCTCACCTCATAGAAACCGTACTTAAGAGGTGGCCATCCAGGTCCTGCCTGCAGACCTGCCACCAAAAGAGACCCTCTACCCACACTGAGCCAAGGCTGCCCTGCCCCTCCCTCATCCCAGGTTCCCTCTTGGCACACAGGATGGCAGGGTTCATCATTCTGATTTCCTCCACCAATCCAGAGGCTTGGCCGGAGTGATGGAGTGACTCTCCAGGCCTTGTCACATCCGCTCCAGACTCCACCAATTGGACCTCGGACCGAACTCCTAAAAAAAATAAAGGTGTTTCAATAAAGGTGTTTCAATAAATGTGAGCCTCTTTCATATTTCACCAAGAGGTTGCTCCTCTACGGGCAAGAGAGAAGTCATGGAGAGGCTGAGCAATTTAGCCTGCTGGAGAAAAATGAAGAAAGGACCAGCACTCTTTTCATCTCAGATGTTTATTATAATTTCTATTTTATCCTCATGGAAGCTGCTGGAGAAGTAGGCAAGTTCAAAGGCACAACCACAGGTATTATTTCAGTGATCGTCAGATACAGTATTGTGTGCAAGAGCTCCCAATACCAGGTACCATTACTAGTCTTTTCTAATTGTAGAGGCAGAGGTTCCCTTTGTCTTCAATTCGAGAAGAGAATATCTTGTCAGGCTTCTGATTTCTTCCAGCAATCCAGAGGCTTGGCAGGGAGACTCTCCAGGCCTCCTCACGGCCCCTCCAGACTCCACCAACTGGACCTCTGCCTGGACACCTATAAAGAAAGGTGTTTCGGTAAAATCTCCTTTATACAAGAACAGCAAATTGAAGCAAATTCTATAGAGAGGTCA
Organism: Candoia aspera; assembly: GCF_035149785.1. NCBI lineage: Eukaryota > Metazoa > Chordata > Lepidosauria > Squamata > Candoiidae > Candoia > Candoia aspera. The sequence goes on along the minus strand of NC_086156.1, from coordinate 112,150,744 downwards.
GAATTACCTCTGAGGACTACTAGTAAGGACACCAGGTTTAGCATCAGGATCATTTTTGCTCCTCCTAATGAACAAAGGGAAAATACAGGAAAGGATTCAGGAAAGTGCACAAACTTTGTGTTGGTGGGGGTAGCATGAAGGGGAAACCGTGGATCTCTTTTAAAGAGGAAATTGTGTCCTGATTTACATATTGCTAGGGATAAAAGAGCCCCTCAGGGCATTGGGGTATAGATTTCTTTGCACACAGCTTTCACATATGAATTTGAATTGATGGAAACATCTCAGAACAATCAAGCAAGACTTTTTTATTGTTATTATCAGTAGATAAGAAAAAGGAGAGGTTTAGATGAGAATAAGTAAAGCAAGATCTGATTAAATCTCATCTGTTGGGGAAAGCGTTTAAAGATAAGAAAAATAAAGCATGTGCCGAAAATAATTTAAACAGCCCAGTTAGAGACTGAACAGGAAAAGAAGGCCATATCTGAGTCCAGGATCTTTGTTCCACAGTTCCTCCCTTGACCATGTTCTTTGAAGAACCCTAAAACAACGGAATGTAGACCAAGCCATAAGGAATAATTTGCAAGGCAGAGTGGAAGTGCACTTATATGTCCAAGTCACAAAATCAGAATCAAAGAAATCACAGGCAAATTAGAAATAGCTGGACCCTGTCGAGTCTTTTTTGTCTTCGTCCAGCAATCCAGAGGCTGGGCAGGAGAGGTGGAGGGACTCTCCAGGCCTTGTCACATCCGCTCCAGACTTTACCAATTGGACCTCGGACTGAACTCCTAAAAAAAATAAAGGTGTTTCAATAAACTCTCCTGTATTAAAGAATTAAACCGGAAAGAAACTCTGTATAGAGTGGAGAATTACCTCTGCGGACTTCCAAAAAGGACACCAAGTTTAGCTACAGGCTCATTTCACGTCCCTTGAATGAATGGAGGGAAATTGACAGGAAGGGATTCAGGAGAGTGCAAGAACTTTGTGTTGGTGGGTGTAGCCTGGAATGGAAACCAGGGGGCTCCTTTAAAGAGGGAATTGAGTCTTGATTTCATATCGCTTCTGAGAAAAGAGCCCCTCAGTGCATCCACATAAAGATTTCTTTGCAAACACCTTTCACACATGATTTTGAATTGATGCAAATATCTAGGAGCAATCAAGCCAGACTTTAGTATTACTATTGTTGTTATTGTTGTTGTTGCTGTTGTTGTCAGTACATACAGAAAAGGTTTTCATGTGAGTAAGTAAAGCAGGATCTCATAAAACCACAGTCTTTCAGTGAAGCATTTTAAGTTAAGAGAAGGTTCAATTAAAGCAGAAGCTGTCACTGAATATACAGTCCTCAGGATAAAAGGCACTCAGTGCATTGACCTTCCACTTTTCCTTGAAGGTATATTACAGAGAGGAGAGGAGAGGAGAGGAGAGGAGGGGAGGGGAGGGGAGAGGAGAGGAGAGGAGAGGAGAGGAGAGGAGAGGAGAGGAGAATTGTCCCTTAATTTACAAATGTCTTTGGATAAAAGAATTATTATTTCTGTTAACTTTAGAGATTTCTTTGAAACTATTTTGAGATCATGAGGAAGTCCTTATAAGAGTCAGACAGTAGAGGAAATAAAGCAAGTACCTGTTTTTGTGCTATTTCAAATGTTGAAAGTTCAATCGTCAAACACCCACCCAGAATTATTTAACAGTTACATTAGAGACAGGAGGGGATGGCGTAGATTATTTAAAAAAAACTCTGTGTGTTTGTGTGCTGTGTATGTTGTGTCCGTGTGTTTGAGTGGTTTTTCGTTATGTGTGGTAAATCAGTTTCTTCTGTATGTAAGAAATCACCTCTGCTTTAAACTCAGACATGGCTTCATGTCTGATGATTTAGTCTCTTGAGAAGTTAAATTATCCTGAGATTCTCTGAGGGAACCCTCGAAGCAACTATCAGAAGATACAATCAACCTCAGAAATGCGATTATATTTGTGCCCACTATTCTTATTTCCCTGCCCAAACCATCCCTCATGGCCACCCGGACTAAGTGTGCAAGTGCTACTCCCTTGTGGAAGTGATGAGGAAGAGAAGGAGTCATCAAACTCCCCAGGAAGATTCTTCTGTTCCAGGAGGGGAAGTGAAACTCAGAAAAGATGAAGGATCTCTCGGGGATTTAGAAGGTCTAGTAAGAAATCCAAAGCTGTTCTTCTCCTTCCTGATAGGAAATCCCTTTTGAAAAGTTACTCTATGACCGGTTGTATATTCTTTGGATGGGGGAATTCTTAGATTTTCTCCTAAACTCAGGACAAGCCACGTGTGCCATGGTCACCTCATGACTTGACAACTGCAACAGGATGTAGATGGGGCTGCCCTTGAACATTACCCAGAAGCTTCAAATGGTCCGGAATGCAGCAGCACAGGCAGTGATAGGCTTGCGTCTGTATGGACATATGTACTATCTCTGCTTTGCCAGGTGCTCTGGCTGCCCGTTGGATTCTGACAGCGATTCAAGGTGCTGTTCACTATCTGATGATCTGGTGATCTGATCTGGCAGGACTACCGTGTTCAGGGTTCCTTTGATGAAACAATGCCATTGATTGGGATCCCAGCAGTGCACTTCTTGATCACCACAGCTGCCCTCTGGAACGCGGTTTCCCCTGAGATTTGAATGCCCCCCATCCTACTGGTGTTTGAATGGTCCCTGAAGAACTGGCTTTTCACCCAGGTCCTTGGCAACTGTGATTGAAGCCCCTTGTTCTTCTATTTCTTTGTTCCCATCTAGGAACAAGGCTCAGAACTGTCACCTCCTCTGAAGACACCCTTTCTACTTGCTCCATATTCAGAGGGATTATTCAGACCCTCAGTGCCCCCTAGTGTAAAACTATTGAAGATGAGGCAGATCGCTTAATTACTTTCCCTGGAATTGACATGAGAACCCCTGATCTACATGCCTTTGCTATTATAATAACATGACCTCATTTAGGCTACCCTGGGCCTGATGTTTTTATGCCTTATTTTTGAAGCCAATTAGTGGACACCTAGGACCACTGAATTGGAGCAGAGCTTACACAGGGGAGGAGCTGTGCACAGAAAAAGAATATTATCTATGATAGCTTTAATGAGCATGGCAGAGGAACACAGGTTATTGATCTTACACACTCAGCCCTCCCAAGCATAATGAAATACATGCTTAGATAGAGTAAATTCAAAGAAAAGTAAAAGCATATCTTACTCATTTCATTCATTGTCCAGTTACATTTCCATTCAGAAAGGATGACATCTTTGTTCTTCTTTTGTCTTCCCTAAATTAATTCACATTTAGCCCTATAGCTGTAAGACCTGCCTGTAGAAAGGGGAATTCCAAGCCTACCACATGGCCCCTAGAACGATGGAGCAGCACACAGCCATGCACATAGCTCCCAGTCTTGAAGAAGGACGAAGAGAGATAAGAGGAAGTGGGAGTGGAACAATCAGCTTCCTCAGAAACATGAAGAGTTGCATCATGGGATGAACTCAATTTACATGGTAATGCACGTGCTAATGAGGCATGCTGGATTGGCCAGTACCTCAAACAATTTTCTGGCTTTGGCCCCCTTCCTCGGTGTTACACCCCACCAAACTATTTGGGGTCCTAGGGCATCCTAGTCTTATTACCTGGCTACGTTGCTATGGCTAGCAGGGGGATATGATTTTACACATATTTAAACTTTGAAATACCTATATATATGTTCGTGCATATGTCTGTGTGTTAGTGTGTGGGTATGTGTATACAATTTTGTGTGTGTATGTCTCTCTCTCTCTCTCTATATATATATATATAGAGAGAGAGAGAGAGAGAGATTGGGAGGGAGACATAAAAATATATACACAGACACAGAAACAACTGTAAAGAAAGAGCGGCAGGGTGGATCTGGGTCTCAAGAGTGAATAAATGAAGGTTGAACTGCAAAATCAATAAAAGAATTAAGATTTCTAATTAATGAATCCAATTTTGTATTTCTAGAGATTTTTTGAGAGCAAAACTAGTGAGCACTTTTCCTTTGACATCTTTCAGGAGTTTTTCTTTTCTTTTCTTTTATTTTAACTATTCTTTTTTTTTTTGCTGATATTTTCCGCTTTCCTCCCATTCAAATGGAAAACAGCTCCCACAATGCCCAGGCCAAGATCTGTTCTTAGTTTCTCTTCGCACTCAGGCAGCTTTCTCAGGTTCCTCTCAATTCTGTGTCTTAATCAACTTGGAGAGCTGCTCTGAGGAAGGGAAGGTTTTTGCCAGGCTCCAGACTCACTTCCTCTCACTGTGTCTCCTGTACAGTAATAGACTGCCGGGTCCTCCAGTTTCAGGCTGCTCATTTGCAGATAGAGTTGGCTTTTGGAGTTGTCCCTGGAGACGGTGAAGCGTCCCTTGACTTTGTCCTAATAGTATGTACTAGAAGATATACTTAGGAGGGCCACCCATTCCAGCCCTTTTCCTGGGGCCTGTCTCACCCAGTCCATGTGATAGCTGCTGAAGGTGAATCCAGAGGCCTGGCATGAGACACGAAGGCCTCCAGGCCTTCTCAGGTCCCCTCCAGACTCCACCAACTGGCCCTCTGACTGAACACCTACAAAGAAAAGTGTTTTGGTGAAATCTCCTGTATACCAGCAGAACACATAGAAAGAACCTGAATAGGGAGGAAACAATTACCTCTGAGGACTGCTAGGAAGGACACCAAGTTCAGCCATGGGATCATTTTTATTCCCTTGAATGAATGGAGGAGAATTGACAGGAAGGGATTCAGGAAACGGCACAACCTTTGTGTTGGTTGGTGTAGCCTGAACAGGGAAACCGTGGGGCTCCTTTAAAGGTGAAATTGTCCCTTGATTTACATATCGCTTGGGATAAAAGAGCCCCTCAGGGCATTGATGTAAACATGTCTTTGCACACACCATTTCAAATAATGTTCCAGACCAAAAAATAATCAAGGCACTGATGCATTCTTCTTATTACTGTTATTGTTATTGTTGTTGTTTAGGAAAAAGGGATGTACTAGAACAATATCGGATATAACCTTTGCACTTTAAGAAAGTGTTTAAATCTAAGAGAAGGAAAACATGCACTGAGATTAATTCAAACAGTATTGTTAGAGACCGAACATGAAAAAAGACACATCTGAGTTCAGGATGGTTGCTCCACAGCTGTTCCCTTGACCACGTTCTTTGAAGAAAGCCAAAATAACTGAATGCAGATGAAGTCTTAAGGAACCATGTTAAGCCACAGCTGAATTGAACTTTCATGGCTAAGTTGCAAAATGAGAATCAAGGAAATCACAGCCAAAGGAGAAATAGCTGGACATGGTGGGGTCTGTTTTGTTTATTAGATTGATTTAACTCCGCAGTTGGACAGATTTTATTGACTGGCTAGTCTTGGTGGCTATTTTGTGTGGTGATTTTGTTGCTTATTATCTGCCCAGAGTTGATTCAACAAGATGGGCAGCCGTACAAATTGAAACAATAACACTAATATTCTAATACTACTACTATCAATTATTACTCTACCATGTTCACTCTCTCTTTGGACAGAGAAATACAAATACGGCACTTTGTATTCTCCACGACATTCAGTTTCCTCAAGATTTAGCAGAGCACATCTGTTATCAGTTCAGAGATGGCTTCTTTGTGAGGGCTGTAGCCTCTTCAGACGTTAAATTTTCTTGAGATCTATTCAGTAAACTTTTAAGATCATAATAGAAAAAAATAATAATTCTGCCTCCAAAATGAGACAGAATGGGACCCTTGATTTATTTCCCTATCCCAACCCAGCCCAGCATACAGCCATGCAATCAGGGTGGAAACACTGCCCCCTGCTGCAAATGGTGAGGAGGACAGGCATCTCACCTTAAAAGTCAAGTCAAGGAAACCACATTAGCATGAGCGTGTCCTTCTGTGGGGCTGAGAAAGGGGAAGGAATCATACTGTTTCTTCAAGACAATTTACTTTACCCTAAAATAAGAAAGAAAGACCGGTGTTAACATCTTGTCTTGTAGAGGGAGCTATAATTGCAGTGAGTTTTCATCCAACAATGGTAAATTGATCAGTCCCAGAATTGTCATCTCCGCTGAGCTGTCGATCGGAAGGTCGGCGGTTCGAAACCGCGCGGCGGGGTGAGCTCCCGTTGCTCGTCCCAGCTTCTGCACACCAAGCAGTTCAAAAACATGCAAATGTGAGTAGATTAATTGGTACCGCTTCGGCGGGAAGGTAACGGCGTTCCGTGAGTCATGCTGGCCACATGACCCGGAAGTGTCCTATGGACAACGCCGGCTCCAAGGCTTTGAAACGGAGATGAGCACCGCCCCCTAGAGTCGGACACGACTGGACTTTACGTCAAGGGAAACCTTTACCTTTACCTTTACCTGAATGCTCCCTTTCCACTTTGTCCATAGTCAGTGGGATTTTGCAGAACTAAACTGCCCCCTAGTGTAAAACTGGTGAAGGTGAGGAAGAAGTCTCAACCCTCCAAGGAGATGCCTGTATTCTAATCAGAGAAGGGAGGTAGGAAGAAGTTACTGAGCTCCAGAAGACCTCGGGAGGTCCAGTGAGAGAGGTGGGGAGGGATGCAAAGTGCTCTTGACTTGGCTCTCAAGATTTAGGGCTGTGAAAGTCATTCTTCTGGGGAGGCAATTTTCCTGAAAGTTTTGGAATATGACATTCTCTAGGCTTCACTTGAGAACCACTTTTCAACATTCCTTCAAAAGTGATTCAAGGGAAGAGAGAATGAACATGCACTAAGACTTTTTGAAAGAGAAATGAACAGAGCCACACATCGTTGTTCAGGACACTTTTTACATTTCGCCTTAACGACTCCCTTCTGTAGAAACCAAAAAGGACTGAACACCGACCAAGCCACGAGGCACAATCAGTAAGTCAGAGTTTAATCAGAGAAATTGGAGGAAGAGAAGAAACAGATCGAGCCAACGGGGTGTTCTTTCTTAATTAGATCACTTGCAACCTTCCCTGCCGGCTTCCCCATTGACTTTCTGGGGAACCAAGCAGAGAGGATTGCAGATGGTGATCACGTGATCGCAGCCCCCTAGCAATGATATGTAAAAATGACCTGGTTGCCAAGAGCCCAAAATGTGGTCACATGATCATGGGGGGGGGGATGTTGCTGCAACATTTCACAATGGCCAGAATTGCTTTAGTGGCATAAAGAACCTGTCATGAGTAAGGATGGCGAGCAGAGGGCTCCCATCCAGACTGTCAAGCGCATGCGTAGCACTGAGGAACTGTTCAGCCATTCAAAGAGACACAGATCGGGACCGCCTTAACCCTTGGGGGTTATATGTCTGGGTTTTTCCCACGCTTCTTCAGTTTGTTAGGATTCTTGTTAAGTACTAGTAATAAATATTAGAGACCAGTTCATTGTCTCTGTGTGTTTCCTGGTTGTTAGGACAGAACCCTTTCCAAGGCCGACATTGCTTTGAATGGTCATTAAGCAATCAGTTCTTAAGTGAGGACTTCCTGTATATTAATGTGGAAGGAAGGAGAAAAGAGCAACAAGTAGAAAAGCACTAAACTGGGGAGGGGTGGCGATATTGAGAACCAAAGGGGACTGAACTGCAAAATATCTCAAGGATAAATTGGAGGTAAGGAATCCATATTGCTACCTCAGCTTACATTTTAACTTTTTCAGAACTGCCCAGTTTATTCCACTGCCCTGAGATTTCTTTCATCTCCTCTTCTGAAGTTCTAACCACTGTTGGAAGGAAATCTCAACCGCTGAAAGTTTATTTTCCAAGCTGCTTGGAGGTGGAAACACTTAGGAATTTCCTGCCAGCCCTTTATGTGGACAAGCTTTGCGATTCTTATGTGAAAATATTTCCGCCCTCTAGCAATGTCCGTGCAAGCGCACTTAGCCAGTGGTTGGAAAGGGGGTGCTCTCTAGGACAACTGGGAAGGAGCAATTCCCTGGTGTTCAGAGGGGGGGCGCTCTGTGGTGGGGCCCCTGCTGGGTCGGGGTTCCCTTTGCTTGGGGCAGTTTGCCTTCCGACCGAGCTGGGACCTCTTCGTGTTTGGCGCTGCTAGATCGGGAGGTTAACTTTCGGGAGAAGGAATATTTTGTGGAGGTCCCTTCAGCCTGGGAAGAATGTTCACCTGAATGGGTCCTTTTGTGTGAAAGATCTCTGGCGAAGTCTGAAAGGGATCTTTTGTCAAAACAGCTGGGTGCTTCCTGTTCCATTTCTACCTCTTGCCTTGCTTGAGGAGGGAAATCTGCATGGCGGGAAAAGGAGCATTTGGGGCAGAAAGTAAGGAGGAAGAGAGAGATCTTGATTCCTTATGAAACCACATTACCCACCAGGTCTTCCAAGATCAGCTGTGGGCTCTCACTTCATACTATGGAGATTTGCTGCTGCTCATTCTAACTACACAAACTCAACCTTCTGTGACTGAATCAACTTGGAGAGTTCTTCTGAGGAAGAGAAAGTTTTGCCAGGGTTCAGATTCACTTCCTTTCACTTTGTCTCCTGCACAGTAATAGACTGCCGTGTCCTCTGGCCTCAGGCTGTTCATTCGCAGATACAGCTGGCTGTGGAAATCGTCCCTGGAGATGCTGAACTGCCCCTTGACTTTATCCAAATAATAAATTGGAGATGAGGATCTACCAATCACTGCAACCCATTCCAGGCCTTTTCCAGAGGCCTGTCTCACCCAGTCCATGCCAGAGCTGCTGAAGTCAAACCCAGAGACTTAACAGGAGAGACGGAGGGACTCTCCAGGCCTTCTCACGTCCCCTCCAGACTCCACCAACTGGTCCTCAGACTGGACACCTACAAAGAAAGATATTTTGGTGAAATCCCCTGTATACAAGAATTAAGCTGGAAGGGACCTGACTATGATTGAAACCATGACCTCTGAGGACCACTAGGAAGGACACCAAGTTGAGCCACAAGATCATTTTTGCTCCCTTCAATGAGTGGAGGGAAATTGACAAGAAAGGATTCAGGAAACTGCACAAACACATGGAAAGAACCTGAATAGGGAGGAAACAATTACCTCTGAGGATTGCTAGTAAGGAAACCAAGTTCAGCCACTGGATCACTTTTATTCCCTTGAATGACTGATGGAGAATTGACAGGAGAGGATTCAGGAAAGGGCACAAACTTTGAGTTGGTGGGTGTAGCCTGCAAAGGGAATGCATGGGCCTCCTTTAAAGGGCAAATTGTGACTCAATTTACATATTTCTTCTGATAAAAGAGCCCCTCGGAGCACTGACCTCATAGCTTTCCTTGCACACATCTGACACTGGTGACTTTCATCATAACTTTCCAATCCTACAAAAAGTGATGGCAAGGTTTTTTGTTTTTGTTTTTTACTGTGAGTACATAGGAGAAAGGCAGGTTTACTTTATAGTATTAAAAGACAGACATGCAAAATCTCAGCTCAGGAATTTTTTTCCCACCTTCTTTCCTTAACCAGGCCCTCCTGAAGAAACCCCAAAGATCTGAATTCAGAACAAGCCAGGAGGAACAATTTATAAGTCAGAGTTTCATGAGAGAAATCACAGGGAGAAACAGAATAGATGGAGCCCGTGGGTTGGTCTTTGCCTATTTGAATGGTTTCTAAGTCGGTAGTTGTATGAATTTAATATATTGCTTAAATTGAGTCGGTATTTTGTGTGGTGTTTTTATCAGTTGCCACTTGCCCAGAGTTGATTCAGCCAGATGGGCAGTCATACAATTTGAAAGAATAATAATAGTAATAATAATAATAATACCAATACCAATAATAATAATAATAGCAATAGCAGTAGCATTAGTAATACCAGTGCCATATACCCATAAAAATGCCAGGAAATACACTCTCTCTCTGGACTGGGAAATACTAATAAGTCTATTTCTATTCCCCAAAGGGCTCTGTTGCTCTCTATTTAGCAGAGCGCATCTGTTGTCAAGTCTGACATGGCTTCCCAGTGAGGATTGGAGCCTCCTGAGATGTGAAATTTTCTTGAGACCATTTTGGTGAACTAATATGGAAATAAAACAGAAAAACAGAAAACACAAGGATGCCTCCAAAGTGAGACAATATCTAATGACACTTCTCTTATTTCCCTACCCCACCCCACCACCACCACCACCCCACACACGGGCAATGGGACTCAGGGTGACACCACTGCCCCCCGCTGCAGAAGGTGAGGACGAGGGGCATCTGCCTGATTCTCCAAGGAGATTCTGACATTCCAGGAGGGGAAGTGAGTGTAACGATTGCCTAAACCCAAATACTCAGTCTCACAAGCTCGGGCTTAAAGATAACTGATTTATTAAAGGAATAGTATGCAAATACAGAGAAAGCTGAGAATGAGCAAAAGCGCGCCAAATACAAACTTAAAAGCCTTGCTTGTGAGCAGGTCCCGCCCCGTCGCCCGTCAGGACGCTCCCCCTCCCAGGTGCTGGAAGCCGTTAGACGCGCCTGGGAAAGTAACCTTGAACAGGAGCGCAAACCCAAACATGCATTCCAAGCCCTCAAAACAAGGGAGGGCGAAAGAATGGAAAAACCCCGGGTGAAGGAACACGGAACAGAGAATGACATGTGAAACGTTACAATGTTAACCAGACATTAGAATGAGAACATGACATATTGCCCCCCCAAAAGAAATTAGGGAGCCGGTTTGTCAGGATAGGCAGAGTGAAATTGGGCTACGAGACGAGGAGAATGCACGTCTGGAGCAGCAACCCATTCAGGATGAGGGAAATGTTTCCAGCGGACGAGGTATTGTAGAGTGGAGCGCTGGCGTCTGGAATCGAGGATAGATGCCACCTCGAAGTGTTGCTGGTTGTCAATCATGAGGGGAGGTGGAGGAGTGGGTTGTGGATGCCAACGGTCCGACGACAGGCAGGGTTTGAGTAAGCTACAGTGGAAAACAGGATGTAAACGTTTAAGGTTGTGAGGTAAATCAAGTTTAAACGTAACAGGGTTGAGCTGAGCAACAATTGAAAAAGGACCGACAAATTTAGGACCAAGTTTTTTAGAGGGTTGTGGGGACTTGATAAACTTAGTTGATAAGTAGACTTTATCTCCGACTGCAAAGGATGGTTCTGGGGAACGCTTTGCATCGGCATGGCGTTTATAGGTAGCTTGGGCATGGTGGAGAGCGAGTAGAATATTAGACCATGAGTCTTTGAGAGAGTCTGCCCAGCCAGCGAGGGTGGCTGGGAGAGGTTGAGGATGAGGAAGTTCAGGAATCGGAACAAATTCACGTCCAAACACTGTTTTAAAGGGAACTTGACCAGTGGTTTGATGAATGGAATTGTTGTAAGCGACCTCAGCAAATGGGAGTAGATCGACCCAGTTGTCTTGCTGGTAGTTAACAAAAGCTCTGAGGTATTGTTCCAATGTAGAATTAACCGCCTCTGTAGATCCGTCCGTTTCCGGATGCCAGGCGGTAGAAAGCGATTGTTTCGTACCCAAAAGTTTCAAAAATGCCCGCCAAAATTGTGACGTAAATTGTGTGCCTCTGTCACTCACCAAACGGGCGGGGATACCGTGGAGGCGGTACACGTGGATGAGGAAGAGGCGTGCCAGCTGTTGTGCGGTAGGGATAGAAGCGCATGGGATAAAGTGGGCTTGTTTAGAGAAAAAGTCTTTGACGACCCAAATGACAGTTTTGCGTTGACTAGGGGGTAGATCAACGATAAAATCCATGGAGATATCCTGCCAAGGGACAGATGGAGTGGCCACGGGTTGAAGGAGACCTTGGGGCTTGCCCGGTTTGCGCTTTATCGCCGCACATACAGGGCACGCAGTGACATATTCCTTCAAGTCTTTGAGTAAAGTTGGCCACCAGAATTGGCGGCGAACGAGGTGCAAAGTTTTCACGTAGCCGAAATGTCCAGCTAGCTTGTCATCGTGGCAGCGCTGGAGTATGGTTTTTCGCATTGCTTCGGGTACATAGAGACGATCGTTGCGCCAGGCAAGATCATCGGTGAAAGTTAACATGTGTCTATTGGCTTGCAACCAAGTATCTGTTTTAAGGTGGGAGAGCAACTGTTGTTGCAAATCGGAGGGAATTGACAAGGGAGGCGGGCGGCTGGAAAGCGGAGCGGCTGGAGGCGGAGTTGATTGCGCTCGGGTCTGGCTGCGAGTCACTGCTGCCAAACCTAATTGTTTGTCGGTCCAGACGGTGCCTTGGACCGTTGGCCCTGGGCCAGCATCTTGGGGTCTGCGCGAGAGTGCATCAGCTAAGAAATTTTTCTTGCCTGGTATAAATTTAAGGGTGAAGTCAAAGCGGCTGAAAAACTCAGCCCAGCGCAGCTGTTTGGGACTGAGTTTCCGACTGGTGCTTAAAGCTTCCAGGTTTTTATGGTCTGTCCAGACTTCAAAAGGGTTTGAAGTGCCTTCCAATAGGTGTCGCCATGTCTCTAACGCTGTTTTTACAGCAAAAGCCTCTTTTTCCCAAACATGCCATCTTCTCTCTGTTTCCGTGAATTTGCGAGAGAGGTAGGCACAGGGTTTTAAAGCGCCAGATTGGTCAGATTGTAATAGAATTGCTCCTATGGAAAAATCAGAAGCATCGACTTGTACAACGAAGGGTTTAGAGGGGTTTGGATGCTGTAAAATCGGTTCTGTGGTAAAGATTTGTTTGAGCGCTTCAAACGCTTGCTGACAGGCTGGAGTCCATTTAAGGAGCGCGCCTGGGTTCTTTGAACGTCGCGTATCCCCCTGTCCTTTAGTTTTTAACAGTTCAGTAAGGGGGAGGGCGATTTCCGCAAAATTTTGGGCGAATGCCCGATAGAAATTAGAGAATCCAAGGAAACTCTGTAATTGTCTCCTGGTACGGGGAGGTTCCCATGCCACGATGGCTTCTACTTTTGCAGGGTCCATTTCAATGCCCTGAGCTGAAATCCGGTACCCTAGGTAATCAATTTGCGACTGATGAAAGGCACATTTTGACAGTTTTGCGTACAGCTGTGCTTTTTTCAATTTAGCCAGTACCTGACGCACCAGGTGGATATGTTCTGACATGGTTTCAGTATAAATCAATACATCATCCAAATATACCAGTACCCCCTTAAATAGGTGGTCATGCAAGACCTCATTGATCAGTTGCATAAAAACCCCAGGTGCCCCAGATAACCCGAATGGTAAGACTTTATATTGGAAAGCCCCAAGAGGACAGTTGAATGCTGTCTTCCACTCATCCCCTTCCCTTATGCGAATGCGAAAGTAGGCTTCTCTCAAATCCAGTTTTGAAAAAATTTTGCCTCTGGCCAGATGTGATAACATATCTTTGATCAGGGGCAAAGGATATTTATTTAATATTGAGACCGCATTGAGCCCGCGGAAATCGGTACAAAGCCTTAATGACCCATCCTTTTTTGGCCTGAATAGGACAGGCGCTCCTACCGGGGAATTTGCCGGCTCAATGAAACCTCTAGCCAGATTTTTGTCAATGAACTCCCTTAGCGTGGTAAGCTCTTTGGGAGACATGGGGTATATTTTTGGGTGAGGCAATTTTACATTTGGTAAAAACTCAATGGCACAGTCCGTTTTTCGGTGGGGTGGCAAGCGATCCGCTTCCTTTTCCCCAAATACTTCAGCAAAATCTTGGTACTGATTGGGTAGCCCCTCAAGAGGTTGAAGCGTTTGCACAGTGGTATACGCTACCCCTCCACCCTCCATGTCCTCCAGTAGGTCCTTTTCGGGTACTTTGTAAAATCCATCTGCAAACGTCACAGTTCTATGCAGCCAGTTGATAAAAGGGTTTTGTTGCACAAACCAAGGCATGCCCAAGATTACCAGAGGACCCCCCACTGGAGCTACCACAAATGGCAGCTTTTCCTGATGGGAGCCCATCTGCAAGGCGACCAGTCCCGTGGAAAGATTGACTGCTTTCCCTCCCGCCATAGTTCCATCCAATTGGGTGAAAATCATGGGTCTTGGCAAAGGGAACGTGGGCAGTTCCAGAGCCGCTACGACATCAGGGTGCATCAGGGAACGGGAGCAACCCGAGTCTAGCATGGCCCACACTTCCACCGTTTTGGTTTTTGAGCTTAGTTTAACTTTAACAGTCAGTGTGGGGAAGTTTCCACTCACCGAATCATGGTTACGCCCGGTTTCTTCCACCTGCCCTAGGGCGCCCTTCAGGGCAGGTGGTAAGCTTTTCCCGCCGGCTGCTCGAATTGCAACTCTTCCTCCTCTTCACCGAAGGGAAGGTCTGGGGGGTCCAGTTCCGCGAGGGCTGCCTTCAGTTTTCGTGGTGGAGCCGGAGCAGGCGTCTTTACCGTGGGTTTCGTCTGTCGTTCCTCTGGACGGCGTCTTGGGCACGAAGTGGCTCGATGTCCTTCTTTCCCACATCTGAGGCACTGACCCCTGGAGAACCGTTGCTCCCTCTCTTCTTCCCAGGTTTTTGGTTTGGGGCGGCTGGCAAGTCCAGATGTGCGCGCTCCTCTAGCGAGACGTGTTTGTCTAAGCTCTTTGGTATGGGCATAGGTTCGTAGGGCATTTTCTGCGCTTCCCGCCAACTGAATCCACCCATATAGCGTTTTAGGATCATCTCTGCCCAGAGCCCATCGAAGGATTTCGGGTTCAAGCCCCTGCTTGAACAATTCGATGATTGTTGGCTCAGACCAGTCTTCCACTTTTCCTGCCAAAGCTTTAAACTCCAACGCATATTTGGCAACTGAGAGGGACCCTTGGTAAAGTTTCCGCAGGTCATTTTTGGCCGTTTCTTGAGCTAGGGGGTCTTCGAAATGCTCTTTAAGTGCCCACAAAAAGTCATCGAAGTCCTCTAACTCAGTTGCCTCAGCTTGGCATAGTTGCACATACCAATCCGCTGCCTTTCCTCTCAGCTTGTTGGCAATGAAATTGACCTTGCCATGTTCAGACCGAAAATTTCGACCCCAATCTTCTATATAGTGCTTGGCATTAGTAATAAAGAAGGAGAGCGTGGTGGGATCCCCATCGAACTTCACTCCAAATGGTGGGAAGGATCTTGCCGGCTCAGCTGGCTGTGGCGGTGCCGCTAATGTCAGCGTGCGCCGAGCCCCCATGGGTGGTCGATCCCTAGGAGGTCTTGCCTCTCGCTCCCCCCCTTGACGGGCTGATCGAGTCTTGCTTCTCCCCCGGGTCAACATGGTACTATGCCTGGGATACTGTGACGGCTCTTCCTCCCAATCCTCCGGGGTGGGCTCTGCCTCTCCGGGTAGATCCTCTTTGGGTAGATCCTTGAGGATCGTCACTATTAAATCCATTTTATCTTCTAATGCCCTCATACGGGCCGGAGTGACCGGCTCCTCCGAGGGTTGGTTGGTTACCACCACCCTCGGTGACAAGGGGACTTCGTGCTCCCAGGTCAATTGTGGAGACCCCCTCCCCTGTGCTCTTTCCATGACAGTTCTATGTTCACTCCTGAGACTCTCCTGCATGGATATCAGCAGCTCGTCCAATTGGATATCTCGCAACTCCCGACGTGCTGCTCTTTGCGCTCTCGAAGTTAGCACTGGCCGGCTTTTGACCGCCTCCCGCTCTTCTTCGCTTCCCTCACTTGCGCGAAGTTGAGGTTCTGTCATCGCTAGCGTTCCCTCTTATCCAATGATTGGATGGGGCTAGCGGAAAATGGATAAAATGATTCTCAGCTTTATGTAACGATTGCCTAAACCCAAATACTCAGTCTCACAAGCTCGGGCTTAAAGATAACTGATTTATTAAAGGAATAGTATGCAAATACAGAGAAAGCTGAGAATGAGCAAAAGCGCGCCAAATACAAACTTAAAAGCCTTGCTTGTGAGCAGGTCCCGCCCCGTCGCCCGTCAGGACGCTCCCCCTCCCAGGTGCTGGAAGCCGTTAGACGCGCCTGGGAAAGTAACCTTGAACAGGAGCGCAAACCCAAACATGCATTCCAAGCCCTCAAAACAAGGGAGGGCGAAAGAATGGAAAAACCCCGGGTGAAGGAACACGGAACAGAGAATGACATGTGAAACGTTACAATGTTAACCAGACATTAGAATGAGAACATGACAGAGGCTGAGAAGAAATGAAGGTTCTCCAGGAGGTCTAAGCAGGTCTAGGGAGACATCTAAATATGCCCTTTTGGTACCTGATAGAAGATACCTTTTGAAGGCTTAGTCTATGACTGATTGCATTTTCTGTACATGGAGGATACTTATTTCTTTTCCCCGGTGTCACATCAAATCATGGAGGAAATGAATTGGGAAGGACCATCTACCTAATCAATTGCAAACCATCCCTATCAGGTGGACAGCCAGATCCACTCTGTAGAAGGCCAACCATGAGAGATTATTTGAAGCAGACTGAGGCAAGTCTGCCCTCTTCACCCCTCCTCCTCATTTTACTCGAGGTAAACAAACCTGAAAAGATGCAACATTTGTCACAATCGGCTCTTTACTAGTTCTGTGTTCTTTTTGATGGGAGAATAATTCTTAGTGTTGCTTCTGCATCTCCTGTCATTAACTGTTATTGGATCACTGTGGTTATCATTCAGATGAGACATGGAGTAAAACATTATTTTATCTTTTGCTCCATTCCTTTATTTCTCCAAATTATCTTCCCATTTCCGTAAATGAAACTCCCCTTCATTTTCTCAGACAAGAAAAAAAGGAGTATTGCTCACAGAGACAAAACCAACCAAAGTCACTGAAGACTTGCAATGGCCCTATAGTGGGCCTTCTAAGGGAAGTGTGGCAATGTATCTGGTCAGAAAACCACAGATGTTCCATCCTCTCTTGAAGGCATGCATCTAACCTCCAACATTCCTCCACTGGTTAACATGGAAACAGAGAGCACATCACAGTGCTCCTCCCCCCTTTGAAAATACTGTGTGTCATCCTTCCTCCTTTCCTTAGCAAGGATTAAACCTGATTTGACCCCCTTGAGGCCAAAGGAACCCCCCAGCGAGTCAGACCCTTGGAATTTCCCACTCCGCAGGCAACACCCCTCACCTTTCCTTCATCCCTCTTCCTTCTATGAACTGGAACATGATGATTGTTGCTTGAAATAAAGGGTGATCTTTCTCCTTATCATTGCTTTCCATCCGTTGCATCTATGACAGTAAGTTAACTTTTTGTCCTTGATTTCTTTTCAGAATTATCAATCGGTCAAAAGAAGACCAAGATTGTTTCATCCAGTGACGTGTCTCTCATCCATCCTGGCTTTCCTCAAAGAAAAAAGGATTGGCAGTTAGCTCTTCTCCTTCTCTCTCCTCGCCTCTCCTTTCTGAAGTTTGTGGCATATTGCAGGGGAATAATTTTTTACATTGACTACTTTATCATCTTTATCAAACGATCCTTTGCTGAAGAGCATGAGACATAGCATAGAATATTACCCTTTCTGAATTGATATGTATTAAATTACTATTGAGACAACTGTTTCTATCCTTTTAAGAGCCTCTTTATCCCTCCTTCATTGCATCTAGGACCAGTGCTGTTTAATCTCTGCTTTAGCCTCATGGAAGCAGCAGAAGAAGGAGGCAAGTCACAGTTACAACCGCAGGTCTTATTTCAGCCATTGTCAGACCTTGTAGTGTGCTCTCTTTGTGCCATTGCTCCCTCCTTCTGACTGTAGATGGACAGGTTCCCCACTCCTTGAATTTAATTCATCCTCTATCCTCCCAACCCATTCCAGTCCTTTCCTGGAGACTGTCTCACACAGCTCATCTCATCGCTGCTGAAGGTGAAGCCCGAAGCTTGGCAGGAGAGACCGAGGGATTCTCCAGGCCTTTTTATATCCCCTCCAGATTCCACCTGCCTCAGCTCCATTTGGACATCTGGAAAGGAAATATTGATATGCAGACTTTATCCATCTTGCTCCAGTCCATTAATTTCTACCATATAAGAGCCCTTTAGCTTCCATCTCTGGATGGAAGAACCATTACCTTGGAAGGCTGCTAAAAGGGAAATGAGTTGGAGCAAAAGGCTCATGTTCCTTTCTCAGTGTGTCAGAGAAGAAGTTCCAGGCAGTCTGGCTCTGGACCTCTAGCTACAGCTTGAGGAGGGAGGAGAAGGAGGCATATAAAGAGGAAGGGTGTCTCTGCATTAACATACACTTCAGGATAAAAGAGAAGCAGAGCTTCTTGGTAGATGGCCTTGGTAGTCTGGACACTTTGATGAATCCCTGCCTCTCAGGCAGATAATTCCTGAATATATGGAATGTGTATTGCACAGTTTAGATCTTTAGAACAATTAATTAACAGTTTGATTTCCTACCTGCTTTCAGGATATTGAATGATGATATCCCATTCCAGGATTTTATCTGAGTCCAGGCTCACCCCGATCACATTGCAAAGAGTGAAGTTGAAATTGGAATCTTCAGGCCATATTAAATAATTTTCCATTTCCCTGCAGCAAACTTTCTGATTTGACACCTATAACAAAAGAGTCCTAAAGTTCTTACTAGAGGGCTGATTTCTTCTTCTCAGGTAGCATATACACAAAATAAATCCCTCTGTTATGGAAGTAGAGGTAACAAAGGATTGCATTTATCTTTGTCCTTTCATTCCACCTGCTATGCTCTATTGTAGATGGCTGGAAAATGGACACAGAATCACAAAGGTTAATTTTATAATGAATTAGATCTTGGTGAAATACATTGTATCCCCCAGTCAGATATACATTAGGTTTTCAAAAGGACTTTTTCCTATCTGGGGACACTTATTGTTTTATCTTAACAGGCAAGGCAGATTGGGAGATTATGGGAGGTAAAAGAGTGTGGGAACTTCCAGGGAAGAGATGGTGAAGTGAGGACCACAATGGAGTGAATAGTGGGCGTGTAGACCGACTCTTCATAATTCCTCTCTGGATAAGGAGACGACTTGAGATCACCCATATGTCCTCCAGACAGTGGCTCCTCATGAGGAGGCCACAACACAGCAGTCTCCAGGAGGTTTAGCCCTCTTGCAGAAAAGGGTATAGCCATCTTTTTGCTGAAGCCACAGATGGCACCTTTGAAAGGACACCCAGTGTTCCCTAGTGTAAAATTGGTGATCGTTACAGATGGTCTAAGGGTACAGATGGATCTAAAATAAGAGTTTGGAATTAATTATCAGAACCTTCCCCATAGGAAAAATTTATAATTATTGTAAAATTTTCTCTTGTAGAGGGAGCTGTAATTGCCGTGAGTTTTGATCCAAAAATGGTGGAAATGATCAGCCTCAGAAGTGTCATCCCCTCTGAATACACCCTTTCTACTGGCTCCATATTCAGGGGGATTTTGCAGACCATCAGTGCCCCCTAGTGGAAAACTGGAGAAGATGAGGCAGAAGGCTTAACCCTCCAAGGAGATGGCTTTATTCTAATCGGGGAAGGGAGGTAGGAAGAAGTAACTGAGCTCCGGAAGACCAAAACAGGTCCAGTGAGAGAGGTGGGGAAAGAATCAGGGCGGGTAAGAATTAGGGCTCTGTAATAATTAAATTATTACAGCAACAAATTCGCTGCTGACAACAAAGGACATAGAAATGAAATTAAGGTATGTAAAACAAAGACACTTTGAATTTGCTAATAAACCAGGAAAATGGCTGGCTTATAATATATGGAAAGATAGGGAGAATAAAATTATTATTAAAATCAGGGACAATAATGAAGACTTAGTTGATAATAAAAGAATCAAAAAAGTATATTATATATTTTTTCCACACTTATATGAAAGACATGAAATTTCATGAGATAAAATTGAGGAATATTTTAATAAGCAAAATCTCCCCAAACTCTCACAAACTCAAGGAGTGGCAATTAACAGTCCAATATCAAATCAGGAAAGAATAGAAGCTGTAAAGAAGCTCAAAATAGGAAAAACACCAGGACCTGATGGTATATCGGCAGGATACTACAAACACTATATAGAACAAATTATAAACCCATTTAGAGATTTATTGAATTGGATTATATATGGATCAAAAATCCCAGAGAGATGGATTGAAGATATTATAACACTTATGCCAAAGGAAGGACAAGACACAACTCTAACCAAAAATTATAGACCAGTTTCAGTGTTAAATAATGACTAGAAAAATGTTACTTCGATATTTGCAGAAAGATTAAAAACAATTCTACAAGAAATTATTGATCAAGATCATTGTGTTTTTTTGCGAAAAAGACATTTGAAAGTTAATCTATGAACCGTCATCGACATTTTGGAATATGGACAACATCATAACGAATGCCAAATAGTTTCAATATTTTAAGATGCTGAAAAAGCATTTGACAATCTGACTTGGTGTTTTATGATTAAAGTTTTAGAGAAAATGAAATTTGGGAAATCATTTGTGAAAGGGATTGAAGCAACATACACAACACAAAGAGCTAAGATTATACTGAATGACGAATTGAAAGATAATTGCAAAATAGAAAAAGGAACGAGACAGGGATGCCCCCTATCACCTCTCTTATTTATTCTAGTCCTAGAAGTCCTGAGTAGAGATATAAGAGGGGATGGTCAAATAAAAGGAGTAAAAATTTTTTAAAAAAAAAGATTTATAAATTAAAAGCAATTGAAGATGACCTAGTATACATATTACAAATCCCCTAGGTTCTATAGAACATTTGTTTAAGAAATTAGAGGAATTTGGAGAGTGGCAGGATTTAAGGTAAATAAACAAAAAATGAAAATATTAGGTAAAACATGACTCAAAAACAACAAGAAACTTTAATAACTAATTCACGTTTTACAATAGAAAAAAAAGATTAGATATTTAGGAGTAATATTATCAACAAATAATATAAATAGTATTTCAAAACAATTATGGGAAAATTTGGAAGGAAATAAAAATTGATATGGAAAGGTGGCGAAAATTACAACGATCTTTGCTCGGAAAGACATCCATAATCAAAATGAATGTATTACCGAAGATGCTATTTCTTTTCAAAACATTACCAACTCTAATTAATGAAATAAATTTAAAGTATGGCAAAAAGATATCTCAATTTTTATTTGGCAAGGAAAAAGAAGGGCATTCAATTTAAATTATTACCAGATGCTAAAGAAAGAGGACGGTTGGGGTTACCAGATCTTAAATTGTTCTTTGAAGCTTGTTGCTTTCTTTCGATAAGAGAATGGTTAACGTCAGAAAATCCAAACCTTCTACAGCGAGAGGGACATGAACTCAGATGTGGGTGGCTGCATCTATTTGGAATGAAAAAAGCAAAAATGAACAAGGAATTGAGAAATCATACTATTAGAAAAGTATTATTGAGGGTTTGGGATAAATATAACAGTAGATTATTACCAAACATACCAGTGTGGATATCGCCACAAGAAGCTTTTGCAAGGAGGGAAAGTTCAGAGGATTAGATAAAATGGTTAAGATATAAAGATCTGATCAAATATGAACAAGATACACCTATGCTAAAAACAAGAGAAGAAACAGAAGGAGAAGGACACCGGTGTCATTGGTTCACATATATGCAGTTATGTGAACAATTTAAATGAGATTAAAAATATATATAAATTTAAAAGAGAAAAAAAACATAGATCGAAAAAAAGTTATATATAAATAATGAGCATATTATGACAAAGATGTAGAAAATATTATTACAATTAAATCAAGAAGATGAACAGGTCAAAGAGTGTATGATTAATCGGGCAAGAAATTTTGGTTATAACATTTTATTAGATAACTGGAAAACAATGTGGACAAAGCCATTAAAATTTACATTGTGTTATCATTTATTGAAAAACTTGTATAAAATGATGTTCAGATGGAACCCAACTCCACAAAAAGATGCAAAATTGCATAAAAACGTTTCTAATGTATGTTGTAAATGTTCACAAAGGGAAGGAACATTTTACAAATCACTTTGCCTTCTGCCAGTTGGAATGCAAGAAATGCCTGAAAACTAAGGCACAATCTTCTATCATTCCTAAATTTATATATAATTTTGGATAAAGGAGATACACTATCCATTCACATAATATGGATTTTCTTAAAAGGATTTTGAAATTTTGGGCAAGTCTTTATAGGAGTCAAGACAGGCGTGTTGAATAATTCTTACCTAAGATATAGAGCAAGGTTACATTTTATACATAAAAACCTAGCATTACCATGCAGAGGTTCTGGTGTTGATTTTCATAAATCACAGATCAAAATCTACAAGGTGAGACCATAGGAGTTATTTCAGTATTTTCTTCCATTTAATTTTCCTATTGTAAGAAAAGAGGCTGAGCGATTCCAACCTCAATTCCTGATTCTTTCAGGAGGGTACTGAGATTTCCCATTTTCTTCCTATCCAAAAGGAGAACAGATCCCACAATGCCCAGGCCAAGATCAGCTCTTCCTTCCTCTTGGCACTCAGGCAGCTTTCTCAGCTCCCTCTCAAGTCCCCTGGGAAAATCCAGCCTTCTGGGGCTGAGCTGACTTGCAGAGCGGCTCAGAGGAAGGGAAGGTTTTTGACAGGCTTCAGACTCACTTCCTCTCAGTGTGTATCTTGCACAGTAATAGACTGCCGAGTCCTCCGGCTTCAGGCTGTTCATTTGCAGATAGACTTGGCTTTTGGAGTTGTCCCTGGAGATGGTGAAGCGTCCCTTCACAGACTCTGCATAGTACTGCTTACTGGAATCGGACCATATGCGTGCCACCCATTCCAGCCCTTTGCCAGGGGCCTGCCTCACCCAGTTCATCGAATAGCCCCCGAAGTTGAAACCAGAGCCTTGGCAGGAGAGACGGAGGGACTCTCCAGGCCTCCTCACATCCCCTCCGGACTCCACCAGCTGGGCCTCTGACAGGACACCTAAAATAAGAGTTGTTTTAATGAGCTCTCCTTTATGCGAGAATTAAAATGGAAAGAACCTGAATAGGAGGGAACGAATTACCTCTGGGGACTGCTAATAAGGAAACCAAATTCAGCCACAGAATCATTTTTGCTCCCGTTAAAGAAAGAGGAGAATTGACGGGAAAGGATTCAGGAAGGGGCACAAAGTTTGTGTTGGTGGGAGTAGCCTGAAAAGAGACACCCTGGGGCTCCTTTAAAGGGGAAATTGTGGCCTGATTTACATATAGATCAGCATAAGAGAGCCCCTCGGGACATTGTGGTATAGATTTATTTCAGCACTGCAATAATTAAAGCTTCTGACAGATGCTCCTCATTTCAAATAAGGGTTTTAAGGTGACAGGAAGAAATAATCTCCTGAAATTTCCTTAAATAGCCACGTTACAGTCTGGAAATAAAGAGGAAGGCACATTGGAATTCAAAATGGTCGCTCCACAGTTGTTCCCTTGACCACGTTCTTTGGAAGAAACCAAAATTAAGTCAATGCAGACCAAGCCATAAGGCCCAATTTATAAGCCACAGATCAATTTTACATACACATCCAAATCTCAAAGTTGGAATATAAATCATTGGAAGCCTGTAAAATGTTTCTTAATGGTTTGGTTTTTAACTCAGCAGCCATAGTGATTACAAATATTGGCAGGGTTTTGGGTGGCCATTTTTAGGGTTGTCTTATATTTTTTTAACTGCCCAGAGTTAATTCAAACTAAGACTCAAAAAACTCACTCTCGTACACTTATTCCATGGACTGAGAAACAGAAATAAATGACTTTTCATTTTGCAAACAATTCAGTTTGTTCTATATTTAGCAAAGCGCATCTGTTCTCAACTCAGTTGTGGCTTCATGGTGAGGAATGTAATCTCTTGGGATGTTAAATTTCTTTGAATTGCCTTCAATGGTCTCTCAGGAAAATGAGAGTAAAAGTAATGATGCCTCCGAAGTGAGACAAGGCCTGTAGACCCTTCCTTTGTTCTCCTCCCCCACCCCACACATATGCAAAGCCATTCCGTGTGGCAACACTGCCCCCTGGTGGAAAACGTGAGGAGGGGAGGCATCTACTTAACTTTCCAGAGAGATTCTTGCATTAAGAAATGGGAATTAGGGCTCAAAAGAAATGAAAGAGCTCAAGGAAAGTTAAGCTGGTCTAGGGAGTAAACAAAAACCGCACTTATGTTATATGACAGGAAATTCCTTTTGATGAGTTGGGAAGGACCATATCAGTCGTCTAGTACAAACCATCCCTGACTGGTGGGGAGCCAGACCCTCTCTGCAGACCTCCACCCAAAAGAGGCTTTTCCAGCCAGACTGAAGCAGGTCCCCCTCGTTCTTCCCTTGCCCTTGTTTTACTCCAGGCAGACCGGGTTGGAAGGGCTTATCATTGGTCAAAATCTGCTCTATACCAGTTCTGTATTCTCTCTGAAAGGAGAATAATTCTTAGCACCTCTTGTGCTTCTTCTACCATTCATTTGCAAAAGATTTTGCGAAATATGAGACTTAGAGGAAAACAAAATTTTATCCTCTTTTTAGTTTTCTTTATTTCTTCAAACTGTATCCCTTTTTTAACATAAACTCCATCTCTACATTCACAGGACCCCTTTTTGCCATATCGTATGGTTCAATTAAAGCAGAAGCTGTCACTGAATCTACAGTCCTCAGGATAAAAGAGGCACTCAGTGCATTGACCGTCCACCTTTCCTTGAAGGTATATTTTACACAAGAGAGAGGGGAGGGGAGAGCAGAGGAGAGTTGAGGAGAGGAGAGGAGAGGAGAGGAGAGGAGAGGAGAGGGGAAATGTCCCTTAATTTACATATGTCCTCAGAGAAAATACTCGCTCTCTCCATTCACATGAGTTATTTCTTTGAAACAGTTTTCAGATTATGGGCCAGTTGTTCTAGGAGTCAGGACGTTGGAAGAAATAAAACGCATAATTTTTTTATATGTCAAATCTTATCAATAAGATTGGCTAGCACCGACCAAGAATTATTTAGTATCTACTTCAGAGACAGAGTGGAAAGTCATAGGTGATTTCAAAAGAAAAAATATGAGGGATATTTCTATAAATATGGTGTGTCAATGAAACTAGACATTTTATCCATTTATATTTCATTTTTCATCATCACCCATCTCACTTGAAGAGCATCTCTGGACATTTTGCCAGAAAAGATCATATGATGTAGACTAAGCTATTGAGAATGATATTGATAGCACATTCGTTGAAGGTCCGCACGTCGCAAACTCAAGAAATCTGTTTCTAACAAACCTTTTCCCAAATGGCTGAGAAAGATAATCAATCACTTTGCCTTCTCCCAGTTGGAATGCAAGAAAGACATGAAAACTAAGGGACAATCTTCTATCATCCCTAAATTTATGTATAATTTTGGATAAAGGAGATACACTATCCATTCACATAATATGGATTTTTTAAAAAGAATTTTGAGATTTTGGTCAAGTCTTATAGGCGTCAAGACAGGCGTATTGAATAATTCGTACCTAGGATAAAGAGGGGAGGGAGACGCATGTCAATTTCATCGCAATTGCAACAGCAGTTCGTACAAGCCTTAAAAATGGATACATGGTTGCAAGCAAATAAACACAATGTTTCTTTTGCAAATGATTTGGCTTGGAAACAAAATAGCTTGTACGTGCTGGAGCAATTGTGAGCAGAGGTTCTGAGCCGTTCTCATGATGACAAAACGGCAGGGCACTTTGGTTTTGTGAAAACGCTGCATCTGGTAAGGCGACAATTCTGGTGGCCTACACTTAGGAGGGATGTAAAAGAATATGGCGCTGCTTGCCCTACATGTGCTATGGCCAAGCGAAAAGTAGGGAAGCCCCAGGGACTATTGCAGCTGGTGGCAAGCCCCTCCCACCCTTGGAAGGAAATCTCAATGGACTTTATCGTAGACTTACCACCCAGCCAGATAAAAACGGTCATCTGGGTGTTTAAAGACTACTTCTCGAAACAGGCACATTTTATCCCATGCAACTCCATTCCCTCCGCTCAACAGCTGGCATGCCTCTTTTTAAATCACATTTACAAATTATACGGTACCCCCTCCCGCTTGGTCACAGATAAGGGTACACAATTTACTTCTCAATTCTGGAAGGCATTTTTGAAGTTAATTGGCACCAAGCAGGCATTGTCCACTGCTTGGCACCCCCACACGGATGGCTCTACGGAGATCCTTAACTCCACCCTGGAGCAATTCTTGCGCTCCTTCATAAGCTACCAGCAAGATGACTGGGTAGACTTACTCCCCTTTGCTGAGGTGGCATATAACAATGCAGTGCACCAGAGCACGGGTCACACCCCCTTCCGGGTAGTCTATGGTCGAGACTTTGTTCTGATGCCGGAGTTGCCACAGCCAGAGACCCCACCTTGTTCCCCAGATGACTGGGCGGTGCAGCTAGTCAACATTTGGCCAATCATTCAGCTGGCTCTCTCCGAAGCCCAAGCAACCTACAAGCGGTATGCGGACAACCACAGGGCTGCGCAGCCAGACTACAAAGTGGGAGATAAGATCTACCTCTCCACTAAGTTCATTAAGTCTCCACAGCCCTTGAAGAAGTTAGCCCCCAAGTTAATTGGCCTGTTTCCAATAGGGGACATAATCAACCCAGTAACTTTCAAGTTAGAATTGCCACACAACTTGAAACGAATATACCCGGTGTTCCATTGTGCCTTACTGAAACCGGTTACCTCTTCAAAGTGGCACAACAACCCCCCCCCCGCCTCCTCCCATCATGATAGATGGACAACAGCATTTTGAAATCAAGGAGGTTCTCGATTCCCGAACGCTATGGAGCACCCTCCAGTACCTGGTCTGCTGGAAACATTTCCCCCACTCTGAGTGGGTGCAGGCTCGGGATGTCTCAGTGCAGCGGCTTGTAAAATGCTTCCATGAAGCGTATCCTGGCAAACTGATGCCTTGAAGTTCTTTTGGGGGAGGCAGTATGTCATGTCCCCTGTTGCGATGCATACATGCATCACAATGGGGAACATGCCTTTCCGGAGAAGGGAAGGAAAGAGGAAGGAATTAGTGATAATTATTTAAGCACTAAAAACCAGATACCAATAAAGGACAAAGGAGCCATACCTTTGCCCTGACCTGAGAAGCCATCCTCCTATCTCCCTGACATCTCTGCATTACCCTGGGGGACACACCTGACCAATGATAAGCCCTTCTGACCAGGTCTGCCTGGAATAAAATGAGGGCGAGGGAAGAACGAGGGGGACCTGCTTGAATTTGGCTAGAACAGCCTCTTTTGGTTGGAGGTCTGCAGAGAGTGTCTTGCTTCCCACCAGTTAGGGATGGTTTGTACTAGACGACTGAGATTGTCCTTCTCAACTCGTTTTTACATGATTTCATGATATTTAGGAGAAAAAATAAGAATACACGACCTCAAGAAAATACAATATATCATAGAATAACCTATCAAAAGGAATTTCCTATATTATAACAAAAGAGAAGCTTTGGATTGTTGGCAGAGTGCTGGAAAGCCTTTGGCCCAGGAGAGATCAGAAAAGTCACACACCAGACATTTCTATAAAAACACTTTTTTTTACAGAAAAACAAACATATTTAAAAGCTGTTTGCTGAGAGGAGAGATTTCTCTCAGCTGCATATTCTCTGCAAGCCTACACAGAAGGTAAACTGAAACTGAAACAAGTCCAGGAAAGTTCTTCTCCTTAGGCCGTGCAACCATTAACACATGAAAAGGGGACAATTAAATTCAGCCTCTTCACCTGGCCAAAATGATTAGTTACCATAGTAACCTTAATCTGTAGTAGAAAACACATTAACATGGATTTCTCCCAAGACCAGCTTAAGTTTCCTGGAGATGTTTCATTTCATGGGAGCCCTAATTACCATTTCTTAATGCAAGAATCTGCTGGGAAAGTTATGTAGATGCCTCCCCTCCTCAGGTTTTACACCAGGGGGCAGTGTTGCCACACAAAATCGCTTTGGATATGTGTGGGGTGGGGGTGGGTGAGGGGAGCAAAGGAAGGGTCTACAGGCCTTGTCTCATTTCAGAGGCATCATTATATTTACTCTCATCTTCCTAAGAGACCAGTGAAGGCAATTCAGAGAAATTTAACATCCCAGGAGATTACATTCCTCACTGTCATGAGTCCTGATGGTGAGCAGGAGGGGGACCCTATGCAGGGTTTGAAAACGCATTCGTAATACTGATGAATTAAGCAGACATTCAAAGAGACCCACTTCAGACCCACCTTAACTTTTGGGGTTTATCTGTCTGGGTTTTTCCCAGGCTTCTTCAGTTTGTTACGATTTTCGGTCTAATGTAGCAGTAATAAATCACTAGAGACCGATTCCTTGTCTCAGCCTGGTTCCTCACTGTTAGGACACTCACCATGAAGCCACATCCAAGTTGAGAACAGTTGTGCTTTGTTAAATATAGAAAAAACTGAATTGTTTGGTAAATGCAAAGTGATTTATTTCTGTTTCTCAGTCCACGGACTAAGTGTAGGAGAGGCGTTTTTATTAGTATTTGTATGAATCAACTCTGGGCAGCTAATAACCCATAAAAAGACCATAAAAAATGGCAACCAACCCCAAACCCCCCAGCCCCAATATTCAGTATGTAATCCATAGAGTTGCTGAGTAAAAAACCAAACTAATCAGGAACACTCTACAGGCTTCCAATACATTTTTTTAAAAAAATCAACTTTCAGACTCGGATGTGTATGTAAAATTGATTTGTGGCTTAGAAATAGGGCCTTATGGCTTGGTCTGCATTCACTTATTTTGGGTTTCTTCGAAAGGACGTGGTCAAGGGAACAACAGTGGAGCATACATCCGGAACTCCGATGTGCCATCCTATCTATATCTGGCTATTTATAACGTGGCTATTTACTGAAATTTCATGGCATGATTTCTTCCTGACACCTTAAAACCCTTAGTTGAATTGGGGAGGTTCTGTCAGATTTGCTTTAATTATTCCAGTCTAAACTGCCCTTTCTCCTATGTCCTGTATGTGAAAGGTGTGTTGAAATAAATCTATACCTCAAAGTCCCGAGGGGCTCTTTTATGCTGAGTGATATGCAAATCAGGCCACAATTTCCCCTTTAATGGAGCCCCAGGGTGTCTCTTTTCAGGCTACACCCACCAACACAAAGTTTGTGCCCTTTCATGAATCCTTTCCTGTCAAGTCCCCTCTTTCTTTAACGGGAGCAAATATGATCCTGTGGCTGAACTTGGTGTCCTTCCTAGCAGTCCTCAGAGGTAACTGTTTCTATCGTATTCAGGTCCTTTCCATCTTAATACTTGTATACAGGAGAACTCATTAAAATAACTTTAATTTTAGGTGTCCAATCTGCAGCCCAGATGGTGGAGACTGGAGGGGACATGAGGAGGCCTGGAGAGTCTCTCCGTCTCCCCTGCCAAGCCTCTGGATTCACCTTCAGTAGCTTCCACATGAGCTGGGTGAGACAGGCTCCAGGGAAAGGGCTGGAATGGGTGGCATGGATAAGCTACAATTCATGTAGCATTTACTACTTGGACAAAGTGAAGGGACGCTTCACCATCTCCAGGATAAAGAGCAGGGTTATATTGTATTGAATATAAATCTAGCATTGCCAGGTGGAAGTTGTGGGGTTGATTTTTATAAATCACAGATCAAAAATTACAAGGTGAGACCAGAAGAGTTATTTTAAGATTTTTTTTTCCATTTGAACAAAGAGGCTGAGCAATTCCAATCTTCCCCCCACCCGGAAGTTAGTGGAGGGGATGGCAGGTTGGGGCATCCCTGGTTGGGAAGGGGGTGGCAGCAGGAACTACCAGGGAGCTACCAAAGGTTGGAAGAGAGTCCAATCTCAACAGAACCAGAAGGTTTCTGGAAGAGCATCACTGCAATTCCCAAATTTTTGGTTTCTTGACTCTACCCGGCATTAGGGAGGGAGTGTCAGGATTAAGGGAATTGAATATATATTAATATAGAACGAATGGGAAATGAGCATCAGGTAGAAAACAATTTAACTGAGGAGTTAGGGCAGTATCAAAGTACACAATTTTGAATTAGGTGCATGTTCACTCCCTTTGGGGGCTGGAATATCTATTCGTTTCAGTGTTACCCTTGAAAACTTCCTTTACATTCTTATTCTGAAGTGTATATATGGATGGATTCAGCAAAGGTGTCATCACAGTGTGAAAAAGGGCCACACCTTTGTAGAAGCCAGAGGAAAGGATTTTCCCTGGGAGAAGGTACATGAAAAGGGAACATCCATTAAATTAACTCTGGATGGTTTTTATGGTGTATAGTTGTATTTTGTTTTTTTTTTACTTCTTTTTCCTTGGATTATAGTTTTTACCTTCAGCAAAGGATTGTTACCTTGTCGTGGTGCTGGAGCTTGAGCACCTCAATGATGCCATGAGCTAAACCGTGAAGGGCCACCCAAGACGGGGAGGTCATGACAGAGAGGTCAGACTAAATGCGATCCGTGGGGAAGGTAATGGCAACCCACCTCAGTATTCTTGCCATGAAAAGTAAATGGATCAGTATAACCAGAGATATGTCAGTATACCATCGGAAGATGAGACCCCCAGGTCGGAAGATGGTCAAAATGCTACTGAGGAGGAACAGAGGATGAGTTCAACTAGCCCCAGATGTGATGACGCAGCTAGCTCAAAGCCGAAAGGACGGTTAGCGGCCGATGGTGCTGGTGGTGAACGGTGAATCCGATGTTCTAAGGATCAACACGCCATTGGAACCTGGAATGTAAGATCTATGAGCCAGGGCAAATTGGATGTGGTTATTGGTGAGATGTCAAGATTAAAGATAGACATTTTGGGCATCAGCAAACTGAAATGGACTGGAATGGGCCACTTCACATCAAATGACCACCAGATCTACTACTGTGGACAAGAGGACCACAGAAGAAATGGAGTTGCCTTCATAATTAATAGTAAAGTGGCAAAAGCAGTGCTTGGATACAATCCAAAAAATGATAGAATGATCTCAATTCGAATTCAGGGCAAGCCATCTAACATCACAGTGATCCAAATATACGCCCCAACCACAGATGCTGAAGAAGCTGAAGTAGAGCAGTTCTATGAGGATCTGCAGCACCTACTGGACAACACGCCTAAAAGAGATGTTATTTTCATCACGGGAGACTGGAATACTAAGGTGAGCAGTCAAATGACACCTGGAATTACAGGTAAGCATGGCCTGGGAGAAGAAAACAAAGCAGGACATAGGCTGATAGAATTTTGCCAAGACAACTCACTCTGCATAACGAATACTCTCTTCCAACAACCTAAGAGACGGCTTTATACATGGACTTCACCAGATGGACAACACTGAATTCAGATTGACTGCATCCTTTGCAGCCAAAGCTGGCAGTCATCTATACAGTTGGTAAAAACAAGACCTGGAGCTGACTGTAGTTCTGATCACGAACTTCTTCTTGCACAATTTAGGATCAGACTAAAGAGATTAGGGAAGACCAACAGATCAGCTAGATATGAGCTCACTAATATCCCTCAGGAATATGCAATGGAGGCAAAGAATCGATTTAAGGGACTGGACTTAGTAGATAGAGTCCCGGAAGATCTATGGACAGAAGTTCGCAACATTGCTCAGGAGGCAGCAACAAAATACATCACAAAGAAAGAGAAAACCAAGAAGGCAAAATGGCTGTCTGCTGAGACACTAGAAGTAGCCCAAGAAAGAAGGAAAGCAAAAGGCAACAGTGATAGGGGGAGATATGCCCAATTAAATGCAAAATTCCAGAGGTTAGCAAGAAGAGATAAGGAATTATTTTTAAACAAGCAATGCGCGGAAGTGGAAGAAGACAATAGAATAGGAAGGACAAGAGACCTCTTCCAGAAAATTAGAAACATTGGAGGAAAATTCCAGGCAAAAATGGGTATGATCAAAAACAAAGATGGCAAGGACCTAACAGAAGAAGAAGAGATCAAGAAAAGGTGGCAAGAATATACGGAAGATCTGTATAGGAAGGATAAGAATATCGGAGATAGCTTTGACGGTGTGGTCAGTAAGCTAGAGCCAGACATCCTGAAGAGTGAGGTTGAGTGGGCCTTAAGAAGCATTGCTAATAACAAGGCAGCAGGAGACGACGGCATCCCAGCTGAACTGTTCAAAATCTTGCGAGATGATGCTGTCAAGGTTGTTGTTGCTGTTTATTCGTTTAGTCGTTTCTGACTCTTTGTGACTTCATGGACCAGCCCACGCCAGAGCTTCCTGTCGGTTGTCGACACCCCCAGCTCCCCAGGAACAGGTCCGTCACCTCTAGAATATCATCCATCCATCTTGACTTTGGTTGGCCCCTCTTCCTTTTGCCTTCCACTCTCCCTAGCTTCAGCATCTTCTCCAGGGTGTCCTGTCTTCTCATTATGTGGCCAAAGTATTTCAGTTTTGCCTTGAATATCATTCCCTCAAGTGAGCAGTCTGGCTTTATTTCCTGGAGGATGGACTGGTTTGATCTTCTGGCAGTCCAAGGCACTCTCAGAATTTTCCGCCAACACCACACTTCAAAAGCATCGATCTTCCTTCTCTCAGCCTTCCTTATGGTCTCACTTCGGAGGCATCATTATATAGACTCTTATTTTACTAAGAGTTCAATGAAAAGACCTCAAGAAAATGTAATGTGTATGTAAAATTGATTTGTGGCTTATTAATTGGGCCTTATGGCTTGGTCTGCATTCACTTGTTTTGGGCGTCTTCCAAAGAACTTGGTCAATGGAAAAACTGTGGAGCAATCATTTTGAACTCCGATGTGCCATTCTCTTTATTTCCGGACTCTAACATGGCTATTTGAGGAAATTTCAATGCCTGATTTCTTTCTGTCACATTAAAATCCTTACTTAAAATGTACAGATGGAACCTAACCCCACAAAAATATGCAAAATTGTATAAAAACTTTTCTAATGTATGTTGCAAATGTTCACAAAGGGAAGGAACATTTTACAAATCACTTTGCCTTCTCCCAGTTAGAATGCGAGAAATCCATGAAAACTAAGGGACAATCTTCTATCATCTCTAAATTTGTATATAATTTTGGATAAAGGAGATACACTATCCATTCACATAATATGGATTTTTTTAAAGAATTTTGAAATTTTGGGCAAGTCCTTATAGGACTCAAGACAGGCATGCTGAATAAATCTTACCTAAGATATAGAGCAAGGTTACATTTTATAAATAAAAACCTAGCATTCCCACGTGGAGGTTCTGGTGTTGATTTTCATAAATCACAGATCAAAAACTACAAGGTGAGACCATAGAAGTAATTTCAATATTTTTTTCCATTTAATTTTCCTGTTGAGCAAAGAGGCTGAGCGATTCCAACCTTTCTCCCATCCAGAAGTTACTGGGAAGGACGGCAGGTGGGAAGGGAATTTTCCTGAACCACCTAGAACTGACTTTCCCTGGAACTGACTTGAACCCCCCGATCTACGTTCCTTTGCTATTCTAAGTATTATAACACGACGGCATTTAAGCTACCCTTGGCCTGACGTTTTTAGGCCTTATTTTCTGACTTCTGCCCCCTTCCTTGGTGTCAAACCACCCCACACTCTGGCAGGCCTTGCAGCATCCTGAATTTATTACTACATTTCGACTGGTGGAAGAGGAAAATGACTTTAAACGTATTTAGACTTTCAATTGCCTGTATGTGTCTGCATGTGTTCATGTGTGTGTGTCTGTGTGTATGTACCTATATGTAGTACATCTATGGATAGAGGGAGAGAGGATATATAGAAACAGAAACAAATGCACATAAAGTGGGAGAGGGGAAAGCCTGCGTCTCAAGAAAGAGGAAATGAGGGTTGAACTTCAAGACCAATAAAGGAATGAAGAGTTCTAATTACTGAATAAATTCTGTATTTCCAGATACTTTTTGAGAGCAGAACTTGAGAACAATTCCCTTTGCCGTCTTTCAGGAGGGTACTGAGATTTGCCATTTCCTTCCTATCCAAATGGAAAACAGATCCCCGAATGCCCAGGCCAAGATCAGCTCTTCCTTCCTCTTGGCACTCAGGCAGCTTTCTCAGCTCCCTCTCAAGTCTCCTGGGAAAATCCAGCCTTCTGGGGCTGAGCTGACTTGCAGAGCGGCTCAGAGGAAGAGAGTTTTTTCCAGGCTTCAGACTCACTTCCTCTCACTGTGTCCCTCGCACAGTAATAGACTGCCGAGTCCTCCAGTTTCAGGCTGTTCATTTGCAGATAGAGTTGGCTTTTGGAGTTGTCCCTGGAGATGGTGAAGCGTCCCTTGACTTTGTCCGAGTAGTAAGTACTGGAACCAGAGGTTATCAATGCCACCCATTCCAGTCCTTTTCCAGGGGCCTGCCTCACCCAGTGCATCTCATAGCTGCTGAAGCTGAACCCAGAGCCTTGGCAGGTGAGGCGGAGGGATTCTCCAGGCCTTCTCACGTCCCCTCCGGACTCCACCAACTGGGCCTCTGACAGGACACCTAAAATAAAAGTTCTTTTAATGAGCTCTCCTTTATGCAAGAATTAAAATGGAAAGAACCTGAATAGGAGGGAACCAATTACCTCTGAGGACTGCTAGGAAGGAAACCAAATTCAGCCACAGGATCATTTTTGCTCCCGTTAGAGAATAGAGGGGACTTGACAGGAAAGGATTCAGGAAGGGGCACAAACTTTGTGTTATGTGTGTAGCCTGAAAAGAGACACCCCGGGGCTCCTTTAAAGGGGAAATTGTGGCCCAATTTACATATCGCTCAGCATAAAAGAGCCCCTCGGGGCATTGAGGTATAGATTTAGTTCAACACACCTTTCACTCATGGGACATCGATGAAAGGGCAGCTTTACACTGGAATATTTAAAGCCTCTGACAGATGCTCCTCACTTAATGTAAGGGTTTTAAGGTGACGAAAGTAATCAGGCATTGAAATTTCCTCCAATAGCCATGTTACAGTCCGGAAATAAAGAGGATGGCACATCGGAGTTCAAATTGGTTGCTCCACAGTTGTTGCCTTGACCACGTTCTTTGGAAGAAACCAAAATTAAGTCAATGCAGACCAAGCCATAAGGCCCAATTAATAGGCCACAGATCAATTTTACAAACACATCCACGTCTCAAAGTTGGAATATAAATCATTGGAAGCCTGTATGATGTTTCTTAATGGTTTTTAACTCAGCAGCCGTACTGATTACAAATATTGGGAGGTTTTTGGGTTGCCATTTTTATGGTCTTCTTATCTGTTTTTGACTGCCCAGAGTTAATTCGTACTAAGATTCAAAAAAACTTACTCTCCTACACTTATTCCATGGACTGAGAAACAGAAATAAATGACTTTTCATATTCCAAACAATTCAGTTTGTTCTATATTTAGCAAAGCACATCTGTTCTCAACTCAGATGTGGCTTCATGGTGAGAAATGTAATCTCTTGGGATGTTAAATTTCTTTGAAATGCCTTCAGTGATCTCTCAGGAAAATGAGGGTAAAAGTAATGATGCCTCCGAAGTGAGACAAGGCCTGCAGACCCTTCCTTTGTCCCGCTCCCCCTCCCCCTCCCCCACCCCACCCATATGCAAAGCCATTCCGTGTGCCAACACTGCCCCCTGGTGGAAAACCTGAGGAGGGGAGGCATCTACTTAACTTTCCAGAGTGATTCTTGCATTAAGAAATGGTAATTAGGGCTCCGATGAAATGAAATAGCTCCAGGGAACATAAGCCAGTCTATGGAGTAACCGAAAGCTGCTCTTTTGTTATATGACAGGAAATTCCTTTTGATGGGTTATTCTATGAGATACTGTATTTTCCTGAGGTCGTGTATTCTTATTTTTTCTCCTAAATATTATTAAATCATGTAAAAACAAGTTGGGAAGGACCATCTTGGTCGTCTAGTACAAAGCATCCTTGACTGGTGGGGAGCCAGACCCTCTCTGCAGACCTCCAACCAAAAGAGGCTGTTCCAGCCAAATTAAAGCAGGTCCCCCTCGTTCTTCCCTCAACCTCGTTTTACTCACGGCAGACCGGGTTGGACGGGCTTATCATTGGTCCAAATCTGCTCTATCCTAGTTTTGTACTCTCTCTGATAGGAGAATAATTCTGAACATCCCTTGTTCATCTTCTACCATTCATTCACATTGGATGACTGTGGGTTTTACGAGATATGGGACTTAGAGGAAAACATAATTTTATCCTTTTTTAATTTTTCTTTATTTCTTCAAACTGTATTCCACTTTTTTTACATAAATTCCACCTGTACATTCACAGGACCCCTTTTGGCCATTTTGTATGGTTCAGTTTAAGCAGAAGCAGTAACTGATTATACAGTCCTCCGGAAAAAAAGAGGCGCTCAGTGCATTGACCTTCCACCTGTCCTTGAAGACATATTCCACAGTAATAGACTGCCGTGTCCTCTGGCTTCAGGCTGTTCATTTGGAGATACAGCTGGCTGTGGGAATCATCCCTGGAGATGGTGAAGCACCCCTTGACATTTTCTGAGTAGTTAATATCACTTGAACCAGAGCTTATGTATGCCACCCATTCCAGCCCTTTCCCTGCAGCCTGTCTGACCCAGTCCATGCCGTAGCTGCTGAACGTGAATCCGGAGGCTTGGCAGGAGAGATGGACAGACTCTCCAGGCCTTCTCATGTCCCCTCCGGACTCCACCAGCTGGGACTCTGACTGGACACTTAAAAAAAAAAAGGTGTTTCTATAAGCTCTCCTGTATAGAAAATTTATAATAGAAAGAAACTCTGTATAGAGGGAAAAATTACCTCTGAGTACTGCTAGCAGGGACAACAAGTTTAGCCACAGGATCATTTTTGCTCCCTCAAATGAATGGAGGGAAATTGATAAAAAAATGTTCAGGAAAGTGCAGAAACTTTGTGTTGGTGGGTGTAGCCTGAAAAGGGAAACCATGGGCCTCCTTTAAAGGGGAAATGGTGCCCTGATTTACATTTCGCTCGGGATAAAAGAGCCCCTCATTTTGTTGACTGAGAGATTTCTTTGCACACACCTTTCACACATGATTTTGAAATGATGGGAATATCTTCAGAAAAATCAAGGGAGACTATCTTGTTTTTCATTGTGAGTACATTGGAGAAATGACAAATTTTCACTGGAGTAAGTAAAGCAGGATCTGGAAAAAACTCCACAGTTCAGGAAAGCTTTTCAAAGTAAGAGAAATAAAATTTGCACTAAGAATATTTTAAATTGCCATGTTAGAGACCATACATGAAAAAGATGCCACATGTGAGTTCAGAATGTTGGCTCCACTGCTGTTTCCTTCTTTGAAGGAAAGTTCAAAGCCTCTAAACTATGCACGGGTTTTCGTGCCAGATAGGGGTCCCCTCCTGCTCACCATCTGTATTCATGACTTCACTCAATATTAAGCAGAGGGCATTTGTTGTCAACTCAGACATGGCCTGGGTGAGGGTTGTGCCCACTTGTGATGTTACATTTCCTTGAGATCCTTCCAGAGATCCCTTAGGAAAATGAGAATTAAAAAAAAAAAAAATGCCTCCAAAATGAGACAATTTCTATAGACAATTGCTTTATTCCCCTTCCCCACCCCCAGCCCATACATAGGGAAAGTGATTCAGAGTGACAGCACAGCTCCCTGGTGTAAAATGTGAGAAAAGAAGACAGCTACTTATCTTTCCCACAAAGTTCTTGCATTCAAACATGGTAATTAGGGCTGAGAAGAAATGAAGGGTTTCATATCTCAAAGGAGATAGGAAATCAGTAATCACTAGCAATCATCACCCAGATATACAACGATTAACACCAGGATTAACACCAGATGAACAATCAAACAGTACATTATATCTTACTCAAGGAACTATTAACTCAATCAATCAACGAAGTAGCAAACAACAGCCCAATCATGGAGCTCCCAAGGAGAGAACAACACCTCCTCCAGCACAAGCTGGACAAGCCATGGTATATAAACAGAGAGCAAGTCCCACTCCCTTTCCACACCAAATATTTTTCCTAGGCTGGCAATGAAATGTCTGAAAGAAAATAACAAGGCTCAGGGAGCACCAAAGTCTCCACAATAGGAAATCAATTTTGAAGGGTTAGTCTATGATTGTTTGCATTTTCTGTGAGTGGTGGAGGCTTAATTTTTCTCCTAAAAAAGGACAAGTCACTCATGCCCATACTACAACACAGTCATTGTGGGGCTTCACTTGAAGACCACACCAAAGCTTCACTTGGTTCAGAATGCAGTGGTGCAGGAAGTGACGGGCTTGCACCCATATGCCTATCTGATGTCTCTGCTTCGCAAGCTGCCCAGGTTTCCTTTGACTCAGGTTGCAATTCAATGTGCTGGTCACTTCCTATAAAGCTGTATGTGGCATAGAGCCTGGTTACTTGAGGGACTGCCTGCAATATGGAAGTTTTGGGGCTAATTTTCTTTAATCACCTACCAAAAACTACAAGTCTCACAAGATGAAACTACAGGATTTATTTTGTTATATTTTCCTTTCACTTTCCCTGTTAAGGAAAGAGGCTGAGGGATTCTAAACGGTTAGTGTGCAGGATGCCAGGTAAAGGCACCCCCTGTTTGAGAGAAGGTGGTACCAGTAACTATCAAGAAGCTACACAGTCCAAAATTTACAGACCCAGAGGGCTCCTGAGAGAGGTGGTTCTTATGTAGCAACATTTTGCTTTTCTGCTTCTTCCCAGCTGAGGGGAACAAGCTTTAGGAAGAAACAGATTGAGTGTATATTAAGGAAGAAGAAATGAGAAATGAACAACACATAGAAAAGAATTAATCTGATGAGTGTTGGTGATTTCTGTCTACTATAATAAAAATCAAACTAAAAAGCCCATAAATTCTCTGCCATTATACTTAATAATACAACAATTTTAATGATCGTAATCTTAATAAACCCAAAACCCTCCAAGGAGACATTTTTATACCTTATTCATCCTAATCCAAATCATTAAAAATAAATGAAATCAGCCAAACAGTAAAAGCAATCCAGGTTAATATTCATTAACCCTTATCCCACTTCAAAATAAACCAGAGCATTTACATATCCCCACAATGTGCACAGAGCGTTTTTTCTTAAAAAGATCAAACAACCAAACGCACCCCCTCAGAAACTCTGACTTCTCGTCACAAACCCTCCCATACATAATAACACCTTCTTTCTCATAGCATTCCTTCAGAAGATCAATTTCACTTGTGGCTTCACACTTAGAAGAAACATTTCTGTCACTATTAAATTCCTCATTTCCACAGCAGCCCCAGCCAGATGACAGACCTCACATTTTCCACAATGTCCTGAATGCCTTGCATAAAAACTTGGTAGGAGTCAGAAAGAATCTGTTTAAAATCTTGGTGGAAGTCAGAGAAAGTCCATTTAAGGTCCTCCATGTCAAGCAGTAGATTATGGCGCCCCCAGGAGCTTAACCAGAAACAGTCGAGGATATGAAAGAATTCCATAATGTGTTTACACAAGAAAAAGTGAGATATGCAGACAGTACCCCAGGGAAAGTAGAAGCAGAAAAGTGAAAGTTCAAAACAGCCAGTTCAATGTGTAGGAAAATGCGAATATCTTCAAATTTAGTACAAAAATAAGAACAGGAGAGAATTATTTACTCTCAATCCTCCTTACTCTCTGGAGGAAAACAAAGTCTAAAACTTAAAAAGATTTTTTTTAAAGATTAATCCCAAAAATAATAAGCATCAAGAGAGCCCTCTTGTCCTTGCTGTAGAACGCCCATATGAGGGTACACATACTTAAAATAAATATAAATAGAGTGATTTAGAAATGGGGTGGACAGTCTTAGTGTCCCTTTAAGAATACAAAGCAGCTCAGAAAACGGTGACATCCCAGCCTCCTGGCTAGCTCTTACCAGTTGAGTGCAAACATTGTTTGTGATCTTTTGGCTGCAAGCAGCTGTCCAAAGGACAGAATGGGTCTATTCCATGCATTTTCCTTTTTTCTGGAGAAGACTCCCAGGCTTCAGAAAAATCTGCCTGAGCCTGAAAAAACTGCCACGTTTTCTTCTCTGCCCATTGAGCCCACCGGCACAGCTACTCAGTCTGCCATGTCCCCATTGGAAGTCCCAAGACCACCTCTCCTTTTGAATCTTGTAAAAAATATATATATTGCACTCTAGGTCTTTTCCCACTGCATAGAAATTGACAGACAGTTTCTTGCCATTCATGTAAGATTTGGGTTAGAATTGGCACCATTAGCTTTTTCCTAAACAAAGGACAATTCACTCATGCCCTAGTCAACCCATAGCTTGACTATTACAACACACTCTATGTGGGGCTGTCCTTGAAGACTACACTGAAGCTTCACTTGGTTCAGAATGCAGTGGTGCAGGAAGTGATGGGCTTCCCTCCATATGCCTATCTAATATCTCTGCTTCGCAAGCTGCTTTCCAGCTAGATTCTGGTTGTATTTCAAGGTGCTGGTCACTCCATATCAAGCTCTACATGGCATAAAACCTGGTTACTTGAGGGACTGCCTGTAATGTGGATGTTTTGGGTTAATATTTTTTAATCACATACCAAAAACTACAAGTCTCACAAGATGAGACCACAGGATTTTTTTTTAATTTATTTTCTTTTCAATTTCCCTGTTAAGGAGAGAGGCTGAGGGATTCTAACTTTTTAGGGTGCAGGATGCCAGGTAAAGGCACCCCCGTTTGATACAAGTTGGTGCCAGTAACTCAGGCCTGCAACTAGGGTCTGTGTCACCTGGGGCAAATATGGATTCTGTGCGCATTTTGGTGCCCCCCAGTGCTCATTTTGGTGGCCCCCCAGTGCTCATTTTAGCACTGCCCCAGTACAGCAAACAAGGCATTTGCCCTGCTTGCCCCCCCCACTTAGTTGCAGCCCTGCAGTAACCAGCAAGAAGCTACACAGTCCAAAGTTTGCAGACCCAGAGGGCTCCTGGGAGAGGAGGTTCATAATTTGCAACATTTCTCTCTCCTGCCTTTGCCCAGCTGAGGAGAAAGAGCTTCAGGAAGAAAGAGATTGAGTGTCTATTAAGGCAGAAGGAATGAGAAATTACCAACACATAAAAAAAAAGAAAAAGCTAATGAGTGTTTGTGATATTTAGACTATGAAAGGGGACTTCATTGCAAAGTAGTAAAAGAACGAAGAATGAATCCATGTTTCTCCCTCTAATTAAATTTTAATTCATCTTACATAATGAATCCATGTTTCTCCCTCTAATTAAATTTTAACTATTTTTTTAAACTACCCAGTTTATTCTATTGACCTGAGATTTCCTTCTTGTCCCCCTACCAAACTGCCAACCAGGTTCCAAGATCAGCATTGGACTCCCACTTGCTATGATGGAGATTCAGTTGCTGCTTTTAAGTCGCAATATGCACATTCGAACTCCTGTGACTGAATGAACCTGGAGAGCTGAACTGAGGAAGGGACCGTTTTTGCCAGGCTTCAGACTCACTTCCTCCCACTGTGTGTCTTGCACAATAATAGACAGCCGAGTCCTCTGGCTTCAGGCTGCTCATTTGCAGATACAGCTGGCTGCGGGAATCGTCCCTGGAGACGGTGAAGCGTCCCTTGACTTTGTCTGAGTAGTAAGTGGTAGAGTCAAGCATCTCTGGATCTATGCTGGACACCCATTCCAGGCCTTTCCCTGGAGCCTGTCTGACCCAGCTCATAGGGAGAACACTGAAGTCAGATCCAGAGGCTTGGCAGGAGAGACGGAGGGACTCTCCGGGCCTTCTCACATCCCCGCCGGACTCCACCAACTGGATCTCAGACTGAACTCCTAAAGAAAACAAAGGTGTTTCAATGAGATCTCCTGAATACAAAAGCAGAAAATTGAGGAAAATTCTATAGAGAGGGAAGAATTACCTTGGAGGACTACTAATAAGGAGAAGACGTTTAGCCATGGGATCATTTTTGCTCCCTTTAATGAACGGAGGGGAATTGGCAGGAAAGGATTCAGGAAAGTGCAAACTTTGTGTTGGTGGGTGTAGCCTGAAAAGGTGAAACCATGGGGCGCTTTTAAAGAGGAAATTGTCTGTCAATTTGCATATCACTTGGCATAAAAAGCCCCTCAGGGCATTGATGTCATAGATTTCCTTGCACAAATCTGACACTGGGGATTTTCAACATAAATTTCCAGTCCTGCAAAAATTGAACGCATTTTTTTTTTCTGTGACGACATAGGAGAAAGGCAGGTTTACATTAGAGTAATTAAAAGAGGGAGAAGCCAAATTTCCCCACCTCTCCAAAGGGATTCAAGGCAACAGAGAATGAACATCCCCTAAGAACTTTTGGGAGAGACATTTTAGAGCTAGAACATGAAACCAACAGTGCATCTGAGTTTGGGAGTATTTCCCACCTTGCTTGCCTTTTTGAAGACACCCAAAACAATGCCAACCTAGCTATGAGGCACAATCTGTGTGTTGGAGTTGAATCAGAGAAATCACGGGGAAATAAAGACTAGACAGAGCCAATAGTGTGTTCTTTGCTTCTCAGATTGGTTTTTAACTCAGCAGTTGTTTGGATTTTATATACTGCTTGTTTTAGTTTACTATTTTGTGTTCTGTTCTTAACAGTTGCTGGTTGCCCAGAGTGAATTCAAATAGATAGGCAGCCATATTAATTGAAATAATAACAATAACAATAATAATGATTAATAATAATAATAATAATAGCAACAATAGTAAGTCATGACTTCATGGTAAGGATTGTAGCCTCCTGAGATGTGGAATATTCTTGAGACTTTTTCAGTGAACGATTATGGAAGTACGAAAAAAAAGGAATGGTGCCCCCCAAATGAGGCCGTCTCCAATGGCACTTGCTTTATCTCCCTACCCCACCCCCACCCCAGACACAGACCATGGGATTCAGTGTGGCAACACTGCCCCCTGGTGTGGGAAGTGAAGAGAGCAGCCCTCGGCCCAATTCCACACAGACATTTGTTCCAGGCAAAATTCTCCTCAGTATGCCTATGGCTCTTTGGATGTTTGGAAGGATTATTCCACATTGGCATTTCCTGCCTCCAGCCATGACACTATATTGTATCCCATTCCAGTATCCTGTCTGAAGCCAGTCTCATCCAGATCAGACTGCAAGCAGTGAAGTTGCAATTGGAAGCTTCAGGCCATATTAATAATTATGTCTTTCCTTCCAGCAAACTCTCTGGTTGGATACCTGGAAAAAAAGAGTCCTAAAGATCTCACTAGAGGGCTGATTTCTTCTTCTGTTGTATACGGACAGAAGACATCCCCCTGTAATGGGAACAGAGGAAACAAATTGGGGCAAAAGTATTGCATTTGTCCTTCTCCTCTCATTCCACCTCCTACGCCCTATAGGAGTTGGCCGGAAAATTGACAGAGAAACCCAAGTTATTTTTATAATAAATTACTTCTTGATGAAATAAATTAGAACCTATATTTAGATATACATTGGAATTCAAAGAGCATCTTCTCAGAATTTTCAGGGGGAAAAAGGTGGAGAGAAGTCCAAGAGAAGGGAGGGGCAGTGCTCCATCAACATCTTGCCACCCCTCCTTGGAGCTCACTGCAATGTGTCACTGACTACAATCACAATTTGGAAATGAGGAACAAGTGATTGATCTCTGTGAATGACCAAAGAAGCATTTCTTTCAGGGTAAGTAAAACTCTGCATTGCAGCTCTTCACCAATTCAGAACAGAGTTTCAAGAATCAATTCTTCAACCCAATATGGACAAGAATTGTTTGAACACCACTGGAGTAGACCCAAAATTTGGTCCTGAAATTGTGGTAAACCACTGTTCTTATCTATGGCTTGTGAAATAAATTAGAATTAATTAGATTCCAGCATAACACTAGAGAAAGAAACAAAAAATTTGCAATGTGAAATTTCTAGGTCCACTCAACTCCCAACGTTAAAGTGAAGGAAACCACATTACCATCAGCTTGTCCTTCTGTAAAAAGTCTTTCTTTTTTAAAGTATTTTTTTCCTGTTTTTTTTCCCATCCTAATGGAAAAAAGCTCCCACAATGCCCATGCCAAGATCCGCTCATCATTCCTCTTGGCAATCAGAAAGCTTTCTCGGGTTTCCCTCAAGTCTCTCAAGTCTCTCTGGCAAATCCAGCCTTCTGGGGCTCAGTTGAATTGCAGAGCTGCTCGGACGAATGGCAGGTTTGACCTTTTCATTGAACTTTTAAGATCATTACAGAAATGAAAAAAATGTGACTCCAAAATGAGACAAATGAAACACTGGATTTATTTCCCCACCCTGCTGCACCCTGTGCATAGCCAATGCAATAATGTGACCACACTGCCCCCTGCTGTAAACGTTCAGGAGGACAGGCATCTACCTTTTTTTCCAGGATTGTAACTGAGGCAGAGAAGGCATGAAGGTTGTCCAGGAGATCTAGGCAGGTCTGTTGTCCATGGTGCCAGGCTTTCACAGGCCATATGAACACCATAGACACAGACATTGGGTTTGTCAGGGAAGACACCAAGGACAACAGACTGGCATTTCTAGACTGTGAGGTTCTTACTGGGACCTGTGGCAAGGTAGAAATACAGATGTACAGGAAACCCCCACACACAGACCAGTACCTGATGTTTGACTCCCACCATCCATGGCAGCACAAAATAGGAGGCATCAGGACACTACGTCACAGGGCAGAAACCATCCCCACCTCCATGGATGCCAAAAAGAAAGGAAACCAGCACCTGAGGTCCTGTGGGTATCCTAATTGGGCCTTCATTAAATCTAAGTCTACCCCTAGACCTAAAAAAATGGCAGACAGGGCTGAGACTCAGAGTCAACGGAAGAACCTGGTCCTTACTTACAGGCCGGCGTGTCGGAATGGATAAAATCAATATTTGGAAAACACCCC
The DNA here is from genome assembly GCF_035149785.1 of Candoia aspera. NCBI lineage: Eukaryota > Metazoa > Chordata > Lepidosauria > Squamata > Candoiidae > Candoia > Candoia aspera. The sequence goes on along the minus strand of NC_086156.1, from coordinate 112,106,214 downwards.
ATACCTGTATTTTTCAAACCCACTAACACACTGAGACAGAGGCTTGTACACCCTAACGATCCAACACCAAAACATAAGAGGAGCAACGTAGTAAATGCAATCCAGTGCAGGGAGGAGTGTTCTGAGCTGTACTTTGGGGAAACCAAATAGCCTTTACACAAGAGGATGGCCCAACACAGGAGGAGCAACAGCACAGGACCAGAATCAGCAGTTTACCTTCATCTAAAAGAAAAAAGACACTCATTTGAGGACAACAATGTTCACCTTTTGGACAGAGAAGAAAGGTGGTTAGAGAGGGATTAAGGAATCCATTCTTGCCAAAGTGGAAAATCCTTCCCTCAATAGAAGCGGAGGCCTCAGACACAAGTTCTCCCCCATTTTTCATGCTGCTCTTTCATCAGTCCCCAGGAAGATTAAGACCACCAGGAAGGCCACTCTTAACGATCCACTCGGGGATGAACACAGGATCTAGGAGTAAGACATCCCAAACACAATCCACACCTCCATGGCACAATTAACAGCCATTCAGGTGCAGGGACAATGCAGCCACCCTGGGAAACATATATGGGGTCCCCTCACCAACCTTGGCCCAGACTGAAGTAGCTACCAAAAAGAAAGAAATCCAGTTGCCATGACTCAACCTACAGACAGTTTCCCGTAATAGGTCATTTGGATACTCAATCCTTGTTGACCACTTGAAGCCTGACCTTTGACTCTGCCAAACACTGAAAAAAATGATTTGTTACCATTGATACCTGGCTACCTGGCATCTCTGTGACTTGGTCCTTGAACAAGAACAAAATACCAACAAGGACTTCTGGGAAGGAGGTTCATAATTGACATAGTTTGAATCTCTTGGCTTTGCCCAGCTGAGGGGAGAGAGGCTGGATTAAGGGAATTGAATATACATATATTAATGTGGAAAGAATGAGAAAAGAGCAACACGTAGAAAAGAATTGAATGGGGGAGAGTTGGCGATATGGAGGACCAACGGAGACTGAACTGCAAAATTTGTCCAGGTAGAATTGTAGGTAAAGTTTTTAAACTTTTTTAAAAACAGCCCAGGTTATTCTACTGCCCTGAATTTTCTGCAGTCTCCCCTACCATACTGCTAACCAGGTTCCACAGTGAAAATGCTAAGGTCAGGCCTATATTCCCACTTGCTAAGATGGAGATTCATCTGCTGCTTCTCATTCCAATTACACAAATTCAACCTCCTGAGATGGAAGGAACTTGCAGGGCTGCTCAGAGGAAGGGAAGGTTTTTGCCAGGCTTCAGACTCACTTCCTCTCACTGTGTCTCCCGCACAGTAATAGACTGCTGAGTCCTCCGGCTTCAGGCTGTCCATTTGCAGATAGAGTTGGCTTTTGGAGTTGTCCCTGGAGATGGTGAAGCGTCCCTTGACTTTATCCAAGTAGTAAGTGCTAGATGAGTCTGTAGTTATGTGGGCCACCCATTCCAGGCCTTTTCCTGGAGCCTGCCTCACCCAGTCCATCCAGTAGCTGCTGAATGTGAATCCGGAGGCTTGGCAGGAGAGATGGAGGGATTCTCCAGGCCTTCTCAGGTCCCCTCCAGACTCCACCAACTGGCCCTCTGACTGGACACCTAAAAAAAAAAAGTATTTCAAAAAGGTCTCGTATGTACAAGAATTAAAATGGAAACATCCTGAAGAGGGAGGAAACAATTACCTCTGAGCACTGCTAGTAAGGACACAAAGTTTACCCAGAGGATCATTTTGCTCCCTTGAATAAATGGAGGGGAATTGACAAGTGAGCGTTTGGGAGACTGCACAAACTTTGTGTTGGTGGGAGTAGCCTAAAAAGAGAAACCCTGGGGCTCCTTTAAAGGGGAAATTTTGGCCACATTTACGTATCGCTCAGCATAAAAGAGCCCCTCGGGGCATTGAGGTATGGATTTCTTTCAACACACCTTTCACATGCAGGACATAGGAGTAAGGGCCTCTTTAGACTGGAATAATTAAAGCAAGATATGACTGAAACTCATTTCAAGAAAGTGTTTTTAGGTGACAGAAAGAGATCATGAACTGAAATTTCCTTAAACAGACACGTTAGAGCCGGCACATCGGAGTTCAGAACGGTTGCTCCACAGTTGTTCCGTTGACCACCTTCTTTGGAAGACACCCAAAATAAGTGAATGCAGACCGAGCCGGTGGCGCTGCGGGTTAAACCACTGAGCTGTCGATCGGAAGGTCGGCGGTTCGAAACCGCGCGGCGGGGTGAGCTCCCGTTGCTCGTCCCAGCTTCTGCACACCAAGCAGTTCGAAAACATGCAAATGTGAGTAGATTAATTGGTACCGCTTCGGCGGGAAGGTAACGGCGTTCCGAGTCGTCATGCTGGCCACATGACCCGGAAGTGTCTATGACAACGCCGGCTCCAAGGCTTTGAAACGGAGATGAGCACCGCCCCCTAGAGTCAGACACGACTGGACTTTACGTCAAGGGAAACCTTTACCTTTACCTAGACCGAGCCATGAGGCCCAATTTGTAAGCCACAGTCGAATTAGGCATACACATCCAAGTCTCAAACTTGGAATCAAAGAAATAATATTGGAAGCCTTAGGGGTGTTCCTTATTTGTTTTGTTTTTTACTCAACAATCTTATGGATTTCATATATTGGTTGCTTTTTGGTTGCCATTTTGTATGGTCTTCTGTGTTATTAACTGCCCAGAATTAATTCATCTTAAGATTCATAAACCTGCCTCTCCTACAATTATTCCATGGACTGAGAAACACAAATAAATGACTTTGCATTTTCCAAACAATTCAATTTGTTCTATATTTAGCAAAGCACATCTGTTGTCAACTCGGATGTGGCTTCATGGTGAGGAATGTAATCTCCTGGGATGTTAAACTTTCTGGAGGTCTTTTCAGTGATCTCTTAGGAAAATAAGAGTATATATAATGATGTCTCTGAAATGAGACAAGGCCTGTAGACCCTCCCTTGATTCGCCTCCCGCACCGCCACCCGAAACATATGCAAAATGATACAGTGTGACATTACTGCCCCCTGCTGTAAAACTTGAGGAGGGGAGGCATCAGCATAACTTCTGAGAAGAGTCTTCCATTAAAAAATTAGGGCTCAAAATAAACGAAAGATCTCCTGGAAACTATATTTACTTATTCATTCATTCATTCATTCATTCATTCAATTTATATTGCCACCCAACTCAATCTAGTGACTCTGGGTGGCTAACAACAATAAAAACAGTGATAATATAAAACAATAAAAACAATAAGAAAACTTAAATATAAATATAAATACAGCCGAGTGATCTTAAAAGCCACCGTAACATAACCATGAAACAGGTCCATTCCTGCACTCCGGGACCCAGGCCCGGGCACAAAGCCAGGTCTTCAAGGCCTTCTGAAAAGCCAAGACAGGCATGTTGAATTATTCCTACCTAGGATAAATATCAGGGTTATATTTGATGAAATAAAAATCTAGCATTGCCATGTGGAAGTTGTGGGGCTGATTTTCCTCAATCATAGATCGAAAACTACAAGGTGAGACCATAGCAGTCATTTCAATATTTTTTTCCATTCAATTTTCCTTTTGAGCAAAGAAGCTGAGCGATTCCAATCTTTATCCCACCTGGAAGTTAGTGGGGCAGAAGGCAGTCGAGGCCTCCCTGGGTGGGGAGGGGGTGGCAGCAGGAACTGCCAGGCAGCTACCAAAGGCAAGAAGAGAGTCCAAACTCAATGGACCCGGGAGGCTTCTGGGAGAGGGTCTCTGCAATTCCCAACTTTTGGGTTTCTTGGCTCTGCCCAGCTGTGTGGAGGGAGTGTAAGGATTAAGGGAATTAAACATATATTAATGCTGAAGGAATGAGAAATGAACAACATGTAGAAACAAGTTTAACTGAGGAGAGATTGTGGTATTCAGAGAACTAAATGGGAATGAACTGAAATATTCATCAAGGAAGAAATGTAGGTCATGAGTCCCTATTTGTTCCTCTCATGAAATTTTAACTTAAAAAAAAAAAAGCTTCCTAGTATATTCTCCTGCCCTATTACTTCCTTCTTGTCCCTCAACCAAGTGCTAAGAAGATTAAACACTGTTTTTTCCAAGATCAGCTCTGGGCTTCCACTTCTTTTCATGGAGGTTTATCTGAACTTTCTTGGTTATAATACATGCATTGAACCTTCTGTGACTGAATCAACTTGCAGAGCGACTCAGAGGAAGGGAAGGTTTTTGCCAGGCTTCAGACTCACTTCCTCTCACTGTGTCTCCTGCACAGTAATAGACTGCTGTGTCCTCTGGCTTCAGGCTGTTCATTTGCAGATAGAGTTGGCTTTGGGAGTTGTCCCTGGAGACGGTGAACCGTCCCTTCACTTTGTCCGAGTAGTAAATAGTACTGGAACCTGGATTTATGTATGCCACCCATTCCAGCCCTTTTCCAGGGGCCTGTCTCACCCAGTACATGTAGTAGCTGCCGAAGTCAAATCCAGAGCCTTGGCAGGAGAGACGGAGGGACTCTCCAGGCCTCCTCACGTCCCCTCCAGACTCCACCAACTGGCCCTCAGACTGGACACCTACAAAGAAAGGTGTTTCGGTGAAATCTCATGTATACAAGAATTAAAATAGAAAGAAACTCTGTATAGAGGGAAAAATTACCACTGAGGACTGCCAAAAAGGACACCAGGTTTAGCCACAGGATCATTTTTGCCCCCTTTAATGAATGGAGAGGAGTTGATATGATAGGATACAGGAAGGTGCACAAGTTTTGTGTTGGTGGGTGTAACCTGACAAGGAAAACCGTGTGTCTCCTTTAAATGGGAAATTTTGGGCCCATTTACATATCACTCAGCATAAAAGAGCCCCTCAGGGCATTGAGGTATAGATGTCTTTCAACACACCTTTCACATACAGGACATAGGAGAAAGGGCAGCTTAGACTGAAATAATTAAAGCAAGATCTGACAGAACCTCCTCAATCCAACTAGGGGTTTTAAGGTGACAGGAAGAAATCATGCCCTGAAATTTCCTTAAACAGCCACGTTAGAGCCCAGACATGGAAAGGATGGCACATCGGAGTTCAGGATGTTTCCTTCGCAGTTGTTCCCTTGGCCACGTTCTTTGGAAGACACCCAAAATAAGTGAATGCAGACCGAGCCGTAAGGCCCAGTTTGTAAGCCACAGTTGAATTTTACATACACATCCAAGTGTCAAAGGTGGAATTAAAAAAAATCATATTGGAAGCCTGAAGGGTGTTCCATATTAGTTTGGTTTTTAACTCGCAGTTGTATGGATTTCATATCTTGGTTTTTATTTTTTTTTGCTTGCCATTTTTTATGGTCTTCTTATGTGTTATTCGCTGCCCAGAGTTAATTCATACAAATACTAATAAAAATGCCTTTCCTACACTTACCCCATGGACTGAGAAATACAAATAAATGACTTTGCACTTTCCAAACAATTCAGTCGGTTCTTTATTTAGCAAAGTACATCTGTTGTCAACTCAGATAGGACTTTGTTGTGAGGAATGTAATCTCTTGGGATGTCAAACTGTCTTGAGCTCTTTTCAGTGAACTGTTAGGAAAATGAGAGTAAATATAATGATGCCTCCGAAGTGAGACAAGGCCTGTAGACCCTTCCTTGGTTCCCCTCCCCCACCCCCACCCCCTCCCCACACATATGCAAAGCGATTCCGTGTGGCAACACTGCCCCCTGGTGGAAAATATGAGGATCAGAGGCATCTCCATAACTTTCCCAGGAGATTCTTGGCTTAAAAAAATAGGACTCAGAAGAAAGGAAAGATCTCCAGGAAACTTAAGCAGGTCTAGGGAGAAATCCAAAGCTGCTGTTTTGTTATATGATTGGAAATTACTTTTGATTGGTTACACTAGGAGATAATATATTTTCTGGAGGTCATTTATTCTTTTGCTTTTTCCTCCTAAATGTCATGAAACCATGTAAAAATGAGTTGGGAAGGACCATCTAGGTATAAAGTTCGATTCTGCCCCTGCCTCTAAAAATGAAACTTATGCAGAGCCAGAAGGAGAGAACAAAACTTAAGGGAGAATTGAGGAATGGGAAACCAGGAGTGACTCAGCAGAGTGGGAAAATGTGGAGATGCTGATTGGGCAGAAACTGGAGGGAGATTTAAACCCCCCAATCAGTGCTTGTGAAAGGAGAGCTGAGAAGTGAGCAAAGCGAAAGGCAACACAATTGGTGTGATGATTGCCTTAATCCCAATAAAACGCTCAGACTTCAAATCAAAGTTTAGGTTCTGATTTTATTTAGAATACAGTGCAAACAGGAAGAAAGCTGAGAATGAGAAAAGCACGCCTAAAGTCAAACTAAATAGCCCCAAACAGTATCCCACCCACCCCCTTCATTCATTACAATCCCCCATTCCCAGGTGCTCCTAACGAGCTCTGCTGATCAACGGGCTAAAAGACCTTGACATTAAAAAGATAACCCAAACACATTCCTACACGGCACAGGCAGACAGAGCTCTCCATACAAGGTTTACCAGCAGCACCCTCCCAGCCAGGAGCGCGCATCAACACTCTGGCATGCGAACCGTTATGATGCACAGGAACATTGAAACGGGGAACATGACAATTGGCTACTGAGGAGAAATGGCATTAAAAGGATCAGATAAAAAGGCTTCCATGCAAAGAGCAAGCTGCCAGAGACAACCGATCCACAGAGCTCACCGCTTCCTTAGGAGAGTCCTTACCAGAATGCGGAGCCTCGCCTGTAGCTGACACGGAATCAGAGCCAGCTCCTTCTACTCATGGACTTACTACCTCCTCCTTGCACTGTCCCAGCCAAGTCCTGTATTCCCTCTGCAGTCAAGCCTTGTTCAAGCAACCTAGCCAAGCAGCATCATGCCTTCCGATCCCAGCTATGCCTCGCTGAGTCCAGCCATGCCTTTTGATTTAAGCCAAGTCTTACCAAGTCCAGCTTTGCTTTCTGATCCAAGGCATATTTTTCAAAGTCCAACCTTACTCCCAGACTCAAGTCTTGTCTTGTCGAGTCCAGTTGTACTTCCAGATTCAAGCCTTCTCTTGCCAAGTTCATCTGTGTTTCCAGATTTGAGCCTCATTCTGCCGAGTCCAGCCATGCTTCCAGATCTAAGCCTTGCCTTGCCAAGTCCAGCCTTGTCTCCAGATTCAAGCCTTGTCTTGCTGGTCCAGCCGAATCCAGTCCTGTCTCCAGCTCCCAGCTCTCTCTTGCCATTCCAGCCAAGTCAAGCCCTGCCTCCAGTTCCAAACCTCATCTAGTCAGTCCACCCAAGCCTTGTCTCGCCTCCAGTTCGAAGCCTAGTCTAGTCTTGTTGCTCCAGCAGAGCCCTAACTTGCTGCCACGGTCAAGCCTAGCCTCACCTCCTTGCTGGTCGCTGCAACTTTGACTTGTCTTCCTCCACTACCTGGATGGACTTGAGTGAATAGTGCTATTTAAAATATGAATTCTTTTCTGATGCAAATAGTTAATTGTAAATAAGGAACTCCCTTTTGTAGTATGCCTGGCTGTCTCTTAGGCCAAACAGGACACTAGGTCATTGAGTAAAAACCATCCCTGAGAGGTGGGGAGCTGACCCTCTCTCCAGACCTCCAACCAAAAGAGGCCATTCTAGCCAGATCAAAGCAGAGCAGCCCCATTCTTCCCTCACCCTCGTTTTACTCCTGGCAGTCAAGGTTGGAAGTGTTTATCATTTGTCAAAATCTGCTCTATACTAGTTTTGTATTCTGTCTGACAGGAGAATAATTCTGAACATCCCTTGTCCATCTCCTACCATTCATTGAGGGTGGATGACTGTAGTTTTATTAAATATGGGACTTAGAGGAAAATATAATTTTATCCTCTTTTTATTTTTCTTTATTTCTTCAAACAATATTCCACTTTTTTTACATAAATCCCATCTCTACATTCACAGGACCCCTTTTGGCCATATTGAATGGTTCAATTAAAGCAGAAGCTATAGCTGAATATACAACATCCTCAGAATAAAAGAGGCACTCAGTGCATTGACCTTCCACTTTTCCTTGAAGGTATATTCCACTGAGGAGAGGAGAGGAGAGGAGAGGGGAATTGTCCCTTAATTTACAAATGTCTTTGGATATAAAAGTCTCTCTCCATTCACATGATAGATTTCTCTGAAACTATTTTGAGATTATTGGCAACTTCTTATAGGAGTCTGTTCTGTGAAGTGTCCAACCAGTGATCAGGTGTCCAGGCAATTGGTTCTTTTAGATCCAGAGACAATAAGCACACCAGTGGATAAAGAAAGGTTAAGCTTTGTTATAAACTTAAGCAAAGAGATCTAAACAGAAACACAGTTTAACCAGAAACAGTCTAGGCAGATTAAACAGAAAATATAAAAAACATAGCATAAAGAAAGAGAAATCATACATACGAAGCAATCTGATCCTATTCCCTTTAGCTGCCTGGAGCTTCCTTAATAAGGACTGCAGGAATACCCCTTAGGATGACAATTTTCTGCAGCACCCAGTGTGCAGAACCTGCACACAAGCTCCCAAATTCAAAAGAACATTCCTCTTTTATCAAAGTCTGGACCTCAAAACTCTTGACCAGGTTTCTGTGGTACCAAGGCTGCAGGACACTACCTTGACCTGTTTATCACATCATCTAAGAGCCTGGGAAGCTATACAGATAATCTAGTGCCTAACAAAAACAATCTGGGGGGTTTCTCTTATCTCTCCCCCACTCATAAAAGAGATATTTTCTGGAGGGCTGTTGGAGGAGTGGACTTATTCTCCACCCCATGCCAAACAGAAATTAAATAACAAGCCTGTTAAATATCTGTAGAACTTAATATAAACTCTAATCTTCTTTGGTGAGGGAGGAAAATCAAAATATGTCACTTAACTTCTCGAAATAACAAAGGTCTTCCACATTTCCTCTACGCTCCACCCCTGGAATATTTTAATTAAGTATGGGAGATTTTTCTATAAATATGGAGTGTCAATAAAACAAGAGTTTTTTTATTTTACTTATTTACTTATTTATATTTCAAATTTCATCACCAACCATCTCACTTGAAGAGCGACTCTGGGTGGTTCACAATAAAAGGTTATGTGATTTAAATAAGCAATCGAGAATGATAGGCATACCACAGTGGTTGAACTTCCACATGTCAGAAAGTCAAGTAATCCATTTATCACCAAACTTTTCCCAAATGGCTGAGAAAGATAATTAATCATTTTTTCCCATATTTATTTCCCATTTAATTTCCATGTTGAGCAAAAAGGCAGAGCAATTCCAATCTTCCCCCCACCCGGAAGTTAGTGGAGGGGATGGCAGGTCGAGGCATCCCTGGGTGGGGAGGGGGTGGCAGCAGGAACTGCCAGGCAGCAACCAAAGGCAAGAAGAGAGTCCAAACTCAATGGACCCAGAAGGCTTCTGGGAGAAGGTCTCTGCAATTCCCAACTTTTGGGTTTCTTGGCTCTGCCCAGCTGTGGGGAGGGAGTGTCAGGATTAAGGGAATTGAATTTATACATTTATATGGAAGGAATGAGAAATGAGCAACAGGTAGAAAAGAATTTAACTGAGGAGAGTTGGTGGTATTCTGAGAATCAAATGGAATGAACTGAAATATTCATCAAGGAAGAAATGTAGGTAATGAATCTGTATTGGTACCTCCCATGATTTTTTATTTTTTTTAAAAAAATAACTTCCTAGTATATTCTCCTGCCCTAATTTCTCCTTCTTCTCCCACAACCAAGTGCTAGCCAGATATCAAACTGCTTTTTCCAAGATCAGCTCTGGGTTCCCACTTCCTTTCATGGAGGCTTATCTGAACCTTCTCAGTTATAATACACAAACTCAGCTTTCTGTGACTGAATCAACTTGGAGAGTTGTTCTGAGGAAGAGAAAGTTTTTGCTGGGCTTCAGATTCACTTCCTCTCACTGTGTCTCCCACACAATAATAGACTGCCGAGTCCTCCGGCTTCAGGCTGTTCATCTGCAGATAGAGTTGGCTTTTGGAGTTGTCCCTGGAGATGGTGAAGCGTCCCTTCACTTTGTCCGAGTGGTAAGTACTGGAACTTGGATTTATGTGGGCTACCCACTCCAGGCCTTTCCCTGGAGCCTGTCTGAACCAGTTCATGCCATAACTGCTGAAAGTGAATCCGGAGGCTTGGCAGGAGAGGCGGAGGGACTCTCCAGGCCTTCTCACATCCCCTCCAGACTCCACCAACTGGCCCTCAGACTGAGCTCCTAAAAAAAATAAGCGTGTTTCAATGAGATCTGCTGTATACAAAAATGGAAAATAGAAGGAAATTCTCTATAGAGGGAAGAATTACCTCTGAGGACTGCCAAAAAGGACACCAAGTTTAGCCACAAGACCATTTTTGCTCCGTCCAACAAATGGAGGGAAATTAATAGGGAAGGCTTCAGGGAAGTGCACAAACTTTGGGTTGGTGGGTGTAGCCTGAACGGGGAAACCATAGGGCTCCTTTAAAGAGGAAATTGTGTGTCAATTTGCATATTGCTTGGGATAAAAAGAGCCCCTCAGGGCATTGATCTCCTAGATTGCCTTGCACACATCTTACACTGGTGGTTTTCCAGTCCTTTGAAAAATGTAGGCAAAGGGTCTTTTTTTATGGTGAGGACATAGGAGAAAGGGGACGTTTACATTAGAGTAATTAAAACAAAGATATGCAAAAATTCACCACTTCTCAAAAGTGATTCAAGGCAACAGAGAATGAAGATGCACTATTTTTTTTTTTTGAAAGAGACAGGTTCGAGATAGAAATTGCAAAGAACAGCACATCTGAGTGCTGAGCACATTTGTCTACCTTTTCTCCCTGTTTGAAGACACCCAAAATAATTAAATGCTGACCCAGCCATGAAGCACAGTTTATAAGCTGGAGATGAATCAGGGAAATCACAGGGAGAGAAGAACTCAATTGAGCCTGTGGGGTTTTCCTTGCCTATTAGACTGGTTTTTAACTGGACAGTTGCATGGATTTAATCTATTGCTTGCTTTGGGTTGCTATTTTGTGTGGCGTATTTATCAGTAGCCCAGATTTTATTTGGCAAGGTGAGCAGCCCTACTAATTGAAACAACAACAACAACAACAATAATGGCAATAGTAATATCAATATCATATACTAATTAAAATGTCAGGAAATACACTCTCTCTGTGGACTGGGAAATATTTATAAGTCATTTTGCATTCTCCCAAGATTTCAGTCTGTTGTCAACTCAGACATGGGTTCACAGTCAGGGTTGCGGCCTCCCAAGATGTGGAATTTCCTTGAGACCTTTTCAGTGACCGATTACAGAAATGACAGAGAAACAACTAGACACTTGTTTTGTCTCCCCACCCCACCCCCACCCCACACACAGCCAATGGGATTCAGTGTGGCAGCGCTGCCCCCTGGTGTGGAAAGTGAGGAGGGCAGGCCTCTGCCCAATTCCCCATGGAGATCCTTTCCGGGCAAAGATGTCCTCCATGTGATTATGGCCGTTTGGATAGTTAGAAGGGTTATGCCACAGTTGCATTCCCTGCCTGCTGCCACAGCACTCTATGACACCCCATTCCAGCATTCTATCTGAAGCCAGTCTCATCCAGAGTGGATTGCAAACAGAGAAGCTGTAATTGGAATCTTCCAGGCCATATTAATGATTTTTAGTTTCCTTCTAGCAAACTCTCTGATTGGATACCTGTAACAAAAGAGTCCTAAAGTTCTCACTAGAGGGCTGATTTCTTCTCCTCTGATATATGTACTAGCTCTTTGTTCCTCTTGGCACTCAGGACCCTCTCAGGTCTCAGGATCCTTTCTCAGGAGCCTCTCAGGTCTCATTGGAAAATCCAGCCAACTGGGGCTGAGCTGACTTGCAGAGCAGCTCTGAGGAAGGGAAGGTTTTTGCCAGGCTTCAGACTCACTTCCTCTCACTGTGTCCCTCGCACAGTAATAGACTGCTGAGTCCTCTGGCTTCAGGGTGTTCATGTGCAGATAGAGTTGGCTCTTGGCGTTGTCCCTGGAGGTGGTGAAGCGTCCCTTGACTTTGTCCGAGTAGTAAGTACCAGAACTTGGATTTATGTGGGCCACCCATTCCAGCCCTTTTCCAGGGGCCTGTCGCACCCAGTCCATGTTGTAGCTGCTGAAGTCGAACCCGGAGGCTTGGCAGGAGAGACGGAGGGACTCTCCAGGGCTCCTCACGTCCCCTCCAGACTCCACCAACTGGGCCTCAGACTGGACACCTAGAAAAATAAAGGTGTTTCAATAAGGTCTCCTATGTACAAGAATTAAAATGGAAAAAAAAAAAAAACACTGTATAGAGGGAAGAATTACCTCTGAAGACTGCCAAAAAGGACACCAAGTTTAGCCACAGGATCATTTTTGCTCCTGCTAATGAATGGAGGGAAATTGACAGGAAAGGATTCAGGAAAGTGCACAAACTTGATGTTGGTGGGAGTAGCCTGAAAAGGGAAACCTTGGGGCTCCTTTAAAGGGGAAATTGTGGCCTAATTTACATACTGCCTGGGATAAAAGAGCCCCACAGAGTATTGACATATAGATTTATTTCACACACCTTACACATATGATTTTGAGTTGTTGGGAAATCATCAGAAAAATCAAGGACAGATTTACATTAGTGTAAGAAGCAAAATCTAATAAATCCTCCACAATTCAGCAAAACATTTAAAGGAAAGAGAAAGAAAACACACACTGAGAATATTTTAAAAAGCCACGTTAGAGACCGAAGATGAAAAGTGCAGCACATTTGCTCCACAGTTGTGCCACTGACCATGTTTTTTTCAGGAAACCCAAAGAAGCTGAAGGCAGACGAAGCCATAAGGCACAATTTTCCATCACAGTTGAATTACATTTCCATTTTCAAGTCACTAAATCAGAATCAAATAATTCACAGGCGAAGCAGAAATAGATGGACCCGGTAGGGCCAGTTTTGTTTATTAGATTGGTTTTAACTCAGCGGTTGTATGGATTTTGTACACTGGTTGTTTTTCGGTTGCTATTTTGTGTGGTGTTTGTTGCCCAGAGTTGATTCCACAAGATGGGCAGCTGTACAAACTGCAATAATACTGGATATACTAATGCTAATAACAATGTCACCAAATAAACTTTCTCTGTGACTGAGAAATTTAGACTGCTCGATATTTAACCAAGCTGGCTTCACAGTGAGGATTGTAGCATCCTGAGAAGCAAAGTTTTCTTGAGACCTTTTCAACGATAGAAAAATGCCTCCAAAATGAGATAATGTTCAATAATTCCACCCCAACCTCACATTTAGCCAATACAATTCAGTATGACAACTGTCCCCCCTGGCGTAAAAGGTGGGGAGGGGAGGCATCTACTTAATTCTCCAAGGAGATTCTACTAGAATAATGCTACTACTGGAATACTACTATCTGTCTCTTCACCCAAGAGGGATGGTTATAGCTAGATTGAAGTGAGGCTGCCCTGTTCTCCTTATCTTTCTTTAACTCTAAACAGACCAGATTGGCAAATCTGCTCTATACTAATTTTGTATTCTTTTGAAAGGAGAATCATTGTTATGGTCTCAGAAGAAAGGCTACCAGATAACTTTGGTTGTCATTAGGGTGAGATGTGGAGGAAAACATAATTTTATCTTCTATTTCATTTACTTTCCTTTATTTATCCAAAGTTTTGGCCAGTTCCCATTAATAAAACTCCCTTCCTCCTCTCAAGCCATAAGAAAAGGAGTATTAGAGCCAGTTTGGTCTAGTGGTTAAGGCAATGGGCTAGAAACCAGGAGACTATGAGTTCTAGTCCTGTCTTAGGCCTGAAAGCCGGCTGGGTGACCTTGGGCCAGTCCCTCTCTCTCAGCCCAATCCACTTCACAGGGTTGTTGTTGTGGGGAAATTAGGAGGAAAGAATATTAGGTATGTTTGCCACCTTGAGTTATTTATAAAAATAATAAAGGCTGAATAATAAATAAATAAATAACTCACCAGGATGTAACAACAAAAGACATCAAAGACCTTCAATGGCCCAGCAACAGTCGTACTAAGGGAAGACGAGTAATGTAGCTGGGCAGAAAACTGCTGAAGTTCTTTTCTCAGCGGAGGGCTGTAATGGTTGCCTATTCTAAAACACCATCAGATTCATAAGTAGGAATTCAGAGTTATCTGATTTATTAAAGAATAGTATGCAGGATCACAGAGAAAGCTGAGAATGATGAAATCACTCCGAATTCAAACTAAAAACCCTCGGTGCAAATGAAATCCCTCCCCCTGTAGAATCTTCTCAGATCCACAATCCCAGGCGCTCCTAACAGTTTCTGATGGTCTGCGGGAAAAGGCTTTGAACAGATAACGTGACCCAAACACGTTCCATTGTACTGATTCCACATACAGAGCATGGTACAAGGTCTCACAGCAGCCCCCTCCCAAACAGAAACGCGCGTCAGAGCCATGGCATGTGAAACGCCACGATGTATAAACTACATTGAATCAGCGAACATGACAAGGGCACAGGATTACCCTCTGACATTCCACCACCATAATAGGGGAACAAAGGGTATTTTTCCAGTGTCGCTCCCTCCTTTCAAACTGCTCCATCCTTCTTCCTCTCGTTTACATGGAAAAAACATGGAACCACTCTATGGACAAAGAAACCCGCCAGTGAGTCAGAGCTTTGGAATTTCCCACTCACTAGGACACAATTTCTACGAAAGTCCTCCCTTTTCTTGTCTTCTTGTTTCTCTTTTTTTCTATGAGCATAAATATCAATACTTGCAATAATGGGAGATCTTCCTTCTCACTGTTGCGGAATCTCTCTTCCATCTACAACATTTTTGTTTTTTGGACTTGTTGTCATTTTGTATTTTTCCCAAATTTTTCAGAATTATCAAATGGTCAAAAGAAATCAAAGACTATTTTTCCTGGAGTGAGGCCATCCTGTTCCATTCTTCATCCATCCTAGCTTTGCTCATAGAAAATAGGTTTGTCAGTTACATCACGTCACGTCACGTCACGTCACTTCACTTCACTTCACTTCACTTCACTTCACTTCACTTCACTTCACTTCACTGCTGCTTCTCAGTTATGATATAAAAATTCAACCTTCTGTGACGGAATCAGCTTGGAGAGCTGCTCTGAGGAAGATAAAGTTTTTGCCAGGCAACAAATTCACTTCCTCTCACTCTGTCCCTCGCACAGTAATAGACTGCCGTGTCCTCTGGCTTCAGGCTGTCCATTTGCAAGTAGAGTTGGCTTTTGGAATTGTCTCTGGAGATGGTGAAGCGTCCCTTGACTTTGTCCGAGTAGTAAGTGCTAGATGAACTTGGATTTATATATGAAACCCATTCCAGTCCTTTTCCTGGAGCCTGTCTCACCCAGGCTATCCAGGCACTGCTGAAGGTGAATCCAGAGGCTTGGCAGGAGAGACGGAGGGACTCTCCAGGTTTTCTCACATCCCCTCCAGACTCAACCAACTGGACCTCAGACTGGACTCCTAAAATGAAAGTTGTTTTAAAGGGCTCTCCTGAATACGACAAGAAAACATAGGAAAAAACTGTACAGGGAGGAAACAATTACAACCTCTGAGGACTGCTAGTAAGGACTCCAAGTTCAGTCACAGGATCGTTTTTGCTCCCCCTAAAAACAGAGGGAATTGTCAGTAAAAGATATGGGAAACCAAACAAACTTTCTGTTGGTGGGTGGATCCTGAAAAGGGACACTGTGGGGCTCCTTTAAATGGGATATTGTGTGTCGATTTGCATATCGCTTGGGATAAAAGAGCCCCTCAGGGCATTGACTTCCAGATTTCTTTGCACATCAATTTCATGGCTGATTTTCAAATAGTGTTTCAGTCCTAAGAAAAGGGAGGGCCTGCAGTTTTTCTTTCTTTCTGTGAATTCATAGGAGAAAGGGCCAGTCTTGCAACATTTCACCACATCTCTAAAATAATTCAAAGTAATAGAATAAACTTGTTTAAAGAAACCCTTTTTAAGGACAGGATATAAAAAGGCTAGAACCTCTGAGTTATGAAGATTGCTACACAATTGCTTCTTTAACCTTTGTGTGTTTGTTTTTTTAGAAAACCCCAAGTACATTAACTGGTGACTAAGCCTGGAGGAATGATTTGTAAGCAGCAGTCATTGGGTCTACCCAAGTCACAAAGTCAGGCTTAGATAAATCATTTTATGACCAAATACACTCTCTATATTAAATTTAAAAAAATAAAATAAAATTATATATATATATATATATATATATATATATATACACACACACACACACACACACACACACACATACATATACATATACATATACATATACATATACATATATTGTAAACTCAGACATGGCTTCACAGTGAGGATTATAGTCTCTTTAGAAGTTAAATTGTTTTGAGATTCTTTGAGAGAACTTTGAAGCAAGTAGCAGGAGATATAATCAACCTTGGAAATGAGACCATATTTCTGCAGACTGGTTTGATTTCCCTGTCCACCTCTCCCCCTTTGGCAATACTGCCCCCTGGTGTAAGTGATGGGAGAGTCCCCAAAGAGACTCTTTTGTTCCAGGAGGGGAAGTGAAACTGAGAACAAATGAAGGATCTCTCAGAGATTTAGAAGGTCTAGTGAGAAATCCAAACTGTTCTTGTTTCCTCATAGGAAATTGGTTTTGAAGAATTTATTTATTTATTTATTTATTCATTCATTCATTCATTCATTCATTCATTCAATTTGTGGCCCATCTCAGACCAGTGGGTGGCTAACAACAACAACAACAACAACGACGATGATGATCATGACGATAATAATAATAATAATAATAATAATAATAATAATAATAATAATAAAAACCCTCAAACAATTAAATGTAAATACAGCAAAGAGGCCTTAAACACCATTGGTCTCAGCACAACCATGAAATGGGGTCCTTGGTGCACTTGGGACCCCAGGCCTGGGCATAAAGCCAGGTCTTTTAGGCCTTCCAAAAAGCCAAATTGGTAGGAGCCCTCCTAATCCCAGGTGGGAGGATGATCCAGGGGGCAGGCAACAGAGCAAAAAAGGCACATCTCCTGGTCCCCAACAGTGGACATTCCTTGGCTGAAGGGACCCAGAGCATGCCCATCCTGCCAGACTGGATTGGGTGGGTAGAAACAACTGGGAGGAGATGGTCCCTCAGTAACCCGGTCCCAAGCCATGAAGAGCTTTAAAGGAGACAACCGGCACCTTGAACTGCACCCAGAAACACACCAGCAACCAATGCAGCTCCCGAAGCAGTGGTGTTACATATGCCGAGTCGCTGACACTATTGACAACCTGGGCAGCTGCATTCTGCACCAGCTGAAGCTTCCTGATGCTCTTCAAGTGCAGCCCCATGTAGAGCGCATTGCAATAGTCCAAATGGGAGGTCACGAGGGCATGAGTGATAGTGAGTAGAGCCTCCCAGTCCAGGAATGGGTGCAAAGGCCCTCTTAGCCACAGCTGCCACCTGCTCTTCCAGCAGGAGCCATGAGTCCAAGAGGACCCCAAATTGTGCACTGGCTCCATCTGGGCAGTTCCACCCAATCCATGACCAAGGATGGAAAAACCTTGGTACTGGGAGGCCCAAACACCCAAAACCACTCAGTCAGAGCCCATTGTGCCCCATCCAGGCCCCTACAGCCTCCAGGCACTGAGATAGGACATCCACGGCATCAATCAGACAGCCTGGGCTGTAGTATAAAGCTGGGTATCAGAATACTGATGAGACCTCACCCCAAACTGTCAGATCACCTCACCGAGCAGCCTCATGTAGATGTTAAACAAGAGGGGTGAGAGAATTGAGCCCTATGGCACCCCACACAGTAGGGGCCATGGGATGGACCTCTCACCTCCTATCAACACCAACTGGAACTGACCCCAGAGAACCAGCACAACACAGTGTCGCCTACTCCCAACTCCCAAAGCCAGTCCAGAAGGATACCATGATCAATGGTATCAAAGGCTGCCGAGAGGTCTAGAAGAGCCAGGATGGAAGTACTGCCTCCATCCTGATCCCTCCAGAGGTCATCCAAGGGTGCAATCAGTGCTGTTTCAGTCCCATATCCCAGCTTGAATCCTGACTGAAAGGGGTCCAGAGCCCTTTGAAGGTGCCATGCGCGACCACTTTCTCAACAACCTTCCCTAAAATGGGAAGTCTGGAGACTGGTAGAAAACTATCCAGATTAGTTGGGTCGAGCAATGGCCCCCGTGAGGGGGTCATCTTTAAGAGCCAGTGGAACCACCTCCTCCCTCAAAGAGAAATTAACCACTGCCCAGACCCAATCAGGAGTCGTTTCCCAAGCAGCCTTGACCAGCCAGGAGGGGCACAGATCTAACACAGAAGTGGCCAAACTAACAGCTAGGAGAACCCTGTCCACTTCCTCTTGTTCAGTGGGCTTGAACTCTTGCCAGATAACCATGAAAGATTCAGCCCCCATAGCCTCCACTGGCCCTGCATCAAGGCTGGAGTTCAACGCAGAGCGGATGTGAACGACTTTATCTGCCAGATGCTCAGCATATTCCTCACAGTGGCCCTGAAGGTAGACTCCCTCCGAAGGAGGGTCCAGGTCACCTGAAACAGGCCCACTGGGTGGCTCTCTGCAGGCACAACAAGGGTGGAGAAATAATTATGTTGAACTGCCCTTACCGCTATGAGGTAGGCTCCAATTGAGCTCTAGCTTGTGTTCGATTATCTTCACTCTTTGTCATCCATTGCCCTCTTAAGCTACCTCGACTCCTCCGTATGCCACAGGGAGTTATGGGAACCATGGGCATGGAGAGGCTGTTCAGGCATGATCTGGTTCAAAGCCCTGGCCACCCTCCCATTCCAGGTGGCTACCAAGGACTTAGGCCGTGAAGCAGATTTTCAGGACACCACCGCAAGCTCCCTCTGAAACCCAGTTGGGTCCATCCGTATCCTGGGGTGGGCCAATCTAATAGGCCCGCCTCCCTGTGGAGGGGATGGGTCCAGAGAACTGGAGCCTCACCAAGAAGTGATCTCAACATGACAGAGGAGAAACCAATACCTCCCTCAATTTCAGAACACTCTGAAATGAAACCAGAGTTAATGCGATGTACACTATTGTAATGGTACTTTGGAAAGACCTTGGGAGACAGGGCGAAGAGATGCTGCCTAAAGAGCAGTCAGATAAGAGACAGCAGAGCCCATAGCTGGATAGTGGGAGAAGCAAAAGGCTCAGAAGGGACCCTTCCTAAGTTCTCAGGCAGTAAATGAGATGGTGGGAGAATTGCACTTCCACACTTACAAGATTATGTTCTGACCTATGACTACTCATTCAGTGACCAATCAAAGTTATAACGGCATTGAACGAATGGTGGTTACGACCGTTCCTTGGAGTTCTGGCTGTTCCAGCACCCCTGTGGTCACATGATCACAATCTGGGCACTTGGCAACTGGTTTGCACTCATGACTCCTGGTTGCAGCACCCCACAGTCATGGGATTTCCAACCTTCCCTGCTGCCTTCCCAAGAAAGTCAGTGGAGAAGCCGGCAGAAGAGGTCACAAGTCACTGGGGTTAGTCTCCCCCACCCACACACGGTCTCCAGCCCCTCTGCCCTTGCACCACACCAGCCATTCACACACCTCTGTACGTCCTTCCTGACCTGCACCATGCCTCTGGTAAACCCCCTCGCACTATAGCGTACCGCTGACCCACACTGCAACAGTTGCATACCCCCTCACACCATATGTACCCCCTCAAACCCTCCCTGACCCTCACTGTGCTCCTCATGCACCCCCTACATCCCTCGCATACCATCCCTGAACAGCATCACCCCTCTTGCGTACTTCTCACACCCTTGTGCATGCTCCCTGACCCTCAACATGCCTGTCACACACCCACTTGCACCCTCGCACACCCTTCCCAACCTTCACCTAAACCCACTCACTCCCCCTCCCCATCCAGCAGTAGCCACTTACCTGCCTGCCAGCCTCGCCCTTGCAACTTCCTGCCAGCTTCCACCCTGACTCTGGTTCTGGGAAAATGGCAGGAAGTTGCCTCGCCTAACAACCAGAGGATTTGGTTAATGTTGACAACCAGAACAACAGGGATTGCCATCGCTAAATGATGTGGTTGTGCTTTACAACCACATTGCTTAGTGATGGAAATCCCAGTCAAAATTGTTGTTGTAAGTTGATGACTACCTGTATGGGAACGTCAAGTGTCAAAACAGATATTTTTAATTCTTACTACATAGGACGATGGGAAGGGTTACCTTTGATTAAAAAAGAAAATGTAGCTTTGCAAGGTGGAAGTTTTGGAGCTGATTTTCCTTAGTCACATACCAGAAGCTACAGGTCTACAAGGTGAGACCATAAGATATTTTTTTATTTTATTTTTTTCCCCTTTAATGTCCCAAAGATGCTGAGGGATTCCAATCTGTCCACAACCCAGAGTGGGGAGGATGCCAGCTGGAGGCCTCCCTTCATTCAAACGCAGTGGGAGCAATAACCATTGAGCAGCTACCCGAAGGCAGGAAGGCAGTGCAAAATAGAGAGACTCAGAGGGCTTCTGGGAGAGGGGGTTGGCGGTTGGCAGTTGGCAACGCTTGGCTCTCCTGGCTCTGCCCGGCTGAAGGGAGAGGGGTTCAGGATTAAGGGAACTTAATCTATATTCCATACAGATTAATGTAGAAGTAATGGAAAAGGAACAAAATTTAGAAAAGTATTAAACTGAGGAGAGTTGGTGATATTCAGAGAATAGAATGGGATTGAATAACACAATAATAAAAGAAGAAAGAAAAGGAGGAAATGAATCCATATTTCTCCCTCTAATGAAAGCTTAATTTCTTAAAACTGTCCAGTTCATTCCACTGCCCTGAGGTTTCCTTCTTGTCCCCCATACAAGGACTAGCTTTCAAAGATTGGATTTGTGCTCCCACTGGCTACGATGGAGATTTATCTGCTGCTTCTCAGTTCAAAGAAACACATTCAGCCTTGCATGACTGAACAAACTTGGAGGAACGCTCAGAGGAAGGGAAGGTTCTTGCTTGGCGTCAGACTCACTTTCTCTCACTGTGTTTACAGTATTGCACAGGAATAGACTGCCGTGTCCTCTGGCTTCAAGCTGTTCATTTGCAGATACCGCTGGTTGCAGAAATCGTTCCTGGAGATGGTGAAGCGTCCCTTGACTTTATCCGAGTAGTAAGTGCTAGATGAGCCTGGACTTACGTGGGCCACCCATTCCAGTCCTTTCCCTGGAGCCTGTCTCAACCAGTCCACATAATCACTCCTGAAGTTGAATCCGAGGCTTGGCAGGTGAGACGGAGGGACTCTCCAGGCCTTCTCAGGTCCCCTCCAGACTCCACCAACTGGACCTCTGAACAGACACCTAAAAAAAAAAAAGTATTTCATTGAGCTCTTCTGCATACAAGAAGTAAGATGGAAAGATCCTGACAAGCAAAGAAATAATTACCTCTGAGGCCTACTAGTAAAGACACCAAGTTTACCCAGGGGATCATTTTTGCTCCCAAAAGTGAATGGGGGGAATTGACAGGAAAGGATTCAGGAAAGTGCACCGACTTTGTGTTGGTGGGTGTTGCCTAAGAAAGGAAACCATGGGGCTCCTTTAAAGGGGAAATTGTGCCTTGATTTACATATTAGTTCTGATAAAAGAGCCCCTCAGGACATTCATGTAAAGATTTCTGTGCTCACTCCTTATAAACATGATTTTTAAATAACATTCTGAACCAAAAAACAGTCAAGACAGGCACGCATTGGCATTGCTGTTGTTGTTGTTGTTGTTGTTGTTATTTAGGAAAATGGGCAGGTTTACACTGGAGTAAGTAGGGTAAGGTCTGATAAAACCTCCACAGTTCAGGAAAGTGTTTAAAGGTGAGAGAAAGAAAACAGGCACTGAGCTTAATTTAAATAGCCATGTCAGAGACCACACATGAAAAGCATGGTGCATGTGAGTTCAGGATGTTTGCTCCACAGCTGCTCCCTTGACCACGTTCTTTGGAAGAAACACAACACAGCTGAATGCCGACCAAGCCAAAAGGCAACGTTTATAAGCCACAGTTGAATTGCGGTTACACATCTGATTTGCAAAAGCATAATCAAAGACACCAGAGGCAGAGCAGAAAGAGCTCAACCCTGTGGGGTCTTTTTTTTTTTTTTTTTTTTGTATATTGGTTTTAACTTGGCAGTTTTATGGATTTTTACACTGGTTGTTCTTGGTGGCTATTTTGTCTGTTGTTTTTATTGGTTGTTAGCTGCCCAGAATTGATTCCACAAAGTGGGAAGGTATAGAAATTGAAATAAGAATACTAAGAATACTAAGATTACTACTATTAATTATAATGCTATCATCTTCACTCTCTCTGTGGACTGAGAAATAAAAAAAATATGGGACTTTGTAGTCTCCAAAAATTCAGTTTGCTGTATACTTAGCAAAGTACATCTGTGGTCAACTCAGACCTGGTTTCCCAGTGAGGGTTATAGCTTCTTGAGATATTACATTTTCTTGAGATCGTTTCAGTGAACTTTAAAGATCATTATAGAAAATAATAATTGTGACTCCAAAATGAGACTCTGTATGCAGACCCTTGATTTATTTCCCCACCCCACCTCCACTCCATGCATGGGCAATGCAGGTAATGCGACAACACTGCCCCCCTCTGTAAAAGGGGAGGAGGACAGGCATCTACCTTTTTTTCTAGGATTCCAACTGAGGCAGAGAGAGAACATGAAGGTTCTCCCGGAGATCTAAGCATGTCTAGTGACACATCCGAAGCAGCTGTTGTCTTACCTGACTGGAAATTCCTTTTCAACTGTTACTCTATGTCAGATTGTATTTTCTGGGGTGGGGGAACTCTTATTTTTATTCCTAAATCCAATTAAGTCATGGAAGAATATTTCAGGAAGCACCTAAAATGTCATCTAGTCATCTATGTCACCTCGTACCAACCATCCCTATCAGCCAGATCCTGTCTGCACACCTCCAACCAAAACGAGCTCTTCTAGGAAGATTGAGGCAAGGCTAACCTGTTCTTCCTTCATCCTACAAAGTACAGAGTTTGTAGGGTTGGTAATCTGTTAAGATTTAGTCACCGACCATATGTCAACAATAGCTTACTTAGCATTCTGATGGAGTAGGAAGGGATAAGTAAGATGGAGCGGGATGGAGGGAGCGCATCCATCCTGGCTCTTCTTGACCTCTCAGCGGCTTTCGATACCATCGACCATGGTATCCTTTTGGGTCGGCTCAGGGAGTTGGGGGTGGGCAGCGTAGTTCTGCCCTGGTTCACCTCCTTCCTCCAGGGCTGGTCCCAATCGGTGGTGATAGGGGAGGAGAGATCGACCCCACGGCCCCTTCTTTGTGGGCTGCCGCAGGGATCTCCTTTTTAAGATCTACATGAAACCGCTGGGTGAGATCATCTGTATGCAGATGATACTCAATTGTATATCTCCATCCCAGGTAAAGTAAGTGATGCTGTGACCACCCTTTCCAAGTGCCTGGGGGCTGTGGGGGCCTGGATGGGGAACAACAGGCTTCAACTGAACCATAGTAAGATGGAGTGGCTGTGGATTAATGGCACCTTGGGTGCCAGGAACTTGTCATCTTTAGTGCTGGATGGGGTTGCCCTGCCCCATTCAGACCCTGTGCATAACTTGGGGGCCATCTTGGACTCACGCCTTCTGCTTGAAGAGCAGGTGGCAGTCGCGGCCAGAAGGGCCTTTGCACATCTCCGGGTGGTGCACCAGCTATGCCCTTTCCTGGACCGAGAGGCCCTCCGAATGGTCACTCATGCCCTGCTCATTTTCCATACAGATTACTGTAATGCACTCTACATGGGGCTACCCTTGAAGAGTATCCGGAAGCTTCAGCTGGTCCAGAACACAGCCGCGTGGACTATCTTGGGTGTTCCAAGATTTGCACACGTAACACCTTTGTTGCATGAGCTGCACTGGGTCCCAGTTTGCTTCTGGGTCCAATTCAAGGTGTTGGTCATTACTTTTAAAGCCCTACATGGCATGGGACCAGGGTATCTGAGGGACCATCTCATCCCTATTACATCGACCTGCCCCACCCAGTCATGAAGGGAGGGCATCTTACGGACCCCATCTATAGAAGAATTTCACCTAGCGGGGTCTTGGAAGTGTGCCTTCTCTGCTGTAGCTCCTGCCCTTTGGAACATCCTTCCCCCAGAGGTGAGACAGCCCCCCCTTGCTCCTGGACTTCCGAGAAAGATTAAAGACCTGGTTTTGTCAGCAGGCTTGGAATGGGAGGAGGAATAGTTATACCTGGGAATAGCTAGCGCCCTATAGGGGCCAATTACACTCATGGACTGATTAAAATATTTTGCCATTTAGATTTTATTGTATTTCTATTTTATTGTATTACTGTATTTGGAATGGTTTTAAATTTTAACCTTGTTTTATTGTAATGCCGCCCAGAGTCCCCCCATGAGGGGGAGATGGGTGGTGAATAAATTTATAAATAAATAAATGAAATAAAAATAAAAGGTCACCGGAGGGTTTTACCAAAGGCATTACAGCATCATGATGTAAATTATATTCGGTCTGCCATTTTTTTGGTGTTCTCTTTGAAATGTAGTAGGGCAAAGTGATATTAGCTGTGGTTCTGCTTTTCCTCAGAGCTGCTCAGCAAGCTGCCAATGCTTTATTGGGATCCTGGTGTATGTTGTATTTGCGTGCATGCTTACTAAATGTCTGTAGTATCTTCAAAGTGATTTGGTTGCTCTAGGGTAGCCAGGTTTTGGCCAGAATAGTTTGGTGCCATGACGCATATCAGAAGGATGAAAGGAGAGGCGGAGTCAATCACTTGCAGCTCCTGCCATAAAAATTCCTTCTCACCCCTATGGATGGTATGTGTCTACCTCAATCTTGGGTCTTCTACCAGAGGCCTGGTAGTTTGAGGGTTCTGTGAAGTATCTTAGCTGCTTAAGGTGAAGCCAGAGTCATGGCAGGAGAGACGGGGGGACTCTTCAGGTCTTCTCACATCCCCTCCAGACTCTACCGACTGGATCTCTGACTGAACTCCTAATTGTGGTTGGGATTCAAGGTGCTGGTCACTACCTATAAAGCTCTACAGAGCATAGAGCCTGGTTACTTGAGGGACCGCCCATCCTCCATAGGGTCTGCATGGATTATCTGATCTAGCAGAGTTGTTGTCCCTGGGAATACTTCAAGAGAATAATGACATCTATTGGGACTCTGGAGGTACCCCTTTTCTGTAGAGAGAACTTTATTTCCTCTGCAGAGTAAATAAAACTTCCTTGCAATCTGGAAGTATTGGGGCTGATTTTCTTTAATCCCATACCAAAAACTGCAGGTCTCACAAGATGAGACCACGGGATTTATTTTGTTATATTTGTATTTCAGTTTCCCTGTTAAGAAAAGAGGATGAGGGATTCTAACTGGTTAGTGTGCAGGAGGCCCTGTTTGATAGAAGGTGGTACCAGTAACAAAGAAGAAGCTTCACAGTCCAAAATTTGCAGACTCAGAGGGCTCCTGGGAGAGGAAGTACTTAATTTGCAACATTTCTCTCTCCTGCCTCTGCCCAGCTGAAGGGAATGAGCTTCAGGAAGAAAGAGATTAAGTACATATGAAGGAAAAAGAAATGAGCAATGAGCAACATGTAGTAATGAAAGAAACTGGGGAGAGTTGGCAATACTGACAACCAAAGGGGATTAAACTGCAAAATATCTCAAGGAACAATTGTAGGTAAGGAATCCAGGTTTCTACCTCTAATTAAATTTTAACTTTTTTATCAACTACCCAGTTTGTTCTACTGTCCTGAGATTTCCTTCATGTCCCCCTACCAAAGTGCTAACCAGGTTCCAAGATCAGCTCTGGACTCCCACTAGCTACAACGGAGATTCATCTGCTGCTTCTCACTCCAATTACACAAACTCAACCTTCTGTGACTGAATCAACTTGCAGAGCTGCTCTGAGGGAGAGTTTTTGCCAGGCTTCAGACTGACTTCCTCCCACTGTGTGTCTCTCTCGCACAGTAATAGACTGCTGTGTCCTCTGGCTTCAGGCTGTTCATTTGCAGGTAGAGTTGGCTTTTGGAGTTGTCCCTGGAGACGGTGAAGCGTCCCTTGACTTTGTCCGAGTACTTAAGGTCACTTGAACCAGAGTTTATGTATGCCATCCATTCGAGGCCTTTTCCTGGAGCGTGTCTCACCCAGTGCATGCCATAGCTGCTGAAGTCGAAGCCGGAGGCTTGGCAGGAGAGATGGAGGGACTCTCCGGGCCTTCTCACATCCCCTCCAGACTCCAGAAATTGGACCTCACACTGAACTCCTAAAAAAAATAAAGGTGTTTCGATGAGATCTGTATACAAAAACAGAAAATAGAAAGAAATTCTGTAGAGAGAGAAGAATTACCTTGGAGGACAACTAATAAGGACAACAAGTTTAGCCAGGAGACCATTTTTGCTCCGCCTAAGGAATGGAGGAAAATTGATAGGAAAGAATTTGGGAAAGTTCACAAACTTTGTATTGGTTGCTGTCGCTCGAAATGGGAAACCGTGGGGTTCCTTTAAGGAGGAAATTGTGACCCAATTTACATATCTCTTGGGATAAAAGAGCCCCTCAGGGCATTGATCTCATAGATTTCCTTGCACACATTTGACACTGGTGATTTTCAACGTAACTTTCCAGTCCTATGAAAAGTGAATGCAAGGTTTTATTTATTTATTTATTTATTTATTTATTTATTTATTTATTTATTTATTTATTTATTTATTTATTTATTTATTTATTTATTTATTTATTTATTTTCCTGTGAGGACATAGGGGAAAGGCAGGTTTACATTAGAGAATTAAAACAAAGTTATGCAAAATTTCATCACTTCTCAAAATTAATTAAAGGTAAGAGACAATGAACATGCCCTATGAACTTTTGAAAGAGACATGTAAGAGATAGAACATGAAAAGAACAGCACATCTGAGTTCAGGAAAATTTTCCACCTTCCTTCTCCTTAACTATGCTCTTTTGAAGACACCCAAAAGAACTGAATGCCATGAGGAAAAAATATATATATAAGTTAGAGCTGAATCAGAGAAATCAGAAGGGGAGAAAAACTAGATTGAACCTGCAAGGTGTTCTTTGCCTATTAGATTAGTTTTTAACTCATTTGTTGTATGAATTTAATATATTGTTTATTTTGGTTATTATTTTGTGCGGTGTTTTCATCAGTTGCTAGTTGCCCAGAGCTGATCTGACAAGATGGGCAGCCATGCAAAGGACAGAGGAGAAAGGGCAGGTTTCCATTAGAGTAATTAAAAAAAAAAAAAACCATTAACATTTCACCACTTCTCAAAAATATTTCAAGGTAAGGGAAAAAGGACTTGCACTAAGAATTTTTGAAAGAGACAGGTTAGAGATAGAACATGAAAAGAGCAGAACATCTGAGTTCAGGAATATTTTTTCACCTTTCTTCCCCTTTTGAAGACACCCAAAAGAATGGTGACCAAACTATGAGTTGAATTGAAGGGAAAGGTTTGAGGAAAGTGCACCAACTCTGTGTTGGTGGGTGTAGCCTGAAGAGGGAAACCATAAGACTCCTTTAAAGTGGAAATTGAGCGTTGATTTACATTTCGCTTGGGATAAAAGACCCCTCAGGCTTGGATCTCATAGATTTCCTACCAGGAGTGGTTTTCTCATAGTTTTGCAGTCCTGAGGGAAGTGAAGGCAAGCTTTTTTCTTTTATTTCATTTTTGCTGTGTGGACATTGGAGAAAGGCAGGTATACTTTGGAATAATTAAAACAAAGACATGCCAATTTTCAGCACTTCTCAAAAATGATTCAGGGTAACAGAGAAGGAACATGCACTAAGAAGTTTCGAAAGATACATGAAAAGAACAGCAGATCTGAGTTCAGGAAACTTTTTACACCTTCCTTCCCCTTAACCATGCTCTTTTGAAGAAACCCAGATGAAATGAACCCAGACCAAGCCAGGAGGGACAATTTATAAGTCAGAGCTGAGGCAGAGAAATCACAGGGAGAGAAGAAACAGATCGAGCCCTTGGGGTGTTTTTGCCTATTAGATTCATTTTTAACTCATTAGCTGTATGTATTTAATATACTGCTTGTTTTGGGTTGTTATTCTGTGTGGTGTTTTCATCAGTTGCTAGTTGCCCAGAGTTGATTTTACAAGATGGGCAGCCATACAAATTTCAAATAATAATAATAATAATAATAGTTATAATACTCGCAATAGTAATACCAATAAGATATGCTAATAAAAATGCTAGCAAATAAAGTCCATGAAGTGAGAAATATCACTTTGTATTCTCCAAAGAATTCAATTACTCTATATTTAGCAGAGTACATCTGTCTTCAACTGAGGCATGGCTTCCCGGTGAGGGTTGCAGCCTCCAGAGCTGTGGAATTTCCTTGAGACTTTTCAGTGAATGGTTATGGAGATAACAGAAAAAGGAAGGAGGCCTCCCAAATGAGGCGGACTCCGGTGACACTTGTTTTATCTCCCACCCCCACCCCACACACAGCCAATGGGATTCAGCGTGGCAGTGCTGCCCCCTGGTGTGGGAAGTGAGGAGGGGAGGCCTCTATGCAATTCCACCCAGAGATTCTTTCGGGCAAAGTTTTCTGCAACATTTTTATGGCCATTTGGAAATTTAGGAGGATTATTCCACAGTTGCATTTCCTGCCTGCAGCCACGACACTACGTGGTATCCCTTCCCTGTATTCTATCTGAAGCTAGTCTCATCCAGAGTGGATTGCAAACAGTAAAGTAGAAGTTGGAAATTTGGGGCCATATTAAGAAGTTTTAGTTACTTTCCAGCAAACTTGCAGGTTGGATACCTATAAATGAAGAGTCCTAAAGTTCTCACTAGGGGGCTGATTTCTTTTTCTCTTGAATAAATACACAGAAGAAATCCCTCTGATATGGAAGCAGAGGAAACAAATTGGGGCAAAAGTATTGCATTTGCCTTTCTCCTCTCATTCCAACCCCTACGCTCTGTTGGAGTTGGCTGGAAAATGGACAGAGAAACCCAAAACTGAATTTTATAATACATTCAGTTTTGATGAAACAAATTAGAGCCTATAGTTAGATATACATTAGAATTCAAACAGCAGATTCTCAGAAATATTCAGGAAAAAATAATTGTGGATGGAAACCCAAAGGAAGGGAGGGGCAGTGCTCCCTCCACATCATGACACCCCTCCCTGGACCTCACTGCAATGTCTCTCTGCACTACAGGCCGAACTTGGAACTGAGGAAGAAGAGATTAATCAGTAAGCATGACCAAAGGGGCTTTCATTTCAGGTTAAATAAAACTGTCCACAGCAGCTCTCCACCAATTCAGAACAGATTCAATCACTTGTTCCACCCAATATGAACAGCAGTTGCTTGAACAGCCACTGGAATGTAACAAAAGTTTGTCTAAAAATTGGGACAAACCTTTGTTTCCTTATCCATGGTTTCTTAAAAAAATTAGAATGGATTAGATGCCAACATGACACTAGGAGAATAAACAATAATTTACACATTGCATTTTCTGGGCCCACTCAACACCAAAGTTAAAGTGAAGGAAACCACATTACTATTAACTTGTCCTTCTGTATTTTTTTTTCCTTTTAAAATTTTTTTTCAGGTTTCCCCTCCTCCAAATGGAAAACAGATCCCAGAATGCCCAGGCCAAGATCAGCTCTTCCTCCCTCTTGGCACTCAGGCAGCTTTCTCAGCTCCCTCTCAAGTCTCCTGGGAAAATGCAGCCTTCTGGGGCTGAACTCACTTGCAGAGCAGCTCTACAGAAGGGAAGGTTTTTGCCAGGCTTCAGATTCACTTCCTCTCACTGTGTCCCTCGCACAGTAATAGACTGCCGTGTCCTCTGGATTCAGGCTGTCCATTTGCAGATAGACTTGGCTTTTGGAGTTGTCCCTGGAGATGGTGAAGCGTCCCTTCACTTTGTCCGAGTAGTATGTATTAGAAGATGTACTTACGCGGGCCACCCATTCCAGACCTTTCCCTGGAGCCTGTCGCACCCAGTCCATGTGGACGCTGCTGAAGGTGAATCCGGAGGCTTGGCAGGAGAGACGGAGGGACTCTCCAGGCCTTCTCACGTCCCCTCCGGACTCCACCAACTGGACCTCACACTGAGCTCCTAAAAAAAATAAAATGAAGGTGTTTCAATAAGCTCTCCTATAATACAAGAATTAAAATTGGGAAAAAGAAATCTCTGTATAAAGGGAAAAATTACCTCTGAGGACTGCCAGTAAGGACACTAAGTTTAGCCAGAGGATCATTTTTGCTCCGTCTAATAAATGGAGGGAAATTGACAGGAAAGGACTCAGGAAAGTGCTCCAACTTTGCCTTGGTGGGTGTAGCCTGAAAAGGGAAACTGTGGGGCTCCTTTAAAGGGGAAATGGTGCCCTGATTTACATGTTGCTTGAGATAAAATAGCCCCTCATTTCATTGACTAATAGATTTCTTTGCAAACACCTTTCACACCTGATTTTGAAGTGATGGGGATATCGTCAGAATAATCAGGACAGACATTTTTGTTGTTGTTTTTTCATTGTGAGTACATTGGAGAAAGGACAGGTTTTCACTGGAGTAAATAAAGCAGGATCTAGCAAAACCTCTGCAGTTCAGGAGAGTGTTTAAAGTTGAGAGAAATAAAATTTGCACTCAGAATAATTCAAATAGCCATGTTAGAGTCCCTACATGAAAAGCATGGTACAAGTGAGTTCAGTATGTTTCCTTCACAGAGGTTCCCTTGACCACGTTCCTTGGAAGAAACCCAAAACAACTGAATGCCGACCAAGCCAGCAGGCACCATTTGTAAGCCACAGTTGAATGGCACTTACATGTCCAAGTCGCAAAGTTAGAATCAAGGAAACCCCAGACAAAGCAGAAAGAGCTGGAACTTGTAGGGTCTTTTCTGTTTATTAGATTGGTTTTATCTGTCAGAGCTGTGTTTGCACCACAGTCCTTCAGTGGAGCTGGAAGAAATCAGCTTGAGACCAGTTGTGTAAGTATTTACAGTCTTTACTATATACAGCACTTGACAAGCTCTTACACAGCAATTATACAGGGCAAATTCCTACTCACAGTAACACAATAATGCTCAACATCTCTTACACTATCCCCAACACAGAACTGTTCATGCATACTACTTCTAGAACCAAATATTATGCGCTGAATCACTTTGCAGATGTTGGCAATCACATCTGCTGAGCCTTCTTCCCTGATTACTTACTGTTCTCAGCTGTACAACAGCCTTGGCATTAGACCTTGGGTATACCCTGATATTAACTTGACATTTGTATAGATTTTATATATTGCTTGTTTTGGAGTTGTTATTTTGTACAGTGATTTTATTGGTTGCTAGTTGCCCAGAGTTGATTCCATAAGATGGGTTGCTGTACAGATTGAAATAAGGATAATGGCAAGACTAAAACTGATATTTTTGTTGTTTATTCATTTAGTCACTTCTGACTCTTCGTGACTTCATGGACCAGCCCACGCCAGAGCTTCCTGTCGGTCGTCAACACCCCCAGCTCCCCCAGGGACGAGTCCGTCACCTCTAGAATATCATCCATCCACCTTGTCCTTGGTCAGCCCCTCTTCCTTTTGCCCTCCACTCTCCCCAGCATCAGCATCTTCTCCAGGGTGTCCTGTCTTCTCATTATGTGGCCAAAGTATTTCAGTTTTGCCTTTAATATAATTCCCTCAAGTGAGCACTCTGTCTTTATTTCCTGGAGGATGGACTGGTTGGATCTTCTTGCAGTCCAAGGCACTCTCAGAATTTTCCTCCAACACCACAGTTCAAAAGCATCGATCTTCCTTCGTTCAGCCTTCCTTATGGTCCAGCTCTCGCAGCCATATGTTACTACAGAGAACACCATTGCTTTAACTATGCGGACCTTTGTTGTCAGTGTGATGTCTCTGCTCTTAACTATTTTATCGAGATTTGTCATTGCTCTTCTCCCAAGGATTAAGCGTCTTCTGATTTCCTGACTGCAGTCAGCACCTGCAGTAATCTTCGCACCTAGGAATACAAAGTCTTTCACTGCTTCTACATTGTTCAATCCTAATCATTAAAGATAAATGAAATCAGCCAAACAGTAAAAGCAATCCAGGTTAATATTCTTTAACCCATATCCCACTTCAAAATAAGCCAGAGCATTTATATATCCCCACAATGTGCACAGAGCTTTTTTTCTTAAAAAGATCAAACAACCAAACGGCCCACCTCAGAAACTTCGACTTCTCATCACAAACCCTCCCATACATAATAACACTTTCTTTCTCATAGCATTCCATCAGAAGATCAATTTCACTTGTGGCTTCACACTTAGAAGAAACATTTCTGTCACTATTAAGTTCCTCATTTACATGCACAGCAGCCCCAGCCAGATGACAGACCTCACATTTTCCACAATGTCCTGAATGCCTTGCATAAAAACTTGGTAGGAGTCAGAAAGAATCTGTTTAAAATCTTGGTGGAAGTCAGAGAAAGTCTGTTTAAAGTCCTCCATGTCAAGCAGTAGATTATGGCGCCCCCAGGAGCTTAACCAGAAACAGTCGAGGATATGAAAGAATTCCATAATGTGTTTACACAAGCAAAAGTGAGATATGCAGACAGTACCCCAGGGAAAGTAGAAAAGTGAAAGTTCAAAACAGCCAATTCAGGAAAATGCTAATATCTTCAAATTTAATAGAAAAATAAGAACAGGAGAGAATTATTTACTCTCAATCCTCCTTACTCTTTGGAGGAAAACAAAGTCTAAAACTTAAAAATATATATTTTTTAAATTAATCCCAAAAATAATAAGCACCAAGAGAGCCCTCTTGTTCTTGCCGTAGAAAGCCTGTATGAAGGTACACATACTTAAAAGAAATATAAATAGAGTGATTTAGAAATGGAGTGGCCAGTCTTAATGGTCCTTTAAGGCTACAATGAGGCTCAGAAAATGGTGACATCAAAGCCTCCTGGCTAGCTCTTACCAGTCAGGGGCAAATGCTGTTTGCCATCTTCTGGCTGCAAGCAGTCATCCAAAGTACAGATGGGGTGATTCCAAGTGTTTTTCTTTTTTTCTGGAGAACACTCCCAGGCTTCAGAAAATCCTGCCTGAGCCCAAAATAACTGCCATGTTTTCATCTCTGCCTGTTGAGCCTGCGGGCACGGCTACTCAGTCTGCCATGTCCCCATTGGAAGTCCCAAGACCACTCTCCTTTTGAATCTGGTAAAAAATCGTATTTAACTCTAGGTCTTTCCCACTCCATAGAAATTGACTGACAGTTTCTTGCCATTCTTGTAAGATTTGGGTTAGAATTGGCACCATTTGAATCACATCATTTATCTCGGGTAATACATTCATTTTGATATTTGCAATTGATCCTAACCAGGAAGACTTGATCCACATTGTTGATTAGCATGAAAAAGGAGAGAAAATTTAACCTTTTTATCAGTTATAAATATTGGAATGGTTTGAAATAAAAATAGCATCTTTGGCAAAATATTCATCTTAATTGCAGAGATTCGTCCCATAAGTGATAAGTTTAGTTTTTCCCACCTCAATAAATCTTGTTTAATTTCCTTCCATATTTTAACATAATTATTTTGAAATAAATCACTAGTTTTGGCTGAAATCTCTATCCCTAGATATCTAACTTTTTAAACACTATTAAACCCTGATTTAATTTCTAATACATTCTGATTATTTAGTGGCATGTTTAAATGTATCATCTTCATTTTTTGATTATTTATTTTAAAACCAGCTAATTCTCCATATTCTTGTAGTGACTTTAATAAGTAATCAATTGATATTAATGTGTTTTGTAAAGTGATAACTAAATCATTTGCAAAGGCTCTTAATTTATATGTATCTTGTTTAATCTTTATCCTTTCAATTTGATGATCCTTTCTGATAGCTTCTGTTAGAACCTCCAATACCAATATAAATAATAAAGGAGATAGCGGACAACCTTGCCTTGTTCCTTGTTCTATTTGACATTCTTGTGTTATCTCTTCATTAATCACAATTCTGGCTTTTTGAAATGTATAAATTGATGTTATTGCTTTTATAAATATATCACCAAAATCCATCAATTCTAAAGTCTTAAGCATAAAATTCCAATTTAGGTTGTCAAAAGCTTTTTCAGCATCTAAAAATCACAACATAATCTGTTTTTCACTATGAAATTGGGCATACTCTTTTATATTTAAAATTGTCCTTATATTGTTTTTTATATATCTTTGAGGTAAAAAACCATTTTGGTCATAATTAATTATTTCTTGAAGTATTGTTTTTAGTCTTTCAGTTAGAATTAAAGTAAACATTTTATAGTCATTGTTTAATAACGAAATAGGTCTATAATTTTTACATAGTGACTGGTCTTGTTTTTCTTTTGGGATTAGTATGATATTTGCCTCTGACCAAGATTTTGGTATTGGATTTCCTAACAGAATCACATTCATTAAATCTTTAAGTGGTAACAAAATTTGATTTTGAAAGTATTTATAATAACCTGCTGAAAATCTGTCTGGACCTGGAATTTTGCCTGTTTTCAATTTTCTAATTGCCTCTATAATTTCCTGGGTTGTGATGGGATTGTTAATTAATGCTTTTTGGTCTTTAGTTAATTTCTTTAAATTTTGTTTTAATAAATAGTTTTCAATTTCATCAATTGAAATTTCTTGTTTCTTATATAGGTTTCTAAAGAAATTATGAAATGCCTTTTTACTTTTTTCATTGTCAACTAATTATTTCCCATTTTTCTCAAAATTTAGTAATGTTTTTTTTCCCTTTTCTTTTCTTAGTTTGTATGCTAACCATTTTCCAGCTTTATTAGCATATTCAAAATTTCTTTGTTTAATATATCTCAATTTTCTTTCAATTTCATCTGTTGTGAGTATTTTTAATTGCTGCTGTTAAATTTTTATTTGATGATTTATACCTTCATCTGATGGTCTTATTTGAAGATATTTTTTTTTCTTTTTTCTTAATGTGATCAAGAACTGTTTGAATTTTTGGTTGTGTTTTCCTCTTTAAGCAAGTATTTAAATATATAAAATATCCTCTCATATATGCCTTGTTAGTATCCCATACTGTCCCAATACTCACTTCATTATTTAAATTCCATTCAAAGAATTCTTTTAATTTCTTTTGACAATCTTCTACAAGTTCTTTGTTTCTCAACAATGTTTGATTTAATCTCCACCTATAACTTTTGGGGTGGAGTTTTATAACCAATTGAACTGGATTATGGTCTGAGAAGGATTGGGGGAGAATTGATACATTTAAAATTTTATTTGCCCAATTTTTATATAACCATGTCATATCGATCCTGGAGAACGATTTGAATCTGTCTGAATAAAATATATAATCTCTAGCCATACCATTTTTATGTCTCCAGGCATCTACAATAGCCAAATTTTCTGACATATCAAAAAAAGATTGGGGCAATTTTCCTTGATTTTTTTTAATTGGTTGTTCAGATTTTCTGTCAATAATTGGTAAGGTGACTCCGTTCCAATCTCCCATCATAATCCAATTGTTACAGGATAATTCGGAAAGTTCATTTGATAAATTTTGATAGAATGTATTCTGATTATCATTAGGGGCATATACTCCAATATTGCTTTAGAATTTTGTAGTTCTAATTATATTATTAAACATCTCCCATTTTTATCATCACTTATTAATTTAGGATTTAGATGGGCCTTTACATATATTACAATTCCATTTATTTAATTTTTTCATTTGCTGCTATAAATTCTTTTCCTAATTTGTTATTTACCAGATATTTACTATCTTTTTTCACAATATGAGTTTCTTGAAGACATATAATATCAGGTTTTAATTTGTATAAATAGTGAAAAACTTTTTTCCTTTTAGCTGGGGTATTGGCTCCATTTATATTCCAGGAAAGGCATTTTAGTTCACTCATTGGAGAGGAGTGGCAAAGAGTTTAGAACTTGAAGCTAGTTCCTCTGCACTTTGTTCCTCTGTATTTAAATGTTTCACTTTACTTTCTTTACTTTCTGGCCTTTCCCTTCTAACGGTTTCTGGTTCTAAATCTTCCTTATATTTTCTGAGAAATTCCTGAGCCTTAAAAATAGTATTCAGTTTATATCTTTGTTGTTGGAATGTGATACTAACTCCTTCCAAAACTTCCCACCTAAAGGGGATTTTATTTTGTTTAAGGACTTCATTGAGAAAGAAATAGTCTCTTCTTTTTTTTCATATTCTCAGTGGTATGTCTTTCAATATAGGGATATTGTGGCGCTGCAGGTTAAACCGCTGAGCTGCTGAACTTGCCAATCAGAAGGTCGGAAAGTCGGCGGTTCAAATCCGCGTGACGGGGTGAGCTCCCGTTGCTAGTCCCAGCTCCTGCCAAACCTAGCAGTTTGAAAACATGCAAATGTGAGTATATTAATAGGTACCACTTCAGCAGGCAGGTAACGGCATTCCATGTAGTCATGTCGGCCACATGACCACAGAGGAAGTGTCTTCGGACAAACGCCGGCTCTTTGGCTTTGAAACGGAGATGAGCACCACCCCCTAGAGTCGGACACGACTGGACTTCATGTCAAGGGAAACCTTTACCTTTACTACGTCTTTCAATACCATAATCTCCTCTTCTTCGATATTTTCTTTTTCCCCATAGGAGGCCTGTATTATCAATTCTTTTGTCTTTTTCCTAGCAAATTCAATTATTACAATCTGTTGGTTTCCGGTTAGTTTTTGCATATTTCAAGTTAACTCTGAACATTTTCTCTGTATCTTCTTCTAGCCTTTCTTCCTCCCATTCAATTAAATTTGCAAGCATTTGAACCACTATTTCTCTTATTTCTGCCTCTTTTTTTTCAGGTACACCTCTAAGTCTAACACAATGTTCTTTTTCTTTTAACTCTAACACAGTTAATCGGTCTAATTCTATATCATTCTCTACTTCTAATTTATCCACTCTTTCTCTTACCTCTTGAATGTCTGCTTTTATTCTTTTGTCCACTGTCTCTAACTTATGATCTACCCTTTTTTCAAATCCATCTATTTTCTCCTCTAATAATTGCATTAAATTTTGAGTAATATTTTGGATTGTTTTTTGCATAAAATCTTCAAACATGGCTTTCAGCCATTCTCCTTCCCCAGCTTCTGAGCCTCTCCTATTCTGTCTCCTTGTATTCATTTTGTTCTTACAGAAATCTTTATTTACTTATCTTAATCACTACACCTAATTTATATTTATCTATATAAAGCAATGTATAATATTTATATCAAAACATACAGAGCATACAGTTCAAAATAATCTTATAAACATCTGCAATATAGTCCAATATGGCGTTAGAAATTAATTAATTAATTCAGTTCCTTTTAAGTGAGGACTGGCAGTAAAGATTTTTTGTCTCCAAAGTATAGAAAATATATATTTTTTTCTGCTTAGAAAGTTTCTTCTTTTTCTCTTCTGTAGTCAAAAGTTGTTGTTTCTTTTAATAGAAATGAAGGGGGCTGCAGAATTGCCTAGCTAGCTAGGCTACTCACGTGGGTTCTACAGATGCTTTATTGTTGCGGCAAAAGTGAAATATTGAAATAGAAAGCAAAGCCTTCGCCTGCCACTCCGAAGCCGCTGGAGTCTTTCGCCGGCAGCGCTCCTTTTCTAGCACGGCCTACGAGGTCTGCCCGTCTCTCTCCGACTCTGCAGGACTCTCGACCTCCACTTTGTAGATATTCATTTTTCCGATCTCTTACAGAGCTCGACCTGCCACCGTACTCCTTCACTGGAAACCACCCCAAAAGCTGCCAAAAGTTACAAATTTTTAAAAAAACTATCTTGGTGGGATGAACAAATCTATGCTAATAATGACCACATGATCTCTAAAACATATAAAAAGCTATTACAAATGAGAATATTAAATGTACAAATTAAGCAATGTATGAACAAATGGGAGAAAACATTTGGATACAATATTGAATATCACGTTTGGGAAAGAATGTGGACTAAGGGATTGAAATTCACATTAAATTATAATTTAAAAGATATTTTTTTATATAAAATGATGTACATGTGGTATATTACTCCTGAAAAATTATCGAAAATGTTTTGAAATACGTCAAATGTCTGTTGGAAATGTAAAAAAGAAATTGGAACTTTCTACCATATGTGGTGGACCTGTAAAAAAGCAAAAAAAAATTGGTCATCTATACATAATATAATTTGTAAAATATTGGCAGTAAACATTGATAAATCACCAGAATTCTACTTATTGGGCTTTATGAACAGAGATTTGGAAAAAAAACAAAAACTATGGAAAACTTCTACTGTATTTGATTACTTCGGCCCGAATTACTTATGCCACAAAGTGGAAAGAAGAATTCATCCCATCTGTGGAAGAATGGATACTTAAATCCCTAAACTTGGCACAAATGGCAAAACTAACGGACCAACTAAACGATAAAAATATGGAAGACTTTCAAAAGGACTGGACAACTTTTTAAATATGTGGAATGGACTCAAAAAATATGAACATATAGTATGTAAATAGCAAATTATTTTAGACATATAATATCTTATTAGAATTAATGAAGGCAATTTAGAGAATTAAGGAAAAAAAATAATACACTGGGATATTAAGCTGTACCATCGAGAAAGTTGGAAACCCAAATCTTTCTATTTATTTATTTATTTCTCATTTTATTCTTTTTTATTTTATATATATTGAAGTAAAATTGAACAAAGAATTGAGAAATGGTACTATTAAAAAAGTATTATCGAGGGTTTGGGATAAATATAGCAGTAGGTTATTACCAAACATACCAATGTGGATATCGCCACAAGAAGCTTTTGCAAGGAGGGAAAGTTTAGATGATAAGATAAAATGGTCAAGATATAAAGATCTGATCAAATATGAACAGGATACACCTTGGCTAAAAACAAGAAAAAGAAATAGAAGGAGAAGGACACCGGTGTCATTGGTTCATATATATGCAGTTATGTGAACGATTTAAACGAGATAATATATATATATATATTTCTATTTTTTCTCTCCACTTTTTATTTTTTATTCTTTTTTATTTTTATTAGTTTTTATTAGTTTCTTCTCTTTGAACTTTGATAAAAATTATTGGCGTTAGTTATTCCCAAACTTCTTTCAAGAGTAAATACTTTGATTTCTGGAGTGCTTTCGGACTAAGATACCAACGTTCTTTTAAAAAGAGCGAACACACGTGTAGGTGGTGTTAGAAAGGAAGTGGGAAAGGAGAGTCATTTGTGAAAGCCGATGCAGACTGAGACACTAGAGAGTCTCTGGAATTGTGGGGTGCTCCATCTACTACACTTCATTCTTCTGGCACTGGTCCTAGTAGATTCGTATCCACTGACCAGATTTGACAAATAGCAAGAATACTTGAGTTGCATATTTGGCTTGCATTTCAGCCTCAGCACAACAGCATTTGATCAGATTCAGAAAGTGATAGGCCTGTTGTATGTAATGGAGAGAATATTGGCCATGTCGTAGGAGGCTTTAATGAAGAACAGAAGTACCTGTCAAGCAATCAGACTTGGGTTCATGACCAAGGCAAATTGAGGTTCAAACAGGGGTTGTGTGAGCGAATTTAATCTGAAGATGAAAAAGCTAAGCAAATCCATGACCATGAGGGTCCCACCCCCGAGCAAAATAGTCAAGCAAGCGGACTCTTGCAAGGCTGTATGGAGGACCTTGAGTGGAGAGGAACACTTACAGAGGTTTTATCTCCTGAATGAGTGGGTAGGGAGAGGTTAGAGACTGATTTGTATTATTCAGAAGGCATCAGGTGGTTCCTCAACAAGGTTAAGGTAATTTAATACATCATAAAGTATAGGGGTTATTTTTTGTATCATGTATTTCTTACAATTTTGATTTTCATTCCTATTGCATACTGCTTACTAGTTGTTGCCTGCATACTTATTCATAATGTAACAGCATGCATTTAGAGACTGAAGCTTCTTAAATAAACAAGGCTCTTGGCTGAAAAAAACAAACAAAGAATTAGGGCTGTGAAGGCTGTTCTTGGTCAGAGGTTGGGAGGAAATATTCCTAAACCTCCTAGAACATGACTTTCCCTGGAATTGACTTGAGAACCCTGATCTACATTCCTTTGCTATTAGAAGTAGCAACTTATGATAAGTCGAACACGGCGGACCCTTGGGGCGGCTGTTCTCTGGCCTTGACTCCTGCAGCCGGCATTGGAGGCAGAGGGAGCAACACTGAGTTCTCAACTCAGATGTGGCTTCATGGGGAGGAATGTAATCTCTTGGGATGTCAAATTTCTCTGAATTGCCTTCAGTGACCTCTCAGGAAAATGAGCATAAAAGTAATGATGCCTCCGAAGTGAGACAAGGCCTGCAGACCCTTCCTTGGTTCCCCTCCCCCACCCCCATCCCCACCCCACACATATGCAAAGCGATTCCGTGTGGTGACACTGCCCCCTGGTGGAAAACCTGAGGAGGGGAGGCATCTACTTAACTTTCCAAAGAGATTCTTGCATTAAGAAATGGGAATTAGGGCTCCG
Source organism: Candoia aspera (assembly GCF_035149785.1). Classification (NCBI taxonomy): domain Eukaryota; kingdom Metazoa; phylum Chordata; class Lepidosauria; order Squamata; family Candoiidae; genus Candoia; species Candoia aspera. The sequence goes on along the minus strand of NC_086156.1, from coordinate 112,065,730 downwards.
ATGAAATGAAAGAGCTCCAGGGAACTTAGTCCAGTCTAGGGAGTAAACAAAAACCCCACTTTTGTTATATGAAAGGAAATTCCTTTTGATTGGTTATTCTATGAGATACTGTATTTTCCTGAGGTCGTGTAATCTTATTTTTTCTCCTAAATATCATGAAATCATGTAAAAATGAGTTGGGAAGGGCCATATCGGTCGTCTAGTACAAACCATCCCTAACGGGTGGGAAGCCAGACCCTCTCTGCAGACCTCCAACCAAAAGAGGCTGTTCTAGCCAGATGGAAGCAGGTCCCCCTTGTCCTTCCTTCACCCTCGTTTTACTCTTGGCAGACTGGGTTGGAAGGGCTTATCATTGGGCAAAAACTGCTCTATCCTAGTTCTGTATTCTGTTTGATAAGGCAATAATTCATAAAACCTCTTGTCCTTCTTCTACCATTCATTCATGGTGGATGACTGTGGATTTGCTAAATATGAGACTTAGAGGAAAACATAATTCTATCCTCTTTTTATTTTTCTTTTTTTCTTCAAACTGTATCCCACTTTTTTTTACATAAACACCATCTCTACATTCACCAGACCCCTTTTGGCCATTTTGTATGGTTCAATTAAAGCAGAAGCTGAAACTGAACATACAGTCCTCAGCGTAAAAGAGAATCTCAGTGCATTGACCTTCCACCTTTCCTTGAAGGTATATTTCACCCAAGAGAGAGGGAAGAGGAGAGGAGAGGAGAGGAGAAATGTCCCTTAATTTACAAATGTCCTCAGAGAAAATACTCGCTCTCTCCATTCACATGAGTTATTTCTTTGAAACTGTTTTCAGATTATGGGCCAGTTGTTCTAGGAGTCAGGACGTTGGAGGAAATAAAGCACATAATTTTTTTATATGTCAAATCATGTCACTAAGATTGGCTAGCACCGACCCAGAATTATTTACTAGCTACTTCAGAGACAGAGTGGGAAGTCATAGGTGATTTCAAAAGAAAAAATATGAGGGATTTTTCTATAAATATGGAGTGTCAATGAAACTCAACATTTTATTCATTAATATTTTAGTTTTCATCATCACCCATCTCACTTGAAGAGCATCTCTGGGCATTTTACGATAAAAGATCATATGATGTAGAGTAAGCTATTGAGAATGATATTCGTAGCACAATCGTTGAAGGTCCGCACGTCGCAAAATCAAGAAATCTGTTTATAACAAACCTTTTCCCAAACGGCTGAGAAAGATAAACAATCACTTTGCCTTCTCCCAGTTGGAAAGCAAGAAATGCATGAAAAATAAGGGACAATCTTCTATCATCCCTAAATTTATATATAATTTTGGATAAAGGAGATACGCTATCCATTCACATAATATGGATTTTCTTAAAATAATTTTGAAATTTTGGGCAATTCCTTATAGGAGTCAAGACAGGTGTGTTGAATAATTCTTACCTAAGATAGTGCAAGGATACATTTTATAAATAAAAACCTAGCATTCCCATGTGGAATTTCTGGTGTTGATTTTCATAAATCACAGATCAAAATCTACAAGGTGAGACCACAGGAGTTATTTCAATATTTTTTTCCATTTAATTTTCCTGTTGAGAAAAGAGGCTGAGCGATTCAAACCTTTCTCCCATCCAGAAGTTACCGGGGAGGACAGCAGGTGGGGAGGCAATTTTCCTGAACCACCTAGAACATGACTTTCCCTGGAACTGACTTGAAACCAGCGATCTACATTCCTTTCCTATTCTAAGTATTATAACACGACCGCAATTAAGCTAACCCTTGGCCTGACGTTTTTAGGTGTTATTTTCTGACTTCTGCCCCCTTCCTTGGTGTCAGACCACACCACACTCTGGCAGGCCTTGCAGCATCCTGAATTTATTATTAAATTTCGACTGCTAGCAGAGGAAAATGATTGTAAATGTATTTAAACTTCCAAATGCCTATATGTGTCTGCATACATTCTTGTATGTGTGTCTCTGTGTGTGTACATGTATGTAGTACATCTATGGATAGAGGGAGAGAGGATATATAGACACAGAAACAAATGCACCCAAAGAGGGAGAGGGGCAGATCTGCGTCTCAAGAAAGAGTTAATGAGGGTTGAACTTCGAAACCAATAAAAGAATGAAGAGTTCTAATTACTGAATCAATTCTGTATTTCCTGATACTTTTTGAGAGCAGAACTTGAGAACAATTTCCCTTTGCTCTCATTCAGGAGGGTGCTGAGATTTGCCATTTTCTTCCTATCCAAAAGGAGAACAGCTCCCACAATGCCCAGGCCAGGATCAGCTGTTGGTTCCTCTTGGGACTCAGGGAGCTTTCTCAGGTCCCTCTCAAGTCTCCTGGGAAAATCCAGCCTTCTGGGGCTGAGCTGACTTGCAGAGCGGCTCTGAGGAAGAGAGAGTTTTTGCCGGGCTTCAGACTCACTTCCTCCCACTGTGTCTCTCGCACAGTAATAGACTGCCGAGTCCTCCAGTTTCAGGCTGTTCATTTGCAGATAGACTTGGCTTTTGGAGTTGTCCCTGGAGATGGTGAAGCGTCCCTTCACAGACTCTGCATAGTACTGCTTACTGGAATCGTACCAAATAACTGCAACCCATTCCAGCCCCTTTCCATGGGCCTGTCTCACCCAGTTCATGTGGTAGCCCCCGAAGTTGAAACCAGAGCCTTGGCAGGAGAGACGGAGGGACTCTCCAGGCCTCCTCACGTCCCCTCCGGACTCCACCAGCTGGGCCTCTGACAGGACACCTAAAATAAAAGTTGTTTTAATGAGCTCTCCTTTATGCAAGAATTAAAATGGAAAGAACCTGAATAGGAGGGAACCAATTACCTCTGAGGACTGCCAGTAAGGAAACCAAATTCAGCCACAGGATCATTTTTGCTCCCATTAAAGACTAAAGGGGACTTGACAGGAAAGGATTCAAGGAAAGGGCACAAACTTTGTGTTGGTGGGTGTAGCCTGAAAAGAGACACCCTGGGGCTCCTTTAAAGGGGAAATTGTGGCCTGATTTACATATTGCTCAGCATAAAGGAGCCCCTTGGAGCTTTGAGGTATAGATTTATCTCAACACACCTTTCACACATGGGACGTAGATGAAAGGGCAGCTTTACCCTGGAATAGTTAAAGCTTCTGACAGATGCTCCTCATTTAATGTAAGGGTTTTAAGGTGACAGCAAGAAATCAGCCATTGAAATTTCCTTAAATAGCCACGTTACAGTCCGGACATGGAAAGGATGGCACATCGGAGTTCAAAATGGTTGCTCCACAGTTGTTCCCTTGACCACGTTCTTTGGAAGAAACCAAAATTAAGTCAAGGCAGACCAAGCCATAACGCCCAATTTATAAGCCACAGATCAATTTTACATACACATCCAAGTCTCAAAGTTGGAATATAAATCATTGGAAGCCTGTATAATGTTTCTTAATGGTTTGGTTTTTAACTCAGCAGCCGTACTGATTACAAATATTGGGAGGTTTTTGGGTTGCCATTTTTATGGTCGTCTTATCTGTTTTTAACTGCCCAGTGTTAATTAATACTAAGACTCAAAAACTCGCTCTCCTACACTTATTCCATGGACTGAGAAACAGAAATAAATGACTTTGCATTTTCCAAACAATTCAGTTTGTTCTATATTTAGCAAAGCACATCTGTTCTCAACTCGGATGTGGCTTCATGGTGAGGAATGTAGTCTCTTGGGATGTTAAATTTCTTTGAATTGCCTTCAGTGATATCTTAGGAAAATGAGAGTAAAATTAATGATGCCTCCGAAGTGAGACAAGGCCTGCAGACCCTTTCCATCCCTCACCCCCACCCCCTCCCCCACCCCCACCCCACACACATGCAAAGCGATTCCGTGTGGCAACACTGCCCCCTGGTGGAAAACGTGAGGCGGGGAAGCATCTACTTAACTTTCCAAAAAGATTCTTGCATTAAGAAATGATAATTAGGGCTCCAATGAAATGAAAGAGCTCCAGGGAACTTAAGACAGTCTAGGGAGTAATCAAAAACCGCACTTTTGTTATATGACAGGAAATTCCTTTTGATGGGTTATTCTATGAGATACTGTATCCTCTATGAGAGGCGAGGAGAGGAGAGGAGAGGAGAGGAGAATTGTCCCTTAATTTACAAATATCTTTGGATAAAGAGTCACTCTCTCCATTCACATGACAGATTTCTTTGAAACTCTTTTGAAATTATGGGCAAGTTCTTACAGGAAAGCCTATAATGTCAGGACATGAGAAATAAAAGACGTAATGGTTTATGTGTCATTTAAGTTCTTGACACTAAGATTGTCAAGCACCCAACAAGACTGATTTAATGGCTTCTTAAGAGACAGAGAGGGATGGCCTAGGTGATTTCAAAAGAAAAAGGATGGGAGATTTCTCTATAAATATGGAGTGCCAATAAAACTACACTTTTTATTTTTATTCATTTATATTTCAGCTTTCATCATCACCCATCTCACTTGAAGAGCATCTCTGGGCATTTTACGATAAAAGATCATATGATGTAGAGTAAGCTATTGAGAATTATATGCGTAGCACAATCGTTGAAGGTCCACACGTCACAAAATCAAGAAATTTGTTTATAACCAACCTTTAGCCAAATGGTTGAGAAAGATAATCAATCACTTTGCCTTCTCCCAATTGGAATGCAAGAAATGCATGAAAACTGAGGTACAATCTTCTATCATCCCTGAATGTATATATAATTTTGGATAAAGGAGATACACTATCCATTCACATAATATGGATTTTTTTTAAAAGAATTTTGAGATTTTGGGCAAGTCCTTATAGGAGTCAAGACAGGAGTGGTGAATTATTTGTACCTGGGATAAAGAGCAGGGCTACATTTGATCAAACAGAAATCTAAAATTGCCATGTGGAAGTTGAGGGGCTTATTTTCCTTCATCCCAGATTGAAAACTACAGGGTGAAACCATAGGAATTATTTCAATATTTATTTTCCATTTAATTTCCCTGTAGAGCAAAGAGGCTGAGCAATTCCAATCTTCCCCCCACCCTGAGGTTAGTGGAGGGGATGGCAGGTCGAGGCATCCCTGAGTGGGGAGGGGGTGGCAGCAGGAACGGCCAGGCGGCTACCAAAGGCTGGAAGAGAGTCCAATCTCAACGGACCCAGGAGGCTTCTGGAAGAGGATCACTGCAATTCCCAAAGTGTTGGTTTCTTGGCTCTTCCCGGCGGTGGGGAGGGAGTATCAGGATTAAGGGAATTGAATATGTATTAATATAGAATGGATGACAAATGAGCATCATATAGAAACAAATTTAACTGAGGAGAGATGGTGGTATTCAGAGAACCAATTGGGAATGAACTGAAATATTCATCAAGGAAGAAATGTAGGTAATGAGTCCATATTTGTACCTCTCAAGAAATTTTAACGTTTTTGTAAATATATATATAAAAGCTTCCTAGTACATTCTCTTTCCCTAATATTTCCTTCTTGTACCTTTCATGGGTTATTTTTAAACTATTCCCAATTTGATTGCCTCAGGTTCAAAAGATCCCCCCAAAGCAGCAGAACATATGACAAGTGGAGTTTTTAACTTAATTCATTTCATTCATTCACTTTCTGTCCTGCCTTTATTTTTAGTTTTTTTTTTTTTTTATTAATAACTCAAGGCAGTGATCCCTTACTTTAACCTTGTCCCTTAGTTTACAGAAGGGATGGTTTTTTTCCAGGTTTCAGATTCACTTCCTTTCACTGTGTCTCCTGCACAGTACTAGACTCCCGAGTCCTCTGGCTTCAGGCTGCCCATTGGAGATACAGCTGGCTGCGGGAATCGTCCCTGGAGATGGTGAGCCACCCCTTGACTTTATCCGAATAATAAATTGGAGATGAGGATCTACCAATCACTGCAACCCACTCCAGTCCTTTCCCATGGGCCTGTCTCACCCAGCTCATCCAAGAGCTGCTGAAGGGGAAGTCAGAGGCTTGGCAGGAGAGACGGAGGGACTCTCCAGGCCTTCTCACATCCCCTCCAGACTCCTCCAACTGGACCTCGGCCTGGACACCTACAAAGAAAGGTCTTTGGGTGAAATCTCCTGTATACATGCAGAACATGGAAAGAGCCTGAATAGGGAGGAAACGATGACCTCTGAGGACTGCTAGTGAGGAGACCATGTTCCGCCACAGGATCATTTTTGCTCCCTTCAATGAGTGGAGGGAAATTGACAAGAAAGGATTCAGGAAAGTGCATAAAGTTTGTGTTGGTGGGTGTAGCCTGAAAGGGGAAAACATGGTGCTCCTTTAAAGGGGAAATTGTGTGTTGATTTGCATATCTGATGGGATAAAAGAGCCCCTCATGGCGCTGATCTCATAGATTTCCTTGCACACACCTTACAGGGGTGATTTTCACGTAATTTTCTAGTGCTAGCAAAAGTTCAGGAAAACTGTTGTTGTTGTTGTTTTAATGTAAGGACATAGGAGAAAGGGGAGGTTTACCATAGAGTGATTAAAAAAAAGACTTGAAAGATTTCACCACTTTTCAAAAGCGATTCAAGGTAACAGAGAATGAACATGCACTAAGGCTTTTTGAAAGAGAAATGAACAGAGCCACACATCGGAGTTCAGGAAAATTTTTACATTTCGCCTTAACGATGCCCTTTTGTAGAAACCCAAAAGGACTGAATGCCGACCAAGCCACGAGGCACAATCAGTAAGTCAGACTTTAATCAGAGAAATCGAAGGAAGAAAAGAAGCAGATCGAGCCAACGGGGTGTTCTTTCTTTATTAGATCGCTTGCAACCTTCCCTGCCGGCTTCCCCATTGACTTTCTGGGGATCCGAGAAGATTGCAGATGGCGATCACGTGATCGCAGCCCCCTAGCAACAATATGTAAATGCGAGCTGGTTGCCGAGGGCCCAAAATGTGGGCACATGATCATGGGGGGGGGGGATGTTGATGCAATGTTTCACAATGGTCGGAATTGCTTTACTGGCATAAAGAACCCTTTCCAAGGCCGACATTGCTTTGAATGGTCATTAAGCAATCAGTCGTTAAGTGAGGACTTCCTGTATATTAATGTGGAAGGAAGGAGAAAAGAGCAACATGTAGAAAAGAACTAAACTGGGGAGGGGTGGCGATATTGAGAACCAAAGGGGACTTAACTGCAAAATATCTTAAGGAACAATTGTCGATAAGGAATCCATATTCCTACCTCAGCTTAGATTTTAACTTCTTAAAAAGGGCCTAGTTTATTCCACTGCCCTGAGATTTCCTTCATCTCCCCTTCCGAAGATCTAACCACTGTTGGAAGGAAATCTCGTCATTTCATTCAGAGCTGGGAATAAAAATGCTCAGGCCGTTGTGTGAACAGGTGGAAAGCTGATTTTCGAAGAGCTTGTAGAACAATGGCAGTGGCCACAGTTTGGAATTTCCTGCCATCTCTTTATGTGGACAAGCTTTGCGATTCTTATGTGAAAATATTTCCGCCCTCTAGCAATTTCTGTACAAGCGCACTTGGCCGGTGGATGGAAAGGGGGTGCTCTCTAGGAATTCTGGGAAGGAGCAATTCCCCAGCATTAAGAGGGGGGGCGCTCTGTGGTGGGGCCCCTGCTGGGTCGGGGTTCCCTTTGCTTGGGGCAGTTTGGCTTCCTGCTGAGCTGGAACCTCTTCCTGTTTGGCGCTGCTAGATCGGAAGGTTAACTTTCTGGAGAAGGAATCTTTTGTGGAGATCTCTTCGGCCTGGGAAGAATGTTCACCTGAATGGGTCATTTTATTTGAAAGATCTCTGGCCATGTCTGAAAGGGATCTTTTGTCAGAACAGCTGGGTGCTTCCTGTTCCATTTTCACCTTTGGCCTTGCTTGAGGAGGGAAATCTGTATGGCGGGAAAAGCAGCATTTGGGGAAGAAAGTAAGGAGGAAGAGAGAGATCTTGATTCCTTATGAAACCACATTACCCACTGGGTCTTCCAAGATCAGCTGTGGGCTCTCACTTCATACTGTGGAGATTTGCTGCTGCTCATTCTAACTACACAAACTCAACCTTCTGTGACTGAATCAAATTGGAGGGTTGTTCTGAGGAGGAGAAAGTTTTGCCAGGCTTCAGACTCAGTTCCTCTCACTGTGTCTCCTGCACAGTAATAGACTCCCGAGTCCTCTGGCTTCAGGCTGATCATTTGCAGATACAGCTGGCTGCGGGAATCGTCCCTGGAGATGGTGAACCACCCCTTGACGTTTTCCGAATAATAAATTGGAGATGAGGATCTACCAATCACTGCCACCCATTCCAGTCCTTTTCCATGGGCCTGTCTCACCCAGCTCATCCAAGAGCTGCTGAAGGGGAAGCCGGAGGCTTGGCAGGAGAGACGGAAGGGCTTATCACGTCCCCTCCAGACTCGACCAACTGGACCTCAGACTTTACACCTAAAAAATAAAAGTATTTCAGTGGGATATCTTGTATTCAAAAACAGCAAATAGAAGGAAACTCTATAGAGTTGGAGGAATTACCTCTGCTCTGAGGAAGAGAGAGTTTTTGCCATGGAGGACTATTAATAAGGAGAGTAGGTTTAGCCACAGAATCATTTTTGCTCCCTCTAATGGATAGAGGAGAAGTGATAGGGAATGAGTCAGGAAAGTCCTCCAACTTTGGGTTGGTGGGGGTAGCATGAAGGGGAAACCATGGGGCTCCTTTGAAGGGGAAATGGTGGCCTGATTTACATATCGCTCGGGAAAAAAGAGCCCCTCTGGGCATTGGGGTTTGATTTCTTTGCACACAGCTTTCACATATGAATTTGAATGGAAGGAAACATCTCAGAACAATCAAGCAAGACTTTTTTATTGTTATTATCAGTACATACAAAAAAGGAGAGGTTTAGATGAGAATAAGTAAAGCAAGATCTGATTAAATCTCATCCGTTGGGGAAAGTGTTTAAAGAAAAATAAAACATGCACTGATAATATTTTAAACAGCCCTGTTAGAGACTGAACATGAAAAAAGGCCACCTCTGAGTCCAGGATCTTTGCTCCACAGTTCTTCCCTTGACCATGTTCTTTGAAGAAACCCAAAACAACGGAATGTAGACCAAGCCATAAGGCACAATTTGGAAGGCAGAGTGGAATTGCACTTATAAGTCCAAGTTGCAAAATCAGAATCAAAGAAATCACAGGCAAATTAGAAACAGCTGGACCCTGTGGAGTCTTTTTTGTTTTATTAGCTTGGTTTTCACTCAGCAGTTGGATGGATTTTAGATACTGGGGGTGGTGATGGTGGTGACTAGTTTGTATGGTGATGTCATTGGTTGCTAGCTGCCAAGGTTGATTCTGCAAGATGGGCAGCCATAGAAATTGAAATAATAATAATGGCAAGCCTCACATTAATATTAACCTGACCAAATACACTCTCTTTGTGAGTGAGAAACAGAAATAAATCACTGTTTTCCAAAGAATTCTGTTTGCTCCTTATTTAGCAGCGCCCATCTCTTGTCAACTCAGACATGGCCAGAGTGAAGACTGCGGCTTCTCGAGATGTGGCTTTTCCTTGTGATTTTTCAGTGATCCCTTAGGAAAATAAGAGTAAATATAATCTGGCCTCCAAAATGAGACAAAGTCCGCAGACAATTGCTTTATTCCTCTGCCCCCCCCCACCCCAAACATAGGGAAAGTGATTCCGTGTGGCAACACCGCCCCCTGGTGTAAAATGGGAGGAGGGGAGACATCTACTTAATTTTCCCAGGAGATTCTTGCATTCAAAAATAGGAATTATGGCTAAGAAGAAATGAAGGATCTCCAGGAGATCTAAGCAGGTTTAGGGAGAAATCCAAAGCTGTTCTTCCATTATATTATAGGACATTCCTTTTGATGGGTTACTTTCTGCGACACAGTATTTTCTGGAGATGGGGGGGGGGTCTTCTCTTTTCTCTTAAATCTCATACATTTATAGAATGAATTGGTTAGGAAAAACCTTCTAAGTCATCTAATAGAAACCGTCCTTAAGAGGTGGCCATCCAGGTCCTTTCTGCAGACCTGCCACCAAAGGAGACTGCTCTACCCACACTGAGCAGAGGCTGCCCTGTCCCTCCCTCATCCCAGGTTCCCTCTAGGCACACAGGATGGCAGCGTTGATCATCTGTCAAACTCTGGTCTGTACTAGTTTGGACTCTTTATTGAGATCAGAATAATTCTTATGGTCCCTGCTGTTGAGAGATTCTGTATAGCTGAGAAGCTTGAAACAGTGAGGGAAGCAGGCATTTCATCCTTAATCTGGATGGAACAGACAGTGTTGCTTCATAGAGAGGACCAGAAATTATGGCTTCCTAGATAATGAAGGTAGAATGAACCCTCCATAAAAGTTTGTTTGAAACTGTAGGAGTTCTTCTTGGAAAATTCCTTTTCCATGGCTTAAATTTTACATATTTTCTTGGATGGGCCCCTTTTAATTCAGGCAGATTTTGTGAGCCTCTTTCATATTTCACCAAGAGGTTGCTCCTCTACGGGAAAGAGAGAAGACATGGAGAGGCTGAGCAATTTAGCCTGCTGGAGGAAAATGAGCGAAGGACCAGCACTCTTTTCATCTCAGATGTTTATTATAATTTCCATTTTATCCTCATGGAAGCAGCTGGAGAAGTAGGCAAGTTCAAAGGCACAACCACAGGTATTATTTCAGTGATCGTCAGATACGGTATTGTGTGCAAGGGCTCCCAATACCAGGTACCATTACCAGTCTTTTCTAATTGTAGAGGCAGAGGTTCCCTTCGTCTTCAATTCAAGAAGAGAATATCTTGTCAGGCTTCCGATTTCTTCCAGCAATCCAGAGGTTTGCCGGAGAGGTGGAAGGACTCTCCAGGTCTTGTCACATCCACTCCAGACTCCACCAATTGTGACTCAATTTACATATTTTTCTGATAAAAGAGCCCCTCATAGCACTGATCTCATAGATTTCTTTGCACACATCTTACACTGGTGATTTTCATCATAACTTTCCAATCCTACAAAAAGTGAATGCAAGGTTTTTTTTTGTTTGTTTTTTACGGTGAGTACATAGGAGGAAGGCAGGTTTACATTATAGTAATTAAAAGAGAGACATGAAAAATCTCAGCTCAGAAAATTCTTTTCCACGTTCTTTCCCTTAACCAGGCCAACCTGAAGAAACCCCAAAGAATGGAATTCAGAACGAGCCAGGAGGAACAACTTATAATTAAGAGATTAATGAGATAAATCACAGGGAGAAATGGAATAGATGGAGCAAGTGGGTTGTTCTTTGCCTATTTGAATGGTTTTTAAGTCGGTAGTTGTATGAATTTAATATATTGCTTTGTTTGAGTTGGCATTTTGTGTGGTGTTTTTATCAGTTGCCAGTTGCCTGGAGTTGATTCAGCCAGATGGGCAGTCATACAATTTGAAAGAGTAATAATAGTAATAATAGTAATAATAATAATAATAATAATAATAATAATAATAATAATAATACCAATACCAATAATAATATAATAGCAATAGCAGTAGCATTAGTAATACCAATGCCATATACCCATAAAAATGCCAGCAAACACACTCTCTCTCTGGACTGGGAAATACTAATAAGTCCCTTTCTATTCCCCAAAGGGCTCCGTTGCTCTCTATTTAGCAGAGCGCATCTGTTGTCAACATTGACATGGCTTCCCAGTGAGGATTGGAGCCTCCTTAGATGTGAAATTTTCTTGAGACCTTTTTGGTGAACTAATATGGAAATAAAACAGAGAAAAAGAAAAAAACAAGGATGCCTCCAAAATGAGACAATATCTAATGACACTACTTTGATTACCCTACCCCACCCCACCACCACCACCACCCCACACACGGGTAATGCGATTCAGGCTCACACCACTGCCCCCTGCTGCGGAGGGTGAGGACGAGGGGCATCTGCCTAATTCTCCGAGGAGATTCCGACATTCCAGGAGGGGAAGTGAGGCTGAGAAGAAATGAAGGTTCTCCAGGAGGTCTAAGCAGGTCTATAGAGATATATAAATATGCCCTTTTGTTACCTGATAGAGGATTCCTTTTGAAGGCTTAGTCTATGACTGATTGCATTTTCTGTACATGGAGGATACTGATTTCTTTTCCCCCGTGTCACATCAAATCATGGAGTAAATGAATTGGGACGGACCATCTAGCTAATTACTACTAAGGACACCAGGTTTAGCCACAGGATCATTTTTGCCCCTGCTAATGAACAAAGGGGAAATACAGGACAGGATTCAGGAAAGGGCGCAAACTTTGTGCTGGTGGGGGTAGCATGAAGGGGAAACCGTGGGGCTCCTTTAAAGGGGAAATGGTGTCCTGATTTACATATCGCTCAGGATAAAAGCGCCCCTCAGGCCATTGGGGTTTGATTTCTTTGCACACAGCTTTCACATATGAATTTGAATGGGTGGAAACGTCTCAGAACAATCAAGAATTTAACTGAGGAGAGATGGCGGTATTCGGAGAACCAAATGGGAAATGAACTGAAATATTGATCAAGGAAGAAATGTAGTTAATGAGTTCCTATTTGTAACTCTCAAGAAACTATAATGTTTATATATATAAGCTTCCTAGTACATTCTCTTGCCCTAATATTTCCTTCTTGTACCTGTCATGGGATCTTTTTAAACTATGCCCAATTTGATTGCCTCAGGCTCAAAAGATCCCCCCAGAGCAGCAGAACCTATAACAATTGGAGTTTTTGTATTAATTCATTTCATTCATTCATTTCCTGTCCTGCGTTTAGTTTTATTCTTTTTGTTAATAACTCAAGGCAGTGATCTTACCAAATACTCCCTCCTCCTCCTATATTCCCTGAGACAGCAACCCTGTGAGGCAGGTTGGGCTGAGAGAGCAACTGGCCCGCGGTCACCCAGCTGGCTCTCAGGCCTCAGGCGGGGCGAGAACTCACGGCCTCCTGGATTCTAGCCCGTTTCCTTAACCACGAGACCAGCCTGGCTCTCCCTATAGGGGGTGGGGTGATGTTTTATTTTAAGGAAAGAAACAAAACATATCTAAATACAAAAGTGAAACTTACAAATTTCTATTTCAGTGTTCTCCAGGGCTATAGATTAATATCCTATTTTATAGCCTATATTACTAAAGAGACAATATCATACAGTCTTACCTATTATTACTTTGCTATACTCTATAATATTACTTTTACGCTATACTATTGATTGAATCAAACTGGAGAGCGGCTCTACAGAAGGGACGTTTTTTTTCCAGGCTTCAGACTCAGTTCCTCCCACTTTGTCTCCCACACAGTAATAGACTGCCAAGTCCTCCGGCTTCAGGCTGCTCATTTGCAGATACAGCTGGCTGCGGGAATTGTCCCTGGAAATGGTGATGCCTCCCTTCACTTTGTCCAAGTAGTAGGTTTCTCCATCATAATCTACCACTGCAATCCATTCCAGCCCTTTCCCAGGGTCCTCTCTCAGCCAGTGCATGTAGGAGCTGCTGAAGTCGAATCCAGAGGCTTGGCAGGAGAGACGGAGGCCCTTCTCAGGTCCCCTCCAGACTCCACCAACTGGACAACAGACTGAACTCCTAAAAAAAAAAAAAAACTTGTTTTAATAAGCTCTCCTGCATACAAGAATTAAAATGGAAAGCAGCCTTTCCAAGGCCCTCATTGCTTTGAACGGTCATTAAGCAACCAGTCATTAAGTGAGGACTTCCAGTCTGAAAGGGATCTTTTGTCAGAACAGCTGGGTGCTTCCTGTTCCCTTTTCACCTTTTGCCTTGCTTGAGGAGGGAAATCTGTATGGCGGGAAAAGCAGTATTTGGGGAAGAAAGTAAGGAGGAAGAGAGTGATCTTGATTCCTTATGAAACCACATTACCCACTGGGTCTTCCAAGATCAGCTGTGGGCTCTCACCTCATACTGTGGAGATTTATTTGCTGCTGCTCATTCTAACTACACAAACTCAACCTTCTGTGACTGAATCGACTTGGAGAATTGTTTTGAGGAAGAGAAGGTTTTTGCCAGGCTTCCGACTCACTTCCTCTCACTGTGTCCCTTGCATAGTAATAGACTGCCGTGTCCTCTGGCTTCAGGCTGCTCATTTGCAGATACAGCTGGCTGCGGGAATCGTTCCTGGAGATGGTGAAGCGTCCCTTGACTTTGTCTGAATAGGCAGTGGTAGAGCCAAGCATCTCTGGATCTATGCTGGCCACCCATTCCCGTCCTTTTCCAGGAGCCTGTCTTACCCAGTCCATGTCATAACTGCTGAAGGGGAAGCCAGAGGCTTGGCAGGAGAGACGGAGTGACTCTCCAGGCCTTCTCACGTCCCCTCCAGACTCCACCAAGTGGAGCTCAAACTTGACACCTAAAAAATAAAAGTATTTCAGTGGGATATCTTGTATTCAAAAACAGCAAATAGAAGGAAACTCTATAGAGAGGGAGGAATTACCTTGGAGGACTATTAATAAGGATACTAGGTTTAGCCACAGAATCATTTTTGCTCCCTCTAATTCCAAAATCTACTCCCTGACCACATCTGAAAGAGAGAAGAGAGCTAGCCTGCTGACCTAAAAGGAAGGGAGAAAGAAGAAGAAGGTCACCTAGAGGGGTTTATCAAAGACATTTCAAGGTGATACAGTAATTCACATTGCATCTGCCTTTTCCTTTTCCTTTGAAATGTAGAAGGGCAAAGGGATATTAGCTGTGGTGCTGCTTTTGTTGAGAGCTGCTTAGCACGCTCCCGATCCTTTACTGGGACCCCAGTGTATGCTATACGTATAGTCCTCGACTTACGACCATTCATTTAGCAACCGTTTGAAGTTAGGACGGTTCCAGAAAAAATGATTTACGACCACTCGTCGCACGTAAGTCTGTTGCAACATCCCCACGCTCACCTGGTCAGAATTCAGGAACATGGCAGTGGGCTCGCACTTACGACAGTGGCAGTGTTCCACGGTCATGTGATCGCCATGTGCAACCTTCCCAGCCAGCTTCTGACAAGCAAAGTCCATGGTGGAAGCCACATTCACATAATAACCACAGTGATGTGCTTATCAACTGCCGTGTTTCACTTAACGACTGCTGCAAAAATAGTTGTAAACTCAGTTGTGAGTCACTTAACAACTGCCTCGCTTAACAATGGAAGTTGCAGTCTCAGTTGTAGTCGTATGTCGCGGACTACATCAAAATGAGACAATATCTAATGACAATACTTTTATTTCCCTAACCCACCCCACCCCCACCCCCACCCCACACACGGTGTCATGATCACTGTTGCGATGCTTGTGACATCGCAATGGCTCGCATGACAATGTAGGGAAATGGGTACCGGGTGGACTAAGGGAAAAGGCAACGAGGTAACAAAAGAGAGCAACAGGTGCTGGCAACAAAGTATCAACTCTAGCCGGAGGCGTGGAAGAGAGAGATACAAGGTTGCAAAGAGGGTAATTGACAACACCAGACCACGAGGCGCACCCGAGCTGTCAAAGAGATTACGAACCTGATCGCCCGGCAATGAACCATCACCGGCCGGAGAAAACAATCAAGGAAACGCCCGGAGCACAGGAGGGGCTCCATGACCCCTCACCTACCGGCAACAGAACCAATGGGGCTCGGGGCGCACCCGAAGTAAGAAGGGGTGGAGCGCTGACCGGCGCGGGCTATTTAAATCCCGTTCCGGCGCGCTCCACTCACTCTCAGCTTTGCTAAAAGGCATGCATTCTGTTCTATTAATAAAGCCAGAACCTAAGCCCACGCTAGCATCTGTGTCTTTACTGGTTAGCAGGCAGAGCCTGACACACGGGCAATGCGATTCAGGGTCACAACACTGCCCCCTACTGCAGAAGGTGAGGAAGAGGGGCATCTGCCTAATTCTCCAAGGATACTGAGGAGTAATATTATCAACAAATAATAATATATTATTTCAAAAGAAATATGGGAAAATTTGGAAGGAAATACAAATTGATATGGAAAGATGGGGAAAATTACAACAATCTTTGCTCGGAAAGTTATCCGTAATCAAAATGAATCTATTACCGAAGATGCTATTTCTTTTCCAAACATTACCAATCCTAATCAATGAAAACATATTTAAAGTATGGCAAAAAGATTTCTCAATTTGTATTTGGCAAGGAAAAAGAAGGGCATTCAATTTAAATTATTACAAGATGCTAAAGAAAGAGGAGGGTTGGGGTTACCAGATCTTAAATTGTGCTTTGAAGCTTGTTGCTTTCTGTGGATAAGAGAATGGTTAATGTCAGAAAATCCAAACCTTCTACAGCGAGAGGGACATGAACTTAGATGTGGGTGGCTGCATCTATTTGGACTGAAAAAGCAAAAATGAACAAAGAATTGAGAAATCATACTATTGGGAGAGTATTATTGAGGGTTTGGGATAAATATAAGAGTAGATCATTAGCAAACATACCAATGTGGATATCGCCATGAGAAGCTTCTGCAAGGAGGGAAAGTTTAGATGATAAGATAAAATGGTTAAGATATAAAGATCTGATCAAATATGAACAAGATACACCTCTGCTAAAAACAAGAGAAGAAATAGAAGGAGAAGGACACTGGTGTCATTGGTTCACATATATGCAGTTAAATGAACGATTTAAATGAGATAATATATATATATAAATTTAAAAAGGAAAAAAATGAGATCGAAAAAGAGTTATATATAAATAATGAGCATATTATGACAAAGATGTAGAAAATGTTATTACAATTAAATCAAGAAGATGAACAGATCAAAAGAGTGAATGATTAATTGGGCAAGAAATTTTGGATATAATATTTTAATAGAGAACTGGAGAAAATGTGGACAAAGGGATTAAAATTTACTTTAAGTTATCATTTAAAGGAAAACTTGTATAAAATGATTTAGAGATGGTACCTAACCCCACAAAAATTAGCAAAATTCTATAAAAATGTTTTTAATGTATGTTGTATATGTTCAAAAAAGGACAGAACATTTTCCCATTTATTGTGGACCTGTAAAAAAGAAGAAAAATTCTGGGAACAAATATTTAGGATGATTCAGAAAATTCTTAAGATAGAAATTGTAAAAAAAAACAGAATTATTTTTATTAGGTATAATGGAAGAGGATTCAGAGAGAAAATATGGTAAGGTAAAGGTAAAGGTTTCCCTTGACGTAAAGTCCAGTCGTGTCCGACTCTAGGGGGCGGTGCTCATCTCCGTTTCAAAGCCTTGGAGCCGGCGTTGTCCATAGGACACTTCCGGGTCATGTGGCCAGCATGACTCACGGAACGCCGTTACCTTCCCGCCGAAGCGGTACCAATTAATCTACTCACATTTGCATGTTTTCGAACTGCTTGGTGTGCAGGAGCTGGGACGAGCAACGGGAGCTCACCCCGCCGCGCGGTTTCGAACCGCCGACCTTCCGATCGACAGCTCAGCGGTTTAACCCGCAGCGCCACCGCGTCCCTTGTAATTATTTATAATATATGATCAATGCAGCTAGGATTATATATACACAATATTGGAAAAAGGAAAACATACCAACAATAGAGGAGTGGGTGATGAATATATTGGAGCTAGCACAGATGGCAAAATTAACAATTTTAATAAAAGAAAAAAATAGTACGAGATTTAAAGAAATCTGGCAACCAATATTAGATTACCTGTATACAATCTAATATGGGTCGCCATATTTAGCATAAGAGCCTTACAAAGATAACTATTTGTATATCTATAGCTACAAAAGTCAGAAACCATGTTTTAGTATGTTGTTATTGTTATTGTCTTTCTTGTTTATACGTGTATACGTGGTGTTAGGTGTATTCTAGAATGTTACATACGTCAACAATGTTTTATGATTTTGTATTCTATTTTAACGAATAAAAAGTTTACCAAAAAAAGAAAGAGACTAAAGGTCAAGATTGTTAAACATAAAGGGAAGGAATATAAAGTTGGTTTCTTTGATCAATGTTAAAATATGTATGTTGCTTTTCTGCTAACTCTTAATGGACTTTTGCTAATTAGGACTGAATGATGAGGCTTTAAGAATTTGTTTATAGATAAGAGATGAGATATGGGAAAAAGAGACCTTTTGTGGAAGTATCAGAGAAGGTGAAAAGTTACTGCAATTGTTCAAATGTGCGATGAAGGGGGAGGTCATTTCTTCATATACCTCTTTTCTTGTTTCATATATATATATATATAATTCTATTTTTTCTCTCCACTTTTTATTTATTTTTTATTCTTTTTTTATTTTCATTAGTTTTTATTAGTTTCTTATCTTTGAACTTTGATAAAAATCATTGGCATTAGTTATTCCCAAACTTCTTTCAACAGTAAATACTTTTATTTCTGCAGTGCTTTCTGACTAAGATACCAACGTTCTTTTAAAAAGAGCGAACACACATGTAGGTGGTGTTAGAAAGGAAGTGGAAAAGGAGAGTCATTTGGGAAAGCCGATGCGAAGTGAGACAGTAGAGAGTCTCTGGCATTGTGGGGTGCTCTATCTACTACACTTCACTCTTCTGGCACTGGTCCTCGTAGATCCATATCCACTGACCTGATTTCACAGATAGCAACAATAATTGAGTTGCATATTTGGCTTGCATTTCAGCTTCAGCACAACAGCATTTGATCAGATTCAGAAAGTGATAGGCCTGTAGTACGTAATGGAGAGAATATTGGCCATGGCGTAGGACGCTGCAATGAAGAACAGAAGTACCTGTCAAGCAATCAAACTTGGGCTCATGACCAAAGGCAAATTCAGGTTCAAACAGGGGTTGTGTGAGCGAATTTAACCTGGAGATGAAAAAGCTAAGCAAATCCATGACCATGAGGGTCCCGCCCCCAAGCGAAATAGTCGGGCAAGTAGGCTAAAATTGTATTTGAGCAGCAGAGTTCCTCAAGCGGACTCTTGCAAGGCTGTAAAGAGGACCTTGAGTGGAGAGGAACATGTGCAGAGGTTTTATCTCCTGAATGTTTGGGTAGGGAGAAGTTAGAGACTGTTTTGTATTATTCAGAAGGCATCAGGTGGTTCCTCAACTGTGTTAAGTTAATTTAATATATCATAAAGTATAGGGGTTATTTTTTGTATCACATATTTCTTATTATTTTTATTTTCATTCCTATTGCATACTGCATACTAGTTGTTGCCTGCATACTTATTCATACTGTAACAGCACGTATTTAGAGACTGAGGCTTCTGAAATAAACAAGGCTCTCGGATGAAAAAACAGCAACAAAGAATTAGGGCTGTGACGGCTGTTCTTGGTCGGAGGTTGGGAAAAAAAAAAAATTCCTAAACCTCCTAGAACATGACTTTCCCTGGAATTGACTTGAGAACCCCTGATCTACGTTCCTTTGCTATTAGAAGTATTTTCACACGACCACATTTAGGCTACCTTTGCCCTGATGTTGTTAGGCGTTATTTTCCGGCTTCTGCCCCCTTCCTTGGTGTCAGACCATACCACGCTCTTGCACGTCTTGCAGCATCCTTATTTTGTTACTAGATTTCGACTGCTAGCAGAGGAAAAAGGATTTTAAACATATTTAAATTTTAAAATGCCTATATGTGTGCATGCGTTCATGTGTGTGTGTCTATGTGTGTGTACATATATGTAGTACATCTATGGTAAAAGGGAGAGAGGATATATAGACACAGAAACAAATGCACCCAATGTGGGAGAGGGGCAGACCTGCATCTCAAGAAAGAGTCAATGAGGGTTGAACTTAAAGACTAATAAAAGAATGAAGAGTTCAAATTACTGAATCAATTCTGTATTTCCTGATACATTTTGAGAGAAGAACGTGAGAACAATTTCCCTTTGCTGTCTTTCAGGTGGAATATATATGTATATATACACACACACACACACACACACACACACACATACACATACACACACACAAACACATACACATACATATTCCATTTATATTGCTTCCTAAGATTTGCCGTTTTCTTCCTATACAAAAGGAGAACAGATCCCAGAATGCCCAGGCCAAGATCAGCTCTTCCTCCCTCTTGGCACTCAGGCAGCTTTCTCAGCTCCCTCTCAAGTCTCCTGGGAAAATCCAGCCTTCTGGGGCTGAGCTGACTTGCAGAGCGGCTCTGAGGAAGGGAAGGTTTTTGCCAGGCTTCAGACTCACTTCCTCCCACTGTGTCTCCTGTACAGTAATAGACTGCCGAGTCCTC
Organism: Candoia aspera; assembly: GCF_035149785.1. Classification (NCBI taxonomy): domain Eukaryota; kingdom Metazoa; phylum Chordata; class Lepidosauria; order Squamata; family Candoiidae; genus Candoia; species Candoia aspera. The sequence continues at coordinate 112,045,638 of NC_086156.1, read as the reverse complement.
CGGCTTCAGGCTGTTCATCTGCAGATACAGCTGGCTTTTGGAGTTGTCCCTGGAGATGGTGAAGCGTCCCTTCACTTTGTCCGAGTAGTAAGTACCGGAACCAGAACCAGAGCTTATCCATGCCACCCACTCCAGCCCTTTCCCATGGGCCTGTCTCACCCAGCTCATCCAAGAGCTGCCGAAGTTAAATCCAGAGCCTTGGCAGGAGAGACGGAGGGACTCTCCAGGCCTCCTCACGTCCCCTCCGGACTCCACCAGCTGGGCCTCTGACAGGACACCTAAAATAAAAGTTGTTTTAATGAGCTCTCCTTTATTCAAGAATTAAAATGGAAAGAACCTGAATAGGAGGGAACCAATTACCTCTGAGGACTGCTAGTAAGGAAACCAAATTCAGCCACAGGATCATTTTTGCTCCCGCTAAAGATTAGAGGGGAATCAACAGGAAAGGATTCAGGAAAGGGCACAAACTTTGTGTTGGTGGGAGTAGCCTGAAAAGAGACACCCTGGGGCCCCTTTAAAGGGGAAATTGTGGCCTGATTTACATATCACTCAGCATAAAAGAGCCCCTTGGGGCTTTGAGGTATATATTTATTTCAACACTGCAATAATGAAAGATACTGACAGATGCTCCTCACTTAATGTAAGGGTTTTGAGATGACAGAAAGAAATCAGGGATTGAAATTTCCTCATATAGCCATGCTACAGTCCGGAAATAAAGAGGATGGCACATCGGAGTTCAAAATGGTTGCTCCACAGTTATTCCCTTGACCATGTTCTTTGGAAGAAACCACAATTAAGTCAATGCAGACCAAGCCATAAGGCCCAATTAATTTTACATACACAACCAAGTCTCAAAGTAGGAATATAAATCATTGGAAGCCTGTATAATGTTTCTTAATGGTTTGGTTTTTAACTCAGCAGCCATACTGATTACAAATATTGGGAGGTTTTTGGGTGGCCATTTTTATGGTCTTCTTATCTGTTTTCAACTGCCCAGCGTTAATTCATACCAAGCCTCAAAAAACCTGCTCTCCTACTTATTCCATGGACTGAGAAACAGAAATAAATGACTTTTCATTTTCCAAACAATTCAGTTTGTTCTATATTTAGCAAAGCACATCTGTTCTCAACTCAGATGTGGCTTCATGGTGAGGAATGTAATCTCTTGGGATGTTAAATTTCATTGACTTGCCTTCAGTGATATCTTAGGAAAATGAGAGTAAAATTAATGATGCCTCCGAAGTGAGACAAGGCCTGCAGACCCTTTCCATCCCTCACCCCCACCCCCACCCCCACCCCCACCCCACACATATGCAAAGCCATTCCGTGTGACAACACTGCCCCCTGGTGGAAAACCTGAGGAGGGGAGGCATCTACTTAACTTTCCAAAGAGATTCTTGCATTAAGAAATGGTAATTCCGGCTCCGATGAAATGAAAGAGCTCCAGGGAACTTAGTCCAGTCTAGAGAGTTAACAGAAAACGCACTTTTGTTACATGAAAGGAAATTCCTTTTGATGGGTTATTCTATGAGATACTGTATTTTCCTGAGGTCGTGTATTCTTAGTTTTTCTCCTAAATATCATGAAATCATGTAAAAATGAGTTGGGAAGGGCCATCTCAGTCATCTAGTACAAACCATTCCTAACTGGTGGGGAGCCAGACCCTCTCTGCCGACCTACAACCAAAAGAGGCTGTTCTAACCAGATTGAAGCAGGTCCCCCTCGTTCTTCCCTCGCCCTCGTTTTACTCTTGGCAGACCGGGTTGGAAGGGCTTATCATTGGTCAAAATCTTCTCTATCCTAGTTCTGTATTCTGTCTGGTAAGACAATAATTCATAAAACCTCTTGTCCTTCTTCTACCATTCATTCATGGTGGATGACTGTGGATTTGCTAAATATGATACTTAGAGGAAAACATAATTCTATCCTCTTTTTATTTTTATTTTTTTCTTCAAACTGTATCCCACTTTTTTTACATAAATTCCATCTCTACATTCACAGGACCCCTTTTGGCCATTTCCTATCCTTCAATTAAAGCAGAAGCTGAAACTGAACATATAGTCCTCAGGATAAAAGAGGATCTCAGTGCATTGACCTTCCACCTTTCCTTGAAGGAATATTTCACCCAAGAGAGAGGGAAGAGGAGAGGAGAGGAGAGGAGAGGAGAGGAGAGGAGAGGAGAAATGTCCCTTAATTTACAAATGTCCTCAGAGAAAATACTCGCTCTCTCCATTCACATGAGTTATTTCTTTGAAACTGTTTTCAGATTATGGGCCACTTGTTCTAGGAGTCAGGACGTTGGAGGAAATAAAATGCGTAATTTTTTTATATGTCAAATCATGTCACTAAGATTGGCTAGCACTGACCAAGAATTATTTAGTAGCTACTTCAGAGACAAAGTGTGAAGTCATAGGTGATTTCAAAAGAAAAAGTATGAGGGTTTTTTCTATAAATATGGAGTGTCAATGAAACTAGACATTTTATTCATTTATATTTTAGTTTTCATCATGACCAATCTCACTTGAAGAGCATCTCTGGACATTTTATGATAAAAGATCATATGATGTAGACTAAGCTATTGAGAATGATATGCCTAGCACATTCGTTGAATGTCCGGATGTTGCAAAGTCAAGAAATCTGTTTATAACAAACCTTTTCCCAAATGGCTGAGAAAGATAATCAATCACTTTGCCGTCTCCCAATTGGAATGCAAGAAATGCATGAAAACTGAGGTATAATCTTCTATCATCCCTAAATTTATATATAATTTTGGATAAAGGAGATACACTATCCATTCACATAATATGGATTTTCTTAAAATAATTTTGAAATTTTGGGCAGTTCCTTATAGGAGTCAAGACAGGTGTGTTGAATAATTCTTACCTAAGATAGTGCAAGGATACATTTTATAAATAAAAACCTAGCATTCCCATGTGGAATTTCTGGTGTTGATTTTCATAAATCACAGATCAAAATCTACAAGATGAGACCATAGGAATTATTTCAATATTTTTTTCCTTTTAAATTTCCTGTCGAGCAAAGAGGCTGAGCGATTCCAACCTTTCTCCCACCCGGAAATTACTGGGGAGGACGGCAGGTGAGGAGGCAATTTTAGGCAACCACCTAGAACATGACTTTCCCTGGAACTGACTTGAAACCAGCGATCTACTTTCCTTTGCTATTCTAAGTATCATAAAATGACGACATTTAGGCTACCATTGGCCTGATGTTTTTAGGCCTTATTTTCTGACTTCTGCCTCCTTCCTTGGTGTCAGACCACACCACACTCTGGCAGGCCTTGCAGCATCCTGAATTTATTACTACTTTTCTACTGCTAGCAGAGGAAAATTATTGTGAATGTATTTAAACTTCCAAATGCCTATATTTGTGTGCATGCATTCATGTGTGTGCGTTTCTGTGTGTGTACATACATGTAGTACATCTATGGAGAGAGGGAGAGAGGATATATAGACTCAGAAACAAATGCACATAAAGAGGGAGAGGGGAAAGCCTGCGTCTCAAGAAAGAGGAAATGAGGGTTGAACTTCAAGACCAATAAAAGAATGAAGAGTCCTAATTACTGAATCAATTCTGTATGTCCTGATACTTTTTGAGAACAGAACTTGAGAACCATTTCCTTTTGCTGTCTGTCAGGAGGGTACTGAGATTTGCCATTTTCTTCCTATCCAAAAGGAGAACAGATCCCAGAATGCCCTGGCCAAGATCAGCTCTTCCTTCCTCTTGGCACTCAGGCAGCTTTCTCAGGTCCCTCTCAAGTCTCCTGGGAAAATCCAGCCTTCTGGGGCTGAGCTGACTTGCAGAGCTGCTCTGAGGAAGAGAGAGTTTTTGCCAGGGTTCAGACTCACTTCCTCCCACTGTGTCTCTCGCACAGTAATAGACTGCCGAGTCCTCCGGCTTCAGGCTGTTCATTTGCAGATAGAGTTGGCTTTTGGAGTTGTCCCTGGAGATGGTGAAGCGTCCCTTCACTTTGTCCAAGTAGTAAATGGTACCTGAATTGTAGCTTATGTATGCCACCCATTCCAGCCCCTTTCCATGGGCCTGTCTCACCCAGTCCATGCCATAGCCCCCGAAGTTGAACCCAGAGCCTTGGCAGGAGAGGCGGAGGGACTCTCCAGGCCTTCTCACGTCCCCTCCGGACTCCACCAGCTGGGCCTCTGACAGGACACCTAAAATAAAAGTTGTTTTAATGAGCTCTCCTTTATGCAAGAATTAAAATGGAATGGACCTGAATAGGAGGGAACCAATTACCTCTGAGGACTGCTAATAAGGAAACCAAATTCAGCCACAGGATCATTTTTGCTCCCGTTAAAGATTAGAGGGGAATCAACGGGAAAGGATTCAGGAAAGGGCACAAACTTTGTGTTGGTGGGAGTAGCCTGAAAAGAGACACCCTGGGGCTCCTTTAAAAGGGAAATTTTGGCCTGATTTACATATTGCTCAGCATAAAAGAGCCCCTCGGGGCTTTGAGGTATAGATTTAGTTCAACACACATTCCACACATGGGACATAGAAGAAAGGGCAGCTTTGCACTGGAATAATTAAAGCTTCTGACAGATGCTCCTCACTTAATATAAGGGTTTTAAGGCGACAGAAAGAAATCGGGAATTCAAATTTCCTCAAATAGCCATGTCACAGTCCACAAATAAAGAGGATGGCACATCGGAGTTCAAAATGGTTGCTCCACAGTTGTTCCCTTGACCACGTTCTTTGGAAAAAACCAAAATTAAGTCAATGCAGACCGAGCCATAAGGCCCAATTAATAGGCCACAGATCAATTTTACATACACATCCAAGTCTCAGAGTTGGAATATAAATCATTGGAAGCCTGTATAATGTTTCTTAATGGTTTGGTTTTTAACTTTGCAGCCATACGGATTACAAATATTGCAAGGTTTTTGGGTTGCCATTTTTATGGTCTTCTTATCTGTTATTACCTGCCCAGAGTTAATTCATACTAAGACTCAAAAAAAACCCTCTCCTACACTTATTCCATGGACTGAGAAACACAAATAAATGACTTTTCATTTTCCAAACAATTCAGTTTGTTCTACATTTAGCAAAGCACAGCTGTTCTCAACTCAGATGTGGCTTCATGGTGAGGAATGTAATCTCTTGGGATGTTACATTTCTTTGATTTGCCTTCAGTGGTCTCTCAGGAAAATGAGAGTAAATGCAATGATGCCTCCGAAGTGAGACAAGGCCTGCAGACCCTTCCTTTGGTCCCCCCTCCCACACCCCACACATATGCAAAGCCATTCCGTGTGGCAACACTGCCCCCTGGTGGAAAATGTGAGGAGGGGAGGCATCTACTTAACTTTCCAAAGATATTCTTGCATTAAGAAATGGTAAAATCAAACACTACAAGGTGAGACCATAAGTGTTATTTCAATATTTTTTTCCATTTAACTTTCCTGTTGAGCAAAGAGGCTGAGCAATTCCACTCTTCCCCCCACCCGGAAGTTAGTGGAGGGGATGGCAGGTCGAGGCATCCCTGGGTGGAGAGGGGGTGGCAGCAGGACCTGCCAGGCAGCTAACAAAGGCTGGAAGAGAGTCCAATCTGAAAAGACCCAGGAGGCTTCTGGGAGAGGATCACTGCAATTCCCAAAGTTTTGGTTTCTTGACTCTACCCGGCATTAGGGAGGGAGTGTCGGGATTAAGGGTTTTGAATATATATTAACATAGAAGGAATGGGAAATGAGCATCATGTAGAAAATAATTTAACTGAGGAGTTAGGGCAGTATTCAGAGAAAAAAATGGGAATGAACTGAAATGTTCATCAAGGAAGAAATATAGGTACTGAATCCCTATTTGTTCCTCTCATGAAATTTAAACTTTCTTTTTCTTATTTTTAAACTTCCTAGTATATTCTCCTGCCCCAATATTTCCTTTTTTTCTTGTCATGGTTCCATTTAATTTAAACCCATTTGATTGCCTCAGGCTCAAAAGGTCAGCCCAAAGCAGCAGACCCCAAGACAACTGGAGTTTTCCTATCTCCCTATAAGGGTTGGGGAGATGTATTGTTTTAAACAAAGAAAATTTATATATCTACAGTAGAAATGTGAAACTGCTCCAGACAGTTGCTCCTCATGGGAAGGCCACAACACAGCAGTCTCCACCAGGTTTAGTCCTCTGGGAGACGTGGGAGTAGCCATCTTTTTGCTCTAGCCAGAGATGGCACCTTTGAAAGGACACCCAGTGCCCCCTAGTGTAACATTGGTGATCGTCACAGGTGGTCTAAGGGTCCAGATGCATCTGAAATAAGAGTTTGGAATTAATTATCAGAACCCTCCCCATCGGAAAATGTTATTTATCTATTTATATAGTTATTTATTTATCTATCAAATTATCAGTTTAACTTTATCAAGTGACACTGGGAAGCATAGAGCACAGCGTAAGAATATTTAATAAATGCTAAACAATTATTTTAGGGAGAGGAGAGAGGAGAGGAGAGGAGAGGAGAGGAGAGGAGAATTGTCCCTTAGTTTTCAAATGTCTTTTGATAAAGAGTCACTCTTTAAATTCACATGACAGATTTCTTTGAAACTCTTTTGAAATTATGTGACTGCTCTCTAGGGCTATTGATTAATATCCCATCTCATATCCTATATTACGAAAGAGACAATATCATACAGTGTTTCCTATTATTATTTTGCTATAGTGTATAACTATACACTACGTTACCTTGTCGTGGTGCTGGAGCTTGAGCACCTCAATGATGCCATGAGCTAAACCGTGAATGGCCACCCAAGACGGGAAGGTCATGACAGAGAGGTCAGACTAAATGCGATCCCTGGGGAAGGTAATGGCAACCCACCCCAGTATTCTTGCCGTGAAAACTAAATGGATCAGTACAACCAGAGATATGTCGGTATACCATCGGAAGATGAGACCCCCAGGTCGGAAGATGGTCAAAATGCTACTGGGGAGGAACAGAGGATGAGCTCAACTAGCCCCAGACGTGATGACGCAGCTAGCTCAAAGCCGAAAGGACGGCTAGCGGCCGACGGTGCTGGTGGTGAACGGCGAATCCGATGTTCTAAGGATCAACACACCATCGGAACCTGGAATGTAAGATCTATGAGCCAGGGCAAATTGGATGTGGTTATTGGTGAGATGTCAAGATTAAAGATAGACATTCTGGGCGTCAGTGAACTGAAATGGACTGGAATGGGCCACTTCACATCAAATGACCACCAGATCTACTACTGCGGACAAGAGGACCACAGAAGAAATGGAGTAGCCTTCATAATTAATAGTAAAGTGGCTAAAGCAGTGCTTGGATACAACCCAAAAAATGACAGAATGATCTCAATTCGAATTCAGGGCAAGCCATCTAACATCACAGTGATCCAAATATACGCCCCAACCACAAATGCTGAAGAAGCTGAAGTAGAGCAGTTCTATGAGGATCTGCAGCACCTACTGGACAACACGCCTAAAAGAGATGTTATTTTCATCACAGGAGACTGGAATGCTAAGGTGGGCAGTCAAATGACACCTCGAATTACAGGTAAGTATGGCCTGGGAGAACAAAATGAAGCAGGACATAGGCTGATAGAATTTTGCCAAGACAATTCACTCTGCATAACAAACACTCTCTTCCAACAACCTAAGAGATGGCTTTATACATGGACTTCACCAGATGGACAAAACCGAAATCAGATTGATTACATCCTTTGCAGCCAAAGGTGGCGGACATCTGTACAGTCGGTAAAAACAAGGCCTGGAGCTGACTGTAGTTCAGATCACGAACTTCTTCTTGCAAAATTTAGGATCAGACTAAAGAGATTAGGGAAGACCCACAGATCAGCTAGATATGAGCTCACTAATATTCCTAAGGAATATGCAGTGGAGGTGAAGAATAGATTTAAGGGACTGGACTTAGTAGATAGGGTCCCGGAAGAACTATGGACAGAAGTTGGCAGCATTGTTCAGGAGGCAGCAACAAAATACATCCCAAAGAAAGAGAAAACCAAGAAGGCAAACTGGCTGTCTGCTGAGACACTAGAAGTAGCCCAAGAAAGAAGGAAAGCAAAAGGCAACAGTGATAGGGGGAGATATGCCCAATTAAATGCAAAATTCCAGAGGTTAGCCAGAAGAGATAAGGAATTATTTTTAAACAAGCAATGCGCGGAAGTGGAAGAAGACAATAGAATAGGAAGGACAAGAGACCTCTTCCAGAAAATTAGAAACATTGGAGGCAAATTCCAGGCAAAAATGGGTATGATCAAAAACAAAGATGGCAAGGACCTAACAGAAGAAGAAGAGATCAAGAAAAGGTGGCAAGAATATACAGAAGACCTGTATAGGAAGGATAACAATATCGGGGATAGCTTTGACGGTGTGGTCAGTGAGCTAGAGCCAGACATCCTGAAGAGTGAGGTTGAATGGGCCTTAAGAAGCATTGCTAATAACAAGGCAACAGGAGACGACGGCATCCCAGCTGAACTGTTCAAAATCTTGCAAGATGATGCTGTCAAGGTAATGCATGCTATATGCCAGCAAATTTGGAAAACACAAGAATGGCCATCAGACTGGAAAAAATCAACTTATATCCCCATACCAAAAAAGGGAAACACTAAAGAATGTTCAAACTATCGAACAGTGGCACTCATTTCACATGCCAGTAAGGTAATGCTCAAGATCCTGCAAGGTAGACTTCAGCAGTTCATGGAGCGAGAATTGCCAGATGTACAAGCTGGGTTTAGAAAAGGCAGAGGAACTAGAGACCAAATTGCCAATATCCGCTGGATAATGGAAAAAGCCAGGGAGTTTCAGAAAAACATCTATTTCTGTTTTATTGACTATTCTAAAGCCTTTGACTGTGTGGACCATAACAAATTGTGGCAAGTTCTTAGTGGTATGGGGATACCAAGTCATCTTGTATGCCTCCTGAAGAATCTGTATAACGACCAAGTAGCAACAGTAAGAACAGACCACGGAACAACAGACTGGTTTAAGATTGGGAAAGGAGTACAGCAGGGCTGTATCCTCTCACCCTACCTATTCAACTTGTACGCAGAACACATCATGCGACAAGCTGGCCTTGAGGAATCCAAGGCTGGAGTTAAAATCTCTGGAAGAAACATTAACAATCTCAGATATGCAGATGATACCACTTTGATGGCTGAAAGCGAAGAGGAACTGAGGAGCCTTATGATGAAGGTGAAAGAAGAAAGTGCAAAAGCTGGTTTGCAGCTAAACCTCAAAAAAACCAAGATTATGGCAACCAGCTTGATTGATAACTGGCAAATAGAGGGAGAAAATGTAGAAGCAGTGAAAGACTTTGTATTCCTAGGTGCGAAGATTACTGCAGATGCTGACTGCCGTCAGGAAATCAGAAGACGCTTAATCCTTGGAAGAAGAGCAATCACAAATCTCGATAAAATAGTTAAGAGCAGAGACATCACACTGACAACAAAGGTCCGCATAGTTAAAGCAATGGTGTTCCAAGTAGTAACATATGGCTGCGAGAGCTGGACCATAAGGAAGGCTGAGCGAAGGAAGATCGATGCTTTTGAACTGTGGTGTTGGAGGAAAATTCTGAGAGTGCCTTGGACTGCAAGAAGATCAAACCAGTCCATCCTCCAGGAAATAAAGCCAGACTGCTCACTTGAGGGAATGATATTAAAGGCCAAACTGAAATACTTTGGCCACATAATGAGAAGACAGGACACCCTGGAGAAGATGCTGATGCTAGGGAGAGTGGAAGGCAAAAGGAAGAGGGGCCGACCAAGGGCAAGGTGGATGGATGATATTCTAGAGGTGACGGAATCGTCCCTGAGGGAGCTGGGGGTGTTGACGACCGACAGGAAGCTCTGGCGTGGGCTGGTCCATGAAGTCACGAAGAGTCGGAAGCGACTAAACGAATAAACAACAAAATAGTGTATAACATTACTTTTACGCTATACTATTGACTGAATCAAATTGGAGAGCGGCTCTACAGAAGGGACGGTTTTTGCCAGGCTTCAGACTCACTTCCTCTCACTGTGTCTCCTGCACAGTAATAGACTGCCGAGTCCTCTGGCTTCAGGCTGTTCATTTGCATTTAGAGTTGGCTTTTGGAGTTGTCCCTGGAAATGGTGAAGCGTCCCTTGACTTTGTCCGAGTAGGAAATAGTAGCAGAACTTGGATTTATGTATGCCACCCATTCCAGCCCTTTTCCAGGGGCCTGTCTCACCCAGTCCATGCCATAGCTGGTGAAGTCGAACCCAGAGGCTTGGCAGGAGAGGCGGAGGGACTCTCCAGGCCTTCTCACGTCCCCACCAGACTCCACCAACTGGCCCTCAGACTGGACCCCTACAAAGAAAGATGTTTCATTGAAATCTCCTGCATGGAAGAACAGAATATGGGGGAGGGGGGGACCTGAATAGGGAGGAAACAATTACCTCTGAGGACTGCTAGTAAGGACACCAAGTTCAGCCACAGGATCATTTTTTCTCCCGTTAATGAAAGGAGGGGAATTGATAAGAAAGGATTTGGGAAAGTGCACGAACTTTGGGTTGATGGGTGTGGCCTCAAAAAGGGAAACTGTGGGGCTCCTTTAAAGAGGAAATGGTGCCCTGATTTACATCATGCTTGGGATAAAAGAGCCCCTCAGGGCATCGACTTGCCGGTTTCTTGGCATACATCTTACGGGGGAGATAGATAGGTAGGTAGCTAGATTTATTTGTTTTTTTTCTATTTTTATGATGGTTTTACAATTCTCATTTCTGAGCTGGCCAAAGTCACTTTTACAGTGAGATGGGTGGTATATAAATCTAATAATACATTTATGTACCGTCCGTCTCACTGTGAAAGTGACTCTGGGCAGCTCAGAATTAAGAATTATAAAACCATCATAAAAATAGAAAAAATACAAAAGAGAGATGAAGAGGAAAGAGGGAAAATAAAAAATGGAGAGAGCATTTAGGCCAGCAAGCGTCCCCAGGGCTGCCTATCCCTGTTGGACCCCTGAGGTAGTGGGCACAGACATGTCTTGACGCTGCTCCCGAAGGCCAGAAGGGTGGGGGCCAGCCTCATCTCAGGGGGGGGGGGGCAAGAGGTTCTACTGGGCGGGGCAACAGCAGTGAAGGCGGTCCTCTTCCACCCCACCGGTTGGCATTCGTTAGGCAAGGAGGTCCCCAGCGTGCCCTTTCTGCCAGACCAATTATAGATCATTTATATATACAATTGTTATGATATTTATTTATTAATGTTTATTATATATTAATTACATTGACAAATATTAATTATATTTATTTATTATTTGTTGATAATATTTACTAATATTATGTATGCTAATAATTTTATATTGCTATTAAATTAATATTATGTATGTTAATTCTCATAAAGAATTTTGTTTATAATAGTAAAATCTTATACAGCGTAAACTTAGAGAGAGAAAAGAGGATAGGGAGAAGGAGTAAACAGTGAAAGGAGAAAAAACGAAATAAAAGAGAAGAAAATGAATTAGTTAGGTTAAACCTTCCCGCTCATCTGTAGAAACCGTCCTTAAGAGGTGGCCATTGAGGTCCTGTCTGCAGACCTGCCACCAAAAGAGACTGCTCTACCCACACTGAGCAGAGGCTGCCCTGTCCCTCCCTCATCCCAGGTTCCCTCTAGGCACAAAGGATGGCAGTGTTGATCATCTGTCAAACTCTGGTCTGTACTAGTTTTGACTCTTTATTGAGAGCAGAATAATTCTTACGGTCCCTGCTGTTGAGAAATTCTATATAGCTGAGAAGCATGAAATAGTGAGGGAAGCAGGCATTTCATCCTTAATCTGTATGGAGCAGAGAGTGTTGCTTCGTAGAGAGGACCACAAATCATGGCTTCCTGGATAATGAAGTTAGAATGAAGCCTCCATAAAAGTTTGTTTGAAACTGTAGGAGTTCTTCTTGGAAAATTCCTTTTCCATCGTTTAAATTCTACATATTTGCTTGGATGGGCCCCTTTTAATTCAGGCAGATGTTGTGAGCCTCTTTCATATTTCACCAAGAGGTTGCTACTATTTGGGCAAGAGAGAAGTGATGGAGAGGCTGGGCAATTTAGCCTGCTGGAGAAAAAGGAACAAAGGACCAGCACTCTTTTCATCACAAATGTTTATTATAATCTCTATTTTATCCTCATGGAAGCTGCTGGAGAAGTAGGCAAGTTCAAAGGGACAACCACAGGTATTATTTCAGTGATCCTCAGATACGGTATTGTGTGCAAGGGCTCCCAATACCAGGTACCATTACTAGTCTGTTCTAATTGTAGTGGGAGAGGTTCCCTTCGTCTTCAATTCAAGAAGAGAATATCTTGTCAGGCTTCTGATTTCTTCCAGCAATCCAGAGGTTTGCCGGAGAGGTGGAAGGACTCTCCAGGTCTTGTCACATCCACTCCAGACTCCACCAATTGTGACTCAATTTACATACTTTTCTGATAAAAGAGCCCCTCGTAGCACTGATCTCATAGATTTCTTTGCACACATCTGACACTGGTGATTTTCATCATAACTTTCCAATCCTACAAAAAGTGAAGGCAAGGTTTTTTGTTTTTGTTTTTTTACTGCAAGTACATAGGAGGAAGGCAGGTTTACTTTATAGTAATTAAAACACAGACATGCAAAATCTCAGCTCAGGAAATTCTTTTCCACCTTCTTTCCCTTAACCAGGCCAACCTGCAGAAACCCCAAAGAACTGAATTCAGACCGAGCCAGGAGGAACAATTTATAATTCAGAGATTAATGAGAGAAATCACAGGGAGAAATGGAATAGATGGAGTAAGTGGGTTGTTCTTTGCCTATTTGAATGGTTTTTAAGTCGGTAGTTGTATGAATTTAATATATTGCTTTGTTTGAGTTGGTATTTTGTGTGGTGTTTTTATCAGTTGCCAGTTGCCCAGAGTTGATTCAGCCAGATGGGCAGTCATAAAATTTGAAAGAGTAATAATAGTAATATTAATACCAATAGCAATAATAATAATAATAGCAATAGCAGTAGCGTTAGTAATACCAATGCCATATACCCTTAAAAATGCCAGGAAATACACTCTCTCTCTGGATTGGGAAATACTAATAAGTCTCTTTCTATTCCCCAAAGGATTCCGTTGCTCTCTATCTAGCAGAGCACATCTGTTGTCAACTCTGACATGGCTTCCCAGTGAGGATTGGAGCCTCCTTAGATGTGAAATTTTCTTGAGACCTTTTTGGTGAACTAATATGGAAATAAAACAGAAAAACAGAAAAAAAACAAGGATGCCTCCAAATGAGACAATATCTAATGACACTACTTTGATTTCCCTACCCCACCCCACCACCACCACCACCACCCCACACACGGGCAATGCGATTCAGGCTCACACCACTGCCCCCTGCTGCGGAGGGTGAGGACGAGGGGCATCTGCCTAATTCTCTGAGGAGATTCCGACATTCCAGGAGGGGAAGTGAGGCTGAGAAGAAATGAAGGTTCTCCAGGAGGTCTAAGCAGGTCTAAGGAGACATCTAAATATGCCCTTTTGTTACCTGATAGAGGATTCCTTTTGAAGGCTTACTCTATGACTGATTGCATTTTCTGTACATGGAGGATACTTATTTCTTTTCCCTGGTGTCACATCAAATCATGGAGTAAATGAATTGGGACGCACCCTCTAGCTAATCTATTGCAAACCATCCCTATCAGGTGGTGTCATGTTCTCATTCTAATGTCTGGTTAACATTGTAACGTTTCACATGTCATTCTCGGTTCCGTATCCCTTCACCCGGAGTTTTTCCATTCTTTCGCCCTCCCTTGTTTTGAGGGCTTGGAATGCATGTTTGGGTTTGCGCTCCTGTTCAAGGTTACTTTCCCAGGCGCGTCTAACGGCTTTCAGCACCTGGGAGGGGGAGCGTCCTGACGGGTGACGGGGCGGGACCTGCCCACAAGCAAGGCTTTTAAGTTTGTATTTGGCGCGCTTTTGCTCATTCTCAGCTTTCTCTGTATTTGCATACTATTCCTTTAATAAATCAGTTATCTTTAAGCCCGAGCTTGTGAGACTGAGTATTTGGGTTTAGGCAATCGTTACATAAAGCTGAGAATCCTTTTTATCCATTTTCCGCTAGCCCCATCCAATCATTGGATAAGAGGGAACGCTAGCGATGACAGAACCGCAACCTCAACTTCGCGCAAGTGAGGGAAGCGAGGAAGAGCGGGAGGCGGTCAAAAGCCGGCCAGTGCTAACTTCGAGAGCGCAAAGAGCAGCCCGTCGAGAGTTGCGAGATATCCAATTGGACGAGCTGCTGATATCCATGCAGGAGAGTCTCAGGAGTGAACATAGAACTGTCATGGAAAGAGCACAGGGGAGGGGGTCTCCACAATTGACCTGGGAGCACGAAGTCCCCTTGTCACCGAGGGTGGTGGTAACCAACCAACCCTCGGAGGAGCCGGTCACTCCGGCCCGTATGAGGGCATTAGAAGATAAAATGGATTTAATTGTGACGATCCTCAAGGATCTACCCAAAGAGGATCTACCCGGAGAGGCAGAGCCCACCCCGGAGGATTGGGAGGAAGAGCCGTCACAGTACCCCAGGCATAGTACCATGGTGACCCGGGGGAGAAGCAAGACTCGATCAGCCCGTCAAGGGGGGGAGCGAGAGGCAAGACCTCCTAGGGATCGACCACCCATGGGGGCTCGGCGCACGCTGACATTAGCGGCACCGCCACAGCCAGCTGAGCCGGCAAGATCCTTCCCACCATTTGGAGTGAAGTTCGATGGGGATCCCACCACGCTCTCCTTCTTTATTACTAATGCCAAGCACTACATAGAAGATTGGGGTCGAAATTTTCGGTCTGAACATGGCAAGGTCAATTTCATTGCTAACAAGCTGAGAGGAAAGGCAGCGGATTGGTATGTGCAACTATGCCAAGCTGAGGCAACTGAGTTAGAGGACTTCGATGACTTTTTGTGGGCACTTAAAGAGCATTTCGAAGACCCCTTAGCTCAAGAAACGGCCAAAAATGACCTGCGGAAACTTTACCAAGGGTCCCTCCCAGTTGCCAAATATGCGTTGGAGTTTAAAGCTTTGGCAGGAAAAGTGGAAGACTGGTCTGAGCCAACAATCATCGAATTGTTCAAGCAGGGGCTTGAACCCGAAATCCTTCGATGGGCTCTGGGTAGAGATGATCCTAAAACGCTATATGGGTGGATTCAGTTGGCGGGAAGCGCAGAAAATGCCCTACGAACCTATGCCCATACCAAAGAGCTTAGACAAACACGTCTCGCTAGAGGAGCGCGCACATCTGGACTTGCCAGCCGCCCTAAACCAAAAACCTGGGAAGAAGAAAGGGAATGGCGATTCTCCAAAGGTCAGTGCCTGAGATGTGGAAAAGAAGGGCATCGAGCCACGTCGTGCCCAAGACGCCGTCCAGAGGAACGACAGACGAAACCCACGGTAAAGACGCCTGCTCCTGCTCCACCACGAAAACTGAAGGCAGCCCTCGCGGAACTGGACCCCCCAGACCTTCCCTTCGGTGAAGAGGAGGAAGAGTTGCAATTCGAGCAGCCGGCGGGAAAAGCCTACCACCTGCCCTGAAGGGCGCCCTAGGGCAGGTGGAAGAAACCGGGCGTAACCATGATTCGGTGAGTGGAAACTTCCCCACACTGACTGTTAAAGTTAAACTAAGCTCAAAAACCAAAACGGTGGAAGTGTGGGCCATGCTAGACTCGGGTTGCTCCCGTTCCCTGATGCACCCTGATGTCGTAGCGGCCCTGGAACTGCCCACGTTCCCTTTGCCAAGACCCATGATTTTCACCCAATTGGATGGAACTATGGCGGGAGGGAAAGCAGTCAATCTTTCCACGGGACTGGTCGCCTTGCAGATGGGCTCCCATCAGGAAAAGCTGCCATTTGTGGTAGCTCCAGTGGGGGGGCCTCTGGTAATCTTGGGGATGCCTTGGTTTGTGCAACAAAACCCTTTTATCAACTGGCTGCATAGAACTGTGACGTTTGCAGATGGATTTTACAAAGTACCCGAAAAGGACCTACTGGAGGACATGGAGGGTGGAGGGGTAGCGTATACCACTGTGCAAACGCTTCAACCTCTTGAGGGGCTACCCAATCAGTACCAAGATTTTGCTGAAGTATTTGGGGAAAAGGAAGCAGATCGCTTGCCACCCCACCGAAAAACGGACTGTGCCATTGAGTTTTTACCAAATGTAAAATTGCCTCACCCAAAAATATACCCCATGTCTCCCAAAGAGCTTACCACGCTAAGGGAGTTCATTGACAAAAATCTGGCTAGAGGTTTCATTGAGCCGGCAAATTCCCCGGTAGGAGCGCCTGTCCTATTCAGGCCAAAAAAGGATGGGTCATTAAGGCTTTGTACCGATTTCCGCGGGCTCAATGCGGTCTCAATATTAAATAAATATCCTTTGCCCCTGATCAAAGATATGTTATCACATCTGGCCAGAGGCAAAATTTTTTCAAAACTGGATTTGAGAGAAGCCTACTTTCGCATTCGCATAAGGGAAGGGGATGAGTGGAAGACAGCGTTCAACTGTCCTCTTGGGGCTTTCCAATATAAAGTCTTACCATTCGGGTTAGCTGGGGCACCTGGGGTATTTATGCAACTAATCAATGAGGTCTTGCATGACCACCTATTTAAGGGGGTACTGGTATATTTGGATGATGTATTGATTTATACTGAAACCATGTCAGAACATATCCACCTGGTGCGTCAGGTACTGGCTAAATTGCAAAAAGCACAGCTGTATGCAAAACTGTCGAAATGTGCCTTTCATCAGTCGCAAATTGATTACCTAGGGTACCGAATTTCAGCTCAGGGCATTGAAATGGACCCTGCAAAAGTAGAAGCCATCGTGGCATGGGAACCTCCCCGTACCAGGAGACAATTACAGAGTTTCCTTGGATTCTCTAATTTCTATCGGACATTCGCCCAAAATTTTGCGGAAATCGCCCTCCCCCTTACTGAACTGTTAAAAACTAAAGGACAGGGGGATACGCGACGTTCAAAGAACCCAGGCGCGCTCCTTAAATGGACTCCAGCCTGTCAGCAAGCGTTTGAAGCGCTCAAACAAATCTTTACCACAGAACCGATTTTACAGCATCCAAACCCCGCTAAACCCTTCGTTGTACAAGTCGATGCTTCTGATTTTTCCATAGGAGCAATTCTATTACAAGCTGACCAATCTGGCGCTTTAAAACCCTGTGCCTACCTCTCTCGCAAATTCACAGAAACAGAGAGACGATGGCATGTTTGGGAAAAAGAGGCTTTTGCTGTAAAAACAGCGTTAGAGACATGGCGACACCTATTGGAAGGCACTTCAAACCCTTTTGAAGTCTGGACTGACCATAAAAACCTGGAAGCTTTAAGCACCAGTCGAAAACTCAGTCCCAAACAGCTGCGCTGGGCTGAGTTTTTCAACCGCTTTGACTTCACCCTTAAATTTATACCAGGCAAGAAAAATTTCTTAGCTGATGCACTCTCGCGCAGACCCCAAGATGCTGGCCCAGGGCCAACGGTCCAAGGCACAGTCTGGACCGACAAACAATTAGGTTTGGCAGCAATGACTCGCAGCCAGACCCGAGCGCAATCAACTCCGCCTCCAGCCGCTCCGCCTTCCAGCCGCCCGCCTCCCTTGTCAATTCCCTCCGATTTGCAACAACAGTTGCTCTCCCACCTGAAAACAGATACTTGGTTGCAAGCCAATAGACACATGTTAACTTTCACCGATGATCTTGCCTGGCGCAACGATCGTCTCTATGTACCCGAACCAATGCGAAAAACCATACTCCAGCGCTGCCACGATGACAAGCTAGCTGGACATTTCGGCTACGTGAAAACTTTGCACCTCGTTCGCCGCCAATTCTGGTGGCCAACTTTACTCAGAGACTTAAAGGAATATGTCACTGCGTGCCCTGTATGTGCGGCGATAAAGCGCAAACCGGGCAAGCCCCAGGGTCTCCTTCAACCCGTGGCCACACCATCTGTCCCTTGGCAGGATATCTCCATGGATTTTATCATTGATCTACCCCCTAGTCAACGTAAAACTGTCATTTGGGTCGTCAAAGACTTTTTCTCCAAACAAGCCCACTTTATCCCATGCGCTTCTATCCCCACCGCACAACAGCTGGCACGCCTCTTCCTCATCCACGTGTACCGCCTCCACGGTATCCCCGCCCGTTTGGTGAGTGACAGAGGCACACAATTTACGTCACAATTTTGGCGGGCATTTTTGAAACTTTTAGGTACGAAACAATCACTTTCTACCGCCTGGCATCCGGAAACGGACGGATCTACAGAGGCGGTTAATTCTACATTGGAACAATACCTCAGAGCTTTTGTTAACTACCAGCAAGACAACTGGGTCGATCTACTCCCATTTGCTGAGGTCGCTTACAACAATTCCATTCATCAAACCACTGGTCAAGTTCCCTTTAAAACAGTTTTTGGACGTGACTTTGTTCCGATTCCTGAACTTCCTCATCCTCAACCGCTACCAGCCACCCTCGCTGGCTGGGCAGACTCTCTCAAAGACTCATGGGCTAATATTCTACTCGCTCTCCACCATGCCCAAGCTACCTATAAACGCCATGCTGATGCAAAGCGTTCCCCAGAACCATCCTTTGCTGTCGGCGATAAAGTCTACTTGTCAACTAAGTTTATTAAATCTCCACAACCCTCTAAAAAACTGGGTCCTAAATTTGTCGGTCCTTTTTCAATTGTTGCTCAGCTCAACCCTGTTACGTTTAAACTTGATTTACCTCACAACCTTAAACGTTTACATCCTGTTTTCCATTGTAGCTTACTCAAACCCTGCCTGTCGTCGGACCGTTGGCATCCACAACCCACTCCTCCACCTCCCCTCATGATTGACAACCACCAACACTTCGAGGTGACATCTATCCTCGATTCCAGACGCCAGCGCTCCACTCTACAATATCTCGTCCGCTGGAAACATTTCCCTCATCCTGAATGGGTTGCTGCTCCAGACGTGCATTCTCCTCGTCTCGTAGCCCAATTTCACTCTGCCTATCCTGACAAACCGGCTCCCTAATTTCTTTTGGGGGGGCAATATGTCATGTTCTCATTCTAATGTCTGGTTAACATTGTAACGTTTCACATGTCATTCTCGGTTCCGTATCCCTTCACCCGGAGTTTTTCCATTCTTTCGCCCTCCCTTGTTTTGAGGGCTTGGAATGCATGTTTGGGTTTGCGCTCCTGTTCAAGGTTACTTTCCCAGGCGCGTCTAACGGCTTTCAGCACCTGGGAGGGGGAGCGTCCTGACGGGTGACGGGGCGGGACCTGCCCACAAGCAAGGCTTTTAAGTTTGTATTTGGCGCGCTTTTGCTCATTCTCAGCTTTCTCTGTATTTGCATACTATTCCTTTAATAAATCAGTTATCTTTAAGCCCGAGCTTGTGAGACTGAGTATTTGGGTTTAGGCAATCGTTACAGGTGGTCAGCCAGATCCTCTCTGTAGAACACCAACCATGAGAGATTATTTGAACCAGACTGAGGCAAGTCTGCCCTCTTCTTCCCTCGTCCTCAATTTACTATGGGTAGACAGACCTGCAAAGATGCAACGTTTGACACAATCGGCTCTTTACTAGTTCTGTGTTCTTTTTGATCGGAGAATTCATTCTAAGTGTTGCTTCTGCATCTCCTGTCATTAAGTGTTATTGGATCACTCTGGTTATCATTCAGATGAGACATGGAGTAAAACATTATTTTATCTTTTGCTCCATTCCTTTATTTCTCCAAATTATCTTCCCATTTCCGTAAATGAAACTCCCCTTCATCCTCTCAGGCAAGAAAAAAAGGAGTATTGCTCACAGAGACAAAACCAACCAAAGACACTGAAGACTTGCAATGGCCCTATAGTGGGACTTCTAAGGGAAGGGTGGCAATGTATCTGGTCAGAAAACCACAGATGCCCCATCCTCTGTTGAAGGAATGCATCTAACCTCCAACAGTCCACCATTTGTTAAGATGGAAACAGAGAGCATTTCCCAGTGCTCCTCCCCCCTTTGAAAATACTGTGTGTCATCCTTCCTCCTTCCTTTAGCAAGGATTAAACCTGATTTGACCCCCTTGAGGCCAAAGGAACCCCCCAGTGAGTCAGAGCCTTGGAATTTCCCACTCCGCAGGCAACACCCCTCACCTTTCCTTCATCCCTCTTTCTTATATGAACTGGATCATGATGATTGTGGCTTGCAATAAAGGGTGATCTTCCTCCTGATCGTTGCTTTCCATCCGTTGCATCTATGACAGTAAGTTAACTTTTTGTCCTTGATTATTTTTCAGAATTATCAATTGGTCAAAAGAAGACCAAGACTGTTTAAGCCAGTGAGGCAAGGCTGCTCCATTTTTCATCCATCCTGGCTTTCCTCATAGAAAATAGGATTAACTTTCCTTGCCTTTCCTTTCCGAACTTTCCAGTATGTTTCAGGGGAATGATTTTTTACATTGTCTTCTATCTCATCTCCCTTCAACTTCATTGGCTAAATGTGGTTGTCACTAGTATGAGACATAGCATAAAATATTATCCTTTACAATTTACGATTTATTAAATTATTATTTAGCTAACTGTTTCTATGCTTTGAAGATCCTCTTTATCATGTCCACCCTTATTCATTTTTTCTCATTTTCTACCTCGATAATCTTTCACTGAGTTAAAGCCACACAAGGGTGGGACAGAAAAAAAACAAACACCAAAATAAAGGTATTTATTTATCTATCTATCTATCAAAATTGTCACTGTCCATCTCCTCCCACCAGAGTACGCATTCAGTTTACATATGCAAATTTCCTCATTGTGACAAAAAAGAAAAAAAAAGGAAAGAACACTATTTCATCCTATCCTAGTTTTCTTCTTCCCTTTCCAGGATTTTTTTTTTTCTTAATTCAGAAAAACAAGACAAAACAAAACAATAATGAGAAGAAAAGAACAGGAAAGGTAAAATGTTGAGAATAAACTTGTTTTTTGTTTTCCTCATAAGTAAAATTTACATATCCATTTTAATTAAAAGTTCTTAAGATACAGAATGAAGAAAATGATCTTCAGACATTGAAACATCTTTAAAAAGACGAGAAAAGAGACTCCTTCTCCTGTTCCTCTGATGATATTGAGAGAAGGAAAGGGGACTTAACGGCAAAGGAATAAAAGAAGGAAGAATGTAGTTAATGAATCCATGTTTCTCCCTCTAATTAAATTTTATCTTTTTATAAGCTACCCAGGTTATTTTACTTCCCCGAGATTTCCGTTGTGTCCCCTCCCAAAGCGCCAACCAGGTTCCCCACTGCTTCCTCCAAGATCAGCTCTGGCCTCCCCCTTGCTAAGATGGAGACTCATCTGCTGCTTCTCATTCCAAATACACAAAGTCAGCCTTGTCTGGCTGAATCAACTTGGAGAGCCGCTCTGAGGAAGGGAAGGTTTTTGACAGGCTTCAGACTCACTTCCTCTCACTGTGTCCCTCGCACAGTAATAGACTGCCGAGTCCTCCGGCTTCAGGCTGTTCATCTGC
This sequence comes from Candoia aspera, assembly GCF_035149785.1. Lineage (NCBI taxonomy): Eukaryota > Metazoa > Chordata > Lepidosauria > Squamata > Candoiidae > Candoia > Candoia aspera. Next base: position 112,024,131 of record NC_086156.1, on the reverse strand, counting down.
AGATAGAGTTGGCTTTTGGAGTTGTCCCTGGTGGTGGTGAAGCGTCCCTTGACGTTTTCCGAGTAGGAAATAGTACTGGAATAAGGATGTATGTATGCCACCCATTCCAGTCCTTTTCCGGGAGCCTGTCTCACCCAGCTCATTTCATAGCTCCCGAAGTCGAATCCGGAGGCTTGGCAGGAGAGACGGAGGGACTCTCCAGGCCTCCTCACGTCTCCTCCGGACTCCACCAACTGGCCCTCAGACTGAACTCCTAAAAAAAATAAAGGTGTTTCAATGAGATCTCCTGAATACAAAAACAAAAATAGAAGGAAATTCTGTAGAGAGGGAAGAATTACCTTGCAGGACTACTAAAAAGGACACCAGGTTTAGCCAGGGGACCATTTTTGCTCCCTCTAACGACTGGAGGGGAATTGGCAGGAAAGAGGTCAGGAAAGTGCACAAACTTTGGGTTGGTGGGTGTAGCCTGAAAGGGGAAACCACGGGGCTCCTTTAAAGAGGAAATTGTCTGCTGCTTTGCATATCGCTTGGGATAAAAAGGCCCTCAGGCAATTAATCTCCTAGATTTCCCTGCATCCATTCTAAACTGGTGATTATCAACACAACTTTCCAGTGCTACAAAAAGTGAAAAAGGTTTTTTGTTGTGTTTTTTTTTGCTTTGAGGACGTAGAAGAAAGGGCAGGTTTACATTAGAGTAATTAAAACAATAAAATACAAAATTTCACCACTTCTCAAAATTAATTCAACGTAAGAGATAATGGACTAGCAATAAGAACTTTTGAAAGAGAAATTTTAGAGCTAGAGGATGAAACGAAGAGCACATCTGGGTTCAGGAAATTTTTTCCACCTTCCTTGCCCTTTGGAAGACACCCAAAAGAACGCTTAGCAAGCTACGAAGCACAATTTGTAGGTCAGAGTTGAATCAGAGAAATTGCGGGGAGAGAACAACCAGATAGAGCCTAAGGTGTGTTCTTGGCCTATTAGATTGGTTTTTAACACAGCAGTTGAATGGATTTTATTTATTGCCTGTTTTGGGCTAGTATTTGGTGCTCTGTTTTTATCAGTTGCTTGTTACCCTGCATTAACTTGGCAAGCCGAGCAGCCATACAAATTGACTAAACAATAACAACAATAACAATAACAATAGTTTGGGTAACCATGGTCCCGTCAGTCTCTCTCAACCCAGTTCACCTCACAGGGATGTTGTTTTGGGGAAAATAGGAGGAGGAAGGAGTAATGAGCACGTTCCCCACCTTGAGTTATTTATAAAAAATAATAAAGGTGGTACAGAAAATAAATAAAGGTAAAAAAAAAAAAAATACCAACCCCCTATGATAATAAAAATGCCAACAAATACACTCCCTCCATGGACTGATAAATGCTAATAAATCATTTTCTATTCTCCAAAGAATTCAGTCTGCTCCGTATTTAGCTAACCACATCTGTTGTCAACTCAAACATGGCTCCACGGTGAGGAGTGGAGCCTCCTGAGTTGTGAAATTTTCTTGAGACCTTTTCAATTAACAATTATGGAAATAACAGAAAAAGGAATGGTGCCGCCCAAAGGAGGCCGTCTCCAATGGCACTTGTTTTATCTCCCTACCCCACCCCCACTCCAGACACAGGCAATGGGATTCCGTGTGGCAATGCTGCCCCCTGGTGTGGGAAGTGAGGAGAGCAGGCCTCAGCCCAATTCCCCACAGAGATGCTTTACAGGCAAATATTTCCTTAATATGCCTATTGCCATTGATATTAAGAAGGATTATTAAAATACAATAAATAAATAAGTAAGTAAGTAAGTAAGTAAGTAAGTAAATAATAAAAGTAAAAAAAATGATGAGACCATAGGATTTATTTCATGATTTTCTTTCTCTTTCAGTTTGACTGTTAAGGAAAGAGGTGGAAGGAATCCAGTCTTTCCCAGAATCTGAAGTCAGAGGGGAGGATGCCAGGCCAAGGCATCCCGGGGTTGATAGCTGGAGGTAGCAGGAACTACTAGGCAGCTGCTCCGAGGCACGAAGAAGGTCCAAACTGTACAGAACCAGAAGGCTTCTGGGAGAGGAGATGAGCAACAGACCATGTTGGGCTCTCTTGGCTCTGCCTGGCTGAGGGGAGAGCAGTTCAGGATTAAGGAGACTGAACATATATCAGTGTAGAAGGAGGGAGAAGGGAGCAACATGTAGTCAAGAATTAAACTGGAGAGACTTGGCAATACTGAAAACCAAAGGGGACTGAACTGTAAAATAGATCAGGGAAGAATTGGAGGTAATCATCTTTCTACCTCAAATTAAATTTTAACTTTTTAAAAACTGTCCAGTTTTTTCGACTGCCCTGAATTTTCCTCGGTCTCCCCTACAAAATGGCTAACCAGGTTCCACACTGATAACTCCAGGTTACTTATTCCCATTGGCCATGATGGACAGGAATATGCTGCTTCTCAGTCCTAATGCACATATTCAACCTTCTGTGACTGAATCAACTTGGACACCTGCTCTGAGGAATAGAAGGATTTTGCGAGGCTTCAGACTCACTTCCTCCCACTGTGTCTCTTGCACAGTAATAGACTGTCGTGTCCTCTGGCTTCAGGCTGTTCATTTGCAGATAGAGTTGGCTTTTGGGGTTGTCCCTGGAGATGGTGAACTGTCCCTTCACAGACTGTACATAGCACTGTTTACTGGCATCGTACCAAATAACTGCAACCCATTCCAGCCCTTTTCCAGGGGCCTTTCTCACCCAGTCCATTATATAGCCCCCAAAGTTGAATCCGAGGCTTGGCAGGAGAGACAGAGGGACTCTCCAGGCCTTCTCATGTCCCCTCTGGGGACCAACTGGGCCTCAGACTGAACTCCTAAGAAATAAATTAATAAATAAAGGTGTCTCAATGAGATTCCCTGAAGACAAAAGCAGATAATAGAACGAAATTCTGTAGAGAGAGAAGAATTACCTTGGAGGATTACAAATAAGGACACCAACATTAGCCAGGGGACCATTTTTGCTCCCTCAAACAAATGGAGGGAAATTGATAGGAAAGGATTCAGGAAACTGAACAAACTTTGGGTTGGTGTGTATAGCCTGAAAAGGGAAAACATGGGGCTCCTTTAAAGAGGAAATTGTGTGTTGAATTGCATACCACTTGGGATAAAAGAGCCCCTCAGGGCATTGAGTTACAGGTTTCTCTGCATATTCCTTACATGGGTATTTACACAGATTTGTCCCATCACTCTTTGTCCCTTTAATAAGCCTCTTTTGTTAATCCAGTAAGAAAAAAATGATCCAGCTCACAATCTTGGTTTGTCATTTGCAAATAAATTTTGAAAGAGACATGAAAGGAACAGGACGTCTATGCTCAGGATATTTTTTCCACCTTCCTTGTCCGTTTGAAGAGACCCAAAAGAATGCCGACCTAGCTATGAGGCACAATTTGTAAGAGGGAGCTGAATCAGAGAAATCACGGGGAGAGAAAAACTCAATTGAGCCTATGGTGTGTTCTTTGCTTACTATTGTTTTTTAACTCAGCAGTTGTATGGATATCATAAACTGGTTGTTTTGGGTTGTTACTTTGTGTGCGGTTTTTATCAGTTGTTAGTAGCCCAGAGTTGGTTCAGCGAGATGGGCAACCATACTAATTGAAATAACAACAAAAACAACAATAATAGAGGCAGTAGTAATACCAATATCAATACTAAAATCATAACTAATAAAAATGTCAGGAAATACACTCTCTCTGTGGACTGAGAAATACTTATCAATCCCATTGCATTCTCCAAAGAATTCAGTCTGCTCTGTGTTTAGCAAAGCATGATGTCATGAGTAAGGATGGCGAGCAGGGGGCTCTCACCCAGACTGTCAAGCGCATGCGTAGCACTGAGGAACTGTTCAGCCATTCAAAGAGACACAGATCGGGACCGCCTTAACCTTTCGGGTTTATATGGCTGGGTTTTCCCACGCTTTCTCAGTTTGTTAGGATTCTTGTTAAGTACTACTAATAAATATTAGAGACCAAGACCTCGCCTCAGTGTGTTTCCTGGTAATCAGGACACACACCTTTTGTCAACTCAGACATGGCTTCACAGGGAGGACCGGAGCCTCCCCGGATGTGAAATGTCCTAGAGACCTTTTCAGTGAACTTTTACAAGAAGAACAGAGAAAAATAGTGATGCCCCCCAAATGAGACCACATCCAATGAGGGTTCTTTGATCTGCCCGCCCCACCCCCACCCCACACACAGCCAATGGGATTCAGTGTGGCAACGCTGCCCCCTGGTGTGGAAAGTGAGGAGGGGAGGCCTCTGCCCAATGTCCCCATGAGACCCTTTCCGGGCAAAGATTTCCTCCGTGGGCCTATGGCTGTTTGGATAGTTAGAAGGATTATGCCACAGTTGCATTTCTTGCACGCTGCCATGGCATTATATGATGCCCCATTCCAGCATTCTATCTGAAGCCAGTCTCACCCAGAGTGGATTGCAAACAGAGAAGTTGAAATTGGAATCTTCAGGCCATATTAATATTTTTGTTTGTTTCCTTCCAGCAAACTCTCTGATTGGATACCTCAAACAATAGAGCCCCAAAGTTCTCACTAGAGGGCTGATTTCTTCTTCTGTTGTAGATGGACAGAAGACATCCCCCTCTAATGGAAGCAGAGGAGACAAATTGGAGCACCAGTATTGCATTTGTCCTTCTCCTCTCATTCCACCCCCCAAGCTCTACTGCTGTTGGCTGGAAAATGGGCAGAGAAACACAAAAGTGAGGTTTATAAGAAATTAGTTCTTGATGAAATAAATTAGAACCCATAGGTAGATATGCATTAGATTTCAAAGTGCAGCTTCTCAGAAATTTTCAGGAAAAAAAAAAGTTGGATGGAAATCCAAAAAAAGGGAGGGGCAGTGCTCCCTCCACATCTTGGCACCCCTCCCTGGACCTCACTGCAATGTCTCTCTGCACTACAGGCCGAACCTGGAACTGAGGAAGAAGAGATGAATCACTATGAATGACCAAAGGGGCTTTTATTTCAGGTTAAATAAAACTGTGCACTGCAGCTCTCTACCAGTTCAGAACAGTGTTCCTAGAATCATTTCTTCAACCAAATATGGACAACAGTTGTTTGAACAGGGACTAGAATCTAACAGAATGTGGTCCAAAAAATGTGAAAAACCTTTTTTTCCTTATCCATGGTTTCCTAAAGAAATGAGAATTGATTAGATGCCAAGATGACACTATGTAACGGTTGCCTAATCCCAAATACTCAGTCTCACAAGCTCAGGCTTAAAGATAACTGATTTATTAAAGGAATAGTATGCAAATACAGAGAAAGCTGAGAATGAGCAAAAGCGCGCCAAATACAAACTTAAAAGCCTTGCCTGTGAGCAAGTTCCGCCCCATCCCTCGTCAGGGCGCTCCCCCTCCCAGGTGCGAGAAGCCGTTAGACGCGCCTGGGAAAGTAACCTTGAGCAGGAGCGCAAACCCAAACATACATTCCGAGCCCTCAAAACAACGGAGGGTGAAGGAATGGAAAAACCCCGGGTGAAGGAACACGGAACAGAAGATGACATGTGAAACGTTACAATGTTAACAGCACATTGAAATGGGAACATGACATATTGCCCCCCTAAAGAAAGACTATGGAGCAGGTTTGTCAGGATAGGCAGAGTGAAATTGGGCTACCAGACGAGGGGAAAGCACGTCTGGAGCAGCAACCCATTCAGGATGAGGGAAATGTTTCCAGCGGACGAGGTACTGTAAAGCGGAGCGCTGGCGTCAGGAGTCGAGGATGGATGTCACCTCGAAGTGTTGCTGGTTGTCGATCATGAGCGGAGGTGGTGGAATGGGTTGGGGATGCCAGCGGTCCGACGGCAGGTAGGGCTTGAGTAAACTACAATGGAAAACAGGATGTAAACGTTTAAGGTTGTGAGGCAAATCAAGTTTAAACGTAACAGGGTTAATTTGGGCGATAATTGGGAAAGGTCCGACAAATTTAGGGCCAAGTTTCTTGGAGGTTGTGGGGATTTGATAAACTTAGTTGGCAAGTAGACTTTATCTCCGACAGCAAAAGATGGTTCTGGGGAACGCTTTGCATCGGCATGGCGTTTATAAGTAGCCTGGGCATGGAGGAGAGCTTGTTGAATATTAATCCATGAGTGCTTGAGAGAGTCCGCCCAGTCAGTAAGGGAAGCTGGCAGCGGTTGTGGATGGGGAAGTTCAGGAATAGGAACAAACTCACATCCAAAAACTGTTTTAAAAGGAACTTGACCAGTGGTTTGATGAGCGGCATTGTTGTAGGCGACCTCTGCAAATGGGAGTAGGTCGACCCAATTGTCCTGTTGGTAGTTAACAAAAGCCCTGAGATATTGTTCCAGTGTAGAATTAACCGCCTCTGTAGATCCGTCCGTTTCCGGATGCCACGCGGTGGAAAGTGACTGTTTGGTGCCCAAAAGTTTTAAAAACGCCCGCCAGAATTGTGACGTAAATTGTGTGCCTCTGTCACTCACCAAACGGGCGGGGATACCATGGAGGCGGTACACGTGGATGAGGAAGAGGTGTGCCAGCTGTTGTGCGGTGGGGATAGAAGCGCATGGGATGAAGTGGGCTTGTTTGGAGAAAAAGTCTTTGACCACCCAAATGACAGTTTTGCGTTGACTAGGGGGTAGATCAACGATAAAGTCCATGGAAATGTCCTGCCAGGGGACAGATGGGGTGGCAACGGGTTGAAGGAGACCTTGGGGTTTGCCTGTTTTGCGCTTTATCGCTGCACACACAGGGCAAGCAGTAACATATGCCTTCAGGTCTTTGAGTAAAGTTGGCCACCAGAATTGCCGGCGAACAAGGTGCAGAGTTTTTACATAGCCAAAATGTCCAGCCAGCTTGTCATCGTGGCAGCGCTGGAGTATGGTTTTTCGCATAGCATCGGGTACATAGAGGCGATCGTTGTGCCAGGCAAGATCGTCAGTGAAGGTTAAACTGTTTCTATTGGTTTGTAACCAAGTATCTGTTTTAAGGTGGAAAAGCAACTGTTGTTGCAAATCGGATGGAATTGACAAGCGCGGCGAGCAGCTGGAAGGCAGAGCAGCTGGAGGTTGCGTTGATTGCGCTCGGGTCTGGCTGCGAGTCACCGCTGCCAAACTTAATTGTTTGTTGGTCCAGACGGTGCCTTGGACCGTTGGCCCTGGGCCAGCATCTTGGGGTCTGCGGGAGAGTGCATCAGCTAAAAAGTTTTTCTTGCCTGGTATGAACTTAAGGGTGAAGTCGAAGCGGCTGAAAAACTCAGCCCAGCGCAGCTGTTTGGGACTGAGTTTCCGACTGGTGCTTAGAGCTTCCAGGTTTTTATGGTCAGTCCAGACTTCAAAAGGGTTGGAAGTGCCTTCCAATAGGTGTCGCCATGTTTCTAAAGCCGTTTTTACAGCAAAAGCCTCTTTTTCCCAAACGTGCCACCTCCTCTCAGTTTCAGTGAATTTGCGAGAGAGGTAAGCACAGGGTTTCAAGGCGCCAGAGCGGTCAGATTGTAACAAGATTGCTCCTATGGAGAAATCAGAAGCATCGACTTGTACAACGAAGGGTTTAGAGGGGTCTGGATGCTGTAAAATTGGCTCTGTGGTAAAGATTTGTTTGAGCGCTTCGAACGCTTGCTGACAGGCAGGAGTCCATTTAAGGAGCGCGCCTGGGTTCTTTGAACGTCGCGTATCCCCCTGTCCTTTAGTTTTTAACAGTTCAGTAAGGGGGAGGGCAATTTCAGCAAAATTTTGGGCGAATGCCCGATAAAAATTAGCGAATCCAAGGAAACTTTGTAATTGTCTCCTGGTACGGGGAGGCTCCCATGCCACAATAGCTTCTACTTTTGCAGGGTCCATTTCAATGCCCTTAGCTGAAATGCGATAGCCGAGGTAATCAATTTGTGACTGATGAAAGGCACATTTTGACAGTTTAGCGTACAACTCTGCTTTTTTCAATTTAGCCAGTACCTGACGCACCAAGTGGATATGTTCTGACATGGTTTCAGTATAAATCAATACATCATCCAAGTATACCAGTACCCCCTTAAATAGGTGGTCATGCAAGACCTCATTGATTAGTTGCATAAAGACCCCAGGTGCTCCGGATAAACCAAAGGGTAAGACTTCGTATTGGAAAGCCCCAAGAGGACAGTTAAATGCTGTTTTCCACTCATCCCCTTCCCTTATGCGAATACGAAAATAGGCTTCTCTCAAATCCAGTTTTGAGAAGATTTTGCCTCTGGCCAGATGTGATAACATATCTTTGATCAGGGGCAAAGGATATTTATTTAATATTGAGACCGCATTGAGCCCGCGGAAATCGGTACAAAGCCTTAATGACTCATCCTTTTTTGGCCTGAATAGGACAGGGGCTCCTACCAGGGAATTTGCAGGCTCAATGAAACCCCTAGCCAGGTTTTTGTCAATGAACTCCCTTAGCGTAGTGAGCTCTTTGGGAGACATGGGGTATATTTTTGGGTGAGGTAATTTTACGTTTGGTAAAAATTCAATGGCACAGTCCGTTTTTCGGTGGGGTGGCAAGCGATCTGCTTCCTTTTCCCCAAATACCTCAGCAAAATCCTGATACTGATTGGGTAGTCCCTCAAGAGGTTGAAGCGTTTGCACAGTAGTATACGCTACCCCTCCACCCTCCATGTCTTCCAGTAGGTCTTTTTCGGGTACTTTGTAGAATCCATCTGCAAAAGTCACAGTTCTATGTAGCCAGTTGATAAAAGGGTTTTGTTGCACAAACCAAGGCATCCCCAAGATAACCAGAGGACCCCCCACTGGAGCTACCACAAATGGCAGCTTTTCCTGATGGGAGCCCATCTGCAAGGCGACCAGTCCCGTGGAATGATTGACTGCTTTCCCTCCCGCCATAGTTCCATCCAATTGGGTGAAGATCATAGGTCTTGGCAAAGGAAACGTGGGTAGTTCCAGAGCCGCTACGACATCAGGGTGCATAAGGGAACGGGAGCAGCCCGAGTCTAGCATGGCCCAAACTTCCACAGTTTTGGTTTTTGAGCTCAGTTTAACTTTAACAGTCAGTGTGGGGAAATTTCCACTCACCGAATCGTGGTTACGCCCGGTTTCTTCCACCTGCCCTAGGGCACCCTTCAGGGCAGGTGGTAGGCCTTTCCCGCCGGCTGCTCGAATTGCAACTCTTCTTCCTCTTCTCCGAAGGGTAGTTCTGGGGGGTCCAGTTCTGCGACGGCCGCTTTCAGTTTCCGCGGTAGAGTAGGCGCAGGCGACTTCATTGCAGGTTTCGTCTGTCATTCCTCTGGACGGCGTCTCGGGCACGACGTGGCTCGATGCCCTTCTTTTCCACATCTCAGGCACTGACCTTTGGAGAATCGCCATTCCCTTTCTTCTTCCCAGGTTTTCGGTTTGGGGCACCTGGCAAGTCCAGATGTGCGCGCTCCTCTAGCAAGACGCGATTGTCTAAGCTCTTTGGTATGGGCATAGGTTTGCAGGGCATTTTCTGCGCTGCCCGCCAACTGAATCCACCCATACAGCGTTTTGGGATCATCTCTTCCTAGTGCCCAGCGAAGGATTTCTGGTTCTAGCCCCTGCTTAAACATTTCAATTAAGGTTGGCTCAGACCAGTCTTCCACTTTCCCCGACAAAGCTTTAAATTCCAACGCATAATTGGCAACTGAGAGGGACCCTTGGTAGAGTTTCCTCAGGGCATTTTTAGCTGTTTCTTGGGCTAGAGGGTCTTCGAAATGCTGTTTAAGTGCCCACAAAAAGTCCTCGAAGTCCTCTAACTCAGTTGCCTCAGCCTGGCACAGTTGCACATACCAGTCAGCTGCCCTTCCTCTCAGTTTGTTGGCAATGAAATTGATTTTGCCATGTTCTGACCGAAAGTTCCGGCCCCAATCTTCCATTTAATGCTTGGCATTAGTGATAAAGAAGGAGAGCGTAGTGGGATCCCCATCAAACTTTACTCCAAATGGTGGGAAGTTTCTTGCCGGCTCAGCTGGCTGTGGCGGTTCCGCGAATGTCAGCGTACGCCGAGCCCCCATGGGTGGCCGATCCCTAGGAGGTCTTGCCTCTCGCCCCCCCGCCTGACGGGCTGATCGAGTCTTGCTTCTCCCCCTGGTTGGTAGGGTACTATGCCTGGGGTACTGTGACGGCTCTTCCTCCCAATCCTCCGGGGTGGGCTCTGCATCTCTGGGTAGATCCTTAAGGATTGTCACTATTAGATCCATTTTATCCTCTAATGCCCTCATACGAGCTGGAGTGACCGGCTCTTCCAGGGGTTGGTTGGTTACCACCACCCTCGGTGACAAGGGGACTTCGGGCTCCCATGATAATTGTGGAGACCCCCTCCCCGGTGCTCTTTCCATAACAGTTTTATGTTCACTCCTGAGGCTCTCCTGCATGGATATCAGCAGCTCATCCAGTTGGACATCCCGCAACTCCCGACGTGCTGCTCTTTGCACTCTCGAGGTTAGAGCTGGCCGGATCCTTGCTGCCTCCCGCTCCTCCTCGCTTCCATCACTTGCGCGAAGCTGATGTTCAGCCATCGCTAGCGTTCCCTCTTATCCAACGATTGGATGGGGCTAGCGGAAAATGGATGAAATGATTCTCAGCTTTATGTAACGGTTGCCTAATCCCAAATACTCAGTCTCACAAGTTCGGGCTTAAAGATAACTGATTTATTAAAGGAATAGTATGCAAATACAGAGAAAGCTGAGAATGAGCAAAAGCACGCCAAATACAAACTTAAAAGCCTTGCCTGTGAGCAAGTTCCGCCACATTCCTCGTCAGGGCGCTCCCCCTCCCAGGTGCTAGGAACCGTTAGACGCGCCTGGGAAAGTAACCTTGAGCAGGAGCGCAAACCCAAACATACATTCCAAGCCCTCAAAACAACGGAGGGTGAAGGAATGGAAAAACCCCGGGTGAAGGAACACGGAACAGAAGATGACATGTGAAACGTTACAATGTTAACAGCACATTGAAATGGGAACATGACACACTAGGAGAAGAAACAGTGATTTGCAATGTGAATTGCAATCTGCAATTTCTAGGTCCACTCAACACCCAAAGTGAGGAAACCACATTATCATTCACTTGTCCTTCTGTACATTTTTTTTTAAACTATCTTTTCAGGTTTCCTACCAACCACATGGAAAACATCTCCCACAATGCCCATGTCAAGATCTGCTCTTCATTTCTCTGGGCAATCAGGCAACTTTCTCAGGTTCCCCTCAAGTGTGGAAAATCCAGCCTTCAGAATCAGATATTCTCTCATCAAGGGAAGGTATTTTTTCCCCAGACTTCAGATTCACTTCCTCCCACTGTGTCTCTCGCACAGTAATAGACTGCCGTGTCCTCTGGCTTCACGTTGTTCATTTGCAGATAGAACTGGCTTTTGGAGTTGTCCCTGGAGGTGGTGAAGCATTCCTTCACAGACTCTGCATAGAACTGCTTACTGGCATCATACCAAATAACTGCAACCCATTCCAGTCCTTCCCCTGGAGCCTGTCTCACCCAGTGCATGCCATAGCTGCTGAAAGTGAAGCCAGAGACTTGGCAGGAGAGACGGAGGGACTTTCCAGGCCTTCTCACATCTCCTCCAGACTCCACCAACTGGACCTCTGACTGGACACCTACAAAGAAAGGTGTTTCCGTGAAATCTCCTGTATACAAGCAGAACACATGGAAAGAACCTGATTAGTGTGGAAAGAATTACTTCTGAGGACTGCTAGGAAGGACACCAAGTTCAGCCACAGGATCATTTTTGCTTCCTCAGATGAATGGAGGGAAGTGATAAGAAAGGCTTTGGGAAAGTGCAGAAACTTTGTCTTGGTGGGTGTAGCCTGAAACGGAAAACCATGGGGCTTTTTTAGAGGGGAAATTGTTCCTTGATTTACATATCACTTGGGATATAAGAGCCGCTCAGGGCTTTGATGTAAATATCTCTTTGCACACACCATTTCAAATAATTTTCCAGAGCGAAAAATAGTCAAGACAGTCAATAATAATAATAATTATTATTATTATTATTATTATTATTATTATGGAATAAGGGAGTTAGTAAAAGGAGATCTGATATAATCACTGCAGTTCAGGAAAGTGTTTTAATCTAAGGGAAGGAAAATAAGCACTGAGAATAATTTAAACAGGGACGTGAGAGACCGACCATGAAAAGGATGGCACATGTGAGTTCAGGAGGTTTGCTCCACAGTGGTTCCCTCGACCACGTCCTTTGAAGAAACCCAGAACATCGAATGGAGACCAAGCCTTAAGGCACCATTGTAAGCTTCAGTTGAATTGCACTTACACGTCCAAGTCTCAGAGCCAGAATCAGGGACCCCCAGAAAAAGCAGAAACAGTTGGACGCTGTTGGGTCTTTTCTGTTTATTAGATTGGTTTTCAATTGACATTTGTATGGATTTTATATATTGCTTGTTTTGGGGTTGTTATTTTGTACGGTGATTTTATCGGTTGCTAGCTGCACAGAGTTGATTCCACAAGATGGGTTGCTGTACAAATTGAAATAAGGAAAAGGCAAGACTAAAACTCATACGAATGCCCTGAAATAAGCTCCCTGTGAGTGAAAAATACAAATAAAAGTCTTAATTCCCCAAGGAGTTCAGATTCCTCAACATTTAGCAGAGCACATCTGTTGTCAGCTGAAACCTGTCCTGAGTGAGGATCGTGGTGTCCTGAGATGTTACATTTCCTTGAGAGATTTTCAGTGATCTATGAGGAAGATAAGAGTAAAGAAATGTTGCCTCCAAAATGTGTCAATGTCTGCAGACCCTTCCTTTATTCCCCTGCCCCACCCCCATCCCCACACATAAGGAAAGAGATTCAGAGGGACAGCACTGCCCGCTGGTTTAAAACATGAGAAGAGGAGGCATCTACTTAACTTTCCCAGGAAATTCTGGCAGTCAAAAATGGTAAATAGGGCTGAGGAGAAATGAAGGATCTCCAGGAGATAGGAAATCAATTTTGAAGCATTACTCTATTATTTTGCATTTTCTGTGGGTGGGGGATTCTTGGTTTTTCTCCTAAAGAAAGGCCAAGTCACTCATGCTCACTCTATGTGGGGCTGCCCTTGAAGACCACCCCAGAGCTTCACTTGGTTCAGAATGCAGTGGTGCAGGAAGTGATGGGCTTCCCTCCCTATGCCTACCTAATAACTCTACTTCGCAAGCTGCACAGATTCGATTCAAGGTGCTGGTCACTTCCTATAAAACTCTCTGTGGCATAGAGCCTGGTTACATGAGGGACTGCCTACAGTGTGGAAGTTTTGGGGCTGATTTCCTTTAATCACACTGAAAAAACTACAGGTCTCACAAGATGAGACCACAGGATTTATTTGGCTATATTTGTTACGGAAGGAGGCTGAGGGATTCTAAGCAGTTAGTGTACAGGGCACCAGGTCTAGGCACCCCCCAGTTTGAGGGAAGGTGGTACCAGTAACTACCAAGAAGCTACACAGTCCAAAGTTTGCAGACCCAGAGGGCTCCTGAGAGAGGAGGTTCTTGATTAGCAACATTTTCCTTATATTTCTTATAACGTGACCTCTTTTTCACTATCCTTTCCTGATCTTCTTACACCTTATTTTCTGCCTTCTGCCCCCTTCCTTGGTGCCACACCGCACCACACTCTTGGGGGTCTTAGACCATCCTGAGTTTATTACCTTGCTACATCCCTATTGCTAGCAGAGGAAAATGATTTTAAAGATATGTAAATTTTCAAACGTGTGCAGGCATGCATTTGTGTGTTTGTGGAGAGAGAGAGAGAGATTATATATACACACAGAGACACATGGACCCAAAGGGGGGAAGATTTGTGTCTGAAGAAAGAATAAATGAGGGTTGAACTGCAGAACCAAAAGAAGCATGAAGAATTCTAATGAATGAATCCATTTTTTTTTATTTCTAAGCATAGTTTGAGAGCAGAACTTGTGAGCACATTGCCTTTGCTGTCTTTCAGGATTTTTTTTTTATCTTTTTTAATGATTCAGTATACTTTCTTTGCTGAGATTTTCTGCTTTCCTCCCATCCAAATGGAAAATAACTCCCACATTGCCCATGCCAAGATCTCTTCCTTATCCATCTTGGCACTCAGGCAGCTTTCTCAGGTTCCTCTCAAGTCCCCTGGGAAAATCCAGCCTTCTGGGGCTGAGCTGACTTGCAGAGCGGCTCTGACGAAGGGAAGGTTTTTGCCAGGCTTCAGATTCACTTCCTCTCACTGTGTGTCTTGCACAGTAATAGACTGCCGAGTCCTCCGGCTTCAGGCTGCTCATTTGCAGATAGAGTTGGCTTTTGGAGTTGTCCCTGGAGGTGGTGAAGCGACCCTTCACTTTGTCCGAGTAGTAAATAGCATTGGAAGCTGGATATATATACGACACCCATTCCAGTCCTTTCCCTGGAGCCTGTCGCACCCAGCTCATGTAGGAGCTGCTGAAGGTGAACCCAGAGCCTTGGCAGGAGAGGCGGAGGGACTCTCCAGGCCTCCTCACGTCCCCTCCAGACTCCACCAACTGGGCCTCTGACAGGACACCTAAAATAAAAGTTGTTGTAATGAGCTCTCCTTTATGCAAGAATTAAAATGGAAAGAACCTGAATAGGAGGGTACCAATTACCTCTGAGGACTGCTAGGAAGGAAACCAAATTCAGCCACAGGATCATTTTTGCTCCCGTTAAAGAGTAGAGGGGACTTGACAGGAAAGGATTCAGGAGAGGGCACAATCTTTGTTTTGGTGGGTGTAGCCTGAAAAGAGACACCCTGGGGCTCCTTTAAAGGGGAAATTGTGGCCTGATTTGCATATTGCTCAGCATAAAGGAGCCCCTTTGGGCTTTGAGGTATAGATTTAGTTCAACACACCTTCCACACATGGGACATAGGAGAAAGGGCAGCTTTACACTGGAATAATTAAAACCTCTGTAGAAGCTCCTCGTTTCAAGTAAGGGTTTTAAGGAGACAGAAAGACATCAGCCATTGAAATTTCCTTAAATAGCCACGTTACAGTCCGGACATGGAAAGGATGGCACATCGGAGTTCAAAATGGTTGCTCCACAGTTGTTCCCTTGACCACGGTCTTTGGAAGACACCCAAAATAAGTGAATGTAGACCAAGCCATGAGGTCAAATTAAAAAGACACAGATCAATTTTACAGACACAACAAATTCTCAAAGTTTTAATATAAATCATTGGAAAACTGTACAATGTTTCTTATTGGTTTGGTTATTTACCCAGCAACCGTACTGGTCACAAATATTGGGGCGTTTTTGGGTTGACATTTTTATGGTCGTCTTATGTGTTATTAGCTGCCCAGAGTTAATTCATACTAAGACTCAAAAAACCCGCTCTCCTACACTTATTCCATGGACTGAGAAACATAAATAAATGACTTTGCATTTTCCAAACAATTCAGTTTGTTCTATATTTAGCAAAGCACATCTGTTCTCAACTCAGATGTGGCTTCCTTGTGAGGAATTTAATCTCTTGGGATTTTAAATTTATTTGAATTGCCTTCAGTGGACTCTCAGGAAAATGAGAGTAAATGTAATGATGCCTCCGAAGTGAGACAAGGCCTGCAGACCCTTCCATTGCTCCCCTTCCCCACCCCCACCCCACACATATGCAAAGCGATTCCGTGTGGCAACACTGCCCCCTGGTGGAAAACCTGAGGAGGGGAGGCATCTTCTTAACTTTCCTTGGAGATTCTTGCTTTAAGAAATGGTAATTAGGGCTCTGAAGAAATGACAGAGCTCCAGGGAACTTAAGCTGGTCTAAAGAGAAATCCAAAGCTGTCCTTTTTTTATATGATAGGAAAATCCTTCTGATGGGTTAATCTATGATATATTGTATTTTCTTTAGCTCATGTATTCTTATTTTTTTCCTAAATATCATGAAATCATGTAAAAAGAACTTGGGAAGGACCATCTCGGTCGTCTAGTACAAACCATCCCTAACTGGTTGGGAGCCAGACCCTCTCTGGAACCTCCAACCAAAAGAGACTCTTCTAGCCAGATTGAAGCAGGTCCCCCTCGTTCTTCCCTCGCCCTCGTTTTACGCCAGGCAGACTGGGTCGGAAGGGCTTATCATTGGTCAGAACCTTCTCTATACGAGTTTGGTATTCTGTCTGATAGGAGCACAACTCTGTACATCCCTTGTTCATCTTCTACCATTCATCCAAGGGGGATGACTGTGGTTTTGCTAAATATGAGACTTAGAGGAAAACATAACTGTATCCTCCTTTTATTTTTCTTTATTTCTGCAAACTGTATTCCACTTTTTTTACATAAATTCCATCTCTACATTCACCGGACCCCTTTTGCCATTTCATATGGTTGAATTAAAGCAGAAGCAGTAACTGATTATACAGTCCTCAGGATAAAAGAGGCACTCAGTGCATTGACCTTCCCCCTTTCCTTGAAGGTATATTCCAGAGAGGAGAGGAGAGGAGAGGAGAGGAGAGGAGAGGAGAGGAGAGGAGAGGAGAGGAGAGGAGAGGAGAGGAGAGGAGAGGAGTCCCTTAATATACAAATGTTGTTGGATAAAATGGTCACTCCCTCCATTCACATGATATAATTCTTTGAAACTATTTTGATATGATGGGCAAGTTCTTATAGGAGTCAGAAGATTAGAGGAAATAGAAAAAGTAATTGTTTATTTCTCATTTCAAATCATGACACTAACATTGACAAGGACCTTCCAAGAATTATTTAATAGCTACTTAAGAGAGAGAATGGGAAGTCATAGGTGATCTCCAAGGAAAAAGTATGAGAGATTTTTCTATAAATATGGAGTGTCAATGAAACCAGAGTTTTTATTTTTTTTTTATTTATATTTTCAATTTTGTTACCACTCATCTCACTCAAAAAGCATCTTTGGGCATTTTCCGATAAATGTTCATGTGATGTAGACTAAGCAATCAAGAATGATATGTATAGCACAGTGGTTGAAGGTCCACACATCATAAAGTCAAGAAATCAATTTATAACCAACATTTTCCCAAATGGCTGAGAAAGATAATCAGTCACTTTGCATTCCCCAAACTGGAATGCAAGATATATGAAAATTAAGGAACAAACTTCTATCATCCCTAAAATTATATATAATTTTGGTAAAGGAGATACTCCATCCATTCACATAATATGGATTTCTTTGCAACAATTTTGAGATTTTCGGCAAATCATTATATGAGTCAATACAAGCATGCTGAATTATTCATACCTAGGGTAAAGAACATGCCCTGTGTAAGTTGAGGGGCTGATTTTCCTTCATCACAGATCAAAAACTACAAGGTGAGACCATAGGATTTATTTCAATATTCATTTTCCATTCAGTTTTCCTCTTGAGAAAAGAGGCTGAGTTATTCCAATCTTTCCCCCACCCCGAAGATAGTGGGGAGGACGGCAGGTCGAGGCATCCCTGGGTGGAGAGGGGATGGCAGCAGGAACTGCCAGGAAGCCACCCCAAGGCAGGAAGAGAGTCCAAACTCTACAGACACAGAAGGCTTCTGGGAGAGGATCTCTGCAATTCCCAAAGTTTTGGTTTCTTGGCTCTACCCTGCAGTGGGGAGGGAGTGTCAGGATTAAGGGAATTGAATATCTATTAATATAGAAGGGATGACGAATGAGCAACATATAGAAAATAATTTAACTGAGGAGACATCACAGTATTCAGAGAACCAAATGGGAATAAACTGAAATATTCATCAAGGAAGAAATGTAGATAATCAATCCCTATTTTTTCCTCTCATGAAATTTTAAGTTATTTTTTTTAAAAAAAACCTTCCTAGTATATTCTCCCACCCTAGTATTTCCTTCTTGTCCCCCAAAGAAGAGCTAACCAGTGTCCTGTTCAGATTCTGAGGTGGCCAGACAGGGTTATTATCAAAAACACTCTTTATTAATACAACTATTTACAATAGTGAGTCCTTGTGATCAATGAGGTAGGCAGGTTCCTATTAAGACCATGCTGGCAACAACAGGAGAACCAGCAAGTTTGCAGGAGGAGACTGTGGAAAAGCAGCTAAGCAGGATTCGCTGACTGAAGCTGGGAGACCGGAAGAAGATAGGGCACATGTCACAACTGGGACTGGAGATGAGTGTCTGTGAACTGCAACACCACCCAAACTAGGCTGGCACCTGGAAGCTAGGCAAGACCGATCTGGAACCACCGGGCAATGCTTGGCTCTGGAGGCAGGACTTGACTGAACTGGACAATCCAGGCTGAACCGGGTACACTGGGCTGAAGACTGAGGACAAGGCTGATGACGTGAAACAAGGCTGGACTTGGCTGGAGATTCTGGACTAGGCTGGGGGCTTGGCACATGACTAGGCAGGACTGCAGGCTCTTGACTAGGCTGGAAGCTTGAAACATGACTGGACTGTACTGCAGATCCTGAACAAGGTTGAGAACCTGGAGCACAACTAGATAGGTCTGAAGTTCCTGAACAATGCTGGATAATCAAAGCACGATGAAACTGAACTGGAGACTC
This sequence comes from Candoia aspera, assembly GCF_035149785.1. Lineage (NCBI taxonomy): Eukaryota > Metazoa > Chordata > Lepidosauria > Squamata > Candoiidae > Candoia > Candoia aspera. The sequence continues at coordinate 112,005,676 of NC_086156.1, read as the reverse complement.
TGAGCAAAGCTGGCAGCTACGAACAAGATTCGGAATGTGCCTGGAACATGCAGAATGGAGGCGGCAAGGCCCGAAGCTGGACACAAGGCTGAGGTTGCTGGATTTGGCAGGAAGAAGATCCTCTGTGGCAGCAGGTACAGGATACAGGTCCTCTACCATAGGAAACATTTATGCTGATTCCTCTCCAGCTATAGATGACATCTCCAACACAGGTAAGGATTCTTCCACTGGGCTGTGAGCTCAAAGGACCGGTTGTCTCCGGCAGCTTGCTCTTCTCGTGTCTGCCTTTTATGCCTGTCCTTTGCGCACCTATTTCCTTCTGCGGCCAATCAGGCTGCCTTCTCCTTCACACGCTTTTCTGCACACCTTTCCTGCACATTGATTGGAGGATTCAAATCCTCCTCCGATGACTGGCCAATCATCGTCCGGAACTTTTCCCGTGCTGCTGAGTCATTACTGGGTTTTGCTTTCCCGGTTTCTGCTTGATACGTTTCTCTTTCTCCTTCTGATTCAGAAAGAGTTTCATTTTCTGAGTCGGAAGCCAGCTGGAGCCTCACAACCAGATTCCAGACTACTTTTTTCCAGTATCAGCTCTGGCCTCCCACTTCCTTTCATGGAGGTTTATCTGAACTTTCTCGGGTATAATACACAGATTTAACCTTCTGTGACTGAAGGAACTTGCAGGGCTGCTCTGAGGAAGGGAAGGTTCTTGCCAGGCTTCAGATTCACCTCCTCTCATTGTGTCTCCTGCACAGTAATAGGCTGCCGTGTCCTCTGGCTTCAGGCCGTTCATTTGCAGATACAGCCGGCTGCGGGAGTCGTCCCTGGAGATGGTGAAGCGTCCCTTGACTTTATCCGAATAATTAATTGGGGTTGCGTATGTACCTATCACTGTAATCCATTCCAGTCCTTCCCTGGATACTGTGTCACCCAGTGCACGGCATAGCTGCTGAAGGTGAATCCCGAGGCCTGGCAAGAGAGACGGAGGGACCCTCCAGGCCTCCTCACGTCCCCTCCAGACTCCCCCAACTGGACCTCTGAACAGACACCTAAGATAAAAGTTGTTTGAATGAGCTCTCCTGGATGCCAGAATTAAAATGGAAAGAACCTCAATAGGGAGGAAACAATTACCTACTAAGGACACCAAGTTTACCCAGGGGATCATTTTGCTCCCTTGAATGAATGGAGGGAACTGACAGGTGAGGATTCAGGAAAGTGCACAAACGTTGTGTTGGTGGGTGTAGCCAGAAAAGGGAAACCGTGGGGCTCCCTTAAAGGGGAAATTGTGGCTCAATTTACATATTACTTCTGATAAAGGAGCCCCTCAGGGCGTTCATGTAAACGTTTCTGTGCACACCCCATGTAAACGTGATTTTTAAATAACATTCTAGACCAAAAAAAGCAGTCAAGAGAGGAACAAATTGGCATTATTGTTGTTATTATCATTTAGAAAAAATGAGCAGGTTTACACTGGAGTAAGTAAGTAAGGATCTGATAAAGGATCTTTGGAGTTCCGGAACACGTTTAAAGGTGAGAGAAAGAAAACATGCACCGAGATTAACTTAAATAGCCATGTTGGAGACCTTACATGAAAAGCATGGCACATGAGAATCCAGGGCATTTGCTCCACAGTTGTTCCCCTGATCATGTTCTTTGGAAGGAACCCAAAACAGCTGAATGCAGACCAAGCCATAAGGCAACATTTGCCACTCACAGTTGAATTTACACTTACATGTCCAAGTCGCAAAGCTAGAATTGAGGAAACTACAGGCAGTGCAGAAATAGCTTGATCCCGTGGGGTCTTTTTTTTTTTTTAGGTGAATGCTTTCAACTCAGCAGTTGTATGGATTTTATATACTGGTTTATATGTTTATTGGTTGTTAGCTGCCAACACTTGATTCTGCAAAATGGGAAGCCATACAAATTGAAATAATAATACTAATACTAAAAATACTACCATTAATCATAATGCTATCACATGCACTCTCTCTGTGGACTGAGAAATAAAACATATGGCACTTCGTAGTCTCCAAAAATTTAACTTTGCCCTATATTTAGCAAAGCACGTCTGTGGTCCACTCACACATAGCTTCACTAAATAATCACAAATAATCGTAACTTCAAAATGAGACAAAATGAGGCACTTGATTTACTTCCCCAAACCCCCTCCACCCCATGCATGGGCAATGCAAGTAATGTGACAACACTGCCCCCTGCTGTAAAAGGGGAGGACGACAGGCATCTACCTTCTTTTCCAGGGTGGTAACTGAGGCTGAGAATGAATTATTATTACTTATTAATTTATTTTCTCTCCTGCCTTTATTATTTTTATAAATAACTCAAGGCAGGGAACCTACCTAATACTCCTTCCTCCTCCTATTTTCCCCAGAACAACAACCCTGTGAGGTGGGTTGAGCTGAGAGAAAGGGACTGGCCCAAAGTCACCCAGCCGGCTTTCATGCCTAAGGTGGGACTAGAACTCTCCGTCTCCTGGTTTCTAGCCTGGAGCCTTCACCACTAGATCAAACTGGCTCCCTTTTATTAAGGTTAATTAATTAATTGATTGATTAATTAAGGTTCTTCAGGAAATCTAAGCAGGTCTAGTAAGACATCCAAAGCTGCTGTTCTGTTACCTGACTAGAAATACCTTTTCAAGTGTTCCTCTATGACAGATTGTATTCTCTGGGGTGGGTGAATTCTTATTTTTATTCCTAAACCCAATGAAATCACGGAAGAATATTTTAGGAATCACATCTGTGTCAGCGAGTACCAACCATCCCTCACAGCCAGATCCTGTCTGCACACCTCCAACCAAAACAGGCTCTTCTGGAAAGGTTGAGGCAATGCTGTTCTCCCTTCATCCTAGCTTTACTCTGGGCAGACAGAATTGGCAGCTAAGGGGAGAGAGCCTCTGGTTTAAGGGAATTGGATATACATTCATGTGGAAAGAATGAGAAAGGAGCAAGATGTAGTAAAGAATAAAACTGCGGAGAGTTGGCGATACTGAAAACCAAAGGGGACTGAACTGCTTAATTGGACAAGGAAGAATTGCAGGTAATCACCTTTCTTCCTCAAACTAAATTTAAACTTTTTAAAAACTGTCAGTTTATTCTACTGTCTGAATTTTCCTTGGTCTCCCCTACGAAACTGCTAACCAGGTTCCACAGTGATAATTCCAAGATCAGGTCTGTATTCCCACTTGCTACGATGGACAGGAATCTGCTGCTTCTCAGTCTGAATACGGACATTCAACCTTCTGTGATTGAATGAACTTGGAGAGCTGCTCTGAGGAAGGGAAGGTTCTTGCTTGGCTAGAGATTCACTTCCTCCCACTGTGTCTCCTGCACAGTAATAGACAGCCGGGTCCTCCGGTTTCAGGCTGTTCATCTGCAGATAGACTTGGCTTTTGGAGTTGTCCCTGGAGGTGGTGAAGTGTCCCTTGACTTTGTCTGAATAGAAAGTGGTAGAGCCAAGCAACTTTGGAAATATGCTAGACACTCATTCCAGTCCTTTTCCAGGGGCCTGTCTCACACAGCTCATCTCATAGCTGCTGAAGTCGAATCCGGAGGCTTGGCAGGAGAGGCGAAGGGACTCTCCGGGCCTTCTCACGTCTCCTCCAGACTCCACCAACTGGACTCTGACTGAACTCCTATTAAAAAACAAAAAAAAAAAATCAATGAGCTCTCCTATGTAAAAAAAGGAAAATGGAAAGATCCTGAAGAGGGAGGAAACTTTACCTCTGAGGACTGCTAGGAAGGACACCAAGTTTACCCAGAGGATCATTTTTGCTCCCTTGAAGGAATGGATGGAATTGACAGGAGAGGATAAAGGAAAGGGCACAAACTCTGTGTTGGTGGGTGTCGCCTGTCAAGGGAAACCATGGGGCTCCTTTAAAGGAGGAAATTGTGCCTCGATTTACATATTACTTCTGATAAAAGGGCCCCTCAGGGCATTGTTCTCATGGATTTCCTTGCACACATCTGACACTGGTGATTTTTGAAATAACTTTCCAGTCCTATGAAAAGCAAAGGGAAGATTTTGTTTGTATTTTTCCTGTGAGTACGTAGGGGAAAGGCAGGTTTACATTAGAGTAATTAAGACAGAGGCATGCAAAATTTCAGCACTTCTCAAAAGTAAGTCAAGGTAACAGAGAGTGAACTTGCACTAAGAATGTTTGAAAGAGACATGTTGAAGATAGAACATGCAAAAAATGGCACATCTCAGTTCAGGAAATATTTTTCCACCTTCCCTCCTATAAAACATGCCGTTTTGAAGAATCCCAGAAGAACTGAATGCAGACCAATCCAGGAGGAACAATTTATAAGTCCGAGTTTAATGAGAGAAATCACAGGGAGAAATGGAATAGGTCGAGCCTGTGGGGTGTATTTGGCCTATTAGATGGGTTCTTAAGTTGGCAGTTGTATGAATTTAAAATATTGCTTTGTGGGGATGCGGTTAAACCACTGAGCTGCTGAGCTTGCTGATCAGAAGGTTGGCGGTTAGAATCCGCATGACAGGGTGAGCTCCCATTGCTAGTCCCAGCTCTTGCCAACCTAGCAGTTTGAAAAGAAGCCAGTGTGAGTTGATGAAGAGGTACCGCTTCGGTGGGCAGGTCACGGCATTCCATTTAGTCATGCCAGCCACATCACCACGGAAGTGTCTACAGACAAACGCCAGCTCTTCGGCTTTGAAACGGAGATGCGCACCGCCCCCTAGAGTCGGACTCAACTGGACTTAATGTCAAGGGAAACCTTTACCTTTACCTTGGTTTTGGGTTGGTATTTTGAGTTGTGTTTTTATCAGTTGCTAGTTCCCCAGAGTAAATTTGGAAAAATGGGCAGCCATACAAATTGAAATAATAATAATAATAATAATAATAATAATATAGCAATAGTAATACCAATGCCATATACTAATAAAAATGCCAGCAAGTACAGTCTCTCTGTGAGCTGAGAAATTCTAATAAATCACTTTATATTCCCCAAAAGATTCAGTTGCTCTATATTTAGCAAAGCACTTCTGTTGTCGACTCAGACATGGCTTCATGGTGAGGACTGTTGCCTCCTGAGATGGGACATTCTCTTGAGACCTTTTCAGTGAACACATATGGAAATAACAGAAAGAAACAAGAATGGCTCCAAAATGAGAGAATATCTAATGCCACTTCTGTTACTTCCCTACACCCCACCCCCTCCCCACACACGGGCAATGGGACTCAGGGTGACACCACTGCCCCCTGCTGGGGAGGGTGAGGAGGGGCGGCATCTGCCTGATTGTCCAAGGAGATTCTGACATTCCAGGAGGGGAAGTGAGGCTGAGAAGCAATGAAGCTGCTCCAGGAGGTCTAAGCAGGTCTAGGGAAAGATCTAAATATGCTCTTTTCTTACAGGATAGAAAATTCCTTTTGAAGTCTTATTCTAGGAATGATTGCATTTTCTGTACAGGGAGGATACTGATTTTGGCCTTATTTTCTGCCTTCTGCCCCCTTCCTTGGTGTCACACCACACGAAACTCTTGCAGGCCTTGCAGCATCCTTATTTTATTACTACATTTCGACTGCTAGCAGAGGAAAATGACTTTAAACATTTTTAAACTTTCAAATGCCTATATGTGTGTGCATGCGTTCATGTGTGTGTGTCTTTTTGTGTGTACATATATGTAGTACATCTATGGAGAGAGGGAGAGAGGATATATAGACTCAGAAACAAATGCACCCAAAGAGGGAGAGGGGAAGATCTGCATCTCAAGAAAGAGTAAATGAGGGTTGAACTTCAAGACCAATAAAAGAATGAAGAGTTCTAATTACTGAATCAATTCTGTACTTCCTGATACTTTTTGAGAGCAGAACTCGAGAACAATTTCCCTTTGCTGTCTTTAAGGAGGATTAAAAAAAAGAAAAGACACTATTCAATGTATATTCTGTACTGAGATTTGCCATTTTATTCCTATCCAAAAGGAGAACAGATCCCAGAATGCCCAGGCCAAGATCAGCTCTTCCTTCCTCTTGGCACTCAGGCAGCTTTCTCAGGTCCCTCCCAAGTCTTGGGGGAAAATCCAGCCTTCTGGGGCTGAGCTGACTGGCAGAGCAGCTCAGAGGAATGGAAGTTTTTTGCCAGGCTTCAGACTCACTTCCTCTCACTGTGTCTCTCACACAGTAATAGACTGCCGAGTCCTCCAGTTTCAGACTGTCCATCTGCAGATAGACTTGGCTTTTGGAGTTGTCCCTGGAGATGGTGAAGCGTCCCTTCACTTTGTCCGGGTAGGAAGTACCGGAACCAGAGGTTATGTAAGCCACCCATTCCAGCCCTTTTCCAAGGGACTGTCTCACCCAGCTCATCCAAGAGCTGCTGAAGCTGAATCCGGAGGCTTGGCAGGAGAGACGGAGGGACCCTCCAGGCCTTCTCACGTCCCCTCCTTCCCCTTTTGAAAATACTGTGTGTCATCCTTCCTCCTTTCCTTAGCAAGGATTAAACCTGATTTGAACCCCTTGAGGCCAAAGGAACCCCCCAGCGAGTCAGACCCTTGGAATTTCCCACTCCGCAGGCAACACCCCTCACCTTTCCTTCATCCCTCTTCCTTCTATGAACTGGAACATGATGATCGATGCTTGCAATAAAGGGTAATCTTCCTCCTTATCATTGCTTTCCATCCGTTGCATCTATGACAGTAAGTTAACTTTTTGTCCTTGATTTAATTTCAGAATGATCAATCGGTCAAAAGAAGACCAAGATTGTTTTAGCCAGTGACGCGTCTTTCATCCATCCTGGGTTTCCTCAAAGAAAAAAGGATTGGCAGTTAGCTCTTCTCCTCTCCTCTCCTCTCCTCTCCTTTCTGACGTTTGTGGCATTTTGCAGGGGAATAATTTTTTACACTGACTTCTTTATCATCTCCCTTTAACTTCATTGGCTAAGTATGGCGGTCACTAGCATGAGACATAGCATAAAACATTACCCTTTCTTATTTGCTATATATTAAATTACTATTGAGACAACTGTTTCTATCCTTTTAAGAGCCTCTTTATCCCTCCTTCATTGCATCTAGGACCACTGCTGTTTAATCTCTGCTTTAGCCTATTTAAGCAGCAGAAGAAGGAGGCAAGTCACAGTTACAACCGCAGGTCTTATTTCAGCCATTGTCAGACCTTGTAGTGTGCTCTCTTTGTGCCATTGCTCCCTCCTTCTGACTGTGGATGGACAGGTTCCCCACACCTTCAATTTAATTCATCCTCTATCCTCCCAACCCATTCCAGTCCTTTCCTGGAGACTGTCTCACCCAGCTCATCTCATTGCTGCTGAACGTGAAGCCCGAAGCTTGGCAGGAGAGATGGAGGGATTCTCCAGGCCTTTTTATATCCCCTCCAGATTCCACCTGCCTCAGCTCCATTTGGACATCTGGAAAGGGAATATTGAAATGCAGACTTTATCCATCTTGCTCCAGTCCATTAATTTCTAGCATATAAGAGCCTTTTAGCTTCCATCTCTCGATGGAAGAACCATTACCTTGGAAGGCTGCTAAAAGGGAAATGAGTTGGAGCAAAAGGCTCATGTTCCTTTCTCAGTGTGTCAGAGAAGAAGTTCCAGGCAGTCTGGCTCTGGACCTCTAGCTACAGCTAGAGGAGGGAGGTGAAGGAGGCATATAAAGAGGAAGGGTGTCTCTGCATTAACATACCCTTCAGGATAAAAGAGAAGCAGAGCTTCTTGGTAGATGGCCTTGGTAGTCTGGACACTTTGATGAATCACTGCCTCTCAGGCAGATAATTCCTGAATATATGTGTCAGCGGGAAAAACCTCCCAGAAGAATTCCAATCCACAAGGTTCGATGATGCAGAGAAAAGAGTTTATTTGTAACGCGTTTGCAAAGGCGGGTTCCTCCTTGCAAGAAGGAACCCTGAACGAAGTTAACACTATACCTTTATACCCTCCTTGCCTGTCATCCTCCTCCTTTGAAGGTTCAGCTCACATTCTTTCTGTTACCTTGAAGTAGCCACTTTGATTTACAAATTTACAATGCCAGCGGGATGTCAGGATGTTCCTGAAATCCTTATCGTTGTTTTTGACTCGGATGGCTCACCAGATCCTAGTTTAATTTACAAAAGGTCAAGATAACCGTGACTGCCTTTTTGTCAGGAAGAGGAAAAACAGATATGTGATGACAGTAATCAACACCTCCTTGAGACATGTATGGTTATTGATTACATCCTTAAGAATGTGTTCGACTCCGTGCTAATTTTTATCGTTTTGATGTATATCAGGGCCTGTATTTCCTCCTTACTTCACAAGAAAATCTACACAATCCCAACTATCCCTCCCCCGTTGCATAACCTTGCTGGCACCAGTTATCCCCTATTATCATCAGCTACAAATTCTAAACCTAATGACTGTTTTAGCACCCATTTTCACTCTCCCCCTCCTTCCTTTCAGGCAGCTCTTTTTCTCCTTTAGATAAGTTTAAGGCACATTCAGGGGTTCTGTGAACCCCTGCTTTTCCCCCCTCTCACATATGGAATGTGTATTGCACAGTTTAGATCTTTAGAACAATTAATTAAAAGTTTGATTTCCTACCTGCTTCCAGGATATTGGATGATGATATCTCATTCCAGGATTTTATCTGAGTCCAGGCTCACCCCGATCACATTGCAAAGAGTGAAGTTGAAATTGGAATCTTCAGGCCATATTAATAATTTTCCATTTCCCTGCACTAAACTTTCTGATTGGACACCTATAACAAAAGAGTCCTAAAGGTCTCACTAGAGGGCTGATTTCTTCTTCTCAGGTAGAATATACACAAAATAAATCCCTCTGTTACGGAAGTAGAGGAAACAAACTGGAGCAAAAGGATTGCATTTATCTTTGTCCTTTCATTCCACCTGCTATGCTGTATTGTAGATGGCTGGAAAATGGACACAGAAACACAAAGGTTAATTTTATAATGAATTAGATCTTGGTGAAATACATTGTATCCCCCAGTCAGATATACATTAGGTTTTCCAAAGGACTTTTTCCTATCTGGAGACACTTATTCTTTTGTCCTAACAGGCAAGGCAGATTGGGAGATTAGGGGAGGTAAAAGTGTGTGGGAACTTCCGGGGAAGAGATGGTGAACTGAGGACCAGAGTGGAGTGAATAGTGGGCGTGTAGACCGACTCTTCATAATTCCTCTCTGGATAAGGAGAAGATGACTTGAGATCACCCACATGTCCTCCAGACAGTGGCTCCTCATGAGGAGGCCACAACACAGCAGTCTCCAGCAGGTTTAGCCCTCTGGGAGAAAAGGGAATTGCCATCATTTTCCTCAAGCCACAGATGGCACCTTTGAAAGGACACCCAGTGCTCACTAGTGTAAAATTGGTGATCGTTACAGATGGTCTAAGGGTACAGATGGATCGGAAATAAGAGTTTGGAATTAATTATCAGAACCTTCCCCATAGGAAAAATTTATAATTATTGTATTTTTTTCTCTTGTAGAGGGAGCTGTAATTGCAGTGAGTTTTCATCCAAAAATGGTGGAAATGATCAGCCTCAGAAGTGTCATCCCCTCTGAATACACCCTTTCTACAGGCTCCATATTCAGGGGGATTTTGCAGACCAAGAGTGCCCCCTAGTGGAAAACTGGAGAAGATGAGGCAGAAGGCTTAACCCTCCAAGGAGATGCCTGTATTCTAATCGGGAAAGGGAGGTAGGAAGAAATTACTGAGCTCCGGAAGACCAAAACAGGTCCAGTGAGAGAGGTGGGGAACGAATCAGGGCTTGTATGAATTAGGGCTGTGTAATAAAAACATTATTACAGCAACAAATTTCGCTGCTGACAACAAAGGAAATAGAAATGAAATTAAGGTATGCAAAACAAAGACACTTTGAATTTGCTAATAAACCAGGAAAATGGCTGGCTTATAAAATAAGGAAAGATAGGGAGAATAAAATGATTATTAAAATCAGGGAAAATACATTTTGGAATATGGACAACATCATAACGAATGCCAAATAGCTTCAATATTTTAAGATGCTGAAAAAGCATTTGACAATTTGACCTGGTGTTTTATGATTAAAGTTTTAGAGAAAATGAAATTTGGGAAATCATTTGTGAAAGGGATTGAAGCAAGATACTCAACACAAAGTCCTAAGATTATAGTGAATGACGAATTGACAGATAATTGCAAAATAGAAAGAGGAACGAGACAGGGATGCCCCCTATCACCTCTCTTATTTATTCTAGTCCTAGAAGTCCTGAATAGAGATATAAGAGGGGACGGTCAAATAAAAGGTGTAAAAATTAGAAAAAAACAGATTTATAAATTAAAAGCATTTGAAGATTACCTAGTATTCCTATTACAAAATCCCCTAGATTATATAGAACATTTGTTGAAGAAATTAAAGGAATTTGTAGTGGCAGGATTTAAGGTAAATAAACAAAAAACGAAAATGTTGAGTGAAAACATGACTCAAAAACAAGAAACTTCAATAACTAAATAAGGTTTTATAATAGAAAAAAAGATTAGATAGTTCAGAGTAATATTATCAACAAATAATAATATATTATTTCAAACGAATTGTGTGAAAATTTGGAAGGAAATAAAAATTGATATGGAAAGAAGCGGAAAATTACAACTATCTTTGCTTGGAAAGATATCCGTAATCAACATGGATGTATTACCAAAGATGCTATTTCTTTTCCAAACATTACCAATCCTAATCAATGAAAAAATATTTAAAGTATGGCAAAAAGATATCTCAGATTTTATTTTGCAAGGAAAAAGAAGGGAATTCAATTAAAATTATTGCAAGATGCTAAAGAAAGAGGAGGGTTGGGCTTACCAGATCTTAAATTGTACTTTGAAGCCTGTTGCTTTCTGTGGATAAGAGAATGGTTAACGTTAGAAAATCCAAACCTTCTACAGCGAGAGGGACATGAACTCAGATGTGGGTGGCTGCATCTATTTGGACTGAAAAAGTAAAAATGAACAAAGAATTGAGAAATGATACTATTAGAAAAGTATTATTGAGGGCTTGGGATAAATATAACAGTAGATTATTACAAAAAATACCAGTGTGGATATCTCCACAAGAAGCTTTTGCAAGGAGGGAAAGTTCAGAGGATTAGATAAATTGGTTAATATAAAAAGATATAATCAAATATGAACAAGATACACCTATGCTAAAAACAAGAGAAGAAATAGAAGGAGAAGGACACCGGTGTCATTGGTTCACATATATGAAGTTAAATGAATTATTTAAATGAGTTAAAAAATATATAAATTTTAAAAAGAAAAAACGAGATCGAAAAACAGTTATATATAAATAATGAGCATATTATGACAAAGATGTAGAAAATGTTACTAGAATTAAATCAAGAAGATGAACAAATTAAAGAGTGTATGATTAATTGGGCAAGAAATTTTGGATATAATATTTTGTTAGAGAACTGGGGGAAAATGTGGACAAAGGGATTAATATTTATTTGTGTTATCATTTAAAGGAGAACTTGTATAAAATGATTTACAGATGGTACCTAACCCCACAGAAATTCGCAAAATTCTATAAAAGTGTTTCTAATATTTGTTGTAAAACGTTCACAAAAGGACAGAACATTTTACCATTTATTGTGGACCTGTAAAAAAGAAGAAAACATCTGGGAACAAATATTTAGCATGATTCAGAAAATTCTTAAGATAGAAATTGTAACAAAAAAACAGAATTATTTTTCTTAGGTATAATGGAAGTGGATTAAGAGAGAAAATATGGTAATTATTTATAATATATGATCAAAGTAGCTGGGTTTATGTATGCACAATATTGGAAAAAGGAAAATATACCAACAATAGAGGAGTGGGTGATGAAAATATTGGAGCTAGCAGACATGGTAAAATTAACAATTTTAATAAAAGAAAAAAATATTACGAGATTTAAAGAAATCTGGCAACCGATATTAGATTACCTGTATACAATCTAATATTGGTTGCCATATTTAGCATAAGAGCCTTACAAAGATAACTATTTGTAGATCTATAGCTACAAAAGTCAGAAACCATGTTTTAGTATGTGGTTATTGTTATTGTCTTTCTTGTTTATATGTGTATACGTGGTGTTAGGTGTATTCTAGAATGTTATATACATGACAATGTTTTATGATTTTGTATTCTATTTTAACGAATAAAAAGTTTACCCCAAAATTAAAGAGACTAAAGGTCAAGATTGTTAAACATAAAGGGAAGGAATATAAAGTTGGTTTATTTGAGGGGGCCTGTTTCACCCAGTTCATTCCATAGCTGCAGAAGCTGAACCCAGAGGCTTTGCAGGAGAGACGAAGGGACTCTCCAGGCCTCCTCACATCCCCTCCAGACTCCACCAACTGGCCCTCAGACTGGACACCTACAAAGAAACGTGTTTGGGTGAAACCTCCTGTATACAAGAACAGCAAATTGAAGCAAATTCTCTAGAGAGGTCAGAATTACCTCTGAGGATTACTACTAAGGACACCAGGTTTAGCCACAGGATCATTTTTGCCCCTGCTAATGAACAAAGGGGAAATACAGGACAGGATTCAGGAAAGAGCGCAACCTTTGTGCTGGTGGGGGTAGCATGAAGGGGAAACCGTGGGGCTCCTTTAAAGGGCAAATGGTGTCCTGATTTACGTATCGCTCTGGATAAAAGCGCCCCTCAGGCCATTGGGGTTTGATTTCTTTGCACACAGCTTTTACATATGAATTTGAATGGATGGAAACATCTCAGAACAATCAAGAATTTAACTGAGGAGAGATGGCGGTATTCGGAGAACCAAATGGGAAATGAACTGAAATATTGATCAAGGAAGAAATGTAGTTAATGAGTCCCTATTTGTACCTCTCAAGAAACTATAACATTTATATATATAAGCTTCCTAGTACATTCTCTTGCCCTAATATTTCCTTCTTGTACCTGTCATGGGATCTTTTTAAACTAGGCCCAATTTGATTGCCTCAGGCTCAAAAGATCCCCCCAGAGCAGCAGAACCTATGACAATTGGAGTTTTTGTATTAATTCATTTCATTCATTCATTTCCTGTCCTGCCTTTATTTTTATTTTATTTTTTTATTAATAACTCTGGCAGTGATCTTACCAAATACTCCCTCCTCCTCCCATTCTCCCTACAACTGCAACCCTGTGAGGCGGGTTGGGCTGAGAGATAGCGACTGGCCCACGGTCACCCAGCTGGCTTTCAGGCCTCAGGCGGGGCGAGAACTCACGTCCTCCTGGATTCTAGCCCGTTTCCTTAACCACTAGACCTGCCTGGCTCTCCCTATAAGAGGTGGGGTGATGTTTTATTCTAAGGAAAGAAACAAAACATATCTAAATACAAAAGTGAAACTTACAAATTTCTATGTCAGTGTTCTCCAGGGCTATAGATTAATATCCTAGCTTATAGCCTATATTACTAAAGAGACAATATCATACAGTGTTACCTATTATTACTTTGCTATACTCTGTAATATTACTTTTACGCTATACTATTGATTGAATCAAATTGGATAGCGGCTCTACAGAAGGGACGGTTTTTTTCAGGCTTCAGACTCAGTTCCTCTCACTGTGTCTCCTGCACAGTAATAGACTGCCGTGTCCTCTGTCTTCAGGCTGCTCATTTGCAGATACAGCTGGCTGCGGGAATCGTCCCTGGAGATGGTGGTGCATCCCTTGACTTTGTCCAAGTAGTAGGTTTCTCCATCGTAATCTACCATTGCAATCCATTCCAGTGCTTTCCCAGGGTCCTCTCTCAGCCAGTGCATGTAGGAGCATCTGAAGTCAAAGCCGGAGGCTTGGCAGGAGAGACGGAGGGACTCTCCAGCCCTTATCAGGTCCCCTTCAGACTCCACCAACTGGACAACAGACTGAACTCCTAAAAAAAACAACTTGTTTTAATAAGCTGTCCTGCATACAAGAATTAAAATGGAAAGAAGCCTTTCCAAGGCCCTCATTGCTTTGAACGGTCATTAAGCAATCCGTCGTTAAAGGAGGACTTCCTCTATATTGATGTGGAGGGAACAAGAAAAGAGCAACAAGTAGAAAAGAACTAAACTGGGGAGTGGTGGCGATATTGAGAACCAAAGGGGATTGAACTGCAAAATATCTCAAGGAACAATTGTCGGTAAGGAATCCATATTTCTACCTCAGCTTAAATTTTAGCTTTTTAAAAACGGCCAAGTATATTCCACTGCCCTGAGATTCCCTTCATCTCCCCTTCCGAAGTTCTAACCATTGTTGGAAGGAAATCTCGTCATCTTCATTCAGAGCTGGGAATAAAAAATGCTCAGGCCGTTGTGTGAACAGGTTGAAAGCTGATTTTCAAAGATCTGGTAGAACAACGGCAGTTGCCACAGTCTGGAATTTCCTTCCAGACCTTTATGTGGACAAGCTTTGCGGTTCTTATGTGAAAGTCTTTCCGCCCTCTAGCAATCTCCGTGCAAGCGCACTTAGCCGGTGGATGGAAAGGGGGCGCTCTCTAGGAATTCTGGGAAGGAGCAATTCCCCGGCGTTCAGAGGGGGGGCGCTCTGTGGTGGGGCCCCTGCTGGGTCGGGGTTCCCTTTGCTTGGGGCAGTTTGGCTTCCTGCCGAGCTGTGACCTCTTCATGTTTGGCGCTGCTAGTTTGGATTGTGAACTTTCTGGAGAAGGAATCTTTTGTGGAGATCTCTTTGGCCTGGGAAGAATGTTCACCTGAATGGGTCATTTTATGTGAAAGATCTCTGGCCATGTCTGAAAGGGATCTTTTGTCAGAACAGCTGGGTGCTTCCTGTTCCATTTTCACCTTTGGCCTTGCTTGAGGAGGGAAATCTGTATGGCGGGAAAAGGAGCATTTGGGGCAGAAAGTAAGGAGGAAGAGAGAGATCTTGATTCCTTATGAAACCACATTACCCACCAGATCTTCCAAGATCAGCTGTGGGCTCTCACTTCATACTGTGGAGATTTGCTGCTGCTCATTCTAACTACACAAACTCAACCTTCTGTGACTGAATCAATTTGGAGGGTTGTTGAAGACAGGCGTGTTCAATATTTCTTACCTAAGATATAGAGCAAGGTTACATTTTATAAATAAGACCTAGCATTCCCATGTGGAAGTTCTGGTGTTGATTTTCATAAATCAAGTATCAAAAATTACAAGGTGACACCATAGGAGTTATTTCAATATTTATTTTCCATTTAATTTCCCTGTTGAGCAAAGAGGCTGAGCGATTCCAACCTTTCTCCCATCCAGAATTTACTGGGGAGGGCGGCAGGTGGGGAGGCAATTTTCCTGAACCACCTAGAACATGACTTTCCCCGGAACTGATCTGAAACCCCCGATCTATGTTCCTTTGCTATTCTAAGTATTATAACACGACCGCAATTAGGCTACCCTTGGCAGAAAGTTTTTAGGCCTTGTTTTCTGACTTCTGCCCCCTTCCTTGGTGTCACTCCACACCACACTCTTGCAGGCCTTGCAGCATCCTGAATTTATTACTACATTTCGACTGCTAGCAGAGGAAATGATTGTAAACGTATTTAAACTTTCAAATGCCTATATGTCTGTACATGCATTCATGTGTGTCTGTCTGTGTGTGTGTACATATATGTAGTACATCTATGGAAAAAGGGAGAGAGGATATAAAGACAGAGAAATAAATGCACCCAAAGAGGCAGAGGGGAAGATCTGCGTTTCAAGAAAGAGTCAATGAGGGTTGAAATTCAAAACCAATAAAAGTATGAAGAGTTCTAATTACTGAATCAATTCTGTATTTCCTGATACTTTTTGAGAGCAGAACTTGAGAACAATTTCCCTCTGCTGTCTTTCAGGAGGGTACTGAGATTTACCATTTCCTTTCTATCCAAACGGAAAACAGCTCCCACAATTCCCAGGCCAAGTTCTGTTCTTACTTTCTCTTGGCACTCAGGCAGCTTTCTCAGGTTCCTCTCAAGCCTCCAGGGAAAATCCAGCCTTCTGGGGCTGAGCTGACTTGCAGAGCGGCTCTGAGGAAGGGAAGGTTTTTGCCAGGCTTCAGACTCACTTCCTCCCACTGTGTCTCCCATACAGTAATAGACTGCCGAGTCCTCCGGCTTCAGGCTGTTCATCTGCAGATAGAGTTGGCTTTTGGAGTTGTCCCTGGAGATGGTGAAGCGTCCCTTGACGTTTTCCGAGTAGTTAATAGTACTGGAATCATGCCTTATGTAAGCCACCCATTCCAGCCCTTTCCCTGGGGCCTGTCGCACCCAGTACATGCTGTAGTCACTGAAGGTGAACCCAGAGGCTTGGCAGAAGAGACGGAGGGACTCCCCAGGCCTTCTCATGTCCCCTCCAGACTCCACCAACTGGGCTGCAGATTGGACACCTAAAATTAAAGTTATTGCAATGAGTTCTCCTGTATACAAGTATTAAGATGGAAAGGACCTGAATATGATAGAAACAGTTACCTCTGAGGACTGCTAGGAAGGACACCAAGTTCAGCCACAGAATCATTTTTGCTCCCTCTAATGATTGGAGGAGAATTGACAGGTGAGGGTTTGGGAGACTGCAGGAACTTTGTTTTGGTGGGGGTAGCCCGAAAAGAGACACCCTGGGGCTCCTTTAAAGGGGAAATTGTGGCCCGATTTACATATAGCTCAGCATAAAAGAGCCCCTCGGGGCATTGAGGTATAGATGTCTTTCAACACACCTTTCACATACAGGACATAGGAGAAAGGGCAGTTTAGACTGGAATAATTAAAGCAAGATCTGACAGACCCTCCTCAATTCAACTAAGGGTTTTAAGGTGATAGGAAGAAATCATGCCGTGAAATTTCCTTAAATAGCCTCGTTAGAGCCCGGACATGGAAAGGATGGCAGATCGGAGTTCAGGATGGTTGCTCCACAGTTGTTCCCTTGACCACGTTCTTTGGAAGACCCCCAAAATAAGTGAATGAAGACCAAGCCATAAGGACCAATTTATAAGCTACATTTGAATTTTACATAAACATCCAAGTCTGAAAGTTGGAATTAAAGAAAAAAAAAATGTATTGGAAGCCTGTACAGTGTTCCTGATTAGTTTGGTTTTTTTTATTCGGCAACTCTATGGATTACATACGGTATATGGGGGGGGGGGGGTCGGTTCCCATTTTGTATGGTCTTCTTATGGGTTATTAGCTGCCCAGAGTTGATTCATAAAAATACTAATAAAACTCCCTATCCTACACTTAGTCCGTGGAATGAGAAACACAAATAAATGATTTTGCATTTTCCACACAATTCAGTTTGTTCTATATTTAGGAAAGCACATCTGTTCTCAACTCACATGTGGCTTCATGGTGAGGAATGAAATCTCCTGGGATGTTAAATATCTCTGAATTGCCTTCAATGATCTCTTAGGAAAATGTGAGTAAATATAATGATCCCTCCGAAGTGAGACAAGGCCTGTAGACCCTTCCTTTGTCCCCCTCCCCCACCCCCACCCCCACCTCACACATTCCGTGTGGCAACACTGCCCCCTGGTGGAAAACCTGAGGAGGGGAGGCATCTCCATAACTTTCCCAGGAGATTCTTGTATTGAAAAATGGTAATTTCTTTCATTTCTCAGAAGAAATGAAAGAGTTCCAGGGAACTTAAGCCGGTCCAGGGAGAAATCCAAAGCTGCTTTTTTGTTATATGATAGGAAATTACTTTTGATGGGTTATTCTATGAGATATTGTATTTTCTTCAGGTCGTGTATTCTTATTTTTTCTCCTAAATATCATGAAATCATGTAAAAACGAGTTGGGAAGGACCATCTCGGTCGTCTAGTTCAAACCATCCCTAACTGGTGGGGAGCCAGACCCTCTCTGCAGACCTCCAACCAAAAGAGGCTGTTCCAGCCAGATTGAAGCAGGTCCCCCTCGTTCTTCCCTCGCCCTCCTTTTACTCCAGGCAGAGCGGGATGGAAGGGCTTATCATTGGTCAAAATCTGCTCTGTACCAGTTCTCTATTCTCTCTGATAGGAGAATAATTCTTAGCACCTCTTGTGCTTCTTCTACCATTCATTTGCAAAAGATTTTGCTAAAGATGAGACTTAGAGGAAAACATAATTTTATCCTCTTTTTAGTTTTCTTTATTTCTTCCAATTTTATTCCATTTTTCCTAGGCAAATTCCATCTCTACATACGCTGGACCATTTTTGGCTGTTTTGTATGGTTCAGTTAAAGCAGAAGCAGTAACTGAGTATAGGGTCCTCCGGAAAAAAAAGAGGCACTTGGTGCATTGACCTTCCAGTTTTCCTTGAAGGTATATTCCACTGAGGGGAGCAGAGGAGAGGAGAGGAGAGGAGGGGAGGGGAGAATTGTCCCTTAATGTACAAATATCTTTGGATAAAGAGTCACTCTCTCCATTCACATGACAGATTTCTTTGAAACTCTTTTGAAATTATGGGCAAGTTCTTACAGGAAAGCCTATAATGTCAGGATATGAGAAATAAAACAAGTAATGGTTTATGTGTCATTTAAGTTCTTGACACTAAGATTGGCAAGCACCCAACAAGAATTATGTAATGGCTTCTTAAGATACAGAATGGGTTGGCTTAGGTGATTTCAAAAGAAAAAATATGGGAGACTTTTCTATAAATATGGAGTGCCCATAAAACTAGACTTTTTATTTTTAGACTGTATACAAGAATTAAAATGGAAAGAAACTCTGTGTAGATGGTAGTATTACCTCTGAGGACTGCTAGTAAAGAAACCAAGTTTAGCCACAGGATCATTCTTGTTCCGTCTAATGAATGGAGGCTAATTCTCATGAGTACTGATGGCGAGCAGGAGGGGGCCCCTATCCAGGGGGGAAAACACATGCGTAGTACTGAGGAATTAAGCAGCCATTCAAAGAGACACAGATCAGACCCGCCTTAACTTCTGGGGGTTTTCTGTCTGGGTTTTTCCCACCCTTCTTCAGTTTGATAGGATTTTCTGTCCAATGTAGCAGTAATAAAACACTAGAGACCTATTCCTTTTCTCAGTGTTGTTCCTGACGGTTAGGACATCAATCCTAACAAACTCTCTACTCCCATTGAAAGAGGGAGGGGGAAAAAAAGGAAGAGACATTTGGGAAAATGTCTTCGGAAAACCAGGAAATTTGGCAAGCCATCCAACAACAGGCAGCAGCATTGCAAAAGCATCAAAAATGAGTAGATCTCCAGATCAACACATTACAAGCAGGCTTCCAAGAATTTAAGCAGGTCTTTGCATCCCAGCTGTGTTTGAAGTATCCCGATCCCACGAAGCAATTCATAATGCATTCAGATGCTTCAGATTTTTCTGTTGCCGCTGTGTTATTGCAATATACTAACAAAACAGAGAATACATTGCTCCCTTGTGCATTTTTCTCCCGCACGCTCTCACCAGCAGAGAGAAACTATGATGTTTTTAACAAGGAGTTGCTAGCAATTAAAGCAGCATTTCAAGAGTGGAGGCACTGGCGAGCAGGTGCAACCTTTCTTGTGAATGTTTGCGCCAATCACAAGCATTTACAGTTTCTACAAAATACCAGATCCCTCACCTCAAGCCAAATCAGATGGAGCCAGTTTTTCTCCAATTTCAATTCTGTTATTTCTTATGGACCCAAGGCGCAGAACTGTTTGGCAGATGCCCTGTCTCGATCCATTCACGCAACCTCCGCTACTCACCAGGAGGTACAGGCTACTATATTACAACCTCACAAGTTTTAGCAATCTATGAGGGGCAACCAGACAGAGATTTTAGCAGCAGACAGACAAGCAGAGTACCTATTTACAAG
Source organism: Candoia aspera (assembly GCF_035149785.1). NCBI lineage: Eukaryota > Metazoa > Chordata > Lepidosauria > Squamata > Candoiidae > Candoia > Candoia aspera. The sequence continues at coordinate 111,985,944 of NC_086156.1, read as the reverse complement.
AGTCAGAGTTCAGCAGCAACAGGACCCGTATGCCATGGCCAGGATGGATGACCTCCAGAGGGGCCCGCAAAACTCTGCCTCCCCATTTAATGTGGAGGCAGGAATCTGCTGGCATAGCATGCAGTTATACATTCCCCCCTCATTGAGGGAAGAAGTACTGAGATTTTGCCATGACCATCAAACAGCAGGCCATGGACGTGTTTTCAAAACTCTCCATAGAGCTCTGAGAAACTACTGGTGGCCTAAGATGACTGCAGACATAAAGGGCTACATGGCTTCTTGTCATACCAGTAGATGAGCCAAGCCTCTCTCAGGGAAGTCCACAGGACTCTTCCAACCCCTACTCACCCCCATTAGGCCTTGGGATACAATCTCCATGGATTTCATCACTGATTTACCCCCGGTCCAGGGGCTAACTTCCATACTAGTGGTGGTGGACCTTTTCACTAAAATGGCACATTTTAAACCTTGCAAGGGCCTCCCATCTGCGCAAGCCACAGCACAGTTGATTTATGGACCATGTTTTTAGGTATAGAGGCATGATAAATCACTTGGTGAGTGACAGAGGCCCTCAGTTGACTTCCAGGTTCTGGAGGGCCCTTTTCCAGTCATTAGGGGTCCAGATCCACCTATCATCATCGCATCATCCAGCTAATAATGGGCAAGGTGAGAAAATTGACCAATGGTTACAGCAGTATCACAGGTGTTACACGACTTATCAGCAAGACAATTGGCCAGCCCTGCTCCCCATGGCAGAATTTACTTATAACAGCTCTGTGCCATCCTCTACCAAGATGTCTCCTTTCCAAGCACTCTACGGGGTTAACCCTCGGGTCTTGCCAACTCCTCTCAGCAGGGAACTGTTCCAGCCGTGGCCGATTTTCTTAAAGAGCAACAAGCCGCACAGGAGTTGTTAAAGGAACAGCTGAACAGGGCAAAGAGTGCTTACAAGAGAGCTGCAGATGCTCACAGACAAGAGGGGCCAGCGATTGCAGTAGGAGACAAAGTGTGGCTCTCTACCAAGTTTCTGACCTCTACCAGGCCCTTCAAGAAGTTGGACTCTACGTTTGTGGGCCCTTTCACCGTGGTACAGCAGATAAATCCAGTGGCTTATCATTTACAGCTGCCAGCATCCATAAAAGTCCATCCAGTGTTTCAGAGAGCCTTGCTAGCCAAAGACCCTCCCCCAAGTACCTTACGTTCGCAAATCCCCCGCCCACCTCCAGTAAATGTGGAGGGGGGGGAGGAATACGAAGTCGAGGAAATTCTGCACTCTAGGAAGAGGGGAAGGGGCATCCAATATTTAATACACTGGAAAGGGTACCCTGAGGAAGAGTGCACGTGGGAAAATGCCAGAGATGCGCATGCACCAGCACTGGTTCATCGATTCCATCAGCTTTTCCCTCACAAACCCAAGCCTCGCACTCTACCAGAGATTCCTCATTTGGCTGAGCAAGCAGAGGAATCCGAAGCAGAGGAGTTCGTAAGTTTGCACTTTCCACCCCCGCCTGAAGCCTTGACTCCAGTTACAGAGGAGGGGGGGCCCACAGCCCTCCACCTCAGGCGTGCATTTCCCAGGGGGGAGGGGGGATGACTCTTCTAATTATCTAGCTATTTTCCAGCAGCAGCCACCTGGGCCAGAAGCATTATCAGAAATGGAGAGCAGCACTGATTCGTCCTTGGAGGAGTTTTCCTTTGAAGACTTTCCATCGTTGCCCAGTTCCCATTGGACCTTAGAAGGAGACGTGGAATCTTATCAAGACTCTGGAAGGGAGGGGGATGAAATGGAATGTGAATCTGGAGGGGAGGGTGATGTCATGAGTGAGGATGGCGAGCAGGGGGCTCCCCTCCAGGCTGTAAAGCGCAGGCGTAGTACTGAGGAAATAGGTAGCCATTCCAAGAGATGCAGATCGAGCCCGCCTTAACCTTTGGGGTTTATATGTCTGGGTTTTTCCCACGCTTCTTCAGTTTGTTAGGATTTTCTGTTATGTAGCAGTAATAAAAGACTAGAGACCTGTTCCTTGTCTCAGCCTGGTTCCTGGCTGTTAGGACAGATCTTCCTCCTTATCATTGCTTTCCATCCGTTGCATCTATGAAAGTAAGTTAATTTTTTGTCTTTGATTTTTTTTCAGAATTATCAATCGGTCAAAAGAAGACCAAGATTGTTTTAGCCAGTGACGCGTCTTTCATCCATCCTGGCTTTCCTCATAGTAAAAGGGATCGGCAGTCGGCTCTTCTCCTCTCCTCTCCTCTCCTCTCCTGGCCTCTCCTTTCTGAAGTTTGTGGCATATTGCAGGGGAATATTGTTTTACATTGACTTCTTTATCATCTCCCTTTAACTTCATTGGCTAAGTGTGGTTGTCACTAGCATTAGACATTGTTGTTTTTGTTTATTCATTTAGTTGGTTCCGACTCTTTGTGACTTCATGGACCAGCCCACGCCAGAGCTTCCTGTCGGTCGTCAACACCCCCAGCTCCCCCAGGGACGAGTCTGTCACCTCTAGAATATCATCCATCCAACTTGCCCTTGGTCGGCCCCTCTTCCTTTTGCCCTCCACTCTCCCTAGCATCAGCATCTTCTCCAGGGTGTCCTGTCTTCTCATTATGTGGCCAAAGTATTTCAGTTTTGCCTTTAATATCATTCCCTCAAGTGAGCAGTCTGGCTTTATTTCCTGGAGGATGGACTGGTTGGATCTTCTTGCAGTCCAAGGCACTCTCAGAATTTTCCTCCAACACCACAGTTCAAAAGCATCGATCTTCCTTCGCTCAGCCTTCCTTATGGTCCAGCTCTCGTAGCCATATGTTACTACAGGGAACACCATTGCTTTAACTATGCGGGCCTTTGTTGTCAGTGTGATGTCTTTGCTCTTAACTATTTTATCAAGATTGGACATTGCTCTTCTCCCAAGGATTAAGCGTCTTCTGATTTCCTGACTGCAGTCAGCATCTGCAGTAATCTTTGCACCTAGAAATACAAAGTCTTTCACTGCTTCTACATTTTCTTCCTCTATTTGCCAGTTATCAATCAAGCTGGTTGCCATAATCTTGGTTTTTTTGAGGTTTAGCTGCAAGCCAGCTTTTGCACTTTCTTCTTTCACCTTCATCATAAGGCTCCTCAGTTCCTCTTCGCTTTCAGCCATCAAAGTGGTATCATCTGCATATCTGAGATTCTTAATGTTTCTTCCAGTGATTTTTACTCCAGCCTTGGATTCCTCAAGTCCAGCATGTCGCATGATGTGTTCTGCATACAAGTTGAATAGGTAGGGTGAGAGTATACAGCCCTGCCGTACTCCTTTCCCAATCTTAAACCAGTCCATTGTTCCGTGGTCTGTTCTTACAGTTGCTACTTGGTCGTTATACAGATTCTTCAGGAGGCATACAAGATGACTTGGTATCCCCATACCGCTAAGAACTTGCCACAATTTGTTATGGTCCACACAGTCAAAGGCTTTAGAATAGTCAATAAAACAGAAATAGATGTTTTTCTGAAACTCCCTGGCTTTTTCCATTATCCAGCGGATATTGGCAATTTGGTCTCTAGTTCCTCTGCCTTTTCTAAGCCCAGCTTGGACATCTGGCAATTCTCGCTCCATGAATTGCTGAAGTCTCCCTTGCAGGATTTTGAGCATTACCTTACTGGCATGTGAAATGAGTGCCACTGTTCGATAGTTTGAACATTCTTTAGTGTTCCCGTATTTGGTATCGGGATAGAAGGTGATTTTTCCCAGTCTGATCGCCATTCTTGTGTTTTCCAAATTTGCTGGCATAGAGCATGCATTACCTTGACAGCATCATCTCGCAAGATTTTGAACAGTTCAGCTGGGATGCCGTCGTCTCCTGCTGCCTTGTTATTAGCAATTCTTTTTAAGGCCCACTCAACCTCACTCTTCAGGATGTCTGGCTCTAGCTCACTGACCACACTGTCAAAGCTATCCCCAATATTGTTCTCTTTCCTATACAGGTCTTCTGTATATTCTTGCCATCACTTCTTGATCTCTTCTTCTGTTAGCTCCTTGCCATCTTTGTTTTTGATCATACCCGTTTTGGCCTGGAATTTACCTCCAATGTTTCTAATTTTCTGGAAGAGGTCTCTGTCCTTCCTATTCTATTGTCTTCTTCCACTTCCGTGCATTGTTTGTTTAAAAATAATTCCTTATCTCTTCTGGCTAACCTCTGGAATTTTGCATTTAATTGGGCATATCTCCCCCTATCACTGTTGCCTTTTGCTTTCCTTCTTTCTTGGGCTACTTCTAATGTCTCAGCAGACAGCCATTTTGCCTTCTTGGTTTTCTCTTTCTTTGGGATGTGTTTTGTTGCCGCCTCCCTAACAATGCTGCGAACCTCTGTCCATAGTTCTTCAAGGACCCTATCAACCAAGTCCAGTCCCTTAAATCTATTCTTCACCTCCACTGCATATTCCTTAGGAATATTAGTGAGCTCACATCTAGCTGATCTGTGGGTCTTCCCTAATCTCTTTAGTCTGATCCTAAATTGTGCAAGAAGAAGTTCATGATCAGAACTACAGTCAGCTCCAGGTCTTCTTTTTACCGACTGTATAGATGACCGCCACCTTTGGCTGCAAAGGATGTAGTCAATCTGATCTCGGTGTAGTCCATCTGGTGAAGTCCATGTATAAAGCCATCTCTTAGGTTGTTGGAAGAGAGTGTTCGTAATGCAGAGTGAGTTGTCTAGGCAAAATTCTATCAGCCTATGTCATGCTTCATGTTGGTCTCCCAGGCCATTCTTACCTGTAATTCCAGGTGTCATTTGACTGCCCACCTTAGCATTCCAGTCTCCCGTGATGAAAATAACATCTCTTTTAGGTGTGTTGTCCAGTAGGTGCTGCAGATTCTCATAGAACTGCTCTACTTCAGCTTCTTCAGCATCTGTGGTTGGGGCGCATATTTGGATCACTGTGATGTTCGATGGCTTGCCCTGAATTCAAATTGAGATCATTCTATCATTTTTGGATTGTATCCAAGCACTGCTTTAGCCACTTTACTATTAATTATGAAGGCTACTCTATTTCTTCTGTGGTCCTCTTGTCCACAGTAGTAGATCTGGTGGTCATTTGAGGTGAATTTCCTGCCAGCCTTTTTTATGGAGAAGCTTTGCGATTGTTATGTGAAAGTGTTTCCGCCCTCTAGCCATGTCCGTGCAAGCGCACTTAGCCGGTGGATGGAAAGAGGACGCTCTCTAGGAATTCTGGGAAGGGACAATTCCCCGGCATTCAGAGCGGGGGCACTCTGTGGTGGGGCCCCTGCTGGGTCGGGGTTCCCTTTGCTTGGGGCAGTTTGGCTTCCTGCCGAGCTGGGACCTCTTCATCTTTGGCGCTGCTAGATCGGAAGGTGAACTTTCTGGAGAAGTAATCTTTTCTGGAGATCTCTTCAGCCTGGGAAGAATGTTTTTCTGAATGGGTCATTTTCTTTGAAAGATCTCTGGCAAATTCTGAAAGGCATCTTTTGTCAGAACAGCTGGGTGCTTCCTGTTCCCTTTTCACTTTTTGCCTTGCTTGAGGAGGGAAATCTGTATGGCGGGAAAAGCAGCATTTGGGGAAGAAAGTAAGGAGGAAGAGAGAGATCTCGACTCCTTCTGACCCCGCATTACCCACCGCCTCTTCCAAGATCGTCTCTGGGCTCTCACTTCATTCTGTGGAGATTTATTTTCTGCTTTTCATTCCAAGTACACAAACTCAACCTTCTGTGACTGAATCAACATGGAGAGTTCTTCTGAGGAAGAGAGAGTTTTTGCCAGGCTTCAGATTCACTTCCTCTCACTGTGTCTCCTGCACAGTAATAGACTGTCGTGTCCTCTGGCTTCAGGCTGCTCATTTGCAGATTCATCTGGCTGCAGGAATCGTCCCTGGAGATCGTGAAACGTCCCTTCACTTTGTCCAAGTAGTAGATTTCTCCATCATAATCTACCATTGCAACCCATTCCAGCCCTTTTCCCGTTTTACTCTTGCAGACAAGGTTGGCATGGCTTATCATTGGTCAAAACCTGCTCTGTACTAGTTTTGAATTCTCTCTGATAGGACAATATTTCTGAACATCCATCTTCTACCATTCATTTAGACTGGATGACTGTGGTTTTGCTAAGTAGGAGACTTAGAGGAAAACATAATTTTACCTTCTTTTTTGTTTTCTTTATTTCTTCAAAATGTATTCCTTTTTTCCTAGATAAATTCCATCTCTACATTCACCGGACCCCTTTTGGCCATTTCCTATCCTTCAATTAAAGCAGAAGCTGTCACTGAATATAGAGTCCTCAGGATAAAAGAGGCACTCAGTGCATTGACCTTCCACGTTTCTTTGAAGAGATATTCCAGACAATAAAGAAGAGGAGTGGAGAGGAAAGGACAGAATTGTCCCTTAATTTACAAATGTCTTTGGATAAAACAGTCACAAGCTCCATTCACAGGATAGATTTCTTTGAAACCATACTGAGATTATGAGCAAGTTCTTAGAGGAGTCAGGAGAATACAGGAAATTAAACAAATAATGGGTTATGTCTCATTTCAAATCTTGACATTAAGATTGACAAGGACTTACCAAGAGTTATTTAATAGCTACTAAAGAGAGAGAATGGGAAGTCATAGGTGATTTCAAAAGGAAAAAAATGCAGTGTTAACATAATGCGAACTAAAATCTAACAGAAAAGAAAAACAGAAAGAAAATGTACAAAAAGAAAAAAAAAAGAAAAAGAAAGAAAAGACAAAAAGTAACTTCCAATCCAACCCTTATCCATCCACAAATCCAAAAATAATTCACATTTTTGTCCAATGTCAGGAAACGGCTCCAAAACGTTTCCAGCATTTTATAGAAATCTTTCTTATTTTAACTGTGATCAAACCAGTCATCTTTATATTCTTCTGTTTTGCTCAATATTCCAGCATTCTTGATCCTTAATTTAACATTAAGGTGCTGTCATAGGAACTCGTCTCCATCCAAATGTTCCTTATCCTTTCTCAAAAAAGTTTCCAAGCCTTTGAGTGCCCTCTTTAGTAAGCCCTGTATTAGGTCATTTCCCAGCTCATTGTTCCTCTCTTCGCTTAATATTTGTATTTCATCTCCATTTTTCTTCTCTGCCTTATAGTCAACCTCTTCTCTTTTATTTTCCAGTATTTCTGCATAAGATATAGGTGTGGTTTTTTTTACGCCTTCATGCTGTCATCCTTAAGATGCTTCCAAATTGTTCTTCGCATATCTCAGTTCTTCATTAAGATCTCTGTTGAATAATGCATTTGCACGAGCAGATACTGTTGCTGTTCTTGTAGCTGCAAACTTTTCCCCCAGTTTCTTCAAAAATCCTTTGAAATGTCTTAAGTGTGACAAGATCCATTTTCCTGTTGTTGCTGTTGTTGTTTTCCTGAATGCTGCTCAAAAAATCTTTTTTTTTTAAATAAATAAATTCCAAAGTTGAGGTTCGACGAACCCAGCTTCCATATTGGCTCCACTGCGGTTGAGACCTTGAAGGGTTTCCTCATCTCCCAGTACCCACCCCAGGAGTCTACTGGTGTCCTGCAGCCTCTTTGCGAGCAGCAGCTATCCGGAGCACAAGTGGGTGATATCTCATCCACTCTGTTTCGGGAGAGACGAGAGTTTTTATAACTATTCATGAACTACCCAGTTTATTCCATTGCTCTGAGAGTTCCTTCATTTCCCCAGCCAAAATGCTAACCAGGTTAAGAGATCAGCTCTGGACTCCACTTTCTTTGATGGAGATTCATCTGCTGCTTCTCATTCCAATTACACAAATTTAACCTTCTGTGACTGAATCAACTTGGAGAGCTGCTCTGAGGAAGAGAGAGTTTTTGCCAGGCTTCAGACTGACTTCCTCCCACTGTGTCCCTCGCACAGTAATAGACTGCCGAGTCCTCTGGCTTCAGGCTGTTCATCGGCAGATACAACTGTCTGCGGGAATCTTCCCTGGAGATGGTGAAGTGCCCCTTGACATTGTCTGAGTAGTAAGTGTCAGATGTACCCATTGCTGCAACCCATTCCAGTTGTTTTCCTGGAGCCTCTCTTACCCAGTCCATGTGATAGCTGCTGAAGGTGAACCCAGAGGCTTGGCAGGAGAGGCGGAGGGACTCTCCAGGCCTTCTCACGTCCCCTCCTGACTCCACCAACTGGACTTCTGCCAGAATTCCTAAACAATAAAATGTGTTTCAATGAGACTTCCTGAATACAAAATCAGAAATTGAAGGAAATGCTGTAGAGAGGGAAGTATTACCTTGGAGCATAACGAATAAGGACATCGATTTTAGCCACAGGATCACTTTTCCTCTGTTTAATGAATGGAGGGGAATTGGCAGGAAAGGATTCAGGAAAGTGCAAACTTTGTGTTGGTGGGGATGGCCTGAAAAGGGGAATCCTTGGGGCTTCTTTAAAGAGGAAACTGTGTTTTGATTTGCATATTGCTTGGGATAAAAGAGCCCCTCAGCGCCTTGATCTCATAGATTTCGTTGCACAGATCTGATACTAGTGATTTCAGCATTTATTTCCAATTCTATGAAAACTGAACGCAAGGTTTGTTTTTTGTTTTTTTGGACTGTGAGGACTTAGGGGAAAGGGCAGGTTTACATTAGAGTAATTAAAAGATAGAGAAGTCCAATTTCCCCACTTCTCCAAAGTGATTCAAGTCAACAGAGAAATAACATGCACTAAGGACTTTTGAAAGAGACATTTTAGAGCTAGAACATGAAAAGAACAGCAGATCTGAGTTTGGGACAATTTTCCAACTTCCTTGCCCTTTTGAGGACACCCAAAAGAAAGCCAACCTAGTTATGAGGCAGAATTTGTACGTCGGAGTTGAATCAGAGAAGTCACAGGGAGAAAAAAAACTAGATAAAACCAGTGGTTTGTTCTGTGCTTATTAGATTGTTTTTTAACTCAGAAGTAGTTTGGATTTTATATATTCCTTGTCTTTGTTTACTGTTTTGAGTTCTGTTCTTATCAGTTGCTGGTTGCCCAGAGTTAATTCAGCAAAATAGGCAGCAATATTAATTGAAATAATAACAATCATAACAATAATAATAGCAGCAATAGTAAGACACGACTTCATGGTAAGGATTGTAGCCTCCCGAGATGTGAAGTGTTCTTGAGACTTTTTCAGTAAACAATTAAAGAAATAACTGAAACAGGAATGAGGTCTGCAAAATGAGGCCAAGTCCAATGGCACTTGCTTTATCTCCCTACCCCACTCCGACCCCACACACAGGCAAGGGGATTAAGTGTGGCAATGCAGCCCTCAGGGGTGGGAAGTGAGGAGGGTAGGCCTTGGCCCAATTCCACACAGAGATTCTTTCCAGGCAAAATTTTCCTCAGTATGCCTAGGGCTCTTTGGATATTTGGAAGGATTATTCCACATTGGCATTTCCTGCCTCCAGCCATGACCCTATATCATATCCCATTCCAGTATTTTGTCTGAAGCCAGTCTCATCCAGATCAGATTGGAAGCAGTGAAGATGAAATTGGAAACCTCATGCCCTATTAATAATTATGTCTTTCCTTCCAGCAAACTCTCTGGTTGGATACCTGGAAAAAAAGAGTCCTAAAGATCTCACTAGAGGGCTGATTTCTTCTTCTGTTGTAGATGGACAGAAGACATCCCCCTGTAATGGGAACAGAGGAAACAAATTGGGGCAAAAGTATTGCATTTGTCCTTCTCCTCTCATTCCACCTCCTACGCCCTATCAGAGTTGGCCGGAAAATTGAAAGAGAAATGTAAATGTGATTTTTATAATAAATGTGCTCTTCATGAAATAAAATAGAACCTATATTTAGATATACATTAGAATTCAAAGAGCATCTTCTCAGAATTTTCAGGGGGAAAAAGGTGGAGAGAAGTCCAAGGGAAGGGAGGGGCAGTGCCCCCTCAACATCTTGCCACCCCTCCTTGGAGCTCACTGCAATGTGTCACTGACTACAATCACAATTTGGAAATGAGGAACAAGTGATTGATCACTATGAATGACCAAAGGTGCATTTCTTTCAGGGTAAGTAAAACTGTGCATTGCAGCTCTTCACCAATTCAGAAAGGTATTTCGAGAATCAGTTCTTCAACCCAATATGGACAAGAAGTTTTTGAATAGCCACTGGAGTAGAACACAATTTGGTTCTAAAATTGTGTTAAACCACTTTTTCTAATCTATAGTTTGTTAAATAAATTAGAATTGATTAGATTCCCACAGAACACTAGGGGAAGAAAAAATTTATTTGCAAAGTGCAGTTCATGGGTCCAATCACCACCCAAAGATATAGTGAAGGAAACCACATTACCATTAGCTTGTCCTTCTCTAAAACTTTTTTTTTCTTTTTTAAACAATTTTTTCCTGGTTTTCTCACATCCTAATGGAAAAAAGCTCCCACAATGCCCATGCCAAGATCCCCTCATCATTCCTCTTGGCAAGCAGAAATCTTTATCAGGTTTCCAAAAAGTCTCTCAAGTCCCATTGGCAAATCCAGCTTTTTGGGGCTCAGCTGAATTGGAGAGCTGCTCTGACCTTAGACAGGTTTGATCTTTTCAGTGAACTTTTACGATCAGTATAGAAAAAAAAATGTCACTCGAAAATGAGACAAATGAGACACTGGATCTATTTCCCCACCCGGCTCCACCTCATGCATAGCCAAAGCAAGTAATCTGACAACACAGCCCCCTGCTCTGAAATTTCAGGAGGACAGGCATGTAGCTTTATTTCCAGGATGTAACTGCGGCAGCTTCAGCAAGGATCGTTACCTTGTTGTGGTGCTGGAGCTTGAGAACCTCAATGATACCATGAGCTAATCTGTGAAGGGTCACCCAGGACAGGAAGGTCATGACAAAGAGGTCAGATTAAATGCGATCCCTGGGGAAGGTAATGGCATCGCACCCCAGTATTCTTGCCATGAAAACTCAATGGATCTGTACAACTGGAGATATGTTGGTATACCATCGGAAGATGAGACTCCCAGGTGGGAAGATGGTCAAAATGCTCCTGGGGAGGAACAGAGGATGAGTTCAACTAGCCCCAGACGTGATGACGCAGCTATCTCAAAGCCGAAAGGACGGCTAGCGGCCGACGATGCTGGTGGTGAATGGCGAATCCGATGTTCTAAGGATCAACACACCCTTGGAACCTGGAATGTAAGATCTATGAGCCAGGGCAAATTGGATGTGGTTATTGGTGAGATGTCCAGATTAAAGATAGACATTTGGGGCATCAGTGAAGTGAAATGGACTGGAATGGGCCACTTCACGAGAAATGACCACCAGATCTACTACAGTGGAGAAGAGAACCAAAGAAGAAATGGCGTAGCCTTCATAATTAATAGTAAAGTGGCTAAAGCAGTGCTTGGGTACAATCCCAAAAAAGGATAGAATGATCTCAATTCGAATTCAGGGCAAGCCATCTAAGATCACAGTGATCCAAATATACGCCCCAAACACAGATGCTGAAGAAGCTGAAGTAGACCAGTTCTATGAGGATCTGCAGCACCTACTGGAAAACACGCCTAAAAGAGTTGTTATTTTCATCATGGGAGACTGGAATGCTAAGGTGGGCAGTCAGATGACAGCTGGAATTACAGGTAAGCATGGTTTGGGAGAACAAAACGAAGCAGGACATAGGCTGATAGAATTTTGCCAAGACAACTCACTCTGCATAACAAACAGTCTCTTCCAACAACCTACGAGATGGCTTTATACGTTGACTTCACCAGATGGACAACACCGAAATCAGATTGACTACATCTTTTGTAGCCAAAGGTGGCGGACATCTGTACAGTCGGTAAAAACAAGACCTGGAGCTGACTGTAGTTCCGATCACGAACTTCTTGCACAATTTAGGATCAGACTAAAGAGATTAGGGAAGACCCACAGATCAGCCAGATATGAGCTCACTAATATTCCTAAGGAATATGCAGTGGAGGTGAAGAATAGATTTGAGGGACTGGACTTAGTAGACAGGGTGCCGGAAGAACTCTGGAGAGAAGTTTGCAACTTTGTTCAGCAGGTGGCAATAAAATATATCCCAAAGAAAAAGAAAGCCAAGAAGGCAAAATGGCTGTCTGCTGAGACACTAGAAGTAGCCCAAAAAAGAAGGAAAGCAAAAGGCAACAGTGATAGGGGGAGATATGCCCAATTAAATGCAAAATTCCAGAGGTTAGCCAGAAGAGATAAGGAATTATTTTTAAACAAGCAATGCGCGGAAGTGTAAGAAGACAATAGAATGGGAAAGACAAGAGACCTCTTCCAGAAAATTAGAAACATCGGAGGTAAATTCCAGGCCAAAATGGGAATGATCAAAAACAAAGATGGCAAGGACCTAAGAGAAGAAGAAGAGATCAAGAAAACGTGGCCAGAATATACAGAAGACCTGTATAGGAAGGATAACAATATCGGGGATAGCTTTGACGGTGTGGTCAGTGAGCTAGAGCCAGACATCCTGAAGAGTGAGGTTGAGTGGGCCTTAAGAAGCATTGCTAATAACAAGGCAGTAGGAGATGATGCTGGCGTGGGCTGGTCCATGAAGTCACGAAGAGTCGGAAGCGACTAAACGAATAAACAACAACAGGAGATGATGGCATCCCAGCTGAACTGTTCAAGATCTTGCAAGATGATGCTGTAAAGGTAATGCATGGTATATGCCAGCAAATTTGGAAAACACAAGAATGGCAATCAGATGGGAAAAAATCAACTTATATCCCCATATCAAAAAAGGGAAACACCAAAGAATGTTCAAACTAGTGAACAATGGCACTCATTTCACATGCCAGTAAGGTAATGATCAAGATCCTGCAAGGTAGACTTCAGCGACTGATGGAGCGAGAATTGCCAGATGTACAAGCTGAGTTTAGAAAAGGCAGAGGAACTTGGGACCAAATTGCCAATATCCGCTGGATAATGGAAAAAGCTAGGGAGTTTCAGAAAAACATCTATTTCTGTTTTACTGACTATTCTAAAGCCTTTGACTGTGTAGACCATAACAAATTGTGGCAAGTTCTTAGTGGTATGGGATACCATGTCATCTTGTATGCCTCCTGAGGAATCTGTATAACGACCAAGTAGCAACAGTAAGAACAGACCACGGAACAACGGACTGGTTTAAGATAGGGAAAGGAGTATGGCAGGGCTGTATACTCTCACCCTACCTATTCAACATGTACGCAGAACACATCATGCGACATGCTGGGCTTGAGGAATCCAAGGCTGGAGTAAAAATGGCTGGAAGAAACATTAACAATCTCAGATATGCAGATGATACCACCTTGGTGGCTGAAAGCGAAGAGGAACTGAGGAGCCTTATGATGAAGGTGAAAGAAGAAAGTGCAAAATCTGGCTTGCAGCTAAACCTCAAAAAAACCAAGATTATGGCAACCAGCTTAATTGATGACTGGCAGATAGAGGAAGAAAACGTAGAGGCAGTGAAAGACATTGTATTTCTATGTGTGAAGATTACTGTGGTTGCTGACTGCACTCAGGAAATCAGAAGACCTTAAATTCTAGAGAGGAGAGCAATGACAAATCAGAGACATCACACTGACAAGAAAGGTCCACATAGTTAAAGCAATGGTATTCCCTGTAGTAACTTATGGCTGCGAGAGTTGGACCATCAGAAAGCTGAGAGAAGGAAAATCGATGCTTTGGAACTGTCGTGTTGGAGGAAAATTCTGAGAGTGCCTTGGAGTGCAAGAAGATCAAACCCATCCATCCTCCATGAAATGAAGCCAGACCGCTCACTTGAGGGAATGATATTAAAGGCAAAACTGAAGTACTTTGGCCACATAATGAGAAGACAGGACACCCTGGAGAAGATGCTAATGCTATGGAGAGTGGAGGGCAAAAGGAAGAGGGGCCGACCAAGGGCAAGGTGGATGGACAATATTCTAGAGGTGACGAACCCGTCCCTGGGGGAGCTGGGGGTGTTGACGACGGACAGGAAGCTCTGGCCTGGGCTTGTCCATGAAGTCTTGAAGAGTTGGAAGCGACTAAATGAATAAACAACAAAACTGGAGGAGAGTAGACATGAAGGTTCTCCTGGAGATCGAAGCAGATCTCTTGTCCTTGGTACCAGTCTTTCACAGACTGTATAAACACCATAGACGCAGACATCAGGTTCACCAGGGAAGACATCAAGGACAACAGACTGGCATTCCTAGACTGTGAGGTTCTTATTGGGACCTCTGGCAAGCTAGAAATAGAGATGTACAGGAAACCCACACAAACAGACCAATACCTGATGTTTGACTCCCAGCATCCACTGCAGACCAAAATAGGAGTCATCAGGACATTATATCACAGGGCAGAGACCATCCCCACCACCATGGATGCCACAGAGGAAGAAAAACAGCACCTGAGGACAGCCCTGAAGGCCTGTGGGTGTCCAAATTGGGCCTTCATTAAAATTAACTCTACCCCTAGACCTAAAACAATGGCCGACAGGGCTGAGACCCAGAGTCAGTGGAAGAACCGTGTCATTCCTCACATTGCCAGCAGGTCGGAAAGGATAAAACGGACATTTGGAAAAGATCACATACCAGTATATTTCAAACCCACTGAGACAGAGGCTTGTACACCCTAAAGATCCAAGACCAAAACAGATGAGGAGCAACGTAGTGTATGCAATCCAGGGCAGTGAGGAGTGTTCTGAGCTGTACATTGGGGAAACCAAACAGCCTTTGGAGAAGCTGATGACCCAGCACAGGAGGAGCAACACCACAGGACCAGTATCAGCAGTTTACCTTCCTCTCAAAGAAAAAGGACACTCATTTGAGGACAACAATGTTCACATTTTGGAAAGAGAAGATAGGTGGTTTGAGAGCGGGGTTAAGGAATCCATTCATGCCAAAGTGGAAAATCCTTCCCTCGGTGGAGGTGGAGGCCTCAGACACAGCTTGTCCCCCATTTTTCATCCTGTTCTTCCATCAGACCCCAGGAAGGTTAAGACCAGCAGTAAGGCCACTCTTAATGATCGACTCGGGGATGAACAAAGGATCTAGGAGTGAGACATCCCAAAATAAATCCACACCTCTATGGCACAATTAACAGCCATTGAGGTGCAGGGACAATGCAGCCACCCTGGAAGACATATAAGTGGTCCCCTCGCCAACCTTGGCCCAGACTGAAGAAGCTGCTTCAACAAGCAGAGAAACGTGTCAACCAAAAAGAAAGAAATCCAGTTGCCATGACTCAACCTAGAGACGGCTTCCCATATATGGTCATTTGCTTACTTCAACCTTGTTGACCACTTGAGGCCTGACCTTTTGACTCTGCCAAACACATAAGACAATGATTTGTTGCCATGGATACCTGGCTAACTGGTGTCTCTGTGACTTGCTCCTTGCACAACAAAATACCAACAAGGACCTCTGGGAGAGGAGGCTCATAATTGACATAGTTTGACTCTCTTGGCTCTGCCCAGCTGAGGGGAGAGAGTCTGGATTAAGGGATCTGAATATATGTTAATGTGGAAAGAATGATAAAAGGGCAACATGTAGAACAGAACTGAACTGGGGAGGGCTGGCGTTAGGGATAACCAAAGGGGACTGAACTGCAACATTTGTCAAGGAAGAATTGTAGGTAATCACCTTTCTACCTCAAATTAGATTTAAACTTTTTAAAAACTGCCCAGGTTATTCTCCCGCCCTGAATTTTCCTTGGTCTCCCCTAGCAAACTGCTAACCAGGTTCCACAGTGATAATGCTAAGATCAGGCCTGTATTCCAACTTGCTATGATGGAGATTCATCTGCTGCTTCTCACTCCAATGACACAAACACAGCCTTCTGTGACTGAAGGAACTTGGAGAGTTGTTCTGAGGAAGAGAAAGTTTTTGCCGGGCTTCAGACTCACTTCCTCTCACTGTGTCTCCAGCACAGTAATAGACTGCCGAGTCCTCCGGCTTCAGGCTGTTCATTTGCAGATAGACTTGGCTTTTGGAGTTGTCCCTGGAGATGGTGAAGCGTCCCTTGACTTTGTCTGAGTAGTAAGAGTTAGATGAGCCTGTAATTGTGCTGGCCACTCATTCCAGTCCTTTTCCAGGGGCCTGTCTCACCCGGTTCATCCAGGAGCTGCTGAAGGTGAACCCAGAGCCTTGGCAGGAGAGACGGAGGGACTCTCCAGGCCTCCTCACGTCCCCTCCAGACTCCACCAACTGGGCCTCTGACAGGACACCTAAAATAAAAGTTGTTCTAATGAGCTCTCCTTTATGCAAGAATTAAAATGGAAAGAATCTGAATAGGAGGGAAACAATTACCTCTGACGACTGCTAGTAAGGAAACCAAATTCAGGAGGATTAAAAAAAAGAAAAGACACTATTTCATCCTATCCAAATGGAAAACAGCTCCCAGATTGCCCAGGCCAAGATCAGCTCTTTGTTCCTCTTGGCACTCAGGCAGCTTTCTCAGCTCCCTCTCAAGTCCCCTGGGAAAATGCAGCCTTCTGGGGCTGAGCTGACTTGAGAGCGGCTCTGAGGAAGAGAGAGTTTTTGCCAGGCTTCAGACTCACTTCCTCTCACTGTGTCCCTCGCACAGTAATAGACTGCCGTGTCCTCCAGTTTAAGGCTGTTCATTTGCAGATAGAGTTGGCTTTTGGAGTTGTCCCTGGAGATGGTGAAGCGTCCCTTCACAGACTCTGCATAGTACTGCTTACTGGAATCGGGCCATATGCGTGCCACCCATTCCAGCCCTTTTCCAGGGGCCTGTCTCACCCAGCTCATCCAATAGCCCCCGAAGTTGAAACCAGAGGCTTGGCAGGAGAGACGGAGGGACTCTCCAGGCCTTCTCACGTCCCCTCCAGATTCCACCAGCTGGGCCTCTGACAGGACACCTAAAATAAAAGATATTTTAATGAGCTCTCCGTTATGCAAGAATTAAAATGGAAAGAACCTGACTAGGGACGAAACAATTACCTCTGAGGACTGCTAGGAAGGAAACCAAATTCAGCCACAGGATCATTTTTGCTCCCGTTAAAGATTAAAGGGGACTTGACAGGAAAGGATTCAGGAAAGGGCACAAACTTTTTGTTATGGGTGTAGCCTAAAAAGAGACACCCTGGGGCTCCTTTAAAGGGGAAATTGTGGCCTGATTTACATATTGCTCAGCATAAAAGAGCCCCTTTGGGCTTTGAGGTATAGATTTAGTTCGACACACCTTTCACACATGGGACGTAGATGAAAGGGCAGCTTTACACTGGAATAATTAAAGCTTCTGACATATGCTCCTCACTTAATGTAAGTGTTTTAAGGTGACAGAAAGAAATCAGGCCTTGAAATTTCCTCAAAAAGCCATGCTACAGTCCAGAAATAAAGAGGATGGCACATCGGAGTTCAGGATGGTTGCTCCACAGTTGTTGCCTTGGCCACGTTCTTTGGAAGAAACCAAAATTAAGTCAATGCAGACCAAGCCATAAGGCGCAATTAATAGGCCACAGATCAATTTTACATACACATCCAAGTCTCAAAGTTGGAATATAAATCATTGGAAGCCTGTGTAATGTTTCTTATTGGTTTGGTTTTTAACTCAGTAGCCGTACTGATTACAATTATTGGGGTTTTGTGGGGTTGCCATTTTTATGGTCTTCTTATCTGTTATTACCTGCCCAGAGTTAATTCATACTAAGACTCAAAAAAAACCCTCTCCTACACTTATTCCATGGACTGAGAAACGGAAATAAATGACTTTTCATTTTCCATACAATTCAGTTTGTTCTATATTTACCAAAGCAAATCTGTTCTCAACTCAGATGTGGCTTCATGGTGAGGAATGTAATCTCTTGGGATGTTAAATTTCTCTGAATTGCCTTCAGTGATCTCTCAGGAAAATGAGGGTAAAAGTAATGATGCCTCTGAAGTGAGACAAGGCCTGTAGACCCTTCCTTGGTTCCCCTCCCCCTCCCCCACCCCACACATATGCAAAGCCATTCCGTGTGGCAACACCGCCCCCTGGTGGAAAACCTGAGGAGGGCAGGCATCTACTTAACTTTCCAAGCAGATTCTTGCATTAAGAAATGGTAATTAGGGCTCCGAAGAAATGAAAGAGCTCCAGGAAAGTGAAGCTGGTTCTAGGGAGTATTCAAAAACCACACCTTTGTTATATGACAGGAAATTCCTGTGATGGGTTATTCTATGAGATACTGTATTTTCCTGAGGTCGTGTATTCTTATTTTTTCTCCTAAATATCATGAAATCGTGTAAAAACGAGTTGGGAAGCACCATCTCGGTCATATAGTACAAACTATCCCTATGTGGTGGGGAGCCAGACCCCCTCTGCAGACCTCCAACAAAAAGAGGCTGTTCTGGCCAGATTGAAGCAGGTCCCCCTCGTTCTTCCCTTGCCCTCGTTTTACGCCAGGCAGACCGGGTTGGAAGGGCATTTTGTTGGTCAAAATCTGCTCTGTACCAGTTCTGTATTCTGTTGGATAAGACAATAATTCATAAAACCTCTTGTCCTTCTTCTACGATTCATTCAGGGTGGATGACTGTGGTTTTGCTATATATGAGACTTAGAGGAAAACGTAATTTTATCCTCTTTTTATTTTTCTTTTTTTCTTCAAACTGTATCCCACTTTTTTTACATAAACTCCATCTCTCCATTCACCGGACCCCTTTTGGCCATTTTCTATCCTTCAATTAAAGCAGAAGCTGTCACTGAATATACAGTCCTCAGGATAAAACAGGCACTCAGTGCATTGACGGTCCACCTTTCCTTAAAGTATATTTCACACAAGAGACAGGGGAGAGGTGGGGAGGGCAGGGGAGGGGAGGGGAGGGGAGAAATATCCCTTAATTTACAAATGTATTCATGGAAAATACTCACTCTCTCCATTCACATGAGATATTTCTTTGAAACTGTTTTGAAATTATGGGCCAGTTGTTCTAGCAGTCAGGACGTTGGAAGAAATAAAACGCATATTTTTTTTATATGTCAAATCATGTCACTAGGATTGGCTAGCACCGACAAAGAATTATTTAGTAGCTACTGAAGAGAAAGAGTGGGAAGTCATAGGTGATTTCAAAAGAAAAAGTATGAGGGATTTTTCTGTAAATATGCAGTGTCAATGAAACTAGACCTTTTATTCATTTATATTTCAGCTTTCATCATCACCCATCTCACTTGAAGAGCATCTCTGGACATTTTACAATAAAAGATCATATGATGTAGACTAAGCTATTGAGAATGATATTCGTAGCACATTCGTTGAAGGTCCGCATGTCGCAAACTCAAGAAATCTGTTTATAACAAACCTTTCCCCAAATGGCTGAGAAAGATAATCAATCACTTTGCCTTCTCCCAGTTGGAATGCAAGAAATGCATGAAAACTAAGGGACAATCTTCTATCATCCCTAAATTTATACATAATTTTCGAAAAAAAAGATACACTATCCATACAGATAATGTGCATTTTTTTTATAGAATTTTGAGATTTTGGGCAAGTCCTTATAGCAGTCAAGACAGGAGTGTTGAATAATTCGTACCTAGGATAGAGAGCAGGGATACATTGTATTAAATATAAATCTAGCATTGCCATGTGGATGTTGTGGGGTTGACTTTCATAAATCACAGATCAAAAAGTACAAGGTGAGACCATAAGAGTTATTTCAATATATATTAACATAGAGGGAATGGGAAATGAGCATCATGTAGAAAATAATTTCACTGAGGAGAGATGGCAGTATTCAGAGAAAAAAATGGGAATGAACTGAAATGTTCATCAAGGAAGAAATATAGGTACTGAATCCCTATTTGTTCCTCTCATGAAATTTAAACTTTCTTTCTCTTATTTTTAAACTTCCTAGTATATTCTCCTGCCCCAATATTTCCTTTTTTCCTTGTCATGGTTCCATTTAATTTATGCCCAATTTGATTGCCTCAGGCTCAAAAGATCAGCCCAAAGCAGCAGACCGCAAGACAACTGGAGTTTTCGTATCTCCCTATAAGGGTTGGGCAGACGTTTTCTTTTAAACAAAGAAAATATATATATCTACAGTAGAAATGTGAAACTGCTCCAGACAGTTGCTCCTCATGGGAAGGCCACAACACAGCAGTCTCCACCAGGTTTAGTCCTCTGGGAGACGAGGGAGTAGCCATCTTTTTGCTCAAGCCACAGATGGCACCTTTGAAGGCACACTCAGTGCCCCCTAGTGTAACATTGGTGATCGTCACAGGTGGTCTAAGGGTCCAGATGCATCTGAAATAAGAGTTTGGAATTAATTATCAGAACCCTCCCCATCGAAAATGTTATTTATTTATTTATATAGTTATTTATTTATCTATCAAATTATCAGTTTAACTTTATGAAGTGACTCTGGGCAGCATAGAACACAGCGTAAGAATACTTAATAAATGCTAAGGAATTATTTTAATTATTAAAAACATTTAAAAATATAGAAAACTAAAAAAAAAGGAATATTAGTCAAGGTGAGACCATAGGAGTTATTTCAATATTTTTCTCCATTTAATTTTCCTGTTGAGCAAAGAGGCTGAGCGATTCCAACCTTTCTCCCACCCGGAGGTTACTGGGAAGGACGGCAGGTGGGGAGGCAATTTTCCTGAACCACCTAGAACATGACTTGAAACCCCCGATCTACGTTCCTTTGCTATTCTAAGTATTATAACACGACCGCAATTAGGCTACCCTTCGCCTGACGTTTTTAGGCCTTATTTTCTGACTTCTGCACCCTTCCTTGGTGTCAGACCACACCACACTCTGGCAGGCCTTGCAGCATCCTGAATTTATTACTACATTTCGACTGCTAGCAGAGGACAATGGTTGTAAACGTATTTAAACTTTCAATTGCCTGTATGTGTGTGCATCCTTTCATGTCTGTGTGTCTCTGTGTGTGTACATATATGTAGTACATCTATGGATAGAGGGAGAGAGGATATATAGACACAGAAACAAATGCACATAAAGAGGGAGAGGGGAAGATCTGCGTCTCAAGAAAGAGGAAATGAGGGTTGAACTTCAAAACCCATAAAACAATGAAGAGTTCTAATTACTGAATCAATTCTGTATTTCCTGATACTTTTTGAGAGCAGAACTTGAGAACAATTTCCCTTTGCTGTCTTTAAGGAGGATTTAAAAAAAGAAAAGACACTATTCAATGTATATTCTGTACTGAGATTTGCCATTTTCTTCCTATCCAAATGGAAAACAGATCCCAGAATGCCCAGGCCAAGATCAGCTCTTCCTTCCTCTTGGCACTCAGGCAGCTTTCTCAGCTCCCTCTCAAGTCTCGGGGGAAAATCCAGCCTTCTGGGGCTGAGCTGACTTGCAGAGCTGCTCTGAGGAAGGGAAGGTTTTTGCCCGGCTTCAGACTCACTTCCTCTCACTGTGTCTCTTGCACAGTAATAGACTGCCGAGTCCTCCGGCTTCAGCCTGTTCATTTGCAGGTAGACTTGGCTTTTGGAGTTGTACCTGGAGACGGTGAACCGTCCCTTCACTTTGTCCGAGTAGTAAGTACTGGAACCAGAACCAGAGCTTATCCGTGCCACCAACTCCAGCCCCTTTCCATGGGCCTGTCTCACCCAGCTCATCCAATAACCCCCGAAGTTGAACCCAGAGCCTTGGCAGGTGAGGTGGAGGGACTCTCCAGGCCTTCTCACGTCCCCTCCGGACTCCACCAACTGGGCCTCTGACAGGACACCTAAAATAAAAGTTGTTTTAATGAGCTCTTCTTTATGCAAGAATTAAAATGGAAAGAACCTGAATAGGAGGGAACCAATTACCTCTGAGGATTGCTAGGAAGGAAACCAAATTCAGCCACAGGATCATTTTTGCTCCCGTTAAAGAATAGAGGGGACTTGACAGGAAAGGATTCAGGAAAGGCACAAACTTTGTGTTATGGGTGTAGCCTGAAAAGAGACACTCTGGGGCTCCTTTAAAGGGGAAATCGTGGCCTGATTTACATATTGCTCAGCGTAAAAGAGCCCCTCGGGGCTTTGAGGTATGGATTTATTTCAACACACCTTTCACACATGGGCCATAGATGAAAAGGCAGCTTTACACTGGAATAATTAACGCTTCTGACAGATGCTCCTCACTTAATGTAAGGGTTTTAAGGTGACAGAAAGAAATCAGGCATTGAAATTTCCTCAAATAGCCATGTTACAGTCCGGAAATAAAGAGGATGGCACATCGGAGTTCAAAATGGTTGCTCCACAGTTGTTGTCTTGACCACGTTCTTTGGAAGAAACCAAAATTGCGTCAAAGCAGACCAAGCCATAAGGCCCAATTTATAAGCCACAGATCAATTTTACAAACACATCAAAGTCTCAAAGTTGGAATATAAATCATTGGAAACCTGTATAATGTTTCTTAATGGTTTGTTTTTTAACTCAGCAGCCATACTGATTACAAACATTGTGAGGTTTTTGGGTTGCCATTTTTATGCCCTTCTTATCTGTTTTTAACTGCCCAGGGTTAATTCGTACTAAGACTCAAAAAACGCCCTGTCCTACACTGATTCCATGGACTGAGAAACAGAAATAAATGACTTTTCATATTCCAAACAATTCAGTCTGTTCTATATTTAGCAAAGCACACCTGTTCTCAACTCAGATGTGGCTTCATGGTGAGAAATGTAATCTCTTGGGATGTTAAATTTCTCTGAATTGCCTTCAGTGGTCTCTCAGGAAAATGAGAGTAAATGTAATGATGCCTCCAAAGTGAGAGAAGGCCTGTAGACCCTTCCTTTATTCCCCTCCCCCACCCCCACCCCACACATATGCAAAGTGATTGCATGTGGCAACACTGCCCCCTGGTGGAAAACCTGAGGAGGGGAGGCATCTACTTAACTTTCCAAAGAGATTCTTGCATTAAGAAATCGTAATTAGGGCTCAAAAGAAATGAAAGAGCTCCAGGAAAGTTAAGCTGGTCTAGGGAGTAATAAAAAAATGCACTTTTGTTATATGATAGGATATTCCTTTCAATGGGTTTTTCTATGAGATACTGTATATTCCTGAGGTCATGTATTCTTATTTTTTCTCCTAAATATCATGAAATCATGTAAGAACGAGTTGGAAAGGACCATCTTGTTCATCTACTACAAACCATCCCTCACTGGTGGGGAGCCAGACCCTCTCTGCAGACCTCAAACAAAAAGAGGCTGTTCCAGCCAGATTGAAGCAGGTCCCCCTCGTTCTTCCCTCGCCCTCGTTTTACGCCAGGCAGACCGGGTCGGAAGGGCTTATCATTTTTCAAAACCTGCTCTATACCAGTTCTCTATCCTCTCTGAGAGGAGAGTAATTCTTAGCACCACTTGTTCTTCTTCTACCTTTCATTTGCAAAGGATTTTGCCAAATATGAGACCTAGAGGAAAACATAAATTTATCCTCTTTTTATTTTTCTTTTTTTCTTCAAACTGTATCCCACTTTTTTAACATAAACACCATCTCTACATTCACCGGACCCCTTTGGGCCATTTCCTATCCTTCAATTAAAGCAGAAGCTGTCACTGAAGATACAGTCCTCAGGATAAAAGAGGCACTCAGTGCATGGACCTTCCACCTTTCCTTGAAGGTATATTTCACACAGGAGAGGGTAGAGGAGAGGAGAGCAGAGGAGAGTAGAGGAGGGGAGGGGAGAGGGGAGGAGAGGAGAGTTGAGGAGAGGAGAGCTGTTGCCTTAATTTACAAGTGTCTTTGGATAAAACAATCACTCTTTCTGTTAACTTTAGAGATTTCTCTGAAACTATTTTGAGGTCATGAGGAAGTCCTTATGAGAGTTGGGAAGTTCGCTACCCTGTTGTTTCCTTGACCTCTTGTTTTTGTTTGTTAGTTTTTTGGAAAAATTCCGAATATGTTAAATGGTGATCAAGCCTTGAGGAACAATTTGTGAGCCACAGTAGTTGTATCCACCCCACTCACAAATTCAGACTCAGATCACATTAGGATGACATACACTGTCTTGGCTGAATGAGAGAGATAAATAACTCCCTTTGTATTCAGCCAGAAAATCAGTTTCTTCTGTATGTAAGAAATCACCTGTTTTAAACTCAGACATGGCTTCACGTCTGACGATTTAGTCTCTTGAGAAGTTAAATTATCCTGAGATTCTCTGAGGGAACCCTCGAAGCCTAGTATCAGAAGATACAATCAACCTCAGAAATGACATTATATTTGTGCCCACTAGTCTTATTTCCCTGCCCAAACCATCCCTCATGGCCACCGAGACTAAGGGTGCAAGTGCTGCTCCCTTGTGGAAGTGATGAGGAAGAGGGCGTCATCAAACTCCCCAGGAAGATTCTTCTGTTGCAGGAGGGGAAGTGAAACTCAGAAAAAATGAAGGATCTCTAGGGGATTTAGAAGGTCTAGTAAGAAATCCAAAGCTGTTCTTCTCCTTCCTGATAGGAAATCCCTTTTGAAAAGTTACTCTATGACCGGTTGTATATTCTTTGGATGGGAGAATTCTTAGTTTTTCTCCTAAACTCAGAACAAGCCACTGGTGCCGTGGCCTCTTCATGACTTGACAACTGCAACAGGGTGTAGATGGGGCTGCCCTTGAACCTTACCCAGAAGCTTCAGATGGTCCAGAATTCAGCAGCAGGCAGTGATAGGCTTGCATCTGTAGGCCTATGTACTATCTCTGCTTTGCCAGGTGCACTGGCTGCCCGTTGGATTCTGACAGCGATTCAAGGTGCTGTTCACTATCTATAGAGCCCTATGTGCCATAAAGTCTGGTTACTTGAAGAACTGTCTGTCTCCCAGAGTGTCTGCCTGGGTGATCTGATCTGGCAGGGCTACCGTGCTCAGGGTTCCTTCGATGAAAGAATGCCCTTGATTGGGATCCCAGCAGTGCACTTCTTGATCACCACAGCTGCCCTCTGGAACTCGGTTTCCCCTGAGATTCAAATGGCCCCCGTCCTACTGGTGTTTGAAAGGTCCCTGAAGAACTGGCTTTTCACCCAGGTCCTTGGCAACTGTGATTGAAGCCCTTGTTCTTCTTTTTCTTTGTTCCCATCTAGGAACAAGGCTCAGAACTGTCATCTCCTCTGAGTACACCCTTTCTACTTGCTCCATATTCAGAGGGATTATTCAGACCCACAGTGCCCCCTAGTGTACAACCATTGAAGTTGAGGCAGAGGGCTTAATTCCCCAAGGAGATGTCTGTATTCTAAGAGGGGAAGAGAGGTGGGAAGAAGTTACTGAGTTCTGGAAGAGCAAAAGAGGTCCAGTAAGGGAGATGGGGATAGAATCTGGGCTCTCAATAATTAGGGCTGTGAAGGTCATTCTTGTGTTGGAGGTGGGGAGGCACTTTTCCTAGAATTCCTAGAACACGACTTTCCTCGGAATTGACTTGAGAACCCCTGATTTACTTTCCTTTGCTATTATAAGTATTAGAACATGACCTCATTTAGGCTACCCTGGGCCTGATGTTTTTATGCCTTATTTTTGAAGCCAATTAGTAGAGAGCTAGGACCACTGAATTGGAGCAGAGCTTACAAAGCAGAGGAGCTGTGCAAAGAAAAAGAATATTATCAGAGATAGCTTTAATGAGCATGTCAGAGGAACACAGGTTATTGATCTTACACACTCAGCCCTCCCAAGCATAAAGAATTACATACTTAGATAGAGTAGGTTCAAAGTAAAGTAAAGGAATATCTTACTCATTTTATTGAAGGTCCAGTTACATTTCCATTCAGAAAGGATGACATCTTTGTTCTTCTTTTGTCTTCCCTAAATTAATTCACATTTAGCCCTATAGCTGTAAGACCTGCCTGTAGAAAGGGGAATTCCAAGCCTACCACATGGCCCCCAGAAAGATGGAGCAGCACACA
The DNA here is from genome assembly GCF_035149785.1 of Candoia aspera. Classification (NCBI taxonomy): domain Eukaryota; kingdom Metazoa; phylum Chordata; class Lepidosauria; order Squamata; family Candoiidae; genus Candoia; species Candoia aspera. The sequence continues at coordinate 111,960,190 of NC_086156.1, read as the reverse complement.
GCCGTGCACATAGCGCCCAGTCTTGAAGAAGGATGAAGAGAGAAAAGTGGAATTGGGAGTGGAACTATCAGCTTCCTCTGAAACATGAAGAGTTGCATCATGGGATGGACTCAATTTACATGCTAATGCACATGCTAATGAGGCATGCTGGATTGGCTAGTACCTCCAACAATTTTCTGGCATTGGCCCCCTTCCTCGGTGTCACACCACACCAAACTATTTGAGGTCTTACAGCATCCTAATTTTATTACCTGGCTACATTGCTACTGCTAACAGGGGAATATGATTTTAAACATATTTAAACTTTCAAATACCTATATATATCTCTGTTTGTGTGAGTGTGTGGGTCTGTGTATACAATTGTGTGTGTCTGTGTGTCTGTGTGTGTCTGTGTTTAGAGAGAGAGAGAGAGAGAGAGAGATTGGGAGGGAGACAGAGAAATATATACACAGAAAATCAAACAACTGTAAAGAAAGAGCCATAGGGTGGATCTGGGTCTCAAGAGAGATTAAATTAAGGTTGAACTGAAAAACCAATAAAAGAATTAAGAATTCTAATTATTGAATCCAATTTTGTATTTCTAGAGATTTCTGGAGAGCAGAACTAGTGAGCACTTTGCCTTTCACACCTTTCAGTAGTTTTTCTCTTCTTTTGCTTTGTTTAAACTATTCTTTTTTTTTTTTTTTTTCTGTTCAGATTTTCCACTTTCCTCCCATCCAAATGGAAAACAGCTGCCACAATGGCCAGGCCAAGATCATATCATCGTTCCACTTGGCTCTCAGGCAGCTTTCTCAGGTCCCTCTCAAGTCTCCTGGGAAAATGCAGTTTTCTGGGGCTGAGCTGACTTGCATAGTAGCTCTGACCAAGGGAAGGTTCTTGCCAGGCTTCAGACTCACTTCCTCTCACTGTGTCTCCTGCACAGTAATAGACTGCTGTGTCCTCCGGCTTCAGACTGTTCATTTGCAGATAGACTTGGCTTTTGGAGTTGTCCCTGGAGATGGTGAAGCGTCCCTTGACTTTGGCAGAGTAGTGAGTACCAGAATTTGGCCATATGAGTGCCACCCATTCGAGTCCTTTTCCTGGAGCCTGTCTCACCCAACTCATCCAATGGCTGCTGAAGTCGAAGCCAGAGGCTTGGCAGGAGAGGCGGAGGGACTCTCCAGGCCTTCTCACGTCCCCTCCAGACTCCACCAACTGGACCTCAGACTGGACACCTACAAAGAAATGTGTTTTGGTGAAACCTCCTATATACAAAAACAGCAAATTGAAGTAAATTCTATAGAGAAGTCAGAATTACCTCTGAGGACTACTACTAAGGACACCAGGTTTAGCCACAGGATCATTTTTGCCCCCACTAATGAACAAAGGGGAAATACAGGAAAGGATTCAGGAAAGTGCACAAACTTTGTGTTGGTGGGGGTAGCATGAAGGGGAAACCACGGGGCTCCTTTAAAGGGGAAATGGTGTCCTGATTTACATATCGCTCGGGATAAAAGAGCCCCTCAGGGCATTGGGGTGTGATTTCTTTGCACACAGCTTTCACATATGAATTTGAATGGATGGAAACATCTCAGAACAATCAAGCAAGACTTTTTTATTGTTATTATCAGTACATACAAAAAAGGAGAGAATTAGATGAGAATAAGTAAAGCAAGATCTGATTAAATCTCATTAGTTGGGGAAAGTGTTTCAAGACGAGAAAAATAAACCATGTGCTGAAAATCATTTAAACAGCCCTGTTAGAGACTGAACAGGAAAAGAAGGCCACATCTGAGTCCAGGATCTTTGCTCCACAGTTCTTCCCTTGACCATGTTCTTTGAAGAAACCCAAAACAACGGAATGTAGACCAAGCCATAAGGCACAATTTGCAAGGCAGAGTGGAATTGCACTTATAAGTCGAAGTTGCAAAATCAGAATCAAAGAAATCCAGTCAAATTAGCAATAGCTGGACCCTGTGGAGTCTTTTTTGTTCTATTAGCTTGGTTTTCACTCAGCAGTTGGATGGATTTTAGATACTGGGGTTGGTGATGGTGGTGACTAGTTTTTATGGTGATTTCATTGGCTGCTAGCTGCCAAGGTTGATTCTGCAAGATGGGCAGCCATAAAAATCGAAATAATAATAATGGCAAGTCCCACATTAATATTAACCTGACCAAATACCCTCTCTTTGTGAGTGAGACACAGAAATACATCTCTGTTTTCCAAAGAATTCTGTTTGCTCATTATTTAGCAGCACCCATCTGTTGTCAACTCAGACATGGCCAGAGTGAAGACTGTGGCTTCTTGAGATGTGGCTTTTCTTTTTCAGTGATCTCTTAGGAAAGTGAGAGTAAATATAAACTGTCCTCCAAAATGAGACAAAGTCTGCAGACAATTGCTTTATTCCTCTGCCCCACCCCCACCCCACACATAGGGAAAGCGATTCAGTGTGACAACACTGCCCCCTGCTGTAAAATGGGAGGAGGGGAGACATCTACTTAATTTTCCAAGGAGATTCTTGCCTTCAAAAATAGGAATTATGGCTAAGAAGAAATGAAGGATCTCCAGGAGATCTAAGCAGGTTTAGGGAGAAATCCGAAGCTGATCTTCCATTATATTATAGGAAATTGCTTTCGATGGGTTACTTTCTGCGAGATTGTATTTTCTCGAAATGGGGGGGGGGTCTTCTCTTTTCTCTTAAATCTCATAAATTCATAGAATGAATTAGTTAGGAAAAACCTTCTAGGTCATCTCATAGAAACCGTCCTTAAGAGGTGGCCATCCCGGTCCTGTCTGCAGACCTGCCACCAAAAGAGACTGCTCTACCCACACTGAGCCAAGCTTGACCTGTCCCTCCCTCATCCAAGGTTCCCTCTAGGCACACAGGACGGCAGCATTGATCATCTGTCAAAATCTGGTCTGTACTAGTTTTGAGTCTCTGTTGAGAGCAGAATAATTCTTATGGTCCCTGCTGTTGAGAAATTCTATAGAGCTGAGAAGTGTGAAACAGTGAGGGAAGCGGGCATTTCATCCTTAATCTGTATGGAGCAGAGAATTTTGCTCAGTAGAGAGGACCACAAATCATGGATTCCTGGATAATGTAGTTAGAATGAACCCTCCATAAAAGTTTGTTTGAAACTGTAGGAGTTCTTCGAAAATTCCTTTTCCATGGCTTTCACTTTACATATTTCCTTGGATGGGACCCTTTTAATTCAGGCAGATTTTGTGCGCCTCTTCCATATATCACCAAGGGGTTGCTCCAATACGGGCAAGAGAGAAGTCATGGAGAGGCTGAGCAATTTAGCCTGCTGGAGAAAAATGAGCAAAGGACCACCACTCTTTTCATCGCAATTGTTTAGTATAATTTCTATTTTATCCTCATGGAAGCTGCTGGAGAAGTAGGCAAGTTCAAAGGGACAACCACAGGTATTATTTCAGTGATCGTCAGATACGGTATTGTGTGCAAGAGCTCCCAATACCAGGTACCATTACTAGTCTGTTCTAATTGTAGAGGCAGAGGTTCCCTTCGCCTTCAATTCAAGAAGAGAATATCTTGTCAGGCTTCCGATTTCCTCCAGCAATCCAGAGGTTTGGCCGGAGAGATGGAGGGACTCTCCAGGCCTCCTCACGTCCCCTCCAGACTCCACCAACTGGCCCTCTGACTGGACACCTACAAAGAAAGGTGTTTTGGTGAAATCTCCCATATACAACAATTAAGATGGAAAGAACCTGAATAGGGAAGACACAATTACCTCTGAGGACTGCTAGGAAGGACACCAAGTTCAGCCACAGGATCATTTTTGCTCCCTCTAAGGAATGGGGGGAACTGATAAGAAAGGATTTGGGAAAGAGCAGAAACTTTGTGCTGGTGGGTGTAGCCTGAAAAGGAAGCCATGGGGCTCCTTTAAAGGCGAAATTGTGCCTTGATTTGCATGTCGCTGGGAATAAAAGAGCCTCTCAGGGCTTTGCCGTAAATATGTCTTTGCACACAACATTTCAAATAAACTTCCAGATTAAAAAAAAAAATCAAGACAGTCATGGATTATTATTATTGTTTTTTTTTTAATATTACTATTAAAAAATTCAGAGTAAGTAAAGCAAGGTTTGATAATACCGGTGCAGTTCCGGAAAGTGTTTATATATAAGAGGAGGAAAACATCCACTGAAAATTATTTAAACAGCCACGTGAGAGACCGAACATAAAAAGGATGGCACATCTGAGATCATCATGTTTGCTCCTCAGCGGTTCCCTCAGCCACGTTCTTTGACGAAACCCAAAACAACTAATGCAGACCAAGCCTTAAGGCACCATCATAAGCCACATTTGATTTGCACTTAGATGTCCAAGTCACAAAATCAGAATCAAATCACAGCCAAGGGAGAAATAGCTGGACATTGTGCGGTCTTTTTTTGTTTAGTACATTGGTTTTTAATTTGGCAGTTGTGTGGATTTTATATATTGATTTTTTGGATGGCAATTTTGTATGATGATTTTAAGAGCTGCTCGTTGCCCAGAGTTGTTTCCACAAGATGGGAAGCCATACAAACTGAAATAATAATTCTAATTATCTCATGCTACTTCTGTTAATTTTAATGCTACCATGTCCACTCTCTCTGTAACCAGAGAAATACGAATATCGTACTTATAGTCTCCAAAAATTCATTTTGCTCTACATTTAGCAAAGCACATCTGCTGTGGAAAGGAGTATTGTCGACATGGCTTCATGGTGAGGGTTGGTTATTTATTTATTTAGTTCTCAAATTTCTCACCGACCATCTCCTCCGACCGGAGGGACTCTGGGCTGTTTCTAATACAGAACAATAAGTATACAATAGAATTCTAATAAATATACAATAAAATTCTAATAAAATCCCACTAAAAATAAAACTAAAATTACAACAATTTATTAACTACCCCACCTCGTGAAATCCAGATGGCTGTGATCTCCTTCAGTCATTATGTAGGAAGGGCCCTTCAAGGCACTAGCCAACCCCAAGTATGTTCATTCTCCTCCCTGCCCAAGCCTGGTGGCAGAGCCAGGTCTCCAACTTCCTCCGGAAGGCCAGGCGCGATGGGGCTAATCTCACCTCCGGGGGCAAGATGTTCCAAAGGGCGGGCGCTACTGCCCAGAAGGCCCACCTCCTGGACCCTGCCAGATGGAATTCTCTTGTCGATGGGGGCCGTAGCATGCCCTCTCTGCATGATCGGGTGGGACGGGCTGATGAAGTCGGGAAGAGGCGGTCCCTCAGCTAACCTGTTCTTGAGGGTATATACGTATATGTATATGTGTATTCATGAATATTTATAGGTTCTGGATTTTGTAGTGTTTAGAACTCCACCCTTTAATGTGGAAGACTGGGGTTCGAATCCCAGCTGGTACCTACCTTAGCAGGAGGGGTGCTTGGGCAGAGAGACCCTCAAGTTTCCACCGCCTACCTCAGAGTTGAGAGTGACCGGAACTAAGAGAGGGTGGCTCGGGCGTTGCCCAGATTGACCAGGTCCTCATCAGAGGTTGGGGAAGCAGGACAGTCCGACAATAAGTTCTACTGGGAGAAACCATAGATGGGTGAGACCAGAGAATCTGGAGTGGATGGAATGCCACTACAGCAGAGGAGCTAATGAGAGGGGATATATGAAAGGGCTGAGTGAACGTCCTTCGTGATGGGATTCCTGGAAGCTTGGTATGCAAGACAGACATCCATAGGCACCTAGAGATGAAGGTCATTTGCACACCATTTAAGAGAGGCAAGAAAAAAGCTAGAAAGGAAGAAACAGAGCAGAATACCTCCAGCCAGCAATCAACACCCAAATAAGCAGGGATTACCACCAAGATTAACACCAGACAAGCTTTCAAGCAGGAAAGGATCCCCTAATCAATCAAGGAACTGGCAACTCAGAAGAACAACCAGGCAGCAAACTGTTCCATCAAGGAACTACCCGGGGGGAAACTGCACCCCACCAACACTGACAGGGCAACCTACTGTGTCTCAGCAAAGAGCGAGCCCCACTCCCTTCGAGCACTGAAGGTGTTGCCTAGTCAGGTAAGGAAATGCCTGCAAGGAAACAGCCAAGTTCAGGGAAGACGAAGGACTCCACAGTTCAGCCCTGAGCTACCAATATTCTCTTCCACTGGTACTCATCAACCCTCGCTGGAGATTGTTCTCAAGCACTCCATGCTGCCCTGCTGAGTTGGCTTTTGGAATTGGCCCTGGAGATGGTGAAGTGTCCCTTCCCTTTGTCGAAGGAGCAGGTTCCTCTCTCCCCCACAGCCCATTCCAGCCCCTTTTTATGACACTGTCGGACCCATTGAATGTCATTTTTTGAATAAAAAAAGGAATGACCTGCACGAAAGAACTTTGAGAAGGTTTGGTAAGCTAGAGACACTCAATGTGGACTTAACTGCGGAACAAGTATGCAGATTAGGAGTTCAGACTAACGAACCTAAATGCATCATCCAGGTCTCAAAGCTGAAATCCCAGAAAACATATTGGAAACCTTTGCAGAGCCCCTTATTAATTGGGGGTTTAGCTCAGCAGTTGCATCGATTTCACACATTGGGCGTGTTTTTGACTGTAACAGGGACCTGGGGTCTAACTCCAAAACATCTGGAACACCGCTTGAAGACCATCGGCCTTGACAAAATCACCACCAGTCAATTGCAAAAGGCAGCTTTCCTTGGAACAGCTTCCATCCTACAACAATATCTTTAATATTATTAAAATAAAGCATCTGCCCATCCCAGGTCCTTCGGAATGAGTTGATAAGAGGCCAAGATTGCCACCCAGTCTAAATATCTGGCTGACCATGAGAAGAACCTTAACAATAGTCCAATTATGACCTATTTATCCCCGATGGCAATCTAACCAAATGATATAACTAGAGTCAAAGTAGCGTGGGCTGGGGAATCACACTAATGGGCTCATCGCACCTCCAGATTAATAGAAATGAAAGTAGATTGAATAAAAATGAAGGACCTGCATGAAAGAACTTTGAGAAGTTCTTGCCACGCAGAGACGATCAAAGAGTATTGAACTGTGGAACAAGAATACAGATTAGGAGTTCTGACTAACGAATCTAAATGCATCATCCAGTACATGCCATAACTGCCGAAGGGAAAACCAGAAGCTTGCCTGGAGAGATGCCGGGACTCTCCAGGCCTTCTAACATTCCCTCCAGACTCTAGCAGTGGCATCTCAGATGGGACAGCTGGAGAAAAAGGAGATTTTGTGAGCTCTCCAGCAAAGAGGGAGAAGGAGAAGAGAGTTATATAGTCCTCCTGTGCTGGAAAAAAGTACACTTTAGAAAGGGATCCTAAGATGTGCATTGCCAGCACTTGCTCTCTGAGGTTAAAACCCTCTTCCACTCATTGAACTCACAGATGCATGCACCTAACCTCATGATATGGCTACCAATAATCCTCTAGAGAGAAGCAAGGCTCAAAAGAGTATTTCCCAAATTGAGGCTGAGTTGGCGGATATACAGGATTGCAACAGGAGAAATAAATGAAGGATTAAAGGTATGTCAGAGAAAACTTGACACCCAGTGTGACTCCTTCTCTCACCATTAAAAGAAAGGACAAGCTGCATTGTTTGCAGTGGCTTCAAGGCCGGTCCAAAAGCAGATGTGGACATATAGGGCTGCTAATGTCAGAGGGAGAGAGAGAGATGTCCTAAAAAGAGCAGGCCATGGAAATAGGTTGAGTGACAGGTATTCTGATGAACAGTTCTGCATACAGGGATCTAATTAATCGAGGGGAGTAGCTGTTCTTCCCAACGCTGGCTTATATTGCAGGGGTCAAAGAGGCTAAGTAATAGGAAAGGGGGATACATGTTTCCAGAAGGGAAACTGCATCCCCCAGGAGAGGTAAGAAAAGGAAATGGACAAACTCCATGAGTAAGTCTGTGAACTGTGCCTGGGAAGGGTTTTGGCAGCCATTTGACTGAAAGGCCAAAAAAGCAGTTTCTGGAATGACAGCAGGAAGCAGAACCCTGAAGTTTGAAAGAAATTAATATGGGGTTCTGAAGAATTGTGTGTGCTGAAATGAGAGGGGGGTTCAGGAAAGAGTGGACTGAGGAAACATCAGCCTGGATGGAGTCCGAAATTGAGGTGAGGGACTGATTATATGGACATAAAGAGAAGAGGCTGGTTCTTCCAGAAATAAGGAATTAAGGGTGAACTGCAAAATGAAGGCATGAAGGAAGAAACCTAATTAATGACGCTGTATTTTTGTTTTCAGAGACGTTTGCAGAGCTGTTGGGTGAAATGAGCAGTTTTGATTGGCTTCCGATTCGCTTCCTCTCACTGTGTTAGCTGGGCAGTAATAGACTGCCATGTCCTTTGGTTTGAGGTGGTTCATTTGCAGGTACGGCTGGTTCTTGGCATTGTCCCTGGCGACGGTGAAGCATCCCTTCACTTCATCTAGTAGAACTTTCCACTGGGATCAGTATAAATGAATGCCACCCATTCCAGCCCTTTTCCAGGAGCCTGTCTCACCCAGCCCATGTGGCAGCTGCTGAAGGTGAAGCCAGCGGCCTGGCAGGAGAGACAAAGGGACGCTCCAGGTCTCCTTACGCCCTCTCCAGACTCCACCAACTGGACCTGAGATTGGACACCTAAAAAGAAAGATAGCTTAATAAGGCCTCCTGCAGGTAAACACAAAACAAGGAGGAAAAACCCCTCTGTCTGGAGGGGAAAATAATACCTCTGAGGATTGCTAATAACCACATGAGGTTTAGCCAGGGTGTCATTTTTGCTTGCTCTAAAGATTGGAGGATTCCTACTGATGGGAAAACATTCAGACAAGCACTCAAACTTCCTGTTCTTGGGTGTAGCAGGAGAGCAGGATGATAAGGCTGCTTTGAACAGGAAGCTGTCACTGAACTTACATAGCCCTCAGGATAAAAGAGCAAAGGGCTGCTTTGAAATTCTAGAGCTCCTTCAACTGATATTTCAGACATGGTCTTCGAATGCTGAACAAGGCCCAACACCAGTCAAGGCAGATTTTTTTCTTCTTCTTTAGGAAATATATGAAGCAGCAGGTTAATCTTATAGGAAGTAAAACCATGTCTTGCCACATTAGATATCATACAACATCTGGACCCTCCTACAACATCTGGACCCTTGGACTTCGCTTCACTGCTTACACGGCCTTGGCCAACTGTTTGGTTCCTTCACGAGTTCCTCAGGAAAGTTTGCGACTGCCTCCCTCGTATATTGTGTTGAGTGGCCTGGGACAGGACACACGGGGCCATCTCCATGAGTCTTCGCCACCCACCACGAGAATCATCAGCCTCAGAACTGGAGGAATTCCTGGTTTCAGTGACCTGCCCCTCCCACCATGGGCAATGGGATTCTGTGGGATGGCGCTGCCCCTGGTGGCAGGATGAGCAGAAGCAGGCCCGGCTCTCCAGCGAGATGCTTGTCTTGCCAAGAGGAAGCGGGTCTGGGATGGCCGGGCTCTGCTCCAGGAAATCGAAGCAGGCCTAGTGGGAAGAAGACAATAGAATAGGAAGGACAAGAGACCTCTTCCAGAAAATTAGAAACATTGGAGGCAAATTCCAGGCAAAAATGGGCATGATCAAAAACAAAGATGGCAAGGACCTAACAGAAGAAGAAGAGATCAAGAAAAGGTGGCAAGAATATACAGAAGACCTGTATAGGAAGGATAACAATATCGGGGATAGCTTTGATGGTGTGGTCAGTGAGCTAGAGCCAGACATCCTGAAGAGTGAGGTTGAGTGGGCCTTAAAAAGAATTGCTAATAACAAGGCAGCAGGAGACGACGACATCCCAGCTGAACTGTTCAAAATCTTGCAAGATGATGCTGTCAAGGTAATGCATGCTATATGCCAGCAAATTTGGAAAACACAAGAATGGCCATCAGACTGGAAAAAATCAACTTATATCCCCATACCAAAAAAGGGAAACACGAAAGAATGTTCAAACTATCGAACAGTGGCACTCATTTCACATGCCAGTAAGGTAATGCTCAAGATCCTGCAAGGGAGACTTCAGCAATTCATGGAGCGAGAATTGCCAGATGCACAATCTGGGTTTAGAAAAGGCAGAGGAACTAGAGACCAAATTGCCAATATCCGCTGGATAATGGAAAAAGCCAGGGGGTTTCAGAAGAACATCTATTTCTGTTTTATTGACTATTCTAAAGCCTTTGACTGTGTGGACCATAACAAATTGTGGCAAGTACTTAGCGGTATGGGGATACCAAGTCATCTTGTATGCCTCCTGAAGAATCTGTATAACGGCCAAATAGCAACAGTAAGAACAGACCACGGAACAACGGACTGGTTTAAGATTGGGAAAGGAGTATGGCAGGGCTGTATACTCTCACCCTACCTATTCAACTTGTACGCAGAACACATCATGCGACAAGCTGGCCTTGAGGAATCCAAGGCTGGAGTTAAAATCTCTGGAAGAAACATTAACAATCTCAGATATGCAGATGATACCACTTTGATGGCTGAAAGTGAAGAGGAACTGAGGAGCCTTATGATGAAGGTGAAAGAAGAAAGTGCAAAAGCTGGCTTGCAGCTAAACCTCAAAAAAACCAAGAGTATGGCAACCCGCTTGATTGATAACTGGCAAATAGAGGGAGAAAATGTAGAAGCAGTGAAAGACTTTGTATTCCTAGGTGCAAAGATTACTGCAGATGCTGACTGCAGTCAGGAAATCAGAAGACGCTTAATCCTTGGGAGAAGAGCAATGACAAATCTCGATAAAATAGTTAAGAGCAGAGACATCACACTGACAACAAAGGCCCGCATAGTTAAAGCAATGGTGTTCTCCGTAGTAACATATGGCTACGAGAGCTGGACCATAAGGAAGGCTGAGCGAAGGAAGATTGATGCTTTTGAACTGTGGTGTTGGAGGAAAATTCTGAGAGTGCCTTGGACTGCAAGAAGATCAAACCAGTCCATCCTCCAGGAAATAAAGCCAGACTGCTCACTTGAGGGAATGATATTAAAGGCAAAACTGAAATACTTTGGCCACATAATGAGAAGACAGGACACCCTGCAGAAGATGGTGATGCTAGGGAGAGTGGAAGGCAAAAGGAAGAGGGGCTGACCAAGGGCAAGATGGATAGATGATATTCTAGAGGTGACGGACTCGTCCCTGGGGGAGCTGGGGGTGTTGACGACCGACAGGAAGCTCTGGCGTGGGCTGGTCCATGAAGTCACGAAGAGTCGGAAGCGACTAAACGAATAAACAACAACACAAAAAACCCAATCAACTTCTCTTTCCTCTTAAATGCCCACCACTGGCCTGTCTGGATGCAAGACATGCTTCAGACCATCCAGGGACTCCTGGCTCTGCCCAATCCCTTCCATGCTCCCTTTTGCAGAGGCCTGTAAGGAGGGATGCTCTCCTCTCCCCCCACCCCGCTTCAGCCTTCTCTTTCCCTCAAAGAACACACAGGGGCTGCAGGGCCCATGTCCTGCTCAGCAACTTAAACGTACCCTGCGAAAACTCTCCTCTTTCATCCATGAAATTCACGGATCAAATGTGTGGATGGAGGCAGCTCTGGACAACGGGGGTTTCTGTTTGGCTCCAGGCTGAGCTCCTCTCCTCTAGTCCTGTTTAACGGAAAATGCTATTAGCAGGCAAGCAAGGTTTTGAACTTGGTCCTGGCCTCCCTCTTCCAGCTCTGTCACTGCCTTTTTTGTGCTTGTGGGTTCTTTTCAGGAGAAGAACTTTTTGTGATTTTTTTTTTGGGGGGGTATAGTCTTTAACAAATTCAGTGTACCAGTTCAAATTGTGGCTCATGGATGAACTTGCAGAGCAGCTCTGAGCAATGGGAGGTTTTTGCCAGGCTTCAGACTCACTTCCTCTCACTATGTCTCCCACACAGTAATAGACAGCCGAGTCCTCTGGCTTCAGGCTGTTCATTTGCTGATAGATTAGGCTTTTGGAGTTGTCCCTGGAGATGGTGAAGCATCCCTTCACTTTGTCCGAGTAGTAAATGCTAACTGAATTGTAGGTCATCCATGCCACCCATTCCAGCCCTTTTCCAGGGGCCTGTCTCACCCAGCCCATGGCATAACTGCTGAAGCTGAATCCGGAGCCTTGGCAGGAGAGACGGAGGGACTCTCCAGGCCTTCTCACGTCCCCTTCGGACTCCACCAACTGGCCCTCTGACTCGGCACCTAGAAACAAAAGGTGTTTTGGTGAAATCTCCTGTATACAAGTATTAAGATGGAAAGGACCTGAATACGATAGAAACAATTACCTCTGAGGACTGCTAGTAAGGACACAAAGTTCAGCTACAGGATCATTTTTGCTCCCTCTAATGATTGGAGAGGAATTGACAGGTGAGGATTTGGGAAACTGCACAAACTTTCTGTTGGTGGGTGTAGCCTGAAAAGAGAAACCATGGGGATACTTTAAAGAGGAAATTGTGACCTGATTTACATATCACTCATCATAAAAGAGCCCCTCGGGACTTTGAGGTATAGATTTATTTCAACACACCTTTCACATACAGGACATAGGAGAAAGGGCAGTTTAGACTGGAATAATTAAAGCAAATCTGACAGAACCTCCTCAATTCAACTAAGGGTTTTAAGGTGACAGGAAGAAATCATGCCCTGAAATTTCCTTAAATAGCCACGTTAGAGCGTCGACATGGAAAGGATGGGACATCGGAGTTCAGGATGTATGGTACACTGTGGTTCCCTTGACCACGTTCTTTGGAAGAAACCCAAATTAAGTGAATGCAGACCAAGCCATAAGACCCAGTTTGTAAGCCAGAGTTGAGTTTTACATAAACATCGAAGTCTGAAAGATGGAATTAAAATAAATAAATAAATAAATAAATCTATTTGAAGGTTTTTTTACTCGGGAACTCTATGGATTACATACTGTATATTGGGGGGGGGGGGCATTCCCATTTTGTATGGGCGTTTTATGGGTTATTAGCTGCCCAGAGTTGATTCATACAAAGACTAATAAAGACGCCTCTCCCACATTTACTCCGTAGACTGAGAAACAGAAATAAATGACTTCTCATTTTCCAAACAATTCAGTTTGTTCTATATTTAGCAAAACACATCTGTTCTCAACTTGGAGGTGGCTTCATGGTGAGGAATGTAATCTCCTGGGATGTTAAATTTCTCTGAATTGCCTTCAGTGATCTCTTAGGAAAATGAGAGTAAATGTAATGATGCCTCCGAAGTGAGACAAGGCCTGTAGACCTTTCCTTTGTTCCCCTCCCCCATCCCCTCCCCACACATATGCAAAGCTCTTCAGTGTCGCAACTCTGCCCCCTGGTGTAAAACCTGAGGAGGGGAGGAATCTCCATAACTTTCCCAGGTGATTCTTGCATTAAGAAGTGGTGATTTTTTTCATTTCTCAGAAGAAATGAAAGAGCTCCAGGGAACTTAAGCCGGCCTAGGGAGTAAGCCAAAGCTGCCCTTTTGTTATATGATAGGAAATTCCTTTTGATGGGTTATTCTATGAGTTACTGTATTTTCTTGAGGTTGTGTATTCTTATTTTTTCTCCTAAATATCATGAATCATATAAAAACGAGTTGGGAAGGACCATCTCGGTCATCTAGTACAAAGCATCCCTGAAAGGTGGGAAGCAGACCCTCTCTGCAGACCTCCAACCAAAAGAGGCTCTTCTAGCCAGATTAAAGCAGGTCCCCCTTGTTCTTCCCTCACCCTCATTTTAGTCTAGGCAGACCGGGTTGGAAGGGCTTATCATTGGTCAAAATCTGCTCTGTACCAATTCTGTAATTTCTCTGATAGGATAATAATTCTTAGCACCTCTTGTCCTTCTTATACCATTCAATTGCAAATGATTTTGCTAAATATGTGACTTAGGGGAAAACATAATTTTATCCTCTTTTTAGTTTTCTTTATTTCTTCAAAATTTATTCCATTTTTCCTAGATAAATTCCATGTGTAGATACAATGGACCATTTTTGGCAGTAACTGATTATGGAGTCCTCCAGAAAAAAAAGAGGCACTCACTGCATTGACCTTCCTCTTTTCCTTGAAGGTATATTCCATTGAGGAGAGGAGAGGAGAGGAGAGGAGAATTGTCCCTTAATTGACAAATGTCCTTGGATAAAGAGTCACTCTCTCCATTCACAAGACAGATTTTTTTGAAACTTTTTGAAATTATGGGCAAGTTCTTTCAGGAAAGCCTATAATGTCAGGACATGAGAAAAAAAAAACAAGTAATGGTTTATGCCTCATTTACGTTCTTGACACTAAGATTGGCAAGCACCCAACAAGACTGATTTAATGGCTTCTTAAGAGACAGAATGGGATGGCCTAGGTGATTTCAGAAGAAAAAGGATGGGAGATTTTTCTATAAATATGGAGTGCCAATAAAACTAGACTTTTTATTTTTATTCATTTATATTTCAGCTTTCATCATCACCAAATCTCACTTGAACAGCATCTCTGTGCATTTTACGATAAAAGTTCATGTGATGTAGACTAAGCCATTGAGAATGATATGCATAGCACAATCGTTGAAGGTCCATATGTCACAAAACCAAGAAATGTGTTTATAACCAACCTTTTGCCAAATGGCTGAGAAAGATAATCAATCACTTTGCCTTCTCCCAATTGGACTGCAAGAAATGCAGGAAAACTAAGGGACAATCTTCTATCATCCCTGAATTTATATATGATTTTGAATAAAGGAGATACACTATCCATTCACATAATATGGATTTTTTTTAAAGAATTTTGAGATTTGGGGCAAGTCCTTATAGGAGTCAAGACAGGAGTGTTGACTTATTCATACCTGGGATAAAGAGCAGGGCTACATTTGATCAAATAGAAATCTAGCATTGCCATGTGGAAGTTGAGGGACTGATTTTCCTTCATCACAGATCGAAAACTACAAGGTGAGACCATAGGAGTTATTTCAATATTTATTTTCCATTTAATTTAATTAATTATTTAAAAAATGTCAGGAAGCATTCCTAGAAGGCCTTCCATCGTGATGCGATGTAAAGTTTGCAGGACATTCCCACAGTCACAGTTGGAATGATTGACCAGCCCCCATTTGTGTTTCCGGTATTGGCGCCTGCCATGAGGAGTATGAATCCGGTTAAGCCCTGTACAGTTTTTCCTTGGGAGATCAAAGTCATAGGGGCAGGAAAGGGGGATACATGTTTCCAGAAGGGAAACTGCATCCACCAGGAGAGGTAAGAAAAGTAAATGGACGTACTCCACTGGTAAGTCTTTTAACTGTACCTGGGAAGGGTTTTGGCAGCCATTTGATTGAAAGGCCAAAAAAGCAGTTTCTGGAATGATAGCTGGAAGCAGAATCCTAAGGTTTGAAAGAAATTAAAATGGGGATATGATAAACTGTGTGGGGGGAAATGAGAGGGGGGTTCAGAAATGACTGGACTGAGGAAACATCAGCCTGGATGGAATCAGAAATCGAGGTGAGGGACTGATTAATGGCAGAAAAGAAAAGAGTCTGGTTCATCCAGAAAGAATGATTTAAGGCTGAACTGCAAATTGAAGACACGAAGGAAGAATCCTAATTAATGAAGCTAAATTGTTATTGCCAAAGAAATTTGGAGAACAGCCCTGAGGAACAGGTAGTTTTTGCCAGGCTTCAGACTCACTTCCTCTCACTGTGTCCCTCGCACCGTAATAGACTGCCGAGTCCTCCAGCTTCAGGCTGTTCATCTGCAGATACAGCTGGCTTTTGGAGTTGTCCCTGGAGATAGTGAACCGCCCCTTGACTTTATCCGAATAATAAATTGGAGATGAGGATCTACCAATCACTGCCACCCATTCCAGCCCTTTTCCAGGGGCCTGTCTCACCCAGCTCATCCAATAGCTGCTGAAGGGGAAGCCAGAGACTTGGCAGGAGAGGCGGAGGGACTCTCCAGGCCTTCACAGGTCCCCTCCAGACTCCACCAACTGTTCCTCAGACTGAACATCTAAAAAGAAAGATAGCTTTATAAGGCCTCCTGCAGGTAAACACAAAACAAGGAGGAAAAACCCCTCTCTCTGGAGGGGAAAATAATACCTCTGAGCACTGCTAATAACAACATGAGGTTTACCAGAGTGTCATTTCTGCTTGCTCTAAAGATTGGAGGATTCCTACTGATGGGAAAACATTCAGACAAGCACTCAAAGTTCGAGTTCATGAGTGTAGCAGGAGAGCAGGATGATATGGCTGCTTTGAACAGGAAGCTGTCACTGAATTTATATAGCCCTCAGGATAAAAGAGCCACATGCTGCTTTGTTCTTGGAGAGTTTCTTCAAGTGACATTTTAGACATGGTCTTTGAATGCTGAACAAGTCCCAACACCAGTCAAGGCAGTTTTTTTTTTTTAATCCTTAACAAATATATGAAGCAGCAGGTCTATCTTATGGGAGGTACAGTAAAACCATGTCTTAAAGGCCATGTGTCTCATTTGAGCAGGAAACTGCTCCTGAATTTGCATAGCCTTCTGGATCAAAATGCCGGTCTCTGCTCTGACGTTCTAGATTCTCATGAAGTTTTATAGCGCGGATGAGGTTTGGATTATGAACAGGTTCTGACTTCCTTTCCTCACAGCAAATACGATTGGCAGCTTAACAAAGGTCCTGCATTTGTTCCCAGCTTCTCTCTTCCACCTCTGTGTTTTCATGTGCTTTTTTTTTTTTCTTTTCCAGGGAGAATATTTTTCTGCTTTTTTTTTTTTTTTGGTATGATTCTTCACAACTGCAGTGTACCAATTCAAAGTGTGGTTCATGAATGAACTTGCAGAGCTGCTCTGAGAAATAGCAGGTTTTTGCCCGGCTTCAGACTCACTTCCTCTCAGTGTGTATCTTGCACAGTAATAGACTGCCGAGTCCTCCGGCTTCAGGCTGTTCATTTGCAGATAGAGTTGGCTTTTGGAGTTGTCCCTGGAGGTGGTGAAGCGTCCCTTCACTTTGTCCAAGTAGGAAATGGTACCTGAAGTGTAGCTTATGTAAGCCACCCATTCCAGTCCTTTTCCAGGTGCCTGTCTCACCCAGTCCATGTCAGAGCTGCCGAAGTCGAATCCAGAGGCTTGGCAGGAGAGATGGAGGGACTCTCCAGGCCTCCTCACATCCCCACCGGACTCCACCAACTGGCCCTCAGACTGGGCACCTACAAAGAAAGGAATTTGGGTGAAATCTCCTGTATAAAATAATTAAGCTGAAAAGGACCGGAATATGATAGAAACAATTACCTCTGAGGACTGCTAGGAAGGACACCAAGTTCAGCCACAGGATCATTTTTGCTCCCTCTAATAATTGGAGGGGAATTGACAGGTGAGGGTTTTGGAGACTGCAGAAACTTTGTGCTGATGGGTGTAGCCTGAAAAGAGAAACCCTGGGGCTCCTTTAAAGGGGAAATTGTGGCCTGATTTACATATTGCTCAACATAAAAGAGCCCCTCAGGGCATTGAGGTAAAGATGTCTTTCAACACACCTTTCACATACAGGACATAGAAGAAAGGGCAGCTTTACACTGGAATAAGCTTCTGACAGAAGCTCCTCATTTTAAGTAAGGGTGTTAAGGTAACAGGAAGAAATCATGCCCTGAAATTTCCATAAACAGCCAAGTTAGAGCTGGACATGGAAAGTATGGCACATCGGAGTTCAGAATGGTTGCTCCACAGTTGTTCCCTTGACCACGTTCTTTGGAAGACACCCAAAATAAGTGAATGCAGACCAAGCCATAAGGCCCAATTTGTAAGCCACTTTTGAATTTTGCATACACAGTGAAGTCTGAAAGTTGGGATTAAAAAAAGTAAATATATCTGAAGCCTGTAGGGTGTTCCTGATTAGTTTGGTTTTTTACTTGGCAACTCTATGGATTACATACTGTATATTGGGGTGGTGGGGGTGGTGGTGGTTCCCATTTTGTATGGTCTTTTTATGGGTTATTAGCTGCCCAGAGATCATTC
Organism: Candoia aspera; assembly: GCF_035149785.1. Classification (NCBI taxonomy): domain Eukaryota; kingdom Metazoa; phylum Chordata; class Lepidosauria; order Squamata; family Candoiidae; genus Candoia; species Candoia aspera. Next base: position 111,942,294 of record NC_086156.1, on the reverse strand, counting down.
ATACGAATACTAATAAAAATATTTCTACACTTAGTCCGTGGACTGAGAAACACGAATAAATGACTTTTCATTTTCCAAACCATTCAGTTTGTTCTATATTTAGGAAAGCACATCCGTTCTCAACTCGAATGTGGCTTCATGGTGAGAAATGTAATATCTTGGGATGTTAAATTTCTTTGAATTGCCTTCAGTGGTTTCTCAGGAAAATGAGAGTAAAAGTAATGATGCCTCCGAAGTGAGACAAGGCCTGTAGACCCTTCCTTTGGTCCCCTGCCCCTGCCCCTCCCCCACCCCCTCCCCCACCCCACACATATGCAAAGCTCTTCAGTGTGGCAACTGCCCCCTGGTGGAAAACCTGAGGAGGGCAGGCATCTACTTAACTTTCCAAGCAGATTCTTGCATTAAGAAATGGTAATTAGGGCTCCGAAGAAATGAAAGAGCTCCAGGGAACGTAAACTGGTTTAGGGAGAAATCCAAAGCTGCTCTTTTGTTATATAATAGGAAATTCCTTTTGATGGGTTATTCTATGAGATACTGTATTTTCTGGAGATTGTGTATTCTTATTTTTTCTCCTAAATATCATGAAATCATGTAAAAACGAGTAGGGAAGGACCATCTCGGTCGTCTAGTACAAACCTTCTCTAACTGGTGGGGAGCCAGACCCTCTCTGCAGACCTCCAACCAGAAGAGGCTGTTCCAGCCAGATTGAAGCAGGTCCACCTCGGTCTTCCCTCGCCGTCGTTTTACTCCAGGCAGACCGAGTTGGAAGGGCTTATCATTGGTCAAAATCTGCTTTGTACCAGTTCTGTATTCCCTCTGATAGGAGAATAATTCTTCTTCCCTCTTGTGCTTCTTCTACCATTCATTTGCAAGAGATTTTGCTAAATATGAGACTTAGAGGAAAACATAATTTTATCCTGTTTATATTTTTCTTTATTTCTTCAAACTGTATTCCACGTTTTTTACAAAAATTCCATCTCTACATTCACAGGACCACTTTTGGCCATTTCCTACCCTTAAATTAAAGCAGAAGCTGTCACTGAATATACAGTCCTCAGGATAAAAGAGGCATTCAGTGCATTGACCATCCACCTTTCCTTGAAGGTATATTTCACACAAGAGAGAGGGGAGAGGAGAGGAGAGGAGAGGAGAGGAGAGGAGAGGAGAGGAGAGGAGAGGAGAGGAGAATTGTCCCTTAATTTACAAATATCTTTGGATAAAGAGTCACTCTCTCCATTCACATGGCAGATTTCTTTGAAACTCTTTTGAAATTATGGGCAAGTTCTCTCAGGAAAGCCTATAATGTCAGGACATGAGAAATAAAACACGTGATGGTTTATGTATCATTTAAGTTCTTGACACTAAGATTGGCAAGCACCCAACAAGAATTATTTAATGGCTTCTTAAGAGTCAGAAAGGGATGGCCTAGGTGATTTCAAAAGTAAAAGGATGGGAGATTTTTCTATAAATATGGAGTGCCAATAAAACTAGACTTTTTATTTTTATTCATTTATATTTCAGTTTTCATCATCACCCATCTCACTTGAAGAGCATCTCTGGACATTTTGCCAGAAAAGATCATGTGATGTAGAATAAACTACTGATAATGATAAGCATAGCACAATCGTTGATGGTCCGCACGTCGCAAAGCCAAGAAATTTGTTTATAACCAACCTTTTCCCAAATGGCTGAGAAAGATCATCATTCACTTTGCCTTCTCCCAGTTGGAATGCAAGAAATGCATGAAAACTGAAGTACAATCTTCTATCATCCCTGAATGTATATATAATTTTGGATAAAGGAGATACACTCTCTATTCACATAATGTGGATTTTTTTTTAAAGAATTTTGAGATTTTGGGCAAGTCCTTATAGGAGTCAAGACAGGAGTGTTGAATTATTTGTACCTGAGCAGGGCTACATTTGATCAAATAGAAATCTAAAATTGCCATGTGGAAGTTGAGGGGCTTATTTTCCTTCATCCCAGATCGAAAACTACAGGGTGAAACCATAGGAATTATTTCAATATTTATTTTCCATTTAATTTCCCTGTTGAGCAAAGAGGCTGAGCAATTACAATCTTCCCCCCACACGGATGGTAGTGGAGGGGATGGCAGGTCGAGGCATCCCTGGGTGGGGAGGGGGTGGCAGCAGGAACTGCCAGGCAGCTACCAAAGGCAGGAAGAGAGTCCAAACTCAACGGACCCAGGAGGATTCTGGGAGAGGATCTCTGCAATTCCCAAAGTTCGGTTTCTTGGCTCTTCCCGGCGGTGGGGAGGGAGTATCAGGATTAAGGGAATTGAATATCTATTAATATAGAAGGGAAGACAAATGAGCATCATATAGAAAAGAATTTAACTGAGGAGTTTGTTGTTGTTTATTCGTTTAGTCGCTTCCGACTCTTCGTGACTTCATGGACCAGCCCACGCCAGAGCTTCCTGTCAGTCGTCAACATCCCCAGCTCCCCCAGGGACGAGTCCGTCACCTCTAGAATATCATCCATCCACCTTGCCTTTGGTCGGCCCCTCTTCCTTTTGCCTTCCACTCTCCCTAGCATCAGCATCTTCTCCAGGGTGTCCTTTCTTCTCATTATGTGGCCAAAGTATTTCAGTTTGGCCTTTAATATCATTCCCTCAAGTGAGCAGTCTGGCTTTATTTCCTGGAGGATGGACTGGTTGGATCTTCTTGCAGTCCAAGGCACTCTCAGAATTTTCCTCCAACACCACAGTTCAAAAGCATCGATCTTCCTTCGCTCAGCCTTCCTTATGGTCCAGCTCTCGCAGCCATATGTTACTACGGGGAACACCATTGCTTTAACTATGCGGACCTTTGTTGTCAGTGTGATGTCTCTGCTCTTAACTATTTTATCGAGATTTGTCATTGCTCTTCTTCCAAGGATTAAGCGTCTTCTGATTTCCTGACTGCAGTCAGCATCTGCAGCAATCTTCGCACATAGAAATACAAAGTCTTTCACTGCTTCTACATTTTCTCCCTTTATTTGCCAGTTATCAATCAAGCTGGTTGCCATAATCTTGGTTTTTTTGAGGTTTAGCTGCAAACCAGCTTTTGCACTTTCTTCTTTCACCTTCATCATAAGGCTCCTCAGTTCCTCTTCGCTTTCAGCCACTGAGGAGAGATGGCGGTATTCAGAGAATCTAATGGGATTGAACTGAAATATTCATCAAGGAAGAAATGTAGGTAATGAGTCCGTATTTGTACCTCTCAAGAAATGTTAATGTTTTTGTAAATATATATATAAAAGCTTCCTAGTACATTCTCTTGCCCTAATATTTCCTTCCCCCTGTCATGGATTCTTTTTAAACTATTCCCAATTTGATTGCCTCAGGCTCAAAAGATCCCCCCAAAGCAGCAGAACATATGACAACTGGAGTTTTTAACTTAATTCATTTCATTCATTCATTTCCTGTCATGCTTTTATTATTTTTTTTATTATTATTAATAACTCAAGGCATAGCAAATACTTCCTTTCTCTGTGTCTCCTGCAAAGTAATAGATTGCTGTGTCCTCTGGCTTCAGGCTGCTCATTTGCAGATACAGCTGGCTGCGGGAATCGTCCCTGGAAATGGTGAAATGCCCCTTCACTTTGTCCAAGAAGTAGGTTTCTCCATCATAATCTACCATTGCAACCCATTCCAGCCCTTTTCCCGGGGTCGTCTCAGCCAGTGCATGTTGGAGCTGCTGTAGTCAAAGCCGGAGGCTTGGCAGGAGAGACGGACGGATTCTCCAGGTCTTCTCAGGTTCTCTCCATACTCCAGCACCTGGACCTCGGACTGAACTCCTAAAAAAAACAGTTGTTTCAATAAGCTCTCCTGTATACAAGAATTAAAATGGAAAGAAACTTTAAATAGAGGGGAGAATTACCTCTGAGGACTGCTAGGAAGGACACCGAGTTCAGCAAGAGGAATATTTTTCCTCCCTTGAATGAATGGAGGGAAATTGACAGAAAGGATTCAGGAAAGGGCACCAACCTTGTGTTGGTGGGTGTAGTCAGAAAAGGGAAACCATGGGGCTCCTTTAAAGGGAAAAGGGGTCCAAATTTCCATATAACTTGGGATAAAAGAGCCCCTCAGTGCATTGATGTCATAGATTTCCTTGAACACATCTGACACTGGTGATTTTCAAGATAACTTTCCAGTCCTATGAAAAGTGAACACAAGGGATTTATTTATTTATTTTTGTTTTTATTTTGCTGTGAGGAGATAGGAGAATGGGCAGGTTTACCTAAGATTAATTAAAACAAGGTCCTGCAAAATTTCACCACTTCTGAAATGTGATTCAAGGTAACAGAGAATGAACATGCACTAAGAATTTTTGAAAGAGAAATGAACAGATCCACAAATTGGAGTTCATGAAAAGTTTTACATTTCGCCTTAATGACGTCCCTTTGAAAAAACCCAAAAGGACTGAACGCCGACCAAGCCACGAGGCACAATTAGGACGTCAGAGTTTAATCAGAGAAATCGGAGGAAGAGAAGAAGCAGATCGAGCCAATGGGATGTTCTTTCTTTAATAGATCACTTGCAACCTTCCCCGCCGGCTTCCCCATTGACTTTCTGGGGATCCGAGAAGATTGCAGATGGCGATCACGTGATTGCAGCCCCCTAGCAACAATATGTAAATGCGAGCTGGTTGCCGAGGGCCCAAAATGTGGGCACATGATCATGGGGGGGGGGGACGTTGCTGCAGCATTTCACGATGGCCAGAAGTGCTTTACTGGCATCAAGCACCCTTTCCAAGGCCGTCATTGCTTTGAATGGTCATTAAGTAACCAGTTGTTAAGTGAGGACTTCCTGTATATTAATGTGGAGGGAACAAGAAAAGAGCAACAAGTAGAAAAGAACTAAACTGGGGAGCGGTGGCGATATTGAGAACCAAAGGGGACTGAACTGCAAAATATCTCAAGGAACAATTATCGGTAATGAATCCATATTTCTACCTTAGCTTAGATTTTATCTTTTTCAAAACGGCCCAGTTTATTCCACTGCCCTGAGATTTCCTTCATGTCCCCTTCCGAAGTTCTAACCATTGTTGGAAGGAAATCTCACCTGCTGAAAGTTTATTTTCCAAGCTGCTTGGAGGTGGAAACACTTAGGAATTTCCTGCCAGCTCTTTATATGGACAAGCTTTGCGACTGTGATGTGAAAGTCTTTCCGCCCTCTAGCAATGTCCGTGCAAGCGCACTTGGCTGGTGGATGGAAAGGCGGTGCTCTCTAGGAATTCTAGGAAGGAGCAATTCCCCGGCATTCAGAGGGGGGGCGCTCTGTGGTGGGGCCCCTGCTGGGTTGGGGTTCCCTTTGCTTGGGGCAGTTTGGCTTCTGACCGAGCTGGGACCTCTTCATGTTTGGCGCTGCTAGATCGGAAGGTGAACTTTCTGGAGAAGAAATCTTTTGTGGAGATCTCTTCGGCCTGGGAAGAATGATCACCTGAATGGGTCCTTTTATTTGAAAGATTGCTGGCCAAGTCTGAAAGGGATCTTTTGTCAGAACAGCTGGGTGCTTCCTGTTCCATTTTCACCTTTTTCCTTGCTTGAGGAGGGAAATCTGCATGGCGGGAATAGCAGTATTTGGGGAAGAAAGTAAGGAGGAAGAGAGAGATCTTGACTCCTTCTGACCCCGCATTACCCACCGCGTCTTCCAAGATCAGCTGTGGGCTCTCACTTCATTCTGTGGAGATTTATTTGCTGCTTTTCATTCCAACTACACAAACTCAACCTTCTGTGACTGAATCAACATGGAGAGTACTTCTGAGGAAGGGAAAGTTTTTGCCAGGCTTCAGACTCACTTCCTCCCACTGTGTATCCCTAATTAAATTTTAACTTTTTAAAGAACTATCCTGCTTATTCTCCTGCCCTGAGATTTCCTTTGTCTCCCCTACCAAAGCGCTAATCAGATTCCACACTGCTTATTCCAAGATCAGCTCTGAGCTTCCACAAGCTATCAGGGAGATTTATCAGTTGCTTCTCAGTGTGAAGAAACATATTCAACCTTCTGTGACTGAATCAACTTGGGGAGCTGCTCAGAGGAAGAGAGAGTTTTTGCCAGGCTTCAGATTCACTTCCTCTCACTGTGTGTCTTGCACAGTAATAGACTGCCGAGTCCTCCGGCTTCAGGCTGTTCATTTGCAGATAGACTTGGCTTTTGGAGTTGTCCCTGGAGATGGTGAAGCGTCCCTTGACTTTATCTGAGTAGTAAGTGGCAGATGTATCGATCCTTGCAACCCATTCCAGGCCTTTCCCTGGAGCTTGTCTCACCCAGTGCATAGTATAGCTGCTGAAGGTGAATCCGGAGGCTTGGCAGGAGAGAGGGAGGGACTCTCCAGGCCTTCTCACATCCCCACCGGACTCCACCAACTGGACCTCAGACTGGGCACCTACAAAGAAAGGTGTTTTGGTGAAATCTCCTGTATACAAGAACAGCAAATTGAAGCAAATCCTATAGAGAGGTCAGAATTACCTCTGAGGACTACTACTAAGGACACCAGGTTTAGCCACAGGATCATTTTTGCTCCTGATAATGAACAAAGTGGAAATACAGGACAGGATTCAGGAAAGTGCACAAACTTTGTGTTGCTGGGTGTAGCCTGAAAGGGGAAACCGCCGTGGGTCTCTTTTAAAGAGGAAATTGTGTGTCAATTTGCATATCACTTGGGATAAAAGAGCCCATCAAGGCATTGACCTACAGATTTCTTTGCATACTCCTCACACTGGTGATTATATAGATTGAGAAGCAGCTGTTTGTGTCCATCATGGCAAGTGGGAAAAGAGACCTGATTTTGTCTCATCACACTTTGTCGCTTTACTAAGCCTCTTTTGTTAATAAGGTAAGAAAAAAATATCCAGGTCAATCTCTTGGTTTCTCATTTGTGTTTCCTTTTTAAGTATTAAAACCTCGGCCAATTTCTTTTGTAGATCCAGTGTAACATCCTTTTCTAAATTGTTCTCTTGGCCTGTCAGTTGTAAAACCAGTTTTGATACCACCTTTATCTTGTCAGATAAAATTTGTTCTACATCTTTCGTTTCTTCAATAACATCTTTTGCACATAGTCTATAGAAGCAGACATTATTACTGACATTGTTGAGAGAATGGCTACTATTTTCTGATTCTGTTCTTCAAAAGTCTCCTTCATCTTTCCTCTACCTAAAATCTTTAGTCCCCTCTAGTGGCCAGGTTTTGAAATCATGAAATCCTTTATCTGTGTTCTGTCTTGTAAAAACCAAAACAGAATCTATTTGCCATGAGAAGCTATTTGTATTTTATAATTAATTCCAGAATGTTTTTGTGAAAGTTTTGATATTCCAATTTTTCTAGACCCTTAGTCCATTTATAATTTTCTAGGATGAAATTTGATTTAGCTTTTATTGTTTTATCTACCTTCATTATTTTTTTAATAACTCATACAAGCGAACAACCTAATACTCCTCCTTCCTCCTCCTATTTTCCCCACAACAACAACCCTGTTGTGTGAGTTGGGCTGAGAGAGAGGGACTGGCCCAAGCTCACCCCTCCGGCTTTCATGCCAAAGCAGGACCAAAAGTTACAGCTTTTTGCTGTTTATTTCAGATTCCTTAAATTCTTAAACTGATGATTAACATTTTCTTTTGTTCAGGATTAAAAGCAGACTCACCCAGCATTTTCAAGCTTGTCATTCTGAAGGTTTCTAATAGCTTAGAAACAGTTAATGAGTAATTTCCCAAACTGATTAGAAAGTGAGGTTTCCAAACTTTAAAAGTCTCCACTGCGGTTGCAAGCAAGGTGGCCAATCCTATTGTTTGCCAGTGCTCAAACTGGCAGGAACCCTCAGTCTGGTGTTCTCCTCATGGGGAACAGCCATCTGGAGCACATGTGGGAAATTTCCCGTCCTCTCCTTACCTGGAGAGGTTCCGAGGGACCGGTCTACTCACTGGTTCCTCGGTCTTTTGCCACGGTTGTCACATCTGCTTTCCCGAAGCTGTCTTCAGTCCACCAACCCTACCCCGGAAGTCCCTTGCAGGGGCAATTTTCAGATAATTTTCCAGTGCAGAGAAAAGGGATGGTAGGCATGTTTTTCATTGTTTGTTTGTTTCTTGACTGTCAGCCTATAGGAAAAAGCAGGTTTACTTTAGAGTAAGTAAAACAAACACATGAAAACTTTTGCCACTTCCCAAAACTGATTCAAGGTAACAGAGAATAAACGTGCATGAAGACTTGCTTATAGAAACCTGTTAGAGAAGGGATATAAAAAAGGCAGGCACATCTTAGGCAATTTGGTACAGTACAGCTTGTTTTCCCTTGTATGTTTGTTTCTTTATTGGAAAACCCTAAATATATTAAATACTGACAAAGCCTTGAGGAATTATTTGTAGTTTTCTTGGGGAAAAAAAATGATATTATGTGGAAGTCCTTGTAAGAGTCAAGGGAGGAATTTTTATTTTTTTGCTACAGAGGATAAAAGGCAGGGTTACACTGAGTAAATAAAAACCTTCCTTTGCCATGTCAAATTTGTAGGTCGGATTTTCCTTAGTCAAATTTTATTTATTTTTATTTATTAATCAAATTTAGCCACCACCCATCTCCCCCAAAAGAGGGACTCTGGGCTGTTTACAATAAAATCAAGGACGAAATATAAACATTGAAATCCCATTAAAAAGATTATTATAAAATACAGTGAATAAATATAGAATCCAAAAAAGGTATAAATTCCAGGCTAGTGGGAGGGACTCTAGGGTGCAAGCCACTCCCAAGAATGGTTATTCACTTTCCTGCCCCAGGCGAGATGGCAGAACCAGGTCTTCAGGGCCTTCTGGAAGGTCAGGAGTGAGAGGGCCTGCTGTACCTCTGGGGGCAAGATGTTCCAGAGAGCGGGGGCCACTACAGAGAAGGCCCATTTCCTAGACCCCGCCAGGTGGAATTATCTTATGGACGGGGTCCGCAACATGCCTTCTCTGGATGATTGGGTGGGGCGGGTCGATGTAATGGGGATGAGACAGTCCCTCAGGTAACCTGGCCCCATTCCATGTAGGGCTTTAAAGGTCATAGCTAACACCTTGAATTGGACCCGTAAGCAAACTGGCACCCATATACTGTAAACTAGAGGTCTGGAAGATGAGACCATAGGATTTCATTTATTTTTTTCATTATTTTTTTCATTTCATTATTTCTCCCTTTCAGTTTGACTGTGAAGGAAACAGGCAGAAGTTATCTGCCCTGTTTCTCACACCTTGAAGTTAGTGGGGAGGACGCCAAGTCAAGGCATCTCTCGGTTGATAGGTGGTGGGAGGGAGATCTACCAGGTTTCTCCTCCAAGGCAGGAAAACAGCCCAAAATAGAGAGACTCAAGAGGGTTTCAGGGAGAGGAGGTTAGTAATAGACAACATTTGGCTCTCTTGGCTCTGCCTGGCTGAGGGGAAAGAGATTAAGGATTAAGGAAACTGAGTATTTATCAGTGTAGAAGGAATTAGAAAAGAGCAACATGTAGTAAAAAAATAAACTCAGGAGAGTTGGCAATACCAACTACCCAAGGGGACTGAACGGCAAAATAGGTCAAGGAACAATTGTAGGTAATCAATCCATATGTCTACCTCTAATGAAATTTTAACTACCCAATTTGTTCTACTCCCCTGAGATTTCTTTTGTATCCCCTACCAAAGTGCTAACCAGGTTGTTGTTGTTTATTTGTTTAGTCGCTTCCGACTCTTCATGACTTCGTGGACCAGCCCACGCCAGAGCTTCCTGTCGGTTGTCAACACCCCCAGATCCCCCAGGGACGAGTCCGTCACCTCTAGAATATCATCCATCCATCTTGCCCTTGGTCGGCCCCTCTTCCTTTTGCCTTCCACTCTCCCCAGCATCAGCATCTTCTCCAGGGTGTCCTGTCTTCTCATTATGTGGCCAAAGTATTTCAGTTTTGCCTTTAATATCATTCCCTCAAGTGAGCAGTCTGGCTTTATTTCCTGGAGGATGGACTGGTTTGATCTTCTTGCAGTCCAAGGCACTCTCAGAATTTTCTTCCAACATCCCAGTTCAAAAGCATCGATCTTCCTTCTCTCAGCCTTCCTTATGGTCCAGCTCTCACAGCCATATGTTACTACTTGGAACACCATTGCTTTAACTATGCGGACCTTTGTTGTCAGTGTGATGTCTCTGCTCTTGACTTTTTTATCAAGATTTGTCATTGCTCTTCTCCCAAGGATTAAACGTCTTCTGATTTCCTGACTGCAGTCAGCATCTGTAGTAATCTTTGCACCTAGGAATACAAAGTCTTTCACTGCTTCTACATTTTCTCCCTCTATTTGCCAGTTATCAATCAAGCTGGTTGCCATAATCTTGGTTTCTTTGAGGTTTAGCTGCAAGCCAGCTTTTGCACTTTCTTCTTTCACCTTCATCATAAGGCTCCTCAGTTCCTCTTCACTTTCAGCCGCTAACCAGGTTCCCCACTGCTTATTCCAAGATCAGCTCTGGGCTCCTTCTTGATATGATGGAGATTCATCTGTTGCTTCTCATTCCAATTACACAAACTCAACCTTCTACGACTGAATCAAATGCAGAATTGTTCTGAGGAAGAGAGAGTTTTTGCCAGGCTTCAGACTCACTTCCTCCCACTGTGTCTCCCGCACATTAATAGACTGCTGTGTCCTCCGGCTTCAGGCTGTTCATTTGCAGAAAGAGTTGGCTTTTGGAGTTTTCCCTGGAGACGGTGAAGCGCCCCTTGACTTCGTCTGAGTAGTAAATGCTGGATGTACCCATTGCTGCAACCCATTCCAGCCCTTTCCCTGGAGCCTGTCTCACCCACTCCATCCTGTAGTGCCTTACGGTGAATCCAGAGGCTTGGCAGGAGAGATGGAGGGACTCTCCAGGCCTTTGCACATCCCCTCCAGACTCCACCAACTGGACTTCAGATTGAGCTCCTAAAAAAATAAAGGTGTTTCAGTGAGATCTCCTGAATACAAAAACAGAACATAGAAGGCAATTCTGTAGACAGGGAAGAATTACCTTGGAGGATTTCTGAGAAGGACACCAAGTTTAGCCAGGGGATCATTTTTGGTCTCTGTAACGACTGGAGGGGAATTGGCAGGAAAGGATTCAGGAAAGTGCACAAACTTTCTGTTGGTGGGTGTTGCCTGAAAGGGGAAACCGTGGGGCTCCTTTAAAGGGGAAATTGTGTGTCAATTTGCATATCTGTTGGGAAAAAAGAGGCCCTCAGGGCAATGATCTCATAAATTTCCTTTCAGAAATCTGACACTGGTGATTTTCAACATAACTTTCCAGTCCTATGAAAATGAATGAAATTCATTTTATTGCTGTGGGGACCTAGGAGAAAATGCAGGTTTATATCAAAGTAATTAAAACAAAGTCCTGCAAAATTTCACCACTTCTCAAAAGTCATTCAAGGTAACAGGGAATGAACATGCACTAAGAATTTTGGAAAGACACATGTTAGAGATCGAAAATGCAAAAAAACCCCAGCACATCTGAGTTCTGGAAATTTTTTTCACCTTCCTTTCCCTTTTGAAGCCCCCCCCCCCCCCAAAGAACTGAATGCTGACCTGGCTATGAGGCACAATTTACCAGCTGGAGCTGAATCAGAGAAATCGCAGGGAGAGAAGAAACAGATGAAGCCTATGGGGTGTTCTTTGCTTATTCGATTGGTTTTTAACTGCACAGTTCTATGGATTTAATATACAGTATTGCTTGTTTTGGGTTATTATTTTGTTTGGTTAAGACTCCCTTAAAAGTAAATTGTCTTTCCATTTGTATATCACTTGGGATAAAAGAGCCCCTCAGTTTTTTTGACTTATACATTCTCTTGCCCAGATCTTACACTGGCGATTTTCAACATAACTTTCTAGCCATAAGAACAATTAAGACAAGGTTTTGTTTTGTTTTGTTTTTCACTGTGAGGACACAGGAGAAAAGGCAGATTTACATTAGTGTAATTAAAACAAAGACTTGCAAAATTTCACCACTTCTCAAAAATGATTCAGTGTAACGCACTGAGAATTTTTGAAAGAGACATGTAAGAAGCAGAAAATGCAATTCCTACTGTTTAATAAGTTGTTCCTCAGTTCCAAGTTCCAACACCACATCTGAATTCAGGGAAATTTTTCCACCTTCCTTCCCCTTTGGAAGACACACAGAAGAACTGGATGCTGGCACAATTTATACGTCGGAGCAGAGTGAGAGTAATATTAATAATTTTTCATTTCCCTCCAGGAAACTTTCTGATTGGACACCTATAACAAAAGAGTCCTAAAGGTCTCACTAGAGGGCTGATATCTTCTTCTCAGGTAGCATATACACAAAATAAATCCCTCTGTTACGGAAGTAGAGGAAACAAACTGGAGCAAAAGGATTGCATTTATCTTTGTCCTTTCATTCCACCTGCTATGCTCTATTGTAGATGGCTGGAAAATGGACACAGAAACACAAAGGTTAATTTTATAATGAATTAGATCTTGGTGAAATACATTATATCCCCCAGTCAGATATACATTAGGTTTTCAAAAGCATTTGTTTTCCTATCTGGAGACACTTATTGTTTTGTCCTAACAGGCAAGGATGATTGGGAGATTATGGGAGGTAAAAGAGTGTGGGAACTTCCGGGGAAGAAATGGCAAACTGAGGACCACAGTGGAGTGAATAGTGGGCGTGTAGACCGACTCTTCATAATTCCTCTCTGGATAAGGAGACGACTTGAGATCACCCATATGTCCTCCAGACAGGGGCTCCTCATGAGGAGGCCACAACACAGCAGTCTCCAGCAGGTTTAGCCCTCTGGGAGAAAAGGGAATTGCCATCATTTTGCTCAAGCCACAGATGGCACCTTTGAAAGGACACCCAGTGTTCCCTAGTGTAAAATTGGTGATCATTACAGATGGTCTAAGGGTACAGATGGATCTGAAATAAGAGTTTGGAATTAATTATCAGAACCTTCCCCATAGGAAATTTTTAAAATTATTGTAAAATTTTCTCTTGTAGAGGGAGCTGTAATTGCATTGAGTTTTCATCCAAAAATGGTGGAAATGATCAGCCTCAGAAGTGTCATCCCCTCTGAATACACCCTTTCTACTGAGTCCATATTCAGGGGGATTTTGCAGACCATCGGTGCCCCCAAGTAGAAAACTAGAGAAGATGAGGCAAAAGGCTTAACCCTCTGAGGAGATGCCTGTATTCTAATCAGGGAAGGGAGATAGGAAGAAGTTACTGAGCTCCAGAAGACCAAAACAGGTCCAGTGAGAGAGGTGGGGAAAGAATCAGGGCTTGTATGAATTAGGGCTGTGTAATAATTACATTATTACAGCAACAAATTTTGCTGCTGACAACAAAGGAAATAGAAATGAAATTAAGGTATGCAAAACAAAGAGACTTTGAATTTGCTAATAAACCAGGAAAATGGCTGGCTTATAAAATAAGGAATGATAGGGAGAAGAAAATGATTATTAAAATCAGGGAAAATGATGAAGACTTAATTGATAATAAAAGAATCAAAAAAACATTTTATATATTTTTTTTCACACTTATATGAAAAACAAGAAATTTCATTAGATAAAATTGAGGAATATTTTAATAAGCAAAATCTCCCCAAACTCTCACAAACTCAAGAAGTAGTAATTAACAGTCCAATATCAAATCAGGACATAAAAGAAGCTATAAAGAAACTCAAAATACGAAAAACACTGGGACCTGATGGTATATCGACAGGATACTACAAACACTTTATAGAACAAATTATAAACCCATTTAGAGATTTATTGAATTTGATTATATATGGATCAAAATACCAGAGACATGGACTGAAGATAATATAACACTTATGCCAAAGGAAGGACAAGACCCAACTCTAACCAAAAATTATAGACCAGTATCAGTGTTAAATAATGACTACAATTTTTTTACTTCAATATTAGCAGAAAGATTAAAAACAATTCTACAAGAAATTATTGATCAAGATCAAAGTGGTTTTCTGACAAAAAGACAATTGAAAGTTAATCTATGACCCGTGATCGACATTTTGGAATATGCACAACTTCATAATGAATGCCAAATAGCTTCAATATTTTTAGATGCTGAAAAAGCATTTGACAATCTGACCTGGTGTTTTATGATTAAAATTTTAGAGAAAATGAAATTTGGGACATCATTTGTGAAAGGGATTGAAGCAACTTACAGAACACAAAGAGCTAACATTATACTGAATGACGACTTGAGAGATAATTGCAAAATAGAAAAAGGAATGAGACAGGGATGGCCCCTATCACCTCTCTTATTTATTCTACTCCTAGAAGTCCTGAATAGAGATATAAGAGGGGATGGTCAAATAAAAGGAGTAAAAATTAGAAAAAAACACATTTATAAATTAAAATGATTTGAAGATGACCTAGTATTCATATTACAAAATCCCATAGATTCTATAAAACATTTGTTGAAGAAATTAAAGGAATTTGGAGAGTGGCAGGATTTAAGGTAATTAAACAAAAAGAAAAATGTTGAGTAAAAACATGACTCAAAACAAGAAATTTTAATAACTAAATCAGGTTTTACAATCGAAAAAAAGATTAGATACTTAGGAGTAATATTATCAACAAATAATAATATATTATTTCATAAGAATTATGTGGAAATTTGGAAGGAAATAAAAATTGATAGGGAAAGATGGGGAAAATTCCAACTATCTTTGCTCGGAGAGATATCCGTAATGAAAATGAATGTAATACCGAAGATGCTATTTCTTTTCCAAACGTCACCAATCCTAATCAATGAAAAAATATTTAAAGTATGGCAAAAAGATATCTCAAATTTTATTTGGCAAGGAAAAAAAGGGAATTCAATTTAAATTATTACCAGATGCTAAAGAAAGAGGACGGTTGGGGTTACCAGATCTTAAATTGTTCTTTGAAGCTTGTTGCTTTCTGTGGATAAGAGAATGGTTAACGTTAGAAAATCAAAACCTTCTACAGCGAGAGGGACATGAACTCAGATGTCGGTGGCTGCATCTATTTGAAATGAAAAAGTAAAAATGAACAAAGAATTGAGAAATGACACTATTAGAAAAGTATTATTGAGGGTTTGAGATAAATACAACAGTAGTTCATTACAAAACATACCAATGTGGATATCACCACAAGAAGCTTTTGCAAGGAGGGAAAGTTCAGATGATTAGACAAATTGGTTAATATAAAAAGATATAATCAAATATGAACAAGATACACCTGTGCTAAAAACGAGAGAAGAAATAGAAGGAGAAGGACATCGGTGTCATTGGTTCACATATATGCAGTTATCTGAACAATTTAAATGAGATTAAAAAATATATAAATTTAAAAAAGAAAAAAAACATAGATCGAAAAACAGTTATATATAAATAATGAGCATATTATGACAAAGATGTAGAAAATATTATTACAATTAAATCAAGAAGATGAACAGGTCAAAGAGTGTATAATTAATTGGGCAAGAAATTTTGGATATATTTTATTAGAGAACTGGGAAAAAATGTGGACAAAGGGATTAAAATTTACTTTGTGTTACCATTTATAGGAAAACTTGTATAAAATGAGGTACAGATGGAATCTAACCCCACAAAAATATGCAAAATTGTATAAAAACGTTTCTAATGTATGTTGTAAATGTTCACAAAGGGAAGGGACATTTTACAAATCACTTTGCCTTCTCCCAGTTGGAATGCAAGAAATACATGAAAACAAAGGGACAATCTTCTATCCTCCCTAAATTTATATATAATTTTGGATAAAGGAGATACACTATCCATTCACGTAATATGGATTTTTTTTAAAGAATTTTGAAATTGTGGGCAATTCCTTATAGGAGTCAAGACAGGCGTGTTGAATAATTCTTACCTAAGATATAGAGCAAGGTTACATTTTATAAATAAAAACCAAGCATTGCCATGTGGAAGTTCCGGTGTTGATTTTAATAAATCACAGATCAAAAACTACAAGGTGAGACAAGAGGAGTTATTTCGATATTCTTGTCCATTTAATTTTCACGTTGAGCAAAGAGGCTGAGCGATTCCAACCTTTCTCCCACCCGGAAGTTACTGGGAAGGACGGCAGGTGGGGAGGCAATTTTCCTGAACCACCTAGAACATGACTTTCCCTTCAACTGACTCGAAACCCCCGATCTACGTTCCTTTGCTATTCTAAGTATTATAACAGGACCGCAATTAGGCTACCCTTGGCCTGAGGTTTTTAGGCCTTATTTTCTGATTTCCGCCCCATCCCTTGGTGTCAGACCACACCACACTCTGGCAGGCCTTGCAGCATCCTGAATTTATTACTACATTTCGACTGCTAGCAGAGGAAAATGACTTTAAACGTATTTAAACTTTCAAATGCCTATATGTTTGTGCATGCGTTCATGTGTGTGTGTCTTTTTGTGTGTACATATGTGTAGTACATCTATGGATAGAGGGAGAGAGGATATATAGACACAGAAACAAATGCACCCAAAGAGGGAGAGGGGCAGATCTGCATCTCAAGAAAGAGTAAATGAGGGTTGAACTTCAAAACCCATAAAAGAATGAAGAGTTCTAATTACTGAATCAATTCTGTATTTACTGATACTTTTTGAGAGCAGAACTTGAGAACAATTTCCCTCTGCTCTTTTTCAGGAGGGTACTGAGATTTCCCATTTTCTTCCTATCCAAAAGGAGAACAGCTCCCACAATGCCCAGGCCAGGATCAGCTGTTGGTCCCTCTTGGGACTCAGGGAGCTTTCTCAGGTCCCTCTCAAGTCTCCTGGGAAAATTCAGCCTTCTGGGGCTGAGCTGACTTGCAGAGCTGCTCTGAGGAAGGGAAGGTTTTTGCCAGGCTTCAGACTCACTTCCTCTCACTGTGTGTCTTGCACAGTAATAGACTGCTGAGTCCTCCAGCTTCAGGCTGCTCATTTGCAGGTAGACTTGGCTTTTGGAGTTGTCCCTGGAGATGGTGAAGCGTCCCTTCACAGACTCTGCATAGTACTGCTTACCGGAATTGGTCCATATGAGTGCGACCCATTCCAGCCCTTTTCCAGGTGCCTGTCTCACCCAGCTCATGTCATAGCTGCTGAAGGTGAAGCCGGAGCCTTGGCATGAGAGACGGAGGGACTCTCCAGGCCTCCTCATGTCCCCTCCGGACTCCACCAACTGGGCCTCTGACAGGACACCTGAAATAAAAGTTGTTTTAATGAGCTCTCCTTTATGCAAGAATTAAAATGTAAAGAACCTGAATAGGAGGGAACCAATTACCTCTGAGGATTGCTAGGAAGGAAACCAAATTCAGCCACAGGATCATTTTTGCTCCCGTTAAAGATTAGAGGGGACTTGACAGGAAAGGATTCAGGAAAGGGCACAAACTTTGTGTTGGTGGGTGTAGCCTGAAAAGAGAAACCCTGGGGCTCCTTTAAAGGGGAAATTGTGGCCTGATTTACATATTGCAGTTCGAAAACATGCAAACATAATAGGTACCGCTTCGGCGGGAAGGTAACGGCATTCCGTGCAGTCATGCTGGCCACATGACCACGGACGGGTCTGAGGACAACGCCGGCTCCAAGGCTTAGAAATGGAGATGAGCACCGCACCCTATAGGATACGACTGGACTTTTCGTCAAGGGAAACCTTTACCTTTACTTTACATATTGCTCAGCATAAAAGAGCCCCTCGGGGCATTGAGGTATACATTTATTTCAATACACCTTTCACACACAGGACATAGAAGAAAGGGCAGCTTTACACTGGAATAATTAAAGCTTCTGACAGAAGCTCCTCATTTCAAGTAAGGGTTTTAAGGTGACAGAAAGAAATCAGGCATTGAAATTTCCTCAAATAGCCATGCTACAGTCCGTGAATAAAGAGGATGGCACATCGGAGTTCAAAATGGTTGCTCCACCGTTGTTCCCTTGACCACGTTCTTTGGAAGAAACCAAAATTAAGTCAATGCAGACCAAGCCATAAACATCCAGGTCTCAAAGTTGGAATATAAATAATTGGAAGGCTGTATAATGTTTCTTATTGGTTTGATTTTTAACTCAGCAACCGTACTGATTACAAATATTGGTGTTTTTGGGGGTTGCCATTTTTATGATCTTCTTAAGTGTTATTAGCTGCCCAGACTTGATTCATAAAAATACTAATAAAAATGCCTCTCCTACACTTAGTCCGTGGACTGAGAAACACAAATAAATGACTTTTCATTTTCCAAACAATTCAGTTTGTTCTATATTTAGCAAAGCACATCTGTTCTCATCTCAGATGTGGCTTCCTTGTGAGGAATGTAATCTCTTGGGAAGTTAAATTTCTTTGAATTGCCTTCAGTGATATCTTAGGAAGATAAGAGTAAAAGTAATGATGCCTCCGAAGTGATACAAGGCCTGTAGACCCTTCCTTTGCTCCCCCCTCCCCCACCCCACACATATGGAAAGAGATTCCGTGTGACAACACTGCCCCCTGGTGGAAAACCTGAGGAGGGGAGGCATCTCCATAACTTTCCCTGGAGAATCTTGCATTAAGACATGGTAATTAGGGCTCCAATGAAATGAAAGAGCTCCAGGGAACATAAGACCTTTTAGGGAGTAATCCAAAGCTGCTCTTTGGTAATATGATAGTAAATTCCTTTCGATGGCTTATTCTATGAGATATTGTATTTTCTTGAGGTCGTGTTTTCTTATTTTTTTTCTCCTAAACGTCATGAAATCATGTAAAAACAACTTGGGAAGGACCACCTCGGTCCTCTAGTACAAACCATCCCTAACTGGTGGGAAGCCAGACCCTCTCTGCAGACCTCCAACCAAAAGAGGCTGTTCCAGCCAGATTAAAGCAGGTCCCCCTCGTTCTTCCCTCAACCTTGCTTTACTTTTGGCAGACCGGGTTGGACGGGCTTCTCATTGGTCAAAATCTGCTCTGTACCAGTTCTGTATTCTCTCTGATAAGACAATAATTCATAAAACTCTTGTCCTTCTTCTACCATTCATTCATGGTGGATGACTGTGGTTTTGCTAAATATGGGACTTATTTGTTGAGAGTCTGTGGATTGGATTGATGCAAGTCCACAATCCAATGTGGCAAAATATTCAGACTTTCTTATAAGTCTTCCTGACATTGGAGGAACAGAGGATGGTTATGGAAATAGGACAGAAAAGGGAAAAGTTGGGAGGATATTAAAAGAAAACTACAAAAGTTGGGGGTGTGCTGGCAGAGCCCATAAATGAACAGGCTGTTTGCAGGGCAACCCCAGGAGGAAGAGAGAAAAAGAAAGAAAGAAAGAAAGAAAGACAAAGAAAGATGAAATGCCTTGTTTTTAGCTCAAGGTTTGCGGCCCCAAAGTGGGGGAGGCAGGGGGAGTTCTCGGAAGATTGGGTCGAGGAGGTATTCCATGGAATGGAGGGCTTGGGAAACAAAGGTGACAGGCAGGGTGCAGGCTGGACCCTGATCAAAGAAGTGACATTAGAGAAGAGAACACACCGCGCGGAAAGGGCCTGGAGAGACGCAGGCTCTGTGGGGAGGGGAGTTGAGTTAAATCACAATAGGGCAGTTGAGTGTGGATTGTCTCCAATAGGCATGGGAGCAGCTAGATTCATCTTGATGGGAGCTATCGCCGTTTTAATAAAGCATTCCTTTCTCCTGGCTGAGAGGCGGGGAGGAAGAGCTTCTGTGTTCCTGCAGGGCTGTGATGGATTGCATGTGGCAACAGCCTGTTGAGGCATTGGTGTGCGGTTTTCTCTTTGAGAGCATTTGTTTGTCTGAATGTGCACGTACATGTAAGGTTGAGAAACTGTTTTGAGTTGTGAAAAGAGAGTTGAGAGATTGTGTGAGTCTATTCCTTAGGAGGCTGCAGGTTCTGGCCATGCCTGCATCCACCATTTATTCTGGTTTTGTGTGTGTGTGTTGTGATTTGTGTAATTTAAATGCATATGATGGGAACGTTGAAAGGTTTTTGTCAATCCTTTCCCATTTGTTTTTTTTGTTTTTTTGTTCTTTAATTGTTTGAGGATTATGTGTGTTTCATTATTTGCCCAGTCTCACCCAAACTCCCCCCTTCAGTCTGCCTCTTGCCTGCTTGTTACAGGCTTGAGGATCCAGATGAGGGGACAGAAGGGTGACAGAGGGGAGGGGCAGTGTTTTTACAGAAGATCCTTTACTCCCCCATCTTTTTGGATTCTTCCTTTTATAATACCTTTACACACATCAGAGACAATCCTTTAAGTTTCTCTTTCAGCAGCTGCTGCTGTAGAAGGAAATGATTACCCTCTTGTGAAAAGGGGGGGGAATGTGGGCAGTTTCAGAGAAGCAATGACTCAGAGAGGGGGGGGGAACCCCTTTGCTCTCACAGCTTCACTCTGCTCTGCCCCTGGCATTCCAGTTTTAGAAAAGTGTGTGTGTTTTTATAAATTTTATATGGATTAAATTTTAATCCCTCCTCAACATGGCACATGATGATAAAAACAGGAGAGGGAGAGAGGAAAAATTTTGGACAATGTATGGTTTTAGTAGAGCTTCCATGGACTGGTATGATCTATCTGAATTTTGCTTTTGTTTTTTGTTTTTGTTTCTGTTTTAACAATTTTGGCTATGGAAACAGTCCACACACTAGATAAACTCTTATGTCAATGCTTTCTTGTTTTTCTAGTTTTACAAGTTTTGATTTTAGGGAAGTTATTGGGGAATTAAATATTGGCAATTGAAGTATAATATTGTTTTTATTGAAAAAGAATGACTTTAAGTCATTATATATATATTAAAATTAGAGGTTTGGCTATAAAAGTTTTGACCCAATTTTGGGGGTTTTGAAAAAGACTTGTTGTTTAAGCAATGGGGTCAGGTGGCGACGAGATGGCCAGCCTACTTACTTAGGGTGGTATTTTGCTAGGGCAGGAAAATTAGTTTTATCCAAAGTAGTGCTTAGATATATCCAAAACTACACCTACCAATCTAGTCACATGGGACAAATGCTTTAGGGGATTGCGTGTCTAGAATATTTCTTTGTCCTGGAATCTTTTTGAAAGCCAAACAGGTGTGTGTGAGAGATGTGTGGTATGCCAAAAGGGCAACCCAAAGACCAACCAAGTTCAACTCCAGGGGAACCTCCAAAGGGGGGTGGCCCTGGGGTGAACTGTTTCTTAGAATGGGTGAAAGGCTTTCTTTATAGGCTGAAAAGACACTTGGAGGGGCTAGGACCAAAGGCAGCATTAACATGGACACAGGCCTTTTTAGTAACAATACTAAGTCTCTGGATTGCTCCTAAGAAAAGACTAGGAGTCAGTCCCTTTGAGATGGGTGACTCTATCTTGGAATTCTTACTGGAGAAGTAGGAGACATGCATGCCATGGGGAAGAAATTTGTCTGCAAGTATTTGAAACAGTTATCTGTGCAAGTCTTGTCCTTGTCTCCCTATCTACAGGAACACAGAGTCCAACTGTTGGAACAGCAGACGCATCCTTTTAAGCCTGGAAATCGAGTCAAACCAGATGGAGGGGAGTCGGCAACTGAGTTGGGAGAAACCCTAAAGAAGACACTGGTGTTGCCAAATATTGCTGGACACTGGACTGTGCAGCCCCAGGAAGACCAAGAAATAGGGTGCACCATGCGCCTGGACTTTTTTCTAATACCTTGTAGTTTTGATGACCATAATAGTCCCTGGACCTGGAAAAGAGAGTCACAGGCTTCAAGGGAAGCCTTGAAGATGTACTCAATTTAGAACAATAGGGAATTTATATTTTCATATGAAAAGGGATTAGGATACAATTCTGAAATCCAGCCTACCTGTAGTATGGAACTACGGTTAATCCACTGGTTTGGATTTGTTAGCCTTATAGGCTGGTGCCTGAGTCACGGGTGGACTGATAAACAACTATTAAATGGGGGGGGGGCGTGCTTTAAAACCCAGAAGGAATAAGAGGGATGCACCAGGAGGATCATAAGACAATGAAGTGTGTGTAGACGGGGTGGGAGTGCCTAGGGGAGTGCCGGATGAGTTCAGGGCTAGAGGCCAAATTTTGGCGGGATTTGAATCCTTTCTGTTTTGGTGGGTGATGGTCGACAGGGATATGGATTGGATCAATTACATCTATTGTGGCCAACAGGGGTTCATGAACTGTACCGGAGATGTTGTGAAGTGTATTGCAGAACGGTTGGATGCCACTAGTGGGGTGGCCTGGGAGAGTGGAATGGCATTGGATGTGCTGTTGGTGAAGAAAGGGGGGGATTGTAAGATATGGAAAAATACAATTTGTAAACAAATAATGAAGATCTATATATTTATAGCCATATAAGGCAATATCATATAGATCGTGGTTGGGGGAGATTTTAAGGTGTAAATACTAATATTAGCTAATAGCAAGGGAGCAAAGGGAAAGCAATCACCAACAGTATCTCTCTATTAGCAAAAAGGGAGGCTACCTCACAAGTCCTGGCCATGTGAGAATATCAGTCTATCCCCGATGATGACCTTAGTGAAAGTAATCTGCCCTGAAAAGGCAGAATACTTTCAAAGGGGGGAATGAGGTGGAACTGGGGTCAAGGAAACAACAAGAAACAAAGCCCTTTCATCTGGCAATTATCTGTTGCAAGTAAACTATCTGTTGCAAGGGTGGTATGTGCGAAGAAGCCAGACAGGGAGATAAGAACCAGGAATGTATGTGGATATTGTAGCAATCAAAGGAACAAAGAAAAGGACAGAAAGCCCTCCAGCCTCCCTTTGGGCTTGTTTCAGGTTTGTTTTTAAGAATATATCATATATCTTGAGGCTGACACTTATCCTATGCTGAGTACTCACCCGGTGGGGGGGGGGTATAAAAGAGGTAGGACCCCGAAACTTCGGGGCTCAGAATTTGAAGCTTGAGCTTGTCTGAACCTGTGCGCACATTAAACTCTTTTCCTGGATAAAGACCCGAGCGTCCTAGTCTTCATTTCTACAACAACACCACACCACACTCTTGCAGGCCTTGCAGCATCCTGAATTTATTACTACATTTCGACTGCTAGCAGAGGAAAATGATTTTATACGTATTTAAACTTTCAAATGCCTATATGTGTGTGCATGCGTTCATGTGTGTGTGTCTTTTTGGGTGTACATATATGTAGTACATCTATGGATAGAGGGAGAGAGGATATATAGACACAGAAACAAATGCACATAAAGAGGGAGAGGGGAAGATCTGCGTCTCAAGAAAGAGTAAATGAGGCTTGAACTTCAAAACCAATAAAAGAATGAAGAGTTCTAATTACAGAATCAATTCTGTATTTCCTGATACTATTTGAGAGCAGAACTTAAGAACAATTTCCCTCAGCTGTCATTCAGGAGGGTATTGAGATTTGCCATTTTCTTCCTATCGAAATGGAAAACAGATCCCAGAATGCCCAGGCCAAGATCGGCTCTTCCTTCCTCTTGGCACTCAGGCAGCTTTCTCAGGTCCCTCTCAAGTCTCCTGGGAAAATGCAGCCTTCTGGGGCTGAGCTGACTTGCAGAGCTGCTCTGAGGAAGGGAAGGTTTTTGCCAGGCTTCAGACTCACTTCCTCCCACTGTGTCTCCCGCACAGTAATAGACCGCCGAGTCCTCCAGTTTCAGGCTGTTCATTTGCAGGTAGACTTGGCTTTTGGAATTGTCCCTGGAGATGGTGAAGCGTCCCTTGACTTTGTCCGAGTAGTAAGTACTGGAACCAGAACCAGAGCTTATCCCTGCCACCCATTCCAGTCCTTTCCCTGGAGCCTGTCGCACCCAGTGCATCCAGTAGCTGCTGAACGTGAATCCGGAGCCTTGGCAGGAGAGACGGAGGGACTCTCCAGGCCTCCTCACGTCCCCTCCAGACTCCACCAACTGGGCCTCTGACAGGACACCTAAAATAAAATTTGTTTTAATGAGCTCTCCTTTATGCCAGAATTAAAATGGAAAGAACCAGAATAGGAGGGAACCAATTACCTCTGAGGACCGCTAGTAAGGAAACCAAATTCAGCCACAGGATCATTTTTGCTCCCGTTAAAGAATAGAGGGGACTTGACAGGAAAGGATTCAGGAAAGGGCACAAACTTTGTGTTGGTGGGAGTAGCCTGAAGAGAGACACCCTGGGGCTCCTTTAAAGGGGAAATTGTGGCCCAATTTGCATATTGCTCTGCATAAAAGAGCCCCTTTGAGGTATAGATTTATTTCAACACACCGTTCACACATGGGACGTAGATGAAATTGCAGCTTTACACTGGAATAATTGAAGCTCCTCATTTAATGTATGGGTTTTAAGGTGAAAGAAAGAAATCAGGCATTGAAATTTCCTCAAATAGCCATTTTACAGTCCGGAAATGAAGAGGATGGCACATCGGAGTTCAAAATGGTTGCTCCACAGTTGTTCCCTTGACCACGTTCTTTGGAAGAAACCAAAATTAAATCAATGCAGACCAAGCCATGAGGCCCAATTAATAGGCCACATATCAATTTTACATAAACTTTGAAGTCTGAAAGTTGGAATTAAAAAAAGTAAATATATTTGAAGCCTGTAGGTTGTTCCTGATTAGTTTGGTTTTTCACTTGGCATGGAATACATACTGTATATTGGGGGGGGGGGGGGTTGTTTCCCATTTTGTAGGGTCTTCTTATGTGTTATTAGCTGCCCAGAGTTGATTCATACAAATACTAATAAAAATGCCTCTCCTACAATTAATCCATGGACTGACAAACACAAATAAATGACTTTGCATTTTGAAAACAATTCAGTTTGTTCTATATTTAGCAAAGCCCATCTGTTCTGAACTCAGATGTGGCTTCATGGTGAGGAATGTAATCTCTTGGGATGTCAAACTTCTTTGATTTGCCTTCAGTGGTCTCTCAGGAAAATGAGAGTAAATGTAATGATGCCTCCGAAGTGAGACAAGGCCTGCAGACCCTTCCTTTGTTCTCCTCCCCCACCCCACACATATGCAAAGCGATTCTGTGTGGCAACACTGCCCCCTGGTGGAAAACCTGAGGAGGGGAGGCATCTTCTTAAATTTCCAAATAGATTCTTGCATTAAGAAATGGTAATTAGGGCTCAAAAGAAATGAAAGAGCTCCAGGAAAGTTAATCTGCACTAGGGAGTAATCAAAAACCTCACTTTTGTTATATGACAGGAAATTCCTTTTGATGGGTAATTCTATGAGATACTGTATTTTCCTGAGGTCGTGTATTCTTATTTTTTCTCCTAAATATCATGAAATCGTGTGAAAACGAGTTGGGAAGGACCATCTCAGTCGTCTAGTACAAACCATCCCTGACTGGTGGGGAGCCAGACCCTCTCTGCAGACCTCCAACCAAAAGAGACTCTTCTAGCCAGATTAAAGCAGGTCCCCCTCGTTCTTCCCTCGCCCTCGTTTTACTCCAGGCAGACCAGGTTGGAAGGGCTTATCATTGGTCAAAATCTGCTCTGTACCAGTCCTGTATTCTCTCTGAGAGGAGAATAATTCTTTACACCTCTTGTCCTTCTTCTACCATTCATTTGCAAAATATTTTGCTAAAGGTGAGACTTAGAGGAAAACATAATTTTATCCTCTTTTTATTTTTCTTTATTTCTTCAAACTGTATCCCACTTTTTTAACATAAACTCCATCTCTACATTCACCGGACCCCTTTTGGCCATTTTGTATCGTTCAATTAAAGCAGAAGCTTTCACTGAATATACAGTCCTCAGGATAAAAGAGGCACTCAGTGCATTGACCATCCACCTTTCCTTGAAGGTATATTTCACTCAAGAGAGAGGGTAGAGGAGAGCAGAGGAGAGGAGAGGAGAGGAGAATATTCCCTTAATTTACAAATGTCCTCAGAGAAAATACTCGCTCTCTCCATTCACATGTGTTATTTCTTTGAAACTGTTTTCATATTAGGGGCCAGTTCTTATAGGAGTCAGGACATTGGAGGAAATAAACAGAGTATTTTTTTTATATGTCAAATCATGTCACTAAGATTGGCTAGCACCAACCAAGAATTATTTAGTAGCTACTTCAGAGACAGAGTGGGAAGTCATAGGTGATTTCAAAAGAAAAAGTAGGAGGGATTTTTCTATAAATATGGAGTGTCAATGAAACTAGACATTTTATTCATTTATATTTCAGTTTTCATCAACACCCACCTCACTTGAAGAGCATCTGTGGACATTTTGCCAGAAAAGATCATATGATGTAGACTAAGCTATTGAGAATTATATTCATAGCACATTTGTTGAAGGTCCGCACGTCGCAGAGTCAAGAAATCTGTTTATAACCAACCTTTTTCCAAATAGCTGAGAAAGATAATCACTTTGCCTTCTCCCAATTGGAATGCAAGGAATGCATGAAAACTAAGGGACAATCTTCTATCATCCCTGAATTTATATATCATTTTGGATAAAGGAGATACACTATCCATAAAAATAATATGAATTTTTTTTATAGAATTTTGAGATTTTGGGCAAGTCCTTATAGGAGTCAAGAAAGGCATATTGAATTATTCATACCTGGGATAAAGAGCAGGGCTACATTTGATTAAATATAATCCTAGGATTGCAACCTGGAAGTTGAGGGGCTGAATTTCCTTCATCACAGATCGAAAACAAGAAGGTGAGACCATAGGAGTTATTTTAATATTTATTTTCCATTTAATTTCCCTGTAGAGCAAAGAGGCTGAGCAATTCCAATCTTCCCCCCACCCGGAAGTTAGTGGGGAGGATGGCAGGTCGAGGCATCCCTGGGTGGGGACGGGGTGGCAGCAGGAACTTCCAGGCAGCTACCAAAGGCAGGAAGAGAGTCCAAACTCAATGGATCCAGGAGACCTCTGGGAGAGGGTCTCTGCAATTCCCAAATTTTGGTTTCTTGGTTCTACCCTGGCGGTGGGGAGCGAGTGTCAGGGTTAATGGAATTTAGTATCTATTAATATAGAAGGGATGACAAATGAGCAACATATAGAAAAAAATTTAACTGAGGAGAGATGGCGGTATTCAGAGAACCAAATGGGAAATGAACTGAAATATTCATCAAGGAAGAAATGTAGGTAATGAGTCCCTATTTGTACTCTCAAGAAATTTTAACATTTTTATTAAAAAAAACAAAAAGCTTCCTAGTACATTCTCTTGCCCTAATATTTCCTTCTTTAACCTGTCATGGGTTCTTTTTAAACTATTCCCAATTTGATTTTCTCAGGCTCAAACGATCCCCCCAAAGCAGCAGAACATATGACAACTGGAGTTTTTATACTAATACTTCAGGGCCAGTTTCCTGCTCAGCAACAAGCCTGTCTCACCCAGCTCATGTGGTAGCTGCTGAAGTCGAATCCAGAGGCTTGGCAGGAGAGACGAAGGGACTCTCCAGGCCTTCTCACGTCCCCTCCAGACTCCACCAGTTGGGACTCTGACTGGACACCTACAAAGAAACGTGTTTCGGTGAAACCTCCTGTTGACAAGAACAGCAAATTGAAGCAAATTCTTTAGAGAGGTCAGAATTACCTCTGAGGACTACTACTAAGGACACCAGGTTTAGCCACAGGATCATTTTTGCCCCTGCTAATGATAAAAAGGGGAAATACAGGACAAGATTCAGGAGAGGGCACAAACTTTGTGTTGCTCAGGGTAGCATGAAGGGGAAACCTTGGGGCTCCTTTAAAGGGGAAATGGTGTCCTGATTTACGTATCGCTCTGGATAAAAGACCCCGTCAGGGCATTGGGGTTTGATTTCTTTGCACACAGATTTCACATATGAATTTGAATGGATGGAAACATCTCCGAACAATCAAGCAAGACTTTTCTTATTGTTATTATCAGGACATACCAAAAGGAGAGAACTAGATGAGAATAAGTAAAGCAAGATCTGATTAAATCTCATCTGTTGGGGAAAGCGTTTAAAGACGAGAAAAATAAAGCATGTGCTGAAAATCATTTAAACAGCCCTGTTAGAGACTGATCATGAAAAAAGGCCACCTCTGAGTCCAGGATCTTTGCTCCACAGTTCTTCCCTTGACCATGTTCTTTGAAGAAACCCAAAACAACGGAATGTAGACCAAGCCATAAGGCACAATTTGCAAGGCAGAGTGGAATTGCACTTATAAGTCCAAGTTGCAAAATCAGAATCAAAGAAATCACAGGCAAATTAGAAATAGCTGGACCCTGTGGAGTCTTGTTTGTTTTATTAAATTGGTTTTTAATCAGCAGTTGGATGGATTTTAGATACTGGGGGTGGTGATGGTGGTGATTAGTTTGTATGATGCTTTCATTGGTTGCTAGCTGCCAAGGTTGATTCTGCAAGATGGGCAGCCATAGAAATCAAAATAATAATAATGGCAAGTCTCACATTAATATTAACCTGACCAAATACCCTCTCTTTGTGAGTGAGAAACAGAAATCAATCACTGTTTTCCAAAGAATTCTGTTTGCTCCTTATTTAGCAGCGCCCATCTCTTGTCAACTCAGACATGGCCAGAGTGAAGACTGCGGCTTCTCGAGATGTGGCTTTTCCTTGTGATTTTTCAGTGATCCCTTAGGAAAATAAGAGTAAATATAATCTGGCCTCCAAAATGAGACAAAGTCCGCAGACAATTGCTTTATTCCTCTGCCCCACCCCCACCCCACACATGGGGAAAGCCATTCAGTGTGACAACACTGCCCCCTGATGTGAAATGGGAGGAGGGGAGACATCTACTTAATTTTCCCAGGAGATTCTTGCATTCAAAACTATGAATTATGACTAAGAAGAAATGAAGGATCTCCAGGAGATCTAAGCAGGTTTAGGGAGAAATCTGAACCTGATCTTCCATTATATTATAGGAAATTCCTTTCAATGGGTTACTTTCTGCGAGATAGTATTTTCTGGACATGGGAGGGTCTTCTCTTTTCTCTTAAATCTCATACATTTATAGAATGAATTGGTTAGGAAAAACCTTCTAGGTTATCTAATAGAAACCGTCCTTAAGAGGTGGCCATCGAGGTCCTGTCTGCAGACCTGCCACCAAAGGAGACTGCTCTACCCACACTGAGCAGAGGCTGCCCTGTCCCTCCCTCATCCCAGGTTCCCTCTAGGCACACAGGATGGCAGCGTTGATCATCTGTCAAACTCTGGTCTATACTAGTTTTGAGTCTCTATTGAGAGCAGAATAATTCTTATGGTCCCTGCTGTTGAGAAATTCTATATCGCTGAGAAGCATGAAACAGTGAGGGAAGCGGGCATTTCATCCTTAATCTGTATGGAGCAGAGAGTTTTGCTCAGTAGAGAGGACCACAAATCATGGCTTCCTGGATAATGAAGTTAGAATGAACCCTCCATAAAAGTTTGTTTGAAATTCTAGGAGGTCTTCTTGGAAAATTCCTTTTCCATGGCTTTCACTTTACATATTTCCTTCGATGGAACCCTTTTAATTCAGGCAGATTTTGTGAGCCAAATACCTATATATATATCTGTGTGTGTGAGTGTGTGGGTATATGTATACAATTGTGTGTGTGTGTGTGTGTTTGTGTGTGTATATATATATATATAGAGAGAGAGAGAGAGAGATTGGGAGAGAGACAGAGAAATATATACACAGACAATGAAACAACTGTAAAGAAAGAGCAACAGGGGTGGACCTGGATCTCAAGAGAGATTAAATGAAGGTTGAACTGCAAAACCAATAAAAAAATTAAGAATTCTAATTATTGAGTGCAATTTTGTATCTCTAGAGATTTTTTGAGAGCAGAACTTGTGAGCACTTTGCCTTTGACATCTTTCAGGAGTTTTTTTTTTTTTTCCTTCTTTTGCTTTGTTTTAACGATTCTTTTTTTTTTTTTTGCTCAGATTTTCCGCTTACGTCCCATCCAAATGGAAAACAGCTGCCACAATGCCCAGGCCACGATCATATCATCTTTCCTCTTGGCACTCAGGCAGCTTTCTCAGGTTCCTCTCATGTCTCCTGGGAAAATGCAGCCTTCTGGGGCTTAGCTGTCTTGCAGAGTGGCTCTGAGGAAGGGAAGGTTTTTGCCAGGCTTCAGACTCAGTTCCTCCCACTGTGTCTCCTGCACAGTAATAGACTGCTGTGTCCTCCGGCTTCAGGCTGTTCATTTGCAGGTAGACTTGGCTTTTGGAGTTGTCCCTGGAGATGGTGAAGCATCCCTTCACTTTGTCTGAGTACCTAATATCACTTGAACCAGAGTTTATGTATGCCACCAATTCCAGGCCTTTCCCTGGAGCCTGTCACACCCTGTCCATGCCAGAGCTCCCAAAGTTGAATCCAGAGGCTTGTCAGGAGAGACGGAGGGACTCTCCAGGCCTTCTCACATCCCCACCGGACTCCACCAACTGGCCCTCAGACTGGACACCTACAAAGAAACATGTTTTGGTGAAATCTCCTGTATACAAGAACCGCAGATTGAAGCAAATTCTATAGAGAGGTCAGAATTACCTCTGAGGACTACTAATAAGGACACCAGGTTTAGCCACAGGATCATTTTTGCTCCTGCTATTGAACAAAGTGGAAATACAGGAAAGGATTCA
Source organism: Candoia aspera (assembly GCF_035149785.1). Lineage (NCBI taxonomy): Eukaryota > Metazoa > Chordata > Lepidosauria > Squamata > Candoiidae > Candoia > Candoia aspera. The sequence goes on along the minus strand of NC_086156.1, from coordinate 111,911,857 downwards.
GGAAAGTGCACAAACTTTGTATTGGTGGGGGTAGCATGAAGGGGAAACCATGGGGCTCCATTAAAGGGGAAATGGTGTCCTGATTTACATACATCTTTGGATAAAGGGTTAGGGTTAGGGTTAGGCCACATGACCCGGAAGTGTCCTATGGACAACGCCGGCTCCAAGGCTTTGAAACGGAGATGAGCACCGCCCCCTAGAGTCGGACACGACTGGACTTTACGTCAAGGGAAACCTACCCCTTGGATAAAGGAGCCCCTCAGGGCATTGGGGAATAGATTTCTTTGCACACAGCTTTCACATATAAATTTGAACGGATGGAAACATCTCAGAACAATCAAGCAAGACTTTTGTTATTATCAGTACATACAAAAAAGGAGAGGTTTAGATAAGAATAAGTAAATTCTGTATAGCTGAGAAGCATGAAACAGTGAGGGAAGCAGGACCACAAATCATGGATTCCTAGATAATGAAGTTAGAATGAACCCTCCATAAAAGTTTGCTTGAAACTGTAGGAATTCTTCTTGGAAAATTCCTTTTCCATGGCTTAAATTTTACATATTTGCTTGGATGGACCCCTTTTAATTCAGACAGATTTTGTGAGGCTCTTTCATATTTCACCAAGAGGTTGCTACTATGTGGGCAAGACAGAAGTCATGGACAGGCTGAGCAATTTAGCCTGCTGCAGAAAAATAAACAAAGGATTCTTTTCATCGCCAATGTTTAATATAATTTCTATTTTATCCTCATGGAAGCTGCTGGAGAACTAGGCAAGTTCAAAGGGACAACCACAGGTATTATTCCAGTGATCGTCAGATACGGTATTGTGTGCAAGGGCTCCCAATACCAGGTACCATTACTAGTCTGTTCTAATTGTAGAGGCAGAGGTTCCCTTCGCCTTCAATTCAAGAAGAGAATATCTTGTCAGGCTTCCGATTTCCTCCAGCAATCCAGAGGCTGGGCAGGAGAGGTGGAAGGACTCTCCAGGTCTTTCACATCCACTCCAGACTCCACCAATTGGACCTCGGACTGAACTCCTAAAAAAAAATAAAGGTGTTTCAATAAACTTTCCTGAATTAAAGAATTAAACTGGAAAGAAACTCCGTATAGAGGGAAGAATTACCTCTGAGGACTGCCAGAAAGGACACCAAGTTTAGCTACAGGCTCATTTCACGTCCCTTGAATGAATGGAGGGAAATTGACAGGATGGGATTCAGGAGAGTGCAAGAACTTTGTATTGGTGGGTGTAGCCTGGAATGGAAACCAGGGGGCTCCTTTAAAGAGGGAATTGAGTCTTGATTTCATATTGCTTCTGATATTAGTGCCCCTCAGGGCATTTTGGTATAGATTTCTTTGCACACAGCTTTCACGCATGATTTTGAATAGATGGAAATACCTCAGAGCAATCAAACAAGACTTCTTGTTGTTGTTGTTATTATTATTATTATTATTATTATTATTATTATTGTTATTATTTGCTTTCATCTGTATGCCTATGTACTATCTCTGCTTTGCAAGGTGCACTGTTGCCCGTTGGATTCTGACAGTGATTCAAGGTTTTGTTCACTATCTGATGATCTGGTGATGTGATCTGGCACGACTACTGTGTTCAGGGTTCCTTCGATGAAACAATGCCATTGATTGGGATCCCAGCAGTGCACTTTGGGATCACCACAGCTGCCCTCTGCAACTCGGTTTCCCCTGAGATTCAAATGGCCCCCATCTCACTGGTGTTTGAAAGGTTCCTGATGAACTGGTTTGTCATCCAGGTCTTTGGCAACTGTGATTGAAGCCCTTGTTCTTCTTTTTCTTTTCTCCTATCTAGGAACAAGGCACAGAACTGTCATCTCCTCTGAAGACACCCTTTCTACTTGCTCCATATTCAGAGGGATTATTCAGACCCACAGTGCCCCCGAGTGTAAAACCTTTGAAGATGAGGCAGAGGGCTTAATGACTTTCCCTGAAATTGACTTGAGAACCCCTGATCTACATTCCTTTGCTATTATAAGTATTATAACATGACCTCATTTAGGTTACCCTGGGCCTGATATTTTTATGCCTTATTTTTCAAGCCAATTAGTGGACAGCCAGGACCACTGAATCGGAGCAGAGCTTACACAGCGGAGGAGCTGTGCACAGAAAAATAATATTATCATAGTTAGCTTTAATGAGCATGTCAGAGGAACACAGGTTATTGATCTTAAACACTCAGTCCTCCAAAGCATAAACAATTACATGCTTAGACACAGTAGGTTCAAAGTAAGGTAAAGGAATATCTTAATCAATTTATTCAAGGTCCAGTTACATTTCCATTCAGAAAGGGTGAAATCTTTGTTCTTTTTTGTCTTCCCTAACTTAATTCACCATTAGCCCTATTACTGCTAAGACCTGCGTGTAGAAAGCGGAATTCACGGCCTACCACATGACACCCAGAGAGATGGACCAGCTGTCATGAGTAAGGATGGCGAGCAGGGGGCTCCCATCCAGGCTGTAAAGCGCATGCGTAGCACTGAGGAATTAGGTACCATTCCAAGAGACACAGATCGGGCCCGCCTTAACCTTTGGGCTTTATATGTCTAGGATTTTCCCACGCTTTTTCAGTTTGTTGGGATTTTCTGTTATGTGGCAGTAATAAAACACTAGAGACCTGTTCCTTGTCTCAGCGTGGTTCCTGGCTGATAGGACACCAGCACACAGCTGTGCGCATAGCTCCCGGTCTTAAATAAGGACGAAGAGAGAAAAGTGGAAGTGGGAGTGGAACAATCAGCTTCCTCCGAAACATGAAGAGAGGCATTATGGGATGAACTCAATTTACATGCTAATGCACGTGCTAACGAGGAATGCTGGATTTTCTGGTATCTCCAACAATTTTGTGGCTTTGGCCCCCTTCCTCGGTGTCACACCACACCAAACTATTTGGGGTCTTAGAGCATCCTAATTTTATTACATGGCTACATTGCTACAGCTAGCAGGGGAATATGATTTTAAACATATTTAAAATTTCAAATACCTATATATATGTTTGTGCATATGTCTGTGTTTGTGTTTGTGGGTATATGTATACAATGTGTGTGTGTTTCCACATATGTATGTGTATATATATATATATATATAGAGAGAGAGAGAGAAATATATACAAAGACACATAAACAAATATAAAGAAAGAGCGACAGGGTGGATCTGGGTCTCAAGAGAGAATAAATGAAGGTTGAACTGCAAAATCAATAAAAGAATTAAGAATTCTAATGAATGAATCCAATTTTGTATTTGTAGAGAATTTTGGAGAGCAGAACTAGTGAGCACTTTTCCTTTGACATCTTTCAGGAGTTTTTCTTTACTTTTGTTTTGTTTTAACTATTCTTTTTTTTTTTTTGCTGATATTTTCTGCTTTCCTCCCATCCAAATGGAAAACAGCTCCCATAATGCCCAGGCCAAGATCTGTTCTTAGTTTCTCTTCACACTCAGGCAGGTTTCTCAGGTTCTTCTCTATTCTGGGGCTGAGCTGACTTGGAGAGCTTCTCTGAGGAAGAGAGAGTTTTTGCCAGGCTTCAGACTCACTTCCTCCCACTGTGTCCCTCGCACAGTAATAGACTGCCGAGTCCTCCGTCTTCAGGCTGTTCATTTGCAAATAGAGTTGGCTTTTGGAGTTGTCCCTGGAGATGGTGAAGCGTCCCTTCACTTTGTCCGAGTACCTAATATCACTTGAACCAGGGTTTATTCCGGACACCCATTCCAGGCCTTTCCCAGGAGCTTGTCTCACCCAATGCATCCAATAGCTGCTGAAGGGGAAGCCAGAGGCTTGGCAGGAGAGACGGAGGGACTCTCCAGGCCTTCTCACGTCCCCTCCAGACTCCACCAACTGGGCTGAGGATTGAACACCTAAAATTAAAGTTATTGCAATGAGTTCTCCTGTATACAAGAATTAAAATGGAAAGGACCTGAATATGATAGAAACAATTACCTCTGAGGACTGCTAGGAAGGACACCAAGTTCAGCCACAGGATCATTTTTGCTCCCTCTAATGATTGGAGGGGAATTGACAGGTGAGGATTTGGGAGACTGCAGGAACTTTGTGTTGGTGGGTGTAGCCTGAATAGAGAAACCACCATGGGGCTCCTTTAAAGAGGAAATTGTGGCCTGATTTACATATCACTCAGGATAAAAGAGCCCCTCAGGGCACAGAGGTATAGATGTCTTTCAACAGACCTTTCACATACAGGACATAGGAGAAAGGGCAGTTTAGACTGGAATAATTAAAGCAAGATCTGACAGACCCTCCTCAATTCAGCTAAGGGTTTTAAGGTGATAGGAAGAAATCATGCTCTGAAATTTCCTTAAATAGCCTCGTTAGAACCCGGACATGGAAAGGATGGCACATCGGAAATCACAATGGTTGCTCCACAGTGGTTCCCTTGACCATGTTCTTTGGAAGAAACCCAAATTAAGTGATTGCAGACCAAGCCAAATTGCCCAATTTGCAAGTCACATTTGAATTTTACATAAACATCCAAGTCTGAAAGTTGGAATTAAAAAAAAAATGAATGTATTGGAAGCCTGTAGGGTGTTCCTGATTAGCTTGGTTTTTTACTCAGCAACTCTATGGACTACATACTGTATATTGGGGGGGGGGGGGTGGTTCCCATTTTGTATGGTGTTCTCATGTGTTATTAGCTGCCCAGAGTTGATTCATAAAAATACTAATAAAAAGGCCTCTCCTACACTTAATCCGTGGGCTGAGAAACACAAATAAATGACTTTGCATTTTCCAAACAATTCAGTTTGTTCTATATTTAGCAAAGTACATCTGTTCTTAACTCGGATGTGGCTTCATGGTGAGGAATGTAATCTCTTGGGATGTTAAATTTCTCTTAATTGCCTTCAGTGATCTCTTAGGAAAATGAGAGTAAAAGTAATGATGCCTCCGAAGTGAGACAAGGCCTGTAGACCCTTCCTTTCCCCCCCCACCCCCACCCCACACATATGCGAAGTGATTCCGTGTGGCAACACTGCCCCCTGGTGGAAAACCTGAGGAGGGGAGGCATCTACTTAACTTTGCAAAGAGATTCTTGCATTAAGAAATGGTAATTAGGGCTCGGAAAAAATGAAAGACCTCCAGGGAACTTAACCCAAAGCTGCCCTTTTGTTATATGATAGAATATTCCTTTTGATGGGTTATTCTATGAGATACTGTATTTTCCTGAGGTCGTGTATTCTTATTTTTTCTCCTAAATATCATGAAATCGTGTAAAAATGAGTTGGGAAGGACCATCTCGGTCCTCTAGTACAAACTATCCCTAACTGGTGGGGAGCCAGACCCTCTCTGCAGACCTCCAACCGAAAGAGGCTGTTCTAGCCAGATTGAAGCAGGTCCCCCTTGTTCTTCCCTCGCCCTCATTTTACTCCAGGCAGACTGGGTTGGAAGGGCTTATCATTGGTCAGAACCTTCTCTATACGAGTTTTGTATTCTCTCTAAGGGGACAGTAATTCTTAGCACCTCTTGTCCGTCTTCTACCATTCATTTGCAAAAGATTTTGATAAATATGAGACTTAGAGGAAAACATAATTTTATCCTCTTTTTAGTTTTCTTTATTTCTTCCAAATTTCTTCCATTTTTCCTAGGTAAATTCCATCTCTACATACGCTGGACCATTCTTGGCCATTTTGTATGGACGGTTAAAGGAGAAGCAATAACTGATTATAGAGTCCTCAGGGAAAAAAAGAGGCACTCAGTCAGTCTTTGTTTTTCTCCTAAACTCAGGGCAGGTCCCTCAAGCCCTGGTCACCCTGGGGCTCGACTATTGTAACACACTCTAAGTAGGGCTGCCCTTGAAGACCGCCCAAAGTCTTCCAATGGTCCAGAATGCCATGTTGCACGTCATGGTAGGCTTTTCTCAGTATGCCTAATGAACACTTTGCTCCCAAGTTTCCTTGGTTGCCAGGATGATTCCAAAGGTCAGCTCACTCCTGCCCTGGTCACCCCATGGTGTGATTGTGAAATTTACCTGTGGCTCAGAGAAAAGAAGGATGGCAGCAATTTGCTTTCTAAAGATTCCCTCTCATGCTTCTGCTTTGTTCTTTTGCATGTGACAATGATCCTTCCTTTATCACCCTCTTTTAGTTTCCCTGGATGACTGAGGTTACTCCATTCTTTTTGGTGTAATGTTTATTTATTTTATTAAAAAAAACATGCACTTCTCTCTGTCTCCAAACTTTGGGAACCCTCTTTGTTATGACCACCCCAACTTGTTTTTCTCCTTTCTTTCCTCCCAAAAGCTTCTGCTGCAATTGAGCAGAGAAACATGAAAACAAGGCAACAACATCCACCTGCCCCCCCCATTGCAAAAATCTGGGTAATTGAGGGAACCAAATTATTCACTTGGAGGAAAAAAAAGGAGCAATGTCTCTTCATATCTGCCTGCTTGATTCTCTTTGCAAATCCAAGCAAAACTGGAAGCAGAAGGAAAACAGAACAAGCAAGGAGAGTGTCAGAATTCAAGTCTCTTTGTGGAATTCGGCCGCTTTCTTCTTTCAAGGCCCCCATTCCCTCCACTTTGCTCCCCACTGGCCTGTACGGATGCAAGACGTGCTTCAGACTATCCAGGGACTCCTGGCTCTGCCGAATCCCTTCCATGCTCCCTTTTGCAGAGGCCTGTAAGGAGGGAGTCTCCCCTCTCCCCCCACCCTGCTTCAGCCTTCTCTTTCCCTCAAAGAACACACAGGGGCTGCAAGGCCAGCGTCCTGCTCAGCAACTTAAACGTACCCTGCGAAAACTCTCCTCTTTCATCCATGAAATTCACGGATCAAACGTGTGGATGGAGGCAGCTCCAGACAACGGGGGTTTCTGTTTGGCTCCAGGCTGAGCTCCTCTCCTCTTGTCCTGTTTAACGGAAATGCTATTAGCAGGCAAGCAAGGATTTGAACTTGGTCCTGGCCTCCCTCTTCCAGCTCTGTCGCTGCCTTTTTTGTGCTTGTGGGTTCTTTTCAGGAGAAGAACTTTTTGTGATTTTTTTTTTTTTTGGTATAGTCTTTAACAAATTCAGTGTACCAGTTCAACGTGTGGTTCCCCGATGAACTTGCAGAGCGGCTCTGAGAAATAGCAGGTTTTTTCCAGGCTTCAGACTCACTTCCTCCAACTGTGTCCCTCGCACAGTAATAGACTGCCATGTCCTCTGGCTTCAGGCTGTTCATTTGCAGATAGACTTGGCTTTTGGAGTTGTCCCTGGAGATGGTGAAGTGACCCTTCACTTTGTCTGAGTAGTAAATATAATTGGAAGCTGGATATATGAACGACACCCATTCCAGCCCTTTCCCTGGAGCCTGTCGCACCCAGCCCATGTAGTAGCATGGTGAAGCATCCCTTGAATTTGTCCAAGTAGTAAATGGTACCTGAATTGTAGGTTATCCATGCCACCCCTTCCAGTCCTGTTCCAGGAGCCTGTCTCACCCAGTACATGCGGTAGCAGCTGAAGATGAATCCAGAGGCTTAGCAGGAGAGACGGAGGGACTCTCCAGGCCTTCTTACATCCCCACCGGACTCCACCAACTGGACCTCAGACTGGACACCTACAAAGAAACGTGTTTTGGTGAAACCTCCTGTATACAAGAACAGCAAATTGAAGCAAATTCTATAGAGAGGTCAGAATTACCTCTGAGTATTACTATTAAGTACACCAGGTTTAGCCACAGGATCATTTTTGCCCCTGCTAATGAACAAAGGGGAAATACAGGACAGGATTCAGGAAAGGGCGCAACCTTTGTGTTGGTGGGGGTAGCATGAAGGGGAAACTATGGGGCTCCATTAAAGGGGAAATGGTGTCCTGATTTACATATCCCATAGGATAAAAGCGCCCCTCAAGGCATTGGGGTTTGATTTCTTTACATACAGGTTTCACTTATGAGTTTGAATGGATGGAAACATCTCAGAACAATCAAGCAAGACTTTTGTTATTGTTATTATCAGTACATACAAAAAAGGGGAGGTTTAGATGAGAATAAGTAAAGCAAGATCTGATTAAATCTCATTCGTTGGGGAAAGCGTTTAAAGATGAGAAAAATAAAGCACGTGCTGAAAATCATTTAAACAGCCCTGTTAGAGACTGAACATGAAAGGAAGGCCACCTCTGAGTCCAGGATCTTTGCTCCACAGTTCTTCCCTTGACCATGTTCTTTGAAGAAACCCAAAACAAAGGAATGTAGACCAAGCTATAAGGCACAATTTGGAAAGCAGAGTGGAATTGCACTTATAAGTCCATGTTGCAAAATCATAATCAAAGAAATCACAGGGAAATTAGAAACAGCTGGACCCTGTGGAGTCTTTTTTGTTTTATTAGCTTGGTTTTCACTCAGCAGTTGGATGGATTTTAGATACTGGGGGTGGTGATGGTGGTGACTAGTTTGTATGGTGATTTCATTGGTTGCTAGCTGCCAAGGTTGATTCTGCAAGATGGGCAGCCATAGAAATTGAAATAATAATAATGGGAAGTCTCACATTAATATTAACCTGACCAAATACCCTCTCATTTTGAGTGAGAAACAGAAATAAATCACTATTTTCCAAAGAATTATGTTTGCTCCTTATTTAGCAGCGCCCATCTATTGCCAACTCAGACATGGCCAGAGTGAAGACTGTGGCTTCTCGAGATGTGGCTTTTCCTTGTGATTTTTTAGTGATCTCTTAGGAAAATAAGAATAAATATAATCTGGCCTCCAAAATGAGACAAAGTCTGCAGACAATTGCTTTATTCTTCTGCCCCACCCCCACCCCACACATGGGGAAAGCCATTCAGTGTGACAACACTGCTCCCTGCTGTAAAATGTGAGGAGGGGAGAAATCTACTTAATTTTCCCAGGAGATTCTTGCATTCAAAAATAGGAATTATGGCTAAGAAGAAATGAAGGATCTCCAGGAGATCTAAGCAGATTTAGGGAGAAATCCGAAGCTGATCTTCCATTATATTATAGGAAATTGCTTTTGATTGGTAACATTCTGCGATATTGTTTTTTCTGGAGATGGGGGGGATCTTCTCTTTTCTCTTAAATCTCATACATTTATAGAATGAATTGTTTAGGAAAAACCTTCTAGGTCATCTCATAGAAACCGTCCTTAAGAGGTGGCCATCCAGGTCCTGTCTGCAGACCTGCCACCAAAAGAGACTGCTCTACCTACACTGAGCCAAGGCTGCCCTGTCCCTCCCTCATCCCATGTTCCCTCGAGGCACACAGGATGGCAGCGTTGATCATCTGTCAAACTCTGGTCTGTACACGTTTTGTGTTTTTCTTGAGGGCAGAATAATTCTTACGGTCCCTGCTGTTGAGAAATTCTGTAAAGCTGAGAAGCATGAAACAGTGAGGGAAGCAGGACCACAAATCATGGCTTCCTAGATAATGAAGTTAGAATGAACCCTCCATAAAAGTTTGTTTGAAACTGTAGGAGTTCTTCTTGGAAAATTCCTTTTCCATGGCTTAAATTTTACATATTTTCATGGATGAGCCCCTTTTAATTCAGGCAGATTTTGTGAGCCTCTTTCATATTTCACCAAGAGTTTGCTCCTCTACAGGCAAGAGAGAAGTCATAGAGAGGCTGAGCAATTTAGCCTGCTGGAGAAAAAGGAACAAAGGACCAGCACTCTTTTCATCTCAGATGTTTATTATAATTTCTATTTTATCCCCATGGAAGCAGCTGGAGATGTCGGCAAGTTCAAAGGGACAACCACAGGTATTATTGCAGTGATCGTCAGATACGGTATTGTGTGCAAGGGCTCCCAATACCAGGTACCATTACTAGTCTGTTCTAATTGTAGAGGCAGAAGTTCCCTTTGTCTTCAATTCAAGAAGAGAATATCTTGTCAGGCTTCCGATTTCCTCCAGCAATCCAGAGGTTTGCCAGAGAGGTGGAAGGACTCTCCAGGTCTTGTCACATCCACTCCAGACTCCACCAATTGTAACTCAATTTACATATTTTTCTGATAAAAGAGCCCCTCAGAGCACTGATCTCATAGATTTCCTTGCACACATCTGACACTGGTGATTTTCATCATAACTTTCCAATCCTAAAAAAAGTGAAGGCAAGGTTTTTTCTTTTTGTTCTTGTTTTTTACGGTGAGTACATAGGAGAAAGGCATGTTTACATTATAGTAATTAAAAGACAGACATGCAAAATCTTAGCTCAGGAAATTATTTTCCATTTCTTTCCCTTAACCAGGCCAACCTGAAGAAACCCCAAAGAACTGAATTTAGAACGAGCCAGGAGGAAAATTTTATAATTCAGAGTTTAATGAAAGAAATCACAGGGAGAAATGAAATAGATGGAGCCAGTGGGTTGTTCTTTGCCTATTTGAGTGGTTTTTAAGTCAGTAGTTGTATGAATTTAATATATTGCTTTGTTTGAGTTGGTATTTTGTGTGGTGATTTTATCAGTTGCCAGTTGCCCGGAGTTGATTCAGCCAGATGGGCAGTCATACAATTTGAAAGAATAATAATGGTAATAATAATAATACAAATACAAATACAAATAATAATAATAATAATAATAATAATAATAATAATAATAATAATAGCAGTACAGTAGCATTAGTAATACCAATTCCATATACCCATAAAAATGCCTGCAAATACACTCTCTCTCTGGACTGGGAAATACTAATAAGTCTCTTCATATTCCCCAAAGGGTTCCGTTGCTCTCTATTTAGCAGAGCACATCTGTTGTCAACTCTGACATGGCTTCCCAGTGAGGATTGGAGCCTCCTGAGATGTGAAATTTTCTTGAGACCTTTTTGGTGAACTAATATGGAAATAAAACATATAAACAGAAAAAACAAGGATGCCTCAAAAAAGAGACAATATCTTATGACATTTCTCTTATTTCCCTACCCCACCCCACACATGGGCAATGCGATTCAGGGTGACCCCACTGCCCCCTGCTGCAGAAGGTGAGGACGAGGGGCATCTGCCTAATTCTCCAAGGAGATTCTGACATTCCAGGAGGGGAAGTGAGGCTGAGAAGAAATGCAGGTTCTCCAGGAGGTCTAAGCAGGTCTAGAGAGACATCTAAATATGCCCTTTTGGTACCTGATAGAAGATATCTTTTGAAGTCTTACTCTGTGGCTGATTGCATTTTCTGAACATGGAGGATACTTATTTTTTTTCCCCGGTGTCACATTAAATCATGGAGTAAATGAATTGGGAAGCACCATCTAGCTAATCCATTGCAAACCATCCCTATCAGGTGGTCAGCCAGATCCTCTCTCTGGAACTCCAACCATGAGAGATTATTTGAACCAGACTGAGGCAAGTCTGCCCTCTTCTTCCCTCGTCCTCATTTTACTCTAGGTAGACAGACCTGCAAAGATGCAACATTTGCAACAATCGGCTCTATACTAGTTCTGTGCTCTTTTTGATAGGAGAATTTATTCTTAGTGTTGCTTCTGCATCTCCTGTCATTAAGTGTTTTTGGATCACTTTGGTATCATTCAGATGAGACATGGAGTAAAACATTATCTTATCTTTTGCTCCATTCCTTTATTTCTCCAAATTCTATTCCCATTTCCGTAAATGAAACTCCCCTTCATCCTCTCAGGCAAGAAAAAAAAGGAGTATTACTCACAGAGACAAAACCAACCAGGCTGAGCTCCATTTGGACATCTGGAAAGGAAATATTGATATGCAGACCTTATCCATCTTGCTCCAGTCCATTAATTTCTAGCATATAAGAGCCTTTTAGCTTCCATCTCTCGATGGATGAACCAATACCTTGGAAGGCTGCTAAAAGGGAAATGAGTTGGAGCAAAAGGATCATTTTCCTTTCTCAGTGTGTCACAGAAGAAGTTCCAGGCAGTCTGGCTCTGGACCTCTAGCTACAGCTTGAGGAGGGGGGAGAAGGAGGCAATTAAAGAGGAAGGGTGTCTCTGCATTAACATACACTTCAGGATAAAGAGAAGCAGAGCTTCTTGGTAGATGGCCTTGGTAGTCTGGACACTTTGATGAATCCCTGCCTCTCAGGAAGATAATTCCTGAATATATGGAATGTGTATTGCACAGTTTAGATCTTTAGAACAATTAATTAAAAGTTTGATTTCCTACCTGCTTCCAGGATATTGAATGACAATATCCCATTCCAGGATTTTATCTGAGTCCAGGCTCACCCCGATCACATTGCAAAGAGTGAAGTTGAAATTGGAATCTTCAGGCCATATTAATAATTTTTATTTTCCCTCCAGCAAACTTTCTGATTCGACACCTATAACAAAAGTGTCCTGAAGTTCTTACTAGAGGGCTGATTTCTTCTTCTTAGGTAGAATATACACAAAAGAAATCCCTCTCTTACAGTAGTAGAGGAAACAAACTGGAGCAAAAGGATTGCATTTATCTTTGTCCTTTCATTCCACCTGCTATGCTCTATTGTTGATGGCAGGAAAATGGACACAGAAACACAAAGGTTAATTATATAAGGCATTAGATCTTGGTGAAATACATTATATCCCCCAGTCAGATATACATTAGGTTTTCAAAAGCACTTTTTCCTATCTGGAGACACTTATGCTTTTGCCCTAACAGGCAAGGCAGATTGAGAGATTATGGGAGGTCATAGTGTGTGGGAACTTCTGGGGAAGAAATGGCAAACTGAGGACCACAGTGGAGTGAATAGTGGGCGTGAACTCTTCATAATTCCTCTCTGGATAAGGAGACGACTTGAGATTACCCATATGTCTCCAGACAGTGGCTCCTCATGAGGAGGCCACAACACAGCAGTCTCCATAAGGTTTAGCCCTCTGGGAGACAAGGGAGTAGCCATCTTTTTGCTCAAGCCACAGACGGCACCTTTGAAAGGACACCCAGTGCCCCCTAGAGTAACATTGGTGATGCCCCCTATCACCTCTCTTTTTTATTCTAGTCCTAGAAGTCCTGAATAGAGATATAAGAGGGGATAGTCAAATAAAAGGAGTAAAAATTATTTATATATATATATATATATATATATATATTAAAAGCATTTGCAGCTGACCTAGTATTTCTATTAGAAAATCCCCAAGATTCTATGCAACATTTGTTGAAGAAATTAAAGGAATTTGGAGAGTGGCAGAATTTAAGGTAAATAAACAAAAAACGAAAATGTTGAGTAAAAAGATGACTAAAAAAAAGAAACTTTAATAACTAAATCAGGTTTTACAATAGAAAAAAAAAGGATTAGATACTTAAAAGTAATATTATCAACATTATTGAAAATGTATTATTTGAAAATAATTATGGGAAAATTTGGAAGGAAATATTAATTGATATGGAAAAATGAGGAAAATTACAGCAATCTTTGCTGGGAAAGATATCCATAATCAAAATAAATGTATTTCCGAAGATGTTATTTCTTTTCCAAACATTACAAACTGTAATCAATGAAAAAATATTTAAAGTATGGCAAAAAGATATCTCAATTTTTATTTGGCAAGGAAAAAGACAACAAATTAAATTTAAATTATTAAAAGATACTAAAGAAACCGGAGGGTTGAGGTTACCAGATCTTAAATTGTACTTTGAAGCTTGTTGCTTTCTGTGGATAAGAGAATGGTTAATGTTAGAAAATCCAAACCTTCTACAGCGAGAGGGACATGAATTTAGATGTGGGTGGCTGCATCTATTTGGAATGAAAAAGTAAAAATGAACAAAGAATTGAGAAATCATACTATTAGAAAAGTATTATTGAGGGTTTCGGATAAGTATAGCAGTAGATTATGACCAAACATACCAATGTGGATATCGCCACAAGAAGCTTTTGCAAGGAGGGAAAGTTTAGATGATAAGATAAAATGGTTAAGATATAAAGATCTGATCAAATATGAACAAGATACACCTATGCTAAAAACAAGAGAAGAAATAGAAGGAGAAGGACACTGGTGTCATTGGTTCACATATATGCAGTTAAATGAACGATTTAAATGAGATAAAAAATTATATAAATTTAAAAAAGAAAAAAACGAGATCGAAAAACAGTTATATATAAATAATGAGCATATTATGCCAAAGATGTAGAAAAATATTATTACAATTAGATCAAGAAGATGAACAGGTCAAAGAGTGTATGATTAATTGGGCAATAAATTTTGAATATAACATTTTATTAGAGAACTGGGAAAAATGTGGACAAAGGGATTAATATTTACTTTGTGTTATCATTTAATGGAGGTAAAGTAAAGGTAAAGGTTTCCCTTGACGTAAAGTCCAGTCGTGTCCGACTCTAGGGGGCGGTGCTCATCTCCGTTTCAAAGCCTTGGAGCCGGCGTTGTCCATAGGACACTTCCGGGTCATGTGGCCAGCATGACTCACGGAACGCCGTTACCTTCCCGCTGAAGCGGTACCAATTAATCTACTCACATTTGCATGTTTTCGAACTGCTTGGTAACCCCACAAAAATATGCAAAATTTTATAAAAACGTTTCTAATGTATGTTGTCTTCAGCAAAGGATCGTTACCTTGCCATGGTGCTGGAGCTTGAGCACCTCAATGATGCCATGAGCTAAACCGTGAAGGGCCACCCAAGACGGGAAGGTCATGACAGAGAGGTCAGACTAAATGCGATCCCTGGGGAAGGTAATGGCAACCCACCCCAGTATTCTTGCCGTGAAAACTAAATGGATCAGTACAACCAGAGATATGTCGGTATACCATCGGAAGATGAGACCCCCAGGTCGGAAGAAGGTCAAAATGCTACTGGGGAGGAACAGAGGATGAGCTCAACTAGCCCCAGACGTGATGACGCAGCTAGCTCAAAGCCGAAAGGACGGCTAGCGGCCGACGGTGCTGGTGGTGAACGGCGAATCCGATGTTCTAAGGATAAACACACCATCGGAACCTGGAATGTAAGATCTATGAGCCAGGGCAAATTGGATGTGGTTATTGGTGAGATGTCAAGATTAAAGATAGACATTCTGGGCGTCAGTGAACTGAAATGGACTGGAATGGGCCACTTCACATCAAAAGACCACCAGATCTACTACTGCGGACAAGAGGACCACAGAAGAAATGGAGTAGCCTTCATAATTAATAGTAAAGTGGCTAAAGCAGTGCTTGGATACAACCCAAAAAACGACAGAATGATCTCAATTCGAATTCAGGGCAAGCCATCTAACATCACAGTGATCCAAATATACGCCCCAACCACAAATGCTGAAGAAGCTGAAGTAGAGCAGTTCTATGAGGATCTGCAGCACCTACTGGACAACATGCCTAAAAGGGATGTTATTTTCATCACAGGAGACTGGAATGCTAAGGTGGGCAGTCAAATGACACCTCGAATTACAGGTAAGTATGGCCTAGGAGAACAAAATGAAGCAGGACACAGGCTGATAGAATTTTACCAAGACAATTCACTCTGCATAACAAACACTCTCTTCCAACAACCTAAGAGACGGCTTTATACATGGACTTCACCAGATGGACAACACCGAAATCAGATTGACTACATACTTTGCAGCCAAAGGTGGCGGACATCTGTACAGTCGGTAAAAACAAGGCCTGGAGCTGACTGTAGTTCAGATCACGAACTTCTTCTTGCACAATTTAGGATCAGACTAAAGAGATTAGGGAAGACCCACAGATCAGCTAGATATGAGCTCACTAATATTCCTAAGGAATATGCAGTGGAGGTGAAGAATAGATTTAAGGGACTGGACTTAGTAGATAGGGTCCCGGAAGAACTCTGGACAGAAGTTGGCAGCATTGTTCAGGAGGCGGCAACAAAATACATCCCAAAGAAAGAGAAAACCAAGAAGGCAAAATGGCTGTCTGCTGAGACACTAGAAGTAGCCCAAGAAAGAAGGAAAGCAAAAGGCAACAGTGATAGGGGGAGATATGCCCAATTAAATGCAAAATTCCAGAGGTTAGCCAGAAGAGATAAGGAATTATTTTTAAACAAGCAATGCGCGGAAGTGGAAGAAGACAATAGAATAGGAAGGACAAGAGACCTCTTCCAGAAAATTAGAAACATTGGAGGTAAATTCCAGGCAAAAATGGGTATGATCAAAAACAAAGATGGCAAGGACCTAACAGAAGAAGAAGAGATCAAGAAAAGGTGGCAAGAATATACAGAAAACCTGTATAGGAAGGATAACAATATCAGGGATAGCTTTGACGGTGTGGTCAGTGAGCTAGAGCCAGACATCCTGAAGAGTGAGGTTGAGTGGGCCTTAAGAAGCATTGCTAATAACAAGGCAACAGGAGACGACGGCATCCCAGCTGAACTGTTCAAAATCTTGCAAGATGATGCTGTCAAGGTAATGCATGCTTTATGCCAGCAAATTTGGAAAACACAAGAATGGCCATCAGACTGGAAAAAATCAACTTATATCCCCATACCAAAAAAGGGAAACACTAAAGAATGTTCAAACTATCGAACAGTGGCACTCATTTCACATGCCAGTAAGGTAATGCTCAAGATCCTGCAAGGTAGACTTCAGCAATTTATGGAGCGAGAATTGCCAGATGTACAAGCTGGGTTTAGAAAAGGCAGAGGAACTAGGGACCAAATTGCCAATATCCGCTGGATAATGGAAAAAACCAGGGAGTTTCAGAAAAACATCTATTTCTGTTTTATTGACTATTCTAAAGCCTTTGACTGTGTGGACCATAACAAATTGTGGCAAGTTCTTAGTGGTATGGGGATACCAAGTCATCTTGTATGCCTCCTGAAGAATCTGTATAACGACCAAGTAGCAACAGTAAGAACAGACCACGGAACAACAGACTGGTTTAAGATTGGGAAAGGAGTACGGCAGGGCTGTATACTCTCACCCTACCTATTCAACTTGTATGCAGAACACATCATGCGACAAGCTGGCCTTGAGGAATCCAAGGCTGGAGTTAAAATCTCTGGAAGAAACATTAACAATCTCAGATATGCAGATGATACCACTTTGATGGCTGAAAGTGAAGAGGAACTGAGGAGCCTTATGATGAAGGTGAAAGAAGAAAGTGCAAAAGCTGGTTTGCAGCTAAACCTCAAAAAAACCAAGATTATGGCAACCAGCTTGATTGATAACTGGCAAATAGAGGGAGAAAATGTAGAAGCAGTGAAAGACTTTGTATTTCTAGGTGCAAAGATTACTGCAGATGCTGACTGCAGTCAGGAAATCAGAAGACGCTTAATCCTTGGAAGAAGAGCAATGACAAATCTCGATAAAATAGTTAAGAGCATAGACATCACACTGACAACAAAGGCCCGCATTTTTAAAGCAATGGTGTTCCCCGTAGTAACATATGGCTGCGAGAGCTGGACCATAAGGAAGGCTGAGCGAAGGAAGATCGATGCTTTTGAACTGTGGTGTTGGAGGAAAATTCTAAGAGTGCCTTGGACTGCAAGAAGATCCAACCAGTCCATCCTCCAGGAAATAAAGCCAGACTGCTCACTTGAGGGAATGATATTAAAGGCCAAACTGAAATACTTTGGCCACATAATGAGAAGACAGGACACCCTGGAGAAGATGCTGATGCTAGGGAGAGTGGAAGGCAAAAGGAAGAGGGGCCGACCAAGGGCAAGGTGGATGGATGATATTCTAGAGGTGACGGACTCGTCCCTGGGGGAGCTGGGGGTGGTGACGACCGACAGGAAGCTTTGGCGTGGGCTGGTCCATGAAGTCACGAAGAGTCGGAAGCGACTAAACGAATAAACAACAACAATGTATGTTGTAAATGTTCACAAAGGGAAGGAACATTTTACAAATCACTTTGCCTTCTCCCAGTTGGAATGCGAGAAATGCATGAAAACTAAGGGACAATCTTCTGTCATCCCTAAATTTATATATAATTTTGGATAAAGAAGATACACTATCCATTCACATAATATGGATTTTTTTAACAGAATTTTGGGCAAGTTCTTCTAGGAGTCAAGACAGGCCTATTGAATAATTCATACCTAGGAAAAAGAGCAGGGCTACATTTGAACAAATAAAATCCTAGCATTGCCATGTGGAAGTTCTGGTGCTGATTTTCATAAATCACAGATCGAAAACTACAAGGTGAGACCATAGGAGTTATTTCAATATTTTTTTTCCATTTAATTTGCCTGTTGAGCAAAGAGGCTGAGCGATTCCAACCTTTCTCCCATCCAGAAGTTACTGGGGAGGACGGCAGGTGGGGAGGCAATTTTCCTAAACCACCTAAAACATGACTTTCCCTGGAACTGACTTGAGACCCCCGATCTACGTTCCTTTGCTATTCTAAGTATTATAACACGGCCGCAATTAGGCTACCCTTGGCAGAAAGTTTTTAGGCCTTATTTTCTGATTTCTGCCCCCTTCCTTGGTGTTAGACCACACCACACTCTGGCAGGCCTTGCAGCATCCTGATTTTATTACGACATTTCGACTGCTAGCAGAGGACAATGGTTGTAAACGTATTTAAACTTTCAATTGCCTGTATGTGTGTGCATACTTTCATGCCTGTGTGTCTGTGTGTGTGTACATATATGTAGTACATCTATGGAGAGATGGAGAGAGGATATATAGACACAGAAACAAATGCACATAAAGAGGGAGAGGGGAAGATCTCCGTCTCAAGAAAGAGTATATGAGGGTTGAACTTCAACACCAATAAAAAAAATAAGAGTTCTAATTACTGAATCAATTCTGTATGTCCTGATACTTTTTGAGAGCAGAACTTGAGAACAATTTTCCTTCGCTATCTTTCAGGACGGTACTGATATTTTCCATTTTCTTCCTATCCAAATGGAAAACAGCTCCCACAATGCCCAGGCCAAGATCAGCTCTTTGTTCCTCTTGGCACTCAGGCAGCTTTCTCAGGTCCCTCTCAAGTCTCCTGGGAAAATCCAGCCTTCTGTGGCTGAGCTGACTTGAGGAGCGGCTCTGAGCAAAGGCAGGTTTTTTCCAGGCTTCAGACTCACTTCCTCCCACTGTGTCTCTTGCACAGTAATAGACTGCCGAGTCCTCCGGCTTCAGGCTGTTCATTTGCAGATAGACTTGGCTTTTGGAGTTGTCCCTGGAGATGGTGAAGCGTCCCTTGACTTTGTCCGAGTAGTAAATAGTACCGGAACCTGGATTTATGTATGCCACCCATTCCAGCCCCTTTCCATGGGCCTGTCTCACCCAGTGCATGCCATAGCTGCCGAAGTCAAATCCAGAGCCTTGGCAGGTGAGGCGGAGGGACTCTCCAGGCCTCCTCACGTCCCCTCCAGACTCCACCAGCTGGGCCTCTGACAGGACACCTAAAATAAAAGTTGTTGTAATGAGCTCTCCTTTATGCAAGAGTTAAAATGGAAAGAACCTGAATAGGAGGGAAACAATTACCTCTGAGGACTGCTAGGAAGGAAACCAAATTCAGCCACAGGATCATTTTGGTCCTGTTAAAGAATAGAGGGGACTTGACAGGAAAGGATTCAGGAAAGGGCACCAACTTTGTGTTGGTGGGAGTAGCCTGAAAAGACACACTCTGGGGCTCCTTTAAAGGGGAAATTGTGGCCTGATTTACATATTGCTCAGCATAAAAGAGCCCCTCGGGGCTTTGAGGTATAGATTTATTTCAACACACCTTTCACACTTGGGACGTAGAAGAAAGGTGAGCTTTACACTGGAATAATTAAAGCTTCTGACAGATGCTCCTCACTTAATGTAAGGGTTTTAAGGTGACAGAAAGAAATCAGGCATTGAAATTTCCTCAAATAGCCATGCTACAGTCTGGAAATAAAGAGGATGGCACTTTGGAGTTCAAAATGGTTGCCCCACAGTGGTTCCCTTTACCACGTTCTTTGGAAGAAACCAAAATTAAGTCAATGCAGACCGAGCCATAAGGCCCAATTTATAAGCCACAGATGAATTTTAGATACACATCCAAGTCTCAAAGTTGGAATATAAATCATTGGAAGCCTGTATAATGTTTCTTAATGGTTTGGTTTTTAACTCAGCAGCGATACTGATTACAAATATTGGGAGGTTTTTGGGTTGCCATTTTTATGGTCTTCTTATCTGTTTTTAACTGCCCAGAGTTAATTCATACTAAGACTCAAAAAACCCGCTATCCTACACTTATTCCATGAACGGAGAAACAAAAATAAATGACTTTTCATTTTCCAACCAATTCAGTTTGTTCTATATTTAGCCAAGCACATCTGTTCTCAACTCAGTTGTGGCTTCATGGTGAGGAATGTAATCTCCTGGGATGTTAAATTTCTCTGAATTGCCTTCAGTGGTCTCTCAGGAAAATGAGAGTAAATGTAATGATGCCTCCGAAGTGAGACAAGGCCTGCAGACCCTTTCCATCCCTCACCCCCACCCCCACCCCCACCCCCACCCCACACATATGCAAAGCCATTCCGTGTGGCAACACTGCCCCCTGGTGGAAAACCTGAGGAGGGGAGGCATCTACTTAACTTTCCAAAGAGATTCTTGCATTAAGAAATGGTAATTCCGGCTCCGATGAAATGAAAGAGCTCCAGGGAACTTAGTCCAGTCTAGAGAGTTAACAGAAAACGCACTTTTGTTATATGAAAGGAAATTCCTTTTGATGGGTTATTCTATGAGATACTGTATTTTCCTGAGGTCGTGTATTCTTAGTTTTTCTCCTAAATATCATGAAATCGTGTAAAAATGAGTTGGGAAGGGCCATCTCAGTAATCTAGTACAAACCATTCCTAACTGGTGGGGAGCCAGACCCTCTCTGCAGACCTACAACCAAAAGAGGCTGTTCTAACCAGATTGAAGCAGGTCCCCCTCGTTCTTCCCTCGCCCTCGTTTTACTCTTGGCAGACCGGGTTGGAAGGGCTTATCATTGGTCAAAATCTTCTCTATCCTAGTTCTGTATTCTGTCTGGTAAGACAATAATTCATAAAACCTCTTGTCCTTCTTCTACCATTCATTCATGGTGGATGACTGTGGATTTGCTAAAAATGATACTTAGAGGAAAACATAATTCTATCCTCTTTTTATTTTTCTTTTTTTCTTCAAACTGTATCCCACTTTTTTTACATAAATTCCATCTCTACATTCACAGGACCCCTTTTGGCCATTTCCTATCCTTCAATTAAAGCAGAAGCTGAAACTGAACATATAGTCCTCAGGATAAAAGAGGATCTCAGTGCATTGACCTTCCACCTTTCCTTGAAGGAATATTTCACCCAAGAGAGAGGGAAGAGGAGAGGAGAGGAGAGGAGAGGAGAAATGTCCCTTAATTTACAAATGTCCTCAGAGAAAATACTCACTCTCTCCATTCACATGAGTTATTTCTTTGAAACTGTTTTCAGATTATGGGCCACTTGTTCTAGGAGTCAGGACGTTGGAGGAAATAAAATGCGTAATTTTTTTATATGTCAAATCATGTCACTAAGATTGGCTAGCACTGACCAAGAATTATTTAGTAGCTACTTCAGAGACAAAGTGTGAAGTCATAGGTGATTTCAAAAGAAAAAGTATGAGGGTTTTTTCTATAAATATGGAGTGTCAATGAAACTAGACATTTTATTCATTTATATTTTAGATTTCATCATGACCAATCTCACTTGAAGAGCATCTCTGGACATTTTATGATAAAAGATCATATGATGTAGACTAAGATATTGAGAATGATATGCCTAGCACATTCGTTGAATGTCCGGATGTTGCAAAGTCAAGAAATCTGTTTATAACAAACCTTTTCCCAAATGGCTGAGAAAGATAATCAATCACTTTGCCGTCTCCCAATTGGAATGCAAGAAATGCATGAAAACTGAGGTATAATCTTCTATCATCCCTAAATTTATATATAATTTTGGATAAAGGAGATACACTATCCATTCACATAATATGGATTTTCTTAAAATAATTTTGAAATTTTGGCCAATTCCTTATAGGAGTCAAGACAGGTGTGTTGAATAATTCTTACCTAAGATAGTGCAAGGATACATTTTATAAATAAAAACCTAGCATTCCCATGTGGAATAGCCTTCAGGGGTGCTCCTCCACAGGTAGCCGGTTGTGAGACCCTGTTTCTAAAGTTGGACACCCAAGAACAGTTGGGAGTGTTGCTGCTGTACCAGCCTCCCTGCTGCTTGGCAACCTCCCTGCCTGAGCAGCTTGAGGCCGTCTCAGGGTTGGTGGTGGAGTTCCCCAGGTCTTGGGGGACTTCAACCTACCTTCCCTGGGGCGTGCCTTGGATGCGACCCAGGTGTTCAAAGCTACCATGGCAGCCATGGGCCTCTCTCAGATCATTTGGGACCCAAGTCGAGGCAGTGGCCTCACTCCAGTCTTGGTTTTCATGTTGGAGAAGTGGCAATGTGATCTGAGGGGAGAGGTAGATCTGTCCCCGTTGTCATGGTCAGACCACGCCCTGGTGGCCTTGAGATTCTCTTGCATTACCCCCCCCCCAGGAAGGCAGGACCCATTCAATTGTTCTGCCCACAGTGACTGATGGACCCAGTGAGGTGTTCAGAAGGAGCTGGGGGTTATACCCAGCGATGTACTGCACGGTCCAGCGGAGGTCCTGACCGCAACCTGGAATAGAGAAGCGGCCAGGGCCTTGGACAGGAATGCTCCTGTTTGGCCTCTCTTGCCCACTCAAACCTGGCACTCCCCATGGTTTACGGAGGAACTGCGGGTTTTGAAGAGGGTGAAGATTTGCCTAGAGTGCTGCTGGAGGAAGGCAAAGACTGAATCTGACTGAACACAAGCTAGAGCCACTGTTAAGGGCTGCTTGTGGCGGTAAGTGCGGCGAAATCTCAGTATTTCTCCACTCTTATTGCATCTGCAGAATGCTGCCCAACGGCCCTGTTTAAAATTATGCAATTGTTATTAGGTAGGGGGGCTCTGTCTCCCACCTACAGGGCTGTGCGGAGGAATTTTGCTGAGCCTCTGCAGGGTAAAATCACTCAGATTCGGTCCAAGTTGGAAACTAAGTGTGGGGCAGAGTCTGGAGAGATGCTGAGGGAACTTACTTACCCAGTTATCTGGGAACAGATTGATCCTTTTGGGCCTGAGGAAGTGGACAGGATCCTCCAGATTGTAAATGCCACCATGTGCCATCTAGACCCATGCCATTCCTGGCTTGTGAAAGCAGCCTGGGTGGTGACATGTGGTTGGATCCAGGCGATGGTTACTGCATCTTTGGTGGAGGGAGTGGTTCTGGTTGCCTTTAAAGAGGCAGTGGTACACCCACTCCTGAAAAAGCCATCACTGGACCCTACTGTCCTGTTCAACTTTCGTCCAGTCTCCCAACTCCCCTTTTTGGGGAAGGTGATTGAGATAGTGGTGGTGTTACAACATCAGAGGATTCTGGATGAAATGGATTATCTAGACCCCTTTCAGTAAGGTTTCAGGCCAGGCTATGGGACAGAGACTGCATTGGTCGCGCTTATGGATGGTCTCTGGTGAGAGCGGGTTGGTGGCAGCGCATCCATCCTTGTCTCCTTGATCTCTCAGTGGCTTTCGATACAATCGACCATGGCATTCTTCTGGGACGACTCAGGGAGTTGAGGGTGGGCGGCGTGGTTCTGTGCTGGTTCACCTCCTTCCTCCAGGGCCGGTCCCAGTCGGTGGTGATAGGAGATGAGAGATCCGACACTCGACTTCTACTTTGCAGGGTGCAGGGTTCGGTTCTCTCCCCTCTCCTATTTAACACCTACACGCAACAGCTGGGTGAGGTCATCCGTCACCAAGGGATGAGGTACCATCAGTATGCTGATGATAGATATATATCTCCATCCCGGGTGAAGAAAGTGATGCGGTCAATGCCCTTTCTCTGTGCCTGGGGGCTGTGGGGGCCTGGATGGGGAGCAACAGCCTTCAGTTGAACCCTGGTAAGATGGAGGGGGCGTGGATTGATGGCTCCTCGGTATCCAGGAAGTTGTCATCTTTAGTTCTGGATGGGGTTGCACTGTCCCATTCAGAACCTGTGCGTAACTTGGGGTTCCTCCTTGACTCACGAATGCTGCTCAAAAAGCAGGTGGCAGTCGTGGCTAGGAGGGCCTTTGCACAAGATTAGGTTCTGTGCCAGTTACGCCCTTTCCTGGATCGAGATGCCCTCCGGGCAGTCACTCACGCTCTGGTCATCTCCCATATAGACTAGTGCAATGCGCTCTACATGGGGCTACCCTTGAAGAGAATCTGGGAGCTTCAGTTGGTCCAAAATGGGGCTGCGTGAACAGTGATGAGTGCTCCAAGATCAGAACATGTAACACCTCTACTGCGTGAGCTGCATTGGGTTCCAGTTTGCTTCCAGGTCCAATTCAAGGTGTTGGTTATCACCTTTAAAGCTCTACATGGCATGGGGCCAGGCTACCTGAGGGACCGTCTCATCCCTATAACATCAACCTGTCCCACCCAATCATGAAGAGAGTGCATGTTGCGGACCCTGTCTGAAAGAGAATTTCATCTGGTGGGGTCCAGGAGGCGGGCCTTCTCTGCAGTGGCGCCCGCCCTGTGGAACATTCTACCCCCCGAGGTGAGGCAGGCCCCTTCACTCCCGACTTTCTGGAAGGGCTTGCAGACCTGAATTTGCCGCCTTGCCTGGGATGGGAGGGCAATAGCTCTTCCTAGGGGTGGCTGTTGATGTGGAGTTCTCCCGACGGAATGGAAATCTCCCACCTGGATTTTATATATATATTTATTATTTTAATATTGGTGATTGTATGATGTCAGGTTTTAAGGTGATTTTTATTGTAAAATGCCGAGAGTCCCCCGTTTAGGGGGAGATGGGCAGTGATAGAAATGTGAATAATAAAATAAATAAACTAAAAAATAAGTATTATGACACGACAACATCAGGGCTACCCTTGGCCTGATATTTTTGGCCTTATTTTCTGGCTTCTGCCCCATTCCTTGTTGTCAGACCACACGACACTCTTGCAGGTCCTGAAGCACCCTGATTTTATGAGTAGATTTCTACTGCTAGCAGAGGAAAATGATTTTAAACGTATTTAAACTTTCAAATGCCTACATGTGTGTGCATGCGTTCATGTGTGTGCTTCTTTTTGTCTGTACATATATGTAGTACATCAATGGAGAGAAGGAGAGAGGATATATAGAGACAGAAAGAAATGCGCACAAAGAGGGAAAGGGGCAGATCTGCGTCTCAAGAAAGAGTAAAGGAGGGTTGAAATTCAAAACCAATAAAAGAATGAAGAGTTCTAATTACTGAATCAATTCTGTATTTCCTGATACTTTTTGAGAGCAGAACATGAGAACAATTTCCCTCTGCTGTCTTTTAGGAGGGTGCTGAGATTTGCCATTTTCTTCCCATCCAAATGGAAAACAGATCCCAGAATGCCCAGGCCAAGATCATCTCTTTGTCCCTCTTGGCACTCTGGCAGCTTTCTCAGCTCCCTTTCAAGTCCCCTGGGAAAATCCAGCCTTCTGGGGCTGAGCTGACTTGCAGAGCTGAACTGAGGAAGGGAAGGTTTTTGCCCGGCTTCAGACTCACTTCCTCCCACTGTGTCTCCTGTACAGTAATAGACTGCCGAGTCCTCCGGCTTCAGGCTGTTCATTTGCAGATAGAGTTGGCTTTTGGAGTTGTCCCTGGAGATGGTGAAGCGTCCCTTCACTTTGTCCGAGTAGTAAGTACCGGAACCAGAGGTTATCAATGCCACCCATTCCAGCCCTTTTCCAGGGGCCTGCCTCACCCAGCTCATCGAAAAGCCCCCAAAGTTGAACCCAGAGCCTTGGCAGGAGAGACGGAGGGACTCTCCAGGCCTTCTCACATCCCCTCCGGACTCCACCAACTGGGCCTCTGACAGGACACCTAAAATAAAAGTTGTTGTAATTAGCTCTTCTTTATGCAAGAATTAAAATGGAACGAACCTGAATAAGAGGGAAACAATTACCTCTGAGGACTGCTAGTAAGGAAACCAATTTCAGCCACAGGATCATTTTTGCTCCCGCTAAAGATTAGAGGGGACTTGACAGGAAAGGATTCAGGAAAGGGCACAAACTTTGTGTTGGTGGGAGTAGCCTGAAAAGAGACACCCTGGGGCTCCTTTAAAGGGGAAATTGTGGCCTGATTTACATATTGCTCAGCATAAAAGAGCTCCCTGGGGCTTTGAAGTATAGATTTATTTCAACACCGCAGTAATTAAAGCTTCTGACAGATGCTCCTCACTTAATGTAAGGGTTTTGAGGTGACAGAAAGAAATCAGGCATTGAAATTTCCTCAAATAGCCATGTTACAGTCTGGAAATGAAGAGGATGGCACATCGGAGTTCAAAATGGTTGCTCCACAGTTGTTCCCTGGACCACGTTCTTTGGCAGAAACCAAAATTGAGTCAATGCAGACCAAGCCATGAGGCCCAATTAATAGGCCACAGATCAATTTTACATGCACATCCAAGTCTCAAAGTTGGAATATATATAACTGGAAGCCTGTAGAATGTTTCTTATTGGTTTGGTTTTTACCTCAGCAGCCGTACTAATTACAATTATTGGTTTTTTTGGGGGTTGCCATTTTGTATGGTCTTCTTATGTGTTATTAGCTGCCCAGAGTTGATTCATACAAATACTAATAAAAATGCCTCTCCTACACTTAATCCGTGGACTGAGAAACAAAAATAAATGACTTTTCATTTTCCAGACAATTCAGTTTGTTCTATATTTAGCAAAGCCCATCTGTTCTCATCTCAGATGTGGCTTCATGGTGAGGAATGTAATCTCTTGGGATGTTAAATTTCTCTGAATTGCCTTCAGTGGTCTCTCAGGAAAATGAGAGTAAAAGTAACGATGCCTCCGAAGTCAGACAAGGCCTGCAGACCCTTCCTTGGTTCCCCTCCCCCTCCCCCACCCCACACATATGCAAAGCCATTCCGAGTGGCAACACTGCCCCCTGGTGGAAAACGTGAGGCAGGCAGGCATCTACTTAACTTTCCAGAGAGATTCTTGCATTAAGGAATGGGAATTAGGGCTCAAAGGAAATGAAATTGCTCCAGGAAAGTTAAGCTGGTCTAGGGAGTAATCAAAAAACGTACTTTTGTTATATCACAGGAAATTCCTTTTGATGGGTTATTCTATGAGATACTGTATTTTCCTGAGGTCATGTATTCTTATTTTTTTCTCCTCAATATCATGAAATCATGTAAAAATGAGTTGGGAAGGACCATCTCAGTCGTCTACTACAAACCATCCCTAACTGGTGGGGAGCCAGACCCTCCCTGCAGTCCTCCAACAAAAAGAGGCTGTTCCAGCCAGATTGAAGCAGCTCCCCCTTGTTCTTCCCTTGCCCTAGTTTTACTCCAGGCAGACCGGGTTGGAACGGCTTATCATTGGTCAGAACCTGCTCTAAAGCAGTTCTGTATTCTCTCTGAGAGGAGAATAATTCTTAGCACCTCTTGTTCTTCTTCTACCATTCATTTGCAAAGGATTTTGCCAAATATGAGACCTAGAGGAAAACATAAATTTATCCTCTTTTTATTTTTATTTTTTTCTTCAAACTGTATCCCACTTTTTTTACATAAATTCCATCTCTACATTCACCGGACCCCTTTTGGCCATTTCCTATCCTTCAATTAAAGCAGAAGCTGTCACTGAATATACAGTCCTCAGGATAAAAGAGGCACTCAGTGCATTGCCTTCCACCTTTCCTTGGACATATATTCCAGAAAGGAGAGGAGAGGAGAGGAGAGGAGACAAAAAACAAAAATGTTGAGTGAAAAAATGACTCAAAAACAACAAGAAACTTTAATAACTAAATAGGTTTTTACAATAGAAAAATAGATTAGATACTTAGGAGTAATATTATCAACAAATAATAATATATTATTTCAAAAGAATTATGGGAAAATTTGGAAGGAAATAAAAATTGATATGGAAAGAAGGGGAAAATTACAACTATCTTTGCTCGGAAAGATATCCAAAATCAAAATGGATGTATTACCAAAGGTCCTATTTCTTTTCCAAACATTACCAATCCTAATCAATGAAAAAAATATATAAACTATGGCAAAAAGAAATCTCAAATTTTATTTGGCAAGGAAAAAGAAGGGAATTCAGTTTAAATTATTACAAGATGCTAAAGAAAGAGGAGGGTTGGGGTTACCAGATCTTAAATTGTACTTTGAAGCTTGTTGCTTTCTGTGGATAAGAGAATGGTTAACGTCAGAAAATCCAAACCTTCTACAGTGAGAGGGACATGAATTTAGATGTGGGTGGCTACATCTATTTGGACTGAAAAAGTAAAAATGAACAAAGAATTGAGAAATGATACTATAAGAAAAGTATTATTGAGGGTTTGGGATAAATATAACAGTAGATTATTACCAAACATACCAATGTGGATATCACCACGAGAAGATTTTGCAAGGAGGGAAAGTTTAGGTGATAAGATAAAATGGTTAAGATATAAAGATATAATCAAATATGAACGAGATACACCTATGCTAAAAACAAGAGAAGAAATAGAAGGAGGAGGACACCGGTGTCATTGTTTCACATATATGCAGTTATGTGAATGATTTAAATGAGATAAAAAATTATATAAATTTTAAAAAGAAAAAAGTGAGATCGAAAAACAGTTATATATAAATAATGAGCATATTATGACAAAGATGTAGAAAATGTTATTACAATTAAATCAAGAAGATGAACAGGTCAAAGAGTGTATGATTAATTGGGCAAGAAATTTTGGATATAATATTTTGTTAGATAACTGGGGGAAAATGTGGACAAAGGGATTAATATTTATTTGTGTTATCATTTAAAGGAAAACTTGTATGAAATGATTTAGAGATGGTACCTAACCCCACATAAATTAGCAAAATTCTATAAAAATGTTTCTAATATATGTTGCTTCAGCAAAGGATCGTTACCTTGTCGTGGTGCTGGAGCTTGAGCACCTCAATGATGCCATGAGCTAAACCGTGAAGGGCCACCCAAGACGGGAAGGTCATGACAGAGAGGTCAGACTAAATGCGATCCCTGGGGAAGGTAATGGCAACCCACCCCAGTATTCTTGCCGTGAAAACTAAATGGATCAGTACAACCAGAGATATGTCGGTATACCATCGGAAGGTGAGACCCCCAGGTCGGAAGATGGTCAAAATGCTACTGGGGAGGAACAGAGGATGAGCTCAACTAGCCCCAGACGTGATGACGCAGCTAGCTCAAAGCCGAAAGGACGGCTAGCGGCCGACGGTGCTGGTGGTGAACGGCGAATCCGATGTTCTAAGGATCAACACACCATTGGAACCTGGAATGTAAGATCTATGAGCCAGGGCAAATTGGATGTGGTTATTGGTGAGATGTCAAGATTAAAGATAGACATTCTGGGCGTCAGTGAACTGAAATAGACTGGAATGGGCCACTTCACATCAAATGACCACCAGATCTACTACTGTGGACAAGAGGACCACAGAAGAAATGGAGTAGCCTTCATAATTAATAGTAAAGTGGCTAAAGCAGTGCTTGGATACAACCCAAAAAACTACAGAATGATCTCAATTCGAATTCAGGGCAAGCCATCTAACATCACAGTGATCCAAATATACGCCCCAACCACAAATGCTGAAGAAGCTGAAGTAGAGCAGTTCTATGAGGATCTGCAGCACCTACTGGACAACACGCCTAAAAGAGATGTTATTTTCATCACCGGAGACTGGAATGCTAAGGTGGGCAGTCGAATGACACCTCGAATTACAGGTAAGTATGGCCTGGGAGAACAAAATGAAGCAGGACATAGGCTGATAGAATTTTGCCAAGACAATTCACTCTGCATAACAAACACTCTCTTCCAACAACCTAAGAGACGGCTTTATACATGGACTTCACCAGATGGACAACACCGAAATCAGATTGATTACATCCTTTGCAGCCAAAGGTGGCGGACATCTGTACAGTCGGTAAAAACAAGGCCTGGAGCTGACTGTAGTTCAGATCACGAACTTCTTATTGCACAATTTAGGATCAGACTAAAGAGATTAGGGAAGACCCACAGATCAGCTAGATATGAGCTCACTAATATTCCTAAGGAATATGCAGTGGAGGTGAAGAATAGATTTAAGGGACTGGACTTAGTAGATAGGGTCCCGGAAGAATTCTGGACAGAAGTTGGCAGCATTGTTCAGGAGGCAGCAACAAAATACATCCCAAAGAAAGAGAAAACCAAGAAGGCAAAATGGCTGTCTGCTGAGACACTAGAAGTAGCCCAAGAAAGAAGGAAAGCAAAAGGCAACAGTGATAGGGGGAGATATGCCCAATTAAATGCAAAATTCCAGAGGTTAGCCAGAAGAGATCAGGAATTATTTTTAAACAAGCAATGCGCGGAAGTGGAAGAAGACAATAGAATAGGAAGGACAAGAGACCTCTTCCAGAAAATTAGAAACATTGGAGGTAAATTCCAGGCAAAAATGGGTATGATCAAAAACAAAGATGGCAAGGACCTAACAGAAGAAGAAGAGATCAAGAAAAGGTGGCAAGAATATACAGAAGACCTGTATAGGAAGGATAACAATATCGGGGATAGCTTTGACGGTGTGGTCAGTGAGCTAGAGCCAGACATCCTGAAGAGTGAGGTTGAGTGGGCCTTAAGAAGCATTGCTAATAACAAGGCAACAGGAGATGACGGCATCCCAGCTGAACTGTTCAAAATCTTGCAAGATGATGCTGTCAAGGTAATGCATGCTATATGCCAGCAAATTTGGAAAACACAAGAATGGCCATCAGACTGGAAAAAATCAACTTATATCCCCATACCAAAAAAGGGAAACACTAAAGAATGTTCAAACTATCGAACAGTGGCACTCATTTCACATGCCAGTAAGGTAATGCTCAAGATCCTGCAAGGTAGACTTCAGCAATTTATGGAGCGAGAATTGCCAGATGTACAAGCTGGGTTTAGAAAAGGCAGAGGAACTAGAGACCAAATTGCCAATATCCGCTGGATAATGGAAAAAGCCAGGGAGTTTCAGAAAAACATCTATTTCTGTTTTATTGACTATTCTAAAGCCTTTGACTGTGTGGACCATAACAAATTGTGGCAAGTTCTTAGTGGTATGGGGATACCAAGTCATCTTGTATGCCTCCTGAAGAATCTGTATAACGACCAAGTAGCAACAGTAAGAACAGACCACGGAACAACAGACTGGTTTAAGATTGGGAAAGGAGTACGGCAGGGCTGTATCCTCTCACCCTACCTATTCAACTTGTATGCAGAACACATCATGCGACAAGCTGGCCTTGAGGAATCCAAGGCTGGAGTTAAAATCTCTGGAAGAAACATTAACAATCTCAGATATGCAGATGATACCACTTTGATGGCTGAAAGTGAAGAGGAACTGAGGAGCCTTATGATGAAGGTGAAAGAAGAAAGTGCAAAAGCTGGTTTGCAGCTAAACCTCAAAAAAACCAAGATTATGGCAACCAGCTTGATTGATAACTGGCAAATAGAGGGAGAAAATGTAGAAGCAGTGAAAGACTTTGTATTCCTAGGTGCGAAGATTACTGCAGATGCTGACTGCAGTCAGGAAATCAGAAGACGCTTAATCCTTGGAAGAAGAGCAATGACAAATCTCGATAAAATAGTTAAGAGCAGAGACATCACACTGACAACAAAGGTCCGCATAGTTAAAGCAATGGTGTTCCCCATAGTAACATATGGCTGCGAGAGCTGGACCATAAGGAAGGCTGAGCGAAGGAAGATCGATGCTTTTGAACTGTGGTGTTGGAGGAAAATTCTGAGAGTGCCTTGGACTGCAAGAAGATCAAACCAGTCCATCCTCCAGGAAATCAAGCCAGACTGCTCACTTGAGGGAATGATATTAAAGGCCAAACTGAAATACTTTGGCCACATAATGAGAAGACAGGACACCCTGGAGAAGATGCTGATGCTAGGGAGAGTGGAAGGCAAAAGGAAGAGGGGCCGACCAAGGGCAAGGTGGATGGATGATATTCTAGAGGTGACGGACTCGTCCCTGAGGGAGCTGGGGGTGTTGACGACCGACAGGAAGCTCTGGCGTGGGCTGGTCCATGAAGTCACGAAGAGTCGGAAGCGACTAAACGAATAAACAACAACAACAACAATATATGTTGTAAACATTCACAAAAGGATGGAACATTTAACCATTTATGGTGGACCTGTAAAAAAGAAGAAAAATTCTGGGAAAAAATACTTGAGATGATTCAGAAAATTCTTAAGATAGAAATTGTAAAAAAAAAACAGAATTATTTTTCTTAGGTATAATGGAAGTGGATTAAGAGAGAAAATATGGTAATTATTTATAATATACGATCAAAGTACCTGGGATTATATATGCACAATATTGGAAAAAGGAAAATATACCAACAATAGAGGAGTTGTTAATGAAGATATTGGAGCTAGCAGACATGGTGAAATTAACCATTTTAATAAAAGAAAAAAATATTACGAGATTTAAAGAAATCTGGCAACCGATATTAGATTACCTGTATACAATCTAATATCGGTTGCCATATTTAGCATAAGAGCGTTACAAAGATAACTATTTGTAGATCTATAGCTACGAAGTCAGCAACCATGTTTTAGTATGTTGTTATTATTATCGTCTTTCTTTTTTATATTTGTATACGTGGTGTTAGGTGTATTCTAGAATGTTATATACGTTGACAATGTTTTATGATTTTGTATTCTATTTTAACGAATAAAAAGTTTACCCCAAAATTAAAGAGACTAAAGGTCAAGATTGTTAAACATAAAGGGAAGGAATATAAAGTTGGTTTAACTGAGGGGGCCTGTCTCACCCAGCTCATTCCATAGCTGCAGAACCTGAACCCAGAGGCTTGGCAGGAGAGACGGAGGGACTCTCCAGGCCTTCTCAAGTCCCCTCCAGACTCCACCAACTGGCCCTCAGACTGGACACCTACAAAGAAACGTGTTTGGGTGAAACCTCCTGTATACAAGAACAGCAAATTGAAGCAAATTCTATAGAGAGGTCAGAATTACCTCTGAGGATTACTACTAAGGACACCAGGTTTAGCCACAGGATCATTTTTGCCCCTGCTAATGAACAAAGGGGAAATACAGGACAGGATTCAGGAAAGGGTGCAACCTTTGTGCTGGTGGAGGTAGCATGAAGGGGAAACCGTGGGGCTCCTTTGAAGGGGAAATGGTGTCCTGATTTACATATCGCTCTGGATAAAAGCACCCCTCAGGCCATTGGGGTTTGATTTCTTTGCACACAGCTTTCACATATGAATTTGAATGGATGGAAACATCTCAGAACAACCAAGAATTTAACTGAGGAGAGATGGCGGTATTCGGAGAACCAAATGGGAAAAGAACTGAAATATTGATCAAGGAAGAAATGTAGTTAATGAGTCCCTATTTGTACCTCTCAAGAAACTATAATATTTGTATATAAAAGCTTCCTAGTACATTCTCTTGCCCTAATATTTCCTTCTTGTACCTGTCATGGGATCTTTTTAAACTATTCCCAATTTGATTGCCTCAGGCTCAAAAGATCCCCCCAAAGCAGCAGAACCTATGACAATTGGAGTTTTTGTATTAATTCATTTCATTCATTCATTTCCTGTCCTGCCTTTATTTTTATTTTATTTTTTTATTAATAACTCTGGCAGTGATCTTACCAAATACTCCCTCCTCCTCCCATTCTCCCTACAACTGCAACCCTGGGAGGCGGGTTGGGCTGAGAGAGAGCGACTGGCCCACGGTCACCCAGCTGGCTGTCAGGCCTCAGGCAGGGCGAGAACTCACGGCCTCCTGGATTCTAGCCCATTTCCTTAACCACTAGACCTGCCTGGCTCTCCCTATAAGGGGTGGGGTGATGTTTTATTTTAAGGAAAGAAACAAAACATATCTAAATACAAAAGTGAAACTTACAAATTTCTATGTCAGTGTTCTCCAGGGCTATAGATTAATATCCTAGCTTATAGCCTATATTACTAAAGAGACAATATCATACAGTGTTACCTATTATTACTTTGCTATACTCTGTAATATTACTTTTACGCTATACTATTGATTGAATCAAATTGGAGAGCGGCTCTACAGAAAGGACGGTTTTTGCCCGGCTTCAAACTCACTTCCTCTCACTGTGTCCCTTGCATAGTAATAGACTGCCGTGTCCTCTGGCTTCAGGCTGCTCATTTGCAGATACAGCTGGCTGCAGGAATCGTCCCTGGAGATGGTGGTGCATCCCTTGACTTTGTCCAAGTAGTAGGTTTCTCCATCGTAATCTACCTTTGCAATCCATTCCAGTGCTTTCCCAGGGTCCTCTCTCAGCCAGTGCATGTAGGAGCATCTGAAGTCAAAGCCGGAGGCTTGGCAGGAGAGACAGAGGGACTCTCCAGCCCTTATCAGGTCCCCTTCAGATTCCACCAACTGGACAACAGACTGAACTCCTAAAAAAAAAAAAAAAACTTGTTTTAATAAGCTCTCCTGCATACAAGAATTAAAATGGAAAGAAGCCTTTCCAAGGCCCTCATTGCTTTGAACGGTCATTAAGCAATCAGCTGTTAAGTGAGGACTTCCTCTATATTGATGTGGAGGGAATAAGGAAAGAGCAACAAGTAGAAAAGAACTAAACTGGGGAGGGGTGGCGATATTGAGAACCAAAGGGGACTGAACTGCAAAATATCTCAAGGAACAATGGTTGGTAAGGAATCGATATTTCTACCTCAGCTTAAATTTTAGCTTTTTAAAAACGGCCAAGTATATTCCACTGCCCTGAGATTCCCTTCATCTCCCCTTCCGAAGTTCTAACCACTGTGGGAAGGAAATCTCGTCATCTTCATTCAGAGCTGGGAATCAAAATGCTCAGGCCGTTCTGTGAACAGGTTGAAAGTTGATTTTCGAAGATCTGGTAGAACAACAGCAGTGGCCACAGTCTGGAATTTCCTTCCAGAAATTTATGTGGACAAGCTTTGCGATTCTTATGTGAAAATATTTCTGCCCTCTAGCAATGTCCGTGCAAGCGCACTTGGCCGGTGGATGGAAAGGGGGCACTCTCTAGGAATTCTGGGAAGGAGCAATTCCCCGGCGTTTTGTGGGGGGCACTCTGTGGGGGGGGGGGGTGCTGGGTCAGGGTTCCCTTTGCTTGGGGCAGTTTGGCTTCCTGCCGATCTGGGAGCTCTTCGTGTTTGGCGCTGCTAGATCGGAAGGTGAACTTTCTGGAGAAGTAATCTTTTGTGGAGATCTCTTCGGCCTGGGAAGAATGTTCACCTGAATGGGTCATTTTATTTGAAAGATCTCTGGCCAAGTCTGAAAGGGATCTTTTGTCAGAACAGCTGGGTGCTTCCTGTTCCCTTTTCACCTTTTGCCTTGCTAGAGGAGGGAAATCTGTATGGTGGGAAAAGGAGCATTTGGGGCAGAAAGTAAGGAGGAAGAGAGAGATCTTGATTCCTTATGAAACCACATTACCCACTGGGTCTTCCAAGATCAGCTGTGGGCTCTCACTTCATACTGTGGAGATTTGCTGCTGCTCATTCTAACTACACAAACTCAACCTTCTGTGACTGAATCAACTTGGCGGGTTGTTCTTAGGAATGGAAGGTTTTTGCCAGGCTTCAGACTCACTTCCTCTCACTGTGTGTCTTGCACAGTAATAGACTGCCATGTCCTCCGGCTTCAGGCTGTTCATTTGCAGATAGAGTTGGCTTTTGGAGTTGTCCCTGGAGATGATGAAGCGTCCCTTGACGTTTTCCGAGTAGTTAATAGTACTGGAATCGTACCTTATGTAAGCCACCCATTCCAGCCCTTTTCCTGGGGCCTGTCGCACCCAGTACATGCTGTAGTCACTGAAGGTGAACCCAGAGGCTTGGCAGGAGAGACGGAGGGACTCCCCAGGCCTTCTCACGTCCCCTCCAGACTCCACCAACTGGGCTGCCGATTGGACACCTAAAATTAAAGTTATTGCAATGAGTTCTCCTGTATACAAGTATTAAGATGGAAAGGACCTGAATATGATAGAAACAGTTACCTCTGAGGACTGCTAGGAAGGACACCAAGTTCAGCCACAGGATCATTTTTGCTCCCTCCAATGATTGGAGGGGAATTGACAGGTGAGGATTTGGGAGACTGCAGGAACTTTGTGTTGGGGGGTGTAGCCTGAAAAGAGAAACCACCCTGGGGCTCCTTTAAAGGGGAAATTGTGGCCTGATTTACATATCACTCAGCATAAAAGAGCCCCTCAGGGCATTGAGGTATAGATGTCTTTCAACAGACCTTTCACATACAGGACATAGGAGAAAGGGCAGTTTAGACTGGAATAATTAAAGCAAGATCTGACAGACCCTCCTCAATTCAGCTAAGGGTTTTAAAGTGATAGGAAGAAATCATGCCGTGAAATTTCCTTAAATAGCCTCGTTAGACCCCGGACATGGAAAGGATGGCACATCGGAGATCAGGATGGTTGCTCCACCGTGGTTCCCTTGACCACGTTCTTTGGAAGACCCCCAAAATAAGTGAATGAGGACCAAGCCATAAGGACCAATTTATAAGCTACATTTGAATTTTACATAAACATCCAAGTCTGAAAGTTGGAATTAAAGAAAAAAAAATGTATTGGAAGCCTGTACAGTGTTCCTGATTAGTTTGTTTGTTTTTTATTCGGCAACTCTATGGATTACATACTGTATATGGGGGGGGGGGGGGGGTCGGTTCCCATTTTGTATGGTCTTCTTATGGGTTATTAGCTGCTCAGAGTTGATTCATAAAAATACTAATAAAACTCCCTATCCTACACTTAGTCCGTGGAATGAGAAACACAAATAAATGACTTTTCATATTCCAAACAATTCAGTTTGTTCTATATTTAGCAAAGCACATCTGTTCTCAACTCACATGTGGCTTCATGGTGAGGAATGTAATCTCCTGGGATGTTAAATTTCTCTGAATTCCCTTCAATGATCTCTTAGGAAAATGACAGCAAATGTAATGATGCCTCTGAAATGAGACAAGGCCTGTAGACCCTTCATTTATTGCCCTCCCCCACCCCCACCCCCACCCCACACATATGCAAAGCTCTTCAGTGTGGTGACACTGCCCCCTGGTGTATAACCTGAGGAGGGGAGGCATCTCCATAACTTTCCCAGGAGATTCTTATATTGAGAAATGGTAATTTCTTTCATTTCTCAGAAGAAATGAAAGAGTTCCAGGGAACTAAAGCCGGTCCAGGGAGAAATCCAAAGCTGCTCTTTTGTTATATGATAGGAAATTCCTTTTGATGGGT
Organism: Candoia aspera; assembly: GCF_035149785.1. NCBI lineage: Eukaryota > Metazoa > Chordata > Lepidosauria > Squamata > Candoiidae > Candoia > Candoia aspera. Next base: position 111,874,752 of record NC_086156.1, on the reverse strand, counting down.
TATTCTATGAGATATTGTACTTTCTGGAGATTGTGCAATCTTATTTTTTCTCCTAATATCATGAAATCATGTAAAAACGAGTTGGGAAGGACCATCTTGGTCATCTTGTTGTAATGATTGCCTATTCCAATAAAAGGAGTCTCATCAGTAGTTACTAGAGAAAACTAATTTATTGAATGAATAGTATGCAAAGTACAAAGAAAGCTGAGAATGAGCAAAAGCGCGCCAAATGCAAACTTAAAAAGCCTTGCTCCCGTTGCGAACCCTCCCCTCAGGCTAGCATAGCAACCACCCCCCCAGATGCTAGCAACCGTTAGAATTGGCCTGAGAAAGTAACCTTGAACAGCAGAGATAACCCAGACATTCCAGAAGATTACAAGTCAGCACAAAGGAAATTTACCAGTGTGGCCAGGCAGGCATGCAACTGCAGATATGACATGTGAAACGTTACGAGGAACCATAAACATCGGAACGGGAACATGACATACTGCCCCCCCCACCAAGAAAAAAAAAAACTAATTGTTAAGGCGCAGGTTTATCAGGGTAAGCAGCGTGAAACTGAGCAACCAAGTGGGGAGAGCGCACATGTTGTGCAGGGACCCACTCTGGATGAGAGAAATGCTTCCAGCGAATCAGATATTACAGAGTGGAATGGAAACGTCTAGAGTCTAGTATTTCCTTGAGTTCGAAATGTTGTTGACCATCAATCATTATGGGGGGAGGTGCAGCCGGCTCAGGATGCCAATGGGTAGACTCCACAAATGGTTTAAGCAAACTGCAATGAAAAACAGGGTGTAAGCACTTGAGATTGTGAGGTAAGTCCAACTTAAAGGTAACAGGATTAATCTGAGCAACAATAGGAAATGGACCTATGAACTTGGGCGCCAGTTTTTTGGATGGTTGAGGGGATTTGATGTATTTGGTGGAAAGGTATACTCTATCCCCTATTTGAAAAAGAGGTTGTGGTGCCCTTTTTTTGTTGGCATGTCGTTGATAAGTGGCTTGAGCATCGGCTAAAGCTTGCTGTAGTTTTGGCCAGGAATCTGCCAGTTGTGAGGCCCAATCGGTCGGGGAGGTGGGCGAGGTAGATGGTGGAGGCAATTCAGGAATAGGGACAAAGTCATGGCCGAATACAGTACGAAAGGGCACCAATAGAAAATTCTGAGGCATCGACTTGCACCACAAATGGTCTGTCAGGATCAGGGTGTTGCAAGATTGGTTCAGAGGTAAACAGTCGCTTGAGTTGGTCAAACGCCTGTTGACAAGCAGGCGTCCATTTTAGGAGTGCCCCTGGATTCTTTGATTTGCGGGTGTCTCCCACACCCTTTGTTTTGAGTAATTCAGTTAGGGGTAAGGCAATCTCAGCAAATTTTTCTAAAAATGGATGATAGAAATTTGCAAATCCGAGGAAAGATTGTAGTTGTTTGCGTGTGCGTGGGGGCTCCCATACTAAAATAGCCTCAATTTTGGCAGGATCCATTTCAATTCCTTTATCTGAAATCCTATACCCCAAATAATCAATTTGTGTTTGATGAAATGCACATTTGGATAGCTTGGCATACAATTCAGCATTTCTCAATTTGGTTAACACTTGCCTAACCAATTGCACATGTTCCCTCATGGTTTTTGAATATATTAACACATCATCTAAATAAACCAAAACCCCATTGAACAAGTGGTCGTGCAAGACCTCATTTATCAATTGCATAAAAACCCCAGGTGCCCCAGCCAATCCAAACGGTAACACTTTATACTGAAAAGCCCCAAATGCACAATTAAAAGCTGTTTTCCATTCATCCCCCTCCCGAATGCGAATGCGATAATACGCCTCCCTTAAGTCCAATTTAGAGAAGATTTTCCCCCCCGCCAAGTGGGCTAACATTTCCTTGATGACCGGGAGGGGAGATTTGTTTAATAGGGAGACTGCGTTTAACCCACAGAAATCCGTGCATAGTCTTAAAGTTCCGTCTTTCTTTGATCTAAAGAGTACTGGAGCACCCACTGGTGAATTGGCTGGTTCTATGAAGCCCCGCTGTAAGTTTTTGTCTATGAATTCACGAAGAGTAGCCAATTCCTTTGGGGTCATTGCATATACCTTTGGTCTGGGCAACTTGGCATTGGGAAGAATTTCAATGGCACAGTCAGTTTTCCGATGAGGCGGCAGCCGATCTGCCTCCTTCTCCCCAAACACATCGGCAAAGTCCTGGTATTGGTCTGGTAGCCCTTCCAACGGTACAGCGAGGGTATGCAGTGTTGACACTGCTGCCCTCCCCACATTGGTATCCTCCTCATCATCATCCCCAGGAGGGGCTTTATAGAACCCATCTGCAAAAGTAACAGTTCGGTGTACCCAGTTTATACTAGGGTTCTGTTGAACAAACCAAGGCATCCCCAGAATGACCAAGGGACCACCCACCGGTGCAACTACAAAGGGCAACTTTTCCCAGTGGCTACCCAGTTGCAAAGCCACTAACGCTGTAGACTGGGTGACTGGTTTTCCCCCCGATATAGATCCATCCAATTGGGTGAAAATCATGGGACGTTTCAACGGGAAGGTGGGTAACTCCAAAGCAGCTACTACATCAGGATGCATTAAGGAACGTGAGCATCCAGATTCAATCATAGCCCATAGTTCCACAGTTTTTGTAGGGGAACCGAGCTTAAGTCTCACGGTTAACGTTGGGAAATTTCCACTCACCGAGACATGATCGCGCCCCCCTTCTTCCACCTGCTCTTTGGCGCTTTTTAGAGCAGGTGGCTGGAGTTTTCCGCCGGTTGGGAGGCTTCTTTTTCGTCTTGCCCACCATAAAACAAGTCCACATCCTCCACCAGCTCTGCTACTGTAGCTTTCAGCTTCCTCGGTGCCACTGGTGATTTCCCCCCCGATCTGTCTCTCCGTTCCTCTGGTTTCCTGCGGGGACATGCAGCTGCCAGGTGCCCCTCCTTACCACACCGCAGGCACAATCCTTTGGCAAAACGGCTTTCTTTTTCTTCTTGCCACGACCGTCTCACTGGTTTGCTAGCAGTAGCTGCTGGCCTTGTAGGTTTCCCCATCGCTTGTTGTTTGGGACCTCTTTTAGTTTGAGTATACTTAGCTTGGGCTTGCTCAACCTTCGCAGCCAATTGTATCCACTCATACAGCGTTGCTGGGTCGTCCCGTACAACTGCCCATCGTAGTATATCTGGTCTTAGTCCATCTTTGAACATCTCTACAAGGGTGGTGGCAGACCAATCCTCTACTTTGCCGGAGAGTGCTTGAAACTCCAGCGCATAATCCGAGACTGATCTGGAGCCTTGAACCAACTCCCTTAGGGCTACCTTTGCTTTTTCCTCAGCTAGAGGATCACCAAAATGCATTTTCATTGCCCACATGAAATCATCAAAGCAATCCAACTCCAAAGCGTCCATGTCAACCAGCCGCACGAACCAGTCTGCTGCCCTCTCCTCTAGTTGGGTCGCGACAGCATTAATCTTAGCCCGCTCAGAACGAAACACACTCCCAAACTCTTCCATATAGCTGTGTGCATTCGTCAAAAAAAATGACAGCTTTGTAGGATCCCCATTAAACTTCACATTAAAGTCTCGATATCGGACCCGGGTTGGGCTATCGTGTCTCTTTTTTGTTTGCTTAGCCTTTCGTGGCTGTGGTGGCTCTTCCTCCTGCACCTCTGGTGCTATTTCTTGAGCCTCTGCCAGTCAAACTTTCACACGTCTCCCCCCCTCCCGGCTCCGTCCTCTCTCCTTCTGATCCCTACTTGGGGAAGGTAAGGAGGCTTTCTTTGGAGGCTTGCTTGGCGGGGGCCCTCCCCCCCAATATTTCCGTGGCTTTCTCTGTTTGTCTACTGGGGGAGGGGGGGTTGGGGATGCGGAGGTGTCGGGCGAGTCACTACCTTCTTTACCTCCCGTGTTTTTCTTTTTCTGAGTGTCCCTGGTAAAGGTTAACTTTTCCAACAAATCCTCTATGGATTTCATCCTCGCCTCCAGCTGCTAGGATTTCTCCGTCTCCATCTCTGTTGGTGTCACTGCTCTCGTCCTTTTGGTGATCTGCATGGTCGGAAACAGCGAGGAATAGACCGGCTTGGCTGGGGCTGGTGGCGACCCATACAAGGGTCCCTCCGTCTTCTTGACTACTACTGACTTCACTGCCTTCTCCATATCGCAACTGGAATCCGTTGCCTCGGAGAGGTCATCCGACCCTGGCGTAAGAGTCCCCTCTCTCCGCGGTCCCATGGGCTCTTGTTCCCCCCCTCTGGAGAGCTGACTTTCCCCTGAGCCGGTGGTTGAGGTTGGGGCAGTTTCAGTCATCGCTAATTAAACTCCTCACAGGAAACTGGATGGATGCTAGCGGACTGATATTAAAGATTCTCAGCTTTATGTAATGATTGCCTATTCCAATAAAAGGAGTCTCATCAGTAGTTACTAGAGAAAACTAATTTATTGAATGAATAGTATGCAAAGTACGAAGAAAGCTGAGAATGAGCAAAAGCGTGCCAAATGCAAACTTAAAAAGCCTTGCTCCCATTGCGAACCCTCCTCTCAGGCTAGCATAGCAACCACCCCCCCAGATGCTAGCAACCGTTAGAATCGGCCTGAGAAAGTAACCTTGAACAGCAGAGATAACCCAAACATACATTCCAGAAGATTACAAGTCAGCACAAAGGAAATTTACCAGCGTGGCCAGGCAGGCACGCAACTGCAGATATGACATGTGAAACGTTACGAGGAAACATAAACATCGGAACGGGAACATGACACTTGTACAAACCATCCCTAACTGGTGGGGAGCCAGACCCTCTCTGCAGACCCCAACCAAAAGAGGCTGTTCCAGCCAGACTGAAGCAGGTCCCCCTCGTTCTTCCCTCAACCTCCTTTTACTCCAGGCAGACCGGGTCGGAAGGGCTTATCAGTGGTCAAACTCTGCTCTGTACCTGTTCTGAATTCTCTCTGATAGGAGAGTAATTCTTAGCACCTCTTGTGCTTCTTCTACCATTCATTTGCAAAAGATTTTGCTAAAGATGAGACTTAGAGGAAAACATAATTTTATCCTCTTTTTAGTTTTCTTTATTTCTTCCAAATTTATTCCATTTTTCCTAGGTAAATTCCATCTCTACAACCATTTTTGGCTGTTTTGTATGGTTCAGTTAAAGCAGAAGCAGTAACTGAGTATAGAGTCCTCCGGAAAAAAAAGAGGCACTTGGTTCATTGACCTTCCAGTTTTCCTTGAAGGTATATTCCACTGAGGGGAGCAGAGGAGAGGAGAGGAGAGGAGGGGAGAGGAGGGGAGGGGAGGGGAGGGGAGGGGAGGGGAGAATTGTCCCTTGATGTACAAATATCTTTGGATAAAGAGTCACTCTCTCCATTCACATGACAGATTTCTTTGAAACTCTTTTGAAATTATGGGCAAGTTCTTAAAGGAAAGCCTATAATGTCAGGACATGAGAAATAAAACAAGTAATGGTTTATGTGTCATTTAAGTTCTTGACACTAAGATTGGCAAGCACCCAACAAGAATTATGTAATGGCTTCTTAAGATACAGAATGGGTTGGCTTAGGTGATTTCAAAAGAAAAAATATGGGAGACTTTTCTATAAATATGGAGTGCCCATAAAACTAGACTTTTTATTTTTAGACTGTATACAAGAATTAAAATGGAAAGAAACTCTGTGTAGATGGTAGTATTACCTCTGAGGACTGCTAGTAAAGAAACCAAGTTTAGCCACAGGATCATTCTTGTTCTGTCTAACGAATGGAGGCTAATTCTCATGAGTACTGATGGCGAGCAGGAGGGGGCCCCTATCCAGGGGGGGAAACACATGCGTAGTACTGAGGAGGTAAGCACCCATTCAAAGAGACACAGATCAGACCCGCCTTACCTTTTGGGGTTTATCTGTCTGGGTTTTTCCCACCCTTCTTCAGTTTGATAGGATTTTCTGTCCAATGTAGCAGTAATAAAACACTAGAGCCCATTCCTTTTCTCAGTGTTGTTCCTGACAGTTAGGACATCAATCCTAACAAACTCTCTACTCCCATTGAAAGAGGGAGGGGAAAAAAAAGGAAGAGACATTTGGGAAAATGTCTTCGGAAAACCAGGAAATTTGGCAAACCATCCAACAACAGGCAGCAGCATTGCAACAGCATCAAAAACGAGTAGATCTCCAGATCAACACATTACAAGCAGGCTTCCAAGAACTTAAGCAGGTCTTTGCATCCCAGCTGTTTTTGAAGCATCCCGATCCCACGAAGCAATTTATAATGCATTCAGATGCTTCAGATTTTTCTATCGCCGCTGTGTTATTGCAATATACTAACAAAACAGAGAATACATTGCTCCCTTGTGCATTTTTATCCCGCACGCTCTCACCAGCAGAGAGAAACTATGATGTTTTTAACAAGGAGTTGCTAGAAATTAAAGCAGCATTTCAAGAGTGGAGGCACTGGCTAGAAGGTGCAACCTTTCCTGTGAAAGTTTGCACCTATCACAAGCATTTACAGTTTCTACAAAATACCAGATCCCTCACCTCAGGCCAAATCAGATGGAGCCATTTTTTCTCCAATTTCAATTCTGTTATTTCTTATGGACCCCAGGCGCAGAACTGTTTGGCAGATGCCCTGTCTCGATCCATTCACGCAACCTCCGCTACTCACCAGGAGGTACAGGCTACTATATTACAACCTCACAAGTTTTAGCAATCTATGAGGGGCAACCAAACAGAGATTTTAGCAGCAGACAGACAAACAGAGGACCTATTTACAAGAGTCAGAGTTCAGCAGCAACAGGACCCATAAGCCAGGGCCAGGATGGATGACCTCCAGAGGGGCCTGCAAGACACTGCCTCCCCATTTAATGTGAAGGCAGGAATCCTCTGGAATAGCAGGCAATTATACATTCCCCCCTCATAGAGGGAAGAAGTACTGAGACTTTGCCATGACCATCAAACGGCAGGGCACGGAGGTGTTTTCAAAACTCTCCATAGAGCTCTGAGAGACTACCATTGGCCTAAGATGACTGCAGACATAAAGGGCTACATGGCTTCTTGTCATACCTGTAGATGATCCAATCCTCTCCCAGGGAAGCCCACAGGACTCTTGCAACCCCTACCCACCCCCAGTAGGCCTTGGGATACAATTTCCATGGATTTCATCACTGATTTACCCCCGGTCCAGGGGCTGACTTCCATACTAGTGGTGGTGGAACTTTTCACAAAAATGGCACATTTTATTGCTTGCAGTGAAAGCAGTGAAAGACTTTGTATTTCTAGGTCCGAAGATTACTGTAGATGCTGACTGCAGTCCGGAAATCAGAAGACGCTTAATCCTTGGGAGAAGAGCAATGACAAATCTCAATAAAATAGTTAAGAGCAGAGACATCACACTGACAACAAAGGTCCGCATAGTTAAAGCAATGGTGTTCCCCGGAGTAACATATGGCTGCGAGAGCTGGACCATAAGGAAGGCTGAGAGAAGGAAGATAGGTGCTTTTGAACTGTGGTGTTGGAGGAAAACTCTGAGAGTGCCTTGGACTGCAAGAAGATCAAACCAGTCCATCCTCCAGGAAATAAAGCCAGACTGCTCACTTGAGGGAATGATATTAAAGGCAAAACTGAAATACTTTGGCCACATCATGAGAAGACAGGACACCCTGGAGAAGATGCTGATGCTAGGGAGAGTGGAGGGCAAAAGGAAGAGGGGCCAACCAAGGGCAAGGTGGATGGATGATAATCTAGAGGTGACGGACTCATCCCTGGGGGAGCTGGGGGTGTTGAGAACTGACAGAAAGCTCTGGCATGGGCTGGTCCATGAAGTCACGAAGAGTCAGAAGTGACTAAACAAATAAACAACAAATTGAAATATTGGATATGCAGACTTTATCCATCTTGCTCCAGTCCATTAATTTCTAGCATATAAGAGCCTTTTAGCTTCCAACTCTGGATGGATGAACCATTACCTTGGAAGTCTGCTAAAAGGGAAATGAGTTGGAGCAAAAGGATCATTTTCCTTTCTCAGTGTGTCAGAGAAGAAGTTCCAGGCAGCCTGGCTCTGGACCTGAAGCTACAGCTTGAGGAGGGAGGAGAAGGAGGCATATAAAGAGGAAGGGTGTCAGTGCATTAACATACACTTCAGGATAACAGAGAAGCAGAGTGTCAGGGCCAGCCTCGCTTCGCAATAAGACACAGACTCACTTAATGGGTATTAAGGATTTCTGGTTTATTGGAATGATAGCTGACAGAACGAAAAACAGGAACGGGGTAGGTAGTGTGGGGGTGCCCCTTTTATACCCTCCTGTATTGCCCCGGGCTTCCCCACCCCTCAATGCCCCGATCCCTCTTGATGGGACCCTTGATGGCTGCTTGGGCGTTTTCCCCGGTGTCCTCTTTGTCTCCCTGCGACGGTTGTGTCCTCCGGGGCACCATGTGCTTCTTATCTTCACTCCTCTGACGTCTCTCCTTTCAGTTGTTTATGGGTCCATGGGTGTGGGTGCCTTTGGGTGCTTGTGTTAATCCCTGGTTTGATGATCTTCTTCCCCTTTTCCTTAATGATCATGATCCACGTTGTGAGGCTCTTTGTGCCTTGCAACGAGGTCATGACATGCTGCCCCCCCAAAGATGTTCTATGGTGCTGGTTTCTCCGGGTATGCCTCATGGAACTGTCTTGTTAGTTGTCTAGCCATGACGTGTCGTGCCTGGACCCACTCTCGGTGTGAGAAATGTTTCCATCTCACGAGGTATTGTAGTGTTCCTCTTTGCTTTCTTGAGTCCAGTATTTCTTTTACTTCAAAATGTTGTTGGTTGTCTATCATTATGGGTGGGGGTGGAGGTAATTCCGTATGCCATTTGGATGTGCTCGTTGGCTTCAGTAGTGCACAGTGAAACACTGGGTGGACCCGTCTCAAATTGTAAGGCAGTTCCAGTTTGAAAGTAACTGGGTTGATTACCTGTATGATTTTAAAAGGTCCAATGAATTTCGGTGCCAATTTCTTCGAGGGTTGCGAGGTCTTTATGAACTTAGTGGAGAGGTAGACCCTATCTCCCACTTTGTAGTTCGGTGCCTACGCCCTGTGGTTGTCTGCATATTTTTTGTACGTTGTTTGTGCGTCTGCTAGGGCCATTTGGATGATTGGCCAGGTTGTTGCCAGCTGTGCCGCCCAATCGTCTGGTGAGCAGGGCAGGGTTTCAGGTTGCGGCAATTCTGGTATCGGTACAAAGTCCCTTCCGTAGACCACCTTAAATGGGGTGTGGCCAGTGCTCTGGTGTACCGCGTTATTATAGGCCACCTCTGCAAAAGGTAGTAGGTCTACCCAGTTGTCCTGTTGATAATTTATGAATGCCCTCAGGAACTGTTCAAGTGTTGAGTTTAGGATCTCTGTAAATCCGTCCGTGTGTGGATGCCACGCAGTGGACAGTGCTTACTTGGTTCCGATTAGTTTTAAAAATTCCCGCCAAAACTTTGACGTGAATTGTGTTCCTCTGTCAGTCACCAACCTGTAGGGGGCGCCGTGGATCCTGTATATGTGTGTTAGGAATAAACGTGCCAGCTGTTGTGCCGAGGGGATAGTTGCGCACGGGATGAAGTGTGCTTGTTTCGAGAAATAGTCTTTTACCACCCATATCACAGTTTTTCTTTGGCTGGGTGGGAGGTCCACAATGAAATCCATGGAAATTTCTTCCCATGGCCGGGAGGGGCTGGCTACCACCTGTAGCAGCCCATGGGGTTTCCCTCCTTTCCGTTTGGTGGTGGCACATATGGGGCAGTTGGCTACGTAGTCTTTTATGTCCTTTCTGAGGTTTGGCCACCAAAATTGCCTCCTCGTTAGGTGGAGGGTTTTTACAAACCCAAAATGCCCTGCAGATTTGTCATCGTGCGCTCTGTGTAAGATTTCCCCCCGCAGTGATTTGGGCACGTACAAGGCTTTCTCTTTCAAGGCGATGTTGTCTTTGAAAGATACATGTTGTTGGTTATTCTGCAACCATGTATCTTGCTGTAGTGCTTGTGTGAGTCTTTGTTGCCAGTTCGGTGAAATTGAGCGTCGGCTCCGATCGCTCCCCGCCGTTCGTGCTGGCGTGCGCTGATTCCTTGTCTGGCTCCGCGTGACAGCTGGGCAGCCGAGCTGTTTCTCGGTCCATACTGTTCCCACGATGTCGGAGGCTTGCGTGTCGTCCTGTGGCCATCGGGAAAGGGCGTCTGCCAAGAAGTTTTTCTTGCCCGGTATGAATTTCAGTGTGAAATTGAACCGGCTGAAAAACTGAGCCCATCGCACCTGCTTCGGGCTGAGCCGTTTTGGCGTGCTGAGTGCCTCCACGTTCTTGTGGTCCGTCCAGACCTCGAAGGGGCAGGAGGCCCCCTCCAGCAGGTGCCGCCACGTTTCCAAGGCTGTCTTTACTGCAAATGCCTCCTTTTCCCATACGTGCCATCTCCGCTCCGTTTCGGAGAATTTGCGGGAAAGGTAGGCGCAGGGCTTTAGGTGGTTGTCGGAGCCCTTTTGGAGCAGGATGGCTCTGATGGAAAAGTCGGAGGCATCTGCCTGCACCACAAAAGGCTTGGTGGGGTTGGGGTGTTGTAACACTGGCTCAGCTGTGAAGAGGGTTTTCAGTCTCTCGAATGCCGTTTGACAGTCAGCTGTCCAATTCAGTAGCGCCCCCGGGTTCCTCGATTTGCGCGTGTCCCCCAAGCCCTTAGTCTTTAGCAGGTTAGTTAGGGGCAAAATAGTCTCTGCCAGCCTGGGCGTGAACCCCCTGTAGAAATTAGTGAATCCCAGGAGGCTTTGCAGCTGTCTCCTCGTGCGTGGGCGTTCCCACGCCAGGATGGCTTGGACCTTGCTGGGGTCCATTTCTATCCCTTTAGCAGAAATCCTATACCCTAGGTAGTCAATTTGTTTTTTGTGAAACTCGCACTTGGAGAGCTTAACAAACAGCTCTGCCTTGCGAAGTTTCTTGAGCACGTCCTTTACCAAGCGTTCGTGCTCACGTTCTGTTTCAGTGTAGATCAATACATCATCCAGGTAAACCAAAACCCCCTTAAAAAGGTGGTCACGCAGGACCTCATTAATTAGCTGCATGAATACCCCCGGTGCTCCTGCCAGTCCGAATGGGAGTACTTTATATTGAAACGCCCCCAATGGGCAATTGAAAGCAGTCTTCCACTCGTCCCCCTCCCGTATCCGTATGCGGTAGTAGGCTTTCCTTATGTCCAGTTTGGAGAATACCTTACCCTTTACAAGGTGGGACAAAATGTCCTTTATTAAGGGTAAGGGGTATTTATTTGAAATGCTTGCTGTGTTTAATCCACGGTAGTCTGTACAGAGCCACAATGACCCGTCCTTTTTCTCGCGAAAGAGGACTGGTGCTCCCACTGGAGAGTTTGCTGGCTCGATAAAACCTCTTGCCAGTTTTTTGTCTATGAAGTCCCTTAATGCAGCTAGCTCTCGCTGGGTCATAGCATATATTTTTGGTTTGGGTAAGGGTACCCCCGGGACCAGTTCAATGGTGCAGTCCGTCTTTCTGTGGGGGGGGAGTTTGTCCGCCTCTTTCTCACCGAAAACGTCGGCGAAATCCCCGGATTTGGTTGGCAGTCCCTCTGGCAGTGCTGTCTCTCTGTGTTCCGCAGTCGTCGTCGCCCCCCCCCATGGCTGCTCGGGGAACCCTGTTCCCTGAAGGTGCTTGGTAACACCCGTCAGCAAACTTAATCTCTCTGGTTCTCCAGTTGATGACTGGGTTTTGCTGCACGAGCCATGGGATCCCCAGTATGAGTCAGGGTTGCCCCACCGGTGCCACGATGAAAGCCAATTTTTCCTCGTGGCTGCCGAGCCGTAGCGCAGTTTCTCCGGTGTATTGGGTGACCGGGCCCCCTCCCACTGCAGATCCATCGAGCTGCGAGAACACCAGGTGGTGCTGAAGTGGATAGCAGCGGAGGTCGAGTGCGGCTGCCAGGTCAGGGTGCATGAGGCTTTTGGAGCAACCCGAATCAATGAGTGCCCAGACCTTTTCGGTTTTATTTCGATGGGTGAGGGTGACATGGACGTAGAGGGTGGGGCATTCCTCACTCACCCCTTTGTCGAAGCGCCTGTCAGTGTCCTCCACCTGTCCTTCGGCGCCCCTTAGGCCAGGTGGTTGTCGTTTCCCGCCGCCTCATCAGGGTTGCTTTCCTCCTCCTCTGAACTGTAGGGGAAGTGTCTGCGTCGGTACTCCCCCTTCGCCGCTGGTCGCTTTCGTGGCGCTGGGGTTGGTGCTGTTTGTGCCCTCCTTGGGCTCTCTCTGGGCGTCGTTTTGGGGCATGCGGCTGCTTTGTGATCTTCCCTGCCGCACGTGAAACATTGCCCTTTTGCGAAGCGTCTGTCCCGTTCCTCCTTCCAGGGTTGGGGTCTCGCCCTCACCTGCCTTGCGCTGGTGCGTGGGGGTCTCGCTGTCTCCATCTGCTGCGTTTCCCTTCTTGCGTGGAGGAACGTGTCGTGAGCGTTCTCCGCTTCTGCTGCCAGCTGGATCCAACCCGTGAGGGAGCTGGGGTTGTCGCGGCCGAGTGCCCACCGGAGGACGTTTAAGTTGAGTCCGTGTTTGAACTTCTCAATCAGTGTCGATTGAGACCAAGTGTCCACTTTTCCGGCTAGGGCTTGGAACTCCATGGCATACTCTGCCACGGAGCGCGGGCTTTGTCTGAGTGTCTCTAGCGCCCTTTTCTCCTTTTCTTGCTCCAGGGGGTCCCTGAAGTGCCGTTCCAGCGCCTGCAGGAATTCAGTGCTGTCCTGCAGCGCCCGGGCACCTGATTGGCACAATTGGACGTACCAATCGGCGGCCCGCCCTTTTAATTTTATGGCCAGGGCATTGATTTTGCCCCGCTCAGTTCTGAAGCAGGGACCCCATTCTTCGAGGTAGTACCTCGCGTTAGTCAAAAAAAAGGAGAGTTTCGAGGGGTCCCCATCGAACTTTATGCCAAAGTCCTTGGCGGGTGTCCTGGTCTGGCTCCTGGCCCCCTCTACGTCGTGCCTCGGGCTCTGCGGGAGCTGCTGCGGGTTGGGGTGTCTCCAGTTCTCTTGCGGCATTGGTGCCTCTCTCTGGGTCTCCTCGCAAGGTCGTCATCCCGTCGCTCGGGGGGGAGGGCGGGGTGTTCTCCCTCGGTCGGGCTCCTGGATCCAGGCTCCGCCGTCGCCGCCCGCTGGGTCATCCCTCCGCCTCTCAGCCTGGCGCGTCTCCCGTCGTGGGGTGGGCTCCTGGGGCCGGGCGCCACCGCCGCCGAGGTTGTCCCGCCGTCTCACGTCTGGGCGCGCCTCCGATCATTGGGTGGCCTCCTGGGGTCGGGTCCCACCGTGGTCGCCGCCGTCCGCTGGGTCTCCACCCCGTCTCGCATCCCGGTGCACCTCCAGTCGTCGGTTGGGCTCCTTGGGTCGGGTTCCGCCGTCACCGCCGCCCCGCTCGCCCCGCCGCCTTTCGTCCGGGGGTGCCTCTGCGCCGCCTCTGCCACAGAGTCCCTGCGCTGCCGTCAGCTGTTGGAGCATCTGCCGCACCGCCTGCATCCCTTCCTCCAATGCGTCGAGCCTCTCCGCCGTCCCCGGCTTCCCGCCGAGGTGTTCGCCGCTCCGCTCGCCCTCGCCGTTGGCCGTGGTAGAGGACGGATCATCCCTCGTTCCCGCCGCGGTGCCAGGCGCGCCCTCGCCTTCGAGCACCCAAGGTGGCGGTTCGTCTCGCGCTTCCTCCGGGGTTGCCTGCGGGCTTGGAGAGGGTCCCCTCGTCTCGCCCCCGGTGCCTCGCGGGCTCCGGGGCGCCGGGGTGGGTCCCTCCCCCGCTGCTTCCCCCCAGCTGGGTCCCATACTTACCGGGGCATTGCATCGCCCAGACCTCAGCTGCATCCCGCCCTGCGAGAGCGGGGCTTCGTCGCCGGGCGCCGAAGGGTTGCACCTCCTCGGTTCCTGGTTCTCCATGCCTGGCTGGGTCCCTAACAAGCTTGTTGGATAGGTACCAGGTGGAAAAAAAATTTTGGTGTTCCCGTTTTTATGTCAGGGCCAGCCTCGCTTCGCAATAAGACACAGACTCACTTAATGGGTATTAAGGATTTCTGGTTTATTGGAATGATAGCTGACAGAACGAAAAACGGGAACGGGGTAGGTAGTGTGGGGGTGCCCCTTTTATACCCTCCTGTATTACCCCGGCGAATCCGATGTTCTAAGGATCAACACACCATTGGAACCTGGAATGTAAGATCTATGAGCCAGGGCAAATTGGATGTGGTTATTGGTGAGATGTCAAGATTAAAGATAGACATTCTGGGCGTCAGTGAACTGAAATGGACTGGAATGGGCCACTTCACATCAAATGACCACCAGATCTACTACTGTGGACAAGAGGACCACAGAAGAAATGGAGTAGCCTTCATAATTAATAGTAAAGTGGCTAAAGCAGTGCTTGGATACAACCCCAAAAACGACAGAATGATCTCAATTCGAATTCAGGGCAAGCCATCTAACATCACAGTGATCCAAATATACGCCCCAACCACAAATGCTGAAGAAGCTGAAGTAGAGCAGTTCTATGAGGATCTGCAGCACCTACTGGACAACACGCCTAAAAGAGATGTTATTTTCATCACAGGAGACTGGAATGCTAAGGTGGGCAGTCAAATGACACCTCGAATTACAGGTAAGTATGGCCTGGGAGAACAAAACGAAGCAGGACATAGGTTGATAGAATTTTGCCAAGACAATTCACTCTGCATAATTGATTGATAACTGGCAAATAGAGGGAGAAAATGTAGAAGCAGTGAAAGACTTTGTATTCCTAGGTGCAAAGATTACTGCAGATGCTGACTGCAGTCAGGAAATCAGAAGACGCTTAATCCTTGGGAGAAGAGCAATGACAAATCTCGATAAAATAGTTAAGAGCAGAGACATCACACTGACAACAAAGGTCCGCATAGTTAAAACAATGGTGTTCCCTGTAGTAACATATGGCTGCGAGAGCTGGACCATAAGGAAGGCTGAGCGAAGGAAGATCGATGCTTTTGAACTATGGTGTTGGAGGAAAATTCTGAGAGTGCCTTGGACTGCAAGAAGATCAAACCAGTCCATCCTCCAGGAAATCAAGCCAGACTGCTCACTTGAGGGAATGATATTAAAGGCAAAACTGAAATACTTTGGCCACATCATGAGAAGACAGGACACCCTGGAGAAGATGCTGATGCTAGGGAGAGTGGAAGGCAAAAGGAAGAGGGGCCGACCAAGGGCAAGATGGATGGATGATATTCTAGAGGTGACGGACTCGTCCCTGGGGGAGCTGGGGATGTTTACGATCGACAGGAAGCTCTGGCGTGGGCTGGTCCATGAAGTCACGAAGAGTTGGAAGCGACTAAACGAATAAACAACAAGTATTGCCCCGGGCTTCCCCACCCCTCAATGCCCCGATCCCTCTTGATGGGACCCTTGATGGCTGCTTGGGCGTTTTCCCCGGTGTCCTCTTTGTCTCCCTGCGACGGTTGTGTCCTCCGGGGCACCATGTGCTTCTTATCTTCACTCCTCTGACGTCTCTCCTTTCAGTTGTTTATGGGTCCATGGGTGTGGGTGCCTTTGGGTGCTTGTGTTAATCCCTGGTTTGATTATCTTCTTCTCCTTTTCCTTAATGATCATGATCCACGTTGTGAGGCTCTTTGTACCTTGCAACGAGGTCATGACACAGAGCTTCTTGGTAGATGGCCTTGGAAGACTGGACACATTGATGAATCCCTGCCTCTCAGGCAGATAATCCCTGAATATATGGAATGTGTATTGCACAGTTTAGATCTTTAGAACAATTAATAACGCTTTGATTTCCTACCTACTTCCAGGATATTGAATGATGATATCCCATTCCAGGATTTTATCTGAGTCCAGGCTCACCCCAATCACATTGCAAAGACTGTAGTTGAAATTGGAATCTTCAGCCTGTATTAATAATTTTTTATTTCCCTCCAACAAACTTTCTGATTCAACACCTATAACAAAAGAGTCCTGAAGTTCTTACTAGAGGGCTGATTTCTTCTTCTTAGGTAGAATATACACAAAAGAAATCCCTCTCTTACAGTAGTAGAGGAAACAAACTGGAGCAAAAGGATTGCATTTATCTTTGTCCTTTCATTCCACCTGCTATGCTCTATTGTAGATGGCTGGAAAATGGACACAGAATCACAAAGGCTAATTTTATAATGAATTCGATCTTGGTGAAATACATTATATCCTACAGTCAGATATACATTAGGTTTTCAAAAGCACTTTTTCCTATCTGGAGACACTTATTATTTTGCCCTAACAGGCAAGACAGATTGGGAGATTATGGGAGGTCAAAGTGTGTGGGAACTTGTGGGGAAGAGATGGCGAACTGAGGACTACAATGGAAGGAATAGTGGGCCTGTAGACCGACTCTTCATAATTCCTCTCTGGATAAGGAGACGACTTGAGATCACCCATATGTCCTGCAGACAGGGGCTCCTCATGATGAGGCCACAACACAGCAGTCTCCAGCAGGTTTAGCCCTCTGGCAGAAAAGGGAATAGCCATTTTTTTTTGCTGAAGCCAAAGATGGCACCTTTGAAAGGACACCCATTGCTCACTAGTATAAAATTGGTGATCATTAAAGATGGTCTAAGGGTACAGATGGATCTGAAATAAGAGTTTGGAATTAATTATCAGAAACTTCCCCATAGGAAATTTTTATAATTATTGTAAAATTTTGTCTTGTAGAGGGAGCTGTAATTGCAGTGAATTTTCATCCAAAAATGGTGGAAATGATCAGCCTCAGAAGTGTCGTCCGCTCTGAATACACCCTTTCTACTGGCTGCATATTCAGGGGGATTTTGCAGACCATCAGTGCCCCCTAGTGGAAAATGTGAGAAGATGAGGCAGAAGGCTTAACCCTCCAAGGAGATGCCTGTATTCTAATTGGGGAAGGGAGGTAGGAAGAAGTTACTGAGCTCCGGAAGACCAAACCAGGTCCAGTGAGAGAGGTGGGGATAGAATCAGGGCTTGTAAGAATTAGGGCTGTGTAATAATTACATTATTACAGCAACAAATAGGGAGAAGAAAATGATTATTAAAATCAGGGAAAATAATGAAGACTTAGTTGATAATAAAAGAATCAAAAAAGCATTTTATATATATTTTTTCACACTTATATGAAAAACAAGAAATTTCCTTAGATAAAATTGAGGAATATTTTAATAAGCAAAATCTCCCCAAACTCTCACAAACTCAAGAAGTGGTAATTAACAGTCCAATATCAAATCAGGACATAATAGAAGCTATAAAGAAACTCAAAAGAGGAAAAACACCCGGACCTGATGGTATATCGTCAGGATACTACAAACACTTTATAGAACAAATTATAAACCCATTTAGAGATTTATTGAATTTGATTATATATGGATCAAAAATACCAGAGACATGGATTGAAGATAATATAACACTTATGCCAAAGGAATGACAAGACGCAACTCTAACCAAAATTTATAGACCAGTATCATTGTTAAATAATGACTAGAAAAAAATTACTTCAATATTAGCAGAAAGATTAAAAACAATTCTACAAGAAATTATTGATCAAGATCAAAGTGGTTTTTTGCCAAAAAGAAAATTGAAAGTTAATCTATGAACCGTCATCGACATTTTGGATTATGTACAACATCATAACGAATGCCAAATAGCTTCAATATTTTTAGATGCTGAAAAAGCTTTGACAATCTGACCTGGTCTTTTATGATTAAAGTTTTAGAGAAAATGAAATTTGAGGAATCATTTGTGAAAGGGATTGAAGCAACATACACAACACAAAGAGCTAAGATTATACTGAATGACGAATTGAAAGATAATTGCAAAATAGAAAAAGGAACGAAACAGGGATGCCCCCTATCACCTCTCTTATTTATTCTAGTCCTAGAAGTCCTGAATAGAGATATAAGAGGGGATGGTCAAATAAAAGGAGTAAAAATTAGAAAAAAAACAAAAACAAACAAACAAATTTATAAATTAAAACCAATTGAAGATGACCTAGTATTCATATTACAAATCCCCTAGGTTCTATAACATTTGTTTAAGAAATTAAAGAAAGTTGGAGAGTGGCAGGATTTAAGGTAAATACAAAAAAACAAAAAAAAAAACAAAAATGTTGAGTAAAAGCATGACTCAAAAACAACAAGAAACTTTAATAACTAATACAGGTTTTACAATAGAAAAAAAGATTAGATACCTAGGAGTAATATTATCAACAAATAATATAAATATTATTTCAAAAGAATTATGTGGAAATTTGGAAGGAAATAAAAATTGATATGGAAAGAAGGGGAAAATTACAACTATCTTTGCTCGGAATGATATCTGTAATCAAAATGGATGTATTACCAAAGATGCTATTTCTTTTCCAAAGATTACCAAAACTAATCAATAAAAAAATAGTTAAAGTATGGCAAAAAGATTTCTCAATTTTTATTTGGCAAGGAAAAAGAAGGACATTCAATTTAAATTATTACCAGATGCTAAAGAAAGAGGAGGGTTGGGGTTACCAGATCTCAAATTGTAATTTGAAGCTTGTTGCTTTCTGTCGATAAGAGAATAGTTAATGTTAGAAAATCCAAACCTTCTACAGCAAGAGGGAACTTAGATGTGGGTGGCTGCATCTATTTAGAATGAAAAAGCAAAAATGAACAAAGAATTGAGAAATCATACTATTAGAAAAGTATTATTGAGGGTTTGGGATAAATATAACAGTAGATTATTACAAAAAATACCAGTGTGGATATCGCCACAAGAAGCTTTTGCAAGGAGGGAAAGTTCAGATGATTAGATAAATTGGTTAATATAAAAAGATATAATCAAATATGAACAAGATACACCTAGGTTAAAAACAAGAGAAGAAATAGAAGGAGAAGGACACCGGTGTCATTGGTTCACATATATGCAGTTAAATGAATGATTTAAATGAGATAAAAAATATATAAATTTAAAAAAGAAAAAACTTGATCGAAAAACAGTTATATATAAATAATGAGCATATTATGACAAAGATGTAGAAAATGTTATTATAATTAAATCAAGAAGATGAACAGGTCAAAGAGTCTATGATTAATTGGGCATGAAATTTTGGATATGACATTTTATTAGATAAGTGGGAAACGATGTGGACAAAGTGTTTAACATTTACTTTGTGTTATCATTTATTGGAAAACTTGTACAAAATTATCTACAGATGGAACCTAACCCCACAAAAATATGCAAAATTGTATAAAAACTTTTCTAATGTATGTTGTAAATGTTCACAAAGGGAAGTAACATTTTACAAATCACTTTGCCTTCTCCCAGTTGGAATGCGAGAAATGCATGAAAATGAAGGGACAATCTTCTATCATCCCTAAATCTCTATATATATTTGGATAAAGGAGATACACTATCCATTCACATAATATGGATTTTCTTAAAAGAATTTTGAAATTTTGGGCAATTCCTTAGAGGAGTCAAGACAGGCGTGTTGCATAAATCTTACCTAAGATATAGAGCAAGGTTACATTTTATAAATAAAAACCTAGCATTCCCATGTGGAGGTTCTGGTGTTGATTTTCATAAATCACAGATCAAAAACTACAAGGTGAGACCATAGAAGTAATTTCAATATTTTTTTTCCATTTAATTTTCCTATTCAGCAAAGAGGCTGAGCGATTCCAACCTTTCTCCCATCCAGAAGATACTGGGGAGGGCGGCAGGTGGGGAGGGGGTTTTCCTAAACCACCTAGAATATGACTTTCCCGGGAACTGACATGAAACCCCCGATCTACGTTCCTTTGCTATTCTAAGTATTATAACACGACCGCAATTAGGCTACCCTTGGCAGAAAGTTTTTAGGCCTTATTTTCTCACTTCTGCCCCATTCCTTGGTGTCACTCCACACCACACTCTGGCAGGCCTTGCAGCATCCTTATTTTATTACTACATTTCGACTGGTAGCAGAGGAAAATGATTGTAAATGTATTTAAACTTCCAAATGCCTATATCTGTGTACATACTTTCATGTCTGTGTGTCTCTGATTGTGTACATATATGTAGTACATCTATGGAGAGAGGGAGAGAGGATATATAGACACAGAAACAAATGCACCCAAAGAGGGAGAGGGGCAGATCTGCGTCTCAAGAAAGAGTAAATGAGGGTTGAACTTCAAAACCAATAAAAGAATGAAGAGTTCTAATTACTGAATGAATTCTGTATTTCCTGATACTTTTTGAGAGCAGAACTTGAGAACAATTTCCCTTTGCTGTCTGTCAGGAGGGTACTGAGATTTGCCATTTTCTTCCTATCCAAAAGGAGAACAGATCCCAGAATGCCCTGGCCAATATCAGCTCTGTGCTCTTCCTTCCTCTTGGCACTCAGGCAGCTTTCTCAGATCCCTCTCAAATCCCCTGGGAAAATCCAGCCTTCTGGAGCTGAGCTGACTTGCAGAGCGGCTCTGAGGAAGGGAGAGTTTTTGCCAGGCTTCAGACTCACTTCCTCCCACTGTGTCTCTCGCACAGTAATAGACTGCCGAGTCCTCCAGCTTCAGGCTGTTCATTTGCAGATAGACTTAGCTCCTGGAGTTGTCCCTGGAGATGGTGAAGCGTCCCTTCACTTTGTCCGAGTAGTTAATAGTACTGGAATCGTACCTTATGTATGGCACCCATTCCAGCCCTTATCCAGGGGCCTGTCTCACCCAGCTCATGCCATAGATGCCGAAGTTGAACCCAGAGCCTTGGCAGGAGAGACCGAGGGACTCTCCAGGCCTCCTCACGTCCCCTCCGGACTCCACCAACTGGGCCTCTGACAGGACACCTAAAATAAAAGTTGTTTAAATGAGCTCTCCTTTATACAACAATTAAAATGGAAAGAACCTGAATAGGAGGGAACCAATTACCTCTGAGGACTGCTAGTAAGGAAACCAATTTCAGCCACAGGATCATTTTTGCTCCCGCTAAAGATTAGAGGGGACTTGACAGGAAAGGATTCAGGAAAGGGCACAAACTTTGTGTTGGTGGGAGTAGCCTGAAAAGAGACACCCTGGGGCTCCTTTAAAGGGGAAATTGTGGCCTGATTTACATATCGCTCAGCATAAAAGAGCCCCTCCGGGCTTTGAGGTATAGATTTAGTTCAACACACCTTTCACTCATGGGACATCGATGAAAGGGCAGCTTTACACTGGAATAATTAACGCTTCTGACAGATGCTCCTCACTTAATGTAAGGGTTTTAAGGTGACAGAAAGAAATCAGGCATTGAAATTTCCTCAAATAGCCATGTTACAGTCCGGAAATGAAGAGGATGGCACATCGGAGTTCAAAATGGTTGCTCCACAGTTGTTCCCTTGACCACGTTCTTTGGAAGAAACCACAACTAAGTCAGTGCAGACCAAGCCATAAGGCCCAATTAATAGGCCACAGATCAATTTTACAAACACATCCAAGCCTCAAAGTTGGAATATAAATCATTGGAAGCCTGTATGATGTTTCTTAATGGTTTGGTTTTTAACTCAGCAGCCATACAGATTACAAATATTGGGAGGTTTTTGGGTTGCCATTTGTATGGTCTTCTTATCTGTTTTTGACTGCCCAGAGTTAATTCATACTAAGACTCATAAAACTCCCTTTCCTACACTTATTCCATGGACTGAGAAACACAAATAAATGACTTTTCATTTTCCAAACAATTCAGTCTGTTCTATATTTAGCAAAGCACATCTGTTCTCAACTCAGATGTGGCTTCATGGTGAGGAATGTAATCTCCTGGGATGTTAAATTTCTCTGAATTGCCTTCAGTGGTCTCTCAGGAAAATGAGTGTAAAAGTAATGATGCCTCCGAAGTGAGACAAGGCCTGTAGACCCTTCCTTTGGTCCCCACCCCCACTGCCACCCCCACCCCTCCCCACACATATGCAAAGCCATTCCGTGTGGCAACACTGCCCCCTGGTGGAAAACCTGAGGAGGGAGGCATCTACTTAACTTTCCAAAGAGATTCTTTCATTAAGAAATGGTAATTAGGGCTCAAAAGAAATGAAAGAGCTCCAGGAAAGTTATGCTGCTCTAGGGAGTAATCAAAAAACGCACTTTTGTTATATGACAGGAAATTCCTTTTGATGGGTTTTTCTATGAGATACTGTATATTCCTGAGGTCGTGTATTCTTATTTTTTCTCCTAAATATCATGAAATCGTGTAAAAACGAGTTGGGAAGGACCATCTCGTTCGTCTAGTACAAACCATCCCTAACTGGTGGGGAGCCAGACCCTCTCTGCAGACCTCCAACCAAAAGAGGCTGTTTCAGCCAGACTGAAGCAGGTCCCCCTCGTTCTTCCCTCGGCCTCGTTTTACTACAGGCAGACTGGGTCGGAAGGGCTTATCATTGGTCAGAACCTTCTCTGTACCAGTTCTGAATTCTCTGTGAGAGGTGAATAACTCTGAACATCCCTTGTTCATCTTCTACCATTCATTTGCAAATGATTTTGCTAAATATCAGACTTAGAGGCAAACATAATTTTATCCCCTTCT
Source organism: Candoia aspera (assembly GCF_035149785.1). NCBI lineage: Eukaryota > Metazoa > Chordata > Lepidosauria > Squamata > Candoiidae > Candoia > Candoia aspera. Next base: position 111,852,248 of record NC_086156.1, on the reverse strand, counting down.
TATTTTTCTTTATTTCTTCAAACTGTATCCCACTTTTTTTACATAACCTCCATCTCTACATTCACCGGACCCCTTTTGGCCATTTCCTATCCTTCAATTAAAGCAGAAGCTGTCACTGAATGTACAGTCCTCAGGATAAAAGAGGCACTCAGTGCATTGACCATCCACCTTTCCTTGAAGGTATATTTCACATAAGAAAAGGGAGAGGAGAGGAGAATTTTATGCTCTTTTTAGTTTTCTTTATTTCTTCAAAATTTAATCCATTTTTCCTAGGTAAATTCCATGTCTACATACACTGGACTATTTTGGCCATTTTGTATGGTTCAGTTGAAGCAGAAGCAGTAACTGATTATAGAGTCCTCCAGAAAAAAAAGAGGCACTCAGTGCATGGACCTTCCACTTTTCCTTGAAGGTATATTCCACTGAGGGGAGGAGAGGAGAAGGAGGGGAGAGGAGAATTGTCCCTTAATTTACAAATGTCTTTGGATAAAAGAAACCCCAAAGAACTGAATTCAGAACAAGCCAGGAGGAACAATTTATAAGTCAGAGTTTAATGAGATAAATCAGAGGGAGAAACAGAATAGATGGAGCCAGTGGGTTGTTCTTTGCCTATTTGAATGGTTTTTAAGTCAGTAGTTGTATGAATTTAATTTTTTTCCTTTGTTTGAGTCGGCATTTTGTGTGGTGTTTTTATCAGTTGCCACTTGCCCAGAGTTGATTCATCCAGATGGGCAGTTATAGAATTTGACAGAGTAATAATAGTAATACCAATATCAATACCAATAATAATAAGAATAGCAGTAGCAGTAGCATTAGTAATACCATTGCCATATACACATAAAAATGCCAGCAAATACACTCTCTCTGTGGCCTGGGAAATACTAACAAGTCTCTTTCTATTCCCCAAAGGGTTCCGTTGCTCTCTATTTAGCAGAGCGCATCTGTTGTCAAATCTGACATGGCTTCCCAGTGAGGATTGAAGCCTCCTTAGATGTGAAATTTTCTTGAGACCTTTTTGGTGAACTATTATGGAAATAAAACATATAAACAGAAAAAAACAAGGATGCCTCCAAAATGATAAGTTTGATAAGGATGGAAAGTTTAGATGACAAGTTAAAATAGTTAAGATATAAAGATATAATCAAATATGAACAAGATACACCTATGCTAAAAACAAGAGAAGAAAGAAGAGAAGGACACCGGTGTCATTGGTTCACATATATGCAGTTAAATGAATGATTTAAATGAGATAAAAAATTATATAAATTTAAAAAAGAAAAAAAAAATCAAAAAACAGTTATATATAAATAATGAGAATATTATGACAAAAATGTAGAAAATATTATTACAATTAAATCAAGAAGATGAACAGGTCAAAGAGTGTATGATTAATTGGGCAAGAAATTTTGGATATAATATTTTATTAGAGAACTGGGGGAAAATGTGGACAATGGGATTAAAATTTACTTTGTGTTATCATTTATTGGAAAACTTGTATAAAATGATGTACAGATGGAACCTAACCCCACAAAAATATGCAAAATTGTATAAAAAACTTTTCTAATGTATGTTGTAAATGTTCACAAAGGAAGGAACATTTTACAAATCACTTTGCCTTCTCCCAGTTGGAATGCGAGAAATGCATGAAAATGAAGGGACAATCTTCTATCATCCCTAAATTTGTATATAATTTTGGATAAAGGAGATACACTATCCATTCACATAATATGGATTTTTTCTAAAGAATTTTGAAATGTTGAGCAAGTCCTTATAGGAGTCAAGACAGGCGTGTTGAATAATTCTTACCTAAGATATAGAGCAAGGTTTGTTGTTGTTTATTCGTTTAGTCGCTTCCGACTCTTCGTGACTTCATGGACCAGCCCACGCCAGAGCTTCCTGTCGGTCGTCAACACCCCCAGCTCCCCCAGGGACGAGTCCGTCACCTCTAGAATATCATCCATCCATCTTGCCCTTGGTCGGCCCCTCTTCCTTTTGCCTTCCACTCTCCCTAGCATCAGCATCTTCTCCAGGGTGTCCTGTCTTCTCATGATGTGGCCAAAGTATTTCAGTTTTGCCTTTAATATCATTCCCTCAAGTGAGCAGTCTGGCTTTATTTCCTGGAGGATGGACTGGTTGGATCTTCTTGCAGTCCAAGGCACTCTCAGAATTTTCCTCCAACACCACAGTTCAAAAGCATCGATCTTCCTTCGCTCAGCCTTCCTTATGGTCCAGCTCTCGCAGCCATATGTTACTACAGGGAACACCATTGCTTTAACTATGCGAGCCTTTGTTGTCAGTGTGATGTCTCTGCTCTTAACTATTTTATCGAGATTTGTCATTGCTCTTCTCCCCAGGATTAAGCGTCTTCTGATTTCCTGACTGCAGTCAGCATCTGCAGTAATCTTTGCACCTAGGAATACAAAGTCTTTCACTGCTTCTACATTTTCTCCCTCTATTTGCCAGTTATCAATCAAGCTGGTTCGCCATAATCTTGGTTTTTTTGAGGTTTAGCTGCAAACCAGCTTTTGCACTTTCTTCTTTCACCTTCATCATAAGGCTCCTCAGTTCCTCTTCACTTTCAGCCATCAAAGTGGTATCATCTGCATATCTGAGATTGTTAATGTTTCTTCCAGAGATTTTAACTCCAGCCTTGAATTCCTCAAGGCCAGCTTGTCGCATGATGTGTTCTGCATACAAGTTGAATAGGTAGGGTGAGAGTATACAGCCCTGCCGTACTCCTTTCCCAATCTTAAACCAGTCTGTTGTTCCGTGGTCTGTTCTTACTGTTGCTACTTGGTCGTTATACAGATTCTTCAGGAGGCATACAAGATGACTTGGTATCCCCATACCACTAAGAACTTGCCACAATTTGTTATGGTCCACACAGTCAAAGGCTTTAGAATAGTCAATAAAACAGAAATAGATGTTTTTCTGAAACTCCCTGGCTTTTTCCATTATCCAGCGGATATTGGCAATTTGGTCTCTAGTTCCTCTGCCTTTTCTAAACCCAGCTTGTACATCTGGCAATTCTCGCTCCATGAACTGCTGAAGTCTACCTTGCAGGATTTTGAGCATTACCTTACTGGCATGTGAAATGAGTGCCGCTGTTCGATAGTTTGAACATTCTTTAGTGTTTCCCTTTTTTGGTATGGGGATATAAGTTGATTTTTTCCAGTCTGATGGCCATTCTTGTGTTTTCCAAATTTGCTGGCATATAGCATGCATTACCTTGACAGCATCATCTTGCAAGATTTTGAACAGTTCAGCTGGGATGCCGTCGTCTCCTTTTGCCTTGTTATTAGCAATGCTTCTTAAGGCCCACTCAACCTCACTCTTCAGGATGTCTGGCTCTAGCTCACCGACCACACTGTCAAAGTTATCCCCGATATTGTTATCCTTCCTATACAGGTTTTCTGTATATTCTTGCCACCTTTTCTTGATCTCTTCTTCTTCTGTTAGGTCCTTGCCATCTTTGTTTTTGATCATACCCATTTTTGCCTGGAATTTACCTCCAATGTTTCTAATTTTCTGGAAGAGGTCTCTTGTCCTTCCTATTCTATTGTCTTCTTCCACTTCCGCGCATTGCTTGTTTAAAAATAATTCCTTATCTCTTCTGGCTAACCTCTGGAATTTTGCATTTAATTGGGCATATCTCCCCCTATCACTGTTGCCTTTTGCTTTCCTTCTTTCTTGGGCTACTTCTAGTGTCTCAGCAGACAGCCATTTTGCCTTCTTGGTTTTCTCTTTCTTTGGGATGTATTTTGTTGCCGCCTCCTGAACAATGCTGCCAACTTCTGTCCAGAGTTCTTCCGGGACCCTATCTACTAAGTCCAGTCCCTTAAATCTATTCTTCACCTCCACTGCATATTCCTTAGGAATATTAGTGAGCTCATATCTAGCTGATCTGTGGGTCTTCCCTAATCTCTTTAGTCTGATCCTAAATTGTGCAAGAAGAAGTTCGTGATCTGAACTACAGTCAGCTCCAGGCCTTGTTTTTACCGACTGTACAGATGTCCGCCACCTTTGGCTGCAAAGTATGTAGTCAATCTGATTTCGGTGTTGTCCATCTGGTGAAGTCCATGTATAAAGCCGTCTCTTAGGTTGTTGGAAGAGAGTGTTTGTTATGCAGAGTGAATTGTCTTGGTAAAATTCTATCAGCCTGTGTCCTGCTTCATTTTGTTCTCCCAGGCCATACTTACCTGTAATTCGAGGTGTCATTTGACTGCCCACCTTAGCATTCCAGTCTCCTGTGATGAAAATAACATCCCTTTTAGGCATGTTGTCCAGTAGGTGCTGCAGATCCTCATAGAACTGCTCTACTTCAGCTTCTTCAGCATTTGTGGTTGGGGCGTATATTTGGATCACTGTGATGTTAGATGGCTTGCCCTGAATTCGAATTGAGATCATTCTGTCGTTTTTTGGGTTGTATCCAAGCACTGCTTTAGCCACTTTACTATTAATTATGAAGGCTACTCCATTTCTTCTGTGGTCCTCTTGTCCGCAGTAGTAGATCTGGTGGTCATTTGATGTGAAGTGGCCCATTCCAGTCCATTTCAGTTCACTGACGCCCAGAATGTCTATCTTTAATCTTGTCATCTCACCAATAACCACATCCAATTTGCCCTGGCTCATAGATCTTACATTCCAGGTTCCGATGGTGTGTTGATCCTTAGAACATCGGATTCGCCGTTCACCACCAGCACCGTCGGCCGCTAGCCGTCCTTTCGGCTTTGAGCTAGCTGCGTCATCACGTCTGGGGCTAGTTGAGCTCATCCTCTGTTCCTCCCCAGTAGCATTTTGACCATCTTCCGACCTGGGGGTCTCGTATTCCGATGGTATACCGACATATCTCTGGTTGTACTGATCCATTTAGTTTTCACGGCAAGAATACTGAGGTGGGTTGCCATTACCTTCCCCAGGGATCGCATTTAGTCTGACCTCTCTGTAATGACCTTCCCGTCTTGGGTGGCCCTTCACGGTTTAGCTCATGGCATCATTGAGGTGCTCAAGCTCCAGCACCACGACAAGGTAACGATCCTTTGTTGAAGAGAGCAAGGTTACATTTTATTAAAAAAAAACGAGCATTCCCATGTGGAAGTTCTGGTGTTGATATTCATAAATCACTGATCAAAAACTACAAGGTGAGACCATAAGAGTTATTTCAATATTTCTCTCCATTTAACTTTCCTGTTGAGCAAAGAGGCTGAGCGATTCCAACCTTTCTCCCACCCGGAATTTACTGGGGAGGACGGCAGGTGGGGAGGCAATTTTCCTGAACCACCTAGAACATGACTTTCCCGGGAACTGACATGAAACCCCTGATCTACGTTCCTTTGCTATTCTAAGTATTATAACACAACCACAATTAGGCTACCCTTGGCCTTACGTTTTTAGGCCTTATTTTCCGACTTCTGCCCCCTTCCTTGGTGTCACACCACACCACACTCTGGCAGGCCTTGCAGCATCCTTATTTTATTAGTAGATTTCAACTGCTAGCAGAGGAAAATGATTTTAAACATATTTAAAATTTCAAATGCCTATCTGTGTGGGCAGGGGTTCATTTGTGTGTGTCTGTGTGTGTCTGTGTTTGCATATATGTAGTACATCTATGGAGAGGAAAATGATTGTAAACGTATTTAAACTTTCAAATGCATATTTTTGTGTGCATGCATTCATGTGTGTGTGTCTTTTTGTGTGTAGAGATATGTACTACATCTTTGGATAGAGGGAGAGAGGATATATAGACACAGAAACAAATGCACCCAAAGAGGGAGAGGGGCAGACCTGCATCTCAAGAAAGAGTAAATGAGGGTTGAACTTCAAAACCAATAAAAGAATGAAGAGTTCTAATTACTGAATCAATTCTGTACTTCCTGATACTTTTTGAGAGCAGAACTTGAGAACAATTTTCCTTTGCTGTCTTTCAGGAGGGTACTGAGATTTGCCATTTTATTCCTATCCAAATGGAAAACAGATCCCCGAATGCCCAGGCCAAGATCAGCTCTTCCTTCCTCTTGGCACTCAGGCAGCTTTCTCAGGTCCCTCTCAAGTCCCCTGGGAAAATCCAGCCTTCTGGGGCTGAGCTGACTTGCAGAGCGGCTCAGAGGAAGAGAGTTTTTGCCAGGCTTCAGACTCACTTCCTCTCACTGTGTCTCCCGCACAGTAATAGACTGCTGAGTCCTCCGGCTTCAGGCTGTTCATTTGCAGATAGAGTTGGCTTTTGGAGTTGTCCCTGGAGATGGTGAAGCGTCCCTTCACTTTGTCCGAATAGTAAATAGTACCGGAACCGTCACTTATGTATGCCACCCATTCCAGCCCTTTTCCAGGGGCCTGTCTCACCCAGTACATGTAGTAGCTGCTGAAGCTGAACCCAGAGCCTTGGCAGGATAGACGGAGGGACTCTCCAGGCCTCCTCACGTCCCCTCCACCAGCTGGGCCTCTGACAGGACACCTAAAATAAAAGTTGTTTTAATGAGCTCTCCTTTATGCAAGAATTAAAATGGAAAGAACCTGAATAGGAGGGTACCAATTACCTCTGAGGACTGCTAGGAAGGAAACCAAATTCAGCCACAGGATCATTTTTGCTCCCGTTAAAGAATAGAGGGGACTTGACAGGAAAGGATTCAGGAAAGGGCACAAACTTTGTGTTGGTGGGTGTAGCCTGAAAAGAGACACCCTGGGGCTCCTTTAAAGGGGAAATTGTGGCCTGATTTACATATTGCTCAGCATAAAAGAGCCCCTCGGGGCTTTGAGGTATAGATTTATTTCAACACACCTTTCACACATGGGACATAGATGAAAGGGCAGCTTTACACTGGAATTATTAAAGCTTCTGACACAATGGTTTGGTTTATAACTCAGCAGCCATACTGATTACAAATATTGGGAGCTTTTTGGGTGCCCATTTTTATGGTCTTCTTATCTGTTTTTAACTGCCCAGAGTTAATTCATACTAAGACTCAAAAAACTCGCTCTCCTACACTTATTCCATGGACTGACAAACATAAATAAATGACTTTTCATTTTCCAAACAATTCTCTTTGTTCTATATTGAGCAAAGCCCATCTGTTCTCAACTCAGATGTGGCTTCATGGTGAGGAATGTAATCTCTTGGGATGTTAACTTTCCCTGAATTGCCTTCAGTGCTCTCTCAGAAAAATGAGAGTAAAAATAATGATGCCTCCGAAGTGAGACAAGGCCTGTAGACCCTTCCTTTGCTCCCCTCTCCCACCCCCACCCCCACCCCACACACATGCAAAGCGATTCCGTGTGGCAACACTGCCCCCTGGTGTAAAACCTGAGGAGGGGAGGCATCTACTTAACTTTCCCAGGAGATTCTTTCATTAAGAAATGGTAATTATGGCTCAGAAGAAATGAAAGATCTCCAGGGAACTTAAGCCAGTCTAGGGAGAAATCCTAAACTGCATTTTTGTTACATGATAGGAAATTCCTTTTGATGGGTTATTCTATCAGATACTTTATTTTCTTGAGGTTGTGTATTCTTATTTTTTTTCTCCCCTAAATGTCATGAAATCATGTATTAAGGACTTTGGAAGGACCATCACGGTCATCTAGTACAAACCATCCTTAACTGGTGGGGAGCCAGACCATCTCTGCAGACCTCCAGCCAAAAGAGGCTGTTCCAGCCAGATTGAAGCAGGACCCCCTCGTTCTTCCCTCGCCCTCCTTTTACTCCAGGCAGACCGGGATGGAAGGGCTTATCATTGGTCAGAACCTTCTCTATACCAGTTCTGTATTCTCTGTGAGAGGTGAATAACTCTGAACATCCCTGTTTCATCTTCTACCATTCATTCAGGGTCGATGACTGTGTTTTTACGAGATATGGGACTTAGAGGAAAACATAATTTTATCCTCTTTTTATTTTTCTTTATTTCTTCAAACTGTATTCCACCTTTTTTACATAAATTCCATCTCTACATTCACAGGACCCCTTTTGCCATTTCATATGGTTCAGTTAATGTAGAAGCAGGGACTGATTATACAGTCCTCATTAAAAATAAAGAGGCACTCAGTGCATTGACCTTCCACCTTTCCTTGAAGGTATATTCCAGAGAGGAGAGGCGAGGAGAGGAGAGATGTCCCCTAATTTAAAAATGTCCTCAGAGAAACATGATAGATTTCTTTGAAACTGTTTTCAGATTATGGGGCAGTTCTTATAAGATTCAGGACGTTGGAGGAAATAAAACAAGTAATCTTTTTATATGTCAAATCATGACACTAAGACTGGCTAGCACCGACCAAGAATTGTGTAATAGCTACTTAAGAGACAGAATGGGATGGCCTAGATGATTTCAAAAGAAAAACTATGTGGGATTTTTCTATAAATATGGAGTCTCCATGAAACTATACTTTTTATTCATTTATATTTCAGTTTTCATCATCATCCATCTCACTTGAAGTGCATCTCTGGGCATTTTACGATAAAAGTTGATATGGTGTACACTGAGCTATGGAGAATTATATGCAAAGCACAATGGTTGAAGGTCCACACATTGCAAAGTTAAGGAGTCTGTTTATAACCAACATTTTCCCAACTCATAACGAATGCCATATAGCTTCAATATTTTTAGATGCTGAAAAAGCATTTGACAATTTTAACTCGTGTTTTATGATTAAACTTTTACTGGAAATGGAATTTGGGAAATTCTTTGTGTAAGGGATTGAAGCAATATACTCAATACAAAAAGCTAAGATTATAGTGAATGACGAATTGACAGATAATTGCAAAATAGAAAAAGGAACGAGACAGGGATGCCCCCTATCACTTCTCTTATTCATTCTATTCCTAGAAGTACTGAATAGAGATATAAGACACCTAAAAAAAAAGGTGTTTCAATAGGCTCTCCTGTATACAAAACTTCAAATAGAAACTCTGTATAGAGGGAAAAACTCCCTCTGAGGACTGCTAGTAAGGACAACAAGATTAGCCACAGGATCATTTTTGCTCTCTCAAATGAATGGAGGGAAACTGATAAGAAAGGGTTCAGAAAAGTGCAGAAACTTTGTGTTGCTGGGAGTAGCCTGAAGAGGGAAACCATGGGCCTCGTTTAAAGGGGAAATTGTGTGTTGGTTTGTATATTGCTTGGGATAAACGAGCCCCTTTGTGCACATGTTACACACATGATTTTGAATAGTTAGGAAAATTATCAGATCAATCAAGGACAGCATTACATTAGAGTAAGTAAAGCAAAATCTAATAAAACCTCAGGTCAGGAAAGCCTTTAAAGTTAAAAGAAATAAAACATGCACTGAGAATAATTTAAATAGTGATGTTAGAGACTGAACATGAAAAGCATGCTCCACAATGGTTCCCTTGACCGTGTTCTTTTGAGGAAACCAAAAAAAGTGAATGCGGACCATGCCATGAGGCACAATTTGTCAGTCACAGTTGAATTACAAGATCCCGATAGTATAGAGAATGATTGATTGATTGATTTTGTGTCATGCAATTCTTTAATCCAGTATCAACAAAACCAGACCAATTCAGGTAGGGACAGAACATTGAAAAAGGTACGGATGGCACTATCAGGTTAAGAAGTTGTGATAAGCCCTGGTTTCCTTTAACATGACTTTTTTAAGGCAATAGAATCTCTTTGGAAGACATCAGGCAGCAGAAGACAATAGGAGTGACTGGATTCAGATATCACACCATGATATGGTTTGCAAACCCTAATGAAATCAAATCCTGATTACTTGGATTCAATAAGTTGACTTCTATGTCATTTAGTAGAAAGCTATTTTATAAATAATTTAAATAGGCGAACAGACCTAGTACTCCCTCCTCTTATTTTCCCCACCACAACAACCTTGAGTTGGGCTGAGAGAGGAGGACGACAGGCCGAAATTCACCCAGCCAGCTTTCATGCCTAAGGCAGGACTAGAACTCTCAGTCTCCTGGATTCTAGCCTGGGGGCTTAACCAAACTGGCTCTTCCCTGTTAAGCAAAGAGGCTAAGGGATTCTGATCTGTCCAGATCCCAAAGTTAGTGGGGAGGACATTACATCAAGGCATCGGAAGCAGTAACTACGAATCAACTACAGTCCAAAATATATGGACCCTGAGTCCTTCTGGGAGAGGAGGTTTGCAATTGCCAACGTTCTGCTCTCCTAACGCTGCCCAGTGAGGGGAGAGAGATCCAGGCTTAAGCGGATCAAGTGTAAGTTAATATAGAATGAATGAAACATGTGTCACTCGTAGAAAAGAATGAAACTGGAGATTTGGCAGTACTGAGAGCAACACGGGGGACTGAGTGTAAATTAATGTAGAAGGAATGAAAATGGAATATTAAACTAAGCAGAGTTGGTGATATCGAGAGAATGAAAGGGGATTGAATTGCAAAACCATAAGAGAAGGAAGCAATGTAAGTAATGAATCCATCTTTTTCCCTCTAAATAAATTTTAAATTTTGTTTAAACTTCCCAGTTTATTCCACTGCCCTATAATTTCCTTCTTCTCCCTCAACCTATGTTATAACAAGGCTCCATTCTGCTCATTCCAAGATCTAACTTGCTATCATATAGATGTATCAGGTCCTTCTCTGTTGTAGTATACAAATTCAAAATTCTATGTTTGAATGAACATGGGGAGCTGCTCCGAGGAAGAGAAAGTTCTTGCTTGGCTTCACATTCAATTCCTCTTACAGTTTCTCTCACACAGTGATAGATTGCCCGGTCCTCTGGCTTCTGGCTGTTCATTTGCAGATAAAGCTAGCTTTTCAAATCATCCCTGGAGATGGTGAGCCTTCCCTTGACTTTCTCTGAGTAGTAGGTTTCTCCATCATAATCTACAATTGCAACCCATTCCAGTCCTTTTCCAGAAGCCCGTCTGAGCCAGTTCATAGGGAAGATGCTGAAGATGAATCCAGAGGCTTGGCAGGAGTGACAGAGGGACTCTCCTCGCCTTCTCACATCCCCTCTGGACTTCACCAACTGGATCTCAGACTGAACTCCTAAAAATAAAAGGTGTTTTAATGAGTTCTCCTATATAGAAGAATTAAAATGGGGGGAAAAAAAAACTTTATACAGAGAAGAATTACCTCTGAGGACTGCCAAAAAGGACAGCAAGTTTAGCCACATAATCATTTTTGCTCCCTCTAATGGATGGAGGGTCATTGATAGGAAAGGATTCAGGAAAGTGCACAATCTTTGGGTTGGTGGGTGTAGCCTGAAAGGGGAAACCATGGGGTACCTTTAAGAGGAACTTGTGCCCCAATTTACATATTGCTCAGGATACAAGAGCCTTCATTGCTTTGACTAATAGATTTCCTTCCAGACACCTTACAGGGGTGATTCTCAAAAAATGTTCCAATCTTAAGAACAGTCAATCCAGGAATGTTCTATGTACTGCAGGTTTAGATTTTTGCTTGATTTATATATCACTTGGGATAAAAGAGCCCCTCACGGCATGGATCTCATAGATTTCCTTGCACACACCGTACAAGGGTGATCTTCAACTTAACTCTTCATGTTAGAGATAGAATGGAAAGAATAGTACATCTGAGATCAGGAAAAAAAATACACTTTTTTTTCCCTGTTAACCATGCCCATTTGAAAAACACCAAAAGATCTGAATGCAGACCAAGCCAGGAGGCACAACTTGTAGGTCAGAGTTGAATAGGAGAAACCGCAGGGAAAGCAGAAATAGCTGGACACTGTGGGGTGTTCTTTGTTTATTTGATTGGGTTTTAACTCAGCAGCTGTATGGATTTTATATATTGATTGTTTTCAGTTGTTTTCTTGTGTGGTGTTTTTATCAGTTGCTACAATCCTCAAGATGGGCAGCCATATAAACTGAAAGACTAATAATGGCAATGGTAATCCTAATCCTAATAAAAATGCTACCAAATGCACTCTCTCTGCAATTAAGAAATACGGACAAATCACTCTGTATTCTCCAGGAATTCAGTTTGCTCAATATTTAGAAAAACACATCTGTTGTCAACTCAGACAATGTCAACTCAGACACCTCCAAGTGGTGCTCCCTCGTCACAAGGAGGTACCTTTTCGCTGGCTAATCCCTCCAACCGAGAATGCAGGCAATGTCTCTTGTAAACAAAGGGCCCTTTTCAGGGCCAATTTTAACAGTGGCAACTCTGAATATCGAAGGGCCATCAGCAGACAAGGAAGTTTTATTCAGTAACTTCTGCAAGGTCAGTAAGTGTGATATTCTCTGCGTGCAAGAGACTCACCGAGGAATTCACCAACGACATCCCCGTATAGTAGGAATGAAACTTGCTATTGAGAGAGCAAGTGAACAGGATGGTAGTGCTATCCTTGTGCATCCTGACTTGATAATATCTTCAACGGCTCTTACAGAGGAAAATAATATCGAAATACTGTCAGCTGAGTTAAATAACTGCATGGTTACCTCAGAGTACAAGCCCCTGAATATACTGATCAGCTTCACAGAGCCTGGGAACTTTTGCTCACAAAGACTAAATTTATTCTTGGTGACTTTAATAGCCATAATATCAACTGGGGATACGGCAAAATGAACAGCGATGGAGAAGAGGTGGAGTTGTGGGTAGAGACTAATGCCATTACTCTAATCCACAATGCCAATCTTCCAGCCTCTTTTAATAGTGGTAGGTGGAGAAGAGGGTACAACCCTGATTTGATTTTTGTGAGTAACAATTAGCAGCCAATGCGCCAAGAGGGTCGGGGACCCGATCCCTCACTCGTACCACAGACCATTAATTAATATGTGAGGTGCATCCTGTTATTAGGCCAATAAATGTTTTGTTTCGGAGTCGCTTTAACTTTAAAAAAGTGAATTAGAGGGATTTCTCTGAGGTAGTTGATTACCAGAAAATACCAGAAAACTATCATCTGTTTGTTAAAGCTGGACGCCATGCGTCCGGACAATCCATCCCGAGAGGCTGCTGAACCCACTTTGTAATGGGGCTTTCTCCAGATATTATGTCTCATCTTAATAACTATCTTAGAATGTTTAATAAAAACCCATTCTCCAAAGAAGCAGTTGAAGCTGGTGATAATAAAATGCTACTCCTCACAGAATCCCAGAGGGAGAAATGGGAGGCCACCCTGGAATGAATTTATTTGACAAAGAGTAGCCAGAAGGGTTGGAAACTCTTAAAGCACCTGAATAATGGTCCACCTAATCCGTGCCAATATAAGAAGGTTATGGCAAACCAAATAGCTCCTCAGCTGCTCTTAAACGGCAGGGTTAAGGAGAGACTGAAGCAATGCAGGCTCCCAAGGGCAATGGAAGGGGAGGCCAGTGCTCTGACCTTCCCCTTTGATGGAGAAGAACTGGAAACAGCCATTAGAGATATGAAGATTGGAAAAGGTACCGGACTGGACGATATTCGTGTTGAACAAGTAAAAAACTTTGGGGACTTTGCTAAGCAATGGTTGCTGTCGCTTTTTCATGCATGTGTGGCCTCAAATCGTATTCCAAAGAGCTGGAGGAAAGCCGGTGTTATTGCACTTTTGAAGCCTGGAAAAGAACCGCATGACCCAAACAATTTTCATCCAATTTCCCTCCTTTGTCATCTTTTTAAACTCTACAAGAGAGTCCTTCTAAATAGAATGCTTCCTGCTATTGAACCGACTCTTATCCCCCAGCAAGCTAGTTTTCGGCCAGGAAAACCCTGCACAGGCCAGATACTTAATCTCGTCCAGCATATAGAGGGTGGCTTTCAATCAGGTTTAATCACAGCAGCTGCTTTTGTCGATTTATCTGCGGCTTATGACACAGTTAATCATTGGAAGCCTCTCTTGAAATTATATAATATTACACATGATTTGCCCCCCTGTTATTCAATATATACACTAAGGATCAACCCGTCGGTCCTGATCCACTGTCCTTCATCTATGCCAATGACCTGGCACTCACTGCTCAGGGAATTACCTTCAAGGAAGTGGAAGACAAGCTCACTCTGGCTCTTAGGAAGATGTCTGAATATTATGACGAGAATGGACTAAAACCTAACCTATCAAAAACTAATGTCTGTGCATTCCACCTCAAAAATAGGCAGGCCAGACGTAGGCTTGCTATTACCTGGGATGGAGTGAGTCTGGCACATTGTGAGAGGCCATGTTACCTCGGTGTAACACTGGACCAAAAATTCACCTTTAAAAGACTATGTTGCAACTTAAAGCAAAAGATTTCCACCGGTAATAATATTCTCAGGAAGCTGGCTGGTACTACTTTGGGTGCTCACCCCTTTACTCTAGCTTGACCACCCTTGCATTGTGCTACTCGGCGGGAGAGTAGGCCTGCCCCGTTTGGGGCTGCTCTGCGCACTCTACGCAGGTGGACAGGGCGCTTAGTGACATATGCCACATTGTTACCAGATGTTTACGCCAAACTCCACTTGATAAATTATACATCTTGGCGGAAATAGCCCTGCCAAGCATTCGAGGGAATATGGCACAAGGCATGGAATATGGAAAGTTGTTACATCATCCAGCACACCCATTATCTGGCCAAGCACCTCCTACAAAAAGATTGAAGTCAAGGAGGGGCTTCTTAGACTGCACTGAGGAGATTGCTATTACACCTCAAACAGAACAATTAAAAAGATGGAAATATCAAGTAAAACATCTTCATAATTGGAGTTGCCTGGAGGTTCGGTGGAGGAGCGGACAGTCTGGAGATGTTTAAACAGATTGTGCACTGGTTTGGCCAGAACTGAAGATTATATGGAAAAATGGGGGTTTCTCACTGGGGGCAAGGATGTTTGCTGTGAATGCAGTGATACTCAAACAACTACCCATCTTTTATAATGCCCTTTGGGACCAACACACACACAGAGTGATCTGTTGGTCGGAAACACCTCTGTCATCAATGTGGCCTAGCATTGGGCTAGAGTTATATAAATTTTATATTTTCATTAAATATTTTTAACTGTTTAACTTTTAATTAATACTTCCCCCCTTTCTATTTCCTGCACTTCTGACATGAAACAAAACAAGAACGCAGATACGGCTTCATGGGGAAGACTGTATCCCCTTCAGTTGTAAAATTTGCTTGAGATCTTTCCAGTGAACGTTTAAGATAATTATAGAAAAAATAACGGGTCCTCTAATTGTTAGACACCTGCTTCCTTTGCCCACCCTCCACATAGCCAGTGTCATGAGTAAGGATGGTGAGCAGGGGGCTCCCACCCAGACTGTCAAGCGCATGCGTAGCACTGAGGAACTGTTCAGCCATTCAAAGAGACACAGATCGGGACCGCCTTAACCTTTGGGGTTTATATGGCTGGGTTTTTCCCACGCTTCCTCAGTTTGTTAGGATTCTTGTTAAGTACTAGTAATAAATATTAGAGACCAAGTCATTGTCTCAGTGTGTTTCCTGGTAGTTAGGACAGCCAGTGTGATTCAGTGTGACAACACTGGTCTCTCGTGTAAAAGGTGAGGAGGGGAAGCCTCTACTTAATTCTCCGTGGAGATTCTTCTATTCCAGGATGGTAAATGAAGCTGAGAAGAAATGAAGGACCTCCAGGCAATCTAAGGAGGTCCAGTGGGGAATCCAAAGGTCCTCTTCTGTTGACTAATAAGAAATCCCCTTTGAAGAGTTATTCTATAATAGATTGTATTTTTGGACATTGGGGATTCTTCTTTTTTTCTCCTAAATCTCATAAAATTATGGAAACAATTAATTAGAAAAAACCTTCTCGGTCATCTAATAGAAACCATCCTTAAGAGGTGGCCATCCAGGTCCAGTCTGCAGACCTGCAACCCAAAGAGTCTGCTCTACCCACATGGAACCAAAGCCGCCTGCTCTTCCCTCATCCTAGGTTTCCTCTAGGCAGACAAGTTGGCAGTGTTAACCATTTGTCAAAATCTGGTCTCTCCTGGTTTTGTGTTCTTATTGATGGCAGAATAATTCTTATGGTCCCTGCTGTTGAGAAGTTTGATATAGCTGAAAGGCATGAAACAGTGAGGGAGGCAAGAATTTCATACTTTATCTGCATGGGCCAGAGGGAGTTGCTTAGTAGAAAGGACCACAAATCATGGCTTCTTAGATAATGAAATTAGAATTAACCCTCTATAACGGTTTATTGGGACCTCGAAGACTTCCTTTTGAGGAAGTCCTCATGTATGGCTTCTATTTCACATTTTTACTTTAGGTGGACCCCTTTTAATATCAGCAGGTTTTGTAAGTGTCTTTCATGTTTCCCCAGTACATGTTACTATGTGGTCTAGAGAGAAGACAAGTCATGGAGAGACTGAGCAAATCAGCCTGCTGGAGAAACTGGGACTTGGATAGGATTAGGTTTGTAGAACCCTTTGGAAATCATAGGACCAGCCCTGTTTCCATCTCAGATCTTCATCATCTCCTCTATTTTAGCCTCATGGAAGCAGCTGGAGAAGTAGGCAAGCTCTCAGATACATAAGCAGGTCTTCTTTCAATCCTGTTTAGACATCATATTGTGTGTTCTTCGTCCCATTATTGCCTCCTTTTGACTGTACATGGAGAGCTTCCCCTCACCTTCAATTCAAAAAGAGAATATCTCTTTGGGCTTCTAATTTCCTTTAGTTATATTAGGAATATTTATTGTTGAGTTTTTCTCCAGTTCCTTTGACCAATTCTTCACACAAGATTTCTAGATTTCTACATGTCTGATGGTGGTACATAAGTTTTGACAATGCCAGAAGGAACGGGTCATGCATACTGCACGTTTTGCCCTCTCTTGCCCCCCCAACATTTTCTTCATCAGCCAAAAGCCCACTTGCCAAAGATAACAGCAGCAGGGACATACCTGAAGTTCCATGCAGGACAGAGCCTACTCCAGATCTTATTTATTGAGGGAAACAATCATCCACATGTGATGTCCAGGATAAGAACATATAGAAGCACTAGTAAATGGTGCAATCTAACCCATTGCATTTGGTGGCTTTTCCGCTTTACCAATGGAGAAAGTCAAAGTCCTTTGGCTCTACTCATCTGCATGGTGAACTTCCTTCCTTTCATGCTTTTTAATTAAGTCTACGGCAGCTGAGTCAACATGCACAGCATCCATGAGCAAAGGAGGGATTTTGCCAGGCTTCCTCTCACTGTGAGACTCTAGCTCAGTGATACACAGTGGTGTTGTATAGTTTCAAGCTGTTCATGTGGGGAACAGCATCAATTCATTAGCCAGGTTTCAAAAGACACTTCCTAAATCAAAAAATCCCAGGCTCAACATTATTCCACAGGGCAGGAGAGGTTGGGAGGACACCCTGAGCTCCAGAAGACTCTCTCTGGAAGTCCAGAGAGAGAGGAGGGGATGGATCCAACTGCTCCGGAGTTCGATAGCAAGAACTAGTGCTGTGAAAGTCATTCCTTGGGGGAGGAGGGGAGGCGATTTTCCTAAACCTCCTAGAACATCACTGTCTGTAGAGTTGACTTGAGAACATCTGATCTATGTTCCATTGCTATTACAAGAATTGTAACATGACCTCTTTTTCACTACCCTTTCCTGATCTTTTTACACCTTATTTTCTGGCTTCTGCCCCCTTCCTTGGTGCCACACCGCACCACACCCTTGGGGGTCTTAGAGCATCCTGAGTTAATTACCTGGCTACATCCCTATTGCTAGCAGAGGAAAATGATTTTAAAGATATGTAAATGTTCAAACGTGTGCAGACATGCATTTGTGTGTTTGTGGAGAGAGAGAGAGAGATTATATATACACACAGAGACACATGAACCCAAAGGGGGGAAGATTTGTGTCTGAAGAAAGAATCAATGAGGGTTGAACTGCAGAACCAAAAGAAGCATGAAGAATTCTAATTAATGAATCCAATTTTGTATTTCTAAGGAAAGTTTGACAGCAGAACGTGTGAGCACATTGCCTTTGCTGTCTTTGAGGATTTTTTAAATCTTTTTCAATGATTCAGTATACTTTCTTTGCTGAGATTTTCTGCTTTCCTCCCATCCAAATGGAAAATAACTCCCACATTGCCCATGCCAAGATCTCTTCCTTATCCATCTTGGCACTCAGGCAGCTTTCTCAGGTTCCTCTCAAGTCCCCTGGGAAAATCCAGCCTTCTGGGGCTCAGCTGACTTGCAGTTTTTGCCAGGCTTCAGACTCACTTCCTCTCACTGTGTCTCTCGCACAGTAATAGACTGCCGAGTCCTCCAGCTTCAGGCTGTTCATTTGCAGGTAGAGTTGGCTTTTGGAGTTGTCCCTGGAGATGGTGAAGCGACCCTTCACTTTGTCCGAGTAGTAAATATAATTGGAAGCTGGATATATGTACGACACCCATTCCAGTCCTTTCCCTGGAGCCTGTCGCACCCAGCTCATGTAGGAGCTGCTGAAGTCGAATCCAGAGCCTTGGCAGGAGAGACGGAGGGACTCTCCAGGCCTTCTCACGTCCCCTCCAGACTCCTCCAGCTGGGCCTCTGACAGGACACCTAAAAAAAAAAGTGTTTCAATAGGATCTCCTGTATACAAAAGTTAAAATAGAAAGAATCTCTGTATATTGAGAAAAATTACCTCTGAGGACTGCTAGGAAGGACAACAAGTTTAGCCAAAGGATCATTTTTGCTCCCTCAAATGAATGGAGGGAAATTGAGAAGAAAGGGTTCAGGAAAGTGCACAAACTTTCCGTTGTTGGGAGTAGCCTGAAAAGGGAAACCATGGGCCGCCTTTAAAGGGGAAACGGTGCCCTGATTTACATATCACTCGGGATAAAAGAGGCCCTCATTTCGTTGACTGAGAGATTTCTTTGCACACACCTTTCACACATGATTTTGAATTGATGGGAATATCTTCAGAAAAATGAAGGGAGACTAACTCTCTTTTCTTTGTGAGTACATTGGAGAAATGACAAGTTTACACTGGAGTAAGTAAAGCAGGATCAGGAAAAACCTCAGCATTTCAGGAAAGCTTTTCAAAGTAAGAGAATGAAAATTTCCACTCAGAATATTTTAAATAGCCATGTTAGAGACCATACATGAAAAAGATAGCACGTGTGAGTTCAGAATGTTGGCTCCACCGCTGTTCCCTTGACCACGTTCCTTGGAAGAAACCCAAAACAACTGAATGCTGACCAAGCCAGAAGGCACCATTATAAGACACAGTTGAATGGCACTTATATGTCCAAGTCACAAAGTCAGACTCAAAGAAAACCCAGGCAAGGCAGAAAAGCTAGACCCTCTGGGGTCCTTTCTGTTTATTAGATTGGTTTTAACTTGACATTTGTATTAATTTTATTTATTGCTTGTTTTCGAGTTGCCATTTTGTACAGTGATTTTATTGGTTGCCAGCTGCGCAGAGCTGATTCCTCAAGATGGGTTGCTGTATAAGATGAAATAATGATAATGGCAAGACTAAAACTGATTCTAATGCCATGAAATACACTCTCTCTGCAAGTGGGAAATACAAATATTCTTTTTATTCCCCAAGGAATTCAGATTGCTCAATATTTAGGAGAGAACATCTTCTGTCAACTCAGACATGGCCTGGGTGAGGATTGTGGCCTCTGGAGATGTTCCATTTCCTTGTGAGATATTCAGTGATCTCTTTGGAACATAAGAGTAAAGAAAATCTTCCCTCCAAAATGAGTCATTGTCTGCAGACAGTTCCTTTATTCCCCTGCTGCAGCCCCACCCCACACACAGGGAAAGCAATTCAGTGTGACAGCACTGCCCCCTGGTGTAAAACATGAGAAGAAGCATCTACTTTACTTTCCCAGGAAATTCTTGCTTTCAAAAATGGTAATTAGGGCTGAGAAGAAATGAAGGGTCTCAAGGAGAGAGGAAATCAATGTTGAAGTGTTAGTCTATGAATGTTTGCATTTTCTGTGGATGGGGGATTCTTAGTTTTTCTCGGAAACAAAGGGCAAGTCACTCATGCCCTAGTCAACCCTTAGCCGGACTCATACAACCCATTCTATGTGGGGCTATAATTACACATCTCCATCTCAGGTGAAGTAAGCGATGCCGTGACCGCCCTCTCTCGGTGCGTGGGGGCTGTGGGAGCCGGGATGGGAAACAACTGAACCCTGGTAAGACAGAGTGGCTGTCGGTTAATGGCTCCTCTGTATCCAGAAATTTGCCTTCTCCATTTCTGGATGTGGTCACACTGCCCCAGACAGAACAGCTGTGGAATCTGGGGTTCCTCCTGGACTCACGACTCCTGCTCAAAGAGCAGGTGGCAGTCGTGGCCAGGAGGGCCTGTGCTCAACTTCACATTGTGCATCAGTTGCGCTCCTTCCTGGATCGAGAGGCCTTTTGAATGGTCAGTCATGTCCTGATCATCTCCCATATAGACTATTGCAATGCACCCTACGTGAGGCTAAACTTGAACAGTGTCTGGAAGCTACAGCTTGTCCAGAATGTGGCCACACGGGCAATTCTTGGTGCCCCAAGATCGGCACACGTATCACCTTTGCTGTGCGAGCTGCACTGGGTACCAGTCTGCTTCCTGGTCCAATTCCAGGTGTTGGTTCTTACTTTTAAAGCCCTACATGGCATGGGTCCAAACTACCTGAGGTACTCTCTCATCCCCATCATATTGACCCGTCCCACCCAGTCATGCAGAGAGGTCCTGTTGTGGACCCTGTCTGCAAGAGAATTCCATCTGGCGGCATCCAGGAAGTGGGCCTTATGTGCAGTTACTCCTGTCCTCTGGAACATTCTCCCCCCAGAGGTGAGACAGGCCCCCTCGCTCCTGGACTTCCATAAAAAACTAAAAACCTGGTTCTGCCAGCATGTCTGGAGCAGGAAGGGGAATAGCCATTTGTGGAGATGACTAGTGCCCTAGAATGGCCCTTTATACTAATGGACTGAGATACAATCTTTAGCCATCTGGATTTTATTACATTTTATATTTTTATTATTTATATTCATATTTATTCTATTTATAATGGTATTGAGTTTTAAACATCCGTTGTAAACCTCCCAGAGTCCCTCCTTTGGGGGGAGATGGCTGGTGACAAAATTTGATCAATCAATAAATAAACTTTCCAGTCCTATGAAAAAGTGAATGTGTGAGGAACGTGAGGTCAGATATCTCAACAGAAAGAATCTTTGCTACAATCCGCTTTGGATATAAGAAAGGTAGTTTACTAAGAGGCAATGACTTGGAGTCCGCCAACCCCTCCTTAAGTCCACTCTGATTTCCTGCCTCTCGTTTGAAATTGAATCTTTATGATTTCTGCCAGTTTCCGATCCAGGTCTCCAGCTGCATTCAGTTACAAAGTAAGTCGAAAGCCCAAAGAACCTTTTTGCATTTCCGTTGTGATGGCTGGTGCCAACTCTGTTCTTCAGGACACAAATGACTCGTCTCCCCTCCCTCCTATACAACCCATGAGAGGGGGGAAGTAGCAGAACTTGTTCCTGGGTTCCAAACCTGAAAACAGGTAGAACTGGGGAGACATTATTCATATCCTTGATTAGCATGAAAAAGGAAAGAACATCTTAATCTTTTGGGGGGTGCTGGGTGGGGGGATACTATGCAATACTTATGACCAGCATATTGTAAATTAGGAAGGAATGGAAGTCTTCATTTCTTGCTGTGATTTAACAGACCAATAGTGACATTAGAAAAAAGAATTCAAACTTAAATGGAATTTGGCCTATAAAGAAAATAAATTTCCTTTAGCCCTTACCTACTCTCACTTATCAATGCAAATTTGTTTTCCAGAAGCAATTCAGAAAGTGTTTCTGAGTAAAGGAATGTCCCCTGTTGGCCTCAGATAGACTTTCTTGGGTTACATCTCTTATAAAACCGAATAGTTGGGTCTGAGCAGGGAAAATCAAGAAATCATTGCAGAAAAAAACATTCTCTCAATGATAGAATCCTCTCAATTCGAATTCAGGGCAAGCCATCTAACATCACAGTGATTCAAATACACGCCCCAACCACAGATGCTGAAGAAGCTGAAGTAGAGCAGTTCTATGAGGATCTGCAGCACCTCCTGGACAACATGCCTAAAAGAGATGTTATTTTCATCATGGGAGACTGGAATGTTAAGGTGGGCAGTCAGATGACAGCTGGAATTAGAGGTAAGCATGGCCTGGGAGAACAAAACGAAGCAGGACATAGGCTGATAGAATTTTGCCAAGACAACTCACTCTGCATAACAAACACTCTCTTCCAACAACCCAAGAGGCGGCCTTATACATGGACTTCACCAGATGGACAACACCGAAATCAGATTGACTACATCCTTTGCAGCCAAAGGTGGCGGACATCTGTACAGTCAGTAAAAACAAGACCTGGAGCTGACTATAGTTCGGATCACGAACTTCTTGCACAATTTAGGATCAGACTAATCAGATCAGGGAAGACACACAAGAGATAAGGAATTATTTTTAAACAAGCAATGCGTGGAAGTGAAAGAAGACAATAGAATAGGAAGGACAAGATACCTCTTCCAGAAAATTAGAAACATTGGAGGTAAATTCCCGGCAAAAATGGGTATGATCAAAAATAAAGATGGCAAGGACCTAACAGAAGAAGAAGAGATCAAGGAAAGGTGGCAAGAATATACAGAAGACCTGTATAGGAAGGATAACAATATAGGGGATAGTGTTGACGGTGTGGTCAGGGAGCTAGATCCAGACATCCTGAAGAGTGAGGTGGAATGGGCCTTAAGAAGCATTGCTAATAAAAAGGCAGCAGGAGACGACGGCATCCCAGATGAACTCTTCAAAATCTTGTAAGATGGTGCTGTCAAGTTAATGCATGCTATATGCCAGCAAATTTGGAAAACATGAGAATGGCCATCAGACTGGAAAAAAATCAACTTATATCCCCAAAACAAAAAAGAGAAACACTAAAGAATGTTCAAACTATTGAACAGTGGCACTCATTTCACATGCCAGTAAATGAATGGTCAAGATCCTGCATGGTAGACTTCAGCAATTCATGGAGTGAGAATTGCCAGATGTACAAGCTGAGTTTAGAAAAGGCAGAGGAACTAGAGACCAAATTGCCAACAAACTTTGTGTTGGTGGGGGTAGCATGAAGGGGAAACCATGGGGCTCCTTTAAAGGGGAAATGGTGTCCTGATTTACATATCCCTCGGGATAAAAGAGCCCCTCAGGGCATTGGGGAATAGATTTCTTTGCACACAGCTTTCACACATGAATTTGAATGGATAGAAACATCTCAGAACAATCAAGCAAGAGTTTTTTATTGTTATTATCAGTACATACAAAAAAGGAGAGAATTAGATGAAAATAATTAAAGCAAGATCTGATTAAATCTCATCCATTGGGGAAAGCATTTAAAGATGAGAAAAATAAAGCATGTGCTGAAAATAATTTAAACAGCCCTGTTAGAGACTGAACAGGAAAAAAGGCCACCTCTGAGTCCAGGATCTTTGCTCCACAGTTCTTCCCTTGACCACGTTCTTTGAAGAAACCCAAAACAACGGAATGTAGACCAAGCCATAAGGCACAATTTGCAAGGCAGAGTGGGATTGGACTTATAAGTCCAAGATGCAAAATCAGAATCAAAGACATCACAGGCAAATTAGAAACAGCCGGACCCTGTGGAGTCTTTTTTGTTTTATTAGATTGGTTTTTACTCAGCAGTTGGATGGATTTTAGATACTGGGGGTGGTGATGGTGGTGACTAGTTTGTATGATGATTTAATTGGTTGCTAGCTGCCAAGGTATATTCTGCAAGATGGGCAGCCATCAAAATTGAAATAATAATAATGGCAAGTCTCACATTAATATTAACCTGACCAAATACCCTCTCTTTGTAAGTGAGAAAGAGAAAGAAATCACTGTTTTCCAAAGAATTCTGTTTGCTCCTTATTAAGCAGCGCCCATATGTTGTCAACTCAGAGACGGCCTGAGTGAAGACTGTGGCTTCTTGAGATGCAGCTTTTCCTTGTGATTTTTCAGTGATCTCTTAGGAAAATAAGAGTAAATATAATCTTGCCTCCAAAATGAGACAAAGTCTGCAGACAATTGCTTTATTCCTCTTCCCCACCCCCACCCCACACATAGGGAAGGTCATTCAGTGTGACAACATTGGTCCCTGCTGTAAAATGTGAGGATTGGAGACAACTACTTAATTTTCCCAGGAGATTCTTCTCGTCAAAAATAGGAATTACGGCGAAGAGGAAATGAAGGATCTCCAGGAGATCTAAGCAGGTTTAGGGAGAAATCTGAAGCTGATCTTCCATTATATTATAGGAAATTGCTTTTGATGGGTAACTTTCTGCGAGATAGTATTTTCTGGAGATGGGGGGGGGGTTCTTCTCTTTTCTCTTAAATCTCATAAATTCATAGAATGAATAAGTTAGGAAGAACCTTCTAGGTCATCTAATAGAAACTGTCCTTAAGAGGTGGCCATCCAGGTCCTGTCTCCAGACCTGCCACCAAAGGAGACTGCTCTACCCACACTGAGCCAAGGCTGCCCTGTCCCTCCCTCATCCCAGGTTCCCTCTAGGCACACAGGATGGCAGCGTTGATCATCTGTCAAACTCTGGTCTGTCTGCGTTTTGTGTTTTTCTTGAGAGCAGAATAATTCTTACGGTCCCTGCTGTTGAGAAATTCTGTATAGCTGAGAAGGATGAAACAGTGAGGGAAGCAGGCATTTCATCCTTAATCTGTATGGAGCAGAGAGTGTTGCTTCATAGAGAGGACCATAAATCATGGCTTCCTAGATAATGAAGTTAGAATTAACCCTCCATAAAAGTTTGTTTGAAACTGAAGTTGTTGTTCTTGGAAAATTCCTTTTCCATGGCTTTCACTTTACATATTTGCTTGGATGGGCCCCTTTTAATTCAGGCAGATTTTGTGAGCCTCTTTCATATTTCACCAAGAGGTTGCTACTCTGTGGGCAAGAGAGAAGTCATGGAGAGGCTGAGCAATTTAGCCTGCTGGGGAAAAATGAACAAAGGACCAGCACTCTTTTCATCTCAGATGTTTATTATAATTTCCATTTTATCCTCATGGAAGCTGCTGGAGAAGTAGGCAAGTTCAAAGGCACAACCACAGGTATTATTTAAGTGATCGTCAGATATGGTATTGTGTGCAAGGGCTCCCAATACCAGGTACCATTACTAGTCTGTTCTAATTGTAGAGGCAGAGGTTCCCTTCGCCTTCAATTCAAGAAGAGAATATCTTGTCAGGCTTCCGATTTCCGCCAGCAATCCAGAGGCTTCTCAGGAGAGGTGGAGAGACCCTCCAGGCCTTGTCACATCCGCTCCAGACTCCACCAACTGGAACTCAGACTGAACACCTCAAAATAATAACGGTGTTTCAATAAACTTTCCTGTATTAAAGAATTAAAATGGAAAGAAACTCTCTATAGAAGGAAGAATTACCTCTGAGTTCTGCCAAAAAGGACACCAAGTTTAGCTGCAGAATCATTTCACCTCCCTCGAATGAATGGAGGGAAATTGACAGGAAGGGATTCAGGAGAGTGAACAAACTTTGTGTTGCTGGGTGTAGCCTGGAATGGAAACCACGGGGCTCCTTTAAAGAGGAAATTAAGCCTTGATTACATCCACCTAAAGATTTCTTTGCACACACCTTTCACACATGATTTTGAATTGATGGAAATATCTCAGAGCAATCAAGCCAGACTTTATTATTATTATTATTATTATTATTATTATTATTATTATTATTATCAGTACATACAGAAAAGGACAGGTTTTCATGTGAGTAAGGAAAGCAGGATCTCATAAAACCACAGTCTTTCAAGGAAGCATTTAAAGGTAAGAGAAAGTTCAATTAAAGCAGAAGCTGTCACTGAATATACAGTCCGCAGGATAAAAGAGACACTCAGTGCATTGACCTTCCACTTTTCCTTGAAGGTGTATTTCACACAAGAGAGAGGAGAGGAGAGGAGAGGAGAGGAGGGGAGAGGAGAGGAGGGGAGAGGTGAGGAGAGGAGGGGAGAGGAGAGGAGAGGAGGGGAGAGGAGAGGAGAGGAGAGGAGAGGAGAGGAGGGGAGAGGAGGGGAGGGGAGAGGAGAGGAGGGGAGAGGTGAGGAGAGGAGGGGAGAGGAGAGGAGAGGAGAGGAGAGGAGAGGAGAGGAGAGGAGAGGTGAGGAGAGGAGGGGAGAGGAGGGGAGAGGAGGGGAGAGGAGAATTGTCCCTTAATTTACAAGTGTCTTTGCATAAAAGAATCACTCTTTCTGTTAACTTTAGATATTTCTCTGAAACTATTTTGAGATCACGAGGAAGTCCTTATAAGAGTCAGACAGTAGAGGAAATAGAGCAAGTACCTGTTTTTGTGCTATTTCAAATGTTGAAAGTACAATCGACAAACACCCACCCAGAATTATTTAACAGTTACATTAGAGACAGGAGGGGATGGCATAGATTATTTTTAAAGTAACTCTGTGTGTTTCTGTGCTGTTTATGTTGTCTGTGTGTGTTTGAGTGGTTTTTCGTTAACTGTGGTCTGTGGATGAAACCCGTGTTTATGTGATGCAGACCAAGCAATCCAGACTCATATGCATGCCAGAATGGTTGAATGTCCACACATCACAAAGTCAAAAATCGATTTATAACCAACATGCTCCCAAATGGCTGAGAAACATAATCATTTTCCCTTCTTCAAATTGGATTGCAAGAGATATGTGAAAATTGGGGGACTATGTTCTATCCTCTCTTAATTACTTTTTTTTTTTGGTTAATGTCTATCCATTCACAGAATATAGATTTCTCTGAAACAAGTTTGCGAGTTTGGGCAAGCCCTTCTATGGATCAAGACAGACATCTTTAATTATCCATACATGGGACAAAGGGCAGGTTTCCATTTCCTGTTCCAGACAGGAAACAAAAAGGCTAGCACATCCGAGTTGGGAAGTTCACTACCCTGTCGCTTCCTTAACCTCTTGTTTTTTGTTTGTTCGTTTTTTGGAAAAATCCCAAGTATGTTAAATGATGATCAAGCCTTGAGGAACGATTTGTGAGCCACAGTAGTTGTATCCACCCCACTCACAAATTCAGACTCAGATCACATTAGGACAACATAAACTGTCTTGGCTGAATGAGAAAGATAAATAACTCCCTTTGTATTCAGCCAAAAAATCAGTTTCTTCTGTATGTAAGAAATCACTTCCGTTTTAAACTCAGACATCGCTTCATGTCTGAGGATTTAGTCTCTTGAGAAGTTAAATTATCCTGAGATTCTTTGAGGGAACCCTTGAAGCAAGTGTCAGAAGATACAATTAACCTCAGAAATAAGATTATATTTGTGCCCACTTGTCTTATTTCCCTGCCCAAACCATCCCTCATGGCCACTGGGACTAAGTGTGCAAGTGCTACTCCCTTGTGGAAGTGATGAGGAAGACAGGGAGTCATCAAACTCCCCAAGAAGATTCTTGTGTTCCAGGAGGGGAAGTGAAACTCAGAAAAAATGAAGGATCTCTAGGGGATTTAGAAGGTCTAGTAAGAAATCCAAAGCTGTTCTTCTGTTTCCTGATAGGAAATCCCTTCTGAAAAGTTACTCTATGACCGGTTGTATATTCTTTGGATGGGGGAATTCTTAGTTTTTCTCCTAAACCCAGGAGAAGCCACTGGTGCTGTGGTGACCTCATGACTTGACAACTGCAACAGGATGTAGATGGGGCTGCCCTTGAACATTACCCAGAAGATTCAAATGGTCCAGAATTCAGCAGCACAGGCAGTGATAGGCTTGCATCTGTATGCCTATGTACTATCTCTGCTTTGCAAGATGTGCTGGATGCCCGTTGGATTCTGACAGCAATTCAAGCTGCTGTTCACTATCTATAAAGCCTTATGTGACATAAAGTCTGGTTACTTGAAGAACTGTCTGTCTCCCAGAGTGTCTTCCTGGGTGATCTGATCTGGCAGGGCTACCGTGCTCAGGCTTCCTTCGATGAAACAATGCCATTGATTGGGATCCCAGCAGTGCACTTCTTGATCACCACAGCTGCCCTCTGGAACTCGGTTTCCCCTGAGATTTGAATGGCCCCCGTCCTACTGGTGTTTGAAAGGTCCCTGAAGAACTGGCTTTTCACCCAGGTCCTTGGCAACTGTGATCAAAGCCCCTTGTTCTTCTTTTTCTTTGTTCCCATCTAGGAACAAGGCTCAGAACTGTCATCTCCTCTGAAGACACCCTTTCTACTTGCTCCATATTCAGAGGGATTATTCAGACCCACAGTGCCCCCTAGTGTAAAACTATTGAAGATGAGGCAGAGGGCTTAATGACTTTCCCTGGAATTGACATGAGAACCCCTGATCTACATTCCTTTGCTATTATAAGTATTATAACATGACCTCATTTAGGCTACCCTGGGCATGATATTTTTATGCCTTACTTTTCAAGCCAATTAGTGGACAGCTAGGACCACTGAATTGGAGCAGAGCTTACACAGCGGAGGAGCTGTGCACAGAAAAAGAATTTTATCTATGATCGCTTTAATGAGCATGTCAGAGGAACACAGGTTATTGATCTTAAACACTCATCCCTCCCAAGCATAAACAATTACATGCTTAGACAGAGTAGGTTCAAAGTAAAGTAAAGGAATATCTTAATCATTTTATTCAAGGTCCAGTTACATTTCCATTCAGAAAGGGTGAAATCTTTGTGTTTTTTTGTCTCCCCTAACTTAATTCACCATTAGCCCTATTGCGGCTAAGACCTGCGTGTAGAAAGGGGAATTCCAGGCCTACCACATGACACCCAGAGAGATGGACCAGCTGTCATGAGTAAGGATGGCAAGCAGGGGGCTCCCATCCAGGCTGTAAAGCGCATGCGTAGCACTGAGGAATTAGGTAGCCATTCCAAGAGACACAGATCGGGCCCGCATTAACCTTGGGGTTTATATGTCTGGGTTTTTCCCACGCTTCTTCAGTTTGTTGGGATTTTCTGTTATGTGGAAGTAATAAAACACTAGAGACCTGTTCCTTGTCTCAGCGTGGTTCCTGGCAGTTAGGACACCTGCACACAACCGTGCGCATAACTCCCGGTCTTAAAGAAGGACGAAGAGAGAAAAGTGTAAGTGGGAGTGGAACAATCAGCTTCCTCTGAAACATGAAGAGAGGCATTATGGGATGAACTAAATTTACATGCTAATGCACGTGCTAATGAGGCATGCTGGATTTGCTGGTATCTCCAACAATTTTCTGGCTTTGGCCGCCTTCCTCGGTGTCACACCCCACCAAACTATTTGGGGTCTTAGAGCATCCTAATTTTATTACCTGGCTACATTGCTACGGCTAGCAGGGGAATATGGTTTCAAACATATTTAAAATTTCAAATACCTATATATGTCTTTGTGCATATGTCTGTGTTTGTGAGTGTGTGGGTATATGTATACAATGTGTGTGTGTTTCCACATATTTAGGTGTGTATATATATATATATATATAGAGAGAGAGAGAGAGAGAGAGAAATATATACACAGACAGAGAAACAAATGTAAAGAAAGAGTGACAGGGTGGATCTGGGTCTCAAGAGAGAATAAATGAAGGTTGAACTGCAAAATCAATAAAGGAATTAACAATTCTAATTAATGAATCCAATTTTGTATTTCTAGAGAATTTTAAAGAGCAGAACTAGTGAGCACTTTTCCTTTGACATCTTTCAGGAGTTTCTCTTTTCTTTTCTTTTCTTTTCTTTTCTTTTGTTTTAACTATTTTTTTTTTTGCTGATATTTTCTGCTTTACTCCCATTGAAATGGAAAACAGCTCCCACAATGCCCACGTCAAGATCTCTTCTTAGTTTCTCTTCGCACTCAGGCAGCTTTCTCAGGTTCCTCTCAAGTCTCCTGGGAAAATCCATCCTTCTGGGGCTGAGCTGACTTGGAGAGCTTCTCAGAGGAAGAGAGAGATTTTGCCAGGCTTCAGACTCACTTCCTCTCACTGTGTCTCCCGCACAGTAATAGACTGCTGAGTCCTCCGTCTTCAGGCTGTTCATTTGCAAATAGAGTTGGCTTTTGGAGTTGTCCCTGGAGATGGTGAAGCGTCCCTTCACTTTGTCCGAGTACCTAATATCACTTGAACCAGAGTTTATGCTGGACACTCATTCCAGGCCTTTCCCTGGAGCTCGTCTCACCCAGTGCATGCAATGGCTGCTGAAGGTGAACCCAGAGGCTTGGCAGGAGAGATGGAGGGACTCTCCAGGCCTCCTCACTTCCCCTCCAGACTCCACCAACTGGCCCTCTGACTGGACACCTACAAAGAAAGGTGTTTTGGTGAAATCTCCCATATACAAGTATTAAGATGGAAAGGACCTGAATATGATAGAAACAAATACCTCTGAGGACTGCTAGGAAGGACACCAAGTACAGCCACAGGATCATTTTTGCTCCCTCTAATGATTGGAGAGGAATTCACAGATGAGGATTTGGGAGACTGCAGGAACTTTGTCTTGGTGGGTGAAGCCTGAAAAGAGAAACCACAGGGCTCCTTTAAAGAGGAAATTTTGGCCCCATTTACATATTGCTCAGCATAAAAGAGCCCCTCGGGGCATTGAGGTATAGATGTCTTTCAACAGACCTTTCACATACAGAACATAGGAGAAAGGGCAGTTTAGACTGGAATACGTAAATCACGTTCTGACAGAAACTCATTTCAAGAAAGTGTTTTAAGGTGACTGAAATTTCATTAAATAATATGCATAGCACAATGGTTGAAGGTACAAACATCACAAAGTCAAGAAATCTGTTTATAACCAACCTTTGCCAAATGGCTGAGAAAGTTAATCACTTTGCCTTCTCCCAGTTGGAATGCAAGAAATGCATGAAAACTGAGGGACAATCTTCTATCCTCCCTAAATTTACATATAATTTTGGATAAAGAAGATACACTATCCATTCACATAATATGGATATTTTTAAGAGAATTTTGAGATTTTGGTCAAGTCCTTATAGGCGTCAAGACAGGCGTGTTGAATTATTCATACCTGGGATGAAGAGCAGGGGTACATTTGATTATATAGAAATCTAGCATTGCCATGTGTAAGTTGAGGGGCTGATTTTCATAAATCAGAGATCAAAAACTAGGAGTTATTTCAATATTTTTTCCATTTAATGTTCAGCAAAGAGACTGAGTGATTCCAAACTTTCTCTCACCTGGAAGTTATTGGGGAGGACGGCAGGTCAAGTCATTCCTGGGTCGACAGGGGGTGGCAGCAGGAACTGCCAGGCAGCTACCAAAGGCAGGAAGAGAGTCCAATCTCAACTAACCCAGGAGGCCTCTGAGAGAGGATCTCTGCAATTCCCAGTCTTTGAGTTTCTTGGCTGTTCCCAGTGGTGGGGAGGGAGTGTCAGGATGAAGGGAATTGAATATATATTAATATAGAAGGAATGGGAAATTAGCTTCATGTAGAAAAGAATTCAACTGAGGAGAGTTGGCGGTATTCATAGAAACAAAAGGGAATGAACTGAAATATTCATCAAGGAAGAAATCTAGGTAATGAATCCCTATTTGTTCCTCTCATGAAATTCATTTTTTTTTAAAGTTTCCTATTATATTCTCCTGCCCCAATATTTCCTTTTGTTCCTTTCATGGTTCCCTTTAATTTATACCCAATTTGATTGCATCAGGCTCAAAAGATCCCCCCAAAGCAGCAGACCCCAAGACAACTGGAGTTTTCGTATCTCCCTATGAGGGTTGGGGAGATGTTTTCTTTTAAACAAAGAATATATATATATATCTACAGTAGAAATTTGAAACTGCTCCAGACAGTTGCTCCTCATGGGAAGGCCACAACACAGCAGTCTCCACCAGGTTTAGTCCTCTGGGAGACAAGGGAGTAGCCATCTTTTTGCTCAAGCCCCAGATGGCAACTTTGAAAGGACACCCAGTGCCCCCTAGTGTAACATTGGTGATTGTTACAGGTGGTCTAAGTGTCCAGATGCTTCTGAAATAAGAGTTTGGAATTAATTATCAGAATCCTCCCCATAGGATAATGTTATTTATTCAATTATTTATTTATTTGGTTATTTCTGTATTTATTTATTTATCAAATTATCAGTTTAACATTACCAAGTGACTCTGGGCAGCATAGAGCACAGCATAAGAAGAGTTAATAAATGCTAAACAATTATTTTATTTATTATTAAAAGCATTTAAATCTGTAGAAAACTAATAAGAAGGAATATTAGGCAAAAATATATGAATAAGATTGGAGCCATAAAATGCCTTTGTTTTGAATTGTTCTTAAAAATGATAGGATGGGTCTTTGAAGGCTGGACACTAGAGGGAACTAGGAGGAACTCAATATTACAACGAAGGAATATGAAGTGTAGGTGTGTGGAAGCAAAGGAATGAACTTACTGATTCAACAGAAATGCAGTACATTAAAAGAGACATAAGGAGCTACCTGTGAAATTTACATTTTCAGAAATTTTCAGGAAAAAAAAATGGCAGATTGAAATCCAAAAGAGGGGAGGGACTGTGCTCCCTCAACATCTTGGCACCCCTCGTTGGAGCTTACTGCAATGTGTCTCTGTACTACGGCAGAACTTCGAAATTTGGAACAAGTGATTAATCCTTACGAATGACCAAAGGTGCCTTTTCTTCAGGTCAAATAAAGCTGTGCAGGGCAAGTCTCTGCCAATTCAGAACACTCTTTCTAGAATCCATTATTCAACCAATTGTGGACAAAATTTGTTAAACACCCACTAGATTTATCTCCAAACATTGTGATAAAGCTTTGTTTCCTTATAGATGGCTTCTTAAAGAAATTAGAATTAATTAGATGCCAACATGACTCCAGAAGAAGAAACACTTATTTGCAAACTACAGTTTCTGGGTCCAATCAACAGCCATGGTCAAGGAGAACAGGTTACTTTTAAATTGTCCTGCTGTGTGGGCTGAGAAAGGGGAAGGAATCATTCTGTATCTTCAAGTCAGTTCACTTTACCCAAAAAGAGGAAAGAAAGACCAGTGTTGACATTGTCTTGTCTTGTAGAGGGAGCTGTAATTGCAGTGAGTTTTCATCCAAAAATGGTGGAAATGATCAGCCTCAGAAGTGTCATCCCCTCTGAATAAACCCTTTCTCCTGGCTGCATATTCAGGGGGATTTTTCAGACAACAGTGCCCCCTAGTGGAAAACTGGAGAAGATGAGGCAGAAGCCTTAACTCTCCGAGGAGATGCCTGTATTCTAATTGGGGAAGGGAGGTAGGAAGAAGTTACTGAGGTTTGGAAGACCGAAAACAGGTCCAGTGAGAGATGTGGGGACAGCATTAGGGCTTGTAAGAATTAGGGCTGTGTAATAATTATATTATTAAAAATTTTGCTGCTGACAACAAAGGAAATAGAAATGAAATTAAGATATGCAAAACAAAGACACTTTGAATTTGCTGATAAACCAGTAAAATGGCTGGCTTATAAAATAAGGAAAGATAGGGAGAAGAACTTCAGCAAAGGATCGTTACCTTGTCGTGGTGCTGGAGCTTGAGCACCTCAATGATGCCATGAGCTAAACCGTGAAGGGCCACCCAAGACGGGAAGGTCATGACAGAGAGGTCAGACTAAATGCGATCCCTGGGGAAGGTAATGGCAACCCACCTCAGTATTCTTGCCGTGAAAACTAAATGGATCAGTACAACCAGAGATATGTCGGTATACCATCGGAAGATGAGACCCCCAGGTCGGAAGATGGTCAAAATGCTACTGGGGAGGAACAGAGGATGAGCTCAACTAGCCCCAGACGTGATGACGCAGCTAGCTCAAAGCCGAAAGGACGGCTAGCGGCCGACGGTGCTGGTGGTGAACGGCGAATCCGATGTTCTAAGGATCAACACACCATTGGAACCTGGAATGTAAGATCTATGAGCCAGGGCAAATTGGATGTGGTTATTGGTGAGATGTCAAGATTAAAGATAGACATTCTGGGCGTCAGTGAACTGAAATGGACTGGAATGGGCCACTTCACATCAAATGACCACCAGATCTACTACTGCGGACAAGAGGACCACAGAAGAAATGGAGTAGCCTTCATAATTAATAGTAAAGTAGCTAAAGCAGTGCTTGGATACAACCCAAAAAACGATAGAATGATCTCAATTCGAATTCAGGGCAAGCCATCTAACATCACAGTGATCCAAATATACGCCCCAACCACAAATGCTGAAGAAGCTGAAGTAGAGCAGTTCTATGAGGATCTGCAGCACCTACTGGACAACACGCCTAAAAGAGATGTTATTTTCATCACAGGAGACTGGAATGCTAAGGTGGGCAGTCAAATGACACCTCGAATTACAGGTAAGTATGGCCTGGGAGAACAAAACGAAGCAGGACACAGGCTGATAGAATTTTGCCAAGACAATTCACTCTGCATAACAAACACTCTCTTCCAACAACCTAAGAGACGGCTTTATACATGGACTTCACCAGATGGACAACACCGAAATCAGATTGATTACATCCTTTGCAGCCAAAGGTGGCGGACATCTGTACAGTCGGTAAAAACAAGGCCTGGAGCTGACTGTAGTTCAGATCACGAACTTCTTCTTGCACAATTTAGGATCAGACTAAAGAGATTAGGGAAGACCCACAGATCAGCTAGATATGAGCTCACTAATATTCCTAAGGAATATGCAGTGGAGGTGAAGAATAGATTTAAGGGACTGGACTTAGTAGATAGGGTCCCGGAAGAACTCTGGACAGAAGTTGGCAGCATTGTTCAGGAGGCGGCAACAAAATACATCCCAAAGAAAGAGAAAACCAAGAAGGCAAAATGGCTGTCTGCTGAGACACTAGAAGTAGCCCAAGAAAGAAGGAAAGCAAAAGGCAACAGTGATAGGGGGAGATATGCCCAATTAAATGCAAAATTCCAGAGGTTAGCCAGAAGAGATAAGGAATTATTTTTAAACAAGCAATGCGCGGAAGTGGAAGAAGACAATAGAATAGGAAGGACAAGAGACCTCTTCCAGAAAATTAGAAACATTGGAGGTAAATTCCAGGCCAAAATGGGTATGATCAAAAACAAAGATGGCAAGGACCTAACAGAAGAAGAAGAGATCAAGAAAAGGTGGCAAGAATATACAGAAAACCTGTATAGGAAGGATAACAATATCGGGGATAACTTTGACAGTGTGGTCGGTGAGCTAGAGCCAGACATCCTGAAGAGTGAGGTTGAGTGGGCCTTAAGAAGCATTGCTAATAACAAGGCAACAGGAGACGACGGCATCCCAGCTGAACTGTTCAAAATCTTGCAAGATGATGCTGTCAAGGTAATGCATGCTATATGCCAGCAAATTTGGAAAACACAAGAATGGCCATCAGACTGGAAAAAATCAACTTATATCCCCATACCAAAAAAGGGAAACACTAAAGAATGTTCAAACTATCGAACAGTGGCACTCATTTCACATGCCAGTAAGGTAATGCTCAAGATCCTGCAAGGTAGACTTCAGCAGTTCATGGAGCGAGAATTGCCAGACGTACAAGCTGGGTTTAGAAAAGGCAGAGGAACTAGAGACCAAATTGCCAATATCCGCTGGATAATGGAAAAGGCCAGGGAGTTTCAGAAAAACATCTATTTCTGTTTTATTGACTATTCTAAAGCCTTTGACTGTGTGGACCATAACAAATTGTGGCAAGTTCTTAGTGGTATGGGGATACCAAGTCATCTTGTCTGCCTCCTGAAGAATCTGTATAACGACCAAGTAGCAACAGTAAGAACAGACCACGGAACAACAGACTGGTTTAAGATTGGGAAAGGAGTACGGCAGGGCTGTATACTCTCACCCTACCTATTCAACTTGTATGCAGAACACATCATGCGACAAGCTGGGCTTGAGGAATCCAAGGCTGGAGTTAAAATCTC
Source organism: Candoia aspera (assembly GCF_035149785.1). Lineage (NCBI taxonomy): Eukaryota > Metazoa > Chordata > Lepidosauria > Squamata > Candoiidae > Candoia > Candoia aspera. Next base: position 111,816,544 of record NC_086156.1, on the reverse strand, counting down.
TGGAAGAAACATTAACAATCTCAGATATGCAGATGATACCACTTTGATGGCTGAAAGTGAAGAGGAACTGAGGAGCCTTATGATGAAGGTGAAAGAAGAAAGTGCAAAAGCTGGTTTGCAGCTAAACCTCAAAAAAACCAAGATTATGGCAACCAGTTTGATTGATAACTGGCAAATAGAGGGAGAAAATGTAGAAGCAGTGAAAGACTTTGTATTCCTAGGTGCAAAGATTACTGCAGATGCTGACTGCAGTCAGGAAATCAGAAGACGCTTAATCCTTGGAAGAAGAGCAATGACAAATCTCGATAAAATAGTTAAGAGCAGAGACATCACACTGACAACAAAGGCCCGCATAGTTAAAGCAATGGTGTTCCCTGTAGTAACATATGGCTGCGAGAGCTGGACCATAAGGAAGGCTGAGCGAAAGAAGATCGATGCTTTTGAACTGTGGTGTTGGAGGAAAATTCTGAGAGTGCCTTGGACTGCAAGAAGATCCAACCAGTCCATCCTCCAGGAAATAAAGCCAGACTGCTCACTTGAGGGAATGATATTAAAGGCAAAACTGAAATACTTTGGCCACATCATGAGAAGACAGGACACCCTGGAGAAGATGCTGATGCTAGGGAGAGTGGAGGGCAAAAGGAAGAGGGGCCGACCAAGGGCAAGATGGATGGATGATATTCTAGAGGTGACGGACTCGTCCCTGGGGGAGCTCGGGGTGTTGACGACCGACAGGAAGCTCTGGCGTGGGCTGGTCCATGAAGTCACGAAGAGTCGGAAGCGACTAAACGAATAAACAACAACAACAAGGGAGAAGAAAATGATTATGAAAATAAGGGAAAATAATAAAGACTTAGTTAATAATAAAAGAATCAAAAAAAGCATTTTATATTTTTTTTCACACTTATATGAAAAATGAGAAATTTCATTAGATAAAATTGAGGAATATTTAAATATGCAAAATCTCCCCAAACTCTCACAAACTCTACAAGTAGTAATTAACAGTCCAATATCAAATCAAGAAATAAGAGAAGCTATAAAGAAACTCAAAATAGGAAAAAAAAACGGGACCTGATGGTATATCGGCAGGATACTACAAACACTTTATAGAACAAATTATAAACCCATTTAGAGATTTATTGAATTTGATTATAGATGGATCAAAAATACCAGAGACATGGGCTGAAGATAACATAACACTTACACCAAAGGAATAACAAGACCCAACTCTACCCAAAAACTATAGACCAGTATCAGTTTTAAGTAATGACTACAAAATTTTTACTTCAATATTAGCAGAAAGATTAAAACAATTCTACAAGGAATTATTGATCAAGATCAAAGTGTTTTTTTGCGAAAAAAGACAATTGAAACTTAATCTATGAACCGTGATTTACATTTTGGAATATGCACAACATCATAACAAATGCCAGACAGCTTTAATATTTTTAGATGCTGAAAAAGCATTTGAAAATTTGAACTGGTCTTTTACAATTAAAGTTGTAGAGAAAATGCAATTTGGGAAATCATTTGTGAAAGGGATTGAAGCAATATAATCAACACAAAGAGCTAAGATTATACTGAATGATGAATTGACAGATAACTGCAAAATAGAAAAAGGAATGAGACAGGTATGTCCCCTATCACCTCTCTTATTTATCCTACTCCTACAAGTTTTGAATAGAGATATAAGAGGGGATGGTCAAATAAAAGGAGTAAAAATTAAAAAATAAAATAAAATTATAAATTAAAGGCATTTGCAGATGACCTAGTATTTATATTACAAAATGGCCTAGGTTCTATGGAACATTTGTTGAAGAAATTAAAGGAATTTGGAGAAGTGGCAGGATTTAAGGTAAATAAACAAAAAACAAAAATGTTGAGTAAAAAGATGACTCAAAAACAAGAAACTTTAATATCTAAATCAGGTTTTACAATAGAAAAAAAGTTTAGATACTTAGGAGTAATATTATCAACATTATTGATAATATATTATTTCAAAATAATTGCGGGAAAATTTGGAAGGAAATAAAACTTGATATGGAAGGATGGGGAAAATTACAACTATCTTTACTAGGAAAGATATCCATAATCAAAATGAATCTATTACCAAAGATGCTATTTCTTCTCCAAACATTACCAACACTAATTAATGAAAAAAAATATTTAAAGTATGGCAAAAAGATATCTCAAATTTTATTTGGCAAGGAAAAAGTCCAAGCATTCAATTTAAATTATTACAAGATGCTAAAGAAACCGGAGGGTTGGGGTTACCAGATCTTAAATTGTTCTTTGAAGCTTGTTGCTTTCTGTGGAGAAGAGAATGGTTAACGTTAGAAAATACAAAACTTCTACAGCGAGAGGGACATGAACTTAGATTTGGGTGGCATGCATCTATTTGGTATGAAAAAGAAAAATGAACAAAGAATTTAGAAATCATACTATGAGAAAAGTATTACTGAGGGTTTGGGATAAACATAAAAGTAGATTATTACCAAATATAGCAATGTGGATATCGCCACAAGAAGCTTTTGCAAGGACGGAAAGTTCAGATGATAAGATAAAATGGTTAAGATATAAAGAAATAATAAAATATGAACAAGATACACCTGTGCTAAAAACAAGAGAAGAAATAGAAGGAGAAGGACACCGGTGTCATTGGTTCACATATATGCAGTTAAATGAACGATTTAAATGAGATTAAAAATATATATAAATTTAAAAAAGAGAAAACAGAGATCGAAAAACAGTTATATATAAATAATGAGCATATTATGACAAAGATGTATAAAATGTTACTACAATTAAATCAAGAAGATGAACAAGTTAAAGAGTGTATGATTAACTGGGCAAGAAATTTTGGATATAATATTTTATTAGAGAACTGGGAAAAATGTGAACAAAGGGATTAAAATTTACTTTGTCTTCTAATTTAAAGGAAAACTTGTATAAAATGTTGTACAGATGGTACCTAACCCCACAAAAAATAGCAAAAATGTATAAAAACGTTTCTAATGTATGTTGGAAATGTTCACAAAAGGAAGGAACATTTTTCCCATTTATGGTGGACCTGTACAAAAGAAGAAAAAATCTGGGCACAAATACTTGAGATAATCCAGAAAATTCTTAAGACAGAAATTGTAAAAAAAAAACAGAATTATTTTTATTAGCTATAATGGAAGAGGATATAGAGAGAAAATATGGTAATTTATTATTATATATGATCAAAGCAGCTAGGATTATATATGCACAATATGGGAAAAAGGAAAACATACCAACAATAGAGGAGTGGGTGATGAAAATATTGGAGCTACCACAGATGGCGGAATTAACAATTTTAATAAAAGAAAAAAAATATTACGAGATTTAAAGAAATATGGCAACCGATATTAGATTATCTGTATACAATCAAAAAAAGTGAAGAGATGATAATGGGATTTATATATTAAAGAAGTAAATAAGTAGAAATAATAGTAACTTAAGGGAAAATAACGATAAGAGAGATATAAAGATAACTATTTATATATCTATAACTACAAAAGTCAGAAACCATGTCTCAGTATGTTGTTATTGTTATTGTCTTACTTGTTTATATGTGTACATGTGGTGTTAGGTGTATTCTAGAATGTTATGTGTGTCAACAATGTTTTATGATTTTGTATTCTATTTTAATGGATAAAAAGTTTACTCAAAAAAAAAGAAGAGATTAAAGATCAAGATTGTTAAACATAAAGGGAAGGCATGTAAAGTTGGTTTATTTGATCAATGTTAAAATATGTATGTTGTTATTTCTGCTAACTGTTAATTGACTTTTGCTAATTAGGACTGAATGATGAGGCTTTAAGAATTTGTTTATAGATAAGAGATGAGATATGGGAAAAAGAGACCTTTTGTGGAAGTATCAGAGAAGGTGAAAAGTTACTGCAATTGTTTGGCTTTGTGATGAAGGGGGAAGTCATTTCTTTATACATCTCTTTTCTCTTTTCTCTTTTCTTTTTTCATTCATTCATTCATTCATTCATATATATATATATATATATATATATATATATATATATATATCCTCTGTACTTTATATTTTTATTGTTATTCTTTTTTTATTTTTCTTAGTTTGTATTAGTTTTTCATCTTTAAACTTTGATTAAAATTATTGGAATTAGTTATTCCCAAATTTCTTTCAACAGTAAATACTTTTATTTCTGCAGTGCTTTCTGACTAAGATACCAACGTTCTTTTAAAAAGAGTGAACACACATGTAGGTGGTGTTAGAAAGAAGGTGGAAAAGCAGAGTCATTTGTGAAAGCTGATGCGAAGTGAGACACTAGAGAGTCTCTGGAATTGTGGTGTGCTCCATCTACTACACTTCACTCTTCTGGCACTGGTCCTCGTAGATCCGCATCCACTGACCTGATTTCACAGATAGCGACAATACTTGAGTTGCATATTTGGCTTGCATTTCAGCTTCAGCACAACAGCATTTGAACAGATTCAGAAAGTGGTAGGCCTGTTGTATGTAATGGAGAGAATACTGGCCATGGCGTAGGAGGCTGCAATGAAGAACAGAAGTACCTGTCAAGCAATCAAACTTGGGCTCATGACCAAAGGCAAATTCAGGTTCAAACAGAGGTTGAGTGAGCGAATTTATCCTGGAGATGAAAAAGCTAAGCAAATCCATGACCATGAGGGTCCCGCCCCCAAGCAAAATAGTTGGGCAAGTAGGCTAAAATTGTATTTGAGCAGCAGAGTTCCTCAAGAGGACTCTTGCAAGGCTGTAAAGAGGACATTGAGCAGAGAGGAACACGTACAGAGCTTCTATCTCCTGAATGAGTGGATAGGGAGAAGTTAGAGACCGATTTGTATTATTCAGAAGGCATCAGGTGGTTCCTCAACTATGTTAAGATAATTTAATACATCATAAAGTATAGGGGTTATTTTTTGTATCATGTATTACTTACAATTTTGATTTTCATTCCTATTGCATACTGCTTAATAGCTGTTGCCTGCATACTTATTCATAATGTAACAACATGTATTTAGAGCCTGAGGCTTCTTAAATAAACAAGGCTCTTAGCTGAAGAAAAAAAAAAAAGAATTAGGGCTGTGAAGGCTATTCTTGGTCGGAGGTGGGGAGGAAATATTCCTGAACAACCTAGAATATGACTTTCCCTGGAATTGACTTGAAACCCCCGATCTACGTTCCTTTTTCTATTCTAAGTATTATAACACGACCACAATTAGGCTACCCTTGGCCTGATGTTTTTAGGCCTTATTTTCTGACTTCTGCCCCATTCCTTGGTGTCAGACCACACCACACTCTGGCAGGCCTTGCAGCATCCTGAATTTATTACTACATTTCGACTGCTAGGAGAGGAAAATGATTGTAAACGTATTTAAACTTTCAAATGCCTATATGTGTCTGCATACGTTCATGTGTGTGTGTCTTTTTGGGTGTACATATATGTAGTACATCTGTGGAGAGAGGGAGAGAGGATATATAGACACAGAAACAAATCCACATAAAGAGGGAGAGGGGAAGGTCTGCGTCTCAAGAAAGAGTAAATGAGGGTTGAACTTCAAAACTCATAAAAGAATTAAGAGTTCTAATTACTGAATCAATTCTGTATTTCCTGATACTTTTTGAGAGCAGAACGTGAGAACAATTTCCCTTTGCTGTCTTTAAGGAGGATTAAAAAAAAGAAAAGACACTATTCAATTTATATTCTGTACTGAGATTTGCCATTTTCTTCCTATCCAAATGGAAAACAGATCCCCGAATGCCCAGGCCAAGATCGGCTCTTCCTTCCTCTTGGCACTCAGGCAGCTTTCTCAGGTCCCTCTCAAGTCTCCTGGGAAAATCCAGCCTTCTGGGGCTGAGCTGACTTGCAGAGCTGCTCTGAGGAAGGGAAGGTTTTTGCCAGGCTTCAGACTCACTTCCTCTCAGTGTGTATCTTGCACAGTAATAGACTGCCGAGTCCTCCGGCTTCAGGCTGTTCATTTGCAGGTAGACTTGGCTTTTGGAGTTGTCCCTGGAGATGGTGAAGCGTCCCTTCACTTTGTCCGAGTACTTAAGGTCACTTGAAGCAGAGTTTATGTATGCCACCCATTCCAGCCCTTTTCCAGGGGCCTGTCTCACCCAGTTCATGCCATAGCTGCCGAAGTCAAATCCAGAGCCTTGGCAGGAGAGACGGAGGGACTCTCCAGGCCTCCTCACATCCCCTCCGGACTCCACCAACTGGGCCTCTGACAGGACACCTAAAATAAAAGTTGTTTTAATGAGCTCTCCTTTATGCAAGAATAAAAATGGAAAGAACCTGAATAGGAAAGAAACAATTACCTCTGAGAACTGCTAATAAGGAAAAGAAATTCAGCCACAGGATCATTTTTGCTCCTGTTAAGGAATAGAGGGGAACTGAGAGGAAAGCATTCAGGAAAGGGCACAAACTTTGTGTTGGTGGGTGTAGCCTGAAAAGAGACACCCTGGGGCTCCTTTAAAGGGGAAATTGTGGCCTGATTTACATATCGCTCAACATAAAAGAGCCCCTCATTTCAAGTAACGGTTTTAAGGTGACAGCAAGAAATCAGGCATTGAAATTTCCTCAAAAAGCCATGTTACAGTCCGTAAATAAAGAGGATGGCACATCGGAGTTCAAAATGGTTGGTCCACAGTTGTTCCCTTGACCACGTTCTTTGGAAGAAGCCAAAATTAAGTCAATGCAGAACAAGCCATAAGGCCCAATTAATAGGCCACAGGTCAATTTTACATACACATCCAAGTCTCAAAGTTGGAATATAAATCATTGGAAGCCTGTAGAATGTTTCTTATTGGTTTGGTTTTTAACTCAGCAGCCATACTGATTACTAATATTGGGGTTTTTTTGGGTGGCCATTTTTATGGTCTTATATGTTATTAGCTGCCCAGAGTTAATTCTTACTAAGACTCAAAAATCCCGCTATCCTACACTTATTCCATGGACTGAGAAACAGAGATAAATGACTTTTCATTTTCCAAACAATTCAGTCTGTTCTATATTTAGCAAAGCACATCTGTTCTCAACTCGGATATGGCTTCATGGTGAGGAATGTAATCTCTTGGGATGTTAAATTTCTTTGAATTGCCTTCAGTGGTCTCTCAGGAAAATGAGAGTAAAAGTAATGATGTCTCCGAAGTGAGACAAGGCCTGTAGACCCTTCCTTTGCTCCCCTCCCCCTCCCCCACCCCACCCATATGCAAAGCCATTCCGTGTGGCAACACTGCCCCCTGGTGGAAAACCTGAGGAGGGGAGGCATCTACTTAACTATCCAAAGAGATTCTTGCATTAAGAAATGGTAATTAGGGTTCAAAAGAAATGAAAGAGCTCCAGGAAAGTTATGCTGCTCTAGGGAGTAATCAAAATTTGCACTTTTGGTATATGACAGGAAATTCCTTTTGATGGGTTTTTCTATGAGATACTGTATATTCCTGAGGTCGTGTATTCTTATTTTTTCTCCTAAATTTCATGAAATCGTGTAAAAACGAGTTGGGAAGGACCATCTCGTTCGTCTAGTACAAACCATCCCTAAGTGGTGGGTAGCCAGACCCTCTCTGCAGACCTCCAACAAAAAGAGGCTGTTCCAGCCAGATTGAAGCAGGTTCCCCTCGTTCTTCCCTTGCCCTCATTTTAGTCTTGGCAGACCGGGTCGGAAGGGCTTATCATTGGTCAAAACCTGCTCTATACCAGTTCTGTATCCTCTCTGAGAGGAGAATAATTATTAGCACCTCTTGTCCTTCTTCTACCATTCATTTGCACATTATTTTGCTTAATATCAGACTTAGAGGAAATCATAATTCTATCCTCTTTTTATTTTTCTTTATTTCTTCAAACTGTATCCCACTTTTTTTACATAAATTCCATCTCTACATTCACCAGACCCCTTTTGGCCATTTCCTATCCTTCAATTAAAGCAGAAGCTGTCACTGAATATACAGTCCTCAGGATAAAAGAGGCACTCAGTGCATTGACCATCCACCTTTCCTTGAAGGTATATTTCACACAAGAGAGGGTAGAGGAGAGGAGAGCAGAGGAGAGGAGGGGAGAGGGGAGGAGAGGAGAGTTGAGGAGAGGAGAACTGTTGCCTTAATTTACAAATGTCTTTGGATAAAAGAATTATTCTTTCTGTTAACTTTAGAGATTTCTCTGAAACTATTTTGAGATCATGAGGAAGTCCTTTTAAGAGTCAGACAGTAGAGGAAATAAAGCAAGTACCTGTTTTTGTGCTATTTCAAATGTTGAAAGTTCAATCGACAAACACCCACCAAGAATTATTTAACAGTTACATTAGAGACAGGATGGAATGGCGTAGATTATTTAAAAAAAACTCTGTGTGTGTGCTGTGTATGTTGTGTTTGTGTGTTTGAGTGGTTTTTCGTTAACTCTGGTCTGTGGATGAAACCCGTCTTTATGTGATGCAGACCAAGCAATCCAGACTCATACGCATGCCAGAATGGTTGAATGTCCACATGTGACGCTTGCCTTAATCCAAATAACACTCTCAGACTCAGAATCTCAATTCAGGTTCTTGGTTTATTTAGAAAAGAGTGCAAACAGGTAAAAAGCTGAGAATGAGAAAAGCGTGCCTAAACTCAAACTAAATAGCGTCTTTGCAAACATCACCCCACCCCCTCCCTCACAGACAGCCCTCCCCACATTCCCAGGTGCTCCTAACGAGCTCTGCTGATCTACGGGCTAAAAGACCTTGACATTTAAGAGATAGCCGAAACACATTTCTCCTGGCACAATCCCGCACGTCTCCTGTACAAGGTTCCCAGCAGCACCCTCCCAGCCAGTACACGTATCAGCACCACGGCAAGACTCACAGTGCCCCCGAGTGTAAAACCATTGAAGATGAGGCAGAGGGCTTAATGACTTTCCCTGGAATTGACGAGAACCCCTGATCTACATTCCTTTGCTATTATAAGTATTATAACATGACCTCATTTAGGCTACCATGGGCATGATATCTTTATGCCTTATTTTTTAAGCCAATTAGTGGACAGCTAGGACCACTGAATTGGAGCAGAGCTTACACAGTGGAGGAGCTGTGCACAGAAAAAGAATTTTATCTATGCTAGCTTTAATGAGCATGTCAGAGGAACACAGGTTATTGATCTTAAACACTCAGCCCTCCCAAGTATAAACAATTACATGCTTAGACAGAGTAGGTTCAAAGTAAAGTAAAGGAACATCTTAATCATTTTATTCAAGGTCCAGTTACATTTCCATTCAGAATGGGTGAAATCTTTGGTTTTTTTTGTCTCCCCTAACTTAATTCACCATTAGCCCTATTGCTGCTAAGACCCACGTGTAGAAAGGGGAATTCCAGGCCTACCACATGACACCCAGAGAGAGGGACCAGCTGTCAAGAGTAAGGATGGCGAGAAGGGGGCTCCCATCCAGGCTGTAAAGCGCATGTGTTGCACTGAGGAATTAGGTAGCCATTCCAAGAGACACAGATCGGGCCCGCCTTAACCTTTGGGGTTTATATATCTGGTTTTTTCCCACGCTTCTTCAGTTTGTTGGGATTTTCTGTTATGTGGAAGTAATAAAACACTAGAGACCTGTTCCTTGTCTCAGCATGGTTCCTGGCAATGCTTCTTAAGGCCCACTCAACCTCACTCTTCAGGATGTCTGGCTCTAGCTCACTGACCACACCGTCAAAGCTATCCCCGATATTGTTATCCTTCCTATACAGGTCTTCCGTATATTCTTGCCACCTTTTCTTGATCTCTTCTTCTTCTGTTAGGTCCTTGCCATGTTTGTTTTTGATCATACCCATTTTGGCCTGGAATTTACCTCCAATGTTTCTAATTTTCTGGAAGAGGTCTCTTGTCCTTCCTATTCTATTGTCTTCTTCCACTTCCACGCATTGCTTGTTTAAAAATAATTCCTTATCTCTTCTGGCTAACCTCTGGAATTTTGCATTTAATTGGGCATATCTCCCCCTATCACTGTTGCCTTTTGCTTTCCTTCTTTCTTGGGCTACTTCTAGTGTCTCAGCAGACAGCCATTTTGCCTTCTTGGTTTTCTCTTTCTTTGGGATGTATTTTGTTGCCGCCTCCTGAACAATGCTGCCAACTTCTGTCCATAGTTCTTCCGGGACCCTATCTACTAAGTCCAGTCCCTTAAATCTATTCTTCACCTCCACTGCATATTCCTTAGGAATATTAGTGAGCTCATATCTAGCTGATCTGTGGGTCTTCCCTAATCTCTTTAGTCTGATCCTAAATTGTGCAAGAAGTAGTTCGTGATCGGAACTACAGTCAGCTCCAGGTCTTGTTTTTACCGACTGTACAGATGTCCGCCACCTTTGGCTGCAAAGGATGTAATCAATCTGATTTCGGTGTTGTCAATCTGGTGAAGTCCATGTATAAAGCCGTCTCTTAGGTTGTTGGAAGAGAGTGTTTCTTAGGCAGAGTGAGTTGTCTTGGCAAAATTCTATCAGCCTATGTCCGGCTTCATTTTGTTCTCCCAGGCCATACTTACCTGTAATTCGAGGTGTCATTTGAATGCCCACCTTAGCATTCCAGTCTCCTGTGATGAAAATAACATCTCTTTTAGGCGTGTTGTCCAGTAGGTGCTGCTGATCCTCATAGAACTGCTCTACTTCAGCTTCTTCAGAATTTGTGGTTGGGGCGTATATTTGGATCACTGTGATGTTAGATGGCTTCCCCTGAATTCGAATTGAGATCATTCTGTTGTTTTTTGGGTTGTATCCAAGCACTGCTTTAGCCACTTTACTATTAATTATGAAGGCTACTCCATTTCTTCTGTGGTCCTCTTGTCCACAGTAGTAGATCTGGTGGTCATTTGATGTGAAGTGGCCCATTCCAGTCCATTTCAGTTCACTGACGCCCAGAATGTCTATCTTTAATCTTGACATCTCACCAATAACCACATCCCATTTGCCCTGGCTCATAGATCTTACATTCCAGGTTCCAATGGTGTGTTTATCCTTAGAACATCGGATTTGCCCTTCACCACCAGCACTGTTGGGTGCTAGCTGTCCTTTCGGCTTTGAGCTGGCTGCGTCATCACGTCTGGGGCTAGTTGAGCTCATCCTCTGTTCCTCCCCAGTAGCATTTTGACCATCTTCCAACCTGGGGGTCTCATCTTCCAATGGTATACCGACATATCTCTGGTTGTACCTATCCATTTAGTTTTCATGGCAAGAATACCGGGCTGGGTTGCCATTACCTTCCCCAGGGATCGCATTTAGTCTGACCTCTCTGTCATGACCTTCCCGTCTTGGGTGGCCCTTCATGGTTTAGCTCATGGCATCATTGAGGTGCTCAAGCTCCAGCACCACGACAAGGTAACAATCCTTTGCTGAAGATCATAAACTATAGGGGTTATTTTTTGTATCATGTATTACTTACAATTTTGATTTTCATTCCTATTGCATACTGCTTACTAGTTGTTGCCTGCATACTTATTCATACTGTAACAGCATGTATTTAGAGACTGAGGGTTCTTAAATAAACAAGGCTCTCGGATGAAAAAACAACAACAAAGAATTAGGGCTTTGAAGGCTGTTCTTGGTCGGAGGTTGGGAGGAAATCTTCCTAAACCTCCTAGAACATGACTGTCCCTGGAATTGACTTGAGAACCCCTGATCTACCTTCCTTTGCTATTAGAAGTATTTTCACATGACCGCATTTAGGCTACCCTTGGCCTGATGTTGTTAGGCCTTATTTTCCGGCTTCTGCCCCCTTCCTTGGTTTCACTCCACACCACAGTCTTGCAGGTCTTGCAGCATCCTGAATTTATTACTAGATTTTGACTGCTAGCAGAGGAAAATGATTGTGAAAGTATTTAAACTTTCTAATGCCTATATATGTGTGCATGCTTTCATGTGTGTGTTTGTATATGTGTGTACATATATTTAGTACATCTATGGATAAAGGGAGAGAGGATATATAGACACAGAAACAAATGCACCCAAAGAGGGAGAGGGGCAGATCTGCGTCTCAAGAAAGAGTCAATGAGGGTTGAAGTTCAAGACCAATAAAAGAATGAAGAGTTCTAATTACTGAATCAATTCCGTTTTTCCTGATACATTTTGAGATATTCAATTTATATTGCTTCCTAAGATTTGACATTTTCTTCCTATCCAAATGGAAAACAGATCCTATAATGCCCTGGCCAAGATCAGCTCTTTGCTCTTTGTTCCTCTTGGCACTCAGGCAGCTTTCTGAGGTCCCTCTCAAGTCTCCTGGGAAAATCCAGCCTTCTGGGGCTGAGCTGACTGGCAGAGCGGCTCTGAGGAAGAGAGAGTTTTTGCCAGGCTTCAGACTCATTTCCTCCCACAGTGTCTCTAGCACAGTAATAGACTGCCATGTCCTCCGGCTTCAGGCTGTTCATTTCCAGATAGAGTTTGCTTTTGGAGTTGTCCCTGGAGACGGTGAAGTGTCCCTTCACTTTGTCCAAGTAGTAAATGCTACCTGAATCATACCTTATGGATGCCACCCATTCCAGGCCTTTTCCAGGGGACTGTCTCACCCAGTGCATGTAGTAGCTGCTGATGTCAAAGCCAGAGGATTGGCAGGAGAGACCAAGGGACTCTCCAGGCCTTCTGACGTCCCCATCAGATTCCACCAACTGGACCTCAGACTGAACTCCTAAAAAAAACAGTTGTTTCAATAAGCTCTCCTGTATATAAGAATTAAAATGGAAAGGAATTTTAAATAGAGGGGAGAATTACCTCTGAGGACTGCTAGTAAGGACAACAAGTTCAGCCACAGGATCATTTTTTCCTCCCTTGAATGAATGGAGGGAAATTGACAGTAAAGGATTCAGGAAAGGGCACCAACCTTGTGTTGGTGGCTGTAGTCTTAAAGGGAAACCATGGGGCTCCTTTAAAGGGGAAAGGGCCCCCCAATTTACATATCACTTGGGATAAAAGAGCCCCTCAGGGTATTGATCCCATAGATTTCCTTGCACACATCTTACACTGGTGATTTTCAAGATAACTTTCCAGTCCTATGAAAAGTGAACACAAGGGCTTTATTTATTTATTTTTGTTTTTATTTTGCTGTGAGGAGATCAGAGAATGGGAAGGTTTACCTAAGATTAATTAAAACAAAATCCTGCAAAATTTCACCACTTCTGAAATGAGATTCAAGGAAACAGAGAATGAACATCCACTAAGAATTTTTGATAGACAAACATTTCGCCTTAATGACGCCCCTTTGAACAAACCCAAAAGTACTGAATACAGACCAAGCCACGACGCACAACATGTAAGTCAGAGTTTAATCAGAGAAATCGGACGAAGAAAATAAATAGATCGAGCCAATGGGGCGTTCTTTCTTTATGAGATGTCTTGCAACCTTCCCTGCCAGCGTCCCCATTGACTTTCTTGGGATCCGAGAAGATTGCAGATGGCGATCAAATGATCGCAGCCCCCTAGCAACAATATGTAAGTGCGAGCTGGTTGCCGAGGGCATGTGATCATGTGGGGGGAGGGGACGTTGCTGCAGGATTTCACGATGGCCAGAAGTGCTTTGATGGCCATAAAGCACCCTTTCCAAGGCCGTCATTGCTTTGAATGTTCATTAAGCAACCAGTCGTTAAGTGAGGACTTCCTCTATATTGATGTGGACGGAAGGGGAAAAGAGCAACATGTAGAAAAGAACTAAACTGGGGAGCGGTGGCGATATTGAGAACCAAAGGGGACTGAACTGCAAAATATCTCAAGGAACAATTATCGGTAAGGAATCCATATTTCTACCTCAGCTTAGATTTTAACTTCTTAAAAAGGGCCCAGTTTATTCCACTGCCCTGAGATTTCCTTCATCTCCCCTTCTGAAAATCTAACCACTGTTGGAAGGAAATCTCGTCATTTCATTCAGAGATGGGAATAAAAAGTGCTTAGGCCGTTGTGTGAACAGGTTGAAAGCTGATTTTCGAAGAGCTCGTAGAACAACGGCAGTGGCCACAGTTTGGAATTTCTTGCCAGCCCTTTATGTGGACAAGCTTTGCAAGTGTTATGGGAAAGTGTTTCCGCCTTCTAGCAATGTCCGTGCAAGCGCACTTAGCCGGTGGATGGAAAGGGGGCGCTGTCTAGGAACTCTGGGAAGGAGCAATTCCCCGGCGTTCAGGGGGGGCGCTCTGTGGTGGGGCCCCTGCTGGGTCGGGGTTCCCTTTGCTTGGGGCAGTTTGGCTTCCTGCCGAGCTGGGAGCTCTTCATGTTTGGCGCTGCTAGATCGGGAGGTTAACTTTCGAGAGAAGGAATCTTTTCTGGAGGTCCCTTCGGCCTGGGAAGAATGTTTACCTGAATGGGTCCATTTATTTCAAGGATCTCTGGCCATGTCTGAAAGGGATCTTTTGTCAGAACAGCTGGGTGCTTCCTGTTCCCTTTTCACCTTTTGCCTTGCTAGAGGAGGGAAATCTGTATGGCAGGAAAAGCAGTATTTGGGGAAGAAAGTAAGGAGGAAGGGAGAGATCTTGACTCCTTCTGACACCACTTTACCCTCTGCTTCTTCCAAGGTCAGCTGTGGGCTCTCACTTCATTCTGTGGAGATTTATTTGCTGCTTTTCATTCCAACTACACAAACTCAACCTTCTGTGACTGAATCAACTTGGAGAGCTGCTCTGAGGACGGGAAAGTCGCCAGGTCAAGGCACCCCCCAGTTTAGAGAAGGTGGTACCAGTAACCTAAAAGCAGGCACACCGTCCAAAATTTACAGACCCAGAGGGTGTCATGAGTGCCGTTGAGCTAAAGTCATCAGCGCAATGGCACACATGACAATGGCAAGGAAATAGGTGAAGGGGTACAAGATAAGTAGCCATCAACCCACAACGACTAACGGCCAACAAACAATAGCTAAACGGATCACGGAGCACACCCAAGCCATCAGCGGCAATACAACGGGGATCGCCCAGCTGAAAGCAATCAGCAGAGGAATGGGAAACCTGATGATGGGCGATCCCGGAAACCCTCACCCACCAGCAGGGCAACGTATTGGACAAAGGGGGGTGACGTGATCGTGAGCGAGGGGGCGCTGACCGGCGCGGGGTATTTAAACCCCGCACCGGCGCGCTCCTGTCACTCTCAGCTTTTTTCTACCGACGCTGTACCTGCCCTGCAAATAAACCAGAGCCTGATCCGCGAACCAGTGTCTGAGTGTTATTCAGAGGTAGGCAGCGCATGACATAAAGCTGAGAGTCATAAACTCAGCCTCGCCGAGCCCCACCGGACGACAACGAGCCGCGGGAGGAGTAGACGGCGAGAAGACCAGCAAGATGAGGCCGGAGCGGCGCGGGCAAGGAGGGCGAGCCGCGCGGCAAGAGACAGAGGAGGACCGACCAAGGCCAGAGGCACCGCGGACTCCCGGAGCCATGGACGCCCACCCCACCCGACCCGAGCCTCAGCTCCAACCCCAAGGGGAGATGGCGACGGAGGCAACCCGACCGCGGGAGGGAGCAGCACGACTTCCGAAACCAGCAGAGGACCCCGCGCCCCACATCGCACCCCAGCAACGGGCGTGGAGCGACAGCCCAACGGCGGTCAACACGGAGGAGGACGACGGAGACACCCAGCAGACGGTGGAGGAAGCGGACCCGCGGCAGAGGGACGATGAACCCCGCCAGCAACCCACCCCCGAGGACGCGCCAACGGAACCGGCCCCAGCGGCGGCGCGGGCTGTGGACGAGGAGGCACGAGCTGAACTCGTGGCCATGCGGGCTCAACTGACGGAACTCCGGACCAGGCTCCAGTCGCTTATGCCCCCCGCGCCACCCAACGACGTCCCCGCACAGGCCCACACCCCGAGCGAAGCACCGAACCCACACGGGCCAGCGGAGGGTCAGCAGACGGCACAGGCGGCCGACACCACACCCCGGGAAGCGAGAGGCGGGGCCGCACAAAACGCCCGGGCCCCAAAGGACTTCCCCATCTTCTTCGATGGGACCCCCACAAAACTCTCGTTTTTCGTGACCAACGCTAGGGAGTTCATGGGGAGGCGCGGACACTCCTATGACTCCGAGGCCGACAAGATCGCCGCCGTGGCGATCAAACTCCAAGACAGGGTGGCGGACTGGTACGTCCAACTGTACGAGTCCAGCTCCCCCGCCCTCGCCACCTTCCCTGCTTTCATCAATGAGATGAAAAACTACTTTGAAGACCCCCTAGCCAAAGTAAGGGCGAAAAGCGCACTCCAAAGACTTAAACAGGGCACACGCATGGTCCCTGACTACGCCCTGGAGTTCAAAGCCCTCGCGGGGAAGGTCAGCGACTGGTCCGAGACCACCCTGCTGGAAATGTTCAAAAGGGGGCTCAACCGCGACGTTCTCCAATGGGCCCTCTACCGCGACGACCCAGAAACGTTACACGGGTGGATCCACCTCGCGGGGAAAGCCGAACATGCGCACCGCACCTTCCTCATGACAACCACGGAAGACACAAACTATGCCGGGAAAAAGGTACCCGCACCACACGGGGGGATGGCCGGCCCCATATACCCAAAAAAGAAGTTCAACTGGGAGCCCTGCGGGAGGTGTGGCAAATTAGGGCACAAGACGGTGGATTGCTTCGCCAACCGACCGCCGACCAGCGCGCCCAAGCCCACCCCGAAAATTAGCCCCAAACCACCCAATCCGGGGCCGCCCCCTCACCGCCGAATGACCGTGGCCACAGCGACACCAGAAGAGGGCTGGGACGCTTACTGGGGGGAAGAGGACAATGCAGACCCCGACCAGCCGGCGGGAAATGCTCCCCGCCTGCCCTGAAATGCGTGGCGAGGCAGGCGGTGGGACAGCAGCGCGGACCACCTCAACGAAACGACGAAAGCCCCGTAATATTGGCAGCAATTAAACTCTCTGCCGGCAACGGAGCCACCACGGCCGCGGCACTAGTGGACTCTGGGTGCTCAAAAAACCTCATCCACCCCGACCTAGTCGCCAAACTCGACCTCCGCTGCTTCCCCCTCCCCACGCCGCTGGCATTCCACCAGCTGGACAGCTCTACAGCGGGAGGGAAACCAGCCACGCTACAAACCGAGCCGGTCACCCTGCAAATGGGCACTCACACCGAGCGCACATCGTTCGTAGTCACGCACATCGGACGGCCCATTGCAGTCCTGGGGATGCCATGGCTCACGACAAACAACCCGCGGATCAACTGGGAGACCCGCACCTTCACATTCGGCGACGGCGAGTATCGAGCACCAGTTCCAGCGGGCAGAAGCAACCCCACGGTAGGACGAGTGGAGGCGACCACACAAGACAACGCCGCTACCACAGCAGACCTACCAGAACAATACGCCGACTTCTCCGAGGTCTTCGGAGAGGCAGAAGCCGACCAACTACGCCCCCACCGCAAGACGGATTGCCGGATCGACCTACTGCCCGACGTCCCCTTACCTAGACCAAAGATCTATTCGATGACCCCGAAGGAGATGGCAACCCTCCGGGAGTTCATCGATAAAAACCTAGACAGGGGATTCATAGAGCCAGCATGCTCACCGGTCGGAGCCCCCGTCTTATTCCGGGAGAAGAAAGACGGGACCCTACGGCTCTGCACCGACTACCGGGGCCTAAACGCGGCTTCCCTGTCCAACAAATACCCCTTACCCCTGGTGAAGGACATGCTCGCCCACCTGTCCACGGGCAAAGTCTTTTCCAAACTGGACCTTCGCGAGGCGTACTATCGCATCCGAATCAGGGAGGGGGATGAATGGAAGACGGCGTTCAACTGCCCCCTAGGCGCTTTCCAGTACAAAGTACTGCCCTTCGGACTCGCGGGGGCCCCTGGGGTGTTCATGCAGCTCATCAATGAGGTACTGCATGAACATCTGTTCAAAGGGGTCCTGGTCTACATCGACGACGTCCTTATTTACACAAAAACGCACGAGGAACATGTAACCCTAGTCAGGCAAGTCCTCGACAAGCTCAGAAGGGCGCAGCTCTATGCCAAGCCTACAAAGTGCGAGTTTCACAAAGAGCGCCTAGACTATCTGGGGTACCGAATCTCCGGGGACGGCATCGAAATGGACCCCGCAAAAGTCGAAGCTGTGCTAAACTGGGAGCGGCCCCACAACAGACGGCAACTACAGAGCTTCCTCGGATTCGCGAATTTTTACAGGTCATTCGCCCGGGGGTTCGCTGAGATAGCCCTCCCCTTAACGGACCTCCTCAAAACCAAAGGGGTGGGGGACACCCGACGCGCCAAGAACCCAGGCACAGTGCTGAATTGGACTCCCGCGTGCCAGACCGCATTCAACAAGCTGAAAGCGCTGTTCACTACGGAGCCAATCCTCGCGCACCCGGACCCAGAACGGCCGTTCGTGGTCCAAGCCGACGCCTCAGACTTCTCCCTGGGAGCCATCCTGCTACAGAAAGACCCCACGGGACTCCTGAAACCATGCGCCTACCTGTCAAGGAAGTTCTCCGAGACAGAGAGGCGATGGCACGTCTGGGAGAAAGAAGCCTTCGCGGTGAAATCGGCACTAGAGACATGGCGACACCTACTCGAGGGAGCCACCCAACCATTCGAGGTCTGGACTGACCACCGGAACCTCGAGGCCCTACGAACGCCTAGACGCCTTAGCCCAAAACAGGTCCGATGGGCCCAATTCTTCAGCCGCTTTAATTTCCAGCTGAAGTTCATGCCGGGCAAAAAGAACTTCCTGGCCGACGCCCTCTCCCGACTGCCCCAAGACGAAGAGCCCGCCCCAGACACCATTGGGACGGTCCTATCCGCCTCGCAACTGGGGATGGCCGTGACCACCCGAAGCGGCGCACGGAGGCAGCTCGACTCTACGGCGCAGCCGACGGCGGGACAACCGGCGACTGAAAGAAGCCAACCGCAACTACCAGGGGGAATGCGCACGGACCTCGCCGCCGCCCTCAAAACCGACCCCTGGTTCCTGGCAAACCCCGACAAGGTAACGATGGCACAAGACCTGGCATGGGGGGAAGGCAGAATCTACGTCCCGGACTCGCAACGCCAGGCGATCTTGCATAGGTCACACGACGCCAAGCAAGCGGGACACTTTGGGTTCCTCAAGACCCTACACCTAACACGGCGTCAATTCTGGTGGCCCGCGCTCAGGCGAGACGTAAAAACCTACGTGGCGTCCTGCCCAACGTGTGCTAGGGCCAAACGGGCACCAGGCAAACCCGCGGGGCTATTGCAACGGGTGGCAGAACCCTCCCGCCCATGGGAGGAAATCTCTATGGATTTTATAGTGGACCTCCCACCCAGCCAGAAGAAAACGGCCATTTGGGTGGTGAAGGACTACTTCTCAAAGCAGGCCCACTTCATCCCCTGCACGTCGGTCCCATCCTCACAACAGCTAGCCAAACTCTTCCTCATCCACGTGTACAGGCTACACGGATGTCCTGCACGTGTGGTGACCGACAGGGGCACACAGTTCACCTCCAAATTCTGGCGGGCCTTCCTGAAGCTGACGGGGACCCAACAGGCCCTATCTACGGCTTGGCACCCTCAGACGGACGGAGCCACAGAGGTTCTTAATGCCACCTTAGAGCAATTCATACGATCATATACTAACTACCACCAAGACGACTGGGCTGAACTGCTCCCGTTCGCCGAAGTCGCATACAACAACGCCGTCCACACGAGCACGGGGAAAACTCCGTTCGAAGTAGTCTCGGGGCGCGACTTCGTCCCCATACCGGAGCTACCTCAACCCCCGGAACCCCAGGTGGACGCTAGCGACTGGGGACGGAAGATCGCGGAAGCATGGTCAGTAATCACGGCGGCGCTGAAGGATGCAGAGGCAGCCTACAAAGAGCAGGCCGACAAGCACCGGCGCCAACAACTGACGTTCCAGGCGGGGGATATGGCCTATCTATCCACCAAGTTCCTAAAGTCAACCCAACCCTCGAAAAAACTGGGGCCTAAGTACATCGGGCCGTTCCGAGTCACGCAAATAGTGAACCCGGTAGCAATACGCTTGGACCTGCCACACAACCTCCGGAGACTCCACCCGGTGTTCCACACCAGCCTCCTGAAACCGGCAACCACCTCCCGATGGCACCCAAGCACGCCACAGCCCGCACCGGTGATGATCGACGGGCAACACCACTTCGAGATAAGGGACATTCTCGACTCCCGCAAGCAACGAGGAACTCTACACTATCTGGTCAGGTGGAAACACTTCCCCCACCCGGAATGGGTGGCGGCGCACAACGTTAACGCGCCTGACCTGACCAGAGCATTTCACCGGGCATACCCCGACAAACCGCAACCA
This sequence comes from Candoia aspera, assembly GCF_035149785.1. Classification (NCBI taxonomy): domain Eukaryota; kingdom Metazoa; phylum Chordata; class Lepidosauria; order Squamata; family Candoiidae; genus Candoia; species Candoia aspera. The sequence continues at coordinate 111,796,290 of NC_086156.1, read as the reverse complement.
AGGTCAGCAAAACCAACCCCCCCCCCGCATGCGCCCCCCGCCTCCCGTGCCCCAAGGGAAAGGGCCCCCCCAAGCCCGCGACTTGTGTGGACCTCCCCCCCCCGGGACTCACTCCCCCCGCCCCGGGCCCACGGGGTGGTGACAAACCTTCGCCAGCACCCTCCCCCCACCCCCCGGCCACGGGGGAGTGGCAAGCAAGTCAACAGGGCAACCTGGGGGCAACGCCCAGGAGACACAACAAAGGCGACGCACTTTAAATAAGAAAAAAGAAGGGCCCTACCTAGAGCTGAGAAGCCACGCCTCTCTCCTCGCCGAACTGAGCCAAACAAACAGGGTGTGGCTGGAGCATGCGCACGCCAGGTCAGGACCCGAGCATGCGCACCATGGACACACCCTGGGAAGGCACGTGGTAGAGGGAGGAGCAAAGGGAGGGGCGACAACTACTCCGGCGGGAACTTTGGAAAAAAAAAAAATGTGGCGTTTTGACAGCTCCACGGGGAAAACCCAGAAAACCGGGGGGGAACACTATTCGAAAAGGGGGCAGTATGTCATGAGTGCTGTTGAGCTAAAGTCATCAGCGCAATGGCACACATGACAATGGCAAGGAAATAGGTGAAGGGGTACAAGATAAGTAGCCATCAACCCACAACGACTAACGGCCAACAAACAATAGCTAAACGGATCACGGAGCACACCCAAGCCATCAGCGGCAATACAACGGGGATCGCCCAGCTGAAAGCAATCAGCAGAGGAATGGGAAACCTGATGATGGGCGATCCCGGAAACCCTCACCCACCGGCAGGGCAACGTATTGGACAAAGGGGGGTGACGTGACCGTGAGCGAGGGGGCGCTGACCGGCGCGGGGTATTTAAACCCCGCACCGGCGCGCTCCTGTCACTCTCAGCTTTTTTCTACCGACGCTGTACCTGCCCTGCAAATAAACCAGAGCCTGATCCGCGAACCAGTGTCTGAGTGTTATTCAGAGGTAGGCAGCACATGAGAGAGGGCTTCTGGGAACGGAAGTACATAATTTGCAACATTGCGCTCTCCTGCCCCTGCCCAGATGAGGGAGAGACCTGCAGGAGTCAGGGACTGAGCACATCTTGAGTTACAAGGAAAGAGGAATGAGCAACAGGTAGGAAATGATTTACCTGAGGATTGTTGGTGTCATTGAGAGAACTGAAGGGGATTGAACTGCTTCATATATCGAGGAAGAATTTAGGATAATGAAACCATATTTCTTCCTCTAAGTAAATTTTAACTTTTTAAAGAAATATCCAGTTTATTCTCCTGCCCTGAGATTTCCTTTGTCTCCCCTACCAAAGTGCTAAGCCAGTTTCTCACTGTTTATTCCATGATCAGCTCTGTGCTTCCACTTGCTGTGATGGAGATTTCTCAGTTCTAGTACACAAATTCAACCTTCTGGGGCTGAGCTGACTTGCAGAGACGCTCTGACCAATGGCAGGTTTTTCCCTGGCTTCAGATTCACTTCCTGTCACTGTGTAGCTTTTACAATAATAGACTGCCGTGTCTTCTGGCTTCAAGTTGTCCATTTGCAAATAGAATTGGCTTTTGGAGTTGTCCCTGGAGGTGGTGAAGCGTCCCTTCGCTTTGTCTGAGTAGTTAATATCATTTGAATTGGGGCTTATGTATGACAACCATTCCAGGCCTTTTCCGGGAGCCTGTCTGACCCACCTCATGTAACAGCACCCAAAGTCGAAGCCGGAGGCTTGGCAGGAGAGACGGAGGGACTCTCCAGGCCTTCTCACGTCCCCTCCGGACTCCACTAACTGGACCTCTGACTGGACACCTACAAAGAAAGGTGTTTGGGTGAAATCTCCTGTATACAAGCAGAACACATGGAAAGAACCTGAATAGGGCGGAAACGATTACCGCTGAGGACTGCTAGGAAGGACACCAAGTTCAGCCACAGGATCATTTCTCCTGCCTCTAAGGAATGGAGGGAAATTGACAAGAAAGGATTCAGGAAAGTTCACAAACTTTCTGTTGGTGGGTGTAGCCTGAAAGTGGAAACCATGGGGCTCCTTTATAGAGGAAATTTTGACCCGATTTACATATCATTTCGGATAAAAGAGCTCCTCAGGGCATTGATGTCACAGATTTCCTTGCACACACCTTGCCCCAGTGATTTTCACATAATTTTCCAGTGCTAAGAAAAGTGAAGGCAGCGTTGTTGTTGTTTTTGCTGTGAATACAAAGGCAAGTTTATTTCAGAGTAATTAAAACAAAGACATGCAAAATTTCACCACTTTTCAAAAGCAATTGACGGTAACAGAACAAGTTTGCACTAAGGATTTTTGAAAGAGACACATTAGAGATAGAAGATGCAAAGAAGAGGACATCTGTCTGCAGGAAAATATTTCATTTTTTTCCTTTTAACCATGCCCTTTGGAAGAAACCCAAAAGAACTGAATGCTGTCCCAGCCATGAGGCACAATTTGTAGCTCAGATCTTAATCCAAGAAATCAAAGAGAAAGAAGAAACAGATCGAGCCTGTGGGGTGTTCTTTGCTTAGTAGATTGGCTTTGAACTTGGCAGTGGTGTGGATTCAATATATTGCTTGTTTGTGTTGGTATTTGTGTGGTGTTTTTATCATTTCCTAGTTGCGCAGAGTGGCTTCGGCAAGGACATGATGGGGAGCCATACAAATTGAAATAAGAATAAGAATAACAGCAATAGTAGTACTAATGCCAATTTTAATAAAATGCCTGCAAATACACTCTCTCTGTGGACTGGGAAATACTAACAAATATCTTCATATTCCCCAAAGGGATCCGTTGCTCTCTATCTAGCAGAGTGCATCTGTTGTTGACTCAGACATGGCTTCACAGTGAGGAATGGAGCCTCCTGGGATGTGAAATGTTCTTGAGACCTTTTCAGTGAACGATTATAGGAAATAACAGAAAAAGGAACGAGGCCTCCCAAATGAGGCCACCTCCAATGACACTTGTTTTATCTCCCTACCCCACCCCACCTCACGCACAGGCAATGGGATTCCGTGTGGCAACGCTGCCCCCTGGTGTGAGAAGTGAGGAGGGGAGGCTTCTAGTAATTCTCCAAGGAGGCTCTTTGGGCAGAGATTTCCTCAATATGTCTATGGGCATTTGGATTACTTATGAGGATTATTCCAAATTTCATTTCCTGCCCTCTGCCATGATACTAAATCACTACATCCCATTCCAGTATTTTTTTCCTTTTTTTAAAATAAGAATGTTATTAGATTTAGCACAAAGATAAAAACTACAAAACAGCAAAAAAACTACAAAAAGAAAAAAGAAAAAGGAAAACACTAAAAGAATTTGGAAACACAAAAAGAAAAAAAAAATTAAAGACTACATAAAGAGGTGACTTCCAAGTTTTAACAGCAAGAATAAACAACCATTTTCCATAATCAATCCCTTAGGTAAAGGTAACGGTTTCCCTTGATATTAAGTCCAGTCGTGTCTGACTCTAGGGGGCAGTGCTCATCTCCGTTTCAAAGCCGAAGAGCCGGCGTTTGTCTGTAGACACTTCCGTGGTCATGTGGCTGGCATGACTAAATGGAACGCCGTTACCTGCCTGCCGAAGCAGTACCTATTAATCTACTCACACTGGCATGTTTTCGAACTGCTAGGTTGGCAAGAGCTGGGACTAGCAACGGGAGCTCTCCCCGTCACGTGGATTCGAACGGCCGACCTTCCTATCGGCAAGCTCAGCAGCTCAGCAGTTTAACCCTTACTCTGTATTAAACCCAAATCACGTTATTTCTATAAATCATTCTATTAGCCCATTATAAAAACCACTAAATGCATTTGCTCCTTCTCCTTATATTACAAGAAAAGAAGGAATACAAACCTCCTAATCAACTTCCCCCACGAAGATAACATTTATTTAATTATTTCCTTCCTACTAATTCTAAAATTCTCTGTCTGCTATACTAGAGATCAAACTAAAAGGTATATAAATTGTCTCCCATTACAGTTGATAATACAATTATAATAATCTTAATCATATTATGCCTAAAACCAAGCAGTTCTTATACCTTATTAAACCTAATCCAAATCATTAAAGAGAAGGAAATTCAAACAAGCCCTAAAAGCTATCCAGATAAACACTTATTCAAATAACACTTATTTACTTATTTAGCATTTACATATCCCCACAATAAACCCAGAGCTTTTATCATAAAGAAATCAGACAGCCCCATTCCAATATTTTTCCTGAAGCCAGATTACCTTATAAACAGGGAAGGTGAGACTGGAATCTTTGGGCCATATTACTAATTCTTTTGTTTCCTTCCAGCAAACTCTGTGATTGGGTACCTGGAACAAAAGAGTCTTAATGTTCTCACCAGCTGGCTGACTTCCTCTTCTCAATTAAAAAAATAAAAGAAATCCCTCAGTTATGGACTGAATATGAAACAAATTGGAGCAAAAGTATTGCATTTGTCTTTCCTCTCAATCCACCCCCTACATGCCAAAGGAGTTGGCTGGAAAATGGTTACAAAATCAGAAATGTTAATTTATAAATATAAATTGGGTCTTGATGTAGTAAATTAGATTGGAAATTACAGATTCAAAGAGCATCATTTCCATTTGGGGACATTAACTCTTTGGTTCTACTCAGGCAGGATAGGTGGGGGGATATTGGGAGGCAAAGGAATCTGGAGGGAAAGGGATGCACTTCCAGATTCAGCACAAATGCAATACAGTAAAAGACATGTCCAGAGTTAACTGTGAAATTTACACTGTCTGAAGTTTTCAGAAAAAAGGGGGGAAATGGTGGATTGAAATCCAAAAGAAGGGAGGGGGAGTGCTCCCTCCACATCTGGGCAACCCTCCGTGGAGCTCACTGCAATGTGTCACTCTACTTTATGAATGCTGCTGCCCAGAAAGGGAATAGTATTGCAGATGAGGTCTGATCACAGCCGAGTAGCATGGAATCCTTGCTGCCTGTGATCTGGGCTCCTGAGTTGTGGGATCCACCCAGAGATAGCACGGCTCTCTTCCAGAACTCCTGCTCTATGTCTCTCTCATGGTTAATGAAGCATCCCAGGTCCCTTTCACAAGTATGGTTGCCAAGGCAGATCTGCTCCATCTTATTTTGTGTCTTGAATTTTCCAACCCAGATGCTGAACTTACATCTTTTCCCCTGTGAAATGCCATGCTATTCCTTTCAGTCCATAGTTCAAGTCGGTAAAGATCTCCCTTTTTAAAATTTTATCACCTTCCTAGATTATTACCCACCCATCCTACCTTTGGGTTAACAACAAACTTGATAAGTGATCTCTCCGCTCCCACTTCCAAGTGATTGAGAAAAGAATTGAACAGCAGTGCCATTCTACTAAAAAAATTTCCTCCAAGATCAAATGGAACCCTCCACTTAATGACACTTAATGAGATATCTTTGCATGTGGTCTTTGTATGTCCATCAATCCCGGCTCAGACAGACGTCTGTTTCTCAGAAAGACATAGAGAGGGAGACCCTCTGACGCTTCATATATTTAAGGGAGAAGAATGTTGTGCAAATTGCTTCAGGGGCTTGGAGTTTCAAAAGACACCTCCTAAATCAAATCCCAGGCTCAAAATTCTTCCAAAGGGGAGGAGAGGTTGGAAGGGGGTCCTGAGCTCCAGAAGGAGGTCCTCAGAGAACGGTGGGGATGGACCCAAGCTGCTCCTGCATTAGCTCGCAAGAACTAGGGCTGTGAATGTCATTCTTTGGGGGAGGAGGGGAGACAGTTTCCCCAAAACTCCTAGAATATGACTCTGCAGAATTGACTTGAGAATCCCTAATCCACATTCCCATGCTATTAAAAGTATAATGACATGACCTCTTTTACGCTACATTTTCCTTCTGTTTTTATACCTTACTTTCTGGCTTCTGCCCCCTTCCTCGGCGTCACACCACACCCTTGGGTTCTTAGAGCATCCTTACTTTATTACCTGGCTACATCTGTATTGTTAGCAGAGGAATATGATTTTAAACAGATTTAACTTTTCAGATGCATGCATGCTGGTGTGTGAGTGTCTCTGTGTGTGTTTGTGTGGAGAGAGAGAGAGAGAAATATCTACACAGACTTAGACACACTCACACAAAGAGGGAGAGGGGCAGATCTGGGTCTCAACAAAGAATAAATAAGGGTTGAACCACAAAACCAGTAGAAGATTTAAGAATTCTAATTAACAAATACAATTTTGTATTTCTAGAGTTTTTTGACAGCATAATTTGTGGGCACCTTGCCTTTGCCATGTCTCAGAAGCTTTTGTTTTGTTTTTCTTTTTAACTATTCAGATTATTTTCTTTGCTGAGATGTTCCAGTTTCCTCCCATAAAAACGGAAAACAGCTCCCACAATGCCCAGGCCAAGATCAGTTCTTTGTCCCTCTTGGCTCTCAGGTAGCTTTCTCAGGTCCCTCTCAAGACTCCTGGGAACATGCAACCTTCTGGGGCTGAGCTGACGTGCAGAGCGGCTCTGAGGAAGGGAAGGTTTTTGCCCGGCTTCAGACTCACTTCCTCTCAGTGTGTCCCTCACACAGTAATAGACTGCCGAGTCCTCTGGCTTCAGGCTGTTCATTTGCAAATAGAGTTGGCTTTTGGAGTTGTCCCTGGAGATGGTGAAGCGTCCCTTCACTTTGTCCGAGTAGGGAGTACCGGAACCAGAGGTTATGTAAGCCACCCATTCCAGTCCTTTTCCAGGGGCCTGCCTCACCCAGCTCATCCAAGAGCTGCTGAAGGTGAATCCAGAGGCTTGGCAGGAGAGACGGAGGGACTCCCCAGGCCTCCTCACGTCCCCTCCAGACTCCACCAACTGGCCCTCAGACTGGTCACCTACAAAGAAAAGTGTTTTTGTGAAATCTCCTGAATACAAGCAGAACACATGGAAAGAACCTGATTAGGGTGGAAACGATTACCTCTGAGGACTGCTAGGAAGGACACCAAGTTCAGCCACAGGATCATTTTTGTTCCCTTAAATGAATGGAGGAAATTGACAGGAAAGGTTTCAGGAAAGTGCACAAACTTTGTGTTGGTGGGTGTAGCCTGACAAGGGAAACCATGGGGCTCCTTTAATGAGGAAATTGTCTGTTGATTTGCATATCTCTTGGGATAAAAGAGCCCCTCCATTCATTGACCTATAGACTTCTTTGCACCCACATTTCACAAATGATTTTCAAGTGATGTTCCAGTCCGAAGAAAGGTCAAGACAGTCCTTTCTTTAATTGTGAGTAAATAGGCGGAAGGGCAGTTTTCCACTGGAGTAAGTGGAGTGAAATCTGACTGAAGCTCATCATTTCAAGACAGGGTTTTAAGGTGAGAGAAAGAAATAATGCACTGAAAATTCCTTAAATGGCTGTGCTAGAGACTGAACGTGAAAAGAAAGACACATCGGAGTCCAGGACATTTGCTCCACAGCTGTTCCCTTTGACCATGTCCTTCTGAAGAAACCCAAAACAACTGAATACAGACCAAGCCTTAAGGCACCATTATAAGCCACAGTTGAATTACAGATACGCATCCAAGTCTCAAAGCCGGAATCTTAGAAATCACATTGGAAGCCTGAGGGGTGTCCCTTATTAATTGGGGTTTTTAATTCAGCAGTTGCATGGATTTCATATATTAGTTACTTTTTTGTTTGCAATTTCATATGTTCTTTTTATCTGCCATTAGTTGCTCAGAGTTGAATCCCCAAGATGGACAACCATAAAAAATGAGATAAACATTAATGCTAGTAAAAATGCCCCCAAGACACTCACTCCCTGCACTGAGAAATACAAATACATCACTTTGCATTTTCCAAAGAATTCAGTTTGTTCTACAGTAGATATAAAAAGTCTACACACCCCTGTGAAAATGCAGGTTTTGAGATGTAAAAAAATCAGACCATGATAAATCACTTCAGAATTTTTTCCACCTTCAGCATAACATACAACATGTACAATTCAATTGAAAAACAAACTGAAATCTTTTAAGGGGAAAAAATAAAAATAAAGATAAAAAATGAGAATAACATGGTTCTTTCAATTTATATAGCCATCCATCTCAATTTTACCTGACTCTAGGCACCCTACAATAAAACAAATACAAAATACATAATATAAAACAAAACAAAAAAACCCATACCAGCTGGGCATCGTCTAATGTATCTTCCTTACAAAAAAAGATGGACGGTATCCCATGCCAGGGCCCCAGAGTCAAGAACAAAGCCAGGTTTTCAAGGCCTTATGGACGTCCACCAAGGACAGGCCAATCTAATCTCAGAGGGAATGATGTTCCACTGGGTGGATGCCACGTCATAAATGGCTCTCCTTCTGGGGCCCACCATTTCTCTCTGAGGGCAATCTAATCAAACAATATAAAAAAATCATGGTAATACAAGAAGGAATCATGCTGATGGGCTCATCACACATCCAGGTAAAATATAAATGAAAATAGATTCAATGAAAAAATCAATGACCCGTATGAAAGAACTTTGAGAAGGTCTGGCCACCTAGCCCTAGAGCTAGAGTTAGCCTGAACTTCGGAACAAGCATGCAAATCAGGAATTCTGATTCCTTAATCCCAATGTGTAATTCTAAAGAAATTTCAGAGAGCTGAGCTTTTTGGAGTTTGCCATTTCCTTCTTTCAGGATTTGTTTTATTTATTTATTCATTTTCTGACTTTATTTTCTGTCCTGAGATGTCTGTTAAACAAGTCCCACACTGCTTGTGATTGAGATCCACCCTGTCATCCACCTTCCTGTGATGCAGACTTCTCTTTTCCATTCTGATGGGCAAATCCAACCTTCTTTCCTCAACTTGGAGAGCTGTTCTGAGGAGCAGAAGGTATTTGCGTGGCTTCATGCTGACTTCTTTGCGCTGTGTGTCTCGCACAGTAATAGACTGCTGTGTCATTAGGTCTCAGGCTGTTCATCTGCAGATACAGCTGGTTCTTGGCATTGTCCCTGGAGATGGTGAAGCGTCCCTCGACTTTATCCAGATAGTGCATAGGAGTTGAGGAGGTGCCTATGTAGGCAACCCATTCCAGTCCTTTCCCTGGATATGTCTCAGCCAGTACATGCCAGAACTGCCGAAGGCAAAGCCAGAAGCTTGGCAGGAGAGACGGAGGGACTCTCCAGGCCTCCTCATGTCCCCTCCAGACTCCACCAACTGGCCCTCTGACTGGACACCTACAAAGAAAGGTGTTTTGGTGAAATCTCCTGTATACAAGAATTAAGATGGAAAGGACCTGAATATGATAGAAACAATTACCTCTGAGGACTGCTAGGAAGGACACCAAGTTCAGCCACAGGATCATTTTTGCTCCCTCTAATGATTGGAGAGGAATTGACAGGTGAGGATTTGGGAGACTGCAGGAACTTTGTCTTGGTGGGTGAAGCCTGAAAAGAGAAACCACAGGGCTCCTTTAAAGAGGAAATTTTGGCCCCATTTACATATTGCTCAGCATAAAAGAGCCCCTCGGGGCATTGAGGTATAGATGTCTTTCAACAGACCTTTCACATACAGAACATAGGAGAAAGGGCTGTTTAGACTGGAATAAGTAAATCACGTTCTGACAGAAACTCATTTCAAGAAAGAGACACAGAAGGCCTCTGAGAGAGGATCTCTGCAATTCCCAGTGTTGGAGTTTCTTGGCTGTGCCCAGCGGTGGGGAGGGAGTGTCAGGATTAAGGGAATTGAATATATATTAATATAGAAGGAATGGGAAATTAGCTTCATGTAGAAAAGAATTCAACTGAGGAGAGTTGGCGGTATTCAGAGAAACAAAAGGGAATGAACTGAAATATTCATCAAGGAAGAAATCTAGATAATGAATCCGTATATGTTCCTCTCATGAAATTCATTTTTTTAAAAAAAGTTTCCTAGTATATTCTCCTGCCCCAATATTTCATTTTTGTTCCTTTCATGGTTCCCTTTAATTTATACCCAATTTGATTGCATCAGGCTCAAAAGATCCCCCCAAAGCAGCAGACCCCAAGACAGCTTGAGTTCTCATGTTTCCCTATAATGGTTGGGGAGGTGTTTTCTTTTAAACAAAGAAAAAATCTATATCTACAATAGAAATGTGAAACTGCTCAAGACTGTTGCTCCTCATGGGAAGGCCACAACACAGCAATCTCCACCAGGTTTAGTCCTCTGGGAGACAAGGGAGTAGCCATCTTTTTGCTCACGTCACAGAGGGCACCCTTGAAAGGACACCCAGTGCCCCCTAGTGTAACATTGGTGATTTTTACAGGTGGTCTAAGGGTCCAGATGCTTCTGAAATAAAAGTTTGGAATTAATTATCAGAATCCTCCCCATAGGATAATGTTATTAATTTATTTATTTATTTGGTTATTTCTGTTTTTATTTATTTATCAAACTATCAGTTTAACATTATCAAGTGACTCTGGGCAGCATAGAACACAGTGTAAGAATAGTTAATAAATGCTAAACAATTATTTTATTTATTATTAAAAGCATTTAAATCTGTAGAAAACTAAAAAGGAGGAATATTAGGCGAAAATATATGAATAAGATTGGAGCCATAAAATGTCTTTGTTTTGAATTCTTCTTAAAAATGATAGGATGGGTCTTTGAAGGTTGGACACTAGAGGGAACTAGGAGGAACTCAACATTACAACGAAGGAATATGAAGTGTAGGTGTGTGGAAGCAAAAGAATGAACTTACCGATTCAACACAAATGCAGTACATTAAAAGAGACATCAGGAGATACCTGTGAAAATTACATTTCCAGAAATTTTCAGGAAAAAAAAATGACCAATTGAAATCCAAAAGAGAGGAGGGACTGTGCTCCCTCAACGTCTTGGCACCCCTCCTTGGAGCTTACTGCAATGTGTCTCTGTAGTAAAGGAGAACTTTGAAATGTGGAACAAGTGATTAATCCCAGCATGTCGCATGATGTGTTCTGCGTACAAGTTGAATAGGTAGGGTGAGAGTATACAGCCCTGCCGTACTCCTTTCCCAATCTTAAACCAGTCCGTTGTTCCGTGGTCTGTTCTTACGGTTGCTACTTCGTCGTTATACAGATTCCTCAGGAGGCATACAAGATGACTTGGTATCCCCATACCACTAAGAACTTGCCACAATTTGCCATGGTCCACACAGTCAAAGGCTTTAGAATAGTCAATAAAACAGAAAGAGATGTTTTTCTGAAACTCCCTGGCTTTTTCCATTATCCAGTGGATATTGGCAATTTTGTCCCGAGTTCCTCTGCCTTTTCTAAACCCAGCCTGTACATCTGGCAATTCTCGCTCCATGAACTGCTGAAGTCTACCTTGCAGGATCTTGAGCATTACCTTACTGGCATGTGAAATGAGTGCCACTGTTCGATAGTTTGAACATCCTTTAGTGTTTCCCTTTTTTGGTATGGGGATATAAGGTGATTTTTTCCAGTCTGATAGCCATTCTTGTGTTTTCCAAATTTGCTGGCATAGAGCATGCATTACCTTGACAGCATCATCTTGCAAGATTTTGAACAGTTCAGCTGGGATGCTGTTGTCTCCTGCTGCCTTGTTATTAGCAATGTCTAATGGCTGCCTATTCTGACAAACTCAGTCTCACAAGCAGGTGCTTAAGGATAACTGATTTATTGAAAGAATAGTGTGCAAATACAAAGAAAGCTGAGAATGAGCAAAAGCAAGCCAAATACAAACTAAAAACCCTCGCTTCAAACCCAGACCCGCCCTTGCTCCTACTTAGCAACTACCCCCTCCCAGGTGTTAGCAACCGTCACCCACATCGGCCTGAGAAAGTAACCTTGAACAGAGTCAATAACCCAAACATACATTCCACAGTCCAGTAGGGAGATTACAGCCCGGCACGACTGGAAATTTCCACTCAGCAAACACGGATCAGGAAAATGACATGCGAAACGTTACGATGTTTTCAGAACATTGAAACGAGGAACATGACACAATGCTTCTTAAGGCCCATTCAACCTCACTCTTCAGGATGTCTGGCTCTAGCTCCCTGACCACAGCGTCAAAGCTATCCCCGATATTGCTCTCTTTCCTATACAGGTCTTCTGTATATTCTTGCCATCTCTTCTTGATCTCTTCTTCTTCTGTTAGCTCCTTGCCATCTTTGTTTTTGATCATACCCATTTTGGCCTGGAATTTACCTCCGATGTTTCTAATTTTCTGGAAGAGGTCTCTTGTCCTTCCTATTCTATTGTCTTCTTTCACTTCCAAGCATTTTCTTGTTTAAAAATGATTCCTTATCTCTTCTGCCTAACCTCTGGAAATTTGCATATAATTGGGCATATCTCCCCCTATCACTGTTGCCTTTTGCTTTCCTTCTTTCTTGGGCTACTTCTAATGTCTCAGCAGACAGCCATTTTGCCTTCTTGGTTTTCTCTTTCTTTGGGATGTATTTTGTTGCCGCCTCCTGAACATTGCTGCGAACTTCTTCCATAGTTCTTCCGGGACCCAAGTCCAGTCCCTTAAATCTGTTCTTCACCTCCACTGCATATTCCTTAGGAATATTAGTGAGCTCATATCTAGCTGATCTGTGGGTCTTCCCTAATCTCTTTAGTCTGATCCTAAATTGTGCAAGAAGAAGTTCGTGATCTGAACTACAGTCAGCTCCAGGTCCTGTTTTTACCGACTGTATAGATGTCCGCCACCTTTGGCTGCAAAGGATGTAGTCAATCTGATTTTGGTGTTGTCCATCTGGGGAAGTCCATGTATAAAGCCGTGTCTTAGGTTGTTGGAAGAAAGTGCTTGTTATGCAGAGTGAATTGTCTTTGCAAAATTCTACCTGCATTAACATACATACATACATTAACATACCTTCCTTCTCGTTTGGAGGACACACAGAAGAACTGGATGCTGGTACAATTTATAAGTCGGAGCAGAGTGAGAGTAATATTTTCCCTCCAGCAAACTTTCTGATTCAACACCTATAACAAAAGAGTCCTAAAGTTCTTACTAGAGGGCTGATATCTTCTTCTCAGGTAGCATATACACAAAAGAAATCCCTCTGCTACGGAAGTAGAGGAAACAAACTGGAACAAAAGGATTGCATTTATCTTTGTCCTTTCATTCCCCCTGCTATGCTCTATTGTAGATGGCTGGAAAATGGACACAGAAACACAACGGTTAATTTTACAATGAATTAGATCTTGGTGAAATACATTATATCCCCCAGTCAGATATACATTCGGTTTTCAAAAGCACTTTTTCCTATCTGGAGAAACTTATTCTTTTGTCCTAACAGGCAAGGCAGATTGGGAGATTATGGGAGGTCAAAGTGTGTGGGAACTTCCGGGGAAGAGATGGTGAACTGAGGACCAGAGTGGAGTGAATAGTGGGCGTGTAGACCAACTCTTCATAATTCCTCTCTGGATAAGGAGACGACTTGAGATCACCCACATGTCCTCCAGAGAGTGGCTCCTCATGAGGAGGCCACAACACAGCAGTCTCCACCAGGTTTAGCCCTCTGGGAGAGAAGGGAGTAGCCATCTTTTTGCTCAAGCCACAGACGGCACCTTTGAAAGGACACCCAGTGCCCCTGAGTGTAACATTGGTGATGCCCCTATCACCTCTCTTTTTTATTCTAGTCCTAGAAGTCCTGAATAGAGATATAAGAGGTGACGGTCAAATAAAAGGAGTAAAAATTAATATATATATATATAAATTAAAAACATTTGCAGCTGACCTAGTATTTGTATAACAAAATCCCCAAGATTCTATGGAACATTTGTTGAAGAAATTAAAGGAATTTGGAGAATGGCAGGATTTAAGGTAAATAAACAAAAAATGAAAACATTGAGTAAAAAGATTACTCAAAAACAAGAAACTGTAATAACTAAATCAGGTTTTACAATAGGAAAAAAAAGATTAGATAATTAAAAGTAATATTATGAACATTATTGATAATATATTATTTTGAAATAATTATTGGAAAATCTGGAAGGAAATAAAAATTGATATGGAAAAATGGGGAAAGTTAAAACAATCTTTGCTAGGAAAGATATCCATAATTAAAATAAATGTATTACCGAAGATGATATTTCTTTTCCAAACATTACCAACAATAATCAATGAAATAATATTTAAAATATGGCAAAAAGATATCTCAAATTTTATTTGGCAAGGAAAAAGACAACAAATTAAAATTAATTTTTTACAAGATGCTAAAGAAAGAGGAGGGTTGGGGTAACCAGATCTTAAATTGTACTTTGAAGCTTTTTGCTTTCTGGGGATAAGAGAATGGTTAATGTTAGAAAATCCAAACCTTCTACAGCGAGAGGGACATGAACTTAGATGTGGGTGGCTGCATCTATTTCGAATGAAAAAGTAAAAATGAACAAAGAATTGAGAAATCATACTATTAGAAAAGTATTATTGAGGGTTTGGGATAAATATAACAGTAGATTATTACCAAACATACCAATGTGGATATCGCCACAAGAAGCTTTTGCAAGGAGGGAAAGTTTAGGTGATAAGATAAAATGGTTAAGATATAAAGATCTGATCAAATATGAACAAGATACACCTGTGCTAAAAACAAGAGAAGAAATAGGAGGAGAAGGACACCGGTGTCATTGGTTCACATATATGCAGTTATGTGAACAATTTAAATGAGATAAAAATTTATATAACTTAAAAAAAGAAAAAACAGAGATGGAAAAACAGTTATATATAAATAATGAGCATATTATGCCAAAGATGTAGAAAATATTATTTCAATTAAATCAGGAAGGTGAACAGGTCAGAGAGTGTATGATTAATTGGGAAAGAAATTTTGGATATAATATTTTGTTAGAGAACTGGGGGAAAATGTGGACAAAGGGATTTAAACTTACTTTGTGTTATCATTTAAAGGAAAACTTGTATAAAATGATGTTCAGATGGAACCTAACCCCAGAAAAATATGCAAAATTGTATAAAAAACATTTCTTATGCATGTTGTAAATGTTCACAAAGGGAAGGAACATTTTACAAATCACTTTGCCTTCTCCCAGTTGGAATGCAAGAAATGCATGAAAACAAAGGGACAATCTTCTATCATCCCTACATTTGTATATAATTTTGGATAAAGGAGATACACTATCCATTCACATAATATGGATTTTTTTAACAGAATTTTGAAATTTTGGGCAATCCCTTATAGGAGTCAAGACAGGCCTGTTGAATAATTCATACCTAGGATAAAGAGCAAGGTTACATTTGCTTAAATAAAATCCTAGCATTGCCATGTGGAAGTTGAGGGGCAAAATTTCCTTCATCAGAGATCGCAAACAACAAGGTGAGATCATAGGAGCTAATTCAATATTTATTTTCCACTTAATATCCCTGTTGAGCAAGGAGGCTGAGCGATTCCAACCTTTCTCCCACCCGGATGTTACTGGGGAGGACGGCAGGTGGGGAGGCAATTTTCCTGAACCACCTAGAATATGACTTTCCCGGGTACTGACTTGAAACCCCCGATCTACGTTCCTTTGCTATTCTAAGTATTATAACACGACCGCAATTGGGCTACCCTTGGCCTGAGGTTTTTAGGCCTTATTTTCTGACTTCTGCCCCCTTCCTTGGTGTCAGACCACACCACACTCTTGCAGGCCTTGCAGCATCCTTATTTTATTACTACATTTTGACTGCTAGCAGAGGAAAAGGATTTTAAACGTATTTAAACTTCCAAATGCCTATATGTGTCTGCATATGTTCTTGTCTGTGTGTCTGTGTGTGTGTACATATATGTAGTACATCTGTGGAGAGAGGGAGGGGAGTATATATAGACACAGAAACAAATGCACATAAAGAGGGAGAGGGCAAGATCTGCGTCTCAAGAAAGGGTAAATGAGGGTTGAACTTCAAAACCAATAAAAAAATTAAGAGTTCTAATTACTGAATCAATTCTGTATTCCTGATACTTTTTGAGAGCAGAACATGAGAACAATTTCCCTTTGCTGTCCTTCAGGTGGAATATATATATATATATTTTCAATTTATATTCTGTACTGAGATTTGCCATTTTCTTCCTATCCAAATGGAAAACAGATCCCACAATGCCCAGGCCTAGATCAGCAATTTGTCCCTCTTGGCACTCAGGCAGCTTTCTCAGGTCCCTCTCAAGTCCCCTGGGAAAATGCAGCCTTCTGGGGCTGAGCTGACTTGCAGAGCGGCTCTGAGGAAGGGAAGGTTTTTGCCCGGCTTCAGACTCACTTCCTCTCACTGTGTCTCCCGCACAGTAATAGACTGCTGTGTCCTCCGGCTTCAGACTGTTCATTTGCAGATAGACTTGGCTTTTGGAATTGTCCCTGGAGATGGTGAAGCGTCCCTTGACTTTGTCCGAGTAGTAAGTACTGGAACTGGTATACATGGATGCCACCCATTCCAGCCCTTTTCCAGGGGCCTGTCTCACCCAGCTCATGTCATAGCTGCCGAAGTCGAACCCAGAGCCTTGGCAGGAGAGACGGAGGGACTCTCCAGGCCTCCTCACGTCCCCTCCGGACTCCACCAACTGGGCCTCTGACAGGACACCTAAAATAAAAGTTGTTTTAATGAGTTCTCCTTTATGCAAGAATTAAAATGGAAAGAACCTGAATAGGAGGGAAACAATTACCTCTGAGGACTGCTAGGAAGGAAACCAAAATCAGCCACAGGATCATTTTTCCTCCCATTAAGGAATAGAGGGGAATTGACAAGAAAGTATTCAGGAAGGGGCACAAACTGTGTTGGTGGGAGTAGCCTGAAAAGAGACACCCTGGGGCTCCTTTAAAGGGGAAATTGTGGCCTGATTTACATAACGCTCAGCATAAAAGAGCCCCTTGGTGCATTGAGGTATAGATTTCAAGTAAGGGTTTTAAGGTGACAGAAAGAAATCAGGCATTGAAATTTCCTCAAATAGCCATGTTACAGTCCGGAAATGAAGAGGATGGCACATCGGAGTTCAAAATGGTTGCTCCGCAGTGGTTCCCTTGACCACGTTCTTTGGAAGAAACCAAAATGAAGTCAATGCAGACCAAGCCATGAGGCCCAATTAATAGGCCACAGATTGGTTTTACCTACATATCCAAGTCTCAAAGTCGAAATATAAATCATTGGAAGCCTGTATAATGTTTCTTAATGGTTTGGTTTTTAAGTCAGCAGCCATACTGACTACAAATATTGGGGGGGGGGGGGGTTGGGTTGCCATTTTTATGGTCTTCTTACCTGTTTTTAACTGCCCAGAGTTATTTCATACTAAGACTCAAAAAACTCGCTCTCCTACACTTATTCCATGGACTGAGAAACAGAAATAAATGACTTTTCATTTTCCAAACAATTCAGTTTGTTCTATATTTAGCAAAGCACATCTGGTCTCAACTCAGATGTGGCTTCATGGTGAGGGATGTAATCTCTTGGGATGTTAAATTTCCCTGAATTGCCTTCAGTGGTCTCTCAGGAAAATGAGAGTCAAAGTAATGATGCCTCCGAAGTGAGACAAGGCCTGCAGACCCTTCCATTGCTCCCCTCCCCCACCCCCTCCCCCACCCCACATATATGAAAAGTGATTGCATGTGGCAACACTGCCCCCTGGTGGAAAACCTGAGGAGGGGAGGCATCTATTTAACTTTCCAAAGAGATTCCCATTAAGAAATGGGAATTAGGCCTCAAAAGAAATGAAAGAGCTCCAGGAAAGTTAAGCTGGTATAGGGAGTAATCAAAAAACACACTTTTGTTATATGACAGGAAATTCCTTTTGATGGGTTTTTCTATGAGATACTGTATTTTCTTTAGGTCATGTATTCTTATTTTATCTCATAAATATCATGAAATCGTGTAAAAACAACTTGGGAAGGACCACCTCGGTCCTCTAGTACAAACCATCCCTAACTGGTGGGAAGCCAGACCCTCTCTGCAGACCTCCAACCAGAACAGGCTGTTCCAGCCAGATTGAAACAGGTCCCCCTCGTTCTTCCCTCTCCCTCATTTTACTTCAGGCAGACCGGGTTGGAAGGGCTTATCATTGGCCAGAACCTTCTCTATATGAGTTTTGTATTCTCTCTGATATGAGAATAATTCTTAGCACCTCTTGTCCTTCTCCTGCCATTCATTTGAAAAAGGTTTTGCTAAATATGAGACTTAGAGGAAAATATAATTTTATCCTCTTTTTAGTTTTCTTTATTTCTTCATTATTTCTTCCACTTTTCCTAGGTAAATTCTATCTCTACATATGCTGGACCATTTTTGGCCATTTTGTATGGTTCAGTTAAAGGAGAAGCAATAACTGATTATAGAGTCCTCAAGAAAAAAAAGAGGCACTCAGTCAGTCTTCGTTTTTCTCCTAAACTCAGGGCAGGTCCCTCAAGCCCTGGTCACCCCGTGGCTCGACTATTGTAACACACTCTAAGTAGGGCTGCTCTTGAACACTGCCCAAAGTCTTCCAATGGTCCAGAATGCCATGTTGCAAGTCATGGTGGGCTTTTCTCAGTATGCCTGACGAACAGCTTGCTCCACAAGTTCCCTTGGTTGCCAGGGTGATTTTTCTATAAATATGGAGTGCCAATAAAACTAGACTTTTTATCTTTATTCATTTATATTTCAGCTTTCATCATCACCCATCTCACTTGAAGAGCATCTCTGGGCATTTTACGATAAAGGTTCATGTGATGTAGACTAAGCCATTGAAAATGATATTCATAGCACAATCGTTGAAGGTCCGCACGTCACAAAATCAAGAAATTTGTTTATAACCAACCTTTTGCCAAATGGCTGAGAAAGATAATCAATCACTTTGCCTTCTCCCAGTTAAAATGCAAGAAATGCATGAAAACTGAAGGACAACCTTCTATCATCCCTGAATTTATATATGATTTTGGATAAAGGAGATACACTATCCATTCACATAATATGGATTTTTTTTTTAAAGAATTTTGAGATTTTGGGCAAGTCCTTATAAGAGTCAAGACAGGAATGTTGAATAATTCGTACCTGGGATAAAGAGCAGGGCTACATTTGATTAAATAGAAATCTGGGATTGCCACGTGGAAGTTGAGGGGCTGATTTTCCTTAATGTCAGGGTCAGTCTCGCTTCGCAATAAGACACAGAGTCACTTAATGGGTATTAAGGATTTCTGGTTTATTGGAATGATGGCTGACAGAACAAAAAACAGCAACGGGGGTGGTGGTGTGGAGGTGCCCCTTTTATACCCTCTTGTAGTGCCCCGGGCTCCTCCACCCTGCATTGTCCCAATCCCTCTTGATGGGACCCTTGATGGCTGCCTGGGCGTTTTCCCGGTGTCTTCCTTTGTTTCCTGGATTCGGTTGTGTCTTCCAGGGCACCAGGTGCGGCTTATCTCCGTTCGTCCGATGTCCTTCTTTTCAGCTGTCTATGGGTCCATGGGTGTGGGTGCTTTTGGGTGCTTGTGTTAATCCCTGGTTTAATTATCTCCTTCCTCTATTTCTTAATGATCATGATCTACGTTGTGAGGCTCTTTGTGCCTTGCAACGAGGTCATGACACTTAATCACAGATCAAAAACTACAAGGTGAGAGCATAGGAGTTATTTTAATATTTATTTTCCATTTAAATTTCCTGTTGAGCAAAGAGGCTGAGCAATTACAATCTTCCCCCCACCCGGAAGTTAGTGGAGGGGATGGCAGGTCGAGGCATCCCTGGGTGGGGAGGGGGTGGCAGCAGGACCTGCCAGGCAGCTACCAAAGGCTTGAAGAGAGTCCAATCTCAGCAGACCCAGGAGGCTTTTGTAAGAGGATCACTGCAATTCCCAAAGTTTTGGTTTCGTGACTCTACTCGGCATTAGGGAGGGAGTCTCAGGATTAAGGGAATAGAATACGTATTAATATAGAAGGAATGGGAAATGAGCATCATGTAGAAAATAATTTAACTGAGGAGAGATGGCAGTATTCAGAGAAACAAATGGGAATGAATGGAAATATTCATCAAGGAAGAAATGTAGGTAATGAGTCCCTATTTGTACTCTCAAGAAATTTTAACATTTTTATTAAAAAAACAAAAAGCTTCTTAATACATCCTCTTGCCCTAATATTTCCTTCTTATACCTGTCATGGGTTCTTTTTAAATTATCCCCAATTTGATTTTCTCAGGCTCAAAAGATTCCCCCAAAGCAGCAGAACATATGACAACTGGAGTTTTTGTATTAATTAATTTCATTCATTCATTTCCTGTCCTGCGTTTAGTTTTATTTTTTTTGTTAATAACTCAAGTCAGTGATCATACCAAATGCTCCCTCCTCCTCCTCTTTTCCCTATGACAGCAACCCTGTGAGGCGGGTTGGGCTGACAGAGAGCGCTTGGCCCACGGTCACCCAGCTGGCTCTCAGGCCTCAGGCGGGGCGAGAACTCACGGCCTCCTGGATTCTAGCCCATTTCCTTAACCACTAGACCAGCCTGGCTCTCCCTATAGGGGGTGTTGTGGTGTTTTATTTTAAACAAACAAAGAAAACATATCTAAGGTACAAAAGTGAAACTTACAAATTTCTCTGTTAGTGTTCTCTAGGGCTATTAATTAATATCCTATCTTATAGCCTATATTACTAAAGAGACAATATCATACAGTGTTACCTAATATTACTTTGCTATACTCTATAATATTACTTTTATCCTATACTATTGACTGAATCAGCTTGGAGAGCGGCTCTACAGAAGGGACGGTTTTTGCCAGGCTTCAGACTCAGTTCCTCTCACTGTGTTTCCTGCAAAGTAATAGACTACCGTGTCCTCTGGCTTCAGCCTGCTCATTTGAAGATACAGCTGACTGCGGGAATCGTCCCTGGAGATGGTGAACCGCCCATTGACTTTATCTGAATAATAAATTGGAGATGAGTGTCTACTAATCACTGCCACCCATTCTAGTCCTTTCCCTGGGGCCTGTCTCACCCAGCTCATCCAATAGCTGCTGAAGGTGAAGCCGGAGGCTTGGCAGGAGAGACGGAGGAACTCTCCAGGCCTCCTCACGTCCCCTCCGGACTCCACCAACTGGACCTCATACTGAACACCGAAAAAGAAAGGTGTTTTGGTGAAATCTCCCGTATACAAGCAGAACACATGGAAAGAACCTGAATAGGGAGGAAACAATGACCCGGATCATTTTTGCTCCCTCTAATGAATAGAGGAGAATTGATAGGAAATGATTCAGGAAAGTGCTCCAACTTTGGGTTGGTAGGTTTAGCCTGAATGGGGAAACCATGAGGCTCCTTTAAAGAGTAAATGATGCCTCAATTTACATATTGCTTGGGAGAAAAATGCCCCTGAAGACATTGACTTGTAGATTCCTTTGCACAAACTTACATTTCTGATATTCCAATTATATTCCAGTTCTAAGTAAAGTGATAGCAGGCTTTTTTTTTTTTTTTTTATTCTGTTTATTCAGTGGAGAAAGAAACACATGCAAAATTTCACCACTTTTCAAAAATAATTCAGGTTTATAGAGAATATACTTGCATGAACTCCACTTTAAAGAAACCCATCAGAGACAGGATATAAAAAGGCTAGTATAACTCAGTTAGGAAGTTTGCTACTCCATTGCTTCCTTAATGTTTCCTTCTTTCTTTGCTAATTGGAATACCCCACATAAATGAAATGGTGATTAAGAATTGAGGAACAATTTGTAAGCCACCGTTGTTGGGTCCACCCAACTCACAAAGTCAGAGTCAAATAAATCACATTATGGCCAGATACACCCTCTCCACTGAATGAGAACGAAAAGGAATAACTCCCTTTGTATTGGCCAAAACCAAAAAAAAAAGTTTTCGTCTTTGTTTAAAAAATCACATCTGTTTTAAACTCCAACATGGCTTCACAGTGAAGATTATGAGAAGTGAATTATTTTGAGATCCTTTGAGGGAACTTTGAAGCAAGTATCAGAAGATATAATCAATATTTGAAATGGGATGATATTTCTGCAGACTGGTTCCATTTCCCTGACCCCCTCTCCCCCTTTGGCAATACTGCCCTCTGCTGTAAGTGAGGAGGCAATCCCCAAAGAGATCCTTTGTCGATGAGTTAATCGATGCATCTTCTGTGGCTGGGGGAGTCTCAGTTTTTCTCCTAAACTCAGGGCAGGTCACTCAAGAACTGGTCACCCCGTGGCTCGACTACTGTAACACACTCTAAGTAGGGCTGCCGTTGAAGACCGCCCAAAGTCTTCCAATGGTCCAGAATGCCATGTTGCAAGTCATGGTGGGCTTTTCTCAGTATGCCTGATGAACAGCTTGCTCCCCAAGTTGCCTTGGTTGCCAGGCTGATTCCAAAGGTCAGATCACTCCTGCCCTGGTCGCCCCATGGCGTGATTGTGAAATTTATCCGCGGCTCAGAGAAAAGAAGGATGGCAGCAATTCGCTTTCTAAAGATTCCCTCTCATGCTTCTGCTTTGTTCTTTGGCATGTGACAATGATCCTTCCTTTATCACCCTCTTTTAGTTTCCCTGGATGTCTGAGGTTTTCAATAGTGTGAGATAAAAAAATGACTCCATTCGTTTTGGTTTAATGTTTATTTAATTTATTAAAAAAAACATGCACTTCTTCTCTGTCTCCAAACTTTGGGAACCATGTTTGTTATGACCACCCCAACTTGTTTTTCTCCTTTCTTTCCTCCCAAAAGCTTCTGCTGCAATTGAGCAGAGAAACATGAAAACAAGCCAACAACATCCACCTGCCCCCCTATTGCAAAAATCCGGGTAATTGAGGGAACCAAATTATTCACTTGGAGGAAAAAAATGGAACCCTGTCTCTTCATATCTGCCTGCTTGATTCTCTTTGCAAATCCAAGCAAAACTGGAAGCAGAAGGAAAAAAAGAACAAGCAAAGAGTGTGTCAGAATTCAAGTCTCTTTCTGGAATTCGGCCACTTTCTTCTTTCAAGGCCCCCATTCCCTCCACTGTCCTCCCCACTGGCCTGTCTGGAGGCAAGATGTGCTTCAGACCATCCAGGGACTCCTGGCTCTGCCCAATCCCTTCCAGGCTCCCTTTTGCAGAGGCCTGTAAGGAGGGAGTCTCCCCTCTCCCCCCACCCTGCTTCAGCCTTCTCTTTCCCTCAAAGAACACACAGGGGCTGCAGGGCCAGTGTCCTGCTCAGCAACTCAAAGGTACCCTGCGAAAACTCTCCTCTTTCATTCATGAAATTCACGGATCAAACGTGTGGATGGAGGCAGCTCCAGACAACGGGGGTTTCTGTTTGGCTCCAGGCTGAGCTCCTCTCATCTTGTAATGTTTAACGAAAATGCTATTAGCAGGCAAGCAAGGTTTTGAAGTTGGTCCTGGCCTCCCTCTTCTAGCTCTGTCGCTGCCTTTTTTGTGCTTGTGGGTTCTTTCAGAAGAACTTTTTGTGATTTTTTTTTTTTTTTTTGGTATAGTCTTTAACAAATTCAATGTACCAGTTCAAAGTGTGGTTCATGGATGAACTTGCAGAGCAGCTCTGAGCAATGGGAAGTTTTTGCCAGGCCTCAGACTCACTTCCTCTCACTGTCTCCCGCACAGTAATAGACAGCCGAGTCCTCCGGTTTCAGGCTGCTCATCTGCAGATAGACTTGGCTTTTGGAGTTGTCCCTGGAGTTGGTGAAGCGTCCCTTGACTTTGTCCAAGTACTAAATGGTACCAGAATTGTAGGTTATCCATGCCACCCATTCCAGTCCTGTTCCAGGAGCCGGTCTGCACCCAGTAACTTCTGAAGGTGAACCCGGAGCCTTGACAGGAGAGACGGAGGGACTCTCCAGGCCTTCTCACATCCCCACCGGACTCCACCAACTGGCCCTCAGACTGGACACCTACAAAGAAATGTGTTTGGGTGAAACCTCCTGTATACAAGAACAGCAAATTGAAGCAAATTCTATAGAGAGGTCAGAATTACCTCTGAGGATTACTACTAAGGACACCAGGTTTAGCTACAGGATCATTTTTGCCCCTGCTAATGAACAAAGGGGAAATACAGGACAGGATTCAGGAAAGGGCACAAACAATGTGCTGGTGGGGGTAGCATGAAGGGGAAACCATGGGGCTCCTTTGAAGGGGAAATGGTGTCCTGATTTACGTATCGCTCTGGATAAAAGAGCCCCTCGGGGCATTGGGGTTTGATTTCTTTACACACAGCTTTCACATATGAATTTGAATGGATGGAAACATCTCAGAACAATCAAGAATTTAACTGAGGAGAGATGGCGGTATTCGGAGAACCAAATGGGAAATGAACTGAAATATTGATCAAGGAAGAAATGTAGTTAATGAGTCCCTATTTGTACCTCTCAAGAAATTATAACGTTTATATATATAAGCTTCCTAGTACATTCTCTTGCCCTAATATTTCCTTCTTGTACCTGTCATGGGTTCTTTTTAAACTATGCCCAATTTGATTGCCTCAGGCTCAAAAGATCCCCCCAGAACAGCAGAACCTATGACAATTGGAGTTTTTGTATTAATTCATTTCATTCATTCACTTTCTGTCATGGTTTTATTTTTATTTATTTTTTATTAATAACTCAAGGCAGTGATCATAGCAAATACTCCCTCCTCCTGCGATTTTCCCTGCGACAGCAACCCTGTGAGGCGGGTTGGGCTGAGAGAGCGCTTGGCCCACGGTCACCCAGCTGGCTGTCAGGCCTCAGGCGGGGCGAGAACTCACGGCCTCCTGGATTCTAGCCCCTTTCCTTAACCACGAGACCAGCCTGGCTCTCCCTATAGGGGGTGGGGTGATGTTTTATTTTAAACAAACAAACAAAACTTATATAAATACAAAAGTGTAACTTACAAATTTCTATGTGAGTGTTCTCTAAGGCTATAAATTAATATCCTGTCTTATATCCTATATTACTAAAGAGACAATATCATAGAGTGTCACCTATTATTACTTTTCTATACTCTATAATATTACTTTTATGCTATACTATTGACTGAATGAACTTCGAGAGCTGCTCTACAGAAGGGACGGTTTTTGCCAGGCTACAGACTCAGTTCCTCTCACTGTGTCTCCTGCACAGAAATAGACTGCCGTGTCCTCCGGCTTCAGGCTGTTCATTTGCAGACACAGCTGACTGCAGGAATTGTCCCTGGAGATGGTGATGCGTCCCTTGACTTTGTCCAAGTAGTAGGTTTCTCCATCATAATCTACCATTGCAATGCATTCCAGCCCTTTCCCAGGGTCCTCTCTCAGTCAGTGCATGTAGGAGCTGCTGAAGTCAAAGCCGGAGGCTTGGCAGGAGAGACGGAGGGACTCTCCAGGCCTTCTCAGGTCCCCTCCAGACTCCACCAACTGGACAACAGACTGAACTCCTAAAAAAAAAAAGGTGTTTTAATAAGCTATCCTGTATACAAGAATTAAAATGGAAAGCAGCCTTTCCAAGTCCATCATTGCTTTGAACGGTCATTAAGCAATAAGTTGTTAAGTGAGGTATTCCTCTATATTGATGTGGAAGGAACAAGAAAAGAGCAACATGTAGAAAAGAATGAAACTGGGGAGGGGTGGCGATATTGAGAACCAAAGGGGACTGAACTGCAAAATACCTCAAGGAACAATTGTCGGTAAGGAATCCATATTTCTACCTCAGCTTAGATTTTAACTTCTTAAAAAGGGCCCAGTTTATTCCACTGCCCTGAGATTTCCTTCATCTCCCCTTCCAAAGATCTAACCACTGTTGGAAGGAAATCTCATCATCTTCATTCAGAGCTGGGAATAAAAATGCTCAGGCCGTTGTGTGAACAGGTGGAAAGCTGATTTTCGAAGAGCTTGTAGAACAACGGCAGTGGCCACAGTTTGGAATTTCCTGCCATCTCTTTATGTGGACAAGCTTTGCGAGGCTGTTCTAGCCAGATTGAAGCAGGTCCCCCTTGTTCTTCCTTCACCCTCGTTTTACTCTTGCCAGACCGGGTTGGAAGGGCTTATCATTGGGCAAAAACTGCTCTATCCTAGTTCTGTATTCTGTCTGATAAGACAATAATTCATAAAACCTCTTGTCCTTCTTCTACCATTCATTCATGGTGGATGACTGTGGATTTGCTAAATATGAGACTTAGAGGAAAACATAATTTTATCCTCTTTTTATTTTTATTTTTTTCTTCAAACTGTATCCCACTTATTTTACATAAATTCCATCTCTACATTCACAGGACCCCTTTTGGCCATTTCCTATCCTTCAATTAAAGCAGAAGCTGAAACTGAACATACAGTCCTCAGGATAAAAGAGGATCTCAGTGCATTGACCTTCCACCTTTCCTTGAAGGTATATTTCACACAAGAGAGAGGGAAGAGGAGAGGAGAGGAGAGGAGAGGAGAGGAGAGGAGAAATGTCCCTTAATTTACAAATATCCTCAGAGAAAATACTCGCTCTTTCCATTCACATGAGTTATTTCTTTGAAACTGTTTTCATATTATGGGCCAGTTCTTATAGGAGTCAGGACATTGGAGAAAATAAACCGAGTATTTTTTTTATATGTCAAACCATGTCACTAGGATTGGCTAGCACCGGCCAAGAATTATTTAGTAGCTACTTCAGAGACAGAGTGGGAAGTCATAGCTGATTTCAAAAGAAAAAGTATGAGGGATTTTTCTGTACATATGCAGTGTCAATGGAACTAGAGATTTCATTCATTTATATTTGATTTTTCATCATCACCCATCTCACTTGAAGAGCATCTCTGGGCATCTTACGATAAAGGATCATCTGATGTAGACTAAGCTATTGAGAATGATATGCATCGCACATTCGTTGAATGTCCGCATGTCGCAAAGTCAAGAAATCTGTTTATAACAAACCTTTTCCCAAACGGCTGAGAAAGACAATCAATCACATTTTATAAATTAAAACCTAGCATTCCCATGTGGAAGTTCTGGTGTTGATTTTCATAAATCACAGATCAAAATCTATAAGATGAGACCATAGGAGTTATTTCAATATTTTTTTTTCCATTTAATTTTCCTGTTGAGCAAAGAGGCTGAGCGATTCCATCCTTTCTCCCATCCAGAAGTTACTGGGGAGGGCGGCAGGTGGGGAGGGGGTTTTCCTAAACAACCTAGAACATGACTTTCCCTGGAACTGACTTGAAACCCCCGATCTACGTTCCTTTGCTATTCTAAGTATTATAACACGACAGCAATTAGGCTACCCTTGGCCTGATGTTTTTAGGCCTTGTTTTCTGGCTTCTGCCCCCTTCCTTGGTGTCAGACCACACCACACTCTGGCAGGCCTTGCAGCATCCTTATTTTATTACTACATTGCGACTGCTAGCAGAGGAAAATGATTGTAAATGTATTTAAACTTCCAAATGCCTATATGTGTCTGCATACGTTCTTGTGTGTGTCCCTGTGTGTGTGTACATGTATGTAGTACATCTATGGAGTGAGGGAGGGGAGTATATATAGACACAGAAACAAATGCACATAAAGAGGGAGAGGGGAAGATCTGCGTCTCAAGAAAGAGGAAATGAGGGTTGAACTTCAAGACCAATAAAGGAATGAAGAGTTCTAATTACTGAATCAATTCTGTATGTCCTGATAATTTTTGAGAGCAGAACATGAGAACAATTTCCCTTCGCTGTCTTTAAGGAGGATTAAAAAAAAGAAAAGACACTATTCAATTTATATTCTGTACTGAGATTTGCCATTTTCTTCCTATCCAAAAGGAGAACAGATCCCTGAATGCCCTGGGCAAGATCAGCTCTTTGTTCCTCTTGGCACTCAGGGAGCTTTCGCAGGTCCCTCTCAAGTCTCCTGGGAAAATGCAGCCTTCTGCGGCTGAGCTGACTGGCAGAGCGGCTCTGAGGAAGGGAAGGTTTTTGCCAGGCTTCAGACTCACTTCCTCTCACTGTGTGTCTTGCACAGTAATAGACTGCCGAGTCCTCCGGCTTCAGGCTGTTCATTTGCAGATAGACTTGGCTTTTGGAGTTGTCCCTGGAGATGGTGAACCGTCCCTTCACTTTGTCCGAGTAGTAAGTACTGGAACCAGAACCAGAGCTTATCCATGCCACCCACTCCAGTCCTTTTCCAGGGGCCTGTCTCACCCAGACCATGTAGTAGCTGCTGAAGGTGAAGCCAGAGGCTTGACAGGAGAGACGGAGGGACTCTCCAGGCCTCCTCACATCCCCTCCGGACTCCACCAGCTGGGCCTCTGACAGGACACCTAAAATAAAAGTTGTTTTAATGAGCTCTCCTTTATGCATGAATTAAAATGGAAAGAACCTGAATAGGAAGGAAACAATTACCTCTGAGGACTGCTAGTAAGGAAACCAAATTCAGCCACAGGATCATTTTTGCTCCCACTAAAGATTAGAGGGGACTTGACAGGAAAGGATTCAGGAGAGGGCACAGACTTTGTGTTGGTGGGTGTAGCCTGAAAAGAGACACCCTGGGGCTCCTTTAAAGGGGAAATTGTGGCCTGATTTACATATTGCTCAGCATAAAAGAGCCCCTCGGGGCTTTGAGGTATAGATTTATTTCAACACACCTTCCACACATTTGACATGGAAGAAAGGGCAGCTTTACACTGGAATAATTAAAGCTTCTGACAGATGCTCCCCCTTTAATGTAAGGGTTTTAAGGTGACAGAAAGAAATCAGGCATTGAAATTTCCTCAAATAGCCATGTTACAGTCCGGAAATAAAGAGGATGGCGCATCGGAGTTCAAAATGGTTGCTCCACAGTTGTTCCCTTGACCACGTTCTTTGGAAGAAACCAAAATTAAGTCACTGCAGACCAAGCCATAAGGCCCAATTAATAGGCCACAGATCAATTTTACCTACACATCCAAGTCTCAAAGTTGGAATATAAATCATTGGAAGCCTGTATAATGTTTCTTAATGGATTGGTTTTTAACTCAGAAGCCATACTGATTACAAATATTGGGAGGTTTTTGGGTTGCCATTTTTATGGTCTTCTTATCTGTTTTTAACTGCCCAGAGTTAATTCATACTAAGACGCAAAAATCTCGCTCTCCTACACTTATTCCATGGACTGAGAAACAGAAATAAATGACTTTTCATATTCCAAACAATTCAGTTTGTTCTATATTTAGCAAAGCACATCCGTTCTCAACTCGGATGTGGCTTCATGGTGAGGAATGTAATCTCTTGGGATGTTAGATTTCTCTGAATTGCCTTCAGTGGTCTCTCAGGAAAATGAGTGTAAAAGTAATGATGCCTCCGAAGTGAGACAAGGCCTGTAGACCCTTCCTTTGGTCCCCACCCCCACTGCCACCCCCACCCCTCCCCACACATATGCAAAGCCATTCCGTGTGGCAACACTGCCCCCTGGTGGAAAGCGTGAGGAGGGGAGGCATCTACTTAACTTTCCAAAGAGATTCTTGCATTAAGAAATGGTAATTAGGGCTCAGAAGAAATGAAAGAGCTCCAGGGAACTTAAGCTGGTGTATCAAGAAATCCTAATTTTTTGTTACATAATAGGACATTCCTTTTGATGGCTTATTCTATCAGATACTGTATTTTCTTGAGGTTGTGTATTCTTTTTTTTTTTTTCTCCCCTAAATGTCATAAATACAAATGTACATTGTATTAAATATAAATCTAGCATTGCCATGTGGAAGTTGTGGGGTTGATTTTCCTCAATCATAGATCAAAAACTACAAGGTGAGACCATAAGAGTTATTTCAATAGTTTTTCCATTTAACTTTCCTGTTGAGCCAAGAGGCTGAGCAATTACAATCTTCCCCCCACCCGGAAGTTAGTGGAGGGGATGGCAGGTCGAGACATCCCTGGGTGGGGAGCGGGTGGCAGCAGGACCTGCCAGGCAGCTACCAAAGGCTGGAAGAGAGTCCAATCTCAATTGACCCAGGAGGCTTCTGGGAGAGGATCACTGCAATTCCCAAAGTTTTGGTTTCTTGACTCTACCTGGCATTATGGAGGGAGTGCTGGGATTAAGGGAATTGAATATATATTAACATAGAAGGAATGGGAAATGAGCATCAGGTAGAAAATAATTTAATTGAGAAGAGATGGCAGTATTCACAGAAACAAATGGGAATGAACTGAAGTGTTCATCAAGGAAGAAACATAGGTACTGAATCCCTATTTGTTCCTCTCATGAAATTTAAACTTTCTTTTTCTTATTTTTAAGCTTCCTAGCATATTCTCCTGCCCCAATATTTCCTTTTTTCCTTGTCATGGTTCCATTTAATTTATACCCAATTTGATTGCCTCAGGCTCAAAAGACCAGCCCAAAGCAGCAGACCCCAAGGCAATTACCTCTGAGGACTACTACTAAGGACACCAGGTTTAGCCACAGGATCATTTTTGCTCCTGATAATGAACAAAGGGGAAATACAGGACAGGATTCAGGAAAGTGCACAAACTTTGTGTTGCTGGGTGTAGCCTGAAAGGGGAAACCGCCGTGGGTCTCTTTTAAAGAGGAAATTGTGTGTCAATTTGCATATCACTTGGGATAAAAGAGCCCATCAAGGCATTGACCTACAGATTTCTTTGCATACTCCTCACACTGGTGATTATATAGATTGAGAAGCAGCTGTTTGTGTCCATCATGGCAAGTGGGAAAAGAGACCTGATTTTGTCTCATCACACTTTGTCTCTTTACTAAGCCTCTTTTGTTAATAAGGTAAGAAAAAATTATCCAGGTCAATCTCTTGGTTTCTCATTTGTGTTTCCTTTTTAAGTATTAAAACCTCGGCCAATTTCTTTTGTAGATCCAGTGTAACATCCTCTTCTAAATTGTTCTCTTGGCCTGTCAGTTGTAAAACCAGTTTTGATACCACCTTTATCTTGTCAGATAAAATTTGTTCTACATCTTTCGTTTCTTCAATAACATCTTTTGCACATAGTCTATAGAAGCAGACATTATTACTGACATTGTTGAGAGAATGGCTACTATTTTCTGATGCTGTTCTTCAAAAGTCTCCTTCATCTTTCCTCTACCTAAAATCTTTAGTCCCCTCTAGTGGCCAGGTTTTGAAATCATGAAATTCTTTATCTGTGTTCTGTCTTGTAAAAACCAGAACAGGATCTATTTGCCATGAGAAGCTATTTGTATTTTATAATTAATTCCAGAATGTTTTTGTGAAAGTTTTGATATTCCAATTTTTCTAGACCCTTAGTCCATTTATAATTTTCTAGGATGAAATTTGATTTAGCTTTTATTTTTTTATCTACCTTCATTATTTTATAAATAACTCATACAAGCGAACAACCTAATACTCCTCCTTCCTCCTCCTATTTTCCCCACAACAACAACCCTGTTGTGTGAGTTGGGCTGAGAGAGAGGGACTGGCCCAAGGTCACCCCTCCGGCTTTCATGCCAAAGCAGGACCAAAAGTTACAGCTTTTTGCTGTTTATTTCAGATTCCTTAAATTCTTAAACTGATGATTAACATTTTCTTTCGTTCAGGATTAAAAGCAGACTCACCCAGCATTTTCAAGCTTGTCATTCTGAAGGTTTCTAATAGCTTAGAAACAGTTAATGAGTAATTTCCCAAACTGATTAGAAAGTGAGGTTTCCAAACTTTAAAAGTCTCCACTGCGGTTGCAAGCAAGGTGGCCAATCCTATTGTTTGCCAGGGCTCAAACTGGCAGGAACCCTCCGTCTGGTGTTCTCCTCATGGGGAGCAGCCATCTGGAGCACATGTGGGAAATTTCCCGTCCTCTCCTTACCTGGAGAGGTTCCGAGGGACCGGTCTACTCACTGGTTCCTCGGTCTTTTGCACAGTTGTCACATCCACTTTCCCAAAGCTGTCTTCAGTCCACCATCCCTACCCCGGAAGTCCCTTGCAGGGGTAATTTTCAGATAATTTTCCAGTGCAGAGAAAAGGGATGGCAGGCATGTTTTTCGTTGTTTGTTTGTTTCTTGACTGTCAGCCTATAGGAAAAAGGTTTACTTTAGAGTAAGTAAAACAAGCACATGAAAAGTTTTGCCACTTCCCAAAACTGATTCAAGGTAACAGAGAATAAACATGCATGAAGACTTGCTTATAGAAACCCGTTAGAGAAGGGATATAAAAAAGGCAGGCACATCTTAGGCAATTTGGTACAGTACAGCTTGTTTCTTTATTGGAAAACCCTAAATATATTAAATACTGACAAAGCCTTGAGGAATTATTTGTAGTTTTCTTGGGGAAAAAAAATGATATTATGTGGAAGTCCTTGTAAGAGTCAAGGCAGGAATTTTTAATTTTTTACTACAGAGGATAAAAGGCAGGGTTACACTGAGTAAATAAAAACCTTCCTTTGCCATGTCAAATTTGTAGGTCGGATTTTCCTTAGTCAAATTTTATTTATTTTTATTTATTAATCAAATTTAGCCACCACCCATCTCCCCCAAAAGAGGGACTCTGGGCTGTTTACAATAAAATCAAGGACGAAATATAAACATTAAAATCCCATTAAAAAGATTATTATAAAATACAGTAAATAAATATAGAAACCAAAAAAGGTATAAATTCCAGGCTGGTGGGAGGGACTCTAGGGTGCAAGCCACTCCCAAGAATGGTTATTCACTTTCCTGCCCCAGGCGAGATGGCAGAACCAGGTCTTCAGGGCCTTCTGGAAGGTCAGGAGTGAGAGGCCCTGCTGTACCTCTGGGGGCAAGATGTTCCAGAGAGCGGGGGCCACTACAGAGAAGGCCCATTTCCTAGACCCCGCCAGGTGGAATTCTCTTATGGACGGGGTCCGCAACATGCCTTCTCTGGATGATTGGGTGGGGCGGGTCGATGTAATGGGGATGAGACAGTCCCCCAGGTAACCTGGCCCCATTCCATGTAGGGCTTTAAAGGTCATAGCCAACACCTTGAATTGGACCCGTAAGCAAACTGGCACCCATATACTGTAAACTAGAGGTCTGGAAGATGAGACCATAGGACTTCATTTATTTTTTTCATTATTTTTTTCATTTCATTATTTTTCCCTTTCAGTTCGACTGTGAAGGAAACAGGCAGAAACAGATGCCCTGTTTCTCACACCTTGAAGTTAGTGGGGAGGACGCCAAGTCAAGGCATCTCTTGGTTGATAGGTGGTGGGAGGGAGATCTACCAGGTTTCTCCTCCAAGGCAGGAAAATAGCCCAAAATAGAGAGACTCAAGAGGGTTTCAGGGAGAGGAGGTTAGTAATAGACAACATTTGGCTCTCTTGGCTCTGCCTGGCTGAGGGGAAAGAGATTAAGGATTAAGGAAACTGAGTATTTATCAGTATAGAAGGAATTAGAAAAGAGCAACATGTAGTAAAAAAAAAAACTCAGGAGAGTTGGCAATACCAACTACCCAAGGGGACTGAATGGCAAAATAGGTCAAGGAACAATTGTAGGTAATCAATCCATATGTCTACCTCTAATGAAATTTTAACTACCCAATTTGTTCTACTCCCCTGAGATTTCTTTCGTATCCCCTACCAAAGTGCTAACCAGGTTGTTGTTGTTTATTTGTTTAGTCGCTTCCGACTCTTCATGACTTCATGGACCAGCCCACACCAGAGCTTCCTGTCGGTCATCAACACCCCCAGCTCCCCCAGGGACAAGTCCGTCACCTCTAGAATATCATCCATCCACCTTGCCCTTGGTCGGCCCCTCTTCCTTTTGCCTTCCACTCTCCCTAGCATCAACATCTTCTCCAGGCTGTCCTGTCTTCTCATTATATGACCAAAGTATTTCAGTTTTGCCTTTAATATCATTCCCTCAAGTGAGCAGTCTGGCTTTATTTCCTGGAGGATGGACTGGTTTGATCTTCTTGCAGTCCAAGGCACTCTCAGAATTTTCCTCCAACATCCCAGTTCAAAAGCATTGATCTTCCTTCTCTCAGCCTTCCTTATGATCCAACTCTCGCAGCCATATGTTACTACAGGGAACACCATTGCTTTAACAATGCAGACCTCTGTTGTCAGTGTGATGTCTCTGCTCTTGACTATTTTATCGAGATTGGTCATTGCTCTTCTCCCAAGGATTAAGCGTCTTCTGATTTCCTGACCGCAGTCAGCATCTGCAGTAATCTTTGCACCTAGGAATACAAAGTCTTTCACTGCTTCTACATTTTCTCCCTCTATTTGCCAGTTATCAATCAAGCTGGTTGCCATAATCTTGGTTTCTTTGAGGTTTAGCTGCAAGCCAGCTTTTGCACTTTCTTCTTTCACCTTCATCATAAGGCTCCTCAGTTCCTCTTCACTTTCAGCCGCTAACCACGTTCCCCACTGCTTATTCCAAGATCAGCTCTGGGCTCCTTCTTGATATGATGGAGATTCATCTGTTGCTTCTCTTTCCAATTACACAAACTCAACCTTCTATGACTGAATCAAATGCAGAGTTGTTCTGAAGAAGAGAGAGTTTTTGCCAGGCTTCAGACTCACTTCCTCTCACTGTGTCTCCCGCACATTAATAGACTGCTGTGTCCTCTGGCTTCAGGCTGTTCATTTGCAGAAAGAGTTGGCTTTTGGAGTTGTCTCTGGAGATGGTGAAGCACCCCTTGACTTCATCTGAGTAGTAAATGCTGGATGTACCCATCGCTGCAACCCATTCCAGCCCTTTCCCTGGAGCCTGTCTCACCCACTCCATCCAATAGTGCCTTACGGTGAATCCAGAGGCTTGGCAGGAGAGATGGAGGAACTCTCCAGGCCTTCGCACGTCCCCTCCAGACTCCACCAACTGGACTTCAGATTGAGCTCCTAAAAAAATAAAGGTGTTTCAGTGAGATCTCCTGAATACAAAAACAGAAAATAGAAGGCAATTCTGTAGACAGGGAAGAATTACCTTGGAGGACTTCTGATAAGGACACCAATTTAGCTAGGGATCATTTTTGGTTCCTGTAACGACTGGAGGGGAATTGGCAGGAAAGGATTCAGGAAAGTGCACAAACTTTCTGTTGGTGGGTGTTGCCTGAAACACCCACTGGTGATTTTCAACATAACTTTCCAGTCCTATGAAAATGAATGAAATTCATTTTATTGCTGCGGGGACCTAGGAGAAAATGCAGGTTTATATGAAAGTAATTAAAACAAAGTCCTTCAAAATTTCACCACTTCTCAAAAGTCATTCAAGGTAACAGGGAATGAACATGCACTAAGAATTTTTGAAAGACACATGTTAGAGATTGAAAATGCAAAAAAACCCCAGCACATCTGAGTTCTGGAAATTTTTTTCACCTTCCTTTCCCTTTTGAAGCCCCCCCCCCCCAAGAACTGAATGCTGACCTGACCATGAGGCACAATTTACCAGCTGGAGCTGAATCAGAGAAATCGCAGGGAGAGAAGAAACAGATGAAGCCTATGGGGTGTTCTTTGCTTATTAGATTGGTTTTTAACTGCACAGTTCCATGGATTTAATATACAGTATTGCTTGTTTTTGGTTATTATTTTGTTTGGTTAAGACTCCCTTAAAAGGAAATTGTCTTTCCATTTGCATATCACTTGGGATAAAAGAGCCCCTCAGTTTTTTTGACTTATACATTCTCTTGCACAGATCTTACACTGGCGATTTTCAACATAACTTTCTAGCCATAAGAACAATTAAAGCAAGGTTTTGTTTTTTCACTGTGAGGACACAGGAGAAAAGGCAGATTTACATTAGTGTAATTAAAACAAAGACTTGCAAAATTTCACCACTTCTCAAAAATGATTCAGTGTAACGGACTGAGAATTTTTGAAAGAGACATGTAAGAAGTAGAAAATGCAATTCCTACTGTTTAATAAGTTGTTCCTCAGTTCCAAGTTCCAACACCACATCTGAATTCAGGAAATTTTTTCCACCTTCCTTCCCCTTTGGAAGACACACAGAAGAACTGGATGCTGGCACAATTTATAAGTCGGAGCAGATTGAGAGTAATATTAATAATTTTTCATTTCCCTCCAGGAAACTTTCTGATTCGACACCTATAACAAAAGAGTCCTAAAGTTCTCACTAGAGGGCTGATTTCTTCTTCTCAGGTAGCATATACACAAAAGAAATCCCTCTGTAATGGAAGTAGAGGAAACAAAGGATTGCATTTATCTTTGTCCTTTCATTCCACCTGCTATGCTCTATTGTAGATGGCTGGAAAATGGACACAGAAACACAAAGGTTAATTTTATAATGAATTAGATCTTGGTGAAATACATTATATCCCCCAGTCAGATATACATTAGGTTTTCAAAAGCACTTTTTCCTATCTGGAGACACTTATTCTTTTGTCCTAACAGGCAAGGCAGATTGGGAGATTATGGGAGGTAAAAGTGTGTGGGAACTTCCAGGGAAGAGATGGTGAACTGAGGACCACAGTGGAGTGAATAGTGGGCGTGTAGACTGACTCTTCATAATTCCTCTCTGGATAAGGAGACGACTTGAGATCACCCACATGTCCTCCAGACAGTGGCTCCTCATGAGGAGGCCACAACACAGCAGTCTCCAGCAGGTTTAGCCCTCTGGGAGAATTGCCATCATTTTGCTCAAGCCACAGATGGCACCTTTGAAAGGACACCCAGTGTTCCCTAGTGTAAAATTGGTGATCGTTACAGATGGTCTAAGGGTACAGATGGATCTGAAATAAGAGTTTGGAATTAATTATCAGAACCTTCCCCATAGGGAATTTTTAAAATTATTGAAAAGTTTTCTCTTGTAGAGGGAGCTGTAATTGCATTGTTTTCTTCTAAAAATGGTGGAAATGATCAGCCTCAGAAGTGTCATCCCCTCTGAATACACCCTTTCTACTGGGTCCATATTCAGGGGGATTTTGCAGACCATCAGTGCCCCCTAGTGGAAAACTGGAGAAGATGAGGCAGAAGGCTTAACCCTCCGAGGAGATTCCTGTATTCTCATCGGGGAAGGGAGGTA
Organism: Candoia aspera; assembly: GCF_035149785.1. Classification (NCBI taxonomy): domain Eukaryota; kingdom Metazoa; phylum Chordata; class Lepidosauria; order Squamata; family Candoiidae; genus Candoia; species Candoia aspera. Next base: position 111,759,599 of record NC_086156.1, on the reverse strand, counting down.
GGAAGAAATTACTGAGCTCCAGAAGACCAAAACAGGTCCAGTGAGAGAGGTGGGGAAAGAATCATGGGTTGTATGAATTAGGGCTGTGTAATAATTACATTATTACAGCAACAACTTTTGCTGCTGACAACAAAGGAAATAGAAATGAAATTAAGGTATGCAAAACAAAGAGACTTTGAATTTGCTAATAAACCAGGAAAATGGCTGGCTTATAAAATAAGAAAAGATGGGGAGGACAAAATGATTATAATAATAAGGGAAAATAATGAAGACTTAGTTGATATTAAAAGAATCAAAAAAGCATTTTATATATTTTTTTTCACACTTATATGAAAAACATGAAATTTCATTAGATAAAATTGAGGAATATTTAAATAAGCAAAATCTCCCCAAACTCTCATAAACTCAAGAAGTGGTAATTAACAGTCCAATATCAAATCAGGAAATAATAGAAGCTATAAAGAAACTCAAAATAGGAAAAACACCGGGACCTGATGATATATCGTCAGGATACTACAAACACTTTAGAGAACAAAGTATAAGCCCATTTAGAGATTTATTGAATTGGAATATAGATGGATCAAAAATCCCAGAGAGATGGATTGAAGATAAAATAACACTTATGCCAAAGGAAGGACAAGACACAACTCTAACCAAAAATGATAGACCAGTATCATTGTTAAATAATGACTAGAAAAAATTTACTTCAATATTTGCAGAAAGATTAAAAACAATTCTACAAGAAATTATTGATCAAGATCAAAGTGGTTTTTTGCCAAAAAGACAATTGAAAGTTAATCTATGAACCGTCATCGACATTTTGGAATATGCACAACATCATAACGAATGTCAAATAGCTTCAATATTTTTAGATGCTGAAAAAGCATTTGACAATCTGACCTGGTGTTTTATGATTAAAGTTTTAGAGAAAATGGAATTTGGGAAATCATTTGTGAAAGGGATTGAAGCAACATACACAACACAAAGAGCTAAGATTATACTGAATGACGAATTGAAAGATAATTGCAAAATAGAAAAAGGAACGAGACAGGGATGCCCCCTATCACCTCTCTTATTTATTCTAGTTCTAGAAGTCCTGAATAGAGATATAAGAGGGGATGGTCAAATAAAAGGAGTAAAAATTAGAAAAAAAAAACAAATTTATAAATTAAAAGCAATTGAAGGTGACCTAGTATTCATATTAGAAATCCCCTAGGTTCTATAGAACATTTGTTTAAGAAATTAAAGGAAGTTGGAGAGTGGCAGGATTTAAGGTAAACAAACAAAAAATAAAAAACAAAAATGTTGAGTAAAAACATGACTCAAAAACAACAAGAAACTTTAATAACTAAATAAGGTTTTACAATAGAAAAAAAGATTAGATACTGAGGTGTAATATTATCAACAAATTATCTTTTTGGACTGAAAAAGCAAAAAATGAACAAAGAATTGAGAAATGATACTATTAGAAAAATATTATTGAGGGTTTGGGATAAATATAACAGTAGATTATTACAAAACATACCAAAGTGGATATCGCTATGAGAAGCTTTTGCAAGGAGGGAAAGTTTAGATGATAAGATAATGTGGTTAAGATAAAAAGATTTGATCAAATATGAACAAGATACACCTAGGTTAAAAACAAGAGAAGAAATAGAAGGAGAAGGACACTGGTGTCATTGGTTCACATATATGGAGTTAAATGAACGATTTAAATGAGATAAAAAATATATAAATTTAAAAAAGAAAAAACCTGATCGAAAAACAGTTATCTATAAATAATGAGCATATTATGACAAAGATGAAGAAAATGTTATTATAATTAAATCAAGAAGATGAACACGTCAAAGAGTCTATGATTAATTCGGCATGAAATTTTGGATATAATATTTTATTAGATAACTGGGAAACGATGTGGACAAAGCGTTTAAAATTTACTTTGTGTTATCATTTATTGGAAAACTTGTACAAAATTATCTACAGATGGAACCTAACCCCACAAAAATATGCAAAAATGTATAAAAACGTTTCTCATGTATGTTGTAAATGTTCACAAAGGGAAGGAACATTTTACAAATCACTTTGCCTTCTCCCAGTTGGAATGCGAGAAATGCATGAAAATGAAGGGACAATCTTCTATCATCCCTAAATTTATATATAATTTTGGATAAAGGAGATACACTATCCATTCACATAATATGGATTTTCTTAAAAGAATTTTGGAATTTTGAGCAATTCCTTATAGGAGTCAAGACAGGCATGCTGAATAAATCTTACCTAAGATATAGAGCAAGGTTCCATTTTATAAATAAAAAACTAGCATTCCCATGTGGAGGTTCTGGTGTTGATTTTCCTAAATCACAGATCAAAAACTACAAGTGGAGACCAATAGAAGTAATTTCATTATTTTTTCCATTTAATTTTCCTGTTGAGCAAAGAGGCTGAGCGATTCCAACCTTTCTCCCATCCAGAAGTTACTGGGGAGGGCGGCAGGTGGGGAGGCAATTTTCCTAAACCACCTAGAAAATGACTTTCCCCGGAACTGACTTGAAACCCCCGATCCACGTTCCTTTGCTATTCTAAGTATTATAACATGACAGCAATTAGGCTACCCTTGGCAGAAAGTTTTTAGGCCTTGTTTTCTGACTTCTGCCCCCTTCCTCGGTGTCAGACCACACCACACTCTGGCAGGCCTTGCAGCATCCTTATTTTATTACTACATTTCGACTGGTAGCAGAGGAAAATGATTTTAAATGTATTTAAACTTCCAAATGCCTATATGTGTCTGCATACGTTCTTGTGTGTGTGTCTTTTTGTGTCTACATATATGTAGTACATCTATGGATAGAGGGAGAGAGGATATATAGACACAGAAACAAATGCACCCAAAGAGGGAGCGGGGAAGATCTGCGTCTCAAGAAAGAGGAAATGAGGGTTGAACTTCAAAACCCATAAAAGAATGAAGAGTTCTAATTACTGAATCAATTCTGTATTTCCTGATACTTTTTGAGAGGAGAACTTGAGAACAATTTCCCTTTGCTATCTTTAAGGAGGATTAAAAAAAAGAAAAGACACTATTCAATTTATATTCTGTACTGAGATTTGCCATTTTCTTCCTATCCAAAAGGAGAACAGCTCCCACAATGCCCTTGCCAAGATCAGCTCTTCCTTCCTCTTGGCACTCAGGCAGCTTTCTCAGCTCCCTCTCAAGTCTCCTGGGAAAATCCAGCCTTCTGGGGCTGAGCTGACTTGCAGAGCGGCTCTGAGGAAGGGAAGGTTTTTTCCAGGCTTCAGACTCACTTCCTCCCACTGTGTCTCTCGCACAGTAATAGACTGCCGAGTCCTCCAGCTTCAGGCTGTTCATTTGCAGATAGACTTGGCTTTTGGAGTTGTCCCTGGAGATGGTGAAGCGTCCCTTCACTTTGTCCAAGTAGTAAATGGTACCTGAATTGTAGCTTATGTATGCCACCCATTCCAGCCCCTTTCCATGGGCCTGTCTCACCCAGTGCATATTGTAGCTGCTGAAGCTGAATCCAGAGCCTTGGCAGGAGAGGCGGAGGGACTCTCCAGGCCTTCTCACGTCCCCTCCGGACTCCACCAACTGGGCCTCTGACAGGACACCTAAAATAAAAGTTGTTTTAATGAGCTCTTCTTTATGCAAGAATTAAAATGGAAAGAACCTGAATAGGAGGGAACCAATTACCTCTGAGGACTGCTAGGAAGGAAACCAAATTCAGCCACAGGATCATTTTTGCTCCCATTAAAGTATAGAAGGGACTTGACAGGAAAGGATTCAGGAGAGGGCACAAACTTTGTGTTGGTGGGTGTAGCCTGAAAAGAGACACCCTGGGGCTCCTTTAAAGGGGAAATTGTGGCCTGATTTACATAACGCTCAGCATAAAAGAGCCCCTCGGGGCTTTGAGGTATAGATTTATGTCAACACACCTTTCACACATGGGCCATAGAAGAAAGGGCAGCTTTACACAGGAATAATTAAAGTTTCTGACAGATGCTCCTCACTTAATATAAGGGTTTTAAGGTGACAGAAAGAAATCATGCCCTGAAATTTCCTCAAATAGCCATGCTACAGTCCGGAAATAAAGAGGATGGCACATCGGAGTTCAAAATGGTTGCTCCACAGTGGTTCCCTTGACCACGTTCTTTGGAAGAAACCAAAATTGTGTCAAAGCAGACCAAGCCATAAGGCCCAATTAATAGGCCACAGATCACTAATACCTACACATCCAAGCCTCAAAGTTGGAATATAAATAATTGGAAGCCTGTATAATGTTTCTTAATGGTTTGGTTTTTAACTCAGCAGCCATACTGATTACAAATATTGGGAGGTTTTTGGGTTGCCATTTGTATGGTCTACTTATCTGTTTTTAACTGCCCAGAGTTAATTCATACTAAGATTCAAAAAAACTGGCTCTCCTACACTTATTCCATGGACTGAGAAACAGAAATAAATGACTTTTCATTTTCCATACAATTCAGTTCTATATTTAGCAAAGCCCATCTGTTCTCAACTCAGATGTGGCTTCATGGTGAGGAATGTAATCTCTTGGGATGTTAGATTTCTCTGAATTGCCTTCAGTGGTCTCTCAGGAAAATGAGAGTAAATGTAATGATGCCTCCGAAGTGAGACAAGGCCTGTAGACCCTTCCTTTCCCCCCCCACCCCCACCCCACACATATGCAAAGCGATTCCGTGTGGCGACACTGCCCCCTGGTGGAAAACCTGAGGAGGGCAGGCATGTACTTAACTTTTCAAAGAGATTCTTGCATTCAGAAATGGTAATTAGGGCTCAAAAGAAATGAAAGAGCTCCAGGAAAGTTATGCTGCTCTAGGGAGAAATCAAAAAATGCACTTTTGTTATATGATAGGATATTCCTTTCGATGGGTTTTTCTATGAGATACTGTATATTCCTGAGGTCGTGTATTCTTATTTTTTCTCCTAAATATCATGAAATCGTGTAAAAACGAGTTGGGAAGGACCATCTCGTTTGTCTAGTACAAACCATCCCTAAGTGGTGGGGAGCCAGACCCTCTCTGCAGACCTCCAACCAAAAGGGCCTCTTCTGGCCAGATTGAAGCAGGTCCCCCTCGTTCTTCCCTCAGCCTCGTTTTACTACAGGCAGACCGGGTTGGAAGGGCTTATCATTGGTCAAAATCTGCTCTATATCTGTTCTGTATCCTCTCTGAGAGGAGAATAATTCTTAGCACCTCTTGTCCTTCTTCTACTATTCATTTGCAAAAGATTTTGCTAAATATGAGACTTAGAGGAAAATATAATTTCATCCTCTTCTTATTTTTCTTTATTTCTTCAAACTGTATCCCAGTTTTTTTACATAAACTCCATCTCTACATTCACCAGACCCCTTTTGGCCATTTCCTATCCTTCAATTAAAGCAGAAGCTGTCACTGAATATACAGTCCTCAGGATAAAAGAGGCACTCACTGCATTGACCTTTCATCTTTCCTTGAAGGTATATTTCACACAAGAGAGGGGAGAGGAGAGGAGAATTTTATGCTCTTTTTAGTTTTCTTTATTTCTTCAAAATTTAATCCATTTTTCCTAGGTAAATTCCATGTCTACATACGCTGGACTATTTTGGCCATTTTGTATGGTTCAGTTAAAGCAGAAGCAGTAACTGATTATAGAGTCCTCCGGAAAAAAAAGAGGCACTCAGTGCATGGACCTTCCACTTTTCCTTGAAGGTATATTCCACTGAGGGGAGGAGAGGAGAAGGAGGGGAGAGGAGAATTGTCCCTTAATTTACAAATGTCTTTGGATAAAAGAATTATTCTTTCTGTTAACTTTAGAGATTTCTCTGAAACTATTTTGAGATCATGAGGAAGTCCTTATAAGAGTCAGACAGTAGAGGAAATAAAGCAAGTACCTGTTTTTGTGCTATTTCAAATGTTGAAAGTTCAATCGACAAACACCCACCCAGAATTATTTAACAGTTACATTAGAGACAGGAGGGGATGGCATAGATTATTTTTAAAGTAACTCTGTGTGTTTCTGTGCTGTTTATGTTGTCTGTGTGTGTTTGAGTGGTTTTTCGTTAACTGTGGTCTGTGGATGAAACCCGTGTTTATGTGATGCAGACCAAGCAATCCAGACTCATACGCATGCCAGAATGGTTGAATGTCCACATGTGACGCTTGCCTTAATCCAAATAAAACTCTCAGACTCAGAATCTCAATTCAGGTTCTTGGTTTATTTAGAAAAGAGTGCAAACAGGTAAAAAGCTGAGAATGAGAAAAGCGTGCCTAAACTCAAACTAAATAGCGTCTTTGCAAACATCACCCCACCCCCTCCCCAACAGACAGCCCTCCCCACATTCCCAGGTGCTCCTAACGAGCTCTGCTGATCAACGGGCTAAAAGACCTTGACATTAAAAAGATAACCCAAACACATTCCTACACGGCACAGGCAGACAGAGCTCTCCATACAAGGTTTACCAGCAGCACCCTCCCAGCCAGGAGCGCGCATCAACACTCTGGCATGCGAACCGTTATGATGCACAGGAACATTGAAACGGGGAACATGACAATTGGCTACTGAGGAGAAATGGCATTAAAAGGATCAGATAAAAAGGCTTCCATGCAAAGAGCAAGCTGCCAGAGACAACCGATCCACAGAGCTCACCGCTTCCTTAGGAGAGTCCTTACCAGAATGCGGAGCCTCGCCTGTAGCTGACACGGAATCAGAGCCAGCTCCTTCTACTCATGGACTTACTACCTCCTCCTCGCACTGTCCCAGCCAAGTCCTGTATTCCCTCTGCAGTCAAGCCTTGTTCAAGCAACCTAGCCAAGCAGCATCATGCCTTCCGATCCCAGCTATGCCTCGCTGAGTCCAGCCATGCCTTTTGATTTAAGCCAAGTCTTACCAAGTCCAGCTTTGCTTTCTGATCCAAGGCATATTTTGCAAAGTCCAACTGCACTCCCAGACTCAAGTCTTGTCTTGTCGAGTCCAGTTGTACTTCCAGATTCAAGCCTTCTCTTGCCAAGTTCATCTGTGTTTCCAGATTTGAGCCTCATTCTGCCGAGTCCAGCCATGCTTCCAGATCTAAGCCTTGCCTTGCCAAGTCCAGCCTTGTCTCCAGATTCAAGCCTTGTCTTGCTGGTCCAGCCGAATCCAGTCCTGTCTCCAGCTCCCAGCTCTCTCTTGCCATTCCAGCCAAGTCAAGCCCTGCCTCCAGTTCCAAACCTCATCTAGTCAGTCCACCCAAGCCTTGTCTCGCCTCCAGTTCGAAGCCTAGTCTAGTCTTGTTGCTCCAGCAGAGCCCTAACTTGCTGCCACGGTCAAGCCTAGCCTCACCTCCTTGCTGGTCGCTGCAACTTTGACTTGTCTTCCTCCACTACCTGGATGGACTTGAGTGAATAGTGCTATTTAAAATATGAATTATTTTCTGATGCAAATAGTTAATTGTAAATAAGGAACTCCCTTTTGTAGTCTGCCTGGCTGTCTCTTAGGCCAAACAGGACACTAGGTCATTGAGTAAAAACCCCTGAGAGGTGGGGAGCTGACCCTCTCTCCAGACCTCCAACCAAAAGAGGCCATTCTAGCCAGATCAAAGCAGAGCAGCCCCATTCTTCCCTCACCCTCGTTTTACTCCTGGCAGTCAAGGTTGGAAGTGTTTATCATTTGTCAAAATCTGCTCTATACTAGTTTTGTATTCTGTCTGATAGGAGAATAATTCTGAACATCCCTTGTCCATCTCCTACCATTCATTGAGGGTGGATGACTGTGGTTTTACTAAATATGGGACTTAGAGGAAAATATAATTTTATCCTCTTTTTATTTTTCTTTATTTCTTCAAACAATATTCCACTTTTTTTACATAAATCCCATCTCTACATTCACAGGACCCCTTTTGGCCATATTGAATGGTTCAATTAAAGCAGAAGCTATAGCTGAATATACAACATCCTTAGAATAAAAGAGGCACTCAGTGCATTGACCTTCCACTTTTCCTTGAAGGTATATTCCACTGAGGAGAGGAGAGGAGAGGAGAGGAGAGGAGAGGAGAGGAGAGGAGAGGAGAATTGTCCCTTAATTTACAAATGTCTTTGGATATAAAAGTCTCTCTCCATTCACATGATAGATTTCTCTGAAACTATTTTGAGATTATTGGCAACTTCTTATAGGAGTCTGTTCTGTGAAGTGTCCAACCAGTGATCAGGTGTCCAGGCAATTGGTTCTTTTAGATCCAGAGACAATAAGCACACCAGTGGATAAAGAAAGGTTAAGCTTTGTTATAAACTTAAGCAAAGAGATCTAAACAGAAACACAGTTTAACCAGAAACAGTCTAGGCAGATTAAACGGAATATATAAAAAACATAGCATAAAGAAAGAGAAATCATACATACGAAGCAATCTGATCCTATTCCCTTTAGCTGCCTGGAGCTTCCTTAATAAGGACTGCAGGAATACCCCTTAGGATGACAATTTTCTGCAGCACCCAGTGTGCAGAACCTGCACACAAGCTCCCAAATTCAAAAGAACATTCCTTTTTTATCAAAGTCTGGACCTCAAAACTCTTGACCAGGTTTCTGTGGTACCAAGGCTGCAGGACACTACCTTGACCTGTTTATCACATCATCTAAGAGCCTGGGAAGCTATACAGATAATCTAGTGCCTAACAAAAACAATCTGGGGGGTTTCTCTTATCTCTCCCCCGCTCATAAAAGAGATATTTTCTGGAGGGCTGTTGGAGGAGTGGACTTATTCTCCACCCCATGCCAAACAAATTAAATAACAAGCCTGTTAAATATCTGTAGAACTCAATATAAACTCTAATCTTCTTTGGTGAGGTAGGAAAATCAAAATATGTCACTTAACTTCTCGAAATAACAAAGGTCTTCCACATTTCCTCTACGCTCCACCCCTGGAATATTTTAATTAAGTATGAGAGATTTTTCTATAAATATGGAGTGTCAATAAAACAAGAGTTTTTTTATTTTACTTATTTACTTATTTATATTTCAAATTTCATCACCAACCATCTCACTTGAAGAGCGACTCTGGGTGGTTCACAATAAAAGGTTATGTGATTTAAATAAGCAATCGAGAATGATAGGCATACCACAGTGGTTGAACTTCCACACGTCAGAAAGTCAAGTAATCCATTTATCACCAAACTTTTCCCAAATGGCTGAGAAAGATAATTAATCATTTTTTCCCATATTTATTTCCCATTTAATTTCCATGTTGAGCAAAAAGGCAGAGCAATTCCACTCTTCCCCCCACCCGGAAGTTAGTGGAGGGGATGGCAGGTCGAGGCATCCCTGGGTGGGGAGGGGGTGGCAGCAGGAACTGCCAGGGAGCTACCAAAGGCAGGAAGAGAGTCCAAACTCAATGGACCCAGAAGGCTTCTGGGAGAGGGTCTCTGCAATTCCCAACTTTTGGATTTCTTGGCTCTGCCCAGCTGTGGGGAGGGAGTGTCAGGATTAAGGGAATTGAATTTATACATTTATATGGAAGGAATGAGAAATGAGCAACAGGTAGAAAAGAATTTAACTGAGGAGAGTTGGTGGTATTCTGAGAATCAAATGGAATGAACTGAAATATTCATCAAGGAAGAAATGTAGGTAATGAATCTGTATTGGTACCTCCCATGATTTTTTATTTTTTTTAAAAAAATAACTTCCTAGTATATTCTCCTGCCCTAATTTCTCCTTCTTCTCCCACAACCAAGTGCTAGCCAGATATCAAACTGCTTTTTCCAAGATCAGCTCTGGGTTCCCACTTCCTTTCATGGAGGCTTATCTGAACCTTCTCAGTTATAATACACAAACTCAGCTTTCTGTGACTGAATCAACTTGGAGAGTTGTTCTGAGGAAGAGAAAGTTTTTGCTGGGCTTCAGATTCACTTCCTCTCACTGTGTCTCCCACACAATAATAGACTGCCGAGTCCTCCGGCTTCAGGCTGTTCATCTGCAGATAGAGTTGGCTTTTGGAGTTGTCCCTGGAGATGGTGAAGCGTCCCTTCACTTTGTCCGAGTGGTAAGTACTGGAACTTGGATTTATGTGGGCTACCCACTCCAGGCCTTTCCCTGGAGCCTGTCTGAACCAGTTCATGCCGTAACTGCTGAAAGTGAATCCGGAGGCTTGGCAGGAGAGGCGGAGGGACTCTCCAGGCCTTCTCACCTCCCCTCCAGACTCCACCAACTGGCCCTCAGACTGAGCTCCTAAAAAAAATAAGCGTGTTTCAATGAGATCTGCTGTATACAAAAATGGAAAATAGAAGGAAATTCTCTATAGAGGGAAGAATTACCTCTGAGGACTGCCAAAAAGGACACCAAGTTTAGCCACAAGACCATTTTTGCTCCGTCCAACAAATGGAGGGAAATTAATAGGGAAGGCTTCAGGGAAGTGCACAAACTTTGGGTTGGTGGGTGTAGCCTGAAAGGGGAAACCATAGGGCTCCTTTAAAGAGGAAATTGTCTGTCAATTTGCATATTGCTTGGGATAAAAAGAGCCCCTCCGGGCATTGATCTCCTAGATTGCCTTGCACACATCTTACACTGGTGGTTTTCCAGTCCTTTGAAAAATGTAGGCAAAGGGTCTTTTTTTATGGTGAGGACATAGGAGAAAGGGGACGTTTACATTAGAGTAATTAAAACAAAGATATGCAAAAATTCACCACTTCTCAAAAGTGATTCAGGGCAACAGAGAATGAAGATGTACTATTTTTTTTTTTTTTGAAAGAGACAGGTTCGAGATAGAAATTGCAAAGAACAGCACATCTGAGTGCTGAGCACATTTGTCTACCTTTTCTCCCTGTTTGAAGACACCCAAAATAATTAAATGCTGACCCAGCCATGAAGCACAGTTTATAAGCTGGAGATGAATCAGGGAAATCACAGGGAGAGAAGAACTCAATTGAGCCTGTGGGGTTTTCCTTGCCTATTAGACTGGTTTTTAACTGGACAGTTGCATGGATTTAATCTATTGCTTGCTTTGGGTTGCTATTTTGTGTGGCGTATTTATCAGTAGCCCAGATTTTATTTGGCAAGGTGAGCAGCCCTACTAATTGAAACAACAACAACAACAACAATAATGGCAATAGTAATATCAATATCATATACTAATTAAAATGTCAGGAAATACACTCTCTCTGTGGACTGGGAAATATTTATAAGTCATTTTGCATTCTCCCAAGATTTCAGTCTGTTGTCAACTCAGACATGGGTTCACAGTCAGGGTTGCGGCCTCCCAAGATGTGGAATTTCCTTGAGACCTTTTCAGTGACCGATTACAGAAATGACAGAGAAACAACTAGACACTTGTTTTGTCTCCCCACCCCACCCCCACCCCACACACAGCCAATGGGATTCAGTGTGGCAGCGCTGCCCCCTGGTGTGGAAAGTGAGGAGGGCAGGCCTCTGCCCAATTCCCCATGGAGATCCTTTCCGGGCAAAGATGTCCTCCATGTGATTATGGCCGTTTGGATAGTTAGAAGGGTTATGCCACAGTTGCATTCCCTGCCTGCTGCCACAGCACTCTATGACACCCCATTCCAGCATTCTATCTGAAGCCAGTCTCATCCAGAGTGGATTGCAAACAGAGAAGCTGTAATTGGAATCTTCCAGGCCATATTAATAATTTTTAGTTTCCTTCTAGCAAACTCTCTGATTGCATACCTGTAACAAAAGAGTCCTAAAGTTCTCACTAGAGGGCTGATTTCTTCTCCTCTGATATATGTACTAGCTCTTTGTTCCTCTTGGCACTCAGGACCCTCTCAGGTCTCAGGATCCTTTCTCAGGAGCCTCTCAGGTCTCATTGGAAAATCCAGCCAACTGGGGCTGAGCTGACTTGCAGAGCGGCTCTGAGGAAGGGAAGGTTTTTGCCAGGCTTCAGACTCACTTCCTCTCACTGTGTCCCTCGCACAGTAATAGACTGCTGAGTCCTCTGCCTTCAGGGTGTTCATGTGCAGATAGAGTTGGCTCTTGGCGTTGTCCCTGGAGGTGGTGAAGCGTCCCTTGACTTTGTCCGAGTAGTAAGTACCAGAACTTGGATTTATGTGGGCCACCCATTCCAGCCCTTTTCCAGGGGCCTGTCGCACCCAGTCCATGTTGTAGCTGCTGAAGTCGAACCCGGAGGCTTGGCAGGAGAGACGGAGGGACTCTCCAGGGCTCCTCACGTCCCCTCCAGACTCCACCAACTGGGCCTCAGACTGGACACCTAGAAAAATAAAGGTGTTTCAATAAGGTCTCCTATGTACAAGAATTAAAATGGAAAAAAAAAACAAAACACTGTATAGAGGGAAGAATTACCTCTGAAGACTGCCAAAAAGGACACCAAGTTTAGCCACAGGATCATTTTTGCTCCTGCTAATGAATGGAGGGAAATTGACAGGAAAGGATTCAGGAAAGTGCACAAACTTGGTGTTGGTGGGAGTAGCCTGAAAAGGGAAACCTTGGGGCTCCTTTAAAGGGGAAATTGTGGCCTAATTTACATACTGCCTGGGATAAAAGAGCCCCACAGAGTATTGACATATAGATTTATTTCACACACCTTACACATATGATTTTGAGTTGTTGGGAAATCATCAGAAAAATCAAGGACAGATTTACATTAGTGTAAGAAGCAAAATCTAATAAATCCTCCACAATTCAGCAAAACATTTAAAGGAAAGAGAAAGAAAACACACACTGAGAATATTTTAAAAAGCCACGTTAGAGACCGAAGATGAAAAGTGCAGCACATTTGCTCCACAGTTGTGCCACTGACCATGTTTTTTTCAGGAAACCCAAAGAAGCTGAAGGCAGACGAAGCCATAAGGCACAATTTTCCATCACAGTTGAATTACATTTCCATTTTCAAGTCACTAAATCAGAATCAAATAATTCACAGGCGAAGCAGAAATAGATGGACCCGGTAGGGCCAGTTTTGTTTATTAGATTGGTTTTAACTCAGCGGTTGTATGGATTTTGTACACTGGTTGTTTTTCAGTTGCTATTTTGTGTGGTGTTTGTTGCCCAGAGTTGATTCCACAAGATGGGCAGCTGTACAAACTGCAATAATACTGGATATACTAATGCTAATAACAATGTCACCAAATAAACTTTCTCTGTGACTGAGAAATTTAGACTGCTCGATATTTAACCAAGCTGGCTTCACAGTGAGGATTGTAGCATCCTGAGAAGCGAAGTTTTCTTGAGACCTTTTCAACGATAGAAAAATGCCTCCAAAATGAGATAATGTTCAATAATTCCACCCCAACCTCACATTTAGCCAATACAATTCAGTATGACAACTGTCCCCCCTGGCGTAAAAGGTGGGGAGGGGAGGCATCTACTTAATTCTCCAAGGAGATTCTACTAGAATAATGCTACTACTGGAATACTACTATCTGTCTCTTCACCCAAGAGGGATGGTTATAGCTAGATTGAAGTGAGGCTGCCATGTTCTCCTTATCATTCTTTAACTCTAAACAGACCAGATTGGCAAATCTGCTCTATACTAATTTTGTATTCTTTTGAAAGGAGAATCATTGTTATGGTCTCAGAAGAAAGGCTACCAGATAACTTTGGTTGTCATTAGGGTGAGATGTGGAGGAAAACATAATTTTATCTTCTATTTCATTTACTTTCCTTTATTTATTCAAAGTTTTGGCCAGTTCCCATTAATAAAACTCCCTTCCTCCTCTCAAGCCATAAGAAAAGGAGTATTAGAGCCAGTTTGGTCTAGTGGTTAAGGCAATGGGCTAGAAACCAGGAGACTATGAGTTCTAGTCCTGTCTTAGGCCTGAAAGCTGGCTGGGTGACCTTGGGCCAGTCCCTCTCTCTCAGCCCAATCCACTTCACAGGGTTGTTGTTGGGGGAAACTAGGAGGAAAGAATATTAGGTATGTTTGCCGCCTTGAGTTATTTATAAAAATAATAAAGGCTGGATAATAAATAAATAAATAACTCACCAGGATGTAACAACAAAAGACATCAAAGACCTTCAATGGCCCAGCAACAGTCGTACTAAGGGAAGACGAGTAATGTAGCTGGGCAGAAAACTGCTGAAGTTCTTTTCTCAGCGGAGGGCTGTAATGGTTGCCTATTCTAAAACACCATCAGATTCATAAGTAGGAATTCAGAGTTATCTGATTTATTAAAGAATAGTATGCAGGATCACAGAGAAAGCTGAGAATGATGAAATCACTCCGAATTCAAACTAAAAACCCTCGGTGCAAATGAAATCCCTCCCCCTGTAGAATCTTCTCAGATCCACAATCCCAGGCGCTCCTAACAGTTTCTGATGGTCTGCGGGAAAAGGCTTTGAACAGATAACGTGACCCAAACACGTTCCATTGTACTGATTTCACATACAGAGCATGGTACAAGGTCTCACAGCAGCCCCCTCCCAAACAGAAACGCGCGTCAGAGCCATGGCATGTGAAACGCCACGATGTATAAACTACATTGAATCAGCGAACATGACAAGGGCACAGGATTAACCTCTGACATTCCACCACCATAATAGGGGAACAAAGGGTATTTTTCCAGTGTCGCTCCCTCCTTTCAAACTGCTCCATCCTTCTTCCTCTCGTTTACATGGAAAAAACATGGAACCACTCTATGGACAAAGAAACCCGCCAGTGAGTCAGAGCTTTGGAATTTCCCACTCACTAGGACACAATTTCTACGAAAGTCCTCCCTTTTCTTGTCTTCTTGTTTCTCTTTTTTTCTATGAGCATAAATATCAATACTTGCAATAATGGGAGATCTTCCTTCTCACTGTTGCGGAATCTCTCTTCCATCTACAACATTTTTGTTTTTTGGACTTGTTGTCATTTTGTATTTTTCCCAAATTTTTCAGAATTATCAAATGGTCAAAAGAAATCAAAGACTATTTTTCCTGGAGTGAGGCCATCCTGTTCCATTCTTCATCCATCCTAGCTTTGCTCATAGAAAATAGGTTTGTCAGTTACATCACGTCACGTCACGCCACGTCACTTCACTTCACTTCACTTCACTTCACTTCACTTCACTTCACTTCACTTCACTTCACTTCACTTCACTTCACTGCTGCTTCTCAGTTATGATATAAAAATTCAACCTTCTGTGACGGAATCAGCTTGGAGAGCTGCTCTGAGGAAGATAAAGTTTTTGCCAGGCAACAAATTCACTTCCTCTCACTCTGTCCCTCGCACAGTAATAGACTGCCGTGTCCTCTGGCTTCAGGCTGTCCATTTGCAAGTAGAGTTGGCTTTTGGAATTGTCTCTGGAGATGGTGAAGCGTCCCTTGACTTTGTCCGAGTAGTAAGTGCTAGATGAACTTGGATTTATATATGAAACCCATTCCAGTCCTTTTCCTGGAGCCTGTCTCACCCAGGCTATCCAGGCACTGCTGAAGGTGAATCCAGAGGCTTGGCAGGAGAGACGGAGGGACTCTCCAGGTTTTCTCACATCCCCTCCAGACTCCACCAACTGGACCTCAGACTGGACTCCTAAAATGAAAGTTGTTTTAAAGGGCTCTCCTGAATACGACAAGAAAACATAGGAAAAAACTGTACAGGGAGGAAACAATTACAACCTCTGAGGACTGCTAGTAAGGACTCCAAGTTCAGTCACAGGATCGTTTTTGCTCCCCCTAAAAACAGAGGGAATTGTCAGTAAAAGATATGGGAAACCAAACAAACTTTCTGTTGGTGGGTGGATCCTGAAAAGGGACACTGTGGGGCTCCTTTAAATGGGATATTGTGTGTCGATTTGCAAATCGCTTGGGATAAAAGAGCCCCTCAGGGCATTGACTTCCAGATTTCTTTGCACATCAATTTCATGGCTGATTTTCAAATAGTGTTTCAGTCCTAAGAAAAGGGAGGGCCTGCAGTTTTTCTTTCTTTCTGTGAATTCATAGGAGAAAGGGCCAGTCTTGCAACATTTCACCACATCTCTAAAATAATTCAAAGTAATAGAATAAACTTGTTTAAAGAAACCCTTTTTAAGGACAGGATATAAAAAGGCTAGAACCTCTGAGTTATGAAGATTGCTACACAATTGCTTCTTTAACCTTTGTGTGTTTGTTTTTTTAGAAAACCCCAAGTACATTAACTGGTGACTAAGCCTGGAGGAATGATTTGTAAGCAGCAGTCATTGGGTCTACCCAAGTCACAAAGTCAGGCTTAGATAAATCATTTTATGACCAAATACACTCTCTATATTAAATTTAAAAAAATAAAATAAAATTATATATATATATATATATACACACACACACATACATATACATATACATATACATATACATATATTGTAAACTCAGACATGGCTTCACAGTGAGGATTATAGTCTCTTTAGAAGTTAAATTGTTTTGAGATCCTTTGAGAGAACTTTGAAGCAAGTAGCAGGAGATATAATCAACCTTGGAAATGAGACCATATTTCTGCAGACTGGTTTGATTTCCCTGTCCACCTCTCCCCCTTTGGCAATACTGCCCCCTGGTGTAAGTGATGGGAGAGTCCCCAAAGAGACTCTTTTGTTCCAGGAGGGGAAGTGAAACTGAGAACAAATGAAGGATCTCTCAGAGATTTAGAAGGTCTAGTGAGAAATCCAAACTGTTCTTGTTTCCTCATAGGAAATTGGTTTTGAAGAATTTATTTATTCATTCATTCATTCATTCATTCATTCAATTTGTGGCCCATCTCAGACCAGTGGGTGGCTAACAACAACAACAACAACAACAACAACAACAACAATGATGATGATGATGATGACGATAATAATAATAATAATAATAATAATAATAATAAAAACCATCAAACAATTAAATGTAAATACAGCAAAGAGGCCTTAAACACCATTGGTCTCAGCACAACCATGAAATGGGGTCCTTGGTGCACTTGGGACCCCAGGCCTGGGCATAAAGCCAGGTCTTTTAGGCCTTCCAAAAAGCCAAATTGGTAGGAGCCCTCCTAATCCCAGGTGGGAGGATGATCCAGGGGGCAGGCAACAGAGCAAAAAAGGCACATCTCCTGGTCCCCAACAGTGGACATTCCTTGGCTGAAGGGACCCAGAGCATGCCCATCCTGCCAGACTGGATTGGGTGGGTAGAAACAACTGGGAGGAGATGGTCCCAAGCCATGAAGAGCTTTAAAGGAGACAACCGGCACCTTGAACTGCACCCAGAAACACACCGGCAACCAATGCAGCTCCCGAAGCAGTGGTGTTACATATGCCGAGTCACTGACACTATTTACAACCTGGGCAGCTGCATTCTGTACCAGCTGAAGCTTCCTGATGCTCTTCAAGTGCAGCTCCATGTAGAGCGCATTGCAATAGTCCAAATGGGAGGTCACGAGGGCATGAGTGATAGTGAGTAGAGCCTCCCAGTCCAGGAATGGGTGCAAAGGCCCTCTTAGCCACAGCTGCCACCTGCTCTTCCAGCAGGAGCCATGAGTCCAAGAGGACCCCAAATTGTGCACTGGCTCCATCTGGGCAGTTCCACCCAATCCATGACCAAGGATGGAAAAACCTTGGTACTGGGAGGCCCAAACACCCAAAACCACTCAGTCAGAGCCCATTGTGCCCCATCCAGGCCCCTACAGCCTCCAGGCACTGAGATAGGACATCCACGGCATCAATCAGACAGCCTGGGCTGTAGTATAAAGCTGGGTATCAGAATACTGATGAGACCTCACCCCAAACTGTCAGATCACCTCACCGAGCAGCCTCATGTAGATGTTAAACAAGAGGGGTGAGAGAATTGAGCCCTATGGCACCCCACACAGTAGGGGCCATGGGATGGACCTCTCACCTCCTATCAACACCAACTGGAACTGACCCCAGAGGAAGGAGGAGAACCAGCACAACACAGTGTCGCCTACTCCCAACTCCCAAAGCCAGTCCAGAAGGATACCATGATCAATGGTATCAAAGGCTGCCGAGAGGTCTAGAAGAGCCAGGATGGAAGTACTGCCTCCATCCTGATCCCTCCAGAGGTCATCCAAGGGTGCAATCAGTGCTGTTTCAGTCCCATATCCCAGCTTGAATCCTGACTGAAAGGGGTCCAGAGCCCTTTGAAGGTGCCATGCGCGACCACTTTCTCAACAACCTTCCCTAAAATGGGAAGTCTGGAGACTGGTAGAAAACTATCCAGATTAGTTGGGTCGAGCAATGGCCCCCGTGAGGGGGTCATCTTTAAGAGCCAGTGGAACCACCTCCTCCCTCAAAGAGGAATTAACCACTGCCCAGACCCAATCAGGAGTTGTTTCCCAAGCAGCCTTGACCAGCCAGGAGGGGCACAGATCTAACACAGAAGTGGCCAAACTAACAGCTACGAGAACCCTGTCCACTTCCTCTTGTTCAGTGGGCTTGAACTCTTGCCAGATAACCATGAAAGATTCAGCCCCCATAGCCTCCACTGGCCCTGCATCAAGGCTGGAGTTCAACGCAGAGCGGATGTGAACGACTTTATCTGCCAGATGCTCAGCATATTCCTCACAGTGGCCCTGAAGGTAGACTCCCTCCGAAGGAGGGTCCAGGTCACCTGAAACAGGCCCACTGGGTGGCTCTCTGCAGGCACAACAAGGGTGGAGAAATAATTATGTTGAACTGCCCTTACCGCTATGAGGTAGGCTCCAATTGAGCTCTAGCTTGTGTTCGATTATCTTCACTCTTTGTCATCCATTGCCCTCTTAAGCTACCTCGACTCCTCCGTATGCCACAGGGAGTTATGGGAACCATGGGCATGGAGAGGCTGTTCAGGCATGATCTGGTTCAAAGCCCTGGCCACCCTCCCATTCCAGGTGGCTACCAAGGACTTAGGCCGTGAAGCAGATTTTCAGGACACCACCGCAAGCTCCCTCTGAAACCCAGTTGGGTCCATCCGTATCCTGGGGTGGGCCAATCTAATAGGCCCGCCTCCCTGTGGAGGGGATGGGTCCAGAGAACTGGAGCCTCACCAAGAAGTGATCTCAACATGACAGAGGAGAAACCAATACCTCCCTCAATTTCAGAACACTCTGAAATGAAACCAGAGTTAATGCGATGTACACTATTGTAATGGTACTTTGGAAAGACCTTGGGAGACAGGGCGAAGAGATGCTGCCTAAAGAGCAGTCAGATAAGAGACAGCAGAGCCCATAGCTGGATAGTGGGAGAAGCAAAAGGCTCAGAAGGGACCCTTCCTAAGTTCTCAGGCAGTAAATGAGATGGTGGGAGAATTGCACTTCCACACTTACAAGATTATGTTCTGACCTATGACTACTCATTCAGTGACCGATCAAAGTTATAACGGCATTGAACGAATGGTGGTTACGACCGTTCCTTGGAGTTCTGGCTGTTCCAGCACCCCTGTGGTCACATGATCACAATCTGGGCACTTGGCAACTGGTTTGCACTCATGACTCCTGGTTGCAGCACCCCACAGTCATGGGATTTCCAACCTTCCCTGCTGCCTTCCCAAGAAAGTCAGTGGAGAAGCCGGCAGAAGAGGTCACAAGTCACTGGGGTTAGTCTCCCCCACCCACACACGGTCTCCAGCCCCTCTGCCCTTGCACCACACCAGCCATTCACACACCTCTGTACGTCCTTCCTGACCTGCACCATGCCTCTGGTAAACCCCCTCGCACTATAGCGTACCGCTGACCCACACTGCAACAGTTGCATACCCCCTCACACCATATGTACCCCCTCAAACCCTCCCTGACCCTCACTGTGCTCCTCATGCACCCCCTACATCCCTCGCATACCATCCCTGAACAGCATCACCCCTCTTGCGTACTTCTCACACCCTTGTGCATGCTCCCTGACCCTCAACATGCCTGTCACACACCCACTTGCACCCTCGCACACCCTTCCCAACCTTCACCTAAACCCACTCACTCCCCCTCCCCATCCAGCAGTAGCCACTTACCTGCCTGCCAGCCTCGCCCTTGCAACTTCCTGCCAGCTTCCACCCTGACTCTGGTTCTGGGAAAATGGCAGGAAGTTGCCTCGCCTAACAACCAGAGGATTTGGTTAATGTTGACAACCAGAACAACAGGGATTGCCGTCGCTAAATGATGTGGTTGTGCTTTACAACCACATTGCTTAGTGATGGAAATCCCAGTCAAAATTGTTGTTGTAAGTTGATGACTACCTGTATGGGAACGTCAAGTGTCAAAACAGATATTTTTAATTCTTACTACATAGGACGATGGGAAGGGTTACCTTTGATTAAAAAAGAAAATGTAGCTTTGCAAGGTGGAAGTTTTGGAGCTGATTTTCCTTAGTCACATACCAGAAGCTACAGGTCTACAAGGTGAGACCATAAGATATTTTTTTATTTTATTTTTTTCCCCTTTAATGTCCCAAAGATGCTGAGGGATTCCAATCTGTCCACAACCCAGAGTGGGGAGGATGCCAGCTGGAGGCCTCCCTTCATTCAAACGCAGTGGGAGCAATAACCATTGAGCAGCTACCCGAAGGCAGGAAGGCAGTGCAAAATAGAGAGACTCAGAGGGCTTCTGGGAGAGGGGGTTGGCGGTTGGCAGTTGGCAACGCTTGGCTCTCCTGGCTCTGCCCGGCTGAAGGGAGAGGGGTTCAGGATTAAGGGAACTTAATCTATATTCCATACAGATTAATGTAGAAGTAATGGAAAAGGAACAAAATTTAGAAAAGTATTAAACTGAGGAGAGTTGGTGATATTCAGAGAATAGAATGGGATTGAATAACACAATAATAAAAGAAGAAAGAAAAGGAGGAAATGAATCCATATTTCTCCCTCTAATGAAAGCTTAATTTCTTAAAACTGTCCAGTTCATTCCACTGCCCTGAGGTTTCCTTCTTGTCCCCCATACAAGGACTAGCTTTCAAAGATTGGATTTGTGCTCCCACTGGCTACGATGGAGATTTATCTGCTGCTTCTCAGTTCAAAGAAACACATTCAGCCTTGCATGACTGAACAAACTTGGAGGAACGCTCAGAGGAAGGGAAGGTTCTTGCTTGGCGTCAGACTCACTTTCTCTCACTGTGTTTACAGTATTGCACAGGAATAGACTGCCGTGTCCTCTGGCTTCAAGCTGTTCATTTGCAGATACCGCTGGTTGCAGAAATCGTTCCTGGAGATGGTGAAGCGTCCCTTGACTTTATCCGAGTAGTAAGTGCTAGATGAGCCTGGACTTACGTGGGCCACCCATTCCAGTCCTTTCCCTGGAGCCTGTCTCAACCAGTCCACATAATAACTCCTGAAGTTGAATCCGAGGCTTGGCAGGTGAGACGGAGGGACTCTCCAGGCCTTCTCAGGTCCCCTCCAGACTCCACCAACTGGACCTCTGAACAGACACCTAAAAAAAAAAAAGTATTTCATTGAGCTCTTCTGCATACAAGAAGTAAGATGGAAAGATCCTGACAAGCAAAGAAAGAATTACCTCTGAGGCCTACTAGTAAAGACACCAAGTTTACCCAGGGGATCATTTTTGCTCCCAAAAGTGAATGGGGGGAATTGACAGGAAAGGATTCAGGAAAGTGCACCGACTTTGTGTTGGTGGGTGTTGCCTAAGAAAGGAAACCATGGGGCTCCTTTAAAGGGGAAATTGTGCCTTGATTTACATATTAGTTCTGATAAAAGAGCCCCTCAGGACATTCATGTAAAGATTTCTGTGCTCACTCCTTATAAACATGATTTTTAAATAACATTCTGAACCAAAAAACAGTCAAGACAGGCACGCATTGGCATTGCTGTTGTTGTTGTTGTTGTTATTTAGGAAAATGGGCAGGTTTACACTGGAGTAAGTAGGGTAAGGTCTGATAAAACCTCCACAGTTCAGGAAAGTGTTTAAAGGTGAGAGAAAGAAAACAGGCACTGAGCTTAATTTAAATAGCCATGTCAGAGACCACAAATGAAAAGCATGGTGCATGTGAGTTCAGGATGTTTGCTCCACAGCTGCTCCCTTGACCACGTTCTTTGGCAGAAACACAACACAGCTGAATGCTGACCAAGCCAAAAGGCAACGTTTATAAGCCACAGTTGAATTGCGGTTACACATCTGATTTGCAAAAGCATAATCAAAGACACCAGAGGCAGAGCAGAAAGAGCTCAACCCTGTGGGGTCTTTTTTTTTTTTTTTTTTTTGTATATTGGTTTTAACTTGGCAGTTTTATGGATTTTTACACTGGTTGTTCTTGGTGGCTATTTTGTCTGTTGTTTTTATTGGTTGTTAGCTGCCCAGAATTGATTCCACAAGGTGAGAAGGTATAGAAATTGAAATAAGAATACTAAGAATACTAAGATTACTACTATTAATTATAATGCTATCATCTTCACTCTCTCTGTGGACTGAGAAATAAAAAAAATATGGGACTTTGTAGTCTCCAAAAATTCAGTTTGCTGTATACTTAGCAAAGTACATCTGTGGTCAACTCAGACCTGGTTTCCCAGTGAGGGTTATAGCTTCTTGAGATATTACATTTTCTTGAGATCGTTTCAGTGAACTTTAAAGATCATTATAGAAAATAATAATTGTGACTCCAAAATGAGACTCTGTATGCAGACCCTTGATTTATTTCCCCACCCCACCTCCACTCCATGCATGGGCAATGCAGGTAATGCGACAACACTGCCCCCTGCTGTAAAAGGGGAGGAGGACAGGCATCTACCTTTTTTTCTAGGATTCCAACTGAGGCAGAGAGAGAACATGAAGGTTCTCCCGGAGATCTAAGCATGTCTAGTGACACATCCGAAGCAGCTGTTGTCTTACCTGACTGGAAATTCCTTTTCAACTGTTACTCTATGTCAGATTGTATTTTCTGGGGTGGGGGAACTCTTATTTTTATTCCTAAATCCAATTAAGTCATGGAAGAATATTTCAGGAAGCACCTAAAATGTCATCTAGTCATCTATGTCACCTCGTACCAACCATCCCTATCAGCCAGATCCTGTCTGCACACCTCCAACCAAAACGAGCTCTTCTAGGAAGATTGAGGCAAGGCTAACCTGTTCTTCCTTCATCCTACAAAGTACAGAGTTTGTAGGGTTGGTAATCTGTTAAGATTTAGTCACCGACCATATGTCAACAACAGCTTACTTAGCATTCTGATGGAGTAGGAAGGGATAAGTAAGATGGAGTGGGATGGAGGGAGCGCATCCATCCTGGCTCTTCTTGACCTCTCAGCGGCTTTCGATACCATCGACCATGGTATCCTTTTGGGTCGGCTCAGGGAGTTGGGGGTGGGCAGCGTAGTTCTGCCCTGGTTCACCTCCTTCCTCCAGGGCCGGTCCCAATCAGTGGTGATAGGGGAGGAGAGATCGACCCCATGGCCCCTTCTTTGTGGGCTGCCGCAGGGATCTCCTTTTTAAGATCTACATGAAACCGCTGGGTGAGATCATCTGTATGCAGATGATACTCAATTGTATATCTCCATCCCAGGTAAAGTAAGTGATGCTGTGACCACCCTTTCCAAGTGCCTGGGGGCTGTGGGGGCCTGGATGGGGAACAACAGGCTTCAACTGAACCATAGTAAGATGGAGTGGCTGTGGATTAATGGCACCTTGGGTGCCAGGAACTTGTCATCTTTAGTGCTGGATGGGGTTGCCCTGCCCCATTCAGACCCTGTGCATAACTTGGGGGCCATCTTGGACTCACGCCTTCTGCTTGAAGAGCAGGTGGCAGTCGCGGCCAGAAGGGCCTTTGCACATCTCCGGGTGGTGCACCAGCTATGCCCTTTCCTGGACCGAGAGGCCCTCCGAATGGTCACTCATGCCCTGCTCATTTCCCATACAGATTACTGTAATGCACTCTACATGGGGCTACCCTTGAAGAGTATCCGGAAGCTTCAGCTGGTCCAGAACACAGCCGCGTGGACTATCTTGGGTGTTCCAAGATTTGCACACGTAACACCTTTGTTGCATGAGCTGCACTGGGTCCCAGTTTGCTTCTGGGTCCAATTCAAGGTGTTGGTCATTACTTTTAAAGCCCTACATGGCATGGGACCAGGGTATCTGAGGGACCATCTCATCCCTATTACATCGACCTGCCCCACCCAGTCATGAAGGGAGGGCATCTTACGGACCCCATCTATAGAAGAATTTCACCTAGCGGGGTCTTCTCTGCTGTAGCTCCTGCCCTTTGGAACATCCTTCCCCCAGAGGTGAGACAGCCCCCCTTGCTCCTGGACTTCCGAGAAAGATTAAAGACCTGGTTTTGTCAGCAGGCTTGGAATGGGAGGAGGAATAGTTATACCTGGGAATAGCTAGCGCCCTATAGGGGCCAATTACACTCATGGACTGATTAAAATATTTTGCCATTTAGATTTTATTGTATTTCTATTTTATTGTATTACTGTATTTGGAATGGTTTTAAATTTTAACCTTGTTTTATTGTAATGCCGCCCAGAGTCCCCCCATGAGGGGGAGATGGGTGGTGAATAAATTTATAAATAAATAAATGAAATAAAAATAAAAGGTCACCGGAGGGTTTTACCAAAGGCATTACAGCATCATGATGTAAATTATATTCGGTCTGCCATTTTTTTGGTGTTCTCTTTGAAATGTAGTAGGGCAAAGTGATATTAGCTGTGGTTCTGCTTTTCCTCAGAGCTGCTCAGCAAGCTGCCAATGCTTTATTGGGATCCTGGTGTATGTTGTATTTGCGTGCATGCTTACTAAATGTCTGTAGTATCTTCAAAGTGATTTGGTTGCTCTAGGGTAGCCAGGTTTTGGCCAGAATAGTTTGGTGCCATGACGCATATCAGAAGGATGAAAGGAGAGGCGGAGTCAATCACTTGCAGCTCCTGCCATAAAAATTCCTTCTCACCCCTATGGATGGTATGTGTCTACCTCAATCTTGGGTCTTCTACCAGAGGCCTGGTAGTTTGAGGGTTCTGTGAAGTATCTTAGCTGCTTAAGGTGAAGCCAGAGTCATGGCAGGAGAGATGGGGGGACTCTTCAGGTCTTCTCACATCCCCTCCAGACTCTACCGACTGGATCTCTGACTGAACTCCTAATTGTGGTTGGGATTCAAGGTGCTGGTCACTACCTATAAAGCTCTACAGAGCATAGAGCCTGGTTACTTGAGGGACCGCCCATCCTCCATAGGGTCTGCATGGATTATCTGATCTAGCAGAGTTGTTGTCCCTGGGAATACTTCAAGAGAATAATGACATCTATTGGGACTCTGGAGGTACCCCTTTTCTGTAGAGAGAACTTTATTTCCTCTGCAGAGTAAATAAAACTTCCTTGCAATCTGGAAGTATTGGGGCTGATTTTCTTTAATCCCATACCAAAAACTGCAGGTCTCACAAGATGAGACCACGGGATTTATTTTGTTATATTTTTATTTCAGTTTCCCTGTTAAGAAAAGAGGATGAGGGATTCTAACTGGTTAGTGTGCAGGAGGCCCTGTTTGATAGAAGGTGGTACCAGTAACAAAGAAGAAGCTTCACAGTCCAAAATTTGCAGACCCAGAGGGCTCCTGGGAGAGGAAGTACTTAATTTGCAACATTTCTCTCTCCTGCCTCTGCCCAGCTGAGGGGAATGAGCTTCAGGAAGAAAGAGATTAAGTACATATGAAGGAAAAAGAAATGAGCAATGAGCAACATGTAGTAATGAAAGAAACTGGGGAGAGTTGGCAATACTGACAACCAAAGGGGATTAAACTGCAAAATATCTCAAGGAACAATTGTAGGTAAGGAATCCAGGTTTCTACCTCTAATTAAATTTTAACTTTTTTATCAACTACCCAGTTTGTTCTACTGTCCTGAGATTTCCTTCATGTCCCCCTACCAAAGTGCTAACCAGGTTCCAAGATCAGCTCTGGACTCCCACTAGCTACAACGGAGATTCATCTGCTGCTTCTCACTCCAATTACACAAACTCAATCTTCTGTGACTGAATCAACTTGCAGAGCTGCTCTGAGGGAGAGTTTTTGCCAGGCTTCAGACTGACTTCCTCCCACTGTGTGTCTCTCTCACACAGTAATAGACTGCCGTGTCCTCTGGCTTCAGGCTGTTCATTTGCAGGTAGAGTTGGCTTTTGGAGTTGTCCCTGGAGACGGTGAAGCGTCCCTTGACTTTGTCCGAGTACTTAAGGTCACTTGAACCAGAGTTTATGTATGCCACCCATTCGAGGCCTTTTCCTGGAGCGTGTCTCACCCAGTGCATGCCATAGCTGCTGAAGTCGAAGCCGGAGGCTTGGCAGGAGAGATGGAGGGACTCTCCGGGCCTTCTCACATCCCCTCCAGACTCCAGAAATTGGACCTCACACTGAACTCCTAAAAAAAATAAAGGTGTTTCGATGAGATCTGTATACAAAAACAGAAAATAGAAAGAAATTCTGTAGAGAGAGAAGAATTACCTTGGAGGACAACTAATAAGGACAACAAGTTTAGCCAGGAGACCATTTTTGCTCCGCCTAAGGAATGGAGGAAAATTGATAGGAAAGAATTTGGGAAAGTTCACAAACTTTGTATTGGTTGCTGTAGCTCGAAATGGGAAACCGTGGGCTTCCTTTAAGGAGGAAATTGTGACCCAATTTACATATCTCTTGGGATAAAAGTGCCCCTCAGGGCATTGATCTCATAGATTTCCTTGCACACATTTGACACTGGTGATTTTCAACGTAACTTTCCAGTCCTATGAAAAGTGAATGCAAGGTTTTATTTATTTATTTATTTGTTTGTTTGTTTATTTATTTATTTATTTATTTATTTATTTTCCTGTGAGGACATAGGGGAAAGGCAGGTTTACATTAGAGAATTAAAACAAAGATATGCAAAATTTCATCACTTCTCAAAATTAATTAAAGGTAAGAGACAATGAACGTGCCCTATGAACTTTTGAAAGAGACATGTAAGAGATAGAACATGAAAAGAACAGCACATCTGAGTTCAGGAGAATTTTCCACCTTCCTTCCCCTTAACTATGCCCTTTTGAAGACACCCAAAAGAACTGAATGCCATGAGGAAAAAATATATATATAAGTTAGAGCTGAATCAGAGAAATCAGAACGGGAGAAAAACTAGATTGAACCTGCGAGGTGTTCTTTGTCTATTAGATTAGTTTTTAACTCATTTGTTGTATGAATTTAATATATTGTTTATTTTGGTTATTATTTTGTGCGGTGTTTTCATCAGTTGCTAGTTGCCCAGAGCTGATCTGACAAGATGGGCAGCCATGCAAAGGACAGAGGAGAAAGGGCAGGTTTCCATTAGAGTAATTAAAAAAAAAAAAAAAAACATTAACATTTCACCACTTCTCAAAAATATTTCAAGGTAAGGGAGAAAGGACTTGCACTAAGAATTTTTGAAAGAGACAGGTTAGAGATAGAACATGAAAAGAGCAGAACATCTGAGTTCAGGAATATTTGTTTCACCTTTCTTCCCCTTTTGAAGACACCCAAAAGAATGGTGACCAAACTATGAGTTGAATTGAAGGGAAAGGTTTGAGGAAAGTGCACCAACTCTGTGTTGGTGGGTGTAGCCTGAAGAGGGAAACCATAAGGCTCCTTTAAAGCGGAAATTGAGCCTTGATTTACATTTCGCTTGGGATAAAAGACCCCTCAGGCTTGGATCTCATAGATTTCCTACCAGGAGTGGTTTTCTCATAGTTTTGCAGTGCTGAGGAAAGTGAAGGCAAGCTTTTTTCTTTTCTTTTCTTTTTGCTGTGTGGACATTGGAGAAAGGCAGGTATACTTTGGAATAATTAAAACAAAGACATGCCAATTTTCAGCACTTCTCAAAAATGATTCAGGGTAACAGAGAAGGAACATGCACTAAGAAGTTTCGAAAGACACATGAAAAGAACAGCAGATCTGAGTTCAGGAAACTTTTTACACCTTCCTTCCCCTTAACCATGCTCTTTTGAAGAAACCCAGATGAACTGAACCCAGACCCAGCCAGGAGGGACAATTTATAAGTCAGAGCTGAGGCAGAGAAATCACAGGGAGAGAAGAAACAGATCGAGCCCTTGGGGTGTTTTTGCCTATTAGATTCATTTTTAACTCATTAGCTGTATGTATTTAATATACTGCTTGTTTTGGGTTGTTATTCTGTGTGGTGTTTTCATCAGTTGCTAGTTGCCCAGAGTTGATTTTACAAGATGGGCAGCCATACAAATTTCAAATAATAATAATAATAATAATAATAATAATAATAATAATAGTAGTAGTTATAATACTCGCAATAGTAATACCAATAAGATATGCTAATAAAAATGCTAGCAAATAAAGTCCATGAAGTGAGAAATATCACTTTGTATTCTCCAAAGAATTCAATTACTCTATATTTAGCAGAGTACATCTGTCTTCAACTGAGGCATGGCTTCCCGGTGAGGGTTGCAGCCTCCGGAGCTGTGAAATTTCCTTGAGACTTTTCAGTGAATGGTTATGGAGATAACAGAAAAAGGAAGGAGGCCTGCCAAATGAGGCGGACTCCGGTGACACTTGTTTTATCTCCCACCCCCACCCCACACACAGCCAATGGGATTCAGCGTGGCAGTGCTGCCCCCTGGTGTGGGAAGTGAGGAGGGGAGGCCTCTATGCAATTCCACCCAGAGATTCTTTCGGGCAAAGTTTTCTGCAACATTTCTATGGCCATTTGGAAATTTAGGAGGATTATTCCACAGTTGCATTTCCTGCCTGCAGCCACGACACTACGTGGTATCCCTTCCCTGTATTCTATCTGAAGCCAGTCTCATCCAGAGTGGATTGCAAACAGTAAAGTAGAAGTTGGAAATTTGGGGCCATATTAAGAAGTTTTAGTTACTTTCCAGCAAACTTTCAGATTGGATACCTATAAATGAAGAGTTCTAAAGTTCTATCTAGGGGGCTGATTTCTTTTTCTCTTGAATAAATACACAGCAGAAATCCCTCTGATATGGAAGCAGAGGAAACAAATTGGGGCAAAAGTATTGCATTTGCCTTTCTCCTCTCATTCCAACCCCTACGCTCTGTTGGAGTTGGCTGGAAAATGGACAGAGAAACCCAAAACTGGATTTTATAATACATTCAGTTTTGATGAAACAAATTAGAACCTATAGTTAGATATACATTAGAATTCAAACAGCAGCTTCTCAGAAATATTCAGGAAAAATAATTGTGGATGGAAACCCAAAGGAAGGGAGGGGCAGTGCTCCCTCCACATCATGACACCCCTCCTTGGAGCGCAATGCAATGTCTCTCTGCACTACAGGCCGAACTTGGCACTGAGGAAGAAGAGATTAATCAGTATGAATGACCAAACGGGCTTTCATTTCAGGTTAAATAAAACCGTCCACAGCAGCTCTCCACCAATTCAGAACAGATTCAATCACTTGTTCCACCCAATATGAACAGCAATTGCTTGAACAGCCACTGGAATGTAACAAAAGTTTGTCTAAAAATTGTGACAAACCTTTGTTTCCTTATCCATGGTTTCTTAAAAAAATTAGAATGGATTAGATGCCAACATGACACTAGGAGAATAAACAATAATTTACACATTGCATTTTCTGGGCCCACTCAACACCAAAGTTAAAGTGAAGGAAACCACATTACTATTAACTTGTCCTTCTGTATTTTTTTTTCCTTTTAAAATATTTTTTTTCAGGTTTCCCCTCCTCCAAATGGAAAACAGATCCCAGAATGCCCAGGCCAAGATCAGCTCTTCCTCCCTCTTGGCACTCAGGCAGCTTTCTCAGCTCCCTCTCAAGTCTCCTGGGAAAATGCAGCCTTCTGGGGCTGAACTCACTTGCAGAGCAGCTCTACAGAAGGGAAGGTTTTTGCCAGGCTTCAGATTCACTTCCTCTCACTGTGTCCCTCGCACAGTAATAGACTGCCGTGTCCTCTGGATTCAGGCTGTCCATTTGCAGATAGACTTGGCTTTTGGAGTTGTCCCTGGAGATGGTGAAGCGTCCCTTCACTTTGTCCGAGTAGTATGTATTAGAAGATGTACTTACGCGGGCCACCCATTCCAGACCTTTCCCTGGAGCCTGTCGCACCCAGTCCATGTGGACGCTGCTGAAGGTGAATCCGGAGGCTTGGCAGGAGAGACGGAGGGACTCTCCAGGCCTTCTCACGTCCCCTCCAGACTCCACCAACTGGACCTCACACTGAGCTCCTAAAAAAAATAAAATGAAGGTGTTTCAATAAGCTCTCCTATAATACAAGAATTAAAATTGGGGAAAAAAAATCTCTGTATAAAGGGAAAAATTACCTCTGAGGACTGCCAGTAAGGACACTAAGTTTAGCCAGAGGATCATTTTTGCTCCGTCTAATAAATGGAGGGAAATTGACAGGAAAGGACTCAGGAAAGTGCTCCAACTTTGCCTTGGTGGGTGTAGCCTGAAAAGGGAAACCGTGGGGCTCCTTTAAAGGGGAAATGGTGCCCTGATTTACATGTTGCTTGAGATAAAATAGCCCCTCATTTCATTGACTAATAGATTTCTTTGCAAACGCCTTTCACACCTGATTTTGAAGTGATGGGGATATCGTCAGAATAATCAGGACAGAATTTTTTTTTTTTTTTTTTTTCATTGTGAGTACATTGGAGAAAGGACAGGTTTTCACTGGAGTAAATAAAGCAGGATCTAGCAAAACCTCTGCAGTTCAGGAGTGTGTTTAAAGTTGAGAGAAAGAAAATTTGCACTCAGAATAATTCAAATAGCCATGTTAGAGTCCCTACATGAAAAGCATGGTACAAGTGAGTTCAGTATGTTTCCTTCACAGAGGTTCCCTTGACCACGTTCCTTGGAAGAAACCCAAAACAACTGAATGCCGACCAAGCCAGCAGGCACCATTTGTAAGCCACAGTTGAATGGCACTTACATGTCCAAGTCGCAAAGTTAGAATCAAGGAAACCTCAGACAAAGCAGAAAGAGCTGGAACTTGTAGGGTCTTTTCTGTTTATTAGATTGGTTTTATCTGTCAGAGCTGTGTTTGCACCACAGTCCTTCAGTGGAGCTGGAAGAAATCAGCTTGAGACCAGTTCTGTAAGTATTTACAGTCTTTACTATATACAGCACTTGACAAGCTCTTACACAGCAATTATACAGGGCAAATTCCTACTCACAGTAACACAATAATGCTCAACATCTCTTACACTATCCCCAACACAGAACTGTTCATGCATACTACTTCTAGAACCAAATATTATGCGCTGAATCACTTTGCAGATGTTGGCAATCACATCTGCTGAGCCTTCTTCCCTGATTACTTACTGTTCTCAGCTGTACAACAGCCTTGGCATTAGACCTTGGGTATACCCTGACATTAACTTGACATTTGTATAGATTTTATATATTGCTTGTTTTGGGGTTGTTATTTTGTACAGTGATTTTATTGGTTGCTAGTTGCCCAGAGTTAATTCCATAAGATGGGTTGCTGTACAGATTGAAATAAGGATAATGGCAAGACTAAAACTGATATTTTTTGTTGTTTATTCGTTTAGTCACTTCTGACTCTTCATGACTTCATGGACCAGCCCACGCCAGAGCTTCCTGTCGGTCGTCAACAACCCCAGCTCCCCCAGGGACGAGTCCGTCACCTCTAGAATATCATCCATCCACCTTGCCCTTGGTCAGCCCCTCTTCCTTTGGCCCTCCACTCTCCCCAGCATCAGCATCTTCTCCAGGGTGTCCTGTCTTCTCATTATGTGGCCAAAGTATTTCAGTTTTGCCTTTAATATCATTCCCTCAAGTGAGCACTCTGCCTTTATTTCCTGGAGGATGGACTGGTTTGATCTTCTTGCAGTCCAAGGCACTCTCAGAATTTTCCTCCAACACCACAGTTCCAAAGGATATATCTTCCTTCTCTCAGCCTTCCTTATGGTCCAGCTCTCGCAGCCATATGTTACTATGGGGAACACCATTGCTTTAACTATGCGGACCTTTGTTGTCAGTGTGATGTCTCTGCTCTTAACTATTTGATTGAGATTTGTCACTGCTCTTCTCCCAAGGATTAAGCGTCTTCTGATTTCCTGACTGCAGTCAGCACCTGCAGTAATCTTCGCACCTAGAAATACAAAGTCTTTCACTGCTTCTACATTGTTCAATCCTAATCATTAAAGATAAATGAAATCAGCCAAACAGTAAAAGCAATCCAGGTTAATATTCTTTAACCCTTATCCCACTTCAAAATAAGCCAGAGCATTTATATATCCCCACAATGTGCACAGAGCTTTTTTTCTTAAAAAGATCAAACAACCAAACGGCCCACCTCAGAAACTTCGACTTCTCATCACAAACCCTCCCATACATAATAACACTTTCTTTCTCATAGCATTCCATCAGAAGATCAATTTCACTTGTGGCTTCACACTTAGAAGAAACATTTCTGTCACTATTAAGTTCCTCATTTACATGCACAGCAGCCCCAGCCAGATGACAGACCTCACATTTTCCACAATGTCCTGAATGCCTTGCATAAAAACTTGGTAGGAGTCAGAAAGAATCTGTTTAAAATCTTGGTGGAAGTCAGAGAAAGTCTGTTTAAAGTCCTCCATGTCAAGCAGTAGATTATGGCGCCCCCAGGAGCTTAACCAGAAACAGTCGAGGATATGAAAGAATTCCATAATGTCTTTACACAAGCAAAAGTGAGATATGCAGACAGTACCCCAGGGAAAGTAGAAAAGTGAAAGTTCAAAACAGCCAATTCAGGAAAATGCTAATATCTTCAAATTTAATAGAAAAATAATAACGGGAGAGAATTATTTACTCTCAATCCTCCTTACTCTTTGGAGGAAAACAAAGTCTAAAACTTAAAAATATATATTTTTTAAATTAATCCCAAAAATAATAAGCACCAAGAGAGCCCTCTTGTTCTTGCCATAGAAAGCCTGTATGAGGGTACACATACTTAAAAGAAATATAAATAGAGTGATTTAGAAATGGAGTGGCCAGTCTTAATGTCCCTTTAAGGCTACAATGAGGCTCAGAAAATGGTGACATCAAAGCCTCCTGGCTAGCTCTTACCAGTCAGGGGCAAATGCTGTTTGCCATCTTCTGGCTGCAAGCAGTCATCCAAAGTACAGATGGGGTGATTCCAAGTGTTTTTCTTTTTTCTGGAGAACACTCCCAGGCTTCAGAAAATCCTGCCTGAGCCCAAAATAACTGCCATGTTTTCATCTCTGCCTGTTGAGCCCACGGGCACAGCTACTCAGTCTGCCATGTCCCCATTGGAAGTCCCAAGACCACTCTCCTTTTGAATCTGGTAAAAAATCGTATTTAACTCTAGGTCTTTCCCACTCCATAGAAATTGACTGACAGTTTCTTGCCATTCTTGTAA
Organism: Candoia aspera; assembly: GCF_035149785.1. Taxonomy (NCBI): domain Eukaryota; kingdom Metazoa; phylum Chordata; class Lepidosauria; order Squamata; family Candoiidae; genus Candoia; species Candoia aspera. The sequence continues at coordinate 111,726,415 of NC_086156.1, read as the reverse complement.
GATTTGGGTTAGAATTGGCACCATTTGAATCACATCATTTATCTCGGGTAATACATTCATTTTGATAATTGCAATTGATCCTAACCAGGAAGACTTGATCCACATTGTTGATTAGCATGAAAAAGAAGAGAAAGTTTAACCTTTTTATCAGTTATAAATATTGGAATGGTTTGAAATAAAAAATAGCATCTTTGGCAAAATATTCATCTTAATTGCAGAGATTCGTCCCATAAGTGATAAGTTTAGTTTTTCCCACCTCAATAAATCTTGTTTAATTCCCTTCCATATTTTGACATAATTATTTTGAAATAAATCACTAGTTTTGGCTGAAATCTCTATCCCTAGATATCTAACTTTTTTAACACTATTAAACCCTGATTTAATTTCTAATACATTCTGATTATTTAGTGGCATGTTTAAATGTATCATCTTCGTTTTTTGATTATTTATTTTAAAACCGGCTAATTCTCCATATTCTTGTAGTGACTTTAATAAGTAATCAATTGATATTAACACGTTTTGTAAAGCGATAACTAAATCATTTGCAAAGGCTCTTAATTTATATGTATCTTCTTTAATCTTTATCCTTTCAATTTGATGATCCTTTCTGATAGCTTCTGTTAGAACCTCCAATACCAATATAAATAATAAAGGAGATAGCGGACAACCTTGCCTTGTTCCTTTTTCTATTTGACATTCTTGTGTTATCTCTTTGTTAATCACAATTCTGGCTTTTTGAAATGTATAAATTGATGTTATTGCTTTTATAAATATATCACCAAAATCCATCAATTCTAAAGTCTTAAGCATAAAATTCCAATTTAGGTTGTCAAAAGCTTTTTCAGCATCTAAAAATAACAACATAATCTGTTTTTCACTATGAAATTGGGCATACTCTATTATATTTAAAATTGTCCTTATATTGTTTTTTATATATCTTTAACGGCGTTCCGTGTCGTCATGCTGGCCACATGACCCGGAAGTGTCTATGGACAACGCCGGCTCTAAGGCTTAGAAACGGAGATGAGCACCGCCCCCTAGAGTCGGACACGAGGGAGAGGAGAGGAGAGGAGAGGAGAGGAGAGGAGAGGAGAGGGGAAATGTCCCTTAATTTACAAATGTCCTCAGAGAAAATACTCGCTCTCTCCATTCACATGAGTTATTTCTTTGAAACTGTTTTCAGATATGGGCCACTTGTTCTAGGAGTCAGGACGTTGGAGGAAATAAAATGCGTAATTTTTTTATGTCAAATCATGTCACTAAGATTGGTAGCACCGACCCAGAATTATCTAGTAGCTACTTCAGAGACAGAGTGGGAAGTCATAGGTGATTTCAAAAGAAAAAGTAGGAGGGATTTTTCTATAAATATGGAGTGTCAATGAAACTAGACATTTTTTTCATTTATATTTCAGTTTTCATCATCACCCATCTCACTTGAAGAGCATCTCTGGGCATCTTACGATAAAGGATCATCTGATGTAGACTAAGCTATTGAGAATGATATGCCTAGCACATTCGTTGAATGTCCGCACATCGCAAAGTCAAGAAATCTGTTTATAACAAAACTTTTCCCAAACGGCTGAGAAAGACAATCACATTTTATAAATAAAATCCTAGCATTCCCATGTGGAAGTTCTGGTGTTGATTTTCATAAATCACAGATCAAAATCTACAAGATGAGACCATAGGAGTTATTTCAATATTTTTTTCCATTTAATTTTCCTGTTGAGCAAAGAGGCTGAGCGATTCCAACCTTTCTCCCACCCGGAAGTTACTGGGAAGGACGGCAGGTGGGAAGGCAATTTTCCTGAACCACCTAGAACATGACTTTCCCTGGAACTGACTTGAATCCCCTGATCTACGTTCCTTTGCTATTCTAAGTATTATAACACGACCGCAATTAGGCTACCCTTGGCCTGATGTTTTTAGGCCTTATTTTCTGACTTCTGCCCCCTTCCTTGGTGTCAGACCACACCACACTCTGGCAGGCCTTGCAGCATCCTTATTTTATTATTAAATTTCGACTGCTAGCAGAGGAAAATGATTGTAAATGTATTTAAACTTCCAAATGCCTATATGTGTCTGCATACATTCTTGTGTGTGGGTCTCTGTGTGTGTACATGTATGTAGTACATCTATGGAGAGAGGGAGAGAGGATATATAGACACAGAAACAAATGCACCCAAAGAGGGAGAGGGGCAGATCTGAGTCTCAAGAAAGAGTAAATGAGGGTTGAACTTTGAAACCAATAAAAGAATGAAGAGTTCTAATTACTGAATCAATTCTATATTTCCTGATACTTTTTGAGAGCAGAACTTGAGAACAATTTCCCTTTGCTCTCATTCAGGAGGGTACTGAGATTGGCCATTTTCTTCCTATCCAAATGGAAAACAGATCCCAGAATGCCCTGGCCAAGATCAGCTCTTCCTCCCTCTTGGCACTCAGGCAGCTTTCTCAGGTCCCTCCCAAGTCTTGGGGGAAAATCCAGCCTTCTGGGGCTGAGCTGACTTGCAGAGCGGCTCAGAGGAAGAGAGTTTTTTTGCCAGCCTTCAGACTCACTTCCTCCCACTGTGTCTCTCGCACAGTAATAGACTGCCGAGTCCTCCGGCTTCAGGCTGTTCATTTGCAGATAGAGTTGGCTTTTGGAGTTGTCCCTGGAGATGGTGAAGCGTCCCTTCACTTTGTCTGAGTAGTAAGTACTGGAACTTGGATTTATGTGAGCCACCCATTCCAGCCCTTTTCCAGGGGCCTGTCTCACCCAGCTCATGCCATAGCTGCCGAAGTCGAAACCAGAGCCTTGGCAGGAGAGGCGGAGGGACTCTCCAGGCCTCCTCACATCCCCTCCAGACTCCACCAGCTGGGCCTCTGACAGGACACCTAAAATAAAAATTGTTTTAATGAGCTCTCCTTTATGCAAGAATTAAAATGGAAAGAACCTGAATAGGAGGGAACCAATACCTCTGAGGACTGCTAGGAAGGAAACCAAATTCAGCCACAGGATCATTTTTGCTCCCGTTAAAGATTAAAGGGGACTTGACAGGAAAGGATTCAGGAAAGGGCACAAACTTTGTGTTGGTGGGAGTAGCCTGAAAAGAGACACCCTGGGGCTCCTTTAAAGGGGAAATCGTGGCCTGATTTACATATTGCTCAGCATAAAGGAGCCCCTTGGAACTTTGAGGTATAGATTTATCTCAACACACCTTTCACACATGGGACATAGAAGAAAGGGAAGCTTTACCGTGGAATAATTAAAGCTTCTGACAGATGCTCCTCATTTAATGTAAGGGTTTTAAGGTGACAGCAAGAAATCAGGCATTGAAATTTCCTCAAAAAGCCATGTTACAGTCCGGAAATAAAGAGGATGGCACATCGGAGTTCAAAATGGTTGCTCCACAGTTGTTCCCTTGACCAAGTTCTTTGGAAGAAACCAAAATTAAGTCAATGCAGACCAAGCCATAAGGCCCAATTAATAGGCCACAGATCAATTTTACATACACAACCAAGTCTCAAAGTTGGAATATAAATCATTGGAAGCCTGTATGATGTTTCTTAATGGTTTGGTTTTTAACTCAGCAGCCGTACTGATTGGGAGGTTTTTGGGTTGCCATTTTTATGGTCTTCTTATGTGTTTTTAACTGCCCAGAGTTAATTCATACTAAGACTCAAAAAACTTGCTCTCCTACACTTATTCCATGGACTGAGAAACAGCAATAAATGACTTTTCATTTTCCAAACAATTCAGTTTGTTCTATATTTAGATAAGCACATCTGTTCTCAACTCAGATGTGGCTTCATGGTGAGGAATGTAATCTCTTGGGATGTTAAATTTCTTTGAATTGCCTTCAGTGGTCTCTCAGGAAAATGAGAGTAAAAGTAATGAGGCCTCCGAAGTGAGACAAGGCCTGCAGACCCTTCCCCTTCCCCTCCCCCGCCCCCACCCCACACATATGCAAAGCGATTCCGTGTGGCAACACTGCCCCTTGGTGGAAAACCTGAGGAGGGGAGGCATCTACTTTACTTTCCAAAGAGATTCTTGCATTAAGAAATGATAATTAGGGCTCCGATGAAATGAAAGAGCTCCAGGGAACTTAAGACAGTCTAGGGAGTAATCCAAAACCGCACTTTTGTTATATGACAGGAAATTCCTTTTGATGGGTTATTCTATGAGATACTGTATCCTCTATGAGACGAGAGGAGAGGACAGGAGAGGAGAGGAGAGGAGAGGAGAGGAGAGGAGAATTTTCCCTTAGTTTGCAAATATCTTTGGATAAAGAGTCACTCTCTCCATTCACATGACAGATTTCTTTGAAACTCTTTTGAAATTATGGGCAAGTTCTTTCAGGAAAGCCTATAATGTCAGGACATGAGAAATAAAACACGTAATGGTTTATGTGTCATTTAAGTTCTTGACACTAAGATTGGCAAGCACCCAACAAAAAATATGTAATGGCTTCTTAAGAGACAGAATGGGATGGCCTAGGTGATTTCAAAAGAAAAAGGATGGGAGATTTCTCTATAAATATGGAGTGCCAATAAAACTAGACTTTTTATTTTTATTCATTTATATTTCAGTTTTCATCATCACCCATCTCACTTGAAGAGCATCTCTGGGCATTTTACGATAAAAGATCATATGATGTAGAGTAAGCTATTGAGAATTATATGCGTAGCACAATCGTTGAATTGTCCATACGTCACAAAATCAAGAAATTTGTTTTTAACCAACCTTTTCCCAAATGGCTGAGAAAGATAATCAATCACTTTGCCTTCTCCCAATTGGAATGCAAGAAATGCATGAAAACTGAGGTACAATCTTCTATCATCCCTGAATGTATATATAATTTTGGATAAAGGAGATACACTATCCATTCACATAATATGGATTTTTTTTTAAAGAATTTTGAGATTTTGGGCAAGTCCTTATAGGAGTCAAGACAGCAGTGTTGAATTATTTGTACCTGGGATAAAGAGCAGGGCTACATTTGATCAAATAGAAATCTAAAATTGCCATGTGGAAGTTGAGGGGCTGATTTTCCTTCATCCCAGATTGAAAACTACAGGGTGAAACCATAGGAATTATTTCACTATTTATTTTCCATTTAACTTTCCTGTTGAGCAAAGAGGCTGAGCAATTCCAATCTTCCCCCCACCCGGAAGTTAGTGGAGGGGGTGGCAGCAGGAACGGCCAGGTGGCTGCCAAAGGCAGGAAGAGAGTCCAAACTCAACGGACCCAGGAGGCTTCTGGAAGAGGATCACTGCAATTCCCAAAGTGTTGGTTTCTTGGCTCTTCCCGGCGGTGGGGAGGGAGTATCAGGATTAAGGGAATTGAATATGTATTAATATAGAATGGATGACAAATGAGCATCATATAGAAACTAATTTAACTGAGGAGAGATGGTGGTATTCAGAGAACGAATTGGGAATGAACTGAAATATTCATCAAGGAAGAAATGTAGGTAATGAGTCCATATTTGTACCTCTCAAGAAATTTTAACGTTTTTGTAAATATATATATAAAAGCTTCCTAGTACATTCTCTTTCCCTAATATTTCCTTCTTGTACCTGTCATGGGTTATTTTTAAACTATTCCCAATTTGATTGCCTCAGGTTCAAAAGATCCCCCCAAAGCAGCAGAACATATGACAACTGGAGTTTTTAACTTAATTCATTTCATTCATTCACTTTCTGTCCTGCCTTTATTTTTAGTTTTTTTTTTTATTATTAATAACTCAAGGCAGTGATCCCTTACTTTAACCTTGTCCCTTAGTTTACAGAAGGGATGTTTTTTTTCCAGGTTTCAGATTCACTTCCTTTCACTTTGTCTCCTGCAAAGTAATAGACTGCCGTGTCCTCTGGCTTCAGGCTGCTCATTTGCAGACACAGCTGGCTGCGGGGATCGTCCCTGGAGATGGTGAACTGCCCCTTGACTTTATCCAAATAATAAATTGGAGATGAGGATCTACCAATCACTGCAACCCACTCCAGTCCTTTCCCATGGGCCTGTCTCACCCAGCTCATCCAAGAGCTGCTGAAGGTGAATCCAGAGGCTTGGCAGGAGAGACGGAGGGACTCTCCAGGCCTTCTCACATCGCCTCCAGACTCCACCAACTGGACCTCTGACTGGACACCTACAAAGAAAGGTCTTTTGGTGAAATCTCCTGTACACATGCAGAACATGGAAAGAGCCTGAATAGGGAGGAAACGATGACCTCTGAGGACTGCTAGTGAGGAGACCAGGTTCTGCCACCGGATCATTTTTGCTCCCTTCAATGAGTGGAGGGAAATTGACAAGAAAGGATTCAGGAAAGTGCATAAAGTTTGTGCTGGTGGGTGTAGCCTGAAAGGGGAAAACATGGCGCTCCTTTAAAGGGGAAATTGTGTGTTGATTTGCATATCTGATGGGATAAAAGAGCCCCTCATGGCACTGATCTCATAGATTTCCTTGCACACACCTTACATGGGTGATTTTCACATAATTTTCTAGTGCTAGCAAAAGTTCAGGAGAATTGTTGTTGTTGTTGTTTTAATGTAAGGACATAGGAGAAAGGGGAGGTTTACCATAGAGTGATTAAAAAAAAGACTTGAAAGATTTCACCACTTTTCAAAAGCGATTCAGGGTAACAGAGAATGAACATGCACTAAGGCTTTTTGAAAGAGAAATGAACAGAGCTGCACATCGGAGTTCAGGAAAAATTTTACATTTCGCCTTAACGACGCTCTTCTGTAGAAACCCAAAAGGACTGAACGCCAACCAAGCCATGAGGCACAATTAGTAAGTCAGAGTTTAATCAGAGAATTCGGAGGAAGAGAAGAAGCAGATCGAGCCAATGGGGTGTTCTTTCTTTATTAGATCACTTGCAACCTTCCCTGCCGGCTTCCCCATTGACTTTCTGGGGATCCGAGAAGATTGCAGAAAGCGATCACGTGATCACAGCCCCCTAGCAACAATATGTAAATGCGAGCTGGTTGCCAAGAGCCCAAACTGTGTCACATGATCATGGGGGGATGTTGCTGCAATGTTTCACGATGCCCAGAAGTGCTTTACTGGACAGAAAACACTTCTTTCAATGGTCATTAAGCAACCAGTCGTTAAGTGAGGACTTCCTCTATATTGATGTGGAGGGAACAAGAAAAGAGCAAAATGTAGAAAAGAACTAAACTGGGGAGCGGTGGCGATATTGAGAACCAAAGGGGACTGAACTGCAAAATATCTTAAGGAACAATTGTCGGTAAGGAATCCATATTCCTACCTCAGCTTAGATTTTAACTTCTTAAAAAGGGCCCAGTTTATTCCACTGCCCTGAGATTTCCTTCATCTCCCCTTCCGAAGATCTAACCACTGTTGGAAGGAAATCTCGTCATCTTCATTCAGAGCTGGGAATAAAAATGCTCAGGCCACTGTGTGAACAGGTGGAAAGCTGATTTTCGAAGAGCTTGTAGAACAACGGCAGTGGCCACAGTTTGGAATTTCCTGCCATCTCTTTATGTGGACAAGCTTTGCGATTCTTATGTGAAAATATTTCTGCCCTCTAGCAATTTCCGTACAAGCGCACTTGGCCGGTGGATGGAAAGGGGGCGCTCTCTAGGAATTCTGGGAAGGAGCAATTCCCCGGCGTTCAGAGGGGGGGCGCTCCGTGGTGGGTCCCCTGCTGGGTCGGGGTTCCCTTTGCTTGGGGCAGTTTGGCTTCCTGCCGAGCTGTGACTCTTCATGTTTGGCGCTGCTAGATCGGAAGGTGAACTTTCTGGAGAAGTAATCTTTTGTGGAGATCTCTTCGGCCTGGGAAAAATGTTCACCTGAATGGGTCGTTTTATTTGAAAGATCTCATGCTAAATCTGAAAGGGATCTTTTGTCAGAACAGCTGGGTGCTTCCTGTTCCATTTTCACCTTTTGCCTTGCTTGAGGAGGGAAATCTGTATGGCGGGAAAAGCAGTATTTGGGGAAGAAAGTAAGGAGGAAGAGAGAGATCTTGATTCCTTATGAAACCACATTACCCACTGGGTCTTCCAAGATCAGCTGTGGGCTCTCACTTCATACTGTGGAGATTTGCTGCTGCTCATTCTAACTACACAAACTCAACCTTCTGTGACTGAATCAAATTGGAGGGTTGTTCTGAGGAGGAGAAAGTTTTGCCAGGCTTCAGACTCAGTTCCTCCCACTGTGTCTCCTGCACAGTACTAGACTCCCGAGTCCTCTGGCTTCAGGCTGCTCATTTGCAGATACAGCTGGCTGCGGGAATCGTCCCTGGAGATGATGAACCACCCCTTGACTTTATCCGAATAATAAATCGGAGATGAGGATCTACCAATCACTGCCACCCATTCCAGTCCTTTTCCTTGGGCCTGTCTCACCCAGCTCATCCAATAGCTGCTGAAGGGGAAGCCAGAGGCTTGGCAGGAGAGACGGACGGACTCTCCATGACTTCTCACGTCCCCTCCAGACTCCACCAACTGGACTTTACACATAAAAAATAAAAGTATTTCAGTGGGATATCTTGTATTCAAAAACAGCAAATAGAAGGAAACTCTATAGAGTTGGAGGAATTACCTCTGCTCTGAGGAAGAGAGAGTTTTTGCCATGGAGGACTATTAATAAGGAGAGTAGGTTTAGCCACAGAATCATTTTTGCTCCCTCTAATGAATAGAGGAGAAGTGATAGGGAATGAGTCAGGAAAGGGCGCAACCTTTGTGCTGGTGGGGGTAGCATGAAGGGGAAACCGTGGGGCTCCTTTAAAGGGGAAATGGTGGCCTGATTTACATATCGCTTGGGATAAAAGAGCCCCTCAGGGCATTGGGGAATAGATTTCTTTGCACACAGCTTTCACATATGAATTTGAATGGATGGAAACATCTCAGAACAATCAAGCAAGACTTTTTTTATTGTTATTATCAGTACATACAAAAAAGGAGAGGTTTAGATGAGAATAAGTAAAGCAAGATCTGATTAAATCTCATCCGTTGGGGAAAGTGTTTAAAGGTAAGAAAAATAAAACATGCACTGATAATATTTTAAACAGCCCTGTTAGAGACTGAACATGAAAAAAGGCCACCTCTGAGTCCAGGATCTTTTTCCTCCATAGTTCTTCCCTTGACCATGTTCTTTGAAGAAACAAAAAACAACGGAATGTAGACCGAGCCATAAAGCACAATTTGGAAGGCAGAGTGGAATTGCCCTTACATGTCCAGGTTGCAAAATCATAATCAAAGAACTCACAGGCAAATTAGAAACAGCTGGACCCTGTGGAGTCTTTTTTGTTTTATTAGCTTGGTTTTCACTCAGCAGTTGGATGGATTTTAGTTACGGGGGGTGGTGATGGTGGTGACTAGTTTGTATGGTGATTTCATTGGTTGCTAGCTGCCAAGGTTGATTCTGCAAGATGGGCAGCCATTGAAATTGAAATAATAATGGCAAGTCCCACATTAATATTAACCTGACCAAATACACTCTCTTTGTGAGTGAGAAACAGAAATCAATCACTGTTTTCCAAAGAATTCTGTTTGCTCCTTATTTAGCAGCGCCCATCTCTTGTCAACTCAGACATGGCCAGAGTGAACACTGCGGCTTCTCGAGATGTGGCTTTTCCTTGTGATTTTTCAGTGATCCCTTAGGAAAATAAGAGTAAATATAATCTGGCCTCCAAAATGAGACAAAGTCCGCAGACAATTGCTTTATTCCTCTGCCCCCCCCCCCACCCCAAACATAGGGAAAGTGATTCCGTGTGGCAACACCGCCCCCTGGTGTAAAATGGGAGGAGGGGAGACATCTACTTAATTTTCCCAGGAGATTCTTGCATTCAAAAATAGGAATTATGGCTAAGAAGAAATGAAGGATCTCCAGGAGATATTAGCAGGTTTAGGGAGAAATCCAAAGCTGTTCTTCCATTATATTATAGGACATTCCTTTTGATGGGTTACTTTCTGCGACACAGTATTTTCTGGAGATGGGGGGGGGTCTTCTCTTTTCTCTTAAATCTCATAAATTTATAGAATGAAATAGTTAGAAAAAACCTTCTAGGTCATCTCATAGAAACCGTCCTTCTTAGGTGGCCATCCAGGTCCTGTCTGCAGACCTGCCACCAAAAGAGACTTCTCTTCCCACACTGAGCCAAGGCTGCCCTGTCCCTCCCTCATCCAAGGTTCCCTCTAGGCACACAGGATGGCAGCGTTGATCATCTGTCAAACTCTGGTCTGTCTGTGTTTTGTGTTTTTCTTGAGAGCAGAATAATTCTTACGGTCCGTGCTGTTGAGAAATTCTGTATAGCTGAGAAGGATGAAACAGTGAGGGAAGCAGGCATTTCATCCTTAATCTGTATGGAGCAGACAGTGTTGCTTTGTAGAGAGGACCACAAATCATGGCTTCCTAGATAATGAAGTTAGAATTAACCCTCCATAAAAGTTTGTTTGAAACTGTAGGAGTTCTTCTTGGAAAATTCCTTTTCCATGGCTTTCACTTTACATATTTCCTTGGATGGGACCCTTTTAATTCAGGCAGATTTTGTGAGCCTCTTTCATATTTCACCAAGAGGTTGCTACTCTACGGGCAAGAGAGAAGTCATGGAGAGGCTGAGCAATTTAGCCTGCTGGAGAAAAATGAACAAAGGGCCAGCACTCTTTTCACCTCAGATGTTTATTATAATTTCTATTTTATCCTCATGGAAGCTGCTGGAGAAGTAGGCAAGTTCAAAGGGACAACCACAGGTATTATTTCAGTGATTGTCAGATACGGTATTGTGTGCAAGGGCTCCCTATACCAGGTACCATTACTAGTCTTTTCTAATTGTAGAGGCAGAGGTTCCCTTTGTCTTCAATTCAAGAAGAGAATATCTTGTCAGGCTTCCAATTTCCTCCAGCAATCCAGAGGCTTGGCAGGAGAGGTGGAGAGACTCTCCAGGCCTTGTCACATCCGCTCCAGACTCCACCAATTGGAGCTCAGACTGAACTCCTCAAAAAAATAAAGGTGTTTCAATAAACTCTCCTGTTTTAAGGAATTAAAAAGGAAAGAAACTCTGTATAGGGGGAAGAATTACCTCTGAGGAATGCCAAAAAGGACACCAAGTTTAGCTACAGGCTCATTTCATGTCCCTTGAATGAATGGAGGGAAATTGACAGAAAGGGATTCAGGAGAGTGAAAGAACTTTGTGTTGCTGGGTGTAGCCTGGAATGGAAACCACGGGGCTCCTTTAAAGAGGAAATTAAGCTTTGATTTCATATCGCTTCTGAGAAAAGAGCCCCTCAGGGCCTCCACATAACGATTGCTTTGCACACACCTTTCACACATGATTTTGAATTGATGGAAATATCTCAGAGCAATCAAACCGGACTTTTTATTATTATTGTTATTGTTATTATCAGTACATACAGAAAAGGACAGGTCTTCATGTGAGTAAGGAAAGCAAGATGTCATAAAACCACAGTCATTCAGGGAAGCATTTAAAGTTAAGAGAAGGTTCATTTAAAGCAGAAGCTGTCACTGAATATACAGTCCGCAGGATAAAAGGCCCTCAGTGCATTGACCTTCCACTTTTCCATGAAGGTATTTTTCACACAAGAGAGAGGGGAGAGGAGAGGAGAGCAGAGGAGAGAGGAGGGGAGGAGAGGAGAGGAGAGGAGAATTGTCCCTTAATTTACAAATGTCTTTGGATAAAAGAATCACTCTTTCTGTTAATTTTAGAGATTTCTCTGAAACTATCTTGAGATTATGAGTAAACCCTTATAAGAGTCAGACAGTAGAGGAAATAAAGCAAGTACCTGTTTTTGTGCTATTTCAAATGTTGAAAGTACAATCAACAAACATCCACCAAGAATTATTTAACAGTTACATTAGAGACAGGAGGGGATGGCATAGATTATTTTTAAAGTAACTCTGTGTGTTTCTGTGCTGTTTATGTTGTCTGTGTGTGTTTGAGTGGTTTTTCGTTAACTGTGGTCTGTGGATGAAACCCGTGTTTATGTGATGCAGACCAAGCAATCCAGAATCATACGCATGCCAGATTGGTTGAATGTCCACACATCACAAGGTCAAAAATCGATTTATAACCAACATGCTCCCAAATGGCAGAGAAACATAATCACTTTCCCTTCTCCAAATTGCATTGCAAGAGATATGTGAAAAGTGAGGGACTATCTTCTATCCTCTCTTAATTACTTCTTTTTTTCCCCCTTTGGTTAAAGAGGTAGCCTATCCATTCACAGAATACAGATTTCTCTGAAACAAGTTTGCGAGTTTGGGCAAGCCCTTCTATGGATCAAGACAGACATCTTTAATTATCCGTACATGGGACAAAGGGCAGGGTTCCATTGCCTGTTACAGACAGGAAATAAAAAGGCTACCACATCTGAGTTAGGAAGTGTGCTACACTATTCAGCCAAAATATCAATTTCTTCTGTATTTAAGAAATCACCTCTGTTTTAAACTCAGACATGGCTTCATGTCTGAGGATTTAGTGTCTTGAGAAGTTAAATATCCTCCGATTCTTTGAGGGAACCCTTGAAGCCAGTATCAGACGATATAATCAACCTCAGAAATAAGATTATATTTGTGCCCACTTGTCTTATTTCCCTGCGCAAACCATCCCTCATGGCCACCGGGACTAAGTGTGCAAGTGCTACTCCCTTGTGGAAGTGATGAGGAAGAGAGGGAGTCATCAAACTCTCCAGGAAGATTCTTGTGTTCCAGGAGGGGAAGTGAACCTCAGAAAAAATGAAGGATCTCTAGGGGATTGAGAAGGTCTAGTAAGAAATCCAAAGCTGCTGTTCTCCTTCCTGATAGGAAATCCCTTTTGAAAAGTTACTCTTTGACCGGTTGTCTATTCTTTGGTTGGGGGAATTCTTAGTTTTTCTCCTAAACTCAGGACAAGCCAGTGGTGCCGTGGCCACTTCATGACTTGATTACTGCAACAGTAGATTGGGCCTGCCCTTGAACCTTACCCAGAAGCTTCAAATGGTCAAGAATGCAGCAGCACAGGCAGTGATAGGCTTGCATCTCTATGGCCATATACTGTCTCTGCTTTGCAAGGTGCACTGGTTGCCCGTTGGATTCTGACAGCGATTCAAGGTGCCGTTCACTAACTATAAAGCCCTACGTGAAATAAAGTCTGGTTGCTTGAAGAACTGTCTGTCTCCCACAGTGTCTGCCTGGGTGATCTGATCTGGCAGGGCTACCATGCTCAGGGTTCCTTCGATGAAAGAATGCCATTGATTGAGATCCCAGCAGTGCACTTCTTGATCACCACAGCTGCCCTCTGGAACGCGGTTTCCCCTGAGATTCAAATGGCCCCCATCCCACTGGTGTTTGAAAGGACCCTGAACAACTAGCTTTTCACCCAGGTCCTTGGCAACTGTGATTGAAGCCCTTGTTCTTCTTTTTCTTTGTTCCCATCTAGGAACAAGGCTCAGAACTGTCACCTCCTCTGAAGACACCCTTTCTACTTGCTCCATATTCAGAGGGACTATTCAGACCCACAGTGCCCCCTAGTGTAAAACCATGGAAGATGAGGCAGAGGGCTCAATTCTCCAAGGAGATGCCTGTATTCTAAGAGGGGAAGGGAGGTGGGAAGAAGTTAGGGAGCTCCAGAAGAGCAAAAGAGGTCCAGTAAGGGAGATGGAGACAGAATCAGGACTCTCAATATTTAGGGCTGCGAAGGTCACTCTTCTGTTGGAGGTGGGGAGGCACTTTTCCTAAACTTCCTAGAACACGACTTTCCCTGGAATTGACTTGAGAACCGCTGATCTACATTCCTCTGCTCTTATAAGTATTATAACATGACCTCATTTAGGCTACCCTGGGCCTGATGTTTTTATGCCTTATTTTTGAAGCCAATTAGTGGACAGCTAGGACCACTGAATTGGAGCAGAGCTTACACAGCAGAGGAGCTGTGCACAGAAAAAGAATTTTATCTATGATAGCTTTAATGAGCATGTCAGAGGAACACAGGTTATTGATATTAAGCACTCAGCCCTCCCAAGCATAAAGAATTACATGCTTAGACAGAGACGGTTCAAAGTAAAGGAATACCTTACTCATTTTATTCAAGGTCCAGTTACATTTCCATTCAGAAAGGATGAAATCTTTGTCCTTCTTTTGTCTACCCTAAATTAATTCACCCTTAGCCCTATAGCTGTAAGACCTGCCTGTAGAAAGGGGAATGCCAAGCCTGCCACATGGCCCCCAGAAAGATGGAGCAGCACACAGCCGTGCGCATAACTCCCAGTCTTGAAGAAGGATGAAGAGAGATAAGAGGAAGTGAGAGTGGAACAATCAGCTTCCTCAGAAACATTAAGAATTACATCATGGGATGAACTCAATTTACATGCTAATGCACATGCTAATGAGGCATGCTGGATTGGCCAGTACCTCCAACACTTTTCTGGCTTTGGCCCCCTTCCTCGGTGTCACACCCCACCAAACTATTTGGGGACTTAGAGCATCCTAATTTTATTACCTGGCTACAATGCTACTGCTAACAGGGGAAAATGATTTTAAACATATTTAAATTTTCAAATACCTATATATATGTCTGTGTGTGTGAGTGTGTGGGTATGTGTATACAAGTGTGTGTGTGTGTGTGTCTCTATATATATATATATATATATATATATAGAGAGAGAGAGAGAGAGAGAGAGAGATTGGGACTGAGACAGAGAAATATATACCAGGACACGGAAACAACTGTAAAACAACCTGTAGGGTGTTCCTGATTAGTTTGGTTTTTTACTCGGCAATTCTATGGATTACATACTGTACATTGGGGGTGGGGGGAGGGGTTGGTTCCCATTTTGTATGGTCTTTTTATGGGCCCAGAGTTCATTCATACAAATACTAATAAAACTCCCATCCCTACACTTAGTCCGTGGACTGAGAAACACAAATAAATGACTTTGCATTTTCCAAACAATTCAGTTTGTTCTATATTTAGCAAAGCACATCTGTTCTCAACTCAGATGTGGCTTCATGGTGAGGAATGAAATCTCCTGGGATGTTAAATTTCTTTGAATTGCCTTCAGTGGTCTCTTAGGAAAATCAGAGTAAATGTAATGATGCCTCCGAAGTGAGACGAGGCCTGCAGACCCTTCCTTTTTTTCCCCTCCCCCACCCCCACCCCACACATATGCAAAGTGATTCCATGTGGCAACACTGCTCCCTGGTGTAAAACTTGAGGAGGGGAGGCATCTACTTAACATTCCCAGGTGATTCTTGCATTAAGAAATGGTAATTAGGGCTCATAAGAAATGAAGAGCACCAGGGAACTTAAGCCGGTCTAGGGAGTAACCCAAAGCTGCCCTTTTATTATAAGATAGGAAATTCCTTTTGATGGGTTATTCTATGAGATATTGTATTTTCTTCAGGTCGTGTATTCTTATTTTTTCTCCTAAATATCATGAAATCATGTAAAAACGAGTTGGGAAGGACCATCTCGGTCATCTTGTAAAAACCATCCCTAACTGGTTGGGAGCCAGACCCTCTCTGCAGACCTCCAACCAAAAGAGCCTGTTCCAGCCAGATTAAAGCATCTCCCCCTCGTTCTTCCCTTGCCCTTGTTTTACTCCAGGCAGACCGGGTTGGAAGGGCTAATCATTGGTCAAAATCTGCTCTATACCAGTTCTGTATTCTCTCTGGTAGGAGAATAATTCTTAGCACCTCTTGTCCTTCTTCTACCATTCATTTGCAAAAGATTTTGCTAAAGATGAGACTTAGAGGAAAACATAATTTTATCCTCTTTTTAGTTTTCTTTATTTCTTCAAACTGTATTCCATTTTTCCTAGGTAAATTCCATCTCTACATACACTGGAACATTTTTGGCCATTTCATATGGTTCAGTTAAAGCCGAAGCAGTAACTGATTATAGAGTCCTCAAGAAAAAAAAGAGGCACTCAGTGCATGGACCTTCCACCTTTCCTTGAAGGTATATCCCACTGAGGAGAACAGGGGAGAGGAGAGGAGAGGAGAGGAGAGGAGAGGAGAATTGTCCCTTAGTTTTCAAATGTCTTTTGATAAAGAGTCACTCTCTAAATTCACATGACAGATTTCTTTGAAACTCTTTTGAAATTATGTGACTGCTCTCTAGGGCTATTGATTAATATCCCATCTCATATCCTATATTACGAAAGAGACAATATCATACAGTGTTTCCTATTATTATTTTGCTATAGTGTATAACATTACTTTTACGCTATACTATTGACTAAATCAAATTGGAGAGCGGCTCTACAGAAGGGAAGGTTTTTGCCAGGCTTCAGACTCAGTTCCTCTCACTGTGTCTCCTGCACAGTACTAGACTCCCGAGTCCTCTGGCTTCAGGCTGTTCATTTGCAGATACAGCTGGGTGCAGGAATTGTCCCTGGAGATGGTGAACCGCCCCTTGACTTTATCCGAGTAGGAAATAGTAGCAGAACTTGGATTTATGTATGCCACCCATTCCAGCCCTTTTCCAGGGGCCTGTCTCACCCAGTCCATGCCATAGCTGGTGAAGTCGAATCCAGAGGCTTGGCAGGAGAGACGGAGGGACTCTCCAGGCCTTCTCACGTCCCCACCAGACTCCACCAACTGGCCCTCAGACTGGACCCCTAAAAAGAAAGGTGTTTCATTGAAATCTCCTGCATGGAAGAACAGAATATGGGGGAGGAGGGGACCTGGATAGGGAGGAAACAATTACCTCTGAGGACTGCTAGTAAGGAAACCATGATTAGCCACAGGATCATTTTTTCTCCCGTTAATGAAAGGAGGGGAATTGATAAGAAAGAATTTGGGAAAGTGCACAAACTTTGGGTTGATGGGTGCGGCCTCAAAAAGGGAAACTGTGGGGCTCCTTTAAAGAGGAAATGGTGCCCTGATTTACATCATGCTTGGGATAAAAGAGCCCCTCAGGGCACTGACTTGCCGGTTTCTTGGCATACATCTTACGGGGGAGATAGATAGGTAGGTAGCTAGATTTATTTGTTTTTTTTCTATTTTTATGATGGTTTTATAATTCTCATTTCTGAGCTGGCCAAAGTCACTTTTACAGTTAGATGGGTGGTATATAAATCTAATAATACATTTATGTACCGCCCGTCTCACTGTGAAAGTGACTCTGGGCAGCTCAGAATTAAGAATTATAAAACCATCATAAAAATAGAAAAAATACAAAAGAGAGAAGAAGAGGAAAGAGGGAAAATAAAAAGTGGAGAGAGCATTTAGGCCAGCAAGCGTCCCCAGGGCTGCCTATCCCTGTTGGACCCCTGAGGTAGTTGGCACAGCCAGGTCCTGATGCTGCTCCCGAAGGCCAGAAGGGTGGGGGCCAGCCTCATCTCGGGGGGGGGGCAAGGGGTTCTACTGGGCGGGGCAACAGCAGTGAAGGCGGTCCTCTTCCACCCCACCGGTTGGCATTCGTTAGGCAAGGAGGTCCCCAGCGTGCCCTTTCTGCCAGACCAATTATAGATCATTTATATATACAATTGTTATGATATTTATTTATTAATGTTTATTATATATTAATTGCATTGACAAATATTAATTATATTTATCTATTATTTGTTAATAATATTTACTAATAGTATGTATGCTAATAATTTTATATTGCTATTCAATTAATATTATGTATGTTAATTCGCTGAGACACTAGAAGTAGCCCAAGAAAGAAGGAAAGCAAAAGGCAACACTAATAGGGGGAGATATGCCCAATTAAATGCAAAATTCCAGAGGTTAGCCAGAAGAGATAAGGAATTATTTTTAAACAAGCAATGCGCGGAAGTGGAAGAAGACAATAGAATAGGAAGGACAAGAGACCTCTTCCAGAAAATTAGAAACATTGGAGGCAAATTCCTGGCAAAAGTGGGTATGATCAAAAACAAAGATGGCAAGGACCTAACAGAAGAAGAAGAGATCAAGAAAAGGTGGCAAGAATATACAGAAAACCTGTATAGGAAGGATAACAATATCGGGGATAGCTTTGACGGTGTGGTCGGTGAGCTAGAGCCAGACATCCTGAAGAGTGAGGTTGAGTGGGCCTTAAGAAGCATTGCTAATAACAAGGCAACAGGCGACGACGGCATCCCAGCTGAACTGTTCAAAATCTTGCAAGATGATGCTGTCAAGGTAATGCATGCTATATGCCAGCAAATTTGGAAAACACAAGAATGGCCATCAGACTGGAAAAAATCAACTTATATCCCCATACCAAAAAAGGGAAACACTAAAGAATGTTCAAACTATCGAACAGTGGCACTCATTTCACATGCCAGTAAGGTAATGCTCAAGATCCTGCAAGGTAGACTTCAGCAGTTCATGGAGCGAGAATTGCCAGATGTACAAGCTGGGTTTAGAAAAGGCAGAGGAACTAGAGACCAAATTGCCAATATCTGCTGGATAATGGAAAAAGCCATGGAGTTTCAGAAAAACATCTATTTCTGTTTTATTGACTATTCTAAAGCCTTTGACTGTGTGGACCATAACAAATTGTGGCAAGTTCTTAGTGGTATGGGGATACCAAGTCATCTTGTATGCCTCCTGAAGAATCTGTATAACGACCAAGTAGCAACAGTAAGAACAGACCACGGAACAACAGACTGGTTTAAGATTGGGAAAGGAGTACGGCAGGGCTGTATACTCTCACCCTACCTATTCAACTTGTATGCTGAACACATCATGCAACAAGCTGGCCTTGAGGAATCCAAGGCTGGAGTTAAAATCGCTGGAAGAAACATTAACAATCTCAGATATGCAGATGATACCACTTTGATGGCTGAAAGTGAAGAGGAACTGAGGAGCCTTATGATGAAGGTGAAAGAAGAAAGTGCAAAAGCTGGTTTGCAGCTAAACCTCAAAAAAACCAAGATTATGGCAACCAGCTTGATTGATAACTGGCAAATAGAGGGAGAAAATGTAGAAGCAGTGAAAGACTTTGTATTCCTAGGTGCAAAGATTACTGCAGATGCTGACTGCCGTCAGGAAATCAGAAGGCGCTTAATCCTTGGAAGAAGAGCAATGACAAATCTCGATAAAATAGTTAAGAGCAGAGACATCACACTGACAACAAAGGCCCACATAGTTAAAGCAATGGTGTTCCCTGTAGTAACATATGGCTGCGAGAGCTGGACCATAAGGAAGGCTGAGCAAAGGAAGATCGATGCTTTTGAACTGTGGTGTTGGAGGAAAATTCTGAGAGTGCCTTGGACTGCAAGAAGATCCAACCAGTCCATCCTCCAGGAAATAAAGCCAGACTGCTCACTTGAGGGAATGATATTAAAGGTAAAACTGAAATACTTTGGCCACATAATGAGAAGACAGGACACCCTGGAGAAGATGCTGATGCTAGGGAGAGTGGAAGGCAAAAGGAAGAGGGGCCGACCAAGGGCAAGATGGATGGATGATATTCTAGAGGTGACGGATTCGTCCCTGGGGGAGCTGGGGGTGTTGACGACCGACAGGAAGCTCTGGCGTGGGCTGGTCCATGAAGTCACGAAGAGTCGGAAGCGACTAAACGAATAAACAACAACAACAACAACAATGTTAATTCGCATGAAGAATTTTGTTTATAATAGTAAAATCTTATACAACGTCAACTTAGAGAAAGAAAAGAGGATAGGGAGAAGGAGTAAACAGTGAAAGGAGAAAAAACGAAATAAAAGAGAAGAAAATGAATTAGTTAGGTTAAACCTTCCCGCTCATCTGTAGAAACCGTCCTTAAGAGGTGGCCATTGAGGTCCTGTCTGCAGACCTGCCACCAAAAGAGACTGCTCTACCCACACTTAGAGGAGGCTGCCCTGTCCCTCCCTCATCCCAGGTTCCCTCTAGGCACACAGGATGGCAGCGTTGATCATCTGTCAAACTCTGGTCTGTACTAGTTTTGAGTCTTTATTGAGAGCAGAATAATTCTTACGGTCCCTGCTGTTGAGAAATTCTGTATAGCTGAGAAGGATGAAACAGTGAGGGAAGCAGGCATTTCATCCTTAATCTGTATGGAGCAGAGAGTGTTGCTTCGTAGAGAGGACCACAAATCATGGCTTCCTGGATAATGAAGTTAGAATGAAGCCTCCATAAAAGTTTGTTTGAAACTGTAGGAGTTCTTCTTGGAAAATTCCTTTTCCATGGTTTAAATTCTACATATTTGCTTGGATGGGCCCCTTTTAATTCAGGCAAATGTTGTGAGCCTCTTTCATATTTCACCAAGAGGTTGCTACTATGTGGGCAAGAGAGAAGTCATGGAGAGGCTGAGCAATTTAGCCTGCTGGAGAAAAAAAAAACAAAGGGCTCTTTTCATCGCAAATTTATAATATAATTTCTATTTTATCCTCATGGAAGCTGCTGGAGAAATAGACAAGTTCAAAGGGACAACCATAGGTATTACATCAGTGATCGTCAGATACGGTATTGTGTGCAAGAGCTCCCAATACCAGGTACCATTACTAGTCTGTTCTAATTGTAGAGGCAGAGGTTCCCTTCGTCTTCAATTCAAGAAGAGAATATCTTGTCAGGCTTCCGATTTCTTCCAGCAATCCAGAGGTTTGCCGGAGAGGTGGAAGGACTCTCCAGGTCTTGTCACATCCACTCCAGACTCCACCAATTGTGACTCAATTTACATATTTTTTCTGATAAAAGAGCCCCTCGTAGCACTGATCTCATAGATTTCTTTGCACACATCTTACACTGGTGATTTTCATCATAACTTTCCAATCCTACAAAAAGTGAAGGCAAGGTTTTTTTTTGTTTGTTTTTTACGGTGAGTACATAGGAGAAAGGCATGTTTACATTATAGTAATTAAAAGACAGACATGCAAAATCTTAGCTCAGGAAATTCTTTTCCACCTTCTTTCCCTTAACCAGGCCAACCTGAAGAAACCCCAAAGAACTGAATTCAGAACAAGCCAGGAGGAACAATTTATAAGTCAGAGTTTAATGAGAGAAATCACAGGGAGAAATGGAATAGATGGAGTAAGTGGGTTGTTCTTTGCCTATTTGAATGGTTTTTAAGTCGGTAGTTGTATGAATTTAATATATTGCTTTGTTTGAGTTGGTATTTTGTGTGGTGTTTTTATCAGTTGCCAGTTGCCCAGAGTTGATTCAGCCAGATGGGCAGTCATAAAATTTGAAAGAGTAATAATAGTAGTATTAATACCAATAGTAATAATAATAATAATAATAATAATAATAATAATAATAGTAATAGCAGTAGCGTTAGTAATACCAATGCCATATACCCTTAAAAATGCCAGGAAATACATTCTCTCTCTGGATTGGGAAATACTCATAAGTCTCTTTCTATTCCCCAAAGGGTTCCGTTGCTCTCTATTTAGCAGAGCGCATCTGTTGTCAACTCTGACATGGCTTCCCAGTGAGGATTGGAGCCTCCTTAGATGTGAAATTTTCTTGAGACCTTTTTGGTGAACTAATATGGAAATAAAACAGAAAAACAGAAAAAAAACAAGGATGCCTCCAAAATGAGACAATATCTAATGACACTACTTTGATTTCCCTACCCCACCCCACCACCTCCACCACCCCACACACGGGCAATGCGATTCAGGCTCACACCACTGCCCCCTGCTGCGGAGGGTGAGGACGAGGGGCATCTGCCTAATTCTCCGAGGAGATTCCGACATTCCAGGAGGGGAAGTGAGGCTGAGAAGAAATGAAGGTTCTCCAGGAGGTCTAAGCAGGTCTAGGGAGACATCTAAATATGCCCTTTTGGTACCTGATAGAGGATTCCTTTTGAAGGCTTACTCTATGACTGATTGCATTTTCTGTACATGGAGGATACTTATTTATTTTCCCTGGTGTCACATCAAATCATGGAGTAAATGAATTGGGACACACCATCTAGCTAATCTATTGCAAACCATCCCTATCAGGTGGTCAGCCAGATCCTCTTTGTAGAACACCAACCTTGAGAGATTATTTGAACCAGACTGAGGCAAGTCTGCCCTCTTCTTCCCTCGTCCTCAATTTACTATGGGTAGACAGACCTACAAAGATGCAACGTTTGACACAATCGGCTCTTTACTAGTTCTGTGTTCTTTTTGATGGGAGAATTCATTCTAAGTGTTGCTTCTGCATCTCCTGTCATTAAGTGTTATTGGATCACTCTGGTTATCATTCAGATGAGACATGGAGTAAAACATTATTTTATCTTTTGCTCCATTCCTTTATTTCTCCAAATTATCTTCCCATTTCCGTAAATGAAACTCCCCTTCATCCTCTCAGGCAAGAAAAAAAGGAGTATTGCTCACAGAGACAAAACCAACCAAAGACACTGAAGACTTGCAATGGCCCTATAGTGGGCCTTCTAAGGGAAGTGTGGCAATGTGTCTGGTCAGAAAACCACAGATGCCCCATCCTCTGTTGAAGGAATGCATCTAACCTCCAACATTCCTCCACTTGTTAACATGGAAACAGAGAGCATTTCCCAGTGCTCCTCCCCCCTTTGAAAATACTGTGTGTCATCCTTCCTCCTTTCCTTAGCAAGGATTAAACCTGATTTGACCACCTTGAGGCCCAAGGAACCCCCCAGCGAGTCAGAGCCTTGGAATTTCCCACTCCGCAGGCAACACCCCTCACCTTTCCTTCATCCCTCTTTCTTATATGAACTGGATCATGATGATTGTGGCTTGCAATAAAGGTTGATCTTCCTCCTTATCGTTGCTTTCCATCCGTTGCATCTATGACAGTAAGTTAACTTTTTGTCCTTGATTTTTTTTCAGAATTATCAATCGGTCAAAAGAAGACCAAGACTGTTTAAGCCAGTGAGGCAAGGCTGCTCCATTTTTCATCCATCCTGGCTTTCCTCATAGAAAATAGGATTAACTTCCCTTGCCTTTCCTTTCCTTGCCTTGCCTTGCCTTGCCTTTCCGAACTTTCCAGTATGTTTCAGGGGAATGATTTTTTACATTGTCTTCTATCTCATCTCCCTTCAACTTCATTGGCTAAATATGGTTGTCAGTAGTATGAGACATAGCATAAAATATTATCCTTTACAATTTACGATTTATTAAATTATTATTTAGCTAACTGTTTCTATGCTTTGAAGATCCTCTTTATCATGTCCACCCTTATTCATTTTTTTCTCATTTTCTACCTCCATAATCTTTCACTGAGTTAAAGCCACACAAGGGTGGGACAGAAAAAAAACAAATACCAAAATAAAGGTATTTATTTATCTATCTATCTATCAAAATTGTCACTGTCCATCTCCTCCCACCAGAGTATGCATTCAGTTAACATATGCAAATTTCCTCATTGTGACAAAAAAGAAAAAAAAAGGAAAGAACACTATTTCATCCTATCCTAGTTTTCTTCTTCCCTTTCCAGGATTTTTTTTTTTCTTAATTCAGAAAAACAAGACAAAACAAAACAATAATGAGAAGAAAAGAACAGGAAAGGTAAAATGTTGAGAATAAACTTGTTTTTTGTTTTCCTTATAAGTAAAATTTACATATCCATTTTAATTAAAAGTTCTTAAGATACAGAATGAAGAAAATGATCTTCAGACATTGAAACATCTTTAAAAAGACTAGAAAAGAGACTCCTTCTCCTGTTCCTCTGATGATATTGAGAGAAGGAAAGGGGACTTAACGGCAAAGGAATAAAAGAAGGAAGAATGTAGTTAATGAATCCATGTTTCTCCCTCTAATTAAATTTTATCTTTTTATAAGCTACCCAGGTTATTTTACTTCCCTGAGATTTCCGTTGTGTCCCCTCCCAAAGCGCCAACCAGGTTCCCCACTGCTTCCTCCAAGATCATCTCTGGCCTCCCCCTTGCTAAGATGGAGACTCATCTGCTGCTTCTCATTCCAAATACACAAAGTCAGCCTTGTCTGGCTGAATCAACTTGCAGAGCTGCTCTGAGGAGGGGAAGGTTTTTGCCTGGCTTCAGACTCACTTCCTCTCACTGTGTCTCTCGCACAGTAATAGACAGCCGAGTCCTCCGGCTTCAGGCTGTTCATTTGCAGATAGAGTTGGCTTTTGGAGTTGTCCCTGGTGGTGGTGAAGCGTCCCTTGACGTTTTCCGAGTAGGTAATAGTACTGGAATAAGGATGTATGTATGCCACCCATTCCAGTCCTTTTCCGGGAGCCTGTCTCACCCAGCTCATTTCATAGCTCCCGAAGTCGAATCCGGAGGCTTGGCAGGAGAGACGGAGGGACTCTCCAGGCCTCCTCACGTCTCCTCCGGACTCCACCAACTGGACCTCACACTGAACTCCTAAAAAAAATAAAGGTGTTTCAATGAGATCTCCTGAATACAAAAACAAAAATAGAAGGAAATTCTGTAGAGAGGGAAGAGTTACCTCGCAGGACTACTAAAAAGGACACCAGGTTTAGCCAGGGGACCATTTTTGCTCCCTCTAACGACTGGAGGGGAATTGGCAGGAAAGAAGTCAGGAAAGTGCACAAACTTTGGGTTGGTGGGTGTAGCCTGAAAGGGGAAACCACGGGGCTCCTTTAAAGAGGAAATTGTCTGCTGCTTTGCATATCGCTTGGGATAAAAAGGCCCTCAGGCCATTGATCTCCTAGATTTCCCTGCATGCATTCTAAACTGGTGATTATCAACACAACTTTCCAGTGCTACAAAAAGTGAAAAAGGTTTTTTGTTTTTGTTTTTTGCTGTGAGGACATAGAAGAAAGGGCAGGTTTACATTAGAGTAATTAAAACAAAGAAATACAAAATTTCACCACTTCTCAAAATTAATTCAACGTAAGAGATAATGGACTAGCAATAAGAACTTTTGAAAGAGAAATTTTAGAGCTAGAGGATGAAACGAAGAGCACATCTGGGTTCAGGAAATTTTTTCCGCCTTCCTTGCCCTTTGGAAGACACCCAAAAGAACGCTTAGCAAGCTACGAAGCACAATTTGTAGGTCAGAGTTGAATCAGAGAAATTGCGGGGAGAGAACAGCCAGATAGAGCCTAAGGTGTGTTCTTGGCCTATTAGATTGGTTTTTAACACAGCAGTTGAATGGATTTTATTTATTGCCTGTTTTGGGCTAGTATTTGGTGCTGTGTTTTTATCAGTTGCTTGTTACCCTGCATTAACTTGGCAAGCCGAGCAGCCATACAAATTGAAAAAACAATAACAACAATAACAATAACAATAGTTTGGGTAACCATGGGCCCGTCAGTCTCTCTCAGCCCAGCTCACCTCACAGGGATGTTGTTTTGGGGAAAATAGGAGGAGGAAGGAGTAATGAGCACGTTCCCCACCTTGAGTTATTTATAAAAAATAATAAAGGTGGTACAGAAAATAAAGGTAAAAAAAAAAAAAATACCAATCCCTATGATAATAAAAATGCCAGCAAATACACTCCCTCCATGGACTGATAAATGCTAATAAATCATTTTCTATTCTCCAAAGAATTCAGTCTGCTCAGTATTTAGCTAACCACATCTGTTGTCAACTCAAACATGGCTCCACATTGAGGAGTGGAGCCTCCTGAGTTGTGAAATTTTCTTGAGACCTTTTCAATTAACAATTATGGAAATAACAGAAAAAGGAATGGTGCCGCCCAAAGGAGGCCGTCTCCAATGACACTTGTTTTATCTCCCTACCCCACCCCCACTCCAGACACAGGCAATGGGATTCCGTGTGGCAATGCTGCCCCCTGGTGTGGGAAGTGAGGAGAGCAGGCCTCTGCCCAATTCCCCACAGAGATGCTTTACGGGCAAATATTTCCTTAATATGCCTATTGCCATTGATATTAAGAAGGATTATTAAAATACAATAAATAAGTAAGTAAGTAAGTAAGTAAGTAAATAAATAATAAAAGTAAAAAAAATGATGAGACCATAGGACTTATTTCATGATTTTCTTTCTCTTTCAGTTTGACTGTTAAGGAAAGAGGTGGAAGGAATCCAGTCTTTCCCAGAATCTGAAGTCAGAGGGGAGGACGCCAGGCCAAGGCATCCCGGGGTTGATAGCTGGAGGTAGCAGGAACTACTAGGCAGCTGCTCCGAGGCATGAAGACTGTCCAAACTGTACAGACCCAGAAGGCTTCTGGGAGAGGAGATGAGCAACAGACCATGTTGGGCTCTCTTGGCTCTGCCTGGCTGAGGGGAGAGCAGTTCAGGATTAAGGAGACTGAACATATATATCAATGTAGAAGGAAGGAGAAGGGAGCAACATGTAGTCAAGAATTAAACTGGGGAGACTTGGCAATACTGACAACCAAATGGGACTGAACTGTAAAATAGATCAGGGAAGAATTGGAGGTAATCATCTTTCTACCTCAAATTAAATTTTAACTTTTTTAAAAAACTGTCCAGTTTATTCTACTGCCCTGAATTTTCCTTGGTCTCCCCTACAAAATGGCTAACCAGGTTCCACACTGATAACTCCAGGTTACTTATTCCCATTTGCTATGATGGACAGGAATATGCTGCTTCTCAGTCCTAATACACATATTCAACCTTCTGTGACTGAATCAACTTGGACACCTGCTCTGAGGAATAGAATGTTTTTGCGAGGCTTCAGACTCACTTCCTCCCACTGTGTCTCTCGCACAGTAATAGACTGTCATGTCCTCTGGCTTCAGGCTGTTCATTTGCAGGTAGAGTTGGCTTTTGGGGTTGTCCCTGGAGATGGTGAACTGTCCCTTCACAGACTCTACATAGAACTGTTTACTGGCATCGTACCAAATAACTGCAACCCATTCCAGCCCTTTTCCAGGGGCCTTTCTCACCCAGTCCATTATATAGCCCCCAAAGTTGAATCCGAGGCTTGGCAGGAGAGACGGAGGGACTCTCCAGGCCTTCTCACGTCCCCTCCGGGGACCAACTGGACCTCAGACTGAACTCCTAAAAAATAAATTAGTAAATAAAGGTGTCTCAGTGAGATCTCCTGAAGACAAAAGCAGATAATAGAACGAAATTCTGTAGAGAGAGAAGAATTACCTTGGAGGATTACAAATAAGGACACCAACATTAGCCAGGGGACCATTTTTGCTCCTTCAGACAAATGGAGGGAAATTGATAGGAAAGGATTCAGGAAACTGAACAAACTTTGGGTTGGTGTGTATAGCCTGAAAAGGGAAAACATGGGGCTCCTTTAAAGAGGAAATTGTCTGTTGAATTGCATACCACTTGGGATAAAAGAGCCCCTCAGGGCATTGAGTTACAGGTTTCTTTGCATATTCCTTACATGGGTATTTACACAGATTTGTCCCTTCACTCTTTGTCCCTTTAATAAGCCTCTTTTGTTAATCCAGTAAGAAAAAAATGATCCAGATCACAATCTTGGTTTGTCATTTGCAAATAACTTTTGAAAGAGACATGAAAGGAACAGGACGTCTATGCTCAGGACATTTTTTCCACCTTCCCCATTTGAAGAGATCCAAAAGAATGCCGACCTAGCTACGAGGCACAATTTGTAAGAGGGAGCTGAATCAGAGAAATCACGGGGAGAGAAAAACTCAATTGAGCCTATGGTGTTTTCTTTGCTTACTATTGTTTTTTAACTCAGCAGTTGTATGGATATCATAAACTGGTTATTTGGGGTTGTTACTTTGTGTGCGTTTTTTATCAGTTGTTAGTAGCCCAGAGTTGGTTCGGCGAGATGGGCAACCATACTAATTGAAATAACAACAAAAACAACAATAATAGAGGCAGTAGTAATATCAATATCAATACTAAAATCATAACTAATAAAAATGTCAGGAAATACACTCTCTCTGTGGACTGAGAAATACTTATCAATCCCATTGCATTCTCCAAAGAATTCAGTCTGCTCTGTGTTTAGCAAAGCACACCTTTTGTCAACTCAGACGTGGCTTCACAGGGAGGACTGGAGCCTCCCCGGATGTGAAATGTCC
This sequence comes from Candoia aspera, assembly GCF_035149785.1. Classification (NCBI taxonomy): domain Eukaryota; kingdom Metazoa; phylum Chordata; class Lepidosauria; order Squamata; family Candoiidae; genus Candoia; species Candoia aspera. The sequence continues at coordinate 111,698,644 of NC_086156.1, read as the reverse complement.
TAGAGATCTTTTCAGTGAACTTTTACAAGAATAACAGAGAAAAATAGTGATGCCCCCCAAATGAGACCACATCCAATGAGGGTTCTTTGATCTGCCCGCCCCACCCCCACCCCACACACAGCCAATGGGATTCAGTGTGGCAACGCTGCCCCCTGGTGTGGAAAGTGAGGAGGGGAGGCCTCTTCCCAATGTCCCCATGAGATCCTTTCCCGGCAAAGATTTCCTCCATATGGCTATGGCTGTTTGGATAGTTAGAAGGATTATGCCACAGTTGCATTTCTTGCACGCTGCCATGGCATTATATGACGCCCCATTCCAGCATTCTATCTGAAGCCAGTCTCATCCAGATCAGATTACAAACAATAAAGTTGAAATTGGAATCTTCGGGCCATATTAATAATTTTTTTGTTTCCTTCCAGCAAACTCTCTGATTGGATACCTCAAACAATAGAGTCCCAAAGTTCTCACTAGAGGGCTGATTTCTACTTCTGTTGTAGATGGACAGAAGACATCCCCCTCTAATGGAAGCAGAGGAGACAAATTGGAGCACCAGTATTGCATTTGTCCTTCTCCTCTCATCCCACCCCCCCAAGCTCTACTGCAGTTGGGTGGAAAATAGACACAGAAACACAAAAGTGAGGTTTATAAGAAATTAGTTCTTGATGAAATAAATTAGAACCCATAGGTAGATATGCATTAGATTTCAAAGTGCAGCTTCTCAGAAATTTTCAGGAAAAAAGAAAGTTGGATGGAAATCCAAAAAAAGGGAGGGGCAGTGCTCCCTCCACATCTTGGCACCCCTCCCTGGACTTCACTGCAATGTGTCTCTGCACTACAGGCTGAACGTGGAACTGAGGAAGAAGAGTTTAATCACTATGAATGACCAAAGGGGCTTTTATTTCAGGTTAAATGAAACTGTGCACTGCAGCTCTCTACCAGTTCAGAACAGTGTTCCTAGAATCAATTCTTCTACCAAATATGGACAACAGTTGTTTGAACAGGGACTAGAATCTAACAGAATGTGGTCCAAAAAGTGTGAAAAACCTTTTTTTCCTTATCCATGGTTTCCTAAAGAAATGAGAATTGATTAGATGCCAAGATGACACTAGGAGAAGAAACAGGGATTTGCAATGTGAATTGCAATCTGCAATTTCTAGGTCCACTCAACACCCAAAGTGAGGAAACCACATTATCATTCACTTGTCCTTCTGTTCATTTTTTTTAAAACTATCTTTTCAGGTTTCCTCCCAACCACATGGAAAACATCTCCCACAATGCCCATGTCAAGATCTGCTCTTCATTTCTCTGGGCAATCAGGCAACTTTCTCAGGTTCCCCTCAAGTGTGGAAAATCCAGCCTTCAGAATCAGATATTCTCTCATCAAGGGAAGGTATTCTTTTCCCAGACTTCAGATTCAATTCCTCCCAATGTGTCTCTCACACAGTAATAGACTGCCGTGTCCTCTGGCTTCAGGCTGTTCATTTGCAGATAGAACTGGCTTTTGGAGTTGTCCCTGAAGGTGGTGAAGTGCCCTTTCACAGACTCTGCATAGAACTGCTTACTGGCATCATACCAAATAACTGCAACCCATTCCAGTCCTTCCCCTGGAGCCTGTCTCACCCATCTCATCCAACAGCTGCTGAAGGTGAAGCCAGAGACTTGGCAGGAGAGACGGAGGGACTCTCCAGGCCTTCTCACGTCTCCTCCAGACTCCACCAACTGGACCTCTGACTGGACATCTACAAAGAAAGGTGTTTCCGTGAAATCTCCTGTATACAAGCAGAACACATGGAAAGAACCTGATTAGTGTGGAAAGAATTACCTCTGAGGACTGCTAGGAAGGACACCAAGTTCAGTCACAGGATCATTTTTGCTTCCTCAGATGAATGGAGGGAATTGATAAGAAAGGCTTTGGGAAAGTGCAGAAACTTTGTCTTGGGGGGTGTAGCCTGAAACGGAAAACCATGGGGCTTTTTTAGAGGGGAAATTGTTCCTTGATTTACATATCACCTGGGATATAAGAGCCGCTCAGGGCTTTCATGTAAATATATCTTTGCACACACCATTTCAAATAATTTTCCAGAGCGAAAAATAGTCAAGACAGTGAATATTATTATTATTATTATTATTATGGAATAAGGGAGTTAGTAAAAGGAGATCTGATATAATCACTGCAGTTCAGGAAAGTGTTTTAATCTAAAGGGAGGAAAATAAGCACTGAGAATAATTTAAACAGCCATGTGAGAGACCGAACATGAAAAGGATGGCACATGTGAGTTCAGGAGGTTTGCTCCACAGTGGTTCCCTCGGCCACGTTCTTTGAAGAAACCCAGAACATCGAATGGAGACCAAGCCTTAAGGCACCATTATAAGCTTCAGTTGAATTGCACTTACACGTCCAAGTCTCAGAGCCAGAATCAGGGAAACCCCAGAAAAAGCAGAAACAGTTGGACCCTGTTGGGTCTTTTCTGTTTATTAGATTGGTTTTCAATTGACATTTGTATGGATTTTATATATTGCTTGTTTTGGGGTTGTTATTTTGTACGGTGATTTTATCGGTTGCTAGCTGCACAGAGTTGATTCCAGAAGATGGGTTGCTGTACAAATTGAAATAAGGATAAAGGCAAGACTAAAACTGATACTAATGTCCTGAAATAAGCTCCCTGTGAGTGAAAAATACAAATAAATGTCTTAATTCCCCAAGGAGTTCAGATTCCTCAACATTTAGCAGAGCACATCTGTTGTCAGCTGAAACCTGGCCTGAGTGAGGATCGTGGCGTCCTGAGATGTAACATTTCCTTGAGAGATTTTCAGTGATCTATGAGGAAAATAAGAGTAAAGAAATGTTGCCTCCAAAATGTGTCAATGTCTGCAGACCCTTCCTTTATTCCCCTGCCCCACCCCCATCCCCACACATAGGGAAAGAGATTCAGAGGGACAGCACTGTCCGCTGGTGTAAAATGTGAGAAGAGGAGGCATCTACTTAACTTTCCCAGGAAATTCTGGCAGTCAAAAATGGTAAATAGGGCTGAGGAGAAATGAAGGATCTCCAGGAGATAGGAAATCAATTTTGAAGCATTACTCTATTATTTTGCATTTTCTGTGGGTGGGGGATTCTTGGTTTTTCTCCTAAAGAAAGGCCAAGTCACTCATGCTCACTATATGTGGGGCTGCCCTTGAAGACCACCCCAGAGCTTCACTTGGTTCGGAATGCAGTGGTGCAGGAAGTGATGGGCTTCCCTCCATATGCCTACCTAATAACTCTACTTTGCAAGCTGCACAGGTTCGATTCAAGGTGCTGGTCACTTCGTATAAAACTCTCCGTGGCATAGAGCCTGGTTACATGAGGGACTGCCTACAGTGTGGAAGTTTTGGGGCTGATTTCCTTTAATCACACGGAAAAAACTACAGGTCTCACAAGATGAGACCACAGGATTTATTTGGCTATATTTGTTACGGAAGGAGGCTGAGGGATTCTAGGAAGTTAGTCTGCAGGACACCAGGTCAAGGCACCCCTGTGTTTGAGAGAAGGTGGTACCAGTAACTACCAAGAAGCTACACAGTCCAAAGTTTGCAGACCCAGAGGGCTCCTGAGAGAGGAGGTTCTTGATTAGCAACATTTTCCTTATATTTCTTATAACATGACCTCATTTACACTACCCTTTTCTGATCTTTTTACACCTTATTTTCTGCCTTCTGCCCCCTTCCTTGGTGCCACACCGCACCACACTCTTGGGGATCTTAGACCATCCTGAGTTTATTACCTGGCTACATCCCTATTGCTAGCAGAGGAAAATGATTTTAAAGATATGTAAATTTTCAAACGTGTGCAGGCATGCAGTTGTGTGTTTGTGGAGAGAGAGAGAGAGAATATATATACACACAGAGACACATGAACCCAAAGGGGGGAAGATTCGTGTCTGAAGAAAGAATCAATGAGGGTTGAACTGCAGAACCAAAAGAAGCATGAAGAATTCTAATTAATGAATCCAATTTTGTATTTCTAAGGAAAGTTTGACAGCAGAACATGTGAGCACATTGCCTTTGCTGTCTTTGAGGATTTTTTTTATCTTTTTCAATGATTCAGTATACTTTCTTTGCTGAGATTTTCTGCTTTGCTCCCATCGAAATGGAAAATAACTCCCACATTGCCCATGCCAAGAACTCTTCCTTATCCATCTTGGCACTCAGGCACCTTTCTCAGGTTCCTCTCAAGTCCCCTGGGAAAATCCACCCTTCTGGGGCTGGGGTGACTTGGAGACCTGCTCTGAGGAAGGGAAGGTTTTTGCCGGGCTTCAGACTCACTTCCTCCCACTGTGTCTCTCGCACAGTAATAGACAGCCGTATCCTCCGGCTTCAGGCTGTTCATTTGCAGATAGACTTGGCTTTTGGAGTTGTCCCTGGAGATGGTGAAGCGTCCCTTCACTTTGTCCGAGTACTTAAGGTCACTTGAAGCAGAGTTTATGTATGCCACCCATTCCAGCCCTTTTCCAGGGGCCTGTCTCACCCAGTGCATGCCAAAGCTGCCGAAGCTGAACCCAGAGCCTTGGCAGGAGAGGCGGAGGGACTCTCCAGGCCTCCTCACGTCCCCTCCGGACTCCACCAACTGGGCCTCTGATAGGACACCTAAAATAAAAGTTGTTTTAATGAGTTCTCCTTTATGCAAGAATTAAAATGGACAGAACCTGAATAGGAGGGAACCAATTACCTCTGAGGACTGCTAGTAAGGAAACCAAATTCAGCCACAGTATCATTTTTGCTCCCGTAAAAGAATAGAGGGGAATCAACAGGAAAGGATTCAGGAAAGGGCACAAACTTTGTGTTGGTGGGAGTAGCCTGAAAAGAGACACCCTGGGGCTCCTTTAAAGGGGAAATTGTGGCCTGATTTACATATTGCTCAGCATAAAAGAGCCCCTTGGGGCTTTGAAGTATAGATTTATTTCAACACTGCAATAATTAAAGCTTCTGACAGATGCTCCTCACTTAATGTAAGGGTTTTGAGGTGACAGAAAGAAATCAGGCATTGAAATTTCCTCAAATAGCCATGCTACAGTGTGGAAATAAAGAGGATGGCACATCCAAGATCAAAATGGTTGCTCCACAGTTGTTCCCTTGACCACGTTCTTTGGAAGAAAGCAAAATTATGTCAATGCAGACCAAGCCATAACACCCAATTAATAGGCCACAGATCAATTTTACATACACATCCAAGTCTCAAAGTTAGAATATAAATCATTGGAAGACTGTATAATGTTTCTTAATGGTTTGGTTTTTAAGTCAGCAGCCATACTGATTACAGATATTGGGAGGTTTTTGGGTTGCCATTTTTATGGTTTTCTTATCTGTTTTTAACTGCCCAGAGTTAATTCATACTAAGACTCAAAAAACTTGCTCTCCTACACTTATTCCATGGACTGAGAAACACAAATAAATGACTTTTCATTTTCAAAACAATTCAGTTTGTTCTATATTTAGCAAAGCACATCTGTTCTCAACTCAGATATTGCTTCGTTGTGAGGAATTTAATCTCTTGGGATGTTAAATTTCTCTGAATTGCCTTCAGTGGTCTCTCAGGAAAATGAGAGTAAAAGTAATGATGTCTCCGAAGTGAGACAAGGCCTGCAGACCCTTCCTTTGTCCCCCTCTCCCACCCCCACCCCCACCTCACACATTCCGTGTGGCAACACTGCCCCCTGGTGGAAAACCTGAGGAGGGGAGGCATCTACTTAACTTTCCAGAGAGATTCTTTCATTAAGAAATGGTAGTTAGGGCTCAAAAGAAATGAAAGAGCTCCAGGAAAGTTAAGCTGGTCTAGGGAGTAATCAAAAAACGCACTTTTGTTATATGACAGGAAATTCCTTTTGATGGGTTATTCTATGAGATAGTGTATTTTCCTGAGGTCGTGTATTCTTATTTTTTTCTCCTAAATATCATGAAATCGTGTAAAAGCGAGTTTGGAAGGACCACCTCGTTTGTCTAGTACAAACCATACCTAACTGGTGGGGAGCCAGACCCTCTCTGCAGACCTCCACCCAAAAGAGGCTGTTCCAGCCAGATTGAAGCAGGTCCCCCTCGTTCTTCCCTCGCCCTTGTTTTACTCCAGGCAGACCGGGTTGGAAGAGCATATTGTTGGTCAGAACCTTCTCTATATGGGTTTTGTATTCTGCATGATAGGAGCATAACTCTGAACATCCCTTTTTCATCTTTTACCATTCATTCAGAGTAAATGACTCTGGTTTTGCTAAATATGAGACTTAGAGGAAAACATAATTTTATCCTCTTTTTATTTTTCTTTATTTCTTCAAACTGTATCCCACTTTTTTTACATAAACTCCATCTCTACATTCACAGGACCCCTTTTGGCCATTTTGTATTGTTCAATTAAAGCAGAAGCTGTCCATGAACATACAGTCCTCAGGACAAAAGAGGCACTCAGTGCATTGACCTTCCACCTTTCCTTGAAGATATATTTCACACAAGAGAGAGGGGAGAGGAGAGGAGAGGAGAGGAGAGGAGAGGAGAAATGTCCCTTAATTTAAATTTGTCCTCAGAGAAAATAATCACTCTCTCCATTCACATGAGTTATTTCTTTGAAACTGTTTTCAGATTATGGGCCAGTTGTTCTAGGACTCAGGACGTTGGAGGAAATAAAACGCGTAATTTTTTTATATGTCAAATCATGTCACTAAGATTGGCGAGCACCAACCAAGAATTATTTAGTAGCTACTTAAGAGACAGAGTGGGAAGTCATAGGTGATTTCAAAAGAAAAAGTATGAGGGATTTTTCTATAAATATGAAGTGTCAATGAAACTAGACTTTTTATTTATTTATATTTCAGTTTTCATCATCATCCATCTCACTTGAGAAGCTTCTCTGTGGATTTTACGATAAAAAGATCATATGATGTAGACTAAGCTATTGAGAATTATATGCGTAGCACAATCGTTGAAGGTCCGCACATCTCTTTGATGATTGCCTTAATCCAAATAAAACTCCCAGACTTACAATCTTGATTCAGGTTCTTGGTTTATTTAGAAAAGAGTGCAAACAGGTAAAAAGCTGAGAATGAGGAAAGCGTGCCTAAACTCAAACTAAATAGCGTCTTTGCAAACCTCACCTCACCCCCTCCCTCGCAAGCATCCCTCCCCACATTCCCAGGTGCTCCTAATGAGCTCTGCTGATCAACGGGCTAAAAGACCTTGACATTTAAGAGATAGCCGAAACACATTCCTCCCTGGCACAATCCAGCTCGTTTACTGTACAAGGTTCCCAGCAGCACCCTCCCAGCCAGTACACGTATCAGCACCACGGCAAGCGAACCGGTACGATGTAGCAACACCGGAACGGGGAACATGACAGTCGCAAAGTCAAGAAATCTGTTTAAAACAAACCTTTTCCCAAATGGCTGAGAAAGATAATCAATCACTTTGTCGTCTCCCAATTGGAATGCAAGAAATGCATCTAAACTAAGGGACAATCTTCTATCATCCTTGAAATTATATATAAATTTGGATAAAGGAGATACACTATCCATTCACATAATATGGATTTTCTTAAAAGAATTTTGAAATTTTGGGCAATTCCTTATAGGAGTCAAGACAGGCATGTTGAATAATTCTTACCTAAGAGATAGAGCAAGGTTACATTTTATAAATAAAAACCTAGCACTCCCATGTGGAAGTTCCGGTGTTGATTTTCATAAATCACTGATCAAAAACTACAAGGTGAGACCATAGGAGTTATTTCAATATTTTTTTCCATTTAATTTTCCTGTTGAGAAAAGAGGCTGAGCGATTCAAACCTTTCTCCCATCCAGAAGTTACTGGGGAGGACGGCAGGTGGGGAGGCAATTTTCCTAAACCACCTAGAACTTGACTTTCCCTGGAACTGACTTGAAACCCCCGATCTACGTTCCTTTGCTATTCTAAGTATTATGACACGACCGCAATTAGGCTACCCTTGGCCTGATGTTTTTAGGCCTTCTTTTCTGACTTCTGCACCCTTCCTTGGTGTCAAACCACACCACACTCTTGCAGGCCTTGGAGCATCCTGAATTTATTACTACATTTCTACTGCTAGCAGAGGAAAATGATTGTAAACGTATTTAAACTTTCAAATGCCTATTTGTGTGTACATGCGTTCATGTGTGTGTGTCTTTTTGTCTGTACATATATGTAGTGCATCTATGGATAGAGGGAGGGAAACTATATAGACACAGAAACAAATGCACATAAAGAGGGAGAGGGGAAGATCTGCATCTCAAGAAAGAGTAAATGAGGGTTGAACTTCAAAGCCAATAAAAGAATGAAGAGTTCTAATTACTGAATCAATTCTGTATTTCCTGATACTTTTTGAAAGCAGAACTTGAGAACAATTTCCCTTTGCTGTCTTTCAGGAGGGTGCTGAGATTTGCCATTTTCTTCCTATCCAAATGGAAAACAGATCCCAGAATGACCAGGCCAAGATCAGCTCTTTGCTCTTTGTTCCTCTTGGCACTCAGGTAGCTTTCTCAGGTCCCTCTCAAGTCTCCTGGGAAAATCCAGCCTTCTGGGGCTGAGCTGACTTGCAGAGCTGAACTGAGGAAGGGAAGGTTTTTGCCAGGCTTCAGACTCACTTCCTCTCACTGTGTCCCTCGCACAGTAATAGACTGCCGGGTCCTCTGGCTTCAGGCTGTTCATTTGCAGATAGACTTGGCTTTTGGAGTTGTCCCTGGAGATGGTGAAACGTCCCTTCACTTTGTCCGAGTAGTAAGTACTGGAACTGGTATACATGGATGCCACCCATCCAGCCCTTTTCCAGGGGCCTGTCTCACCCAGCTCATGTAGTAGTTGCCAAAGTCGAACCCAGAGGCTTGGCAGGAGAGGCGGAGGGACTCTCCAGGCCTTCTCACGTCCCCTCCGGACTCCACCAACTGGGCCTCTGACAGGACACCTAAAATAAAAGTTATTTTAATGAGTTCTCCTTTATGCAAGATTTAAAATGGAAAGAACCTGAATAGGAGGGAACCAATTACCTCTGAGGACTGCTAATAAGGAAACCAAATTCAGCCACAGGATCATTTTGGCTCCCGTAAAAGAATAGAGGGGACTTGACAGGAAAGGATTCAGGAGAGGGCACAAACTTTGTGTTGGTGAGTGTAGCCTGAAAAGAGACACCCTGGGGCTCCTTTAAAGGGGAAATTGTGGCCTGATTTACATATAGATCAGCATAAAACAGCCCCTCGGGGCTTTGAGGTATAGATGTCTTTCAACACACCTTTCAGAAATGGCACATAGATGAAAGGGCAGCTTTACACTGGAATAATTAAAGCTTCTGACAGACGCTCCTCACTTAATGTAAGGGTTTTAAGGGGACAGAAAGAAATCAGGCATTGAAATTTCCCCAAATAGCCATGTTACAGTCCGGAAATAAAGAGGAAGGCACATCGGAGTTCAAAGTGGTCGCTCCACCGTTGTTCCCTTGACCACGTTCTTTGGAAGAAATCAAAATTAAGTCAATGCAGACCAAGCCATGAGGCCCAATTAATAGGCCACATATCAATTTTACATAGAAATCCAAGTCTCAAAGTTGGAATATAAATCATTGGTAGCCTCCATAATGTTTCTTAATGGATTGGTTTTTCAACTCAGCAGCCATACTGATTACAAATATTGGGAGGTTTTTGGGTGGCCATTTTTATGGTCTTCTTATCTGTTCTTAACTGCCCAGAGTTAATTCATACTAAGACTCAAAAAAATCGCTCTCCTACAGTTAATCCGTGGACTGAGAAACAGAAATAAATGACTTTTCTTTTTCCAAACAATTCAGTTTGTTCTACATTTAGCAAAGCACATCTGTTCTCAACTCAGATGTGGCTTCATGGTGAGGAATGTAATCTCCTGGGACGTTAAATTTCTTTGAATTGCCTTCAGTGGTTTCTCTGGAAAATGAGAGTAAATGCAATGATGCCTCCGAAGTGAGACAAGGCCTGCAGACCCTTCCTTTCATCTAAAAATGGTGGAAATGATCATCCTCAGAAGTGTCATCCCCTCTGAATACACCCTTTCTCCTGGCTCAATATTCAGAGGGATTTTGCGGACCAAGTGTGCCCCCTAGTCGAAAACTGGAGCAGATGAGCCAGAACTCTTAACCCTCCAGGTTGATTCCTGTGATCTAATTGGAGAAGGGAGGTAGGAAGAAGTTACTGAGCTCCGGAAGACCAAAAGAGGTCCAGTGAGAGAGTTGGGGATAGAATCAGGGCTTGTAAGAATAAGGGCGGTGGAGGTCATTCTTTTGCTGGAGGTGGGGAGGACGGCAGGTGGGAAGGCAATTTTCCTGAACCACCTAGAACATGACTTTCCCTAGAATTGACTTGAGAACCCCGATCTACGTTCCTTTGCTATTACAGGTATTATAACATGACCTCAATTAGGCTACCCTTGGGCTCAAGTTTTTTAGGCCTTATTTTCTGGCTTCTGCCCCCTTCCTTGGTGTCACACCACACCACACCCTTGCAGGTCTTGCCGCATCCTTTTTTTATTAGTAGATTTCGACTGCAGACAGAGGAATTTTTTTTAAAACATATTTAAACTTCCAAATGCATATATTTGTGGGCAGGTGTGCATGTGTTTGTCTGTGTGTGTGTTTGTCTGTGTACATATAGGAGATTCTTGCCGTCAAAAATAGGAATTATGGTAAGAGGAAATGAAGGATCTCCAGGAGAACTAAGCAGGTTTAGGGAGAAATCCAAAGCAGATCTTCCATTATATTATAGGAAATTGCTTTCGATGGGTTACTTTCTGCGAGATTGTATTTTCTGGAGATGGGGGGGTGGAGTTCTTCTCTTTTCTCTTAAATCTCATAAAGTTATAGAATGAATTAGTTAGGAAAAACCTTCTCGCTCATCTTATAGAAACTGTCCTTGAGAGGTGGCCATCCAGGTCCTCTCTGCAGACCTGCCACCAAAAGAGACTTCTCTTCCCACAGTGAGCCGAGGCTGCCCTGTCCCTCCCTCATCCCAGGTTCCCTCTAGGCACACAGGATGGCAGCGTTGATCATCTGTCAAACTCTGGTCTGTCTGTGTTTTGTGTTTTTCTTGAGAGCAGAATAATTCTTACGGTCCCTGCTGTTGAGAAATTCTGTATAGCTGAGAAGGATGAAACAGTGAGGGAAGCAGGCATTTCATCCTTAATCTGTATGGAGCAGAGAGTGTTGCTTCGTAGAGAGGACCACAAACCATGGCTTCCTGGATAATGAAGTTAGAATGAACCCTCCGTAAAAGTGTGTTTGAAACTGTAGGAGTTCTTCTTGGAAAATTCCTTTTCTATGGCTTTCACTTTACATATTTCCTCGGATGGAACCCTTTTAATTCAGGCAGATTTTGTGAGCCTCTTTCATATTTCACCAAGAGGTTGCTACTATGTGGGCAAGAGAGAAGTCATGGAGAGGCTGAGCAATTTAGCCTGCTGGAGAAAAAAAAAACAAAGGGCTCTTTTCATCGCAAATTTATAATATAATTTCTATTTTATCCTCATGGAAGCTGCTGGAGAAATAGACAAGTTCAAAGGGACAACCATAGGTATTACATCAGTGATCGTCAGATACGGTATTGTGTGCAAGGGCTCCCAATACCAGGTACCATTACCAGTCTTTTCCAATTGTAGAGGCAGAGGTTCCCTTCATCTTCAATTCAAGAAGAGAATATCTTGTCAGGCTTCCTCTAGCAATCCAGAGGTTTGGCCGGAGAGGTGGAAGGACTCTCCAGGCCTTGTCACATCCACTCCAGACTCCACCAATTGGACCTCGGACTGAACTCCTAAAAAAAATAAATGTGTTTCAATAAATTTTCCTGAATTAAAGAATTAAACTGGAAAGAAACTCTGTACAGAGGATAGAATTACCTCTGAGGACTGCCAGAAAGGACACCAAGTTTAGCTACAAGCTCATTTCACGTCCCTTAAATGAATGGAGGGAAATTGACAGGAAGGGATTCAGGAGAGTGCAAGAACTTTGTGTTGGTGGGTGTAGCCTGGAATGGAAACCAGGGGGCTCCATTAAAGTTGAAATTGAGCCTTGATTTCATATCGCTTCTGAGAAAAGAGCCCCTCAGGGCATTTTGGTATAGATTTCTTTGCACACAGCTTTCACACAATATTTTGAACTGATGGAAATACCTCAGAGAAATCAAGCAAGACTTATTATTATTATTATTATTGCTATTATTATTATTATTATTATTATTATTATTATTATATGCTTGCATCTGTATGCCTTTGCACTATATCACCTTTGCAAGGTGCACTGGTTGCCCGTTGGATTCTGACAGTGATTCAAGGTGTTGTTCACTATTGGATGATCTGGTGATCTGATCTGGAAGGACTACTGTGTTCAGGGTTGCTTTGATGAAACAATGCCATTGATTGGGATCCCAGCAGTGCACTTTGGGATCACCACAGCTGCCCTCTGGAACTCGGTTTCGCCTGAGATTCGAATGGCCCCCCTCCTACTGGTGTTTGAAAGGTCCCTGATGAACTGGCTTGTCATCCAGGTCTTTGGCAACTGTGATTGAAGCCCCTTGTTCTTCTTTTTCTTTGTTCCCATCTAGGAAAAAGGCTCAGAACTGTCATCTCCTCTGACTACACCCTTTCTACTTGCTCCATATTCAGAGGGATTATTCAGACCCTCAGTGCCCCCTAGTGTAAAACCATTGAAGATGAGGCAGAGGGCTTAATGACTTTCCCTGCAATTGACTTGAGAACCCCTGATCTACATTCCTTTGCTATTATAAGTATTATAACATGACCTCATTTAGCCTACCATGGGCCTGATGTTTTTTATCCCTTATTTTTTAAGCCAATTAGTGGACAGCTAGTACCACTGAATTGGAGCAGAGCTTACACAGCGGAGGAGCTGTGCACAGAAAAAGAATTTTATCTCTGATAATTTAATGAGCATGTCAGAAGAACACAGGTTATTGATCTTAAACACTCAGCCCTCCCAAGCATAAACAATTACATGCTTAGACAGAGTAGGTTCAAAGTAAAGTAAAGGAATATCTTAATCATTTTATTCACGGTCCAGTTACATTTCCATTCAGAAAGGGTGAAATCTTTGTTCTTTTTTGTCTTCCCTAACTTAATTCACCATTAGCCCTATTGCTGCTAAGACCTGCATGTAGAAAGGGGAATTCCAGGCCTACCACATGGCACCCAAAGAGAGGGACCAGCTGTCAAGAGTAAGGATGGCGAGCAGGGGGCTCCCCTCCAGGCTGTAAAGCGCATGCCTAGCACTGAGAAATTAGGTAGCCATTCCAAGAGACACAGATTGGGCCCGCCTTAACCTTTGGGGTTTATATGTCTGGGTTTTTCCCACGCTTCTTCAGTTTGTTGGGATTTTCTGTTATGTGGCAGTAATAAAGCACTAGAGACCTGTTCCTTGTCTCAGGGTGGTTCCTGGCTGATAGGACACCAGCACACAGCCGTGCGCATAACTCTTGAAGAGTCTTAAAGAAGGACGAAGAGAGAAAAGTGGAAGTGGGAGTGGAACCATCAGCTTCCTCCGAAACATAAAGAGTTGCATTATGGGATGAACTCAATTTACATGCTAATCCGTGTGCTAATGAGGAATGCTGGATTTGCTGGTATCTCCAACAATTTTCTGGCTTTGGCCCCCTTCCTCAGTGTTACACCACACCAAACTATTTGGGGTCTTTGTTGTTTATTCGTTTAGTCGCTTCCGACTCTTCGTGACTTCATGGACCAGCCCACGCCAGAGCTTCCTGTCGGTCGTCAACACCCCCAGCTCCCCCAGGGACGGGTCCGTCACCTCTAGAATATCATCCATCCATCTTGCCCTTGGTCGGCCCCTCTTCCTTTTGCCTTCCACTCTCCCTAGCATCAGCATCTTCTCCAGGGTGTCCTGTCTTCTCATTATGTGGCCAAAGTATTACAGTTTTGCCTTTAAGATCATTCCCTCAAGTGAGCAGTCTGGCTTTATTTCCTGGAGGATGGACTGGTTGGATCTTCTTGCAGTCCAAGGCACTCTCAGAATTTTCCTCCAACACCACAGTTCAAAAGCATCGATCTTCCTTCGCTCAGCCTTCCTTATGGTCCAGCTCTCACAGCCATATGTTACTACGGGGAACACCATTGCTTTAACTATGCGGGCCTTTGTTGTCAGTGTGATGTCTCTGCTCTTAACTATTTTATCGAGATTTGTCATTGCTCTTCTTCCAAGGATTAAGCGTCTTCCGATTTCCTGACTGCAGTAATCTTTGCACCTAGGAATACAAAGTCTTTCACTGCTTCTACATTTTCTCCCTCTATTTGCCAGTTATCAATCAAGCTGGTTGCCATAATCTTGGTTTTTTTGAGGTTTAGCTGCAAACCAGCTTTTGCACTTTCTTCTTTCACCTTCATCATAAGGCTCCTCAGTTCCTCTTCACTTTCAGCCATCAAAGTGGTATCATCTGCATATCTGAGATTGTTAATGTTTCTTCCAGAGATTTTAACTCCAGCCTTGGATTCCTCAAGGCCAGCTTGTCGCATGATGTGTTCTGCATACAAGTTGAATAGGTAGGGTGAGAGTATACAGCCCTGCCGTACTCCTTTCCCAATCTTAAACCAGTCTGTTGTTCCGTGGTCTGTTCTTACTGTTGCTACTTGGTCGTTATACAGATTCTTCAGGAGGCAGACAAGATGACTTGGTATCCCCATACCACTAAGAACTTGCCACAATTTGTTATGGTCCACACAGTCAAAGGCTTTAGAATAGTCAATAAAACAGAAATAGATGTTTTTCTGAAACTCCCTGGCTTTTTCCATTATCCAGCGGATATTGGCAATTTGGTCTCTAGTTCCTCTGCCTTTTCTAAACCCAGCTTGTACATCTGGCAATTCTCGCTCCATGAACTGCTGAAGTCTACCTTGCAGGATCTTGAGCATTACCTTACTGGCATGTGAAATGAGTGCCACTGTTTGATAGTTTGAACATTCTTTAGTGTTTCCCTTTTTTAGTATGGGGATATAAGTTGATTTTTTCCAGTCTGATGGCCATTCTTGTGTTTTCCAAATTTGCTGGCATATAGCATGCATTACCTTGACAGCATCATCTTGCAAGATTTTGAACAGTTCAGCTGGGATGCCGTCGTCTCCTGTTGCCTTGTTATTAGCAATGCTTCTTAAGGCCCACTCAACCTCACTCTTCAGGATGTCTGGCTCTAGCTCACCGACCACACTGTCAAAGCTATCCCCGATATTGTTATCCTTCCTATACAGGTTTTCTGTATATTCTTGCCACCTTTTCTTGATCTCTTCTTCTTCTGTTAGGTCCTTGCCATCTTTGTTTTTGATCATACCCATTTTTGCCTGGAATTTACCTCCAATGTTTCTAATTTTCTGGAAGAGGTCTCTTGTCCTTCCTATTCTATTGTCTTCTTCCACTTCCGCGCATTGCTTGTTTAAAAATAATTCCTTATCTCTTCTGGCTAACCTCTGGAATTTTGCATTTAATTGGGCATATCTCCCCCTATCACTGTTGCCTTTTGCTTTCCTTCTTTCTTGGGCTACTTCTAGTGTCTCAGCAGACAGCCATTTTGCCTTCTTGGTTTTCTCTTTCTTTGGGATGTATTTTGTTGCCGCCTCCTGAACAATGCTGCCAACTTCTGTCCAGACTTCTTCCGGGACCCTATCTACTAAGTCCAGTCCCTTAAATCTATTCTTCACCTCCACTGCATATTCCTTAGGAATATTAGTGAGCTCATATCTAGCTGATCTGTGGGTCTTCCCTAAGCTCTTTAGTCTGATCCTAAATTGTGCAAGGAGAAGTTCGTGATCTGAACTACAGTCAGCTCCAGGCCTTGTTTTTACCGACTGTACAGATGTCCGCCATCTTTGGCTGCAAAGGATGTAATCAATCTGATTTCGGTGTTGTCCATCTGGTGAAGTCCATGTATAAAGCCATCTCTTAGGTTGTTGGAAGAGAGTGTTTGTTATGCAGAGTGAATTGTCTTGGCAAAATTCTATCAGCCTGTGTCCTGCTTCGTTTTGTTCTCCCAGGCCATACTTACCTGTAATTCGAGGTGTCATTTGACTGCCCACCTTAGCATTCCAGTCTCCTGTGATGAAAATAACATCTCTTTTAGGCGTGTTGTCCAGTAGGTGCTGCAGATCCTCATAGAACTGCTCTACTTCAGCTTCTTCAGCATTTGTGGTTGGGGCGTATATTTGGATCACTGTGATGTTAGATGGCTTGCCCTGAATTCGAATTGAGATCATTCTATCATTTTTTGGGTTGTATCCAAGCACTGCTTTAGCCACTTTACTATTAATTATGAAGGCTACTCCATTTCTTCTGTGGTCCTCTTGTCCGCAGTAGTAGATCTGGTGATCATTTGATGTGAAGTGGCCCATTCCAGTCCATTTCAGTTCACTGATGCCCAGAATGTCTATCTTTAATCTTGACATCTCACCAATAACCACATCCAATTTGCCCTGGCTCATAGATCTTACATTCCAGGTTCCGATGGTTTGTTGATCCTTAGAACATCGGATTCGCCGTTCACCACCAGCACCGTCGGCCGCTAGCCGTCCTTTCGGCTTTGAGCTAGCTGCGTCATCACATCTGGGGCTAGTTGAGCTCATCCTCTGTTCCTCCCCAGTAGCATTTTGACCATCTTCCGACCTGGGGGTCTCATCTTCCGATGGTATACCGACATATCTCTGGTTGTACTGATCCATTTAGTTTTCACGGCAAGAATACTGAGGTGGGTTGCCATTACCTTCCCCAGGGATCGCATTTAGTCTGACCTCTCTGTCATGACCTTCCCGTCTTGGGTGGCCCTTCACGGTTTAGCTCATGGCATCATTGAGGTGCTCAAGCTCCAGCACCACGACAAGGTAACAATCCTTTGCTGAAGATTTGGGGAATTAAAGCATCCTAATTTTATTACCTGGCTATATTGTTATGGCTAGCAAGGGGATATGATTTTAAACATATTTAAAATTTCAAATACCTATATATGTGTTTGTGCATATGTCTGTGTTTGTGAGTTTGTGGGTATGTGTATACAATGTGTGTGTTTCCACATATGTATGTGTGTATATATATATAGATAGATAGATAGATAGATAGATAGATATAGATATAGATATAGATATAGATATAGATATAGATATAGATATAGATATAGATATAGATATAGATATAGATATAGATATAGATATAGATATAGATATAGAGAGAAATATATGCACAGACACAGAAACAAATGTAAAGAAAGAGCGACAGGGTGGATCTGGGTCTCAAGAGAGAATAAATGAAGGTTGAACTGCAAAATCAATAAAAGAATTAAGAATTCCAATTAATGAATCCAATTTTGTATTTCTAGAGAATTTTTGAGAGCAGAACTAGTGAGCACTTTTCCTTTGAGGAGTTTTTCTTTTCTTTTCTTTTCTTTTCTTTTCTTTTAACTATTCTTTTTTTTTTTTTTTGCTGATATTTTCTGCTTTCCTCCCATACAAATGGAAAACAGCTCCCACAATGCCCAGGCCCAGATCTGTTCTTAGTTTCTCTTCACACTCAGGCAGGTTTCTCAGGTTCTTCTCAATTCTGGGGCTGAGCTGACTTGGAGAGCTTCTCTGAGGAAGAGAGAGTTTTTGCCAGGCTTCAGACTCACTTTCTCTCACTGTGTCTCCCGCACAGTAATAGACTGCCGAGTCCTCCGGCTTCAGGCTGTTCATTTGCAGATAGAGTTGGCTTTTGGAGTTGTCCCTGGAGATGGTGAAGCGTCCCTTCACTTTGTCCGAGTACCTAATATCACTTGAACCAGGGTTAATGCTGGACACCCATTCCAGGCCTTTCCCTTGGGCCTGTCTCACCCAGTGCATCCAATGGCTGCTGAAGGAGAACCCAGAGGCTTGGCAGGAGAGACGGAGGGACTCTCCAGGCCTTCTCACGTCCCCTCCAGACTCCACCAACTGGGCTGAGGATTGGACACCTAAAATTAAAGTTATTGCAATGAGTTCTCCTGTATACAAGAATTAAAATGGAAAGGACCTGAATATGATAGAAACAGTTACCTCTGAGGACTGCTAGGAAGGACACCAAGTTCAGCCACAGGATCATTTTTCCTCCCTCTAATGATTGGAGGGGAATTGACAGGTGAGGATTTGGGAGACTGCAGGAACTTTGTGTTGGTGGATGTAGCCTGAATAGAGAAACTACCATGGGGCTCCTTTAAAGAGGAAATTGTGGCCTGATTTACATATCACTCAGGATAAAAGAGCCCCTCAGGGCACAGAGGTATAGATGTCTTTCAACAGACCTTTCACATACAGGACATAGGAGAAAGGGCAGTTTAGACTGGAATAATTAAAGCAAGTTCTGACAGACCCTCCTCAATTCAGCTAAGGATTTTAAGGTGATAGGAAGAAATCATGCTCTGAAATTTCCTTAAATAGCCTTGTTAGAGCCCGGACATGGAAAGGATGGCACATCGGAGATCAGGATGGTTGCTCCACAGTGGTTCCCTTGACCACGTTCTTTGGATGACCCCCAAAATAAGTGAATGCAGATGAAGCAATAAGGACCAATTTGCAAGCCACATTTGAATTGTACATAAACATCCAAGTCTGAAAGTTGGAATTAAAAAAAAAAAAAATGAATGTATTGGAAGCCTGTAGGGTGTTCCTGATTAGCTTGGTTTTTTACTCAGCAACTCTATGGATTACATACTGTATATTGGGGGGGGGGGGGGGTCGGTTCCCATTTTGTATGGTGTTCTCATGTGTTATTAGCTGCCCAGAGTTGATTCATAAAAATACTAATAAAAAGGCCTCTCCTACACTTAGTCCATGGACTGAGAAACACAAATAAATGACTTTGCATTTTCCAAACAATTCCGTTTGTTCTATATTTAGCAAAGTACATCTGTTCTTAATTCGGATGTGGCTTCATGGTGAGGAATGTAATCTCTTGGGATGTTAAATTTCTCTTAATTGCCTTCAGTGATCTCTTAGGAAAATGAGAGTAAATATAATGATGCCTCCGAAGTGAGTCACGGCCTGTAGACCCTTCCTTGGTTCCCCTCCCCCACCCCCACCCCCACCCCACACATATGCAAAGCCATTCTGTGTGGCAACACTGCCCCCTGGTGGAAAACCTGAGGAGGGGAGGCATCTACTTAACTTTGCAAAGAGATTCTTGCGTTAAGAAATGGTAATTAGGGCTCCAAAAAAATGAAAGACCTCCAGGGAACTTAAGCCGGTCTAGGGAGTAACCCAAAGCTGCCCTTTTGTTATATGATAGGATATTCCTTTTGATGAGTTATTCTATGAGATATTGTATTTTCTTGAGGTCGTGTATTCTTATTTTTTCTCCTAAATATCATGAAATCATGTAAAAAGGACTTGGGAAGGACCATCTCACTCATCTAGTACAAAGCATCCCTGAGAGGTGGGGAGCCAGACCCTCTCTGCAGACCTCCAACCAAAAGAGTCTGTTCCAGGCAGATTAAAGCACGTCCCCCTTGTTCTTCCCTCGCCCTCGTGTTACTCAAGGCAGGCTGGGTTGGAAGGGCTTATCATTGGTCAGAACCTTCTCTATACGAGTTTTGTATTCTCTCTAAGAGGAGAGTAATTCTTAGCACCTCTTGTCCTTCTTCTACCATTCATTTGCAAAAGATTTTGATAAATATGAGACTTAGAGGAAAACATAATTTTATCCTCTTTTTAGTTTTCCTTATTTCTTCCAAATGTATTCCATTTTTCCTAGGTAAATTCCATCTCTACATACGCTGGACCATTCTGGGCAATTTTGTACGGTCGGATAAAAGAGAAGCAATGACTGATTATAGAGTCCTCAGGAAAAAAAAGAGGCACTCAGTCAGTCTTTGTTTTTCTCCTAAACTCAGGGCAGGTCCCTCAAGCCCTGGTCACCCTGGGGCTTGACTATTGTAGCACACTCTAAGTAGGGCTGCTCTTGAGCACTGCCCAAAGTCTTCCAATTGTCCAGAAAGACATGTTGCAAGTCATGTTGGGCTTTTCTCAGTATGCCTAATGAACACTTTGCTCCCAAGTTTCCTTGGTTGCCAGGATGATTCCAAAGGTCAGCTCACTCCTGCCCTGGTCACCCCATGGCGTGATTGTGAAATTTACCTGTGGCTCAGAGAAAAGAAGGAGGGCAGCAATTTGCTTTCTAAAGATTCCCTCTCATGCTTCGGCTTTGTTCTTTTGCATGGGACAATGATCCTTCCTTTATCACTCTCTATTAGTTTCCCTGGATGACTGAGGTTACTCCATTCTTTTTGTTGTAATGTTTATTTATTTTATTAAAAAAAACATGCACTTCTCTCTGTCTCCAAACTTTGGGAACCCTCTTTGTTATGACCACCCCAATTTGTTTTTCTCCTTTCTTCCCTCCCAAAAGTTTCTGCTGCTAAAGAGCAGAGAAACATGAAAACAAGCCAACAACATCCACCTGCCCCCCTATTGCAAAAATCCGGGTAATTGAGGGAACCAAATTATTCACTTGGAGGAAAAAAAGGGAACCCTGTCTCTTCATATCTGCCTGCTTGATTCTCTTTGCAAATCCAAGCAAAACTGGAAGCAGAAGGAAAACAGAACAAGCAAGGAGAGTGTCAGAATTCAAGTCTCTTTCTGGAATTCGGCCACTTTCTTCTTTCAAGGCCCCCATTCCCTCCACTGTCCTCCCCACTGGCCTGTCTGGATGCAAGACGTGCTTCAGACCATCCAGGGACTCCTGGCTCTGCCCAATCCCTTCCAGGCTCCCTTTTGCAGAGGCCTGTAAGGAGGGATGCTCTCCTCTCCCCCAACCCGCTTCAGCCTTCTCTTTCCCTCAAAGAACACACAGGGGCTGCAGGGCCCGTGTCCTGCTCAGCAACTTAAACGTACCATGCGAAAAGTCTCCACTTTCATCCATGAAATTCACGGATCAAATGTGTGGATGGAGGCAGCTCTGGACAACGGGGGTTTCTGTTTGGCTCCAGGCTGAGCTCCTCTCCTCTTGTCCTGTTTAATGGAAATGCTATTAGCAGGCAAGCATGGTTTTGAACTTGGTCCTGGCCTCCCTCTTCCAGCTCTGTCGCTGCCTTTTTTGTGCTTGTGGATTCTTTTCAGGAGAAGAACTTTTTGTGATTTTTTTTTTTTTTTTTGGTATAGTCTTTAACAAATTCAGTGTACCAGTTCAACGTGTGGTTCCCCAATGAACTTGCAGAGCGGCTCTGAGCAATGGCAGGTTTTTGCCAGGCTTCAGACTCACTTCCTCTCACTGTGTCCCTCGCACAGTAATAGACTGCTGAGTCCTCTGGCTTCAGGCTGTTCATCTGCAGATAGACTTGGCTTTTGGAGTTGTCCCTGGAGGTGGTGAAGCGTCCCTTGACTTTGTCCAAGTAGTAAATGGTACTTGAATTGTAGGTTATCCATGCCACCTATTACAGTCCTGTTCCAGGGGCTTGTCTCACCCAGCTCATCCAAGAGCTGCTGAAGGTGAATCCAGAGGCTTGGCAGGAGAGACGGAGGGACTCTCCAGGCCTTCTCACATCCCCACCGGACCCCACCAACTGGACCTCAGACTGGACACCTACAAAGAAACGTGTTTTGGTGAAACCTTCTGTATACAAGAACAGCAAATTGAAGCAAATTCGATACGTTGGTCAGAATTACCTCTGAGTATTACTATTAAGGACACCAGGTTTAGCCACAGGATCATTTTTGCCCCTGCTAATGAACAAAGGGGAAATACAGGACAGGATTCAGGAAAGGGCGCAACCTTTGTGCTGGTGGGGGTAGCATGAAGGGGAAACCGTGGGGCTCCTTTAAAGGGGAAATGGTGTCCTGATTTACATATCGCTCTGGATAAAAGAGCCCCTCTGGGCATTGGGGTTTGATTTCTTTGCACACAGCTTTCACATATG
The DNA here is from genome assembly GCF_035149785.1 of Candoia aspera. Taxonomy (NCBI): domain Eukaryota; kingdom Metazoa; phylum Chordata; class Lepidosauria; order Squamata; family Candoiidae; genus Candoia; species Candoia aspera. The sequence goes on along the minus strand of NC_086156.1, from coordinate 111,676,733 downwards.
AATTTGAATGGATGGAAACATCTCAGAACAATCAAGCAAGACTTTTTTTATTGTTATTATCAGTACATACAAAAAAGGAGAGGTTTAGATGAGAATAAGTAAAGCAAGAATTGATTGAATCTCATTCATTGGGGAAAGCGTTTAAAGATGAGAAAAATAAAGCACGTGCTGAAAATCGTTTAAACAGCCCTGTTAGAGACTGAACATGAAAAAAGGCCACCTCTGAGTCCAGGATCTTTGCTCCACAGTTCTTCCCTTGACCATGTTCTTTGAAGAAACCCAAAACAAAGGAATGTAGACCAAGCCATATGGCACACTTTGCAAGGCAGAGTGGAAGTGCACATATAAGTCCAAGTTGCAAAATCATAATCAAAGAACTCACAGGCAAATTAGAAATAGCTGGACCCTGTGGAGTCTTTTTTGTTTTATTAAATTGGTTTTTACTCAGCAGTTGGATGGATTTTAGATACTGGGGGTGGTGATGGTGGTGACTAGTTTGTATGGTGATTTCATTGGTTGCTAGCTGCCAAGGTTGATTCTGCAAGATGGGCAGCCATAGAAATTGAAATAACAATAATGGCAAGTCTCACGTTAATATTAACCTGACCAAATACCCTCTCTTTGTGAGTGAGAAACAGAAATCAATCACTGTTTTCCAAAGAATTCTGTTTGCTCCTTATTTAGCAGCGCCCATCTCTTGTCAACTCAGACATGGGCAGAGTGAACACTGCGGCTTCTCGAGATGTGGCTTTTCCTTGTGATTTTTCAGTGATCTCTTAGGAAAATAAGAGTAAATAAAATCTTGCCTCCAAAATGAGACAGAGTCTGCAGACAATTGCTTTATTCCTCTGCCCCACCCCCACCCCACACATAGGGAAAGCACATTCAGTGTGACAACACTGCCCCCTGCTGTAAAATGGGAGGAGGGGAGACATCTACTTAATTTCCCGAGGAGATTCTTGCATTAAACTATGAATTATGGCTAAGAAGAAATGAAGGATCTCCAGGAGATCTAAAGAGGTTTAGGGAGAAATCTGAACCTGTTCTTCCATTATATTATAGGAAATTCCTTTCAATGGGTTACTTTCTGTGGGATTGTATTTTCTGGAGATGGGGGGGGGTCTTCTCTTTTCTCTTAAACTCATAAATTTATAGAATGAATTGGTTAGGAAAAACCTTCTAGGTCATCTAATAGAAACCGTCCTTAAGAGGTGGCCATCCAGGTCCTGTCTGCAGACCAGCCACCAAAGGAGACTGCTCTGCCCACGCTGAACAGAGGCTGCCCTGCCCCTCCCTCATCCCAGGTTCCCTCTAGGCACACAGGATGGCAGCGTTGATCATCTGTCAAACTCTGGTCTGCACTAGTTTTGAGTTTTTATTTAGAGCAGAATAATTCTTATGGTCCCTGCTGTTGAGAAATTCTATATAGCTTTGAAGCATGAAACAGTGAGGGAAGCGGGCATTTCATCCTTAATCTGTATGGAGCAGAGAGTGTTGCTTTGTAGAGAGGACCACAAATCATGGCTTCCTGGATAATGAAGTTAGAATTAACCCTCCATAAAAGTTTGTTTGAAACTGTAGGAGTTCTTCTTGGAAAATTCCTTTTCCATGGCTTTCACTTTAGATATATCTTTGGATGGACCCCTTTTAATTCAGGCAGATTTTGTGAGCCTCTTTCATATTTCACCAAGAGGTTGCTACTCTACCGGCAAGAGAGAAGTCATGGAGAGGCTGAGCAAATTAGCCTGCTGGAGAAAAATGAACAAAGGACCAGCACTCTTTTCATCACAAATGTTTATTATAATCTCTATTTTATCCTCAGGGAAGCTGCTGGAGAAGTAGGCAAGTTCAAAGGCACAACCACAGGTATTATTTCAGTGATCGTCAGATACGGTATTGTGTGCAAGAGCTCCCAATACCATTACCAGTCTTTTCTAATTGTAGAGGCAGAGGTTCCCTTCGTGTTCAGTTCAAGAAGAGAATATCTTGTCAGGCTTCCGATTTCCTCCAGCAATCCAGAGGTTTGGCCGGAGAGGTGGAAGGACTCTCCAGGTCTTGTCACATCCGCTCCAGACTCCACCAGTTGGGCCTTGGACTGAACTCCTAAAAAAAATAATGGTGTTTCAATAAACTCTCCTGTTTTAAGGAATTTAAATGCAAAGAAACTCTGTATAGAGGGAAGTGTTACCTCTGTCCACTGCTAGTAAATGCACCAAGTTTCGCTACAAGATCATTGCATATCCCTTGAATGAATGGAGGGAAATTGACAGGAAGGGATTCAGGAGAGGGCACAAACTTTGTGTTGGTGGGTGTAGCCTGGAATGGAAACCACAGGGCTCCTTTAGAGAGGAAATTGAGCCTTGGTTTCATATTGCTTCTCTTAAAAGAGCCCCTCAGTGCATCCACATAAAGATTTCTTTGCACATACCTTTGACACATGATTTTGAATTAATGGAAATATCTCAGAGCAATCAAGCATGACTTTTTATTATTTTGAATTTTGGGCAATCCCTTATTTGAGTCAAGACAGGCGTGTTGAATAAAACTTACCTAAGATATAGAGCAAGGTTATATTTTAAAAATAAAAACCTAGCATTCCCATGTGGAGGTTCTGCTGTTGATTTTCATAAATCACAGATCAAAAACTACAAGGTGAGACCATAGAAGTAATTTCAATATTTTTTTTCATTTTAATTTTCCTGTTGAGCAAAGAGGCTGAGCAATTCCAACCTTTCTCCCATCCAGAAGTTACTGGGAAGGACGGCAGGTGGGAAGGCAATTTTCCTAAACCACCTAGAATATGACTTTCCTGGGAACTGACTTGAAAACCCCGATCTACGTTCCTTTGCTATTCTAAGTATTATAACACGACCGCAATTAGGCTACCCTTGGCCTGATGTTTTTAGGCCTTATTTTCTGACTTCTGCCCCCTTCCTTGGTGTCACACCACACCACACTCTTGCAGGCCTTGCAGCATCCTTATTTTATTACTACATTTCGACTGCTAGCAGAGGAATATGATTGTAAACCTATTTAAACTTTCAAATGCTTATATGTGTGTGCATGTGTTCATGTGTGTGTGTCTTTTTGTCTGTACATATATGTAGTACATCTATGGATAGAGGGAGAGAGGATATATAGACACAGAAACAAATGCACCTATACAGGGAGAGGGGAAGATCTACGTCTCAAGAAAGAGTCAAGGAGGGTTGAACTTCAAAACCCATAAAACAATGAAGATTTCTAATTACTGAATCAATTCTGTATGTCCTGATACTTTTTGAGAGCAGAACTTGAGAACAATTTCCCTTTGCTGTCTTTCAGGGGGGTACTGAGATTTGCCATTTTCTTCCTATCCAAAAGGAGAACAGATCCCTGAATGCCCTGGCCAAGATCAGCTCTTCCTTCCTCTTGGCACTCAGGCAGCTTTCTCAGGTCCCTCTCAAGTCTCCTGGGAAAATGCAGCCTTCTGGGGCTGAGCTGACTTGCAGAGCAGCTCTGAGGAAGGGAAGGTTTTTTCCAGGCTTCAGAATCACTTCCTCTCACTGTGTGTCTTGCACAGTAATAGACTGCTGAGTCCTCCAGCTTCAGGCTGTTCATTTGCAGATAGACTTGGCTTTTGGAGTTGTCCCTGGAGATGGTGAAGCGTCCCTTCACTTTGTCCGAGTAGTAAGTACCGGAAGCAGTGTTTATGTATGCAACCCATTCCAGCCCTTTTCCATGGGCCTGTCTCACCCAGTACATGTAGTAGCTGCTGAAGCTGAATCCAGAGCCTTGACAGGAGAGACGGAGGGACTCTCCAGGCCTCCTCATGTCCCCTCCAGACTCCACCAACTGGGCCTCTGACAAGACACCTAAAATAAAAGTTGTTGTAATGAGCTCTCCTTCATGCAAGAATTAAAATGGAAATTACCTGAATAGTGGGAAACCAATTACCTCTGAGGACTGCTAGTAAGGAAACCAAATTCAGCCACAGGATCATTTTTGCTCCCGTTAAAGATTAGAGGGGACTTGACAGGAAAGGATTCAGGAAAGGGCACAGACTTTGTGTTGGTGTGTGTAGCCTGAAAAGAGACACCCTGGGGCTCCTTTAAAGGGGAAATTGTGGCTTGATTTACATATTGCTCAGCATAAAAGAGCCCCTCGGGGGTTTGAGGTATAGATTTAGTTCAACACACCTTCCACACGTGGGACATAGATGAAAAGTCAGCTTTACACTGGAATAATTAAAGCTTCTGACAGACGCTCCTCACTTAATTTAAGGGTTTCAAGGTGACAGAAAGAAATCAGGGATTGAAATTTCCTCAAATAGCCATGCTACAGTGTGGAAATAAAGAGGATGGCACATCGGAGTTCAAAATGGTTGCTCCACAGTTGTTCCCTTGACCACGTTCTTTGGAAGAAACCAAAATTAAGTCAATGCAGACCAAGCCATAAGGCCCAATTAAAAGGCCACAGATTGGATTTACATACACATCCAGGACTCAAAGTTGGAATATAAATCATTGGAAGCCTGTATAATGTTTCTTTATGGATTGGTTTGTAACTCAGAAGCCATACTGATAACAAATATTGGGAGGTTTTTGGGTTGCCATTTTTATGGTCTTCTTATCTGTTTTTAACTGCCCAGAGTGAATTCATACTAAGACTCAAAAAACCCGCTCTCCTACACTTATTCCATGGACTGAGAAACAAAAAGAAATGACTTTTCATTTTCCAAACAATTCAGTTTGTTCTATATTTAGCAAAGCACATCTGTTCTCAACTCAGATGTGGCTTGATGGTGAGGAATGTAATCTCCTGGGATGTTACATTTCTTTGATTTGCCTTCAGTGGTCTCTCTGGAAAATGAAAGTAAATGCAATGATGCCTCCGAAGTGAGACAAGGCCTGTAGACCCTTCCTTGGTTCCCCTCCCCCACCCCCTCCCCACCCATATGCAAAGCCATTCCGTGTGGCAACACTGCCCCCTGGTGGAAAACCTGAGGAGGGGAGGCATCTACTTAACTTTCCAAAGAGATTCTTGCATTAAGAAATGGTAAAATCAAAAACTACAAGGTGAGACCATAAGAGTTATTTCAATATTTTTTCCATTTAACTTTCCTGTTGAGCAAAGAGGCTGAGCAATTCCAATCTTCCCCCCACCCGGAAGTTAGTGGAGGGGATGGCAGGTCGAGGCCTCCCTGGGTGGGGAAGGGGTGGCAGCAGGACCTGCCAGGCAGCTAACAAAGGCTGCAAGAGAGTCCAATATCAACAGAACCAGGAAGCTTCTGGAAGAGAATCACTGCAATTCCCAAAGTTTTGGTTTCTTGACTCTACCCGGCATTAGGGAGGGAGTGTCAGGATTAAGGGAATTGAATATATATTATAATAGAAGGAATGGGAAATGAGCATCAGGTAGAAAATAATTTAACTGAGAAGAGATGGCAGTATTCACAGAAAGAAATGGGAATGAACTGAAGGGTTCATCAAGGAAGATATATAGGTACTGAATCCCTATTTGTTCGTCTCCTGAAATTTAAACTTTCTTTTTCTTATTTTTAAGCTTCCTAGTATATTCTCCTGCCCCAATATTTCCTTTTTTTCTTGTCATGGTTCCGTTTAATTTATACCCAATTTGATTGCCTCAGGCTCAAAAAACCAGCCCAAAGCAGCAGACCCCAAGACAACTGGAGTTTTCAAATCTCCCTATGAGGGTTGGGGAGATGTTTTCTTTCAAACAAATAAAATATATATATCTACAGCAGAAATGTGAAACTGCTCCAGACAGTTGCTCCTCATGGGAAGGCCACAACACAGCACTCTCCACCAGGTTTAGTCCTCTGGGAGACAAGGGAGTAGCCATCTTTTTGCTCAAGCCACAGAGGGCAACTTTGAAAGGACACCCAGTGCCCCCTAGTGTAAAATTGGTGATCGTTACAGGTGGTCTAAGGGTCCAGATGCGTCTGAAATAAGAGTTTGGAATTAATTATCAGAACCCTCCCCATCGGAAAATGTTATTTATTTATTTATAAAGTTATTTATTTGTCTATCAAATTATCAGTTTAACTTTAACAAGTGACTCTGGGCAGCATAGAGCACAGCATAAGAATATTTAATAAATGCTAAACAATTATTTTAATTATTAAAAACATTTAAAACTGTAGAAAACTAAAAAAAAAAGGGATATGAGGAGAAAATATATGAATAAGATTGTAGCCATAAAATATCTTTGTTTGGAATTCTTCTTAAAAATGAAAGGATGGGTCAATGAAGGTTGGACACTAGAGGGAACTAGGAGGAACTCAACATTACAACGAAGGAATATGAAGTTTAGATGTGTGGAAGCAAAGGAATGAATTTATCGATTCAAAACAAATGCAGTAGAATAAAAGAGACATCAGGAGCTAACTGTGAAATTTACATTTTCTGAAATTTTCAGGAAAAAAAAATGGCAGATTGAAATCCAAAAGAGGGCAGGGACTGTCCTCCCTGAACATCTTGGCACCCCTCCTTGGATCTCACTGCAATGTGTCTCTGTACTACGGCATAACTTAGAAATGTGGAACAAGGGATTAATCCTTACCAATGACCAAAGGTGCCTTTTCTTCAGGTTAACTAAAGCTGTGCATGGCAGGTCTCTGCCAATTCAGAACACTGTTTCTAGAATCCATTATACAACCAATTGTGGACAAAATTTGTTGAACACCTAGTAGAATATAACACAATTAGAATTGATTAGATGCCAGCATGACTCCAGGAGAAGAAACACTTATTTGCAAAGTACAATTTCTGGGTCCAATGAACAGCCATGGTCAAGGAAAACAGGTCACTGTTAAATTGTCCTGCTGTGTGGGCTGAGAAAGGGGAAGGAATCATTCTGTATCTTCAAGTCAGTCCACTTTACCCAAAAAGAGGAAAGAAAGACTGGTGTTCACATGGTCTTGTCTTGCAGAGGGAGCTGTAATTGCAGCGCGTTTTCATCTAAAAATGGTGGAAATGATCAGCCTCAGAAGTGTCATCCCCTCTGATTACACCCTTTCTACTGGCTTCATATTCAGGGGGATTTTGCAGACCAAGAGTGCCCCATAGTGGAAAACTGGAGCAGATGAGCCAGAACTCTTAACCCTCCAGGTAGATGCCTGTATTCTAATCGGGGAAGGGAGGTAGGAAGACATTACTGAGCTCTGGAAGACCAAAACAGGTCCAGTGAGAGAGCTGGTGATCGAATCAGGGCTTGTAAGAATTAGGGCTGTGTAATAATTACATTATTACAGCAACAAATTTGGCTGCTGACAACAAAGGAAATAGAAATGAAATTAAGGTATGCAAAACAAAGACACTTTGAATTTGCTAATAAACCAGGAAAATGGCTGGCTTATAAAATAAGGAAAGGTAGGAAGAAGAAAATGATTATTAAAAACAGGGAAAATAATTAAGACTTAGTTGATAATAAAAGAATCAAAAAAACATTTTATATTTTTTTTTCCCACTTATATGAAAAACAAGAAATTTCATTAGATAAAATTGAGGAATATTTAAATAAGCAAAATCTCCCCAAACTCTCACAAACTCAACAAGTAGTAATTATTACCAACTCTAATTAATGAAAAAAGTATTTTTTCTTGCAGGTCTTTCAGCATCCTTATTTTATTGCTACATTTCGACTGCTAGCAGAGGAAAATGTTGTTAAATGTATTTAAACTTTCAAATGCCTACATGTGTGTGCATGCATTTATGTTTGTCTGTGTGTGTGTGCATATATGTAGTTCATTTATGGAGAGAGGGAGAGAGGATATATAGACACAGAAAAAAATGCATCCAAAGAGGGAGAGGGGCAGATCTGCGTCTCAAGAAAGAGTAAATGAGGGTTGAACTTCAAAACCAATAAAAGAATGGAGAGTTCTAATTACTGAATCAATTCTGTATTTCCCGATACTTTTTGAGAGAAGAACTTGGAACAATTTCCTTTTGTTGTCTTTCAGGAGGGTACTGAGATTTGCCATTTTCTTCCTATCCAAATGGAAAACAGATCCCAGAATAGCCAGGCCAAGATCAGCTCTTCGTTCCTCTTGACACTCAGGCTGCTTTCTCAGGTCCCTCTCAAGTCCCCTGGGAAAATCCAGCCTTCTGGGGCTGAGCTGACTTGCAGAGCGGCTCTGAAGAAGAGAGAGTTTTTGCCAGGCTTCAGACTAGGAGTACAAACACTTATTTGCAAAGTACAATTTCTGGGTCCAATCAACACCCATGGTCAAGGAAAACAGGTTACTGTTCAATTGTCCTGCTGTGTGGGCTGAGAAAGGGGAAGGAATCATATTGTATCTTCGAGTCAGTTCACTTTACCCAAAAAGAAGAATGAGGGCTTGTAAGAATTAGGGCTGTGAAGGCTATTCTTGGTCGGAGGTGAGGAGACAATTTTTTCTAAACCACCTAGAACATGACTTTCCCTGGAATTGACTTGAGAACCCCGATCTCTGTTCCTTTGCTATTATAAGTATTATAACATGACCGCATTTAGGCTACCCTTGGCCTGATGTTTTTAGGCCCTATTTTCTGGCTTCTGCCCCCTTCCTTGGTGTCACACCACACCACACTCTTGCAGGTCTTGCAGCATCCTATTTTATTAGTAGATTTCTACTCCTAGAAGAGGAAAATGATTTTAAATGTATTTAAACTTTCAAATGCCTATGTTTGTGGGCAGTTGTGTATGTGTTTGTGTGTGTGTGTGTGTATGTGCATATATGTAGTACATCTATGGAGATAGGGAGAGAGGATGTATAGACACAGAAACAAATGCACCCAAAGAGGGAGAGGGGCAGATCTGCATCTCAAGAGAGTAAATGAGGGTTCAACTTCAAAACCCATAAAAGAATTAAGAGTTCTAATTAATGAATCCAATTTTCTATTTCCCGATACTTTTTGAGAGCAGAACTTGAGAACAATTTCCTTTGCTGTCTTTCAGGAGGATTAAAAAAAAGAAAAGAAACTATTCAATTTATATTCTGTACTGAGATTTGCCATTTTCTTCCTATCCAAATGGAAAACAGATCCCAGAATGCCCAGGCCAAGATCAGCTCTTTGTTCCTCTTGGCACTCAGGCAGCTTTCTCAGGTCCCTCTCAAGTCTCCTGGGAAAATCCATCCTTCTGGGGCTGAGCTGACTTGCAGAGCGGCTCTGAGCAAAGGCAGGTTTTTGCCAGGCTTCCAATTGCACTGGCGAGGAGGACAGGCATCTACCTTGTTTTCCAGGATGGTAACTGAGGTGGAGAAGAAATTTCTCAGGAGATCTAAGCAGGTCTAGTGAGAATTCCAAAGCAGAGATTTCCTCAATATGTCTATGACCGTTCAGATATTTAGGAGGATTATTCCAAAGTTTCATTTCCTGACTTCTGCCATGGTACTAGATGACTACATCCTATTCCAGTGTTTTTCCTGAAGCCAACTTGTAAACAGTGAAGGTGAAACTGGAATCTTCAGGCCATTTTTTTTTTTTTCATTTTCTTCCAGGAAACTCTCTAATTTTATACTTGGAACAAAAGAGTCCTAAAGTTCTGACTAGATGGCTGATTTCTTCCTCTCATGTACAAATACAGAAGAAATCCCTCTGCCAACTTTTGGTGATATTAAGAGAATGGAAGGGAATTAAACTGCAAAATAATATATTAAGGAAGAATTGTAGGTAATGAATCCGTATTTCCACCTCTAATTAAATTTTAACTTTTTTTAGACACCCCAGTTTATTCTAAAGCCCTGAAATTTCCTCCTTCTCCCCCACTCAAATGCTAACCAGGTTCTCTGCAGATCAGCTGTGGGCTCCCACTTGCTATGATGTGTGATGCATCTCAGTTCAAATATACAAATTCAACCTCTGTAACTGAATGAACTTGCAGGGCTGCTCGGAGGAAGGGAAAGTTCTTGCCTGGCTTCAGATTCCCTTCCTCTCACTGTGCATCTTGCACACTAATAGGCTGCCGTGTCCTCCGGCTTCAGGCTGCTCATTTGCAGATAGACTTGGCTTTTGGAGTTGTCCCTGGAGATGGTGAAGCGCCTCTTGACTTTGTCTGAGTACTTAATGTATGCAGTGTCATAGTCTATACTGCATATGTGGCCCATTCCGGTCCTTTTCAGGTAAATGTCCCATCCAGTTCATACCATAACTGCTGAAAGAAAGAAAGTAAGGAGGAAGAGAGAGATCTTGATTCCTTCTTATACCAGATTACCCACTGCTTCTTCCAAGATCAGCTGTGGGCTCTCACTTCATACTGTGGAGATTTATTTGCTGCTTCTCATTCCAACTACACAAACTCAACCTTCTGTGACTGAATCAACTTGGGGAGCTGCTCTGAGGAAGGGAAGGTTTTTGCCAGGCTTCAGACTCACTTCCTCTCACTGTGTCTCTCTCGCACAGTAATAGACTGCCGAGTCCTCTTGCTTCAGGCTGTTCATTTGCAGATAGAGTTGGCTTTTGGCGTTGTCCCTGGAGATGGTGAAGCGTCCCTTCACTTTGTCCGAGTAATAGATATTTCCTCCATCATAACGGATGTTTGCAACCCACTCCAGTCTGTTCCCTGGAGCCCGTCTCATCCAGTGCATCCAATGGCTGCTGAAGGTGAACCCAGAGGCTTGGCAGGAGAGGCGGAGGGACTCTCCAGGCCTTCTCACATCCCCTCCAGACTCCACCAGCTGGGCCTCTGACAGGACACCTAAAATAAATAAATAAATAAAGGTGTTTCAATGAGATCTCCTGAATACAAAAACAGATAATAGAAGGAAACTCTGTAGAGAGAGAAGAATTACCTTGGAGGACTACTAATAAGGACACCAAGTTTAGCCAGGGGACCATTTTTGCTCCCTCCAAGAAATGGAGGGAAATTGATAGGAAAGGATTCAGGAAACTGCACAAACTTTGGGTTGGTTGGTGTTGCCTAAAAAGGGAAACCATAGGCCTTCTTTAAAGAGGAAATTGTCTGTTGATTTGCATATCACTTGGGATAAAAGAGCCCCTCAGGACATTGAGTTACAGTTACAGTCACAACGCACTCCAGTCCTTTTCCTGGAGCCTGCCTCACCCAGTCCATCCAGTAGCTGCTGCAGGTGAATCCAGAGGCTTGGCAGGAGAGACGGAGGGACTCTCCAGGCCTCCTCACGTCCCCTCCGGACTCCACCAGCTGGATCTCTGATAGGGCACCTGGAAAAAAAAGAAGTCCTTGACTCAGACCTGCTGCATTTTAACACTAACACACACACACACACACACAGAGATATACAAAATGGAAAAGATTTTTGAATAGAAGGTAGAATTACCTCTGAGTAGTAAAGTTACCAAGTTTAACCACAGGATAATTTCTGCTTCCTCTAAGGAATGGAGGGGAACTGACTGGAGAACATTCAGCAAAAACACAAACTCTGTGTTTGTGGTTTTAGCCTCAGAAGAAGAATGATATGGCTCATTAAAAGAGGAAGCTCTTTGTCAATTTACATATTCCTCTAGATAAGAGGATCACTCACTCTTTTGACCTTGACACTTCTTTCAATAGACGTTGCACACGTAGCTTCAAGATGAAGGCTGGTCTGAGGAACATCAGAACAATCATCTTCATCCTCATCATGTTCATCATCAACCTCATCCTGTATAACAAGGACAGGGTTATGGTAGAATAAACAAAAGAATGTAATGCAATGTCTCATGTTATCAGGAAAGTTTTTCCACATTCAACTTTTAGGATGACAAACCCCCAAGGATTAATTCAAATAAACCCACATGAGGGTGCCTTACATTTCCTTAGTGTGCGTGCTCTCTCTCTCTCTCTCTCTCTCTCTCTCTCTCTATCTATCTCTCTCTCTCTCTCTCTCTATATATATATATATATATATACATACATACATACATACATACATACATACACACATACATACACAAACACACAAACATACACAAACACACAAACATATATATTTAATGGAAACAGAATTAATTGGGTGGAGACACAGTCATGAAGCATGATTTGCAAAGCACAGTAATTGGGTTCCTCCCATTCAGCAAGGACATCCATCTGAAAATATGAAAACGTGAATAAATCACAGCTTTTCAGACATGCTTGATTTTCTTAGCAGAAACTTTGTTTTGGCTAACAGTAAATTTATTTTTTCAATCTTTTAGGAGCAAACCTGGTAGAAGGATGATTGTCCTGGAGAACTTCATGCTTCAGTATTGTACTGTAATGTCTATAGTATTTATTAAGATACAACCAAATAAAACCTGGCTGAAAACAGTAATTTTCATAGTTACCAGCAGCAGCAGTAGCAAGCTTGTTGTTGTTTATTCATTTAGTCGCTTCCGACTCTTCGTGACTTCATGGACCAGCCCACGCCAGAGCTTCCTGTCCGTGGTCAACACCCCCAGCTCCCCCAGGGACGCGTCCGTCACCTCTAGAATGTCATCCATCCATCTTGCCATTGGTCGGCCCCACTTCCTTTGTTTCTCAGCAAAGTTTGCCTCACAGGTTTACCTCACAGGTTTCTCAGTAAAGTTTACCTCACAGGTTTACCTCACAATTTTCTCAGTACAGTTTACCTCACAGGTTTCTCAGTAAAGTTTACCACACAGGTTTACCTCACAGGTTTCTCAGTAAACTTTACCTCACAGGTTTACCTCACAATTTTCTCAGTAAACTTTACCTCAAAGGTTTACCTCACAGGTTTCTTCTCTAAAGTGTACCTCACAGGTTTACCTCACAATTTTCTCAATAAAGTTTACCTCACAGGTTTACCTCACAATTTTCTCAGTACAGTTTACCTCACAGGTTTACCTCACAATTTTCTCAGTAAAGTTTACCACACAGGTTTACCTCACAGGTTTCTCAGTAAACTTTACCTCACAGGTTTCTTCTCTAAAGTGTACCTCACAGGTTTACCTCACAATTTTCTCAGTAAAGTTTACCTCACAGGTTTACCTCACAATTTTCTCAGTAAACTTAACCTCACAGGTTTATCTCACAGGTTTCTCAGTAAAGTTTACCTCACAGGTTTACCTCACAATTTTCTCAGTACAGTTTATCTGACAGGTTTACCTCACAATTTTCTCAGTAAAGTTTACCTCACAGGTTTACCTCACAATTTTCTCAGTACAGTTTACCTCACAGGTTTACCTCAGAGGTTTCTCAGTAAACTTTACCTCACAGGTTTACTTCATAGGTTTCTCAGTAAACTTTACCTCACAGGTTTACCTCACAATTTTCTCAGTACAGTTTACCTGACAGGTTTACCTCACAATTTTCTCATTAAAGTTTACCTCACAGGTTTACCTCACAGGTTTCTTCTCTAAAATGTAGCTCACAGGTTTACCTCACAATTTTCTCAATAAAGTTTACCTCACAGGTTTACCTCACAATTTTCTCAGTACAGTTTACCTCACAGGTTTACCTCACAATTTTCTCAGTAAAGTTTACCACACAGGTTTACCTCACAGGTTTCTCAGTAAACTTTACCTCACAGGTTTCTTCTCTAAAGTGTACCTCACAGGTTTACCTCACAATTTTCTCAGTAAAGTTTATCTCACAGGTTTACCTCACAGGTTTCTCAGTAAAGTTTACCTCACAGGTTTACCTCACAATTTTCTCAGTACAGTTTACCTGACAGGTTTACCTCACAATTTTCTCAGTAACGTTTACCTCACAGGTTTACCTCACAATTTTCTCAGTACAGTTTACCTCACAGGTTTACCTCACAATTTTCTCAGTAAAGTTTACCACACAGGTTTACCTCAGAGGTTTCTCAGTAAACTTTACCTCACAGGTTTACCTCACAGGTTTCTCAGTAAACTTTACCTCACAGGTTTACCTCACAATTTTCTCAGTACAGTTTACCTGACAGGTTTACCTCACAATTTTCTCATTAAAGTTTACCTCACAGGTTTACCTCACAGGTTTCTTCTCTAAAATGTACCTCACAGGTTTACCTCACAATTTTCTCAATAAAGTTTACCTCACAGGTTTACCTCACAATTTTCTCAGTACAGTTTACCTCACAGGTTTACCTCACAATTTTCTCAGTAAAGTTTACCACACAGGTTTACCTCACAGGTTTCTCAGTAAACTTTACCTCACAGGTTTCTTCTCTAAAGTGTACCTCACAGGTTTACCTCACAATTTTCTCAATAAAGTTTACCTCACAGGTTTACCTCACCATTTTCTCTGTAAACTTTACCTCACAGGTTTACCTCACAATTTTCTCAGTAAAGTTTACCTCAAAGGTTTACCTCACAGGTTTCTCAATAAACTATACCTCACAGGTTTACTGCACAATTTTCTCAGTAAAGTTTACCTCAGAGGTTTACCTCACAGGTTTCTCAATAAACTATACCTCACAGATTTACCTCACAGGTTTCTCAGTAAACTTGACCTCACTGGTTTACCTCACAATTTTCTCAGTAAAGTTTACCTCACAGGTTTACCTCACAATTTTCTCAGTACAGTTTACCTCACAGGTTTACCTCACCATTTTCTCTGTAAACTTTACCTCACAGGTTTACCTCACAATTTTCTCAGTAAAGTTTACCTCAAAGGTTTACCTCACAGGTTTCTCAATAAACTATACCTCACAGGTTTACTGCACAATTTTCTCAGTAAAGTTTACCTCAGAGGTTTACCTCACAGGTTTCTCAATAAACTATACCTCACAGATTTACCTCACAGGTTTCTCAGTAAACTTTACCTCACAGGTTTACCTCACAATTTTCTCAGTAAAGTTTACCTCACAGGTTTACCTCACAATTTTCTCAGTACAGTTTACCTCACAGGTTTACCTCACAATTTTCTCAGTAAAGTTTACCAAACAGGTTTACCTCACAATTTTCTCAGTAAAGTTTACCTCAAAGGTTTACCTCACAGGTTTCTCAATAAACTATACCTCACAGATTTACCTCACAGTTTTCTCAGTAAACTTTACCTCACAGGTTTACCTCACAATTTTCTCAGTAAAGTTTACCTCACAGGTTTACCTCACAATTTTCTCAGTACAGTTTACCTCACAGGTTTACCTCACAATTTTCTCAGTAAAGTTTACCAAACAGGTTTACCTCACAGGTTTCTCAGTAAACTTTACCTCACAGGTTTCTTCTCTAAAGTGTACCTCACAGGTTTACCTCACAATTTTCTCAGTACAGTTTACCTCACAGGTTTACCTCACAATTTTCTCAGTAAACTTAACCTCACAGGTTTACCTCACAGGTTTCTCAGTAAAGTTTACCTCACAGGTTTACCTCACAATTTTCTCAGTACAGTTTACCTGACAGGTTTACCTCACAGGTTTCTCAGTAAAGTTTACCTCACAGGTTTACCTCACAATGTTCTCAGTACAGTTTACCTCACAGGTTTACCTCACAATTTTCTCAGTAAAGTTTACCTCACAGGTTTACCTCACCATTTTCTCTGTAAACTTTACCTCACAGGTTTACCTCACAATTTTCTCAGTAAAGTTTACCTCAAAGGTTTACCTCTCAGGTTTCTCAGTAAACTTTACCTCACAGGTTTACATCACAATTTTCTCTGGAAACTTTACCTCACAGGTTTACCTCACAATTTTCTCAGTAAAGTTTACCTCACAGGTTTACCTCACAATTTTCTCATTAAAGTTTATCTCACAGGTTTACCTCACAGGTTTCTTCTCTAAAATGTAGCTCACAGGTTTACCTCACATGTTTCTCAATAAACTATACCTCACAGATTTACCTCACAGGTTTCTCAGTAAACTTTACCTCACAGGTTTACCTCACAATTTTCTCAGTAAAGTTTACCTCACAGGTTTACCTCACAATTTTCTCAGTAAAGTTTACCTCAAAGGTTTACCTCACAGGTTTCTCAATAAACTATACCTCACAGATTTACCTCACAGTTTTCTCAGTAAACTTTACCTCACAGGTTTACCTCACAATTTTCTCAGTAAACTTTACCTCACAGTTTTACCTCACAGGTTTCTCAGTAAACTTTACCTCACAGGTTTCTTCTCTAAAGTGTACCTCACAGGTTTACCTCACAATTTTCTCAGTAAAGTTTACCTCACAGGTTTACCTCACAATTTTCTCAGTAAAGTTTACCTCACAGGTTTACCTCACAATTTTCTCAGTAAACTTTACCTCACAGTTTTACCTCACAGGTTTCTCAGTAAACTTTACCTCACAGGTTTCTTCTCTAAAGTGTACCTCACAGGTTTACCTCCCAATTTTCTCAATAAAGTTTACCACACAGGTTTACCTCACAATTTTCTCAGTAAACCTAACCTCACAGGTTTACCTCACAATTTTCTCAGTAACGTTTACCTCACAGGTTTACCTCACAATTTTCTCAGTAAAATTTACCACACAGGTTTACCTCACAGGTTTCTCAGTAAACTTTACCTCACAGGTTTACCTCACCATTTTCTCTGTAAACTTAACCTCACAGGTTTACCTCACAGGTTTCTCAGTAAACTTAACCTCACAGGTTTACCTCACAGGTTTATCAGTAAACTTTACCTCACAGGTTTACCTCACAGGTTTCTCAGTAAAGTATACCACACAGGTTTACCTCACAGGTTTCTCAGTAAACTTTACCTCACAGGTTTACCTCACCATTTTCTCTGTAAACTTTACCTCACAGGTTTACCTCAGAATTTTCTCAGTACGGTTTACCTCACAGGTTTCTCAGTAAACTTTACCTAACAGGTTTACCTCACAGGTTTCTCAGTAAACTATACCTCACAGGTTTACCTCACAATTTTCTCAGTAAAGTTTACCACAAATCATGGAGTAAATGAATTGGGAAGCACCATCTAGCTAATCCATTGCAAACCAACACTATCAGGTGGTCAGCCAGATCCTCTCTCTGGAACGCCATCCATGAGAGATTATTTGAACCAGACTGAGGCAAGTCTGCCGTCTTCTTCATTTTACTCTAGGTAGAGAGACATGCAAAGATGCAACGTTTCTCACAATCGGCTTTTTACTAGTTCTGTGTTCTTTTTGATAGGATAATTTATTCTTAGTGTTGCTTCTGCATCTCCTGTCATTAAGTCTTATTGGATTACTCTGGTTATCATTCAGATGAGACATGGAGTAAAACATTATTTTACCTTTTGCTCCATTCCTTTATTTCTCCAAAGTCTCTTCCCATTTCAATAAATGAAACTCCCCTTCATCCTCTCAGGCAAGACTGAAAGGAGTATTGCTCACAGAGAAAAAACCAACCAAAGTCACTGAAGACTTGCAATGGCCATATAGTGGGCCTTCTAAGGGAACTGTGGCAATGCATCTGGTCAGAAAAGCACAGATGTCACATCCTCTGTTGAAGCCATGCGTTAAACTCCAACATTCCTCCACTTGTTAACATGCAAACAAAGAGCACATCCCAGTGCTCCTCCCCCCTTTAAAAATACTGTATGTCATCCTTCCTCCTTTCCTTAGCAAGGCTTAAACCTGATTTGACCACCTTGAGGCCAAAGGAACCCCCCAGCGAGCCAGAACCTTGGAATTTCCCACTCTGCAGGCAACACCCCTCACCTTTCCTTCATCCCTCTTCCTTCTATGAACTGGAACATGATGATCGTTGCTTGCAATAAAGGGTGATCTTTCTCCTTATCATTGCTTTCCATCCGTTGCATCTATGACAGTAAGTTAACTTTTTGTCCCTGATTTTTTTTCAGAATTATCAATCGGTAAAAAGAAGACCAAGATTGTTTCATCCAGTGACGCATCTCTCATCCATCCTGGCTTTCCTCAACGAAAGAGGATTGGCAGTTAGCTCTTCTCCTCTCCTCTCCTGGCCTCTCCTTTCTGAAGTTTGTGGCATATTGCAGGGGAATATTTTTTTTACATTGACTCCTTTATCATCTTTATCAAACGATCCTTTGCTGAAGAGCATGAGACATAGCATAGAATATTACCCTTTCTTAACTGATATGTATTAAATTACTATTGAGACAACTGTTTCTATCCTTTTAAGAACCTCTTTATCCCTCCTTCATTGCATATAGGACCACTGCTGTTTAATCTCTGCTTTAGCCTCATGGAAGCAGCAGAAGAGGGAGGCAAGTCACAGTTACAACCGCAGGTCTTATTTCAGCCATTGTCAGACCTTGTAGTGTGCTCTCTTTGTGCCATTGCTCCCTCCTTCTGACTGTAGATGGACAGGTTCCCCACACCTTCAATTTAATTCATCCTCTATCCTCCCAACCCATTCCAGTCCTTTCCTGGAGAGTGTCTCACCCAGCACATCTCATCGCTGCTGAAGGTGAAGCCCGAAGCTTGGCAGGAGAGACGGAGGGATTCTCCAGGCCTTTTTATATCCCCTCCAGATTCCACCAGCCTCAGCTCCATTTGGACATCTGGAAAGGAAATATTGATATTCAGACTTTACCCATCTTGCTCCGGTCCATTAATTTCTACCATATAAGAGCCCTTTAGCTTCCATCCCTGGATGGAAGAACCATCACCTTGGAAGGCTGCTAAAAGGGAAATGAGTTGGAGCAAAAGGACAATTTTCCTTTCTCAGTGTTTCAGAGAAGACGTTCCAGGCAGTCTGGGTCTGGACCTCTAGCTACAGCTTGAGGAGGGAGGAGAAGGAGGCATATAAAGAGGAAGGGTGTCTCTGCATTAACATACACTTCAGGATAAAAGAGAAGCAGAGCTTCTTGGTAGATGACCTTGGTAGTCTGGACACTTTGATGAATCCCTGCCTCTCAGGCAGGTAATTCCTGAATATATGGAATGTGTATTGCACAGTTTAGATCTTTAGAACAATTATTCAAAAGTTTGATTTCCTACTTGCTTCCAGGATATTGAATGATGATATCCCATTCCAGAATTCCTCTCTGGATAAGGAGAAGATGACTTGAGATCACCCATATGTCCTCCAGCTAGTGGCTCCTCATGAGGAGGCCACAACACAGCAGTCTCCAGCAGGTTTAGCCCTCTGGGAGAAAAGGGAATCACCACCATTTTGCTCAAGCCACAGATGGCACCTTTGAAAGGACACCCAGTGTTCCTTAGTGTAAAATTGGTGATCGTTACAGATGGTCTAAGGGTAGAGATGGATCTGAAATAAGAGTTTGGAATTAATTATCAGAACCTTCCCCATAGGAAACTTTTAAAATTATTGTAAAATTTTCTGTTGTAGAGGGAGCTGTAATTGCATTGAGTTTTCATCCAAAAATGGTGGAAATGATCAGCCTCAGAAGTGTCATCCCCTCTGAATACACCCTTTATACTGGCTCCATATTCAGGGGGATTTTGCAGACCATCAGTGCCCCCTAGTGGAAAACTGGAGAAGATGAGGCAGAAGTCTTAACCCTCCAAGGAGATGCCTGTATTCTAATCAGAGAAGGGAGGTAGGAAGAAGTTACTGAGCTCCGGAAGACCAAAACAGGTCCAGTGAGAGAGGTGGGGAAAGAATCAGGGCTTGTAAGAATTAGGGCTGTGTAATAATTTCATTATTACAGCAACACATTTTGCTGCTGACAACAAAGGAAATAGAAATGAAATTAAGGTATGCAAAACAAAGAGACTTTGAATTTGCTAATAAACCAGGAAAATGGCTGGCTTATAAAATAAGAAAAGATAGGGAGAATAAAATGATTATTAAAATCAGGGAAAATAATGAAGACTTAGTTGATAATAAAAGAATCAAAAAAGCATTTTATATATATTTTTTCACACATATGAAAAACATGAAATTTCATTAGATAAAATTGAGGAATATTTAAATAAGCAAAATCTCCCCAAACTCTCACAAACTCAAGAAGTGGTAATTAACAGTCCAATATCAAATCAGGAAATAATAGAAGCTATAAAGAAAATCAAAATAGGAAAAACACCGGGACCTGATGGTATATCATCAGGATACTACAAACACTTTATAGAACCAATGATAAACCCTTTTAGAGATTTATTGAATTGGATTATAGATGGATCAAAAATCCCAGAGAGATGGATTGAAGATAATATAACACTTATGCCAAAGGAAGGACAAGACACAACTCTAACCAAAAATGATAGACCAGTATCATTGTTAAATAATGACTAGAAAAATGTTACTTCAATATTAGCAGAAAGACTAAAAACAATTCTACAAGAAATTATTGATCAAGATCATAGTGGTTTTTTGCCAAAAACACATTTGAAAGTTAATCTATGAACCGTCATCGACATTTTGGAATATGGACAAGATCATAACGAATGCCAAATAGCTTCAATATTTTAAGATGCTGAAAAAGCATTTGACAATCTGACCTGGTGTTTTATGATTAAAGTTTTAGAGAAAATGAAATTTGGGAAATCTTTTGTGAAAGGGATTGAAGCAACATACACAACACAAAGAGCTAAGACTATAGTGAATGACGAATTGACAGATAATTGCAAAAAAGAAAAACGAACAAGACAGGGATGTCCCCTATCACCTCTCTTATTTATTCTAGTCCTAGAAGTCCTGGGTAGAGATATAATAGGGGATGGTCAAATAAAAGGAGTAAAAATTAAAAAAAAAAAAAACACAGATGTATAAATTAAAAGCAATTGAAGATGACCTAGTGTACATATTACAAATCCCCTAGATTCTATAGAACATTTGTTTAAGAAAATAGAGGAATTTGGAGAGTGGCAGGATTTAAGGTAAATAAACAAAAAACGAAAATGTTAGGTAAAACATGACTCAAAAACAACAAGAAACTTTAATAACTAATTCAGGTTTTACAATAGAAAAAAAGATTAGATACTTAGGAGTAATATTATCAACAAATAATATAAATATTATTTCAAAAGAATTATGGGAAAATTTGGAAGGAAATAAAAATTGATATGGAAAGGTGGCGAAAATTCCAACGATCTTTGCTCGGAAAGACATCCATAATCAAAATAAATGTATTACTGAAGATTCTATTTCTTTTCCAAACATTACCAACTCTAATTAATGAAATAAATTTAAAGTATGGCAAAAAGATATCTCAATTTTTATTTGGCAAGGAAAAAGAAGGTCAGTCAATTTAAATTATTACAAGATGCTAAAGAAAGAGGAGGGTTGGGGTTACCAGATCTTAAATTGTACTTTGAAGCCTGTTGCTTTCTGTGGATAAGAGAATGGTTAACATTAGAAAATCCAAACCTTCTACAGCGAGAGGGACATGAACTCAGATGTGGGTGGCTGCATCTAATGGACTGAAAAAGCAAAAATGAACAAAGAATTGAGAAATGATACTATTAGAAAAGTATTATTGAGGGCTTGGGATAAATATAACAGTAGATTAATACAAAAAATACCAGTGTGGATATCGCCACAAGAAGCTTTTGCAAGGAGGGAAAGTTCAGAGGATTAGATAAATTGGTTAATATAAAAAGATATAATCAAATATGAACAAGATACACCTAGGCTAAAAACAAGAGAAGAAATAGAAGGAGAAGGACACCGGTGTCATTGGTTCACATATATGCATTTAAATGAACGATTTAAATGAGATAAAAAATATATAAATTTAAAAAAGAAAAAACCTGATCGAAAAACAGTTATCTATAAATAATGAGCATATTATGACAAAGATGTAGAAAATGTTATTATAATTATATCAAGAAGATGAACAGGTCAAAGAGTGTATGATTAATTGGGCAAGAAATTTTGGATATAACATTTTATTAGATAAGTGGGAAACGATGTGGACAAAGCATTTAAAATTTACTTTGTGTTATCATTTATTGGAAAATTGGAAAAAATTATCTACAGATGGAACCTAACCCCACAAAAATATGCAAAATTGTATAAAAAAGTTTCTAATGTATGTTGTAAATGTTCACAAAGGGAAGGAACATTTTACAAATCACTTTGCCTTCTCCCAGCTGGAATGCAAGAAATGCATGAAAACGAAGGGACAATCTTCTCTCACCCCTAAATTTGAATATAATTTTGGATAATGGAGATACACTATCCATTCACATAATATGGATTTTCTTAAAAGAATTTTGAAATTTTGGGCAATTCCTTATAGGAGTCAAGACAGGAGTGTTGAATAATTCTTACCTAAGATATAGAGCAAGGTTACATTTTATAAATAAAAACCGAGCATTCCCATGTGGAAGTTCTGGTGTTGATTTTCATAAATCAAAGATCAAAAACTACAAGGTGAGACCATAGGAGTTATTTCAATATTTATTTTCCATTTAATTTCCCCATTGAGCAAAGACGCTGAGCGATTCCAGCCTTTCTCCCACCCGGAAGTTACTGGGGAGGGCGGCAGGTGGGGAGGGGTTTTCCTAAACCACCTAGAACATGACTTTCCCTGGAACTGACTTGAAACCCCCGATCGACGTTCCTTTGCTATTCTAAGTATTATAACACGACCGCAATTAGGCTACCCTTGGCCTAAGGTTTTTAGGCCTTATTTTCTTATTTCTGCCCCCTTCCTTGGTGTCAAACCACACCACACTCTTGCAGGACTTGCAGCATCCTTATTTTATTACTACATTTCGACTGGTAGCAGAGGAAAATGATTTTAAATGTATTTAAACTTCCAAATGCCTATATGTGTCTGCATGCATTCTTGTCTGTGTGACTTTTTGTGTGTACATATATGTAGTACATCTATGGATAGAGGGAGTGAGGATATATAGACACAGAAACAGACCCACATAAAGAGGGAGAGGGGAAGATCTGCGTCTCAAGAAAGGGTAAATGAGGGTTGAACTGCGAAACAAATAAAATAATGAAGAGTTCTAATTACTGAATCAATTCTGTATGTCCTGATACTTTTTGAGAGCAGAACATGAGAACAATTTCCCTTTGCTGTCTTTCAGGAGGATTAAAAAAAAAAAAGACCCTATTCAATTTATATTCTGTACTGAGATTTGCCATTTTCTTCCTAACCAAAAGGAGAACAGATCCCAGAATGCCCATTCCAAGATCAGCTCTTCCTCCCTCTTGGCACTCAGGCAGCTTTCTCAGGTCCCTCTCAAGTCTCCTGGGAAAATCCAGCCTTCTGGGGCTGAGCTGACTTTCAGAGCGGCTCTGAGGAAGGGAAGGTTTTTGCCAGGCTTCAGACTCACTTCCTCTCACTGTGTCTCTCGCACAGTAATAGACTGCCGAGTCCTCCGGCTTCAGGCTGTTCATTTGCAGATAGAGTTGGCTTTTGGAGTTGTCCCTGGAGATGGTGAAGCGACCCTTCACTTTGTCCGAGTAGTAAATGTTACTGGAACCTGGATTTATGTATGCCACCCATTCCAGCCCTTTTCCAGGGGCCTGTCTCACCCAGCTCATCCAAGAGCTGCTGAAGCTGAATCCGGAGGCTTGGCAGGAGAGACGGAGGGACTCTCCAGGCCTTCTCACGTCCCCTCCAGACTCCACCAACTGGACCTCTGACAGGACACCTAAAATAAAAGTTGTTGTAATGAGCTCTCCTTTATGCAAGAATAAAAATGGAAAGAACCAGAACAGGAGGGAATCAATTACCTCTGAGGACTGCTAATAAGGAAACCAAATTCAGCCACAGGATCATTTTTGCTCCCATTAAAGTATAGAAGGGAATCAACAGGAAAGGATTCAGGAGAGGGCACAAAGGATGTGTTGGTGGGTGTAGCCTGAAAAGAGACACCCTGGGGCTCCTTTAAAGGGGAAATTGTGGCCTGATTTACATATTGCTCAGCATAAAAGAGCCCCTCGGGGCTTTGAGGTATAGTTTTAGTTCAACACACCTTTCACTCATGGGACATAGAAGAAAGGGCAGCTTTACACTGGAATAATTAAAGCTTCTGACAGATGTTCCTCACTTAATGTAAGGGTTTTAAGGCAACAGAAAGAAATCGGGCATTGAAATTTCCTCAAATAGCCATGTTACGGTCCAGACATAAAGAGGATGGCACATCGAAGTTCAAAATGGTTGCTCCACAGTTGTTCCCTTGACCACGTTCTTTGGAAGAAGCCAAAATTAAGACAATGCAGAACAAGCCATAAGGCCCAATTAATAGGCCACAGATTGGTTTTACATACACATCCAGGACTCAAAGTTGGAATATAAATCATTGGAAGCCTGTACACTGTTTCTTAATGATTTGGTTTTTAACTCAGCAGCCATACTGATTACAAATATTGGGAGCTTTTTGGGTGCCCATTTTTATGGTCTTCTTATCTGGTTTTAACTGCCCAGTGTTAATTCATACTAAGACTCAAAAAACTTGCTCTCCTACACTTATTCCATGGACTGAGAAACAGAAATAAATGACTTTGCATTTTCCAAACAATTCAGTTTGTTCTATATTTAGCAAAGCACATCTCTTCTCAACTCAGATGTGGCTTCATGGCGAGGAATGTAATCTCCTGGGATGTTAAATTTCTTTGAATTGCCTTCAGTGGTCTCTCAGGAAAATGAGAGTAAATGCAATGATGCCTCCGAAGTGAGACAAGGCCTGCAGACCCTTCCTTTGCTCCCCTCCCCCTCCCCCACCCCCACCCCACACATATGCAAAGCGATTCCGTGTGGCAACACTGCCCCCTGGTGGAAAACCAGAGGAGGGGAGGCATCTACTTAACTTTCCAAAGAGATTCTTGCATTCAGAAATGGTAAATAAGGCTCAGAAGAAATGAAAGATCTCCAGGGAACTTAAGCCGGTATAGAGAGAGATCCTAATTTTTTGTTACAAAATAGGAAATTCCTTTTGATGGCTTATTGTATCAGATACTGTATTTTCTTGAGGTTGTGTATTCTTATTTTTTTTTCTCCCCTAAATTTAATGAATACAAATGTACATTGTATTAAATATAAATCTAGCATTGCCATGTGGAAATTGTGGGGTTGATTTTCATAAATCACAGATCAAAAAGTACAAGGTGAGACCATAAGAGTTATTTCAATATTTTTTTCCATTTAACTTTCCTGTTGAGCAAAGAGGCTGAGCGATTCCAATCTTCCCCCCACCCGGAAGTTAGTGGAGGAGATGGCAGGTCAAGGCATCCCTGGGTGGGGAGGGGGTGGCAGCAGGAACTGCCAGGCAGCGACCAAAGGCTGGAAGAGAGTCCAATCTCAACAGACCCAGGAGTCCTCTGGAAAAAAAAAGAGGCACTCAGTGCATTGACCTTCCATTTTCCTTGAAGATATATCCCACTGAGGAGAGGAGAGGAGAATTGTCCCTTAATTGACAAATGTCTTTGGATAAAGAGTCATTCTCTCCATTCACATGACAGATTTCTTTGAAACTCTTTTGAAATTATGGGCAAGTTCTTTCAGGAAAGCCTATAATGTCAGGACATGAGAAAAAAAACAAGTAATGGTTTATGTGTCATTTAAGTTCTTGACACTAAGATTGGCAAGCACCCAACAAGACTGATTTAATGGCTTCTTAAGAGACAGAAAGGGATGGCCTAGGTGATTTCAAAAGAAAAAAGGATGGGAGATTTTTCTATAAATATGGAGTGCCAATAAAACTAGACTTTTTATTTTTATTCATTTATATTAGAGCTTTCATCATCACCCATCTCACTTGAAGAGCATCTCTGGACATTTTGCCAGAAAAGATCATATGATGTAGACTAAGCCATTGAGAATGATATGCGTAGCACAATCGTCGAAGGTCCGCATGTCGCAAAATCAAGAAATCTGTTTATAACAAACCATTTCCCAAATGGCTGAGAAAGATAATCAATCACTTTGCCTTCTCCCAATTGGAATGCAAGAAATGCATGAAAACTAAGGGACAAACTTCTATCATCCCTAATTTATATAAATTTTTGGATAAAGGAGAAACACTATCCTTTCACATAATATGGATTTTCTTAAAAAGAATTTTGAAATTTTGGGCAATTCCTTATAGGAGTCATTACAGGTGTGTTGAATAATTCTTACCAAAGATATAGAGCAAGGTTACATTTTATACACACTGACAACAAAGGCCCGCATAGTTAAAGCAATGGTCTTCCCGCGAGCTGGATCCACTCGTACAAGGTGTAGGGGTCGTCCCTCCCCAGGGACCAGCGCAACACCTCGGTGTTCAGGCCATCCTTGAATAACTCAATGATGGTGGCTTGGGAC
Organism: Candoia aspera; assembly: GCF_035149785.1. Classification (NCBI taxonomy): domain Eukaryota; kingdom Metazoa; phylum Chordata; class Lepidosauria; order Squamata; family Candoiidae; genus Candoia; species Candoia aspera. Next base: position 111,650,725 of record NC_086156.1, on the reverse strand, counting down.
CAGTCCTCTACTTTCCCAGCCAGCGCTTTGAATTCTAGCGCGTAATCAGCCACGGATTTCAACCCCTGCTTGAGTTCTTTCAGAGCCCGCTTTGCCCTCTCTTTCGCCAGGGGATCCTCAAAGTGTTGCTTCAATGCCCAGAGGAACTCGCTAAATTTCTCCAGTTCGGGCGCTTCCGACTGGCACATCTGGACATACCAGTCTGCCGCCCTCCCTTTCAGTTTGGTGGCAACGGTGAGAATCTTTGCCTTTTCCGATTGAAAAAGCGACCCCCATTCCTCCATGTATGCTTTTGCATTCGTCAGGAAAAAGGAGAGTTTCGTTGGATCCCCATCGAACTTGACAGGGAAGTCTCTCATCCCGCCTCCCGACGGGCTGCGCCCCAACCTCGGGGCTGCGGCGGGTGGTGCTTCTCGGGGTACCGGCGGTGCCAGGGGGGGGGTTGGCCGCCCTGGTGAGGGGGCAATTTCCATCTGGACCGATTGATCTCCCTCTCGCGCCCGCGCCGTCCGCCTCTGCTCCGGGGACTGCCCGTGGGATGAAGGAGTCGAATGCCGTTGGCTTGACCCCTCCCGAGTCTCCCTCAACGAAGTCACGTCGAGACTCAGCTGCTTCAGGATGGTCTCCAACGAGTCCATCTTTGACTCCAGCACCCGGATACGATCCGGGGTGGGGGAGCCCTCCGTCGGCTGCACCTGGACCACTGTGGGGGATAATGGGTACCTCTGCCTCCATGACGGACCTCCCGCCACCGAGACATCCCCTTGGGTCTCATCCCAGGTGACCAGTTCACCCGGGGTGGTTACTGTGGTCTCCGGGGCAGTTTTCATGCCCCCGACTTCACCGTCCGACTCCGAGCTCGCCTCTTCCAGGATGGCTGACAGCTCTCCCACTTGGGACGGTCAGGCGGATTGCCTCACGGTTGAGTCCGGCTCCCCTTCTTCCATCATCACGATATCGGGTTCGGTCATCGCCGGCGCTCTCCCTCACAGGGTTAGACACTTGCCCAATCCTGGAAAGGGGCCAGCGGAGTTGGGATCTTAGTTTCTCAGCTTTATGTAATGATTGCCCAGCCCAAATACTCAGACTCACAAGTGATTGCTAAATGAAATCTGATTTATTTCGGAACTTAAGGCAAATACAGAGAAAGCTGAGAATGAGCTAAAGCGCGCCAAATACAAACTTAAAACTCCTCCAGTGCACACGTGTCCCGCCCCCGTTACAGCAGCCCCGCCCGGTCCAGGTGCTAGCAAACGTCAGATGTGCTAGCCTGGGAAAGCAACCTTGAACATAACAGATAATAGGGAAACATTCCAAAGCGAAGCCAAGAGATAAGTAGTGCCATCCTCCCATGAGAGATGAAACACGCAACCAATTAATGACATGAGAAACGTTACGATGTCTCGGAGGCATTGAAACGGCGAACATGACACCTGCTGTAAAATGGGAGGAGGGGAGACATCTACTTAATTTTCCCAGGAGATTCTTGCATTCAAAAATAGGAATTATGGTTAAGAAGAAATGAAAGATCTCCAGAAGATCTAAACAGGTTTAGGGAGAAATCTGAACCTGATCTTCCATTATATTATAGGACATTCCTTTTGATGGGTTACTTTCTGCGAGATAGTATTTTCTGGACATGGGAGGGTCTTCTCTTTTCTCTTAAATCTCATACATTTATAGAATGAATTGGTTAGGAAAAACCTTCTAGGTCATCCAATAGAAACCCTCCTTCTTAGGTGGCCATCCAGGTCCTGTCTGCAGACCTGCCACCAAAGGAGACCCTCTTCCCACACTGAGCCAAGGCTGCCCTGTCCCTCCCTCATCCCAGGTTCCCTCGAGGCACACAGGATGGCAGCGTTGATCATCTGTCAAACTCTGGTCTGTCTGTGTTTTTTGTTTTTCTTGAGAGCAGAATAATTCTTACGGTCCGTGCTGTTGAGAAATTCTATATCGCTGAGAAGGATGAAACAGTGAGGGAAGCAGGCATTTAATCCTTAATCTGTATGGAGCAGAGTGTTTTGCTTCCTAGAAAGGACCACAAATCATGGCTTCCTGGATAATGAAGTTAGACTGAACCCTCCATAAAAGTTTGTTTGAAATTCTAGGAGTTCTTCTTGGAAAATTCCTTTTCCATGGCTTTCACTTTACATATTTCCTTGGATGGGCCCCTTTTAATTCAGGCAGATTTTGTGAGCCTCTTTCATATTTCACCAAGAGGTTGCTACTCTCTGGGCAAGAGAGAAGTCATGGAGAGGCTGAGCAATTTAGCCTGCTGGAGAAAAAGGAACAAAGGGCCAGCACTCTTTTCACCTCAGATGTTTATTATAATTTCTATTTTATCCTCATGGAAGCAGCTGGAGAAGTAGGCAAGTTCAAAGGTACAACCACAGGTATTATTTCAGTGATCGTCAGATACGGTATTGTGTGCAAGGGCTCCCAATACCAGGTACCATTACTAGTCTGTTCTAATTGTAGAGGCAGAGGTTCCCTTCATCTTCAATTCAAGAAGAGAATATCTTGTCAGGCTTCCAATTTCCTCCAGCAATCCAGAGTTTTGGCCGGAGAGGTGGAGGGACTATCCAGGTCTTGTCACATCCGCTCCAGACTCCACCAGTTGGGCCTCGGACTGAACTCCTAAAAAAAATAGAGGTGTTTCAATAAACTCTCCTGTTTTAAGGAATTAAAAAGGAAAGAAACTCTGTATAGAGGGAAGAATTACCTCTGAGGACTGCCAGAAAGGACACCAAGTTTAGCTACAGGGTCATTTCATGTCACTCGAATCTGTGGAGGGAAATTGACAGGAAGGGATTCAGGAGAGTGAAAGAACTTTGTGTTGGTGGGTGTAGCCTGGAATGGAAACCACGGGGCTCCTTTATAGAGGAAATTGAGCCTTGATTTCATATCACTCCTGAGAAAAGAGCCCCTCAGGGCATCCCCATAAAGATTTCTTTGCACACACCTTTCACACATGATTTTGAATTAATGGAAATATCTCAGAGCAATCAAGCCAGGCTTTTTATTGTTATTATTATTATCATCATCAGTACATACAGAAAAGAACAGGTTTTCATGTCAGCAACTAAAGCAAGATCTCATTATACCACAGTCTTTCAGGGAAGCATTTAAAGTTGAGAGAAGGTTCAATTTAAGCAGAAGCTGTCACTGAATATACAGTCCTCAGGATAAAAGAGGCCCTCAGTGCATTGACCCTCCACTTTTCCTTGAAGGTATATTTCACACAAGAGAGAGGAGGAGAGGAGAGGAGAGGAGAGGAGAGGAGAGGAGAGGAGAGGAGAGGAGAGGAGAGGAGAGGAGAGGAGAATTGTCCCTTAATTTACAAATGTCTTTGGATAAAAGAATCATTCTTTCTGTTATCTTTAGAGATTTCTCTGAAACTATTTTTTGATTATGAGTAAGTCCTTATAAGAGTCAGACAGTAGAGGAAATAAAGCAAGTAAATGTTTTTGTGTTATTTCAAATGTTGAAAGTACAATTGACAAATATCCACCAAGAATTATTTATCAGTTACATTAGAGACAGGAGGGGATGGCGTAGATTATTTTTTTTAAAAAAACTCTGTCTGTGTGCTGTGCATGTTGTGTGTGTGTGTTTGAGTGGGGTTTCGTTAACTGTGGTCTGTTGATGAAACCTGTGTTTATGTGATGCAGACCAAGCAATCCAGAATCATACGCATGCCAGATTGGTTGAATGTCCACACATCACAAGTCAAAATCGATTTATAACCAACATGCTCCCAAATGGCTCAGAAACATGATCACTTTCCTTTCTCCAAATTGGATTGAAAGAGATATGTGAAAACTGAGGGACTATCTTCTATCCTCTCTTAATTACTTTTTTCCCCCCTTTGGTTAAAGAGGTAGTCTATGCATTCACAGAATATAGATTTCTCTGAAACAAGTTTGCGAGTTTGGGCAAGCCCTTCTATGGATCAAGACAGACATCTTTAATTATCCATACATGGGACAAAGGGCAGGGGTCCATTGCCTCTTCCAGACAGGAAATAAAAAGGCTAGCACATCCGAGTTGGGAAGTTCACTACCCTGTCGCTTCCTTAACCTCTTGTTTTTTGTTTGTTTGTTTTTGGGAAAAATTCCGAGTATATTAAATGGTGATTAAGCCTTGAGGAACAAGCACCTTGAGGTGCACTGGCTGCCCATTGGATCCTGACAGCGATTCAAGGTGCTGTTCACTATCTATAGAGCCCTACATGACATAAAGTCTGGTTACTTGAAGAACTGTCTGTCTCCCAGAGTGTCTGCCTGGGTGATCTGATCTGGCAGGGCTACCGTGCTCAGGGTTCCTTCGATGAAAGAATGCCATTGATTGGGATCCCAGCAGTGCACTCCTTGATCACCACAGCTGCCCTCTGGAACTCGGTTTCCACTGAGATTCGAATGCCCCCCATCCTACTGGTGTTTGAAAAGTCCCTGAAGAACTGGCTTTTCACCCAGGTCCTTGGCAAGTGTGATTGAAGCCCCTTGTTCTTCTTTTTCTTTGTTCCCATCTAGGAACAAGGCTCAGAACTGTCATCTCCTCTGAGTACACCCTTTCTACTTGCTCCATAATCAGAGGGATTATTCAGACCCACAGTGCCCCCTAGTGTACAACCATTGAAGATGAGGCAGAGGGCTCAATTCTCCAAGGAGATGCCTGTATTCTAAGAGGGGCAAAGAGGTAGGAAGAAGTTACTGAGTTCTAGAAGAGCAAAAGAGGTCCAGTAAGAGAGATGGAGACAGAATCAGGGCTCTCAATAATTAGGGCTGTCAAGGTCATTCTTCTCTTGGAGGTGGGGAGGCACTTTTCCTAAACTTCCTAGAACACGACTTTCCCTGGAATTGACTTGAGAACCCCTTATCTACTTTCTTTTGCTATTATAAGTATTATAACAAAACCTCATTTAGGCTAACCTAATGATATTTTTATGCCTTATTTTTGAAGCCAATTAGTGGACAGCTAGGACCACTGAATTGGAGCAGAGCTTACACAGTGGAGGAGCTGTGCAAAGAAAAAGAATATTATCAGATATAGCTTTAATGAGCATATCTGCCATGAGTAAGGATGGCGAGCAGGGGGCTCCCATCCAGAGTGTTAAGCGCATGCATAGCACTGAGGAATTGTTCAGCCATTCAAAGAGACACAGATCGGGACCGCCTTAACCTTTGGGGTTTATATGTCTGGGTTTTTCCCACACTTCTTCAGTTTGTTAGGATTCCTGTTATGTATTAGCAATAAACATTAGAGACCAGTTCCTTGTCTCAGCGTGTTTCCTGACTGTTAGGACAATATCAGAGGAACACGTTATTGATCTTAAACACTCAGCCCTCCCAGCATAAAGAATTACACGCTTAGACAGAGAAGGTTCAAAGTAAAGTAAAGTAATATCTTACTCGTTTTATTCATGGTCCAGTTACATTTCCATACAGAAAGGATGAAATCTTTGTTCTTTTTTGTCTTCCTTAGCTTAATTCACCATTAGCCCTATAGCTGTAAGACCTGCGTGTAGAAAGGGGAATTTCAGGCCTACCACATGGCACCCAGAGAGATGGAGCAGCACACAGCCGTGCACATAGCTCCCAGTCTTAAAGAAGGACGAAGAGAGAAAAGTGGAAGTGGGAGTGGGACAATCAGCTTCCTCAGAAACATGAAGAGTATCATTATGGGATGAACTCAATGTACATGCTAATGCACGTGCTAATGAGGAATGCTGGATTTGATAGTATCTCCAACAATTGTCTGGCTTTGGCCCCCTTCCTCGGTGTCACACCCCACCAAACTATTTGGGGTCTTAGAGCATCCTAATTTATGTTACCTGGCTACATTGCTACAAGTAGCAGGGGAATATGATTTTAAATATATTTAAATTTTCAAATACCTATAAATGGGTTTGTGCATATGTTTGTATGTGTGAGTGTGTGAGTATATATATACAATGTTTGTGTGTTTCTACATATATATGTGAATATATAGAGAGAGAGTGAGAGAGAGAAAGAGAGAAATATCTACAGAGACACAGAAACAAATGTAAAGAAACAGCGACAGGGTGGACCTGGGTCTCAAGAGAGAATAAATGAAGGCTAAACTGCAAAATCAATAAAAGAATTAAGAATTCCAATTAATGAATCCAATTTTGTATTTCTAGATATTTTTTGAGAGCAGAACTAGTGAGCACTTTTCCTTTGACATCTTTCAGGAGTTTTTCTTTTCCTTTGTTTTGTTTTAAGTATTCTTCTTTTTTTTTTCTTTTGCTGATATTTTCCGCTTTTGTCCCATTCAAATGGAAAACAGCTCGCACAATGCCCAGGCCAAGTTCTGTTCTTAAATTCTCTTGGCACTCAGGCAGCTTTCTCAGGTTCCTCTCAAGTCTCCTGGGAAAATGCTGCTTTCTGGGGCTGAGCTGACTTGCAGAGCAGCTCTGAGCAATGGCAGGTTTTTGCCAGGCTTCAGACTCACTTCCTCTCAGTGTGTATCTTGCACAGTAATAGACTGCCATGTCCTCTGGCTTCAGGCTGTTCATCTGCAGATAGACTTGGCTTTTGGAGTTGTCCCTGGAGGTGGTGAAGCATCCCTTCACTTTGTCCGAGTACCTAATATCACTTGAACCAGAGTTTATGTATGCCACCCATTCCAGGCCTTTCCCAGGGGCCTGTCTCACCCAGTTCATCGAATAGCTGCTGAAGGGGAAGCCGGAGGCTTGACAGGAGAGACGGAGGGACTCTCCAGGCCTTCTCACGTCCCCTCCAGACTCCACCAACTGGCCCTCTGACTGGACACCTACAAAGAAGTTTGTTTTGGTGAAATCTCCCATATACAACAATTAAGATGGAAAGAACCAGAATAGGGAGGATACAATTACCTCTGAGGACTGCTAGGAAGGACACCAAGTTCAGCCACAGGATCATTTTTGCTCCCTCTAAGGAATGGGGGGAACTGATAAGAAAGGACTTGGGAAAGGGCAGAAACTTTGTGCTGGTGGGTAGCCTGAAAAGGAAGCCAAGGGGCTCCTTTAAAGGGGAAATTGTTCCTTGATTTGCATGTCACTTGGAATAAAAGAGCCTCTCAGGGCTTTGCCGTAAATATTTCTTTGCACACAACATTTGAAATAAACTTCCAGATTAAAAAAAAATCAAGACAGTCATACATTATTATTATTATTATTGTTGTTGTTGTTGTTGTTGTTTTTATTAATATTATTATTCAAAAATTCGGAGTAAGTAAAGCAAGGTTTGATAATACCGGTGCAGTTCCGGAAAGTGTTTATATATAAGAGAAGAAAAACATTCACTGAACATTATTTAAACAGCCACGTGAGACACCAAACATGAAAAGGATGGCACATCTGAGATCAGGATGTTTGCTCCGCAGCGGTCCCCTTTACCCTGTTCTTTGAAGAGACCGAAAACAACTAATGCAGACCAAGCCTTAAGGCACCATAACAAGCCACAGTTGAATTGAATCAGGCCTGTAGACCCTCCCTTTGTTCCCCTCCCCACTCCCACCCCCTCCCCACACATATGCAAAGCCATTCCGTGTGACCACACTGCCCCCTGGTGGAAAATGTGAGGCGGGAAGGCATCTACTTAACTTTCCAGAAAGATTCTTGCATTCAGAAATGGTAATTAGGGCTCCGAAGAAATGAAAGAGCTCCAGGAAAGTTAAGCTGGTCTAGGGAGTAATCAAAAACTGCACTTTTGTTATATAAAAGGAAATACCTTTTGATGGGTTATTCTATGAGATACTGTATTTTCCTGAGGTCATGTATTCTTATTTGTTCTCCAGAATAAAAAGAAATCGTGAAAAAAATGAGTTGGGAAGGACCATCTCGGTCGTCTAGTACAAACCATCCCTAACTGGTGGGGAGCCAGACCCTCTCTGCAGACCTCCAACCAAAAGAGGCTGCTCTAGCCAGATTCAAGCAGGACCCCCTCGTTCTTCCCTCAACCTCGTTTTACTCCAGGCAGACCGGGTTGGAAGGGCTTATCATTGGTCAAAATCTGCTCTATCCTAGTTCTGTATTCTGTGTGATAAGACAATAATTCATAAAACCTCTTGTCCTTCTTCTATCATTCATTCATGGTGGATGACTGTGGTTTTGCTAAATATGAGACTTGGAGGAAAACATAATTTTATCCTCTTTTTATTTTTCTTTTTTTCTTCAAACTGTATCCCACTTTTTTTACATAAATTCCATCTCTACATTCCCAGGACCCCTTTTGGCCATTCCGTATTGTTCAATTAAAGCAGAAGTTGACCGTGACCATACAGTCCTCAGGACAAAAGAGGCACTCAGTGCATTGACCATCCACCTTTCCTATTCGTATATTTCACACAAGAGAGAGGGGAGGGGAGGGGAGGGGAGGGAAGGGGAAGGGGAAGGGGAAGGGGACGGGAGGGAAGAGGGGAGGAGAGGAGAGGAGAGGAGAGGAGAGGGGAAATGTCCCTTAATTTAAATATGTCCTCAGAGAAAATACTCGCTCTCTCCATTCACATGAGTTATTTCTTTGAAACTGTTTTCAGATTATGGGCCAGTTCTTATAGGAGCCAGGACGTTGGAGGAAATAAAACGCCTAATTTTTTTATATGTCAAATCATGTCACTAAGATTGGCTAGCAGCGACCAAGAATTATTTAGTAGCTACTTCAGAGACAGAGTGGGAAGTCATAGGTGATTTCAAAAGAAAAAGTATGAGGGATTTTTCTATAAATATGGAGTGTCAATGAAACTAGACATTTTCTTCATTTATATTTCAGCTTTCACCATCACCCTTCTCACTTAAACAGCATCTCTGGACATTTTAAAATAAAAGATCATATGATGTAGACTAAGCTATTGAGAATGATAAGCATAGCACATTCGTTGAAGGTCCGCTCGTCGCAAAGTCAAGTAATCTGTTTATAACCAACCTTTAGCCAAATGGCTGAGAAAGATGAACAGTCACTTTGCCTTCTCCCAGTTGGAATGCAAGAAATGCATGAAAACTAAGGGACAAGCTTCTATCATCCCTAAATTTATATATAATTTTGGATAAAGGAGATACACTATCCATTCACATCATATGCAGTTTCTTAAAATAATTTTGAAATTTTGGGCAATTCCTTATAGGAGTCAAGACAGGCATGTTGAATAATTCTTACCTAAGAGATAGAGCAAGCTTACATTTTATAAATAAAAACCTAGCATTCCCATGTGGAAGTTCTGGTGTTGATTTTCATAAATCACAGATCAAAAACTACAAGGTGAGACCACAGGAGTTATTTCAATATTTTTTTCCATTTAATTTTCCTGTTGAGCAAAGAGGCTGAGCAATTCCAACCTTTCTCCCACCCGGAAGTTACTGGGGAGGGCGGCAGGTGGGGAGGGGTTTTCCTAAACCACCTAGAACATGACTTTCCCTGGAACTGACTTGAAACCCCCGATCTACGTTCCTTTGCTATTCTAAGTATTATAACACGACAGCAATTAGGCTACCCTTGGCCTGATGATTTTAGGCCTTATTTTCTGACTTCTGAGCCCTTCCTTGGTGTCACTCCACACCACACCCTTGCAGGTCTTGCAGCATCCTTTTTTTATTAGTAGATTTCGACTGCAGGCAGAGGATTTTTTTAAAAAATGTATTTAAACTTTCAAATGCATATATTTGTGGGCAGGTGTGCATGTTTGTGTGTGTGTGTGTGTTTGTGTGTGTACATATATCTAGTACATTTATGGTTAGATGGAGAGAGGAAGTTGTGGGGTTGAATTTCATAAATCACAGATAAAAAACTACAAGGTGAGACCATAAGAGTTATTTCAATATTTTTTCCATTTAACTTTCCTGTTGAGCAAAGAGGCTGAGCAATTCCAATCTTCCCCCCACCCTGAGGTTAGTGGAGGGGATGGCAGGTCGAGGCCTCCCTGGGTGGGGAGGGGGTGGCAGCAGGACCTGCCAGGCAGCTGCCAAAGGCAGGAAGAGAGTCCAAACTCAACAGACCCAGGAGGCTTCTGGGAGAGGATCACTGCAATTCCCAAAGTTTTGGTTTCTTGACTCTACCCGGCATTAGGGAGGGAGTGTCAGGATTAAGGCAATTGAATATATATTAACATAGAAGGAATGGGAAATGAGCATCAGGTAGAAAATGATTTAACTGAGGAGAGATGGCAGTATTCACAGAAACAAATGGGAATGAACTTAAATGCTCATCAAGGAAGAAATTTAGGTACTGAATCCCTATTTGTTCCTCTCATGAAATTTAAACTTTCTTTTTCTTATTTTTAAACTTCCTAGTATATTCTCCTGCCCCAATATTTCCTTTTTTCCTTGTCATGGTTCCATTAAATTTATACCCAATTTGATTGCCTCAGGCTCAAAAGATCAGCCCAAAGCAGCAGACCCCAAGACAATTGGAGTTCTCGTATCTCCCTATAAGGGTTGGGGAGATATTTCCTTTTAAACAAAGAAAATATATATACATCTACCGTAGAATTGTGAAATTGCTCCAGACAGTTGCTCCTCATGGGAAGGCCACAACACAGCGGTCTCCACCAGGTTTAGTCCTCTGAGAGACAAGGGAGTAGCCATCTTTTTGCTCAAGCCACAGATGGCACCTTTGAAAGGACACCCAGAGCCCCCTAGTGTAACATTGGTGATCGTCATAGATGGTCTAAGGGTCCAGATGCATCTGAAATAGGAGTTTGGAATTAATTATCAGAACAATCCCCATCGGAAAATGTTATTTATTTATTTATATAGTTATTTATTTATCGAATCAAATTCTCAGTTTAACTTTATCAAGTGACTCTTTGCAGCATAGAACATAGCGTAAGAATACTTAATAAATGCTAAACAATTATTTTAATAATTATTAAAAACATTTAAAACTATAGAAAACTAAAAAGAAGGAATATTAGGCGAAAATATATGAATAAGATTGGAGCCATAAAACGCCTTTGTTTTGAATTCTTCTTAAAAATGATAGGATGGGTCTTTGAAGGTTGGACACTAGAGGGAACTAGGAGGAACTCAACATTACAACGAAGGAATATGAAGTGTTGGTGTGTGGAAGCAAAGGAATGAACTTACCGGTTCAAAAGAAATGCAGTACAATAAAAGAGACATCAGGAGCTAACTGTGAAATTTACATTTTTCAGAAATTTTCAAGAAAAAAAATGGCAGATTGAAATCCAAAAGAGGGGAGGGACTGTGCTCCCTCAACATCTTGGCACCCCTCCTTGGATCTCACTGCAATGTGTCTCTGTACTACGGCAGAACTTCGAAATGCGGAACAAGTGATTAATCTTTACGAATGACCAAAGGTGCCTTTTCTTCAGGTTAAATAAAGCTGTGCATGGCAGGTCTCTGCAAATTCAGAACACTCTTTCTAGAATCCATTATTCTACCAATTGTGGACAAAATTTGTTGAACACCCACTAGAATATAACACATTTTTTCTCCAAACATTGTGATAAAGTTTGTTTCCTTATAGATGGCTTCTTAAAGAAATTAGAATTGATTAGATGCCAACAAGACTCTAGGAGAAGAAACAATTATTTGCAAACTACAATTTCTGGGTCCAATGAACAGCCATGGTCAAGGAGAACAGGTTACTGTTCAATTGTCCTGCTGTGTGGGCTGAGAAAGGGGAAGGAATCATTCTCTATCTTCAAGTCAATTGACTTTACCCGAAAAGAGGAAAGAAAGACTGGTGTTCACATTGCCTTGTCTTGCAGAGGGAGTTGTAATTGCAGTGAATTTTCATCTAAGAATGGTGGAAATGATCAGCCTCAGAAGTGTCATCCCCTCTGAATACACCCTTTCTACTGGCTCCATATTCAGGGGGATTTTGCAGACCAAGAGTGCCCCCTAGTTGAAAACTGGAGTAGATGAGCCAGAACTCTTAACCCTCCAGGTTGATTCCCATAATCTAATAGGGGAAGGGAGGTAGGAAGAAGTTACTGAGCTCCGGAAGACCAAAAGAGGTCCAGTGAGAGAGGTGGGGATAGAATCAGGGCTTGTACGAATCAGGGCTGTGGAGGTCATTCTTTTGCTGGAGGTGGGGAGGACGGCAGGTGGGAAGGCAATTTTCCTAAACCTCCTAGAACATGACTTTCCCTGCAATTGACTTGAGAACCCCGATCTCTGTTCCTTTGCTATTATAAGTATTATAACATGACCGCATTTAGGCTACCCTTGGGCTCATGTTTTTATGCCTTATTTTCTGGCTTCTGCCTCATTCCTTGGTGTCACACCACACCACATCCTTGCAGGTCTTGCAGCATCCTTATTTTATTAGTAGATTTCGACTTCAGGCAGAGGAATTTTTTTTAAAACGTATTTAAACTTTCAAATGCCTATATTTGTGGGCAAATTTATTGGTTGCCAGCTGCCCAGAGCTGATTCCACAAGATGGGTTGCTGTACAAGTTGAAATAATCTTGATGGCAAGACTCAAACTGATACTAAGGCCATGAAATACACTCTCTCTGCGAGTGGGAAATACAAATATTTTTTTTATTCCCCAAGGAATTCAGATTGCTCAATATTTAGCAGAGAACATCTGCTCTCAACTCAGGCATGGCCTGGGTGAGGATTGTGGCCTCTTGAGATGTTACATTTCCTTGTGAGATTTTCAGTGATCCCTTGGAACGTAAGAGTAAAGAAAATCTTTCCTTGAAAATGAGTCAATGTCTGCAGACAGTTCCTTTATTCCCCTGCTGCACCCCCACCCCACACACAGGGAAAGCGATTCAGTGTGACAGCACTGCTGTCATGCACTGCCTACCGCAGAGTAAAACACAGACGCTGATTCCTAGGAGACCAGGTTCTGGTTTATTTCATACGTAGTGTCAGTTGCGAAAAAAAAGCTGAGAGTGAGGGGAGCGCGCCGGTGCGGGGTTTAAATACCCCGCACCGGTCAGCGCCCCCTTACCCTGGGTTACGTCATCCCCCCTTTGTCCTGCATGCTGTCTTGCCGGTAGGTGAAGGGTTGCGAGGCCCCAGCTGGTGCCCCGGGATCGCCCATCATCGGTTTCCTCATTCAGCCGGTGATTGCTGTCAGCTGGGCGATCTCCGTTGCACTTGTGCTAACAGCTTGGGTGTGCCTCGCGATCCGCTTAGCCTTTGTCTTTTCTTCTTTCTCCTTTGTGAGCTGATGGCTGCTTCCTCCAGCTAGAGTCTGTGGCTGTTGTTGTGCGTGCATGCTTATCTTGAGCCCCTTCCTCTGCTTCCTCGTTATTGTCATGTGTGCCGTTGTGCTGATGTCTTCAGCTCAACGGCACTCATGACATGTTTTACCTAACATTTTCGTTTTTTGTTTATTTACCTTAAATCCTGCCTCTCTCCAAATTCCTCTAATTTCTTAAACAAATGTTCTATAGAACCTAGGGGATTTGTAATATGTGTACTAGGTCATCTTCAATTGCTTTTAATTTATAAATCTGTTTTTTTTTTAATTTTTATTCCTTTTATTTGACCATCCCCTATTATATCTCTATTCAGGACTTCTAGGACTAGAATAAATAAGAGAGGTGATAGGGGGCATCCCTGTCTCGTTCCTTTTTCTATTTTGCAATTATCTGTCAATTCGTCATTCACTATAGTCTTAGCTCTTTGTGTTGTGTATGTTGCTTCAATCCCTTTCACAAATGATTTCCCAAATTCCATTTTCTCTAAAACTTTAATCATAAAACACCAGGTCAGATTGTCAAATGCTTTTTCAGCATCTTAAAATATTGAAGCTATTTGGCATTCGTTATGAAGTTGTGCATATTCCAAAATGTCGATGACGGTTCATAGATTAACTTTCACATGTCTTTTTGGCAAAAAACCACTATGATCTTGATCAATAATTTCTTGTAGAATTGTTTTTAGTCTTTCTGCTAATATTGAAGTAACATTTTTCTAGTCATTATTTAACACTGATACTGCTCTATAATTTTTGGTTAGAGTTGTGTCTTGTCCTTCCTTTGGCATAAGTGTTATAATATCTTCAATCCATCTCTCTGGGATTTTTGATCCATATATAATCCAATTCAATAAATCTCTAAATGGGTTTATCATTTGTTCTATAAAGTGTTTGTAGTATCCTGATGATATACCATCAGGTCCCAGTGTTTTTCCTATTTTGATTTTCTTTACAGCTTTTATTATTTCCTGATTTGATATTGGACTGTTAATTACCACTTCTTGAGTTTGTGAGAGTTTGGGAAGATTTTGCTTATTTAAATATTCCTCAATTTTATCTAATTAACTTTCATGTTTTTCATATAAGTGTGAAAAAAAATATATAAAATGCTTTTTTGATTCTTTTATTACCAACTAAGTCTTCATTATTTTCCCTGATTTTAATAATCATTTTATTCTCCCTATCTTTCCTTATTTTATAAGCCAGCCATTTTCCTGGTTTATTATCAAATTCAAAGTCTCTTTGTTTTGCATACTTTAATTTCATTTCTATTTCCTTTGTTGTCAGCAGCAAAATTTGTTGCTGTAATAATGAAATTATTACACAGCCCTAATTCTTACAAGCCCTGATTCATTCCCCACCTCTCTCACTGGACCTGTTTTGGTCTTCCGGAGCTCAGTAACTTCTTCCTACCTCCCTTCTCCAATTAGAATACAGGCATCTCCTTGGAGGGTTAAGCCTTCTGCCTCATCTTCTCCAGTTTTCCACTAGGGGGCACTGATGGTCTGCAAAGTCCCCCTGAATATGGAGCCAGTAGAAAGGGTGTATTCAGAGGGGATGACCCTTCTGAGGATGATCATTTCCACCATTTTTGGATGAAAACTCAATGCAATTACAGCTCCCTCTACAAGAGAAAATTTTACAATAATTTTAAAAATTTCCTATGGGGAAGGTTCTGATAATTAATTCCAAACTCTTATTTCAGATCCATCTGTACCCTTAGACCATCTGTAACCATCACCAATTTTACACTAAGGAACACTGGGTGTCCTTTCAAAGGTGCCATCTGTGGCTTGAGCAAAATGATGGCTATTCCCTTTTCTCCCAGAGGGCTAAACCTGCTGGAGACTGCTGTGTTGTGGCCTCCTCATGAGGAGCAACTGTCTGGATCAGTTGCTGGAATGGGTGGCATCCATGTATACCAGTTCCAGTACTTACTACTCGGACAAAGTGAAGGGACGCTTCACCATCTCCAGGGACAACTCCAAAAGCCAAGTCTATCTGCAAATGAACAGCCTGAAGCCAGAGGACTCGGCAGTCTATTACTGTGCGAGGGACACAGTGAGAGGAAGTGAGTCTGAAGCCTGGCAAAAACCTTCCCTTCCTCAGTTCAGCTCTGCAAGTCAGCTCAGCCCCAGAAGGCTGGATTTTCCCAGGAGACTTGAGAGGGACCTGAGAAAGCTACCTGAGTGCCAAGAGGAACAAAGAGCAAAGAGCTGATCTTGGCCTGGTCATTCTGGGATCTGTTTTCCATTTGGATAGGAAGAAAATGGCAAATCTCAGCACCCTCCTGAAAGACAGCAAAGGGAAATTGTTCTCAAGTTCTGCTCTCAAAAAGTATCAGGAAATACAGAATTGATTCAGTAATTAGAACTCTTCATTCTTTTATTGGTTTTGAAATTCAACCCTCATTTACTCTTTCTTGAGATGCAGATCTTCCCCTCTCCCTCTTTATGTGCATTTGTTTCTGTGTCTATATATCTTCTCTCCCTCTCCATAGATGTACTACATATATGTACACACACAGACACACACACATCAACGCATACAGAAACATATAGGCATTTGAAAGTTTAAATACATTTACAATCATTTTCCTCTGATAGCAGTCAAAATGTAGTAATAAAATAAGGATGCTGCAAGGCCTGCCAGAGTCTGACACCAAGGAAGGGGGCAGAAGTCAGAAAACAAGGCCTAAAAACATCAGGCCAAGGGTAGCCTAAATGCGGTCGTGTTATAATACTTAGAATAGCAAAGGAACGTAGCTCGGGGGTTTCAAGTCAGTTCCAGGGAAAGTCATGTTCTAGGTGGTTTAGGAAAATTGCCTCCCCACCTGCCGTCCTCCCCAGTAAGTTCCGGGTGGGAGAAAGGCTGGAATCGCTCAGCCTCTTTGCTCGAAAGGGAAATTAAATGGAAAATAAATATTGAAATAACTCCTATGGTCTCACCTTGTAGTTTTCGATCTGTGATTTATGAAAACCAACACCAGAACCTCCACATCGGAATGCTAGGTTTTTATTTATAAAATGTAACCTTGCTCTATATCTTAGGTAAGAATTATTCAACATACCTGTCTTGACACCTATTAGGAATTTCCCAAAATTTTAAGAAAATCCATATTATGTGAATGGATAGTGTATCTCCTTTATTCAAAATTATATATAAATTTAGGGATGATAGAAGATTGTCCCTTAGTTTTCATGCATTTCTTGCATTCCAACTGGGAGAAGGCAAAGTGATTTGTAAAATGTTCCTTCCCTTTGTGAACATTTACAACATACATTAGAAACGTTTTTATACAATTTTGCATATTTTTGTTGGGTAAGTTTCCATCTGTAGATAATTTTGTACAAGTTTTTCAATAAATGATAACACAAAGTAAATTTTAAATGCTTTGTCCACATCGTTTCCCAGTTATCTAAAAAAATGTTATATCCAAAATTTCTTGCCCAATTAATCATACACTCTTTGACCTGTTCATCTCCTTGATTTAATTATAACAACATTTTCTACATCTTTGTCATAATATGCTCATTATTTATATATAACTTTTTTTTGATCTATGTTTTTTCTTTTTTAAATTTATATATTTTTTTATCTCATTTAAATCGTTCATTTAACTGCATATATGTGAACCAATGACACCGGTGTCCTTCTCCTTCTATTTCTTCCCTTGTTTTTAGCCTAGGTGTATCTCGTTCATATTCGATCAGATCTTTATATCTTAACCATTTTATCTTATCATCTAAACTTTCCCTCCTTGCAGAAGCTTCTCATGGCGATATCCACATTGGTATGTTTGGTAATAATCTACTGTTATATTTATCCCAAACCCTCAATAATACTTTTCTAATAGTACCATTTCTCAATTCTTTGTTCATTTTTGTTTTTTTCATTCCAAATAGATGCAGCCACCCACATCTGAGTTCATGTCCCTCTCGCTGTAGAAGGTTTGGATTTTCTAACGTTAACCATTCTCTTATCCACAGAAAGCAACAGGCTTCAAAGTACAATTTAAGATCTGGTAACCCCAACCCTCCTCTTTCTTTAGCATCTTGTAATAATTTAAATTGACTGCCCTTCTTTTTCCTTGCCAAATAAAAATTGAGATATCTTTTTGCCATACTTTAAATTTATTTCATTAATTAGAGTTGGTAATGTTTGGAAAAGAAATAGAATCTTCGGTAATACATCCATTTTGATTACGGATATCTTTCCGAGCAAAGATCGTTGTAATTTTCGCCACCTTTCCATATCAATTTTTATTTCCTTCCAAATTTTCCCATGATTCTTTTGAAATAATATTTATATTATTTGTTGATGATATTACTCCTAAGTATCTAATCTTTTTTTCTATTGTAAAACCTGAATTAGTTATTAAAGTTTCTTGTTGTTTTTGAGTCATGTTTGTCATGCACTGCCTACCGCAGAGTAAAACACTGACGCTGATTCATATGAGAGCAGGTTCAGGTTTATTTCTTACGTAGTATCAGTAGCGAAAAAAGCTGAGAGTGAGGAGAGCACGCCGGTGCGGGGTTTAAATACCCCGCGCCGGTCAGCGCCCCCTCACCCTGGGTTACGTCATCCCCCCTTTGTCCTGCATGCTGTCTTGCCGGTAGGTGAAGGGTTGCGAGGCCCCAGTGGGTGCCCCGGGATCACCCATCATCGGTTTCCTCATTCAGCCGGTGATTGCTGTCAGCTGGGCGATCTCCGTTGCGCTTGTGCTAACAGCTTGGGTGTGCCTCGCGATCCGCTTAGCCTTTGTCTTTTCTTCTTTCTCCTTTGTGAGCTGATGGCTGCTTCCTCCGGCTAGAGTCTGTGGCTGTTGTTGTGCGTGCATGCTTATCTTGAGCCCCTTCCTCTGCTTCCTCGTTATTGTCATGTGTACCATTGTGCTGATGTCTTCAGCTCAACGGCACTCATGACAACTGCCCCCTGATGTAAACCATGAGAAGAGGCATCTACTTTACTTTCCCAGGAAATTCTTGCTTTCAAAAATGGTAATTAGGGCTGAGAGGAAATGAAGGATCTCGAGGAGAGAGCAAAAAAATGTTGAAGTGTTAGTCTATGACTGTTTGCATTTTCTGTGGATGGGGGATTCTTAGTTTTTCTCGGAAACAAAGGGCAAGTCACTCATGCCCTAGTCAACCCTTAGCCTGACTCACACAACCCATTCTATGTGGGGCTATAATTACACATCTCCATCTCAGGTGAAGTAAGCGATGCCGTGACCGCCCTCTCTCGGTGCCTGGGTGTGTGGGAGCCGGGATGGGAAACAACTGAACCCTGGTAAGACAGAGTGGCTGTCGGTTAATAGCTCCTCTGTATCCAGAAATTTGCCTTCTCCATTTCTGGATGTGGTCACACTGCACCAGACAGAACAGGTCTGGAATCTGGGGTTCCTCCTGGACTCACGACTCCTGCTCAAAGAGCCAGTGGCTTTTGTGGCCAGGAGGGCCTGTGCTCAACTTCACCTTGTGCATCAGTTGCGCCCTTTCCTGGATCGAGAGGCCTTTTTAACAGTCAGTCATGTCCTGTAGTATAGACTATCACAATGCACTCTACATGAGGCTAAACTGGAAGAGTGTCTGGAAGCTACAGCTTGTCCAAAATGCCGCCACTTGGGCAATTCCTTTTGCCCCAACATCGGCACACATAACACCTTTGCTGTGCAAGCTGCACTGGGTACCAGTCTGCTTCCTGGTCCAATTCAAGGTGTTGCTTCTTACTTTTAAAGCCCTACATGGCATGGGTCCGAACTACCTGAGGTACTGTCTCATCCCCATCATATTGACCCGTCCCACCCAGTCATGCAGAGTGGTCCTGTTGTGGACCCTGTCTGCAAGAGAATTGCATCTGGCAGGGTCCAGGAAGTGGGCCTTATGTGCAGTTACTCCTGTCCTTTGGAACATTATCCCCCCAGAGGTGAGACAGGCCCCCTTGCTCCTGGACTTCCATAAAAAACTAAAAACCTGGTTCTGCCAGCATGTCTGGAGCAGGAAGGGGAATAGCCATTTGTGGGGATGGCTGGTGCCCTAGAATGGCCCTTTATACTAATGGACCGAGATACAATCTTTAGCCATCTGGATTTTATTACATTTTATATTTTTATTATTTTTATTCATATTTATTCTATTTATAATGGTATTGAATTTTAAACATCTGTCATAAACCGCCCAGAGTCCCTCCTTTGGGGGGAGATGGCTGGTGACAAAATTCGATCAATCAATAAATAAACTTTCCAGTCCTATGAAAAAGTGAATGTGTGAGGAACGTGAGGTCAGATATCTCAACAGAAAGAATCTTTGCTACAATCCGCTTTAGATATAAGAAAGGTAGTTTACTAAGAGGCAATGACTTGGAGTCCGCCAACCCCTCCTTAAGTCCACTGTGATTTCCTGCCTCTCGTTTGAAATTGAACCTTTACGACTTCTGCCATTTTACGATCCAGCTCTCCAGCTGCATTCAGTTACCAGGCAAGTCAACAGCCCAAACAACCCATTGGCATTTCCGTTGTCATGGCTGGCGCCATCTCTGTTCTTCAGGCCACAAAGGACTCGTCTCCCCTCCCTCCTATGCAACCCATGAGAGGGGGGAAGTAGCAGAACCTGTTCCTGGGATCCAACCCTGAAAAACCTGGAAGAACAGAACTGAACCGGGGAGACTTTATTCATATCCTTTTTAGCATGAAAAAGGAAATAATATCTTAACCTTTTGGGGGGTGGCGGGTGCGGGGATACTATGCAATACTTGTGACCAGCAGATTGTAAATTAGGAAGGAAGGGAATTCTTCATTTCTTGCTCTAATTTACCAGACCAATAGTGACCTTAGAAAAAAGAATTCAGGCTTAAATGGACTTTGGCCCATAAAGAAAAGCAATTTCCTTTAGCCCTTACCTCCTCTCACTTATCAATGCAAATTTGTGTTCCAGAAGCAATTCAGGAAGCGTTTCTGAGTAAAGGAAAGTCCCCTGTTGGCCTCAGATAGACTTTCGTGTGTTACGTCTCTTGTGAAACCGAATAGTTGGGTCTCCAGAAGTCACACAGGGAAAATCAAGAAATAATTGCAGAAAAAACATTATCTCAGAGGACTGAGAAAGATGAAGGGATCACTTTGCATTCTCCAAACTGGAAAGAATAGATATTTGCAAATTGATGGACAGGAGATGGAAAAAGAGTCACTTTCCATTCACATTATAGTTTTCTTGGAAACAATTTTGTTATTATGGGCAAATCGTTACAGATTGAAAATTTTAAGTCTTACTAAACAGGACAAAGGATAGAGTTACATTTGAGGAAATAAAACTCTCGCTTTGCCATGTGGAATTGGTCAGTCCTACTTTTCCTCAGTCACGCACTGAAACCGAGAGGTCCACAAAATAAGGCCATCAGATTTATTTCATTTCCCCCCCCCCCCATTCAATCTCACTGTTAAGGAAAGAGGCGGAAGGACTCCAGTCTTCCCCACACCCTGAAGTTAGTGGGGAGGACTCCAGGTCAAGGCATCCCTGCGTTGATAGGTGGTGGCAGCAGGACCAACCAGGCTTCTACTCCAAGGCAGGAAGGCAGTCCTAAATATAAAGACCCAGAGGACTTTTGGGAGAGGAGGTTTGAAACTGGGAAAGTTTGACTCTCTTGGCTCTGCCCAGCTGAGGGGAGAGAGCTTCTGGATCAAGGGAATTGGAACGTGGAATGAATGAGAAAAAAACAACACGTAGAAAAGAATTGAACTGGGGAGAGTTGGTGATATGGAGAACCAAAGGGGACTGAACTGCAAAATAAGTGAAGGAAGAATTGTAGGTAATCACCTTTCTACCTCAAATTAAATTTAAACTTTTTAAAAACTGCCTAGTTCTTGCTACTGCCCTGAATATTCCTTGGTCTCCCCTACAAAATGGCTAACCAGCATCCGTACTGATAATTCCAAGTCCAGGTCTGTGTTCCCACTTGCTATGATGGACAGGAATCTGCTTCTTCTCAGTCCTAATACACACAATCAACCTTCTGTGACTGAATCAACTTGGCTCAGAGGAAGAGAACGTTTTTGCCAGGCTTCAGTCTCACTTCCTCTCACTGTGTCTCCTTCACACTAATAGACTGCTGTGTCCTCTGTCTTCAGGCTGTTCATTTGCAGATACAACTGGCTGCGGGAATCGTCCCTGGAGATGGTGAACTGTCCCTTGACTTTGTCTGAATAATTAAATGGAGATGACGATGTACCTATCCATGCAACCCATTCCAGTCCTTTCCCTGGAGCCTGTCGCATCCAGCTCATGTAGTAGCTGCTGAAGTCAAATCCGGAGGCTTGGCAGGGGAGAGGGAGGGACTCTCCAGGCCTTCTCATGTCCCCTCCAGACTCCACCAACTGGGCCTCTGACAGGACACCTAAAATTAAAGATATTTTAATGAGTTCTCCTGTATACAAGTATTAAGATGGAAAGGACCTGAATACGATAGAAACAATTACCTTTGAGGACTGCTAGGAAGGACACCAAGTTCAGCCACAGCATCATTTTTGCTCCCTCTAATGATTGGAGGGGAATTGATAGGTGAGGATTTGGGAGACTGCAAGAACTTTGTGTTGGTGGGTGTAGAATGAAAAGAGACACCCTGGGGCTCCTTTAAAGAGGAAATTCTGGCCTGATTTACATATGGCTCAGCATAAAAGAGCCCCTCAGGGCCATGAGGTATAGATGACTTTCAACACACCTTTCTCATACAGGACATAGGAGAAAGGGCAGTTTAGACTGGAATAATTAAAGCAAATCTGAGAACATCCTCTATTCAGCTAAGGGTTTTAAGGTGATAGGAAGAAATCATGCCCTGAAATTTCCTTAAATAGCCACGTTAAAGCCCGGACATGGAAAGGATGGCATATTGGAGATCAGGATGTATGTTCCACCGTGGTTCCCTTGACTACGTTCTTTCGAAGAAACCCAAATTAAGTGATTGCAGACCAAGCCATAAGGCCCAGTTTGTAAGCCACAGTTGAATTTTACATAAACATAGAAGTCTGAAAGTTGGAAATAATAAAAAAAAATGAATGTATTGGAAGCCTGTAGGGTCTTCCGGATTAGTTTGGTTTTTTACTCGGCAATTCTATGGATTACATACTGTATATGGGAGGGATGGGGGGGAGGGGTCGGTTCTCATTTTGTATGGTCTTTTTATGGGTTATTAGCTGCCCAGAGTTGATTCATACAAATACTAATAAAAATGCCTCTCCTACACTTAATCCTTGGACTGAGAAACACAAATAAATGATTTTGCATTTTCCAAACAATTCAGTTTGTTCTATATTTAGCAAAACACATCTGTTCTCAACTTGGATGTGGGTTCATGGTGAGGAATGTAATCTCTTGGGATGTTAAATTTCTTTGAATTGCCTTCAGTGGTCTCTCAGGAAAATGAGAGTAAAAGTAATGATGCCTCCGAAGTGAGACAAGGCCTGTAGACCCTTCCTTTGTTCCCCTCCCCCACCCCCACCCCCAACCCACACATATGCAAAGCAATTCCGTGTGGCAACACTGCCCCCTGGTGGAAAACCTGAGGAGGGGAGGCATCTCCATAACTTCCCCAGGAGATTCTTGCACTAAGAAATGGTATATTTTTTTTTTTCATTTCTCAGAAGAAATGAAAGAGCTCCAGGGAACTTAAGTCAGTCTAGGGAGTAACCCAAAGTTGCCCTCTTGTTATATGATAGGAAATTCCTTTTGATTGGTTATTCTATGAAATACTGTATTATCCTGAGATCATGTATTCTTATTTTTTCTCCTAAATATCATGAAATCATGTAAAAACGAGTTGGGAAGGACCATCTCAGTCATCTAGTACAAACCATCCCTACCTGGTGGGGAGCCAGACCCTCTCTGCAGACCTCCAACCAAAAGAGGCTTGTCTAGCCAGATTAAAGAAGGTCCCCCTCGTTCTTCCCTCGCCGTCGTTTTACTCCAGGCAGACCGGGTTGGAAGGGCTTACCATTGCTCAAAATCTGCTCTATACCGGTTTTCTATTCTCTCTGATAGGAGAATAATTCTTCTTCCCTCTTGTGCTTCTTCTACCATTCATTTTCAAGAGATTTTGCTAAATATGAGACTTAGAGGAAAACATAATTTTATCCTGTTTATATTTTTCTTTATTTCTTCAAACTGTATTCCACTTTTTCTACAAAAATTCCATCTCTAAATTCACAGGACCACTTTTGGCCATTTCCTATCCTTAAATTAAAGCAGAAGCTGTCACTGAATATACAGTCCTCAGGATAAAAGAGGCATTCAGTGCATTGACCATCCACCTTTCCTTGAAGGTATATTTCACACAGGAGAGAGGAAAGAGGAGAGCAGAGGAGAGCAGAGGAGAGGAGAGGAGAGGGGAGGAGAATTATCCCTTAATTTACAAATGTCTTTGGATAAAGTGTCACTCTCTCCATTCACATGACAGATTTCTTTGAAACTCTTTTGAAATTATGGGCAAGTTCTTTCAGAAAAACCTATAATGTCAGGACATGAGAAATAAAAGACGTAATGGTTTATGTGTCATTTAAGTTCTTGACACTAAGATTGGCAAGCACCCAACAAGAATTATTTAATGGCTTCTTAAGAGACAGAGAGGGAGGGCCTAGGTGATTTCAAAAGAAAAAGGATGGGAGATTTTTCTATAAATATGGAGTGCCAATAAAACTACACTTTTTATTTTTATTCATTTATATTTCAGCTTTCATCATCACCCATCTCACTTAAACAGCATCTCTCGGCATTTTACTATAAAAGTTCACATGATGTAGACTAAGTGTCATGCGCTGCCTACCTCCGAATAATACTCAGACGCTGATTCTGTGGAACAGGCTCTGATTTATTCGCAGTGCAGGTACAGTATAGGAAAAAAGCTGAGAGTGACAGGAGCGCGCCGGTGTGGGGTTTAAATACCCCGCGCCGGTCAGCGCCTCCTCACTCGCGGTTACGTCACCCCCCTTTGTCCAACACGTTGTCCTGCCGGTAGGTGAGAGGTTGCGAGGCCCCGCTGGCGTTCTGGGATCGCCCATCATCGGTTTCTCTATTACTCCGGTGATTGCTGTCAGCTGGGTGATCTCCGTTGCGTTAGCGCTAACAGCTTGGGTGTGCCTCGCGATCCGTTTAGCCATTGTTTCTTGTCCTTCAGTCTTTGTGAGTTGATGGCTACTTATCTTGAGCCCCTTCCCGTTTCCTTGTTATTGTCATGTGTGCCATTGCGCTGATGTCTTCAGCTCAACGGCACTCATGACATACTGCCCCCTGTCTGAGTAGTGCCCCCCCCCCGGTTTTCCGGTTTTTACCAGGAGAGCTGTCAAAATGGTTTTTTTTTTTTTTTTTTTTGAAATTCCCGCCGGAGTATTTTTCGCCCCTCCCTTTGCTCCGCCCTCTACCACGTGCCTTCCCAGGGTGTGTTCTTAGTGCGCATGCCCAGGTCACCCCCTGGCGTGCACATGCTCTGGCCACACCCTGAGTTTGGCTCAGTTCGACGAGGAGAGAGGCGTGGCTGGTCGGGTGCTTATCAGCTCCAGGTAGGGCCCTTCTTTTTTATTCAAAGTGCGTCGCCTTTGTTATGTGTGCTCCTGGGCGTTGCCCCCAGGATGCCCTGTTGACTTGCTTGCCACTCCCCCGTGGGCCCGGGGCGGGGGGAGGGTGCTGGCGACCGCTTGTTACTGCCTCGTGGGCCCGGGGTGTGGGGGGGTGAGTCCCGGGGGGGGGAGGTCCACCCAAGTCGTGGGCTTGGAGGGGCCCTTTCCCTTGGGGCACGGTAGGCGGGGGGGACGCGGGGGAGGGGTTTTGCAGGTGACGGCTTGCTAGCCTTGGTTTTGGCTTGTCAGGGTATGCCCGGTGAAATGCCCGGGTCAGGTCGGGCGCGTTAACGTTGTGCGCCGCCACCCATTCTGGGTGGGGGAAGTGTTTCCACCTGACCAAATAGTGTAAAGTTCCCCGTTGCCTGCGAGAGTCGAGTATGTCCCTTACGTCAAAGTGATGTTGCCCGTCGATCATCACCGGTGAGGGCTGTGGCGTGCTTGGGTGCCATCGAGAGGTGGTTGCCGGTTTCAGGAGGCTGGTGTGGAACACCGGGTGGAGTCTCCGTAGGTTGTGTGGCAGGTCCAAGCATATTGCCACCGGGTTCACTATCTGCGTGACTCGGAACGGCCCGATGTACTTAGGCCCCAGTTTTTTCGAGGGTTGGGGTGACTTTAGGAATTTGGTGGATAGGTAGACCATATCCCCCGCCTGGAACGTCGGTTGTTGGCGCCGGTGCTTGTCGGCCTGCTCTTTGTAGGCCACCTGTGCATCCTTCAGCGCTGCCGTGATTATTGGCCATGATTCCGCAATCTTCCGTCCCCAGTCGCTAGCGTCCACCTGTGGTTCCGGGGGTTGTGGTAGCTCCGGTATGGGGACGAAGTCGTGTCCCGAGACTACCTCGAATGGAGTTTTCCCCGTGCTCGTGTGGACGGCGTTGTTGTATGCGACTTCGGCGAACGGGAGCAGTTCAGCCCAGTCGTCTTGATGATAGTTAGTATATGAGCGTATGAATTGCTCTAGGGTGGCATTGAGGACCTCTGTGGCTCCGTCCGTCTGGGGGTGCCAGGCAGTGGATAGGGCCTGTTGGGTCCCCGTCAGCTTTAGGAAGGCCCGCCAGAATTTAGAGGTGAACTGTGTGCCCCTGTCGGTCACCACACGTGCGGGACATCCGTGTAACCTGTACACGTGGATGAGGAAGAGTTTGGCTAGTTGTTGTGCGGACGGGACCGACGTGCAGGGGATGAAGTGGGCCTGTTTCGAGAAGTAATCCTTCACCACCCAAATGGCCGTTTTCTTCTGGCTGGGTGGGAGGTCCACTATGAAATCCATAGAGATTTCCTCCCATGGGCGGGAGGGTTCCGCCACCCGCGGGTTTGCCTGGTGCCTGTTTGGCTCTAGCGCACGTTGGGCAGGACGCTACGTATGCTTTCACGTCTTGTCTTAGCGCAGGCCACCAGAATTGACGCCTTGTTAGGTGTAGGGTCTTGAGGAACCCAAAGTGTCCCGCTTGCTTGGCGTCGTGTGACCTATGCAAGATCGCTTGGCGTTGCGAGTCCGGGACATAGATTCTGCCTTCCCCCCATGCCAGGTCCTGTGCCATCGTTACCTTGTCGGGGTTTGCCAGGAACCAGGGTTCAGTTTTGAGGGCGGCGGCGAGGTCCGTGCGTATTCCCCCTGGTAGTTGCGGTTGGCTTCGTCTGGTCACCGGTTGTCCCGCCGTCGGTTGCGCCGTAGCGTCGAGCTGCCTCCGAGTGCCGCTTCGGGTGGTCACGGCCATCCCCAGTTGCGAGGTGGATAGGACCGTCCCAATGGTGTCTGGGGCGGGCTCTTCGTCTTGGGGCAGTCGGGAGAGGGCGTCGGCCAGGAAGTTCTTTTTGCCCGGCATGAACTTCAGCTGGAAGTTGAAGCGGCTGAAGAATTGGGCCCATCGGACCTGTTTTGGGCTAAGGCGTCTGGGCGTTCGGAGGGCCTCGAGGTTCCGGTGGTCGGTCCAGACCTCGAATGGTTGGGTGGCTCCCTCGAGTAGGTGTCGCCATGTTTCTAGCGCCGATTTTACCGCGAAGGCTTCTTTCTCCCAGACGTGCCATCGCCTTTCTGTCTCGGAAAATTTCCTCGACAGGTAGGCGCATGGTTTCAGGAGTCCCGTGGGGTCCTTTTGGAGTAGGATGGACCCCGGGGAGAAGTCTGAGGCATTGGCTTGGACCACGAACGGCCGTTCTGGGTCCGGGTGCGCGAGGATTGGCTCCGTGGTGAACAGCGCTTTCAGTTTGTTGAATGCGGTCTGGCACGCGGGAGTCCAATTCAATACTGTGCCCGGGTTCTTGGCGCATCGGGTGTCCCCCACCCCTTTGGTTTTGAGGAGGTCCGTTAGGGGGAGGGCTATCTCTGCGAACCCCCGGGCGAATGACCTGTAAAAATTTGCGAAGCCGAGGAAGCTCTGGAGTTGGCGTCTGTTGTGGGGGCGTTCCCAGTTCAGCACCGCCTGGACTTTTGCGGGGTCCATTTCTATGCCGTCTCCGGAGATTCGGTACCCCAGGTAGTATAGGCGCGCTTTATGAAATTCGCACTTTGTAGGTTTGGCATAGAGCTGCGCCCTGCTGAGCTTGTCGAGGACTTGCCTGACTAGGGTCACATGTTCCTTGTGCGTTTTAGTGTAGATAAGGACGTCGTCTATGTAGACAAGGACCCCTTTGAACAGGTGTTCATGCAGTACCTCATTGATGAGCTGCATAAACACCCCGGGGGCCCCCGTGAGTCCGAACGGCAGCACTTTGTACTGGAAGGCGCCTAGGGGGCAGTTGAACGCAGTCTTCCATTCGTCCCCCTCCCTGATTCAGATGCGATAGTACGCCTCGCGAAGGTCCAATTTGGAAAAGACTTTGCCCGTGGACAGGTGGGCGAGCATGTCTTTCACCAGGGGTAAGGGGTATTTGTTGGACAGGGAAGCCGCATTTAGGCCCCGGTAGTCGGTGCAGAGCCGTAGGGTGCCGTCTTTCTTCTCCCGGAATAAGACGGGGGCTCCGACCGGTGAGCATGCTGGCTCTATGAATCCCCTCTCTAGGTTTTTATCGATGAACTCCCGGAGGGTTGCCATCTCCTTCGGGGTCATCGAGTAGATCTTCGGTCTAGGTAAGGGGACGTCGGGCAGCAGGTCGATCCGGCAATCCGTCTTGCGGTGGGGGGGTAGTTGGTCAGCTTCCGCCTCTCCGAAGACCTCGGAGAAGTCGGCGTATTGTTCCGGTAGGTCTGCTGTGGTAGCGGCGTTGTCCTGTGTAGTCGCCTCTGCTCGTCCCACAGTGGGGTTGGTTCTGCCCGCTGGAACTGGTGCCCGATACTCGCGGTCGCCAAATGTGAAGGTGCGGGTCTCCCAGTTGATGCACGGGTTGTTTGTTGCGAGCCATGGCATTCCCAGGACTGCAATGGGCCGTCCGATGTGGGTGACGACGAACGATGTGCGTTCGGTGTGAGTGCCCATTTGCAGGGTGACCGGCTCGGTTTGCATCGTAGCTGGTTTCCCTCCCACTGTAGAGCCGTCCAGCTGGTGGAATGCCAATGGCGTGGGGAGGGGGAAGCAGCGGAGGTCGAGTTTGGCGACTAAGTCGGGGTGGATGAGGTTTTTTGAGCACCCCGAGTCCACTAGTGTCGTGGCCGTGGTGGCTCCGTTGCTGGCAGAGAGTTTAATTGCCGCCATTATCACGGAGCTTTCGCCGTTCCGTCGAGGTGGTCCGCGCTGCTGTCCCACCGCCTGCCTCGCAACGCGTTTCAGGGCAGGCGGGGAGCTTTTCCCGCCGGCTGGTCTGAGTCTACGTTGTCCTCTTCCCCCCAGTAGGCGTCCCAGCCTTCCTCTGGTGTCGCTGTGGCTCCGGTCATTCGGCGGTGAGGGGGCAGCACCGGGTTAGGTGGTTTGGGGCTAGTTTTCGGGGTGGGTTTAGGCGCACTGGTCGGCGGTCGGTTGGCGAAGCAATCCGCCGTCTTGTGCCCTAGTTTTCCACACTTCCCGCAGGGCTCCCGATTAAATTTCTTCTTTGGGTATGTGGGGCCGGCCGTCCCCACGTGTGGTGCGGGTACCTTTTTGCAGGTGTAGTTCGTGTCTTCCGTAGTTGTCATGAGGAAGGTGCGGTGCGCGTGTTCGGCTTTCCCCACGAGGTGGATCCACCCGTGTAGAGTTTCTGGGTCGTTGCGGTAGAGGGCCCATTGAAGTACGTCGCGGTTGAGCCCCCTTTTGAACATTTCCAGCAGGGTGGTCTCGGACCAGTCGTTGACCTTCCCCGCGAGGGCTTTGAACTCGAGGGCGTAGTCTGGGACAGTGCGTGTGCCCTGTTTAAGTCTTTGGAGTGCGCTTTTCGCCCTCACTTTGGCTAGTGGGTCTTCGAAGTAGTTTTTCATCTCATTGATGAAGGCGGGGAAGTTGGCGAGGGCGGGGGAGCTGGACTCGTACAGTTGGACGTACCAGTCCGCCGCCCGGTCTTGTAATTTGATTGCCACAGCAGCGATCTTGTCCGCTTCGGAGTCGTAGGAGTGTCCGTGCCTCCCCATGAACTCCCTGGCGTTCGTGATAAAGAACGACAGTTTCGCGGGGTTCCCATCAAAGAAGATGGGGAAGTCCTTTGGGGCCCGGGCGTTTTGTACGGCCCTTCCTCTCGCTTCCCGGCCTGTGGTGTCATCCGCCTGGGCCGTCTGTTGACCTTCATTTGGCCCGTGGGGGTTCGGCGCTTCGCTCGGGGTGGGGACCTGTGCGGGGACGTCGTTGGGCGGCGCGGGGGGCATGAGCGACTGAAGCATGGTCCGGAGTTCCTTCAGTTGGGTCTCCATGGCCGCGAGTCTAGCCCGTGCGTCCTCGTCCACGATCCGCGCCGCCGCTGGGGCCGGTTCCGTCGGTGTGTCGGCGGGGGTGGGTTGCCGGTGGGGTTCAGTCTCTCCCGGCCGTTGGTCCGCTTCCTCCGCCATCTGCTGGGTTGCTCCATCATCCTCCTCCGTGCTTACCGCCGTTGGGCTGTCGCTCCACGCCCGTTGCTGGGGTGCGATGTGGGGCGCGGGGTTCTCCGCTGGTTTCGGGAGGTATGTTGCTCCCTCCCGTGGTCGGGTTGCCTCCGTCGCCATCTCCCCTTGGGGTTGGAGCTGAGGCTCGGGTTGGGTCGAGTGGGCGTCCATGGCTCCGGGAGTCCGCGGTGCCTCTGGCCTCGGTCGGTCCTCCTCTGCTTCTTGCCGTGCGGCTCGCCCTCCTTGTCCGCGACGCGCCGGCCTCATCTTCCTGGTCTTCTCGCCGTCTACTCCTCCCGCGGCTCGTTGTCGTCCGGTGGGGCTCGGCGAGGCTGAGTTTATGACTCTCAGCTTATGTCATGCGCTGCCTACCTCCAAATAATACTCAGATGCTGATTCTGTGGAACAGGCTCTGATTTATTCGCAGTGCAGGTACAGTATAGGAAAAAAGCTGAGAGTGACAGGAGCGCGCCAGTGCGGGGTTTAAATACCCCGCGCCGGTCAGCGCCTCCTCACTCGCGGTTAAGTCACCCCCCTTTGTCCAACACGTCGTCCTGCCGGTAGGTGAGAGGTTGCGAGGCCCCGCTGGCGTTCCGGGATCGCCCATCATCGGTTTCTCTATTCCTCCGGTGATTGCTGTCAGCTGGGTGATCTCCGTTGCGTTAGCGCTAACAGCTTGGGTGTGCCTCGCGATCCGTTTAGCCATTGTTTCTTGTCCTTCAGTCTTTGTGAGTTGATGGCTACTTATCTTGAGCCCCTTCCCCTGTTTCCTTGTTATTGTCATGTGTGCCATTGCGCTGATGTCTTCAGCTCAACGGCACTCATGACACTAAGCTATTGAGAATGATAAGCATAGCACAATCGTTGAAGGTCCGTACATCACAAAATTCAAGAAATTTGTTTATAACCAACCTTTAGCCAAATGGCTGAGAAAGTTAATCAATCACTTTGCCTTCTCCCAAATGGAATGCAAGAAATGCATGAAAACTGAGGTACAATCCTCTATCATCCCAGAATGTATATATAATTTTGGATAAAGGAGGTACACTATCCATTCACATAATATGGATTTTTTTTAATGAATTTTGAGATTTTGGGCAAGTCCTTATAGGAGTCAGGACAGGAGTGTTGATTTATTTGTACCTCGGATAAAGAGCAGGGCTACATTTGATCAAATAGAAATCTAAATTTGCCATGTGGAAGTTGAGGGGCTGATTTTCCTTCATCACAAATCACAAACTACAGGGTGAAACCATAGGAGTTATTTCAATATTTATTTTCCATTTAATTTCCCTCTTGAGCAAAGAGGCTGAGCAATTCCAATCTTCCCCCCACCTGGAAGTTAGTGGAGGGGATGGCAGGTCGAGGCCTCCCTGGGTGGGGAGGGGGTGGCAGCAGGAACTGCCAGGCAGCGACCAAAGGCTGGAAGAGAGTCCAATCTCAACAGACCCAGGAGGCTTCTGGGAGAGGATCACTGCAATTCCCAAAGTTTTGGTTTCTTGGCTCTTCCCGGCGGTAGTGAGGGAGTGTCAGGATTAAGGGAATTGAATATGTATTAATATAGAATGGATGACAAATGAGCATCATATAGAAACAAATTTAACTGAGGAAAGATGGTGGTATTCAGAGAACCAATTGGGAATGAACTGAAATATTCATCATGGATGAAATGTAGGTAATGAGTCCCTATTTCTACCTCTCAAGAAATTTTAACATTTTTATAAAAAAAAAAAAAAGCTTCTTAATACATCCTCTTGCCCTAATATTTCCTTCTTGTACCTGTCATGGGTTCCTTTTAAACTATCCCCAATTTGATTGCCTCAGGCTCAAAAGATCCCCCCAAAGCAGCAGAACTGATGACATTTGGAGTTTTTGTATTAATTCATTTCATTTCATTCATTCATTTCCTGTCCTGCCTTTATTTTTATTTTATTTTTTTTGTTAATAACTCAAGGCAGCGATTATTCCAAATACTCCCTCCTCCTATTTTCCCTACAACAGCAACCCTGGGAGGCGGGTTGGGCTGAGAGAGAACGACAGGCCCACGGTCACCCAGCTGGCTGTCAGGCCTCAGGCGGGGTGAGAGCTCACAGCCTCCTGGACTCTAGTCCGTTTCCTTAATGACTAGACCAGTCTGGCTCTCCCTGTATGGGGTGGGGTGATGTTTTATTTTAAACAAACAATCAAAACATATCTAAATACAAAAGTGAAACTTACAAATTTCTATGTGAGTGTTCTCCAGGGCTCAAAATGAATATCCTATCTTATATCCTATATTACCAAAGAGACAATATCATAGAGTGTTACCTATTATTACTTTGCTATACTCTATAATATTATTTTTACGCTATACTATTGATTGAATCAACTTGGAGAGTGGCTCTAAAGAAGGGACAGTTTTTGCCGGGCTTCAGACTCACTTCCTCTCACTTAGTCTCCTGCACATTAATAAACTGCCATGTCCTCTGGCTTCAGGCTGCTCATTTGCAGATACAGCTGGCTGTGAGAATTGTCCCTGGAGATGGTGAAACGTCCCTTCACTTTGTCCAAGTAGTAGGTTTCTCCATCATACTTTTCTATTGCAACCCATTCCAGCCCTTTTCCAGGGGCCTGTCTCACCCAGTGCATGTAGGAGCTGCTGAAGTTGAAACCAGAGGCTTGGCAGGAGAGATGGAGGGACTCTCCAGGCCTTCTGACGTCCCCTCCAGACTCCACCAACTGGACCTCAGACTGAATTCCTAAAATAAACAGTTGTTTCAATAAGCTCTCCTGAATTTAAGAATTAAAATGGAAAGAAACTCTGTGTAGATGGAATAATTACCTCTGAGGACTGCTAGTAAAGACACCAAGTTTAGCCACAGGATCATTTTTGTTCCATCTAACAAATGGAGGGTAATTGTCATGAGTACTGATGGTGAGCAGGAGTGGTCCCTATCCAGGGGGGAAAACACATGTGTAGTACTGAGGAGTTAAGCAGCCATTCAAAGAGACATGGATCAGACCCGCCTTAACTTTTGGGGATTATCTGTCTGGGTTTTTCTTACGCTTCTTCAGTATGTTAGGATTTTCTGTCCAATGTAGCAGTAATGAAACACTAGAGACCTTTCCCTTGTCTCAGCATGGTTCCTGACTGTTAGGACATAAATCCCATCAAACTCTTTACTCCAATTGAAAGAGGGAGGAACAAAAAAAAAAAAAAAAAAAGGAAGAGACTTTTGGGAAAATGTCTTCGGAAAACCAGGAAATACGGCAAGCCATCCAACAGCTGGCAGCAGCATTGCAACAGCATCAACAACAAGTAGATCTCCAGATCAACACATTACAAGCAGCCTTCCAAGAATTTAAGCAGCTCTTTGCATCCCAGCCTCTTTTGAAGCATCCTGATCCCACAAAGCAATTCATAATGCATTCAGATGCTTCAGATTTAGCTATCGCTGCTGTGTTATTGCAATATACTAACAGCACAGAGAATACATTGCTCCCTTGGGCATTTTTCTCCCGCACACTCTCACCAGCAGAGAGAAACTGTGATGTTTTTAACAAGGAGTTGCTAGCAATTAAAGCAGCATTTCAAGAGTGGAGGCACTGGCTAGAAGGTGCAACCTTTCCTGTGAAAGTTTGCACCAATCATAAGAATTTACAGCTTCTACAAAACACCAGATCCCTCACCCCAAGCCAAATCAGATGGAGCCAGTTTTTATCCCATTTCAATTTCGTTATTTCTTATGTTCCCAGGGTGCAGAACTGTTTGGCAGATGCCCTGTCTCGATCCATTCAATTAACCCCTGCTACTCACCAGTGGGAGCAGGCCACTATATTACAGCCTCACAACTTTCAGCGGTCTATGAAGGGGAACCAGACAGAGATTTTAGCAGCAGGCAGACAAGCAGAGGACCTATTTACAAGAGTCAGAGCAAAGCAGCAACAGGACCCGTAAGCCAGGGCCAGGATGGATGACCTCCAGAGGGGCCCGCAAGACACTGCCTCCCCATTTAATGTGGAGGCAGGAATCCTCTGGTGTAGCGTGCAATTATCCATTCCCCCCTCATTGAGGGAAGAAGTACTGAGACTTTGACATGACCATCAAACGGCAGGTCATGGAGTTGTTTCCAAATTTCTCCATAGAGCTCTGAGTGACTACTGGTGGCCTAAGATGACTGCAGACATAAAGGGCTACGTGGCTTCTTGTCATACCAGTAGATGAGCCAAGCCTCTCTCAGGGAAGTCCACAGGACTCTTGCAACCCCTACCCAACTCCAGTAGGCCTTGGGATACAATTTCCATGGATTTCTCAAACTGATTTACCCCCGGTCCAGGGGCTAACTTCCATACTAGTGGTGGTGGAACTTTTCACTAAAATGGCACATTTTATTCCTTCCAAGGGCCTCCCATCTGCGCAAGCCACAGCACAGTTGTTTATGGATCATGTTTTTGTTGCAGATGCTGGGAAAGCCTTTAGCCCAGGAGAGGTCAAAAAAGTCACACACCAAGCATTTCTATAAAAATTATTTACAGAAAGCAAAAACAAAAGCAAAAACATATTTAAAGGACTTAGCTCTCATTGAGAGCTACCTGGCTTGCTACATGCCGGCAGAGAGAAAAAAAAGAAGTGAGAAGACAAGTCCGGGCAGGTCCTCCCCCCAGGCTATTTTGCATGAAGCACGTGAGAGGAGACAATCACTTGCAACCTTTTCACCCAGCCAAATGATTAGGTATAAAAGTAGCTTAATCTGTTAGTAGGGAAACCTTAACACTCCCCTTTTTACACTACAGATTAAGATGCAAACCAATCTTCTCTGACTTTATATGTCTTTCCATTCACATTACCATTATCTCCCCTTTGGTTTAACAGAAAGTTACCATTTTTCTTCCTGTGTTTTTCCAAACCTAGGTAATTGGTCACAACTCCAAGGCTTTTTAATATGAAATGGCTTTTTATGCAGGCTTCAAAATCAAGCCTTTGTTTTTCTGTTGATGTGAATAGCAGCAAATCATCAACATAAATGCACAGATACATACAGCCTTGTTTGTCGTCCTTCATATATACACAGGGATCTGCTTTTCCTTTTTCAAAACCAAAATTCTGCAGTTTTTCATCTACTTTTTGGTTCCAGGATCTAGCAGCTTGTTTTAACCCATAGACTGACTTCTGCAGTTCACAGACTAGATTCTCCCCTTTTTCATAGCCAGGGGGTTGCTGCATGTATAATCTGTGGTCTAAATCACCATAAAGAAATGCAGTTTGAATGTCATAGTGGTTAACTGACATTCCCTTGAGTGCAGCAACTTTTAACAGTAATCTAATTGATTCACCTTTAGTAACTGGTGCAAAAGTCTTGTCAAAGTCTAAATCTTTCCTTTGAGTGAACCCTTTTGCAACCAACCTTGCTTTATATTTTTGGATTTTGCCATCAGCATCCCTTTTCAGTTTGAAAACCCACCTACAACCCAGACAGCGTTCATTGGGAGGTAGATTTACCAGTTTCCATGTTTTATTTTCTTTCAAGGATGCTAATTCCTGTTGCATGGCAGAATGCCAATTTTGTGCAATCTCAGGTGGTAAAGCATTCACTTGTTCTAAAGACTCAGGTTCTGTGAATATGTGAAAAGCCTTTACTGTTTCAGCCTGAAAACATGATGGAGGAACACCTTTATTACTCCTCTGAGATCTGCGAGGTAATACAGGGCTTAAATTTTGACTCCTATCACTTTCCTGAGAAGCATCTATCTCATCAGACAGATCTTCAATTTGCTTTTCTGGTTTAATGTCCTCATCAGGCAAAAGATCACCATCAGCAAGTCCTTGCTGTTCTCTTGTGGTGGTCAGTTCAACTGGAGAGCTAGAATTTAATCTCCCCCAGTTTTGTTCAGCAAAAGAAGCGCTTTTGCTAATTAATTTCTCTCCCATTATGAACCTGTAGCTCCTCTGGCTTTGTTCATAGCCAACAAAGATGGCTTTCTTTGTTGTGGGGCCTCCTTTCCTTCTCTGCTGTTTTGGAATGTGAACCCACGCAGTGCTACCAAACACTCTAAGATGGCTTACCTTTGGTTTCACACCATAAAACAAATGGAATGGAGTGTCCTGAATCATAGAGTTATACAACCTGTTCTGTACATAACAAGCAGTCGATAAAGCTTCTCCCCAGAACTTAAAACATAATCGTGAATCTTTTAACATGCATTCCATCGCATTTTGCAAGGTTCTGCCCTTTCTTTCAGCAACACCATTTTGCTGAGGGGTGTACGGGTTAGAAAGAATTTGTTCTATCCCCTTTTCCACTAGGAACCTTCTGAATTTGTGAGAAAGGTATTCTCCTCCTCTATCACATTGGAGTGCAGATACAGGCCTAGGGAATTTTCCATTTGCCCATGTCACAAAACTTTTAAATTTCTCAAATGCCTCATCTTTATGTTTTAAGATGTAGATAAATGTGTATCTTGAGAAATCATCAATGATGGTCATTGCATACCTTGCTTGTCCAAGACTTGGAGCAAAAGGACCAATAATATCAGTGTACAATTTCCAAAGGTCTAGTTGTAACTCTGTCACTGTGCTTACTCACAGGAGCTTTCAGTGTTTTGCATTCTTTGCAAACTACACAATCTAAGTATTTGTCACAGGGTTTTATCTTTAGGTCAGCACACAGCTGTGGCATTTGTGCTATATACTTGAAATTAGCATGACCAAATCTCCTGTGCATCAGGTGTACACATTGGTCATGATATGGTGTGTTGCCAACTGCAGCCTTGCAGCTTGGCTTCCTTGCATTTTGCACAATGTACAAGGAGTCTTTTAACATACCAGTAGCACACAATTTCCCATTTTTACGTATCTCACAACCATTTTTCTTAAATGTTATGATATACCCTGTTGCAGCCAATTGTGCCACAGATAAAAGGTTTGATTGTAAATTTGGCACATACAACACACCTTTTACAGTTTCTCCTAAGCAGGATAAATACAAGTCACCTTGTCCCATAATTTTGGTCACAGACCCATCAGCCAAAGATACACTTTGTCTTTCAGTTTTAGACAGTGACACAAAAGAGCTTTTACAATTACATAAATGACAACTGGCCCCAGAATCTAACACCCATACATCAGAATTACCCTTCTCAGCAACCTGTGCAATTTGGGTTGTCTGAAGAGCCTTCTTCTGTGTTGCCCTTGTGTTCTTCTGCTCTGTCTTTCTACCCTTGGGTCTCATGGCACAGTCTCTTTGCAAATGTCCAGCTGAACCACAAGTGAAGCATCGCTGGCTTGCTAGTGCTGTGGCCTCAGGTTCCTTTTCCTTCTTTTCCCTCATTTTCTGGTCTTGCAGCTTTCCAGAAGAGATGGGGGGGGATCTTTCCTCTCTCTTCTCCCATTCAGCGAGTAAGCGCTGTGTAACATACGATGGGGTGAGGTCTGCTTCAGGCATAGCCTCCAGGGTACAAATCAGCGTGTCCCATGTTGCATTTAGTGAGGACAGGAGGATATATGATTTTGTGAGAGGTGTAAATTCCATTCCTCTCTCCTGCAACTCAACAAACAGCTGCTGAATAAAATGCAGGTGCTCAGGAAGGCTATCTCCTTCTGCAAGGTAGGCTTTGTACAGCTTTTTCGTCAGAGTAACTTTACTCCCTGCTGTTGCCTTTACATATAAGTCTCTCAAAGCATCCCAAAGTTGCTTTGCAGACTGCATGCCTCGCACATGGACTAGCTGATTGTCCTCAACTCCCAAGATAATGGTGGCTCTAGCCCGCTCATCCTGTCTCAGCCATTCAGCATTGGGATTTTGGGGGGTTTGCTCACCAATTGGCAGCCAAAGATCCTCTCTGCGAAGATACATTTCCATCTTCAGGGCCCAATTCAAATAGTTGGTCTCTGATAGGCGCTCCAGAGGCATCGCTGAGGGCTGGGAGGCAGCCATGGCTTCTTCCTTCTTTTGCAAGTCACCTCAGCTAGCTTCTAAGTCCTGCAGACCGGCAGTTGCTGGAAAATCTCCAGGTGGCTCCAAAGAAAATCTTCACAGGTCTTTGCTACCTGCCTTTAAATTGTGCATGAGGTGTGGAGTTGATCTCTCTTTTCTCTCTGGGTTTTACTGGGCTGTTTACTGGGCCCATAACCTGTTGCAGATGCTGGGAAAGCCTTTAGCCCAGGAGAGGTCAAAAAAGTCACACACCAAGCATTTCTATAAAAATAATTTATTTACAGAAAGCAAAAACAAAAGCAAAAACATATTTAAAGGACTTAGCTCTCATTGAGAGCTACCTGGCTTGCTACATGCCGGCAGAGAGAAAAAAAAGAAGTGAGAAGACAAGTCCGGGCAGGTCCTCCCCCCAGGCTATTTTGCATGAAGCACGTGAGAGGAGACAATCACTTGCAACCTTTTCACCCAGCCAAATGATTAGGTATAAAAGTAGCTTAATCTGTTAGTAGGGAAACCTTAACAGTTTTTAGGTATAGAGGCATGATAAATCACTTGGTGAGTGACAGAGGCCCTCAGTTGACTTCCAGGTTCTGGAGGGCCCTTTTCCAGTCATTATGGGTCCAGATCCACCTATCATCATCGCATCATCCAGGTAGTAATGGGCAAGCTGAGAAAATTAACCAATGGTTACAGCAGTATCGCAGGTGTTACACCACTTATCAGCAAGACAATTGGCCAGCCCTGCTCCCCATGGCCGAATTTACTTCTAACAGCTCTGTGCAATCCTCTACCAAGATGTCTCCCTTCCAAGCACTCTACGGGGTTAACCCTCGGGTGTTGCCCACCTCCTCCCAGCAGGGAACTGTTCCAGCCACGGCTGATTTTCTTAAAGAGCAACAAGCTGCACAGGAGTTGTTAAAGGAGCAGCTGAACAGGGCAAAGAGTGCTTACAAGAGAGCTGCAGATGCTCACAGACAAGAGGGGCCAGTGATTGCAGTAGGAGTCAAAGTGTGGCTCTCTACCAAGTTTTTGACCTCTACCAGGCCCTCCAAGAAGTTGGACTCTAAGTTTGTGGGCCCTTTCACTGTGGTGCAGCAGATAAATCCAATGGCTTATCGCTTAAAGCTGCCAGCATCCATGAAAATTCATCCAGGCTTTCACAGAGCCTTGCTAGTCAAAGACCCTCCCGCAAGTACCTTACGATCAAAAATGCCCCCCCACCTCCAGTAAATGTGGAGGGGGGGGAGGAATATGAAGTGGAGGAAATTCTGGACTATAGGAGGAGGAGAAGGGGAATCCAATATTTAATACACTGGAAAGGGTACCCCGAGGAAGAGCGCACATGGGAAAATGCCAGAGATGTGCATACACCAGCGCTGGTTCATTGATTCCATCAGCTTTTCCCTCACAAAAACAAGCCTCGCACTCTACCAGAGATTCCTCACTTGTCTGAGCAAGCAGAGGAATCCCAAGCAGAGGAGTTCGTAAGTTGGCACCCCCACCCCCGCCAGAGGCTCTGAGGCCAGGGAGAGAGGAGGAGGGGGAGCTGCAGCCCTCCACCTCCGGCTTGCATTTCCCAAGGGGGAGGGGGGCAGAATCTTCTAATTATCTAGCTATTTTCCAGCAGCAGCCACCTGGGCCAGAAGCGTTATGAGACCTAGAGAGCAGCATTGATTGGTCCTTGGAGCAGTTTTCCTTTGAAGAATTTCCATCGTTGCCCAGTTCCCATGGTAGCTTGGAGGGGGAGATGGACTCTCATGAGACCCTGGAGGGAGGAAGGAACTCTGGAAGGGAGGGGGCTGAAATGGAATGTGAGTCTGGAGGGGAGGGTGATGTCATGAGTACTGATGGCGAGCAGGAGGGGGCCCCTATCCAGGGGGGGAAACGCATACGTAGTACTGAGGAATTAAGCAGCCATTCAAAGAGACACAGATCAGACCTGCCTTAACTTTTGGGGTTTATCTATGTCCTAACTACCAGGAAACACACTGAGACAATGACTTGGTCTCTAATATTTATTACTAGTACTTAACAAGAATCCTAACAAACTGAGGAAGCGTGGGAAAAACCCAGCCATATAAACCCCAAAGGTTAAGGCGGTCCCAATCTGTGTCTCTTTGAATGGCTGAACAGTTCCTCAGTGCTACGCATGCGCTTGACAGTCTGGGTGGGAGCCCCCTGCTCGCCATCCTTACTCATGACAATCTGTCTGGGTTTTTCCCACGCTTCTTCAGTTTGTTAGGATTTTCTGTCTAATGTAGCAGTCATAAAACACTAGAGACCTATTCCTTGTCTCAGCCTGGTTCCTGGCTGTTACGACAGGAATTGACAGGAAAGGATTCAGGAAAGTGCACCAACTTTGTGTTGGTGGGTGTAGCCTGAAAGGAGAACCATGGGGCTCCTTTAAAGGGGAAATTGTTTGATGATTTGCATATCTGTTGGGGTAAAAGAGCCCCTCATGGCACTGATCTCATAGATCTCTGTGCACATACCTTACAGGGGTGATTTTCACATAGTTTTCTAGTGCTAGGAAAAGTTCAGGAAAACTGTTGTTCTTCTTGTTTTACACTGAGGACGTAGGAGAAAGGGGAGGTTTACCTTAGAGTAATTAAAACAAAGACTTGAAAGTTTTCACCACTTTTCAAAAGTGATTCAGGGTAAGAGAGAATGAACATGCACTAAGAATTTTTGAAAGAGAAATGAACAGAGCAGCGCATCTGAGTTCAGGAAAATTTTTACATTTCGCCTTAACGACGCCCTTCTGTAGAAACCCAAAAGGACTGTACACCGACCAAGCCACGAGGCACAATTCTTAAGTCAGAGTTTAATCAGAGAAATCAGAGGAAGAGAAGAAAAAGGTTGAGCCAATAGGGTGTTCTTTCTTAATTAGATCACTTGCAACCTTCCCTTCTGGCTTCCCCATTGACTTTCTGGGGAAGCAAGC
This sequence comes from Candoia aspera, assembly GCF_035149785.1. NCBI lineage: Eukaryota > Metazoa > Chordata > Lepidosauria > Squamata > Candoiidae > Candoia > Candoia aspera. The sequence continues at coordinate 111,610,168 of NC_086156.1, read as the reverse complement.
AGAGAAGATTGCAGATGGCGATCACGTGATCGCAGCCCCCTAGCAACAATATGTAAATGCGAGCTGGATGCTGAGGGCCCAAAATGTGGTCACATGATCATGGGGGGCGGGGGACGTTCCTGCAACGTTTCACGATGGCCAGAAGTGCTTCACTGGCCATAAAGCACCCTTTCCAAGGCCGTCATTGCTTTGAACAATCATTAAGCAATCAGTCGTTAAGTGAGGACTTCCTGTATATTCATGTGGAGGGAACAAGTAAAGTGCAACATGTAGAAAAGAACTAAACTGAGGAGGGGTGGCAATGTTGAGAACCAAAGGGGACTGAACTGCAAAATATCTCAAGAAACAATTGTTGGTAAGGAATCAATATTTCTACCTCAGCTTATATTTTAACTTCTCAAAAGGGCCCAGTTTATTCCACTGCCCTGAGATTCCCTTCATCTCCCTGTCTGAGGTTCTAACCACGGTTGGAAGGAAATCTCACCCGCTGCATTCAGAGCTGGGAATAAAAAGTGCTCAGGCCGTTGTGTGAACAGGTTGAAAGCCGATTTTCGAAGTGCTCGTACAACAACGGCAGTGGCCACAGTCTGGAATTTCCTGCCAGCCTTTACGTGGAAAATCTTTGCGGTTCTTTTGTGAAAGTCTTGGCCAGTGGATGGAAAGGGGGCGCTCTCTAGGAATTCTGGGAAGGAGCAATTCCCCGGTGTTCAGAGGGGGGGCGCTCTGTGGTGGGGCCCCTGCTGGGTCGGGGTTCCCTTTACTTAGGGCAGTTTGGCTTCCGACCGAGCTGGGATCTCTTCCTGTTTGGCGCTGCTAGATCGGAAGGTGAACTTTCTGGAGAAGGAATCTTTTGTGGAGATCTCTTCGGCCTAGGAAGAATGTTGACCTGAATGGGTCCTTTTATGTGAAAGATCTCTGGCCAAGTCTGAAAGGGATCTTTTTTCAGAACAGCTGGGTGCTTCCTGTTCCCTTTTCACCTTTTGCCATGCTTAGGAAGGGAAATCTGTATGGCGGGAAAAGGAGCATTTGGGGCAGAAAGTAAGGAGGAAGAGAGAGATCTTGACTCCTTCTGACACCACATTACCCACCACGTCTTCCAAGATCGGCTGTGGGCTCTCACTTCATTCTGTGGAGATTTATTTGCTGCTGCTCATTCCAACTACACAAACTCAACCTTCTGTGACTGAATCAAATTGGACAGCTGCTCTAGGGAAGAGAGAGTTTTTGCCAGGCTTCAGACTCACTTCCTCCCACTGTGTCTCTCGCACAGTAATAGACTGCCGAGTCCTCTGGCTTCAGGCCGTTCATTTGCATATACAGCTGGCTTTTGGCGTTGTCCCTGGAGATGGTGAAGCGTCCCTTGACTTTGTCCGAGTAGTTAATAGTACTAGAATCGTACTTTATTTCTGCCACCCATTCCAGGCCTTTCCCATGGGCCTGTCTCACCCAGGTCATCCAATAGCTGCTGAAGTCAAATCCAGAGCCTTGGCAGGAGAGACGGAGGGACTCTCCAGGCCTTCTCACGTCCCCTCCGGACTCCACCAGCTGGGCCTCTGACAGGACACCTACAAAGAAAAGTGTTTTGGTGAAATGTCCTGTATACAAGAATTAAGATGGAAAGGACCTGAATACGATAGAAACAATTACCTCTGAGGACTGCTAGGAAGGACACCAAGTTCAGCCACAGGATCATTTTTGCTCCCTTTAATGATTGGAGGAGAATTGACAGGTAAAGATTTGGGAGACTGCACAAACTTTGTGTTGGTGGGTGAAGCCTGAAAAGAGACACCCTGGGGCTCCTTTAAAGGGGAAATTGTGGCCTGATTTACATATCACTCAGCATAAAAGAGCCCCTCAGGGCACAGAGGTATAGATGTCTTTCAACACACCTTTCACATACAGGACATAGGAGAAAGGGCAGTTTAGACTCGAATAATTAAAGCAAATCTGACAGAAGCTCCTCAATTCAGCTAAGGGTTTTAAGGTGACAGGAAGAAATCATGCCCTAAAATTTCCTTAAACAGCCACGTTAGAGCCGGACCTGGAAAGGATGGCACATTGGAGATCAGAATGGTTGCTCCATAGTTGTTCCCTTGACCGCGTTCTTTGGAAGAAATCAAAATTAAGTCAATGCAGACCAAGCCATAAGGCCCAATTTGTAAGCAACAAATGAATTTTACACAAACATCGAAGTCTGAAAGTTGGAATAAAAAAAAAATGAATGTATTGGAAGCCTGTAGGGTCTTCCGGATTAGTTTGATTTTTTACTCAGCAATTCTACGGATTACATACTGTATATTGGGAGGGGGGGAGGGGTTGGTTCCCATTTTGTATGGTGGTCTTTTGGGTTATTAGCTGCCCAGAGTTGATTCATACAGAGACTAATAAAAATGCCTCTCCTACACTTAGTCCGTGGACTGAGAAACACAAATAAATGAGTTTTCATTTCCCAAACAATTCAGTTTGTTCTATATTTAGCAAAGCACATCTGTTCCCAACTTGGATGTGGCTTCATGGTGAGGAATGTAATCTCCTGGGATGTCAAATTTCTCTGAATTGCCTTCAGTGGTCTCTCAGGAAAATGAGAGTAAAAGTAATGATGCCTCCGAAGTGAGACAAGGCCTGCAGACCCTTCCTTTGTTCCCCTCCCCCTCCCTCACCCCCACCCCACACATATGCAAAGTGATTCCGTGTGGCAATACTGCCCCCTGGTGTAAAACCTGAAGAGGGGAGGCATCTAATTAACTTCCCAAAGAGATTCTCACATCAAGAAATGGTATTTTTTTTTCATTTCTCAGAAGAAATGAAAGAGCTCCAGGGAACTGAAGCCCATCTAGGGAGTAACCCAAAACTGCTCTTTTGTTATATGACAGGAAATTCCTGTGATGGGTTATTCTATGAGATAATGTACTTTCTTTAGGTCGTCTATTCTTAATTTTTCTCCTATCATGAAATCGTGTAAAAATGAGTTGGGAAGGACCACCTCGGTTGTCTAGTACAAACCATCCCTAACTTGTGGGGAGCCAGACCCTCACTGCAGACCTCCAACCAAAAGAGTCTGTTCCAGCCAGATTAAAGCAGGTCCCCCTCATTCTTCCCTCACCATCGTTTTACTCTTGGCCGACCGGGTTGGAAGGGCTTATCATTGGTCAAAATCTTCTCTGTCCTGGTTTTGTATTCTGTCTGATAAGAGAATAATTCATAACACCTCTTGTCCTTCTTCTACCATTCATTCAGGGTGGATGACTGTGGTTTTGCTATATATGAGACTTAGAGGAAAACATATTTTTTATCCTTTTTTTAGTTTTCTTTATTTCTTCAAAATGTATTCCATTTTTCCTAGGTAAATTCCATCTCTACATACGTTGGACCATTTTTGGCTATTTTGTATGGTTCACTTAACTCAGAAGCAGTAACTGATTATAGAGTCCTCCAGAAAAAAAAGAGGTACTCGGTGCATTGACCTTCCTCTTTTCCTTGAAGGTATATTCCAGAGAGGAGCGGAGAGGAGAGGTGAGGAGAGGAGAGGAGAGGGGAATTCTTCCTTAGTTTGCAAATGTCTTTTGATAAAGAGTCACTCTCTCCATTCACATGAGAGATTTCTTTGAAACTATTTTGAAATAATGTGAGTGCTCTCTAGGGCTATTAATTAATATCCTATCTTATGTCCTATACTACTAAAGAGACAATATCATAGAGTGTTACTTATTATTACTTTGGTATACTCTATAATATTACTTTTACAGTATACTATTGACTGAATCAACTTGGAGAGCGGCTCTACAGAAGGGACGGTTTTTGCCAGATTTCCGACTCACTTCCTCTCACTGTGTCCCTTGCACAGTAATAGACTGCCGTGTCCTCTGGCTTCAGGCTGCCCATTTGCAGATACAGCTGGCTGCGGGAATCATCCCTGGAGATGGTGAAGCCTCCCTTGACTTTGTCTCAATAGGCAGTGGTAGAGCCAATAATTGCTGGAAATATGCTGGCCACCCATTCCAGTCCTTTTCCAGGAGCCTGTCTCACCCAGCTCATCCAATAGCTGCTGAAGGAGAATCCAGAGGCTTGGGAGGAGAGAAGGAGGGATTCTCCAAGCCTTCTCACGTCCCCTCCAGACTCCACCAACTGGACCTCTGACTGGACACCTACAAAGAAAGGTGTTTTGGTGAAATCTCCTGTATACAAGCAGAACACATAGAAAGTACCTGATACCTGATTGGAAACAATTACCTCTGAGGACTGCTAGGAAGGACACCAAGTTCAGCCATAGGATCATTTTTGCTCCCTCGAATGAATGGAGGGAATTGACAGCAAAGGATTCGGGAAAGTGCACAAAGTTTGTGTTGGTGGGTGTAGCCTGACAAGGGAAACCATGGGGCTCCTTTAATGAGGAAATTGTTTGTTGATTTGCATATCTCTTGGGATAAAAGAGACCCTCCATTCATTGACCTATAGACTTCTTTGCACATACATTTCAAACATGATTTTCAAGTGATGTTCCAATCCTAACAACGGTCAAGACAGTGCTTTGTTTAATTGTGAGTTCATAGGCGAAAGAGCAGTTTTCCACTGGAGTAAGTAAAGTGAAATCTGACTGAAGCTCATTTCAAGAAAGGGTTTTAAGGCGAGAGAAAGAAATAATGCACTGAAAATTCCTTAAATGGCTGTGTTAGAGACTGAACGTGAAAAGAAAGACACATCTGAGTCCAGGACATTTGCTCCACAGCTGTTCCCTTTGACCATGTCCTTCGGAAGAAACTAAAAACAACTGAATGCAGACCAAACCTTAACGCACCATTATAAGCCACAGTTGAATTACAGATATGGATCCAAGTCTCAAAGCTGGAAAGTAAAAATGCCCCCAAGACACTCACTCCCTGCACTGAGAAATACAAATAAATCACTTTGCATTTTCCAAATAATTCAGTTTGTTCTACAGTACATATAAAAAGTGTACACACCCCTGTTAAAATGCCAGGTTTTTGAGATGTAAAAAAATCAGACCAAGATAAATCACTTCAGAATTTTTTCCACCTTCAGCATAACATAAAATATGTACAATTCAATTGAAAAACAAACAAATCTTTTATGGGAAAAAATAAAAATAAAGATAAAAATGAGAATAACATGATTATTTCAATTTATATAGCCATCGATCTCAATTTTACCTGACTCTAGGCACCCTACAATAAAACAAATACAAAATACATAATATAAAACAAAACAAAAAAACCCATACCAGCTGGGCATTGTCTAATGTATCTTCCTTACAAAAAAAGATGGACGGTATCCCATGCCAGGGCCCCAGAGTCAAGAACAAAGCCAGGTTTTCAAGGCCTTATGAACGTCCAACAAGGACAGGCCAATCTAATCTCAGAGGGAACGATGTTCCACTGGGTGGATGCCACGTCATAAACGGCTCTCCTTCTGGGGCCCACCATTTCTCTCTGAGGGCAATCTAATCAAACAATATATATACAAAAAAAATCATGGTAATACAAGAAGGAATCATGCTGATGGCCTCATCACACATCCAGGTAAAATATAAATGAAAGAAGATTGAATGAAAACATCAATGACCTGCATGAAAGAACTTTGAGAAGGTCTGGCCACCAAGCCCTAGAGCTAGAGTTAGCCTGAACTTCGGAACAAGCATACAAATCAGGAATTCTGATTCCTTAATCCCAATGTGTAATTCTAAAGACATTTCAGAGAGCTGAGCTTTTTCAGGAGTTTGCCATTTCCTTCTTTCAGGAATTTATTTATTTATTCATTTTCCCACTTTATTTTCTGCCCTGAGATGTCTGTTAAACAAGTCCCACACTGCTTGTGATTGAGATCCGCCCTGTCATCCTCCTTCCTGTGATGCAGACTTCTCTTTTCCATTCTGATGGGCAAATCCAACCTTCTTTCCTCAACTTGGAGAGCTGTTCTGAGGAGCAGAAGGTATCTGCTTGGCGTCAGGCTGACTTCTTTGCACTGTGTCTCTCGCACAGTAATAGACTGCTGTGTCATCAGGTCTCAGGCTGTTCATCTGCAGATACAGCTGGTTCTCGGCACTGTCCCTGGAGATGGTGAAGCGTCCCTCGACTTTATCCAAATAGTGCGTAGGAGTTGAGGAGGTGCCTATGTAGGCAACCCATTCCAGTCCTTTGCCTGGATACTGTCTCACCCAGTGCATGCCAGAACTGCTGGAGGCAAAGCCAGAAGCTTGGCAGGAGAGAAGAAGGGACTTTCCAGGCCTCCTCACGTCCCCTCCAGACTCCACCAACTGGCCCTCTGACTGGACACCTACAAAGAAAGGTGTTTTGGTGAAATCTCCTATATACAAGAATTAAGATGGAAAGGACCTGAATATGATAGAAATAATTACCTCTGAGGACTGCTAGGAAGGACACCAAGTTCAGCCACAGGATCATTTTGCTCCCTCTAATGATTGAAGGGGAATTGACAGGTGAGGATTTGGGAGACTGCACAAACTTTGTGTTGGTGGGTATAGCCTGAAAAGAGAAACCGTGGGGCTCATTTAAAGGGGAAATTTTGGCCCTATTTACATATCGCTCAGCATAAAAGAGCCCCGCAGGGCATTGAGGTATAAATGTCTTTCAACACACCTTTCACATACAGAACATAGGAGAAAGGGCTGTTTAGACTGGAATAAGTAAATCACATTCTGACAGAAACTCATTTCAAGAAAGAGACACAGAAGGCCTCTGAGAGAGGATCTCTGCAATTCCCAGTGTTTGAGTTTCTTGGCTGTGCCCAGCGGTGGGGAGGGAGTGTCAGGATTAAGGGAATTGAATATATATTGATAAATTGATATGGAAAAATGGGGAAAATTAAAACAATCTTTGCTGGGAAAGATATCCATAATCAAAATAAATGTATTACTGAAGATGCTATTTCTTTTTCAAACATTACCTACTCTAATCAATGAAATAATATTTAAAATATGGCAAAAAGATATCTCAAATTTTATTTGGCAAGGAAAAAGACAACAAATTAAATTTAAATTATTACAAGATGCTAAAGAAAGAGGAGGGTTGGGGTTACCAGATCTTAAATTGTACTTTGAAGCTTGTTGCTTTCTGTGGATAAGAGAATGGTTACCGTTAGAAAATCCAAAACTTCTACAGCGAGAGGGACATGAACTTAGATGTGGGTGGCATGCATCTATTTCAAATGAAAACGTAATAATGAACGAAGAATTGAGAAATCATAAAATTAGAAAAGTATTATTGAGGGTTTCGGATAAGTATAGCAGTAGATTATTACCAAACATACCAATGTGGATATTGCCACAAGAAGCTTTTGCAAGGAGGGAAAGTATATGTGATAAGATAAAATGGTTAAATTATAAAGATATAATCAAATATGAACAAGATACATCTATGCTAAAAACAAGAGAAGAAATAGGAGGAGAAGGACACTGGTGTCATTGGTTCACATATATGCAGTTAAATGAACGATTTAAATGAGATAAAAATTTATATAAATTTAAAAAAAGAAAAAACAGAGATCGAAAAACAGTTATATATAAATAATGAGCATATTATGCCAAAGATGTAGAAAATGTTCTTACAATTAAATCAAGAAGATGAACAGATCAAAGAGTGTATGATTAATTGGGCGAGAAATTTTGGATATAGTATTTTATTAGAGAACTGGGAGAAAATGTGGACAAAGGGATGAAAATTTACTTAGTGTTATCATTTAAAGGAAAACTTGTATAAAATGATGTTCAGGTGGAACGTAACACCACAAAAATATGCAAAATTGTATAAAAACGTTTCTAATGTATGTTGTAAATGTTCACAAAGGAAGGACCATTTTGCAAATCACTTTGCCTTCTCCCAGTTGGAATGCAAGAAATGCATGAAAACTAAGGGACAATCTTCTATCATCCCTAAATTTATATATAACTTTGGATAAAGGAGATACACTATCCATTCACATAATATGGATTTTTTAAAAAGAATTTTGAAATTTTGGGCAAGTCCTTATTGGAGTCAAGACAGGCCTGTTGAATAATTCATACCTAGGATAAGGAGCAGGGCTACATTTGATTAAATAAAATCCTAGCATTTCCTTCATCACAGATCGAAAACTACAAGGTGAGACCATAGGAGTTATTTCAATATTTATTTTCCATTTAATTTCCCTGTTGAGCAAAGAGGCTGAGCAATTCCAACCTTTCTCCCACCCAGAAGTTACTGGGGACGACGGCAGGTGGGGAGGCAATTTTCCTGAACCACCAAGAACATGACTTTCCCTGGAACTGACTTGAAACCTCCGATCTACGTTCCTTTGCTATTCTAAGTATTATAACACAACGGCATTTAGGCTACCCTTGGCCTGACGTTTTTAGGCCTTATTTTCTGGCTTCTGCCCCCTTCCTTGGTGTCAGACCACAACAAACTCTTGCAGGCCTAGCAGCATCCTGAATTTATTACTAACTTTCGACTGCTAGCAGAGGAAAATGATTTTAAACGCATTTAAACTTCCAAATGCCTATATGTGTGTGCATGCATTCATTTGTGTGTGTCTGGGTGTGTGTACATATATGTAGTACATCTATGGAGAGAGGGAGAGAGGATATATAGACACAGAAACAAATGCACATAAAGAGGGAGAGGGGAAGATCTCCGTCTCAAGAAAGAGTAAATGAAGGTTGAACTTCAACACCAATAAAAAAAATAAGAGTTCTAATTACTGAATCAATTCTGTATGTCCTGATACTTTTTGAGAGCAGAACTTGAGAACAATTTCCCTTCGCTGCTTTCAGGGGGTTAATGAGATTTGCCATTTTCTTCCTATCCAAAAGGAGAACAGATCCCTGAATGCCCAGGCCAAGATCAGCTGTTGGTCCCTCTTGGCACTCAGGCAGCTTTCTCAGGTCCCTCTCAAGTCTCCTGGGAAAATCCAGCCTTTTGCTGCTGAGCTGACTTGAGGAGCAAAGGCAGGTTTTTGCCAGGCTTCAGACTCACTTCCTCCCACTGTGTCTCTCACACAGTAATAGACTGCCGAGTCCTCCAGTTTCAGGCTGTTCATTTGCAGATAGACTTGGCTTTTGGAGTTGTCCCTGGAGATGGTGAAGCGTCCCTTCACTTTGTCCGAGTAGTAAGTAGTGGAAGCAGTGCTTATCCCTGCCACCCATTCCAGTCCTTTCCCTGGAGCCTGTCTCACCCAGTGCATCCAGTAGCTGCTGAACGTGAATCCGGAGCCTTGGCAGGAGACGGAGGGACTCTCCAGGCCTCCTCATGTCCCCTCCAGACTCCACCAACTGGGCCTCTGACAGGACACCTGAAATAAAAGTTGTTTTAATGAGCTCTCCTTTATGCAAGAATTAAAATGGAAAGGACCTGAATAGGAGGGAACCAATTACCTCTGAGGACTGCCAGTAAGGAAACCAAATTCAGCCACAGGATCATTTTTGCTCCCGTTAAAGATTAGAGGGGACTTGACAGGAAAGGATTCAGGAAAGGGCACAAACTTTGTGTTGGTGGGTGAGGCTGAAAAAGAGACACCCTGGGGCTCCTTTAAAGGGGAAATTGTGGCCTGATTTACATATTGCTCAGCATAAAAGAGCCCCTCGGGGCTTTGAGGTATAGATGTCTTTCCACACACCTTCCACACATGGGACATAGAAGAAAGGGCAGCTTTACACTGGAATAATTAAACCTTCTGACAGATGCTCCTCACTTAATGTAAGGGTTTTAAGGTGACAGAAAGAAATCAAGCATTGAAATTTCCTCAAAAAGCCATGCTACAGTCCGGAAATAAAGAGGATGGCACATGGGAGTTCCAAGTGGTTGCTCCACAGTTTTTCCCTTGACCACGTTCTTTGGAAGAAACCCAAATCAAGTGATTGCAGACCAAGCCAAAAGGCCCAATTAATAGGCCACAGATCAATTTTACATACACAACCAAGTCTCAAAGTTGGAATATAAATCGTTGGAAGCCTGTATGATGTTTCTTAATGGATTGGTTTTTAACTTTGCAGCCATACCGATTACAAATATTGCAAGGTTTTTGGGTTGCCATTTTTATGGTCTTCTTATCTGTTATTACCTGCCCAGAGTTAATTCATACTAAGACTCAAAAAAAACCCTCTCCTACACTTATTCCATGGACTGAGAAACACAAATAAATGACTTTTCATTTTCCAAACACTTCAGTTTGTTCTATATTTAGCAAAGCACATCTGTTCTCAACTCGGATGTCGCTTCATGGTGAGGAATGTAATCTCCTGGGATGTTAAATTTCTTTGATTTGCCTTCAGTGGTCTCTCAGGAAAATGAGAGTAAATATAATGATGCCTCCGAAGTGAGACAAGGCCTGTAGACCCTTCCTTTATTCCCCTCCCCCTCCCCCACCCCACACATATGGAAAGTGATTCCGTGTGGCAACACTGCCCCCTGGTGGAAAACCTGAGGAGGGGAGGCATCTACTTAACTTTCCAGAGAGATTCTTCCATTAAGAAATGGTAATTAGGGCTCAGAAGAAATGAAAGATCTCCAGGGAACTTAAGCCGGTGTAGGGAGAAATCCTAATTTTTTGTTACATAATAGGAAATTCCTTTTGATGGCTTATTCTATCAGATACTGTATTTTCTTGAGGTTGTGTATTCTTATTTTTTTTTTCTCCCCTAAATGTCATGAATACAAATGTACATTGTATTACATAAAAATCTAGCATTGCCATGTGGAAGTTGTGGGGTTGATTTTCATAAATCACAGATCAAAAACTACAAGGTGAGACCATTAGAGTTGTTTCAATATTTTTTTCCATTTTACTTTCCTGTTGAGCAAAAAGGCAGACCAATTCCAATCTTCCCCCCACCCGGAAGTTAGTGGAGGGGATGGCAGGTTGAGGTATCCCTGGGTGGGGAGGGGGTGGCAGCAGGACCTGCCAGGCAGCTAACAAAGGCTGGAAGAGAGTCCAATCTCAACAGACCCAGGAGGCTTCTGGGAGAGGATCTCTGCAATTCCCAAAGTTTTGATTTCTTGACTCTACCCAGCATTAGGGAGGGAGTGTCAGGATTAAGGGAATTGAATATATATTAACATAGAAGGAATGGGAAACGAGCATCAGGTAGAAAATAGTTTAACTGAGGAGAGATGGCAGTATTCAGAGAAACAAATGGGAATGAACTGAAATATTCATCAACGAAGAAATATAGGTACTGAATCCCTATTTGTTCCTCTCATGAAATTTAAACTTTATTTTTCTTATTTTTAAACTTCCTAGTATATTCTCCTGCCCCAATACTTCCTTTTTTCCTTGTCATGGTTCCATTTAATTTATACCCAATTTGATTGCCTCAGGCTCAAAAGATCAGCCCAAAGCAGCAGACCCCAAGACAACTGGAGTTTTCGTATCTCCCTATGAGGGTTGGGGAGATGTTTTCTTTTAAACAAAGAAAAAATATATATCTACAGTAGAAATGTGAAACTCCTCCAGACAGTTGCTCCTCATGGGAAGACCACAACACAGCAGTCTCCAGCAGGTTTAGCCCTCTGGGAGACAAGGGAGTAGCCATCTTTTTGCTCTAGCCACAGATGACACCTTTGAAAGGACACCAAGTGCCCCCTAGTGTAACATTGGTCATCGTTACTGATGGTGTAAGGGTCCAGATGCATCTGAAATAAGAGTTTGAAATTAATTATCAGAACCCTCCCCATCGGAAAATGTTATTTATTTATTTATTTATTTGGTTATTAATTTTGTTATTTATCAAATTATCAGTTTAACTTTATCAAGTGACTCTGGGCAGCATAGAACACAGTGTAAGAATATTTAATAAATGCTAAACAATTGTTTTAATTATTAAAAACATTTAAAACTATAGAAAACTAAAAAAAAGGAATATTAGGGGAAAATATATGAATAAGATTGGAGCCATAAAATGCCTTTGTTTTGAATTCTTCTTAAAAATGATAGGATGGGTCTTTGAAGCTTGGACACTAGAGGGAACTTGGAGGAACTCAACATTACAACGAAGGAATATGAAGTGTAGGTGTGTGGAAGCAAAGGAATGAACTTACCGATTCAACACAAATGAAGTACAATAAAAGAGACATCAAGAGCTATCTGTGAAATTTACATTTTCAGAAATTTTCAGGAAAACAAATGGCAGATTGAAATCCAAAAGAGGGGAGGGACTGTGCTCCCTCAACATCTTGGCACCCCTCCTTGGAGCTTACTGCAATGTGTCTCTGTACTACGGCATAACTTCGAAATGTGGAACATGTGATTAATCCTTACGAATGACCAAAGGTGCCTTTTCTTCAGGTTAAATAAAGCTTTGCATGGCAGGTCTCTGCCAATTTAGAACACTGCTGTCCTAACAGTCAGGAAACACGCTGAGATGATGGTTAATTCTCTATTGTTATTGCTGCTAATTAGACAGAATCCTAACAAACTGAAAAAGCGTGGGAAAAACCCAGACAGATAAACCCCAAAAGTTAAGGCGGGTCTGATCTGTGTCTCTTTGAATGACTGCTTACTTCCTCAGTACTACGCATGCGTTTTGCCACCTGGATAGGGGCCCCCTCCTGCTTGCCATCAGTACTCACAACATCACCCTCCCCTCCAGATTCACATTCCATTTCAGCCCCCTCCCTTCCCGAAGATGGATAAGAGGCCATGTCCCTTGCCAAGCTCCCATGGGAACTGGCAACAATGGACAGTCTTCAAAGGAAAACTCCAAGGACGAAGTTGGGCTGCTCTCCAGGTCTAATAACACTTCCGGCCCAGGTGGCTGCATCTGGAAGATAGCTAGATGATTAGAAGTTTCTTCCCCCCTCCCCTCTGGGAACTGGAAGGCTGATGTGGAGGGCCATGGTTCCCCCCCATCCTGCCGCTCCGGCCTCTGAGGTTCAGGCAGGGTTTGAAAATGCAAACTTATGAACTCCACTGCTTGGGATTCCTCTGCTTGCTCAGCCAAGTGAGGAATCTCTTGCAGAGTGCGAGGCTTCAGTTTGTGAGGGAAAAGCTGATGGAACTGATGAGCCAGTGCTGGTGCACGTACAACTCTGGCATTCTCCCACTGCGCTCTTCCTCAGGGTACCCTTTCCAGTGTATTAAATATTGGATGCCCCTTCCCCTCCTCCTAGAGTCCAGAATTTCCTCGACTATGTATTCTTCCTCCCCCTCCACAATTACTGGAGGTGGAGGGGTAGTTGCGATCGTAAGGCACTTGGGGGAGGATCCTTGGCTAGCAAGGCTCTCTGAAACACTGGATGGACTTTTATGGATGCTGGCAGCTGTAAACGATAAGCCACTGGATTTATCTGCTGTACCACAGTGAAAGGGCCCACAAACGTAGAGTCCAAATTCTTGGAAGGCCTGGTAGAGGTCAAAAACTTGTTAGAGAGCCACACTTTGTCTCTTACCACAATCGCAGGCCCTTCTTGACTGTGAGCATCTGCAGCTCTCTTGTAAGCTCTCTTTGCCCTGTTTAGCTGCTCCTTTAACAACTCCTATCCGGCTTGTTGCTCTTTAAGAAAATCCTCCGTGGCTGGAACAGATCCCTGTTGGGAGGAGGTGGGCAACACCTGAGGGTTAACCCCGTAGAGTGCTTGGAAGGGAGACATCTTGGTATTGCACAGAGTTGTTATAAGTAAATTCTGCCATGGGGAGCAGGGCTGGCCAATTGTCTTCCTGATGAGTGGTGTAACACCTGAGATACTGCTGTAACCATTGGTTAATTTTCTCAGCTTGCCCGTTACTAGCCGGATGATGTGATGATGAGAGGTGGATCTGTACCCCTAATGACTGGAAAAGGGCGCTCCAGAACCTGGAAGTGAACTGAGGGCCTCTGTCACTCACCAAGTGATTTACCATGCCTCTATACATAAAAACATGGTCCATGAACAACTGCGCTGTGGCTTGCGCAGATGGGAGGCCCTTGGAAGGAATAAAATGTGCCATTTTAGTGAAAAGGTCCACCACCACTAGTATGGAAGTCAGCCCCTGGACCGGGGGTAAATCAGTGATGAAATCCATGGAGATTGTATCCCAAGGCTGGCTGGGGGTGGGTAGGGCTTGCACGTGTCCTGTGGGCCTCCCTGTGAGAGGCTTGGCTAGTCTACATGTATGACAAGAAGCCACGTAGCCCTTTATGTCTGCAGACATCTTAGGCCACCAGTAGTCTCTCAGAGCTCTATGGAGAGTTTTGAAAACACCTCCATGGCCTGCTGTTTGATGGTCATGGCAAAGTCATGGGAATGAACTGAAGTATTCATTAAGGAAGAAACCTAGGTAATGAATCCCTATTTGTACCTCTCAAGACATTTTAACATTTTATATATACATACATACATACATACATACATACATACATACATATATATATATATAGCTTCCTAATACATCCTCTTGCCCTAATATTTCCTTCTTGAACCTGTCATGGGTTCTTTTTAAACTATCCCCAAGTTGATTGCCTCAGGCTCAAAAGATCCCCCCAAAGCAGCAGATCCTATGACAATTGGAGTTTTTAACTTAATTCATTTCATTCATTCATTTTCTACCCTGCCTATATTTTTAGTTTTTTTTTTGTTAATAACTCAAGGCCAAATACTCCCTCCTCCTCCTATTTTCCCTACAACAGCAACCCTGTGAGGCGGGTTGGGCTGAGAGATAGCGACTGGCCCACGGTCACCCAGCTGGCTGTCAGGCCTCAGGCGGGGCGAGAACTCACGGCCTCCTGGATTCTAGCCTGTTTCCTTAACCACTAGACCAGCCAGGCTCTCCCTGTATGGGGTGGGGTGATGTTTTATTTTAAACAAACAATCAAAACATATCTAAATTACAAAAGTGAAACTTTCAAATTTCTATGTGAGTGTTCTCCAGGACTAAAAATTAATATCCTAACTTATATCCTATATTACTAAAGAGACAATATCATAGAGTGTTACCTATTATTACTTTGTTATATTCTATAATATTACTTTTACGCTATACTATTGACTGAATCAACTTGGAGAGCGGCTCTAAAGAAGGGATGGTTATTTTCCAGGTTTCAGATTCACTTCCTTTCACTTTGTCTCCTGCAAAGTAATAGACTGCCGTGTCCTCTGGCTTCAGGCTGTTCATCTGCAGATAGACTTGGCTTTTGGAGTTGTCCCTGGAGATGGTGAAGCATCCCTTGACTTTGTCCGAGTAGTAAGTGTCAGATGTACCCATTGCTGCAACCCATTCCAGCCCTTTTCCAGGGGCCTGTCTCACCCAGTGCATGGGATAGCTGCCACAGTTGAACCCAGAGGCTTGGCAGGTGAGGCAGAGGGACTCTCCAGGCCTTCTCACGTCCCCTCCAGACTCCACCAGCTGGGCCTCTGACAGGACACCTAAAATAAATGTTATTTTAATGAGCTCTCCTTTATGCAAGAATTAAAATGGAAAGAACCTGAATAGGAGGGAACCAATTACCTCTGAGGACTGCTAGGAAGGAAACCAAATTCAGCCACAGGATCATTTTTGCTCCCGTTAAAGAATAGAGGGGACTTGATAGGAAAGGATTCAGGAGAGGGCACAAACTTTGTCTTGGTGGGAGTAGCCTGAAAAGAGACACCCTGGGGCTCCTTTAAAGGGGAAATTGTGGCCTGATTTACATATTGCTCAGCATAAAAAAGCCCCTCGGGGCATTGAGGTATAGATTTAGTTCAACACACCTTTCACACATGGGATGTAGAAGAAAGGGCAGCTTTACACTGGAGTAAGCTTCTGTCAGAAGCTCCTCCTTTTAAGTAAGGGTGTTAAGGTGACAGGAAGAAATCAGGCATTGAAATTTCCTCAAATAGCCATGTTACAGTCCGCAAATAAAGAGGATGGCACATCAGAGTTCAAAATGGTTGCTCCACAGTTGTTCCCTTGACCACGTTCTTTGGAAGAAACCCAAATCAAGTGATTGCAGACCAAGCCAAAAGGCCCAATTTGTAAGCAACAATTGAATTTTACACAAACATCGAAGTCTGAAAGTTTGAATAAAAAAAAAATGAATGTATTGGAAGCCTGTAGGTTGTTCCGGATTAGTTTGTTTTTTTACTCGGCAATTCTACGGATTACATACTGTATATTGGGGGCGGGGGGTTGGTTCCCATTTTGTATGGTCTTCTTATGTGTTATTAGCTGCCCAGAGTTGATTCATACAAAGACTAATAAAAATGCCTCTCCTACACTTAGTCCGTGGGCTGAGAAACACAAATGAATGACTTTGCATTTTCCAAACAATTCAGTTTGTTTTATAATTAGCAAAGCCCATCTGTTCTTAACTCGGATGTGGGTTCATGGTGAGGAATGTAATCTCCTGGGAGCTTAAATTTCTCTGAATTGCCTTCAGTGATCTCTTAGGAAAATGAGAGTAAATATAATGATGTCTCCGAAATGAGACAAGGCCTGTAGACCTTTCCTTTCCCACTTTGGGAAAGTGCACAAACTTTGTGTTGGTTGGTCCAGCCTGACAAGGGAAACCATGGGGCTCCTTTAATGAGGAAATTGTTTGTTGATTTGCATATCTCTTGGGATAAAAGAGCCCCTCCATTCATTGACCTATAGACTTCTTTGCACATACATTTCACACATGATTTTCAAGTGATGTTCCAGTCCTAAGAACGGTCAAGAAAGTCCTTTGTTTAATTGTGAGTACATAGGCGAAAGGGCAGTTTTCCACTGGAGTAAGTGAAGTGAAATCTGACTGAGGCTCCTCATTTCAACAAAGGATTTTAAGGTGACAGAAAGAAATAATGCACTGAAATTTCCTTAAATGGCTGTGTTAGAGACTGAACGTGAAAAGAAAGACACATCTGAGTCCAGGACATTTGCTCCACAACTGTTCCCTTTGACCATGTCTTTCTGAAGAAACCAAAAACAACTGAATGCAGACGAAGCCTTAAGGCAGCATTATAAGCCACAATTGAATTACAGATACGCATCCAAGTCTCAAAGCTGGAATCAAAGAAATCACATTGGAAGCCTGAGGGTTGTCCCTTATAAATTGGGTTTTTTAACTCAGCAGTTGCATGGATTTCATATATTAAATACTTTTTTGTTTCCAATTTCATATGGTCTTCTTATCTGCCTTTAGTTGCTCTGAGTTGATTCCGCAAGATGGACAACCATAAAAAATGAGATAATAATCCTGACAGTAGTAACATTAATGCTAGTAAAAATGCCCCCAAGACACTCACTCCCTGGACTGAGAAATACAAATAAATCACTTTGCATTTTCCAAAGAATTCAGTTTGTTCTATAGTAGATATAGAAAGTCTACACACCCCTCTTAAAATGCCAGGTTTCTGAGATGTAAAAAAATCAGACCAAGATAAATCACTTCAGAATTTTTTCCACCTTCAGCATAACATAACACATGTACAATTCAATTGAAAAACAAACTGAAATATTTTAAGGGAAAAAATAAAAATAAAGATAAAAAATGAGAATAACATGATTATTTCAATTTATATAGCCATCGATCTCAATTTTACCTGACTCTAGGCACCCTACAATAAAACAAATACAAAATACATAATATAAAACAAAACAAAAAAACCCATACCAGCTGGGCATTGTCTAATGTATCTTCCTTACAAAAAAAGATGGACGGTAACCCATGCCAGGGCCCCAGAGTCAAGAACAAAGCCAGGTTTTCAAGGCCTTTTGGACTTCCAACAAGGACAGGCCAATCTAATCTCAGAGGGAATGATGTTCCACTGGGTGGATGCCACGTCATAAACGGCTCTCCTTCTGGGGCCCACCATTTCTCTCTGAGGGCAATCTAATCAAACAATATATATATAAAAAAAATCATGGTAATACAAGAAGGAATCATGCTGATGGGCTCATCACACATCCAGGTAAAATATAAATGAAAGTAGATTGAATGAAAACATAAATGACCTGTATGAAAGAACTTTGAGAAGGTCTGGCCACCTAGCCCTAGAGCTAGAGTTAGCCTGAACTTCGGAACAAGCATGCAAATCAGGAATTCTGATTCCTTAATCCCAATGTGTAATTCTAAAGAAATTTCAGAGAGCTGAGCTTTTTCAGGAGTTTGCCATTTCCTTCTTTCAGGAATTTTTTTTTTTAATTATTTATTCATTTTCCCACTTTATTTTGTGCCCTGAGATGTCTGTTAAAGAAGTCCCACACTGCTTTTGATCGAGATCCACCCTGTCATCCACTTTCCTGTGATGCAGACTTCTCTTTTCCATTCTGATGGGCAAATCCAACCTTCTTTCCTCAACTTGGAGAGCTGTTCTGAGGAGCAGGAGGTATTTGCTTGACTTCAGGCTGACTTCTTCCCACCGTGTCTCGCACAGTAATAGACTGCTGTGTCATCAGGTCTCAGGCTGTTCATTTGCAGATACAGCTGGTTCTCGGCATTGTCCCTGGAGATGGTGAAGCGTCCCTTGACTTTATCCAAATAGTGCATAGGAGTTGAGGAGGTTCCTATGTAGGCAACCCATTCCAGTCCTTTCCCTGGACACTGTCTCACCCAGTGCATGCCAGAACTGCCGAAGGCAAAGCCAGAAGCTTGGCAGGAGAGGCGGAGGGACTCTCCAGGCCTTCTCACATCCCCTCCAGACTCTAGCAGTGGGATCACTGACTGGACACCTGGAAAAAAGGTGTTTCTGTGAGCTTCCTTGCAAAGGAGGAGGAGGAGGAGGAGGAGGAGGAGGAAGGAAGGAAACTCTATAAAGATGGAAGAATTACCTTTGAGGACAACTACCAAGGATCCCAACATTAGCCAAAAGATCATTTCTGCTCCCTCTAATGAATTGAGAGGAAAGAACAGGAAGGTGTACAAGTTTGTGCTTATGAGTGTCACCTCGGAAAGGAATTTATAGGGCTCTTGGAAACCGGAAACGGTGCCTCAATTTACATATCATCTGGGATGAAAGAAACACTCACCACTTTTGTTTATTGATCACTTTCAATACCTTATAAAGTGTTTGTAAAACTTCGGAAAAACCTAAGAACAGTCAAGACAAGCCTGTTCTTTATTTCATTCATTGTGAGTATAAAGGTCAGGTTTACATCACATTAAGTAAAAGAAAGTCTTTAGGGTTAAGGCTATGGAAAGTGGGTCTAAGTAACACCGAGGAAGCATGGACCAAGAATGGTTGAAACAGACCTGTTAGAGACAGGACTTAAAAATGTGGTACATCTGAGTTCAGGAAACTTTGTTTCCTTATCCTGGTTTTGTTCTGAATAAACTCATATTAACTGCATGGAGACTGAGACATACAGCACAGTTGGCGAGCCACAGACAATGGGTCCTCCCCAAGTTGCAAGGTCAAAATCAACATGACTACATACTGTCCACTCTCTCAGTGGTTCAAGAAAGATGAGTATGATGCTTCCTACTTTGCAGAGATTTCAGAGATACACAGTTAGCAAGGCACATCTGCTCTGAACTCAGACGTGGCTTTATGGAGGCGATTGTGGTCTCTTCAGAAGTGAGAAGCGACATTCTCTGGGGGATTTTTAAACAGACCCGAAGGAAAATATCTGCCTTGGAAATGAGACCCTATTTGTGCACACAGGTTTTATTTCCTGCTGCCCCCCAGCCAATGGTATCAGTGTGACCATACTGCCCCCTGGTGTGCAAGATGACCCAGGGAGGCAAGCACTACATTCTCCAAGGAGATTTTTGTAATCTGGGGCGGGGGGGGGGGGGATGAGGTGGAGAAGAAATGAAGGATCTCCAGGAGATTGATGAGGTCTCTTGATCAATTGCAGGGGAGATCCTGGAACATACAGTTGATGTGACCCAAAAATGAGAGCCAGTTGACAGATGGGCTGTCAACTTTTCTGTTTGTCCATTAGGTGAGCCCAAAGGAGGGAAGGAAGAAGTTTTCTAATGGTAGACACTCAATGATTGTCCATCTAGAAATTTTCCACATATACCGTCCACACAGGACAACAGAAGATTAGCTGTGTTTTCATCGAGAGAGAAAATCTAAGGCACTTAACTAGTGGTTAACAGAATAGATGCATATTTTAAAATGATGACATGAAAAACTGCCTCCTTCCTCACTTTGGGGAGCCAGGCAGGATCAGGATTTATTTTTGCCATCTCCCAATCAGAGGATAAGTGATCGATGGTTATTCTCAGCTGATGTTCAGAACTGATCAGAAGAATGTTCGACCCATACAGCTGTGTTCCTCACTCCTGAAACTTCAGTCCAATGTTGGAAAACTGCCATGGATGAGTTGCACCTTTTCCTATGGAACCTCAGGTGTGTATGGACATCTTTGAGGTTCAAACCCTCTTCCACTAACTGAACTCACAGATCCTTGCGCTTGAGGCGATCAAGCACAGTGCTTTAGATTCTGGAGCTTTCCAGATTATTGCACTCAGTAATCTTTTTCTTTTTCTCTCGGGGTATCTAGAAATCGCAGTCACTTGTGAAGAAATGTTGCAGATTTCTGCTGCAGGTGGCAGATATACAGGATTATCACAGGAGAAATAACAGGAGGACTAAAGGAGTGTCAGAGAAAACGGGAACACCCAACGTGACTCCTTCTCTCAGCATGAAAAGAAAGGACCGGAGCTCCAAGCCCTTTTTTCTGTTGACTGAGGTTGATGAACATGGAGCAAAACAAGCTGCATTGTTTGCAGTGGCTTCAAGGCAGGTCCAAAAGCAGATGTGGGCAAATAGTGCTGCTAATATCAGAGGGAGAGAGAGAGATGTTCTCAAAAGTGCAGGTCATGGAAATAGGTTGAGTGACAGGTATTCTGATGAACAGTTCTGCATACAGGGATCTAATTAATCAAGGGGAGTAGATGTTCTTCCCAACGCTGGCTTATATTGCAGGGTTCAAAAGATGCTAAGTATTTTTATTTATTTTGTATGGCATAGCAGCATACAGCATTATTGCATAAAAGTTCACCGAACAATATATAAAATATGTATCAAATATAAAACGTTGGGAGAGTAGATTATTTTAAAAACATGCAACATGAATAAAGAGTAAAATCATAAAATTAAATTATGTATGAGCAGTTACTAGAGTGGCTAAGCATACGGCCAGATATCTCGATCTTTTGGCCATTGGACAGCAGTGCCATCAGACGATGAAGTTCTTGCAGGGAGCCAGGGAGCATTCGGAGAAGGCCTTCCATCGTGATGCAATGTAAAGTTTGCAGGACATTCCCACAGTCACAGTTGGAATGATTGACCAGCCCCCATTTGTGTTTCCGGTATTGGCGCCTGCCATGAGGAGTATGAATCCGGTTAAGCCCTGTACAGTTTTTCCTTGGGAGATCAAAGTCATAGGGGCAGGAAAGGGGGATACATGTTTCCAGAAGGGAAACTGCATCCACCAGGAGAGGTAAGAAAAGTAAATGGACAAACTCCATGGGTAAGTCTGTGAACTGTACCTGGGAAGGGTTTTGGCAGCTGTTTGATTGAAAGGCCAAAAAAGCAGTTTCTGGAATGACAGCAGACGCAGAATCCTAAGGTTTGAAAGAAATTAAGATGGGGATATGAAGAAGTGTGTGGGGGGAATGAGAGGGGGGTTCAGAAAGGATTGGACTGAGGAAACATCAGCCTGGATGGAATCAGAAATAGAGGTGAGGGACTGATTAATGGCAGAAAAGAAAAAAGTCTGGTTCATCCAGAAAGAATGATTTAAGGCTGAACTGCAAATTGAAGACATGAAGGAAGAATCCTAATTAATGAAGCTAAATTGTTATTGACAAAACAATTTGGAGAACGGCCCTGAGGAACAGGCAGTTTTTGCCCGGCTTCAGACTCACTTCCTCTCACTGTGTCTCCCGCAGAGTAATAGACTGCCATGTCCTCTGGCTTCAGGCTGTTCATTTGCAGATAGAGTTGGCTTTGGGAGTTGTCCCTGGAGATGGTGAAGCGTCCCTTGACTTTGTCCGAGTAGAATTGTCCACTGGAATCAGTATATATGAATGCAATCCATTCCAGCCCTTTTCCAGGAGCCTGTCTCACCCAGCTCATCCAATAGCTGCTGAAGGTGGAGCCAGCGGCCTGGCAGGAGAGACGAAGGGACGCTCCAGGTCTGCTCATGCCCCCTCCAGACTCCACCAACTGGACCTGAGACCGGACACCTAAAAAGAAAGATAGCTTAATAAGGCCTCCTGCAGGTAAACACAAAACAAGGAGGAAGAACCCCTCTGTCTGGAGGGGAAAATAATACCTCTGTGGACTGCTAATAACAACCTGAGGTTTAGCCAGGGTCTCATTTTTGCTTGCTCTAAAGATTGGAGGATTCCTACTGATGGGAAAACATTCAGAGAAGCACTCAAACTTCGAGTTCTTGAGTGTAGCAGGAGAGCAGGATGATATGGCTGCTTTGAACAGGAAGCTGTCACTGAATTTACATAGCCCTCAGGATAAAACAGCCACATGCTGCTTTGTTCTTGGGGAGTTCCTTCAACTTACATTTTAGACATGGTCTTCGAATGCTGAACAAGTCCCAACACCAGTCAAGGGAGATTTTTTTTTTTTTAATCCTTAACAAATATATGAAGTAGCAGGTCTATCTTATGGGAGGTACAGTAAAACCACGTCTTAAAGGCCATGTGTCTCATTTGAGCAGGAAACTGCTCCTGAATTTGCATAGCCTTCTGGATCAAAATGCCGGTCTCTGCTCTGACGTTCCAGATTCTCATCAAGCTTTGTAATGCAGATGAGGTTTGGATTATGAACCGGTTCTAAGCCCATCAAACAATTAAAGAAGGAGGTGCATATTTTCAGGGAAGGAAGTAAAGCATTTTCTTTCTAAAGCTTCAACTCAGAAAAGTGTTCCTAGAATCCAGACTCAAAACATAACTTGGGGATCCCCTTTGTCATTCACACTCCGACGTGTACACAGGCACTGATACAAAATTATTTAAGAGGCACATAAGAGACAGAATGGGTTCACCCATTATTGATAAGCTACCATGATTTGTTAAAGGAATCAGGGTTAATTGGATGCAGGCTAAGCTACAAGGCTGATTTCCAAAGGACAAGGATGGCATCTTTGAAGATTGCAGAGTAAAACCAAGGAATCAAGGAATTTGTAGCTTTCTCGCTGCTTGGACTTTTAAACTTTTATTTCTATTATTATTTCTATTATTTATTATTGTAATTGATATGTAATTTTTGTGGTTGTTTTAACTGATTGTTGTGAACCGCCCAGAGTCCCCCAGTGTGGGGAGATGGGGGGGGACAAATTGGATAAATAAATAAATAAATAAATCCTTTTATGGCCAAAAATTTTCTCGGGAAATCTTGAATAAATCACCTTGTGGCCTCCAAAACATTCAGTTTGCTTTATATTCAAGAAAGGAGGAGTATAGTTGACTCAGCCTTGGTTTTGTGGTGAGAAAAGAAGCTTCTCGAGGAACAGAACTGGTAAGGGACCATCTCTATGAATTTTCAAGCCACAAACCAAGAAAATAATCCACCTCAGAACTGAAGCCACATTAGGAAATCCTGGTTTCAGTGCCCTGCCCCTCCCCCCACGGGCAATGGGATTCTATGGGACGATGCTGCCCCCTGGTGGCAGGATGAGCAGAAGCAGGCCTTGCTCTCCAGGGAGATGCTTGTCTTGCCAAGAGGAAGCTGTTCTGGGAAGGCCGGGCTGAGCTCCAGGAGCTCGAAGCTGACCTAGTGGGAGAGCAAAGCTGCTCTTTCATTTCCTCATCAGAACAGGGCTTGGAAAGGTTTCTGGTCCAGAGGGCTTAGAGAGGACCATCTTCTTCTTCTCGTCCAGAGGAGATCAGGACTGCTCCAGCAGAGTTAGGCAAGGCTGCCCTGTTCTTCCTTCTTCCTAGCGTGGCTCACAGAAAAGAAGGATGGCAGCTGTTTGCTTTCTAAAGATTCCCTCTCATGCTTCTCCTTCGTTCTCTTGCCTGTGAGAATGATCCTAACTTTATCACCCTCTTTTAGTTTCCCTGGATGACTCTGGTTTTCACTAGAGTGAGATAAAAAATGACACCATTCACTTTTTTGATTTAAGGTTTAGTTTAATTTATTTTAAAAAAAACAAAACACAACTTCTCTTTCCTCTTAAATGCCCACCACTGTCCTCCCCACTGGCCTGTCTGGAGGCAAGACGTGCTTCAGACCATCCAGGGACTCCTGGCTCTGCCCAATCCCTTCCAGGCTCCCTTTTGCAGAGGCCTGTAAGGAGGGACGCTCTCCTCTCCCCCCACCCGCTTCAGCCTTCTCTTTCCCTCAAACAACCTATTTTGGTTTCAGTGCCAATGGCTCCATCTCAGCAGCTTGAATATACCCTGGGAAAATTAACCTGTATATTCAGTGAAATTTACAAATCCAGAAGTGTGGAAGAATCAATGTAGAGAGCAGTTCTGAACAAAGGCGGTTTTCCATTTGCTTCCATTTGCCTCCGACTGACTTCCTTTCCTCTAGTTCTACTCACAGCAAATATGACTGGCAGCTTAGCAAAGGTTTTGCATTTGTTCCCAGCCTCTCTCTTCCACCTCTGCCTTTTCATGTGTGTGTGTGTTTTTTTTTTCTTTTCCAGACAGAATCTTTTTCTGGTTTTGTTTTGTTTTTTTTGGTATGATTCTTCACAACTACAGTGTACCAATTCAAATGGTGGTTCATGGATGCACTTGCAGAGCGGCTCTGAGGAACAGGCAGTTTTTGCCAGGCTTCAGACTCACTTCCTCCCACTGTGTCTCCCGCACAGTAATAGACTGCCGAGTCCTCCGGCTTCAGGCTGTTCATTTGCAAATAGAGTTGGCTTTTGGAGTTGTCCCTGGAGATGGTGAAGCGTCCCTTGACTTTGTCCGAGTAGAATTTTCCACTGGAATCAATATATATGAATGCCACCCATTCCAGCCCTTTACCAGGGGCCTGTCTCACCCAGTGCATGTTGTGGCTGCTGAAGGTGAAGCCGGAGGCTTGGCAGGAGAGACAGAGGGACTCTCCAGGCCTCCTCACATCCCCACTGGACTCCACCAACTGGCCCTCTGACTGGACACCTAGAAAGAAAGGTGTTTTGGTGAAACCCCCTGTATACAAGAACAGCAAATAGAAGCAAATTCAATAGAGAGGTGAGAATTAACTCTGAGGACTGCTAGTAAGGAAACCAAATTCAGCCACAGGATCATTTTTTCCTCCCGCTAATGAATGGAGATAAAATTGACAGAAAGGATTCAGGAAAGTGCACAAACTTTGTGTTGGTGGGTGTAGTATGAAGGGGAAACGCTGGGGCTCCTTTAAAGAGGAAATGGTATCCTGATTTACATATCGCTCTGGATAAAAGTGCCCCTCAGGCCACTGGGGTAAAGATGTCTTTGTACACAGCTTTCAGATATGAATTTGAATTGATGGAAAAATCTCAGAACAATCGAGCAAGACTTTATTATTATTATCAGTATATACAAAAAAGGACAGGTTTAGATGAAAATAAGTAAAGCAAGATCTGATTAAATCTCATCTGTTGGGGAAAGCGTTTAAAGATAAGAAAAATAAAGGACGTGCTGAAAATCATTTAAACAGCCCTGTTAGAGACTGAACAGGAAAAGAAGCCCACATCTGAGTCCAGGATCTTTGCTCCACGGTTCCTCCCTTGATCATGTTCTTTGAAGAACCCCAAAACAACAGAATGTAGACCAAGCCATAAGGCACAATTTGGAAGGCAGAGTGGGATTGCACTTATAAGTCCAAGTTGCAAAATCAGAATCAAAGAAATCACAGGCAAATTAGAAATAGCTGGACCCTGTTGAGTCTTTTTTTGTTTTATTAGCTTGGTTTTTACTCAGCAGTTGGATGGATTTTAGATACTGGGGGTGCTGATGGTGGTGATTAGTTTGTATGGTGATTTCATTGGTTGCTAGCTGCCAAGGTTGATTCTGCAAGATGGGCAGCCATTGAAATTGAAATAATAATAATGGCAAGCCTCACATTAATATTAACCTGACCAAATACCCTCTCTTTGTGAGTGAGAAACATAAATCAATCACTGTTTTCCAAAGAATTCTGTTTGCTCATTACGTAGCAGTGCCCATCTGTTGTCAACTCAGACATGGCCACAGTGAACACTGCGGCTTCTCGAGATGTGGCTTTTCCTTGTGATTTTTTAGTGATCTCTTAGGAAAATAAGAGTAAATAAAATCTGGCCTCCAAAATGAGACAAAGTCTGCAGACAATTGCTTTATCCCTCTGCCCCACCCCCACCCCACACATGGGGAAAGCCATTCAGTGTGACAACACTGCCCCCTGATGTGAAATGGGAGGAGGGGAGACATCTACTTAATTTTCCCAGGAGATTCTTCTCGTCAAAAATAGGAATTACGGCGAAGAGGAAATGAAGGATCTCCAGGAGATCTAAGCAGATTTAGGGAGAAATCCGAAGCTGATCTTCCATTATATTATAGGAAATTGCTTTCGATGGGTTACTTTCTGCGAGATTGTATTTTCTGGAGACGGGGGGGGGTTTCTTCTCTTTTCTCTTAAATCTCATAAATTTATAGAACGAATTAGTTAGGGAAAACATTCTAGGTCGTCTAATAGAAACTGTCCTTGAGAGGTGGCCATCGAGGTCCTGTCTGCAGACCTGCCACCAAAAGAGACTTCTCTTCCCACACTGAGCAGAGTCTGCCATGTCCCTCCCTCATCCCAGGTTCCCTCTAGGCACACAGGATGGCAGTGTTGATCATTTGTCAAAATCTGGTCTGTACTAGTTTTGTGTTTTTATTCAGAGCAGAATAATTCTTATGGTCCCTGCTGTTGAGAAATTCTATATAGCTGAGAAGCATGAAACAGTGAGGGAAGCGGGCATTTCATCCTTAATCTGTATGGAGCAGAGAGTGTTGCTTCATAGAAAGGACCACAAATCATGGCTTCCTAGATAATTAAGTTAAAATTAACCCTGTATTACGGTTTATTGGGACCTCTAAGCCTTCCTTTTGAGGAAGTCCTTATGCATGGGTTTTATTTTACATCATTTTTTTTTTAGATGGAGCCATTTTAATGTGAGCATCTTTCATATTTCACCAAGAGGTCCTACTAAGTGAGCGGGAGAGAAGGCATGGAGAGCCTAAGCAATTTACCCTGCTGGAGATACTGGACCTTCACTAGGATTAAGTTTTCAGAACCCATGGGAAATCAGTCCCTCACAGGGCCAGTACTGTGTTCATCTCAAAGGTTTAGCCTCATGGAAGAAACTGGAGAAATTGTGGCTCCTTAGGTAATGAATAAGAAATTATTTTTAAACAAGCAATGTGTGGATGTGGAAGAAGAGAAGAGAATAGCAAGGACAAGAGACCTCTTCCAGAAAATTAGAAACATCAGAGGTAAATTCCAGGCAAAAATGGGTATGATCAAAAACAAAGATGGCAAGGACCTAACAGAAGAAGAAGAGATCAAGAAAAGGTGGCAAGAATATTTGGAAGACCTGTATAAGAAGGATAACAATATCGGGGATAGCTTTGATGATGTGGTCAATGAGCTAGAGCCAGACATCCTGAAGAGTGAGGTTGAATGGGCCTTAAGAAGCATTGCTAATAACAAGGCAGCAGGAGATGACGGCATCCCAGCTGAACTGTTCAAAATCTTGCAAGATGATGCTGTCAAGGTAATGCATGCTATATGCCAGCAAATTTGGAAAAAACAGGAATGGCCATCAGACTGGAAAAAATCAACTTATATCCTCATACCAAAAAAGGGAAACACTAAAGAATGTTCAAACTATTGAACAGTGGCACTCATTTCTCATGCCAGTAAGGTAATGCTCAAGCTCCTGCAAGGTAGACTTCAGCAATTCATGGAGCGAGAATTGCCAGATGTACAAGCTGGGTTTAGAAAAGGCAGAGGAACTAGAGACCAAATTGCCAATATGCACTGGATAATGGAAAAAGCCAGGGAGTTTCAGAAGAACATCTATTTCTGTTTTATTGGCTATTCTAAAGCCTTTGACTGTGTGGACCATAACAAATTGTGGCAAGTTCTTAGTGGTATGGGGATACCAAGTTGTCTTGTCTGCCTCCTGAAGAATCTGTATAACGACAAGGTAGCAACAGTAAGAACAGACCACAGAACAACGGACTGGTTTAAGATTAGGAAAGGAGTACGGCAGGGCTGTATACTCTCACCCTACCTATTCAACTTGTATGCAGAACACATCATGTGACATGCTGGGCTTGAGGAATCCAAGGCTGGAGTTAAAATCACTGGAAGAAACATTCACAATCTCAGATATGCTGGTGATACCACTTTGATGGCTGAAAGTGAAGAGGAACTGAGGAGCCTGATGATGAAGGTGAAAGAAGAAAGTGCAAAAGCTGGCTTGCAGCTAAACCTCAAAAAAAAAAAATCCAAGATTATGGCAACCAGCTTGATTGATAACTGGCAAATAGAGGGAGAAAATGTAGAAGCAGTGAAAGACTTTGTATTTCTAGGTGCGAAGATGACTGCAGATGCTGACTGCAGTCAGGAAATCAGAAGACGCTTAATCCTTGGGAGAAGAGCAATGACAAATCTCGATAAAATAGTTAAGAGCAGAGACATCACACTGACAACAAATGTCCGCATAGTTAAAGCAATGTTGTTCCCCATAGTAACATATGGCTGTGAGAGCTGGACCATAAGGAAGGCTGAGAGAAGGAAGATAGATGCTTTTGAACTGTGGTGTTGGAGGAAAATTCTGAGAGTGCCTTGGACTGCAAGAAGATCAAACCAGTCCATCCTCCAGGAAATAAAGCCACACTGCTCACTTGATATTAAAGGCAAAACTGAAATACTTTGGCCACATAATGAGAAGACAGGACACCCTGGAGAAGATGCTGATGCTAGGGAGAGTGGAGGGCAAAAGGAAGAGGGGCTGACCAAGGGCAAGGTGGATGGATGATATTCTAGAGGTGACAGACTCATCCCTGGGGGAGCTGGGGGTGTTGACGACTGACAGGAAGCTCTGGCGTGGGCTGGTCCATGAAGTCACAAAGAGTTGGAAGCGACTAAACGAATAAACAACAAACAAGATAATGAAATTAGAATTAACCCTGTATAAAATTTTATTTGACCATATAGGACTTCCCATTGAAGAAGTCCTGATGTATGGCTTTTACTTTACATCTTCCTTTAGATGGACTCCTTTCAATCCAGGCAGATTTTGTGAGTGTCTTTCATTTTTCCATGATACATGCTATTTTGCAGCCTAGGGAGAAGACAAGTCATGGAGAGACTGAGCAATTTAGCCTGATGGAGAAAAATGAGCTTGAACATGAGGACGTTTTCAGAACCCTTCAGAAATCAGTCCCTCGAAGGACCAGCACTCTTTTCATCTCAAGGGTTTATAATAAGTTCTATTTTAGCCTCATGGAAGCAGCTGGAGAAGTAGGCAAGTTCTCAGATACATAAGCAGGTCTTATTTCTATCATGGTTAGACATCGTATTGTGTGCTCTTTGTACCATTACTGCCTCCTTGTGACTGTAAATGCAGAGGTTCCCCTTACCATCAATTCTAGAAAAAAAGGTATCTTTTTAATTCTAATTTCCTTCAGTTATATGGTGGGAACATTCATTTGTGAGTTTTTCTTCAATTCCTACAAAGCTATTTTTCATACAAGATTTCTAGGTTTGTATATGTCTGATGGTGGTACATATGTTGTGGCAATGGCAGAAGGAATGGGTCATGCACAATGCATCTTTTGCCCTCCCTTGCCCCCAACAGTTTCTTCATGAGCCAAAAGCCCACTTACCTATAGATAACAGCATATAACAGGGACATACCTGAAGTTCCATGCAGGACTGAGTTTACTCCAAGTCTTATTTATTGAGGAAAACAGTCATTCACATGTGGTGACCCTGATAAGAAGAAGCAGAAGCTGCAGCACTAGTGATCAGTGCCATACAACCCATTGCATTTTGGTGGCTTTTCTTCCTTAGCAATGGAGAAAATCAAAGGCCTTGGCTCCATTCATCTGCATGGTGAACTTCCTTCCTTTCATGCTTTTTAATTCAGTCTGTGGGAGTTGACTCAACTTGGACTATGGAAGTTGATTCAATGTGGGCAGCAGCCATGAGTGAAGGAGGGATTTTGTCAGTCTTCAGCATAGCTTCCTCTCACTGTGAGTCTCTAGCACTGTAATACACGGTGGTGTCCTCTGGTTTCAAGCCATTCATTTGGAGGTAAAGCATGCTGGAGGCATCTCACCTGGAGATGGTGAAACGGCCTTTCACTGAATTGGCATAGGATTGGTTGCTGCCATCTGCATCATCATTTATCCATGCAACCCATTCCAGTCCTTTCCCTGGAGCCTGTCTCACCCAGCTCATCTCATCGCTGCTGGAGGTGAAGCCCGAAGCTTGGCAGGAGAGACGGAGGGACTCTCCAGGCCTTTTTATATCCCCTCCAGATTCTACCAGCCAGACCTCCATTTGGACAGCTGGAAAGGAAATATTGATATGTAGACTTAACTATCCATTGTGCTCTAGTCCATTAACCTCAAGCACATTACAGCCTTTTGGCTTCCATCTCTGGATGGAAGAACCATTACCTTGGAAGGCTGCTAAAATGGAAATGAGTTGGAGCAAAAATCTCACTTTCCTGTCTCAGTGTGTCAGTGGGAAGTTCCAGGCAGTCTGGCTCTGGACCTCTAGCTACAGCTTGAGGAGGGAGGAGAAGGAGGCATATAAAGAGGAAGGGTGTCTCTGCATTAACATACACTTCAGGATAAAAGAGAAGCAGAGCTGCCTCGTAGTTGGCCTTGGTAGTCTGGACTCTTTGATGAATCCCTGCCTCTCAGGCAGATATTTCCTCCCTATACCGAATGTGTACTGCAAATTTGGATATTTAGAAGACAATTCCAAAGGTTTACTTCCTGCCTGCTGCCATGACATGAAACAATATCCAGTAATTTGGCTGAGATCAGTCTCTGCCAGCCTACATTTCCAATGGTGAAGGTGAAACTGGAATCTTCAGGCCCTTTTCATCATTTTTCATTTTCTACCAAAAACACTCTAATTGGATACCTGGAACAAAAGAGTCTTAATGTTCTCACCCAATGGCTGATTTCTTCTCCTCAAGGACGAATACAGAATAAATCCCACTGTTGTGGACTGAACAGGAAACAAATTGGAACAAAAATATTACATTTGTCTTTGTCCTCTCATTCCACCCCCTATGGTCTATTGGAGTTGGCTGGAAAATGGACACAGAAACACAAAGGTTAATTTTATAATGAATTAGTTCTTGATTAAATAGATTAGATCCTACAACCAGATATGCATTAGAATTCAAAGAGCAGCTTTTCCATTTGGGGACATTTATTCTTTGACCAACAGGAAGCTCTGGCGTGGGCTGGTCCATGAAGTCACGAAGAGTCGGAAGTGACTGAACAAATAAACAACAACATTCTTTGGTCCTACACAGGCAAGACAGATTGGGAGGTGTTGGGTATGATATGTTTGACAATACTGCCCCCTGGTGTGCCAGAAGAGGAGTAGCAATATGAGACTGATTTCCAGGAGATTATTGTATTGCAAGAGGGAACAATGATTTTTGGGAGAAATGACTGAGCTCCTGGATACCTAAGGAGGATCTCAGGATCCAATTTCTCAGGAATTGCGCTAAGGGGAAAGGACAAAAAAAAAAAGAAAAGAAAAAAAGATTAAAATCGGAAAGGAATTGGTTAGAGAACATCTAGTTGATTTGAATGAATTGACATCTCCTGGACAAGATGGATTACATCTTAGGGTGTAGAGTTAGCAGCTCTTTAAATTTGTCAAATAAATTCCTATCATCATTTCATTTCCTGTTAATTTGCTCAGCAGAATAATTCTTACTCTCCCTTATTAATCTCCTGTTATAGTTTCTTTAGATGAATGTGGGTTTTTCTAGCACAAGCCTTAGTTTAAACATTCTTTATATATTTGTCATGATCGCCATTGCGATGTTTGCGACATCGTAACGGCTCGCATGACAAAGCACGGATGCGTGTCAATGACTGGAGAGGTGCGGGCGATAAACCGGACAAAGAAGGTAATGGGTTTGGGAGATCTATTGAACAACAAGGTCTCATTGCCCGGTAATCGGCCATTGACGCCCCTGATAAAGAAAGGATCAGGGCTTTGGAAAGGCACGTCCAGGCTTTCGAGGAATATCGAGGTCTAATCGCCCGGTAATGGACCATTACCTCGCAGGAAGATAAACAGGGCAATGCCCGGGGCGAATGGGGCTGGACGACCTCTCACCTATCAAGTCTTGATGGCCTGTCACCCCGTGGAACTCGTAGGGCACACCCGGGGAGTGTGGGGGTGGAGCGCTCTTTGGCGTGAGACTATTTAATTCAACTTTTGGCATGCTTCCCTCACTCTCAGCTTTTTACTGGTGTGCATTCTATTCTAAATAAAAGCCAGAGCTTAAACTTGATATAGAGTCGGAGTCTTTTATTTGGTCTTAGGCATTCCTTACATAAAGCTGGGAGTCTTTTAAGAACAGACCTCGCTAGCCTCTACCAGGATTTTTTTTTTTTTTTTTGCAAGAGAAGCAACTAGCTATGACTGAACTGGGGATGATCCTGGAGTTGGCGCTTCAGAGCGGAGACACGAAGGACTCAACACGAGTGGGGGAGGCAACCAGACAACTTCTGGAATTGGCGCTCCCGAGATGGGACACGAGCCCCCTCCCTACCCACACCGCACCCCAGTTTGGAGCCTGGAGCCCCGGCCTGGAGTGGAGGACCCCGATGGAAGAGGGAGTCATGAGTCAACAACACTTCAGGTGGGATGGCGTAGCGGACCCCCGGCCGGGGACATCCCACACCACTTGGAGACTCCAATACCCCCAGACGCCCAAGATGGAATTTGCAGGACTGCCGATCGGGCAACAACCGGCAGCACTGAGGATGGATGATCCTGTCACACTGGACAGGATCAGGGCTCTGGCTCCAAGGTGCAATCATTAGAACACATGCTGCGATCCATGTCAATGGTGGTGAGTGAGCTCACGAAGAGTGCTGCTGTGCAGGGCGCAGGGAGGGGTCTCGGCATCCCACCAACCCTGTCGCTGGCCCCAAGAGGAAGAGGCCAGGTGTGGGACTTTTTCCCAGGGCCCCGTGGTTTTATTCCGGTGGGGGTTACTCCTACTCACTCACAGGTTGGGGTTTCTCTAGTTGGTGAGATCGCTAAAGACTTTCCAGTAAAATTTGATGGCAACCCCACGAACCTGTCATTCTTTTTAACTAATGCAACAAACTACATCCAGCTATACTGACATTGTTTTGCATCGGAAGGGGCTAAAATCTCGGCTATTGCCACAAAACTTAAGGGGAGAGCCACGGACTGGTACGTACAAATGTCAGAGTCTGGAGCCCCAGCCCTGGCTACCTTCCACACCTTCCTGACTGCCTTGAAGCGGTACTTTGAAGACCCCCTGGTGAAGGAGAGGGCTAAAGGCGCTCTGAAAGAACTTAATCAGGGGCAGAAATCGGTTGCAGATTATGCCCTAGAATTTAAGGTCTTGGCAGGGAAGGTCCCTGAATGGTCGGAGGCCACCCTGATCGATATGTTTAAGGATGGCCTCAATTGAGAGGTGTTGCAATGGGTGCTGTACAGAGACAATCCGGACTCACTGCATGACTGGATCTGTCTTGCCGGGAAGGCTGAACACACCCAGCGCAACTTCATGCTGGTGGCTAAGAGAGACAGGCATTCTCCCAGTGGGAAAGGGCCAGTGCCACAGTCGGGCCCGACATGGGATGCCGAAAGACAATGTTGCTTTGCCCGTGGGCAATGCATCAAGTGCGGCAAGGCAGGTCACCGTGCAGCAGAATGCCACAAGGCTAGGACGGCGGATCGCCCACCTAGACTGAAGCAGAAGGCTCCGCAGAAACCACCCAACCCTCCCCGATGGCTGACAGGGGCACTAGCAACCCCGGACAAAGAAGAGGACGTCTACCTCATGGGGGATGGATTGGCCACCCCGGAGCAGCCAGTGGAAAACGCCTTCCACCTGTCCTAAACAGCGCCGCTGGGCAGGTGGTGGAGAATGGGTGCAATACCACCAGGGTGAGTACAGACTGTCCCATCCTGGCTGTAAAAATTGAACTGAGCTACTGCTCCAAGACCATCAAAGTCGGGGCTTTGGTGGACTCCAGGTGTTCCAGATGCCTGATCCACCCCAACCTAGTCGCTGCGCTAAATTTACCCTGTTTCCCTCTCCCGAAGCCGCTGATCTTCCAGCAACTTGATGGTTCCATGGCGGGGGGGGGGGCACCCAGGGTACAGAGAATGTTACCCTACAAATAGGCATGCACAGGGAAACCATAGAATTCGTAGTCAACCTGATGGGCAAGCCTATAGTGGTTCTGGGAATCCCCTGGCTAACTCACCACAATCCCTACATTAACTGGAGGACCCGTACGATAACGTTTGAGGATGGGTTCTACCAGGCACCTGCTAAGGGGAAATCCCTCACTTTGACTGTAGGGAGGGCTGAGATTGTCGACCCTCAAGTTCACACTTCCCCCATGGAGGGGTTGCCGGAACAATACGCAGACTTCGCTGACGTCTTCGGGGAGGAGGAGGCGGACCAGTTACCCCCCCCCCATCACAAGATGGACTGTGCCATTGAACTGCTCCCTCATGTCCCATTACCTAAGCCAAAAATTTACCCAATGACACAAAAGGAATTGGCGGCGTTGCAGGACTTCCTCGATAAAAACCTGGCTCGGGGCTTCATCGAACCGGCAAACTCGCCGGTTGGAGCACCCGTTCTGTTCCGTGAGAAGAAGGATGGTACCCTAAGACTGTGTACAGACTATTGTGGGTTAAATTCAGCCTCCTTGGGAAACAAGTACCCCCTCCCCCTCATGAAAGACATGTTGGCACACTTGTCGACTGGAAACATTTTTTTCCAAACTTGACCTCCGCGAGGCGTATTACCGCATTTGCATCAGGGAGGGGGACGAATGGAAAACAGCTTTTAACTGTCCCTTGGGCTCCTTCCAGTATAAAGTACTGCCTTTTGGTCTTGCAGGGGCCCCGGGGGTTTTCATGCAACTAATTAATGAGGTTCTGCATGACTATTTGTTTAAAGGAGTACTGGTTTATCTGGACAATGTTCTGATATACTCCAAAACTGAGAGAGAACACGAAAGATTGGTAAGACAGGTTCTCACCAAGCTCTGGCACACTAAACTTTATGCTAAGCTTTCCAAGTGCGAATTCCATAAGTCGCGCCTGGATTACTTATGCTACAGGATATCAGATAAGGGCATTGAAATGGATCCTGCAAAGGTTCAGGCTGTTTTGAGCTGGGAGCGCCCACGCACCTGGCGCCAGCTCCAAAGTTTCCTGGGATTCGCAAATTTCTACAGATCCTTCACAAAAGGGTTTGCAGAGATTGCCCTGCCCTTGACTGATTTGTTGCGGACCAAAGGCATCGGGGAGATGTACAAGGTAAAAAACCCAGGGGCTGTGCTCAATTGGACTCCCGCCTGTCAGGCTGCTTTCGACCGGTTGAAAGCTCTCTTTACAGCGGAGCCAATTTTATCCTATCCCAACCCCAAATGGCCTTTTGTTGTTCAGGCTGATGCCTCTGATTTTTCAATTGGGGCTATCCTATTACAAAAGGATTCTGCTGGACTCTTGAAGCCCTGTGCCTATCTCTCCCGGAAATTTTCTGAGACAGAAAGGCACTGGCATGTCTGGGAAAAAGAGGCATTTGCAGTAAAAGTGGCACTGGAGGCTTGGCATCACCTTTTAGAAGGGGTGACTTGCCCTTTTGAGGTCTGGACAGACCACCGCAACCTCGAGGTGCTCCACATGCCCAGGCGCCTCAGCCCTAAGCAGATTCGCTGGGCTCAATTTTTCAGCCGTTTTAACTTTCAGCTGAAGTTTATTCCGGGGAAGAAGAATTTTTTGGCAGATGCACTTTCCTGACCGCCCCAGGACACAGAGCCTGTCTCCGATGTTGTGGGGACTGTGCTCTCTGAGTCTCAATTGGGTTTGGCCGCTGTCACCCGGAGCCGCGCTCGGGAACAGCCTCTCCCCCTTGCAAACGACTCCGGCGCAGCCCACTCCGGGCCGCAGGCAACCACAGTTGCTGGGTGGGTTGCATGCAGATTTTGCCCTCGCATTAAAGTCTGATCCCTGGCTCCTTGCTAACCCTGACAAGGTTTCCATGGAACAAGACCTCGCCTGGGTGGAGGGTCGTTTATACGTCCCTGACTCGCAATGATCAACTATCCTCAGCCGGTCTCATGACAGCAAACAGGCTGGTCATTTCGGGTTCCTCAAATCCCTCCACTTCACCCGATGCCAATTTTGGTGGCCCTCGCTGAGGAAGGATGTCAAAATGTATGTGGCATCCTGCCCTGTTTGCGCAATGTCTAAGCGACTGTCTGATAAATCCCAGGGGCTGCTGCAGCCTGTGGCTAACCCTTCACGCCCTTGGGATGAAATCTCTATGGATTTCATCATGGATTTACCGCCCAGTCAAAAGAAAACAGTCATTTGGGTAGTCAAAGACTACTTTTCCAAACAAGCTCATTTTGTCCCCTGTGCCTCTATCCCATCAGCACAACGGCTGGCGAAGCTCTTTTTGGTGCACGTGTACTGCCTTCACAGCTGCCCCTCTCGCTTGGTGACCGATAGGGGCACACAATTTACCTCACGGTTTTGGCGGGCTTTTTTGAAATTAATTGGCACCGAGCAAGCATTGTCAACCTCCTGGCATCTCCAGACTGACGGATCTACTGAGATCCTCAATGCCACCCTTGAACAATTCCTCCGCTCCTACATCAACTACCACCAGGTGGATTTGCTCCCTTTCGTGGAGGTTGCATACAATAATGCTGTGCATCAAAGCACGGGACAAACCCCCTTCAGGGTGGTGTCGGGTCGGGACTTCGTTCCCATTCCCGAGCTCCCACAGCCCCCATCTCCAGTAGTGGGGGCCTGTGATTGGGGCTCTAATCTCACAGACTCCTGGCCCATCATTAAGGATGATCTCAATGAGGCACAGACCTCATACAAACTTCAAGCTGACAAGCACAGGTGCCAACAGCCGCCTTTTCGAGTAGGGGACCTGGTTTATCTCTCCACTAAATTTATCAAGTCACTTCAGCCTTCCAAGAAACTGGCCCCCAAATTTATTGGCCCCTTTCAGGTTACACAAATTGTGAACCCGGTCACGGTGCGTTTGGATCTACCTCATAATTTGAAGTGGCTGCACCCTGTGTCCCACTGCAACTTACTCAAGCCAGCCAGTGACCCCTCCCGGTGGCATCCACGCGCTCCCCCCCTCCACCCGTCATGATCGATGGACAGCAGCACTTTGAAGTCAAGGAGGTTCTCAACTCCCGCAAGCTTCATGGCTCTCTCCAATACTTAGTGTGCTGGAAACACTTTCCCCATGCCGAGTGGGTCGCTGCCCGTGACATTCAGGCCCCCGAGCTAGTCCACAACTTCCATGTTGCATATCCCTCCAAGCCCTCGGCTTGATTTTCTTCAGGGGGGCGGTATGTCATGATCGCCGTTGCAATGTTTGCGACATTGTAATGGCTCGCATGACAAAGCGCGGATGCGTGTCAATGACTGGAGAGGTGCGGGCGATAAACTGGACAAAGAAGGTAATGGGTTTGGGAGATCTATTGAACAACAAGGTCTCATTGCCTGGTAATCAACCATTGATACCACTGTCAAAGAAATGATCAGGGTGAGGTTCGGAAGGGCGCGTCCGGGCTTTCGAGGAATATCGAGGTCTAATCGCCCGGTAATGGACCATTACCCCGCAGGAAGATAAACAGGGTGATGCCCGGGGCAAATGGGGCTGGACGACCTCTCACCTATCAAGCCTTGATGGCCTGTCACTCCATGGAGCTCGTGGGGCACACCCGGGGAGTGTGGGGGTGGAGCGCTGTTTGGCGCGAGACTATTTAATTCAACTTTTGGCGCGCTTCCCTCACTCTCAGCTTTCTACTGGTGTGCATTCTATTCTAAATAAAAGCCAGAGCTTAAACTTGATTTAGAGTCTGAGTCTTTTATTTGGTCTTAGGCATTCCTTACAATATTCCACTTCTGGCAGGTAAATATCTCTCAGTGTATTTGTTTTTCTTTATCCATTCAATCATGTCCAATTCTTAGTGACTGCCTGCAGTTTTCTTGGCAAGGTTTTTCAGAAGTGGTTGGCCATTGCCTCCTTCCTAGGGCCAAGAGATACTGACTGGCCCAAGGTCACCCATCGGGATTTGTGTCTAAGGTGGGACTAGAACTCCCAGTTCCCCAGTTTCTAGCCTGGTGCCTTAACCACTGCACTAAACTGGCTCTCCAGTGTATTTTAGGATCCTGTTTTTCATGTCTATTTTTATTCACTTTTCTCATTTCCTACTCCCCAAAATCTTCTACTTCAATAAAGCAAGCATCCATGGCCAGGAAATAAGCAAACAAACAAACAAAAGAAAAAAAAAAATCACCTCAGAAAGCCAAGTATTCCAAATGAGCAAAAATTGTGATTGAGAGAGAGAAGAGGAAAAGGAAATGAGCAATAACTCTTTCAAATGCTGAAGCACAAGAGAAGGGCCATAAGACTGGAGAAGAGCCAGGATTGTTCCAATGTTTCAGAAAGGGGGAAAAGAAGACCCAGGAAACTATAAGCCAATCAGCTTGACATCAATACCTAGGAAATTTGAAAATATAACTAATTAGTAGGTTTGCAATCACTTAGAAATGAACAGGGTGTTTACTAGAAGCCCTAATGAATCTATTAAAAAACAGGTCATGCCAGACAGACCTTATTGCTTTCTTTGATAATCTGACTAGATTAGGAGACCAGGAGAATGTAGATGAAGGAATAGATGGGATGTCCATAAAGCCTGTGCATGACACACATCTGTGAGAGATTTCTTACACCCCAGAAGAGAGGCTCAAGATTCAAACGGATATGGATAGACTTGAACGTTGGGCCCTACCAGAGGAAATCCAAGAAAGTGTTGTTCGGTAGTGAGAATCGTATGGTTCTGCACTTGGGCAGGAAAAACCAAATGCACAGGTAGAAGCTAAGTGGTACCCAGCTCAGCAGTAGTGATTCTGAGAAGGATCTGGGTGTTCTTGCAGACCACTGATCAAGCATGAGGCAGGAGAGTGCTATTAAACTAGAAAAGTAACAGCAAAGTCCTTAACCCAAATATATCTTGCCAGGGAAAAACTTAGCTACAGTATATGGTGTCAAGTTGTTGTTGTTTATTCGTTTAGTCGCTTCCAACTCTTCGTGACTTCATGGACCAGCCCACGCCAGAGCTTCCTGTCGGTCGTCAACACCCCCAGCTCCCCCAGGGACGAGTCCGTCACCTCTAGAATATCATCCATCCATCTTGCCCTTGGTCGGCCCCTCTTCCTTTTGCCTTCCACTCTCCCTAGCATCAGCATCTTCTCCAGGGTGTCCTGTCTTCTCATTATGTGGCCAAAGTATTTCAGTGTCAAGTTAGGCAAGTAAAATTACTCTGTCCTCAAAAACCCATTTCCAAGGAAAATAAACTGTCAGTTCAGCGAGAGAAAAGAAAAAAATTAAACAGGAAGGAACGCAGATGTGGACATTGATAAGTTAGTTGAAACATTGGGAATGCATGGAACAGTATAAGTAATTAAGTCCCAAGAAAGAAATTCTGTTCATGGAATTCGGCCTTTTTGTTCTTTGAAAGCCCCCATTCTCTCCATTGTCCACCCCACTGGCCTCACTAGGTATGTGATGTGCTATAGCCAATCCAATGCCTTGTTGCTCTACCATGGTGTTCCTCATGTCACTCACTCTACGAGAGTGAAAGTTGGACTTTAAGGAAGCAGGATAGGTAGCATATTGACGCCCTTGAACTTGGTGTCGAGGAAGACTCCTGAGAATACCTGGGACAGCCCAGGAAACAAACAAATGGTTTATCTAACAAATCAACCCAGAGTTTTCATTTGAGGCACAAATGACCAGGTTCAAATTATCCTACTTTGGACACATTATGAGAAGACCCAGCATTCTGGAGAAGTCTATAATGCTGGGAAATGTGGAAGAAAAGAGAAGGCAATGACCAGCAGCAAGGAGGATGGACTCAGTTACAATGGCGATTGATGTCCTGTTAAGTGAAAGACAAGGTTAGGGGTACCATCTTGCTCTACCAGCCCCTTCTGCACTCCCATTTGCACACATCTTCAATGAGAGATTGTCACCTCCCACCCACACTTTAGCTCTGCCTTTGCCTCCTGTCTATAAACCAACTTGTGCTTCCATGCTGCTGTGTCCTGGATAACACTTTAAACATATTTCCGGGAGAATTCTCCTGCATTATCAATCTCATTTTAAAAAATCCACACTGAATCATCCTGGGAAGCAGTTTTGAATGAAGAAATTTCTCCATTTGGCTTCAGATTTACTTCCTCTTGACTAGTTCTCATACAAAATATGTTTGGCAAGTAACCAAGGGTTTTTCATTTGCTCATGGCCTCTCTCTTACAGCTCTCTCTCTCTGTATCTCCATTTCTCTGTGTGTGTTTGTGTATGCTTTTCAGGAGAGTAACTGTTTAATGATGCTTTTGTATGATTCTTACGAATGCAAATGTACCAATTCAAAACGCTGGTTAATGGGTGAACTTGGAGTGCTGCTCTGAGCAACGGCAGGTTTTTGCCAGGCTTCAGACTCACTTCCTCCCACTGTGTCTCTTGCACAGTAATAGACTGCCAAGTCCTCCAGCTTCAGGCTGTTCATTTGCAGATAGAGTTGGCTTTTGGAGTTGTCC
Source organism: Candoia aspera (assembly GCF_035149785.1). NCBI lineage: Eukaryota > Metazoa > Chordata > Lepidosauria > Squamata > Candoiidae > Candoia > Candoia aspera. The sequence goes on along the minus strand of NC_086156.1, from coordinate 111,569,450 downwards.
CTGGAGATGGTGAAGCGTCCCTTGACTTTGTCCGAGTAAATAGTACCAGAACCTGGAGTTATGTATGCCACCCATTCCAGTCCTTTTCCAGGGGCCTGTCTCACCCAGTACATGTCATTGCTGCTGAAGGTGAACCCGGAGGCTTGGCAGGAGAGACGGAGGGACTCTCCAGGTCTTCTCACATCCCCTCCAGACTCCACCAACTGGGCCTCTGATTCAACACCTAGAAAGAAACATTTTTTAATAAGGCCTCCTGCAGGTAAACACAAAACAAGGAGGAAAAACCCCTCTGTCTGGAGGGGAAAATAATACCTCTGAGCACTGCTAATAACAACATGAGGTTGAGCCAGGGTGTCATTTTTGCTTGCTCTAAAGATCGGAGGATTCCTACTGATGGGAAAACATTCAGACAAGCACTCAAACTTCCTGTTCTTGAGTGTAGCAGGAGAGCAGGATGATATGGCTGCTTTGAACAGGAAGCTGTCACTAAATTTACATAGCCCTCAGCATAAAAGAGCAAAGGGCTCCTTTGATCTTCTAGAGCTTCTTCAACTGATATTTTAGACATGGTCTTCGAATGCTGAACAAGGCCCAACACCAGTCAAGGCAGATTTTTTTTTCATCTTTAGGAAATATATGAAGCAGCAGGTTAATCTTATAGGAAGTAAAACCATGTCTTGCCACATTAGATATCATACGGCTCAGTGCTTTGACTTTCCCCATTTCCTTGAGCCTATATTACACACATGAGATTTAGCTGACGAACAAATCCTTAGCCCATCAAGATAATATACTCAAGTTGTTATACCTATGAGGGGCACATTTTCAAGAGAGAAAGTAAAACATAGTCCTGCAAAAACTCCAGCTGAGAAAAGTGTTTCAAGAATCCAAACTCAAAACTAGCATGCAGAAACACTCGTACATAATTAATTAACAGCTACATGAGAGATAGAGTGGCAGGGCATATGATGGTTGACCCATTATTGATAAGCTACCATGGTTTGTCAAAGCAATCAGGGTTAATTTGATACAGGCTAAGCAACAAGGGTGATTTCCAAAGAGAGATATTGCATCTTTGCAGGTCACAGAGTAACTCCCTGCCTGTCTCCGTAGCCAACGGGATTCTGTGGACCAATACTGACCCCCGGGCTGAGCTCCAGAAGATTGAAGCAGGTCCAGTGAGGAAGCAAACCTGCTCTTTCATTTCCCCATCAGAAATAGACTTGGGACTGTTACTGGCCTGGAGGGTTTGGAGACGGGTGATCTTCTTCTTTCTGACAATCTAATAGAGTCATCAGGCCTCTGGAAGGAAAGACTCAAGGCTGTTGATCTGAGTTTTCCTTCCTCATGGATGGTTTCTATGGGACTTTAACAGGACTGCAGCGAGACAAAAGAGGAACCTTCGCTGAAGGCACAGGGAAGAGAGAAAAGAACGTGTGTTGGAAAGCTAAAGCAACCAGTTGTGTGTGGAGGAGGTGAGACCAAAACAGTTGGTGGAGTGAGTAAAGAGGTTTGGAAGCTACTACAGCTGAGCAAGGAGTAGCAGAGCCTCACAAACCTTCCAAAGAGGCAGAGTAGCCAGGAACAAGTAATTGTTTTCTCCCTCCTAGAAACTGGTAAGGACTGAGTGATGGAGAAGCAACACAATAAAAGGGAGCAACTGAACTATACTAGTGAAGTATAAAGGCTAGAAGACAGAAGATCATACGGGCCTAAGATCATAATGCCCTAAGAGGACATTAAGTCCTGAGTAAAAGGAACAGAGTGTGCACTCCATAAAGGGTAGGGCTAGGGAAAGAACTGTGGCAATACTGCCTTTATTGCTAGAAAAGACGGGCAGTTGAACAACACAGGGAAAAAACAAAACCTGTAAGTTTGTCAAGTCGTGTCACTTTTCACTTATCACCATATCATTGTCACTTATAAATTTAATGCGGCACAGATAAGTAGATCAGATGTGTGTCTCTGTATATAAAGATATCTATATCTATATCTATATCTATAAATACACTTTATATATAATAAAAAGACCTATCGGCCAACCTCCAAAGAGATGGGAAGATCCAATAGTCAAGGACTTTGGCTCAACCTGGAGAAGAAAAGCCAGGATTTGAGATGAATGGAAAGCAAGTTGCAATCAGCAGGACTCTGTCCGGCGACAGTCTGGTCAATCAAAATGATATGTGTGTGTGTGTGTGTATGTATATAATATCAAAGGAAAGTGTTCAGCCTCTTGGTCTGTGGTTTGTACCATAACCTTTTATATATAATGTTTATTTAGGATTTTAATTACAATTGTAAAATCTAATACAAATTAAAAGAAAGAAAAATAGGGAAAAAAGAGTGAAAGGTGCAAAAGAAGAAAAGAAGAACATAGAAAATAGAAAAAAAGAAAGAAATGTAAATATATGGACAAAGGTTCACCATCTTGACCATTCTTCCCCTATTACCTAAAACTCCTCCAAAGACAATCTAGTGATCTTCTTGGTTCTATCCTCCCCCCTTATCTCTTCCCTTTCTTCTACATCCTTCAATTTTCCCAAGCACCATCATGTTTTTCTAGTCTATCCTCATCACAAGAATGGCCATCAGATTGGAAAAAATCAACTTATATCCCCATACCAAAAAAGGGAAACACTAAAGAATGTTCAAACTATCGAACAGTGGCACTCATTTCACATGCCAGTAAGGTAATGCTCAAGCTCCTGCAAGGTAGACTTCAGCAGTTCATGGAGCGAGAATTGCCAGATGCACAAGCTGGGTTTAGAAAAGGCAGAGGAACTAGGGACCAAATTGCCAATATCCGCTGGATAATGGGAAAAGCCAGGGAGTTTCAGAAAAACATCTATTTCTGTTTCATTGACTATTCTAAAGCCTTTGACTGTGTGGACCATAACAAATTGTGGCAAGTTCTTAGTGGTATGGGGATACCAAGTCATCTTGTCTGCCTCCTGAAGAATCTGTATAACAACCAAGTAGCAACAGTAAGAACAGACCATGGAACAACGGACTGGTTTAAGATTGGGAAAGGAGTACGGCAGGGCTGTATACTCTCACCCTACCTATTCAACTTGTACGCAGAACACATTATGCGACATTCTGGGCTTGAGGAATCCAAGGCTGGAGTTAAAATTGCTGGAAGAAACATTAACAATCTCAGATATGCAGATGATACCACTTTGATGGCTGAAAGCGAAGAGGAACTGAGGAGCCTTATGATGAAGGTGAAAGAAGAAAGTGCAAAAGCTGGCTTGCAGCTAAACCTCAAAAAAACCAAGATTATGGCAACCAGCTTGATTGATAACTGGCAAATAGAGGGAGAAAATGTAGAAGCAGTGAAAGACTTTGTATTTCTAGGTGCGAAGATTACTGCAGATGCTGACTGTAGTCAGGAAATCAGAAGATGCTTAATCCTTGGGAGAAGAGCAATGACAAATCTCGATAAAATAGTTAAGAGCAGAGACATCACACTGACAACAAAGGTCCATATACATAAGCAATGGTGTTCCCCATAGTAACATATGGCTGCGAGAGCTGGACCATAAGGAAGGCTGAGAGAAGGAAGATCGATGCTTTTGAACTGTGGTGTTGGAGGAAAATTCTGAGAGTGCCTTGGACTGCAAGAAGATCAAACCAGTCCATCCTCCGGGAAATAAAGCCAGACTGCTCACTTGAGGGAATGATATTAAAGGCAAAACTGAAATACTTTGGCCACATAATGAGAAGACAGGACACCCTGGAGAAGGTGCTGATGCTAGGGAGAGTGGAGGGCAAAAGGAAGAGGGGTCAACCAAGGGCAAGGTGGATGGATGATATTCTAGAGGTGATGGATTCGTCCCTGGGGGAGCTGGGGTTGGTGACGACTGACAGGAAGCTCTGGCGTGGGCTGGTCCATGAAGTCACAAAGAGTCAGAAGTGACTGAATGAATAAACAACAAATCATCATCACATTCCCCAAATCTATGAGTTTCTCCTTGTTGATCCACTTAGGAAAATGGAAACATCAGTGTAGAGTTCTTGATTGCAAACAATTTCCTCTCATTTCTTTACATGGAAATGGCCATCAGTCACATCTGGAGGAAGCTAAATCAGCTTGTTGTTTCTGACTCAGCCCGGCTGAGCAATGGACTATCAGTCTGGTCTTTTCCTTCCCCTTTCAATAGACTGCATCTGAACTGCCTTGTGGAGTTTCCATAAGCAAAAGAGTTTTTTGCCTTCCTTCTTCTCACTATGCAGGTGGCTCTCTTACACAGAAATACACAGCAGAGTCTTCAGGTTTGAGGTAGTTCATTTGCAGATAGATCATGTTGGAGGCATCTCTCCTGGAGATGGTGAAGTGCCCTCTCACCGAATCAGCATAGTACCCAGGGCTTTGATCACCCGTGTTGTCTACCCATGCAACCCATTCCAGTCCTTTCCCAGGAGCTTGTCTCACCCAGTGCATTTCATCTCTCCTGAATGTGGACCCAGAGTACTGGCAGGAGAGGTGGAGGGAGTCCCCAGGTCTTTTTGTGTCATCTCTAGATTCCAGCAATTGGACCTCCAGCCAGATACCTGGACAAAAAAAAAATAGTATAACATTCCATCTCTTCATATTACTTAACAGACAGATGCCATCTTTTTATTCCCCCAGTTCATGGGTGATGGTGATCATCAGATGCCTCTGAATTGTATACAGGCTTAGAACATCCCCAGATTTTGCAGTCAAAATCTGGCAGGCAAGTTGCCAATGTGTTGGCTTTTTGTTTGCAACGTTGACGGTGCCAATGGAAGTGAGAAGCCACTAAGATTCAATCCACTTCCATTCCTGGTATTGATGTCCCCAAATCTGTCTGAAAATCATCTGCAAGTTTGTCAGTGAAATTCACCCATCTGGACACCCAAGTGTTTTCAATTTTTCTAGTTTGCTCCCCCACTTCAATTTCCAGCCTTAAATCTCCCCACCAGTGGAAAAGGGGACAAACGATTAAGATCAGCCACTTTCTGCAATGCCCTCACTGCAGCCATATCTGAAGGTCGGGAGATCATCTTACAACCCCGAGCCATCAGATGTTGCCCATCCCTACTTCTATATATCCTAAACAGGAATGATTACCTCTAAAGAGAGTTTGAAAGAAAGCTAATTGCAGCCAAATGATCATTTTTCCGTTCCTCTCACTCTGTAAAAAAACCCACAGTGTTGTTTCTCTGTTGGTAGAAGGATGGATGCAAAGTTTTAAAAAACAACTGTCTCCATATTTGCATAAACCTGAAGATAAAGGACCAAGCAAAACCATTCAGAGTTACTCATCAGAAAGGGGTAGATTTGAGAAAACCCAGAAAGCACTTTTGGCTCAAGGACGTGGTGTTTTCATAGACACATAACCTATTGTTTCACCTGGGAAATAGTCCAGACATGCCCGTATTTCTGGATTCTTTCATCATTGCTTCAAATATCTACAGAACTTTATTGAACCAGTACTTGGGGGCAGTCAGATGACTGTGTCAGATGGCACAGCCTCTCATCTCATCCTTAGATAAATGGGAAACATCTGTAGCCACAGCACTGTTCATCCTTGTGAAACTCAGGAAACATATGGAATGATCCACTTCTGAAAGGCCCTCTTTAAGTCTCCAGACATTTGTTCCATGCATTGTCAGCCTTACAAGGTGGACCAGACAGGAAACACGATCAGATGAGCTAATTCTACTTTATTGTAAGGCTACGTTAACAGGGTTTTGCAAGTCTGAAAGTACTTCTCTCTCCCCATCCCCTTTACAGCCCAAAACTAGGGAGGGTTCCTTCCGAGCCTCTTGCCCCACCCACATTCCTGCTGTGGGCTAAGCTGATTTTTATCGGACTATTCCCTTGGCTGTGTCTCGTTGTGTCTCCCAAGGTCATTCCCGCATACCATTACATGCATATAAATGATAAAGGCAGTCTTGATTCAAGATCCTTTCCTCTGAAATTCATCCTCCATGTAATTTCCTTGGCAGTATTGGAGAAGTAGTTTGCCTTCTTCCAGAATATCTTTTCAAATCTTCAGTCTAGTCAATAACCTTGGACTTCCTATATAGTCCTCCATCCACGTACTATTCAATATCAGTCTCTGAGCAAAGCTCCACCTCTAGGTTTTTAACGTTCTTATTTTAAAAGCAAGTGTATATCTTGCTGAGCCAAGATTGGTGTTCCACAAAACTTCATACTTTTCCTCTACTGTTCTGTTCTGACTGATGAATCCCAACTTCTTCTGAATCTCTTGGGAGAGCTGTTTTGAATAACAGTTTTTCCCTGGTTTCAAGTGAGCTTCCTCATGCTCTGTAATTTGCATAATACTATTTTGCGGTGTCCTCAGGCATCAGGATATTCCTTTTCAGACGCAGCTGGCTGAATTGTCCTTGGAAAGGACAAATCATCCCTTCACTGTGTAGCAAATGTATTCATATATGTCATACCTTCTAAGGCTTTTCAAAAGTTTGCTGCACCGATCTCATACAGTAGGTATTGAAGGTGGTCTGTTTCTGCTTTTACTGTGTACTGTCTAGATGAGCAAGGGAAACAATATGCATGTACAACTACTGTGCTACTCTTTCAGTCAACTATTGATTGATTGATTGATTGATTGATTGATTATGTGCCATCAATTCCTATTTTTACTGCTAGCAACCGCATAGGTAGATTTTCTCTATGACAATCTGTTCCTAACTTGGTCCTTCAGGTCTTCCAATGGTACATTCATCGCCACTCTAACTGAGTCTGTCCACCCTGCTGCTGATCATCCTCTTCTTCTCTTTCCTTCTAACTTTCCCAGCATTAGAGCCTTAGAGCCTTTTTCAGCAATCCAGTCAACTATGGCACTATAAGTTATTAATCTTCCCATTAGGCTAATCAGATGAGGATAACATTCTATTCTTAATAGCAGATAGATCTTTAGAAATATTCAGAAGCCTCCCAGATACGATAGTTGTGAGAAATTTGGGGTTTAACACTGACAACGTCTGCTGGGTGGTTTATTTTTATCCAGAAGTTTCACATTTCTTTTAATTTTATTCTCTGTTTGATCTCACTGTATTATAATGTGTTTGCCATTTTGATCTTTGACCGTGAATATACTTTTAACTTAATAACTAAGCCTCTGGCTTCAACTTCAGTAGCTACTATGTGAGATTGGTGCAGTAAATGAAATCATTCTTCTGTGTGGGTCAGAAAGGATAATAAAAAAAAAATATTTCTAGAGTGAAAAGGGATTGTATCTGTGGGTTTAGCATTCAGAGAGAGAACATACATGCACACACACACACACACACACATATATATATATATATTCATTCATTTGTTCATTCATTCATTCATTCAATACAGTAAACATGAACAAAGAGATAGAAAGTAAAAAAAAAAAGGAATGAAAAAAGAAAACATAGAATTATGCCTTCTACCCTTCTCTTTGTCAAGTAAGTATCGTCTTAACCTTTTCCACATCCTCTTTGTCCTTTTTTAGCGAAATCCTAATCCGAAATCCTGAAGTCATCAATTCAATCTTTTCTTCTTTCAACAAAAAGCCCATATAAGGTTTCCAGTCTTTCAAAAAGATCTTTGTCTCTTTTTTTTTTCTCTGACCAAGCTGAGTTCAGTTAATTTTATAATCCAGCCTTCAACTCTAGGTATTTCATTGCTTTTCCAACTTTTTGCATACAATAATCTTGCTGCAGTTGAGAATATACTGTACATGCCTTTAAACATAAAGATGTCCTAGATTTACATACTTCACAGGAAAAAAGAGCATCCAGGCTCTTCAGTCATCTCGATTTGGGGACAACAAACAGATGGTTGGAATATCTACTGGCATGAATTATGGAAAAGAATTAAGAAATAAGAATGCATGATCCATATTTAAGTAGAGATGAGATGTTGGAACAGGGAGAATTCCAGTGGCAGAAGAGCAGTCCAGAATACAGAAAATGAGTTAGAGTTAGAGATTTTTATACACATTTCTGTATATTTTTATACACATTTCTGTATATTTTTATACACATTTCTGTATATTTTTATACACATTTTCTACTGCTCTCTACATGTAAATTCTTTGCATTGGAACATTAATAGCATTAGTAGTAGTAAATGTAGGAAGGATAACCATATTTTAATCATTACTTGACTCGGCATTTCTGGTATAGTACCATCACTGTCTTGCCTTCATCTTGAAATTTCTCAAGGGTAAAAAGAAAATCTCAAGGCATTCTCTGTGATGACTTCCTTTTCTGCTTGGTTTCACTGTGGGTAACATGGACAGTAATACAGGGCTGAGTCTGCAACTGTCAGGGACTTCAGCATTAGATGATATTCATTGCAGGAGGCATCAGCAGTCAAGGTTGCTCTGGTTTGGTGGGACGGGGCATACTTTGCCCTCCAGTTACTATTGTCCCAGTTTATCTGGTCCACCCATTCTAACCCTTTCCCTGGAGCCTGGCGGATCCAATGCCAGTATGTGTCCATGAAAGAGTCCCCCATGACTCTGCATGTTAACCTGAAGGATCCCCCAGGTGCAATTATTCCTGGTCCAGCTTCTATGAATTCCACACTGCAATGGACACCTAGGTTAATGACATTGCAGGAATTAGTTCACATTTTTTAAAAAGGTTTGTTTCATTGTTCATCTCCAAGATGCTGTCATGTCCCCCATTGCGATGTATACATACATCAGAACGGGGAACATGCTGTTCTGGTGAAGGGGAGGGGGGAGGAAAGAATCAGTGCTAATCCCATAAGCACTGAAAGACAATACAGATAAAGGACAAAGGAGCCATACCTTTGCCCTGACCCGGGAAGCCATCATCCTATCTCCCTGACATCTCTGCATTACCACGGGGGACACACCTGCTCTGGACACAGGAAGAGGACAGAGGTAATCAGCGCTAATCCCCCTGATCGCCCATCGAGACTCCGGAATCGCCCCCTGATCGCCCATCGAGACTCCGGGTTCACTGTCGGTCAGGACTTTGGGACAATGGGGGGTGGGGAAGGATCAGGTCCGCACCGTGGGTATTTACCGGCTACCTCGCACACCATGTGCTCATTCCCGTCTTTCTCCGTGTCTGCATTCTATTCTTAATAAACCAGATATCCTTAGCCCTGGCTGGTGAGTCTGTGTTTTTTCTGAATAAGGCAACCATCACAGATGCTCACACACTGGAGCTGCCGCTAAAGAAAGAAAAAGGAAGGGGAGTTTCGTTATACAGGAAAAGAAGCTCCTTCCTTTAGGGCAATGGTGCGTTTGGGTTAGCTGAAGATCCTGGGCCCCTCTTTCTTCTTGTAGTTATCCAAATGGACAAAAGATTTGCATCTGTTTTCCATCAAAGGTGAGAATCCTTTAAAAGAGAAGTTGAAGAAAAGTTAGTTCAGGAGAAAAACTTAAGGAGGGTTCTTCATCTTCTACAAAACTGATGATCCAATCAAGACAGTTGTTCAGTAGGAAAATCTGCACCACATTTCTTGAATTCCTTGTGTTGAATAATAGCTTCTGGCTTGAAATCAAGTGTTCACTTAACTGTAAATTCTGGAAGAATCTGCAATGAACTAGGCTGAACCAAAATTCTAAGTAATAGATTGTGGTGTACAAAATATGCTGTGTTTAGCAACCATATTCAGCCCAAACTGAACAAACTATAAAATGATTTAGATGAATGCATGAATTGGGTTGACCTACAAATGCTTGGCTCGGCACTCATGCCTTAAACTGTTGGCTAACAGACAAGAGTTTAATTTTTGAGAACCAAAAGGCCATTCTTGGTCCTACCTCTGGCCAATTAAAGTGCATGTTGATACTGCATTTTTAATGTGCTGCAGCAATTATCAACACCTGGCTGATCTTAGCTTATCTCCAGAAAAGCTAAATTGGGTTGGACCTGTTTAGAACTTGAATGAGAAACCAGCAGGAAATCCTAGGATTGTAGCTCAGGCTAGAAAGTTGGAAGAAAACTGTCCTGCCTCAGCCATAAAGACAGCAGGGTTACCTTGGGCCAGTCCCTCTCTCTCAGCCCTAGGAAGAAGGAGGCAAGGGCAAACCACTTCCAAAAAACCTTGCTGAGAAAACTGCAAGGACTTGTCCAGACAGTCTCCAAGAATTGGACACAATTGAACATGTATATCCCACTGCAATTCTATATAGCCTCTTGGCAGTTCACAATATGAAAAAAAGAACAATAAATGGCAATACAACATACAAAAATTGACAGTGAAAAATACAGAAATGCATTCCAGATAACATCTGTTTTTAGCCCCCAAGCACCCTCCAGCAATGTTCCATTTTCACAAGCTTCCAGGTGGTGATCAGAGCTGGGATGAAACATACTTCTTGCAGGAGACCACTCCAGTGGGTCATTCTGATGACGGAAAAGGAGTGCCTCCAGCCCTCAACCCCCTCTGCCCTCCCCAGAGTGAGGGACAACCAGCTGCTTCTCCTGACATGATCAAAGGGGTCAGGCCAATTCCAGTGGAGAGATGCATCCTTGAAAGTCACCTAGTGCCAGGCCAAAGGATTTCATAGGTTGGAGCCAGCATGTTAAATTGCCCTTAGAAGTTAATCAGAAGCCAATGCGGGGTCTGCAAAATTGGTGTAATATGTGCCCACTGGGAAGCACATTGCAATTAACTGGAATCAGCTACTGAGGAAAGAACAAAACCTTTCTAAACAGTGCCCCCAATACCTAATGCCACAGTCTCTCTCTCTCTCTCTCTCTCTCTCTTAGCTGTTAGCAGTCTCTGTGTAAGGTTTTCCCCAATGTACCTGCTCGTTCCATGCAGCGATATTTTTTATGCATGTTTCTGCCATCCCCAACCACAGTTGTGAATGAACAAAGAGGACAGGTATTGAACCAAGAGGGAGGAACTGTTTTAAACATGTCAAGCTTGGTCTGCAAATTTAAAAAAAAAAAAAAAGTGGGGGGAGGAATTATGTCTCAGAGCTAAAGAAAGAGTTATGAGAAAGTCTCTTGGGAAAAGATGCTCTTCAGGGACCTGTTGAGTGATAATTCTGAAGCAGCAGAGGAAATCATCAGCCTCGCAGCTGAAACCACATTTTTATTTGTCTCAGTGAGAATGCCAGTTTGTCAAACACTGCTGCCCTCCTGTGCAAAGCAGGTGGAAGAGAGCCATCAGGCTCAGGGTCTGAAGAAATGTCATTATATAGATAAGGAAAGAGGGCTGGGGACAATGATTCTGATCTCCAGGAGTTCTCCAGAGTTTCCAGACTGAATGGGATGAGTCCAATAGCCCCACCTCAGATACTGCAAAAATAAAAATGAGAAACAAATAATAAATTCAGTAATGTAAGCTACCAAGAATCTATGCACTGTGGTGGAGTAGAAATCTGGAAAGCAAGTAAGCAAGCAAGCAAATAAATAAATAAATTCTTCTTCTTCATTTAGCTCTTTTCTATCCTCAATGGTATGCCTGATAGGAGCACAGCTTCCATCTTAGCTGGAATGGTTTGGCTAAAGATACAGTATATCCACATCCTGCCACACATTTTTGGACAGGTGTCGTAAAATCCAGCACACATATTCCAAGTGTCATGGTCTGTGCAAAGATTATCCTTTTAATACATTTTATGTGTAGAAAAGCTACCATTTTGATTCAAGGGTCTTAGAGAATGGCTTGGTCCTCCATAGATACTGTATCTATCCTGAATAAGATTTATCTATATGGTTGCTAAGAGTAGGCACCAACTTGATGGCATATAACCAACCATCATTTGTCATCATGTTTTTCAACATGAGAAGGGATGAAAGATGCGAAGGGACAAGCATCCATCACATGTATAGGTATTGTCTAGAAATGTAATACTTTGGAAGACTTAAAACAGAAAATTGATTAGAATAACTCTTATTAGACCTTGTGGTTGTATCATTCAGTATGAGATACCTCACGAGAATGAAGAAACCCATCTACTCCAAAACATTAGCATTTCAAACATGAGCAAATTTGTTCCATTCTCCATCTGCTCAACTTATGCAATATATTTATTCTTGGGCACTACCCTCCATAAAGATTCATTTTGTAAATATTTAATACATTTAATTGATAAAAATGTAATATAATATTACACACAGACACACACACACTCATATCTATTTCTTAAGAATTAGGAGATACTCATTGTCTCAGATGTAATGTGTAGTTCAGCCCTGATGAAACTTATGATGTAGAATTCTGTACAGTGACTGATCAGATTCTTTTCAGTCCTACCATCTCATGTCCATACTGTCCTGGTTTGAAATCCAATGTACATCTGAACATACCAAGGAGGAATGGGAAGAGAGAAGGTTGAATTAACTCTCAGGACTTGTAATCAGCCCAGCCTCCAGAGCACTTTATCACTTAATCCTTGTCCTTGAGAATGATGCTGCAGCCAGTTCTTGAGAAAACTGTGCAAATAGGAAAAAGGAAACAAAAGAAAAAGAAAGAAGAAGCAAAAAAACATGTTATATACTGTTGTGAATATGAGCAGTAACTCTAAGGTCTAATAATACTTCTTGTTGACTTGAAAGAGTAGCTTTTTCCCCTCTGCAGACAATGGCAGTCTGATAGAAGAACTATGTTTTCTAAGTCCATCCCCGTGAATGCACACATTTTCCTCAGGCAAAGGCCCAGAAGCAGCTATCTTCTCCAAAACTATCTTTTGCACACTTCCTCCTTTGCTTCATCTCACTGTGACCTCCGTGCACAGTAATATGTGGCTGAGTCTGCAGCTGTCAGGGACCTCATTGACAAATAATACTCATTGCGGGAGGCATCGGCAGACAAGGTGGCTCGGCTTTGGAGGGATGAGGCATAGTATGTCCTCCAGTTACTACCAGCCCAGTCGATCTGGCCCACCCATTCCAATCCTTTTCCTGGAGCCTGGCGGATCCACTCCCAGTATGCATTCTTGATGGAGTAACCCGTAACTGTGCAAGTTAATTTGAAGGATCCTCCAGGAGCCACAGTTCCTGGTCCAGATTCCACAAGTTGGACACTGGAGTGGACATCTAAGTTAATGACAAAGCAGGAATTAGTACACAACCTTGCTTTTGTTTTATCTCATTGTTCTGTCTTCAAGACACTCACACACAGGAGCTGCTATGAAGGAAAGAAGAAGAATGGCAAGATCCATTGGGCAGTAAGGAAAGCACCCTTCCTTTAGAGCAATGGCACCTTTGGGTCTGTGATGCTCTTCTGTGTGGTTGTGATTCTTTAAAGGAGAAACAGCTCAGTGAGTTCATTTGCATCTGAGTTTCACGTGGAAGTTAAAACCTGTTTATAAGAAGGGTGGCTTAAGTCCATCAATCAGTCTCAGCCCAGAAGTAGGACTTCCATTGTGGTTTCATATCTACAACACCATTTACCATACCATAACTAAATGTAAGGCTATTGTATCTGTACTGAAAAAATCTGGAACAGATAGCAATCAATAATCACCTTTATCTCTTTGCTTCCATCTTGTGGTTCTCCAGGTTTTAGCAAAGCCAGATATGGCACCTCAGTGAGTTAAATAGATTGTATATGATACCTCCCTATGAACCTGACGTCCACACAGCTTGAAACCTGCAGCCATCGGAGAGCCTTTTCTTTCGCTCATTGTCATGCTCTCCCCTCTGTGGTATTGGAGGGTAAATACAAAAAAATACCACTGGCTGCAAGGCTTTGTCCTTGTGACTCCAGAGAGGTAGAAACTGTAGACCACGTTCTTCTGCATTGCGTTTTTTATAAAGACATTCATACCAAACTCATCATACCCCTGATTAGTAAATACCCAGGTCACACAGATACTGACTATACTCAATTGCTGCTTATAGATGAAAACTCTATCATCACAGCACAGGTAGCAAGGTTCTGTGCTGCAGCAATGAAGATCCATCAGACCCTGATGGGCTAATTACTGTGATGTACTGCATATAATAGTAAATCATTTAAATTTTCTTTTTATATATAAAACATAGTGGTAATTTTAGATACTCATGTTTTATGTTATAGACTTAAAATATTCTTAATACATTCTTCATATCTATATTCTTATTAAGTACAGGCTGTATCTTAGATTGCACTGGAAGAGCTTAGTTAGATAGTCTATAAATGTATCTTAATTTTCTTTTAGTGCTTATCCTCCTGTTTTATCCTAAGTTGCTATCATGTTAAGAAAGACTATGTACATATATTTTACAGAACACTATCTTTGTACTGGTCTAAGACCGTAAGAAATTAAAGTAAGAAATTAACTTGATGTCTTGTCTTGTCATATTAAATATTGCAATTGTAATTCATATTACCATGTAATGGTAAATGCAGAGTGGACATAGAGATGGGTCCATAACCTAAAGGCCTATGATATATAAAGAGCAACTTCAAATTATTATTATCTTAGCTGTCTACCAAGTCTGAAGTGCACCTGCATTTCCTTCACCCTGGAGAAGTCTATGGGAGCCCTAGTGCAGAAGAAGAAATGGCTCAAAGAAATATTGACTGCACCTTGGATGTTTCTTCTGCCTTGGCCATGCAGCAGAATAGGGCTTCTCTCTGCAGTGATATTTCTGTTAGGCAGAATGGGAACATCACTGAAAATCAGTGGCCAGATACCCAGGGGTATTCCACAGAAACTAATGGGACCATTCCCAAACTTCCTTCAGAATGATGCACCACAGAAAGATTTCTGGGCACAATTTTTACTGGCAGCAGCTGAAAACACCACTTTTCAAGCAGAATGAGAAAAAATGGTCAATAACTGCAGTAGGCCAAGGGCAGGCTACTGGCTAAGGCCATTAATGTGGTTGTAGTTTTCATGGCCACCAAACCAGAATCAAAGTTGAAGAAGTGGTTGGAAAAAAGGCTGTCTAACTCCACCGTGCTTTCCTATTCTTTCATTCAAACAGGCATTTGTGTTGTATAGTTGGCCACCTCTGCTCCATTCCCAGATTTTGACTTAGGCTCAGTGACTGGAGACATCCTAGCAGAATGCAGGGAAAGATCTAACATCATGTTCTATCTTGTCCTGGCCTACTTGGGTTTTCTGTTCATAATTAGCTTCATAGCCGCTTTCTTGGCTAGGAAGTTATCAGACACTCTTGACTGAAACTAAATTCATCATCTTCAGTATGTTGATGTTGGTGTTGCAGGGTTTGGTTGACTGTTGTCCAAACCTGAGCTAGTGCAAAGGGGACGTGCTTCCCAGGGATTATTCTACCAAAATGGAGTTTGAGGAAAATCATATTCTGAGAGTTTTCCTCTGCAAAGGTCATCTGAGTCATTTCAGCTCAATCATCTCATTGCATCATCATGAAATCAACTTCCATGTGTTTCTCTAAACATACATGAAAGGAAAAAAAAAATGTTTACTCCCTTTTCTGCTGCAAAGAGACCCAGTATTGCAGTAGTAGTAATTATCTTCCCTGCAATTATCTGAGGCCATTTGTTCTCTGTAATGGGTTCACCCAAGGGACTTCTAGACAGCGTCAAAAATGCAATCCATAAGCAATCTTGCAAGGAGCTATAAAACCTTTATTTTGCAAAATTCCAAGCTGGGAGAGGACCAGGAAGAAGACAGAGTTCTGTCTCATTGAATACTGTAGCTTTCCTCAACCCATTTAGCTAATGATTTCCTTATCACCACGTTGCTAGAAGTCTGAGGGGCACTTTCAAAGCTGTGCTGTCCTTAACGATGCTTCCTTTTCTGTGCTACACTTACGGAGTTGGTTGCCAGATGATGTAGCTTGCTTACGTTTGCAAGGATCAGCTCTCAACCGACAGATGGCCCCAAAAGTGCTTCCATCTAGAGAGATTTGGAGTCAGATGTTTGCGTTAACAATACTTGCACTTCTTCTGCCTTATGGGAGAGGTAAACCAGACACCAGGAAGTGCTCTATTAATGAGTCCTTTCCTGTTCCACATGAGTGGTACCAACCTGGAAAAGTCCTGATTGGTGGGATTGTTTCTCATATCTTAAATATATATTTCCAATACACCTTTAATGAAGCTCCTTCTAAGAAACTGGGTGATGAACTTCCTCTGTAAGTATGTCTGTGTTGCTGCCTGTTCCCCTTCTCTGCCATCAGGGCTATCCTCTCTGACCTGCAAAATAACTGGTCAGGCATTTAATGGCGGCAAAAGCAGGAGAACATCCTATCTGCTCTTTACCATCTAGTAGTTACCCTGAATTTTGCACCTCAGCACTGATGTGAATTTTTGCTCTTTAACTGGCACGTTAAACATGAAACATAAGGAAAATAATAAAGGTAAAAGTAAATTAAGGTAAAGCCTTAATACATTTGAGAAATTTCAAAAGGTCAATGATTTTTGACGTTTAAATTAAAATCACATTAATAAATAGCTATGAAAGTAGAGACAGTAGAGATCACAACGGCAGGACAAAAGAGGAAGCATAGAGAAGAAAATTGTTCAAAGGATTTTTTTTTTCTCCCTCCGACAAAAGGAACAATATATGCGGTTAATTACAAGCCAAGAAGGGGATTATATCAGTTGCATTCAGTAATTGCATAGCCAGATACCAACATCTGCTAAATCCCATTTTATCCATTTGGAGTTCTCTACTGGAATTGTCCCTAATCAGTTTCATGATTGTTTTCTAAATCATTGGAGCTTTCCTCTATCAAGTTCCCTGATTTTTCTAATGAAGGAGCTGAAAAAGGTTGATGGGAACATTTCCAATTAATTGTGTCTTATTGAAAGCTGAGTGATCCAGGAAGGTGGCAATAGGAGGACATGCTTTGTAGATGTGGTTCACAAAAGTTGTATGATTCTATTTGTAGTATGTTGCCGAAGTTCTACCAGCACCTCCTGTCCCTTGCCTTTGCTGTGAATAAGATCAACCAGAATCCAACGATCTTGCCAAATTTCACCCTTGGCTTCCATATCTATGACAGCCATTTTGATGCAAGGATGACCTACCGTATCACTTTGGACCTGCTTTTCAAGTCACAGACATTTATCCCCAATTACAAATGTGACCCTCACAGAAGACATTTAGCACTCATTGGGGGAATCAGCCCCGACATTTCCTCCTATGTGGCAGACATTTTAAATCTCTACAAGATTCCGCAGGTAAGATCCGCACCTCAACAGAGCAGCCCTATCACTTTGTTCTAATAATTCCTTTTGTCATTCCAAAAGTGAGTCTTACATTCCAGAGGGAGAGAGAAGTGTGTAAGTGAATGAAGAAATGAGTACCAAAGATTTGGAAGAGATAGAAGCATATGGTAGAAACTGGGATTTCTTGCCAATGCCGTCGTCATGCCTGTTTCCAGTAGCTGCATCATTAGTCCCAAGGTTCTGGCACAAGAGTCCATGACTTGGACTGTCCCAGATTCCACCATCGTCGGAATTCTAATCATGATCCTACCTGATGGAATGAATTCTAGCTCCATAGTAAAATGTTTACTGCATGTTTCTGTTTCTTGAAGTCTCAGATTACCATTTCAGTGCTAAGGGTGCAGAGCTGAATGGACCAATTGTCCTATTTGGTAGAAGAAATAACCCTAAAATTATGGGGCTACATGTACTAGCACTCTCCAGGATTGACTCCCATCACAGATTTCACACAGAGCTGTCAGCAGATAGTTCAATCAATACAAAATTCAGCAGCCCATTTGGACTGGGGACACTCCATTCCAACTCTGCAAATTTATTTGCAGACAATATACCAAGTCCTGGTTATTATTTTTAAAACCATATACTCCTTGGGTTCCAGTTCCTTGAGAGAAACCCCTTTTTGTATTTGATTGTGTCAGGCCACCTTCTCATTTTGATATAATGTGAGAAATGTTATGTACAGATGCTGCATGCTCAACTGAGAGTGGTCTTCAGTCAAAAACTCGTTCCACCTACTCCAGATTCCAGTTCTTTAGAATCTATTTTCTGCTGACTTGAGGGACATAACTTCTTTATTAGTTTTTAAAGCATCCCAGTACCCAAACGTATCTTTCTAAATAAATTTTGAATTGTTAATGTGGGTGTTTATTGCTTTGCTATTAAACCTTTGAGGGATCTTAGTGTTTAATACGCTTAGTAAACAAAATGCATAATAAATTATATATCGATATATATAGATAGATAGATAGATAGATAGATAGATAGATAGATATATTCTTTCATTCACTGTTAATTCCTATCCTTACAAATAATGTCTATAAAAATGCATTGAGAAACCCGCTCCTCATCTATATCTGAATATCTCTGAGCATGTCCTTTCAGCTCACATATGGATCGTTTCCTATGCAAATTAGCGATATGGTACAGACATCTTCCTTTTACCACATGGTCTCCAATGAAGGTCATCAGTATACAGGGATTATCTACTTACTTAAACATTTTGGGTGGACCTGGGTTGGCCTGTTGGCTGGAGATGATGAAAGCGGAGAACGTTTCCTGGAAAAGCTGGAGTCGTTATTCCTTTGGAATGAAATTTGTTCAGCCTTTGTACAAAGAATGCCAGTTGATAGCCGGTTCCCTGAACTCGAAGAACTGAACATTATTTCTGCAAATATCAATGCTTTCTACTCAGATCCGAACGTTAGGACCCTTGTTGTCTATGGTGAAACTTTAACTATTATGTGGCTAAGCACTGCGTTATTTTTGGCTGGTACTAACTATACGGAAAAGGTGTGGATTATGACAGGCCAGATTGATTTTGCTGCAACAGCTATGTCAAAGGATTGGAAATTTGAAATATTCCAAGGTACCCTTCTTTTCGCAATCCACTCCAGTGAATGTGAAGAGTTTCAGATCTACCTTCAGAATATAAAACCAGAAAAAGCACAACCTGATGACTTTTTCAAAGAGTTCTGGTCACAAGCCTTTGGTTGCTTAGTTCCAGCTCCTGAGAACCTAATAGAGACTCACAGACTTTGTAGTGGAACAGAGTCCTTGAGTGATCTACCAGGGGTTCTGTTTGAAATGGTCATGACTGGCCATAGCTACAGCATCTACAATGCAGTCCTTGCTGTAGCCCATGCGTTACACAGCATGGATTTATCTAGACCAAAACACAACGCTGTCAGGAGTACAAAACATCTGGAAGATATAAATCCTTGGCAGGTAATGTCTCCAGAATGAAAAAAAAAAAAAAAAAGGAAAGAGAGAATGAAAAAAAAAACAAAAAAAAACTCTACGAACCATTGAAAAACGTTATCATATGAAACTAAATTACATGGAAGTCCCTTCCCCACTGATAACTAGCAGGAAAATACAGTATTCATGGATGTTTTAAAATATTTTCCTTCATCGAGGAGAGGAGAAGAGTTCTCTTGCATTTGCTAGTTCTGAAGATGAGAAAACTCTTTTCACTCATCTTTACAACTATATTTTGTAAAGAAGAATTTTCAAAAATCCACACATGTGTTGATGAATCAGGTTAAAAGCAGTTTTTTTTTTTAAAGAAATGGAGAAGCGAAATGTATAGATTCAGGCTTCCAGACAGAGATTTCTGCATAGATAGGAGGAAGAATACATAGGAGGAGGAAGGAGTATTAAGTATGTTCCCCACCTTGAGTTATTTATAAAAATAATGAAGGTGGGAGAGAAAACAAATGAATGCATGAATGAATGAATGAATGAATGAATGAATGAATGAATGAATGAATTTTTGGTTGAGATCACTACATTATTAGAGTTGGTTCTCTTATTCCATTATTGCATTAGTTCAGTCCCTTAACAAAGTTAGTAATATTTTGTAGGGCTCCAGGGAGATAAAGAAGGAATCCAAAGGCTGTTAGGAAAACATTGGGGGAGAAGAAACATGCGTTAAGCTTCCCAAAGAGGTGGGAAAGCATCACAAAGAGACTGACACATACACACTCCCAACTGGCTCAGGTGTAAATGGGAGGAGAGGGAAGAAACAGGCAGACTTGTAAGATTCTGTTATTATAGCCTTAATAAAGGCTCTATTATATCTCAGTAAAGTATACTTCTGGTTATCCCATGGACTCTCCTTCCTTATCTGGTCTACCATGGTCCACCATGAAGAGCTTGATATAAGAAGAGGAAGGTGGGCTACCGTTTAAGAGAACAAGAAGAAGGGTGACAAATGACAGGGCCAACATTTGTATTGATTTATTCTTAGTCTGAGTTATGAAAAGATCCCTTCTCTTAACTCTCCCTTGCTTTGTTCTCCTTTATCTTCTTAGCTCTACCGCTTCCTTCAGACCATTTCGTTTAACAACACAGATGGAGAAACGGTGTCCTTTAATGATAATAAGGAGATGGGATCTGGATTCGACATAATAAACATGTTCATTTCCTCTAACAACTCCTTCCACAAAGTGAAGGTTGGAAGGGTGGGGACCAAGGATTCTCAAGGAAAGAAATTAGTCATTGAGGATGACAAGATTAAATGGCATGGAAGCATCAACCAAGTGAGGATTGCTAAGTCTTCTCAAAGGGCCAATTTAATTGTTGGGATGTTCTCCCTTTCCATTACAAGCAAACAAATAAACTCAATCTCCATAATGTCCCATATACATTAGAATATTAAAATCTATATGGGTCACTCCTAAATCCCACTCCTAGGAGAAATGGAATACTTGCAATGGAAAGAATATTTTCAGAGAGATGCCCTATTTTTGCAGTATTGCTGTTTGGGGTGGGGAGCAAAAGGAAGGCAGTTATTGTTCCTCTATTTTTAGTAGAAATTAATGGACAAATCTATCCAATCTAATTTTCCTGTTTCCTCTTTTATTCATTTTTTAACCTGTAGACCAACATCAGATTTATGAAAAAAGTCCTCCCTCCCTCCCTCCCTCCCTCCCTCCCTCCCTCCCTCCCTCCCTCCCTTCCTTCCTTCCTTCCTTCCTTCCTTCCTTCCTTCCTTCCTTCCTTCCTTGCTGTTTAACTGTCTCACTCATTTGTTGTATAATAGCAGATAAACTCTACCTAACCGATCTATTAAAATGTTTTTGAAAAAGGCCCCTCCCCTTTCCCTGTGTAATGATTACTGCCAGCCTGGCTATCAAAAGAGAAAAGAAGAAGGAAAGAAGTTTTGCTGCTACACTTGTGATCAGTGCCCAGAAGGGAAGATTTCCAACAAAAGAGGTAAATATTCCTTTGGCTTGTTGATGCTTTACAACGTGTGAAATCCCTCTTAAAAATTTAAAGCAGTACCACATTAATATGAAGAGTTTTGAGATTGCACTGAAGGAGGTAATTTGTACAGGTATTGTGCTCTGAAGGAAATCCAGAACACAGTATAATTTTAAGCTAATGTGATTAATCCAAATAATGAATATACTGACTTTTCTAGCATAGTGGTCGCACAATAGGACAGTTTCACAATAATGGGCGTTTCATCACAACATTTGTTTCTTTCATGGAACCATGACAAAAATCTGATGAACAATGGACCTCCTTTTAAAGGTTGACATGAGAACTGTCTGATTTCACATATGCATTGACAGTGCTTTTATCTGTTTTCCTGGCTCCAGATACAGAAGATTGCTTCAAATGTCCAGATGATCAGTATCCAAACCAGGAACAAGATCAATGTTTTCCCAAAATCGTAGTTTATTTGTCCTATGAAGAACCTCTGGGCATCTCTTTAGCTTCAGTCTCCACCTTCTTTTTCTCAGTCACAGTTCTGGTATTAAAAATATTCCACCTGCATAAAGATAGTCCCATAGTCAAAGCCAACAATCGGGACCTCACCTATGCTCTCCTCATCTCTCTTCTGCTCTGCTTCTTCTCACCTTTCCTATTCCTTGGTAAGCCCGGGGTACTGACTTGCTTCCTCCGGCAACCGGCCTTTGGCATCATCTTCTCACTGGCTGTTTCCTGTGTGTTGGCTAAAACCATCACAGTGGTGGTAGCTTTCATGGCCACCAAGCCAGGATCCAGTATGAGGAAGTGGGTGGGGAAGAGGCTCACCAGTTGCGTTGTCCTTTCTGGCTCTTCCGTCCCAGTGGTCATCTGTGCTGTATGGCTAGCAATCTCTCCCCCGTTCCCCAATTTGGACATGGACTCGCTGACCACTGAGATAGTAGCAGAGTGTAACGAAGGCTCTGCTGCTATGTTTTATCTAGTCTTAGGCTACATGGGGCTTCTGTCCATCGTCAGCTTCAGTGTTGCTTTTCTAGCTAGGAAGTTGCCAGATAGTTTCAATGAAGCCAAATTCATCACCTTCAGCATGCTGGTCTTCACCAGTGTTTGGTTGTCCTTTGTGCCAACCTACCTCAGCACCAAAGGGAAATACATGGTAGCTGTGGAGATCTTCTCCATCTTGGCTTCCAGTGCTGGGCTGTTGGGATGCATCTTTTTCCCCAAATGTTTCATAATTGTGCTAAAGCCTGAGCTGAACAACAAGGAGCAGCTCATGAGAAGAAAGAGTGCACTATGAATACCTACTTTGGGAGAGATCCAATGGACTATGTATCTGCAGATCAAATAATTCAATTTAGTGTCAATTTATTTTTTCAATTTACTTGTTCACCCTCCCAGAATTAAAGTGAAGATGCTAGAAAACTATACAATGAAAGATGAAGAATAGGTTTGTGATTTGCATTTGGCCTGATTGCTGTTCAAATATGTCTGACACTAGACTTCAAATAGTTCATTTGCAAATAAAAATTGGCGTTGTCCTTGCAGGCTGTGAAGTGCCCTTGAATGGCAGGTGAATAACAAATTGGTTTCTGAGATTTCCAGTCCCTCACCAACTAATCCAATCCTTTCCCTGTTTTCTGTCTTACCCAATCTGTATAATAGTTATTCAGAATAAATCTGCTGGTGGCACATTTCAACTGTACAGACTCCCCAGGTCGTATCAATTCTGAACCCTCTTGGGTCAAAATGATGAGTGAATGAAAACGAGAAGTGAAACACAAGCAAAACCAAATAGGATCATCCCATTCAATCATTCTCAGAATTATTCTCATTCCTGATATCCATCACAAAGAAAAGTACCGTCCAATCTTTGCACTATAGACCATAAATCATTCCCCCAGGTTTAAAAGAGGAGTAAGGTACCTTCCCAGATGCCCAGAAAAAAGCATCAAATATAGCCACGGCATCATTTTCCCCTATGACTTGGGAGAGATTCAACAGGCATTGGGGTTGCAGCAAGGCCCTTCAGGCTTTCCAAATGCTCCCTTGCTTTTGACGAGGGAGATTATAAAAGGTAGGGCCTGCTGTATTTGCATATCACCCAACATAAAGGCACACATTTATCCTTCTCCGATGGGTCGCTTGGAGATCTTTAATGCTGATGCTTCAAAGTGGGCTATTGGTTTACCAGTTTCATACAAGGCACATTTCACATCCTTCAATTTAAGATGCTAGGTGGTCTGAATTAAACTGTAGTGTACGCTAACCCTAACCCTAACTGTAACGTCTGTGAGACTGATGATTTCAAGAGATTACTGAAGATGTTGGAGGGAATGACTTTTGGTTCAACATGACAAAGCCCCCGTCACCTACTAGAGGAACATCTGAGGAAACATCTACATGGCAAGGAAGAACAGAAGAAAGAAACAAAACAAAATACCTTAAAAATACAAAAGGAAGGAAGGAAGGAAGGAAGGAAGGAAGGAAGGAAGGAAGGAAGGAAGGAAGGAAGGAAGGAAGGAAGGAAGGAAGGAAGGACCACAGAATCTATAACAGCATCAATTTAATGAAAAGATATAACCCTTTCTTACATGTAGAGAATATAATTAAGGAACACATCAACAGATTTAGGTCCATCACTCTGAAAGATGGCAACTACTAGAGGACTTAAAAACCAGTTGTGTTCTAACAATTAACCGTGTTATTGCACCCTCCATCTGGGACCTTTCCCCTGTAAAAAGAGCACTACCCAAAACAATTTGCATTTTCCAGCTAATGCTCCTTCTATAAGAAACCAGTATGAGCTGAACTCAAACTGCACAATAACTATGAGGCATCCATCTTGCATCTCCTCTCCATGCAAATTCTAATGAAAGCAGCCATGTGACATGATATATTGATACATTTGTTTTGGTGTGTGAACAGATGGCTATATCCACAGCTATATTAAGACTTATTTTCAGCTTACAGAACAAAATAAATCAACACCATTTTCCCATTTATTATATTTAATGATCAAGCAGAGAGATGTCCAGGTATGCACCTCTTAAGACTCACTCACAAGAATACATGTATGGCAAACATTTGCAACTTTGCAGTGCTCTTTAATTCTTTGCCAGTTTCTTGAAGACAGAGCAAAATTTCACAAAAAAATCAATTTGTATGGATGGGAGGAAATCTCAGAGAGATTGGAGGTTCAACTTGATTAATCTGGTTTTCTAATTATGCATTCTCCTTATGGTTCCTGCATGTAGTTCATATACAGCTGAATCATGGAAGATGGGAATCAATGCACAGTGCTGAAAATGCAGACTTGGTCCTTGTGAAAATCCAATTATATTGAAGCAGATCTGGACCTGTGATCAACTGAGGGACATTTCTAAGATGGGAGAAAGGAAATTTGGCTTTATAATTGGCTATATTTGTTCAATAACAACTTACTGTCTGCTTCAAAATATATTACTGTTTAAGTTCTGCAGCTACCAAAATCAGCTACTCCCTCAAGACAGGATTTTCTTGACATCTGTTTCCTGATTTAAAAAAATACAACTCTCTTGCCTGATTTTGGTTTTTATCATTCTGTTATTTGGCTCATTTACTGGATGATGGATCAAGGGTGCCACCATGAGTGTATGTGTGTGTATAGATACCTCTATAGCTACAGATAGATATTATATCACATAATTTTTCCAGTGATTGAATAGATAGGAGAGAGAGAGATTAAACAACAGAATAAAATCCTTAAAATCCTCCAATATACAGCACTGCTTGAGAATAACTATCATTAAGGGCCAGTCAATCCACACCTCTGAATTCAAATACTCTTCCATCCATTCTTGCAACAGAAAAAAATAAACTGGCATGGAATTTGTAGTGCCATTGCCAATCCACATCCTGCCTCTATTGCTTTGACTCCCAGTGCGGCACAAACTCTAAAGTGTAGTCCTACAGCTTGTTGACCTGAAAGAGTAGCTTGTTCCCCTCTTAAGCCTGAAAGAAGAACTAAGATATCTCAATCCATCTCTGGGAATGCATACAATTTCCTCAGGCAAAGGCCCAGAAGCAGCTATCTTCTCCAAAACTATCTTTTGCACACTTCCTCCTTTGCTTCATCCCACTGTGACCTCCGTGCACAGTAATATGTGGCTGAGTCTGCAGCTGTCAGGGACCTCATTGACAAATAATACTCATTGCAGGAGGCATCGGCAGTCAAGGTGGTCCGGCTTTGGAGGGATGAGGCATAGTATGTCCTCCAGTTACTACCAGCCCAGTCGATCTGGCCCACCCATTCCAATCCTTTTCCTGGAGCCTGGCGGATCCACTCCCAGTATACATTCTTGATGGAGTCACCCGTAACTGTGCAAGTTAATTTGAAGGATCCTCCAGGAGCCACGGTTCCTGGTCCAGATTCCACAAGTTGGACACTGGAGTGGACATCTAAGTTAATGACAAAGCAGGAATTAGTACACAACCTTGCTTTTGTTTTATCTCATTGTTCTGTCTTCAAGATACTCACACACAGGAGCTGCTACGAAGGAAAGAAGGAGATGGCAAGATCCATTGGGCAGTAAGGAAAGCACCCTTCCTTTAGAGCAATGGCACCTTTGGGTCTGTGATGCTCTTCTGTGTGGTTGTGATTCTTTAAAGGAGAAACAGCTCAGTGAGTTCATTTGCATCTGAGTTTCACGTGGAAGTTAAAACCTGTTTATAAGAAGGGTGGCTAAAGTCTCAGCCCAGAAGTAGGACTTCCATTGTGGTTTCATATCTGCAACACCATTTACCATACCATAACTAAATGTAAGGCTATTGTATCTGTACTGAAAAAATCTGGAACAGATAGCAATCAATAATCACCTTTATCTCTTTGCTTCCATCTTGTGGTTCTCCAGGTTTTAGCAAAGCCAGATATGGCACCTCAGTGAGTTAAATAGAATTTATATGATACCTCCCTATGAACCTGTCGTCCACACAGCTTGAAACATGCAGCCATCGGAGAGCCTTTTCTTTCGCTCATTGTCATGCTCTCCCCTCTGTGGTATTGGAGGGTAAATACAAAAAAATACCACTGGCTGCAAGGCTTTGTCCTTGTGACTCCAGAGAGGTAGAAACTGTAGACCACGTTCTTCTGCATTGCGTTTTTTATAAAGACATTCATACCAAACTCATCATACCCCTGATTAGTAAATACCCAGGTCACACAGATACTGACTATACCCAATTGCTGCTTATAGATGAAAACTCTATCGTCACAGCACAGGTAGCAAGGTTCTGTGCTGCAGCAATGAAGATCCATCAGACCCTGATGGGCTAATTACTGTGATGTACTGCATATAATAGTAAATCATTTAAATTTTCTTTTTATATATAAAACATAGTGGTAATTTTAGATACTCATGTTTTACGTTATAGACTTAAAATATTCTTAATACATTCTTCATATCTATATTCTTATTAAGTATAGGCTGTATCTTAGATTGCACTGAAAGAGCTTAGTTAGATAGTCTATAAATGTATCTTAATTTTCTTTTAGTGTTTATCCTCCTGTTTTATCCTAAGTTGCTATCATGTTAAGAAAGACTATGTACATATATTTTACAGAACACTATCTTTGTACTGGTCTAAGACCGTAAGAAATTAAAGTAAGAAATTAACTTGATGTCTTGTCTTGTCATATTAAATATTGCAATTGTAATTCATATTACCATGTAATGGTAAATGCAGAGTGGACATAGAGATGGGTCCATAACCTAAAGGCCTATGATATATAAAGAGCAACTTCAAATTATTATTATCTTAGCTGTCTACCAAGTCTGAAGTGCACCTGCATTTCCTTCACCCTGGAGAAGTCTATGGGAGCCCTAGTGCAGAAGAAGAAATGGCTCAAAGAAATATTGACTGCACCTTGGATGTTTCTTCTGCCTTGGCCATGCAGCAGAATAGGGCTTCTCTCTGCAGTGATATTTCTGTTAGGCAGAATGGGAACATCACTGAAAATCAGTGGCCAGATACCCAGGGGTATTCCACAGAAACTAATGGGACCATTCCCAAACTTCCTTCAGAATGATGCACCACAGAAAGATTTCTGGGCACAATTTTTACTGGCAGCAGCTGAAAACACCACTTTTCAAGCAGAATGAGAAAAAATGGTCAATAACTGCAGTAGGCCAAGGGCAGGCTACTGGCTAAGGCCATTAATGTGGTTGTAGTTTTCATGGCCACCAAACCAGAATCAAAGTTGAAGAAGTGGTTGGAAAAAAGGCTGTCTAACTCCACCGTGCTTTCCTATTCTTTCATTCAAACAGGCATTTGTGTTGTATAGTTGGCCACCTCTGCTCCATTCCCAGATTTTGACTTAGGCTCAGTGACTGGAGACATCCTAGCAGAATGCAGGGAAAGATCTAACATCATGTTCTATCTTGTCCTGGCCTACTTGGGTTTTCTGTTCATAATTAGCTTCATAGCCGCTTTCTTGGCTAGGAAGTTATCAGACACTCTTGACTGAAACTAAATTCATCATCTTCAGTATGTTGATGTTGGTGTTGCAGGGTTTGGTTGACTGTTGTCCAAACCTGAGCTAGTGCAAAGGGGACGTGCTTCCCAGGGATTATTCTACCAAAATGGAGTTTGAGGAAAATCATATTCTGAGAGTTTTCCTCTGCAAAGGTCATCTGAGTCATTTCAGCTCAATCATCTCATTGCATCATCATGAAATCAACTTCCATGTGTTTCTCTAAACATACATGAAAGGAAAAAAAAAATGTTTACTCCCTTTTCTGCTGCAAAGAGACCCAGTATTGCAGTAGTAGTAATTATCTTCCCTGCAATTATCTGAGGCCATTTGTTCTCTGTAATGGGTTCACCCAAGGGACTTCTAGACAGCGTCAAAAATGCAATCCATAAGCAATCTTGCAAGGAGCTATAAAACCTTTATTTTGCAAAATTCCAAGCTGGGAGAGGACCAGGAAGAAGACAGAGTTCTGTCTCATTGAATACTGTAGCTTTCCTCAACCCATTTAGCTAATGATTTCCTTATCACCACGTTGCTAGAAGTCTGAGGGGCACTTTCAAAGCTGTGCTGTCCTTAACGATGCTTCCTTTTCTGTGCTACACTTACGGAGTTGGTTGCCAGATGATGTAGCTTGCTTACGTTTGCAAGGATCAGCTCTCAACCGACAGATGGCCCCAAAAGTGCTTCCATCTAGAGAGATTTGGAGTCAGATGTTTGCGTTAACAATACTTGCACTTCTTCTGCCTTATGGGAGAGGTAAACCAGACACCAGGAAGTGCTCTATTAATGAGTCCTTTCCTGTTCCACATGAGTGGTACCAACCTGGAAAAGTCCTGATTGGTGGGATTGTTTCTCATATCTTAAATATATATTTCCAATACACCTTTAATGAAGCTCCTTCTAAGAAACTGGGTGATGAACTTCCTCTGTAAGTATGTCTGTGTTGCTGCCTGTTCCCCTTCTCTGCCATCAGGGCTATCCTCTCTGACCTGCAAAATAACTGGTCAGGCATTTAATGGCGGCAAAAGCAGGAGAACATCCTATCTGCTCTTTACCATCTAGTAGTTACCCTGAATTTTGCACCTCAGCACTGATGTGAATTTTTGCTCTTTAACTGGCACGTTAAACATGAAACATAAGGAAAATAATAAAGGTAAAAGTAAATTAAGGTAAAGCCTTAATACATTTGAGAAATTTCAAAAGGTCAATGATTTTTGACGTTTAAATTAAAATCACATTAATAAATAGCTATGAAAGTAGAGACAGTAGAGATCACAACGGCAGGACAAAAGAGGAAGCATAGAGAAGAAAATTGTTCAAAGGATTTTTTTTTTCTCCCTCCGACAAAAGGAACAATATATGCGGTTAATTACAAGCCAAGAAGGGGATTATATCAGTTGCATTCAGTAATTGCATAGCCAGATACCAACATCTGCTAAATCCCATTTTATCCATTTGGAGTTCTCTACTGGAATTGTCCCTAATCAGTTTCATGATTGTTTTCTAAATCATTGGAGCTTTCCTCTATCAAGTTCCCTGATTTTTCTAATGAAGGAGCTGAAAAAGGTTGATGGGAACATTTCCAATTAATTGTGTCTTATTGAAAGCTGAGTGATCCAGGAAGGTGGCAATAGGAGGACATGCTTTGTAGATGTGGTTCACAAAAGTTGTATGATTCTATTTGTAGTATGTTGCCGAAGTTCTACCAGCACCTCCTGTCCCTTGCCTTTGCTGTGAATAAGATCAACCAGAATCCAACGATCTTGCCAAATTTCACCCTTGGCTTCCATATCTATGACAGCCATTTTGATGCAAGGATGACCTACCGTATCACTTTGGACCTGCTTTTCAAGTCACAGACATTTATCCCCAATTACAAATGTGACCCTCACAGAAGACATTTAGCACTCATTGGGGGAATCAGCCCCGACATTTCCTCCTATGTGGCAGACATTTTAAATCTCTACAAGATTCCGCAGGTAAGATCCGCACCTCAACAGAGCAGCCCTATCACTTTGTTCTAATAATTCCTTTTGTCATTCCAAAAGTGAGTCTTACATTCCAGAGGGAGAGAGAAGTGTGTAAGTGAATGAAGAAATGAGTACCAAAGATTTGGAAGAGATAGAAGCATATGGTAGAAACTGGGATTTCTTGCCAATGCCGTCGTCATGCCTGTTTCCAGTAGCTGCATCATTAGTCCCAAGGTTCTGGCACAAGAGTCCATGACTTGGACTGTCCCAGATTCCACCATCGTCGGAATTCTAATCATGATCCTACCTGATGGAATGAATTCTAGCTCCATAGTAAAATGTTTACTGCATGTTTCTGTTTCTTGAAGTCTCAGATTACCATTTCAGTGCTAAGGGTGCAGAGCTGAATGGACCAATTGTCCTATTTGGTAGAAGAAATAACCCTAAAATTATGGGGCTACATGTACTAGCACTCTCCAGGATTGACTCCCATCACAGATTTCACACAGAGCTGTCAGCAGATAGTTCAATCAATACAAAATTCAGCAGCCCATTTGGACTGGGGACACTCCATTCCAACTCTGCAAATTTATTTGCAGACAATATACCAAGTCCTGGTTATTATTTTTAAAACCATATACTCCTTGGGTTCCAGTTCCTTGAGAGAAACCCCTTTTTGTATTTGATTGTGTCAGGCCACCTTCTCATTTTGATATAATGTGAGAAATGTTATGTACAGATGCTGCATGCTCAACTGAGAGTGGTCTTCAGTCAAAAACTCGTTCCACCTACTCCAGATTCCAGTTCTTTAGAATCTATTTTCTGCTGACTTGAGGGACATAACTTCTTTATTAGTTTTTAAAGCATCCCAGTACCCAAACGTATCTTTCTAAATAAATTTTGAATTGTTAATGTGGGTGTTTATTGCTTTGCTATTAAACCTTTGAGGGATCTTAGTGTTTAATACGCTTAGTAAACAAAATGCATAATAAATTATATATCGATATATATAGATAGATAGATAGATAGATAGATAGATAGATAGATATATTCTTTCATTCACTGTTAATTCCTATCCTTACAAATAATGTCTATAAAAATGCATTGAGAAACCCGCTCCTCATCTATATCTGAATATCTCTGAGCATGTCCTTTCAGCTCACATATGGATCGTTTCCTATGCAAATTAGCGATATGGTACAGACATCTTCCTTTTACCACATGGTCTCCAATGAAGGTCATCAGTATACAGGGATTATCTACTTACTTAAACATTTTGGGTGGACCTGGGTTGGCCTGTTGGCTGGAGATGATGAAAGCGGAGAACGTTTCCTGGAAAAGCTGGAGTCGTTATTCCTTTGGAATGAAATTTGTTCAGCCTTTGTACAAAGAATGCCAGTTGATAGCCGGTTCCCTGAACTCGAAGAACTGAACATTATTTCTGCAAATATCAATGCTTTCTACTCAGATCCGAACGTTAGGACCCTTGTTGTCTATGGTGAAACTTTAACTATTATGTGGCTAAGCACTGCGTTATTTTTGGCTGGTACTAACTATACGGAAAAGGTGTGGATTATGACAGGCCAGATTGATTTTGCTGCAACAGCTATGTCAAAGGATTGGAAATTTGAAATATTCCAAGGTACCCTTCTTTTCGCAATCCACTCCAGTGAATGTGAAGAGTTTCAGATCTACCTTCAGAATATAAAACCAGAAAAAGCACAACCTGATGACTTTTTCAAAGAGTTCTGGTCACAAGCCTTTGGTTGCTTAGTTCCAGCTCCTGAGAACCTAATAGAGACTCACAGACTTTGTAGTGGAACAGAGTCCTTGAGTGATCTACCAGGGGTTCTGTTTGAAATGGTCATGACTGGCCATAGCTACAGCATCTACAATGCAGTCCTTGCTGTAGCCCATGCGTTACACAGCATGGATTTATCTAGACCAAAACACAACGCTGTCAGGAGTACAAAACATCTGGAAGATATAAATCCTTGGCAGGTAATGTCTCCAGAATGAAAAAAAAAAAAAAAAAGGAAAGAGAGAATGAAAAAAAAAACAAAAAAAAACTCTACGAACCATTGAAAAACGTTATCATATGAAACTAAATTACATGGAAGTCCCTTCCCCACTGATAACTAGCAGGAAAATACAGTATTCATGGATGTTTTAAAATATTTTCCTTCATCGAGGAGAGGAGAAGAGTTCTCTTGCATTTGCTAGTTCTGAAGATGAGAAAACTCTTTTCACTCATCTTTACAACTATATTTTGTAAAGAAGAATTTTCAAAAATCCACACATGTGTTGATGAATCAGGTTAAAAGCAGTTTTTTTTTTTAAAGAAATGGAGAAGCGAAATGTATAGATTCAGGCTTCCAGACAGAGATTTCTGCATAGATAGGAGGAAGAATACATAGGAGGAGGAAGGAGTATTAAGTATGTTCCCCACCTTGAGTTATTTATAAAAATAATGAAGGTGGGAGAGAAAACAAATGAATGCATGAATGAATGAATGAATGAATGAATGAATGAATGAATGAATGAATTTTTGGTTGAGATCACTACATTATTAGAGTTGGTTCTCTTATTCCATTATTGCATTAGTTCAGTCCCTTAACAAAGTTAGTAATATTTTGTAGGGCTCCAGGGAGATAAAGAAGGAATCCAAAGGCTGTTAGGAAAACATTGGGGGAGAAGAAACATGCGTTAAGCTTCCCAAAGAGGTGGGAAAGCATCACAAAGAGACTGACACATACACACTCCCAACTGGCTCAGGTGTAAATGGGAGGAGAGGGAAGAAACAGGCAGACTTGTAAGATTCTGTTATTATAGCCTTAATAAAGGCTCTATTATATCTCAGTAAAGTATACTTCTGGTTATCCCATGGACTCTCCTTCCTTATCTGGTCTACCATGGTCCACCATGAAGAGCTTGATATAAGAAGAGGAAGGTGGGCTACCGTTTAAGAGAACAAGAAGAAGGGTGACAAATGACAGGGCCAACATTTGTATTGATTTATTCTTAGTCTGAGTTATGAAAAGATCCCTTCTCTTAACTCTCCCTTGCTTTGTTCTCCTTTATCTTCTTAGCTCTACCGCTTCCTTCAGACCATTTCGTTTAACAACACAGATGGAGAAACGGTGTCCTTTAATGATAATAAGGAGATGGGATCTGGATTCGACATAATAAACATGTTCATTTCCTCTAACAACTCCTTCCACAAAGTGAAGGTTGGAAGGGTGGGGACCAAGGATTCTCAAGGAAAGAAATTAGTCATTGAGGATGACAAGATTAAATGGCATGGAAGCATCAACCAAGTGAGGATTGCTAAGTCTTCTCAAAGGGCCAATTTAATTGTTGGGATGTTCTCCCTTTCCATTACAAGCAAACAAATAAACTCAATCTCCATAATGTCCCATATACATTAGAATATTAAAATCTATATGGGTCACTCCTAAATCCCACTCCTAGGAGAAATGGAATACTTGCAATGGAAAGAATATTTTCAGAGAGATGCCCTATTTTTGCAGTATTGCTGTTTGGGGTGGGGAGCAAAAGGAAGGCAGTTATTGTTCCTCTATTTTTAGTAGAAATTAATGGACAAATCTATCCAATCTAATTTTCCTGTTTCCTCTTTTATTCATTTTTTAACCTGTAGACCAACATCAGATTTATGAAAAAAGTCCTCCCTCCCTCCCTCCCTCCCTCCCTCCCTCCCTCCCTTCCTTCCTTCCTTCCTTCCTTCCTTCCTTCCTTCCTTCCTTCCTTCCTTCCTTCCTTCCTTCCTTCCTTCCTTGCTGTTTAACTGTCTCACTCATTTGTTGTATAATAGCAGATAAACTCTACCTAACCGATCTATTAAAATGTTTTTGAAAAAGGCCCCTCCCCTTTCCCTGTGTAATGATTACTGCCAGCCTGGCTATCAAAAGAGAAAAGAAGAAGGAAAGAAGTTTTGCTGCTACACTTGTGATCAGTGCCCAGAAGGGAAGATTTCCAACAAAAGAGGTAAATATTCCTTTGGCTTGTTGATGCTTTACAACGTGTGAAATCCCTCTTAAAAATTTAAAGCAGTACCACATTAATATGAAGAGTTTTGAGATTGCACTGAAGGAGGTAATTTGTACAGGTATTGTGCTCTGAAGGAAATCCAGAACACAGTATAATTTTAAGCTAATGTGATTAATCCAAATAATGAATATACTGACTTTTCTAGCATAGTGGTCGCACAATAGGACAGTTTCACAATAATGGGCGTTTCATCACAACATTTGTTTCTTTCATGGAACCATGACAAAAATCTGATGAACAATGGACCTCCTTTTAAAGGTTGACATGAGAACTGTCTGATTTCACATATGCATTGACAGTGCTTTTATCTGTTTTCCTGGCTCCAGATACAGAAGATTGCTTCAAATGTCCAGATGATCAGTATCCAAACCAGGAACAAGATCAATGTTTTCCCAAAATCGTAGTTTATTTGTCCTATGAAGAACCTCTGGGCATCTCTTTAGCTTCAGTCTCCACCTTCTTTTTCTCAGTCACAGTTCTGGTATTAAAAATATTCCACCTGCATAAAGATAGTCCCATAGTCAAAGCCAACAATCGGGACCTCACCTATGCTCTCCTCATCTCTCTTCTGCTCTGCTTCTTCTCACCTTTCCTATTCCTTGGTAAGCCCGGGGTACTGACTTGCTTCCTCCGGCAACCGGCCTTTGGCATCATCTTCTCACTGGCTGTTTCCTGTGTGTTGGCTAAAACCATCACAGTGGTGGTAGCTTTCATGGCCACCAAGCCAGGATCCAGTATGAGGAAGTGGGTGGGGAAGAGGCTCACCAGTTGCGTTGTCCTTTCTGGCTCTTCCGTCCCAGTGGTCATCTGTGCTGTATGGCTAGCAATCTCTCCCCCGTTCCCCAATTTGGACATGGACTCGCTGACCACTGAGATAGTAGCAGAGTGTAACGAAGGCTCTGCTGCTATGTTTTATCTAGTCTTAGGCTACATGGGGCTTCTGTCCATCGTCAGCTTCAGTGTTGCTTTTCTAGCTAGGAAGTTGCCAGATAGTTTCAATGAAGCCAAATTCATCACCTTCAGCATGCTGGTCTTCACCAGTGTTTGGTTGTCCTTTGTGCCAACCTACCTCAGCACCAAAGGGAAATACATGGTAGCTGTGGAGATCTTCTCCATCTTGGCTTCCAGTGCTGGGCTGTTGGGATGCATCTTTTTCCCCAAATGTTTCATAATTGTGCTAAAGCCTGAGCTGAACAACAAGGAGCAGCTCATGAGAAGAAAGAGTGCACTATGAATACCTACTTTGGGAGAGATCCAATGGACTATGTATCTGCAGATCAAATAATTCAATTTAGTGTCAATTTATTTTTTCAATTTACTTGTTCACCCTCCCAGAATTAAAGTGAAGATGCTAGAAAACTATACAATGAAAGATGAAGAATAGGTTTGTGATTTGCATTTGGCCTGATTGCTGTTCAAATATGTCTGACACTAGACTTCAAATAGTTCATTTGCAAATAAAAATTGGCGTTGTCCTTGCAGGCTGTGAAGTGCCCTTGAATGGCAGGTGAATAACAAATTGGTTTCTGAGATTTCCAGTCCCTCACCAACTAATCCAATCCTTTCCCTGTTTTCTGTCTTACCCAATCTGTATAATAGTTATTCAGAATAAATCTGCTGGTGGCACATTTCAACTGTACAGACTCCCCAGGTCGTATCAATTCTGAACCCTCTTGGGTCAAAATGATGAGTGAATGAAAACGAGAAGTGAAACACAAGCAAAACCAAATAGGATCATCCCATTCAATCATTCTCAGAATTATTCTCATTCCTGATATCCATCACAAAGAAAAGTACCGTCCAATCTTTGCACTATAGACCATAAATCATTCCCCCAGGTTTAAAAGAGGAGTAAGGTACCTTCCCAGATGCCCAGAAAAAAGCATCAAATATAGCCACGGCATCATTTTCCCCTATGACTTGGGAGAGATTCAACAGGCATTGGGGTTGCAGCAAGGCCCTTCAGGCTTTCCAAATGCTCCCTTGCTTTTGACGAGGGAGATTATAAAAGGTAGGGCCTGCTGTATTTGCATATCACCCAACATAAAGGCACACATTTATCCTTCTCCGATGGGTCGCTTGGAGATCTTTAATGCTGATGCTTCAAAGTGGGCTATTGGTTTACCAGTTTCATACAAGGCACATTTCACATCCTTCAATTTAAGATGCTAGGTGGTCTGAATTAAACTGTAGTGTACGCTAACCCTAACCCTAACTGTAACGTCTGTGAGACTGATGATTTCAAGAGATTACTGAAGATGTTGGAGGGAATGACTTTTGGTTCAACATGACAAAGCCCCCGTCACCTACTAGAGGAACATCTGAGGAAACATCTACATGGCAAGGAAGAACAGAAGAAAGAAACAAAACAAAATACCTTAAAAATACAAAAGGAAGGAAGGAAGGAAGGAAGGAAGGAAGGAAGGAAGGAAGGAAGGAAGGAAGGAAGGAAGGAAGGAAGGAAGGACCACAGAATCTATAACAGCATCAATTTAATGAAAAGATATAACCCTTTCTTACATGTAGAGAATATAATTAAGGAACACATCAACAGATTTAGGTCCATCACTCTGAAAGATGGCAACTACTAGAGGACTTAAAAACCAGTTGTGTTCTAACAATTAACCGTGTTATTGCACCCTCCATCTGGGACCTTTCCCCTGTAAAAAGAGCACTACCCAAAACAATTTGCATTTTCCAGCTAATGCTCCTTCTATAAGAAACCAGTATGAGCTGAACTCAAACTGCACAATAACTATGAGGCATCCATCTTGCATCTCCTCTCCATGCAAATTCTAATGAAAGCAGCCATGTGACATGATATATTGATACATTTGTTTTGGTGTGTGAACAGATGGCTATATCCACAGCTATATTAAGACTTATTTTCAGCTTACAGAACAAAATAAATCAACACCATTTTCCCATTTATTATATTTAATGATCAAGCAGAGAGATGTCCAGGTATGCACCTCTTAAGACTCACTCACAAGAATACATGTATGGCAAACATTTGCAACTTTGCAGTGCTCTTTAATTCTTTGCCAGTTTCTTGAAGACAGAGCAAAATTTCACAAAAAAATCAATTTGTATGGATGGGAGGAAATCTCAGAGAGATTGGAGGTTCAACTTGATTAATCTGGTTTTCTAATTATGCATTCTCCTTATGGTTCCTGCATGTAGTTCATATACAGCTGAATCATGGAAGATGGGAATCAATGCACAGTGCTGAAAATGCAGACTTGGTCCTTGTGAAAATCCAATTATATTGAAGCAGATCTGGACCTGTGATCAACTGAGGGACATTTCTAAGATGGGAGAAAGGAAATTTGGCTTTATAATTGGCTATATTTGTTCAATAACAACTTACTGTCTGCTTCAAAATATATTACTGTTTAAGTTCTGCAGCTACCAAAATCAGCTACTCCTTCAAGACAGGATTTTCTTGACATCTGTTTCCTGATTTAAAAAAATACAACTCTCTTGCCTGATTTTGGTTTTTATCATTCTGTTATTTGGCTCATTTACTGGATGATGGATCAAGGGTGCCACCATGAGTGTATGTGTGTGTATAGATACCTCTATAGCTACAGATAGATATTATATCACATAATTTTTCCAGTGATTGAATAGATAGGAGAGAGAGAGATTAAACAACAGAATAAAATCCTTAAAATCCTCCAATATACAGCACTGCTTGAGAATAACTATCATTAAGGGCCAGTCAATCCACACCTCTGAATTCAAATACTCTTCCATCCATTCTTGCAACAGAAAAAAATAAACTGGCATGGAATTTGTAGTGCCATTGCCAATCCACATCCTGCCTCTATTGCTTTGACTCCCGGTGCGGCACAAACTCTAAAGTGTAGTCCTACAGCTTGTTGACCTGAAAGAGTAGCTTGTTCCCCTCTTAAGCCTGAAAGAAGAACTAAGATATCTCAATCCATCTCTGGGAATGCATACAATTTCCTCAGGCAAAGGCCCAGAAGCAGCTATCTTCTCCAAAACTATATTTTGCACACTTCCTCCTTTGCTTCATCCCACTGTGACCTCCGTGCACAGTAATATGTGGCTGAGTCTGCAGCTGTCAGGGACCTCATTGACAAATAATACTCATTGCGGGAGGCATCGGCAGTCAAGGTGGCTCGGCTTTGGAGGGATGAGGCATAGTATGTCCTCCAGTTACTACCAGCCCAGTCGATCTGGCCCACCCATTCCAATCCTTTTCCTGGAGCCTGGCGGATCCACTCCCAGTATACATTCTTGATGGAGTCACCCGTAACTGTGCAAGTTAATTTGAAGGATCCTCCAGGAGCCACGGTTCCTGCTCCAGATTCCACAAGTTGGACACTGGAGTGGACATCTAAGTTAATGACAAAGCAGGAATTAGCACACAACCTTGCTTTTGTTTTATCTCATTGTTCTGTCTTCAAGATACTCACACACAGGAGCTGCTATGAAGGAAAGAAGAAGAATGGCAAGATCCATTGGGCAGTAAGGAAAGCACCCTTCCTTTAGAGCAATGGCACCTTTGGGTCTGTGATGCTCTTCTGTGTGGTTGTGATTCTTTAAAGGAGAAACAGCTCAGTGAGTTCATTTGCATCTGAGTTTCACGTGGAAGTTAAAACCTGTTTATAAGAAGGGTGGCTTAAGTCCATCAATCAGTCTCAGCCCAGAAGTAGGACTTCCTTTGTGATTTCATATCTGCAACACCAACTATCTGTCCTGATTTAATTTAATTTAGGTTAAATTTACCATACCATAACTAAATGTAGAACTATTGTTATCTGAACTACAAAAATCTGGAAGAGATGGCAATCAACAATCTTCTTTATCTCTTTGCTTCCATCTTGTGGTTCTCCAGATTTTAGCAAATCCAGACATGGCAACTTTCCTCCATGAAGTCAACATCATGGGGAAACAGCAAAAACATGGATCTCAGCAGGCTACATTAGTGCCATGGTCAGGTTCACAGGGAAGGGGTAACAAGGTGTAGAAGCTAGAGGGCTTCTAGAGCTAGCATAATCAAAAGGAAGGTGTTACAATAATAAGACAGAGATATCGACCACTTCTCATGCCAGGAAACAAGCATCTATTATTCTGTTACACTATAAAGGAAGGAGCAAGATGGTTTGATGCAGGTCATCAGAGGTTTATGGTTAACATAGAATGAATTATGAACATCCTGCCAGTTGTAACACTCCAATCTTTAATTACAGATTTGGGAAAATAAAAGGATCAGTATTAAGCATTAGTATTAATATCAATATTAAGGGAAACTATTTATAACCCAATTTAAATGATGTAGTACAAGTATTTTTGATACATTGTTTAAACATTTACAAAATTATCTCATGGGCCTAGAATTGTAGGTAGTTCCCCATCCAAGCACTGTCCCTGCGTAACATAATACATACATACATACATACATACATACATACATATATGAGGGCTGAAGGTTCTATTTTCAGAAAACTACCAGCCACAACAGGATCTTTGATAAATTCAAATAAAATGTGCTGCCTCAAGCGTTCACTATAAAAATGTCTGAGAATGTCTATGCTTACATTTGATATTCAAATGAGGAAATACAATTGAACTGTATATAGTGTAGGACATCAGGAGTTATTGTTGATCTGATGTCAAAAATAACTTTGCCTTCAACCCCTACCCACAAGGACATGGA
Organism: Candoia aspera; assembly: GCF_035149785.1. NCBI lineage: Eukaryota > Metazoa > Chordata > Lepidosauria > Squamata > Candoiidae > Candoia > Candoia aspera. The sequence continues at coordinate 111,530,163 of NC_086156.1, read as the reverse complement.
TGACAAGTGTGTGATTTTGAGGAAGTTGTGGTTTTGCTCACACAAAGGATTCTTTCACTGTGTCTCTTGCACAGCCATGTCATCGGACTTCAAGCAATTCATTTGGAGAACCACCTGCCCTTTGGATGCATCCCTTGTGACAGTGTTTGGAGCATACTGTTATATACAGCACTTCTACCACACCAGATAACAGCAACCCATTCCCATCCCTTTTCAGAGGAGTAACAGATCCAGTGTATTTTGTAGCTGGTGATGGTAAATCCAGAGACAGTACAAGTCAATTGTAGACTCTCTCCTAACATCTTCAACCCGCTACCAGATTTATTTATTTATTATTCAAATTTTGCTACTGCCCATCTCCCCCAAAAGAGGGACTCTGGGAGGTTTTCAATAAAATTAAAACTATAATAATAAACAATTAAAATCCTATAAAAATAAAACAATTTACAAATATAAACTACAATATAGTAGTTTACACTATGTTGTATAAATATACAGATGCTGTCATTTGTGAAGAGATACCTGTGTTCATCAGGAAAGAATATGGAAAGGGACAAAAATAAAAAAGGTGACAAGCAAATGTGATGGAAAAAGAAAAATCATTGCCTCATATAAGGATAAAATTGTGTTTGTTTTTTACATGCATGGAAGATCATTAAGACATTTATCTAGAGGATCAGATCCATGATTAATCCTTGGGGACCTGAAGAAAGCAAAAACAGCCAGTTTGGTCTAGTGGTTAAGGCACCAGGCTGGAAACCAGGAGACCATGAGTTCTAGTCCCACCTTAGGCATGAAAGCCGGCTGGGTGACTTTGGGCCAGTCATTCCTTCTCAGCCCAATTCACATCACCGGGTTATTGATGTGGGGAAAATAGGAGGAGGAAGGAGTATTAGGTATGTTCGCTGCCTTGCGTTATTTATAAAAATAATAAAGGCAGATAAAAATATCTTTAAAAAAATATTGACAAATTAGAGACTTCAGCTCCAACCTGTGACTCTAAAGAAGGCCTGAAACATTTGCATGATGCTAAAGATGGGACCAATACAGCACAGTAGCAGTATCATCAGAAAAAAAAAAAAAAATGACATTATCTCAGAGCATGAATGCCACATGTCTACTTTGTATCTTCTTATACACTTATTATCTGGCATTGCAAAGAATGCCAGTTAATAATTGTATAAGAAGATACAAAATGAGAATCAAATTTAGTTGCATATTGGGCCAAGTATGTTTTTCAAGTCACATTCAGCTCCTGGTGAATTCATGGACAAATCCAAGCAGCTTCCTTAGCTGTGATATTGGTTTGCCATTATCTTCCTACAGAATCTTCTCAGTCTAGCCTATAATCCTGCTATTCCCTAAAAACAGATGCCTGTTGCTTTTTCTCCTTTTACCTTCTCAGCTAGGGACTAAACAGGTGTGACTCTGCTTAGTTTCTGAGCCCTAGTATGGTTGTCCAGATGCTGCTGTGGTTCATCTCTGGGGATTTTAATATCTTCATTCAGAGAACCAACAGCAGATATGATTGTTTGCAATCATACAGATGCAGGATACTACAAAATCAACCTCCCACCTCCTCCTCTTCACAAAGGTCAGGGGAACTCAACTCACCCACACAGTAACACATGCACATTCATAAACACAACCACTAATTGATGGAGTGAAATCAGAGTTTCAATTGGGAGAGATGCTGTCCCTTAGTTCTTCCATTCTGCAGCTGAAAACCTGAAAGTCAAAGAAAGGGATAGGCAGGTCAATAGTCAAACCATCTTTCTCCTAAAAGAGTATGCTTTCTAAGCACCTGCTTTTAACATAAAACTGCTCTGGTTTCGTCTTCCACTTGTAGTTACTCCTATTTCTCATTTTATAATACAGTATTTACTTCCAAAGTGACAGTATGGTGGAATATAAGGGCGGCCTTGAGGGTCATTTTTCTAGAAGCTTTCTCCTTTGCATGAGAAAAAGCCACCTTCACACCACTTTGTATCCATTACAGTGATGGAAGTATCTCTTTCTCTTTGACGGTGATCATATTAGCACCGTCAGTTGATAAATACTAGGATGTTTATCTGGAGACTTGTGGACACATGCTCTTGCTGCTAAGGTCAAACCCTGACACAGAATACATATGTTCATGGTATTCTCCAGCATTTTTCAAATTTGAACTGGACTGCATGAGAAGAATCTAAAGAAGATGGTGTAGAGTTCAGGACCACAAATTCAAAATCCTCCCTGGCATCCCCTCGGTTGTTACATACGCATGAACCTCTTCGTGTGTTGGTTTTATTAAAACATTAACATTCATATACCAGTGGGAGGAGATGGGTGGTGACAAATCTGATAGATAAACAAACAAACAAACAAACGTGAAATATGGTAACCTCAGCAAGTCCATGACTGCATAATAGTATAGAGATTTATCAACCACACAGAAAGTTTCCTTAACAGTTCTTTTATTTGAAAATTATAAATGCAATGCAATGCAATGCAATGCAATGCAATGCAATGCAATGCAATGCAATGCAATGCAATGTAATGTAAACAACTTTATTTTCTATGGAAGTGCAGTCAAGTCTTACTCACATTCTACCAAGCTATGCAAACCTGTCAAAAGAGAACAAAGTTGATAATTTTGTGGAGATTCTCCTCCTACCTCTGAGGCTGGTTCCAGTCAGTGCTGGTGGGAGGGGAGTGACTAAGCCCTTGGCCCCTGTTTTGTGGTGTGCCTCAGAGCTCTGCCCTTTCCCCCTCCTTTTCAATATTGACTTGAAGCCACTGGATGAGGTCATCTGCCAGTATAGGGTGAGGCATCATCAATATGCAGATGATACCCAGTGATGCATCTTTCTCCCCATCCATCCAAGTTAAGCTGTTGAGGTTCTGCCCCAGTGTCTGGAGGCTTGGGGGTCTGGATGGGGTAGAACGAGTTGCAGCTCAACCCTGAGGGCCACAGGGACCTTTGTGCAACTGCATCTTGGGCACCAGTTTTGCCCGTTGCTGAATGGGATCACACATTAGTGACCTGTCAATTGGAGTACTGCAATGCATTCTACATGGGGCTGCCCTTGAAGACCATCTGGAAGCTTCACTTGGTGTGGAATGCCCATGTAACACTGCTAGTCTGTGAGCTGCACTGGTTTCCAGTAAGTTTCCAGGTGTGAGTCAAGGTGATGGTATCACCATTGAAGCCCTACATGTTATAGGACTGGGTTACTTGTGCGGCCGCCTTCTCCCAAGAATATCTGCTTACCCCACATGTTCCTATAGTTTCCTCTTTTGAACTTTGCCACCTAGTTTAACTCAGTTCAGGGTGAACCCACAGACAAGACCAAGTTGTTTTCTTTGCACTGATAGGGAAGTAGTTTGATGTGATTGTCTTCCAGAATTGGTTTTGACTTTCCAGTCTAGACTAGAGCCCTGGGAATTCTATATGCTCCCATCCAAGTTCTAGAAAAGTCTTAATTTCCCTGCCTAAGGAATATTGATAGGTTAATAAATGTCATTTTTCTTGTAACATTTAGTCAGTAAAAGCAGACCTATTTAGAAAATTGTTCTTAGAAATTTTGATTATATGAAGGCTCTATTGCCTTTTAAACTGAGCACCAATGGACATAAACAATTTAATGAAATAACACTTATATATCCATTGAGGAATAGCCAACACTGCCTCTCTTAAGAGCCAAAAACATGACAGCGGCTGAAAATTCAGGTAGGGGAAGATGGAGGGCTTGGAGAAAAAGAACAGAAATACCGAGAAGAATACATGGCTACCCAGATGGTTACTACTAACTCTTTTGTTCTCAGATGATTCATTGGACAATATATTAATCCCAGAAAACATTCACAGAAAGTTTTCTCAGTTACAGTAGCAAATAGAACCCAATAGAAGAGAATATATGTAGCCCAGAGTTGAACAGTGGAGACCTTGGTGCTCTCTGAGCTTGGTTGTTTGCTTGCAGACACTGATGATGTTACCTGGCTGGGTAATGATGCTTCGCCAACCTCAACTACCGCGCGCTGACCCGCGATGAGGAGGCCTGCCTGGACGGCTGTGCCGGGAAGCTGGTGCGCTCCAACCACTGTCTAATGGCCGCCTACGTGCAGCTGATGCCCTCCATTGTCCAGCACAGGATCGCAGACTACAAGGCGGCCGGATGCACCGCCGCCTCCCCGGGCCCCACGCCTCCTGCCCCCGCTGCCACCCTCTGGTGGCCCAAGGGGTTGGATGACTCTTGACCCATGTGCCCACCCAGCTGCTGCCTCCGGTAACCCCCTTCTCCCCTCCCCTCCCTGGGATGCCCATTTTGGAAGAAGTGTCTTGAACCCCCAAAGTGCACACTTGCCTGTAACGCTGATCAAGGCGGCTTTCAAAAACACGACAGCCGTCTGGGGGGAAAAAAAAATTAACCACCCAGAGTCCCCCATTGGGGGAGATGGGTGGTGATATAAATTTAATAAATAAATAATGAATAAATAAAATAATGAATGAATGAATTATATATGAATTATAAAATAATGTTCAGTTGAAGTCCAAATTCACCGAGCCGTTCATTCCATTGCTGTATTTGCTCTTGGAGGTCTGCACGTTGTTTATTTGCCAAGAAGACGTCATCGGCATAGAAGGGTGACCATGGATGAGGCGATTGGAGGTCATGTGTCACAGTGTCCATGCAGAGGATGAATAGTAGGGGCAAAAGCGCCGATCCTTGATGTACTCCGATGTTGATGGCGAAGGGAGGCCATGTTCCCACTGCGCATCGGACCATACTGGTGACCTTGCGGTACAGTAGTTCGATCCACCGGATCTGCTGGAAGAAATTAACTATATAATCGTGTAAAGATTTGTAATCTTCTATTTCATTGCAACCTGAGGTATACAGTGGAATTTTGTGTGGTGTTGGCTATGACACATTTACAGTTAATAGAGCCTGACAAATAGATTTTGGCCAGCTCCCACACCCAAAATGCTTCATTTTGAGGAAGGGATGTTTCTTGGCTGCCCAAGCAAAGCATTCCTTCATTGTGTCTCTTGCACGGTTAAAAGTGCCCATATCTTCAGCCTTTAAAACACTCAGTTGAATATCATGGTCAGGGGTATCAAAAGAGTTGAAGCAGGACCAGGAAGGTCACAGCACCCCTATTCCAGTGAAAATCAATCAGTATTTCCCCTTTTCTCTTGTGGAAGGACAGCCTGCCTGAGCAGATGAAAAGGCCCTGTTCTCGGTCCCCCGCCTCCCTTCTTGGGCCTCCCCCATCGTCAGGATACTCCAGCTGCCAATCAACAGCAGCTGCCAATCAAACAGCAGCACTGGGCAGAAGGCAAGAAGGAGGGAAGACAAGATGGCTACTGGGGAGCTCTGCAGCCACAGGGCTCATGAAGAAGAGGCTGAACAAACACAGCCAAAGCCCAGGAGTCAAATAAAGAGACAAACTCAGAGATAGATGGCCCTGATGAGAAGAGGCAGCCTGAAAGGAGGCAGCAGCTGATAAAATGGGGGAGAAGGGGGCCTTTTTTCCCCCTTCCCTCAGAACCCACGTGAGGTAAAAGTTCTTCGAGCTTCAGATGGAGCCAAGACTCGGAAGAGGAGAAACGTCAAGAAGCCCAGCTTGAATCAAACAAGCAGAAAAGACAAAATAAAAAATAAAAAATTGAAGACTTTATCAGAACACAAATAGAAAGCAGAAACTAAAATGGATAAAAGACAGATTGAACTCTATAGAAAAAGATGTATAGCTCTATGAGAGAGACAATAGGGATCAAGATCCCGGAAAGACAGAAGTCAGCCATAGACAGATACATTGGAGATACAGAATAGAAAGATTTGAGAATATTGTGAAATTGGACTTTTTTAAAAAATAGCCTCCGGAAAATAGTTGAAGGCATTTATAATTTACAGTTTCTTTTTTGTTTTATTTGTAAGTTTTCTCTTTGTGAAAGAAAAGTCTCTCCCCCACCCCACCCCCCAGCGCCAGCCCCAGCCATCGAAGGGACATGCAAAGCCCTGTAAGTTTCCAGTGCTTTGTGAGTTTGGGTCGAAGTGGTTATTGGGAGTTAAAAAAGGAAAGGAAAGGAAAGGAAAGGAAAGGAAAGGAAAGGAAAGGAAAGGAAAGGAAAGGAAAGGAAAGGAAAGGAAAGGAAAGGAAAGGAAAGGAAAGGAAAGGGAAATAGAAAACTGGAACACCTTTATCTCAGTCTAGCTGTCTTGTATTCCCTGGTATTCTCTTATCCATGTACTAACCAGACATGACCAAGATGCTGATACCTGCAGAGACAGTTTATCTTTGGTTGTGTTATCATTATAGGCTGATGACAGAGAACATAAGACTGTTGGGAGTTTCTTCTACTTAATTTATTTATTATTTATTTTATTTTATTCATTTTATATCCCACCTTTTATATCCCACCTTTATTATTTTTATAAATAACTCAAGGCGGCAAACAGGCCAAATACCAAATACTCCTTCCTCCTCCTGTTTTCCCCACAACAGCAACCCTGTGAGGTGGGTTGCGCTGAGAGAGAGCGACTGGCCCAAGGTCACCCAGCTGGCTTTTGTGCCTAAGGCAGGACTAGAACTCACAGACTCCTGGTTTCTCGCCCAGCACCTTAACCACTAGACCAAACTGGCTCTATAATTCTTACTAAGTTTAGATCCCATTTCTGTAGAAATGCCAGTGTGGTTTTTCTACCTGAAATTTTGTCTTAGGTTAGATTTCATAGTCAGCCCCCATGCTTCTTTGACCTTAGGAGATAACTTTGTTTTATCATGGTAGGCAAGTATTGATCTTGATTTAGAATGTTGTGGTTTATCAGCTCAATACTTGACCTTACCTGGCCTTGAGAGAGCATGGTTAGTGCTCAGGCAACAAGCTCTTGATAACCATGTTCAATACAACTTAAATAGAGCCCTTATTTTGTAGAGGGCAACCCTGTTTGGGGGACTCTTCTCCCATGCCAAATATCTTTTACATGTTTATATTATATTTCAAAGTCCCTTCAACTTCTAATTCACATAGGCACTGTGACCTGTACTTTAATAATGGATTGCAGCCATTTTCCTACATCAGAAATGGTGCCCATCCTTTTTATGAGTCCCCCGATTCTATCCTTGAAAGTATAATGCCAAATTAGGAGAGGAGAGTCTCATACATCTAAATATCTTCAATGAATAAGCAAAAGATAATGTCTTTCAGCTCTGAGGGCACTATTTCTAGACAGCTGCTCCATATGGTAAACATATGGTTCTGTCTCTATTTTTGTCCTCTCCTTGTGGTTTCTCCTATTTTTTGATTCTGAACATTTTTCTGAATAACAGCATGGTGGAACACGAGCACCACCTCCAGGAACTTCTTTCTCAGGCTAAGGCAAAAAAAGAGTTTTTTGTGTGAGAGAAGATAAGGGTCTCAGCACTGTGTATCTCTTGTGCAGTAATAGACAGCCCTGTCTTCTTGCTTTAGGCTGTTCATTTGCAGATAGAATTCAGAGCTGTTTTTGGAGCCAAGAATCTCCCTCAAATGACTGGACAATGGTTGTTGCTAGTTGCTGTATAGTATTAAACCAACCATTCCAGACTTTTCCTGGAAACTGCCAGGATATTTACATGCCGTAGCTGCTTAGGTCAACTCCTGATACAGAACAGGGGAGTCTTGTGGATTCTCCTGGTCTTTTTTCTTCTAGACCTGACTGAGTGGAAGTGATTTGTGAAACCCCATCTGAAAAGCAAAAAGGCAGTTAGATGACTGTAATTAATTATCAAAACCAAGTAGGATCAAGCGATATCCCTGTCAATACCAAGCAACTAAATCTTCCCAAAATTTAACTCTTTGCTAAACACCCATCATTTTAAGAAAAGAAGATAGAAAGATTTACAAGGCAATGTGATGAACTTCAAGTTGTGTAAGAACCATAGCATTGTGATGAGTGGAAGGCTTAATAAATCTGTGATGACTGACACAGACTGAAGGAAGTCTTAACCTTTTTCTGAGAAGGTTAACGCTGGCCTTTAAAAATAAAATGCAAGTCTTGGTTTGCATATTTTTGATAGGGCTACAGAAACATGAAATAAAAAGGTGAGGGAAGAGCTCACAAATGCAAGAGTTGATGTCAAGGAGCAAACGGGAATCAGCCCTCAATTCAAAAAGCCCATAGCATCCAACTCTTTTTTTAGGATACCAAACTATTGGTGGTATTGTCTGGAATATAAATTGGGTAAGGTTGCATCCTGCCATAGAGCTTATGATCCTACATTTGCCAGGGGGATGGAGATGAGCATGAACAAGAATAAACATGAGCAAATCCACCTAAATTTTCTTTCATTTGAGGAGGACTGCTATGAGATTCAAGCAAAAGATCTTCTGGGATGAAGCTGGGGCTTAAGGGAAAAGAGAAATAAAATTATAAATTCAGTGCAGGATTGGGTACATACAGACCACACTAAGGTATGATTTGCTTTAAATAAAAGCAATGGATATAAGCAAGTCACAAGCCATCAAGCCTAGTCCCCATATACAGCAATATAAACCATGATTTGCACAAATAATGGCTGGTTTTGTGGATAATCCAAGCTAAGCGAATCCACTTTAGAGATATGGAGGAGGTTGAGGGTTGGGGCAAATGTTGAAAGCGGCCTCATGCTGTATCAGCCCACACCATCAGGCTGAAAACTCTGCCACTTTTGCACATGCAAGAAGACATCACACACATCCATCAAAAGGTGCAATGATGCAATGGCACAACAATGCATTTTTGTTTGTTTTGTTTTGTTTTTACTTTGACAAAAGCATTGGATTCTGCACACACATCAGAAGCCACTATAAGTCTGTTTGGATTTGGCAGTACACAAACTAATCAATCAGTGAATCAGCCAGATTGATTCTAAATATAGGACAGACACTTTATGAAGCATTCTAGATTGAAAAGCAATGTTATATCCCTTGTAGATAGGGTCCCGGAAGAACTATGGACAGAAGTTCGCAACATTGTTCAGGATGTGGCAACAAAATACATCCCAAAGAAAGAGAAGACCAAGAAGGCAGAATGGCTGTCTGCTGAGGCACTAGAAGTAGCCCAAGAAAGAAGGAAAGCAAAAGGCAACAGTGATAGGGGGAAATATGCCCAATTAAATGCAAAATTCCAGAGGTTAGCCAGAAAAGATAAGGAATTATTTTTAAACAAGCAATGCGTGGAAGTGGAAGAAGACAATAGAATAGGAAGGACAAGAGACCTCTTCCAGAAAATTAGAAACATCAGAGGTAAATTCCAGGCCAAAATGGGTATGATCAAAAACAAAGATGGCAAGGACCTAACAGAAGAAGAAGAGATCAAGAAAAGGTGGCCAGAATATACAGAAGACCTGTATAGGAAGGATAACAATATCAGGGATAGCTTTGATGGTGCGGTCAGTGAGCTAGAGCCAGACATCCTGAAGAGTGAGGTTGAGTGGGCCTTAAGAAGCATTGCTAATAACAAGGCAGCAGGAGACGACGGCATCCCAGCTGAACTGTTCAAAATCTTGCAAGATGATGCTGTCAAGGTAATGCATGCTATATGCCAGCAAATTTGGAAAACACAAGAATGGCCATCAGATTGGAAAAAATCAACTTATATCCCCATACCAAAAAAGGGAAACACTAAAGAATGTTCAAACTATCGAACAGTGGCACTCATTTCACATTCCAGTAAGGTAATGCTCAAGATCCTGCAAGGTAGACTTTATCAATTTAAGGAGCGAGAATTGCCAGATGTACAAGCTGGGTTTAGAAAAGGCAGAGGAACTAGGGACCAAATTGCCAATATCCGATGGATAGTGGAAAAAGCCAGGGAGTTTCAGAAAAACATCTATTTCTGTTTTATTGACTATTCTAAAGCCTTTGACTGTGTGGACCATAACAAATTGTGGCAAGTTCTTAGTGGTATGGGGATACCAAGTCATCTTGTATGCCTCCTGAAGAATCTGTATAATGACCAAGTAGCAACAGTAAGAACAGACCACGGAACAACGGACTGGTTTAAGATTGGGAAAGGAGTATGGCAGGGCTGTATCCTCTCACCCTACCTATTCAACTTGTACGCAGAACACATCATGTGACATGCTGGGCTTGAGGAATCCAAGGCTGGAGTTAAAATCTCTGGAAGAAACATTAACAATCTCAGATATGCAGATGATACCCCTTTGATGGCGGAAAGCGAAGAGGAACTGAGGAGCCTGATGATGAAGGTGAAAGAAGAAAGTGCAAAAGCTGGCTTGCAGCTAAACCTCAAAAAAACCAAGATTATGGCAACCAGCTTGATTGATAACTGGCAAATAGAGGGAGAAAATGTAGAAGCAGTGAAAGACTTTGTATTTCTAGGTGCGAAGATTACTGCAGATGCTCACTGCAGTCAGGAAATCAGAAGACGCTTAATCCTTGGGAGAAGAGCAATGACAAATCTCGATAAAATAGTTAAGAGCAGAGACATCACACTGACAACAAAGGTCCACATTGTTAAAGCAATGGTGTTCCCCGTAGTAACATATGGCTGCGACAAGTGGACCATAAGGAAGGCCGAGAGAAGGAAGATTGATGCTTTTGAACTGTGGTGTTGGAGGAAAATTCTGAGAGTGCCTTGGACTGCAAGAAGATCAAACCAGTCCATCCTCCAGGAAATAAAGCCAGACTGCTCACTTGAGGGAATGATATTAAAGGCAAAACTGAAATACTTTGGCCACATCATGAGAAGACAGGACACCCTGGAGAGGATGCTGATGCTAGGGAGAGTGGAGGGCAAAAGGAAGAGGGGCCGACCAAGGGCAAGGTGGATGGATGATATTCTAGAGGTGATGGACTCGTCCCTGGGGGAGCTGGGGGTGTTGACGACCGACAGGAAGCTCTGGCGTGGGCTGGTCCATGAAGTCACGAAGAGTCGGAAGCGACTAAACGAATAAACAACAACATCCCTTGTAACTATGTGAGTAGACCCTTCATGATCTTTGTTTATGCTGAGGTTCAAATCTTGTATAACTTCCTTCTTGTTACCTCACTTCTTTGCATTCCACATTCCAGCATCTACCCCCATGGAAGGTGAGACCTTCTGCACTGTCCCTGAGTAATGGAAATGAACAATGCAAGGTGGAGAAGAGCTGGATGGGAAAGAGTGACCTCACATCTGCAACAATTAGTTTTAAAGCAGAATGAATTTGAGGAGGGGAGAGAGTAATAGAACTATCTCCTTCTTCCGTAGTATTCTCCAACTCCACTTTGAATAGGCAGTAAGACTGAGAGGTGCTCTGAATTTCAAATCAAAAGATTGAGTAGATCTCAAATACAGTAGCTCAGGACTACAGCTCTAAACTGAATGCAAATCTGATCTCTGGCTAAAAGGAACGTGATGGTCTCAATAATCTTTGGTTTCTCTGTGTGTAGTCTTATCTTTCCCTTTAAAGAACCCATGCAACAAAATAATTTGCATGGTATTCTTAGTGCCCATTACTTAAAAAGAAATTGTGCATTGAAATCCAACAGCATCACAAACAGATGCTTGCTGCTTGAGGACCAAATTTCCATATCTCATCTCTGTACCTGGTTGGCAACATCTAAAGTTAGTGGAGATGTGATATGGACCATCTCTTCTGGTCCATATCAAATCTCTGCCAGCCACAAGAGTAGCCAATGAAAAATGGCATTGGCTATATAAGAATCTTGATTATAATCTGAAATGAAGCCAAATGAAGCAGCTAATTATACACTGCCAGTGTGAATTTGTAAATTTACATCTATGGGGTTCAGACCCATCATGTTTTCTTCCCACCATTTGCAAAGCATTTGATGGCCTTATTTAGTTTTTACAGTACTTACTCTTCGCCACACCTGATGAGGTTAGACTTACAGTTCCACAAAAATGTGGAAGATCTATTAAACAATTTTAATATATGGATAATCTTGTCTGGGCTTATAAGCTAAGGAGGGTCAAGACTGTTTAGGACCATATATACTCATGGATAAGCCCATCTGTCGATAAGCTGACCCTCAGGGTTTTAACCAAAATACCATGAAAAATGTGCCACCCACAGATAAGCCAACCCTCAAAATTTTTGTATGTTTTAATTTTCACAGTTGGCATATCCATGGATAGTGCATTTTTCATGGTATTTTGGTTAAACATTTGAGGGTCAGCTTATCTGCAGATGGGCTTATCCATGAGTATATATGGGATGTATGGGTACTTTAAAAAAAGAAGTATTACTTTAAATACTCATGGACAAGCCCATCTGCAGATAAGCTGGACCCAATTTGGGGAGTGTATTTTGGAAGCTAAAATTCTCAGCTTATCCATGAGTTTATATGGTATATAGATGGGAGTCCACCAGAAATATCAGATATTTGTAGATACAAATGTCTCAAATATTTGTAGAGTGGACTTGGATGGAAGACCATCTGAGAATTTGAATTTGTTGGCTAGACTGCTAAATCAAAGCACAATTGAAAAGAAAGCCATGGTAAACCACTTTTTTACAGTCACCAAGAAAACTGCATGAATGTAGTCACTAGTAGCTGCACTTCACTCAAAGGGATCCTTCCCTTTACCATGAGAAAGTTAGGATTAAGGGTAAACAAAAATCACTGAAGTGCCTTTTCCAAGGTTGTGTGGTTGGGGACTGGGGAACTGGCTTATTGCTTTTCTGAGTGTTAGGGGCAATTAAGCTGTATTGAATGAAAATGATGAAAAAAACTATGAACCCAATCAAATATAGATCAAGCCAATCTGGTAATTCAATACTAGTTTAGTTTAGTTTAGTTTATTAGATTCATATGGTCACCCATCTCACCAAGTGACTTTGGGTGGTTTAAATACAAAAAAATAGCCATGTAATGCAAATCAATCAATCAATCAATCAATAAACCCATAAAAATATACAAAGCAAAAAGCAAAGAATGGCAACCAGGGGTAAACTCATCAATAACACATTCACACAACTCACAAGCTCAACTACCTCCCAATCCCCATGACTGAGAGAAAAGCTAAGTCTTATGACCTTTAGAAAAGGCCAGCAAGGTTGGGGCCAATCAAATTTCAGATGGAATGTCTTCCAAATGGCAGGTGTTGCAATGGAGAAAGCACTCTTCCTGGATCCCACCAGATGATACTCTTTAATAGACAAGACCCAAAACATACCCCTCCTACCAGAACTGATGGGACAGGTAGCAACTCATTTTGGGGCTCATCGTGATTCTGAAGGGTCCCATGAAGGGTTGCAAAGTGACTGGTTCAATATGTCTTATATTGTAAGTGCTCTGAATGTCAAAGTGTAGAAATTCAATGAAGTGCAGGTAAACGGCAGGAGTAACTATGGCTCTCTTAAGGTTGCTCCCAGATGTTGGCTACAATTTTTGTGGCCAACATCTGGAAGTGATGGCCTATGCCAATGACTTAGTGTTATTAGCAGAACATCCCATTCGTCTCCAGGAAAAGCTGGATGTGTTAGGTGAGGGATTACATATGACAGGACTGGCATTGAACCCCGCAAAATCTATTGGTCTGACCATAGTGAAAGATGGGAAGAGGAAAGGGGTGATGTTGTCTTCTCTTATACCTATATGGGTAGTTCCATTAGACCCCTGGACTTGAAGGAATCAGTTAGGTATTTAGGGTTTCAGTTTGATTGGAAAGGATGGGTTAAGATTAGACATACTGGCAAGTTAGAAGGGATGCTGAATGAGAACTCTAGAGCACCTTTGATTGTGAATACTTACAGGTTACCTTGTCCCGAATTTTATGCATGAGTTGGTTTTAGGAGCAGCTCATAGGAACACCCTGAGAAAGTTAGACAGACAGGTGTGTTTGGCAGGCCGACAGTGGCTACGGCTTCCTAAGGATACTGCCCTTGGGTTCCTGCATGCCTCCATCAAAGATAGGCATAGGGATCCCCTGTTTTTCCACCACTATTCTGATACTGCAGAAAGATTGGTTTGCAAAGTTAGCTGTGCAAACCAGAGCCCTGTCTGAAACTTTGAAGGGGCAGGAGGCCTTTCGAGTCATCTCAAATATTGTGAATCACCCATGCAAGGTTAATAATACTGTATTACCACCAAAGATGAATCATGGGCAGAGTGGCAGAGGGCCTAAGTGCAATCCATCGATGGGAGGGATCTATCTATGTCAAAAGTAGATCCAGCCAGTAACCTCTGGCTCAAGGATCCCTCCAGGGTTTCCCTTTGGTTGTTTCTATGTGGAATCCAACTAAGGGGTGGGGTGCTTCCAAGTAGAGCTAGGAGTGCTTGAGGAGAAAACCAGCAGTTGACTGATAAGAAATGTAGGGGTCCTGTGGGGCCTCGGAAAAAAAATCACCACATATTGCAGGCATGTGGAATCACACATGACACCACGTGTGCCAGGCACAACAGGGCTCTGCAACAATTGGAACAACTAGTGTGCAAAGACAGGGCAAAAACATGGGTGTAACTGATCCAGGCTCTTCCTTTACCAAACCAGACCTTACTGTATCCAAACTTGGCCAGCTATGGATACTAGATGTTTCAACTGTTGCCGGTTCACAGTTTCAGGAAACCTGGGACTTGAAAGTGAGCAAATACGGTTCACCTGCTCACAGTTGTGATATTCTAAATTGGTATTCCCTTCTTGAGAGTCTTAAACAATTACCAGTAGTTATTTCTAACCATGGTTTGTGTTTTAAACCCACAGAGTGTGGTCTTCAGGCTCTGGGTCTATTGCATAGTGATGTTACGGACCTTTGTTTGTTAACAATCCAAGGGTCTCTGAAGTGCTACAATGTGTATCCTCAAGGAACTTTTGCTGGGGTCCAATGACCTTCAACTGAGATCTAACGGAAGAATTATGATAGCCCTGTGAAACTGTCTTTAGCGAGTTATCTCCTTGAAGGAATCAAGTAACTCCCTTGAAGCTTGTGTTGTTTTTGGTTACCTTGCTTTGTATTATTTTTTTTCCAATAATAAATGTTAAAGAGCCAGATGCCTCATCATCTAATTAGTGACATACTTATATTGTAAGCATTTTGATCATAAGCTTACTTCCAATGTCTTTGATTTATGTTACATAGTTCTACAACTAAACATACAGTTGTCATTAATGCAGTGTTTCATTTTGTTTCATTTGTTATGTTCCAGTTTCTAAAATCTAAGGATAGGCACACATAAGTCAATGTGAATGTGCATTCTCCAACATCTGCTTGGGGTGGTGTTTAGAGGAACGTGATTTGTGAGATAGGCAGATGGCTGCGAAAACAGATGGTAATTCAAATCTTGGATTTTTCATGCACAAAACTAGACTTCATTGTGGACAGGGAGATTCCCCTTTCTATTTTCTTAGAAACAGTAGTTTCTAATAATAAATAACCATGCCAACAGCTGTATATCATGAAACATGAATGCCCCAGAGCAAGAAGGGGGTTTCTTTTTGCTTGCCATGAATCCTTTCCATCATTGTGTATTTCACTAGTACAATAATATACAGCTGTGTCCTCCACTTTCAAGTTATTCATTTGTAGGTAGAAGTTGGAACTGTCTTTGCAAGCTGTTAATCTTCCTTGTATTGTGGGAGAAAAAGCACTGTGCCTCGGTATCCGATAGTGTACCAGCCACTCCAATGGGTTCCCAGGCCTCTGCATCACCCAATCCATGTAATGGTTATTAATAGCAAAACCAGTTATGGTACATTTGAGCTTGAGTGATTCTCCCTGGTTCTTGATTACTGGACTTGCCTGGGTGAGAGAAATCTGAGAAAGGGCACCTGGAGGAAGGCAAGAAGGCCATCAGATGATGGAAATGAATCACTGTAATTATAAGAAAGCAAAACTATCATAATTAATGATCAAAACATTTTTTTCTGATATCTACAGATAATCTCTGAGAATGAGCTGAAGAAAACGAGGACATCAGCAGTGACATACCTTCCAAAGTTGTTTGAATGAAAATTAGGTGAAGCCAATTCATGATCCCTTTTCTTCTCTGTTATTATCTCTTTGAAGATCTTTCTCTAGAAGGAACAGGAGGTCAAGTGTGAATGAAGCTGCAGCAGAGGGAGAGATTAATTTATGATAAACTAGTCTGCATACGTTTTCCCTTTTAAGAGACTTAAGTTCTCGCTGCCTCATAACAAGGAGATGGAACATTCCATTAGATTGTTGGACCTGGGAAGTATATGGCTGTACCATTGCTCACTGACTGACTTACCACCTTCAGTGGTGATTGTAGGAGTAGAGGCATGTTAATCTGTGGTGGAAGAAAATTATAAAGGGTCTGACAGCACCTTTTCCAACTAACAAATTTTATTAAAAGGCAGAAGCTTTCAGCTCATATCAATTTAGCCACTTTTGTACCTGTCAAAGTGGGCCATACCTTACAAAACTTTTTTGCCTTTTGATAAACATTTGAAATAATTAGACTCGTTTTGATTCTGTGGTGAATGATTCAGTAAAACATGTTTAAGACAATCATGGCTTCATGTGGTATCTGAAAGCTGTCCATATGTTCATATAAAAAGGTGCAATAAGAGACCAACATTGAGAAGAGGCAAAGATTCATTTTGACATGTAGCAGTTGAATGCAATCCGTTCAAGTAGCTTTGCTGAGCAAGTTTATCCTCTATATTCCAAGAAAATAATTGATTTTCAATTCTCATCCTATGCAGATTTTAGTACTCTATTTGACTGACTGATTGATGGATTATGTGCCATCAAGTTGGTGTCAACTTTATCTCCCATTTGAGCCTTTCTCCCAGCATCAGCATGGCAAACTTGCCAATAAGAGAACAACCTTAACTCAGGTATGTGGGGAGAAGAGGAAAGGTATTGTTTTTGGAGCTCTGTGGCCACCAGCAAATAGAGAAGTCCAGCAGCAAAAGGACAGAAGGTGCTTTTCCTTCAGAGAAAGGAAGGACTGTCCAGAGGAAGAAAGTCCAGAGGCCAAGCAGGGAAAAGCACAACTTGGAAAGGTGCAAGGCTTTGGAGTTCCTGGGTAAGCATAATCAATCCTTCAACTAAAGCTGCCACATTTAAAAACAAAACAAAACAACACAACACAGGACATTACATATATTCTCATAAATGTACACAGCTCCTTGTTTCCTCCCTTGCTGGAAAAAAATTCACTACAGAATAGTGTAAGGATTTATAATCTTCCATTTCATTGCAACCTGAAGTATACAGTGGAACTTGTGAGGTGTTGGGTGTTAGGCGTTTGCAGTTAACGAAGCATGAGAAACAGGTTTTGGCCAGCTCCCACACCCATACTCCAAATGCCTCATTTTGAGGGAGAGAAGTGTCTGTGTTGCTCAAGCAAAGTATTTCTTCACTATGTCTCTTGAACAGTAATAAGTGCAGGTGTCCTCAGTCTTTAAAGCATTCAGTTGAAGGAACACTTGGTTGTTGGATGTATCCCTTGTGATTCTGATCCGATTCTGGAGAGCAGTGTTATAGTTAGTGCCTCCACCACTCCAGATAACACCATTCCAGTCCAGTCCCTTTCCAGGGGCCTGACGGATCCTGTTCTCTCCATAGCTTGTGATGGAAAATCCAGAAAGTGTACAAGTCAGCCGTAGAGTCTCTCCTGGCTTCTTCAGGTCACCACCAGATTCAGTCAGTGTAATATCTGAGGAAATGCCTGCATTTTTAGAAAAACAGTGCAGAAGAAAATATGTGAAAAAAATACCACATGGCCAAGTGTCAGCATTTCTATCTCTCAACAGAAAGTGTAACCGGACTTACATGCCGGGAAAACCACCAGGAAATTCAGCAACAACCTGAGATCCATGGTTTCAAGAAAAGAGAAAACCTCTGCAAATGTGAAGCAGAATGAAATCTTGTTGGACTGAAAGATCAGTCTCTTCTATGTGTGCCTTCCAATTAATGAAGGCAACAGCAGAACGTAATTTGCACGAGGCCATCAGAACTAGCTATATAGGAGGTAGGCAGAGAAGCCTATTCCATTTTATCCACAGCTACATGTGTAGGTATACCAAACTATCAACTTTTCCTCTACTTCCAGAGTGCACACAGTATCTTCTAATGAAACCAGATGTTATGATCTGTTCTCATTCCAAGTAGCTCTTTCTTCACTCCTAAATATCACAGGTCACGATCAATGGATTTTAAAGTTAGGAATGTCAAAGACCATTATAATCTCCTTGAGGCAATGAATAAAGTTGATAAATTCTGAATTCTGGGAAGGATTCTCACTTTTCCTGGACTATTCCAGTTCTAGAGTTATGGGTGAGAAAGCAAATCTCTTTGTGTACAGCTTTCACACTGTATGTCATTGTGTAAATGCCATCCCAATTACTAACCCCTTATTACGTACCTGAAGAAACCAAACATGTGCAAATGTGCACCTATGCACACCAGGATTTGGAGCACTTCATATCATTACCCAGGAAATTTAGCTTACAAATAAAGGTTCTAGTTTTGAGCATATACATATATAGATTTTAACTTTTTCTGGACAGTGGTCTAAGAGTTGACAGCCCGGCTACCTCTAACAGATAATAATTGTGCTTGAATCTAGTTATGGGACCCACCACATTGATCACGTTGAACTCTGCCTGTTTATTGCATTTTTGTTCTATGGCCATAAAAGTGGAAAGTTCTCCACAATCTATTAATTCATGACTTTTCTTTCCATGAGAATTCTTTCCATTCAGCAGAGGTTATGGGTGCAATATTTTATGAGAGTTGGCCTCAGTGGCCAGGAACCAAAGCAAAGATGTGAATCTAGTAGACAAATCACCTTGGTTACTTGTTAATATGAGCATGATTTTTAAAAGCCAGTGGCCTTCACAACTTCCCTTGGTGCTGCCCATAAATGTTTGATAGCACCAAAGGAAATGCAGTTACAATGCTGTTGAGAAAAGTAGAAGCCCATTGTTGGATGCTCTCTGTGGTTCTGTAATCTTCTGAGAAGTATTTGTGCTGGAGGAAATCACTGTGACCCAGGGCCCCACAGTGTTTAACTGTACAACAAAAAGGAACTGATGGGGGATAGAGATAGAAGCAATGAAGTCTAGAACCCACCATTCCATTATCTCATTTCCTGCAGCCTGAGTAACTGAGTATAAATGAGATTTGAAGTCCAATTGATCAAAGTCTGAG
This sequence comes from Candoia aspera, assembly GCF_035149785.1. NCBI lineage: Eukaryota > Metazoa > Chordata > Lepidosauria > Squamata > Candoiidae > Candoia > Candoia aspera. Next base: position 111,511,062 of record NC_086156.1, on the reverse strand, counting down.
TCAGGGTGCCAGCTGAACTCATGTAGTGCAAGAAAGTATCTTTTCTGCATCTCCAGCATCCTCTTGTCTAGGACAAAGGACCCCTTCACCCCTCCACACATGGCACTTGCATTAATCCAGGATGGATAACATCCTCTCTTGTGTCTTTATGATGTCATGGGCCTTTTATAGCTCTTTTGCAACTAAACAAATTATGTTCTCACTCAGCTATGGCACAGGAATAAACCTTACAAGAACTGCTGTGCAAAGCTAATTCCTGGACCACCATAAAGGCTGATGCCATCTGTCCCTTCTTGCCCATATCTAGGGGTAGGCTTCTGTTGAAACACCTCAGCAAAGGTAAGTCCACCCCCGAACCCCCAAGGCAGTTTGATCCATTTATTTACTTAGGATACTTTAATTCCATTTCATTCTTATCCAACTCAAAGCAATGTATAGTCACCAAAACAAATTTGTTTATATTCTAAGCATGAGGAAATGGAGCAATATGTTTCTATATGGCATAGGTGTGAGGATAAATTTAGGGGTTGAATTAATCTACTGATATTATAGGGGCCTTATTTTTTCCCCTTTTTCCAGTTTCCAAATATGAAAAATACTGCAAACAATAAATATTTCCTAATATAATATTCATGGTGCACACCTTTCTCAGAACAAAATAATTGTTCTCCTAAGGCCTTCTGGAATCACCTGGTCTTAAAAAATTCTGGAAGACTGTAAGAGAGGGGGCCAGTCTTGTATCTGGGGGCAAGCTGTTCCATAGGGAAGGAATCTCCCATAGAAAACAGCCATACATCCCAGTAGGTTGGACACTCAGCAGGCATTCTCTAACTAGGCATATTGGACTACCAGATCCTACGTGGAAAAAGTGATTTTGAAGATACATAGGTCCCAAGCTATATAGAGCTAGATAGGTGATCACTCTGAATTGCATTGAGAAACAAACCAATGGCCTGAAGCATATTGTGATATGACAATACTAGATCTGGTCCATAAGGACACAAGCAGTCAACTTTTTCGCTGGATGAAGTGTCTGGTGAGTCTTCAAGGGCAGCCCCATGTAGAGTGAATTAGAGTAATAAACACATGCAGGGACAATGGTGGGAGTCATTATCCTCAGTATGTCTCATTCTAAGAATGGCTCTTCAAAAGATTGTTTTGATCATAGATCTAAACAAATTTCTTTCCAGTTTGGAACCACAGGAGATTCTCTTTGCAAGTCTGCCCATGGAAGCACTTCTTCTAAACTCTAGTTTGGTGTCTGAATTCAGCATGCATCTGGATAGGCTTGGGAAAGGAGAGATTCCTCAAAGCTGGACCAGTGAGCTGCTTGCAGTTTCAGCATCCAATGTCAATCCCCGTTTTTCCCAGCACTGTAAGTAGAGTATATTTCAAGGGGAAAGCTTGCAAAAATTAAGAGGTTTCTGCTTGAACCCTGGTCAACTTTGTAGCACAGTCTTTGGCTTGCTCTCATATCTATACGTATGCAACCAAAACAACAACAAAAAAGCCTGGATCTGTGTACATCTGTTATTTCCTGTTTTATCAGAATGGTCCAAATTGAAATACCAGAAGACCAATGTGTCAGTGGTTCTTTCTCTGGGCAAGGAGGTGAATGGAATGGAACTCGATGATTATTTGATTCCATTTCAGGTTCTGTCTTTCTAAGATTTTATGGGACCATACATCAGCAGTTCAGTTTAGCTTTCTTGTTAGCCAAGCAACAGGTCTTCTCTGGAGGATGTATGAATGACTATGAACGTGGTTTTCTCCAGGGTACATCTTGCACAGTAATACACAGCTGTGTCGTCAGTGTTGAGGTTAGTCATCTGCAGATACGTGGTGCTGATGTAAGTGTCCACAGTGATGGTGACTCAACCTTCCAAAGCTTTATCATAGAACGTCTAAAAATTATCTGTCCTAATTGAACCCACCCACTTCAGTCCTTTTCCTGGTGCCTGTTTGATCCAGCTCATACGATAGTTAGTAAAGGTATATCCAGATGCCTTACAGGTCAATCCTATTGATTCTTCAGGCTTTTTAATTTCTGGACCAGACTGGAGAAACTGTATTTCAGATTGGATCCCCGTGGATTATTAAAAAAAAAAAAAAAAAAGAGGAGGGGGAGAGAGAGAAAGATTATTTTAACACACAAACTCTCACATCCTATGTTTTCTAATATTTTATGTCCCTTTTTGTCATCTTTATTTATTAGAAGCTCTAATTTAGCTATTTGTCCAATTCTATATTTATCAGTAGTCATCCCCAGCAAAGGAACATATGATGTCCTTCAGCACAAATAGCATAAGAATAGAGAAAATCTGAATTTGGGGTTCAGGAGTATATCAAAGTGCAGGTTCCCAGTTTTATTTGATGTCTGTATTCTTGTTCTTTTCTCTTTGTTTTTAGTTCCTTTGAAGGCTTGAATGCCTGGATCATTATACGTGGTTCTGCGGAAGATATCCTTCTTTCTATGTTGCCTTACCTCCCAATGAAGCTGCCAGTAGGAGAAGACATGGCCAGGAAGGCATGATTTTGATCAGCTAAGGAAAAAAACGAAAGGATGTTGTCAATCTGCCAAGCCAACTTTTTATTTATAGACTTCTGGAGAGGAAATCTAGACTTTTAATTTGCATATGGATGGTATAATAGCTTTGAAAACCCGGAATCAGCCTGAACAGGCCATCAGGTTTGGTGGCTATAGGAATCTTGACAGCTTTCTAAATTCAGAAGGAAGGATTTATTTATGTTCAGCAAATTTACTGTGACTTTATGTACAGCGTGTATGTATGTGTTCATTCCTGGTTAAATTTATCTCCTTTCCTCCAGCAGTTCATGACGGCATGCATGGAGTCCCTCCTGTCCCCCCCACCCCCCGGCAATGGCATTCCTGAGTGATAGCTTAGACTGAGATACTATTTAATAGAAGGTGGAGATAGACTTGACCCTGGGGAGCCTGGCTCGTAGAACAATACTGTATATCCTATGCTACAGCTATGATGATGTACCTTGTATTTGGGGAAGCTGAGAACTTTCATATCTGGGATGAATGTTTCTGTAGCTCCGAAGTCCAAAGACGTAATATCACAGAATTGCACTTGGAAATTCAAAGCAAAACAGGATAGCTGTGTCTGCGCAATGTACACAAGCTTTTTTATGAAGCAGCTCCACTGGCTTAAAATTCTAAGCCCGTTTAGAATTCATGTCAGTGTTTTGGGGCTTGGCTTGTGACCCCTTGGTTTATTAATGGTTTGCACAAACTGAGAAAATGAGTTAATGCAGTAAGCAGGTTAAATGTGTTGTGGAAACAGATTTGTGATGGTTGCTGAAAAGACTCATCTGCATTATCTGTTACTGCTGCCTTTCTAGTAGATTTGTCTCATGTTCCCTTTTCCTTTTTTCTCATTTGGTGAATGGGTTTCTAGAATAAACAGTTGAAACCCCAACTTATTCCCTTCATTTCTTATGTAGCCTGTGAGCATGCTTAGTGCAGCAAAATAAACTTAGGACATGATGAAGCTTAATTCTGAAAAGTATTCTTGGAGAAAATAAGAAAGGTAATGTTCAGTGATTGACCATCATCTAAATCAACTAATAAAAAAAAAAATCAAGATGATCCCCTATGATGATAACTCTGGTCCCTGAAGGTGGTGGTGGTGGTGATGGTGGTAAGGAAAGAAGAATAGTGATTGTCTCCATCCCCCAAATCTCCCCGTAATAGTTCCTTATTTTTAGACCCAACACTGGCATCACAAAAAAACATTTTATCACAGTCTAGCTTAGTCATATCGTAGGATTTACTAAATTAAGCTTCCATGTCTCAGTCCGTCTTTGGAGATTAATCCATTATCTTACTTCCTGTTTTGTGTTTGGATCAAAGGATGTATAAAATAGTGCAGGAGTGGAAAAAAAGGAGCACTGTATCCATTTCAAACCCCATCATGAATATTGTGAGTACCGGGCAATACCAATCATAAGTTAGTGACAGAAATCATTGTTATTATTGGTTTGCATTTGAACCATCAAGAATATAGATCTGAACCTGGAATCTCCCTAGTCAGCCAATATTAAATGGATATCATTTCAGTATTTTCTTCCAGTCGAATTATTATATATATATATATATATATATATATATATATATATATATATATAATTGTATATATATAAGGTAAAGGTTTCCCTTGACGTAAAGTCCAGTCGTGTCCGACTCTAGGGGGCGGTGCTCATCTCCGTTTCAAAGCCTTGGAGCTGGCGTTGTCCATAGGACACTTCCGGGTCATGTGGCCGGCATGACTCACGGAACGCCGTTACCTTCCCGCCGAAGCGGTACCTATTGATCTACTCACATTTGCATGTTTTCGAACTGCTTGGTGTGCAGGAGCTGGGACGAGCAACGGGAGCTCACCCTGTCACACGGATTCGAACCGCCCACCTTCCGATCGGCAGCTCAGCGGTTTAACCCGCAGCGCCACCGCGTCCCTTTTATATATATAATTGTATATATATAATTGTATATATATAATTGTATATATATAATTGTATTACAATTAATATATAATTATTATTTCATAGCAAAGCCAAGTTAAAGGTGATGAACTCTCAGGACAGCAGAAATGCAAATGAAGGTCCCATCAGGGAAGCTGGTTTCAGAGAGAGATGAGGTAGTAAAAGAATGGTAGGTTGCGTGAAATGTAAAAAAAATAAAATAAGATAAAAACCCTTTGTAGCCAAACTGGTGAAGGTAACTATTGGCTCCAGTGATCACATTGTGATGACAGAGGATCCCAGCCTGTCTGATATAAGCAAAGCACTCTGGCATCTCTTTGGATCTGGCTGCCCCTAGGATCAGCCAATATCCAGGGACGTTGAGTATTTAAGTGGCTGTGAAGAGTGGTGGCACCCACTGCTGTTCGGAGGAATCTATGCTAGGCAAGGTCGATCGGAGAGAGATTAGGAGCAGAGCAGTTTGTGTATTGCTCTATTTCACGGTGAGTGCTACAGTAATAGATACCGCTGTCTTCAACTTTCAGCTTCCTGATCTCTAAGGAAGCTGTACCCAGTGAATTATCCCTGGAGATGGCAAATCGGTCTCTCAGAGCCTGGCGTACACGTGAACTACTGCCATCTGGGTTGCTCTCTCCTATCCATTTAATTCCTTCGTTGGCAATTTTGTATGTCCACTCAATCCAGGACTGGTGAAAAGATGAGATACCTTTGCAGGTTATAGTCAAAGTCTCCCCAGGGAGTTTAATTTCTGAAATGGGCTGGGTCAGAGTCCTCTGGAGCTCAACAGCTGCAAATCAAAAAGTGGGAACATTTTTATAATACCTGATTAGCAACAATCCAGCTCCTTTAATAAGAACAGCGATACAGCCATTTCATTCAATTGTATACATTTGCGGTCGTGTTAAGTAAATGAGAATGTTTGCAAAATTATAGAAACTGAATGGATTGGAGATCGGTATGTCCACATCTTCATCCAGATTTTCCTAATTACAGCCACTACAGCTTTCCAGTAAGATACCAAGCCTTCAAGGTTGATGTTCAGCATGCTAGTATATTAACTATTCATTACTTTGGGACTGACATATTGTAAAGATTGCCTAGTCTAAAACACTCTCAGACTCACAAGCAAGAGCTTGAATAAATCTGGTTTATTAAAGAATAGTATGCAGGATCACAAAGAAAGCTGAGAATGGGAAAAGCACGCCAAATACAAACTAAAAAGCCCTCGGTACAAACGAGATCCCTCCCCCCGTAGAACCTTCCCAGGCTCGCAACCCCAGGTGCTCCAACGGCTCCTGTTGGTGCGGTGGAAACGTCCTTGAGCAGCACACATAACCCAAACGCATTCCATTAATATAAACATAGATACAAAGCTTGGCAGAAGGTTCCCAGCAGCTCCCCCCCAGCATCAACGCGCGTTAGCATCGTGGCATGTGAAACGTTATGATGTACAGTGCACATTGAAACAGTGAACATGACACATATAAGAGGATGCTACATTTGCAAAATAATACATTCATAGGATTGCTGGTATGAGAGAAGAAAGAAGAAAAAAACTGTTAATTGTTGGACTGAAATAATGTAAGAAAATAAAGTAAATGAAAGAAATAAAGTAAAGTCTAACTGGCATCCATCATGATTCAAAGAATCAACAATCAATTAAAGTTATTATTACATGATTAACTATCCTGGACTCATTCCAAACAGTCAGTCACATCCCCATTGCTGCAGATGATGGACTGCAGACAGGCATTATTAGTTAGTTTGAAGAAATATAAGATTTTCCTCGGTCCAATACTGACTTCTTGCCATGTGCAAAAATAATCCATAATGAATCCACCTTTCTCCCTTTTGTGGGAGGTATTTTTCACTTACCAAAGAAGATGTTCATCAGTATAAAGGCTGTTATTAAAATCTTCATGATACTGTATCTGACAAGAAACAATGACAAGAAAAGAGAACATCCCCAAAAATGTTCAAGAAAAGATATATAAGTGTATATAAGATTGATGAAAGGAAGGAGGATTTGCATAGGATTGTCTATAATAAGGCACAGTTTACTCTGACTCATGTTCAGTTGGTTAAACCTCATATTCCACTGAGCATTAAAGAATAGTCATTGTTCAGATCTATGGAGGGAGAAGTATGTCAATGCTGATTTATTACCATTTTTTTTCCTAGTCTCAAATTCTGCTTACCTCATTTCCACAGGAGTTTGATTTTTATTTTTTTTAAAGAGGTCTTTTTGCAAATATGTTTTATTAAAAAATCCCCTGCTCACCCCTATGGGTGGTGTGTGTCTTCCTCCACCTCGGGCCCTCTTCCAGAGGCCTGGGAGTTTGAGGGTTCTGTGCAGGATCTTGGCTGCTCCTAGCACTGCACTCTTCTGGACAGAGAGCTCTGATGTGGTTCCTGGGATCTGTTGGAGCCACTCTCCCAGCCCCAAGTGCCCCTACCACCCCTGGGACCACTTTGGCCTTCACTTTTCACATCCTCTCTAGTTCTTCCTTTAGACCCTGGTACTTCTCCAGCTTCTCATCCTCCTTCTTCCTGATGTTGCTGTCACTTGGCACTGCTACATCTATCACCACTGCTGTCTCCTGGTCCTTGTCTACTACCACGATGTCCGGTTGATTGGTCAGTACCTGCCTGTCTGTCTGGATCTGGAAGTCCCACAGGATCTTAGCCCTGTCTTTCCTGTGGAATCTCCCATCTGGACTTGGGAGGGTCTGGCCATACACTGTGCTGAAGTTCCTGTACACAAGGCCAGCTACTTGGTTGTGTCATTCAGTGTCTGCTGTTCCTGCCTGCCTCTTACACCCTGCCACGGTGTGTTGGACTGTCTCTGAGGCCTCTCTGCACAGTCTGCACCTCAGGTCCTGTCTAGTGTGGTAGACCCCTGCTTCTACGGATCTGGGGCTTAGTGCCTGTTCTTGTGCTTCATCAGTCCCTCATGAAGTCTTTCAGTCCAGCCCCTTCCAGCCATTGGTAGGATTTCCCAAGGTCAGCCACATCTGTCAATGGTATATCCCATGCAGGGTCTTGTCTTGCCATGGTACTTTCTCTGCTTGATGTCTGTATCTGTGTCTGTCTCTATGTCTCTCTCTGTCTCTCTCTCTGTATCTGTCTATCTACCCATGCTTTCCAAACACATGCATTTTTTTTTTGCATGCAATTACTTATACAATGCTTATTGTGCATTATTTCCATGCTTTTTTCCTCACTGGGTTTATTTTAAGTGAATAGTTGCAATTCAGCCTTTGGGAAGATGCAAATTTTGGTTGATGCCTTGGATCAGGATACTGAGTACTATAATCCAAACATATCTGCAAGGCATCAGATTAGCAAGGAATGCCTGACTTGTATTTTAGATGTGAAATCCCCCCCCCCTCTCTCTCTCTCCCTCTCTCTCTCTCTCTCTCTAACATCTTCACCCACCTCACACAAGTGACTCTGGGTGGCTTACAAAATTAAAACAAACAACCCCACCAAACATCCCCAGGCACCCAAGGAAACTTTTGACCCCATTCACCACCTACAACAGCAGAGCTTATTCACCCCTGGCCCAAATGCCTGGGGAAACAACCAGGTCTTCAATGTCTTGCAAAAGGGATCATGGGCAGGGGCTGTGAAAGTCTTCATGGAGAAAATCTAGGAGTCACTAGGAGTCAAAAACGACTTGATGACACATAATCAATCAATCAATCAATCATTCAAATCACCATTAGATCAGAAAACGTATTGTCTTCTGCCCATAGATATCTGGGTGGGGGTGGGGGTGGGAGGAGGGGAATAAGGAGATAGGTGTGAGGATAGTGTGGCATTTGTCTGATGATGTCACTGTGCATGTGACCAATAGGATCATGGTTTGTTTGGAGAACACTGCTCCCATCCTTTCCAAAAAACACCCTGTTGACTGAATCAATTTAAACTTCAGGAGGGTGGTAGAACTGTAGAATTATGGAAGTTCTATGGAATTTCGAGTTGGAAGAGACCTTCTAATCCAACCCTCTTTCTGATGCAGGAATTCTCAGGCCATCCCAGACAAACTTTGCTTGGAAATCTCCAGTGATAGAGCCCCTACAACTCCAGCAAGCAGCTATTCCGCTACTTAATAGCTCTCATGGTCAGGAAACTACTCCTTATTTTGAGTTTGGATCTGACATAGTAAAGCTTTCATCCGTCAGTTCTTGTCTTACCCACATCCATGTGATACCAATATAAAGTACTTAAACTTCCCATTAAATCTATTTTTTTTTAATCTGTTCAATTGTGTCCGATTCTCAGAGACTGTCTGGAGAAGTCCCTGCAGTTTTTTTGGCAAGGTTTTTCAGAAGTGGTCTGCCATTGCCTCCTTCCTAGGGCTGAGAGAAAGAGACAGGCCTAGGGCTACTCAGCTGGCTTTGTGCTCAAGGCAGGACTAGAACTCACAGTCTCCCAGTTTCTAGCCTGGTGCCTTAACCACTATACCAAACTGGCTTTCTAAATCTAAAAGCATATTGCTCTAGCCTGTCATTTTGGAATATAATACCATTTCAAAAGATGCTTACTGTCAGGACACTTACCTTAAATCCATTCCTTAACATCAGGAGAATAAGTTTCTCAGTTTATGAAAAATTATTCTCTTTGCCAAGCTCCAGGTTCTATAAAGCCAAAGAGATTCATAAAATGATAAATCCCATATAGTAAGAGGATAATCCAACATCACATCTTCATCTTTAATAGTTTGATCAGTTTGGGTTTGACTTAGTTTTATTTCATTTTTCTTTATTGTTATTTTCTTTTTTTAAATTTAATTTTATTGGATTTTAGATTGCAATGGACCATTCCTGACTACTAGATTCTTTAATACAGGTAGTCCTCACTTACTGACCATTCATTTAATGATGGTTCAGACGGTGCTGAAAAAACAGACTTACAACAGGTGCTCACACTTAGAACTGTGGCAACGTCCCTGTGGTCACATGAACACGATCTGGGTGCTTGGCAACCAGTTCTCATTTATGACCATCACAGCATCCTGTGGTCATGCGATCATCATTTTTGACCTTCCCAGCAGGGTTCTGGCAAGCAAAATCAATGGGGAAACCACATGATTCACTTACTGACCACATAGTTCACTTAATGACTGTGGTGATTTGCTTAATGACTGCTGCAAAAAAGGTTGCAAATTTGGGTCATATTCGCTTAATGACAACTTCACTTAGCAACCAAAATTCCAGTCTCAATTGTGGTTGCTCAGTGAGGACTACTTGTAAACATGCTAAACAGGGAAATGAGGTTCATTTAGTCTTTTTGCCCATCTTGGGACATGATCACCCATCTGATAGGGTTCTGCGTACACAGCCTACCCAGATCTGCAAGACAAGAAAGAAAGATCTGAAAAAGGCGGTGTTCCTTTGGTAGAATTGCAACAGATTCATACTGTATGTGCTGAGGCCGAGTTTAGCAATTATTGTAAACCTTGCAATGGCAGCACATTTATCCCAGAAGAATAAAATTTAGACAGTGTGTCAACCTACCCTACCTTGCAAGGCTTATGGTGTAGCCTGTCCCATGAGATTTCAACAATCTCAAACTAATTTGTGCTCCCCGAAGTTCAAATGAACAGAGTTCTTCTCGTCTTTGTATTTTCCCAGTACTATACAGACAAACATTGTGTGCTGAAATATTAGGGGAAAAAGCTTACAAAAATGTGTTTATTGGGAAAAAAACTAGCACACCAAATGTTAGATAAATTTAAGCCTAGAAATTAGGTATGTGAAAATGCACATGACTTCTTTCCTGTAAATCTTGTACTGTAGGCCTATGTAGCATAATATTGCAAAAACACACACATGCACATTCACACACTTCTAATAAGGTCTCTCTGGGATATTATGATTTGCTTCAAAACTCACTTGTGGCTTAGGGAAAAACGACTAAAAATACAGCAGACCTGTAAGGAACCCATTTCCATGTAGCTCCATGAATTGGATCCATAGCATTTAAGACAGACAGACAGACAGACATATTCCCTTTTTAGCAGGGCAGGGGGACAGTTGGATATGGCTCCGTCCTTTCCTCCATCTTGCAGAATGCCTTGAATTTTGAACTCCTTTTCGTGCACGTGTGTTTTAATTTTCATTTTGAATCTCAAGAAAAGCTGGTTGTTGATGGAAGAGTAGAATTCCATTTGCCAGATCTTGGAAAACTTATCATTTCATTCTGTAAGCACATTTCATCTTCTGTGTCTGAGCTGTATTTCATTCGAAGCCCTTCTAAGATCAAGGACTGTCTCGATTTATATAGTACGTTTCACTTGACTACTACATTTGTTTATCCAGGGACTTTATGCAAGACATGGGACCATAAATTTCCCTAGTCCTTGAAATCTGATCGTGTCTACCTTGTTAGGCTTCAGGAAATCATGAAAAGCAGAACTATTTTAGAGAACCTTTGACTTATCATTGTTGTCAGTTCTTTATAGGTTTTTGAATTACTGCCTTATGATTGTATCTGGGGTTTCATATGGGGAAACTGTGTAATGTTTACAGCAATGTAATTTATTTTCCACCATGGACATTTTATTTTAGTCATTTTAACCTGCCACAGGTCTCACAGTTGTGAAGGGTAGAGAGACCAAACGTTGAACAAAAATAGACACACAATATGTTAACCTACCCTCACCTCCCCCAAAAAAGCCCTTCCCTAATCTTAATGCACACAAAGTTATATGTTTTGCAAAAGCATCTATTCTTCTTTGCCTAATCTGGCTTAGTTTGTTTTGATCACAGCCACTAACTAACCTGTGATGCTCTGATCAGCATCTGAAAGAATAATATTGATGCTGTTGGCCCTGATTTTCATGATGGAGACCATTTCAGGCATGCCCCCCACAAAGAGCTTTTAATTTAAAAATTGGTCCTAGCCGTGCAACGAAGGCAGAGGAAAACAAACTTTCTAATGGCATGTTCTTTCTCCCAGCCAAAACATGTTTTTCAATATCCATCAAGATTGATTTGAGAAATATACAAGCAAAACACAAGTGTAATATCAGCCCTCCAAGAAGGAAAGGTCAGTTTTCCCCTTAATTATATGTTGTATGTCTCTGTCTGTAAACTATGCTTTCCCAAACCTTGACGTAGAAATGAGCCTGTAACATGATTGTGTGAATGGGATTCTATAGACATCCACGTCTCACAAAACAGTTTGTTTTTTTCTGCACATTGGAGAGGGTTCAACCAGATAATCCTCATGGTTCCTTCCAGCTCTATGATTCTGTGTATCTTTGCTATTCTTGGTATTGACACTGATTTTGGTCATGTATTTATTTATTTATTTATCACTTATCAAATTTCTACCCTGCCACAGTCAAAACTGACTCTCAGGAGCTTAAAGCAAAATAACACACAAAATAACACACACACACACCAAAACAAAAACAAAAACCCAAATACCTGAAGCATCTAAACTCACTAGCAACCAAGGTGGCATCATGCCCCATATGCCATATATGTGTATTTAAATTATATACACACAAATCACATCGACCTTAAAAAGGACTTGAGTGAGATGGTCAAAATGTTAAATGTTCAGAGATCATCCTCAGTATTTTAACCAACTCACCATAAACCTTTTTTCTGAAATACCCCATCCCACTCGCTTCTTACTGTGTGTCTGCATGTTTTCCTGTAGCTCCTGAAATCTTCATGAATTCAAATGAGGTTGTATGATGTTCTTTTTTACTTTCTTGGTTCTTTTTTCCCTAAATATATATATATATATATTTTCTACTTTGGGTGATCACTGGGCTCATATTCTTCCTTCTCGTTTTTCAGTTCTATTTTGTTACAGTATTATTAATATTCTCTGATAGAGTTTGCTATTGGAAGTGACAGAGATGAATATTGGACAGAGAGCACTGATGTGCCTAATATGAAGGAATGCCCCTAAATAATTCTATTTTTTCTAATCTAATAATCTAATCTGTGATTCTATATACAGTAGGTATTTTTTTTTTTTACGTTGTAAGGTGTACTGTTGAAATATAGGCCAAATCTAGCATCTCACATTTTCCTTACCTGAAAAGGGATGACCAATTTAAATAGTATGATAAGATAACCAGCCTATAATCTTTATCCTTTTTTTTTTCTTTGTCCTTGTCAGTTATAGGCAGAAGACATCCCCAGAAATGCATCAGGTCAATCAGACTGTGGTCACTGAGTTTATCCTGCAAGGGTTTCCAGGCTCAGCTGAGCTGCAGAAGTATCTCTTCGTACCAATTCTTTTTATTTACCTTCTCACAATCATTGGAAATATCCTGATTATTGTCATTGTTGTCCACGATCCTCACCTTCATAATCCCATGTACTTCTTCTTGGGGAATTTTTCTTCCTTGGAGATCTTCTATGTCACCACTCTGTCACCCAAGATGCTGGCTCACTTTCTAGCAGAGAAAAAGTCCATCTGTTTCTACTGTTGCATCTCTCAAGCCTTTTTCCACTTCTTCCTTGGAGCCACAGAATTCTGCCTGCTTGCTTCAATGTCCTTTGATCGCTACATTGCCATCTGCAATCCACTGCATTACAGAGTCATCATGAATTGCAGGCTTTGTCTCCAGCTAGCCTTGGGTTCATGGCTGGGAGGGTTCTTCACCGTCATTATCCAGACAGTTTTACTGTGCCAGCTCCCATTTTGTGGTCCCAACCTGATCAACCACTTCTACTGTGATGTGACCCCCTTACTGAGCTTAGTTTGTGCTGATACATATCTGCTTGAACAGATGGTGTTACTGGGATCAGCCCTTCTTTTGTTCAGTTCCTTCTTATTGACTGCCGTCTCGTACACCTTCATCATCTCCACCATAATGCGCATCTCTTCATCTTCAGGGAGGCATAAGGCTTTCTCTGCTTGTGCTGCCCATCTTACTGTTGTATCCATTCAGTATGGAACCGTAATGTTCATGTATGTGAAGCCCAAAGCCAAGTCATCCTTGGAAATAAACAAGGTGGTTTCTGTGCTTAATACCATTCTAACTCCTCTCCTCAACCCTTTCATCTATACTTTGAGGAACAAAGATGTCAAGGAAGCTTTGAAGAAAGTAACACATATTAAAGAAAAAATGTTTCACTGAAGGGATACTTTTTAATAAAATAGACCATAAAATTAAAGGTTATTTGGAATGAATTAACTTGATTCCCAGATGGGCTAAAGGAACTCAGTCTTCCCCCAAGAATGATGACATTCATAAGACAGTTTTCAGTGGCTCCATTATGGCCTATTGTCATCTTCCAACTGAGGTTGCTATTAGAAGGAGAATCACTCTGTGGCCTGTATTGATAGACAGGGGTCATGGGTCTTCCCAGCAGCTGAAAGAAACTCATTTCAGGAAATTTAGATATGTTTTAGGTCTAGGGGATGGTGGAATTTGAGGTTACATTTCCAAAAATAAAAAATAAAAATGTGCTGGGAGCAGTGAGGAGAACAAACATATGGCAGCTGTGAGACAACACCAGCCTGTCCTTAGTTTCCATTAAGAAAGTTTCATATCCCATTTGGAGAAGCCAGCCTGGTTGGGCATGTGTGTGATATCCAACTGCCAATACTACTTTTCAAATCTATTGAGTTGTCTCCATGTGGACATGAAAGATCTGTTATCATATTGATAACCTCACTGTGTATCTAAAAAGCAAAGTTAATTTGCCCTGATGAACATATGAGTTACTCACTGATGTACTTATGTTGCATTTAACTTCTCTTTAGATTTCCTTTAAGGATGGTTTGCTCCCAAGGTGACGTGCTTCATAAAGGATGCAGTAATGCAATAATAACTCATTTTAGAGGCCCAGTGATGGCAACGAAAATAAACAGCCACAAAATCTAGATTAAGAGAAAAACAGATTAGATTATTGGAGTTGTCCAGATGGCCTCCAATAAACCTATGTGACAAGATGTGGGTCCACTACTGATAAAGATCTTTCTGGTTTAACATGCAAACCTAATGGGAATTACGCTTGAAATTAATCATGCTTAAGGTAATGTTGTATGCTGTAATTATTATAATTACTGCATAACTACTGCAATGGAACACTGTTACTGAAAATGTGTTGGGGGGGTGTCTTAGATTTTGTTATAACTTTGGAACCAAGCCTGTTGAGATGACTTCTGCTCTATCAATCTGCTTGTTTATTGCAATCACCAATAAAAGTCCATCTTACTGTTCAACATCCTCTGAATATGCATTTTATAACAACTAGGAAAAAGCTCTTTCCATAGAAATCTCCTACTAAAACATCCAGACAGCACCAATCCAGCAAGTGGAGAGAAACATCATGCAAAGGGATTTATTCCTGCTGACATTTTACCATTCATGATACTTCCATCCCACTACACATGACCACTGACACACACATATGGACAAATACACACATTACTTTATAATGCTTAATTACATCTTAGGTTATGCAAATGGTATTTTCAAGTTGTATGGTGCCTGGAGTTGTATTGCATAACAGGTGGCATATACTATACATACTAAAAGTGATTAGGAGAGAGAGAGACAGAATCAGAGAGAGAGCACCAGTCTGGTGCAGTGGTGAAGGCATCAGGCTAGAGACCAGGAGACCGAGAGTTCTAGTCCTGCCTTCAGCACAAAGCAGCTGGGTGACCTTGGGCCAGTCCCTCTCTCTCAGCCCTAGGAAGCAGGCAATGGCAAACCACTTCTGAAATCTTGCCAAGAAGACTGTCGGGACTTGCCCAGGCAATCGATGGAAGACAGTATTGACGCAAAGTGTGTGTGTGTGTGTCTGTGTATAAATAAAATAAATGTAGGTATATATTATATATACCAAAATATGTGATCATGGTCCCTAACTTACTTGCATGCTTGCTTATTGTTATATTCAGAATGTTCACTCTGTATTAATCATTTTTTCCTGGTAGGCTCAAGGTTATTTCCAGTTTAAAATTCCGAAGGCAACGAATATGTCAGATGTTCCCACTGGTGTCTTCAGCAAATCACAATGACTGCAAAAGGACAATACTCACATGATGTTGTCATGCAAATGGTGCCCATACATACTTGTATTCTGACATCCATTGCAATGTGGAAGTTGTGTCCCTTGAGTGACAACATTGTCACACGTGTTTCGTCATTTGCTCCTGCTGCTGACATCCAGGGATGCTCCTTGGCCTTGGATTGTCCTCTGAGAATGTAAAGGTTATCAGAAGGTTATCTGAATTCCCTCTCTTGCAAATCAATCTATTGTAGAATAGAGGTGGAAAAGAATCTGGTAGCATATTCCTATGGGAATTTGGGGGATATCCTCCAACCACATTCCTGGCAGAAAAGTTAATAGCTACAACTGACATGGCTAGATTTGTCCTTCCCTCAAAACCAGACCCAAGAAAAAAGTATGGATTGCTGTAGGATCTGTTTTCACGGATTTTTTTTTTTAATAATAGCATGGGTAAAATAACTTGTTTTTAGGATCCTGTTGAATGTTCCTGTAAGATTAGTATTCTGTATCCTTATCTACAATGCTTGTATATCAACTACAAGACCTCTTGATGGGAATAATTTTATTCTGAATTCAATACAGCCTCAGGAACAGTGAATGCTTCTGGCAGACATGTGGTTGGCCCATTTCTGGAATTAAAATGACTGACACAAAAATCTGCATAATCACAGGACCCTTAGCAGCAAACACAGAGCTGCCCAAGGTACAATTTATTATGGTGGAGAACGTACGGAGGTTTGGTCCCCATGCAGGGCTTCATATGTCACACTGTCATTCCAGGAAGTGCTACAGAAGGGAGAAAATTGCAGTGACTCTGTTTTTCCAAAATATAATTTATGAGCAAGGCTTGATCCTTCCTGTGGCAACCTGAACTTCTTTCCATAGAGGAACATAACACATTTCCTTTCTCACTTAATTTCACCCCTAAGAAGTAAGCAGCCGATTCTGCATTCTAGAAGATGATGATGATGATGATGATGATGATGATGATGATGACGACGACAAGGATGCTGCTGCTGCTGATGATGATGCATTACAATGTGAAATCTTGAAACACAATTAAAAAAAAACAAAAAAACTCAGATTCTGTTTTTGTTTTGTTTTGTTCTGGCAACTAAAGTCCCCAAAGGGTTGTCTTGGTTTCTCTCAGATGATTTGACCTCCTTGGTGAAATGATTAGACAACATTTTTTTTTTAACCTATGAATCAAAAATGGTCTTCAGAACCTTTGACGAGGAATCTGTACCCTCATTACTGAGTACAAATTGAGTGTATAAATTTAGGGATGAGGAGTAAGAAAAATTATTTTGGAGTCAACCCTGCATCAACCTGGCGTAAGGAAGAAAGAGATACTTTATAAAACATCACTTCTAATACAATCATAGTCCGTGAAAAGTATGTTTTGTTTCCTTCAGTATAAGTTTTCAGTAGAAGAGAATATCTGTAAGTTAGGGTTGAACTGTGGAGTTCTTGCTGCTCTCTGACCTTGGTTGTTGCCTTGCAGATGTTTCATTACCTACATTATCATCAATGTCTGATGTTACCTACAGCATAGGTTTTATGACATTGGATGGTGTACAAAGTCTAGACTATGTACCTAAGTTGGTTTGGGGAAAAGAAAAATAACACCCAACTTTGTGAATTAATCAGGCCATCTGCTCAAGTGAGTATTTTCTCTTCTTGTATTGTTTTTCTAAGGATGTATAGCTGACCAACTTCTCACAGAAAAGGGGTGAATTGATTAAAATTACCAATGTGTATGACAAAGTTTTTAAAATTACAAATGTGTATGATAATATGGGGAAAATAGGAGGAAGAAGGACTATTAGGTATGTTCGCCGCCTTGAGTTATTTATAAAAAAATAATAAAGGCGGGATAGAAAATAAATAAAATAAAAATAAATAATAAAGTTTTTAAAATGAGATAAATGTACAGTCAACCAAGTTTTTCATAAATTCCTCTGTGAACAATTGGATGCCAGTTAAATAATAATAATAATAATAATAATAATAATTTAAACTTGTTAATAAATTATTTTATTAAATTATTAGAAAGCTTTGCAATTCTATATCTATAGAGAATAAGGAAGATGACCTTGATGGAGCTATGCAAGATCCATTGCTAGGACAATGAGTGGTAAAAAAATATTTTAAGTCCACAAGAGACAGGTAACATTCAGAAACATCTCAGACAGGTGCCTCCCTAATCCGCTAACTATGTTAAGGAGGAGGAAGTACAGCACAATCTGACTTGCAAGATGCTATTGTGGTCAATCTCAGTAAAAATATTTTTAGCCTTCCTGTGGAGTTGATTTCTTGGTCTGGTCTACCTAAAGGGGATGACATTACCTAATAAAAGATTCATGATTTTAAATACTGTAAATTAACATATCTCAATTGATACAACACATTTTAATATTCCCCTGGTTAAGTATCCCATATTGTACAATATAAGGTTCAGTGAACATGAATTTCAGCTGAATGTAAAATAATAATAATAATAATAATAATAATAATAATAATAATAATAATGGCACTTCTCAGCTGAAGAAGATAGAAGTTCCCTTACAACCCCATTCAAGCAACTGAGTGATGCTGTTTCCAATGTAAATCCATGAGAATTGCATGCAGTAAAGTGGATGATCAGATCCCCAAATGGACTTTGTTGCTTGCATATTTATTGCTGAATTGTATGTCTACATTTGCACATCATAATTATAAAAAAGAGCAGTTATTAGGAAAACTCCCAAGTACTGAAACAAAAGGAAATCTGAACACATTTTAAAATTCAAAACGAATTGCTAGTGTTGAAATGGAAGCCATCATTCCATCCCTCTTACTCTGCTAAATGAGAATGACAACATTCTCATTTTCAACAGCATGCTTCCATCTATTAAGGGGCTGTAAAGGACAATACTGGGAATTGAAATTGGGTCACGTTTGTGTGCTGCAGGAAGGCAGCTGATTTGTATTTTCATGAATATGACCATGAACCAGCAACTTAAGGGAGGTTATTAAGATTCAGACTATATTACCAGGATTTAGTTCCCATAAAAATCAAGTTGCAATTAATATTTGACCTATTGATTTCAAATGAAACAAACTGTAAAGTTTGGGAGGTGGAAGGAAGAGCTTTAGCTGCCCTTGTATACACCATGCATTTGACAACAGTCTGTGTAAGCTTCTCTCTATTTCTTTCTCTCAGTATAGACTGGCAGAGAGGACACTCAATCTCTCATAGACTCCCCTTCGTTGGATGCCATCCAGAGGAAACTAGACAATCATCTGTCAGGGACGCTTTGATCTGAATTCCTGCACCGAGCAGAGGGTTGGACTTGAGGGTCCAAATGGCATCTTCCAACCTCTGACAAGATGCTACAGCAAAGAAGGTGAAGGCTTCTTTTTTCTCTATCACCCCATAGCTCACAAGATAGATTAATGGATTTAAGTAACAGGAAAGTACTAGATTCTAATTGAACGTCAGGAAAAATATCCTAACAGTAAGAGCAATTTAACAGGAGAAATCAGACAGATGGAGGGTTTCACTGGATGTGTTCAAGCGGAGCTTAAATAGCCATCTCTTAGAGATGCTTGAATTCTTGCACTGATCAGACCCTTTCTAAGTTGACAAGGATCAGTCTAAGAAGAAACAAAAGAAGCACCGCAGTTTGATCATTTTTTTTTTTCAAATGCCAAGAAAAAATGGATAGAGAGACTCATGCTGTAGAAATTACGCAACAAAACTTTATGTCACAGATTTTTTAAAAATAATAATAATCAACCTCATTTTAAACAAAATTATCTTTCTGGTACATACATATTTCACTAAAAGCCCTGGTAAATGTTGATATCACTTTATTCCCATGGAACTTGGTTTTAAGCCAAAGGTTTTAGTTTGGTTTGTTTGGCTGATGAAATGTCAAGCTGTAGAATAGTAATCTAGATGAACTATCCCCCTAATGCTGCTCAACAATTATTCTGATCTTTGATAAGTAGGCTTGGGATGGAGAACCAAACAGTTGTGGTTGAATTTATTTTACTGGGATTTCCCAGCATCCAAAAAGTAAGATTTCTAGTGTTTGTGGGTGTCTTGATGATCTATATTTTGACAGTTACTGGGAATGTCGTCATTGTTGCCACTGTGGCTTATGACCCTACTCTCCATAAGCCAATGTACTTTTTCCTAGGCAACCTCTCATTCCTTGGAATCATGTATGTGACGGCTACAATCCCTAAACTTTTGGCCAATTTACTCACCATCAAGAAATCTATCAGCCTGACTGGTTGCAAAGCTCAAGCTTTTTCCCACTTTTTCCTGGGGGCTACAGAATTCTTCCTTCTCACCGCTATGGCGTATGACCGCTACATGGCCATCTGCCACCCCCTTCATTATCACACTATCATGAGCAACAGAGTTTGTGTTCAACTAGCTTGTGGATCTTGGTTTGGTGGCCTGATGACTGTCCTGGTGCAGACAGTTCTAGTGTTCCGACTTCCGTTCTGTGGCCCTAATACTATCAATCACTTCTACTGTGATGTTGGACCATTGCTAAAGCTGGCTTGCACTGACACTCATCCCATTGAGTGGATAGTCTTTGTGGTTGCCACTGTCGTGGTGTTCAGTAATTCCCTGTTGACAGTGGTTTCATACATCTTCATCATCTCCACTGTGATGAGAATCCCATCAGTTTCTGGAAGGCAAAAGGCTTTTTCTACTTGTATCTCTCACTTAATAGTTGTTATTCTCTTGTATGGGGCAATTGTTTTCATATATGTCAGACCAACAGGGCGTGCTTCATTAAATATGAACAAAGTAGTTTCCCTTCTGAATACTCTGGTTACACCATTGCTCAACCCTTTTATTTATACCCTCAGAAACAAGGAAGTAAAGGATTCTCTGAAAAAGGGTTTTACCTGGAATAAAGTATTTCAGAACAACCACAGATAAATAAAAATAGTTATAATTGACTAGAGAACTGTGGGTCACCATAAATCTGGTTCATCTCAACACTTCATATAGTTCTTTGTAATCTGGTTTAATCCAACTTTTCAATGATTTCTTTTAAAGAAAGCCTAGAAAATATTCAATTGTTCCACAGATTTTGGATATTCAATTTTTTTCTGCACAACATAAATAAATAATTCCAATTCTAATCCTTACAAATGATCTTTTTTTTTCTTTTCTGCAACCTTTCCAAATTAGTTGTTGTTGAATGGAATTCTCAGATATACTATACATTAAACTTTGTGGGACTTTAAGCCATCCCGGTTTGTATATTTCAATGCTGGAACTAGAGACATTAATAACAGGAGAACGGTTGGGCTTATGAAACCATCTGTTTCTAAGATATAAAACTTCAAAATAGCATTTGATCAACCCAAATACCTGTGTTCTTCCCCCTCAGCCTGGTTCCATCTCTGAACAATTAAATTTGTGACTGATAGAGATTCTGAATGGATGCTTAAAAGTTTGAGTAAGATATTGTTAACAGAATTTTAAACAACTTGACATGTTGTCGTACCGTAAACCTAGATGGTCTTGAGAAAATTATCTTTCTACCCCTTCCACAAAAAAGTAAAAACTAAAACATAATATATGATACTGCATGGAAGCTTGTCAACAGCTGGGAATGTAGCCATTAAAAATTTGGACAGAATTAATTTAAAGAAAGAAAAAAAAAAAGAATTGGCCTGAGTGGGGACCAGACCTGTCTTGAGGGACCTGGTATTCCAGAAGTCAGGTGTTGTGACAGAGAAGGCATGCTTTCTAGGTCCCATCTGGTGTCACTGCTTAATGGATGAAACCTACAGTATGCCAACTCTGCCCAAATGTACAGGCTGGACAGATGCCACAGAAAACAGACAGCCCTTTAGATATGCAGACCTTATGCCTTGAAGGCTTCATAGGTAATCACCAGCAACTTTATTACACTCAGGAGCCTATTGCTAACCAGTTCATGGAGAAAAGTGTCGCAAGGGCCTGATGAGATCCTCCTAATCTCTCGCTAGAAACTCCTACATTTTCTTTGCAGCGAGAGGTTATATACATTGTCTGTGATTTCTTTCATAACTTTTAATATGTATTCAGATGTCAATCTGCATTTTGGGAATCCCACTTTGCTGTTAGAATCTTAAAGATTTTAGAATGTACTAATTTTCAAGCACCTTAAATTTGTAAATTTATATCCATTACAAGGAATTGGATTAGAATCCCCCCACTAGCCAATGTTCCATCAATCCTGTGGAACAGTTTCTATATTTGCTTAATTTCCCAACATAGTCTGTCCTATGTTCCTGTTTTCCTTGGAGTAATATTAAATCACTTCAATAAAAGTGAATGGATATTCAAGAGGATATATTTAACCACATAGGCTGAGACCTGGCTCTCAGTGGCTTATCAAGAACTTGAATCAGAAGGTCTAATGTAAGCATCAATTTCACCCAGAAGCCAACAAATCTATCTGACATTTCAGAAAATCCAACTCTCTTGATCTGTCCTTTTGAACTGAAGAGTCAAATTGAATCAAACCGATTTTTGGATCAAATTAAATTGACCCACATTTGATCAATGAACCAAAGATTTCCACCTCGTTGGAGCCACTTTGCAAACAAGTCATTTGCATGATGTGTTGGTACATGTCAGATACACACTTTGTACAATGCATCATCTCTCCTTCACTGCTGCTGTTCCATTGGCGGTCCTCTTCATCAAATTCTGGAATAGACTCTAACAGCCAGGGCCATTCTTCCGCCAACTATGTATAAGACTCCTGTAAAGGATCTAACGTTCTATCAGTATCAAATGTGATCAAAAATATTTCATTAACTAATCTTTATTATGGGGTGTTTGATCCTCATCTACATGAAAATCTTGAGGAAGGAATGATGCCAAACCAGGGGGTGTTGGGAGCGATTAATGATGCAATCTTCCCATGTTCCACACATGTAAATCTGTGCAGAACATTACATATGAAATATATTCTGGAACAAAACCAACTGCATTAATGATCATTAAAAGAAGGGGAAATAAACGCCTTTCTACTTTATCATAAGGGACAAAATAATTGCACTCATAGGATAGATAAAGGCAGAATATGGGTGGAGGAATAATGGTCCTAAATTGTGGTTTTCAATATTTTGTCTTTAAAAGATTTGTTTGATGTGCCTCTAAAAGTGCTGTTAGATTCCGCAGAGAAACATCATTCCAGCAGAAGGCTGCAGACATTTTTCTTCATCAAGGAAAGATGACCCTGTTGAACACAGTCTATTCCTTTATAAATTTTGCCAGCATTCATGAGAAGATGCTTCCTTATTAAAAATCATTCCCAGGGGAAATCAGGGGAAATTGCTTTCTTACAAGGTTTACCATTGTTAATGTTAAGAGAATTGAGGAGCAACAGATTATCCTCATGAGAAATATTCGCAGCAGAGACAAAGGAATTGCTGTGAAAATCAAAGAGAATAAATGAACCATTCAAAATCCGTAGCAAATGCTACTTTCTCCAGTCTACCAACAGTGGCAGAATCTTCCTTTTAGAGCTTTTCCATCCTAACGTGAATGATGTCAGCACCGGAGCTAAAGACTTCAACTGATCTTGGCTGTGAATGCACATGGAAAGCTATATAGAATTTCAGTGTGCCAAGATAATTTAGAAGGTTATATGTCTCTTCAATCATTATTCATTTTTTCTCCTGCATCACTATTGTTATTGCTCACTATTGGAAAAATTAGAAAAAGCAGGTAACTACTTCTAAATATGGCATCTGCAATATTTCTGTATGTTTTGCATGCTTCTTTATCATTCATAAGTGGTATTTTTTGCATACATTTTTAAAAAAGAGGATAAAAACTAAGATAAAGTGAGAAAAAGAAAAGAAAAAGAAATCAAAGAGAAAGACAGAAGTGCAAGGAAGGAAAAAATAGAAAAGAAAAATAGAAAAGGAAGAAAAAAGATATAAAGAAGGAGCTTCCAAGGTTCTTTATAACTAGGCTGACCACATGTCCCATCTTGAACAGGACAGTCCTGTTTTTATTTAACATTTCCAGACCATCCTGTCATTTTAATATGAATGTCAATTTTGTCCCGTTTTCTTAAAAACCTTATGTAAGAATTTGAACCTGTCAGAATGCAGTCTGACTTTGAGTGGAAGGAGGGGGAGCTCAGCAGAAACAGTGGGAAAAAAGCCGCAGAGCTCAACCCGGCAGGAAACCTAAAAAGAAAAAAACAGGATCAGCTGATGGGCGGTGATCAAAGGGTGAGCCGATTGGCTCCTGCCTTGAAATGGTGGGAAGAAAAGAACGTGAAAGCACGGCCAGAGGAGGAATGGCTTGTCGGGGACAACCGTTCACTAGACTCTCCAGCCCAGCCTTGCCTCTTGCAAACGAAGGAAACTGAAGATTCCCAGCCCGAGAAGACCAGAGAAGTTCCTGCCTGCAGATCCAGCCTGTCGCCCAGCCCTGCCCCGTTTTGCCATCCCAATGTCCCATTTTTGTCTCAAGGACATGTGATCAGCCTATTTATAGCAGTTATAAGTACAATTATAAATTTACCTCTTACTTTATGGTTACAACATAACTCTCTTCTTTCTATAATCTATTCTGTCTAATCATCAAAATCATAAATCATTTTTCTGTTTCATGCAAAAGGTTCATTCATTTGTAAATGCTATTTTAATGACATTAAAATGGCTGTGTTATTTATACTTAAAGGTATATAAACATAGCTATAACCCTTAATTACTTGTTATATGTCCTTACTTAAACTGTTATGATGCGATCATCCTAACCTCCTTTCTTTTTCATTTTCTCTTACTGTTTTGCTGAGCTGTGCTATCCATTGATCCGCTGCAGCCTACATCCACTGAAAGGTTTAAAGATAGAAGCTAATTATATTCTGAACCATTTTAGAAGATCAGTACGATATCTTGCCACAAGGGAGATGAATACTTCCATAGTGAATGAATTCATCCTGGTAGGAATTCCATTTTTATATGAACTACATCAGGTCTTCTTTGCAATTGGATTATTCATATACATTGCAACAATCCTAGGCAATGCTTTCATCACCATCATTGCAGCCCTTGAACCAAAGCTTCAGACTCCTATGTGCAACTTCATGACAAACCTGGCATTTCTAGAAATCTTCTATTCCAGTACTGTTGTTCCTAAGTTGCTACAAACTCTTTCAGAAACTCAGACCACTATCTGCTTTTATTGCTGCATGGCCCAGAACTTATTCCATTTCATATTTGGTGGTGCAGAGCTTTTAATTATAACAGCAATGTCTTTTGACTGTTATCTAGCCATATGCAAACCACTTCAGTATCCAATGATTATGACCAAAGATGTTTGCATTCAAATATCCATGGCCACCTGGTATGTATCATTGATTGTAATGTTTTCTCAGTGTGTTATTATATGGACATTGCCTTACTGTGGGCCCAACATCATTGATCACTTCTACTGTGATTTTGGCCCATTGTTAAAATGAGCTTGCAATGACACCAGCCTCAGTCAGATGTTGGGATTTCTTTGTGCAGTTGTATCTATTGTCATGACCTTGATCTTCAATTTGGTGTCCTATCCCTTCATCATTTCCACCATTCTACGCTTACCTTCAGCACTGGGTCGCAAGAAGGCATTCTCTACCTGCACATCTCATCTGATTGTTGTGTCCATCTTATATGGAACGTTGACTTTCATTTATGTTAGGTCTAATGTTCGGGCTCAGTCTGGCAAAAGCAGGGCAATAGCTGTCTTGAGCAATGTTCTCATTCCAGTGTTGAACACTTTCATTTATACGATAAGGAACACAGAGGTAAAAGCTGCTGTTAAAAGTGCAATCAAGAGAAAGAAAGTCTTGCAAAATGGGTTTTAGTTGGGTTCTCAAGACTGGTTGGCATGCATGGTGCTGTGCAACTTGAATATGGAATTTACTGTTTTAAAAAATGTATTTTTGTCACAAGTAAGTTTTATTAAGAGAGCCAGTTTCCTCCAGTGGTTAATGCATCAGGCTAGAAACCAGGAGACCGTGAGTTCTAGTCCTGCCTTAGGCACAAAGCTGGCTGGGTGACCTTGGTCCAGTCACTCTCTCTCAGCCCTAGGAAGCTGGCAATGGCAAACCACTTCCGAAATCTTGCCAAGAAAACTACGGAGACTTGTCTAGGAAGTTGCCAGGAGTCAATGCTGAGTCAGAGGCGGGGAAAAAAAAAGAGTTTCATTAATATTCACAAATGCTTGGAGATAGGTATGCTATCTTACCCCAACATTTCCCAAATGTTCTATTCTGTGGTGGTGTCCTAACAGTCAGGAATCACGCTGAGACGAGGAGTAGGTCTCTAGTGTTTATTACTGCTACATAAAACAGAATCCTAACAAACTGAAGAAGCGTGGGAAAAACCCAGACAGATAAACCCCGAAAGTTAAGGCAGGTCTGATCTGTGTCTCTTTGAATGGTTGCTTAATTCCTCAGTACTACGCATGCGTTTTCCCCCCTGGATAGAGGCCCCCTCCTGTTCGCCATCAGTACTCATGACAGGTGGATTTTGGCAGTGCTGCTGGTTCTCAGGAAGTAGGGAACACATTCCAAGGAGGTGGAGGAGATAAGAGGAGGTACAGTCCTGGAGGCAATGGTGGGAAAATGAAGAGGTTCAGGATAGCCCTGCCCTAGAGCCTTCCCAGGTTATTTCCCCTTAGGTTAGGTACAGTAACTTTAGTCTGGCAAGATTCTGTCTATACGGTATGAGCAAATAAAGAACTGGTGTTTGAATGGCCTGACTCTTCATTGTTCTTGGGCTGAGCCTGACATATTCATTGTATACAGCATGCTCCCATATTATGCAGCTGATATTTAACTTCCCCAAAGACATACATTTTGGTATGTTCATTTGGAGCTGAGAAATATCTTGAGATGGAGTCTGTAGGTTGAGTCATGGCAACTGGATTTCTTTCTTTTTGGTTGAAATGTTTCATTGCTTATCCAAGAGACTGAAGAAGCTGCTTGGACAAGCAGTGAAACGTTTCAATCAAAAAGAAAGAAATCCAGTTGCCATGACTCAACCTACAGACAATTCCACCTGGATGACTGAGAATCTTCATTGACATCTTGAGATGGAGGTTCATAGGCCCTGCATCTGTATTTTACTCAATTCAGTATTCTTCCATTTTGTTGTGACTTTCCAAAATCAATCCATCATAGATTTCTTTCATGTCCTATTTCTTGACAACTATGGACTGCAACTGCATTATCTACAGAAGTTTCTGTGAAACCCAGGTTGTTTGAAACAGCAGAGGAAAGGGATGGGAACTGTTGCATTAAAGCTACTCTTTTCTCTGTATTCAAAAAGTCTACAGGGTGGAGAAAACTCTTATCTGTTGCTGGAGATTATGGATTACAACATAATAGCTATCAATTTTCAAGATTTTACTCTGTGGTCCACTCATGTGCATCTCTCTCTTTCTCCAGTTAATGATTAAGTGTATTAATATTGAATAATAGATAGTACTATATTTTGGACTGTTATATTTATATTGAGAAAATCTGTCAGTCAAACTGCACATGTACAAAAATTGTAAATCAATCAGCTGAGCCAAAATATAGTTGCTACAGAACAGAGCTCACTGTGGTCATTATATCTGGTCACATGTGATCCTTGCTTTTAAAAAAAAAATGCTACATTTTACAATAACTTCATTTCAAGGATAACCCCATGTATATTGTCCATTGTGATCCTGAAGTGAGGATGGCCCCAAGGAATGCTTAACCCTTGTTAAATCTGACCATCTCATGGATAGTTCATGTCAGGATGAAGCCTGACTCTGGGTCAGAGGTGGAAGAGGAGGAGGCACTGGCTGCAGAAAGAGCTGGAGAACATGGGGAAGGCGGGAAATTTGAATTTGGATTTGGGCAGCAAGAACCAGAACAGCTGATTCGGGAAAGCCAGGGGGTGGATCCCCTGCTGCCAATCAGTGCATGCCAAAGAAGGGTGGAGAAGCATGCCAAACAGAAGGAGGACCAATTGGCTGCTGTTCCTAAATGGTGGGAACAGCAGAAAGATAAAAGGCACCAGATATGAGAACAGGTTGCTGGAGACAACCGTTCACAAACCTTGACACTGACACCCTGCCCTGCTGAAGTAAATCACATTCCCAAGCCCTGCCTTGCTGCTGCACCAGACCATCTCTCAAGCCTCACACTGCTGCCATGCCAGACCCCACTCTCGAGCCCTGCCTTGGTGCTGCTCTGGACCTTGAACCCCAGCCCTGCCTTGCTGTCATGCCAGACTCTGTGCCCAAGCCTCGCCTTACTGCTGCACTGGATCTTGCTCCCAAGCCCTGCCCTGCTGCCATGCCTGACCTTGCTCCCCAGCCTCGCCTCACTATGTGCCAAACCTGGTTTCCATGCCTTGCCTCGCTGCCATGCAGAACCTCATCCCTGAGCCTTGCCTTGCTGCTTCACCGAACCTTGCTTCCAAGCCTTGCCTTGGCACTGCATGGGACCTCAGCCCCCAGCCTTGCCTTGCCGCTGCACCGGATCCTGCTCCCAAATATGACTAATAAATAAAAAATTAATAAAATGTATGCCTGCCTCCCTGAGACTAAAGTTCCTTGAAATCAATGGAGTTTATTTCTAAGTGTAAACGAGTTGCATTGTAAACTGTTAGTTATAAGATCCTCAAATCTTCATTTCTGTTACCATTTCTGTTTTTCCTCTGTTCTTTCTTAACTGCTTTCTAGGTCAACTGATTATCGTTATTATTTTTTAAATAGAACTTTATATGATGTGTTACTCTGGGCATAAGCACAGCCATTTCAGCGTATCATCTGGTATAAAATGGAGGCCACATTTACTCATGGTTAACTAATGGCTTTGTTTTCTCCCTTTGTTGTTCAACTCCTTTTTCTTTGCTATCCAAAGGATTTACTGCACCAGCTTAGTTCTTTGGAAATAAAACTTTGCTTCTCCATGACTGGAGACATTTTGAAGGCATTTCCGAAGATTCTACAATGTTACCTTTTCATGATGGAGATGACCAATAAATCTGTAGTGTCTGAATTTGTTCTAATGGGGATCCCCCTTTTTTATGAGCTACACAGAGTCTTCTTCATAGTGATTTTATTCATGTACATAATAACCATCTTAGGGAATGGATTCATCCCTGTGATTGTGGCCCTGGAGCCCAAGCTCCAAAGTCCAATGTACATGTTCTTCAGCAACTTGGCTTTTCTGGAAATCTGCTACACCTCAACAGTTGTTCCTAAGTTGCTACAGACACTTTGGGAAACACAGACTACAATTTGCTTTTCCTCTGCATGGCTCAGTACTTTTTCCACTTTCTCTTTGATGGTACTGAGCTTTTCATCCTCACGGCAATGTCCTTTGACTGCTACTTGGTCATCTGCAAACCACTTCAATATCCAATGATCATGATCAAGTATGTTCTTATTCATATATCTTTGGCCACCTGGTATGGAACATTCATTATGATTTTTCTGCAATGTCCCGTTATGTGGAGGTTGCCATACTGCAGGTCAGACATAACTGATCATTTCTACTGTGATTTTGGTCCATTGCTGAGCCTTGTCTGTGCTGATACATGGCTCAGTCAAGTGCTAGGAATGATTGCCTCTGTACTATTGGTTATTATAACCTTGATCTTCAATATTGTCTCCTACCTTTTCATTATCTCCACCATAATTCACATACCTTCAGCTTCAGGGCTCAAGATTCTTGAGAAAGTGGTTGGACTACAACTCCGGAGGGCCCTGGAGGAAACAAATGATATGGACCCATTGCAGGTTGGGGCATAGTATGAGACAACATTGGTTGTACTTGCTGATGAGATCTGGCAGACCAGGATAGAGGTGGTGTAAGTCTCCTGATTCTTCTTGATATGCCAACAGCTTTTGATACCACTGATCATGGTATCCTTCTGAACATGTCATGAGGCCTGGGAAAGAGAGGCACGGTGTCACAGTGGCTCTCCTTTCTGTGTAGACAGTGTTGACAGATTTAAAGAGGTCAACCCCAAAGCCCTTGACTGTGGGATGCCTCAAAGCTCTACACTGTTGCCTCTCATTTTTAACATCTACATAAAACTGCTGGAGAAGTCATCCAGGAATATAGGGTCAGGTATACAGAATGCTGATGATACTCAGGTGTATATTTTGATCTCCTGGTCAACCAGGTGATGCTGTTGATGTCACATCTCAGTGCCTGGAGACTGTTCAAGTCTGGATGGGGAGTAACAGGCTCAAATGTCTCCCTGACTTGGGTACATGGTTCTTCTGTTCCTGATGATTTTCCATTCTTTGTTCAGAATGGGGTTGTACTTCTCAGTTCAGAACTAGTGCAAAATTTGGGGTCCTCCTGGACTCAAAGCTCCTGCTTGATGAGCAAATGGCAGCTAGGGTCAGGAGTGCCTTTATACAGATTCATCTCGTGTACCAATTGCACTTTTTCCTGAACCAGGAGTCTCTCCTCATGGTCGTTCATGCCTTGACCATTATATAGATTGTTGCAACATGAACCTCATGGGCTGCTCTTGAAGATTGTTCAAAAACTACAGCTGGTCTGGAATGCAGTGGCACAACCTGTTATGGATGCACCTCAGTAGATCAGGTAATGTCTTGGCTATGTCAGCTGCACTGGTTACCAGTGAGCTTCTGGGTGCAAGTACTTGTTACCACCTATAAAGCCCTTCATGGAATAGAGCCTGTCTTTGCAAGAGACCACCTCTCTCCCATTATTTCTGCTCCCTGATAACATCCGAGAATGAACAAATGTACAGAAACTGCATCCCATCCTATTCTGCCTTCATGAAATCCACACTGCAAAGTATTATTGCTATGTGTAAGATGTCATGAGATTCTTGGTTTTCACATACATACATACACACATGCAGTACATGCATACATACTTCTCCATCCTACTGTACCCTTGCTAGTCATCCTCACTTTCATGATGTCCGTATAAGGCCTTAGATACTGCCTTCTATTCTTTAGACTTGTCACTACTTTCTTCCTGAGGATCGCATCAGTTCCATCCAACCACTTCATTTCAGTCTTTCCTTAGTCTCAATCTATTCACTTTTTCTTCATACATTTCTTTTGCAATTCAATCATCGTTCATTCTCTCAATCAAGACCAAACCACCACAATATATTTCACTTGTGCCAGTTGCTCACCCTCTATTCAGACCATCTTTATTTAGTTCCCATTCATTCTTGATCCTAGCTCTAAGGAAATGGATTAATCTCATTCCTCTGCCTCTATATTTCAAGTTCTTTATAGAACCTCCCTTCCTTCCTACCTCCCTCCCACACCAAGTCACACTTGAAAAGTTTGGTGGCCCTTTAGAATAACCTCTAAATTAGAGCAACAGCTTCTAATTGATCTGTCCATCCCAACCACCAATCCGTACTTCTCCACTTGACCATGGATTATTTCAGATGTCTCATTTCCATTAGTTGAAAGTTTTTCTTTTAAAATAACTGTACATGAATTACTAATTGGCATGGAGGAAACTTTTACATCAGTAAAATTGCAGTATCCCTGAGGAACTGTAAAGAGATCACATGGACAAAAAATTTCTTCCAGCAATTCACTCTTACTAAACAGAGTTATATGTAGAGTCTTTCTTCGTTAATATGGTCTCCAGAACATGCTTAAAGGTGGCTAAGAAGGTAAGAACAGAGATTCTATATTTGATAAGGGCTGTAACTGTTTTCACAATCATGGTTAATGTCTGTGACCATTACCAGTATCTGCAATACTGATGTTGTGGGAAAAGATCGACTTTTTCTGTACTTGAAAGGGAAAATCTTTACAAGCAGAAAGCTAAATGCTAAGAGAACATTCAGATAGATAGACAGACAGACAGACAATAGATGTAGGCCTATAGATGATATACAGATATTGTACAATGCAGGTGGTACTCTTAAAATGATAGCCATAAAGCATACCAAGTTTTGGGACCCCAGATCACATATGGCCTTGAAAGGCATGCCGGGAGCCAAACTCCAGTCATGGATATGTCAATACAAAGATATGGATGGGGCAGAGCCAAAACTGAGTCTGATTTTTTTTTCAGTTATATTAGGCACAATGAAGTAAAATTCCTGTGAATGTAATAACACGTTTCTTTTCTCTTGTTTTAAAATATTTAGAATGGGAGGTTTCATAAGGTCACATACAAGATTTATTCAGCACAATTGATGGTCCAGCAGCCTGGAATTTTGCAGTCCTAGCTTCTAACAAAAGCAGCGTATCCCCCCAGTTTCATTCTTCCTGCTAAATAAGCCACTTGCCATTGGTCTGGGACATATCAGAGTGAGAACCATAAGAAGCAAAAGGTTGCCACCCTCTTCCACTGTTCCACTGTTTCCTGCCTTCCACAAGGCAAGAAAAATCTTTTACCCATTTCTTATGAAAGTTAACATGAATTTGGGCACTTGCAAGGTAATACAGTGGATCTGAGAGGCATCAGATGAGATCATTTGATTATTTATCTGATTTATATTCCACTTAACATGCATTGTTTGCAACTGCTAAATATTATTTTGAAAATCCAAACTGCTGGATTTGGAGTGATCGTTCTCCTCTTGAGCTTCAAAGTATGTGTGCACTAGAATCCCACATCCTCCATGTTCTGGGGAGCCTAAGATTTGGAAGTGGCTGGCAAATATTTTACCTAGGCTTATCTTACTGATGTAGCACTACAGATCAATAAAGGGAGGGAGGAACGTGTTTCCACACTTCTCCTCCTTTAAGAACATCCCTGTCAAGCTAGAGAAAGTAGTTACTCTTGGAAAACTTAACGTGGGTTACTATTGCAACCTGTTAAAGATTTGAGCAGACTAATTTTTTTTAGCACTGTTTTGGATTTGGAGCAGAAAACAAAGAAAACCTCTGCCTGCCACTCTTTCAACCAAGTAGGTCTTTTCCTGGGATCTCAAGAGAGGTGTGGAGGACAACACCATGACCCCAGAGAAAGAAACAGGTGCTTTGTATTCATCTTCTCCTCTGGTCCTCAGATCACTTTCTCCTCTCCTCTCTCCTTCCACACTTTCTCCATTTCTTGCAACAGCAGGATGAGACCAAGACATTTGCTACTAGAAGCTAAGTTTAACAGCTATTTTACTCAGGAATAAATGTAATTGGCCCTGACATCTAGTCCCAACAGAGAAGCTGTTTGATGGTAGAACTGGTCATTAAACATCCTATTTTTTTTGTGACAGTAGGACCTCCCAAGTCTTTAGACCCTTTGAATGTACATATATTTTTGTAAGTGGCAGGCTGAAGAGGTTTTGACTTATTTTTCCCCCAAAAACATTGCAAACATTTATCATTTGGCACATACAGCAAATCACTTGAGCATGGAGACTGGAATATTTTATTTCCATTTTTTTGTATCTGATTGATACCCACACAAGATGGAGACAGTTGCAGAGATTTGCAATAGCACCTGCCAGATTCAGTGAAAGACACAGTGTTGGTAAAGGTTGCCTGATTATTTAGATAAAATCGGTATAAAAAGTAAATCACCAGTTGTAGGAGTGAACTTTTACAACTTATTTTGGAACCTAAAGATAATAATCTGAGCTTGTAAAAACTATTCCCGTATGACATTTCAGCTATCAATCCTGTATGCCAAAAAGTTATGCAACATTCAAAAAGTAGTCAGCCCTCCTTTATTCAGTAAAATATATTTCTCCTTAAATATGCTCTTCTTTTTATTTCAGGAAGTAAGAAGATGGCCAATGTAACTTTGGTCACTGAGTTTATTCTTGTGGGATTTCCACAGTTACGAAAACTGACGATGGTGTTTTATTCCGCAGTTCTACTGATGTATCTTCTATCACTTCTGGGGCACAGCTTAATTATCACTGTGGTTCTCATGGAACCCATGCTCCATACACCAATGTACTTCTTCCTCCTCAACTTCTCCATTGCTGAGATCTGCTCCACAACAGCAGAAGTCCCCCAAATGCTGACCAATATCATCTTGGGTAAAACCACCATCTGCTTTGCATGTTGCATGGCACAGTTTTTCACTGTCTTTGCAGCTACAGCTGTTGAACTTATCATGCTCACAATCATGTCTTTTGATCGTTATGTGGCCATTTGCAAACCTTTACTCTATAAAACAGTCATGACCAATCAATTCAGTCTTCACTTAGCTTCGGTGGCTTGGACTGGTGGGTTCCTAATTGTCTTCTCTCAGGCAGTAGTCATATGGACATTCCCTTATTGTGGAGACAACTTCATTGACCACTTCTTTTGTGATGTGGGACCTCTTCTGAAATTGGCTTGTGCCGATACAAGTGTGATAGAGCTAATTGGTCTCATCTATGGTGCCACTATCATGTGGGGATCCCTCGGTCTTTCCCTGATATCATATGTGTACATTATAGTTGCTATAATTCAGATCTCTTCTGCCACAGGGCGTTCCAAAGCCTTTTTCACCTGTGCCTCCCACCTCTCTGTGGTAACCATGTACTACACAGCAATTATGTTTATGTACTTGAGGCCTTCAACCCATGGTGACACCCAACTCAATAAAATTGTATCTCTAGTGCGGACAAGTTTAATACCTGTGTTAAACCCTTTCATCTACACAATCCGCAACAGTGAATTCAAGACAGCTCTGGCAAAAGCAATGAGATGGAAGCTGGTTCTCTAGGATTTGGAAGTTGTTCAAAAGAACAAGGAATAGAAATGGTGATTTATTATGGTTTTAAACAAAGTTAAACAAAAAATAAAACAAAAACAAAAACTTGGGATAGGCTGAGTTTATCAACTGAGGTAGCAAGTGGAACCATATGATTAAACCCCCTGCTCCTCTTTAAGTGTGTTACATGTGTGATTCAGGTAAAAAAAGATGAAGCGTCAATCATACTCATATTCAACATCTACATTAAACCACTGGGTGAGATCATCCACGGGATGAAGTATGCTGATGATGCCCAATTATACATCTCCATCCCAGGTGAGGTAAGGGATGTGGTGACTGCCCTTTCTCGGTG
The DNA here is from genome assembly GCF_035149785.1 of Candoia aspera. Lineage (NCBI taxonomy): Eukaryota > Metazoa > Chordata > Lepidosauria > Squamata > Candoiidae > Candoia > Candoia aspera. The sequence goes on along the minus strand of NC_086156.1, from coordinate 111,476,527 downwards.
CCTGGGGACTATGGGGGCCTGGACGGGGAACCACAGGCTTCAGCTGAACCCTGGTAAGACAGAGTGGCTGTGGGTTGATGACTCCTCTGCTTCCAGGAAATTGTCATTTAGTTCTGGATGGGGTTGCACTGTCCCAGACAGACCCAGTGCATAACTTGGGGGTCCTCTTGGACTCACGACTCCTGCTCGAAGAGTAGGTGGCAGTCATGGCCAGGAGGGCCTTTGCTCAACTTCGGGTTGTGTGCCAGTTACGCCCGTTCCTGGAGCAAGAAGCCCTCCAAACAGTCACTCATGCCCTGGTCATCTCCCATATAGACTGCTGTAATGTGCTCTACATGGGGCTACCCTTGAAGAGTATCCGGAAGCTTCTGCTGGTCCAGAATGCAGCTGCACGGGCTATTCTTGGTGCCCCTAGATCGGTGCATATAACACCTTTGCTGCTCGAGCTGCGTTGGGCACCAGTTTGCTCCCAGGTCCAATTCAAGGTGTTGGTTATCACCTTTAAAGCCCCACATGGCATGGGGCCAGGTTACCCGAGGGACTGTCTCATCCCCATAATATTGGCCCACCCCACCCAATCATGCAGAGAGGGCATGTTACGGACCCTGTCGGTAAGAGAATTTCATCTGGCGGGGTCCAGGAAGAAGGCCTTCTCTGCAGTTGCCCCCACCCTTTGCAATATCTTGCCCCCGGAGGTGAGGCAGGCCCCTTCACTTCTGACCTTCAGGAAGGCCCTGAAGACCTGGCTCTGCTGGCTCACTTGGGGCTTCTTGGGGGTGCCTTGCACATTAGAGCCCATCCCACCAGATTGGCATCTTAAAGCCACTTGGATTTTATATTTATCTACATTGTATTTTATATTGGTAAATTGTTCATTTTATCAGATTTAATGTTTATTGTTGCGGTTTGAATTTTATTGTAAACTGCCCAGAGTCCCTCTTGGGGGAGATGGGTGGTAACAAAATTTGAATAATAAATGAATAAATAAATACAGTCATGGGTTTCCTGTTCTTTGAACCCTTCCACTGATGTCCCTGAGAGCACCATTTAAAACTATGAAATCTTCAGTTTCATCTTAACATTTAGTTTGGCAATTGAAGAGGACACCCTGATTCTCTACTTATTTTCTTTGTTTTTCAAAAGCAAGGCATCTGGGTTAGACATAGATTGTTGATCAAACTATAGGCTGCAGCATCCTTGACACCCTGAAAGAAATTTAGGAACTGTCCCCTTTTCTCTGGGTTTTGCTGCATCACAACAGGAGAGCCAGTTTGGTCTAGTGGTTAAGGTGCTGGGCTAGAAACCAGGAGCCCATGAGTTCTAGTCCCGCCTTAGGCATGAAAGCCGTCTGGGTGACCTTGGGCCAGTCGCTTCCTCTCAGCCCAGCTCGGTGCAATGCAGACTAGCCTCGTCATGGTGCACCCCAGGCAAAATGACTTGTCACGGCTAAATAGTCTACATATCTGGCTGCTGGGCCTCACAAGGATTTCCAAGCAAGAAAAAACAACATGAACACCAAACTGCTATGCCATACAATATACAACAACAACAACAACATGAATATGCAATACATTGTGTATGAGAATATCTCTAAAGAGTTTCTTAAGAATGAGAATCACACAGACTCTTTCACTGAAGCACAAAGTGTTTATTACAGTACTGGCGGCAGCAGAAGCGAACCTCGAAAGGGGCAAGGATGCCACCCATCTATACAAAATTATGCAAATAAGAACACAGGTGTAATTGGATACAATAGCAAAGTCTGAGTTTGGTGTGGCTGCATATTTGCTTTAATGAATGAAGGATAATGCTGTACTGAGGGTTGTACTTCAGATACCATGGTTCATTCGGATAGACAACAGCTGTATTCTTTGAATAAAATTTGCTGTTCATCTGTTGTTTTCTCAAGAGGTTACCTTCTAGTAGCTTGGCTTCCCGTGTTTCCTGTACTTCCTGCCCTAATCTATATTCTTACGTCTACATCTTTCTTTGGGGGAGTTGGCATTTTCCTTTCCTTAACAATTCAGGTTGGGGGAGGGAGGGAGGGAGGGATTTACTTGCCTTAGGTGACACAATTTCTTTCCATTTGACTACTGTCACACCATGGTAAGGATGGACAGTTCCACTGATCTCCACTAGGCCCTTTATCCATATAATTTTTAAAAAGATCCTTTTAACTCCAAGCAAAGAAAATGCAATGCTGTTGTGATCCCCCAAACCCCCAGTCTCCAGCACCACCTTTACCTACAAGAATATCTCTGAGCCTTATCCAAAGTCTTCCTAAGTCCCACTTGAGAGGTTTGGAGCCTAGACAGAGTTACCTCCAAAGGGAACAGCTTCTAATTAATCTGCCTGTCCCAACGATCAATCCATGTTTCTCAGCTTGATCATGGATTTTGTCAGAGGACACCTTTCCACTATTCAAAAGTGGTTCTTTGAAGGCATCTATACATGAACTACTAAAGCTCGAGGGAAACTATTACATCAGCTGCAATATCCCTGAGGAACTGCAAAGAGACCACATGAGGTAAAAAAATCTTCCACCGATTCCCTCTTACCGGACAGAGTTATATGGAGAGCCTTTCTTTGTTACAATTATCTCCAGAATGTGTTTGAGGCTTGCCAGAAGGGTAAGAAAGGAGATTCTATATTTGATGTGGATTGTAATATCTTTCACAGACACAGTAATTTTGCATTTGGGTGAAATCGTTTTTCGACTTCCGATGGACCCTTGTCTGCAACATCTGTGAGAAAAGACCATTTTTTCTGTGCTTGGAGAGGAAAATTTTTAAATGAAGGAATCTAAATGCTCAGAAAGCACAGATATCCTGGTAAATAGAGGAGAGAGGAGAGAGAATAGGGAGAGGTAGACAGATATTGTTGGATGCATGTAATACTCTTAAAATTATAGCCACAAAGTGCAGCACGTTTTATGGTTCCCGATGACACTCGGCCTTGGAAAGCATGCCAGGACCCATGGAAGAATTTGCAGGACCATTGTGGCCACCAGCCTTGATTTCTGCATCCCAAACTTCTAAAAAAGGTAGCTTCTCTCCCAAGGTTAGTTTTCATGCTAGAGAAGCTGCCAATAATACATGTGGTGCTTTTTGGAAGAAGAGCCATAAGTGGTGGGCACCTTCTTTCATGGCTATATATGGAAGCCGCTTGTATTCATGCAGAAAAGCAGAAATTGCCTTCTGATCAAGCAATGAGATGATGTTCTCATGATGATCATTAAAATGGCCCCATTCACAAGGGAATTGTAAACTGGGGTAAGCACCTTAAGTGGCCTCTTTTACACTTCTCTTCTGAAGTTCAGCATGAGTTATGGTAGTTGAAGGCTGATAGATCCGAGAGGCTTCAGGTAAGGTCTGAGAGGCAGAGAGACAGAGGGAGAGCGAAGAATCCCACCTGCTCCATCATTTGAGGAGCCTACGATTTGGAACTGGCTGGCTTATTTGATAGATGGAGCATTACAGAGAAATAAATCCATGCTTGTCCTTTTTTAAGACTATCCCTCTAATGCGAGAAAAAATAGCTACTTGTTGAAAGCTTAATGTGGGTTACTATCTGCAACTTGTTCAAGATTTGAGCAGATAATTCTTTAGGAATGCTTTGGATTTGGAGCAAAAGACCCCTACCTGCCACTCCTTAAGCCAAGTAGGTCTTATCCTTGGATCTCATGAGAATCATGGAGGGCAACACCATGATCCCAGAGAGGAAAACAGCTGCTTTGAGGCAAGGCAAGCAAGGGCAACACTCAGAGCCCCTAAAGATACTCCAAACCACCTTTTCATTTTTTAACCTTAGCATCACATAGACCTAACCATTCTTCTTCCCCTCTGCTGCTCAAATTCCTTTCTCCTCTCCTCCTACCCTCCTCCCCTTCTCCTCCCCCCCCCCCCCGTCAGCAAGATGAGACCAAGATATTTGCTTGTAGAGGCTAAGTTTAGAAGCTTATCTACTATGAGCAGAAACTAATTGCCCCTCTGTAAGTCAAGTTTCAGGATGCCCAATCCCTGTTTCCAGGCAATTCCAGTCACCATCCCTGGCAGTCAAAACATCGCCATAACAACTTAAATCCCTTCAGTGCGTTGTCCTTTCACTGACATCCAGTCCCAATGGAGAATCCGCTTGATGGTAGAGCTGGCCACTAACACTGTTAGTACTGTTGCAGATGCTGGGAAAGCCTTTAGCCCAGGAGAGGTCAAAAAAGTCACACACCAAGCATTTCTATAAAAATAATTTATTTACAGAAAGCAAAAACAAAAGCAAAAACATATTTAAAGGACTTAGCTCTCATTGAGAGCTACCTGGCTTGCTACATGCCGGCAGAGAGAAAAAGAAGATGTGAGAAGACAAGTCCGGGCAGGTCCTCCCCCCAGGCTATTTTGCATGAAGCACGTGAGAGGAGACAATCAAATGCAACCCCTTCACCTGGCCAAATGATTAGGTATAAAAGTAGCTTAATCTGTTAGTAGGGAAACCTTAACACTCCCCTTTTTACACTACAGATTAAGATGCAAACCAATCTTCTCTGACTTTATATGTCTTTCCATTCACATTACCATTATCTCCCCTTTGGTTTAACAGAAAGTTACCATTTTTCTTCCTGTGTTTTTCCAAACCTAGGTAATTGGTCACAACTCCAAGGCTTTTTAATATGAAATGGCTTTTTATGCAGGCTTCAAAATCAAGCCTTTGTTTTTCTGTTGATGTGAATAGCAGCAAATCATCAACATAAATGCACAGATACATACAGCCTTGTTTGTCCTTCTTCATATATACACAGGGATCTGCTTTTCCTTTTTCAAAACCAAAATTCTGCAGTTTTTCATCTACTTTTTGGTTCCAGGATCTAGCAGCTTGTTTTAACCCATAGATTGACTTCTGCAGTTCACAGACTAGATTCTCCCCTTTTTCATAGCCAGGGGGTTGCTGCATGTATAATCTGTGGTCTAAATCACCATAGAGAAATGCAGTTTGAATGTCAGTGGTTAACTGACATTCCCTTGAGTGCAGCAACTTTTAACAGTAATCTAATTGATTCACCTTTAGTAACTGGTGCAAAAGTCTTGTCAAAGTCTAAATCTTTCCTTTGAGTGAACCCTTTTGCAACCAACCTTGCTTTATATTTTTGGATTTTGCCATCAGCATCCCTTTTCAGTTTGAAAACCCACCTACAACCCAGACAGCGTTCATTGGGAGGTAGATTTACCAGTTTCCATGTTTTATTTTCTTTCAAGGATGCTAATTCCTGTTGCATGGCAGAATGCCAATTTTGTGCAATCTCAGGTGGTAAAGCATTCACTTGTTCTAAAGACTCAGGTTCTGTGAATATGTGAAAAGCCTTTACTGTTTCAGCCTGAAAACGTGATGGAGGAACGCCTTTATTACTCCTCTGAGATCTGCGAGGTAATACAGGGCTTAAATTTTGACTCCTATCACTTTCCTGAGAAGCATCTGTCTCATCAGACAGATCTTCAGTTTGCTTTTCTGGTTTAATGTCCTCATCAGGCAAAAGATCACCATCAGCAAGTCCTTGCTGTTCTCTTGTGGTGGTCAGTTCAACTGGAGAGCTAGAATTTAATCTCCCCCAGTTTTGTTCAGCAAAAGAAGCGCTTTTGCTAATTATTAATTTCTCTCCCATTATGAACCTGTAGCTCCTCTGGCTTTGTTCATAGCCAACAAAGATGGCTTTCTTTGTTGTGGGGCCTCCTTTCCTTCTCTGCTGTTTTGGAATGTGAACCCATGCAGTGCTACCAAACACTCTAAGATGGCTTACCTTTGGTTTCACACCATAAAACAAATGGAATGGAGTGTCCTGAATCATAGAGTTATACAACCTGTTCTGTACATAACAAGCAGTCGATAAAGCTTCTCCCCAGAACTTAAAACATAATCGTGAATCTTTTAACATGCATTCCATCGCATTTTGCAAGGTTCTGCCCTTTCTTTCAGCAACACCATTTTGCTGAGGGGTGTACGGGTTAGAAAGAATTTGTTCTATCCCCTTTTCCACTAGGAACCTTCTGAATTTGTGAGAAAGGTATTCTCCTCCTCTATCACATTGGAGTGCAGATACAGGCCTAGGGAATTTTCCATTTGCCCATGTCACAAAACTTTTAAATTTCTCAAATGCCTCATCTTTATGTTTTAAGATGTAGATAAATGTGTATCTTGAGAAATCATCAATGATGGTCATTGCATACCTTGCTTGTCCAAGACTTGGAGCAAAAGGACCAATAATATCAGAGTGTACAATTTCCAAAGGTCTAGTTGTAACTCTGTCACTGTGCTTACTCACAGGAGCTTTTAGTGTTTTGCATTCTTTGCAAACTACACAATCTAAGTATTTATCACAGGGTTTTATCTTTAGGTCAGCACACAGCTGTGGCATTTGTGCTATATACTTGTAATTAGCATGACCAAGTCTCCTGTGCATCAGGTGTACACATTGGTCATGATATGGTGTGTTGCCAACTGCAGCCTTGCAGCTTGGCTTCCTTGCATTTTGCACAATGTACAAGGAGTCTTTTAACATACCAGTAGCACACAATTTCCCATTTTTACGTATCTCACAACCATTTTTCTTAAATGTTATGATATACCCTGTTGCAGCCAATTGTGCCACAGATAAAAGGTTTGATTGTAAATTTGGCACATACAACACACCTTTTACAGTTTCTCCTAAGCAGGATAAATACAAGTCACCTTGTCCCATAATTTTGGTGACAGACCCATCAGCCAAAGATACACTTTGTCTTTCAGTTGTAGACAGTGACACAAAAGAGCTTTTACAATTACATAAATGACAACTGGCCCCAGAATCTAACACCCATACATCAGAATTACCCTTCTCAGCAACCTGTGCAATTTGGGTTGTCTGAAGAGCCTTCTTCTGTGTTGCCCTTGTGTTTTTCTGCTCTGTCTTTCTACTCTTGGGTCTCATGGCACAGTCTCTTTGCAAATGTCCAGCTGAACCACAAGTGAAGCATCGCTGGCTGGCTAGTGCTGTGGCCTCAGGTTCCTTTCCCTTCTTTTCCCTCATTTTCTGGTCTTGCAGCTTTCCAGAAGAGATGGGGGGGGATCTTTCCTCTCTCTTCTCCCATTCAGCGAGTAAGCGCTGTGTAACATACGATGGGGTGAGGTCTGCTTCAGGCATAGCCTCCAGGGTACAAATCAGCGTGTCCCATGTTGCATTTAGTGAGGACAGGAGGATATAGGATTTTGTGAGAGGTGTAAATTCCATTCCTCTCTCCTGCAACTCAACGAACAGCTGCTGAATATAATGCAGGTGCTCAGGAAGGCTTTCTCCTTCTGCAAGGTAGGCTCTGTACAGCTTTTTCGTCAGAGTAACTTTACTCCCTGCTGTTGCCTTTACATATAAGTCTCTCAAAGCGTCCCAAAGTTGCTTTGCAGACTGCATGCCTCGCACGTGGACTAGCTGATTGTCCTCAACTCCCAAGATAATGGTGGCTCTAGCCCGCTCATCCTGTCTCAGCCATTCAGCACTGGGATTTTGGGGGTTTTGCTCACCAATTGGCAGCCAAAGATCCTCTCTGCGAAGATACATTTCCATCTTCAGGGCCCAATTCAAATAGTTGGTCTCTGATAGGCGCTCCAGAGGCATCGCTGAGGGCTGGGAGGTAGCCATGGCTTCTTCCTTCTTTTGCAAGTCACCTCAGCTAGCTTCTAAGTCCTGCAGACCGGCAGTTGCTGGAAAATCTCCAGGTGGCTCCAAAGAAAATCTTCACAGGTCTTTGCTACCTGCCTTTAAATTGTGCATGAGGTGTGGAGTTGATCTCTCTTTTCTCTCTGGGTTTTACTGCGTTGTTTACTGGGCCCATAACCTGTTGCAGATGCTGGGAAAGCCTTTAGCCCAGGAGAGGTCAAAAAAGTCACACACCAAGCATTTCTATAAAAATAATTTATTTACAGAAAGCAAAAACAAAAGCAAAAACATATTTAAAGGACTTAGCTCTCATTGAGAGCTACCTGGCTTGCTACATGCCGGCAGAGAGAAAAAGAAGAAGTGAGAAGACAAGTCCGGGCAGGTCCTCCCCCCAGGCTATTTTGCATGAAGCACGTGAGAGGAGACAATCAAATGCAACCCCTTCACCTGGCCAAATGATTAGGTATAAAAGTAGCTTAATCTGTTAGTAGGGAAACCTTAACAAGTACATATGGCGCTGCGGGTTAAACCGCTGAGCTGTCGATCGGAAGGTCGGCGGTTCGAAACCGCGCGGCGGGGTGAGCTCCCGCTGCTCGTCCCAGCTCCTGCTCACCTAGCAGTTCGAAAACATGCAAATGTGAGTAGATTAATAGGTACCGCTTCGGCGGGAAGGTAACGGCGTTCCGAGTCGTCATGCCGGCCACATGACCCGGAAGTGTCTATGACAACGCCGGCTCCAAGGCTTAGAAACGGAGATGAGCACCGCCCCCTAGAGTCGGATTCGACTGGACTTTACGTCAAGGGAAACCTTTACCTTTACCTTTTACACATGAAACAAATATAGTAATTTTGTAAATTCTGGGCTATATTTGAGGCTGAATGTGCAGCGATTCCCCAGGGTCTGACAAATATTTCAGGGGTTCCTCCAGGGTCAAAAAGTTGAGAAAGGCTGCTGTGAAGTGAGAGAAAATAGTTACTCTTTGAAAACTTAATGTGGGTTACTGTCTGCAACTTTTTTACTCTTTATTTTGGTTTTTTATTCATCATAATCTGAGCAGGTAAACACTATTCCCATCTGAGATTTTAGATATCAATCCTGTATGCCAAAAAGTTATGCCACACTCAAAAATTAGCCCACCCTCCTCTATTCAGTGAGATATCTTTCTCCTTAAATATGCTCTTTTTCTACTTCAGGAAGGAAGAAGATGGTCAATGTCACTTCTGAAATAACTGTCCAAACAGTGAAATATAGTATGTTCTGCACCTGAATTTTGGCCTTATCATAGTGACGTTTCGCCTAATACTTTGGCCTTTGTTTCACTTTGCTTCTAAAGCATTCAGAAACTGATCTGACTGGTATTAAAAGATGTGTGACCTAAAAAAATAATAAAATACAATACCTATTTAGTTTAAATTTGTACATGTTATCACATTGGTAAACAGTCACTTTCAAGACATACACTTTTAGATAAAGATAAAATTTTAGGAGTTTAAAATACATTGTGCTTCCTTCCAACACCCTGATTTCCTCCCTTGGGATTTTTCTTTTCTTTATCTCTTTCCTTTTTTATCATATCCACACATTAGGACTGATTTTGGAAATGCTAGATGTCATCTGAGCTATGGCAGAGAAATCGCTGACAATTTTGCCATGATGGAGTCTAGCAATATGTCCAGAGTGACTGAATTTATCCTACTGGGGATTCCTTTTCTGTATGACCTTCACCAAGTCTTCTTTGTGGTGGGTTTATTCATGTACCTTGTAACCATCCTGGGGAATGGATTCATCCTCATCATTGTAGCAATTGAGCCAAGGCTTCAGATACCCATGTACATCTTCCTGAGCAACCTGGCTTTCCTGGAGATCTGCTATACCACAACTGTTGTACCCAAATTGCTACAGACACTTATTCAAACAAAGACCACCATTGGTTTCCACCGCTGCCTGGCCCAAGGATTTTTCCATTTCTGCTTTGGCAGTACCGAGCTCTTCATCCTCACAGCTATGGCCTTTGACCGCTATCTGGCCATCTGCAAGCCTCTTCAGTATCCAATCATTATGTCCAAGCATGTGTGCATTCAAATGTCTTTGGCCACTTGGTATGCTGCGTTTGTGGTTATCTTTTTTCATTATTTTATTGTTTGGACATTGCCATTCTGTGGGTCTAATATTATTGACCATTTCTTCTGTGATATTGGTCCTCTTCTGAACCTTGCCTGTGCTGATACCCATCTCATTGAATCTCTCAGACTGTTGACAGCCTTTTTAGTTGTTATTATGACCTTGCTCCTCATGATTGTGTCCTACATTTTCATCATTGTCACCATCCTGCGCATTCCCTCTGCTGTAGGGCGGAGGAAGGCCTTTTCCACCTGCACATCTCACCTGGTGGTAGTGTCCATATTATACAGTGCTCTTGCCTTCATGTACGTGAGGCCCAACATCCAGTCCTCATCCCGCTTGACAAGGACTGTGGCAGTCCTGAACACCACCCTTACCCCAATGCTGAATCCTTTCATATACACAATCCGGAATGCCGAGGTCAAAAAGGCTGTCCAGAATGTAATCCATAAAAGGAAAGGAACCTTAAAGTGAGACAGTGAAGGGAAAAATAGTTCCAGGACACTCATATGTTCTATCAATGAGGTAAAATTTAGAGCACTGAGGCCTGGATGCCATTTTAAGTGGATAGATGCAGTCAGAATTCATTTGGCAGTTTCAGACTTAAAAAGACCATGAGATTAAATACTTTACAATATAGATGCACAAGGTTTACAAATCCTGTACATCTTAGTAACATTTGTTGTGGTTCTTTTGCTTGCAATCATAATTTATAGTTGAAGTTAACATTTTTTAAAAGGAAAGTGTGCTTTTTTCTGCATTTGTTGGAATGTATATCCCATCTTTCTTTTTGAGTGGCACTCCAAAACTAAATCAATTAAATTAAAGGTGGAAAAAATCACTCTATTCAAGCATAGTTATAAGGCAACAAAAATGTCCAGAACAATCAGCAAAGCTCAGATCAAACTCAGTTATGACTTTGACATGCTTGTCCTTTATCTAGACAGCAGCCCTTAAAAAGGAACAGCTCCTAAAGTGGGAAACTGAGGCAATGCAACAGTTTTTCTATGCAGGGCTTGGTGGCATCAAGGCTTATTCTAGAACCAACGTTCCCAAAAGTTATAGCTGAAGTGTAATTTTCAACTTGATGAAAGGAGGAATTATAAACTATGCTGGAAGCAATCAAGTCATCTTCATGGATTGGATTAAATAGATTTAATTTTGGTCTTGGTTCTGCCATCTTCCCTTTTCCAGAAAGTATCACTCAGGCACATTGTATATAAATGCTATATTTTCACTTGCAGTACTAATAGAAGAAGGAACGTTAATACAAAAAAGAAGAAGAAAGGTTTCAATTTCTTTCACTCTCCCAAAGTTTGCTTCTTTTTTGTTTTAAGGCCTGTCATGAAGAACTGTGGGGGGAAAATAGAGATTCCTACAGCAAACCTAGATAAACATTTTTGGGTTTAAACTGAGGTGATGAATATATCAACTGTGACTAAATCTATCCTGCTGGGTATACCCTTTCTACACAAGCTCCATGAATTCTTCCTTGTTGTGGGTTAAAAATCCTCTGGAGTTGGGTGGCCAATACATTTAAATAAATAATGGATGGTGGTGGTGGTGGTGATGTACCTTGCAACCATCCTGGGGAATCGCTTCATCCTCATCATTGTGGCAACTAAGCCAAGACTTTAGATACTAATGTACATTTCCCTGAGCACCTTTGTTTTCCTGGAGATCTGCTATACCATAACTGTTGTACCCAGATCGTTGCAGACACTTGTACAAACTCAGACCACCATTTGTTTCTCTTCCTGCCTTCCTCAACAATTTTTTTCACTTTGTCTTTGGCAGTAGAGAACTCTTCATCCTCACAACAATGGCTTTTGACCACCATTTGGACCTCTGCAAACTCCTTCAATACCTATTGATGAAAGTGTATTTCCAAAAAAAGAGAAAAAAAGAGAATGTATATAGGAGTAGTATTAACTATATCAGTATTATTCCAATGTCAAACCCTTTCATCTACACAATCCGGAACAATGAATTCAAGACAGCTCTAGGGAAAACAGTGAGATGGAGGTGGGTTATCTAGGATTTAGAAATTATTTTCTTTTTTTAAAGTGACCAAGAAGGTGATGTATTGTGGCTTTATACAGCTATTAGTATTAATCTGTAAGACAACAAGACTGATATAATGTACAATTAATTTCCTGAGAAGATAGTGTAAATCTCATTCTAAAATTTAAAAAGAAATCAAAGCAAAGCAAAGCAAAAGAACATGAAACAAAACAAAACATAAACTTGGGGTCAGCTAAGGGTATCTGCAGAATGGGTCAAAGAAACCAGGTAGCAACTGGATCCATATGACTAAACCCCCTGCTCCTCCTTAAGTGTGTTACATGTGTGAAATGGGTAGAAAAAAGGTGAGGCTTCGATCATATAGTCATGGCATCCCTGTTCTTTGAGCCCTTCCACTGATGTCCCTGAGAGCACCTTTTAGAAGTCTGAAATCTTCAGTTTCATCTTAACATTTACACCTGCAACTGAAGAGGACACCCTGATTCTCTACTTATTTTCTTTGTTTTTCAACAGCATGACATCTGGGTTCGGTAAAGACATAGATTGTTGATCAAACTATAGGCTGCAACATCCTTGACACCCTGAAAGAAATTTAGGCCCTGTGCCCTTTTCTCTGGGTTTTGCTGCATCACAAAATGAGAGCCAGTTTGGTCTAGTGGTTAAGGCAACGGGCTAGAAGCCAGGAGTCCATGAGTTCTAGTCCCGCCTTATGCACGAAAGCCAGCTCGGTGACCTTGGGCTGGTCCCTCCCTCTCAGCCCAAGACCCAATCAGGCGTAGCAGGAAAGTTCTAGTCCCGCCTTAGGCCTGAAAGCCGGCTGGGTGACCTTGGGCCACTCCCTCCCTCTCAGCCCCAGAGCCAATCAGGCATGGTAGGAGAGTTCTAGTCCCACCTTAGGCACAGAAGCCGGCTGGGTGACCTTGGGCCAGTCACTCCCTCTCAGCCCAGCTCGGTGCAATGCAGACTAGCCTCGTCATGGTGCACCCCGGGCAAAATGACTTGTCACGGCTAAATAGTCTACACATCTGGCTGCTGGGCCTCACAAGGATTTCCCAGCAAGAAAAAACAACATGAACACCAAACTGCTATGCCATACAATATACAACAACAACAACAACATGAATAGGCAATACATTGTGTATGAGAATATCTCTAAAGAGTTTCTTAAGAATGAGAATCACACAGACTCTTTCACTGAAGCACAAAGTGTTTATTACAGTACTGGCGGCAGCAGAAGCGAACCTCGAAAGGGGCAAGGATGCCACCCATCTATACAAAATTATGCAAATAAGAACACAGGTGTAATTGGATACAATAGCAAAGTCTGAGTTTGGTGTGGCTGCATATTTGCTTTAATGAATGAAGGATAATGCTGTACTGAGGGTTGTACTTCAGATACCATGGTTCATTCGGATAGACAACAGCTGTATTCTTTGAATAAAATTTGCTGTTCATCTGTTGTTTTCTCAAGAGGTTACCTTCTAGTAGCTTGGCTTCCCGTGTTTCCTGTACTTCCTGCCCTAATCTATATTCTTACGTCTACATCTTTCTTTGGGGGAGTTGGCATTTTCCTTTCCTTAACAATTCAGGTTGGGGGAGGGAGGGAGGGAGGGATTTACTTGCCTTAGGTGACACAATTTCTTTCCATTTGACTACTGTCACACCATGGTAAGGATGGACAGTTCCACTGATCTCCACTAGGCCCTTTATCCATATAATTTTTAAAAAGATCCTTTTAACTCCAAGCAAAGAAAATGCAATGCTGTTGTGATCCCCCAAACCCCCAGTCTCCAGCACCACCTTTACCTACAAGAAAATCTCTGAGCCTTATCCAAAGTCTTCCTAAGTCCCACTTGAGAGGTTTGGAGCCTAGACAGAGTTACCTCCAAAGGGAAGAGCTTCTAATTAATCTGCCTGTCCCAACGATCAATCCATGTTTCTCAGCTTGATCATGGATTTTGTCAGAGGACACCTTTCCACTATTCAAAAGTGGTTCTTTGAAGGCATCTATACATGAACTACTAAAGCTCGAGGGAAACTATAACATCAGCTGCAATATCCCTGAGGAACTGCAAAGAGACCACATGAGGGAAAAAATTCTTCCACCGATTCCCTCTTACCGGACAGAGTTATATGGAGAGCCTTTCTTTGTTACAATTATCTCCAGAATGTGTTTGAGGCTTGCCAGAAGGGTAAGAAAGGAGATTCTATATTTGATGTGGATTGTAATATCTTTCACAGACACAGTAATTTTGCATTTGGGTGAAATCGTTTTTCGACTTCCGATGGACCCTTGTCTGCAACATCTGTGAGAAAAGACCATTTTTTCTGTGCTTGGAGAGGAAAAATTTTAAATGAAGGAATCTAAATGCTCAGAAAGCACAGATATCCTGGTAAATAGAGGAGAGGGGAGAGAGAAAAGGGAGAGGTAGACAGATATTGTTGGATGCATGTAATACTCTTAAAATTATAGCCACAAAGTGCAGCACATTTTATGGTTCCCGATGACACTCGGCCTTGGAAAGCATGCCAGGACCCATGGGAGAATTTGCAGGGCCATTGGTGGCCACCAGCCTTGATTTCTGCATCCCAAACTTCTAAAAAAGGTAGCTTCTCTCCCAAGGTTAGTTTTCATGCTAGAGAAGCTGCCAATAATACATGTGGTACTTTTTGGAAGAAGAGCCATAAGAGGTGGGCACCTTCTTTCATGGCTCTATATGGAAGCCGCTTGTATTCATGCAGAAAAGCAGAAATTGCCTTCTGATCAAGCAATGAGATGATGGAAACTGTTCTCATGATGATCATTAAGATGGCCCCATTCACAAGGGAATTGTAAACTGGGGTAAGCACCTTAAGTGGCCTCTTTTACACTTCTCTTCTGAAGTTCAGCATGAGTTATGGTAGTTGAAGGCTGATAGATCAGAGAGGCTTCAGGTAAGGTCTGAGAGGCAGAGAGACACAGGGAGAGCGAAGAATCCCACCTGCTCCATCATTTGAGGAGCCTAAGATTTGGAACTGGCTGGCTTATTTGATAGATGGAGCATTACAGAGAAATAAATCCATGCTTGTCCTTTTTTAAGACTATCCCTCTAAAGCGAGAAAAAATAGCTACTTGTTGAAAGCTTAATGTGGGTTACTATCCGCAACTTGTTCAAGATTTGAGCTAACTAAACAATTTAATCTGAATTTGTTTAACCTGATTGGCACCCACAAAGACTGAGACAGATGCAAAGGTTTATAGTAGCACTTTCCAGATTCAAAGTATGACAGTGGTGTTGGTAAAAGGTTGCCTGATTATTTAGATAAAATTAATATATTTATTTATTATTTATGATTCAGATTTTGCTACCGCCCACCTCCCCCTAAAGAGGGACTATTAATAATAATATATTACTATTAGTATATTACTATATTATTATTGGCAGGAGTATACTTTTTTACTCTTCCTTTTGGTTTTTTTAATCATCATAATCTGAGCATTACAACACTATTCTCATATGAGATTTCAGATATTAATCCTGTATGCCAAAAATTATGCCACACTCAAAGAATAGCCCACCCACCTTTATTCAGCAAGATTTTTTTTCCCCTCCTTACATATGCTTTTCTTTTTATTACAGGAAAGAAGGAGATGGCCAATGTATCTTTGGTCACTGAGTTTATTCTTGTGGGATTTCCACAGTTACATGAACTGACGATGGTGTTTTATTCCGCAGTTCTACTGATGTATCTTCTATCACTTCTGGGGCACAGCTTAATCATCACTGTGGTGCTCATGGAACCCATGCTCCACACACCAATGTACTTCTTCCTCCTCAACTTCTCCATTGCTGAGATCTGCTCCACATCAGCAGAAGTCCCCAAAATGCTGACCAATATCATCTTGGGCAAAAATACCATCTGCTTTGCATGTTGCATGGCGCAGGTTTTCACTGTCTTTGCAATGGGAGCTGTTGAATTCCTTATGCTCTCAATCATGTCTTTTGATCGCTATGTAGCTATTTGCAAACCTTTACTCTATAAAACGGTCATGACCCATCAATTCAGTCTTCACTTAGCTTTGGTGGCTTGGACCGGTGGGTTCCTAATTGTCTTCTCTCAGGCAGTAGTAGTTTGGACATACCCTTATTGTGGAGACAACATCATTGACCACTTCTTTTGTGATATCGGACCCCTTCTGAAATTGGCTTGTGCCGATACAAGTGTGATGGAACTAATTGGTCTCATCTATGGTGCCACTTTCATGTGGGGATCCTTCAGTCTTTCTCTGATATCATACATGTACATTATAGCTGCCCTAATTCGGATCTCTTCTGCCACTGGATGGTCCAAAGCCTTTTTCACCTGTGCCTCCCACCTCACTGTAGTAACTATCTTCTACACAGCTGACTTGTTTATGTACTTGAGGCCTTCAACCCATGGTGACACTCGACTCAATAAAGTGGTATCTCTAGTGCGGACAAGTTTGATACCCATGTTAAACCCTTTCATCTACACAATCCGCAACAGTGAATTCAAGATAGCTCTAGCAAAAACAATGAGATGGAAGCTGGTTCTCTAGGATTTGGAAGTTGTTCAAAAGAAAAAAAATATATAAGAAGGGTGTTGTTTATCATGGTTTTATACAACGATTAGTTCTATGTGTGTGTGTTTGTGTGTATGTATGTATGTGTGTATGTATGTTTATGTTTATGTGTTTGTGTCTGTGTGTGTGTGTGTGTGTGTATCTCAATATCAATATCACCTCAAGGCACATATAATGTGCAGTTATTTTCCTGAGAAGTTGAATCTCTTTTTAATGGAGAAAAACAACAACTGTGGGACCCCAGATAGTGGTATCTGGAGGAGGGGTCAAAAGGGCCAGGATAACAGGAGTGGTCATGCAGTCAAAGCCCTGCCCCCCTTTTCAGGGTATTGCATGCCTGACCCTGGTAAAAAGCGATGGGGCTGCAATCACACAATAAACTTTCATCTTTCTTGATCCCCCTCCACAGATGCCCCTGACAGCAGCTTTTAAAAAAAATAAAATGCTTAACTTCATCTTCTCATTTACAGTTGCAGTGGAAGAGTGTATTCTGATTGTCTACTTATATTCTTGTTTTTTGTTTGTCCGTGTGTTTGTTTTTAAGGAGAGGCATCTGAAGAGTCCCTCTTCTGGGGGGAGATGGGTGGCGGCCAAATTTGAAAAATAAATAACTAAATAAATAAATCTGGTTTGGGTAAATCTATAAATTCTTATCAAGTTATACACTGTCAACTTCCTTGAGGTCCTAAAAGAGATTTAGGAAGCATTCTGCTCTCTATGGATGTTGTTGTGTTACAACGTGTGTAGATAATACATTGTGTACGAGAAATGTCTGCAGATAATTCTTTAATAATGGGAATTTGACACATTTTTTGACTGAAGCACAAGAATTTATTATAGTACCAGAGAGAGCAGAAGATAACCTAAAAAGGAGCCCCATCCATATCTTTGTACCGGCATATCCATTATTGTATTTTGCCTCCTGACATGCTTTACACGGCCAAATGTAGCCTTGATAACAGCATTGCTTGATTTTAGTCAATGTCAGAGCTAAGGGTCTGTAACCAGTCCATCTGCAAGACAATGGGAATATGCAAAGAAGACCTATTCTTCTTGAGAAGTCTATAACACTGGGAATGATGGAACGAAAGTGAAGAAGAGGATCAGCAGGAGCAGGGTGGGTGGAATTAATTGCAGTGGTGATGGGAGAATGGTTGGCAGACCTAAAGGGCCAGATTCAGGACATACCAAAACATCCACTGTCTGTGTGGATGTTCTGATTGAACACTCTCACCCCTATAGTGTAGACCAGGTTGAGAAACCAAAGCCATATAGGTCTAAAACTACTTTCATTATATTGCACTGTACTGAGGAACAGCTATAGTAACAGAATATTGCAAGTCAGAACGTGCTTCTCTCCTCCTTCACTTTATCTTTGCATGAACTAGGACGATCCATTTGGGATGGGCTTAAACTGGGCTTCTCTGATCATGACATTGACTTGATGGCAAATAATCAGTCAAGGTTTCCAGATCACCACTCATGAAAGGGAACGTATCGAGGGAAAACACAGTCACTCTAAATAATAATTTGCATGTGACTTCACAACTTAAACAACAATCCCTTTGTTTTTTAAAGGGGCTTTCCAACCAAAGTCTGGCTTGTCTGTTGGCTGGGTGTGTCACCAACCCTGAACCTTTGACACCCAGTTAAGGAAAACATACAAATGCTTTTTCTTGATATTGACCTTTTTTCCAGACATCCTTAAACTTATGCATTTGGTATTTAAGGTATGCCAGATGCAAAATGGATAACTGTGAGTTATGAAAATTTAGGCCAGGTAAGTGTAAACTCTGCTCTCATAAGCATACTGAATCTGTACCATAAAAATTGGCAGGAAAATAATTAAATTTTCTCAGAGCATTTTTGTCCTAGTTCCTGTTATAGGCATAAGCACAAGAGCTCTCAGATGGGAGTGACCCCACTATTATCCTGAAAAACCTCAACTGGACATAATCCATTAAAAATGGACTTTATCCCCAACCCACCAATGATCTCACCATGTTACTGGAGGGCCTCTTGGGGCTCACTGTTTGATTAGAAGAGTGAATTTTGATCAGCCAAAAATATTGTCTACCCCAGTTTATTTCTTAGAGGTAAGGTGTCATGAACAGAACAGAACAGAACAAGGTGTCATAGGGCTCTTGGTTCTATCATACATACTATATGTGCATACCTACCCATCACACTGTTCATTTTTGATGTAAAGAATGTTATACAGAGTGTTAAAAAGGGAGAAAAAATTGTAACTCAACAGTATTAAAGGCTCTTGATAAGAAAAGGAAAGGGAATCATGGCTAAAGGGAATAGGGAGGCAGCTGAGTCCTTGGACAGGATTGCGCTCAGGTGACCTCTCTTGTCCCATCAAACCCAATCCTTTTTCACACCATCTTTTTAACATCTCCCCACTCCTTTTTAACATCTACATGAAACCACTGGGTGAGATCATTCATTCCCATGGGAGGAGGTATCATCAATATGCAGATGATACCCAATTATACAGTACATCTCCATTCCAGGTGATTGAGGTGATGCTGTGACCACCTTCTCTGAGTGCTTGGAGGCTGTAGGGGTCTGGATGGGGAACAGCAGGCTTTAGCTGAAGCCTGGTAAGATGAAGTGGCTGTGGGTTGGGGGCTCCTCAGTATCCAGGAATTTGCCATCTTTGGTTCTGGAGGGAGTTGCACTGTCCCAGACAGACCTGGTGTGGAATCTGGGGGTCCTCTAGACTCAGGACTCCTGCTCGAGGAGCAGGTGGCAGTCATGGCCAGGAGGGCCTTTGCTCAATTTCAGGTTGTGCACCAGTTATGCCCATTCCTGGAGCAAGAAGCCCTCCAGTCAGTCACTCATGCCCTGGTCATCTCCCTTATAGACTATTGCAACACGCTTTACATGGAGTTACCCTTGAAGATTATCCGGAAGTTACAGCTGGTTCAGAATGTGGTCATGAGAGCAGTCTTCGTGCCCCAAGGATGGCACATGCAGCACCATTGCTGCAGGAACTGCACTGGGTGCCAGTTTACTTCCAGGTCCAATTCAAGGTGTTGGTTATCAACTTTAAAGCCCTCTATGGCAAGGGGCCATGCTACCTCAGGGATCATCTCACCCCCATTGCATTGAGCCATCCTACCAGGTCAGGCAGAGAGGGCATGTTATGGACCCTGCCCATGAAAGATTGTCGATTGGCTGTTCCCGGGAAGAATCCCTTCTCTGCCATGGTCCCCACCCTATGGAACACTATTTCCCCAGAGGTGAGGCAGCCCCCCATTCTCCTGGCCTTCCAGAAAGGGGTAAAGGCCTGGCTCTGCCATCTTGCTAGGGGTGGGAGGAGGGGTAATCAATCCTGGGGGTAGTTAGCACCCTAAAGAGGCCCCCATGAATTCAAGAGTTTAAAGGAGGAACTTTTAATATTCTTATCTTGGATTTGATATTTTACATTTACATTTACACAGTACTGTTTTTATTGTATTTTAATCTGTATTTATTTTTAGTTTTATTGTAAACTGCCCAGAGTTGCTCTTTGAGTGAGATGGAAGTGACAGTGAAGAAATTTGAAATACAAATAAATAAATAAATAAATCACATCAACATCATTCCCCATATTTCTCCATCCTGCTCTATCCTAGCTAGTCATCCTTCCACCATGTCCATAGAAGACTTCATTTGTGCTGGCTGCTCACTTCTGTATTACATCCATCTGTATTTAGTACACATTCATTCTTGATCCGAAATGTAAGAAAAGGGATCAGTCTCGTTTCTTTTCTATCCACCAATGTACTCCACATTCTTAAGAGAATTGTCCTCCCTCGCTTCCTCCACAAGTCTCATTCAAGGTCTCTGGTGTATCAGACAGTTACCTCCAGAAGCAAAAAACTTCTAATTAAACTGTAGATCCCATTCACCAATCCTTTCCTATCAATTTTATTATATATATTTTTTTTTCCTGATGACCCATTTCCATTATTGAAATTTGTTCTTTCAAACATCTATACAAGAATTACTAATTGGCACGAGGGAAACTATTGCATCAGCTGCAGTATCCCTGAAGAATGGTTAAGATGTCACATAAGATGCCACATGAATATATATATATATATATATATATATATATATATATATATATATATATATATATATATATATATTTCAGTGGTACTGAATAGAGTTATATTTAGGGCTTTTGTGGGATAATATCAGCTCCAGAACATGTTGGAAGGTGGCTAAAAAGGTAAGAATGGAGATTCTATGTTTGATATGGAGTGTAAATATATTTCACAGAAATGGAAAATCATTTTTAAGCTTCAAATGGATACCTAGCAATATCTGCAGTACTAACAGCCATCAGAAATGATCAACTATTTCTGTCCTTGGAGGGGAAAATTTTACACGTTGAAAGCTAAATGTTCAGAAAGGATGGATGGATAGAGATAGAGATAGAAAGATGATAGATAGATAGATAGATAGATAGATAGATAGATAGATAGATAGATAGATAGATAGATAGATGGATGGATGGATGGATGGATGGATGGATGGATGGATGGATGGATGGACGGACGGACGGACGGACGGACAGACAGACAGACAGACAGACAGACAGACAGACATGCTGAGTTTTGGGTTCCGAAATTACATTTGATCCTGAACAGCATGCCAGCAACCAAAATACAATAATGGATATGCTGGTACAAAGATACAGGTGGGGCAGACCCAAAACTAACTTTATTTCATTTCAATTAATTTACAGTAAGCACAATGAATGCAAGGATGAGTTTCTCTTATGTGTTATTAACCATTTTGATTTTGAGTTTTGGAAGGATTGAAGGGACGCAGATAAGACTTTGTGGAACCATTGGTAGCCAGGCCACCTCTGTTTGTGCATCCTTAGCTTCTGAGAAAAACAGCTGCTCTCCCAAAGTTAGTTCTTCACCCTAGACTAGCGAACTCTGAGGCATTTTAGAACAAGAACCATAAAAAGCAAGAGGTTGCCTCCGTCTTTCCCAGCTGTATATGGACATTTTGTGCTCATGCAGAAGAGGAGAGATTGCATCCTGCTCGAGTGATGAAATTATGGGACCTGTTCTCATGATGATAATTAAAAGATGCTCACTTATACTGTTGCCATGAAGTGTTGTTAACTAGGGTGAGCATCGTACAAAATAGGAATAACCTGTTACAGTTCACTTTTGATGTTCAACGTAAATCATAGCTGTTGAAAGCTAATAGTTCTGACAACCTCAGATACTGTAAGACCATTTATTGATTGCTTGGCTTACTGCATATCAAAAATATTAGTTCAGAAAGCGACATTCATGATCCTCCCTCTTTCCATTTCCCCCACAAGGAGAACCTTGACTCGCCCCAAATCGTCTACTGAGCTTCTGTGGCTAAAGGCAGAGTAGGACGCTGATCTTTCTTGCGTCAGTCTCATGCCGTAATCACCGCTCCAGACTGCCCCTCTAGCTGTAGTAGAGGAATCATGTGAGGAACTCACCTTTTCAAGAGATTTTTAAAGAGGCTTCCTGCTATATACTCCAAAAAGACACAGATAATCACAGAATGATTCATATCCCCCTGCTATGCAGCATATAAAAAGTAATATCGTTATATGAACTATAATCTATGGATAATTAATCAATGAACAAACATAACATTTATTCATGCCAATTTATTAGCATGCATCTTTTGCCGCTGCTGAAGAAGAGTTTGCAAATTCAAAATGCTGAATGAAAACAAAAAGGATGTTGCGCATTAGACAAAGTAAGGTCCCTTATAAATATGATTGATATAATCATTGTTATCAATATAATGATTGATATAATCTTATATATATATATATATATATATATATATATATATATATATATATACTTTGATATATATACATATACACACACACACACAAACACATACACACACTCTGATATGTATACATATATATTTACTCTGATAAATATATACATCTGTGTGTGTGTTTGTGTTTGTGTGTGTGTATATATATATATGTGTGTGTCTATATATATACATGTACTCTGATATATATATATATATATATATATTCTGAATTATATATATATAATTTAATGTATATATAAATATATTTACTCTGAGATAGATATATATATATATATATATATATATATATATATATATATGTCTGAATATATATATACATTTACTCAGAGATACATATATTTACTCTGATATATATATATATATATTTACATTTACTCTGATATATAGATAGAGAGATAGAGAGATATGTAAATATATATACATTTACTCTGAAATGTATATATATATATATTTCCTCTGATTTTGGTATAAATCCTATTGAAATTTCATTGTAAGTACATTTCTACATCAAATGAGTGCAAGATTAGTATTTTTTTTCTCCAGTTGAGTCTACAGTATCACCCTAAGACTAAAAAGCTTTCCTTGAAAAAATTTCCAAATTTCAGTTTAATTTAAAATCTTAAAAAATCTGGTTCAGGAGAAGTAAAGTGGTACCACTTCAGATGAAACATGGGAATTGCTTGGGATTTAGGTTGTAGAACTGAGAGGGGCAAAGAAGCAAGGGGCATTGCACTGTTCCCCTAAGGTCTACCACAGAGATCCCTCCACAAGGATCTAGCCAGGAGGAGCAGGAATTCCATAGGCACACTCATTCCAGCATTGGTGGGTGTGACGGTCTGAGAGGCAGAGAGACACACAGAGAGAAGAAGGATCCAGCCTGCTCCATCTTTTGAAGAGCCTACAATTTGGGATTGGCTGCCCTATTTGATTGATGGAGCACTACAGATAAATAAATCCATGCTTGTCCTTTTTAAAGAATATCCCAGTAACGCAGGGTTTCTCAGCCAGGGTTCCGTGACACCCTTGGGTTCCACAAGAGGTAGCTAGGGGTTCCCTGGAAGACCACAATTTATTTAAAAAAATATTTCGAATTTGGGCAACTTCACATTAAAGAGGTAAGTTTCATTCTTTATTGTTTAGTTTAAGAACACTGTTAGTACATATATACAGGCCTACACATGAAACAAATGTAGTAATTTTGTAAATTCTGGGCTATATTTGAGGCTGAATGTGCAGCGATTCCCTGAGGCCTGAAAGGTATTTCAAGGGTTTCTCCAGGGTCAAAAAGTTGAGAAAGGCTGCTGTGAAGTGAGAGAAAATAGTTACTCTTTGAAAACTTAAAGTGGGCTACTGTCTGCAACCTGTTGACGACTTGAGCAGATAATGTTTAGGAATTCGGGAATCCTTTGGATTTTTCCCAATTATTTAGATTAAATTAATATAAGAAGTATATTATTATTGGCAGGAGTATACTTTTTTACTCTTTATTTTGGTTTTTTATTCATCATAATCTGAGCAGGTAAACACTATTCCCATCTGAGATTTTAGATATCAATCCTGTATGCCAAAAAGTTATGCCACACTCAAAAAATAGCCCACCCTCCTCTATTCAGTGAGATATCTTTCTCCTTAATTATGCTCTTTTTCTATTTCAGGAAGGAAGAAGATGGTCAATGTCACTTCTGAAATAACAGTCCAAACAGTGAAATATAGTATGTTATGCACCTGAATTTTGGCCTTATCATAGTGATGTTTCGCCTAATACTTTGGTCTTTGTTTCACTTTGCTTCTAAAGCATTCAGAAACTGATCTGACTGGTATTAAAAGATGTGTGACCTAAAAAAATAATAAAATACAATACCTATTTAGTTTAAATTTGTAGATGTTATCACACTGGTAAACAGTCACTTTCAAGACATACACATTTAGATAAAGATACAATTTTAGGAGATTAAAATACATTGTGCTTCCTTCCAACACCCTGATTTCCTCCCTTGGGATTTTTCTTTTCTTTATCTCTTTCCTTTTTTATCATATCCACACATTAGGACTGATTTTGGAAATGCTAGATGTCATCTGAGCTATGGCAGAGAAATCGCTGACAATTTTGCCATGATGGAGTCTAGCAATATGTCCAGAGTGACTGAATTTATCCTACTGGGGATTCCTTTTCTGTATGACCTTCACCAAGTCTTCTTTGTGGTGGGTTTATTCATGTACCTTGTAACCATCCTGGGGAATGGATTCATCCTCATCATTGTAGCAATTGAGCCAAGGCTTCAGACACCCATGTACATCTTCCTGAGCAACCTGGCTTTCCTGGAGATCTGCTATACCACAACTGTTGTACCCAAATTGCTACAGACACTTATTCAAACAAAGACCACCATTGGTTTCCACCGCTGCCTGGCCCAAGGATTTTTCCATTTCTGCTTTGGCAGTACCGAGCTCTTCATCCTCACAGCTATGGCCTTTGACCGCTATCTGGCCATCTGCAAGCCCCTTCAGTATCCAATCATTATGTCCAAGCATGTGTGCATTCAAATGTCTTTGGCCACTTGGTATGCTGCATTTGTGGTTATCTTTTTTCATTATTGTATTGTTTGGACATTGCCATTCTGTGGGTCTAATATTATTGATCATTTCTTCTGTGATACTGGTCCTCTTCTGAACCTTGCCTGTGCTGATACCCATCTCATTGAATCTCTCAGTCTGTTGACAGCCTTTATAGTTGTTATTATGACCTTGCTCCTCATGATTGTGTCCTACATTTTCATCATTGTCACCATCCTGCGCATTCCTTCTGCTGTAGGGCGGAGGAAGGCTTTTTCCACCTGCATATCTCACCTGGTGGTAGTGTCCATATTATACGGTGCTCTTGCCTTCATGTACGTGAGGCCCAACATCCAGTCCTCATCCCGCTTGACAAGGACTGTGGCAGTCCTGAACACCACCCTTACCCCAATGCTGAATCCTTTCATATACACAATCCGGAATGCCGAGGTCAAAAAGGCTGTCCAGAATGTAATCCATAAAAGGAAAGGAACCTTAAAGTGAGACAGTGAAGGGAAAAATAGTTCCAGGACACTCATATGTTCTATCAATGAGGTAAAATTTAGAGCACTGAGGCCTGGATGCCATTTTAATTGGATAGATGCAGTCAGAATTCATTTGGCAGTTTCAGACTTAAAAAGACCATGAGATTAAATACTTTACAATATAGATGCACAAGGTTTACAAATCCTGTACATCTTAGTAACATTTGTTGTGGTTCTTTTGCTTGCAATCATAATTTATAGTTGAAGTTAACTTTTTTTAAAAGGAAAGTGTGCTTTTTTCTGCATTTGTTGGAATGTATATCCCATCTTTCTTTTTGAGTGGCACTCCAAAACTAAATCAATTAAATTAAAGGTGGAAAAAATCACTCTATTCAAGCATAGTTATAAGGCAACAAAAATGTCCAGAACAATCAGCAAAGCTCAGATCAAACTCAGTTATGACTTTGACATGCTTGTCCTTTATCTAGACAGCAGCCCTTAAAAAGGAACAGCTCCTAAAGTGGGAAACTGAGGCAATGCAACAGTTTTTCTATGCAGGGCTTGGTGGCATCAAGGCTTATTCTAGAACCAACGTTCCCAAAAGTTATAGCTGAAGTGTAATTTTCAACTTGATGAAAGGAGGAATTATAAACTATGCTGGAAGCAATCAAGTCATCTTCATGGATTGGATTAAATAGATTTAATTTTGGTCTTGGTTCTGCCATCTTCCCTTTTCCAGAAAGTATCACTCAGGCACATCGTATATAAATGCTATATTTTCACTTGCAGTACTAATAGAAGAAGGAACGTTAATACAAAAAAGAAGAAGAAGAAAGGTTTCAATTTCTTTCACTCTCCCAAAGTTTGCTTCTTTTTTGTTTTAAGGCCTGTCATGAAGAACTGTGGGGGGAAAATAGAGATTCCTACAGCAAACCTAGATAAACATTTTTGGGTTTAAACTGAGGTGATGAATATATCAACTGTGACTAAATCTATCCTGCTGGGTATACCCTTTCTACACAAGCTCCATGAATTCTTCCTTGTTGTGGGTTAAAAATCCTCTGGAGTTGGGTGGCCAATACATTTAAATAAATAATGGATGGTGGTGGTGGTGGTGATGTACCTTGCAACCATCCTGGGGAATCGATTCATCCTCATCATTGTGGCAACTAAGCCAAGACTTTAGATACTAATGTACATTTCCCTGAGCACCTTTGTTTTCCTGGAGATCTGCTATACCATAACTGTTGTACCCAGATCGTTGCAGACACTTGTACAAACTCAGACCACCATTTGTTTCTCTGCCTGCCTTCCTCAACAATTTTTTTCACTTTGTCTTTGGCAGTAGAGAACTCTTCATCCTCACAACAATGGCTTTTGACCACCATTTGGACCTCTGCAAACTCCTTCAATACCTATTGATGAAAGTGTATTTCCAAAAAAAGAGAAAAAAAGAGAATGTATATAGGAGTAGTATTAACTATATCAGTATTATTCCAATGTCAAACCCTTTCATCTACACAATCCGGAACAATGAATTCAAGACAGCTCTAGGGAAAACAGTGAGATGGAGGCGGGTTATCTAGGATTTAGAAATTCTTTTCTTTTTTTAAAGTGACCAAGAAGGTGATGTATTGTGGCTTTATACAGCTATTAGTATTAATCTGTAAGACAACAAGACAGATATAATGTACAATTAATTTCCTGAGAAGATAGTGTAAATCTCATTCTAAAATTTAAAAAGAAATCAAAGCAAAGCAAAGCAAAAGAACATGAAACAAAACAAAACATAAACTTGGGGTCAGCTAAGGGTATCTGCAGAATGGGTCAAAGAAACCAGGTAGCAACTGGATCCATATGACTAAACCCCCTGCTCCTCCTTAAGTGTGTTACATGTGTGAAATGGGTAGAAAAAAGGTGAGGCTTCGATCATATAGTCATGGCATCCCTGTTCTTTGAGCCCTTCCACTGATGTCCCTGAGAGCACCTTTTAGAAGTCTGAAATCTTCAGTTTCATCTTAACATTTACACCTGCAACTGAAGAGGACACCCTGATTCTCTACTTATTTTCTTTGTTTTTCAACAGCATGACATCTGGGTTCGGTAAAGACATAGATTGTTGATCAAACTATAGGCTGCAACATCCTTGACACCCTGAAAGAAATTTAGGCCCTGTGCCCTTTTCTCTGGGTTTTGCTGCATCACAAAATGAGAGCCAGTTTGGTCTAGCGGTTAAGGCAACGGGCTAGAAGCCAGGAGTCCATGAGTTCTAGTCCCGCCTTATGCACGAAAGCCAGCTCGGTGACCTTGGGCTGGTCCCTCCCTCTCAGCCCAAGACCCAATCAGGCGTAGCAGGAAAGTTCTAGTCCCGCCTTAGGCCTGAAAGCCGGCTGGGTGACCTTGGGCCACTCCCTCCCTCTCAGCCCCAGAGCCAATCAGGCATGGTAGGAGAGTTCTAGTCCCACCTTAGGCACAGAAGCCGCTCCCTCTCAGCCCAGCTCGGTGCAATGCAGACTAGCCTCGTCATGGTGCACCCCGGGCAAAATGACTTGTCACGGCTAAATAGTCTACACATCTGGCTGCTGGGCCTCACAAGGATTTCCCAGCAAGAAAAAACAACATGAACACCGAACTGCTATGCCATACAATATACAACAACAACAACAACATGAATAGGCAATACATTGTGTATGAGAATATCTCTAAAGAGTTTCTTAAGAATGAGAATCACACAGACTCTTTCACTGAAGCACAAAGTGTTTATTACAGTACTGGCGGCAGCAGAAGCGAACCTCGAAAGGGGCAAGGATGCCACCCATCTATACAAAATTATGCAAATAAGAACACAGGTGTAATTGGATACAATAGCAAAGTCTGAGTTTGGTGTGGCTGCATATTTGCTTTAATGAATGAAGGATAATGCTGTACTGAGGGTTGTACTTCAGATACCATGGTTCATTCGGATAGACAACAGCTGTATTCTTTGAATAAAATTTGCTGTTCATCTGTTGTTTTCTCAAGAGGTTACCTTCTAGTAGCTTGGCTTCCCGTGTTTCCTGTACTTCCTGCCCTAATCTATATTCTTACGTCTACATCTTTCTTTGGGGGAGTTGGCATTTTCCTTTCCTTAACAATTCAGGTTGGGGGAGGGAGGGAGGGAGGGATTTACTTGCCTTAGGTGACACAATTTCTTTCCATTTGACTACTGTCACACCATGGTAAGGATGGACAGTTCCACTGATCTCCACTAGGCCCTTTATCCATATAATTTTTAAAAAGATCCTTTTAACTCCAAGCAAAGAAAATGCAATGCTGTTGTGATCCCCCAAACCCCCAGTCTCCAGCACCACCTTTACCTACAAGAAAATCTCTGAGCCTTATCCAAAGTCTTCCTAAGTCCCACTTGAGAGGTTTGGAGCCCTGACAGAGTTATCTCCAAAGGGAAGAGCTTCTAATTAATCTGCCCATCCCAACGATCAATCCGTGTTTCTCAGCTTGATCATGGATTTTGTCAGAGGACACCTTTCCACTATTCGAAGTGGTTCTTTGAAGACATCTATACATGAACTACTAAAGCTCAAGGGAAACTATTACATCAGCTGCAATATCCCTGAGGAACTGCAAAGAGACCACATGAGGTAAAAAAATATTCCACCGATTCCCTCTTACTGGACAGAGTTATATGGAGAGCCTTTCTTTGTTACAATTATCTCCAGAATGTGTTTGAGGCTTGCCAGAAGGGTAAGAAAGGAGATTCTATATTTGATGTGGATTGTAATATCTTTCACAGAGACAGTAATTTTGCATTTGGGTGAAATCGTTTTTCAACTTCTGATGGACCCTTGTCTGCAACATCTGTGAGAAAAGACCATTTTTTCTGTGCTTGGAGAGGAAAATTTTTAAATGAAGAAATCTAAATGCTCAGAAAGCACAGATATCCTGGTAAATAGAGGAGAGGGGAGAGAGAATAGGGAAAGGTAGGCAGATATTGTTGGATGCATGTAATACTCTTAAAATTATAGCCACAAAGTGCAGCACGTTTTGTGGTTCCCGATGACACTCGGCCTTGGAAAGCATGCCAGGACCCATGGGAGAATTTGCAGGACCATTGGTGGCCACCAGCCTTGATTTCTGCATCCCAAACTTCTAAAAAAGGTAGCTTCTCTCCCAAGGTTAGTTTGTCATGCCAGAGATGCTGCCAATAATACATGTGGTACTTTTTGGAAGAAGAGCCATAAGAGGTGGGCACCTTCTTTCATGGCTATATATGGAAGCCGCTTGTATTCATGCAGAAAAGCAGAAATTGCCTTCTGATCAAGCAATGAGATGATGGAAACTGTTCTCATGATGATCATTAAGATGGCCCCATTCACAAGGGAATTGTAAACTGGGGTAAGCACCTTAAGTGGCATCTTTTACA
The DNA here is from genome assembly GCF_035149785.1 of Candoia aspera. Taxonomy (NCBI): domain Eukaryota; kingdom Metazoa; phylum Chordata; class Lepidosauria; order Squamata; family Candoiidae; genus Candoia; species Candoia aspera. The sequence continues at coordinate 111,446,806 of NC_086156.1, read as the reverse complement.
CTTCTCTTCTGAAGTTCAGCATGAGTTATGGTAGTTGAAGGCTGATAGATCAGAGAGGCTTCAGGTAAGGTCTGAGAGGCAGAGAGACAGAGGGAGAGCGAAGAATCCCACCTGCTCCATCATTTGAGGAGCCTACGATTTGGCACTGGCTGGCTTATTTGATAGATGGAGCATTACAGAGAAATAAATCCATGCTTGTCCTTTTTTAAGACTATCCCTCTAAAGCGAGAAAAAATAGCTACTTGTTGAAAGCTTAATGTGGGTTACTGTCTGCAACTTGTTCAAGATTTGAGCAGATAATTCTTTAGGAATGCTTTGGATTTGGAGCAAAAGACCCCTACCTGCCACTCCTTAAACCAAGTAGGTCTTATCCTTGGATCTCATGAGAATCATGGAGGGCAACACCATGATCCCAGAGAGGAAAACAGCTGCTTTGAGGCAAGGCAAGCAAGGGCAACACGCAGAGCCCCTAAAGATACTCCAAACCACCTTTTCATTTTTTAATCTTAGCATCACACAGACCTAACCATTCTTCTTCCCCTCTGCTGCTCAAATTCCTTTCTCCTCTCCTCCTACCCTCCTACCCTTCTCCCCCCCCCCCCCCGTCAGCAAGATGAGACCAAGATATTTGCTTGTAGAGGCTAAGTTTAGAAGCTTATCTACTATGAGCAAAAACTAATTGCCCCTCTGTAAGTCAAGTTTCAGGATGCCCAATCCCTGGTTCCAGGCAATTCCAGTCACCATCCCTGGCAGTCAAAACATCGCCATAACGACTTAAATCACTTCAGTGCGTTGTCCTTTCACTGACATCCAGTCCCAATGGAGAATCTGCTTGATGGTAGAGCTGGCCACTAACACTGTTAGTACATATATACAGGCCTACACATGAAACAAATATAGTAATTTTGTAAATTCTGGGCTATATTTGAGGCTGAATGTGCAGCGATTCCCCAGGGTCTGACAAATATTTCAGGGGTTCCTCCAGGGTCAAAAAGTTGAGAAAGGCTGCTGTGAAGTGAGAGAAAATAGTTACTCTTTGAAAACTTAATGTGGGTTACTGTCTGCAACTTTTTTACTCTTTATTTTGGCTTTTTATTCATCATAATCTGAGCAGGTAAACACTATTCCCATCTGAGATTTTAGATATCAATCCTGTATGCCAAAAAGTTATGCCACACTCAAAAAATAGCCCACCCTCCTCTATTCAGTGAGATATCTTTCTCCTTAAATATGCTCTTTTTCTATTTCAGGAAGGAAGAAGATGGTCAATGTCACTTCTGAAATAACTGTCCAAACAGTGAAATATAGTATGTTATGCACCTGAATTTTGGCCTTATCATAGTGACATTTTCCATAATATTTTGGCCTTTGTTTCACTTTGCTTCTAAAGCATTCAGAAACTGATCTGACTGGTATTAAAAGATGTGTGACCTAAAAAAATAATAAAATACAATACCTATTTAGTTTAAATTTGTAGATGTCATCACATTGGTAAACAGTCACTTTCAAGACATACACATTTAGATAAAGATAAAATTTTAGGAGTTTAAAATACATTGTGCTTCCTTCCAACACCCTGATTTCCTCCCTTGGGATTTTTTTTTCTTTATCTCCTTCCTTTTTTATATCATCCACACATTAGGACTGATTTTTGAAACGCTAGATGTCATCGGAGCTATGGCAGAGAAATCACTGACAATTTTGCCATGATGGAGTCTAGCAATATGTCCAGAGTGACTGAATTTATCCTACTGGGGATTCCTTTTCTGTATGACCTTCACCAAGTCTTCTTTGTGGTGGGTTTATTCATGTACCTTGTAACCATCCTGGGGAATGGATTCATCCTCATCATTGTAGCAATTGAGCCAAGGCTTCAGATACCCATGTACATCTTCCTGAGCAACCTGGCTTTCCTGGAGATCTGCTATACCACAACTGTTGTACCCAAATTGCTACAGACACTTATTCAAACAAAGACCACCATTGGTTTCCACCGCTGCCTGGCCCAAGGATTTTTCCATTTCTGCTTTGGCAGTACCGAGCTCTTCATCCTCACAGCTATGGCCTTTGACCGCTATCTGGCCATCTGCAAGCCTCTTCAGTATCCAATCATTATGTCCAAGCATGTGTGCATTCAAATGTCTTTGGCCACTTGGTATGCTGCGTTTGTGGTTATCTTTTTTCATTATTTTATTGTTTGGACATTGCCATTCTGTGGGTCTAATATTATTGACCATTTCTTCTGTGATATTGGTCCTCTTCTGAACCTTGCCTGTGCTGATACCCATCTCATTGAATCTCTCAGACTGTTGACAGCCTTTTTAGTTGTTATTATGACCTTGCTCCTCATGATTGTGTCCTACATTTTCATCATTGTCACCATCCTGCGCATTCCCTCTGCTGTAGGGCGGAGGAAGGCCTTTTCCACCTGCACATCTCACCTGGTGGTAGTGTCCATATTATACAGTGCTCTTGCCTTCATGTACGTGAGGCCCAACATCCAGTCCTCATCCCGCTTGACAAGGACTGTGGCAGTCCTGAACACCACCCTTACCCCAATGCTGAATCCTTTCATATACACAATCCGGAATGCCGAGGTCAAAAAGGCTGTCCAGAATGTAATCCATAAAAGGAAAGGAACCTTAAAGTGAGACAGTGAAGGGAAAAATAGTTCCAGGACACTCATATGTTCTATCAATGAGGTAAAATTTAGAGCACTGAGGCCTGGATGCCATTTTAAGTGGATAGATGCAGTCAGAATTCATTTGGCAGTTTCAGACTTAAAAAGACCATGAGATTAAATACTTTACAATATAGATGCACAAGGTTTACAAATCCTGTACATCTTAGTAACATTTGTTGTGGTTCTTTTGCTTGCAATCATAATTTATAGTTGAAGTTAACATTTTTTAAAAGGAAAGTGTGCTTTTTTCTGCATTTGTTGGAATGTATATCCCATCTTTCTTTTTGAGTGGCACTCCAAAACTAAATCAATTAAATTAAAGGTGGAAAAAATCACTCTATTCAAGCATAGTTATAAGGCAACAAAAATGTCCAGAACAATCAGCAAAGCTCAGATCAAACTCAGTTATGACTTTGACATGCTTGTCCTTTATCTAGACAGCAGCCCTTAAAAAGGAACAGCTCCTAAAGTGGGAAACTGAGGCAATGCAACAGTTTTTCTATGCAGGGCTTGGTGGCATCAAGGCTTATTCTAGAACCAACGTTCCCAAAAGTTATAGCTGAAGTGTAATTTTCAACTTGATGAAAGGAGGAATTATAAACTATGCTGGAAGCAATCAAGTCATCTTCATGGATTGGATTAAATAGATTTAATTTTGGTCTTGGTTCTGCCATCTTCCCTTTTCCAGAAAGTATCACTCAGGCACATTGTATATAAATGCTATATTTTCACTTGCAGTACTAATAGAAGAAGGAACGTTAATACAAAAAAGAAGAAGAAGAAAGGTTTCAATTTATTTCACTCTCCCAAAGTTTGCTTCTTTTTTGTTTTAAGGCCTGTCATGAAGAACTGTGGGGGGAAAATAGAGATTCCTACAGCAAACCTAGATAAACATTTTTGGGTTTAAACTGAGGTGATGAATATATCAACTGTGACTAAATCTATCCTGCTGGGTATACCCTTTCTACACAAGCTCCATGAATTCTTCCTTGTTGTGGGTTAAAAATCCTCTGGAGTTGGGTGGCCAATACATTTAAATAAATAATGGATGGTGGTGGTGGTGGTGATGTACCTTGCAACTATCCTGGGGAATCGATTCATCCTCATCATTGTGGCAACTAAGCCAAGACTTTAGATACTAATGTACATTTCCCTGAGCACCTTTGTTTTCCTGGAGATCTGCTATACCATAACTGTTGTACCCAGATTGTTGCAGACACTTGTACAAATTCAGACCACCATTTGTTTCTCTGCCTGCCTTCCTCAACAATTTTTTTCACTTTGTCTTTGGCAGTAGAGAACTCTTCATCCTCACAACAATGGCTTTTGACCACCATTTGGACCTCTGCAAACTCCTTCAATACCTATTGATGAAAGTGTATTTCCAAAAAAAGAGAAAAAAAGAGAATGTATATAGGAGTAGTATTAACTATATCAGTATTATTCCAATGTCAAACCCTTTCATCTACACAATCCGGAACAATGAATTCAAGACAGCTCTAGGGAAAACAGTGAGATGGAGGCGGGTTATCTAGGATTTAGAAATTCTTTTCTTTTTTTAAAGTGACAAAGAAGGTGATGTATTGTGGCTTTATACAGCTATTAGTATTAATCTGTAAGACAACAAGACAGATATAATGTACAATTAATTTCCTGAGAAGATAGTGTAAATCTCATTCTAAAATTTAAAAAGAAATCAAAGCAAAGCAAAGAAAAACAACTAGAAACCAAACAAAACATAAACTTGGGGTCAGCTAAGGGTATCTGCAGAATGGGTCAAAGAAACCAGGTAGCAACTGGATCCATATGACTAAACCCCCTGCTCCTCCTTAAGTGTGTTACATGTGTGAAATGGGTAGAAAAAAGGTGAGGCTTCGATCATATAGTCATGGCATCCCTGTTCTTTGAGCCCTTCCACTGATGTCCCTGAGAGCACCTTTTAGAAGTCTGAAATCTTCAGTTTCATCTTAACATTTACACCTGCAACTGAAGAGGACACCCTGATTCTCTACTTATTTTCTTTGTTTTTCAACAGCATGACATCTGGGTTCGGTAAAGACATAGATTGTTGATCAAACTATAGGCTGCAACATCCTTGACACTCTGAAAGAAATTTAGGCCCTGTGCCCTTTTCTCTGGGTTTTGCTGCATCACAAAATGAGAGCCAGTTTGGTCTAGCGGTTAAGGCAACGGGCTAGAAGCCAGGGGTCCGTGAGTTCTAGTCCCGCCTTATGCACGAAAGCCAGCTCGGTGACCTTGGGCTGGTCCCTCCCTCTCAGCCCAAGACCCAATCAGGCGTAGCAGGAAAGTTCTAGTCCCGCCTTAGGACTGAAAGCCGGCTGGGTGACCTTGGGCCACTCCCTCCCTCTCAGCCCCAGAGCCAATCAGGCATGGTAGGAGAGTTCTAGTCCCACCTTAGGCACAGAAGCCGGCTGGGTGACCTTGGGCCAGTCGCTCCCTCTCAGCCCAGCTCGGTGCAATGCAGACTAGCCTCGTCATGGTGCACCCCGGGCAAAATGACTTGTCACGGCTAAATAGTCTACACATCTGGCTGCTGGGCCTCACAAGGATTTCCCAGCAAGAAAAAACAACATGAACACCGAACTGCTATGCCATACAATATACAACAACAACAACAACATGAATAGGCAATACATTGTGTATGAGAATATCTCTAAAGAGTTTCTTAAGAATGAGAATCACACAGACTCTTTCACTGAAGCACAAAGTGTTTATTACAGTACTGGCGGCAGCAGAAGCGAACCTCGAAAGGGGCAAGGATGCCACCCATCTATACAAAATTATGCAAATAAGAACACAGGTGTAATTGGATACAATAGCAAAGTCTGAGTTTGGTGTGGCTGCATATTTGCTTTAATGAATGAAGGATAATGCTGTACTGAGGGTTGTACTTCAGATACCATGGTTCATTCGGATAGACAACAGCTGTATTCTTTGAATAAAATTTGCTGTTCATCTGTTGTTTTCTCAAGAGGTTACCTTCTAGTAGCTTGGCTTCCCGTGTTTCCTGTACTTCCTGCCCTAATCTATATTCTTACGTCTACATCTTTCTTTGGGGGAGTTGGCATTTTCCTTTCCTTAACAATTCAGGTTGGGGGAGGGAGGGAGGGAGGGATTTACTTGCCTTAGGTGACACAATTTCTTTCCATTTGACTACTGTCACACCATGGTAAGGATGGACAGTTCCACTGATCTCCACTAGGCCCTTTATCCATATAATTTTTAAAAAGATCCTTTTAACTCCAAGCAAAGAAAATGCAATGCTGTTGTGATCCCCCAAACCCCCAGTCTCCAGCACCACCTTTACCTACAAGAAAATCTCTGAGCCTTATCCAAAGTCTTCCTAAGTCCCACTTGAGAGGTTTGGAGCCCTGACAGAGTTATCTCCAAAGGGAAGAGCTTCTAATTAATCTGCCCATCCCAACGATCAATCCGTGTTTCTCAGCTTGATCATGGATTTTGTCAGAGGACACCTTTCCACTATTCGAAGTGGTTCTTTGAAGACATCTATACATGAACTACTAAAGCTCGAGGGAAACTATAACATCAGCTGCAATATCCCTGAGGAACTGCAAAGAGACCACATGAGGGAAAAAATTCTTCCACCGATTCCCTCTTACCGAACAGAGTTATATGGAGAGCCTTTCTTTGTTACAATTATCTCCAGAATGTGTTTGAGGCTTGCCAGAAGGGTAAGAAAGGAGATTCTATATTTGATGTGGATTGTAATATCTTTCACAGACACAGTAATTTTGCATTTGGGTGAAATCGTTTTTCGACTTCCGATGGACCCTTGTCTGCAACATCTGTGAGAAAAGACCATTTTTCTGTGCTTGGAGAGGAAAATTTTTAAATGAAGGAATCTAAATGCTCAGAAAGCACAGATATCCTGGTAAATAGAGGAGAGGGGAGAGAGAAAAGGGAGAGGTAGACAGATATTGTTGGATGCATGTAATACTCTTAAAATTATAGCCACAAAGTGCAGCACATTTTATGGTTCCCGATGACACTCGGCCTTGGAAAGCATGCCAGGACCCATGGGAGAATTTGCAGGGCCATTGGTGGCCACCAGCCTTGATTTCTGCATCCCAAACTTCAAAAAAGGTAGCTTCTCTCCCAAGGTTAGTTTTCATGCTAGAGAAGCTGCCAATAATACATGTGGTACTTTTTGGAAGAAGAGCCATAAGAGGTGGGCACCTTCTTTCATGGCTCTATATGGAAGCCGCTTGTATTCATGCAGAAAAGCAGAAATTGCCTTCTGATCAATAGTGAGTTGATGGAAAGTGTTCTCATGATGATCATTAAGATGGCCACATTCACAAGGGAATTGTAAACTGGGGTAAGCACCTTAAGTGGCATCTTTTACACTTCTCTTCTGAAGTTCAGCATGAGTTATGGTACTTGAAGGCTGATAGATCAGAGAGGCTTCAGGTAAGGTCTGAGAGGCAGAGAGACAGAGGGAGAGCGAAGAATCCCACCTGCTCCATCATTTGAGGAGCCTACGATTTGGCACTGGCTGGCTTATTTGATAGATAGAGCATTACAGAGAAATAAATCCATGCTTGTCCTTTTTTAAGACTATCCCTCTAAAGCGAGAAAAAATAGCTACTTGTTGAAAGCTTAATGTGGGTTACTATCCGCAACTTGTTCAAGATTTGAGCTAACTAAACAATTTAATCTGAATTTGTTTAACCTGATTGGCACCCACAAAGACTGAGACAGATGCAAAGGTTTATAGTAGCACTTTCCAGATTCAAAGTATGACACTGGTGTTGGTAAAAGGTTGCCTGATTATTTAGATAAAATTAATATATTTATTTATTATTTATGATTCAGATTTTGCTACCGCCCACCTCCCCCTAAAGAGGGACTATTAATAATAATATATTACTATTAGTATATTACTGTATTATTATTGGCAGGAGTATACTTTTTTACTCTTCCTTTTGGTTTTTTTAATCATCATAATCTGAGCATTACAACACTATTCTCATATGAGATTGCAGATATTAATCCTGTATGCCAAAAATTATGCCACACTCAAAGAATAGCCCACCCACCTTTATTCAGCAAGATTTTTTTTCCCCTCCTTACATATGCTTTTCTTTTTATTACAGGAAAGAAGGAGATGGCCAATGTATCTTTGGTCACTGAGTTTATTCTTGTGGGATTTCCACAGTTACATGAACTGACGATGGTGTTTTATTCCGCAGTTCTACTGATGTATCTTCTATCACTTCTGGGGCACAGCTTAATCATCACTGTGGTGCTCATGGAACCCATGCTCCACACACCAATGTACTACTTCCTCCTCAACTTCTCCATTGCTGAGATCTGCTCCACATCAGCAGAAGTCCCCAAAATGCTGACCAATATCATCTTGGGCAAAAATACCATCTGCTTTGCATGTTGCATGGCGCAGGTTTTCACTGTCTTTGCAATGGGAGCTGTTGAATTCCTTATGCTCTCAATCATGTCTTTTGATCGCTATGTAGCTATTTGCAAACCTTTACTCTATAAAACGGTCATGACCCATCAATTCAGTCTTCACTTAGCTTTGGTGGCTTGGACCGGTGGGTTCCTAATTGTCTTCTCTCAGGCAGTAGTAGTTTGGACATACCCTTATTGTGGAGACAACATCATTGACCACTTCTTTTGTGATATCGGACCCCTTCTGAAATTGGCTTGTGCCGATACAAGTGTGATGGAACTAATTGGTCTCATCTATGGTGCCACTTTCATGTGGGGATCCTTCAGTCTTTCTCTGATATCATACATGTACATTATAGCTGCCCTAATTCGGATCTCTTCTGCCACTGGATGGTCCAAAGCCTTTTTCACCTGTGCCTCCCACCTCACTGTAGTAACTATCTTCTACACAGCTGACTTGTTTATGTACTTGAGGCCTTCAACCCATGGTGACACTCGACTCAATAAAGTGGTATCTCTAGTGCGGACAAGTTTGATACCCATGTTAAACCCTTTCATCTACACAATCCGCAACAGTGAATTCAAGATAGCTCTAGCAAAAACAATGAGATGGAAGCTGGTTCTCTAGGATTTGGAAGTTGTTCAAAAGAAAAAAAATATATAAGAAGGGTGTTGTTTATCATGGTTTTATACAACGATTAGTTCTATGTGTGTGTGTTTGTGTGTATGTATGTATGTGTGTATGTATGTTTATGTTTATGTGTTTGTGTCTGTGTGTGTGTGTGTGTGTGTATCTCAATATCAATATCACCTCAAGGCACATATAATGTGCAGTTATTTTCCTGAGAAGTTGAATCTCTTTTTAATGGAAAAAAACAACAACCGTGGGACCCCAGATAGTGGTATCTGGAGGAGGGGTCAAAAGGGCCAGGATAACAGGAGTGGTCATGCAGTCAAAGCCCTGCCCCCCTTTTCAGGGTATTGCATGCCTGACCCTGGTAAAAAGCGATGGGGCTGCAATCACACAATAAACTTTCATCTTTCTTGATCCCCCTCCACAGATGCCCCTGACAGCAGCTTTTAAAAAAAATAAAATGCTTAACTTCATCTTCTCATTTACAGTTGCAGTGGAAGAGTGTATTCTGATTGTCTACTTATATTCTTGTTTTTTGTTTGTCCGTGTGTTTGTTTTTAAGGAGAGGCATCTGAAGAGTCCCTCTTCTGGGGGGAGATGGGTGGCGGCCAAATTTGAAAAATAAATAACTAAATAAATAAATCTGGTTTGGGTAAATCTATAAATTCTTATCAAGTTATACACTGTCAACTTCCTTGAGGTCCTAAAAGAGATTTAGGAAGCATTCTGCTCTCTATGGATGTTGTTGTGTTACAACGTGTGTAGATAATACATTGTGTACGAGAAATGTCTGCAGATAATTCTTTAATAATGGGAATTTGACACATTTTTTGACTGAAGCACAAGAATTTATTATAGTACCAGAGAGAGCAGAAGATAACCTAAAAAGGAGCCCCATCCATATCTTTGTACCGGCATATCCATTATTGTATTTTGCCTCCTGACATGCTTTACACGGCCAAATGTAGCCTTGATAACAGCATTGCTTGATTTTAGTCAATGTCAGAGCTAAGGGTCTGTAACCAGTCCATCTGCAAGACAATGGGAATATGCAAAGAAGACCTATTCTTCTTGAGAAGTCTATAACACTGGGAATGATGGAACGAAAGTGAAGAAGAGGATCAGCAGGAGCAGGGTGGGTGGAATTAATTGCAGTGGTGATGGGAGAATGGTTGGCAGACCTAAAGGGCCAGATTCAGGACATACCAAAACATCCACTGTCTGTGTGGATGTTCTGATTGAACACTCTCACCCCTATAGTGTAGACCAGGTTGAGAAACCAAAGCCATATAGGTCTAAAACTACTTTCATTATATTGCACTGTACTGAGGAACAGCTATAGTAACAGAATATTGCAAGTCAGAACGTGCTTCTCTCCTCCTTCACTTTATCTTTGCATGAACTAGGACGATCCATTTGGGATGGGCTTAAACTGGGCTTCTCTGATCATGACATTGACTTGATGGCAAATAATCAGTCAAGGTTTCCAGATCACCACTCATGAAAGGGAACGTATCGAGGGAAAACACAGTCACTCTAAATAATAATTTGCATGTGACTTCACAACTTAAACAACAATCCCTTTGTTTTTTAAAGGGGCTTTCCAACCAAAGTCTGGCTTGTCTGTTGGCTGGCTGTGTCACCAACCCTGAACCTTTGACACCCAGTTAAGGAAAACATACAAATGCTTTTTCTTGATATTGACCTTTTTTCCAGACATCCTTAAACTTATGCATTTGGTATTTAAGGTATGCCATGATGCAAAATGGATAACTGTGAGTTATGAAAATTTAGGCCAGGTAAGTGTAAACTCTGCTCTCATAAGCATACTGAATCTGTACCATAAAAATTGGCAGGAAAATAATTAAATTTTCTCAGAGCATTTTTGTCCTAGTTCCTGTTATAGGCATAAGCACAAGAGCTCTCAGATGGGAGTGACCCGCCTATTATCCTGAAAAATCTCAACTGGACATAATCCATTAAAAATGGACTTTATCCCCAACCCACCAATGATCTCACCATGTTACTGGAGGGCCTCTTGGGGCTCACTGTTTGATTAGAAGAGTGAATTTTGATCAGCCAAAAATATTGTCTACCCCAGTTTATTTCTTAGAGGTAAGGTGTCATGAACAGAACAGAACAGAACAAGGTGTCATAGGGCTCTTGGTTCTATCATACATACTATATGTGCATACCTACCCATCACACTGTTCATTTTTGATGTAAAGAATGTTATACAGAGTGTTAAAAAGGGAGAAAAAATTGTAACTCAACAGTATTAAAGGCTCTTGATAAGAAAAGGAAAGGGAATCATGGCTAAAGGGAATAGGGAGGCAGCTGGGTCCTTGGACAGGATTGCGCTCAGGTGACCTCTCTTGTCCCATCAAACCCAATCCTTTTTCACACCATCTTTTTAACATCTCCCCACTCCTTTTTAACATCTACATGAAACCACTGGGTGAGATCATTCATTCCCATGGGAGGAGGTATCATCAATATGCAGATGATACCCAATTATACAGTACATCTCCATTCCAGGTGATTGAGGTGATGCTGTGACCACCTTCTCTGAGTGCTTGGAGGCTGTAGGGGTCTGGATGGGGAACAGCAGGCTTTAGCTGAAGCCTGGTAAGATGAAGTGGCTGTGGGTTGGGGGCTCCTCAGTATCCAGGAATTTGCCATCTTTGGTTCTGGAGGGAGTTGCACTGTCCCAGACAGACCTGGTGTGGAATCTGGGGGTCCTCTAGACTCAGGACTCCTGCTCGAGGAGCAGGTGGCAGTCATGGCCAGGAGGGCCTTTGCTCAATTTCAGGTTGTGCACCAGTTATGCCCATTCCTGGAGCAAGAAGCCCTCCAGTCAGTCACTCATGCCCTGGTCATCTCCCTTATAGACTATTGCAACACGCTTTACATGGAGTTACCCTTGAAGATTATCCGGAAGTTACAGCTGGTTCAGAATGTGGTCATGAGAGCAGTCTTCGTGCCCCAAGGATGGCACATGCAGCACCATTGCTGCAGGAACTGCACTGGGTGCCAGTTTACTTCCAGGTCCAATTCAAGGTGTTGGTTATCAACTTTAAAGCCCTCTATGGCAAGGGGCCATGCTACCTCAGGGATCATCTCACCCCCATTGCATTGAGCCATCCTACCAGGTCAGGCAGAGAGGGCATGTTATGGACCCTGCCCATGAAAGATTGTCGATTGGCTGTTCCCGGGAAGAATCCCTTCTCTGCCGTGGTCCCCACCCTATGGAACACTATTTCCCCAGAGGTGAGGCAGCCCCCCATTCTCCTGGCCTTCCAGAAAGGGGTAAAGGCCTGGCTCTGCCATCTTGCTAGGGGTGGGAGGAGGGGTAATCAATCCTGGGGGTAGTTAGCACCCTAAAGAGGCCCCCATGAATTCAAGAGTTTAAAGGAGGAACTTTTAATATTCTTATCTTGGATTTGATATTTTACATTTACATTTACACAGTACTGTTTTTATTGTATTTTAATCTGTATTTATTTTTAGTTTTATTGTAAACTGCCCAGAGTTGCTCTTTGAGTGAGATGGAAGTGACAGTGAAGAAATTTGAAATACAAATAAATAAATAAATAAATCACATCAACATCATTCCCCATATTTCTCCATCCTGCTCTATCCTAGCTAGTCATCCTTCCACCATGTCCATAGAAGACTTCATTTGTGCTGGCTGCTCACTTCTGTATTACATCCATCTGTATTTAGTACACATTCATTCTTGATCCGAAATGTAAGAAAAGGGATCAGTCTCGTTTCTTTTCTATCCACCAATGTACTCCACATTCTTAAGAGAATTGTCCTCCCTCGCTTCCTCCACAAGTCTCATTCAAGGTCTCTGGTGTATCAGACAGTTACCTCCAGAAGCAAAAAACTTCTAATTAAACTGTAGATCCCATTCACCAATCCTTTCCTATCAATTTTATTATATATATTTTTTTTTCCTGATGACCCATTTCCATTATTGAAATTTGTTCTTTCAAAACATCTATACAAGAATTACTAATTGGCACGAGGGAAACTATTGCATCAGCTGCAGTATCCCTGAAGAATGGTTAAGATGTCACATAAGATGTCACATGAATATATATATATATATATATATATATATATATATTTCAGTGGTACTGAATAGAGTTATATTTAGGGCTTTTGTGGGATAATATCAGCTCCAGAACATGTTGGAAGGTGGCTAAAAAGGTAAGAATGGAGATTCTATGTTTGATATGGAGTGTAAATATATTTCACAGAAATGGAAAATCATTTTTAAGCTTCAAATGGACACCTAGCAATATCTGCAGTACTAACAGCCATCAGAAATGATCAACTATTTCTGTCCTTGGAGGGGAAAATTTTACACGTTGAAAGCTAAATGTTCAGAAAGGATGGATGGATAGAGATAGAGATAGAAAGATGATAGATAGATAGATAGATAGATAGATAGATAGATAGATAGATAGATAGATAGATGGATGGATGGATGGATGGATGGATGGATGGATGGACGGACGGACGGACGGACGGACAGACAGACAGACAGACAGACAGACAGACAGACAGACATGCTGAGTTTTGGGTTCCAAAATTACATTTGATCCTGAACAGCATGCCAGCAACCAAAATACAATAATGGATATGCTGGTACAAAGATACAGGTGGGGCAGACCCAAAACTAACTTTATTTCATTTCAATTAATTTACAGTAAGCACAATGAATGCAAGGATGAGTTTCTCTTATGTGTTATTAACCATTTTGATTTTGAGTTTTGGAAGGATTGAAGGGACGCAGATAAGACTTTGTGGAACCATTGGTAGCCAGGCCACCTCTGTTTGTGCATCCTTAGCTTCTGAGAAAAACAGCTGCTCTCCCAAAGTTAGTTCTTCACCCTAGACTAGCGAACTCTGAGGCATTTTAGAACAAGAACCATAAAAAGCAAGAGGTTGCCTCCGTCTTTCCCAGCTGTATATGGACATTTTGTGCTCATGCAGAAGAGGAGAGATTGCATCCTGCTCGAGTGATGAAATTATGGGACCTGTTCTCATGATGATAATTAAAAGATGCTCACTTATACTGTTGCCATGAAGTGTTGTTAACTAGGGTGAGCATCGTACAAAATAGGAATAACCTATTACAGTTCACTTTTGATGTTCAGCGTAAATCATAGCTGTTGAAAGCTAATAGTTCTGACAACCTCAGATACTGTAAGACCATTTATTGATTGCTTGGCTTACTGCATATCAAAAATTTTAGTTCAGAAAGCGACATTCATGGTCCTCCCTCTTTCCATTTCCCCCACAAGGAGAACCTTGACTCGCCCCAAATCGTCTACTGAGCTTCTGTGGCTAAAGGCAGAGTAGGACGCTGATCTTTCTTGCGTCAGTCTCATGCCGTAATCACCGCTCCAGACTGCCCCTCTAGCTGTAGTAGAGGAATCATGTGAGGAACTCACCTTTTCAAGAGATTTTTAAAGAGGCTTCCTGCTATATACTCCAAAAAGACACAGATAATCACAGAATTATTCATATCCCCCTGCTATGCAGCGTATAAAAAGTAATATTGTTATATGAACTATAATCTATGGATAATTAATCAATGAACAAACATAACATTTATTCATGCCAATTTATTAGCATGCATCTTTTGCCGCTGCCGAAGAAGAGCTTGCAAATTCAAAATGCTGAATGAAAACAAAAAGGATGTTGCGCATTAGACAAAGTAAGGTCCCTTATAAATATGATTGATATAATCATTGTTATCAATATAATGATTGATATAATCTTATATATATATATATACATATATATATATATATATATATATATACTTTGATATATATACATATACACACACACACACAAACACATACACACACTCTGATATGTATACATATATATTTACTCTGATAAATATATACATCTGTGTGTGTGTTTGTGTTTGTGTGTGTGTATATATATATATGTGTGTGTCTATATATATACATGTACTCTGATATATATATATATATATATATTCTGAATTATATATATATAATTTAATGTATATATAAATATATTTACTCTGAGATATATATATATTTATATATATATATATATATATATATATATGTCTGAATATATATATACATTTACTCAGAGATACATATATTTACTCTGATATATATATATATATATTTACATTTACTCTGATATATAGATAGAGAGATAGAGAGATATGTAAATATATATACATTTACTCTGAAATGTATATATATATATATTTCCTCTGATTTTGGTATAAATCCTATTGAAATTTCATTGTAAGTACATTTCTACATCAAATGAGTGCAAGATTAGTATTTTTTTTCTCCAGTTGAGTCTACAGTATCACCCTAAGACTAAAAAGCTTTCCTTGAAAAAATTTCCAAATTTCAGTTTAATTTAAAATCTTAAAAAATCTGGTTCAGGAGAAGTAAAGTGGTACCACTTCAGATGAAACATGGGAATTGCTTGGGATTTAGGTTGTAGAACTGAGAGGGGCAAAGAAGCAAGGGGCATTGCACTGTTCCCCTAAGGTCTACCACAGAGATCCCTCCACAAGGATCTAGCCAGGAGGAGCAGGAATTCCATAGGCACACTCATTCCAGCATTGGTGGGTGTGACGGTCTGAGAGGCAGAGAGACACACAGAGAGAAGAAGGATCCAGCCTGCTCCATCTTTTGAAGAGCCTACAATTTGGGATTGGCTGGCCTATTTGATTGATGGAGCACTACAGATAAATAAATCCATGCTTGTCCTTTTTAAAGAATATCCCAGTAACGCAGGGTTTCTCAGCCAGGGTTCCGTGACACCCTTGGGTTCCACAAGAGGTAGCTAGGGGTTCCCTGGAAGATCACAATTTATTTAAAAAAATATTTCAAATTTGGGCAACTTCACATTAAAGAGGTAAGTTTCATTCTTTATTGTTTAGTTTAAGAACACTGTTAGTACATATATACAGGCCTACACATGAAACAAATGTAGTAATTTTGTAAATTCTGGGCTATATTTGAGGCTGAATGTGCAGCGATTCCCTGAGGCCTGAAAGGTATTTCAAGGGTTTCTCCAGGGTCAAAAAGTTGAGAAAGGCTGCTGTGAAGTGAGAGAAAATAGTTACTCTTTGAAAACTTAAAGTGGGCTACTGTCTGCAACCTGTTGACGACTTGAGCAGATAATGTTTAGGAATTCGGGAATCCTTTGGATTTTTCCCAATTATTTAGATTAAATTAATATAAGAAGTATATTATTATTGGCAGGAGTATACTTTTTTACTCTTTATTTTGGTTTTTTATTCATCATAATCTGAGCAGGTAAACACTATTCCCATCTGAGATTTTAGATATCAATCCTGTATGCCAAAAAGTTATGCCACACTCAAAAAATAGCCCACCCTCCTCTATTCAGTGAGATATCTTTCTCCTTAATTATGCTCTTTTTCTATTTCAGGAAGGAAGAAGATGGTCAATGTCACTTCTGAAATAACTGTCCAAACAGTGAAATATAGTATGTTATGCACCTGAATTTTGGCCTTATCATAGTGATGTTTCGCCTAATACTTTGGTCTTTGTTTCACTTTGCTTCTAAAGCATTCAGAAACTGATCTGACTGGTATTAAAAGATGTGTGACCTAAAAAAATAATAAAATACAATACCTATTTAGTTTAAATTTGTAGATGTTGTCACATTGATAAACAGTCACTTTCAAGACATACACATTTAGATAAAGATAAAATTTTAGGAGTTTAAAATACATTGTGCTTCCTTCCAACACCCTGATTTCCTCCCTTGGGATTTTTCTTTTCTTTATCTCTTTCCTTTCTTATCTCATCCACACATTAGGACTGATTTTGGAAATGCTAGATGTCATCTGAGCTATGGCAGAGAAATCACTGACAATTTTGCCATGATGGAGTCTAGCAATATGTCCAGAGTGACTGAATTTATCCTACTGGGGATTCCTTTTCTGTATGACCTTCACCAAGTCTTCTTTGTGGTGGGTTTATTCATGTACCTTGTAACCATCCTGGGGAATGGATTCATCCTCATCATTGTAGCAATTGAGCCAAGGCTTCAGATACCCATGTACATCTTCCTGAGCAACCTGGCTTTCCTGGAGATCTGCTATACCACAACTGTTGTACCCAAATTGCTACAGACACTTATTCAAACAAAGACCACCATTGGTTTCCACCGCTGCCTGGCCCAAGGATTTTTCCATTTCTGCTTTGGCAGTACCGAGCTCTTCATCCTCACAGCTATGGCCTTTGACCGCTATCTGGCCATCTGCAAGCCCCTTCAGTATCCCATCATTATGTCCAAGCATGTGTGCATTCAAATGTCTTTGGCCACTTGGTATGCTGCATTTGTGGTTATCTTTTTTCATTATTTTATTGTTTGGACATTGCCATTCTGTGGGTCTAATATTATTGACCATTTCTTCTGTGATATTGGTCCTCTTCTGAACCTTGCCTGTGCTGATACCCATCTCATTGAATCTCTCAGACTGTTGACAGCCTTTTTAGTTGTTATTATGACCTTGCTCCTCATGATTGTGTCCTACATTTTCATCATTGTCACCATCCTGCGCATTCCCTCTGCTGTAGGGCGGAGGAAGGCCTTTTCCACCTGCACATCTCACCTGGTGGTAGTGTCCATATTATACAGTGCTCTTGCCTTCATGTACGTGAGGCCCAACATCCAGTCCTCATCCCGCTTGACAAGGACTGTGGCAGTCCTCAACACCACCCTTACCCCAATGCTGAATCCTTTCATATACACAATCCGGAATGCCGAGGTCAAAAAGGCTGTCCAGAATGTAATCCATAAAAGGAAAGGAACCTTAAAGTGAGACAGTGAAGGGAAAAATAGTTCCAGGACACTCATATGTTCTATCAATGAGGTAAAATTTAGAGCACTGAGGCCTGGATGCCATTTTAAGTGGATAGATGCAGTCAGAATTCATTTGGCAGTTTCAGACTTAAAAAGACCATGAGATTAAATACTTTACAATATAGATGCACAAGGTTTACAAATCCTGTACATCTTAGTAACATTTGTTGTGGTTCTTTTGCTTGCAATCATAATTTATAGTTGAAGTTAACTTTTTTTAAAAGGAAAGTGTGCTTTTTTCTGCATTTGTTGGAATGTATATCCCATCTTTCTTTTTGAGTGGCACTCCAAAACTAAATCAATTAAATTAAAGGGGGAAAAAATCACTCTATTCAAGCATTTTTATAAGGCAACAAAAATGTCCAGAACAATCAGCAAAGCTCAGATCAAACGGTAATATGACTTTGACATGCTTGTCTTTTATCTAGACAGCAGCCCTTAAAAAGGAAGGGCTCCTAAAGTGAGAAACTGAGACAAGGCAACAGTTTTTTTATGCTGTGCTTGGCAGCATCAAGGCTTATTCTAGAACCAAAGTTCCAAAAAGTTATAGCTGAAATGTAATTTTGAACTTGATGAAAGGAGGAATTATAAACTATGCTGGAAGCAATCAAGTCATCTTCATGGATTGGATTAAATAGATTTAATTTTGGTCTTGGTTCTGCTATCTTCCCTTTTCTAGAAAGTATCACTCAGGCACATCATATATAAATGCTATATTTTCACTTGCAGTTCTAATAGATGAAGGAACGTTAATACAAAAAAAAAATAATAAGAAAGGTTTCAATTTATTTCACTCTCCCAAAGTTTGCTTCTGTTTTGTTTTAAGACCTGTCATTAAGAACTTTGGGGGAAAAATAGAGATTCCTACAGCAAACATAGGTAAACATTTTTGGGTATAAACTGAGGTGATGAATATATCAACTGTGACTAAATTTATCCTGCTGGGTATACCCTTTCTACACAAGCTCCATGAATTCTTCCTTGTTGTGGGTTAAAAATCCTCTGGAGTTGGGTGGCCAATACATTTAAATAAATAATGGATGATGGTGGTGGTGGTGGTGGTGGTGATGATGTACCTTGCAACCATCCTGGGGAATCGATTCATCCTCATCATTGTGGCAACTGAGCCAAGACTTTAGATACTAACATACATTTCCCTGAGCACCCTTGTTTTCCTGGAGATCTGCTGTTGTACCCAGATTGTTGCAGACACTTGTACAAACTCAGACCACCATTTGTTTCTCTGCCTGCCTTCCTCAACAATTTTTTTCACTTTGTCTTTGGCAGTAGAGAACTCTTCATCCTCACAACAATGGCTTTTGACCACCATTTGGACCTCTGCAAACTCCTTCAATACCTAAACATGAAAGTCTATTTCCAAAAAAAGAGAAAACACTATTCTAGGTATGCAAGACTTGACTTGACTTGACTAGGCATACCCAAGATTTTCAAAAAATACTGTAGCATTAGATATGGTTGCTACTGCATGTGTTGCAATTGTGATAGTACCATTTAGGAAGACTAGCCAAGTAATGGTATGATGTTTTTAAGCAATGGTCATTTTTTATTTGTCATGCATTCCTGGGAGTAGGGAGATTTTTTTTAAAAAAAGAATGTATATAGGAGTAGTATTAGCAAATATATCAAGATTGATTCTGCCACAGTAGTGGCATAGAATGTAGCATTTTGATGTCCTCAGAACCAACATCTGCATGCACCAAACACAGTGTGTGGTTTGTCTTTCTCTACATTGCATGTAATTGGCCATTCCTTAATTCCAGTTAATCTCAGGATTCGCACCATGTTTCTGGATGGCCTCCTGTAGCTTACTGGTAGATCAGAAGAGTCAGTCTGCTTTCTCGTCAGCGACAAACATTGTAGTCTTCTGGTTTGTTTATGAGATGTAAGCTGTCATGAGATTCTTGGTTTTCTCATACAAACATGCATACCAACCCATCACAAAGTTAATTTTTGAGATAAACAACATCATGAAGAGGGGGGAAACCTAAACATAGTAATTCAAACTCATTAAAGGCTTTTGGTAAGAACAGGAAAAAGAAAAAAATGGCTAGATTGCATCAACCTCATTCATCATTCTTCTCCATCCCATTGTATCCTAGCTAGTCATCCTAGCTTTCATGATGTCCATATAAGGCTTAGATATTGCCTTTTGTTCTTTAGGCTTGTCACTAATTTCTTCTGAGGATTGCATCAGCTCCATCCAACCACTTCATTCTGTCTTTCTTTAGTCTCAATGCATTCACTCTTTCCTCACATATTTCGTTTGCAGTTCAATCATCATCCATTCTCTCAGTCAAGACCAAACCACCACAATATACTTCACTTGTACCAGTTGCTCACTTTTCCGTTCAGACCATCTTTATTTAATTCCCATTCATTCTTGATTCAGGCTCTGGGAAGCTGTATTAATCTCAACCCTCTGTTATGTACCAGTGTATGCCAAGTTCTTTATAGAATTTTCCTTCCTTCCTTCCTTCCTTCCTTCCTTCCTTCCTTCCTTCCTTCCTTCCTTCCCAAGTCACACTTGAAAGGTTTGGTGGCCCAGCGTTACACCTGAAAGCAAAAGCTTCTAATTAGTCTGTTCATCCCAATCACCAATCTGTACTTCTCCATTTGACCATGAATTTTTCAGATGACCCATTTCCATTATTTGAAAGTTGTTCTTTTAAAACATCTGTACATGAATTACTAATTGGCATGAAGGAACCTTTTACATAACTTGCAGTATCCCTGAGGAACTGTAAGAAGATCACATGAGGGGGGAAAAAAATATTCCAGCTATTCACTCTTACTAAACAGAGTTATATGTAGAGCCTTTCTTTGTTAATATGGTCTCCGGAACATGTTAGAAGGTGACTAAGAAGGTAAGAACAAAGATTCCATATTTGATAAGGGCTGTAATTGTTGTTCACAATCATGGTTATTTTCTGTGACTCTTACCAATATCTAAAATACTGATGATTCTGAGAAAAGTTCAACTTTTTCTCTGCTTGAGGGGGTAATCTTTACATGTAGAAAGTTAAATGCTAAGAGAGTATTCATATACAGATAGAGGATGGATGGATGGATGGATGGATGGATGGATAGATGATAGATTGATAGATAGAGATAGGCCTATAGATGATATTTAGATATTGTAGAATGTAGGTGATTCTCTTAAAATGACCGTGTTGTCATGAGGAGTTTGTAAGCTGGGGTGAACATCTTAAAAGGTAGGAAAAATCTTTTGCACTTCTCTTTTGAAGTTCAGCATGAATCTGGGCACTTGAAAGGTAACAGATCTGAGAGGCATCAGGAAAGATCACCTAATTACTTATCTGATTTATGTTCCAGAAACTCAAAGCATATATTTGATGTGCTGTGAGTCAAGGGAAGCAAGTACAACATTCAGAGCCCCAAAAGATGATCCAGACCGCCTTGTCATTTTATACTCCTAGCACAGCACATCCCTTTGAATTCATCTTCCCCTCTGCTTCTTTGATCACTTTCTCCTCTCCTCTCACCCTCTGCTCCTTCTCCATTTCTGGCAACTGCTAGATGAGACCAAGATGTTTGCTATTAGAAGCTAGGTTTAACAGCTAATTTACTAGGAACTTCCAATGACCCTGATGTCTAGTCCCAACACAGAGGCTGTTTGATGGTAGAGCTGACCATTAAACCTCCTGTGCTCTTGTGACAGTAGGCCCTCCCAAGTCTTTAGACCCTTTGAATATACACATGTTTTCTTAAGGGACAGGGTGAAGATGTTATGACTTTTCCCCACAATGATATTGCAAACATTTATCATTTGGCACATACAGCAAATCGCATAAGCATGGGGACTGGAGAATTTGATTTCCATTTTCTTTGATGTGATTGCTACCCACACAAGATGGAGACAGCTGCAGAGATTTGCAACAGATTCAATGAAAGGCATGGTGTTGGTAAAAGTGCCTGATTATTTAGATAAAATTAAGATACAACTTATATTAAGTTTTTACATCTTATTTTGGCAATTGAAAGATAATAATCTGATGTTGTTATGGAATCAAATGCAGGACCCAAAGCAAATAATCAAGGTTGAACTGCAGTATTTATTAAATAGTGCATACTGGGGGGATCATACCTCTTTTTGCAGAAAAAAGAAATGCACGGATATTTATACATGATGCAGGCATACATACATATTCATAAGCAATAGATTGCAATTTACTTTCTGCCTTACTTGTCTACTCAAAAGGAAGCCATTGTCTTAGTGGGAAGAAGAGAGGGAGCAAACTTCATGAACACAGAGATTCATGGGTTGCTATAGGAATGTCCTGATAAAAGTTAGCAAAAGCTGCAGAAGCTGGTGTGAGAGAGCTTCCAAGGTTGTTGCCATATTCCTTGATGTTTAAAGGGGACCATTCATCTGGAAACTTATTTTTATCACATTGTAAAAACTATTCCCATATGAAATTTCAGACATTAATCCTGTGTACCAAAAAGTTATGCAACAGTCAAAAAATGCCCTCCTTTATTCAACCAGGTATTTTTCTCCTTACATATTTTCTTCTTACATTTTTATTACAGGAAAGAAGAAGATGGCCAATGTAACTTTGGTCACTGAGTTTATTCTTGTGGGATTTCCACAATTACATGAACTGATGATGGTGTTTTATTCCGTAGTTCTACTGATGTATCTTCTATCACTTCTGGGGAACAGCTTAATCATCACTGTGGTTCTCATGGAACCCATGCTCCACACACCAATGTACTTCTTCCTCCTCAACTTCTCCATTGCTGAGATCTGCTCCACATCAGCAGAAGTCCCCCAAATGCTGACCAATATCATCCTGGGCAAAAATACCATCTGCTTTGCATGTTGCATGGCACAGTTTTTCACTGTCTTTGCAATGGGAGCTGTTGAATTCCTTATGCTCTCTATCATGTCTTTTGATCGCTATGTGGCCATTTGTAAACCTTTACTCTATAAAACAGTCATGACCCATCAATTCAGTCTTCACTTAGCTTTGTTGGCTTGGACTGGTGGGTTCCTAATTGTCTTTTCTCAGGCAGTAGTCATATGGACATTCCCTTATTGTGGAGACAACTTCATTGACCACTTCTTTTGTGATGTGGGACCTCTTCTGAAATTGGCTTGTGCTGATACAACTCTGATAGAGCTAATTGGTCTCATCTATGGTGCCACTATCATGTGGGGATCCTTTGGTCTTTCCCTGATATCATACATGTACATTATAGTTGCTATAATTCGGATCTCTTCTGCCACAGGGCGTTCCAAAGCCTTTTTCACCTGTGCCTCCCACCTCTCTGTTCTAATCATCTTTTACACAGCTGACATGTTTATGTACTTGAGGCCTTCAACCCATGGTGACACCCAACTCAATAAAGTGATATCTCTTGTGCGCACAAGTTTTATTCCAATGTTAAACCCTTTCATCTACACAATCCGGAACAGTGAATTCAAGAGAGCTCTAGGGAAAACACTGAGATGGAGGTGGGTTATCTAGGATTTAGAAATTCTTTTCTTTTTTTAAAGTAACCAAGAAGGTGATTTATTGTGGCTTTATACAACTATTAGTATTAATCTGTAAACAACAAGACAGATATAATGTACAATTAATTTCCTGAGAAGATAGTGTAAATCTCATTCAAAACAAAAATCAAAGCAAAGCAAAGCAAAACAACATGAAACAAAACAAAACAAAACAAAAACTTGGGGTCTGCTAAGGGTATCTGCAGAATGGGTCAAAGAAACCAGGAAGCAACTGAATCCATATGATTAAACCCCCTGCTCCTCTTTAAGAGTGTTACATGTGTGAAATGGGTAGAAAAAGGGTGAGGCTTTGATCATATAGTCATGGGATCCCTGTTCTTTGAGCCCTTCCACTGATGTCCCTGAGAGCACCTTTTAGAAGTCTGAAATCTTCAGTTTCATCTTAACATTTACACCTGCAACTGAAGAGGACACCCTGATTCTCTACTTATTTTCTTTGTTTTTCAACAGCATGACATCTGGGTTAGGTAAAGATATAGATTGTTGATCAAACTATAGGCTGCAACATCCTTGACACCCTGAAAGATATTTAGGAACTGTGCCTTTTTCTCTGGGTTTTGTTGCATCACCACATGAATAGGCAATACATTGTATATGAGAAATATCTCTAAAGAGTTCCTTAAGAATGAGAATCACACAGACTCTTTCACTGAAGCACAAAGTGTTTATTACAGTACTGGTGGCAGCAGAAGCTAACCTCAAAAGGGGCAAGGATGCAACCCATCTATACAACATTATGCAAATAAGAACACAGGTGTAATTGGATACAATAGCAAAGTCTTTGGCTGGTGTGGCAGCATATGTGTTTCAATCAATGATGGATAATGCTGTACTGAGGGTTATACATCAGATACAATGGTTCATTCAGAGACCTCCATGGAAGAAATGATGAACTGAAGACAGCTCTGGTAAAAGCAGAGTCAAGAACTGTGGTAGAATGAAGAGCTGGTGAGTAGACCGACTGTTTGGAATTCCCCCCCAGTCAAGGAGAGCACTTGAGATCACCCACAAGTGCTCCGTGCAGTAGCTCCTTGCAAGGAGACTGCACACAGAGTTCTCCAGCAGGTTTAGAGCTCTGCAGATGAGGAAATAGCCATATTTTTGCTCAAATCTCAGTCGGCGCCTTCAAAAGGACATTGGGTTCACGTATTTCCTTTTCTAATCATTTTTGGAAATGGCTTGTTAACTGCTTTTCAGTTATTAGGAACCTTTGGATCAAAAAGTTTTACAGCGCTGAGTAAAATTCCTTCAATCCTCAGTGAATGAATTTTTAAATACAAGTTTAAGGACTTAGAAAAAAATTCTTTTGGAATAAACAGCAAAAGGGTGATTCGAACTTTGATTGTGGAAAGTTACAAATGGACTAAGGGTCCAATTGTATTTGAAATAAGGTTTTGGAATTAATTATAAGAATCCTTCCCATGGGAAAATGCTTTTTTTTTTTAATTCTCTTAAAAAAAAAACATGATAGCATGAGACCTTCAAGGTTGGGCACTAGAAGGAACAAGAAGAAACTAAAGATTGCAATTAAAGGAGAACTCTTAAATTTTACTTACTAATACAGAGTGGAGGAAAATATTTTATCATTGGACATGTTGTTGTTGTTTATTCGTTTAGTCGCTTCCGACTCTTCGTGACTTCATGGACCAGCCCACGCCAGAGCTTCCTGTCGGTCGTCAACATCCCCAGCTCCCCCAGGGACGAGTCCGTCACCTCTAGAATATCATCCATCCATCTTGCCCTTGGTCGGCCCCTCTTCCTTTTGCCTTCCACTCTCCCTAGCATCAGCATCTTCTCCAGGGTGTCCTGTCTTCTCATTATGTGGCCAAAGTATTTCAGTTTTGCCTTTAATATCATTCCCTCAAGTGAGCAGTCTGGCTTTATTTCCTGGAGGATGGACTGGTTTGATCTTCTTGCAGTCCAAGGCACTCTCAGAATTTTCCTCCAACACCACAGTTCAAAAGCATCGATCTTCCTTCGCTCAGCCTTCCTTATGGTCCAGCTCTCGCAGCCATATGTTACTACAGGGAACACCATTGCTTTAACTATGCGGGCCTTTGTTGTCAGTGTGATGTCTCTGCTCTTAACTATTTTATCGAGATTTGTCATTGCTCTTCTCCCAAGGATTAAGCGTCTTCTGATTTCCTGACTGCAGTCAGCATCTGCAGTAATCTTTGCACCTAGGAATACAAAGTCTTTCACTGCTTCTACATTTTCTCCCTCTATTTGCCAGTTATCAATCAAGCTGGTTGCCATAATCTTGGTTTTTTTGAGGTTTAGCTGCAAGCCAGCTTTTGCACTTTCTTCTTTCACCTTCATCATAAGGCTCCTCAGTTCCTCTTCACTTTCAGCCATCAAAGTGGTATCATCTGCATATCTGAGATTGTTAATGTTTCTTCCAGAGATTTTAACTCCAGCCTTGGATTCCTCAAGACCAGCTTGTCGCATGATGTGTTCTGCATACAAGTTGAATAGGTAGGGTGAGAGTATACAGCCCTGCCGTACTCCTTTCCCAATCTTAAACCAGTCCGTTGTTCCGTGGTCTGTTCTTACTGTTGCTACTTGGTCGTTATACAGATTCTTCAGGAGGCATACAAGATGACTTGGTATCCCCATACCACTAAGAACTTGCCACAATTTGTTATGGTCCACACAGTCAAAGGCTTTAGAATAGTCAATAAAACAGAAATAGATGTTTTTCTGAAACTCCCTGGCTTTTTCCATTATCCAGCGGATATTGGCAATTTGGTCTCTAGTTCCTCTGCCTTTTCTAAACCCAGCCTGTACATCTGGCAATTCTCGCTCCATGAACTGCTGAAGTCTACCTTGCAGGATCTTGAGCATTACCTTACTGGCATGTGAAATGAGTGCCACTGTTCGATAGTTTGAACATTCTTTAGTGTTTCCCTTTTTTGGTATGGGGATATAAGTTGATTTTTTCCAATCTGATGGCCATTCTTGTGTTTTCCAAATTTGCTGGCATATAGCATGCATTACCTTGACAGCATCATCTTGCAAGATTTTGAACAGTTCAGCTGGGATGCCGTCTTCTCCTGTTGCCTTGTTATTAGCAATGCTTCTTAAGGCCCACTCAACCTCACTCTTCAGGATGTCTGGCTCTAGCTCACGGACCACACCGTCAAAGCTATCCCCGATATTGTTATCCTTCCTATACAGGTCTTCTGTATATTCTTGCCACCTTTTCTTGATCTCTTCTTCTTCTGTTAGGTCCTTGCCATCTTTGTTTTTGATCATACCCATTTTTGCCTGGAATTTACCTCCAATGTTTCTAATTTTCTGGAAGAGGTCTCTTGTCCTTCCTATTCTATTGTCTTCTTCCACTTCCGCGCATTGCTTGTTTAAAAATAATTCCTTATCTCTTCTGGCTAACCTCTGGAATTTTGCATTTAATTGGGCATATCTCCCCCTATCGCTGTTGCCTTTTGCTTTCCTTCTTTCTTGGGCTACTTCTAGTGTCTCAGCAGACAGCCATTTTGCCTTCTTGGTTTTCTCTTTCTTTGGGATGTATTTTGTTGCCGCCTCCTGAACAATGCTGCCAACTTCTGTCCAGAGTTCTTCCGGGACCCTATCTACTAAGTCCAGTCCCTTAAATCTATTCTTCACCTCCACTGCATATTCCTGAGGAATATTCGTGAGCTCATATCTAGCTGATCTGTGGGTCTTCCCTAATCTCTTTAGTCTGATCCTAAATTGTGCAAGAAGAAGTTCATGGTCTGAACTACAGTCAGCTCCAGGCCTTGTTTTTACCGACTGTACAGATGTCCGCCACCTTTGGCTGCAAAGGATGTAATCAATCTGATTTTGGTGTTGTCCATCTGGTGAAGTCCATGTGTAAAGCCGTCTCTTAGGTTGTTGGAAGAGAGTGTTTGTTATGCAGAGTGAATTGTCTTGGCAAAATTCTATCAGCCTATGTCCTGCTTCGTTTTGTTCTCCCAGGCCATACTTACCTGTAATTCGAGGTGTCATTTGACTGCCCACCTTAGCATTCCAGTCTCCTGTGATGAAAATAACATCTCTTTTAGGCGTGTTGTCCAGTAGGTGCTGCAGATCCTCATAGAACTGCTCTACTTCAGCTTCTTCAGCATTTGTGGTTGGGGCGTATATTTGGATCACTGTGATGTTAGATGGCTTGCCCTGAATTCGAATTGAGATCATTCTGTCATTTTTTGGGTTGTATCCAAGCACTGCTTTAGCCACTTTACTATTAATTATGAAGGCTACT
Source organism: Candoia aspera (assembly GCF_035149785.1). Classification (NCBI taxonomy): domain Eukaryota; kingdom Metazoa; phylum Chordata; class Lepidosauria; order Squamata; family Candoiidae; genus Candoia; species Candoia aspera. Next base: position 111,419,313 of record NC_086156.1, on the reverse strand, counting down.
CCATTTCTTCTGTGGTCCTCTTGTCCACAGTAGTAGATCTGGTGGTCATTTGATGTGAAGTGGCCCATTCCAGTCCATTTCAGTTCACTGACGCCCAGAATGTCTATCTTTAATCTTGACATCTCACCAATAACTACATCCAATTTGCCCTGGCTCATAGATCTTACATTCCAGATTCCAATGGTGTGTTGATCCTTAGAACATCGGATTCGCCGTTCACCACCAGCACCGTCGGCCGCTAACCGTCCTTTCGGCTTTGAGCTAGCTGCGTCATCACAACTGGGGCTAGTTGAGCTCATCCTCTGTTCCTCCCCAGTAGCATTTTGACCATCTTCCGACCTGGGGGTCTCATCTTCCGATGGTATACTGACATATCTCTGGTTGTACTGATCCATTTAGTTTTCACGGCAAGAATACTGGGGTGGGTTGCCATTACCTTCCCCAGGGATCGCATTTAGTCTGACCTCTCTGTCATGACCTTCCCGTCTTGGGTGGCCCTTCACGGTTTAGCTCATGGCATCATTGAGGTGCTCAAGCTCCAGCACCACAACAAGGTAACGATCCTTTGCGGAGATCATTGGACATACTGAAGGATATTTTTGAACAATGGATCCAGAAGTTAATTTTAAGAGTGCCTGCCTTTATAAATAGACTGTGTTTAAAAGATGTTATGGAAGAACAGATTTTAATCGACAAGTTTGAGCCTGATCTGAAAGTGCATTTAAAAATGACAGGCTACAAGAATGATACGGAAAAAGATGCTTCAATGGATATACAAATGAAACCACCTGATATCTTAATAATTAAAAGGGACATTTAAGTAACAAACCAAAATAATGATTTGGATAGCTTTCCTATATTGGATTTACAAAATAGATAGTTAAAGGTTTGAAGAATTTTGTGGGAAGGGAAGGGACAAAGAAAAAATGAAAAGAAATCAAATTCTAGGACATTATTTGAAGGGACTAAAAATTGAGATTCTAAAAAGTAAAAGGAAGGAATACAAAGTTTATTTGGTTTATTTGATCCAGGTTAAAATAGATATGTTGTTATCTCTGGTAACCCTTAATGGACTTTTGCCGATCAAGACTGAACGATGTGTTAAAGATTTGTTTATAGACATCTGGAAAGAAGAGATCATTTGTTGTACTTTAAGAGAAGGTGATATGTTGCAAAAATTGTTTATACTTGTTGTGATGAATGGGGAAGTCATTTCTTCATATATTTCTTTTCTTTTTCTTTATTATATTCTTATTTTTCTTTCTTTTCTATTTTTCTTTCTATTTTTTTCTTTTCTGCACTTTCTATTTTTAAAATTATTTTATATATTTCAGTTTGTATTAGTAGTTATCTTTTTAATTGTAATTTTTAATAAAATTACTATATATAAAAAAGATACATTGGTTTATTCAGTTGACTACTGTGACACCATGGTATGGATGGACAATTCCACTGATCTCCACTAGACCCCTTATCCGTATAATTTTAAAAAAGGTCCGTTTAACTCCAAGCAAAGAAAATGCAATGCTGTTGTGATCCCCCAAACCACCAGTGTCCAGACATTCTTCAAATTATTTTTGAAATTTATGCATTTGGTATTTAAGCCATACTCCAGGAAATAAAGCCAGACTGCTCACTTGAGGGAATGACATTAAAGGCAAAACTGAAATACTTTGGCCACATAATGAGAAGACAGGACACCCTGGAGAAGATGCTGATGCTAGGGAGAGTGGAGGGCAAAAGGAAGAGGGGCTGACCAAGGGCAAGGTGGATGGATGATATCCTAGAGGTGACGGACTCGTCCCTGGGGGAGCTGGGGGTGTTGACAACAGACAGGAAGCTCTGGCGTGGGCTGGTCCATGAAGTCACGAAGAGTCGGAAGTGACTGAACGAATAAACAACAAAATTTAAGCCAACCCAACAGATGTCTTTACAGATGTAAAATGGGTAATTGTGAGTTATGAAAGTGTTTGCCAGGTAAGTGTAACCTCTGCTCTCTTAAGCATACTGAATCTGTACCATAAAATATTGGCAGGAAAATAATTAAATTTTCTCAGAGCATTTTTGTCTTTGTTCCTGTCACAGGCATAAGCACAGGAGCTCTAGGATGTGAGTGACCCCATAATTTATGCACAATTTATTTTTGCAGAATCCATGCTGATAGATTTCCTGGAAGTAGCCTATCAACCAAATTAAAGCATTCCATAATAGGCCTTTTATGAATCAAATTCAGTGATAAATTATTTGGAGAACAGAACATGTAAAGAAAGTCATTATTTATATTTTTAATAATTTAAAGGTTTATTTTTCTATGAGAACGTACATTATTTTTCCTTGAAAACAACTGAACAAAGTTTGGTTAGAGTACAGAGAGGGAAATACTAATTCTAAAAGGACTTCTTGGAGGTTAATTGGTTTTCTTAACGTGGCATGGGAAGATCTGTAAAGCCTTCAGAGGCCATCTAAGATACCCCTGAGATTTTGAATAAGAAAGTTACAAGGAAAAAAAAATGTACTTAGTCTTAATGAAGAGAATCCCTATCTACATTATTTCAACTAAATGGTATCTCAGAATAAGTGTGAATTCTGCTAAGAAGGTATGTCCCTTGACTTCACTTTGAATGCAATGAGAAACCCATGTGGCATGAATGGTCTATCGTGCTAGTCCTGGATATTCCTTAAGCCAACTGCTGACATTCCAGTTGGGGTTCAAATAGGCTGGCATTGGGGCTGGGCTGGTACTCAGTTTAGACTATGGCCACCACAAGACCTCCCCGGTTGTCCCTCTCTTATCCTTCCCATCCATACAGAGAAGACAAAGCATCTCTGGCTGGGTGGCTGGCTTCTCTGCCTGACTTCCATTTTCAGCTATTGTTCCTTCCTCACTAGACTCTTTCCTCTGCTTTCCCAGAAGCTTGCATATCTGGATTATTTCTCACATTCTTTTTCACATTATCCCCTTTGACACCAACATAGACCCTTTCTAGTTTTTTGTTTTTTCTCCCAGCTTCATGCTTGAGCCAGCCCAGGAAAAAGTGTCTGCTAGGACAGTGCCTAGCTGCTTAGGGAGGGGTGCTGGTGCCAGCAATCAAGCCAATCAAAGCTGGAGTTTCTACTAGAACAGAAGAAAGCATCAAGACAATCCACTCTGAAGGGCTTAAGACAAGTTGGACAACAGCAGAACTGAATTGAACATGGAGAACACAGGTGCAAGGGGCATTTGCAATGGGCTGGGAGTGGGAAGGAGAGAAGGAAATCATCAGTGGTGACTGGTTCATACTGGCAATTGGCCAACCAGAAAGCAAGGATATTCTCTGAATGTGGGAGATAACTTTTAGAGCTTGACTAAGGGAAACCATCATTGTGGAGGTCTGAGGCACCAAGCACATATCAGCTGCATTTACTACCAACCCTATAAGATGCCCCTTATAGGTGAGCTGCTTAAAGTGCCCTTATAATAAAATGTTTGCAGCCAGCTGAATTGACTGACAGGGGGAGGAACCAGACAGGAACTAGCATCCCAATAACCCCCTATCTCAAAGACAGTATAGCTAGTGTGCTGACTCAGTAGGAAGGGTTAAATAAGAAGAATGTGACCCAGAGGGGTTTATGAAAAACATTGCAATGTAATGCTGTGACTTACACTGTGTCTGCTCTTTTCCATAGTGGGCCAAAGGGATATTAACTGTGGTTCTGCTTTCGATCAGGGCTGTTCAGCAAGCTGCCAATGCTTTGCCAAAAGTCTAGCGTACACTGTAGTTGTTTGCTTGCTTGTTAAATTTACGTTGTATCTCCAAAGTGATTTGGTTTATTTCAGTGAGCCAGGTTTTAGCCATGACAGTTTGGTGCCATAACTCAAATTGGGAGGATGAGAGGGGAAGCAGTCAATCACCTGCAGAGTGCTCCTGACACTTTGCAGGCTTGTGTTTTCTGCTGCTTCCATTTTCCTATCTGATCCTGAACCCATTTTGTTTGAATATACTGTACACTTGGGGGAATTTTAATTTAGCCAGAGAATTTTTTGTCTGGGTTTAGCCCTGCTAGGTGTGGGCCAGTAGGGCACAGCACAGGCAGGTCAAGGAGTGCTTGCAAGGTCGGAGTTCCAGTTGAATGCACCATGACAGTCTCTGCAAGTGCCAGCCCAGTGCCAGGACAGACAGACCCAGGTTTAAAATTCCATGTGGGTGAGTTGAGATAAAGTCTGGATTGTTGCCAGCTGACTCTGCAAGGACAGAAGTAATGGGCAGCTTCAGGTCTGTGTGACCATATGTAACCAATTGAGAAACTTATGTGTTTGTCTTTGCTAATCTCTCTCCCTATTGAATGATTTGATTGAATGTCAAATCATGCCTGGATACCAGAGCTAGGCATCTCTTTCTCCCAGCCACCTTCATAGGCCAAGGTAGGGACTTTGGTCCCAGTGACCTCAGTGTGTTGAAAAGCAAAGGGAAGGAAGCCCTTGATTCCTGTGTCCTTACAGGGCTGCAAGATTTATAAGCAGGGAATTTTCTTGAGGAAGACTGACAACCTTATAAACTTCCTCACCACTGATACGTGATATTGTCAGCCATGATGTCGGTAGGATTAAGGCACCAGGATTTTTGGTGTGAAAGCATTTGCTGTGCATATTTGTATGTGCATTTGTCAAGGGAAGTGGGTGATGTGCTGGTTGCTTCACTTTATTCTCAGCTGCAGGTTGTTTGTGTGTGTATAAAAAGCCAGGTGGAAAATCTGCTTTGAGCTGGGATGAGGAAGTTGAAAGCAATGTGGGTCTGTCCCTGTGAAAGCTGAATCTCTGCAGTAAAAAGGGAAGGCTTAGAATGCATGGCACTGGCCACCTGTACTTCCAACCTTTCAGGCATGCTTGTTATTTGACTTGATGAGATTTGTGTAAGCTGAGTGTACATTAGAGGCATGTTAGGAGGTAAAGTGAGGGGGAGGGGGATGGAAAACCATTGCCCTAAAAAAAAGGAAGCCTAAGCCATTGGCTCCTAAAAAGGATGATGGGCATGTGGTGTTTGGTGCTTAGGGAAATGTGTTGCCTAACATGGGGGAATGCCCTGTAAGGGCTAGTGTTGAAAGAGTGAATAGATCGAAAGGATAAGGTGATAGGAAAATGGTCAAGAGGTCTGCATCCATGAATTAATTGGTTGCAAGCTTTCTCACCCAGCTTTGAAGCCTTTCTACTAACTTGGGTGCCAAGCTGAAAAGCAGGGCAGGTCCTGCACTCTGCCAAAATGTGTGTCTCATGAATAAGTGGCTGGCTGCTGTCTCTCCAGAAAAGCTTCAGCTGTGAGTGTTCAGAAAGAGAGGAGATCCTACAAGGACAGCCATCTGTTGCTGGCATCTGGTTTCATGATCCATTTTTCCTTTCCTTAACCCCAAGCCAAGGCTCTTTTCATGACCCGGATGCCCCCTTCTGTATCTCCACTTCAGCCTTTTCTGTTGTTTCTCCAGTTTGCCTACTCTCCTTGTGCTTCATCTGCTGCAATTACTTCAGCCAAACTCAAGTCTCTCCCCAGACTGTGCAAGGTTTGTCTACACCATGCCTACCTCTAGCACAGTTGAAGACCAGGACAAGAAGGGGAGGAGGATGGAATACCGATGGAAGATGGAGTGCTTCCAAAGAAAACCAATGGGAGCTGAATGCACCCCAAGACATTTACAAGACCATGGCAGACTGTGCTTTATAGCTTCCTGAGACTTGTTGCTTTGCAAGTCTCATGCCCATTGAATTCAATCCTTTGAGTTTGCACCATGATCTCACCGAGTTTCTACTTCTACACATGCAAACAGTGTGAGATTGGGATTTGTCCTTGTGCTTTTGGGACTGCAAAATTGGATTTTATTGAATCGCCTTTATCTAGAAGCTACAACAAGTAGGAAGTGATAAATAAAAAGGTCACCCAGGGGGGTTTACCGAAGACATTCCAATGCCATGCTGTAATTCACACCATGTCTGCCTTTTCCTTTGTCTTGTCTTTGAACTATAGTTGGCCAAAAGGATATTAGTGGTGGTTTTGCTTTTGTTCAGAGCTGCTCAGCAAGCTGCCAAAGCATTCCTGGGACCTCAAAGTACACTGTAGTTGTTTGCAGGTTTAATAAATTAATGTTGCATCTTCAAAGTGATTTGTTCTACTTAAGTGAGCCAGTTTTGGGCTGCAGCATCATATATGGCTGTTTGTACATGTTGGTCAATAAGCAATTTATCAGTGTATTTAATGCTAGGAGGAAATGCTGATTTTGCCTTTATTCCAGATCAAGTATTCTAGGTGCAAATAATTTATATTTAATGAAAGAAAAAAAAATGTGATGCTTTTAAGGTAACAGGGCTATAAACATTTCTAGGATTTGTTATGGATTTATCTGAAAGTGAAGAAAGTGAATCCGATGAAGTTGGGTTTGAGTAGAAGTTCTGCCATAAGTTGTTGTTCTTCCTTCTTTTAATAATATAATTAGTCACCTAGAACATGAAAATAGTCTGTCCAATCCTGTGGACCTCAGAAACATGTTCTAGGTTCATATGAATGTTATGATCTCCATATTATGGACCAGAGGGAAGATTCTGAGCCCAGCTGCTGGTAGAATACTATCTAAAGGTCTTTTAGATATTTTATCAAGGATCAATGAGATCAAACTCAGTGTTGTTGACAATGACCAACGTTACTCCTCTCAGATTTCAAGTGAGGGGTCTTGCCTCCCTAACATGAGATTTCAGGAAATGAATCCAAGATTGTTGGCATCCAAAAGCATCTATCCTTTCTCCATGGGCCTTTCCAAATGAATGAGGAATCAAAAGTTTGCAAAGTCTTTGTATCCGTAAGAGATTTCACTGCTTCCAAATTACTATTATGTGGCATTTCTCCTCTACCGGTATTTTAGCTGTAAACAGCACAATTCTTACCTTGAACTAAAAGATCAAATAGGACTAAAAGTATGGACTTTCCAGAGGTACAAAATATGGGGAAAAAAATATTTTGTAGTAGAATAAAAGAGAAATTATTGCAAATTACAAATGCCTCCTGCCCTAAAATATCCCTCATCGCTCCCCCAAATCTTTTTGTTTGTTTGTTTTCCCTGCATTAATGTAAATTAATTCATAGTGCACGTCTGCGCATGTATGGGTGAGTGGATGTATGGATAGATAGTACATTTTCTAATCACTTGGGAGGGCACCTGATACTATTACACATCACAAAGAAGTCATAAAACTTTTGTTCATAAATTTCAATTCTCTCTTTCCATTAAAAAAAGTGAACATGGTCATCTATCCTCCAAAGATACATAACTAAAAAAGGGAGATTTTGTCACTTTTGTTTTTTCCCACATTACATTTCAGAGACAATAAAAAAAACCCTAAAATGAGTCAAGGTAACGTGCAGTACTTTGGTGGTGGTGGGGGATACTGGTAACATTTTATGGGAAAAATAATTTATGGCCTCCCTCCATGTCCCAAATCTAATAGCTACAGATTCTCTCAGAGTGGTGGTGGCATTTCTGAATCCACTAATCAATGAATGGTTGTGTGAGGGGAAAAAATTAAGCAGTTCAGAAACCCTGCACAGTAATTTTTTCCTGCCATTCCTTGGGAATTTGTGCAAACTAAAGTTTGCTCATATCCCACTATGTACCTTGTTTCTTCTTTACACCACAAACAATAATGTTTCCATAAATTATTGTATCATTTTAGAAAAGAAGAAGGCAATGTCAAATGCTACAAGTTTCAATGAGTTTATTCTTCTGGGATTTTCTGAATTTCATGACCTGGACCTGGGATTTTACACTCTCCTGCTTCTGATGTACCTTCTGTCACTTATGGGACACTCCTTAATAATCATAGTTGTTTCCATGGAACCCAGGCTCCATACTCCAATGTACTTCTTCCTCCTCAACTTCTCCATGGCTGAGATTTGTTCCACAGCAGCAGAGATACCAAAGATGCTGGTCAATAGCTTCTCTGGCAAAGTCACCATCTGCTTCGCATGCTGCATGGCCCAGGGTTTCGTGGTCTTCACAATGGGAGCTGTGGAGTTCATCACCCTCACCGTCATGTCTTTCGACCGCTACGTAGCCATCTGCAAGCCTTTACATTATCAAACCATTATGACTAGTGGACTCTGTCTCAATCTGTCCTTGCTGGCTTGGATTGGTGGGTTTGGGATAATATTTCCTCAGTCAGTAGTGGTGTGGACGTACCCTTATTGTGGGCGCAATATCATTGATCACTTCTTTTGTGACGTTGGTCCAGTTTTGCAGTTGGCTTGTGCTGATACAAGTGTGATTGAGCTAATAGGTTTCCTTTATGGTGCCACTATAATGTGGGGATCCTTTGGGTTTTCATTGATTTCATACGTGTGCATTATAAACACCATAGTTCAGATCCCTTCTGCCACTGGGCGGTCCAAAGCCTTCTTCACCTGTGCCTCCCATCTCACTGTTGTAACCATCTTCTACACAGCAGATATGCTTATGTACTTGAGGCCTTCAACCCATGGTGACACCAAAATCAATAAAGCCATATCTCTTGTGCGCACAAGCTTTATACCCATGTTAAACCCTTTCATCTACACAATCCGGAACAATGAATTCAAGTCAGCTCTATGGAAAGCAGTAACAAAAAAGAAGATGAGTTTCTAACATGGTACATAACTTTAAGAATCTAGAGTTCTCTATGACTTCTCACTCTGAAAGAGAACTGGTAAAGTAGTTTATGCTCCTCACCACCTCTCTCTGGTGGAATATCATTCAATGGTTGCACATCCGTCTCAGCAACCATGAGATTGCATATGAAACTATTAATTCTTTATGAACCTTTTTGTGACTCTTGAGACTTTTTTTTCCCATTTGATAATGTCTAGCTTGGAATATACATGCATGAAGAAGGCTCAATATTTTACACATGTTTCATGCATGTTGAAGTTTATTGACATCCATGCCTGAACTGCAATTGGAGAGAGGGCTGTTATTGTTTAATGAAAGAAATATAGAAAGCTCTGTTTGGTTTAAAGTGTGGAAGAAATTTTAAAAGATAAAAAACACTAAGAATTCTAGCCTGAATTCAATTACTTTTTTCTGTTTATCATAGAATAGCCGAATGTGAAAGGTCACATTCAGTGTCTGACATCAAGAGAATGCATGTCTGCAAGAATGAGGAACTCTGAGAAAATTATTCTGTTCTATCCACTTTTGATTAGGATGTGTCAAGGAAGACTGAACAGTTCCCTTCATCTTTCATACGATCACTGCCTTCCGTGCAAATTACCTCAGTGTCTGGAAAACAACATGAACTTTGTGCTTGAAAGGATTTGAAGGGATTTTTTTTTCCTTCCATCTTCTGGCATAACTTGGATGAGAGCCACCAGATTTAAAATGGCAGTATTTAAGTAGCTTAAGGCATTGACTTTGTGATGAATTTGACCACATTGTAACTAGCAAAATAAAGTCCAAACACTGATAGTTTGCTTTTCCATGTGGAATTGGGAGGGGCACAATCTTGCTCTTTTGCCAAGACACGAAAATGGCTTCAGGTGGCCCTACTGGTGGTGATGTCTGTATTTCTTCAAGTTCTGTTTTGTGTTCTTCCATAGCCTTGGCTCAGCACCAACCCAGTTCCCCAGATCATCTCCCAGGAAGTCCCTAACTGATTAGTTCACTTCCATTCCCACATGACAATATATGGCTCAGTTTGGGATCTTATAATAATTGGTTGTTGCCAGAATTTTCTTTTAGGAAAAGTTATTGTCACATAGGTTCACTAATGAACTGTGCTCTGAAATAATGTTATGGTCCTCTGTCTTTCAATCTTGCTAGTCTGCTGTAACTCTGCTTGGTTTCTCCATCACCATCAGCAACTAATCTTCCCCATGGAGGAAATTCTCCTGTAGAAGATTTAATCTTTCAGGTTTCCTAGGTATGTTACGGCCAAATGATATGCCAGGTTATTTGAAAGCGTTCTAGAAAGGAACAGAGATGAGTAGCTTGTCCATTTTTCTAACAATGTTGCAAAGTTTTATTATACATATATTGTATACAGGAGTATATGTCATATTAAAGCTGTCCAGGTCAGCTGAGTTTTAGGGTAGCTCTCATTTGAATCCATCTGCACCCAAAGATCTCATTTATTTTGGGAGGGAAGGTGGAATTCAACACCTATCTAGTTCACACCATGCCCATTGCAATTATATTGACATTTAACATATAGAAGCACAATCTGCCTGAAACGGTTAACAGCTGGACTTTAAGGGGAGATATTGCCCACTTGCTCTTAGAAATCTTTAGAAATTTAGGAGGAAGATCTGAAAGAGGAAGGTGAGCTTGTAAAAGTGAATATACATCCATGCTCCCCGGCCTTATTAAGAATGACTATGGATATATTTCTAAGCTCTTCACCCAAACCTACTAATCAGCCCTTTTTAGCTCTTTCTGCTCAAAGTATGAAAATCCCCAAAATAATTTTGATTTGTTCTGAGGGAGGAGCAGCTTTTTCCAACCCCCATTTGTACTTTTTAACAGTTGTAGATAAAAAGAGTTAAGAGATTAGACTGAGATCAATTCCAGTTCCTACAAGAATGGAAGCTGACTAATGGAGTTGGAGAGATATGCCCCCTTTGAAGAGTCCAACTTGAAAGGCTTGTAGTTGTGGAAAACATGAACTGCCTAAATTCCTGCAGGAAAGGCAGAGTATAAATCTAATTAATACTACGACTATGGCTGTGAGAACTACTGTTATTAGTAGGATTACTTCTAATCTCCCCTCCACCCTCAAGAAATGTTGTGGAAACTGTAAAACATCATACATGGGGGCATGTCATAAAATAACATCTCTCTCTCTCCTCCGAGAACTTAAGGGAAAGTGGACAGTGTATAACATTCTGAGAGCTTCTAGATATCCCTTCCCACTGAGTGTCAAGCCCTGGATAGCTCCTAAGCCTAATGCGTTGTATATGGTCATCTAAAACTGTGCAGTCAATTCCCAGTAGAGAATCTGAACCCCATGAATCCATCTTCCTGCTCTCCTGGAAGGTGACCTCCTGTGGTCAATGTAAATGAAATGTTTTATGATATATATATATATATATATATATATATATATATATATATATATATACATACATACATACATACATACATACATACATACATACACATACATACACACACACACACATACCTACACATACATACATACATACATACTGTAAATATAATATATATTTTTTTTTCTTTACTAGAAGGAGGGGATATATGAAGTAGCAATAATGTATTCATTGCTGGTAGAACAAATAAAATTATAAAAGCTGAAATAAAATTCCATTTCTGAAAATAGAATCATAGAATAGAATAGAATCATGCTGGCACCCGAGAACTGTAGAATGCCTATCGAAGTAGTCACAAGCGTGCTGCTTGATAATCTTTTGAAGAGACATGTAGAGACATGAATCTTTTGAAGAGACATGCTCAGTAGAGACATGTTTTTATTTCCCACATTCTCCAGTATATCAGTAGATTCCAGGGAAACCAAATTTCTGGAAGGCAGAGCTCACTAGAGATTATCAATGGATGGTGCTAGATACCTGAAAGAACATCTCAATATTATTTTTGTAAGAGGCTAATTACTGTACAGTATATGATTAAACAGGAAAAAAAGGGGAGGAGAAAAGAGGAATGAACAAATTTCACATCCACCTTAAACTTACTGAATGCTATCTCAGAATGGTGTGGATGGTGCTAAGAAGATATGTTTCTTGGCTTTGTTGTGAGTTTTGTGTGGCACTGAGCCTGAGTGATATTTTTTAGAGCCGGACTAAGTGAAGAGGTCATCTATATGTTTATGTCTTTTGGGGAAAAAAACAAACAAACAAACAGTGCTTCCTCTACATATTTGATGCTGGAAGGACGCTCAAATTTTGTCTCCTTGCAAATGATGTATTCTACATTAAAATGGTTTATTTTTAATGAGAGAACACTCTGATGTTATTCAGGTATTTAGGATAATATTGTGGTATGGATTTGTTGGAAAGTTAATGAAACAAATATGATGAAACTGGGTTTAAGTAGAGAGTCTTTATCCATGCCTCCATGTTCTCCCTTCTTTTAGATAATGCAATCATGACTTGAGTTTCTCTGAGAAAGTGAATGTAACTGTTTTGAACCAACTGGTTTGGGGCTGTAATCATGTGGTCCTCAGGTAGTTATCTCCATGTTCAGAGGTTAATTTAGATTTTCTCCTTAGAAGGGGACAGATGCTCCTAAAGGGAGGAGATTGAACCTCCCTGTCCCAGTGGTTTGTGGGTGGTTACCCACACTTGCTTCATAAAGAAGAGACGATGTCCAACTCAGTTTTGTTGGAAACAACATGCAGTAGTTATCCCAGATTTTAAGTACAGAACCTTACCAAACCTTACTGGAGATTATAGGAGATAGACCCAAGACCTTTGGTATCCGAAGCATCTCTTCTTCCTCTGTGTATAACCCTTCCGGCAAATTGTTATTCTGTACCGTGGGGTCTTAGCTATCCTGTCTCTGCTATTGACCTTTTATCATTAATCTGAATAATTTTCATCTTAAACCACATACTCAAATAGTGATAAAAGCAAACACCAATGTGTTATCTGAATTTGTTTAGTAGGGATGGGGGAGAAATTAGTTCAGTTCCTATGAAACCTGCAAATGGTTTCCTCAAATTACCCCTTATCATTTTCCTATATCCTATAAAAGTTTTATTTATCATTATCCATATGATTTAGAGAAAAACAATGTTAATAGGTCCTTATGAAAACATGATCCAGGTGGTTTTCTTCCGCTCTCTAGTCCCCAAATTCAGTGGATACAGGCTGTCTCAGAATGATGACATTTCCAAATGTCAGCCAATTAATGAAACTTTCGTGGGTTGGAACAGGGAGCAGACACTTAAACAGCTCAGACATACTGCTGAATATTATGCAAAGTAATTCAGTTCAGCCATTCTTTCAAAATCTGTGCAAATCAATATTTCCTTCAATTCCTCATTATGTATACCTTGTTCCTTTTTGGACCATCAAGCAATCGTGTCTCCACAAATTACTGTCATTGTTTTAGGAAGGAACAAGATGACAAATGGAACATTTATCACTGAATTCATTCTTCTGGGATTTTCTGCATTTCATCAACTGAACAGGGGATTTTATAGTCTTCTGCTACTTATGTACCTTGTTTCACTTATGGGACATTCCTTAATAATCATAGTTGTTTCCATGGAACCCAGGCTCCATACTCCAATGTACTTCTTCCTCCTCAATTTCTCCATGGCTGAGATTTGCTCCACAGCAGCAGAGGTACCAAAGATGCTGCTCAATAGCTTCTCTGGCGAAGTCACCATCTGCTTCGCATGCTGCATGGCCCAAGGTTTCATTGTCTTCACAATGGGAGCTGTGGAGTTCATCACCCTCACCGTCATGTCTTTCGACCGCTACGTAGCCATCTGCAAGCCTTTACATTATCAAACCATTATGACTCGGGGAGTCTGTCTCAGTCTGTCCTTGCTGGCTTGGATTGGTGCATTTGGACTAATACTGCCTCAATCGTTAGTAGTGTGGTCATACCCGTACTGTGGACGCAATGTCATTGACCACTTCTTTTGTGATGTTGGTCCAGTTTTGCAGTTGGCTTGTGCTGACACAACTGTGATTGAATTTGTAGGTCTCATCTATGGCGCTGCTATCATGTGGGGTTCCTTTGGGTTTTCACTGATTTCATATCTGCGCATTATATTCACTATAATTCAGATCCCTTCTGCCACCGGACGGTCCAAAGCCTTTTTCACCTGTGCCTCCCATCTCACTGTTGTAAGCATTTTTTATATAATACTTATGTTTATGTACTTGAGGCCTTCAACCCATGGGGACATCCAGCTTAATAAAATGTTGTCTCTTTTACGCACAAGTTTCATACCCATGTTAAACCCTTTCATCTACACAATCCGGAACAGTGACTTCAAAACAGCTCTATGGAAAGCAGTAACAAAGACAAAGATGAGTTTCTAAGATGGTGCATGATTCATTAGAAATCTTGCATTGCCACAACTTCTTCCCCTAAACAGAATTGCATTCCTTTCTTGTCTGTCTGCTGTAATGTAACTCAATGGTGTGTCATCTATTTGGTGTCAATGATCTTGTGTTTGCATGTATGAATGCTCCACGAGCTGTGTTATAACTAACAGAAATATCTTGCAAATGATAATGCATTGCTTTATATATGCATGTCTGCAGAGGTTCATGTTTTTATATCTATCTACCTACCTACCTACCTTCCTACCTACAGTATATCTACCTTTTATGCATTGCACATCCCTAGAGCTACAAGTGGGGAAGGAGGTGTTATTCTCTTATTAAAGGAACATAGAACAGGCAACTATTTGTTCCATACATAACCAACAAGCCTTAGTTCTCCAAGTTCCTATCCCTAAAGTTGATACCTAAGTAGGGATGAAACATCTGCCAATGAAAGCCCAGCTCCAATTCCTACAACCCAGTATTCCAACCCTCAGCTCTCTTTTCTCCAATCATTCTAGCTCTCCTTTCTCTTGGTGAGGAGCACTCTGCTAGTTTGTAGTGATCAGCTTTTGGGGAGACTTGTACCACATATCGTGAAATCATGTGTGCTCCCCGGTTCAGTCTGGTTCTGCATGTGGAATGCCGCCCAACGGCCCTGTTTAAGATCACTCGATCCCTTTTGGGGAAGGTGGGTTCAGCAACCCACCTACAGGGCTGTGCAGAGGAATTTGCTGAGCATCTGCAGAACAAAATCACTCAGATCCGCTCCAAGTTGGACTCCAGGCGTGAGGCGTGGTCTGGAGAGATACCAGGGGAACAGGCTTACCCAGTTATCTGGGAGTAGTTTGATCCTGTTGGACCTGAGGAAGTGGAGAGGATCCTACGGACAGTAAATGCCACCGCATGCCATTGAGACCCATGTCCATCCTGGCTGGTAAAAGCAGGCCGGGAGGTCACATGTGGTTGGGTCCATGCGATGGTTAATACCTTGGGAGGGGGGGTGTTTCCGGCAGACATTAAAGAGGCATTGGTACACCCCTCCTCAAGAAGCCATCACTGGACCCTACTGTTCTGGACAATCTTTGTCCAGTCTCCCATCTCCCCTTTCTGGGGAAGGTGGTTGAGAAAGTGGTGGCTTTGCAGCTCCAGAGGGTCCTGGAGGAAACGGATTATCTAGACCCCTTTCAGTCAGGTTTCAGGCCTGTTTATGGGATGGAAACAGCATTGGTCGCAGTTATGGATGATCTCTGGCAGGAGCGGGATGGAGGCAGTGCATCCATCCTCGTTCTCCTTGATCTCTCAGCGGCTTTCAATACCATTGACCATGGTATCCTTTTGGGGCAGCTCAGGGAGTTGGGGGTGGGCAGGAGGTGAACCAGTCTTATGCTGGTTCACCTCCTTCCTCCAGGGCCGATCCCCATCGGTGTTGATAGGGGAGGAGAGATCAGCCCCGTGGCCCCTTCTTTGTGGGGTGCCACAGGGATCAGTACTCTCCCCTCTCCTTTTTAACATCTACATGAAACCGCTGGGCGAGATCATCCATCACCATGGGATGAGGTATCATCAGTATGCTTATGATACTTAATTGTATATCTCCATCCCGGGTGACATAAGTGATGCCGTGACCACCCTCTCCAAGTGTCTGGAGGCTGTGGGGGCCTGGATGGGGAACAACAGGCTTCAACTGAACCCTGGTAAGACCGAGTGGCTGTGGGTTAATGGTTCTTCTGTATCCGGGACATTAACATCTCTGGTTCTGAATGGGGTTGCACTGCCCCAGACAGACCCGGTGCGTAACTTTGGGGTCCTCCTGGACTCACGGCTCCTGCTCAAAGAGTAGGTGGCAGCCATGGCCAGGAGAGCCTTTGTGCAGCTACGTGCTGTGCACCAGTTACACCCCTTCCTGGACCAGGAGGCCCTTCGAACAGTTACTCATGCCCTTGTTATCTCTCAGATAGACTATTGCAATGAGCTCTACATGGGGCTACATGGGGATCCTTGATACATGCTCAGTTTTAATTTGAATACATTCCCTTGCACTGGGGAATCATACTAAATATATTGTAATAATTGCATAGATAACAAGATTTCAATAAAGATTGTTCTTTCTTGCCAGTCATATGTCAGGGAATATATAATGGAAGTATTTCATAAGTCAGAAGAGGGCCCAACCTGTAGGGTTATAGAAGGTTAAGGTAAATGGTTGTTTTAATGCCCATGGCAGCAATGTTGCAATAGGCAGGTACCACCCTTATTCATGTATTTAACCAAATTCCATAACAATCTCACCATTCCAAATGAGTCCCTTAGCCCAAAAAGATTGCTTAAGCCAAAGCAAAGATCATTTATGAACATTGGACAAGCTGGTGGCAGCTAATGAGATCTAAATCTAATGTGCCCAAAGTGTTCCATTACTGACCTAAAATTACATTGTTAGAGAATTCAGACTGAAATCTGACCTTGATACACATAAGTGCTGATCTGTTGATCTGTTGATGAACAGGAACTCTGAAGATAGGAGATCATAGTTGGTACCCCACCTCATCCCCTCACACACACACACACCCCACACAGTCTGAAAGGTCAATGCTTATCTACAGAAAGCTTTTTGAGTTTAGGTGTTGGAGTCATCCTGAAAATAATAGTAGGAAAAGGGGCATTTCAGGGACATGATAGATGAAATATAAATTCTGATTCCACTATTGTGCTTTATGACAAACTATGGACATGCAACTTCCATTAGTATCTACCTTTCTCTACATCTCATGGAAAATGAGTGGATTTGTATTTGTATAATGGGGGCAGCTTCCTTTATATCTCCATACACAGTCAGATCCTCCAGAACAGATGTTAGGTTTCATCAGGATCAGAGAAAGGTAGGTAGGTAGGTAGGTAGGTAGGTAGGTAGGTAGGTAGATGACAGATGACAGTTGGCAGACGATAGATGACAGACGATAGATGACAGATGGCAGGTGGCAGGTGGCAAATGGCAAATGACAGATGACAGATGACAGATGGCAAATGGCAAATGACAGATGACAGATGACAGATGGCAAATGGCAGATGGCAGATGGCAGATGGCAGATGGCAGATGACAGATGACAGATGGCAAATGGCAGATGGCAGATGGCAAATGGCAAATGACAGATGACAGATGACAGATGGCAAATGGCAGATGGCAGATGGCAGATGGCAAATGGCAAATGACAGATGACAGATGACAGATGGCAAATGGCAGATGGCAGATGGCAGATGGCAAATGGCAAATGACAGATGACAGATGACAGATGGCAAATGGCAGATGGCAGATGGCAGATGGCAGATGGCAAATGGCAGATGGCAGATGGCAGATGGCAAATAGCAAATGACAGATGACAGATGACAGATGACAGATGACAGATAGGTGTTAATAGGTGATGATAGGTGATAATAGGTGATAGATATCTCTTAAGGGATGCCATCACACCAGGAGAAATTCACCATTTTCTGCAAACCCATCATAGCTGGTGCAAAAGCCCTCATTGCCAATGACTTGGAAATCAGATATTTTAAATAACGTCTCCGTGGTTATACAAATGGGGGTTTCTCCCTGAGGGCAAGGATATTTGGTGCGAATGCGGCAATATTCAAACAACGACCCCTCTTTTACAGTGCCCTTTGGGACTGACATGCACACAGAGTGACGCACTGGTCGGAAACACCTCTGCCATCAATGTGGCCCAATATTGGGCTAGAGCTATATAAATTTTATATTTTTATTAAATGTTTTTAACTTTTTAACTTTTAATTAATACTTCCCCCTTTTCTATTTCCTGCATTTCTGACACGAAAAAACAGGAGTGGTTATACAAAATGTGAGATATTGCCAGTTGATAAAAGTCAAGTATTTCATAAGAGGTAATCATGAGAATCAAATAAATAATATTATAGGAAGGCTGTTAATGCAAAGTAATACAAAGAATAGAATATCTACAAAAATGATGTAATGGTCTGCCAGAAAAATTATCACACACACCCCCACAACAATTTGGATAATTAAATGTTTATTTTTCTAGGTGCGCTTTCATACTTTTCTTTAAAAAAAGAAAAAAAGCCTGTTATTTTAGTAGAGAAATATATCAATATATATTTATATTCTGAATATGTCTGTGTGCATACACAGAAGGATACTGACAGGCACAAACACAAATGGATATGTATTTCAATAACTTAGTCCATAAACTTTCCAAGATTAATTAGTTTTCTTAGATTGGCCCATGGAGATCTATATGGCACTCAGGGGCCTCCTAGGAAATCCTTCAAGCATCAACAAGAAAGTCCTAAGGAAAAAAAACACACACAAAAGAACAAAAACAGAATCTTGCCAAAATGTAATGAACAAAATTCATATCCCCATTACTTCTACTGAAAGTGATCTCAGAATTGGTGTGAAAGTGCTAAAAAGGTATGTTCTTTGGCTTGGTTTTCAATACACTGAGACATTTGTATGGCACTGAATCTGAGTGATGACTTTTAAAGCTGGACTTGGAGAAGACATATGTGAATATTGCTGCATTTTTGCTCCAAGACCATTTTGTCAACATATCTGATGCTTTGTATTCATTGAAATGAAGTACTCTGTGTGCAAATGATTTATTTTTTAATGAAGACACATTCAAATGTTTTTAAGCTACTGGGGCAAAGTTTCTGTTGTGGAGTTGTTGGAACCTTAATGAAGCAAAACTGATGAAATTGGGTTTAGCAGACATTTTTCCTCTATGTTCTTCCTTCTTTTTAGTAATGCAATCATTAGCCATTTTGAGTTTCTCTGAAGAAATAATCATAACTCATTTCAACAAATTGGTTTGGGATGCAACCTTCTTGCCCTCAGGCAGGTATTCCCATATTCACAGGATACTTTAGGCTTTCATCCTAGTGGACAAATACTGGGGGTGGGGCTGAACCTTCCCATTCCAGCTGCTGTTGGAAGACCACCTACACTTGCCTAGGACAGTTTCCTCAAGAATCAGTGACATCCACCACAATGCTGTTGAAGATAACTAGCATCTGTTTTCTTGGATATTATGTACAGGTTCTTTCTAATCCTTCTGCTGGATTTCAGAAGATGATCCAACACCTTTGTCACCCAGGCTATTCCTTATTTATTCTTCTGTCCCAACTATTCCCACAGTTACTAAGTTCCAGAGCTTTTGGAAAGTTTGTTTTCATAAGAGGGACTTCATGACCTTCAAATCATGATTATCTGGCATTAGATCTTCATGGTCATCTGCATTCTCTGGAGTTTCCAATATTAAGTTGCATGATGTTCATTTTAAAGTTCACACTTAAGACCAGACATACTTTTCTCATAAAATGCAAAACATGGAATGTAATTGTTTTTCCCATAGGTTTAAGGAAGAAATTAATGTGGTTCTCATCAAACTGCAAATAAATGTCTACAGGTATGCCCCCAAATCCTTCTAGATTTCATTGCTCTGATTTTCATTTTTTGACAGAATTTTCTCTCTGTCTCTGTCTCTCATCTCCATCTCCATCATCATCATCATCATCATCATCATCATCATCATCATCATCATCTCTCAGTTGTATATTTTCCAATCATTTATTGAGTTTTCAACACTACAGTCTTTACTTTTACAAGAAGTTCCATTAAAAATCTAGGCACAACGGTGCAAGCTGTTTCTCAACCATGCTGATGCAAGTTTGATGTAATGCTGTAAGTTTGTCAGTTTTATTTTTTTCCCCTACATTAGATTTAGAAACAAACCAAATGCAACTTTATAATGTTTCAACCTGCTCTGAAGGAAAAGGTAAATTTTAAGACAATGTAGAAAGTAAAAATAAAACGAAACAAAACAATTTCTCACCTCGCTGCATGTCCCAAATTTTGGGGATGCAGAGGTCTCAGGTGAGTAATGCTTCCAAATCATCTAATAATTAACTCCAGTAATCAATAAATAATGTGAGGGAAAGAAATTAAACAGTTCAGCAATCCAGCTGTGTTGCACCATTTACCTTAGGTCAGCCAAATAATCTTATTTCCCTATGTTATTGCCATTCTTTTAGAAAAAAAAAAAAGGATGATGTCAAATGCTACAGTTTTAAATGAATTTATTCTTCTCGGATTTTCTGATTATGGATTGAGCATGGCATTTTATATTGTCCTACTACTGATGTACCTTCTGTCAATTATGGGACACTCCTTAATAATCATAGTGGTTTCCGTAGAACCCCTGCTCCATACTCCAATGTACTTCTTCCTCCTCAACTTCTCCATGGCTGAGATTTGTTCCACAACAGCAGAGATACCAAAGATGGTGGTCAATAGCTTCTCTGGCAAAAACACCATCTGCCTGGCATGTTGCCTGGCTCAAGGATTCATGGTCTTCACAACCGTGGGTGTCCAATTCATCACCCTCACTATCATGTCTTTTGACCGCTACATAGCCATTTGCAAGCCTTTACATTATCAAACCATTATGACCAATGGACTGTGTCGCAATCTGTCTTTGTTAGCCTGGCTGGGTGCATTTGGACTAATATTTCCTCAGTCTGTAGTGCTGTGGACTTTCCCATACTGTGGAAATAATATCATTGACCACTTTTTTTGTGACGTTGGTCCAGTCTTGCAACTAGCTTGTGTGGATACCACTTTGATTGAGTTAGTAGGGACCATATATGGAGTCACTATCATGTGGGGGTCCTTTGGGTTTTCACTGATTTCATATATGCGCATCATAAGCACCATAATTCAGATCCCTTCTGCCACCGGACGGTCCAAAGCCTTTTTCACCTGTGCCTCCCACCTCACAGTTGTAACCATTTTTTACACAGCGGATATGTTTATGTACCTGAGGCCTTCAACTCAGGGTGATCCCCAGCTCAACAAAGTGGTATCTCTTGTGCGCACAAGTTTCATACCCATGTTAAACCCTTTCATCTACACCATCCGGAACAGTGACTTCAAAGCAGCTCTGTGGAAAGCAGTAACCAAAAAGAAGGTGAGTTTTTAAGATGGTGTAGATGAGCCTTTAAAAATCTTGCATTCCCACCATTTCTAAACAGAACTGACAATATTTGAATGAAGATTGAAGACCAAAGACTGAAAATTGAAGATTTGGAGTTCCTTACTCCTCTGTTTGCTGGTTATAACTCAGCGGTCGGTTACTGTTTTGATATCAATGAACTTCTCTACGAATTTATGAATCCTCTGTTGTTATGTTAAGCCAAACCTCAACACTTTGCATGTAATAATATATTGGATGAGAAGGTCTCTGTCTATCTATCTATCTACTGTATCTATCTGTCATCCATCCATCCATCCATCCTCAACTACTATGTGGAGTTCCTTTGGGTTTTCATTTATTTCATATGTGTAACTTATAGACACCAGAATTCAGACCTTCCCTTCTGCCTTCACATCCAAAGCCTTTTTCACCTGTGTCTCCTGTCTCAGTGTTGTTAACATGTTTATACAGTAACTGTATTTATGTACTTGAAGCCTTCAACTCATGGTGACTTCCAACTAAATAAAATGGGATCTCTTGTGTGTCCAAGTCTCATACCCATGTTAACCCCTTTTATATATACAATACGAAACAATGACTTCAAAAGAGCTTTATGGAAAGCAGTAACAAAAACAAAGACGAATTTCTAAGGTGGTGTGTGGCTGTTTAAAAATTGTCCATACCCACAACTTCTTATTCTAACCAAAACTCACCATAAGCTTTGGGTTCTTTACTATATTTCCTTTGTTAAGCAATAACACCTGTCCATCCTGTTAGACTTCTGGGATGCATGTCTACAATGCATTAAAAATGGGTGAGCTACTTCAGGCATGCATGTATAAAGCAACATGTAATCACATGGAACATATATGTGTTAGTCAAAACACAGCTGATGGAGTATTCATAACTCAGTATACAAGTTCATTGATACCAAACAGATGACCAACCACTGAGTTATATTACAACAGACAGAGGAGTAAAGAATTGGTGCATTTTGCCAATTTTGTTCTTTTTATAGCTCCAACAGTTTCAAAGGTGGTTATGGGACTATTCTATATTAAGAAAATGATATGAAAGATTCAGGAAGGAGATGTAGAAGTTTTGGATGATAAAAAGATTTAAAAAGCATTTCATTTTTTTAAAAAAAATTGTATAAAAAACAAGAAGTCTCCTCAGAAAAGTTAAATGAATATTTGAAAAGACAAGATTTAACTAAACTTACACAGTCACAGAAATTAATATTGAATGTTAATAGGTCCTTATATTCTAGAGGTGATGGACTTGTCCCTGGGGGAGCTGGGGGTGTCAACGACTGACAGGAAGCTCTGGCATGGGCTGGTCCATGAAGTCACGAAGAGTCGGAAGCGACTAAACGAATAAACAACAACAACAATAGGTCCTTATGAAAACATGATCCAGGTGGTTTTCTTCCGCTCTCTAGTCCCCAAATTCAGTGGATACAGGCTGTCTCAGAATGATGACATTTCCAAATGTCAGCCAATTAATGAAACTTTTGTGGGTTGGAACAGGGAGCAGACACTTAAACAGCTCAGACATACTGCTGAATATTATGCAAAGTAATTCAGTTCAGCCATTATTTCAAAATCTGTGCAAATCAATCTTTGCTTCAATCCATCATTATTTAAACCTTGTTCCTTTTTGGACCATCAAGCAATCGTGTTTCCATAAATTACTGTCATTGTTTTAGGAAAGAACAAGATGACCAATGCTACATTTATCACTGAATTCATTCTTCTGGGATTTTCTGCATTTCATCAACTGAACATGGGGTTTTATGCTCTTCTGTTTTTGATATACCTTCTGACACTTATGGGACATTCCTTAATAATCATAGTTGTTTCAATGGAACCCAGGCTCCATACTCCAATGTACTTCTTCCTCGTCAACTTCTCTGTGGTTCAGATTTGTTCCACAACAACACAGATACCAAAGATGCTGGTCAATAGCTTCTCTGGCGAAGTCACCATCTGCTTCGCATGCTGCATGGCCCAAGGTTTCATTGTCTTCACAATGGGAGCTGTGGAGTTCATCACCCTCACCGTCATGTCTTTCAACCGCTACGTAGCCATCTGCAAGCCTTTACATTATCAAACCATTATGACTCGGGGAGTCTGTCTCAATCTGTCCTTGCTGGCTTGGATTGGTGCATTTGGACTAATACTGCCTCAATCGTTAGTAGTGTGGTCATACCCGTACTGTGGACGCAATGTCATTGACCACTTCTTTTGTGATGTTGGTCCAGTTTTGCAGTTGGCTTGTGCTGACACAACTGTGATTGAATTTGTAGGTCTCATCTATGGCGCTGCTATCATGTGGGGTTCCTTTGGGTTTTCACTGATTTCATATCTGCACATTATATTCACTATAATTCAGATCCCTTCTGCCACCGGACGGTCCAAAGCCTTTTTCACCTGTGCCTCCCATCTCACTGTTGTAAGCATTTTTTATATAATACTTATGTTTATGTACTTGAGGCCTTCAACCCATGGGGACATCCAGCTTAATAAAATGTTGTCTCTTTCACACGCAAGTTTCATACCCATGTTAAACCCTTTCATCTACACAATCCGGAACAGTGAATTCAAATCAGGTCTATGGAAAGCTGTAACACAAACAAAGATGAGTTTCTAAGACTCATGAAAAATGAGTGACTCATTAAAAATCTTGCATTCTCCCAACTTCTTCCCCTAAACAGAATCGCATTCCTTTCTTGTCTGTCTCCAGTGGTGGGTCATGTTTGGTGTCAATGAACGTCTATATGCATGTATGAATGCTCCACGAGCTGTGTTATAACTAACAGAAATATCTTGCAAATGATAATGCATTGCTTTATATATGCATGTCTGCAGAGGTTCATGTTTTTATATCTATCTACCTACCTACCTACCTACCTACCTTCCTACCTACAGTATATCTACCTTTTATGCATTGCACATCCCTAGAGCTACAGGTGGGGAAGGGGGTGTTATTCTCTTATTAATGGAATGTAGAACAGGCAACGATTTGTTCCATACTTAACCAACAAACCTTAGTTCTCCAAGATCCTATCCCTAAAGTTGATACCTAAGTAGGGATGAAACATCTGCCAATGAAAGCCCAGCTCCAGGAATTCCTACAACCCAGTATTCCAACCCTCAGCTCTGTGTCTTTTCTACAATCATTCTAGCTCTCCTTTCTCTTGGTGAGGAGCACTCTGCTAGTTTGTAGTGATCAGCTTTTGGGGAGACTTGTACCACATATCGTGAAATGATGCGTGCTCCCCGGTTCAGTCTCGTTCTGCACGTGGCATAGAAGAGGACACTTTTCTGCATTTTTCCTTAGAGTTTTAAATGTCTTCAGTTGGCCTTCAGGTTGGTCTGGTCTATTATTTGTTCATGTTTTCCTTCCTTTCTGTTCTTCAAAAGTCTTGGCTCAGAAGCAGCCAGTACTCCAAACTGGACTTCAGTGAGGTACTTGTTATAGTTTTCTGGAAAGCATTTGGCCCAAGAGGACAGAAAAAACAAACACACCAGGCATTTCTATAAAAATAAGTATATTTACAGAGAGCATAAAAACACAAATAGTTGCATATCCAGATATCCTGGATAGGCACAAAAGCTTTATAAGCTCATAGACACACACACGCAGAGCTGAGTAGGATTGGAAGGGAAGGCAGCAAAAAGGAAACTGAAGCAAGTCCAGGCAAGCTTCCTCTAGGCAAATCAGGAGCTTTATGGTCATTCTTTTCACACCCAAAACTGAGGAAACTTAAGTCTGACCTTCTCACCATGCCAGAGTGATTTGTTACCATAGTAACTTAATTCTTGTAGCAGAAAACAATATACCAACAGTACTTTCCTGATTCATACTTTTGCACAGAGTTATCCATAGCCACAGCCACTGGCTTCAAAATGGCGGGTACAAGCAGGCAACCAAAGTCCTGCTCCTTTTGTGTTTCTGTGTGTGTGTGTGGGTGTGTGTGTTTGTGTGCATGCAATGCAGTTGACACCTTTTAAAAAAGGGTGCTTTGATCACCCAGGTGTGCCTGCCGTTTTGAAGCTAGTGACATCACTGCAAATGCCCCTGGTTCTGAATTCTCCAAGGTTAATATTTGGCTTGGTTTGTGATTGAATCAAGATGTTATAATTCAAGCCCACGAGTTCCCTTACCTGGATTACCACCCCCAGGATTCCTCAGGCCTACCTTTCTCCTTTCAACCTGGCCAACCTTCCTCTCTGAGTTTTAAATATACAGTAGCTTGTTCCCCCACCTCCCCCACCCCCCAGCAGATAGTTGAGGCAGATAGTTAAGCTGCTATTTTCCATTTTGGACTGGGGAAAATGTCCCTCATTTCTCAGGAATCTGGATGGGCCTGAAAAACAAGTGCATCTGTTTCTTTGATTATTTACAGCTAGTCTTTATGCAGCTTCAATCATTTGGACTAAGAGAAGCCACAAAATACAACAACAACAACAAAAGAGATAAAATAATCATTGCACTGGGGCGTTTCAGGAACCATTCTCTTGCAAGCATGCCTTCAGTATATGGACAAACGTTCATCGGCTCATCAAAACAATTAACAGGCCTCTAGCTGGATTTGGGGCATCACTTTGGGAATTTAATTGGGCAATCTAATTGAAAGGGAGATTCAATCCAATCACCTTCAGACTGAATTGTCCAATCAAAGCTTCCTCCAGTCCTAATGGAGAATCCAATGGCTGAAGCCCTGAGATATCTGGGCCTTCATGGGCTTCTCTTGACGGGGCAAACTGAAGGAAGGAAAAGCAGATCTTCCTCCTCTTGTGCTTCCCTTCCTTGGTTCCACCCCTTTGCAACCTGCAGAAGGCACTGGAACTCAATGAGGGAATAAATGGTTGAACTGAAGATAAGCCAAGCTGAGGATAAAAAGTTTGTTTGTTTGTTTATTTATTTATTTATTTATTTATTTATTTACCTATCTTATCTAATTTGTCCCTGCCCATCTCCTCCCATTGGGGGACTCTGGTTGGTTTACGAAATTCGATTAAAAACAACAGCCACAAAATACACAGTATAAAAATACAATAATAAATAATATAAATAAAGGTAAAGATAAAAAGATAAAAAGTCCTAGAAATAAAGCTAAATAGGTAAATAGCTTTGTCCCTCTAGCCAGCCACAGCCATGCACTCAAAGGAACTCCCACATACTTCTTATCTGTAACCTGGAAGTACCAAAACGATTTTTAACCTGGTAGGATATAAGGGAATGGCCTCGTGTGGCGCAGAGTGGTAGGCATCAGTATTGCAACCAAAACTCTCCCCATGACCTGAGTTCGATCCCAGAGGAAGCTGGATTCTCAGGTAGCCCGCTCAGGTCGACTCAGCCTTCCATCATTCTGAGGTCGGTCAAATGAGTACCCAGCTAGCTGGGGAAGGTGACAACTGGGGAAGGCAATGGCAAACCACCCTGCTAGAATCTGCCAAGAAAACATCGCAAAAGCATCATCCCTCCAAAGGGTCAGACGTGACTCAGGGCTTGCACAGGGGACCTTTCATACAGGACATAGGGAGCAAACCACTGAGTTTTCATCTCAGCATGACTGGTGAAGCAAATGTGTGGCAAGAATATCTCCTTTTTGAACCCAGTGCAAAAAGAAGCAAATTTACAGAGCATGTGCCTCACTCAAACAAGGAAGTGAAACTAAGCCATGGAATGAGGAGGGGAAAACCCATGAACAAGAGGTCTTGAGCAAGATACGTTGGGTCTCCTTCAAGATATTGTGCGACAACTGTCCCAAATTTGGTCACTGTGTCGCTTGCACAATAGTAGGTGGCAGTATCTCCTACTTTTAGACCATCTATCCTTAGCTGTGCTGTTGAAGCACGAGTGGAAGGAGTTACACGGCCCTTAAATTCGTTGGCAGTGTATGTGTCAAATCCAGTCCTGAAGGATGTGATAAAGACCAGCTTTCCCCCCCTAGATTGACGACACCAGCTCATATGGTGGTCATTGATATTATATCCTGACACCTGGCAAGTCAGAGTAATGGAGGTCCCTGGTAATGCAGATGCTTCAGGAGGCTGGGTCAAAGTGACAGTGGCCGATTCACCTGCTGACGAAAGGAACAACATAAGCCCATTGAAATATAATACAAAATGCAGAAATGTAGCTCCAGTATCACTTCCTTTCTGAATTCCTATTCTGTCCATGTGCTACATCCTCAGTCTAGGATTCTAGAAGAATCTCACTGATGACTATTTCCAAACCTTGGCATCTTCCAGAGGTGAGGATTTCAGGTCCCAGAAGTCCCAAGGGAGTGTGGCCATTGATGAAAATTCTGGGAGTTGAGGTTTATACAGCGAGAAGTTGTCAAGGTTGGATAACAGGACCATTGAGAATTTTCTGTATTAAATTTACCTAGCAGCAGGTCTATATGGGAAAAGATATTTAGGTCAAGAAAAGGAAAAAGGTCTTGCATAATAACAGGAGGCCTTAGATTTGGAGAAGCAAAATGGACACTTAAATTTCATTCTAAGGTGCTGAAGAACTACAGATAGAAGATGAGACCCTTGTTGTATTTTTAATTTTGGTTTCACTGTTTTCTTCATTACCGAGGACTCATAATATTTACTGGGAATTTTATTAACTGACAAAGTGAGCTTGCAAAAAACAGCAGCAAAAAAACAACAACCCCCAAAACAAAATGTTATTACTCACCAGCCAAGAAGAGCAAAGAAGCAAAGCTAATATAATTGAAGTATTTCATAATGTCAGGTGGATCTTTCCTTTGAACTCACGGACTTAGTGTCAGCTGTTTGAACTACTGGAAGGTTTCACAGTTAATTCCTATGTAATCCATGACATGCAAATTAGTTTTCATTTCAGAAATGTTCATTTGAATTCTACCTCCATCCCTCTACTTATAGAGAAGTGTCAGCTCTATTCCTCAGATCAGTGGGGAAACAAAGACTTCCTGATGTTATTTCTTGGTGGGGAAGATAGCTATCACCTTCCCCCATTCCTTGTATATTCCATGTCCCAAGTTTTCAGCTGGTTCAGCCTTCATATTTTATACTTATATGTGGATATGCAAAATGTAAACTAAACCAAGTCTTTTTAAGAAGAAAGAATAAAGTATGTATACAAGGAGATGAGAAATGCATCTTGGATAGGTGAGCGGAGCACGGGGAAAAAGTTTTGTGTGTACCACAATCAGTGCTTGGGACTTCAGAGTGGACCACTTTTTTCATGTCCCATCTCTTTATTTCTTTCAAACTGTGTTTGGCCTCTGAGCACAAGAGACATTTATAATTAAACACAATTTATAATTAAAGAAAAGCTGGACGTCTACAACTTATGCCCATTGATTCTGGCTCTGTGGTAATGGAAAATACTTCCTGACTATTTCTCCTGACTCTGCGTATGGTCTGACTAGTCCAGAGTAGAGAGGAGTAAGCACTTCACACATAGTAATCGCATGATGACATCACCAGAACAATGGTGTATGGGATGCAGAGTTTTCTCACACCTTTCTTTTGGTGTTTGTGAAGATAACACACACACATACACACAACCAAAAGGTAATGTAACACTACCATTTGGGGGTCTTTTGTTGCTTCTATAAAGGGCTTGGGAAGTTATACGGAGCCCAGAGGCTAGGCGTTATCCTCCCCATTGTACGAAATGCTTAAACAATAGTCTGGTAGTAGCACGCCAGGGGGAAAAGAAAACTTGTATCCCAGAGTTTTGATACCAAAATTGAAATAACTTGGTACCTTACACCACTCCCCACACTTCAAAAAAAATATTTATTTTACAGATCATTTGTACAGAAGGGGGTGCCTTCACAATGGATAAACCCTCCTCTGATGGGATTTAGGTTTATGGAGCTTGTGATCGATCTAGGCCAAACGGATGGTGGACCAACTGAAGCAGGGGGATCCAGATCAATTCCCAACACTCCGAGGCTGTGTCCTATTGTTACCTCTGGAATGCCAGCAAAAAGTCTCTTTCTTCTTTGTGTGATAAGTTTGTGTGACTCATGCAGATGGAAGGGACCTTAGAGATCCTCTAATCCTTTACTCAGTGCAAGATTCAATGTAGCATCTCTGAAAGATGATCATTCAGCCTCTGCTTGAAGACCTCTACTGAAGGAAAATTTATCACAACGTGGGCAACTTGTTTTACTAGCTGACAGCTCACGTAGTCAGGAAGCTTCTCCTCATGTCTAGCCTGATCCTGCTTTCTTGTAGTCTTAGCCCACTGCTACCTCTGGGTCAGTACAGAATAAGCTCACCCCTTGTTCTATATGACAGCCTTTCAGATATTTGAAGACTGCCATCATATCTCCCCATAGTCATATTTTCTGTAAGCTAAACCTACCCATAGCCTTTAAGCATCCCTCATAGGGCTTGGTTTGTGGACCCCTCACCATTCTGTTGGTCCTCTTCAGATATCTGACGTGGTATGAGATCCGTGAATAAGAAAGTCAAGGAACCCAAAAGGTACTGAAATAATCAATTGTTTCATCGCCAATGTCAGCTCATTTCGTGGATGAATGGATTTGGTTTATAATCCATTTTTTTTTAAAGGGATAACCTATTAGCAATTGTTGAAGAAAGAAGGTCAGTTTTTCAGACTTACATATTCAAGGTCAAGTAGCAGCAGAGATAAAATCCACCTAGAATGTGGGTTGGTTTCTTTGGCCTACCTTAGTTTCAACATTCTCCTTTCATGCCCTGGGGTGTGTGTGTGTGTGTGTGCGCACACACACAGACACACACACACATACACACACATGCTTATTTCTGCAAGTCTCAACCTTTCCATTCCAAAGTACATTGTCATGAAATGGGAAAGACTATGTTCATGTTCTTCCATAGTGCTTTAATTTTAATAGAATGCTATAATACGTGATTTGAATATGCAGGAAATTGACCTGAAATCTATTCCTCTTGACAGATAATATTTGGCTTTTGTTCTTATTAAAAACACATTACATGTATATATCTCTGACATCCAAGTGACATGCAATCTTCAGCTGAGGAATTCTGGATCCCCCCCAGTGAACTCTCTTCAAAGTAGGCACTGAAAGAAAGGGGACGCGGGAGGCCACCTATAGTTAAGAAATACACTGCTAAATACTTGCAGTCTCAGAATGGATCTGGAACAAAGGAAAGATCATCCTGTGTCAGTGTGCATATCCTCTTGCACAGTAACAGATAGAGGTATCTTGAGCTGTTAGAGCATCAATCCTCAGTTTGCCTGTAGAACCGCTAGTGAAAGGGATCACCCGTCCCTTATATTTATTAGCAACAATAACCAGATCCCCAGTTCTGAAGCCACCTATGTAAACAACTCCTTTTTCAGTGGATTGAGTTGACCAATGCATATGATGTCAGTTAATATCATATCCAGAAACCAAGAATTCCATTGTCACAGAAGCTCCTGGAACAGCTGTTACTGCAATTGGTTGAGTTAAAGTAATCGATTCCAAGGAACCTGCTAAAAGAAATGCAAGAGAAAAATAATGAAATAAGGCATTTTGTTTTAAATTTTAAGTTTTAAATATTTTATTTTTAATTTTCCATTCAAAATGTCTTTTCCCTATGCACCCTCATAGGGTTTGACGGTTTGGCTCATCTTTAAAAACCATCGCTGAGTTGGGGGGTGGGGGGTGTTAATTCCATATACAAGATGCTTTTCCAATAAAAAGGCTGTACTGGAAAATATTTTTGGATTGTGGGGGAAAACACACCTCCCAACATTCCTAAATAGGCCTGTATGAATGGAGTCAGTGAATCAGAAACAATGCTTGAAGCAGTTTCAATTTAGAAATAAGGGTTTTGATTGAGAAGTATGGAATGTGAATTGAGAATTTCACAGAAGTTACAATTTGTAGATTGTTTAGGATAGTTCAATTTTTTTTAAAAAAATGAAATCCAGGCAAAGGCTGAATGATTCATGAAGGATGGGTGCTAATGATAGCTATCTGCCATTCTGTCCCAAAATTATGAGCTCCAGAGGGACAAAAGAAAACATCCTTGTATATAAGTAACATTTAATACTGAAAAGGCATCCAGTTTGGGGGGTAAAAAAAAAAGTTATCTTGGGTTGTTGTGGTTCTCCTCCTTCAGAATTAGCGATGTCCCATCTCATATCTATTTGGGATAGTTTTTACCCAACACCTGTAGTTGTTACTCACCAGGAAAACATAGAAGGAGAGTGTAAATGTAAGCAAACCAATCCATTCTGTAATATTGGATCAGTATTTGCCTCTGGTTCAAGATGTTAGGGTGAAGTATTTATAGTGCCCTGATAAGTTGATCATTTGAATGTTCTCACATAATCTAGGATAAACAAAACATTTTGCATTTCAGAGATTTCCCTTCTTTTCTTGGTTCCTGGCTATCTCTATTTGATTCCAGTCAGCACTGCTTGTCCAGGAAGAAAACATAGTCTCTTTAACATTTCTACGGCAGAAGGGAAGGATTGACATTCCCATCTTACTGTTCCTGCAGGCCTTTTCTTCAGCCTATCTGAGGAGGAGGAGGAGGAGGAGGAGGAGGAGGAGGAGGAGGAGGAGGAGGAGGAATTATACCTACCAAAGTACAACTAAGCTGCAACTGCAATCTAAGAGCTTAGGTCTGAATAAACATATGTGTTTGAATCTCTTTAATCTCTAAAGTAATTAAAACTAGAAGAACAACAGTGAATGGAATAATTGCATGTGCCACAAAAGTCTTGGAGGAAAAGTAATGTTGCTTTTCACAAGCTTTGTTCAATACATACTACTACTTGTTGCATATGTCCTCTTAAATTTTACACAGTGGCTATAACAGATCACTTCAAGGACATGATTTTGCTTTCTGAGAATTTAAAGACTGCTCTTTAGCCCTACTCAACAGTGCAATGCAAACACACCTAAACAGGAATCAAGAAATGTCTTTGATACATTCATTCATTCATTCAAATACTTGTATGGCCTCACAACCACAATATAAATACATCATACCAAAAAAAAATTGAAAACAATAAAACAACAAAACTAGAAACAACAAAAACCTAGCACCGTACCCAAATTCCTTTAACACAACTCACAACAGAATGCATTGCAGTAGTCCAACCAGGACATGAGTCACCATGAGCAAGGCCTCCCAGTCCAGGCAAGGACACAATTGGCACACAAGATGGATCTGTACATTTGCTCTAATCTTCTCAGAAGCCCAAGTAAAAGGAAACAAAAAGAGACTGCTATTAGGCTGGTCAGTGGTCAGCTGTAGACTGTTATTAGGACATTGAACATGTCCATGTCTCTATCTCTCAAGTTATAGGTTTGAATATCTTCACTTGTACAATTAGTTCTAAGCTAAGGAAAAACATGCTTCCATTCTGGCTTACATTTTTGGACTCCTAGTCATTTCTGTGAATTCCAGAGATGCTATTTTGTGATTCTGGTGTATTTTGGGAACTGATGATGGATGTCATTTCCCCATTAGCAATTTAGAGCATCATTTAGGGACACCCAACTACCATTCTTCCCCAAAAAATGAAAATCGGCTTTATTTCACTTTGGTGATGGCTAGGTAATACTATGGAGATAATCCACTAATGGAGAAATGGTCATAGCCAAGTTTCATTATTTGTCCTGTGAAATGGAATGGCTTATTTTTTTTTTAAAAAAAGGCTTAACATTTTTTAAAGAAATGTATGCCAAGTGCACAATCTCAAGGTTCAGATTCCGCAAACAGATTTCTATTCCCTGTTCACCAGATGGTTTCACTAGAGAAATACCAAAAAGGAAGTTTCAATTGTGTGGTATTGTTGAAGAATTTCCTTTCTGATACGCAAGATTGAAACAGTGCCGCTTAGTTAAAACCGCAGTTTCAGTTAGACTTTTTCTCAAGAACATGGTCTAGTTTTGGGCAGCAAACTTTAAAGACTATTCAAACTGGAATAGAATCAAAGAAGGATGGTAAGGATAATTAGGAGACAAGTAATGAAATATTACAAAGAGAAACTGGAAGAACTGGGCATGTTTAGTCTTCAGAGAAGAATGCCCTACAGAAGATGGCTTGTTTTATCCTTCCAGAGTGTTGGGCATGGAGTAATGGATTTAAGTCAGGAAAGAGGAAATATTCCACTTAAATATTGGAATCCTTTAAGGGGAGATGGGTGGTGATAGAAATTGGAATAGTAATAATAATAACAACAACAACAACAACAACAATAATAATAATAATAATAATAGGAAAATCATCACAATAAAAATACTTTGATGGTAGAACCATCAGTTACTCGGAAAGGTGACAGGCTCCCTTCGCTGGATCTATTCAAGAAGGCGCTAGACATTTATACATCTGAGATGCTTTAACTTGGATTCCTATACTAAGCAGATGGCTGGACTCAGTGAATTCCATGGCCCTTCCCAATCTACCTTCCTTTTCTTCTGCATTGGCTCTTTTTACATGTATGCTTTGCAGATGTGCTTTGATTGCTGATGCCTTCAGTCATTCAGTGTGCAAAACCAATATGGCTGTTCCAAAAACAAACAAACAAAAATGTAGAACAATAATCACATACTATCTGGGGAAAAAATGTGTTTGTGTGTGCACGTACACGTAAAAGAAAAAGAAAGAGGAGATAGCTAAGCAAAACAGGGAAATTTAACCTTCTGTCATCTCTCTAGTCTAAACCAAGGATGGGGAATCTGCCTTCTTTTAGTTTTTTCTCTAAACCCTGAGATGGCTTGGCCCAAGATGCTGGAAATTATAGCCCCAAACATTGGTAGAACCACAGGTTCTTGAACTCGGCTTCAGGTTGGGTTGTATTTTAGCAAGTTGCTTATTCTGATGCCTGGGCCCTGTTAGGTAGTCTTGGCCTTCCTCTTAGAAGAAACAGTAAAGAGGTTTTTGAGTGTCTTTAACCCAAACTGTCTTGTTAATGCTTCCAAATCACTACCATGAACCTCCTAGTGTAAAATGCAGTCTGATCCTAAGTGGTTTGGTTTGGAACTTGCACAAGCAAGAAGAAATGAAAGAAGCTTGATTTTCAAGTACCATTGCTGAGCTAGGGCCCCGTAACTTTCATTTCTCTCCTTCTCTTTCTATTAGCAATAGAAAATTGCTTTCTTCCATGGGTTGAGGGAAACTTTCTCTAGTCCTGCCTTAAATGTTCTGTCTTCCATAGTGCAAGAACGCCACCAAGAGCACTGGACCTAAATAACAGCTTTGCCTCCAATAAACAAAATCCACCACTAGCTTACTGAAACCAAGACCAACCGCAGAAAGAAACAGAATAATAAATGCAGGCCAGCCAGTAATTTTGACACTTGCTGTGGTTTTGCATAAGTTATAAAGGGTAACATCTGTTTCTCATTTTCTCTTCTTAGGCTTTGCTGCCATCAAGTGGTTAATGTGCAATGTTATGAAGTATTTGTTCATTTTTCTCACCAATACAAGGACAGAGAACAAGTGGCCCTCCAGATGTCGATGAATTAAAATATTTGCTACCTTTTACTTAACTGTAGTTCGGCGACTTTTGGAGGACAACAGATACCCCAGTCCTGCTGTAATTATTAATTATGGATAGAATGACTTTACTTATACTTAGTTGGCCATTTAAGGACCTTGTGCTTGCAGTCCTATAGCAAGCTAGGCTTGGTCAACTTTTGTGGTTTAGCATGTTGTACAAACCCTGTTTGGTTAGTTTATGGTGGTTCAGGGTCCTGTGTCAACTAGCCTTGCTATTTTGACTCACACACCCCCAAAAGAAATCCATGGAATTTGAATTAAGGCGGAAGAACCTTGACTCCTTCTTAAAAATAGACGTAAAAGGAAGCAAAACTGATAGAGAGCCTTTCAAGAGAGCTGCAATGTGCACTCTTTCTATTGTCTGAATGTCATCTTGGCCATGTCATCTTAGACAGTTACATGTCGAGTTGGCAGAGCAAGAACAGTGGACAAAGAATATTGAAACTCTTGGTGGTTTATACAGAAGATCCTTCAAAGAAAAAGGAAAAAAAGGAAAAGAAAAAGAGCCAGTTTGGTCTACTGGTTAAGGCACCAGGCTAGAAACTGGGAGGCTGTGAGTTCTAGTCCAACGTTAGGCACAAAAGCCGGCTGGGTGACCTTGGGCCAGTCACTCTCTCTCAGCCCAACCCACCTCACAGGGTTGCTGTTGTAGGGAAAATAGGAGGAGGAAGGAGTATTAGGCATGATCCCTTGAGTTATTTATACAAAAATAATAAAGGCAGGAGAAAAAAATCTTAAAAAACAACATCTGTCTCTCACCATGTTGCATGTGTTTGTTCATTTCCTTAGGGCTTTAGTGCCATCGAGTGGTCAACAATGTAAATTCAAGTCTTCCTTGGGTCCAAAACCCCACAGATAAATGCTTGCAGTCCTCTGGTTAACTCCTGAGGTCCACATGGACATATCCAGGTTGTTTTCCTGGCAACAATATGGAGATAGTATGCCACTGCTTTCTTCTGGATAATTTTTTTCAGCTTTCCAGTGCAGACCACAGCCCTGGGATTTCTGAATTGTCTCCCATTCAAATGCTAATGATCTCCAGAAAGTGTAGGAAAAAGGAAACAGGCATTGCTCAAAATGCCATAACAAGCAGTACTTTAGAAGTCCAAAGTTCAGCAGCTCTGTCAGAATACTGAGGTTTCATTAATTTCCAGCTTTATTTTCTTAACTGGGTTCAAACAACATAGCACTTGTGCAGGTGATGACTTTATTTAAAAGCGTTATTGTACAAGACACACTGATCTTGGGAAGTCAATAGAAAGTCCACGTTCAGAGATAGTGTTTATTAGTTCTTTTTTTTTTAACAATATCACCTTTTTTATACTTCTTTCAACCACAAGGGGTCCTCACTGTACTTTACAGGACCACCAAGGTTTCTTGTTAAGGTAGGCAATGTTTCTTCCTCTCTAGCAGAACACAAAAATTCTCATTAACCCCTCAGAGAGATAGTTCTCATCCACCTCACTCCAGAAATAGCCTCCACACTTACTCAGCTTGGATGTTGATGCTGTTACTCTTCCCTCTGGAGGATTTAGCTTTTCTCTACCTCTGGTACACTCATGAAAATTGACTATATCTGCTGACCTAAAAAATGACAGCCAGTTTGGTGTAGTGGCAGTTGGGTTAAGGCATCAGGCTAAAAACTGGGTGACTGTGAGTTCTAGCCCTGCCTTAGACACAAAGCCAGCTGGGTGACCTTGGGCCAGTCTTTCTCTCTCACCCCTAAGAAGAAGGCAATGACTATTCCAAGCAGTTGCCAGGAGTCAATATTGACTCAGACACCCCCCACCACCAAAAAAAGTGCCTGTGTAAGGGTGGTATGGGGGGAGAACATAAATATGAATGCAAGTAGCTATCTTTCCCCAGACCACCCATAAACATTAAAAAATAAAGATGGTTAATGTTCATGGGTGAACCAGAGACAGAGCATAGCTTTTGTGGATGGCCTCACATATGATTCAGTTTTTTTATATATCTCTGACACAAGGTACAAATAATCAATCTCAATCCACTGGACAAATTCCCATGGACAAGAGAGATTATTTTCTTACATACAGTATTATATACTTATTGTATGACAAAAACCAAGAAATCCAAGCTTGTCTGAAGTCACCAGATGGCCAAGTGCCCAGCTGGGAAATCCACTTGATCACTTCCTTCCTCAGCTTCATATACAAGAGAAATTGTCAATAAGTCTCCATTTAATGGTCAACTTACATAATGTTCAGTTTCTTAGCCAAAACATGAAAGAAAACATACCTATTAAGATTATATTCCTCTATATATTTTGCCATGCCATTCACCCAGAATAAAAGCAAAGAATATTTAGGAAATGTCTGTAAAAATGTATATACTCATGAATATCACATAAAAGGATCAGTTAAGGAAATCAGGAACAAAAAGTATATGATTAACCAAATGAACAAGATACATATTTGGGAAAAGATGTGCCTGAATTCTTATAAATTTGAGTTCATAATTTAAAAAAATAATTCTTGAGTCCAACAAAGCAGATAAACAAAAAATAAGTATATGAGAGAAGCCAAGCTGTTGTGTGTGTGTGTGTGTGAAAAATTATTATAAGGAGGTTGTTCCAGGAGTATTTGCCCATGCTGGTATTAAATTATGACAGTCACAGGCCTAAGATGTTGGTATGGCACCACATTGAAGAGTTTGATTTAAGTTAAAGCTAAAAAAAAAAGGGGAGGGGAATTCTAGCAGATAGAAATATTTATAAAGTAAACAAAAAATGCAAATGAGATATGCAGCCATGGATCTCCAGTTCTGATGCTCTAAACAGAAAAATTGTGAAATTTTTGGAGTTGCCAATTTCTGCCCTCCCTTTACAAGTTACAACAATATCTTGCCTAGTATTTCGAAATCAACAGCAGGTGAAGCTCCATCTTTCCTATGATGAAAGATGGAGACTACAAAATGCCTTTGAAAATTACTTTTCATCCCAGGTCATGATCAATTATTTCTGAGCACTATCTAAAATGTTTCCAAAAAATTGACAGCACAGACTCATCTCCTGAATTTTTCCCACCATCATATTACAGATTGTCCTCTGATTCCAATGATCTTCCTTCAATAACCTATACCAGGAAGTACAAAGGGTGCAAATTGATCCCACAGGTCAAACTTCCAACCACAGGAACCCACAGAGTAGATCAACATTACAGCCAATGCAGATTAAGAAGAAAATTGATATTTTTTCATCATGAATGAATAATATTCAAAAGGTCTCATTCCATTATAAACCCTTCCTGGGATTCAACATTGATTGAAGTAATGGCTGTTAGCATCATAGTTTCAAATCCTGGGCTATGGGTGCTGATCTCTTGCTCCATCAGTCTTAGGCAAGGTAACATATAGTATAGGCTCGATTTTCCAATCAGGTTAATGAAATTTATGCATAACTGTGGTACTTCAATAACATATTTCAGTATAAGTATTTGAATATCATATAGAATTTCCAAAGGCCCATCACTGGAATCCAAGAGAACATGAGGCCAAAAGCAAAGAACCACCATAATAGCTTAGTGTCATGTGTGAAATTGGCCACTGTTGGAAAATAAGAGGTCATTTGGGAATTCTTTAATATATAATGACATTTTTGGAAGCTGTAGTCTACTGTAGAAGTGAAATATTTGGAGAAAAATGAGAACTTGGGAATTCTGGGATGACAGAGTCCCATACCTCCGTGCAGAAACACTCTTTCTATTGTTAGTTATCTAAAGAAGAGAGCAGTGAAATACTGAAATACAAAATCCAGAGTGTGATAGAAAAATGATGAAAAAGAAGAAGAATATTTATAGATGACAGGAACACAGCTAGATGGTTGAGATGAAATGAAGAGGGAAATGGTGAATGATTTAGTAAAGCCACATTATACGGATGGAGTAAAGAATGGATGGAGGACTCTGTTGTGCCGCAAATAGAATATGACCTGAGATTCTCAAGGAAAAAGAATATCAACCCACCTGATAGAGACAATGGGATTCACTGATGGTCAGCCAAATCATCCACCAGTAGAGACGGTTTGAAAAATAGATTAGGTCAATTCCTTTCTCTCCCCTGTTCCACAGTGACCTGCATTTTGTCCTTTGCTGTGTATGAAAAAACACAGTGAATACACTTGCATACCCACACACCCAGTCATTTGTGCAAATCACAAGTCAAGACTTCAGCAGTGACGGATAGGCTTAATTGCTTTTGCTGCCCAGGTTATTCTCCGCAACCCTTTTTTCCCCTCATGGATTGTTTGCCTGTATCCCTGTATCCCAAAAGAACCACGATCTGTAATACAATAATTCAAATAATGGAGATATTATTAATATAGGGCTGTAGAAATATAAAAGCCAAGATGTTTATCTCTCTCTGTGTGTGGACGTGTATATGCTAGTAAATCATAGTCACTTCTGAATTGAAATTCTGTACCATGTGCTCATTCTATAAAACAAGGAATTAAAGATCTCCCACTTTTACCTTGACTTGGTCTTCCTTCATTACCTGCCTTGTCTTCTCCAGGTGCCTTTCACTCTATCTCTATCTCTCTATCCATTCATCAAGACAGTTGTTTCAAAAACCATAGAAAATTATACATCTTATGTTGGGGAAAAATGGTAGACTTCTTGAAAAATATGTTATGAACATTTAAAGAACACAGAGCAGATTGCATCATGGAAAGGTAATTTACTTATTCTCTACATAAGCTTGGGATACAGTCTCTATACAGTCTCCTTTAATTTCCCTGGAGTATCCATGCACTATACCTAGAATATACTCAAGGCTGATATTATTTGGACCCAGGTTTAAGTGGCAATCCAAGATAACAGGTCCTCGGGAGGTCCTCAGGAGGTAGTCCCACCAGGATAAACTCTGCAACTCTTTTATATTTGGTCTAATTCACACTTGTCTTCAACTACAAAAATACAACTGCAAACATCATATTTTGCATTCCTCAAAGACTTGGCAATCCAACCAGAATAAATTCATTTACTCTTGTACAGTTGGTCAGATTCATATTTCTTTCCTGTTACAAAGAGAAGAGATGGATTCCTTATTGAATTAAGTTTTAAAAACATTTTTATACACTACAATTGTGATTGAAACAAAGAGAACATAAGACTGGATTTTTACATCAAGTTAACAAAAGTTGTGGGTAGCGATAGTCATGAAAAAAGACATTTCAGTATAAATATTTGAATAACAGTTATTCTTTCTTAAGGGCCCTCACTGGAATCCCACAAAACATGAGGCAAAAACAAAAGAAATAATGACTATACCTTAGTGTGATCTGCTAAATTTGCCACTGCTGAAAAATGTGGCCACATTTAGGGGCTCTTCAAAGTATAAGAACATTTTTGGAAGCATATTTTGATACAAATCAGAACTTGGTAATTATACAGCAGTAGAAAAAGATGGAATTGTTGGCAGAGAGATAATTGACCAGAAGTTTAGGAATAAAGGCTGTGGTGTGTCCCATGCCAATGACAGAAAGGTTGCTAAGGAAGAACTACAGGGACGCAACTGGCGGGGGGGGGGCAACCAGGGTATGTGCCCTGGGTGCCATGCTGGTGGGGTGCCAAAATGAGCACTGGGGGGCACCAAAGTGAGTGCTGGGGGGGGCACCAAAAATGGGCGCAGAATCCATGTTTGCCCCAGGTGACACAGGCCCTAGTTGCGGCCCTGTCTGGAGATGGCGGTCCACAATTACCATCACAACAATGAGCCCATTGCCCATCAGACACAGCAGGTAGAGCAGAAAGACACCGGCACACATCATATTTTGCATTCCCCAAACACTTGGCAAGCCAACAAGGATAAATTCAGTTGCTCTTGTACAGTTGGTCAAATTCATGTTCCCCTTCTGTTATAAAAAGAGAAAAGATGGAATCTTCATTGAATCAGGACTTAGCTTCATTTCTAAACACATTTTCCCTATGCTACTATTGTGACGGCAACACAGAAAACATAAGATTGAGTTATAACATTAAGTTAACAAATGTTGTGCCTAGCTTTGGTATTTAAATAAGATGTTTCAATATAAACATTTGAATATCAGTTACCTTTTCTAAAGACCCATCACCACAATCCCACAAAACATGAGGCCAAAACCAAAGTAATACTGTTATAGCTTAGTGTGATGTGTGAAATTTGCCATTGTTGGAAAACAGTGTATAACGACATTTTCAGAAGTCATAGTCTGGAGCCAAAATATTTTGATTCAAATCTGAACTTGGGAATGTGGGAATTCTGGAATGGCAAAATACTGAAAAGCAAAATACAGAGTGTGATAGAAAAAATATGATAAAAGAACAAGAATAATATTTTTGATGACATGGAACACAGAGAGGAGGTTGAGGGCAAATGAAGAGGGACACAGTGAGTGATTTAGTGAAATTAAACTATAGAGAAAGAGTAAAGGAAGGATGAAAGACTCTGTTGTGCAGCAAAGAGAATATGAGCTGAGATTCTCAAGAAAAAAATATATAAACCCACCTAATGGAGATAATGGGATTCTTAGATGGTCACCCAAAGCATCCATCAATAGAAAAGGTTTGAAAAATAGATTAGGTCAATTACTTTCTCTCCATCGTTCCAGAATGACCTGGATTTTGTCCTTCCCCTTTTATGAAAAAACACAAGGAATACACTTGCATACTCACACGCCCAATCTTTTGTGGAAATAACAAGTCAAGGCCTCAAAAATGATGGATGCATTTAATCACTTTTACTGACCAGCTTATTCTCTGACACCTTTTTTTCCCCTCAAGGATTGTTTGCCTCTATCCCTATACCATAAGAACCATGATTTATAATACCATAATTTAAAAAATGGAGATGTAAGTAAAGAAAGGACAATAGAAATATAAAAGACAAAATCTTTCTCTCTCTCTGGGGGTTGTGTGTGTGTATGTCTGTATATGCTAAAAAGGTATAGTTACTTCTGCAATGAAATTTTGTTCCATGTGCTCATTCTATAAAACATGGACCTAAAGATATTTCTACCCTAACCTTGACTGTTTCTTCCTTCATTACCTGCCTTTTCTTCTCCAAGTTCCTTTCACTCCATCTCTGTATCCATTCATTAAGACAGTGTTTTGAAGAATGATAGAAATTGTACATCAGATGTTGGGGAAAAAATGGAAGACAAAAAAATTGTAGACTTCTTGAAAAATATTTTCTTTAATATTTAAAGAACATAGAACAGATTGCATAATAGAAAGTGTATTGACTTATCCTCTACTGAAGGTTTGGATATAGTCTTTAAGGATATTTGCCTTTAACTTCCCATGAGAATCCAGCACCACACCTAGAAAATACACAAGGCTGATAATATTTCAATTCAATTCAAGTTCAAGTTCAAGTTCCATCCCAAGATAGGTCCTCTGGAGGCAATCCAACAAACCCTGCACCTCTTTTGTAGTTGGTCTAATTCACACAACTCTTCAACTTCAAACAGAGAAAATGGAAAATCTTCCCTGATGCAGCAGTCAATTTTCTTCAAAAGGGTTAGGGTAACCCTAACCTCTAGAGATATTTGTCTCTCAATTCCCATAAGTATCCATAGATTATGCCCAGAATAGTTCAGTTTGAGTTAACATGAATGCCTGGTTTTGTTTGGACCAAATTCCAAGGGCCATTCTGAGAAATTGGATTTTCTTTATATTATGAAGTCGTTGAAGAGTCTTTGAAGGCTCAATAAAAGAGCCTTCAACTGATTGGAGATGATGTCCAATAATAGCTTTCTTCCTACTTTCCCTTTTTCCTCATTTATTTTTCCATGGATTGGCTGTCAGTCTGCTTCCGGGTCCATTTCAAGGCTTTTATATTATTATTATTTTGTTTTGTTTTTAACCTTTAAAGCATTTCATGTCATAGCACCATGTTATTTGAGGGACTACCTCTTCCTAATTACATCAGCCTGTCCCATTTGATCTGGGAAGATAGACATCCTGTGGGTCCTATTGACTAGGGACTTACATTTGGC
The DNA here is from genome assembly GCF_035149785.1 of Candoia aspera. NCBI lineage: Eukaryota > Metazoa > Chordata > Lepidosauria > Squamata > Candoiidae > Candoia > Candoia aspera. The sequence continues at coordinate 111,376,766 of NC_086156.1, read as the reverse complement.
AGGTCACAGGAGGCACGCCTGCTTTGCCATGGAGCCATATATACTCTTTTAGTATATGTAACATCAAAAAATGAGAAGCAAATTAAAAACCATAAAAAATATATATTTTCTTGAAAGCACAAAGTCTATACACCATGACCCAGAACATGATGGCCCATCTTATGTGAAATCACCAAAGGTCCAAACCTGGGCAGAAATGTCCTTGTTCCATTTCCCCAACACCTGGACATGGGGAAGAAATGTATGGAGTGTCCATTTGACCAGAAACTTGTACAACTGTGGACTTTTGAACCAACACGTTACAATTTCTGCCATCTTCCACTGGCCCAAAGTAAAAAGAAGAAACATTGAGAAAATAGCTGTAGAAATAGATATTTCTCAAAACTACTGTTTAAAAATATATTACTTCAGGGAAATTATTTAGAAAAAGAGTATCATCGTGCAAATGAACAAGGCATGTATTTGAGGAAAAGTGAGTCAGTATTTATTGATTTATTTATTAAGTTTCTAAGATTGCCCAACTCCATAACAAGTCTTGGAGGTACACAATAATGAAAACAGTTCAAAACAAAATAGCAAATACAGATTGTTCATCAGTCCAGAATATGGAAATATAACCCCATTTGGGACTAAAAAAAATCTGGGACAAGATGGTCCAAATATCCCCAGCCAACTGGTCTTTCTAGGATTGAATGTGAGTCCATTCCTCCCCATTCACACTTCCACAGGGCCATGACCTTGACAGCATCACTTGATTGGTCCAGGTTGAAATATACAGCTGGATATTTTGTTGTTGTTTATTCGTTCAGTCGCTTCCGACTCTTCGTGACTTCATGGACCAGCCCATGCCAGAGCTTCCTGTCAGTCGTCAACATCCCCAGCTCCCCCAGGGACGAGTCCGTCACCTCTAGAATATCATCCATCCACCTTGCCCTTGGTCGGCCCCTCTTCCTTTTGCCCTCCACTCTCCCTAGCATCAGCATCTTCTCCAGGGTGTCCTGTCTTCCCATTATGTGGCCAAAGTATTTTAGTTTTGCCTTTAATATCATTCCCTCAAGCGGGCAGTCTGGCTTTATTTCCTGGAGGATGGACTGGTTTGATCTTCTGGCAGTCCAAGGCACTCTCTTAATTTTCCTCCAACACCACAGTTCAAAAGCATCTCTCTTCCTTCTCTCAGCCTTCCTGATGGTCCAGCTCTCACAGCCATATGTTACTACAGGGAACACCTTTGCTTTAACTATGCGGACCTTTGTTGTCAGTGTGATGTCTCTGCTCTTAACTATTTTATCGAGATTTCTCATTGCTCTTCTCCCAGGGGTTAAACATCTTCTGATATCCTGACTGCAGTCAGCATCTGCAGTAATCTTTGCACCTAGAAATACAAAGATTTTCTCTGCCTCTACGTTTTCCTCCCTCTATTAGCCAGTTATCAATCAAGCTGGTTGCCATAATCTTGGTTTTCTTGAGGTTTAGCTGCAAGCCAGCTATTTATTATTAGGGAATATTTAGAGCTTTGGGAGACCTGGAATCATTCTTCCTACAATTTTCTGCACAGCCTCTTTTACTTCATTGTTCCTAATGGTGTAAATGAAAGGATTGAGTACAGGGGTGATCATAGTGTACACAATGGAGACGACCTTCATTACCCTGAAGGAAGAGTTCTTGACAGTTGGCCTTAAGTAGACAAAAAAGACTGACCCGTACAAAATGCAGACTACAATCAGGTGGGAAGCACAGGTAGAAAAGGCCCTCTGCTGTCGGGTGGTTGAAGGCATTCGGAGAATGGTGCAGATGATGAAGAGGTAAGAAATGAGGGTGAAAAGCAGGGAGGACATAATCACAACCACAGAAACTAGGAAGCCAAGGGCTTCAATAAGACGTGTATCTCCTCCTGCAATCTTCAGCACAGGTCCCACATCACAAAAGAAATGATTGATAATGTTGGAGGTGCAGTAGGGTAAGTTTGCAATCATTACTACTTGACAAATGATGGAGAAAAAGCCTCCAAACCAGGCTGTTATTGCTAGTTTAAGGCAGACCCCAGAAGTCATGATAGTGGCATACCTCAAAGGATGGCAAATGGCTAAGTATCTGTCCAAGGATATCAGAGTGATGATAAAAAATTCTGTGACCCCGAAAAGGAAATAGAAGCACAACTGTATTACACAGCAATAAAAACAGATGGAATTATTTGCAGAGAGATAATTGAGTAACAGCTTGGGTATAAAGGCTGTGGTGTGTCCAATGTCAATGAAAGAAAGGTTGCTAAGAAAGAAATACATGGGCTTCTGAAGATGTCGATCCACAATTACCATCACAATGATGAGTCCGTTGCCCATCAGACACAGGAGGTAGAGCAGAAAGACACTGGCATACATCATGCTTTCCATTCTCCCAAATGTTGATAATCCAACAAGGAAGAACTCTGTCGGTCTTGTACAGTTGGTCAAATCCATTATCTCCTTTAGCTACGAAACAATCAAGATTTTAATTGGTTCAACCTTTAGGTATATTTCTTTAAATTATTTCTTATGCTAATAGCATGGTTGGAAACATGTGTTATGAAAATGGCTAAGTTCTCTGATCAGTTATTAAAGCTTGCTCAAATTGTTGTTAAGTAAGATGAGGTTGGCTAGGATCATAGAAGATATTTAATCCCAAATCATGAATTCTAAAGGTCTTGTGGAATCTCACAAAATATGTGGTCAAAACCAAAGACACCTCATCATTGGTTAGTGTGAGGAGAACAGGTTTCCTCGAGGTTGTGAAACTGACCAAAATCTATAAAGTTATGGTGATATTTTAGTGAAATGTAATCTAAAGGTAAAGGTAAAGGTTTCCCCTGACATTAAGTCCAGTTGTGTCCGACTCTAGGGGCCGGTGCCCATCTCTGTTTCGAAGCCGAAGAGCCAGCATTTGTCCGCAGACACTTCCATGGTCATGTGGCCGGCATGACTACATGGAACGCCGTTACCTGCCCGCTGAAGTGGTACCCATTAATCTACTCACATTTGCATGTTCGAACTGCTAGGTTGGCAGGAGCTGGGACTAGCAACGGAAGCTCACCCCGTCATGCAGATTCGAACCGCTGACCTTCCAATTGGCAAGCTCAGCAGCTCAGTGGTTTTAACCCGCAGCGCCACCGCATCCCATGAAATGTAATCTAGGAGAGCAAGATTTCTAGGTCAGATTAGAACTTCAAGACAGCCTGAATGTGACATTTTAGATTAAATAAAATAGATTATATTTGCAGAAATGATGGGTTGGATGAAAAGTTAATCAAATTGGACAGTTGAAATGATGGAGCTTCCTTTTTGGAATATTTCTAGAATATATTAAGGATTAGTCAAGACAACAGGTCATATGGTTTTGGAGATCTTGATGGCCAGAATGAGTTATGTGTTGTGTTGTGTCATTAGGATTTTTTAGTTTTTATAACCTCTTAGCTTATTATGCTATATTAAGTAAAGGTAAAGGTTTCCCTTGACGTAAAGTCCAGTCGTGTCCGACTCTAGGGGGCGGTGCTCATCTCCGTTTCAAAGCCTTGGAGCCGGCGTTGTCATAGACACTTCCGGGTCATGTGGCCAGCATGACTCACGGAACGCCGTTACCTTCCCGCCGAAGCGGTACCAATTAATCTACTCACATTTGCATGTTTTCGAACTGCTTGGTGTGCAGAAGCTGGGACGAGCAACGGGAGCTCACCCCGCCGCGCGGTTTCGAACCGCCGACCTTCCAATCGACAGCTCAGCGGTTTAACCCGCAGCGCCACCGCCTCCCTTTTATTATGCTATATTACGGTTGTGCAATTTCCTTCTATTATTTTGATCATTAACCAAATAAATAATTTTACCCTACCTTGAATGACTTAAAAATGCAAATTTTTCTTTTCTTTTGCAAGTTCCCATCAAGCCTTATGTACAGAAGAAATGGCTTTTCTTATAACCTATTCTCATATCCAGAGGCTGGATGACCAACCTTGCATTCATATGTAATGAAACAGTCTCATATTTTTATATGGAGACACACTTCACATAAGTATTGAGATGCTCAAAACTGAAACACAAAACACAGATTGTAATGGAAGATGATGAAAAAAAGAGAGAGAGAGAGAACATTTGTAGAAAGGACTATATCCTGATACAGGACACAAAAGATCGGTTCAGAGAAAAGATACAATTCCTTGCAAAGAGATAATTCAACAACAGCTTGTGAGTAAAGGCTTTAGTGTGTTCCATGTCAATGAAAGAAAGGTTGCTAAGGAAGAAATACATGAGCTTCTGAAGATAGTGGTCTACAGTCACCATCACAATGATAGTCACCATCAAACACAGGAGATAGAGCACAAAGACACATGCAGACCTCATACAGTATTTTCCATTCCCCAAAGACTTAGTAAGTCAACAAGAAATTCAATTGCTCTCATCCAGTGGTCAAATTCATGTTCCCCTTCTGTTACAAAAAGAGAAAAGGTGGAATCTCCATTGAATCGAGATTTCACTACATTTCTGAACATATGTTTATATGGTACTTCCATGATAGCAAAATACAGAAAATAAGACTGAACTTCCACATCAAATTAACAAACATTGTGCATAGCTATTATAGTTAAATAAGACATTTAAATATAAATATTTGGATATTAAATAATATGATATTCTATATTACACAAATCTATGTTATGATTAGAAAGGCCCAACACTGAAAACACACAAAATTTGAGGCCAAAACCAAAGAAAGATTTTTATACCTTAGTGTGATTTGTGAAACTGGGCACTGTTGAAAAATACAAGCTCACTAGGGTATTCTACAATGTATAATGACATTTTTGGAATGTATAGGCTATAGGTGGAACATTTTGATACAAACTAGAACTTGGGAACTTGGGAATTCTGGGATGACACAGTCCCATTCCTCTCTGCAGAAACACTCTTTACATTGTTAGTTATCTAAAGAAGAGAGCATTAAAATGCTGAAAAACAAAATACAGAGTGTAATAGAAAGATGGTGATAAAAAAGAAGTACTTTTACAGATGATATGGAACACAGAGAGGTGGTTGAGAGCAAATGAAGAGAGAAGTGATGTTTAATGAAGCCAAATTTTAGGGAAAGTGTAAAGAAAAGATAGAGGACTATGTAGTGCAGCAAATAGAATGTTATCTGAGATTATCAAGAAAAAAGAACATAAACCCACCTGATGGAGACAATAGAATTCATTGATGGTCACCCAAAGCATCCCCCTCAGCAGCAATGGATGGGCTTAAGCACCTTCCCTATTCAGGTTATTCTCGGCAACCCTTTTTCCCCCCTTGGATTGTTTGCCTGCATCCTATACCATAAGAATCATGATCTATAATACGGTAATATATATAATGGAGATGTATGTAAATAAATGGCTATAGAAATATAAAAGCCAAGAAGTTTCTTTCTATCTATGGGGTGTGTGTGATTGTGTGTGTGTCTGTGTATGTGTGTCTGTGCATGCTAATAAGTCATAGTTCTTTCTACAGTGAAATTCTGTTCCATGTGCGCCATCTATAAATGAGGACCTAAAGAGCTCTCCCTCTTGACCTTGAATTGTTCTTCCTTCATTACCTGCCTTGTCTTCTCAAGGTGTCCTTCAATCCATCTCTCTCTCCATTCATCAAGAGAGTGCTTTGAAGAACCCTAAAAATGATACGTCGTGTCTCAGGGAAACAATTATAGACTTCTTGAAAATATATCCTTAACATTTAAAGGACATACAGCAGATTACATCATAGAAAGGCAATTTACTTATTCTCTACTGAAGCTTGGGATGCAGTCTCTGAGGATATGGATCCCCTTGATTCATCTGCACTGAAGATGGCAGTCTCCTCATGAGTGGTTGTATTTATGTGGAAACAAGATGGTTTAAATAACTATTTGGGAAACTGAAGTTTGGATTGTTGCACCAAATATGGGCAGGAGGTGGATTTCAGTGGGCTAAATGTCCCCTTCCAAGTCTGGGAAGTAATTCTAGGTGGCAATAGAATTTATTTATTTGTTTATTTATTTCTTTATTTTATCCCGCCTTTATTATTTTTATAAATAACTCAAGGCGGTGAACGTACCTAATGTTCCTTTTTCATCCTATCTTCCCCACGACAACAACGCTGTGAAGTGAATTGTGCTGAGAGTGAACGACTGTCCCAAAGTCACCCAGCCAACTTGCATGCCTAAGGCAAGACTGGAACTCACAGCCTCCTGGTTTCTAGCCAGGTCCCTTCACCACCAGTGCTTAAGAGTGTAGATCACAAAATGTGGGATCTAGAATGGAGAGAGCAAGGCCATTCAGATGGTAAAGGGCCATTCAGATGGTAAAGAACCATTCAGATGGTAACAATCATAAACTTGAAAATGTTACACTATACAAAGATCCTTGTTTAGGGGTCAATGTTCACAATTTGACTCTGCTCCAGGATGCTTCTTTCTGTTCCCCACTACTAACGTTTTCAGGTTTCCATTTATTCTTCTCATAAAAAGAAAGGTCATGCACTGGTAACATTTGGAAAGCTCTGCAGATGTCCTATCCTATGTGTCAATGATACTCCTCAGGTAACAGAAGGACAGGAATGTCACGATTCATTTACTCCTTATCAAACTGATATCCCTCCAATATTTTAACACAATAAGTGCTCTATGTCAGGCATGTGACTGACCCAAAGTCACCTGTGAGCTTCCGTGAATAACAGGGACTTGAACCTGTGTCTCTCCATTCCTAGCCGAGCATTTTGAGCACACATTTTACCACACACAATTAGCATCCAGGATCTCCAGGAATTCCAGTCCAGGGAAAAGGAAACAGACTTTATTGAAATGACATCCTGACAGAAGATCATTGCATGACGATAAAAGTAATGTGCCAAGTGGTCTAGAATCGCCCACTACCCAAACTTCATCAGTGGTAATCTAGAAATGGGGGAGAAAGAAATGTAGCTACCATCTGAGTGTATATATAATGATTGCCTATTCTGACATACTCAGTCTCACAAGGGGATTCTTTATGAAAACTGATTTATTGAAAGAATAGTATGCAAATACGAAGAAAGCTGAGAATGAGTAAAAGCGCGCCAAATACAAACTAAAAACCCTCGCTTCAAAACCAGCCCCGCCCTTCCTCCCCCCTAGCAACCACCCCCTCGCAGGTGTTAGCAACCGTTACCCACATCGGCCTGAGAAAGTAACCTTGAACAGAGTCACTAACCCAAACATACATTCCACAGTTGCAGTAAGAAGATTACAGCCTGGCACGGCTGGAAATTTCCAACCTGCAAACACGGGTTAGAAAAGTGACATGCGAAACGTTACGATGTTACAGAACATTGAAACGATGAACATGACAGTATACTTTTTTAATATTCTTTCTTCAAATCAACAGGTAAGACAAAAATTACGTATACATCTCTCATTGCCCATACTGAACGCAGGGAGCATTCAACAGATGCTTCCTAAAAATAAAATTTCAAATAAATCCCAAAGGAGGGAATAAGATAAGCCAAACTGAGTAAAAAATCACCATCACTATAAGCAGGTTTGATTTTCAGCCAAAAAGGACTGGCTCATGTGGAAGGGAGAATGCTGCAACACCTGAATTTTACTTCTTTGTACAACACCAGTTTGGGGATGTCAATTTAAATATAAAGAAGGGAAGAGGAACAAGGTACCATCAGATCTGATTATTTATGAACCTGTGATAATTAAGAAGGATGCAAGCAGAAATTTGTAAATGGGGTATACAGTCATGTCCCACTGGTTTCAATGAATTGTTTCACAAACCAAGTTGAACTTATGGTGTTAGTTCCAATATTCCATCCAGTTTAACCCAAGAAAGGTCCATTTCTTTCTGTAACCCTCAGATGCAATGGAAAATAGCTACTCTGCTGCTGTGAGTGATGGAGACCACTCAATAGCTCAACAAGTCTCTTTTCATACCAGGGCATTATGTTTGGATCCTGAAGTCCAGGATAATATCTAAAGAATATTGCTAATGATTGGCAGCACCAACGATCATCGCTTCCATGTTTTCAGTAAGAGAAAAGTCCTATACTTTTCTATTAAGGTTTCTTCTCTGAGTCCAATGATCTTCTTTCAATAAAATATAATTTGAAAAATAAAGGCTGTCAGTTCTTCATCCTAATGGCCATGACTCCACTCTTCTCCAAATCAAGTAATCCAGAAACTAAATGAATATTATACTCTATACAGAGGGATAAGAAAGAGATGTCCCTTTCATCAAGAACAAGCTACATTTGAAAGTGGTCATTCCTGGTAGCCTGCTAGTGACCATACAGTATATTGTTAGTTTAATGTCTTGCAGTAGACCACAGGTGCTTCCCAACCATCTCTTTATCATGGGATCTTCATATAATTGCACATGAAGACAAGAAAAACTTCTACTTATAACCTACCATGTTACGCACAGCTTTCTCCATCTTTGTTAAGGTAGGATTAGTAAAGCATTCATGAAAAATACTTCGACATGGATTCTGAAGCTACAAGCTTTGATGCTTTCAATAGGACAACTGGGTCATTTTCCATCACTTCTCAACAACGGATTATGCTAATTGATTTGGGAGACCAGGAGTCTTTCCTTCTAAAAGTTTCCTCACTGCATCCTTGACTTCATTGTTTCTAATGGTGTAAATGAATGGATTGAGTGCTGGGGCAACCATTGTGTACAAAATGGAGACAGACTTCATCATACTGAAAGAAGAGTTGGTGAGAGTAGGTCTTAAATAGACAAAAAAGACTGACCCGTACAAAATGCAGACTACAATCAGATGGGAAGCGCATGTAGAAAAGGCCCTCTGCTGTCCGGTGGATGAAGGCATTCGGAGAATGGTGCAAATGATGAAAAGATAAGAAATGAGGGAGAAAAGCAGGGAGGACATAATCACAACCACAGTAAGAAGGAAGCCAAGGGCTTCAATGACATGTGTATCTCCTCCTGCAATCTTCAACAATGGTCCCTCATCACAATAGAAATGATTGATAATGTTGGAGGTGCAATAGGGTAGAGTTGCAGTCATTACTCCCTGATAAATAATGGAGAAAAAGCCTCCAAACCAGGCTACAGTTGCTAGTTTAAGGCAGATGCCAGAAGTCATGATTGTGGCATATCTCAAAGGATGGCAAATGGCTAAGTATCTGTCCAAGGATATCAAAGTGATGATAAAAAATTCTGTGACACCAAAAAAGAAATAGAAGAACAATTGTGTTATACAGCAGTAGAAACAGATGGAATTGTTTGCAGAGAGATAATTGACCAGCAGTTTAGGAATAAAGGTTGTGGTGTGTCCCATGTCAATGACAGAAAGGTTGCTAAGGAAGAAATACATGGGCTTCCGGAGATGGCGGTCCACAATTACCATCACAACAATGAGCCCATTGCCCATCAGACACAGGAGGTAGAGCAGAAAGACACCGGCATGCATCATATTTTGCATTCCCCAAACACTTGGCAAGCCAACAAGGATAAATTCATTTACTCTTGTACAGTTGGTCAAATTCATGTTCCCCTTCTGTTACAAAAAGAGAAAAGATGCAATCTTAATTAAGATTTAGCTACATTTCTAAAGAATTTCTTCCCACACCGCTATAGTGATTGCGACATAGAGAACAGAAGACTGGATTTTTACATCAGGTAAACAAAAGTTGTGGATAGCTATGGTATGAAATAAGGCATTTCAATATACATATCTGAATATGAGTTATAATTTCTAAAGACCATTGCCGTAGTCCCACAAAACATGAAGACCAAAGAAACACAATTAAAACTTAGTGTGATATGCACAGTTTGGAACTTTGGGAAATTAAGAAGTCATTTGGGGATTCTTCAAGGTACAATGACAATTTTGAAAGTCATAGACTAGAGCTTAAATATTTTGATACAAATTAGAGGTTTGGAAATTGAAAATTCTAGAATGACAGAGTCTCATACCTCTGTTCAGAAACACTCTTTATCTTGTTAGTTATCTAAAGAAGAGAGCAGTAAAATACTGAAAAGTAATATGGAGTTTGATTGAAAAATGGTGGTAGAAAAAGAAAGCGAATGTTTATAGATGACCAGGAAAACAGAGAGATGGTTGGGAGCAAATGAAAAGAGAAGTGGTGAGTGATGCCAAGTTATAGGGAAAGAACAAAGAAAGGATGGAAGACTCTGTAGTTCAGCAAATGGAATATTATCTGAGATTCTCAAGAAAGATGAAAATAAACCCATCCGATGGAGACAGTGGGATTCATTTATGGTCACCCAAAGCATCCACCATTAGAAATTGTTTTAGAAATAGATTACATCCATTCCTTTCTCTCCACTGTTCCAGAACGACCTGGATTTTGTCTTTCCCCTTGTATGAAAAAACACAACAATACATTTCCATTACCACACAGGTAATATTTTGTGGAAATTTCAAGTCAAGACCTTAGCAGTGATGGATGGGCATAATCATTTGTCCTACCTTAGTTATTTTCCACAATTTTTTTCCCCTTATGGATTATTTTCCTCTTTCCCTATGCCTAAGATCCATAGATCTTAGGTATAGGGAAAGCCATGTATTATTTCCCTATAATAATTAGATATTGGAGACATAAGTAAATAAAAACCTGCAGAAATCTAAAAGCCAAGATATTTCTCTCTGTGTATCTGCCAATAAGTCATTCTTACTTCTGCAGTGAAATTCTCTTCCGCAGGCTCATTCCATAAAACATGGAACTAAAGATCTCTCCACCTTGTCCTTTACTTGTTCTTCCTTTAATAACTGCCTTTTCTTCCTCATGTCCCTTTCACTCCACCTCTCTGTCCATTCATCGTGGCAGTGTTTTGAAGAACCATAGAAAATGATGTGTTGGGGAAAAAAAATTGTAGACTTCTTCAAAACTATTTTCCTTAACACTTAAAGAGCATCTCACCAGGTTCATCATAGGCAACTCATTTATTATCTACTGAAGCTTGGGATACATTCCCTAAGGTTATCTGCCTTTAATTTCTCATGGGTATCCATACATCTATATTTAGAATATACTCAAGGCTGACATTATTTGGATCCACATTCAAGTGCCAACCTAAGATAGGTGGACCTCAGGAGGTCCTCTGGAGTCAATCTAACAAGGATAAACTCTGCATCTCTTTTGTAGTTGGTCTAATTCACACTCCTCTTCAAGTGCAAAAAAGAGAAAATGTAAACCTTTCCTCGATGAATTGATGAATTTACTACAGATGTTTCAGATACCATCTCTAGAGATATTTGTCTCTCATTTCCCATCAGTATCCATAGAATTTGCCCAGAATATATCATTTTGAATCACTATGACTCATGCCTAGTTTTCTTTGTACTAAATTCCACCTACCATTCCCAGAAATGGTATCTTTTCTATATTTTTAAGTCTTCAAAAACTCTTTGACATCGCAATAAAAAGAGGGAAGGAACTGATTGGAGATGATGTCCAATGCTGATATTCTTCCCTCTTTCCCATTTTCCTAATTCATTTTTTCCTTTGAATTCAAGGTGAAGACATTTACCATAGTATCTGAGGACTCACAGATTTTAAATCCCCTGTCTGGTTTACCTGGAAGTGTCATATTCTTTATGAGGTCATGATGTGCTCAACATTCTTCCCAGTAGCTTGGATTTTATACCCTCTTGGATTTTATATTTATTTATTGTATTTTATAGTAATTGTGATGTGCCTGGGTTTCATGACATTTCAATGCTTAGGTTCCAAGTTTGATTTTATTGTAAACCGCTCAGAGTCCCTCTCCTGGGGAGATGGGCGGTAAATTAAATTTGAATAATAATAATAATAATAATAATAATAATAATAATAATAATAATACTGAGGTAACAGAAGGACAAGAATGTCATGATTCGTTTACTACTTATCAAATTGATATCCCTCCAATATTTTCCCACAAGACATGCTCTCTGTCAGGCATGTGACTGACCCAAAGTCAGGCATGAGCTTCCAGGACTAAGGGGGACCTGAACCTGTGCCTCTCCATTCCTAGCCCAACACTTAAACCACTACACAACACCCTTTTAGCATCCAGAACATCCAAGAATTCTGATACAAGGACAAGGTTTAGGAAACAGACTTTATTGAAAACACATCAGGATACAAAGACAATGCGTTAGGGTAAACCTAATGTCCCAAATGGTCTGGACTCACTCACCACCCAATTGTCATCAGTGATTACCTAGAGATGGGGAAGAAACAAAGTGAGCCTCCCTCTGAGTATATACTTACATCACGGTGTATCTTTGAACCAATAGCTAAAACAAAATCTCTCATGTCAATGAAAGAAATATTGCTTAAGAAAAAATGCATGGGCTTCTGGAGATGGTGGTCCACAATGACCATCACAATGACCAGCCCCTTGCCCATCAGACACAGCAGGTAGAGCAGAAAGACACCGGCATGCATCGTATTTTCCATTCCCCTAACACTTGGCAATCCAACAAGCATAAATTCAGTCGCTCTTGTACAGTTGGTCAAATTCATGCTCTCCTTCTGTTAAAAAAAATGAAATATAACATCTTCATTGAATCAAGATTCAACTAAATTTCTGAACACATTTTTCATAGACTACTATTCGGATTGTAACAAAGAGAACATAAGACCAGATTTTCATATCAAGTTAACAAAGCTTGTGCACAACAATAGTGGTTAAATATGATATTTCAATATAAATATTTGAATATGAGTTATGAGTTCTAAACCCCCATCCCTGGAATCCCATAAAAAATGCAACCAAGACCAAACAAAAACTACTATAGGTTAGTGTGATGTGTGAAATTGGTCATCTCTCCACCTTGATTTCGACTTGTTCTGCCTTCATTACCTGCCTTATCTTCTCCAAGTGCCTTTCACTCCATCTCTCTATTGATTCACCAAGGCAGTGTTTTGAAGAACCTTAGAAAATAATACATCATGTGTTGGGGAAGAAAATGTAGACTTCTTGAAAAATATTTCCCTTAACATTTAAAGAACGTAGAGCAGATTGCATCATAGGAAGTTTATTTAATTATTCTCTACTGAAGCTTGGGATACAGTTTCTAAGGGAATTTGCCTTTATGCACTGTACCTAGAATATATTCAGGACTGATATTTTTTGGACCAAAATTCAAGTGCCCTCCCAAGATGGGAGGTCCTCTGGAGGTCCTCTGGAAGCAAGTCAAGAAGGAGAAACTCTGCAAATCTTTTATAGTTAGTCTAATTCACATTCCTCTTCAACTCCAGAAAGAGAAAAAAATAAATTCTTCATTGATGCAGCACTTAATTATCTACAGATTTTTTTTAATACTATCTCTAGGGATATTTGTCTCTCAATTCCCATAAGTATCCAGAGACTATGCCCAGAATAGTTGATTTGGAATCAGCATGAATCATGACTGATTTAATTTGGACCAAATTCCAACTCCCATTCCCAGAAATGGAGTCCTCTCTATCTTATGAAGACTTCATAGATTATTCTAAGTCTCAATCAAAGAGGGAAGGGACACATTGGACATGATAGCCAAGAATGATTTTCTTTCCATTTTTCCCTTTCCCCCCATTCATTTTTCCATGTATTTTAAGGTGAAGACATTCACCATAATATCCTCAGGTCTCACAGGTTTGAAATGCCCTTCAGATCAGGTGGTAGCACAAATAATTTAGGGAATCAAAGTTTACCCTTCAGTGATGTGTTTTTCAAACTTGGAAACTTTTAGAGCTGTGTACTTCAACTCCCCAAATTCCAGCCAGCATGTTTGGTTGTAATTATGAGGACACCAACATCTTGTCCTGTATATTAGTAACTTTATAATCCAGTAATATGTTGTACATAATTGTGTAATATATTGTATGACATCATGATATACTTAATGTTGTGTCCCACCCCCATTGTCCATCTATATGGACAATGGTGGTCTCCTCATAACTGGTTGTATTTACATGGAGACTGTCTCTTTGGGATTCTTAAGTTTGGATTCTTGCCCCAAATTGGGGCAGGAGGTGAAATTCAATGGCCTAAATGTCCCTTTCCAACTTTGAGATTTTATGATGATTTAACTCTAAGTCAAAGTACAACATTCCTTAAGAGTGGAGGTCAGAAAATGTGGGATCTAGAATGCCCAGGGAATGTCACTTCAGATGGCCAATAAGATGGTAACATACATAGACCTGAAAATGTTACACTGTGCAAGGATAATATACATTGACACACCATCCCTAAGAGATACTAATTTTGGTCTAGTGGTTAAGGTGCTGGGCTAGAAACCAGGAGACTGAGAGTTCTCGTCCCGCCTTAGGCATGAAATCCGCTGGGCCAGTCACTCTCTCTCAGTCCAACTCATCTCACAAGGATGTTGTTTTGTGGAAAATAGGAGGAGGAAGGAGTATTAGGTATGTTCACCACCTTGAGTTGTTTTTAAAAATAATGAAGGTGGGATAGAAAATAAATACATACATAAACAAATAAATGAACACATGACCACACCAATTTCTTACATCTCCAGCATGAAAACTCTTAATATCCATCCTTTCAAATACATTCTGTGGGGAGTCAAATGCACCCAATATACAATTTTCTTGATGAATTAACCTTCATTTCAAATCTGTCAATACCAGGTTAATATTTTTAAGGACCTGAATCCATTGCTGGGGCTTTATCAGAAATACACTTCTTAGTCCTAAATTTAAATATCCCAGAAATGTCCACAGAATAAAATTATTCTGGAGCTTTTGATAAAAATATGTGATAGGAGTAATTTCTGTCATGGATTCCATCTGGCAGGAAAGCAGCTTAGGGGCTTTTAAGGCAGCTGAAATTTGGGTCCTCGTTGATCTGTCAGAGCATGCCCCGTATGGACCAAAAACTTTTCATTGCTCATCCTCCTGGAAATTAAACACATTTTCTGCTCTAGGTTGTTCCAAGCACTTTCCAGGGTCACATAGGAAATAGAGAAGAACTTTTGAACTTAGCACACAAGGCATAATATTCCATTATTTTTTCATTCCACCAACAGGTGGTTGGTAAAATATTGGCCCAATGATATATTTCCAGATCAGATAAACACCACCTTCCTCAAATGTTAATCTTAATTTAGCTAAGGAAAACCTTGCTGGTCCACTTTCCAAAATCAATTTCCTAAATAATGTATGAATGCCAAGCCAATATTGATTTGATATTAACATAGGAATACCTCCAAGAACTTCAATCAAACAATATCATTAAATTTATCTGATAGAATTAACTGTGATACATTACATTAACATCTTTATTATTTACAGTTCTCTATGAATCTACAAATATACTGTACATTCATGCATAAATTCAATTTGTTGTGAGGAAAAATCCGTACAATAATATTTACCTACCAGCTACAATAGTTTCAAGTTATAATTCCAGCTTCTGCCCATGCTTCCCAGTCAAATGATTTACCACCAATTTTCAAAATAGAATTTTCCCAAACAGTTAGATATTCATGAGTCTCATTATCAAAATTCAATTGACATCTCCATGTGGCCAAAAATTTCTCATTCTTCATTCTCCTGGAAATTAAACACATTTTCTGCTCTGGGTTGTTTCAAGCACTTTCCATGATTACAAAGGAAATAGAGAAGAACTTTCCAACTTTTACCAGCTGATAAGGGATAATATTCTACTATCTTTTCATTCCACCAGGAGGTGGCTGGTCAAATACTGGCCAAATAATATTTTTGCATATCGAATCAATTAAAACCACCTTCTTCAAATGTTAATATCAATTTAGCTAAAGAAAACCTTGCTGGTCCGCTTGCCCAGATCAATTGCCTAAAAAAACTATCAATCCAAAGGAAATATTCATTCAGTATTAACTGATGTAAGACTACTTTGTTCCTGCAAAACAACATTTCCTTTCCTACCATCCTCTAAATCAATGGGTGTTGAAGCTCAATCTTTCTTACCATGAAAGATGGGGACTATCAAATGCCTTAGAATGTCAGTTTTCATAATGAGTCATGATCCTTTAGTGCCAGATCGTTATCAAAAAGTTATTCCAAATTATTGACAGCACCAAAATTCACCACTTGTATTTTTTTCCAACCATCGTTTTTAAGTTTCTCCTCTGATTCCAATGAGGCTCCGTCAATAAACGACACTAGGAAGTCCAGAGGGTGCGAAGTGATGCTACCGGTCAAAGTTCCAAAGAAAGGAGCCTACAGAGCAGATCAATATTAGTGCCATTACAGATTAATAAGAAAATTGATACCTTTTCATCATGTATGAAGAACATTCAAAAGGTCTCATTCCATGATAAACCCTTCCTGGGATTCAAGCTTGATTGAAGCAATGGGTACTGGCACCATACCTCAAAATACTGGGCTAGGAGTGTTGACCTGCTGCATCTTCCATCTTTAGGAGTAAGGCAAGGTAAAACAGTGATACAATATCTTTGATAGACAGTCCTCCCACTCCAAGAATAGGATTGCTTCTCCAAAGAGGTCTATGTTTAGTTTTTAGGGAAAGTTGGTGTCCATTTTGTTAAGGCTTTCGAAACTGCTTCTTTCACTTCATTGTTCCTAATGGTGTAAATGAAAGGATTGAGCACTGGAATGAGTATAGCATTCACCACAGAAACAGACTTGATTACACTGAAGGAAGAGTTCTTGACAGTTGGCCTTAAATAGACAAAAAAGACTGACCCATAGAAAATGCAGACCACAATCAGGTGGGAAGCACAGGTAGAAAAGGCCCTCTGCTGTCCAGTGGTTGAAGGCATTCGGAGAACGGTGGAAATGATGAAGAGGTAAGAAATGAGGGTGAAAAGCAGGGAGGACATAATCACAACCACAGTAACTAGGAAGCCAAGGGCTTCAATGACATGGATATCTCCTCCTGCAATCTTCAGCACAGGTCCCACATCACAAAAGAAATGATTGATAATGTTGGAGGTGCAGAAGGGTAAGTTTGCAATCATTACTACTTGACAAATGATGGAGAAAAAGCCTCCAAACCAGGCTGTTATTGCTAGTTTAAGGCAGACCCCAGAAGTCATGATAGTGGCATACCTCAAAGGATGGCAAATGGCTAAGTATCTGTCCAAGGATATCAGAGTGATGATAAAAAATTCTGTGACCCCGAAAAGGAAATAGAAGCACAACTGTATTACACAGCAATAAAAACAGATGGAATTATTTGCAGAGAGGTAATTGAGTAACAGCTTGGGTATAAAGGCTGTGGTGTGTCCAATGTCGATGAAAGAAAGGTTGCTAAGAAAGAAATACATGGGTTTCTGAAGGTGTCGATCCACAAGAACCATCACAACGATGAGCCCGTTGCCCATCAGACACAGGAGGTAGAGCAGGAAGACACCGGCATACATCATGCCTTCCATTCCCCAAACACTTGGCAATCCAACAAGAATAAATTCAGTTGCTCGTGTACAGTTGGTCAAATTCATGTCACCTTTCCTTGTCAAAAAAAGAAAATATGGAATTTTAACTGAATCAAAACTTAGCTACATTTCTAAACACATCTTTCATACACTACAGTGACAACACAGGGAACACATGACTGGATTTTCACATCAAGTTAACGAAAGTTCTGCATACCTTTGGTAGTTAAATAAGACATCTCCATATAAATATCACTTATGATTTCCCAGGTCCATCCCTGGAATCCCACAGAACATGTAGCCGAAACGAAAGAAAGAAGTTAATAACTTAGTGTGATGTGTGAAATCTGCTACTGTTGGAAAACAAGGGGGTTTGGGGTTTCTTCAAACTATAAGGACATTTTTGGAAGTTGTAGTCCACCAGTGAAATATTTCATTATGAATTAGAACTTGGATACTTGGGAATTCTGGAAGGACAGAGTTCCACACCTCTGTGCCGAAATACTCTTTCCATTGCTATGTATCTACAAAACAGAGCAATAAAACGTGGAAAACAAAAAATGGAGTTTGGTAGAAAAATAATGATAAAAGCAGAAGAAGAAGGTTTACAGATGACATGGAACACAGATGGTTGGTTGAGAGCGAATGAACAGAGAAGTGGTGAATGGTTTAGTGACGCTACATTATAGGGAAAGAGTAAGGAAAGGATGGAAGACTCTGTTGTGCAGCAAATAGGACATTGTCTGAGATTCTCAGGAAAAAAGAATATAAACCCACCAGACAGAGACATTGGGACTCATTCATGGTCACACAAAGCATCCACAAATAGAGGTGGTTTGAAAAATAGATTAGGTCAATTCCTTTCTCTCCTCTCTCCCAGAATGACATGGATTTTGTCCTTCCCCTTGTAAGAAAAAACTCAACTAATACATTTCCTTACCCACACACACACACACACACACAATCTTTTGTGGAAATAACAAGTCAAGACTTCAGCGGTGATGGATGGGCTTAATCTCTTTTACCTCCCAGGTAATTCTACGCATTTTTTTTTTTTACCCCTCATGGATTGTTTGCCTATATAATTATACCATAAGAATCATTATCTATAATACAATACCTTAGTTCATGGAGGAATAAGTAAATAAAGTGCTATAGAAACATAAAAGTCAAGATGTGTCTCTCTCTGTGTGGGGGTGGATATGTGTACATGCTAGTAAGTCACTCATACTTCTGCAATGAAATTCTCTTCTGTGTGCTCATTGTATAAGACATGGACCTAAAGATTTTCCACCTTTACCATGACTTGTTCTTCCTTCAATACTTGCCTTGTCTTCTCCAAGTGCCTTTCACCCCATCTCTCTATCCATTCATCAAGACACTGTTTTGAAGAATCCTCGAAAATGGTACATCAAGTGTTGGGAAAAAAAATTGTAGACTTCTTGAAAAATATTTTCCTTTGCATTTAAAGAGGGAAATTTAAAGCAGATTGCATCATAGAAAAGCAATTTACTTATTCTCTACAGAGGTTTGGGATAAAGTCTGTAAGGATATTTGCCTTTAATTTCCCAGGAGTATCCATGTGCTATACCTAGAATATACTCAGGGCTGATATTATTTGGACCAAGCTTCAAGTGCCATCCCAAGACAGGATGTCCTCTTGAGATCCTCTGGAACCACTGCAACAAGGATAAACTCTGCAAATCTTTTCTAGTTGGTCTAATGCACACTCCTCTTCAACCCCAACAAGAGAACATTTAAACCCTTCCCTGATGCAGCACTTAATTTCCTACAGAAGGTTGAGATACCATCTCTAGAGATATCTGTCTCTCAATTTCCTTAAGTATCCATAAACTATACCCAGAATATATGATTTTGAATCTGCATGACTCATGCCTGGTTTTCTTTGCACCAAATTGCCATTCCCAGAAATGAAGTCTAATACAGTATGTATTATGAAGTTTTCAAGG
This sequence comes from Candoia aspera, assembly GCF_035149785.1. Lineage (NCBI taxonomy): Eukaryota > Metazoa > Chordata > Lepidosauria > Squamata > Candoiidae > Candoia > Candoia aspera. The sequence continues at coordinate 111,357,418 of NC_086156.1, read as the reverse complement.
ACCCTTCAAAGTCTTAATAAAAGTGGAAAGGAATTGATTGAAAATGATGTTCAAGAATGATTTTCTTCCCCATTCTTTTACCCCATTCATTTTACCATGGAATTCAAGGGGAAGATATTTATGATAGTATCTTCAGGACTGACAGATTTGAAATCCTCTTCTGGTATTTGTGTGTGTGGGGGGAGATACCAAAATCATGCCCTATGATTTAGGATGTTATCAACCAATGATTTGTAGTATATAATTTTGCCATAACTTGTATGAAATCATGATGCATCATGATGCATTCAATGTTGTGTCCCACCCCCACCTCTCCTGGATTCATCTGCATGGATGATAGTGGCCTCCTCATGATTGGTTGTATTACGTAGAGTCTAGATTGTTTACATACCTGTTTGGGATACTTAACTTTGAATTCTTGCACCAAAGTGGGGCAGGAGGTGGATTTCAATGGCCTAACTGGCCCCTTCCAACTCTGGAATGTTATGGTGATACAATTCTACATGGCAGTAGAATATTGCTTAAGAGCGGAGGTCACAAAATGTGGGATCTGGAATGGACAGAGAAAGCCTGTTTGGATGGTAAATAAAATGGTAACAATGCATAGACTTGAAAGTGTTACACCATACAAAGATCCTTTTTAGGATTCAAGGTGCATAATTTGACTCTGCTCCAGGACAGACATCCCCCCCCCACACTTCGACTATTTTCTGGGTTCCGTTTATTCTCCTTCTAGAAAGAAAATCCCTACATGTGTAAAATTTGGAATGCTCTGCAGATAACTTATGTGCAAATCATTCTAATCAGGTAACAGAAGGAGAAGAATGTCAAGAATGGTTTACTTTTTTTCAGATTGATATCCCTCCAATATTTTCCCACAAGAAATGCTGTCTGTCAGGCATGTGAGCAACCCAAAGTCACCCATGAACTTCCAGGACTAAGGGGGACTTGGAGCTGCGCCTCTCCATTCCTAGCCCAACATTTCAACCTTTATACCACACCCTTTTAGCATCCAGAATTTCCAAGAATTCCTATCCAAGGAAAAGGCATAGAAAACGCACTTTATTGAAAACACATCAGGATACAAAGTCAATGTATTAGGAGAAACCTAATGTCCCAAGTGCTATGGAATCACCCACCATGCAATCTTCATCAGTGATTACCTAGAGATGGGGAAGAAACAAAGTGAGCCTCCATCTGAGTGTATACGTACACAAGGTGGTATCTTCAGACCCATAGATAAAACAAAAGTTACCTCATCTTCTCTCATTACCTATATTAAAAGCAAGGAACATTCAACAGATATTTCATAGAAATGTATATCTATTATATCAACATAATACATATGTACACATTCTTTAGAGAACTTATTTAAACAAATGATGTGTTAGGCATATGTTTGCAGGCTACATTTGGGAAAAGCTTGAATTCATTATTTGAAAAACCATTCTCTGATCCTAAGAACGGGATTTCAAATAAACACCAAAGGAGGGAATAAGAAAAAACAAACTTGGAAAGAATTTGCCATCGTTATACCAAGCTTTGATTTTCAGCAAAGAAGGATTTGCTCACAGGGAAAGAAGAATTCTGCAATGCCTGAATCTAACTTGTTTGCAATATTTAGAGACCAATATTTAGAGAAGCAGTTTCATCTAGTGGTTAAGGTGCTGGGCTAGAAACCAGGAGACGGAGAGTTCTGGTCCTGCCTTAGGCATGAAAGCCGTCTGGGTGACCTTGGGCCAGTCGCTCTCTCTCAGCCCAACTCACCTCACAGGGTTGTTGTTGTGGGGAAAACAGGAGGAGAAAGGAGTATTGGGTGTGTTCCCTGCCTTGAGTTATTTATTAAAAAAGTAAAGGTGGGATAGAAAATACAATAAATAAATATCAACATAATACATATGTATACATTCTTTAGAGAACTTATTTAAACAAATGATGGTTTAGGCACATGTTCACAGGCTACATTTGGGATAAGCTTGAATTCATTATTTGAAAAACTATGCTATGACCCAGAGAACAGGATTTCAAATAGTCACCAAAGGAGGGAATAAAAAATAACAAACTTGGAAAGAATTCATTGTCACTATACACAGCTTTGATTTTCACCAAAGAAGGCCTGCATGTAACTTGTTTGGAGGATACCAGGTTGGAGAAGTTAATTCAAATATAAAGAGGAGAAGAGGAACAAGGTACCATGAGATCTGAATATTTATGAACCTCTGATAATACAGAAGGATGCACGCCGAAGCTTTGTAAATGAGAGATACAGTCATGCCCCTCCCATTTCAATGAACTGCTCTCACAAACGAATGATGGTATTACCTCAAATACTCCACACAGGTTGACTGAAGAAAGGTCCATTTCTTTCTGTCACCCTCAGATACAACAGAAGGTAAAGCTGTTCTGCTACTGAGAGTGATGGAGACCACTCAATAGCTCACCAATTCCCTTTTCATGACAGGTCATGACTTTTGGATGCTGAAGGCCAGTTCAATATCTAAAGGGTATTGCTCATGACTGGCAGCACCAGGGCTCATCTCTTGCACATTTGCAATAAGAGGGAAGTCCTACTCCTTTTTACTAAGTGTTCTTCTCTAAGTCCAGTCAACATCTTCCAATAAAATATAATTTGAAAAAAAAAATAGGCTAAAATTTCTTCATCAAAATGATCATCACACTCCTCCAAATCATGTAATCCAGGTACTAAATGAATATTACACTCCATACAGAGGAATAAGAAGGACATATCTCTTTCATCAAGAAGGACTATATTCAAAAGCTGTCATTCCAAGTAAGTGACCAGTGACCATGCTGTACATTACTAGCTTTATGTCTTATAGAACTAGACCACAGGTGCTTCCCAACAATCTTTTTATCATGGGATCATCACACAACTGCACATGAAGACAAGAAAAACTTCCACTTGTATCCTACCATGTTATCCACTGCTTTCTCCATCTTTGTTAAGGCAGGCTTGTTCAAGAAGACCTGCACAATAGCTTTGGAGATGGATTCCGAAGGTCCAAGCCTTGATGCTTTCAATAGGAGAACAGAGTCACCTTCCATCACTTTTCAACTAAGCCCTATGCTAAGTAATTTTGGAGACCTGGAGTGTTTCTTTCTAAGTTTCCATAACACATCTTTGACATTCGTTGTTCCTAATGATGTAAATGAAAGTATTGAGCACCGGGGTGACCAGTGTGTACAATATGGTGACCGACGTCATCATACTGAAGGAAGAGTTCTTGACAGTAGGTCTTAAATAGGGGGAAAAAATATTTTTCACATGCTTCCAAATTTTAACATAATTATTCTGAAATAACATACTATTCCTAGTTGACAGGATCACCCCCAGATATCTAACCTTTTTTTTTTTCAATCTTAAAACCCATCTTACCCATCAATAATTCTTGATTGGACAAGGTCATATTTTTAATTAACTTTTTTGTTTTTTGTTTATTTACTTTAAGACCCACCAACGACCCAAATTCCTTCAGTTTCTTCATCAGATGTTCTGCAGTATCCAAAGGGTCCTGTAATATCAAAACTAAATAATCAGCAAAAGCCCTCAGTTTAAACGCATCTTCTTTGATCTTTAAGCCCTGTATTTGTTCATCTCTTCTAATGTCTCTGTTAAAAACTTCCAATGCCAAAATAAAAACCAGAGGTGACAACAGGCATCCTTGTCTTGTTCTTTTTTGTATATGACATGATTCAGCTAATTCATCATTCACAATAATATTTGCCTTCTGTGGTGTATAAATTGTCTTAATTCCCTGAATAAGATTATCTCCAAAACCCATAATTTCCAAACCTTTAAACATAAATGTAATAGTTAATTTACATAATGTTGCAAGTCTGAGCCAAAGAACCAAGGGAAAAGTAGCTATTCTGATTATATTCCTCTTTGCAATTGACCATACCATTCACCCAGAATAAAAGCAAGGTATATTGAGGAAATATCTGTAAAAATGAAGATATTCATGAACATTGCATATAAGGATGAATTAATTTAAGGAAATCAGGAACAAAAAGTATGATTAACCCCATGAAAAAGGCATATATTTAGGGAAAGATGTGCCAGGATCCTTATAAACTCAAGTTCATAATCGTAAAAAAAATATATTCTTGAGTCCAACAAAGCAGATTTGAAATGAACACAAAAAGGAGAAAACGAGAGAAGCCAGGATGGTGAAAACAACACATTTTTTTACTAGGAGGTTGTTCCTGGAGTATTTGCCCATGCTGGCATAAAATCATGGCAGTCACAGGCCTATGATGTTGGGATGGCACCAGATTGGGAGGTTGATTTAAATGGAAAGCTAAAAAACATTAAAAGGAGTGAATTCTATCAGATAGAAATATTGATAAATGTAAAAAAAGTTGCACATGAGATATACAGCCATGGATCTCTAATTCTAATTAGGTCTATTCAGAAAATTTGTGGAATTTTGGTTGTTGCCAACTTCTTTCATCCATTTCTAAGAAACAGCAATTTCCTCCTGAGGATCCTCAAAATCAACAGGGGTTGAAGCTCCATCTTTCTTACCATGGCAGAAGGAGACAACCAAATGCCTTACAAAGTCACTTTGCGTGCCAGGTCATGATCCTCTAGTGCCAGATCAGTATCTCAAAGATATTCCAAACCATTGACAGCACCAAAATTCATCACTTGCATTTTTTTCCAAAAATCACCTTGTAGTTTCTCCCCTGATTCCAATGAGGTTCTTTAAATAACCTACACTAGGAAATTGATCCCAGAGGTCAAAGTTCCAAACAAAGGAACCCACAGAGTAGAACAATATTACTGCCAGTACAGATACATAAGAAGATTGATATCTTTTCATAATCAATGCAGAACATTCAAAAGCTCTCATTCCATGATAAACCCTTCCTGGCATTCCAACTTGATTGGAGGAATGGGTGCTAGCTTCATAGGTTTAAATACTGGAATTGGGTGTTCACCTCCGTCTTCTTCCATCTTTGTGAGTTAGGAAAGGTAAAATAATGGTACAATATCTTTGATGGATAGTCCACCCAGTCCTCACCTTGAAGCACAGAATTGCTCCTCCAAACTTTTCCATATTTAGATTTTAGGAAAAGCTGGAGTTTTTTTTTCTTAGCGCTTTCCAAACTGCTTCTTTCACTTCATTGTTCCTAAAGGTGTAAATGAAAGGATTGAGCACCGGAGCAACTATTGTGTACAATATGGAGACAGACTTCATCATACTGAAGGAAGAGTTGGTGAGAGTAGGTCTTAAGTAGACAAAAAAGACTGACCCGTACAAAATGCAGATGACAATCAGATGGGAAGCGCATGTAGAAAAGGCCCTCTGCTGTCGGATGGTGGAAGGCATTCGAAGAATGGTGCAAATGATGAAGAGGTAAGAAATGAGGGTGAAAAGCAGGGAGGACATGATCACAACCACAGTAATTAGGAAGCCAAGGGCTTCAATGACATGGACATCTCCTCCTGCAATCTTCAACACAGGTCCCTCATCACAAAAGAAATGATTGATAATTTTGGACATACAGTACGGTAGGTTGGCAATCATTATTACGTGAGAAAGAATGGAGAAAAAACCTGCAAACCAGGCTGCTATTGCTAGCTTAAGGCAGACCCCAGAGGTCATGATAGTGGCATATCTCAAAGGATGGCAAATGGCTAAGTACCTGTCCAAGGATATCAGAGTGATGATAAAAAATTCTGTGACACCAAAAAAGAAATAAAAGTAAAATTGTGTTATGCAGCAGGAGAAACAGATGGAATTATTTGCAGAGAGATAATTCACCAGCAATTTAGGAATAAAGGCTGTTGTGTGTCCCATGTCAATGACAGAAAGGTTGCTAAGGAAGAAATACATGGGCTTCCGGAGATGGTGGTCCACAATTACCATCACAATGATGAGCCCGTTGCCCATCAGACACAGCAGGTAGAGCAGGAAGACACCGGCATGCATCATATTTTGCATTCCCCAAACACTTGGCAATCCAACCAGAATAAATTCAGTTGCTCTTGTACAGTTGGACAAATTCATGTTCCCCTTCTGTTATAAAAAGAGAAAAGATGGCATCTTCATTGAATCAAGATTTAGCTACATTTTTTAAAGACATTTTTCATGCACTACTCTTGTGATTGCAACATAGAGAACATAAGACTGGATGTTCACATTAGGTTAACAAATGCTCTGCACACCTTTGGCAGTTAAGTAAGGCATTCAGATATAAATATTTGTATATGAGTTATGAATTCCAAAGACCCGTCACTGATACCCCACAAAACATAAGGCCCAATAGACCTAGCATCCACCAATAGACGTGGTTTGAAAAATATAATAGCTCAATTCCTTTCTCTCCACTGTCTCAGAATGACCTGGACTTCATCCTTTCCTTTGTATGAAAAAACTTCACTTTGACTTATTCTTTCTTCAATACCTGCATTTTCTTCTCCAAGTACCTTTCACTCCATCTGTCTATCCATTCATCGAGCAGGTATTTTGAAGAACCCTAGAAAATGATACATCAGGTGTTGGGGGAAAAAATTGTAGACTTCTTGAAAAATAGTTTCCTTTACATTTAAACAGCATCTAGCAAAGTGCATCATAGAAAAGCAATTTACTTATTCTCTACTTTAGCTTGGGATACAGTCTCTAAGGATATTTGCCTTTAATTTCCCAGGAGTATCCATGCACTATACCTAGAATATACTCAAGGCTGATATTAATTTGGACCAAACTTCAAGTTCCATCCCAAGATAGGAGGACCTCTTGAGGTCCTCTGGAGGCAGCCCAACAAGGATAAACTCTGCAACTCTTTTATAGTTTGTCTACTTCACATTCCTCCTCAAGTGGAAAAAGAGAACATGTAAACCCTACACTGATGCAGCACTTAATTTTCTACAGAAAACAGAGATACCATCTCTAGAGATATTTATCTCTCAATTCCCATAGGCATCCATAGACTATGACCAGATTTTGTGAATTGGAATCAGCATGACTCATGCCTGGTTTTATTTAGTACAAATTCCAAATGCCATTCCCAGAACTGGAGTTATCTACTGTATATATTATTAAGTCAACAAAGAGGCCTCAAGAAAAGAGGGAAGGGAATGATTGGAGATGATGTCCAAGAATGATTTTCTTCCCCCTTTACCTTTCCCCCCCCCCCATTCATTTCACCATGGAATTCAAGGGGAAGGCATTCAACATAGTGTCCTCAGGACTTGCGGATTTGAAATCCCCTTCAGGTGGCATGGCAAAGAAAATTAAGGAAATCAGAAGTTTTGCACATTAGTGAAGTGTTTTTCTAACTTGGCAACTTTAAGGTTTGTGGACTTCAACTCCCAGAATTCCCCAGCCAGAGTATCAGGTCATAATTACAAGGACACCAAAATCATGTCCTGTGCATTAGGATGTTATCATCCAATGGTATATAGTATAGAATTGCATCAAATATTGTATGAGATCTAGGCTCTGGAGAAAATAAACTCTTGACAATTTTTCTTCAAGTTTTCAATACTTTCTGAGCTCACTAAAAGGATACATTTATCCCACCTCTACCTTTTTTTAAAACAATGGGTCTGAAGAACCATGTACCTTACTTTCCCACTTTTCTTCCTCACTCAATTAATTTCATCAAATAAGGCAAAGATCAAAGTGCCTCTCCCCTCACTGCACCTTGGAGTTCAAAGCGTGATGTGTCCAACTCACCACAGACATGGTGTCTCCATCATGTACAGAACATTAATGAATATCAACAGCAGTTGGAGATTTGAAAGTAGGTTTATTGACAAGATATCAGAACGCTAATTTCTCCAGCATCTTCACCTCATCAATATCCAGAAAAGAAAAGAATCCCTGAAGTGTCCCCATTCCATCCTAATGAATAGCTAAGGGGGGTGGAGGGTGGGGCGGGGGGTTGAGATGTGCAAATTCAATGTGAATTGATCTAATGTTGCATTTTGGAACAAACACAGACCCATAATTACATTATTCAACAATTGAATTTTTAATGAAGTTGATCAGTAATGAAGACAGTACCCTTAATGGAAGCACCTGTATAAAATTCATATATATATATATATATATATATATATATATATATATATATATATATATAAATATAAAGTGCATTAAATTAGGGATAATATTTTTTAAAAATGTGTAATATGTGAAACTGAAAATAAAAATGTATCTGTTTAGAAAAGCTTGTATTGAAATGCATAGTAACTTTAGGGCAAACTTTTTTAAAAAGTGTTATGCAAGTTTGAGAAACTGAACCTAAACACTAGCAAAAACAGGAAACCCAAAATAGACAGGGTAAACCCTTTTCTATTAATTATTATATTAGTAATACAATACAATACATGTGGTAATAGACATAACATCCACATATACATGGACATAGAAATCCTTTAGTTTATTCCAAAAATAACACTATGGCATGATAGAATTAATGAAATTAAATAATTCTACATATGCCTGATGTGCTAAACTTAAAGCATTATAGTTTTTGTATATCCACATCTGTTGCTATGTGAATAGTTTCAAGCATTGCAAATTTGTCCTAATTCTCACTCTCAAATGTCTGCACTTGTACTGAAACTTAGCATTTAAAGTGAAACTGAAAGCACCATCTGGATCTGTTTGGATCCAAGTGTTTCAGTGGATATGTAGCCCCAAAGTCTACCTAGGTCCATCAGTACTGTCATGGCTGTTAAACCAAACAAAAAGAATATTTACATTCTAGAGAAATACGGTTGTCTGCGTGGACTAAGAAATGGATTCGTCTCTCATGAACTAAGAGTTATTTTGAAATCATCTCACTGTTTTGCAGACTCTTCTTCAGCATTCAAACTTGAATAAAACAATCAAAAATAAAAGAGTTTTTTGTCTTCTTATAACAGTAACCTACACTTCGTTGGAGACCAGACTTAAATTGTGCGGCCACCACAACAAATTCATAAAGTGGTTTATGGAGCCTAGACAATCTTGCCTTCTACCTTTCAATCTTCTGTTTTGCCTCACTGCCTTTCCCCAGTACTTACTTGGCATATCCTATTTGTAAAGCTAGAGTAAAGGGGAAAGGTATACAAGGTCTTTGGACTGATAGCTGAAACATCTGCAAGCAATCTTATTCAGCATAAGATTACACAACATCACTTTTAAACAAAGGGCTATGCTCAATTTTTATGGAAAGCTGGAATCTTCCCTTCAATTGTTCTTGCAGTTTCTTTGACCTCACTGCTCCTGATTTGTACATAAAAAGATTTAAAACTGGGATGACCATTTTATTCATTATGGACATACCCTTGATTATATGAAATGAAAAATTCTTAACAGCAGGTCTTAAATAAATGAAAAGCACTGAGCCATACAAAATGCCAGCTATGATAATATGGGAAGCTCAGGTGGAGAAGGCCCTCTGTTGTCCTATGGTTGATGGAATGTGGAGGATTGTGGTAATGATGAAGAGATAACATAGGCCTGTCAGAAGCAAAGAGTACATAATCACAGTCATGGTGACCAAGAAGCCAAGAGCTTCAAGAAGCAGTATGTCTCCTCTTCAGTTTTCAAGAGAGGCCCAACATCCAAGTAGTAATGAGTAATAATGTTGGATAGTACAGTTGGGTAGCTCCAAGATGTTCAAAGGTTGGTGAAGCATAGAGGGGAAAATAAAATAAAGCAGCACAACAAACTGCTAATGCCATCTTAAGCAAAGAGTGGGGGTCATGTTGGTAGTATGTCTCAAGGGATGGCAAATGGCTAAGTAGCTGTCCACGGATATTAAACTGATGCTGAAAAATTCTATGAAAGCAAAAGTGTCATGTCCCCCATTGCAATGCATACATGCATCACAACGGGGAACATGCCTCTCCGGAAAAGGGAAGGAAAGAGGAAGGGATTAATGATAATCCTTTAATCGCTAACGGACAGATATCAATAAGGACAAAGAAGCCATACCTTTGCCCTGACCCAAGAAGCCATCACCCGACATCTCTGCATTACCCCGGGGGACACACCTGCGCTGGACACAGGAAGAGGACAGAGGCAATCAGTGCTAATCTCACTGATTGCCCATCAAGACTCCGGGATCGCACCCAGATCGCCCATCAAGAGCTCCGGAGCCGGACTTTGGGACAATGGGGGGTGGAGGTGGACCAGGTCCGCACCGGGGGTATTTACAGGTTACCTCGCACGCCATGTGCTCATTCCTGTCTTTCTCAGTGTATGCATCCTATCCCTAATAAACCGGAAATCCTTAGACCTAACTAAGCGAGTCCGTGTCTCATTGGGGATAAGGCAACCATCAAAAAAAAGGAAGTAGAAGTATGTAGAATTCATGAAACAATAGAATCAGATGTTCTTCCTGGCTAATAGAAAGTTGACAAACATCTTGGGCATAAAGGCTGTGGTTTGTCCAACCTCATTGAGTTCAAGGTTGCTAAGGAAGAAATATGTACATGAGTATCTGGATATAGCAATCTGCAATTACCATCCCAGGGATCACCCTATTACTCCCCAGACACAGGATGTAGAGCAGGAAAACACCTGCAAGCACCATGCTTTCCCTTCCCTGAATGTTTGGCAATCAAACAAGGATACATTCTTTCACAGTAGCATAGTTGGTTGTATTCATGCCTGAGTTCCCTTTTGGCTGCAGAAGGAAAAAGTACAGTCTTTATTGATTCAGACTGTGTGCCAGCAATTTCTACATATTCTTACACTATCTAGAACTACATTTATTTATTTATTTATTTATTTATTTATATTTCAAATCTTGTCACTGCCCATCTTACTCAAAGAGTGACTCTGAGTGGTTTACAATAAAACTAGAATAAATAGAGATTGAAATACAATAAAAACAATATGCTTAAATAAAAATACACAATCCAGGATAGAGATGTTAGGGGTGCTAACCATCCCCAGGGTTGCTTACCCCTTGTCACGTCCCATGACAGATGGCAGAGCCAGGTCTTCACCCCTTTATGAGTTAGGCAAGGGTAAAAAATGGTACAGTATGTTTGATGGATAGTCCTCCCACTCCTAATCTTGAAGGATACAATTGCGTCTCCGAACAGGTCTTCTGTATGTTTCGACTTTAAGGAAAGCTGGAATCTTTTTTCTTAACGCTTTCCAAAGTGCTTCTTTCACTTCACTGTTCCTAATGGTGTAAATGAATGGACTGAGTGCTGGAATGACTATGGCATTCACCACAGCAACAGACTTGATCATACTGAGGGAAGAATTCATGAAAGTAGGCCTAAAGTAGGCAAAAAAGACTGACCCATAGAAAATGGTGAATACAATCAGATGGGAAGCACATGTAGTAAAGGCACTCTGCTGTCTGATGGTTGAAGGCATTCAAATTATGGTGCAAATGATGAAGAGGTAATAAATGAGGGTGAAAAGCAGGGAAGACATAACCAGAGCTACAGTGAGTAGGAAGCCAATGGCTTCAATGACATGTGTCTCTCCTCCTGCAATCTTCAACACCGGTCCAATATCACAATAGAAATGATTGATAATGTTGGATGTACAGAAGGGTAGGTCTGGAATCCTTACTATCTGATACAGAATGGAGAAAAAACCTCCAAACCAGGCTGCTATTGCTAGTTTAAGGCAGACCCCAGAAGTCATAATAGTGGCATATCTCAAAGGATGGCAAATGGTTAAGTACCTGTCCAAGGATATCAAAGTGCTGATAAAACATTCTGTGACTGCAAAAAGAAAATAGACGTACAATTGTGTCATGCAGCAGGAGAAACAGATGGAATTCTTTGCAGAGACATAATTGTTTGGGAATAAAGGCTGTGGTATGTCCAATGTCAGTGAAAGAAAAGTTCCTAAGGAAAAAATACATGGGCTTCTGGAGATGGTGGTCCACAATTACCATCACAATGATGAGCCCATTGCCCATCAGACACAGCAGGTAGAGCAGCAAGACACCGGCATACATCATATTTTGCATTCCCCAAACACTTGGCAATCCAACCAGAATAAATTCAGTTGCTCTTGTACAGTTGGACAAATTCATGTTCCCCTTCTGTTACAAAAAGAGAAAAGATGCAATTTTAATTGGATTAAGATTTAGCTACATTTCTAAGGACATTTTTGATACACAACTCTTGTGATTGCAACACAGAGGACATAAGACTGAATTTTCACATTAGGGTAACAAATGTTGTTTGTACCTTTGGTAGTTAAGTAAGGCATTCAGATATAAATATTTGTATATCAGTTATGATTTCCAAAGGCCCATCACAGAAATCCCACAAAGCATGAGACCCAAAGCAAAGACACACTGTTATAGCTTAGTGTGATGTGTGAAATTTTCCAGTGTTGGAAAATAAGAGCTCATTTGGGGATTCTCCAATGTATAATGCTTCTTGGAACTTGTAAGCTAGAGATGAAATATTTTGATAGAAATTAGAGTCTTCTATATATTACTAAGTTGTCAAAGACTCTTGGAGGCCTCAAGAAAAGAGGGAAGGAAATGATTGGAGACATTGTCCAGCAATGATTTTCTTCCCCCTTTACCTTTCCCCCCCAGTCATTTCACCATGGAATTCAAGGGGAAGGCATTCAACATAGTGTCCTCAGGACTTGCGGATTTGAATCCCCTTCAGGTGGCATGGCAAAGAAAATTAAGGAGATCAGAAGTTTTACACATTAGTGAGTGTTTTTCAAACCTGGCAACTTTAAGGTTTGTGGACTTCAACTCCCAGAATTTCCCAGTCAGAGTATCAGGTCATAATTACAAGGACACCAAAATCATGTCCTGTGCATTAGGATGTTATCATCCAATGGTATATAGTATAGAATTGTGCCAAATATTGTATAAGATCATGGTGCATTCACTGTTGTGTCTCACCCCAACTCCCTTTGATTCATCCATATGGAAAATGGTGGTTTCCTCATGACTGGTTGCATTTCTTTGGGGACTAGATGGTTTAAATATCCTACTGCCAATCCCCTTCAGACACAGCTTCTGTACAGGAACATAATGGACCTGGGGACAAATCATCATGGATATTAGAATTTTGTTTCTCTTTCAGGCATGCTTTCACTCCAAACAAGCATTATTTCTAATGATATGACTATCTACATAAGAGGAGAAATGGAAAAGCAGAAAAAGAATGAAATAAATGTTTCAACCATTTGCAATTATCCTGCAGTCTTTCTAGGCTCTGGAGAAAATAAAGTCTTGACAATTTTTCTTCAAGTTTTCAATACTTTCTGAACTCACTAAAAGGATACATTTATCCCACCTCTACCTTTTTTTAAAACAATGGGTCTGAAGAACCATGTACCTTACTTTCCCACTTTTCTTCCTCACTCAATTAATTTCATCAAATAAGGCAAAGATCAAAGTGCCTCTCCCCTCACTGCACCTTGGAGTTCAAAGCCTGATGTGTCCAGCTCGCCACAGACATGGTGTCTCCATCATGTACAGAACATTAATGAATATCAACAGCAGTTGGAGATTTGAAAGTAGGTTTATTGACAAGATATCAGAACGCTAATTTCTCCAGCATCTTCACCTCATCAATATCCAGAAAAGAAAAGAATCCCTGAAGTGTCCCCATTCCATCCTAATGAACAGCTAAGGGGGGTGGAGGGTGGGGCGGGGGGTTGAGATGTGCAAATTCAATGTGAATTGATCTAATGTTGCATTTTGGAACAAACACAGACCCATAATTACATTATTCAACAATTGAATTTTTAATGAAGTTGATCAGTAATGAAGACAGTACCCTTAATGGAAGCACCTGTATAAAATTCACACACACACACACATATATATATATATATATATAAAGTTCATTAAATTGGAGATAATATTTTTTTAAAAATGTTTAATATGTGAGACTGAAAATAAAAATGTATCTGTTTAGAAAAGCTTGTATTGAAATGCATAGTAACTTTAGGGCAAACTTTTAAAAAAAGTGTTATGCAAGTTTGAGAAACTGAACCTAAACCCTAGCAAAAACAGGAAACCAAAAATAGGCAGGGTAAACCCTTTCCCCACTGCTTAGCTTCTATTGTTCTTCTTACAGTTTCTTTGACTTCACTGTTCCTAATTGTGTACATAAAAAGATTCCAAACTGGGGTGACCATTTTATTCAGTATTTATTCATTCATTCATTCATTCATTCATTCATTCATTCATTCATTCATTTATATTCAAATTCATTCGCTGCCCATCTCCCTCAAAGAGCGTCTCTGGGTGGTTTGTGCTGAGAGCAACCTTTGTGGCTTTCAGCACCAGAAGCATTTTATAGATGAGAAATAATAGGCAAACACAGATGGCTAACTTATTGTGAGATACTAGAACTTTGTCAAGGGGAATACAGAATAAAATCAAGAGAAGAGCTGGTGGCAGGAGGATATACTGTAGCTGCCAATGGTTTTCTTACCTAAATTTATTAGAAAGATAACTGCAGGTTAACCTTTCTTGCACTTTTAGTTTTCTCTTTGATTTCTTTCTTTTTCTTTTCTCCTTCTTACTTTATATTATTTTGTATTAGTTTTTATCTTCCTTTTTTAAAAACATTGAATGAAATTATATACCCCCCCTCCAAAAAAAGAGCATATATTTTCGTTTGGATCAGTGGCATTTAGAAATATGGAAAATGGCATTGGCCTAAAAAAGAGCTGGCGGCGGGGGACTTCCCCTAGGGAGAAATGTATTAAAATCCAATCACTATTTTTAGCTAATGCATTACCTTTTTCTATATAACTTTTTCTGGCTGGGGAATTCTGGCAGTTGAAGTCCATGAATCATAAAGGTCTGTACGTTTATGATGCATGGACTTCAACTCCCAGAATTCCCCAGCCAGAAAAGTTGAGAGCACAGCTTATCCGTTCATCCATTTTTGAAAGAGTGGTCCAGCCCTATTATGAGGTAGAATGAGGAAGCTGTAAAAGCATCCACACGACTCTTTTTGCTCAGATGGCCTCTTTTTGGCTAATGTTTATTGTAAACTGCCCAGAGTCCCTTTTGGGAGATGGGCGGTGATAAATTTGATTAATAAAATAATAAATAATGTTTTATCATCTTCAGAGGGAGGGGAGGAGAGCTATTGGATATCCAGCTATTTTGTTCTCTAAAAATTGGTAAGAGTCACAACATTATTCCTATTAGTTAACATCAGGATCTTATAGGAATGACTTCCATAGCTTATTTAGCTGGTAAGGAATCAATTCCTTTGTCTGAACAGTGGTATGCCGACTCTGCAGTTTCCATTACTGTTTTCAATACTTGCCCATCTCTCAGGCCCAGCCCAAGAATGACACAGAAGCAGTCCAGCCAAAGTTTAGCTCTTTACTTGCGTACACCGTATAGACAGAATCTTGTCAGAGTAAACCTCCATGACTCTAACCTAATGGATATACCCTAGGAGATTCTAGGGAGTAGCTATCCTAAATCAATTCCTCTTCCCATAATCAAAAATTAAAGGAGTGTTTTGTGTTCTTATAACAGTAATCTACACTTCATTGGAGACCAGACTTAACTTGTGCGACCACCACGACAAATTCATAAAGTGGTTTATGTAGCCCAGACAGTCTTGTCTTCTACCTTTCAATCTTCTATACTGTCTCACTGCCTTTCCCCACTGCTTAGCTTCTATTGTTCTTCTTACAGTTTCTTTGACTTCACTGTTCCTAATTGTGTACATAAAAAGATTTTAAACTAGGGTGACCATTTTATTCGGTATGTATGTATGTATGTATTTATATTTCAAATTTAGTCACTGCCCATCTCACTCAAAGAGCGACTCTGGGTGGTTTACAATAAAACTAGAATAGAGAGAGATTAAAAGACAATAAAGACAATACTCTTAAATAAAAATATATAATCCATCTAGAGATGTTAAAAAGTTCCTAATTTAATTCACAGGAGCATCTTCAGGATGGTAACCACCCCCAGAATCGGTTACCCCTCCTCACGCCCCATGCAAGATGGCAGATCCAGGCCTTCACCCCTTTCTGGAAGTCCGGGAGAGTGAGGGCCTGCCTCACCTCTAGGGAAAGAGTATTCCATAGGGTGGGGGCCATGGCAGAGAAAACTCTCTTCCTGGGCCCCACCAATTGATAATCCCTCATGGACGGGGTCCATAACATGCCCTCTCTGCCTGACTGGGTTGGACAGGTCAATGTAATGGGGATAAGATGGTCCCTCAGGTAACCTGGACCCATGCCATGTAGGGCTTTAAAGGTGATAACCAACACCTTGAATTGGACCCAGAAGCAAACTGGTTTTGCTCCTGCAGCAAAGGTGTTACATGTGCCATCCGTGGGGCACCCAAAACTGCATTTGCAGTTAAAATGGGTTTTCACAGTTAAAAAGGGGGTTTACTCTATATATTGTCATGGAATAATTATCCATGTACCTCTCCAATGAAGGACATCTCCTTTTTCTGTGACCTAGTACACTTCACATGTCAGGGATATCTGGATTTTTGAACCAGATATATATTTAAAGTTTCAAATACAATTAACTTATAAATAGGGATACATGGATGGAATTACAGAGAGAGAGTAGAGGAATCATTGTAATTCCTGATGCAGTCACAATTGGAAAATGAGAACAGAAGTATCTTCCGATTTCTCAAAAATTATAATTTCTTCCATTAAAAAATGGTATCTTCTAATGTACAGCCCCATGAATTTGTCCCAGATTTCTATATTTAAAGTTAGAAAGTGGAAGAAGTGTGTGTGTGTGTGTGTGTGTGTGTGTGTGTTTCTATGTGTGTTCATGTGTGTGAATTTCTGATTTAAGGATCACTTTGAAAAAGTAATCAGTAATCAGAAAATGTTGGTGATCCTTTGAATCTTCTTCATAAACTCATTTTCCTTGTTTTCTTTTCCATCCCCCATCATTGATGAGACTACCTTTCTTTCCTTGAGGGACATGAAGTAGCTCAAAAGTAAGGAGCTGTAAGGTTTTGAAAATTTTGTTCTGATGTTTAAAACCCTTTCTGACAGCTCCCCAGGGGATATGAGGTTATTCCTATGTGATTCTTCCCTTGTGGGATTTCAACTGGAAGTTCTTATGAATGAGAGTTATATCATGTTGTATCATCTTCCCTCAAGCCTTGTAATTTTAATCAAGTCTCCAATCTGATCACATAGTGGAGGTTTCTTTGTCACTGATCAGTGAATTCTGCAGCAAATGGCCTGCTTAAAAATATGGGAAATCAGTAATAAAACCAGAAAGGAGAATGAAGTAGACAAGCACTATATTCTTTCACTGTTCAGTTTAAGTCTAAAGCTGTTCATCTGAACACTTCATCAGTGACATAGGAATGTGATTGTATGGAGATGAATAAAATATAGTAAAGGTAAAGGTAAAGGTTTCCCTTGACATTAAGTCCAGTCGTGTCCGACTCTAGGGGGCGGTGCTCATCTCCGTTTCAAGCCGAAGAGCCGGCGTTTGTCTGTAGACACTTCCGTGGTTATGTGGCCAGCATGACTAAATGGAACGCCGTTACCTGCCTGCCGAAGCGGTACCCATTAATCTACCCACATTGGCATGTTTTCGAACTGCTAGGTTGGCAGGAGCTGGGACTAGCAACGGGAGCTCACTCCGTCACGCGGATTTGAACTGCCGACCTTCCGATCAGCAAGCTCAGCAGCTCAAAGGTTTAACCCGCAGTGCCACCGCGTCCCATGAATAAAATATAGGCCCTAAAAATTATGCAGACTGAAAAAAGCAAACCAACCAATTGCAAAAAAATAAATAAATAACATTAGAGTCCTTTAATCCCTCTTTTGCTCTTTGAATACATTTGCTGTAGTTTGTATGTATGTATATATGTATGTATGTATGTAGAAGCCTCATGTGGCGCAGAGTGGAAGGGGGCAGTATTGCAACTGAAAACTCTTCCCACAACCCGAGTTTGATCCCAGCAGAAGCTGGATTCTCTCTTGGGTAGCCAGCTCAGGTCAACTCAGCCTCCCATCCTTCCGAGGTCAGTAAAATGAGGACCCAGCTTGCTGGGGAAGGCAAGGGCAAACCACCCCGCTACAGCCTGCCAAGAAAACATTGCAAAAGCGGCGTTCCCCCAAAGGGTCAGACATGACTCGGTGCTTGCACAGGGGACCTTTCACCTTTCACACATGTATGTATGTATGTATATATGTATGTATATTCCTGTGTATGTACAGTTTATATGAACATAGACACATACACTTACAAACATACATACAAAATATACAGGTAGAGATGCTTTAATTTATTGTATAAATAAAGCCATAACATATCAAGGATGACAGTAAAAAATTATGAAAGAAGAGTTAAAGATCTGGAATAATGAACAAAATCCCCATATTCCTGAAGGGCTAAACATAAACCACTACTGTTCCTGTACATCGCATCTGGCCCTCTGGGAAGAGTTTCAACATGAATTCTCATTTTCAGATATCTGTCCTTGGACTGAAACTTAAAATCTAAAGTGCTACTTCTCTGCCTGAAACTGAGAACACCACCTGGTTCTTCCTTGTGATGGGACTTAGCGGATAGCCATTTCTTACTCTTTTCTTTTAGGGAACAAATAACATTTTTTTCTATTAAAAACTTAAGTTTGGAAAAATAAGTTCTTAAAGTTCCCTAAAAAGTGAAATACTATCATATTAACTGCAGGTTCTTTCTTTCCCTTTTTTTCCTCAAAATTGACAAAGCTAATATTTGTCTAATGTCACCTTCTGGAATTTGGTGATCTCCAGATATATTGGTTTAGAATGCCCATCAACTCTAAATGGCATGGGTTTGGAATATGAGGCAATTTTATTTTTATTTGTATTTATTTTTTTGAATTTTGCCACTGTCCATCGCTCCCGAGAAGGGGGACTCTGGGCAGTTTACAATAACTAGCGCATTAAAACAATAAGCATAAATAACATCTAAAATATAAATACGAATTACCAAATATAAATATAAAAGTAAAAATAAATATAAAATCCAAGGGGCCATAAAAGATCTAATTCAGTGAGGCAAGCTCTAAGGTGCCAGCCACCCCCAAGAATAACTTCCCACCCCAGGCGAGGTGGCAGAGCCAAGTTTTCAGTCTCTTCTGGAAGGCCAGGAGCAAAGGGGCCTGCCTCACCTCTGGGGCCATAATCTTCCAGAGGGTGGGAGCCACTGCTGAGAAGGCCAGCTTCCTGGACCCCGCCAAGCAAAATTATCTTACAGAAGGGGTCCGTAACATGCCCTCTCTGCATGATCAGGTAGGATGGGTCGATGTTAAGGGGATGAGACTGTTCCTCAGGTAACCTGGCCCCATGCCATGTAGGGCTTTAAAGGTGATAACCAATACATTGAATTGGACTCAGAAGCAAACTGGCACCCAGTGCTGCTTGCGTAGCAATGCTGCCACATCTGCCAATCTTGGGGCACCAAGAATTGCCCATGCAGCCACATTCTACACCAGCTGAAGCTTCCAGATACCCTTCAAGAGTAGCTCCATGTAGAGTGCATTGCAATAGACTATATGGGAGATGACCAGGGCATGAGTGACTGCTTGGAGGGCTTCTCAATCCAGGAAAGGGCGTAACTGGCACACAACATGAAGTTGTGCAAAGGCCCTCCTGGCCACGACTGCCACCCACTCTTCAAGCAGGAGTTGTGAGTCCAGAAGAACCCCCAGATTCCATACCAGGTTTATCTGGGGCAGTGCCACCCCATCCAGAACTAAAGATGACAATTTCCTGGATACAGACGAGCCATTAACCCACAGTCACTCCATCTTAGCAGGATTCAGCTGAAGCCTGTTGTTTCCCATCCAGGCCCCCACAGCCCCCAGGCACCAAGAGAGGGCAGTCATTGCATCACTTACCTCACCTGGGACGGAGATGTATAATTGGGTATCACCGGCATATTGATGATACCTCATCCCGTGGTGATGGATGATCTCACCCAGTGGTTTCATGTAGATGTTGAATAGGAGAGGAGAAAGAACCAAGCCCTGCAGCACCCCAGAAAGGAGGGGTCAAGGGTTGGATCTCTCGCTCCCTATTGTCACCGATTGGGAGTGGCCCTGGAGGAAGGAGGTGAACCAGCACAGAACCACGCCACCTACCCCCAACTTCCTGCGCCACCCCAAAAGGATACCATGGATGGTATTGAAAGCCACTGAGAGGTCAAGAAGAGCCAGAATGGATGCACTACCCCATCCCACTCCTACCAGAGATCATCCATAAGCATGACCAATGCAGTTTCTGACCCATATCCAGGACTGAAACCTGACTGGAAGGAGTCTAGATAATCCATTTCATCCAGAATCCTCTGGAGTTGCAACACCATCACCTTCTCAACCACCTTCCCCAAAAAGGGGAGGTGGGAGACTGGATGAAAATTGTCCAGCACAGTAGGGTCCAGTGATGGATAAGTTATACAATACCCCTGAAACAGATTGATGATGATGATGATGATGATGATAGATTGATGATAGATTGATGATAGATTGATGATAGATTGATGATAGATTGATGATAGATTTTGGTCAATGATCAGCTTAAAACAAGGTATAAGAAGTTCCAGCCACAGAAGAGTAAAATACTTAAGTGTTTAGAGAGATGGTTTATTGTACCAGACATTTCTTCAGGACCTGGTGACACACATGGACCATTACCTGCATCTGGTGTCCAAAGACAGAAAAGGAAGCTGACTAAGCTTCTAAAAGCTGTATATCCCAGCATCAAATGTCTATATATTATTATTGTTCTCAGTGATGTAGATAACACTGCAAAAAGTCCAATCCATTGTACATGTGGAATTGGGCACAGACAGATTGTGAAGTTTTCCATGACTCAATATCAACTTTTGGCCAATGCATGAATATCTCCATATCATTCTAGAAGTTGCGTAGACCCTCAAGATTTGCTCTTACTAATTAGGTATGATATTGATTAGGTTTTTAGAGATCAGCCAAGAAATAATAAGGCTCTTACCTGCTATGATACAGTACATTCCTGCAAAATCAAAATTGAAGTGAAGAGAACCAAAAGGAAAATAAAATGGAAAATAAAATTTCCAGTACTTTATTCTGATAAGTCATAATCAGACCAACTAAATTAATTCAGCCAGATTTCTCTTCTTTGCTCCTCTGTTGGGAAGCCTAACTCTAACCATGACCTTGAACCCAAGTTATTATTTACTTATTTCTCTTTTTTTTTTGGATATTTTTGTGGTGAGAGGGGGGAGACGTTTCAGTCATTTCCCAGGGCCCAAAAAACCAAACCGTCCAGATGACCAGATGAATTATCAGATTCTTATTATCAATGTTTTGAGGACTTTGAACTCTACCTTGCAGGGAGGAAAAATGAAAGAGAGTTGGAAAGAGGCCAATATAGCACCAATACCTAAAGAGGGACATGATTTGATTTTAAGAAGAAACTATAGGCCAATATCATTACTGAATAATGAATACAAGTTGTTTACAATGATTCTATCTGATAGAGATGAGGATCACTAAAAAACACTTAAAGGACAATGTTAGAAATGTTATTGGACATTCTGGAATATTTGCAGCAACATAATGAAAAAACAAGCCACATTGATCTTCTTAGATGCAGAGAAGGCCTTTGACAATTTGAACTGGGCTTTCTTGTTCAAAGTTTTGGAAGAGATGAACTTAGGAGAGAAGTTTATAAAATAGGTAAGATCGATGTACACTTCACAGAAAGCACAAATACTTGTTAATGGAGATCTAACAAAACCCTTTGAGATACAAAAAGGAACAAGACAGGGATGCCCACTGTCTCTTTTGGTTCCTGAAATACTGAATAGAGATTTAGTCTTGTCTTATGAGAGGATTGTGGGAGTGAAGATTTAAATGAATTGTGGGAGTGAAGATGAAAAAAGAAACTTACAAGTTAAGGGCTTTTGTAGATGAGTTGGTACTGTTTTTGGACTTTTCCCTCTTTCTAAATAAAGAAATCCTGAAACATCATATGCATAAAGGATGATGGTTTTAGGCCTCAGATTAATATTAATGAAATAGATTATGACTGCCTGATGTTTATGATTAGAGCATATTCCTTATGAGCTGCTCTTCTGGTATTTTCTAAAAAGGGGAAGTGTTCTCCAAGCTGACCTCAGGTCTTGGTGATTTCCTGGATATAACCCTGGCAATGTTACAGAAGTGGTTTGCTCTTGTGGTCTTCTTGGACTGACTTTCTTTTTTTTGGTGGGGGGTGTCTCCTCAGTCTAGCATAGCGATTTCTTGGTGGTCACCCATTCATTATTTAAGCCTGATCACTCCTGCTAATAGCAGTAAAAAGATACAGTCTCCTTCAAGTAGAGCTGAACTTGATTCATGGTTATCATCTGGACATGTCCATGCAATTTCCGTAAAAGTCGGGGCAACTGAAACTGAGGGAATGCTGAATATTTCTGCTGTTTCACAGGGTTGGATTGGTGACATGCTATTAGTATGGTCTTTAATTATCCTTTAATTCAGGACTGTTCATTGGGGGGTGGTTAAAATGTCAAGATGGTGGCCATATCTGTATGATCAAATCCCTGCCCTTGTGTATGTGAATGAGAAGTAAACACAGAAAACAAAGAAACAGCTACCATCTTGACTTTTGTGATCCTACCCCTCGTTTGCCCCTGTTTTAATTACACATTTTCATCTGATCCACTGCAGCATTTACACCCTTAGAAAATGTTTGGGGTAATCATGACAGCAATCAAAAACTGATAATGCCTTCCCTAACAGATAATAGTCCACAACCCTATTGTTTGGAGGGGAGAAATTATTATTATTATTATTATTATTATTATTATTCCTTTGATTAAACACAACAGAAAAGGGGGAAAATGAAATGGTAGGGGAAATAATATAAAGGAAAAAAAAGTAAAGCAGCAATAATTCCATATATAGGGTTTTCATATAAATAGATATTTATATGAAATATATATTCATATAAATATTCATATAATTCATGTATAAACTTTAAGACACCAGATGCAATGAAGGATGAGCATATTTCATTGTAATTGTCCATACATAATCTACTTTTGTAAGCAACACCTTCCTAAGTCTTAAGTATCTTCAGGTCTTCTTTTCATTTAAATTTGGACATTACTGTATGTGTACATGTTATTGTTTTAATTTGACTCTTTTCTTTTATTGCAAGTGCTGTTGAACTTTTTATGCAGAAAAAAGAAATGTTAGGATGTTGGTGACCGACTGATCTAGGAGAACATTCCGGAAAATTCTTCCTCCCCCCTCCATGCTTCTTTTAACTGAGATAAGTTTTTGTTTTTTTCTTCTGGTTTATTTATTTCATAATTCCCTCAGGGTACTTAACTTGACTAGTAATGTCCTCTCTACACTTGTGATTGCCACTGTTACACCTGAAACAGGAAATGAATATCTAGATATCTGATTCATTTCGGTTTCCTTTGCACTGAAAACATCTGCCAGTTGGGGAAACGTCTGAGAGCAATAATTGAGTCACACAGTGCCATTTTTAGAAGGTTCTTTCAAATGTACAAAATGAGTGGGAGATGGATGGACAATAGGCAATCATCCATGTGTGTGTGTGTGTGTGTAATTTAATGGCATCTAGTCATCGTTTTGGGCATTGACTAGTAGGTGTTATCTGGAAATCTCCATCTTCTAAGCAGAGGATGATCTGAGGAGCCGAACATAAGGCCTCTGTTTTTCGAAGAGGCTGATTCTGCTAGAAAAGGCCTACCAGATTTGGGGTGTAAAATTCTAGGTAACCCTTAGATTAGATGGCCGCAAATACCTTGCATTTTCAGTCTCTCTTTACCTTGATGTTTGCAGCAGAGATATGGTAGACCTATTGGTCTAATACATTTTAATCATACAGATAAAACAGCACATCTTCATCCTTGGGCTGCCATTCTGATTGAGTTGCTGAATTCCAAAGAAAACATTATTTTTAGCAGCAGAAGGGCAACTTTTCATTAATGTTTACAGACCTACAACATACTTCACCTGTGGCAAAACACTGACATATCTGAAAAGCATTTTCATGTCCATCCACAGGGGGTTGGGTTCAAAAAAATCAAGATGGCAATTGTGAGTGTATGGTTGAAGCCCAGACCTTTTGTACGTGTGTCAATATTACATGCATGTACAAAGAGGTGAGACTTTGATCATGGAGTCACAATCTCCCTCTTATTATACCTCCTCCCTCTTGAACAATACACCAATCCCTTCAACCCTTCATTTAAGCCACATCTTTTTCAGTCTTCCAATCCATAAAGCATCATTTCCTTTGTTTCTTCCTTCAGCAAAAAGTCCAAACAGGTCAGTGTTGCCATTTCTGTGAATTCTGACAAGTTCACAATCCAGTCCTCTATTGTGGGAATTTCAGTATACTTCCACCAAAAACTTTGTTTACCTTTCATTCAGGAGCTCAAGACAATGTACATAGCACTCCTTTCTCCTATTTTCTCAAGAACAACCCTATGGGGTAGCTTGAGCTGAGACAGGGTGACTGCCCAAGAATCTTCATGAACCTCCATGGCTGAAGGTGGATTAGAGCCTCGGTGCCCCTGTTCCTAGTCCAACCACTTCATCGCTACACACTGGTGCTTATTATGCCTAAGGTTATGTGAAGTGCATAGACTTTTGAAAGTGTTTGGAGACCCATGGACCTTCAGTTATTTATTTATTTATTTACAATTTATGCCCAACTCTTGGCAGCTTATAGTTAAGAAGAATTAATTAGTTGCTTGAGTCTAGCTTCCATGGCCAGGAAGACTCACCTACATCTGGAGTGCTGCTCTGGTTCTCCATTCGTGGATGAGAAGGTATTATTTATTTATTTATTTATTTATTTATTTATTTATTTATTTATTTATTATTATTCACATTTTTGCCACTGCCCATCTCCCCCCACAAGAGGGACTCTGGGTGGTTTACAATAAAGGTAGCAACACGGATATAAAGTATAAATCAAAATAGAATTAATATCATAAAAATCAATAACCAAATTGGAATCAGGGATTCAATTTATGAAATAAATGCTTGGAAAAAAAGATGGGTTGATACTACCTGGGAGAGTAGAAGCTAAAGTCACTTCCTTGCTGAGTGCATTTGCTGAGGTTCTTCATTGCATACCCAATACTAGAGTCTCTGGCACAGAGGGAGTATCAGAACGGCCTGCAGATCTAGGTAAACTGGCAAGTTAATAGCAGGTCAGATGGTCCCTCAGATAGTTAGGCTTAAGCTGTTGAAGACTTGAAAGGACAACCTCAGTGTCTTAGATTAGCAATAGGCAGCCAATGCAGATTTTTCTGTAGCGGCACCATATGATTATGGGTCCTTGCTCTGGTCAATGGGCTGATCACTGAAATTTACACCAATTGCAATTTCCAGACTTTTGCTAAGGTAGTAAACAAGAGAGGTTGTAACCAAGGCATGGAGTCACTGCAGTAGTCAAGAGCTGCTGTAACCAAGGCATGGGGTCACTGCAGTAGTCAAGAGGGGCTGTAACCAAGGCGTGGGGTCACTGCAGTAGTCAAGAGGGGCTGCAACCAAGGCATGGAGTCACCGCAGTAGTCAAGAGGGGCTGTAACCAAGGCAGGAGTCACTGCAGTAGTCAAGAAGGGCTGTAACCAAGGCATGGAGTCACTGCAGTAGTCAAGAAGGGCTGCAACCAAGGCATGGAGTCACCGCAGTAGTCAAGAGGGGCTGTAACCAAGGCAGGAGTCACTGCAGTAGTCAAGAAGGGCTGTAACCAAGGCATGGAGTCACTGCAGTAGTCAAGAGGGGCTGCAACCAAGGCATGGAGTCACCGCAGTAGTCAAGAGGGCCTGCAACCAAGGCAGGAGTCACTGCAGTAGTCAAGAAGGGCTGTAACCAAGGCATGGAGTCACTGCAGTAGTCAAGAGGGGCTGTAACCAAGGCAGGAGTCACTGCAGTAGTCAAGAAGGGCTGTAACCAAGGCATGGAGTCACTGCAGTAGTCAAGAGGGGCTGTAACCAAGGCGTGGAGTCACCGCAGTAGTCAAGAGGGGCTGCAACCAAGGCATGGAGTCACCGCAGTAGTCAAGAGGGGCTATAACCAAGGCGTGGAGTCACAGCAGTAGTCAAGAGGGGCTGTAACCAAGGTGTGGAGTCACTGCAGTAGTCAAGAGCTGCTGTAACCAAGGCATGAGGTCACTGCAGTAGTCAACAGGGGCTGTAACCAAGGCGTGGGGTCACTGCAGTAGTCAGGAGGGGCTGCAACCAAGGCGTGGGGTCACTGCAGTAGTCAGGAGGGGCTGCAACCAAGGCGTGGAGTCACTGCAGTAGTCAAGAGGGGCTGCAACCAACGCAGGAGTCACTGCAGTAGTCAAGAGGGGCTGTAACCAAGGCGTGGGGTCACTGCAGTAGTCAAGAGGGGCTGTAACCAAGGCGTGGAGTCACTGCACTAGTCAGGAGGGGCTGTAACCAAGGCGTGGAGTCACTGCACTAGTCAGGAGGGGCTGTAACCAAGGCGTGGAGTCACTGCAGTAGTCAGGAGGGGCTGTAATCAAGGCAGGAGTCACTGCATTAGTCAAGGGGGGCTGTAACCAAGGCGTGGAGTCACTGCAGTAGTCAAGAGGGGCTGTAACCAAGGCGTGGAGTCACTGCAGTAGTCAAGAGGGGCTGTAACCAAGGCGTAGGGTCACCGCAGTAGTCAAGAGGGGCTGCAACCAAGGCGTGGGGTCACTGCAGTAGTCAAGAGGGGCTGCAACCAACGCAGGAGTCACTGCAGTAGTCAAGAGGGGCTGTAACCAAGGCGTGGGGTCACTGCAGTAGTCAGGAGGGGCTGTAACCAAGGCAGGAGTCACTGCAGTAGTCAGGAGGGGCAGTAACCAAGGCGTGGAGTCACTGCAGTAGTGAAGAGGGGCTGTAACCAAGGCATGGAGTCACTGCAGTAGTCAAGAGGGGCTGTAACCAAGGCAGGAGTCACTGCAGTAGTCAACAGGGGCTGTAACCAAGGCGTGGGGTCACTGCAGTAGTCAAGAGGGGCTGTAACCAAGGCGTGGAGTCACTGCAGTAGTCAAGAGGGGCTGTAACCAAGGCGTGGAGTCACCGCAGTAGTCAAGAGGGGCTGTAACCAAGGCGTAGGGTCACTGCAGTAGTGAAGAGGGGCTGTAACCAAGGCATGGAGTCACTGCACTAGTCAGGAGGGGCTGTAACCAAGGCGTGGAGTCACCGCAGTAGTCAAGAGGGGATGCAACCAAGGCGTGGGGTCACTGCAGTAGTCAGGAGGGGCTGCAACCAAGGCGTGGAGTCACTGCAGTAGTCAAGAGGGGCTGCAACCAACGCAGGAGTCACTGCAGTAGTCAAGAGGGGCTGTAACCAAGGCGTGGGGTCACTGCAGTAGTCAAGAGGGGCTGTAACCAAGGCGTGGAGTCACTGCACTAGTCAGGAGGGGCTGTAACCAAGGCGTGGAGTCACTGCACTAGTCAGGAGGGGCTGTAACCAAGGCGTGGAGTCACTGCAGTAGTCAGGAGGGGCTGTAATCAAGGCAGGAGTCACTGCAGTAGTCAAGGGGGGCTGTAACCAAGGCGTGGAGTCACTGCAGTAGTCAAGAGGGGCTGTAACCAAGGCGTGGAGTCACTGCAGTAGTCAAGAGGGGCTGTAACCAAGGCGTAGGGTCACCGCAGTAGTCAAGAGGGGCTGCAACCAAGGCGTGGGGTCACTGCAGTAGTCAAGAGGGGCTGCAACCAACGCAGGAGTCACTGCAGTAGTCAAGAGGGGCTGTAACCAAGGCGTGGGGTCACTGCAGTAGTCAGGAGGGGCGGTAACCAAGGCGTGGAGTCACTGCAGTAGTGAAGAGGGGCTGTAACCAAGGCATGGAGTCACTGCAGTAGTCAAGAGGGGCTGTAACCAAGGCAGGAGTCACTGCAGTAGTCAACAGGGGCTGTAACCAAGGCGTGGGGTCACTGCAGTAGTCAGGAGGGGCTGCAACCAAGGCGTGGGGTCACTGCAGTAGTCAGGAGGGGCTGCAACCAAGGCGTGAAGTCACCGCAGTAGTCAAGAGGGCCTGCAACCAAGGCGTGGAGTCACTGCAGTAGTCAAGAGGGGCTGCAACCAACGCAGGAGTCACTGCAGTAGTCAGGAGGGGCTGTAACCAAGGCGTGGAGTCACCGCAGTAGTCAAGAGGGGCTGCAACCAAGGCGTGGAGTAACTGCACTAGTCAGGAGGGGCTGTGACCAAGGCGTGGAGTCACCGCAGTAATCAAGAGGGGCTGCAACCAAGGCGTGGAGTCACTGCACTAGTCAGGAGGGGCTGTAACCAAGGCGTGGAGTCACTGCAGTAGTCAAGAGGGGCTGTAACCAAGGCGTGGGGTCACTGCAGTAGTCAGGAGGGGCTGTAACCAAGGCAGGAGTCACTGCAGTAGTCAAGGGGGGCCGTGACCAAGGCGTGGAGTCACCGCAGTAGTCAAGCGGGGCTGTAACCAAGGCGTGGGGTCACTGCAGTAGTCAGGAGGGGCTGTAACCAAGGCAGGAGTCACCGCAGTAGTCAAGGGGGGCCGTGACCAAGGCGTGGAGTCACCGCAGTAGTCAAGCGGGGCTGTAACCAAGGCGTGGAGTCACCGCAGTAGTCAAGAGGGCCTGCAACCAAGGCATGGAGTCATTGCAGTAGTCAAGAGGGGCTGTAACCAAGGCGTGGAGTCACTGCAGTAGTCAAGAGGGGCTGTAACCCAGGCAGGAGTCACTGCAGTAGTCAAGAGGGGCTGTAACCAAGGCGTGGAGTCCCAGCAGTAGTCAAGAGGGGCTGTAACCAAGGCGTGGAGTCACCGCAGTAGTCAAGAGGGGCTGTAACCAAGGTGTGGAGTCACCGCAGTAGTCAAGAGGGCCCTGCAACCAAGGCGTGGAGTCACTGCAGTAGTCAAGAGGGGCTGTAACCAAGGCGTGGTGTCACTGCAGTAGTCAAGAGGGGCTGTAACCAAGGCATGGGATCAGTGCAGTAGTCAAGAGGGGCTGTAACCAAGGCATGGGGTCACTGCAGTAGTCAAGAGGGGCTGTAACCAAGGCGTGGAGTCACCGCAGTAGTCAAGAGGGGCTGTAACCAAGGCGTGGAGTCACTGCAGTAGTCAAGAGGGGCTGTAACCCAGGCAGGAGTCACTGCAGTAGTCAAGAGGGGCTGTAACCAAGGCATGAGGTCACTGCAGTAGTCAAGAGGGGCTGTAACCAAGGCGTGGAGTCACCGCAGTAGTCAAGAGGGGCTGTAACCAAGGTGTGGAGTCACCGCAGTAGTCAAGAGGGCCCTGCAACCAAGGCGTGGAGTCACTGCAGTAGTCAAGAGGGGCTGTAACCAAGGCGTGGTGTCACTGCAGTAGTCAAGAGGGGCTGTAACCAAGGCATGGGATCAGTGCAGTAGTCAAGAGGGGCTGTAACCAAGGCATGGGGTCACCGCAGTAGTCAAGAGGGGCTGTAACCAAGGCGTGGAGTCACCGCAGTAGTCAAGAGGGGCTGTAACCAAGGCGTGGAGTCACTGCACTAGTCAGGAGGGGCTGTAACCAAGGCGTGGAGTCACCGCAGTAGTCAAGAGGGGCTGTAACCAAGGCGTGGAGTCACCGCAGTAGTCAAGAGGGGCTGTAACCAAGGCGTGGAGTCACTGCAGTAGTCAAGAGGGGCTGTAACCAAGGCAGGAGTCACTGCAGTAGTCAAGAGGGGCTGTAACCAAGGCAGGAGTCACTGCAGTAGTCAGGAGGGGCTGTAAGCAAGGCGTGGAGTCACCGCAGTAGTCAAGAGGGGCTGTAACCAAGGCGTGGGGTCACTGCAGTAGTGAAGAGGGGCTGTAACCCAGGCAGGAGTCACTGCAGTAGTCAAGAGGGGCTGTAACCAAGGCGTGGAGTCCCAGCAGTAGTCAAGAGGGGCTGTAACCAAGGCGTGGAGTCACCGCAGTAGTCAAGAGGGGCTGTAACCAAGGCGTGGAGTCACTGCAGTAGTCAAGAGGGGCTGTAACCAAGGCAGGAGTCACTGCAGTAGTCAAGAGGGGCTGTAACCAAGGCATGGGGTCACTGCAGTAGTCAAGAGGGGCTGTAACCAAGGCGGGAGTCACCACAGTAGTCAAGAGGGTTGTAACCAAGGCATGGATAAACTGTTGCTGAGTCTGACTGACTCAGGAAAAGAGACAGGTGATGCACTAGCTACTTGCATTAACCATCACCTGCAAATCCAAGTCAGGATGGCATGGAGGGCTTCCAAAATGTGAACTTGCTCTTTCTAAGGGTGTACAAATGCAGCCAGAACAATCTTCACTTGTGTCGCAGAGTCTAGCTTTTTCTTTACTACAGCACTTCCATCTGGTCTGAATTTAGTTGCACCTTCTCCCTCATCCAGCCTATTATCAAGTTTCAGCAACATTCAAGGATAGTAATAGCTTGCTTGGAATAAGAAATTAGAAAATAAAGCTGGGAGTTATAAACAACTTGATGATTTCCTATTCTGGAGCTCCAAATGACCCTTCCCAGTGGTTTCATGTACATGTCAAACAACAGAAGGGGTAAGATAAGGCCCTGTGAGCCACCAACTCAGTGACCTAGTTGTGGAACAGTAGTCCCTTAGCATCACTTTTTGGCATGTCCCAAGAGGAGGAATCATTACCTGTAAGGTTTAATCCTTCCAGATGGCCAAAATGACATCATGATCTTAATTACCTCCTTTAAGCATGCAGGGACACATCCCACATTCAAGGAGACATTGGTTACCTCATTTAACCATGGGGCTAGTTCCAACTTGGCTGATTTAATCAGTCAGAAGAGCAAGGATCAAGGAACAAGCTGTGGCCCTCATCTCTCCACACACCCATATGAACCTGACCAGCAGTTGGAAAGATCATACTTTCCTATGATTTGCCCCACATTGGAGCCCAAACTGAAGTGAATCTGATTAATTGTGTCTGCATAGAATGATGGAAACTGATGTGAACCAGTTTCCAACTCTACTGGATATCTTGATGAAGGAGATACCACCCATTCTGGAAAAGCATCATTGGCCCGGTCTGTGCAGGCACAATGGAGGTAGAGAAGAAGGCCCTCCTTCATGCATCCACTGCTTTGGAGTAAGATTTCAAATGGTCCAGAAAGAGGGACCTGCTCAATGTTCAGACAAATTGTCCCAAGAGGTCCTCTAGTTTCCTTCCAATCTTCTATTTGTCTGCTTCATAGCCCTCAACTCCTTGGCAAAGCAAGGAGTAATAAAGATCAGTATTGTTAACCTTTGAATCACCTCCTTATTCCAAAGATCAGCCAGAAGTTAACAGCACTTCTAACAGGCAAGGTGGGAAGTTCTCCAGGAACACTTATAAAGCTATCCAGATCCGCCCAGGCTCTGAAATGTCCCATAATTTCCCATAACATAATGTTAGTGACATCATTTGAACCCAGACTACTTGAGACTCTGCAACTGGACCAGATGTAGCTTTGTTGCCTAAAACCTTCCAAGAATATGATTTTCTATTTGGTGGACTCAGCATAGTCCAATGAATAGTTCCCTGGACACATTGGGAGTTCTGGCAGCACAGACTCACAAAATCACTGCCATGAGGTACTTAACTTGTCCCCAAAATGGCTGAAGTTTATTGTTCCTTGGTGGTCATGGTTTTCTTTGTGATTTCAATCTTCCTACTGAAAGAAGGGAATCTAGGTCACCCAGAGTCCTCCTGGACTGGAATAGCCTAGTGTCATGTTCCCCATTGCAAGGCATAAGTGCATCACAATGGGGAACATGCACATCAGGAAAGGGGAAGGGAGAACCATCATCCCTTAAACACAGACATTATCCCTTAAGCACCCAAGCCCATGAGTAAATCACCAGGACAATAGAAGTGCACCTCAGACCGGACCGGATAACCATCAGCACACCAGGAGAACTCCCACCCATTACCCCGAGGGATGCACCTGCACAGGACGAAGGCAAGAATGACAAAGAAGATCGTTGGAGATCGCCCAAGTCACCCGTCACCGGACACATTACCACCCTAATCACCCATCCGGACCTGGCTTGGGGGACAATAGGGGGTGGAGGAGAACAAGGTCCGCCACCGGGGTATAAACGGGACACCCTACCACCACTCCCGCATTCCCGTCTTTCTCTCTGCATGCATTCCGTTTCAATAAAGCCGGAAATCCTTAGACCCTCTAAGTGAGCCTGTGTTTTATTCGAAGCGTGGCTGCCCTGACACCTAGCAACTGCAACAAGCAAGCAAATAAACTGACAAATAAAGCAATCCTACAAATAAAGAAGGTACTAGAAGCTGGTACTTTACAACATGCTTCTTCATTATTATTTTTTAACTCTTATTTTAAACATCTTTTCAAAAAATGCAGAAGATCCAGCAGCTAGTGACCAAGGAAGGATGGTTTCCATTGACACCAGTTGACCCATCATTGGCTAGTCTTTTCACAGATGGATTCTCTACCAGGAATGGCTGACCTCACTGCTAAGTTAAGCCACCACCAGCTCAAAAAAACCCAAACTAGTTTTTATTAGAAACAAAATGAACCATTCCTGTTTTGCTTGACATTCACGGGTGACCACACATCAGAGATTTCTCATTTCTGAAGTTCCAGAATAGAGAAAATGAGACACACCAACCATTCAGAAGAATCACAGGTGGCTGTTTCAGAGCTGCAACCAACTGCCCCATTTGGAAATAAACCCAAAGGTCTCAAAAATACTATCTTGTACAGTATATCACCAATACCTTTTGTTGTTTAGGTCTGATTTTGAACAAAATGAACACTGAGGCTACTAAAATAAAGACGTGTGGAAGTCAAGCAAGGGGAAGAACAGATAGATTGATGGATTGAGTAACTCTACTGTTTTTCAGCATTAATGTATCACATCATGTTGAAGCTACAATGAATTGTAAACATATAGTATCACATATGTTTGTGCTAATTATCCTTCCTTACTGTGCAATAGGTATTCTATTGTTGGTTTTGATTCTTCTATTTTTGCTTGTCATTTTTGCTTGTTGTCCTAGAAAAATGCAATGGCAAACCAGTTCTACTTGTGGCTAGAAATTCTAGCTCAAATTTTGTTACAGAAATATATCATGAATATATCAGAATATCAGTTCTTTGCTCATAAGTCATTCATTCAACTATGCTCATCAGTGAGTAAGCATTTATTCAACATAGACATGTCTAAGAAAGTTCTCCATCTTTGTTCTGGGATGGACAAAATAATTCTCCTCGCTTGGCTTGGAAAGGGAAAGAAATTACATTTAGTCCAGCCACAGAATTGTAGTCTTCCAGCCTTAGAAGCTTATTTGGTTCTCAGTATCACTTGCTTTGATGGCATTATATTGGTCCTGAAACAAGTAATAAAATATCTTCAAAAAGATGGATGGTTGGTGTTAGACCAAGTCTTGCTTCTGCAGGATATTGTTATGAGTTCATTGCTCATAAAGCAAAAAAGAGCTTCTGCTTTACAATGGTTTAATAATCTCACTTTGGCCCTCCTGGATAGACTGTACCACAATATCCACAAAAAAGTGAAGATAGTGATTGCAGCCACAGGAATAAACACCCACCTCTTTGTATGGACATGTAATGTCAGCACACATGCACTAAAAGGACAGGACTGAATGCCCAGGTGCAGCCATAATCTTGACCTTTTCGACCACCCCATGTGGACATCCCTGACAACATCCTCCTTCTTTCACACTTTTGCCCAGGAGAACATTAAAAATGGAAGACCATCACTTTTGTGTTACCCAATTTATTGAGATCATATATATTATACCTATTTTTGAAAGACAGTGTCAGTCATCAATTAAATGGAAAATAGAACATAAATATGTTCTATAATGAATATGTGGACAGTCAAGAAAACAAACCAATGGATCACTGAACAAACCAACCTAGAGTTCTCACTCAAGGCATAAATGATCAGGCTCAAATGATCCTACTTTGGACACATTATGCAAAGATCCAGCTCTCTGGAAAAGGCTCTGATGCTGGGAAAGGTGGAAGGAAAAAGAAGAAGAGGACAGCTAGCAGCAAGGT
Organism: Candoia aspera; assembly: GCF_035149785.1. Taxonomy (NCBI): domain Eukaryota; kingdom Metazoa; phylum Chordata; class Lepidosauria; order Squamata; family Candoiidae; genus Candoia; species Candoia aspera. The sequence continues at coordinate 111,323,433 of NC_086156.1, read as the reverse complement.
GGGTATACTCAGTTATGGTGGCAACAGGGGCAGTGTTGGGAGTCCTGAAAGATCAGGTTAGGAACAGGCCATCATGGAGAAAATCTATCTATGTAGTCACTAACAGTCGACAGTGACTTGATGACATGTAGTCCATCCATTAATCCATCCATCCATATAGCATTAGTATTTTATATTTATATAGTATTTTATATTTATATTTTGTATTTATATTTTATGTATTCATTGTGATTTTATTGTATTTTAATTTTTTAGCTCTATTGTAAACCACCTAGAGTCCCTCTGTCAGGGGGAGATGGGAGGTGGCAAAAATCGATAGATAGATAGATAGATAGATAGATAGATAGATAGATAGATAGATAGACAGACAGACAGACAGACAGACAGACAGACAGACAGACAGATAGCAATCAGGCTGGAATAGGGTTACAAGATCTGGACTGCAAATCGCAAAGCACCAGTAGATGGCAGCAAAGAGGTTAAGTGGTTAAGTACATACCGTACCCTTCTACCAAGCAATGTCATCTTGCTGGACCCAGGAGCCATCCTTCTCTGTTGTAGCCCTGCCCTGTGAAAGACCATCACCCCAGAGATCTGGATTGATGGGTTGATTCGTTCAATGATCCATTGGTTTGTTGTCTTGACTGTCCACATATTCATTACAATTGATATAATATTCTTCTGCTCTATTTTCCATTTAATTGATGACCCCGATCCTGTTAGCCTTTCATAAGGCATTGAAGACCTGGCTGTTCCTCCAGGCCTTTGGACTGAGAGGTTGAGCAAGTTCTGCTGGTTGACTGGTCTTCATAATTTTATTCTCTATTGCAATTGGAAAGATATCTGTGACTCAGACCCTTCCTACCCACAGGGATGATTTTTCATTGTTGGACACTGCCCAAAGTCATGCTTATAAGATGGGCAGCCATATAGTAAATAAAATAAATAAAATAAAATAAACAAATAACTCTCTTAGCTGCCCCTTAGTGTTAGTGTGGATTTTGGCAGCAAAAATGTGGTAGACTTAGCAGGAAGAACATTATGCAATCTTTCTCTTATCAGTTTGGGATTAAGATACCTTAAAAAAAAAGGGGAGGTGTCATTTTTTCACAGTGTCTATTATAGTATGTCAGCACCTGAGTAAACCAAAGTAGTTTTATGGCTGCTCTGAATTTGGTTTTAAGCTTCATTTAATGGAGGCACTGTTTTACGATTGCTCTGTGCCCATAATAATCTACCATCTGTCTCTCTTATTCCATTCTATTAGCAAGAAACCTGCATGGATGTGTTCAGTGACATCTGGGGGGAAGGAGTGTCAAAAAAAGACAAAATTCAAGATGGCAGCTGCAACCATTATTATTATTATTATTAGAATTTTATCCTGCCTTTTTATATATTTTGATCAGCTCAAAGCAGCAAACATACCCAATACTCCCTCCTCCTCCTATTTTCCCCACAACAGCAACCCTGTGAGGTGGGTTGGGCTGAGAGAGAGGGACTGGCCCAAGGTCACCCAGCTGGCTTTCATGCCTAAGGCGGGACTAGAACTCACAGTCTCCTGGTTTCTAGCCCAGCACCTTAACTACTAGACCAAACTGGCTCTTCCTCCCACAGAAGCCCTATCCCTTTTTCATGTGTGATGCATTTAAAAAAGAAGGGCTTTGATTGCATAGTCCTGGTCACCATCTTGACCTTTTTGACCCCCCATGGCCCTGGATAAGTCTATTTTGTCATGTGATATGGAACTCAACTCAAGGCAGTTCTACCTTTAATCCTGGTCATCAGACACCCCAGGAAACTTTGTTGCTGAACTTTATTATTTTTATTGCCAGTAAATAATAAGAATATGAATGTGAAGTCACAAAGAGTCGGAAGCGACTAAATGAATAAACAACAAAAAGTAATAAGAAAACCAATGTATGAAAACCAAGCATTTTCCCTTCTGTATTCTACTTGTTTGTTCACTACCATTTGGAGGTGGGGGAGATATTTCATTACTAATGTGATGCCTTCTTTGCTAGATTCATTATATCATTTGTCCCCTTGTGGAAAAAATGGGGTGCTGCTGCTTTACTTTCAAACAAACCAGCTCATGTTCAGATGAGAGCTGATTTACTAAAGCAAACTCTAATTGACTTTGTTCCCCATTCACAGAAGTCTCATTATCACCTTCTACCAATAGACCAAGAGGGAAAAAAAGTTTGCTGTCTCTCTAAAACTTTACAGCTAAATCCCAAGTTTATCAATTAACTTTGGTTCTTCTTCTTTCTTTTGAGCTTCATGTCCCCAAAGGCAGGAAAACTTCTCAGACTAATTAAAGTTTGCTTTCTTGGTTGTGCCAAAGGAGATGATCAAGGAGAAACAAAAATGGCAAACTTTTATTCTGCTGTAAGATCCTGCAAGTTTCAATGCTTTGTCTTAGAGAACAGCTTGTGGTCAGTAGGGGACAATTTTTTACTTCAGTTATGGAGCAGGCTCTCATCAAGGTTCAAATGCAGGCAGAATTTAGTATTAGCTCCAGCAAGGCCAAGCAGATATTGGAATTCCAAAGCCCATGGAGAATCTCATGTTGACACTCCATCTGGGCCTCCCACTCTGGTTTGATAAATCAGTGAGGGGCCAGATGTTTCAGTTTCTCATAGTTTTCTAATGTTATGTCACTTCATATGTCATTTTCAAACAAAGATAGCTGATTCCCATCCAATGTAACCATAATCAATTCAGCCAATCACAACTTGAACTTCTGCTCCAACATCTGATCCTTTCACTACTGGTTGACTACTGGGTGATGACATTACCTTTAATGCCTATGGAGGCCTTTGCTCACCTTTGCCTGGTGAGCCAGTTGTGACCTTCCTGAAGCACAATGTCCAGCCAATGACTAGCCCTGAACTCATTATCTCTAGGATTGACTACTACATGAGCTGTCCATGGGGACCATTGTAGGAACAGCTGAGGCCTAGTAAATTGGTGAGCTCCCCAAAGAAGAAGAAGGAGAAGAAGGATTTCACACTTTAGGTGAACAGTTGGATCCCAGATCAAGTTATTATATGATATGTCATCATGAAAGCCCCCTTAAATTATAAGGGAATTATTTAACTAATGTGTTCCTCAGTTCTATATATTAAACTCAAAGGAAATTCCCTTGAGTTTAGTGGGTGTTACTCCCAAGGAAATGAATATAGGAATGCAGGCTTTCTTCAAGGGCTGGATTAAGGTTCTTGTAGGTCCTAGGCTCTTCTCTTTAATGGATGCATTTTTGGGGGGTGGAAGTGTATCAATTCCTACAGTATCGTTCTTTTATTATATTTCCACCCCACCTTTCCTACAACTAAAAAAAGAAGTACATTGTTTTTCATAGGCCTTTTAGTTTTCACGTATGTTAGGCACAGCACAGTGCCTACTGCTGTTATTGAATAGCATGGGCATGCCTGTCTTACTGTCTTCTGGGTTTAGGAATCCACCAGTGGGTCTCATGATTGTGCAGGCTGCATGGATGCATTTTCATGCAGCCTGCACAATCATGAGAGCCACTGGTGAATTCCTAAATGTTGGCACTGTGGCCCTGGGACTGAGGATAATCAGAGCACTTTAGAGTTTGATAGTAAGGAACATGTAAGATTCTGTAAGATGATGTCAATCGTGTATGCAGGGAGTAGTCGAGACCAGCGTCATGGGAAACAGTGTTTGCCAGTCAGTCTGGTAAGCTTCTGAGATGCCTTTGAGTGTCAATTCAAAGTATATGGGAAGGTTTACTAATGGGAGATCTTCCTCACACAGGTCTATATGCAGAAATATGCTTGCATGTAGATAACTAGCAAGTCAGGGTGAAGTCCAGAAGACCCTTTCATCTACACCTCTGTTCAGCTACGTTCAAACATTTTTTATTTTAGAGGAAATGAGAAGATCTCCTCCACACTGCCCCGCTCCATATACACAGATGCATATAGCATATGCATACCACAGTCTCAAAACATGTTCTATAGCTTGAGTGGTGCTGGAAAAGTAAATCAAGCCTTTTTCTCCAAACATATGTATGCATTTGTTACATTTCTATCCTTCTTCTCATTCAGGTCAGGATGGTGCACACAAAGCCTCCTTGATTTCATCTTCCCATCGCCAACCCCGTTTGGTGGGCTCAGCTGTGAAAGAGTGATTGGCCCCAAATCACCCAGCAAGTATGAACTTTTCCCAGTCTCAATCCAAACATTGAACTGCCGCAGCTGACAAGCTCAAATGGGGAAGTATATTAATGATTTTCCAAGTCACGTGAAAATTTGTCTCTCACTCCAGATGAATATTCTCAGTATAACATTTGGCAGATAAAATTAGCATTATATTAGTACCATAGTTTCACACACACACACACACACACACACACACATACACACTTCTCATTATGAAATGTAGTAATCTCTCTCTCTCCTTCTTTCTCTCTCCTTCTCTCTCTCTCTCTCTCTCTCTTTTTTCCTTGAACTGTTGCAGTTCATGGAGTCTGAGGGGAAACCCAAATCACTGATGTAACTCTTCTTACTCTGACTTTCTCAAGATGGCCAACGATTCTGTAAAAACCCTTAAAATCTCCCAATCCTAGCCCCAACTACCAAGGGACTAGATTGCATGGCCTGAAAGAACCAGAGCAAAATACCCTAGAATGGAAACTATTTAATTCATTATATCTTGAAAGGAAAACACTGAACTGCCTAGGCACACTCATGCAGATTTCCTAATAACAATCTGAAAAAAAAGGTTTGTTTGTTTGTTTTTCCTTTTTTCTGATTCATAAATGTTTTCTAACTTCCCAGTCTCATTTCATGGTAGCCTTCCTATCAAGCGGTAAACAGACTGGGCCCAGTTTAGCTTCCAAGCCAAAGCAGAGTTGTGTTGATGCTGCCATCTGCTGGGAAAGAGATAACGTACACAGACAGACAGATGAGGATAATGGAACAATAGATGATAGATAAATAGGTAGAGATGATGAGAGAGGATAGAGGATCCTTTCTCAACCCTAACCCTAACCCTTTCTCAACTTTTTGACCCTGGATGAACCCTTGAAATATTTGTCAGGCCTTGGGGAATCCCTGCACATTCAGGCTCAAATATAGCCCAGAATTTACAAAATTACTATATTCGTTTCCTGTGTAGGCCTGTATATACACATTAACAGCATTCTTAAACTAAAAATAAAGAATTAAACTTACCTCTTTTATGTGAAGTTGCCTGAATTTGAAATAGTTTTTTTTTGTTGTTTTTTTTAATAAATTGTGATCTCCCGGGGAACCCTTAGTGACCTCTCATGGAACCCTAGGTTTCCATGGAACCCTGGTTGAGAAACCCTGGGATAGAGGGAGAGAAATGATAGAGAAGTAGATGACCAGTGGAGGAATGGAATGGAATAGAAATGAGAGAGAGATGATTGATGGATGATAGATAGATAGATAGATAGATAGATAGATAGATAGATAGATAGATAGATAGATAGATAGATAGACAGACAGATAGGTGATAGACAGAAGACAGTCAAACAACAGATACTGATGAAAAATAAGCAAAAATAGGAATGGCATTACACAGATCACCACCTTGCAATATCAACTAATTATGTAACTATCTAAGGACCAAGCTACACATTAGTACAGTAGCACACAATGGCAGAGTGCCCAACAAATCCAGTGGTGGGCTTGGAATAGGCTTTGTGTGGACCTGTTTGCCTTGGGATTGAAGCTTCTAGATGAAATTTCACCCTTCCCTTTCCATCTGCAAACTCCATACAGGTGATACATTTTGCTTCTTTTTTAAAAAAAGTTTCAGTTGGAGCTATACTGATTAAGCCAATGCAGAGTTTCGTCCCTTTTCAGCCTGTTTTATGGGGTTGGGGGGTGGGGGGGTTGGAAGGCTTGTTCCTAAAGGTGAAGCAAGGAGCTGGGTGGCAAAGGCCCAGCAGTGTCTTCCAACTGCCACAAGGCTGCAAGCAGTCTTCCAATGGCTGCAAGGCAAGACAAAGCCCCGCAAGAAGGCAATTGTATGCATCCAGATCTCGTTGAAGAGGCTCACCTTGGTAACTATATTACTGTACTAAAAAAAAGCACCACTGTAGTTGCTTTTCTGACATACTTTTAGATAGACGGTTTTGTGTGTGTGTGGCTTGGCCTGGTCTTTGTCACCCCCTACTGGCTATTTTATAACTTTATTAAGGCAGTGAGTTCTCCCTTTAAGGAAAATAATTTTTGAATGTGGATCAACATATCCCTTCTGGGGAAAGGGGGTTCAGAAATCCATCTACAGGGCTGTGCTGAGGAGTATTCTGAGCAACTGTGGGATAAAATCGCTTGGATCCATTCCACATTGGACTCCATGTGTGAGACAGGGTCTGTGGAGACGCCTGGGGAATGTACTTACCCTGTTATTTGGGAACAGTATGATCCTGTTGGGCCCGAGGAAGTGGCCAGTCCCAATTGGTGTTGATAGGGAGTGAGAGATCCAACCCTCGGACCGTTCTTTGTGGTGTGCCACAGGGCTCGGTACTCTCTCTGCTCCTTTTTAACATCTACATGAAACTGCTGGGTGAGATCATCCATCACCACGGGATGAGGTATCATAAGTATGCTGATGATACCAAATTGTATATCTCCATCCCGGGTGAAGTAAGTGATGCATTGGCCACCCTCTCCAGGTACCTGTGGTTTGTGGGGGCCTGGATGGGGAACAACAGGCTTCAGCTGAACCCTGGTAAGATGGAGTGGCTGTGGATTAATGGCTCCTCAGCATCTGGGAAATTGTCTTCTTTGGTCCTGGATGGGGTTACATTGCCTCAGACAGACCTGGTGCATATTTTGGGGGTCCTTCTGGACTTACGACTCCTGCTTGATGAGCAGGTGGAAGTCGTGGCCAGGAGGGCCTTTGCACAAATTCATGTTGTGCTCCAGTTACTCCCTTTCCTGGTTCAAGAAGCCCTCCAAACAGTCACTCATGCCCTGGTCATCTCCCATATAGACTACTGCAATGGCTCTACATGGGGCTACCCTTGAAGAGTATCCAGAAGCTTCAACTGGTCCAGCATGCAGCTGCACAAGCAATTTTAGGTGCCCCAATGGTGGCACATATCTTTGCTATGTGAACTGCACTGGCTCCCAGTTTGCTTCTGGGTCCAATTCAAGGTATTGGTTATCACCTTTAAAGCCCTACATGGCATGGGGCCAGGCTACCTGAGGGACCGCCTCTTCCCTGTTATATCTACCCATCCCACCCAGTAATGCAGAGAGGGCATGTTACAGACCCTATCTGTAAAAGAATTCCATCTGGTGGGGTCCAGGAAGTGAGCCTTCTCTGCAGTAACTCCTGCCCTCTGGAACATTCTGCCCACAGAGGTGAGACAAGCCCCCTCACTCCTGGACTTCCACCTGGTTCTGTCAGCATGCCTGGAATGGGGAGAGGAATAGTCAATCATGGGGATGGCTAGTGCCTTAGAATGGCCCTTGATACTCATTGATTGACGTACAGTCTTAACCATCTGGATTCTACCATATTTTATATCTTTTATCTATTTATATTTATATTTATATTTATTGTATTTATGGTGGTATTGTATTTTAAATTTTGTTTTTTGTAAACCACTCAGTCCCTCCTTGGGGAGGGGAGATGGACAGTGATAAAATTTGATAAATAAATAAATAAAATTAATTCATTCATGCCTCTCCCCTTTTTTGAGCTTAAACCAAGATTATGTCAACCAGCTTGATTGATAACTGGCAAATAGAGCGGGGAAATGTAGAAGCAGTGAAAAACTTTGTATTTCTAGGTGCAAAGATTACTGCAGATGCTGACTGCAATCAGGATATCAGAAGACGTTTAGTTCTCGTGAGAAGAGCAATGACAAATCTTGATAAAATAGTTAAGAGCAGAGACATCACACTGACAACAAAGGTCCACATAGTCAAAGCAATGGTATTCCCTGTAGTAACATATGGCTGCGAGAGCTGGACCATAAGGAAGGCCGAGAGAAGGAAGATAGATGCTTCTGAACTGTGGTGTTGGAGGAAAATTCTGAGTGTGACTTGGACTGCAAGAAGATCAAACCAGTCCATCCTCCAGGAAATAAAGCCAGACGGCTCACTTGAGGGAATGATATTAAAGGCAAAACTGAAATACTTTGGCCACATAATGAGAAGACAGGACAGCCTGGAGAAGATGCTGATGCTAGGGAGAGTGGAAGGCAAGAGGAAGAGGGGCCGACCAAGGGCAAGGTGGATGGATGATATTCTAGAGGTGACGGACTCATCCTTGGGGGAGCTGGGGGTGTTGACGACCAACAGGAAGCTCTGGTGTGGGCTGGTCCATGAAGTCACAAAGAGTCGGAAGCAAATGAATGAATAAACAACAACAAAATCTGATGGAAAATGGTTATTTCCTCATTAATGAATTATAGTTTCTTATGGCATCATGCAGTCTTCTTTGAAGCCAGTGTAACAGTAATTTGTACATGCTTTATATTACCTTACCATTGGGGGGAAAAGCTAGCAGGGGCTGTAATTCACTAGTCAGGAAATGGCTGATGCCACATATAGTTGCTCCATTTTACCCAGAATGATCTTCTGTGAACAGAACAGCTCTCTGGCATTTGGGGAGGACTTCCAAATGGTTGAAAATATACTGTGTGTTTTGCTATCCAGGTTACCCTGACTTGCTGAACCAAATTATCTTTAGTTCTTGCCCATTTTCACCACCAAGTGACAGTAAAAAAAAAAAAAAAAAAAGTGACTACAAACAAGTGAAAACATCTAATCAACCTTCTCTGTGATGGAAAGCTAAACTGGGTGGACACTGGTTAGTACATGGATGGGAAACTTCCTGGGAACACCATACAGGAAAATGAAGAAAGAGAAAACAAAACAAAATCTTAAAAGAAAGCAGAGGCAAAATCTCCATGCATATTATTGCCTAGAAAACAATTCAAGAAAGCAAATTCAGCTCAAGAGAAATTTTATTTGTTCCACTTTTTAACACAAAATAGGTTTCTTCAATAGTTCAATAGGCTGAACTTGGTTAGCACCTGGATGGAGAATCACCAAGAAATTCCAGGGATGTAGACTTGACCAGGAAATCAGAAGACATCCTTGATACCAAGCAAGCAATAGGATCTGTCCACAGATTCACCAATTCCCTAAATTGAATTATTCTATTTGTTTTATTTTTAAATTGGATTCATTTGCATGGCTGCCCATCTCATAGCAGTGACTCTGGGCATCATTGTGCTGAGTGTGGCTTCAAAGAGGCTTTATTTGTTTATTTATTTATTTATCTATCAAATTTGTCACCGCCCATCTCCTCCGATCGGAGGGACTCTGGGCGGTTTACAATATAAAACAATAAATACATAATAAAATTTCAATATAAAACACAGAGCTACCAAATATAATAAAATCCAGATGGCTGTGGTCTCATTCAGCCGTTGCGTAGGAGGGGCACTTTAAGGCACTAGCCAACTCCAAGTATGACTATTCTCCTCCCTGCCCCAAGCCTTTATCTATCTATCTATCTATCTATCTATCTATCTATCTATCTATCTATCTATCTATCTATCTATCTATTGAAAATAACAAGTTTTACATCCTTTATTTATTGATTTTTTTTTATTTTCAATTTTACTTTAAAATAAAATATTTTAAAATCTTTGTTTATTGAAAATAGCAAGTTTTACCTCCTGCCTAATTCAGAGAATTAGAGCAGACACATTTAGAAAAAGAAGTGAGAAGCTAAACAGCAAGCAAATCTTTTGTTGTTTATTCGTTTAGTCGCTTCCGACTCTTCGTGACTTCATGGACCAGCCCACGCAAGATAAAACAAGAGTGCTCTGTGGGTCTTATTCGTTTCAGATGAAAAGCAACAGCCAACAAAAAAAAATGTGAAACCCTGTTTAGGTGAAGCAACTGAGGAATTTCAGGAAATCCAGATATATTTCCAGAAACTTTTCTATTACACCTGTAAACAAGTATACATTTTCTAGCTGGAGAAAATCATAGACAGGGAAAGTAAATATGGTAGGAAGGTCTTAATTCTCTGAATTACAGTCTGGATTCTTCCCCCATGGATCTTATAGGAAAAACTCTGAAAGGGATATGCATGCCTATTTAGCATATCTAATACATCTATTTTATCTGTAGTTATATCAGATTTAACATATTTAACATTTTTAGTTCTTGCTTTTAGCTTTGTTTTTACGATTTTATGACTTATAGTTTTATTACTGCTGTGAGCCACCCAGAGTTGCATTTTAAGATGGGCAGCCATACATATCTTTGAAATAAAATAATATTCTTTTTTAAAAAAAATAAATGAAATAAAAATCTCTCTTCCTTTTCTGGCTTCCCTGTCCCAGAGAACTCCCAAGGCCATCCTGCTGTTTATGTCTAAAATCTCTGCACCGCCTTGACCTCATGAGGGAATGATCTCATGGTAGGGTAGCCTTAAGATAAGCCTTAAGACAATCCTAGGACTGAAAACTAGATTGGGAATATATATGCCATATCTGGAACCTTACGCAGTGAAGGCTGACAGGGCTGAATGTGGCGTTTGATAAAAGAGTATGTTGCCAATATACCTGAGAAGTAATGAAGCAAAATAAGCATGAGAGAAATGGCTTGGGTACAGGTGTTGAGAAGGAGGTAGGGTACCAAGAAAGATTACGGATTCCCTTTATTGGGCATCATCTATTGGAGATGTTCTATTGTACATGAGCTACAAGACCACAATACTTAGGTAGCAGATACAGAGATACCCAGACATATCCAGATCAGTAACCCATGAACTTTTCCCAATACTTCCAATATAAAGCACATAACCCCCCTCCAACTCCCCCCCAAACATTTACATAGGCATCTGATAAATCACAGGTTCAGCAGAGATCACTGATCTATTTTTACTCGGTCCACATTTTTTCTCCTCTTTCTTGTCTTCTCCTTTCAATTGTGTTGAAGTTCTTCATATTTTATGAGTTGTCTTCTTGCAGGTAAAGGCGTCTTTCAAAGCATCTTTGGCCTGCTTGTTCCTCAGAGTGTAGACAAACGGGGTCATGAGGGGACAAACCACATTGTTGAGAACGGCCACTGCTTTGTTGAATGTTTTCCCCTCATCTTCCTCTGGTATGATGTACATAGAGATGCAACTGCCATAAGTGACAGAGACCACAATGATGTGGGCAGCACAGGTGGAGAAGGCCTTTTTCCTACCTGCTGTGGTTGGAATGTGAAGGATGGTGGAAATTATCATTATGTAGGAAATGGTGGTGATTGCTAAGGTTCCTAGAAGTGAGAAAGCAGAAAGGATAAAGCCAATGAGCTCCAGGAGATGTGTATCCCCACAAAGAAGTTTCAACAGTGGCTTATTGTCACAGAAAAAATGGTCCATGATGTTTGAATCACAGATGGGGAATTGTACATAAAACATGGTTTGGCCAAAAATCAAGGTGAATCCTCCAATCCAAGAGATCAGCACCAACCAAGTGCAGAAATATTGGTTCATGATGGTGGCATATCTTAGGGGGTTGCAGATGGCCACATATCTATCAAAGGACATCACTGTCAGAAGGAAAAAGTCTGTAGTGCCCAAAAAGAAATAAAAAAACAATTGGCTTATACATCCCCTGTAAGAGATTGTTTTCTTCCCCAGTGCCAAATTGACCAAAGCTTTGGGCATGACAGCTGAAGTGTATCCAATTTCCAAGATGGCATAATTCCTGAGGAAATAATACATTGGTGTCCTGAGGTGCAAATCCACAATGGAGATAATAATAATCAGAATGTTTCCTGCTATGGCCATCAGATACATGCTCAGAAACAGAGCAAAAAGAAGCATCTCAAGCTGGTGATCTTCAGTAAATCCTAGCAGGAAGAACTCATTAATCCTTGTTTGGTTCTCCATGTTATCTTATTTGTGAGCCAACTGCTGATGTGACAATTTTTGAGTTAAGTGAGCTTTAATTGTTTAAGAATCTGAAAACAGCCCAATATCCTGCCCTGAATCATAGTTTGAACAATAGTGTTTTTGAACACCACCAGATTAAAGGTGGAGAAAGCAGTCATAATACTTGGTTTGTTTACCAATAACAGGTTGTCTTCTGCCAAGAAGGTGATCCATGACCTTGAGACACTTATTCTCCTTCCTTGATTTGTTGAACACCTTCAGAAGGCCATTTAATCTTTTTTCATTACAGGCAAAATTTAAAACAAAAACAAAAACTCAGTTCTACATATACACATTTCCATATTTGTATATCTTTTCTTCATACACCTACTACTTGTATTTTTTTTTCTAAATTTTAAATCCCTCAGCCATTCTTCCATGTCTTTGGTAGAACAAATTTTTATTTGTCTTACAATAAAAAGATAAAACTGTTGACATCTAAGCAATCTATTTCAACAAGGAATCCTCCAGGGTATGAAAGAGGGTTAAAGCAGACTTTTAGTCCAGATCTATAGCTAAGATTCTGGATAATGATAGCAATAAAACTAAGGTCACCGAAGAAGCATTTACATATGATGCTGGCTGTTCTTTATTATTAAATTTCTCGTGTTTTTTTTAAGTCAACATCTCTTCTAGGCCAGCGGAACAAACTACTGTACAATCTGTGAATATGGAAATCGTCTCAAACTTAAAAAGATGGGAAAAGTCTGACAGCAGAGTTTTCAATCCTTCAATTCTTATTCTAATAATAATAATAATATTACTGGAATTGTGTTAGTGTCTATACTTGCATAGACACTTGACCTTTATGTATATATGAAGACTTGGCCACTAGAGTTATTGTAAATACACTTTGTGCTAAGCTTGTATGTCTCTGTGTGTGTATTTGATAGATTTCTATAGCTGCCCATCTCAAATATATGAATCTGGCCTTTGATCTCTATGGAAAATGTGATAGATTTTTTGCCATACTTCAGAGATGATCACTACAAGGCTTGGAGCACTACTTGCTAGCCTTATGAATGTTTTTATAAGTATAGAGAATTATTATTGCACTGTTATCATATGTCTTCAGAGCTGAATGCAACATATGGGAAGTTCTCCCTTGTTTAATCCCCACAATGAGGTATGTTGGGTTGAGGGGGAGCGACTTTCTGAAAGTCAGTTCTGTGGTCCAGTAAGGATTTGAAGCTGAACGTCTGACACCTTAAGTGCTACACTACAGTTAACATAGGAGAACATGCACATGTTTCTGGAAGTAGAAAGAGACTAAGGTAAAGGTAAAGGTTTCCCTTGACATTGAGTCCAGTCATGTCCGACTCTAGGGGGTGGTGCTCATCTCCATTTCAAAGCCAAAGAGCCGGCATTTGTCCGTAGACATTTCCTCCATGGTCATGTGGCCGGCATGACTACATGGAACGCCATTACCTGACCGCCGAAGCGGTACCTATTAATCTACTCACATTTGCATGTTTTTGAACTGCTAGGTTGGCAGGAGCTGGGACTAGCAATGGGAGCTCACCCCATCACGCACATCTGAACCACCGACCTTCCGATCAGCAAGCTCAGCAGTTCAGCGGTTTAACCCGCAGCGCCACCATGTCCCTTAGAAAGAGACTAATGGATCAATAAATGAGTAAAGGAGATTGCATATTTTAATTCAATGTCTATTTTTTAAAAGTTAGATGGTGTCCTTCAACAGAGATATGGAGCAGATTCTTGTTTACATGCCTTGATGGAACTAAATCAATCCCATCTCTGTTTATTCTACTTACAGTCTCCATCTGCCTTCCTTCCCATTGAATAGATCTGCAAATATTTCCCAATCTGGGATATATAATATATATATAAAATATTGCTGGTCGAGAATGAACATCATGCTTACGTAAGTCCTGAAATTATGCAGGCTCTGGAGAATGTGATTGTGCTAATGACACATTTTTAATTGGTTCTCAAATTAGAGATTTGTTCTGATAGAGGGAGAAGTAAAGGCACCAATTCTCTTAAATGACCAAATAATGGATTCTTTCACCACCAAGCAAGAATTTGGATGTGAAGGTCTAAATCGTCACCTCTACAATTATGTCCTAAGACTCTATAACTTTATAGTTTGAATTCACAATTTTAAATGTGTATCTTTAGTCACTATTTTTTTCCCCCCAATTTGTATCTTCCATTTAATGCTTAAACTCTGTAGGTCACCTAGAGGCCAGCTGCTTTGAGGTAGTCAGGTAAATTTAATAAATTACAAAAATAAATAAAATATTAAATATTCAGAAGCCAATGCACAATATTGCTTTCGGCTGCTCCTACTGAAGGCGTGTCAAGTTCTCATTTATTTGAGTTGCCAACAAGAGCAAAAGGTGGTGATCTTCTTTTTCAAATCATTTACCAAAACCCAACAGATATGCCATAAATGAATCTTGACCGCTGCCAGTGTTCACCATAAGTTTCCCCAGTGTTCAAAATGGCAATCAGTTGCAAATTCCATAATGAAGTAGAAAAGGAACTAGCAATATGCATCCAATCACAGTTCCTTATTGGACAATGGAAAGCCCGTTTAGAGTGAGGGTAATGCTTAGCGGACCATTATTTAAAGGAAACCTGCTAATTATATTGGTATTCATTTCAGATAACCATATTTAGATGTATTTGCTGGTATCACTGACCATGCCCAGTAGTAACACATGGCTGCGAGAGCTGGACCATCAGGAAGGCCGAGAGAAGGAAGATCAATGCTTTTGAACTGTGGTGTTGGAGGAAAATTCTGTGAGTGCCTTGGACTGCAAGAAGATCAAACCAGTCCATCCTCCAGGAAATAAAGCCAGACTGCTCGCTTGAGGGGATGATATTAAAGGCAAAACTGAAGTACTTTGGCCACATAATGAGAAGACAGGACACCCTGGAGAAGATGCTGATGCTAGGGAGAGTGGAGGGCAAAAGGAAGAGGGGCCGACCAAGGGCAAGGTGGATGGATGATATTCTAGAGGTGACGGACTCGTCCCTGGGGGAGCTGGGGGTGTTGACGACCGACAGGAAGCTCTGGCGTGGGCTGGTCCATGAACTCATGAAGGGTCGGAAGTGACTGAACGAATAAACAACAAAATCACTGATCATGAAGTAAATCAGCTCAGAGTGATGGTGAAGGTGATGCTTCCCAATGGTCCAATCAGCTTCTTAGGAGTAGAAGACAAACATTGGATCTCCAGGCCTCCACAAACAGAGACCAGTTTAGAAAATCCAGCTAGGTAGATTCCCTTAAATCTGTCATGTTCATCGTTCCGATGGTCTGAATTCATCGTAACGTTTCTCATGTCAATTTCCTGATCCGTGTCTGTCATTTGCTGGGAGGAGAATTTCAGCCGCGCCGGGCTGTAATCTCCTTACTGTTACTGAATCTCCAGTACCACCAGTTATGCCTTTGGAAAGCTGACATGTAGAGGAAGGAGTCATAGTCTTTGCTTTGTTCCCTGTTAACAGATCGTCTTCTGCCCAGCTGTTGGTTCAATGATATGAGTGTAGATATTCATTCTTTTTCTTCAATTCTGATGGCTGCGTGATCCCTCTTCAGCCTCACATGTCTCTTCACAGATAATGATGAATATCAATTCATTTCTGTGTTCTTTTCTCTCCTGGTTCTTTGGCTGCTTTTTAGTATTGTAAGAGTTTGGGGAAAAAAACCTTTCTCAGTTCGGTATTTGTGTATGCCTTACTCATAAACCCATATTGTAAATTAACTTCCCCAACCTTTTTCCCTGTCCTTGCACAGACACAAATGTGACTTTTTGAAAAATTGTAAAATATACCAATACTTAGCAAATGATTTCAACAAAGAATCTGCTTGTGTATGAAAGAACGTCAGATCAGAACTTCAGCTCAGATCCATATCTGAAATCTTGGATTATGATAGCAATAAAACAAGGGGCAGAAAAAAACAGATTAGCATACAATGTTGGCTGTACTGTATTATGAAAATACATTTGGTATCCATCTGATCCATAAATTCCACCTCCTTTTTATGCAATTTTCAAGTCAACTTTTTGGGACCAAATATTGATTGTAATATGTCATCACATATAGGGTTGCTTTGAACTTGGTTTCTTTTTCCCTGGAAAACATTATAAACATTTGTATTATATTATTAATATATGAAAAGTTATTTTTTTTTCCTGTTGCTGTACATGTTTGAGTCACTGGTTTGAGATGGGTGGCTATATAAATCGAATTAATAATAATAATAATAATAATGTTGATTAAAGGCATGAATAAACAAGGCTGGATTCTTAAATCTCTTTCTTTGTGGTCTACTAAATCAGAGTTATGGATCAAACAAAAGTCTCCTTCAATCTTTTCCTGGGAAAAGTGATTGGAAGTTTGCCCACCATCTGGAATGACAGGCAGGGAGAAAGAAGTAACTGGACATTGTTAGCCTTGAGATACCATGCATATGTGTGCGTGACAGAGAGAAAGAGAGATTTCAGTGGGTCAGGAAGTCCCATCAGGAAATGTAGGGCAAGTTCTTTTCATATGAGGGAGTCAGAGACAGAGAGACAGAAAGACAGCTTCAAATACATGAAAGGATGTCACACAGAAGATGAGTCATGACCTTTGCTCTATCAGCTTGGAGTGGATGTCATGGAACAATGGATCTACGTATGTCATGGGATGGACAATTCCAAATAAGCATGAGAAAAAACACCCTGAGAGTAAAAGCAGTTAAACAACGGGCTCACCTTTATTGGATCTGCAAAGGAGGGACTAAATAGTCATGTCTTAGGGATCCTTGGATGTGGATCCCTGTACTGAGCAGAGCATCGGTCTAGATAGCTTCAGTGGACCTTTCCAACATTATGATTCTCTCTGCCTTCATAGCAAGCTGGACTTTTTATCTAATGCTATCTTTGCAATATAACAGCATCATCTTTCCCATGACCATAAATGCCTATGTACAGAAACCATTTTATCCAAGTCATATTAGGTCCAAACAGTATGAACGAGCACTTTTTAACCTATTTTTGTTTCAGAAGGGAAGGTTTTAAACCATTTTTTTTAAAAATTGCTCAATGAAAGTAGCTCCTTTTTCTTTTTCTTTCTTCTTTCTTTAAGGGAGGGGGAGCTTTTTGAAATCAGTCTAGGAAAAACAGAAGCATTCTTCTAAAACGATTGCTTCAGAGTTTGGACCGCTTCTAGCTAACATTAGGATTGTTGCTCTAAGTAAAGAGAATTGTTACTACATTGCTATCCTGTCACTTTAGAACTAACACAATGTTTGGCAAGTTCCCCCTTCTTTATTTTCCTCCACAGCAACCACCCAGGGAGGTGAGTTAATCCAGTGAGTTCTGTAGTCCAACAGAGACTTGAACTTGGACTTCCAATAACTTAATTATTCCACTACAGTATGAGAACATGCATTTGTTCTTGAAAGCAAGTAAAAGACTCATAGATCAGTAAATGAACAACAGAGGCTGGATTCTTTAATTTAGCATTCTTTAAATTTCCTTATATCTAACATCTGTGTCCTTCAACAATGATATGAAGCAGGCTCTTATTTCCACGCCTTGATGGAACTCAGTCAACCCCACCCCTATTTAATCTACTTACAGTCTTCATGAAGATTCCCATTGAATAGATCTACAAATCTTTCCCAACCTGGGAAATATAAAATACTGCATGTCGTGCTTAGTTGTCTCCTGAGATTATGCAGGCTCTGGAGAACGTGATTGTGTCAAGGCATCATTCCTAATTAGTTCTCAATTTAGAAATGAAAGTTCTCATAGAGAGAAGCAAGTGCAAGAGTTCTCCTAAACCAGCAAGCAATGAATTCCTCTATCACCGAAGAGACTTGGATGTGATGGTCACTTCTACATACGTGTTCTATGGTTTATGATTTTATGATTCATATCTACACATTCAGGTCGAGCTGTGGAATCCTTGGTGCTCTCTGAGCTTGGTTGTTTGCTTGCAGACATTTCATTACCCAAATAGGCAACATCACCAGGGTGAGTGAGTGTGGGGTTTGCTCCCTATCTAAACATTTTTTTTTTCCCATGGGGTGCCTGTTTGGTAGGCTCACTTTGCTGGGAATTTTGAGGATGATGTGGATGGTGTGTGGAGGTGTTTGGTGGCCTGCATCATTGAGACCTGGTTGGGCACTGAAGGGGGATTCCCCTCTCTGAAATGTGCCCTCCTGGGTTTCGAGTGTGGCATCAGCCATGACTCCAGGACAGGACATCACCAGATGTGAGACCCTCTTTGTGAGGCTGGGCCATAGGGATCAGTGGGGATTGCTGCTCACTTACCTTCCTCCCTGCAGTGTAGCTGCATCCCTGTCTATGCTCCTGGACTCAGTGTCTGAGCTGGCGGTAGAGCTCCCCAGGCTTATGACTCTGGAGGATTTCAACCTGCCATCTCTGGGCAGCACAGGAGTTCATGGCCACCATGACAGCCATGTACTTGGTTCAACTTATTTATAGCCTGACTTACTTGGGGAGGCCACACACTGGATCTGGTGTTTGTTGGCAGAGTGCTGGAAAGCCTTTGGCCCAGGCATTTCTATAAAAATAAATTTGTTTACAGAAAGCACAAAAAACATATTTACAGGCTTTGCATTTTCACAGGCTCTCTGAGAGCTGCTTACTCTCTGCAAGCCTAAAGAGAAGGAAGTGAAACTAACAAGAGAACTGCTATGCAACTATTAACACCTGAAAAGAGGACAATTAAATTCAACCTCTTCACCCAGCCAAAATCATTTGTTACCACAGTAACCTTACTCTGTAGCAGAAAACAATATACCAAACAGTGCTTGCCTTGGGACAGTGGTGTCATGATCTGGATTTGGGGGGCACTAGCATGTCCTCTGCCGGACCACTCCCTGTTGGCCCTCAGCAGCTGTCCCTCACTGCAGGGACTTGAGGCCTATTAGATCAGCCTGCCCCAGGTGCCTGATGGACCCAATGTGGTTTCAGAGGAAAACTAGGGTTTTTCCTGAAGCTCTGGCTTGTAGTTCATCTGATGCCCTCCTTGCTGCTTGGAATGAGAAGGCAACAAGGGCACTGGACCAAATTGCACCTGTGCAGACCCTCTGTGCACACGATCTCATAGAGCACCATAGTTTCCTGAGCAGCTCCAAGAGATGAACTGACACAAGAGATGCCTAGAATGCCGCTGAAGGAAGACAAAAAGTGAAGCTGATCAAACACAGGTAAAGCTTATATTAGGACTTACCTTGTGATGATAAGAGCGGTGGTGTATTTACCTCTCCATCCTCATTGCACCTGCAGATAGCCATCCAGCAACCCTGTTTCAGGTGTACAGGTCCCTCCTGGGTAAGGAGAAGCTGGAGGAGCTCCTGCAGTGCCACTGTGAGGAATGTTCTCAGCATCTGTGTCATGAGCAATGATGGCGAGCAGGAAGGGGCTCCCATCCAGGGTGGAAAATGCATGCGTAGTACTGAGGAATTAAGCAGCCATTCAAAGAGACACAGATCAGGCCCGCCTTAGCTTTTGGGGTTTATATGTCTGGGTTTTTCCCACGCTTATTCAGTTTGTTAGGATTCTGTTATGTAGCAGTAATAAACACTAGAGAACTACTCCTCGTCTCATTGTGATTCTCACTGTTAGGACAATCTGTCAGATAAAGTTGCTTGACTTCACTTAGAGTTGGACTCTGGCTGGGCAGATCCTTTGGAAGTGACTGAGACATGTGTGAGCCCTGTTATCTGGGAGGAGATTGAGCTGGTTGATCCTGAGGAAGTGGACACTGTCCTCGTGGCTGTGAGCTTGGCCACCTGTGTTCTGGACCGGTGCCCCTTCTGGGTTCTTAAGGCCTCCTGGGAGGTGACATGTGGTTGGGTCCAAGCGATGGTAGATGTCTCCTTGCAGGAAGAGGTGGTGCACCCTCTTCCCAAGAGGCCATCCTTGGACCCAACATGTGAGACAACTTTCATCCAGTCTCCAACCTTCCCTTTCTGGAGAAAGTTGTTGACAGGGTAGTTGGCATGCAGCTTTAGAGGGCCCTGGATGAAGAGGATTATTTGGACCCTTTTCAGTCTGGGTTCAGGCTGGGAAATAACTCTGAGGCAGCATTGGTTGTGCTTGCTGATGACCTTTGGAGGGCTCAGGATGGGGGTGGTACAGCTCTCCTGGATCTCTTAGTGGCTTTTGAAACCATTAACCATGGTATTCTTCTGGACCAGCTCCAGGGGTTGGGAGTGGGAGGCACCATTTTGCTGTGGTTCTCCTTCTTTTCTCCATGAACTGTTCCAGTCAGTGTTGGTGGATGAGGAGAGGTTGAGCCCTAAGGCCCTGCAATGTGGGACTTGGGTCTCTTCCCTCTGCTCTTTAACTTCTACATGAAACCACTGGGTGAGGTAATCTACAGCATGAAGTACGGTATCATCAGTATGCTGATGATAACCAGTTATACATTTCTACCCTTTGCCAGGCAGGTGATGCTGTTGTGGTGCTGTCCAAGTGCCTTGAGGCTGTAAGGATCTGGATGGGGATGAACTGACTTCAGCTCAACTCTGGAAAGACAGTGTGGGTTTGGGTTTTTGGTCACCCAGGGTCTGTTGACTTGTCATCTTTGACTCTGGATGGGGTTGCACTTCTCCAGAGTGAGCTGGTGCATAATTTGGGGTCCTCCTGGACTCACAGCTCCCACTTGATGAGCAGGTAGCAGCCAGGGCTAGTGGGCCTTTGCACAGATCCATCATGAGTGCCAATTGCACTCTTTCCTGGACTGGGAGGACTTGCTCACACCTTTGTCACTTCCCATTTGGATTACTGCAATGTGCTTTACTTGGGGCTGTCCTTGAAGACCACTCAGAGGTAACAACTGGTCCAGAATGCAGCAGTGCACACAGTATTGGATGCTCATTGGTTTGCCCACATTACACCTCTGTTGCATAAAGTTATACCTCTATTGCATAAGAAAGCTCCCAGTTTTCTTCCAGGTGCAATTCATGGTACAGGTTATCCCCTTTAAAGCCCTACATGGCATGAGACCTGGTTATGTGTGGGACCACATCTCCCTAAGAATATCTACCCATCCCACTAGACCAGTTAGGGTAGGCATGCTCCAGATCACTTCCCTGAAATCCTGCCACCTAGTGGGACCTCAGAAGCATGCCTTTCCCATGACTGCCCCTACCTTATGGAACACTGTCCCCACCCCTGCAGTTTGGCAGATCCCCCCACCCTTTAGCTTTTCAGAAGGCCATCAAGTAATTGGAGTTTGCTGCAGGGCATCCTAAAGGAATGATTAAGGCACAGAGATTTTGTTTTTGTTTGATCATTTTACTGCTTTATTTGTTTGTTTGTTTGTTTGCTTGTTTTATAGTTATGGGTTTTACTGTTGTTATGAGCCAACCAGAGTTGTTTAAGATGGGCGCCCCTATAAATCTTTCAAATAATAAGTAAATTTCACAAATACGCATATAAATAAGCATATACATATTCAACAGCTGCTCACACTCAAGGTATGTCAGTCTGTCATTTTTTTTATTTGCCGTCTAGAGCAAACACTGAACCGTTTTCTTTGTGAAATCATTTGCAAACAAATCAACAAATATACCTTAAAAAATCTTGACCATTGCTATTGTTCATTGCTATCTTTCCCCTTATTCAAAACTACCATCTTTAAACAAATGGAAGATGGACTAACAATGTCTGTCCAACCAGAATTTGTTATGTAAGAATGCTGAGCACAGCTAGTTTAGAGTGAGGACAATGCTTAGTGCAAAATTATTTAAATGAGATCAGCTCATCATGAATAAAATAGGTAACGGAATAATGTTGGGATTCAATGCAAATAATCATATATGGATCCATGCCAGTGTCACTAAAGACCATTGAAGTCAAAATGCTCCTCAATTTGTTGTGAATGCTACATACACCAACCACCTGCTCAAGACTGGAAGGGGATGAAAATGCTAGAGACTTGGAAAGATGCTAAGAGAGTATTACTGCTTAAAGAGGGACAAGATTTAACTTTAGCAAAAAAAAATTAGACCAATATCATTACTGAATAATGATTATAAGTTGCTTACAAAGGTTTTAGCTGTAAGAAAATAAATGTCTGAAAATACTTTTACAAGAATTTATTCATTTGGATCGATGTGGGTTTTCACTTAAAAGGCAGTTAAAGGACATTGTTAGAATTGTGTTGAATATTTTTGGAGTATTTGGAACAACACAATGAGACACAAGCCACATTGATCTTTTTAGCTGCAGAGACAGCTTTTGTCAGTTCGAACTGGATTTTTTTTGTTTAAGGTTTTAGAAGAAATGAATTTTGGAGATAACTTTATAAAATGGTTGAAATTGATGTATAGCTCACTAATGGCACAAGTAATTGTTAATGGAGATTTAACCAAACCATGAGAGATACAAAAAGGAACAAGGCGAGGTTGCTTACTGTCACTTCTTCTGTTTATTTTAGTTCTTGAAATATTGAATAAAGAAATAAGACAAGATGAGAGGGTTGTGGGAGTAAAGATTTAAAAAGGGCCATACAAGTTAAGAAGTTTTGCGGATGACTTGGTTCTGGTTTTGGCAGATCCTTTAAAGAGAATTGAATTTTTAATGAGTAAATTAAAAGAATTTGGGGGCTTAGCAGGTTTCAAGATTAATAAATAGAAGACAAAGATATTAACAAAAACATGAAGATACAAGATCTTGTATAATCATATATATCATGAAGATAAAATGAGTTTTAAGATTGAGAAGAAGGTAAAATACTTGGGTATAATTATGACAGATATGAATTCTACGTTACTTCAAAATAATTATGTTAAGACATGGAATGAAGTTAGAAAAGATATGTCAAGATGAGATAAAATACAATTGTCATTGTTGGGTAGAATGTACTTGATTAAGACAAATGTTTTACCTAGAATGTTATTTTTGTTACCTGTTTTGACAACTGATGTACCATTTAAACAATGGCAGAAGGACATATCTAAATTTGTATGTCAGGGAAAAAACCTTGAGTTAAACATAAGGTACCACAAGATACAAAGGAAAGAGGAGGATTGGGTCTACCAGATTTGAAATTATATTTTGCTGCCTATTGTTTAGCTTGGATGAAAGAGTGGGTGTTGTTAAGAAATAAAAGGCTATTGGAGTTAGAAGGACATGATTTGAGATTTGGGTGGCATGAGTATCTGTGGTATGACAAAGTTAAGGTTAATGTAGATTTTAAAAATCATTATGTCGATGGGGGGCATTCTTAGAGTATGGAATAAATATAAATCTAGGTTGTGTCCCAAAACACCTCTGTGGCTATCAGCACAAGAAACATTTTTAGACAAGAAATGATAAGTAAAGATAGATGGTGAACTTATTGTGATGTACTAGAATTTTTTTCAAAGGGACTGCAAAAAATGGAATCAAGAGACAATTTGACAACAGAAGAATATATCTGTTAATGGTTTTCTTATGTACAATTGCTAGAAAGGTTTAAAGTGGATAAAAGATTTTATGGTTTTGAACAAAGACTGAGTTTGAAATAGAATTATGTACTAATGATGAACATATTATTGCTAAAATGGATAAACTTTTGCTTCAACATGAGACAGATGAAGAACAAGTGAAAGAATGTATGATAAAATGGGCTAAAAATTTGGCTGTGATATACAAATGGACCAATGGGAAAATATGTGTTTGAAAGGACTGAAATTTACATTATGTTCTAGCCTTGACGAGATTTTTTATAAAATGATGCATCCTTGGTATTTGTCACCAGAGAAATTGTCTAGAATGTATAAAGGTAGTTTGAATCATTGTTGGAAATTTGAAAAACATGAAGGGACATTTTATCATGTTTGGTGGACATGTAAATACATAAAAATAAAATTGGATACAAATGCATACATTAATTCAGATTTTAAAGATTAATGTACGACTGAAACCAGAGACTTTTCTTTTGGAACTAATGGACAGGCAGTTAGAAAAAAGTCATGGAACTTTCTTTTTATATATGATCATTGTGAGACTATTATATGTTCAAAAGTGGAAAGGTTCAACACTACCCACAATGGAGGAATGGCTGGTGAAGATGATCAAACTTGCAGAGATGACTAAATTAACATCCTTGATCAGAGAAGAGACAGTATCTACATTTATGGCTGACTGGAAACCCCTTATAGACTTTTTTCATGAAAAAAAATGCACTTATGACTTGTGGTTTTGATGATTAGAAAAAAATAGATTATAGAAAAAAGAGAGGTTTTTTTTTTGTAATCATAGTGTAAGAGATAACTTTGTATCATATTTATATTTGCTGCAAAGGAAATCAGAAACTTATTCTTTCTATTTCTTTTTATTCTTTCTTTCTGTACTCTTTCTTTCTTTCCCCTCTTTATTTTGTATTAGTTTGTGTTAGTTTTTATGTTCTCTTTAAAACTTCTAATAATGCATACACATACTAAATCCACCTGGGAGAGAATCCATTAAATTACCTTCCTATTCTGACCAGAAACATTTGCAAGAAGTGGTAATCACAGCTAGTTCTATATTTGCAAAATTTGGACCTTTCAAGTGACCTGATTTCCATGTTGATATACTTAGGATCATGGCTTGAATAGTTAAATCCAGGATTATTGGATTCCAATTATCTATAGCACGGCTGCCCTGTTTCTTGCCCCAATGCAACAGACATATAAATTCCTTTTTTTACTTGCAAGATTAAAGACACCTTTTATACCATTCCAATTTGACAGGCTAAATTCCCTTAAAAGATACAACAGTGTCTGGAAGCTTCCTGTAAAGCAATCAAAAGCTGCTGGTGTTTCCTAACAGAAACAAGCAGTTGCCCTAGGGAAACATATCAAATCAGTGTACAGATGCATTGAATTGGCAAAATAAATTTGAAAAAAAAAATCCCCTGCGTTAAAAAAAATCCTTTAGAAATATGACTAGTTGAATTCACTGAATACCATTTGCTGTGATTGCACATTTCCTTTCTGTCTCTGTCCTGTCTCATCTATATCTATCTATCTATCTATCTATCT
The DNA here is from genome assembly GCF_035149785.1 of Candoia aspera. NCBI lineage: Eukaryota > Metazoa > Chordata > Lepidosauria > Squamata > Candoiidae > Candoia > Candoia aspera. The sequence continues at coordinate 111,298,463 of NC_086156.1, read as the reverse complement.
ATCTATCTATCTATCTATCTATCATCTCCATATCATCTCCAGTATGTATCTTCTATCTTTATCTATCATCCATCCATCCATCTATCCATCTACCTATACACAGTACCTGTTAGTGAAATTTTCTTTATATCCCTATTAAAGTCAATGAGATCACAGAAAGAGTAGATTTTTGCTGTAGTGTTTTTATTTTTGTATTTAAACAGAGTTATATACTGCATAATCCCAGTGTGGTCAGCCCAGAAGGGTTTTCAACAAACATTCAGTCCATAATCATCAAATTCAGAAGGTAAAATAAATCAAATCACCATAAACTATCTTAGCATAACAAACAAACAAATCAGCCCATTATCTTAAAACAACATAAAAGCATGGCACCAGCATTAGAAGATCAGGCAAATGCCTGAAATATAGATCTATCATCAAAAGGCCAGAAAGTCTGACATCACTGAAATGGACCTTCAGGTGCTATAGACTTGATCAGCATACCCCAAGAAGTTAGGTGCAACCATAGATCATGACCACATGCGGTATATTTCTGAAATGTGTATGTTCAAAACCACTGTTCTATGTCAACATAGCAAGCTGCCAAAAATGGTGAAATATGTGGTGGGTCTTCAAACAAGAGGTCAGATACACTAGGCTTCAAAGCTGCTGCATCTTCAGATTTTTCCTGAAGACTTAGCAATGGCTGCAAACTGTCTCAATATTAGATCTTTCAAGGCTTCCTGAACCTGTTTATTTCTCAAGCTGTAAATGAAAGGATTGAGCAAAGGGGAAACAATCATGTTCAGAATGGCCACTATTTTGGCCAACTCCACCTTGCTCTCCTGGGCTGGGCTGACGTAAAGGAAGATGCAGCTCCCGTAGGTGATGGAGACAACAATGAAGTGAGAGGCACAAGTGGAAAATGCTTTCTTTCTCCCTGCAGCAGAGGGGATCCTCAAGATAGTTTTAATGATGTTGATATAGGAAGCCACTGAAATGGTCAAAGTCCCCAGCAATGAAAAAGAAGCAGTGACAAACCCCACAAGTTCAAGAAGTCCAGTGTCCCCACACAGGAGGTTCATCAGAGGGATGTTGTCACAAAAGAAATGGTCCAGGATGTTTGAATCACACATTGGAAGCTGTAATAAGAGCAGACATGGGCCAATGATGAGGAGAAAGCTTGCAATCCAACAACAGAGAACAAAGGAGGTACACAAACTCTTGCTCATGATGGATGGGTAGCGTAAGGGGTTACAGATGGCCAGGTATCGATCATAGGACATGACGGCTAAGAGGAAGAACTCTGTGGTGCCCAGATAGAAGTACAAGAAAGATTGTGTTATGCAACCAACATAGGAAATATTTTTATTGCCCATCAAAAGATGTGACAAGGTTTGGGGGGAGACAACGGTGGTGAAACCAATTTCCAAGATGGAGAAATTCCAGAGGAAGAAATACATCGGGGTGTGTAGCCGGTGGTCTATGTTAGTCAGGATAATAATCACAGCATTTCCCATAATTGTCAATGAGTAGGAAAAGAAAAGGATGGCAAAGAGCAGGAGCTGTAGTTTCCGAACGTCTGTGAAGCCAAGAAGTATGAACTCACTGATTCTTGTTTCATTGTTTTTCATGGCTACTACAGAAGTGCAATCGGGAAGTTGATAGGAGAAGAAAAAAAATTCTCTTAATATTAATATTCAGCTGAGTAACTCTACAGCTGCTTTGAAAATGCTTCTGTATCCAGAATTTTGTTGTCATTCAAGCTACTGGTGTCCTGAAAATGACACCCACATCTCTGTATTTCAGAAAGGATGATTGTACCCTGTAGAAGCATTTATGTGGGAGGGAGATCAGTCCTTTGCATAGCATGAGAAGAATTCTATTTTCAACTGGACATCATTTTCTCTCTGCAGTTTTCCCCAATTTTTATAGTTTTAAACATTTCTTCTCCAAAACACAGCCTTATCTTTTTTAAAAAAATGCATACTGAAGGATAACATTATGTAAGTGAAACTTTATGTACATCCACAATAAAATGTGAATCAGATTTTTTTCTCCCCAGCCCTAAATACTTTCTAAAATCTTCTATACTCTCATACTTCTAAGTGAATGGAGAATTTTTGCAATATTGTAGAAACCATCTTTTAAAACCCTGTATGTATTCAAATAGCAATTAAAAGAGATAAAGTCTGTATTACATTGTTTTGTTTTAGTTAATTTTATTCATTGGCCTTTTAAGTGAACAAATCTTCGCCTTCTGGGAATTTATACTAGGTACTCACATTATCTATTTATTCAGGCTTGAAGTGATAAAATAAGGAAAGAACTTCACCAGTAATGCACAAGTCCCCTCATGATCCGTACATTCAGGTGTCTCCCTCAGTTGAAGCATCTTTCAAGGTTGGCATTACATTGTAGCATTGTGCTGTGGTTCAGATGCAAAGGCAGAAAGGTTATTGCGAGCATGGCGGTGATGAAGGTTGCATCTGACTCTTTAAAAGAAATGCTTCTTTCCCTAACTCCATGCAGGAGCCACAGAAGGCAACCAAAAGCAGCTTCAGAAAGATGTATTTGCTTTAAGCAGAAAAGAGGATTGCTACTTTGATGTCCCCAAGTGATCCTATTTGTGGTTCTTAGCTGGAAAAAATGCAGGTCCCTTGGGTTATCTTTCTATCATCATAACCACCTAAAGGTTGGAGAACCCAAATAGGAATTTTTGAAAACTCATTCCTAGAGATCTCCAGCAAATCCCTAAGCTCCTACAGGAGTGTAAATCCTTCTTCTAGGAGGGAGAATAGTCCCTCCTGATCTCAAACAATAGTGAGACCTCTCTTAGAGTAAACAAGTCCTTCACTTCGATCTAGGACTATTTTGACTAAACATTGGCCCAATATTCCTTTCATTACGGATCTTTGGGTCATCTTGCTCTCCAAAAGCTTATCCTGAAAGTTTTTTAGTCCCTTCAGTAGGATGGATGTGTCAATCCAGTGCAAATGATATACTGTATGTGGGGATATTTTTTTCTAGTACATCCTTTTGGGATGGATGGATGGATGGATGGATTCCCTGGCGGTATGTGTCTTCCTTAACCTCGGGTCCTCTACTAGAGGCCTGGGAATTTGAAGGTTCTGCGCAGTATCTGAGCTGTTCCTAGCACTTCACTCTTCTGAACAGAGAGCTCTGATGTTGTTCCTGGGATCTGTTGGAGCCACTCTCCATACTTAGGATTCATACCTCCGAGTATTCCTACCACCACTGGGACCATTTTGGCCTTCACTTTTCACATCCTCTCTAGTTCTTCTGTCTATCTATACAGCCATCACCACCACTGTCTTCTGGTCCTTGTCTACTACCACAATGTCTGGTTGATTGGCCAGTACCTGCCTGTCCGTCTGGATCTGGAAGTCCCACAGCACCTTAGCGCTGATATATAGATGATGATATAGATGATGATGATAGATAGAGGTAGAGGTAGAGGTAGAGAGAGATAGAGAGATAGAGATGATAGAGATAGAGATAGAGATAGAGATAGAGATAGAGATAGAGATAGAGATAGAGATAGAGATAGAGATAGAGATAGAGATAGAGATAGATAGAGATAGATAGAGATAGATAGAGATAGATAGAGATAGATAGAGATAGGTATAGGTATAGGTATAGGTATAGGTATAGGTAGAGGTAGAGGTAGAGGTAGAGGTAGAGGTAGAGGTAGAGGTAGAGGTAGAGGTAGAGGTAGAGGTAGATGAATCAATTTGTACTATATGCTGATATTGGCTGCTCATTATAGGTTTCCTGAACCTCCACACAATATGACTAAGCATTGCTAATTTGATCATATTTTCTGTTTACTTTTTCCAAGATCCCTGGAAGCCAATAGATAGCCATCTGATATTTATTTATTTTTATTATGTCGGGTGTTTGCTTTGTAATTTATGTGTTGATGGTTTTAAATGGTCAATTTTATTGCAACCTGCCCAGAGTCCCCCTTTCAGGGGGGAGATGGGTGGTGATAGAAATTTGAATAATAAATAAATATGTATGTATGTAGTGATTTGGAGGAGAACATGTGATTTGTTAAACAGAGAATTTCCACTGATGAATTCCAGGATGAAATCCCATCTCCAGATATCTCATTAACATTTGCCTTCTTCAGAATGCATATTGGGGGATTCTGTTCTTTGTCCAGCCAGCTAAGAAGCCATGTTCTCTTCAACACCATTTCGTTCCAACACTTATGTGGCCATGGCCATTAAAATATCCAGGCCTTCCAAGGAAATCTTTTCCATTCCCCCACAACTCCCAACTTTTACACATCTCTCTCTACTATTCAGATTTAGGGAAAAGAAACAGATAAAGAAACCACAAAATGCTTATGTGTAACTGGCAGACCCCTCTGTGCTGGAGATCTCCAAAGGATATTCCCAGAAATTAGGAGGTTCAACCACAGAGCTTTGTCCACATGAAATGTTACCCAGAACTACCAAATAAAATGATATTTGGCAACCCTCCAAACCAGAGGTCAGATACACCAACTCCAGAAGGGACTGAGTTTTCAGCTTTTCCCTGGACCTTTAGCAATGGCTACAAGCTGTCTCAATATTAGATCTTTCAAGGCTTCCCGCACCTGTTTATTTCTCAAGCTGTAGATGAAAGGATTGAGCAAAGGGGAAACAATCGTGTTCAGAATGGCCACAATTTTGGCAAACTCCACTTTGCTGTCCTGGCCTGGGTTGATATAAAGGAAGATGCAGCTCCCGTAGGTGATGGAGATAACAATGAAGTGAGAGGCACAAGTGGAAAATGCTTTCTTTCTCCCTGCAGCAGAGGGGATCCTCAAGACCCTCTTGATGATGTTGATATAGGAAACCACTGAAATGGTCAAAGTCCCCAGCAATGAAAGAACAGCAGTGACGAATACAAAACTTTCCAGAATTCTGATGTCCCCACACAGGAGGTTCATCAGTGGTGTGATGTCACAGAAAAAATGATCCAGGATGTTTGAGTCACACATTGGAAACTGTAATAAGAGCAGACATGGACCAATAATAGAGAGAAAACCTCCAACCCAACAGCCAAGAACAAGGGAGGTGCATAAACTCTTGCTCATGATGGATGGGTAGCGTAAGGGGTTACAGATGGCTAGATATCGATCACAGGACATTACAGCTAAGAGGAAGAACTCTGTGGTGCCCAGATGGAGATACAAGAAGAATTGTATCATGCAACCAACATAGGGCATAGTTTTATTGCCCATCAGTAAATGTGATAATGTTTGGGGAGTGACAACCGTGGTGAAACCTATTTCCAAGATGGAGAAATTCCAGAGGAAGAAATACATTGGGGTGTGTAGCCGGTAGTCTATATTAGCCAGGATGATAACCACAGCATTTCCCATAATTGTCAAAAAGTAGGAAACCAAAAGGATGGAGAAGAACAGGAGCTGCAGTCTCCGAACATCCGTGAAGCCAAGAAGTATGAACTCACTGATTCTCGTTTCGTTCTTTTTCATACTTATTACAGAACTAGGGTGAGGAAATGGAAAGAAGAAAATGATTTCTCTTAAAATGAGCTGAATAATTGTATATCTGCTTTGAAAATGCTGCTCTAACTAGAATTGGCATGTGATGCAATTCCCTTAAACTAACAATGTCCTGAGAATGATTCCCACATCTCTGGTTCCACAAGATACCTTTTTTCCCTTTCTAGCCAGTGAATAATATGTACATGGCATAGAAGTAGAAAATGGAGAAAGTCAATCACTTAATGATCCTGGAGGGTGGGGAGATGGATAACAGTTGTCTTTTCTCTGCTGTGAAGAGAGTCAGTAGATGGTCACCATAAATATCATGGTTTATCATCAGTGGGCAGAGGGGAGGGGATGGTGTCTTATTAGTGGAAGAGAATTGTCAACCTTGCGAGGTAGTCCAGACAAGAAGCACACCCAGAATTACTAGCCCTAACTCTATTGTAGGGATTCATTAACAGCATCTTGCAAGTCCAAAAGTCCATCTTTCTCTCCTTGCTTTTACAGTCCAAGAAATAATTGAGGGTCCCTTCTGAGATCTTTGCAACACCCACATTCCCTCTGCAGAATCAGCTGCCACTTCTCTGACTGTTGTCTACTCTGCAGCTGTTCCTCCTGTCTCCTAAGGTCATGCCCACATGCCATTACAGGACTTCAGCAATGCTTGGGCACCCCCTTGTAAGGTCATCCCACAGCACTATCAGATTCTGGATGTCAAGGTCACTGGTTGATTTAGATTGCCTTCCTGCAGCCACTGAAAGGACAGGGATACATTTCAAATATTATCAAAAATCCTTTTAAAATACTGTATATATTCAAAGAAGAATTTAACCCTACTAACTCTATATTACACTGTCTTTTTAAAAAACTTTATATAATTCATTGGCCTCCTAAGTGAACAAATCTTTGCCCTTCCTGGAATTTGTAACATATACTCACATTTTATAGTGCTTCAGTCTTGCAGCACTAAAACAGGGAAAGATCTTAGTCTGGAATGAACAAGCTAGGCACCTCAGGATCTGTGTGTCCATGGATTTCTCTTGACCAAATCTTAGCTGAAGCCTCTTTGAAAATTGATATTAAATGGTCGGCTGTGCTGTGGTGAAGATCCAAAGACGGAAAGGTGACTGTGGTCATGCGGGGATAGGAAGATAGCAGCTCTCTCTGACTCCTTCAAAGAAATGCTTCTTTCTTTCTTGAGGGTCTGCAGAAGGCAGCCAAGAGAAGCTGAGAATATGTGTGCTTGCTTTAAGCAGCTGTAGAGAGATGCTACACTCCTGTCCCTGAGGGATTCCCTTTGGGGTTCTTAGCTAGGGAAAAAAAAATGCAGGTCTCTTGAGTTACCTCTCCACCACCATAATCAGCTAAAGGATGGAGAATCCAGATAGAAACTTTTGAGGACATTCTATCAGAGTTATTGAGCAAATCCACATGTCCCTTCTGCAGTGTAAATCATTCTTTATTGAAAAACTTCAAGACTGGGGAATAACGCTTCCTGATCTCAAACAATATAGACTGTGCCTTACTTCTACTAAAGAGCCCATTCACTCAACCCAAAACACATTTTGATGGATCATTGGCCCAAGATACATTCCAATAATGATCTCTGGATCATCTTACCCTTCCAAAGCCTACCTTGAAAGCTGTTTAGTTCCTTTGGTATGACAGATGTGTCACTCCAGGGCAAACAACTGCAGAGATATAGTTGTGAATATTTTTCTTTAGAAGATCTTTTGGGGCAATATCTATATATAAATACAAAGCAATATGTACTATCTGATGTATTAGCTAGTCATTATCCATTCTCTGAATCCCCACATGATGTGATTAGGATTCGGTTCATCCAGCCATGTTCCCTTTATTTCCGGAATATTTTATACCCAAAGATGGTATAAGGCAAAGGGGAAGTATAATAAAATAGAGGACTGGAGTCATGCTGTGGAGCCCAAGCTTTCAAAATCCGCTTTATAAAGGGACACTTTATATCCATAAAGAAGCTCCATAGGAATCAGTCTAGCTAGATGGAAAGACCGATGCACAATGACTGGATTCCTACATGCTCAACCTGGTTTGTTAATGTCTGTCCAGCTCTGTTCACACAATTGTTTAAACCAAGTATGGTTTCCCCTAGATTTCTGGGAAAGGGTGGTTATCCTGTTGTATGAACACTGTAACCAAGTTGAAAGCAGCATAAGAAAACAGCTCATGAGATCCTAAAATGCAGCGCACGTAATCCTCTATCCAATCCATCACCTCAGACTCTGAGACATGAGGCTTTCTGAGAACCACAAGCTCCATTTTTGTCTCCTTTCATGAAAAGAGGATGTTATGACATCTTTTAATCCTTCCTAAAAAAAATATTCAACATATCCCACTGCAATATCAGTGGAAATAAAACAACCCAGCTCTAAGATTCAAAAGTCCATTTAGCCTCCTTTTGCCTTGGACATTGTAAAATTCCATATCTGGGGGAAAAAACAAACAATCTGACCACCAGGCTTTCATGAAGAGTTTGGCTTAGAATGAAAGCCAAATAGAGAGAAAAATTAAACAGAAATTGTCATCAAAGCTTCTGATTTTTATTAACAATCACTGAATCAATTGAGTTTTCAATCTCTCTCTCTCTCTCTCTGTATGTGTGTTTGTGTGTGTGTGTGTGTATATTAAAGAAATTATTATATATTAAAGTATTTACATGGCCACCCAACTCTCTCACAGATGACTCTGGGCAGCTACAGAAATAAAGTCACAAATAAAAAACCCTATACACCCCCACCACACGGCAGCCACAAAATATTCAAACAAACCACTTGTTGGGCTCCATATTAATCTGGGATCTCCAGGCCCACTGGCAAAACCAGATAGATATATCTATCTATTCTAAAGAGAATGAGACGTGTGTGTGTGTGTGTGTGTGTCTGTGTGTGTATTTACGCACACACACACAGCTGTGCCCACTCACAGCTGTGCACACATACACACAGAGACACCTAGGAGTGAAGTCCAGACTCCAGGTTTGCTCATTCCATCCCAAATCTGCTACATACATAGAATATTTTGTTGTGTGTATTTGTCTGTATAAGTGTGTGTTTGTGCATGTACATACAGTGATACAAACAAAATAAAAGGGATTTAAGCCCTTTGCATTAATGGCATCATTTGTGGAATTATGTACTTGATCGAACTTGCATCAGCTGCGGCAGTAAACTAGGTCAGTTTCATACATCGGGATTTAATGGACACCCAGATGCAATGGGCAGGTCTCCTCCTCCCCTCCTGAGTTATTAAATCGAGGTTTTACTACATAGATACATACTACATAGTTATTCTTGTGTTTGGAAATGTATGAATTCAAAGATAGAGCAGAACGTGTGATTTGTTGAGCAGAGAATTTCCATTGATGAATTCCTGGATGAAATCCCATCTCCACATATCTCATTAACATTTCCCTTCTTCAGAATGGATCCCATTTTGCAGATTGTGCTGCCGATCTCCAAAGGATATTCCCAGGAATTAGGAGGTTCAACCACAGAGCTTTGTCCACATGAAATGCTATCCAAGACAACCTAACAACAGGATATTTGGCAGTCCTCCAAACCAGAGGTCAGATACACCAACTCCAGAAGGGACTGGGTTTTCAGCTTTTCCCTGGACCTTTAGCGATGGCTACAAGCTGTCTCACTAGATCTTTCAAGGCATCCTGGACTTGTTTATTTCTCAAGCTGTAAATGAAAGGATTGAGCAAAGGGGAAACAATCGTGTTCAGAATGGCCACTATTTTGGCCAACTCCCTTTTGCTGTCCTGGCCTGGGTTGATATAAAGGAAGATGCAGCTCCCGTAGGTGATGGAGACAACAATGAAGTGAGAGGCACAAGTGGAAAAAGCTTTCTTTCTCCCTGTAGCAGAAGGGATCCTCAAGACCGTCTTGATGATGTTGATATAGGAAACCACTGAAATGGTCAAAGTCCCCAACAGTGAAAGAACAGCAGTGACAAACACCCAAAATTCAAGAATTCTGGTGTCCCCACATAGCAGTTGGATCAACGGTGTGATGTCACAGAAGAAATGGTCCAGGATGTTTGAGTCACACATGGGGAACTGTAGGAAGACCACAAATGGACTAATGATGAGGAGAAAGCTTCCAACCCAACAACCAACGACCAGGGATGTGCATAAATGCTTGCTCATGATGGATGGGTAGCGTAAGGGGCTACAGATGGCTAGGTATCGATCATAGGACATGACGGCTAAGAGGAACAACTCTGTGGTGCCCGGATGAAAATACATGAAAGATTGCATCATACAGCCAACATAGGGAATGTTTTTATTGCCCATCAGTAAATGTGACAAGGTTTGGGGAGTGACAGCAGTGGTAAATTCAATTTCCAAAATAGAAAAATTCCAGAGGAAGAAATACATTGGGGTGCGTAGTCGGTAGTCTATATTAGCCAGGATGATAAGCACAGCATTTCCCATAATTGTCAATATGTAGGAAACAAAAAGGATGGAGAAGAACAGGAGCTGCAGTCTCCGAACTTCCGTGAAGCCAAGAAGTATGAACTCACTGATTCTCGTTTCGTTCTTTTTCATACTTATTACAGAAGTAGGGTGAAGGGATTGATAGAAGAGAATTATTTCTCATAATATTAACACTCAACTGAGTAACTTTACGTCTGCTTTGAAAATGCTGCTCTCACCAGAATTTGCATGTGATGCACTGCCACATCTCTGGTTCCACAAGATACTTTTCCCTTTCTAGCCAGTGAAGAATATGCCCATGGCATAGCAATAGAAAAAGGAGAAAGTCAACCGCTTGATGATCCTGGAGGGTGGGGAGATGGATAACAGTTGTCTTTTCGCTGTTGTGAAGAGAGCTGTATATAAATAAACATATAAATATCATGGTTTATCATCAGTGGGCAGAGGGGAGGGGATGGTGTCTTGTTAGTAGAAGGGAATTGTCAACCTTGCGAGGTAGTCCAGACAAGAGGCACACCCAGGATTACTAGCTCTAACTCTATTGTAGGGATACATTAACAGGCTCTTGCAAGTTGGGAAGTACATCTCACTCCCTTCACCTTTACAATCCAAGAAAGGGTTGAGGGTCCCTTCTGAGGTGTTTGACACACCCACATTCCCTCTGCAGACTCAGCTGGTCTGACTTTTTTCTACTCTGCAGCTGTTCCTCCTGTCTCCCAAGGTCATTCCCACATGCCATTCTGGGAATTTAGCATTGTTTTTTTGGTACCTCCTAGTGAAGTCATCCCACAGCACTATTGAATGTGACATTCTGGGTGTCAGGGTCACAGTTTCATTTACATTGCTCACTTTATCACTCCTCTGTAATATTTTGGAGGGCATATAGCCTATACCATATTTTCCCTTGGGCTCCTTTGTGAGAGCCTTGGTTGCATCTGTCTCCAAACACTTTCATTTCATAGTGAAGTAGGTGTTTTCCCATAACACCTTCTACAAGTACTTACATGGGACAGAATCACTGCTTTGCAAACCATGGGAGGAATTCAGAGGCACCATGTCGCTTTGCTCAATTATTGGAAGGCATGGAAAGATTTTCCCATTATACTTAACTGTGTGTGACATTCTCTCAGCTCTTCTCCCAAAACGCTATAGAGTTTTAAGCACTCCTGGTTTCAAACACGGCTTTACAAAATCCAGAAAAGAAATGCAAATACTCAAATGTTATATTTCCCATTGATGTACCATATTGTGCATGTGTGATTATAAGTAAATCCTCCATAGAATGTGAATCGGATTTTTTTCTCCTCCAGCCTTCAATGCCATCAAAAAGTGATTTATGTCTTGCAGCCGCTGACTAGATATGGATACATTTCAAATATTACAGAAAATCCTTGTAAAACCTGAGCCTTTTAACTCTGTATTACATTGTCTTTTCTTAAAAGTTCATTTAATTTGTTGGCCTCCTAAGCGAACAAATCTTTGCCCTTCCTGGAATTTATAACAGATACTCACATTTTATAATTCTTCAGTCTTGCAGCACTAAAATAGGGAAAGATCTTAGTCTGGAATGAACAAGCTAGGCACCTCAGGATCTGTGTGTCCATGGATTTCTCTTGACCAAATCTTAGCTGAAGCCTCTTTGAAAATTGATATTATATGGTCGGCTGTGCTGTGGTGAAGATGCAAAGACGGAAAGGTGACTGTGGTCATGCGGGGATAGGAAGATAGCAGCTCTCTCTGACTCCTTCAAAGAAATGCTTCTTTCTTTCTTGAGGGTCTGCCGAAGGCAGCCAAGAGAAGCTGAGAATATGTGTGCTTGCTTTAAGCAGCTGTAGAGAGATGCTACACTCCTGTCCCTGAGGGATTCCCTTTGGGGTTCTTAGCTAGGAAAAAAAAAATGCAGGTCTCTTGAGTTACTTCTCCACCACCATAATCAGCTAAAGGATGGAGAATCCAGATAGAAACTTTTGAGGACATTCTATCAGAGTTATTGAGCAAATCCACATGTCCCTTCTGCAGTGTAAATCATTCTTCTTTATTGAAAAACTTCAAGACTGGGGAATAACGCTTCCTGATCTCAAACAATATAGACTGTGCCTTACTTCTACTAAAGAGCCCGTTCACTCAACCCAAAACACATTTTGATGGATCATTGGCCCAAGATATATTCCACTAATGATCTCTGGATCATCTTACCCTTCCAAAGCCTACCTTGAAAGCTGTTTAGTTCCTTCGGTATGACAGATGTGTCACTCCAGGGCAAACAACTGCAGAGATATAGTTGTGAATATTTTTCTTTAGAAGATCTTTTGGGGCAATATCTATATATAAATACAAAGCAATATGTACTATCTGATGATATTACCTAGTCATTATCCATTCTCTGAATCCCCACATGATGTGATTAGGATTCGGTTCATCCAGCCATGTTCCCTTTATTTCCGGAATATTTTATACCCAAAGATGGTATAAGGCAAAGGGGAAGTATAATAAAATAGAGGACTGGAGTCATGCTGTGGAGCCCAAGCTTTCAAAATCCGCTTTATAAAGGGACACTTTATATCCATAAAGAAGCTCCATAGGAATCAGTCTAGCTAGATGGAAAGACCGATGCACAATGACTGGATTCCTACATACTCAACCTGGTTTGTTAATGTCTGTCCAGCTCTGTTCACACAATTGTTTAAACCAAGTATGGTTTCCCCTAGATTTCTGGGAAAGGGTGGTTATCCTGTTGTATGAACACTGTAACCAAGTTGAAAGCAGCATAAGAAAACAGCTCATGAGATCCTAAAATGCAGCGCACGTAATCCTCTATCCAATCCATCACCTCAGACTCTGAGACATGAGGCTTTCTGAGAACCACAAGCTCCATTTTTGTCTCCCTTCATGAAAAGAGGATGTTATGACATCTTTTAATCCTTCCTAAAAAAAATATTCAACATATCCCACTGCAATATCAGTGGAAATAAAACAACCCAGCTCTAAGATTCAAAAGTCCATTTAGCCTCCTTTTGCCTTGGACATTGTAAAATTCCATATCTGGGGGAAAAAACAAACAATCTGACCACCAGGCTTTCATGAAGAGTTTGGCTTAGAATGAAAGCCAAATAGAGAGAAAAATTAAACAGAAATTGTCATCAAAGCTTCTGATTTTTATTAACAATCACTGAATCAATTGAGTTTTCAATCTCTCTCTCTCTCTCTCTGTATGTGTGTTTGTGTGTGTGTGTGTATATATATTAAAGTAATTATTATATATTAAAGTATTTACATGGCCACCCAACTCTCTCACAGATGACTCTGGGCAGCTGCAGAAATAAAGTCACAAATAAAAAACCCTATACACCCCCACCACACGGCAGCCACAAAATATTCAAACAAACCATTGATGGGCTCCATATTAATCTGGGATCTCCAGGCCCACTGGCAAAACCAGATAGATTTATCTATCTATTCTAAAGAGAATGAGACGTGTGTGTGTGTGTGTGTTTCTGTGTGTGTATTTACCCACACACACACACCTGTGCCCACTCACAGCTGTGCACACATACACACAGAGACACCTAGGAGTGAAGTCCAGACTCCAGGTTTGCTCATTCCATCCCAAATCTGCTACATACATAGAATATTTTGTTCTGTGTATATGTCTGTATAAGTGTGTGTTTGTGCATGTACATACAGTGATACAAACAAAATAAAAGGGATTTAAGCCCTTTGCATTAATGGCATCATTTGTGGAATTATGTACTTGATCGAACTTGCATCAGCTGCGGCAGTAAACTAGGTCAGTTTCATACATCGGGATTTAATGGACACCCAGATGCGATGGGCAGGTCTCCTCCTCCCCTCCTGAGTTATTAAATCGAGGTTTTACTACATAGATACATACTACATAGTTATTCTTGTGTTTGGAAATGTATGAATTCAAAGATAGAGCAGAACGTGTGATTTGTTGAGCAGAGAATTTCCATTGATGAATTCCTGGATGAAATCCCATCTCCACATATCTCATTAACATTTCCCTTCTTCAGAATGGATCCCATTTTGCAGATTGTGCTGCCGATCTCCAAAGGATATTCCCAGAAATTAGGAGGTTCAACCACAGAGCTTTGTCCACATGAAATGCTATCCAAGACAACCTAACAACAGGATATTTGGCAGTCCTCCAAACCAGAGGTCAGATACACCAACTCCAGAAGGGACTGGGTTTTCAGCTTTTCCCTGGACCTTTAGCGATGGCTACAAGCTGTCTCACTAGATCTTTCAAGGCATCCTGGACTTGTTTATTTCTCAAGCTGTAAATGAAAGGATTGAGCAAAGGGGAAACAATCGTGTTCAGAATGGCCACTATTTTGGCCAACTCCCTTTTGCTGTCCTGGCCTGGGTTGATATAAAGGAAGATGCAGCTCCCGTAGGTGATGGAGACAACAATGAAGTGAGAGGCACAAGTGGAAAAAGCTTTCTTTCTCCCTGTAGCAGAGGGGATCCTCAAGACCGTCTTGATGATGTTGATATAGGAAACCACTGAAATGGTCAAAGTCCCCAACAGTGAAAGAACAGCAGTGACAAACACCCAAAATTCAAGAATTCTGGTGTCCCCACATAGCAGTTGGATCAACGGTGTGATGTCACAGAAGAAATGGTCCAGGATGTTTGAGTCACACATGGGGAACTGTAGGAAGACCACAAATGGACTAATGATGAGGAGAAAGCTTCCAACCCAACAACCAACGACCAGGGATGTGCATAAATGCTTGCTCATGATGGATGGGTAGCGTAAGGGGCTACAGATGGCTAGGTATCGATCATAGGACATGACGGCTAAGAGGAATAACCCTGTGGTGCCCGGATGAAAATACATGAAAGATTGCATCATACAGCCAACATAGGGAATGTTTTTATTGCCCATCAGTAAATGTGACAAGGTTTGGGGAGTGACAGCAGTGGTAAATCCAATTTCCAAAATAGAAAAATTCCAGAGGAAGAAATACATTGGGGTGCGTAGTCGGTAGTCTATATTAGCCAGGATGATAAGCACAGCATTTCCCATAATTGTCAATATGTAGGAAACAAAAAGGATGGAGAAGAACAGGAGCTGCAGTCTCCGAACTGTTGGCAGATGCTGGGAAAGCCTTTAGCCCAGGAGAGGTCAAAAAAGTCACACACCAAGCATTTCTATAAAAATAATTTATTTACAGAAAGCAAAAACAAAAGCAAAACATTTAAAGTACGTAGCTCCCTTTGGAGCAAGCCTTGCTGAGCTACATTTCCAGCAGAGAGAAAAAGAGGAAGTAAGAACAAGTCCGGGCAGGATTCCTCCCCTCCCCCCAGGCTATTTGCATGAAGCACGTGAGAGGAGACAATCTAATACAACCCCTTCACCTGGCCAAAATGATTAGGCACATATAGCAGTCTTAATCTGTTAGTAGGAAAACCTCAACACGAACTTCCGTGAAGCCAAGAAGTATGAACTCACTGATTCTCGTTTCGTTCTTTTTCATACTTATTACAGAAGTAGGGTGAAGGGATTGATAGAAGAGAATTATTTCTCAAAATATTAATACTCAACTGAGTAACTTTACGTCTGCTTTGAAAATGCTGCTCTCACCAGAATTTGCATGTGATGCACTGCCACATCTCGGGTTCTACAAGATACTTTTCCCTTTCTAGCCAGTGAAGAATATGCCCATGGCATAGCAATAGAAAAAGGAGAAAGTCAACCACTTGATGATCCTGGAGGGTGGGGAGATGGATAACAGTTGTCTTTTCGCTGTTGTGAAGAGAGCTGTATATAAATAAAAATATAAATATCGTGGTTTATCATCAGTGGGCAGAGGGGAGGGGATGGTGTCTTGTTAGTAGAAGGGAATTGTCAACCTTGCGAGGTAGTCCAGACAAGAGGCACACCCAGAATTACTAGCTCTAACTCTATTGTAGGGATACATTAACAGACTCTTGCAAGTTGGGAAGTACATCTCACTCCCTTCACCCTTACAATCCAAGAAAGGGTTGAGGGTCCCTTCTGAGGTGTTTGACGCACCCACATTCCCTCTGCAGACTCAGCTGGTCCGACTTTTGTCTACTCTGCAGCTGTTCCTCCTGTCTCCCAAGGTCATTCCCACATGCCATTCTGGGAATTTAGCAGTGTTTTTTTGGTACCTCCTAGTGAAGTCATCCCACAGCACTATTGAATGTGACATTCTGGGTGTCAGGGTCACAGTTTCATTTACATTGCTCACTTTATCACTCCTCTGTAATATTTTGGAGGGCATATAGCCTATACCATATTTTCCCTTGGGCTCCTTTGTGAGAGCCTTGGTTGCATCTGTCTCCAAACACTTTCATTTCATAGTGAAGTAGCTGTTTTCCCATAACACCTTCTACAAGTACTTACATGGGACAGAATCACTGCTTTGCAAACCATGGGAGGAATTCAGAGGCACCATGTCGCTTTGCTCAATTATTGGAAGGCATGGAAAGATTTTCCCATTATACTTAACTGTGTGGGACATTCTCTCGGCTCTTCTCCCAAAACGCTATAGAGTTTTAAGCGCTCCTGGTTTCAAACACGGCTTTACAAAATCCAGAAAAGAAATGCAAATACTCAAATGTTATATTTCCCATTGATGTACCATATTGTGCATGTGTGATTATAAGTAAATCCTCCATAGAATGTGAATCGGAATTTTTTCTGCCCCAGCCTTCAATGCCATCAAAAAGTGATTTATGTCTTGCAGCCGCTGACTAGATATGGATACATTTCAAATATTACAGAAAATCCTTGTAAAACCTGAGCCTTTTAACTCTGTATTACATTGTCTTTTCTTAAAAGTTCATTTAATTTGTTGGCCTCCTAAGCAAACAAAACTTTGCCCTTCCAGGAATTTATAACAGATACTCACATTTTATAATTCTTCAGTCTTGCAGCGCTAAAATAGGGAAAGATCTTAGTCTGGAATGAACAAGCTAGGCCCCTCAGGATCTGTGTGTCCATGGATTTCTCTTGACCAAATCTTAGCTGAAGCCTCTTTGAAAATTGATATTATATGGTCGGCTGTGCTGTGGTGAAGATCCAAAGACGGAAAGGTGACTGTGGGCATGCGGGGATAGGAAGATAGCAGTTCTCTCTGACTCCTTCAAAGAAATGCTTCTTTCTTTCCTGAGGGTCTGCAGAAGGCAGCCAAGAGAAGCTGAGAATATGTGTGCTTGCTTTAAGCAGCTGTAGAGAGATGCTACACTCCTGTCCCTGAGGGATTCCCTTTGGGGTTCTTAGCTAGATTAAAAAAAATGCAGGTCTCTTGAGTTACTTCTCCACCACCATAATCAGATAAAGGATGGAGAATCCAGATAGAAACTTTTGAGGACATTCTGTCAGAGTTATTGAGCAAATCCACATGTCCCTTCTGCAGTGTAAATCATTCTTCTTTATTGAAAAACTTCAAGACTGGGGAATAACACTTCCTGATCTCAAACAATATAGACTGTGCCTTACTTCTACTAAAGAGCCCATTCACTCAACCCAAAACACATTTTGATGGATCATTGTCCCAAGATACATTCCACTAATGATCTCTGGATCATCTTACCTTCCCAAAGCCTACCTTGAAAGCTATTTAGTTCCTTCAGTATGACAGATGTGTCACTCCAGGGCAAACAATTGCAGAGATATAGTTGTGAATATTTTTCTTTAGAAGATCTTTTGGGGCAATATCTATATATAAATACAAAGCAATATGTACTATCTGATGATATTAGCTAGTCATTATCCATTCTCTGAATCCCCACATGATGTGATTAGGATTAGGTTCATCCAGCCATGTTCCCTTTATTTCCGGAATATTTTATACCCAAAGATGGTATAAGGCAAAGGGGAAGTATAATAAAATAGAGGACTGGAGTCATGCTGTGGAGCCCAAGCTTTCAAAATCCGCTTTATAAAGGGACACTTTATATCCATAAAGAAGCTCCATAGGAATCAGTCTAGCTAGATGGAAAGACCGATGCACAATGACTGGATTCCTACATGCTCAACCTGGTTTGTTAATGTCTGTCCAGCTCTGTTCACACAATTGTTTAAACCAAGTATGGTTTCCCCTAGATTTCTGGGAAAGGGTGGTTATCCTGTTGTATGAACACTGTAACCAAGTTGAAAGCAGCATAAGAAAACAGCTCATGAGATCCTAAAATGCAGCGCACATAATCCTCTATCCAATCCATCACCTCAGACTCTGAGACATGAGGCTTTCTGAGAACCACAAGCTCCATTTTTGTCTCCCTTCATGAAAAGAGGATGTTATGACATCTTTTAATCCTTCCTAAAAAAAATATTCAACATATCCCACTGCAATATCAGTGGAAATAAAACAACCCAGCTCTAAGATTCAAAAGTCCATTTAGCCTCCTTTTGCCTTGGACATTGTAAAATTCCATATCTGGGGGAAAAAACAAACAATCTGACCACCAGGCTTTCATGAAGAGTTTGGCTTAGAATGAAAGCCAAATAGAGAGAAAAATTAAACAGAAGTTGTCATCAAAGCTTCTGATTTTTATTAACAATCACTGAATCAATTGAGTTTTCAATCTCTCTCTCTCTCTGTATCTGTGTTTGTGTGTGTGTATATATTAAAGAAATTATTATATATTAAAGTATTTACATGGCCACCCAACTCTCTCACAGATGACTCTGGGCAGCTGCAGAAATAAAGTCACAAATAAAAAACCCTATACACCCCCACCACACGACAACCACAAAATATTCAAACAAACCATTGATGGGCTCCATATTAATCTGGGTTCTCCAGGCCCACTGGCAAAACCAGATAGATTTATCTATCTATTCTAAAGAGAATGAGACGTGTGTGTGTGTGTCTGTGTGTGTATTTACGCACACACACACACCTGTGCCCACTCACAGCTGTGCACACATACACACAGAGACACCTAGGAGTGAAGTCCAGACTCCAGGTTTGCTCATTCCATCCCAAATCTGCTACATACATAGAATATTTTGTTGTGTGTATTTGTCTGTATAAGTGTGTGTTTGTGCATGTACATACAGTGATACAAACAAAATAAAAGGGATTTAAGCCCTTGGCATTAATGGCATCATTTGTGGAATTATGTACTTGATCGAACTTGCATCAGCTGCAGCAGTAAACTAGGTCAGTTTCATACATCGGGATTTAATGGACACCCAGATGCAATTGGCAGGTCTCCTCCTCCCCTCTTGAGTTATTAAATCGAGGTTTTACTACATAGATACATACTAAATAGTTATTCTTGGGTTTGGAAATGTATGAATTCAAAGATAGAGCAGAACGTGTGATTAGTTGAGCAGAGAATTTCCATTGATGAATTCCTGGATGAAATCCCATCTCCACATATCTCAGTAACATTTCCCTTCTTCAAAATGGATCCCATTTTGCAGATTGTGCTGCCGATCTCCAAAGGATATTCCCAGAAATTAGGAGGTTCAACCACAGAGCTTTGTCCACATGAAATGCTATCCAAGACAACCTAACAACAGGATATTTGGCAGTCCTCCAAACCAGAGGTCAGATACACCAACTCCAGAAGGGACTGGGTTTTCAGCTTTTCCCTGGACCTTTAGCGATGGCTACAAGCTGTCTCACTAGATCTTTCAAGGCTTCCTGGACTTGTTTATTTCTCAAGCTGTAAATGAAAGGATTGAGCAAAGGGGAAACAATCGTGTTCAGCATGGCCACTATTTTGGCCAACTCCCTTTTGCTGTCCTGGCCTGGGTTGATATAAAGGAAGATGCAGCTCCCGTAGGTGATGGAGACAACAATGAAGTGAGAGGCACAAGTGGAAAATGCTTTCTTTCTCCCTGCAGCAGAAGGGATCCTCAAGACCGTCTTGATGATGTTGATATAGGAAACCACTGAAATGGTCAAAGTCCCCAACAGTGAAAGAACAGCAGTGACAAACCCCCAAAATTCAAGAATTCTGGTGTCCCCACATAGCAGTTGGATCAATGGTGTGTT
Organism: Candoia aspera; assembly: GCF_035149785.1. Taxonomy (NCBI): domain Eukaryota; kingdom Metazoa; phylum Chordata; class Lepidosauria; order Squamata; family Candoiidae; genus Candoia; species Candoia aspera. The sequence goes on along the minus strand of NC_086156.1, from coordinate 111,278,467 downwards.
GTCACAGAAGAAATGGTCCAGGATGTTTGAGTCACACATTGGGAACTGTAGGAAGACCACAAATGGACTAATGATGAGGAGAAAGCTTCCAACCCAAGAACCAACGACCAGGGATGTGCATAAATGCTTGCTCATGATGGATGGGTAGCGTAAGGGGCTACAGACGGCTAGGTATCGATCATAGGACATGACGGCTAAGAGGAACAACTCTGTGGTGCCCGGATGAAAATACATGAAAGATTGTATCATACAGCCAACATAGGGAATGTTTTTATTGCCCATCAGTAAATGTGACAAGGTTTGGGGAGTGACAGCAGTGGTAAATCCAATTTCCAAAATAGAAAAATTCCAGAGGAAGAAATACATTGGGGTGCGTAGCCGGTAGTCTGTATTAGCCAGGATGATAAGCACAGCATTTCCCATAATTGTCAATATGTAGGAAACAAAAAGGATGGAGAAGAACAGGAGCTGCAGTCTCCGAAATTCCGTGAAGCCAAGAAGTATGAACTCACTGATTCTCATTTCGTTTTTTTTCATACTTACTACAGAAGTAGGGTGAAGGGATTGATAGAAGAGAATTATTTCTCATAATATTAATACTCAACTGAGTAACTTTACGTCTGCTTTGAAAATGCTGCTCTCACCAGAATTTGCATGTGATGCAATTCCACCTCTCTGGTTCTACAAGATACTTTTCCCTTTCTAGCCAGTGAAGAATATGCCCATGGCATAGCAATAGAAAAAGGAGAAAGTCAACCGCTTGATGATCCTGGAGGGTGGGGAGATGGATAACAGTTGTCTTTTCGCTGTTGTGAAGAGAGCTGTATATAAATAAACATATAAATATCATGGTTTATCATCAGTGGGCAGAGGGGAGGGGATGGTGTCTTGTTAGTAGAAGGGAATTGTCAACCTTGCGAGGTAGTCCAGACAAGAGGCACACCCAGGATTACTAGCTCTAACTCTATTGTAGGGATACATTAACAGGCTCTTGCAAGTTGGGAAGTACATCTCACTCCCTTCACCTTTCCAATCCAAGAAAGGGTTGAGGGTCCCTTCTGAGGTGTTTGACACACCCACATTCCCTCTGCAGACTCAGCTGGTCTGACCTTTGTCTACTCTGCAGCTGTTCCTCCTGTCTCCCAAGGTCATTCCCACATGCCATCCTGGGAATTTAGCAGTGTTTTTTTGGTACCTCCTAGTGAAGTCATCCCACAGCACTATTGAATGTGACATTCTGGGTGTCAGGGTCACAGTTTCATTTACATTGCTTACTTTATCACTCCTCTCTAATATTTTGGAGGGCATATAGCCTATACCATATTTTCCCTTGGGCTCCTTTTGTGAGAGCCTTGGTTGCATCTGTCTCCAAACACTTTCATTTCATAGTGAAGTAGCTGTTTTCCCATAACACCTTCTACAAGTACTTACATGGGACAGAATCACTGCTTTGCAAACCATGGGAGGAATTCAGAGGCACCATGTGGCTTTGCTCAATTATTGGAAGGCATGGAAAGATTTTCCCATTATACTTAACTGTGTGGGACATTCTCTCGGCTCTTCTCCCAAAACGCTATAGAGTTTTAAGCGCTCCTGGTTTCAAACACGGCTTTACAAAATCCAGAAAAGAAATGCAAATACTCAAATGTTATATTTCCCATTGATGTACCATATTGTGCATGTGTGATTATAAGTAAATCCTCCATAGAATGTGAATCGGAATTTTTTCTCCTCCAGCCTTCAATGCCATCAAAAAGTGATTTATGTCTTGCATCCGCTGACTAGATATGGAGACATTTCAAATATTACAGAAAATCCTTGTAAAACCTGAGCCTTTTAACTCTGTATTACATTGTCTTTTCTTAAAAGTTCATATAATTTGTTGGCCTCCTAAGCGAACAAATCTTTGTCCTTCCTGGAATTTGTAACAGATACTCACATTTTATAATTCTTCAGTCTTGCAGCACTGAAACAGGGAAAGATCTTAGTCTGGAATGAACAAGCTAGGCACCTCAGGATCTGTGTGTCCATGGATTTCTCTTGACCAAATCTTAGCTGAAGCCTCTTTGAAAATTGATATTAAATGGTCGGCTGTGAAAATCGGCTATTTTCTGTTTACTTTTTCCAAGATACCTGGAAGCCAATAGATAGCCATCTGATATTTATTTATTTTTATTATGTCAGGTGTTTGCTTTGTAATTTATGTGTTGATGGTTTTAAATGGTCAATTTTATTGCAAACTGCCCAGAGTCCCCCATTCAGGGGGGAGATGGGTGGTGATAGAAATTTGAATAATAAATAAATATATATGTATGTAGTGATTTGGAGGAGAACATGTGATTTGTTAAACAGAGAATTTCCACTGATGAATTCCAGGATGAAATCCCATCTCCAGATATCTCATTAACATTTGCCTTCTTCAGAATCATATTGGGGGATTCTGTTCTTTGTCCAGCCAGCTAAGAAGCCATGTTCTCTTCAACACCATTTCGTTCCAACACTTATGTGGCCATGGCCATTAAAATATCCAGGCCTTCCAAGGAAATCTTTTCCATTCCCCCACAACTCCCAACTTTTACACATCTCTCTCTACTATTCAGATTTAGGGAAAAGAAACAGATAAAGAAACCACAAAATGCTTATGTGTAACTGGCAGACCCCTCTGTGCTGGAGATCTCCAAAGGATATTCCCAGAAATTAGGAGGTTCAACCACAGAGCTTTGTCCACATGAAATGTTACCCAAAACTACCAAATAAAAGGATATTTGGCAACCCTCCAAACCAGAGGTCAGATACACCAACTCCAGAAGGGACTGAGTTTTCAGCTTTTCCCTGGACCTTTAGCAATGGCTACAAGCTGTCTCAATATTAGATCTTTCAAGGCTTCCCGCACCTGTTTATTTCTCAAGCTGTAGATGAAAGGATTGAGCAAAGGGGAAACAATCGTGTTCAGAATGGCCACAATTTTGGCAAACTCCACTTTGCTCTCCTGGCCTGGGTTGATATAAAGGAAGATGCAGCTCCCGTAGGTGATGGAGATAACAATGAAGTGAGAGGCACAAGTGGAAAATGCTTTCTTTCTCCCTGCAGCAGAGGGGATCCTCAAGACCCTCTTGATGATGTTGATATAGGAAACCACTGAAATGGTCAAAGTCCCCAGCAATGAAAGAACAGCAGTGACGAATACAAAACTTTCCAGAATTCTGATGTCCCCACACAGGAGGTTCATCAGTGGTGTGATGTCACAGAAAAAATGGTCCAGGATGTTTGAGTCACACATTGGAAACTGTAATAAGAGCAGACATGGACCAATAATAGAGAGAAAACCTCCAACCCAACAGCCAAGAACAAGGGAGGTGCATAAACTCTTGCTCATGATGGATGGGTAGCGTAAGGGGTTACAGATGGCTAGATATCGATCACAGGACATTACAGCTAAGAGGAAGAACTCTGTGGTGCCCAGATGGAGATACAAGAAGAATTGTATCATGCAACCAACATAGGGCATAGTTTTATTGCCCATCAGTAAATGTGATAATGTTTGGGGAGTGACAACCGTGGTGAAACCTATTTCCAAGATGGAGAAATTCCAGAGGAAGAAATACATTGGGGTGTGTAGTCGGTAGTCTGTATTAGCCAGGATGATAAGCACAGCATTTCCCATAATTGTCAATATGTAGGAAACAAAAAGGATGGAGAAGAACAGGAGCTGCAGTCTCCGAACTTCCGTGAAGCCAAGAAGTATGAACTCACTGATTCTCGTTTCGTTCTTTTTCATACTTATTACAGAAGTAGGGTGAAGGGATTGATAGAAGAGAATTATTTCTCATAATATTAACACTCAACTGAGTAACTTTACGTCTGCTTTGAAAATGCTGCTCTCACCAGAATTTGCATGTGATGCAATGCCACCTCTCTGGTTCTACGAGATACTTTTCCCTTTCTAGCCAGTGAAGAATATGCCCATGGCATAGCAATAGAAAAAGGAGAAAGTCAACCGCTTGATGATCCTGGAGGGTGGGGAGATGGATAACAGTTGTCTTTTCACTGTTGTGAAGAGAGCTGTATATAAATAAAAATATAAATATCATGGTTTATCATCAGTGGGCAGAGGGGAGGGGATGGTGTCTTGTTAGTAGAAGGGAATTGTCAACCTTGCGAGGTAGTCCAGACAAGAGGCACACCCAGGATTACTAGCTCTAACTCTGTTGTAGGGATACATTAACAGGCTCTTGCAAGTTGGGAAGTACATCTCACTCCCTTCACCTTTCCAATCCAAGAAAGGGTTGAGGGTCCCTTCTGAGGTGTTTGACACAACCACATTCCCTCTGCAGACTCAGCTGGTCCGACCTTTGTCTACTCTGCAGCTGTTCCTCCTGTCTCCCAAGGTCATTCCCACATGCCATTCTGGGAATTTAGCAGTGTTTTTTTGGCACCTCCTAGTGAAGCCATCCCACAGCACTATTGAATGTGACATTCTGGGTGTCAGGGTCACAGTTTCATTTACATTGCTCACTTTATCACTCCTCTGTAATATTTTGGAGGGCATATAGCCTATACCATATTTTCCCTTGGGCTCCTTTGTGAGAGCCTTGGTTGCATCTGTCTCCAAACACTTTCATTTCATAGTGAAGTAGCTGTTTTCCCATAACACCTTCTACAAGTACTTACATGGGACAGAATCACTGCTTTGCAAACCATGGGAGGAATTCAGAGGCACCATGTGGCTTTGCTCAATTATTGGAAGGCATGGAAAGATTTTCCCATTATACTTAACTGTGTGGGACATTCTCTCGGCTCTTCTCCCAAAACGCTATAGAGTTTTAAGCGCTCCTGGTTTCAAACACGGCTTTACAAAATCCAGAAAAGAAATGCAAATACTCAAATGTTATATTTCCCATTGATGTACCATATTGTGCATGTGTGATTATAAGTAAATCCTCCATAGAATGTGAATCGGATTTTTTTCTCCCCCAGCCTTCAATGCCATCAACAAGTGATTTATGTCTTGCAGCCGCTGACTAGATATGGATACATTTCAAATATTACAGAAAATCCTTGTAAAACCTGAGCCTTTTAACTCTGTATTACATTGTCTTTTCTTAAAAGTTCATTTAATTTGTTGGCCTCCTAAGCGAACAAATCTTTGTCCTTCCTGGAATTTGTAACAGATACTCACATTTTATAATTCTTCAGTCTTGCAGCACTAAAATAGGGAAAGATCTTAGTCTGGAATGAACAAGCTAGGCCCCTCAGGATCTGTGTGTCCATGGATTTCTCTTGACCAAATCTTAGCTGAAGCCTCTTTGAAAATTGATATTAAATGCTCGGCTGTGCTGTGGTGAAGATGCAAAGACGGAAAGGTGACTGTGGGCATGCGGGGATAGGAAGATAGCAGCTCTCTCTGACTCCTTCAAAGAAATGCTTCTTTCTTTCCTGAGGTTCTGCAGAAGGCAGCCAAGAGAAGCTGGGAAAATGCGCCCTTGCTTTAAGCAGCTGTAGAGAGATGCTATGCTGATGTCCCTGAGGGATTCCGTTTGGGGTTCTTAGCTAGATTTTAAAAAATGCAGGTCTCTTGAGTTACTTCTCCACCACCATAATCAGATAAAGGATGGAGAATCCAGATAGAAACTGTTGAGGACATTCTATCAGAGTTATTGAGCAAATCCCCGTGTCTCTTCTGCAGTGTTAATCATTCTTATTTAAAAACTTGGGCCAATGATCCATTTTGATGGATCATTGGCTCAAGATACATTCCACTAATGATCTCTGGATCATCTTACCCTTCCAAAGCCTACCTTGAAAGCTATTTAGTTCCTCTGGTACAATAGTTGTGTCACGCCAGGGCAAACATTTTCAGAGATATAGTGTAGAAGCTGTGCCCACTCACCCATACCCACTCACACCTGTGCACACATACACACAGAGACTCATATGAGTGAAGTCCAGACTCCAAGTTTGCTCATTCCACCCCAAATCAGCTTTACGAGGGTACATACATGGAATATTTTGTTGTGTGTGTATGTCTGTAAATGTGTCTGTTTGTGCATGTACATAGACTGATACAAACAAGGCATGACAACTGATAGGATTTAAGCCCTTTGCATTAATTGCATCACTTGTAATAGAAACGTTTGAGGATATTCTATCAGAGATATTGAGCAAATCCACATGTCCGTTCTGCAGTGTAAATCATTCTTCTTTATTGGAAAACTTCAAGACTGGGGAATAACGCTTCCTGATCTCAAACAATATAGACGGTGCCTTACTTCTACTAAAGAGCCCGTTCACTCAACCCAAAACACATTTTGATGGATCATTGGCCCAAGATACATTCCACTAATGATCTCTGGATCATCTTACCTTCCCATAGCCTACCCTGAAAGCTATTTAGTTCCTTCGGTATGACAGATGTGTCACTACAGGGCAAACAACTGCAGAGATATAGTTGTGAATATTTTTCTTTAGAATATCTTTTGGAGCAATATCTATATATAAATACAAAGCAATATGTACTATCTGATGATATTAGCTAGTCATTATCCATTCTCTGAATCCCCACATGATGTGATTAGGATTAGGTTCATCCAGCCATGTTCCCTTTATTTCCGGAATATTTTATAGCCAAAGATGGTATAAGGCAAAGGGGAAGTATAATAAAATAGAGGACTGGAGTCATGCTGTGGAGCCCAAGCTTTCAAAATCCGCTTTATATAGGGACACTTTATATTCATAAAGAAGCTCCATAGGAATCAGTCTAGCTAGATGGAAAGACCGATGCACAATGACTGGATTCCTACATGCTCAACCTGGTTTGTTAATGTCTGTCCAGCTCTGTTCACACAATTGTTTAAACCAAGTATGGTTTCCCCTAGATTTCTGGGAAAGGGTGGTTATCCTGTTGTATGAACACTGTAACCAAGTTGAAAGCAGCATAAGAAAACAGCTCATGAGATCCTAAAATGCAGCGCACGTAATCCTCTATCCAATCCATCACCTCAGACTCTGAGACATGAGGCTTTCTGAGAACCACAAGCTCCATTTTTGTCTCCTTTCATGAAAAGAGGATGTTATGACATCTTTTAATCCTTCCTAAAAAAAATATTCAACATATCCCACTGCAATATCAGTGGAAATAAAACAACCCAGCTCTAAGATTCAAAAGTCCATTTAGCCTCCTTTTGCCTTGGACATTGTAAAATTCCATATCTGGGGGAAAAAACAAACAATCTGACCACCAGGCTTTCATGAAGAGTTTGGCTTAGAATGAAAGCCAAATAGAGAGAAAAATTAAACAGAAATTGTCATCAAAGCTTCTGATTTTTATTAACAATCACTGAATCAATTGAGTTTTCAATCTCTCTCTCTATCTCTCTGTATGTCTGTGTGTGTGTGTGTGTGTGTGTATATATATATATATATATATATATATATTAAAGAAATTATTATACATTAAAGTATTTACATGGCCACCCAACTCTCTCACAGATAACTCTGGGCAGCTACAGAAATAAAGTCACAAATAAAAAACCCTATACACCCCCACCACACGGCAGCCACAAAATATTCAAACAAACCACTTGTCTGGCTCCATATTAATCTGGGATCTCCAGGCCCACTGGCAAAACCAGATAGATATATCTATCTATTCTAAAGAGAATGAAACATGTGTGTCCGTTTGTGTGTCTGTGTGTGTATTTACGCACACACACACACCTGTGCCCACTCACAGCTGTGCACACATACACATAGAGACACCTAGGAGTGAAGTCCAGACTCCAGGTTTGCTCATTCCATCCCAAATCTGCTACATGTTGTTGTTGTTTATTCGTTTAGTCGCTTCCGACCCTTCGTGACTTCATGGACCAGCCCACGCCAGAGCTTCCTGTCGGTCGTCAACACCCCCAGCTCCCCCAGGGACGGGTCCGTCACCTCTAGAATATCATCCATCCATCTTGCCCTTGGTCGGCCCCTCTTCCTTTTGCCTTCCACTCTCCCTAGCATCAGCATCTTCTCCAGGGTGTCCTGTCTTCTCATTATGTGGCCAAAGTATTTCAGTTTTGCCTTTAATATCATTCCCTCAAGTGAGCAGTCTGGCTTTATTTCCTGGAGGATGGACTGGTTGGATCTTCTTGCAGTCCAAGGCACTCTCAGAATTTTCCTCCAACACCACAGTTCAAAAGCATCGATCTTCCTTCGCTCAGCCTTCCTTATGGTCCAGCTCTCGCAGCCATATGTTACTACAGGGAACACCTTTGCTTTAACTATGCGGGCCTTTGTTGTCAGTGTGATGTCTCTGCTCTTAACTATTTTATCGAGATTTGTCATCGCTCTTCTTCCAAGGATTAAGCATCTTCTGATTTCCTGACTGCAGTCAGCATCTGCAGTAATCTTTGCACCTAGGAATACAAAGTCTTTCACTGCTTCTACATTTTCTCCCTCTATTTGCCAGTTATCAATCAAGCTGGTTGCCATAATCTTGGTTTTTTTGAGGTTTAGCTGCAAACCAGCTTTTGCACTTTCTTCTTTCACCTTCATCATAAGGCTCCTCAGTTCCTCTTCACTTTCAGCCATCAAAGTGGTATCATCTGCATATCTGAGATTGTTAATGTTTCTTCCAGAGATTTTAACTCCAGCCTTGGATTCCTCAAGGCCAGCTTGTCGCATGATGTGTTCTGCATACAAGTTGAATAGGTAGGGTGAGAGTATACAGCCCTGCCGTACTCCTTTCCCAATCTTAAACCAGTCTGTTGTTCCGTGGTCTGTTCTTACTGTTGCTACTTGGTCGTTATACAGATTCTTCAGGAGGCATACAAGATGACTTGGTATCCCCATACCACTAAGAACTTGCCACAATTTGTTATGGTCCACACAGTCAAAGGCTTTAGAATAGTCAATAAAACAGAAATAGATGTTTTTCTGAAACTCCCTGGCTTTTTCCATTATCCAGCGGATATTGGCAATTTGGTCTCTAGTTCCTCTGCCTTTTCTAAACCCAGCTTGTACATCTGGCAATTCTCGCTCCATGAACTGCTGAAGTCTACCTTGCAGGATCTTGAGCATTACCTTACTGGCATGTGAAATGAGTGCCACTGTTCGATAGTTTGAACATTCTTTAGTGTTTCCCTTTTTTGGTATGGGGATATAAGTTGATTTTTTCCAGTCTGATGGCCATTCTTGTGTTTTCCAAATTTGCTGGCATATAGCATGCATTACCTTGACAGCATCATCTTGCAAGATTTTGAACAGTTCAGCTGGGATGCCGTCGTCTCCTGTTGCCTTGTTATCAGCAATGCTTCTTAAGGCCCACTCAACCTCACTCTTCAGGATGTCTGGCTCTAGCTCACCGACCACACCGTCAAAGCTATCCCCGATATTGTTATCCTTCCTATACAGGTTTTCTGTATATTCTTGCCACCTTTTCTTGATCTCTTCTTCTTCTGTTAGGTCCTTGCCATCTTTGTTTTTGATCATACCCATTTTGGCCTGGAATTTACCTCCAATGTTTCTAATTTTCTGGAAGAGGTCTCTTGTCCTTCCTATTCTATTGTCTTCTTCCACTTCTGCGCATTGCTTGTTTAAAAATAATTCCTTATCTCTTCTGGCTAACCTCTGGAATTTTGCATTTAATTGGGCATATCTCCCCCTATCACTGTTGCCTTTTGCTTTCCTTCTTTCTTGGGCTACTTCTAATGTCTCAGCAGACAGCCATTTTGCCTTCTTGGTTTTCTCTTTCTTTGGGATGTATTTTGTTGCTGCCTCCTGAACAATGCTGCCAACTTCTGTCCAGAGTTCTTCCGGGACCCTATCTACTAAGTCCAGTCCCTTAAATCTATTCTTCACCTCCACTGCATATTCCTTAGGAATATTAGTGAGCACATATCTAGCTGATCTGTGGGTCTTCCCTAATCTCTTTAGTCTGATCCTAAATTGTGCAATAAGAAGTTCGTGATCGGAACTACAGTCAGCTCCAGGTCTTGTTTTTACCGACTGTATAGATGTCTGCCACCTTTGGCTGCAAAGGATGTAATCAATCTGATTTCGGTGTTGTCCATCTGGTGAAGTCCATGTATAAAGCCGTCTCTTAGGTTGTTGGAAGAGAGTGTTTGTTATGCAGAGTGAATTGTCTTGGCAAAATTCTATCAGCCTGTGTCCTGCTTCGTTTTGTTCTCCCAGGCCATACTTACCTGTAATTCGAGGTGTCATTTGACTGCCCACCTTAGCATTCCAGTCTCCTGTGATGAAAATAACATCTCTTTTAGGCGTGTTGTCCAGTAGGTGCTGCAGATCCTCATAGAACTGCTCTACTTCAGCTTCTTCAGCATTTGTGGTTGGGGCGTATATTTGGATCACTGTGATGTTAGATGGCTTGCCCTGAATTCGAATTGAGATCATTCTGTCGTTTTTTGGGTTGTATCCAAGCACTGCTTTAGCCACTTTACTATTAATTATGAAGGCTACTCCATTTCTTCTGTGGTCCTCTTGTCCGCAGTAGTAGATCTGGTGGTCATTTGATGTGAAGTGGCCCATTCCAGTCCATTTCAGTTCACTGACGCCCAGAATGTCTATCTTTAATCTTGACATCTCACCAATAACCACATCCAATTTGCCCTGGCTCATAGATCTTACATTCCAGGTTCCGATGGTGTGTTGATCCTTAGAACATCGGATTCGCCGTTCACCACCAGCACCGTCGGCCGCTAGCCGTCCTTTCGGCTTTGAGCTAGCTGCGTCATCACGTCTGGGGCTAGTTGAGCTCATCCTCTGTTCCTCCCCAGTAGTATTTTGACCATCTTCTGACCTGGGGGTCTCATCTTCCGATGGTATACCAACATATCTCTGGTTGTACTGATCCACCCAAAGCTTACCTTGAAAGTTATATAGTTCCTTCAGTATGATAAATGTGTCAACTTCAGTGCAAACCATTTCTGAGATAAAGTTGTGCATATTTTTCTCTACGATATCCTTTTGGGCAACCCTTATATATACAAATCAATATGTACTACAGTATATGCTGATATTGGCTGTTTACTACAGGTTCTCAGAACCCCCATGTGACAAATTAGCACTGCTAATTTGACTGCATCCTATTTTATTTCTACTGTACCTAACAGCAAAGAAGCTGTGTAGCATAAGAACTAGGGGACTGGATTCAGTTAGATACTCCTAATTCCTCTTTGGTGCTGAAAGATGCTAAGAGATTTAGGGGCATGTTATCTCTCTCTGTCTCTCTCCTACTTCCCTAATTTATTATATAGTAGGAGAATCATCTTCAAGATGCTGAAGAAAGAATGTGATCAGATAAGGTTGTCTTAAACTCCATCTCTGAGGTTCTTATCTAAAAAATCCCAGCAAGAATCCAATTTGCAGATAAAAATAATGGGAAAAGTATGTGTTGCATTTTTGTTAATTTTCCATTTTGTTTTAAGTCTAAAGCAATAGGTTGCATCACCTAGCTAACTTTGAGTTCGAAATATGTAAGAAGAGTCAGATCTGGTTCCTATTTACTATACAGGAAAAGCCATCAGAACATCTCAGAGCTCTAGGTTTATCTGAGAGGTTTAAAACAAATAAAAATCCCCAAAGAAAAGCAATATAAAATCACTGCCCTGTTTTAGCCAGGAAGCTACGTGGATGTCTCCAGAATTTTGGCAGAATCAAGCTGAACTGGAAGGAGTGTCTGTTAATCTCTAGTCATCATTTCATGTGCCACTGAGGAAGCTACTGAAGCTGTGAAAGAAATAGCACTATCTCCTTGAGAAGTTTGGATCTTGATGCTTAATGTCTATCCCTTGGTTATGGTTGGGGGACCATCTGGCCTTCAGTCCCATGAAGAGTTTTGGTAATATGAAACTCAATGTAGAGAAAGAAGTCCACCAGAAATTGTCACCAAAGTTTTTAGACTTTCTACATTCATTTTACTCTTACATTCATACATACACAATAAACTCTGTAATGTATATTGTGTCAGTTTCAGTCCTTTGTGTAAACACCTTATTGATACCAATTATTCATTCTGACCCAGCAGTTGTATCAATTACACATATTTGGATTTAACAGATTTTCAAGTTTAATGGCCTTCCCTTTCTCCTTCCAGGAACATCAGTTTGAGGTTTTATTACATATCATATTTCCTCATGTAGATTTACTGCATATACTGTAGATCTGCATTTGTGCATGTGTATGTCAGTGAATGGAGATGCAGAGGAGGACATGAGATTTGTGAAAACAGAAACCTTGCACTGTGAATTCCTAATCTCCACATGATCCTTATAACACTCCTCCTTGTGTTTCAGGAACCTTTGCTTTCTTCAGAATGGACAGTGGGGGCTTCCATTCAGGGTTCCAGACAATTATCTAGGCACGTTCTCTTCAATACCACTCCATTTCGTCTCTCTCTCACACAGTCAGAATTCCATAATCATGAACGTGCTTGGGCCTACCTGGACAATTCTTTCCCTTCTCTTCCCTCCCCCACAATTTGATGAGCAAAAAAAAAAGTTATTTAGAGATGAAGAGAAGATCTCAACAACTATCCAACTGAGGGCTGAACAAATTCAACATTTATTTGCTTCTTTGTTAGTTTTCTATCCCATCATTCCTTCAAGTGCTTGAAGGCAGAATTTTGGAGGATTTTAGGTAGAACCTGAATTATTTTATTTTATTTTATTTATTTAATTTTTATCCTACCTTTATTATCTTTGTAAATAACTCAAGGCAGTGAACATACCTAATACTCTTTCCTCCTACTACTTTCCCCACAACAATAACATTGAAATGAGATGGGTGGCTATGGTGAATGAATGAATGAATGAATGAATGAATGAATGAATGAATGAATGAATGTATTACGTGATATAGCAGGCCATACTGGATATTCAGCAAAAGCATGCAGGCAGTTGGAATCCACAACTGTGCTGTTCACAAGAATGCAAATTGCTCCTGGGAGTGACTTAGGCAGCTGAGAGTTGTTGGCAATCAACTCTGGGAACCAAGGTCTTCTAGATAGCAGTTGGGAAAAAATAACATACATACATACATACATATATACATACATACATACACTCTCTCTCTCTCACACACACACACACACACTGTTCAAGTCAGTGTTGACTCCTGGCAACTGCCTGGACAAGTCCCTGCTGTTTTTTTGGCATGATTTCAGAAGAGGCTTGCCACTGCTATCCTCCTAGGGCTGAGAGAGAGGGACTGGCCCAAGGTCGCCCATCTGGCTTCATGCCTAAGGTGGGACTAGAAGCAGCTTGGTGCCTTAACCACTATACCAAACTGGCTCTCATCTATTTTAATACACATTTACCTGATCTAATTAATAAAGGTAATGTTATCAATTGTATAATGGTAATGAACAATTACACTAAGGCTGATGAGCTGTAATTATATTGTAATCAATCAACTGGCATTTGCCAATAAAAAGGGCCATTAACCCCACCCCTCTCCAAGCATTATTCTTTGACCTCCAGTACTGCAATTGTCAGTAATTGGTGCTTCAGTGTAAATGTGGCCTGGTCTCCAGTCTGATGAACACCCCAAAAGGGAGAAATTGTCTCCTACATGCTCAGGGCCAGAATATATGCTGCTCCCTTCCCCTATATTTCCCCATATAACCAGTCATATGAGGATAGCTGGCTTGAGAGACCAACTGGTCCAAAGTCACCCAGTGGGTTTCTTTGGCTGGATCACAAGCTTTTCTTCTTGGTACCAGTCCAACCCCTTTCCCATTACATCTCCCTGGCTCTCTTTGCAGCCTCTGATTATGTAATGGAATGCGAGAATGACCTTGCGAGATGGCAGGGAGGGAAGAGATGCTGCCTAAAGAACAATCAGATAAAAGAGGGAGGAGCTCACAACTGAGTAATGGACAGAGAAAGAAACTTAGAAAGGATATGCCTAAACTTGGCAGGCAGTAAAAAGAGATGGTGGGAGAGTTGCACTTTCAGACTTGCAAGTTTCTGTTAATGTAGCCTAACAATAAAGTAGCTCATCTGGTTGTTTCCTGCCTGATTTACCTGGAGGGCTGACATCAGTCTTGCAGGCCTGAATGTACAATTCTTAACAATTACAGATCATGAAATTTGTCAATAAAAACATAGATCATGATAGCCTTTTTTCAGGGTGTCAACAAAGGGGAATAAAAAAAGTTTTGAAGGCAGTTAAGGCCGGGCTATCCAAGACCCACTCTTTTTTATGCATCATACGACTAAAATAGGAATGGGACTTTAATTGCACAGATGTGGTTGCCATCTTGATTTTTTGACCTTCTTCCCACCCCCCTCCCTGAAAGCCTGTCCCTATAAAGCATAATTTGAACTAGCAATTGTTTCCTGCTTCAGCAAGGATTGTTACCTTGTCGTGGTGCTGGAGCTTGAGCACCTCAATGATGCCATGAGCTAAACCGTGAAGGGCCACACAAAACGGGAAGGTCATGACAGAGAGGTCAGACTAAATGCGATCCCTGGGGAAGGTAATGGCTACCCACCCCAGTATTCTTGCCGTGAAAACTAAGTGGATCAGTACAACCAGAGATACGTCAGTATACCATCAGAAGATGAGACTCCCAGGTCGGAAGGTGGTCAAAATGCTACTGGGGAGGAACAGAGGATGAGTTCAAGTAGCCTCAGATGTGATGACGCAGCTAGCTCAAAGCCGAAAGGATGGCTAGTGGCCGACGATGCTGGTGGTGAACGGCAAATCCGATGTTCTAAGGATCAACACACCATTGGAACCTGGAATGTAAGATCTATGAGCCAGGGCAAATTGGATGTGGTTATTGGTGAGATGTCAAGATTAAAGATAGACATTTTGGGCATCAGTGAACTGAAATGGACTGGAATGGGCCACTTCACATCAAATGACCACCAGATCTACAACTGTGGACAAGAGGACCACAGAAGAAATGGAGTAGCCTTCATAATTAATAGTAAAGTGGCTAAAGCAGTGCTTGGATACAATCCCAAAAATGATAGAATTATCTCAATTCGAATTCAGGGCAACCCATCTAACATCACACTGATCCAAACATATGCCCCAACCACAGTTGCTGAAGAAACAGAAGTAGATCAGTTCTATGAGGATCTGCAGCACCTACTTGACAAGACGCCTAAAAGAGATGTTATTTTCATCACAGGAGACTGGAATGCTAAGGTGGGCAGTCAGATGACACCTGGAATTACAGGTAACCATGGCCTGGGAAAACAAAATGAAGCAGGACATAGGCTGATAGAATTTTGCCAAGACAACTCACTCTGCATAACAAACACTCTCTTCCAACAACCTAAGAGACGGCTTTATACATCGACTTCACCAGATGGACAACACCGAAATCAGATTGACTACATCCTTTGCAGCCAAAGGTGGTGGACATCTATACAGTCGGTGAAAACAAGACCTGGAGCTGACTGTAGTTCAGATCACGAACTTCTTCTTGCACAATTTAGGATCAGACTAAAGAGATTAGGGAAGACCCACAGATCAGCTAGATATGAGCTCACTAATATTCCTAAGGAATATGCAGTGGAGGTGAAGAATAGATTTAAGGGACTGGACTTAGTAGATAGGGTCCCGGAAGAACTATGGACAGAAGTTGGCAGCATTGCTCAGGAGGCGGCAACAAAATACATCCCAAAGAAAGAGAAAACCAAGAAGGCAAAATGGCTGTCTTCTGAGACACTAGAAGTAGCCCAAGAAAGAAGGAAAGCAAAAGGCAACAGTGATAGGGGGAGATATGCCCAATTAAATGAAAAATTCCAGAGGCAAGCCAGAAAAGATAAGGAATTATTTTTAAACAAGGAATGTGTGGAAGTGGAAGAAGACAATAGAATAGGAAGGACAAGAGACTTCAGAATTCCATATGATATGCAGATGATACCACTTTGATGGCTGAAAGTGAAGAGGAACTGAGGAGCCTTATGATGAAGGTGAAAGAAGAAAGTGCAAAAGCTGGCTTGCAGCTAAACCTCAAAAAAACCAAGATTATGGCAACCAGCTCGATTGATAACTGGCAAATAGAGGGAGAAAATGTAGAAGCAGTGAAAGACTTTGTATTTCTAGGTGCGAAGATGACTGCAGATGCTGACTGCAGTCAGGAAATCAGAAGACGCTTAATCCTTGGGAGAAGAGCAATGACCAATCTCAATAAAATAGTTAAGAGCAGAGACATCACACTGACAACAAAGGTCCGCATAGTTAAAGCAATGGTGTTCCCCGTAGTGACATATGGCTGTGAGAGGTGGACCATAAGGAAGGCTGAGAGAAGGAAGATCGATGCTTTTGAACTGGGGTGTTGGAGGAAAATTCTGAGAGTGCCTTGGACTGCAAGAAGATCAAACCAGTCCATCCTCCAGGAAATAAAGCCAGACTGCTCGCTTGAGGGAATGATATTAAAGGCAAAACTGAAATACTTTGGCCACATCATGAGAAGACAGGACACCCTGGAGAAGGTGCTGATGCTAGGGAGAGTGGAGGGCCAAAGGAAGAGGGGCCGACCAAGGGCAAGGTGGATGGATGATATTCTAGAGGTGACGGACTCATCCCTGGGGGAGCTGGGGGTGTTGACGACCGACAGGAAGCTCTGGCGTGGGCTGGTCCATGAAGCCACGAAGGGTCGGAAGCGACTGAATGAATAAACAACAAAATTGTTTCCTGAATCCTTCGAGAGTTTTTTTTTTTTAAAGTCATTCTCAGAAGTTTAATCCAGGTGGATATGGCCAAGTTTTTCTTAACTGCAGCATTGCTCAAAGGACTGCTTCGATGCTATTGAAAACATCCTGCCTTATCGAATGTCTGTTTATATGGTTTTGTTTTTGCCGTTTTGCAAAAGCTGTTGCATGTTTGCACCAAACAGTCTTCCAGAGCTTTGCAGACCAGCAAACAGTAGAGAAAATGAAGAGAGGAGGAATTATGATTCTGAGGCATACATCAGGCAAGTATAACAAATCATTTTGTAAGACACAATCATTGAAAAGAGAGGGCTGAAAGACAGAGACTACTCCATTAATTTCTCCTCCTTGTTTATTTATTGTTCCACCCATCCGTTTGTTATCTATTTTATTCTGTTCAAAAAAATAATGTCTTCACAATAAGGAATTTTGTGAACAGCTGAATTTAGATATGCATGTACTTTGATGCAAACCCATCCAAATGCACACATTTCTGCTTGCAATTTTCCCTGAATAACAGTTGCAAGCAATTTTCTCCAATATAAAACATCTCTGTGCATAATTTAATTATTTTATTATTCAACTTTTGCTACTGCCCATCTCCCCCAAAAGAGATTTTGATGAATACATGCATTATTGTGCAGATTTGTATCTAATATGTTTTTTTTAAAAAAAAGAAACATAACCAGTGCCATGGAAAATTTGGAGAAGTGCACATTTCCAGGGACCATGGAGTTCTGTCATTTCACATGCCAGTAAGGTAATGCTCAAGATCCTGCAAGGTAGACTTCAGCAATTCATGGAGCGAGAATTGCCAGATGTACAAGCTGGGTTTAGAAAAGGCAGAGGAACTAGGGACCAAATTGCCAATATCCGCTGGATAATGGAAAAAGCCAGGGAGTTTCAGAAAAACATCTATTTCTGTTTCATTGACTATTCTAAAGCCTTTGGCTGTGTGGACCATAACAAATTGTGGCAAGTTCTTAGTGGTATGGGGACACCAAGTTGTCTTGTCTGCCTCCTGAAGAATCTGTATAACGACCAAGTAGCAACAGTAAGAACAGACCACAGAACAACGGACTGGTTTAAGATTGGGAAAGGAGTATGGCAGGGCTGTATACTCTCACCCTACCTATTCAACTTGTATGCAGAACACATCATGCAACAAGCTGGGCTTAAGGAATCCAAGGCTGGAGTTAAAATCGCTGGAGGAAACATTAACAATCTCAGATATGCAGATGATACCACTTTGATGGCTGAAAGTGAAGAGGAACTGAGGAGCCTGATGATGAGGGTGAAAGAAGGAAGATAGATGCTTTTGAACTGTGGTGTTGGAGGAATATTCTGAGAGTGCCTTGGACTGCAAGAAGATCAAGCCAGCCCATCCTCCAGGAAATAAAGCCAGACTGCTCACTCGAGGGAATGATATGAAAGGCAAGACTGAAATACTTTGGCCACATAATGAGAAGACAGGACACCCTGGAGAAGATGCTGATGCTAGGGAGAGTGGAGGGCAAAAGGAAGAGGGGCCGACCAAGGGCAAGATGGATGGATGATATTCTAGAGGTGACAGACTCATCCCTGGGGGAGCTGAGGTGTTGACGACTGACAGGAAGCTCTGGCATGGGCTGGTCCATGAAGTCACGAGGAAGCAACTAAACGAATAAACAACAACAACAACATGGAGTTTTGGCTCGAAAAAGGCAAAATTCAGGTGTGCTTAGGCAAATTTCTCCCCCCCCCCCACAATGGCTGGAAAGGGTGAGAGCAATTCTGAAAATAATAAGGGATTATCTCTTTTTGAAGGTGCTTTGGCACAAGAAGAGAACAGAGATAGAAGAAAGACACTAGATAGTAACTAAGCTTGGCATTTCAGGCCAACACTGATAAGCAGCAGGAAGGGTTCCTTAACTACAGTACCATTTTTTTCTGGGGGGGCTGTCCCTTTGACTCAGTTTTTCACTCCTAGCAAGTCCCTGCAGTTTTCTTGGCAAGATTTCAGAACTGGTTTGTCCTTGCCTTCTTCTTAAGGTTGAGAGAGAATGATTGGCTGAAGGTCACCCAGCTGACTTCCTACCTAAGGTGGGACTAGAACTTACAATCTCTGGTTTCCAGCCTTAACCACTACACCAAACTGGCTCTCCTCTAACTGCCTATAACATAATAACTTAATAACAGCCCAAAGGGATCTTAGTCCAGTATTTTGGACAACCAGATACCTCTAGGGTGCTTCCTAGCAGAACATAGTTCCAGTATCTCTCCTATCCCTGTTCCTGGCATGTTTCTTGGAGACATGCTGTGTCCAACCCAGAGATAACACTGAGTCTTTAAGACCAATACCCACCAATCAATCAGTTTTCCATCAATTTATCTAATCCCTCTTTTAAAATGTCCAAGCTTGTTTTTCATGCAGAAGATACTTGCTTCAATCCCAGTCCTTGTCTTAATCTTTGTGTGGACCAAGACATCACATAAATCACAATGTGACTCATTTCTTCAGGAATGTTAAGTTGGGGGCCCTCAGCCTAGGAAAAGCTTTCTGTATCCTAGGCAGAATGTTGACCCAAACAATGCAGCCCAGCAACCAGGACAACTCCTGTCCTCTTCTCCTGGTGGGGAAATGGTCTTCCTATCTGGGATCTGAGCCAGGGCTACAAAGGTGGCAACTTAGTGTGTGTCAGCCAGTAGGTGAAAAACCAAAACAGATCCTGCTCAGACAAAACTTTTCAGATACAGGAAGATGCCACTGGTAAGTAAGACATATTTCTTAAAATAAACATAAAGAATTGAACTATTGTTTTTTTTACAAACTGTTGCAATAATCTTTGTGTGTGGGTGAGTTTTCCTGTCTCTAAATCTCATTTTCTGAACTGTAATTCACATCCATATTGAGCATTGCAAATCTATGAAGCATAACTAGGAAGGGTTTGACCTCAATCAGGACTGGTAGGAAACCCCCTTGGGTTTCATGCTGAAAATTACCCTCTTAACCTGATGTTTGCCTTCAGAACTTCTGTTGGTGGCAAATGGAAATTTTAAGAGCAAATTGTAGTTGTTTTCATCAGGAAGAATTATGAATGAGGGCTGTAAAATTCAGTGCATGAGCAGGCTTTCATGCAATGTTTCTCAAGTTATAACCTTTGTTCTTTCAGGTGATGTTTTTAAGAACCAGAAGAAAAAAATCTAATGGAGAACCAAAGTGTGTCTGAATTCATCCTCCTGGGTTTTTCCATTGGCCATCCAACAGAGCTCCTACTAGCCTTCCTCTTCTTAGCCATGTACATTGCAAGTTTGGGGGCCAACATCATCATCCTTTGCATTGTACTGGCAGATAACCGCCTCCACACCCCAATGTACTTCTTTCTTGGCAATGTCTCCGTACTGGACATCTTCTTCACCTCTGTCACCAGCCCACAATTGCTCTGGAACCTCCTCTCTGGTGACAAGTCTATCTCTTTTGCTGGCTGCATAACACAGACTTATTTCTACTTCTTCCTAGGGACAGTAGAGTACCTCCTGTTGGTCTCCATGTCCTATGACCGCTATGCCGCCATATGCAGCCCATTGCAATATCATGCAATCATGAATAGCCAGGTCTGCATCAAGATGGTACTGTGTTGCTGGCTGGGTGGGTTTCTCTCTGTTCTTGTTCCCATCATCATGATCAGCAGGCTGTCCTACTGCAAGTCTAATGTCATCAACCATTTCTTTTGTGACAGTGGCCCCCTGCTTGATCTGTCCTGCAGTGACACCCGTCTCATAGAGTTGATGGACTTTGTGCTGTCCTCTGTCATTATCCTCTGCTCATTAGTCTTAACACTCATTTCTTACATATGCATCATCTCAGCAATAATCCGCATCTCCACCACTTCAGGTCAGGCAAAAGCCTTCAATACCTGTGCTACACATCTGACAATCATCTCCATCTCCTGTGGGGTCAGCATCTTTATGTATGTCACCCCATCCCAAAAGGAGACCCTTGAAGTCCATAAGATCCCTGCTCTTCTCACCTCAATTGTCTGTCCATTTTTGAACCCTTTCCTCTTCACACTGAAAAATGATCTGGTGAAACAGGTAATAAGAGACACATTGAGGAAAAACACAAAGCTGATTCATCATAAAGTTTGGGGTGTGTGGAGAAAGAAGGGCCACAAGAAGCAGGGAGACCATACAGAAATGTAAGAACAGAGTCCAGGGAAGGAAAGATACATCTTCTTCTTTGTGATTCTTTAATTTCTATGATGATGACAAGAAGAAAAAAGGAAGTGGGCTGCTTATGGGTAGCGATATCAGTATCCTGTTTATTAAAAGCTGAGGAACCCCCTCAGATAAAAATCCAATAATGAGCTGCTTATACCAGCTCCAGCTGGAAAGTGATAGATTGACATAATACAATGCCAACCTTTTCCTATAAATTTGCTTCTCTTTTGGGGTCCTAAAACCTCAAAGATGATTGTGTCCTCTGATTCCAAGGTAGTTGTTTATGAAGTACATATAAGGAAACTACTTTCACCAGATCCTCCATTTTTAGCAGAGGGCCCCACTTCCCATGTGTTTAGTTTGGAGTTCTTGATTAAGGTTTTGAAGTCGAGGAGGCTACCTCTATGCATTTGATTTCATCTTCTATATACACAAACACACACACACACACACACACACAAGACTTTGGAGTGTTTTGAAGCACGACCTGGTTATGAAAATGGCATTACTAACCAATGCAAGTATGAGATGAATGGTGAAAAATGCCTCTCCAAACATAAGATGAATTCTCCATTTTGTTTAATGTTGGTTGGGTTTCATGACTGAAAACCATCCCTGGATGAAGATTTGATGTTGTCAGAATGGTAATCAATACATTTACTCACAATATTATCTGCAAAGTATCTGCTCCTTACATTCAGTGGCCATCTCTGCCAATTTCTTTGCTCTCCCCATTGGTGGGATTATCCTTGAACATGGAAAATCAGTGAGGTTGGCCTTGAGCATGGCTTCCTTACAGGATAACTAATACTTCTAAATTTTGTTGTTGTCTACAATCAGTGGCTCCAATCCCACTTGAGGAGAGAAGGTTGAAAAAAGATGGCATTCGCATATTAATAGCAATTTAATCCTTCCTTCCTTCCTTCCTTCCTTCCTTCCTTCCTTCCTTCCTTCCTTCCTTCCTTCTCCTCTTCATTAAGACATATAGATTCATGAATATTTTATTCTTTTTTGAAATACA
This sequence comes from Candoia aspera, assembly GCF_035149785.1. Classification (NCBI taxonomy): domain Eukaryota; kingdom Metazoa; phylum Chordata; class Lepidosauria; order Squamata; family Candoiidae; genus Candoia; species Candoia aspera. The sequence continues at coordinate 111,256,570 of NC_086156.1, read as the reverse complement.
GTAGCACTTTAAATACATGGAAGAATGTCTCACTAAAGGAGAAGAGACGAAGTGCAGATGGAAACATTAAGGAGATGCCAAGAGGGGTCTGGAGAGGACATATTTCATAAGAGTTCTCCATCCCAAGCCTGGGCAGTTGAACAATTTCCACTTTATTAGGAATGACATCTAGAATTGACAGCAGTCTGTATGTTTAGCTTTGAGCCAAGATCTGATAGGATGCCACCTAGAAGAAGGTCAAAAGGAGATGTGTAGAATAATCAATTCAAGTTGCAGGAAAGCTTTCTAACTGTTAGAGCAATGATTGTGGGAGTCACCTTAAAACCCCTAGCCCAAAGACATTTTCCTGGGGAAAACAAAGCAGTGATTCAACAGTATCATATAATATTATAGTTAAATCTTGTTACTTCTGGCTACCCTTTATGGATTTTCTGCTGACACCAGGACTGAAAAGGTGATGCTTTATGGATTTGTTTATACATAAGAGACAGGATGTGGGATGAAGAATGAATGTTTGTAACTTTAGTGAAGGTGAAGAGTCAGTAAACTTGTTGATACGTTGAGATGAAGGTTGGAAGTCACTTTATATACTCCTTGTCTTTTTCTTTATTCTTACTTTTTTATTTCAACTCTTTTTTTCCCTTTTCCTTGCACTTTTTAACTCCTCTCTATCCTCTTTCCTTTCTTTAAGTTCAGTTTGTATTAGATTTTACTATTAGAATCAAAATTTATATATATGTGTGTATGTGTATGTATATATATATATACATACACACACACACACACACACACATATAAATAAATAAACAAACAAACAAACAAACAAACAAATAAATAAATAAATAAATAAAATATTGAATCAGGCAACTCCCCCTTTCACAAAAACACTTTCCCAGGGGAACTAAAACTGTCAGCCCAGCCATGAAAGCATTCAGAAGGCCAAGGGATGCTGATAAGCTGGGAACAGATCCTGAGGGGTGAGCAGAGCTCTGGGAAAGAAAGGAAGAAGAAGAAACGATGTTCATGGAAAAACCATCTCTTTGTCCTTTCAGAGCTCCCTTGTCTCTGTAGTCCTGACCCATCACCTCAGAGTGGCACCCTAATGGCCTCACTGATCTCACTAGGCACTCAATGCGTTTTATCCAATGAAACCCCTGGCTGCCCTACCCAATCACACGCACCTTCTAATTTACATCAGTCTGGAAAGAAGAACTGTAGCCCCACCACTCTTTAGGCCTGTCTTTTCCTCTGGTCCTGTCAATAAACCATTTTCTGTTTCAGTGTAACTGTGTCCAGATCTCTGGTTCAAAGGAATCCCTTTCAGGGAAGTATTTTCTACTACCCAAGCAATGACTCAGAAAGGTGATGGGCCCCCATTCACTGCAATAATAGGTTCCAATAATTGCATTGAGTGGACCAGATAAAATTGGCCTAATACATTTGAAAGGACTTGATGCATGTAATCAATCAATCAATGAAGTAAGAAATAGGCTGGGGATAGGCAAGCCTGAGTTACTTGAATCTACCTACAGCTAAGAGTCTGTAATATGCTCTTCTCCACTCCAAAGAGAATAAGTCAGGGATGTAGCAGAACTGCACAGGTCAGAGACAGAAGTCTCTGAGAGACTTCTGAACTGAGAGAAGAAGGAACAATGGGCGTATCAGTCTGACCAGTTAGAGGCGTGCTACACAGAGGCATGCAAAGTTAGTCTTTTAGACAAGGAAAATAAGTAAGTGTGCAGAGGACCCACCAAATGTCCCCGCTCCTCACAAGGCACACAGGGGGAGGGACAAGACAGCGTGCCTTCTCTGTATCAGCTCCCACTTTCTGGAAGTATGAGCAAGTCCCAGAACACGGCAATTCTTCAAGGAAGTCAATTCTCTATATCTATATCTATATCTATATCTATATCTATATCTATATCTATATCTATATCTATATCTATATCTATATCTATATCTATATCTATATCTATATCGCCTTCTCTGTATCAGCTCCCACTTTCTGGAAGTATGAGCAAGTCCCACAAGATGGCGATTCTTCAAGGAAGTCAATTATCTATATCTATATCTATATCTATATCTATATCGCCTTCTCTGTATCAGCTCCCACTTTCTGGAAGTATGAGCAAGTCCCACAAGATGGCGATTCTTCAAGGAAGTCAATTCTCTATATCATATCTATATCTATATCGCCTTCTCTGTATCAGCTCCCACTTTCTGGAAGTATGAGCAAGTCCCAGAACACGGCAATTCTTCAAGGAAGTCAATTCCGTATTACTTCAGTGCAGCTTCAGCTCCAGCTGGTTGAACGTGGGGCGGCTTCCTGGGTCTTTAATTTGATTTGATCTCTTACATTAATTTTGACTTAGGATTTATTGTTTGGCCTTCTTGTGACTGGATATTGTACACCACCCAAAGTCCTTTGGGATTGGAGCAGGCTGTAAACACTGTAAAAGAACTAATTCACTCACTTTAACTCTACTGCTGCTAGAGGTCAATAGTTTATAGGTGTAGAAAGCTGGTGAGCGTAAAGCTGAATTCCAACACATTTGCCTTGATCAAATGCATGCAAAGGGAGGTACTTGTTTCCAGAATAATGACTGGAATCTCTTCCTGTTCAGGTTAAAGAATTTTGCACAATGCGATGTGTCTCATCTTATTATTTCATCTTTGAGAACCAGAAATCTTGCTCCTAAAAAATTGGTGTTCTCCACCTTCAGATCTTCCTTTCACGTTCATCAAATGGTTTTCATAGTCACACCACTGAAATCACACTGCAATGGATTAAGGATATTAAGTTGTTATCATTTTTCAAAATGTTTCTATGCCCCCCAAATGAGAAGATAATGAAATATGTTAATATATTAATATATGATCTAGGTTTAATGAGAAGCTTAAGGATTGAATTAATATATTGTTAACTAGAGTTATATGGATCACTTTTCTGTTAATTAGTTGCTTTTTTCTCCTTTTCCCTTTTCCCTTATTTAAGCCAGTGTAATATATCTAGGTTAACTTTTTGCACTAACTACAATTATCTCCCCCCCCCACCCCCCTGTGGATGATGTAAGGTTCTTCTGCAGTCTTGGAAGGCAGATACAAAAAAATCCCAATAGCTGCGAGGTGGTGCCCTTCTAACAATGGAGAGATAGAAACCACAGACCACGTGCTTCTCCGTTGCCCTTTTCATAAAGAGCTCAGGAGTAAACTCATACTACCTTTGATTAGTAAATGCCCTAGATGGAAAGATATAGATTGTATGCAAATGTTACTTATAGATGAAGATCCTGCTGTCACGGCGCAAGTAGCCAGATCCTGCTCAGCTCCTGTGAAGATACGTCAGATTATGATTGGAAAAATGTAGTCATGCATCCCTTGTAATAACCTTGTGGTCTATATATCACATTTTATATATGATATTTTACTCTTTTTCTCACTCCTTTTAATATTTTACATTTATTTTTATAGACACTTATACCTTACGGAATATTAGTCATGATAATGCAAATTAATACGATTGTTTTTAAACCTGATTAAGGGGCTCACTCACATTGTGATCCAAACGTGTTTTAACATTTAATTGGAACTTGTAAACTCAAATTTAAAAATATTTTAATTTAGATGGCTCATATTTTATGGCTAATGGCTAATGTGCACATTTTTATAGAATTGTATCTTGTACTGGTCAGTGATAAAATAATAATAATAAAATATTATAAAATCAATTGAGTTGAATTGAATTGTTGTTCTATTTCACCACTGTAACATAAAAAAAAAATGTCTCTATGTAATAAGGAAGGAAGAATGACAGAATGGAGGAGAGTGAAGAAAAGGAAATAGAAAGGAGGACTATTGCTGTTCGGAAGTGCCCAGGCTGAGATCAAAGTCTATTCCTTTAAAACTCAATGATGTCTTTCTCTCAAGATCACAAGCCTGCAGTAGTGCAGATATCCATGGAATTAATGCTCATGTTTTGCCTTCTCTCTCTAACATTTCAGTTACTATCGTAATGTATTTTATTTATTTATCAAATTTATCAAATTTATCACCGCCCATCTCCCCAAAGGGACTCTGGGCGGTTATTGCAGAGATGTTAGTTCTCATCTTGTTTTAAGCCTTGGCATAATGATTAACCAACACATAAATGGAGACACGGCCTTTTAATTACTGAATAGAGTGGAGAACGTTCCTTTGTAACCTTAAGGATACACTTACTTGTTTTAGGGCCTTTGTTGGTTGGTTGGTTGGTTTGTTTTGAAGCAACATTAAGCCTTTTTGGTCTTCCCATAATAGCTATTCTGAAGAACAGCAACCAGAATATAAAATATTTCTCCAAATGGGAGTTCAAACAATGTTATATTTGTGAGATTTCATTTCAGTGATAACCCTGGAAGATGGAGGAGAATGGAATGAAGGAGACCCAAGTCTTCCAATGTTCCCATGGCTGAGGGTGGACCTGAACCTGGGTCTTCATACTCCCTTCTACATCAGACAGATGTTCCGTTAGCTCATTTTCTGCCCATGCCCACATGAATGAATCATAAGCACACCAAATGGCTCATTCACTCACCAGACTAAGCCACAAAAAAGTTTTCCAGGTGAAAAAGCTTGCTATGCTGCATTTATGCGGTTGTTAGGTCTGGAGCAGCCCTGATTAATCATGCTGTATGCCTCTGTAATTATTTCCAGTAGGTTTTTTTAGTCATTTGTTTATTTTTACCTTCTTTTTTCTACTCTATTTTTTCTTCAAAAAACAAGTTTTAAATAATAAAATTACTGGATCTGGAAGCAAAACAAGGTTAGACTTGGATGGGAGACCACCAGGGAGTTCCATGGCTGCAGGCTACCTGGGAAGTAAATCATCGTCATCATCATCATCATCGTCATCATCATCATCAACATCAACATCCCCAAAGAAAGCAATTGGCAAGCTAATGGATTCCCATATTCTTGCCCCCAAACCAGTAGGGTATGTCTGTGAACCCACCAGGAGCTGAAAATGATTCTAATGAACCTTTTCTTATTGGTGCACATTAATTGTACAACGTTTACAATAATTAATGAAGGATAACAAGTTTTCTTCAAATCCGTTTATTTTTCCTCTTCCTTTTCACTTAGTGTGTTATCTTTACTGTCTTACGTATTGAGCCATGGAGTCTATGTTATAGTCAGCCCAACGTTGTACACGCCGTTCCATTCATTCACATGTGGCTCAGGGAGCTTCGACACGGAAGGAGCCACTTCCCTGATTAGAAGATGTTCATCTCCATCCACAGGCATCCTTCAGAGCTGTTTTCACCTGCCTGTTTCTCAGGCTGTAAATGAAAGGGTTGAGCAAAGGAGAGACCACATTGTTCAGAACACCTACAGTTTTGCTGAGCTCCAGCCCGCCACTTTGTGTGGGCTTGACATACATGAAAATGCAGCTCCCATATGTGATGAAAACGACCACAATGTGAGAAGCACAAGTGGAAAAGGCCTTTTGCTTGCCTGTTCTAGAAGGGATGCGCATGACAGCAGCAATGATTTTAATGTAGGAAATGATTGTGATGGCTAAAGTGCCCAGGACAGTAAAGGTGGCCAAGAGAAAATCCAGCAGTTCCAGGAATTGGGTATTAGTGCAGGCAAGCTTGACCAGTGGCATGTTGTCACAAAAGAAGTGATTGATGATGTTTGGACCACAGAAGGGCAAACGAAACAACAGCATAAGAGGCATGATGAGATAAAGGATGCTGACAATCCAAGATCCTACCACTAACCGAGTGCAGAAGTGGCTGTTCATAATGGCTGTGTAACGAAGGGGGTTGCAGATGGCGACATACCGGTCAAAGGACATTGTGGCCAGAATAAAGAATTCAACAGTGCCCAGAATGAAATAGAAAAAGACCTGTGTGAAACAGCCAACCAGAGAAATGGTGTTGTTGCCTGAGGCCAAGTTAAACAAAGCTTTAGGGAGGGCAGAAGAAGTGAATCCTATTTCCAAGAGAGAGAAGTTCCTGAGGAAAGAGTACATGGGGGTCTGGAGGCGATGATCAACTAGAGTGATGTAGATGATGAGAAGATTTCCCATGATGGTCAAAAGGTAAGTGAGAAGGAGAAGCCAGAAAAGGAGGATCTGCAGCCATCGGATGTCAGTGAATCCCACAAGGACGAACTCAGCTACCACAGCTGTCCTGTTCAATATTTCTGCCTTTCTGTTGTGAGTCATTTCTGGGGCAAAATCTCTACAAAAATGGAAATGTTCTGATGCGTCCCGCTTTCTTACAGAACCTTGAAAAAAGTTATTTGAGTTATTTTGAAATAGTAGTAATTTGTTTATTTATGTCCTTATTTTCAAATTTCTATCACTGCCCGTCTCTCCCAAAAAGGGGACTCAGTAAGTAGAGTTTGAAAACCAGAATGATTGAGAGAACTGTTAAATTTATATTATAGAAAACAATAGTAAAAAAAAGTCTACATCGATCAGTGGAGGAAAGAGCCCTTAGAGAGACAAAGTGAGTGGGAAGGAGAGAAATCTTTTTCAAACCCTTTCCTCTTTTCCTCTTACCCAACTTTTGTAAATGGCAAAATTGTGCCAGTGTCTTTGATGGTTTCCCGTATGTTCCTTCTGACGCAATTCCCATCTTAATTAAAGAGGTTAATTTGTTAAATTGTTTATGAGCACTGATGCTTCTTCAGGGAATTCATTCTCTCTCCCTTTGAAAAAAGTTCATCTGACTCTTCTAAAACTTGGGCTGTTCTTCTCAAACCAATTAGATGTCAGCCCTCCAAGGTAGTCCAAACTTGGAAAACAAAGACGGGCAAGCAAATACTCCTTTTATTATAAGGTTATAATAATAGAATCTTGCAAGCCTGAATGAGCTTCCCCTCTGCCTCCCTTCGTCTTCCTAAGAACTGTCTGAGATGCTTTCTCAGGTTACAGTTCTGCCCCAGACTTAGATTTCTTTAATCTGACCATTGTCTTGGCTGCAGCTCTTTCTCCTCTTCCTCAAGGTTATTCCTTCTGTTCATTACATCAGGGGATATTGGACTATATTTTTGAAGAACGTTCAGTTTCATGAATAGTAGTGAATGGTTAGGTCTTCCTATACACTGTTATTCTACGGGTAATGCCTCTGCAAGTATTATCAACCCTTACTGTCCTATGAGATACCATAAAAATCTGTCACTACCACAAATAACATTCCATAGACCAGATTTACACATCACATTAAGCTTATCACATTCCATAAACTCAGTCCTTTGAGCCAGAAAATCACTGCAAGTCACTGCATGCTCAATAAAGACAGCTGCTTCATCAGAAAACTGCTTAGACTCATGCTCAGCCTTGAATGAAGGGATTTTAAAATATTGATTCCATGTTCCATAACAAACAATGTTATTTCTGAGTTATATGTGTGGAGGCCAAATGACATTCAAGGAACACTTTCCAAAAACATTATTCTTATTCCCTATTTATGACCTTGTGACTTATGCAACTAATCCGTCTGTAAACTCTGCCTGCCAGCCTCCCAAGTTCCTACTCTGCTAGAAGCAATTACAACAGAAAATGTAGGGTTCCACCTACATCTCTTAGTGCTCCACCTACAGCAACATATTCCTGTACATTAAGATTCTGCAGAGAATCGGTTTGGGCCAAAACGTCTCTCTGGCCATTTAAATTTCTGAATGGAAACTAAATGTCTGCAAAGATTTCCTTCAAAGAGAAGATGAAAATGACTGCACATTTTCTGCTTTGCTTCTTAATCCAACCTGGAGACACAGGGCATCCCAAACTCTTGGGTTCTGAGTCATTTCAAAAACTTCCCTCTTCTTTCATGCTATCCCATTTATTCGGACAGCAGAAGGGGTCTGAAAATGCAGCTGCAAGCCATGGTGAGCAAAGAAAAAGAGGGGAGGGAGGTCTCTCCTACCATCTTTCCCAAATATACCCCACCCCCAAAATAGACAAATTCTCATTAGGCCCTGGGAAATGATATATCATGATTAAAAAGCAGACAATTGTGTAGGTTGGTTTGAATTAACCAATAAATTCAAACTAGCCAGAATTTCTACACTGGCAACATTTTAAAGCCCTGGATGTCATGTTTGATCACTTTGCCTTGGATTCTGTCTTATATTCAGGTTCATCAATGAGAATCATTTCCTGGTGATTTTCCATAACCATAGAGCTACATTATCTATTTCTATGACACCATACGTGAATCATAACAAACCATTTTATTGTATTGTGCCGATCATGTCCCACACACAGGGCCAGTTTATGAAACATACTCAGGAAGAAGAAATAGTCAGGAGATGGTGGCTGTATTTTCCACTTCACAACATGAGAAGGGCTCTGAGGTTGCACTGGGTGGACGGCTCATTGAATCATGTATGCTAGATCACACAGTGTGCAACCAGATGTGTTTGGTAAACTCATAAGCAGGACAGAAGGGGGATTGTCTCCTTCCATTGTTATTCTCCGCAACTCATATTTCAGGCATTCTGCCTTTGATAGCAATTGGACATTTCAGTCACTGAACATCCAATTCTCTATGTATTCTCTAGTTCCCTTTTATAACCATCTCAGCTGATGTTCATTACATATGGCAGTAGCACTTGCCGTTGCTTAATAATGCATTGTAAGAAGTTAAACCTGAATACTGACATATCGATAGCAAATTATCTCAACTTCTTGCAAAAGCCAATCCATTGTCTCAGTTCAGCCCTCAAAGCATCCTGCACCTGTCTGTTCCTCAAACAGTATATGGATGGGATCAGAAGAGGAGCCAGAACGGTATTCAGAAGAGCCACCATTTTGTTGAAATCTAATTCTGTGGTGCCTTTTGGATTTATATACATGAAAATACAACTGCTGTAAGTGATGGAGACCACAGTCAGGTGAGAAGCACAAGTGGAGAAGGTCTTCTTCCTCCCTGTACTTGATGGGATGTGCAGAATTGTGGAAATGATTTTGACATAAGACACAATGTTGACACTTAAGGTCCCAAGCAGTGAGAGTATGGCAATCACAAAATCAATCAGCTCCAGCAGACTGGTGTCAACACATGCTAGTTTGATGAGTGGTCCATTGTCACAAAAGAAATGATTGATGATGTTAGGACCACAAAATGGCATCTGAAATAAAACAATGGATGGAACTAGAATGAGTGAAAACCCCCCAGCCCAGCAACAAAGGACCAATAAGGAGCAGATTTGTCCATTCATGATGGTTGAGTAGTGAAGAGGGTTGCAGATTGCTATGTATCGATCCACAGACATTGTGGCCAGTAGAAGGAACTCAGTGGTGCCAAGGACAAAATAAAGCAAGGTCTGTATGAAACAACCAGCTAAAGAGATGCTCTTACTGCCAGTGGCTATGTTGGCCAGAGTTTTGGGAATGATGGTAGTTGTATACCCAATTTCCACCCATGCCACATGTCGGAGGAAGAAATACATTGGGCTATAGAGTTGAGTGTTCAACAGTGTGATAATAATAATCAGTATGTTTCCAATTACTGTCAATAGATAAATCCCAAACAGGAGGAGAGAAAGGCCGACTTCCAGTTGATGGTTGTCAGTCAACCCCAACAGTATGAAATCCCTTATCATGGTCCTATTTGCCATTATCTCATTCCTAAAAATAGAGTGAGAAAAAAATTAATCTCCTGGGTAGCATTTTTGTTTTAATCATGTATTTCAAATGGGTATCATTTCATCAGTGTTCATTCTCCGTATTAAAATCAAATAGAAGTTAAAAAGTGACGGTTAGAAGCAGTCCACAATGCTTATAATGTATTATTCTAAGTAGGATAATTCTTGTACTTTGATTCCAGCTTTGGTTAATCTAAGAGGAGCTAAGAGAGGACCCTCCGTGCTTTAACCTGTCCAAAACAATTCATCCTTGTGAACATGCCAAGATCTTTTTCTGAATGATGATTGTCTCGTTCTTCCAACTTTGCTCAATGTTCTCCAGACTCTTCACCTTAGATGGTAAGAAGAGGTTTTGGAAAACATGTAGTCCATCCACCTTTTCTGTCTAAAGGTTACAATGCAGCATACAGTTATAGGATTTTTGCTTTCCATTTCTCCGAAGCCTTCTCATTTTGCTAAAGGGAAATCCATGGATTTCCTACAAACATCAGTAGAACTACACTTCAATACCAATTTTAGTGTAACAGCTGATGAGAGATGTGCTAATGGATTTTTTTAAAAACAACTCATTACTGCAAATTCAAAATGTTCTATGTCCCTCCCGAAAAAGAAGGTAATTCCACCAGTGTTCACTGTTCACCAAGTAGTTGCCTTTACACAGCACAACTAGCCACATGTGCAGCTACGCTGGAGCACAGACTCATTCTGCTTCAAGAACAGGAAATAATCTGATCTCTAGTTGTCAGTTGGAAAGTAGCATCCTTGGACAGCTTCCTTTGTAAACTGTTTGTTCCAGTCACACTTTTAAGTAATTTTTTAACAAAAAAAGTACAGAAAAGGAGCTGAGGGGGGCAGATAAAGATGATTTCTATTCTAGACACAACCAGAAAGCATCCTTCATCATGTTGCTTCTCTGCCCTATGGTCCCACATACCCTCTGAATCTGCAAAGGCATGAATAGTAACAGGAAGATGATATTCCTAGAGTGACCCCAGATTTTGGGGCCACTCTATGACATCATCTCTATGTTGGCAGCATGAAGGAGAAGTTAACCTTCACCTCATCTTCTTGCCCTGTCTGGACAACACATCAAGAAGGAAGATGGGCTCAACCCAGCAGTAACCCAGGGCTGCCTGGGACTAGAACTGATCTCCTTTCCGATCCCAGTGATGACCTAGTCGCAGCTGTGACACTATTCTCACTCCCGACCCAGATATCTACTAGGTGCACTTAGTGGGTGCATCTGCCCAGGACAGAAAGACTGGAGACGGATCAAAGCCTTACCTTGAATGACTATGAACTTTGATGGAAATTACCTGCAATTTTTTCAACCCCCCTCTTCTGCCTAGAGAACTGTGTTTCCTGCCTGAAAAGTAAATAAAAGCAATAACATTTATACAGTAGGGCTCACCTTTTGCAAGGGTAGGAGATGGGGAAGAACAATCTTTTTTTCTTTCTTAAAGGTTTTCTAAGTGCACTGAAAATACAGGGATTTTTTTTCCAGCTTGGTTTCAGGTCATTTCTCCTCTTGCCAACCTCAATTTCATTTCAGGTACTTCCAAGTAGTCACCTTGAAGGCAAACTGTCCTGTGAAGAAGGGCATTTGATTTTCGTTGGTTTCTAAGGATCTGTCAGGGCTGTGGGATCGAATGAACAGTGTAATTCAGGAGGAAATTTTCATTCAGAAAAAGATCTCTGCACAAGCTGCTTCTATAGATGCTCTTCCCTTGCAGGATTGGGGCAGCTCAACAATGTGTCAGCCACACACCTTTTGTGGTAAAAATCAGGGGCCCAAACTTCATTATAAATTGGAGAGTGGTGAAAAATGCAACAGAAAGACAACAATCCTGCCCCAATTTTCAGCCAGCCAATTTCCATACCTGGACTTTCATAAAGTGTTCTTCCAAAATAGGGCTGAACAAGAGAGATAAGCTAGAGATTCAGTCTTCCCCAACCATTTGTGATCAAAATCTGCATTTCTGAACTGCACCTGGAAACAAACAGAGAAATAATTCTGAGGTGTCTACCCCCACAATGTAAGTCCATCAAAGAAATCTAGCCAAAAAGTTTCATAAGAGGAAATGATGCTTCTAAATAACAAGTGGCATTGCACCTAGTCATAAAGTGGTATATATTTATGCATATAGAGTATGCATTTAGAGTTTGTATGGTTTGTTTATAGAGTTGTGTAAAGTGGAACTTCTACCAACTGTGGCTTAATTCAAAAATGATGATTAAAGCAAACATCATTTGGAGATAAGTTCTACTGAGTTCCGTAGTGCATTCCCGTATAAATATTTGGAACCAGATTTAAATTATGTGTGCTTCTAATCCAGTCCTAAACATGACAGATTAGAAATCACCTGGCTTAATCTACCACTTTTGAACTCTGCAAACCATTTCTTAGTTTTGGTAAAGGTAAAGGTTTCCCTTGACATTAAGTCCAGTCGTGTCCGACTCTAGGGGGCAGTGCTCATCTCCGTTTCAAAGCCGAAGAGCCGACGTTTGTCCGTAGACACTTCCGTGGTCATGTGGCCGTTATGACTAAACAGAACACCGTTACCTGCCCGCCGAAGCGGTACCTATTGATCTACTCACATTCACATGTTTTCAAACTGCTAGGCTGGCAGGAGCTGGGACTAGCAACGGGAGCTCACCCCGTCAGGCAGATTCAAACCGCCGACCTTCTGATCAGCAAGCTCAGCAGCTCAGCAGTTTGACCCACAGCGCCACCGCGTCCCTTATTTCTTAGTTATAATATTACAACTCACCACTATTGAGAATCCTAGGCATGAAAAATCTGCAAAATACTCACCCCTTTCAAGAAACACTAAAACATTATTCATATTTTTTTCATGATATGTATGCTTTTCATCATCTGATTTATGCTGGTAAAAGCAATCTTCTAGATTATTAGAGTATGTTTAATATGGTTACCAATCAGAGGCAAGACAAAAGCATCCATCAACATTTTACTCCATAACCTTTTTCTGGGAAGCATAACATTTTCACCACTCGAAATCTACATAAAAAGTATTCATAATATTTCCATGATCCTTATGCTATTTTGTTATTTTATTTCTGCTAGTAAAAGTCATTTTCCATATTGGTAAATTATGTTGATGTTGCTTACAAATCAGAGGCAAGGCAAAAGCACCTGTTAGAAAGTTGCTCCTTAATTCAATTTTTGGGAAGCAGAACATTCTCCGTTCTCAAGGCTTTTGAGAAGATGCCTTGCCTTCTTGGCACACAGATGTACCCCCTGTGCAATTTTGCTCCCTTCTTCTTCCATATCTTTTCATGGCAATGACCATGGAAGCAACCTCTTATAAGCAATGGAGCTAGATCCTGGTTTGAAGCATATGCTGCAAGCGGTTTTAGATATTTCCATGTGAAGATACTCTAAGGATTTCTCAAGGAGCAAAGAAACATATTGTGAATTACAAGAAATGTCTATCATGCATTCTCTGTCTGCTTCCTCTACTGATGTCAAGTCCAAAGACAGAGAAAATCTCAGGTTTGGCAGCAGAGTTCCCCAGGCTTATGGTGTTGGGGGACTTCAATCTGCCTTCCTTGGGGCGGGCCTCGGAAGCAGCCCGGGAGTTCATGGCTACCATGGCAGCCATGGACCTGTTCCAGATTATTCAGGACCCGACTAGAGACAGTGGCCTCACCCCGGACCTAGTTTTCTTGTCAGAGCAATGGCAAGATGATCTGAGGGGAGAATTACAGCTTTCCCCTTTGTCATGGTCGGATCATGCCCTGGTGGCCTTGAGATTCTCTCGTGCTGCCCCCCTCCGCAGGGAGGCAGGACCCATTTGATTGGTCTGTCCCTGGCAACTGATGGACCCGGCTGAGTTTCAGAGGGAGCTGGGGGTTATACCCGAGTTTCTCCTGCATGCTCCAGCAGAGGCCCTGGCTGCTGCCTGAAATAGGGAGGTGGCCGGAGCCTTGGACAGGATCGCGCCTGTGCGGCCCCTTTTGCCCACCCAAACCCGGCACTCCCCGTGGTTTATAGAGCAGCTGAGACTTTTGAAGAGTGTTAAGAGACACCTAGAGTGCTGCTGGAGGAAGACAAAAGCCAAACCAGACTGAACACAAGCTAGAGCCACGATTAAGGCCTACCTTGTGGCGGTAAGAGCAGCGAAGCACCAGTACTTCTCCGCTCTTATTGAATCTGAATAATGCTGCCTGGTGGCCCTGTTTAAGATTACCCAATCCCTTTTAGGGAAAGGGGAGTCAGACTTCCATCTACAGGGACATGCGGAGGAATTTTCAGGGCACCTACAGGATAAAATCGCTCTGATCTGGACCGAGTTGGACCCCAAGCGTGAGACAGAGTCGGAGGAGATACCCAGGGAACGTACTTATCAGGTTATCTGGGACAAGTTTGATCCTGTTGAACCTGAGGAAGTGGACAGGATCCTTCAGACTATAAATGCTACCACGTGCCAATTAGATCCATGCCCCTCCTGGCTGGTGAAAGCAGCACAGGAGGTGACATGTGGCTGGGTCCAGGTGATGGTAAACACATCCTTGAGAGAGGGGGTGTTCCCAGCAGCCTTTAAGGAAGTGCTGGTGTGCCCCCTCCTCAAGAAACCATCACTGGACCCTACTGTACTGGACAATTTCCGCCCAGTCTCCCACCTCCCCTTTTTGGGGAAGGTGGTTGAGAAAGTGGTGGCTTTGCAGCTCCAGAGGATTCTGGATGAAACGGATTATCTAGACCCCTTTCAGTCAGGTTTCAGGCCTGGTTATGGGATGGAAACGGCATTGGTTGCACTTATGGATGACCTCTGGTGGGAGCGAGATGGAGGCAGTGCATCCATCCTTGCTCTTCTTGACCTCTCAGCAGCTTTCGATACCATCGAGATGGTATCCTTCTGGACTGACTTAGGGAGTTGGGGGTGGGCGGTGTAGTTCTGTGCTGGTTCACCTCCTTCCTCCAGGGTCAGTCCCAGTCGGTGTTGATAGGGAGCGAGAGATCCAGTCTGCGGCCCCTCCTTTGTGGGGTGCCGCAGGGTTTGGTACTCTCTCTGCTCCTTTTTAACATCTACATGAAACCACTGGGTGAGATCATCCGTCACTACAGGGTGAGGTATCATCAATATGCAGATGATACCCAATTATACATCTCCATCCTGGGTGAAGTAAGTGATCCTGTGGCCACACTTTCTGAGTCCCTGGGGGCTGTGGGGGCCTGGATGGGGGACAACAGGTTGTGGCTGAACCCGGGGATGATGGAGTGGCTGTGGATTAATGGCTCCTCACTTTCTGGGAAATTGCCATCTTTAATTCTGGATGGGGTTGAACTGCCCCAGGCAGACCTGGTGCATAACTTGGGGGTCCTCCTGGACTCACGGCTCCTGCTCAAAGAGCAGGTGGCAGCCATGGCTAGGAGGGTCTTTGTGCAACTTCGTATTGTGCGCCAGTTATGCCCCTTCCTGGAGCAAGAGTCCCTTCGAACGGTCACTCATGCCCTGGTTATCTCCCATATAGACTACTGCAATGCGCTCTACATGGGGCTACCCTTGAAGAGTATCCAGAAACTACAGCTGGTGCAAAATGCAGCTGCGTGGGTGATCTTGGCTTTCCCAAGATCAGCACACATCACTCCTTTGCTCCGAGAGCTGCATTGGTTGCCAGTATGCTTCCAGGTCCAGTTCAAGGTGTTGGTTATCACCTTTAAAGCCCTGCATGGCACGGGTTCAGGTTACCTAAGGGACCGTCTCCTCCCCATCACATCAGCCCGTCCCACCCGGTCGTGTAGAGAAGGCCTGCTACAGACCCCGTCTGCAAGAGAATCCCATCTGGCAGGGTCCAGGAGGTGGGCCTTCTCTGCAATAGCACCTGCCCTTTGGAATATCCTTCCCCTGGAAGTGAGATTGGCTCCCTCCCTCCTGGACTTTAGGAAACAGCTAAAGACCTGGTTCTGTAATTATGCCTGGGGCGGGAGGGAGAGTAGCCATTCCTGGGGATGGTTAGTTTCTTAGAAGGACCCAGTTCTGCCTGCAAATCATAAAGAACTTTTAACCATCGAGGTTTTTATTATATTTATTCTATCTGTATTATGCGGTTTTATAGTTTTATATTTCTATCTATCTTTCATTGTAAACTGGACACCCAGTTCAGTATATATGTTCAGTTTTATTATGGTCAGTGACCAGTACAAGATACAATTCTATAAAGGTATAGAATTAGAATCAATAAACATTAGCCTTAGCCTTAAAATATGAGCCATCTGATTTAAAAGAATTTTAAAGTTGAATTTACAAGTTCCAATTCAATGTTAAAATGCATTTAGATCACAATGTAAATGAGCCCCTTCATCAAATTTAAAAACAATCTTATGGATTTGCATTATCATGACTAATATTCTATCAAATCTAAGTGTCTATAAACATATGATATGTAAAATACTAAATAGAGTAATAAAAAGAGTAATATATCATATATGAAATGTGATATATAGACCCCAAAGTTATTGCAAGGGGTTCACCCAAGGAAATTTCAGCGTGCAGTTATTCCACACACTGAACTTTATTTATTTTATTTATTTTATAAATTTATTCACCGCCCATCTCTCCCCTACGGGGGGACTCTGGGCGGCTTACAATAATATATTTATATTGAACATCAGATGCAATTACATATTAAATACATATTTTCCTTCTAGTGATATCTTGTAGTGATGGGACAGACCTTATTGGAGGTTTTAAATGGATAAGGCTTCATCTTTTGGGAGAAATAACTATATCAAAGATGGTCTTATGTCCAAGATTGGACTGCCCATTTCACTATAGTGTTAGGGAACCCCCCTCCCCCAAGCTTTAGCTGGTATTGGTTCAATATAAATGCCTTCTTCCTGCAATAGAAAAGTCAGGATGCACTGGATTTTTAATCAAACCCAATCGATATTCAACTTGAATGCAAAGCTCCATCTGGACCATGAATGATTCCCAATCTTTCCACCTACTTCTTTCATCCCACCCATCCATCTGGCTGATGGTCCTTTCCTTACACAGCTAGGAAGTGTGGAAAGGGTAGCCCTCTCAGGAAGCATTGGGGCACTGCTGTATTGGGCTGCAAGATTGGAGAAATAGTGGAAAGCAGTGTTGTGTTGAACTATTGATGGTGTATGGCCCACCCGGCATTTCACAACACACTTTCTTTCCCTTGCAGTCCTGCTAGGATGACCCAACAGTAACGGATTTGTGTCTGGACACAGCTTCTTACTTCTTTTCCTCCCAACCTCCATATTCACATACATCTAAATATTTTTCACATCTGTTTCTGCTCTATCCTCCAGTTGCAGTTTTTCTTCACAAAAGACTTAAATTACAATTGGGAACAAATCAAATTATGGAAACTATATCAACTAAACGTGTCTTTTATGTTTTTTAAACAGTATTGATACTGTGAAGGGCATTTTTGATGCCCATTGATACAAAAGGGCATTTTTCTTTTTTATTATTATTATTTATTGCAAGATTTTATTGATTAAAAATTTCTACAAAAAAAAAAATTCTACAAGAGATATATACAAAAAGATTTTTCAACAAAACAAATTAACAAAAAAATCAACATACATTTCTGCACATCTTGCTATAATGTCTTATGATTTTAACTTTTCTCTTTCCTAAGGAAAATAGGTGTGTCAACATGACAAATCATATGAGTAAGAGGTTTCCAATTAAACTAGCTAAAGATATATATTAAAACCCCTAATGTAACTCGCGATCATTTTGAACTCTTATTTTACTATTTATTTCAAAATATTCGCTTCTTTACAATACAAAACCCAATATCATTGCTTCATTTTCATCAGTTGCATACAGGTAATCTAAAATTGGTTCCTTCAACTTCAAAATATCATTATCTTTCATTAAACGTGTTAATTTTGCCATTTGTGCTAATTCGATAAGTTTTGTTATCCATTCTTCCATTGTTGGAATAGGTTCCCTTTTCCAATACCGTGCATCTACTAATCTGGCCGCTGTGATCATGTAAAGCATCAAATTACTATATTTTTCTTGTCAATCGCCATCAAAGAGACCTAATAAAAAAAAATCTGACTTTTTCCCCATCTTTTTCTTTAAAATTTTCTGAAACGTACCATGAATCTGTGCCCAATTTTTTTTTGCTTTGCTACGAGTCCACCACATATGATAGAATGTTCCTTCCATTTGCTGACATTTCCAGCATGTATTTGAAGTGTTATTATACATTCTTGCTAGTTTTTGTGGTGTCAAGTACCATCTAAACATCATCTTATAAAAAAATTCCTTTAAATTATAACATAATGAAACTTTAAATCCTTAGTCCATATTTTTCCCATTTTTCTAATGGAATGTCATAACCAATATTTCTTGCCCAATTAATCATGCATGTTTTAACTTGTTCATTTTCTTGATTTGCTTGTAACAAGATTTTATACATTTTTGTAATAATATGATCATTATTTAAATATAATTGTTTTTCAAATTCTGATCCTTCTTTTTAAATTTATAGTTCTTTTTATCTAACTTGAATCGTTCATTTAATTGGAGGTAAGTAAACCAATTACACGAGCGGCCTTCATTTTGTAGTTCTTCCTGAGATTTTAGAATAGGCAGACCACCTTGACTGAATTTTAGTAGATCTTTATAACTTAACCATTTAGTCTGGTCCCCTAAGCTTTCTCTTCTTGGTAGGGCTTCTAATGGTGATATCCAATTTGGTATATTTGGAAGTAATCTTCTTTTGTATTCTTCCCAGGTCTTAAGTAACATTTTTCTAATAATGTGATTATTAACTTCTTTGTTCAATGTTACTTTTTCATACCAGATATAAGCATGCCAACCAAATTTAATTTCGTATCCTTCTAACTGTAAAGGTTTTTGATCTTCCAATATTAACCAGTCTTTGATCCATAGAAAACAACAAGCTTCCAGATATAACTTAAGATCAGTTAATCCCAGGCCTCCTTTCTCTTTGGCATCTTGCAATAATTTAACTTTAATTCTTGGGTTTTTTCCCTGCCATATAAATTTTGAAATGTCTTTTTGCCATAACTTAAAAGTTTTTTTCATTTATTAAAACTGGAATTGTTTGGAACAGAAATAACATATTTGGTAATATATTCATTTTAATTGCAGATATTCTTCCTAAAAGAGATAATTGTAACCTACTCCACCTCTCTAAATCTAAATTAATCTCAGACCACATTTTCTCATAGTTGTTGTGGAATAATGCATTATTATTTGCTGAAAGTATTATACCCAAGTATCTAATTTTCTTTTCTATTGTAAAGCCAGTTTTTTCTTTTAAAATTTCTTGTTGTTTTTGGGTCATGTTTTTACTCAATATTTTAGTTTTTTGGTTATTAATTTTAAATCCTGCTACGTCTCCAAATTCTGTTATTTTTTCAATGAATAGTCTATTGAATCTAATAGGTTTTGTAAAATATACACCAAGTCATCTGCAAATGCTTTCAATTCAAATACTTGTTTTTTTTTTATTTTTATCCCTTCTATTCGTTTATCAGATCTTATCTCTCTACTAAGAACTTCTAAGACAAGAATGAATAATAAAGGTGACAATGGACATCCCTGTCTCGTTCCCTTTTCTATTTTACAGTTATCTCTTACTTCTTCGTTTACTATTATTCTAGCTTTTTGTGATGAATAAATTGCTTTGATCCCCCTTGTAAAGTCTTTTCCAAACTCCATTTTCTCCAATACCTTGATCATAAATCTCCAATTTAAATTATCAAAGGCCTTTTCAGCACCCAAAAATATTAAGGCTATTTGGCTTTCATTATGATGATGTGCATATTCCAAAATATCTGTCACTGTTCTTGTGTTATCTTTTATTTGTCTTTTTGGTAGAAAGCCATTTTGATCTTTATTTATAATTTCTTGAAGGACTATTTTTAATCTTTCAGCTAATATTGCCATAAAAAAATTATAATCATTGTTAAGCAACGAAATCAGCCTATAGATTTTAGTTAAAGTGGGATCTTGTTCTCCTTTTGGGATAAGAGTGATATTTGCTTCAGACCATGACTCGGGTATCTTGGACGCCATCAGAATAGAATTCATTAAATCTTTAAGTGGCGTTAAAATTTGTTCTAAAAATAATTTTTAATAGCCCTTAGATATACCATCAGGGCCCAGTGTTTTTCCTATTTTAAGTTTTTTTACCGCGTCTATAATTTCTTGGTTAGTAATCGGGCCATTAATACTGAGTTGCTGATTTTGTGTTAATTTGGGAAGATGTTGGTTATTAAGATACTTATCATTTTTTTTCTTCTGAAATTTCCTGCTTTTGATATAGCTTTGAGAAGAAAGCGAAAAATGCTCTTTTAATTCCTTTGTTATCTCCCACATCTTCCCCACTGTCTCTTATTCTAGTAATCATTTTTTTTATCTCTCTGTTCTTAATTTGTAAGCCAGCCATCTACTTGGTTTATTAGCAAACTCAAAATTTCTTTGTTTTGCATAATGTAATTTTGTTTCCATATCCTTTATTGTCATAAGTTCAAGTTGTTGTAGCAGTTTGATTTGATATATTAAATTTTCATCTGATGATTTTTCTTGTAATTCTCTTTCCTTTATTTTAATCTGATTCATTATTAATTGAACCTTTTCTCGATACTGTTCCTTTATTTTATGGCTCAAAGATATAAAATGCCCCCTCATTACAGCCTTACTAGCATCCCAAACAGTTCTAATATCCACTTCATTATTCAAATTTATATCAAAAAATTCTTTTAGTTTCCTTTTACACTCCTCTGTTACTCCCTCTTTTTAAAAATTACTCTCATTCAATCTCCATTTTGTACCTTTAGAAATCCTCATGGGTATAACTTTCACTGGGTTATGGTCTGAAAATGTTTTTGGTAAAATTTCAGCTTTTATTATTTTATTTGCTACCCATACCATATCAATTCTAGAAAAGGATTTGAATCTATCAGAAAAAAATGTATAGTCTTTCATTAAACCGTTTTTATGTCTCCATGCATCTATCAAAGCTAAATTTTCCATTAATTCAAAAAAAAATAAAATTGGTAATTTTCCCTGTTTATCTTTAATTTGTTTGTCTGATTTTCTGTCTAATACTGGTATCGTAACCCCATTCCAGTCACCCATTAATATCCAGCAGGTATAAGAATGTTTTAATAATTCTTCCATTAAATTCTCATAAAACACCTTCGTGTCTTTCTGGGGTACATATACGCCCACTACAATTATTTTCATACCTTGAACTTCAATTTCAATTCCCAAAAAATCTCCCTTGATCATCAGAAAATAGCAAACATGGTTTTAAATAAGATTTAACGTATACTACTATACCATTTATTTTCTTATTGTTTCCTGATACAAATTCATTACCCAATTTTCTATTAAGTAAATACTTTACATCCTTTTTTTAATATGTGTTTCTTGAAGGCAAATAACATCATTCAAATTTTTAAGATGGTGAAAGATTTTTTTTTCCTTTTTGGGGGACTATTTGCCCCATTGATATTCCAAATAACATAACTAATAGCATCACGCCAGTAATTCTTCGTATTCCTTAGAAGTTGTGGCTGACTCTTCTCTGCTAGTTTCTTTGATATTTGTCTTAATATGGTCTAAATCCTTTTTGTATCTTTCTAGAAAGTCTTTAACCTTGTGCATTGAATTCAACTTACACCTCCTTTCCTGAAAGGTAAAGCTTACCCCCTCTAATTTCTCCCAGTAAAATGGTATGTTGTTTCTTTTCAACCTTTCCATTAAACCTACATATTCCTTTCTTTTTCTCAAAATTCTTATCGGTATTTCTTTGAGCACAGTAATACCTTTTCCTTTAATTCTAATTCTATTGTCAAAGTGTGCCTGTAATATCATCTCTTTAGTTTTTCTCCTTGAAAAGTCAATCAGTATGTCTCTAGGCTTATTATGTGTCTATGCATATTTTGAATTTATACGAAACATCTTCTCAATCTCCTCTTCCATCTTAACTTCTTCCCAATTTAGTAAGTCTGCTAGTGTTCGGACTATTGTTTCCTATATCCCGTCCTCCTTTCCTCCTGGTATGCCCCTGAACCTCAAGCTGAATTCCTTGTCTCTTAGTTCTATAAGAGCTATTCTGTCTAATTCATTTTCTTTCTCAACTTCCAATTCTTCTACTCGTTCAATCGCCTTTTTTATTTCCCCATCTATTTTCTCATTTATTTTATCTAAATTTTGTTTCAGTCATTTCTCAAAATCTTCAAAACGTTTTTCCAACATTAAATTTACATTTTGCAAGATTGTTTGTGAAGTCCTTCCAGAAAACTCTTCAAACATTGCTCAAAGTCCGTCATTTTCTCCTGCTCCCGATTCTCTTCTGTTTTGCCTCCTGGTATTCATTGTTAAAGTGTTCATTTAATACACACAGTATTTTAAAGGTTAGATCCACCACGTTATAAGGAGAAACTTACTATACAGCTTTGGTCCACCAAGTCCACTATATGGCGAGAAGGAATATAGTGGCAAGAAAATGGCTGCTATATGTTAATAATTAACTTGCACTCTGTTCCTGTAGTCCGTATTTTCTCCCTTTAATCCCTCTACGTTTTGAAATAAAGCGACTCACCAGGCTTTCCTGACTCTCTACAGCTACATTTAGTCTCTTCTTCGTTCTTCTATTGAGTTGTAAAATAGCCAAGGAAGTGGGGTGGTCGAGGGTATTGTCTTTTAACAAGACGTTCAATTGCAGCTTCTGCTTACCGAAAAGAAAGTGCTTCCCAGCTGAATCTCTGCTTCGCAAAGAAGCGATGTCTGCCGTTTTTCTTGCTTGTCAGCTGTCCGGAGAGCGCTTTCACTTTCTCACTCACGGCTCCTTTCACCAGGAGTTGCTTTCGATCTGGAAAAACCTTCCAACTGGTCCTATCAAGCCGCAATGGGAACTCTACCTGTAGAGCTTCAGTAGAGTTCAGCCCGACGCCATTGCTCCCACACCGGAAACCCACAAAAGGGAATTTTTCACAAGGGTCATGTGACATCCTCAAATCAGCTGAGTGAAAACAATTTATTTCCTTGCATTGGAAAGTACATCACCAGATACAATCCTCTGACTGAGACTTGGAAAGTATGATAAAAGCCACAAGGAGAGTGAAAGATACAATCCTAGCCTAGAGCAGTAGGTGATTGTTCTCTCATCCACGTATCAACAAAGTCCAATTCTATTTAAATTTCTTCGGGATCAGCCAAGGTTGGCTCAGTGCTTCCAATGGTTTCCTTCTCACAAGATACATTTCTGCCTCTGCAAACCATCTCAGAAAGCATCTTTGATCTTCTCGTTCCTCAGAGTGTAAATAAAAGGGTTCCGCAATGGGGTAACCACCGCAGTAAGAACTGCCACTCCTTTCTGGACATCCCGAGACCGACCCTGGCTGGGCAAAGAGTACATGAAGATGGCACTGCCATAGAAGATGGAGGCCACTGTGAGATGAGAGGCACAGGTTGAAAATGTCTTCCTACGGCTGCCCCTGGCCTGCATGCTCAAGACAGTGACAATTATGTAGAGGTAAGAGACAAGAGTTACACACAAGGAACTGAGTAACATCAGTGCAGAGAGGATAGCCTCAAGAGCCAGGAGGATCTCTACATCATTGCAAGAAAGCTTTATCACTGGAGCATAGTCACAGAAGAAGTGATCGATAACATTAGAGCCGCAGAAGGACAGTTGGCTCAGGAGAATCATGGGCCCCAAATTATTCATGAAAGCACCAATCCAGCAGCCCAGTATCAAATTCACACAGACACGGCCGTTCATGATGATGGTGTAGTGCAGTGGATGACAGATCGCAATGTAGCGGTCAAAGGCCATCACGGCAATCAGGATGATTTCACAGCTACCAAGGAAGAAATAAGAATAGCACTGAATGACGCAGGCTAGGAACGTGATAGATTTCCTCAAGGAAACCAGGTTCACCAGCATCTTGGGAATGACCCTCAGGACAAAGAAGATCTCCAGTGAGGAGAGGTTGCAGAGGAAGAAGTACATGGTGGTTTGGAGGCGTTGGTCCACACTCACCAGAGTGATAATTGTGAGGTTCCCAGCTAAGGTAAAGAAAAACACGACCAGAAGCAATGAAGAAAGAAAGAGTGCTATGGGCCTAGGAAGTTGGAATCCAATTAAGATGAACTCTGTCACTTGTACCGTGCCATTCGGATTCCTAGAGCCCATTGTGAATTTTCTGGTGGAGACGAATCAAGCAGGGAAACAACCCACTGCAGACTGGTGCAATTAGAAAACATTCTACCTTCTCCTCCCAAGTCCCCAGTCCAAATCTGAAGCCTTCTCACAAGAGGGCACCAGAAACAGCTTCCTGAAGCCAAGAAATTGGAGTATACCCCATCATGCCTCTTCTCATAGAAACACACCAGCATTGAAATGATTTCTTCCAAGGAGCAGAAACTGAGAACTGATGGTAACTTTCCTTCAGAATGTGACACTGCAGAGGAAATCAGTTTACTTGGATCACTGATTTTCAAGCACTAATGACAGGTGTGTTTTTTAATAAAACAAGGAGTTCTCTTGAGAAGGAAGGAAGGAAGGAGAAAGGAAGGAGGAAGGAAGGGAGGAGGGAGGGAGGGAGGGAGGGAGGGAGGACGGAAGGAAGGAAGGAAGGAAGGAGGAAGGAAGGAGGGAAGGAAGGAAGGAAGGAGGAAGGAAGGAAGGAAGGAAGGAAGGAAGGAGGGAGGAACGAAGGAAGGAAGGAAGGAAGGAAGGAGGGAGGGAGGGAGGGAGGGAGGGAGAAGGAAGGAAGGAAGGAGGGAGGGTGGGTGGGAGGGAGGGTGGAAGGAAGGAAGGTCCCTTACTTCTATAATTCATTTTTACATATATTTAAATGTTAATATATATCAAGTCAACCATTGTAAGTGTATTTATTTCTAAATTGCATTTTTTTTTAAATCAAACAGCCTCAATATTCCAACCAAGCTTAAAAGGAAAACTTCAATATTGAGCATTTTCAGACACTATTAAGGATACAATCAAATGCAACATAGTATAAGTAACATGAAACACACTAAGATCTATTTCTGGAGAGCTTTTGCCATCTAGTGCACATGTACTTAAAATCAAATGCATTTACTGCAATAGGATCTTCTGTCAGGTAAGAGCGTGTAGGATTACAGCTTCAGTTTCTTCCCGAAGCACTCCACTAACCCAATCAGAACTGTGATCATTAGATTTCAAAAATCAAACATCCCTCTCTACTCTCTTGCTGATTTTTATCTCCATTTCAAGAGATATTTCATATACTGTCTTGGCCGCATTGCTGCTGTTACATGCTATGGACTCAAATTATTTATTTTCACATTGATTGCTCAGATACTGTCTATACTATTAAAACTCTAGCATCCCTACCTTTATATAGAAGAAATATACATTCAGCAGTATTTGCAGAGGTGAAAAGGGTATGGAAATGGCACCAGAGGAGAAGTGAGTCTGTGCAGAAAAACCATGCAGGAACGCTTAGGTTACCACGAGTGGATTTTAGTTTTTTTATCGGAACAAGTAACATACGCTTTCCATAAGAGGCAGCCTTTTAAGACAAACAGAGCTTGCAATCGGAAATTGAAGCCTCTAGGGTGATGTTGATGTGCAAGTGAGCCTTCCCCACTGTCCTGTCAAATTCCCAGTGCTGTCTGCTCTCATTCCTCATTGACTGATGGGGGGAATCTTCATCTAGAACCTTGGTCCAAGCATCATATGGCTATGAAGAACGTGTTCTCTTACTGAAGCCGATGTCTTCTGGAAGGAAGAACCAACCTGGTTCTCTGGGACTGAAATTTTATGTCATAAAGATTACTTCCAATCCAATCTAATGGCCCCCCAAACCATGGAAACATATTTGTTCAAACTCTGAATGATCCTCATCATCAGTGCTACTTCAAGTAACACATCGGAATCTGTAAGTTTCTAGACCATCATGGACAGTGAAGTTCTCCTGCTTATACTGTTGACAAGTAGCCCTAGAAGCCACCCAGGACAAATAAACATTGAGCTGTCCCTTTCTGTCATGAGATCTGGAGGTGAGCAGGAGGAAGCTCTCATCCAGAGGGGAAAACGCATGCGTAGTAGAGAAGAGTTAAGTTGTCATTCAAAGAGACACAGAACAGACCCACCATGAGGTTTGCGAGATATAGGCCTGGGATTTCCCATGGTTCTTCAGTTTGGTAGGATTTTCTGTCTACATTAGCATTAATAAACACTAGAGACTAATTCCTTGTCTCAGCGTGGTTTCTGCTGGTCAGGACACTTTCCCAGTTTCGGGTCCCTAGACCTGGTTAGCCTGCAGCTCCTCTTGTGACTTCCTGTTGGCCGTATCTT
Source organism: Candoia aspera (assembly GCF_035149785.1). Taxonomy (NCBI): domain Eukaryota; kingdom Metazoa; phylum Chordata; class Lepidosauria; order Squamata; family Candoiidae; genus Candoia; species Candoia aspera. The sequence continues at coordinate 111,230,581 of NC_086156.1, read as the reverse complement.
CTACAAGCAATGGGAGGTAAAGGCCACCAGACCGATCACAATCCCTGGGGGCTTCCTGTTGCTTTCTCTGATTCATGCATAGGCAATTGCACAATAAATGTTTTATCTGGAAGCACCTCAAGAGTCCTTCTTGAGGGAATAAGGGAATTGGGAGAAAATAGGGGCCTAAAAAATGGAACTCTGGGAATTAGCAGTGTCATTAATGAGAGGTCTGTCTTGCAGCTGGAAGAAGAATGGAAGTCAGTGGATCCTATCTTCACTTCCACATCCCAAACTTTCAGCAGGAAGTTCTCACATGGGAACTTTATATTCAGTCCTCTTTAGACTGGCATTCTGATAGTTGTGTCTACATGCAGGATAATTTTGTTCTCTATACCATGACACTTTGTCATAAAGTGAACTTCAAAGCTGGAAGTTGGTTAATTGATTGATTAATTCCAAGGCTACAATACCTTTCCTTTACAATCAGATAAATAGAACTACATTTAAAAAAGTCTAATTTGAGAGACATCCTTGGAGACATATCAATGCCTTAATAGGTTTCCCAGGGCATAACATTTATAAATACATGTATTTATTCTGGTGGCATGAAACTTTAATGATATTAGGCCTCAGAGGCAATGATTCTTACCTTGCAGGGCATATTTTCAGCCCCATAACAGCAACAAAACATATACACACAGACACAAACCAATGAGACTCAGTTGAGCAAGAATGTTAAATCCCACCATAATGTCAGAAGACATCAAGGGAAGAAATTATTTCAACTGATGCTGTAAAGAGAAGGAAGATAGAGCCAGGCATATTTCTGTAGGGAGGAATTTCCATGGATACGCCTCCCCTCAAAAGCCCTCTTATGGCCTGCAGAGACCTAAAGGAAAAGTCAGAGATCCTAGGCCTAAACTATTCAAATAGTTCCTTAACGTCATTGAGTTTGTTCAGTTTTTTATTTTTCAAAATGTTGGGTTATCCTCGGTCATGTTTTTTTAGAAAAAGATTTCTAGATATCTCCAATTGCAAAACTTCAGTTCTCCTCCTCTTAGCAGTGAGACATCATGACATGCTGGGCAATTCTGGCAGCCTTGGGAAAACTGGATGTCCCTTGTAGATACCTACAATTTGTCCAATGGTGTTTTTGACATCTTGGATTATTGTTATGGGGAGAACTTTAGTGAGACCCCTTAGTTAGGTCAAACCATGAAATTAACTCCACAGGAAGGCTAAAATGATCTTATCAAGATTTGCTATGATTATACAATCTTGCAGATAATATTGTCCTTCCTCCTCCTTCTTATACTTAGTGACTTCAGGATGTGTTTCCCTGAGCTGCTTCTGAATGTTATCTTACAGTTCTGCTCTTAAAAAATGTTTCAGCCCCCTTTGTGCCTAGGCAATGGTTCCTACATGTTTCCATCAAGGTTATCTGCAGTCCCTTTCCTTTGCTTATCATGGTTTGCAGTTCTCGCTACTACAGTGCTCCTGGCCCCTTCATAAATAGGGTGTCAGGAACGGAGGGAGGAAAGGATTTTTTTAAACATACATTTATACTTTTTGTTAACCAAAATCAGAGTGAATAGTTTATCAACTGCTTATAACAACTTAAATGCACAGATTATATTTTAGAGGAATCTGTTTCAAAGAAGCAACAATCAGAACTGTTTGCTAATTTTTATTTATTTATTATTGATCAAATTTGCCACCACCCATCTCCTCCCATCAGAGGGACTCTGGGCAGTTTACAGCAAAATAATCAATAAAACCATAAATATGCAATCAAAATACAGTATAAAAATACAATATCTAAAAGTACAATTACAAGTCAGTGATAATTATAAATAAAAAAAGAATCGAAATGGCAAATGATCCAAGTTAGTCCTTGTATGCAACGAGCATGCTAAACATGATGACTCCCCTCCACACCCCAAGCCCTGTGGCAGAGCCAGGTCTTCAAATTCCTCCAGAAGGCTAGGAGCAATGGGGCTAACATCACTTCTGGGGGCAAGATGTTCCAAAGAGCAGACACTACTGCAGAGAAGGCCCACCTCCTGGACCCTACCAGATAGAATTCTCTTACCGACGGGGTCCACAACATGCCCTCTCTGCATGATTACGTGGGAAGGGTTGATGTAACAGGGAAGAGGCGGTCCCTCAGGTAGCCCAGCCCCATGCCATGTAGGGCTTCAAAGGTGATAACCATCACCTTGAATTGGATCCAGAAGCAGACTGGTACCCAATGCAGCTTGCGCAGCAAAGGTGATACATGCTCCCTTCTAGAGGCACCAAAGATAGCTGGTGCGGCTGCATTCTGGACCAGCTGAAGCTTCAGGATACTCTTCAAGGGTAGCCCCATGTAGACCGCATTGCAATAGTTTATATAGGAGGTAACAAGGGCATGGAAAGAAGAAAGTGCAAAAGCTGGCTTGCAGCGAAACCTCAAAAAAACCAAGATTATGGCAACCAGCTTGATTGATAACTGGCTGTCATGCGCTGCCTACCACTGAGTGAAACACAGACACTGATTCAAAGAAGAGCAGGTTCAGGTTTATTTCAGTGTAGTGCTTAACGAGAGAAAAGCTGAGAGTGAAGGGAGCGCGCCGGTGTGGGGTTTAAATAGCCCGCGCCGGTCAGCGCCCCCCCCACTTTGGGTTGTGTCATCCCCCCCCAGTCCTGCATGCTTCCTTGCCGGTAGGTGAAGGGTTGCAGGGCCCCTGCTGGTGCCCCGGGCTTCGCCCATAATCGGTTTCTTTCTCCGGCCGGTGATTGCTGTCAGCTGGGCGATCTCCATTGCGTTTCGCTGACAGCTTCAGGTGTGCCTCGTGATCCACCCTGTCTTTGTCTTTCCTTCTTCCTCTTTTGTGTTCTGATGGCTGGGTCATCCGGCCGGGGTCATTCCCTTCTCCTCGGGGTCTGTGTCTGTTGTTGTGCATGCTTTGCTTATCTTAAATCCCTTCCTCTGCTTCCTAGGTATTGTCATGTGTGCCGTTGTGCTGATGCCTTCAGCTCAATGGTACTCATGACATACCACCCCCCCATTCGAATAGTAGCCCCCCCCCGGGCATTCCGGTTTTCCCCGGGAGAGCTGTCAAAAATATTTTTTTATTTTATTTTCCCGCCGGAGTGTTTTCGCCCCTCCCCTTGCTCCGCCCTCTACCTCGTGTCCATCTTTTGGGTGTGTTCCGAGTGCGCATGCCTCGCCCACACCCTGGGAGTGCGCATGCCTCGACCACACCCTGCTTGTTCGTGCTCAGTTCATCGTGAGTGGAGGCGTGGCTGGTCGGGTGCTTTTCAGCTCCAGGTAGGAACCTTATCTTTTTGTCTTGTTGAGTTCGTCATTGTCATGTGTGCATCCTGGGCGTTTGCCCCCTGGCGATGCACTTGTGACCAATCGTCTCTCCCTAGTGGGCCCGGGGGCGGGGGGAGGGTGAGTCCCGGGGGGGAGGAGGTCTACTCAAGTCGCGGGCTTGGGGGGCCCTTTCCCCTGGGGGCGCGGCGGGTGGGAGGGGGGGAGGCCCGAGGGGGGAAGGGTGCTCAAGGGGCCGGTTCGGCTTGGCGCCCCTTTGGCTTGTCGGGGTACGTCCTGTGGAATGCCCGGGTCAGGTCTGGTGCCTTGACGTGTTGCGCCGCCACCCATTCTGGGTGGGGGAAGTGTTTCCACTTCACTAGGTAGTGTAGTGTTCCCCGTTGACGGCACGAGTCGAGTATTTCTCTTACTTCTAAATGTTGTTGGCCGTCGATCATCACTGGGGAGGGCAGCGGCATGCTTGGGTGACATCGAGAGGTGGTTGCAGGTTTCAGGAGGCTGCTGTGGAATACCGGGTGGAGTCTCCTTAGATTGTGTGGCAGGTCCAGGCGTACTGCCACCGGGTTCACTATCTGTGTCACTCGAAGCGGCCCGATATACTTAGGCCCCAGTTTCTTCGAGGGTTGAGGTGATTTCATGAATTTGGTGGATAGGTAGACCATATCACCTGCCTGGAACATCGGTTGCTGGTGCCGGTGCATGTCGGCCTGTTCTTTGTAGGCCGCCTGTGCTTCCTTCAGCGCTGCCGTGATTATTGGCCACGATTCCGCTATCTTCCATCCCCAGTCACTAGCGTCCACTTGGGGTCCCGGGGGTTGCGGTAGCTCCGGTATGGGTACGAAGTCGCACCCCGAGACTACTTCGAACGGGGTTTTCCCTGTGCTCGTGTGGACGGCGTTATTGTATGCGACTTCTGCGAACGGAAGCAGTTTGACCCAGTCGTCTTGGTGGTAGTTGGTGTATGAGCATATGAATTGTTCCAGGGTGGCATTGAGGATCTCTGTGGCTCCGTCCGTCTGGGGGTGCCAGGCCGTGGATAGGGCTTGTTGGGTCCCAGTCAGTTTTAGGAAGGCCCGCCAGAATTTCGAGGTGAATGGTGTGCCCCTGTCGGTCACCACGCGTGCGGGACATCCGTGTAACCTGTACACGTGTATAAGGAAGAGTTTGGCCAGTTGCTGGGCGGACGGGACCAATGAGCAGGGGATGAAGTGGGCCTGTTTCGAAAAGTAGTCTTTCACCACCCAAATGGTCGTTTTCTTCTGGCTGGGTGGGAGATCTACTATAAAATCCATGGAGATTTCCTCCCATGGGCGGGAGGGCTCCGCCACCATTTGTAGAAGTCCCGGGGGCTTACCTGGTGCCCGTTTGGCCATGGCGCAAGTCGGGCAGGACGCTACATAGGCCTTCACGTCCCGTCTCAGCGCGGGCCACCAGAATTGTCGTCGTGTTAGATGCAGGGTCTTTAGGAACCCGAAGTGTCCCGCTTGCTTGATGTCGTGTGATCTGCGCAAGATCGCCTGGCGTTGCGAGTCCGGGACATATATTCTGCCTTCCCCCCATGCTAGGTCCTGTGCCATCGTCACCTTGTCGGGGTTTGCCAGTAGCCAGGGGTCGGTTTTGAGGGTGGCGGTGAGGTCCGCGCGTATACCTCCTGGCAGTCGCGGGTGGCGCCGTCTGGTCGCTGGTTGGCCTGCCGTCGGTTGCGACATGGGGTTGGGCTGCTTCTGAGCACCGCTCCGGGTGGTCACAGCCATCCCCAGCTGGGAGGCGGATAGGACCGTCCCGATCATATCTGGGACGGGCTCTTCGTCTTGGGACAGTCGGGAGAGGGCGTCAGCCAGGAAGTTTTTTTTCCCCGGCATGAACTTCAGTTGAAAGTTAAAGCGGCTGAAGAATTGGGCCCATCTGACCTGTTTCGGGCTGAGGCGTCTGGGCGTCCGGAGGGCCTCGAGGTTCCGGTGGTCTGTCCAGACCTCAAATGGTTGGGTGGCTCCTTCCAGTAGATGCCTCCATGTCTCTAGCGCCGATTTTACTGCGAATGCTTCCTTCTCCCACACGTGCCAGCGCCTATCCGTCTCCGAGAATTTCCTCGACAGGTAGGCGCATGGCTTCAGGATTCCTGTGGGGTCCTTTTGGAGTAGTATGGCCCCCAGGGAGAAGTCTGAGGCGTCGGCTTGGACCACGAACGGCCGTTCTGGGTCCGGATGCGCGAGGATTGGCTCCGTGGTGAACAGCGCTTTCAGCCTGTTGAATGCTGTTTGACACGCGGGAGTCCAATTTAGTACCGTCCCTGGGTTCTTGGCGCGCCGTGTGTCCCCCACTCCTTTAGTTTTGAGGAGGTCTGTTAGGGGGAGGGCTATCTCCGTGAACCCCCGTGCGAATGACCTGTAGAAATTCGCGAAGCCGAGGAAGCTTTGGAGTTGGCGCCTGTTACGTGGGCGTTCCCAATTCACCACCGCCTCGACTTTTGCGGGGTCCATTTCTATGCCTTCCCCAGAGATTCGGTACCCCAGGTAGTCTAGGCGTGCTTTATGGAATTCGCACTTTGAGGGTTTGGCATAGAGTTTCGCCCTTTTTAGCTTCTCGAGGACTTGTCTGACTAGGGTTATGTGTTCCTCGTGCGTCTGGGTGTAGATGAGGACGTCATCTATGTAGACCAGGACTCCTTTGAACAGGTGTTCATGCAGTACCTCATTGATGAGCTGCATGAACACTCCCGGGGCCCCTGCTAGTCCAAATGGCAGCACTTTGTACTGAAAGGCGCCTAGGGGGCAGTTGAACGCGGTTTTCCATTTGTCCCCCTCCCTGATTCGGATTCGGTAGTACGCCTCGCGAAAGTCCAGCTTGGAGAATACTCTACCCGTGGACAGGTGGGCGAGCATGTCTTTCACGAGGGGTAGGGGGTATTTATTGGATAGGGACGCTGCGTTGAGGCCCCGGTAGTCGGTGCAGAGCCGTAGGGTGCCGTCTTTTTTCTCCCGGAATAAGATGGGCGCTCCGACCAGTGAGCATGCCGGCTCTATGAAACCCCTATCCAGGTTTTTATCGATGAACTCCCGGAGGGTTGTCATCTCCTTCGGGGTCATCGAGTAAATCTTTGGCCTGGGTAAGGGGACATCGGGAAGCAGGTCAATCCTACAGTCCGTCTTGCGGTGGGGGGTTAGTTGATCTGCCTCCTCTTCTCCGAAGACATCTGAGAAGTCAGCGTATTGCTCAGGTAGGTCTTCTGGGGTAGCTATGTTGTCCTGGGCTGCTGCCTCTGCCCGTCCCACTGTGGGGTTGATCCTGCCCACCGGAACTGGCGCCCGGTACGCGCTGTTGTCGAATTGGAAGGTGCGGGTCTTCCAGTTAATGCGTGGGTTGTTAGTCGCGAGCCATGGTATTCCCAAGACTACGATGGGCCGCCCTATGTGGGTTACCACAAACAATGTTCGTTCGGTGTGGGTGCCCATTTGTAGGGTGACCGGCTCGGTCTGCATCGTGGCTGGTTTCCCTCCCGCTGTTGAGCCGTCCAGCTGGTGGAATGCCAGCGGCGTGGGGAGGGGGAGGCAAGGTAGGTCGAGCTTGGTGACTATGTCGGGGTGGATCAGGTCCTTGGAGCACCCCGAGTCCACTAGTGCCACGGCCGTGGTGGCTCTGTTGCCAACAGAGAGCCTGATTGCCCCCATTATATGGGGCTTTCGTTGCTCTGTCTATGTGTTTCACGCCCCTGTCCCACCACCTGCCTCGCGGTGCATTTTAAGGCAGGCGGGGAGGAACAGACGGCGAGAAGAACACGAGCGGAGGGCGATGGAGCCGACGCGTCGTGGCCAGGACGGGCGAGCCGCACGGCGAGAAGCGGAGGAGGACTGACCGAGGCCAGAGGCAACGCGGACCCCAGGAGCCACGGACACCCTCCCGGCCCACCCCGAGCCTCAGCTCCAACCCCGTAGGGAGGCGGAGGCGTCCCGGCCACGGGAGGGAGCAACATACCTCCCGAGACCCGCGGAGACCTCCCCGCCCCACATTGCACCCCAGCCACAGGCGTGGAGCTTCAGCCCAATGGCAGCAAGCGTGGTGGAGGACGGAGAGGCAAACCAGCCGATTCACTTCCAAATTGAGGAAGCTGACCAGCGGACGGGAATGCCTGAACCCCACCGGTGGCTCAACCTTGCGGAAACGCCGACAGGTCCGATCACAGCTGTGGCGCGTTGTTGTCCGGTGGGGCTTGGCGAGGCTGAGTTTATGACTCTCAGCTTTATGTCATGCGCTGCCTACCACTGAGTGAAACACAGACACTGATTCAAAGAAGAGCAGGTTCAGGTTTATTTCAGTGTAGTGCTTAATGAGAGAAAAGCTGAGAGTGAAGGGAGCGCGCTGGTGCGGGGTTTAAATAGCCCGCGCCGGTCAGCGCCCCCCCCACTTTGGGTTGTGTCATCCCCCCCCAGTCCTGCATGCTTTCTTGCCAGTAGGTGAAGGGTTGCAGGGCCCCTGCTGGTGCCCCGAGCTTCGCCCATAATCGGTTTCTTTCTCCGGCCGGTGATTGCTGTCAGCTGGGCGATCTCCGTTGCGTTTCGCTGACAGCTTCAGGTGTGCCTCGTGATCCGCCCTGTCTTTGTCTTTCCTTCTTCCTCTTTTGTGTTCTGATGACTGGGTCATCTGGCCGGGGTCATTCCCTTCTCCTCGGGGTCTGTGTCTGTTGTTGTGCGTGCTTTGCTTATCTTAAATCCCTTCCTCTGCTTCCTAGGTATTGTCATGTGTGCCGTTGTGCTGATGCCTTCAGCTCAACGGTACTCATGACACTGGCAAATAGAGGGAGAAAACGTAGAAGCAGTGAAAGACTTTGTATTTCTAGGTGCAATGATTACTGCAGATGCTGACTGCAGTCAGGAAATCAGAAGACATTTAATCCTTGGGAGAAGAGCAATGACAAATCTCAATAAAATAGTTAAGAGCAGAGACATCACACCGACAACAAAGGCCCGCATAGTTAAAGCAATGGTGTTCCCTGTAGTAACATATGGCTGCGAGAGCTGGACCATAAGGAAGGCTGAGAGAAGGAAGATCGATGCTTTTGAAATGTGGTGTTGGAGGAAAATTCTGAGAGTGCCCTGGACTGCAAGAAGATCCAACCAGTCCATCCTCCAGGAAATAAAGCCAGACTGCTCACTTGAGGGAATGATATTAAAGGCAAAACTGGAATACTTTGGCCACATAATGAGAAGACAGGACACCCTGGAGAAGATGCTGATGCTAGGGAGAGTGGAGGGCCAAAGGAAGAGGGGCCGACCAAGGGCAAGGTGGATGGATGATATTCTAGAGGTGACGGACCCGTCCCTGGGGAAGCTGGGGGTGTTGACGACCAACAGGAAGCTCTGGCGTGGGCTGGTCCATGAAGTCATGATGAGTCGGAAACAACTGAATGAATAAACAACAAAAACAACAACAAGGGCATGAGTGACCGTTCAGAGGGAATAATCATATTCCACTGCCCTTTGCTTCCACATTTTTTTTAATACAGGAGATAAGCTTGAACATAACATATCAACATCTCCACTGTAGTCTAATATCATGCCTATCCTTCTTCTATTTGTAGCCTAATGTCATGGCTATCATTCTTAGAGCAATAATCTACTCAGTGAGTGGGACAACCCAACTTCAATGCTCAAGCATGCTAGGTCACACAGTGTGTAACCACTTGTGTTTGGTAAACTCACAACCAGAACAAAAGGGTGATTGTCTCCACCCATTGTTCCTCATTAACAACTAGTATTTGAGGCATTCCACCCTTGACAGCATCAGAGGGTCCAGTCACTGATCACCTCATCCTCTATGCATTCTCAGGTTACCTTTTGAAAACATTTCAGTTGATGACCATTCAATCTGATAGCAGCACATGTCATAGTTGAAAAATGCATTGGAAGAAGTTAAACATGAAAATCTAGTTCAGAGTCATATCAATACCTAATCATCTCAATTTCCTGCAAAGACAAATCTGTTGTCTCAGTTCAGCCTTCAAAGCCTCTTGCACTTGTCTGTTCCTCAAACAGTATATGAATGGGATCAAAAGAGGAGCCAGAACAGTATTCAGAAGAGCCACCATTTTGTTGAAGTCTAATCTGCTGGTGCCTTTTGGCTTGATATACATGAAAATACAACTGCTGTAAATGATGGAGACCACAATCAGGTGAGAAGCACAAGTGGAGAAGGCCTTCTTCCTCCCTGAAGTTGATGGGATGTGCAGAATTGTGGAAATGATTTTGACATAAGACACAATGTTGACAATTAAAGTCCCAGTTAGAGAGAGTGTGGCAATCACAAAATAAATCATTTCTACAAGCCTGGTGTCAGCACATGCTAGTTTGATGAGTGGTCCATTGTCACAAAAGAAATGATTGATGATGTTAGGACCACAAAATGGCATCAGAAATAAAGGAATGGATGGAACTAGAATGAGTGAAAAACCCCCAGCCCAGCAACAAAGGACCAGTAAGGAGCAGATTTGTCCATTCATGATGGTTGAGTAGTGAAGAGGGTTACAGATTGCTATGTATCGATCCACAGACATTGTGGCCAGTAGAAGGAAGACAGTCATGCCATGAACAAAATAAAGAAAGCTCTGTATGAAACAACCAACTAAAGAGATGCTCTTACTGCCAGTGGCTATGTTGGCCAGAGTTTTGGGAATGATGGTACTCGTAAACCCAATCTCCACCCATGCCAAATGTCGGAGGAAGAAATACATTGGGCTATAGAGTTGGGCGTTCAGCAGTGTGATAATAATAATCAGCATGTTTCCAAGTAACGTCAATAGATAAATCCCAAAGAGGAGGAAAAAAAGGCCGACTTCCAGTTGATGGTTGTTAGTCAACCCCAACAGTATGAAATCCCTTATTATGGTCTTATTTGCCATTAGCTCATTCCTAAAAATAGACTGAGAAAAAATTAAGCTCCAGGGCTGCATTTTTCTTTTAGTCACATAGTTCAAATGGGCATCATTTCTGAGTTTCATTCTTTGTCTGAAAATCAAGCAGAAGTTAAAAACAGATGGTTTGTATCAGACCAAGATCCTTCTAATAAGTTATTCTAAGTCCAGTAGGTACTCTAAGTCCAGCTTTGAATAATCTAAGAGGACCTAACAGAGGACCCTCCATGTTTTTACCTGTCCAAAACCATTCATCCTTCTGAACATGTAAAGATCTTTTTCTCCATGATAATTTCCTCATTATTTCACCTTTGCTCAGTCTTCTCCAGACACTTCACTTTAGATGGCTCCACATTCCCTCTCAATACCTTGAGTTAAATCCAATGGTAACTGGCAAATTTAAGGACATCCCCAAAGAGTTTTCACTGATCTCATGGAAGTATTTTAGAACAAAGCAAATTTAGAGTAAGAAGAACTTGAGTTAACCAGGTAGTCCACCCATCTTCTCTGTCTAGCTCTTACAAGGCCGGATACAGTCATTGCATTTTTGCTTTTCCATTTCTCTGAAGCCTTCTCATTTTGCTAAAGAGAAATCCATGAATTTCCTACACATTCCATCTGAACTAAATTGCAGTATCAACTTAAGTGTAAAGGCCAATGAGAATTCACCAGCTTTTCTTCCTTGCAACTGTACTAATTGCCTTTAAAAAAAAACACTGTTCAGTACTGCAAATTCACAATCTTTTATCCCTCCCCCCCCAAAAAGCAGTAATTCCACCCCTCTTGGCAAAGTAGTTGCATTTCACAGCACAGCTAGCTAAATGTGCAACTACACTGTAGTGCAGATTTGAACTGTTGCAAGAACAGTAGAGCAGTAGCATCCTTTGAGAAACTGTGGCTTCTAAGACCCTCTTTTTGGTACTTTTCGAAGAAAACAAGTGCAGATAAAGAGCAGAGGGGGCAGATAAATATGGTTTCTATTCTAGACACAATCAGAAAATCTCCCTCATCCTGTTGCTTCTCTACCCTATGGTCACACCTCCCCCTTGTAGCTGCAAAGCCATGAAAAGTAACAGGAAGATGATGTTCCTAGATTGACACTAATTTTGGGGAGGGCACTCTATGATATCACCTTTATGTTGGCAGCATGAAAGAAAGGTTAGCCTTCTCCTCATCCTCATGTCCTCTTTGGACAACACATCGGAGAAGGAAGATGGGCTCAACCCAGCAGTAACCCAGAGCTGCCTGGGACTAGAACTGATCTCCCTTCTGATTCCAGTGATGGTTGAGTTGCAGCTGTTCTCCTGACACCCTGTTCTTACTCCTGACCCAGATATGCATGTAAGTGCACATAGTGGGTGCATTTGCCCAGGAGAGAAAACTGGAGATGGAAAAAAACCTCATCCTGTTTGACTACGAACTTTTAATGGAAAACTAACTGTATTTTTTTAAACTCTCTCTCTCCTGCCTAGAGAACTTTGTTTCCTGGCTTAAAAGCAATAACATCTATGGGGCTCACCTTTTGCAAGGGGGTGGGGGCGGGGGCGGGGGGGGGAGAGAGAATAATATTTTTTCTTTCTTTCTTAAAGGTTTTCTAAGTGTACTGAAAGTACAGGGGATTTTTTCCAGCTTGCTTTCAGGTCATTTCTCCTTTGGCCAGCTCAGCTTCATTTCAGGTACTTCCAAGTAGTTAGCATGAAGGCAAACTGTCCTGTGAAGAAGGGCACTTGATTTGCATTGATTTCTAAGGATCTGTCAGGGCTCTGGGACTGGATGAACAGTGTAATTCAGCAGGAAAGTTTTTGTTCAGAGGAGCATCTCTGCACAAGCAGCTTCTATAGATGCTCTTCCCTTACATCAATAAATCAGCGAGCCAAACTTCACTATAAATTGGAGAGTGGTGAAAATGCAACAGAAAGACAACGATCCTGCCCCAACTTTCAGCCAGCCAATTTACAGACCTGGACTTCCATAAAGTGTTCTTCTGAAAGAAGGCTGATTAAGAGAGAAAAGCTAGAGATTCAGACTGCCCCTACCATTCACGATCAAAATCTGCATTTCTGAACTGCACCTGGAAATAAACAGGAAAATAATACTGAGGTTTTCACCCCCACAATGTAAGTTCATCAAAGAAATCTAGCCAAAGGGCTTCTTCAGAAGAAATAAGGGTGATTCTAAATAATAAAAAGTGGCATTACACCTAGTCATCATGTGTTGATATGTGGGATAAAGTAGGCATTTATGGTTTGTAAACCATGGTTTATGAAATAGTGTAAAGTGGAACTCTACCAAACATGGATTAATTTAAAAAAGATGATTAAGGCAAACATTATTTGGAAGTAAGTTTTACTGAGTTTTGTAGTGCATTCCCATATAAATCATAGGAACCAGATTTAATTTATTTTGCTTCTAAAGCAGTCCTAAGCATTGCACATTAAAAATCACCTGACTTAATAAACTCCTTTTAAACTCTGCAAACCTTCTTATTTTTATAGAGCAGTATTACAGCTCACCACTCTTGAGAACCACAGGTATGAAAAATTTGCAAAATACTCACCCCTTGCAAGCTACACTAAAAATTATTCATAAAATTTTCATGATCTCTATGTTTTTCAACATCTGATTTCTGCTGATTAAAGCATCCTTCCAGATTATTAGAGTATGTTATGTTTAAAATGGTTACAAATCAGAGGCAAAGCAAAAACTTCCATTTCTGCCCCCTAATTGATTTTTGGGAGGCATAATATTTTCACCACTTGCGATCTAGGTAAAAAGTATTCAAAACATTTGCATGATCATTATGCTATTTTGTCATCTTTTTTTGCCAGAAAAAGTCAGTTTCTAGACTGTTAAACTATGCTGGTTTTGCTCACAAATCAGAGGCAAGGCAAAAGCAGCTGTTAGAATGTTGCCCCTTAATTCAGTTTTTGGAAAGCAGAACGTTCTCCCTTCTCAAGACTTTTGAGATGATGCCTTGCCTTCTTGGCTCACAGATGTACCCCCTGTGCAATTTGGCTTCTTTCTTCTTCCATATCTTTTCTTGCCAATGACCATGGAAGCAACCTCCTATAAGCGATGGACTTGCTACTGGTTTGCAGCATGTGATGCAAGCGGTGTTTGAAATTGGCTTGTGAAGATACCTCAGGGATTTCTCAAGGAGCAAAGAAACGTTTTGTACTAAGTAATACTAATGCTAAATGGTATTAAATTAGCATTAGTATTTGAGAACTATATTTACCTGGATTTAATTGCATATCACACACAGTTATGAAACTGATCAAATTCCTTTCAAACACAAGGCATTTTGCAACCATTTCAAAGGGAGGTACAAATCTGCCTCCATTTCAGTTGTAGGATTATTAACCAAAATACAGTGTGAATTATTTAACTGATTATAAAAAAAAAAAAAAAAAGGCTCAGGTTATATGTCATGTCTCTGATGTGCTTCTTAATCCAACCAGGAGATCCCAAACTTTTTGCATTCTGAGTCATTTCAAGAAGTTCCCTCTTCTTTCAAGCTATTCTGTTTATTGGGATGCACAAGGGGTCAAAATGTCACAACTGCAGGCCATGGGGAGCAAAGAAAAAGAAGGATGGGAGGTCACGAGAGCAAGAAATCTCAAAAGTTGGTTTGAATTTACCAGCAGATTCAAACAAGCCAGGATTTCCATATTGGCAACATTTTCTAGCCCTGGATATTGTGTTTTATGTCATCATTTTACATCTCTCTTACACTCAGGTTCATCACTGAGGATCATTTCCTGGTGTTTTTTCATAACCACAGAGCCCCATTCCCCACTTCTGTTCTTATTCTTGGGATGAAACTGCAAGAACAATCCCCATGCTCAAAATCAATTACTCCCTAAGTAAATAAAAACAAAGCACTTCACTTTAAATGTGTTGTATATGTTCCACGCAGAGGGCCAGTTTATGAAATGGACTCAGGCTGAAGTAATAGTCAGGAGATGGTGGCTGTACATCCCACTTCAGAAGATGAGAAGAGCTCTCAGGCTGCATGAGGTGAACGGTGCATGCATGCTGGGTCGCACAGTGTGAAACCGGATGTGTTGGTAAACTCAACCAGGAGAACAAGGTGATTGGCTCCTTCCATCATTCCTCACTAACAACCAGTATTTCAGGCAGTCTGCCTTTGATAGCAATCAGATGTTACAGTCCCTGATTACCACATCCTCAAGTTTCCTTGTAAAACCATCTCAACTGGTGATCATTACATTTGATAGAAACACATGCCATAGCTTAACAATGCATTTAAGAAGTGAAATCTGAAAATCTACTTTGGTGTCATAACAACAGCAAGTCACCTCAATTTCTTGCAAAACCCAATCCATTGACTCAGTTCAGCCTTCAAAGCATCCTGCACTTGTCTGTTCCTCAAACAGTATATGAATGGGATCAGAAGTGGAGCCACAATGGTATTCAAAAGAGCCATTATTTTGTTGAAATCTAATTTGCTGGTGCCTTTTGGATTTATATACATGAAAATACAACTGCTGTAAGTGATGGAGACCACAGTCAGGTGAGAAGCACAAGTGGAGAAGGTCTTCTTCCTCCCTGTACTTGATGGGATGCGCAGAATTGTTGAAATGATTTTGACATAAGACACAATGTTGACACTTAAGGTCCCAGTTAGACAGAGTGTGGCAATCACAAAATCAATCAGCTCTAGCAGACTGGTGTCAACACATGCTAGTTTGATGAGTGGTCCATTGTCACAAAAGAAATGATTGATGATGTTAGGACCACAAAACGGCATCTGAAATAAAACAATGGATGGAACTAGAATGAGTGAAACCCCCCCAGCCCAGCAACAAAGGACCAATAAGGAGCAGATT
The DNA here is from genome assembly GCF_035149785.1 of Candoia aspera. Taxonomy (NCBI): domain Eukaryota; kingdom Metazoa; phylum Chordata; class Lepidosauria; order Squamata; family Candoiidae; genus Candoia; species Candoia aspera. The sequence continues at coordinate 111,215,523 of NC_086156.1, read as the reverse complement.
TGTCCATTCATGATGGTTGAGTAGTGAAGAGGGTTGCAGATTGCTATGTACCAATCCACAGACATCGCGGCCAGTAGAAGGAACTCAGTGGTGCCAAGAACAAAGTGAAGGGACATTTGTACGAAACAACCAGCTAAAGAGATGCTCTTCCTGCCGGTGGCTATGTTGGCCAGGGTTTTGGGAACGATGGTAGTTGTATACCCAATCTCCACCCATGCCACATGTCGGAGGAAGAAGTACATTGGGCTACAGAGTTGAGCGTTCAACAGTGTGATAATAATAATCAGCTTGTTTCCAATTAATGTCAAAAGATAAATCCCAAACAGAAGAAGAAAAAAGACAGCTGCAAGTTGATGGTTGCTAGTCAACCCCAACAGTATGAATTCCCTCACTGTAGTGCTGTTTACCATTTCGATCATTCCTAAAAGTAGAATGATAAGATAAGAGATTACTCCATGGCTTCATTTTTCTTTCAATCACACATTTCAAATGAGTAGCATTTCACCAGCTGTCATTCTCTGCAGTAAAAGCAATAAGAAATGATGGTTTGAATCAGACCAAGGTACTTCTAGTCATACATCAACAGATGCTAAGAAGTCAGACCCTATTCTCCCCTGTCCAAAAAGATTCATACTTGTAGTCATGCAAATATCTATTTTTGTATGGTTAATGTATCTGATTATTTTATCTTTGCTCAATGCTGTCTTGACATCTCATCTGAAATGGCTCCACATTCCCTTTCCGTTGGAAGAAAATTCATATAGAGCTTTCCCTTTTCTCATAGAAGTTCATAGAATTATGCTAATGTTGAATTCTAAACACATATACTCCAACCACCCTCTCAGGGTACTAGTTATTGGCATGATACAAGTATCGTATTTCTGGGTAAAAAAGCCTTACATTGATTTCATGTCTACTAGAATGGCCAGTGAATATTGAATAGCGTTTTACCTATACAGCTGCGGTAAGTAGCTATTTCTACTAATCATCTCTTTCAAATTGATAAAATTACAAGTTCTGATGAAAATATGTTCCCATCATTGTTTTCAGTGTAGCTGCATTCACACAACATAGCTGGATGGGTCAGCAGCCACGCTGGGTTAAGTTTTATCCTGCTGCAGAAAATGACCAGTCTCAAATGAAAAGGAAGATAGATGATAGATGACGGACGGATGGATGGACGGATGGAGTGCCATCAAGTCATTTTCAACTCCTAGTGACCACATAGATAGTGTTTCTTCATGATGATCTGTCCCTAACCTGGTCCCTCAACTCTTCCAAAGAGGCACTCAACGGAGTCCATCCACCTTGCTTCTGGTCATCCTCTTCTTCTCTTTCCTTCCACCTTTCCCACCATAAGATCCTTCTCCAGACAGCTAAGCCTTCATGGAATCTGTCGCTCCACACAATAGAAAAAGGGTCACTCCTTTGCTTCCTTTCTTCCTTATGGTCCTTCCTTCTTGTTTCTGCAAAGGGATTCAAAGCAAAAGAGGTAATGTTCCCACAGTGACCCCAATTTTTGCAAGGCCACTCTATGCCTCTTGGCATGAGGATGAAGAGGGGAGATGAATTCAACATAAAACTAATCCAGGATAATTTTGGACTAATTAAATCTCTGACTCATAATCCAGATATGTTAATGAAACATGATTCAGAAGTAAGTTCCAATGAGTTCTGAAGGGCATATTCCCATATGAATTATAGAAACGCAACCAAATTTACTTGAGTTTTCTTTCTAAACCAGTCCTAAATATCGCACATTAGAAATACTTTATTTACTCTCCACCAATCTGGAACTCTGCAACCAGTTTCTTGGTTTTAGAGAACAGTATTAAAGCTCAATACTTTTCACCCAAGCATTAAAGCATTCGTAAAATACTCACCATTCACAATTTACATTGAAAACGCTCATACACTTTTCACGAACCCTGTGCTATCTCATCTTCCTTCTGCCAGAAAAACCATCTTCTAGATTATTAGACTAGGTTGAATATGTTGATAAATCAGAAACAGGGGAAAACCATCTATCAAACGTTTGCTCCCTCATTCAAACCCTGGGAAATGTAATATTTGCCATCCAGAATGCCTTTGAGAAGATTTGTGGCTCACGGATGTACCCCGGGCAATGTTGCTGCATGTATACCTTCCATATCTTTTCATGGCAACGAACACACAAGCAACCTCTTATAAGCAATGGAGCTATTTCCTGTTGTGAAGCATATGGTACAAGAGCTTTCAGATATTTGCTTGTGAAGATACCCCAAGGATTTCTCAAGGAGCAACGAAATGTATTGTGTATTGCAGAGAATCTCTATCATGCATTCTCTATCTGTTTGCTCTATTGATCTTGAATCCAAAGACTGAGAGAAATTACTGTGTGCATTTTTTCCCATGTTTTGTGCTTTATATTGGCCCCTCTCATGCAATACACCATATTTTGGTTGCAATGCACCTAGTTTTGTGGTTTTCTTTTGTGTTAACATGTGTGAAATCAACCTCTGTGATTTCTACACCATGATTTATTTTTGGAGCATATTGGGCGAGGTTAGGCAGTTATGACTGTCCAGCCTGAATCCCTTGCCCAAGTGGAAAGTTTAATTCTATTAAAACTGCCCAAGAGAATTGGACACAACCAAGAGTATTTGATTTCTACCATTTTGGTGGGTTTTGCATTTATCCTCCTCCTCCCTCATTCTACCATCTTACATTTTTTTCCAGATTTCTTATGATTCTTTTCCTTCCTGCCTGCCTGCCTGCCTGCCTGCCTTCCATTATTTGGTTGGGATTTGTTTGTTTGTTTGGAAGAACCATCTGAAAAGCAAATTGTCTAAAACTAGGGCTACCACCAACTCATTTGAAAATTATTGATGGAGTTTTTTTTAAAAAAAATATTTAAATTTAGTTACATAATAGGAATGATGGCCCATTAAAATAACATTGCTAGTTTATTATATAGTGAGAATAGTAGAGTACTGCAGTCAAAAGATAAGTGAGGAGATACAGGAAAAGGACTTCAGCAAGGATTGTTACCTTGTCATGGTGCTGGAGCTTGAGCACCTCAATGATACCATGAGCTAAACCATGAAGGGCCACCCAAGACGGGAAGGTCATGACAGAGAGGTCAGACTAAATGCGATCCCTGGGGAAGGTAATGGCAACCCACCACAGTATTCTTGCTGTGAAAACTAAATGGATCAGTACAACCAGAGATATGTCGGTATACCATCGGAAGATGAGACCCCCAGGTCGGAAGATGGTCAAAATGCTACTGGGGAGGAACAGAGGATGAGCTCAACTAGCCCCAGATGTGATGACGCAGCTAGCTCAAAGCCGAAAGGATGGCTAGCAGCCGACGGTGCTGGTGGTGAAGGGCGAATCCGATGTTCTAAGGATCAACACACCATCGGAACCTGGAATGTAAGATCTGTGAGCCAGGGCAAATTGGATGTGGTTATTGGTGAGATGTCAATATTAAAGATAGACATTTTGGGCGTCAGTGAACTGAACTGGACTGGAACGGGCCACTTCACATCAAATGACCACCAGATCTACTACTGTGGACAGGCGGACCCCAGAAGAAATGGAGCAGCCTTCATAATTAATAGTCAAGTGGCTAAAGCAGTGCTTGGATACAATCCAAAAAAGGATAGAATGATCTCAATTCGTATTCAGGGCAACCCATCTAACATCACAGTGATCCAAACATATGCCCCAACCACAGTTGCTGAAGAAGCTGAAGTAGATCAGTTCTATGAGGATCTGCAGCACCTACTGGACAACACGCCTAAAAGAGATGTTGTTTTCATCACAGGAGACTGGAATGCTAAGATGGGCAGTCAGATGACACCTGGAATTACAGGTAAGCATGGCCTGGGAGAACAAAACGAAGCAGGACATAGGCTGATAGAATTTTGCCAAGACAACTCACTCTGCATAACAAACACTCTCTTCCAACAACCTAAGAGACGGCTTTATACATGGACTTCACCAGATGGACAATACCGAAATCAGATTGATTACATCCTTTGCAGCTAAAGGTGGCGGACATCTGTACAGTCGGTAAAAACAAGGCCTGGAGCTGACTGTAGTTCAGATCACGAACTTCTTGCACAATTTAGGATCAGACTAAAGAGATTAGGGAAGACCCACAGATCAGCTAGATATGAGCTCACTAATATTCCTAAGGAATATGCAGTGGAGGTGAAGAATAGATTTAAGGGACTGGACTTAGTAGATAGGGTCCCGGAAGAACTCTGGACAGAAGTTGGCAGCATTGTTCAGGAGGCGGCAACAAAATACATCCCAAAGAAAGAGAAAACCAAGAAGGCAAAATGGCTGTCTGCTGAGACACTAGAAGTAGCCCAAGAAAGAAGGAAAGCAAAAGGAAACAGTGATAGGGGGAGATATGCCCAATTAAATGCAAAATTCCAGAGGTTAGCCAGAAGAGATCGGGAATTATTTTTAAACAAGCAATGCGTGGAAGTGGAAGAAGACAATAGAATAGGAAGGACAAGAGACCTCTTCCAGAAAATTAGAAACATTGGAGGTAAATTCCAGGCCAAAATGGGTATGATCAAAAACAAAGATGGCAAGGACCTAACAGAAGAAGAAGAGACCAAGAAAAGGTGGCAAGAATATACAGAAGACCTGTATATTCTGTATATACACTGACAACAAAGGTCCACATAGTTAAAGCAATGGTTTTCCCCATTGTAACATATGGCTGCGAGAGCTGGACCATAAGGAAGGCTAAGAGAAGGAAGGTAGATGCTTTTGAACTGTGGTGTTGGAGGAAAATCCTGAGAGTGCCTTTGTCATGCGCTGCCTACTGCTGAGTGAAACACAGACACTGATTCAGGGAAGAGCAGGTTCGGGTTTATTTCAGCATAGTGCTAGACTAGAAAAAAGCTGAGAGTGAAGGGAGCGCGCCGGTGCGGGGTTTAAATATCCCGCACCGGTCAGCGCCCCCCCCCTTTGGGTTGCGTCATCCCCCCTTAGTCCTGCATGCTTCCGTGCCGGTAGGTGAAGGGTTGCAGGGCCCCTGCTGGTGCCCCGGGCTTCGCCCATAATCGGTTTCTTTCTCTGGCCGGTGATTGCTGTCAGCTGGGCGATCTCCGTTGCGCTTTGCTGACAGCTTCAGGTGTGCCTCGTGATCTGCCCTGTCTTTGTCTTTCCTTCTTCCTCTTTTGTGTCCTGATGGCTGGGTCATCCGGCCGGGGTCATTCCCTTCTCCTCGGGGTCTGTGTCTGTTGTTGTGCGTGCTTTGCTTATCTTAAGTCCCTTCCTCTGCTTGCTAGGTATTGTCATGTGTGCCGTTGTGCTGATGCCTTCAGCTCAACGGTACTCATGACATACTGCCCCCCGTTCAAATAGTGCCCCCCCCCCGGCATTCCGGTTTTCTCCGGGAGAGCTGTCAATTTATTTATTTTTTTTGAATTTCCTGCCGGAGTGTTTTCGCCCCTCCCCCTGTTCCGCCCTCTACCTCGTGTCCATCTTTTGGGTGTGTTCCGAGTGCGCATGCCTCGACCACACCCTGGGAGTGCGCATGCCCCGGCCACACCCTGCTTGTTCGTGCTCAGTTCATCGTGGGTAGAGGCGTGGCTGGTCGGGTGCTTTTCAGCTCGAGGTAGGAACCTTATCTTTTTGATTTGTGAGTTCGTATTTGTCATCTGTGCATCCTGGGCATTTGCCCCCTGGCAATGCACTTGTGACCAATTGTCTCTCCCTAGTGGGCCCGGGGCGGGGGGAGGGTGAGTCCCGGGGGGGAGGAGGTCTACTCAAGTCGCGGGCTTGGGGGGCCCTTTCCCCTGGGGGTGCGGTGGGTGGGGGGGGAGGCCCGAGGGGGGAAGGGTGTTCAAGGGGCTGGTTTGGCTTGGCGCCCCTTTGGCTTGTCGGGGTACGTCCTGTGGAATGCCCGGGTCAGGTCTGGCGCCTTGACGTGTTGCGCCGCCACCCATTCTTGGTGGGGGAAGTGTTTCCACCTTACTAGATAGTGTAGTGTTCCCCGTTGACGGCGAGAGTCTAGTATTTCTCTTACTTCAAAATGTTGTTGGCCGTTGATCATCACTGGGGAGGGCCGTGGCGTGCTTGGGTGTGTAATGGTTGCCTAATCCCAAATACTCAGTCTCACAAGCTCGGGCTTAAAGATAACTGATTTATTAAAGGAATAGTATGCAAATACAGAGAAAGCTGAGAATGAGCAAAAGCGTGCCAAATACAAACTTAAAAGCATTGCCTGTGAGCAAGTTCCGCCCCCATCCCTCGTCAGTGCGCCCCCCCTCCCAGGTGCTAGGAACCGTTAGACGCGCCTGGGAAAGTAACCTTGAGCAGGAGCGCAAACCCAAACATACATTCCAAACCCTCAAAACAACGGAGGGCGGAGGAATGGAAAAACCCGGGATGGGTGAAGAAACACGGAACAGAAGATGACATGTGAAACGTTACAATGTTAACAGCACATTGAAATGGGTAACATGACAGGGTGCCATCGAGAGGTGGTTGCAGGTTTCAGGAGGCTGGTGTGAAATACCGGGTGGAGTCTCCATAGATTGTGCGGCAGGTCCAGGCATACTGCCACCAGGTTCACTATCTGTGTCACTCGAAGCGGCTCGATATACTTAGGCCCCAGTTTCTTCGAGGGTTGAGGTGATTTCAGGAATTTGGTGGATAGGTAGACCATATCCCCTGCCTGGAACGTCGGTTGCTGGCGCCGGTGCTTGTCGGCCTGTTCTTTGTAGGCCGCCTGCGCTTCCTTCAGCGCTGCCGTGATTATTGGCCACGATTCCATCTTCCGTCTCCAGTCACTAGCGTCCACTTGGGGTCCCGGGGGTTGCGGTAGCTCCGGTATGGGTACGAAGTCGCGCCCAGAGACTACTTCGAACGGGGTTTTCCCCGTGCTCGTGTGGACGGCGTTATTGTATGCGACTTCTGCGAACGGAAGCAGTTTGACCCAGTCATCTTGGTGGTAGTTGGTGTATGAGCATATGAATTGTTCCAGGGTGGCATTGAGGATCTCTGTGGCTCCGTCCGTCTGGGGGTGCCGTGCCGTGGATAGGGCTTGTTGGGTCCCCGTCAGTTTTAGGAAGGCCCACCAGAATTTCGAGGTGAACTGTGTGCCCCTGTCGGTCACCACACGTGCGGGACATCCGTGTAACCTGTACACATGTATCAGGAAGATTTTGGCTAGTTGCTGGGCGGACGGGACCAATGAGCAGGGGATGAAGTGGGCCTGTTTCGAAAAGTAGTCTTTCACCACCCAAATGGTCGTTTTCTTCTGGCTGGGTGGGAGATCTACTATAAAATCCATGGAGATTTCCTCCCATGGGCGGGAGGGCTCCGCCACCGTTTGTAGAAGTCCCGGGGGCTTACCTGGTGCCCGTTTGGCCATGGCGCATGTCGGGCAGGACGCTACATAGGGCTTCACGTCCTGTCTCAGCGCGGGCCACCAGAATTGTCGTCGTGTTAGATGCAGGGTCTTTAGGAACCCGAAGTGTCCCGCTTGCTTGATGTCATGTGATCTGCGCAAGATCGCCTGGCGTTGCGAGTCCGGGACATATATTCTGCCTTCCCCCCATGTTAGGTCCTGTGCCATCGTCACCTTGTCGGGGTTTGCTAGCAGCCAGGGGTCGGTTTTGAGGGCGGCGGTGAGGTCCGCGCGTATACCTCCTGGCAGTTGTGGGTGGCGCCGTCTGGTCGCTGGTTGCCCTGCCGTTGGTTGCGACGTGGGGTTGGGCTGCCTCTGAGCGCCACTCCGGGTGGTCACAGCCATCCCCAGCTGGGAGGCGGATAGGACCGTCCCGATCATATCTGGGGTGGGCTCTTCATCTTGGGGCAGTCGGGAGAGGGCGTCAGCCAGGAAGTTCTTTTTGCCTGGCATGAACTTCAGTTGAAAGTTAAAGTGGCTGAAGAATTGGGCCCATCTGACCTGCTTCGGGCTGAGGCGTCTGGGCGTCTGGAGGGCCTCGAGGTTCCGGTGGTCTGTCCAGACCTCAAATGGTTGGGTGGCTCCTTCCAGTAGATGCCTCCATGTTTCTAGCGCCGATTTTACTGCGAATGCTTCCTTCTCCCACACGTGCCAGCGCCTTTCCGTCTCCGAGAATTTCCTCGACAGGTAGGCGCATGGCTTCAGGATTCCTGTGGGGTCCTTTTGGAGTAGGATGGCCCCTAGGGAGAAGTCTGAGGCGTTGGCTTGGACCACGAACGGCCGTTCTGGGTCCGGGTGCGCGAGAATTGGCTCCGTGGTGAACAGCGCTTTCAGCCTGTTGAATGCTGTTTGACACGCGGGAGTCCAATTTAGTACTGTCCCTGGGTTCTTGGCGCGCCATGTGTCCCCCACTCCTTTAGTTTTGAGGAGGTCTGTTAGGGGGAGGGCTATCTCCACGAACCCCCGTGCGAATGACCTGTAGAAATTCGCGAAGCTGAGGAAGCTTTGGAGTTGGCGCCTGTTACGTGGGCGTTCCCAATTCACCACCGCCTCGACTTTTGCGGGGTCCATTTCTATGCCTTCCCCGGAGATTCGGTACCCCAGGTAGTCTAGGCGTGCTTTATGGAATTCGCACTTTGAGGGTTTGGCATAGAGTTTCGCCCTTTTTAGCTCCTCGAGGACTTGTCTGACTAGGGTTACGTGTTCCTCGTGCATCTGGGTGTAGATGAGGACGTCATCTATGTAGACCAGGACTCCTTTGAACAGGTGTTCATGCAGTACCTCATTGATGAGCTGCATGAACACTCCCGGGGCCCCTGCTAGTCCGAATGGCAGCACTTTGTACTGAAAGGCGCCTAGGGGGCAGTTGAACGCGGTTTTCCATTCGTCCCCCTCCCTGATTCGGATTCGGTAGTACGCCTCGCGAAGGTCCAGCTTGGAGAATACTCTACCCGTGGACAGGTGGGCGAGCATGTCTTTCACGAGGGGTAGGGGGTATTTATTGGATAGGGACGCTGCGTTGAGGCCCCGGTAGTCGGTGCAGAGCCGTAGGGTGCCATCTTTTTTCTCCCGGAATAAGACGGGCGCTCCGACCGGTGAGCATGCCGGCTCTATGAAACCCCTATCCAGGTTTTTATCGATGAACTCCCAGAGGGTTGTCATCTCCTTCGGGGTCATCGAGTAAATCTTCAGCCTGGGTAAGGGGACATCGGGAAGCAGGTCAATCCTACAGTCCGTCTTGCGGTGGGGGGGTAGTTGGTCTGCCTCCGCTTCTCCGAAGACCTCTGAGAAGTCAGCGTATTGTTCAGGTAGGTCTTCTGGGGTAGCTATGTTGTCCTGGGCTGCCACCTCTGCCCGTCCCACTGTGGGGTTGATCCTGCCCACCGGAACTGGCGCCCGGTACGCGCCGTCATCGAATTGGAAGGTGCGAGTCTTCCAGTTAATGCGTGGGTTGTTAGTCGCGAGCCATGGTATTCCCAAGACTACGATGGGCCGCCCTATGTGGGTTACTACAAACGAAGTTCGTTTGGTGTGGGTGCCCATTTGTAGGGTGACCGGATCGGTCTGCATCGTGGCTGGTTTCCCTCCCGCTGTTGAGCCGTCCAGCTGGTGGAATGCCAGCGGCGTGGGGAGGGGGAGGCAAGGTAGGTCGAGCTTGGCAACTATGTCGGGGTGGATCAGGTTCTTGGAGCACCCCGAGTCCACTAGTGCCGTGACCATGGTGGCTCTGTTGCCAACGGAGAGCCTGATTGCCCGCATTATTATAGGGCTTTCGTCGCTCTGTCTATGTGTTTCGCGCCCCTGTCCCACCACCTGCCTCGCGGCGCGTTTTAAGGCAGGCGGGGAGCATTTCCCGCCGGCTGGTCTGGGCCTTCGGCGTCCTCCCCCCCCCCCCAAGTAAGCGTCCCAGCCTTCGTCCGGTGTCGCTGTGGCTCCGGTCATCCGGCGGTGGGGGGGCGGCGGTGGGTTGGTTGGTTTGAGCGTCGGTTTCAGTGCGGGTTTGGGAGCGCTAGCTAGTGTTCGTTTGGAGAAGCAAGCTGCCATTTTGTGCCCCATTTTTCCGCACCTCCCGCAGGGCCCGTGAGTAAACTTCTTCTTGTGATATGTGGGACTGGCCGGCCCCAAGTTTGGCGCGGGTACCTTTGGGCTGGTGTTTGTTTTGTCCTCTGTCGTCGCCATTAGGAAAGTGCGGTGCGCGTGTTCCGCTCTCCCCGCGAGGTGGATCCAGCCTTACCGGGTCGTCCCGGTAGAGTGCCCATTGGAGTACCTCGCGGTTGAGGCCCCTTTTGAACATTTCTAGCAGGGTGGTCTCGGACCAGTCGTTGATCTTCCCTGCGAGGGCTTTAAATCCGAGGGCGTAGTCCGGGACAGTTCGTGCGCCCTGTTTGAGGCCTTGGAGCGCGCTTTTAACCCTCTCCTTGGCTAGCGGGTCCTCAAAGTAGTGCTTCATCTCAGCGATGAAAGCGTGGAAGTCAGAGAGGGCGGGGGAGTTGGACTCGTACATTTGGACGTACCAGTCCGCCGCCCTGTCTTGTAGTTTGATTGCCATGGCTGCGATCTTGTCCGCTTCTGAGTTAAAGAAGTGTCCGTGCCGCCCCATGAACTCCCTGGCGTTTGTGACGAAAAACGACAGTTTCGCGGGATTCCCGTCGAAGAAAATGGGGAAGTCCTTTGGGGCCCGGGTGTTCGGTGAGTCCCCTCTTCTCGCTTCCCGACCCATGGCTTCGTCCACCTGGGGCGCTTGCTGGTTAGCATTTGGCCTATGGGGGTGCCAAGGCCCGCTCGGGGTTTGGATCGGGGTGTGTACCTGCACGGGAACGTGGTTGTGAGGCATGGGGGACATCAGAGACTGCAGCATGGTCCCAAGGTCCCTTAGTTGGGCCTCCATGGCCGCGGGTCTGGCTTGAGTTTCTCAGTCCGAGATCCGCACCGCAGATGTGGTCGGATCTGTCGGCGTTTCTATACGGTTGGGCCACCGGTGGGGTTCAGGCATTCCTTTCCGCTGGTCAGCTTCCTTGATTTGGAAGTGAATCGGCTGGTTTGCCTCTCCATCCTCCGCCGCGCTTGCTGCAGTTGGGCTGAAGCTCCACGCCTGTGGCTGGGGTGCGATGTGGGGCGGGGAGGTTTCCGTGGGTCTCGGGAGGTATGTTGCTCCCTCCCGTGGCCGAGACGCCTCCGCCTCCCTCCGGGGTTGGAGCTGAGGCTCGGGGTGGGCTGGGAGGGTGTCCGTGGCTCCTGGGGTCCACGTTGCCTCTGGCCTCGGTCAGTCCTCCTCCGCTCCTCGCCGTGCGGCTCGCCTGTCCTGGCCACGACACATCAGCTTCATCGCCCTCCGCTCGTGTTCTTCTCGCCGTCTGTTCCTCCCGCGGCTCGTTGTTGTCCGGTGGGGCTTGGCGAGGCTGAGTTTATGACTCTCAGCTTTATGTCATGCGCTTCCTACCGCTGAATGAAACACAGACACTGATTCAGGGAAGAGCAGGTTCGGGTTTATTTCAGCGTAGTGCTAGACTAGAAAAAAGCTGAGAGTGAAGGGAGCGCGCCGGTGCGGGGTTTAAATATCCCGCGCTGGTCAGCACCCCCCCCTTTGGGTTGCGTCATCCCCCCTTAGTCCTGCATGCTTCCGTGCCGGTAGGTGAAGGGTTGCAGGGCCCCTGCTGGTGCCCCGGGCTTCGCCCATAATCGGTTTCTTTCTCCAGCCGGTGATTGCTGTCAGCTGGGCGATCTCCGTTGCGCTTTGCTGACAGCTTCAGGTGTGCCTCATGATCCGCCCTGTCTTTGTCTTTCCTTCTTCCTCTTTTGTGTCCTGATGGCTGGGTCATCTGGCCGGGGTCATTCCCTTCTCCTCGGGGTCAGTGTCTGTTGTTGTGCGTGCTTTGCTTATCTTAAGTCCCTTCCTCTGCTTGCTAGGTATTGTCATGTGTGCCGTTGTGCTGATGCCTTCAGCTCAACAGTACTCATGACAGCCTTGGACTGCAAGAAGATCAAACCAGTCCATCCTCCAGGAAATAAAGCCAGACTGCTCTCTTGAGGGAATGATATTAAAGGCCAAACTGAAATACTTTGGCCACATAATGAGAAGACAGGACACCCTGGAGAAGATGCTGATGCTAGGGAGAGTGGAGGGCAAAAGGAAGAGGGGCCGACCAAGGGCAGGATGGATGGATGATATTTTAGAGGTGATGGACCCGTCCCTGGGGGAGCTGGGGGTGTTGACAACTGACAGGAAGCTCTGGCGTGGGCTGGTCCATGAAGTCACGAAGAGTCGGAAGTGACTGAACGAATAAACAACAAACACAGGAAATGGAGAATCTGCAGCCACTGGTTGTGGGTGATTTTTTTAAAATTATTAATTTTCATTGTTGAAGTATTTTATACAGTACTAAAAGCACTATAAATTTAAGAAAAAGAAAAAGTAAAAAACAATAGTGAAAAGATGAAAGGAAAGGAAAGGAAAGGAAAGGAAAGGAAAGGAAAGGAGAAGGAGAAGGAGAAGGAGAAGGAGAAGGAGAAGGAGAAGGAGAAGGAAGCAGCTTCTGATCTTTACAGCAGTTACAACTAAATTTATTGTCTATCCTCCCTCTGATGTGGGTGAAATTCTTTTTCAACATTAAGAAGAGTTGATTTGCTTCCTTTGAATGTTAGAGATGGACAACCAACAAGAAAAGAGAGTCACTTGGAGAACTGTTAAACTGATATTACAGACAACATCAGAAACAAAGATGTGCATCTATTGGAAAGAAGAGGAAACAGTTCTTAGACAAAGGGAACAGTAAAGAAGAGGAAAGACAAGAGAGCTCTTTCAAACAGTGCCCTGTTTGCTTCTTTTCTATTTTTTTTTCAGAACAACCGCAAAATACCCATGTCCATGATGGTTTCCTATATGTTCCTTCTGCTGTAATTCCCATCGTAATGAAAGAGGAAAACAGCTCCAAGTATCTCATAAATGCTCCCATTCTTTCCAGCTATGATATTTATCAGAATGCCAGAGATTGTCTTGCATTCAGAACTGCAAACTATAGTAAGCAAGCTAAAGGAAAGAAGAGAGGTCCAACTCACCACCTTTCTCCAATATGTCAAAAACAACCTTGGACAAATCATAGGTAGGTCTTGGGAAATAATATGCCATGATCAAAAAGCAAGAAATCACACAAGTTGGTTTGAACTAGTCAGTGAATTCAAACTAGACAGGATTGGTGGCATTTCCTACTGCTTTATTCCTTCAGATTCAGTTTCAACATTTAGGATCATTTCCTGGTTATTTCTTGTGACCATAGAGTTCCACGCTCCAATTCTATTCTTCTTGCTTGGGATGAAATTGTAAGAACAATCCCCATATTCATCGCAACTGACCCCATAGCTAAAGAAAAAGAAAGGGCTTTATTGTACAGGGTTACAATTTGGCACAAATGGGACCAGTTTATGATATATGTAAAGGTAGAAGAAATATTCAGTAGAAAAAAATACCACTTCAAGAATCAGATCAATGGTTCTGTGTTCCACTTCAGGAGATGAGAATAGCTCTAAAGATGCTTTAGGTGAAGACTCATTGAATCATGCATGCTGGGTCACACCGTGTGCAGCAAAATGTATTTGGTAAACTCACAACCAGGACAGGAGGGTGATTGTCTCCTTCTATTGTGCCTCACTTGCAGCCAGTATTTCAAGAATTCTGCCTTTGATGTCAATTGGACACTTCCATCACTGATCATCCAATTCTCTATGTATTCTTAAGTTCCCTTTTAAAATCATTTCAGTTGGCGATGATTACATCTGAGAGCAGCAGATGCCATAGCTTCACAATGCAGTGTAAGAAGTTTAACCTCAACATCTACTTCAGAGTCATGGCAATAGCAAATTATCTCAATGTCTTGCAAAACCCAATCCGTTGTCTCAGTTCAGCGCTCAAAGCATCCTGCACCTGTCTGTTCCTCAAAAAGTATATAAATGGAGGATATAGACAGAGATGGCTCCCCATGCCCTTTGGGTTCTGCTCTCAGCCAAATCCCATGGTAACCAAAAGACGTAAGAATATTCACACAGAGGTTTCACTTATCTGAAGGACATTCACAGAATCATGAATAAAGGCTTATGAATATGGGACAGCCTTCCAGCCATACAAATGTGGTAAGCAGCTATTGTTGCTAATCATGTCTTTCAAGCTGATAATGTTCTAAGAACTGAAGAAAAGATGATCTATCATTGTTCTCAATTTAGCGGCATTTGCTTAACGCAGCCTTAAATAATGCTGGCTACAGACCAGCAAGTGGATAGGTATTTTTCCCCTCCTTCTCTCCTAGCAAGCAATAGGAAGACATTTCTACAGTCACAGCTCTGGCCTGTGAGGGTGATGGAAGGTTGAAGCGTCTCTTGCATCCACCTATTAAGGTTTCAACCCCACCCAGATTCAAAATATACCCCATGTTTTATCTTTGGAGCCCTTGTATTTCCAATACAAAATTGAGTCAATATACAAGATCAATTTTCCTATGTTTCTCATTGAGAAAAAAATAATAATAATAAGCATGTCAAGTCACAAAAGTCTTCACGTAGTCTTTTTAGTAAAACAAAACAATTCTGAATAATGGGTGGAAAACTCCTCCCTCCCTCTCAAGGACATATATAACGTTTCTAACTCTTCATGTTTGAAAACCCTACGCATTGGATCAGGAACCAACTTTGTGAAGCATTTTACAGGCACTGAATGTGTGGATAGGATGACCACCTTCATATGGAATCCAAAACCTGTGCATATATAAAAATGCAGACAAATTGCCATACCTAAAAATGGAAATCCAATTTCATATATGCTATACACACAAAAACTTTTGGGCAACCCTAGGCACAAAGATGAAAGTTGCTAAATGCAGATGGATCCAACTGGTGCTTTTCCTCTCAGTGTGGAAATGACTTCCTCAGACAGTCCTTGAAGACCTCCTTGACTTTCTCATTTCTCAGAGTATAAATAAAAGGATTCAAGAATGGGGTAATAACTGCAGTGAGAACTGCAACTGCTTTTTGGACACCTCGTGAGCGTCCTTTGCTGGGTAAAGCATACATGAAGATTGAACTGCCATAGAAAATACTAGCTACTGTAATGTGAGAAGCACAGGTGGAAAAGGTTTTCTTTTGACCTTTGGCGGAGCGCATCTGTAGGATGGTGGAAATAATATAGAGGTATGAGACCCCATTGACAGATAAGGAGCTGAGCATCACCACTGAAGAGAGAACTGTCTCGAAGACCAAGAGGAAATGCACATTCTTGCTGCAAGAAAGCTTTATAATTGGGGCGTAATCACAGAAAAAATGGTCAATGAGATTAGAGCCACAGAAGGAGAGGTGGAAAAGGAAGGGCATTGGAATGAAAAGAAGAAGGAATCCCCCACTCCAGCATCCCAGGACCAAGAAGATGCAGAGGCGTTTGCTCATGATGATGGCATAGTGGAGAGGGTAGCAGATGGCAACATAGCGATCGAATGCCATCACCGCAATAAGATTGCTCTCACAGGCACCGAAGGAGAAGTAGAAATAGCACTGGGCAATACATCCCAGAAAGGAAATCGCTTTGTTCAAAGAAATCAGGCCTACTAGCATCTTTGGGATGATGGTCAAGACAAAGAGGGTCTCCACAAGAGAGAAGTTGCAGAGGAAGAAGTACATGGGGGTTTGGAGACGCTGATCAACGCACACCAGTGCAATGATGGTGATGTTCCCAGTTAGCGTGAGCAGAAAAACCATCAGGAACACCCCCAAAAGGAAACATTCCAAGGACTTAGAAAGTTGGAAGCCAACTAAGATGAACTCAGTCACCTCCCGGGTGATGTTGGGAGACCTCAGTGCCATGGCCAGCGTGAGTCTGAAGGGTCTTGCAGCATGAATTCCTATAATTTCAGCAACCCCCCTATGGAAAGATCAGAACAGATTGTCAGAAGGCAAGATCCTTTCAGCATTTAAGCTTGTAACTGGCCACATTTAGAACATGAAGGACATCAACTTCTGTGCAGTTTTCAGCCCATGTCTTGACTATTTTTTCCATATGATCACAGTTCCCAGTAAATTATATTGTTTTTTTTAAAAAAACAGTCCAAAAATGCATAGCTGATGTATCATTTTTCCCCCATATTTTCCCCCAAAGAACTATTTTCTTAGGAAATCTACATAACCGGCATATTCCTTCTTTTCTTCAGTAATTGTCCTTACGTTTCGATACAACAGATTCCTCTCATGGTTTCAAAATTCAACTTCCCGAAATATATGCTGATTTTATACACTGTTTCAGAGGTACACTCTTTTTTATCTATTTACCTAGCTGAAAGTGTTGATGGCAGTAGACTTCATTCATTTTTACTGTTTCTGTCCACATTTTCAGCCACCTGCGTTTTGGTGATCTTAGTGAAATATCAAGAATATAGAGAAAAATTAAATACATGTGCTGTTTGGTTGCTGGCTGGCTGTTTTGGCACCCGCTGATCTTCTAGCTGGATACCCTGCCTTTATCGTCTTTACAGAATGAAAACTGAAGCTTGGTTTATATTAATATAGCCAAGGAGTAAGTAGGCTGAATGTTGTTTTAATTGCATCCTTGAGGAACAATTGTCCATTGTGTAGGAAACATTCTGATGATTGCATGCCCTCTACTGATTTCTGCTAGAAAGGCTGTCTGCAGTATTACATATTTCAGAAAGAAGCCTTCAGTAGACCAGCGAGTGTGAGCTCTTGGCTGACCATGTCTGGGGTCTGAAGTGAAGTAGGGTCAGACTTGATAATCTGTTGGGGAACAACCAGGGAATCCCCAAAGTTGGAGTCAAAAATACATTCTGCAAAAAGTAATGCTATTCCACTTCTGGAATGGTGCTGAGACCCTACGTGAAGTCAGGAGGGGCACCTGATCACAAGAATGTCTCCTACATGATGGACAAGTATTCCTAAGGAATGCTGTTAAAGTCAGTTCAGCCTACCTAATCTTTTGATATCTCAGTATAAACCAAGCACAGTTCAGCTTTCATTTTGTAAAAGAATGAAGGCAAGATATCAAACCAATTCAGTGAACCAATGCAAACTATGGTTTCATATATTAAAATTGTGAGAAGATCTACTTTGGGCCAAAATGCTTCTTTGGCCATATGAAGTTATGAATGCAGCCTAAATGTCTACCACCACATACTAAAACATGAAACTGAACAAAAAGCAGTTTATTGTATTCTTAGTACTGGCTGCTAGATCAATAAAAGCTCAGAAATGGGATGTTTTAAATAACCTTTTATTAAACAATTGGTGTGCCAAGTTATCATCTATTTCTCTTATGAAAAAAGCTATTGATTAAATTCAAATACTGTGTTCTCAGAGGGAGAATTACATCTTTATCAGTCTGGAAGGATTATTACATTTATGCTAATAATAATTATACTTTTGATATATAAGATATAGATATAATTATATAATTTTATATATGTATACATGTATATACATATATATCAAAAAGTATATTTATATTGTTTCTTTCTTTGTTATAGAATATCAGAATGATTTTTGATTTTAAAAAAATTGATTTATTTACAGTTGTGCCCTTTCTAGGCCACTATTTTTCTTTCTCCTCTTTACCATTCCTCCTAATTTAAGAGGACATTTTGGGGGGCTTCCTGGAAGGGTTTGTCTTCTAATGTTATCATGGATTTTAGCATTCTTATTCAATTGACCCTCTTTGTGTATTTGTGTTTGTGTGTGTGTCTGTGTCTGTGTGTGTCTGTGTGTTTTATTACTCCTGTGAAGCTGAACATAATATCAACCGCAAGCTAGGAAAATCAGGCCTAATGTCATTAAAGCTGGATGCCACCAGAATGAATAAATTTATTTATAAACTTTACTCCCTGGAAAACCGATTAACACATTGATATGTCTCCAAGGAAGTATCTTAACTTAGACTTTTTAAATGCCAATTTATTTAACTGATAGTGACATTGCTGCATTGGAATTAATCATCTACTAAGTTCATTTTATGACAAAGTGTGAGAAGGACGGAGAAAAAAAATAATCCTGCATGTAGGCTCAGCCATCAGAATGACAGTCTGAACAGTACTGAATTGGAAGTTCCCATATGAGATCTTCCTGCAGAAAGTCTGGGATGTGGAAGTGAAAATAGGATCCACCGACTTCCCTTCTTCTGCCAGCTGCAAGCCAGACTTCTCATTAATGGCACTGCTAATTCCCAGAGTTCCATTTTTTAGGCCACCATTTTCTCCCAATTCACTTATTCCTTACAAGAAGGACTCTTGAGGTGCTTCCAGATAAAACATTTATCATGCAACTGCCTATGTATGAATCAGAGAAAGCAACAGGAAGCCTCTCTCCTAGATGGCTGCTAGGGCACTTGTCAACAGTATAAGCAGAGGAACCTCATGTTCCATCATGGTACAGAAACCTATAACTTCCAGTATGTTACTTAAAGTAGCACTGATGATGAGGAACATTCATAGAGTTTTAACCATTATGCTTTAATGGTTTGAGGGCCAATGGATTGAATTGGATTGGATTGGATTGGATTGAAAGAAATGATTTAAAATTTCAGTCCCAGAGGCCCAGGTTGGTTCTTCCTTCCAGAAGACATAGGCTTCAGTAAGAGAACATGTAATTCATAGCCATATGATGCTTGGACTAAGGTTCTAGGTGCAGGTTCCATTCTCCCTGTCAATCCACAAGGAATGACAACCGACCTGGGAGATTCCAAGGAGAAGGATGCAAAACTCCATTGATGTAAGAGAGCGCAGAGGGGAGGGCTCATTTCCACAGCAATGGCACCCAAGAGGTTTGATCTTATTATTGCAAGCTCTACATGTCTTAAAAGAATGACGTTTATATTAAGTGTCTTTTACTTGTACCAACAGAGACACTGAAATCCACTTGTGGAAAGTTAAAACTGTTGCTGCATGGTTTTTCTGCCCAGTCTCAGTTTTCCCTTGGTGCCATTTCCATACTCTTTTGAGTGCTACATATTCTGCTGAACATACAGCATATTTCTTCTATTTAAAGGTATTCATGCTACAGTTTTAATAGTAAGAGAGGGTATTTGACCGTGCAATATGAAAATAAATAATTTGAGAGAATAACACAGAACAGCAGCCATGCCATCTTCCTTCCTTCCTGCCCTCCTTCCTTCTCAACAGACATCCTTGTTTTGTTTAAAAAATACAGCTGTGTTTAGTGCCTGAGAAGCAATGATCCAACTGATCTGTCTTCTTTTGCAGAGTCACATTCTGAAGGAATGTTGACCATCAGTTCTCCATTGCTGCTCTTTGGGAGAAGTCATTTCAATGCTGGTGTGTTTCTATGAGAAGAAGCATGTTGAAGGACGACCAACTGCCTGGCTTTCAGGAGGCCGTTTCTGGAGTCCTATTGTGAAAAGGCTTCAGATTTGGACTGGGGACTTGGGAGGAGAAGCTAGAATTTTTTCTAATTGCAACAGTCTGCAGTAGGTTGTTTCTCTGCTTGATCCTTCTGCACCAGAAAATTCACAATGGGATCCAGGAATCCGAATGGCACGGTACAAGTGACAGAGTTCATCTTAATTGGATTCCAACTTCCTAGGCCCATAGCACTCTTCCTTTTTTCAGTGTTTCTAGTTGTATTTTTCTTAACCTTGGCTGGGAACCTCATGATCATCACCCTGGTGAGCATGGACCAACGCCTCCAAACCACCATGTACTTCTTCCTCTGTAATCTCTCTTTTTTGGAGATCTTCTTTGTCCTGATGGTCATTCCCAAGATGCTGGTGAACCTGGTTTCCTTGAACAAATCTATCTCTTTCTTAGCCTGCATGATTCAGTGCTATTCTTATTTTTTCCTTGGTGCCTGTGAAATCATCCTGATTGCCGTGATGGCCTTTGATCGCTACATTGCAATCTGTCATCCACTGCGCTACACCATCATCATGAACGGCCGTGTCTGTGTGAATTTGATACTGGGTTGCTGAATTGGTGCTTTCATGAATAATTTGGGGCCCATGATTCTCCTGAGCCAACTGTCCTTCTGCGGCTCTAATGTCATTGATCACTTCTTCTGTGACTATGCTCCAGTGATAAAGCTTTCTTGCAATGATGTAGAGATCCTCCTGGCTCTTGAGGCTATCCTCTCTGCACTGGTGTTACTCAGTTCCTTGTGTGTAACTGTTGTCTCTTACCTCTACATAATTGTCACTGTCTTGAGTATGCAGGCCAGGGGCAGCCGTAGGAAGACATTTTCAACCTGTGCCTCTCATCTCACAGTGGCCTCCATCTTCTATGGCAGTTCCATCTTCATGTACTCTTTGCCCAGCAAGGGTCGGTCTCGGGATGTCCAGAAAGCAGCAGCAGTTCTTACTGCAGTGGTTACCCCATTACTGAACCCTTTTATTTACACTCTGAGGAACGAGAAGATCAAAGATGCTTTCCGAGATGGTTTGCGGAGGCAGAAATGTATCTTGTGAGAAGGAAACCATTGGAAGCACTGAGCCATCCTTGGCTGATCTGGGCTGACCTCAAACAAATCTAAATAGGGTTGGATTTTGTTGATACGTGGATGAGAGAACCACCACCTACTGCTCTAGGCTAGATTGGGATCTCAAAAATACATCCCAGAAGAAGACAATCAAAACCTACTTCTGTGCTGTTGCCAAGGGAACTGCATGGGCATGACATAAGTATACCAGAAGTTAAATTTTGTGCAAGGAGGCTTTTATGAAGTTGATGAATTATCCAAGGCTGGGAAGGATGTATGTACGCATTTGCATTGTGAACCTGATGCATTTCTTTTTTATCCTTAATCCTGATCCTGACTGAGGACTGGCACTGCAAATCTCCTCTGTTGCTTCTGGAATTCTTGCTGACTGCTCCTTGCATGTCAGCATCTCTGGTTTTATCCTTTACCTCCTTGCCTTTTATTTCCCTTGGCTTTTATCATACTCTGCATGTCCCTATTAGAGGAATGTATCTGGTGATTTAGTTTCAAATGTATATGAAATATGCAAGGAAAGAAATTGTTTTCACCCAGGTGATGTGAGACTGTCACATCACTCATTTGAAAAATGCCCTTTTTTGTCACAGTATCAATGCTGGTTAACAAAATTGGTCATCACTGGGATCAAAAGGGAGATCAGTTCTAGTCCCAAGCAGCCCTGGGTTACTGCTGGGTTGAAGCAAACTTCCTTCTTGAGGTGTTGTCCAAAGAGGACACGGGGGTGAGGAGAAAGTTAACTTCTTCTTTATAATGCCAACATAGAGATTATGTCATGGAGTGGCCTGCCAAAACTAGGGTCACTCTAGGAACATCATCTTCCTGTTACATTCCATGCTTTTGCAGCTGCAGGGGCAGGTGGGACCATAGAGTAGAGAAGCAACAGGATGAGAGATGCTTTCCAATCGTGTCTGGAATGGAAAGCATCTTAATCTGTCCCCTCAGCTCTTTTTCTGCACTGTTTCATTCAAGAAGTACCAAAAACAATTACTAGAATCCCTAGTGTGTCAGAGGAAGCTGTCCAAGGATGCTACTTTTCAGTGACAAAGAGAGTCTGGATTCTTTGCTGTTCTTGAAGCAGGGTAGGTCTGCATTCCAGGGTAGCTTCACATTTGGCTAGCTGTGCTGGGTGAAGGCAACTACTTGGTTAACCATGGTGGAATTACTATTTTTTGTTTTTGTTTTTTGAGGAGGGATAAAAGATTGTGAATTCGCAGTACCAAATTGTTTTTTTTGTTTTTTGTTTTTTTTAAAAAACGTTAGCACGGTTACAAGGGAGGAATGCTGGTGAATTCTTGGTAAATTTCAATAGATATTGACATTTAATTCAAATGGAATGTGTAGGAAATTCATGGATTTCTGTTTAGCAAAACGAAAACGTTTCAGGAAAACGGAAAAGCAAAAATGCTGCAACTACACAGAGACGTTGGCTGGACTGCATGGCTTCCAAAACATCTTCTTACTCTAAATTTGGTCTGTCCTATAGAGTTTCCATGAGACCACTGAAAATTCTTTAGTAATGTCCTTAAATCTGTCAGTTAACACTGGATTTATCTAAAGGTATTGAATGGGAATGTGGAGCCATCTCCGGTGGAGTATCTGGAGAATACTGACCAAAGGTGAGACAACCAGACAATCATTATACAGAAAAAGATATTTGCATATTCACAATGATGAATGGTTTTGGACAGGCAGAAGTCTCTCTTAGCTCCTCCTGGATTAACCACAGCTGGAATTAGAGTTCATACAAGAATTACCCTACTTAGGTAATAGAATAGCTTTAGAATAGTATTAGAAGTATCTTGGTCTGATTCAAACCACCAAGTTTCAAATTCTGTTTGATTTTAGTACTAAGAATGAAAACTGAAAAGCCCTGGAGATTAATTTTCTTTTCACTCTAATTTTAGGAATGAGCTAGTGGCAAATAGGACCATGATAAGGGAATTCATACTGTTGGGGTTGACTGACAACCATCAATTTGAAGTTGGCCTTTTTCTCCTCCTCTTTGGGATTTATCTTTTGATCAGCATGTTTTAATAGGAAACATACTGATTATTATTATCACACTGCTGAACACCCAACTCTATAGCCCAATGTACTTCTTCCTCTGACATTTGGCATGGGTGGAGATTGGGTTTACGAGTACCATCATTCCCAAAACCCTGGCCAACATAGCCACTGGCAGTAAGAGCATCTCTTTAGCTGGTTGTTTCATACAGATGTCCCTTCACTTTGTTCTTGGCACCACTGAGTTTGTTCTACTGGCTGCAATGTCTGTCGATCGATACATAGCAATCTGTAACCTTCTTCACTACTCAACCATCATGAATGGACAAATCTGCTCCTTACTGGTACTTTGTTGCTGGGCTGGGGGGTTATCACTCATTCTAGTTCCATCCATTCCTTTATTTCTGATGCCATTTTGTGGTCCTAACATCATCAATCACTTCTTTAGTGACAATGGACCACTCATCAAACTACCATGTGTTGACACCAGGCTTGTAGAAATGATTTATTTTGTGATTGCCACACTCTGTCTAATTGGGACTTTAATTGTCAACATTGTGTCTTATGTCAAAATCATTCCCACCATGCTGCGCATCCCATCAACTTCAGGGAGGAAGAAGACCTTCTCCACTTGTGCTTCTCACCTGACTGTGGTCTCCATCGGTTACAGCAGTTGTATTTTCATGTATATAAAACCAAAAGATACCAGTGGTGTAGACTTCAGCAAAATGGTGGCTCTTCTGAATACTGTTCTGGCTCCTCTTCTGGTCCCACTCATTTACTGTTTGAGGAACAGACGGGTGCAGGATGCTTTGTTTGTTGAACTGCGACAGGGGATTGGGTTTTGCAAGACATTAAGTTGCTGTTGATATGACACTGAAGTAGATTTTCAGTTTTACTTTTTATATGCATTTTTAAGCTATGGTATGTGCTGCTATCAGATGTACTGATTATCAACTGAGATGGTTTTATAAGGCGACTTGAGGATGTGGTAATCAGGGACTGAAACTTCTGATTGATATCAGAGGCAGAATGCCTGAAACACTGGTTGCTAGTGAGGAACAATGGAAGGAGACAATCACCCTCCTGTCCTGGTTGTGAGTTTAGCTAATAAATCTAGGTGCACACTGTGTGACTCAGCATGCATGCGCCCTTCGCCTCACGCAGCCCCAGAGCTCTTCTCATTTTCTGAAGTGGGGCATCCAGCCACCATCTCCAAACTATTTCTTCTGCCTCAGGTTTTTTTTTTTTTTAATATACATATATATATATATAAACTGGCTCTTTGTGTGGAACATGTACAACACAATGCAATAAAGTGCTTTTTTTATTTACTTAAAGTGTCAATTATAGTGAATATGGGGATTGTTCTTGAAGTTTTATCCCAAGCATACAAACAGTAGTGGGGAGGATGCTCTGTGGTTAACGAAAATGACCAGGAAATGATCCTCAGTTATGAACCTGAATATAATTCAAGATGAAGGCATAAAGCAACATATACAGGGCTAGAAAATGTTGCCCATGTGCAAATTCTGGCTAGTTTGAACTTTCTGGTTAATTCAAACCAACCTGTGAGATTTCTTGCTTTTTAATCATGGCATCTCATGATCTCCCTCTCTTCTTTCACTTGGCTCATTATGGTTTGCAGTTGTCACTTTTAGACCCCTTTTGGTATCCTAGTGGGACGCGGTGGCGCTGCGGGTTAAACCGCTGAGCTGCTGAGCTTGCTGATTGGAAGGTCGGCGGTTTGAATCTGCATGACGGGGTGAGCTCCCGTTGCTCGTCCCACCTCCTGCCAACCTAGCAGTTCGAAAACATGCACATGTGAGTAGATTAATAGGTACCGCTTCAGCGGGCAGGTAACGGCGTTCCATGTAGTCATGCCGGCCACATGACCACGGAAGGGTCTACAAACGACGGCTCTTCAGCCTTGAAACGGAGATGAGCACCGCCCCCTAGAGTCGGACACGACTGGACTTAATGTCAAGGGAAACCTTTACCTTTACCTTTACCTTTGGTATCCTATTAAACAGGATAGCTTGAAAGAAGACAGAAATTCTTAAAATGACTCAGAATGCAAAGAGTTTGGGATCTCCGATTTGTAAGGACAACCTGGACTCTCTGATGCTCAGAAATGGAATGACTTGATGAGACATATTACGTGGATGTAATTGATCAAGGCAGAAAGAATCCAACATTACTCACACCAGATTTCTATACCTGAAAGCCTATTGAGCACTAGAGGCAAGAGATGTAGGGTAAGCGAGCAAGTGGGTTAGTTAATCAGTAAAACACACCATTCTTTCTTTGTAATGGGTTTGGAGCACCACTGACATTCTTCCCAGAAATATTCCTCTTAGATTAGTAGTTAGGGATTCATGGTCTATGTAACAAACTTGCCTATGAAGCAGGCACTCCGGCCCTCTGGTTTCCTCATCACTTCTCACTTCTGTTTTTCAGAAGTGGTTTGCCATCGCCCTCTTCCTCTCTAGGGCTGAGACAGAGTGACTGTCCCAAGGTCACCCAGCTGGTGGGACTAGAAGTCAGGGTCTCCCATTTTCTGGCCTGATGTCTCAGCCGTATCCCAAACTCTCTCTCTATCTCTCTCATCATTTCTAGGAGAAATAATATTTCAGTACAGAGGCCAGATAATTTGAAACTAGGAACTAGGGACAGAAACTGTTCCTTCTCAGAAGTTTATTCCAGGTGGACAAAATTGTTGTTGTTGTTCCCTTAACACCAACATCTCTCCAGACACTTACAATGGCTCATTCCATCAAGAGGAGCGGGAGATGTTCTAAATTATCGGAAGTCTGTTCTTTGTCTTCGGTGTTTGGCAAATAGGAAAGCGTTGAAAGAAGCAGGCTGATCTGTCAATTTCTACTTCTCCTATTCGTATTTTCTCATCTCCATTTGTTATTTATTTTATTCTCTATAAACCTCTATATTTAAACCTTCAAAATCAAGATGTGCGGGGGATGTTTGTGAACCATTTGGATTGAAATATGTCTGTATTTGTATGTCCATCTCTTCAAACTTAACATGTTTTGGTGAGCAATTGTACCTACCAATAGATTTCCCCAGCATAATAGATTTCTGGGCAATGTTGTAAGAAACAGAGGACTAATGTACTGTTCAAAAATTGACCAAACAAAATTTGGAGAAGTGTGTGTTTCCAGGGACAACAGAGTTGCAGTTCTCGGCTCAGAAAAGGCAAAATTAAATGTGTATTCAGATTCAGGTTAGGCAAATTTCTTCACCCTTCCTAAAGGTTCAGAAAGGTGAGAGCAATTCTAAAAATGATGATCTCTTTTTGGATTTTGGATTATCTCTTTTTGCTAGTGCTTTGGCACCAGAAGAGGAAAAGCAGATAGAAGGAAGACAGTAGTTAGCATCTAAGCTTGGAGTTTCAATCAAACGCAGTAGATAGCAGCAGAGGAACCACTCCGATGGACCTTTTTGTCCAGCATTTTGGTCAAGAAGGTATCTCTGGGCTGCTTCCAAGCAGGAGATGGATCCTGTATCTGCTACTCTTCTTCTCCACACAGGTTACTTGGAGACATGCTGTCTCCAATCCAGAGATAACACTGAGTCTTCAGGACCTGTAGCCATCAGTCAATCAGTTCTCCATCAGTTTATCTAACCACTCTTTTAAGACATCCAAGCTAGATACTTGTTTTCCATGCAGAGGATACTTGCTTCGATCCCAGATATCTTCAGGGGAAATACTGTATATTGGGGAATGAGGCTGGGGAAGAAATGGCTTGAGACTGGACAGTTGTTTCCCCAGAATATGCCACCCCCACTGCTAGTATCTTACAAAGTGTGTCTGAACTCATCCTCCTGGGTTTTTCCATTGGCCATCCAACAGAGCTCCTACTTGCCTTCCTCTTGTTAGCCATGTACTTTGCAAGCTTGGGGGCCATCATCATCATCCTCTGCATTGTATTGGCAGATAACCGCCTCCATACCCCAATGTATGTCTTTCGTGGCAATGTCTCCATACTGGACATCTTCTTCACCTCTGTCACCATCCCACAGTTGCTCAGGAATCTCTTCTCTGGTGACAAGTCCATCCCTTTTGCTGCTTGCATGCTCCAATCTTACTGCTACTTCTTCCTAGGGACAGTAGAGTACCTCCTGTTGGTCTCCATGTCCCATGACTGCTACGCAGCCATATTCAGCCCATTGCAATATCATGCAATCATGAATAGCCAGGTCTGCATCAAGATGGTATTGATTTGCTGGCCTGGTGGGTTCCTCTCTGTTCTTATTCCCACCATTATGATCACTAGGCTATCCTACTGCAAGTCTAACGTCATCTACCATTTCTTTTGTGACAGTGGCCCCCTGCTGCATCTGTCCTGCAGTGACACCCATCTCACAGAGTTGATGGACTTTCTGCTGTCCTCTGTCATTATCCTCTGCTCATTAGTCTTAACGCTCATTTCTTACATATGCATCATCTCAGCAATAATCCACATCTCTACCACTTCAGGTCAGGCAAAAGCATTCAATACTTCGCTACACATCTGACAATCATCTCCATTTCCCATAGCATCAGCATCTTCACATATGTCCCCACATCCTAGAAGGAGACCCTTGAAGTCCATAAGATCCCTGCTCTTCTCACCTCAATTGTCTGTCCATTTCTGAACCCTTTCCTCTTCACACTGAAAAATGATCTGGGGAAACAGGTAATAAGAGACACACTGAGGAAAAACACAGAGCTGATTCGTCATAAATTTGGGGGTGTGTTGGAAAAGACACACATAATACGTGGGGAGACCATGCAAAAGTGTAAGAAGAGAGTTCATGAAAGAGAAGAACTTAAGATTGTTCAATCTCGATGATGATGACAGGATGGAAGAATAACAGTGGGATACTTAAGGGTGAGGACATCGATGTCCTGTCACCTCTTTCCTTCCCAAGAAGCAGTCATTAAAAGGAGAGGAACCCTCTCAGACTCAATTCTGATCTTGAGCTGCTAGTATCTACAAGATCCAAACACTAGCTGGAAAATGAAAGATGGGCATAGCACAACATCCATCCTTCCCCTATCAGCTTCCTTCTCTTTTGGGGTCCCAGAACTACCTATGTCCTCTGTTTCCAAAGTAGTTGCTCTTTGGGAAGTATGTATGAGGAAGGTTTTTCACCAGATTCTTCTCTGTGATTCTGACTAAAGGTTAGAAAAAGCTTTCTACTGTTAGAACAGTAATTGTGGGGTCCTCTTAAAAGTCCCTAACCCAAAGATATCATCCTGGGGAAAATAAAGCAATGTTTCAGTGATATAATGTTAAATCAGGCAACTCCCCCTTTCACAAAAACACTTTCCCAGGGGAACTAAAACTGTCAGCCCAGCCATGAAAGCATTCAGAAGGCCAAGGGATGCTGATAAGCTGGGAACAGATCCTGAGAGGTGAGCAGAGCTCTGAGAAAGAAAAGAAGAAGAAGAAACGATGTTCATGGAATAACCATCTTTTTGTCCCTTCAGAGCTCCCTTGTCTCTGTAGTCCTGACCCATCACCTCACAGTGGCACCCTAATGGCCTCACTGATCTCACTAGGCACGTGATGTGTTTTATCCAATGAAACCCCTGGCTGCCCTACCCAATCACACACACCTTCTAACTGTAACCCCACTGCTCTTTAGGCCTGTCTTTTCCTCCGGTCCTGTCAATAAACCAATTTCTGCTTCAGGGAACTGTGTCCAGATCTCTGGTTCAAAGGAATCCCTTTCAGGGAAGTATTTTCTACTACCCGAACAATGACTCAGAAAGGTGATGGGCCCCCAATCACTGCAATAATAGCTTCCAATAATTGCATTGAGTGGACCAGATAAAATTGGCCTAATACATTTGAAATAATCAGTGGGGGGAAAAAAGATAAACTTATCCTTGGAAAAGAGGAGCAAACATCAGGTTTTCATAACGCATTGCCCAAGAAGTCTGAAAATCCATATTAATGTGAGGGGTACATGTTCTGCATAAATAATCTAGGGCCTGGTTTGTAAGAAATACAGGAGGTCCTCGTTTAATGACCACTTGTTCAGCAACCGTTCAAACTTGTGACAGTGTTGAATGAGTGATACTTATGACCGGTCCTCAAAGTTACGTGTCCCACGGTAACACGATCCTGATTTGTGAGCTTCCCTGCCCACTTCCCACAAGCAAAGTCAAAGGGGAAGCCAGCAGGAAGTCAAAAGTTGTGGTCACGTGAAGTCCTTGCTTAACTATGGTAACCAGGGACTGCCAGAACTGCCATCGCTAAGTGACACAGTGATGTGCTTTTGCGCTTTATGACCTTATTGCTTAGTGATGGAAATTCTTGCCCCAATTATTGTCATTAAGCGAGGACTATCTGTAGTTGTAATATTTCATCAAGGACAGCAGTAATATCAAAGTAGCAGCAGTGAATCCTGCTCAATAACCCAAGCAGATAGAGTCCAAATTATACTGAAAAATACATATCAGATAAACTGAATATTTAGTATTTGAAAAGATAGATTATAGGTGAGAGACAGGCATAGTTAGAGAAAGACACAGACAGAGAGAGAGAGCCAGAGAAAGGTACTGAGGTATTTTATTATATAGAAATCCTTAATGCCCATTCCTGAGTCTTTAATAATAGCCATGAGACATAATATTGGATTGTAATCCCCATAATTCATATTGAAAACAGATTTTGGCCTGAAAACATTATGTGCTCCGAAGGGCACCACGCTGGACAAGGCTGAGTCAACTGAAACTTTATAGAAATTAGAAAAAATAATCTCCAATTCTATTTTGTGGCATTTAGAGGGCAGTACTTCCAATCATCTGAAGATTTTTGAAGCCTACCAACATACTGTTCAAAGAAACCCCTCAAGCCATCCCAGATGTGTTAGTTCCATAAGCAAAATATCAATGGGACAAGAAGTGCTACTGAAGAATTAAGAATTATATATATGTATTGTATGTATAGAATAGGGAAAAGTCTTCAACATAGGCATATATTCATATAGGTAGTCGTTGACAGTCTGTGACAGTTTGGACTTTCAATGGTGCTGAAAAAAAGCAACTTACAACCAGTCCTCACACTTATGACCATCGTAGTGTCCTCACCTTCAGCAAGGATCGTTACCTTGTCATGGTGCTGGAGCTTGAGCACCTCAATGATACCATGAGCTAAACCATGAAGGGCCAACCAAGACGGGAAGGTCATGACAGAGAGGTCAGACTAAATGCGATCCCTGGGGAAGGTAATGGCAACCCACCCCAGTTTTCTTGCCGTGAAAACTAAATGGATCAGTACAACCAGAGATATGTCGGTATACCATCATAAGAGGGGACCCCCAGGTCGGAAGATGGTCAAAATGCTACTGGGGAGGAACAGAGGATGAGTTCAAGTAGCCCCAGATGTGATGACGCAGCTATCTCAAAGCCAAAAGGACGGCTAGCGGCCGACGATGCTGGTGGTGAACGGCGAATCCGATGTTCTAAGTATCAACACACCATTGGAACCTGGAATGTAAGATCTATGAGCCGGGGCAAATTGGATATGGTTATTGATGAGATGTCAAGATTAAAGATAGACATTTTGGGCATCAGTGAACTGAAATGGACTGGAATGGGCCACTTCACATCAAATGACCACCAGATCTACAACTGTGGACAAGAGGACCACAGAAGAAATGGAGTAGCCTTCATAATTAATAGTAAAGTGGCTAAAGCAGTGCTTGGATACAGTCTAAAAAATGATAGAATGATCTCAATTTGAATTCAGGGCAACCCATCTAACATCACAGTGATCTAAATATATGCCCCAACCACAGATGCTGAAGAAGCTGAAGGAGAGCAGTTCTATGAGGATCTGCAGCACCTACTCGACAACACACCTAAAAGAGATGTTATTTTCATCACAGGAGACTGGAATGCTAAGGTGGGCAGTCAAATGACCCCTGGAATTACAGGTAAGCATGGCCTGGAGGAACAAAATGAAGCAGGACATAGGCTGATAGAATTTTGCCAAGACAACTCACTCTGCATAACAAACACTTTCTTCCAACAACCTGAGAGACGGCTTTATACATGGACTTCACCAGATGGACAACACCGAAATCAGAATGACTACATCCTTTGCAGCCAAAGGTTGTGGTCATCTGTACAGTCGGGAAAAACAAGACCTGGAGCTGAATGTAGTTCAGATCACGAACTACTTCTTGCACAATTTAGGATCAGACAAAAGAGATTAGGGAAGACCCACAGATAGCTAGATATGAGCTCACTAATATTCCTAAGGAATATGCGGTGGAGGTGAAGAATAGATTTAAGGGACTGGACTTAGTAGATAGGGTCTCGGAAGAACTATGGACAGAAGTTTGCAACATTGTTCAGGAGGCGGCAACAAAATACAACCCAAAGAAAGAGAAAACCAAGAAGGCAAAATGGCTGTCTGCTGAGACACTAGAAGTAGCCCAAGAAAGAAGGAAAGCAAAAGGCAACAGTGATAGGGGGAGATATGCCCAATTAAATGAAAAACTCCAGAGGTTAGCCAGAAGAGATAAGGCATTATTTTTGAACAAGCAATGGATGGAAGTGGAAGAAGACAATAGAATAGGAAGGACAAGAGACCTCTTCCAGAAAATTAGAAACATTGGAGGTAAATTCCAGGCCAAAATGGGTATGATCAAAAAGAAAGATGGCAAGGACCTAACAGAAGAAGAAGAGATCAAGAAAAGGTGGCAAGAATATTTGGAAGACCTGTATAGGAAGGATAACAATATCGGGGATAGCTTTGACGGTGTGGTCAGTGAGCTAGAGCCAGACAACCTGAAGAGTGAGGTTGAATGGGCCTTAAGAAGCATTGCTAATAAGGCAGCAGGAAACGACGGCATCCCAGCTGAACTGTTCAAAATCTTGCAAGATGATGCTGTCAAGGTAATGCATGCTATATGCCAGCAAATTTGGAAAACACAAGAATGGCCATCAGACTGGAAAAAATCAACTTATATTGCCATACCAAAAAAGGGAAACACTAAAGAATGTTCAAACTATGAATTGTTGTTTATTCGTTTAGTCGCTTCCGACTCTTCGTGACTTCATGGACCAGCCCACGCCAGAGCTTCCTGTCGGTCGTCAACACCCCCAGTTCCCCAGGGACAAGTCCGTCACCTCTAGAATATCATCCATCCATCTTGCCCTTGGTCGGCCCCTCTTCCTTTTGCCTTCCACTCTCCCTAGCATCAGCATCTTCTCCAGGGTGTCCTGTCTTCTCATGATGTGGCCAAAGTATTTCAGTTTTGCCTTTAATATCATTCCCTCAAGTGAGCAGTCTGGCTTTATTTCCTGGAGGATGGACTGGTTGGATCTTCTTGCAGTCCAAGGCACTCTCAGAATTTTCCTCCAACACCACAGTTCAAAAGCATCGATCTTCCTTCGCTCAGCCTTCCTTATGGTCCAGCTCTCGCAGCCATATGTTACTACAGGGAACACCATTGCTTTAACTATGCGGGCCTTTGTTGTCAGTGTGATGTCTCTGCTCTTAACTATTTTATCGAGATTTGTCATTGCTCTTCTTCCAAGGATTAAGCGTCTTCTGATTTCCTGACTGCAGTCAGCATCTGCAGTAATCTTTGCACCTAGGAATACAAAGTCTTTCACTGCTTCTACATTTTCTCCCTCTATTTGCCAGTTATCAATCAAGCTGGTTGCCATAATCTTGGTTTTTTTGAGGTTTAGCTGCAAACCAGCTTTTGCACTTTCTTCTTTCACCTTCATCATAAGGCTCCTCAGTTCCTCTTCACTTTCAGCCATCAAAGTGGTATCATCTGCATATCTGAGATTGTTAATGTTTCTTCCAGAGATTTTAACTCCAGCCTTGGATTCCTCAAGGCCAGCTTGTCGCATGATGTGTTCTGCATACAAGTTGAATAGGTAGGGTGAGAGTATACAGCCCTGCCGTACTCCTTTCCCAATCTTAAACCAGTCTGTTGTTCCGTGGTCTGTTCTTACTGTTGCTACTTGGTCGTTATACAGATTCTTCAGGAGGCATACAAGATGACTTGGTATCCCCATACCACTAAGAACTTGCCACAATTTGTTATGGTCCACACAGTCAAAGGCTTTAGAATAGTCAATAAAACAGAAATAGATGTTTTTCTGAAACTCCCTGGCTTTTTCCATTATCCAGCGGATATTGGCAATTTGGTCTCTAGTTCCTCTGCCTTTTCTAAACCCAGCTTGTACGTCTGGCAATTCTCGCTCCATGAACTGCTGAAGTCTACCTTGCAGGATCTTGAGCATTACCTTACTGGCATGTGAAATGAGTGCCACTGTTCGATAGTTTGAACATTCTTTAGTGTTTCCCTTTTTTGGTATGGGGATATAAGTTGATTTTTTCCAGTCTGATGGCCATTCTTGTGTTTTCCAAATTTGCTGGCATATAGCATGCATTACCTTGACAGCATCATCTTGCAAGATTTTGAACAGTTCAGCTGGGATGCCGTCGTCTCCTGTTGCCTTGTTATTAGCAATGCTTCTTAAGGCCCACTCAACCTCACTCTTCAGGATATCTGGCTCTAGCTCACCGACCACACTGTCAAAGCTATCCCCGATATTGTTATCCTTCCTATACAGGTTTTCTGTATATTCTTGCCACCTTTTCTTGATCTCTTCTTCTTCTGTTAGGTCCTTGCCATCTTTGTTTTTGATCATACCCATTTTTGCCTGGAATTTACCTCCAATGTTTCTAATTTTCTGGAAGAGGTCTCTTGTCCTTCCTATTCTATTGTCTTCTTCCACTTCCACGCATTGCTTGTTTAAAAATAATTCCTTATCTCTTCTGGCTAACCTCTGGAATTTTGCATTTAATTGGGCATATCTCCCCCTATCACTGTTGCCTTTTGCTTTCCTTCTTTCTTGGGCTACTTCTAGTGTCTCAGCAGACAGCCATTTTGCCTTCTTGGTTTTCTCTTTCTTTGGGATGTATTTTGTTGCCGCCTCCTGAACAATGCTGCCAACTTCTGTCCAGAGTTCTTCCGGGACCCTATCTACTAAGTCCAGTCCCTTAAATCTATTCTTCACCTCCACTGCATATTCCTTAGGAATATTAGTGAGCTCATATCTAGCTGATCTGTGGGTCTTCCCTAATCTCTTTAGTCTGATCCTAAATTGTGCAAGAAGAAGTTCGTGATCTGAACTACAGTCAGCTCCAGGCCTTGTTTTTACCGACTGTACAGATGTCCGCCACCTTTGGCTGCAAAGGATGTAATCAATCTGATTTCGGTGTTGTCCATCTGGTGAAGTCCATGTATAAAGCCGTCTCTTAGGTTGTTGGAAGAGAGTGTTTGTTATGCAGAGTGAATTGTCTTGGCAAAATTCTATCAGCCTGTGTCCTGCTTCGTTTTGTTCTCCCAGGCCATACTTACCTGTAATTCGAGGTGTCATTTGACTGCCCACCTTAGCATTCCAGTCTCCTGTGATGAAAATAACATCTCTTTTAGGCGTGTTGTCCAGTAGGTGCTGCAGATCCTCATAGAACTGCTCTACTTCAGCTTCTTCAGCATTTGTGGTTGGGGCGTATATTTGGATCACTGTGATGTTAGATGGCTTGCCCTGAATTCGAATTGAGATCATTCTATCATTTTTTGGGTTGTATCCAAGCACTGCTTTAGCCACTTTACTATTAATTATGAAGGCTACTCCATTTCTTCTGTGGTCCTCTTGTCCACAGTAGTAGATCTGGTGGTCATTTGATGTGAAGTGGCCCATTCCAGTCCATTTCAGTTCACTGACGCCCAGAATGTCTATCTTTAATCTTGACATCTCACCAATAACCACATCCAATTTGCCCTGGCTCATAGATCTTACATTCCAGGTTCCGATGGTGTGTTGATCCTTAGAACATCGGATTCGCCGTTCACCACCAGCACCGTCGGCCGCTAGCCGTCCTTTCGGCTTTGAGCTAGCTGCGTCATCACGTCTGGGGCTAGTTGAGCTCATCCTCTGTTCCTCCCCAGTAGCATTTTGACCATCTTCCGACCTGGGGGTCTCATCTTCCGATGGTATACCGACATATCTCTGGTTGTACTGATCCATTTAGTTTTCACGGCAAGAATACTGAGGTGGGTTGCCATTACCTTCCCCAGGGATCGCATTTAGTCTGACCTCTCTGTCATGACCTTCCCGTCTTGGGTGGCCCTTCACGGTTTAGCTCATGGCATCATTGAGGTGCTCAAGCTCCAGCACCACGACAAGGTAACGATCCTTTGCTGAAGAAACTATGAATAGTGGCACTCATTTCACATGCCAGTAAGATAATGCTCAAGATCCTGCAAGGTAGACTTCAGCAATTCATGGAGCTAGAATTGCCAGATGTACAAGCTGGGTTTAGAAAAGGCAGAGGAACTAGGGACCAAATTGCCAATATCCGATGGATAATGGAAAAAGCCAGGGAGTTTCAGAAAAAAATCTATTTCTGTTTTATTGACTATTCTAAAGCCTTTGACTGTGTGGACCATAACAAATTGTGGCAAGTTCTTAGCGGTATGGGGATACTAAGTCACCTTGTATGCCTCCTGAGGAATCTGTATAATGACCAAGTAGCAACAGTAAGAACAGACCACGGAAAAACAGACTGGTTTAAGATTGGGAAAGGAGTATGGCAGGGTTGTATACTCTCACCCTACCTATTCAACTTGTACGCAGAACACATCATGTGACATGCTGGGCTTAAGGAATCCAAGGCTGGAGTTAAAATCGCTGGAAGAAACATTAACAATCTCAGATATGCAGATGATACCACTTTGATGGCTGAAAGCGAAGAGGAACTGAGGAGCCTTATGATGAAGGTGAAAGAAGAAAGTGCAAAAGCTGACTTGCAGCTAAACCTCAAAAAAATCAAGATTATGGCAACCAGCTTGATTGATAACTGGCAAATAGAGGGAGAAAATGTAGAAGACCTTGAAGGACTTTGTATTTCTAGGTGCGAAGATTACTGTGCATGCTGACTGCAGTCAGGAAATCAGAAGACGCTCAATCCTTGGGAGAAGAGCAATGAGAAATCTCGATAAAATAGTTAAGAGCAGAGACATCACACTGACAACAAAGGTCCACATAGTTAAAGCAATGGTGTTCCCCGTAGTAACATATGGCTGCGAGAGCTGGACCATAAGGAAGGCTGAGAGAAGGAAGATCGATGCTTTTGAACTGTGGTGTTGGAGGAAAATCCTGAGAGTGCCTTGGACTGCAAGAAGATCAAACCAGTCCATCCTCCAGGAAATAAAGCCAGACTGCTCACTTGAGGGAATGATATTAAAGGCAAAACTGAAATACTTTTTCCACATAATGAGAAGACAGGACACCATGGAGAAGATGATGATACTAGGGAGAGTGGAAGGCAAAAGGAAGAGGGGCCGACCAAGGGCAAGGTGGATGGATGATATTCTAGAGGTGACGGACTCGTCCCTGGGGGAGCTGGGGGTGTTGACAACCGACAGGAAGCCCTGCCGTGGGCTGGTCCATGAAGTGATGAAGAATCAGAAGCGACTAAATGAATAAGCAACAACAAGTGTCCCCATAGTCACATAATCACGATTTGGGCACTTGCAACCAGTTCACATTTATGACCATCGCAGCACCCCATGGTCACGTGATCATTATTTTCGACAGGCTTCTGACAAGCAAAATCAATGGGGAACCATGTGATTTGCTGAATGACCACATGGTTCCTTTAATGCCTGTGGTGATTCACTTAATGGCTACTGCAAAAAGTTCATAAAATGGATCAGATTCACTTAATGATCACTTCGCTTAGCAACTGAAATTCCGATCCTAGTTGTGGTTGTTAAGCGAGGACTACCTGCAGTGTATTAAAATACAGAATATGAGAGAGAAAAAATAAGCTCTGTTCAATTCAGTGCTTCTCCTGAAAGCTGAGGGTCTACAGGGGGAGTAAAAAAAACAACCAATAAGGCAGTCCCACCTCTTTATGTGCATCATCATACACATAAAATAGGACCAGGACTTCAGTCATGTCGGCATAGTTGCCATCTTGGCTTTTTAATCTTCCACCCAAACAGCCCTCCCTGAAAGCCTGCTCCAAGAGACCATTGTCTGAACGAACAATTATTTCCGGCATCCTTTGGGTTTTAAAAAGAAAATACTCGTCATTCTCAGAAATTATTCCAGGTGGATAAGGCAGAGTTATTTATAACTCCAGCATTTCTCCAGGCACTTATTATTCCATCCAGAGCCATCTTAGCAAATCCGCTGAAAGTTTGTACGGACCCCAGTCTTCCAATGCCTGAGGGGTGCGACCAGCAAACCGTAGAGATGTAGAGGAGAGGAAACCTCATTCTGCAGGGTACATCAGGCAAGTCCAAGGAATCATCTCGTAAAGGCTGTAACTGGAGGGCAGCATGAAAGAAGTAAGCTATGCTGTCAATCTCTCTTCTCATGTTCTTATCTTCCCACCCATCCCTTGGTTATTTATTTTTTTCTGTTTCAAACCATTCTAACAAACCCTACAAAACAATAAACCGAAGGTGGGATTTTTGTCAACAGACTGCATTTAAAGGAAACACAAACAAACGCAAGATAACGATAAAGCAACCTGTCTCCCGTGCATAAAAAATACATTGCTTCTGCTGCCAGCTATCTCGAGCAACTCAAAGTCCCCCCCCCCCAGCGGAGAGCCTTTTCCTTAGCCCGCTGCCACCCTCTCCCCTCTGCAGTATTGGAGAGAAAATAGAGAAAAAAACCCGATTGCCCGCAAGCCTTGGTCCATGTGACTCAGGGGAGGTGGAAAGTGTACCCATGTCCTTTTGCACTGTGCCTTTTACAAAGACGTTTGTATTAAATTCATTGCACCCCTGTTGATTAAACATCCTGGATGTGCAGATTCTGAGTACGCACAATTGCTGCTTATAGACAAAAACTCTACACTTACGGCGCAGGTAGCCAGGTTTGGCGCTGCAGCGGTGAAGATCCGACACACCAAAAGGGGCCAGCCTTTGTAATGTCTTGCATACCTTTGTAAACTCCTTGTAATCTTATCTATCTATCTATCTGTCTGTCTGTCTATTTGTCTGTCTGTCTGTCTATCTAACTATCTATCTATCTATTTGTCTGTCTATCTATCTATCTATCTGTCTGTCTGTCTATCTATCTATCTATCACATAGTCACCATGTAGTTTTTCATGTTTTATATCTGATATCTAATATATCCTTAACATTTTACACTCTTAAATAGTTAAAATAGGCTACACCTTAGGCTTTACATATAGAGTTAGATAGAAAATTAGTGCATTTTACCTGGTTTTTGATATATATATATATTTATTATATATGTTTCGTACTTTAAGCGTGACTATGTTTATCTCACAGAATAACACCATTGTGTTGGTCTATGACCATAATAAAGTTTGATGATGGTGATGAGTATATCAGTCATGATGTAACGCAGAGAGGGAGGTTAAAATATAATTGTACTTATAACTCCTGTGAAGAACATTGGAAGCTACTTCTTTATGCCTTTACATCTTTCTTTACATCTTGGTCTTTCCTTTCCTACTTTCTTCTACTTCCTTTTCTTACTGCTTGTTTAGCTTTTTCTCTTCTTTCTTTCTTTTTCACTTTCTCGGTTCCAGTTTAGTTTGTAGTAGTTCTTACGGTTGTTCTTAAAACTTTTAATAAAAAAATTATGTATATACATATATAAAAGATAACGGGTCAGAACAATATATCTCAATGCTGAATCATTCTATCATCATGATCATGATCATCATTATATCATCATCATCATCATCATCATCTTCATCCATCAATTTAATAATCTTTCCAGATTGAAAAAGATGTGATTTCCCCTCTAAGAAGACAGTATTTGAATTTAATCAATAGCTTTTTCCATAACAGCAATAGACCATAACTTGGCACATCAATTGTTCAATAATAGGTTAACTAAAACATCCAATTTATTGATTTAGCAGCCAGGACTATGAATACAATAAGCTGCTCTTTGTTCATTTTCATGGTTTAGCATGCGGTTTGGACATTTGGTTTGCGTTCTGAACTTCAGATGGCCAAACAGGCATTTTGGTCCAAAGCAGACCTTCTCACAATGTTAATATATGGAACCCTACGGCCAGAAAAGACTGGTAGGGAAGTATCCAGAACGCTGTTTCCATTTATTCTAGAGTAGGAAACCAGAAGCTTGCTTCACAGACAAATTTGTTGCATAGTCACAAAGTCCTGAATACCGATACAAGGAGAATGTCTCTGGGAAGAGTCCTTTGAATGTCACTACAGCTCCAAACATATTACTTAGAAATAATGTATTCTATCTGGATTCCATGTTAAACAAGTTCCTTTATTCAGCGGCGGGGTTCACCCATCATGCCATGATATTGTTTTTTCAAATATTGTTTATTAAATAACCACAAAGGTGGCAACATTTTCCTTGCTGAACAGCGACTTCCTAAATAAAGATGACCAGAAATAAATTATTTGAATTGTTCTAAAGATCATTCCAAAAACGTGTGATGTACCACTTTTTCCCATTTTCCCAAAAAAAGCATTTTCTTGGAATATCTATTAACTAGTACATTCTTTCATTTGCTAGGCAATTGTCCTTATCTTTTGACCTGTGTCCCATTTTCTTTTCAAAATTCAACTTCCCAAAATATATGCTAATTTTACGTACTGCTTCAGTGATGTAATAGTTTTTAATCTCCCTGAAAGAGCTGACGGCAGTTACTTTCATTCATTTCTTTATGCTACTTGTGTCACCATCTTGAGCCACCTGCATTTTGATGATTAATAACTACAAAACAGTGTACCTTTGAAGCAGTGTGTAAAATTGGCTCTGCGTTTTTGGACTGTTTTTTTAATAATATAATTTTGTGGGAACTATGATCGTAAGGAAAAGTATGTCAGGATATGGGCTAAAAGATGCCCAGACATTGATATCCTTCATGTTCTAAATGTGGCCAGTTACAAGCTTAAATGCTGAAAGAATCTTGCCTTCTGACAATCTGTTCTGATCTTTCCATAGGGGGGTTGCTGAAATTATAGGAATTCACGCTGCAAGACCCTTCAAACTCACGCTGGCCATGGCACTGAGGTCTCCCAACATCACCCAGGAGGTGACTGAGTTCATCTTAGTTGGTTTCCAACTTTCTAAGTCCTTGGAATGTTTCCTTTTTGGGGTGTTCCTGATGGTTTTTCTGCTCACGCTAACTGGGAACGTCACCATCATTGCACTGGTGTGCGTTGATCAGCGTCTCCAAACCCCCATGTACTTCTTCCTCTGCAACTTCTCTCTTGTGGAGACCCTCTTTGTCTTGACCATCAGCCCAAAGATGCTAGTAGGCCTGATTTCTTTGAACAAAGCGATTTCCTTTCTGGGATGTATTGCCCAGTGCTATTTCTACTTCTCCTTCGGTGCCTGTGAGAGCAATCTTATTGCGGTGATGGCATTTGATCGCTATGTTGCCATCTGCTACCCTCTCCACTATGCCATCATCATGAGCAAACGCCTCTGCATCTTCTTGGTCCTGGGATGCTGGATTGGGGGAATCCTCCTCCTTTTCATTCCAATGCCCTTCCTTTTCCATCTCTCCTTCTGTGGCTCTAATCTCATTGACCATTTTTTCTGTGATTACGCCCCAATTATAAAGCTTTCTTGCAGCAAGAATGTGCATTTCCTCTTGGTCTTCGAGACAGTTCTCTCTTCAGTGGTGATGCTCAGCTCCTTATCTGTCAATGGGGTCTCATACCTCTATATTATTTCCACCATCCTACGGATGCGCTCCGCCAAAGGTCAAAAGAAAACCTTTTCCACCTGTGCTTCTCACATTACAGTAGCTAGTATTTTCTATGGCAGTGCAATCTTCATGTATGCTTTACCCAGCAAAGGACGCTCACGAGGTGTCCAAAAAGCAGTTGCAGTTCTCACTGCAGTTATTACCCCATTCTTGAACCCTTTTATTTATACTCTGAGAAATGAGAAAGTCAAGGAGGTCTTCAAGGACTGTCTGAGGAAGTCATTTCCACACTGAGAAGAAAAGCACCAGTTGGATCCATCTGCATTTAGCAACTTTCATCTTTGTGCCTAGGGTTGCCCAAAAGTTTTTGTGTGTATAGCATATATGAAAATGGATTTCCATTTTTAGGTATGGCAATTTGTCTGCATTTTTATATATGGACAGATTTTGGATTCCATATGAAGGTGGTCATCCTATCCACACATACAGTGCCTGTAAAATGCTTCACAAAGTTGGTTCCAGATCCAATGCGTAGGGTTTTCAAACATGAAGAGTTAGAAACGTTATATATGTCCTTGAGAGGGAGGGAGGAGTTTTCCACCCATTATTCAGAATTGTTTTGTTTTACTAAAAAGACTACGTGAAGACTTTTGTGACTTGACATGCTTATTATTATTATTATTTTCTCAATGAGAAACATAGGAAAATTGATCTTGTATATTGACTCAATTTTGTATTGGAAATACAAGGGCTCCAAAGATAAAACATGGGGTATATTTTGAATCTGGGTGGGGTTGAAACCTTAATAGGTGGATGCAAGAGACGCTTCAACCTTCCATCACCCTCACAGGCCAGAGCTGTGACTGTAGAAATGTCTTCCTATTGCTTGCTAGGAGAGAAGGAGAGGAAAAATACCTATCCACTTGCTGGTCTGTAGCCAGCATTATTTAAGGCTGCGTTAAGCAAATGCAGCTAAATTGAGAACAATGATAGATCATCTTTTCTTCAGTTCTTGGAACGTTATCAGCCTGAAAGACATGATTAGCAGCAATAGCTGCTTACCACATTTGTATGGCTGGAAGGCTGTCCCATATTCATAAGCCTTTATTCATGATTCTGTGAATGTCCTTCAGATAAGTGAAACCTCTCTGTGAATATTCTTACGTCTTTTGGTTACCATGGGATTTGGCTGAGAGCAGAACCCAAAGGGCATGGGGAGCCATCTCCATCTATATCCTCCATTTATATACTTTTTGAGGAAGAGACAGGTGCAGGATGCTTTGAGCGCTGAACTGAGACAACGGATTGGGTTTTGCAAGACATTGAGATAATTTGCTATTGCCATGACTCTGAAGTAGATGTTCAGGTTCAACTTCTTACACTGCATTGTGAAGCTATGGCATCTGCTGCTCTCAGATGTAATCATCGCCAACTGAGATGATTTTAAAAGGGAACTTAAGAATACATAGAGAATTGGATGATCAGTGATGGAAGTGTCCAATTGACATCAAAGGCAGAATTCTTGAAATACTGGCTGCAAGTGAGGCACGAAAGAAGGAGACAATCACCCTCCTGTCCTGGTTGTGAGTTTACCAAATACATTTTGCTGCACACGGTGTGACCCAGCATGCCTGATTCAATGAGTCTTCACCTAATGCATCTTTAGAGCGATTCTCATCTCCTGAAGTGGAACACAGAGCCATTGATCTGATCGTTGAAGTGGTATGTTTTCTACTGAATATTTCTTCTACCTTTACATATATCATAAACTGGTTCCATTTGTGCTTTGTTACTTTATAGTAGTTTGTATTCGTTTTTATCTTTCTTTTTAAAAGTCTCAATAAAAATCATATATTTTTAGAAAAAAGGTTGATTCCTCTACAATATAACCTGTGCATTTCATTTTTTATAAGCTGTTGATAAACCATTCACTCTGCATTTTGGTTAACAGAAAGTATATATTATCAAAATAATCATAATCATAATCATAATCCCTTGCTCCCTCCCTCCTTTCCTGACACCCTATTTATCAGGGGACAAGTAGCAGGAACCATTACCTAGGCAAAAAGGGGGCTGAAACATTTTTTAAGAGCAGAAGTATAAGGTCACATTCAGAAGTAGCTCAGGAAAACATATCACTAAGTCACCGAAGAATACGAAGGAGAAAGAAGTACAGCACAATCAGACTCAGTAAAGGTAGCTTCAGCCTTCAAGTGGAGATGGTTTCCTGGTCTGATCTAAGGAACGGGTCTAGCACGGAGGGAGGGAGGTCTCCCCATAACAATAATCCAATATGTTAAAAATACCATTGGGCAAATTATAGGTATCTACAAAGGATGTCCAGTTTTCCCAAGGCTACCAGAATTACCCAACATGTCATGGTGTCTCACTGCCAAGAGGAGGAGAAGTGAAGTTTTGGAATTGGAAATACACAAAAAAAAAAAAAATTTCTTAAAAAAATGGCACAGGGCAAACCAAAGTTTGGAAAAATAAGAAAAACAAGAAAAACAAGAAACTGAGCAAAATCAATGATGTCAAGGAACTACTTGGTCTAGGACTAGGATCTCTGGCTTCTGACTTTTCTTCCAGTTGAGAAGAAAACCCCTCCAGTTACCCTTCAAAATAGGTTTATTGAAATTACTGTTTGGGATTCCTTCAGTGAGCTCCAGAATTAAGAGATGTGAATGTTGGTAAGTTTAGTAGTATATAGATGGAGATTGTTCTTGTGATTTTATCCCAAGCAGAACAGAAGTGGAGAATGGGGCTTTGTGGTTACAGAAAATCACCAGGAAATAGTCCTCAATGAAGAACCTGAATATAAAAGAGAATCCAAGGGGAAGGCATAGAGCAAAATATCCAGGGCTAGAAAACATTGCTGATGTGGAAATTCTAGCTAGTTTGAATGTATTGGTGAATTCAAACCAACCTGCAAGATTTCCCAATTTTTATTCATAGAATCTCACTTCTAAGGACCTGCCGAGAATTTTTCTAAAGTTGTTTTGGGCATAATGAGGAAGGATAATAGGCGAGACCT
Organism: Candoia aspera; assembly: GCF_035149785.1. Taxonomy (NCBI): domain Eukaryota; kingdom Metazoa; phylum Chordata; class Lepidosauria; order Squamata; family Candoiidae; genus Candoia; species Candoia aspera. Next base: position 111,172,335 of record NC_086156.1, on the reverse strand, counting down.
CCCTCCCTTCTTCGACTTTGTTCATCATGCCTTTCAGGTATCACATTTAGACCCCTTTTGGTATCCCAATAAACAGGATAGCTTGAAAGAAGAGGGAAGTTCTTGCAAATGATTCAGAATGCAACCAAAACAACACATTAAAGAAATCTGAGTGCAAGGCAGAAATGGACTTTGGTTTCCAGGTCTAAACATGTTGTGTGAGCCTCAGCACTTACCAATCTCCAATCTTCTGCCGGAATCCACTCTCCCAGGGGGAAGTTATTTTTTACACTGGCCAATGGAATTAGACACAGCCAAGCCCATTTGATTTCCACCTTTTTGAATGAGATTTGCAAATGTGCACTTGTACTTTTCTACTTGAAATTGGTTTGAACAGAACTGATGTGAATTATTTAATCTGAACTGAATGGATAATCAAATCAATTTTACAACTGAAATGGAGGCAGATTTGTACATCTCTTGGAAATAGTTGCAAAATGCCTTGGGTTTCATAACAATGTGTGATATGCAATTAAATCCAAGTCAATATAGTTCTCAAATACTAATGCTAACACCAATTTAACACTATTTAGCATTGGTATTAATTAGTACAATAAGTTTCTTTGCTCCTGGAGAGGTCCCTGAGAGATCTTCACAAGCCAATCTCAAATACCCTCTGCATGATATGCTTCAAAACAGTAACTAGCTCCATTGCTTATAAGAGAAACACACTGATTATTATTATCACACTGTTGAACACTCAACTCTATAGCCCAATGTATTTCTTCCTCCGACATGTGGCATGGGTGGAAATTGGGTATACAACTACCATCGTTCCCAAAACTCTGGCCATCAGAGCCACTGGCAGGAAGAGCATCTCTTTAGCTGGTTGTTTCATGCAGACCTTGCATTATTTTGTCCTTGGCACCACTGTGTTCCTTCTACTGGCCACAATGTCTGTGGATCAGTACATAGCAATCTGCAACCCTCTTCACTACTCAACCATCATGAATGGACAAATCTGCTCCTTATTGGTCCTTATTGGGGGGGTTTCACTCATTCTAGTTCCATCCATTGTTTTATTTCAGATGCCTTTTTGTGGTCCTAACATCATCAATCATTTCTTTTGTGACAATGGACCACTCATCAAACTAGCATGTGTTGACACCAGTCTGCTAGAACGGATTGATTTTGTGACTGCTACACTCTCTCTCCTTGGGACCTTAAGTGTCAACATTGTGTCTTATGTCAAAATCATTTCCACAATTCTGCGCATCCCATCAACTTCAGGGAGGAAGAAGACCTTAAATAAACAAATAGAAAAAAAATGGATGTTATGTTGTAATCTTAGAGTAAGAGTTCAATGTAAGTTTTACTTATATCTGTTGTAAAAGCAGTCGGGAGTCATTCCTTTCTCTATTTCCATTCTTTTCTTTTTCTTTTCTTTTTTTCTGCACTTCTTTTCTATTTCTCTTTCTTTATTAGTTTCTGTTAGATTTTATCTCTACATTTTAAAACTTAATAAAGTTATTATTTTTTTAAAAAGAGAAACGAGACAGAGGACCCATGGTGTAGATGCCTCTCTTACATTACAAGCATATTTTCTACAGTGCATAATCCATTTCTCTGTTCTATGATAAAGCAAAGATATCACCACGTGATATTGGGAATTGTCACAGACAAAGAGCTAACACCTTTTGCAATTTATTTATTTATTTATTTATTTATTTATATTTTACTTTATTTTTATCCCACCTTTATTATTTTTATAAATAACTCAAGGTGGCAAACGTACCTAACACTCCTTCCTCCTCCTATTTGCCCCACAGCAACCCTGCGAGGTGGGTTTGTCTGAGAGAGAGTGACTGGCCCAAAGTCCCCCAGCCGGCTTTTGTGCCTAAGGTGGGACTAGATCTCTCATACCATGCCTGATTGGCTCTTGGGCTGAGAGGGGGTGACTGGCCCAAGGTCACCCAGCTGGCTTTCCTGCCTCAGGCGGGACTAGAACTCTCAGTCTCCTGCTTTCGAGCCCATTGCCTTACTCACTTTTTATTTAGAGTGTCAATTATAGTGAGCATGGGGATTGTTCTTGCAGTTCTATCCCAAGCAAAAGAATAGAAGTGGGGAATGGGGCTCTGAGGTTATGGAAAATGACCAGGAAGTGATCATAAGTGATGAACCTTAATATAACAGAGAATCTGTGATGAAGGCATAAAACACAATATCCAGGGCTAAAAAATATTACTAGTGTAGGAATTCTAGCTCATTTGAATTTGCTGGTTAATTCAAACCAACTTGTTAGACTTCTTGCTTTTTAATCATGGCATCTCATTTCCCAGGAACCATAAATAAGTTGTCCAATGTTGGTTTGGGCATTTTGGGGAAAGATGGTACCAAATACTCCTTCCTCCTCCTATTTTCCCCACAACAGCCCTGTGAAGTGGGCTGAGAGAGAGGGACTGGCCCAAGGTCACCCAGCCGGCTTTCATGCCTAGGGCGGAACTAGAACTCTCATACCACACCTGATTGGCTCTTGGGCTGAGAGAGGGACTGGCCCAAGGTCACCCAGCCGGCTTTCATGCCTAAGGCAGGGCTAGAACTCTCATACCACGCCTGATTGGCTCTTGGGCTGAGAGAGAGGGACTGGCCCAAGGTCACCCAGCTGGCTTTCATGCCTAGGGCGGAACTAGAACTCTCATACCACGCCTGATTGGCTCTTGGGCTGAGAGAGAGGGACTGGCCCAAGGTCACCCAGCTGGCTTTCATGCCTAGGGCGGAACTAGAACTCTCAGTCTCCTGGTTTCTAGCCCAGCACTTTAACCACAAGACCAAACTGGTTCTCCAAAAATGGACCTTTAGACTTGCAAGGTTCTATTAATGTAACCTTACAATAAAATGGAATTAATTCATCTGGGCGTGCTTCCTGTCTGGACTATCTTGCAAGGCTGACAGCCGTTAAATTTATGAGGATTATCATGTTCGCTTGTTTAAAAAAAAAATAGCTTGATAAAATTTAATTTTGCAGCCATGGAAGGTATCAAGATACTTTGCAGAGTCTCCAAAGAAAGAGTAAAACTTTAATGTGGTAGAATGGAGTAAATATTAAATAAATGAGAAGTCATCATTTAAACAATATTCAATTATTTTAATGAAATTTGCATTAAATCAAATGTAATGTGATTTTTTTTTTCTTTGCCAGGCCCATTTCTTTGAATAATCTCTGCTTATTTCCTGGAGCATGACTTCCGTATTCAGACTGGGGAAAAAAAGTTGTGTGCCGCTGTTTTAAATTCTAGATTTCCCTAGAAAACTGACCACAATTATGAGGAATTCCTGCACCTTCTGGACCATGATGGTTTGTCCCTGATCAAAGAGCTTTTGCAGAATTGTCTTAACCAGGTCATTCCTCAGGGTGTACACAAAAGGACTCAGGAATGGGTTAACTACGCTGCTGAGTAATGCTGGAATTTTGCGGGCCCCCAAACTGGATTGCTTAGACGGGATCACGTATAGTAAGATGGAGACACTTGCAGCCATCAGGAACAAAGTGAGATGAGACACACATGTGTTGAAGGCCTTCTTTCTCCCAGAGTTAGTGGGTATCACCAAAACAGCAGAGACAATGTAAATGTAGGAGAGAAGTGTCAAGTTCAAGGAGCAAAGAATGACGAAAGATGATAACACAAGTAGGATTATCTGTATCAAGCTGGTGTCAGTACAAGATAACTTCAGCAGAGGCTCACTGTCACAGAAAAAATGATCAATGACATTGGAGTGGCAATAGGAGAACCTGGTTACCCTGATGGTTGGATAGAGGACAAAGGCAAACCCGCCCAACCAGCAAGCCAACACCATTTGAACACAAAAACAGCCATTCATGATAACTGAATAATGTAATGGGTTACATATGGCCACATAGCGGTCATAGGACATACAAGTCAAGAGGAAGTATTCCACTGTGCCCAGAAAGAAGTAGAAATAGGACTGGGCCATGCAGCTAGCAAAGGAGATGGTCTTGATTCCAGATAGGAGATTCCTTATCAAACCGGGAGCAGTCACTGTTGAAAAAACAAGGTCTAGGACAGAGAGGTTGCCAAGGAAGAAATACATTGGCATATGGAGACAACTATTGGTAATGATGATGAACAGAATACTCAAGTTACCAAATATTGTTGACAAATACACCACTATCAGTATTGTCGCCAAGAACATCTCTGCTTTACGTCCAATCGGAAAGCCCAGGAGGATAAATTCTTCATAACTGGTGTGGTTTCCCATTTCTAATCTCACAAAAAAGAAAAACAAGAAGAGTTGGCTTCCAAGAAAGAGGCACATTGCAACAATGACAATCTATTTCTCCCCTTCTTTTGCAAACTTGCTGTTTGACATTTAAGAGCTTCTTACTTCTTCCTCCAAACTACAGGTCTGAAGAATCCTCAGTTTTTTAAAATAATCTCATTATTGCATAACATAAGTGGTGCCCCTGTACAGTAGATTTATATAAGTAACGTGTCTGCAGTTTGAGGCTGACTCTTTGGGACTTCAGTATAGATGTGATTTGCCGTTATCTTATAGATAGATATACAGTAGATTAGATAGATGATAGATGATAGACGATAGACGATGGAGATGTAGATGGAGATGGAGATGGAGATGGAGATGGAGATGGAGATTCTGCCATTTAACCTATGGCTCTGGAATTTCCTGTTGATCTCCCAACCACGTAGCAGCCAAGTCTCTTCCTACTTTGTTACATGAAGTCAACCAAAGTTGGCTAACTATTGTTCCCTGCTGGGCCATTCAGTTAAACAAATCATCAGAATTCATCATTTCTGGATTAAGCAAGCAGTTGAAGAAAATAATGATCATTCATTCATCCATTCATTCATTCATTCATTGAATTTCTATCACTGCCCATCTCCCCCAAAAGGGGACTATCTCAAATTTTGACTATATGTTTAAGCTGTATCCATCCCCTTTGCTACCAGAAGCTTCTAAGAAATGATTGGAAGGTGTTTTTGGTTCTGTCTTATGGGGAGAAAAGTACTGTTGGCTTTTTCAAATTGCATTCCAAAATCTCATAATCAAGGGTGAATTGACTTAAGAGTGCTACAGAGATCAAGGGTGCTTGCAAATGCTATTTCACAATTCCCTTGTATGTTCTGAAGCTCATATATTAAGCATAGAGGCCTGACAGGATGTCTGTAAGAGAACAGTGGAGAATTTGTGAACCTCCAGATACTACTCAACAAGACTTCCCTACAGAATCAGCCAGCATGCCCAGTGGTGAAGGATGCTAAGAGTTAAACACTTAACAGCATCTAGAGGGCCAAGATCTCCCATCCCTGTTCTAAGTGCTTTAGCCCCCAAACATACAAAGCTACCTCTTTAGGGGTGGTTCAGAAAAGGGCTGAGCTCACCCGACTGCTAGAATAGGCTAAACTGGGGTTGAACAATTCACCATCTGAAATCAAAATATGTTGTGGGAGTCCAGAAGATGTCTTACGTGATTCATTCATTGAAGAAATTAACTTGTGTGAACCCAGGAATTCTGGCTTGTTAAGCCAGAACTGAGTGTCCTATGCAAAAACCCAGCCACAGAAATATTGTAAGGAAGGATTGTTTTTTCTATTCTTACCTCTGTTCATCTAAACAGGTTTCACACTTGCAAAAGATTGTTCCTTGTGCTCAGTGGTTTCATTTAGGTCCACTGAAATCAGTGTGAAATTATAGATGGGGTTTAAGCTAACATCCATTTCTTTCAGTGAGAACTAAGTGAGATGAACTTAAATTAGATCCTACCTTGTCTATTGTTCTAAAATGAAATTGAAATTGAAATATATTGTCATTTATAGGTTTTGGATTAACTGATTATGCTGGGGTTGATGTGTCCTATTTTACCCTTTAAAACTCCTTCCTTCCTTCCTTCCCACACCATAGCCATGTCACTCAACTTCAGGTATGACTTATGTTGTATGTCCTTCAGAGAGTGATATTAACATCAGTAGACCATCTGTCCAAGAGCCATGGAAAAGACAACTAGAGAGGAAGAGAGACAAATTCTACAAACTTTATTCAAAAGGTAGTATGCTTAGTATAAGGAGGGGAAAAATAAAATTCAAATCAGCCCCATACATTAAACCACACAGATCTGTCCTAACAGTCAGGAATCACACTGAGACGAGGAGTAGGTCTCTAGTGTTTATTACTGCTACATTAGACAGAAAATCCTAACAAACTGAAGAAGCGTGGGAAAACCCATACAGATAAACCCCAAAAGTCAAGGTGGGTCTGTTCTGTGTCTCTTTGAATGACAGCTCAAATTCTCGCTACTACGCATGCATTTCCCCCCCTGGATAGAGGCCCCCTCCTGCTCACCATCAGTACTCATGACAAGATCAGTACTATTTATAGTACTAGTACTATAGAGTCCCCTTTTTGGGAGGAGATGGGTGGTAATAGAAATGTGAAAAATAAGTAAATAAATAAATAGTACAAGTAACAATGCATGATTTACATGAACACAGGAGCTGTGATGGGAGGGTGTGAAGGGGGGAGAGAAAAAAAAAAAAACAAGCTATCATCTCCCTTGCCCAAAGAATATTTGTAGACATATGGCTTCCTGCACCCCAGTTCTGCATACCAAGAAGTTATCAGGGATGTGTGAAAGAAGAGGAAAGAGAACTGATATTCATGCACAAATTCTGAAAACATACTAGACAAAATGCCGTCTCACACATGCACCCTTTTCTATTCATTCCATTTTTGATGGCAAAGAAAGTCTGGCCATAATCATTGGAGGTTTACCAACCTTAACCAACTTACAGTTTGAGAACTCCTTGATGGCCTGCTGTACGGTAGAATCTGCTTGGAAGAAGAAAGCAATGCTATCTCACAACCACGTAGAAATCCAGACATTTCTTATCCATTTAATTGGCCCAGAACCATGAAGTAGGATTGATGAAATGGAACCATTTCCATGTTCCGTTTATGAACATCTATAAAAGTGGGGGAATATCATGAAAAGCAAGAAGTGGGCCACCAATGTCACTTGAAGCTGCAAAACCAGTTGTCTAAGAACATCCACTTTTTCAGCTTTTGATGCTCTTCTCTAGTAACAAGATCTTCCTTCTCCTCTTCATGTGATGCGGGGAGAGGTTTACTCTCATCAAGTGCCCTATAGCTTTTATTCATAGCTCAGCCCCACTGAGATCAAAAAGATTTAGTTCCCCAGTATATGGGAAATATATGTAATCCATTTCACATTACCTTCTCAGAACATCAAGCAATGAAAATACAGCCCAGATGGTCCAAATCACATAATGAAAAGCCAGTCCCTGGTTCGTTACGACACTAGACATGCTGGGTAGCATAAACACATGCACTTCGCTAGAAAGACTTTCTGCTTGCCATTTGTCTTTTTAGTCAGTTTTTGTAAAAAAAAATTAAGAAGCAAAAGCAACATAGTTCCCACTGAAAAGATAGATACATATAAATAGGGTTGTATGTGTGAAGTTGAGTGATGTCAAATAGGGAAAAAGTGGGAGAAAAGGGGATATGTGAGAGAAGGGCAAAGTTATTGAAACAGACAGATCATTGGTAGATGAGATAGATGAGGTAACAGAGAGAGAGAGAGAGATATAAATAGAGATGATAGATATAGAAGATTCTGAGGACATTTAAAATAGGAAAGACTCTCTAACAAAATGTGTAGAAGGCCAACATTCAGTCAGTATTCTCAGAACTGCCTGTATTAACTGTGCAAGAAAAAAAAGTTTATTTCACTCTATTTCCTAAGAAAGGATAGTTTTATTTTGCACTTAAAAAAATTCCTTTTAAAATCCATTGGGTCCACTTCCATAGGAAAATACAACCCATCACCCTAGGGAACCAATTAGGAACAATATTATTACCTAGAAACCACAATGTTGTGATATCATGTTTTCCTGAAATGAAACTGTTGCACTTACTACTACTTCAAAGTCCATTTATTGAAATAAATAATTAAATATGGTTTGCCTTTATTGAAGTGTGTGGGGGGGTGCACATGTATAGCCCAATTTGCAGGGCCATTCTACAATACCAATGTGCTGGTTAACCCCTTCTTAACCTCTTGCCAAAAGAACAAAGGGAGAGATAAGTTTAATGCATAATTAACCAAGGGCTGATTTGGACTAATTAAATCTCTGATAAAGTATTTCTATTCATCACCCAGATATGTTGGTTGTGAAAATACAACTTGCATACTTATAAAGTATGATCTGATTGATTGATGGCTACTGGTCTTGAAGACTCGGTGTTATCTCTGGATTGGAGACAGTGTGTCTCCAAGTAACATGTGCAGAGAACAAGGATAGGAGAGATACAGGATCCATCTCCTGCTTGGAAGCATCCCAGAGGTATCTTGTTGGCTAAAATCAGGAAGGAGTATGAGAAGCTGGAGAACTACCAGGTCCTGAAGGAGGAACTAGACAGGATGTGGAAAGTGAAGGCCAAAGTGATCCCAGTGGTGGTAGGATCACTCAGAGTTGCACTGGTTACTGGTTTGCTTTAGCATTCAACTCAAGATTATCATAATCATCTCTCATATCCTACATGCCTTGCGACCTGGCTCCCCATTTGTGGAACATCTTCCTACCAGACCTAAGATCTGTTCCCTCACTCTTCCTGTTCAATAAACCTCTGAAAATATGGCTTTTTCAATATGAATTTGAGGACTGAGGCATGAGTTGGTGGAGGTAGCTGGATGTGGGTTGAGTTTTTGGGATGATGCTCAGCACTCTGCTTTTAGGAGTGTCCTAACATAATTGTTCAATACACGGTTTAATCAATTAGATTATATGTTTTACTCTTATTCCATCATTGTGTATTGATATAATTTCCTGGTAAGATGGTGGAGAGAGCAGGAGCCATGGAAGGATTGTCCTCTTAGTTTGATTGGCACTTACCTGGATTAAGGCCAGAATTGGTTGGGGTGGACCTGGATTTGCACCTGCTTGGGCTATCTTGGAGGCTGGAGGAAGGAGCCAGAGGATGGGCCATGTTTACAGCTCGCTGCACTGACCTCATTCACCATGCCGACCATGCTTGCTGTGCCTTTGAGCCTGGTGCTGGCTGGAGGAGTGGGCTGGAGACAGGCTGGCCAATGGGCTGTGGCAAGAGCACATTTACATCCCTGGCCATGTTGGGCCATGTTTGCTGTGTTTACAACCCTGGTTGCTCTCTGGTCATGCTGACTGTGTTTGCTGGGTTTGCCATGCCTGTGGGCCTGGGGCTGGACACACCTGTCATGCTTATGGAGGTACTTGGGGAGGCAGCCCCACCACTGTGAACCCTCCCCCCTTCGGGAGACCATTTTACCTTCCCTTCTGCTGGTCCCAGAGAGGGAGAAGAAAACACAGCAATCACTGAACACTTTGGTCTGATTCTATCTACCAGCTAGGTGCCTCTGATTGTGAACAGCACATTTCCCATGGAGCACGGATTCCCCCCTCTGGGTGAGATCCAGAGGAGGGGATTGGTTGGGTTAGGGTAGATGGAAAGGGAACCCTCACCAGCTGTTGAGAGCAGCACAGGGGTGTTCCTGAGAGTGGGTCTGTGGGGGATGTGGTCACTGGGTACCCTGATTGTCATGAGTACTGATGGTGAGAAGGAGGGGGCCCATAAGCAGGGGGGAAAACGCATGCATAGTACTGAGGAGTTAAGCAGCCATTCAAAGAGACACAGATCAGACCCACCTTAGCATTTGGGGTTTATCTGTTTGGATTTTTCCCACCCTTCTTCAGTTTGTTAGGATTTTCTGTCCAATGTAGGAGTAGTAAAACACTAGAGACCTATTCCTTGTCTCAGCGTGGTTCCTGACTGTTAGGACATCAATCCTAACAAACTCTCTACTCCCACTGAAAGAGGGAGGAACAAAAAAAAAAAGGAAGAGACATTTGGGAAAATGTCTTCAGAAAACCAGGAAATTTGGCTGGCCATCCAACAACTGGCAGCAGCCATGCAACAACACCAACAACAAGTAGACCTCCAGATCAACACATTACAAGCAGCCATGCTACAGCAGTTACAACAACCAGCTCCGATTAACCCACAACTGGCACCAGCAGCAGCAGCAGCAGCAGCTCCACCAGTACTCTTGAGATCCCAGGGCAGTCTACCAGAGAAGTTTGGAGGAGATGCCGGACAGCTGAGAACTTTTCTCACACAGTGCACAATGTTTTTAGACAGCAGACTGGCAGAGTTTCCCACAGACAGAACCAGAGTCACCTTCATTTTAAGTCTGCTAAAGGGCCCAGCAGCCAAATGGGCTATTCCCATGGTGGAGAACAATGACCCAATTCTCAATGACTACCAGGATTTTCTGGCAGGGTTCCGAGCACACTTTGACGACCTGATCAGAGAAGTCACTGCCAGCCAGGAGATTTGGAAGCTCAAGCAAGGCAACAAGAAGGTGGGAATTTACATTGCTGATTTCAAGCTGTTAGCAGGAGATCTGGACTGGAATGAAAGTGCCTTGAATTCAAACAGAGGCTGGATGAAGAAATTAAAAATGAATTAGTGCGCCAGGGAACACCAGCTACCCTAGAAGTTTTATATCAACTGTCTGTGGTCATAGATGCCAGGCTAGAAGAGCTCAGACAGATGCAGCCAGGGAGAAACAGGGGCCTCAGAGTGCTTCCAGGATTTCCAGCTCTCTCTGCAGCATCTCTTGCTCAGGACCAGAGGAGCCGATCCAGATCGGGGTGAGTAGGAGACTTATTTCTGAGGCTGAGAGACAGAGAAGGAGAGAGAGCGCCGTCTGTTTCTACTGCAGAGTCCAGGGGCACATGGTGAGAGCTTGCCCAGCAAGAAGCCAAGCAAATTCTGTAAGAGCCCCAGAGCAAGCAGCAGAACCAAGAGCCACCTCCACCTCGACTTCCAACCAAGGCAACTCTGTCGGTTTCCCTCCACAGAGCTCAGCAGGGAGACCATCAATCAATTAAGAAGGGCTAATTCCAAGGATTCCAGGCAATCCTTTTACTCCTTCCCAGTAATAATGCATGTCAACCCAGAGCACCAGGTCAAGCTAGAGGCCCTCGTGTTTTCCGGAGCTTCCACCAATTTTATTGATGTACAGACCATACAAGACTTCAACATCCCGACCATAGAATTTCCACGTCCCATAGAAGTGGAGACCATTGACAGCCAGCCCCTCAAGGCAGGGCTGATTAGAAGGTGCACAGAACCTTTGCAACTAACAACGGGAGACCACACTGAGTGGATCCAACTTTATGTTACTGCATCACTTAATGTGCCTATAGCACTGGGCATGCCTTGGCTGAAGGTCCACAACCCATTGTTGAACTGGACTATGAGAGCAATCTCCTTCCCAGCTAAGGAACGCCAGCATCACAAGATTCAAGCCGCTCTTCTCTCTCCAGCAACCAATGCAGTCACGGAAGCAGGGAGGGTCCAGTTGCCAGCCAAGTATGCAGATTTTGCAGATGTTTTCAGTGAACAAGAGGCCACAGCACTACCCCCCGACCCATAGGGATTGTGATTGCACCATTGAGTTGATACCAGGAGCCAAAATTCCAGCAAGGAAACACTATCCCATGTCCCCCAAGGAACTAGCCACCTTAAAGGATTACTTGGATTCTAATCTCCAAAAGGGTTTCATCCGACCATCTACTTCCCCAGCGTCTGCTCCTACCTTCTTCGTACCAAAGAAGCCTGACCCGTTGGCACCGGCAAACCAGGAGGCACCCATGAGAGTGGTGCATGATTTCAGTTCCCTCAATAAAGTCACGGTCAAGAAAAATTACCCACCCCCCTAATATCTGGATCGCTTACAGAAAGCATGCATTTTTACTAGGTTGGACCTCAGGAATGTCTACAATCTGATCCAGATGAAAGAGGGGCATGAATATCTGACTGCCTTCGATACCAGGTTTGGTAAATTTGAGTACCTTGTTTTGCCCTTTGGCTTGTCTAATGCAGGAGCCATATTTTCCCAATTTATGGATCATTTTTTTCCTGATTTACTAGATAAGTATCTGGTCATTTATCTAGTTGACATATTAATATTCTCTGAGGATGCTACAAGTCATGTAACCCATGTACATAATGTCTTACAAAGACTGAGAGAGAACAAGCTGTTCGCCAAGATAGAGAAGTGTGCCTTCAATTTAACTGAATTACATTTCCTGGGCTATAAAATATCAACAGAAGGCAAATCCATGGATCCTTCTAAGGTCCAGGCAATTCTCTCTTGGCAACCCCCCCCCCCCCCGAAATGTGAAAGAGTTACAAAAATTTTAGGGTTCTGCAATTTTTACAGGAGATTCATAAATAAATTTAGTGACAGGGCTAAACCCCACACACAGCTTTTGAAGAAAGGATCAAAATTCATTTGGGAGGAGAGGGAGCAAGCAGTCTTCCAAGAATTCAAGCAGCTCTTTGCATCCCAGCCACTTTTAAAGCACTCTGACCCCACGAAGCAATTAATAATGCATTCAGATGCTTCAGATTTTGCTATTGTGGCTGTTTTATTGCAATATACTAATGAAACAGAGAATACATTGCTCCCTTGTGCATTTTTCTCCTGCACGCTCTCACCAGCAGAGAGAAACTATGATGTTTTTAACAAGGAGTTGCTGGCAATTAAAGCAGCATTTCAAGAGTGGAGGCACTGGCTAGAAGGTGCAACCTTTCCTGTGAAAGTTTGCAGATCATAGGAATTTACAGCTTCTACAAAACACCAGATCCCTCACCCCAAGCCAAATCAGATGGAGCCAGTTTTTATCCCGTTTCAATTTTGTTATTTCTTATGTTCCCAGGGTGCAGAACTGTTTGGCAGATGCCCTGTCTCGATCCATTCAATTAACCCCCGCTACTCACCAGTGGGTTCAGGCACTATATTACAACCTCACAACTTTCAGCGGTCTATGAAGGGGAACCAGACAGAGATTTTAGCAGCAGGCAGACAAGCAGAGGACCTATTTACAAGAGTCAGAGCAAAGCAGCAACAGGACCCGTAAGCCAGGGCCAGGATGGATGACCTCCAGAGGGACCCGCAAGACACTGCCTCCCCATTTAATGTGGAGGCAGGAATCCGCTGGTGTAGCATGCGATTATCCATTCCCCCCTCATTGAGGGAAGAAGTACTGAGACTTTGACATGACCATCAAACGGCAGGTCATGGAGTTGTTTCCAAAACTCTCCATAGAGCTCTGAGTGACTACTGGTGGCCTAAGATGACTGCAGACATAAAGGGCTACGTTGCTTCTTGTCATACCTGTAGACAAGACAAGCCTCTCCCAGGGAAGCCCACAGGACTCTTGCAACCCCTACTCACCCCCAGTAGGCCTTGGGATACAATCTCCATGGATTTCATCACTGATTTACCCCCGGTCCAGGGGCTGACTTCCATACTCGTGGTGGTGGATCTTTTCACTAAAATGGCGCATTTGATTCCTTGCAAGGGCCTCCCATCTGCACAAGCCACAGCACAGTTGTTTATGGACCATGTTTTTAAGTATAGAGGCATGATAAATCACTTGGTGAGAGACAGAGGCCCGCAGTTCACTTCCAGGTTCTGGAGGGCCCTTTCCCAGTCATTAGGGGTCCAGATCCACCTATCATCATCACATCATCTGGCTAGTAATGGGCAAGCTGAGAAAATTAAGCAATGGTTACAGCAGTATCTCAGGTGTTACACCACTTATCAGCAAGACAATTGGCCAGCCCTGCTCCCCATGGCAGAATTTACTTATAATAACTCTGTGCAATCCTCTACCAAGATGTCTCCTTTCCAAGCACTCTACGGGGTTAACCCTCGGGTGTTGCCCACCTCCTCCCAGCAGGGAACTGTTCCAGCCGCAGCTGATTTTCTTAAAGAGCAACAAGCCACACAGGAGTTGTTAAAGGAACAGCTGAACAGGGCAAAGAGTGCTTACGAGAGAGCTGCAGATGCTCACAGACAAGAGGGTCCAGTGATTGCAGTAGGAGACAAAGTGTGGCTCTCTACCAAGTTTCTGACCTCTACCAGGCCCTCCAAGAAGTTGGACTCTAAGTTTGTGGGCCCTTTCACTGTGGTACAGCAGATAAATCCAGTGGCTTATCGCTTAAAGCTGCCAGCATCCATGAAAATCCATCCAGGCTTTCACAGAGCCTTGCTAGCCAAAGACCCTCCCCCAAGTACCTTATGATCGCAAATGCCCCCCCACCTCCAGTAAATGTGGAGGGGGAGGAGGAATATGAAGTCAAGGAAATTCTGGACTCTAGGAGGAGGGGAAGGGGCATCCAGTATTTAATACACTGGAAAGGGTACCCTGAGGAAGAGCGGAAGTGGGAAAATGCCAGAGATGTGCATGCACCAACACTGGTTCAACGATTCCATCAGCTTTTCCCTCACAAACCCAAGCCTCGCACTCTACCAGAGATTCCTCACTTGACTGAGCAAGCAGAGGAATCCCAAGCAGAGGAGTTCATAAGTTGGCAACCTCTACCCCCACCAGAGGCTCTGAGGCCAGAGAGAGAGGAGGAGGGGGAGCTGCAGCCCTCCACCTCCGGCTTGCATTTCCCAAGGGGGAGGGGGGAAGAATCTTCTAATTATGTAGCTATTTTCCAGCAGCAGCCACCTGGGCCAGAAGCGTTATGAGACCTAGAGAGCAGCATTGATTGGTCCTTGGAGCAGTTTTCCTTTGAAGAATTTCCATCGTTGCCCAGTTCCCATGGTAGCTTGAGGGGGAGATGGACTCTCATGAGACCCTGGAGGGAGGAAGGAACTCTGGAAGGGAGGGGATGAAATGGAATGTGAGTCTGGAGGGGAGGGTGATGTCATGAGTACTGATGGTGAGCAGGAGGGGGCCCCTATCCAGGGGGGAAAACACATACGTAGTACTGAGGAGTTAAGCAGCCATTCAAAGAGACACAGATCAGACCCGCCTTAACTTTTGGGGTTTATCTGTCTGGGTTTTTCCCACGCTTCTTCAGTTTGTTAGGATTTTCTGTCTAAAGTGGCAGTAATAAAACACTAGAGACCTATTCCTTGTCTCAGCGTGGTTCCTGGCTGTTAGGACACTGATGGTGCTGAGAACCAGTGAAGCTAAAGTGCCATGAGGTGCCTGGCTTCCCCTCCCTGGGATGGATGGGAATTCGGAACTATGAGAGGTCCCGGCCTCAGAAATTGGGGGCCTTGATGGGGGGATGATGCTGCCCTTGGGGGGATGGTGGTGGGCCAAAGTATTATGGTGGTGATGGGCATGGGGACATATGGTGGGAGACAGGGAGCGGCCATCCTCAGGGAATGCAGGACCAACGCCTCATACCAGTTTCATGGTCCAGCTCCTTGGTCTCAGCCCCTGTACCCAGTCAGTAGAATTTCAGAGGCCCTGGCTTTCAGCTGCTGCTCCTAAATGTCAGATCATTCTGTAATAAGGCCTCCCTCAATTGTGCTGTGTCCTGTGCTGGGTTTGAAAAAGAGAACCAGTTTGGTCTAATGGTTAAGGCTCAAAGCTAGAAACCAGGAGACTGGGAGTTCTAGTCCCACCTTAGGCACAAAAGCTGTCTGGGTGACCTTGGGCCAGTCCCTCTCTCTCAGCCCAACCCACCTCACAGGGTTGTTGTTGTGGGGAAAATAGGAGGAGGAAGGAGTATTAGGTGTGTTCTCTGCCTTGAGTTATTTATAAAAAATAATAAAGGCAGGATTAAAAGTCTAAGGAAAAGCCCTGTGATTTAATTGTTGATGAAAATGTATCCCCGAGGCCTGGCTGGGGCCAGAAGGCGGGGTGGCCCTTTCAGAGATATGCTCAACTGAGTTTTGGGTGTGGTATCAGCCGAGATCCTGGGGCAGGGTGGAGGTGTGGCGATAGTCATCTAGGAGTCTCTTTCAGGGGTGCTGCACCACAGGTCACCAGATATCAGATTGTTCATTAAGTTGGGCTCTAAGGGTCAGTTGGGATAGTTGCTATTGTACCAGCCTCCCTGCTCCATAGCAACCTCCCTGCCTGAGCTTCTTGACTCCATCCCTGGGTTAGCAGTGGAGTTCCCCAGACTTCAATCTGGGGGGACTTCAATCTGCCTTCTCTGGGAGTGGGGTGTGAGGTGGCTCAGGAGTTCCCTCCCTCCCCATTCTTAGCAGTTTCCGAAGTTTGCATTTGCCTTCTGCACAGAAGCCATAATTTTGGCCATTGAAGAATCAGTGTTCAGAACAGGGTGGGAAAGTATAATCTATGCATCTATAACATTCTTCTGGAAGAGAAGATGGTTTGTGTTGTTTCTTTTTAATTTCAACCCAAAAAGTGACAAGCATTCCATTGGGGCATCCTGGCAATACAACCATGCAATAATCTTGTTTATATCACAGACACAAATAAAAATGTTAGCCACCTTTACAGATATACAAAGCCCCAGTGTGGGCAAGAGAGAGAGAAGAAATGCAGAAAGAGAGAATATGAAATATTCAGTGACAGAGACAGCAAGAGATCAGTTGTATTTTGCATGGTAAGTAAGCCTAGCTACATATAAGGGCAGGCCTGTGTTTACATTCCTCCCTCCCTTCCTTCTCTCTGTCTCTCCTCCCTCCCTCCCTCCCTCCCTCCCTCCCTCCCTCCCTTTCCTTCCTTCCTTCCTTCCTTCCTTCCTTCCTTCCTTCCTTCCTTCCTTCCTTCCTTCCTTCCTTCCTTCCTTCTGTGCCCTGTCCACACACTTTCAGTTGACCAGACTTCCTGTCTCTCCACCCTTCTAATTTCATATAAAATCCCCGAGATTAGTCCAGGCTCTTCTGGCCTAGATTCCATCTTCTCTTCCTTACTGCTCTTTCCCACTCATAATGGTAGCCCATGGGAACAAAGATCAAAATGAATCAGGGTTAATGAGCAAAAGATTAGCTGGAACTGTTTTCTTTTAAGCACACTAGAGAGAAAAAGTCCTCCTTCTCTTCACTGGCAGATGAGTTGGGGTATAGACCACCATCTACTGCAGTTTCTCAGTTGCAGACAAAATAAGTATCTTGGATTGGCAATCCCCTGCCTACTATACCCAAGGTGATTTATCAAGATTTCGCACACTTGCCAGATCCTTGTTTTAGCATCATTGGATATCAAAGCTGAAGATCTTGGGAGATGTGAGACTTCCAAAAGCCTTGGACATGATACCTGGAGACTTCCAAAAGCTTTTTACAGGGGAGGACTCCTACTAACAACCATGTAATTTTCATTCTAGTTCAATGTAAAAGTTGTGGGCTCAAGCAGCTTTTGTCTTAGCCCCACTCACTAGCCTATCTGCCAAGTCATTAAGAAAAGTTTGTCCATCACTCTTCTATAGGAGTATACTGTTAGTAGTTGTACAGTGTCACAAACAGAAAGTTGCCTTGTGCCAAGAATACTCTGTTTCTAATTGTGAGCCTTCCATAAGAGGAGAACATGGCATCCTTTGTACATTGAAGACTCCACGTGTAAGCATCTCTTCTGATCTTTGTATATCTGAAGATCTTCTTACTATATCGTAGCACAAGGTTGTACATGATTGCTTTGAAATGTTTCACAATGTCTTGGAATGGTCATCAGGTTAAAGGGGTCATTCTAGAGAGATCCAATCTCTGATCTACTTGATTCTTTTGTTCAACCCCAAAATGGGATTCTCCAGCACAGACGAAAGATAAAAATGCAGTGTACTAATAGAAGAGAAAAGGCATGAATCTCTGTGTGGGTCAGAGAGAGAAATGAAGGAGGCATTCACTTCTAAATACTCAAGCTCGGATTGTTCCCTTGGTTTCTGGCAGGAAAGTAAAAATCCCCTCTGGGAACATGTATCAGGATAAATAATTAATGAAAGAACTCATACGATGGAAATCTAAACTGGAAATCATTAGCATAGACTGCAGGAAGTGAAAGATTTGAAATGGTAACATCTCCAAAAGGTCCTGAAATTGGATTTTTGATCACCTTTTACACTCCTCATCCATAATAACATGTATTACCTTCTCATCTGTCCCTATTACCAAGGAAATCTACGTTACACTGTTCTCTCCTTCATACTCCCTGTTGTATCCTTATCACAGTTTTAAGGTAGCATAGGCTGTGAAGGAATGACCTAGTTCACACACCATGTTATGCTACCATTTACTTAACTGTAACTGATGGAATAACCAGAAGTGACTTGATGTACAGAATATATGAAGCATCAAACAACAGACAGACTAGGAAATACACTATGGAACATTATGGACCATGCTATAAAAGTGTGGAATGTGAATCTAGTCGCAAAGTCAGATAGTCGCGTGTATGAGCATGGAGCCCAGTTCTCCAACAGCTCCACGTTATTTTCTCATTATGTTGATTCTGTGGACTTCAACTCCCAGAATTCCCCAACTACAGTTGAGAAATGCTACAGTAGATCATGACCAAATTTATTTTATTTCTTTAAAAGACTGAAGGCCAGGGCATAGCCAACTGTGCCTATGAGACTCAAGGCAGCTGCCCCTCAGACTTGATTTGTATATCCCAGTTTCATTTCCAAAAATGATTTCAACATAATCAGATCTCTGTACTATTCATGTCTCTATGTTCTCCTATAAAACTCAGCCAAGTGGTTAGGCTAAAATGGGGTTGGGCAGCTTGAGTTTCACCATGTTGTAGAAGCCCAATAATTATCTTAGCATTGTATAAACAAGGCCACAACATTATGGCACTGTAACAAGAACACATTGATAATCTTTTATTCATCCAGATTAGGGGTTAGGTTAGCTTGTTGCAGGAATGCAATCATGGTGTCCACCTTTAAACACCTCTGGCTAATGCATTTTCTACAGTGAAGTTTGCACATTTAAAAAGTAGGGATCAAATACATTTATTAGGGAAGAGATCATGTACATGCACATATATGCAAAGAGAAATCTACTCTCTCTCCTCTATCTCTATCTCTCTATCTATTTTTTATCCTGCTGCAATGCAACAACTTCCTATCAAACTTGCTAAACGGAAAATCAAACAGAAAATCACTTGCTAAAATAGTACCTAGTCATGTATACATTAGAAGAAAGTGCAAAAGCTGGCTTGCAGCTAAACCTCAAAAAAACCAAGATTATGGCAACCAGCTTGATTGATAACTGGCAAATAGAGGGAGAAAATGTAGAATCAGTGAAAGACTTTGTATTTCTAGGTGCAAAGATTACTGCAGATGCTGACTGTAGTCAGGAAATCAGAAGACGCTTAATCCTTGGGAGAAGAGCAATGACAAATCTCGATAAAATAGTCAAGAGCAGAGACATCGGACTGACAACAAAGGTCCGCATAGTTAAAGCAATGGTGTTCCCCGTAGTAACATATGGCTGTAAGAGCTGGACCATAAGGAAGGCCGAGAGAAGGAAGATCGATGCTTTTGAACTGTGGTGTTGGAGGAAAATTCTGAGAGTGCCTTGGACTGCCAGAAGATCCAACCAGTCCATCCTCCAGGAAATTAAGCCAGACTGCTCGCTTGAGGGAATGATATTAAAGGCAAAACTGAAATACTTTGGCCACATAATGAGAAAACAGGACACCCTGGAGAAGATGCTGATGCTAGGGAGAGTGGAGGGCAAAAGGAAGAGGGGCTGACCAAGGGAAGATGGATAGATGATATTCTAGAGGTGATGGATTTGTCCCTGGGGGAGCTGGGGGTGTTTACCACCGACAGAAAGCTCTGGTGTGGGCTGGTCCATGAAGTCACGAAGAGTCGGAAGCGACTAAACGAATAAACAACATGTATACATTAGAAGAAGTGTGGAGAATGGTGTATATGGATTTTCACATTCCTTCCCTTTTAAAGATAAAATTGCAAAGTAATGTGGACACAGGACACAAGAAGCTTGAGGTTAGAAAAAATGAGAAGCAGAATGAAACTTGAGCAAGGTAAAGATTTGTTTTGGTTGTTTGATAGTTTTTTTATCTCCAAATACATTCCATTGAACCCAACTGGATTTATTCTAAGAAAGTAATGAATAATGCAGGGAAAGACTGATCCCCAGTTCCTTCCCTCCCTCAAGAAAACACCAAGTTGTCCAATTAATCTTTGCAGGGAACTTTTTGTATAAAAAAAAACCAAAGTTACAAATTTATTAACACACTTAATTAAGAGCAAATGCCCAAGCATGCTGAAAATTCTCCAGAGAGTGTTCAACTCCTTAATGAAAAATCATTAAAAATGACAGTCATCCTAGTGCATTAGAAATATATATGTCCTTGAACAATATTTCTGTTAGATTAAGTATGCATTGAATTGTAACTGGTTATTGCTATGATAACATATTATACTATTTTTTTGTCTTTTGGGTTGTTGTTGCACTTCTTTTACTTTTTTCTAAAGCATTTTTTTGTTGTTGTTTTCTTCTTCTCCTCCTCTATGACAGTGTATGTATCTCCCTCATTATTGTCACTGTGTTTTATCTTTTTTTTTTTTTCCTTTTTTGGTTATTCTTAAAAAGCAATAAATAAATAAATAAAACCTGAATGAGAAATGTTGATTTTTCATCACTTCTTAATTGCATTGGAGGGATGGCAGGGGCTGATTGGAAGAAGGTGAAACACTTTTGACAGTTTTTTTTCTTTTCTTGGTAATGTTCTCCCTTTACACAGTAGTTTGATGGAGATGCCTTGGAGATGCCTCGAAACCCCCTTTGGTTCAGTGCACTTAGCAATTTGTTTTCTGAATTAAAAACTGGTGTTTCTTCCCCCCTTATTATTCTTTTTCAAACAGAATGAAAAATTGAAAAAATAAAAAAAATGCATGCCTCAAGATCAAATTAAATGACAGGCCCAAAAAAGAAAGTACACAGTTTTCTCAGAAATCCAAAGAGTTCATGGAAATTTACAAATTTATCATGGAGGGGGGGGGGGGGGGTGGAAGATGGTGTGCAGCAAGACCATCCACTGGGGAAAGTCAAAGAAATTCAAGATGGCGGCTGTGATTGAAGGCCTGCCTCTTTTTGTTTTTTCACATGTATCACACATATGCTGTGTATAGAAAAGGGGTGGGGAGTCGTTCATGCTGTCGTGGCCAGCATTTTAACTTTTCTGACCACCCCACCGATGTCCCTGTTGGGAGGGGAGACACCGCCTCATTTTGGGGAAAACGTTGGGCAAAATTTTAAATGCTTTTAGGATGGGTTGCCAAAAGAAGGGTATGATTTACAGGTTTGAATGGAATGGTTTTAAGGTTTTATGAACACATGGAAAATGCTGGTAGACTGTGTGGAGTTCTTGGTGATATATAACTATAGGAAGGAAGGCAGGCAGGCAGGCATACAAAAGCTGCTTTTCTGAGAATGTACTGTACATTTAGTAGAAAAAACATATTTTCAGGGATGTCTGCAACGTATGGTCAAAAAAGTCAAGATGGTGGCAATGGTGGCAATTAAAGTTCTGCCTGTTTCAATGTACATTTGATTGCACCATCATGGTCACCACCATGACTTTTTTTACTATGCCCTGCAGATATCCAGGCATGATTTGCGCTTCAAAGGTGGCAGTTCCATTTTTTGAGTCACCACATACCACTGGGAAAGACCATCCTTCAAAATTTGGAACACAAAACTTGAAGAATCTGCAGCTCTCCAAATTTTGCTACTCTACCATTCCCATATAGCCTAATATAACCATTCCTATATAGCCTCATGTGGCGCAGAGTGGTAGGCAGTAGCATTGCAACTGAAACTCTCCCCATGACTCGAGTTCGATCCCAGTGGAGGCTGGATTCTCGGGGAGCTGGCTCAGCTTAACTCAGCCTTCCATCCTTCCAAGGTCAGTCAAATAAGTACCTAGCTTGCTGGGGAAGGCGACAACTGGGGAAGGCAATGGCAAACCACCCTGCTATAGTCTGCCAAGAAAACATCGCGAAAGCAGCGTCCTCCCAAAGGGTCAGACATGAGACCCTTTGCACAGGGGACCTTTCACTTTTCACTTTCTTTTTTTCACCATTCCCAACATCTGGCATTCCTGGGGGGTGTCATTCAGCAACACCCAAACCACAGATACCTTTGGCCAGGAAGAATATTGGGTTGGATTGTGACCAATCTATTGCGTCCCGCAGATCCCTAAATGTTGAAGTAGCCACTTCTCAAAACAACAGCCCATGACCAGTTGCACAACATGCCTCTCAATTTAGGTAAATAAGAAAGTGCTGGACCACACCAATTGAGATGCACTTGCCAGGTGTTCCATTTTATTCTCCCTGGTTAAGGCTGAGGTAGGGCAATGTGTGTCCTTGTTCCATGATTGTGCCATCAGCCAGGTATCGGAGAGGAGGAGGGGGAGGGGGACCCCTGGCACGGTCCCTTGGAACCACGTACCATGTTGGAGGAGGTAGATCTTCTTCTGCCACCATGGAAGAGACCAGAGTTCCCATCAGGCGATGGTAACGGTAATTCTCTTCCCTCTCCCCTCCATCTCCAGAGACCCACAGAGTCCAAGATGACAAAGGAGGGCAAGATCTCTGGGCAGCCCGGCGTAGCCTCGCCCCTCTCCATCCCAAGGTAGAAGGCACCTTCTTTGGAATGGAGTCCAAGTCTTGGTATAGTATCTCACTGGAGGTAAGTGATGTCTCTTTGGGCTGGAACAAAAAGACAGAAGTGAGGAAAAAAATTGGAATCCAGCCAGTTGAATATTCTGTTTGCTAATACCATGTTGTGTGAGATCTCCTCATTTCAGTTTGGATTTCACCTTTGAACTGGGGGAATTAGCTTTGTGCTTGAAAGGAAATGGAAGAATGTAGCTCCATTTCTTTTGTGGGAGGTCAAAAAAAGCTTCCACTCCTTTTCAAAATCTATAACAATATCCTAGGATCCCACACATTTGTGGTATTTGTGCTGGCCATAGGGCCATTTGTAAACTGTTCTGCTTGCAGTCCAGCACCAGACCCAGAAGAAATCTGGCCTTCCTTGAAGCTATCTTCTTCCCTGGGCGAGGAGATGGAAATAACCAAAATGTGGTATCGTACTACAAAGGAAAGTTTTGAGGAATATGCCACTAAGAAGGTGGGCCAAGAATTTTGTAAACAAGGGCAGGACAACAGGAATCATTTAACTCCATTTACTGCAGTGCCATTTAGTGTCTGAATTGATTGATTGATTGATTGATTGATTGATTGACTCAGTCCCAAAGAACTCCAGGTGGTGTACAAATACAAAACATGATAAACACGTTTGCCTAGAATAGCAGTGGACTCTTTCTTGCTGGAGGTTCTCAGAGGAAGGATGGCTGGCCTGGAATGGATTAGTGGAACCTTGCACTAAGCAAGGGTTAGATCAGATGAGCTAGCAGATCCCATCGAACTTCCATGTTCTCTGATTCTAAAATACAGGAAAGAAGGTTTGCCAGGAGGCTAAAGGTGACCCCTGGCAGACCTTGGTGGAGTCAGACTGGACAAGGTAGCACCTGGCCAGTCATGAAAGCAGCCTCATCTAAAGCCTCACTGGGGAAATGAGTGAGCGGGGAAGTTCTCAAGTTTTCTATTAAAACAGTCCCACTTCTTGAAGATTGGCCTTTCTTCTCCTGAGATCCAGAAGTGAATAAGCTCTCCCAATTCCAGCTGCCAGCATTACCCCCAGATACTCACTGTCCATTGGCCTCTCCGGAAGAACTTCAGTCGTCCTGGACCTTGAGGCCCCTTAGTCAGTTCTTCTGGTATGAGTTCTTCATCCTCCATTGCCTCTGGCTTTCTTCCAGAAGCCCAGTTTCCCATTCCAGGGGGCTTACCCCCCCTTGGTAGGAGATGCCCTTCCCCCCTCTTTCTCCTCTTTTACCCCAGGTTGCTTGTCTCCACTGCAGCTGAGGAGGTGTGGTGGGATGGTGCCATTGTGACCTCATAAAACTGCCACCAAGGAGACCTTGAGATCAGTAGCCTTCAGCTCAACCAGTTCAGGAGTTCCTCAGATGTATTTTACTCCTTCATAATCCACATCATTCTTGGTGGACCAGAATCCTGGTCATCCACTGCCTCCCACAGGATAAATCAGCATTGTCTTGGTACTGTTGCCAGGAAAACCACATTGACATTGTCACCAAAACATGAGATTATGGTACTTGTCCCAGGAATGATAATGTAAGATGCCCAGAGTCACTTAGGTGAAATGGGAGGCAATATAAATTGAATGAATGAATGAATGAATGAATGAATGAATGAATGAATGAATGTGCAACCTGCCTCAACATCTGTAAATACTCATGCACAGCTCAGTCTCTGAGGATGATGATGTTTCCCAGTGGTGGAAACAGTTCCTTGGAGCTGTTCTCAATTTTTAACATTTTTAATACCTAGTGGTGTGATAGCCAAGCTGAGGAGTTCACTGGGAGAGGTCCAAAAAGTCAAGATGGTGGCTGCAACAATGCACAATCATATAGTCACACTCTTTTTTCTGACACGTTTCTGTGGACCCCACCCTGTAGCCAAGCATCTACCTCTGCAGATATCTACTCAAACCTTAAGGACCTTTTCAGCCAACAGCAATATTATTGTGCCGTTATGTATTCTGGAATTTTAATTTTTATAAGCACTGGAAACCCTTCTTGGCCTTGTAACTCAGCGAAGCAGAGATGGGTGAAAATGTTATATGCATTTAACATACAGGTAGTCCTCACTTAACGACCACAATTGAGGCCAGAATTTGGGTTGCTATGCGAAGTGGTCATTAAGCAAATCTGACCCAACTTTATGACCTTTTTTGTGGTAGTTGTTAAGCGAATCACCATGGTGTTATGTGAACCACATGGTCATTAAGCGAATCATGTGGTTCCCCATTGATTTTGCTTGCCAGAAGCCAGCTGGAGAGGTTGAAAATGGCAATCATGTAACTATGGGATGCTGCAACCATCATAAATACAAACCGGTTGCCAAGCGCCTGAATCGTAATCATGTGACCGAGGGGATGCTGTGATGGTCATAAGTGTGAGGACTGGTCACAAGTCAGTTTTTTCAGCACCGTGGTAAGTCTGAACCATCACTAAATGAATGGTCATTAAACAAGGACTGCCTGTATAGTTGAGTGGTTCCAGTTTGAACCCGCAATCTGGGTTTCCTTACTTGGAAGCCTATTAGGGATCACCAGTAGATGGCAGCAAAGAGCTGGTATTTCTTTGTATCTCTTTGCTCCTGTCCATGATAATCTGGATATTTGCATCTGAAATAGGGAAGGCTTATCCTTGGTGGTGGTTGTGATATAACAATTCAGCTCCACTGACAGGTCTGCCTTGCAGAATTCAAACTGGGTGTTTTCCCCACTTTTTTATGAATGGTAAGATCCACCATCAGAAAATCTGTGTCCTCCATTGGCTTTACCCACAATGCCCGTGAAGTTGCTTTGAAATGGGGCATTGTGGGAAAGTTAAAATG
Organism: Candoia aspera; assembly: GCF_035149785.1. Taxonomy (NCBI): domain Eukaryota; kingdom Metazoa; phylum Chordata; class Lepidosauria; order Squamata; family Candoiidae; genus Candoia; species Candoia aspera. Next base: position 111,147,009 of record NC_086156.1, on the reverse strand, counting down.
GTGGCCATCAGACCAAACCTAGCCCCTGGAGCTCAGGAAAGGAACTAGTAAAGTCTTTTTACAATATCAACAAGACATCAGTTTGTGCAATGTTTGGGGGGGGCAGGTTTAAAGGAACAAATATTACTGAGAAGGGACTCGTATTCAAAGTGCATAGGATTGCAATAAAATATAGTTTCCTAGAGCACTTGCAGGATTTTGTTGTTGTTCCTTCCCACGCTGAGGAATAGGGAACCTGGGAATGTCCCTGAACTGTAGTTCCAACACCTCCAGTTTATGTGGCCAATGGTAAAGCATGCTGGCAACTGTATTTTGGCAACAACTAACCATTTACTGGACAACAGGGCTTCTCACCATCCCTGATTTACCCAGAAGCTGCAGCAAAATCTGCCTCACAAGTTTTTTAGAAGATTTCCTTTCTCGTGAAAAAAAAGTCTTCCGTTTTTCTGCCTTGTTTGCAGGAAGCTTGAGAATTTCTTTCAAATTTCTCTGGATGATTTTATTTCTAGCTTGGAGTTGGTAGAAACGGCTGCTGTTAGAAGCATTCTTTTCTGTGATGAACCTTCCCATTACTCCGACGCCCAGCCTCTATATTTTACAATGTGGAAACACTCCATGGGAGAAGTGTCTAGAATCAGAAAATTGTGGAAACTTCAAGGATCACCTAATCCAACCCGCTTGAGACATTAGGGTTTAGCTGAAATGTGAGAAACCAGGTTGGCCACAGACCTCTGGGGAGAGGCTGGTACAATGGCCATCCCCATCGTTAAAATATTATCTTATTTATGTTTTTAGATTGCAATTAAGGTTTCTATGTTTTTATTATTACTCTCATTGTAAACCACCCAGAGTCCCCCGTTGGGGGATGGGCAGTGATATACATTTAAATAATAAATAAATAAATGGATGAGAATTTCAGGAATTTATCTTCTCCTTTAATGTTTTTTTTTTTCCATCCACTGAGATGGATGGAAAATCCAAGCTCTTTTTCCCATCCACTGAAATGAGAATCGATGGAAAGGAAGGCAAGTTATGTTTGACACCCCGTTGCCCCCTTTGGTCAAAATGACAAGACGAGCATTGCTTTCATCAAAATGGCAGAATGAAGGCTGCACCGTTGTGGAGCAAGCTCCACCCCTTGGTTTGACAGAACACAACTCAAAAGCGACACAGCTGAAGCCTATTTTACGCAACCTTGGTGGGTTCTCCTGCCTGGAAAGACCTCACAAACGGTGTACTTCTAAAAAGAAAGAACGAAACTAAAATCAAACTTGCCTGCCACTTAGTACTCAGTTCTTTATTGTCCAGCAAAAATGCACAATTTATCGCCTTCCCCATCCCAAACCTTTAGACTTCCCTCACCCTGAGGACTCTCAGAACATTGTCATATTTTTCCACCGACGTTTGATGTCTCGGGAGACTTGGTCCAGCCACCATTCTGCGTACATGGCTTCCTGCAGCCAGAGTTGAAATTTCTCCCATTCATAAGTGTTCTGGAAGTCTTGTGGGGTCAGTTCTAAGAGGGCGGACTCCAACTTATGGAGCATCGCTCCCGAAAGACGCAGATTCCGATAACGGAAATTTTCCTTCCAGCTTCTTACTTGCCCCTGTAATGCAGAGTGAGTGGGTGCCTTGATCAAAGAGATTAAAATGCCAGGGGAAAAAAAAAAGTTTTGTGCTGCCATGTGACAACTCTGCCCCTTTTGTCATGAATGCACACAGGTACAGAATGCTCTGTGCACCAAGCTTGCAGTAGGATGGCAGATGCTGCTTTTGACCAAAACATTGAATCCTGCAGGTGCCTCATTACATCTGAATCAAGGACTCTGAAAGTTTGCTGGAAGGAAGAATTAACCGAAATAATAGTCCCTTGCACTGATCCATGGAAAGTCACACTCCTTCCAGTGTGTCCTTCAAGTCACACTCAATCCCTGGCAGTTTCATGGAAAATCCACAGAGTTTTCTTGGCAACAATTTGGAATAGTTTGCCATTGGCATCTTCGGGGATGCTTTTTCGTCTTCACAGTCTAGCCTAGAACCCTGGGGTTTCCTTGTGGTCTCCCATCCACTGATTGTTAATCGCATAAAACCCAAACCACAGTTACTAGTCTGGTGAATAGTCCAGAGTAGCCCAGAATAAACCTCATTTGCAAACTGGAATAAAAGGAATCCTTCTAAGCTGCAAGCAAACAAACCATTTTACGGCTTGAAGTTTTCAGCTTGGAAGAAGCACTGCGTGGCTGGCTCTGGAGCGGAAAGGACTTTTGTCATCCAGAACCCTATTTCTTAGAGGGATGGACCTTGGGGGTTTGCAGAAGGTTTTGTGGTGCTTATTTTGGAGACCCCCCCAAAATGCAAAATAACCCTGCCTTGATTTTGTTGAGCATAGGATGGGACACAGCAAAGGTGCTTTCAAGTTTCTGTTGTTATACCCTACAACAATAACGTAGCAGCCCCGAAATCCCAGCCATGTCTGTTTCTTGACCTGGCCTATCCTGAACAGCTGGCAGAGCCAGGAAAGAAATAAACCATACTCTGTTACAAACAAGAGAAGGTTTCACTGATTTGGCCCTATCCATGTCTTGATTTAATCCATTTTAGCTCTTGATCCTTTCAAATTCATTCCAGGCCTGACGAGTTGAGGTGCTAAGCTGAAAAATCTTTGGAGGTATAATAAGGCATTCAGCAAGAGGGGGCCAAAAGATCAACGGTGACATATATATATGTAAAGTGTGTATGTTTTTCAGTTTATATCCATGTGTTCTCCAATTAAGGTATCCAGATACATCTCTCCCTCTCAAAATCAGCAGATTTCTCAACCAGTGGCTTTCTTCTCCTTTTTTTAGATGGATATGCCCAACATGGTAGCCAACACTGCTAATCTTGAAAAGCTAAACAGGTGTGGGCCTGATTAGTACTTGGATGGGAGACCACTAGGAAGTCCCAGGGTGGTAAAGTAGATTGGGAAGGAAAAACATCCTGGGAGAGGATGGCAAAACACTTCCTGTTGCGACAGAAGTTACACAGGTGTGTCCACGAAGCCACCAAGGGTCAAGCTGGACTCAAAGGAGTTTTTCCCTTTTAATGATCTTTTTAGTGTAACTTGTAAGCCGCTGAGAGGTGCTCAGGAGGTGAGCAGGACATACACTTTCTAGAGAAATGATAATAATAATAGTTATTATTATTATTATTATTTATTTAAATTTATTGACCGCCCAACTCCAGTGGACTCCAGTAGACTATTAAAATCAAGATGTGGGGCCCAAGACCTCAATTCTCCATTTAGCCATACCTTTTAAATCATCTGATAAATGGGATCTCCTAATAGTGTTGGCGGGTAGAACCAGGAACACACTGGGCTATGATTTAATTAAGGTACTGCGAGATTGAGGACCTTGTGCCCTGAACTACAACTCCCACCATGCCTTGCCACTGATTATGCTGAGACCACTGGGAGCAGTAGCTTAGCAATAAAGAGAGGGCCAGATGTTTTCTACCCCTGGATTATGATTGGTCATCTTAAGGAAATCTGCAGCACTTACAGATGGGGCAAAAGGCAATGATACTTTATTTTAAATTCTGCAATTGGAAGAATTGTAGCAGAGGGATCTCTTTCTCTTGCTACAAATTCCTCCATACAACATACCTGTACAGGTTCCTATAAATGTCTTGTGCATTAAACAGTTTTCTCGTACATTAAATATTAAGCCACACAAACTAAGGAATCATGGAAACAATGACAGAGGGAATATCCTGATGAGATTTGGCCATCGAAAGGTTGAACTATTAAAAGTGATTGAGAACAGGGCTAGATTCAGGGGTTCACAGGACTGATTAAAATCCAGGCACTTAAGAAAAGTCTTGAGGAGTGTGAACTGGAAGACTTTCAAACAATCTGTGCTTGCGGTCGATCTTAGTTCAGCTCCATCCGAGAGATTTGATCTTTTCACTGATGGGAGGAAAGATCCAGCAATGCTGATGGTGCATTGGAATAACTGGAAAGGCAGGGAGGGAAATTCAGATGTGGAGGAACAAGGTGGAAGGAAACAGAGAGGTCGGCTGTGTTTTTCTAAAACCCAAGATGCCGTGAGTGAAATAAAAGGAAATGAGAAAAGCTTTTCTCCTTAAAGCATCAGAGTAACAGAAATCAGAGGGAAAATGATAAAGGGGTGTGAACTTTCCATGAAGTCTGCCAACAGCAGCAAGCTTCCAGTTCCTATTGTAAGTCATCCACCCCACCCATTGTAACTCATTCCCCCCCGCAATAAATAAATAAATAAATAAATAAAATCCTGGGGCTGTGAGTTCCGCAGATCAGCCTCTTCTGAAAAAGTTCCTCCCCGAGACCCTCTTCCTGGAGTCCTGAGACTGGTCTTTTCTGCCCTCCCCCCTACTTACAACGCAACAGATCCTTGGCCAGCAGCAGTCCGACAGTTCGGAGTGTTTCTCTTGCCTTCTGGGGCCACAGGATGCGGCTTGGCTGAGCCCCACTTGGGAAGGAACGCTCCCCATCAGCCCCCGAGGGCCGCCTGGGGCCGAGGCTGCAAGGCCTTTCCTGGAGGAATGAAAACTCAGCAGGGCCTGCCTTTGAAATGGCCTTAAACCCCTCTCAGTCTGACCTCATAATGAAAAAGGGAAATAAGATGAAGGGGAGACCCACCTACCCACCTTCCCACCAGCCTGTCCCTTGTGGATGCCTTCGCTTGCTGGGAGACCCTCCCCCCATCTTCTAAAGCTGCGGGAGGGTGGGTGGGCGGGCAGTCAAGCTATAAACCAGATTTTGTATCATTTGCATTTCAGCTGAATCACAATGCAGCAACTTCAGTGACATCCGATGAGGGTTGCCCTCCAGCCTGCCCTGGATCCTTCACTTCCACCCACTTGCAAATTGCAGCTCAGGAACAAGGGGTGGAAGAGGTACCTCTGTGACGTTTGCGGACTTCATGGGGGGGGGGGGTGGATAGAGCCTCAGGTTGCCGCAGCAGTCTACCTCCAAGATTTGCAATCTTTGGTACAGTAAGTCCCAGCAATCATGTTGTTAAAGAACCTGGGTCTCCCCATGACAGAAAGAACAACAACAACAAAACCCCTTTTTTCCCATAAAAGACATTAATCTGAGACATAAGGCTACTGTATTTATTATTTACAGTCAATGTCTGAAGATTGAAAGCAGTGTTTCTCAACCGTGGCAACCTTCTAGAGGTATGTGGACTTCAGCTCCCAGAGTTCATCAGCCAGCATAGCCATTGCTGAGAATTCTGGAATTGAAGTCCACTTACCCAAGCTGTTCAAGAGGGGACACACTGATTTAAAATTGAAGATATTTATGATGTGTTCCAGCTAGATGACTTCCACCTCCTGCCTGTGGGATGTGTAAAACAAGTTGAAACCCACTCATTCAGCCCATACTAAGGCCTATGACTCTCGGGGGGGGGGGATTTTTTTTTCTAAACTAAGCAAATATGCATTAATATCCCATTTTTTAGGCAAGCATCATGTCCCAAATAGAATATCGTTCATAGCGTGGCATTGCCTTTGTTCCTTCCATTTTCCTGGCTAACCAATCGAGATTTCCTGTTGGTCTCCCATCCACTATAAGATTAATAAAGGTCAGATAGGTATTGCCGCCTTCTAAAACAGGTGAGGCCATCTCCACATTTGGGGTATCACAAAACAGCAGCCAATAGCTCTTTCATTTGTTCCAGTTGTATTTCATTGCTGTTTAGCTGGGTGGTGTGTCATGTGAACCAAGCCATTGTGTTCATCCCCAGCATTTTGCTTCGCAATAGCACATTCTGTAAACACTGCAGGGGTGTTTTGCTAACCCAGATTTTGTGGGTTCTGAATCCAAATGATAATGACTATAGGGATCCAAACCTCTTATGGACTGTTTACATAAAAATGAACAAAAAAGAGTTTGATTTATGGCTTTGATAATTAGACAGGATAGATTATAGAAAGAATATTATGATGTAACTTTAGAGAGAGGGGTTAAAATATAATTGCACTTATATATGCTTTGAAGAATATTGGAAGCCACTGCTTTGCATCTTTTTTCTTTTCTACTTTTCTTCAACTTTCTTCCCCTTTTCTTGCACTTTCCGCTTTCTCGTTGATTCCTTTTTCTCTTTTCGCCCTTACTTTATACTAGTTTGTATTTTTATCTTTTTTTAAACATTGCAATAAAATCACACACACACACATATATATGAATGATAATGATAACAATAACAATAACAATAATAATGATGACACAGACCCAGGAGTTTTAAATTTTGAAAGGCAAATGTTGGCCCTCTGTCTTTCAAATCATGCTTAAATACGTAAAAAAAATTGGGAGAACAAACGTGCTTGTTCCTCTTGAGTTCCCAAGACCAAAGAGGGGATAATTATGTATAAAATAAAACTCCTAAGATGACATTTAAACGACTCCAAGTTTGAGAAACATTTTCTTCATTAGCTGTTGGTGGGTCTGCCTTTCTTATAGCAATATTTTAATTCCCATACTCAAGGGTTCACACAAACCATATAATCAGGTCAGTTAAAGTTTCTTTAAAGTTTACCCCATTTTCTTGCTTTCCAAAATGGTCCACCCATGCCAGGCCTTCTTTTAGATTTTTATTCCAGCTTTTCTCCAAGAATTCAAGGCGACACACCTAGCATTCCTTCCTCCTCATTTTCTTACACAACAACACTGTGAGGTAGGTCGGACTAAGAATGCCCGGTCTTAAGTCACCTACTGAGCTTCTGAAGCTGAGGGAGAATTTGAACTGGAGCCAACCCAATCCAAAACTTCAACCACCTTGTCCCACTGTTGTTCTGCATTATCGCCAAGATATAAAAGCTGTAGTTTCAGAGGATGGACAGTGGATGGCAGTCATGAATTAAAAATGGATAGAAACACCAAAACCGATAGAAGCAAGGTAAGTATGGCCTGGGAGAACAAAACGAAGCAGGACATAGGCTGATAGAATTTTGCCAAGACAACTCACTCTGCATAACAAACACTCTCTTCCAACAACCTAAGAGACGGCTTTATACATGGACTTCACCAGATGGACAACACCGAAATCAGATTGATTACATCCTTTGCAGCCAAAGGTGGCGGTCATCTATACAGTTGGTAGAAACAAGACCTGGAGCTGACTGTAGTTCAGATCACGAACTTCTTCTTGCACAATTTAGGATCAGACTCAAGAGATTAGGGAAGACCCACAGATCAGCTAGAGATGAGCTCACTAATATTCCTAAGGAATATGCAGTGGAGGTGAAGAATAGATTTAAGGGACTGGACTTAGTAGATAGGGTCCCGGAAGAACTCTGGACAGAAGTTGGCAGCATTGTTCAGGAGGTGGCAACAAAATACATCCCAAAGAAAGAGAAAACCAAGAAGGCAAAATGGCTGTCTTCTGAGACACTAGAAGTAGCCCAAGAAAGAAGGAAAGCAAAAGGCAACAGTGATAGGGGGAGATATGCCCAATTAAATGCAAAATTCCAGCAGTTAGACAGAAGAGATAAGGAATTATTTTTAAACAAGCAATGCATGGAAGTGGAAGAAGACAATAGAATAGGAAGGACAAGAGACCTCTTCCAGAAAATTAGAAACATGGGAGGTAAATTCCAGGCAAAAATGGGTATGATCAAAAACAAAGATGGAAAGGACCTAACAGAAGAAGAAGAGATCAAGAAAAGGTGGCAAGAATATAGAGAAGACCTGTATAGGAAGGATAACAATACTGGGGATAGCTTTGACGGTGTGGTCAGTGAGCTAGAGCCAGACATCCTGAAGAGTGAGGTTGAGTGGGCCTTAAGAAGCATTGCTAATAACAAGGCAGCAGGAGACGATGGCATTCCAGCTGAACTGTTCAAAATCTTGCAAGATGATGCTGTCAAGGTAATGCATGCTATATGCCAGCAGATTTGGAAAACACAAGAATGGCCATCAGATTGGAAAAAATCAACTTATATCCCCATACCAAAAAAGGGAAACACTAAAGAATGTTCAAACTATTGAACAGTGGCACTCATTTCACATGCCAGTAAGGTAATGCTCAAGATCCTGCAAGGTAGACTTCAGCAGTTCATGGAGTGAGAATTGCCAGATGTACAAGCTGGGTTTAGAAAAGGCAGAGGAACTAGGGACCAAATTGCCAATATCCGATGGATAATGGAAAAAGCCAGGGAGTTTCAGAAAAAACATCTATTTCTGTTTTATTGACTATTCTAAAGCCTTTGACTGTGTGGACCATAACAAATTGTGGCAAGTTCTTAGCAGTATGGGGATACTGAGTCACCTTGTATGCCTCCTGAGGAATCTGTATAATGACCAAGTAGCAACAGTAAGAACAGACCACGGAAAAACAGACTGGTTTAAGATTGGGAAAGGAGTACGGCAGGGTTGTATACTCTCACCCTACCTATTCAACTTGTACGCAGAACACATCATGTGACATGCTGGGCCTAAGGAATCCAAGGCTGGAGTTAAAATATCTGGAAGAAACATTAACAATCTCAGATATGCAGATGATACCACTTTGATGGCTGAAAGCGAAGAGGAACTGAGGAGCCTTATGAAGGAGGTGAAAGAAGAAAGTGCAAAAGCTGGCTTGCAGCTAAACCTCAAAAAAAAACAAGATTATGGCAACCAGCTTGATTGATAAGTGGCAAATAGAGGGAGAAAATGTAGAATCAGTGAAAGACTTTGTATTTCTAGGTGCAAAGATTACTGCAGATGCTGACTGCAGTCAGGAAATCAGAAGACGCTTAATCCTTGGGAGAAGAGCAATGACAAATCTCGATAAAATAGTTAAGAGCAGAGACATCACGCTGACAACAAAGGTCCGCATAGTTAAAGCAATGGTGTTCCCCGTAGTGACATATGGCTGCGAGAGCTGGACCATCAGGAAGGCTGAGAGAAGGAAGATCGATGCTTTTGAACTGTGGTGTTGGAGGAAAATTCTGAGAGTGCCTTGGACTGCAAGAAGATCAAACCAGTCCATACTCCAGGAAATAAAGCCAGACTGCTCACTTGAGGGAATATTAAAATTGAAGTACTTTGGCCACATAATGAGAAGATGGGACACCCTGGAGAAGATGCTGATGCTAGGGAGAGTGGAGGGCAAAAGGAAGAGGGGCCGACCAAGGGCAAGGTGGACATTCTAGAGGTGACGGACTCGTCCCTGGGGGAGCTGGGGGTGGCGATGAACGACAGGAAGCTCTGGTGTGGGCTGGTCCATGAAGTCACGAAGAGTCAGAAATGACTGAATGAATAAACAATAAAAAATATAACGACCAGGGTGGCTACTTTATATTCTAGCTGAATCCTCTTGAGCAAGGTTTCTCCACAAGAGGTCACTAGGGATTCCCTGGGAGACCATAGTTTATTTAAAACATTATTTCAAATTTGGGCAACTTCACATTCAAACGGTAAGCTTCATTCTTTAAGAACACTGTTAATGTATACAGACAGGCCTACACATGAAACAAATACAATTTTGTAACTTTTGAACCTGAACGTGCAGAGGTTCCCCAAGGCCTGAAAAAGATTTCAAGGGTTCTTCCAGGGTCAAAAAGTTGAGGAAGGCTGCTCTTGAGGATGGGAATGAAAGCAGGCTGCTGGACCATTCTTTTTCAGCATTTCCACCTGCTTTCCCTTCCTTTCCTTTCCCCAAATATGCAAAACCACAAGAGAGAGATTCCTCTCGCAACCCTCTGCAGATCCCTTGTTTTTTCGAACAAGCCATTTCAAAAGAGCTTTTCCTCCTTAAGTCAGGATCCAAACACCAAAAAGTAGATGATCCAGTGTCCTCCAAGAGTTTTGGACTACTTCTCCCATTAGTCCCATCTAGAACAGCCAATGGCTTTGTTTTCCAACATATTTGTAAGGCAGCAAGTCACTTGACGCGAGTGTGCAAAACCCAGCCCTTTTGCTTATTAGATGGATGTCCTGTCTTTCCTGCATCGTACTAAATGCAGCAAATAGACTTTATTTTCACTGCCATTTATTTTCACTGCCACTTCATCAGTGTTCCAAGCTTTACAAAGACACAGAATACTCCCCAAGTCTTTTTTAAGCAATACTTTTGTTTTAATAAACATACAAAATTAGTACAAATGAAGGGGAATTCCATACATGGCACTGCAGAGGAAGGAAGTCAGTCAGACACGGTTCGGATAGGGCTCCAGAAACAGACGAGCTTGCTTCTTAGTCTGAACAGCCACAGCTCCAAGAACTACATGGACACCAAACTTTTTTGACCCTACTTCTACCAAAGCTTCATACCTCAGGGGACCAGGGATATAAAAGTCCCAACAGTCAACTTTAATAGGAAAAAAAAAAAAGCAAACCAAGTTTAAAAAGGATTTCCCTCTCCCCCAACAACAGAACGGCCTTTTCCAACTTGGCCAAGCCTCCCGGTTAGTGTTAGAGTCCAACACCCATAATCCCTAGCCACCAGGGACATCCAGGACAGTTAGGTAAGAGCAGGTGGTCTGGGAGATGGGTGGATTTCACAGGAGCTGTGGAGCCTCCTCCTAAAACCTCTCCAAGGAAGTTTCCAGGGACCACAGCAGATCAGCTCCTCCTCCATCTGCCCCCAAAAGAGGACTCACCAGCTCCTTTTTACTTCTGCTGAATTGCCTTCTTTCCCCAGAGCTGGAGTTCCATACGTGGATGATTAGGGCCAGAATGCTCAAGCTCTGGTGGTGGAATTCTGGTTCAGCAAGAACCCCCTTTCATAGCTAGAACAAAAGGTTAGGGTACAGGCTTCAAGTCAAACTTCTCATCAATGATTTGTCATGTTTTTCTCTTTAAAATTCCCTGGTGGTACCTGGGCTTGAGCCCATTCAGCTTCCAAACTCAGTAGAAATCAGTCAGGTGCTCCTCCTGTTGAGCTACTGTTATAACCACATATGTGCAAACGTGGTTGAGGGTCAATTAACAGTGCATAGGTATGGGCTAACTCTCACATTTCGAGCAGGTCTCTATCGGGATCCTTAATCTTTTTCTGATCCATAAAAATACCAGGTCCTCCACTGGTTTTGGAAGGGCAAAGGGCCTGCAGATCATCTTCAAGCCATTGCTATTGAGTGTGAGGTCCTAAAAGTGAGGATTTCCTTTTAACTCCATCCTCATCCCTCAAACTTGACCATCCTTTCTGTATTCAACAGGTTTCTATTCCAAACCTTCGCTCATATTAGTTCTGCAACAAAGTGAGTGTTTGGGGGCTCAAACGGAAGTATTCCAAGCTCGAAGCTATTGAAATTCTACATGTTTGGAACATTACAAAGCGAATTTTCACACACTATTTGGTTCCTTCTTGGATTTAGGCTAGGATTTAGATTTCTTTTTCAGGGTAGGGGGAACCGAGTGGGAAATCGGTATGGCTACATCACACATGAGAAAGAGGTTAGGTCTGGACACCATGGTAGAGGGTCTCCCTTTCTCTGTCTCTCCGAAATATTTTAGGGCATCTCCTCAGAATTACAGAACATTGTCATCTGTTTCCATCTGAAGACTACTGAAAGGGGATCTGTGCGTTTCCTGCAGCTTCGTCTCAGCCAGACTGGATTAATAATAGTCTCTTTTAGGAAGAAAGTAACTTCGGCAGCTAGCAGTTTACTCCCAAAGGCACCAAATAGCAAAGAGAATTATTCTAGCATTCTCTAGCAAGGTAGTGACAGAGATTCAAGATGGCTTACCACTGCAAACCTACAACAGGTTGGCTTTCAAGTACACAAAGGTAGGGAGCGACAACAGGTAGGATGAAGGAAAGGAGAAAGGAGAAATAACATTATGGGGCAAGGCTAGAGAGGGACTCTGGTTGGGACCAATGATACAAGGCACCAGTGCTGCACGAGGATGTGAGGTGAATCAAACCAAGAACAAAAAATTAGCACGGTTAGACTTGGATTAACCCAAAACAGGCGTTTTGCAACCTTTAAGTAGAAAGATGATTCAAGGGGAAGTCAAGTGATGGGGGGAAGGGAGTGCAGGCTGGTCAGCAGAGATCCCCGGAGACCCATCTGCAACCAGATCCACAGGAACTGTAGTTTCGGCTCCTCAGGAGCACGGGAAGCAGTATAGGCCTTGTGCGGCTCCCCGCAGCTGGGCTATAAGATTGCAGAAAACAAGCTACTTTCCCACTCCAGCTTGGGCACTCAGTCCACAGAGTCACAGATCTCTTCCACAGCAGCGTTGAAGGCCTGGGGTTGGTCAGCATAGACGTGGTGGGAGGCTCCAGGGATAGCCTAGAGGGGCAGGACAGAGTAGGAACAGCCATCAGGTTCAGCTCAGGATGACTCTACAGCAGCATTTCTTGACCTTAGCAACTTTAAGAGGCGTGGACTTCAACTCTCAGCATTCCCCAGCCAGCGTGCTGGGGACACAGGCTGGCTGGGGAATTCTGGGAGTTGAAGTCCACACATCTTAAAGTTGCCAAGGCTGAGACACACTGCTCTACAGTCTAGTCCTTATTTTGCTTTCAAAGCTTGCAAGTCTGCTGAACATCTATTTTCACAAGACTGTGGGGGGGAGATGACTAGAATCCAGCAAGACCTTGGAGATCTTGCAAAATCCAGCCCAGTTTGAAAAAAAAAAATGAAAACAAACGTCAAATTTGGGAGGAAGCATACATAACCACTGCCAAAAAAGACTGACACCCATAATCCTGAGCTAGATGGGACTGAATCAAGGAAGGACACTCCTTGACGCCTCAGAGACTATTTCCATGGATTGCTTTTCTGGACTAGCAATCTTTCTCCGATGATGGATTCCCAGTTGTTTGGTTATCCATCCATGCTGGCAAAGGGCACCCAGAGAGCCACCAAGATCCATGAGATGAGATCATACCATCATCTACCACCTGCCTGTAAGATTTCAGTCCCCCTGACTTTACTCATCCTTACATGTTTCTGCAGACGTTAACTGTAAGTCCCTTGGATGTAAAACATAAATCGCTGCCCGGAGTCGGGCAGCATATAAATTTAATAAACTATTATTGTTAATCTCATAACTGTCAATCAATCAATCAATCAATCAATCAATCGTCAATCTTCTATTGAACTACATTTTTATCCACAGCTTGACTAGCTTCCTAGAGAAAGGGGAAGGAGACCTCCTGAAAGTAGTATATAACTGTAACAAATAAATAAGGACTACAGCAGCCACATGGAAATTATGCAATGGAACCTCAAAAGCCATAAGGACTAGCAACTTGGTTTAAAACACACAGAGGCATACACACACACATATACAGAGAGAGAGAGAAAAAAAAATTCTGTGCTTGATTTCCATGTTTGCAGAAGCCCCATGCTTCTGGGCCAAGGTCTTACCATGTCATAGACATAGCTCCTTGGCCGCAGGTGCCTGACCTTCTCCCCGGTGCTGGTATCGATCCAGGAATTGGCTCCGTAGATGAGGGTGATGGGCAAGTCACGCCGGATCATGTGGATGCGTTCCAACATGGGACGCCGGGCCCACCCTAGCGACTCCGTCATAGCCTTGAACGCTACCTCCCCACTGATGCAGAAGAAGTGGAGAAAGAGCACATAATTACATAATTATACGAACTGCCTGGCCTGCTTTGGGAACAGCAGACTTTGTCTGCTGCTTAGGGATGAAATTTGAAATAAAATTTTGTCCGTTGCATCCAAAGTCCACACAGTGGAGGTGTGGGAATGACAGTTTCCCTGCATTTATTTGCATATGTTTCACTGGCTTATCACGGTCATCAGCGCCACCTATTTTCACAGCCTGTCCTGAGCTATCAGCCTGGGATCCGTCCAGCCCTTTGTGGCCAAAGCTCAGATGGGATGTTCCTTACTGGGGCCAGAGCAGCCCAGAGAGCACCTAGATGGCTTGCTCACCTCGGCGTCTGGGCATTGCAGTGGTAGATGTATTCTGAGATGGTATCGTCGTCAAAAAAATGGGCAAACTTCTGCTTAAAATCTGGACGGAAGCGCTGGACGAGCCCAGGACCTAGGTAGAAAGGTGGATACTCTAAACTTTTGCCTTGAGCTTCCAGATGATTATAAAATTATTTCCCATGTTTCCACAAAAAAGAAACGAGGTTTACTTATTTATTTATTTTATAACTTTATTCACTGCCCATCTCTCCCCTGTGGGGGGACTCTGGGTGAGCCTTCTAAAATGCTACTCGTTTCCTTCCTAAAAGACCTTTTGCTGAAGGGAACTTTGAATAAAAAACTGTTCCTCACCATGCAGATCTGCCAAGGCAGTTCTACCCATTTTACAGAGCAAAGACTGAAACTTGGGCTAGTGTTTTGCTAAAGGCATCTCAAGTACACTGTTATTGATATGTCCAGATACTTGGGCAAGCTTTCTGCATTCTAAATTTTTATTTCAAATTCCATCTCTTTCATTTAAAAGAGTCAAGAAAAGCAGAAGGAAACAAAAAAAAAGGATTCAGGCTGGTGGGGAAGGCTGTTAAGCGAATCACTGCAGGCTTTAAGTCAGCCATGTGGTCGTTATGCAAATCACATGGTTCCCCATTGATTTTGCTTGCCAGAAACCAGCCAGGAAGGTCAAAAATGATGATCACGTGCCCATGGGATGCTGCAACAGTCATAAAAGCGAACTGATTGCCAAGCACCTAAATTGTGGTCATGTGACCGTGGGGATGCTGCAACGGTCCTAAGTGTGAGAACCAGTCTTAAGTTGTTTTTTCAACACCGTTGTAAGTCTGAACCATCACTAAACAAATGGTTGTTAAGCAAGGACTACCTGCACCATTACCCATAGGTAGTGTCTGACCATTAATGGATTCCTGCAGGGGGCAGGAGGTTGGACTGGATGATCTCTAAGATCCCCCCCAACCTTTCCATTCTCTTATTCTTTCTTCAGCTGACTCCTCCAAACCCTTGCCTAGTTTGGTTCAGAATCTGGCCAACGTCACTCACCCCAAGGTCCTGCAACTCGAAGTACAGCCAGAGGGTTGGACTTTCCCAACACTGTAGCTACAGCTTTGATCCAGGTCGGAGCGCTACGGACCTGAGCTGGATCTGCCGGCCGTGTGGGGAAGCCCCAAGGATCCACGAGGATTAGATGTTTCACCCTGAGTCAAAAGGGGATGAAATGCAAAGACACACAATCTAGCTGAGTGCTATCATTACAGTTCTGTAATGTAATGCAGTACTGTAACCAATATTTGGGGAATGCAGAATAAAAGAGCAGGTGATCACTCAACCATACTGAAATAGAATCAAGTTCTTGTTTTCTCTGAAATATCACTAGCTGAGCAGAGTAAGAATGACAGTTTCACTTCTAAAAACTACAGCCGGAACTTGCTGCTTTCCTCTTCCCTCCCCAATTGTTTTCTTTTGTGTTGTTCCTTTTAGAAATTTAAGTCAGCAGGCAGGAACTACTGTATCTTGCTGGCACCAAATCTACATATAGTAAACCCATGAGCCATTCTGGGAGTTCTGGGGGTCACGGAATGGGAGAAAATGTTTTGAACAAGCAAGCCAATATTTAAATGAACCCCCCCCCCGCTTTTTTTTTTGGTAGCATTTCCATAGAGTCATCTCCATCTGGACATAAGCACGGCTAACAAGGGATGTTTCCCTTTGAGATGAAAAAAACATGGCCCACATTTTGGATTCACTCACCCTGGGATACAAAATGGCATGCCATTTGCACACATACACACACCCAGGCCTCCCTGGCAGCTCACCAGATGGGAAAGCCAAGGGGGGGCCCTGTCAGTCCAAGGGGGAAACGATCGAACCTACGTTAATGGGATTACCTGCGAACCAGGTAATTGGGCTTACCTCTCTGGGTACTGCAAGCTGTACGAGGCTGCCAGGAACCCCCCCAAGCTGTGGCCCAGCAGGATCATGCTGGGAATGCCCATCTCCCTGCGCCATGCCTCGATGGAGTTCACAAACTCTTCCTCGGCCCCCTGGGCATCCCGGGGGAACGGGGGCCGGGAGCTGCGTCCGAAGCCCAGGAGGTCAAAGGCGTGGAGGGGGCGGCGGCTGCTCAGCGGGTCCAGGTTCAGGATCCAGAGCCCAACGCCGCCCCCAAAGCCGTGCACCATCACCAAGGGGGTCCGCCCCCTGCCCCATGGTGGAGACAGTGAGACGGTCCAGATCTTGGCCTGGTTTGGGAGGGGCACGTAGCGGGCCACAAACCGGTTCTGGAGGCCTGGAGAGAACAGGGGAAGAGCAAGAAGCAAGGATTTAGCAAGTAGGGCCAAACCACCCTGAAATCCAGTGGTTCCAGCTGCTAGGAAACCAACAGGAACTGGAGCCACCCGATGGAGAACAAGACCCTGCCATCTAAAGACTGCCAACCTTGCCAGAGCCAGATTGCATTTCCAACACCCCAGCCAAAACCAGATCTAATCTCTTAAAACCAACCCATTTTGTTTGGTTTCAGAGTTCTCTCTCGAGAACCTGAGAGATTGTGCTATTTGCTTGCAAGGCCTCTAAATCACACCTTTATTAGGGCCCATGGGCCAGAAAACACATAAATATAATACATAGACCTGTAATTATTAATAAAGCTTTTAAAAAATACAAGACAATTACATAACATACGTTTTTATAGTACAAACAGCAGCGGCAATCACCAAAATTTGTGCTAAACTTCAACCGTAGGTAGGATGGATACAATAAATGATAGCACAAAACCGGGCAACCTGGAAAGATATGTCAGGGTCCCGGTCAGATAGAAGCAGTGCCAGTTAGACATTGTGCTCTCTAGCAGGGTAGTTCTTTAAGATGGGATAAATATCTATCTTCCTTGATTCCCTAGAGAGAGAGCCTCAGATGGCTTAGGGGTTCCACAGAGCCATCTCCACATGGACATAAGCACTGCTGAAAAGGGATGTTTTTATACCGTCCTCACAGAAACGCAGAGGGTAGAGCATCCTTCCTGGCCAAGGTGAAAAAAGGTGAGGTGAAAGGTGAAAGGTCCCCTGTGCCAGCACCGAGTCATGTCTGACCCTTTGGGGGGATGCCGCTTTCGTGACGTTTGCTTGGCAGACTATAGAGCGGGGTGGTTTGCCATTGCCTTCCCCAGTCGTCGCCTTCCCCAGCAAGCTGGGTGCTCATTTGACCAACGTTGGAAGGATGGAGGGCTGAGTTGACCTGAGCCAGCTACCCAGAGAGAATCCAGCTTCTGCTGGGACCCAACTTGGGTCGTGGGGAGAGTTTCGGTTGCAATGCTGCCGCCTACCACTCTGCACCACACGAGGCTCTCAGCCAAGGTGAAAGCTGAATTAAATTTCAAAATTAAAATTGAAGAGAGGTAGGATGTGAGGCCTCTAGGAGATTTCCCACAAGAATGCCCCACAGTTCACCTCATTGGCTCACGGTTCACGATTTTTTTGTGTCCATGGTTATGTTTAAACCTAATATGCAGGCCCTGTGTTGGGGTGTTGTGATGCCTTAGCACCCATGGAAGGTGTTCAGCCAGCTTCTGCTGATCCCAAAGGCCACTTTAAGGGTACTCCATTCCAAAACCTTTTGATAGGAGTAAAACGTTTTGATGGATCCCCCACCCGCCCCCACTGCCTTCTTTCTGTAACTCAAGAACAGAATGCCTCTTCTCAAAGGCCACCGCAAGTAGCCGCACGGCTGGAAAATAAAGGGAGAACGTTCTACCGTCTTTGCAAAACGCATTCACACACAGGCAGGCATAAATTGATCGTGAGACTAAAAACCCATGAGGATCGTTTAAGCTGTCATGAATTAAACCTATGATTAGGAGCAATGAGAACTATTATGAGCAATGATTAGCAACAAGGGGGAACCCTCCACGTATCTGCAGCCAGTGCATCAGGTAAATGTGCCTTTGTAGGTGGTGCCTATAAAGAGACCTCCTTTGTGACTCTTGACAAGGGGATGTGACCCCCACCCAAAATGAGCAGACAAATCCTTCTTACACTGCAGGATCCGAGCTTCCACGTTCTTGAGGTGGGACATAGAGGTGGGCCGCCAGGCTGGCAACCAACCACCTAGCCAGCCTTGGGACCTGTAGGAAGAATGGGAGAACATCAGGACTTGAAGAACATGGTTAGAACTATCTAGCAGAGAAGATGGAGAAAGGAAATGAGACAGTGAAATGGTCACTGGTCAAAACAGCGAAAGAGGAATTTTTTTAGCAATCTGCTATCACAACCCTTTAATCCCCAGCAGCTCATTCCATACACGCTTCCCCCAGGCCGGGGGAAAAAAAATACTTGGAATAATTGCAACCAAACTAAGAGGCTAAATCAATCTTCCCAACTTGGTGCTCTTCAAGTACTTGGGATTCCAACTTATTAAATGATTACATGCATATGTGATACATTTTGGTGATTTATATCAATTTAATATGTTAATTTTCAGGATGTATTTTTTCCCCCGTTGAGTTTGTCTTCTTTTTATTTTCTTTGGGTCTTATAACTGCATAACCCATTAATCTGTTGGGTGTGTGTATTACTGCTTTTCTTCTCTTTTTGGTCTAATGGTTAAGGCTCCAGGTTAGAAACCAGGAGGCTGTGAGTTCTAGTCCTGCCTTAGGCATGAAAGCCGTCTGGGTGACCTTGGGCCAGTCACTCTCTCTCAGCCCAATTCACCTCACAGGGTTAATGGTGTGGGGAAAATAGGAGGAGGAAGGAGTATTAGGTACGTTTTCTGTCTTGAGTTATTTATAAAAAATAACAAAGGTGGGATAGAAAATAAATATTGTTGTTCCAGTATTTTTCTTTTTAATTGCAATCAAATTATATTTTTAAAAGTATGTGGGATTCCAACTTCCATCTGCATGGAAGGGAAGTATTTTTTTTTAAAAAAAAAATCATTAAAAAAATGTTTTTCAAAAGCAGTGGGGTGCAGGCAAACCGGAAGCAGTATGAGGAAGAAATAAAGTAGCTGGTTCATTCTAGCGGATAAAAGGGGCAAATGTTCCCATTTGGGTGGACAGAAATCAGTGCCACACATTTTACGCCATGTCACTTTTTAGAACTGCACGGGGAGTAGATTGTCCCTGGAATCTCACCAATTAATAGCTTCTGGTATGACCAAGTTTTTCAACAAGGAAAAAGGCAGTGGGATTTCTTTGAAGAATCATGCTCCTGGAGGCCTTAATCTTACAGAGGCTGGGTCACTTCCAAGCAAATATGCTTTCTGTGGTATTGGGAACTGCCTGATAAGTAACTCTGCGCATCTCTAATTGCATTGAGAATTTAATTCATTTAATTTAGAGGATTTAGAACTGAGAGCCAGGGTGGTGGTCTAGTTAAGGTGCTGAAGTAGAAACTTGGGAGTTCTAGTCTTCCCTTAAGCATGAAAACCAGCTGGACGACTTTGGATTTTTTCTTAGCCTAACCCAGCTCACAGGGTTGTCATGGTGGGGAAAACAAGAGGCAATAGGAACATTCTGTAGGATACCTTGAATTGTACCAAATAAAGGCAGGAGATAAATAAATTTAGTGATCTTTCACCAAGCCTCCCTTTTACTATCAAAAGCAGGGTTTCTCCCCCAGGGTTCCGTGAGAGGTCACTAGGGGTTCCCTGGGAGATCATGGTTTATTTAATAAATTGTTTCAAATTCGGGAAACTTCACATTAAAGAGGTAAGTTTCCTTCTTCATTTTTAGTTTAAGAACACTGTGAATGCATCTATACAGGCCTACCCATGAAACGAATATAATAATTTTGTAACTGCTGGCCTATATTTGAGCCTGAATGTGCAGGGATTCTCCAAGGCCTGAAAAATATTTCAAGGGTTCCTCCAGGGTGAAGAGGTTGAGAAAGGCTGATCTAAGGACAATGCATTATTTTGTTATCGGCTGTGTTTATACACTCGTTTCTACACTTGTCAAGACTACCCTTCAGCCCCCAGCCTTGTTCTTACAACCTTATATGGTAGATTCTCCTACTAAAGTCATCCAGTAAAATATCTATATCTATACATTTAAATAGTCTTTATTAAATTATTTACACAAATAATACAGACATACAATGCCGGTAAAATATCTATATAGACTTGGAATCTGAAGCCAGATCTTCTCAGGCTTAGTGTGACACTCTAACCATAATCCAACAAAAGAAATAACTGGCTACTGTCCTTGGAAAACACTGAAATTCCATCACAGTTCCTCTGAGCAAACACCTGGCTTTGGAATGTCCACCATGCCAAGCCCAACCTCCTTCTATAGGCTGAATGTTTCCAACTTGCTCCCTTTGGGTGAAAGGAGATTTAATACCAGCTAATATGCTTCATGGCAGAGAGGTGATTTGAATCAAGGTCTCCCAGCCTGATGCTTTATTTTGGAGATGGCACTAAAGTCCATGAAATGATTCCCAAAGTGGCACCATCACTCATAGCAGAGCTGGTGAACGTTGCCTCCTTCCTTCCCCAGCTGAGTCCAGGAACTGCACTTGTGGGTGGGTACATGAACACATGCATGCACATCTGCACACAGATGCAAACCTCTGCAAAGGTCAGCTGATCAGCCAGAAAGGGGGTCTTCCACACACAGGCCCAAGTGTGGCAAGAGGTGTGCAATGGAGTCTTGCTTCTTTATCTCTCTCCTGTTTTCTCTATCCAATTTGCAGTGAGAAAGAGGAAGACAATGAATGACTTACACTTCATGTTTTTGCTGTTTCACACAATAAAGGACAAGCAGCGCCTAGGGCTTTCAGGATTGGGAGGCATTCAAATGAAGTAAATACTCAGTTCGTACATGCACACTGTCAAAACTTTAATGTTGAGCTCAGCAGAGCAGGAGCAGAAGGCAGGCAGGCAGGCAGGCAGGCAAGATTCCCATTTCCAAAAGGAAATGGGATTAATCAGTGCATTTGCACGCACTGAAAGTGCCATGTATCTTCTTTGCCTCTCATGGACTAGGTGAAAGATTACATTTAAGCAAGTGCAGTGGCTCTCCTCCCCACTTCCAAAACCAACCCATGCGTGCAGAAGGGAAGGGAAGGGAAGGGAAGGGAAGGGAAGGGGAAGGGGAAGGGGAAGGGGAAGGGGAAGGGGAAGGAAAGGAGGCTATACTGTTACAAAGCTAACACAGAACCATTAATACACCTGAATATAAAAGCTCCCTTTTATCAACCGCAAGATTATCTCACAGATCCCTGTATCTGATCACTTCCAAACCAGCTTAAAAACTCCTTGGAATTTGCTAGAGTATTTAATACAATACCATAACGCAAAGGCCTCTGAGCATACATAGCAACTGAGTACGGCGACTCCCCAGCTGTAAAACTGGAATTAACAGAGCTACATCTGTACCCCGTTTGGGTTTGACTACCTGCCTTTCTCACTTAGAAATTAGACTGCCTGTGCTTTACCAATGCCAGCCAGTTTGCCGAAGGCTTGGGAGGAGAGATTAGCAAACTCTAAAGGTTTGTTCCTGAATTCCAAGCAGGACTAGAGAAATCTTGGTGTTATTTAGCAATGAAGAAAAGTCATTGTCTCCATGCCAAGAATCACGGGAGCCCTAGCAAAGGAAACAATTTGTAAGACAGTGCTTAATTCCATTTACTGAATCTATGAAGCCTGGGGGCCATATCCAACCCCCGCCCCCCACCCCCCACCCCGCCAAAGTTCTCTGCCTTAAAACTGCAGAATTTCTTCCCCTAATGCAGCTTTCTTAGGCGTTGATCTGTCTTTTGTGGAGTTTTATTTTGTTCCTGCCCATCCCCAGCGTGGGCCTCTTCTTGGCATTTGCTAGAAGCAGACGAGAAGGCCAGCTGCATTTCAATCTGCCTTTTCTCCTTGCCAGCCTGACAAAGCCAGGCTTAATCCACATGCTTCAACCCCCAGCGCAAATACTGGCAGGGGGGTGAGATTTAGGGGGACTCTTTGAACAAACCATTCCTGACCCTCTTTAGGGTGAAATGGAGTCTCAAACCCTCCCAGCGAATCCGCCCCAACTCACAAGAGCCTGGGAGTTTGGCACCCATAGTGATAATAATTATTACAGTTGGTTGCACAGTCAGCCAGATGTTTAGACTGGATTTGGCATCATCATCATCATCATCATCATCATCTAGATGTATTATAGCTGCCCACTCTGACTTTTCATTTAGTGCTGTTACGATTTGTTTTCTGCCTTTTTCACCACCAGTATTATAATATGTCCTAATAATGTAACTTTGCTCAGTTATCAGTAGTTTTAATTGGCGTACACTGGGGAGTTTTTCAGTTGTTTGGGATGGTTTTGTTGATGGTTTCATAAACTGTGAGGCTGTATTAACCAGCAAGTAGACAAGCAGAATTAACAACAACAATCCAGAACCAGCACAAGCTATGCAAGCTATAATAGCTAGGGATGGTAAGACGAGAAGTCCAACTTCTCTCTAGATGGCATCAGATGGGGGAAATGTAAAATGCAAAAACAGCTGTGCTGAGCCAAATGGTGACAATGACAATCATAAAATAAGGAAGCTGTACTCTTAATAACCCTAAACCCATGCCCCAAATACCAGCACGAGAATACACAACCCGGGGCCTAAGAAACACTTATTTTCTCTGCTCCCTCCTGCCACCACTCTGGCCTTTTGCCCCTACTTCTGATGGACAAGGCCCCTCCAGAGCAGGGCTCCTCAACCAGGGTTCCGTAGCACCCTCGCGAGAGGTCACTAGGGGTTCCCTGGGAGATCATGGTTTATTTAAAAAAATATTTCAAATTCGGGAAACTTCACATTAAAGAAGTCAGTCTCATTCTTAATTTTCAGTTTAAGAACTGAAGGCATATATACAGGCCTATGCAGGAAACGAATATAATAATTTTGTAACTTCTGGCCTATATTTGAGCCTGAATGTGCAGGGGTTCCCCAAGGCCTGAAAAAGATTTCAAGGGTTCCTCCAGGGTCAAAAGCTTGAGAAAGGCTGCTCCAGAGGCTGCAAGCAACGTGGCGTTCCCGCCCCCTCCCACTTTGGGGAAGACCCCCCATCTCCCCTCCTGTTGTCTTCCCTTCCCAAGGAAACCCCAGAAACGCGGAGCAGGCCCAGGTCAGGCTACCCTCCGCCCGGAAACCTCCCCCAGACTCACGACGACTCAAGGTCTTCCTCCATGGCTCCTCAAGAAGGAACGCATCGCAACAGCTGGGCGGGAAGGCGGGGTCGTTCAGCACGGGGGCGTGGCCAGAACCTGGCAGGGGCGGGGCGGGTCTTGCATTTTATGAATGGGGTGGGCGGGGGAACGGGGCGGTTGTGGAACGTTCCTGCTGGGCTGAATGGAGGGAAAGGCGGGCGGGAGGGAAGCTCCAAAAGAGAGCGCGGCAGCCCTCCCTGGTGCTCCCTCCGCTGCCTTGGGGGCAATGAGACGCGGGGAAGGAGGGTGGGGGGAAGGGAGACATCATAAAGAGGGGGGGGAGCCTGGGCGGCTTGATTGACGGGCGGGGGCGGGGATTGGCCCTGCAACGGGCGCTCTTGCCGCGAGCCTCGCCCATCTAACGGAGGAGCAGGACTCTTGAGCGCTCTGGATTGCAGAAGGGGGTCGATCTTTACGTGTAAGCAAGAGGTACGCTTTCCCAAGGGAACGGTGGCCTCTTTTCCCTCCCCGATGCCACTGTTTCTGAGCACACGCAGAGTGCTTTCGCGGCTAGGACTTAACTAATAGCAGCATTACAGGTCTGGGCTGCAAACGCATCAAAACCTTGCAAATCTCAGCCAGCTAGTGGCCCTGCCAATTTTTGCAGACTAAATCCGAGCGTCCTATATCGCGTTCCTTTAATTACCTACAGGCTGAAAGTAGCGCTACTTCATGTTTTTATAAAGTATACTGTCAATACTTTTTATTCCTTTTTATACTTATATCTTTGCATGGCAAATCCTAGAGGAATGTATCCCCCCACCCCCACCCCCACCCCCTCGTTTAGGAGGAGGCCTAAAGCCCAAAGGAATGAAAGATTTCTTTTTAAGTTCCTTCAAAGCAAATATCCAGTTAGCATATAGTCATTCATTTTCCCTCCCGAGGCAAAAATAAGAGCGCACGCACAAAGATGACTGTACTACACATGCGCTGTAAGCAACTCATTGGCCAACAGCCCTTCTAGGATCATCTATTATCCTACGCATGCGCCCCCGACCAAATGTTGATGAACTACGCATGCGTGCCAGTCTGCCCACACTAAGTAAGAGTTTCGAGGAGCCGCGACCATCGGGGTACGCATGCGCGGCTCCAACGCGACCCCGGAAGCTTTTGCTCGCTTCCGTCCACTCCGGCAAGCGAAGTCCGGAGAGCGAGGCCGCCGTCGCTATGTCGGGTTCGGCTTCTGGGTTGTCCGGCGCCGGGGCGAGCTCGGTGAGCTCCGTGGTGCGGCGCTTCCTGGCCGAGTACAGCAGCGGGACGCCGAGCCGCCTGAAGGTCCTGGACGCCTATCTGCTCTACGTCATGCTAACGGGGGCGTTGCAGTTCGGCTACTGCCTCGGCGTCGGCACCTTCCCCTTCAACTCCTTCCTCTCGGGCTTCATCTCGGCCGTGGGCAGCTTCATCCTCGGCGGTGAGGCGCTTTCTGACTGCGCCGGGGAGGGCCAGTGTGTTTGCGCAAGCGCGACTGTAGCCTTGGCAACCCGTCGGCGCCGTTGCCTTCGTGCGGCTAGTCGACGGTCCGATGTTGCCACGGTAACCGCGAAC
Source organism: Candoia aspera (assembly GCF_035149785.1). Lineage (NCBI taxonomy): Eukaryota > Metazoa > Chordata > Lepidosauria > Squamata > Candoiidae > Candoia > Candoia aspera. The sequence continues at coordinate 111,122,405 of NC_086156.1, read as the reverse complement.
CTCCCCCCCATTGGCGGGGCTCCAATGATTGGGGGGCGGGTGTTTCCAAGTCGCCGTGGCAACCTCCAGAAGGAAGCTCTGTGAGAGGGCGGGAGCGGGGCCTTGTGCTTGCCATGGCAACAGTCATTTCCCGCCCAATGGGCAATTCAAAACTCACTCGATTTTCGGCCTTGGGACTGCAATCCTCAGAGTTCCCTCTGCCGGCCAGCGGAAGAATTCCCAGAATTCCCCAGACAGCTGCTCATACTGGCTGGAAGGGTCCTGGAGATCAAATCCATTTGGAAGAGGATAGATTTGGAAAAGCTGGAGCCGTGTTCGTGGCTGTTCCACTGCTGCTTCCTTAGAAAGGCAGAGTTGGAAGGGGGCAAAGAGGCAGTCAGGCAGCTGCGAACCCAGATTCATGCATCCTGGACAGATGGCTGCCTGGAGGCATCAGCTAAAGGAGATCCCACTACAGCTCTCTGGCTCATTGGTTCCACTATTCGAATGCTTGTGGTAGTAACTTGACTCCATTATTCAGTGTTTTGTGCTTTCGAATTAGGGGTTGCTAAAAGTTGCCTCGTGTGGCGCAGAGGGGTAGGCAGCAGTACTGCAGCTAAAACTCTCCCTGCGACCCGAGTTCGATCCCAGCAGAAGCTGGATTCTCTCTGGGTAGCCGGCTCAGTCGACTCAGCCTTCCATCCCTCCGAGGTCAGTCAAATGAGCACCCAGCTTGCTGGGGAAGGCAATGGCAAACCACCCCGCTCTATAGTCTGCCAAGAAAACATTGCGAAAGCGGCGTCCCCCCCAAAGGGTCAGACATGACTCGGTGCTGGCACAGGGGACCTTTCACCTTTCACCTTTCACCAAAAGTCTCCAACCTGATATGCTATGTTTTGGTACCACAGCTCTTCTTACCTTATCAGAGGGGTTCTAGTGTTCTTCCAGCCATTTCAAAATGGTTTCGGTCTCTGGAATGACCCTGCCTCGTGTGAGTGTGTGTGATCCATCCTAAAAAAGGATGTTTTGAGAATGAAATAGTTCCAGAAGTGTCTGGATAGTGCCAGAGTAGCTCCAGTAAGGTTTGAACTACCCAGTTTGAGGTGGAAGCGTTTCATATTGCTCAATTCCACTTCGAATGATAAAGAACAAGCCTTGTCTTTCTTTAGTGTGATCCCCTTCAATTAGTAGAAAAGTCATATCCTCTCCTCTATCACCTGTTCTTGAAACCACTCAATTCCCTCAGTGTTCCATCATCCCTGTCGCCCTTTTCTGCCTCTATTCTAGTTTCTCTAAATCTTCCTTAAAATAGGAAGCTCAGATGTGAAGAGATTTCCAAGAATGCTATGGAACTTTTTCCAGTGACTTGGAGAAGGTGACCCTCTTTGGACTTAGGCAGGCAGCTTATTATCATTGGCCATGGCTCAACCCTGCTTCGTGAGATAACATAATAAACAGGGAGTGGCTGTATGTGCATGTTCAGAGCATTTGCCTTTTTTTTTTTTGGTGGGGAGGGCATATATCAAACCTGATAGGGCAGCTTCCCTATCAGGTTTGCCAAACACAATTCATTTACTGTGGAAGGATGAGATGTATTTGAGAATCTCACTAGACAGATTTTAATTTGAAGTATGAGAATACGGAAAGATTTCAAAGAAACTACTTTAAGTACAGTGTACCTTAATTTGTATTGTGATACAACAAACTCCTTAATAGATCAGCTATCTTTCTTGCAATGCTAAAGCTAATTTAAGGTTGTTATGTTTAATTGGACCATTTCTCATTCAATCCTCTTCTGATATTTTTCCTTGAATGATCCATTACAACAATGTGTTTTTTTCCCCTTCTTTCTTTAGTTTGCTTGAGGATTCAAATCAACCCACAGAACAAGGGAGAATTTCAAGGAATCTCACCAGAACGGGCCTTTGCAGACTTCCTCTTTGCTAGTACCATCCTACATCTTGTCGTCATAAACTTTGTAGGCTGATGAAGGAGGTATGTACACCTCTGTGACATGGGGGATTTTTTTCAGGAAAAAAGATTTGCTAGTAGAAATAAGAAGTTGCAAAAATCTTTTGATCTGAGCCATTTTGAGAGTGCAACTTTGTGAAATGTTCCCCTTTGGATGCCAAACTGTTGCTGTCTTAAGTGGGAAACCTGCCACATTGAGCAACTTGGAAGTGTTTCAAGGAAAGAGCAGCTCTGTTTCTGAGTGCAAACACTCCAAAGTTTTCCACCACGCCCCCCAAATAAAACAACCCATATCATGCTTGAAATGGCAGTTCTGTGCTCAAGGAAGAATATTTTTTAAAAGTTTTGTGCTTAGATCAGTTCCAATTTGAAAATGTTATAGAAGACATTGTTATAGTCTCTCATATGTTCTCTAATATAGAGGGCAGATTTTTCTCATGAGATTTCAGATGCTGGATATAATATTAGTACATCATGTAGTTAGCACATGGGGATGTGGTTAAGTCAGTTCCCCTCGATTTGGCTTTTCTCTGTTGCTTATCCTCAAGCAAATAATGCATCTGGCCTTTGTGGGACATATTGTGAGGTCATGCCTTGTGTGGCATTTCCAAAATAAAGTTCTGCACATTGAGTTGATGGTGTCAGTCACTGCTTTCATATGAGGTGTAGAATTTGAGGTTTATGGCTGTGAGTGGGAAGCTCCAAAATTTTCTTTAGGCAGACTAGAGAGAAGAGGAAAGAACAGATTGCCTGATCATGAACCAAGGAAGATTAATATGTGGTTGAATTTGTAACTAAGTGCACAGTAGTGTTGCTACAGCAAACAGGATACTCACGCCTTGAAAGTAATTGTACCTTCATTTTCTCTTGTAGCCCTAGCCCGGACTTTTCTTTTTGCTGAAGACTGCCCTCTGTTTTGCTGAAGACTGCCCAACAACATCACAGACTCCAGTTTGTCTCCTAATGGGAAATAGTCTGAGGATCAAAATGGTTGGCTATTGCCATTTATGTCCCAATAAATTCCCTTTTGTTACTTCTTCTTTGAAGTCTTTCCATATTCTCATACTTCAGTTAAAGTATCTCTAGTGAGATTCTCAAATACATCTCATCTTTTCACAGTAAATGAATTCTGTTTGGCAATATCATTCTGAGCTGAAGGAGTTGGCTATTGCCTTTTATGTCTCAATAAATTCCCTTTTGTTACTTCTTCTGTCATGTGTTTGGAACTTCTGTCCCCCCCAACAGATAGAAAACTACATCGATGTGGCAGGGTTTGGACGGATGATGCTTCTGTATCTTCACATTTATGAAGGATATTTCAGAAAATCTCCATTATGTTGTTGTTTGGGATGTGTCTTTGGAAAGGCAGAGTGTGACCAAGAATTCTTGAATGTATTTTAGTCAGACACATGTACCCCATCATCCACCTTTTATCAGTGAAGCACCATTGACTGGGCTATTTTCCTGCTTTTAATTCCACATCCCTAATGGTGGAATTCTCTGGTGTTTGCACATTTTACTCATCTTTGTCCTGCTTATCTACAAGAACCAGATAATTAATAATTATTTTTAACCTGATGCTTTCCCAGATTTACTGTTCTTCAACTCCTCTGATCCCCCAGCATGGTTTTTGGTTGAGGTTCAGTACATCTGGTGTTTCCAGGTTGGGGAAAGCTGACTTGAATTATCAGAACAGAAGAGCTTGTGTGCTTCTGGACTTGCAGGAAAGAGAATGGGACATGTTTAAGATGCTTATTTCCCTGGGCCCATTCACTCTGTAGCCAACTGAATATGCATTTATTTCTTCCCAATCTATTGTGTACTTTGTTCTAGACATAGGGGATGGTTTTTACAATGTTGACAATGCTAACATTTCATCACTTTCCCCTTTATTTTGCTGCCATCTGATGTTGGTTCTGAATAACTACATTGTCAGACATTTTTCTTCACTATTTTACATGTGGATAGAGGATTGCTAAGTTCTTCAGATGTACCAAGAGCAGCACAGTTTTCACAAGGTAACACAGTTCTGCTTCTGCCCATCGTTTTTCAGCTTCCTATACTAAAATTCACTAGCCTTGACATAATTGTGCAAGGCTAGATAAAGTGGCAAACAAATACGTTAAAAATGCATTCAAATCTCACATGTCGTAAGCTGCGTGCTACTTCAAATTTCAAGCAGGCTGCATAGTATGGTCTTCACAAGAAGGTACTAAATGTGTGTGATCCCACGTCATATGTTAAACTAACTCCTCTCCAAGCTTTATCAGATTTTGACAAATCTTTCTATTTTTGACATGCCAGATTTTCAGAGTCATGTTATCTAAGATACCCATGTATTTGCACCATCTCAGATATTCACATCAATCAACGGGCCGCAAAATACGTGATCTGGCTGGTTTCCATTTGGAAGGATATTTCAAAACTTGTTTTTGTAGGAAACCAGAGACCTTTAGGCATGAGTTAAGGGAAGATCTAAATTATACAGAGAGAGTGGGACCCATATGCTGTTAAGCCATCCAGCATAACCAGTGGTCAGGAATGATGGGAGTTGGACTTAGGCCGCAAGCAGACCCAAGTAATACAACTTTTACTTTAAAAGCAAAAGCTCCATATTTCAATGTTTGTTCCTGCCAGATATGTTTTGAAGTGTATATATAGTCAGGAGTGTTTCAAGTAGATTCATACACCAATGCATCTCCATGCCACTCCTGGATATGTCAGTTTGCTATTTTAGGTGTCTTTAAGAGAAAGGAGAGGATTTTAGCCTTTCTAGAATGGGAAGCTATGGGTTTCCTAGCACTGCTCAATTACAACTCCGGCTGAGCTTGCTGGGGCTTGACAGTCAGCAACATCTGGAAGGATGCATGGTCAAAGGTCACTGGCAACTGAGGACAAATGGATGGGAATTTAAGTGCCCTGCGTGCACATTGACCTATTCCAGGTCAAGCCTTACCCCGATGCTGCAAGGCTTTCCAGATACGAAGTTGCAGAACAATTCAAGAGTTCACACATTGCAGTGTGCCATGGCTTATTTAACCTGCCACAGTTAACTGATTTTTCAGTGTATGCTAAGTGATAAACCATGGTTCCCAGGGTATAATAACAGGATTCACATAGTGTAAAACTCCAGACAGGCAGACTGTGTCAGTTTTGTGCAATGTGTGTGATACAGCTGTGCAGGAGTCTGGACTGCTAATGTGTTGACTGCCCGAAGGTCCCACATTCCATAAAGCCATCCAGCTCTTTTTCCTTAAATACTGAACTTCAGCAAATGCTTTTCACTCCGATAACATGTTTTGGCATCTGCACCCAGAGATCACTGGATCCTTGCTATCTGAGCAGGGAGAATTAACATATTCTGGTCACAGAAAATTATTTGGCTAACTTTAGTAGACTAGATCCCCTCAGGGGGTGCACAAGGGCTCTCTTTGCCCCAGTCTTTTGTTCTAAGTTACCCACAAATGGAACAACCACAAAGTTATTCTTAGTTTTTGCAGGCCTTTTGCTGGCGATATACTTAGCTGCATGTCTCCCCTTTTTGCACCTGGAGGACTAGCAGTTTTGTGGTCTTTCACCTTGACTCAGAGGAGCAGCCTAGACCTCAACTTGAGGTATAACGTTCTCCCCACTCCGGTTTTCCGCCTGAGCTCTGGCACGTGCCGGCTCTTTGTTAACTCCCCACCATGTTGAAAAACAACTTTTCTAGAGGAAGCGGTCTCTGCGGGAAGAGCTTCAAAAGATGGCCCAGATCAACTTCTGCGCTCCTGACGTCATGGAAGTGTCAGATGGGTTGGCTTTGACCCATTTAAGACCTGCGCCTTTTCCACTTCCTGCTCTTGTTTATTTCCTGCTGGGGTGAATTGTGCTGAGATGATATTTTTAAACCTTAAATATAAATTGGGGCAGAGGTGGGGGTTGAAAGAACACCTGTTGAAGGATGTTAAAAATAGTCCCTCTGCATTAAGATATCAGAGAAACTGGGTAAATTCTTTGCTTTCCATCTTGGAGGGCTGAACATCAAAGCCGAACCCATTCACCCCCAAGTGAAACTCTGCTCTGTTGCATATCCCAGTTCTAATTCCTGTTACTCAGGCCAAATCAAGTTCTCTTCAGAGCCAAGCTTTGGCTCAGTTTACATCCTAAGGCATGCTTTAATTCCATTGTGGTACCTGAGAAAATGCAGGATTATTCTATAACAGAAGCAACGCCATCTTTCAGATAACCACTTGAACAAGATGGTTTCTGTACTTCAGCATTCAGAAAGGAGACAGTTCAAACCAAGAATCTTCTCACTCTTGAAATGTTGCTGTGTCAGGCTCCTCCTTTTAACATACCCTAATAAAAATTCTGAAGTTTTTATGTCTGGTCTTTTTTTAATCCATAAAATTGGATGCATACTTCTTAGAAATTGCTCTGTGAGCCAAGGGAAAGGAAATCTTACTTTCCCTGCACAACTGTTATAAGCCAGACCCTTGCCCAATATCAAGTGATAGACTATCTTAACATGGCTGGCCAACATCTGATGAAAGACATCCAGTTAAGTGAATCCCACCACTCTTGCTGATCCATTTCTTCCATTCTTAAACTGTTCCCTCCAGAATTGTCTTGCAGTGTATCATTTTTATTTCAATGCTCTTCAGTCTAAATTTACCTCCTTTGTTTCACCTTTTTCATAACAGTGACCATTTTCAGTGACTGCCTCTGACTTATTTCAGTTTGTCTATAACAGTGTTTCTCAACTGTGGCAACTTTGAGATTGTGGACTTCAACTCCCAGAATTCCCCAGCCAGCATTAGGGTTAGGGTTAGCTGGCTGGAGAATTCTGGGAGTCAAAGTCCACACATCTTAAAATTGCCAAGGTTGAGAAACACTGGTCTATAGCTTCATGAAAAGTGGCAGCTAGGATCACATCCAGTACTTCACATCCAGTACTTCAGAGGAGCTATAACTAATTTAGAATAAAGTGGAGTTCTTGCTTCCCATGACTTTGGGTGGTAGGTTTGGAAGGCCACAGACTCTTATTTCTCATAAATTAAGAAACACCCACACAACTCTTCCCCTACAATTTAATAAATTCCAGGAAAGAATACTTATACAGTTATATATAAACTGCAACAGTATCCTCATCTGAGAAATAAGAGACATTGAACCTTGTGGGACTTACAAAAAAGATAGCCTTGTTAGATCAGCCTTTCTCAATCCAGAGTCTTCCCAATATGGGAGAGTTCAACTAGCATAATTCCTAGCCAATATTAGCAAGAGATACATTAAAATCTAACAGATCTGAAGAGCAGGTTCAAGAAACTCCCTTACGTGTAGAAGACTAGACAGGAAAAAAGTTCATCATCGTTTACTGGTATTCTCAGCTTGAATGCAGTTTAGTCTGAATTGAATACAATATAGTTTGTTCTGGGAAAACGAAACCATAATGATGTGGGGTTTTTTTTCTTCCTGCTCTTAGGCAAGCCTCTGTGTAGGTGGTAATGGAATTTTGTATGAATCAGTCCTGAGTAGGCTTTCTAGAATCTCTCCTACTTATTTATCCTGATTTGGTACCAAGATTAGAAAGCTAATGCGAGAAGTCCTAATCAAAAAGGGTTTCTAGACGTGAATGTAAAATACCTGGTTGATAACAACTCCAATAATATTATTGATAAAAGTTTTGGTATAATTCTTCAAGCGTTGCAACTTTTAAAACAGTGTTTCTCAACCTTGGCAACTTTAAGATGTGTGGATTTCAACTCCCAGAATTCCCTGGGGAATTCTGGGAGTTGAAATCCACACATCTTAAAGTTGCCAAGGTTGAGAAACGCTGTTTTAAAGCAATGGAATCAAATGCAGTAGTGTAGCTTCGTTGTTGACTAAGCCCAGCTGAATGAGCCCTGGCACTTGGGGATTATTATTATTTTTTAAAAAAAGAATGTTCTGGCTGAGATATTTCCAGCATTTTTTGTTAAAACGTACGATATTGTGATATCAACACAGTAAACAGCCTTACACTGAGTTTGCTCTTTGGTCCACCTGATAGAACAGAATTGTTGGCCCAGTCTTCAAAGAGTTCTAGCAGGACTGTTTTCAGAGCCTATCCTCTGTTCTTTTAACAGCAGATTGGAATATTTTAGGTGTCCATATTACAAAAATTGCCTGTGTAACTTCTACCTCTTTTCAGATGTTCAAAGACACAAGAACTTCATTTAAAACAAAGAAGAAGATGGTGAACTCAATAAGATGAGAAAGCCAACATGACTTATCCAGTATGCAATTCTTGTAAAAGCAAAACCTGTGGTTAGATGCACAGATATAAAGTTGAAATAAAATTCCATGGCAGGCAATAACTCTAAGAAGCCTGCGATCCTCAGGGAAATACCCAACTTTTACATTTTTAAAAAGTGCAGGTTCCTAACTTGCTGGCTTTGCTATCCAGGAAGAACATCAAGACAAAGAGAATATGAGTGGGTTGACACACAGGACCATAAAGGCTGGGCTCACTCATATAAAGAAGGTAAAGAACATTATGGAACGTTATCTGTCTTATGGATCTGCAATATATTATTACTAATCTTTGTAAGCCATTCTGAGGGTTTATTTTGTTGTTGAGGAATGGGGAAATGGTAATAATGATAGTAAAGCATGAGCCATTCACATAGTCATTCAAATATGCATCTTTATTACACAGTAACTTCAGCAAAGGATCGTTACCTTGTCGTGGTGCTGGAGCTTGAGCACCTCAATGATGCCATGAGCTAAACCGTGAAGGGCCACCCAAGACGGGAAGGTCATGACAGAGAGGTCAGACTAAATGCGATCCCTGGGGAAGGTAATGGCAACCCACCCCAGTATTCTTGCCGTGAAAACTAAATGGATCAGTACAACCAGAGATATGTCGGTATACCATCGGAAGATGAGACCCCCAGGTCGGAAGATGGTCAAAATGCTACTGGGGAGGAACAGAGGATGAGCTCAACTAGCCCCAGACGTGATGACGCAGCTAGCTCAAAGCCGAAAGGACGGCTAGCGGCCGACGGTGCTGGTGGTGAACGGCGAATCCGATGTTCTAAGGATCAACACACCATCGGAACCTGGAATGTAAGATCTATGAGCCAGGGCAAATTGGATGTGGTTATTGGTGAGATGTCAAGATTAAAGATAGACATTCTGGGCGTCAGTGAACTGAAATGGACTGGAATGGGCCACTTCACATCAAATGACCACCAGATCTACTACTGCGGACAAGAGGACCACAGAAGAAATGGAGTAGCCTTCATAATTAATAGTAAAGTGGCTAAAGCAGTGCTTGGATACAACCCAAAAAATGATAGAATGATCTCAATTCGAATTCAGGGCAAGCCATCTAACATCACAGTGATCCAAATATACGCCCCAACCACAAATGCTGAAGAAGCTGAAGTAGAGCAGTTCTATGAGGATCTGCAGCACCTACTGGACAACACGCCTAAAAGAGATGTTATTTTCATCACAGGAGACTGGAATGCTAAGGTGGGCAGTCAAATGACACCTCGAATTACAGGTAAGTATGGCCTGGGAGAACAAAATGAAGCAGGACACAGGCTGATAGAATTTTGCCAAGACAATTCACTCTGCATAACAAACACTCTCTTCCAACAACCTAAGAGACGGCTTTATACATGGACTTCACCAGATGGACAACACCGAAATCAGATTGATTACATCCTTTGCAGCCAAAGGTGGCGGACATCTGTACAGTCGGTAAAAACAAGGCCTGGAGCTGACTGTAGTTCAGATCACGAACTTCTTCTTGCACAATTTAGGATCAGACTAAAGAGATTAGGGAAGACCCACAGATCAGCTAGATATGAGCTCACTAATATTCCTAAGGAATATGCAGTGGAGGTGAAGAATCGATTTAAGGGACTGGACTTAGTAGATAGGGTCCCGGAAGAACTCTGGACAGAAGTTGGCAGCATTGTTCAGGAGGCGGCAACAAAATACATCCCAAAGAAAGAGAAAACCAAGAAGGCAAAATGGCTGTCTGCTGAGACACTAGAAGTAGCCCAAGAAAGAAGGAAAGCAAAAGGCAACAGTGATAGGGGGAGATATGCCCAATTAAATGCAAAATTCCAGAGGTTAGCCAGAAGAGATAAGGAATTATTTTTAAACAAGCAATGCGCGGAAGTGGAAGAAGACAATAGAATAGGAAGGACAAGAGACCTCTTCCAGAAAATTAGAAACATTGGAGGTAAATTCCAGGCAAAAATGGGTATGATCAAAAACAAAGATGGCAAGGACCTAACAGAAGAAGAAGAGATCAAGAAAAGGTGGCAAGAATATACAGAAGACCTGTATAGGAAGGATAACAATATCGGGGATAGCTTTGACAGTGTGGTCGGTGAGCTAGAGCCAGACATCCTGAAGAGTGAGGTTGAGTGGGCCTTAAGAAGCATTGCTAATAACAAGGCAACAGGAGACGACGGCATCCCAGCTGAACTGTTCAAAATCTTGCGAGATGATGCTGTCAAGGTAATGCATGCTATATGCCAGCAAATTTGGAAAACACAAGAATGGCCATCAGACTGGAAAAAATCAACTTATATCCCCATACCAAAAAAGGGAAACACTAAAGAATGTTCAAACTATCGAACAGTGGCACTCATTTCACATGCCAGTAAGGTAATGCTCAAGATCCTGCAAGGTAGACTTCAGCAGTTCATGGAGCGAGAATTGCCAGACGTACAAGCTGGGTTTAGAAAAGGCAGAGGAACTAGAGACCAAATTGCCAATATCCGCTGGATAATGGAAAAAGCCAGGGAGTTTCAGAAAAACATCTATTTCTGTTTTATTGACTATTCTAAAGCCTTTGACTGTGTGGACCATAACAAATTGTGGCAAGTTCTTAGTGGTATGGGGATACCAAGTCATCTTGTATGCCTCCTGAAGAATCTGTATAACGACCAAGTAGCAACAGTAAGAACAGACCACGGAACAACAGACTGGTTTAAGATTGGGAAAGGAGTATGGCAGGGCTGTATACTCTCACCCTACCTATTCAACTTGTATGCAGAACACATCATGCGACAAGCTGGGCTTGAGGAATCCAAGGCTGGAGTTAAAATTGCTGGAAGAAACATTAACAATCTCAGATATGCAGATGATACCACTTTGATGGCTGAAAGTGAAGAGGAACTGAGGAGCCTTATGATGAAGGTGAAAGAAGAAAGTGCAAAAGCTGGTTTGCAGCTAAACCTCAAAATAACCAAGATTATGGCAACCAGCTTGATTGATAACTGGCAAATAGAGGGAGAAAATGTAGAAGCAGTGAAAGACTTTGTATTCCTAGGTGCAAAGATTACTGCAGATGCTGACTGCAGTCAGGAAATCAGAAGACGCTTAATCCTTGGGAGAAGAGCAATGACAAATCTCGATAAAATAGTTAAGAGCAGAGACATCACACTGACAACAAAGGCCCGCATAGTTAAAGCAATGGTGTTCCCTGTAGTAACATATGGCTGCGAGAGCTGGACCATAAGGAAGGCTGAGCGAAGGAAGATCGATGCTTTTGAACTGTGGTGTTGGAGGAAAATTCTGAGAGTGCCTTGGACTGCAAGAAGATCCAACCAGTCCATCCTCCAGGGAATCAAGCCAGGTTGCTCATTTGAGGGAATGATATTAAAGGCAAAACTGAAATACTTTGGCCACATAAGGAGAAGACAGGGGACCCTGGAGAAGATGCTGATGCTAGGGAGAGTGGATGGCAAAAGGAAGAGGGGCCGACCAAGGGCAAGGTGGATGGATGATATTCTAGAGGTGACGGACTCGTCCCTGGGGGAGCTGGGGGTGTTGACGACCGACAGGAAGCTCTGGCGTGGGCTGGTCCATGAAGTCACGAAGAGTCGGAAGCGACTAAACGAATAAACAACAACAATTACACAGTAAATGTTTTGACAGATAATATTCAGAAGATAGTATAATACATTAGAACAGTGCAAGAATTTGGACTGATAAGCTTTCTAGATATTTGTGCTTTAAAGGCTTTACCACAAAACATTCAAAAAATGAAGCTGTTTGATTTTGGAATAAAAAGCTGGGAAGGAAAGCAGGAAAGCTGTAGCATGGTTCTGTCCAGTCAAATATAGAAGTCCTGCTTTTTTGCTGTTTGCTCCCCGGTGAAGAAATAATGGGGTAGGTGTTTCTTCCACAATGTTCCAGTTATGGTCCCCATTTTTCTCTCATTTCTAAACAGGAAGAGGAAATAAGAGACATTTCTGGTTATCTGAGAGAATTATGGTAGTGCCCATTGTCCCAAACACAGACCATTTACAAACATCAAAAGGCTGACAATTTGCCATGAAATTTAGATTTGGTTTATATTACCATGAGATTATATTTAGTTTAAAGGTCCCATTAAAACCTTGTGAGAGCCTTACTGGGCCCTCCAATCATTCCAGATATAATAGATTTCAACTTTCATCGAACCCTACCAAAAGGTCCAGATTGGGGAAGGCCAGCCTAGTGGTGGCTGTTAGCAACCAGGATCAATGGGAACCCAAATTGGTTGAGTTAGTTTTAAGCCAATGGCTTTTAAGGACCAGAAACACACACACACACACACTCACACACACACACCTATAGTCTAGAAGTTTTATAGCTATAGTTTTATAGCTCCACTCAAGGATGGTGCTTCTCCTTCATTATCCTTTATTACAACAGATGTGTGGGTGTGTATGTGTGTAAATAAAATCTGAAAAGCCTTCTTTAACTCCTGATACTCTATAGGTAACTTTGGATTGTATTTCCCATCATTAATGGCCATGCTGGAAGGGACTGATGTAAGTAATGAATGAGAACATCCAAGAAACATCTTAGGAACATCTTAGACTTTAGGAAAGGTGATGTCCTGGCTTAAGCAAAGACCACACTGAGATGAGGAAATTGTCTCTACTGTATATTTAACTGCTCTAGTAGACAGAAAATCCTACCAAACTGAAGGAGAGTGGGAAAACCCAGACAGATAAACCCCGAAACTCAAGGCTGGTCTGTTCTGGGTTTCTTTGAATGACAGTTCAAAGCCTCTTCACTACGCATGCATTTTCCCCCTGGATAGGGGCGCCCTCCTGCTCACCATCCATACTCATAACAGGTGAATTTCTCAGGAAGAGGTGGAGAACTTTGCTGAAGTTGTTTCATTGTTCAGCATAGGTACTAGATTATAAGAAGGCTTTGCTTCTGAAAAGACATTCAGATCAGGAAAATATCCCCCAGAGGTGGTGAAGCTTTTTTCCTCTGTGAATTTACCCCCGAACTATTTTATCAAAATGCTGCACACACAAAAAGAAAGGGAACACTGAGATGGGTGAATGTATGAGTGCATCATGATTTTGCGACGTATATCTGCCTGAGTATTGGTTAAAAGCATTGTACCTATGGGAGCTGGAGAAAGAAATTGCCTTTTCAAGCGAAATCTCCCAGGTTTACTCCAGTTAAAAGCAGTGTTTTAACTAAGAAAGTCTGATCCAAATTGTTTGCACTCTCATGACAGAAAAGCAAATCAGAGATGTTCGTGAATTAAAAAAAAAAAAAGAGTTCAACCCAGAGCAAGTTGAACTTATATTTTACTGAGTTCTTTCTTCTGGCTCAAGTACAGTTTTATCATAAAACATCTTTCCTGGCTAAATTGCCAAAATCAAAACTCGTTAAGCAGGTCTGTCCCCTGCCCTAAAAGATCTGCTTACCTCATCTTGACCACGCACTGTAGGTGAGTAACAAGTTGAGAGCAACGCTTTTGAAAAAAATCACTCTCAGCCCCAATACAGTGAGAGAGAGAAGATTCAGATTTTCATCTAAAGAAAAAGAGAGAGAGAGAGAGAAAAGAAGATAAATATCAAGATTTCCCAGTGGCTGTTAGGATTTGTTGCTTATGATGCTTGCCTTGGGCAACTGATGTTTGACTGTGCTTTTTAACAGTTAATGACTGGCTTGATGCATCATGCTAAACTGAAAGGTAATTTGTTAGATATGGACTTCGCATATTGTATAAACCCAGCTGCCGCTTTTCTTCAAGAAATAATAGTTCAAAGTGGCTTGATGTAATGGAGGAACTAGTCTGTACCTAAATGGTTATGATTACTAGTATGAATCCAGCCATTGTAAACCATGCTTTGTGGCTTAATAATACAAGTGAAACAGGCCCACAAACAGTAACTCAGATTCAAAATATGAACCCAGTCACAACTTCTGTTTCCCCTATTAATGGAAAAGGGTTGAATGTCTGATTTTTTGTTGAGGATGCAGTCTTCAAACTGATAACCCTAATTTAAAAACAAGTTAATGGTGAACAGGGTATAGGTCTTAGGGCCCCAAGGCCAATCTCTCAGGTGGTGGGGGGAGTAGTGAAAGAGATCATTCATTGACACAGACACCCCAAGAGACAGAGGAGGGTCACACCCTGTCGCCCAAGCCGGGTTCAGAATCTGGCAGAGCTTCGACAATCTTCACTTGCACCACCCACTCCAACCCTTCCTTGCTCCACTTCCTGTCGATCCAGATGATGTGAAGAAAGAACAAAGGTTGGTGGCAGGCAGAAATGATTCAGGAGCAGCAGCAGGGACAGGGTCCTTTGTTTTTCGGCATCCCTCCTCCATTATGGGTTCTATGAGGGCCCCATGTGACCAAGTCTACTGAACGTGTAAGGCAAGGGTAGCCCAGGGCCCCTATGCCCGTCAACCCCCAAGGCAGTTATACCCTGCCTTGATTATTAATATACCCTTGGCAAGGAAGTGCGTTCTTGCATGTTCAGAAGACTATTCTGCAGTGGAGGGCTGTGGGTAAAAATAATCACAATGTCTGCCACACACAATCAAAATGTCTTCTTTATGTGTGTTGGGCATGCAACACATATAAATAAGGGGCGGGGCTTAGATCTGGCATTCACAGTTGCCATCTCGACTTTTTTGAGCCCCCCAAACCCCACTGCAGACACCTTTGCAGGTCTTAACCCAACATTCTGCTTTTATTCCATCTTGTTCTCATTGATGTTGAGCTTTTACCCTCAGTGGACATACCTGTTTCAAAATCTGGAGTGCCGGACAGTTTATTTTCTGAACATGTATCCTTCTCTGTAACAACAACAACAACAATTCATTAATGATTATGATTATGATAAAAAAACAAGACAGAATTCTGGAGTTTGGATTTCTTCTTTCCCCAGTACAAGAATAAAACAGATGTCCTACAGCCAGGCCACAGGAGGGAACAACCTTTATATTTATGTGCCTGGAATTAAGATGTCCATCAGAGGACCTTTTTGCTTTACGTAATGAGTCAGGCTTGAAAGAAAGGGACTTTTTAGTGGTGACACCTCATTTCCAGAATATCTTCAGCAGATAAGCTCACCTGATGCCTTTGTAATGGTCTTCTGAAGGCTAGGTTAAGACTTATTTCCCCAAGCACTTCAGAAACCATTTGAGAGTTATTGAATATTATTCCACTGTGTGTTATCTTTACTATTTGCAGCTATCTTTTTACCTGAAGAGTAAATTATATCTTTTTGAACTGATTTTTTAAAAAAAATCTGTCTGTCTGTCTGTCTGTCTGTCTATCTATCTATCATCTCAATCAATCACACGGCAACATGTGGATATATAAGGATTTTGGGCAGTTTAAATATATAACAAACATACATCCCAATAAACTGTGAGAAACCCTGTTTGTTCCCCCTTTTTCTGCAAAACAGTTTGGAAGTCTGCTGGTCCAAGTGATCATAGACTTTTCTGAAGGAGAAGGTAGATGTCAAAATATATTCAAATAGCCCTCAAGAACCATACCAAAAACAACTATCATTGGTCTCCAAACTGGATTGGAAGAAGAAAGATGTATTTTAGATATCAATTCAATGTGAATACAAGTATTTTCATTCTCTTATTTACCTTCTCCAGCTTCATAGGTTTTGTCTTTATAAGTAGCAGAGCAATGAAATTGCTTGTCATCTTTGCCCCAACGGACAACCCCAAGGCTGGCCGATTCTTTATTGTCACCTTCTTTCACAACAACAACAGAGCCATTGATTGATTCAGGTTCTGAATCTCTTTTGTTAATCCTCACATTGATGGGACCAGGTGAGTAATCAGTAATAAGGCAAGCAGTCGGGTTGTCTGATCCTTTGCTGGCCTTCAGCTGGTAGACAGAAGGTTCTGAATCAGGAAGATCTACAATCAAAACAGACATTGCTCAGAAATATTAGCTGAGATCTGAAAAGCTTGGAAAACACATAGAAAGTTGCATCACACCAATAATGGGCATGCAGTGTCTTCTCATCTGTGTTAGTTCTACTTCCCATTGCATTCTGTTTGTCATAAGAGGCAATGAAGTTATGGAAATATTTGTAATTTTAAGCCTGGTTATCATCACTTGTTGGAAGAGCGTGTGTCCTGATTCCCTGGCTACTTTGCTAGGGCCAGAACAAAATCCTGTCTGTTATTCTAGGGACTGATCAATATTAAACAGAAGTTTCCAACTTTTTTGGGGGGGGGGATTGTGAGTCACTCATTGCCTTTTGAGTGGGTGCCAGGGATTGCACCCCCCAAAATAAGGTCAGGATGAAAAGAAAATATAATTGAAAGTGTTTCAAGTTAAATTAAACTCAAATAGCTCATGGCTGCTTCCATGTAGTTTTTAATTTCCCCCTTTTGTCAGATTGATGACTTCAGTTTGGTGGCTACTTCTGGAGAAGGTTCAAGAGCAAATCCAAAGGCTTTGGGTGGTCATAAATGCTCCTGAGAACTCAATCTAATTTCCCAGTCTAGCTTATAACTATTGGTCTCCCCTCCAAGTACTAATCAGGCTTGGCCTTGCTAAGCTTCTGAGCCTGGACAAAAGTGAGAAGGTGCTGGGACCCCAGAGTTAGTAGTTATTAGAGAAGGAGAGTCTTCATCCAGCCTAAAGGGAAGACAGCATTTAAGCTGTTTTGGCAAGGCTAGAAGCAGACAGATAGGTCTGGATCTAAAGAACCAGCAGGTAATTCCACATGCCCAGGAGAGATTTGGACTTGTTTTGCTTGAAATTCAGCCTTGCCAAGTTGCATGTCAGTATTCTCTGGGATTTAAGGAGTTTCCTAACTAGTTTAACAGGGATTAGGTGTATCTATACCCGAAATCCCAAGAAAAGTTTTCATTTTGCCTTATTCAGCTTTTTAACTACCCTTTCCGTTTATACCAGCCTTCTGTTATGAAACTCAATATCAGAAGTTTTGCCTTTTTTTTTCCTTCCTTCTTTTGCTAAAACTGTTCAAACTCTGACCCTTTGTCATTCTTTCATTCTCCTAGCCAAAATGGACCCTGTGGGAAGCTTGCACTGGAAATCCATGCAAACCAATATAAATATGCCCACATTCATAAAAAAACAATTCAAATAGAAACACAGGCACAGAAACACAACATAGCTCTATTTTGACTTGTGCATATTAGTGCGCCTTTTTTTTTTTTTCAACACAAGCTATTAACTTTTTCACACACTTGCAAAATTTCATTCCAAAACTAATTTCCGAGAAGAACCCTCAAAGTTTGCCCCTCCCTGTGGGCCTTCATCAACCGCTGTCATCTTATGACTAAGACCTTGCAATCTGAGCAGTAGCATCTCTTGTCACATTTCCTGCTGTTGTTTTGGTTTAGTAAATTAGCTAAAGTGTGACCTTAAATCTGCACCAGTTTTGGATCCAAGTCTGTGTTTACTCTACAGAAGAATCAGACTCAAGGACACAAGGGTTCCAGTAAGAGTCCCTGAATTTTAAGGTCTATACATGTTAGATGGTGTAAATGGTTGTGACTTGACAGTATAACTAGCTAAATGTTCCATTCTTAGGGTTACGACATCTGAATTCTGGAATAGTTTGAAAAACCACCAAGAACACCCCTAGAATTACTGAACTGGTGTGGTCTGTAGGAAGAACAGAATACCCTGAAGTTCACTGGAGCCTTCTGTCATAGGCAATGGAATCTTTTGTGCATACATAGTGTGAACTACCAGATAAAGGTAGCTACTGTTTAACACAGTTTGAATTCATAATCCCAGTTTAACGTCCTTAGGAATGGGCAATGTGTGGACCTTCAGATGCCACTAAGGTTCAGTTTCTAGAAGCACCAGACAGTATAGTATGGCCAACTGCTGGCCATCCCGAGAGAATTTGTTTAGTAATATCAAGACATTCACTGATTTTCTGGTCCATTTCTGGTCCATTTCTGGTCTGGATTAATCCATATAAACTCAATGATTTATATGCCCAACTTTTCCTAATGTTCTTTGTTCTATTCCCCAAGGGTCAGACTCTCTTCCTAAAATGGTGAAAAATGGAGGAGAGTGTATGATAAATGTTAATGCAGTTCTCCCTACTCTATGTCCTGAGTATAGAGTTGGCCAAGCTGTAAAATCTAGGATGCAGGCACTGTTAATTATACATTCAGTATTCCTGCCCAATTGTATTGATTTTGGAAAGAAAGTTTTAGTAGAAGATTATCCTCACATTCCAGATTATTGATTACAAACAATGCAGTTAAATATTTTTGTGCACAGTGGGTTCAAGCAGGAGTAACATGCGGTCAAGATGGATTAATGCTATTCAGTTATACAGTACAAAGTATAAAAACACTTATGTTCCCCAAATTCTGAACCATCCTAAGCTTTGCCTATTATATGAGAACCTCTTTTGTATTATCATTATGGAACAGCAAGGAAGATCATTGCCTTACAATATTTAAGACCAGTACTGGGGAAAGTTCATGTGTTGAGTTTCACTTTGACCTCTGTAATAAAGATGGAAGATGTGATATTTCATCACATGCTGCTCCGTGTGCCCGAGAATTGTGCGTGATGATTTATCTAAGGGAGAACTCTCCCAACTTTTCGTAGTTCAGAAGCTAAAATATGGCATGCTTTTTGTAAAAATCTGACCCAACTATATTTCATAACTTATTTGAATTCAACCTATTGTCCTTAGGTTTCTTCCTTCTGCTGAAAGGTAATATTTATTTAATAAAGTAGAAGCTATGTTATGCAAGATATATTCTATCCCAATCTTAGCATTTTTACTCCTACATTTTGATAAAATGCACACTTCAAGAGAAGGACAAAAGCTAGCAAAGACCATCACCAAAGCCTACTCAAGTTGGTTATCACCATTCCTGCTCCCTTACCACCACCACCAATGCCATCACCTTGCCTGTGGAAAGAAACTTACTATTTTTGGTTTGTTTTTTTAAAATTTTATTATATTTTTATTTGCAATCTTTTCTACAGTTTGAAAGCTGCCTTGGGAAATTTGCTATCCTGAAAATCAGTAGATAAATAAAGACAGTGCAAAACCCATGTTCTCCAATCAGGAGACCTCTAGATGTCCTTGATTATAACTCCCGTTGCTCCTGACCAGCAAGAGCAATTGTCTTGCCTTTATAACAATCTTGTGGTTTAGGTCATCTAGAAAGAATCATCGCCCCAAACTTCAACTTTCTATCTCCTGTTATTTCACATAGGGCTATGCCCCATTATAAATATGTGCCTCATGGGATTAGCTGTGTTTACTTGCTGTGTTTAAAAATATGTAAAACTATGTCCTGTGTGCCCATTCTACATGTGCATAAAGTCTTACCTGTTTTTTTTGTGTTATATTGAAGTCCCCCATTTTTTCAAAGCAATTGAATGATGGCTGCCAAACATCTGGCATCTTAACTAAAGAACCAAAGCATGGACCCAGTGCTAATTTAAATAAAAATGAGATGAGCTCAGCTCCTGGATATCTATCATAGTATCATAGTATTCTTCTACATTCAGTCATCTAGATGTGTTGGGCTGTGGTGCCCAGAATTCCCATCTGTCCCTGCTGGCTGAGAATCCTGGAGCTGAGACCCAGCAAATATGGAGATGTCATACAACACAAAAGCCCTTTATCTTAGCACAATGTTTGAAGGCAGTCACCACATTATCAGCATGTAAAAATAATGAAATTATTCCCCTGCAGATAATGTACATCTAACCTAGATACATACAATAAGGAAAGTATAGAATGGATTAAAGTGGAATTCCTGCAAATATACTTGCCAAAGTATCTGTTACTTGGACAAATATTAAAAAAGTCATCTTACCAGGGAGAACTATAAGCCTGGTCCCACTTCCAAACTGAAAAGTCCATGTATCCAATCTAACACTGTGAGAAGTGTCTTTGCAAAATGGTGGCCATTTACACCCCTGCTTATCTGGTGGTGGTTCTGTGAAGAAACCCTTTAGCATAACTCTTATTTTAACACAGAACATCCTACTATTTCTCTGCTCTGAAATTACTTTATCACTGCACAAGCCAAACACGTGAATACTGATTGATAAAGAAAGTCGATCAAAAAGTTGGTGCCTTTCCACTAGTAAAGAAAAAGTGATGATGGAAGAAGGCCTTTAGCATAGTGATGTTCCCCATTCTGCCATCTGAGTAAGTGGTTGCTGGCACTGGTGGTCAATGGAGTGAGGGACAGAAAGGAATTAGCATCCTGTAGAGAGTAAGGAAGATGACCTTGATGGAGATATGCAAGCTCTGTTGCCAAGGCAATGAAGGGTAAAACATTTTCTTGTCTAGAATGTCCAGATAAGATTTTGAAGCAGCTCAAATAGACACCTTTTTAATTCAGTGAATTATAAGAAGGAAGTACAACACAATCAGACTTGCAAGACTCTGTTAATATAGCCGGTCACAATAAAATTAGTTTTAGTCTTCCCATGAAGTTGTTTTCTTGGTCTAGTCTACTAGTCTAGTCTAGCATCCTCTTTGGATGCTTATAATGAGAAGTTATGAAACATAATTAATATATTAGTAGCTATGAACTCCCCTCCTTCCCTAAATCCGTAAATTGGATTTCTGTTCTTCTTGATAAACCTTGTTGTTTCATTAAGAGCTTTGTTCTTCTCCCAAAGAGAAGGCTGTCTCATCTTGCTGCCCCAAAGTTCTTGCTATGCCATGCATCCTTTCAGAAGCAGATTCAGGCTACAACAGTGTTTTTCCTAAATTTCTTTCCTATCTTCACTGCAATGAAGTTAGGACTTTCATCCTCACTGACAGTTGTAGTTAAGTAGCTTGAAGCAAACATTTTGGTAAATGGTAGATGAAATGGTAATTAATCTTTCTCTGACAGCCCAATATAACTCCCAAAAACTGCTCTGGTGGGTTGGAAAGAGCAGACAGGGAGGTCCAGGAAGAAGGCTTCATGGAGAAGAAAGGAAGGTAAAGTCCACCCATGCCAGATGAGATTAAAACTTCAGCATCTAGCAGACAGAAGACTGATATAATCGTGGATATATGTAATTGTCCAGCCCTCAGGACCTAAAGCATGTTCTAAGAATTGGAATGAACTTGGATTTCTTCACATTTATTTTAGTGGATTTGTTGTGTATTGCAAAATCAGGCCCCAAATCATCATCTGAACATCACTAGAAAGAGAAAATGAAAATAGAAGCTACAGCTTATTACATAAAAGGGCTTTCAGAGAGAATGAAGGAACATTTCCCCAGAGTCAAATAACTGTCCTCAAAAGAAGCACGTTCAAAACTGTTCAGCTTACCAGGGATGATAACAAGTGTGGTCCCACTTCCAAATGTGAATTTTCTCCCTTGGTAGCACTACAAGAAGCACCTTTACAAAATGGCCTTCTTTGCATAGTTTCCAAAAACTCTGTTTATGTGCTGGGACCAGTAAATCCTATTTTATCTTAGCTATGGTACTAAACCACATCCATCTTTATGTTGCTTCATCGAAAATTCCCAACTATTTTCATCCCTCTTTTAAAAAAGAGAGGACATGTTTAGCTTGCCCTACAGAACAGAATCTCTCTTCCTTTTTCTAAATTCCCAAATATTACCAAGCATCAGACAAATGTCCCTATGCTGATTATCCGCAACACCTGAATTCAGGGAGGGAGAGAATCCATTCAGCGATCACATCGAGCTTTCAATCCAGATTTCACCAAGGGTGTAAAAAAAGAACAAAACTTTGTTTCCCCCATTTGACCCACCTAATTCAAGTGTAAAGTTTGCACAAAGGAGTTATCAATGCTTGAACTCATGTACCCTAACTCATGAAATACCCCAAATCCATTTTCTGTTCTTTCCGGTAATAGATCTACTCACAGAATACTAAGACTTTTGTGCCTTGTTCCAGACTGGGCTTTGCACATTACATTATAATATTCCTCTTATCACATCTGCTCTTTTGAAAACAGATTAATGCAACTAAAACATTTTTTTCCCCCAAATTACTGATCTCTGGGGCTTCGTTCTGAATCAACTGTACCTGATTACAGCTTTCATTTCGCCAATATCCTAGTGCAGTTCTGATGAAATGGCATGGTACTTTATTTTAAACTGTATAATATCAGGTTAGGGGTTATTTTATGAGCCTAGAGATGTTTTAATGGAATTATTTGGGAATAAATGTAATCCTAAAGAGAGATTACATATGCTCCAGGGTAAAACTAATTATAATAATGTTCTCAGGTAAAAGATAGAATTAATGAAAGCAAGATTTCCTTAGAGGACGGGTTCTTAACTGATGTTTCCTTAAATATGGTCATGTATAAAAATGTCGACTTACCAGGCAGAACTATTAGTTTGGTGCCACCTCCAATTGTAATTTTACCCCATGCATCACTAGTATAATCACTGTGACACCATCCTTTACAAAATGACAACCTTCAGGAAGAGCTCTGGAATGCTGTTTTGTCTTCCCTTCAACTCATTATATATTTTCACATTAAAAGTTTACCATGTGTGTTACAATATAGTTCTCCAAATTTTCAAATATCACTTCCCTTGTATGCTTCCTGTAGTAATATGTTTAGAGGTCCATAACCTAGGGCCTTCAATGGCCCCTGAGAGGGCTTGAAGGCACTCTCAGTGTCATTTCAAAAGTCGCTAGCATCCTGTAGTTTTTAACATGGAAGAAAGGAATAGTATCAACTCTTTGAGGACGTGAATGGCATTTAATTAATTCAGGTTCAGTAGAGGGTAGGACCTGTTCAAACCTGTCTGGGCTTAGAAGCTGAGCAGGGTCATTTGCATGAAGGAGGACTTCTGGGAAATCCTGTTTTTAGAACTAAAATGTTTGGAGAAGCAGATAGAGGAGAATAAAAGTTATCCCAAGAGAAGAATATATTTGTAAACAAGCTGAAGAGATAAAGAAGTCAGCTTTGAAGTCAGACAAGGACTGCAAACAGGCACCACATATAAGAATATTAACTATCCTGCAGCAAGGCATTTTTGACCCAGCAACCTAGTGGTTAATAAAAGGACAGTTGAGGTAACATGTGATAAAATGTGGCTGTCAAAGGATACAAAGGAAAGCTGGAGAGGTGTCTGGTCAAAAGAATCCCCAATTTGTGCATGTATCTATCACCAACAGAGCGCTCCTGTTTTCCCCAATCCCCGTGTGTCCCTTGGCCAGATATAGCAGAACCCATGGGTGCTCACATGTTTGGGTGTGAGAATAATGAATTAAGCAATTTTAATTCATAAAGCTTTTGTAGGTTTACAGAGGAGAGCCAGCTGATGTAGCAGTGAAGGCACCAGGCTAGAAACCAGGAGACTGTGAGTTTGAGTCCCCACTTAGGCACAAAGCCAGCTGGGTGGCCTTGGGCCAGTCCCTTTCTCTCAGCCCTAGGAATAAGAAGGCAATAGCAAACTGCTTCTGAAAACTTGCCAAGAAAACCGCAGGGACTTGTCCAGGAGCTGCCATGAGTCAACACACAAAAACACAAAAAGGTTTACAGGGATTCTCTGAGTGTTGTATGCTCCCTCAAGCATTTCATGACTGCATACAATCTCAAAGTTCAAATCTGAAACAAGTTCAAATCGGTAACAATCCCAGGGCTGTAAGTTAGTCTGGAAATGCCAAAACTACATTATGGAAGAAGGCAGTGGCAAGCCATTTATGAATTCTGACCAAGAAGAGTACATGGACAGACCTAAGTAGCCACCAGGGGTCAAATTTGACTCAAAAGATATAATTTTACTCCTGGTATTATCAAGCAAATCTGCTTGTCTGAAGCACAAAAAAAATTCTTTGAATAGGCCCTCACACTGGTGGAATTACATTACAATTTTTGGCCAATTCAATGGACAGCCCACTGAACCTGACATGGGAAAAAAAAAACACCTATGGAGACTTACAGTAGATCTGGTTAATGTAATTGAAATAAATGCAATTTAATTCAATAAGGTAATTTAAATGCAATTAATGTGAGGATTTCTTGATAACAGTGGCAGCACTTTGCCACATTTTTTGATCCCATAATACTAAATAGGGTTGGATCTGGTTAGGACCTCAATAAGAGACTACCAGAAATCCAGGGTTGCTGGACTGAGTAGTGGGAAGTTCCAAAAAAAAGGCAATGAGAAAGCACTTCTATATTGTTGCCAAGAAAGCAACATGAATATCTTCATATAGTCACTAGGAGTCAAGGTCAACTTGAAGGTGCCTTTACCTATCATTATCATCATCCATCGTCATCGTCATCCATCATCATCATCATCATCCACCATCATCATCATCTAAATTCTAACAATTTTATAGCTATATTAAAACATTGCTTTGGGTAGGTTTTTTTAATAATAATTTGAGTGTTAGTGGAAGAAAATCTGTTTCCCTAATATGTGTATATTAGCAATGCTGTTCTTACAGAGAGCTACAGCTGAAATGTATTCAGCAAAGTACTGTATATCTCTTTCCTATATATCATATGCTCAAAATCCTGTGGAGATTTAGAGAACTAGAGAAGAGGCGACTTCAGAAGTCTGCAGCTGGCAAAAATATTACAAGCCAGCCCAAATATCTCCTTCAAAGGGGAATAGGGAAAGTATGTTACTAGAAGCAAATTTCAGAACAGAGACCTTGAAAATATTGAATAGATACACAGACCACACAATCACTGTCCTCTTACTGGTGGTCTCTCAAGTCATAAAGATGTTATTATGGATTTATTTGAGAATGGATGTAACTGTAAAGCAAAATTACATGCTCCCACTATATGGGTGGGGGTGGTATACATATACATGCACAGAGACATACATATAAACTTTTGAAAACTGTAACCCAACTTTCACATTTTTAAATTGGCTGTTTTTGTCGACTGACCATAAAATTGTGTGTTTGCTTGTTTTCAATAATATTGGCTCTAAAAATACCAACATCTTACAAGCAAGGGGAAAAGAAACTGGATTATGCGAAATATGTTCAGTCTTTTATATGCCAATGTATTTCAATGTTTTTCAAGCCCTAGCAAGTTCAGATATGAGAATCATACCAATCCTAACCTTTTATGATCCAATTTAGTGTTAATCTAAGTAGCATTCAGGCTCATAGGACCACAAAGTTTCCCGCAAGAGCTGGTCCTCTACTTTTTCTGCTTATTTAGTCATGCCATGAGTTTTGCTTCCATTAATATTACTAGCAAAGAAAAAATGGCATGATACTTACATGGCTTCACCATCAAAATCGTTCCTTTACCAAAGACTACTTTATTGGTATATACACAGTGATCCCAAAGTCTACAAAAACCCCCAGAGCTCTTTCATCTTCCACTCTGGATATTTTATAAAGATTGATTAAGAAAAAGAAGGGGCTGAAATTAATCCCACATGACTTTTGAATTCTATGAATCTTTACATAACACCTACCAGGCTGACAGCAGCAATACAAAAACCTCTTGGTGGTAATGGGCATATTTGTGGTCATCTAAAATACAGAGATAGATGTTGACTAAGCACCATGCATAGAAGACACCTAAAGTTAGTTCTGGAGTCTTATGGAAAAGGGTGGCATATAAATACAGCAAAGTCTGTTACAAGATACTTGCTCAAATGTTGGCTAGTGGCTTCAAGCAGTTGTATATACCATTCTTATTCTTGGATCCACAAGTAAAACAGGAACAGAAGGGAAGGCAAGGCAAGGCAAGGGAAAAGCTTTAGCCTGCTCTCAAGAGCTTCCTGATCCATTGAAGAAATCAATGTTATACAAACTAACATGGTCTTGGCTATTCCCCTCATCTCAATATATTTGCACAGGATGAGCAAGACCAATTTTGGGGCAGAATGCTGGTGAGTGCAGAAAAAGAAAAATATCTTATTATACTTGCAAAAAATTAAAGGTATTAAGGAATGAAACTTACTTGGTGTCACGACTAATCTAGTCCCACTTCCAAATATTTGCTTCCAGTTGGTATTTGTCCCACAGTGTTTTTAGCCTTGTCAAAAACTTCCCAGACACAAGAAAGATGCAGTGGGTGCAGATGGCATGCAATGATTATTAGTGCCTAGATGTGGTTGGACTGAATCATCCACCACCATCATCATACACCATCCATGGTCATTTTGAAGGAGGTTATGGGAGCTGCAGACTAACATTTAGGGTGTCATGGTTGAGAATAAACTTGGTGATGATGCTCTCACATTTTGGAGAGATTGTGGGATTTGCAGACTAACATCAAGGGCAGTGCTTTTTCAGACTTGACAACTTTAAGATGTGTGGACTTCAGCTCCCAAAATTCCCCAGCCAGCACATGTTGGCTGGAGAATTTTGGAAGTTGAAGTCCACACATCTTAAAGTTGCCAAGTCTGCGGGTTAAACCGCTGAGCTGCCGATCGGAAGGTCGGTGGTTCGAAACCGCGCGGCGGGGTGAGCTCCCGTTGCTAGTCCCAGCTCCTGCCCACCTAGCAGTTCGAAAACATGCAAATGTGAGTAGATCAATAGGTACCGCTTCGGCGGGAAGGTAACGGCGTTCCGAGTCGTCATGCTGGCCACATGACCCGGAAGTGTCTATGACAACGCCGGCTCCAAGGCTTTGAAACGGAGATGAGCACCGCCCCCTAGAGTCGGATTCGACTGGACTTTACGTCAAGGGAAACCTTTACCTTTACCTTTAGAGTGTCAAGGTTGAGAAAGAACTTGGTGATGATGCTTTCAAGTTTTAGGAAGGACCTTGGTTATGGTGCTTCATCTAGTCCAAACATCTTTCCCTTCATTTTTTCCACAAATACACTGAATTATGCATCTCCAATGTAAGATTTTACTTTTCTGTCTTCTACCCATTCCATACTGGGCACAAACAGCAGAAAGGGTAACAAAAAAAAAAGGACCAGGAACATCATAGCATTAATAGTATGTGCCTCACTGTTTCAGATGAAGGAGGTACTGTATCAGAAGCAATGCCCCTCATGTCTGCCTATGCTAGGCTTGGCACAGAGAGTTGGAATAGCAGTTGGAATATAATTGGTGCTTCTTACCAATTATGATTTGGTTTGATGGAGGGAGGGATGGGTTGGGATGGGTGGTCAGGAATCAGAGGGGAAACCTGGAGGTCTGGGGACATCCCACTCTGATTGCCAATTCTAAGCTGACCCTGTTGGCTTTCTGGAAGCTGGTTAAAACCTCTGTGAACCTCTGATAGTTGCCCTGGCTTAAAAATCTAATGAAGAAATGAATAAATAAGTATATCTCCAACCCAACTGAAGCTTCTGATACAGTCCATTGTTGCTCTCCAATGTTCATCCTGGGCAGAATAATGCAAGACCACATTTTTTAGCAATACCAAGATGCAAAGACAGAAGGAGATCCTGAATTATTTCATCATCATCAAAAGAAGGAAAGACTGAAGGGATTACAACTAGCCTCATTCCACTTATAGCTCCATTTCCACTTCCAAAGGCTAGCTTATCGTTGTCTCTGCTATCTCACAATGTTTCCTGTCTGGAAACCTACCCAATACAGAAAGACAGCAACAAGGGAGAAGTAGAAACAGAAATCAAGGACATTTTAGAGTCCATGCTTTGAAATCTGTTCTAATGGTTCAGGCAAGAGAACCTTCCTTCGTTATTCATTGAAACATCCAGTGGAAGAGTTGGGACCTTGAGGGTCATTAGTCCACTGCCTTTCCTGTTGTTCAAATATTGGGCATGTAGTCATGCTGGCCACATGACCATGGAAGTGTCTACGGACAAACGCCGGCTCTTCGACTTTGAAACGGAGATGAGCACCACCCCCTAGAGTCGGACATGACTGGACTTAATGTCAAGGGAAACCTTTACCTTTACCTTACCCTTCCAGTACACTGAAATTGAAATCACACATCACAATAAGACTCCAATGTTTCTTTTGGCTTAGCGTGTTCTTTGAACTCAGCCCTTGTATTTTATAAAATTGTATTGTTTTATTGGTGTAATGTTGTGGGAACCCAACCCAACCCTACCAACTCTGGCTTATTCCAGAAACCATAGCTCAGGACAAGGTCTGGACCATGCACAAACAGCACATAACTCACTACAAAGTTCTGGATTCTTAGCTATTCATTTAGGGGTTCAAACTGTTTCCAAAATAGCCGAAGAATAATTTGACTCTCCCAGAATAAATCAACCCAATGCTTTCATATGAAATCCATAAGGTTTTCTGGGGTTGTAAATGATTCATCTATATTTCCAGGCACACAAAAATGCTCACAAATGCATGCAAAAATGCTCACAAATCCTAAGAATAAGCAGGAGTTCTGCGGTTGGCTGCTGTTAAATAAAACTGCAGGAGTTTGGGCTGATCACTGCATCATCTGTACTTGTCCGTAACATGACACGAAACTCTCTCTTCCTTCCTGCCCCAATTTGGTATTATCAGAAAAGGGATACTTACTAGGTTTCACTTTCAAAATGGTTCCTTTCCCAAATACCAGCTTGTCTGAATTGAATGCATATCCACAGTGATCTGCAACCTATCAAAAACTGTTTATGCTTCCTGATCTCTGACTATGAAATCTGGTCAGGGTCCAGAAAGGATCAGTTGAGGCAGCACCTACATTCAGAATTCAAGAAAGGTTGAAATTGCAAAGGTTGGAGATTTGAATCCAGCAGAAGCTTGTGTAAAAGGGGTGCTGCTGAGCATAAGCAGAGGGCTAAAAGAACTCCAAGAAATTCAGTAGCAGACAGTCCCATTAAAAAGGAAATCATTCCTAATAGTTATCTTGGATGCAAAGTGTGGAGTTAGCTCAGCTCTCAGTGAATACTAACAGGCCTTCATCATGTTTGGACTAAAACATAGATTTATTAAGGAATATATTGGGTAGGAAATCTTCACTTCTATCTAAACCTTGGAAAGAGAGAAGAACAAGACAGAGAGAAAGTTTGCTAGTTTCTTCAGCACAGCAATTTATTTAATTAACAATCGACCAAGTGACAGGCAAACACATGGAAAGTATGTAAATAATTTCCCCCTTATTTATCTCTCACCTTTTGCCCTGGTGAATGCACCATTAGAAGACCTGAGAGACCAGGTTAGGGACAGATCATCACAGAGAAAAATCTCTCTATGTGGCCGCTCAGAGTCAAAAACATTTTTTACTGCTTTCAGTGAATAAATGTGAATGGAAAATGATGTGAGTTGAATTTAGGTCCTGTTGAAACTGATGGGGTCAGTGAAGCCTTGATTTAAATCCCACTGGTTTTAATGAGAGCTATACTTAGTTCCCATACTCAGAAGCCAAATCTATGCCTCTATACTTGAAATATGATCTTTGAGACCTTTGACTTTTAAGATACATACAAGTCACTTAGGAACACGCCTTCTGCTTCCCTGCTCACATGAATTTAACCATCACATTTATGAAGATCAGAGGCCAACTTTATTGACCAGCAGTTTGCCAGCCTGGCCTCGTTCAGAAAAAGCTAAGCAGGGTTGAACCTAGTTAGTAGCTATCATAGCATATCCTATGTAAACTAAACTGAAAAAGTATCCCAGAAGAAGGCAATGGAAACCATTGTAAGAGCTCAGGAGTTGAGTTTTACTCAAAGGAGACTTTAATCAATTTCTCACATTGATGACACGACTCTCAGAATTGAAAATGTTCATGATCTGCAAACTCTAGTAATGAAAGTTCAAGGAACCCAGTGAAAAAATGGGACTAAGATGAGATATGAAGAAGATCAAACTTATGACAGCAGGTACAGCAAACAGCCTTAGACAATGGACAATGAAGATACTGAAGTGGTGGAAAGCTTCTGCCATTTGGGATCAACCATCAACAGCAAAGGAAGTAGCAATCAAGAACTATGCACAGATTAGCACTTGGTAGGAGAGCAATGAAGGCCTTGGAAAATATATGCAGATACTGAGATGTATCTATTCCTACACGGTTCAGAACCATACAGGCAATAGTCTTTCCTGTGACACTCTATGGAAGCAAACTTTGGACTTTGAAGAAGCAGAATAGAAAGGGTATTGATGCTTTTTGAACTTTGGAGAAAACTCCTGAGAATACTATGGATTGCCAAGAAAGCAAACAAATGGACCATGAAACAAATCAATTCAAAATAACTCTTACTCAAGGAACAAATGACCAGGCTCAAATTATCATATTATGGACACATTATGCAAAGACTTAGCTCTCAAGAAATCTATGATGCTGGGAAAGGTGGAAGGAAAGAGAAAAAGAGGACAACCAGAAACAAGATGGATGGACTCAATTCCAGTGGTGATGGAGGCACTGTTGTAAGAACTGAAGGACCAGGTTGGGGAAGATCATCTTGGAGAATATCTACCTATGCGTTCACTAAGAGTCAGCACTGACTTGACAGAACACAATCAATCAAGATCACAATTAAAAGAGCAGCTACAGGAAATACTTGAAAAATGGCAACAATTTTTCAGATTTTATTTTTCAGAAAGAATTAATTAGATTGCTTCTCTTTCACTATCCTTCTGCCCTAAAACAACAACACAAAAGGATAAAACAATCCTTTGTCATTTCTCTTTCTATAAAAAATAATTTTCCATTGTTTTCTTTGAAATAAAAAAAAATCCTAACAGTAGAATCTATGTATTTACCTGAGATGCTTAAGTCTGAATAGCTATGTAAATACACAATTTCACTATTAATTGTATGTTTACCAATGTATTACTTTTCCTATTCCTTCAGCCCTCCAAATTCCATTCATCTCCAGCTCTATTTAAAAAAAATGAAAATTCCATCTTCAACGCAACCAAAAATAAACTAAAACTTACTGGGCATTACACTAAGTCTTGAGCCACTACCAAATAATACTTTGAAATCATTGATGTTTACTGTCACAGTTTAGACTGTGACCGAAACTTGGAAATGAATATATTTGGACTTAGCAGGATAACCTCTAAGGGTCTACAAATCTGTTGGAGACAAGGAAGTGTCCAAAGTGAACATGAACCATTCAATTCAATGGATAGCCTGATGATGGTGCAGAAGCCTACTTCACCCTTGAAATGAATGGGGCAAATTGTACAACAGGGAAGGCAAATTCTGGGTGCCATCTTTGTAACTTCTATGGCTGCTAAAACTGAGAACGGGATTGTGATGGAGGAAAATTCATAAACAGCTAAATCAATAATTAACAGCAAAATGCAGACATCACTAAATGGATGTTAAAATGGGGGGGAAGGGTACCTTCATAGAAAAATAACAGACTTACATGGCTGGACAATTAGTTTTGTCCCTGAACCAAATATTACCATCCTGTTTCCAAAATTCACACAGTGGTTTCTGGTTTAGCACAAACATATGCAAGCCTATGGATATGGCTGGTTAGATCAGAGAAGCCAACAGCAAATGCACATTTTAAAGGAAGCTGGTCATTATCGTAAAGTGGATAAGTAATTTACAACAGTTTCCAAAGTTGACCATATCTCTTTCACTGACAGCAGAGTAGATTCTCCTCCTTGCTTATGGACCAGCATAGGTCTGTCTACAAAGGAAGAATCAGCTGTACTAACTATCCAGCGACTAAGTCACAGCTGTCACCATGATTAAAGGGACAAAATTATGGGGTTTTAGATTATGTTGAGAACCAGAGGAAAGAACTAGGACCAGAATGAATGAATTTGTCATACTTCAGGTCTTCCAAAAGAGTTGAAAATCTAGTAGCTGTAAACATTTGAAAAGGGCAGTTGTTACCTAAGGATGGGGGAACACTGGGTAGAACTATCAATTAGGAAAAGAGTGTTTCATCATTGGTTGTCTTCAGAACTCTCTAGAAGTTCATGCCCCATCTCTCTCTTTCTCTCTCTCCAAAGTAACCATGTCATGATATCATTATTCCATCCTCCATGAATGAAGTTTAATTATTTTATGCCTGGAAGCTGAAAATCCTAGAAGTACCCCTCATAATTCCCCAAAGGGGGAACAAAAATTATAAATTTATATTAAAAAAATTGTCATCTTCACACCCCAACAACTTATAAAGCCACAATACAGTTGGGGATCTAGCATATTAGGAAACAGAACTGAATTATCAAAGAGTTTGATTATTTGCCAGGTTAGGACGGGGTTGTGTGAACCCAGACATGGATCAACCGATGGCTTAATAGTGTTGACTTGGGGGGGGGGGCAACATTTCAAATCAAAGTCATTTTTGCTAAACTGGAAATGGTGAGACCAGAACTGAATCTGGAATTTTCTGCCAAGCAGGCTCCTCCAGATGCCACTAAGTGTCCTAATATTGAGGCAGGAGGAACTGGTGTGAGCAAAGAAAGCACCCTCCTGCGCTGACCACAATGGCAAGAATAAAGGGCTAAAACTTACTTGGCATTACAACCAGCCTAGTCCCACTTCCAAAGATGACCTTATTGTAGCCACCGGTAGACACAATGCTTTCTGCCTTGACAAGAACATGTCTTCCTATTTCTATCAGTAATTGTAACTCGCTTTTGAAAAGCTAACCATCTAGATATTAGGATTAAAATGTCGAGGACTGCAGCTACTGAAAATCTGAAGCAACTTTTGGACAAGACATTACATTCCAGGACACAGTTTTCTGGTGTTTTCCAGTTTTTACATTTGAAATTGCCCAGAATCCTTGGCATTAAGTCATCCCAAATTGGGGAATAATGGGGAAATAGTAGCACTGCCCTGGGACTTTGCCATTGGAAAGAAATACTTCAGGCATGAATAGCAGGAGAGGGAAGCACAGAGGACACACTCACAGGGTAAGACCTGCAGCTTTGTCCCAGGTCCAAGCGTAAACTTGGTCCCATAACTGCCACAGTGATGTTTGCCTTGGCACAAAGTCTTACAGGGATGCAGCTGGGACTGTCCCCATCCAGAGAACATGCTTTTCGTAAGGGCCGTTCTTCTAGGATGAGGCAATGCCCCCAATGCTTTCCCAGCTTTCAGCATCCGCAGGATTTCCTTAAACCTCAGATTGCAAACTTGCTTGCTCTTTCTGTTTGTTCCTTCTCTCCATAGTCCAGAGAATCTCAAAATTCAAGATAGCATCCATACTCTCCCATGGACCCCTGTACCTTCCCCAAACCCTGTGTGGTAGGCTAGGCTGAGGGAGAAAGGCAGGTGGTAACAAGCTGATATATGAAGTGGTGAGTTCTCCTTCACTAGAAGTTTTCAGACCAATGCTGGGTGGTCCTTAATCTGAGATACTCTAACAAATCTGGCACTGGGTAAGGGCTTGGCTGAGACGATCTCTTAGCTACTTTTCCAACTTTTGGCTTCCATGAGAATTAGCCCAAGCCATAAGTGAATTTCAGAGTTGAGACTCTCCAGCAGCAATTCAGCCTTTCCAACCACTACCCAAGGAGCTTAAAGGATTCCTGGAAAGAGAAAACATCAACCATCTCTCTGAATCCATCACCCTATTTTTCTGGGGTCATCTTCTTCATATCAAGGAAACTCTTTTTATCTGAGGTGACCAATAACTGGTTCATAGTTACTGAACAAGGTATGGAAACTAACAGACCTGTAACAGTAGGGGTAATTGAATATATGTTGGAAATAGATGGGAAAGAAAGAAAGAAATGTACCCTTTTGTTTTGATAATCACTGAAGACTGCCTATAAATGGGGGGTGGATGAGCAAGGAAAGCACCTTCTTGCACTGACCACCATACCAGGGATAACGGGCTAAAACTTACTTGGCGTTACGACCAGCCTAGTCCCACTTCCAAAGATGGGCTTGTCATAGCTACTGGTAGACACAGTGCTTACTGCCTTGACAAGAACATGTCCTCCCATTTGTAGGAACACATCTACATTTCTTCTAGAAAGCTAACTCTCCAGCCCTCAGGACCAAACTCTTGCAGATTGCTGCTAATAAAAACCTGAAATTAGATGGGAATTTATAAAATTCTTAATGTTTCCAGAAGCCCCTCGTTGTAGAAAGCTGAAGTCGTATCTTATTTGCATTTCCCATCTCCCCCTGTAATATGTCTTGAGAAAACCAAGATTTTTTCTTCATTTTGCCAAACCATCTAGGAAAAGACAAAAGGTCTCCACATACAGTACAAGCAGACAGAAGCCACAGAGCGAATACATAAATCAGTAATATGAGTGCACCAACTTACTTGGCATAATGATGAGCCTCGTGCCAGAACCCCAAGTGATCTTGTAATTCTCATTGTCCACAACATTACAGTCCCTTACAAAAATCCATCAAGTTCAAGGCAGACCTTGCTACTGATTTCGGTTACTGCTAACCTGGTCAAAACCCAATCAACCCATCAGTGATTCATCCTCACAATAACAATCTTCTCCCCCCCCCCAATATTTTCATCTGCCCAATCAATATTTTCCCTCCTACTCTCCAGGTTCCACTTTGAACTTAGTTCTTCTTCTAAATGCCATTTGTCTATTGTTGTTGGACACACAATAAAAAACTCCTTCACAACAGTAGTAGTACCTTGCTTTCCTAGACTGGTGTCCTCCTGATGTGTTGGAAAAAACTGCAATACTTCCCACCCAACCTGGGGAAGACTGAGGCTTCCTTTTGTCCCTGTGCTGACATGGAGGAGCTGATTCCATATACGAACTCTGAAGTTTAGGAACCATGAGAAAATGCCACCTATCTCCAGAGCATTGGTAAAGCTTGTTCCAATAAAATCATGTACATTATATTATCTAATTTAACTTTAATTTAATTTAATTTAATTAAGTTAAGAGTTTGATGTTTTCTGTATTAGGAAACCAGAATAATGCATACACTTTGAAAGACTTACCTGCAAGAACTCTTAATCTTGTTCCACTCCCAAAGACAACTTTCCAGTTTCCACCATAGTTTATCACAGTGAAACAAATCTTTTCATAAACCTCTTTTGTCCAGTGTGTTTCCAGTTGTTTGGGGACTGCAAGTCCCAGAAGTTCCAATCCACACCCATGCTGATGACAAATTCTGGGATTGGTCATCAAAACTGATATGGCCACAGCAGATAAAGGAGGCTCAATCTGGACCCATAGCTACAAGCTGCTTGTGTTGAAAGGATTGGGGATGGAGTTGAAGTCAAAGGAATCCCTTCCAATTAACTTGTTTCCAAAAACCAAAATCAGTGTTATTAATTATGATGAAATTGAATGATGCATGATAAACGTACAACGTGTGCAAAGAGGACTTTAGGAACCTAAGAACTCCCTTAGTCAGAATCAGATCATTGGTCATTCCAGCACACAATGCTCAGTCATTTTCTAAAGATCCAAGTAGTACTTTCTACCTAAGTAATTTTGGTTGAAGATCAAGCATCAGATCTTCTACCTGAGAAGGATTTTCTACTGAATGGTGGTGCTTTATTCCCTCCCTCCCTGGCTGCTTGTTGTCAAATATTTGATCTTTTCATTAGATTAAATTAGTTGACTTCTGAGTTGTGCCATATCCCAGATTTGCCAAAAAGATGCTATCATGTATCCAGAATCTCTTCCTGAGTTGTCCCTCTCTTGAAGGTGACTTTGCTGCTGCTCTCAAAGTGCTCATTCCCCATAATTCACTGTCCCCTCAAGCACTTCTACCTCTTAAGGATATTGGTTTGACTTCCCCTGCTTCACATCATGTTGAGGGAGGCTGAATTAAGAGCTGAACTGTGTCCCTTATTTCCCTCTTTAGGACATGGGAATTCCCTGCTTTAGGAAGTGGGGAATGATCCTCACTCCACCAATGTATCTGCATAATGCGAACAACTCCATCAATCCTTGCTTAGAGAGGAGAAAACATCCCACCAGTGCGTTCATAAAATTACTTACTTGGTACTACGTTCAGTCTTGTACCAGGCCCCCAAGTGAATTTGACATTATTACACAGCATGACAATCCTTTCTAAAAACCTATACTTACTGGACTAGTTATGGAAACTCATAGACTAGTAACAGTAGGAGTAATTGAATATATGTTGGAAATAGATGGGGAAGGAAGGAAGGAAAGATCTAGTTTTGATAATCACTGAAGACTGCCTTTAAATGCGGGGGGAGGGTGAGCAAGGAAAGGACCCTCTTGCACTGAACACAATACCAGGAATAAAGGGCTAAAACCTACTTGGCATTACAACCAGCCTAGTCCCACTTCCAAAGTCGACCTTATAGTTGCTACCGGTAGACACAGTGATTTCTGCCTTGACAAGAACGTGTCCTCCCATTTGTAGGAACACATCTAAATTTCCTCTAGAAAGCTAAATCTCCAGCCCTCAGGATCAAACTCTTGCTTACTCCTGCCCCATTTGGAAATCTGAAATTTAGATGGGAATTCTGAACACTTCCAGAAGCCCCTCCTTGCAGAAAGCTCAAGTAGCACCGTATTTGCATTTCCCGTCTCCCCTTGTAATATGTCTTGAGGAACCCAAGATATTTTCTTCATTTTGCCAAACCATCTAGGAAAAGACAAAGGGTCTCCAACACACAAGCAGACAGAAGTCATACAGCAAATACATAAATTGATAAGTGGACCAACTTACTGGGCATAATAATGAGCCTCATGCCAGGTCCCCAAATGAATTTGTCATTGTCATTGTCCACCATGTCACAGTCCCTTATAAAAACCCATCAGTTCCAGGCAGACCTTGCTACTGAGTTCAATTATTCTCCATCTAGTCAAAACCCAATCAACCCATCATTGATTCATCCTGACAATAACTATCTTCTCCCCCTGCCCAATATTTTCACCTTCCCAATCAATATTTTCCCTCCTACTCACCAGGTCTCACTTCTAGCCTAGTTCTTCTAAATATCTAGTTCTAAATTGGCTGTGTCTTCCATCTTGGCTTTTCTAACACCCTCCTAAAGAGCTTGTTTTTGGAAACAAAAAATATCAAGCATCTCTCCAAATCCATACATCTATTCTTCTGGGGTCATTTTCTTTGTACCAAGGAAACTTTTATTTTATTTTTTTTTCCTGAGGTGAGCACTAACTAGTTCATAGTTAGTGAAGTAGTTATGGAAACTCATAGACTAGTAACTTCTGTCCCTGTAAAATATTTCTTTGGGGGGATCTGGTTCTTCAGAGGTTTTAACCCACTCTGCTGTTTCCATTCCCATGAGTTAGAGAATTTCAAGAACCTTACTTCCTGTGCACCATGTGGAAAACATTCACATTTCTTAATGTCTGAAAGCTAACCTGATTCAATCTTATCAGCTCTTTTGCAAACTGGAAAACAATTACTCTTTGAGTAATGCACATTTCTATAGGGGTGAAAACACATTCTTCGCTCCAAAGTACTGTACAATAAAAAAAACCCACCATAAGAATGTTTAGATAAGAGAAATTGCCATTGAAAGCAAGTCTTGAGTTTTACACCTTCTGTTCTCAAATGAAATCTGACGCTGAATCTGGCTGAAATAGGAGTGAACCATAACTGAGATGGACAAGTTTGCACCTTCCTCTCTTGAACTTTAGAGATTGAAGTATCCTAGTACAAACTTGAACTTACTTGGTGTGACAATCACTCTAGTGCCCTTTCCAAAGATAACTGGATTGTAAGCATTTGAATTCTCACACTGTTTCCAGCCTTGACAAAAATATAGAAAGGCACACAATGATAAAAACTGTGCATATAACAAGGAGGCACCCACGTCTCCTTGATTTTACTACCCCGGACATTCCTGTTTATTTGATTGGGATTCCAGATGACTCTTTGTTAAGAAAAAGTCTCTGTTTTCCCCATTTTGACCTTAGCTCATAATGCAGCAAATCTGCCTGGATCTCCTGACCATCACAGCTTCCATCAAGGTGGAGAGTGATTTCTACCATTTGGACAAAGGAAACACAGGAAGAGGGCAGGGAGGGCACTAACCTTGGATGAAGAAATTCTCAGACTACGAAAGAAGGAAACCTCACCCAACCCATCTCTACAGACCCAGGGGGAAGAAAGAACATCTCAGTCCTGACCATTTCCATGAGACAGTCTGAGCCAAGCTGCATCCTCCAGCGTAACCTCACTTTTTGAAACAATGTTAAATGCAGTGCCACCCCTGTGATAGCTAGTCAAGTGTCGCCTGAAAAACTCTGTAAGCCTTGAAATTGGAAAAGGCCACAGATTCAAAACAAAGAAGCAAACCTACAGGATCCCTTCTCAGAGGATGCTTAGCCTAAACCCAGATTAACACAACATGATTCCAATTATCTCCTAAGATTTGGTCTCAGACAAATGAACTACATCATGGTGTAACCAATGTGCTCCCAGAATTTCCCCAATGCCCAAATAATATCCAATGGACCTTTGGGATCCTTCCCACTTCCCATAATCTGGTATGGTTCCTTAAGGAAAGTAGAGGACCCTAAGAATGATCAACCTGTCTACGAATCAGTAAACAAAATATCAAAATCACATGTGTCCTCCATACAGCTAATGTCTCATCTCCCTACCCTTCCTGATTGCTTAATAGTGTTGACATGGAGGACCAACAGTTCAAATCAAAGTCATTTTTGCTAAACTGGAAATGGTGAGACCAAAACTGAATCTGGAATTTTCTGCCAAGCAGGCTCCTCCAGATGCCACTAAGTGTCCTAATATTGAGGCAGGAGGAACTGGTGTGAGCAAAGAAAGCACCCTCCTGCGCTGACCACAATGGCAAGAATAAAGGGCTAAAACTTACTTGGCATTACAACCAGCCTAGTCCCACTTCCAAAGATGACCTTATTGTAGCCACCGGTAGACACAATGCTTTCTGCCTTGACAAGAACATGTCTTCCTATTTCTATCAGTAATTGTAGCTCGCTTTTGAAAAGCTAACCATCTAGATATTAGGATTAAAATGTCGAGGACTGCAGCTACTGAAAATCTGAAGCATCTTTTGGACAAGACATTACATTCCAGGACACAGTTTTCTGGTGTTTTCCAGTTTTTACATTTGAAATTGCCCAGAATCCTTGGCATTAAGTCATCCCAAATTGGGGAATAATGGGGAAATAGTAGCACTGCCCTGGGACTTTGCCATTGGAAAGAAATACTTCAGGCATGAATAGCAGGAGAGGGAAGCACAGAGGACACACTCACAGGGTAAGACCTGCAGCTTTGTCCCAGGTCCAAGCGTAAACTTGGTCCCATAACTGCCAGAGTGATGTTTGCCTTGGCACAAAGTCTTACAGGGACGCAGCTGGGACTGTCCCCATCCAGAGAACATGCTTTTCGTAAGGGCCGTTCTTCTAGGATGAGGCAATGCCCCCAATGCTTTCCCAGCTTTCAGCATCCGCAGGATTTCCTTAAACCTCAGATTGCAAACTTGCTTGCTCTTTCTGTTTGTTCCTTCTCTCCATAGTCCAGAGAATCTCAAAATTCAAGATAGCATCCGTACTCTCCCATGGACCCCTGTACCTTCCCCAAACCCTGTGTGGTAGGCTAGGCTGAGGGAGAAAGGCAGGTGGTAACAAGCTGATATATGAAGTGGTGAGTTCTCCTTCACTAGAAGTTTTCAGACCAATGCTGGGTGGTCCTTAATCTGAGATACTCTAACAAATCTGGCACTGGGTAAGGGCTTGGCTGAGACGATCTCTTAGCTACTTTTCCAACTTTTGGCTTCCATGAGAATTAGCCCAAGCCATAAGTGAATTTCAGAGCTGAGACTCTCCAGCAGCAATTCAGCCTTTCCAACCACTACCCAAGGAGCTTAAAGGATTCCTGGAAAGAGAAAACATCAACCATCTCTCTGAATCCATCACCCTATTTTTCTGGGGTCATCTTCTTCATATCAAGGAAACTCTTTTTATCTGAGGTGACCAATAACTGGTTCATAGTTACTGAACAAGGTATGGAAACTAACAGACCTGTAACAGTAGGGGTAATTGAATATATGTTGGAAATAGATGGGAAAGAAAGAAAGAAATGTACCCTTTTGTTTTGATAATCACTGAAGACTGCCTATAAATGGGGGGTGGATGAGCAAGGAAAGCACCTTCTTGCACTGACCACCATACCAGGGATAACGGGCTAAAACTTACTTGGCGTTACGACCAGCCTAGTCCCACTTCCAAAGATGGGCTTGTCATAGCTACTGGTAGACACAGTGCTTACTGCCTTGACAAGAACATGTCCTCCCATTTGTAGGAACACATCTACATTTCTTCTAGAAAGCTAACTCTCCAGCCCTCAGGACCAAACTCTTGCAGATTGCTGCTAATAAAAACCTGAAATTAGATGGGAATTTATAAAATTCTTAATGTTTCCAGAAGCCCCTCGTTGTAGAAAGCTGAAGTCGTATCTTATTTGCATTTCCCATCTCCCCCTGTAATATGTCTTGAGAAAACCAAGATTTTTTCTTCATTTTGCCAAACCATCTAGGAAAAGACAAAAGGTCTCCACATACAGTACAAGCAGACAGAAGCCACAGAGCGAATACATAAATCAGTAATATGAGTGCACCAACTTACTTGGCATAATGATGAGCCTCGTGCCAGAACCCCAAGTGATCTTGTAATTCTCATTGTCCACAACATTACAGTCCCTTACAAAAATCCATCAAGTTCAAGGCACACCTTGCTACTGATTTCGGTTACTGCTAACCTGGTCAAAACCCAATCAACCCATCAGTGATTCATCCTCACAATAACAATCTTCTCCCCCCCCCCCCCAATATTTTCATCTGCCCAATCAATATTTTCCCTCCTACTCTCCAGGTTCCACTTTGAACTTAGTTCTTCTTCTAAATACCATTTTTCTATTGTTGTTGGACACACAATAAAAAAACTCCTTCACAACTGTAGTAGTACCTTGCTTTCCTAGACTGGTGTCCTCCTGATGTGTTGGAAAAAACTGCAATACTTCCCACCCAACCTGGGGAAGACTGAGGCTTCCTTTTGTCCCTGTGCTGACATGGAGGAGCTGATTCCATATACGAACTCTGAAGTTTAGGAACCATGAGAAAATGCCACCTATCTCCAGAGCATTGGTAAAGCTTGTTCCAATAAAATCATGTACATTATATTATCTAATTTAACTTTAATTTAATTTAATTAAGTTAAGAGTTTGATGTTTTCTGTATTAGGAAACCAGAATAATGCATACACTTTGAAAGACTTACCTGCAAGAACTCTTAATCTTGTTCCACTCCCAAAGACAACTTTCCAGTTTCCACCATAGTTTATCACAGTGAAACAAATCTTTTCATAAACCTCTTTTGTCCAGTGTGTTTCCAGTTGTTTGGGGACTGCAAGTCCCAGAAGTTCCAATCCACACCCATGCTGATGACAAATTCTGGGATTGGTCATCAAAACTGATATGGCCACAGCAGATAAAGGAGGCTCAATCTGGACCCATAGCTACAAGCTGCTTGTGTTGAAAGGATTGGGGATGGAGTTGAAGTCAAAGGAATCCCTTCCAATTAACTTGTTTCCAAAAACCAAAATCAGTGTTATTAATTATGATGAAATTGAATGATGCATGATAAACGTACAACGTGTGCAAAGAGGACTTTAGGAACCTAAGAACTCCCTTAGTCAGAATCAGATCATTGGTCATTCCAGCACACAATGCTCAGTCA
Source organism: Candoia aspera (assembly GCF_035149785.1). Taxonomy (NCBI): domain Eukaryota; kingdom Metazoa; phylum Chordata; class Lepidosauria; order Squamata; family Candoiidae; genus Candoia; species Candoia aspera. The sequence continues at coordinate 111,080,714 of NC_086156.1, read as the reverse complement.
TTTTCTAAAGATCCAAGTAGTACTTTCTACCTAAGTAATTTTGGTTGAAGATCAAGCATCAGATCTTCTACCTGAGAAGGATTTTCTACTGAATGGTGGTGCTTTATTCTCTCCCTCCCTGGCTGCTTGTTGTCAAATATTTGATCTTTTCATTAGATTAAATTAGTTGACTTCTGAGTTGTGCCATATCCCAGATTTGCCAAAAAGATGCTATCATGTATCCAGAATCTCTTCCTGAGTTGTCCCTCTCTTGAAGGTGACTTTGCTGCTGCTCTCAAAGTGCTCATTCCCCATAATTCACTGTCCCCTCAAGCACTTCTACCTCTTAAGGATATTGGTTTGACTTCCCCTGCTTCACATCATGTTGAGGGAGGCTGAATTAAGAGCTGAACTGTGTCCCTTATTTCCCTCTTTAGGACATGGGAATTCCCTGCTTTAGGAAGTGGGGAATGATCCTCACTCCACCAATGTATCTGCATAATGCGAACAACTCCATCAATCCTTGCTTAGAGAGGAGAAAACATCCCACCAGTGCATTCATAAAATTACTTACTTGGTACTACGTTCAGTCTTGTACCAGGCCCCCAAGTGAATTTGACATTATTACACAGCATGACAATCCTTTCTAAAAACCTATACTTACTGGACTAGTTATGGAAACTCATAGACTAGTAACAGTAGGAGTAATTGAATATATGTTGGAAATAGATGGGAAAGGAAGGAAGGAAGGAAGGAAGGAAGGAAAGATTTAGTTTTCATAATCACTGAAGACTGCCTTTAAATGCGGGGGGGGGATGAGCAAGGAAATGACCCTCTTGCACTGACAAAATGGCTTGAATAAAGGGCTAAAACTTACTTGGCATTACGACCAGCCTAGTCCCACTTCCAAAGTCGACCTTATAGTTGCTACCGGTAGACACAGTGATTTCTGCCTTGACAAGAACGTGTCCTCCCATTTGTAGGAACACATCTAAATTTCCTCTAGAAAGCTAAATCTCCAGCCCTCAGGATCAAACTCTTGCTTACTCCTGCCCCATTTGGAAATCTGAAATTTAGATGGGAATTCTGAACACTTCCAGAAGCCCCTCCTTGCAGAAAGCTCAAGTAGCACCGTATTTGCATTTCCCGTCTCCCCTTGTAATATGTCTTGAGGAACCCAATATATTTTCTTCATTTTGCCAAACCATCTAGGAAAAGACAAAGGGTCTCCAACACACAAGCAGACAGAAGTCATACAGCAAATACATAAATTGATAAGCGGACCAACTTACTGGGCATAATAATGAGCCTCATGCCAGGTCCCCAAATGAATTTGTAATTGTCATTGTCCACCATGTCACAGTCCCTTATAAAAACCCATCAGTTCCAGGCAGACCTTGCTACTGATTTCTATTACTGTCCATCTGATCAAAACCCAATCAACCCATCAGTGATTCATCCTGACAATAACTATCTTCTCCCCCTGCCCAATATTTTCACCTTCCCAATCAATATTTTCCCTCCTACTCACCAGGTCTCACTTCTAGCCTAGTTCTTCTAAATATCTAGTTCTAAATTGGCTGTGTCTTCCATCTTGGCTTTTCTAACACCGTCCTAAAGAGCTTGTTTTTGGAAACAAAAAATATCAAGCATCTCTCCAAATCCATACATCTATTCTTCTGGGGTCATTTTCTTTGTACCAAGGAAACTTTTATTTTATTTTTTTTTCCTGAGGTGAGCACTAACTAGTTCATAGTTAGTGAAGTAGTTATGGAAACTCATAGACTAGTAACTTTTGTCCCTGTAAAATATTTCTTTGGGGGGATCTGGTTCTTCAGAGGTTTTAACCCACTCTGCTGTTTCCATTCCCATGAGTTAGAGAATTTCAAGAACCTTACTTCCTGTGCACCATGTGGAAAACATTCACATTTCTTAATGTCTGAAAGCTAACCTGATTCAATCTTATCAGCTCTTTTGCAAACTGGAAAACAATTACTCTTTGAGTAATGCACATTTCTATAGGGGTGAAAACACATTCTTCGCTCCAAAGTACTGTACAATAAAAAAAACCCACCATAAGAATGTTTAGATAAGAGAAATTGCCACTGAAAGCAAGTCTTGAGTTTTACACCTTCTGTTCTCAAATGAAATCTGACGCTGAATCTGGCTGAAATAGGAGTGAACCATAACTGAGATGGACAAGTTTGCACCTTCCTCTCTTGAACTTTAGAGATTGAAGTATCCTAGTACAAACTTGAACTTACTTGGTGTGACAATCACTCTAGTGCCCTTTCCAAAGATAACTGGATTGTAAGCATTTGAATTCTCACACTGTTTCCAGCCTTGACAAAAATATAGAAAGGCACACAATGATAAAAACTGTGCATATAACAAGGAGGCACCCACGTCTCCTTGATTTTACTACCCCGGACATTCCTGTTTATTTGATTGGGATTCCAGATGACTCTTTGTTAAGAAAAAGTCTCTGTTTTCCCCATTTTGACCTTAGCTCATAATGCAGCAAATCTGCCTGGATCTCCTGACCATCACAGCTTCCATCAAGGTGGAGAGTGATTTCTACCATTTGGACAAAGGAAACACAGGAAGAGGGCAGGGAGGGCACTAACCTTGGATGAAGAAATTCTCAGACTATGAAAGAAGGAAACCTCACCCAACCCATCTCTACAGACCCAGGGAGAAGAAAGAACATCTCAGTCCTGACCATTTCCATGAGACAGTCTGAGCCAAGCTGCATCCTCCAGCGTAACCTCACTTTTTGAAACAATGTTAAATGCAGTGCCACCCCTGTGATAGCTAGTCAAGTGTCGCCTGAAAAACTCTGTAAGCCTTGAAATTGGAAAAGGCCACAGATTCAAAACAAAGAAGCAAACCTACAGGATCCCTTCTCAGAGGATGCTTAGCCTAAACCCAGATTAACACAACATGATTCCAATTATCTCCTAAGATTTGGTCTCAGACAAATGAACTACATCATGGTGTAACCAATGTGCTACCTGAATTTCCCCAATGCCCAAATAATATCCAATGGACCTTTGGGATCCCTCCCACTTCCCATAATCTGGTATGGTTCCTTAGGGAAACTAGATGACCCTAAGAATGATCTAACCAGTAAACAAAATATCAAAATCACGTGTGTCCTCCATACAGCTAATTTCTCATCTCCCTACCCTTCCTGATTGCTTAATAGTGTTGACATGGAGGACCAACAGTTCAAATCAAAGTCATTTTTCCTCAACTGGGAATGGTGAGACCAAAACTGAATCTGGAATTTTCTGCAAAGCAGGCTCCTCCAGATGCCACTAAGTTTCCTAATATTGCAATGGGGGAGGGAGGAAGGTGTGAGAAGGAAGGACCCTCTTGCGCTGACCACAATAGCAGAAATGAAGAACAAAAACGTACTTGGCATTACGACCAGCCTAGTCCCACTTCCAAAGATGGTTTTATAGTTGCCAGTGGAAGACAGAGTCCTTTCTTTTCCAAATGTAAACGTGGTCCTGTAACTGGCACAGTGATGTTTGCCTTAGCACAAAGTCTTACAGGGACACACCTGGGACCGTCCCCATCTAGAGAAAATGCTTTGCATAAGGGCCGTTCTTCTAAGATGAGGCAATGCCCCCAATGCTTTCCCAGCTTATCTGGTTGGGTTGGCAACTGTGGTGAAAACATGGCAACATTGCCCAATTTCAGGGCTGCCCACAGGAGGGGGTTCGAGAAGGGTCAGTTCCTGGCCACATTCATGCTACCAAAGCTATGCAGGTGAAGAAATGGTGGGGCTTCAATGGCTTTGTGGTGGCTTCCAAACTGACTTTTTAAACTCCCTCCTTGTGGATAGCCCTGCATACTTTCTGGGAGCCCCAGGATTTTGTCTCCAGCAATAATTAATTTTTTCCAACCACTACCCAAGGAGATTAAAGTTTTCTTGGAAAGAAAAGACATCAACCATCTCTCTGAATCCATCAATCTATTTTTGTGAGTTTACTTTCTTTATATCAAGGAAATTCTTTTTTTCTGAGATAATCAATAACTGGTTCATAGTTACTGAACTAGTCATGGAAACGAATAGACTAGTAACTGTAGGACTAATTGAATATATGTTGGACACAGATGGGAAAGAAAGAAGGACTTGGGGGGGAGATGGGCGGTGATAAAATTTGATAGATAAGGAAGGAAGGAAGGAATTTGTTAGTTTTGATCATCACTGAAGATTGTGTAAATGGTGGAGGGGGGATGAACAAGGAAAGGACCCTCTTGGAATGACCACAATACCAGGAATGAAGGGCTAAAACTCACTTGGCACTACGACCAGCCTAGTCCCACTTCCAAAGATGGGCTTTTCATAGCCAGTGTTAGAGACACAGTGCTTTCTGCCTTGACAAGAACATGTCCTCCCATTTTTAGGTTTTGCAAACCTAAATCTCCAGCCCTCAGGACTAAAATATAATGGACAGTTGCTATTGGAAATCTGAAACTTCTTGTGGAATTCTGTCCCTGGAAAGTACCTTTCTTTCAGCTTCAGATTCTTCAGAGGTTTGACCCACTCCTCCATTTCCATTCCCTGAATTAGAGGGGTTCAAGAATCTTACTTATTGTGCGCCCATGTGGAAAAGCCAATGACCAAATATTGGGAAGGGGGCAGGACACAAGAAGGATAAAGGGAAGGAAAAGCTGAAGCTTACTTGGGGTCACATCCAGTTTAGTTCCACTTCCAAAGGTGAGCTTATCCAAGGCAAAACTAGAGGCACAGTGCTTCCCTTCTTGACAAAAACTGCCCAAAGCAGGGGAACATTGAAAGGAAAGGTAGTGGGGATGCCCTCAAAAATGCTTGGCTTTTCTCCTGTTCACATCAACTAAGCTTCTTGGTGGGCTCTGGATCTGAGGGCTTCAATTCCAAATTTCTCAGCAATTCACAGCCATTAAGATGACCTTAGACTAACTGATGCACATCAAGAGCTGACGTGTTCCTCTTAGCTCTATCCTCATTATTTTAGTACCATCAAGAAATCAAGGATTGTGAACTTCTTGCACACAGAGGGAATGACCATAGTTAAGCAGTAGAGAAAGGGAGGGAGGGGGAATGCATGGATTTCTTGATTTCTGTTTCTGTGCCTTCCTACTCCCAAAGAAGGAACGTTATCTCTTGTAAGTAATACTGATTTTTAAAAACTTTAGAGGGAGGGGAGGAAACATCAGCTATGTAAATTTCTAAAACCATGTAGAAAGTATAAAGCAAAGTTACATTCACTCCAAAAAGGAATGGGAAAATAATATTTCCTCCATTTCAAAGCAGTGAAGTTGACCCACTACTCTTGTGTAACACCCATGAGCAGCCCGTCTACTGAGGTTGTCTGACATACCTGGCATTATGGCTAACCGGGTGCCTTGCCCAAATATCACTTTCCAAGAGCCATCTTGATTACACAGTATGAAAAGCCTTTACAAAAAATAGAAGGAGAAACGCAGCTTTTTGCTTCCCTTGATTTTGTGCCTTCTTAAATACACAATAATTAAGCACTTAATGAAGCTCCAAGGAGCAATCTGGAGTCTCTGATCTAGTATGCAAAAATCCAGGAAGGCACAAGATTGCTGCACACTTTCTCACCATCAAATGATCATTCAGATGTTTTCAGCCCCAATCTGATAGCCCTAGAGATGTGGTCTTTCCCTTCTCAAGGGAAAGACACATTTGCTTGTCCTGCTTCCCACCTGAAATGAAATCTAAACACATTAAAGGGCTCACATTCACATCCCATTATAACCATGAAGTTCTCAGCCCTCAGGTCCTCCTGTTGTCTCCCTCATAGTTGACAGATACCCAGGGACTTCCTCTTACTTCTCTTGCCCTCAAAACCCCATCTCTGTCAGGAATGCTCAGAAGCAGTCATGAACAGCCTGGAACTGTACACAAGAGATCTCTCTCACAAATGTACTACCAGTTGATATTAGAATTACTGAAAGCTTTTCTTTTGAAGACCTCCTTGGAAACTTACATGGATTAACCTTCAGCCCTGTGCCAGTTCCAAATAGAACTCTGAATGTGCCATCATTGATCACAGTGAAGTGGGTCTTTACATGAACTCATCATCTAAGCCAACTTTGATGAGAAGTCACGGTGAGAGTCCGGGTAATGGAAGGTTTAATTTTAGAAGTCCTGGGAAGTCTATCCCCGAACATCATAGCCATTAAATCTTGAAAATACGGGTATGAAATGAAATAACGCAGGTCAATTGTAGATTAGGAAAATTTGCTCAATGACCTTTCAACAAATAGAATTATATTTGAACCCAAACATGGATCAACAGTACTGATTGCTTAATAGGGAGGAAATGTGTGTGTGGGGGGGCATTTCAAATCAAAGTCATTTTTCCTCTACTGGAAATAGTGAGACCAGAATTGAATATGGAATTTTCTGCAAAGCATGTTCCTCCAGAGGCCACTACAATTTATAATATTTTTTGTTGTGGGTGGGTGGGATGAAGAAGGAAAGCACTTCTAGTGCTGAGAACAATAGCAGAGAAGAAGAACTAAAACTTACTTGGCATTACGACCAGCCTAGTCCCACTTCCAAAGATGGGCTTAGAGATGCCAGAGGAAGACACAGTGCTTTCTGCCTTGACAAGAACATGTCCTCCTAGTTGTATCTGCAATTGTAACTTCCTTTTGGAAAACTACTTGGTTTCCCCCCGTGTTCTATCCTTGGTATGACATTGATGGGCACATGAAGATCTGTAGAAAATTTCAGATTTACCAGGTTAGGGAGCTAAATGCTTTTAGACAGAATCCGATCATTGGCCAGTCTAGCTTAAAACTCTTAATCCATTTTTTCCCAATGTGGGCCCTCCTGGATGTTGGACGACAACTTCAATAATTCATTTCAACGTCAAATGTGAGACCGTCTATATAAAAAGCTATGGCTCTCCTACTGAATTATGGTTTTTTATTCTCTCCCTTGGGCCCTTGCCACAATTCCCCAAGGATGGTTCTCCAGATGTCTTGGACCTAAACTCCCATCCTTGCTGGCATGGTTAAGAATGATGGGAATTCCACCCTACATATCTGGAACACAGGCTTGTAGAAAGCTACCTTAATTCTTTAAGATTAATGGAAATTGCAACCTAAAGTAGCTGGAACACAGGCTTGTAGAAAGCTACCATAATTCTTGAAGGTGCCAAAATCTAGGTAAGATAACCCCTCTTCCACTCTCCTTCATATCTGGCAATTTATTCAATGTACTTTATCTGGTATTTACTGGAAAGGAGAAGGGGGAGAAGGGGATGTCAGGTCTTCAAGGTTATTTGGCCTTACAGTCAACCTTCTATTGGATCCAATCATGAAATTATAACCTTGGACACACACACACAGACACACACAAACACAAAGAGCCTCTTGAGAAAAGCGCATAATATTACAATATCCAGGGATACTGTAATGTAAGGTTTCCAAAGTACAATTAAATCATATCTTATGGCTTAGCACTTCTGCAAAACCAATAGTGAGTAATGCAACAAACCATGGTTAGTCTCTTATTTGCATTTCCCATTCTCCCTTTGTACTATGTCTTGAGGAAGACAAGATATTTTCTTCCTTTTTCCAAACCATCTAGGGAAAGACAAAATTTCTCCAACACACAAGCAGGCAGAAGCCACAGAGCAAAGACATTACTGTGAAATATGAGTGGACCAACATACCTGGCATAATGATCAGCCTCGTGCCGGATCCCCAAGTGATCTTATTGATGTTATTGTCCACAACGTTACAGTCCTTTACAAAAACTAATTAATTAAAGGCAGACCTTGCTACTGACTTCAATTACTCTCCATCTGGTCAAAACCCAATCAACCCATCATGGATTCATTCTGATAATAAATATCTTCTCCCCTTCCCCAATATTTTGACATTCCCATTCCATATATCCCCTCCTACTCACCAGGTCTCACTTCTAGCCTAGTTCTTCTTCTAAATACTGTCTTTCTATTGTTATTAGACACACAATAGAAGAATCCTTCACAACAAATACCAGGAATAAAGGGCTAAAACTTACCTGGCATTACATTCAGCCTAGTACCACTTCCAAAGATGGGCTTATTGTAGCCACCGGTAGACACAGTGATTTCTGCCTTGACAAAAACATGTCCTCCCATTGATAGGAACGCTCCTAAATTTTTTTGCAAAGCTAAATCTCCAGCCCTCAGGATTAAAATATCAGGGACAGCTGCTATTAGAAATCTGAAACATCATTTGGACTTCTGTCCCTGTGGAATATTTTTCTCTGGGCTCTGGTTCTTCAGAGGTTTTAACCCACTCTGCCATTTCCAGCCCCATAATTCAGAGAGATTCCAGAATCTTACTTATTGTAAGCACCCATGCGGGAAAGTCAGATACCAAATATTGGGAAGGGGTAAATGTGAGACAGGCAGGACATGAGAAGGATAAAGGGAATGAAAAGTTGAAGCTTACTTGGGGCCACATCCAGTTCAGTTCCACTTCCAAAGGTGAGCTTATACACACCACCATCAGATGCACAGTGCTTCTCTTCTTGACAAAAACTGCTCGAAGCAGGAGAACATGGAAAGGGAAGGTAGTGGAGATGCCCACAAAAATGCTTGGCTTGGCAGAGAAAGACCTTTTCTGCAGTTCACACCACTAAGCTGAAAGACACATTCAGTTGTCTTGCTTCCCACCTGAAATGAAATCTGAGCACATTTTGGGCCTCAGATTTATATCCCATTGTTACAATGAAGTTCTCAGCCTCAGGTCCTTCTGTGTCTCCCTCATGGTTAAGACTTAGATACCCAGGGACCTTCTCCTTACCTCTCTTGCCCTCAAAACCCCTATCTCTATAAAGAATGCTCAGAAGCAGTCATAAACAGCTTGGAACTGTACACAAAAGATGAATTCCTTCACATGGGGAATGAAAACGGTGAAGCAATACAGGGAGGGAGGGAGAATGTATGGATTTCCTGATTTCTGTTTCTATGCTTTCTTCCTCACAAAGAAGGAACGTTATCAATTCATACTGATTTTTAAAAACATTTTCAGTGAGGTAAGAAAACATCAGCTATGTAAATTTCTAAATTTCTAAAACCATGTAGTAAGTATAAAGCAAAGTTACATTCACTCCGAAAAGGAATGGGGAAAAAAAATCCTCCAGTTCAAAGCAGTGAAGTTGACCCTCGACTCTTGTGTAACACCCATGAGCAGCCCACCTACTGAGGTTGTCTGACATACCTGGCATTATGGTTAACCGGGTGCCTTGCCCAAATGCCACTTTCCCATAGCCACCTTGATTACACAGTATGAATAGGCTTTACAACAAATGGAAGGAGAAACACAGCTTTTTGCTTCTCTCCAATTTGCGCATTCTTAAATGAACATAAATTAAGCACTTAATAAAGCACCATGGAGTAATGTGAAGTCCCTGATCTAGTATGCAAAAATCCAGAGGAAACTTCCAGCTTGGGAAAACTGCCCTAATTAACATCTTAGTTTTTGGGATTCCAGAAAACTGCTCTTTTAGAAGCCAGGACATTTCTCTCTGTTACACACTCAGGTTGCAACTGTACTTACTTGGCCTTACAATCAACCTTGTACCAGATCCAATGAGAAAACTATAGCTTTGCTCACAGCAATGTGGCCCTTCAAAAAAAAGCCCACAAATTTAGAGTTTTCACTGAATGTTAGCATTCACTTCGCATAATATGAATCCTTTAAACCAACATTTATGGCTTACTGTTTTGTGCAAATGCAACCATGATGAATTCAACAAAACATGGTTCAACAAACCACAGCTTTAAAAGAGTCTGAAGATAAGAAGCCCAGCAATCCAAACATATTTGGAAGGTGCCTCTTTGGGGGAAGCTAGATTTGAAAATCATTTGCATCTTTTTTTCCTCCCCTGGGTTTTGCGATATGATCTTTGGGAAATCCAAGATTTTTTCTCCTTCTTGCTAACTGTGGCACACCAGAAAGACCTCTAACCCAGAGAGAAAAGGGGCTGATCTCAGAAGAGAGCAAATGCAGGAAAGTTCAAGAGGAGCAGAAAAACTTACTTGGCACAACAGTCAGCCTTGTGCCCGATCCCCAAGTGATTTTGTAACTGCCATCAACCACAGAGTTACAGTCCCTTACACAAACCTATTGACACGAAACAGACCCTGCTACTGGCAGAGGCAGCTATTTGACTATTCCTCCAGTCAAAATCCAGTCAACTGGGGACAAATAAAGTTGAGGAAGGCTAATATGGACCCATCACCCTGAGCTCCTTCAATTGAAAGGATTGGCAGTAGGGATGAAGTCAACATAATCTCTTCAAATACTTGGTTTCCCCATTGTTTTTTTTTTTCCATTGTTATGACATTGATAGACACATGATGATCTGTAGAAAATTTCAGATTTACCAGGTTAGGGAGCTAAATGCTTTTAGACAGAATCAGATCATTGGCCACAGTAGCGTAGAACTCTTAATCTACCTTTTCCCAATGTGGGTCCTCCCGGATGTTGGACAACAACTCCCCTAATTCATCTCAAGAACAAATGTGAGACCTTCTACACAAAAAGCTAAGGCTTTCCTACTGAATTATGGATTGTTATTCTCTCCATCTGGCCCTTGCCAGAATTCCCCAAGGATGGTTCTCCAGATGTCTTGGACCTCAACTCCCATCCTTGCTGGCCTGGTTAAGAATGAGGGGAATTCCAACCCAACGTATCTGGAACACAGGCTTGTGGAAAGCTACCATAACTCTTTAAGATGCCAAAGGGCCATGGGACATAGCCCCTCTTCCACTATCCTTCATATCTGGCAATTTGTTCAATGTGCTTTATCCAGTATTTACTGGAAAGAAGGACGAGGAGGGGGGATGTCACATCTTCAAGCTTATGTGGCCTTACAGTCAACCTTTCATTGGATCCAGTCATGAAACTACTGTATAACCTTTGTCACATACATGCAATACATACAGCCTTACACTTTGACTTACTTGCAAAAACTCCTAATCTTGTTCCACTCCCAAAGACAACTTTCCAACTTCCACCTTAGTTCATCACAGTGAAACAAATCTTTTCATTAATCTCTTTTGTCCAGTGTGTTTCCAGTTGTTTGGGGACTGCAAGTCCCAGAAGTTCCAGTCCATGCCCATGCTGATGACTTATTCTGGGATTGGTCATCAAAACAGATATGGCCACATCAGGTAAAGGAGGGTCAATCTGGACGCCTAGCTACAAGCTCCTTGTGTTGAAAGGATTGGGGATGGGGTTGAAGTCAAAGGAATCTCTTCTAATTAATTTGTTTCCAGAAATCAAAAATGATTATCAATTGTTGCCTTTGCAGGATTATCAAATATTCATATTTGTTTCATGCCAACTAATCTCAAAGTTGAGTTCAGAGTTTTGCCATATCACAGATTTGACAAAAATATCCCATCATGTATCCAGAATCCCTGCCTGGGTTGTCCCTCTCTTGAAGGTGACTTTGCAGCTTCTCTCAAAGTGCTCATTCCCCAGAATTCACTGTCCCCTCAAGAACTTCTACCTCTTAAGGATATTGGTTTGACTTCCCCTGCTTCACATCATGTTGAGGGAGGCTGAATTAAGAGCTGAACTGTGTCCCTTATTTCCCTCTTTAGGACATGGGAATTCCCTGCTTTAGGAAGTGGGGAATGATCCTCACTCCACTGATGTATCTGCATAATGAGAACAACTCTGTCAATCCTTGCTTAGAGAGGACAAAACATCCCACCAGTGCGTTCATAAAATTACTTACTTGGTACTATGTTCAGTCTTGTACCAGACCCCCAAGTGAATTTGAAAGCATTATTCACACAGCATTACAATCCTTTCTAAAAAACCCATCATCTTAAGGCAGCACAGCTATCACGTTCAGTAAGAGAGAAAAGAAAAACTCTATTATCCCCTTTGCCTCTTAACATTCAGCAGTCAGAGAAATCAATTCTAAATGAATTCCCCTTAGAACACAAGAATGGGAAGGTCAGTTGCAAAAATTGTAGAAAGATGGCCTTTTATTCCACGAAAGCTAATGCCATTTGATAAAATTTTAATCTTAATTTTAAAGATATCTAAAGTGACTCATAAAGACTTTTTAAATGTTAAATTTAAAGTTAGTTGTAAAAGGGGCTATCAGACTCCTTCTACCATAGGGCAATAAGTAATTGTAATATAGATCTCAGTGTTGACCCACTTTAATCAAGCCCTTAATCTGTCTCAGAGAAGGAAGGAAGGAAGGAAGGAAGGAAGGAAGGAAGGAAGGAAGGAAGGAAGGAAGGAAGGAAGGGAAGCTCAAATCTCTCTTAAAAATGAATCACTACAATATCACTTACTTGGTATAACAAGGAGTTTGGTTCCTGTCCCAAAAATGAGTTTACTGCTTCCTCCTCCATAATTTGCACATTGACTCAGACCTCTGCAATATCTCTACCTTGGCAGACAACGTTTTCACTGCTTTGTTCCTGCCTGATGATAACAGCTTCATTTCAAAAATTTTGCCCAGGGAATAAATCAGGGGAGATTTAGGATAATGATAGACCTGGTCCCGTCCCAAAGGCATCCCAGAACACAAAATTCCACTCAGATCATTTCCTGAGATTTTGGTGGGATTAAGCCCTCTCAGTACACATCTGAAGCTTTTGGTTCCTGATTTCCTTCAACAGAGGAAGAGGAGGAGATTCCACAGACATCTGCAATCCTGCAACAAGTTGCCCCTCTAGCAAAAATTCATGCAAGAGCTCATCTTTCTGGAGGAATCCCAACCCCAAAAAGTCAGCCAGATATGTGAGACACTTTAGATCAGGGGCATTTGGATTACTTTTAGTAGAAAGACCACACTGACCACGATGGTCAATGCTGGGTATGGGGAGGACACCCCAAAGAGTTAGAAAGGCGAAGTCTAAAACTAAATGGGACTAAACTGAGTACAGCTAAATTTCTCCCTATGATAACTTCTCAAGTATTTTCGTATCTTGTCTTCACAATTCAAAGGGCTCTGAGAGAGTCCTCAAGCCTCTCGAGGCAATACATATCCTGGCGTGCTCCAGATCCCTCCTTCCATATCAGATTAAACAGTGCTCTAAATATTGTGCAAGGCAGACCCAGCCCAATGTAGCCAAATGGAAATCCAACAACCTGCTCTTACTCTGAGCTTCATTTCAGATCCCAATACGACCCTGTAACCGTTATGCATGATGGCACTAAGTCTCCTGATCAACCCTGAGAAAATCTCTCCACACAGACATGCTTGGAAGCACCTAACTGCTCAGGGAATGCGGGCACCTTGGATCGTACTTATTCCTCAAACATTGAAGGTTCTTCTCAGATATTATCAACTATGTGGGCAATAAAGGTATTTCCTTACAAACATTTTTGCAGTATGAGACATTTCAAATGCAGATTTTTCACCCCTTTTGTTCCTGAATTCGAACACTAACATGGAAAGTGGCTGGAATGGATTGAAGGCTAAAGATACGAAGTGTTGAGCTGGCACACGGACCAGAAATGGATCCTTCTTCAGCAAGTCTTTCAGGGATGTTGATGAGATCCTCCCTTATTTCTCTCTCTCTCTCTCTCTCTCTTTAAATGATTCTCACATAGTGAAGAGACAATGAACTGGAACTTACGTGGGGTGACCATCACTCTGGTGCCTTTTCCAAACAGGACATTTCTGTAGCTACCTGTAGACTCACAGTGTCTCTTGCCTTAACAAAAATATATGCGAAGGAGGAGATTTGCACGCACTTGATCTGGATTATTGAAATTGGTAGGGAAAAAAAAATACCAATTTGCCAATTTTCCCACTACACTGAACTTCTGCAAAAGTCCCCTCACTGGTTCTTCAGAGGCTTTAACCCACTCTGCCATTCCCAGCCCCATAATTCAGAGAGATTCCAGAGTCTTACTTATTGAAAGCACCCATATGGGAAAGTCAGAGACCAAATATTGGGAAGGGGTAAATGTGAGAGAGGCAGGACATGAGAAGGATAAAGGGAGTGAAAAGTTGAAGCTTACTCGGCATCACATCCAGTTTAGTTCCACTTCCAAAGGTGAGCTTGGTCAGGCTACCACCAGATGCACAGTGCTTCCCTTCTTGACAAAAACTGCCCAAAGCAGGAGAACATGGAAAGGGAAGGTAGTGGAGATGCCCACAAAAATGCTTGGCTTGGCAGAAAAGGACCTTTTCTGTAGTTCTCAACAACTTGGTGGGGCCTGGATCTGAGGGCTTCAATCTCAACTTTCAGCAATTCACAGCCAGTAAGGTGACTTTAGACTGACTGCTGCACATCAAGAGCAAATGTGTTCCTCTTAGCTCTATCCTCAATATTTGAGAACTAGCAAAAAATCAAGGATTGTGAACTTGTTTGCACAGAGGGGATGACCATGGTGAAGCAGTACCGGAAGGGAGGGAGGGAGAATGTATGGATTTCTTGATTTCTGTTTCTGTGCCTTCTTCCTCACAAGGAGGAATGTTATCATGAATCAACCCATCAATGATTCATCCTGACAATAACTATCTTCTCACCCGCCCCAATATTTTCACTTTCCCAATCAATCTTTTCCCTCCTACTCACCAGGTCTCACTTCTAGCCTAGTTCTTTTTTGAAATACCATCCTTCTATTTTTATTAGACAAACAAGAGAAAACTCCTTCACAACAAAATAGTACTACCTTATTGTCCTAGATTGGTGTCCTGCAGATGTGTGGGAAAAAAGTGCAATACTTTCCACCCAACCTGGGGAAGATAGAGGCTTCCTTTTTTTCCCTTTGCTTTTGTGGGGGAGCTGATTCCATATACGAACTTTGAAGTTTAGGAACCATGAGAAAATGCCTCTATCCCCAGAGCACTGGCAAAGTTTGTTCCAATACAATCACTGATTTTATCTTTTTAAATTAAATTTAATTAAATTTAATTATTTCAGTGAAAGATGTGTTCTGTATAAGGGAACCAGAATAATGCACACACTTTGAAAGACTTACCTGCAAGAACTCTTAATCTTGTTCCACTCCCAAAGACAACTTTCCTATTTCCACCATAGTTTATCACAGTGAAACAGATCTTTTCGTAAACCTCTTTTGTCCAGTGTGTTTCCAGTTCTTTGGGGACTGCAAGACCCAGAAGTTCTAATCCACCCCCATGCTGATGACAAATTCTGGGATTGGTCATCAAAATAGATATGGCCACATCAGGTAAAGGAGGGTCAATCTGGACCCATAGCTACTTCTGAAAGATATTGCTTACATTTCACCTGGTGCATATCATGTTGAGGGAGGCTGAATTAAAAACTGAACTGCGTCCCTTATTTCCCTCTTTAGGGCATGGGAATTCCCTGCTTTAGGAAGTGGGGAATGATCCTCACTCCACTGATGTATCTGCATAATGAGAACAACTCCGTCAATCCTTGCTTAGAGAGGAGAAAACATCCCACCAGTGCATTCATAAAATTACTTACTGGGTACTACGTTCAGTCTTGTACCAGACCCCCAAGTGAATTTGAAATTATTTACACAGCATGACAATCCTTTCTAAAAACCTATACTTACTGGACTAGTTATGGAAAGTCAAAGGCTAGTAACAGTAGGAGTAATTGAATATATGTTGAAAAGGAAGGAAGGAAGGAAGGAAGGAAGGAAGGAAGGAAGGAAGGAAGGAAGGAAGGAAGGAAGGAAGGAAGGAAGGAAGGAAGTAGTTTTGATAATCACTGGAAACCGCTTATAAATGGGGAGGGGGTGGGAAGAACAAGGAAAGGACCCTCTTGCAGTGACCACCATACCAGGAATAAAGAGATAAATCTTACTTGGCATTACGACCAGCCTAGTCCCACTTCCAAAGACGACCTTATAGTTGCTACTGGTAGACACAGTGATTTCTGCCTTGACAAGAACATGTCCTCCCATTTGTAGGAACACAGCTAAATTTCTTCAAAAAGCTAAATCTCCAGCCCTGAGGATCAAACTCTTGCTTACCACTGCCCCATTTGGAAATCTGAAATTTAGATGGGAATTCTTAACACTTCCAGAAGCCCCTCTTTGCAGAAAGCTCAAGTAGTACCGTATTTGCATTTCCCGTCTCCCCTTGTAATATGTCTTGAGGAACCCAAGATATTTTCTTCATTTTGCCAAACCATCTAGGAAAAGACAAAGGGTCTCCAACACACAAGCAGACAGAAGTCATACAGCAAATACATAAATTGATAAGCGGACCAACTTACTGGGCATAATAATGAGCCTCATGCCAGGTCCCCAAATGAATTTGTAATTGTCATTGTCCACCATGTCACAGTCCCTTACAAAAACCCATTCGGTCCAGGCAGACCTTGCTACTGATTTCAATTATTCTCCATCTAGTCAAAACCCAATCAACCCATCAGTGATTCATCCTGACAATAACTATCTTCTCCCCCTCCCCAATATTTTCACCTTCCCAATCCATATTTTCCCTCCTACTCACCAGGTCTCACTTCTAGCCTAGTTCTTCTAAATATCTCCTTCTAAACTGGCTGTGTCTTCCATCTTGGCGTTTCTAACCCCCTCCTAAAGAGCTGTTTTTTTGGAAACAAAAAACATCAAGCATCTCTCCAAATCCATCAATCTATTTTTGTGGGGTCATTTTCTTTGTACCAAGGAAACTGGATTTTTCTGTGGTGACCACTAACTAGTTCATAGTTAGTGAACTGGTTATGAAAATTCATAGACTAGTAACAGTAGGAGTAAGTGAATATATGTTGGAAATAGAAGGGGAAGGCAGGCAGGCTTTAGTTTTATTAATCACTGAAGACTGCCTATAAATGGCGGGGGGGGGGTGAGCAAGGAAGGACCCTCTTGCACTGACTACAATAGCAGAGATGAAGAACTTAAACTTACTTGGCATTACGACCAACCTAGTCCCACTTCCAAAGATGGTTTTATAGTCTCCACCGGAAGACACAGTGCTTTCTGCCTTGACAAGAACATGTCTTCGTTTGTGTATCTGCAATTGTAACTTCCTTTTGAAAAGCTAATTCTCTAGATTTTAGCATTTAAATGTTGAGGACTGCAGCTACTGGAAATCTGAAGGATCATTTCAAGATCTGTATCTATAAAATTCTTTCCTTTGGGCTCTAGTTTCTTCAGAAGTATGAATCCTCATGCCCCTTCCATCCCATAATTTCAAGACTCCTTTCAAGCATTTCCAGACTCTTCCATACTGTGCCATCCAATTTATCTGTTCAGAAAAAGCCTGTGTAAGTATGTTGAATTGCAGCCTCACTAAAGGAGCGAAGGCTTCATGGCACCCACAATCCGCTATCCCTTTATCTGCAAGTAAACCCCACTGCACTGAGCGCCCTCTACTTCTGAGTAAACATACAGAGAATGACAGGGTTAACCTGTTACTGTCTCTTTATCAAAGAAGTTTGGAAAAGGAAGGAAAGAGCTCTAGGTTCCAATATACCAATCAAATTGTCTAAACAGAAGAAAACACATTTCAGGAGACAGTTTTCTAACCTTTCTTGTTTTTGACATTTGAAGCTGCCCTGAATTCTATGCATCAAATCCTCAAAACCGGGGAATAACAGAGAAATAGTAGCACTGCCCTGGGACTTTGCCATGGAAAGAAATACTTCAGGCATGAATAGCAGGAGAGGGAAGCACAGAGAACACACTCACAGGGTAAGACCTGCAGCTTTGTCCCAGGTCCAAACGTAAACTTGGTCCCGTAACTGGCACAGTGATGTTTGCCTTAGCACAAAGTCTTACAGGGACACACCTGGGACTGTCCCCATCTAGAGAAAGTACTTTGCATAAGGACCGTTCTTCTAGGATGAGGCAATGCCCCCAATGTTTACTTCTGAGTAAACGTACAGTAAACCGTCCCCATCCAGAGAAAACCGCCCACAGGAGGGGGTTCGAGAAGGGTCAGTTCCTGGCCACATTCATGCTACCAAAGCTATGCAGGTGAAAAAATGGTGGGGCTTCAATGGCTTGGTGGTGGCTTCCAAACTGACTTTTTAAACTCCCTCCTTGTGGATAGCCCTGCATACTTTCTAGGAGCCCCAGGATTTTGTCTCCAGCAGCAATTCCACTTTTCTAGCCACCACCCAAGGAGATTAAAGTTCTCTTGGAAAGAAAAAACATCAACCATCTCTCTGAATCCATCAATCTATTTTTGTGACTCTATTTTCTTTATATCAAGGAAATTCTTTTTTTCTGAGATAATCAATAACTGGTTCATAGTTACTGAACTAGTCATGGAAACTAATAGACTAGTAACAGTAGGACTAATTGAATATATGTTGGACACAGATGGGAAAGAAAGAAGGACTTGAGGGGGGGGAGATGGGCGGTGATAAAATTTGATAGATAAATAAGGAAGGAAGGAAGGAAGGAAGGAAGGAAGGAAGGAAGGAAGGAAGGAAGGAAGGAAGAATACTTTAGTTTTGATCATCACCGAAGACTGTGTATAAATGGGGGAGGGGGATGAACAAGGAAAGGACCCTCTTGGAATGACCACAATACCAGGAATGAAGGGCTAAAACTTACTTGGCACTACAAACAGCCTAGTCCCACTTCCAAAGATGGGCTTTTCATAGCCAGTGTTAGAGACACAGTGCTTTCTGCCTTGACAAGAACATGTCCTCCCATTTTTAGATTTTACAAACCTAAATCTCCAGCCCTCAGGACTAAAATATCACAGACCGTTCCTATTGGAAATCTGAAACTTCTTGTAGAATTCTGTCCCTGTAAAATGCTTTATTTTGGGCTCTGTTACTTCAGAGTTTTTAACCCACTTTGCTGTTCCCAGTCCCATAATTAGAGGGTTTCAAGAATCTTACTTATCATGCACCCATGTGAAAAGCCAAATACCAAACATTGGGAAGGGGGCAGGACACAAGAAGGATAAAGGGAAGGAAAAGCTGAAGCTTACTTGGGGTCACATCCAGTTTAGTTCCACTTCCAAAGGTGAGCTTATCCAAGGCAAAACTAGAGGCACAGTGCTTCCCTTCTTGCCAAAAACTGCCCAAAGCAGGGGAACATTGAAAGGGAAGGTAGTGGAGATGCCCCAAAAATGCTTGGTTGGCAAAAAAAAGACCTTTGTCCACCACGTTTCTTGGTGGGCTCCCAATGTGAGAGCTTCAGGTTCCAAATTTCTCAGCAATTCACAGCCATTAAGATGACGTAAGGTTGACTGTTGCATCTCATGGTAGTGAATTCCAAAGCTGAATTATATGTTGGATAAAAGGTGTAAGCTCTTGATCCCAATACCACTTGATCACTGAGGCACCCAACTCATGCCAAAACTGGAAACACACTTTCATCTAGAAGGAGCAAACCTCAGTACGTTCTGTACCCCAGAACTTCTCAGTGGCCAAATCATTGGGGTACCATCTTTGATGATTTAAACATATGCCTCTCCCTAATGAATATGCAATGCCTTCCAGATTCCTACCTGCTCTTACAATGAGTGTTGTTCCAGATCCGAACAAGATCTTTTCTAGATTGATACCCACAACAGCACAACTCATTACAAAAAACAGCAACAAGACAAGAATCTTGTCACCAGAGCCATCCCAATTATATCCAAGCTCGAATAAACCTCTTTTGTATTGCAATTTTTCAGAGAGTATGTCTGCATTTCAAGACAGGTTTGTTCAGCTGTATTAACCATTCAGCGACTAAGTCACAGCTGTCACCACGATCAGAGGGACAGAATTATGGGATTTTAGATTACATTGAGAAGCAGAGGAAAGAACTGAGAGCAGGATGAACAAATTGGTCACATTTCAGGCCTTCCAAAAACGTTGGAAGTTTAGTAGCTGCTTACATCTGAAAATGGTGATTGTTACCTAAGGCTGGGGGAACCCTGGGTACAACTATCCATTAGAAAAAGGGTGTTTCATTGTTGACTATCTTCAAAGATCTCTCTGTTGGGGATCTAGCATTTTAGGGAACAGAACCATCGTTTGATTATTTGCCAGCTTAGGATTTAAGGGGTTGTATGAACCGAGACATGGAGCAACAGTACTGATTGCTTAATAGTGTTGAAAGGTTTGTGTGTTTCTGGGAGGGACATTTCAGATCAAAGTCATTTTCCCCAACTGGAAATGCTGAGTCTAGAATTGAATATGCAATTTTCTAGAATATAATAAATACTATAAATACTACAAATTTGTACAATACTAAAATACTACAAACTGCAATAGCAGAGATGAAGAACTAAAACTTACTTGGCATTACGACCAACCTAGTTCCACTTCCAAAGATGGTTTTATAGTCTCCACCGGAAGACACAGTGCTTTCTGCCTTGACAAGAACATGTCTTCGTTTGTGTATCTGCAATTGTAACTTCCTTTTGAAAAGCTAATTCTCTAGACTTCAGGATTAAAATGTCAAGGACTCTGGCTACTGGAAATCTGAAGGATCTGCAGCAAGATTGTTATATGCTCAGAAATGGAAAGGCTCAACACGACCCACAACGGAGGAATGGATCGTGAAGAAGATGCAATTTGCAGACATGACTAAACTGACCTCTCTGGTTAAAGAAAAGAGAACATCTACATTTATGGCTGACTGGAAACCTTTCTGCAGGAAACAGAAAAAATGCACTTGTGATTTGTGGTTTTGATGATTAGAAAAATCATTAAATAACAGGAAAAGGTCTCAAGATGGGCTTGTTCCATCTGCAAGTATCTGGATTGACTTTTGTGCTCACCCCTTTTCCAAATGTCATTTCTGTAACTACTGGAAGAGGAACAGCACTATAAAATATTGTTTTACAAAAACTCCAGAAAAGAGATTCTCTGCATTTCTCTTCATATATTCCCGCATTCCCTACTTGATATTGGCATTTAACACAATCAGTTGAAGTGTAAAGAAAATCTACATATTCAAGAGCCAGGTTGGTCTAGTGGTTAAGGCAATGGGCTCGAAACCAGGAGACTGAGAGTTCTAGTCCTGCCTTAGGCAGGAAAGCCGGCTGGGTGACCTTGGGCCAGTCCCTCTCTCTCAGCCCAACTCCCTCTCAGGGTTGTTGTTGTGGGGAAAATAGGAGGAGGAAGGAATGTTAGGGATGTTCCCCACCTTGAATTATTTGTAAAACGAATAAAGGTGGGATAAAAAATAAAATAAAAATAAGTAAGCATTCAAACAATGATGGTCAACTGCATGCTTCAGCTGGAGCCTTTTACCCAAGAAGGAGTCTTCAGTGCAATTAAGAGAATCCATGACAGTTGCTATTTGTGCTGAAAAATGGTATCAATCTCAGCTTTGATGTTATATCTACAAGTTTAATGCAAGGGCTTTCACTTTCTTGGTTTAAAAGATAGCAGGGTATTTGCAGAACAAGAAACTAATGTAACCAAACTCTCAGGAGATTAAGAGAGCTGGACTAGGTGATCCTTCAAGTCCCTTTCAACTCTACAATTCCATGAATCTATGATAAACGGACCTTCTCTGTCTGGGAGAAATCTAGACCTTATTTATTGAGAGTGTCCTGTGGAAGCACCCATTCACCAAATGTGCATCAGAATATGTTGACTTTTGTTTCAGATCAGAAGGTGGTCTGCCAAGTTTCTTTATGGAGACTATGGAATGCATTGCTACTTGGGAAGCTTTCAATTAGAGAGAAGTCTAGCTACCACGAATGTCATTTTTTGGTTCCTCCTTGTTTCCCTTTGTTCTCCTCTTAAATTTAAGCATCCCTTTGAGAAGCTGTTGCTTTAAAAGTTTCTGTTCAAATAAGTACCTACTTTAGCACAGCTTTCTCACAGCATATGCCTTTTCCTGCAGGCATTTGCTTGATCAGCACTTTTAACAGAGACGTTTTACTGCAAAATCTGAGGAAAATGTCTGTTTAGATACAAATTGCATGACTTCGTACATCTCAGATCCTATGTTGAAACCAAAAGAAATGAAATCAGGTGATGGAAGGATTCCTTAACTTACTTGGTGATATAACCAACCGAGTGCCAGACCCCAAAGTGAAATCAGCGTAGTTATTTCCCACAGTAATGCAGTCCTTTACAAAAATTGTATTAGATCCAGATGTTACCAGTAGTTTCCAGGAACCGTTAGAAGTACCATATGATCACTTCTCTGTTCAGACCAGAATCCTCTTATCACCACATCAATCACCCCCTCCCCACAAGTACCTGAATTTCACCATGAATTTTCTACATCTGTGTTACCAGGTGGGACATGCAGCCTTGTTCCACCTCCAAATAATATTTTACCCCATGAGCTGTTCACCCAGGAGAAAATCTCTTTGCAAAACCTTGGCCCACTTCTACCAGACCTTGGAGATGGAGAAGGGAGATTGGAAATGGCCAATTGTTGTGCAGTCATTAAGTCATGTCCAACTCTTCATGACCATAGCACACCAGACCTCCTGCAAAGCATGCTCCTCTGGATGCCACTGGATCTGGTGGGATGAACCAGGAAAGAACCCTCTTGCACTGACTACAATAGCAGGAATAAAGGATTAAAACTTACTTGGCAATACGACTAACCTAATCCCACCTCCAAGGATGAACCTAGTGTTGTCAGTTGGAGTCCCTTACTTCTGAGTAAACATACAGAGAATGACAGTGCTAGCCTGTTACTGTCTCTTTATCAAAGAGGTTTGGAAAATGAAGGCAAGAGCTCTAGATCCCAATAAAACATACCAGTCAAATTGTCTAAAGAAAAGAAAACTCATTTCAGGACACAGTTTTCTGATGTTTTTCATTTTTAACGTTTGAAGCTGCCCTGAATTCTCAGTGCTAAATCCTCCAAAACTGGGGAATGACAGGGAAATAGTAGCACTGCCCTGGGACTTTCCCATTGGAAAGAAATACTTTAAGCAAGAATAGCAGGAGAGGGAAGCACAGAGGACACACTCACAGGGTGAGACCTGCAGCTTTGTCCCAGGTCCACACGTAAACTTGGTCCCGTAACTGGCACAGTGATGTTTGCCTTGGCACAAAGCCTTACAGGGACACACCTGGGACCGTCCCCACCTAGAGACAATGCTTTGCGTAAGGGCCATTCTTCTAAGACGAGGCAATGCCCCCACAGCTTTCCCAGCTTATCTGGTTGGGTTGGCAACTGAGGCAAAAGCATGGCAACATTGCCCATTAACAGCAAGGGGTCTGGTCTGTTACAATCACGTGCCCATACCTACATCTCCAGAAGCACATGGTCTCTCCTGGAATAGTTCCATGGTTCACGAATAAACTTATGGCTGTAAAGCTTCTAATTCAAGTGTTAGTTGGAATAAGGGCAGACACTACCTGCTCTTACACTCAACTTTGTTCCAGAACCAAAGACAGATTCTGGGATGCTAAAAACCACAGCAAGAGTATCTAATTCAGTGAACCATCAACTGCCCAGCTCCTGTTTAACTCTAAGCACAAGATCCAGTCTACCCTACCTGGAACATCTACCTTAAGAGTTGCACTCGTGTGCAAATTCACGTGCATTTCTATACATTTGTCCTGTTTGCATGTATCAGGATGCACGCTCACGCTCGCCCTGTTCCCCAGTGGGAATCAGCAGCCACGGGAATCTGGCCTGAGCTCCCAATTATTCCTTTGCAAAAATGGCAGGCGAAGGTTGTTTTATATTGCCCGCTCTGTCCTTTCCCCCGTCCTCAGTTTCACATCGCCATTCATGTAAGCTGCACAAGCATTGGAGCCATAAAGAAAAGCCATGTATTAAAATATTCATTTCAAAAAGGTTATTTATAAAGTGGTGGAGTTTAAGCTACTTGTGGAGAAGGATTCAGCGACTGGATTGCAAATTTCCCCTGTTCTCGGTCTTAATACCGGGTTACGGCTGCGGTACGGAGAGCAGTTTTAAAAATCTTTGCAATCCATTCTTTCTATCAATCTTCTTCATCACTTCACAATTATTCCTTTTCATTTTCAATTCTCCTAGGCAAAGTTTTCTATGGTGTCTTATCGTAAACACAGACTGATAGACAAGAATTACCTGCTTTTACTATTAACTCTGTTCCTTTTCCAAAATGAAGCCTGTAGTTCTTACTTGTTAAAACCACAGTCAGTGAAGGCTTTACAGTATTGCAAGCCCCTTCCAGCCCAGCTGGATCCTTTCTTCGTAGGACCGCAGATTTTGAGCTTAATGTAATATAACCTGGGATAAAACTACAGGGAGTCCTCATTTAGTGAACACAATTGGGCCCTGCAATTTGGTTGTTAAGCGAAGCAGTCGCTAAGTGAAACCCCAACTGTGCTTATGATTTTGCTTCAGCTTTCCTTGTTTTACAGACCTGCAAAGGTCATAAATGTGAGGATTGGTCATAAAGTCACTTTTTCATCACTGTCGTAAATGTGAATGGTCGCTAAATGAAGGAGTCACTAAATGAGAACTACCTGTAAATCTAGTAATTTTAAGAATAGATGTAGTGAAATCAAGAAAAACAATGCTTAACCTAAGTCATATTGACTTCATGGGCAGAGACATCCATGGGGATCAAACAATCAAGATGGTGGCCACAACCATGTGATGCAGCCCCACCCCTATTTATGTGTGCCACATACATATAAAAAGAGGTGGGGAGGTTGATAACACTGTCACCATTGCCATCTCTTCTTTTTTTGACCCTACCCATTGATTTTGTCTTGATTTGAGCCACAGAGGACAATTTCTCAGTCAACTTTACCCCACAGGTTTCCCTCACAAGTTTCTCAGCAGTTTACCTCACAGTTTTCTCAGTCACTTTACCTCACAGGTTTCCCTCACAAGTTTCTCAGCAGTTTACCTCACAGGTTTACTTCACCTGTTTACCTCACAAGTTTCTCAGTAAAGTTTACCTCACAGGTTTACTTCACCTGTTTACCTCACAGTTTTCTCAGTCAACTTTACCTCACAGGTTTACCTCACAAGTTTCTCAGTAAAGTTTACCTCACAGGTTTACCTCACAAGTTTCTCAACAACGTTTACCTCAGAGTTAACACTGCAGAAAAAAATTAAGAAAATATTCAGCACTTCCCTTTGAAACTAAGGATGGGCAAGGATCACCATTCTGGAAGAGAGCGTGACACTTCCCAAAAATTGCAGAAGGAGGAAGCATGTACTCTATCCTCTTTGGTAAAGTCTGTTAAAAGCCCTCACTTGTTACGAGGCACTGATTCTAAAATGTTGAACCTTCCTTATCTCCTGTTGAAATTAAGATTAAGGACATGCAATTGTTTCTTGTTCAATTTAGTTCCTCAGAAATGAATGGAAAGGGGGCTTTGGAGCATGGGATTGCACAAATAATGCTTGTTGGCTGCTCCTTAATCCAAACACAAATATCCCAGAGATGGTGCTGCAGTTCCGGATGGTGGCCAAGTGATCCTGGGACGGGACAGGCTGTTCCATACAGAGTGGCTCGAATATTCTGCAGATTGCTTGGACAGCTGGCAAAAGCAACCCTCACAACGGCTGGCATTTAACTTGGCGTTTTCTGACATTCTTATATTGCCAGCTAATTTAGAATTTTCAGGACGGATACCGAAGCAGGAGGACATTAAAAGAGGTGCCAGGACTGAAACAAACAGCATTGTGTTTATTTAAATTGTCCCCAGTAATGGACTTGCAGGGAAGGAATGGCGGACTGAGCACGGCTCTGTGTTTTGCAGATCTGATGATTGTGGCTGAGATCAAGGAGCCAATGAGTATATCGGCTCCTTTGACCCTCTCTGGAGAAAGAGAGGACAGGAGATCAGCCACGTTGTGCTCCACATAGTTGCTCCTCATGAGAAGACTTCAAGGCAGTGGTCTCCAGAGGGTAGGAGACCCAGGAGACAAGGGAATTTGCTGTTCTTGCTCCAGCCACAGGCAAAGCCCTCACAGGACACTAAGGTTTCACTTCCTTTGCTAACCACCTGAAAGGGGTTGCTTCCGTTGGGCAAATGTTATAGCCCTTTCCCCCTGCACACCCAGAGTTCCTTAGTTTAGGCATCAGCAAAGGAAGTTTAGATATTAATGAGGATTAAGTGTCCAGCAAGCACTGGGCACCTGCTCGGATGAAAGAGGAAAATCATTATCTGATTGGGGTTCGAGCTGGAAGTTTGTTCTCTCATGGCTTGCAAGAGGAAATAGGAAGAGCTGGCTTGTCTAAGCAGCCTGACGTAATGATAGGTGGGAATGACCTTGGGAGACAGGAGGAAGAGCCTCAGGCTGGACAACTGGTATGTAAAAGAGATCTCAGCCCACAGGAGAAGGGAGGGCATGGGAAGCATTCCAGAAGGGGCCCTCCCTAGTTTTCCGGAGAGTAAAAGGAGAGGAGGGGAGAAAGACTTTCAGTCTTGCAAGACTCGGTTAATGTAACCTTACAATAAAGATAGAGCTAGTGATCATGACAGAACTCACTGAAATGGCTAAACTGCCTTGTTTGATCAGAGACAATATCGATGTTTATGGGTGACTGGAAACCCCTGATGGACTTTATGTGTAAAAAAGAAAATGAACTTATGATTTATGGCTTTGACGATTAGATAGGATAGATTATAGAAAGAAGAGAGTCACGCTGTAACCTTAGAGTAGGAGGTCAGTTTATAATTGCACTTATAACTGCTGTAATGAAGATTGGAAACCACTTCTTCGTGTCATTTTTCTTTGCTGTTCTTCTGCTACTCTTTTTCTTTTTGCACCTATAGGTTTTTTCTGGTTTTTTTTCTTTTTCCTTTTTCGCTCTATTTTGGTTTATATTAGTCTTATTCTTGTGTTCGAAACTTTCAATGAAATTATATAAAAAAGGGGAAAAAAAGAAATGGCAGGTCAATCATAGGTAAAGGTAAAGGTAAAGGTTTCCCTTGACGTAAAGTCCAGTCGTGTCCGACTCTAGGGGGCGGTGCTCATCTCCGTTTCTAAGCCTTAGAGCCGGCGTTGTCCGTAGACATTTTCCAGGTCATGTGGCCAGCATGACGACACGGAACGCCGTTACCTTCCCGCCGAAGCGGTACCTATTGATCTACTCACATTTGCATGTTTTCGAACTGCTAGGTGAGCAGGAGCTGGGACGAGCAACGGGAGCTCACCCCACCGCGCGGTTTCAAACCTTCCGATCGGCAGCTCAGCGGTTTAACCCGCAGCGCCACCGCATCCCACAGGACACATGGGTAAATCTCACATCCTATGTACAAGGACGATCAGAGGGGAGGGTCAAAAAAGTCAAAATGGCATCGGTGACTGCACTATTGAAACACTGCCCCTTTCTTTACATCCATACTCTGCATACAACTCCTTGCCCTCCTTGCTGCATGTCTTGGTGAATGTTTGGAACACAGAATTCTCTTTGGCCAAAAAGCAACCACAGTGGTGGGAAGGGGATGTTGAATTCCCTTGCCCTTAACTGATCCTGCCTCCTCTTCTCTCTTGCTTTTTTTATATAACCCTTGGGACAATTCTAACCCTGCAACAGCTTCTCTGCAGCCCTGAGACCTGACATAAACCCTCAACATTCACTGTCTGCAGTGAAGGAACATCCTTCCTTGGAAACCGTAAGGCAATTGGTTAAGAAACCATGGGTTGATGGCTCTTTCTGATGAAAATACATTAGTTGATCCCAGGAGGGGTAAGAAACTATTCATAGGTAGAGCTGATCAACATTTACGCTCTTTTTTATAACAAGTTTTGGTTCTGTGTCGCCGATTTCCCTGTTACACTTGTTATGGCAAAGGAAGACAGGGTTGTTATTCTTTTGATGAGAACATTCTAAAGAAAACGGGGAAGAGAAGTATCCTAATTCAGTACAAAGGAAGCAGAATAAATAAAAGCTATTCCAGAGTAGGAGACATGAGTTAAATATAGAATCATCCTATTAGGTCAACATCAGGATTAGATCTTATTTCTATTCCTTCTTCCAGGCCCTTCTGGAGGGAGGAGAAAAGGATAAAACAGACAGAGGGCCATGATAAATTTGCTGTCAGGCCTTTGGAATGGTGGACCTTGAAATCTATGACAGTTGGAGTAAGGAGTTTCTTGTGTACATTTCATTATGCCAGTGCTGTTATATTTGGTTTGAAAGTGAAATGGATGCATTCAATTAGACCAAGATTCCACAAATCAAATTATATTTAATAATCAAGGAATCCAATCCATTGACTCTAAAACCGATCCGTCTCCTCTGTCTTCTCTTTCTGAGGTCCAACCACCTTCTTATATCAGTTTTTGTTTTGCAAGACAAATGTACAGGTCAAATGTACAGGTATGACCCTCTGGCAAATCAATTATTGCCCTTGATGTCAACTGATAATTTTATTTATCAACTTATTTCATTACTTTTATTATAGCCACCCACTTCAATAGACTCTAATTATTTTGTGTTCTTGCCAAGAAACTTCTACATCTTACTTGATGGAAAGCTGAGCATTTAAATCCTCAAGCCATTCAGAATGTGCAAAATCCTGACTCTGAAGAGAGCAAACAAGACTAAGAATACGAGGAATATTCAGATGGAGCAAACACATTTTCTCAAAGTGGTAGGAAGTAATAAAAACCCCATTGAATCTGATCCAAATCAACTTCAACCTGGTACCACCCAGATGTATTAGACCGTGATTCCTACCTGATCATTCCCATTCCCTATGTAGAGGAGACCAAGTTAGAGAAGTGAGGTCCTACTCATCTCATGAAATTGGGTAGATCTTGCTTCCAAGTAGTTATATATTTGATGGTAGTTTAAGGCCTTGAAATCTTGCAAATGCTCTTCTCCATCTGTCTCTCTGCAGGTTTTTGATCTGCTTCTCTTCTGCCCACTCTCACTGTGCTGCTCACAGCACAGAAGTAGATAGCTGAATCATTCAGTTGGCTGATCAATTTCTTCATGTTGAAAGTCTTTTCTCTTTTATTATATGTGACTTCGAAGTCTTGAGGGAGGCTAACATCTGGACTAGATATCAGAGAAACACTCTGAAAAACCTTAGGTGGATGACCAAGATATTGAATGTACCAGAATGGGCTTGGTTGATAATCTACACTTTTTTCATAGGTGCAATTGAGAAATACAGGTTGTCCTTGTATGATAGTCACAGTGCCTTCAGTCTGGGTTATGGTGACTCCAGTGCTCTTTCCTGCCAGAAAAAAATAATAGCGGAAAAGGTTACATCAGACAGGCAGCATGGGTGCATCTTTATTAAATCTGATTTTATGACATCTGAAAATTTACCAAACTCTGTAGAACTTTTTATTTCTTTCTTTCTTTATATTTATTTTACATAGTAGCCCCACACAATGTGAAATTGTTCCTTGCCTTATCAATGAACACAAATCACCTTACAAGGATATCCCTCGATCCTTGTGTGCTAGGCCATGAATGAGACCCACTCATAAATTCAGAGGAAGCTCAGGGACTCAGTATGCCTGCTACTGAATCTTAGGCACTGAAATCAAGTTATGAAGACAAAAAATAAATCAGCCATCATTTACCTAAGACTTAGTTTGCACACAAATGAGAATGGTTTAAGCACGAGGATCATTTATACTAGCAAAAGTTTAAAGAGGCCTGGATGTGAGGCAGAGAGAGAAGAAATCATTATCATCACTTACCCAAGATTAACAGCACCAGTGACCATGAAAGAAACATCTTGCTTGATCTAGCAGAGAAGAAATTAAGAAGGGATATAGACGCAAAGCAAATATTTTGATTGGCTTTTGAGATTTGCACTGCACTCAGCATCATGTGAAACAGAAAAAGGCAACTTGTGAAATCCAGCCAATTTGTTTTGTTAAGCAATTCAGAAGAAATCTTCCAATGGTAGAACCTCATAGGATGTGGTTAGTGGTCAGAATGCCTCGGTGAGCTGAAGAAAACTTGGTGTTTTACATTTCTATAGTGACTTGTTCACCCTGGGAGTGCAAACAATCTGACAACTCCACCTCCTGTCTGAAAGTTAAATGGCATTGCAAGTTTCAAACCAGAAATGACAAAGCTACTGAAAGATACCTCATTTTTTCATTTGGGCAATCCAACTACCAAACATAGTTTTGAACCTGGGAAGATGGACTTTTGATAGTGAAGCATGAATCTTTTCTTCAGGAGCTTGAACTCCATAGTTCAAGATGTTCCAGAAGGTAAACATCATTCAGACCAAGATTGTATTTGTCCTCTAAGTGGTATGCAAAAGTCCGTACCTCCAAGACTGGGAGGTTCCGAGCAAAGAACTAAGCAACATCAGGACAAAAACTAATATTGAATGTCCCTGGTATCACTTTTGTAAGCACTTAAGGATCAGAGATGAAAGGCATAGGTCTTAGCTGCTGTGGTTAGTATGTGGATGACTTACTAACTGAAGAAATCATGGGTGCAGAAGCAAAGAATGAAAACCTACAGGGATGGTACTGACCCTCTTAGAAATTGTGGTGAACTGCTCTTTTAGAAACATATTATGGGAAGATAACAGACGTTATGAAGAACCTACGGATGTGAGGGGCCCTTGCTTTCTATGGGCAGGTTTGATGGAAATTAGTTATAGGAATGCTGGTTCTTATTGAATGTGAGGACCAGGGACCCAGAATGGTGGCTTTTGGGACAAGTAGAGGCTAGACATCCTTCTGTCTCTGTGATGTTTTAATTTATATTCCTGCATTGAGTTAGAATGCATGATCAAAGTGGCCCCTACCAATTCTATGATTCTATATTTTCTCCACCTTAAAATTTTTGGGTAATGCTCCTACGCAATCCGTATTTGGTGTATTTTATATTTCTGCCAGTTCAAAAAATCTCTCTCTCTCTCTCTCTCTCTCTCTCTTCATTCATTCTTTGGAGTTTTTGGAAGATTTTCCATTTTTTAACAATAGCTTCCTTTCAAATCCATTGGTCTGGATTCACAGTGCTGTTTCATGCCACACTCAAAGTAGATCTGGGAATGAAGGGATTAGGGTGAATAGATACAAAGAAATGCACGTAAGTTAATAAAGTTCAGCTGTACTGCCTTGCATTTGGAAGGGAGGGTTGGAGGATTTTTGAGGCCATGAACCCCAGAGAGTCCCAAAGTCTCCACACCAGAGCCAGATGTGGAGATTTGGATCACAACTGGCATTGATGTATCTTCCACCTGTTCAGCACTTTCAAGAAATGTCTGTCTAGGGAAGGAAGCTTATCAATTATTGGACAATTCATCTTTCCAACCTGATGGCCTTCAGTTGTGTTGGACTTCATCTGCTCAACAGCTGCATCAACTCAGTGGTTTAAAAGAAACAAATACCCTGAATCTGAGATAGATTCTTAGCAGAAATGTTATCTGATCTCAGGAGCAGAGAGAAAAGCCAAATGGCAGTGCAGTTTAGAAGGACAAAAATGCTTGTGCTTGTTGGAGTTTTAAAGTAGTTGGAAACCTCTCTGATTTCCTACACTTGGATGGATGGATGGATGGATGGATGGATGGATGATAGACAGACAGACAGACAGACAGACAGATAAGCTTTTTTCCCCCATGACAAGTTATTACATTCATTACACATGCTTTTGGTTGCGGCTTTTAAATGAAAAATATTATTTCAGAAAGGACAGAGAATGTGTGAAGATGGGAGCTACCTTCTTAGGTCCCAACATAGTTTTCCCTAAATTAGCGCCTCCTATTTGTTTTAGGACTACAAATAATAAAATCTCCAGCCAGGTTGAAGAGAATGCTGGGGGTTGTAGTATGCTGGGGAAAACCTGATGAAATTGCTAAGTATAATATAAGCAGCAAATCTAGTCTGGAAGCTGATATCCAGTGTTCTTGGACACACAGCCCACCTCCCATTGGATAATTTCAGAAACTAATTGATATACGTTCAACAATTTGTGATTTTTTTTGTAAGATAGAGGCTCATGATTAAAGATCAGCCAGTAATATTTGTTTATTGGTTGAATTATTTTTACTATTTATATTCCACTCAAGAAACAACTACTTTGGATACCTTACAATAATCATCATCATCATCATAATGCAAAAATTAAAATTCAAGTTACAAGGCGTAAGAATGGGCAATGATAATATGGCCTGTAAAAATATTCACCGGTAGAGATTAAGAACAACACTCTCCAAATTCCCCATTCTTTGGCCATAACTGGTCTTGATTATTTAAAATAAATTCTAAAGGAGTGTGTGTTTGTGTGTGTGTGTGTGTGCATGCTTGTGCGCATGAGTTATTTTTACCTGGTACCAAAAAGAGTACAAAAAAGGTATAAACTGAGTATTTATGGAATGAACCAGGTAAATACCAGTGGGAATCTTGGGCCAACAGTGATCTTAGAGTCAGATAAAATATGTAAAATAGATTACATCAATGTATTTCTCCAAAACTCACGTGGACTATGTGTTGGAGTTTTAGATAGACAAAAACTTATTTATGAACTTTTAATAATGATATGGAAATTTGACTATGCAGAGTGGCAGAGGTCTGTGTATGTGTATGTGGATTCAGTCCATGATCAGATCATCCCATGTCATGCTCATTATATGGGATCAAGGAATTGCAGAATTGAGGCAGAAAATCATGAATTCCAGAAACTAAGTAGTGTTGAGAAAGTTGTAGTAGATATTGGAGACCAGATCCTGCAGCTTCTTTCATGCCCTAAAAAGAGAAGGCGCTTGACAGTCCTTGGAAGACACAGAATTTGCAGGACCAGGACCTTTCCTTCAGCCTCATAAATCACAAACATTTGAACCATGAGAGAGAGATGCCTACAATCTTTTTTTTTCCTGTTTTTGTTTCTGACCACTTGCACATAGCTTGCAAACTATGGAAGTCTTCTCTTGCACAGCCTCACCCCTTCCTCCTTGCCATGAACCTAGTTCTTTGGACCTTTCCTGGCTCCTGATAATTCAGAGCATTTTATGACCTTCCTTGTGCAATCCTTTTGGTGTGAGGAATGGGTCTGCATCTTGTTCTTGCAGCTGCTTTGATCCCTGATTTTTCACAACTTTGCAATTTGCTTTGAGTAAGTACTCTATGGCTCTCTTGGTGCAATAAATACACCAAGGAATAAATATGTGCACCAAGGTGGACTCTTCATTCTAGATCTTGGTTCTAGTTCTGCTTGGGTTTTCTTTTGAATCTGTTGGCAGATGCTGGGAAAGCCTTTAGCCCAGGAGAGGTCAAAAAAGTCACACACCAAGCATTTCTATAAAAATAATTTATTTACAGAAAGCAAAACAAAAGCAAAACATATTTAAAAGACTTAGCTCCGCTTTGGAGCAAGCCTTGCTTGGCTACATTGCCGGCAGAGAAAAAAGAGGAAGTAAGAAACAAGTCCGGCAGGTTTCCTCCCCCCAGGCAATTTGCATGAAGCACGTGCGAGGAGACAATCAAATACAACCTCTTCACCGGGCCAAAATGATTAGGTATAATAGCAGTCTTAATCGTTAGTAGGAAAACCTCAACAGAATCAGTGTCATCAACATCTGGTTTGATGGGTGATCTTCATCCCTCAGCCATCAGTGAAGTGTCATGAAGAATTGGCCCTGTGTCTTGTTCTTTCAGCTGCTTTGATCCCTGGATTTTTCACAAGTAGGTACTTTATTGCTGTCTTGGGTCATCAAACTCGACCCTTCCTTCCAGATCTTGGCTGTAGCTGGGCTTGGACTTTCTTCTGAAACAATGTCATGAAGATTTGAAGTATGTTCTGATGGGTGATCATAATCCCTCAGCCATCACTGCTGTTGCACAAAGGAGCACTAAGTCTCTAATGCATTCATCTGCTGACACTATATATGGTAAGAGCTTCTGCATTTTGCCACTGGGTGGGTTTTTGTCCCATTCTCCATGCTACAGTGCTCACTGTGTCACTCAAGGCACAGAAGTAGACAGCTGTGTCTTTCAGCTCAACAGACTCCTTGATCAGATGAAAAGACTTCGCCACCTTGTCAAGGTTTGCTGAAAAGTTCTGGCTGTGTCCTTCAGTGTCGTAACTTGCCAGGAGGAGCTGAGGGCTACTGTATATATTTTGCTTATACCAGAAAAGGTATGGTGAGGTAGTGGTTTCGTATTTGCATGATAGCAGGACATTCTGCCCTTCTTGCACTGTAATAGAACGGTCTGGTTGGTTGACAGAGTCTCCTTCCACCCTTCCTGCAGAAATAAAAAAGGTGGAAGATAGTTAGTGGATTGTACTCTTAACATGCAGAGTGAAATAGAAACAATGAGGCTTCCTAGGATTTTTATTTTGGATTTTGGAGCCAAAGAACCATGGAAGTCTACAGAAGGAGAAGTAATTCTGACTAGCGGCATCAACAAGGATCTTTTCCATTTAACCCATTAATAATGAAGACATCGCTAATGAGATGTGTATATAAACCGTCAATATCCAAGAATGAGTGGGAGCCTTTAGGACTTTATTTATATTTATAAAGCCTTATTTCTTTAAATCTTTATTTTTTTTATTTAGTCTTGCAATGATTAATGAGAAAAAGAGATATTTTAGCTGACAAATATTTGAGCATACTTTTGCTCTATCATTTATGCTCTTTTGTTTAATTTAAAAATGTCAATCTCTTAGAATTAAAGCCAGGAATATTATAAATGCTGATGGAGAGACCATGGTAGGGAGGACATCCCCAGACCTAAATTGGGTGGTTGTACAGTTCATTGTCAAGTCCCTGGTGATGTCCTGATCTCAGGGCTGATCTCTGGCTGATCTCTGAAAAGTAGGAATGGGTGAAGAAATCTACAGAAACAGTTCTGCTCCAGGTGCAAACGGGGGAAGTTCTGTTTGTTAAATGTATTATGGGAAGATAACACCGATTCTGCACAGCCTTTGAGGGGGACTCTGATTTGGGCCGAGTGAGCTCCAATTTAAGGTGTTCACTTCATTCCTAGCCATTTGTCCTGAAGTCAGGTGATGGTTGTTAGGATGACGGTTCCTCTGAATGTGTGAGAGGTGCTATTTCTTTACACTCAGGGGCCACCGATACTTCACACCTATTTGGAAAGGACCAGTTTATTGAGATAATTAGGTACACATTCCATATACAGTATATGGAAGAGCGGCCCAAGCACTTGTAACGCTGCGATGACAGATCACAATCAACTCACGGATTGGGCGGTTTCTGTTCCCTAAATATCTTCAGGACAGCCGGTTTGGCGTAGTGATTAAGGCATCAGACTAGAAACCAGGAGACTGAGAGTTCTAGTCCCGCCTTAGGCATGAAGACAGCTGGGTGACCTTGGGCCAGTCCTTCTCTCTCAGCCCTAGGAAGCAGGCAATGGCAAACCACTTCTGAAATCTTGCCAAGGAAACTGAAGGAACTAGTCCAGGCAGTTGCCAGGAGTCAACAATGACTCAAAGGCACCTACACACAGCCAAAAGTATCTTGATGTAATGTGGAAGGAAAGAGAAAATTTTGCAAATTTAACTTTCAATCTAGATTTAAGATAAATCTATAGAAGCCCTCCTTCCTTCCTTCCTTCCTTCCTTCCTTCCTTCCTTCCTTCCTTCCTTCCTTCCTTCCTTCCTTCCTATTTTGTTTCCTGAATTTTTCTTGGCATGCTTAATTAGGGGATTTCCAAAAAGCACCTTAATCTGGAACGGAAATGACCTGCAAAGTATAGAAAGCCTCCACTCATCCTCCAATCATCCAAGCAAAAGCAGTCCTGGGCAGATTCAGACTGCGATGTGTGTTTCCACACCTGCCTTTCCTTCCTGGCTCTGCTGGCCGCTTTACTGCAAATGGGTTCTTGCAAAGGAGAGTCTCTAGGGTGTGACACAGTGTCCGCCAGAGCACAGAGGTACAGTGCCTCATCCTCCAGGGTGACTCTGGGGAAGCCGAGGGTGCTAGTCTTTCGGTCAGCAGCAACAACTACAGAAACCCCCTTGACTTCTCTGCTTTCTGACTCTCCCTTGTATGCATTTGCAATGAGAAGGGGGGGCTGGCCAGGGAACTGTCGATACCAAACGATATTGTCACTGGTTTTAATATCAGGGTGAGAGCAAGCAAGAGCCTGTCTGCTTCCATTGAATGCTTCTAGGAGGGATTCTTGGGCAATATTGTCAGCCTGGCAGGGAAGGGTTCCTGTAGAATCAAACACAGACAAAGAACAGGAAGTCAACATCTGTGGTCCCTGATGGGAGTGCTGGACATTCATGGATCAAAGGTATCACTTTAGATAAGAGGCACTAAGCAGTGGAACTGTCTCCCTGAAAGAGTGGTGGGTTCCCTCTCACAGGAGGCTTCAAATCGGAGCTGATGGGCTCTGGGCAGAGGTGCCTTAGTGGATTCCTGTGCTGCGCAAGGGGCTTGACTAGAGGACCTCTGTGGTGACTTCCTAATGCATCTCTTCTACGGTTCTAGCTCTTCAAAGTGAAGGACTTTTGCCCTCCAACTCTCTCTGCCCTCTCTCTCCTCTGGAATGATTTAAGAGGAACTATCATGGAACATCTAGAAAGGGCGTTTTGTAAAGGGAACTATAGACTTTTTCTACCACTCTGCTTACAATGGTTGAATAGTTTCCATCACTGAGCTGAAATTGTTGATCATTGCCCAGGTATCTTTGAAGTTGATTGTAATGGAAAATAAGGAGAATCCTCCATACAGTTCTCTGGGGTATTTTACATATCTTCAAAGAGATTTGTGAGAGTCAAGGTGGTATATAGATTAAGTTTCTGGACTAAGGGTTAGGAAGGCCATGCTGAAGGCTCCTGGAAACCCATGGGGCGATTATAGGTTGCTCTCTCTTTCTCAGACAGCACTGGTTTTGAGAGTGCAAAAAGAAGAGAGATTCTCTGTAAGCCACCCTGAGTTCTTGGAAGGAAGGCAAAATGCAAGAAATAAAAATGATGCTAAATATAAGACCTTAACCTGAGCCAAGGAAGAGAGTCTTGGAGTGGTGAGAAAAGACAGAACTTGGAAAGAAAAGTGGGCATAGGTCCAAGGAAGGGTAGAAAGTGATTTCCAAATTATTACTTACTTGACATGAGAGCCAATAATATTAGCGACAAGGATGCCGAATTCATGGTGAGGAACTGGTACATCTCGTCGATCCAGTTTATTCAAAGCACAGGGTGTCTTGTCTGAAAAATGAGCCCTTGAAAGTATCTGGCTTCCCTTCTTCTGACTGCCTTCTCACTGTTGTGGTTTTCTGTGTGTTTCAGCAGAGTCCCATGACTGTTTCATTTGCTGTGAATTACACCAATCCAGATCCCCTCACTGGCAGGCGGGTCTACATTTAAAAGGCAAGGTGGGTTGTTATGAAATGCAAGATCCAGCCTGTCATGAAAGATGGCAGGTCTTCTCATGGCTTGGAAGAGGGGCATCAACAATTTGTCTGCCACAGGATAACGGAAATCCCACATAATGTAGTGGTTAAGGCTCTGGGGCAGTGTTTCTCAACCTCAGCAACTTTAAGATGGGTGGACTTCAACTCCCAGAATTCCCCAACCAGCCATGGGAAGTCTGGGGAATTCTGGGGATTTACGTCCACCCATCTTAAAGTTGCTGAGGTAGAGAAACTCTGCTCTAGACTAAGACTAGGGAGATCCAGGTTCAAGTCTACTGTAAGCCAGGAAACCTCACTGGATGAGAGTGACGTCCATGGGGGTGTCAAAGATGCAAGATAGCTATGGCTGCATCTTTTCCTTGTCGACCACCCTTACAGACACCATTGCTTTGGACCAGTTGCTCTCTCTCAGCGGGATCATTGTTGTGAAAGGAAAGCAAAGGGAGATCTCCTTGTTAGCTAGAATGAGCTTCTAGAGAAATGGTGGGAGGGAAACCTAATTGTGACAATCACTGTTGACACGTTTTAGCATAGCTATGGTGAGCCTGGCACCCTCTAGGTTTGTCAGGATCCCAATGCCCGGAATTCCCAGCCAGTGAAGAACAATTGCACTGCTTTATTTTTATACACTGAATGGCACAGAAATCATATTAATATCACTCCCTCCCAATAATTGTCTTCTGGTGTTTTTTAATCACAGATTATTACTTTATTTTAAAAAATACACGCTGCAAGATTTGAAGTAGTGGTAGTAGCAATTGTTATGGTTGTTGCTTATTATTATTTGCATGCAGTGTTACAGATACTTAGTGGATTTGGTACTTTCAACTATCACATCCTTCCCAAGGATCTAGAAGAGGGTTAATTACAGAGGTGCTGTTCCAAATCATGGGCTTTTGTAATTGGTGAGTTGAGATCCTGCCCATTCTTACTGTGACCAAGTGCTTTTCCACATCCTTTGCACCAAGTGTACCAGCCACTTCTGGTACCACTACCGCTTTCTTCCTCCACATTCACTTGTTTCCTAACTGAAGGCCTTTATGTTTCCTTTTTTTTCCCCTGCTTCTTTCTCACTGGCCCTTCTGCCTCCAGCTACTTCAATGTCAATTATCTATATTTGTTCCTTTGGAGCTACAATCATTCCGGTGATTCCAGGTAAAAAGTTAATCAGTTTTTTTGTTTGAAAGCCCAATAGGATGTTAACTTTCTCGTTCTCCACCACTTTTTAAAGATGATGGTGATAACTGCAAGAAAACCCATTTGTTGAATGAATGAGAAGTTAGTCCCTGTGGGATGGGACTCTCTGTACAGAGTTGGGTTTGATTTCACTTCATTGACTTTTGTGTGAGTCTCCATACAAGAATGATTCACTGTGGGGTTCAGAGCGCAGAAATAGACAGCTCCATCCAGAAGAGAGACATTTCTAATCTTCAGAGAAACTGAATTCTGATCTCCAAAGACCAGTGTGGTAGAAAACTTTCCCTCCTGGAAGTAATGATTCTTGGAACGGTCTT
This sequence comes from Candoia aspera, assembly GCF_035149785.1. Taxonomy (NCBI): domain Eukaryota; kingdom Metazoa; phylum Chordata; class Lepidosauria; order Squamata; family Candoiidae; genus Candoia; species Candoia aspera. Next base: position 111,042,042 of record NC_086156.1, on the reverse strand, counting down.
TGTAAGCACTCAGGATCCGTTCAGGACTTTGGTTTTCATATTGACGATACCAAAAAAGGTTTGGAGCAGGGCTGATCGTTTTGAAATGGCAGGGCAAAGTGGCATCTTTTCCTTCTAGGATTTCCATTTCATTTTGGCTTTGGGACACTGAATCGCTTTGAGAAGCTCCTTAAGAGAACAAAAACAGAATCAGTACCCAGACTATCCCCAGAAATTAATACAGAGTTTAGAATATAAATATATTTATTTAGATATTTTGGTCTTTGCATCTTCCTTTTCTGAGGTATTTTGGGAAGAGATTCAGTGCAGAGCTGTGTTAACTAAAAGCTCACTTGGGGACCCTGAGCAAAATCATTTACTTATCTATCACCTATTTTATTTCACAATTTAAAGTCCCATTTTAAAAAAAAAAAATCAGGATCCAATTTTTTAAAAATAATCACTTAAAGCAGTTGCATATGTGCAAGATCTGGGGAGAAAGAGAATATCTACAGCTTTCAGCCACATTCCTTTGTCCTTTGTGGACAGGAGTTGTTAGGGTAATCTAGACAGACCACAGGATTATGCACAGAATCAGACACATGGACTTGGATCACAGAAGAGGTTAGTATTCCATCTACCCATTTTGCATTTTCAGAAAATAATGCAAGTAACATTATCAGCCATTAGATCAGGTTTTCACTTTTTCCAACTTGATTTTCCAATCCCTTGGTCTTCTTTCCCACACTTGGTTTAATCAGTCTGTATATCTGTTAACAATTTGAAGGGAGAAGGGGAAGGGGAAGGAAAGTTTTTCAGTAGAAATATTACCTGATTTCAGGAACAATAAGAAAATTCCCAGGAAAGTCAAATAATGGTTTGGTTGAGAAGGAAGAAGCATACTTGTTGGAACTCTGAAGCAAACTAACATCCTACTTTGTTTCGTACGTTCAGAAGAAGCTGCAAATGAGGAGGTAGTTTCCTCTTGTGGCAGGCAATTGGGTTCATCACACATGGCCTCAGTTGTGGTTTTTAAGTTAAGCAGGTGGTTTGAGAAAGGATGGAGAAAGTATGAAGTTCTAAACTGCCCTCTGGAGGACAGAAATCTATAAACCGGCAAATTGTTCAGTTCTACCTTGCATCCTTCCTAAAACTTCCTAAAGGAGTTGGAACAGTAACTCTCAGAGTGCCCAGCCAATGTGGCTGATGAGAACATGTTGTTGTTTATTTGTTTAGTCGCTTCCGACTCTGGGTGACTTCATGGACCAGCCCACGCCAGAGCTTCCTGTCGGTCGTCAACACCCCCAGCTCCCCCAGGGACAAGTCCGTCACCTCTACAATGTCATCCATCCACCTTGCCCTTGGTCAGCCCCTCTTCCTTTTGCCCTCCACTCTCCCTAGCATCAGCATCTTCTCCAGGGTGTCCTGTCTTCTCATTATGTGGCCAAAGTATTCCAGTTTTGCCTTCAAGATCATTCCCTCAAGTGAGCAGTCTGGCTTTATTTCCTGGAGGATGGACTGGTTTGATCTTCTTGCAGTCCAAGGCACTCTCAGAATTTTCCTCCAACACCACAGTTCCAAAGCATCGATCTTCCTTCTCTCAGCCTTCCTTATGGTCCAGCTCTCGCAGCCAGATGTTACTATGGGGAATACCGTTGCTTTAACTATGCGGACCTTTGTTCTCAGTGTGATGTCTCTGCTGCATGGGGAGTTATAATTCCAGTGTGCCTGAATGCACCAGCCTGAAGAAGGCTGCATATCTAAAATAGCTTTGCTTGGAGGCTGGCTTTCTCCAGAGAAAGGGGACTGAAGCTTTGTCACTGGAGTAAGGATGATTTACAAGCCCTTCACAAAACCATGTTCCCAGGACATGTCCCAGGATTTCTCTGTTAGAACTGAGGATACATGATATTTTCTTGAACTGTAAAGGAAAAAAGATTAAGACTCCCTTGAGTCAAACTTAACTCCAATTGACGACATGAACACACCCTTGTAGGATTCTTTGCAACCACATGGAAATGGACCACCCTTGTCTTCTTCTATTCATCTTTCTGATCCATCCTTTTACCACAGAAATTTTCTGGTGGTTTCTCATTTGAGTACTAACTAAATCAGACCCTGGTTGGCTTTCATAGATCAACCATGTCCTCTCAAATAAGCCGGATCCAGACAGTATTGATTATATGACTGGATGATCAGACTTCTCAGAAGTCTTTACCAAACTTTGGAAGGGGTTCAACATTTAGCAATCATTCTGGTACTGAAAGATGTTAGTGGATCATATATTATTTACAGCCCAGTACATTTGTATTTTTGCTGGGTCATTTATGTACTTATTCCAGCTAACTTCTTATTTGGTTTTATTGCATGCCACCCAGAGTCTCCTTGTGTGAGATGGGCGGCCATATAAATTTGATAAATACATAAATTTCCAATAACCAAGTTCTCTGGGTAGCTTACAATCACAATATATTGTTGGAATATTTAAAAACCACAAGAACCAAAAGCTGTGATCTAGCGTATTTCAGATATAAAGACCCTGAAGCAAAGAACAAAAATAAGAATCTAAAAACTCTGGTAACATTATCTCTGTGTGAGAAAAGAGGACCGTATTGTGGTCACAGCCCAACCTTCTGAGAATGAAGTGAGAGCTCATGTAAACTCAGTTGAGTTCTTGGAGGAAAGGCAAGCTGTAAAACTAAATTTTATATAGTTTGCCCTTTGGAACATTCTCCCCCCAGAGTTGAGGCAGGTCCCTTCGCTCCTGGACTTCCGCAAAAAGTTAGAAACCTGGCTTTGTCAAAATGCCTGGGGCAGGAAAGAGAACAGTTCCTCTTGGGGGTGGTTAGCTCCTTAGACTTGCCCTGTTTCACTTGCGGGCAGAGAGAGAACCTTAGCCATCTGGATTCGATTATATTTTAATATATTTATATTTTACCGTTTATTGATATTATTGTATATTATTTATTGTATTGTGGTTAAGTATTGTTATTGTGAACTGCCCAGAGTCCCTCCTTGTGGGGGAGATGGGCAGTGATAAATTTGACAAATAAATAAATACATATTTTGCGTCATGCCTGAACAACCCTGAAGGTGTTCTGTGAGGTGATTGTGAAAACCAAGAACAGCTTATGAGGGGGACTGTACCCACTGAATTTCACTAGGCAAGTAAATCCTCTGTCTATGAATGAAGAGATGATGTTGCTAGATCTCCTCAGATGTAACATTGAAACAACTGGAAAAAAAGCCATCCCTGAAAGTCTTTTGGATAAAAGTTCATGAGAAGTTTTGCTTTTAAGGCAGGGATGGTTTCTTCAACATATTTTTGTGAAAAGTGGGTCTTGGAAGAAAGAAAGGCAGCTGAGGGAGAATGTGATTGAGGTGCATAAAATCATGGGGGAAAGTAGACATGGATTCCCTCCCTCCAAACAAGGATCAAGGGTCATTCATTGAATCTGATTGGAAGGCGTTCCCCAACCAAGAAGAGAAAGCAATTCTTCACACAATGCGTAATGCATAACCTGTAGAATTGATGACCACAGAATATGATGATGGCCATTAACTTAGATGGTTTTAAAGGGGGTTGGGTAAATCCAGGGAGGATTTATTAGTCTTGTGACTCCTCCGGGTTTCCTCTGTTCCTCCAAATCCCACTTTCCAAAGAATCACATCACAGAGGGTGCTGTCTCTATCTCCTGCTCAAGAGCAGCTCAGAAGCACTCGGTTCAGCCATTGTGCGATACAAAATCCTGATCAAACTGGGCCTTAACCTAATTCATCAGGTCTAATCTGGTATTAAACTAGAGCAATCCTGTTAGTGTTTTTCTTAATCCGCTACAGATCACAGACACAGGGACTGAATTTGGTTTTTTCCCTGGCAAAAGCTGTTATATAGAATTAAAATCCTATTCCTTACTTCTGATCTTAACACTAATTTGATGCTTGCTTCCATTTTCCTGTTGTTGTTGTTGTTGTTAGCTTCTGTCGAGCTGTTTACGACTCATGGTGACCCTCTATATAACAGAACGAAATGCTGTTGGGTCTTGCGCCATATGCCTGTCTGTTCCAATGTTTGCATCCATTGTTGCTGTAATTGTATCAATCCATAGCACTGAAGGTCTTCCTCTTTTCCGCTGGCCCTCCACTTTACCAAACATGATGTCCTTTTCAAGCGATCGGTCTTTCCTGACGATGTGCCCAACGTATGAGAGTCTAAGCTTATCTTCACCTCTAGAAAACATTCTGGTTGTTTCTTCTAAAACCGATTGGCTTGTTCTTCTGGCAGTCCACGGTATTTTCAATAATCTTTGCCAACACCACAATTCGAACGCATTGATTCTTCTTCTATCTTCCTTTTCTAATGTCCAACTTTCACAGGCACATGTGGCAACTCAGAAGACCATGGCGTGAGTCAGATGCACCTTTGTTTTTAAACTGACATCTTTACTTCTGAAAACTTTAGATAGGTCTTTGATGGAAGATTTTCCCAGCGCGATATGTCATTTGATTTCTTGATTACTACTTCCCTTGCCGTTGATCGTTGATCCGAGTAGAATGAAATTGTCCATTTTCCTACCTATCTTTAATCCAGAGCAGTTTTACTCAACCTTCTTTCATGCCCCCTTCTGATATTTATTTATTTATTTATTTGTCAGATTTCGCCACTGCCCATCTCCCCCAAAGGAGGGTCTCTGGGCGGTTTACAATAAAGCTAAAAGAATAAAATACAATAAATACAAAAGATGATACATCAAATAGAAATATAAAATTAAAAATGGGATCAAGATGGGGGATAAAATTCTAAAATATTGTTTTTCTCCTGTGGCCCCTTGTCCAGGTCCCATAACTGGTAAAAAAGATAATCAATTAACTCTTGGCTTGTAAATAGAATATAAGTTTATTCATAATAAAGACAGTATTTGCTGATTAACACACTTCGCTTTTTTGTGTCCCACTCTGCCTGTGCCATGGGCCTGTTACCTGCTTTTTACCTGTGGCCTCTTTGAAATATCCTAGGGCCCTAAGGGCCATATGGCCCCCAGTTGAGAATAGGAAAATTCTAGAGTCTTCCTATTACTAAGTTTGCAACGATTTCTATCTTATTTTGTTTGGTATATTGTTTTCTGCTAGAGGTTAAGGTTACTATGGTAACTAATCATTTTGGCCAGGTGAAGAGGTTGAATTTAATTGTCCTCTTTTCCGGTGTTAATAGTTGCATAGCCTGAAGCGAGGGCAGTTTGCTTGTTAGTTTCACTTCCTTCTCTTTAGGCTTGCAGAGAGTAAGCAGCTCTCAGAGAGCCTGTGAAAATGCAAAGCCTGTAAATATGTTTTTTGTGCTTTCTGTAAATAAATTTATTTTTATAGAAATGCCTGGTGTGTGACTTTTCTGATCTCTCCTGGGCCAAATGCTTTCTAGCACTCTGCCAACATATTTAATCTACGCACTTCTGTCTCTCTTTTTCACCACACCCACCGCATGGCTGATTTCTGGTCCATTTTATGGGACACGTTCTCCAAGTAAGGAGAAGGTAGGCCTGTTTGAATCCTCCTTCCAAAACTCTGGATCCCAGGACAAAAGGAGTCAGACTTGCTCCCTCTGGCTGGCGAATTCATTCTTCTGCATTTTTGGGACTGAGGCGGGTGATACATCTTATTGCTAAATAAAATAAGTTGGCTTGAACTTCATCTCCAAAGATCCTTGAACATGTTCATAGGAGCACATCGCTCAGAACGATTCACTGTGCTGTCCAAGGCAGAAATGCATGGCTTGTCGAGAGATTCTTTTGATTGTCAGAAGAACAGTGGTATTTCCACCAAACAAAACAGTGGGAAAAAAATTCCATCTTAAACCGATTGCCCTGGAAACTGTCTTAGTAACCATGCAAGACCTTCCAAGGTTCTCTCCCCTTGTACTGAGAAAACCAGAAAAGACATTGATTTTTTCCAGCACAATAACATTGCAATCCAGGGATATAATCTCTCCATCTTGGATCTCTATCCAGCTTGAGTACCAAATCTACTCAAGAGATTCCTGCCAGGTAAAAATGTGAAGTGTGGATGCAGACCGACCTTCCTTTCTCCCAATTTTTGTGCAAGTGCTCATGTTGCTAACATGTGGGACTTAGAGCACAGAAGTACACAGCTCTGCCCCAAGTGAAGCTTTCTCAATCTTCAGCTGGAATCTCTTTTCGTCCAATTTCAACATCCCAGAAATAATCCCTGGGGAAGTATCTCTGTACTTATTTAAGGTCAGGATATGCTCAGGGGGTTGATGGGGAAATTGATGACACCAGAGGAAGGAAGGAGTGCTGGTTGTTGTGGTGAAATTGCAGTGTAAAGTGGCTTCTTGACCCACTTGGACAAAGAGCTCTGGAAGCAACTGGACATTTTCCTGTCCCGTCCCTGCAAGAGGCAACACAGCTTGAATTATAACGGAGTTCTTTCTTGTTGAACCTTAGAGAGAGGGCTTTTGTCAGAATGCCTTGCTTTGGGGAAAGCTCATCTTCATGGTGGGACCCTTTTTTTGGAATGCCTGTAGAGGAAGCCATGCCTGCTCCTTCCCCTGAATCCTTTACAGGATTCAGTAAATTTGTAAGCTCTCAGCACACCCCATACAGAAGTTACCTGATTTGAGGATCAGGAGGAGGATTCTGAAAATGGTCAAGCCATGATGTGTTTTGGAAGAAAAAAAACATCTTTGAACCAAGGACTTCTCTCTTCTGAGGAGACTGCAACAGGATCAACCCTTCTCTGCCTCAAACCCCATCACCTTCCTCTCTTCTTAGATGTTTGTTCCTCGCCCAGAGCTAGTGATTCTGTGGTTTTAAATGAAAACTTCATTTTTTTTAAGAGGGTGGTGAAGATGAAAAAATTGAGGCTCCCATCTGGTGGCTGGAAACCTGAAACACAGTTTAAAAACCTGGGGAACCTTTTGATCACATCTGCTTTATTTAAACCTCCTTTGATTGAACACGACCAGGGATAACAATGGTTGGGTGACAAGACCTGGATGCTTGCATGCTCGCATAGGTACCCTGAAAAATTGAGGGCACACATCTTGGCAATTCTACACTTGTGAGGCTCGGCTGAAAGCTGCCATAACTAAAGACGGAGCAGGCACCTAAGCAGAGAAGACAAAAGCCAGGAATCTTGTCTAGAAGATGCCTTCAGGGAGGGAGGTAAGAAAGAAGCAAGTCGTTAAGGAAACAGGAAAAATGTCACCTGAACCAGACAAAGGAAGTTGGGTCTGAGCACCTGGAACCCACCCAGTCCCATCAACAGCTGCCAGACCTGTCAATTAACAAGGCAAGAGCAGCTGCCAGTCCTGTGAATCAACGAAGCAAGGTTTTTGGGGATAAAGGGGTCCCAAAGCCCACCTGCTCCTTGAGTGTCTTTGGATCCAGACTTGGCATCTTCCATCCCTCTAGCTAGTGCCTGGCAGCCTGGCTGGACAAATTGTAAGTGTGGATGAGTGTGTGCGTTCATGTGTCTGAGAAAGAGCAAATGTACCTTGCAGCAAGTAAAGTTTTGCTGTTCCTTTAAATTCACTGGGTCTCCATGTGTTCCAAAGCACTTGTTCTGCCTCAGTGTTCAGTTGGAAGTCATTTGTATGTGTCCCTAACTACTTCCTGGCTGTTGACCAGGGCTGTGTCTTGTCTGCTCAAGCTGCACCTATCCTGAAAACCCAGATAGAAAGCAAGCTGGTCTGACAAGATCCACGTGCCTCAACAGGCTGTGAGTGTGTGAATGAGTGACCATAAGCCAAACCTGGGAGCGCGTGTAACACAGTAAATGCTTAGTGTAAAAGCCTCCCTGGCTAGTTTTTATTCTTCTTCTAAAAAATTGTTTGGCACCAATTTTTTGGTGATCTATTCAAGAATGAAAGAGAGTTTGGGAGAAAGTTGTCCCTTCTTTAATGGAGATGTTCAAACAGAGGCTAGCTGCTGTAATACTTGTTTCCTGGAGGGTTGGGCTAGATGATCTCAAAGATTCCTCCCAAGCCTTACATTGGTTGATTTTATGCTTCTATGAATGTTTCACACAATAAAATCAAGCAGTGCTATTTTAACTCAGTTTTTTCTCCCCATATCTGAAATGTGAACGGTGGCTGAGTTCTCACAAAACATTTTTCGAAGATTAGCTGGATCCACAGAATTTTTCTTCTAAGATTAGCTGGATCCACAGAATATGCTAGATGAGCCTAAAATAGAATGGGGCCATTGTAATTTAGCTTGTTGTGGCAACTTACCACTTGTTATATGAACCAGTCATCACATTAAACCGTAATATGGTTCCTTCATTTGTGCATCTGACATGTGAACCAGGCTATTGTATTTCTTTAAAAAAAAACCAAATTTAGGGTTTTACGTTTTGTGAGAACTCAGCCACTGTTCACATTTCAGATATGGGGAGAAAAAAACTGAGTTAAAATAGCACTGCTTGTTTTTATTGTGTGAAACATTCATAGAAGCATCAAATCAACCAATGTAAGGCTTGGGAGGAATCTTTGAGATCATCTAGCCCAACCCTCCAGGAAACAAGTAGTACAGCAGCTGGCCTCTGTTTGAACATCTCCAGCAAAGAAGGGACAACTTTCTCCCAAACTCTCTTTCATTCTTGAATAGATCTTCCTGTTAAGAATTTTGTCCTGATGTCCAGCTGAAATCTACTACCTTGTAATTGAAATAATTGCTTTATATCCTCTGTCTGGAGCAATCTGAAGCAATTCCATCCCATCTTCTGATGACAAGGCTTCAGCTTCTTGAAGACAACTCTCCTGTCTCCCTGGACTCTTCTCTTCCCTAAGCTGAGTCTATGCAATGCTTCCACCTATAACTTGTGCATTTCTTCTTCTTCCAGACTTCTGGTCATCTCATCTGGTGTCTCCTGGACATGCTACAATTGGTTCGTGGCCTTCCTAAACTGCAGCGCTTTCAGTTTGACCAACGCAGTATAGAGATAAATGATAATTTCACCTCACCTAAATAAGTAAGTAAATAAATAAATAAATAAGGCAGGCCCTGGTGAGCTCTTGGATAGGAGACCAAAGGGAAATCCCCAGAAATCCCCAGCTGTAGATTTTACCCTGAGAAAGCAAAATAATTTCCCAGAAGAAGGCGATGGCAGGCAAGTTCTACATTGCTGTAAAGAAACAAAAGGAAACACTAGAGAGACCTGTCTTTTTAATCCCCAGGATGCAAATTCAACTCCGACATTTATGGGTTCAGCATTTCTCATGCAGCCTTTCCTTTATGTGAAAGAACAGTCTGGGTTTTCCTTGGTCTCTTCCTCCTCCTCACTGATGCTACCTCCTTCCCCACCAGGATGAAAGAATTACTGCAGAGCAGCAGAGGCTGAATGTACCACTGTGTCTTGCAGGGCACAGAGATACACTGCCGAATCCTGCAGGCGAAGCTCGGCGAAGGAGAAGGTGCTTTCCTTTCGATCTTTGGCAATATACAAGGCCCCCCGGGGGTCTTTGCTCTTCACCTCCCCATTGTATGCTGATATGAGGTACCGAGGAGCCCCATTAGGGAGCTGCTGGTACCAGTAGATGGTTTCTGTTGAAATAGAAGGATAGCTGCAAGAAAGGTTCAGCTCTCTGCCAACAAATCCCTGCATGGCAGAGGGCTGGTGGATCTCCGTCCTGCACCAAACGACCCCTGGAGAACAAAGAAATAAGCATCAGCAGTTTGGAGGGGAAACCACTGGATGCTGCTGGGCTGATTCTGTCAGTACAATAGTGTCATGCTTTCGAACGTCCCAGAGGATGATCCCCCAGATAGGAACGACAGACTCAGCCATCTTCTATGATATTCCTCTAGGAGGAAGAGATAATAACAGTCACAGATAAAGGTAATAATTTAAGATAGTGGCTTGGCTTGGCTTGGCTTGGCTTGGCTTGGCTTGGCTTGGCTTGGCTTGGCTTGGCTTGAATACCACCCATCTCACATAAGTGACTCTGGGCAGCTTATGATAAAATAGATAAAAGTAATAAAATACGTGACATAACATTCAAAAAATAGCAGCTGAGTTTTGTAAGTAAGAATAGCATATTATTATTATTATTATTATTATTATTATTATTATGTTGTGTATTATAAGTGCATATATGTAAGAATAGTAATAGCCTAATAATAAGCATTGTTGTAATAATAATCTGTATAAGAATTATTAATGATATGCTGTGTGTTAATATGATAAGCATTATACTGTATTTGTGTGTGTATGTAATAATAATAATAATAATAATAATAGCTGCAGCTAAGTAGCACTACCCAGCTGATCTTAGAAATCTAAGCAGTGTCAGCTCTGGCTGAACGGGAGACCCCCAGAAAATGCCACAGCAGTAGATTAGCCTGGGAAATTGGAAAAAAACAGCATCCCAGGAGACCGAGGCAAGGTCACCATTATTATTGGCAAGATCACTGTCCATGAGGTCAGCACTGTCCAGTTTCAGTGGAAAGAAAGTTTCAGGTGTTTGTTTATATCCATTTATATAGCCACTCATTGCAAATTTATGACTCTGGGGGGCTCACAAATAATTAGAACTGTCAAGTAGTGTTGCATCTGGCACCACTGGGTTTCTTTCAGTGGGAGACAACGAGATCCCCAGGAATTATTTTTGGAATTGGCCCTGGGATGCAGATCCAGCATGGAGGCAAAGATGGGACCAGTTCTCCCCCTGATTTTCTAAGGAGACTTCTGTAACCTGCACGATCGGAGCTGCATCTTCATCGCAGTTGGTGGGTTCCAGGAATAAGGGTAAAGCAACAAATCCCAAGAAGAGGACAATAAAAACATGACTGCCTTGAGATGACCAAAATATATATTTTAAAAGGCAGGATCAAAAAGTAATGATGAGGATGAGGATAACCAGAGAACATGCAGACAGCAAAGGCAATTAAAATAATGATGGGCAAATTCTACCTACCTGAAAAATGGACCATGAAGAATAAAAACAACACTAGAAGCATTGGTGAGGGTATTGAATGCCTTTCCTTCTTCCTTCCTTCCTTCCTTCCTTCCTTCCTTCTTTCCTTCCTTCTTTCCTTCTTTCCTTCTTTCTGAATAAAAGTAGAATCAGTATGAAGATAAGATTCTGCTGTTTGCTCTAAGTGAAAAACTAAAGCTCTGTGTGTGTGTGTGTGTGCGTGCGCGCCCATGCACATGCGTGCATGTGCATGTTAGGGAAGGGTGGGGGGGACTATTTTTTAAAAAATCTGAATTGAAGGTTTGTGGTTTCATGCAGAAGAGGGGAAAAAAAAACCTCTGCACCTGTTAAGGGCATGAAAAATGTCTCCTGGATGCCTGGTTGTCTGATAGTTCTTTGCTACTGTAAATTTGAGTTTTGCATTTGTGTTGCCCTCTTTTTTTTCCTCATGACCTGAGGGCAACCAGAATTTGTGATTTCCTCTATCTAACGAGGGGGAAACACCCAGCTGACTTGGACATGGACTGGAGACCAGGTGGAAATGCCAAGCCTGTAGCCTGGAGTAGCAAGTTGGTTAAAAAAAATCTTGGAAGAAAGGAATGATAAAGGATTTCTGTATCATTGCCAATAATACAACATGAATGTGTCCCTGTAAACACTGGAGTTGAGGTCAGCTTGAAGGAGACCTTTTATTTTAATCCTCACAACAATCCTGCAAGGTAGGTAAGCGGAGAGCTCATGATTGGGCCAGGGTTGTCCGGTTGGCTACAAGGATTTGAAGGTGGAACCTACTACCCACCCCAGTGTGTAATGTAGTCCTTTAACATTTGTATCAAAAAGAAGGCTAAACCTGATGATGTCTGAATTCAAAGCAGTTAATGTGATTTCCTCACTGATTTCACTGCTTTCCCTTTCAGTCATATTGAAAATTATAAAGGGGCTGCAACTTTGGAAGAAAATCCAAGAAGCTACACCTAATGCTTCAGAGAAGGGTGCCATGGAAATCCCTTTCGTGTTTCGAAATGGATGGAGAATAATTTGGGGCAATGCTTCTCCAAGGCCATTCTCCACTCGTAATGAAGGCCCCATCTTCGGCAACATGAAGAGAAGTATTTCAGAGACTTTGCTTCTTCTGACGCAATTGGTTCAGTCACTTGCGGTTCATCTGTCCTGCTCCTCAGAGGAGCTTCAAGCGAAGTCTGTTTTCCACAAACTTGGTTTGGTTTCATGGAAACTATTGGTGTTGTGCTGACATTTTGAGGGAGAGAGGGAGATGGATATAGATGCCATCTCAATTCATGATGATGTAAAAGAAGTTGCTTTTGTTCTATTTTTTCCCAAAGTAAAAAACTTTTGTGGAAATCCCCAAGGGGATGGAGATTTGTAAAAATCCTGCTTTCATTGTACAATCCTCTGTCCAGTACTCTGCTGCCAGCTTTTCATGGGAGGCCAGGCCAAGGAACAGAGCGTACAAGTTGCGTTGGAACTTTGCTTTATTGAGATGGGCTACCATAACAGAATCTTGAAAGGCTGACTTCATTTTGCTTCCCTCCCTTTCAGACTCCAGTGAATGAGAATGGAGCCAATCTGAGCTTCTTTCTCACTCTTTACCTGTTTCCTGGGCTTCATGCCTGCTTTTATCTCTAACTATTTCTGCATAGCTTCTCCAAGATTTTCTACTCTATGTGGCTCTCTACACTTGCATTCTCCCTGGCATTCATGGAACCCAGGAATTAATCTAGAGGGAACCCATGCCATGGACCTTTCTCCAGCTAGATAGTAAGCACAGTGCTTCTTGATCTGGGCCTTTTTAAGATGTGTGTACTTCAACTTCCAGATTTCCCCAGCCTGCATGCTGGCTGGGGAATTCTGGGAGTTGAAGTACACACATCTTAAAGTTGCCAAGTTGGAAAAACACTGGTATAGCACCTAGGAAGGCAACTGAGTAAAAGATGATAACTGGGGGTTGGGACAGGGAACAGTAGCAACCTGCTGCTTTCCTCTTCCTCGCAACCATAAAATAAGTTCAAATTTCCTTAAGAAATTCTTGGGAGCGCTGAGAATGAGGTAGCCAAGCAGAGTGCCCACGAGTCACTTGTCAAAATGGGCAGCTATGAAAATCAAACAAATCAAATAAATAAGTAAAAATTACTTGAGGAAATCGGATAAGGATCGTTGAGGACATAAAATAAAGTAGTGAATTATTCTTTAAAAAATGAATTCCTCCCCCTCCCCCTTGATTCAGTGATGGGAGGGAAGCTTCACTGCACAGCAAGGACACCAGGTGAAGCACTGTGTCTCCTGTAGCACAAAGATACCAGGCAGCATCCTGCAAAGTTACTCTGTTGATGAAGAAGAAGCTTTTTTTTTGGTCCCTCAATATCAATAAATAGCCATGAGGACTTTGCGTCTCAACTCTCTCCTCATATCCATATGCCAATAGATGGGGAGTTTGTTTTGGAGACTGTCGGTACCAAAATACATTTTCATTCAGCTCTAGGGAGGAATGGTTGCAAGAGAGTTTGACTTCTTTTCCAGCAGTTGCTAAAACAAAGGGATCTCGGTTACTTTTCTGAGCTGGACATTGAAGAATCTCTGGAAAAAAACAAAGAGAAGGTGTGTGTGGGGGGGGGGATTAGAGACCATCCCTTAAACATTAGAGCTCTTCCAGTTCACCTTAATCACATTTCCATCTTACATATCAAATATTATAGTCCCATCCATCTCTTCCTTCTCAGCAGAAGAAAAAAAAATACTGAATGTTCTCATATCATTTCCCTTCTGCTCAGTATTTATCCGTCTATAATAAGTTGAGAAGACGACAACCAGCAGCAGAGTGAATGGACTCCTTTACAGTACAATGGGGAACCGTTGGAAGTCTTGAAGGACCAAGTTAGGGACAGATCAACTTGGAGAAGATCTATTCCTATGGCTGCTAAGAGTTGTCATCAACTTGACAGCACATAACCAATTAATCAATCTGTAACACTTTACAATGACCCACACATATAAATGACTGCGAGGAAGTCTTTTTGGATCTGTAAAGTGATAAATATATGCTTACCTAATGAGAAGACAACCATAATGACTGAAGCTAGAGCAGCACACATGGTTCCTTCTGAAGGTTATTGACTGACTGGAACCCTCCCTTCCTTGGAAGCTTCACTGAATGAGAGAAGAAGCACAAATTATTGTCTGCTGCACCTAAATAAGCAAAGGTATGGCAGAAAGAAGAGGAGGAGGAGAATCTAAGCTTAAATCTCAAGTTCAAGATGTTGAGATTGAGAATGATCTCACTCTTCCTGATGGGTGAAGGTGGGTTAACTATTCACTAGCTGATCAGTCTCTCAGTTTCTCAGCCTGTGTATGACGGTTTCCCGAGAAAAATGTTTTCAAGCTATATGGCCTCTAAGAGTGAGCAACGTGCCCCCAGAATTTCTTTTGCACTCATCAGGCCCTCCTGCTTCCACTGCTGAAAATTAGCAGTGCCATTTCCTTCCATTCCGAAGCACTCAAAAATGTGGGAGATATCAGAAGGAGGGAGGGAGGGAGGGAGAAAAAAAATCCTCAGACATTTTTAAAAATTCAGAGGGGAAAAAGTACAGACAATTCTGGTCCCTGCCATTAGGGTCAAAAAGTCAAGATGGTCAAAAAGTCAAGAGGTTGCCACTATCATGCAATCAAAGCCCTCCCCTTTTTTACATGACACACTGGAGAGATCAAAACTTAATACATCTAGAAAGCTAACGTCTCCCCAATTTCCCCTAAAATGAGGGGGAGAGTGGAAGGAAAGCCAAAGATTACTATTCCACCCCCATACTGCTTGATTTATTAGTCTGATCTTCCTGAAATCAGTTACTATCTGTCCATGGTTATCCTTTGGCGTGCCAGTTCAAGGTTGGAACCTCCTTCTGAGTTCAGAGGTCTTTTGGAAAACTTTGCTTGTTTTTCTGGGTCTTGTTTCCATCTTCCAGGTTGCAATAGACATTTTAATACTGCTTCTTGTCTCCTCCAACAGCTCTTTAAGTTCTTCGTCCCTCCCTCCCTCCCTCCCTCCCTTCGGCTTCTCTTCTCTTCTTTTCTTGACAATTTCCACCATCTGCTATGACATCTAGCTTGCGTCCTTCTAGGTCTTTGACAGTCTTACCGGCATGCTTTGGACCATCATGCCTTGGATGACCCTTCTGGATGGCCAGGAGTATACATTCCTCTGTATTTTCCCAACATTCTTCACTCATCTCTCTCAGGAGCACCCTCACCACTACAATAAGGCAGCATAAGAGGTCATTCTTTATGTAGTGTTCACCTTCCATATAGGGATGCCATTTTATCAGTGTGTTGCGTCCAGGGGCTCTTGGCTGCAAATGTCATGATCATTTGGAAAAAAGCGCATTTCATGGGGCCTTTATTAGCCTGGCTTTTTCATGCGGAGCAGCCAGGGCAGGCTCAGAAAACCAAGCTTACACCCCCACCTAGTGGGGAGGAAGAAACAGTGGACAGTTAGAGAGAGAGATGGATATAGATGCCATCTCAATTCATGATGATGCAAAAGAGGTTGCTTTTGTTCTATTTTAATGAATAATTATTTTTAAATAATTCAAGGCGGGGAACATCCCTAACACTCCTTCCTCCTCCTATTTTCCCCACAACAACAACCCTTTGAGGGAGTTGGGCTGAAAGAGAGGGACTGGCCCAAGGTCACCCAGCCGGCTTTCCTGCCTAAGGCAGGACTAGAACTCTCAGTCTCCTGGTTTCGAGCCTAGCGCCTTCAACACTAGACCAACCTGGCTCTTGAATATGTAGATTTTCTTTACACGTCAACTGATTGTGTTAAATGCCAATATCAAGTAGGGAATGGGGGAATATATGGAGAGAAATGCAGAGAATCTCTTTTCTGGAGTTTTTGTAAAACAATATTTTATAGTGCTGTTCCTCTTCCAGTAGTTACAGAAATGACATTTGGAAAAGGGGTGAGCACAAAAGTCAATCCAGATACTTGCAGATGGAACAAGCCCATCTTGATGCCTTTTCCTGTTATTTAATGATTTTTCTAATCATCAAACCCACAAATCACAAGTGCATTTTTTCTGTTTCCTGCAGAAAGGTTTCCAGTCAGCCATAAATGTAGATGTTCTCTTTTCTTTAACCAGAGAGGTCAGTTTAGTCATGTCTGCAAATTGCATCTTCTTCACGATCCATTCCTCCGTTGTGGGTCGTGTTGAGCCTTTCCATTTCTGAGCATATAACAATCTTGCTGCAGATCCTTCAGATTTCCGGTAGCCAGAGTCCTTGACATTTTAAATCCTGAAGTCTACAGATTTGGCTTTTCAAAAAGATACAACTACAAGGACATGTTTTTGTCAAGGCAGAAAGCCCAGTGCGTAAGACTGACAGCTATAAGCTCATCTATGGAAATGGGACTAGGCTGGTCATAATGCCAAGTAAGTTTTAGCCCTTTATCCCTGATATTGTAGTCAGCGCAAGAGGGTCCTTCCTTGCTCAACACCCCCTCAACAAAAAATACTATAAAAGGTAGTGGCATCTGGAGGAGCCTCCTTGGCAGAAAATTCCAGATTCGGTTCTGGTCTCACCATTTCCAGTTGGGGAAAACAACATTGATCTGAAATGTTCTCCCCCACAAACCCACACACATGTCAACACTATTAAGCAATCAGTACTGTTGATCCATGTCTCGGTTCATACAGCCCCTTAAATCCTAAGCTGGCAAATAATCAAACGATGGTTCTGTTCCCTAAAATGCTAGATCCCCAACAGAGAGATCTTTGAAGATAGTCAACGATGAAACAGCCTTTTTCTAATGGATAGGTCTACCCAGGGTTCCCCCAGCCTTAGGTAACAATCACCATTTTCAGATATAAGCAGCTACTAAACTTCCAACGTTTTTGGAAGGCCTGAAATGTGACCAATTTGTTCATCCTGCTCTCCGTTCTTTCCTCTGCTTCTCAATGCAATCTAAAATCCCATAATTCTATCCCTCTGATCGTGGTGACAGCTGTGACTTAGTCGCTGAATGGTTAATACAGCTGAACAAACATGTCTTGAAATGCAGACATAGTTTCTGAAAAATTGCAATGGAGAAGAGGTTTATCCGAGCCTGGATACAATTGGGATGGCTTTGGTGACAAGATTCTTGTCTTGTTGCTGGTTTTTGTAATGAGTTGTGCTGTTGTGGGTATTAATCTAGGAAAGATCTTCTTTGGATCTGGAACAACACTCATTGTAAGAGCAGGTAGGAATCTGGAAGGCATTGCATATTTATTAGGGAGAGGCACATGTTTAACTCATCAAAGATGTTACCTCAATGATTTGGCCACTGAGAAGTTCTGGGGTACAGAACCTACTGAGGTTTGCTCCTTCTAGATGAAAGTGTGTTTCCAGTTTTGGCATGAGTTGAGCATTTTTGTGGGCATCTCCACTACCTTTCCTTTCAATGTTCTCCTGCTTTGGGCAGTTTTTGTCAAGAAGGGAAGCACTGTGCTTCAGGTGGTGGTATGAACAACGGTGGCGGTATGAGGTCACCTTTGGAAGTGGGACTAAACTGGATGTGACCCCAAGTAAGCTTCGGCCTTTCATTCCCTTCATCCTTCTTGTGTCCTGCCCTCTCCCATTTACCCCTTCCCAATATTTGGTCTTTGGCTTCTCCATATGCAGTGGATGAAGGCCATAAGTGCTTGGTCCAAAAAGCAACCTCCGTTCCTAAAAGTACCAGGGGGCCCTTTGGATCAAATGTTGGATGTGCAACCTTTCCGTGCTGGAGGGCCTTTTAGAAAGTCACCCTTTGCACATTATTGGGCGCACGATCAGTAAGATTCTTGAAACTCTCTAATTACGGGAATGGAAATGAAAGAGTGGGTCAAACCTCTGAAGAATCTAAAGCCCAAAGAAAGGTATTTTACAGGGATAGAAGACCACATGAAGTTTCAGATTTGCCATAGTAGCAGTGTGTGATATATTAATCCTGAGGGCTGGAGATCTAGCTTTCCAGAAGAAATTCAGGAGTGTTTTGACAAATGGCAGGACCTGTTCTTGTCAAGGCACAAAGCACTGTGTCTAACAGAGGCTACAATAAGCCCATCCTTGGAAGTGGGAGTAGGCTGGTCGTAATGCCAAGTACGTTTTGGCCCTTTATTTTTGCCATTTTGGTCAGGGCAAGAGGGTCCCTTCCTTTTTCCTCTCCCCTAGACATATTCATAGGTAGTCTCCAGTGATTAGTTTTGATAAGTGTAACACTTTTGAAAGTGTAACACTTTCTCTAGTGTGTCCCTGTAAGACTTGGTGCTAAGGCAAAAATCACCCTGCCAGTTATGGAATGATGGTTACAATTGGATCTGGGACAAAGCTGCAGGTCTTATCCTGTGAGTAAGACCTGAGATCAGCACTAAATCTCTAATGCATTCATCTGCTGACACTATATATGGTAAGAGCTTCTGCATTTTGCCACTGGGTGGGTTTTTGTCCCATTCTCCTTGCTACAGTGCTCACTGTGTGACTCAAGGCGCAGAAGTAGACAGCTGTGTCTTTCAGCTCAACAGACTCCTTGATCAAATGAAAAGACTTCGCCACCTTGTCAAGGTTTGCTGAAAAGTTCTGGCTGTGTCCTTCAGTGTCATAACTTGCCAGGAGGAGCTGAGGGCCACTGTATAGATGTTGCTTATACCAGAAAAGGTATGGTGAGGTAGTGGTTTCATATTTGCATGATAACAGGACATTCTGCCCTTCTTGCACTGTAATAGAATGGTCTGGTTGGTTGACAGAGTCTCCTTCCACCCTTCCTGCAGAAGTAAAAAAGGTGGAAGATAGTTAGTGGATTGTACTCTTAAAATGCAGAGTGAAATAGAAACAATGAGGCTTCCTAGGATTTTTATTTTGGATTTTGGAGCCAAAGAACCATGGAAGAGTGGTCTACAGAAGGAGAAGTAATTCTGACTAGCGGCATCAACAAGGATCTTTTCCATTTAACCCATCAATAATGAATACATTGCTAATGTGATGTGTATACAAACCATCAATATCCAAGAATGAGTGGGAGCCTTTAGGATATTATTTATATTTATAAAGCTTTATTTCTTTAAATCTTTATTTTTTTTATTTAGTCTTGCAATGATTATTGAGTTAAAGAGATATTTTGGCTGACAAATATTTGAGCATACTTTTGCTCTATCATTTATGC
Organism: Candoia aspera; assembly: GCF_035149785.1. Classification (NCBI taxonomy): domain Eukaryota; kingdom Metazoa; phylum Chordata; class Lepidosauria; order Squamata; family Candoiidae; genus Candoia; species Candoia aspera. Next base: position 111,022,939 of record NC_086156.1, on the reverse strand, counting down.
TCTTTTGTTTAATTTAAAAATGTCAATCTCTTAAAATTAAAGCCAGGAATATTATAAATGCTGATGGAGAGATCATGGTAGGGAGGACATCCCCAGACCTAAATTGGGTGGTTGTACAGTTCATTGTCAAGTCCCTGGTGATGTCCTGATCTCAGGGCTGATCTCTGGCTGATCTCTGAAAAGTAGGAATGGGTGAAGAAATCTACAGAAACCGTTCTGCTCCAGTTGCAAACAGGTGGGAAGTTCTGTTTGTTAAATGTATTATGGGAAGATAACACCGATTCTGCACAGCCTTTGAGAGGGACTCTGATTTGGGGTGAGTGAGCTCCAATTTAAGGTGTTCACTTCATTCCTAGCCATTTGTCCTGAAGTCAGGTGGTGGTTGTTAGGATGACGGTTCCTCTGAATGTGTGAGAGATGCTATTTCTTTATACTCAGGGGCCACCGATACTTCACACCTCTTTGGAAAGGACCAGTTTATTGAGATAATTAGGTGCACATTCCATATACAGTATATGGAAGAGCGGTCCAAGCACTTGTAACGCTGCGATGACAGATCACAATCAACTCACGGATTGGGCGGTTTCTGTTCCCTAAATATCTTCTGGAGAGCCGGTTTGGTCTAGTGTTTAAGGCAACGGGCTAGAAACCAGGAGACCGAGAGTTCTAGTCCCGCCTTAGGCATGAAGCCAGCTGGCTGACCTTGGGCCAGTCCTTCTCTCTCAGCCCTAGGAAGAAGTCAATGGCAAACCACTTCTGAAATCTTGCCAAGGAAACTGAAGGAACTAGCCCAGGCAGTTGCCAGGAGTCAACAATGACTCAAAGGCACCTACACACAGCCAAAAGTATCTTGATGTAATGTGGAAGGAAAGAGAAAATTTTGCAAATTGAACTTTCAATCTAGATTTAAGATAAATCTATAGAAGCCCTCCTTCCTTCCTTCCTTCCTTCCTTCCTTCCTTCCTTCCGTCCCTCCTTCCTTTTTTGTTTCCTGAATTTTTTTGGCATGCTTAATTAGGGGATTTCCAAAAAAAACACCTTAATCTGGAATGGGAATGACCTGCAAAGTATAGAAATCCTCCACTCATCCTTCCAATCATCCAAGCAAAAGCAGTCCTGGGCACATTCAGACTGCGATGTGTGTTTCCACACCTGCCTTTCCTTCCTGACTCTGGTGGCAGCTTTACTGCAAATGGGTTCTTGCAAAGGAGAGTCTCTAGGATGTGACACAGTGTCTTCCAGAGCACAGAAGTACAGTGCCTCATCCTCCAGGGTGACTCTGGGGAAGCCGAGGGTGCTAGTCTTTCGGTCAGCAGCAACAACTACAGAAACCCCCTTGACTTCTCTGCTTTCCGACTCTCCCTTGTATGCATTTGCAATGAGAAGGGGGGGCTGGGCAGGGAACTGTCGATACCAAACGATATTGTCACTGGTTTTAATATCAGGGTGAGAGCAAGCAAGAGCCTGTCTGCTTCCACTGAATGCTTCTAGGAGGGATTCTTGGGCAATATTGTCAGCCTGGCAGGGAAGGGTTCCTGTAGAATCAAACACAGACAAAGAACAGGAAGTCAACATCTGTGGTCCCTGATGGAAGTGCTGGACATTCATGGATCAAAGGTATCACTTTAGATAAGAGGCACTAAGCAGTGGAACTGTCTCCCTGAAAGAGTGGTGGGTTCCCTCTCACAGGAGGCTTCAAATCGGAGCTGATGGGCTCTGGGCAGAGGTGGCTTAGTGGATTCCTGTGCTGCGCAAGGGGCTTGACTAGAGGACCTCTGTGGTGACTTCCTAATGCATCTCTTCTACGATTCTAGCTCTTCAAAGTGAAGGACTTTTGCCCTCCAACTCTCTCTGCCCTCTCTCTCCTCTGGAATGATTTAAGAGGAACTATCATGGAACATCTAGAAAGGGCATTTTGTAAAGGGAACTATAGACTTTTTCTACCACTCTGCTTACACTGGTTGAATAGTTTCCATCACTGAGCTGAAATTGTTGATCATTGCCCAGGTATCTTTGAAGTTGATTGTAATGGAAAATAAGGAGAATCCTCCATACAGTTCTCTGGGGTATTTTACATATCTTCAAAGAGATTTGTGAGAGTCAAGGTGGTATATAGATTAAGTTTCTGGACTAAGGGTTGGGGTGGCCATGCTAAAGGCTCCTGGAAACCCATGGGGTGATTATGGGTTGCTCTCTCTTTCTCAGACAGCACTGGTTTTGAGAGTGCAAAAAGAAGAGAGATTCTCTGTAAGCCACCCTGAGTTCTTGGAAGGAAGGCAAAGTGCAAGAAATAAAAATGAATGCTAAATATAAGACCTTAACCTGAGCCAAGGAAGAGAGTCTTGGAGTGGTGAGAAAAGACAGAACTTGGAAAGAAAAGTGGGCATAGGTCCAAGGAAGGGTAGAAAGTGATTTCCAAATTATTACTTACTTGACATGAGAGCCAATAATATTAGCGACAAGGATGCCGAATTCATGGTGAGGAACTGGTACATCTCGTCGATCCAGTTTATTCAAAGCACAGGGTGTCTTGTCTGAAAAATGAGCCTTGAAAGTATCTGGCTTCCCTTCTTCTGACTGCCTTCTCACTGTTGTGGTTTTCTGTGTGTTTCAGCAGAGTCCCATGACTGTTTCATTTGCTGTGAATTACACCAATCCAGATCCCCTCACTGGCAGGCGGGTCTACATTTAAAAGGCAAGGTGGGTTGTTATGAAATGCAAGATCCAGCCTGTCATGAAAGATGGCAGGTCTTCTCATGGCTTGGAAGAGGGGCATCAACAATTTGTCTGCCACAGGATAACGGAAATCCCACATAATGTAGTGGTTAAGGCTCTGGGGCAGTGTTTCTCAACCTCAGCAACTTTAAGATGGGTGGACTTCAACTGCCAGAATTCCCCAACCAGTCATGGGAATTCTGGGGAATTCTGGGGATTTACATCCACCCATCTGAAAGTTGCTGAGGTAGAGAAACACTGCTCTAGACTAAGACTAGGGAGATCCATGTTCAAGTCTACTGTCAGCCATGAAACATCACTGGATGAGAGTGACGTCCATGGGGGTGTCAAAGAAGGCAAGATAGCTACGGTCGCATCTTGTCCTTTTCGACCACCCTTACAGACACCATTGCTTTGGACCAGTTGCTCTCTCTCAGCGGGATCGTTGTTGTGAAAGGAAAGCAAAGGGAGACCTCCACGTAAGCTAGAATGAGCTCCTAGAGAAACGGCGGGAGAGAAACTTAACTGTGACAATCACTGTTGACACCTTTTAGCATAGCTATGGTGAGCCTGGCACCCTCTAGGTTTGTCAGGATCCCAATGCCCGGAATTCCCAGCCAGTGAAGAACAATTGCACTGCTTTATTTTTATACACTGAATGGCACAGAAATCATATTAATATCACTCCCTCCCAATAATTGTCTTCTGGTGTTTTTTTTTAATCACAGATTATTATTTTATTTTAAAAAATACACGCTGCAAGATTTGAAGTAGTGGTAGTAGCAATTGTTATTGTTGTTGCTTATTATTATTATTTGCATGCAGTCTTATAGATACTTAGTGGATTTGGTACTTTTAACTGTCACATCCTTCCCAAGGATCTAGAAGAGGGTTAATTACATAGGTGCTTTACCAAATCATGGGCTTTTGTAATTGGTGAGTTGAAATCCTGCCCATTCTTATTGTGACCAAGTGCTTTTCCACATCCTTTGCACCAAGTGTACCAGCCACTTCTGGTACCACTACCGCTTTCTTCCTCCACATTCACTTGCTTCCTAACTGAAGGCCTTTATATTTCCTTTTTTTTTTCCTGCTTCTTTCCCACTGGCCCTTCTGCCTCCAGCTACTTCAGTGTCAACTATCTATATTTGTTCCTTTGGAGCTACAATCATTCTGGTGATTCCAGGTAAAAAGTTAATCAGGTTTTTTGCTTGAAAGCCCAATAGGATGTTAACTTTCTCGTTAACAGCTCTTTCTTCGTCCCTCCATTCCTCCCTCCCTCCCTCCCTTTGGCTTCTCTTCTCTTCTTTTCTTGACAATTTCCACCATCTGCTATGACATCTAGCTTGCTTTCTTCTAGGTCTTTGACAGTCTTACCGGCATGCTTTGGACCATCATGCCTTGGATGACCCTTCTGGATGGCCAGGAGTATACATTCCTCTGTATTTTCCCAACATTCTTCACTCATCTCTCTCAGGAACACCCTCACCACTACAATAAGGCAGCATAAGAGGTCATTCTTTATGTAGTGTTCACCTTCCATATAGAGATGCCATTTTATTAGTGTTTTGCCTCCAGGGGCTCTTGGCTGCAAATATCATGATCATTTGGAAAAAAAGCGTATTTCATGGGGCCTTTATTAGCCTGGCTTTTTAATGCGGAGCAGCCAGGGCAAGCTTAGAAAACCAGGCTTACACCCCCACCTAGTGGGGAGGAAGAAACAGTGGACAGTTACATTTTGCCTTTTAAATCCGTTTCTCTGCACACTGCAAGGGCCTCTCTGCATTTTATTATTTATTTATTTAGTTGTGTATGGCCTCTCATCTCACCATAGCAACTCTGGGTGCTGAGAATAAAAACACTATAGAATGAACCAAAAACTCAGAGAACAACCAACATACAACACTTATCACAACCATCGGGGTTAGAAGATCTAATGAGCTGAAAACGCTCCACAGGCTCCAAGTTTCTGCTTGACCATTCATCAGAATGGGCCCTTCTCCCCTTCCTGAAGGCAGGAAGAGTGGAGCCTGTCCTCTCATTCACAAATGTTTTCCAGCTTTGATGTGGAACTGCCATTTTCCAACCTGAGCCAAAGTTCTTTAGAAGAACTTTGAGAAGCTAGTTGCTCTCCTAGCTCTGATTGGCTACAATATCTGGCATGCCCCACCCTTCCAGCAGCTGGTTGCTGCCCTAGGCAGCCATTTTGTCCTGGGCTACCAGGCTCCTACTTATTTTTATTTATTTATATTTCGAATTTCATCACTGCCGATCTCACTCAAAGAGCAACTCTGGGTGGTTCACAAGAAAACTAAAAATGAATACTGATTAAAATACAATAAAAATAGTACTTCTTAAATAAAAATATAAATGTAAAATGTAAAATCCAAGATGGAGGTATTAAAAGTCCTTTATTTAAATTCATGAATTCACAGGGGTCTCTTTAAGGCGCTACGTACCACCACCATCATTCATCATTATCATCATCATCATCATTTCATCATCACCATTATCATCATCATCATCATCATCATCATCATCATCATCATCATCTTATGATCGATCCAAAACAGCCCCTTAAGTCAATCAACTATCCTCAATTTGTAGAAGCTCACACCTCCCAGTGGACACCTTTTGACAGCCTGGATGAAACAGGAAGCGGGTGAAGAGGGGAAAATAAACCTAGAAAGACTCTGCGTTAGTGTCAAAGGAGGTAATGTGGAAAGAGGTTTGAGGGCATCCCTGTGTGCCAACCACTGGGATAGCACAGGGACTACTGAAGAAGAACCAGTCATAAAAGTTGGGCATTGGTAGTGCAATCTACACCGGAGCCAGACACGGAGGCTTGTCTTCCCTGCATAGATGGGAAGGACAAGAAGCAAGGGCGTAGACGTTCCCCCTTGAAAAATGGGCATTCGGCATTTTCCACCCCTTCCCCAAATCAGAAACATTCTAGAAAGGACTCACTTTCCCTACTTCTAGTCTGCAACCTTAACCACTAGGCCGGTGTTTCTCAACCTGGGCAACTTTTAAGACGTGTGGACTTCAACTCCCAGAATTCCCCAGCCAGCATGCTGGGAGCTGAAGTCCATACATCTTAAAGTTGCCAAGTTTGAAAAACACCGTGCTATACTTTCTAATAGGTCCATGGGATGGGTTCCCTCTAGATTAATTCCTGGGTTCCACAAATGCCAGGGAAAATACAGGTGTAAAGAGCCACAGAAGTAGTCCTGGAGGAGCTATGCAGAAACAGTTACAGGAATAAAAGCAGGAACTAAGCCCGGGAAACAAAGAGTGAGAAAGACGCTCAGATGGGCTTCATCCTAATTCAGTGCTAATTCATGCTGGCTGGGGAATTCTGGGAGTTGATGTCCTCACATATTAAAGTTGCTAAGTGTGAAAAACACTGCACTAGACCAAACTGGCTCTCATCCTACCTACACAAATCTCTCCATATCCCTCCTGTCACCCTCTCGCTTCAGTTTCATCCAAAATAATTTCATCGCTTTTATTCTTGCTTCCATCCACTTGCTGCAGGCTCCTTGCTTAGCCTGTTTCACCCACTTCCAAAACAATATTCTGCTTCCATCCAAACAGCTCTGCCTCTCTTAATCTTAGCTGTCCTTTGCTCTCGCTGACTACACTCCTTGCATCCTGTACACGTTATGTACACATGGTGCAATATCTTCCTCCTCATTTTTCTCAGCAATCATAAACAAACAGTTTCTCTTGACTTCAAGACAGCATTTGACAGAATCGCCCCTGACATGATGACTAGCAAGCTAGTTAACCGTGGATTAGAGGGCGCCCAGGTGGACTCATAGTCGGCTTGAAAATTGTACATCTTCTTCATCAAGTTGGAGAGAGGCCTCCTGCCCCTGAGGCTTGGTCCTGTCCCCTCTTTATTGTGTAGATGAAAGGGTTGGAGGCAGTGCGGGTGAAGTTTGCAAGTAAGACAAGATTAGGTGGGATAGCTAACACCCTAGAAGACAGAAATAAATTCAAAATTATTGCAACAGGTTGGAGACAGATTCTTCACCTAGGAAACAAAGATCAGATGTGTCCTAACTTAGAGCAAAGAACTACACTGAGATGGTGTCTTGGTCTCTAGTGTTTATTGAACTGCTCTAGTAGAAAGAAAATCCTGCCAAACTGAAAGAGTGTGGGAAACCCAGATAGATAAACCCAAAACTCTGCTCTGAGTCTCTTTGAAGGAAAGTTCAAAGCCTCTAAACTACGCATGTGCTTTCCCCCTGGATAGGGACCCCTCCTGCTCACCGACAGTACTCATAGCGAGATGCATGGTATGGGACAAAGGATTGCAAAAAAGATGATGGGATGATCCTTGGTTGCAACTTGGATGCAAGCCATCAGTGTGATGTGGCTGATGTGTGAGGAAAGGAAATAGAGTTTTAGGCTGCAGCAATAGAAGTATAATTTTCAACCCCCCTCTCCCCAAGCAATTGTTCCACTTTATTCTGCTGCGATTGGTCTCTGAAGAAGCTCAGTGCCAGTGCGCTTAGCATTTTGGGGTTGGACAACTTCCAAGGTCTCTTCCAACCCTTTCATTCTCTGATTCTCTGATTCTCCGATTCTCTGATTGACATTTTTCTTCCAAAAGATAACCCTTTTCAGTTCTTTACTCCAACAAACATTTTTTTCACACTTTCCATTAGCAGAACTCCACACATTCTGTCCTCATTCTGTATCACCACATCCTCTTGCCTCATGACCGCTCCCCATTCATTTTTTGGGAAGTTTCATCTAGCTTCCAAAACAGCATCCTTACTTTCTCTTCCTGCTGCAGACATTCTATTTTCACTGTAGTTACTTTCCCCGATTTTTCTTTTCTACCTTGTCCCACATTCAGAATATCACTCCAGGAACCGTCTCTCAGTCCTTCAATATCAACTCAGTCATGCTTTAGATTTATATTCATCCCTCTGCTATGTCTACATGGGAATCAACTTTTGCTCAAACCACATACTTGAAACATAGATCCTTTTTCTAAGCAGATCCTCACCATTCTCATTCCATCTTGGATCTCTAAATGGCTTCCTCTCTTCTCCCCACCCATCACTTCATTTCTCCTAACACAATGTTTTTTTCCCCACACTGCATTCATTCCAAATATTACAGAATCTTTTCCAAATCCATCCCAATTTCTAGCCTTGGAAAAGATATTCAAACGCTGTGATGTGTGTATACCTGCATGGAGAAAAATTATCCATGTGGTCACTAAGAGTCAACAGTGACTTGATGGCATGTAATCATCATCATCATCATCATCATCATCATCATCATCATCATCATCATCCTGAATTCTTCCCTGATTGCCATTCACTGGAGAGAAATCTATAAATATCACCAGCCTGTGGATTCCTACTTTCATAATAATCCATAATAAAAAATTCTACTAAACTTTCTCACCTCTGCTTAGTTGGAGCCCATGATTAAAAAAAAAAAAAACTTATTTAGGAAGGGGGAATAAAGAAACTGACAGATATAGTGGAGAAATTGAGATCAATGTGCTAGTCCTGCAGCAGAAACTATGATTAATATTAGTTTTATCATATATTGATTTATACAATTTATTTCTTTATGATACATCTATAATTAATATAAATGATTTATATTTATAGAACATTGTAGTATATATTATATATGTATTCATATTATTAATTATATTAATATTGATAGTGATGAATATAAGTTTAACTCCATGTCAAGAGTAGGGTTAAAGAGTCCAGGCTAATCCAGCAGCTTTCACCCTGCAGATGTTTGGGTGGGTCATCACAGCTTACGTCCTGGCCAAATAACTGAATATTCTTCCTTCTGCACCCTCCATTTGCTAGTTTTTGACTGGTTTCTCTCCAGGTGCATCTCACTGGGTATGTGAAGGCACAGAGGTAAAGAGAAGAATCACTCAGCTGGCTGGTGGGTTTCTCTAGGCTGAAGTTCCCTTCTCTCTTGTTTTCCTTGACTATGTGAGAAGCTTGAAAACCTTGGTTGTGGTCCTCATCTTCTGACAAAAAGAATTTGGGCGGTTGGCCAGGAGGCTGAATGTACCAAAAGGGAGAGTTTGTGACAGACCAGTCAGCTTGATAGGAACACTGGATAAAGACAGGGTTCCCTTCAGCGACAGTCATGGTCCCCCTTGTTTGTTCTATGGAGTCTTCTGCACTCTGTCCTGTGGAGAACAGTTGAAGTTAGATGGACAGTTGGCCAAGCAGAGGAAGAGACAGGCAAAGTGTAAGCTGTCCCTCAAGTTCTTATTGCCTTTGATTTGAACAACTCCCTTTCTCCTCCCTCACATCCCTCTACCTTTCAGACTTGGTTCTTGTTTAATTGAAAACTGCATTAATTGTACTTTTTTTTAACCTTCTGGGGAAACCCTTTTTTTTTTTTTTTTGCTGTTTTGGTTTTCCATCCCGATCATATCCTCGCAGTAATCCTAAACTAGGACTTTATACCGAAATATGAGAAAGACCCAAAGAAACAAAATGGCAAGGCTTATATGCTTTTCATTATGCAAAGGTGGATTTTTTAAAAGTAGCTTCTTCAGATTCTCCTGAGTAAGAAAAGCTGGCATCTGCCCCAAATTTTCCCCTTCTGGGCTGCTATCAAAGATTCCTCACCCTTAATTCTATGGCAGATGCTCCTCCTAAAGGAATGTTATTGCATTTCACTAAAATAACCCCTTCTTCAAAATGTTCTATTACAGTTGTTTCAAAGGATCTTTAGGAATCTAGAACATGCAATGCAAGAATTAATCCTAATTCTTAAGAATCACTTACTTAAGGCAGTAATGATCAACATGATCCACACCCAAAAGATGGACATTTGACTGAATTAAGGGTTGTAGACAGACCACCAACATCTCAGATATTTACAGGACCAGTCATATTCTTATGAGCTTCCAGGCTTGGCTCTGCATACTTAGTAGGACAAGATAAGCTAAAACAGAACTTTGGGCAAAGCAAATACTTCCTCCTCCTCCTCCTTTTCTGCGAAAAGGAACTTATAACATCAAAATATTGCAAGCCACAGGATGTGGTTTGTGAAGATGCTAAAAAGCATTATAGGAAACTCAGCATTTTGACATACAATAAGTCATTGAAGGAGGAGTGCTGTCTAAGATTGCCACCTTGTGCCTAAATGTGGGGTTAAATGTCAGCGTTCAAAAGCAAGCTAGGGTTGAAAAGTTCAACCAGTTGCAGAAGAACAACTCCCAGTGCTGAGATGATAGAGGGTGGTAAGTAGGTAGGTAGGTAGGCAGGCAGATGAGAGAGAGAGGAAGACAAAGATGGACAGACGGACAAATAGATACTGTAGATAACCTAGGACAATAAATGAGTGATCACTGAGCAACAGCAGACTGCTTTAAAAATAAGTTGAAATCTTTTGGGCATTGCCTTTTGCCATCACCAACCAGAACAGCTATGCAAATGTGGGAAGGCTTTTATAGCCCAACATGAACAGGAGACACCAGATTTAGAAGAAGCTAAACTAATGGGAAAGCAAGTTATATCACGAAAATAGGAGAGGAAATGTGTCAGGTTTTAATATTAATTTTGTGTATCCCAGTCCTGTGTTGGAGTTTGTTTTTGTTGTTTATTCGTTTAGTCGCTTCCGACTCTTCGTGACATCATGGACCAGCCCACGCCAGAGCTTCCTGTCAGTCGTCAACACCCCCAGCTCCCCCAGGGACGAGTCCGTCACCTCTAGAATATCCTCCATCCACCTTGCCCTTGGTTGGCCCCTCTTCCTTTTGCCCTCCACTCTCCCTAGCATCAGCACCTTCTCCAGGGTGTCCTGTCTTCTCATGATGTGGCCAATGTATTTCAGTTTTGCCTTTAATATCATTCCCACAGTCTGGCTTTATTTCCTGGAGGATGGACTGGTTTGATCTTCTTGCAGTCCAAGGCACTCTCAGAATTTTCCTCCAACACCACAGTTCAAAAGCATTGATCTTCCTTCTCTCAGCCTTCCTGACGGTCCAGCTCTCGCAGCCATATGTTACTACGGGGAACACCATTGCTTTAACTATGCGGACCTTTGTTGTCAGTGTGATGTCTCTGTTCTTAACTATTTTATCGAGATTTGTTATCGCTCTTCTCCCAAGGATTAAGCGTCTTCTAATTTCCTGACTGCAGTCAGCATCTGCGGTAATCTTCGCACCTAGAAATACAAAGTCTTTCACTGATTCTACATTTTCTCCCTCTATTTGCCAGTTATCAATCAAGCTGGTTGCCATAATCTTGGTTTTTTTGAGGTTTAGCTGCAAGCCAGCTTTTGCACTTTCTTCTTTCACCTTCATCATAAGGCTCCTCAGTTCCTCTTCACTTTCAGCCATCAAAGTGGTATCATCTGCATATCTGAGATTGTTAATGTTTCTTCCAGCGATTTTAACTCCAGCCTTGGATTCCTCAAGCCCAGCATGTCGCATGATGTGTTCTGCATACAAGTTGAATAGGTAGGGTGAGAGTATACAGCCCTGCCATACTCCTTTCCCAATCTTAAACCAGTCCGTTGTTCCGTGGTCTGTTCTTACTGTTGCTACTTGGTTGTTATACAGATTCTTCAGGAGGCAGACAAGATGACTTGGTATCCCCATACCACTAAGAATTTGCCACAATTTGTTATGGTCCACACAGTCAAAGGCTTTAGAATAGTCAATAAAACAGAAATAGATGTTTTTCTGAAACTCTCTGGCTTTTTCCATTATCCAGCGGATATTGGCAATTTGGTCCCTAGTTCCTCTGCCTTTTCTAAACCCAGCTTGTACATCTGGCAATTCTCGCTCCATGAATTGCTGAAGTCTACCTTGCAGGATCTTGAGCATTACCTTACTGGCATGTGAAATGAGTGCCACTGTTCGATAGTTTGAACATTCTTTAGTGTTTCCCTTTTTTGGTATGGGGATATAAGTTGATTTTTTCCAGTCTGATGGCCATTCCTGTGTTTTCCAAATTTGCTGGCATATAGCATGCATTACCTTGACAGCATCATCTCGCAAGATTTTGAACAGTTCAGCTGGGATGCCGTCATCTCCTGCCGCCTTGTTATTAGCAATGCTTCTTAAGGCCCATTCAACCTCACTCTTCAGGATGTCTGGCTCTAGCTCACTGACCACAACGTCAAAGCTATCCCCAGTATTGTTATCCTTCCTATACAGGTCTTCCGTATATTCTTGCCACCTTTTCTTGATCTCTTCTTCTTCTGTTAGGTCCTTGCCATCTTTGTTTTTGATCATACCCATTTTGGCCTGGAATTTACCTGCCATGTTTCTAATTTTCTGGAAGAGGTCTCTTGTCCTTCCTATTCTATTGTCTTCTTCCACTTCCATGCATTGCTTGTTCAAAAATAATTCCTTATCACTTCTGGCTAACCTCTGGAATTTTGCATTTAATTGGGCATATCTCCCCCTATCACTGTTGCCTTTTGCTTTCCTTCTTTCTTGGGCTACTTCTAGTGTCTCAGCAGACAGCCATTTTGCCTTCTTGGTCTTCTCTTTCTTTGGGATGTATTTTGTTGCCGCCTCCTGAACAATGCTGCGAACTTCTTCCATAGTTCTTCCGGGACCCAAGTCCAGTCCCTTAAATCTGTTCTTCACCTCCACTGCATATTCCTTAGGAATATTAGTGAGCTCATATCTAGCTGATCTGTGGGTCTTCCCTAATCTCTTTAGTCTGATCCTAAATTGTGCAAGAAGAAGTTCGTGATCGGAACTACAGTCAGCTCCAGGTCTTGTTTTTACCGACTGTATAGATGTCCACCACCTTTGGCTGCAAAGGATGTAGTCAATCTGATTTCAGTGTTGTCCATCTGGTGAAGTCCATGTATAAAGCAGTCTCTTAGGTTGTTGGAAGAGAGTGTTTGTTATGCAGAGTGAGTTGTCTTGGCAGAATTCTATCAGCCTATGTCCTGCTTCGTTTTGTTCTCCCAGGCCATACTTACCTGTAATTCCAGGTGTCATTTGACTGCCCACCTTAGCATTCCAGTCTCCCGTGATGAAAATAACATCCCTTTTAGGCGTGTTGTCCAGTAGGTGCTGCAGATCCTCATAGAACTGCTCTACTTCAGCTTCTTCAGCATCTGTGGTTGGGGCATATATTTGGATCACTGTGATGTTAGATGGCTTGCCCTGAATTCGAATTGAGATTGTTCTATCGTTTTTTGGATTGTATCCAAGCACTGCTTTAGCCACTTTACTATTAATTATGAAGGCTACTCCATTTCTTCTGTGGTCCTCTTGTCCACAGAAGTAGATCTGGTGGTCATTTGATGTGAAGTGGCCCATTCCAGTCCATTCCAGTTCACTGACACCCAAAATGTCTATCTTTAATCTTGACATCTCACCAATAACCACATCCAATTTGCCCTGGCTCATAGATCTTACATTCCAGGTTCCAATGGTGTGTTGATCCTTAGAACATCGGATTCGCCGTTCACCACCAGCACCGTCGGCCGCTAGCCGTCCTTTCAGCTTTGAGCTAGCTGCGTCATCACGTCTGGGGATAGTTGAACTCATCCTCTGTTCCTCCCCAGTAGCATTTTGACCATCTTCTGACCTGGGGGTCTCATCTTCCAATGGTATACCGACATATCTCTGGTTGTACTGATCCATTTAGTTTTCATGGCAAGAATACTGGGGTGCGTTGCCATTACCTTCCCCAGGGATTGCTAATAATAATAATAATAATACCCTATTAAACCTTTATGCCTCCCAACTCTCAAAGACTGTGGGGAACTCAATCATCAAGCTAAAATGAGTCCTACTATACCTGATTTCAAGGAACCTAAACAACTGAAGATACGCCCAGCCAAAACATATAGTCTAACTCTGTGAGGAGATAAATGATTTATTTAAAAGGGAAATGGTGATGATGATAAGCACAGAGCACAGCCACATTTTTCCAGATGAAGAATGGGGGTACTATCCCCCCAAAATCTTTGGAGGACTTCAAAGCTGCTATAGTCCCCTTCACAGCTTCCCTGCCAACTCTGCTGTAGGAGAGTCTTACGGGCTATACAGCTTTTTCTTTCACAAAGAAATTGGCTTCCAACATGCAGATCTGGTGGTAAAAGGAGGACAAACCACAGGATACGGGTCACAAAGCATATGTGCTACAGAAGATAACATGTTGTCTCAAGTTTGCCACCATGTGTTTTAAGAAAGCAGCTGGGTTGAAGGAAGGATCCCAACATTAAAGGTGACTCCTGAAAGAAAACAGATGGTATTGGGCAGCTGAAAGGACAGGGAACTGGGATGATAGACAGGAGAGAGAGAGAGAGAGAGAGAGAGAGAGAGAGAGAGAGAGAGAGAGAGAGAGAGAGAGAAAGTAAGTAATAATGTTCATTTGGTCAATGACCAGCAACATAAAATTAATAAAAATAGCAAATAAAATCGAAATAAATCAAATGAGTACAATTGTATCTAGGTAAAGGTAAAGGTTTCCCTTGACATTAAGTCCAGTTGTGTCTGACTCTAGGGGGCGGCGCTCATCTCCGTTTCAAAGCCGAAGAGCCGGCGTTTGTCCAAAGACACTTCCGTGGTCGTGTGGCCGGCATGACTACACAGAACGCCATTACCTGCCCGCTGAAGCGGTACCTATTAATCTACTCACATTTGCATGTTTTCGAACTGCTAGGTTGGCAGGAGCTGGGACTAGCAATGGGAGCTCACCCCGTCACGCGGATTAGAACCGCCGACCTTCCGATCAGCAAGCTCAGCAGCTCAGCAGTTTAACCCGCAGCACCACCACGTCCCTTGGTACAATTGATAGGCAACTGTAAATTAAAACTATTATAATATACTCTATAGATCCCTATTACAATAATGACATATTTATTTACCTAAACATTAATAGATCCAAAATATTAATACTATATTGTAATACTATACTGTAAAATGTATCCTCAAAAATGTATTAAAAGATAAACAAACAAAATATTGATAAAAATTCAAAAAAAAAAAAGTAAACAAAAATCCCCACCTCTTTAACCGTTTTTGCCTTATCATTGCAGCAGCACAAAATTTAGCTATGGCACGTGTAATGGCTGGTTTTGAGTCCTGAAGCAGATGGTTCTCATAAAAACTGTCTGGTCTCCCTGGAAATCTTTCTGTTAGGGGGTGAATATATACCGATCTGATATCCCTGTAATATTTGCAGCGTAATAAAATATGAGAGATGTTTTCAACCTCCTTATTGACACATGTACAAATTCTCTTTGCTAAAGGGGGTTTATTACACCTGCCTTGTAGGAGCACTGATGGAAGGATATTAAACCTAGCTCTAAAAAGTGCTGTTCTAATCTTAGGAAAGGTTAGGTCTTTCAAATAACTTGCTTGTTCCCATGTTATCCGAACCTTATCTGATTTTTACTGTGCAGAGGTAACCTATTAACTTCTAACTGGAATTCCATACCTCTTTTTCTATCGGTAAGCAATTGCTTGGCTTGATCGTGGCCTAAAGGTTTTAAGAATAATGAGGAAAGCCCATATAAAGCCAGCTTATGCTCTATCGCCTGTTTCCAGGGAGAGGAAAATCAATTATCAGTCAGGACTAGAAGGGTCAAACCAACTGGGAAGAACTGAATTTTCAGCCAAAAATTTAACATCATCTTCCAGGCTCTAGCCTGAATTTGAGGCATTCAGGTTTCTAGTCTCAGCTGGGCATTTGATGTTCCACTAGATGCAGGGGAGGGAGAGAGAGAGAGAGATGAAATGTGAAATGTGAGTTGGGAAGTGTCATTTTAGAGTCTGAAAGGGTTAATACGGCAAGCTGAATTCCAATGTTCAAAGTGCTTCCTGCTGGACAACTCACAATACTACCACCTAAATGACATGAAAGCAATCTTTCTTTCTTTCTTTCTTTCTTTCTTTCTTTCTTTCTTTCTTTCTTTCTTTCTTTTCCTCTTCTTAATGTACGAGGGGCAAGATGGCATTTTTTTGAAATCCAGAAGGACCAAATGAGAAACATCTTCTCGCAATCGCCCAAGCCCTTTGAAAGCATACTGCCCCCCAAAAATAGCAATATGGCTTTGCTTCCACATTTGGAGAGGAATTGAGAGGAAACAGCTTGTCTACTGTTCACATGGCTTAACAGACCTAGAAAAGAGACACATCCCTGTTTTGTTTTGTTTCTTAAAGGGAAAAAACAAATTCTCACCCGACCCATGCTGTTGATGTCATGATTTGACTTCTCTGTCTTAGGGACTAAGATTGCTAATTGAAAATAAAGATGATAAAGGTGGCCTGTAGCCATAAAAGGGGTGTCTGTATTGCTTTAAAAACAAAGGGCAGTAAGGACCAAAATGCTACTAACTTAAAGGAATGGGATATTCTGAACAGACAGGAAAAGCTATGGAAGTAACATATAGAGTTAAGAATCCCAAGAAGTTCTGAAGAAGATGGAGAGACTACTCAGAAGAATCATTTGTCACTAAGTAGTTAAATAGCAACTGACTTGCTGGTACTTCTCTGATGGGAAGAGATCTATGAAAGAGAAACTATCTTCATTCCTGCCAATTAGGGAATTGTCTGAATGTCACCATGGATGTTATTAAATCTTGTTTCATGGTTTTCATTGCCAGAAGGGTAAAGGATGAATGTTAGCTGAAATAAAATCTGGCTATTTTTCAACATTCACTTTAAAGAACAAAGAATCTTACTCATGTTTCAACATATATGAAGCTTCTTCTAACTCCCCATCCCCTTTGCTGCACTTCTTGGAATGACCGTCTGACCATGCAATATATTTTCCATATCAAAATCCCTCTGGCATTCAGATGTTCATCTGGTATTATCCTTTCAAGATGAGAATATTTGCAATTACAGTGGCAGGTGGGAAGATAGCACCTGCTATTCATTTTATATTACCTAGTGTGGCTTAACATCCCATCATTCCAACGTAGATGTGTGGAGAACCTCAGGACAAGTTAAATGAAACAGAAGTCATGAATCCAAAAACTGGGGAGTCTCTGGATGACTATGGGGCTAAATGCTTCCAAAGGGTTAGATAACATTTGTTATTATCCCAGCCCAGATAACCAATCTACTTGGTATCAGTAGTTGAGGGACTTCTAGTCCAAGATATCATGAAGGGTTAATATGATCTTCTACAGCTCACTTTCTTTGCAAAGTTGATCTGGATGCAAGTCCACTACATTCAGGGACCATAATCCCAAAGGAACCATTGGGACTTTCATTTCTGAGCTCATTTCATTGTTTTTTCTCCCTTTTTGTATGTTTTTGATTGGCTTCTCATCTCCTTTGTCTCACTGTGTCTCTGAAGGCACAGAAGTAGACTGCAGAGTCCTTCAGCTGACTGGCAGGTATCTGCAAATTGAAAGTCCCTTCTTTCTTGTTTTCATGGGAAATGTGAGTAGCGACGAAGCCTTTGAAAGACTCCTCATTCTCTTTCAAAAGAAGCTTCAGAGGCTGACCGGGAAGCTGAATGTACCAGTATGTGAAAAATGTGGCAACATTCCCTGCTTCATAGGAACAGTTGAGAGTGATAGGTTGACCTTCTGTGGGAATCACAGAGCCAGATGTTTGCTTCACCAAATCTCCAGCACTGTGTCCTGTGGAGAAGACTTGAGGTTAGATATAAGAGCAGCAAACTTTCCTCCCCCACCCCTCAGATCTTTTTATTATTCACACTAACAAACTACAATATTCTCCTCTTTCTCCCCATTCTCACATCCATCACCATATAGATTTCATTCTTGTTCTTTAAAACAAAACAAAAAAACATTTTTTTTTTAACTTTCAGAGAAATATATTTCTTTCTTTCTCTTTTTTTTCTTTCATCCTACTCTGTCCCCTCCCAAAACACACAGAGAGAGAGAAAGAGAGAGAGAGAGAGAGATCATTTAAACAAATATAAGACAGATGCCAAAGTTTGTGTGATCTTTGGATGATCATTACTTCTTGACCTTCAGGTGGAAGAAAGATGGCATCAGCCAAACCTCCACCTTCAGGGCTGCAATGAAATATTCTAGAGTCTTCTCCTCTATTGCCCCCGGTCACCCTAAAGGCATATTTGGTCAGTTCACTTATTACACTGCTTTTAATCCAAATATTGATTCATTAAATGACATTTTGTCAAGAGATGGGGTTCCTTCCCCCCCTCCCCTTCCTGATATTCTACAATCCTAGAATAGGATTCAGTGGCAGTTAGTGCTTCAAAATGCCCCACTTTTTTCTGATAGGTCCTAAATACCACAAACATGTCAGGAAAGAGTCTAAATGAAGGCCAAGGAGTTAGCCCTTCAACTGCATGACTGTTAAATCCTATAGGTAAAAGAAGAGAATCAGGATGAAATATCCGACAGAGATGGACTTCTGGAATCCACTCTGGTTTACCCCTGGACCCCCAAATTTTCCATCAGAAAATCAGACAAATTAAAATTCACAGGAGTTTGGTTTTGCTTGTTTCTTTTCCTGATCTAGAATTGAAAGCAGCTGGAAGTCTCTCAATCCACAAACTCACTAATTCTCCTAAAACTAATATGACTAATTATGAATATTGCTCATTAATAATAGTTCAGCAAGGTATGTTTCAGGGATGAGTTTCTTAGGGAGCCGAAATCCTCAATCACCTGCCAGAAATCCCTCAGAGGGATCCAATGGCTCCACTTTCAGTTATGCTTGATTTAATGGATGCACAGGAAGCTGGAACATCAAAACCAACATTAAATAAAAAATCTTTATGAGGCATGGAAAGGAATCACTTACTTAAGAGTGACATGATGAACCCAACGCATACCCAGATGAGGGACATGGATCAAGGAGGGGAGATAAACACACACAGACACACACACACCCAAAAATTGAAGGATCAGTGCAGTTCCAATCAGCTTCTCCCTTGGATGCAAAAGTTAGAGACAGCTAGTTGACTCCTTGTCAGGGTGAATAGCTTCTTCTCCTTCTCCTTCTCCTTCTTTAAAGGAGATTCAGATAAAAGTACTGTAAACTACCGGATGTGGTTGGCAGTGAGGTCATGCCAATGCCATCTAGAAAACTCAACACTTGGCACTTAAGAAGTCAAGGATAAAGCTGTGGTGTCTCAGGATTGCCACGCAGTGTCTAAATGTGGTATGACAATATCAGTAATCTGAAAGCAGATTAAAGTTTGTTTATTTATTCGTTTTTCAAATCACTGCCCATCTCTCCCAAAAAGGGACTCCTTTAAACCTTTCAAGGTAGTTCCAAAGGATCAAGTGGGATGGGGGGGGGAGAGAAAGAGAGAGAGAGAGAGAGATTGTACAAGTATCCCACTTTCCTTCCTTAATGGAGAAATAACACAGTGGGAAATGTAGGAGGACTACAGGGAAAAATATTTTTTTTGTAACTTCACAATCTTGCATTGCCAAAACCTAGCAATGTGGTTTTCCTGCAACATTTCAGCAAGAAACTGGGGGGGAAAATGTTGTGTTACCTCACAAAGAAGCTTAGCACACCTGTAAAAGTAGAATAATCCTCAGCTCACCACAAAAAGAAAATGGATGAAAGTGGTCTGAAGATTGGAACCACATTCCCAATGACATCATGCCCACCCCTAGGCAACCCTGAAGTACCAAAAGGGGCTTCTACAAGTTAGCCCTAAACTGTTGCTCTCTGCATTGAGAAGAAGCCAGAGTGCTATGAAATGAAGAGTAACGGATATTCATGAAAGCTATGAAAGTAAGGGAACCTGATGCCCATGTGCCTTCTCTGTTGTGATGCTTGCCTTTGGGACAGCATCCATCCAGAGATCCAGATGGGCCCAACCCTGTTGGCCTTTCATAAGGTGTTAAGAACCTGGGTGTTCCCACAGGCATTTGGGCTAGCAAGTCAGGTAGTTGTCTAACCCATTAGTTGATAGCTTAGTTACTGTCTCAATGATTCATAGTGGGCTGATTTTTCAACCTCAGGTATGTGTTAACATATGGTCATTTTTTAATACTGTTCTATAACTTCTGTTATTGTTATCACCTTGGTGAGATGGGCAGCTATATACATAGTTGAAATAATTAAGTAAATGAAAATGTGGATCTGCCAGGTGGTCTTCTGCAGGGAGAAGAGTTGGTTGTCATCAGAAGGGAAGGGGGTGCCAAAAATAAACCCATTAGTACTGTGGAAGAGTGTCCCCAAGCTCTCCCAGAGGGTTCATCATAAACGTTGGCCTTTTATTTGCATTCCAAAAGGATCCCAATGAGAAAATGTATTGCTTTTCACCTGGCAATTCTGCAAGACCCCCATTTCAGTCCTTAATATTTCCAACATCTTATCCTACACCAAATATCAGGCCCTGACCCAGCTGACATTTGCAGTACCACCCTTGATATCCTACGTAATATCTCCTGTGGTCTTCCAGCCAATAAATGTGTACCCCTTAAGTAGGAAATGAGAAAGTGCCTGATAGTGCCACTTAGTGGAGAGTGATGGAACATTTAAGCAAATTAAAGCTATTCTGCCCTAGATCTGAATATTATCTCCTGGCCAGTCCATAATGGTACTGGATTCTCCTTTCCCACAAGGAAAAAAAATCTGACTCAACTAAAAATGGATGAGGTAGGCAGGTGGAACGGGACATGGTGACGCTGCGGGTTAAACTGCTGAGCTGCTGAGCTTGCCAATCGGAAGGTCGGCAGTTCGAATCTGTGTGACGGGATGAGCTCCTGTTGCTAGTCCCAGCTCCTGCCAACCTAGCAGTTCGAAAACATGCAAATGTGAGTCGATTAATAGGTACCTCTTCAGCAGGCAGGTAACGGCATTCCGTTTAGTCATGTTGGCCACATGACCATGGAAGTGTCTACGGACAAATGCCGGCTCTTCGGCTTTGAAACGGAGATGAGCACCGCCCCCTAGAGTCGGACACGACTGGACTTCATGTCAAGGGAAACCTTTACCTTTACCTAGGCAAGTGGAAGGACTTACAAATACTTACAATGGAAGAATGGATGGTGAAGTTAATGGAATTGGCTGAGATGGCAAAACTGACTACTTTGATTAAAGAAAAGACTTTTTCTAGCTATGTTTCTACTTGGAAACCACTTTTCGACTTTATGCTTGAAAGTGAAAGAAATGAAACTTCAATTTTGGGAGTTGATGATTAGAATTGTTTATGATTACAGAAATGTTGTGTATTACTGTTAATTTTAGAGTAAGAGGTGAATGTATTTTATATTTGTATCTGTACCAAAGGAAGTCGGAAGCTATTATTTTTCTATGCTTTTCTCTTTTTTCCTTTTTTCCTCTTTTTTCTTTTCTGCACTCTTAATATTGCTCTTTTTCTGATCTTTTCTTCTCAATTCTTTTTCTTTTTTATATTTTATCTCTTGTTGAAATTTAATAAAGTTCTGTATAAAAAAAGAAAATGGATGAGGTAGGAAGGGTAATAACACCAATCAAAGGGTAATAATAATGACAACAACAACAGCCTCATATCTCCAGAGGCACTTTGTGGAATGACCTAGTGAACATGCAACTTTATTCCCAGATGGGTTGGGCTCCTGGACCTCTACCTGACCTCCATTTAAATTTCCCCAAATGCCTTTGGTCTAATTTACAGGGTGGTGGGATTGCTGGAAGCTTTAGATGATAGGTGACTGAAAGGGAAAGAGGAACATAGTTGAAAGCACCCCTCTGCACTTGGAAGAGGCAGTATTGAAAGCACCCAACTGTTGCAGCTGCTGGCAGGCAGAAACAGCACCACCCCCAACACCCCAATCCTTCCTGAAGTCAAGCTCAGCTTGTTCCAAAAGGGATGTGAGAGTTATTGTTGTCCTCGCTCTGCCTGGAAACCCAGGGAAGGAGAGAGAGAGATTGACTGGCTGACACAGACTCATTCAGTGTATCTACTCCAGCATTCCACCCAGGTAGCTGGCCACACCTAGCTCCTTGATGGCCATATCTACACCCACAACCTTTTCAAGGACTTGCGAACATCTTTTAGCTTACCTTGTTCCTAGCAGAGAACAGGGAAATGGAAAGCTTACCCAGAAGGTATGGCTGAATGGGAGAACTGGAAAAGAAGGAGAGACTGCAACCAGATGAGGAAGCAAGGAACTACATCTGAGCAGGTCTGGGCAATAAACAGAGCTGACCTCCAGCTTCCAGGACCGCAAGCCATGATAAGCTGTCCCAACTTTGCAAACCTATGTTTGGAACTCAGCTTGGGAGCTTGGCAGCAACTTTGCTCTGCAGCTTGATTTGCCTAAGGAGCAACCAAGCAGAAGCTGCACAAAATCCCCAACATGGACCAGAACATTGGAAGGAGACAAGGCCTGTAGGACAGTTTTACCCATAAGAACTGAAAGAGACAGAGATAAGCCAAAGCCCAAAGACTTGGTTAGATTGCTAGGCCAGCTAATTAGAACTGGGATGGTGAAGGTGACCCTGTCCAGCCAGAGCAAACAACTTGTACTGGGGAAAATGTGAAATGCAATAAAATGTTGGACAAAGCTTTCATGCAACCGCAGGTTTGTCCAGTCACAGCTAAGAGAACCTTCCGCTGTGACTTGTCGCCCAATATTAACTGAAAAACTAACTGGAGGGAAGTTTCCCAACTTGGTCATTTCTAGGATGGCACCTTGGTCATCATCCTCTCTCTGGTCCAGCATGTCTGCAGGGAGGTACTTGAGGAAAAGCTGAAGTAAGGGAGATTGGAGAGGAAATACAGCTGCTGTTTTTGTAGTGTATCAGACAGCCTTATTACCTATGGGCAGTCCTGTGGCAGAGCTGGAGGTAGGTCTAACTGAACTTTGTGGCTGCTGATACTTCTTCCCGCAGGGCCGAATTAAGGCCAACTGATGTCCTCAGCCCAGCCCAATGGTGGTACCCCTTGACAGAGACAAAACTCTCATGCCATGAGATGGAAAGGAATGTGATATCTGATGACACCTTCAAACCAAACTTCTAAACTTTGGTCACTCACCATGCCAAAGTTCTTTTTTTTTTTTTAACCATGCAGATTTAAGTCAAGCACAGCTAAGGACAATTACCAAAAGTTCAAATGAAGACTAGCATGGTGATAAAAGAGTTAAAGGAATGAAAGCTAGGGGGGGGGGAAACTCTGTGGTGCTCCCCTTCCTTTGGTGCCCTAAGCACATGGTTATTATGCTGAATGATTAATCCAGGGCTGGGTTCATCCTTTGGAACACACCAGCCAATGAAAAGTAGCTTTTAGCAGTTTCAGTTGCAATGCCACTGAGCTGGAGATATGTGATACACTTCTGATGATACCTTGAGAAGACAAAGCTTCAGAACCACCTTCAAAGCTGTAGGGAGCCCTCTGCACATTTTTGATTCGCTTCTCATCTCCTTTGTCTCACTGTGTCTCTGAAGGCACAGAGGTAGACAGCAGAGTCCCGCAGTTGGCTGGCTCGTTTCTCCATGTCAAAAGTCCCTACTTTATTGTTTATTTCCCTGTGAGTAGCTTGGAAGCCTTTGTTAGACGTGATAAGCTTTGACAAAAGAAGCTCAGGAGCCTGGCCATCATGCTGAACGTACCAGTACGGGTAAAAGGTACCAGCATATGCTGATTGATAGGAGCATTGGAGAGAGACAGGTTGTCCTTCAGTAACAGTCAGGGTGCCTGTTGTTTGCTTCACCAATTGTCCTGTGATCTATCCTGTGGAGAAGACATGAGGTTCCACGGAGAGGTGGATAAGAGGGTGGGAAAGTTTACAAACAGAAGAATTCTCCAGACTATTTCTATTTCTACAATAATCAGAAGATCCTTTCCCTCTTTTCCCATCCAGACATTCTTGTCCAGGCCTAACTTAATGCCTTGAGGGAAAAAATCGGAGACCCTCCCTCCCTCCCTCCCTCCCTCCCTTTGTTATCTTCCATCCCCTTCCTTCCTTCCTTCCTTCCTTCATTTCTTACTTCTTAGCATTTTTCTATCTTTCCTTCCTCCCTCCCCTTTTCTATCTTCCATGCCTTCTTGCCTGTCACAACCTGCCTTCCCAGTGCCACAAGTGATTCACTTCTCCATATACAAGTTCATAAGCTAATATACCGAGATCGAAAGGCACCTTTTTCATTGTCTTGATGCAGAGGTGGGCCTTACAGAGAGGGCACCTCTTCCAGTCACTTGCAGAAGACAAGGTGGCCTCTGCCAAAAAGCCCTCGACTTCGCACCGGTCAACTTTTGTCTAATTTCTAACTACTACTACAGACAGTTCCCTTGAAAGCACATAGGGCCTTTGCACCCAACACATGAAACAGCATCTCTCTTTCAAAATTGATTCTTCAATTTTATTTTGGAAATGGGGCGCTTTTTTTACTCCTGTAGATTTGAAAGAAATTTGCAAACTAGGATATGCAAGTAAAACAGGCAGTAATTAAAGAGCACTCTCCTAAAACAACATGGAGATGAGCAACTTACTGAAGATTAAAATGATCATCCAAGCGTGCTTCAAAATGAAAGACATTTATCTGCTTGAAGGTAGGGAGATCCACCTGGAAAAAGAGAAACCCATTAAAAGATCAGTCCAGACCTCGGTTGCTTCTGACCTTTGCTCTCCTCACTCCACAGCACGAGAAGACTAGAGGCCAAAGAGTTGACCTCTTCTGCCAAGTGTGTATCTTCTAAGAAGACATTCAAGGTTAAAGCATTGCAACCTGCAGGATGTGGTGGAGCGTTGTGACTCCAACATGCACTAAAGAAAGATCTGTAGCCAGTGGGCTTTCTCAAGAGGGCCACCTTGTGTCTGAGTGCAGTGGATAATTCCTCTCTGCTGAGGTGTTATCTCTTGGCTGCTGTATTGGAATGTGTTTGGGTTAGGTCATGGATTCAAGGTTGCTTTCCCAGGCTGAGGCTAATGGTTTCCAGCACCTGGGAAGGGGCGGTTGGTATGGGCGGGTGAGGGAGGGGTTCTCCTCAAGCAAAGGGATTTAGTTTGTATTTTCACGCGCTTTTGCTCATTCTCAGCTTTCTCTGTATTTGCCATAATTTCCCTAATAAATCAGATTTCATTTAAGTAACCTCTTGTGAGTCTGAGTGCTTGGGGTAGGCAAACATTACATCTCTGTGCTCTTTGCCAGAGCTGCTCACCTCCAACGTGGCTGCCAGTTGGAGAAAAATGCTCAAAGGCTTGTACATATCTGCAGGGCCTGTTGATCATGCAGCTCAGCCTCTGTCTCCGAAGTGATTTTGGAACATGAGTTGATCAGACGTTCATTGCTTCAAGTGGCTGGACTGCTCCTAAGAGATAAGGAACCCCAGCCCTCTATACCCATTGATCTTATCTTACACTAGCTTGATTCCTGGCAACTCAACACACTGTCCAAGTAGTTTCCTGAACAGGAAATTTTAACTGGCTTTCCAATGGTTTTCTCCAGGTTTTCTGTCTTTGTGTATCTATTCTACAGGAGGGCAATTGGTAGTGCCTGCACTTAAAATAGTCCAAGGCAAGGTGATAGCCCGATGCTGTATGGGGCTGAGATTTGGGGCTGGGATGAGAAGGTAATTGCCCAGTTGGAAAAAGTCCAAAAGAACTTTACCAGGAAGATCCTGGGCCTCCCCCAGGGCACCCCTGCTGCCTCTTTAAGGATGGAGGTAGGGCTACCTTCCATCACTGTTAGGATACACCTTGCATTGTTGGGCCACTGTAAGAACTAAAAGAAACTAAAAACGAGAAAGCCTTCAAGAATCCCATCATGCCAAACTCTGTTTTCTCCATTACACATCTGGGAATCCGTGGACTAAACTTTTGTCACCCATTCTATAAATGTGTTCCCTATCACCTTTGGGAGAACTGAGATCTTGGAATTGCGAAAATATTAGAGGTTGGCTTTTTGAAAGGGATGCTAATAAAGATGCAACTGTGGGACTATCTATCTATCTATCTATCTATCTATCTATCTATCTATCTATCAAATTTTATCACTGCCCATCTCCCCCTCAAAGGAGGGATTCTGGGCAAAATCTGAATTTTCTGATTTCCATGATTGGCGGTTTACAATCATCCAATTTTTCATCCTGGTACCATCATTATAAAAAACACAGGAGCCTTTCCCAGGACCGGGTGAACATAACCGGTGTTTCACTTAGAAGGGCTTCAACTTCTCTTCGCCTGCAGACCATGCCCTCCGCACATCTGGAAGGGAGGTTTTGTAAGCTCCCTGTCCAACACCGTTTCTATCCTTGTGGGGCTGTTCTAGCGCGGGACGTTAGCCTCTACGTCCTCCACTGCCCCACATACAATGAGACCAGGGCCAGATTATTCATGGCAGTAGAACTCAGGACCTCTGACCTTAAAAATATGATTTATCTCCTTGCAGGTGTGTTTCCAACAGTTAGCAACCGAGTTGCTAGTTTTGCTCTGCTCTCATTTCAGCTTAGGAAGAAATCCTTAAGTTCTTAGTTGGAGCTTTGGCTTTCCTTTGTTTTAACCATTTACATCTAATGCTTCATTTATTTCATAGTTTCACAATTTCCCTGTTTCACTGTTATTATATTTTATTATATTTTATTGCATTCGTACCTTATGACTTGTGGTGGCAACAATAAACTTTATTTACTCTGAGTTTGTTTGTTTGTTTGTTTGCCAACTTCCTAGTCTAGCCTAGAAAGTGGAGATATCCTGGTGATGGCTCAGATCTGAATCTGCTCAGCTTTTCAAAATCACCCACAGCTGCTGAGCCATGAGCAAGGATAAAATACTCCGTTCTTCAGTGCACTGAAAACAGATCAATGCAGGGACCCTGCCTTAATTCCCCCTTTTTGCAGGACACAGTGAGAAGATGCAGTTTATTTGCAAGCAAGTATATACTAAGAAGGATGGAGAAATCCTGTGCCAGGAGCCTGGTGGCAGTTCTTGCGTGAGTGCAGAGCCACAGAGGACTCACTGTGGGCTTCAGTGCACAGAAATACACAGCCTCATCCTGCAGAGAGACGTCTTGGATAGTCAGAGGAACACTGCTATTCCCAGAATTATAAACCGCAGAAAATTGTCCCTCGGTAAACAGGGTCTCCTTCTGCTTGTAAGCAGTCATGATTCTCTGAGGTTCTTTGCCTGCATGTTGCTGGTACCAGAAAATGACTGGAGTTGCACCAGGAGGATCAGTGAAATTGCAGTGCAATGTGGGGTGTTGTCTCTCCTTGGTCACCATCAGCCTTGGCTCCTGAGACACCAAATCGCTTTGGGAAAGACCTACAAGAGAACAAGTCAGATGGTGAATCCCCATGATACACTTCCTCTCCCCATCCTCTGCACCTCTTCGTTTTTGCTCATGAGACCATCCACTTTGTCTCACTGTGGTCTCAGAGCACAAAAGTACACAGCTTCATCTTCAAGAGAAACCTTCTCAGTTTTCAAGGTCAGAGTCTTCTGGGCCAAGCTCAAACTTCCAGAGAATTTGGAGGAAGAAGCAGTTGATTGAGAAGATGTTAGGGTCAGCATATGCTTCGGAACGTCCTTGGGAATTTGCTGATACCAGAATAGATAAGGGTAGGAGTCTGTTGTGTTGAAATGACAAAGGATATCTACATGTTCTCCCTCTCTAACAGTCAACTTAAAAGAGGATTGGAGAAGGGAGTCTCCGAGGGCAAAATCTGCAAAAGAGAAACATGAGGAGAAAACAAAAGTCTTGAAACTGTAGATGCTTCTGGGCAACAACTTCTAATAATCCCAGTGATGGTAGTTTATGTTCAGCTATCATGGGAACTGGAGTCCAAAAGTTGAGAGGGATCAATTGGAGTGAGAGAAGTTGAAGAAACAATGAAACGTTTCGTTGAGGACTTGGTTTCCATATATTGCAAGAGTTCCCATATTTGTTCAATAAGCTTTGGATAGTATTATTATGATTTAGATAGATATGGTATTCATTATTTTTAGATTTGCTTCGAGTCTCAACAAACTGACCTCTTTGCCTGATTGTCAACAGTAGGGTCACTGAATGCTCAAAATTCTCTCTGATGACCTTGGGAGATGCAAAGGAGGCATTCAAATGTGGTCATACCTGATTGAAGGAGAAGTAAACATCCCAGAACCATGAAGCCATGGAAAGGTCGAGATAGAAAATCCATCTTAGTCATCACTGAAGTGATGAAGCTGCTGCTGCTGCTGCTTCTTCCCCCGTTGGTGTGTTTGACAAGAAAGGAGGAGAGTTAACCTCCATTAGTTCTTTGTTTTCACCACTTCCTGCCATTCACTCATTTGGGTCACAGCTTTGAAGGCAAGAGAAATGTGCACACACACACACATACACACACACACACCACACTGAAGAACAGATGGGAAAGATACAAAGAGATAGGTTGCCCTCTTCTGGATACTGATATAAACATCTGACGTCTTGGTGGCATCTCTGCATGAGGTGACCTTGGTTCATCTCCAGAAAGCTAAACAGGCTTGTCATTAGTTAGGAATGGGATGGGAGACCACTTGGACATCCCAATATAGTAGAGAAGATTAGGAAGACAAAAGAACATTTATTTATTTACTTACTTACTTACTTATTTTATTTAGGACATTTTTCCACCACCCATCTCAAACACGACTGTGGGCTCCATCGCCCATCTCAAACAGCCCCAAAGAAAGCTATTGTGAGCCCACAAAACAAGTATGTCAGGATTTAGTATCCTTCCACTATAATGGATTGTAGTGATGGGTGTTGTAGTATTCTTTATTAGCAGGCTTGTAGTGGTAATTTGGTTTGTTAGGAGTAGAACTGTTAGGATGGCCTGAGTAACGTCAAAGTCAGCTTGTTATCAGTGCTCGCTAGTGGAAGGGATTGCAGCTGTTAGAGGTGAGAAAGGAATTTGTCTGTTAAGGGAAAAAACAGCAATTGAAGTGGGGGCTGAGACTGAGCTTTTTGGTGTTAGAAAGGAAACTGTCTGTTAGCTAGAAATCAGCATTTTAAGGAGGGGCTGAGGGGAATTCTTGTAGTAGAAATTGTGCAGGCTTTCTTGATCTGATCACTGTATTAATAAAGGACTCCTTCATCTTGTTGAGGTTTTCCTACTAACCATTAAGACTGCTATTGTACCTCATCATTTTGGCCGGGTGAAGAGGTTGTATTTGATTGTCTCCTTTCACGTGCTTCATGCAAATCGCCTGGGGGGAGGAGGACCTGCCCAGACTTGTTTCTTACTTCCTCTTTTTTCTCTCTGACAATATGTAGCCAAGCAAGGCTTGCTCCAAAGGGGAGCTAAGTCCTTTAAATATGTTTTGCTTTTGTTTTGCTTTCTGTAAATAAATTATTTTTATAGAAATGCTTGGTGTGTGCTTTTTTGACCTCTCCTGGGCTAAAGGCTTTCCCAGCATCTGCTAACACATCTTCCTTGATGGCTTATGACCAAGAGAATCTGAATTAATAGCTGAAGACCAGGTTCATCACGAGGGATATATCCAGAGGCTCACTAGCCATTGAGTTTGACTGGAGATTGAGTTTCACTTTGTTCCTTCTAAAGAAGGTAGACCATGTCGAAAGGCCTCTGCAATGCTGTAAATCCTTTCATCCATGTGAAAATGTCCTTGCTGCTTGCTTCAGGGGAAGAAGAAGGATTTGAGAGAACTTGAGCACTTAGTTGCTGGTTTCTCAGCTTTCTATGCTGCTGACCCTCAGAGAGTGATGGTGGCTTCCACTGATGCACCAGAAGAGAGCCCCACAATTGATAAAGTATAAATTCATTTTAAGGTCTACTTACAGTTAAATATTGATTTGGGTCAAAGCTTTGGAAGACAAGAGAAATGTGCGCACAGACAAACACACACACAAAGACAAATGTGCTTGTAGTAATCGGGGTAAAATAATGTGTTTCTTAGAAAGTTCATTTTCTGGTGCTTAGGCGCAGGAGAGGAAGACACCAAAGTCTGGAAACATTTCTTTTTAATTAGAATTTATTTATTTCTTTGACCAAAAGTGTTACAAAGGGACTAATTAAAAAATAAGCAGAAAAATATACAAAGTCAATATATGTATGTTTTTTTGTACAAGTATGGAAACCTATATCTAACTTTCTGACAAGAAACCAGCCTGAACTCTGACAAGAAAGGGGGAAACTCTGCTACGGAGGGACAGCACCACAGCTAGCAAGACCAAGATGGGCGTTAAAATTATATTTCCTGCCCTAAACCCTTAGCAGAGTTTTTTACCTTCTCCTGGCTCCGCCCTGTCCATTTTATTCTCCCTTTGCACGTTTTTGATTCGCTTCTCATCTCCTTTGCCTCACTGTGTCTCTCAAGGCACAGAAGTAGACAGCAGAGTCCTTCAGTTGGCTGGCTGGTTTCTCCATGTTGAAAGTCCCTTCTTTATTGTTTGTTTTCCTGTGAGTTGCTCGGAAGCCTTGGTACACCGCACCATCCCACAAAATGAGCTCGGGAGCCTGGCCATCGTGCTGAACGTACCAGTACGGGTAAAAGGTACCAGCATATGCTGATTGATAGGAGCATTGGAGAGAGACAGGTTGTCCTTCAGTAACCGTCAGGGTGCCTGTTGTTTGCTTCACCGATTGTCCTGTGATCTGTCCTGTGGAGAAGACATGAGGTTCCACGGAGAGTTGGACAAGAGGGTGGGAAAGTTTACAAACAGAAGAATTCTCCACATTATTTCTATTTCTACAATAATCTGAAGATCCTTTCCCTCTTTTCCCATCCAGACATTCTTGTCCAGGCCTCACTTAATGCCTTGAGGGAAAAAATCGGAGACCCTCCCTCCCTCCCTTTGTTATCTTCCATTCCCTTCCTCCTTCCTTCCTTCATTTCTTTCTTCTTTCCATTTTTCAATCTTTCCTTCCTCCCTCCCTTTTTCTATCTTCCATGCCTTCTTGCCTGTCACAACCTGCCTTCCCAGGGCCGCAAGTGATTCACTTCTCCATATACAAGTTCATAAGCTAATATACTGAGATCGAAAGGCACCTCTTTTCATTGTCTTGATGCAGAGGTGGGCCTTACAGAGAGGGCACCTCTTCCAGTCACCTGCAGAAGACAAGGTGGCCTCTGCCAAATAGCCCTCTGCTTTGCACGGGTCAACTTTTGTCTAATTTCTAACTACTACTACAGACAGTTCCCTTGAACGCACATAGGGCCTTTGCAGCCAACACATGAAACAGCATCTCTCTTTCGAAACTGATTCTTCAATTTTATTTTGGAGATGGGGTGCTTTTTTTTCCTGTTGTAGATTTGAAGGAAATTCGCAAACTAGTATATGCAAGTCAGACAGACAGTACTTAAAGAGCACTCTCCTAATACAACATGGAGATTAGCCACTTACTGAAGATTAAAATGATCATCCAAGTGCACTCCAAAAAGAAAGACATTTATCTGGTTGAAGGTAGGGAGATCCACCTGGAAAAAGAGAAACCTATAAAAAGATCAGTCCAGACCTCGGTTGCTTCCCACCTGTGCTCTCCTCACTCCACAGCACGAGAAGACTAGAGGCCACAGAGTTGACCTCTTCTGCCAAGTGTGTATCTCCTAAGAAGACATTCAAGGTTAAAGCATTGCAACCTGCAGGATGTGGCTGTGGGTGGTGGCTCCAAGTTGCACTATAGAAAGCTCTGTAGCCAGTGGGCTTTCTCGAGGGCTACCTTGTGTCTGAGTGCATCAGGACAACTTCAGATATTGCAAAGCAGCTTGGTTTGAAGGGTGGGACCCCACGTTTAAAGAGGGTTCTGGCTGGACGGCTCCCTGCTGTAGGATGAGGAAGAGCAGAGGCCAAATGGTTTGTAACTGAAACGCCATGGATTTTCTGAGAAGCCTTGACTAGAAATGAAAATGGCGTGGATGGGAAAGATTTGTCAGAAGTCCTGGAGTTTGAGGGGGTTTGTCAGAAGGACAAATGGGAGAAATTAATACTGCCCTTCACTGATTTCGGTCAAAGTTTTGGAAGACAAGAGAAATGTGCACACACACAAAAACACACAGACACACCAATGTGCTTGTAGTAATTGGGGTAAAATAATGTCTTTCTTTGAAAGTTCATTTTCTGGTGCTTAGGTGCAGGAGAGGAAGACACCAAAGTCTGAAAACATTTTTTTAAAATTAGAATTTATTTATTTATTTGACCAAAATATTACAAGGGACTAATTAAAAGATACGCAGAAAAATATACAAAGTCAATATATTCAGGCATTTTTTTTTACAAGTATGGACATCTATTTCTAACTTTCTGCCAAGAAGCCAGCCTGAAGTCTGAGAAGAAAGGGGGAAGCTCTGCTACGGAGGGACAGCACCACAGCTAGCAAGACCAAGATGGGCATTAATATTATATTTCCTGCCCTAAACCCTTGCCAGAGTTTTGTATCTTCTCCTGGCTCCGCCCTGTACATTTTATTCTCCCTTTGCACGTTTTTGATTCGCTTCTCATCTCTTTTTTCTCACTTTGTCTCTCAACGCACAGAAGTAGACAGCAGAGTCCTTCAGTTGGCTGGCTGGTTTCTCCATGTCGAAAGTCCCTTCTTTATTGTTTGTTTTCCTGTGATTAGCTTGGAAACCTTGGTAAACCACAACATCCCACAAAATGAGCTCGGGAGCCTGGCCATGGTGCTGAACATACCAGTACGGGTACTTGCTACCAGCATATGCTGATTGATAGGAGCATTGGAGAGAGACAGGTTGCCCTTCAGTAACACTCAGGGTGCCTGTTGTTTGCTTCACCGATTGTCCTGTGATCTGTCCTGTGGAGAAGACATGAGGTTCCATGGAGAGGTGGACAAGAGGGTGGGAAAGTTTACAAACAGAAGAATTCTCCAGACTATTTCTATTTCTACAATAATCTGAAGATCCTTTCCCTCTTTTCCCATCCAGACATTCTTGTCCAGGCCTCACTTAATGCTTTGAGGAAAAAAATCAGAGACCCTCCCTCCCTTCCTCCCTCCCTCCCTTTGTTATCTTCCATTCCCTTCCTTCCTTCCTTCATTTCTTTCTTCTTTCCATTTTTCATTCTTTCCTTCCTCCCTCCCCTTTTCTATCTTCCATGACTTCTTGCCTGTCACAACCTGCCTTCCCAATGACGCAAGTGATTCACTTCTCCATATACAAGTTCATAAGCTAATATACCGAGATCGAAAGGCACCTCTTTTCATTGTCTTGATGCAGAGGTGGGCCTTACAGAGAGGGCACCTCTTCCAGTCACCTGCAGAAGACAAGGTGGCCTCTGCCAAAAAGCCCTCTGCTTTGCACCGGTCAACTTTTGTCTAATTTCTAACTACTACTACAGACAGTTCCCTTGAACGCACATAGGGCCTTTGCACCCAACACATGAAACAGCATCTCACTTTCAAAACTGTTTCTTCAATTTTATTTTGGAGATGGGGTGCTTTTTTTACTCCCGTAGATTTGAAAGAAAGTTGGCAAACTAGGATATGCAAGTAAAACAGACAGTAATTAAAGAGCACTCTCCTAATACAACATGGGAGATGAGCCACTTACTGAAGATTACAATGATGATCCAAGCGTGCTTCAAAATGAAAGACATTTATCTGGTTGAAGGTAGGGAGATCCACCTGGAAAAAGAGAAACCCATTAAAAGATCAGTCCAGATCTCAGATGCTTCTCTCCTGTGCTCTCCTCACTCCACAGCATGAGAAGATTGGCAGCCACAGATCTGACGTCTTCTGCTAAGCAAGTAACATCGAAGCAAATTTTCAAGGTTGCAGCATTGCAAATTACAGGATGTGGTGGAGGGTCATGAATCCAACATGCACTATAGAAAGCTCTGTAGCCAGTGGGCTTTCTCAAGAGGGCCACCATGTGTCTGAGGATAGCAGGACAACTTCAGATATTGCAAAGCAGCTGGGTTTGAAGGGTGAGACCCCAAATTTAAAGAGGGTTCTGGATAAATGGCTCCCTGCTTCAGGATGAGGAACGGCAGAGGCCACGTTGTTTTTAACTGAAGTGGAATGGATATTTTGAGAAGGCTTGATAGGAATGAAAATGACATGGATGAGAAATATTTGTTAGAAGACCTGGAGTTTGAAGGGGTTGTCAGAAGAATCAGTTGGAATTGGATGTTTACTTGCAATAGGATGAAATGCAGCAGGTGAACTGAACATCGCTACGAAGATCAGTAAAGATTATTTTTGACCCATAGCAGAAAAAAACTGGTGTGAGTTGTCTTCCTGTAGGCTCTGGGAAGGATAAAGGACAATGTGGGGCATTCCTGGCCTGAATAAATGATCAGATGCCTGAGTTCGCCTGGGCCAAGCTGGTCATGTGGATCAGCTCTTCCATATTTGACACAGTCTTGTTCCACTATTTCCCCATGTTGGTTTAATCGTCATATGTTTGTTAATAAGAGTTTGGGAGGACAATTTGAGTTTAAAGTTGATAATATGATGTTGAATTGTATATCAAAGCTTTGGGAATTAATAGTACAAGAAGAACTTTGAATTTATTGTGGGTGTGTTGTTGTTGTTGCTGCTTTGGGTGCCTAGGAGTGGACTGCTTGGACAAGTCCCTGCAGTTTTCTTGGCAAGATTTCCAAAATGATGTGCCATTGCCGCCTTCCTAGGGCTGAGAAAGAGTGACTAGCCCAAGGTCACCCAGCTCACTTTGTGCCTAAAGGGGGACCAGAACTCCTGGTTTCCCGGTTTCTAGTCTGATGTCTGAATGACCACGCCAACTGGCACTCTTATTGCGTGTAGAGTATGGGAGAAAATGATTATATTCTTTTGATTGAACAATAGAAACATTTTGGATTTAGAAGCTTAGATTTGTCCTCCTCTATGCTTATTTTCTACCAAGATAACAGAAAGACTAACCAATTCTGCTCTCTGTGATCAAGGTTTAACGTTGCATTGAACTAACTGCAGTTTTCTTCTATTATAATAGCTGGTAAGCTCCTCTCCTCTCCTCTCCTTTCTCATTCCTTTGATCTTTTTGTTGTTCTCTCCTTTTCTTTTGCTTATTAAACAAATGTTAGCTAAATATTATAATTATTGCCTTGCTCTTATTGGAACCATTAATTTTAGCATTTTACCCTTTTTATTGATTTGTTCTCAATTTTATTATGCTTATTATAAATGTTCTGCAAGCTAATTTGGTTTTTCTTTTATGAAAAGCCTTATACAGTGTTGTAAATTAAGAAATACTTTTTAATGATCTAAAAATTAATTTAAACTTGCATGGGGGAAAAGGGCCAAAGAGACTGAGCTTCTTTTATGCACTAGGAGGGAAGGCCCACAGGAGGATACAAACAGTTATGTACCTATAGATATTCCAACATATTTTAGTAGGGAGGAGAGAATTAGGGCCAGCCAAGAATTCTTAACTGGACAGAAGCACTTTTAATTCCCGAGATTCCCACCCACCCCCAAAAAAGATGACCTCAGGCTACTGTGGATTATTTTATTCCTTCGACTTCCATGGGAAGATAGAGGAGAAAAGTTGTGTGGGAAGAGAACATTATGGAAAGTGCCCCTGATTATTGGATTTAGTGAGCCTGCAAGACTCTTTGCAGAATTGATAATCCACAGAAGATGACATATTTGGAGCAGAGGTTAATATTCGATCCAGAGTTCATGTCATGATCATGGTTTTGATCATGGTTCATGCCATGATGATTCTAAATAGTATATTCTCAGCATGTGTCTGGATACGCATGGGAAATAAAGATATATTTCTGCAATAATCAGAAGATCTACAATAGAAGATTTCTACAGTAGAAGATTTCCAGAAGAATCTGAAGATCCTTTCCCTCTTTTCCATTCCAGACATTCCTGTCCAGTACTGATTTAATTCTTCGAAGGAAAGAACTGGAAACCCTTCCTTCCTTCCTTCCTCCCTCCCTCCCTCCCTCCCTCCCTCCCTCCCTCCCTCCCTTACATCTTCCATGCCTTCCTGCCTCTCATTTTCTGGAAAATGCTGGTCTTTCTGCTGTACTGAAAGCAGACCTTGGCTGATCTCAAAAAACCTAAAAGGAATCAGGCTTATTATTACAGTCTGTCTATGGACACACCATGTGAAGAACTCAACTCAAGGGAAAATTGAGTTCTCTAGTCCTCCTGCCACAACCATACCTGACCATGTCATGCAGGGCTGGCTTAGTATCTGCTGATGTTCTTCCCCTCTTTGTCCCTTCCATCTCACTCTGCATCAGCTCCTCCTCTCTTCAGTCTCTGAAAGAGGTTCATGCATGACAGCAGATCCCTCCTTGAGACACTGTGTGTCTTTCAGGGCACAGAAATAGATGGCAGCATCTGCCAGAGCGACTTCATCGATCCCAAGTGTGCTGGAGTTCTTGTCTCCAGGAAAATACAACTTTCCCTTTGGACTGGCAATTCCAACATCGTTTTTAGGGTAGGTCCCACCAAGGTACTCCAGCGTCTGCCCAGGAAACTGCCGATACCACTGGACCACATCTTCTGTAGTAACAGAAGAGAGACTGCAGCTGAGGTTGAGTGCTTTTCTCTCCAAGGCTGTCGCTGTCCCAGGTTGTTCAATCTTTTGTGCTCTTCCAAGAGAACCTACAACAAAGGTGAGAATGGATATTTGGTCAACATCTGAGCAATAGCGATTTAACGCATCTTCTCTCTCTAGAAGTCTGAAATACCTCAGACAACTAAATCCCTCTGGATAATGGGATCTAGAAGATCAGTGACTGACTGTGGGATCTCCAGATAATCCTGTAAGTAGGGATGATAGAAACACCTAGTTTTTAAATACTATGTTGTATAGCATAGTGTGGACAGTGTTTTGAGGCCCCAAAGCTATGATGAGGTGGCTTAATATTTTTCTGGCAATTTTGGATCCCCCATTTTGGATCCCCAATTACTGATGCTGTGGTATCGTTGGAAGCCCTCCTCTTCCATTCCCCAATGGTAGGCTGTCAGAAGGAATTATCACATAAAGAAAATTGGTTAGAGACTGCTAATATTAGCTGTGACAGCTAACATCACAAGATTGCTTCATATATACATATACAGATATATTAATCTATCTATCTATCTATCATCTATCTATCTTTGTTCCTCCTCCTTAATTCGGATTAGATCAGTTACATAGAAAGAGGACTCCGATGAGATGGTGATGCTGGGCTCGCCAAGATCTTGAGGCCATCCTCAAGCAGGTGGATTATGCAAATGTGACCCTGTCTTCTAAGGAGATGCAGAAGAATCTTCTGAAATGTTTCAGCTTCCACCCTTCGACAGCTAAAAAAACAAAAATCATCCTCAATCTTGGGGTTGAGGAACACCAGTCTGTTTTGAAAAAGAAACAGAAAACTCTTCATTGCCATCTAGTGGGGGGAAAGGGGAGTAATAGATGGAGTAATGGTTCCACTGAAGAACAAACTGGGAGACATTGTGGGCGGGGATAGTTTTCAGTTCTTACACGAGCCTCCTTTTAAGTGAAATTTGCTGCTAATTCAGTGCTAATGAAATTGACAAGGACCTATTGTTTCCATCCATTCATCCAACGTTGGGGACTTCATTTTCTGTTCTTCTGAAAAGTTCCTTCTTTATTGAGAGACGACAAGAAGAGATTGGTGCTCAAGCACTAAGAATCCATGCTGGATCCACCCACAGTGGCATCACGTGTCTTTGAGTAAGCATTCATTACATCATGATCATTTCACCCAAGAAAACAGGTCCATATATCTGAGCTCAAGGTTATAGCTGCATCCGGTCTTCTGGGGAAGAGTGCTGTCAAATCTCCCCTGCAGCACATCCTTCACCAACTCCTCAACCTCCCATGCCCAGGATCTTTTAGCAAGGGCAGAGCACTGAAAAGGATTTCATGGGGCCCTTGCAGATCAATGTTTAGCCATTCCAAATAAGGACGTAAGCCTGAAATATAGCCAGCTGTGGACTAATCATCTTTTACCCTTAAAACTTGCTCGGTCAACCAATCCTTATCATACTAGCAGAAAAATGCTACCATTAATCATACAAAGTCAACCTTCCCATTCAGTTTAGCCATGGAGACCAAGGAGGTCTGCCCCAACTATACTTGGATCCCTGGGCCAACTGATATTTCTCAGTTAAGATCACCAGAATACCTTGTCAAATGACAGTACCAGAATAGCCAATCTCCACTATAACAGGCACCTTAGAGCAGCACTAGAGGGTTACCAGATAGCTGAACAGGCAAAGGAGGACTTGGAGAATTGGAAAGGAGGACAAAGGGGAGCGGGGTGAATGGAGGACACACTGACATTTTAAAATATCTGCATTTTCCTTCACAGGAGAGGAAGGGATTACAAGTGAGTAAGGAGTGATACTCACAAACAAATTACTCACCAATAAATGCTCACTGAAGAGGGTTACACTGCTAATAATTTTATGATTGGTGTCGGGTTACCAGATGCCCTTTTGCTGGATGTCTGGTCATCCTAAATTAATAATAAAATTTCCTTTCTTATTTCTTACTTTGTCCAAGGTTGTGTTTTTTCCTAACTTTTCTTTGGTTTGGTTTTGTTTCTATTAATTTTTTCCTTAAGTTTAAAAAGTATGTTTTTCTTAGTGTACTGAGTGTACATTTTAAGTGTATTTAGGGGTTTTGTGAACTTTGTTACTGTAATTTGTAAATGTAATTTAGAAAAATACTACTAATGAAAATGCTTCCTCAAGCTAATGCAGCATCTTCACCACCTTTTCGAACCAGATCAATAACATCGCCTGATGCACCTCCGGCCAATGGGTGTTCAAAGGATGCTTGCTGGAAAAGTCTGGTGCCTCCAGTATCTCACATGGGGGTCGGGACTCTCAGAAGCCCCTCCCTCAATGATCAGACCTCCTCAGGTGTGGAGAAGCCAGAGATGGTGGCATCAAGGGCTATATCCTCACGGGATTTATATAGGTAAAGCCCACATCCTGTTATTCCATGGGATCTAGGCAGTCTCTCCTCACTGAGGGAAACATCAGAAAGGGGAGAACTATGCCCACTGATTTGTGTGCTTACAAGAGATCATTGTCAGTGCATGACTAGCAGCAGC
This sequence comes from Candoia aspera, assembly GCF_035149785.1. Taxonomy (NCBI): domain Eukaryota; kingdom Metazoa; phylum Chordata; class Lepidosauria; order Squamata; family Candoiidae; genus Candoia; species Candoia aspera. The sequence continues at coordinate 110,984,346 of NC_086156.1, read as the reverse complement.
AGTTTGCTGGGGTTTCACAAGAACTCTGCTCTCTAAGGCTTGGGCTTCATTCTGCCGTATGATAGAGCCAGTTCTGGACTTGAGAACCCAACATAGAGCCTGGTCCCTCAAGGATCCTCTTGTCATCAGGAGTGCAGTCTGGTTGGATGGTTGAATGACCAGAACGACCACACAGGACATCCTGGTATGGAAGGTATTCAGCACTGACTGCAGCTGAGCTATTGCCAAATAATCATCTTTTTTTCCCTAACAGTATCACACATCATATTGGTTGCCTTTGAGACATGTCCTACTACAAAAGTGGGCATTACATTCAATCCCATCATTCACATATATTCTCTGAGACAGAATTTCCAGCATCGTGTTCAACTCCAACTCCCAAGATAGTTTAGGAGAATTCAGCTAAACTGGCTCATCCCCTCTCTAACCGGAAACAGATACCTTTGCAAGCTTGAAAGGTATTAGCTGGGATTAAATGAAAGGCAGTGTTATCTTTGATGGCTAATGTTTGATAGAAGCAGTAAGATTTGAACGGCTTTTGTTGCAGGAATGGAGATCTGACAACGTCCTTTTTGATGATGGACATATATCCACTCACGGGAACTGAGCTGGTCATGATTGATCAAGAACAGCATCGTGGCATTATGGTGGATAGTTGGAGGAAAATGTGCCAAAGCAGAAAACAGCTGCTCTAAACATTCAAAAATTCATGTTTGGAAGCACTGAGAGGGCGATTGAAAATTGAGAATAGAATTGCTGATATAACCTTATTTAAGATAATACTTAAACCCTTATGCAAGTCTATGGTGTCAGATAAAGTCATATATAGGCCATAAAGTCCTATTTAAAGGCATAGTCAATGCTTATGGAACACACCTGCGTATTGGATACAGTTCTGGCCCCTTCCCCTTCAGAAAGTTGGGACAGAGCTGGAAACAGACTGTCACCTCCTTGTCCAGACCCATGACCCTCTCTAATGCAGCCAGGGTGCACTGGGTGCTGAACCCCATAGCCCATTGGCCTCATCCAGCAGGGCTCTCCTAATGTTGTTATGTCCTTGTGGAAGCCACGGAGAGAATGACAGTTTGGTTTCAGCTTACCTTGGGCCATTGGACTCTATCCTCTGACTAGTAAATAAAGTTCACCTTCCCTTCAGCTCTCCAAGCAGAGAGAGATGGAAGTTCCATGATCTCAGGGCCATATTGGGGCAGCTCTTTGGCTTCATTGAGACGATGGGACACCAAAGCCACCCAGGAGTGGTGGTTGGAAAAGGAAAGCTTCAGAGCATCTCAGGTAGACAGTCACCCTTGGAAGAAGCAATGCTTTTCAGGAGGACACCTATGGATTTGGCACCAGGAAGGGAGGCACGTCTGGCTCTTTTCTTCCTCTTCCAGTTTACAGTATGATGACTTTCAAATGTACTTCTTACATTTAACCCATCAGTGGTTAAGGGAAGCCCATGAGCATCTGTGTTCTGCAGAAACATCTAGGCTGATGTGCGACATAAGAAGGAACCAAGGGTGTTTGAAAAATAGTCCTGCTTTAAGAGAGTCCTAACTTTCCTGCTTTTAAGTGTTCACCTCTTGCCAAGACTCAGATTCAAAGCGTTGGTAGCTGTCTCTCTACCACCCAACTCTCTGTGTCGTTTTACAATGCCTGTGACTTCCAACTGATTAAAACAAGGTTGAGTTGATTAAAAATTGAGGAAATAAATAAATAAATAAATAAATAAATAAATAAATAAATAAAACTCTGTTGTCACCAAGAATCAGTTCAGGGACCGTTCACTCATTCCCGCTTTTTGTACAGCACACTCAGAATATGCACAGTTTATTTGCAAGGAAATATATACTAAGTAGGATGGAGAAATCCTGTCCCAGGAGCCTGGTGGCAGTTCTTGCGTGAGTGCAGAGCCACAGAGGACTCACTGTGGGCTTCAGTGCACAGAAATACACAGCCTCATCCTGCAGAGAGACGTCTTGGATAGTCAGAGGAACACTGCTATTCCCAGAATTATAAACCGCAGAAAATTGTCCCTCGGTAAACAGGGTCTCCTTCTGCTTGTAAGCAGTCATGATTCTCTGAGGTTCTTTGCCAGCATGTTGCCAGTACCAGAAAATGACTGGAGTTGCACCAGTGGGATCAGTGAAATTGCAGTGCAATGTGGGGTGTTGTCTCTCCTTGGTCACCATCAGCCTTGGCTCCTGAGACACCAAATCACTTTGGGAAAGACCTGCAAGAGAACAAGTCACATGATGATTTCCCGTGATATGCTTCCTCTCCCCATCCCCTTCACCTCTTCAAGCTTCATCTTCAAGGGAAACCTTCTCAGTTTTCAAGGTCAGAGTCTTCTGGGCCAAGCTCAAACTTCCAGAGAATTTGGAGGAAGAAGCAGTTGATTGAGAAGATGTTAGGGTCAGCATATGCTTCGGAATGTCCATGGGAATTTGCTGATACCAGAACAGATAAGGGGAGGGGTCTGTTGTGTTGAAATTACAAAGGATATCTACATTTTCTCCCTCTCTAACAGTCAACTTAAAAGAGGATTGGGGAAGGGAGTCTCCAAGGGAAAAATCTGCAAAAGAGAAACATGAGGAGAAAACAAAAGTTTTCTTGAAACTGTAGATGCTTCTGGGCAACAACATCAAACAATCCCAGTCATGGTAGTTTATGCTCTGCTATCATGGGAACTGGAGTCCAAAAGTTGAGACGGATCAATTGGAGTGAGAGAACTTGAAGGAACAATGAAACATTTTCATTGAGAACTTTGTTTCCATATATTGCAAGAGTTCCCATATTTGTTCAATAAGCTTCGGAGGGTGTTAGTATTATTTAGATAGATATGGTATTCATTATTTTTAGATTTGCTTCGAGTCTCAACAAACTGACCTCTTTGCCTGACTGTCAACAGTAGGGTCACTGAAAGCTCAAAATTCTCTCTGATGACCTTGGGAGATGCAAAGGAGGCATTCAAATGTGGTCATGCCTGATTGAAGGAGAAGTAAACATCCCAGAACGATTAAGCCATGGAAAGGTCGAGATAGAAAATGCATGTTAGTAATCACTGAAGTGATGAAGAAGCTGGTTCTTCCTCCTCCTACTCCTCCTTCTTCCTCACATTTGACAAGATAGCAGGAGAGGTAACCTATGTCACTTCCTTGCCTTCACCACTTCCTGCCCTTCACTGATTTGGGTCAGAACTTTTGAAAGAAGGGAAATGCACACAGAGAGAGAGAGAGACATGTACATGCCACACTGAAGAACAGGTGGGAAACATACAAAGAGATGGGTTGCCCTCTTCTGGATACTGATATAAACATCTGACTTTTTGGTGGCATCCCTGCATGAGGTGACCTTGGTTGATCTCTAGAAAGCTAAACAGGCTTGTAATTAGTTAGGAATGGGATGGGAAACCACCTAACATCCCAATATATTAGAGAAGACTGGGAAGATAAAAGAACATTTATTTATTTACTTACTTACTTATTTTATTTAGCACATTTTTCCACCACCCATCTCAAACACTGTGGGCTCCATTGTCCATCTCAAACATCCCCAAAGAAAGCTATAGTGAGCCCACAAAACAAGTATGTCAGGATTTAGTATCCTTCAACTATAATGTATTGTAGTGATGGGTATTGTAGTATTCTTTATTAGCAGGCTTGTAGTGGTAATTTGGTATGTTAGGAGTAGAATTGTTTGGATGGCCTGAGTAACGTCAAAGTCACCTTGTTATCTGTGCTCACTAGCAGAAGGGGATGCAGCTGTTAGAGGTGAGAAAGGAATTTCTCTGTTAAGAGAAAAAACAGCAATTGAAGGGGGGGGGCTGAGACTGAGCTTTTTGATGTTAGAAAGGAATCTTTCTGTTAGAGAGAAATCAGCATTTTAAGGAGGGGCTGAGGGGAATTCTTGTAGTAGAAATTGTGCAGGCTTTCTTGAACTGATCACTGTATTGATAAAGGACTCCTTCATCTTCCTTGATGGCTTATGACTGAGAGATTCTGAATTAATAGCTGAAGACCACGTTCATCATAAGGGATATATCCATAGGCTCACTAGCCGTTGAGTTTGACTGGAGATTGAGTTTCACTTTGTTCCTTCTAAAGAAGGTAGACCATGTCGAAAGGCCTCTGCAATGCTGTAAATCCTTTCATCCATGTGAAGATGTCCTTGCTGCTTGCTTCAGGGGAAGAAGAAGGATTTGAGAGAACTTGAGCACTTGGTTGCTGGTTTCTCAGCTTTCTATGCTGCTGACCCTCAGAGAGTGATGGTGGCTTCCACTGATGCACCAGAAGAGAGCCCCACAATTGATAAAGTATAAATTCATTTTAAGGTCTACTTACAGTTAAATATTGATTTGGGTCAAAGCTTTGGAAGACAAGAGAAATGTGCGCACAGACAAACACACACACAAAGACAAACGTGCTTGTAGTAATCGGGGTAAAATAATGTGTTTCTTTGAAAGTTCATTTTCTGGGGCTTAGGTGCAGGAGAGGAAGACACCAAAGTCTGGAAACATTATTTTTTAATTAGAATTTATTTATTTCTTTGACCAAAAGTATTACAAAGGGACTAATTAAAACATAAGCAGAAAAATATACAGAGTAAATATATGCATTTTTTTTTTACAAGTATGGAAACCTATATCTAACTTTCTGCCAAGAAACCAGCCTGAAGTCTGACAAGAAGGTAGGTGGAAACTCTGCAAGGGAGGGACAGCGCCACAGCTAGCATGACCAAGATGGGAGTTATAATTATATTTCCTGCCCTAAACCCTTGGCAGAGTTTTTTAATCTTCTCCTGGCTCCACCCTGTACATTTTATTCTCCCTTTGCACGTTTTTGATTCGCTTCTCATCTCCTTTGTCTCACTGTGTCTCTCAAGGCACAGAAGTAGACAGTAGAGTCCTTCAGTTGGCTGGCTGGTTTCTCCATGTCGAAAGTCCCTTCTTTATTGTTTGTTTTCCTGTGATTAGCTTGGAAACCTTGGTAAACCGCAACATCCCACAAAATGAGCTCAGGAGCCTGGCCATCGTGCTGAACATACCAGTACGGGTACTTGCTACCAGCATATGCTGATTGATAGGAGCATTGGAGAGAGACAGGTTGTCCTTCAGTAACAGTCAGGGTGCCTGTTGTTTGCTTCACCGATTGTCCTGTGATCTGTCCTGTGGAGAAGACATGAGGTTCCATGGAGAGGTGGACAAGAGGGTGGGAAAGTTTACAAACAGAAGAATTATCCAGATTATTTCTATTTCTACAATAATCTGAAGATCCTTTCCCTCTTTTCCCATCCAGACATTCTTGTCCAGGCCTCACTTATTGCTTTGAGGGAAAAAATCAGAGACCCTCCCTCCATTCCTCCCTCCCTCCCTTTGTTATCTTCCATTCCCTTCCTCCTTCCTTCCTTCATTTCTTTCTTCTTTCCATTTTTCAATCTTTCCTTCCTCCCTCCCTTTTTCTATCTTCCATGCCTTCTTGCCTGTCACAACATGCCTTCCCGGTGCCGCAAGTGATTCACTTCTCCATATACAAGTTCATAAGCTAATATGCCAGGATCGAAAGGCACCTCTTTTCATTGTCTTGATGCAGAGGTGGGCCTTACAGAGAGGGCACCTCTTCCAGTCGCCTGCAGAAGACAAGGTGGCCTCTGGCAAAAAGCCCTCGACTTTGCACCGGTCAACTTTTGTCTAATTTCTAACTACTACTACAGACAGTTCCCTTGAAAGCACACAGGGCCTTTGCACCCAACACATGAAATAGCATCTCTCTTTCAAAACTGATTCTTCAATTTTATTTTGGAGATGCGGTGCTTTTTTTACTCCCGTAGATTTGAAAGAAAGTTGGCAAACTAGGATATGCAAGTAAAACAGACAGTAATTAAAGAGCACTCTCCTAATACAACATGGAGATGAGCCACTTACTGAAGATTACAATGATGATCCAAGCATGCTTCAAAATGAAAGACATTTATCTGGTTGAAGGTAGGGAGATCCACCTGGAAAAACAGAAACCTATTAAAAGATCAGTCCAGATCTCAGATGCTTCTCTCCTGTGCTCTCCTCACTCCACAGCATGAGAAGATTGGCAGCCACAGATCTGACGTCTTCTGCTAAGCAAGTAACATCTAAGCAAATGTTCAAGGTTGCAGCATTGCAGCCTGCAGGATGTGGTGGAGGGTCATGACTCCAACATGCACTATAGAAAGCTCTGTAGCCAGTGGGCTTTCTCAAGAGGGCCACCTTGTGTCTGAGTGCAGCAGGACAACTTCGGATATTCCAAAGCAGCTTGGTTTGAAGGGTGAGACCCCAAATTTAAAGAGGGTTCTGGATAAATGGCTCCCTGCTTCAGGATGAGGAACGGCAGAGGCCACGTCGTTTTTAACTGAAGTGGAATGGATTTTTTGAGAAGGCTTGATAGTAATGAAAATGACATGGATGAGAAAGATTTGTCAGAAGACCTGGAGTTTGAAGGGGCTTGTCAGAAGAATCAGTTGAAATCAGATGTTTACTTGCAATAGGATGAAATGCAGCAGGTGAACTGAACATCACTACAAACGTCAGTAAAGATTGTTTTTGACCCATCGCAGAAAAAAACTGGTGTGAGTTGTCTTCCTGTGGGCTCTTGGAGGGATAAAGGACAATGTGGGGCATTCCTGGCCTGAATAAACGATCAGATGCCTGAGTTCTCCTGGGCCAAGCTGGTCATGTGGATCAGCTCTTCCATATTTGACACAGTCTAGTTCCACTATTTTCCCATGTTGGTTTAATAGTCAAACGTTTGTTAATAAGAGTTTGGGAGGACAAATTGGGCTTAAAGATGATAATATGGTGTTGAATTATATATCAAAGCCTTGGGAATTATCACTACAAGAAGAACTTTGAATTTATTGTGGGCGTGTTTTTGCTGTTGCTGCTTTTTGTGCCTACGAGTGCGTTTTTGATTGCTGTGGACTGCTTTGACATGTCCCTGCGGTTTTCTTGGCAAGATTTCCAAAATGTAATGGTTGCCTAATCCCAAATACTCAGTCTCACAAGCTCGGGCTTAAAGATAACTGATTTATTAAAGGAATAGTATGCAAATACCGAGAAAGCTGAGAATGAGCAAAAGCGCGCCAAATACAAACTTAAAAGCCTTGCCTTCAATCCAGTCCCGCCCCAAGCACCCGTCAGCACGCACCCCTGCCCAGGTGCGAGGAACTGTTACACGCGCCTGGGAAAGTAACCTTGAACAGGATTGCAAACCCAAACATACATTCTACAGTCTCAAAACAAAGCAGAGCGCAGGAATGGAAAAACCCCGAAATGAGCCAGGCGAGTATACACGGGAAACGGCTTGACATGTGAAGCATTACAATGCTTACAGAACATTGAAAGGGAGAACATGATATATCGCCCCCCCCCCAAAGAACAAGGCTAAGGAGCAGGTTTGTCAGGGTAGGCTGAGTGAAAACGAGCAACCAGGCGGGGTGAGTGAACATCAGGAGCAGAAACCCATTCAGGATGAGGGAAATGTTTCCAGCGAACGAGGTACTGCAAAGTGGAACGCTGGCGTCGGGAGGCAAGGATTTCGGCAACCTCGAAGTGTTGTTGATCATCAATCATGATAGGAGGTGGTGGAGCCAGTTGGGGATTCCAGCGGTCCGACTGCAGATAGGGCTTGAGTAAACTGCAATGGAAAACAGGATGTAAACGTTTCAAGTTATGGGGTAAATCCAGTTTAAAAGTAACAGGGTTAATTTGTGCAACAATGGGAAAAGGACCCACAAATTTAGGGGCAAGTTTCTTTGAAGGTTGTGGTGACTTGATGAATTTGGTGGATAAGTAGACTTTATCCCCCACAGCAAAAGTAGGTTCGCGGGAGCGTTTAGCATCAGCATGACATTTGTAGGTGGTTTGGGCATGGTGCAGAGCTTGTTGAATGTTTAACCACGAGTCTTTCAGAGTGTCAGCCCAGTCAGTGAGAGAGGCTGGCAGGGGCTGTGGGTGCAGGAGTTCAGGGATCGGGACGAACTCCCGCCCGAAAACAGCCTTAAAGGGAACTTGACCAGTACTTTGATGGACGGCGTTGTTATAAGCGACTTCTGCAAATGGGAGTAAGTCCACCCAGTTGTCCTGTTGGTAATTGACAAAAGCCCGAAGGTATTGTTCAAGAGTAGAATTAACTGCCTCAGTAGATCCATCCGTTTCCGGATGCCAAGCGGTGGATAGGGATTGCTTGGTGCCAAGCAGTTTTAAAAATGCGCGCCAAAATTGTGACGTAAATTGTGTGCTTCTGTCACTCACCAAATGGGCAGGTATACCGTGGAGCCGGTACACATGAACGAGGAAGAGGCGTGCCAGTTGTTGCGCGGTGGGGATAGAGGCGCATGGGATGAAATGCGCTTGTTTAGAAAAAAAATCTTTCACCACCCAAATGACAGTTTTTCGTTGACTGGGGGGTAGGTCGACAATAAAATCCATTGAGATGTCCTGCCATGGGAAGGACGGGGTGGCCACCAGTTGGAGGAGACCTTGAGGCTTGCCGGTCTTGCGCTTTGTAGCCGCGCAGACAGGGCATGCAGTGACATAGGCTTTAAGGTCCTTTAGCAAAGTTGGCCACCAAAATTGACGCCGAACTAGGTGAAGTGTTTTTAGGTATCCGAAATGTCCAGCTAATTTGTCGTCGTGGCAACGCTGGAGGATCGTTTTTCGCAAAGCGTCAGGTACATAGAGTCGATCGTTGCACCAGGCAAAATTGTCAGTGAAAGTTACAGTGTGTAGATTGGCTTGCAACCAAGTATCATTTTTAAGGTGGAGTAGCAACTGTTGTTGCAAATCTGATGGAATTGGCAAGCGCGGTGACCGGGAGGGAGGCGGAGCGGCTTGAGGCTGAGTTTGTTGCGCTCGCGGTTGGCTGCGTGTCACTGCTGCTAGACTCAGTTGTTTTTCCGTCCAGACCGTACCTTGAACGGTTGGCCCTGGGCCAGCATGGGGTCTGCGTGACAACGCATCAGCTAAAAAGTTTTTCTTGCCTGGTATGAATTTGAGGGTGAAGTCAAAACGGCTGAAGAACTCAGCCCAGCGAAGTTGTTTGGGACTGAGTTTTCGACTGGTGCTTAATGCTTCAAGGTTTTTATGGTCAGTCCAGACCTCAAAGGGGTTTGAAGCACCTTCTAATAAGTGGCGCCAAGTTTCTAAAGCAGTTTTTACAGCAAAAGCCTCCTTTTCCCAAACATGCCACCGTCTCTCCGTTTCGGTGAATTTGCGAGACAGGTAAGCACAGGGTTTTAGGGTGCCTGACTGGTCTCCCTGGAGCAGTAGCGCCCCGACGGAGAAATCAGAGGCATCCACCTGTACCACGAAAGGCTTGGTGGGGTCTGGATGCTGCAAAATGGGTTCAGTAGTGAAGATTTGTTTGAGCGCTTCGAATGCCTGTTGGCAGGTTGGAGTCCATTTAAGGAGCGCTCCTGGGTTTTTTGAGCGCCGCGTATCCCCCTGCGCTTTAGTTTTTAACAGTTCAGTAAGGGGGAGGGCGATTTCAGCAAAATTTTGGGCAAATGCCCGATAGAAATTGGCGAATCCAAGGAAACTTTGTAATTGTCTCCTGGTACGTGGAGGCTCCCATGCCACAATCGCTTCCACCTTGGCAGGGTCCATTTCAATGCCCTTAGCAGAAATTCTATATCCTAGATAATCGATTTGTGATTGATGGAAGGCACACTTGGACAGTTTAGCATACAACTCAGCTTTTCTCAATTTAGTAAGCACTTGACGCACCAAGTGGATATGTTCTGACATGGTTTCAGTATAAATTAATACATCATCCAAATACACCAGTACTCCTTTAAATAGGTGGTCGTGCAAGACCTCATTGATAAGTTGCATAAAAACCCCAGGTGCCCCCGATAAGCCAAAGGGTAAGACTTTGTATTGGAAAGCCCCAAGAGGACAGTTAAATGCTGTTTTCCACTCATCCCCTTCCCTTATGCGAATGCGAAAATAGGCTTCTTGCAGATCCAATTTTGAGAAGATTTTACCTCTGGCCAGATGTGATAACATATCTTTGATAAGGGGCAAAGGATATTTATTTAATATTGACACTGCATTGAGCCCGCGGAAATCGGTACAGAGCCTCAATGAGCCATCCTTTTTTGGTCTAAAGAGGACAGGGGCCCCCACCGGGGAGTTTGCCGGCTCAATGAAACCTCTAGCCAGGTTTTTATCAATGAACTCCCTCAGTGTAGTTAGCTCCTTGGGAGACATGGGATAAATCTTGGGGTGAGGTAACTTTACATTAGGTAAAAACTCAATGGCACAGTCTGTTTTCCGGTGAGGTGGCAAGCGATCTGCTTCCTTCTCCCCAAACACCTCAACCAGATCTTGGTATTGGCTGGGCAGCCCTTCTAGTGGTGAAAGAGTTTGTACTGTCGTGTTAGCCACCCATCCTCCCTCCATGTCCTCTAACAAGTCCTTTTCAGGTACTTTATAAAATCCATCAGCAAACGTTACCGTTCTATGCAACCAATTGATAAAAGGGTTTTGTTGCACAAACCAAGGCATTCCCAAAATGACCAAAGGGCCCCCCACCGGAGCTACGACAAAAGGCAACTTCTCCCAATGGGTGCCCATCTGTAAAGCCACCAGTCCTGTAGAGTGAGTGACTGCTTTCCCTCCCACCATGGTCCCATCCAATTGTGTGAAGATCATGGGCCGTGGCAGAGGGAATGTGGGCAGTTCTAGGGCAGCCACGACATCTGGATGCATCAGCGAATGAAAACAACCTGAGTCCAGCATGGCCCAGACTTCGACAGTCCTGGTTCTAGAGCCCAATTTTACTTTGACGGTCATTGTAGGGAAGTTCCCACTCACCGAATCGTGGTCGCGCCCGGTTTCTTCCACCTGGCCAACGGCGCCCTTCAGGACAGGTGGAAGGCGTTTCCCGCCGGCTGGTCAAATTGTAACTCCTCGTCCTCATCCCCGAATGGGAGGTCTGGAGGGTCGAGTTCTGCACAGGCAGCCTTCATCTTGCGCGGCAGGGATGGCGATTTTCCCGGCGCTTTCCCAGGCCGTTCCTCTGGTCGGCGTCTTGGGCACGAAGTGGCACGATGCCCCTCTTTCCCGCATCTTAAACACTGCCCTTTCACCAATCGTCGTTCCCTTTCTTCCTCCCAGGGTTTTGGTTTAGGGCGACTCAAATATCCAGCAGCACGAGCCCCCTTAGCAGCTCGGGTTTGTCTCAGTTCCTTGCTCTGGGCATACATTTGTAGAGCGTTTTCCGCACTGCCTGCCAACTGTATCCAGCCGTATAACATTTTGGGATCATCCCTACACAAAGCCCAACGGAAGATTTCCGTCTCCAGTCCTTGCTTGAACATTTCCACCAAAGTCGACTGGGACCAGTCTTCCACCTTCCCTGCCAGGGCTTTAAATTCTAGAGCGTAGTCTGCGACAGAGAGGGTTCCTTGGTAAAGTTTTCTCAGGGCGTTCTTCACTCTCTCTTGGGCCAACGGGTCTTCGAAGTGCTGTTTCAGCGCCCACAGAAACTCATCAAAGTCCTCTAGCTCCATGGCCTCAGCTTGGCACAGCTGTACATACCAATCAGCTGCCCTTCCCTTCAGCTTGTTGGCAATAAAATTAATCTTGCCTTGTTCAGAGCGAAAATTTCGACCCCAATCCTCCATATAATGTCTGGCATTGGTAATGAAGAAGGAAAGCGCGGTAGGGTCCCCATCAAACTTCACCCCAAAGGGTGGGAAGGTCCTTACCAGCTCCACCGGCTGTGGTGGCTCCGCAAACAATAGCGTGCATCGAGCCGCCAGTGGTGGCCGATCTCTGGATGCCCTTGACTCCCTTCCCCCCAATTGCCGGGGAGCCCGGGTCTTGCTTCTTCCCCTGAATGACAGGGAACTCCGTCGGGGGGGAAACAGCTGAGGGGGTTCCTCTTCCCAGTCTTCCTGTAGGGACCCCGAGCCTCTGGTGGCATCTTTTATGAGGGTCACTATCATTTCCATTTTGTCCTCTATTGCTTTCATGCGGGCAGGGGTGACAGGCTCTTCTAAGGGTCTATTGGTTACCACCACCCTAGGTGATAAGGGGATTTCGGGCTCCCAGGATGGTTGTGGAGATCCCCTCCCCGGTGTTGCTCCCACCTCGGCTTGGGGTTGGAGTACACCCCCTGTGGCACCCTGCACTGCTAACAATAGATCATCCAGTTGGACATCTCACCTCTCCCGACGTGCTGCCCTTTGCGCTCTGAAAGTTGGAGCTACCAGGGTCTTCGTCGAGTCCGGCTCTTCTTCGCTCCCTTCACTCTCGCGAAGCGGAGGTTCGATCATCGCTAGCGCTCCTCTCTACCCAACTTTGGATGGGGCTAGCGGGAATGATATAAATGATTCTCAGCTTTATGTAATGGTTGCCTAATCCCAAATACTCAGTCTCACAAGCTCGGGCTTAAAGATAACTGATTTATTAAAGGAATAGTATGCAAATACAGAGAAAGCTGAGAATGAGCAAAAGCGCGCCAAATACAAACTTGAAAGCCTTGCCTTCAATCCAGTCCCGCCCCAAGCACCCGTCAGCACGCACCCCCTCCCAGGTGCTAGGAACCGTTACACGCGCCTGGGAAAGTAACCTTGAACAGGATAGCAAACCCAAACATACATTCCACAGTCTCAAAACAAAGCAGAGCGCAGGAATGGAAAAACCCCAAAATGAGCCAGGCGAGTATACACGGGAAACGGCTTGACATGTAAAGCGTTACAATGCTTACAGAACATTGAAAGGGAGAACATGACACAAAATGATGTGCCATTGCCTCCTTCCTAGGGCTGAGAAAGAGTGATTAGCCCAAGGTCACCCAGCTCACTTTGTGCCTAAAGGGGGACCAGAACGCCTGGTTTCCCGGTTTCTAGTCTGATGTCTGAACCACCACGCCAACTGGCACTCTTATTCTGTGTAGAGTATGGGAGAAAATTATTACATAATTTTGATTGAACAATAGTTCCATTTTGGATTTAGAAGCTTAGATTTGTCATCCTCTATGCTTATTTTCTACCAAGATAATAGAAAGACTAACCAATTCTTCTCTCTGTGATCAAGGTTTAACGTTGCATTTAACTAACTGGAGTTTTCTTCTATTATAAGAGCTGGTAGTCTCCTCTCCTCTCCTCGCCTTTCTGATTCTTTTGGTCTTTTTGCTGTTCTCTCCTTTTCTTTTGCTTATTAAAGCAAATGTTAGCTAAGTATTATAATTATTGCCTTGCTATTATTGGAACCATTAATTTTAGCATTTTACCCTTTTTATTGATTTGTTCTCAATTTTATTATGCTTATTATAAATATTCTGCAAGCTACTTTGGTGTTTCTTTTATGAAAAGCCTTATACGGTGTTGTAAATTAAGAAATACTTTTTAATGATCTAAAAATTAATTTAAAATTGCATGGGGGAAAAGGGCCAAAAAGACTGAGCTTCTTTTAGGCACTAGGAGGGAAGGCCCACAGGAGGATACCAACAGTTATGTACCTATAGATATTCCAACATATTTCAGTAGGGAGGAGAGAATTAGGGCCAGCCAAGAATTCTTAACTGGACAGAAGCACTTTTAATTCCCGAGATTCCCACCCACCCCCAAAAAAGATGACCTCAGGCTACTGTGGATGATTTTCTTCCTTCGACTTCCATGGGAACATAGAGGAGAAAAGTTGTGTGAGAAGAAAACATTATGGAAAGTGCCCCTGATTATTGGATTTAGTGAGCCTGCAAGACTCTTTTCAGAATTAATAATCCACAGAAGATGACATATTTTGCAGCAGAGGTTAATAACTGATCCAGAGTGTATCAGGTTCATGCCATGATGATTCTAAATAGTATATTCTCAGCATGTGCCTGGATACGCATGGGAAATTAGAGACAAAGATCTCTGGAGATACTATCCCAAGCTTCTTTGAAAAATGACTCTGTATCTACTCATTTCTATGATGTAATGTGCAGAAAAAGCTTTAAATCCCAGGTAAAACATTTTTTTTTACCAGAGTGGATAAAAGGTTTCTTTGAAATCCACTGAAACCTGAAAATCCTGCTTGTGGACCCAGCATCTCAGTTGAGAACTTGTAAAAAGAGTTTTTACTTGGGAATACTGTTGGCAGAGGTCCATTGCTGCTTTTCTTGTCTCAGCTTGAAATGGAGAAGAATCTCACTCTCTCTAACTGTTGAGGATCTTGACTTCGTATTTCTAAGAATGCTGGGGTATGCCCATGTTGAATTATATTGCTTGCTTTCTTTCTGGTAGGTTCGGATACAACCAAGGTTACTCAGGGAGGAAGAGAGGAAATTGGAAATTGAAAAGTATTCATTTCTAACCATCTGTATTGATGCCTCCAAACTAGTGACCATGAATCTTATTGTCTATCTGGTGGGCAACTCAGCATTGCTTTTCTTCACCATCTCAGGAACTTTCCTATTTGCTGAATATCATAACTTTCTATCTTACACTCACAACTTGGCAGTTGTTTATCCATTCACCACTCTTCATTTTTTTTTCTCTCAGCCATAACTCTGTGTTCCATGTCCAGATATGTTTCCACCTACAAATGTTCTCCTCATTCTCTCAAAAATCGTCCATCACACTCTGTGTTTTGTTCTTCAATATTTTCCATCTACAGGAGATGCAAAAGCTAGAAAGATGAATAATACTTTAAATGAAGGATCTGCAATGCCAAAAACATCTGATCAGGCAGGAGCAGTGGCCTCAAATGAAGAGAGTGGAATTGAACAGGGAGAAATGCAAAGTTCTGGACAGCAATAAAGTAAGTCTGGGCTATAATAAAAATGTCCTTATCATATTAAGTTTTCTGTGATGTTCTGTGTGTAGCAAACACAACAGTAATGCATGAAAACTGTGTTTATATTTGTAGCTAAAGACTGACTCAGTGAAGACTCCGTATTTTCCCTTTTTATAGGGGAATATGAATTTGACCAACTGTACAAGATTGGTAGAGTTTATCCTTGTTGGATTGCCAAGTGTTTGGGGAATGGAAAGTGTGATGTACGCTGGTATCTTTCTGCTCTACCTGCTGTGTCTGATGGGCAACGGGCTCATCATTGTGATGGTAATTGTGGACCACCATCTCCAGAAGCCCATGTATTTTTTCCTTAGCAATCTTTCTTTCATTGATATTGGACACACCACAGCCTTTATTCCTAAATTGCTGGCGAATTATCTCTCTGCACAGAATTCCATCTGTTTCTCCTGCTGCATAACACAGTTGTACTTCTATTTCCTTTTTGGGGTCACAGAATTTTTTATCATGACTCTGATATCCCTGGACAGGTACTTAGCCATTTGCCATCCTTTGAGATATGCCAGTATCATGACCTCTGAGGTCTGTCTTAAACTAGCAGTAGGTGCCTGGTTTGGAGGCTTTTTCTCAATTCTTTCTCAGATATTGATGATAGCAAACCTACCCTACTGCACCTCCAACATTGTCAATCATTTCTACTGTGATGTGGGACCTGTGCTGAAGATTGCAGGAGGAGATATCCATGTCATTGAAGTACTCGGCTTCCTAGTTACTGTGGTTGTGATTATGTCCTCCCTGCTTTTCACCCTCATTTCTTACCTCTTCATCATTTGCACCATTCTTCGAATGCCTTCATCCACCAGACAGCAGAGGGCCTTTTCTACGTGTGCTTCACATCTGATTGTGGTCTGTATTTTGTACGGGTCAGTCTTTTTTGTCTACCTCAGGCCAACTGTCAAGAACTCTTCCTTCAGTGTCATGAAGTCTGTCTCCATATTGTACACAATGGTTGCCCCGGTGCTAAATCCTTTCATTTACACCATCAGGAACAATGAAGTCAAGGATGCAGTGTGGAAACTTTTAGAAAGAAAGACTCCAGGTGTCCCAAATCTCTCAGCATAGGCCTTTGTTGGGAAGTGATAGCAAAGACTCTCTTGTCCTGTTGAAAGCATCAAGGCTTGGAGCATCAGAATCTATCTCCAAAGCAATTCTGCAGGTCTTCTTTAACAAGCCTACCTTAAGAAAGATGGAGGAAGAAGTGGGAAACATGGTAGGTTACAAGCAGGAGTTTTTCTTGTCTTAATGTGCAATTATGTGATGATCCCATGATATAAAGGTTTTTTTGGGAAGCACCAGTGGTCTAGTACTGTAAGGCATGAAGCTACCAATGTACCGCATGGTCACTAGCCAGCTACATAGAATGACAGCTTTTGAATATAATTCATTCTTGATGAAGGGGATATCTCTTTTTTATTCCTCTGTAGAGACTAGAATATTCCTTTAGTATCTGGATTACTTCATTTGGAGAGAGTGGGTCATGATCATTTTGATGAAGAAATGACAGCCTCTTTTTTCCAATTAGATTTCATTGAAAGATGTTTGCAGGACTCAGAGAAGAGACCTTAATCTAAAAGAGTAGGACTTCTTTCTTATTGCAAACCTGCAAGAGATGAGCGTTGGGGCTGCCGATCATTAACAATACTCTTTAGATATTGGTCTGGACTTCAGCCTCCAAAGATCATGAGCCAGCATGAAAAGGACTTGATGAACTATTGAGTGGCCTCCATCACTCACAGTAACAAAGCATCTTCCTCTTCTGTTGTATCTGCGGGTCATAGACGGAAATGGACCATTCTTGGCTGAAAGGTGGTGGAGCATTTTAGCTAAAACCAAAAGGTTCCGCCAAGTTTCTGAGAGCAATTCATTGAAACCAGAGGGACATGACTGTATACCCCATTCACAAATTTCTGCCTGCATCCTTCTTCATTATCACCAGTTCATAAATACTCAGACCTGATTGCACCTTGTTCCACTCCTCATCTTGATATTTGGATTAACTTCCCCAACCTGGTGCTCCCCAAACAAGTTAGATGCAAGTGTTGCAAAATTCTTCCTTCCAGAGGAGCAAATCCTTCTTGGCTGAAAAATCAAACCTGCTTATAGTGGTGGGGATCTTTTCCCCATTTGGTTTCTATTAGTAGTAGTAGTCTTCAGCAAAGGATCGTTACCTTGTCGTGGTGCTGGAGCTTGAGCACCTCAATGATGCCATGAGCTAAACCGTGAAGGGCCACCCAAGACGGGAAGGTCATGACAGAGAGGTCAGACTAAATGCGATCCCTGGGGAAGGTAATGGCAACCCACCTCAGTATTCTTGCCGTGAAAACTAAATGGATCAGTACAATCAGAGATATGTCGGTATACCATCGGAAGATGAGACCCCCAGGTCGGAAGATGGTCAAAATGCTACTGGGGAGGAACAGAGGATGAGCTCAACTAGCCCCAGACGTGATGACGCAGCTAGCTCAAAGCCGGAAGGACGGCTAGCGGCCGACGGTGCTGGTGGTGAACGGCGAATCCGATGTTCTAAGGATCAACACACCATCGGAACCTGGAATGTAAGATCTATGAGCCAGGGCAAATTGGATGTGGTTATTGGTGAGATGTCAAGATTAAAGATAGACATTCTGGGCATCAGTGAACTGAAATGGACTGGAATGGGCCACTTCACATCAAATGACCACCAGATCTACTACTGCGGACAAGAGGACCACAGAAGAAATGGAGTAGCCTTCATAATTAATAGTAAAGTGGCTAAAGCAGTGCTTGGATACAACCCAAAAAACGACAGAATGATCTCAATTCGAATTCAGGGCAAGCCATCTAACATCACAGTGATCCAAATATACGCCCCAACCACAAATGCTGAAGAAGCTGAAGTAGAGCAGTTCTATGAGGATCTGCAGCACCTACTGGACAACACGCCTAAAAGAGATGTTATTTTCATCACAGGAGACTGGAATGCTAAGGTGGGCAGTCAAATGACAACTCGAATTACAGGTAAGTATGGCCTGGGAGAACAAAACGAAGCAGGACACAGGCTGATAGAATTTTGCCAAGACAACTCACTCTGCATAACAAACACTCTCTTCCAACAACCTAAGAGACGGCTTCATACATGGACTTCACCAGATGGACAACACCGAAATCAGATTGATTACATCCTTTGCAGCCAAAGGTGGCGGACATCTGTACAGTCGGTAAAAACAAGGCCTGGAGCTGACTGTAGTTCAGATCACGAACTTCTTCTTGCACAATTTAGGATCAGACTAAAGAGATTAGGGAAGACCCACAGATCAGCTAGATATGAGCTCACTAATATTCCTAAGGAATATGCAGTGGAGGTGAAGAATAGATTTAAGGGACTGGACTTAGTAGATAGGGTCCCGGAAGAACTCTGGACAGAAGTTGGCAGCATTGTTCAGGAGGCGGCAACAAAATACATCCCAAAGAAAGAGAAAACCAAGAAGGCAAAATGGCTGTCTGCTGAGACACTAGAAGTAGCCCAAGAAAGAAGGAAAGCAAAAGGCAACAGTGATAGGGGGAGATATGCCCAATTAAATGCAAAATTCCAGAGGTTAGCCAGAAGAGATAAGGAATTATTTTTAAACAAGCAATGCGCGGAAGTGGAAGAAGACAATAGAATAGGAAGGACAAGAGACCTCTTCCAGAAAATTAGAAACATTGGAGGTAAATTCCAGGCCAAAATGGGTATGATCAAAAACAAAGATGGCAAGGACCTAACAGAAGAAGAAGAGATCAAGAAAAGGTGGCAAGAATATACGGAAGACCTGTATAGGAAGGATAACAATATCGGGGATAGCTTTGACGGTGTGGTCGGTGAGCTAGAGCCAGACATCCTGAAGAGTGAGGTTGAGTGGGCCTTAAGAAGCATTGCTAATAACAAGGCAACAGGAGACGATGGCATCCCAGCTGAACTGTTCAAAATCTTACAAGATGATGCTGTCAAGGTAATGCATGCTATATGCCAGCAAATTTGGAAAACACAAGAATGGCCATCAGACTGGAAAAAATCAACTTATATCCCCATACCAAAAAAGGGAAACACTAAAGAATGTTCAAACTATCGAACAGTGGCACTCATTTCACATGCCAGTAAGGTAATGCTCAAGATCCTGCAAGGTAGACTTCAGCAGTTCATGGAGCGAGAATTGCCAGATGTACAAGCTGGGTTTAGAAAAGGCAGAGGAACTAGAGACCAAATTGCCAATATCCGCTGGATAATGGAAAAAGCCAGGGAGTTTCAGAAAAACATCTATTTCTGTTTTATTGACTATTCTAAAGCCTTTGACTGTGTGGACCATAACAAATTGTGGCAAGTTCTTAGTGGTATGGGGATACCAAGTCATCTTGTATGCCTCCTGAAGAATCTGTATAATGACCAAGTAGCAACAGTAAGAACAGACCACGGAACAACAGACTGGTTTAAGATTGGGAAAGGAGTACGGCAGGGCTGTATACTCTCACCCTACCTATTCAACTTGTATGCAGAACACATCATGCGACAAGCTGGCCTTGAGGAATCCAAGGCTGGAGTTAAAATCTCTGGAAGAAACATTAACAATCTCAGATATGCAGATGATACCACCTTGATGGCTGAAAGTGAAGAGGAACTGAGGAGCCTTATGATGAAGGTGAAAGAAGAAAGTGCAAAAGCTGGTTTGCAGCTAAACCTCAAAAAAACCAAGATTATGGCAACCAGCTTGATTGATAACTGGCAAATAGAGGGAGAAAATGTAGAAGCAGTGAAAGACTTTGTATTCCTAGGTGCAAAGATTACTGCAGATGCTGACTGCAGTCAGGAAATCAGAAGACGCTTAATCCTTGGAAGAAGAGCAATGACAAATCTCGATAAAATAGTTAAGAGCAGAGACATCACACTGACAACAAAGGCCCGCATAGTTAAAGCAATGGTGTTCCCTGTAGTAACATATGGCTGCGAGAGCTGGACCATAAGGAAGGCTGAGCGAAGGAAGATCGATGCTTTTGAACTGTGGTGTTGGAGGAAAATTCTGAGAGTGCCTTGGACTGCAAGAAGATCAAACCAGTCCATCCTCCAGGAAATCAAGCCAGACTGCTCACTTGAGGGAATGATATTAAAGGCAAAACTGAAATACTTTGGCCACATCATGAGAAGACAGGACACCCTGGAGAAGATGCTGATGCTAGGGAGAGTGGAAGGCAAAAGGAAGAGGGGCCGACCAAGGGCAAGATGGATGGATGATATTCTAGAGGTGACGGACTCGTCCCTGGGAGAGCTGGGGGTGTTGACGACCGACAGGAAGCTCTGGCGTGGGCTGGTCCATGAAGTCACGAAGAGTCGGAAGCGACTAAACGAATAAACAACAAAGTAGTAGTAGTAGTAGTAATAGTATGCTGCCCATCTCACTGTATAAGTGACTCTAGGTAGCTTACAGATTAAAAAGAGAATAAAAAATCTGAAAAATATATACAAAAAAGATGGAGAGTGCATACTCAATCCACAAACAACCCGTAGGGCTGCATACAACTATTGGATCCCCATGCTAGGTGGCAGAGCCAGGTCATAAAACTCTTCTGGAAGAGTGGCATGAACAGTGGGGCCAAGCTCACCTCCAGGAGCAAAATATTCCATAGGGCAGGGGCAAGAGCAGAAAAGGCTGTCCTCCTGGACCCCACCCATTGTAGTTCTTTAGCTGAAGGAGTTTGTAATATGCCTCTCCTGCCAGACCAGGTGGGAGAGGTCAATATGATTGCAATGAGATGATTCCTCAGGTAACCTGGGCCCATGCCATGAGTGACTTTAAAGGTCACAACCAACACCTCAGATTGGGCCCAGAAGCAAACCGGTGCCCAATTATTCCCTCCTTTGGTGTATTTTATTTATTTATTTATTTGTGTATTTGTGTATTTGTGTATTGTTATTTTAGATTTTTTAATCCACCTTTTTTATTATGTTTTATAAATAACTCAAGGCAGTGAACATACCTCATAGTCCTTCCTCCTCCTATTTTCCCCACAACAACAACCCTGTGAGGTGAGTTGGGCTGAGAGAGAGGGACTGGCCCAAGGTCACCCAGCCGGCTTTCATGCCTAAGGCAGGACTCGAACTTACAGTCTCCTGGTTTCTAGCCTGGAGTCTTAACCACTGGACCAAACGTTGAAATCCTGTTCTCTGGATTGGAGAATAGTTTTTAAAATAATCAATTAAAGCTTTCCCCAAATGTAGCCTGTGTACATTTGCCTAGCATAACATCTGTTTAAATAAGTTCTCTAAAAGAATGTATACTTATATATTATGTTCATGAAATAGATACACATTTTCAGAAAAGATCTGTCGAATGTTCCTTACTTTTACTACTGGTAATGAGAGATGAATAGGTAATTTCTGTTTTAGCTATTGGTTCAAAGATACCCCATGATGTAAGTATACACTCAGATGGAGACTCACTTTGTTTCTTTCCCATCTTTAGGTAATCACTGATGAAGATCAGGTGGTGGGTGAGTCCAGACCATTTGGGACATTAGGTTTACCCTAATGCATTGTCTTTGTATCCTGATGTGTTTTCAATAAAGTCTGTTTCCTAAGCCTTGTCCTTGTATCAGAATTCTTGGATGTTCTGGATGCTAAAGGGGTCTTGTGTGGTGGTTGAAGTGTTGGGCTAGGAATGGAGAGGCACGGGTTCAGGTCCCCCTTAGTCCTGGAAGCTCATGCCTGACTTTGGGTCAGTCACATGCCTGACATAGAGCGAGTCTTGTGGGAAAATATTGGGATATACAGTATATCTGACAAGAAAGAAATCATTTGTGACATTCTTCTCCTTATCTTACCTGAGGAGTATCATTTACACTTAGGATAGGGCATCTGCAGAGCTTTCCAAATGTTGCAAATGCATGAGCTTTTGTTCTATGAGGAGAATGTATGGAAGCCAGAAAATGGTAGGAGTGGGGAACAGAAAAAAGTCTCCTGCAGCAGAGTCAAATTGTGAACCTTGAGGCCTAAAATGATCCTTCTTTGGTTTAACATTTTCATGTCTCTGAGTGTTACCATCTCATTCTCCATCTGAGATGCCTTTCTCTGCCCATCCGACATCCCACATTTTCTGACCTCCACTATTCTTCAATCTTCTCCTGCCACATAGAATTGCATCATCATAAAACTCCAGAGTTGGATGGGCACATTTAGGCCATTGAACTCCACCTCCTGCCCCCACTTCTCTGGAAATATCCAAAGAGATATGCAAACAACCTGGTCTCCACATCAATACAACCAGCCAGGAGGACACCACCATCATCCATTCAGATGAATCACGGGGAAGTGAGGGTGGGACCAACACAGAATGTATGATGATCTCAAACGATTGCTGACAAAATTGTGTAGCACACATCACTGGATGATAACACCCCAATGCACAAGGCATAATTTGGTGTCCTTGTAATTACAACCAGATATGGTAGATGGGGGATTCTGGGAGCTGAAATCCACACATCTTAAACTTACCAAGTTTGAAAAACACTTCACTCAAGTGTAAGAAGATTCCCTAAATTATCTTGGGGCCCCAACCCACCTGAAAGGGATTTCAAACCTCTGTGTTCTGAGGTTACTCTAATGAATGTCTTCTCCTTGAAGTCCATGAAAAATGAATGGTGAAAAAGGGAAGGAGGGAAGAAAAATATTCTTGGACATCACCTTCAATCAGTTCCTTTCCTCTTTTAATGAATCTTCAGTCTTTAATGAATCTCTTTTAATGAGGTCTTTGAAGATTTAATAATATATAGAAGACTCCATTTATGGGAGTGGCACTTGGAATTTTGTCCAAATCAAACCAGGCATAAGTCAGGCTAATTCAAAATCATATATTCTAGGCACAGTCTATGGATACTTATGGGAATTGAGAGACAAATATCCCTAGAGATGGTATCTCAACCTTCTGTAGAAAATGGTGCTACATCAAGGGAGGTTTTACATTTTCTCCTTTTGTAGTTGAAGAGGAGTGTGAATTAGACCAACTAGAAAAGAGTTGCAGAGTTTATCCTTGTTGGATTGCCTCCAGAGGACCTCCAATCTTGGGATGGCACTTGAATTTGGGGCAAATAATATCACCCATGTGTATTTTCCGGGTATAGTGCATGGATACTCACGGGAAATTAAAGTCAAATATCCTTAGAGACTGTATCCCAGGCTTCTGTAGAGAATAAGTAAATAAACTTCCTATGATGCAATCTGCTCTATGTTCTTAAAATATTAAAGAAAATGTTGTTCAAGATGTCTGAAATTTTTTCCCCAACTGTTTCCCCAAGACATGATATATCTTTTTCGAGGGTTCTCCAAAGCACTGTCTTGATGAATGTATAGAGAGATGGAGTGAAAGGCACCTGGAGAAGAAAAGGCAGGTAATGAAGGAAGAACAAGTCAAGGTAAAAGTGGGATTTCTTTAGTTCCTTGTTTTATAGAATGAGCACATGGTACAGAATTTCAATTCAGAAGTGAGTATGACTTACTAGCATATACACATCCACACAGACACACACAGAGATAAACATCTTGGCTTTTATATTTCTACAGCCCTATATTAATAATTGTGGGATGCGGTGGCGCTGCGGGTTAAACCGCTGAGCTGTCGATCGGAAGGTCGGCGGTTCGAAACCGCGCGGCGGGGTGAGCTCCCGTTGCTCGTCCCAGCTTCTGCACACCAAGCAGTTCGAAAACATGCAAATGTGAGTAGATTAATTGGTACCGCTTCGGCGGGAAGGTAACGGCGTTCCGTGAGTCATGCTGGCCACATGACCCGGAAGTGTCCTATGGACAACGCCGGCTCCAAGGCTTTGAAACGGAGATGAGCACCGCCCCCTAGAGTCGGACACGACTGGACTTTACGTCAAGGGAAACCTTTACCTTTTATATTAATAATATCTCCATTATTTGAATTATTGTATTACAGATCATGGTTCTTTTGGGATACAGGGATACAGGCAAACAATCCATGAGGGGAAAAAAGGGTTGCGGAGAATAACCTGGGCAGCAAAAGCAATTAAGCCTATCCATCACTGCTGAAGTCTTGACCTGTGATTTGCACAAATGACTGGGTGTGTGGGTATGCAACTGTATTCACTGTGTTTTTTCATACACAGCAAAGGACAAAATGCAGGTCACTGTGGAACAGGGGAGAGAAAGGAATTGACCTAATCTATTTCTCAACCCATCTCTATTGGGGGATGATTTGGCTGACCATCAGTGAATCCCATTGTCTCTATCAGGTGGGTTGATATTCTTTTTCCTTGAGAACCTCAGATAATATTCTATTTGCTGCACAACAGAGTCTTCCATCCTTTCTTTACTCTTTCCCTATAATTTGGCTCCACTAAATGATTCACCAATTCTCTCGTCACATGCTCTCAACCTCAGATCTGTGTTCAATGTCATCAATAAGCATTCTTCTTTTTCATCATTTTTCTAACACTCTGTATTTAGTTTCTCAGTCTTTTACTGCTCTCTTTTTAGATAACTAAGAATGTAAATAGTGTTTCTGCTCAGAGGTGTGGAACTCTGCCATCCCAGAATTCTCAAGTTCCTAAGTTCTAATTTGTATCAAAATATTTCACCTCTAGCCTACAACTTCCAAAAATGTCGCTATATATTTCAGAAACCCCAAATGAGATCTTATTTTCCAACACTAGCAAATTCCACACATCACACTAAGCTACAATTGTGTTTCCTTGTTTTCGTCCTCATGTTTTGTCAGGCTACAGTGATGGCCTTTAGAAATTATAACTCATATTCAAATATTTATACTGAAATGTCTTTTTTCACTAACATAGCTATGCAAAACTTTCATTAACTTGAAAGTGAACATCCAGTCTATGTTCTCTGTGTTGCAATCACAATTGTAGTGCATGAAAAATGTGTTAAGAAATGCAGCTATATCTTGATTCAATTAAGACTCCATATTTCCCATTTTTATAGGGAAGCATGAATTTGACCAACTGTACTAGAATGGTCGAGTTTATCTTTGTTGGCTTGCCAATTGTTTCTGGAATGGAAAATGTGATGTATGCCGGTCTCTTTCTGCTCTACCTCCTGTGTCTGATGGGCAACGGGCTGATCATTTTGATGGTCATCGTGGATTGTAATCTCCAGAAGTCCATGTATTTTTTCCTTAGCAACCTTTCTATCATTGACATGGGACACACCTTTATTCCTAAACTGCTGGTCAATTATTTCTCTGCAAAGAATTCCATCTGTTTCTCCTGCTGTATAACACAGTTGTACTCCTATTTCCTTTTTGGGGTCACAGAATTTTTTGTCATCACTTTGAAATCCCTGGACAGATACTTAGCCATCTGCTACCCTTTGAGATATGCTACCATTATGACTTCTGTCATCTGTCTTAAACTAGCAATTGCAGCCTGGTTTGGAGGTTTTTTCTCAATTCTTTATCAGATGTTGATGGTAGCACACCTACCCTTCTGCACCTCCAACATCATCAATCATTTCTTTTGTGATGCGGGACCTGTGTTGAAGGTTGCAGGAGGAGATATATATGTCATTGAAGCCCTTGGCTTCCTACTTACTGTGGTTCTGGTTATGTCCTCCCTGCTTTTCACCCTCATTTCTTACCTCTTCATCATTTGCACCATTCTCCAAATGCCTTCAACCACCGGACAGCAGAGGGCCTTTTCTACATGTGCTTCCCCCCTGATTGTATTGTGCATTTTCTATGGGTCAGTCTTTTTTGTCTACTTAAGGCCAACTGTCAAGAACTCTTCCTTCAGTGTAATCAAGTCTGTTTCTGTGGTGAATGCTATACTCATTCCAGTGCTCAATCCTTTCATTTACACCATTAGGAACAATGAAGTGAAAGAAGCAGTTTGGAAAGCATTAAGAAAAAAGACTGCGTCCTTCCCTAAAATCTAAACATAGATCTGTTTGGAGAAGCAAGCCTATCCTTCACAATTAGGAGTGGGAGGACTATACATCAAATATATTGTACGATTAATATACTTCGCCTAACTCATAAAGATGGTGGAAGCAGGAGATCAACACCCAGGGCCTAGTATTTGACTATGATGCTAGCGCCCATTGCTTCAATCAGGATTGAATCCCAGGAAGGGTTTATAAGGGAATGAAAGCTTTTGAATGTTCTTCATTCATGATGACAAGGTATCAATTTCCTTATACATTTTTACTGGCTTTAATATTGGTCTACTCTGTGGGTTCCTTGTTTGGAACTTTGACCTGTGGGATCAAATTTGCACCCTTCGGACTTCCTAGTGTAGATTATTGAAGGAACCTCATTGGAATTAAAGGAGAAACCATAATATAATGGCTGGAAAAATATAAGAGAAGAGGTTTGGTGCTGTCATTGTTTTGGAATACCATTTAAATATTATTTAGTTATGTTTTAAATTATGAACTCATGTTTACAATAATTCTGGCACATCTTTCCCCAGATAGATGCCTTGTTCATTTGCTTAATCTATACATATTGTTCCTGAATGTATCCTGTTATGTGTACATATATTTTTACAGATCTTTCCCAAATATTCCTGGCTCTTAATCTGGGTGAATGGCATGGTGAAATGCAAAGAGGAATCTAATCTGAATAGCTACATTTTCTTTGCTGTTCAGGCTCAAACTTGCAATGTTATGTAAGTTGACCATTAGGTGGAGGCTAATTTATAATTCCTCTTGTATATGAAGCTGCTGAAGGAAGGGATCAAGGGCATTTCCCAGCTGGGCAGTTAGGCATCTTGTGAATGCAGAAAAATTTGAATATCTTGTTCTTTGTCATACTATGAGGATATAATACTATGTGTAAGAAAATAAAATAATCTCTCTTTTGTCCATGGGAATTTGTCTAGTAGGTTGAGAGTAATCATTTGCAACGTTGTGCCAGGGTTAAAAAAAAATTGAATGATCTCAGAGTCTTTTACATTTCACTGTAGTACAGGGTAGGGCTCTCAACCTTCTCCTTTGTTATTTAATTTGATTGTAGAGCCTTTGGCCACCGTGTTAAGTCAATGTTTCGATATTAAGTATATTGTACTTGCAGGATGTGAGTATAAACTCTTTCTGTATAATGATGATATTTTGGATGTTTTGATCAATATTTTAGTTGCTTGATTGATATTATAAAGGTTTTGCAGCATTTTAGAAAATATTCTGAGCATAAGGTCAATTGGGATAAATCTTGTTTGCTTCCCTGGGCCCTAATATATCAATACAGTTCTGTAAAGAGATGGAATTTGTGATTCCTACTGAGTAGATTCAAAACAGGAAAAAAAACTAATAATAAAAATGCTTCCTCAAGCTAATGCATCATCTTCAGCACCTTTTGGAAGGAGATCAATTATATGGGTTGATGCACCTCCAGTCAATGGGTGTTCAAAGGATGCTTGCTGGAAAAGCCTGGTGCCTCCAGTATCTCACATGGGGGTCGGGACTCTCAAAAGCCCCTTCCTCATGATCAGACCTCCTCAGGTGTAGAGAAGCCAGAGATGGTGGCATCAAGGTCTATATCCTCACGGTATTTATATAGGTAAAGCCCACACCCTTTTGTTCTATGGGATCTAGGCAGTCTATCCTCACTGATGGAAATATCAGAAAGGGGAGAACTATGCCCACACTGGAGATGGTGCTTTATTTTGTTCCTTCCAAAAAAGGTTAACTATGTCTCAAGGCCTCTGGACTGTTGTAAATCCATTGATGCATGTGAAAATGACCTCCTTAAATCAAGAGTTTGATTAAACAGTTGTGCTTGTTTCATCCATGTGAAAATGACCTTGCTGCTCACTTCCGGGAAGAAGAAGAATTTGAGAGAACTTGAGCACTTGATTGCTGGATTCTCAGATTTCTATGCTGCTGAACCTTAGAGAGTGATGGAGGCTTGCGATGATGCACACAAAGACAGCCCCAGAATTGATCATTAAAGAAATCACGTTAAGGTCTGCTTACAGTTACATCATCCACATTAACTGTAACTTAGGAGGCCAGAATAAGAACTGAATCAAACTGTCCACAGTAAAGAGAAAACAAGGAAGCCTTAGACATAAGGATAAGTAATATTAGTTTTTGGTTGGGGAGGGGTACCTTTGATCTAGTCTTGATGCCTGTCATATCACAGCTAAAACAACATTTGGAGCAGAAGTACCAGAAGGCCATCCGGACCGAAATCAAGACAAAAACCAGAAGGCGACGCATTCAAGCATCAAAAGTCCACCAGAACGGCACAGAGTTAACCGATGGGATGGGCTGCGAGAATCACCCTGGGAGAGGCTGATGGAAGAGCCACCGCCTAGACAAGGGCCTGATGACAGGATTCTGAGTCCAAAGGAGAGATGGTGGGGGAGAAGGCATCTCAGAAGGGGCCTCCCTCGTGCCTTGGAACATGAAGGCAGGCGAGGGGGGAAGCGCTTTCCGATTCCAAGGTTCTCTTACTGCCACCTCCCAATAAAGGTAGGATGGTTTAGATTGTTAGAGTTTATATTTATTTATTTGACCCAAAGTACCATATTGTGGAAGGACAGATTAAAAGATAACCAGAAAAATCTATGGAACCAATATATGCATGTGGTTTTTTTTACACATATGGACATCTATTTCTAACTTTCTGCCAAGAAACCAGCCTGAAGTCTGAGAAGAAAGTAGGTGGAAACTTCTAAGGAGGGACAGCACCACAGCTAGCATGACCAAAATGGGCGTTATAATTAAATTTCCTGCCATAAACCCTTGCCAGACTTTTGTATCTTCTCCTGGATCCACCCTGTCCATTTTATTCTCCCTTTGCACGTTTTTGATTCGCTTCTCATCTCCTTTGTCTCACTGTGTCTCTGAAGGCACAGAAGTAGACAGCAGAGTCCTGCAGTTGGCTGGCTTGTTTCTCCATGTTGAAAGTCCCTTCTTTATTGTTTGTTTTCCTGTGAGTAGCTCGGAAGCTTTGGTAAGCCTCCCTATCATCCCTCAAAATGAGCTGGAGAGCCTGGCCATGGCGCTGAATGTACCAGAAGGGGTAATTGCCACCAGTATATGTTGATTCATAGGAGCATTGGAGAGAGACAGGTTGTCCTTCAGTAACAGTCAGGGTGCCTGTCGTTTGCTTCACCGATTGTCCTGTGATGTGTCCTGTGGAGAAGACATGAGGTTCCAAGGAGAGGTGGACAAGAGGGTGGGAAAGTTTACAAACAGAAGAATTCTCCAGATTATTTCTATTTCTACAATAATCTGAAGATCCTTTCTCTTTTTTCCCATCCAGACATTCTTGTCCAGGCCTAACTTAATGCTTTGAGGGAAAAAATTGGAGACCCTCCCTCCCTCCCTCCCTCCCTCCATTTTTTATCTTCCATTCCCTTCCTCCTTCCTTCCTTCATTTCTTTCTTCTTTCCATTTTTCAATCTTTCCTTCCTCCCTCCGTTTTTCTATCTTCCATGCCTTCTTGCCTGTCACAACCTGCCTTCCCAGTGCCACAAGTGATTCACTCCTCCATATACAAGTTCATAAGCTAATATACCGAGATCGAAAGGCACCTTTTTCATTGTCTTGATGCAGAGGTGGGCCTTACAGAGAGGGCATCTCTTCCAGTCACCTGCAGAAGACAAGGTGGCCTCTGCCAAAAAGCCCTCTGCTTTGCACCGGTCAACTTTTGTCTAATTTCTAACTACTACTACAGACAGTTCCCTTGAAAGCACATAGGGCCTTTGCACCCAACACATGAAACAGCATCTCTCTTTCAAAACTTATTCTTCAATTTTATTTTGGAGATGGGGTGCTTTTTTTACTCCCGTAGATTTGAAAGAAAGTTGGCAAACTAGGATATGCAAGTAAAACAGACAGTAATTAAAGAGCACTCTCCTAATACAACATGGAGATGAGCCACTTACTGAAGATTACAATGATGATCCAAGCGTGCTTCAAACTGAAAGACATTTATCTGGTTGAAGGTAGGGAGATCCACCTGAAAAACAGAAACCTATTAAAAGATCAGTCCAGATCTCAGATGCTTCTCACCTGTGCTCTCCTCACTCCACAGCATGAGAAGATTGGCAGCCACAGATCTGACGTCTTCTGCTAAGCAAGTAACATCTAAGCAAATGTTCAAGGTTACAGCATTGCAACCTGCAGGATGTGGTGGAGGGTCATGACTCCAACATGCACTATAGAAAGCTCTGTAGCCAGTGGGCTTTCTCAAGAGGGCCACCTTGTGTCTGAGTGCAGCAGGACAACTTCAGATATTCCAAAGCAGCTTGGTTTGAAGGGTGAGACCCCAAATTTAAAGAGGGTTCTGGATAAGTGGCTCCCTGCTTCAGGATAAGGAACACCAGAGACCAAGTTGTTTTTAACTGAAGTGGAATGGATTTTTTGAGAAGGCTTGATAGAAATGAAAATGACATGGATGGGAAAGATTTGTCAGAAGACCTGGAGTTTGAAGGGGCTTGTCAGAAGAATCAGTTGAAATCAGATGTTTACTTGCAATAGGATGAAATGCAGCAGGTGAACTGAACATCGCTACGAAGATCAGTAAAGATTATTTTTGACCCATCGCAGAAAAAAACTGGTGTGAGTTGTCTTCCTGTAGGCTCTGGGAAGGATAAAGGACAATGTGGGGCATTCCTGGCCTGAATAAACGATCAGATGCCTGAGTTCGCCTGGGCCAAGCTGGTCATGTGGATCAGCTCTTCCATATTTGACACAGTCTTGTTCCACTATTTCCCCATGTTGGTTTAATCGTCATACGTTTGTTAATAAGAGTTTGGGAGGACAATTTGAGTTTAAAGTTGATAATATGATGTTGAATTGTATATCAAAGCTTTGGGAATTAACAGTACAAGAAGAACTTTGAATTTATTGTGGGTGTGTTGTTGTTGTTGCTGCTTTGGGTGCCTACGAGTCAGTTTTTGACTCCTGTGGACTGCTTGGACAAGTCCCTGCAGTTTTCTTGGCAAGATTTCCAAAATGATGTGCCATTGCCTCCTTCCTAGGGCTGAGAAAGAGTGACTAGCCCAAGGTCACCCAGCTCACTTTGTGCCTAAAGGGGGATCAGAACTCCTGCTTTCCCGGTTTCTAGTCTGATGTCTGAACCACCACGCCAACTGGCACTCTTATTGCGTGTAGAGTATGGGAGAAAATGATTATATTCTTTTGATTGAACAATAGTTCCATTCTGGATTTAGAATCTTAGGTTTGTCATCCTCTATGCTTATTTTCTACCAAGATAACAGAAAGACTAACCACTTCTGCTCTCTGTGATCAAGGTTTAATGTTGCATTGAACTAACTGCAGTTTTCTTCTATTATAATACCTGGTAGTCTCCTCTCCTCTCCTCTCCTCTCCTTTCTGATTCTTTTGGTCTTTTTGTTGTTATCTCCTTTTCTTTTGCTTATTAAAGCAAATGTTAGCTAAGTACTATAATTATTGTCTTGCTCTTATTGGAACCATTAATTTTAGCATTTTACCCTTTTTATTGATTTGTTCTCAATTTTATTATGCTTATTATAAATGTTCTGCAAGCTACTTTGGTGTTTCTTTTATGAAAAGCCTTATACAGTGTTGTAAATTAAGAAATACTTTTTAATGATCTAAAAATTAATTTAAACTTGCATGGGGGAAAAGGGCCAAAGAGACTGAGCTTCTTTTATGCACTAGGAGGGAAGGCCCACAGGAGGATACAAACAGTTATGTACCTATAGATATTCCAACGTATTTTAGTAGGGAGGAGAGAATTAGGGCCAGCCAAGAATTCTTAACTGGACAGAAGCACTTTTAATTCCCGAGATTCCCACCCACCCCCAAAAAAGATGACCTCAGGCTACTGTGGATTATTTTATTCCTTCGACTTCCATGGGAAGATAGAGGAGAAAGGTTGTGTGGGAAGAAAACATTATGGAAAGTGCCCCTGATTATTGGATTTAGTGAGCCTGCAAGACTCTTTGCAGAATTGATAATCCACAGAAGATGACATATTTTGCAGCAGAGGTTAAGATTCGATCCAGAGTTCATGTCATGATCATGGTTTTGATCATGGTTCATGCCATGATGATTCTAAATAGTATACTCTCAGCATGTGCCTGGATACGCATGGGAAATAAAGATATATTTCTGCAATAATCAGAAGATCTACAATAGAAGATTTCTACAGTAGAAGATTTCCAGAAGAATCTTAAGATCCTTTCCCTCTTTTCCATTCCAGACATTCCTGTCCAGTACTGATTTAATTCTTCGAAGGGAAGAACTGGAAACCCTTCCTTCCTTCCTTCCCTCCTTCCCTCCTTCCCTCACTCCCTCCCTTATATCTTCCATGCCTTCCTGCCTCTCATCTTCTGGAAAATGCTGGTCTTTCTGCTGTACTGAAAGCAGACCTTGGCTGATCTCAAAAAACCTAAAAGGAATCAGGCTTAGTATTACTGTCTGTCTATGGACTCACCATGTGAAGAACTCAACTCAAGGGAAAATTTAATTCTGTGGTTGTCCTGCCACAACTACACCTGACCATGTCATGCCGGGCTGGTTTAGTATCTGCTGATGTTCTTCCCCACTTTGTCCCTTCCATCTCACTCTGCATCAGCTCCTCCTCTCTTCAGTCTCTGAAAGAGGTTCATGCATGACAGCAGATCCCTCCTTGAGACACTGTGTGTCTCTGAGGGCACAGAAATAGATGGCAGCATCTGCCAGAGTGACTTCATCGATCCCAAGTGTGCTGGAGTTCTTGTCTTCAGGAAAATACAACTTTCCCTTTGGATTGGCAATTCCAACAATGTTTTTGGGGTAGGTCCCACCAAGGTACTCCAGCGTCTGCCCAGGAAACTGCCGATACCACTGGACCACTTCTCTGGTAACAGAAGAGAGACTGCAGCTGAGGTTGAGTGCTTTTCTCTCCAAGGCTGTCGCTGTCCCAGGTTGTTCAATCTTTTGTCCCCTTCCAAGAGAACCTACAACAAAGGCGAGAATGGATCTTTGGTCAACATCTGAGCAATAGCGATTTAACACATCTTCTCTCTCTAGAGGTCTGAAATACCTCAGACAACTAAACCCCTCTGGATAATGGGATCTAGAAGGTCACTGACCGGCTGTGGGATCTCCAGATAATCCTGTAAGTAGCGATGATAGAAACACCTAGTTTTTAAATACTATGTTGTATAGCATAGTGTGGACAGTGTTTTGAGGCCCCCAAGCTATGATGAGGTGGCTTAATATTTTTCTGGCAGTTTTGTTTCCCCCATTTTGGATCCCCTATTATTGATGCTGGGATATTGTTGGAAGCCCTCCTCTTTCATTCCCAAATGGTAGGCTGTGTGAAGGAATTATCACACAAAGAAAATTGGTTATAGACTGCTAATATTAGCTGTCACAGCTAACATCACAAGATTGCTTCATATATACATAGACATAGACATATACCTATATATTAATCTATCCACCTATCTATCTATCTATCTATCTATCTATCTATCTATCTATCTATCTATCTATCTATCTATCTACCATCTATCTATCTTTGTTCCTCCTCCTTAATTCTGATTGGATCAGTTACATAGAAAGAGGACTCCGATGAGGTGGTGATGCTGGGCTCGCCAAGATCTTGAGGCCATCCTCAAGCAGGTGGATAATGCAAATGTGACCCTGTCTTCTAAGCAGATGCAGAAGAAACTTGTGAAATGTTTCAGCTTCCACCCCTCGACAGCTAAAAAAACAAAAATCATCCGCAATCTTGGGGTTGAGGAACACCAGTCTATTTTGAAAAAGAAACAGAAAACTCTTCATTGCCATCTAGTGGGGGAAAGGGAGTAATAGATGGAGTAATGGTTCCACTGAAGAACAAACTGGGAGACATTGTGGGCGGGGGTAGTTTTTAGATGTTACAAGAGCCTCCTTTTAAGTGAAATTTGCTGCTAATTCAGTGCTAAAGAAATTAACAAGCACCTCTTCTGTCCATCCATCCATCCAACGTTGGGGACTTCATTTTCTGTTCTTCTGAACAGTTCCTTCTGTATTGAGAGATGACAAGAGATTGGTGGTCAAGCACTAAGAATCCATGCTGGATTCACCCACAGTGGCATCACTGATCTTTGAGTAAGCATTCCTTACATCATGATCATTTCAGCCTAGAAAAAAGGTCCATCTAACTGAGCTCAAGGTTCCATCTACATCCAGTCTTCTGGGGAAGAGTGCTCTCAAATCTCCCCTGCAGCACATCCTTCACCGACTCCTCAACCTCCCATGCCCAGAACCTATTCAAAGGGCAGACCATTGAAAACGATTTCATGGGGCCCTTGCAGATCAATGTTTAGCCATTCCGAATAAGGACGTAAGCCATGAAATATAGCCAGCTGTGGACTAATCATCTTTTACCGTTAAAACCTGCTCAGTCAACCAATCCCTATCATACTAGCAGAAAAATGCTACCATTAATCATACAGAGTCAACCTTCCCATTCAATGTAGCCATGGAGACCAAGCAAGTCTGCCCCAACTATACTTGGATCCCTGGGCCAACTGATATTTCTCAGTTAAGATCGCCAGAATACCTTGTCAAATGACAGTACCAGAATAGCCAATCTCCACTATAACAGGCACCGTAGAGCAGCACTAGAGGGTTACCAGATATCTGAGCAGGCAAAGGAGGACTTGGAGAATTGGAAAGGAGGACAAAGGGGAGCGGGGTGAATGGAGGACACACTGACTGTTTAAAGTATCTGTATTTGCCTTCACAGGAGAGGAAGGGATTACCAGTGAGTAAGGAGGGATACTCACAAACAAATTACTCACCAATAAATGCCCACTGAAGAGGGTTACTCTGCTAATAATTTTATGATTGGTGTTGGGTTACCAGATGCCCTTTTGCTGGATGTCTGGTCATCCTAAATTAATAATAAAATTTCCTTTCTTATTTCTTACTTTGTCCAAGGTTGGTTTTTTTCCTAACTTTTCTTTGGTTTGGTTTGGTTTCAATTAATTTTTTCCTTAAGTTTAAAAATTATGTTTCTCTTAGTGTACTGAGTGTACATTTTAAGTGTATGTAGGGGTTTTGTGAACTTTGTTACTGTAATTTGTAAATGTAATTTAGAAAAATACTACTAATAAAAATGCTTCTTCAAGCTAATGCAGCAGCATCACCACCTTTTCGAACCAGATCAATAACATGGCCTGATGCACCTCCGGTCAATGGGTGTTCAAAGGATGCTTGCTGGAAAAGCCTGGTGCCTCCAGTATCTCACATGGGGGTCGGGACTCTCAGAAGCCCCTCCCTCAATGATCAGACCTCCTCAGGTGTGGAGAAGCCAGAGATGGTGGCATCAAGGGCTATATCCTCACGGGATTTATATAGGTAAAGCCCACATCCTGTTATTCCATGGGATCTAGGCAGTCTCTCCTCACTGAGGGAAACATCAGAAAGGGGAGAACTATGCCCACTGATTTGTGTGCTTACGAGAGATCATCGTCACTCTGTGACTAGCAGCAGCAGTTTGCTGGGGTTTCACAAGAACTCTGCTCTCTAAGGCTTGGGCTTCATTCTGCCGTATGATAGAGCCAGTCCTGGACTTCAGAACCCGACAACCAAGCTGGTCCCTCAAGGATCCTCTTGTCATCAGGAGTGCAGTCTGGTTGGATGGTTGAATGACCAGAACGACCACACAGGACATCCTGGTATGGAAGGTATTCAGCACTGACTGCAGCTGAGCTATTGCCAAATAATCATCTTTTTTTCCCTGACAGTATCACACATCACACTGGTTTCCTTTGAGACATGTCCTACTACAAAAGTGGGCATTACATTCAATCCTATCATTCACATATATTCTCTGAGACAGAATTTCCAGCATCGTGTTCAACTCCAACTCCCAAGATAGTTTAGGAGAATTCAGCTAAACGGGCTCATCCCCTCTCTAACCGGAATCAGATACCTTTGCAAGCTTCAAAGGTATTAGCTGGGATTAAATTAAAGGCAGTGTTATCTTTGATGGCTAATGTTTGATAGAAGCAGTAAGATTTGAACGGCTTTTGTTGCAGGAATGGAGATCTGACAACATCCTTTTTGATGATGGATATATATCCACTCACGGGAACTGAGCTGGTCATGATTGATCAAGAACAGCATCGTGGCATTATGGTGGATAGTTGGAGGAAAATGTGCCAAAGCAGAAAACAGCTGCTCTAAACATTCAAAAATTCATGTTTGGAAGCACTGAGAGGGCGATTGAAAATTGAGAATAGAATTGCTGATATAACCTTATTTAAGATAATACTTAAACCCTTATGCAAGTCTATGGTGTCAGATAAAGTCATATATAGGCCATAAAGTCCTATTTAAAGTCATAGTCAATGCTTATGGAACACACCTGCGTATTGGATACAGTTCTGGCCCCTTCCCCTTCAGAAAGTTGGGACAGAGCTGGAAACAGACTGTCACCTCCTTGTCCAGACCCATGACCCTCTCTAATGCAGCCAGGGTGCACTGGGTGCTGAACCCCATAGCCCATTGGCCTCATCCAGCAGGGCTCTCCTCATGTTGTGATGTCCTTGTGGAAGCCATGGAGAGAATGACAGTTTGGTTTCAGGCTTACATTGGACCATTAGACTCTATCCTCTGACTAGTAAATAAAGTTCACCTTCCCTTCAGCTCTCCAAGAGGAGAGAGATGGAAGTTACATGATCTCAGGGCCATATTGGGGCAGCTCTTTGGCTTCATTGAGACGATGGGACACCAAAGCCACCCAGGAGTGGTGGTTGGAAAAGGAAAGCTTCAGAGCATCTCAGGTAGACAGTCACCCTTGGAAGAAGCAATGCTTTTCAGGAGGACACCTATGGATTTGGCACCAGGAAGGGAGGCACGTCTGGCTCTTTCCTTCCTCTTCCAGTTTACAGTATGATGACTTTCAAATGTACTTCTTACATTTAACCCATCAGTGGTTAAGGGAAGCCCATGAGCATCTTTGTTCTGAAGAAACATCTAGGCTGATGTGCGACATAAGAAGGAAACAAGGGGGTTTGAAAAATAGTCCTGCTTTAAGAGAGTCATAACGTTCCTGCTTTTAAGTGTTCACCTCTTGCCGAGACTCAGTTTCAAAGAATTGGTAGTTCTTTCTCTACCACCCAACTCTCTGTGTTGTTTTCCAAAGCCTCTGACCACCAACTATTTAAAACAAGGTTGAGTTGATTAAAAATTGAGGAAATAAATAAATAAATCTCTGTTGTCACCAAGAATCAGTTCATGCACTGTTCACTCATTCCCCCTTTTTGCACGACACAATGAGAAGATGCACAGCTTATTTACAAGCAAGTATATACTAAGAAGGATGGAGAAATCCTGTGCCAGGAGCCTGGTGGCAGTTCTTGCGTGAGTGCAGAGCCACAGAGGACTCACTGTGGGCTTCAGTGCACAGAAATACACAGCCTCATCCTGCAGAGAGACGTCTTGGATAGTCAGAGGAACACTGCTATTCCCAGAATGATAAACCGCAGAAAATTGTCCCTCGGTAAACAGGGTCTCCTTCTGCTTGTAAGCAGTCATGATTCTCTGAGGTTCTTTGCCTGCATGTTGCTGGTACCAGAAAATGGCTGAAGTTCCACCAGGAGGATCAGTGAAATTGCAGTGCAAAGTGGGGTGTTGTCTCTCCTTGGTCACCATCAGCCTTGGCTCCTGGGACACCAAATCGCTTTGGGAAAGACCTGCAAGAGAACAAGTCAGATGGTGAATCCCCGTGATACGCTTCCTCTCCCCATCCTCTGCACCTCTTCGTTTTTGCTCATGAGACCATCCACTTTGTCTCACTGTGGTCTCAGAGCACAAAAGTACACAGCTTCATCTTCAAGAGAAACCTTCTCAGTTTTCAAGGTCAGAGTCTTCTGGGCCAAGCTCAAACTTCCAGAGAATTTGGAGGAAGAAGCAGTTGATTGAGAAGATGTTAGGGTCAGCATATGCTTCGGAACGTCCTTGGGAATTTGCTGATACCAGAATAGATAAGGGTAGGAGTCTGTTGTGTTGAAATGACAAAGGATATCTACATGTTCTCCCTCTCTAACAGTCAACTTAAAAGAGGATTGGAGAAGGGAGTCTCCGAGGGCAAAATCTGCAAAAGAGAAACATGAGGAGAAAACAAAAGTCTTGAAACTGTAGATGCTTCTGGGCAACAACTTCTAACAATCCCAGTCATGGTAGTTTATGCTCAGCTATCATGGGAACTGGAGTCCAAAAGTTGAGAGGGATCGATTGGAGTGAGAGAAGTTGAAGAAACAATGAAACGTGTTTATTGAGGACTTGGTTTCCATATATTGCAAGAGTTCCCATATTTGTTCATTAAGCTTTGGATAGTATTATTATGATTTAGATAGATATGGTATTCATTATTTTTAGATTTGCTTCGAGTCTCAACAAACTGACCTCTTTGCCTGATTGTCAACAGTAGGGTCACTGAATGCTCAAAATTCTCTCTGATGACCTTGGGAGATGCAAAGGAGGCATTCAAATGTGGTCATACCTGATTGAAGGAGAAGTAAACATCCCAGAACCATGAAGCCATGGAAAGGTCGAGATAGAAAATCCATCTTAGTCATCACTGAAGTTGTGCAGAAGATGCTGCTGCTGCTGCTGCTGCTTCTCCTCCTCCTTCTCCTTCTCCTTCTTCCCCCGTTGGTGTGTTTGACAAGAAAGGAGGAGAGTTAACCTCCATTAGTTCTTTGTTTTCACCACTTCCTGCCATTCACTCATTTGGGTCACAGCTTTGAAGACAAGAGAAATGTGCACACACATACACACACATACACACACACCACACTGAAGAACAGAGGGGAAAGATACAAAGAGATAGGTTGCCCTCTTCTGGATACTGATATAAACATCTGACTTCTTGGTGGCATCTCTGCATGAGGTGACCTTGGTTCATCTCCAGAAAGCTAAACAGGCTTGTGATTAGTTAGGAATGGGTTGGGAGACCACTTGGACATCCCAATATAGTAGAGAAGATTAGGAAGACAAAAGAACATTTATTTATTTACTTACTTGCTTACTTATTTTATTTAGGACATTTTTCCACCACCCATCTCAAACACGACTGTGGGCTCCATCACCCATCTCAAACAGCCCCAAAGAAAGCTATTGTGAGCCCACAAAACAAGTATGTCAGGATTTAGTATCCTTCCACTATAATGGATTGTAGTGATGGGTGTTGTAGTATTCTTTATTAACAGGCTTGTAGTGGTAATTTGGTTTGTTAGGAGTAGAACTGTTAGGATGGCCTGAGTAACGTCAAAGTCAGCTTGTTATCAGTGCTCGCTAGCGGAAGGGATTGCAGCTGTTAGAGGTGAGAAAGGAATTTGTCTGTTAAGGGAAAAAACAGCAATTGAAGTGGGGGCTGAGACTGCAGCTGTTTGATGTTAG
Source organism: Candoia aspera (assembly GCF_035149785.1). NCBI lineage: Eukaryota > Metazoa > Chordata > Lepidosauria > Squamata > Candoiidae > Candoia > Candoia aspera. The sequence continues at coordinate 110,945,143 of NC_086156.1, read as the reverse complement.
AAAGGAATCTTTCTGTTAGAGAGAAATCAGCATTTTAAGGAGGGGCTGAGGGGAATTCTTGTAGCAGCAATTGCACAGGCTTTCTTCAGACTGATCTTTGTATCTTTACTGATTACTGCATTACTAAAGGACTCCTTTATATTCCTTGATGGCTTATGACCAAGAGATTCTGAATTAATAGCTGAAGACCAGGTTCCTCACAAGGGATATATCCATAGGCTCACTAGCTGCTGAGTTTGACTGGAGATTAAGTTTCACTTTTTTCCTTCTAAAGAAGGTAGACCATGTTGAAAGGCCTCTGGAATGCTGTAAGTCCTTTCATCCATGTGAAAATGTCCTTGCTGCTTGCTTCAGGGGAAGATGAAGAATTTGAGAGGACTTGAGCGCTTGGTTGCTGGTTTCTCAGATTTCCATGCTGCTGAACCTCCGAGAGTGACGGTGGCTTCCACTGATGCACCAGAAGACAGCCCCAAAATAGATAAATTATAAATTCATTTTAAGGTCTACTTACAGTTAAATACTGCCCTTCACTGATTTGAGTCACAGCTTTGGAAGACAAGAGAAATGTGCGCACACACAAATACACACAGACACACCAATGTGCTTGTAGTAATTGGGGTAAAATAATGTGTTTCTTTGAAAGTTCATTTTCTGGGGCTTAGGTGCAGGAGAGGAAGACACCAAAGTCTGGAAAAAAAAATTAATTAGAATTTATTTATTTCTTTGACCAAAAGTATTACAAAGGGACTAATTAAAACATAACCAGAAAACATACAGAGTCAATATATGCATGCATTTTCTTTTACAAGTATGGACATGTATTTCTAACTTTCTGCCAAGAAACCAGCCTGAAGTCTGACAAGAAAGAGGGAAACTCTGCTAAGGAGGGACAGTGCCACAGCTAGCATGACCAAGATGGGCATTATAATTATATTTCCTGCCCTAAACCCTTGGCAGAGTTTTTTATCTTCTCCTGGCTCCACCCTGTACATTTTATTCTCCCTTTGCACATTTTTGATTCGTTTCTCATCTCCTTTGTCTCACTGTGTCTCTCAAGGCACAGAAGTAGACAGCAGAGTCCTTCAGTTGGCTGGCTCGTTTCTCCATGTCGAAAGTCCCTTCTTTATTGTTTGTTTTCCTGTGATTAGCTTGGAAACCTTGGTAAACCGCAACATCCCGCAAAATGAGCTCGGGAGCCTGGCCATTGTGCTGAACATACCAGAATGGGCACTTGCTACCAGCATATGTTGATTCATAGGAGCATTGGAGAGAGACAGGTTGTCCTTCAGTAACACTCAGGGTGCCTGTTGTTTGCTTCACCGATTCTCCTGTGATCTGTCCTGTGGAGAAGATGAGGTTCCACAGAGAGTTGGACAAGAGGGTGGGAAAGTTTACAAACAGAAGAATTCTCAAACTTCAAACAGAAGTTGTTTTTAACTGAAGTGGAATGGATTTTTTGAGAAGGCTTGATAGAAATGAAAATGACATGGATGGGAAAGATTTGTCAGAAGACCTGGAGTTTGAAGGGGCTTTTTCAGAAGAATCAGTTGAAATTGGATGTTTACTTGCAATAGGATGAAATGCAGCAGGTGAACTGTGTTGATGTTTTCCTACTAACGATTAAGACTGCTATTGTACCTAATCATTTTGGCCGGATGAAGAGGTTGTATTTGATTGTCTCCTTTCACGTGCTTGATGGCAATCGCCTGGGGGGAGGAACCTGCCCGGACTTGTTTTAGTTCCTCTTTTTCTCTGTGCCGGCATGTAGCAAGCCAGGCTTGCTCTCAATGAGAGCTAAGTCCTTTAAATATGTTTTGCTTTTGTTTTGCTTTCTGTAAATAAATTATTTTTATAGAAATGCTTGGTGTGCGACTTTTCTGATCTCTCCTGGGCTAAAGGCTTTCCCAGCATTCTGCCAACAGGTTATGGGCCCAGTAAACAGCCCAGTAAGCCCAGTAAAACCAAGAGAGATCAGCTCCACACCTCATGCACAATTTAAAGGCAGGTAGCAAAGACCTGTGAAGATTTTATTTGGAGCCGCCTGGAGATTTTCCAGCAACTGCCGGTCTACAGGACAAAGAAGCTAGCTGAGGTGACTTGCAAAAGAAGGAAGAAGCCATGGCTACCTCCCAGCCCTCAGCGATGCCTCTGGAGCGCCTATCAGAGACCAACTATTTGAATTGGGCCCTGAAGATGGAGATGTATCTTCGCAGAGAAAATCTTTGGCTGCCAATTGGTGAGCAAACCCCCCAAAATCCCAGTGCTGAACGGCTGAGACAGGATGAGTGGGCTAGAGCCACCATTATCCTGGGAGTTGACAACAATCAGCTAGTCCACGTGCGAGGCATGCAGTCTGCAAAGCAACTTTGGGATGGTTTGAGAGACTTATATGTAAAGGCAACAGCAGGGAGTAAAGCTACCCTGACGAAAAAGCTGTACAGAGCCTACCTTGCAGAAGGAGAAAGCCTTCCTGAGCACCTGCATTATATTCAGCAGCTGTTTGTTGAGTTGCAGGAGAGGAATGGAATTTACACCTCTCACAAAATCATATATTCTCCTGTCCTCACTAAATGAAACGTGGGACACGCTGATTTGTACCCTGGAGGCTATGCCTGAAGCAGACCTCACCCCACTGTATGTTACAGAGTGCTTACTCGCTGAATGGGAGAAGAGAGAGGAAAGATCCGCCCCCCATCTCTTCTGGAAAGCTGCAGGAAAAGAAGGGAAAGGAACCTGAGGCCACAGCGCTAGCCAGCCAGCGATGCTTCACTTGTGGTTCAGCTGGACATTTGCAAAGAGACTGTGCCATGAGACCCAAGAGTAGAAAGACAGAGAAGAAGAACACAAGGGCAGCACAGAAGAAGGCTCTTTAGACAACCCAAATTGCACAGGTTGCTGAGAAGGGTAATTCTGATGTATGGGTGTTAGATTCTGGGGCCAATTGTCATTTATGTAATTGTAAAAGCTCTTTTGTGTCACTGTCTAAAACTGAAAGACAAAGTGTATCTTTGGCTGATGGGTCTGTGACCAAAATTATGGGACAAGGTAACTTGTATTTATCCTGCTTAGGAGAAACTGTAAAAGGTGTGTTGTATGTGCCAAATTTACAATCAAACCTTTTATCTGTGGCACAATTGGCTGCAACAGGGTATATCATAACATTTAAGAAAAATGGTTGTGAGATACGAAAAAATGGGAAATTGTGTGCTACTGGTATGTTAAAAGACTCCTTGTACATTGTGCAAAATGCAAGGAAGCCAAGCTGCAAGGCTGCAGTTGGCAACAAGCCATATCATGACCAATGTGTACACCTGATGCACAGGAGATTTGGTCATGCTAATTTCAAATATATAGCACAAATGCCACAGCTGTGTGCTGACCTAAAGGTAAAACCCTGTGATAAATACTTAGACTGTGTAGTTTGCAAAGTATGCAAAACACTAAAAGCTCCTGTGAGTAAGCACAGTGACAGAGTTACAACTAGACCTTTGGAAATTGTACACTCTGACATTATTGGTCCTTTTGCTCCAAGTCTTGGACAAGCAAGGTACGCAATGACCATCATTGATGATTTCTCAAGATACACATTTATCTATATTTTAAAACATAAAGATGAGGCATTTGAGAAATTTAAAAGTTTTGTGACATGGGCAAATGGAAAATTCCCTAGGCCTGTATCTGCACTCCAATGTGATAGAGGAGGAGAATACCTTTCTCACAAATTCAGAAGGTTCCTAGTGGAAAAGGGGATAGAACAAATTCTTTCTAATCCTTACACCCCTCAGCAAAATGGTGTTGCTGAAAGAAAGGGCAGAACCTTGCAAAATGCGATGGAATGCATGCTAAAAGATTCCTATTTATCTTTTAAGTATTGGGGAGAGGCCATATCTACTGCCACTTATGTACAAAACAGATTGTATAACTCTGTGATTCAGGACACTCCATTCCATCTGTTTTATGGTGTGAAACCAAAGGTAAGCCATCTTAGAGTGTTTGGTAGCACTGCATGGGTTCACATTCCAAAACAACAGAGAAGGAAAGGAGGCCCCACAACAAAGAAAGCCATCTTTGTTGGCTATGAACAAAGCCAGAGGAGCTACAGGTTCATAATGGCAGAGACATTGATAATTAGCAAAAGCGCTTCTTTTGCTGAACAAAACTGGGGGAGATTAAATTCTAGCTCTCCAGTTGATCTGACCACCACAAGAGAACAGCAAGGACTTGCTGATGGTGATCTTTTGCCTGATGAGGACATTAAACCAGAAAAGCAAACTGAAGATCTGTCTGAAAGTGATAGGAGTCAAAATTTAAGCCCTGTATTACCTCGCAGATCTCAGAGGAGTAGTAAAGGCGTTCCTCCATCACGTTTTCAGGCTGAAACAGTAAAGGCTTTTCACATATTCACAGAACCTGAGTCTTTAGAACAAGTGAATGCTTTACCACCTGAGATTGCACAAAATTGGCATTCTGCCATGCAACAGGAATTAGCATCCTTGAAAGAAAATAAAACATGGAAACTGGTAAATCTACCTCCCAATGAACGCTGTCTGGGTTGTAGGTGGGTTTTCAAACTGAAAAGGGATGCTGATGGCAAAATCCAAAAATATAAAGCAAGGTTGGTTGCAAAAGGGTTCACTCAAAGGAAAGATTTAGACTTTGACAAGACTTTTGCACCAGTTACAAAGGTGAATCAATTAGATTACTGTTAAAAGTTGCTGCACTGAAAGGAATGTCAGTTAACTACTATGACATTCAAACTGCATTTCTCTATGGTGATTTAGACCACAGATTATACATGCAGCAACCCCCTGGCTATGAAAAATGGGAGAATCTAGTCTGTGAACTGCAGAAGTCAATCTATGGGTTAAAACAAGCTGCTAGATCCTGGAACCAAAAAGTAGATGAAAAACTGCAGAATTTTGGTTTTGAAAAAGGAAAAGCAGATCCCTGTGTATATATGAAGAAGGACAAACAAGGCTGTATGTATCTATGCATTTATGTTGATGATTTGCTGCTGTTCACATCAACAGAAAAACAAAGGCTTGATTTTGAAGCCTGCATGAAAAGCCATTTCATATTAAAAAGCCTTGGAGTTGTGACCAATTACCTAGGTTTGGAAGTACACAGGGAGAAGGATGGTAGTTTTCTGTTAAACCAACGTAGTAAAATTCAAAAGCTCCTAGAGGATTTTAATATGCAAGACTGTAAACCAGTCTCTACTCTGATGATAATAGATTTTCAGAAAGATATAGGAGAAACTCAATTAACTGAGGCAGAGAAATACAGATCTGCAATTGCAAGTTTACTGTACATTGCAAAACATTCTTGCCCAGATATCTCAAATTCTGTGGCCATTTTAAGTAGACAGGTAGAGAAGCCTACATCTACTGGAAAAGCAGCACTGAAGAGGTTAATGAGGTATTTGCAAGGAACAAAGAATTATTGCCTGAAGCTAAATGCCTCTGGAACCGAGAAATTGCAGGCTTTTGCCAATTCTGACTGGGGAGCAGATGTCAGTGACAGAAAATCCACTTCTGGGATTTTAATTCAATTTGCTGGATCTAGCTTAGGCTGGCATTCTAGAAAACAAACACTTGTTGCTCTTTCCACTGCAGAAGCAGAGTTTTATTCTCTAACACAAACCTGTAATGAAGTTATATGGTTTAAACATTTGTTGAAAGACATAGGTATGAAAGTGAACCAGCCTATAACTGTTTATGAGGATAATCAAGCTTGCATTGCTATGGCAAAATCTGAAGCCTGCAGAAATAGAACAAAACATATCGATATTAGATATCAATATATCAAAGATTTGATAAGCAAAGGAGAAATAATGTTAAAATATTGTGAATCAAAAGACATGATTGCTGATATTTTAACCAAACCTCTTCCTGTACCAAGACACAAAGAGTTGTCAGAGAAGATTGGCCGGGTGAAGAGGTTGTATTTGATTGTCTCCTTTCATGTGCTTGATGACAATCGCCTGGGGGGAGGAACCTGCCCGGACTTGTTTCACTTCCTCTTTTTACTCTGTGCCGGATGTAGCAAGCCAGGCTTGCTCTCAATGAGAGCTAAGTCCTTTAAATATGTTTTGCTTTTGTTTTGCTTTCTGTAAATAAATTATTTTTATAGAAATGCTTGGTGTGTGACTTTTCTGATCTCTCCTGGGCTAAAGGCTTTCCCAGCAGTCTGCCAACAAACTGAACATCACTACGAAGATCAGTAAAGATTATTTTTGACCCATAGCAGAAAAAAACTGGTGTGAGTCGTCTTCCTGTGGGCTTTGGGAAGGATAAAGGACAATGTGGGGCATTCCTGGCCTGAATAAACGATCAGATGCCTGAGTTCACCTGGGCCAAGCTGGTCATGTGGATCAGCTCTTCCATATTTGACACAGTCTAGTTCCACTATTTTCCCATGTTGGTTTAATCGTCATACGTTTGTTAATAAGAGTTTGGGAGGACAATTAGGGTTTAAAGATGATAATATGATGTTGAATTATATATCAAAGCTTTGGGAATTATCAGTACAAGAAGAACTTTGAATTTATTGTGGGTGTGTTGTTGTTGTTGCTGTTCTTGGTGCCTACGAGTCAGTTTTTCGCTCCTGTGGACTGCTTGGACAAGTCCCTGCAGTTTTCTTGGCAAGATTTCCAAAATGATGTGCCATTGCCTCCTTCCTAGGGCTGAGAAAGAGTCACTAGCCCAAGGTCACCCAGCTCACTTTGTGCCTAAAGGGGGACCAGAACTCCTGGTTTCCCGGTTTCTAGTCTGATGTCTGAACCACCACACCAACTGGCACTCTTATTGTGTGTAGAGTATGGGAGAAAATGATTATATTCTTTTGATTGAACAATAGTTCCATTTCGGATTTAGAATCTTAGATTTGTCATCCTCTATGCTTATTTTCTACCAAGATAATAGAAAGACTAACCAATTCTTCTCTCTGTGATCAAGGTTTAACATTGCATTGAACTATCTGCAGTTTTCTTCTATTATAATAGCTGGTAGTCTCCTCTCCTCTCCTCTCCTTTCTCATTCCTTTGGTCTTTTTGTTGTTCTCTCCTTTTCTTTTGCTTATTAAAGCAAATGTTAGATAAATATTATAATTATTGCCTTGCTATTATTGGAACCATTAATTTTAGCATTTTACCCTTTTTTTATTTGTTCTCAATTTTATTATGCTTATTATAAATGTTCTGCAAGCTACTTTGGTGTTTATTTTATGAAAGCCTTATACAGTGTTGTAAATTAAGAAATACTTTTTAATGATCTAAAAATTAATTTACAATTGTATGGGGGAAAAGGGCCAAAGAGACTGAGCTTCTTTTAGGCACTAGGAGGGAAGGCCCACAGGAGGATACAAACAGTTATGTACCTATAGATATTCCACCATATTTTAGTAGGGAGGAGAGAATAAGGGCCAGCCAAGAATTCTTAACTGGACAGAAGCACTTTTAATTCCCGAGATTCCCACCCACCCCCAAAAAAGATGACCTCAGGCTACTGTGGATGATTTTATTCCTTCAACTTCCATGGGAAGATAGAGGAGAAAGGTTGTGTGGGAAGAAAACATTATGGAAAGTGCCCCTGATTATTGGATTTAGTGAGCCTGCAAGATCTTGAGGCTCACCAGGAGCTGAGCTGGACTGGAGATAGTGCTTTATCTTGTTCCTTCCAAAAAAGGTTAACTATGTCTAAAGGCCTCTGGACTCTTGTAAATCCATTGATGCATGTGAAAATGGCCTTCTTAAATCAAGAGTTTCATTAAAGATGTGTGCTTGATTGCTGGTTTCTCAGATTTCTATGCTGCTGACCCTTAGAGAGTGAGGGTGGCTTGCGGTGATGCACACAAAGACAGTCCGAGAATTGATAACTAAAGAAATCAGGTTAAGGTCTGCTTACAGTTAAATCATCCACATTAACCGTAAATTAGGAGGCCAGAATACTAACTGAATCAAACTGTCCACCGTAAATAGGAAACAAGGAAGCCTTAGACATAAGCATAAGTAATATTAAAATTTTGGTTGGGGGAGGGGTGCCTTTGATCTAGTCTTGATACCTGGAAGTACCTGCAGAAGTGTATCCAGTTTTTCTGGAACCATTTTTGACCTGTTTTGCCCTTTTGAACTTCTCCCCATGGCTGGGAAGGAGGGACTGGCCCAAAGTCACCCGGGTGGCTTCCTGTCTGAGGAAGGACTAGAACTCAAAGCCTCCTGGTTTCTAGTCTGCTGCCTTCACCACCACACCAGACTCGTTCTCAACATCTGTCCTATCACAGCTAAAGCAGCATTTGGAGCACAAATATCAGAAGGTCACCCAGACCAAAATCAAGGCAAAGAGAAGAATCCGACATATTCAAGCATCAAAAGTCCACCAGAATCTGAAAACATTTTCCTTGTTAGAGTTTATATTTATTTATTTGACCCAAAGTATTGCAAAAGGACTAATGAAAAGATAACCAGAAAAATCTATGGAATCAATATATGGATGTGGTTTTTTTTACACATACGGACCTCTATTTCTAACTTTCTGCCAAGAAACCAGCGTGAAGTCTGACAAGAAAGTAGGTGGAAACTCTGCTAAGGAGGGACAGTCCCACAGCTAGCAAGACCAAGATGGGCGTTGAAATTATATTTCCTGCCCTAAACCCATGGCAGTGTTTTGTATCTTCTCCTGGCTCTGCCCTGTACATTTTATTCACCCTTTGCATGTTTTTGATTCGCTTCTCATCTCCTTTTTCTCAATGTGTCTCTGAAGGCACAGAAGTAGACAGCAGAGTCCTTCAGTTGGCTGGCTGGTTTCCCCATGTCGAAAGTCCCTCCTTTATTCTTTATTTTCTGGTGAGTAGCTTGGAAGCCTTGGTAAGCCTCCCTATCATCCCTCAAAATGAGCTGGGGAGCTTGGCCATGGCGGTGAATGTACCAGAATGGGTCATTGCCACCAGTATATGTTGATTCATAGGAGCATTGGAGAGAGACAGGCTGTCCTTCAGTAACAGTCAGGGTGCCTGTTGTTTGCTTCACTGATTGTCCTGTTATCTGTCCTGTGGAGAAGACATGAGGTTCCAAGGAGAGGTGGACAAGAGGGTGGGAAAGTTTACAAACAGAAGAATACTCCAGATTGTAAAGATATATCTCTGCAATAATCGGAAGATCTACAATAGAAGATTTCTACAATAGAAGACTTCTAAAATAATCTGAAGATCCTTTCCCTCTTTTCCATTCCAGATATTCCTGTCCAGTACTGATTTAATTCATCGAAGGAAAGAACTGGAGACCCTTCCATTCTTCCCTCCCTCCCTCCCTCCCTCCCTTCCTTCCTCCCATCTTCCATGCCTTCCTGCCTCTCATCTTCCATGGGTTTCCACTGGCTCCAAGTGATTCCCTTCTCCACGTACCCAGTAACCTAATGAGCTAATACAGCAAGACGCAAAGGCATCTCTTCTCATTTTCTCTCTGCAGACGTGGGCCTTACAAATAGGGCACCTCTTCCAGTCACCTGACAAGGTGACTTCTGCCAAAAAGTCCTTTTCTTTGCACCTCTCAAAGTCTTTCGAATCTCTGACCACTACTATAGACAGTCCCCTTGAAAGCAAATCGGGCATTTGCTCCCATCACACTAAAGAGCATCTCACTTTGAAAATGGATTCTTCAATTTGATTTTGGAAACGAGGTGCTTTTCCGACTCCTGTGGATGGGAAAGTAATTTGGGAAAGCCACCCAGAGTCACTTGTTGAGATGGGTGGCTATAGAAATACATAAATAAATGTTAAACAATTAAATCAGAATATGCAAATAAAACAGACAGTAATTAAAGAGCACTCTCCTAAGACATCATGGAGATGAGCCACTTACTGAAGATTAAAATGATGATCCAACTGTGCTTCAAATGGAAAGACATTTATCTGCTTGAAGGTAGGGAGATCCTCCTGGAAAAAGAGAAACCCATTAAAAGATCAGTCCAGACCTCGGTTGCTTCTGACCTTTGCTCTCCTCACTCCACAGCACGAGAAGACTAGAGGCCACAGAGTTGACCTCTTCTGCCAAGTGTGTATCTCCTAAGAAGACATTCAAGGTTGGAGCATTGCAACCTGCAGGATGTGGCTGAGGGTGGTGACTCCAACATGCACTATAGAAATCTCTGTAGACGGTGGGCTTTCTCAGGAGTGCCACCTTGTGTCTGAGTGCAGCAGGACAACTTCAGATACTCCAAAGTAGCTTGGTTTGAAGGGTGAGACCCCAAATTTAAAGAGGGTTCTGGATAAATGCCCCCCTGCTTTAGGAGGAGGAGGAGCAGAGGCCCAATGGTTTGTAACTGAATTGGCATGGATTTTCTGAGAAGCCTTGTGTCATGCTCCCAAGTCCAACACTCTCAGAACATCTGAATTGGATCTCATGCATGTTCCAGTGTTCCTGTGTAATCCTTGCGAGCTGAACACGAGGGTGCGGGCACATGGCTGGAGTGAGAAATCATCTCGTTTGGGTTATCTACGACTCCCGACTCCCAAGGTTGTTTGCTGAAGGGCCGTTGAAGACAGCTGCAGAAAGCTACTGTAAGTGGCCTCAGAGGGAGGGTGCACAACTGAGAGGGGGAGTGGGGGGGAATCGGAAATCACAGAATTTGTTTAATGGGGAAAAGCGTGGGCTTTTCCATTTGCAACGTCTTCTCTGTACTGAATGCTTCACATCATTGAATGACATCTAAGTAATCACGTAGGAGTCATGATTCTTGAGGGTTTGGGTACTGCAGTCATCGCACCTTGAATTAAATCAGCATAGTATGGATGGGAAAGATTTGTCCGAAGACCTGGAGTCTGAGGGGGCTTGTCAGAAGAATCCGTTGAGAACAGAGAGAAATTAACCCTCTTTTTAGCCTAAACATTATACCACAAGCAATCTCCCTAATGCTATGAGGATTAGATTGCCACCCATCCTTAAAATTGACTGAACAAGGATTACATTTCTCTGGGAGAGAAACTTTACACACCAGGTTCTAGACTCAAAATCTGTGATTGTGCTTACTTCAGAAAGTGGGAAGGAAAAATCTTGTGATCAACATCTCTCCTTGTCAGCTTCCCTTTCATTTAAGGCAAAGGAATTTCAACCTGGAAAACCGCTTCAAATTCCATTAAGAGGGATTTTTCCCCCTCCAAAAATTACCTTAGACTTTGGGGGGACATTACACCCCCTTAGTAGGAGGAGAGAAGGGAGAAAAGCTGTTTGAACTATTTGAGTCAGGCTGGGAGCAAGAACGCTGTTACACGCCAGATTCTGTCTCCCACATTGGGCCAGAACTCGGGAGAAGGTTCCAGGTTCAGTGACTCTAGGTCTGGCACCCTTTCTTGCCTACTGAAAACACAATGAATTATCAAAAACAATTTTTACCACCCAAAGAAGGAACTCTTGTTTTTCTCCCAATATCTCCCGTATTAAGAACTCAGCATTGGTATCAAGGACTTCTCCCCTCAGGATTTCAGGGTTCCTGGGCACTTCCAGCTGTGTGGACTTCAACTCCCAGAATTCTCATCCAGGAGGAGGAAGGGGAGGGGGAAGCTTTGCTTTCCAACTTCTTAGGATCGCTGCCCCTTAAAGTGGGGATTCTCTTCCCTCCCCAGCTCGTATAAATTACCTTTCCAGACTTTCATTCATGACCCAACCCAAAACATCAAACCTTCGATTCTCCCAATGCTCCGATCAGCCCTTGTAGTTCTGTTTTTCTCATCTGTGGTCCCACCTGCATTCTGAATCAGAAACCATAGGTTCCTGCATACCTGGGGGCAGGAACTAGCCCTCTGTCCTCCAAGCACAGAAACACAACTCAATATCTTTTGGAGAAACCCTGGCAAAGGAGAGAGTGCTGGGTTTTTTTCTTGTTGATGTCTCTGACAATCAAGGAAAGCCCTTCTTCTTTAAGGCCTTCTGTCATGCTTATGGATGGTGAGCGGGAGGGGGCCCCTATCCAGGGGGGGAAATGCTTGTGTAGTTTAGAGACTTTGAGCTGTCATCCAGAGAAACCCAGAAAAGACCCGTCTTGACTTTTGGGGTTTACCTGTCTGGGTTTTCCCACGCTTATTAACTTTGGTAGGATTTTCTGTCTACAATAGCAGTTAACAGAACACTAGAGACTTCCTCCTCGTCTCGGCCTGGTCCTTGTTAGTTAGGAAACCATCAATGTTATTGTCATCTCTATATCCTATGATTTGAACAACCTTGTGGGGAAATTGATGGTACCAAAAGATTATATCCCAGGATGTAGTATATAGATAACTGCAGGAAAGCTTCTCTGGTCTTCCAACCAATGATTCCACAAAAGGCTTTTGCGTTATCTTTTCTTCTTTGCACTACAGGATCTCTAGAAAACCAGAAGGAACAGGGAGAATTAACTTTACCATCCATTCTTAGAACTGATGGTACGTGTTAAATAATTTGGGTAAAAGTCCTCTCCATGTCTTTCAATTATTGAAATATTATCCCACATAAATTCTCTGTTTTCAAGACCATGGGGATGTTGTCTGAAGGCTTCAGTGGTATCTTGCATGCCAACTCTTTTCTGATCATCAGAATAAGGGCTTCTTTCTAGATACAACCAAGTAGCAATAATCGTGTTAAAAAATACATGGACCCCATTCTTCTCACAGCTTCTTCTTTGCAGTCTAAGGTCCAGCAATAACCAACTACTTCTATATTATGGCCAGGAAAATCTATAGACACTTTCCTGGAGTTAGCAGAAATTTACTTGAAGAAAACTGAGTGCTTATCCAGCTTTTAGTGGCATGGTGAAAAAAAAGAAGAGCATTGGGACAAGTAAGAGCACCATGCTTAAAGAACTCCAGAACAGCCAGAAAATCACAGCAACTGCAGAACAAAAGGATGCAGATGGATGTTGATCAACATCAGGTCTTCACAGAGGGTTTCCAGTAGAACATCACAGGCAAATGCCTACATTTCAGTAGGATTTCTACTTTCCTGCCTAGCTTTCACCATCAATAAAACAAAAAAGGTCAAAAGCAAAAAAAAAAAAAATCAGACCAACCTAGTTTAGCAAGCAAGCAAGAAGCTGGGGAATAAATGAATTTGTTCACACTTGCTGGGACTTCAGCAGACTAGGGACGATGGTTGCACTCTAATGGAACCCTAAGACATTGAATACAATTGGCTGGCAGACTTCAAAAGCTTGAGGAAGGAGGGGTTAGTTAGTTATGGAATGAAAGAAGTACATCTCAAGTCTTAGAAGAGAAGTCACGTTGTCACAGTCCTACTCAGAGAACATCACTACCCTGTCCTGAAAGATGCTCACTGCATGCATCTGCCAGTCCTCCAAAATTAGCTAGAAAGGGCAGATTGCCTAGGACGCTCAGTTCCAAACTGGGGTTGACAAAAAAGATTTGCCATGTTGGCATCACATCTAGACCCAACCACCAAACCAGGCTATAGCTTAATTGGATGGTTTGGATCATGCCACATGAGAAGCCAAGAGATGCATTCAGCTGCACCCTAAACCACAAACTACCTGACCCCATGAGAGTTTGGTTTACCATGTTATGTGAACTGTCTTGTTACAAATTAAATATCCACATGTATCAGGTGCACCTACACTAGCAAATGTACAGGGTTTCAGTGAAACCGTTGCAACAGCTATGGCTCTCCCGGAGAAGTCAAGGATTACAATGTAATCAATAGCTTTGAGTGGCTGTAATGAATTTCAGACATGGATACCTTTGAGGGTCGAGGCTTTCTGCAGAGCTCCATTCTCAGGCCTACGTGGTTCAACATATTTTTAAATGACTTGAATCAGGGGTTAGAAAATACAATTATCCAATTTGCAGATGACACAATAATGGGACAGAGAGCAAATATTTGAGAGGGGAGTGTCAAGATATAAGCTGGAAGATAGGGCAAAGTCCTCCAAGATGGATTTCAGCACAGACAAATGCAAAGTCATGTAAGAAGAATCCAAAACAGGAGTATAGCATGTGGGGAACAAACTGGGCAGAAAATTATTTGGATGTCTTGCTGAATCATAAGTTGAAGACCTCTTCTATGTTCTTCACAGTGACCATGGTCTACCTGTGTTTGCTCAGATCTTTCAGCCACTTCCTCAGTTCAAATAAGATCTTGTCTTTCCTCCAAGATCTCAAAGTGATCTAGGTAGCACTTCTCCCAGGTAGCAACTGGTCCAAAGTCACCCATGTACTTCCACAGGGAAGGAAGACCTAAAGCTGTTTGTTTTTTTCCCCTTCCCATCAAATTCCTTCCTTACTCCACCATCCCTTCCACACAGATCTCAAGATTCACTTGTGGAAAATGCTGGTCTTTCTGCTGTAATGAAAGCAGACCTTGGCTGATCTCCAAGAACCTAAAAGGAGTCAGGCTTAGTATTACTTGGCTCAGAGACCACTAAAAAACAAGGACTGAAGAAGGCAACTGTGACAAGTCAAAAATACCACACAGGAGAGAACCACAGCAAACCTCTTTCATACAGTTGCCAGGAAAACCACAACCGTATGTCTATGGACTCACCACGTGAAGAACTCAACTCAAGGGACAATTGAGTTCTCTAGTCCTCCTGCCACAACAATACCTGACCATGTCATGCAGGGCTGGCTTAGTATCTGCTGATGTTCTTCCCCACTTTGTCCCTTCCATCTCACTCTGCATCAGCTCCTCCTCTCTTCAGTCTCTGAAAGAGGTTCATGCATGACAGCAGATCCCTCCTTGAGACACTGTGTGTCTCTGAGGGCACAGAAATAGATAGCAGCATCTGCCAGAGTGACTTCATCAATCCCAAGTGTGCTGGACTTCTTGTCACCAGGAAAATACAACTTTCCCTTTGGATTGGCAATTCCAACGTCGTTTTTGGGGAAGGTCCCACCAAGGTACTCCAGCGTCTGCCCAGGAAACTGCCGATACCACTGGACCATTGGTGAAGTAACAGAAGGGAGACTGCAGCTGAGGTTGAGTGCTTTTCTCTCCAAGGCTGTCGCTGTCCCAGGTTGTTCAATCTTTTGTGCTCTTCCAAGAGAACCTACAACAAAGGCGAGAAAGGATCTTTGGTCAACATCTGAGCAATATCGGTTTAACACGTCTTCTCTCTCTAGACGTCTGAAATACCTCAGACAACTAAATCCCTCTGGATAATGGGATCTAGAAGGTCAGTGACTGACTGTGGGATCTCCAGATAATCCTGTAAGTAGGGATGATAGAAACACCTAGTTTTTAAATACTATGTTGTATAGCATAGTCTGGACAGTGTTTTGAGGCCCCGAAGCTATGATGAGGTGGCTTAATATTTTTCTGGCAGTTTTGTTTCCCCCATTTTGGATCCCCTATTATTGATGCTGTGATATTGTTGGAAGCCAACCTCTTCCATTCCCAAAAGGTAGGCTGTCAGAAGGAATTATCACATAAACAAAATTCGTTACAGGCTGCTAATATTAGCTGTGAAAGCTAACATCACAAGATTGCTTCATATATACATATACATATACATATCTATATATACCTATATGTTAATCTATCTACCTATCTATTTATCTATCTATCTATTTCTCCATCCATCCATCCATCCATCCATCGATCTATCTATCTATCTTCTATCTATGTTTGTTCCTCCTCCTTAATTCGGATTAGATCAATTACATAGAAAGAGGACTCCGATGAGATGGTGATGCTGGGCTTGCCAAGATCTTGAGGCCATCCTCAAGCAGGTGGATAATGCAAATGTGACCCTGTCTTCTAAGGAGATGCAGAAGAAACTTGTGAAATGTTTCAGCTTCCACCCTTCGACAGCTAAAAAAACAAAAATCATCCTCAATCTTGGGGTTCAGGAGCACCAGTCTATTTTGAAAAAGAAACAGAAAACTCTTCATTGCCATCTAGTGGGGGGAAAAGGGAGTAATAGATGGAGTAATGGTTCCACTGAAGAACAAACTGGGAGACATTGTGTGCGGCGGTAGTGTTTAGTTGTTACAAGAGCCTCCTTTTGAGTGAAATTTGCTGCTAATTCAGTCCTAATAAACTTAACAATGACATATTCTGTCCATCCAATGTTGGGGACTTCATTTTCTGTTCTTCTGAAAAGTTCCTTCTTTATTGAGAGACAACAACAAGAGATTGGTGGTCAAGCACTAAAAGTCCATGCTGGATTCACCCACAGTGGCATCACTGATCTTTGAGTAAGCATTCATTACATCATGATCATTTCACCCTAGAAAACATGTCCATATAACTGAGCTCAAGGTTATATCTACAGCACCAAAATTGATAATTAAAAAGTTCATTTTAAGGTCTGCTTACAGTAAAATCATCCACATTAATGGTAAATTAGGAGGGCAGAATACTAACTGAATCAAACTGTCCACCATAAATAGAAAACAAGGAAGCCTTAGACATAAGCATAAGTAATGTTAATTTTTGGTTGGGGGAGGGGTGCCTTTGATCTAGTCTTGATACCTGGAAGTACCTGCAGAAGCCGATCCAGTTTTTCTGGAACCATTTTTGACCTGTTTTGCCCTTTTGAACTTCTCTCCATGGCTGGGAAAGAGGGACTGGCCCAAAGTCACCCGGGTGGCTTCCTGTCTGAGGAAGGACTAGAACTCAAAGGCGCCTGGTTTCTAGTCTGCTGCCTTCACCACCACACCAAACTCATTCTCAACATCTGACATATCACAGCTAAAGCAGCATTTGGAGCACGAAGATCAGAAGGTCATGCAGACCAAAATCAAGACAACGAGCATAAGGCGACACATTCAAGCATCAAAAGTCCACCAGAATCTGAAAACATTTTCCTTGTTAGAAAATATATTTATTTATTTGACCCAAAGTACTGTATTGCAAAAGGACTAATTAAAAGATAACCACAAAAATCTGTGGAATCAATATATGCATGTGGTTTTTTTTACACATATGGACATCTCTTTCTAACTTTCTGCCAAGAAACCAGCCTGAAGGCTGCCAAGAAAGTTGGTGGAAACTCTGCTAAGGAGGGACGGTACCACAGCTAGCATGAGCATGATGGGAGTTAGAATTATATTTCCTGCCCTAAACCTATGGCAGTGTTTTGTATCCTCTCCTGGCTCCGCCCTGTCCATTTTATTCTCCCTTTGCACGTTTTTGATTCGCTTCTCATCTCCTTTGTCTCACTGTGTCTCTCAAGGCACAGAAGTAGACAGCAGAGTCCTTCAGTTGGCTGGCTGGTTTCTCCATGTTGAAAGTCCCTCCTTTATTCTTTATTTTCTCGTGAGTAGCTTGGAAGCCTTGGTAAGCCTCCCTATCATCCCTCAAAATCAGCTGGGGAGCTTGGCCATGGCGCTGAATGTACCAGAATGGGTAATTGCTACCAGCATATGTTGATTCATAGGAGCATTGGAGAGAGACAGGTTGTCCTTCAGTAACAGTCAGGGTGCCTGTTGTTTGCTTCACCGATTGTCCTGTGATCTGTCCTGTGGAGAAGACATGAGGTTCCACGGAGAGGTGGACAAGAGGGTGGGAAAGTTTACAAACAGAAGAATTGTCCTGATTATAAAGATATGTCTCTGCAATAATCAGAAGATCTACAATAGAAGATTTCTACAATAGAAGATTTCTAAAATAATCTGAAGATCCTTTCCCTCTTTTTCCATACCAGACATTCCTGTCCAGTACTGATTTAATTCTTCGAAGGAAAGAACTGGAGACCCTTCCATTCTTCCCTCCCTCCCTCCCATCTTCCATGCCTTCCTGCCTCTCATCTCCCATGTGTTTCCACTCGCTACAAGTGATTCCCTTCTCCACGTATCCAGTAACCTAATGAGCTAATACAGCAAGACGCAAAGGCATCTCTTCTCATTTTCTCTCTGCAGACGTGGGCCTTACAAATAGGGCACCTCTTCCAGTCACCTGACAAGGTGGCTTCTACCAAAAAAGTCCTTTTCTTTGCACCGCTCAAAGTCTTTCTAGTCTCTGACCGCTACTATATATAGTCCCCTTGAAAGCATATGGGGCATTTGCTCCCATCACACTAAAGAGTATCTCACTTTGAACATTGATACTTCAATTTGAATTCTTAAACGAGGTGCTTTTCCAACTCCTGTGGATTGGAAGGTAATTTGGGAAAGCCACCCAGAGTCACTTGTTGAGATGGGTGGCTATAGAAATAAATAAATAAATGTTAAACAAATAAATCAGAATATGCAAGTAAAACAGACAGTAGTTAAAGAGCACTCTCCTGATAAATTATGGAGATGAGCCACTTACTGAAGATTAAAATGATGATCCAAATGTGCTTCAAATGGAAAGACATTTATCTGCTTGAAGGTAGGGAGATCCTCCTGGAAAAGAGAAACCTATAAAAAGATCAGTCCAGACCTCAGTTGCTTCTGACCTGTGCTCTCCTCACTCCACAGCACGAGAAGACTACAGGCCACAGAGTTGACCTCTTCTGCCAAGTGTGTATCTTCTAAGAAGACATTCAAGGTTAAACCATTGCAACCTGCAGGATGTGGCTGAGGGTGGTGACTCCAACATGCACTCTAGAAAGCTCTGTAGCCAGTGGGCTTCCTCAAGAGGGCCACCTTGTGTCTGAGTGCAGCAGGACAACTTCAGATACTCCAAAGCAGCTTGGTTTGAAGGCTGAGACCCCAAATTTAAAGAAGGTTCTCGATAAATGCCCCCCTGCTTTAGGAGGAGGAGGAGCAGAGGCCAAATGGTTTGTAGCTGAATTGGCATGGATTTTCTGAGAAGCCTTGTGTCATGCTCCCACGTCCAACATACTCAGGACATCTGAATTGGATCTCATGCATGTTCCAGTGTTCCTGTGTAATCCTTGCGAGCTGAACATGAGGGTGCGGGCACATGGCTGGAGTGAGAAACCATCTCGTTTGGGTTATCTACGACTCCCGACTCCCAAGGTTGTTTGCTGAAGGGCCGTTGAAGACAGCTGCAGAAAGCTACTGTAAGTGGCCTCAGAGGGAGGGTGCACACCTGAGAGGGGGAGTGGGGGGGAATCGGAAATCACAGAATTTGTTTAATGGGGAAAAGCGTGGGCTTTTCCATTTGCAACGTCTTCTCTGTACTGAATGCTTCACATCATTCAATGACGTCTAAGTAATCACATAGGAGTCATGATTCTTGAGGGTTTGGGTACTGCAGTCATCGCACCTTGAATTAAATCAGCATAGTATGGATGGGAAAGATTTGTCCGAAGACCTGGAGTCTGAGGGGGCTTGTCAGAAGAACCGTTGAGAACAGAGAGAAATTAATCCTCTTTTTAGCTTAAACATTATACCACAAGCAATCTCCCTAATGCTATGAGGATTAGATTGCCACCCAACCTTAAAATTGACTGAACAAGGATTGCATTGCTCTGGGAGAGAAACTTTACACACCAGATTCTGGACTCAAAATCTGTGATTGTTCTTACTTCAGAAAGTGGGAAGGAAAAAGCTTGTGATCAACATCTCTCCTTGTCAGCTTCCCTTTCATTTAAGGCAAAGGAATTTCAACCTGCAAAACCTCTTCAAATTCCATTAAGAGGGATTTTTCCCCCTCCAAGAATTGCCTTAGACTTTGGGGGAACGTTACACCCCCTTAGTAGGAGGAGAGAAGGGAGAAAAGCTGTTTCAACTATTTGAGTCAGACTGGGAGCAAGAACGCTGTTACACTCCCGATTCTGTCGCCCGCATTGGGCCAGAATTTGGCAGAAGGTTCCAGGTTCAGTGAGTCTAGGTCTGGCACCCTTTCTTGCCTACTGAAAACACAATGACTTATCAAAAAGAATTTTTACCACCCAAAGAAGGAACTCTTGTTTTTCTCCCAATATCTCCCGTATTAAGAACTCAGCATTGGTATCAAGGACTTCTCCCCTCAGGATTTCAGGGTTCCTGGGCACTTCCAGCTGTGTGGACTTCAACTCCCAGAATTCCCATCCAGGAGGAGGAAGGGGAGGGGTAAGCTGTTGCTTTCCAACTTCTTAGCATCACTGCCCCTTAAAGCGGGGATTCTCTTCCCTCCCCAGCTCATCTAAATTACCTTTCCAGACTTTCATTCATGACCCAACCCAAAACATCAAACCTTCTATTCTCCCAATGCTCCGATCAGCCCTTGTAGTTCTGTTTTTCTCATCTGTGGTCCCACCTTCATTCTGAATCAGAAACCGTAGGTTCCTGCATACCTGGGGGACCGGAAGTAGCCCTCTGGCCTCCAAGCACAGCAACACAACTCAATATCTTTTGGAGTAACTCTGGCAAAGGAGAGAGTGCTGGGGTTTTTTCTTGTTGATGTCTCTGACAATCAAGGAAAGCCATTCTACTTTAAGACCTTCTGTCATGCTCATGGATGGTGAGCGGGAGGGGGCCCCTATCCAGGGGGGAAAACGCATGCGTACTTTAGAGACTTTGAGCAGTCATTCAGAGAAACCCAGAGCAGTCCCGATGTCATGAGAACTGATGGTGAGCGGGAGGGGCCCCCTATCCAGGGGGGGAAATGCTTGTGTAGTTTAGATACTTTGAGCTGTCATCCAGAGACACCCAGAAACGACCCGCCTTGAATTTTGGGGTTTACCTGTCTGGGTTTTCCCACGCTTATTCACTTTGGTACGATTTTCTGTCTACAATAGCAGTTAACAGAACACTAGAGACTTCCTCCTCGTCTCGGTGTGGTCCTTGTTAGTTAGGAAACCATCATTGTTATTGTCATCTCTATATCCTATGATTTGAAGAACCTTGTGGGGAAATTGACGGTACCAAAAGATTATATCCCAGGATGTAGTATATAGAAAACTGCAGGAAAGCTTTTCTTGTCTTCCAACCAATGTTTCCACAAAAGGCTTTTGCGTTGTCTTTTCTTCTTTGCACTACAGGATCTCTAGAAAACCAGAAGGAACAGGGAGAATTAACTTTAACGTCCCTTCTTAGAACTGATGGAATGTGTTAAATAATTTGGGTAAAAGTCCTCTCCATGTCTTTCAATTATTGAAATGTTATCCCACTTAAATTCTCTCTTTTCAAGACCATGGGGATATTGTCTGAAGGCTTCAGGGGTATCTTGCATGCCAACTCTTTTCTGATCATCAGAAGGAGGGGGAGTTTCTAGATACAACCAAGTAGCAATAATCATGTTAATAAATGCATGGACCCCATTCTTCTCATAGCTTCTTCTTTGCAGTCTAAGGTCCAGCAATAATGAACTACTTCTATATTATGGCCAGGAAAATCTATAGACACTTTCCTGGAGTTAGCAGAAGTTTACTTGAAGAAAACTGAGTGCTTATCCAGCTTTTAGTGGCATGGTGAAAAAAAAGAAGAGCATTGGGACAAGTAAGAGCACCATGCTTAAAGAACTCCAGAACAGCCAGAAAATCACAGCAACTGCAGAACAAAAGAATGCAGATGGATGTTGATCAACATCAGGTCTTGACAGAGGGTTTCCAGGAGAACTTCACAGGCAAATGCCTAGATTTCAGTAGGATTTCTACTTTCCTGCCTAGCTTTCACCATCAATAAAACAAAAAAGGTCAAAAGCAAAAAAAAAAAAAAAATCAGACTAACCTAGTTTAGCAAGCAAGCAAGAAGCTGAGCCAGAAATGAATTTGTTCACACTTGCTGGGGACGATGGTTGCACTCTAGTGGAAATCTAAGACCTTGAATACAATTGGCTGGCAGACTTCAAAAGCTTGAGGAAGGAATGAAGAGTTAGTTATGGAATAAAGAAGCAGATCTCAAGTCTTAGGAGAGAATTCACGTTGTCACAGTCCTACTCAGGGAACATCACCACCCTGTACTTAAAGATGCTCATTGCATGCATCTACAAGTCCTCCAAAATTAGCTAGAAAGGGCAGATTGCCTAGGAAGCTCAGTTCCAAACTGGGGTTGACAACAAAACTCTGCCATGTTGGCATCACATTCCAGACCCAACCACCAAACCAGGCTATAGCTTAATTGGATGGTTTGGATCATGCCACATGAGAAGCCAAGAGATGCATTCACCTGCACCCTAAACCACAAACTACCTGACCCCATGAGAGTTTGGTTTACCATGTTACGTGTACTGTCTTATTACAAATTAAATATCCACATGTATCAGGTGTGCCCACACTAGCAAATGTACAGGGTTTCAGTGAAACCGTTCCAACAGCTATGGCTCTCCCGGAGAAGTCAAGGATTACAATGTAATCAAGAGCTTTGAGTGGCTGTAATGAATTTCAGACATCAATAGTTTTGCAGGTCGAGGCCTTCTGCAGAGCTTCATTCTCAGGCCTACGTGGTTCAACATATTTTTCACTGACTTGAATCAGGGGTTAGAAAATACGATTATCCAATTTGCAGATGACACAATAATGGGACAGAGAGCAAATATTTGAGAGGGGAGTGTCAAGATATAAGCTGGAAGATAGGGCAAAGTCCTCCAAGATGGATTTCAGCACAGACAAATGCAAAGTCCTGTAAGAAGAATCCAAAACAGGAGTATAGCATGTGGGGAACAAACCGGGCAGAAAATTATTTGGATGTCTTGCTGAATCAGAAGTTGAAGACCTCTTCTATGGACTTCACCGTGACCATGGCCTGCCTGTGTTTGCATTCTCAGCATTTATGCTTCCCTATTTAGGTACGAAGCAAGCAATTTTGCTCAGATCTTTCAGCCACTTCCTCAGTTCAAACAATATCTTGTCTTTCCTCCAAGATCTCAAAGTGATCTAGGTAGCATTTCTCCCAGGTAGCAACTGGTCCAAAGCCACCTATGTACTTCCACGGTGAACGAAGACCTAAAGCTGTTTGCTTTTTTCCCCTTCCCATCAAATTCCTTCCTTACTCCACCATCCCTTCCACACAGATCTCAAGATTCACTTCTGGAAAATGCTGGTCTTTCTGCTGTAATGAAAGCAGACCTTGGCTGATCTCCAAGAACCTAAAAGGAGTCAGGCTTACTATTACTTGGCTGGGAGACCACTAGAAAACAAGGACTAAAGAAGGCATCTGTGACAAGTCAAAAATACCACCCAGGAGAGAACCACAGCAAACCTCTTTTACACAGTTGCCAGGAAAACCACAACCGTCTGTCTATGGACTCACCACGTGAAGAACTCAACTCAAGGGACAATTGAGTTCTCTAGTCCTCCTGCCACAACAATACCTGACCATGTCATACAGGGCTGGCTTAGTATCTGCTGATGTTCTTCCCCACTTTGTCCCTTCCGTCTCACTCTGCATCAGCTCCTCCTCTCTACAGTCTCTGAAAGAGGTTCATGCATGACAGCAGATCCCTCCTTGAGACACTGTGTGTCTCTCAGGGCACAGAAATACATGGCAGCATCTGCCAGAGCAACTTCATCGATCCCAAGTGTGCTGGAGTTCTTGTCTCCAGGAAAATACAACTTTCCCTTTGGATTGGCAATTCCAACATCGTTTTTGGGGTAGGTCCCACCAAGGTACTCCAGCGTCTGCCCAGGAAACTGCCGATACCACTGGACCACATCTTCTGTAGTAACAGAAGAGAGACTGCAGCTGAGGTTGAGTGCTTTTCTCTCCAAGGCTGTCGCTGTCCCAGGTTGTTCCATCTTTTGTGCTCTTCCAAGAGAACCTACAACAAAGGAGAGAATGGATCTTTGGTCAACATCTGAGCAATATAGATTTAATGTGTCTTCTCTGTCTAGAAGTCTGAAATACCTCAGACAACTAAACCCCTCTGGATAATGGGATCTAGAAGATCAGTGGCTGACTGTGGGGTCCCCAGATAATCCTTTATTTAGGGATGAGAGAAAGACCTAGTTTTTAAATACTATGTTGTATAGCATAGGGTGGACAGTGTTTTGAGGCCCCCAAGCTATGATGAGGTGGCTTAATATTTTTCTGGCAGTTTTGTTTCCCCCATTTAGGATCCCCAATTATTGATGCTGGGATATTGTTGGAAGCCCTCCTCTTCGATTCCCAAATGGTAGGCTGTCAGAAGGAATTATCACATAAACAAAATTGGTTATATATTACTAATATTAGCTGTGACAGCTAACATCACAAGATTGCTTCATATATACATATATATATATATATATATATACCTATATATTAATCTATCCACCTATCTATCATCTATCTATCTACCATCTATCTATCTTTGTTCCTCCTCCTTAATTCGGATTAGATCAATTACATAGAAAGAGGACTCCGATGAGATGGTGATGCTGGGCTCGCCAAGATCTTGAGGCCATCCTCAAGCAGGTGGATAATGCAAATGTGACCCTGTCTTCTAAGCAGATGCAGAAGAATCTTCTGAAATGTTTCAGCTTCCACCCTTCGACAGCTAAAAAAACAAAAATCATCCTCAATCTTGGGGTTGAGGAGCACCAGTGTGTTTTGAAAAAGAAACAGAAAACTCTTCATTGCCATCTAGTGGGGGGAAAAGGGAGTAATAGATGGAGTAATGGTTCCACTGAAGAACAAACTGGGAGACATTGTGGGCGGGGGTAGTTTTTAGATGTTACAAGAGCCTCCTTTTGAGTGAAATTTGCTGCTAATTCAGTGCTAATGAAATTAACAAGCATCTGTTCTGTCCATCCAAAGTTGGGGACTTCATTTTCTGTTCTTCTGAAAAGTTCCTTCTGTATTGAGAGACGACAACAAGAGATTGGTGGTCAAGCACTCAGAATCCATGCTGGATTCACCCACAGTGGCATCACTTATCTTTGAGTAAGCATTCATTAAATTATAATCATTTCACCCTAGAAAACATGTCCATATAACTGAGCTCAAGGTTATATCTACAGCACCAAAACTGATAATTAAAAAATTCATTTTAAGGTCTGCTTACAGTAAAATCATCCACATTAATGGTAAATTAGGAGGCCAGAATACTAACTGAATCAAACTGTCCACCGTAAATAGGAAACAATGAAGCCTTAGACATAAGCATAAGTAACATTAAAATTTTGGTTGGGGGAGGCGTCCCTTTGATCTCGTCTTGATACCTGGAAGTACCTGCAGAAGCCGATCCAGTTTTTCTGGAACCATTTTTGACCTGTTTTGCCCTTTTGAACTTCTCTCCATAGCTGGGAAAGAGGGACTGGCCCAATGTCACCCGTGTGGCTTCCTATCTAAGGAAGGACTAGAACTCAAAGGCGCCTGGTTTCTAGTCTGCTGCCTTCACCACTACACCAGACTCGTTCTCAACATCTGTCCTATCACAGCTAAAGCAGCATTTGGAGCACGAAGATCAGAAGGTCATGCAGACCAAAATCAAGACAACGAGCATAAGGCGACACATTCAAGCATCAAAAGTCCACCAGAATCTGAAAACATTTTCCTTGTTAGAGTTTATATTTATTTATTTGACCCAAAGTACTGTATTGCAAAAGGACTAATTAAAAGATAACCACAAAAATCTGTGGAATCAATATATGCATGTGGTTTTTTTTACACATATGGACATCTCTTTCTAACTTTCTGCCAAGAAACCAGCCTGAAGGCTGCCAAGAAAGTTGGTGGAAACTCTGCTAAGGAGGGACGGTACCACAGCTAGCATGAGCATGATGGGATTTAGAATTATATTTCCTGCCCTAAACCTATGGCAGTGTTTTGTATCCTCTCCTGGCTCCGCCCTGTCCATTTTATTCTCCCTTTGCACGTTTTTGATTCGCTTCTCATCTCCTTTGTCTCACTGTGTCTCTCAAGGCACAGAAGTAGACAGCAGAGTCCTTCAGTTGGCTGGCTGGTTTCTCCATGTTGAAAGTCCCTCCTTTATTCTTTATTTTCTCGTGAGTAGCTTGGAAGCCTTGGTAAGCCTCCCTATCATCCCTCAAAATCAGCTGGGGAGCTTGGCCATGGCGCTGAATGTACCAGAATGGGTAATTGCTACCAGCATATGTTGATTCATAGGAGCATTGGAGAGAGACAGGTTGTCCTTCAGTAACAGTCAGGGTGCCTGTTGTTTGCTTCACCGATTGTCCTGTGATCTGTCCTGTGGAGAAGACATGAGGTTCCACGGAGAGGTGGACAAGAGGGTGGGAAAGTTTACAAACAGAAGAATTGTCCTGATTATAAAGATATGTCTCTGCAATAATCAGAAGATCTACAATAGAAGATTTCTACAATAGAAGATTTCTAAAATAATCTGAAGATCCTTTCCCTCTTTTTCCATACCAGACATTCCTGTCCAGTACTGATTTAATTCTTCGAAGGAAAGAACTGGAGACCCTTCCATTCTTCCCTCCCTCCCTCCCATCTTCCATGCCTTCCTGCCTCTCATCTCCCATGTGTTTCCACTCGCTACAAGTGATTCCCTTCTCCACGTATCCAGTAACCTAATGAGCTAATACAGCAAGACGCAAAGGCATCTCTTCTCATTTTCTCTCTGCAGACGTGGGCCTTACAAATAGGGCACCTCTTCCAGTCACCTGACAAGGTGGCTTCTGCCAAAAAAGTCCTTTTCTTTGCACCGCTCAAAGTCTTTCTAGTCTCTGACCGCTACTATATAGAGTCCCCTTGAAAGCATATGGGGCATTTGCTCCCATCACACTAAAGAGCATCTCACTTTGAACATCGATACTTCAATTTGAATTCTTAAACGAGGTGCTTTTCCAACTCCTGTGGATTGGAAGGTAATTTGGGAAAGCCACCCAGAGTCACTTGTTGAGATGGGTGGCCATAGAAATAAATAAATAAATGTTAAACAAATAAATCAGAATATGCAAGTAAAACAGACAGTAGTTAAAGAGCACTCTCCTGATAAATTATGGAGATGAGCCACTTACTGAAGATTAAAATGATGATCCAAATGTGCTTCAAATGGAAAGACATTTATCTGCTTGAAGGTAGGGAGATCCTCCTGGAAAAGAGAAACCTATAAAAAGATCAGTCCAGACCTCAGTTGCTTCTGACCTGTGCTCTCCTCACTCCACAGCACGAGAAGACTACAGGCCACAGAGTTGACCTCTTCTGCCAAGTGTGTATCTTCTAAGAAGATATTCAAGGTTAAACCATTGCAACCTGCAGGATGTGGCTGAGGGTGGTGACTCCAACATGCACTCTAGAAAGCTCTGTAGACGGTGGGCTTTCTCAGGAGCGCCACCTTGTGTCTGAGTGCAGCAGGACAACTTCAGATACTCCAAAGCAGCTTGGTTTGAAGGGTGAGACCCCAAATTTAAAGAAGGTTCTCGATAAATGCCCCCCTGCTTTAGGAGGAGGAGGAGAAGAGGCCAAATGGTTTGTAGCTGAATTGGCATGGATTTTCTGAGAAGCCTTGTGTCATGCTCCCACGTCCAACATACTCAGGACATCTGAATTGGATCTCATGCATGTTCCAGTGTTCCTGTGTAATCCTTGCGAGCTGAACATGAGGGTGCGGGCACATGGCTGGAGTGAGAAACCATCTCGTTTGGGTTATCTACGACTCCCGACTCCCAAGGTTGTTTGCTGAAGGGCCGTTGAAGACAGCTGCAGAAAGCTACTGTAAGTGGCCTCAGAGGGAGGGTGCACACCTGAGAGGGGGAGTGGGGGGGAATCGGAAATCACAGAATTTGTTTAATGGGGAAAAGCGTGGGCTTTTCCATTTGCAACGTCTTCTCTGTACTGAATGCTTCACATCATTCAATGACTTCTAAGTAATCACGTAGGAGTCATGATTCTTGAGGGTTTGGGTACTGCAGTCATCGCACCTTGAATTAAATCAGCATAGTATGGATGGGAAAGATTTGTCCGAAGACCTGGAGTCTGAGGGGGCTTGTCAGAAGAATCCGTTGAGAACAGAGAGAAATTAACCCTCTTTTTAGCCTAAACATTATACCACAAGCAATCTCCCTAATGCTATGAGGATTAGATTGCCACCCAACCTTAAAATTGACTGAACAAGGATTGCATTGCTCTGGGAGAGAAACTTTACACACCAGATTCTGGACTCAAAATCTGTGATTGTTCTTACTTCAGAAAGTGGGAAGGAAAAAGCTTGTGATCAACATCTCTCCTTGTCAGCTTCCCTTTCATTTAAGGCAAAGGAATTTCAACCTGCAAAACCTCTTCAAATTCCATTAAGAGGGATTTTTCCCCCTCCAAGAATTGCCTTAGACTTTGGGGGGACGTTACACCCCCTTAGTAGGAGGAGAGAAGGGAGAAAAGCTGTTTCAACTATTTGAGTCAGACTGGGAGCAAGAACGCTGTTACACTCCCGATTCTGCTGCCCACATTGGGGCAGAACTCTGGAGAAGGTTCCAGGTTCAGTGACTCTAGGTCTGGCACCCTTTCTTGCCTACTGAAAACACAATGACTTATCAACCCAAAGAAGGAACTCTTGTTTTTCTCCCAATATCTCCCGTATTAAGAACTCAACATTAGTATCAAGGACTTCTCCCCTCAGGATTTCAGGGTTCCTGGGCACTTCCAGCTGTGTGGACTTCAACTCCCAGAATTCCCATCCAGGAGGAGGAAGGGGAGGGGGAAGCTTTGCTTTCCAACTTCTTAGCATCACTGCCCCTTAAAGTGGGGATTCTCTTCCCTCCCCAACTCATCTAAATTACCTTTTCAGATCTTCAGTCATGACCCAACCCAAAACATCAAACCTTCTATTCTCCCAATGCTCCGATCAGCCCTTGTAGTTCTGTGATTCTCATCTGTGGTCCCACCTTCATTCTAAATCAGAAACCGTAGGTTCCTGCATACCTGGGGGACTGGAAGTAGCCCTCTGTCCTCCAAGCACAGTAACACAACTCAATATCTTTTGGAGTAACTCTGGCAAAGGAGAGAGTGCTGGGGTTTTTTCTTGTTGTTGTCTCTGACAATCAAGGAAAAGCCTTCTACTTTAAGACCTTCTGTCATGCTTATGGATGGTGAGTGGGAGGGGGTCCCTATCCAGGGGGGAAAATGCATGTGCAGTTTAGAGACTTGGAGCTGTCATTCAGAGAAACCCAGAACAGTCCCGATGTCATGAGCACTGATGGTGAGCGGGAGGGGGCCCCTATCCAGAGGGGAAAATGCATGTGTAGTTTAGAGACTTTGAGCTGTCATTCAGAGAAACCCAGAACAGACCCGCCTTGACTTTGAGGGTTTACCTGTCTCGGTTTCCCACGCTTATTCACTTTGTTAGGATTTTCTGTCTACAATAGCAGATAACAAAACACTAGAGACTTCCTCCTTGTCTCGGCGTGGTCCTTGTTAGTCAGGACACCATCACTGTTATTGTCATATCTATATCCTATGATCTGAAGAACCTTGTGGGGAAATTGACGGTACCAAAAGATTATATCCCAGGATGTAGTATATAGATAACTGCAGGAAAGCTTCTCTGGTCTTCCAACCAATGTTTCCACAAAAGGCTTTTGCATTATCTTTTCTTCTTTGCACTACAGGATCTCCAGAAAACCAGAAGGAACAGGGAGAATTAACTTTAACGTCCCTTCTTAGAACTGATGGAACGTGTTAAATAATTTAGGTAAAAATCCTCTCCATGTCTTTCAAATTATGGAAATATTATCCCACTTAAATTCTCTCTTTTCAAAACCTTTGGATGATGGGGATGTTGTCTGAAGGCTTCAGTGGTATCTTGCATGCCAACTCTTTTCTGATCATCGGAATGAGGGCTAGTTTCTAGATACAACCAAGTAGCGATAATCATGTTAAAAAATACATGGACCCCATTCTTCTCACAGCTTCTTCTTTGCAGTCTAAGGTCCAGCAATAACGAACTACTTCTATATTATGGCCAGGAAAATCTATAGACAGTTTCCTGGAGTTATCAGAGGTTTACAAGAAGAAAACTCAGTGCTTCTCCAGCTTTTAGTGGAACAGTGAAAAAAAAGAAGAGCATTGGGACAAGTAAGAGCACCATGCTTAAAGAACTCCAGAACAGCCAGAAAATCACAGCAACTGCAGAACAAAAGAATGCAGATGGATGTTGATCAACCACAGGTCTTCACAGAGGGTTTCCAGTAGAACGTCACAGGCAAATGCCTACATTTCAGTAGGATTTCTACTTTCCTGCCTAGATTTCACCATCAATAAAACAAAAAAGGTCAAAAGCAAAAAAAAAAAAAATCAGACTAACCTAGTTTAGCAAGCAAGCAAGAAGCTGGGGAATAAATGAATTTGTTCACACTTGCTGGGACGTCAGCAGACTAGGGACGATGGTTGCACTCTAATGGAACCCTAAGACATTGAATACAATTGGCTGGCAGACTTCAAAAGCTTGAGGAAGGAGGGGTTAGTTAGTTATGGAATGAAAGAAGCACATCTGAAGTCTTGGAAGAGAAGTCACATTGTCACAGTCCTACTCAGGGAACATCACCACCCTGTCCTGAAAGATGCTCACTGCATGCATCTGCCAGTCCTCCAAAATTAGCTAGAAAGGGCAGATTGCCTAGGGAGCTCAATTCCAAACTGGGGTTGACAAAAAAACTCTGCCATTCTAGACCCAACCACCAAACCAGGCTATAGCTTAATTGGTTGGTTTGGATCATGCCATATGAGAAGCCAAGAGATGCATTCAGTTGCACCCTGAACCACAAACTACTTGACCCCATCAGAGTTTGGTTTACCATGTTATGTGAACTGTCTAATTATAAGTTAAATATCCACATGTATCAGGTGCGCCTACACTAGAAAATGTACAGGGTTTCAATCAAACCAGTCCAACAGCTATGGCTCTCCCTGAGAAGTCAAGGATTACAATGTAATCAATAGCTTTGAGTGGTTGTAATGAATTTCAGACATCAATAGTTTTGCGGGTCGAGGCCTTCTGCAGAGCTCCATTCTCAGGCCTACGTGGTTCAACATATTTTTGAAGGACTTGAATCCGGGGATAGAAAATATGATTATCCAATTTGCAGATGACACAATAATAGGACAGAGAGCAAATATTTTTGAGGGGAGTGTCAAGATATAAGCTGGAAGATAGGGCAAAGTCCTCCAAGATGGATTTCAGAACAGACAAATGCAAAGTCCTGTAAGAAGAATCCAAAACAGGAGTATAGCATGTGGGAAACAAACCGGCCAGAAAATTATTTGGATGTCTTGCTGAATCATAAGTTGAAGACCTCTTCTATGGTCTTCACAGTGACCATGGCCTACCAGTGTTTGCATTCTCAGCATATACGCCTCCCTATTTAGGTGAGAAGCAAGCAATTTTGCTCAGATCTTTCAGCCACTTCCTCAGTTCAAACAAGATCTTGTCTTTCCTCCAAGATCTCAAAGACATCTAGGTAGCACTTCTCCCAGGTAGCAACTGGACCAAAGTCACCCATGTACTTCCACGGGGAAGGAAGACCTAAAGCTGCTTGTTTTTTTCCCCTTCCCATCAAATGCCTTCCTTACTCCACCATCCCTTCTACATACATCTCAAGATGAACTTCTGGAAAATGCTGGTCTTTCTGCTGTACTTTAAAGCAGACCTTGACTGATGTCCAAGAACCTAAAAGCAGTCAGGCTTAGTATTGCTTGGCTGGGAGACCACAAGAAACCAAGGGCTAAAGAAGGCAACTGTGACAAGTCAAAAATACCACCCAGGAGAGAACCACAGCAAACCTCTTTCATACAGTTGCCTTGAAAACCACAACCATGTGTCTATGGACACACCACGTGAAGAACTCAACTCAAGGGACAATTGAGTTCTCTAGTCCTCCTGCCACAACAATACCTGACCATGTCATGCAGGGCTGGCTTAGTATCTGCTGATGTTCTTCCCCACTTTGTCCCTTCCATCTCACTCTGCATCAGCTCCTCCTCTCTTCAGTCTCTGAAAGAGGTTCATGCATGACAGCAGATCCCTCCTTGAGACACTGTGTGTCTCTGAGGGCACAGAAATAGATCGCAGCATCTGCCAGAGTGACTTCATCGATCCCAAGTGTGCTGGACTTCTTGTCTCCAGGAAAATACAACTTTCCCTTTGGATTGGCAATTCCAACATCATTTTTTGGGTAGGTCCCACCAAGGTACTCCAGCGTCTGCCCAGGAAACTGCCGATACCACTGGACCACATCTTCTGTAGTAACAGAAGAGAGACTGCAGCTGAGGTTGAGTGCTTTTCTCTCCAAGGCTGTCGCTGTCCCAGGTTGTTCAATCTTTTGTGCTCTTCCAAGAGAACCTACAACAAAGGTGAGAAAGGATCTTTGGTCAACATCTGAGCAATAGTGATTTAACGTGTCTTCTCTGTCTAGAAGTCTGAAATACCTCAGACAACTAAACCCCTCTGGATAATGGGATCTAGAAGGTCAGTGACCGACTGTGGGATCTCCAGATAATCCTGTAAGTAGGGATGATAGAAACACCTAGTTTTTAAATACTATGTTGTATAGCATAGTGTGGACAGTGTTTTGAGGCCCCCAAGCTATGATGAGGTGGCTTAATAATTTTTTGTCAAATTTGGATCCCCAATTTAGGATCCCCAATTATTGATGCTGGGATATTGTTGGAAGCCCTCCTCTTCCATTCCCAAATGGTAGGCTGTCAGAAGGAATTATGACATAAAGAAAATTGGTTATAGACTGCTAATATTAGCTGTCACAGCTAACATCACAAGATTGCTTCATATATACATATGCATATACCTATATATTAATCTACCTATATATCTGTCTATCCATCTTTGTTCCTCCTCCTTAATTCTGATTAGATCAGTTACATAGAAAGAGGACTCCGATGAGATGGTGATGCTGGGCTCGCCAAGATCTTGAGGCCATCCTCAAGCAGGTGGATAATGCAAATGTGACCCTGTCTTCTAAGCAGATGCAGAAGAATCTTCTGAAATGTTTCAGCTTCCACCCTTCAACAGCTAAAAAAACAAAAATCATCCTCAATCTTGGGGTTGAGGAACACCAGTCTATTTTGAAAAAGAAACAGAAAACTCTTCATTGCCATCTAGTGGGGGGAAAAGGGAGTAATAGATGGAGTAATGGTTCCACTGAAGAACAAACTGGGAGACATTGCGGGCGGGGGTAGTGTTTAATTGTTACAAGAGCCTCCTTTTAAGTGAAATTTGCTGCTATTTCAGTGCTAAAGAAATTAACAAGCACCTGTTGTGTCCATCCATCCATCCAACGTTGGGGACTTAATTTTCTGTTCTTCTGAAAAGTTCGTTCTTTATTGAGAAACAACAAGAGATTGGTGGTCAAGCACTAAGAATCCATGCTGGATTCACCCACAGTGGCATCACTGATCTTTGAGTAAGCATTCATTACATTATGATCATTTCAGCCTAGAAAACATGTTCATATAACTGAGCTCAAGGTTATATCTACAGCACCAAAACCGATAATTAAAAAATTCATTTTAAGGTCTGCTTAAAGTTAAATCATCCACATTAATGGTAAATTAGGAGGCCAGAATACTAACTGAATCAAACTGTCCACCGTAAATAGAAAACCAGGAAGCCTTAGATATAAGGATAAGTAATACTAATTTTGGTTGGGGGAGGGGTGACTTTGATCTAGTCTTGATACCTGGAAGTACCTGCAGAAGCCGATCCAGTTTTTCTGGAACCATTTTTGACCTGTTTTGCCTTTTGAACTTCTCTCCATGGCTGGGAAAGAGGGACTGGCCCAAAGTCCCCAGGTGGCTTCCTGTCTGAGGAAGGACTAGAACTCAAAGCCTCCTGGTTTCTAGTCTGCTGCCTTCACCACCACACCAAACTCATTCTCAACATCTGACATATCACAGCTAAACAACATCTGGAGCACAAAGGTCAGAAGGTCATCCAGACCAAAATCAAGGCAAAGAGAAGAAGGTGACACATTCAAGCATCAAAAGTCCACCAGAATCTGAAAACATTTTCCTTGTTAGAGTTTATATTTATTTATTTGACCCAAAGTACTGTATTGCAAAAGCACAAAATAAAAGATAACCAGAAAAATCTATGGAATCAATATATGCATGTATTTTTTTTTACACATATGGACATCTATTTCTAACTTGCTGCCAAGAAACCAGCGTGAAGGCTGACAAGAAAGTAGGTGGAAATTCTGCTAAGGAGGGACAGCACCACAGCTATCATGAGCAAGATGGGTGTTAAAATTAAATTTCCTGCCCTAAACCCTTGCCAGAGTTTTGCATATTCTCCTGGCTCCACCCTGTACATTTTATTCGCCCTTTGCACGTTTTTGATTCGCTTCTCTTCTCCTTTGTCTCACTGTGTCTCTCAAGACACAGAAGTAGACAGCAGAGTCCTGCAGTTGGCTGGCTGGTTTCTCCATGTTGAAAGTCCCTCCTTTATTCTTTATTTTCTGGTGAGTAGCTTGGAAGCCTTGGTAAGCCTCCCTATCATCCCTCAAAATGAGCTGGAGAGCCTGGCCATGGTGCTGAATGTACCAGAAGGGGTAATTGCCACTATATGTTGATTCATAGGAGCATTGGAGAGAGACAGGCTGTCCTTCAGTGACAGTCAGGGTGCCTGTTGTTTGCTTCACGGATTGTCCTGTGATGTGTCCTGTGGAGAAGACATGAGGTAGCATGGAGAGGTGGACAAGAGGGTGGGAAAGTTTACAAACAGAAGCATTCTCCTGATTTGAAAGATATATCTCTACAATAATCAGAAGATCTACAATAGAGATTTCTAAAATAATCTGAAGATCCTTTCCCTCTTTTCTATTCCAGCTATTCCTGTCCAGTACTGATTTAATTCTTCGAAGGAAAGAACTGGAGACCCTTCCATTCTTTCTTCCTTCCCGCCCTCCCTCCATTCCTCCCATCTTCCATGCCTTCCTGCCTCTCATCTTCCATGGGTTTCCACTGGCTACAAGTGATTCCCTTCGCCACGTATTCAGTAACCTAATGAGCTAAGTCACCAAGACGCAAAGGCATCTCTTCTCATTTTCTCTCTGCAGACGTGGGCCTTACAAATAGGGCACCTCTTCCAGTCACCTGACAAGGTGGCTTCTGCCAAAAAAGTCCTTTTCTTTGCACCTCTCAAAGTCTTTCTAATCTCTGACCACTGCTATAGAGAGTCCCCTTGAAAGCACATGGGGCATTTGCTCCCCTCACACTGAATATCATCTCACTTTGAAAATTGATTCTTCAATTTGAATTCTGAAACTAGGTGCTTTTCCAACTCCTGTGGATGGGAAAGTAATTTGGGAAAGCCACCCAGAGTCACTTGTTGAGATGGGTGGCTATAGAAATACATAAATAAATGTTAAACAAATAAATCCGAATATGCAAGTAAAACAGACAGTAATTAAAGAGCACTCTCCTAATACATCATGGAGATGAGCCACTTACTGAAGATTAAAATGATGATCCAAGTGCACTCCAAACTGAAAGACATTTATCTGCTTGAAGGTAGGGAGATCCTCCTGGAAAAAGAGAAACCTATAAAAAGATCAGTCCAGACCTCAGTTGCTTCCCACCTGTGCTCTCCTCACTCCACAGCATGAGACAAGAGGCCACAGAGTTGACCTCTTCTGCCAAGTGTGTATCTTCTAAGAAGACATTCAAGGTTAAACCATTGCAACCTGCAGGATGTGGTGGAGGGTTGTAACTCCAACATGCACTCTAGAAAGCTCTGTATACACTGGAATTTCTCAAGAGGGCCACCTTGTGTCTGAGTGCAGCAGGACAACTTCGGATATTCCAAAGCAGCTTGGTTTGAAGGGTGAGACCCCAAATTTAAAGAGGGTCCTGGATAAATGGCTCCCTGCTTCAGGATGAGGAAGAGCAGAGGCCCAATGGTTTGTAACTGAAATGCCATGGATTTTCTGAGAAGCCTTGTGTCATGCTCCCAAGTCCAACATTCTCAGAACATCTGAATTGGATCTCATGCATGTTCCAGTGTTCCTGTGTAATCCTTGTGAGCTGAACACGAGGGTGCGGGCACATGGCATGAGGGAGAAATCATCTCGTTTGGGTTATCTACGACTCCCGACTCCCAAGGTCGTTTGCTGAAGTGCCGTTGAAGACAGCTGCAGAAAGCTACTGTAAGTGGCCTCAGAGGGAGGGTGCACAGCTGAGAGGGGGAGTGGGGGGGAATCAGAAATCACAGAATTTGTTTAATGGGGAAAAGCGTGGGCTTTTCCATTCGCAAAGTCTTCTCTGTACTGAATGCTTCACATCATTCAATGACTTCTAAGTAATCACGTAGGAGTCGTGATTAATGAGAGTTTGGGTACTGCAGTCATCGCACCTTGAATTAAATCAGCATAGTATGGATGGGAAAGATTTGTCCGAAGACCTGGAGTCTGAGGGGGCTTGTCAGAAGAATCCGTTGAGAACAGAGAGAAATTAACCCTCTTTTTAGCCTAAACATTATACCACAAGCAATCTCCCTCATGCTATGAGGATTAGATTGCCACCCATCCTTAAAACTGACTGAACAAGGATTGCATTGCTCTGGGAGAGAAACTTTACACACCAGATTCTGGACTCAAAATCTGTGATTGTTCTTACTTCAGAAAGTGAGAAGGAAAAAGCTTGTGATCAACATCTCTCCTTGTCAGCTTCCCTTTCATTTAAGGCAAAGGAATTTCAACCTGCAAAACCTCTTCAAATTCCATTAAGAGGGATTTTTCCCCCTCCAAGAATTGCCTTAGACTTTGGGGGGACGTTACACCCCCTTAGTAGGAGGAGAGAAGGGAGAAAAGCTGTTTGAACTATTTGAGTCAGGCTGGGAGCAAGAACACTGTTACACGCCAGATTCTGTCTCCCACATTGGGTCAGAACTCTGGAGAAGGTTCCAGGTTCAGTGAGTCTAGGTCTGGCACCCTTTCTTGCCTACTGAAAACACAATGAATTATCAAAAAGAATTTTTACCACCCAAAAAAGGAACTCTAGTTTTTCTCCCAATATCTCCCGTATTAAGAACTCAACATTAGTATCAAGGACTTCTCCCCTCAGGATTTCTGGGTTCCTGGGCATATCCAGCTGTGTGGACTTCAACTCCCAGAATTCTCATCCAGGAGGAGGAAGGGGAGGGGGAAGCTGTTGCTTTCCAACTTCTTAGCATCACTGCCCCTTAAAGCGGGGATTCTCTTCCCTCCCCAGCTCATCTAAATTACTTTTCCAGACTTTCATTCATGACCCAACCCAAAACATCAAACCTTCTATTCTCCCAATGCTCCAATCAGCCATTGTAGTTTTGTTTTTCTCATCTGTGGTCCCACCTGCATCCTGAATCAGAAACCGTAGGTTCCTGCCTACCTGGGGGACCGGAAGTAGCCCTCTGTCCTCCAAGCACAGAAACACAACTCAATATCTTTTGGAATAGCTCTGGCAAAGGAGAGAGTGCTGGGTTTTTTTCTTGTTAATGTCTCTGACAATCAAGGAAAGCCATTCTACTTTAAGACCTTCTGTCATGCTCATGGATGGTGAGCGGGAGGGGGCCCCTATCCAGGGGGGAAAACGCATGCGTACTTTAGAGACTTTGAGCAGTCATTCAGAGAAACCCAGAGCAGTCCCGATGTCATGAGAACTGATGGTGAGCAGGAAGGGGCCCCTATCCAGGGGGGGAAATGTTTGTGTAGTTTAGAGACTTTGAGCTGTCATTCAGAGAAACCCAGAACAGACCTGCCTTGACTTTTGGAGTTTACCTGTCTGAGTTTTCCCACGCTTATTCACTTTGGTACGATTTTCTGTCTACAATAGCAGTTAACAGAACACTAGAGACTTCCTCCTTGTCTCGGCGTGGTCCTTGTTAGTCAGGACACCATCAATGTTATTGTCATCTCTATATCCTATGATTTGAAGAACCTTGTGGGGAAATTGACGGTACCAAAAGATTATATCCCAGGATGTAGTATATAGAAAACTGCAGGAAAGCTTCTCTTGTCTTCCAACCAATGTTTCCACAAAAGGCTTTTGCGTTATCTTTTCTTCTTTGCACTACAGGATCTCTAGAAAACCAGAAGGAACAGGGAGAATTAACTTTACCATCCATTCTTAGAACTGATGGTACGTGTTAAATAATTTGGGTAAAAGTCCTCTCCATGTCTTTCAATTATTGAAATATTATCCCACTTAAATTCTCTCTTTTCAAGACCATGGGGATGTTGTCTGAAGGCTTCAGTGGTATCTTGCATGCCAACTCTTTTCTGATCATCAGAATAAGGGCTTCTTTCTAGATACAACCAAGTAGCAATAATCGTGTTAAAAAATACATGGACCCCATTCTTCTCCCAGCTTCTTCTTTGCAGTCTAAGGTCCAGCAATAACGAACTACTTCTATATTATGGCCAGGAAAATCTATAGACACTTTCCTGGAGTTAGCAGAAGTTTACTTGAAGAAAACTGAGTGCTTATCCAGCTTTTAGTGGCATGGTGAAAAAAAAGAAGAGCATTGGGACAAGTAAGAGCACCATGCTTAAAGATCTCCAGAACAGCCATAAAATCACAGCAACTGCAGAACAATAATCAGATGGATGTTGATCAATATCAGGTCTTGACAGAGGGTTTCCAGTAGAACTTCACAGGCAAATGCCTACATTTCAGTAGGATTTCTACTTTCCTGCCTAGCTTTCAACATCAATAAAACAAAAATGGTCAAAAGCAAAAAAAAAAAATCAGACTAACCTAGTTTAACAAGCAAGCAAGAAGCTGAGCAATAAATGAATTTGTTCACACTTGCTGGGGACGATGGTTGCACTCTAATGGAACCCTAAGACATTGAATACAATTGGCTGGCAGACTTCAAAAGCTTGAGGAAGGAATGAAGTCAGTTATGGAATAAAGAAGCACATCTCAAGTCTTAGGAGAGAAGTCACGTTGTCACTCAGAGAGCATCACTACCCTGTACTGAAAGATGCTCACTGCATGCATCTGCCAGTCTTCCAAAATTAGCTAGAAAGGTCAGATTGCCTAGGACGCTCAGTTCCAAACTGGGGTTGACAACAAAACTCTGCCATGTTGGCATCACATTCTAGACCCAACCACCAAACCAGGCTATAGCTTAATTGGATGGTTTGGATCATGCCACTTGAGAAGCCAAGAGATGCATTCAGCTGCACCCTAAACCACAAACTACCTGACCCCATGAGAGTTTGGTTTACCATGTTATGTGAACTGTCTTGTTACAAATTAAATATCCACATGTATCAGGTGCGTCCACACTAGAAAATGTACAGGGTTTCAGGGAAACCGGTCCAACAGCTATGGCTCTCCCGGAGAAGTCAAGGATTACAATGTAATCAAGAGCTTT
Source organism: Candoia aspera (assembly GCF_035149785.1). Classification (NCBI taxonomy): domain Eukaryota; kingdom Metazoa; phylum Chordata; class Lepidosauria; order Squamata; family Candoiidae; genus Candoia; species Candoia aspera. The sequence continues at coordinate 110,906,076 of NC_086156.1, read as the reverse complement.
GAGTGGCTGTAATGAATTTCAGACATGGATAGCTTTGAGGGTCGAGGCCTTCTGCAGAGCTCCATTCTCAGGCCTACGTGGTACAACATATTTTTGAAGGACTTGAATCAGGGGATAGAAAATATGATTATCCAATTTGCAGATGACACGATAATAGGACAGAGAGCAAATATTTGAGAGGGGAGTGTCAAGATATAAGCTGGAAGATAGGGCAACGTCCTCCAAGATGGATTTCAACACAGACAAATGCAAAGTCCTGTAAGAACAATCCAAAACATGAGTATAGCATGTGGGGAACAAACCGGCCAGAAAATTATTTGGATGTCTTGCTGAATCATAAGTTGAAGACCTCTTCTATGTTCTCCACAGTGACCATGGCCTACCTGTGTTTGCATTCTCACCATTTATGCTTCCCTATTTAGGTGAGAAGCAACCAATTTTGCTCAGATCTTTCAGCCACTTCCTCAGTTCAAACAAGATCTTGTCTTTCCTCCAAGATCTCAAAGTGATCTAGGTAGCACTTCTCCCAGGTAGCAACTGGACCAAAGTCACCCATGTACTTCCACGGTGAAGGAAGACCTAAAGCTGCTGGTTTTTTTCCCCTTCCCATCGAATGCCTTCCTTACTCCACCATCCCTTCTACATACATCTCAAGATGAACTTCTGGAAAATGCTGGACTTTCTGCTGTACGGAAAGCAGACCTTGGCTGATCTCCAAGAACCTAAAAGGAGTCAGGCTTACAATTACTTGGCTGGGAGACCACAAGAAACCACGGACTGAAGAAGGCAACTGTGACAAGTCAAAAATACCACACAGGAGAGAACCACAGCAAACCTCTTTCATACAGTTGCCAGGAAAACCACAACCGTCTGTCTATGGACTCACCACGTGAAGAACTCAACTCAAGGGACAATTGAGTTCTCTAGTCCTCCTGCCACAACAATACCTGACCATGTCATGCAGGGCTGGCTTAGAATCTGCTGATGTTCTTCCCCACTTTGTCCCTTCCGTCTCACTCTGCATCAGCTCCTCCTCTCTTCAGTCTCTGAAAGAGGTTCATGCATGACAGCAGATCCCTCCTTGAGACACTGTGTGTCTCTCAGGACACAGAAATAGATCGCAGCATCTGCCAGAGTGACTTCATCGATCCCAAGTGTGCTGGACTTCTTGTCTCCAGGAAAATACAACTTTCCCTTTGGATTGGCAATTCCAACATCGTTTTTGGGGAAGGTCCCACCAAGGTACTCCAGCATTTGCCCAGGAAACTGCCGATACCACTGGACCATATCTTCTGTAGTAACAGAAGAGAGACTGCAGCTGAGGTTGAGTGCTTTTCTCTCCAAGGCTGTCGCTGTCCCAGGTTGTTCAATCTTTTGTGCTCTTCCAAGAGAACCTACAACAAAGGTGAGTATGGATATTTGGTCAACATCTGAGCAATATAGATTTAATGTGTCTTCTCTGTCTAGAAGTCTGAAATACCTCAGACAACTAAACCCCTCTGGATAATGGGATCTAGAAGATCAGTGATTGACTGTGGGATCTCCAGATAATCCTGTAAGTAGGGATGATAGAAACACCTAGTTTTTAAATACTATGTTGTATAGCATAGGGTGGACAGTGTTTTGAGGCCCCCAAGCTATGATGAGGTGGCTTAATATTTTTCTGGCAGTTTTGTTTCCCCCATTTAGGATCCCCAATTATTGATGCTGTGATATTGTTGGAAGCCCTCCTCTTCCATTCCCAAATGGTAGGCTGTCAGAAGGAATTATCACATAAACAAAATTGGTTATAGATTACTAATATTAGCTGTGACAGCTAACATCACAAGATTGCTTCATATATACATATACATATATATATACCTATATATTTATCTATCTATCTATCTATCTATCTATCTATCATCTATCTATCTACCATCTATCTATCTTTGTTCCTCCTCCTTAATTCTGATTAGATCAGTTACATAGAAAGAGGACTCCGATGAGATGGTGATGCTGGGCTCGCCAAGATCTTGAGGCCATCCTCAAGCAGGTGGATAATGCAAATGTGACCCTGTCTTCTAAGCAGATGCAGAAGAATCTTCTGAAATGTTTCAGCTTCCACCCTTCGACAGCTAAAAAAACAAAAATCATCCTCAATCTTGGGGTTCAGGAGCACCAGTGTGTTTTGAAAAAGAAACAGAAAACTCTTCATTGCCATCTAGTGGGGGGAAAAGGGAGTAATAGATGGAGTAACGGTTCCACTGAAGAACAAACTGGGAGACATTGTGGGCGGGGGTAGTTTTTAGATGTTACAAGAGCCTCCTTTTGAGTGAAATTTGCTGCTAATTCAGTGCTAATAAACTTAACAATGACATATTCTGTCCATCCAATGTTGGGGACTTCATTTTCTGTTCTTCTGAAAAGTTCGTTCTTTATTGAGAAACAACAAGAGATTGGTGGTCAAGCACTAAGAATCCATGCTGGATTCACCCACAGTGGCATCACTGATCTTTGAGTAAGCATTCATTAAATTATAATCATTTCACCCTAGAAAACATGTCCATATAACTGAGCTCAAGGTTATATCTACAGCACCAAAATTGATAATTAACAAATTCATTTTAAGGTCTGCTTACAGTAAAATCCTCCACATTAATGGTAAATTAGGAGGCCAGAATACTAACTGAATCAAACTGTCCACCATGAATAGAAAACTAGGAAGCCTTAGACATAAGCATAACTAATATTACTTTTTGGTTGGGGGAGGGGTGCTGTTGATCTAGTCTTGATACCTGGAAGTACCTGCAGAAGCCTATCCAATTTTTCTGGAACCATTTTTGACCTGTTCTGCCCTTTTGAACTTCTCTCCATGGCTGGGAAAGAGGGACTGGCCCAAAGTCACCCGGGTGGCTTCCTATCTAAGGAAGGACTAGAACTCAAAGGCGCCTGGTTTCTAGTCTGCTGCCTTTACCACCACTCCAGACTCGTTCTCAACATCTGTCATATCACAGCTCAAGCAACATCTGGAGCACAAAGTCCAGAAGGCCATCCAGACCAAAATCAAGACAACGAGCATAAGGTGACACATTCAAGCATCAAATGTCCACCAGAATCTGAAAGTCCACCATTTTCCTTGTTAGAGTTTATATTTATTTATTTGACCCAAAGTATTGCAAAAGGACTAATTACAGATAACCAGAAAAATCTATGGAATCAATATATGCATGTGTGTGTTTTTTTACACATATGGATATCTATTTCTAACTTTCTGCCAAGAAACCAGCATGAAGGCTGCCAAGAAAGTTGGTGGAAACTCTGCTAAGGAGGGACAGTACCACAGCTAGCATGAGCAAGATGCGGGTTAAAATTAAATTTCCTGCCCTAAACCCCTGCCAGAGTTTTGCATATTCTCCTGGCTCCGCCCTGTACATTTCATTCGCCCTTTGCACGTTTTTGATTCGCTTCTCATCTCCTTTGTCTCACTGGGTCTCTCAAGGCACAGAAGTAGACAGCAGAGTCCTGCAGTTGGCTGGCTGGTTTCTCCATGTTGAAAGTCCCTCCTTTATTCTTTATTTTCTCGTGAGTAGCTTGGAAGCCTTGGTAAGCCTCCCTATCATCCCTCAAAATGAGCTGGAGAGCCTGGCCATGGTGCTGAATGTACCAGAATGGGTAATTGCCACCAGTATATGTTGATTCATAGGAGCATTGGAGAGAAACAGGTTGTCCTTCAGTAACAGTCAGGGTGCCTGTTGTTTGCTTCACCGATTGTCCTGTGATCTGTCCTGTGGAGAAGACATGAGGTTCCACGGAGAGGTGGACAAGAGGGTGGGAAAGTTTACAAACAGAAGAATTCTCCAGATTATAAAGATATCTCTTTGCAATAATCAGAAGATCTACAATAGAAGATTTCTACAATAGAAGACTTGTAAAATAATCTGAAGATCCTTTCCCTCTTTTCCATTCCAGATATTCCTGTCCAGTACTGATTTAATTCATCGAAGGAAAGAACAGGAGACCCTTCCATTCTTCCTTCCCTCACTCCTCCCTCCCTCGCTCCCTCCCTCCCATCTTCCATGGGTTTCCACTGGCTACAAGTGATTCCCTTCTCCACGTATTCAGTCAGCTAATGAGCTAATACACCAAGACGCAAAGGCATCTCTTCCCATTTTCTCTCTGCAGACGTGGGCCTTACAAATAGGGCACCTCTTCCAGTCACCTGACAAGGTGGCTTGTGCGAAAAAAGTCCTTTTCTTTGCACCGCTCAAAGTCTTTCTAGTCTCTGACCACTACTATAGACAGTCCCCTTGAAAGCACATGGGGCATTTGCTCCCATCACACTAAAGAGCATCTCACTTTGAAAATGGATTCTTCAATTTGATTTTGGAAACGAGGTGCTTTTCCTACTCCTGTGGGTGGGAAAGTAATTTGGGAAAGCCACCCAGAGTCACTTGTTGAGATGGGCGGCATTAAAAATAAATAAACATTAAAAAAAAAATCAGAATATGCAAGTAAAAAGACAGTAATTAAAGAGCATTCTCCTAATACAACATGGAGATGAGCCACTTACTGAAGATTAAAATGATGATCCAAGTGCACTCCAAAATGAAAGACATTGATCTGCTTGAAGGTAGGGAGATCCTCCTGGAAAAGAGAAACCTATAAAAAGATCAGTCCAGACCTCAGTTGCTTCTGACCTGTGCTCTCCTCACTCTGCAGCACGAGAAGACTAGAGGCCAAAGAGTTGACCTCTTCTGCCAAGTGTGTATCTCCTAAGAAGACATTCAAGGTTAAAGCATTGCAACCTGCAGGATGTGGCTGAGGGTGGTGACTCCAACATGCACTATAGAAATCTCTGTAGCCAGTGGGCTTTCTCCAGAGCGCCACCTTGTGTCTGAGTGCAGCAGGACAACTTCGGATATTCCAAAGCAGCTTGGTTTGAAGGGTGAGACCCCAAGTTTAAAAAGGGTTCTGATTAAATGGCTCCCTGCTTTAGGATGAGGAAGAGCAGAGGCCAAATGCTTTGTGACTGAAATTCCATGGATTTTCTGAGAAGCCTTGTGTCATGCTCCCAAGTCCAACATTCTCAGGACATCTGAACTGGATCTCATGCATGTTCCAGTGTTCCTGTGTAATCCTTGTGAGGTGAACACGAGAGTGCGGGCACATGGCTGGAGTGAGAAATCATCTCATTGGTTATCTACGACTCCCGACTCCCAAGGTCGTTTGCTGAAGAGCCGTTGAAGACAGCTGCAGAAAGCTACTGTAAGTGGCCTCAGAGGGAGGGTGCACAGCTGAGAGGGGGAGTGGGGGGGAATCAGAAATCACAGAATTTGTTTAATTGGGAAAAGCGTGGGCTTTTCCATTTGCAACGTCTTCTCTGTACTGAATGCTTCACATCATTCAATGACGTCTAAGTAATCACGTAGGAGTCATGATTCTTGAGGGTTTGGGTACTGCAGTCATCGCACCTTGAATAAAATGGAAATGGCATGGATGGGAAAGATTTGTCCGAAGACCTGGAGTCTGAGGGGGCTTGTCAGAAGAATCTGTTGAGAACAGAGAGAAATTAACCCTCTTTTTGGCCTCAACATTATACCACAAGCAATCTCCCTAATGCTATGAAGGTTAGATTGCCACCCATTGTCATGCGCTGCCTGCCTCTGAATAACACTCAGACACTGGTTCGTGGATCAGGCTCTGATTTATTTGCAGGGCAGGTACAGCGTTGGTAGAAAAAAGCTGAGAGTGACAGGAGCGCGCCGGTGCGGGGTTTAAATACCCCGCGCCGGTCAGCGCCCCCTCGCTCGCGGTCACGTCACCCCCCTTTGTCCAATACGTTGCCCTGCCGGTGGGTGAGGGTTTCCGGGATCGCCCATCATCAGGTTTTCCATTCCTCTGCTGATTGCTTTCAGCTGGGCGATCCCCGTTGTATTGGCGCTGATGGCTTGGGTGTGCTCCGTGATCCGTTTAGTTATTGTTTGTTGGCCGTTAGTCGTTGTGGGTTGATGGCTACTTATCTTGCACCCCTTCACCTATTTCCTTGCCATTGTCATGTGTGCCATTGCGCTGATGACTTTAGCTCAACGGCACTCATGACATACTGCCCCCTTTCCGAATAGTGTTCCCCCCCCGGTTTTCTGGTTTTTTTCCGTGGAGCTGTCAAAACGCCACTTTTTTTTTTTTTTTTTTTTTTTTCAAAGTTCCCGCCGGAGTAGTTGTCGCCCCTCCCTTTGCTCCTCCCTCTACCACGTGCCTTCCCAGGGTGTGTCCATGGTGCGCATGCTCGGGTCCTGACCTGGCGTGCGCATGCTCCAGCCACACCCTGTTTGTTTGGCTCAGTTCGGCGAGGAGAGAGGCGTGGCTGGTCGGGTGCTTCTCAGCTCCAGGTAGGGCCCTTCTTTTTTCTTATTTAAAGTGCGTCGCCTTTGTTCTGTCTCCTGGGCGTTGCCCCCAGGTTGCCCTGTTGACTTGCTTGCCACTCCCCCGCGGCCGGGGGGGCGGGGGGAGGGTGCTGGCGAACGTTTGTCACCACCCCGTGGGCCCGGGGCGGGGGGAGTGAGTCCCGGGGGGGGGAGGTCCACCCAAGTCGCGGGCTTGGGGGGGCCCTTTCCCTTGGGGCACGGGAGGCGGGGGGGGCCTGCGGGGGGGGGGTTTGGTTTGCTGACCTTGGTTGTGGTTTGTCGGGGTATGCCCGGTGAAATGCTCTGGTCAGGTCAGGCGCGTTAACGTTGTGCGCCGCCACCCATTCCGGGTGGGGGAAGTGTTTCCACCTGACCAGATAGTGTAGAGTTCCTCATTGCTTGCGGGAGTCGAGAATGTCCCTTATCTCGAAGTGGTGTTGCCCGTCGATCATCACCGGTGCGGGCTGTGGCGTGCTTGGGTGCCATCGGGAGGTGGTTGCCGGTTTCAGGAGGCTGGTGTGGAACACCGGGTGGAGTCTCCGGAGGTTGTGTGGCAGGTCCAAGCGTATTGCTACCGGGTTCACTATTTGCGTGACTCGGAACGGCCCGATGTACTTAGGCCCCAGTTTTTTCGAGGGTTGGGTTGACTTTAGGAACTTGGTGGATAGATAGGCCATATCCCCCGCCTGGAACGTCGGTTGTTGGCGCCGGTGCTTGTCGGCCTGCTCTTTGTAGGCTGCCTGTGCATCCTTCAGCGCCGCCGTGATTACTGGCCATGCTTCCGCGATCTTCCGTCCCCAGTCGCTAGCGTCCACCTGGGGTTCCGGGGGTTGAGGTAGCTCCAGTATGGGGACGAAGTCGCGCCCCGAGACTACTTCGAACGGAGTTTTCCCCGTGCTCGTGTGGACGGCGTTGTTGTATGCGACTTCGGCGAACGGGAGCAGTTCAGCCCAGTCGTCTTGGTGGTAGTTAGTATATGATCGTATGAATTGCTCTAAGGTGGCATTAAGAACCTCTGTGGCTCCGTCCGTCTGGGGGTGCCAAGCCGTAGATAGGGCCTGTTGGGTCCCCGTCAGCTTCAGGAAGGCCCGCCAGAATTTGGAGGTGAACTGTGTGCCCCTGTCGGTCACCACACGTGCAGGACATCCGTGTAGCCTGTACACGTGGATGAGGAAGAGTTTGGCTAGCTGTTGTGAGGATGGGACCGACGTGCAGGGGATGAAGTGGGCCTGCTTTGAGAAGTAGTCCTTCACCACCCAAATGGCCGTTTTCTTCTGGCTGGGTGGGAGGTCCACTATAAAATCCATAGAGATTTCCTCCCATGGGCGGGAGGGTTCTGCCACCCGTTGCAATAGCCCCGCGGGTTTGCCTGGTGCCCGTTTGGCCCTAGCGCACGTTGGGCAGGACGCTACGTAGGTTTTTACGTCTCGCCTGAGCGCGGGCCACCAGAATTGACGCCGTGTTAGGTGTAGGGTCTTGAGGAACCCAAAGTGTCCCGCTTGCTTGGCGTCATGTGACCTATGCAAGATCGCCTGGCGTTGCGAGTCCGGGACGTAGATTCTGCCTTCCCCCCATGCCAGGTCCTGTGCCATCGTTACCTTGTCGGGGTTTGCCAGGAACCAGGGGTCGGTTTTGAGGGCGGCGGCGAGGTCCGTGCGCATTCCCCCTGGTAGTTGCGGTTGGCTTCTTCCAGTCACCGGTTGTCCCGCCGTCGGCTGCGCCGTAGAGTCGAGCTGCCTCCGCGCGCCGCTTCGGGTGGTCACGGCCATCCCCAGTTGCGAGGCGGATAGGACCGTCCCAATGGTGTCTGGGGCGGGCTCTTCATCTTGGGGCAGTCGGGAGAGGGCGTCGGCCAGGAATTTCTTTTTGCCCGGCATGAACTTCAGCTGGAAATTAAAGCGGCTGAAGAATTGGGCCCATCGGACCTGTTTTGGGCTAAGGCGTCTAGGCGTTCGTAGGGCCTCGAGGTTCCGGTGGTCAGTCCAGACCTCGAATGGTTGGGTGGCTCCCTCGAGTAGGTGTCGCCATGTCTCTAGTGCCGATTTCACCGCGAAGGCTTCTTTCTCCCAGACGTGCCATCGCCTCTCTGTCTCGGAGAACTTCCTTGACAGGTAGGCGCATGGTTTCAGGAGTCCCATGGGGTCTTTCTGTAGCAGGATGGCTCCCAGGGAGAAGTCTGAGGCGTCGGCTTGGACCACGAACGGCCGTTCTGGGTCCGGGTGCGCGAGGATTGGCTCCGTAGTGAACAGCGCTTTCAGCTTGTTGAATGCGGTCTGGCACGCGGGAGTCCAATTCAGCACTGTGCCTGGGTTCTTGGCGCGTCGGGTGTCCCCCACCCCTTTGGTTTTGAGGAGGTCCGTTAAGGGGAGGGCTATCTCAGCGAACCCCCGGGCGAGTGACCTGTAAAAATTCGCGAATCCGAGGAAGCTCTGTAGTTGGCGTCTGTTGCGGGGCCGCTCCCAGTTTAGCACCGCTTCGGCTTTTGCGGGGTCCATTTCGATGCCGACCCCGGAGATTCGGTACCCCAGATAGTCTAGGCGCTCTTTGTCAAACTCGCACTTTGTAGGCTTGGCATAGAGCTGCGCCCTTCTGAGCTTGTCGAGGACTTGCCTGACTAGGGTCACATGTTCCTCGTGCATTTTTGTGTAAATAAGGACGTCGTCGATGTAGACCAGGACCCCTTTGAACAGATGTTCATGCAGTACCTCATTGATGAGCTGCATGAACACCCCAGGGGCCCCCGCGAGTCCGAAGGGCAGTACTTTGTACTGGAAGGCGCCTAGGGGGCAGTTGAACGCCGTCTTCCATTCGTCCCCCTCCCTGATTCGGATGCGATAGTACGCCTCGCGAAGGTCCAGTTTGGAAAAGACTTTGCCCGTGGACAGGTGGGCGAGCATGTCCTTCACCAGGGGTAAGGGGTATTTGTTGGACAGGGAAGCCGCGTTTAGGCCCCGGTAGTCGGTGCAGAGCCGTAGGGTCCCGTCTTTCTTCTCCCGGAATAAGACGGGGGCTCCGACCGGTGAGCATGCTGGCTCTATGAATCCCCTGTCTAGGTTTTTATCGATGAACTCCCGGAGGGTTGCCATCTCCTTCGGGGTCATCGAATAGATCTTTGGTCTAGGTAAGGGGACGTCGGGCAGTAGGTCGATCCGGCAATCCGTCTTGCGGTGGGGGGGTAGTTGGTCAGCTTCTGCCTCTCCGAAGACCTCGGAGAAGTCGGCGTATTGTTCTGGTAGGTCTGCTGTGGTAGCGGCATTGTCTTGTGTGGTCGCCTCCGCTCGTCCTACCGTGGGGTTGGTTCTGCCCGCTGGAACTGGTGCTCGATACTCGCCGTCGCCGAATGTGAAGGTGCGGGTCTCCCAGTTGATCCGCGGGTTGTTTGTCGCGAGCCATGGCATCCCCAGGACTGCAATGGGCCGTCCGATGTGCGTGACTACGAACGATGTGCGCTCGGTGTGAGTGCCCATTTGCAGGGTGACCGGCTCGGTTTGTAGCGTGGCTGGTTTCCCTCCCGCTGTAGAGCCGTCCAGCTGGTGGAATGCCAGCGGCGTGGGGAGGGGGAAGCAGCGGAGGTCGAGTTTGGCGACTAGGTCGGGGTGGATGAGGTTTTTTGAGCACCCAGAGTCCACTAGTGCCGCGGCCGTGGTGGCTCCGTTGCCGGCAGAGAGTTTAATTGCTGCCATTATTACGGGGCTTTCGTCGTTTCGTCGAGGTGGTCCGCGCTGTTGTCCCACCGCCTGCCTCGCCACGCGTTTCAGGGCAGGCGGGGAGCATTTCCCGCCGGCTGGTCGGGGTCTGCGTTGTCCTCTTCCCCCCAGTAAGCGTCCCAGCCCTCCTCTGGTGTCGCTGTGGCCACGGTCATTCGGCAGTGAGGGGGCGGCCCCAGGTTGGGTGGTTTGGGGCTAATTTTCGGGGTGGGTTTGGGCACGCTGGTCGGCGGTCGGTTGGCGAAGCAATCCACCGTCTTGTGCCCTAATTTGCCACACCTCCCGCAGGGCTCCCGGTTGAACTTCTTTTTTGGGTATATGGGGCCGCCCATGCCCCCGTGTGGTGCGGGTACCTTTTTCCCGGCATAGTTTGTGTCTTCCGTGGTTGTCATGAGGAAGGTGCGGTGCGCGTGTTCGGCTTTCCCCGCGAGGTGGATCCACCCGTGTAGCGTTTCTGGGTCGTCGCGGTAGAGGGCCCATTGGAGAACGTCGCGGTTGAGCCCCCTTTTGAACATTTCCAGCAGGGTGGTCTCGGACCAGTCGCTGACCTTCCCCGCGAGGGCTTTGAACTCCAGGGCGTAGTCAGGGACCGTGCGTGTGCCCTGTTTAAGTCTTTGGAGTGCGCTTTTCGCCCTTACTTTGGCTAGGGGGTCTTCGAAGTAGTTTTTCCTCTCATTGATGAAAGCAGGGAAGGTGGCGAGGGCGGGGGAGCTGGACTCGTACAGTTGGACGTACCAGTCCGCCGCCCTGTCTTGGAGTTTGATCGCCACGGCGGCGATCTTGTCGGCCTCGGAGTCATAGGAGTGTCCGTGCCTCTCCATGAACTCCCTAGCGTTCGTAACGAAAAACGAGAGTTTTGTGGGGGTCCCATCGAAGAAGATGGGGAAGTCCTTTGGGGCCCGGGCGTTTTGTGCGGCCCCGCCTCTCGCTTCCCGGGGTGTGGTGTCGGCCGCCTGTGCCGTCTGCTGACCCTCCGCTGGCCCGTGTGGGTTCGGTGCTTCGCTCAGGGTGTGGGCCTGTGCGGGGACGTCGTTGGGTGGTGCGGGGGGCATAAGCGACTGGAGCATGGTCCGGAGTTCCGTCAGTTGAGCCCGCATGGCCGCGAGTTCAGCTCGTGCCTCCTCGTCCACAGCCCGCGCCGCCGCTGGGGCCGGTTCCGTTGGCGCGTCCTCGGGGGGGGGTTGCCAGCGGGGTTCATCGTCCCTCTGCCGCGGGTCCGCTTCCTCCGCCGTCTGCTGGGTGTCTCCGTCGTCCTCCTCCGTGTTGACCGCCGTTGGGCTGTCGCTCCACGCCCGTTGCTGGGGTGCGATGTGGGGCGCGGGGTCCTCCGCTGGTTTCGGAAGTCGTGCTGCTCCCTCCCGCGGTCGGGTTGCCTCCGTCGCCATCTCCCCTTGGGGTTGGAGCTGAGGCTCGGGTCGGGTGGGGTGGGCGTCCATGGCTCCGGGAGTCCGCAGTGCCTCTGGCCTTGGTCGGTCCTCCTCTGTCTCTTGCCGCGCGGCTCGCCCTCCTTGCCCGCGCCGCTCCGGCCTCATCTTGCTGGTCTTCTCGCCGTCTACTCCTCCCGCGGCTCGTTGTCGTCCGGTGGGGCTCGGCGAGGCTGAGTTTATGACTCTCAGCTTTATGTCATGCGCTGCCTGCCTCTGAATAACACTCAGACACTGGTTCGTGGATCAGGCTCTGATTTATTTGCAGGGCAGGTACAGCGTTGGTAGAAAAAAGCTGAGAGTGACAGGAACGCGCCGGTGCGGGGTTTAAATACCCCGCGCCGGTCAGCGCCCCCTCGCTCGCGGTCACGTCACCCCCCTTTGTCCAATACGTTGCCCTGCCGGTGGGTGAGGGTTTCCGGGATCGCCCATCATCAGGTTTTCCATTCCTCTGCTGATTGCTTTCAGCTGGGCGATCCCCGTTGTATTGGCGCTGATGGCTTGGGTGTGCTCCATGATCCGTTTAGTTATTGTTTGTTGGCCGTTAGTCGTTGTGGGTTGATGGCTACTTATCTTGCACCCCTTCACCTATTTCCTTGCCATTGTCATGTGTGCCATTGCGCTGATGACTTTAGCTCAACGGCACTCATGACACCCATCCTTAAAATTGACTGAACAAGGATTACATTTCTCTGGGAGAGAAACTTTACACACCAGGTTCTAGACTCAAAATCTGTGATTGTTCTTACTTCAGAAAGTGGGAAGGAAAAAGCTTGTGATCAACATCTCTCCTTGTCAGCTTCTCCTTCATTTAAGGCAAAGGAATTTCAACCTGCAAACCCTCTCCAAATTCCATTAAGAGGGATTTTTCCCCCTCCAAGAATTGCCTTAGACTTTGGGGGGATGTTACACCCCCTTAGTAGGAGGAGAGAAGGGAGAAAAGCTGTTTGAACTATTTGAGTCAGGCTGGGAGCAAGAACGCTGTTACACTCCCGATTCTGCTGCCCACATTGGGGCAGAACTCTGGAGAAGGTTCCAGGTTCAGTGACTCTAGGTCTGGCACTCTTTCTTGCCTACTGAAAACACAATGACTTATCAAAAAGAATTTTTACCACCCAAAGAAGGAACTCTTGTTTTTCTCCCAATATCTCCCGTATTAAGAACTCAACATGAGTATCAAGGACTTCTCCCCTCAGGATTTCAGGGTTCCTGGGCACTTCCAGCTGTGTGGACTTCAAATCTCAGAATTCCCATCCAGGAGGAGGAAGGGGAGGGGGAAGCTGTTGCTTTCCAACTTCTTAGCATCACTGCCCCTTAAAGCGGGGATTCTCTTCCCTCCCCAGCTCATCTAAATTACCTTTCCAGACTTTCATTCATGACCCAACCCAAAACATCAAACCTTCTATTCTCCCAATGCTCCGATCAGCCCTTGTAGTTCTGTTTTTCTCATCTGTGGTCCCACCTTCATTCTGAATCAGAAACCGTAGGTTCCTGCATACCTGGGGGACCGGAAGTAGCCCTCTGTCCTCCAAGCACAGAAACACAACTCAATATCTTTTGGAGAAACTCTGGCAAAGGAGAGAGTGCTGGGTTTTTTTTCTTGCTGATGTCTCTGACAATCAAGGAAAGCCCTCCTTCTTTAAGGCCTTCTGTCATGCCTCTGGATGGTGAGCGGGAGGGGGCCCCTATCGAGGGGGGGGAACGCTTGTGTAGTTTAGAGACTTTGAGCTGTCATCCAGAGACACCCAGAAAAGACCCGCCTTGAATTTTGGGGTTTACCTGTCTGGGTTTTCCCACGCTTATTCACTTTGGTAGGATTTTCTGTCTACAATAGCAGTTAACAGAACACTAGAGACTTCCTCCTCGTCTCGGCGTGGTCCTTGTTAGTTAGGAAACCATCAATGTTATTGTCATCTCTATATCCTATTTTTTGAACAATCTTGTGGGGAAATTGATGGTACCAAAAGATTATATCCCAGGATGTAGTATATAGATAACTGCAGGAAAGCTTCTCTGGTCTTCCAACCAATGTTTCCACAAAAGGCTTTTGCATTATCTTTTCTTCTTTGCACTACAGGATCTCCAGAAAACCAGAAGGAACAGGGAGAATTAACTTTAACATCCATTCTTAGAACTGATAGAACGTGTTAAATAATTTGGGTAAAAGTCCTCTCCATGTCTTTCAATTATTGAAATATTATCCCACTTAAATTCTCTCTTTTCAAGACCATGGGGATGTTATCTGAAGGCTTCAGTGGTATCTTGCATGCCAACTCTTTTCTGATCATCAGAAGGAGGGGGAGTTTCTAGATACAACCAAGTAGCAATAATCATGTTAAAAAATACATGGACCCCATTCTTCTCCCACCTTCTTCTTTGCAGTCTAAGGTCCAGCCATAATGAACTACTTCTATATTATGGCCAGGAAAATCTGTAGACACTTTCCGGGAGTTACCAGAAATTTACCTGAAGAAAACCCAGTGCTTATCCAGCTTTGAGTGGCATGGTGAAAAAAAAGGAGAGCATTGTGACTGGTAAGAGCACCATGCTTAAAGAACTCCAGAACAGCCAGAAAATCACAGCAACTGCAGAACAAAAGAATACAGATGGACGTTGATCAACATTAGGTCTTCACAGAGGGTTTCCAGTAGAACCTCACAGGCAAATGCCTAGATTTCAGTAGGATTTCTTCTTTCCTGCCTAGCTTTCACCATCAATAAAACAAAAAGGGTCAAAAGCAAAAAAAAAATCAGACTAACCTAGTTTAGCGAGCAAGCAAGAAGCTGAGACAGACATAGATTTGTTCACACTTGCTGGTTTTCAGAAGGCTGGGGACGATTGTTGCACTCTAATGAAACCCTAAGACATTGAATACAATTGGCTGGCAGACTTCAAAAGCTTGAGGAAGGAAGGGTTAGTTAGTTATGGAATGAAAGAAGGACATCTCAAGTCCTAGGAGAGAAGTCACGTTGTCACAGTCCTACTCAGAGTACATCACCACCCTGTCCTGAAAGATGCTCACCGCATGCATCTGCCAGTCCTCCAAAATTAGCTAGAAAGGGCACATTGCCTAGGAAGCTCAGTTCCAAACTGGGGTTGACAACAAAACTCTGCCATGTTGGCATCACATTCCAGACCCAACCACCAAACCAGGCTACAGATTAATTGCATGGTCTGGATCATGCCACATGAGAAGCCAAGAGATGCATTCAGCTGCTCTCTGAACCAAAAACTACCTGACCCCATGAGAGTTTGGTTTACCATGTTATGTGAACCGTCTAATTATAAATTAAATATCCACGTGTATCAGGAGCGCCCACACTAGAAAATGTACAGGGTTTCAGTGAAACCGGTCCAACAGCTATGGCTCTCCCGGAGAAGTCAAGGATTACAATGTAATCAATAGCTTTGAGTGGCTGTAATGAATTTCAGACATGGATACCTTTGAGGGTCGAGGCCTTCTGCAGAGCTCCATTCTCAGGCCTACGTGGTTCAACATATTTTTACATGACTTGAATCAGGGGTTAGAAAATACGATTATCCAATTTACAGATGACAAGATAATAGGACAGGGAGCAAATATTTGAGAGGGGAGTGTCAGGATATAAGCTGGATCATAGGGCAACGTCCTCCAAGATGGATTTCAACACAGACAAATGCAAAGTCCTGTAAGAACAATCCAAAACAGGAGCATAGCATGTGGGGAACAAACCGGGCAGAAAATTATTTGGATGTCTTGCTGAATCGTAAGTTGAAGACCTCTTCTATGTTCTTCACAGTGACCATGGCCTACCTGTGTTTGCTCTCTCAGCATTTATGCTTTCCTATCTAGGTGAGAAGCAACCAATTTTGCTCAGATCTTTCAGCCTCTTCCTCAGTTCAAACAAGATCTTGTCTTTCCTCCAAGATCTCAAAGTGATCTAGGTAGCACTTCCCCCAGGTAGCAACTGGACCAAAGTCACCTATGTACTTCCACGGGGAAGGAAGACCTAAAGCTGCTTGTTTTTTTCCCCTTCCCATCAAATGCCTTCCTTACTCCACCATCCCTTCTACATACATCTCAAGATGAACTTCTGGAAAATGCTGGTCTTTCTGCTGTACTTTAAAGCAGATCTTGGCTGATCTCCAAGAACCTAAAAGTAGTCAGGCTTACAATTACTTGGCTGGGAGACCACAAGAAACCACGGACTGAAGAAGGCAACTGTGACGAGTCAAAAATACCACCCAGATGAGAACCACAGCAAACCTCTTTCACACAGTTGCCTTGAAAACCACAACCATGTGTCTATGGACACACCACGTGAAGAACTCAACTCAAGGGAAAATTGAGTTCTCTAGTCCTCCTGCCACAACAATACCTGACCATGTCATGCAGGGCTGGCTTAGTATCTGCTGATGTTCTTCCCCACTTTGTCCCTTCCATCTCACTCTGCATCAGCTCCTCCTCTCTTCAGTCTCTCAAAGAGGTTCATGCATGACAGCAGATCCCTCCTTGAGACACTGTGTGTCTCTCAGGGCACAGAAATAAATGTCAGCATCTGCCAGAGTGACTTCATTGATCCCAAGTGTGCTGGACTTCTTGTCTCCAGGAAAATACAACTTTCCCTTTGGATTGGCAATTCCAACATCATCATTTGGGTAGGTCCCACCAAGGTACTCCAGCGTCTGCCCAGGAAACTGCCGATACCACTGGACCATTGGTGAAGTAGCAGAAGAGAGACTGCAGCTGAGGTTGAGTGCTTTTCTCTCCAAGGCTGTCGCTGTCCCAGGTTGTTCAATCTTTTGTGCTCTTCCAAGAGAACCTACAACAAAGGTGAGAATGGATCTTTGGTCAACATCTGAGCAATATCGATTTAATGTGTCTTCTCTCTCTAGAGGACTGAAATACCTCAGACAACTAAACCCCTCTGGATAATGGGATCTAGAAGGTCAGTGACCGACTGTGGGATCTCCAGATAATCCTGTAAGTAGGGATGATAGAAAGACCTAGTTTTTAAATACTGTGTTGTATAGCATAGTGTGGACAGTGTTTTGAGGCCCCAAAGCTATGATGAGGTGGCTTAATATTTTTCTGGCAATTTTGGATCCCCCATTTTGGATCCCCTATTACTGATGCTGTGGTATCGTTGGAAGCCCTCCTCTTCCATTCCCCAATGGTAGGCTGTCAGAAGGAATTATCACATAAAGAAAATTGGTTATAGACTGCTAATATTAGCTGTGACAGCTAACATCACAAGATTGCCTCAAATATACATATATATATATATATACATTAATCTATCTACCTATCTATCTATCTATCTATCTATCTATCTATCTATCAGCTATCTATCTATCTTTGTTCCTCCTCCTTAATTCCGATTAGATCAATTACAGAGAAAGAGGACTCCGATGAGATTGTGATGCTGGGCTCGCCAAGACCTTGAGGCCATCCTCAAGCAGGTGGATAATGCAAATGTGACCCTGTCTTCTAAGGAGATGCAGAAGAATCTTCTGAAATGTTTCAGCTTCCACCCTTCGACAGCTAAAAAAACAAAAATCATCCTCAATCTTGGGGTTGACGAACACCAGTCTATTCTGAAAAAGAAACAGAAAACTCTTCATTGCCATCTAGTGGGGGGAAAGGGAATAATAGATGGAGTAATGGTTCCACCAAAGAACAAACTGGGAGACATTGGGGCTGGGGTAGTGTTTAGTTGTTACAAGAGCCTCCTTTTGAGTGAAATTTGCTGCTAATTCAGTGCCAAACAAATTAACAAGCACCTGTTGTGTCCATCCATCCATCCAACGTTGGGGACTTCATGTTCTGTTCTTCTGAAAGGTTCCTTCTTTATTGAGAGACGACAACAAGAGATTGGTGGTCAAGCACTAAAAGTCCATGCTGGATTCACCCACAGTGGCATCACTTGTCTTTTTGTAAGCATTCATTAAATTATAATCATTTCACCCTAGAAAAATGGTCCATATAACTGGGCTCAAGGTTATATCTACAGCACCAAAACTGATAAATAAAAATTCCATTTTAAGGTCTGCTTAAAGTTAAATCATCCACATTAATGGTAAATTAGGAGGCCAGAATACTAACTGAATCAAACTGTCCACCGTAAATAGGAAACAAGGAAGCCTTAGACATAAGCATAAGTAACATTAATTTTTGGTTGGGGGAGGGATGCCGTTGATCTCGTCTTGATACCTGGAAGTACCTGCAGAAGCCGATCCAGTTTTTCTGGAACCATTTTTGACCTGTTCTGCCCTTTTGAACTTCTCTCCATGGCTGGGAAAGAGGGACTGGCCCAAAGTCACCCGGGTGGCTTCCTGTCTGAGGAAGGACTAGAACTCAAAGCCTCCTGGTTTCTAGTCTGCTGCCTTCACCACCACACCAGACTCCTTCTCAACATCTGTCCTATCACAGCTCAAGCAACATTTGGAGCACGAAGATCAGAAGGTCACCCAGACCAAATTCAAGACAATGAGCATAAGTCGATACATTCAAGCATCAAAAGTCCACCAGAATCTGAAAACATTTTCCTTGTTAGAGTTTATATTTATTTATTTGACCCAAAGTACTGTATTGCAAAAGCACTAATGAAAAGATAACCAGAAAAATCGATGGAATCAATATATGCATGTATTGTTTTTTTACACATATGGACATGTATTTCTAACTTTCTGCCAAGAAACCAGCGTGAAGGCTGACAAGAAAGTACGTGGAAACTCTGCTAAGGAGGGACAGTGCCACAGCTAGCATGAGCAAGATGGGCATTATAATTATATTTCCTGCCCTAAACCCTTGGCAGAGATTTGTATCTTCTCCTGGCTCCACCCTGTGCATTTCATTCGCCCTTTGCACGTTTTTGATTCGCTTCTCATCTCCTTTGTCTCACTGTGTCTCTCAAGGCACAGAAGTAGACAGCAGAGTCCTTCAGTTGGCTGGCTGGTTTCTCCATGTCGAAAGTCCCTTCTTTATAGTTTGTTTTGCTGTGATTAGCTTGGAAGACTTTGTTAGACGTGATACCATCTGACAAAAGAAGCTCAGGAGCCTGGCCATGGTGCTGAATGTACCAGAATGGGTAATTGCTACTAAATGTTGATTCATAGGAGCATTGGAGAGAGACAGCTTGCCCTTCAGTGACAGTCAGGGTGCCTGTTGTTTGCTTCACCGATTGTCCTGTGGTCTGTCCTGTGGAGAAGACATGAGGTTCCAAGGAGAGGTGGACAAGAGGGTGGGAAAGTTTACAAACAGAAGAATTCTCCAGATTGTAAAGATATCTCTCTGCAATAATCGGAAGATCTACAATAGAAGATTTCTACAATAGAAGACTTCTAAAATAATCTGAAGATCCTTTCCCTCTTTTCCATTCCAGATATTCCTGTCCAGTACTGATTTAATTCTTCGAAAGAAAGAACTGGAGACCCTTCCATTCTTCCTTCCCTCCCGCCCTCCCTCCCATCTTCCATGCCTTCCTGCCTCTCAGCTTCCATGGGTTTCCACTGGCTAATAGTGATTCCCTTCTCCACATATTCAGTCAGCTAACGAGCTTGTAAACCAAGACGCAAAGGCATCTCTTCTCATTTTCTCTCTCCAGACATGGGCCTTACAAATAGGGCACCTCTTCCAGTCACCTGACAAGGTGGCTTCTGCCAAAAAAGTCCTTTTCTTTGCACCTCTCAAAGTCTTTCTATTCTCTGACCAGTACTATAGATAGTCCCCTTGAAAGCACATGGGGCATTTGCTCCCATCTCACTCAAGAGCATCTCACTTTGAAAATGGATTCTTCAATTTGATTTTGGAAATGAGGTGCTTTTCCTACTCCTGTGGATGGGAAAGTAATTTGGGAAAGCCACCCAGAGTCACTTGTTGAGATGGGCGGCTATAGACATAAATAAATAAATGTTAAACAAATAAATGAGAATATGCAAGTAAAACAGACAGTAATTAAAGAGCACTCCCCTAAGACATCATGGAGATGAGCCACTTACTGAAGATTAAAATGATGATCAAAGTGCACTCCAAAAAGAAAGACATTTATCTGGTTGAAGGTAGGGAGATCCTCCTGGAAAAACAGAAACTCATTAAAAGATCAGTCGATATCTCAGTTGCTTCTGACCTTTGCTCTCCTCACTCCACAGCACGAGAAGACTAGAGGCCACATAGTTCACCTCTTCTGCCAAGTGTGTATCTTCTAAGAAGACATTCAAGGTTAAACCATTGCAACCTGCAGGATGTGCTGGAGCGTTGTGACTCCAACATGCACTCTAGAAAGCTCTGTAGCCAGTGGGCTTTCTCAAGAGGGCCACCTTGTGTCTGAGTGAAGCAGGACAACTGCAGATATTCCAAAGCGGCTTGGCTTGAAGGGTGAGACCCCAAATTTGAACAGGGTTCTGATTAAATGGCTCCCTGCTTTAGGATGAGGAAGAGCAGAGGCCAAATGGTTTGTAACTGAAATGCCATGGATTTTCTGAGAAGCCTTGTGTCATGCTCCCAAGTCCAACATTCTCAGAACATCTGAATTGGATCTCATGCATGTTCCAGTGTTCCTGTGTAATCCTTGTGAGCTGAACACGATGGTGCGGGCACATGGCTGGAGTGAGAAATCATCTCGTTTGGGTTATCTACGACTCCCGACTCCCAAGGTCGTTTGCTGAATGGCCGTTGAAGACAGCTGCAGAAAGCTACTGTAACTGGCATCAGAGGGAGGGTGCACAGCTGGGAGGGGGAGTGGGGGGAAATCAGAAATCACAGAATCTGTTTAATGGGGAAAAGCGTGGGCTTTTCCATTCGCAAAGTCTTCTCTGTACTGAATGCTTCACATCATTCAATGACTTCTAAGTAATCACGTAGGAGTCATGATTCTTGAGGGTTTGGGTACTGCAGTCATCGCACCTTGAATTAAATCAACATGGTATGGATGGGAAAGATTTGTCCAAAGACCTGGAGTCTGAGGGGGCTTGTCAGAACAATCCGTTGAGAACAGAGAGAAAGTAACCCTCTTTTTAGCCTAAACATTATACCACAAGCAATCTCCCTAATGCTATGAGGATTAGATTGCCACCCATGCTTAAAATTGACTGAACAAAGATTGCATTGCTCTGGGAGAGAAACTTTACACACCAGGTTCTAGACTCAAAATCTGTGATTGTTCTTACTTCAGAAAGTGGGAAGGAAAAAGCTTGTAATCAACACCTCTCCTTGTCAGCTTCTCTTTCATTTAAGGCAAAGGAATTTCAACCTGCAAAACCTCTTCAAATTCCATTAAGAGGGATTTTTCCCCCTCCAAGAATTAAATTAGACTTTGGGGGGCAGTTACACCCCCTTAGTAGGAGGAGAGAAGGGAGAAAAGCTGTTTGAACTATTTGAGTCAGACTGGGAGCAAGAACACTGTTACACGCCAGATTCTGCTGCCCACATTGGGGCAAAACTCTGGAGAAGGTTCCAAGTTCAGTGAGTCTAGGTCTGGCACCTTTTCTTGCCTACTGAAAACACAATGACTTATCAAAAAGAATTTTTACCACCCAAAGAAGGAAGTCTTGTTTTTCTTCCAATATCTCCCGTATTAAGAACTCAACATAAGTATCAAGGACTTCTCCCCTCAGAATTTCAGGGTTCCTGGGCAGATCCAGCTGTGTGGACTTCAACTCCCAGAATTCTCATCCATGAGGAGGAAGGGGAGGGGGAAGCTGTTGCTTTCCAACTTCTTAGCATCACTGCCCCTTAAAGCGGGGATTCTCTTCCCTCCCCAGCTCATCTAAATTACCTTTCCAGACTTTCATTCATGACCCAACCCAAAACATCAAACCTTCTATTCTCCCAATGCTCCGATCAGCCATTGTAGTTCTGTTTTTCTCATCTGTGGTCCCAGCTGCATTCTGAATCAGAAACCGTAGGTTCCTGCATACCTGGGGGACCAGAAGTAGCCCTCTGTCCTCCAAGCACAGCAACACAACTCAATATCTTTTGGAGTAACTCTGGCAAAGGAGAGAGTGCTGGTTTTTTTTCTTGTTGATGTCTCTGACAATCAAGGAAAGCCCTTCTTCTTTAAGACCTTCTGTCATGCTTATGGATGGTGAGCGGGAGGCGGCCCCTATCCAGGGGGGGAAACACTTGTGTAGTTTAGACACTTTGAGCTGTCATCCAGAGAAACCCAGAAAAGACCCGCCTTGACTTTTGGGGTTTACCTGTCTGAGTTTTCCCACGCTTATTCACTTTGGTAGGATTTTCTGTCTACAATAGCAGTTAACAAAACACTAGAGACTTGCTCCTCGTCTCGGTGTGGTCCTTGTTAGTTAGGAAACCATCATTGTTATTGTCATCTCTATATCCTATGATCTGAAGAACCTTGTGGGGAAATTGATGGTACCAAAAGATTATATCCCAGGATGTAGTATATAGAAAACTGCAGGAAAGCTTCTCTTGTCTTCCAACCAATGTTTCCACAAAAGGCTTTTGCGTTGTCTTTTCTTCTTTGCAATACAGGATCTCTAGAAAACCAGAAGGAACAGGGAGAATTAACTTTACCATCCATTCTTAGAACTGATGGAATGTGTTAAATAATTTGGGTAAAAGTCCTCTCCATGTCTTTCAATTATTGAAATGTTATCCCACTTAAATTCTCTCTTTTCAAGACCATGGGGATGTTGTCTGAAGACTTCAGTGGTATCTTGCATGCCAACACTTATCTGATCATCAGAATAAGGGCTTCTTTCTAGATACAACCAAGTAGCAATAATCATGTTAATAAATGCATGGACCCCATTCTTCTCATAGCTTCTTCTTTGCAGTCTAAGGTCCAGCAATAACGAACTACTTCTATATTATGGCCAGGAAAATCTATAGACAGTTTCCGGGAATTACCAGAAGTTTACTTGAAGAAAACTGACTGCTTATCCAGCTTTTAGTGGCATGGTGAAAAAAAAGAAGAGCATTGGGACAAGTAAGAGCACCATGCTTAAAGAACTCCAGAAGAGCCAGAAAATCACAGCAACTGCAGAACAAAAATCAGATGGATGTTGATCAACATCAGTTCTTCACAGAGGGTTTCCAGTAGAACCTCACAGGCAAATGCCTAGATTTCAGTAGGATTTCTACTTTCCTGCCTAGCTTTCACCATCAATAAAACAAAAAAGGTCAAAAGCAAAAAAAAAAAAAAAATCAGACTAACCTAGTTTAGCAAGCAAGCGAGAAGCTGAGCAATAAATGAATTTGTTCACACTTGCTGGGGACGATGGTTGCACTCTAGTGGAAACCTAAGAACTTGAATAGAATTGGCTGGCAGACTTCAAAAGCTTGAGGAAGGAATGAAGAGTTAGTTATGGAATAAAGAAGCACATCTCAAGTCTTAGGAGAGAAGTCACGTTGTCACAGTCCTACTCAGGGAACATCACCACCCTGTCCTGAAAGATGCTCACTGCATGCATCTGCAAGTCCTCCTTAATTAGCTAGAAAGGGCAGATTGCCTAGGACGCTCAGCTCCAAACTGGGGTTGACAACAAAACTCTGCCATGTTGGCATCACATTCTAGACCCAACCACCAAACCAGGCTATAGCTTAATTGGATGGTTTGGATCATGCCACATGAGAAGCCAAGAGATGCATTCAACTGCACTCTGAACCACAAACTACCTGACCCCATGAGAGTTTGGTTTACCATGTTATGTGAACTGTCTTGTTACAAATTAAATATCCACATGTATCAGGTGCGTCCACACTAGAAAATGTACAGGGTTTCAGGGAAACCGGTCCAACAGCTATGGCTCTCCCAGAGACGTCAAGGATTACAATGTAATCAATAGCATTGAGTGGCTGTAATGAATTTCAGACATCAATAATTTTGAGGGTCGAGGCCTTCTGCAGAGCTCCATTCTAAGGCCTACGTGGTACAACATATTTATGAAGGACTTGAATCAGGGGATAGAAAATATGATTATCCAATTTGCAGAAGACAGGATAGTAGGACAGAGAGCAAATATTTGAGAGGGGAGTGTCAAGATATAAGCTGGAACATAGGGCAACGTCCTCCAAGATGGATTTCAACACAGACAAATGCAAGGTCCTGTAAGAACAATCCAAAACATGAGTATAGCATGTGGGGGAAAAAACCGTTCAGAAAATTATTTGGATGTCTTGCTGAATCATAAGTTGAAGACCTCTTCTATGGTCTTCAAAGTGACCATGGCCTACCTGTGTTTGAACTCTCAGCATTTACACCTCCCTATTTAGGTGAGAACCAACACGTTTTGCTCAGATCTTTCAGCCACTTCCTCAGTTCAGACAAGATCTTGTCTTTCCTCCAAGATCTCAAAGTCATCTAGGTAGCACTTCTCCCTGGTAGCAACTTGACCAAAGTCACCCATGTACTTCCACAGTGAAGGAAGACCCAAAGCTGTTTGTTTTTCTCCCCTTCCCATTGAATGCCTTCCTTACTCCACCATCCCTTCTACATAGATCTCAAGATTCACTTCTGGGAAATGCTGGCCTTTCTGCTGTACTGAAAGCAGACCTTGGCTGATGTCCAAGAACCTAAAAGAAGTCAGTCTTAGTATTACTTGGCTGGGAGACCACTAGAAACCAAGGCCTGAAGAAGGCAACTGTGACGAGTCAAAAATACCACCCAGAAGAGAACCACAGCAAACCTCTTTCATACAGTTGCCAGGAAAACCACAACCGTGTATCTATGGACACACCATGCGAAGAACTCAACTCAAGGGAAAATTGAGTTCTCTAGTCCTCCTGCCACAACAATACCTGACCATGTCATGAAGGGCTGGCTTAGTATCTGCTGATGTTCTTCCCCACTTTGTCCCTTCCATCTCACTCTGCATCAGCTCCTCCTCTCTTCAGTCTCTGAAAGAGGTTCATGCATGACAGCAGATCCCTCCTTGAGACACTGTGTGTCTCCCAGGGCACAGAAATAGATGGCAGCATCTGCCAGAGTGACTTCATCGATCCCAAGTGTGCTGGACTTCTTGTCTCCAGGAAAATACAACATTCCCTTTGGATTGGCAATTCCAACATCATCATTTGGGTAGGTCCCACCAAGGTACTCCAGCGTCTGCCCAGGAAACTGCCGATACCACTGGACCACTTCTCTGGTAACAGAAGAGAGACTGCAGCTGAGGTTGAGTGCTTTTCTCTCCAAGGCTGTCGCTGTCCCAGGTTGTTCAATCTTTTGTGCTCTTCCAAGAGAACCTACAACAAAGGTGGGAATGGATCTTTGGTCAACATCTGAGCAATAGCGATTTAACACATCTTCTCTCTCTAGAGGTCTGAAATACCTCAGACAACTAAACCCCTCTGGATAATGGGATCTAGAAGGTCAGTGTCAGACTGTGGGATCTCCAGATAATCCTGTAAGTAGGAATGATAGAAACACCTAGTTTTTAAATACTATGTTGTATAGCATAGGGTGGACAGTGTTTTGAGGCCCCCAAGCTATGATGAGGTGGCTTAATATTTTTCTGGCAGTTTTGTTTCCCCCATTTAGGATCCCCGATTATTGATGCTGGGATATTGTTGGAAGCCCTCCTCTTCCATTCCCAAATGGTACACTGTCAGAAAGATTTATCAGATAAAGAAAATTGGTTGGAGACTGCTAATATTAGCTGTTACAGCTAACATCACAAGATTGCTTCATATATACATATATATATACATTAATCTATCTATCTATCTATCTGTCTATCTTTGTTCCTCCTCCTTAATTCTGATTAGATCAATTACAGAGAAAGAGGACTCCGATGAGATGGTGATGCTGGGCTCGCCAAGATCTTGAGGCCATCCTCAAGCAGGTGGATAATGCAAATGTGACCCTGTCTTCTAAGGAGATGCAGAAGAAACTTGTGAAATGTTTCAGCTTCCACCCTTCGACAGCTAAAAAAACAAAAATCATCCTCAATCTTGGGGTTGAGGAACACCAGTCTATTCTGAAAAAGAAAAAGAAAACTCTTCATTGCCATCTAGTGGGGGGAAAGGGAGTAATAGATGGAGTAATGGTTCCACTGAAGAACAAACTGGGAGACATTGTGGGTGGGGGTAGTGTTTAGTCGTTACAAGAGCCTCCTTTTGAGTGAAATTTGCTGCTAATTCAGTGCTAATGAAATTAACAAGGACCGGTTGTGTCCATCCATCCATCCAACGTTTGGGACTTCATTTTCTGTTCTTCTGAAAATTTCCTTCTTTATTGAGAGATGACAACAAGAGATTGGTGGTCAAGCACTAAGAATCCATGCTGGATTCACCCACAGTGGCATCACTGATCTTTGAGTAAACATTCATTACATTATGATCATTTCAGCCTAGAAAACAGGTCCATATATCTGAGCTCAAGGTTATAGCTGCATCCGGTCTTCTGGGGAAGAGTGCTGTCAAATCTCCACTGCAGCACATTCTTCAGCAACTCCTGAACCATCCCAGGCTTGTGATTAGTTAGGAATGGGATGAGAGACCACTGGGACATCCCAGTACAGTAGACAAGACTGGGAAGACAAAGAACAAGACCCTCCTTTTAAGTGAAATTTGCTGCTAATTCAGTGCTACTAAAGTTAACAATAACATATTCTGTCCATCCATTCATCAAACATTGGGGACTTCATGTTCTGTTCTTCTGAAAGGTTCCTTCTTTAGTGAGAGACGACAACAAGAGATTGGTGGTCAAGCACTAAAAATCCATGCTGGATTCACCCACAGTGGCATCACTTATCTTTGAGTAAGCATTCATTACATCATGATCATTTCACCCTAGAAAAAAGGTCCATATAACTGAGCTCAAGGTTATATCTACAGCACCAAAATTGAAAATTAAAAAATTCATTTTAAGGTCTGCTTAAAGTTAAATCATCCACATTAATCTAAAACGCATGCGTAGTTTAGAGACTTTGAGCTGTCATCCAGAGACACCCAGAAAAGACCCGCCTTGAATTTTGGGGTTTCTCTGTCTGGGTTTCCCATGCTTATTCACTTTGTTAGGATTTTCTGTCTACAATAGCAGTTAACAAAACACTAGAGACTTCCTCCTCGTCTCTAGTGGGTCCTTGTTAGTCAGGACACCATCATTTTTATTGTCATATCTATATCCGATGATTTGAAGAACCTTGTGGGGAAATTGACGGTACCAAATGTTTATATCCCAGGATGTAGCATATAGATAACTGCAGGAAAGCTTCTCTGGTCTTCCAACCAATGTTTCCACAAAAGGCTTTTGCATTATCTTTTCTTCTTTGCACTACAGGATCTCTAGAAAACCAGAAGGAACAGGGAGAATTAACTTTAACGACCCTTCTTAGAACTGATGGAATGTGTTAAATAATTTAGGTAAAAGTCCTCTCCATGTCTTTCAAATTATTGAAATATCACCCCACTTCAATTCTCACTTTTCAAAACCTTTGGACCATGGGGATGTTGTCTGAAGGCTTCAGTGGTATCTTGCATGCCAACACTTATCTGATCATCAGAAGGAGGGCTTCTTTCTAGATACAACCAAGTAGCAATAATCATGTTAATAAATGCATGGACCCCATTTTTCTCATAGCTTCTTCTCTGCAGTCTAAGTTCCAGCCATAATGAACTACTTGTATATTATGGCCAGGAAAATCTATAGACACTTTCCGGGAATTACCAGAAGTTTACCTGAAGAAAACTCAGTGCTTATCTAGCTTTTAGTGGCACGGTGAAAAAAAAAAGAGCATTGTGACTGGTAAGAGCACCATGCTTAAAGAACTCCAGAACAGCCAGAAAATCACAGCAACTGCAGAAAAAAAGAATACAGATGGATGTTGATCAACTTCACGTCTTTACAGAGGATTTCCAGTAGACCGTCACAGGCAAATGCCTAGATTTCAGTAGGATTTCTTCTTTCCTGCCTAGCTTTCACCATCAATAAAACAAAAAGGGTCAAAAGCAAAAAAAAAAAAAAAATCAGACTAACCTAGTTTAGCAAGCAAGCAAGAAGCTGAGACAGACATGAATTTGTTCACACTTGCTGGTTTTCAGAAGGCTGGGGATGATTGTTGCATTCTAATGGAACCCTAAGACATTGAATACAATTGGCTGGCAGACTTCAAAAGCTTGAGGAAGGAAGGAAGAGTCAGTTATGGAATGAAAGAAGCACATCTCAAGTCTTAGAAGAGAAGTCACGTTGTCACAGTCCTACTCAGAGAACATCACCACCCTGTCCTGAAAGACGCTCACTGCATGCATCTTCTAGTCCTCCAAAATTACAAGAAAGGGCAGATTGCCTAGGACGCTCAGTTCCAAACTGGGGTTGACAACAAAACTCTGCCATGTTGGCATCACATTCCAGACCCAACCACCAAACCAGGCTATAGCTTAATTGCATGGTCTGGATCATGCCACATGAGAAGCCAAGAGTTGCATTCACTTGCACTCTGAACCAAAAACTACCTGACCCCATCAGAGTTTGGTTTACCATGTTATGTGAACTGTCTTATTATAAATTAAATATCCACATGTATCAGGTGCGCCTACACTAGAAAATGTACAGGGTTTCAGTGAAACCGGTCCAACAGCTATGGCTCTCCCAGAGAAGTCAAGGATTACAATGTAATCAATAGCATTGAGTGGCTGTAATGAATTTCAGACATGGATAGCTTTGAGGGTCGAGGCCTTCTGCAGAGCTCCATTCTCAGGCCTACGTGGTTCAACATATTATAACATGACTTGAATCAGGGGATAGAAAATACGATTATCCAATTTACAGAAGACACAATAATAGGACAGAGAGCAAATATTTGAGAGGGGAGTGTCAGGATATAAGCTGGATCATAGGGCAACGTCCTCCAAGATGGATTTCAACACAGACAAATGCAAAGTCCTGTAAGAACAATCCAAAACATGAGTATAGCATGTGGGGAACAAACTGGGCAGAAAATTATTTGGATGTCTTGCTGAATCATAAGTTGAAGACCTCTTCTATGGTCTTCAAAGTGACCATGGCCTACCTGTGTTTGCATTCTCACCATTTATGCTTCCCTATTTAGGTGAGAAGCAACCAATTTTGCTCAGATCTTTCAGCCACTTCCTCAGTTCAAACAATATCTTGTCTTTCCTCCAAGATCTCAAAGTGATCTAGGTAGCACTTCTCCCACGTAGCAACTGGACCAAAGTCACCCATGTACTTCCACGGGGAAGGAAGACCTAAAGCTGTTTGTTTTTTTCCCCTTTCCATCAAATGCCTTCCTTACTCCACCATCCCTTCTACATAGATCTCAAGATTCACTTCTGGAAAATGCTGGTCTTTCTGCTGTAATGAAAGCAGACCTTGGCTGATCTCCAAGAACCTAAAAGGAGTCAGGCTTACAATTACTTGGCTGGGAGACCACAAGAAACCACAGACTGAAGAAGGCTACTGTGACAAGTCAAAAATACCACCCAGAAGAGAACCGCAGCAAACCTCTTTCACACAGTTGCCAGGAAAACCAC
Organism: Candoia aspera; assembly: GCF_035149785.1. Classification (NCBI taxonomy): domain Eukaryota; kingdom Metazoa; phylum Chordata; class Lepidosauria; order Squamata; family Candoiidae; genus Candoia; species Candoia aspera. Next base: position 110,877,125 of record NC_086156.1, on the reverse strand, counting down.
AGCCATGTGTCTATGGACTCACCACGTGAAGAACGCAACTCACGGGAAAATTGAGTTCTCTAGTCCTCCTGCCACAACAATACCTGACCATGTCATGCAGGGCTGGCTTAGTATCTGCTGACGTTCTTCCCCACTTTGTCCCTTCCATCTCACTCTGCATCAGCTCCTCCTCTCTTCAGTCTCTGAAAGAGGTTCATGCATGACAGCAGATCCCTCCTTGAGACACTGTGTGTCTCTCAGGGCACAGAAATAGATGGCAGCATCTGCCAGAGTGACTTCATCGATCCCAAGTGTGCTGGACTTCTTGTCTCCAGGAAAATACAACATTCCCTTTGGATTGGCAATTCCAACATCATCATTTGGGTAGGTCCCACCAAGGTACTCCAGCGTCTGCCCAGGAAACTGCCGATACCACTGGACCATTGGTGAAGTAGCAGAAGGGAGACTGCAGCTAAGGTTGAGTGCTTTTCTCTCCAAGGCTGTTGCTGTCCCAGGTTGTTCAATCTTTTGTGCTCTTCCAAGAGAACCTACAACAAAGGTGGGAATGGATCTTTGGTCAACATCTGAGCAATAGCGATTTAACACGTCTTCTCTCTCTAGAGGTCTGAAATACCTCAGACAACTAAACCCCTCTGGATAATGGGATCTAGAAGGTCAGTGACAGACTGTGGGATCTCCAGATAATCCTGTAAGTAGGGATGATAGAAACACCTAGTTTTTAAATACTATGTTGTATAGCATAGTGTGGACAGTGTTTTGAGGCCCCCAAGCTATGATGAGGTGGCTTAATATTTTTCTGGCAATTTTGGATCTCCCATTTTGGATCCCCTATTATTGATGCTGTGATATCGTTGGAAGCCCTCCTCTTCCATTCCCAAATGGTACACTGTCAGAAAGATTTATCAGATAAAGAAAATTGGTTGGAGACTGCTAATATTAGCTGTTACAGCTAACATCACAAGATTGCTTCATATATACATAGACATAGACATATACCTATATATTAATCTATCCACCTATCTATCTGTCTGTCTGTCTGTCTGTCTATCTATCTATCTATCTATCTATCTATCTATCTATCTATCTATCATCTATCTATCTATCTATCTATCTATCTATCTATCTTTGTTCCTCCTCCTTAATTCTGATTGGATCAGTTACATAGAAAGAGGACTCCGATGAGATGGTGATGCTGGGCTCGCCAAGATCTTGAGGCCATCCTCAAGCAGGTGGATAATGTAAATGTGACCCTGTCTTCTACGGAGATGCAGAAGAATCTTGTGAAATGTTTCAGCTTCCACCCTTCGACAGCTAAAAAAACAAAAATCATCCTCAATCTTGGGGTTGAGGAACACCAGTCTATTCTGAAAAAGAAACAGAAAACTCTTCATTGCCATCTCGTGGGGGGAAAGGGAGTAATAGACGGAGTAATGGTTCCACTGAAGAACTGGGAGACATTGTGGGCGGGGGTAGTGTTTAATTGTTACAAGAGCCTCCTTTTGAGTGAAATTTGGTGCTAATTCAGTGCTAATGAAATTAACAAGGACCTATTGTTTCCATCCATCCATCCAACGTTTGGGACTTCACTTTCTGTTCTTATGAAAAGTTCCTTCTTTATTGAGAGATGACACCGAGTGTAATGCATGCCTACTCTAAAACACCATCAGACTCATAAGCAGATTCACAAAGTTATCTGATTTATTAAAGAATAGTATACAGGTTCACAAAGAAAGCTGAGAATGGAAAAAGCATGCCAAATTCAAACTAAAAACCCTTGGTGCAAATGAAACTTCTCCCCCCATAGAGTCTTCTCAAGTTCACAATCCCAGGTGCTCCTAATGGTTTCTGATGGTCTGTGGGAAAAGTCCTTGAACAGAGCACATAACCCAAACACATTCCATTGTAAGGAATTCAGATACAGAGCTTGGTACAAGGTTTCACAGCAGCTCCCTCCCACACAGAAACGCGCTTCAACGCTATGGCATGTGAAACGTTACAATGTACATTGAAACATTGGAATGATGAACATGACATACTGCCCGCCCCCAAAAAACACTAAGCGGCAAGCTTCAAAGGGTAAGCCAAGTGGAAACGGTTACCTAAATCAGGAGCATTAATGTGGCGAGCAAGCAGCCATTCAGGATGAGGAAAGTGCTTCCAGTGGATCAGGTACTGGAGGGAGCCCCGAAGCCTGCGAGAATCAACGACCTCCTTGACTTCAAAGTGCTGTTGCCTGTCAATCATGACTGGTGCAGGAGAAGCAGGTTGGGGATGCCAGCAGGAAGAGTGGTGGGCAGGCTTGAGCAGGCTGCAAGCGTTTCAAATTGTGAGGCAGGTCCAACTTAACAGTAATTGGATTGATAAGACCAACAATAGGGAAAGGACCAATGAACTTGGGAGCAAGCTTTTTCGAGGGCTGTGGGGACTTTATGAATTTGGTAGAAAGATAAACTTGATCCCCAATTTTGAAATCGTGTTGCACAGAACGGCGTTTATCGGCTTGGAACTTGTAAGCAGCCTGGGCATCAGCCAAAGCCTGCTGAATCACCGACCAGGAATCAGCCAGCTGAACAGCCCAGTCAGAGGCAGAACAGGACTGGGGAGGGGTTTGTGGCAGCTCAGGGATGGGAACAAAGTCGTGACCAGAAACCACACGAAAAGGGGTCTGCCCAGTGCTCTGATGGACAGCATTGTTGTAAGCCACCTCAGCAAAGGGCAACAAGTCCACCCAATTGTCCTGATGGTACTTTATGTATGACCTAAGGAATTGTTCAAGGGTAGAGTTCAAAACCTCCATAGATCCGTCAGTCTCAGGATGCGATGATGTGGACAACGCCTGTTTGGTGCCAATCAATTTTAAAAATGATTTCCAAAACTGGGAAGTGAACTGTGTCCCGCTGTCGCTGACCAAACGGGAGGGGCTACCGTGGAGACAGTAGATGTGGATGAGAAAGAGGTGGGCCAATTGTGGGGCCGACGGGATGGATGCACATGGAATGAAATGTGCTTGTTTGGAGAAAAAATCTTTTACAATCCAAATGACAGTTTTCTTCTGACTGGGTGGTAGGTCAACAATAAAATCCATAGAAATCTCCTCCCAGGGACGGGATGGGCTGGCCATTGGCTGCAGAAGCCCCTGTGGTTTACCTCCTTTTCGTTTTGACATGGCACAAGCAGGACAGGAAGCAACATAGTCTTTTACATCACGCCTTAAGGTTGGCCACCAAAATTGATGGCGAAACAAATGTAAGGTTTTGACAAAACCAAAGTGTCCAGCAAGTTTGTCATCATGGGAATGCTGCAAAACATCAGCCCTCAAAGTTTCAGGCACATAAAGGCGGTGTTCCACCCACGCCAGACCATTTTCAAAAGAAACATTGTCTCTATTAGCCAGCAACCAAATGTCAGATTTCAGTGTCTGGAGAAAGTCTTTCTGTAACTGACAAGGAACTTGCATTTTCTGCTTCCCAGATGGGGCTGGGGGCGGGGTTCCCTACTCATGGGTCTGGCTCCGGGTGATGGCAGCCAAGCCCAGGTGTGGTTCAGTGAGAACAGTCCCAACTATATCTGCCATGTGGTAAGAGTCCTGAGGCAAACATAACAAAGCATCGGCCAGAAAGTTTTTCTTTCCCAGAATAAATTTTAACTGGAAGTTAAAGTGACTGAAAAATTGAGCCCAGCGAATTTGTTTAGGACTGAGACACCGGGGGCTGCGGAGGGCTTCTAAATTCCTGTGATCAGTCCAAACCTCAAAAGGGCATTTAGCACCTTCCAGGAGGTGATGCCAGGCTTCCAAAGCAGCTTTTACAGCAAAAGCCTCTTTTTCCCAAACATGCCACCAGTGTTCAGTTTCAGAAAATATACTGGACAGATAAGCGCAGGGTTTTAAGTGATTTTCAGAATCTCTCTGTAACAATATAGCCCCAACTGAGGAGTCAGAAGCATCAACTTGGACCACAAAGGGGCGTTCAGGATCAGGGTGCTGTAAAATAGGCTCAGCAGTGAAGAGGGTTTTTAACTTTTCGAATGCTGCCTGGCATTCAGGTGTCCAATTCAGCACTGCCCCAGGATTTTTCACCTTGTGTGTCTCCCCCAAACCCTTGGTACGTAGTAAGTCAGTAAGGGGCAAAGCAATCTCAGCAAATCCCTGGATAAACTGCCGATAATAATTACTGAACCCTAAGAAACTTTGTAATTGCCTCCGGGTGCAGGGGCGTTCCCAACTTAAAATTGCCTGAATTTTTTCAGGGTCCATCTCAATGCCTTTGTCAGACACTCGATAGCCCAGATAGTCAAGTTGGGTCTTGTGGAATTCACATTTGGAAAGTTTGGCATATAGTCTGGCATCCCTAAGCTTGCATAACACCTGTCAGAGGAGGCGTGTTCCTCCTTGGTTTCAGTGTAAATGAGAACATCGTCTAAATAAACCAGGACCCCTTTAAACAAATGATCATGTAACACTTCATTAGTCAATTGCATGAAGACCCCTGGCACCCCTGCTAACCCAAAAGGGAGGACTTTGTACTGAAATGAACCCAATGGGCAATTAAAAGCAGTTTTCCACTTGTCTCCAGCTCGTATGCAGATGCAAAAATAGGCTTCGCGAAGGTCAAGCTTGGAAAAAATCTTGCCCTTTGGCAAATGGGCTAACATGTCTTTCATTAGTGGCAGAGGATATTTGTTGCAGATCGAGATGGAATTTAACCCCTGATAGTCCGTACAGAGTCTAAGCGTGCCATCCTTCTTTTCCCGGAAAAGCACAGGGGCCCCAACTGGGGAATTTGCAGGTTCAATAAACCCCCTTGACAGATTTTTGTCGATAAAGTCCCGTAATGCCTCAAGCTGATTCTGAGTCATTGGATACATTTTCAGCTTGGGCAATTGAGCATTGGGAACCAACTCTATTGCAGAGTCAGTTTTTTGATGGGGGGGTGTAGCTGATCTGCTTCCATTTCCCCAAAAACATCTGCAAAGTCTTGGTATCAATCGGGCAAGCCTTCTACATGTGCCAAGCTAAGGCGTGGCATGGCAATTGCAGCCCTTCCAACCCCCACCAGTGAAGCTCTCTCCGTTGTAGGGGCTTGGTGAAACCCATCCTTAAAAGTCAGAGTTCTGTGTTCCCAGTTTATATATGGGCTTCGACAGGTCAACCAGGGAATCCCCAGAATTACCAAGGGATTGCCAACAGGTGCCACTACAAATTTTAAAGACTCATGGTGGCTGCCCATTTGCATCGCGACAGTTCCAGTGAAATGGGTTGCCGCCTCCCTCCCCCCCCCCCCCGCCGTTGAACCATCCAACTGTGTGAAGATCAAAGGCTGCAGGAGGGGAAAGCTAGGCAGGTCCAAAGCAGCCACCAGATCAGGGTGAATCAGACACCTGGAACACCGAGAGTCAACTAAAGCCCAGACCTCTGTAGTCTTTGTGTGGGAGCCCAATTTCACTTTTACTGCTAGAGTGGGACAGTCAGCACTCACCATAGCATCTTCGCGCCCATTCTCTTCCACCTCCCTGCAGGCGCCCTTCATGGCAAGTGGCTGGCGTTTCCCGCCAGCTCCTTAGAGTCATCTTCAGCCTCTCCCGAGAAGTAGGCTACTTCCTCAGCATCGGCTGCTCCCTTTGCTGCTGTCATCCTCTGTGAGGGGGGTGGCGATTTGGCTGGCAGCTTGCCCGCTTGATCTGCAGTCTTGGCTCTTGGGCAATCAGTTGCTCAATGCCCTTCCTTTCCGCATTGGAGACACTGGCCCCTTGCATAGCGGCGATCTCTCTCCTCTTCCCAGGCTCTATAGCCTGGCCAGGCAGCAGTCGCAGCACTTCAGTGTCCCCTCATGGTGGCTGGTTGTCTTTCAGGTCGTTTGGTTTGCATGAAGGTCTGCGGAGCGTGCTCAGCCTTGCCGGCCAGACAGATCCATTCATGCAATGTCTCTGAGTCATCTCTACCCAACGCCCACCGCAGGACGTCCCGGTTGAGCCCCTCTTTAAACCATTCTATTAAGGTTGACTGAGCTAAAGCCCTAAATTCCAGGGCATAATCAGCTACAGACAGTTGCCCCTGGGTAAGATCCTTCAACACCTTTTTAGCTCTTGCCCTGGCTAGAGGATCCTCAAAATGCAGCTTTATGTAACGAATGCCTACTCTAAAACACCATCAGACTCATAAGCAGATTCACAAAGATATCTGATTTATTAAAGAATAGTATACAGGTTCACAAAGAAAGCTGAGAATGGAAAAAGTGCACCAAAAGGAAACTAAAAACCCCTCAGTACAAACGAGATCCCTCCCCCCTGCAGAATCTTCCCAGGCTCACAATCCCAGGTGCTCCTAATGGCTTCTGGTGGTGCGGTGGAAAAGTCCTTGAGCAGAGCACATAACCCAAACACATTCCATTGAAATGAACATAGTTACAGAGCTTGGCACAAGGTCTCACAGCAGCTCCCTCTCAACAGAAATGTGCATCAGCTCCATGGCATGTGAAACATTATGATGTACAATGCACATTGAAACAGTGAACATGACATCGAGATTGGTGATCAACCACTAAGAATCCATGCTGGATTCACCCACAGTGGCATCACTTATCTTTGAGTAAGCATTCAATAAATTGTGATCATTTCACCCTAGAAAGGAAGTCTATATAACTCAGTTCAAGTTTATTTCTACTTCTGGTCTCCTGGGGAAGAGTGCTGTCAAATCTCCCCTGCAGAATATCCTTCAGAATCTCCTGAACCTCCAGTTCCCAGGGTCTTTCAGCAAGGGCAGAGCATTTAAAACAATTTTATCTGGGCTTGGTAGATAAATGTTTAGCCATTCCTAATCAGGACATGCAGGGTCCATTATTCTCATTCGGCTGAGCTCTGACATGGTAGTGGAGGATTCAGGAGTTGTAGCCCAACATATCTTGAGCAGGAATCAAAAGAAGCAAGTGGCATTGGAGGTTCAGGTAACATTACCTGTTTTTCATTAACCATACCATAAGAAGCTTGTGTTGATTCTTTACAAGTGTTGTAAACCTCCTCACTCTCAAAAAATTCTAAGCAGAGTAAACAAAGAGCAGGGACATGACCCAGTGGAGGACGATCCGTAGAATACCATAAAGCATCAAGTTGAATCAGGGACTGCGGTGCCAGAAGAGAATCTATTTGGGTCGGTCATCTCCAGAGGGCCTCTGAGACACAGGTGTGGACAAGGTGACAGGCCTTCTGAGTGGAAGCCTCCAGATTGTGGAGCTCTTCCCCAACCCCCCAAGGGACATGCAATTCTCCCTCGTCCGGCTTTTTGCAAGAGAATTAAAACAGCTTTATTCCACTGTGGCACTGCCCCAAGATGGAAGGGGGAGCCATGATTTTATGCTTTTTCAATAGAAAAGGGGAGGGGGGCAGGAAAGAAAGAAAGAAAGAAAGAGGGAAGGAGGGGGAGGGGGAGTAAAGGGGGAGGGGGAGTAAAGGGGGAGGGGAGGGGAGGGATGTTGTATTATTTTAACAATCACATATTTAGTGCCAACAGTTCCAGAACTATCAAGGACATAGATTCACTCCAGGTCTATGTTGGTTAGCCACCTGGGCAGATATCCAGCCCCAGAGCCCTTCTAGGGCTTATAAGAAGCACCTGTGATTGCCATCCCCAACCCAGAAAGACAGTGCAGCTCCCACAACAGTGGGGTTTCGTGGTAGCGCAGACCGGCCCAGCTGAAGATGACCATGACAGACGATGCCCTTCCTTCTCCACATTTGGAGGTGGCCAATACACGGATGTTGTAGGACAATTCCCAAAACAGACGTAGGCTCAAGGAAAAGACTCCATTGGGTTCAGCTCCTGATAACTTCACTGCATTCTTGACAACTAGAAGAAGAGACTTCTCATTCGCTACTCCAGGGTTGCTCAACCAGGGTTCGATGGAACCCCAGAATTCCTCCAGAGATCACTTGGGGTTCCTGGGGAGATCACGACTTATTGAAAAAAGTATTTCAAATTCAGGCAACTTCACATTAAAGAGATACGTTTCATGCTTTGTTTGTAGTTTAGGAACACTCTTGATGCAAATATACAGGCCTACACGTGACATGAGTATAGCAATTTGGTAACTTCTGGCCTGTACTTCAGCCAGATTGTGCAGGGGTTCCCCGAGGCCTGAGACATCTTCCAAGGCTCCCTCCAGGGTCAAACAGTTGAGAAAGGCTGCTCTACTCAGAAGACATTTTCTGTTGTTTTGTTCACACTTCTTGGTCCAGCTTACAGCCCTGGGATCTGCAGGTGGTCCCCCATCCAAGATGTAAAATTTGGATGCTGCTCTGTTGGTGGTGGTGCTGTGTCCTTTGTGGATCAGCCAACGGCTGCTACGTTTTCCCCAAGCTAGAGCCAAAATAGCCATACAACCTTCCTGCACGTGCTCCAGAAGATAAAGAGGAAAGAGAAAGTCCCAGCCCTACCAATATATGACATGACTTGCCCATTTGGCATCCTCCTCCTGCCCCCTGTGACCCTCCTCTCCCCAAAATACCATCCTCAGCCACCCAGTACTTGCCAACCCCTCTATTTCTGGGCTAACCCCATGGGCCCTGTTTTGGTCTGGCAAAAGAAGATGAACCTTGTATCTGCAAGGTTCTTCCGAGTAGAGCAGCCTTTCTCAACTGTTTGACCCTGGAGGGAGCCATACTTGTGTCTTGCAAGTGGTGGGAATGTCCATCTTGGGTATTAGACATTTTATTCCCCTTGCAGCACCCTGAAGATTGGAAGGCTCAATTCTTTGCTTTCCGGCTGATACCAAGGCAGGTTTCGCCCAGCAAAGGCTTGCTCTGGGTCAGCTGGTCCAACTCGGCATCCCAATTACCCAGCTGGGATTCATTTTCCCTTGTGAGAATTGCTCAGCCTTGGAGGATTTTGTACAGGCAGCAGGTGCCTCTCTGCTGCTGTGATCCTGTGGGCTGCAGAAGTAGAGAGTGTCATCCTTCAACTGCATCTTTAGGATGCTGAAGTGACTCTGCTTCTTGTGCTTGTCAAGAGAGCCACTGAAGGAGTCATGTGTCATCAATTCCATCAATCTAACTGATAGGAGAAACACAGGTCCTTCTCCTGGATATTGCCTGTACCAGTGTATTTCATAGACACTTATGGATTTAAATTGACAGGCAAGAGGGGAATCATCTCCTTCCTTGCTGACTTCTAGGGGCTTTCTGATCCATTTGCTCCTGGCATTGGACATCTAGAAGAGAAAGGAATCAGAATAATTCAGTTGATTCCTAGGAACTTTTAAACCATTTCCTTGTCTTGGATGTTCTGCTGTGATTGGCAGATGGCTAACATGTAGACCAACAAGAGGAGAAAATGAATATGCTGAAAAATAAGCAAGTCTTTGGTCGTGATGCTGTGACTCCTGAAGTTTCTTTAAGAGAGCCTCCACCAGGGAGGGATGATTTCACAGCACGATGCTCCATTCCCACATGCTGACCATCATGGGGGAGAAGAAACTATGGTTTTATTTCCTTCCTAAAGCCTGACAAGTTCTCAGTCATCTCTGCAGCAGATGGTCACCAGCTTTAACCGCCACAAGAGCTCAGTGCACAGAAGAGTTGCTGTTCTTGCCCAGATATTCTGCTTTCATCTCCACCAGCCGGACCAGAAGAACATGTCTCCAGAGAAGCCCACACAATACAGGGACCTATGAAACTTCAGAGGAACTGAGGTTTGGGCTGCGAGGTCCCCACCTGCTACACCACTGTGCCTCTACAGCACAGAAGTAGTTTCCTACGTCCTGAAGCTGAGCTCTTGGGCGGCGCAGCTGGCTTTCTTTCCCATTCTCCAGATAATTCGCTACGAAGCCTTTCTTGGATGTGTTTTCTTGGGATCCTATAGATAGGATTAGCAGTGGTGGTGCTCCAGGCAGCTGATGGTACCAAAAGTAGCGACTATACTGGGTAGAGTAGCTACATTTCAAAGTGAAAGAACCTCCTTCTTGAACTTCCAGGTCTCGAGGCATTTGGGTGACTTGGGCATCCAAGCTGCAGACTGAGAAGGAAAGAAAGTGAGGGATGTTTTCACAGGGGGAAACCTGTGAAACCTGACCATCATGGGGGAGAGGAAACTATGGAAGAATTCCAAAAAGACAGGGCATGGGCCAATCCCTTATGCTTTGCTTTTGCTAGCATTAGGAACAGCCCTCATGTTCTTTCCAAGAGAGCCAGTTTCGTCTGGGGCTGAAGGTGCTAGACTAGGAAGCAGGACATGGTGAGTTCTCATCTTTCCGCCCTTAGGCATGAAAGCCAACTGGGAGACTTGGGCCAGTTCCTTCCTCTCAGCCCAACCCACCTCCCAGGATGGTTGTTAGAATGAAAATAGGAGGTGGGACCATTCTTTATGCCTCCTTAACTTGTGCAAAAGAAAGTTGGGATATAAATCTCATAATAATTCCTGGAAAACCTCCACTTACAAAGGATAAATAATCCAACCAGAGGTGTCCTCCACTGAGCTTTCCATGTTCTGGAGAACATTCTAAGGGTGTCACTGCTTTGACTGGTGTCTCGTCCTTCCAGGAGAAATAGGGAAGGCAGCAGTGCAGGCTCTTCTCTGCCAAACTGAGTCACTTTCTCTCTTCTCAGTGCTGTTATTTCCCTTCATCATGATAAAAGAAAAGTCCTTGTGGTTAACCAAGTCAGGGGGAAAAAAACACCTTCATCTGTAAGCAAATCATCTTTCTGCTATGAGTGGTAACAAAATGAGTGCCATCTAGCGAGAAAAGCTACCGACACTCATGATTTACTTTGGAAGGGCTACGGATAGCATCACGGTTTCAGTCAGTGCAAGGAACAAATAATCTCGGCTGATCTAGAACCCTTAGCAGGGTCAGCGCCACTTCTGTGGGACTATGTAGAAATTTTGTGGCTGTAGGTTTAACTGGAGCATTATAGAAGAAACATCCTGGGAGAAAGTAAATCACTTCTGTATCATGCAGAGGCAAATCCCAGAAGAAGGTAACATTCCCTTTATGAAGTAACTACCTCATCAATGGTTCCATTTTTCCCAAACGGAGCATCCACGAATTCTCTTCTGGGGGAGAGTGCTCTCAAATCTCCCCTGCAGAATATCCCTCACAGTCTCCTGAACCTCCCGTGCCCAGGGTCTATCAGCAAGGGCAGAGCAATTGGAATGATTTCACGTGGGCTTTGTAGATAAATCTTTAACCATTCCTAATCAGGACATACAGGGTCCATTATTCTCATTCAGCTGAGCTCTGACATGGTAGTGGAGAATTCAGGAGCTGTAGCCCAACCCATCTGGAGCAGGAAGCAACAGAATCACGTGGCATTGGAGGTCCAGGGAACATCATCTGTTTGCCATTGACCCTTACTGTAAGATGATTCTCTTGATTGCTTTACAAGAGTTGTCATCCTCCTCACTCTGAAAAACCTCTAAGCAATGTAAGCAAAGGGCAGGGACATGACCCAGGGGAGGGTGATGCGTAGGACAGCATGAATCAGCCAGTTGTATCAGGGACGGCTGTGCCAGAAGAGACCTTCTAGGGCTTGGAAGAAGCACCTCCGATTGCACTCCCAAACCCAGAAAGTCCGTGCAGCTCCCACAGCAATAGGGTCTTGTGGTAGCGCAGACAGGCCCAGCAGAAGGTGACCATGACAGATGACGCCCTTCTTTCTCAACCTTTGGAGTTGGCCAATACACAGACATTGTAGGACAATTCCTAAAACAGACCTAAGCTCAAGGAAAAGACTCCTTTGGGTTCAGCTCCAGAAAACCTCAGTGCATTCTTGACCACTAGAAGAAGAGACTTCTCATTCTCTTCTCAGAGGACATTTTCTTCTCTCTATCTCTCTCTCTCTCTCTCTCTCTCTCTATCTATCTATCTATCTATCTATTCAATTTGTAGAGCTCCCAACCCCTCTATTTCTGGGCTAACCCCACGGCCCCTGTTTTGGTTTGGCAAGTGAGGAGGTGGCTTTTATCCACAAGGTATCCCACATTCTTGTGCCTTGCAAGTGGTGGGAATGTCCATCTTGGGTATCACACGTCCTCTTCCCCTTGCAGCACCTCAGAGATTGGAAGGCTTCTTTTTTCACTTTCCAGATGATACCAAGGCAGGTTTTACCCAGCAAAGGCTTGCTCTGGGTCAGCTGGTCCAACTCGGCATCCCAATTACCCAGCTGGGATTCATTTTCCCTTTGGAGAATTGCTCAGCCTTGGAGGGTTTTTGTACAGGCAGCCCTTGCCTCTGGGCTGCGGCGATCTTGCGGGCTGCAGAAGGACAGAGTGTCATCCTTCAACTGCATCTTTAGGATGCTGAAGTGACTCTGCTTCTTCTGTTGCTCAAAAGAGGCACTGAAGCAGTCATGTCTCTTGGATACCACCGATTAAGAGAAACACCGGACCTTCTCCTGGATATTGCCTGTACCAGTGTATTTCATAGACATTGATGAAGTTCAGCTGGCAGGCAAGAGAGGAACCATCTCCTTCTTTGATGATTCCTACAGGCTTCTGACCCACTTGCTCCTGGCATCAGACACCTGGAAGAGAAAGGCATGGGAATCATTCAGTTGACTCCTAAGAACTTTTAAACCATTTCCTTCCCTTGGATACTTTCTGCTGCAATTGGCAGCTAGCTAGCTAGCATGTGGATGAACAAGAGGAGAAAATGGACATGCTGCAAAATAAGCGAGTCTTTGGTTGTGTTGCTGTGGCTCAGGAAGTTCTCGGCATCCAAATGATCCAGCTGGGCTAATTATGTTTCTGATTTTTTTTTAGAGGGCCACCACCAGGCGGCTCTAGTTCTCCTCCTTCGTTGCCCTCCACCTTTGCTGACAGCCAGGATCTCTCTCTGTATCACTGGGCTCCAGGCGCAGAAATAGACAGCTGAATCCTCAAGCCGGGTGTTCTTCACATACAAAGAGGTGGTCTTCGTAGCTGTGTCCAGACTCATTGCAATATTATCTTTTACTTCAGTTCTTGATGTAGTCAGTAACATCAGGAATTCTGTCTGGCCTCCTGGATATTGCTTGTACCACTGAAGACTATATTCTGTTTCCTTATAGGAGCAGTTCAGCCAGATGGATTCTCCTTCCTTGACCAAAAGAAATTGGTTCTCCTGGATGACAGTAGCCTGACCTGATACAGCTGGAAGGGAAGGGGAATGTTAGGGAAGGAGAGGGAGAGGGGGAGAGAGGAAGGAAGGAAGGAAGGAAGGAAGGAAGGAAGGAAGGAAGGAAGGAAGGAAGGAAGGAAGGAAGGAAGGAGAAATGAACTCTACCAACGAGTTTAGTTAGCTGACCTTTAGAATTTTGAATTTCCAAAGGAGCAATTATCATTCAATTTGTGCATCCTACATTCACACTCTTAAGTATCTCCAGCTGAATTTGGGAGATATATCAATAAATAAACTTGCATCAGATTACACTACTTTGCATCAAAATGCACACAGGAGCAGCTAACAAATTATCTGTCAGGCAGACTCAGGATTCAGACCTGTTCATCACTCAGATCCCGCCTGTCAGATCTACTGGGTTGGGGGTCCCAAATGACAGGATATTGGGCGCGGGGCATCCCAACCTTGTTCTCCTTCTAACAAACTACCCTTAAAAGGTAAGCTATTCCAGTCTCTTGTTCAAATGATCGAATGTTCTGGTTGATGCTTTTGCTGATTTTCTTTTTATGGCTTTTCAAAGATTCTGCTCCTAAACCACCTTGAGGGGGCTAAACATTTTTCCCATCAAGAAATGAAGGAATAAGCCAAAGAGGATACCTGTGGAGATGGTCAACAGCAAGGCAACGATCCTGCTCCCCAGATCTCCCATCCTTCCTCTCTCACCAGAAACACAGCAAAGTCAGAGCCCAGCCACAGCCTTCTGGGGCGTGGCATGCCCAGGCCTTCCGGGGATCGAAGGTCTGCTCATCTTTGCTTTGATTCACAAGGATCAAAAGAGGAATGTACCACAAACCCACAATGAAGAGGCTTTCTCTTCAGTAGCACTCTTGTGCAAGCAAACCACTGTCTTCTAGTTTGAAAAAATCATGGTAGAGAACATCTCTGAATATTTCCACGTTGTGTCCTAACAGTGATGATGGTTAAATAAAAGATGAGGAAACCTCATTCAGGGACTCATCTAACAGGAATCCCTCCAGTGAGTTCCATTTCAGTCTCTCTGATCTCTCTCGAGGAAAGCATCTTCTGACAAAAGTGTCCCTTGGGCCTTTTATTTATGATTTATTTATTTTATCTATTTATTATTCGAATTTTGTTAGCACCCATCTCCCCTAAAAGAGGCACACTGGGAGGACCTGACTCTCTGGAAAGACTGTGGGAAAAGAAAACGGGAAGGCCCACAGACACTCCGTCTCCTCCCCGAGGATCTGCCAGTGCCACGTTCAGTTTCCTCTGCCTGGAATAAATTCCTCTCCGTCCTTTTTGCTCCAATATTGGGATCATTATTGCCGTAGCTGTGCTAAAACCAAATGCACCAAAGAGCAGGGGATCCACTTCCCCAAAATAGGGACCGATGAACTCTGCAGGAGCAGCAGTTGCTACTGCCCTCTGCTGGGGAAAAGCAGGCAAGGCTTAGCGGAAAACATAATTGCATTCACCAGAGTTTGGGAAGAATTACTAGGCTGTAAGGCTCATCCTCATCTTGGTCCGGAGCACACACAGCACTTTTATGGCGTGTCCTCAGGGCATTGCCTTCGTCTCATCCCCAGCACAAAGCAGAGGCATTGGAAGGTCAAAGTTGTGCTTTCTCTCTGCTCCCTACAACGTTTTGCTCATTCCTTGAAAACGGGGTGGATGATGGGGTCCTGGTGGGATGTAGCCAGCTCCCATTGGCCACTTTAGGCTGAAGCGTGCGTGCCCCTCCCCCGCCCCATTAGCTATTGTCTACCATTCTAATGAGTTTGTTAACCCCTCCTCCCATGGATGCCCCTGGTTTGAACTCTATGGTTTTTCTCTTGAAGATCCCCAAACAGGGCTGCTTAGAAATGGAGGGAGGGGGCAAGGAACAGGGATTCATCTCCCCTTAAGACTTGCTCAGACTTGGAGGGTTTTTGTACAGGCAGCAAGTGCCTCTGGGCTGCTGTGATCTTGCGGGCTGCAGAAGTAGACAGCGGCATCTTTCAACTGCACCTTTGGGATGCTGAAGTCACTCTGCTTCTTTTTCTCAAAAGAGGCACTGAAACGGCCATGTTTCTTGGGTTCCAGTGATGTCAGGAGGAACGACGGTCCTTCTCCTGGATATTGCCTGTACCAGCGCATGCCGTAGATATTGCTGGAGTTGAATCGACAGGTGATGGTGGGATCGTCTCCTTCTTTGCTGACTTCTACAGGCTTCTGATCGACTTGCTCCTGGCATCGGACACCTGGAAGAGAAAGGCAAGGGAATCATTCAGGTCATTCCTGGCAATTTTTAAGCCATTTCCTTCCCTTGGATGTTCTGCTGCAATCGGCAGGTGGCTAACATGTGAACCAGCAAGAGGAGAAATGTATAAACCACAAAGGCATGGGAGACACTCAGTTGATTCGCAGGAATGTTTGGAGAGATCCCTTGCCTTCGAGGTACTGCTTCAATTGGCAGATGACTAACATGGGGAGCCACATGGGAGGGAATATAGCACCCACCACCGAAGGAGGGTATAAGCAGCAGCACCAGGATGATCATCCGTTGAGTTATGGCCATCACTCTCCAAGGCTGCCACTGTGGAACCAACCAGTGAGGTCCTACTGCAGCAAGGAACCGGAGTCGTCCCTCAAGCGTTTCTTGAGATGTCTGATCTGTCCTATCAGGGCGAAGTCTCTGAGAACCAGGGGAATCGTGGGGAGGGGGAAACAGCCACACAAACTCTCCCAGTGTCCCCATTAAGAGAACTTTGCTGGAATCAGGTTGCAGGTTCTCCTGCCCTCTTGTGGGGAAAAGCTGGCAGGGTTTAGGGGGGGGGAAATTACTTCAGTCAAAAGTGGCCTCAATCCCTCATTTCCTACCGGGATTGACTATGAAAAGCATCATGCAATCTGAAGTGCATCCTCATGTCCCCCTCAGCACATTCCCTGAAAATCATGTCTTTGTAATGTCATGTCCTCATGCCATTGCCTTTCATCCCCAGCACATTGCAAAAATATTTTAAAGTTGTCTCTTCCTGTTGCAGGTTGAAAGCTGCACTGGCTTTCTGGGTTTTCTCACTGCGTCCTACAACATTTTTGTCATTCCTTGACAATGAGGTTCATGATGTGGTCCTAAGTGGAAGCTACTCAGCTTCTGGGTGGAATCTACTGGCCACTCTGGACTGCAGCATGCGTTCCCTTCCCATCTATTGACTGCCAGGTGCCCTCCATGACCTTTTGGCTGGGGTGGCAGGGGACAGCAGACCCCACAGAGACATCTGCCTGTAGAATGCCTCACCAGCATTTTCCAAAGTCCTTGTCAAGTCTTACAGGGGTTCCCTGTATAGGTGGACTTTCAACTCTTTTGAAAGAATCCTAGATCTGTTTAATGTTTACTTATCTTTACTGCAGGTTTAGTGTTCCCAAAAGAAAGCATCTTTGTAGCTCAGAGGTGAACTTTTGGGTTCTTGGTCCTCTGCATTTGTACTGATGATGGTACCAAGCATGGTAACGAAGCGGGAAAACCACCAGACTTAGAGAACACCAAGAACCCAACACTCTTCAGGCACTTTGGAAAATTCTTCCCACCCGATTCCAGAGGAATGGCCATCCACAGTCTGCTTCTGGGTCCTGCCAGCCACAAGGACAGAACTGGACTCAGTGCCAACACTGCTGTTCCTTAGTTGGGCAACAGGGTGGCCGGGATCCTTTTGCCTGCTCCCACGTCACTCCTCCGACTTCCCAAGCTGCCTCCAGGTGCTGCAGAGCATAGTCACTCACTGCTACTGCTCTCTTCTGCACCTGAGCTGTTTCCCCCCACATCCCTCACTCACACACAGACACACACAAACATTTGTTCTTTCCAGGGGAATGATTGAATATTCCAGGAGAAAAACAGAACGTTCCACAAGGGAACCTTGGCAGGGGACAAAACCTGGCCGAGCTTGGCTTGGAGGGATCAATATGGCAGCCTGTTTCACGGGATTCCAGTTATGGATCACAACTCACACCATTTACTTAGCTCACGTTTGAATAAGAACTAATTAGGCCTCTTGTTCAGTCCTTATGAATAGTCCTATTAGCTTAGATTATTGGAAGCAATAAATCCCTCTGGAAGGTATCTAGGATAATGGTTCTACAGAATGGAAACCCTTGCTGGTCCATGAGGGTCCTGCAGCTGCTCCATGATGTAGACAGCAAAATGAGTCAAACTGTCCATCAATTTGGCAGTTTTAAGAATCTCCTGGCATGATGGTGCTGTTGCCTTCAATCTCCTAAGGATCACAAATTATTTTGAAGAACTATTCTTCAAAATAAGACTGTTAATATAATGTTGGAGTTCTTGTGGATGCCTGGCTATCTCCTGCCTAATACAGTGGACTTACAAAATGTTTTCAGATACAATCTTGTGGTTGCCCTGAAGAACAGATCTGAGGACCATGGTTTTATTTCCTTCCTAAAGCCTGGCAAGTTCTCAGTCATCTCTGCAGCAGATGGTCACCAGCTTTACCCTCCGCAAGAGCTCAGTGCACAGAAGAGTTGCTGTTCTTGCCCAGATATCCTGCTTTCATCTCCACCAGCCGGACCAGAAGAACATGTCTCCAGAGAAGCCCACACAATACAGGGACCTATGAAACTTCAGAGGAACTGAGGTTTGGGCTGCGAGGTCCCCACCTGCTACACCACTGTGCCTCTACAGCACAGAAGTAGTTTCCTACGTCCTGAAGCTGAGCTCTTGGGCGGCGCAGCTGGCTTTCTTTCCCATTCTCCAGATAATTCGCTACGAAGCCTTTCTTGGATGTGCTTTCTTGGGAACCTATAGATAGGATTAGCAGTGGCGGTGCTCCAGGCAGCTGATGGTACCAAAAGTAGGGACGATACTGGGTAGAGTAGCTACATTTCAAAGTGAAAGAACCTCCTTCTTGAACTTCCAGGTTTTGAGGCGTTTGGGTGACTTGGGCATCCAAGCTGCAGACTGAGAAGGAAAGAAAGGGAGGGATGTTTTCACAGGGGGATGCTTCAGATCCTGACCATCATGGGGGAGAGGAAACTATGGAAGAATTCCAAAAAGACAGGGCATGGGCCAATCCCTTATGCTTTCCTTTTGCTAGCATTAGGAACAGCCCTCATGTTCTTTCCAAGAGAGCCAGTTTCGTCTGGGGGTGAAGGTGCTAGACTAGGAAGCAGGACATGGTGAGTTCTCGTCTTTCCTCCCTTAGGCATGAAAGCCAACTGGGAGACTTGGGCCAGTTCCTTCCTCTCAGCCCAACCCACCTCCCAGGATGGTTGTTAGAATGTAAATAGGAGCTGGGACCCTTCTTTATGCCTACTTAACCTGTACAAAAGAAAGTTGGGATATATATCTCATAATAATTCCTGGAACACTTACACTTACACAGGATAAATAATCCAAACAGAGGTGTCCTCCACTGAGCTTTCCACGTTCTGGAGAACATTCTAAGGGTATCACTGCTTTGGCTGGTGTCTCGTCCTTCCAGGAGAAATAGGGAAGGCAGCAGTGCAGGCTCTTCTCTCCCAAACTGAGTCCCTTTCTCTGTTCTCAGTGCTGTTATTTGCCTTCATAATGATAAAAGAAAAGTCCTTGTGGTTAACCAAGTCAGGGGAAAAAAACATCTTCATCTGTAAGCAAATCTTCTGTCTGCTATGAGTGAAAACAAAATGAGTGCCATCTAGTGAGAAAAACCTGCCAACACTCATGATTTACTTTGGAAGAGCTACGGATAGCATCACGGATTCAGTCAATGCCAGGAACAAATAATCTCAGCTGATCTAGAACCCTTAGCAGGGTCAGCCCCACTTGGTTGGGACCATGTGAAAACTTCGGGCTTCTGTTTAACTGGACGATCATAAAAAAAAACATCCTGGGAGACGGTAAATCACTTCTGTATCATGCAGAGGCAAATCCCAGAAGAAGGTAACATTCCCTTTATGAAGTAACTACCTCATTGATGGTTCCATTTCCCCCAAACTGAGCATCCACAAATTCTCTTCTGGGGGAGATTGTTGTCAAATCTCCCCTGCAGAATACCCTTCACAATCTCCTGAACCTCCAATACCCAGGGTCTTTCAGCAAAAGGCAGAGCATTTAAATCAATTTCACGTGGGCATGGTAGATCAATCTTCAGCCATTCCTAATCAGGACATTCAGGGTCCATTGTTCTCATTTGGCTGAGCTCTGAAATGGTTGTGGAGGATTCAGGAGTTGTAGCCAAACATATCTTGAGCAGGAGCCAACAGAAGCAAATGGCATTGGAGGTTCAGGTAACATCATCTCTTTGTCATTGACCCATACTATAAGATGATTGTGTTGATCCTTTACAAGAGTTGTAAACTGCTCACTCTGAAAAACCTCTAAGCAGAGTAAAGAAAGAGCAGGGACATGACCCAGTGGAGGACAATCTACAGGATACCATAAAGCATCAGGTTGCATGAGGGACTGCCATGCCAGAAGAGATTCTCATTTGGGTCGGTCATCTCCAGAGGGCCTCTGAGGCACGGGGGGTGGGGACAAGGTGGCAGGCCTACTGAGTGGCAGCCCCCAGTTTGTGGAGCCCTTCCCCATCACCCCAAGGGGCATGAAATTCTCACACCTCCAGCTTTTCGCAAGCCAGTTCGCAAGTCCACTGTGACACTGGCCCGAGACAGAAGGAGGAGCCATGATTTTAAGCTTTTTCCATAGAAAAAGGGGAGGGAGGGAGGGAGGGAGTGAAGGAGGAAGGAAAGAGGAGGGGGAATGGGGAGGACAAAGCAGGGGAGGGGAGGGGTAAGATATTAGAATAACAATCGTATGTTTGGTTCCAACGGTTCTACAATTATCAGTTCCTGTCATATATGCCAGTAGGCATTAAATAATAAATGAGGAAACCTAACAGGGATGCATCCAACAAGAAGCCCTCCAGTCTGTTTCATTTCACCCTCACTGATCTTACTTGAGGAAAGCATCTTCTGACAGAAGTGTCCCTTGGGCCTTTTGACTTCTCTTGTACTGGAACTTGGATTTTGGGAAAACGTGGGCAAGGATTCTGGGTTTCTTCCTGGAATTTCAGCCACGCAGCTTATTCTAAACTGGGGGCTTCCAAATGTGGGAGATTTCAAGGCCCATCTCCCAGAGTCGCTGTAGGGGTGTTCTGGGGGATGATGGGAATGACAGTGGGTCTCTTGCTCACAAGGGTTGGGACCTTTTATTCAGGGAATGCTGCAACTCTATCAGGGCTTGCAAGGAAGCAGCAAGCAGAGCAAATCGCACAATTGGCCCTGCACAATCACAGGGCAGGAGACTTGAGGTCCTTGCATCTATCCCTGCAGTGCTAAGACACATGTTGGGTGTCATCCTGGTTTCCACCAGACATCCGCCTGCTTCAATCTGCAGAAGATGGAATAAGGGGAAACTGGTCAGTGTCAAAAATCTGGACTTTACTTCCAGGATTCTCAACGGCTGTCCTTGTGGTGAAGGAATTCTAGGGGTTGATGTCCATCCCTTTCAAAGGTGCCCATATTAGGAAAGCTGCTCCATACCGTGCACAATTTCATACTCCTATTTATTCATTGTTTTTGTAGTAGAAGGGCTCCAAATACTGCAATCCTGGCCCTAAAGGAATTGCTTCACCCCCTTCAGTTTATGGGGTGGCCTTTTTTATGCCTTTCCCATTTTGGGGGGACCTGCACTTCCTTACCAGGTGCCATCCAGATTGTGTTATAATATAACTGCCAACATCTCCATCCAACATGGTCAATGATCAACCAGACTGGGCATGATGGGAGTTGTGTTGCAGCTGGAGGGTGCCAGGAGTGGGAAGGTGGCTTGAGTTGTCCCAAGAGGGAAGGAAAGTTGAGGGGCAAGGCATGGATTATCAGATTTCTCACAGGTGGTGTTATCTTTCATCCTTCAACGGTTTTCTCAGGGGCTTTCTTTACTTACACAGGGAAAACACCCTAAATAAGATTCTCCAGTGAATTAGACAAGTTCTCCAAACCATTCTGGAAGACTCAGCTGATCCCGACTGGGCTGCCTCCGTCCTATGAAATCATCACTGCAGACAAGAACAAAGGATTCTTCTCATGTGCACTGGATGCTCTCACTGGTAAGTCTTGTCTAGAGTTCTCTTCCCAGATTCCAGAGCTTCTTATTGCCATCTAGTGGGGAAGAAACAAGCATGTAAAAAACCTTTACACCTCAAAAGAGTGTATAAAACCTTTGCCACTGACACCTAGCCATGGCCCAACCATGCCCTGGAACATCATCATTCTGCCGCATTCCCATGAATTCCTCATCTCAACCACAGCCCATGAATGAGAAATCCTTAAGTAGTATTTTCCTCCTTATTCTGACATGATCCAAGAACAGCATGGGAGTATGCAAATGCTTTGTCACTTGGAGGAATGTCAGGCAACTGAAGTGACTGGGAACAGAGGCAACAGAAATGGGAGGCAGATCAGCAATCACGACAAAAAATGTTCTGCTGGAGTAAGTGATTGATTGATTGATTGACTGATTGATTGATTGATTGATTGATTTCTTCCAGACTGCTTCAATCAGTGAATATAGGTCACCTATAATTAAATCAGGAACAGCCCTCTGTGACTTGGGATGGGTGGAAAGCATGTCAACTTAAGAGTGGGGAAAGGCCTCTAAATAGTTTTCTTTGGAACTGAAAATGAAGGAAAAGCAGACATAGGAAGGGAGGGGGAAAGGAAGGAAGATCCAAGTATTGGTTCAGTTTGGTTTGTTCCGTTCTTGGAACAGAGATAATTTATTGAGAAATTGCATTAATTATGAGCCGCCTAACACTATGTCTTCTCTATTACACAATGACTGAGTTTATGAGTATTTTTCTTTTAGCTTAGTATGATTTGGGAACACAGCCACCAGGATTTGGAAAGAATAGCTTATGATTAAGCACAATATGTAAACCCAGCCATTATGGTTTATTCAAAGAACCATGGTTAAAGCAAAGCCTGGTTTACTATGGTGTGTGGATCCAGTAGATCACAGTACTCAAATAGAATTCACCAAGCCTAAGACTATATGTAAGTTGCTCTCCTCTCCTCTCCTCTCCTCTCCTCTTCCAGGATAAAGGACTGGGGAAGGATAGGGTTTTAGGGGGAAAAAATACCTTCTCCAAAACACACCTCTTTTGTTGTCCTAATTTCTGGTTATTTGGGCAGAAGAGTCCTTCGGACAGATCCAGGATCTTTCTGTTCAGACTGATGAAGATGAAAGCGTGGTTAGTTTTTTTTGAAAAAATGACTCTAATTGTGATGTCCCATCTCTTCTGCATCATTGAACAAAGGTAACCTGTCCCATTGGGTCTTCTCCATAAAGAAGCCCTGCAGATGCTTTAGGATGACAACTCCCAGAGTGACGAAGTGGCATGGTCCTAATTACAGAACAACCTTTGGAGTTCTTTTGAAATGGAATCTGGTCTTCTGGTTTCTGAGCACTCAAAGATACAAGGCCATGCAGGATGAAATGTAAATTGCCCAGGATTGAATAATAACCATGACATCCTAGAGTTGGAAGAAACCATTTAGGCCACCAAGTCCAACTGCCAGCTTAGTGCACAAATCTGAATTAAAACATCCCAGCCGGATGGGTAGCCAGCCTATGTTTGAACACATCCTATGAAGAAGTCTACCACTCTGCTGGGCCATTGCTTCCACTGTCCAACATTCTTACCCTTAGAATATTTTTTCCAACATTCAGTCAGAATATGCCTTCCTCTGACTGAAGTCCATTAATTGGTATCCTGCCTCTGGGATGGTAAAGAACAAGACTTTATCTTCTTCCATGTGACATCTTTCAGGAATCTGAAAAGCTCCCAGCCACTTCAGTCTCCTTAGAATTTAATCTCTAGTCCCCAGATCTTCCTTGCTGCTCTTCTTTGAACCTCCCCCAGTTTCTTTATGGGCACAGCCAGATGGTGGCATTAAACTGCGTTCTTCTAGCCTTTGAGAGAGCAGGAAACGATGCCAATGTATATTGTGCAGCACTGATGGCCGATCCTTATTCTGCCTCACTGACAAGACTGGGGAATGGTAACGTCTTCAGAGTTTTCAGATGGGACCCGGAAAGGAAAGGGATGGGTGAATTTCACTGGCTTTGCTTCCTCTCCCACCAAACAGCACCTGGTAGTGGAAAAATCAACCACCAATCACTCTTCTTAAGTTATGGTAGGGATGAGAATGGGAAAAGTGTAGGTAGCTTAGCACAGTTGGTTTATAGTCTCTGGTAAAGTTGCCTGGAGGGCCAGTTTGGTGTAGTGGTTAAGGCATGAGGCTGGAAATGGGGAGACTGTGACTTCTAATCCTGTCTTAGGCACAAAGTCAGCTGGGTGACTTTGGGCCAGTTACTGTCTCTCAGCCCTAGGAGAAAGGCAAAAGCCACTTCTGAAAATGCTGCCAAGAAAATGCAAGGGCTTGTCCAGGCAGTCAAGACTGACTCAAACGTACCAAAACTAACAACAACAACAACAACAACAAAAGTTGCCTAAGAAATTAGAGATGCAGAGGTGTTCTGCATCACTTACTGGTGAATCCAGTTTTTTTCTGAACATGGGTTTAGTGTTCTTCTGAAGGATCACTAAACCCCTTCCTAAAATACCCAGCAAAGAAGGGGTGCAGGAGATAGCAATCAATCATGAGTTAGCTCTGTCTTTGACTACTACTGCAAGCAAACAGCAGTGCTGGAACTGAATGTGAATGACCATCTCTACATGTCTCCCATGCATGTGGAAGTCAATTCCAGATCGTCTAGACCACATGGATTTCATTTGCAGCAGTTCTCCCCAGCCCAACTGATTAAGCTCAAAAGAATGGGACAACCTAGTAAAGATATAAAGAAAGCTTCAGAATCTCTCAGGTTTTGATTGTGGGCTTCTGACTTCCTGAATCGTTGTGGGTTTATAGCACAAAAGTAGGTTCCTGAGTCTTGAAGCAGAGAGCTGGGAAGGTGGAGGCGACTTCTCTGACCATTATCCAGGTACTCTGCTGTGACACCGTTTTCAGTGATGTTCCCACTGGAAGTTATGGACAAGAGATAGGAGAGCGGCATTCTGGGCACATGCCGGTACCAATGGAAGTAGCCATATGCAGTACTGGTGTTACAAGTGATTGTGACCCTGTCCCCTTCCTTGACCTCCTGATACAGAGGTGTCTGTGTCACTTGGGATATGGAGATCCAGACTGCAGAGAGACATAATTTCAAGGTAAGGTTAAGATTTATCTCTAATAAACATAGCAAACATTACTTTGACAGGAAAAAAATCACTGAACATTCCCAAAAGCTGGAAGACTATTACTTGCAACAGATCTGATTATACAGTTCCTCCCTTCCTTCCTTTTAGAAAGACAACCACTGATTTTCTTACTAAATAACAGTTAATTTGAAGTGTTCTGAATTAAAAACAGCCTTAGACAGCATGATATTTCCAGTGAAATATCATTTCATTCATTTGTATTATTTCTGAGCTTTGGTGTGGTTTTTTTTCCCTGCTGTTCAAACTGAACTCTTTCCCAAATTCATGGACAAGCATAGTGGTTTTCTTCTTACTCACTAAATTTTGTCTCTACCATGTAAACAATTGGAGCTTATTCTCCTTTCCACCTTTTCCATTTATATTTCATCATAGCCATGACTTTTACAATTAATCTTTCTATCCGTTGATCTGTGTTGTACATTATATAGTACCAAACAATCATTTTCCCCTGGACTTTATATTTTTATATGTTATATTTTTATATTTATGCATACTTCAGGATACCAAATCCATCTGCCTATCCAATTTATACAACAACATCTGAATAGCCAATTTATGGTATAAATAATAATCAAGGCTGCCCCCTCTTCCTCTCTTCCTTCTCCTTCTCTTCCTCCTCCTTCTCTCTCCCAATTTTTTTTTTAAGAGTGTAAACTTTTGGGAGAGATGGGCAGTGACAGAAATTTGAAATATAAATTAAATAAATAAATAATAAACTTACAGTTAAAATGAAAACAGAAGAAAAATAGCCAGGAATCCATGCTTGAACTTTCTTGCTTTGACTACAGCTTGAATCAAAAATGTGAAACTGAGCAATCACCATTTCTCATCTTTTTCTGACTTTTGATCCACAAAGGATGTGGTTATGTGGGAAGATCTTATATTATATGCTGCGGGGAGAGAGAGAGAGAGAAGGGGGAAATCCCAACGACTTTTTTGTATACGTTTTATTGAACAATTTTTTACAAAGTTAGAAAGATAAACACAAAACAATAAACAGAAAGAGTCAGAAAGGAGAAAAGATAAAGAAAAAAGTGTTAAAGCAATAAAGAGAGAAAAAATAGACAAACATAGTTAAGGGAGCAGCTTCCAGTCCTCTTCACAGCAGTTATGAACATTTAAAACCATTTCTCCCCTTCAAAATTATATAACATGGTTCCCTTCTTACCATATTCTGTCCTTTTTAATCAGTAAATCCAGAAATCATTTTTATCTATTTTCAGCAAAAAAGTCCATATAGGGTTTCCAGTCTTCTATAAAAATAGTAGTTGTTCCCCCCCAATCAGGCAAGTCAGTTTAGCCATTTCTGCAAATTCAGCCGTCTTCACGTCCATTCCTCCGTTGTAGGTATTTCTACATTCTTTCATTTTTGTACATATAATAACCTCACTGCTGTTACCATATATAAAATGTATATACAATAATAATATATAAATAATATCTATACAAAATCAATCATCCTTAAGTCTTTTCTAATTGACCATCCGTAAGTCCTAATAGCAAAAATTCTGGTTTCATCTGGATGTTCATTTTTAAAATTCTCTGCATTATCATATTTATCTGAGTCCCATATTTTTTTTCACTTTTTCTCAATCCACCATGCATGGTAAAATGTCCCTTCATGCTTTTCACACTTCCCACAATGAATTTCAGTCCTTTTAACCACGTTCTTTCTCATTAATCCATCTGTATATTAGAACCAAAATTCTTAGCCCATTTTATCATATACTCTTTAACCTGTTCATCTTCCAGGAATTTCAATGATTTGACACCTTTCCATAGATTTCATCCAACCTGGTGTCCTCTAGATGCATGTTGTTGTTGTTGTTGCCGTTAGTTGCCATCAAGTCATTTATGACTCATGGTGACCCTATGTATAACAGAATGAAATGCTGTTTGGTCTTGCACTGTATGCCTGACTGTTCCAATGTTTGCATCCATAGGAACTTCAATTTCTCTTTCTTTTTCTTTTTTTCTCTCTCTCCCCCCCACTCCCCATCTATCAAACTTAAATAGCCACCCATCTACCAGAGGGAACTGTGGGTGGTGAACAGGAATTACAGCCACAATATAATTTTTTTTTAAAATACCAATTAAAACAACATAGAGGCCTTGATAACATTTGCATCCAACTTCTGGCCAGTGCAACCTTTTATTAAATTTAAGTTTTGCATGAACTACAGTGGATTTGGGGCCTGGGGACTTTGGCCAAGAGGAAAGAGAACAAGCTTATTATAACTTCATAAACCGTATCATTGCTCCATTTTCAGATCCATCCTGTTTCAGCCTTTCTCCCTAATAGCAAGCAGTGGTCAGGACTATTTCCTGGGTGTGGGAAATACTGCACGTAAAGCAGTGTTGGAATATCAGCCAGATACCCTTTGACCCATGAACTGTGTAGGCACCCAAATCCAAATGCATTGGGTTCCATGTTCCACTTCTCAGTGAGACCCACTTTGCAAAGCCGTGAGGACAGCGCAGTGCAATATTATCCAAGCTAAAAGTCACACTTTGAAATCCTCCCCTGGGTTTGCATGGAAGTGGGGGGATCCAGGGAGGCTGCAGGGCAGTTTAGTGAGGATTGTAAGATGAAAGGCAGGATGGTCATACCACTCATGTTCCTTAGCACGTTGGACACCATAATTCCACTCCAGTGTTCTTCACCTTTCTAAGTCCCTTCCATCCACTTGAAACTGAAAGAGGACTGCAGGGGCACAGGGAAGGGGAAAGCAGAGGGGTCCTGGCAGGGGGGAACAAGGGGAGAAATGTTAAAAGTAGCATTGCACCATCATGATGCATGCTCCACCCTTTCAGTTCATACATCATGACATTGCACACACATATACATAAAAGGGGTAGAATGTGCTCTCAATGGCTGCTGTCATCATTTTTTAAATTTATTTATTTAATTGGATTCCCAGAGTGCCCAACTCCCTTCTCTTTGGCAAAATCTCCTCACTGACTCCTTTGCTACCAGGCCATAGAATCTGAGTATCTGCACAAAATCAGTGAGTGCTGTTGGGCACATTGAACATCACATGGAACAGGTGGCAGCTATAGCTGGGGTAAGATTCATCTTGGATGCCAATTGCCCCTGTTCCTGGACAGGGAGGCCTTGCTTACAGTCACCCCTGTCTTGGTCACTTCCTGGTTGGATTACTACTATGCACTCTACATGGGGCTGCCCTTGAAGACCATCCAGAAGTTAGAACTGGTCCAGAATGCAGCAGCATATGCAATGTGGGGCGCCCCTCAGTTTGTCCATATTATACTACTGTTGAGTGAACTGCACTGGCTCCCAGACTTTCTCTGAGTGCAGTTGAAGTGCTGGTTACTACCTTTAAAGCCCTGTGTGGCATGGGGCTAATTAATTGCAGGTCTACCTCTCCCTGAGGGTATCTGCCTGCCATACCAGGTTGAATAGAGTGGGCACACCCCAGGTCCCTTCTGGGTCCCTTGCCATCTAGAGGGACCTAGGAAGCATGCCTTTTCTGTAGTAGCCCCTGCCCTGTGAAACACCCTTTCCCCTTTATCCAGCAGACCTCCACCCTATTAGCCTTCCAGAAGGCCATAAAGAGCTGTTTCTTGCCCCAGGTGCTGGGATAGGAGATGGTGGATGGTGGATGGTCTACTGGATGCATCCAAGGATGCTAAGGCATCAGGTTCTTGGTTTTGGTTTTATGGTTTTATGGTTTTTATTGTTTTCTGGTTTTTGTTGTTGTTGTGAGCTGCCCAGAGTTGTGTTCTTAAGACAGGTGGCCATACAAATCTAATACACAAATAAATATATATATGTATATTTAAACAAATCCTTGACTACAAGCTTTCGGCAGTTAGAGTATGATGAGCTTAAAGATGGATGCCTCAGACTAGTTTGCTAGCAGAAGTGGCTAACGTGAATTCAGATTCCAGCCCTTTTCCTACTTTCTCAACAACTCCTTAACCAAGTTAGTGAATTGGCCCATTTTTGGTTTTGCATAATTCATTGGATCACAAACTATTTATTTTTATTCATCAAATGTTGCCACCATCCATCTCCCTCCAGACTAGCTGGGTTTCCAGAACACAGTAAGCCCACAAATGCTAACCAAGGTTAGCACTAACCAAGCTTAGCATATTGTTGTGAATGCCACTGGTAGGTATTTAATAACCCTAGTTAAGGGTGCTGTGTGAACTCAATCCATATGATGACTTTTGGAGCTCAAGATGGGGAATTAAAAGGAAATTATAATTAAAAGGACAAAATTCGTGTCACAGAATCACTGTAGAGTTGGGAGGGACCTAATGCAGGATCCACTACACCATCTCTGACAGATGATCATCCAGCTTCCATATGAGAAGCAAAACTTGCCACTTCAAGCAGCAGCCTGTTCCACAGCTTATACACTCTTCTACTTAAGGTGTTTGAGTAGACCTAGAGAGATCCAGGCTCAAATCCATCTTCAGCCGTGGATGATCACCAGTGACTTCAAGCCAGGCAGGGGTGCTGTTGTGAAGTTAAGTCCAAAAGAGATCTCTAGGTAAGCTTCCTTGACTCTTGAAAGGAAAGGAAGGATATAAATTGAATCAATCAATCAATAACCCGAGCAGGCCCACAGTTGGGATGCCAAGCAGATAGCGATTAAATTTCTACATGTCAAGGTCAAAAGCCAATGCTAATGCAAGCATCCTACCTTGCTTTCAATTTCCCAGTTGCTACAGCAAACTACTTCCCCATTAATTTCCAGTCCTTGGTAGAGCTCATTAAAATCTCATGCCATCTCTCCCTGTGCCTAACTCTACCCAGATTTGCTTCATCTCCTTTGACACTAATTGCTTTCAGATCTCTCAAGTCTCTGCTGGCTAATTAAGCTGTGTTGGTGCAAAGCTCCCCAGGGTCTAATTAGACTTGCAGTGTTTCTCAACCTCAGCAACTTGAAGATGTGTGGACTTCAAGCCCAGAATTCCCCAGCCAGCATGCTGGCTGGGGAATTCTGGGCGTTAAAGTCCACACATCTTCAAGTTGCTGAGGTTGAGAAACACTGAGTTAGAGTACCCCAGCCTTTGCATCATAAGACTTCAAGGCCCTGACCAACTTCTGTTTGGCAGGAACAGAGGCAGCCCCAAGGACCAATCCGAATCATTACACTCTCCTAATTGCTTTTAGGCAACCACAACTTCACAATAACAAGCAAGAGACAGGGGTGTGGTGGGTGCAGTCCAGAATTTCACTGCCAGCAAAAGTGTCTTCAGCCTTCAACTGTATCCTCTAGAGGTCACTCCATCAGCTTCATGAGCATCACACACCAGATGGAGCTCATCCCCTTGTGGATTTTTCTGCAGCTAATGAAATGTGTGGCCCTGGGTGGGCTGGCGAGCAGATGCTGAGGATGGGAGAACATGTATCATGTAACCAAATGGCCTAATGTAGGCTTAAGGATTCACGCACTGGGGCGGGGGGTGAAAAATGAGCATCCAGCTTCTTTGGGGAACGTGGCCACCTCCTTAGGTGCAGGGAGAGGGAAAAATAGTGTCTTTGTGATGCCTAGTTTTATAGATACACCCTTTCAGATCACACTTTTTTTTTTTTTTGCATTTTGATGATTCCCTCCACGAGAAACAAGTTGCACATTAAAGTTGTATGGAAAGGAAAAGGCTGCCTTGAACCTTCTCACTAATGCACATTTATTCTGCCAGGGTAAAAAGAGGAATAAGTAATTTGAGTCCTAGGATCTGATTTTCTCTTCCCCACTCCCCATCACACACTCCCTTGGCAAGCTCCATTTGATAATAATTGACAAAACCAGTTCCCTGCCATTCAAGGTGGGAATCGAACAAGCTAAGAAAGGGGTAGTAGAAACCCTAAAATAAGCTCCAAAAAGGGAGGGGAGAGCGCAACATACTAGCCCTGCATTTTCGCTAGGCAAATCCCTATCAATACATTACACCTCCATCCCAAAATAAACAAACAGTTGCTAGCCACTAATTGGAAGAACAAACCACTTTTCAATTGCTGATCTGTACCCACAACTGGAAATCATAACTGCTGGTCAGAAATGGTTTCTCTCTGGCTCACCAGGCAATAGCAGTTGGCAAAGGCATTTCCATTCTCCCCCCCCCCAAAAAAAAAACTTCCAGGAATTCCAGGTCTGATTCTAAGAATTCCTTTTCCCCCAGGATTTTAGGTTATGCAGAAAACTTACATGAGTAAGCAAGATCCATGCATGAACTCTCAAAATGGACTAGTTGGGAGGCACTACATAACCTTGGAGAAGTGGCCAGTTGTGCAGCTTTGGACCTATTTTGTACCCGTGCCACTCTTGCATACACATGAAATATGAAGAAGACAATCAACTAGCTTGTATTTGTGCTTTCAATTCAGTCTCAATTCCAGGTGACTATGTGGACAAGTCCATGCAGTTTTCTGGCCTGCGTATTCAGAGCTTGATCCCTGTCAGACATAACCTGGGCTTCCTTATCTGCTTTGACAAACAGGTATCAGCTTCTCCAACAAGAGAGGGAAGAAAAGTGAGGTTTTGGCTTAGCTCTATTGTGTGCAAAAATTTAAGAATCATGAACCAGACCAAATCAGCTAGATAAATCACATATGTGCATTAGATCAGCCAGTTTGGACTAGTGATTAAGATACCAGGCTAGAAACCTGGAGACTGTGAGTTCTAGTCCCGCCTTAGGCATGAAAGCTGGCTAGGTGACTTTGGGCCAGTCACTGTCTCTCAGTCCAACTCACCTCACAGGGTTGTTGTTGTGGGGAAACTAGGAGGAGGAAGGAGTATTAGGTATGTTCCCCACCTTGAGTTATTTATAAAAATAATAAAGGATTTTTAAAAAATCTAAAAAAAATCAGAATAGTTGAATTTCAGCAGTTAGAAGGAATCTACTGTATTCACAGTGTGGTCCAGGAAACTTGAAGTTTCATTCTCCTTTTCCAAGCAAGTAAAGATTTTTATCAACCTAAATCCATGATATTTTTGAAATCTCAGCATTAAGGTCAAAGAATTAATCCAAGACAGCACATATTTGGTAGGAAGACTTTATCGTTCTAGCTTGCAAGCAAGGGAAACCAGACCTTTCTTTCTCCTGCTTCTTGCTGATCATCAACAAACAATATTATATCCATCATTGGAGCCTTATGTATCAGCAATCAATCAATCAATATAAATGCAAGTTGGGACTCTTTAGCCAGGCAACAAAAGACACATATCAGATTCTTCCCTATCACACGTATAAGGAGTTGTTTTTCATTTTGTGGGCCCTTCTGAGGTCTTCCATTTCCTCAGGGAAAGGGTCTCAGCAGTTACTTTGTCTAATTCTTTATTTCACCTAAAAACATTTATTTATTTATTTATAAATCTACTAGAAGAAAGGAACTCTGGACGGCAAACAAAATTAAAACACAATACAAGAAAAAGAATTTAAAACAATGAACAATCATCAAGGTGGAGACCCCTTTCATCTGTCTGTCTAGGAGTCATGAGTGACCCAGATGACATTTAGGCCTAAAATCCTTTGTATCAGGTACCACAAGGACAGGACGATATTTGACCCTAATAACAATCTACATTATCTATAATCTCTCTCTCTCTCTCACTTTCCAGAGCTGCTGAAAAAAAAATACCATGGATGGATGTATAGTCCCAAAAGTAGTGGCCTTTCACTACTCCAGCCTTAACCCTTTTACATACATAACAGCAAAATCATGATAGAGAGTAGGCCACTAGGTGATCCCTCCTCTATTCTCCCTAAGCCTTACCTAATTTCTCCGATCAGCTGCCCACCCTATATTTTCTTTTTTATTATTATTTATTATTATTAATCATTTTTAAAAGAAAAAAAAGAGTGAACAAGCAAACAAAAGGAGAAAAGGGAAAAAAAGAATTGATAGAGATAGAAGATCAGTACATTGTCAAAGCAATTATTGAGACTGTACAGTCAGTGCTCAGTATATCATTGATGAGAAATTAACCATAAAAAACAAAGTACATTAAATTGTTTTAACAATGTGAGAAAGGATTTGGATCTCTGAGTTGAGTACCAAAACCCATCCTATCATTTCTGAGAAATCAGGTGTCCAACGAACAATTTCCTCAAAGCCCTTTTTACTTCCTTATTCCTCAGCGTATATATGAATGGGTTCAACATAGGGGTGATGATGGCGTAAAACACAGCCAACATCCCATACGTGGTATGGCTTGAAGCTGGGTGCATGTAGATAAAAATGGAGGGGCTATAGTATAGTAACACCACTGTGAGATGTGCACTACAGGTTGAGAAGGCCCGATGTCTTCCCTCCATTGTTTGGATTTTCAAAACAGCAGAAGCTATGTAGCTGTAGGAAATACATATCAGTAGAAAGCAACCAGTGCCCACCAGAGCAATGTTTATCCTTATCATGGCATGATTCACAGTTGTGTCAGCACAGGCCAGCTTTAGCACAGGGGGTATGTCACAAAAGAAATAGTTAACCTGGTTAGGGCCACAGTAAGGCAGACGGAAAGTTAGACTGGCATGTATTGCCGCGTGAACGGAACCCGTAAGCCACGTGCCAGCTACGAGTCCCAGGGAGATTCTTCTGCTCATTAATGTGGTATAGTTCAGTGGACGGCAGATGGCAAGGTAGCGGTCATAAGCCATGACAGTATAGAGGAAACACTCAGTGCTGGCCAGAAAGTGGAAGGCGTAGAGTTGAAGGACGCAGCCTCCAAAGGAGATGGTTCTGTAGCTAGATGCTATGAAACTGGCCAGGATTTTGGGCACAGTGACGGAGGAGAGGCAGGTGTCCAGAAGAGAGAGATTGCAGAGAAAGTAGTACATGGGGAGGCCATGAAGTTGAGGTTCAGCCACAATGGTGAATAGGATGAGGAGGTTCCCTAGCACTGTCAGTAAGTAGATGACTGTGAAGATGAGGAAGAAGAGGAAGGGAAGTCGGGCAGTGTTTGGGACGCCCCCAAGGATGAAGATGCTCACTTTGGTTTGATTGTCTGGGTCCATCTGCTAGAAACAGTAGCAGTCAGAACGGCATCAAAAGCTGGGAAACAGGAACTGAAAAATCAGGCAAATCGCTGGAAGGGATGAGCAGGCTATGAATTTATTTGATACATATTTTAATGCCACTTCTCATATATTCACCCTGAAGTGCACATGCATAGCAAAACCAAAATTAAACCTGATTAAAATGTAACAATAAAACTGCAATAAATGAAAAAGCATAACAAACCTCCATTTTTTCTCCTCTCCTCTCCTTTTTTCCTTAATCTCTGATATGGCCAGTTTCTCTTCTTCAGGCTTTTTCTAATAGGCCTGAAGAAAAGTCAAAACCCAGATTCAAAAATTCAAACACAAGTTCAAACATCATTTTAAGCCATAATACAATGTATTCACTGTGTGAACCCCATCACTGGTGGTTTCTTAACCATACTTTACAGCTGAGGATGATTGCCACCCCAGCTGTGGCTTGTTGAACACCCAGGATTAAGTAAATCAGCACTGAGTGTCATTTGAGGGGTTGTAAATTTAACCACTAGTTTGTCTACAGCAGCCTTCCTCAACCTTCTGACTCTGGAGAAACCCCTGAAATATTTTTCAGGCCTCGGGGAACCCCTGCACATTCAGCCTCAAATATAGGCCAGAAGTTGCAAAATAATTACATTTTTTTCATGGCTGGGCCTGTATATATGCATAAACAGTGTTCTTAAACTAAAAATAAAGAATGAAACTTACCTCTTTAATGTGAAGTTGCCTGAATTTGAAATGATCTTTTAAATAAATTGTGATCTCCCAGGGAACCCCTAGTGACCTCTCACGGAGCCCTAGGGTGCCACGGAACCCTGGTTGAGAAATTCTGGTCTAGAGCATGCTATTCTCTTTCAGCCACAGACCTTCCATGGGAAATTTGGGTATAACACAAGATGCCCACCATAATATATAGCAATAATCCATATTAGATGCTTTGAACACATATACGGCTGTTTTTATAATGACTGCCAATTATATTATTTCTCTTTCAGCAGTGGGCAGCATCTTGTGGATCTCAGCTGACTTTAAAAAGGTAAGCAAGTTGGACCTGCCTTATGCTCAGAAGAAAGATGACTAAGAAATGCCAGGACTGTAGGATAGAGTGGGGAGTTAAAAAATGTTGCAGAGAAACACAACAGAAAACGTCTTCCATTTTAACACAAAAAGCCTTCATAGATGTGTTCTTCTCATAACCAGGAATTCAACTTGATTTGAAGGACACTTGACTTTCAGCATAATACTGCTCAATTAATACTACTCAAGTAATGCTACTCATTAATTCAAACTCATCTACTCAGTGCTAACAGGATTAGAGACACAACAGAGAAATAAAATGGAAGAACCAATTTGTTCAGGAGAATCCCAGCGCTTGGGGACTTCCAGGGAAGAAATTGTAAACTGATGACTGCGGTGGACTAAAGAGCTGACGAGAAGACCAGCTGTTCATAATTCCTCTCTGGACAAGGAGAGGACTTGAGATTACTCACCAGTGCTCCATACAGTTGCTCCTCATGAGAAGACCACAAGAAAGTGGCCTGTGGTGGGTTCAGAGCTCTGGGAGACCAGGGAATAGCCATCAACAGTCGGCAACTTCAGAAAGGCCACTGGGTTTGCATACTTCCTTTTCTAATCACTTTTGAAAATTGCTTGTTAACTGCTTTTTGGCTATTAGTTTTCCATTGTGTTGTGCTAGATCCAACCACAAAAGGGAAATATTGAGGCCCTTCTACCTTTGTTAAAGATTAAGTAACATGGCGGGGTGGCGGTAGGCTAAGCTTAAAAGTCTCTATGTCTAAATAGAGTGGCGTTTGCCCACCTTCTCATACCCACTCCTAACTCCACCTTTGAATATAATCCCTGCCAAAGCATCTTTCCAGCTTTACATGTTCTTATTAAAAGCACAACTTTATATTCTGATATACTTGCCTTACCTACAGCTGCCACTCAGTATTGTATCTTGCTGTTGGGTTCAAGTGACGCAGTTTGTGACTTTTTATGTTCTAAAGATGTCACAGCCGAATCCTCTAGAGCAGTGTTTCTCAACCTGGGCAACTGGAAGATGTGCAGACATCAACTCCCAGAATTCCCCAGCCAGCCAGGCTGGCTGGGGAATTCTGGGAGTTGAAGTCCGCACATTTTAAAGTTGCCATGGTTGAGAAACACCGTTCTAGGCGTCCAACAACCCAAAAGCGAAGCAAGAGAAAATCACATCCATTTTATCTTTTGGAAGAATCCTGATGTTCTTTCTCCTTTCTGTCTGGCACAGCTGGGAAAAGCCAAAATGGTGTTCCTGTTCTCAGTAAGAATTGTCTCAAGAAGAAGAAATATAAATTCTGCCCCCAGGGTTTCTGCCACATAGCTGATGCCTTTTTGATTAATTCCCATCGGCTAAGAGATTAAATCTTGAAACTGGAACTCTGCATCTTAAAGTACAGTTTCCACTCTAGATATAGAGATTCATTTGGGAATAAAAATGGAATCCCTTCCCGTACGAATAAATGGGCACAGCCTTTTGCAAATCACACCCATTCATACCATGGAAGGAGTGTTGGCTGTTTGTTTGTTTATAAATGTATTCATACATTCATTCATGTGGAATGAGAGGGTATGAGAGGGTGGGCAAACTCCACTCAATTTAGACATAGAGACTTTTAAGCTTAGCCTACCCCCCCCCCATGTTATTTAATAAAAATAGCAGTTAAGGTAGGCTGACCACACCTACCATTTTGAATGGGACAGTCCCATTTTGTTAACATTTCCTGACCATCCCATTGTTTTGATATAAATGTCAGTTTTGTCCCTGTTTAAAAAAATGTTAGAGCCGTTATTGGGAAAAGCGGGGAAAAAATGAAATTGAAATTGAGAAGGAGGCTGACTTGGCAGTAGTTCTCAATCAAGCAGGAAACCGAGAGCGAGAACCGCAGGAACAGCTGATCGTCGGTGAGCAAGAGGAAGACTCGCTGCCGCCAATCAGGGCAGTGGAAGATGGTCGGAAAAGTGCACCCAGCAGAAAAGAAGCCGATTGGCTCTCAGGCCAAAATGGCACAAAGAAAATAAAATAAAAGGGTGTGCCCAAGAGGAACAGGTTGTCGGGGACAACCGTTCACTAGACTCCTCTGTTCCTGTCCTCCCGTCCCAGCTCGCCGCCTCCCTCAGCCCCCCTGCAACCTCTCCGCCCAACACCACCCCTGCACCAGCCTCTCCGGACCCAACCACTGCCGCACCTCCCCCTCCTGCATCTTCCAGCAAGGACCAGCAAATGGATCTTAAGAACTCTTTAAAACTTTTTTTATCCTCTTACTTTTTCATGAATATGGAATATTACATAATATTACATAAGTTTAACCCTGTCCTGTTTTGCCATCCCCAAATGTCCCATTTTTGGAGGAAATATGGTCAGCCTAAGTTAAGGGGTTGGGCTGGAAGTGGGGACACACAGGTTCAAGTCCACCATTAGTCGTGGAAGCTCACTGGGTGAGTCTGGGTTAGTCTCTCAGCCACTTTGAACTCTTGGAAGAAAGGCAAAATAAACATCCCCATCATCATCATCATCATCATCATCATCATCATCATCATCTTTCCTAGTGGTGATCCCCTGATGGTTTCCATTTTTATTTACCCTGCAGACCTCAGATCTTTTTGGTCATTATCAGGAGAAAAATAGCAGCCTTGGAGAGAGAGATGCTCATTCAGTGAATGAATAATGAAACTGATTATAAATCAGCAATAAATTCTAAATGAATCAATCAGCCATAAATTTGAAGTTCATCAATCCCTGACAAATTTACCAAGAACTAATAAATTCTGAATTCTCAATCAGTGATTTGTTGTTGTTTATTCGTTTAGTCGCTTCCGACTCTTCGTGACTTCATGGACCAGCCCACGCCAGAGCTTCCTGTCGGTCGTCAACACCCCCAGCTCCCCCAGGGACGAGTCCGTCACCTCTAGAATATCATCCATCCACCTTGCCCTTGGTCGGCCCCTCTTCCTTTTGCCTTCCACTCTCCCTAGCATCAGCATCTTCTCCAGGGTGTCCTGTCTTCTCATTATGTGGCCAAAGTATTTCAGTTTTGCCTTTAATATCATTCCCTCAAGTGAGCAGTCTGGCTTGATTTCCTGGAGGATGGACTGGTTGGATCTTCTTGCAGTCCAAGGCACTCTCAGAATTTTCCTCCAACACCACAGTTCAAAAGCATCGATCTTCCTTCGCTCAGCCTTCCTTATGGTCCAGCTCTCGCAGCCATATGTTACTACGGGGAACACCATTGCTTTAACTATGCGGACCTTTGTTGTCAGTGTGATGTCTCTGCTCTTAACTATTTTATCGAGATTGGTCATTGCTCTTCTCCCAAGGGTTAAGCGTCTTCTGATTTCCTGACTGCAGTCAGCATCTGCAGTAATCTTTGCACCTAGGAATACAAAGTCTTTCACTGCTTCTACATTTTCTCCCTCTATTTGCCAGTTATCAATCAACAATCAGTGATAAATTATGCATTTATCAATTATGGATAAATTATTAATGTAACAGTTAATGATAAATTAGAGAAGTATCAATCAGGGAGAAATTATAAATCAGGAACAGCAAATGCCTACATTCTTGTACTGTGTACCTCAACTGTATATCACAATGGCTCATAAAACTGGCCCATTTCAGTCACAGCACTTTCCCCTTTTAATATAATATTCCAAGGCATTGTAGCAAAAGTACTAGAAACCATCTTTCCTTTTTCCTGAGAACGCATCTGAGGATAAGTCATATTTAGAGTAAAACCATTGGTTCCTGGAATGTGATGCAGATCAGGAAAGTATTACTAAACATGTGCCAATGTATTTATTCATCCAGCCCAATCTGATGCCAAGTGTTGTCCCTAGTTGGTCAAGATTGTGTCAGTTGACAAAGAAATGCTGCCCAGTGGCTGGAGGAATCAAGAGAAGGTTGGGACCTGGGCAAAATATTTAATTGCTGTTTAGGAGGAGAACCCATTTGGCCTTCTTATCCAAGGGTTTCTGCAAGAAGGTTCAAAAAAGTCAAGATGGTGTCAATGATCATGTACAGGGCTTCAGTCACAAAAGCACTGAAGCTACCTTGATTTTTTTTTACCTCCACCCCTGCAGATGCCCCTGCTCTCAGCATTATTGTTAAGACTATCCCACCCAAATATTTTTCAGGTTCCCCAATTCTTGGAAATCCATGGGTATGCCCCAACTCTATAGCAGCCAGGTGGTCTTATGAAAAGAAACAGGAGGATATTTGGTCAATGAAGAAAATGTCTTCTCATTCATAGATGAAGTATATTTAGCACATTGTTAACCATCTTTATTGTTCTGAGTTGTAGATTTGAGTCATGCTATTTTACACTTGGATCATGTAGAGGCAAAACAGCTGAGGATCTCAGCTATACTATTGTTCCAAGTTGAATACATTCCCAACACAGTGCCAATACTATTTTTCCTACCCCATTTGAACCATCTGCATGTCAAAAACTTCAATGTGGTTTTGACCATATGCTTGCCACCACTGGTATCCATTCCTAACCATGGTGGTGCCAATATAACACAACATGCATCATTACATCACAACACAAATTCCTTACTTTCATATGTGAGACACAACATTTCATGCCTGTACATAAGGGTCAGGGTTTGCACTGCAACACTTTAATATACATGTTATCGCTTGACTCTTCTTGCAGATTGTCGTGTTTCTATAGCTCACCACTTCTTGTTCAGTCCAAATCAGCCAATAGCTGGGCAATGAGAATGCTAGCCAATCAGTGCTTAGTTTCTGTGCTTCAAACTTATTAATTGTCCAGTTCTTGAGCTTCCAGACAAAACCCTTCCCTCTTCCTTCATAACAAGAGAAGCAAATATGTTTCCTTCCCACACATATCTGCACCATCAATCCATTTGTCAATTTGTGGGCATTTCCTGATGGTTTGCAAATATTCCTCTTAAGAGACAGCCCTTGGGAGACTGGGGGATTTTGATTTATTTTTTTTTAATGTATTGAGGAACTGCAAAGTCTTCTTCTCTCCATGACACCAGCTTAGCCCTGGAAGAGACATCTGTTGTTCATTGAAGCAATCCCAGTGTGACCTTTATGAAATCAAACTACATTCAAGAGCTCTTCCCCAAGCTGGCTATATGGCATGACCTGATGAAGCAGGTCTTGTGGCAGGAAAGTAGTCCAGTGAGAAGAACAATGACCACAAACCCAGAACATGGTTGCTTGAATTTCATTGATAGCAGAAGCATAGAAGGAAGGGGAAAACCTGGTTTTTCAACAATGGCAAGAAGCCAATTTTCAAAAGTTTGAGTTAAACTGGCAGCAGCTTGATGTTGCCTTAGGGACATTGTGTGGTACATGCAAGAGCAGGAGCCAGATACGCTCATCCTAAGAATGTTTTGAGACCATGGATACTGCTCCATCCAGAGAAGAAGAATGCATTTGTACACTGGGGGATCTCCAGCCATAATCTGTCCATCAGTGTGGACAGTTGCTATTGATTTCTTTGCAATGAAATACTTCATACAAGCAAACAGTTCAAAAATCCTTGGCAGCAGGTCAAGAAAGAGGAACTACCAAACAGAAGTGAACCTGTCTTCTAGCCCCTTCTGTTCCTTTCTTAATGCCACAGTTCCCCCGTTCCTTTTCCTTCCCCCCAAATTATAAGGAATTATTTGGATCTTCAAAATGTTTCTTCACCCTCAAGTAGTCTATGAATGACCCATTGGAAAATAGATGCGTTGGGGTGCTGTTGTCTTGCCCCTTGGATGATCCAGAAAATGAATATCCAGTGAGATTTTATTAGATGAAAAAGGGTGAAACACTCAACTGAGTGTTAGCAAATTCCAGACCCAGAGTTTTCTTAACGCACTTTTCATCTCTTTGTTCCTAAGGGTATATATGATGGGATTTAGGAGTGGGGTAATTGTGGTGTAGAAAACTGCCACCACTCCATCCAATGGGTCTTGGGACCCTGGACGGAGATAGAT
The DNA here is from genome assembly GCF_035149785.1 of Candoia aspera. Lineage (NCBI taxonomy): Eukaryota > Metazoa > Chordata > Lepidosauria > Squamata > Candoiidae > Candoia > Candoia aspera. The sequence continues at coordinate 110,836,756 of NC_086156.1, read as the reverse complement.
GAACACCAGGGGAATGTAGTAAGTCACTACAACTGTGATGTGGGCAGCACAAGTGGAGAATGCCCGATGTCGTCCTTCAGCATTACGAATCCTGAGGATAGCTGAGATTATATAGATGTAGGAGGTGATGATAAGGAAGAAGCAAGTCATGGCCAAGAAACCAATGTCTACAAAGGTGGCCATCTCATTGAGTGTGGTGTCAGCACAGGCTAATTTCAAGACAGCTGGGATGTCACAGAAGATGTAACCTACTTGGTCTCCATGGCTATAGGGCAAGTGGAAGGTGAGGGTGGTTTGTATCATGGAGTGTACTGAGCCACCAAGCAAGGTTCCCAAGGAGAGGTAGAGGCAAGCTTTGTGGTTCATGATGTTGCCATAGCGGAGTGGCTTGCAGATGGCCAGGAAGCGGTCGTAGGCCATCACGGTATACAGGAAACATTCAGTGCAGCCCAGGAAGTGGAAGAAGAAGAGCTGGGTCACACAGCCACCAAAGGAGATGACCCCACCCCCTTCCAGGAATCCAGCTACCACCTTGGGTACCACCACAGAGGATACAGTCATGTCCAAGAGGGATAAATGGCAAAGGAACCAATACATGGGCTTGTGCAGCTGAGGTTCAAATGCCACTGCCAAAAGGATAAGGAGGTTTCCTAAGAAGGTCATTAAGTAGATGAGCAAAAAGAAGACAAACAATGGAAATTGAAGGTCATGAGGGTAAGGCAACCCAACAATGATGAAGTGATGGACTCTTGTTCGATTTTCGCACTCCATTCAAGCACAGTAAATTAGGGTATCACCTTAAGGATGTGAATGATTCATCTACAAAAGAAAGAGACAGAGTCACATCAATTGTTCAAAGCAGAGGATGGATGGATGGATGGATGGATGGATGGATGGATGGATGGATGGATGGATTGATGGATGGATGATAGAGACAGAGAATGTGTATTCAATTTAATGGCATACTGTTTAAAGCAAATGTGAAATTAAGAGGCTAGGCAAAGGAAACTAAATCAAGTCCTCAAATCCAGAGAAGAAAACTCTAATGCAGGTGTGTTCCACATGGTGCTCTCATGGAAAAGATGGGGACTGAAGTTGAAAACATCTAAAGGATATCAACTGGAAAGAGGGGCTGCTCCAAACACTGAAGACTGACCTCCCAAACAGAAATCATGTTTGGTGTTTTCTTTCACAGTTGTGGTGTACATCCTAGAATTAATCGGAAAGTCTTCATTTCTGAAAACCAACAACTTGATTTCAAAGAATCAGTGGCAAGCATGATTAAGTTGGAGCTGTTAGGAGATTATTGGCTTGGGTAATGGCATCATTTTGTCCTGCTCAGGCTTAAATGACAGAATTTGGTATGTTAGTGAACACAGAAATTGTTTTTAGAATCTCAGATTTCAAAAGAACATAGATGAAATCCCAGAAAATGCTGTTGGAAATATAGGGTCAATCTCTAATTCCCCCCTATTTTCAGGAGTTCTAAGTAATATTAACAAGTGTCCTCCTTGATGTGTGCAAATACGTATATATACAGAAATTGGAGGGGAGGGGGCGAGGTTTTGGTGGATGAATTAGCTTGTATACTAATACCTGGATAATGCAGAAAATCTGATAGAATTCTCTAAGAAATATCCTTTAAAATCCAGAATTTACAAAATTCATGGACTTCTAAGCATGTGGCATGGAATGGAATGAACCATAATTCAGTGGTAAAGAGTCAATGTGGTACAGTGGTTAAGGTGTTGGATTAGGAGTGTAGAGACCCATGTTCACATCCCCATTCATTCATGGAAATGCATTGGATTAATTTGGGCCAGCCACTCACCCTCAGCCCAATCTACCTCAGACTGTGGTAATGGGAATAAAAGGAAGGGAGATCCCTTGTAAACTACCTTAATCTCCAGGAGGAAAGGCAAGATACAAATCAAATAAATCAGATTTTCAAAAGATTCCTATCTCTATCCAGTTCTCCCATTATATAAAACATCTCAACTTACAAAGCTGGTGGCAGAAACCACTAGGAAGCACACATTTTGGAGGCCTGATCTTAGTCATCACAAATAATCCTAAATAGCATGGATGATTGGTCTACTTCTAAGGAAATGCAAATGTTTCCAAACAGTCTCAGATAGATGCTGCCTTTAGATGCTAAGGCAAACCATTTTGAGATTTGCCCTGGCCCTCCTTTGCACTAGCACTCTATAAAAATCCAATAAATAAAGGAATGCTAGTATGACCATAAGGAAGGCATTAGCCAAACTCTAGACTCTAATTACTGAAAACAAGCTAGTTTCATAAACTACGGCTTGAACTATTGCTTCCATTAGCCATTGCTCAGATCATCTACATTTTGCTTCTGTCCTCCTCTCCTCATAACCATGAAGGAGGAAATAGGAAGTGGTATACCCAGTGGACAGGGAGGCTAAGATTATTTTTGTAATACTAAATCAGGGTTTATGGTTATACCCTAACCAATGACCCAGAGAAAGGAGGGGGGCCCCTTTCACTGGAGGTGCTTAAGCAGAAGCTAAACAGGTTGACTTAATTTGGAATCCTGCCCTCAAAGGCCCTCAAATTCAAGAATTCTATGTTTCTAATGTCATCGCATCTTACCTCTCCATTTGATGTAAAGTAGAGTGTTTAGAAGCCTGTCCATTCCAGAGTTCTTCTCAGTTTCTTCTTACACATTTCTAGAACGTGTTCAGAGATGCCTGTTTTAAGTCCTGGCCCACCAGAGAATTTCTGATCAGAAGACAGTATAGCAATGACTCCATGATCCTTAGTGGGTATAACATTTGAACCATTCTTCTGCCTTGTGCATTTCCTACCAATAGCTCTGCTAAAGGGTTGCAACAAGCTAATTGATGCTAATGCACTTATCACCACCTCTTTCCCTTTTATGCTTGTGTTTCCCTCAAGGTCACAGCGGTGAGAATTTCATTTGTTTCCAAGGAAAGAAATAACAGCATCTCTGCTGGCAGTCTCTAGGGAGACTTATTTTAAAATGGAAGGTTAAAGAACAGATCATTAACCTGATTAACCAGATCAACTTTCTCTAACCAAGTAGAAGACAGGTCCAAACTCACAGATCTGAAAGGGATCATTTAGGTAAAATTCTCCCAGTACACAAATGCAAATCTTCAAAAGCATACAATGGGTGTAGGGGGAGAAAGTTGCTAGCCATTTTTAAACTTTCCCCTTTGTGTGTAGCAAGAAGGAAGAAACTCTAGAACTGTTTGAATGCCATTTATTGCCTTTCACTCTTCAGTTGGAGCTCTGAATGGTTCATTGTGTTAACGGCATACCAGAGTCAGGAGAAGTGAAGAACATTATAGAACAGCTGCAAAGTCTTTGTGAGAGATTGTGGAGCAGTAATAGCATGACAGAATTTTCATATAGACAGGGGTGTCCCTGGAGGGGTCAAAAAAGTCATGATGGCGGTCACAACCAGGTAATCAGAATCCAGGTAATCAGCCTTTCTCAACCTTTTGACCCTGAAGGAACCCTTGAAATACTTTTCAGGCCTGGGATTCCTTTAACTGTTTAATGAAGCAAAATGAACAGTACAGAAGTAAAGCTGTGAATGGAGAGTTCCCGCTCAAATCTAGATTTAAAACTACATCCCCTTAGCTTGTTCCCTTTCCCACGAAAGCATGTCCCCCCTCCCCTCCCATCCAGGTGCTGTTCCTGGTGAATCTCAACCCATTGTCCTTGATGTCTGCCATAGCCATAATAATCCACTTCACACTCCAACCTCATACCCCCTCCCATCTGGCGACACAGAATCTACACCATTGACAAGGAAATGATGACAGATTCTCCAATAAGGGGTTCTGTGAATCCTTTGATCAGGGAGATCTGACATTACCTCTGTAATGTGAAGTTGCCTGAACTTGAAATAATTTTTTTTAAAGAAATTGTGATCTTCCAGGAACCCCCAGAGACCTCTTGTGGAACCCTAGGGTTCTGTGGAACCCTAGTTGAGAAACCCTGTCTAGATATCTCTTCACTTGTTTCATCTCCCTTAATTTCTCCATGAACCACATAAGCATGAACCACATGGGTGCAATTCAATCCAATGCCTCAACTGCCATCTTATGCCAAGTGGCATCCAAGGCTTCAGATGGACCATGCAGCAGACCAGCAGGAACAACCCCCAGCTCCCTCTGAAACCCACCTGGGCCCATCAGTCACCAGGGGCAGACCGATCTAATGGGTCCAGCCTCTCTGCAGTAGATGGTGGTGCAAGAGACCCCCATGGTAATCAGGGTATGATCTGACCATGACAAAGGGTACACAAAATTTCAGATCGCATAACCACCACTGTGACAGGAACACCAGATCTTGTGTGTGACCACTGTCCCATGTCAGGCTCTGGATGACTAAGATAGGCCCATGGATACCATGGAGGCCATGAACTCCTGAGCTGCCTTAGACCCCAACCCCAGGGAAGGCAGATTGAAGTCCCCCAAGGTGTCAGGCTCTGCCTGCTACCCAGTAAAAACACAGACGCTAGTGTAGGTTTGGGTTCTGGTTTTATTTGAGTAACAGTATGCGTGCCCTTTAAGAAAGCTGAGAGTGAGTGGAGCGTGCCGGAACAGGATTTAAATAGCCCGCGCCGGTCAGCACTCCACCCCTTCTTACTTCGGGTGCGCCCCGAGCCCCGTCGGTTCCATTGCCGGTAGGTGAGGGGTCGTGGAGCCCCTCCCGTGCTCCGGGCGTTTCCTTAATTGCTTCCCTGGCCGGTGATGGTTCATTGCCGGGCGATCAGGTTCGTAATCTTTTTGACAGCTTGGGCGAGCCTCGTTGTCTGGTCTTGTCAATTACCTTCTTTGCAACATTGTATTTCTCTCTTCCGCACCTCCGGCTAGAGTCGATACCTTGTTGCCAGCACCTGTTGCTCTCTTTTGTTAGCTAGTTGCCTTTTCCCTTAATCCGCCCGGTACCCATTTCCCTGCATTGTCATGTGAGCCATTGCGATGTCACAAGCATCGCAACGGTGATCATGACACAAGGCCATGACCCTGGGAAACTCCACTGCCAACCCAGAGATGGAGTCAAGTTGCTCAGGCAGACAGGTTGGTACAATATTTATTTGTTTGTTTATTTATTTATTTATCTATTTATTTAATTTTTATCCTGCCTTTATTATTTTAATAAATAACTCAAGGCAGCAAACATGCCTAATACTCCTTCCTCCTCCTATTTTCCCCACAACAGCAACCCTACAATCCCAACTGATCCCGAGAGCCCAATTTAATGAACAGGGACTCACATCCGATGATCTCTGGTGCAGCACCCCTGAAGGCTGTAAGCAATTCCTGATGACAATTGCCATACCTCCACCCTTGCCCCAAGGTCTTGGCTGGTGCCACACAAAAAACCCAGCTGGGCATATCTCCAAAAGGGCAACACCACCTTCCAAGCCCAGCCAGGTCTCAGTAATACATGCCAGGTTGGCCCTCTCATCAACATTAAATCACAGATAGGGGAGGCCTTATTACAAACCAACCTGGCATTTAAAAGCAGAAGCCAAAAGTATCACTGGTCGCCAAAGAAAACTGGATAAAAAAGAGAATACCTACAACTGTTATAAGCTGTAATTGATCTCCAGGTATTAATTTCCTTTGGATCAAGAGGACCCACAAGTTGGAACATCTTGCTCCATAAAACATCTAAGCCTAGCAGCAATACAATGGGGCATTAAGGTATGACTAATTGGTCTCCTTGATTTTAATGGGACTGAACTTTGCACCCTATGCCTTGTTTGTTAATTAGTTTCCCAGTGGAATTTCTGGAAACCATAATGAGTTCCCTTCAATGTGGTCAGGGAAAGACACATGGTAATGACTCTAAGGAATGAGAGTAGTAGAGGTTTGGGACTCATGGAAAATAAAGATATGGAGGGAAGTTCTCAGGACAAAATCATTTTCTCATATGCCAGAGACAACTGTGCTGTCTCAATAGGACATCAAGATGTGCTAGATGTGCAAGCATCTTTCACATCAAGATGTGCTAGATGTGAAAGCATAAAAGAACATCTCAGAGCAAGTCAGGAGATTCCAGGAAGCTTGGAAATAAACCTGATTTGGGATATTATGGCTCTCAACAAGCTTCTACCACACAATAGTTGAAGGCAATTCCTTGGCTGGTTTCCATGCAGCAGCATAAAACAGCTCTCTCAGATCTTGGGTTTGAGATCTCTACATCCTCAGTCTGAGTAAAGGTATGTTTGGGGCAACTCAAAGAACATTACTGACACTGAAGATCTCTAAGAAAAATCTCCAGAGAGTCTTCCATGCAGAAATACTGCAGTGATTAATTGAAGTGATCAGGGAAAATTCTGCTGATGGCTTCTTGCTAAGTGACCAAGAAATTCCAAACTCTCTGAACATTGTCCACCTGTTCTTCAAGGTAGCACCTCTAGAAAGTCTAAACAAAACCTACAGGAGCTGTTACCAGATTGGATCCATTACATACGATTTATCTGTTAGTTGATTTATGAGCTTCTGCTGTTATTTTTTCCGTTTGTCACTGCAATCCAAGAAGCTGCAGCAAGAGATATAGAAATCTTTCACCTCTGGAAGTCCCTTGAAAATGGATGTGTGAGACTATAGGAAGGAAGTGATACTCCTTGATTTCTCATACTTTTGAAAAACGATCAGCTCCAATACCAAACCTGTATTGATCACCATACAGGCAGTAGAATTATCAACATTCCTACTAACCTACTTTTCAGATTTATGCTTCCTTTTAAACCAAGAGTTTGCAAATGCTTTGAAACTGTGTTGTCTTTTATTTTTGCCACATCGCACAGAGAGCAGGAATCAGACCTCTAGGTAAGTGTCCAGAGATCTCTATAGATAGTGAGTTATGTGGGTGGAAGTCAATACTTCAGCCTGCAACTAGAAATCAACTCAAAGACATTTTCCTCAGCCCTCCTTAAATAGGAGAAAATATTGAGGGTCCACTGAAGTCATTTCAAAGAACTTATTCCTAGTAAAGGTTGCATCACTGGAAAAAGTTATTACTCAAAGAAATAAGTCAATATAGTTTGATTTATGGAGTGTCCAAATCAAACAGCCCCAAATGAGTTTATCCTCTCTGGGTTTCCATATCCACAAGAACTAAAGCTCCCCTTGCTTCTCTTCTTCTCAATCATGTTTATCCTGACTCTTTCTGGAAATTCTCTGATCATCTTGGTGGTGATTTCTGACCTTCAACTGCACAAGCCCATGTACTGGTTCCTGTGTTATCTCTCCATCCTGGACATGGCCTTCTCAGCTGTGGTGGTTCCCAAAGTTATTGCTGGATTCACTCCTGGTGGAAAAGTCATCTCTTTTGCAGGTTGTGTGACTCAGCTGTTCTCCTTTCATTTCACTGGATGTGCAGAATGTTTTCTTTACACCGTGATGGCCTATGACCGCTTCTTGGCCATCTGTAAACCACTCCACTATGGCAACCTCATGAGCTGGAAAGCCTGCCTCAGCCTCTCCTTGGGTACCATCATTGGTGGTTGCATGAACTCCGCATTTCTGACATCTCTCACCTTTCATTTGCCTTATGGAGAGAACAACTATATTGACTATGTCTTCTGTGACATTCCATCCATGCTGAAGCTGGCTTGTGTTAACATAAGATTTAGTGAATTGATGAGCATCATTGATGTGGGTTTTATAACAATGACCTGCTTTCTCCTTATCCTAGCATCTTATGCTTATATCATCTCAGCCATTTTGAAGATTAGTAGCAGTGAGGGACAGCACAGAGCCTTCTCAACTTGCAGTGCCCATCTTATTGTGGTGTTCATATACTACCTGCCTCTGTTTTATCATTATATGCGGCCAGCTTCTCAGGGCTCCATGGATGGTGTGGTGAGCATGTTCTACACCACAATCACCCCTTTGTTGAACCCCGTGATATACACACTTAGGAACAAGGAGATGAAAACTGCACTGGTGAAACTATGGAGTGGGAATCCAGAGTAGACAGCAGGAAGTAATCCTGATCCAGCCAGAGCTTGATTACGGATGTTCACCATAACTTTGTTCAGCCAGCCTCAATTACCTCTGCTGTCTCGGACACAGAAGAGAAGGAATTGCAGAAAATTATCTTCAATACTATGCCTCTTTAGGAAATGTGATATTTCAACCTCTTCCTGAACTGCTAGCTGAGATTCCACTGCCCTCTACAAGACCTGTTTCTGAAGAGATCTCCACAGAGGGATATAGGAAAAAAAAAATCAGAGAAAGAAAAAAAGGATTATTCACAAACTAATTTTTATTGAAGAGCTATGGGAGAGTTTATACATGACTGTACCTTTTACAAATGCACTTAATAACTCTTTTGAATGTCTTTGTGCTTCTCCCATGCTGTAGGGCTCTCTCCGATACTGTAATTTGAATGAGCATTGTTCTTTTGTGACTTTACTCACTAAACCCGAGCACTTTCTATAGTTAGACTTGCAGCTATTGTGCATAATTCTTCCTCTCTAAGTACAGAAAAGACATTAATCACGCAACCTTTTTCTCTGACTATAATATCCTTGCAATGATGCTGACACTTTCCTGAGGAGCAAAGACACGGTAAAATATTGCTGCTTTCTATCATCATTTCTCAGTCTTCGTCTCCTTCAACTCACTCATGGCCAGAGTTCATTAAGAGAAAATGTATTACTCCAAAATCCCTTTGGAAAGCTCTGCCCCAACGGTCTAGCTCCAAAAGTTGATAAGGAAATGAAAAGTCTTTGTACACTTGATTCTTGGAGATCTATGAAAAGCTGTGCCTTGAGAGTCTTCCTGAAATTCAGAGACCAGAAGACCCATTTTTAACATGACTTGCTTACTGCAGCCTTCCGAATTTCAACTGCATAATTCCTTCTGGGTACATAGAAGATAAAGCTCCATTGCTCACAAAAGGTATGAACCCTGCAAGGATACAAGCTATTAAGAGATGCTTTGTTGCATTAATGTGCTCATTCTTCTTAGACAATGATTGGACATTAGCTTCTCAGCTAGCTAGAGAATTTGCCGGAAGGACTGATTATATATGAAAAACCACTTTGTTTTAACACAGTTTGCAGTTGGATCACCCTCAATTTTTTTTCTATCTGCTGGATTCTATCAACTTCTAATGGCTTTCTTCCTCGGTTTTTCTTTTGTTTGCTGACTTGAAGTTCCTATTGTTAGGACTAAGAAACATTTTTAAAATATTTAAATATAAGGAAAAAAATCAAAGATTTTTGGCCACCTATCTCAGGATATCATGTGCTGGGTTTACATACAGAGATATTATGGTTTGCTGAGAGAGAATGGCTGGGTTCACACATTGCTGTAAGCCATGACTTATTTTGGTTTTGACTCAAATGGATGGGTTTCTACAACATGCTAAGCCTGTAACATGGTTTATAAATCACAAGAATCTACAGTATATCCATGCAATATGCTAAACTAGATTAGCAAGTTTGTGAACCCCAGTTACCTAAGACATCATTGTAGTTTAAGATGGAGCAGAGAGTTGGAATGTACCTTTCTCCATCCCAATATTCTATTCATTCCATCACAGTTCAAAAGGTCTACTCTTAAAAGAATACTAGAAAGAACTCAGAAGCCAGCAGGTGATCACATAACTGCTTTTAGTAATTTTTAAACACCCCTGGTGAGGTCCCAGAAGACTGAAGAAAAGCACATATCTCCATCTTCAAAAAAAGGAGAGAAGGAGGACTCAGGAACAATTGATCTGTAGGTTGATATCAATACTGGGTAAGGTCCTCAAAACAGATTATTAACTGTAAGTTTGCGAGCATTGGATAAATATACTACAATTAATGGCATGGGTTTGTTGCAAACAAATCATACCAGACCAAACTACAAGGAAGTAGGTTCAGGCTAGATGTCAGGGGGAACTTTCTGGCTATATGAGTTGTCAACCAGTGATATAGGCTGCCACATGAAGTGGTCATCTCTTCACTGAAAGACTTCAAATTGAGGCTGAATAGTCATCTGTCAGAGATGCTGTAGTGGAGCAGAGGTGGACCTCTAAGGCTCCTTCCGATTCTAGGATTCTATGGGATGCATTTAGTATTTAGAATTTGCAAAAGATTTAATGGTTTTGTTACACTAGAAGATATATACATAAGGAAGTTTGTGAAATTCTGTGATGATGACAACACAGTACACAAATGTTTGGTGTTTGCTGTTAAGTTTAAGTTCCTTCATAAGGTAAAGGTAAAGGTTTCCCTTGACGTAAAGTCCAGTCGAATCCGACTCTAGGGGGCGGTGCTCATCTCCGTTTCTAAGCCTTGGAGCCGGCGTTGTCATAGACACTTCCGGGTCATGTGGCCAGCATGACTCACGGAACGCCGTTACCTTCCCGCCGAAGCGGTACCTATTGATCTACTCACATTTGCATGTTTTCGAACTGCTAGGTGAGCAGAAGCTGGGACTAGCAACGGGAGCTCACCCCGCCGCGCGGTTTCGAACCGCCGACCTTCCGATTGGCAGCTCAGCGGTTTAACCCGCAGCGCCACCGCGTCCCACTAAGTTCCTTCATATCTCCATGTTATTTTTAATTGTTGCTTAGTATCCATACACATAATCCCCATTGTGCTTAAACTGCTGTGTAATATATTATGTATTATTTTCTTTTCCCTCTCTGCCTCTCCATTATCTTAGATAGTTGCTAGCAGGACCTGGAGTATGGCAGTTGAGTTTCTCCAGCTGGGCATCGAACAGCCTAGGAACTGGACTCCAGTCTCTGAATTTACCCTAATGGGTCTCCCCCATGGGCCAGAAATGGGAAGTCTCCTCTTCTTCATATTTTTGATCATCTATTCATTCACCTTAACTGGAAATTCTCTGGTCCTGATGACCATCTGGCTGGACTCCCACTTACACAAACCAATGTACTGTATATCTTCTTAGGACACCTCTCCTTCCTTGACTTCTGGTTCTCCACTGTTACTCTTCCTAAGATGCTTGAGGGATTTTTGGAACCTGGTGGCACAGCCATTTGTTTCATGGATTGCCTCCTTCAGGTCTATTTTTCCCAACTGCTGAGAAGCACTGAGTATTTCCTCTACACAATCATGTCCTATGATCGGTATTTGGCCATCTGCCACCCACTGCACTACAACTGCATCATGGACAAGATGAAATCCACCCATCTGGCTGTTGCCATGTGGTGTATGGGTTTTCTCCACTCGTTCTTGCATACTTCTTTGACATTCCACCTGACTTTTTGTGGAACTATGAAAATTGACCATTTCTTCTGTGACCCAACACCCCTCTTTGAGTTGGCATGTACAAACCCTTCCATCAATGAAACTGTAATCTTCTTCACTATTGGTGCAATGGCCTTGATCTGCTTCTTCCTCATTCTGCTTTCTTATGGAAATATCTTGAGAGTCATCTGGAACCCTGGCCAGGCAGAAGGGAGAACCAGTACATGTTCCACTTGTGCTTCCCATTTCACACCTCTTGCCTGTTTCTACATCCCTTTTGACTTCACTTACATGCCCCCCCCATTCCAAAACCACTCTAGATAGGATTATATCTCTTTTCTACACTGTACTTACTCCTTTGCTGAACCTTTTGTTGGTCTGAATTGCTATATTTTTTTCAATTAATATGAAATACCTGAACAAGCTATTTTCTACTCCACTAACCCATTCATTCATTCATTCATTCATTCATTCATTTATTCATTCATTTATTCATTCATTCATTCATTCATTCATTCATTCATTCATTCATGTTATATAGCTGCCCACTTGATATGCAACTGAATAAGAATGTTACAATATAGTTTCCTGCATTTGAAGAAAGAGTGGACTATAATGCATGAAACCTGTCCATTACTAAGTAAATGTAAGCACTGCAAAATACGGATGAGCTATCAGCATCTTCTATCCAGTGGGAAGAAATTCCAAAGTCTCCCTTAGAATATCTCATAACTCAAAAAGCTGAAGTGAAGATAAGGATAACTGACATATGGAGTGTCCAAATCAAACAGCACCAGGTATATTTATCCTCTCTGGGTTTCCTTATCCACAAGAGCTCAAGATCCCCTTGCTTTTCTTCTTCTCAACCATGTTTACACTCACCCTTTCTGGAAACTCTCTGATCATCTTGGCGGTGATCTCTGACCTTCAACTGCACAAGCCCATGTACTGGTTCCTGTGTCATCTCTCCATCCTGGACATGGCCTTCTCAGCTGTGGTGGTTCCCAAAGTTATTGCTGGATTCATTTCTGGAGGAAAAGTCATCTCTTTTGTAGGGTGTGTGACTCAACTATTCTTTTTTCATTTCCTTGGATGTGCAGAAAGCCTCCTCTACACCTTGATGGCTTATGACCGCTTCTTGGCCATCTGTAAACCACTCCACTATGGCAACATCATGAGCTGGAAAGTCTGCCTTATCTTCTCCTTGGGTACAGTAATTGGAGGCTGCCTCCAATCCACATTTCAGACATTTCTCACCTTCCACTTGCCTTATGGACAAAGAAACTATATTGATTATGTCTTCTGTGACATTCCTGCCATGCTGAAACTGGCTTGTGTAGATACAAAACTTAATGAATTGATAAGCTTCATTGATGTTGGTCTTGTGGCAATGACCTGCTTTCTACTTATCTTAGCATCCTATGTTTACATCATCATGTCTATTTTGAGAATTAGTAGTACTGAAGGACGGCGCCGAGCTTTCTCAACTTGTACTGCCCATATTACTGTGGTGGGCATATATTACCTTCCTGTGGTGTATCATTATCTGAGGCCAGCTTCTCAGGGCTCCATGGATGGTGTGGTGAGCATGTTCTACACCACAGTCACACCTTTGTTGAACCCCGTGATATACACATTTAGGAACAAGGAGATGAAAAATGCTCTGGTAAAACTACGGGGTGGGAATTCACAGTAAACAGCAGCAGTGTGTACAACTCATTTTGATTTTCTTGAACATGGTCAGTTAATTTCATTATTTCAATATGGAAATCTGTCCTGTTTTATGGCCACATTGTAATTTCTATTTAACACTCTTTAATAATTGATGTAGCTAGTCAAATTTACAGAGAAAGCCAAAAGAAATGTATTAGAAATTTGGAGATAAGTACCTTTTTTCAGATGAAAGTGTGCCTTGTGGTAACCATTTCCTCATTCTCATGGTGATGTCTTGTTTAGAGGGAGGGATAAGAATATGAAAACTGAATGTGGTCCAACAGTCACCCTAACATTTCAAGAGAAAGATTGAAAAGATGCTCAAGAAAGAATCTGAGATACAAGCAATGCTAAGGGAAGTCTGAGGCTTAGAACTTCAGGGCAAAGGATCCCCACACAATATTGCATAGTCTGTCTCCTGGAGAAGTTCCACAATGTCCTTCACCCAGCAGCCTCAGTTAGCTCTGCTCTCTTGGACACAGAGGAGGAGGAATTCCTGGGAATCATCACCTCCAACCATCTCTCTGTAGGAGATGTGATTTTTCATCTTCTTCCTAGACTGCTGGCTGGGATTCCACTGCCGCCTCCAAGCCCTGTTTCTGAACAGATCTCAACAGAGGCAAGTATGGGGAAAAAAAGTATCCAAGAGGTACAAAGAGCTACTTTAGCTACTCATGTAGTTACTCATTTTTACTGAGGCTCATGGGAGCTATTAGGCAGTTAATACATGACTCTACTTTTTAGAAATGCACTTTATATGTCTTCTGGGTGTGCCTCTCCTATGCTGTATGAATCTCTCTGATATTGGGATTTGAATAAACATTATTGTTTTGTTATTTATTCATTGAATCATGAGAAATGACATATTAGATTTCTAGATTTGGAGATATTACCCTTAATTCTTTTTCCATAAATACTGCAGAGACATTCATAATACAACTATTTTGTCTGGCTATAATGCTCTTGTTCGAAACCGCGCAGTGGGGTGAGCTCCCGTTGTTAATCCCAGCTCCTGCTCACCTAGCAGTTCGAAAACATGCAAATGTGAGTAGATCAATAGGTACCGCTTCGGCGGGAAGGTAACGGCATTCCGTGAGTCATGCTGGCCACATGACCCGGAAGTGTCCTATGGACAACGCCGGCTCCAAGGCTTAGAAACGGAGATGAGCACCGCCCCCTAGAGTCGGACTCGACTGGACTTTACGTCAAGGGAAACCTTTACCTTTACCTATAATGCTCTTGCAGTGATGCCAACATTTTCCTGGGGAGCAAAGTTGTGGTGGAATATTGCTGCTGTCCCTTGTGTTCTTGTCACAAATTGTACAGATCTATGTGCAGCTATTCTGAGAGTGCCTTGGACTGCAAGAAGGTCAAACCAGTCCATCCTCCAGGAAATAAAGCCAGACTGCTCACTTGAGGGAATGATATTAAAGGCAAAACTGAAATACTTTGGCCACATAATGAGAAGACAGGACACCCTGGAGAAGATGCTGATGCTGGGGAGAGTGGAGGGCAAAAGGAAGAGGGGCTGACGAAGGGCAAGGTGGATGGATGATATTCTAGAGGTGACGGACTCGTCCTTGGGGGAGCTGGGGGTGTTGACGACCGACAGGAAGCTCTGGAGCGGGCTGGTCCGTGAAGTCACGAAGAGTCGGAAGCGACTAAACGAATAAACAACAACGTGCAGCTATCCCCTGTGGTGAGTTAATGAATTTCAGGTGGACACTTGTCCTAGGCAGCAAGGAATATAAGATTCCCTTTTCCAAATGAACTTTGCTGGTGCAACATGATGTGTCCCTACATTCCGATTTACTTTTTCATCAGCTTTAGTCATCCATGTTTCCTGAATTCTTCTTCTGTCCTATATGATGCAAGCTTTCCAGCTGCATCCCCTGTTTCTTGTTACATCTGTGGGCTCATCTCAGTGTGATGTTCTTGGTGGAGACTTGACATTAAAATTACACTCCTAAACCATGATAGTTAGTTTGGATGGAAGTGTGGATTTGTGACATGTGTTTCAGGGGTCAAGAAAACTTCAGGTTTGCTACTTTGCCCCTAATAAAAACAGACCAGATATTTTTCCCAGATAAAATTTTAGGAGTCCCTAAATATATTCACCTTCTTAGCTTTAAAAAAAATCTCATTTTCTCTATTGAAGTTGAAACATTTGGAAACAAGCATTTCTTTGTATTTCTTTGTTTTTATTGAATTTGTAGGCTGCCCCATTCCAGATGAATATGAGTGGCTTTACAGAATTCAAACAACAATACAATAAAAAAAACAATATTCTATTGTAGTGGAGAAAATGGATTAGAGAATAAAAAGCAAGTTTCTATTATTCTTATTCATAGCAACTGATAACCAATGTCAATTTCTTTCCTTAAAAAGAGTAAAAAGACTTATACTATTGTATACGATCAAGCACTTGTCCTGGTTACTCTTGTTGGTTTAACATCAAAGTTTAGAGCATATTACTAATCAGAAGACAGTAAATACCTTAATATAATTCAGCACTGGGGAAAAGACACTGGTTATCAGAGATCTGCTGAATTGTTAAGAAGAGAGAGGGTCACCATCCCATTCATGTTCTTGGAGGCTATTTAAAGCAAGAGAAGGAATAACAGAAAAGCCCAGATTTTGGCACCAGTAGATGGACACAGTCACAACAGCAATGGGAACACTGTCAGAAGATCTGGAGGACCAAGTGGGGACACATCATCTTGCAGAAAATCTATCTGTGTGGTCACTAAGTGTCAAAACTGACTTGATGGCACATAATCCTCATCACCATCAAGCAATGAGCAGATACATAGATAGGGAGAGTCAAAGAAGTCAAGATGGTGACTTCCTTGGTCTTCCATCGGTCAGTTGCAGCCACTGGCTTGGCTTTTGGGACACCCCAGCAATGGATGTAAATGAGGGAGCCTTATGGAACAATGTAAAATCAGAGGCAGTGCTCCTGCAAAGAGGATCTAAACAAAACTAGCATATTTTACTTGATATGTATTGTTGGTGGCAGGTGAAGAATGGGGCAAAAGCTTCAAAGTGTCTGTTCAGTTTCCATTCTTCTTATGCATGGATCCCACCCTCCCTTTCTTCATGCAAATTTCATGAGCATATGCCTCTTGTGTAGCCAAGTAGAGATTTTTTTTCCTTCCTTATGCTGTTCAGCCATTGCTTGGGATTGTTCTTTAAGGACACCATGCTGTCCTTCTGGTCTCCTGGTCTTTTCATTCAGTTAGGCTTTCATGAATAAACCACAATATGACATAAGAGTATAGGGGAATTGAAAGCGTTTATTTTGCTCTCCAGTATGATTGGCCACTGTCCTTATTGCAAAGGTGGGGATCTTAGCAACCATTCTTCTGTGATATATCCTTCTTTGATCAATGGATCGTGACCTTATCACTAGTTTTGGGCTTGGTGGCCAGGAGATATCTTTCTTCCCTTAGCAGAAACTTGTGGCCAAATCATCCACCCCTTTTAATTCGAACGTGTTGTCTTCATTATGAGGAGGGGATAGAGATTAATTCCACTTTTTAAGTATACACACAAACACACACACACACACAATTTGCAAAAAGAAAAAAAGAAAAAACTCAGAAGGAAGAGTTTTCATTTCTTACAAATGATTCAGTTGATCATACATATATATCAAGAGAATATACAATATTTCTTGACATTGAAGTCACAGAAAAATGGGACATTATAGATATCAAGTAATATTTATTTATTTATTTATTTATTAGCCTGCCTTTATTATTTTTATAAACAACTCAAGGCGGTCAACATACCTCATACTCCTTCCTCCTCCTATTTTCCCCACAACAGCAACCCTGTGAAGTGAGTTGGGCTGAGAGAGAGCGACTGGCCCAAAGCCACCCAGCCGGCTTTCATGCCTAAGGCAGGACTAGAACTCTCATACCACGCCTGATTGGCTCTGGGGCTGAGAGGGAGGGACTGGCCCAAGGTCACCCAGCCGGCTTTCATGCCTAAGGCAGGACTAGAACTCTCATACCACGCCTGATTGGCTCTGGGGCTGAGAGGGAGGGACTGGCCCAAGGTCACCCAGCTGGCTTTCATGCCTAAGGCGGGACTAGAACTCTCATACCACGCCTGATTGGCTCTGGGGCTGAGAGAGAGGGACTGGCCCAAGGTCACCCAGCTGGCTTTCATGCCTAAGGCGGGACTAGAACTCTCATACCACGCCTGATTGGCTCTGGGGCTGAGAGGGAGGGACTGGCCCAAGGTCACCCAGCTGGCTTTCATGCCTAAGGCGGGACTAGAACTCTCATACCACGCCTGATTGGCTCTGGGGCTGAGAGAGAGGGACTGGCCCAAGGTCACCCAGCTGGCTTTCATGCCTAAGGCGGGACTAGAACTCTCATACCACGCCTGATTGGCTCTGGGGCTGAGAGGGAGGGACTGGCCCAAGGTCACCCAGCTGGCTTTCATGCCTAAGGCGGGACTAGAACTCTCATACCACGCCTGATTGGCTCTGGGGCTGAGAGAGAGGGACTGGCCCAAGGTCACCCAGCTGGCTTTCATGCCTAAGGCAGGACTAGAACTCTCATACCACGCCTGATTGGCTCTGGGGCTGAGAGGGAGGGACTGGCCCAAGGTCACCCAGCTGGCTTTCATGCCTAAGGCAGGACTAGAACTCACGGCCTCCTGGTTTCTAGCCCATTGCCTTAACCACTTAACCATTTCTAAACAGTTCTCCAGCTGAAACTGCTAGCCAGAGAATACTTGTTCAGTTTTAAAAAGAGAAGTACATTCTTGAGATGTTCGCATAACTGACAGAGAACAAGATATCATTTCTGAAAACCCTAAAAGCATGCAATGTCCGTTTTCTTTTCCTCCTCTTTGTCACCAGGTTACTGGAAAGGTTACTGGAAACATAACCAAGAAGAAAAACCAGTGAGTCTTCCAAAACAAAATTAACATAGATTTATATGAGGAAAAACGGTCTAGCCAAAAAGAAAACACTAATGGTACAAGACTGCATCAAACACTATAACAATTAACTGAATCTCTCAGCTTCTTCTTCCTAAAAACACACGGTGTGCATGAAGAAATATATTTTGATTTTTCAATAAGACCTGTGAGGTTTTTAAAGTGGAGTTGTTCAAGACTGTAAGCCACCCAGGGCCACTTGTTGAAATGGGTGGCTATAGAAATTAATTAAATAAATAAATAAATAAGTAAATAACAGACACTTTGGTAGACTTGAAGTTGATGCTGCAGGAGAAGTAAAAGTCCCTGCCAGAGAAGTATAGAAATAGGATGGGAGAGACACAAAAGAGATCAGTGATTTTAAGATAAGGACGATGTTACGCATCATCAGGAGAAAGCAGAAGTTTAACTTAAGCATTTAAGGAGAAAAAGTGGCAAGGCAAGAGAAAGATTTTGGCAGTCAAGTGCTGGATAAAAGAACTGTTCTGAAATAATTTACCTTGAAATCAGTGGGACCTTAACACATGATTAATTGGTCTCATTGATTATGATGGGGGCTGAACTCTCAATGTAACTTATTGTTCAAAAGTAATTATGCCCCATGGAATTTCAGGCAACAGTAATTGCCTTTTTCCTAAATTAGTAACGTTTTCGCAATACTGCGCGCTGGAATTTATTCGAAGGCTCAACAGCGCCCCTCTCACTACCTCTGGGGAATGATGACACAGCGTTCATGGAAGATGGAACATTTTAAAAATATGTGGAGAGAGAAGTGTCAAAGGGCTCCTACCTGGATGCCCCAGGATATATGACTCTGCCTAATGCTTTATTTCATATTCAGAATGCAGGAATCCATAATATCCTCAGAACAGAACTTCAAGGACTTCTAGGTGTGAAAGGAAAAGAAGACCTAATCCTAATTCCGTGGGGATCAAGATGACTTGGAAAGAATCGGGCTCACCTCAACCTTATATTCCACAATGCAAGGCTCCTTTTTTGGAACTACACCTTTGTTGGGGTGCTTGCAACTAAAGATCTCAACCATCACTTTGGAAAGAAATCTCGGTATCTCCCCCTGCATACCCTATCTGGGTGAAGATATTGTTGGTGCAACTCAAATGATATCGCTGTCTCTGAAAAGAAAGATCATCTGCTCTCTATACTTTATCCAGTAAATCTTCTGAAGGGGAACAGAACGGCATGCTATAAAGCTAAGGGTCAGGAAACAAAAAGTTCTAAAACCCATCCACAGTTTCCAGTTCTCTTCCAACGACAGCATTAGAAGTGAATGGCAGACCTAGCAACACAGTCAACTTACTTTACAATTTCACGCCAACAAGCATAGCTCTTTAGAAATGAAAAATGGATTGAATCGCTCTTTCCCCAAGACATTTACAATTGTGGAATAGGCCTGAGAAAATGCCAAAACATTCTACGTGCAATGCTATTTTCCATGTTGTGTTATGATCAGTGAGTCTTCTGCAGGCTCTGCGCTGTTTATATGAAGGTAAGGCAGATGATATCAGAACCAGGACCTCCATGATTTTCCACATGGCCATTTCAGAGCAGACATTTCTTGAACTTGCATATATATGCATAGGAGATGGAATATTGGAATTGCAGCCCATCCTTCACATCTTCATATCAGATTGTCCAATTTTCCATAGGCAGAATCATTGTGATTTCCACCACCCATGTAAAAGCATTTGCTTCAACCTTAAATCCATACTTTTGTTTTGTATCACATTGATGATTGAAGTAACAAGTTCCTGTCAGTTTGCTTGGAAATCATGTGCTTCTTCTTAAGTGGAAAAGTTGCAAACATTTTAAAATTGGTCTCTTGCTGGCAGTTCTTACCTCACTTGCTAGCTTGGGCCTACTTCCTTCCTTAAACACAACCTGCCAGTCTGGGATTGTTGGGGAAACTCCCATTTTTCTAACCATTGTTTATCACCCAAAGTCCAACCAGATTGGGGTGGGATTATAATTAATCGTAAATAAATGGGTGTTCCTGATTTGGAGCTCAGAGAGGAAAGACTGGATGCAAAGGCAGACCAACCAGGGGAAGAAATCCCTGCCAGATAATTCATGCTACAGTTACAAAAGTATGGTAACAGAATTTTGCCAAGCCTCTTTAAATATGAGAAAATAAATACTGAGAGCAATACTGAGAATTTATGCTTCTAATATTAGGATAGCTCCTTTTCCCCTCAAATTTCACAAAATTCTAGGCTTCAAAGAGTATTATACCTCCACAGTTCCAGGGTTGGTCTATAGGAATACACTCTTACAGTCCATTTATTTGTTGACTAGATTTGAGCTGTTAGGAAAAGCTATCTTTCTCTTTCCTAAATGTTATTTCTTTCTAGAACAACATCAACCCTGAAAATGAGTCTCAGATTTGGAGAGGCAGTGTTTTTCCCATTTATTTTTATGAGGAACTGAAAAAGATGCTGAAACTAATTAAAGGTATAAATAATCTGTAAAGCTAGAATTTTGATAAGAACAAATAAATAATATGTGCAAGGACGCTGCTGGGAACTGACATAATACCATTTCCACCCAACATACCCAGCAGTTTCCTTTTGACATGGAAATTAATCTATTACTCACAAGTGTTATATTTTTCAAAGACCCATGGAAATAACTGAAAGAAAGATAGTTCTCTCTGCCATGTTGGATGATGCTGAAGCTGATATTAATGATATGATACAGATTTCTGTGTCTGAAAGAAGATTGGGTTGGAACGCATTAAACCTCCCTCTTATACATAAAGGCAAACATTGCAGAATGGAAATGAGCTGCCAATTACCTTTCTCCACTGAGAACTAACTCCAAATGAAACTTCCCTCTTAGAATACCTCATTCCTCAAAGAGCTAAAGTGAGCATAAGAAAAGCAGGTACATGGAGTGCCCTAATCAAACAGCCCCAGACAATTTTGTCCTCTCTGGGTTCCCATATCCAGATCTAAAGTTACCCTTGCTTCTCTCCTTCTCACTCATGTTTATCCTGACTCTTTCTGGAAATTCTCTGATCATCTTGGCAGTCATCTCTGACCATCAATTGCACAAGCCAATGTACTGGTTCCTCTGCCATCTTTCCACCCTGGATATGGCCTTCTCCTCTGTGGTGGTTCCCACAATTATTGCAGGATTCAATTCTGGAGGGGAAATCATCTCTTTTTCTGGATGTGTGACTCAGATTTTTTTTTTGAACTTCCTTGGGTGTGCAGAAAGCCTCCTCTACACCTTGATGGCTTATGACCGCTTCTTGGCCATCTGTAAACCACTTCACTATGGCAACATCATGAGCAAGAGAGCTTGCCTCATCCTCTCCTTGGGTACCATCATTGGGGGCTGCCTCAACTCCACATTTCAGACATCCTTCACCTTTCACTTGCCTTATGGACAGAGAAACTATATTGATTATGTCTTCTGTGATATTCCTGCCATTTTGAAGCTGGCTTGTGCTGATACAAAACTTAATGAGTTGATGATCTTCATTGATGTTGGCCTTGTAGCAATGACTTGCTTTCTCCTTATCCTAGCATCTTATGCTTACATCATCACAGCTATTTTGAGGATTAACAGCAGTGAGGGACGGCACAGAGCTTTCTCAACTTGCTCTGCCCATGTAACTGTGGTAGTAATATACTACCTCCCTCTGTTTTATCGTTATATGCGGCCAGCATCTCAGGGCTCCATGGATGGTGTGGTGAGCATTTTCTACACTACAATCACCCCTTTGTTGAACCCCGTGATATACACACTTAGGAACAAGGAGATGAAAACTGCTCTGGTGAAACTATGGAGTGGGAATCTAGAGTAGGCAGCAGGAAGTATGTCAAATAAAAAAAAACATAAAACATTTTATATTTTTTAAAAATAAACATGATCAACAGTCATGTTTATTTCACCTTTTCAATGTG
Organism: Candoia aspera; assembly: GCF_035149785.1. NCBI lineage: Eukaryota > Metazoa > Chordata > Lepidosauria > Squamata > Candoiidae > Candoia > Candoia aspera. The sequence goes on along the minus strand of NC_086156.1, from coordinate 110,814,931 downwards.
GAAGTCTCCTGTTTTATGGTCCTTTCTAATTTTGGGGGAACAATGTTAAAAATTGATGGAGCTAGTCTAATTTATAGAAAAAGGAAAAAGGCTTGTTTAAAAAATGGAGAGAAATCGTTTCCTTCAGATGACATAGGCTGCTGTGTAATCACTTCTTTCTTAATTTAGGGACCGATATTTTGTTTAGAAGGGGAAAGAGAAGAGGAATCACAAGTTGGTCTAAGGGTCCTGCTACTTGTATGTGTTTACAAGAGAAAGATTCCAAAGATTCTCCTGGAGAATTCTCACATTGAAGGGAATCCATTGAGGGAATTGGAGAAAGTCTGAGGTTTATGTCACAGAGCCACAGGGAGTTCCTGAGTTCCTCTCCTGGAGAATCCTGACCCATCCAGATCTTGATTTCTGATGCTCACAATGTTCTCAGCCCAGCTGCCTGGGTAAGTTCTGCTCTCTTGGACACAGAGATGGACAGATTCCAGGAACTTCTCTTCTCCAAAACTGTCTCTTTAGGAGACATGATCCCTCAACCCCTTTCCTGACAGCTGGATGTGTTCTACTACTTCCTACAAGACCTGATTCCAAAGAGATCTCAAAGGAGGCAAATGTAGCAAAAATAAATAAATAAATTGAGCCTTAGTGGAAGCTATTACAGAGTTCATATGAATTTACCACTCAGAAATGGTTTTAATTTCTCTCCTAAACATCTCTGAGTGTGTCCCTTCCTCAGTGAGCGATTCTTTCAATCAGTTATATGGTGGGTTGTGTTCTACGTTGAATAACCTTTATTCTTTTGTTAGCGGATTCATTAAAACACAAGAAATGTCAGATTTCTAGATTTGGAGATATTTTGAGTGTCCTTTTTCTGTAAATACTGTAGAAACATTGACAATAAAACCATTATGTCAGTTACGATATTCTAGCAAATGGCATGAGCATAGGCTTCATCTGTTGCAAAGTTGAGATTTTTTGTCCTTCCTTGAGTTGATTGATCTTCAAGCACACCATGCTCCTCTTCTGGTCTCTTTGTAGGTGACATGAGATTACCTTTTCATGTAATTACATTTTCATGAATAAACCAGAAATGAAGTAATATTATTGGGGAATTGAATGTATTTGCTTTCATGAATGGCTACTGGCCTTATTGCAAATTAAGGGGCCCTAACCTCCAGTTTTCTGTGATATGTCCTTCCTTGGTCAGGGGATCATGACCTCACCACTAGTTTTGGGACTGGAGGCCTGGAAATACCATAAAATTATAGCTAAATCATTCACTCTCTTTAATTCCAACTTGTCTTCATTTGAGGGAGGGAGTGAAAGGAGAAAAGAAGTTAGAGTTGTTTAAAAAAAACTATTTCCAAAAAAGGAAAAGAAGAAAAATACTAATGGAAGAATTTGAATGAATTCTCATTACTCATAAACTATTCACTTATTGTCCTTAATGTTCTGACTTTATACAAGATTTCTTGACAATGAAATCCTTGGGGGGGGGAACAGAAAACAATACCTACCAACTGAAATAAAGATAGCAAATTTCTAATTAATCCTCTAGCTGAGACTCCTACCAAGGAAATGCTCATTCAGATATTTAAAAAAGGTAAGTTGTTGAGCTCTTTGCATAAATCATGAAGAACAGGGGTCCTTACCCATTATGTTATCATTGTTTGCAAGTATAAATGCATGTCATTTCCATTTCCTTTGTCCTTTTGTTTCTACTGGAAACATAACCATCAAAGAAAAAGTAGTCAGTCTTCCAAATCAAAATTAGCATAGATTCATAGAATCAAATGAGAAATAATCTGTAGCCCAAAAAGGAACACTATAGTAAAAGGCTACATTAGAGGCACTAGAGGTACATTTTTAGTACTGGATACTCAGCAATTAACTGAAGTCCCCCAGGTTCTTCCAAAAAGCACTCATAGATGTCTGTTATGCACAAAATAAGAAGATTTGTTTTATCAATATGACCTGAGACAATGCAGGGGTTGTTTAAAAAAATCAGACACTTCGATAGGCTTGGAATGCAATGCAACAGGAAGACATAAAGGTTTCTCCTAGAGATGTACAGAAATAGATCAGGAGATCAGGATGAAAACAAAAGAAAAACAATCCTAGATTTTAAGGGGTAAAAGAATGCTATGTGGAGTGGGGTAAAAGCTTTAAAGGATCTCTTCAGTTTCCATTCTTCGCATGCATGTCTCCCGCCCTCCCTTTCTTCATGCACATTTCATGAGCATCTGCTTCTTGTGTATCCAAGTGGACATTTTGTTCCTTCCTTCAACTCATCAACTCTCTCTTGAGACTGTTTTCAAGCACTCCATGATGCCCTGCTGGTTACCTTCTAGATGCAATGTGAGATAATCTTTCAATTTAATTAAGTTGTCATAAATTAACTGCAAGATAGAGCTGAAGAATAGAGGACTGAAATCGCTCATTTTGCTCTCCAGTAAAATTGGCTCCTGACCTCATTGGGAAGGCAAGGATCCCAGCAACAAAACTCCTGTGCTCCATCCTTTATTGGTCAATGGATCCTCGCCTTTGGGCCTGGTGACCAGGAGGAACCTTTCTTCTCTTACCATAAACCTGTGGCAAAATCATTCATTCCCTTTCATTCCAGCTTGTTGTCTTCATTTTGGGAGGGAGATGGAGGGGGGAAAGAAAATAGATTTTTTTTAATGTATTATTTCCAAGAAGGAAAATAAAAACAAGAAAAATACAGACAGGAGAGTTTGCAAAGATAGTCATCAGTCACATGTTGTTCAGTTAATTGTACACATATAAGCTGACATTGTACAAGGTTTCTTAACATTGAAATCTCAGGAGAAATCAGAAATAATGCATACCAAGTGGTATAAGTAGGACAAATTTCTAAATATTCCTCTAGTTGAGATTTCTAGGAAGAGAACGCTCCTTCAGATATAAAGGGAAAGGTGAGTGGTTGAGTATACCTGATGGAAACTGTGGGCCAGGTGGTAGTATCATCTTTTCCAACAATAAAGGCAAAAAATACCTAAGTGGAAACACAACCACTTAGAAAACACAGAGTGCCTTTCAAATCAAAATTAACACAGAAACATAAAATCAAACGAGAAATATTTTCTTGCGAAAAAGGAAACACTGTGGTATTAGACCACATCATATGCCCGAGTATTTAGTATTGCACACCCAACATTTGATTGAATCCCTCAACTTCTTCCTAAAAACCCACATACATCTCTAACATACATGAAATAAAAAGGTATGTTTTATCAGTATGACCTGTGACATCCCGAGGTAGAGTCATTAAAAAATCAGACACTTTGATAGACTTGAAAGGTAACATGCCAGGACAAGAAAAAGTCTCTGCCAGAGAAGTATAGAAATAAATCAGGAAAGAGGCGAGAAAGATCATGAAGCTCAAGGTAAGCACAAAATTACATTTGATCAAGGGGAAAGCAGGAATTCACCCTACACATCTCAGGAGAAGAAATACATAATCCTAATGGTAAGACAGGAGAATGACATTGGCAGTCAGGTCTGAGGTAAGAGAATTGTTCCGATTTAGTTCCCACTGGAAACACTGAGATCTTAATGCATGGCTAATTGATCTCTTTGCTTATTATGCATCCAAACTTTTCAAGCTTACCTACCTATTGTTTAAAAGTATTGGCCCCCAGTGGAATTTCTGGCAATGGTAATTGGCTTTCTCCCAGATCATCAATACTTTAAAGTAGCACTCCCTGGAATTTGATGGATGGCTCAACAGTGCTCCTCTCACTATCACTGGGGTATGAAGACAGAGCATTCATGGAAGATATTTAAAAGATGGGGAGGAAAAAGTGCTCCTCCTGGGTGAACCAGGATGCATCATTCTGCCTGATTCTTCATTTCCTATTGAGAGTGCTGATCTTTCAGGAGTCCGTAATATGCTTGGAATGAACTCAAAGGACTTCTGGATGTGAAAAGGAAAGAAACCTCACCATAAGTAAGAAGAAATCAAGGTGGCTCAGAATATGCTACAAACTTACAACATATAAACTTACAACGAGCTTCTATCTCATAATAGTTGACTACTTTTTTGGAATTGCAACACTTTTTTTGATTGCCTTGCAACTAATTATCCCAGTCATCATTCTGGAATGCAATCTTAAGATCCCTCTTTGCGTATTCAGTCTGGTGAAGATATCTTTGGCACAACCCAAGTAACATTGCAGCCTCTGGGAAGAAAGGTAATCTGCTGTCCATAAATTTCCCAAGATCAACTGAATGGCAAGTTATAAAGCTAAAAATCAGAAAGCAAATCATTTAAATATCCAGCAATTACTTCCATCGGCGCTTCCTGCAATAGCATTAGCAATCAACGGCAGTCTGAGCAACGATATCATTTTGCCACCTGCAATCCATTTTACACAAGCTACCATAGTTCAGGGGGAATTCAGTGACTTCTTCCCCAAAATGTGCACAGTGTTGGAATTGGTCACTGAAGAGGCAAAATATGCCCCCCACCCACCCAAAAAAACACTGAGTGAATGCAACAGTCTTTTTAGTGTTGTGTTATCATTGACGATTGATGATTTATTGTTATGATTTATCATTGTTATGGCTGAATATTGTTTATTCAGGTCTCCTGCAGACTGTATCTAGCTGAAAAGGGCAACATTATGCTAAAGCAAATGACATAGATGTCAGAATCTCTGTGGTTTCCCACCTAGTGATTTGGGGGGAAATACTTCTTGAACTTATATATATTCTAGAGTGCTACTGAGGACTCACTTAATAACAATTCCACCTCAAGGGACTTACCCAGTACCTTCCTTTTGACTGTTGACTATTTTGACAGATAACAGATAAATATGAAATAAATGAAAAAAAGATAGATTTTCCCCCACTATATTGAATATGTAGGAGTAGGAACTAACTCCAAGCAAAGTGCCCCTTAGAATAGCTCATCACTCAAGGACTTGGGTACATATAAGAGGAACTGATACATGGAGTGTCCAAATCAAACAGCCCCAAATGAGTTTGTCCTCGCAGGGTTTCCATATCCACAAGGGTTCAAGCTGCCCGTTCTTCTCTTCTTCTCAGTCATGTTTGCACTCACCCTTTCTGGAAATTCTCTGATCATCTTAGTGGTAATCTCTAACCTTCAACTGCACAAGCCCATGTACTGGTTCCTGTGTTATCTCTCCATCCTGGATATGGCCTTCTCAGCTGTGGTTGTACCCAAAGTTATTGCTGGATTCATCTTCCGGGGAAAGGTCATTCCCTTTGCTGGGTGTGTAATGCAGGTATTCTTTCTGAACTCTGTTGGATGTGCAGAATCTTTTCTTTACACCGTGATGGCCTATGACCGCTTCTTGGCCATCTGTAAACCACTCCACTATGGCAACATCATGAGCTGGAAAGCCTGCCTCAGCCTCTCCTTGGGTACCATCATTGGTGGTTGCATGAACTCCGCATTTCTGACATCTCTCACCTTTCATTTGCCTTATGGAGAGAGCAACTATATTGACTATATCTTCTGTGACGTTCCATCCATCCTGAAGCTGGCTTGTGTTGACATAAGATTTAGTGAATTGATGAGCGCCGTTGACGTGGGCTTTATAGCGATGACCTGCTTTCTCCTTATCCTAGCATCTTATGCTTATATCATCTCAGCCATTTTGAAGATTAGTAGCAGCGAGGGACGGCACAGAGCCTTCTCAACTTGCAGTGCCCATCTTACTGTGGTAGTAATATACTACCTCCCTCTGTTTTATCGTTATATGCGGCCAGCATCTCAGGACTCCATGGATGGTGTGGTGAGCATGTTCTACACCACAATCACCCCTTTGTTGAACCCAGTGATATACACACTTAGGAACAAGGAGATGAAAACTGCACTGGTGAAACTATGGAGTGGGAATCCAGAGTAGACAGCAGGAAGTATGTTAAACATAAAAAAACATAAAACATCTGTTGCGAAGTTGAGATTTTTTGTCCTTCCTTGAGTTGATTGTTCTTCAAGCACACCATGTTCCTCTTCTGGTCTCTTTGTAGGTGACATGAGATTACCTTTTCATGTAATTACATTTTCATGAATAAACCAGAAATGAAGTAATATTATTGGGGAATTGAACGTATTTGCTTTCATGAATGGCTACTGGCCTTATTGCAAATTAAGGGGTCCTAACCCCCAGTTTTCTGTGACATGTCCTTCCTTGGTCAAGGGATCATGACCTCTTCACTAGTTTTGGGGCTGGAGGCCTGGAAGTACCATAAAATTATAGCTAAATCATTCACTCCCTTTAATTCCAACTTGTCTTCGTTTGAGGGAGGGAGTGAAAGGAGAAAAGAAGTTAGAGTTCTTTAAAAAAAACGATTTCCAAAAAAGGAAAAGAAGAAAAATACCAACAGAAGATTTTGAATGAATTCTCATTACTCATAAACTCTTCACTTAATTGTACTTATATGTTCTGACATTATACAAGATTTCTTGACAATGATATCCTGGGGGGAAAAATGGGAAACAATACATAGCAATTAATATAAAGATAGCAAATTTCTAATTAATCCTCTAGCTGAGACTCCTACCAAGGAAATGATTGTTCAGATATTTTAAAAAGGTATGTTTTTAAGCTTTGTGCATAAATCATGAAGAACAGGGGTCCTTACCAATTATGCTATAATTTTTTGCAAGTATAGTAAAGGTAAAGGTTTCCCTTGACGTAAAGTCCAGTCGTGTCCGACTCTAGGGGGCGGTGCTGATCTCCGTTTCTAAGCCTTAGAGCCGGCATTGTCCATAGACATTTTCCGGGTCATGTGGCCAGCATGACGACACGGAACGCCGTTACCTTCCCACCAAAGCGGTACCTATTGATCTACTCACATTTGCATGTTTTCGAACTGCTAGGTGAGCAGGAGCTGGGACTAGCAACGGGAGCTCACCCCACCGCGCAGTTTCGAACCGCCGATCTTCCGATCGGCAGCTCAGCGATTTAACCCGCAGCGCCACTGTGTCCCTTTTTGCAAGTATAAATGGTATTAATGTATTTAATTTAATTTCCTGCAGCCAGGAAATCAGAAGATGTTAATTCTTGGGAGGAGAGCAATGACCAATCTCAATAAAATAGTTAAGAGCAGAGACATCACACTGACAACAAAGGTCCGCATAGTTAAAGCAATGGTGCTCCCCTTAGTAACATATGGCTGCGAGAGCTGGACCATAAGGAAGGCTGAGCGAAGGAGGATCGATGCTTTGGAACTGTGGTGTTGGAGGAAAATTCTGAGAGTGCCTTGGGCTGCCAGAATATCAAACCAGTCCATCCTCCAGGAAATAAAGCCAGACTGCTCACTTGAGGGAATGGTATTAAAGGCAAAACTGAAATCCTTTGGCCACATAATGAGAAGACAGGACACCCTGGAGAAGATGCTGATGCTTGGGAGAGTGGAGGGCCAAAGGAAGAGGGGCCGACCAAGGGCAAGTGGATAGATGATATTCTAGAGGTGATGGACCCGTCCCTGCGGGAGCTGGGGGTGTTGACGACCAACAGGAAGCTCTGGCATGGGCTGGTCCATGAAGTCACGAAGAGTCGGAAGCGACTGAATGAATAAACAACAAAAAATGTATTTAATGGTATATTAAGGTATAAATGTATTAAGGTAATTAAAATGTTAAGTTTGATCAAGGGGAAAACAGAAATTCACCCTACGCATTTCAGGAGAAGAAATACATAATCCTAATGGTAAGGCAGGAGAATGACTTTGGCAGGCTGGTCTGGAGTAAAAGAATTGTTCCGATTTAGTTCCCATTGGAAGCACAGATCTTAATGCATGACTAATTGATCTCTTTGATTATTATGCATCCAAACTTTTCAAGCTTACCTACCTATTGTTTAAAAGTAATTGGCCCCCAGTGGAATTTCTGGCAATGGTAATTGGCTTCCTCCCAGATCATCAATACTTTAAAGTAGCACTCCCTGGAATTTGATGGAAGGCTCAACAGTGCTCCTCTCACTATCACTGGGGTATGAAGACAGAGCATTCATGGAAGATATTTAAAAGATGGGGAGGAAAAAGTGCTCCTCCTGGGTGAACCAGGATGCATCATTCTGCCTGATTCTTCATTTCCTATTGAGAGTGCTGATCTTTCAGGAGTCCGTAATATGCTTGGAATGAACTCAAAGGACTTCTGGATGTGAAAAGGAAAGAAACCTCACCATAAGTAAGAAGAAATCAAGGTGACTCAGAATATGCTACAAACTTACAACATATAAACTTACAACGAGCTTCTATCTCATAATAGTTGACTACTTTTTTGGAATTGCAACACTTTTTTTGATTGCCTTGCAACTAATTATCCCAGTCATCATTCTGGAATGCAATCTTAAGATCCCTCTTTGCGTATTCAGTCTGGTGAAGATGTCTTTGGCACAACCCAAGTAACATTGCAGCCTCTGGGAAGAAAGGTAATCTGCTGTCCATAAATTTCCCAAGATCAACTGAATGGCAAGTTATAAAGCTAAAAATCAGAAAGCAAATCATTTAAATATCCAGCAATTACTTCCATCGGCGCTTCCTGCAATAGCATTAGCAATCAACGGCAGTCTGAGCAACGATATCATTTTGCCACCTGCAATCCATTTTACACAAGCTACCATAGTTCAGGGGGAATTCAGTGACTTCTTCCCCAAAATGTGCACAGTGTTGGAATTGGTCACTGAAGAGGCAAAATATGCCCCCCACCCACCCAAAAAAACACTGAGTGAATGCAACAGTCTTTTTAGTGTTGTGTTATCATTGACGATTGATGATTTATTGTTATGATTTATCATTGTTATGGCTGAATATTGTTTATTCAGGTCTCCTGCAGACTGTATCTAGCTGAAAAGGGCAACATTATGCTAAAGCAAATGACATAGATGTCAGAATCTCTGTGGTTTCCCACCTAGTGATTTGGGGGGAAATACTTCTTGAACTTATATATATTCTAGAGTGCTACTGAGGACTCACTTAATAACAATTCCACCTCAAGGGACTTACCCAGTACCTTCCTTTTGACTGTTGACTATTTTGACAGATAACAGATAAATATGAAATAAATGAAAAAAAGATAGATTTTCCCCCACTATATTGAATATGTAGGAGTAGGAACTAACTCCAAGCAAAGTGCCCCTTAGAATAGCTCATCACTCAAGGACTTGGGTACATATAAGAGGAACTGATACATGGAGTGTCCAAATCAAACAGCCCCAAATGAGTTTGTCCTCGCAGGGTTTCCATATCCACAAGGGTTCAAGCTGCCCGTTCTTCTCTTCTTCTCAGTCATGTTTGCACTCACCCTTTCTGGAAATTCTCTGATCATCTTAGTGGTAATCTCTAACCTTCAACTGCACAAGCCCATGTACTGGTTCCTGTGTTATCTCTCCATCCTGGATATGGCCTTCTCAGCTGTGGTTGTACCCAAAGTTATTGCTGGATTCATCTTCCGGGGAAAGGTCATTCCCTTTGCTGGGTGTGTAATGCAGGTATTCTTTCTGAACTCTGTTGGATGTGCAGAATCTTTTCTTTACACCGTGATGGCCTATGACCGCTTCTTGGCCATCTGTAAACCACTCCACTATGGCAACATCATGAGCTGGAAAGCCTGCCTCAGCCTCTCCTTGGGTACCATCATTGGTGGTTGCATGAACTCCGCATTTCTGACATCTCTCACCTTTCATTTGCCTTATGGAGAGAGCAACTATATTGACTATATCTTCTGTGACGTTCCATCCATCCTGAAGCTGGCTTGTGTTGACATAAGATTTAGTGAATTGATGAGCGCCGTTGACGTGGGCTTTATAGCGATGACCTGCTTTCTCCTTATCCTAGCATCTTATGCTTATATCATCTCAGCCATTTTGAAGATTAGTAGCAGCGAGGGACGGCACAGAGCCTTCTCAACTTGCAGTGCCCATCTTACTGTGGTAGTAATATACTACCTCCCTCTGTTTTATCGTTATATGCGGCCAGCATCTCAGGACTCCATGGATGGTGTGGTGAGCATGTTCTACACCACAATCACCCCTTTGTTGAACCCAGTGATATACACACTTAGGAACAAGGAGATGAAAACTGCACTGGTGAAACTATGGAGTGGGAATCCAGAGTAGACAGCAGGAAGTATGTTAAACATAAAAAAACATAAAACATCTGTTGCGAAGTTGAGATTTTTTGTCCTTCCTTGAGTTGATTGTTCTTCAAGCACACCATGTTCCTCTTCTGGTCTCTTTGTAGGTGACATGAGATTACCTTTTCATGTAATTACATTTTCATGAATAAACCAGAAATGAAGTAATATTATTGGGGAATTGAACGTATTTGCTTTCATGAATGGCTACTGGCCTTATTGCAAATTAAGGGGTCCTAACCCCCAGTTTTCTGTGACATGTCCTTCCTTGGTCAAGGGATCATGACCTCTTCACTAGTTTTGGGGCTGGAGGCCTGGAAGTACCATAAAATTATAGCTAAATCATTCACTCCCTTTAATTCCAACTTGTCTTCGTTTGAGGGAGGGAGTGAAAGGAGAAAAGAAGTTAGAGTTCTTTAAAAAAAACGATTTCCAAAAAAGGAAAAGAAGAAAAATACCAACAGAAGATTTTGAATGAATTCTCATTACTCATAAACTCTTCACTTAATTGTACTTATATGTTCTGACATTATACAAGATTTCTTGACAATGATATCCTGGGGGGAAAAATGGGAAACAATACATAGCAATTAATATAAAGATAGCAAATTTCTAATTAATCCTCTAGCTGAGACTCCTACCAAGGAAATGATTGTTCAGATATTTTAAAAAGGTATGTTTTTAAGCTTTGTGCATAAATCATGAAGAACAGGGGTCCTTACCAATTATGCTATAATTTTTTGCAAGTATAGTAAAGGTAAAGGTTTCCCTTGACGTAAAGTCCAGTCGTGTCCGACTCTAGGGGGCGGTGCTGATCTCCGTTTCTAAGCCTTAGAGCCGGCATTGTCCATAGACATTTTCCGGGTCATGTGGCCAGCATGACGACACGGAACGCCGTTACCTTCCCACCAAAGCGGTACCTATTGATCTACTCACATTTGCATGTTTTCGAACTGCTAGGTGAGCAGGAGCTGGGACTAGCAACGGGAGCTCGCTCCACCGTGCAGTTTCGATCCGCCGATCTTCCGATCGGCAGCTCAGCGATTTAACCCGCAGCGCCACTGTGTCCCTTTTTGCAAGTATAAATGGTATTAATGTATTTAATTTAATTTCCTGCAGCCAGGTAATCAGAAGATGTTAATTCTTGGGAGGAGAGCAATGACCAATCTCAATAAAATAGTTAAGAGCAGAGACATCACACTGACAACAAAGGTCCGCATAGTTAAAGCAATGGTGTTCCCCGTAGTAACATATGGCTGCGAGAGCTGGACCGTCAGGAAGGCTGAGAGAAGGAAGATCGATGCTTTTGAACTGTGGTGTTGGAGGAAAATTCTGAGAGTGCCTTGGACTGCAAGAAGATCAAACCAGTCCATCCTCCAGGAAATAAAGCCAGACTGCTCACTTGAGGGAATGGTATTAAAGGCAAAACTGAAATCCTTTGGCCACATAATGAGAAGACAGGACACCCTGGAGAAGATGCTGATGCTTGGGAGAGTGGAGGGCCAAAGGAAGAGGGGCCGACCAAGGGCAAGTGGATAGATGATATTCTAGAGGTGATGGACTCGTCCCTGGGGGAGCTGGGGGTGTTGACGACCGACAGGAAGCTCTGGCGTGGGCTGGTCCATGAAGTCACGAAGAGTCGGAAGCGACTGAATGAATAAACAACAAAAAATGTATTTAATGGTATATTAAGGTATAAATGTATTAAGGTAATTAAAATGTTAAGTTTGATCAAGGGGAAAACAGAAATTCACCCTACGCATTTCAGGAGAAGAAATACATCATCCTAATGGTAAGGCAGGAGAATGACTTTGGCAGGCTGGTCTGGAGTAAAAGAATTGTTCCGATTTAGTTCCCATTGGAAGCACAGATCTTAATGCATGACTAATTGATCTCTTTGATTATTATGCATCCAAACTTTTCAAGCTTACCTACCTATTGTTTAAAAGTAATTGGCCCCCAGTGGAATTTCTGGCAATGGTAATTGGCTTCCTCCCAGATCATCAATACTTTAAAGTAGCACTCCCTGGAATTTGATGGAAGGCTCAACAGTGCTCCTCTCACTATCACTGGGGTATGAAGACAGAGCATTCATGGAAGATATTTAAAAGATGGGGAGGAAAAAGTGCTCCTCCTGGGTGAACCAGGATGCATCATTCTGCCTGATTCTTCATTTCCTATTGAGAGTGCTGATCTTTCAGGAGTCCGTAATATGCTTGGAATGAACTCAAAGGACTTCTGGATGTGAAAAGGAAAGAAACCTCACCATAAGTAAGAAGAAATCAAGGTGACTCAGAATATGCTACAAACTTACAACATATAAACTTACAACGAGCTTCTATCTCATAATAGTTGACTACTTTTTTGGAATTGCAACACTTTTTTTGATTGCCTTGCAACTAATTATCCCAGTCATCATTCTGGAATGCAATCTTAAGATCCCTCTTTGCGTATTCAGTCTGGTGAAGATGTCTTTGGCACAACCCAAGTAACATTGCAGCCTCTGGGAAGAAAGGTAATCTGCTGTCCATAAATTTCCCAAGATCAACTGAATGGCAAGTTATAAAGCTAAAAATCAGAAAGCAAATCATTTAAATATCCAGCAATTACTTCCATCGGCGCTTCCTGCAATAGCATTAGCAATCAACGGCAGTCTGAGCAACGATATCATTTTGCCACCTGCAATCCATTTTACACAAGCTACCATAGTTCAGGGGGAATTCAGTGACTTCTTCCCCAAAATGTGCACAGTGTTGGAATTGGTCACTGAAGAGGCAAAATATGCCCCCCACCCACCCAAAAAAACACTGAGTGAATGCAACAGTCTTTTTAGTGTTGTGTTATCATTGACGATTGATGATTTATTGTTATGATTTATCATTGTTATGGCTGAATATTGTTTATTCAGGTCTCCTGCAGACTGTATCTAGCTGAAAAGGGCAACATTATGCTAAAGCAAATGACATAGATGTCAGAATCTCTGTGGTTTCCCACCTAGTGATTTGGGGGGAAATACTTCTTGAACTTATATATATTCTAGAGTGCTACTGAGGACTCACTTAATAACAATTCCACCTCAAGGGACTTACCCAGTACCTTCCTTTTGACTGTTGACTATTTTGACAGATAACAGATAAATATGAAATAAATGAAAAAAAGATAGATTTTCCCCCACTATATTGAATATGTAGGAGTAGGAACTAACTCCAAGCAAAGTGCCCCTTAGAATAGCTCATCACTCAAGGACTTGGGTACATATAAGAGGAACTGATACATGGAGTGTCCAAATCAAACAGCCCCAAATGAGTTTGTCCTCGCAGGGTTTCCATATCCACAAGGGTTCAAGCTGCCCGTTCTTCTCTTCTTCTCAGTCATGTTTGCACTCACCCTTTCTGGAAATTCTCTGATCATCTTAGTGGTAATCTCTAACCTTCAACTGCACAAGCCCATGTACTGGTTCCTGTGTTATCTCTCCATCCTGGATATGGCCTTCTCAGCTGTGGTTGTACCCAAAGTTATTGCTGGATTCATCTTCCGGGGAAAGGTCATTCCCTTTGCTGGGTGTGTAATGCAGGTATTCTTTCTGAACTCTGTTGGATGTGCAGAATCTTTTCTTTACACCGTGATGGCCTATGACCGCTTCTTGGCCATCTGTAAACCACTCCACTATGGCAACATCATGAGCTGGAAAGCCTGCCTCAGCCTCTCCTTGGGTACCATCATTGGTGGTTGCATGAACTCCGCATTTCTGACATCTCTCACCTTTCATTTGCCTTATGGAGAGAGCAACTATATTGACTATATCTTCTGTGACGTTCCATCCATCCTGAAGCTGGCTTGTGTTGACATAAGATTTAGTGAATTGATGAGCGCCGTTGACGTGGGCTTTATAGCGATGACCTGCTTTCTCCTTATCCTAGCATCTTATGCTTATATCATCTCAGCCATTTTGAAGATTAGTAGCAGCGAGGGACGGCACAGAGCCTTCTCAACTTGCAGTGCCCATCTTACTGTGGTAGTAATATACTACCTCCCTCTGTTTTATCGTTATATGCGGCCAGCATCTCAGGACTCCATGGATGGTGTGGTGAGCATGTTCTACACCACAATCACCCCTTTGTTGAACCCAGTGATATACACACTTAGGAACAAGGAGATGAAAACTGCACTGGTGAAACTATGGAGTGGGAATCCAGAGTAGACAGCAGGAAGTATGTTAAACATAAAAAAACATAAAACATCTGTTGCGAAGTTGAGATTTTTTGTCCTTCCTTGAGTTGATTGTTCTTCAAGCACACCATGTTCCTCTTCTGGTCTCTTTGTAGGTGACATGAGATTACCTTTTCATGTAATTACATTTTCATGAATAAACCAGAAATGAAGTAATATTATTGGGGAATTGAACATATTTGCTTTCATGAATGGCTACTGGCCTTATTGCAAATTAAGGGGTCCTAACCCCCAGTTTTCTGTGACATGTCCTTCCTTGGTCAAGGGATCATGACCTCTTCACTAGTTTTGGGGCTGGAGGCCTGGAAGTACCATAAAATTATAGCTAAATCATTCACTCCCTTTAATTCCAACTTGTCTTCGTTTGAGGGAGGGAGTGAAAGGAGAAAAGAAGTTAGAGTTCTTTAAAAAAAACGATTTCCAAAAAAGGAAAAGAAGAAAAATACCAACAGAAGATTTTGAATGAATTCTCATTACTCATAAACTCTTCACTTAATTGTACTTATATGTTCTGACATTATACAAGATTTCTTGACAATGATATCCTGGGGGGAAAAATGGGAAACAATACATAGCAATTAATATAAAGATAGCAAATTTCTAATTAATCCTCTAGCTGAGACTCCTACCAAGGAAATGATTGTTCAGATATTTTAAAAAGGTATGTTTTTAAGCTTTGTGCATAAATCATGAAGAACAGGGGTCCTTACCAATTATGCTATAATTTTTTGCAAGTATAGTAAAGGTAAAGGTTTCCCTTGACGTAAAGTCCAGTCGTGTCCGACTCTAGGGGGCGGTGCTGATCTCCGTTTCTAAGCCTTAGAGCCGGCATTGTCCATAGACATTTTCCGGGTCATGTGGCCAGCATGACGACACGGAACGCCGTTACCTTCCCACCAAAGCGGTACCTATTGATCTACTCACATTTGCATGTTTTCGAACTGCTAGGTGAGCAGGAGCTGGGACTAGCAACGGGAGCTCACCCCACCGCGCAGTTTCGAACCGCCGATCTTCTGATCGGCAGCTCAGCGATTTAACCCGCAGCGCCACTGTGTCCCTTTTTGCAAGTATAAATGGTATTAATGTATTTAATTTAATTTCCTGCAGCCAGGAAATCAGAAGATGTTAATTCTTGGGAGGAGAGCAATGACCAATCTCAATAAAATAGTTAAGAGCAGAGACATCACACTGACAACAAAGGTCCGCATAGTTAAAGCAATGGTGCTCCCCTTAGTAACATATGGCTGCGAGAGCTGGACCATAAGGAAGGCTGAGCGAAGGAAGATCGATGCTTTGGAACTGTGGTGTTGGAGGAAAATTCTGAGAGTGCCTTGGGCTGCCAGAATATCAAACCAGTCCATCCTCCAGGAAATAAAGCCAGACTGCTCACTTGAGGGAATGGTATTAAAGGCAAAACTGAAATCCTTTGGCCACATAATGAGAAGACAGGACACCCTGGAGAAGATGCTGATGCTTGGGAGAGTGGAGGGCCAAAGGAAGAGGGGCCGACCAAGGGCAAGTGGATAGATGATATTCTAGAGGTGATGGACTCGTCCCTGGGGGAGCTGGGGGTGTTGACGACCGACAGGAAGCTCTGGCGTGGGCTGGTCCATGAAGTCACGAAGAGTCGGAAGCGACTGAATGAATAAACAACAAAAAATGTATTTAATGGTATATTAAGGTATAAATGTATTAAGGTAATTAAAATGTTAAGTTTGATCAAGGGGAAAACAGAAATTCACCCTACGCATTTCAGGAGAAGAAATACATAATCCTAATGGTAAGGCAGGAGAATGACTTTGGCAGGCTGGTCTGGAGTAAAAGAATTATTCCGATTTAGTTCCCATTGGAAACACTGAGATCTTAATGCATGACTAATTGATCTCTTTGATTATTATGCATCCAAACTTTTCAAGCTTACCTACCTATTGTTTAAAAGTAATTGTCCCCCAGTGGAATTTCTGGCAATGGTAATTGGCTTCCTCCCAGATCATCAATACTTTAAAGTAGCACTCCCTGGAATTTGATGGATGGCTCAACAGTGCTCCTCTCACTATCACTGGGGTATGAAGACAGAGCATTCATGGAAGATATTTAAAAGATGGGGAGGAAAAAGTGCTCCTCCTGGGTGAACCAGGATGCATCATTCTGCCTGATTCTTCATTTCCTATTGAGAGTGCTGATCTTTCAGGAGTCCGTAATATGCTTGGAATGAACTCAAAGGACTTCTGGATGTGAAAAGGAAAGAAACCTCACCATAAGTAAGAAGAAATCAAGGTGACTCAGAATATGCTACAAACTTACAACATATAAGCTTACAACGAGCTTCTATCTCACAATAGTTGACTATGTTTTTGGAATTGCAACATTTTTTTTTTATTGCCTTGCAATTAATTATCCGAGTCATCATTCTGGAATGCAATCTTAAGATCCCTCTTTGCGTACTCAGTCTGGTGAAGATATCTTTGGCACAACCCAAGTAACATTGCAGCCTCTGGGAAGAAAGGTAATCTGCTGTCCATAAATTTCCCAAGATCAACTGAATGGCAAGTTATAAAGCTAAAAATCAGAAAGCAAATCATTTAAATATCCAGCAATAACTTCCATCGGCGCTTCCTGCAATAGCATTAGCAATCAACGGCAGTCTGAGCAACGATATCATTTTGCCACCTGCAATCCATTTTACACAAGCTACCATAGTTCAGGGGGAATTCAGTGACTTCTTCCCCAAAATGCGCACAATGTTGGAATTGGTCACTGAAGAGGCAAAATATGCCCCCCACCCACCCAAAAAAACACTGAGTGAATGCAACAGTCTTTTTAGTGTTGTGTTATCATTGATGATTGAGGGTTTATTGTTATGATTTATCATTGTTATAACTGATGATTGATTATTCATATCTCCTGCAGACAATATATAGTTGAAAAAGGCAACATTATGCTAAGGCAAGTGATACAGAGATCAAGATGTCTGTGGTTTCCTACCCAGCCATTTGGATCGAGAGAATTCTTGAATTTGGACTATGTACGTATATGCACATGAGATGGAAACTTAACTCATGTTTTCCTATCAGACAGTTTCCAATTAACATATAGGCAGAATCAGCTTTCTTCTACCCATGTAAAAGGACCTGCATCAACCCCAAATCCATGCTTCTATTTTCTATCAGGTTGATGAACGAAGGAGAACATTCCAGACACTTTGCTTGTTGGCCTTTGCTACTTCTCAAGTGGATATCTTACAAACATTTTGAAATTGGTCTCTCTCTGGATTTTAGTATGACACCAGGTGACCTGGGGCCACCTACTCTTGCAGCCCAGCTTACCATTCAGGGGATATAAGGGTAAATAAATTTAAATTAGGGTTTAAATTAGGGTAAATTCCCATTTTCATAACTGTTGTTCCTCACCCAGAGTATAATCAGATTGGGTAAGCTTATACATAGTTGTGAATAAATGGGTATTACTCATTTGGATTTTAGAGACAATGGATGGGATAAAAGGAAGTTAATAAACTGGCTAAGGAGAAGAAACTTCTTACAGTTCATTCATGCTGCAGTTACAAAAGAATAATAACTGGATTTTCCCAGCTAACTTTAAACATAGGTAAATAAATACTAAGGGAAATATTGAGAAAATATGCTAGTAACATGATTTCTCTGTTTCAGGTCCTTTTTTTCTAAATCACACAAATGACTGGGTCATAAACAGTGTTTCATCACCACAATTCCAGGGTTGGCCCATAGTGATCCACTCTCATTTGTAAACCACTCCATCATGAGCTGGAAAGCCTGCCTCAGCCTCTCCTTGGGTACCATCATTGGTGGTTGCATGAACTCCGCATTTCTGACATCTCTCACCTTTCATTTGCCTTATGGAGAGAGCAATTATATTGACTATGTCTTCTGTGACATTCCATCCATCCTGAAGCTGGCTTGTGTTGACATAACATTTGTAGGCTAGATTTTAGAGGCTAGAAAAGGAGCCATCATTTTCTTTGCCAGATATTACTTTGTTCAGGAACATCATTAAGTCTGAAAAGGAGTCTCAGATTTTGAGAGGGTTTTTCTCATTTATTCCTAAGGTGAACTGAAAAAATGTTGAAATTACGTTAAAGTTACAAATAACAGGATAAGGTTGTAACTTTGACAGAAGAGAGCTAATAATATATTCAGCAAGGCTGCTGAGGACTGACTTAATAACGTTCCACCCAAGATACACAGAAGCTTTCTTTTCTTAAGGAAATCATCTTACAGCTCAGTTGCTGTATTTTTTTTACCAGCTATGAAATAACTGAAAAAGAAATACCTTTCTCTCTGCCATGCTGAAAAGCAATGGTGTTATACAGATTTATGTGTTTGAAGGAAGAGTGGACTGCAATGCATGGCCACTGCTTCTTAGCAAATAATTGCAAGCACTGGAAACTTCAAGTAAGCTGTCAATGACCTCTACCCAGTAGGAAAAAATTCCAAATATACATTCCCCCTTAAAATATCTCATTGCTCAACAGGTTGGGTGATTAAAACAAAAAAGTGCTATATGGAGTGCCCAAATCAAACAGCCCCAAATGAGTTTATCCTCTCTGGGTTTCCATATCCACAAGGGTTCAAGCTGCCCTTGCTTCTCTTCTTCTCAGTCATGTTTGCACTCACCCTTTCTGGAAATTCTCTGATCATCTTGGTGGTAATCTCTAACCTTCAACTGCACAAGCCCATGTACTGGTTCCTGTGTTATCTCTCCATCCTGGACATGGCCTTCTCAGCTGTGGTTGTACCCAAAGTTATTGCTGGATTCAACTTCCAGGGAAATGTCATTTCCTTTGCAGGATGCGTAACGCAGGTATTCTTTCTGAACTCTGTTGGATGTGCAGAATGTTTTCTTTACACCGTGATGGCTTATGACCGCTTCTTGGCCATTTGTAAACCACTCCACTATGGCAACATCATGAGCTGGAAAGCCTGCCTCAGCCTCTCCTTGGGTACCATCATTGGTGGTTGCATGAACTCCGCATTTCTGACAACTCTCACTTTTCATTTGCCTTATGGAGAGAATAACTATATTGACTATGTCTTCTGTGACGTTCCATCTATCCTGAAGCTGACTTGTGTTGACATAAGATTTAGTGAATTGATGAGCGCCATTGAGGTGAGCTTTATAACGATGACCTGCTTTCTCCTTATCCTAGCATCTTATGCTTATATCATCTCAGCCATTTTGAAGATTAGTAGCAGTGAGGGACGGCACAGAGCCTTCTCAACTTGCAGTGCCCATCTTACTGTGGTAGTAATATACTATCTGCCTCTGTTTTATCGTTATATGCGGCCAGCATCTCAGGACCCCATGGATAGTGTGGTGAGCATGTTCTACACCACAATCACCCCTTTGTTGAACCCCGTGATATACACACTTAGGAACAAGGAGATGAAAACTGCACTGGGGAAACTCTGGGGTGCAAATCCAGAGTAGACAGCAGGAATGTCATGTTCATCGTTCCAATGGTTTGAATACATCGTAACGTTTCACATGTCACTCTCCTGTTCTGGGTCTGTCATTTCCGGGGAGGGGAATTTCAGCCGTGCCAGGCTGTAATCTCCTTGCTGTTCTGCAGGAATGTATGTTTGGGTTATGACATGTCTTCAAGGTTACTTTCCCAGGCCGATGTGTGACGGTTGCCAACACCGGGGAGGGGGTGGTTGCTATGGTGGGGTGAGGGGCGGGATTGGGTTTGAAGCGAGGGTATTTAGTTTGTATTTGGCGCGCTTTTGCTCATTCTCAGCTTTCTCTGTATTTGCATACTATTCCTTTAATAAATCAGTTATCTTTAAACCTGAGCTTGTGAGACTGAGTATTTGGGATTAGGCAACCATTACATAAAGCTGAGAATCATAATGAAATTTTCCGCTAGCCCCCATCCAAGCCTTTGGTGAAGGGGAGAGCTAGCGATGACTTTAACAATGGATGGAGGAATCGGGGCCCAACAGCTCTCCAGCGGGGACGGCATGGCGGAAGCTCGGTCGGGGCTAGCTCATGCCACCTGGAGACCCCAATACCCCACGTTTCCGGAGGTGGAATTCGCTGATCAGCGGGTCAGGCCGCAACGGGCAGAGTCGCGGGGGAGCGACCTCAGCGCGGTGGCCGGTAGCGATGTTCCGGAGTTGGGGATGGGTTTGGAGGTGGAGAGCGGCGCCCCGGTGTGGTCCCCGGAGTGGCTGGCATCCTTGATGGCCCGGGCTGGGACGCGGCGTGGCTGCATGGTTCCGGTGAAGGAGGGCGGCACGTTGGCATTTTCGTTGGAGTGGTGGGTGTTCCTGCTGACCGAAGCCAAGCTGCGGTGCGAGCGCTCGGAGGTGCAGCGGGACCGGATGAGGAACTTCCTGTGGCTGGAGATGGCGCTGCTCCACGAGATGCAAGCACGGCGGGAGAGACCCATCGTTCCTGCCTGTGTCAGCGCCAAGAAGGGTGCGGCCTCGAGGGGCCTGGGCTGTGTGGAGAGCGGCGGCAGCCGGGCGGGATGCAGCGGAGAGGCCAAGGTGAGACAGCCCGCCTTGGGGCCCGAGGAAGAAGGCGACGCATTCATCACACTGAGGGCGGAGGAGGTGGACCCACCAAGCGAGGCTGGCGATCAGCGAGAAATCCTGGATTTCGGGCGAGATAGGGGTGGGTTTCAGGGCTTTGTTTGCTGGAAGCATGTCCCTCCAGACTGAGTGGAGGGGTGGGGCTCTGTGGTTTGCTTTAGCATTATCATGCTGTTTAGCCTTTTGCATTTATATGCTGTTTAACCACTGTAACCTGTTCCTTGCGTTTTGTCATGATCGCAATGTTCAATGCTAATATCTGCATCGCTAATATTTTCATGCCAATGCTTAGATCTTGTGTAGGGATGAATGGGAGCGTTTCACATGTGGATTCTTTGATGCGCGTCTTCCTATGTATAGGTGCTGATGCGTGTCCCACACTGTAAAATCACTTCGCCCGTCTTTATTCTGCCTAGCCGCATGAACTTGCTGCTTAGTTTAGTTTCTTTAAGGGGGGCGATATGTCATGTTCATCGTTCCAATGGTTTGAATACATCGTAACGTTTCACATGTCACTCTCCTGTTCTGGGTCTGTCATTTGCGGGGAGGGGAATTTCAGCCGTGCCAGGCTGTAATCTCCTTGCTGTTCTGCAGGAATGTATGTTTGGGTTATGACATGTCTTCAAGGTTACTTTCCCAGGCCGATGTGTGACGGTTGCCAACACCTGAGAGGGGGTGGTTGCTATGGTGGGGTGAGGGGCAGGATTGGGTTTGAAGCGAGGGTATTTAGTTTGTATTTGGCGCGCTTTTGCTCATTCTCAGCTTTCTCTGTATTTGCATACTATTCCTTTAATAAATCAGTTATCTTTAAGCCCGAGCTTGTGAGACTGAGTATTTGGGATTAGGCAACCATTACAAGGAAGTATGCCCAAGATATGTTTACAGTTTTAAAAAGACACTTGGTGAATCATCAAATTTACATCATCATTTCCACATGGAAATCTTGTCTATTTTAAGGCTCTCCACCATGTCTCTTTAGGAGATGTGATACCTCAACCTCTTCCCGGACTGCTGGCTGGGATTCCACTGCCTCTTACAAGACCCGTTTCTGAAGAGATCTCAACAGAACAA
The DNA here is from genome assembly GCF_035149785.1 of Candoia aspera. Taxonomy (NCBI): domain Eukaryota; kingdom Metazoa; phylum Chordata; class Lepidosauria; order Squamata; family Candoiidae; genus Candoia; species Candoia aspera. Next base: position 110,792,929 of record NC_086156.1, on the reverse strand, counting down.
TTATTTAGCAACTAATTTTTATTAAAGAGCTATGGGAGAGTTTATACATAAGTGTACCTTTTAGAAATGTACTTAATAACTCTTCTGAATGTGTCGGTGTGTGTTTCTCCCATGCTGTATGAATGTTTCTCATATTGCAACTTGGATGAACATTGTTCTTTTGTGACTTTATTCACTAAACTTGAGAAATAGCACCTTCTATAATTAGATTTGCAGATATTGTCCATGATCCTTTTTCTCTAAGTACAGCAGAGACAAAAATTGTGCAACCTTTTCCTCTGACTATATTTATTTATTATTCAAATTTTGCTACCGCCCATCTCCCCCAAAAGAGGGACACTGGGTGGTGTACAATACAATTAAACCTATAATAATAAAGAATTAAAATCCTATAAAATTTACAAATATAAAATACAATATAAATCAGTGTAAAATCCAAGAGGCTAGAAAATTCTAATCAGGTGGGAGGGGCTCTAAGGCGTGAGCCAACCCCATGAATGGCTGCCCAGCTTCCCGCCCCATGCGAGACAGCAGAACTAGGTTTTAAGGCCCTCCTGAAGGTTGGAAGTGAACGGACCTGCCTCACCTCTGGGGGCAAGGTGTTCCAAAGGACGGGGGCTACTGCAGAGAAGGCCCACTCCAGGACCCCGCCAGATGAAGTTCCCTTACAGACGGGGTCCGTAACATGCCCTCTCTGCGTGATTGGGTGGGGCGGGTCGATGTTGGGGGGATGGGACAGTCCCTCAGGTAGCCTGGCCCCATGCCATGTAGGGCTTTAAAGGTGATAACCAACACCTTGAATTGGAGCCGGAAGCAAACTGGCACCCAATATTCTCACAGTGATGCTGACACTTTCCTGAGGAGCAAAGACATGGTAAAACATTGCTGCTTTTTATTGTGTTCTTGTCCAGGATTGTAGAGAAATGTGTGCAGCTGTCTCCTGGGGTGAGTTGCAGAATTTCAGCAGGAAGCTTCCCTAGGCAGGAAGGAAGACAAGATTCCTTTTTCCAGATGAACTTTACTGGAGCAATAAGATCTTCCCAAGTTCCTCTTGTCTCCTACATTCTGAGTTGCCTCTTAGTAGACTTCACTTAGCTCCTTCTGTCTAACTCAGGCTTTACTTCTCAACTGCATCACATATTTCTTGCATCCCGTCTACGGGATCATCTTCATCTGATGTTCCTGGCCAAGCCTGGACATAAAAATTGTACTCTCTTATTATGAGAGTTGGTTTCTATGGACGTTGATACGTATTTCAGGGGTTTGGAAAAGTTGACATTCAGTGTAGCTACATGTTCCTTAATAAATACATAAAAGTCTCTGTCAGAGATATGTAAAAATAAATCACGAAAGAGACAAGAAAGAGCATGGATTTAAGGTAAGGACAACATTACGATTGATCAAGGGGAAGCAGAAATTCAATCTCTGCATTTTGGAGGAGCAAACAATAATCCACATGGGAAGGCAGAAAATGACTTTGGCAGTCAGGTTGGGGTAAAAGAATTGTTCTGAATTAGTTCCCATGGATACAATGGGATCTTAACTCATGGCTAATTGATCTCTTTGATTATTATGTGTGTGAACGTTCAAACCTACCAATAGTTTGAAAGTAATTGTTCCCCAGTGGACTTTCTGGCAATGGTAATTGCCTTTTTCCTAAATCAGCAATATTTTAAAATAACTTTCACTAACTCTCCGGAATAAGGACAGAGTGTTCACTGAAGATGCAATATTTTAAAAAGATGTGGAGAAGGAAGAGTCTAAATGCTCCTATCGAGAGACACGAAGGTGTATGACTCTGCCTAATTCTTCATTTCACTTTGAGAGCTCATCTCAAGCAGGAGTCCACCAGCTCCCCAGAACAGAACTCCAGGGAGCTCTAGATGTGAAAGGGAGAGAAGAGCTAATCCTGATTAAGAAGGAATCAACCCGACTTGGAATATCATACAAACGTACAACATACAAGCTTACAACAAGCCAATATTTCACAACAGCTGACTACTTTTGGGAACTGCAGCACCTTCTTTCAGTATGCGTGCAACTAACCCTCCCAGCATCTGGTTGAAGATGTCTTTGGTACAACTCAAATAACATCACAGCCTCTGGAAAGAAAGATCATCTGCTGTCCATAAATTGCCCAAGAAAAACTGAACGGCAAGTTATAAAGGTAAAAATGAGAAAGCAAATCATTTAAATATCCAGCAATAACTTCCATCGGCGCTTCCTGCAATAGCATTAGCAATCAACGGCAGTCTGAGCAACAATATCATTTTGCCAACTGCAATCCATTTTACACAAGCTACCATAGTTCAGGGGGAATTCAGTGACTTCTTCCCCAAAATGTGCACAGCATTGGAATTGGTCACTAAAGAGGCAAAATATGCCCCCTACCCACCCAAAAAAACACTGAGTGAATGCAACAGTCTTTTTAGTGTTGTGTTATCATTGATGATTGATGATTTATTGTCATGATTTATCATTGTTATGGCTGAATATTGTTTATTCATTCCTCCTGCAGACTGTATCTAGCTGAAAAAGGCAACATTGTGCTAAAGCAAATGACATAGATGTCAGGATCTCTGTAGTTTCCCACCTAGTGATTTAGGGGGAGACGCTTCTTCAAACTGCATATATCCAGGAATGTTACTGAGCACTTGCTAAACAACAGTTCCACCTCAAGCAACTTGCCCAGTAGCTTCCTTTGTTAGAAGAATTGATTGACTGCCCACAATTTTATAGCTAGGTAGACGATAGATATGAAATGAACAAAAACTGGTAGCTCTTTCTCCCCCATATTGAATTTTTTTTTTATTGATTTACCCCAGAAATTTTCTTTTTTTATTTATTTTATATAGCTGCCCCCTTGATATATGACAGAATGAGGAGGATGTGATGTTGATTCCAATGCCTGAAAGAAAAGTGCACAGCAATGCATCAAATGTCTTTCTTAGTAAGTAAAATCAAGTCCTGGAAAATGCCCAGAAGCTGTCATTGACTTCTACCCAGGAGGATCTAACTCCAAGCAAAGTGCCCCTTAGAATCGCTCATCACTCAAGGACTTGGGTACATATAAGAATAACTGATACATGGAGTGTCCAAATCAAACAGCCCCAAATGAGTTTGTCCTCTCTGAGTTTCCATATCCACAAGGGTTCAAGCTGCCCGTTCTTCTCTTCTTCTCAATCATGTTTGCACTCACCCTTTCTGGAAATTCTCTGATCATCTTGGTGGTAATCTCTAACCTTCAACTGCACAAGCCCATGTACTGGTTCCTGTGTTATCTCTCCATCCTGGACATGGCCTTCTCGGCTGTGGTTGTACCCAAAGTTATTGCTGGATTCACTCCTGGTGGAAAAGTCATCTCTTTTGCAGGTTGTGTGACTCAGCTGTTCTCCTTTCATTTCATTGGATGTGCAGAATGTTTTCTTTACACCGTGATGGCCTATGACCGCTTCTTAGCCATCTGCAAACCACTCCACTATGGCAACATCATGAGCTGGAAAGCCTGCCTCAGCCTCTCCTTGGGTACCATCATTGGTGGTTGCATGAACTCCGCATTTCTGACATCTCTCACCTTTCATTTGCCTTATGGAGAGAACAACTATATTGACTATGTCTTCTGTGACATTCCATCCATGCTGAAGCTGGCTTGTGTCAACATAAGATTTAGCGAACTGAGGATCGTCATTGACATGGGCTTTATAACGATGACCTGCTTTCTCCTTATCCTAGCATCTTATGCTTATATCATCTCAGCCATTTTGAAGATTAGTAGCAGCGAGGGACGGCACAGAGCCTTCTCAACTTGTAGTGCCCATCTTACTGTGGTGTTCATATATTACCTGCCTGTGTTTTATCATTATATGCGGCCAGCTTCTCAGGACACTATGGATAGTGTAGTGAGCATGTTCTACACCGCGATCACACCTTTGTTGAACCCCGTGATATACACTCTTAGGAACAAGGAGATGAAATCTGCACTGGTGAAACTATGGAGTGGGAATCCAGAGTAGGTAGCAAAAAGTATACCTAAGACATTGTTATATTTTTAAAAAGAGACATGGTGAATCGTCAGATTTGTGTCATCATTTCTATGTGGAAATCTGACCTATTCTAATGCTCTTCTGAAGTTTTCTATTGACCACTGTTAAAGAATTGATTGAGGTAAACAAGTTTCACAGTAAGCCAAAAAGAGCTGATTAGAAATGTGGGGATGAGCAGCTACTTTGAGATGGCCCAGTTTTGGGGGTGTAATCCTTTCTTTTTTTAATTCAGGGTGAGGGGTATCACTTTCTTAGAGATGTAAAGAAGTGGAATCCAAGATTGGACCAATGGTCCTCCTAGCTGCCTGTGGTTTCAAGAGAAAAATTGAAAGATGCTCAAGAAAGTTGAGATGTAAGCAATGCTGAAGGAAACCTGAGATTTGCAGAGCACACATTCCCATCAAGTGCTGCCTAGTCCCACCTCCTAGAGAAATCCTGATCCAACCACAGCTTGATTACAGATGTTTTCCATGTCCTTGTTCAGCCAGCCTCAATTAGCTCTGCTCTCTTGGACCCAGAAGAGGAGGAATTCCAGGAAACCATCCTCTCTGCCATGTCTCTTTAGGAGATGTGATTTTTCATCTTCTTCCTAGACTGCTGGCTGGGATTCCACTGCCTCCTACAAGTCCTGTTTCTGAAGAGATCTCAAGAGAGGTATATAGGGAAAAAAATCCAAGGCAAACAGAAGTATTATTGAGCAACCAATTGTCATGTTCCCGTTCCGATGTTTATGGTTCCTCGTAATGTTTCACATGTCATATCTGCAGTTGCGTGCCTGCCTGGCCACGCTGGTAAATTGCCTTTGTGCTGACTTGTGATCTTCTGGAATGTATGTTTGGGTTATCTCTGTTGTTCAAGGTTACTTTCTCAGGCCGGTTCTAACGGTTGCTAGCATCTGGGGTGGGTGGTTGCTATGCTAGCCTGAGGGGAGGGTTCGCAACGGGAGCAAGGCTTTTTAAGTTGTGTTTGGCGCGCTTTTGCTCATTCTCAGCTTTCTTCGTACTTTGCATACTATTCATTCAATAAATTAGTTTTCTCTAGTAATTACTGATGAGACTCCTTTTATTGGAATAGGCAATCATTACATAAAGCTGAGAATCTTTAATATCAGTCTGCTAGCATCCATCCAGTTTCCTGTGAGGAGTTTAATTAGCGATGACTGAAACTGCCCCAACCTCAACCACCGGCTCGGGGGAAAGTCAGCTCTCCAGAGGTGGGGAACAAGAGCCCATGGGACCGCGGAGAGAGGGGACTCTCACGCCAGGGTCGGATGACCTCTCCGAGGCAACGGATTCCAGTTGCGATACGGAGAAGGCAGTGAAGTCAGTGGTAGTCAAGAAGACGGAGGGACCCTTGTATGGGTCCCCACCAGCCCCAGCCAAGCCGGTGTATTCCTCGCTGTTTCCGACCGTGCAGATCACCAAAAGGACAAGAGCAGTGACACCAACGGAGATGGAGATGGAGAAATCCCAGCAGCTGGAGGCGAGGATGAAATCCATAGAGGATTTGTTGGCAAAGTTAACCTTTACCAGGGACACTCAGAAAAAGGAAAAGATGGGAGGTGAAGAAGGTAGTGACTCTCCTGACACCTCCGCGTCCCCAACCCCCCCTCCCCCCGTAGACAAACAGGGAAAGCAACGGAAATATTGGGGGGGGAGGGCCCCCGCCGAGCAGGCCTCCAAAGAAAGCCTCCTTACCTTCCCCAAGTAGGGAGCAGAAGGAGAGAGGACGGAGCCGGGAGGGGGGGAGACGTGTGAAACTTCGACTGGCAGAGGCTCAAGAAATAGCGCCAGAGGTGCAGGAGGAAGAGCCACCACAGCCACGAAAGGCTAAGCACAAAAAGAGACACGATAGCCCAACCCGGGTCCGATATCGAGACTTTAATGTGAAGTTTAATGGGGATCCCACAAAGCTGTCATTTTTTTTGACGAATGCACACAGCTATATGGAAGAGTTTGGGAGCGTGTTTCGTTCTGAGCGGGCTAAGATTAATGCTGTCGCGACCCAATTAGAGGAGAGGGCAGCAGACTGGTTCGTGAGACTGGTTGACATGGATGCTTTGGAGTTGGATTGCTTTGATGATTTCAGTGTAGCTTAATAAAAACTTGAAATATTTTTGCTGATGAAGTTGCATGTGCCTCCTCTGTTTTTTAAACCCTAATTTTCTCTACTGAATTTCGAATACTTGGGAAACAAGCTCTTCTTTGTATCTTTCAATATGTATTTACTGAGGTTGTAGCCCCCTCTCCCCACTTCCAGATGACTCTAGGCTAAACTGAAGCAACAACACAAGATTCAACAATATTGTTTTTCCAATCGAAGCAAATATTTGTAGCTCGGGGTTGAACTGTGGAGTCCTTGGTGCTCTCTGAGCCTTGTTGTTTCCTTGCAGATGTTTCATTATCCTTTTTGTAGTGGAGAAAAATGTGTTAGAGAATAAAAAGCAAATTTTTATTATTGTTATTGATGGAAACTGTTGTCCAATATCAATTCCTTATTTTACAAATATAAATGAGTTCATTCAATTACTGTGCCAATGGGTATATCATTGGAAGACCTGAAGAACCAGGCCGGGGAGAGTTTGTTCTGGAAAAATCCTATCTATATGATCACTGAGTCTCAACATTGACTTGATGGTACATATTCAATATTATCATGTGGCAATGGATAGGAGCACCCACTAGAAAAGTCAAGATGGTGATATCCTTGGTCTTCTATCATGTGGTTGCACCTACCATCTTGACTTTTTGGACCAACTCTTTGAATACCCTGGCAATGGATATGCATGATGGAGATTTACAGGACAACATAAAGTCAGAGGCCGTGCTCCAGGAAAGAAGAACCCAATGAAACTAGTACAGGTGACCTGATACGTACTATTGGTGGCAGGTGAAGAATGAGGCACAAGATTTAAAATGTCTCTCCAGCTTCCATTCTTCTTCTGCATGGATCCCATCCTTCTTTTCTTCATGCAAATTTCATGAGCACAGAGTTCTTGTAAGCAAAGTGGAGATTTTTTTTTCCCTTCCTTGAGCTGATCATCCGTTGCTTGAGATTGTTCACCATGCTCCCCTTTCTGGTGTCTTTGCAGGTGCAACATGAGATTAGCTTGGCATGTCATCAGTTTTTCATGAATGAACCACGTGATGAAGTAAGCATATTGGGAGAATGAAAGAGTTCATTTTGCTCGCCAAGGTGTGTGGCTGCTGGCCTTGTTGCAAAGGAGGGGAGCTTATCACTACAGCTCTTGTGGTAGTAGTTTATTAACGGATTAGTCCTTATCAATGACATAAAATTGAATTAAATACAATACAATGCATTGCCTAATTCCAAAGAGAGAGAGAGAGAGAGAGAATACAGTAAAACAATACATATGTGATAACACAAGGAGTCAGTAATCAGATGTGTTTTATTTATTTATTTATTTTGGAATTAGACAATGTAGGGTGTTTTATTTGATTCAATTTTATTTTATTGATAAGGTCACAGGACTAATCAATTAATAAACTACTACTACTACAAAACAACAACTCTTGTGTGATGTATCCTTGTTTAGTCAAGGGATCCTGAACTCCTCACTCATTTTGTGTCTGGGGGCCAAAAGGTTCCTTTCTTCCCTTACATAAACCTGTGGCCCAATTATGCATACCTTTTAATTCCAAGTTATTCTCTTCATTTGGGTTGGGAGAAAGAAGGCAGCAAGACGTGGAGATCTTCACTGATTTTTTTTTAAATTATTATTATTAGAAAAAGAAGATGACAAACAGAAGAGTTTGCATGGATTGTCATCACTAATACACTCTTTCATTAATTGCATACATAAATTTTGCCATTATGCAATGTTTCTTGACATTGAAATCAGGGGAAAACATGGGAAACAATACATGTCTGGTGGTATAAAGATAAAACCTTACTAAATATTCCTTTAGCTCAGTTTCCTAGCAAGGAATGCTTGTTCAGATATAAAGAGAGTTGGAAGCTGATGAGATCTTTATATAAATTATGAAGAAGAGGGATCCTTACCACTTTTGTTAACATTTTTTACAACACTAAATGCATGCAATATCCATTTCCCTTGTTCCTTTGTTTCCACTGGAAACATAACCATCAAGAAACAACAGGGAGCCTTCCAAATCAAAATTAACATAGATTCACAGAATCAGATGAGAAATAATTTGTAGCCCAAGAACAAGTACTATATTACAAGGCCAAATCATATACGCTAGAGGTACATTTTTACTACTGCATACCCAGGAATTAACTGAATCCATTCCTTCCTAACAGCACACTTCATGTGTGGTTAGGAAGGAATGTGTCCAGAATACATGAAATAATAAGGTCTGTTTTATCAGTATGACCTGTGATGTTCCATGACTAGAGGAATAAAAGTCTCTGTCAGAGATGTGTAAAAATATATCAGAAAAGAGACAAGAAAGAGCATGGATTTTAAGGTAAGGACAACATTACGATTGATCAAGGGGAAGCAGAAATTCAATCTCTGCATTTTGGAGGAGGAAACAATAATCCACATGGGAAGACAGAAAATGACTTTGGCAGTCAGGTTGGGGTAAAAGAATTGTTCTGAATTAGTTCCCATGGATACAATGGGATTTTAACTCATGGCTAATTGATCACTTTGATTATTATGTGTGTGAACGTTCAAACCTACCAATAGTTTGAAAGTAATTGTTCCCCAGTGGACTTTCTGGCAATGGTAATTGCCTTTTTCCTAAATCAGCAATATTTTAAAATAACTTTCACTAACTCTCGGGAATAAGGACAGAGTGTTCACTGAAGATGCAATATTTTAAAAAGATGTGGAGAAGGAAGAGTCTAAATGCGCCTATCTAGAGACACGAAGGTGTATGACTCTGCCTAATTCTTCATTTCACTTTGAGAGCTCATCTCAAGCAGGAGTCCACCAGCTCCTCAGAACAGACCTCAAAGTACTTCTAGATGTGAAAGGGGAAAAATATCTCCGTTAAACTGAGAAGTAAGTACAATGGTTTGTAGGAGACCTGGCCTATGACAAACCTGTATCTCACAATAGCTGACTGCTTTTGGAGGGACTCCAAACCCTGTGGTGTTGTTGTTGCTTTCGCAATTAATTATGCCAGCTAAATCTTGGAAAGAAAACGTGGGATCTTCCTCTCCATGCTCAGTCTAGGACATTGTCTTGGAGCAACTCAAAGTCATTGCTGTCCATTAAGTGAAGGATCATCTGTTTTCCATGAAGTGTCCAGTGAACCTGCTGAACGGAAAGAGAATTAAATGTTATAAACCTACAAATTAACAAGCAAATAAGTCAAAACTCCGTCAATGGTTTCCACCTACCGTTCCAGGAACAGCATTAGAAATGTTGTCATTTCAACCCGTCCAAACAATTTCACTCCAGCAAGGGTAGCATTTTGGAAAAGAGAAATGGATTGAATCGCTCCTTCCCTAAGGTGTTTACAGTGTCGGAAGAGGTCTGTGAAGAGGCAAATGATGCCAGAAAATTATCTGTGCAATGCTGTTTTCCATGTGGTGTTATGATTTATGAGTCTTCTGGAATCTTGACACAGTTAGCAAAGGGTATATTAGGCTAAGGCAAATTATTTTTCACGTGGTCATTTGAGGGCAGGCATTTTTCAACTTGTATATGGACTATGTATGTGCATATGAGATGGAAACTTGGAATTGCATCAAGTCCTTCATATTTTCATATCAGATACTTTCCCATTAATATATAGGAAGAATTGTAGGATTTCCACCACCAGTGTAGAAGAACCTGCTTTATACGCAAATCCATACTTCTGCTTTGTTAGGTTGATGGAAACTTAACTCATATCTTTTTTCTGTCAGGCAGTTTCCAATTAACATATAGACAGAATCAGATTTCTTCCCCCCATGTAAAAGGACCTGCATCAACCCCAAATCCATGCTTCCGTTTTCTATCAGGTTGATGAGTGAAGGAGAACCCTTTGCCTGGTGGCCTCTGCTTCTTCTCAAGTCGATATCTTGCAAACTTTTTGAAATTGGTCTCTCTCTGGCCTTTCTTACCTCACCTGCTGACTTGGGGACACTGGCTGTCTTCCAGCCCAACCTGTAGGTCAGTGGTTTTTACTGGGAGAAACTCCCATTGTTCATTATCTGGAGTCCAGCAAGATCAGGAGAGTTATAAGCAGTCATAAACAACTAAGGGTATCCCATTTGGAGGTCAGGGAGGAAAGATGGGATACAGTCAGTCAACTGACCAGGCAAGGAAAAGAACTTCCTGCCAGATCATTCATGTTACAGTTATAAAGGAATTATAACCAAATTTCCCCAACCTTATTTAAATATGACAAAATAAATACAGAGGGAAATATTGAGAAAATATTCCTCTAACATTAGAATAGGTTTTCCTTTTCAGCTCTTATTATTTTTCCAAATCACACAGATCTCTGGGACATGAGGAGTATTCTACCTTCACAGGTCCAGGGTTGGCCCGTAGGGATCTACTCTCATGATCCATGCATTTGTAGGCTAGATTTTAGAGGCTAGAAAAAGAGCCATCATTTCCCTTGCCAGATACTACTTCTTTCAGGAACATGATGAACCTTGAAAAGTAGTCTCAGATTCTGAGAGGGTTTTTCTCATTTATTCTTAAAATGAACTGAAAAACATGTTGAAATTGTGTTAAAGTTACAAATAGCAGGATAAGGTTGTAACTTTGACAGAAGAGAGCTAATAATATATTCAGCAAGGCTACTGAAGACTGACTTAATAACAGTTCCACCCAAGATACACAGAAGCTTTCTTTTCTTAAGGAAATCATCTTTTGCTCAATTGCTGTATTTTTTAACGGATATGAAACAACTGAAAAAGAAATACCTTTCTCTCCCCCAAGCTGAAAAGCAATGATGTTATACAGATTTATGTGTTTGAAGGAAGAGTGGACTGCAATGCATGGCCACTGCTTCTTAGCAAATAACTGCAGGGACTGGAAGGTTCAGATAAGCTGTCAGTGACCTCTACCCAGCAGGAGAAAACTCCAGATAGACGTAAGTAAGTTCCCCCTTAAAATATCTCAATGTTCAATAGGTTGGCTGATTAAAACAAAAAAGTGCTATATGGAGTGCCCAAATCAAACAGCCCCAAATGCGTTTATCCTCTCTGGGTTTCCTTATCCACAAGAGCTCAAGCTGCCCTTGCTTTTCTTCTTCTCAATCATGTTTGCACTCACCCTTTCTGGAAACTCTCTGATCATCTTGGCAGTCATCTCTGACCTTCAACTGCACAAGCCCATGTACTGGTTCCTGTGTCATCTCTCCATCCTGGACATGGCCTTCTCAGCTGTGGTAGTTCCCAAAGTTATTGTGGGATTCAATTCCAAAGGAAAGATCATTTCTTTCCCAGGGTGTGTGACTCAGATATTTTTTTTGAACTTCTTAGGATGTGCAGAAAGCCTTCTCTACACCTTGATGGCCTATGACCGCTTCTTGGCCATCTGTAAACCACTCCACTATGGCAACATCATGAGCTGGAAAGTTTGCCTCATCCTCTCCTTGGGTACCATCATTGGGGGCTGCCTCAACTCCACATTTCAGACATCTCTCACCTTTCATTTGCCTTATGGACAGAGAAACTATATTGATTATGTCTTCTGTGACATTCCTGCCATTTTGAAGCTGGCTTGTGCTGACACAAAGCTCAATGAGTTGATGATCTTCATTGACATTGGCCTTGTAGCAATGACTTGCTTTCTCCTTATCCTAGCATCTTATGCTTACATCATCACAGCTATTTTGAGGATTAACAGCAGTGAGGGGCGGCACCGAGCTTTCTCAACTTGCACTGCCCATGTTACTGTGGTAGTCATATATTACCTTCCTGTGGTGTATCATTATCTGAGGCCAGCTTCTCAGGGCTCCATGGATGGTGTGGTGAGCATGTTCTACACCACAATCACCCCTTTGTTGAACCCAGTGATATACACACTTAGGAACAAAGAGATGAAGACTGCTCTGCTGAAATTGTGGGGTCAGAATCCAGAGTAGATAGCAGCAGGTGTGCACAATGTATTTTTCCTCAAGTTTATATGGCCAGATGTGAGCTCTAATTAACTTTACTATATGGATATGCAAAGGAGAATGGGGAAGGGAGATCAGAAATACAGTATCTGCTAACTTTTTTATAGCTCAGCTGGAATTGTTGGAGGGGACACATGTGAATGTAATTTTTAGAAGTCTATTTAGTTTTTCTCTTGGATATCTTTGGATGCATTTCTACTTTTTTGTATGGTTGTCTGAATCAGATTTATTCCAAAATGCATTAACCTTTGAATAAAATTTGCTCTTTTTAGTACAATTTTTGTTTAAAAGGAAACAGTAACACAGTGGATTGCTAATTTTGGAGATACAGGTCATTCTTTTTCAGTAAAAGCAGGGGACATTGCCCCTTGGGATGATGTCCTTGTCAGGTCCTGCTGAGGTCTCTGCTCATCTATCTTCCTATCCTTTTGGAGAGAAAAAGTGCTAAGATGACTTCCTGATCTTTGCTTAAGGAACAGAGTCCTTCTGAACCAACGGGATGGTCCACATCTTTATTTGCTCCTTGGTTCTGGCTTCTGGCTCAGCCAAGCTGAATGGATTCATCTTCAATCCTGTTTGGTCCTCACCTCTAAGTTGCACCATGTCCCCTGCATCCTATTTGCTGGATCATTTTGGTCTCTTATACCTGATATAGCCTTGGAAGTTAAATTACACTTCCTGATCTATGATAGTTTAGATGGAAGTACAGTTATATAATATTTTTTATAATATGGTGATTTTTCCCCTAATGAAAATACATTGGATATTTTTGCAACAACTCCTGCATATTCACCCTCTTTATCCTGTCAAAAGGTATTTGTATTTGTAATATTTGAGGACATGAACATTCTTTTCACTAAGAAAATAAAAATCAAATTCCTATTATCATTGTCAGCTTTAACTTAGAAGCATCTGTTTCTAAGAAAATAAATAAAATAAAAGCTCTAACATTAATGAACTTGTAGGACTTGTTATTTGAAAAAAAGAGAATGGAAGTATCACATTCGTATTCTGGAAGGAATTTCCAGAATTCTGGAAGGATCAGAGAAACAAAAGCATTCAGAGGTTTTTGAAGAATCAAGATGCCAATATAGAAATAAAAGTCTCTGTCAGAGAAGGTAGAAAAAATAAGGACAGAAAAGGAATTTGAAGGCTTTTTAGAGAAAGAAAACTTTACACTGGTTTCCACAGCAGAGAGAAACCAGCAGAAATCTATTTATTAGAAAAAATAATTGCATAAAACAGTGGAGCTCAGTATTTCAGTTCTGTTTTTATGTTGCTAACTGTTATGCAAGGAGCCTTGATTATTTTTATTTAATGGCTTTTACACAGAGTTTTTGGTACAGGTAGTTCTCACTTAACAGCCATTTGTTTGGTGACGGTTCAGACTTATGACTGTGCTGAAAAATCTGACTTACAACCGGTTCTCACCCTTACGACCATTGCAGTGTCCCTGCAGTCACGTGATCGTGATTTGGGTGCTTGGCAACCAGTTCACATTTATGACCATCACAGCATCCTGTGATCACATATTCTCTGTTTTTTACTTTCCCGGCTAGCTTCTGGCAAGCAAAATCAATGGGGAACTGCATGATTTGTTTAATGACTACATGGTTCGCTTAATGCCCATGATGATTTGCTTAACAACCTCCCCAAAAAAGGTCGTAAAATGGGGTCAGATTTGCTTAATGACCACTTTGCTTAGCAACCAAACTTCCAGCCTCAATTGTCATTGTTAAGCAAGGACTACCTGTATACAAATTGCAAGCCATGCGGGGTTACCTGGTTAAGATGGGTAGCTGTAAAAATTTGATAAATAAACAAACAAAAATAATACTCTTGCTAAATATATCAACAGATAGATAAATAACACGATAAGGCAGATGGATGGCTTTTGCAGCTAAGTGCCAGATATAACTGCTGTGTTTGGTTTGCTCCCATTGAGATCAAGGGGATGTTAGGTCATGTAATGGGGAGAAGGAATAACCATGTGGACCAGGAGGAAGACCCACAATCAGGACAAAGGTCACCTAATAGAAATCTAAGTCTGGGGCAGAAATGTAATTTAAGGAAGTGTCTCAGACAGGCCCCTCCCTAGTTCTCATGAAGATAAAGTGAAGGAGTGACATTCAGACTTGCAAGAATCTATTGCTGTAACCTTATAATAAAAGTAGGATTAGCATTCATAACTTTGGTTTCCTGGTCTGGTGAACCTTGGAGGGTTGACAGATAGGTGCCATCAAGTCAGGGTGGACTCCTGGTAGTTGTAGAAACCAAAGCTCACCATCTTTAGTGGAGTAATAACTTGCAGTTCTTCTCAGCACAGGGCTGTCTTTTCTTTAAACTCATCCATCCACTTTATCCAGACCATTATCTTCCCCTCTTCTAGTTCTCTTAGCTTCGCCAAGCATGTTCCTGCCTTCTAGTCCTTCATCCACTCACATCCCAAGCCTAAAGTATGCAAGTCATTGCTTGCAAGTCATCAATTCAAGGAAGCAGTCTTTATTTGGTCCAATCCTTCCCAGTGTCTAACTTCCAAAAGCTAAAATTACCACTGGGCAAGCCTCTGTTTTCACTATTCTGATTGTCGTTGTCTTAAAAATATCCTTATTGTTCATGATCATGTCTAAGCTGGTCATTGCTATTCTCTTTAACATTAATCTATTTCTCCAGCAGATGTCCCAAGCTCAGGAATTCAAAATAATCTACTTTCTTCATTCCTTTACCATCCACTTTACATTCAGAGGTATTGACTTAGTCTTCTTGATATTAAATATTAATCCAGATGATTCGCTTTCCATGTTTTACTTCCATAATTAGCTCCTCTTACTTTTAGCTACCAGTTTGGGTCATCTGTGCATCAGATTGTTGGTGATCTGGCCTCCACATGTTGATTCCAACATCATCTCTCCCAATCCTACTATTCCTACAAGACATGGATTTAACTTAAACAGATGTGGGGACATTTGTGCATCCTTGCTTCTATCCTTATTCAAAACTACCAGGTTTCTGCAAATTCTTATAATTCTTATAACAAGTGGCCTCTGGTTCATTGTAGGAGTTCCTCAGAAGTATAATCAGGTACTTTCCCTCATTTGTTAGCTTTAATATATTCCAAATTCTGCCATGATCTACATGATCAAAGACTGCTGTAGTCAATAAAATAAAGATGGACCTTGTGCTTGTATTCTCTTGCCATCTCCATCATCCATGTGTGAGGAATGAATGGAATGGCTTAGTAATTTGTACTTCTTCTCTTGCAGCTCCTTTTTTTTCAGTATAAATATATACCCCAATCTTTTCCAATCTCTAGGCGACCTAGTCTTGTTTTACGTTGGTTGAAATATGGCTGTTAGTACTTAACTGCCTTATCTCCTGCAGCTTTAAACAGCTCCATGGCTACTGCATCTGTGTTTGGTGAATTACTGTTTGACAGCTCATTTTTGACCCACTGTGGGCTAGTATACAAGATAGACAGATAGACAAATAGATAGAGCCCCATGATTGATTAATTAATTTTTATCCCGCCCTTATTATTTTTATAAATAACTCAAGGCAGCAAACATACCTAATGCTCCTTCCTCCTCCTATTTTCCTCACAACAACCCTGTGAGGTGAGCTGGGCTGAGAGAGGGACTGGCCCAAGGTCACCCAGCTGGCTTTCACACCTAAGGTGGGACTAGAACTCACAGTCTCCTGGTTTCTAGCCCAGCACCTTAACCACTAGACCAAACTGGCTTCAAATTTAGATGATACCTAAATTTCCCATGGAGAACATATTCTCTCTCTGCAAATTATTCAGTCATCCTATAATCCAGTTTGTAAAATGTTTCTGTATAGTCTTTACATTTCCCTCTAATCTCATAAGCTTCTATCAGTTCCGTTCAGTGATTACTCTTGGCTATTCCAACCATGTCTGTAAATTTGCCTGTGAACTCCTTTTTTCTTTTCTTTTCTTTTCTTTTTTCTTTTCTTTTCCTTTCCTTTCTGTTGTTTCTTTAGGACTGGGGTATCTTTTGTTCTTGTTTCTGGCCTAATCCTGATTATTCTGAGACCAAACTTTGGGCCCAACCATAGTTTTCTAACTGTTCCTCAGTGGTCTTCTGGTCACATTAATTACCTTTCCTCTAAATAAACCTTTAAGATAACACTCAGAGGAATCTGATGGAGGGAACAACAGTGCACATTCTGGGAAATGAGGGCTGAGGAGCTGTGGGAGTTGCTGAAGATGCATCACTATAAAGGGATGGGGGGAAAGAACTGAACTGCAGAACTGAAAAAGTGATGCTATGTGGACCCATTCTTCTGTCTCAAGTTCTCAAGGTAAAGCAATGTTCTTTCATTCTTTATTTTATAATAAAGATGATACCATGCTAAAGACAATACTGTCCTCTTAATGAAGCATCTAAATATGCTAGCTGGGGAAAAAAGCAATATGCAAAGCAAGTGAGAAGAAGCTAAGAGGCTTGGGAAGATCTTGGTGTGTTCTGGCTCTCAACCAGCTTATACCACACAATAACTAATACTCCCTTTTTTTATGCTAAAGAACCTTCTTCCATGACAAATTAAAACAAGTCTCACTCTGAAAAGAAACCCTGAGATTGAAATCTCCTCTGCATACTCAAGTCTGGGTGAAGTCAATTCAGTCTGGGGTCAACTCAGTGTTCATTACCATCACAGAAAAGGCAGATCTGCTATCAGTGAAATCTCGCAAGAATCTTCTACAAACACAAGGCTGAAATGGCATGCAAAGTGAATAAGCACATTTCTGCCAGTGACTTCTTGTTCAAGTGACCCATCAATGTCTTCCAACTTTCATCCAAGCAACAAAATGAGAAGCTTTATAACAAGCCAGTAGGATTTTTGGTACTGCATGTGCTCAGTTGAGTTTTCTTCAGTAGATCAACCCAGCTTTCTCTCTGGGAGGAAATCTAATGTTTGGGATCTTCTCTGCATACTGGGTCTGGGTGAAATACATTTGGGACAACTTAAATTACTTTGCTGTCATGAGTACAAATCTGGACAGAAACAAACTGAAGCAACAGACAGTTAGTAAGTAGTGAGTAAGCTTTGGCTAACGATGTCCCATAAAGCAATTACTTCCAAAATCCTTTCATGTTTGTTTCACAATTCTTCCAAGGAATAGCACTAAAAAAAATGAAGCATGCTGTCATTTCTCCTGTGCAAGAGGTATTGGTGGGCATGGCCTAGACACATGGGAAACTGGATTGTGTAATTTCTTCTTCAGTGCATTTATGGTTTTAGCAGGGCCAAATTGTGCTAGAAACCTTGTTCGGTAAACCTCCGATATAACAGTTTAATAGGAGGAAAGGGCTGTCAATTAGAGCCACATGTCTGTTAAATGTTGAATGGGATTTTATGAGCTCCAAAACACAATTGTATATGAGAATACCTACTTCACCGATAACAGTGAATACTGATTTTGAGGGCAAGCAGTGAACATTGTCTGGGCTGATTCATCAAACAACAGAGATGTCGTGTGATGAGAAGTGAAATCGATTATTGCCTGAATTTCAGACAAAATTTGGATCCAGCAGATGGTGTCCATTAAATCCAAAGTCTGTTAAACCGAAGTCCATTGTTTCCAATCTTATCTTGGATTCTTAACAAAACTCCAGCATTCTTCTTATACTTAACATTGATCAGGCTGAAACAAAAATATACAATTCAGGACATTGGTGGTCCTTTCACTGGAGAAGTCGACTACATCTAAATCCAAATAAGAAGGTGGGAAGTAGATACAGGGTTTGTTTCATGGTATGTTGAAAATGTATACCTGGAAGAGCCACATTATTGCCTACACTTGTGTTTGTAACTACTGTATGTGATAAATGCAGTATAAGATTGATTGCTTTAGGGATTGGCTTCTATCATTTCACTCACCTGAAAGTATTAGAAATTCCCTTCTGGTTAAGCTAATCTTTAGCAAATTTTCTGAAACTGGAATAATACTGTTTATGGAGTTATGTGTTTTAAAAGTTTTAGGCAGTCCTTTTCCCAATGTACACGTATGGCTAATTCCAAAGATACCTGAATTAATCTTGCTTTTATAAAAAGTCTTCAAGGTTAACAAAGGAAGGCTCATAAATCTTGGAGCACTATTGAAGACTGACTTGATAACATTTTTAGCAAATTTGCCAAATACCATCCTTTTCTTAGGAAAATTGAATAACATTTAATGAATAGCATTTCTTCTTCATGACTATGAAATATTGGAATGGTGATGACACGTCTCTACAAGAGTTAATAACATAGAAAATTGCAGTTTGAATTCAATGTGAATGAATGAAGTAAAGAATTCATGTTCAGCTCTATAAACCCTTATAAATGCTAGACGGAGGAAAGACCTTGGCAATCTATTTGAGTGCTTCACGGCACTAAACTATATATTGATAAATAGAAAATAGTAAGTGATTTATTTCCAAAAGCAACTGAGTTTGGGGAGAAGGTGCACCCTTCTAGTGTCTGGTTAGATTCATTGGACACATGGAGTGTCCAAATCAAACAGCCCCAGATGAGTTTATCCTCTCTGGGTTTCCATATCCACAAGAACTAAAGCTCCCCTTGCTTCTCTTCTTCTCAACCATGTTTATCCTGACTCTTTCTGGAAATTCCCTGATCATCTTGGCGGTGATCTCTGACCTTCAACTGCACAAGCCCATGTACTGGTTCCTGTGTCATCTCTCCATCCTGGACATGGCCTTCTCAGCTGTGGTAGTTCCCAAAGTTATTGCGGGATTTATTCCAGGAGGAAAAGTCATCTCTTTTGTAGGGTGTGTGACTCAACTGTTCTTTTTTCA
The DNA here is from genome assembly GCF_035149785.1 of Candoia aspera. NCBI lineage: Eukaryota > Metazoa > Chordata > Lepidosauria > Squamata > Candoiidae > Candoia > Candoia aspera. The sequence continues at coordinate 110,774,011 of NC_086156.1, read as the reverse complement.
TTTCCTTGGATGTGCAGAAAGCCTCCTCTACACCTTGATGGCTTATGACCGCTTCTTGGCCATCTGTAAACCACTCCACTATGGCAACATCATGAGCTGGAAAGTCTGCCTTATCTTCTCCTTGGGTACAGTAATTGGAGGCTGCCTCAACTCCACATTTCAGACATTTCTCACCTTCCACTTGCCTTATGGACAGATAAACTATATTGATTATGTCTTCTGTGACATTCCTGCCATGCTGAAACTGGCTTGTGTAGATACAAAACTTAATGAGTTAATGAGCTTCATTGACATTGGCCTTGTGGCAATGACCTGCTTTGTACTTATCTTAGCATCCTATGTCTACATCATCCTGGCTATTTTAAACATTAGTAGTAGTGAAGGACAGCACAGAGCTTTCTCAACTTGTACTGCCCATGTTACTGTGGTGGGCATATATTACCTTCCTGTGGTGTATCATTATCTGAGGCCAGCTTCTCAGGGCTCCATGGATGGTGTGGTGAGCATGTTCTACACCACAGTCACACCTTTGTTGAACCCCGTGATATACACACTTAGGAACAAGGAGATGAAGACTTCTCTGATGAAATTGTGGAGAGGAAATTCAGAGTAGGCAGCAGCAAGGGAACAAACTCATTTTTACTTACTGTATTTTTCTATTATCAGAAGTCACCTAAATGGAGAAAAGTGAACCTAACTGCCTAGAATTGTGGTAGTCCTGAACGCCTTTGATGCGTCCTCCTCGCAGGTTGTGTCAGTCACAGATTTTTTGGTTATATTGTGCTCCAGATAAAGTTTGCTCTTTTGATACTAAAGAAACCAAAAACACATTCTAGTGTACATTGTTCAAATTACTATTTCTCCATTGGAGCTGAATTCCTAATAAACCCTCATTCTCAAATTTAAATACTTTTGTTTAGTATTGTTTGGAGATTATGTGTTATAAATTGCTATTGGACACTTGAATTAGAAATCAAAAGTTTAAAGGAAATTTTAAAAGAATTTAAAGAATAAACAAATATAGTAAGGAAACTTCACCATGTTTAACATGAATGAGTTCACAGCATCTTCATTCCCCTACTCCATGGGACTTGCTGCAGATCACCAATGCCCTTGGCACCAAGCATTGGGACCACCTATCTCCAATACCTTTTGCCCACCCAGTAAGATTTGGCAGAGCAGGTGTGCTCCAGGTCCCTTTAAGCCAACAATCTCACTGTTGCAGAGTCCCTTGTAGACAGAGAGATGGGAGCTGACTAGTGAATAAAAGAAAGCCAACACTGGACTCTTCAAAGATGTAGAAAACCTGTTGCAGTTTATTCTCTCCAGACCAGTGTTTCTCAACCTTTCTCAACCACAACTTTAAGAAATGTGGACTTCAACTCCCAGTTGAAGTCCATGCATTTTAAAATTGCCAAGGTTGAGAAACACTGCCCTAGACCCTTAAGCTTTCAGGGTCAAGGGTTGTCATCAAAAACAGACTCTGTGGAGTGTCAGCAGTCCAAATCAAGAACTCAAAGTAATTTTTCAAAAGAAAATATCAAACCAAGGAAGTAAATCTGTCTGGTAGCAACAGTTGGAAGCTTGTTCTCCTCTTCACCAGTGGTTTCAATGTGCCATCCAGCCTTGGCTGTGAGCGTGTAGATCAGTGTTTCTCAACCTTGGCAGCTTTAAGATGTGTGAACTTGAACTCCCAGGATTCCCCAGCCAACATGCTGCCCCCCTTTGGGGGGAGATGGGTGGTGGAAAAATTTAATAAAATCAAAAAATAATAATAAAAAATAAAGTACGGCTGCCCAACTCTCCTAAACACAAGTCCAAAAGGCGTACAATGATAAAAACAAAATTACAATATGCCCAATGACAAAAATAGCCGAAACTCAACAACAACAACAACAACAAAACACACATCAACATTTCTTACACCTCCCATAATGAGCTCATCTAACATCCTGGTCATCCTAACGCCCAGAGGATCAGTGAGGTCTTCAAAGGCACACAGGATTGGGGCTAAACAAATTTAAGGGGGAGAAATGTTCCACAGGACAGGCCTCACAACACAAAAGGTGATTTATTCTTCCTGCTTGAATTTGTTATTTATTGATTTGCATTGTATTAGACTGGCAGGATTTGTTTTACCTGGAAAGGTAAAGGAAAGGTATACATACATCAAGTTAATAAATAAAGATCTTTTTGCCATGTAGATTTTATTATATTTATATTTTTATTGTATTTTGTAACATAAATGGTTTTATATTTTTATCTTGTTTTGTTGTAAGCCGCCCAGAGTCCCACCCATAGGGGAGAGATGGGCGGTGAATAAATTTATAAAATAAATAAAATAAATTAATAAATTAATTTTAACATTGCAATCTGTATCAGGCAAAGGTCAAGCAAAAGCCCATTCCACCCACCCACCCTTTTTCCCCCTGGATTCTAACCCACTTTAAATGATGAACTCTTGGGAACTCAGACAACTGCACACTATTCTGTAAACCATCAGTGGCCTCAATGGATTTTTATTTTCCATGCACAATGCAGCACATATTGCTTTTCATAAATGCTTCATGGATTAATTCTGAAACAAACTCAGGGGAAAAAAGATGAACACCCAAAATCCCTAAATGGGCAAATGTATGGAATGGTAAAAGCAAACGTACACAATGGGGAAAGAGTATGAAGAAAGAAGAGATCACTAAATAGTACCATGTTCTAAATTTATAAAAGGAAGAACTTCAGGGAATTAGTACCAGCAGGGAATGCCCTATTCTCATGAGCAAACATTTACTTAAAGCTTAGATTTTTTCCTTGCTTGTATTCTATAGACACAGATGGTTAACTGAGGAAATAAAGAGCATTGATAATGAGAACATGCTGATAAAATGCTTTGTAGCTAAGTTTTGGTCACCAGCTTCCTTCTAAAGGAAATTCTGCAATGAAGGAGATTTATTTTTCATTTTCAAAGTATCTGCTCTTAAAATGCTCTGAAGGACATGGTAAAGGAAGACCAGAGGAAGGTATATATGGAATGACAGAAGAAGAATTTGGTGGATTCTAAGCCTCCAGAGAAGAAACTAGAACGTATTTGAAGTTACCATGATATGTATTTTGTCATGTTCACAACTGTTTATCCCATCTATTTCAAGCAGCTTTCTCCAGTCTGTGTCATGAAAGGCAAATCTCCTTTCAAGTGGGAAATCTGAACAATTTGTATACATTGCTTGGGAACATAAAAGCACCATTGTTTTAAGAGACAAGTTTCTTAAAAGCTCGATACTACTTTGGATGGAGTCCTCAGTGTGGAATTGAAAAAAACCATCTTGGCTTGAAAATGGAGAAATATCATACTTGAACACAAAGATTTTTCTCCTGAGTTTCCCTGGATCTTACTTGCATCTTGGGCAGATTCACTGAAATCTAAAATCCACATCTCTAAGTTTCTATTTTGAGCAGGGAAAAGAGAGCAGTTCAAAGACCAAAATCTTTGATGTTGTGGCTGAAAAGAACATGATTCTCTGATTTGGAAAACTTGAAGAATCTCATTTAACATCATACTTCACAAAGGGCACCATTGGACCCCTGAAATATTCCCAGAAAGAAGATCTCAGTATTTCTCATTTGCTGCTAATCATCTCCCATGAAAAGGTGAATCAATCCTCTTTCCCAAGGAGGAATATTGTATGAATGGGGTGTGAAAACCAAACAGTCTGGGCTGAATTTGTCCTCTTGGGCATTCCATACCCTCAACAGCTCTATACCCCCTTATTCCTCTTCTTTCTGCTTGTCTACTTACTGTCTATAACTGGGAATATTCTGATCCTACTTACTGTGACATTGAGATCTGACTTGCACAAGCCAATGTATTGGTTTCTCTGCAATTTAGCTATCATGGACATTGCAGTATCCACCACAGTAGTCCCAAAGGTGATGGGTGGGTTTGTGAAAGAAGGCCAGATTATTTCTTCTGGAGGCTGTCTGGCCCAGCTCTTCTTCTACCACTTTGTGAGCTGTTCTGAGTTCTTTCTCTACACTGTCATGGCCTATGACCGCTTCCTTGCCATCTGTAAGCCTCTTCATTACAACACCATGATGAATCACAGAATGTGCCTCTGTCTTTCCTTCAGCACATGGTTTGGTGGATGTCTGCATTCCATCATGGTCACCTCACTCTCCTACGGCTTATCTTATGGACCTAAGAACGAGGTGAACTTCATCTTTTGTGAAATTCTTGCTATGCTGAAATTGGCTTGCTCAGATACATGGTTCCAGGAGATGTTTACTTTGGTTGATATTGGTTTAGTAGCCATCATCTGTATCTTCCTTATTGTGATGTCGTACATGTATATTGTCTCTGCCATTTTGAAAATCCCCTCAGCTGAAGGACAACACCGGGCATTCTCCACTTGTACTTCCCACCTCATTGTGGTGATGATCTGCTATGTGCCTGTAGCTTTCAATTATTTGAGAACAGGGACTCAGGATCTTCTAAGTGGGGTGACAGCCATTTTTTATACCACCTGCACTCCATTCCTCAATCCACTCATTTATACATTAAGGAACAAGGAGATGAAAGATGCAATGCTGAGGCTGAGAGATAGGATTAGGGGACTCTAACTGTATGCAGACCAAACTAGACTAGACATCATAAGATTCAGGAAAGGAACCCATGAAGGGTTCTCTTTTCTAAAACTATAGTTACACTACAGAGAGGATGAGTAAGGATCAAACTATAAAACGCATGTTATTGGTTTGCCCATTGATCATTCTACACAATTCCTTTCAAATGCGTTCACACAACACATGAGGTCAGGAAAGACTTAGCAGATGGGTTACACAGCATACAACACCTGGTTAGTGTACATCTTGGGAGAGTGGTGGTAGTATGTCTGTGGGACAGCATGTTGCAACGTATTGTCTCAAAATGATGCAATATATTGTATGAATACTGACAGTGGATTAATTCAGCAACCAAAGTATGGATGTTGTGCAAACAGAACCTTTAATTCTTATGATTCTTTTTTTACATTAAGCTGGAGGACCATGAGACAAAGTCTCTTGAAACCAGGCTGATGGCAAGGAACAGCCTGTAATATTCCAGCAAAGTGCTTCAATGGGACAGGGTTTCATCCAAGAAGGCATAAGAGATAGGGCAGAGGTGGGACATCTTTGTTCTCCCCTTTAGCTAAGGGGCCAATGAGACGGGTACAGCATGACGTGATTTGGTCCTGGAACTGGATTAGAAAAGGACCGAGAACTGACGTAGCTCACACCAGATTATCCAGCAGCGCTATGAGCTCTAGAAACATTACTGGAAAGGGGGATCTGTTGGGGGCATCAACACTGTGAATTAGTATAACCATACTAATAATTACACCTATATGGAAATCACTCCTATATCGTAAGAGATACCAAGAGTCTCCAGTGCATTCTTCTAAGGAAATTACCAGCAGAACTATTCCGTTCTCACACATGACAATATTAAAAGGTATAAAACAGCCATAGGATTGGTGCAGGTATATTGAGGAATAAAATGTGAAGCAATCAGATTGGGGGTTGATCCTTTCTCCCTGCCTGCCTGCCTGCTGCCTATCTCTCTCTCTCTCTCCTATCTATCTATCTATCTATCTATCTATATCTATCTATCTATCTATCTATCTATCTGTCTGTATCTATCTATTTCTATCTATCTATCTAACTATATCTATCTATCTATCTATCTGTCTGTATCTATCTATCTATCTATCTATCTATATCTATCTATCTATCTATCTATCTATCTATCAGTCTGTCTATCTATCTATATCTATCTATCTACCTATCTGTCTGTCTGTATCTATCTATTTCTATCTATCTATCTGTCTGTCTGTATCTATCTGTCTGTATCTATCTACTATATCTATCTATCTATCTATCTATCTATCTGTCTGTCTGTCTATCTATCTGTCTGTATCTATCTATCTATCTGTCTGTCTGTCTGTCTGTCTATCTATCTGTCTGTATCTATCTATATCTATCTATCTATCTATCTATATCTATCTATCTATATCTATATCTACCTACCTATCTCTATCTATCTATCTATCATCTATGTACCTACCTATTTATTTATTTACAAGATTTAGAAACTGCCTTAATGCAGAAGCTTTATGTCAGGGGAGAGTAATAAAATAACAGGTTTTATTAAAAGGCATGTGCTTCATCAGATGCACAAAGTGGCTAGACTGATGTAGGATGTAGATTGGGGGGAGGTGGGAAGGGAAAGGGAGGGGAAGACAGGTTGGTCATGCAGATGCCATATGAGACAGATTAGAAGCCCTTTATCAATTAACAAATCCATTGTGTTTGTTGCAACCTTTCGAGATTTCCAGAAACCTTTTAATGGATGTGAGTTCGACAATTTCTTGCTTGAGGCCGCTGTTAAAGTCTTGCCTTTCCAAAACAGTGTACAAACACAATGCAAAGAATAATAAAATAAAAACAACACTGTGAGCAGTAACAAACAATAATGGCATTCATTTTCCTCTGGCAGCCTAAAAGTCTTCCAGAAAAACAGGTTTTAACAGGACATTGGGGGGAGGGGGGTATTCCTGCCCCAAACTATTCCAAAGGAGGGGAGCAGCCATAGAGAATGCCCCCCTTTGTGCCCCCTTCTCATTGCATCTCCCACAGAAGCCCATATATGTTCTTAATCTGAGTACTTACACAGCTGATGCTTATAAAGGTAACCTGTAATAAATCCAAATTATTAGTTGTATGTCACTGTAAATAACTGAACTCAACTGAGTTGTTGATTTCTAATAATAGTCACTTGTATTTGTTTTCTTTATAGCTTACAATTTTTTCCTTCTTGTCAACTTGAAGTTCTGCTTATGTAAGAAAATAAAATGGGTTTTGTGATGATCATCAGGTTGCCAACTGTGTGGTCAATATGCCCACCTAGCCAACATTTGCTAGTTTCTTGTGAAATAAAGCAACTTGAAACATGAATAGCTTTCATTAAGAGCACAACAAGGGTCCTCAAGAAAGCAACAATCCATCATCCAAAGATAAGTTTAAGGAGCCTTCCCAAGCACATGGAAATTCAGACCTCAGGATACCTGTTGTCTTCCAGCACATGGTTTTCTTTGCCCTGAAGTAGCTGATATTTCTCATGTGCCCTAAAAATTCCAGCTCCTTTTCCTTGATGGTACCCACAGTTTCTCTAATCATTGCTCATACTTTGAAGAACAGTCTCATTTCTTACACATTCATCCCATAATATCTTAAATCATATTCTATAAAGCCACATTTACATATCCTGGTTGCACAATCTACATGTGTGGTTTGGCAAAAAAAACCCTCCTACAATCTCCTTGTTTAAGATAGTAAAATCAAAAGAACAAGTAGGATTGTTGCTCACCAAGCTCCAGATGGAGATGGTGCTAAACAAAAATTGAAAGCAATTGTTTACATTGCTCAAATATCACTTAGTTACCAATATGCCTCTCATTCCTTCTCTGCTCAATATGCCTCACAGGGTATTTATTGGGGCAAATGAATAGAAGTTTTATTAATATAACTTTGAACACCTGGAGAACATGAATTGAATTCAACTGAATCAACTGAATTTAAAAAAGAATACTGCATTTGCCCCATTCTACACTGAGTGGCAAATCCCACCCCTCATATATCTAGATGAACTAAATTGGGAAGATTATCTTATGTGATCTCAGACCAGGATACCAATATCTTGATTACAATCCAATTCCTGTCCTCCTTGTTCTCTACCAATGAAGGGCACACTCACAGTTTTCCTGTTAAGAGAATTATAGCAACTGTGACAAATTGTGGCTTCCTCAAAACAATGCAGAAATGCTAAGATCTGATCTCAGTTCAGAAGTTGATTTATTAATAAATATGGCCTTTTTCATCCTCCTCAAAATAATTCTTGGAATTATTAGGCTTGTTATCAGTGTCCTAACAATGCACATAATTGCTTCTGTGTGAGATACATAGATAGTGTGATAGATGATTGGTTGATAGATAGATAGATAGAGATAGAGATATAGTGTGTTTTCAATCACTTTAACTCCCACTGAAGTGCATTCCACAGATGTTAGAGACTATCTATCCACCAGCTCCTTCTCAAGTCTTAACAAGCATTGCCTTTATGTGGCTGTAGTGAGAATATCACAACACACTGAAAAATCTTAACAATACATATCACAGAGTTGGAAGGGTCCTGTTGGGTCCTGTTTGCAGAACACGCTTAACGTGCTTAAGATGATATATCTGTATGTTTGTGTGTAGTGTGTCATCTGAACAGCTAAAATTAGGTAAGCCAAGAAAATAAAAATAACCACTCTTTGATTAACTGGATTATCCATAATCATGCCCTGCCAGAATCCAGTCCTCTTTTTATTTATTTGTTGAATTTGTACCCACCCTACCCATTCCTTCAAGAATCTCAAAGTGGCGGGGTTTCCAGTGTGGGAGCAATGGTGTCGGGCTGAACTCTACTGAAGCTCTACAGATAGAGTTCCCATTACGGCTTGATAGGACCAGTTGGAAGGTTTTTCCAGATCGAAAGCAACTCCTGGTGAAAGGAGCTGTGAGTGAGAAAGCGAAAGCGCTCTCTGGACAGCTGACAAGCAAGAAAAACGGCAGACGTCGCTTCTTTGCGAAGCAGCGATTCAGCCGGGAAGCACTTTCTTTTCGGTAAGCAGAAGCTGCAATTGAACGTCTTGTTAAAAGACAATACCCTCGACCACCCCACTTCCTTGGCTATTTTACAACTCAATAGAAGAACAAAGAAGAGACTAAATGTAGCTGTAGAGAGTCAGGAAAGCCTGGTGAGTCGCTTTATTTCAAAACGTAGAGGGATTAAAGGGAGAAAATACGGACTACAGGAACAGAGTGCAAGTTAATTATTAACATATAGCAGCCATTTTCTTGCGACTATATTTCTTCTCACCATATAGTGGACTTGGTGGACCAAAGCTGTATAGTAAGTTTCTCCTTATAACGTGGTGGATCTAACCTTTGAGATACTGTGTGTATTAAATGAACACTTTAACAATGAATACCAGGAGGCAAAACAGAAGAGAATCGGGAGCAGGAGAAAATGACGGACTTTGAGCAATGTTTGAAGAGTTTCCTGGAAGGACTTCACAAACAATCTTGCAAAATGTAAATTTAATGTTGGAAAAAGGTTTGAAGATTTTGAAAAACGACTGAAACAAAATTTAGATAAAATAAATGAGAAAATAGATGGGGAAATAAAAAAGGCAATTGAAAGAGTAGAAGAATTGGAAGTTGAGAAAGAAAATGAATTAGACAGAATAGCTCTTATAGAACTAAGAGACAAGGAATTCAGCTTGAGGTTCAGGGGCATACCAGGAGGAAAGGAGGACGGGATAGAGGAAATAATAGTCCGAACACTAGCAGACTTACTAAATTGGGAAGAAGTTAAGATGGAAGAGGAGATTGAGAAGATGTTTCGTATAAATTCAAAATATGCACAGACACATAATAAACCTAGAGACATACTGATTGAATTTTCAAGGAGAAAAACTAAAGAGATGATATTACAGGCACACTTTGACAATAGAATTAGAATTAAAGGAAAAGGTATTATTGTGCTCAAAGAAATACCGATAAGAATTTTGAGAAAAAGAAAGGAATATGTAGGTTTAACGGAAAGGTTGAAAAGAAACAACATACCATTTCGCTGGGAGAAATTAGAGGGGGTAAGCTTTACCTTTCAGGAAAGGAGGTGTAAGTTGAATTCAATGCACAAGGTTAAAGACTTTCTAGAAAGATACAAAAAGGATTTAGACCATATTAAGACAAATATCTAAGAAACTAGCAGAGAAGAGTCAGCCACAACTTCTAAGGAATACGAAGAATTACTGACGTGATGGGTATTAGTTATGTTACTTGGAATATCAATGGGGCAAATAGTCCCCCAAAAAGGAAAAAAATCTTTCACCATCTTAAAAATTTGAATAATGATGTTATTTGCCTTCAAGAAACACATATTAAAAAAAGGATGTAAAGTATTTACTTAATAGAAAATTGGGTAATGAATTTGTATCAGCAAACGATAAGAAAATAAGTGGTATAGTAGTATATGTCAAATCTTATTTAAAACCACGTTTGCTATTTTCTGATGATCAAGAGAGATTTTTAGGAATTGAAATTGAAGTTCAAGATAGGAAAATAATTGTAGCAGGCGTATATGTACCCCATAAAGACATGAAGGTTTTTTACGAGAATGTAATGGAAGAATTATTAAAATATTCTTATACCAGCTGGATATTAATGGGTGACTGGAATGGGGTTACAGTACTGGCATTAGACAGAAAATCAAACAAACAAATTAAAGATAAACAGGGAAAATTACCAAAAAAAAATTTTGAATTAAGTGAAAATTTAGCTTTGATAGATGCATGGAGACATAAAAATGGTTTAATGAAAGACTATACTTTTTTTTCTGATAGATTCAAATCCTTTTCTAGAATCAATATGGTATGGGTATCTAAAAACTTAGCAAATAAAATAATAAAAGCTGAAATTTTACCAAAAACATTTTCAGACCATAACCCAGTAAAAGTTATACTCATGAGGATTTCTAAAGGTACAAAATAGAGATTGAATGAGAGTATTTTAAAAAAAAGAGGGAGTAACAGAGGAGTGTAAAAAGAAATTAAAAGAATTTTTTGATATAAATTTGAATAATGAAGTGGATATTAGAACTGTTTGGGATGCTAGTAAGGCTGTAATGAGGGGACATTTTATATCTTTGAACCATAAAATAAAGGAACAATATCAACAAAATGTTCAATTAATAATGAATCAGATTAAAATAAAGGAAACAGAATTACAAGAAAATTCATCAGACAAAAATTTAATATATCAAATCAAACTGTTACAACAACAACTTGAGCTTATGACAATAAAGGATATGGAAGCAAAATTACATTATGCAAAACAAAGAAATTTTGAGTTTGCTAATAAACCAAGTAGATGGCTGGCTTACAAATTAAGAACAGAGAGAAAAAAAATGATTACTAGAATAAGAGACAGTGGGGAAGATGTGGGAGATAACAAAGGAATTAAAAGAGCATTTTTCACATTCTTCTCAAAGCTATATCAAAAGCAGGAAATTTCAGAAGAAAAAATTGATAAGTATCTTAATAACCAAAATCTTCCCAAATTAACACAAAGTCAACAACTCAGTATTAATGGCCCAATTACTAACCAAGAAATTATAGATGCGGTAAAAAAACTTAAAATAGGAAAAACACTGGGCCCTGATGGTATATCTACGGGCTATTATAAATTATTTTTAGAACAAATTTTAAAGATTTAATGAATTCTGATGGTGTCCAAGATACCCGAGTCATGGTCTGATCACTCTTATCCCAAAAGGAGAACAAGATCCCACTTTAACTAAAAATTATAGACCGATTTCATTGCTTAACAATGATTATAAATTTTTTATGCAATATTAGCTGAAAGATTAAAAATAGTCCTTCAAGAAATTATAAATAAAGATCAAAATGGCTTTCTACCAAAAAGACAAATAAAAGATAACACAAGAACAGTGACAGATATTTTGGAATATGCACATCATCATAATGAAAGCCAAATAGCCTTAATATTTTTGGATACTGAAAAGGCCTTTGATAATTTAAATTGGAGCTTTATGATCAAGGTATTGGAGAAAATGGAGTTTGGAAAAGACTTTACAAGGGGGATCAAAGCAATTTATTCATCACAAAAAGCTAGAATAATAGTAAACGAAGAAGTAAGAGATAACTGTAAAATAGAAAAGGGAATGAGACAGGGATGTCCATTGTCACCTTTATTATTCATTCTTGTCTTAGAAGTTCTTATTAGAGAGATAAAATCTGATAAACGAATAGAAGGGATAAAAATTAAAAAACAAGTATTTAAATTGAAAGCATTTGCAGACAACTTGGTGTTTACTTTACAAAACCCATTAGATTCAATAGACTATTTATTGAAAAAAATAACAGAATTTGGAGAGGTAGCAGGATTTAAAATTAATAACCAAAAAACTAAAATATTGAGTAAAAACATGACCCAAAAACAACAAGAAATTTTAAAAGAAAAAACTGGCTTTACAATAGAAAAGAAAATTAGATACTTGGGTATAATACTTTCAGCAAATAATAATGCATTATTCCACAACAACTATGAGAAAATGTGGTCTGAGATTAAATTAGATTTAGAGAGGTGGAGTAAGTTACAATTATCTCTTTTAGGAAGAATATCTGCAATTAAAATGAATATATTACCAAAGATGTTATTTCTGTTCCAAACAATTCCAATTTTGATAAATGAAAAAACCTTTAAGTTATGGCAAAAAGACATTTTGACATTTATATGGCAGGGAAAAAAACCAAGAATTAAATTTAAACTATTGCAAGATGCCAAAGAGAAAGGAGGCCTGGGATTAGCTGATCTTAAGTTCTATCTGGAAGCTTATTATTTTCTATGGATCAAAGACTGGTTAATATTGGAAGATCAAAAACTTTTACAGTTAGAAGGATACGAAATTAAATTTGGCTGGCATGCTTATATCTGGTATGAAAAAGTAAAATTGAACAAAGTATTTAATAACCACATTATTAGAAAAACATTACTCAAGACCTGGGACAAATACAAAAAAAGACTACTTCCTAATATACCAAATTGGATATCACCATTAGAAGCCCTATCAAGAAGAGAAAGCTTAGGGGACCAGACTAAATGGTTAAGTTATAAAGATCTACTAAAATTCAGTCAAGGTGGTCTGCCTATTCTAAAATCTCGGGAAGAACTACAAAATGAAGGCCGCTCATGTAATTGGTTTACTTACCTCCAATTAAATGAACGATTCAAGTTAGATAAAAAGAACTATAAATTTAAAAAAGAAGGATCAGAATTTGAAAAACAATTATATTTAAATAATGATCATATTATTACAAAAATGCATAAAATCTTGTTACAAACAAATCAAGAAAATGAACAAGTTAAAACATGCATGATTAATTGGGCAAGAAATATTGGTTATGACTGTCCATTAGAAAAATGTGGACTAAGGATTTAAAGTTTCATTATGTTATAATTTAAAGGAATTTTTTTATAAGATGATGTTTAGATGGTACTTGACACCACAAAAACTAGCAAGAATGTATAATAACACTTCAAATACATGTTGGAAATGTCAGCAAATGGAAGGAACATTCTATCATATGTGGTGGACTCGTAGCAAAGCAAAAAAAAATTGGGCACAGATTCATGATACGTTTCAGAAATTTTTAAAGAAAAAGATGGGGAAAAAAAAAAGAATTTTTTTTATTAGGTCTCTTTGATGAAGATCAACAAGAAAAATATAGTAATTTGATGCTTTACATGATCACAGCGGCCAGATTAGTAGATGCACAGTATTGGAAAAGGGAACCTATTCCAACAATGGAAGGATGGATAATAAAACTTATCGAATTAGCACAAATGACAAAATTAACACGTTTAATGAAAGATAATGATATTTTGAAGTAGAAGGAACCAATTTTAGATTACCTGTATGCAACTGATGAAAATGAAGCAATGATATTGGGTTTTGTATTGTAAAGAAGCGAATATTTTGAAATAAATAGTAAAATAAGAGTTCAAAATTATCGGGAGTTACATTAGGGGTTTTAATATATACCTTTAGCTAGTTTAATTGGAAACCTCTTACTCATATGATTTGTCATGTTGACACACCTATTTTCCTTAGGAAAGAGAAAAGTTAAAATCATAGGCCATTATAGCAAGATGTGCAGAAATGTATGTTGATTTTTTTGTTAATTTGTTTTGTTGAAAAATCTTTTTGTATATATCTCTTGTAGAATTTTTTTTTTGTAGAAATTTTTAATGAATAAAATCTTGCAATAATAATAATAAAAGAGAATCTCAAAGTGGCTTACACAGTGCCCATGCCTATAAGTTAATGACTATAACAGTTTTTTTGCTTAGAATTAAAGTCCTCTCATCAATATTGTAAGGAAATACCCAGAAGAGGATTCATTCTACCAGACTCCAGGAATCTTCAAAGGACCAGCTTAGCATGATCTCCTACACAAGTTTATGATGGCAACTTTTATGTCCTTGTTCCTTAGTGTATAGATAATAGGATTCAAAAGTGGAGTCAGTGATGTGTAGAAGACAGCCACTACTCCATCCAGTGGATCCTGAGATCCTGGTCTCAAATAGATGAAGACAAGGGGCACATAGTAGGTCACCACTGCAATTATATGAGCAGTACAGGTAGAGAAAGCCCGTTGACGACCTTGGGCACTGCGGATCTTCAGGACGGTGGAAACAACGTACATGTAGGAAGTCAAAATCAGAAGGAAGCATGTGGTGGCCACAAGCCCAACATCCACCATGGTTACCATCTCATTGAGTGCTGTGTCAGCAGAGACCAGCTTCAACACAGCTGGGATATCACAGAAGATATAGTTGACCTGGTTTTCCCAGCCAAAGGGCAAACGAAAAACAAGGGCTGTCTCCATCATGGAGTGAAGGCATCCTCCAACCCAGGTGCCCATTGCCAGGAAGAGACATGTCCTACGGTTCATGATGATGCCATAATGGAATGGTTTGTAAATAGCCAGAAAGCGATCATAGGCCATCAATGTATAAAGGAAGCATTCTGTGCAACCCAAAAAATGGAAGAAGAAGAGTTGACATACACAACCTCCAAAGGATATAATCCTCCCGCCTTCTAAAAATCCAGCAATTAACTTGGGAACAATCACGGTGGAGATTGTCATGTCTAGAAAGGACAAATGGCAGAGGAACCAGTACATGGGCTTGTGGAGTTGGGGATTAGATAGCACAACCAGTAAGATCAGAAGATTGCCAAAGAGTGTCAGTAAGTAGATGAGTAGGAATAAGAGAAATAAAGCTTCCTTCAGACTATTGGGATATGGAAAGCCAACAAGGACAAACTCAGTCAATGAAGTTTGATTCTCATGTTCCATCTGTACAACATAAAACAGTCATGGGTATAATCAGTCATGGAAAGAGGACTGTCAGTAAGCACAGAACCTAACGACATCTTTAAGTAGATGATCCTCCCACAGGTATGTGTGACTGATCTAAACAGATGTTCAATGTACTTCGTTGTTTCATGTTAGCACATCTCACAGGCATAGACCTAAATGAGGTTTGGCTGCATAAGACTCACAAATTGTTCCAGATACCTTCAGATAGTACCTATTTAGCTCACAAAATATTATAATAGCCATCTATCTTCCTACCTACCTATCTATCCATGTCCCTCGCAGCATATGTGAAATGACATTTGGTGCTTGAAAGTTGTTTACCCCCAAAATATGTTAATCCCAACTCTGGACAAAGGGGAAACAATAAAAGGAAGGAAAATGTCCTTCTAGGAAATTCCTCAATTGAGATGCAGATCATTGCCTCTGCGCAAAGCTACGAATTTGTTCCTCTAAACTCTGGCAATCCAAGCATGCTTTGCAGGTTTTCCAGAAATTAGTCTTCCAAAAATGAAGTTCTTTGCCTCATTTTGGGTGAAACAGGCCTGGAACAGCAGGGTTTCAACATATATACTGAGAACTACTTTATTCAGTGGGTGAAGAAAGATATAAAAAGGTCAGCTATTCTTGACCTGATATTATCTAACAGAGGAGGACTGTTGAAAGAAATGGAAGTAGCAGGAATGTTGAGAGAAAGCCATCATGTCACATGCAGTTTCTTCTTTCTTCTTTCTCATGGTGGATGTGTTCAAGCAGAAGACAACTGCACAACTTCAACCAGAGATGCTTTAACTTGGGTTCCTGTGTTGAACAAGAAACTGACCTCAGTGGCCTCAATGGCCTTTGGCACTTCTGTGAGTCTATAAGAACAGTCCTTTGAAGTGGAGGATGAGAACGGACCATCAAGCCCTATCAAACCTATCCCAAGATGCCTGTCTTCCAAGTCCCTAAATCACTCACTTTGCTGCTTGCTGATAAGATCAGCTTTGGACATTCTCAAAGATGATTGCTTAAACGTTTTGTGGCTCAGATAGGGTAGCTTCTATATGCAAATCCTTTCTGTAGCTATATACCCAGATGATATTGTCTTACCTCAAGCTTGCTAAGCACTTTGGTGATCCATCTTAAAAAGGTACGTGATGCAAAAGGTTTGGAAGAATATCCTTTGTATTAGACCCATCTAAATGGTTCCACATTGGTTACAATCTCAACTCATTTGCAAAAGTCTTCTGTCACAGGTTGAGACGCTTGTTGACACCTTTCTAAACTCCTTTCTTCCATCCTACCCAGAAGGAGACTTTGCCTCTAATGCCAAGTGTAGTCAGAACACTACTGGGGATCAGGAGAAGATTATTCTAGGCTGCTTGGTAAAGTCTTGCAATTAGTCTTCTCTCCAAGGCTCTGACAGGCATTCATGGATTTTGGGAGGCAGCAGCAGTCTTAGGAGGAGGAAACGGTTCATGCAATTCATCCATCATCTGAAAAAGGAGGAAGCCGGGCTACCTGGTTTATCTCCAATCTTCTTGTTTTTTCCAAGCCTTTATAACAGTGCTACTGTATATACTCCCAAGCTGCCCCTCTCCCTAAATCCCACTTGCATTTCCATCTCTAAGGGCCTATCAGCCTTGGTTTGGTACTTTTGGAGGTCTCATTAAACACAGTTGCTACCTCTGAACAAGCCTCTTTGAGATTCATTTAAAAGGTGGAATGAGAAGATTTCAGATAACAAACATTGTAGTTGAATCAGCTCTGGGATTGTTAATAAACAGAACAGGTTGGAAGAGTTCAAGTTATTTTATGTTCCTCCTCATCATCTCCATTCTCAAATCAAAACAGCAGCTTCTAAATGCTTCTAGATCAGTTTTCCCTAACTGCTGCCTTTCATAACTGATGGACTGCAGCTCCCATTGTGACTTAGATTGAGGGACCCTTTGATAGTACCAGGCCGAATCGTAGTGTAAACTGTCCCACATTAAGGATGGATGAGGAATGGGGTCTATCGGACTTTTGAAAGGAATATAGTAATTTTAAATCTCTGTAATATATTGGAAAACCTGTATGGTATGCATCCAAAATTCACATGCTTGAGAACTTTTTAACACTGTCTTGTTTGTTTGTTTGTTTGTTTTAATGTTCTTATACTTCATCTTTCATTAGAGCAATGTCAGAGATAGATTAACTTTCTTGGCTGGTGGCCACACTCGGAATTTTGAGAGCATATTACAGGCACTTTCCCAATATGGCTGCCCTGAAGAGAGGAGTAGCCATCTTGCCCCTGGCAGTGAGATGAGCCCCATCGCTCCTAGCCTTCTGGAGGAATTTGAAGACCTGGCTCTGCCACCAGGTTTGGGACAGGGAGGAGAATAGTCATACTTGGGGCTGGCTAGTGCCTTGAAGTGCCCCTCCTATGCAAGGACTGAATGAGACCACAGCCATCTGGATTTTATTATATTTGCTAGCTTTGTGAAATTGTTTTATAGTGTGTTTTATATTGGAATTTTATTATATATTTATTGTTTTATATTGTAAACCGCCCAGAGTCCCTCCGCCCGGAGGAGATGGGTGGTGACAAATTTGATAAATAAAAAAATAAATAAATAAAATGATGGGTGTGGTCAGTGAAAAAAAATCCATGTACCTGAATATAAACTGGTTACTCTTTGCCATCCTCATCCTCCTTACCCTTAGTTTGCTACCCTAACAATATTAACCTGGGGGTAGGCAAGCAGGCTGTTAGGATTGTCCCACCTCAGCTTCATGAAAGCCTTGAAAAATATCCATTTTCTTCTTCAGAAAAGGGAGAAAGAGGGGATGTAATGCAGCAAGCTCCTGAAAATGTACAGAAATTTCCTCTGAAAGCTTACAAAACTGACAATATGTTGCAATACATACTTTAAGTGGATCTGGATCACTGGGAATTCTATGCATCGTATAACAACATTTAGAACTTTATTGAAATATGAAGTGGTCAATCCAAGAAGGCACAAGAGAGGGGGCAGCGATGTGACTCTTTTCCCTCTTCAGCTGAAGGGGGCAGATGGGCTGGGTACAGCAGGACATGATTTGCCTCTGGTCCTGGATTAGCTGTTAGGGCTGTGTGAGCTCCAGAAATGATTCAGAAGTTATTTGAATGTGCCCAGGCACAGCACCTCTCTGTAATTCATTAACAACAACTCTGTCATTCTTGAGTGGTAAGCTTCCAAGAATCATGGAGTTGGAAGGGCCCGTTTTGGCCATCAGCCCCCTGTTCAGAAAAGGAACCAACATTATATCTATAACCCCAAGAAATCACTGTTCAGTCTCTGCTTCGCTTAATTCCCAAGTGAAGGGACTTACGTTGTATAACCTCCGGGATCCGGCAGAGTGCTAGATGTAATGACCAGGAGGTACAAGACTTAACAAACAGGTTGAGTGAGCTCTTCCAAGCACCCTGTCTATATCCTCAAGCTGTAAAAATACATATAATAAAAATTTCTTTTTTCTGCCCTGTCTGAATTTTTCTTTTCTTTTTCTTTTTTTCTTCTAGTTTAGTTTGCATTAGTTTTTACTATGTTTATTAAAAACTTCAATAAAAATATTTTTAAAAAAAGAATATCTCAATCAACTGATTCTCTGTTACCTGGACCCACTTTAAGAGCCTAAATATTTAACATTTAGATACATTGCAAATTATATTGGGTCAAAGTTTTGCAGGTTAGCTGTGGCTAAGTCCCATTAGAGAAAAAAACGAATGGGACCAATCCAGATGAGACAAATGTGTTGGATATACTTCCTTCCCACATGTTCTCATTTGCTTATAAAGCAATGTATTCTTAATAGAAAAAAATAATATTTCAGTTTGGACTAAATCTTTGCATAGCAAGGTAAGTGGAGAAAAAGATGGATTTCACTTTATTTCTCAGTATGCTGCTTGGTATTTAAAAAAATAGACCACTCTATATTCTGTAGTGGAATATGCTAGGCTGTTTTAGCCACTGTTTCTTGAATAGGTAACTACAGTTGGATTCACAAATAATGCTAAGCTTTAAACCATGGTTTACAAATTGCAAGGACCAAACCAGCCATGTGTAAATACAGTGGACATGAGGACAGCCACTGTATCCACTCAACTTGCATTCTTAGTCATGATTAACCAACTTAGCCATACCAATTTCTTCAGCACCAAGCCAGATACTCCTAGAATTTCGCTAAAATATGTTGCATGATAGATCCAGCATCATCAGAAAGACTTTTTTGTGTGATGTGACTGCCTCCTTTCCTTATTCCTCGCACTTCTGTACAGGTCCCCAGGTGGATTTGTTGGTTGTGAAAGATGGTTGTTGGCCAGTGTCATTGGATACAATCCATTTGCTTTTTTCATTCATTCATTCATTCCATTGCATTCCATTCCATTCCATTTCATTTTGTTAAAACCTTCATCAATGCCATCTAGCCAGTGGGAGAACAATAATTACAATATACATATACATATAAATATGCATACATACATACACACACACACACACACACATTTTTAATCTTTTTCTTCTTCCAAACTGCTGAGCATAGCAATCCATCCTTTGGTCCTATCTGTATTTACTTGAGGGTGTGTTGGTAAAGATTTCTGAGTGACATTGGATAAGGGTCACATTTGCAAATCTTCAATAGATTCCACCCACTGCTATTAGTATATGACATAAATGTTATGAATTTGCATGTTTACATAGCTGATGCTTATAAATGCAACCTGTAACAAATCTTTGGAAGTCTTTATATACTGAATTCCTAATACTCATTATCACCCCAAATTAGCCATTATTTACTGTATACATAATGGTGTCATTCAGAATAGTTTGTTTTGTGTATTTGGAAACAACTGAACTCAACTTGATGATTGATTTCTAGTGAATTTGTTTCATTCATAGCTTTACAATATTTTTCCCTTTTGTCAACTTGAAGTTCTGCTTACTGTATGTATGAAAATAAAATGGGCTTTGTGATGACCACCAGGCTGCCAATTGTGTGGTCAACATCCTGTCCTGGCTAACATTTGCTGGTATCTGGTCAAACACAGCAATATGGTTAATCTTCACGTTTATTTTCATCTTTGTATTACAACTCAGTGTAATGACAGAATTCCATGCAAAGAGTATTCAAGCACAATCCAACACCCTTCACGTGTTCACTCCCTTCACACAGGAGTCATAACCAAGCCAGGGTAAGCCTCAGCAATTGCATTTTCCCAGCCTGATAAGCATGGTTAGCTTTAACCTTACTTAGTTTGGGGAAGGGGGCTTAATGAGCTGTGAGCATCCATTCTGTTGGGTTGCCTTATGATTCAACATCCTGAAGAAGCCCAAAAAATGGGTGAACACTTAGCTGTTAGGTGCCTTGTGTGAACAGAGCCATAAACACTTGAGTTACTCATTCTGGTTTCTGGAAAGGGCTAGGACAAAATAAATAATCTCATCACTCTGGGACTGTGTTTTCAATCACTCTATCTCCCATTAAAGCATGTTCCAGGGATTGTCTATCCACCAGCTCCTTGTCAAGTCTTAACAAGCATTGCCTTGGGATGGCTCAGTGAGAACAACACAACACACTGAAGAATTTTAATAGACACAAATCACAGAGTTGGAGGTTCCTGATGGCTCCTGTTTGCAGAACATACTTAACTAAGACAATATGTCTGTCTGTCTGTCTGTGTGTAGCATGTCATCTGAACAGCTAAACACGGGGCAGCCAAGAAAATAAAAATAAGCACTCATTGATTAACTGGATTATCCATAAACATGTCCTGCCACACACAGGTCTTTATTTTATTTATTTGTTGAATTTGTACCCAGCCCACCTATTCCTTCGAGAATCTCAAGGTGGCTTATTGTACACAGGGATCTCTCTTTATTTTATTCCAAATGCGACAGTCACTAATTCTCATGCTGAGAAGAACTTGAGCAGCAAAAAAGAAACAGCTGATGCAGACTGCCCCACTCTTATGAAAGCAGCAAACATGCAGCTCCCTCCATCATAAAGGTAGAAGAAAATGAACCAGAGGTTTGCCACCATGTCATGTTCACTGTTTCAATGTGCACTGTACATCATAATGTTTCACATGCCATGGCGCTGACGCGCGTTTCTGTTTGAGAGAGAGCTGCTGTGAGACCTTGTGCCATGCTCTGTATGTGAAATCAGTACAGTGGAATGTGTTTGGGTTATGTTATCTGTTCAAGGCCTTTTCCCGCAGACCATCAGAGACCGTTAGGAGCACCTGGGATTGTGAACTTGAGAAGATTCTACGGGGGGAGGGATTTCGTTTGCACCGAGGGTTTTTAGTTTGAATTTGGCGCGCTTTCACCATTCTCAGCTTTCTTTGTGATCCTGCATACTATTCTTTAATAAATCAGATATCTTTGAATTCCTGCTCATGAGTCTGAGAGTGTTTTAGAATAGGCATTCATTACACACTATTAATGGTCTACGGAGGGGTACATTTGAAAGCTAAGACCTTGATGGAATTCTTGAATTATAGCTGTAACCTTCCTTGTAATAAATATTACTAATCAAAGCTCTGTGAGACTTGTTCCTTGGATTAACTATTTCCTGTCCAGGCTCCTTGGAGAGAAGTCTACCAACCACAGTTTGAAGTAAAAGGCTACTGCAATCTAAAAAAATATTCCCCGCCCCCCCCAAAATCCACTGGATACAGAGTAGAACCCACATGGCCTGGTTGCATAACTGTTCCTAGTTATGTGGATCAAATCTGAGATTTACTGCTTGCAAACAGGTGCTTTAGCACTCTGTATTTTAACACAGTGGCACTGTATGTCAGTGTAATTTACAGAATTGAGATTTCAGAGTCCAGGGAAAGAAACGGTTCAGGACTTTTCTAGAGATGGGTGGAATATTTCTCTGATTCAACCCATGACAGCTTAGAAGAGGGGAGCAGGTAGATGTTGAAAATCAGCTAGAATCACCAAAAACAGGTTGAACTGGGCAACACTGATATGACTCCTCTTAAAAGCCTTGGTCCCCAGGCCTACAAGTTAAAAGCTTTTTTTGTTTAGAATTAAAGTCCTCTCAACATTGTATGTCAATACTCAGAAGGGGCTTCCATCTATCAAACTCCAGGAATGTTCGAACTACCAGCTTAGGATGACCTACACACTTTTACAAGGGCAACTTTTATGTCCTTGTTCCTTAGTGTATAGATAATGGGATTCAAAAGTGGAGTCAGTGATGTGTAGAAGACAGCCACTACTCCATCCAGTGGATCCTGAGATCCTGGTCTCAAATAGATGAAGACAAGGGGCACATAGTAGGTCACCACTACAATTATATGAGCAGTACAGGTAGAGAAAGCCCGTTGACGACCTTGGGCACTGCGGATCTTCAGGACGGTGGAAACAACGTACATGTAGGAAGTCAAAATCAGAAGGAAGCATGTGGTGGCCACAAGCCCAACATCCACCATGGTTACCATCTCATTGAGTGTTGTGTCAGCAGAGACCAGCTTCAACACAGCTGGGATATCACAGAAGATATAGTTGACCTGGTTTTCCCAGCCAAAGGGCAAACGAAAAACAAGGGCTGTCTCCATCGTGGAGTGAAGGCATCCTCCAACCCAGGTGCCCATTGCCAGGAAGAGACATGTCCTACGGTTCATGATGGTGCCATAATGGAGTGGTTTGCAAATAGCCAGAAAGCGATCATAGGCCATCAATGTATAAAGGAAGCATTCTGTGCAACCCAAAAAATGGAAGAAGAAGAGTTGACATACACAACCTCCAAAGGATATAATCTCCCGCCTTCTAAAAATCCAGCAATTACCTTTGGAACAACCACGGTAGAGACTGTCATGTCTAGAAAGGACAAATGGCAGAGGAACCAGTACATGGGCTTGTGGAGTTGGGGATTAGATAGCACAACCAGTAGGATCAGAAGATTGCCAAAGAGTGTCAGTAAGTAGATGAGTAGGAATAAGAGAAATAAAGCTTCCTTCAGACTATTGGGATATGGAAAGCCAACAAGGACAAACTCAGTCAATGAAGTTTGATTCTCACCTTCCATTTGTGCAACAACAACAAAAAATCATGGATATAATCAGTCATGGAAAGAGGACTGTCAGTAAGCACAGAACTTAAAGAAATGTCAATGAAGATTCTCAGTCATCCAGGTGGAATTGTCTGTTGGTTGAGTCACTAATGAAATGTTTAAGCGGATGATCCTGTCAAAGATATGGGTGACTGATCTAAACAGATGTTCAATGTACTTTGTTAGATTTTGGGAGCAGAAGACATACAGATTGTTCCTGATACCTCCAGATAGTACTATTTAGCTCACCAAATATAATATCCACGTCCCTCGCAGCATATGTGAAATGACATTTGGTGCTTGAAAGTTGTTTACCCCCAAAATATGTTAATCCCAACTCTGGACAAAGGGGAAACAATAAAAGGAAGGAAAATGTCCTTCTAGGAAATTCCTCAAGTGAGATGCAGATCATTGCCTCTGCGCAAAGCTACAAATTTGTTCCTCTAAACTCCGGTAATCCAAGCATGCTTTGCAGGTTTTCCAGAAATTAGTCTTCCAAAAATGAAGTTGTTTGCCTCATTTTGGGTGAAACAGGCCTGGAACAGCAGGGTTGCAACATATATACTGAGAACTACTTTATTCAGCGGGTGAAGAAAGATATAAAAAGGTCAGCTATCCTTGACCTGATATTATCTAACAGAGGAGAACTGTTGAAAGAAATGGAAGTAGCAGGAATGTTGAGAGAAAGCCATCATGTCACATGCAGTTTCTTCTTTCTTCTTTCTCATGGTGGATGTGTTCAAGCAGAAGACAACTGCACAACATCAACCAGAGATGCTTTAATTTGGGTTCCTGTGTTGAACAAGAAACTGACCTCAGTGGCCTCAATGGCCTTTGGCACTTCTGTGAGTCTATAAGAACAGTCTTTTGAAGTGGAGGATGAGAATGGACCATCAAGCCCTATCAAACCTATCCCAAGATGCCTGTCTTCCAAGTCCCTAAATCACTCACTTTGCTGCTTGCTGATAAGATCAGCTTTGGACATTCTCAAAGATGATTGCTTAAATGTTTTGTGGCTCAGATAGGGTAGCTTCTATATGCAAATCCTTTCTGTAGCTATATACACAGATGATATTGTCTTACCTCAAGCTTGCTAAGCACTTTGGTGATCCATCTTAAAAAGGTACGTGATGCAAAAGGTTTGGAAGAATATCCTTTGTATTAGACCCATCTAAATGGTTCCACATTGGTTACTATCTCAACTCATTTGCAAAAGTCTTCTGTCACAGGTTGAGATGCTTGTTGACACCTTTCTAAACTCCTTTCTTCCATCCTACCCAGAAGGAGACTTTGCCTCTAATGCCAAGTGTAGTCAGAACACTACTGGGGATCAGGAGAAGATTATTCTAGGCTGCTTGGTAAAGTCTTGCAATTAGTCTTCTCTCCAAGGCTCTGACAGGCATTCATGGATTTTGGGAGGCAGCAGCAGTCTTAGAAGGAGGAAACGGTTCATGCCATTCATCCATCATCTGAAAAAGGAGGAAGCCGGGCTACCTGGTTTATCTCCAATCTTCTTGTTTTTTCCAAGCCTTTATAACAGTGCTACTGTATATACTCCCAAGCTGCCCCTCTCCCTAAATCCCACTTGCATTTCCATCTCTAAGGGCCTATCATCCTTGATTCAGTGTCTTTGGATGTCTCATTAAACACAGTTGCTACCTCTGAACAAGCCTCGTTGAGATTGATTTAAAAGGCAGAATGAGAAGATTCCAAATAAGAAATTGAATCAGCTCTGGGATTGTTAATAAACAGAACAGGTTGGAAGAGTTCAAGTTATTTTATGTTCCTCATCATCATCTCCATTCTCAAATCAAAACAACAGTTTCTAAATGCTTCTAGATCAGTTTTCCCTAACTGCTGCCTTTCATAACTGATGGACTGCAGCTCCCATCATCCCCAGCCATTGTGACTTAGATTGTTGGAAACATTAATAGTAATATCCCCATTTTTTGTTTGAACTGTTCTACCACTAGAAATTTATGAGGAATTGGGTACATCAGAATTTTGCGAGGAACATACCAATTTCAGATCACTTGATTGGTTCTTGGAGAGCTTATAAAGTTGGCATCTAATTTCTGTATGTTTCAAAACTTTTTAATGCTATCCCATTTGGTTAGTTTTAATGATCTTTGGAACAGATTTATGAATTTGTTTATTGTTTGCTTGTAACATTTTTATCCCACCTTTCCCCCAATTTTTCCCCATGACAACTCTGTGAGATAGGCTGGGCTGAGGGACACTGGCAGGCTCAAAGTCATTCAATGAATTTGCATGGTTGGGTGAATCTTAGCCTATCCAATATTAGTCTAACACCTTCCCATGTGGGCTGTTAAAATAGGCCCTCAGCATTTCAAATACATAGACAACACTTGAAAAAACAATTGCACAATGTCCAAGCTCTATACAACTATTTCAACTTATTGGATTACCGTAATGCGCTCTACATGGGGCTGCCCTTGAAGAGTACCGGAAGCTTCAGCTGGTGCAAAATGCAGCAGCAAAGGGCAGTTATGTGTGCTTCTTAAACAACACATGTTACGCCTCTACTCCGCGGGCTCCATTGGTTGCCAGTCTGCTTCCGGGTCCAATTCAAGGTGCTGGTTTTGACCTTTAAAGCCCTTCATGGCATGCAGCCAAGTTATTTGAGAGCCCACCTCTCCCCAATTACATCAGCCCAGCCCATCAAATCTGGCAGGAGAGGCATGCTCCAGGTCCCTCTCTCAGGGAAGTATGCTTGGTGGACTCGAGGAGGCAGGCCTTCTCTGCTGTGGAGCCTACCTCATGGAACATTCCCCACCCCTAAAGTGAGGTCAGTTCCTTCCCTCCTTATTTTCTGGATGTCCCTCAAGACTTGGCTTTATCATCAGGCCTGGAGGCCTCAGGGGACCAGGGAGATCTTGAGGTGGTTTCATTGCTGATTGAATCTCATGTGTGTCATGTTCATCGTTTCAATGTGCATTGTACATCGTAACGTTTCGCATGCCAAGGTGCTGACGCGCGTATCTGGTTGGGAGGGAGCTGCTGAGGGACCTTGTACCAAGCTCTCTATCTGTGCTTGTTAAGATGGAATGTGTTTGGGTTATCTTCTCTGTTCAAGGTCTTTTTCCCATTGATCAGCAGAACTCGTTAGGAGCACCTGGGATTGTGAATTTGAGACGAATGAAAGGGGGGGTGGGACTTCATTTGTATAGGGGGTTATTTAGTTTGATTTTAGGTGCGCTTTTTCCATTCTCAGCTTTCTTTGTATTTGCATTCTATTCTACAATAAACCAGATTTTATTTAAGCTTTGGCTTGTGATTCTGAGAATATTTCTGGAATACTCATTCATTACATAAAGCTGAGAATCCATCAATATACCTTGCTAGTTCCTACCAAGAAAATTCTTGTGAGGGAAGAAGTTAGCGATGGCAGAGTCGAAACCAGCATCTGCGGGGCTTGAGGAGACAACTACCCGATTACCCGAATCGGCAATCCAGAGCAGAGAGACGAGCCCCCTCCCCCCCGAACTTTCCTGTTACCCGAGGGATTCGAGTTCCAGCCCTGAGGTGGGGGGATCTAGCGAGGGGGGAGAGCCAGAACAACCGACACCGACTGGCTCCCCCCCAGAGATAACCACCTGGGATATGATGGAGGAACCCCAGCCGGGGACGTCCCAGGCATCTTGGAAGTTCCGTTTCCCGCTGACCCCCGAGGTGGAATCTACAATGGTAGCAATGGGGAGACAACCTGGCGGTTGACAATGGAAGGAATCTATCACCCCTGAGAGGGTGAGGGTATTGGAAGAGAAGCTGGAATCAGTGGAGTATATGTTGAAAAACCTGTCTTTGGGAGTGAGCAGCCAGGCGAGATACAATGGGAGCCCTGGCTTCAATCAACCCTCCCCCATCCTTCCCCCTGAACTACCGCCGACGCGGGGCCATGGACAACTTCGGGATGCATCTCCACCCCATGGCGGAGCAATTTGAACCCTGCTTCCCTTCCGAGAAGGTTAAGATAACGGCAATAGCCACCAAGCTAAAGGGCAGAGTGGCAGATTGGTATGTCCAACTGACAGAGGCTAACGCCCCTGAACTCAAGTCTTTTGAGGACTTTTTGCTAGCCTTAAAGCTGTATTTTGAAGATCCTCTGACCAAGGCAAGGGCTAAAGAGGTGCTGAAGGATCTCATCCAGGGGCCCAGGTCAGTGGCTGACTGTGCCCTGGAATTTAAAGCCTTAGCGGGCAAAGTCCCCGAGTGGTCTCAATCAAACTTGGTAGATAGGTTTAAGGATGGGCTCAATCGAGACGTCTTAAAATGGGCGCTGGGCAGAGACAACCCAGAGTCACTACACGATTGGATCTGTCTGGCTGGGAAGGCAGAGCATGCCCAGCGCACCTACATGCAAGCCAGGAGGCATGAAAGACCACCGGCCGCAATGCGAGGACCACGACCAGGGGCAACTGCTGCCCCATTGGGCTACTGAATGTGGGACGAAGAGAGACAGTGCCGTTACATGCGTGGCCAGTGTATCCAGTGTGGGAAGGGCGGACATCGAGCCGCAGACTGCCCGAAGACCAAAGCTGGGGACCAAGCACCAAAAGTACCGACAAAATCACCACCCCCCTCACGATGGATGACAGCGGCCAAGGGTGCTGTGGATGAGGAAGAGGAGATCTACTTCTCCGGAGAGGCGCAAACCGCCTCTGAGCAACCGGCAGGAAATGCCAGCCACCTGCCTTAAACAGCGCCTGTAGGCAGGTGGAGGAGGATGGGCGCAAGGACGAAATTGTAATGATTGCCCAGCCCAAATACTCAGACTCACAAGAGGTTGCTAAATGAAATCTGATTTATTAGGGAACTTAGGACAAATACAGAGAAAGCTGAGAATGAGCAAAAGCGCGCCAAATACAAACTTAAAACCCTCGGTGCAAACGTACCCCGCCTCCCTGCTAACCGCCCCGCCCATCCCAGGTGCTGGCAATCATCAGAACTGCTAGCCTGAGAAAGTAACCTTGAACATAGCAGATAACCCAAATACATTCCAAAAGCAGAGCCAAGAGATAAATACTCCCATCCTCCCGTGAAAGATGAAACACGCATTCAGCTAATGACATGCGAAACGTTACGATGTATCAAAGACATTGAAACGGCAAACATGACAGAAATGGTGAGTGCTGACTGCCCCATTTTAGCAGTGAAAGTGAAGTTGGGCTCCCGCACTAGAACTATGGAGGTATGGGCTCTCATTGACTCGGGGTGTTCTAGGTGTCTCATCCACCCTGACCTGGTTGCTGCGCTGGATTTGCCTAGCTTTCCACTCCGGCAGCCCTTGGTTTTCACCCAATTAGACAGTTCAACAGCGGGTGGGGGACCAGCAACTCATTTCACTGGAACTGTGGCGATGCAAATGGGCAGCCACAGGGAGGCTTTAAAATTCATTGTAGCCCCGGTTGGCAATCCCATGGTGATTTTGAGAATTCCCTGGTTGACTTGGCGCAGCCCATACATAAATTGGGCGCACCAGACTGTTACTTTTGAGGATGGCTTTTACCAAGCTCCTACACTGGAGAAACCTTTAAGTGTGGGGGTAGGGAGGGCTGCGATCGCCATGCCACGCCCTAGCTCACCACACCTGGAGGGCTTGCCCGACCTGTACCGGGACTTTGCTGACATCTTTGGGGAAGTGGAAGTGGACCAACTACCCCCCCCCATCGAAAAACTGACTGAGCTATAGAGCTGGTTCCCAACGCTCAATTGCCCAAGCCAAAAATCTATCCGATGACCCAGAAGGAGCTTGCCGCATTGCGTGACTTTATTGACAAGAATCTGTCAAGGGGCTCTATTGAACCGGCAAATTGTCCGGTGGGGGCCCCTGTGCTTTTCCGCGAAAAGGATGGCACACTTCGGCTTTGTATGGACTATCAGAGGTTAAATTCCATCTCGTTTTGCAACAAATATCCTCTGCCTCTCATAAAAGACATTTTAGCCCATTTGTCAATGGGGAAAATTTTCTCTAAGCTCGACCTTCGCGAAGCATATTTTCGCATTTGCATAAGAGCTGGCGACGAGTGGAAAACGGCTTTCAATTGCCCATTGGGGTCATTTCAGTACAAAGTCATTACAATGTGTGTGTTTTAACTTTTCTAATATGACTGTAGTTGACATGTTCTTCATGTTATACCTTTTGCTTTACGCCACCCAGAGTCACTTCACAGCATTTTAATCTTGTATATGTTCTCCTTGAAATCCATGGCCTCCTGCTCAGAAGTAGTTAGGAAAGGCCTCCTTACCCTCCTCTCTCTTCCTCCCTCTCCTTGAGTCCTAGCCTCAGTTTTAGGGAACATCAGGGATAAGAGCTGGCCTGTTTTGGAAAGGGGACAGTTGCTTTGACCAAGTCAAGAAAAATGTACCATCTCTGATGTCCTGGCTAGTAAGCAAATCATTATATCATTTGGTTTGAACAGGTATTGAATTCTTAAATAATAGTAATAATAATAAGGTCAAATACAAATATAGTAGTTTGGGGTAGTTAAGAAATTGTTTTAGTGGGATTTTATTAGAATTTTATTGTATATTTATTAGAATTTTATTGCATATTTATTAGAATTTTATCGTATATTTATTGTTCTGTATTGTAAACCACCCAGAGTTCCTCCGGTTGGAGGAGATGGGCAGTGACAAATTTGATTGATAAATAAATAAATCAATCAATCAATCAATCAATCAATCAATACCCTTTCTTCTAAAGCACAATCTTCCTGCAGCATTTAGGTCTAGATCTTGATCAATACTGGAAATAAATTAATTGGATCTTTGTCTATTCTGGCATCCATAGTAACAGTCCTTTTTCCACATTATCACAGCAAAACATAACTGTATGAATCCTACTCTGCAGCTGGGCAATATCCAGCCATTGTGTCCTGATGGTTGCAATCCAGCAGTGGAGCGTCTCAAACCAGAACATTAAAAAAGCTTTCTGCAACACCTGGAGAATTTATTTCTTGTTTCTCAGCAATGTCCCTTGTGTTTTATCTGGAGAGAGTGACTACCCATCATATGTACCAGTGAACAAAAGTTTGACCCGTAGATGAACCTTGGATCCATTCATGATGAGAACAAACTAGGAGAAAGTACTCCGGGATGCAGTTGGTAGTTGCACGAAAAGGCAATTCACACCTCTTCTCTTTCTAAATCAACATTTTGAGAATGAGTCTACCTAGAGCACCACATCCAAGTCATCGTGAAGGCTCTGTCATTTCATTTGGCCCAAACTGTACTTGCCACATTCCAACACTTGATAGAAACAGGGTGAACTAAAGAAGGAGGACAGCAGTTTAGTAGGACAAGCATTAGAACCAGCTTCATCTTGGCATCTGCCTTCTGCTAAAATATCTGAGATTGAAAGAGTAGTTTAAAAGATGTGATTCAGAAGGAAAGCAGAAGGGGAGGGAAAAAGAAAAGGAAGGGGAGGACACAGGAGAGATAGAGGGGGAATCTTTGGGAGGAAGACTTAGGAAACTCAGTTTCCCCAGTATTGTGTTGTATATACCTGTTGTAAATAACATTGCTGTCTATAGTTGTTGTTGTTAGCTGCCATTGAGTTGTTAATGACTCATGGCGACCCTCTGTATAACAGAACAAAATGCTGTTGGGTCTTGCGCCATATGCCTGTCTGTTCCAATGTTTGCATCCATTGTTGCTGTAATTGTATCAATCCATAGCACTGAAGGTCTTCCTCTTTTCCGCTGGCCCTCCACTTTACCAAACATGATGTCCTTTTCAAGCAATCGGTCTTTCCTGACGATGTGCCCAAAGTATGAGAGTCTAAGCTTATCTTCACCTCTAGAAAACATTCTGATTGTTTCTTCTAAAACTGATTGGTTTGTTCTTCTGGCAGTCCACGGTATTTTCAATAATCTTTGCCAACACCACAATTCGAATGCATTGATTCTTCTTCTATCTTCCTGTTCTAATGTCCAACTTTCACAGGCACATGTGGCAACTGAGAAGACCATGGCGTGAGTCAGATGCACCTTTGTTTTTAAACTGACATTTTTACTTCTGAAAACTTTAGATAGGTCTTTGATGGCAGATTTTCCCAGCGAGATACGTCGTTTGATTTCGTGATTACTACTTCCCTTGGCATTGAGCGTTAATCCGAGTAGAATGAAATTGTTGACGACTTCAATTTCTTCTCCATTTATTGTGACATTGTTTATTGGTCCATTTGTGAGTATCTTCCTCTGTCAGTTTGTCGTTCTGTGGTGGCTTGCGTGTTGCTATGATGCTGGAAGCTATGCCAGTGGTTCTACTATCAAAAGGGTCACCCATGGTGGACGGGTTTCAGCAAAGCTTCCAGACAAGGACAGACTAGGGAGCAAGGCCTGGCAATCTACTCCCAGAAACATGCCAATGAAAACCCTATGGATTACAACAGAACTGTCATGAGTAAGGATGGCCAGCAGGGGGCTCCCATCCAGACTGTCAAGCACATGCGTAGCACTGAGGAATTGTTCAGCCATTCAAAGAGACACAGATCAGGCCCGCCTTAGTCTTTGGGGTTTATATGTCTGGGTTTTCCCACGCTTCTTCAGTTTGTTAGGATTCCTGTTATGTACTAGCATTAAACATTAGAGACCAGTTCATTGTCTCAGTGTGTTTCCTGGTTGTTAGGACAAAAACTGTGAGGTAAACAGGTGAAGTAAACCTGTGAGGTAAACTGCTGAGAAACTTGTGAGGGAAACCTGTGAGGTAAAGTGACTGAGAAAACTGTGAGGTAAACAGGTGAAGTAAACCTGTGAGGTAAACTTTACTGAGAAACTTGTGAGGGAAACCTGTGAGGTAAAGTGACTGAGAAAACTGTCATGAGTAAGGATGGCCAGCAGGGGGCTCCCATCCAGGCTGTCAAGCGCATGCGTAGCACTGAGGAATTGGTCAGCCATTCCAAGAGACACAGATCGGGACCGCCTTAGTCTTTGGGGTTTATATGGCTGGGTTTTTCCCACGCTTCTTCAGTTTGTTAGGATTCCTGTTAAGTACTAGCAATAAACATTAGAGAACAGTTCCTTGTCTCAGCGTGGTTCCTGGCTGTTAGGACAAGAACTGTCTATAGTAAGAAGCATAAAAGCTTCCACTGCCTTGTTTCTCTCTGTCGGTTGCCACCCGTGCAAAATGATACACCTCCAGCTCAAACAGAACCCCGTCACACTGTGACGGCTCCTAACTATTTCGCAATTGATATAATGTCTATAGATGCACACCCAGAAAGAAAAAGAAGAGGTGATATGTGTCAGAGGGTGGGAAAGGGGCAAAAATTTTCCAGACACATCCACACACTCTTCCTCTCTAAACTGCGGTGAGGCTTGTTTGACGATGCTTTCTAAGGAAAGAATTTGTGCTCATTTCTAATAATATAAGCAATCAATAATATTTATTCAGTCAATGACCAGCAAAATTTAAAAGGCAAAAACAGAATGAAACAAAGAGATACAGTAATATACTACCAACTAATAAAATAGATCACATACTAATATAGCTTCTAATAATATATATACAGTGGCTTTAGTTTAACCGGCTATACCTTCATATAGAGACACAGCTGTACATGGATTTTTACCGTCCCTTAACTGTCTTCCTCCCCAATTCACACTGGTGTTCCTTATCTCTGCTTTGATAATCTTACCCCCTTAGATGCCTGTTTTCAGTCCTTTCACGTTAATGTGCTTCAGTTTAAAGAGGGAGAAGGAAATAGCTCTTTCCTGTGCTTCAGGTTATTTCCACCATGTTGGTCAAGCTTTCCTTGCTGATTCCAGCTCTGTCTTTTCCAAATGCTGCAGTCCTTCCACCGGTCCGTCCACTCTGCAGGTGTCCCTTTCTGATCTTGCTGGCTCCTTAGGTGTAGATGCCTCCTTCCCCAGGGCTCCCTTCTCCACCTGTCCCTGGATTCACACAGCACCTCCAGTCCCTCCACCCGGCACAGATCCACCATGGACCACTTCCACAACCTCCTCCATTGCCTAACACATCTGACCCTGGTAGATCTTCAGCAAAAGACGTTGCTGAATCTCCTTGACACTTTGCACAGAGTTGGCACCACCATCACCACCACCACCACCACAACAACAAACTCTCTAAGCTTGTCACCAGTTTGCAATATTTGTGTCCACTGGGCATCTCCACAAATGGCACGTCACGTCTTCACCCTTAAGAGCCTTTTGACTACTCAATTAAATGGCAAGAGAAAGATAAGGGGAAGGGTCTTCATTGGTTAAATGAGTCTCTGTGTTTCAAAGATGAAGGAAACTGCCTACCTCTTTCTCTCTTGTATTTCTCTCTCTTGAAGATGTAGTATGGATAGATACAGGCAAGGCTTTCCAATTCTATGTATTTCTTAGTACATCTAGCTTAAATATTTCTAGTTCAAATACAATGAAGGTCTAATAGCATTCCCTGACAGCTGGGCTAACTCTATACTTTGCATTCAAGACAGCTGTTATTAAAACCCTTTCTGCTCTTCAGTGGGGCCTTCTGCTGCTGAATTACTTGGTATTCTTTGAGCATTCTGCATATGCTCTGGAGCACACCCTCTAACAAGGGCTCCTGATGAATTCAAATGTCTAACAAAGGTTGTGCTTTGGATCATTTTCCTCAATGAATAAATGAACATGTATAATGTTTTCAACTCATTTGTTTAACTGGGTTCTCTTTATCTAGTTTTAGGTCTTGTGTGAAAAACAGATCACATCTTAGGTCATAATTTATCCAGAAATACTGACAATTCAAAAGGGTTCACAAACTTTTAAGTACCACTGTGGGCTATTTGGTTTTCCCAGAGTGATCTACTGTAATCTCCATAAGCAAACAGTTCTGAGAAGAAAAGAGCCAAAAGAAGCCAAGTCCAAGCTGAGGTGCAGAAACAAGACT
Source organism: Candoia aspera (assembly GCF_035149785.1). Classification (NCBI taxonomy): domain Eukaryota; kingdom Metazoa; phylum Chordata; class Lepidosauria; order Squamata; family Candoiidae; genus Candoia; species Candoia aspera. Next base: position 110,739,998 of record NC_086156.1, on the reverse strand, counting down.
ATGAGGTAGTATCTCTCCTTCTAATATAGGCAGATCCAAAGTCTGTGAAAGATGGCCATTCAAGTTATGAAGGAATTAAGGCTTCCTGCCTTTTAGTTTCAGGACAGCATCTTTCATCTCCTTGTTTCGGAGCGTATATATGACTGGATTCAGGAAAGGAGTCATAGTGGTATAGAATATAGCAACCACCCCTCCAAGGGGATCCTCTGCTCCTGGCCTCAGATATGTGAAAGTGAGAGGAATATAAAAGGTAAACACCAGGATTATATGAGAGGTACAGGTGGAGAAGGCATGTCTCTGGCCATCAGCATTGCGAATCCTCAGGATAGCAAAGACAATGTAGACATATGACACCAGAATAAGTAGAACACAACTCATGGCAACGAGACCAACATCAATCAAGGTGAACATCTCATTGAAGGAGGTGTCTGCACATGCCAGCTTCAGCATGGCTGGGATGTCACAAAAGATGTAGCTTACCTCATTCCCCAGTCCGTAGGGCAAATGGAAGGTCAGGGCTGTCTCTATGGCCGAGTGCAAACACCCACCAAACCAGGTGCCCACGGAAAGCCAGAGACAGATTTTGCGGTTCATGAGGATACTATAGTGAAGTGGCCTGCAGATGGCCAGGAAGCGGTCATAGGCCATCACAGTGTAGAGGAAGCATTCTGTGCAGCCCACAAAATGGTAGAAGAAGAGCTGAGTTATACAGCCTGAAAATGAGATGACTTTGTTGCCCTCCAGAAACGAAGCAATCATCTTGGGCACCACAGTAGTGGAAGTGGCAACATCCACAATGGCTAAGTGGCAAAGGAACCAGTACATTGGCTTGTGCAGCCGTGGTTCATAGATTGTGGCGAAGAAGACCAGGAAGTTACTAAGTAGGGTCAACAAGTAGATGCACACAAAAAAGAAAAACAAAGGGGCACGTAATATGGGTGGGTATGGAATGCCCAAGAGGACAAAATGCATCAGGGCCGTTTGGTTTTCACACACCATTCCAGGCATGTAGGCAAAGTTTATCTCCACAGTGAACACAATTTAGACAACTTTAGCAACAATGAAGAGATCTTTAGCAACGATGAAGAGCACCAACCTTTCTGTCTTTCTGTGATTGGTGGGGATGGGGTAAGATGGAGAGATCCCATGACTTCTGAAGGTTTTTTCATCTTGGGTTTCCCAAAGAAGCAAGCTTCATTACCAAATTTGAACAGGACCACTTCATTTTGAGGTTCAATTAACATAAAGTTCTGGCTTTGTTCCAAAAGCTGGTTTGGGTATCAGGGAAGTGATGTAAAAAGATAATGCTTTAATCATTAGTGTTATACTTTAGCTACAACTTATTCTTCCAACAGCACTTAACAAAGCTTCTGTGTTAGAAGATTTGTTTCATTTTCTCTCATTTCTGTACTTTTCCTAACTATCCCAATGACCTGTCAACCAAGAACATTAGGAAGGAGAGACCCAAATAGTATCCAGGTGGGCTGTAGAAGTTCTTAGCATCCTTGACTAGGATGCTAGTCAAGGAGATCTATCCTTTCCATGGCTTCATGTTGAGAGGTATCTAGATACTCTTCTGGAAATGATGAGTCATCAAGCCATTATTGAGATGGAATATTTGTTTTATGTTGTTCTGATGGATAACCTTCTCAAACAGTCCTCCTTCCTCAGGGTAGCTCTATTCTCAAGCCATCTCTACCTCTTCCATCATTTCATGTTGATCCCAGATATTCTCTTGCTCTCTCAAGTATCTCTTTTCCATCAAATCCCTCTACTCAATGCTATTTTTAAAAAGCATATAATTGCACAGCGTATTTTATTTGTCATAACACACATTGTGCAACCTTGTAATAGCTCCATTGGGAATCCAAGCTCACCTGAAAAACACTTGTTGCTATGGAAAAGAAGAGGATCAAACCTCAATGGGGGGACCCTTGCTTTGCTTGGAGAAAGTCCCAGGTTCCTGGCATCATTTCATAGGGCTGGGACTCTCAGGAGAACTATTGGTTGGCAAGAAAGAAAAATTATCCCCATTTGTCTTTAGCACATTTGCTTAAGAAATAGAGGTTTTATATATAGGTTTCTTTAACATTTATAAAAAATGGGAAAAACTAAGCAGGACCTGGTTATAATTTGGATGGGAGACATTCAGGAAATCCCAAGATTGTAGACTAGATTGGAAAGTCAAAAATAACCTGGAAGAAACTCATGGAACTTCTGTATTATATGTTATAATATATGTATGTATGTATGTATGTATGTAATACATCCATGTACTGACCAGAAGCCAAACCAGACATGGTGGAATCTGTATGCTTAGGTTTTCCTTATCTATTTTTCTATTTTCACTGCATCATTTTTATCACACACTTTGCTAGTGTAAGTTCTGTTTTTTAAGAGGGTGTCTTCAAGGGGAGGGTCAAAAAAGTCAAGATGGTGCTCACAACCATGTGATTGAAACCCCACCCCTTTTCCATGATCCACATTACAAGGGGTGCAGCATTGGTCACATGATTGTGGCTGCCATCTTGATTTTGTTTCCCTTCCTGAAGAAATACTTGTAGCTATTCCTAACAATTGTGATTGTTTTGGCAAAGGGAGGGAGGGGGAGAGCACATTCAGACTTGCAAGATTTGTTACTATAACCTTATAATAAAAGTAGTTTTAGCTTGTGTCTTTGATTCCCAGGTATGGTCTACCTTGGAGGGTTGATAGTAGTAGATTTCCATTTTCACTCCTACAGCTGCCCCACAGAACCTCTTCAAGGATTTCCCCAAAACAGATACAAAGATGTTGGCTTTGCCCATCAATTGATGTCACTGTATCATCGAGACCCCATCCTCTTTGCATGGGATGATGAAGATGAAGATGAAGATTGCCCTTTTCTGAACACTTTCTGATCTTTGGTCAATCATATCCCAAGAGAGTGGTGGGGTTGTCTTCTGCCAACCTTTGCAACTCAGGGAATCAGTTCCTGAAAGGTGCAAGAGGCTCCCCTTCCCTGGACATGTTCTAGCAGAGACTGAATAATCATCTACTGGGGATGCTTTGAGTTGAATTTCAGCATAGAGCAGTGGTGCCATAAAGCCCGGACTATTAGATTCAGATCCAGAGCTCCAGACCCCAAGAGGAGACCAAATGCAGCACCCCATATTTAAAAAAAATCAGCAGAAGTCCTGCATTGCTTGCTCCCCTTTCTCTCCTTTATTTAGAGGCCCTCTGGAGGCAGAATGACCCACCCAAGCTTTATTCCTTTTCATGGCCCTTTTAAAGGTTAATTGAGGAGAGCTGTGTTAGCCTATGGTATGGTGGCTCTACTCCTAAATCACAAGGAACGGTGGCACAACTAGCACATTTTAGATTGCATCATGCACAGAGGTCTCTCAACCAAACAGTGCAACTGTAGAGAGAGTTACATCAGAAACAGTAGCAATCTCTATTGGTTTCTCATAAGATTGACATCATCTTTCCATGTTGATTCACCTACACAAGACATTCTGTCTTCCAGAGTGCGATACATTCTTCTTCACCGTCATGAAAATGATGTTCTCCTGAATGGAAATGGAATCTCTCCTAAGCTGTTTGTAACCTGACCTCACATTTATATCACGCTGATAGAATTTCATTTTTGCATCATTCTTTCTCTTCCAACCTGAGGGTCAAGCCAAATTTTAAAATGGCTCTGCATTTACTGGGGGGGGGGGGGGGGCGGTGACCTGAACCTTGAAGCCTCATCATGTTTCCGAGCCTCTGCACAGAAAACAATCCTATGGAATGGTTGCCTCATTTTTGACTCAGAAGACAAATTAAAAAAAACTCAATCCATAACTGAATTCTGAGCTTAGGGTTCCCAGCTGATATAAAGTTAGGCTTAAAAAAAAAAAGTATTGCTGGAATTGAGGAAGAAGCTGTTTGGGCCCACAGACATGCCTTCCTAAATCAGTTGTGGTGGAATTTGACCCATTCTCACAAGGGATCAAGGCTAACATTGCCCTTCTTACCTCATGAATTTGAAGGGTTAATTATCTTCTGGAATTTTCTATTTGGAGTCAGTCTAGAGCTGTAAGCAGGGCTTGGTCAATTTTATACAGGCCTTTCCCAGTTTCTGATTCACCCATATGGTAGATCACTTCACAATGTCTACTTCACCCACACAAACAGCAAGTTTAGTCCTGTCTTCTTTAGAGTCCACTCCAGCCATGTTTGACTATGGCTCCACTCACTCCTGGAATATGACTGTAAGATAGGTTTTTGATCCAGTTAAGATGGACTTTGATTTGTTCATCTGGCCCTAAGAGTTGCTCTTCACAAGCAAACTGGAATTTCATATCATCTGTGTGCCCAATACAGTATTTTGGCAATGGAACTTTCTGGAGAATTCCAAAACATTCTGTTCCTCCTATGCTGATCTGGTGGTTCCAAGACAGTCTGGCAATTTTCTGGAAATTCTCCAGGATGGAAGCAGTTCATGGGAAAATGATCATATCACCCCTCAGAATGTGGTCCAGAGGAGAAAAGGAATCCCTGATAAAGTAGGTTTTGCACATTCCTAATGGAAATCTTTTTGAGTATGGGTTCTTCAGAGGTGGTTTCTTTCATGGTGCAACCACCTGAGTTGAGTTCTCTCTTTTGAAAAGTAACCCTGAGTAAGTAGGGACTTGTAGGCCCTTTGTGGAAGCCCAGAAGAAAAGCTGAAGAATCCAACTGTCATGATCCCTGTTCCAATGTTTATGGTACATCGTAACTGTTTCCCCTTCAGCAAAGGATCATTACCTTGTCATGGTGCTGGAGCTTGAGCACCTCAATGATGCCATGAGCTAAACCATGAAGGGCCACCCAAGTCGGGAAGGTCATGACAGAGAGGTCAGACTAAAGGCGATCCCTGGGGAAGGTAGTGGCAACCCACCCCAGTATTCTTGCCGTGAAAACCAAATGGATCAGTACAACCAGAGATATGTCAGTATACCATTGGAAGATGAGACCCCCAGGTCGGAAGATGGTCAAAATGCTACTGGGGAGGAACAGAGGATGAGTTCAACTAGCCCCAGACGTGATGACGCAGCTAGCTCAAAGCCGAAAGGACGGCTAGCGGCCGACGGTGCTGGTGGTGAACGGCAAATCCGATGTTCTAAGGATAAACACACCATTGGAACCTGGAATGTAAGATCTATGAGCCAGGGCAAATTGGATGTGGTTATTGGTGAGATGTCAAGATTAAAGATAGACATTTTGGGTGTCAGTGAACATGTTATTGTTTGGGAGGGAGCTGCTTTGATCCTTTGTTCTAGCCTGTACTCCTTGCACTCGTTACGTTAGAATGTGTGTTTGGGTTATTAGATTGTGTCAAGGACTTTCCTGCAGACCAGCAAGATCCGTTAGGACATCTGTGTGCTGACCTCAGAGGGAGGGATTGCTAAAAGGGGTTATTAGTTTGCATTTGCCCACGTTTTGGTTATTCTCAGCTTTGCTTGTGACTTGCATTCTATTCTTTAATAAATCAGAAATCCTTGAAATCATTCTTGTGAGTCTGATTTTGTTTTAGGCTAGGCAGTCATTACACCAACTTAACATACTTTCAAATTCAGGTGAATTAAGTGTCAGCCCCTTTCCAGAAAACTGCATTCTATTTTTCTAAATTGAATTCTGAATTTTTCCTCCTCTTCTCTTGCCCTCACTCCACATTCAGTTAACATTCAGTGCCCATTGAGCTGGCTTTTAAAAATATTTTGGTCCTTCCCTCCATTCTAATCTTACAGTTTACACAGAGAGAGAGAGACAAAATACAGTACATCTGCAAGTGCAGAAATAATTATATTTCTTAATGATATTTCCCTTTGTGTGTGCAAGGCACAATTTTTGCTACATAAGGATCCACATTGGGAGAATTTCATTATCGGGAGGAGGCTATGGAATGCAATTTTAATGAAAGAATAACTGATAGTACAGGAGAGACACATACAGAGGGGAAGAGACATAATTTCTTACTTATTGAATCAAAAATGATCTTGGTACTAGTTGAAGCTCAAATGTGAGATTAGGGGAAGGGAAGGGGAGGGAAGGGAAGGGGAGGGGAGGGGAGGGGAGGGGAGGGGAGGGAAGGGGAGGGAAGGGAAGGGAAGGGGAGGGAAGGGGAAGGAAGGGAAGGGAAGGGGAGGGAAGGGGAGGGGAGGGAAGGGAAGGGAAGGGAAGGGAAGGGAAGGGAAGGGAAGGGGAGGGAAGGGGAGGGAAGGGAAGGGAAGGGGAGGGGAGGGAAGGGAAGGGAAGGGGAGGGAAGGGAAGGGAAGGGGAAGGAAGGGAAGGGAAGGGAAGGGAAGGGGAGGGGAGGGAAGGGAAGGGAAGGGGAGGGAAGGGAAGGGAAGGGGAGGGAAGGGAAGGGAAGGGAAGGGAAGGGAAGGGAAGGGAAGGGAAGGGAAGCTTCTGCTTTAATAGAATTCTAGTCCAAGATCTGAAGTTCAGCTGAAACTCATACATTCTGTTCATGTACTGCCTTGTTCTTTAAAAAAATAATAATTAATAAATGCCTGTTTAAAAACGGTAGCACCATTTCACAATGTAGCCATCTTGTTATTTCTCCATCGTGCCATTTTAGTTAAAAGCAGCCAAGAGTAGCTAGGTGTTTCCACCTAGCTGGACTCTGGACTATAGAGATTGACAAAAATGTTATTTATTATAATAATAATGTTGTTTGACTTCTATACGGCGTTTTATATGAAATTCTAATGACTTCAGCACATTAGTTCATAACTTCCCTTCCTTACTATGTTTTGTTTTCGATACTTCTCATTCTTAGACAGAAAGAGTAAGGGAAAAATGCTTTATACCTTATTCTTATCACTGTTCACCTCTAAGGGCTAACTGTACTACCTTTGGTAGTACAACAGGGAATCACAACATGCCCTCAACGTGCCATCTTGAGCTGCAAATGTGAAATTGGTGAATTCTTTCCAGTTGACTTCCCTTCTTCAAGAGAAAGGACTTAGTCCACCTTTCAGCTTTCTGAATGCTGCTTGAACCTCTTTGTTCCGCAGCGTGTAAATAAGAGGATTCAACATTGGAGTGACAACATTGCAGAAAATCTGGATGGGGGTGGCTAGAATGTCACTGAGAGATGGTTGGGTATAGAGAAGAGCACAAGGTCCAAAGAAGAAACAAACCACCATCAAGTGCGATGCGCAAGTGGAGGCCGCCTTGCGCCGGCTTTCTGCTGAGCGCATCTTCAGTATAGAAATGGAAATTCTAACATAGGAAGTGAGGATAAGTAAGAAACAAGCCATGGGCACCACACCGATGTTGGTGAAACTCACTGTTTCAATGATGTAGGTATCTGCACAAGCCAACTTGACCACTGGGAAAATGTCACACAGGAAATAGTCTACCTCATTGGACCGGCAGTAGGGCAGTGTGAAGGTCAAACTGGTCAAGATAGTGGCATGGAAGGAACTGGTGAACCAGGTACCAGCTGCCAGAAGGGCACAAACTTTCCTATTCATGATGATGGAGTACCGCAGTGGGTGACAAATGGCTGCATAGCGGTCATAAGCCATGACAGTGTAGAGGAGGCATTCAGTGCTTCCTAAGAAATGGTAGAAGAACACCTGGCACATGCAACCACCCAGGGAGATGGTGCGGCTCTCTGCCCAAAGGTTGGCCAGAAACTTTGGAGTGCTGATGGAGGAGAAGCCAAGATCAACCACAGAGAGGTTGCAGAGGAACCAGTACATGGGAGTGTGGAGGTTGGCATCGGAAATTACAGCTGTGAGGATGAGGAGGTTGCCAGTTAAAGTGACAAGGTAGAAGGACAAGAAGGCAGCAAACAGGATGTTCTGGAGGCCTTCAGTGTGAGGAATCCCCAGGAGAATGAATTCCAGGATGACCGTATGGTTGGGCATTATAGTTAGCACCTTCCTGCAAATATAAGAAAACACACAAGCAGACCCAATCTTTTTTTACTTTTTCTCCTCCAAAAACAACCCCATTTAGTTTTGGAGTATTTCCTACCAGTTTAATGACCAGGGAGATAGAAGGCTCTTTTGCTAAACTGTTGCTTCCTGAATGCTTCCTTTCTTAGCCTCTCTCTCTCTCTCTCTCTCTTCCTTCCCATTTAGAGGATCTAGAGAATGTTCTTAACTTCTGGAGCCCAAATCTCTGTTGCTATCAGCAGCTCTTTCAAGGGAGAACCCTGTTGTATTAGGATCAGTGGTGGTGGAACAAAAGACAACTTGTCTCTTTCTGGATCTTCTTTTTTTATTTATTTCTTTGATTGACTTCTATCCCATCTTTTCTGCAGATCACACAAGAGATCTCCTTACATTTTCATCTCATCACAACCACCCTAGGAGATAGGATGCACCCAAAAATCACCCAATGAGTTTCTAGGGCTGAGATAGACCTGGATATCCTCTGCCCTGGCCCACCACCTTAACTGCTCCATCCTACTGCCTCTCAATCAAGCATCCCATCCTGCAGGCAGCCATCAGTCTCAAAGCAAAACAGAAATCAAGGTAGACTAGTTCATTGGGGAAGAAAAACAAACTCCATCAGAAAAATTGAATTCAGTTCTAATCTCCCACAGCTTCAGAAAAAAGAAAAAGACATCAGAGTTGCAGGCAGTCCAGAGGTCTGAATCCTAATGTAAATCCAGCCTTTACATTAGAGAAGGGAAATGTATAGTATTGGGCTACCAGACTTGAACTGCAAAAAAACTCCACACCACTAGATGGCAGCAAAGACATACAGAAAACCCTTTTTGCTGCCGTATTGTAGGTGCCCAGGTTTTGGCAGCCCAGTAGCTGTTGCTTGGCAAAACATAGCCCTTCTAAAGCAGACAGTCCCCTTACCTGCTTCCTGGTATGTTTCACTATCTTGATGTTCTGGTAGGGAACCCAAACGGCATCAGTCTCCACTGCTAAGCCTCCAACCTAACCAGAGCAAGCTAAATCTTGAACTTCTGCCTGTCTTCCTCATGCGCTGCATTGGTTTATATCTCATTTTGATTTTTTTTCTGGGTACTCTTTGGCCCAAACATCTTGAGGCAACAATACCCAGAGAATACATTCTTCAGCTGCCTCAGGTCAAGGCTATCTCTCCACTTTGTTCCTTCTAATACTCTTTTCTGTTGGAGGTTGATGACCATCAGTACTATTTGTTCTTGTAACGCTACTGTACTGGTTTTCAGTGACGGATGATTTTCATGGAAAAATATAGTCCATACATATCCAGGGTTGAGGATTTTAGGAAACTGGGACAAGATCTACTTAGCGTATAACACAGGTATGCCAAACAAGCAGAAAACTACACATAGGGAATCATACAACATACTCACTAGTACCTGGCATTCTTTTTTCAGAGAAAATTCTATTGATGAATACCATTTGTGGTGTGCAAATCACCTTTGATTCACTTCACATTGTGTGGATCGATTTGGATTGTGGAGTGATCTGATTGGAATCATGGATTGGATCTGGAAAAGTGAGTTGTGTTGATTTGCGGCTTCAACTGCATCATCAGATAGTTGACTTATAGGGTGGAATCAGCTTAGAGATATGATCGGATCACCTGTGAATCAGATGTCTGAATTGCAAGATCTAATGAAGAACCTAAGTGTGTGAATACAGCATCATAGAAGATCGATCACAGATGGAAATCTTTCTATGATCTGACTCCATTTCAAAAATAACTTTCTTTCTGTGTCAGTGAAAAGCTGAAAGATCCACTGAGGGTAATTCCTATATGAGCAATGCAAATTTATCTTGTGTCTGTTGGATGGATGGAGAAGAAATTAATTTCATTCTCATTTAAATATAAACATCTAACATTTTTTCACATGAATATGAGAACTGGAATGAAATTTGGCTTTGATTTTTGAATTTCTATGTGTGTATATGTGTGTGTTTGTATGTACACACACACCTTGGTAATACACACACTTTGCTAACAGTAGCAGAAAAATAGACCCCTTTTAATAAGGAAGCATTGACAAGAAAGAGGGAAAATAAAAGAACAGGAAAATATAAGAGACTTGTTCTTACCTTGCATGGATCAAAGATGTGGAGTTAATGCATGGTGGCCAATTTTCTTAGTTTGGTTTGTGTCCCTAACAATGATTCCATTTGCTAAAAGTACGTCCTGTGTTCATGAACTTCAAACTGATATCCCTTGACTAGGAGGACACAGGTTTTAATATGTTTCCATAAAAGAATCTGCATTGACATTAGATCAATTCAGCTTCGCTGCAGATCTTCTGCTTTACAGGTTTAAAAAACCTAAAGATCCTCTGTCTTGGGCAAACCTCTATATAGCTTCTATATCCCTCTACAGGGAGTCTGGAGAAGTTCCAGCCATCTTGTCTCATGAGCAAACCTATTAGTGTTGCATCAGTTGTTTTGAGCAGAATTGTGACCTTCTGGGAGGGTTGGCTAACAATACCAGGGGGAGGTCTTCTTGTGATCTTTAGAGATCTTCCTTCCATTCCACCTGTGGCCACAAAAGACCTTGTTGCATAGAAGACCCTGATTTTCCAGAAGAAGACCCAATGCAAGTATGAGCAGCCTAGCCCCATTCTATGGATTTGAACTCCCAGTACCACTGTCTCTTGCCATGTGCCATGCTGGTGAGGTCTGATAGGAACTAAAGCCCAAAGTCTCTGCATGGGACCAGGTTGCCTATTCTTGGAAGAGCAGTAAAATCTATACACTTGGTGAGGTTAAAGGACTGGGTACCCAAATCTGGGTTTGCTAGTTCTGATATCATTGGTGGCTTCTGTTGAGTTTCCTAAAATGCTCAACTCTGAGACTTATGTCTTCCGTTAAAGATGTCCTTTATTGTGCATTTAAGCACCCTAAGCTAACTCACGCCCATTATGTCAACCTAGTTTAATTATAGGGTATTCCCCATTGCTGACTTGATGGTCTCCATCCATTCTTGAGTTGATGGAACATTACCAGCATGAAAGTGATCCACACTGCTGCTGCTCTCTCCTGTATTGATTCCAAGTCATTTGTCAGGCCCCCAACTTCCCTCCAAGAAAATGTATGATAAAGCCTAACTAAGTTTCCATATTTTGGGTATATCAGAATAAGGAGGAAAATACTGTTTTAAGACTTTTACACATAAGAGTGACTTATACCTTTCTCACTCAAGGGCTGGAGAAAAGATGAAAGACATCATGAAGGATATCATGGGGACAAGGAGAAAACAAGATGTTGTCAGGACAGTTTTAAGCTGTGGTCAGATACAAATGAGAAAATGCCTTAAGGGCACTAAGCAAGGAAGCATATTAGTACATCAGTGAAAGAATTAATTAACAGTTTCTGGTGTAAGCTGCAAGGCATTTTCTCAGGAAGACTCTGAATGAACAGCATCCGAGAGTAACCAGACTAAACTCCAAATGAGAGGAAGCAGAACAGTTTCAAGGCTGCAAAAGAGTGATCCACATAGATGGAGCCATATGGAATTACAATTGGATGCTGTCCCAGATTGGCATGAGATCCTGGTACCATCCGTAATGAACAAGGGCATCTTCTGAAGAGGACAGCAGAGTTCTTCTCACAGAGATTCATCACAGGCATCTTGGTTTTCTCATCCACAGGAGATAGCAGACTTAAAACAAGGATCCATCCATATCAATCCCAGGTTCCTGGAAATCTATAAGTATAATTGCCTGAATGGATGTATGAGGATTATAAATGGATGATGGTGGATTAGCATTTAAGACTGAACTCAGCACATGCTGTGTGTGACTCCCTTCCATTTATATCCTGTAACCATAACAGAGGTATAAAAGATTCTGCAGACCAGTTGGGTTCCTTTGCTTTGTTCTGAGAACATCCTAAATTAAGACATGGGCCTCTTCCCCATCCATCACACTACTGATAGATTCACGTCATCAGCATCACACTTTGGGTAGCTAGTCCAAAATGAAGGTGTGGCAAGACAGAAAAAATGGGTTGGCCCAAAGTGGTCCCACAGTTGCAGATGAAGTCTTCTTCCCTCCTGATGGATCACCTCCCAAGATGACACTTCTTAGGGGGAAGAAGGAGGAGAAACATCTGCTGAGTTTAATTGCCTGCTTTCTCTCCTAGGCTGGTCAGTTTCCAATGTCCAGTCTTTTACCTGTCCCTTATATCTCTTCTAGTCTGGGAAAAGACCAGTTCTGGTTCACTGGTCCATGAACCAGAGTATCTGTCATTAATAGAAGTAAGGAATATATTTTCAAAGTTTAGGTCCAATAAGTAAGCATTGCATTTTTTTCTGAAAAATATACTAAACCGTTTTGATTATTTCAGCACCAGGCCACCATACTGCCCCCAGAGCCATGTTTCTGCAGCGTCAATCTTTCCACAGCACATCAAGCTTTCAGAGATGGGGCATTTTTGAGGGAAAATCAAGAGGAATCATGAGAACAGATGCAACTGTCAAGGGAAAGTGTCCCTGTTCTCCAATTATTCTGCCACTTTCATATATACACATGACGGGGATCTCAATCTTTGAACAAAATATAAGCTGAAAAAAATGATATAGGTATACACACATGCAAACACATACCTGTTTCAGTGGCCTTCTTTTTCTTTCTTTCTTTCTCTTCCTTTTCCATTTTGGGTTTGATGTTGTCGTTGGTTTTCCAGGTCCAAAGAGGTAGAAAAAACAAAGTTAGCTCCCCTAAAGTGGTGTTTCTCAACCTTGACAACTTTAAGACATGTGGACTTCAATTCCCAGAATTCCCCAGCCAGCATGCTGGCTGTAGAATTCTGGGAGCTGAAGTTCACACACGCTGGCTGGAGAATTCTGGGACTTGAAGTCCACACAAGCTGGCTGGAGAATTCTGGGACTTGAAGTCCACACACGCTGGCTGGAGAATTCTGGGACTTGAAGTCCACACATCTTAAAGTTGCCAAGGTTGAGAAACACTGCCCTAACTTCCTGAATGACTCCCCCCTCCCCCAGTATCAAAATTCATCCTCCACTAACATAAAACCCTTTATTGATTTGTTTATCCCAGCGTCAAACTCCTAGAGAGGCTTGCCACCTACCTAAATCCACAACCAGGTGTGAAAAACCACAAGAGATCTCCACGGAAGTTCTGTTTGCCACTCCAAGTTTCGACCACCCTGGTGAGACTGCAGACAGGCGGTAATCTTTTTCTTTTCTTTTAAATTTCATTTTTGAAGTGACGCCACCTTGCTTCCTGCCGCTGTGTCTTTCACAGCGCAGAAATACATGCCGGCATCCTTCAGCCTTGCTGCACCTCTTGTGAGTCTGCTAGAGCGGGATCCTTGGTCCACATCTATCGTAAATCCACTGGAAAGAACAGATCTCCCATCATAGTGGGAGCCCAGAAATTCCAGGACGCTGCCAGTTTGCTTATACCAGTGCATGTAGTCAGGGCCACTGATGTTTTGAGCACAGTTTATGACAATCTCATCTTTTTCTGTGAGGATCAGTTGCTTCGGTTGGAACACTTGGCTGGAGACAAGCCGGGGGACCACTGCAGGAAAGGAGAAGATCAGTATTTTTATTTCTTCAGCATCCTCAGCATCAGTTGGTGAAAATTTGTGATGAGCATACTACAAGATCTATTTCTCTCCCTCTCCCCCCAAGAAAACAATCCTGTGAGGTAGGTTGGGCTGAGGGTCAAGGACCGGCCTAAAGTTACCCACAGGCTGAGGATGGACCTGGGTCCAAGCCTAGCAGGTGTTGGCTCATCCCATTCCAAAGTTGACTGACCAAAGAGGAAGAGGAGGCTAGAGAACATCCTTGTGGAAGAATCAACTTCTCTGAAATGAGGAGGGTTCACAATCACACCTAACTCTTCAAGGGACCATCCATTTGAACAGCGCTGCAAGAGAAGCAGTGGGAGGAGAAGTTCAGATTGATCTCTCTCCACCACACCCCCTTGTCACCAACTGGAGTAGTTTTCTCACCGGCCTGATTTCCTTTGACGCTGAAAACTCAAACCAGTACTGGGCATTCTAGTATGTCTTTTGGAAGTGGCATATAAATATGGCATTAAAAAAAATCCCCTGCTCACCCCGATGGGTGGTGTGTGTCTTCCTCCACCCCGGGTCCTCTACCAGAGGCCTGGGAGTTTGAGGGCTCTGTGCAGGATCTGAGTTGTTCCTAGCACTGCACTCTTCTGGACAGAGAGCTCTGATGTGGTTCCTGGGATCTGTTGAAGCCACTCTCCCAGCCCCAAGTGCCCCTACCACCCCTGGGACCACTTTGGCCTTCCCTTTCCACATCCTCTCTAGTTCTTCCTTTAGACCCTGGTACTTCTCCAGCTTCTCATCCTCCTTCTTCCTGATGTTGCTGTCACTTGGCACTGCTACATCTATCACCACTGCTGTCTCCTGGTCCTTGTCTACTACCACGATGTCCGGTTGATTGGTCAATACCTGCCTGTCTGTCTGGATCTGGAAGTCCCACAGGATCTTAGCCCTGTCTTTCTCCACAACCTTCTGTGGAATCTCCCATCTGGACTTGGGAGGGTCTGGCCATACACTGTGCTGAAGTTCCTGTACACAAGGCCAGCTACTTGGTTGTGCCATTCAGTGTATGCTGTTCCTGCCTGCAGCTTACACCCTGCCACTATATAGATATATATATGTGTCCCTCGTATGTATGTATGTATGTATGTATGTATGTATATATATATATATATATATATATATATATATATATATACACAAACACACAAACATACACATACACACACATATACATACTGTAAAATTGGCACATTCTACCTATTCTAAAATTAACATATATAAAATTGGCATACTCTATCAGAATTGAAGGGGCAGGATGGGTAATTTTAATCAAAGAGGAAGTCTTCATCAGTTGCACTTGACTGCTAGTGACTTCACAGATGCATTCTTGGCAGCAGTCAATAAGTATTTTGTCACTACTTCCTTCTGGATTTTTTTTTTAATTCCCAATCTAGCAAACAGCTCTGGGATCTCCTGGTGGTCTCCTGTCTGCAAAGTAACCAGGTCTAATCCTGCTTAACTTGTTTTAAGATTAGCCAGATCAGTTAAATAAAGGTCGAATTTTGTTGATTGTTTAGCTTGCGTATTAATTGTGTATGCTGCCCAGTGTTGCATGCAAGTGAGATGTGTGGCTATATAAATTAGATAGAGAGATAGAGATAGAGATAGAGATAGAGATAGAGATAGAGATAGAGATAGAGATAGAGATAGAGATAGAGATAGAGATAGAGATGACCCCACTCAAGTTCTACTTACCTTGCTTTTTTTTCCCCCTCTGTTCCCTTCCAAACAAAGCTGTGGGGCTCCAGCCATCCTTCATTTTTATTTTCCAAGAATGACTCCAGGATCTATTCTTGTGGTCTTCCACCAATGTCAGATGTCTTTGTCTTCTGTTGGGGCTTTGTTAAGAAGTTTAAAGTCTGGCACATAGGCACTGTACACATGCTTCTAAATAAGCCGGTTTGGTCTAGTGGTTAAGGTGCTGGGCTAGAAACCAGGAGACTGTGAGTTCTAGTCCCTCCTTAGGCATGAAAGCCGCCTGCATGACCTTGGGCCAGTCCCCCTCTCTCAGCCCAACCCACCTCACAGGGTTGTTGTTGTGGGGAAAATAGGAGGAGGAAGGAGTATTAGATATGTTTGCCGCTTTGAGTTATTTATAAAAATAATAAAGGCGGGATAGACAATAAATAAATAAACATAAAATAAAGGTTGATCAGTGGCCTTTGTTTTGCACAACATGCTTGCTAGGGGTTCATGGAACTATGATGGTTTTGCATATTATAGGAACTGTCAACAAACTGCAGAAGCCGGATCCACAAAACGCAGAGGGGCCAGAACAAAACTGGCTAATTGGTGTGTCACTGTGTCTTGCAAATTTGCTTTTAGTTTTCTCCCCCTCTTCCTCCTCTGCCACCTTCCCCTTTCCCATTTTGTGGTCGGTTCCTGCCCTCTAGTGATGAGTTGAGGCATTTCTCAACATGATCGAAAATTAGGATCTTGGCAGGAAACTCAGGTTCTGCCTTGCAATCATGACATCCCCCAATCACAAAAAAGGACAAGTATTACCATCACTGGGGGAAACTCCAGGTTCTGTAGAAGTACACCAGGGAGGGACCTCCAGAGCATCCCAGGAAGGCCGGGGCATGCTTTGCAGGGATGGACCATTGACCACGTTTTGACAGGCAAGAGAAGAGATTCAGTGACATCCAAGGACAGTGAAGGAATTGGAAGGGGGCCTGGTGGTTGCATTCATTTAACACAATGACTGGGTGTGTCCAGTGCACTCAACTGGAGCTAAAATAGTTTGTGGTCCAATGCACCATGGGAACTCAGATATCACGCCTTTCCCCGTCTGTGTGTCAGCACGATACAAACATGCCTCCTATTTATTTATTTTTTTCCTATTGCATCCATAGGACATTCTCTTCAATCTCATCCCCAACTCATGAGTGAAATAAGATGAGGGCACTCTTAGCTGTACCATAGTTGTTATTGATTGATTGAAGTCTACATAAGGGTCCACAGGGCAAAATATTGATGATATACAAAAGTAAATACTGAAAATACCAATAACGATATCAAACAAATAACAGTATAACATATAACAGTATTTAAAAAACAGTGAAGTAATCAACCAGTAGTGTACAGATGTCCCCTGAAAGCCCCCAAATAATTGGATAAAACAAGCTTAAAATGAAGCCAGAAACTGTCAGCTCCTGTGATGACCCTAGACGGGGTCACACTCCCCCTACTTGGATTCACAGCTACTTGATGAACCAGTAAATGAACCAGTCTACGCCAGAGTGCCTTCACCCAGTTTTGCCTGGTGCACCAATTGGAGCCCTTTCTGGAGTGGGCTGCCTGGTTGCCTGGTGACAGTGTTTTATGCCTTCATCATTTGGTGGCTGGATTACTGCACAACACATTATACAGGGCTGTCTTTGAAGACTATCCAGAAACTGCAATTGGGGCAGAATGCAATAGCCAGGATGCTGCTTTTGCAAACCTGCAATGGCTACTGAGAAGTTTCCAAACAAAATTTAAGTGCTCGTTTTAACTATAAAGTCCTACGTGGCTTGGTGCCTCATGTCAGCCTTGCAAAGTCGTCCAGGCAAGAAGCACATCCAGAAGTTCTAGCTCTGCTTTATTGTAAGGTTACATTAACAGAATCTTGCAAGTCGGAAAGTACATCTCTCCTCCCTTGCCTTTACAGTCCAAGTGTCAGACTCCCCAATCAAATGTTCTCAGAACATCTTTATCAAACTCACATCCATCCCCAAGCAACCCGTGTCAGCAGACTGCAAGTAGCCAGCAGGGAGGCGGAGTCTGACTTGAGTGTGAATTATTTTGTTTGGGTTAGATGCTTCTGCCCCAAGGTTAACGGCCAGCATACCGTCCAAGCCATCTGCTGGCACGGGGAGGTGCACACCTCTGAGGGTAGTAAGGGTGGGGGGAATGAGAGGCTTTTGTAAGTTTAAACTACAGAATGCACGGGAAATGCCATTCACAACTTTTACCTTGTATTGAACGCTATGCTTCATTAAACAGCTAAATGAGCCGAGGCCTATGGACTGTCATTGAATGAATGCTCGAGTGTTCTGGTCATTATACCAGAAACAATTGAGGGTCCCTTGTGAGATGCTTGCCACACGCCCATTGCTTCTGTGGGCTCAGCTGCCTCTTATCTGACCATTGTCTAGTCTGTGGCTCTTCCTCCTGTCTCCCAAGGTCATTCCCACAGACTATTACATCCAGTTACCTTCAGGAGTGTATCCTTCAAAGTTAATCTTCCTGTCCTGGATGCTGCAGATCTCCCCCACCCCCCACCCCGCACCTTTGAAGGGAATGTAAGGTGGGAGTCCAGCAGCAGATCTTCTCAGGGCTGTCCATGACCATGGAACAGCCTCCACCCAGAAATTGTGCCTATCTATAATTTTATCCTTTAGGAAGGCAGTGAAATCAGGTCTGGGGGCAGGGGGGCTAGATTGTTTACTTTTGCTACCTTTTTAGATTGGACACTGGAATTAGTTCTTGATTTTATTCCTGCTGATTCTGCCCATTTAAATTGCTTTTTAATTGGTTCCAGGTATGCTGTATGTTTTTAGCATTTTAGGTTCATGTTTCTTCTTTTCATGTTCTGACTGTGAAGGATCTGGACTAGAAGATGGCAAAGAAAGAAAATGATGTGATAGATAGCTAGAGAGAGAGAGACAGACAGACAGACTGACCAACAGACAGATTTATTTGTTTGGCCATCAGATATTACATGGGCTCAGCTGTTGTGTTTTGTCAACCTGGGTTTTAAGTTTTGCATATGTGTGATCCCCTCTAGCAAGTGCAGGACTGTCCTGAGCAGCATGGAGGATAAAGCAGAGGGTCAGAAGAATGGGGGGACTACGATTCCCAGAGTTCCCAGCTAGCAGAACATTTTGAGGATGATAGATCCAAACATTTGGAAAACACAAAGTTTGTTCTCTGGCGGGGAAGTGCAGTAGCACCAGACCAATTCACCAGGCCAGCCGGGCATCCAAGTGATAGAATAAAACCAGATGTTTTTCTCACTTTGCAAACATTCCTATTCACTTCACCCTCAGCTATCAAGGGAAGAAGCCTGTGCCATTTGCACTAAAGCTGAAAACGTCATGGAGAAGTGTGTGCACCATCTTACTATTCCCCCCGTGATTTGACATCACGAGTTGTAGTCTCTACAGGGTCAGCAAGTGGCTCGAGCAAAGCGACGTTAGACGAGTTTGCCTTAATGCAAAAAACAGACATGGGGTGTTATATATGGGAAGAGGAAAAAATACCACAGCTGGATGGGGTTAGTAAACTTCTCTGGAGCAGAAAAAGGTGAAGAAAGGGAACTGCCCGTCAGACTCAGTGCAAAATTGTGAGTTTTCTTTTTCTGTCATCACCTGAAAAGAGGAAAAATTGGCAAGGGTTTTGCCTCCTTTTTAGTAGAAATGCATATTGCAAAGAGCTTGGAATGGGGATCTCTGGGTGTCTGCTTGTGTTGCTGTGCAAAGTAGGAGATACAGCGATGGATGCTGAATTCAAAAATAAATGCATGGGTTCATTATAAGGGCCATAATAATAAATTAATAGTCAGCCATCTCTTATGGACCTAATCTAAACCATTGATAATTTTTGCCTATTGAGTTGATTTCTTTTCATTTTGTATTCTGAGTATTTGTGTCTGCAAGATGACTCCAGGGATTTTTATGTAAAATCCCATTTCTTCTTTTTATGGCAGCCCGAAAAAGTGAATAGCTAGATGAAGAAGGAGGGAAGACGCTGGTCAGTGCCACCATTAAATTGAGCAGAAAACCAAATTTTCTGTTAGTTAAAGCACTCTCTTTCCACATGCTTCAGCCATCACTCCAAAAGTGAATTATGCATCAGTCAGGAACAGTCCAGTTCCTGCTCTCAAGCTTGCAGTCCAAAAGGAAGAAGATAATGCAAAATGAGGAAGAAAAAATATTTCTGTTGATGAAATCAACAGCTCGATGAAATCAAGAGAGTTTTGTGCCGGTGGTATGATGAACTGTGTACTGTTAATGAACACTGAGAGAGGGCTGGTGGCTAAGCTAAGCACCTTCATTATTTTTGCTTTAGACTCCTTTAGGATATTCTTTATTCTTTAACCTTCCCTGAACAAGAGATAGTTTTGTGGGGGAAGGAAAAGGGAGATCACTCATTTCTAGCATTGTGGGTTGGGAGGGATCACTAAAGAAATGCATGAGTTCTAATGATGTTGTTGGTATTGTTTACTCATTTCCATCTGTAGGCAGGGAGAAAGAGCAGGTGGGAGAGGTTAATTTTCAAAGCCCCCTTCCTCGTTCTGAGAATGATGGGACTTGAAGTCCAACATATGGAGGGCACTACGTTGCAAAAGCATGCCTCAAGCAATATCAGGTGTGCATTAGCAGCAGTTTGCTTCTTGCCAAAATGAGAGAGAGCGAGAGCATTTTAAGTAATTAATTATTTTAATTAACTAATTAATAAACTTTTAGAAACCCTTTTAATAAAACAAAAGCAAAACCCTCACCAGCTTTTTCGAAGGTCAGGTTTTCTGCTTTCTCCCATCACTAGGTTTCAATTGCCAACTTTAGTGCTGGCAATCTGCGCTTAATTGCCAGGCTTGAAGTAGGTACAACAGATCATCTACCTTTTGCCTTCAAACAGAAGAAGGCATTCATTCATCCCAGGTATGCAGTTCTTCTCCAAAACACAAAATATAGAGTCTTTGTGATGCTGCAAATGTGTCATTTGGGGGGAGGGTGGTTATTCAATTGAAGGAGCATTAGGAAGAATGCAGGAGACAACAAAATTAAGCAAAGTGTAATTGATGGTTTAGATCTGCAGGTCCAGCCTTGGGTTGTTTCATTTCTAGAATTGCACGCCCATTGTGAGTGTCCAGAACTAGACAGGTGATGGATTCTGACTGAATACTGATAATTAAAAGAAGCTTCCTGTTTGATAATGGAACCAGTGACCCAGAAAGATAGAGGGCTCTCCATAGCTGGATATAACTAAGCAGAGGGCAGCCATTTATCAGGGATGCTTCAATTTGGATTTTTGCACTGAATAGAAGGTTCAACTGATGGTCTAAATGGCCTTTTGCCATTCTAGGATTCTGTCATTCAGTAGGTTATTAAGACCTGGGGAAGAATTGGGCCAAGGATTATTTTTAGGAGGAGGGTTAGGAAATTCATGGAAGAGAGCAGGTCTACAAATGGCTATTGGCTATGATGACTGTAGGGAACCATGTTCAAGGACATTCAACTACTGAATACCAGTCTCCCTCAGGCAACCAGAAAAAGAGGATTAGGGCCATCAACTTTTGCTGAAGGGTTTCCCAGAGATATCTGCTTAGCTACTGGGGGAAGGGAAAAGTTGGACTTGATAGACCTCATTGTCCTGATGGGGCAAGATTCACACACTATTTTTATGATGTGAAGCATGTACATCTGTGAGTTTGTTGCCTTCATTTTTTCAGTATGAGGCTGAAGGCTCTTAGGCAAAATAATACAGGGTATTATTTGCTCTTTTCTCCAGAACAGAAATGAGTGAAAAGATGGCCTCAAACTGGACTACCCCAACACAGAACTGGACCTCAGTGACTGAGTTCATACTGATTGGCCTTTCCAACAATCCTGAGACCCAGAAGGTTCTATTTACAATATTCCTGGTAATCTACCTGCTGATCTTGGCAGGGAACATACTCATTGTGATCACCATTGCACTGGACCAGGGCCTTCACACCCCCATGTACTTCTTCTTGAGCAACCTCTCTTTCATTGACATCTGCCACTCCACTGTCACGGTGCCCAAGATGCTGGTTGATTTCCTGTCAACTGAGAAGACCATCTCATTTGGAGGCTGTGTAGCTCAGATGTTTTTCCTTCATCTCTTTGCCTGCACTGAGATCTTTCTCCTTACCATCATGGCCTACGATCGCTATGTAGCCATCTGCAACCCAATGCACTATCTCAGTATCATGAACCATAAGGTCTGCCTGCTCTTGGCAGGCACAATCTGGCTTGGTGGTACCATCCATTCCCTTGCTTTGACTGGCATGACAATCAGACTCCCCTATTGTGGCCCTAAGATTGTGGACAACTTCTTCTGTGATGTTCCTCCAGTCATAAAGCTTGCCTGTACTGACACATATGTCATTGAGATCCTGATTGTGTCCAACTCAGGCCTGATCTCCGTGGTCTGCTTCGTGGTGCTCGTGGCCTCCTATGGCGTCATCTTGGTCTCCCTCCGTACCCGTTTGGTTGCGGGTCAGCGCAAGGCACTCTCCACCTGTGCAGCACATTTGACAGTGGTGACTCTCTTCCTGGGACACTGCATCTTCATTTATTCCCGTCCTTCCACAAGTTTGGCAGAGGACAAGGTGGTCTCAGTCTTCTTCACCGCAGTGACTCCACTGCTCAACCCCATTATCTATACCTTGAGGAACGAAGATATGATACGGGCCATGAAAAAATTGCTTGGCCGGAAGGTAGACACAGAGAAGTGAGAACTTAGGCATAATAGGAGAAACTGCTCAGTAAAGATATCTAACCAAATGTGAGTGGGGTGGCCCCGAACAGAGGAGCATCAATAAACCAAGCCTGGGGCCTCCATGGATCTCACACCTTTTATGAGATCATCATGCAAAGGCAGAATGGGGGACCTCAAACACAATCTGGCCACTCAGAACAGGCTGCAGAATGGCTTCACCCCTTCTCCGTGTGCCGTGTACAATTCAGGAAGCTTGGAGCATAAATTCCATGAAGATTGGTAGTTTGATTAAATTAAATGTTTTGAAAATAATGCAAAGTTCGGCACTATCCTTTCCCTTCCCTTCCCTTCCTCTTCTTTTTGTTAAAAATAGACTGAAAACAATTAGTCAATGGTTTTCTCCCATATGTCAAACTTTTCTTTGTTCCAATGCCATCTTATGTTCTGATGCCTGTGGTTTTATATTGAGAGAGAGAGAGAGAGAGACAGACAGACAGACAGACAGACAGACATGCACACACATACACACACACATACTTATATACATATATACATATTGTACATACATGTATACATATATACATATATATATATTTTTATGGGTGGGCCTGGGGATAACAGAGACTTGGAAATGCAGCATAATGGCTTCACTCTTTGGTGTCCAAGTTCTTTGACCTGCGATGGGTACATGCATACTATATATAAAACTCTTTCCCTGTGTACCCCTATGTGCCTCGACTGGATGAGCAAAGAAGACCTCAGTATGTGCTCCAGCAAGACTTTCATCACCCCCAGCCTCTCCTTGCTCAGGGCCATCCCCACCAAGAATCCTGCATGAAGGATCCCTGGGTGAGGAAGTATTACAGGCCATGTCCCTGTTCTAATTGAGCTGCACACAGTTGCTCTGTGAAAAGATCCTAGTGGCTTCTGATGATAAAATTGAGGGGTTTATTATCACATTATTATGTTGATATAGCTTGGAAGGATTTAGATCCTCTTGAAAAAGATCGACAATTAATTGTAATCAATAAAAAAGTAACATCTCCATGTTAATCTCAGGTCTGATGATGTCAAAGATTCCCCTGTGCAGCTTTCCCTTGGCAACAGTGCAGTTTTGTTTTGGGACTTTCCAGCCTAGCTTACAATATATCCCTTGGATTTCCTGGTGGGGTTCTATCCAAGTAATTGCCAAGGTGACTTTGCTCAGCTTCTAAGAACATCCAAGGGAAAACTGTAAGAAGTACATCCTGCTTCCTCCTTCTCGGGACCAACATTTGCCAGCCTAGGATGCTGACAGGGGCTTGAAAGGGCAGGGGGCCACAGGGGTGTGTCTCAATCCCTTTGAATACACATGTGTTTAATGGGACCAGTTCATCCTTTCACTTGCTTTCCATTGTGCCTTAATCAATGGAAAGAAAATTAGCTTTCTGCGCAAGTTCACTTTGTGCCACTTCACATGGCAGACAGGAACTCCGTAGCAAATGTTCTTCCATGCCAAATCAATAACACTACGAAGAAAGTGCAAAGCTGGAACCACAAGTTCAATCAGAACTCTTGACACTGACATGCTAGTTTTCTTGGGGAGGGGTCCCCTGGAAAGAGCATTCAGTTGCAAACACCATTTCTTTGGGATCTCGCCCAGCTGCAGGTTGGCAGCAAAGGGCAAAATCAAACCAGAAGCAATGTTTCAGCCCATGGTTTTAGAGTGAAAAGTCCGATATGAGGACTCGGTTGAGTCAAGCTCAGCTCCTGGTGACTTCCATGTCTACATTTTTTAAATTGTTTGTTTGTTTATGTATTTATTTATCTATCTATCTATCTATCTATCTATCTATCTATCTATCTATCTATCTATCTATCTATCATATTTTTATCGCCGCCCATCTCCCACATATGGGGGACTCTGGGCAGTTCACAATAAAACAGTTTAAAATGCATTAAAATCATAAATAATATCATTCATCAATAAATATCAATATAAAATGTAATGAGATCCAAGTGATAGCAGATTTAATTCCACCCAAAGGGGGACGAGATCAGTCCCAGCAGGGCTAGGGAACCAACCAGCCCAAGAGTGGCTCTTCCTCTCCCCACTCCAGGCAAAGTGACAAAACCAGCCCTTCAATCGTTCCCTGAAGTCCAAAAGGAGGCCAGCCTCACTTCCGGGGGAAGGATGTTCCAAAGGGTGGGAGCTGCTGCAGAGAAGGCCCGCCTCCTGAACCCTGCCAGATGGGGTTCTTGTGCAGACGGGGTCCACAGCATGCCCTTCCCGCATGAGCGGGTGGGACTACATCCTTGTAGTTTAACATCATGGAAATAGTTTACCCTTGCTCTCTCCAAGATTATTTTTTAGTTTCCAGTCTAACTTACAAACCTGTCATCTCCTGGTGGTCTCCCACCCAAACATCAAACAGTTGTTTTGTTTTGTTTTGAGTTCTGTTCCATATTGCCACCTAGTAGTGCTCTACTCAGCTGAACCCTCCCCACTGTAATACATGATAAATAGTGTAATAAATAGTGTAATAAGTAATACTAAGCAGAACAGAAACCAAAGGTTTTCAATTGCCTCTACCTCAGTCCACCCACATCTTCATCAATAGCAGCAAAAAAAGAAATATTCAGTGGGAAACAGCTTGAAGGGAAGAGGTTAGAAATAGCCTCACTTGGTCCATGGTCCCAGTTTCAGCTTAGAGGGCTTGGCAAATGTTTTGTAGGTCTTTCCTTTTTTAAAACCTTGGAAAATTCTTAGATTTGGCTCTTAGTAAGACAAATAGGGCTGAGAAAGAGAAATTTCCAAGCTCAGCGTGACCCTGTGCCTTTAATCTTCTCAGAGTCATCATCAGCAAGCTCTCTCTGAGATTCCCATAAACAGAGAAGAAGGAAGGCTTCCACAGATGCTTTTCTCCAATCTCTGATATTTAGGGTATACTACCTCTAATCATGGAGGTTTCACCTAGCTTTCCTAGCTAATGGGTGTTCCAAACATCTCCACTGTTTCATCTCTAGGAAATGGTCTAACACCCATTTTAAGTGAAATAGCTGTTCCTGTTTATTCTTGGATCTCAACCTGTGATGTTAAAGGGAATCAGATTGGATGGGGGTTAGATTTTTGTAAATAGAGGTGTCCAGACCAGGTTGTTCTGGCTGATCTTGGCTGATGTTAAAAATAGCTCATCAGGGTTGGACTTGGTTAGTATTTGGATGGAAGATCACCAGGAATTCCCTGGGCTGTAAACTAGACTAGGAAGTCAAAATGCCAATGCAAGCTACGTATAGAGATTTCTCCATGAAGTTAGCCGGAGGAAGCCACCTTGAAAGGATCTTCACTCTTTTTCAAGGCTAGAGATAAGCAACATGGAGTCTTCCAGATATTCTGGATGACAGAATTCCATAAATTCCTGGCACTACTGCCAAAAGTGATGGATTATGGGTGCTGTAGTCCAAAACACGTGGTGACATTTTTCTGCCACACTCTGCTGTAATGTTTTGGGGATTCTTGTGCTTTTCTCCCTCTGCACAATACCAAGAATCCAACTCTTCAAAGCCTAAGAAGTCTTGTTAAACAACTCCAAGATTAACTTTGCAGTTTCCAAAACTTTGGGCTGCTTGCTCAACTTCCCTAGAGACCTAATTGCTGTTGCTTCCGAGTTTAATCCTCAAAGCATTATGACCTCCCAATAACTGTTATGAACTATTACTCACTTAGAATTATATTTAGGAGCAAGTTGCAAGGATGGAGCAAAATGTGTGTGATCCATGTTCACCACTCCACTTTTTTTGGAGGTGTATTTTAACAAGAGAGCGATTTTCCAGAATCAAAAGTAGTGAAAAGGATCACATGAGATTGCTTCCGTGCTGGTATTTTTCAGTGCAAACAGACCAACTCCCTGCCCATTTTATTTTGAGTTATGAGGATTTTGGATTAATATGAGAATCAATTTGACTAGTTAAGCAGGTATCATTTACTTCCAAAGGAAGAATTAAACTGCTAAAGGGGACATTTTTCTTATCATGGCATCCTGGAAGAAATAACACAGTTTTGAAGATCGTACCTCCAGATCACCTTAATTTCTTTAAACCAAGCTCTGTGGCTTCTCCTAAAACATTGTTCTTTTAAAGCTGAACATTAGGCATTTATTCCAAGATAAAACTGTCCTGATCATCGCAAACACCAGCAAGGTATGTACGTAGTATTTTCTTTCTACTACAAAAGGTTGATTTGCAGACATCTATCTTTTAAAAGCAATACATTGGTGTGGGGTGGGGGGAGAGAATATAAGAGAAAGAAACTGAAATTCTAAATTTGGGGAAAGTTAGACCGCTGAACCTAACTATAGCTAATTCCGAAAACAATACATGATTACTCATTGTCTATCCAGAGCGCTGCTGGTGTTCTACGTTTGCACCACACCGGTGCAGAAAAATAAGTAATAATTCAGTGCCACGAGACCCCTGTGCTGCAGTTTAAACAAGCTTCTCGGCCATAGTATTGCAAAGGTCATTTCCCAAATGTGTGAAATACATAAGGAGCCCTCTGATGAACAGCAGCATCATCCATTGTGCTGGTGAAAAGTTCAGCATGCTGCGCATTAACAACACACTTCCAGTTTTTCAGCACAGACCTCAGAGCAAATTGTTTACATAATAGCATTTGGCACTCACAGAGACTCACACACCACACACACAGCACTTAGTTCTAGTGATCTATACAAAATTGTACACACAGAATGCAAAGTATGACCTTTTTAGGCTACTTGGAATTGAGGCTCTTTAGAGGGAGCGAGGGAGGGAGGGAGGGGAAATGTGATTGAGGCCAATGCATAATACAGATGAATTGTTTCCTCTCTGAAAGTGTTGGAATTTGACGACTTCTCCTGACAGATAATGCAGGGAGAATCAGAACAGATAAAATGAAATACTTTTTCATGCAGTACATATTCAAATTGTACGATGTGATGCCCAGAGTTGTGGTGATAGCAACTAACCGGCTATTTTAAGAGGACTGGATAGACTCATGGGGGATCTTAATGGCTGCAAATATTTTTTATTATTGGTTTTAGTAATTATTAGTAATATTATACAAATAATACTATTATTTAGTTATTATTAGTTATTATTAGAACTTTATTAGTTTTCAGAATGTAATTCAAGTACATAATATAGAATATAGAACAGCTAGACTACAGAACTAAAGAAAAAAGAAAAACTAAAAAAGTGCAGCACAGAGAGAGAACAGAAACAGAAAGCGACTTCTGACCTTCTCCAATAGAGGTATAAATACATTTACAAATAGAATCTCCTACCATTAGTTAAACCTTAGTAACATTATTTCTATCAAATCAAACCATCTAATCATCAAAACCCAAAATTAAAACATTTTTTCTGACACAAGCAAGCAGTCTAAAAGTGGTTGCCAAATAAAAACAAATCCAGAAACAGTCTTTTCTCTTATCAGTGCTGCTAACTTGGCCATTTGGGCCAGCTCCATCAGTTTGATAATCCAGCCCTCCGCTGTAGGTATTTGTGGATCTTTCCATCTTTGTGCATGTAAAATTCTTGCTGCTGTTATCATAAATGCAAGCAAAGTCCCATGTTGTTTCTCAAGCTGCTTCTCCATCAAACCTAAGAGAAACAGTTCTGCATTTTTTTGTAAGTCTACTTGAAGTACCTTTTAAATATTAGCACATATTTGGCCTTTTCAGAAGTCACTGAAGACGATAGAAAGTTCCTTCACTGAGAGAACGTTTCCAACAAACATTTGTTACTCCATTATACATTTTTGACAAGTTATCAGGAGTCAAATACCAACGATACATCATTTTATAAAAGTTCTCTTTTAGGTTATCATTCAGACTAAATTTCAAACCTCTGCTCCACATGTTCTCCCATTGCTCCAACATAATATTGTATCCAAAATTCTTAGCCCACCTAATCATACATTCTTTGACGTGTTCGTCTTCTAAATTAATCTGTAACAACATTTTATACATCTTCGTAATAATATGTTCATCATTGTACAGAGTTCCATTTCCAATTGAGTTGTTTCGTTAACAAATCTGAAATTCTTTTTATCCACTTTAAAACATTCTAACAATTGTAGATATGTAAACCAATGACATGTAAAACCTTCCAACTCCAACAATTCCCTTGTTCTAAGCTTCGGTTTACCCTCTTCAAAATTTAACAAATCTTTATAATTTAACCATCTTGTTCCCCCCACATTTTCTCTTCTAACAAAGGCTTCATGAGGTGACAACCACAACAGTACATGAGGAGACAGTCTAGCTTTATATTTGTTCCAAACCCTCATTATGGCACTTCTAACAAAATGGTTTTTAAAATCTTTATTGACTTTAATTTAATTTAATTTAATTTAATTTAATTTAATTTAATTTAATTTAATTTAATTTAATTTAATTTAATTTAATTTAATTTAATTTAACAGATAGGCGTGCCACCCAAATCTCAATTTGTGCCCTTCGAGTTGCAATGATTTCCTGTTCTTCACAGTTATCCATTCATCCAAAGCAAACAACAGGCGTCAAAATACATAGGACCCGGAATGCTGGACTAGATGGGCCCTTGACCTGATTGCTGCTCTGATGCTGTAAATGTGGAAAGAAATAGGAAGTATGTGGTGTCTCTCCCGGCCCATGAAAACGCCCAAGCTTTTCTCTGGCAGTTAAATCAGTTTGCAGATATGGAAGGAATTCATTAATATAGTAGAACGGAGAGCAAAATTAGATATGGAGAGTGTCTGTGCACATGCATGTATGTTGACCTCAAACTATAACCCTTTTTTAACTCCCCCAATTGCAAGTTGGGTTTTCGCCTGCAAAAAAATAAGAAATCTCAGATCTTTTTCTCTCCGAGGTATAAAATAAAGGAAGGAGATTTAGCGCAGAAAAGTAACTAGATAGTATGGAAGAAATCAGACGGTCCTTTGACGGTCGGCATATGCGCAGAGTGTGTCTGTTGTTGTTGTTGTTGTTGTTGTCAACTTTCTTGCAGAGAAAACAATTGTGGAGCAGTAGGTAATATCTAATGTGAAGCTCAACTGCAAAGCTGTAATAGTCTGTCTGGACAGTAACTATTTGAAATCGCAGCAGCATTATTCTTGACAACCCACAATTATTACTGACTTTCCCTAAAAAGCATCTAGGAGATTATTCTCCATTTTGTTCTTTGGCATTCTTTCTCTCTTGTATGTAAGTAATCTTCCAGATAACAGATTGAT
Source organism: Candoia aspera (assembly GCF_035149785.1). Lineage (NCBI taxonomy): Eukaryota > Metazoa > Chordata > Lepidosauria > Squamata > Candoiidae > Candoia > Candoia aspera. The sequence continues at coordinate 110,710,766 of NC_086156.1, read as the reverse complement.
CCTTTCATGTGAATTTATGTGAAGCAGGGATGCAAAACATATATCTAAAGACAGGACTGAATGTCACTCCTGAGCACAGATTGTAGATCATAAATCATGGCCTTGATTTGGGATCTTGGGATCTTCAAAACTAGGATCCCCCCTCATGCCATGGCTCTAGTCCAAATCTGCTCTGTGAATCCATTTCAGATAACTTCGTCGTAAACCGCCCAGAGTCCCTCCTTATGGGGGGGGAGATGGGTGTTGATAAAATTTGATAAATAAATAAATAAATTGGGTTTTCTAATCACCCGTCTCCTGTGTACTATATAGCTTGGCCCCAACAGGTATTTACATAGCAGTTCAACTATTCAAACTAGCATGCCCATTTTTTTTAAAAAAATAAAATCAACTTGTCAGTTTGGAGATCTGAAGTCTGTCAGATAGTTCATCTAATTTTTTTTTGGAGATCTGAAGTCTGTTGGATAGTTCATCCAACTTTTTCAGATATTCAGATATTCATCCAACCATTTTCCCCTTCTAGATCACTCCTTCCCAACGTGGTTCCATCTACTTCCTGTTACACAAATACTGCCCACTAGGACAATTTCAGCCATCTATGCTCATAATATTGTCCTTCATTCCTTCCTGCTTCCTCCACAGAAGACCATGGTACCGGAGAATACTACAGAGGTGACAGCATTCATCTTTTCTGGACTCACCACCAACCACAACGCTGAACTGGTGCTTTTTGTTCTTTTCACTGCCATTTACACTTTGATCCTTGTGGGCAATATTCTCATTGTTATCACCATCATCTATGACAACCAGCTGCACAGCCCCATGTATTTCTTCCTCAGCAACCTCTCCTTCATCGATGTCTGCCATTCCTCAGTGGTCATGCCCAAAATGCTAGCAGACTTCCTGACTGAGTCAAAAACCATCTCCTTCGGGGAATGCATTGCACAGATGTTCTTCCTGCACCTGTTTGCCTGCACAGAGATCTTCCTCCTTACCATCATGGCCTATGATCGCTATGCTGCCATATGTCATCCTCTGCATTACACAAGCATCATGAGCCGCCGGGTCTGCCTCAGCTTGGCGGTGGCCATGTGGCTAGGGGGCCTCATACACTCCATTGCTCTGACGGCATTGACCCTCAGTGTGCCCTACTGTGGGCCCAACTCCATTGATAACTTCTTCTGCGATGTCCCACTAGTCATTAAGCTAGCGTGTGCTGACACCTATGTTTTTGAGATCCTCATTGTCTCCAATTCAGGGCTGATCTCAGTGGTTTGCTTTATCGTCCTGATCATTTCCTACGTGGTCATCCTGGTCTCCTTGAGGAACCGCTTCTCTGAAGGACGACGCAAGGCTCTGTCTACTTGTGCTGCTCACCTGACCGTCGTGACTTTCTTCTTGGGCCACTGTATCTTCATCTACCTCAGGCCTGCCAAGAGTTTGGCAGCAGACAAAGTGGTTTCCATCTTCTTCACAGCTGTCACGCCCCTGCTCAACCCGGTCATCTATACGCTACGCAATGAGGACATGCTAAATGCCCTGAATAAACTCCGCGATCGACAGGTCCACACAGGAGCCAAAGGAGGCCATTAAGAGGACTAAAATATTTCAAGATGTGGGACTGTTTCATTTCAATTATTTGCTGATTGATAAAAACAGTGAGGTCCCTACCACAGGCAGGCAGGCAGAGTTCCTATTTGATGTTATCCCCAAGATGAGATTTCAGAACTGGGCTTTGTATGCTTGCTACTCTTTAAACTGGGGTCAACAACCTTTTGCATGGTAGTTTGAAAAATAAAGATAGTTGGGGGGAAAAAGGAAAAGAGTAAAAGTTCAAATGACTGGCATCTCACAATAACTTATTAGAGGGATCCTGCAAAACTTGTTTCTGAGATTTCGGCCTTCAGAAACATAATTTCAAAAACAGGAGGTCACCAGTCACCAGCCCTCAAAAGATTATAACTGCCCCAAAAGGGATTTATTTGTGGCACCTTTGGGTAGGTTCAAACGCAGTAGCTGGTGATGGTAGAAAACAGATTTCACCGCATCCCTCACACCAGGGATTCAGCTCTTCCAATATCTTCTAAAACGGGGGATGGCAAACCACCATGTAAGCAGCCTGTTTTCTCTGATTTCTTGCTAAAGTCACAGTGTGTGTGAGTGTGTGTGTGTGTGTGTGTGTGTGTGTGTGTAAAGGTAAAGGTTTCCCTTGACATTAAGTCCAGTCGTGTCCAACTCTAGGGGGCGGTGCTCATCTCCGTTTCAAAGCCGAAGAGCCGGCGTTTGTCTGTAGACACTTCCGTGGTCATGTGGTCGGCATGACTACACAGAATGCCGTTACCTGCCCGCCGAAGCAGTACCCATTAATCGACTCACATTTGCATGTTTTCAAACTGCTAGGCTGGCAGGAGCTGGGACTAGCAATGGGAGCTCACCCCGTCATGCGGATTCGAACCGCCGACCTTCTGATCAGCAAGCTCAGCAGCTCAGCGGTTTAACCTGCAGCACCACCGTGTCCCTCAAATAAATATATACATATACATATACATATACATATACATATACATATACACAAACTGATTAGACAATTGACCATATCAAAAAATTGGGCATCAGCCACAATAAAATGTAGTAACATAAGACAGATAAAATGCAGTAAGATAAGATAAAGTATAAATACAGTAGACTTCTCGGCCTTTTGGCTAAGATCAAGTGTGGTAAAGTCGCAGCATATCACCCTGCCAAGCTCCTTTGGCCACCATCACCACCCCCAAAAAAGCTAAACAAAGTCCAACTGTTTGGATTTAGGGCTTGGATGCAGGTCCACTGGGAAATCCTAAGGCTCAGGCCAGAAGTGTTCTCCCTTTCAAGACCACAGGGAATCTAAGCTCAACTCAGAGGAAATGTAACTCATACCAAGATAAGTGGCAGGAACTAGCCAAAGTTGGCTGATCCCTCAAAAGCTAAGCAGAGTCTGAACAAATTCGTGCTTGAATGGGAGTTCACAGGAAATCCTAGGTCTTAGCCTAGACTAGAATATAGAAGGAAAAAAATCCTAGACAGAGACAATAACAAATCACTTTCTAACTTCCATGAAAATATGGAGACATCAATGAAGTCATCAGGAGTTGAGTTTCATTCAGACAAGGTCTTATTTATATAATTTCTGGAGTCACTGGGAGTTGGGTGCATATAAATATAATAAATTATTACTTATGGCAGTCATTAACCAACGGAAGGAATTTAGTATTCAAATATCCAGAATATCCAAAACTAAATTGACCATATCAGGGTAATTAGGAAAAGGACATAATTTTGGATAAAAGTCAATATTAAATCAAAATACGTTAAGGGACTTGCTCAGGCTACACACATATATAACAACAGCAACCGAAAAGGATTAAAATTAGCAAGCTGGGTAATATGAACTTTAAAATAGCAATATAAAATTCAAATACAATACATATACATATATATATACACACATACACATACATTTATCTACTTATCTGTATATACATACTTGCAGATTGGTAAATAAAACAATAAAATTATCCAAAAGGGATCTAAAAGTTATAAACTTATCTTACAGACAATAAACTGTTATTATTATTGTTATTGTTATTATTGCCAAGCCACTAGCCAACACTGGCTGAACTCATGGAGAAGCAGGGTCTAACCTTGTTAGCATTAGAAATCCCAGCGCAATAGACTAGATTGGGACAACAAAAAGAATCCCAGAGAAGACCCTGGAAACCACTTGCAGCTGGCTGCAAAGAAAACTAAAGTCATGTTCCTTTTTTGCCCACCACTGGTGTTAAAATCCCATGTCCAAGACGTTTTCCTTTTTTAAAAAAACATTTAATCTGAGAAAAATATAAAATACAAGCAAAATACCAAGATCCATTCAAAAAACAAAATTAAACAGAAGAATCCTTAAACTTCAAAAAAAGAAAAGACAGAAACCAGAGAAAGAAAAGGAGAAAAACAAACAAAATAAAATAAAAAAATAAAATAAAATAAAATAAAATAAAATAAAATAAAATAAAAATCTACTTTATAGATTAAACTTATCAATAGTCACTGGTTTACTAGTAAACTAGTAAAGCTGATTATCTGTATAATCAGATACAAAATAGGTGTAGAGGGAAGAGGAAATGGCCTTGAAGGACAGGAGGAAGAACCACTACCAAGGCAACGTTCATGTAAGTGGGCTTGAGCCCAGACCAAGAAAATAATCTGAGAAAATATCTCAGATAAGTCCATCCCTAGTCCACATGAAGATAAAGTCAGGGAGGGAGGAAGGAAGCATATTCAGACTTGCAAGGTTCTGTTGCTATAGTTACAATAACAGTAGTGCTGATCTTTATGGCGTTGGTTCTTAGTCTGGTCTACCTGGTTGGGCTGACAATATAATGTCCAAAATGTGTTTGCCGCTGCAGACATAATCAATTGACGCACTACCCTGGCTGGGATTATAGTGTGGGTGCATAAATTCACAGAAGTAACTGTCAACCATCGATTGATAACCCTAATCTTAACCAGGAATCTGGTAGCATCTTTTCAGGTTAATAAATCTCAAAAAGCTTAAGCTTTTTCTGTTTCTAGCACTTTTTCTTTTATCTTTTATCTTTTTCTACTTTTCTTTTATACATTTGTTCTTGTTTATCTTTTAATTATGTGATTGTGTGTGTGTGTGTATGTGTGTGTATATATACACATACATACACACACACACACAGTATACACACACACACACACACATGCACACACATACTGTGTACAGGAACATCTGCACAGCGTATGGGCTAGACCCTCCCAAGTCCAGATGGGAGATCCCACAGAAGGTTGTGGGGAAAGACAGGGCTAAGATCCTGTGGGACTTCCAGATCCAGACAGACAGGCAGGCACTGGCCAGTCAACCGGACATCATGGTAGTAGACAAGGACGTTCATGGCACAGCTTTCTCAATGCTTTATCGTCTGGGTCACATTGCTGCTTCTTCATTTATGTATGCATAAATGAAGTTTTTTTAAAACTTCATTTAAACATTATGTTTAAACTTTAAACATTAAAGATGCCACAAAGTTGTTGGGTTTTTTTTTCCTTGCAGGACACCAGCAGATCTGCTAATTCTTTGGAAGTAGCCAGAATTCTGGGCACATTTTAAAACTACAAGCAAGCAATCAAGTTTCTAGTCCTCGGTTTATGAAAGTAACCTGGAAGGTTTATGTTCCATACCTAATTAAAGGCTAAAGCTGTAAGTGGGAAGGAAGGAGAGGAAAAGGGACGATTTCACCAGCTTGCTTATTCCCATTATTACCAGATTTACCAGAGTATAGGGAAGAAGAAGCAAAAATGTTAAATATATTTAATCTGCAGAATAGATACCAGCTTCATAATATAATAATATGCAGTATAATAAGGTTTTTTGGTACATGGTTGCTCCTTTATGGCACCATAGTTTTGTGGTTAAATTTTTAATGGAGATTACACTCAATGTTCTATTATTAAGAATGATATGAGCAAGATTGATGGAGGGGGAGGAAGTCTTAAGTCTTAAATCTTTAGAGTGAGACTGATGGATTTGCACAAAATTGGAGATAGAGAGTCACTGAGGGAGGGAGGGAGGGAGGGAAAAGGAAAGGGAAAGGGAAAGGGAAGGAAAGGAATTTTACACAATTATTTTAAGAAAATTATATGTATATTGATATCATTTAGCCTTTGACTCATAGCTGTCCTTCTCAGTCATTGAAAACATTATCTCCACATCAGGTTATCAATATGGGCCTCGTTTTCTATAAATCATATACTAGAAGAAGCAGATGACAAATTGAATATTGCATCCTGTTGTATATGAAGATTCCTGCAGATTTCTGCAACCCAGTGCCCTTCAGACCCTATTCCCCCCTTATTTCAAACAAGGAGGGAGGATAACATACAGTAGATCAAAATTTCTGGAGGCCGAAAAGTTATTTCTGGGGCTGCCAAGGAAGAGTGTATATCCTGAAGTCTTGGGTGTACGTTGGTCACACCTCTGAAATGCTAGATCCTTATGGTCACCCGCAAAGATTTTAAGGATATCTCTGCTATACTTAAAAATGTATTGGCTGCACATTTTTGAATGTGATGTCTGAGATGCCACAATGCAAAACTTGTTACCAACACTAAGAGCTTTCTACTTTATTTTATTTTATTTTATTATTTTTCTCCAAAGAGCAAAGGAGTGTTAGTTCAAGACTGAGAATATCAATGGCAAGCAGATTCATTTTGATCCATTTCTACAGAGGGATGTTGAGAAAAAGCTATATTTGAGCTGGAAATAAGTGCAGCCCTGAAAATGTTAGCCTAAGCGGACAAACATTTTGATCCTACCCTCCAGAGTAGGAGGGTTCCTCACCCTTCATCAAAATGTACTTTAGTTGACAAAAAAAAAATAACCTCTTGTGCCTGCTCTCCTTTCCCCCCTCCCTTCAACCCTGCTCCATGTCCTTTCTCCCCTCTATCACCTGTGGGGGAGCATATCACTGGCTGCTCTCCAAGCATCGGGTAGGATCATAGTTTCAATCATTTCCCAGTCCAGCAAGCCCTGTTTCCAAACAGTCATAGGTAGTTGGCTTCATCGTGCTCCGAGATGGTGGAACATTACCTGATGGGTTTATAAATTATAATGGAAATTTATGGATACGTGGAAACTTGGCATGCCATTCTCAGTGGCCAACTTTCCAATATATGGAAGAATGGCAACTTCCAGAAAAGCTCACAAAACATCTGTAGTTAAAGCTATCTTATCTAGTTGATTAGCATCATCCATTCCAGTGAATTCTCCTCTCCTACCTCCTGACAAGCTAGTTGGCCAACTCATCTCCTTGCAAAAAAGAACTTCTTCTGAAGCCAAAGTTTCTGCATGGAGTTCTTTACGTCTTTGTTCCTCAGGGTGTAGATCATAGGGTTGAGGACAGGAGTTACCATGGTGTAGAAGACAGCTACCAGTTTCTCTGAGGAGAAGTTGGAAGTAGGGTGGGTGTAGATGAAAATGCATGGCCCCAGGAACAAGACTACAACCAGTAAGTGGGCACTACATGTTGAAAAAGCTTTGCGACGGCCTTCAGCTGTTTGTTTCCTCAGTGAGAACAAGATGATAATATAGGAAGTTACTAAGGCCAAGAAGCAAACCAAGGAGATCACACCACTGTTTGATACTATGAGAACCCCAGTGAAGTACGTATCAGTGCAAGCCAACTTGATGACTGGGGGGACATCACAAAAAAAGCTGTCTATGACATTTGGGCCACAGTAAGGGAGGCGAATGGTGAGGACTGTCTGGACCAGAGAGTGGATAGTTGCACCCACCCACAAAGCACCCACCAAGTATCCACAAATCTTCAGGTTAACGAATTTCACATAGTGCAATGGGCAGCAGATGGCAAGGCAACGGTCATAGGCCATGATAGTCAGGAGGAAGATCTCAGCACAGGCACAGATGTGGAGGAAGAAGAGTTGTGCTACACAGCCCCCAAAGGAGATGATCTTCTGGTGAATAAGGGAGTCATGCAGCATCTTGGGTGCAGTAACAGAGGAATGGCAGATGTCAATGAAAGAGAGGTTTCCCAAGAAGAAGTACATGGGGGTGTGGAGGCACTGGTCACAAGCCACCGTCACCATGATGAGGAGATTCCCTGCTAGGATAAGCAGGTAGATGATGAAGAAAATGACAAATAATACCAGCTCCAGACTCCGGTTATTGGTCAGTCCCAAGAACACAAAATGGGTCACTGTCTGGTTGAGCTCTGCCATTGGAATGGGAGAGATTGAAGTCCCCACATTCAGCCTAAACAGAGAGAAATAATATATTTTGCTCAAAACATCTCCAAATGTGTATGTGTAGAAATGCACACCTATAAACCATTCCTCAATTTTAATATATGACCTATACCCACTCCCTTTCTTCAATAGTGAAGAGGGAATATATTTCAGAAGAACAATATGACGTTACTGCCTTCATTCAAGATATGGAATATGGTGCATCCCTGATTTCTTTCATTGGTCCTACCTTCTGTCAGCCATTCACCATGCATCCATCATGTACAGTCCTTCACTGCTTCATGCCTACAACTAAAGTCTACCTGGGGATAAGAGTGCACACACACAACCCTTTCTCCACATGGCCTCATTACTTCAAAAGACTGTGATAGGCTCATCAAGTGTTCCTACAAGGGGGCTGTTAAGATTTGCATTTGATGTGCCTCCTTCAGAGGTCAAAGACCCTGCCTTCTGAAGGTTGCTAACTGAGGACAGGACTTCCAGCTTGTTGGGAAAAACACACTTTTGCTGCTGAAAATCCTGGCCTCAGCTTCAGCCTTGCCTAAATGCCTCTCTTTTTAAATATGTCTATCCGCTGGCGATCAACACCTAATGGACTAGTGGATTTGCAGTCCCTCTCCAGTTTAAAAAACAATTGTTTAAATACACACTAGAGCTGAAATGAAATTTCACACACATTTCAACTATACAAAATAGTTCATTGCTCTAGTCGTGAGGCACCTTGCTGTTTACAGATCTTCTCAAGCTGACCGGTCCATGCAGAAGATAGCTAGCTAGCTAGATGATAGCTGATAGATAGCTGATAGATAGATACTGTAGATAGATGCATTTAACATGTCAGGTTCAGGTTTTTGCATCTTATCCTTCAACATTTCACTGTTCATTATCATCCATACTTGTTCTCTGCTTCTCAGCACATGTATCATAGGTAGAACATTGAGGTTCTCTCCCAGTTTGCCCAGTTAAACCATTCCTGAGTACAAAGATAGGAAAGGTATCTCCTAACATTCTTAAGACACATAGGCAACCATAAACAAGCAACGCTGGTCTGATCAGTCCTATCACTTTCAGTGTAACATAGTCTCCTGTGTCCTGCCTTCCTTATCTAGTCCTCCTTATCCTGATGCTGCCTAGATGTGCTGAATGACAACTTCCAGAGTTCCCAGTAAATTCTTGGAATTGTATTCCAAACATACAGTATCTCTAAGGCATTCAACTGGGGGCAGGCTAGTTAATTTATTTTTATACACGTCTAACCCTCTTACATATCTTTGCAACTATCTTCATGCTCATGCGCAATCATAGTTAAGTACTCACATTTTCTGAAGACAATCTGTTCACTAAGAGTCCCACACGAAGGATAGTGAATTTGGGGTAAAAGCTTAAAAATTAGCTGCCACCATCCACTAGCCAAGCCAAGAGGACCTGGAGGGCTCCATCTTCACCATCTCCCTTGTATAGCCTTAGCAATGTGAAAGAAATGCTGGATATGATGTCATGGATTGTAATGGAGACAAATCAAGATCTTACAGGATTGGAAATCTATACACTAATGAATTCACCGTGTTGGTGGAGTTTTTAATTAAAGCTTTCCCAAGAGGGCCAAAAGTTTTAGACAGATTTTAGTAACAATTGTGGCCCAAAGGATATTGTGTCAGAAGGAATGAACCCATAATGACATTCAGAGGTTCATTACTAACAGATTCTATTTTTGCCGGTAAAACTACATGGACACTGCTGGGCCCTTCAGTGGGTTCTGAGCTTTCAAAATCCCAAGCAAATCTTACATTTACAAAACAGCATGCATGGCTTAAGTTGGAACAGTCTCAGAATTTAGATGTCATTTGATGCTCATCACATCAACCAAATACAATCATCCATGGTAATCCAATGGCAGTCAACTGCCAACTTGGGTACCCTCCTGCAATGTACAGTTCCCAGAATCCATCATCCAGCATGGCCATTGCTGAGGATTCTGGGAGCTAATTAATACACTTGAGGTAAGCCAGGTTGCAGAAAGCTGTTAGATGGGCTTTTTTTTTTACATCCATGCATCCATGATCTAACTATTTATCTATACCAGTGTTTCTCAACCTTGGCAAATTTAAGCTGTATGGACTTCAACTCCCAGAATTCCCCAGCCATCATGGCTGGCTGGGGAATTCTGGGAGGTGAAGCCCACACATCTTAAAGTTGCCACGGTTGAGAAACACTGAGCTACACAGAGGAATACAGGAAGCTGCCCCTCAAAGAGCCAGATCATTGGTCATGCTAACAGCATCATTAACACTGATTGGCTGCCGTAGAACTTCCAGAAGTTTAGAGTAGAGGTTTTTTAGGTTTAGTTTGCAATGGTGGAAACAGAACCAGAAAAACATCTGCACGGCAAACAATTGCTCTGCCCCAATCAGACTTCATCCAAGTAACGACAGTAAGCATGACTCTGTTTGGAAACTTGCCTGGAGTAAAAGGTCACAGATACAACACAGCTAGATAAGCTGCCTTCCTGGATACAAGAGAAAAGCCACAGATATGCAGAAGGTCTGCCAGCTTGAAAAGAAAGAAATCAAACCTTATATATTTACATATTCCTGGGTTTAAATCTGAGCCCTTTTAGTGAACAGAAATTGGTTCTTATCTTCCCAGCCGTGAGAGTGGAAAATATCTCCTGAATATTTATGTCGTAATTCTCTTCAACTAAAAACCAGTGGTTCCTGCTTCATCAGCTTCAGCTCCTACAACCGCCGACCTACATCTGAAATTGTGCCTTATTTTGTATCCTGAATTGTGCACCCTTTCTTGTGCCTTTCCTTGGATCGTTATAGAAATGGAGCGATCAAATCAGCAAATGCTGATTTCAGTCATTCTTTCCAGTCAGCTTTGTGGCTGGATTCAGAATGGGCTTCTGATTCCATTCATAGGCTCAATTCAGTAGGGACATCCACACAGAACAATCCAATTAATTCCTTTTGATCTGGAATTTGAAATTCAGAAAATACCTTTTTCTATGCATTTGCATACGCCTCTCCCAAATCGATTCAGAGACGTCTGTGATTTGGCAATTCACAGCGGTTTCCAATTCAGTTTGGAAAACTGATTCAAGACTCTCTGCGTTGACAGAATTGCCTTGGAATAAAATCTCTGAATCCACTCTCCGTACATCCCTTTAATGTCCCCTGCCTTTCTCTCTCGCTGAGTATATTATGAAAATCTAAAATATATGTATTTATGTAGCTGTGAACTTGACTAGCAGGTGGGAGATGAGAATTCAAACTCACTTTCAGGCATGGAAGTGCAGGGGGTGACTTTTTGCTGGTCACTCTTTTTTAATCCAGCCTCCCTCACAGGATTATTGTCAGTCTTGTGCTCCTAAAAGGGGGATACGAATCTTACAGAATAAATAACGTGAATCAATAGGAGTGTGTGGATTGAAACCATCAGTTACTTCACTTCAACAAACATGACTCCAGAACATAGAGTTCTATCATTTCTTTCTAATATTATTCACTTGAAGTGCATTCAGAATAAAACTTTTAGCACTGGAAATTAAAAACAATAAAATCCGGTTGACCACACCTTGCCCTCCAGTTTTTTCAAAGTCACCGATACTAACTCAGAAATTTTCCCCACCAGCAGTTCCAAAGTTTCACTTCAGCAGCCCAATGGTTTTTCAAGAAAAGCGACACAGAAATCTTGTTTGTTCTCTCTGTTGTCTCTACCTGTGTCTTTGTGGAAGATGGATGAAAATTCTACCTCTGGATTTGAGAGAGTGGGGCTGAGCATAAGGGACAGAAAGGAAAACACTGTTTTTAGGACAGTATTTTGAAGTGTGGTGTCCCTCTAGTGGATTTTTTCAGAATTATACTGTACGTTATGTCATGGAAAAGCCTTGCCGTGGTGAGAAATTCTTCCTGCTTAAATTTTTGATCCTCCCAGATCTCATTTTGTTTCATGAAAGAGATTTTGCTTTAGAGTTTTCTTCCAATATTCCTGTCCTGTGGATGTGTCGATGGTGAAGGACACTCGCCTGGAAGAACTTTGCTACCTGGTTATATGATTGGCTACAGTCAGGATATTTTGTCCTCTTTTTTAGTAGCTGTTGGAATAATTACAAGCAATTATTGGACCTAATAATTTGTGGGTCCAATAATTATTTATTCTTATTCTATTTGGCCAAAGAAAGGTAGGGGCACTAAAGGAGATGATACCTTCTGTCTGTTTCTCCCTATCTTTCTTTCATAGAACTTCACTGCTTTGGGCTACAAAACCCTCTATTTTTTCCTGGAAAAAAAAAGGATCAATCATGATTTAAGCCTTTTTTATACAATTTGCTGAAAGTTGTTGTATGAGATAGGTTGTTCTTAGTAGAAAATCCTCACCAGACCTCCTTTGGCCAATTGGGACAAATTTCATGAAGGCCTTTCTCAAGTTCCAACTTTCATCAGCTTTCTCCAAAGTTGGCCAGAAGATGTGAGAAATCTTGCCCAGGCAAATAAAAAGCAAAATCTATCTATCTATCATCCTTTCCTTCCTTCCTTCCTTCCTTCCTTCCTTCCTTCCTTCCTTCCTTCCTTCCTTCCTTCCTATCATCTCTCTATCTCTCTATCTTCTCTATTCTCCCTCTATTATTTCTACTTTCCTCTGCCCTTTCTTAAAGCATTTCCCCCCAGAATTTCTTAATCTCTCTGATTCTTGTCCTGTTTTCCTTCATCCCTTTCTGCCCGAGAAATTCCTCCTTGTGTAATTACTGCCCCATCACTCCATTGCCTTGGGTAACAAAACACGCCAGGTTTATTTTCCCACAAGTCACACAATTTCTTCTGGACAGATTTAGGGGATAAATAAACCCCAGCTGTCATTTGCCCCAAAATAAGAAAAGTTCTTGTACTGCTGTGAACTTCTATCCGTTCTACTTTTGATGGTGTAGTGCCTTAGGGATGGGGACAAGAGGTAATTATAGCTGGTGTAAGTATGTAAATAAGTATTTTTTGCGGAAATTGACTGTTAATTAGATGCCATTTCAAATGATGGTTTTAGATATTATTCAGTGCATTATTGTATCAACATCTTGATGTTGCCTTGTGTTATTTTGTAGTGCACCTGCTTATCGGCACCGGAAAAAAATGCCTGTGCTATTGCTACTACCTGACGGTGCAAGAGATAAGTTATACTACCGAGCTCTCTCGTGAAGAAGCTCCATACCATAAATTACTTTCAAACGCTAGTATATTTAAGAGCAGTGTAACAGGTCGTACTGAACTGCGTGATCTTAGAAACAGAAGTGCAAAGTTTGTCTGGGTGCCCAGGAATTCCTTGGACATATCTATTAAATATGTCTCTAGTATGTAGTCATGACCTCAATATTCTAATTTTCCGAGAAGAACTGTCCAAGCTTTTCAACTAATAGCCCAGTGCAATCAGGGCTTCATGTTTATACGAAGTATGTGGGAGAAATACATTTCCTCCCTCCAGAATCTGTTCATAAGAATGGTATTGTTGTTGTTTATCAAGAAAGAGAAACACACATAACAAGGAATAAAGTATTTCAGTTGGCAGTTTAAAAAGGCAAGATTATGCCCCAACAGAGCTATCAAGAACACGCGCACACATTGTATAAACTGCATTTGCAAAAATAGTAATCCAAGACTTTGGTAATCTTGGCTCAGTTGAATGAGATGTGTACTTCTATATAAACCCCATTTTGTTTGTTGTTTATTCATTTAATCGCTTCCGACTCTTCGTGACTTCACGGACCAGCCCACGCCAGAGCTTCCTGTCAGTTGTCAACACCCCCAGCTCCCCCAAGGTCAAATCCGTCACCTCTAGAATATCATCCATCCACCTTGCCCTTGGTCGGCCCCTCTTCCTTTTGCCTTCCACTCTCCCTAGCATCAGCATCCTCTCCAGGGTGTCCTGTCTTCTCATTATGTGGCCAAAGTACTTCAGTTTTGCCTTTAATATCATTCCCTCAAGTGAGCAGTCTGGCTTGATTTCCTGGAGGATGGACTGGTTGGATCTTCTTGCAGTCCAAGGCACTCTCAGAATTTTCCTCCAACACCACAGTTCAAAAGCATCGATCTTCCTTCGCTCAGCCTTCCTTATGGTCCAGCTCTCGCAGCCATATGTTACTAAGAATGGTATTACAATAAGTATAATTAACAATAATAGATTATTACAATCATAAACAGTTAATTACAATAATAAACAGCAACCAATATAACATTTTTTTACAAAAAATCAGTGGGCTCTATTTCAAATAACCATGGGGTCATATAGATAAATACACAACAAAAAGGTGCATAAAAATGAATACAAAATGAATTTAAACATACAACTTTCAACAGTCTGGCGCTTCTCCAGCTTTTTCAGACCATGACTCTTACAATGTCTAACAAGAGTGACATTTTCTTCAATCACCGAAACTCAAGATTTATTTCCCATTATTCATTTATACCCATTTTGGTTGGCAGAAAACACGTGTCCTTTTTTCCTTTCAGTCCTCACTTGGGTCTGCTCCCTCCATCCCTTCCCTATAGCTCAGCTAGGGAGGGACAGCCCACCAGTCCTTCATCAAGCCCCACGTAGGCCTGTAGCTTTGTCCCTTTCCTACTTTAGCAAGAACTGTTTCCAGCACAGACTTCAGGCCTTGGGTTGATCGTGCTCCAAAGCCATTGTTTGTTGCTTTTTTAAAAAGTTAATTGTACCTTACAGATGTCACAAAAACTTAGCATGGGCTCGTTGGCTTTCCATGTCTCCAAACTTAGAAAAATGGGCCTCTCATAGCACAATGTACAAAACTTCTGCAGCTGAAGATATCTTACTTGACTTGATTGAGATCATGCATTGCACTGAATTGTCTTCTCCTTTTTTACTGAGTCGGTTTCCACCAGAGCAAGTTGACTAACTCCTTTCCTTGTGAAGAAGATCTTTCTCCGGAACCAGAGTTTCTGCATGGAATTCTTTACCTCTTCGTTCCTCAGGGTGTAGATCACAGGGTTGAGGAAAGGGGTTACCATGGTGTAGAAGACAGCTGCCATTTTCTCTGTTGAAAAACTGGAGGTTGGGCGGGTGTAGATAAAAATACAAGGCCCCAAGAACAAGACTACAACAAGTAAGTGGGCAGCACATGTAGAGAAGGCTTTGCGACGGCCCTCGGCTGTCTGCTTTCTCAGTGAGAAAAGGATGATGGCATAGGAAGACACCAAGGCCAAGAAGCAAAGCAAGGAGATCACACCACTGTTTGATACTATGAGAACCCCAGTGAAGTACGTATCAGTGCAAGCCAACTTCATGACTGGGGGAATGTCACAGAAAAAACTGTCTATGACATTTGGGCCACAGAAAGGAAGGCGAATGGTGAGGACAGTCTGGACCAGGGAGTGAATGATGCCCCCCACCCACAGAGCAACCACCAAGGATGCACAAATCTTCAGGTTCACAAGATTCACATACTGTAATGGATAACAGATGGCAGCACATCGGTCATAGGCCATGATAGTCAGGAGGAAGATCTCAGCAGAGGCACAGATGTGGAGGAAGAAGAGTTGTGTCAAACAGCCCCCAAAGGAGATGATCTTCTGGCTGAAGAGGGAGTCCAGGAGCATCTTGGGTGCAGTGACAGAGGAATGGCAGATGTCAAGAAAAGACAGATTTCCCAAAAGGAAGTACATGGGGGTGTGGAGGCACTGGTCGCAAGCCACTGTCACCATGATGAGGAGATTCCCTGCTAGGGTAAGCAGGTAGATGATGAAGAAAATGACAAATAATACCAGCTCCAGACTCCGGTTATTGGTCAGTCCCAAGAACACAAAATGGGTCACTGTCTGGTTGAGCTCTGCCATTGGAATGGGAGAGATTGAAGTCCCCACATTCAGCCTAAACAGAGAGAAATAATATATTTTGCTCAAAGCATCTCCAAATGTATATATGTAGAAATGCACACCTATAACCCATTCCTCAATATTAATATATGACCCATACCCACTCCCTTTTTTCAATAGTGGATAGGGAATATATTTCAGAAGAACAATATGATGTTACTGCCTTCATTCAAGATATGGAATATGATACATCCTTGATTTCTTTCATTGGTCCTACCTTCTGTCCAACCATTCATTATCCATCCATCACATACAGTCCTTTACTGCTTCATGCCTACAACTGAAGTCTGCCTGTGGATAAGAGTGCACACACACAACCCTTTCTCCACACAGCCTCATGACTTCAAAAGACTGTGATAGGCTCATCAAGTTTTCCTACAAGGGGGCTGTTAAGATTTGCATTTGATGTGCCTCCTTCAGAGGTCAAAGACCCTGCCTTTCTCAAGGTTGCTAACTGGGGGCAGGACTTGGATGTCTGCATTGATACTGATATTAGATCGTTTAATCTCTTCATATTTATGGTCTTTATCTTCCCTGATACAATATTTTTTTCTTAATTGGTTTCCTTGTTTTCCTGTACTCTCTTCTAATGTGCTGTATGCCCTGATGGTTTGTATGAGACTTTGGTGACTGAGGCAATTAATAAACTGATTAAAATGAATAAATAAATGAAATATAACAGCCAGTGTAAAGCGGTCCTGTTAATCTCTTTGTTCATTTAACCTTCTCTAACCTGATCTTCTCCAGTTGCAGGGGACAACAAATCCCAGAGTTCCCAGCTAATTCTACAAAATACCTCTCTGGGGCACTCAGTTGGGAGAGGTTGGTGAAACTATTTTTTTTTACCCTTTTGACCCTTTTGCATATCTTTATAACTACCTCCACACAGATATGCCAACATATGTAACTTCAGTTTCTGCATGATCTGTTCACCAAAGCCAGGAGCTCACAGACATGAGTAGTCAGCATGGGGTAAAAACTTAAAAATCCATTGCCACCTTCCATGCTGTTGATTGCATTGACCTTTCTTTTCCCTTACATGATCCAAATCCACTCCCTGTTAACATACAACTTTATGATTCAGATTTACATTGTTCTAAGAAAGAGAGTGGATTTACCTGATACAGTTAAGAAAGGAGATCACACAGACAGCTTCAGTATTTCTTCTTTGTCCTTCTTTGGGAACTAGCTGAGGAGATGGCCTTCCAAAGCTCCATCTGATCTTGGCCATTTCTCCTTTATATAACCTTAGTTTCTCTGAAAGTAAGAGATAAATTGCATTCCTGGTATCCTGGTATTCAATGAGGACCAAAAAAAAAAAAAAGAGGAAGATCTTGGGAGATTGGAGATCCTAACGGTAATTAATACACCACGGGGCTTGAATCTTTAATTAAAGATTTCCCAAGAGTACCAGAAGTTTGAGGCAACCTTTGGTAAGAATTAATAGGTGAAATATATTGCGTCAGAAGGCATGAATCCATAATGATGTTCAGAGGTTCACTACAAACAGTGAACTTAGGGCTATTTGGATGTGACTCTTTCTGAAGTGAAGATCTAGTTAATGTTCTGATCCCAGAAGTGAAACTAAAAAGTAAGGAAGGGAAAACTTCCTGTTCCTTCTTAAAGTTTTGGTGTCTTGTCTGCCATGGAGCACTGGGTCAACCCACCCCATTCTGGAAGAAGGAAATAGTAAACTGTTTCTGCATGGTTTCCAAGGAAACTACATGGACATGTCCATGTACTTACCAGGAGTCAAGCTTGCAGAGAATATGCGGCCCACAAATCCCAACCTCACATACACTCTCAGCCAACCAGCATCTAAGTTGCAATCCACATTCAAGACAGCCGGATGTCCTTTGCCACATACAAACCAGCCACTCTCCCTCAGCTCAACCTACCTCACAGGGTGGTTGTTGAGGAGAGAAATTGGAGGAAGGAATGCAAGGTACACTGCCTTAAGCTCCCAGAAAAAGGGGGAGATATAAATCTAACAAAGAAATAAAATAAATAAGATGCTGCAGCTAAAGACCATAATTTACTTCAGTTAACTAAACCACGTTTTGCGGTTAGGCTAAGCCCTGTATCACAGGCCATGTCTGGAGCAAGAATCACATGTCTTCAATGAGGAGCATCAGTGCACAAATTAGAGCTGAGGTACAGAGTCTCAGAAAGGACAATAGGACTCGCCAACCCTCTTTTATTCATGAGTCCATTAAGGCAGAGCAGCCAGCCTTAGAACTGACAATGAAGATACTGGAGGGATAGATAGCTTCTGCATTTTAGGATCAACCATCAGCAGTAAAGGAACAAGCAGTCAAGAAATACTGTGCAGACTAGCACTTGGTAGAGCAGCCATGAAGTCCTTGGGAAAGATATTCAGATGCCATGATGTGTCTATACCTACAAAGGTCAGAATGGTGCAACCCTGGTATTCCCTGTGACACTCTAGGAAAGTTAAGTTGGACTTTGAAGAAGCAGGATAGGAAGAGTATTGACACCTTTGAACTTTGGTGTTGGAGAAGATTCCTGAGAATACAGTGAATAGTCTATAAAACAACACATGGCTTATCAGACCAATCAACACACTTGAGGCACAAATGACCAGGTTAAAATGGTCCTACTTCAGATACATGACACCATGACTTAACTGTTTGGAAAACATTCTAATGCTGGGAAGGGTGGAAGGAAAGAGAAGAGGATGGCCAGGGGCAAGGTGGATGGACTCAGTTACAGTGGCCATGGGGTTGCTGTTGGAGGACCTGAAGGACCAGGTTCTGAAGGAACAGATCGTGGAGAAAATCTGTCGACATGGTTGCTGTGAGTCAACACCAGCTTGACAGCACATAATCAGTCAGTCAGTCAGTCAATCAATCAATCAATCAATCATCAAGGCAGAGTGTCTTTGAGCTTTTGAATTTCCTCCTGGTTTTTTGCAGCCTGGACTAAGCTGCCATTGATGAGATGAGCTACCAATGAACTTGGTTGTTCTTGACTAGCATTCCTCCATTACTTTCTCAGCCTCACTGCAACGTTTCACAGCACAGAGCTTTGCAAAAAAAACGTTTTTTTAATTTTTAAAAATGCGTTAAAATAAAATTCTGGGCACAGGCAATTGACAACGCCAGTATCTGGAGAATCCCATCTTACCTGCCAGTTTTTTCAAAGTCTCTGAGAAATCCTCCCCACCAGCCATCCCCAAACTCACTTCACTGGCACCAACCTACTGATTCTTAAAGAAAAGCAGGAAAAACTTAAAATATAGAAATCACGCTTCTTATAAGAAAATGTTCAGCTTGCTCTTTAGTGACCCCAGTAATCGCCAGTAACTGACCGTTGCATCTCAAAGCCTTCAGTGGTCCTCGATTCACATGATGGATAAATTTAACATGTGAACCATGCTGAGCTTCGTACATGGAGCAAAGATCTGACTTGATGCGAGGTAGCTTCATAGTGTCCATGAAATTCAGAAATGTGATCAGTGGGCATTTTCAGACAATGCTGGTCATCTCCCTGCAACTCATTAGAGACCTTTCTTTTACTTTATGGGCTAATTCACATATCTTTGTTCATGGCTTGATGAAGGTCTTGGATATGGGAAGGTTCCACTGAAGTTCTAGACAGAGTTTCCTTCCTTTCCAGAAGATGCACTGCTTTCAAGTTCATGTGATACGCCCACAGAGTTGTGAACCTCAGCCAGTGGCTATGGGAGGGAAGGGGGCATCCGTGTCTCTGCACATGGGAACTACCCCCCGCTTCAGAACAGACCTGAGCAAGAACAAGGGCTTTCGAGAACATGGTTTGGCCAGCGTGCACAAGGAACACCAAGGGGGCAGCTGAAATAAAGAATGTAAGGATGCTCTTCATATTCTAAGGATGCCTTGATGTGCATAATCATTCTCTGAGAGAGGATTAACCGGGGCATTTTTGTGCCAGTATTCCACACAAGAAACCAGAAAGCGGAGCCTAGGAGTCATTGGAAGATGTTGGCTGTGTTCACACATTCTGCTTAACCTGTCAGTGAAAGATCTAAGAGAGGGAGTCATCAATACATTAGGTTTTGTTAGCCTTGATAAAGGTTTTGCGGCTTGTACAACCCCTTCCCCTCCTTCTTTTCTTTCGAGGCTTTCTCTGCTAGCCCCAGAAAGATATTTGGTGCCAGATAACACTGACAGATGACCTGGCCTTGTTCTTCATTGCATCATTCCTTCAGCATTAGGGTCAACCTTCGCCCTAATCATTTTGCCCCAGAATTTATTAACATCTTTTTCTGGAAAGAGTGCAGGGTGATGAAAGGTTTGAGCAGATTCTGCAACCCAGAACTCCCTCCCCCGTGAGTTTAATTCACAAGTCCCTATAGACAGGCAGTCCTCATTTAGTGACCACAATTGAGACCGGTAACTTGTGACATGGTTGCTGTGAGTCAACACCAACTTGACAGCACTCAAGCAGTCACTAAGTGAAACCGCACCTGTGCTTATGATCTTACTTCAGCTTTCCTTTGCTTCACAGACCTTGCGATGGTCATAAATGCAAGGGTTGGTCATAAAGTTACTTTTTCCTCACATAACTTGAACGGTCGCTAAATAAGGCAGTCACTACAAAAGGACTACCTGTATTAGCTTTTTTTTAAACTTGAGAATGTCTTTAGCAATCTCAAAGTTGCTCCTTCATCACACAAGGCTGTCTTATCTTGTTCCAGCTGATCCTTCATGTCCAGGAGAATAACTAATTTTTCCTGCTTATACAATCCTAGAACCAAAGCACGTTAAACTTTATTTGGTTTTCTGGTGCCTTTGGGGAAATGTGTTCTTGTGACCACCCAAGCCTTCAACAATAGTTCCTCAGAAAAGAGACACAAGATTGCTATTCACTGCAAATTGGCATAATCAAAATCGTCTCTTCCCCACACACATACTACCCAGCTAAGAGGCCAATGCATTATGTCTACTATCCAGGATGGCAATGAAAGTTAGAATATCATACAGTAATCTCAGCAAGTGATGGCTGAAAGCGAAGAGGAACTGAGGAGCCTTATGATGAAAATGAAAGAAGAAAGTACAAAAGCTGGCTTGCAGCTAAACCTCAAAAAAACCAAGATTATGGCAACCAGCTTGATTGATAACTGGCAAATAGAGGGAGAAAATGTAGAAGCAGTGAAAGACTTTGTATTTCTAGGTGCGAAGATTACTGCAGATGCTGACTGCAGTCAGGAAATCAGAAGACGCTTAATCCTTGGGAGAAGAGCAATGACCAATCTCGATAAAATAGTCAAGAGCAGAGACATCACACTGACAACAAAGGTCCGCTTAGTTAAAGCAATGGTGTTCCCCACAGTAACATATGGCTGCGAGAGCTGGACCATCAGGAAGGCTGAGAGAAGGAAGATCGATGCCTTGGAACTGTGGAGGAAAATTCTGAGAGTGCCTTGGACTGCCAGAAGATCAAACCAGTCCATCCTCCAGGAAATAAAGCCAGACTGCTCACTTGAGGGAATGATATTAAAGGCAAAACTGAAGTACTTTGGCCACATAATGAGAAGACAGGACACCCTGGAGAAGATGCTGATGCTAGGGAGAGTGGAGGGCAAAAGGAAGAGGGGCCGACCAAGGGCAAGGTGGATGAATGATATTCTAGAGGTGACGGACTCGTTCCTGGGGGAGCTGGGGGTGTTGACGACCGACAGGAAGCTCTGGCGTGGGCTGGTCCATGAAGTCACGAAGAGTCAGAAGCGACTAAACAAATAAACAACAACAAATCTCAGGAAGACGGTACATGGCTATGATGCTCTAAAGGCTGAAGCTGAGGATGCTGATGATAACTTGCATTGCCAACCCAGGCTTTGAGGGAAATGCTATCAACATCCTGTCTCAGTGCCTGGAAGCTGTAAGGGTCTGGATGGGAGAGAACAGATTGAAGATGAACCCCAAGTAAGACAGAACTGTTGTTTGTACATTGGGGTTCTCTCTCAACACCAGTGTAACCACAAGCATTACTCGTGAAGGAAGAAGTGTGCCAATTTTTTTAAAGATATTTTATCCCGCCTTTATTATTTTTTATAAATAACTCAAGGCAGGGAACACACCTAATACTCCTTCCTCCTCCTATTTTCCCCACAACAACCCTGTGAGGTGGGTTGGGCTGAGAGGGGGTGACTGGCCCAAAGTCACCCAGCCGGTTTTCATGCCTAAGGCAGGACTAGAAGTCACAGTCTCCTGGTTTCTATAGTAACTCACACTCTGGTTACCATCTGGTTGGACTACTGCAACACATTTTTCATGGGGCTGCCCTTAATGACTACTCAAAACTGCCACACATTCAAAACGCAGAGCACCCAGCAGCTCTTGGGGCTGGGAGCATATATCACAATTCTGCGGGCCCTGCATTGGGTGCCAGTTGTTTTCTAGGTACAATTTAAGGTGCTGATGTGGACCAGTAAGGCCTTATATGGTTTGGCCCCTGGATATCTGCAGAAGCAACTGCTCCAATTGGAATCAATCCAATCCATTGGATCCCATTTTTGGTCTCTCACTTCTAAGAGGGTAGAGGTGGCCAAGCCAGAGGACTCTGCTTTTCCATGGCAGCTCTGATGTTTTGGAATAGCCTTCTGATGGAGATCAAGCAGGCTTCCTTGTTCACCTTCTGGAAGATGTTGAAAATGAATTACTTCAGAGGATGTTCTCCTATTTTAGAAACTGCCATATTTTTTTAATTTCAGTATTTATTTTTGTTTTCTCATTTATTTTTGTTAGTGTTCTCTTTATTTCTGAGGTGTTATGGCATCTTTTAGTTGCCCCATAGATACTTTAAATATTTTGTTATATTATATACAGTAGAGTGGAAGCCATCAAGAGTTGTTAGATTCTGATGGGATATCTGTCAAACAAGGAAACCTAATTTTAAAAAGCAACTGGCCCAATTATAAGTAGCCACAGTGTAAATAAATAAATAAATATTACATAAAATATGTATCAAAATATACTAGTACATGAAAATACAATCTTTGGACAACAACCGCTACAGTTCCCAAATAATGCGGCTTTTTGTCCAATGGCTTAAATCTGAAGATTGGGTTCAGCACCCAAAGTCATTCATTCAGTTTAGTTGGCAGAAAAATAAATTATTCTCTTCTTTCAGCTCTCCCCTGGGTCTATTATCTCTGCCCCTTCCCTCTCTCTTGCCTACGGAGGAACAGACCAAATCCATCTTCAAGCCGACGTAGGAGCCTAGTTTTAAACTTTTGCCACCTACTGTTTGCATCACAGACTTAAGTTGGTTAGCTTGCTAATGTCACAAAGGGATGAAACATTACCTCCTAAATTTCCACCCATTATAGCACCTTACAGATTCATTGAACCTTAGCAGGCTGTTGTTGGCTTCCCAAGTCTCCAAACACGGAAGAATGGGCTTCTTGCACCGCTACTCACAAAACTCAGACATCTTATCTTGTTGATCATTGCCACCCTTTCCACTGAATTATCTCCTTCCATATATTGACTTTTTTTTCCTACACAAGCAAGATGGTCAACTCATCTCCTTGCAAAAATCTTTCTACAGTTCCAGAGCTTCTTAATGGAGCTCTTTACCTCTTTGTTCCTCAGGGTGTAGATCATAGGATTCAGGGCTGGAGTTACCATGGTGTAGAGGACAGCCGCCAGTTTGTCTGTTGAGAAGCTGGAAGTAGGGCGGGTGTAGATGAAAATGCAGTGTCCCAGGAACAAGATCACAACAAGTAAGTGGGCAGCACATGTGGAGAAGGCCTTGTGACGACCCTCAGCTGTCTGCCCTCTCAGTGAGATGAGGATGATGACATAGGAAGCTACTAAGGCCAAGAAGCAAACTAGGGACATAAGACCGCTGTTGGATATTATAAGAACACCAGTAAAGTATATGTCAGCGCAAGCCAACTTCATGAGTGGAGGAATATCACAGAAAAAGCTGTCTATAACATTAGGGCCACAATAAGGGAGATGAACGGTAAGGACAGTCTGGACAAGGGAGTGGATAGTTGCCCCCACCCACAAGGCACCAACCAAGTATGCACAGATCTTCATGTTCACCAAGTTTATATACTGTAAAGGGTAGCAGATGGCAACACAACGGTCATATCCCATGATGGTCAGAAGGAAGATCTCAGCAGAAGCACACAGGTGAAGGAAGAAGATTTGTGCTACACAGCCCCCAAAGGAGATGATCTTCTGGTGCAAGAGGCAGTCAAAGAGCATCTTGGGCATTGTGACAGTGGAATGGCAGATGTCAATGAAAGAGAGGTTTCCCAAGAAGAAGTACATGGGGGTGTGGAGGCACCGATCCCAAGCCACCGTCACTATAATGAGGAGATTCCCTGCTAGGATAAGCAGATAGATGATGAAAAAAATGACAAATAAAACCAGCTCCAGACTCCGGTTATTGGTCAGTCCCAAGAACACAAAATGAGTCACTGTATGGTTGAACCCTTCCATTGTAATGGGGCAGAAAGAGGTCCACACATTCAACCTAAACAGAGAAAAGGTTATAATCTCCTACAGTCTCGAAATTTGTACAGTATATGGCCAAATATTGGCATGTAAACCCTTCCTTTCTATTTACATATTTCCCATATCCAGTCTGTTTCTTCAGTAGTGCACAAGGAATATATTTCAGGAGCAGAATGAGATGTTACTGCCTTCATTGAATGCAGGGAAATGTTTACTGGAATATGGGACAACCTGATTTCTTTCAGTGGTCCTATCTTCTGTCCAACCATTTATCATCCATCCACCACATATGCTCCTTCACTGCTTCATGCCCACAGCTGAAGTCAGTCAGGAGATAAGAACCCACACACACTATCCTTTTTCCATCTAGCCTCATTATTTCAAAAGACCTGATATGTTTAGCATATCTTTCTATGGGGGCGGGGCTGTCAAGTAGTTTAACTGATATGCAATTGAAGTCAAGACCCTGTCTTCTCAAGGTTGCCCACTGAGGACACAACTTCAGTCTTTTTCACACAGACACACTTCTGCTGTTGCATATTCCTGCCTCAAGCTTAAACTTGCCTAAATATCTTTTTTTTTTTTTTACAGTGTCTGCCGGCTATCAATATCCAATGGATGAGTCGATTTGCAATGCTCCTCAACTGTAAAAACAGTTGTTTAATATACACACTAGAGCTGAAATTAAATTTCACCCACATTCCACATACAGCAAGTTTACAGCTCTAGGTTTTTGACACTTTGCTATTTCCGGTCCTTATTTCTGAAGCCGAAAGGCACACGCAGAAAAATAATGATGCATTTATAAGTCAGATTAGAGATTTTTGCATCTTACCACTCAACCCATCCTGGATTTCCTTAAGTATTCACAATCTTCCCTCTGTTTCTCAGCACATATACACAGTATATATTGTAGACTTACTAAAATATTCAGATTATACTGATGGAAAAGGAGTTCCCTTACAACCTATCACCAGCCCCAAACAAGCAACTGATCAAACACACAATTTTCAGTTTAAAATAGTTTCCTATGTTCTAACTGTCATCTTTTAATCCAGCCTTCTGTAAACTGGTACTCTGTAGATCTGTTGGAAAACAGGCCCTGGGTTCTGGGTTAATTCTGGGAATTGTAGTCCCAATACCTCGGGCACTTGACTGGGAGAAACTGGTTAGTCTATTTTTCTACTCTTTCAAATCTTTTACTTATCCTTACAACTACTGTTCCAAATATATACAAGCAAATACTCACAGTTTCGAAAGATCAGTTCACCAGCATCAGAGCGTGATAGAGTTGGGTTTACACCTTGGTGTAAAAGCTTAACAATCAGTTGCCACCTTCCACTGGCTAAGCGATAGCCTTTCAGATTCTGAAAGTCTGTCCGATTTTAACCTTCTCCCTTATATAGCCTTTCTTGAAGGAACTGCTGGACATGACATTCTTCCAGCTTGAAAAAGATAAAAGAGGAAAATCTTGGGAGATTGGAGATCCTAACACTAATTAAATCACCATGGGATGAAATGTTTAATTAAAGCTTTCTGAAGAGTGCCAAAAGTTTGAGACCAACTTTGCTAATGATTAAAAGGGAAAATATTTTGTCTCAGTAGGATAAACCACTAATAGTGTTCAGAGGTTCATCTCACCTTCTCTGAAGTGAAGATTAGTTAATATTATGACCCCAGGCATGAAAATATAAAGCAAGGGAAAGAAATCTCCCATCCCCCCATCTGTTTAAAGTTTTCATTCCTTGCTTCCTTTTTGGCCATGAAGGACATGGTCAACCCACCCTATCTTTTTTTATTATAAATTCCCCAATACTCCTCTGCTATATTGGGGAGTTGAAAGAATATTCCCCGAACGAGGTAGCAGAAGGCTCTCTCCGTAAATGAAGATAAAGTGACTTTTTATAAACAATGTATAAACACCAGCTGTCATAGGACTTTTCCTATGACAGCTGGTGTTTGATGGGGGATTGGAAGGGAGTGGTCTCTCCCCAACTGGACAGGACTTCTGAGAAAAATATTAAAATTACTCAAGGCAAATGTACTGGAGCTAACAAAACAACATGGACATGTAGTTATTTGGGGGGGGGAGGTTATCACCACACAAAAGGGAACAGTAAATGCAGAATCAAATTCTGCCTTTGCTAAACAGCATATGTGGCCTGTCTCTGGAATTGGCAAAGCATAAGGACTAGAAACTTATGTTTCTAGGACAATTGGTTTTCTTCTAGTGGATCATTTTGAAATTATACTTTACATCATGGAAAAGTCTCGATTTTAACCATTGTCAAGGGGAGAAATTCTTCCTGCTTGTTCCCCTCCCCACCCCAGAATTCATTCAGTTTGATGAAGGAGAATTTGCTTCTCCAAAGGAGAACATTTCAGAGAGGGACAAGATGTTTCTGCCTGGTTTGGGTGGGGATGTGCAATGCTTCAGATAGGAATTCAGAAAACATGCTTTGTAGTGGGGGAGATGTTGCAGATCCCTCCCCACCCACCTACCCACAACAGGGAATCCCACAAAAAGAGGCAGTTGCTTTAATGGGTCTCAGTAGTGGCTGTGTTGATGTTCCTCATGTGCTCTGAGATTTTGAAGTCTCTCCACAAGTCACTGCTTAGTTGTATTATTTAAGGCTGCCAAGAATTATCAAATACATTATTCATTATACAAATACATTTGTCAGTGTGTTAACTGCAGGGAAATTTCATTTAATTTTAATTCTATTGACTTGACATTCAGTCCAGTATGAGTCTTACCTTGGCCCCACCTGCTACTTTGTCCTAATCCTCCTCACTTTTTGCAGCATGCTACTTGAAGGACAAAATTTTTGCTTTGATTTTTGAAGAATGTTTTAATTGTTGTTGTATTGTTTTATTTGTTGAGTCACATTTGGGTGGCCATTTAAATTTGATAAATGAAATAAAAATCACCCTTGCCTGGGAAAAAGTTGTACATCATTGCAGAAAGGGACAATGGTTCAAGGAGCCATAAAGTGTTGCCAATTAAGCTTTTGGACTATTGCCACATCCACACAGCCTTCTCGCCCTGGCATGAAGACAACCAGGGGACATGTCTGCATGCCACGTGTGTCTCATGGCTCAAGGTGCTCCATCCTGGAAGTTATGTTTTCCCTCTTATCCTGATTCAAAGTCTTCCATCTGGACAATCCATGGAGCATGGAGAAGGTGGCTTGAGATGATGCAGTTGATGGGAGTGGTGGTGATCTTGGCCCTAATTGGTCCAGCAGGTCTGCTGTGGGACCACCCACTTCCATCTACTTTCTGGACCTGGCAACTGTTCTGCAGTGCTGGTTTGGCTATGTGGGAGATCAGAGCCCAGATACTTAATAATGTATGTATTAATGAACAAATGTAACAAAATATTTTTGAAGAGAGTCAGAAGTCTTCACTTGGTGGGGGGAGGAAACAAGACCAAATAAAAGTCTGGTTTCTGCTCCATTTCAGCATAAGCCCCCCAGATATCCCCAGATTAAACTACAAAACAAAAAGGCTGTTGGAAATTCTGGCAAATCCAGCATGCCTCATTTGCATGTGAATTGACATGTAAATTAAGTTGTCCCACAATGCAACTCTGAGGAAGCTGTTTGTTGCCACTCCCACTTCCTCTTCCTTCCTCTCCACCAGAAGCAAGCACATGGATGTGTGCTGCTTTCCTCCATTCTGGGCACCATGTGGTGGGCCTGGAGTTCCCCTTTCTTCCAGGCAGCTCTTGGCAGCTGTAGGGCTGAGAGTTTAGAGCAAAACTCTAAGTATTTAGAAAGGAAAGAAGAACAAAGGAACTTCATCTTTTCCACCAAGATGGATGTAACAGAAGCAACAATAAAGTCAGTAAGAAATTCTTTTTCTTCTTAACCTAATATGTCGAAGTGTGCCAGGCCACTAAATTGGCTTCAGGAAGAAGGAGAAGAGGTGGAAGAACAGCATCACAGCACTTTGGATTTTCTTAGCACCTACTGTAGATAAGACACCAGCAGGAAACAACAGAGTTGTAAAATGCACAGGGAAGTTGAAAACACACACCCCAGAACAGTGTTTCTCAACCTCGGCAAGTTTAAGATGGGTGGACTTCAACTCCCAGAATTCCCCAGCCAGCTGGGGAATTCTGGGAGTTGAAGTCCACCCATCTTAAACTTGTCAAGGTTGAGAAACACTGCCCCAGGAGAAGACACTGACAAGCTACTTCCATATTGCTTGGGTTAGTGATTAAGGTGCTGAGAGAAATGGTGAGATCTAGTCCTGCCTTAGGCACAGAAGCCAGCTGGGTGACCTTGGGCCAGTCACTCTGTCTCTATCCAACCCACCTCACATGCTGGCATATTATGTACACCACCTTGAGTTGTATAAAATAAAGGCAGGATCTAAATCTCCTAGACCAATACAAATAAGCGCATATCATGGCCAAGAAAACGACAGTGGATGCACCCAGGAAGCCCCAGAGCATCAAGCAAACCTGAGCACAGCTTGACCACACCTTGCTTTGCTCCTCTGATTGTTGTTGCTTATTCGTTCAGTCACTTCCAACTCTTCGTGACTTCATGGACCAGCCCACACCAGAGCTTCCTGTCGGTCGGCAACACCCCCAGCTCCCCCAGGAACGAGTCCGTCACCTCTAGAATATCATCCATCCACCTTGCCCTTGGTCGGCCCCTCTTCCTTTTGCCTTCCACTCTCCCCAGCATCAGCATCTTCTCCAGGGTGTCCTGTCTTCTCATTATGTGGCCAAAGTATTTCAGTTTTGCCTTTAATATCATTCCCTCAAGTGAGCAGTCTGGCTTTATTTCCTGGAGGATGGACTGGTTTGATCTTCTTGCAGTCCAAGACACTCTCAGGATTTTCCTCCAACACCACAGTTCCAAAGCATCGATCTTCCTTCTCTCAGCCTTCCTGATGGTCCAGCTCTCGCAGCCATATGTCACTACGGGGAGCACCATTGCTTTAACTATGCGGACCTTTGTTGTCAGTGTGAGGTCTCTGCTCTTGACTATTTTACCGAGATTTGTCATTGCTCTTCTCCCAAGGATTAAGCGTCTTCTGATTTCCTGACTGCAGTCAGCATCTGCAGTAATCTTCACACCTAGAAATACAAAGTCTTTCACTGCTTCTACATTTTCTCCCTCTATTTGCCAGTTATCAGTCAAGCTCCTCTGATACTCAGCTTTAAAAATGAGCTCAAAGCAATAACTAAAGTAATTGCAAAATGTGATACAAATAATCCATCTGCTAAACGCACGACCCAAATGCAATTCATCAGGCTACTAAAAGGTGAAGCCACATGCTTTGCCACTCCAAAAAAAAATGTCTCTCTCTTTCTTTCTGTCTCTAAGAATTGCTCCTAAATCCTGCAGTCTGGGCCCACCCTGAGGTCCCAGCTGAGCTCTAGTGATTTGCCTTCTTTCTCAACCCCTCCTGTTACCTCCAGAATCCCTTCCCCTCTCCAAAACAGAAGTCAGTGCTTTCATCTGGCCAGGCTCATTCATCCTTCTCCCACCACCCAGCCCCCTCCTGCTCTGCTTTCAGCTCCTCCATGTCCCAATGCTGTGCAGCCCAGAAGGGGAGGGGGGGGAATGGCAGAAGACAATGCAAAATGGGGGGAGAGAGATGGGATGGCCGGAAGGGAACGGGCGGGGGGGACCCACACTCCAGGCGAGGCAGGCAGGAGAAGACAGAGAAATCAAAGGCAAGTTAGATTCACATCTCTGTTACATTCAGCCAATTTGTAGGCCCCCTGGAAACCAGGGGCCGCTAAAGAGATGGGTCAAATCCAGAGGAACAAAGAGGGGGAGGAAGAGAAAAAAGAGACAGAGAGACAGATGTACATGTGAGGCCTTCATAAGGATTTGAATCTGGATTTGCCCACCTTGCGTAGGCTAGTCCCAGCCTTCTTCCCCTACATCCCTTTGCAAAGTTCAGCCTTTCACAGGATGCTTTAAGCATCCTTAAATGCATCAAATGTTTCCTCCAGGTGTTCCACCTTGAAAAGATTTTGCAGGTCCTGGCTGGGCATCTGCAAAGCAGGAGAAACTCCCCTCTTCAATTGGGTTATTAGCTTCCCCCTTCTTCTGCCCTGGCCCTGGGGACACGTTCAAGGAAGGCCTCCAGCAATGTAAATCAAGATGGACTTGATCATGATGCATATTTGACATCAAGCCATAGTTATCTCTGGCAGCATTTTGGGTAATAAACAAAAGAAAGACCAACAAGACATTTTGGAAAAGGATCTGTTTGACATGGATACTACTCTGGTTTACGTTTTCTTGTGACTGCATACCCTAACCCTCCAATACCAAAATGCAGGGGTTCTTCATTGCAGTCATTTTTAACAAGCAGGGAAAAGAAAATAACCAGATTGCAGGCATTATTCACGAGCACCGATAACATACAGAGAATTAAAATCCTGATATTCCTTCCTCAGAAGCGAACATAAAATGAGAAGCAATGTAAGATATCCATCAATTTACTGTGTTTTGCAGAACCTATTTACGAGTTTATCTTGAAGAAACCATATTTTATTATTTATGTATGGATTAGATTTGAATCTTCCCTTTTTCACAAATTTACCTTTAGGACAGTTTATAATATATTACAAAAACATTTATTATTTTATTGACATAAGCAGAAAACCCACTCAACACAGCAATCTTTCATTATTGGGCATAGATTCTACTTCCTTTAGGTTCTGCAATCCCAGGCTGACAAACAATGCAGACAATTCTTTCAAAATGGGAGAAATCAGGGCATCCATTGGGTAAAAACAATGGGATAACTGCCCCCCCATCTCAGACTCCATGTCAATAACTCTCATGGGGAAGGGGGAGATCCAACAAACATCATCTACATGTAATATTTTTACCATCTGTTCATTCAGTGAATATCACAGTTGTTAAAGGTAAAGGTAAAGGTTTCCCTTGACATTAAGTCCAGTCGTGTCTGACTCTAGGGGGCAGTGCTCATCTCCGTTTTGAAGCTGAAGAGCCGGCGTTTGTCCGTAGACACTTCCTCCGTGGTCATGTGGCCGGCATAACTACACGGAACGCCTTTACCTGCCCACCGAAGCGGTACCTATTAATCTACTCACATTTGCATGTTTTCGAACTGCTAGGTTGGCAGGAGCTGGGACTAGCAACGGGAGCTCACCCCGTCACGCGGATTCGAACCGCTGACCTTCCGATTGGCAAGCTCAGCAGCTCAGCAGTTTAACCCGCAGCACCACTGCGTCCTTTTTATCACATGGGATTTATCACAGTTGTTAGGCTGGCTATTTTTTGATGATTCAAGTTCTAACTAGGAAATCAAGAATTGTTGCCATCCTATGCAGGAAGTTACAAGCAAGGTAGTTTTTTGTAGCAAGATACCAAGCCAGTCGTATGAAGGCCAGTAGATTTAAAACAGGGATCTCGTGAATCCCTTTGCTGTGGTTCCAAGTTGCTAAAATCCCTACTGGTATTATAGTTGACTTTTTCTTCCAAAGTCTTTGAACTTCAGTTTGCCAATCCCAATCGTTCGTTACTTTTTCCATTTGTTTTTCATCAATTCAACTATTTCCTGGAATTACTATCTCTACAACTTCTTTTCCTTTTCAGTAACACTAATGTCAGGTATGATGTGCTTCAGGTGTCCATCTGCATTTTAAAATCCCATGTGAGCTTGACATCTTCATTTTCTAAAACTTTCCTGGGTGTGGGGTCCCAGCAGTTTAACAGGAAAGCCAACATTTCTGCATAAATTCCAGTGCATGGTTTTTGAAACTCTAATGTGACATTGCTTATATAGTACTCAACTTGAGCAATTTTGCTACAGCCATTAACACAGTATCCACAATTTCAGCTTTGATCTTGCTAGATTGGCATTTGCCACCTTCTTAAATATGTATAATTTTAGCTTTTTTTGTTTGCATTGCCTGTTCTTGTTCTGCCCTGATTGTTCCTTCAGATTCTTCTTAAGAAATCCAGTTTTCAGCCATGGCTGAATATTTGTTCCATCTTTTCTGGCTTGGGAGGTGTTCAGCTTTCATTTTAAAGCAACATCTGTTCTTTTAAACTGTTTATTTTAAGTATTATCTTCCTTTTGAGGGCTGAAAAGCAGAATATGATGTCTTATTCAATAACGAATGAAGGACAGAAGATGCAGTGCTAAACATACTTACCTTCTAAAGGTTGTAGAATTTACTTCCAAGTAAACATACTTAAAATCATGCCACAAGACCAATGAAGAATTAGTCAATTTCTGCCATTGCTTAGATTTATTCTTAATCCTTAATCCTTCCCTGGATTTTGACTGTCTTCAGTTACAAGGAGCAAAGGAAAAAATTAAGAGATTCTGTCATTTGTGCCGTTGCTTTATAGGGAGGAAATAAATGGAAAATTGCTCTTTTTTATTGTTTGCTCCCTTTTCTATTTTCTTTCTGTTTCTAAAGGTTGAGTTTTTTTCCCCATTTAGTTCTTCTAACCTTGGAGATTCAGGTAACTCTCAAGTTAGCAAGTGAAGAGGTGGCAAGATGGAGGGAGGGAAGGAAGGAAGGAAGGAAATCACTGCTCTTCCTATTTTTCATGGCAGATTTGCAGATCGTGCTTGGTCTCCATCCCACTGCCCCTCAAAATCTTCACTCCACCACACACAGAAATATCATCTCAATGAGGCCCAGTTCCCCCCTCCCAACCCACTGAAGTAAAAGTCTTTACGCCTTTGTGCTGTGGATTCATTAACATTCCCCCAGCGAGCTTCTCCAAGGATTTTACTTTTGTAGCTCTGGGGGGAGGTCAAAAGGCCACAGGGAAGAGGTAAAAAGGAGGCAGGAGTGGGGGGGGGGAATCAAAGATGCTGGCTTCCAAAGGGGGATGGAAGAACGGACGGAGGGTGGCTGCGTGATGCTGCTGGTGCTGCACAGGATGGCTGGGGATGTTTGCCTGGGGTGAATGGAAAGCCGGAAGGGAAGGGGGAAGGGAGGAAGGGAAGGGAAAGAAGGAAGGAATAGAGAAGGAAAATTAAAAAATAGAATAGGAAGTAAGGGAAAGAAGAAGGAGAAGAGAGGGGCAAGAAAAAGAAAGAAAGTAAAGGAGAGGGAGAGGGGGAGGGGGAGGGGGAGGGAGGGAGGTTGAAGAGAGTGGTTCTGAGAAGAAGCCCCTCTCATTTTAAGCTCTGTTTTTTTTTCCCAAGCATGCAAAATAAAATAGTGTAGGTATGAACACACGACCTCCTCATACATCCATACCTCCAGTGCATACACAGACAAAAACCATGGCATGCCCTCTTGTGGCAATTTTAAGTATAACCCATTTTTCTGGCATAATAAATACCAAATGCCACTACTGTAGTCAAAGACCGTTGAGGGAGGAAAGTGATAGATAACAGCAATGGTTATTGGATGGATGGATGCCCCCTTAGTGCAGGACCTCACCCAGGTGACAAATCCAGCCCCAGCACTGACCCCTGGAGTTAATTCTGGGAATGCTCCAAAAATAGAGCTTGTCCCTCCAGGGATCAAATGATGTACGGAATCCAAAGGGGTCTTCACGGACAGGGACCAGCACTGCATAGCTGAGAGCTTGAGGCTGCAGAGCAAGTGGTAGCACCTGATGGGCCATCGATGGGCTCGGGTGCTAAGTGGAGTCAGATTGGGTGAGGTATTGGATGGGACACCCCCAGGACATTCCAGGGCTGTAGGCTGGAGTGACGCTTGAGCAAATCCATCAGAAGCAGGTAATGACAAACCACTCAAGACAACCTAACAGAAGGGCAAGGGCAGTTAGACCACAAGGTTTCAAACCTCGGCTCCCTTGATATTCCGAACCCCGTGACCTCTCAGCAGCCTACAGAACTACAGTACTCCTTCATTTTTACAGTCAGCTTGTTATCACAAGGTTCAGAAAAGGCTGATCACATTTCCTTAAGCAATACAAATTATTGCCATTTCACAGGTTGAGAAATGTGAGGCTCAGCAGAGCCCAAGCCAAACAAGTTGAAGAATCACACAACTTGGCAAGGAATGGTCTAGGTTTCTAATCCAAGCACTACCCACCGAACCACAGGACCAAGTCTCTCTTAAAGGACCAACGTTTTCTTTCGCTTTGGGCTGATTCACACCCAGATGGGAGGGATAGATTTCTATAGATAATGCTAGGCAGCAACTTTTACTTCCCATGCTGGCTTGGATGATATGGGTATAATCCACATTGTTGAGAAGGACTATTTGCAAAAGATTTTGAAGAAACAAGAGCCAGAATCTAATCCTGGTAAGATTCAGGAGGAGGAGGAAGATACAAGCCAAATCCATCACCTTAATTTTGCGGGCGTGGATTTTCAAAGAAGAAAGTTAAGGGTCCAATGAGAGCCAATCAATCAGACCTCAAGCTGAATCTCACCTGCTCTGGGGGTGGGATGCAAGTGGATGAGGAGCTTAAAAAAATGATTATGCTTGGCCACACTGATAGAAACAAGAGGAAGAAAACGGATAAGGGGGATGGATGAAATCCAAGAGCTTGTGAGAACAGCCCTGGAAGCTGGTTATTACTTTTTTAAAAATAATTTTATTAAAATTTTAAAAAAGAAAGATGAAAACTAACAAAAACTAATTAGAATAAAGAAAAGAAAAGACAAAACCAAAAGGGCAGAAAAAAGAAAAGAAAGAAAATATAAAGAGCTACCTTCTGATTTTCTTTATAGCAGTTATAAGTATAAATTTACCTCTTACTCTATGGCTACAGCATGACTCTCAATTTTTCTACAATCGATTCTTTTTTCTACTCATCAAAACCATAAATCATAAGTTCATTTTTTTTCATTCCTGTTTCACACAAAAGGTCGATAAGGGGTTTGGAAGTTGCTTATTACTAAAAACAGGCTGAGTTGATGGGCATTTGTCCACGCCATCCCCAGGAGATGAGCCCCATTCATGGGCACTAACTCAACTTTCCAACTTGATTTTCTTCCCCTCACTCACCTTACCCCCATAAATTTAAGAATTATTACAAAGTGGGAAGGCATCTCAGTTCATTCCACTTCTAACAAAAAGTCCTGGTTGGCTTTCTTCCAGCTCAGGGGTATCTGCATCAGAGAGAGCCGAATGGATTTTTGATGATTTCCAAGGACTGGGGAAACACCCGGGGAGGAAAGAGTTAAAGGTGCCCTTTCCTCCTCCTCCCCCCACCCCAATCCCTTCTAGTACAAAAGACGAGTGTACAGAAAGATTAAGAGTTTTGCTTTTACAATGAGGGACACAAAGGAGGGGAGGCGTGTCCCCTGAGAATTGAGTGTGAAAGGGGAAGAGGAGGGGGGGGGTCCCTGGCAGGAGGAATCCCATTCCTGGGAGAGTGCAATCAGGGGGTCCCTGGCTCCCCACCAAAGAGAGAAACTTGGGGTCCCCTCCCCTGCAGGGATGTCTCGGAGAAAACAGCGCAATCCGCAGCAGCTCGTCTCTGACTGCCAAGGGTTCCCGGCCTCTGAGAACGGTGGGTGCCCGAAGAGGGGGGATTTGGGGTGAGGAGGGGTGAAAAGGGGGGCCCCCGGGAAGTTTGGGCAGGTGCCATGGGGGGGGTGGCAGCAAGAGTGAGAAATTGTATGGCGGGGGGGGGGGAATATGTCAAGAGCCGGGCAGCAGGGAAAGTTTAGAGAGGAAGGGGTGGAAAGAGTTTTATGCTTTTGCCTTACTCAAGCTTCGTCTCCCCACCCCTAACATAACTAACTAAAAGAATGTTCTTAGGAAACTTAAAGTTTGCTTAATTGCGCAAACTTTGCTAGAATTGCTGGAATTCCTTCTTGCCTACTGAGGTGCTCAAGAATATGGGTCTAGGTGGATACATTCAGAATGCCTTCCCAAAAGCCCACACCACTGGCATGCAAATATTTTGTTCCTCTCTCTGTTTCTTTTTTATCCACCCTCCTACACACAGACACCCCGATATCTGTGCAGTGATTGCCTTTTGAGTCATTAAGCCTCAGTCAGAAGTCCAACTAACGGTTGGGGGTTTAATATTTATGACACCCTCCTTCATGCTGGAGGCAGTTCTTTAATGGAGATGTGGACCTTTCCTTTGAAAAGCCTCAAGTAGTTGATGAGTGACCTTTTAATAAAATGACCAGAAGCTTTCCAACTTCAGGGACAGCTGTCCACATCTGGCAAGGAGAGGGCAGAATTGGGAAAAGAGAAACAGCTTTTAGCCTAAGATCATCAAATGGATTGGCAGCCAAACCCTCTTTGGAGTCATGATTCAAGATGCAAAACTCTTCTGTTTTTCCCACCCTTCTGAAGCACCTCTAATCATCTGTTAGTATACAGTTGCCAGAACACACATACCTGCTAATGGATATTAGCCAGTTCAGATCAAAACTCCAGAAGGCTCAAGGAACTGAGCCAAACTGCATTATGTAAGACAAAACAAGGAAGCAGACATGCAGGAAAGGAGCAAAGTTAGCCACTGCATGATCTGGTGTAGGGAGAGTTAATCCTGACTCATCATTTTCCCCAGGTTTATGTCCCTTTAGTTCCTCAAAAGAAAGGGACTAGTTGTGTTCACCCAGAGCCCTAAACCACAACTACGGTTAACAAAGCATATAACATCCTAATCACCCCCCACACCCCACTCGATCCCCGACCTTGATGGCTGCTAAGACATAAGCAAGACATCATTTGGTGGGTTGTCGTTCTGAAAAATGTTATGATGCACAGGGGTGGGCAGCATAGCGGGTGTCTGTAGGACTGTAGCTGTGGCCAGGCAGTCGACATAATGTCGTTGCACACCTATTCACACCCTCATTTTGTTGCCACCCCAAGTGCACTCTACTTATCTTAGCAGCCAAAGTACACTCTTTCCAAGTAAACACCAGCACCCAGATTATGCCCAGCCTTTTCCAACCGCAACCCCCACCCCCACCACCCCGCTTTCTACAAGTACTCATAAATTCCTCCACTGCACAGTCTATCCTGCATTCGTTCTGTTTTCCACGTTCCTGGTGCAATCAAAAGCCTAGACAATTTCCACGCTTGCCTGCATTCCTAAGACTTAGAAGATGATCAGGCACATATGCATTCTGTCACACTCCCTCACCCCCATATTTTTGCCACACACTGCCTCTTTTCTCTTGCCTCCCCGGCTATTTGTGCTGTTGCTAAGTAACTCACCAAGTGCAAGATAGTTTCTCTTGTGTTAAGTTAGATCTTTCTTCCCCCCCCCCACCTCCTAGTTTTGTTTTGGGGGGTTTTTTGCTTTTGCTGGTGACAATTGCATTGGATTGTCTCCGGTCCAGCTTCCCCAGACGAAGAGAGAAAAACAAGAAGGGAGGGGGTAGAAAACAAGCAAATTGCAATTTGTTCCTCTGGGCCAAAGAACAACTTTGAGCTGCAATGTAAAAAATTGTGCAGAAAGCGCCCCCACCCCCACCCCCCGGATCTGCATGAGGCCCCCTGAAACCTCCAAGTCAGCCCTGGAACACCTTCAAATGTTGCCTCCAAAGTTTAATTTTTAATTTAACTGGGGGAATTATTAAATACATTAACTCTATTTAATTAACTTTATGCAATTTGGACAGAAAATAGATGAGATGGGATGGAGATTTTTGCTCTAGCCCCACTCACATTTCCGGAAAATGAGTAACTGCCCCCTGATGGAGACTTAAGGTTCTGGCCTTTGGGGCAAGTGTGTGTTTGAGCTCCAAAAGAGTTCAGGTTGGGGAAGGTTAATTTAAACTGAGAGAAATTGGATCGTAATAAAACAAGGAAGGTTTTTCAAGACAAGCAGGTTTACTGCACCCAAGCCTTCATTAGCAACCTTCATCCAATGCTGTATTGATTTGGTGGGTTCACACCCTGTTCTAAGCCATCCTGTTGCCCGCTTAGCCTTGGTTGAGTGGATTTGGTGAACCCAGCCAGTGATGGTTTATTCCATAAACCCTAATTAAACAAGCTTTGTACAATATGTCAGCTTGTCAGTCTGTTAGCATTTAGTCCATTTCCATCACTACCCGCCTTGGCCAAAACATCCCAACACTGAGGAAAGACACTCATCTGTGAAGCCCACCAAAACCTAATAAATGCAAACACGGTTTTCCCGCTGCTGTGACTGTTCAATTTGTACAGCCAGTTCAACCACTTTTTCTACAGTTGTGATGCTTAGGAAACAGTATCGTTAATGGCCTGCTGAGGTTGATCCTTGTATGGGAATGGGAATCTGTATACTTGAGGCAGAGATGATGTCGCCATTCCATGGCATCTCTGATGGTCAGAATTTTCTGATGGTGTCAAATCGGTATGTGCCGAATGTCCTCGTTCTGAACAGCCTCACTTTAAGTTGCAGAGTCCGGACCCATCCTAAAAAGTCTCCCCTGTCCTGCTGACCTCCCCGGAACATCAAGGCCACGGCCCTGCCATTTTCTAAGCAGCTATACAGAAGGGGTTTGCCACTGTTTCCCCCCCCTGATTGTATTCCCTACTGCCCTAGCTTACAGCTCCAAGATTTCCTGGTGGTCTCCTATCCAAGGCTTCTAATGAGGCCCAAGATTGGGGGGGGGGGGGGGGCTGCATTCTCGTCTCCCGCCCTGAGGTACCCGTTGCCCATCCAGACAGCTTCTGGGCCTAGAAGCAGAGAGTAGCCAATGAGGAGAGGGAAACCCTTGGGCCCATGGCGTCGGGCAAAGAGTCACCTTTCTCCCCTTCCCACTGCAACGTGTGACCTCCACCTGTGAAGTGAGGCCATAGCAGCTTGTGGTTATATTGCAGGGGCAAAAGAGGGATGGGTGGCCCTAAATACGGAACGGTTAAAGTCTGGCTGCCCGAAAGTGCGGGGACAGCGGCCGCCTTCTGGCGGCCGTCTGGATTTGTGCAGCGCAGACACGGGGAAGCCAGAACCAGCCTCCCACCGGCTCCCCTGCCCCTGCCCCTGCCCCCTGCCTCTCCTCTCCCAGCGGCTTGCACCAGCCGGGCTCCCTCGCTCCTCCTCCTCCCCCCCGGCCGGCCGCTGCATCGCTCCCCGCGGCCGCCTCCTCCAGGTGCGCTCCGGAGCCGTGGCGCACGGGGGCGCCCCGCGCTGGCTCCTCGTGGCGGCGCCGGCGACAGCCGCCCTCCAGACACCAGAGGTCCCTGCTGCAGAGCCGTGGGGGGAGCCGCGCACGCCCGCCGATCTCTCCCGCCGCCGCCTCTTCCTCCGGGAGCGGCCGAGATGAGCAGCCCCCGAGGGCGCGGGGAGCAGACGGAGGGCGCAGCGGCGGCTGGCGCTAGCATGGGAGAGCCCGCAGGTGGGGAGGAGGGGGCGGCGGGGGAGGGAGGCAGGGAGGGGTGGGGGGCAGCGGATAGGGGTCCCCGGCACCCACCACCCCCCTTCTTTCCGCAGCAGGCCGGCCCTTCTTCCCACCCTCCACCGCCCCGCCGGCTGCGGCCGGCTCCTTCCCTCTCTTCGCGCGAACGGGTTCGCTCCGTTCCATTGTCTCCGCCGTGTTTTTCCCCCTCCCAAAGCACGCGACCCGTCCCCACCCTCCGGGGAAAAGGGGAAGGGGGGCGGCAGGAATATGGTGGACGGCTCTGAGATCCTTGGCGTCCCCCCCCCCCTTTTATTTAGGATGCACCGAGGGGCAGATCTGCAGGAAGGTGGGTCTCTGGCTGAAAATTTGTGCAGAATAACGAGCAGAGGCTGGTTGGCTGGCTCTCCGACCGGGTTAAAAACCAACAAACAAAATTGCAGCCGGATAAATAGGAGGTCCTTCTTTCCTAAATTTGCACAGCGTTGGTTAACTCGGCTACATGTTTCTTCCTGCATCCCTTGCTCTTCCCGGTAGCCTATTTTACCTTTTGTAAACTGGTTTTGAAAGATCAACCATGAGGGCTAGAAACTTGGCTTGGTTTGACCTGATCTTTTACTTTCAGGAGAACATTAGTAAAGGCAGAGCTTGCCCACCATTTTATTTTCCAGGCAGTTCCTCTCTCCCCCACTCCCACAATTGGCTCAATGGCAGGCAGTTCATGCATCTGATTGAAGAAGATGGCAGGATCAGGCCTTGAAAATCACCAGAATCTCTGGAAGTGAAGCTCCAAAAGGCCAGGGCCAGAACAGAGCAGCCTTCCCCAACCTCAGATGTGTTAGACCACAGTTCCCCAAATCCCCTGCCTCCATAGTGGCTGGGGATTCTGGGACTGGTTGCTGGCCATTTCTGGAGGCCACCAGATTGAGGAAGTTGGAAAATGATGTTGGCTTCACACATTGGAATTGTGGGTCATCTAGTCCAACACATTACTCAGAGCAGGCATCTGCTAAACCGTCTCCGACACAGCCAATCTGATCCTTGTCTGAGACCCTCTCCTGTCCACAACCCTGCTGTTAGGCCCCCAGTGTTGTGGGAGGCTGTTCCACCCCTTCACACTCAACCTTCTTTCTTTGAGTTTAAACCCTCCAGTCCTGCTTACATTTTGGTGGCAAAGGGGTCTTCTGCCCCTTGGTGCGGGTGGCAGCCTTGGAGATCCATGCAGACGGCCGGCCGTCGTATCATTTGCAAGCCGAACCTGCCTAGATCTTTCAGCTGAGGGCCTTCACAAGGCTGGGCTTCCAGATCCTCGTGGAGGAGTTCTCTGAACCTGCTCCAGTTTCTCCATGTCCCCTGGGAACATATCTCCTGTGCCCAGAACTGGGCACAGTCCAGGTGCAGTCTAAGCAATGCAGAGTATCTTTTTAGCTGCGGCATCACATTACATCCATTCAATGGGTTGTCTGTCAGAAGGGCCTGTGTAAGCTTCTGGCAGGCTTGGAAGGAAATCTTCCATCTGCACCTGTCAGTGGTTATGGGTGATGGTACACCAGGAGACGGTGGTGGCCATCCCAGCCCTCCTTAGAGCTGATGCCAACTTCCCCCAACCTGGCGCTCTCCAGATGCATGGGGACGATAAGCCCCACCGCTAAAAAACTTGGGAATTAGCCCTCATCCATCTGGAAGACACCAGGCTGGAGGGATAACTGGACTTGGGTGGGTTCTGCTTTGAACATGCAGCAAATTTGATTCAGATTATATATCCGGGGAGCATCCTATGGAGGTGGGTGAGTCCGCTAACCTGGTAGCCTTTTACAGATCTGGAATAAACGCCATCTCTTTCTTTTCTTTTTTCCTTCTCTCCTTCCTTTCTTTTTTCTTTCTCTCTCGCTTCTCTTCCCCCCCAGGAGACATTGGGGATGACTCGGCCCCTTTATCCTGCCCTTCCTGCCATACCGCCTTCAAGGACCCCACCGAGTTATCCGCTCACACGGGCACCTGCTTCTCAGAGGGAGCCCCCGGTTCGGCCGGTCCCGCAACAGCTCCGGCCCCGGGTCAGGAGCACTCCAGCCTCTGCTCCTCGTCCTCCTCTTCCGTAGAGGTCCACCCCGAAAGTTCTCCAACCATGGACGTGGAGCCTGGGCCCTTGTTGGCAGACCCCAGCCAAGAGTCCGCCCCCTCCCGGCCGCCACCGCCCCCCCCTGCCCTGCCCCCCCCCACCGCTCTCCCCACAGGGCACCTCAACATCCCCCTCATCCTGGAAGAGCTCCGCGTCCTGCAGCAACGCCAGCTCCACCAGATGCAGATGACGGAGCAGATCTGCCGCCAGGTGCTGCTTTTGAGCTCTTGGGGGCAGGTGGGTTCTCCAGCGCCCCCTGCAGAGCCCGCCCCGGTGGCGTCTCTCCCGCCCAAGCCCCCCCTGCCCGTCTTCTCCATCAAGACTGAGCCCGGGAGGAGCCAGGTGTCCAGCTCCCCAGAGGTGCCCAAGCCGGCTTTCTTCCACCTCTACCACCCGTTCCCCAGTGGCACCAGAGTGCCCAAGGCCGAGCAGCTTCTGGCCCCGGCTTTCCCTGCGGCCACGGGCGTCTTGGCAGCCCAGTGCTTGGGGGCCGCCCGGGGCCTGGAGCAGGCCACGTCTCCAGGGCTCTTGCGGCAGAAGAACGGAGGCGGCAGCGGAGAAAGCAGCTTGGAAGGTGAGAAGCCGAGTGGCCGCCACAAATGCCGCTTCTGCGGGAAGGTCTTTGGCAGCGACAGTGCCCTCCAGATCCACCTGCGCTCCCACACGGGGGAGCGGCCCTACAAGTGTAATATCTGCGGGAACCGTTTCACCACCCGGGGCAACCTCAAGGTCCACTTTCATCGCCACCGGGAGAAGTACCCCCACGTCCAGATGAACCCTCACCCCGTCCCGGAGCACCTGGACTATGTCCTGACCGCTTCCGGGCTCCCTTATGGCATGTCCGTCCCACCCGAGAAAGCCGAGCCCGGGGAGGACACCGCCGCCCCCCCTGCGGCCGAGCGCAAGGCCCTGAGCGCCACGGAGAGCCTTGCCCTGCTCTCCGGCGCAGCCCCTGCGGGCTCAGCCCAAGCCTTGCCCAACTTCAACAAGCTGGTCCTGATGAAGGCAGTGGAGGCCAAGGGGAAGGGGGATGAGAACACCCCGCCCGAGGCGGAGGGGGCCCGGCTGCAGCTGGGGAAGCTCGTGGGGGCCTTGCCCAGCTGGGCCCTCTTGGCCAATCACTTCAAGGCCGGCCCAGCCGTGGGGCCGTTCCCCTACGTCCTGGAGGCTTCCCCCTCGGAGACCTCCAAGCTCCAGCAGCTGGTGGAGAAGATCGACCGCCAAGGGTCCCCGTCAGCCTCGGGCGCGGCCCCCGTCGCCCCGTCCGCAGCCGGCTGCTCAGCGTCGTCCTCTCCGCCAGCTTCTTCAGGGCACAACCAGTGCGTCATCTGCTTGCGGGTCCTCAGCTGCCCCCGGGCCCTGCAGCTTCATTACGGGCAGCACGGAGGCGAGCGCCCCTTCAAGTGCAAAGTGTGCGGGCGAGCTTTCTCCACCCGGGGGAACCTGAGGGCTCACTTCGTGGGCCACAAAGCCAGCCCGTCGGCCCGGGCACAGAACTCTTGCCCCATCTGCCAGAAAAAGTTCACTAACGCCGTGAGCCTCCAGCAGCACGTCCGCATGCACCTGGGCGGGCAGATCCCCAACGGGGCGCTCCTGCCTGAGCACTCGGCCCCGGAGGGAGCCCCCCTGGGAGAAGGGGAGAAGCCGCGGGAGCAGCAAGCTGCCCCCCAGGAGGAGGAGTTGTCGGAGGAGGAGGAGGAAGAGGAGCCCACTGACGAAGACTCCGTGGAAAGTGGCGGAGAAAAGGCCGAGCAGCTCTCCAGCCCTGAGGGCCTGGTTCCTCCCAAGGAAGGGGAGGAGATGGGGCAGGCGAAAGGGGAAGAGGGGGGACCCAGAGCCCCATCCCCCTCAGGGCCCCGGAGCCCTCCCTGCCCCCTGAAGGAAGGGGAAGAGAAGGCCGAGATGGAAGAAGGGGGTGGGGGGGCTGCCCCAGCGGAAGAAGAACCAGAGAAGGACCAAGGAGCTGGTGGAGAAGGGCCATCAGAGAAGCAGCAGCACCAGCATCAGGGCAGCCAAGCCAAAGAGGAACCAGCGCTGATCTGTGGGATCTGCAAACAGCCCTTCGCTGACAGGGCGGCACTGCGCAAACATGCGCTGACTGCCCACCACCAGGTAAGAAATCTGAGCTGTCTTGGGGTGCCACCTGGTTCTTCTGCCCCCCTGTGGTCTTGGCATAGGGAGGTAACTCTCTGTCCCCCTCTAGAGGCCACCCTGGGGTAGGCAACAGTCCCCCCTCCTTCCCAAGGGTCTTCTCTGGATGCATGGTTCCACCATTCCCCCATTATCTGCAGCCCAGAAGGATGAGGCCTTCATAACCGTTGTGTTGGGTAATGCTGTAGACCAGCATTCCCCAGCCTGGTGCTGTGCAGTCCCCATCCCCTCAGCCAGGCTGGCTGGTGGCCTTTCTAAGGACACATGCCAGCAGCTAGCCCACCCTGAACATTCAGCAGAACTGGTTATGTGGATGGGAGCAGAACTGGTTGGTCCATGGACGGGAGACCACTGGGGAATCCAGATTTGTAGACTGGGAGGTCAAAAAACAGACCACTTCCATACTATTCCCAAGGAGAACCCATGGATGTCCCACACCATGTTTTACCACTGTGTCATTTCTGACTTACGGACAAGCATTTAATCATCCTATGCTGCTACCTATGCTGGAGCTCCCTGGATTCCTTGATAGTACATGCTTAAGCTTCTGCACCACCTGCCTGGAAATAATCCCCAGAAGTCCAAAATACTTTGCTAAACTGTACAGGCCTTGGTACAACTTTGGCTCGTTGTTATGATCACTCTGGGTCTTCTCCTCCTCTCATTATTGAGGGTAAAGACCAAACCTGGCTTCTCATACTGGTGCTAAGAGCAGAAAAGCATGGTTGCCCCCAGCTGCCACCCCATGCTCCTGTTTCTTTCTGAGCTGTGGGACAAGCACACCAATTGTGTGTGTGCCTTCCTCACACAGTTTACAAGTCGGACTTCAGAAGAAATTTGGAGAATATAATACTTCGAGGAGATATTAGGTGATTTCTCCTTCCCTTCAGGCTTCAGCAAGCCTGCCCAACATCCCACCCAGCACAACTGGAGTGAAGGATGCTGGGAGTTGTAGTCCAGCAAATTCATTAGAGGAGAGAGGAGCAGAGATCCTACCCCCCACCCCGCAAGAGACTTCCGAGTATCCTG
Organism: Candoia aspera; assembly: GCF_035149785.1. NCBI lineage: Eukaryota > Metazoa > Chordata > Lepidosauria > Squamata > Candoiidae > Candoia > Candoia aspera. The sequence goes on along the minus strand of NC_086156.1, from coordinate 110,666,046 downwards.
CCCAAATTACAATTCTCAGGCTGTTCATGGAAAGTTCCTCCTGCTTTGTATAACCGTGTTTTGAAGTGGTTTCAGCCAATGCTGAAGAATTCAAATGTTCTCCTTCCTTTCTTGGTGAACCTGGCTATAAGTCCCCCTGTTTGGGGGGAGATGGGCGGTGATAGAAATTTGAATAACAAATAAATAAATAAGTCTTTATTGAAACAGTCTTGGCAGATGGGAAATGCACTTTTCTCCCTCATCATCCCTGAAAATTGTCCCATTTTGGGAACAGACAGCCCCAGAAGACCTTAACAAGCTTTATGTCCCATAGTTCCTAAACTGGAAGAAAAACTTGAGATTTCCCCTTTGGCTTTTGCCCCCGTATCCACACCTCCTGCTGCTTTCTTTTTCTCCAAAGGTTCATCTGGGCAGCCATGTCTGGAGCAGTAGCCAGGCACGGCGGGGACGGCGCCTGCCTCTGGAAGGGCCCCTGCCAGTGCTCTCCGGGGGCCAAGTCAAGCTGCAGGACTTCCTGGGACGGGACATCCCAGCCCAACTGGTGGGGGTTGGCCCCCTCTCCTTCTGGAACCAGTACTCCGCCTTCCTCTCCGGAGGCCTGCCGACCAAGCCTGCCCACAGCACAGCTGCTTCCGTTGTTTCATCTTCCTCCCCCTCTTCCCCCAATGTGACCCCGCAAAGCCTTTTTGGATCGAGCAATGTGCCTGGGAAGGTGGCTCCCACAGAGGCCAAGGAGAAGCCCCCGGTGGCCAACTTGCTGCTGCTTTCACCGCCGGCAGCTCCTGTTTTGGAAACGGTCCCCGAGAGCCAAGGGAAGGGGGAGAAGTAACCCAGCTTCTATTGGGTAAGGGGTGGGTGGGGGCTGTGGAGCTTGCTACAAAGCCAGCCCTATCCAAGAGGGTAAGATTGAAGTCAGCAGTGGCACTCTGCAGGCCTGTCCGCCTCCATGCAGTTTACAAAAGTGTTTGGGTAGTGGATGATATTGGAAGTTAGAATAATCAAACTCCCATTACTAGTGAACAGTCTCACTCTGGGCCTGATTCATTATATGTGGCTCCTAAGTGCTAATTCACCAATATCACCAGCATACTATTCATACTGGACTCTAGTGGAAAGTTTAACCTGGTGCACAAATATAAACCAGGCTGATATCTGTGGGTCTTCAGACTCAGAGCAGGAATCTGTGGACATCCATGATCTGGTTTCAAGTTGGGCATCTGTGCTTTGATTGAGGGCTTACCTGAGCAAGCTCAGCTAAGTGGTGGTATTTGACTGATCTGGAAAAACCAGAGAAGGTTGGATCCGATTAATACTTGGATGGGAGACCACAAGGAAATCCTAGAGTTAGAGGCTAGATTGTGACGTCAAAACAATTAAAATCCTAGTAGAAGACAATGGCAGAAGATTTCCATATGTGTCCATGAAGTCATCAGGAGTCATCTTGATTTGAGGGAGACTTTACCTTTATGATAAAAAATGGGCACGCTTGGAATTGCAAGGGCACAGGAATTGAGAACCTGGTACCTCTTTGCTCCCTATAACTGTATCCCTCTTTCTTCTCTTTCAGGGAAATTCATTCAAGAGACACCACGTGTGCAGCAGCAATTAAACCTTTTATCTGATGGTGCGAAATAAATGGCTCCAATATAATTTTAGCAGCTTTTTAGTGTTTTACTTTTAACGTAGTTTGGAGGTCTGTTGGCCGAAAGGCAGGATCCTGACCCGAGGCAGGGAAGGATGGTCCCTGCCTTGTACCTTTGATTTTAAAAAAGAGAAGAAGCTTCCCTCTCACGTAGAACAGGATGCCAGATGGCCCCAGCCCAGGAGTTTCTCCCACCAATAAAGGAAGTTTGAAAGAACGACCAAGTCTGTGGGTTTTCTTTCTGGCAGCAGGCAAAGGAGGTGACTCTGTTAGTCTTCTGATTTCCTTGGGGAAGGGGACCATCCTTGTTATGTGCTTTGAATACGTGACATACTCCAGTTCGGCAAAAGGAGATGAGAGGTAATTGGAAGGCACCACTGTGAAAACTATTAAAACAAAAAACGGCAGCCAGATTTTTTTTAATTTAGTTTTTTAAAGAAGGTGTAGAAACAAACACAAGTAGAACATAGAAAACATGAAGAAAATAAAAGAATAAAGCACAAATGCGGTAACGAGGGGTCTAGAAAACGTCAAGGAAGTTTTAGTAAACTTCCAGCAAAGATAAATAGCAAGAATTGTAGTCAACCCAGTATAAATTAACCCATAAAATTTTAAGCTACGATAGACCGAATCCAAACTGAGACTCTGCTCTGCTTTAAACAGCCCATGAAATTGAGGTGTGAGTTTTGTACATTAAAAGGAAAAAGAAAACCCTCCCATTTTGGATGGGGTACAACTCCATGTATTTACTGGCATTCCAGGAATGGTTCCCGCGTTGAATTACATTCGTTCTCAAAAATGAGTTTCAGTGGAACAATGGAAATCCTTCATCATGTTCATCTGTAAAGAAGAGCTGGCTTCTGATTGAAGAAATCTTTGTTGTCACTGGGCAATTAAACTGGAATGTACGTGGTATAAAATAAAAGCTCTTTTTTCCCCCATTTTTGGTTGCTTTTCCCAACCTGGTGGCCTCTGCCTGCCCTTAAAGTAGATTACAAATGCAAAGTTGGGGCACTGCAGCTTTGATGATTCCTAAGTCTAACACAGCAACTCACCAATTGTGTGCGCGCTAGCTTTTAACACATTGCTCTGGAGCAGTGTTTCTCGACCTCAGCAACTTTAAGATGTGTGGACTACAGTTCTCAGAGCTGGCTGGGAAATTCTGGGAGTTGAAATCCACACAAGTCAAAGTCGACGAGGTTGAGAAACACTCCTGGGGAAACAGTTCATCTGGTCATCTTGATCATCACTAGAAGAAAAGGAGGGCAGACTTACATTTTATATGGCTGATGCCTTTTTACTGGATCTTCAGGAGACAAGTGTGTGAATGTTTCTGCCTGTGTGTTGGTGTGCCTTAGCACCCTGAATTGGTCAGCTTAATCCGCTGCAGGACGAAAGCCTCTTCCGTGAAGGTTATGGGCCATAATCTACATTCTGGTCCAGCACAGGCTGGTGGAGAGATGCTTTTTGATTTTCCCATTTGGGGCTGGGAGAGAATGACTGGCCCAAAGTCACCCACTGGGTTCTGTGCCTTAGAAAGACTGGAACCTGGGTTCCCGCACACCTTGTCCAGCATTTTAAGCATTGCACTATGCTAGCTTGAGAGACACTTACAAATATATCCATGCACACATAGATACACATAGACATATATATAAACAAAGTTTCCCCTGATAATTTTGGAACTCAGCTTCCCCTTCTACTTCTTGGCAAGACAAATGTGCCACACAGCCAGTTTTTCTCCCCTGAAGTTGGCAGCCGATGCTTTTAGCCATGCCATGCCTCCCTCGTTCCATTAATTAAACATAACACCAGTTTAGTTCACAGCTTACGCATCCAGGCCTGCCTTTGTCGCAGTTTCCCCTTGCCAACTTTCCAAAGAGATGGGTAATTCCTTCTCAGAGCTAATCCTTCCCCTCTCCATCCTCTCCTCTATTATCCTTTGTATCTTTGCTCCAGTTTTTCAACTTCTGCTTTTCTCAGCTTCTTTTGTCTTCCCTCTTCTAGCCTGGAAGCATTTTTCAAGGAAAGGCGGGCAGATTTTGGTTCAAAAAGGAAGATGTGGGAAGCTAGAATTAGAAGCAAGATGCCACCATTAATTTTAGGTATTTATTTCAGAAGGAGCAGAAATTTCCCACAATGCTCTTGGGGAATCTATTTCAGGAAGAGTGGTGTGGGAAATCAAAATGTGGATTTAGCTGTTTGGCTTTTAGTGGTCAGAATCCAGATACAGTAGGCAAGTAGGAACAGCTCAGCCAACCTGCAGAAGGACTTGAGAAGTATACCTTTTAGGTGGTATTGACCTCAACTCCCATAATTCCCAGCAAGCTTGGGAATCCAACATATCTTACGTAACTATCCAACATACCACAGGCTGACAAAAGTACTATGTAGCATCCTGTTTCTAACTGTGGCTGGATTCTTCTGACAGTCCTCCCTGCAATTGATCCTTTCCTATTATTGTAGAAGGGGAGAGTATTTTGAACAGCAGCAGGTACTTGGATCCAGGGTCAGTTTAATTTGCCATAATGCTTTCCTAGAAGCTTTGCTTTGAAATGTCTCTTTGTTTTAGCAGGGTAAAACAAAATCAAAATGGAGAACAGTGACATGAAAAACCAGAATACAATACAAACTCCAACAGCTGTTGAAAGCTTGCTTGCTTGCTTGCTTGCTTGCTTGCTTGCTTGCTTGCTTGCTTGCTTGCTTGCTTGCTTGCTTCTGTAATCCAGTGCAGTTCAGACTAAATTATATTTCAGGACACATTATTTGGGAAGGCACCTCAAGTCTGCAACTTAGGCCCTTTGCAAGTTGACAACGAAGGACTCTCAGAACTTATGCAAGATAGTCAAGGCTAGTTCCCTTGTAAATCTATTGTAAAAATGTCTAATCAGGGATTTGCACTCTGAAACCAGTTTAGTTTAGTTTCTCCAGCAACGTGACGCATGTAAGTGCCTTGCTAGATAAAACCTGAGTTTTACCCAGGCCAGATGCTGGTGAAAAGTGGCCATGTGTATCCTATTTTTTTAACTGAACATGAGAGAGAGAGAGAGAGAGAGAGAGAGAGGGAAACAAAACAGAACAGGAATAGAATGTGTATCCTATTTTACATTCAGTGTTGGTCTTATATGAGAATATAGGCTGTGTTTGCTAGTCAAATCAAATAAAAAATACAGCACTATGAGAAATCAAGAAACAGCAGACATTCAGTTCACTGCTGCGTAATCTTCCAGCAAGGAAATATTTTAGGTTTCTTGCTACTGTACCTCATAAACTGGTATTGAGTGTCATGCCACTTCAACTCCTGTGTAGTAAACATTGAATTAATGTGACTAGAAACCAACAACAGTTTTATTTTTCTGGAATTTGACTATTTCCCTTTCAGAGCCATCTAAATCAGTGTTTTTCAAACTTGGCACCTTTAAGGTGTGTGGACTTCAACTCCCAGAATTCCCCAGCTATCATGCTGGGTTATAAACATAAACAATTTTTTTTTATCCTTATGAACCTCTTTCAGATTTGGCCCTTTTTCAGGTTTGTCCTTCATTTTTTCCAAGAAAAGATGGTCACAATAAATATACCCTTGGGATTTCCAGCAGTAGCTTTCCTCCTTGCTGTGCAGGAAAACTTTGAGAGGCTATTAACTCATTCATTCATTCATTCATTCATTCATTCCATGTCATTAGCTCCCACCTTTCCTTCAAGGTAGCACAGGGTATACGGTTCTCCCCCTCTCTCATTTTCCCTCTGTGCACAACAATCCTGCAAGGTAGGCCAGGCCAAAGAAGAGCCCCAGTAAGGTTCATGCTTGAGCTGGGACTGAAATGAGCCTGCATTGCCCAGTTTGAGAAAGCAGAAAACTGTCTTTGCTTCCTGTTGCTTTGGGGAAGGGGGAAAATTCGGTGTCTGAATCATTGCAAAACAAAAATCCTGAGGCTGTCCGGACCATCTGCCCAGATCTTAGCATTAATTTGGACGAGAATCCATCCAGCACAGATCTTGGCAAAAAAGAATTCTGCCCCGGACTTAGAGACCAGTGGGAAAGTGCTCCCGTGACAAAAATGGCTGCCGAAGCTTCACCCTCCCCATCAAACATGACTGCTCCCAACACTTCCTGCTAGAGTCCTCAAAAGCGTCAAAGTAGGGGCACAAAGCGGAAGTGTGCCTTCCTTATTTCCATTCCCCCAGTCAGCACTTCCGGATCTTTGCCCCATTTTCTCCTTGGTTGCTATAGATGCCGCCGGGCACGCCGGGGCCATGTCTGACACTTGGAGCTCGATCCAGGCTCACAAGAAGCAGCTGGACTCGCTGCGGGAGCGGCTGCAGCGGAGGCGCAAACAGGAGCCTCTGGGTGAGGAAGAGGAGGGCCTCATGGGGGCTTCGGGAGGGAGTGGGAAGCCCAAGAACATCCAGCAAGGCCGAGGGATGAGCTGGGCTGCCTCCGCACGTCCAAACTGGCCCCTCTGGCCTAGTGCCCGGTTTCCAACAGAGGACAGCCCCGACGCTTAAAAGCAAAGCCTGCAGGTTTGAGCCTCCCTGCCAAGCCATGACAGGGTGGATGCTGCCCTCTGAAAAGCTATCCTTAGCCATGTCTCCAGCAGGCAGAGGGAGGGATGGAAGCAAGGCAAAAGATACACACGTCCTGTTTCAGTAGAGTTTACATTCAAAGGAGCTTGTTCAGCAGGAGTGAAACCCTCATCTGGAACTGGAGCCCTTATGCTAGGGAGACCAGTTGCATTTTGACATGATTGGAAGCCTCCACTTACAGCAGCAGTGTATCTCCGTAAGTGCCAGAGGGCCAAGGCCTCTGAGTTGCAATTGTGGCTGTTGGGGACAGGATGCATGTTTAGGCAGACCCTGGGTCCAATCATGTGAACTGCTGTTTGCTGGACGGTTGACAGCGACCAAGGGAAGATGGTGCAGAGGTCTTCAAAAGGTGAAGAAGAAAGAGGGATAGATTGCAATGCAGATGTTTTTTTCTTCCCCAAAGCAGGCATTATCACTGTGGGACATTTCCCCAATTTATTCCAGACCTCAGGAATCCAGACCTGGTGCTCAGCCCTCCCTTCCGCAGTGACAGTCCAGTGCCTTCCTCCATCACCCCCAGCACTGCCACAGAGCCAGGAGATTTAGTGACTGACCCTGAATTAGAGAAGAAGATCCTCCATCACCTTTCGGACCTGGGGCTGGCGCTGCCCACGGATGCTTTAACTATATGCCAAGCCATTTTCACGGTGAGCAACGGGGTCACAATTATGGCTGAGGTTGTTGTCATTTGATACCTGGCCTACTCCTTTAATCAGGGATGTTCTGCTGCTTTATTCCTAGCCTGTCCATATTTAGGGTTCTTGGGAGATGTTGTGAGCCAGACAGCATATAAATTTAATAATAAATAAAATAGAAATTGGGTTCCTTCACATCCTCTGCAGAGAGCTGTAGATATTCATGTTTGTTTATTTAATTTTAAAAACAGAACTTCATTGTTTTGGAAGAATAATATATTGGACAAGATTGATGATTATCTAGTGCTGGGTACACCGTGCATTTTCGCAGTAGTGCAGAGCAATGGCAGTGAATTCATTACATGTGGCACTGCCTTCGTTAAAAAGCTATTTCTGTGTAGTTCACAGGTAGGTAATGCTTCACCGCTGGACATGCATGAATGCTGGGAGTTGAAGTTCAACAAAAATTGACTGGTGTTGCTTAAAAACATGATCGTCAACCATTCTCTTCCTCCAATTGCATTCAGGGCTGGGACTTAGAAACTAAGCTTGTTGATGGCGTGATCCTTGTGCTCTTGCAGGCTGAAGAAGCCCCTGCCAACCAACGGAGTGTGGAGAGCCTCTTGCAGAAATTTGCTGCCCAGGAACTCATTGAAGTGAAGCGTGGGCTCCTCCAAGATGACGGCCAGCCCATGCTGGTCACGTACGCCGACCACTCCAAGCTCTCAGCCATGATGGGGGCCGTGGCTGAGAAGAAGGGCTTGGCAGAAGGAGCAAAGAGGCGAGCAGAGCAGGATGCTGGGATTTCCGTCTCTGCTCCAGGAGCTTCTCCCTTGACTTTGGCCAGTTCTGAGCCTCTCAAAGAGCCACCCAAGAAGTCACGCAAGCAGGCCTCTGACCTTGATCTGGAGATTGAAAGCCTGCTGAGCCAGCAATCCACAAAGGAGCAGCAGAGCAAGAAGGTGGGGCGCATTTGCAGTGTCAAATATGAGCATGGAAGCCTGGCCTTGTAGGTTAGACAAGTGTTTCTCAACCTTGGTCATTTTAAGATGTGTGGACTTCAAATCCCAGAATTCCCCAGCCAGCTGAAGTCCACACATCTTAAAATGGCCAGGGTTGAGAGACACTGGCTTAGAGCAAATGCCCATCTTCTTCTACAATAGCTGTTTCTCACAGCAGCTAGGAAGATGCACTTTTCTTAGGATAGTGACTGATCCTCTTGCCTCAGTCATTTAATTCAACGTGTCCGGATTTGATTCCAGGACCTTTTTCCTTCACCCCTGAGTTCTGCCCCTTCCCCCTGAAGCAGAAATGGAGAACTTGCCCTCCAGATGTTGTTGAACTCTAGTTGCCGTGATCCCTGACCATGAACCAATCTGGATGGGGATTTAGGAAATAGGAGCCTGGCCACCTTGGAGGGGACATAGCTTCCCCACTTCTACTGTAAAATGATTCTGGAGAGAGGATAACTTCAGATTAAGGAATACAGGAAGCTGTTTGGAACACTCGGCATGCATGATGTAAATGCCAACACAGCAGTTGTTATGGAGATCAAGAACCTCCAAAATTGTCAGGGTTTCCTATGGGAGCACAGCTGTCTTTCATTCCTTCTCTCTCTCAGCATACATATAGATTTGAAGAGCTGGGATTCATATGTTAGACAAAGCCATCGTTGTTGAACAAGCAATTTTTTTTTTAATCCGTTCAATCATGTCCAATTCTCAGAGACTGCCTGGACAAGTCCCTGCAGTTTTCTTGGCAAGATTTTTCAGAAGTGGTTTGCCATTGCCTGCTTCCTAGGGCTGAGAGAGAGGGACTGGCCCAAGGTCACCCAGCTGGCTTTCGTGCCTAAGGCGGGACTAGAACTCTCCTACCACGCCTGATTGGCTCTGGGGCTGAGAGGGAGGGACTGGCCCAAGGTCACCCAGCCGGCTTTCACGCCTAAGGCGGGACTAGAACTCTCATACCACGCCTGATTGGCTCTGGGGCTGAGAGGGAGGGACTGGCCCAAGGTCACCCAGCCGGCTTTCACGCCTAAGGCGGGACTAGAACTCTCCTACCACGCCTGATTGGCTCTGGGGCTGAGAGGGAGGGACTGGCCCAAGGTCACCCAGCCGGCTTTCACGCCTAAGGCGGACTAGAACTCTCCTACCACGCCTGATTGGCTCTGGGGCTGAGAGGGAGGGACTGGCCCAAGGTCACCCAGCCGGCTTTCACGCCTAAGGCGGGACTAGAACTCTCATACCACGCCTGATTGGCTCTGGGGCTGAGAGGGAGGGACTGGCCCAAGGTCACCCAGCTGGCTTTCGTGCCTAAGGCGGGACTAGAACTCTCCTACCACGCCTGATTGGCTCTGGGGCTGAGAGAGAGGGACTGGCCCAAGGTCACCCAGCTGGCTTCGTGCCTAAGGCAGGACTAGAACTCTCGGTCTCCCAGTTTCTAGCCTGATGCCTTGTCCGCTACACCAAACTGGCTCTTGAACAAGCAATAGGCTAAGCCAAAACTAGGCAGCTCTCATGATGGTTTTGTGCATTGTGTGATCCAGGTCATTTCCAGGGTATCCCTGCTTTTTCTGTATTTTGTATACAGCCCCTACATACTGTATATCCTCTCCAAAACAACTAATCACAGCATCTAGAAATCCAGAAAAAGGTCAGCGACATGGATGGGGGCTCCCCACACTCTCAGAAACTGGCATCGTAGGGGCTACGATCTTGACTTTCCATTCTTTTTCAAAAGCCTAAGCCTCCCTTGGTTTCTTCTGTTCCCCCAACACGGGCTTTGCCTCCTGGCCTTTCCAGGTGAGTCAAGAAATTCTGGAGCTGCTGAACACAACAACAGCCAAGGAGCAGTCCATTGTGGAAAAGTTTCGTTCACGGGGCCGGGCACAAGTCCAGGAGTTCTGTGATTACGGAACCAAGGAGGAATGCATGAAGGCCAGCGATGCTGAGCGCCCCTGCCGGAAGCTGCACTTCCGGTGAGTTTGGGCGGTAAGAATGCTGGGAGGGAGCTCAAGGTCTGTTTGTAATTTCTTCTTGAATTGTAGAGCAGGGAGTGGAAACCTAGGAGTGGTTATCCAGCAAGACAAGAAGTCATCTGGACCAAGCTTGGTAGAACAGTCAGACTAAAGGCCTGTCCAAGGCACCATGCATGCTTATTGGCAGAGATCCCTTGGCAGTGGGGGGCTCTAACTGTGCCCCTGTGGGAAAAAATTCTCCCTGGGGCTCTTTAGGTTTCCCTTGACATGAAGTCCAGTCGTGTCCGACTCTAGGGGGCGGTGCTCATCTCTGTTTCGAAGCCGAAGAGCCGGCGTTTGTCCGAAGACACTTCCTCCGTGGTCATGTGGCCGGCATGACTACACGGAACGCCATTACCTGCCTGCCGAAGCGGTGCCTATTAATCGGCTCACATTTGCATGTTTTCGAACTGCTAGGTTGGCAGGAGCTGGGACTAGCAACGGGAGCTCACCCCGTCAGGTGGATTCGAACCGCTGTCCTTTGGATCGGCAAGGTCAGCAGCTCAGCGGTTTAACCCACAGCGCCACAGCGTCCCTTGGGGCTCTTTAGCTACTAGTATTTCCCCATGACCTCATTATTCCACCCTAACTACCTCACTGGACACATGATGTGCTATATCCAATCGAATACTTTGCTCCTGTATCCAATCATAGGGTTTTTTTTATTATTTATTTAAATTTATATCACCCCCATCTCCCCCAACAGGGGACTCTAATTTGCATAACTCTACACAAAGAGGTCGCACCCCTGCTCCTTTTAGGCTTTTGCTCCAGCTGCCTCTGGTACCGTCAATAAACAATTTGTGGTTCCATGAAAGAGGGTGTCGGATCTCTGTTACTGAAGAACTCTAGGGAGAAATTTCTCCTACCTCCTCCTCGCCATTTTCTTGATGGTTTCTTCCAGGCCCAGTGACAAAGAGTTGGGCTTGCTTTGGACAGGGACAAGGATGAATTATTCCTTTTCCTTCCCTACAATCCTTATGAGGATTAACAGTATTATTGGAATCCCTGACCCAGCTGGTGGCTGATCTGCCCATGGTGGAGAGCATGCTGGCTGGGGAATTCTGGGAGGTGAAATCCACACTTCTTAAAGTTGACAAGGTTGAGAAACACTGGGCTAGGGGTGAAGCTGGAGGTGCAAAATGGGCTGGAGTCTGGGTGGAGAGAAAGCAGAAGGGCTCGTTTGAGGCAATGGTCTTTCTCCTCTCCCAGCCGCATCATCAACAAACACACGGACGAGTCCCTAGGTGACTGCTCCTTTCTCAACACCTGTTTCCACATGGACACCTGCAAGTATGTGCACTATGAGATCGACGCCTGCACAGACCTGGACGCCCCTTGCGGGCGGGAACTTCATTCGGGCCAAGAGCTGGCACTGCCACAAGGTGTGGGGAGAGATCCCAGCGTGGACCGCCTCTTCCCCCCACAGGTACGCAGGGCTGGGCCAAATGATGTTGGGGTGCGTGCCCAGACCAGGCAATGGAAAAGCCTAACCAGGGTAGAGCTGAAGATACGGATTTATGGGTGACCGTATATAACATAGTGTAGAACTTAGTTGACTGCAGGTATACGCTGAATAAATTCATAGAAATCTAAGTCCGGGCACGTACAAGCATATAGGTTCTTCACCAGCGACATTGATCTATAGTCTAAGTATTATGTAATTATATCCATCTCCTTCTATGCTCTACACATGTAAAGCTGATTTGTATATATTTGCATATATAGCCTCATCTGACAGTTGCAGGAATCTTTCTAGATGTTTGCCTGGTGGGAAAATAATGGATATGGATCGTGGCGATGTGTTCCTTCCTTCCAATCTATATGCCTCATTTGGAAAGTCCCAGGCCAGCCTTTTGCTTCCCGGATGTCTTCGACTTCCTAATCTTCAGGGTACCAAGTTGTAGAAGGCTGGTTTTGAGAGAATGGCATTCCAGATATTGCCAATTCAGAGAGACACTAGATACGGGCCATGAGCCTTCATTCCAAGACAACGTCTTATATTCTTGGCTTGAGAGAGAGAAATGTCTTGATGAATCTTAAGGAAATTTGTAGTTGTCAGGCGTTTGAGGTTGTCCAGGTCAGGAAACCAACTCCACAAGACTAGAACCATACTTTATTGAGATAGACTACAGTAACAGAATCCTGCAAGGCTGTGTTTCCCCTTCCTTGCCTCTTATACCCGCACCGAGCCGTGGAGGAGCCAGTCTGCCTCTTCCTTCTTCTAGGCTCAAGGCACGCTTCTGCACGTTTTGTTTCTGCAATGGTGTCTGAATAATTTATCCAAGGTCATCTCCATGGCTCCCTACAGTTCTACAATAGGTTAGTCAAACCTTTTAACACATTTTTAAAAAAGCAGTTTTTCAAAAAGGAACTCTGCCATAGCTGATTCGTTTATTTTGGCCTGTACTTGGGAGCCTTGATAGCTTTTGTCCAGATCTCATCTGTGTTTAATGTCTTGGGACAGGATCCCTGATTGGTAATAATGCAGCTCTTCTACCCAGGCCAGGCCAGCAAGTGGTCAGTCCCACCAGGTAGGCAACCAGCTGCACCCTTTGAGGTCCCGTTGTTTTGCATCTGATTCTGGCTATTGAAAAAAAAAGGGTCTCACGAGCCTTGCTCTGCTCTGCAAATATTCTAATACCGAGATTAGCCAAGCTGATGTATGAACGGCACGGGTAATGGTTCCAAAATATCCGAAGGACACCAAAATCTGCTCATGCTGCTTAACACGCCCTCGCTTGCCTTCTCTGTGTGTCGGCAGTGGATTTGTTGCGACATTCGCTACCTTGATGTGAGCATCTTGGGCAAGTTCGCTGTGGTGATGGCTGACCCACCCTGGGACATCCACATGGAACTTCCCTACGGGACACTCACAGATGACGAGATGAGGCGTCTCAACATCCCTGTGCTGCAGGACGAGGGGTTCCTCTTTCTCTGGGTTACGGGCCGGTACGTGATGCAACAGGAAACCCAGGCCCACTGATGAAAGGGGCTTTGGGAAGGACCTAGACCGGTCTTGACTCAGCATTGATTGAGCAAGTGGCAGCTGCTGGCTGACCTTGGTTGAGCTGGGAAATTCAGTCAGGGTGGGAAACTGCCAGGGGATCCCGTCTGAGATCTGTAGGCTGGATTCCAGGGTTAAAAAAAACATCCCAGAAGAAGATAATGGCAAAACTTTTTTCCCAATGCTGCCAAGAGAATTGCACAGACATATCCATGAAGTCACCAGGGGTCAGTCTTGGTTCAGAAGTCTTTATTGGGAATCTACCCAGTAGGAATCTATCCAGCTAAATGGCAGCACATGATCAACTTTGGCTCATTTTGGAAAAAGCTAAACAAGGTCAGACCTGGATATTAGTTGCATGGAGGCCACTCAGAATGCTTGGGGTGAAGGCTAGGCCAGGAAATTGGGAAAAAAAGTATTGCAGGAGAAGGCGGCAATAGACCAACCACTTCTGTACTGCTGCCACCAGGAAAACAGTTTGGACGCATGCATGAAGTTCCCAAGTCAAGCTTGATTTAGGGATGTCCCTTTAATTTTCTCTCTCTCCTGGTGCCCTCCAAATGTTTGGGGATTGGAACTGCTCCAGTTCAAAGCCAGCGTGGCTGATTGTCAGTCGAGTCTCATCTATGGTCTTCTTAGCCTGTATTCTAAGAGCATCAACGTAGCGCAGCCCTTAGTGTTGGACTTACTGATCTAGAATAATTCAGACCAGACTGGTCTTGCTTCAGCCCTTTAAACCAACTATTTTGCTTCTAGCCGGGCCCACACACCATAATTTTGTATGGGCTGCTCTTGTTGCGCAGGTTGTACGAACCCAGGCTCGGAGTGAGGCTGAGGTCAACCACCCGCCCACCTTACGAGGTTGGTCGCAAGGATAAAAAGATGGGGGTGGGAAGAACTTTATCCACAGATACTCCCCCACAAAGAAAGGGAAAAATGCAAACAGAGATGAAGCATTGGGGATCATTAGCCCAATACTTAGCAAATTGCAATGTGATGTTTGGCAGAAAGAACTTTTTTTTCCCCATTGAATGGTCAGTCTGCCTTTTGAAGGATGAAATGTTAATTGATTAATTTCCATCTTGTCCACAGAGCCATGGAATTAGGCCGCGAGTGTCTTAATCTATGGGGGTGAGTATGGGGGGTGGTGGTGGTGTGGTTTTTCCCTTTGGTGGAAAGGGGTACCTGCCCGACACCTGCCTTCTTCAAGTCCTCCTGATCCAGCTCCATTTTCTGTCTCCCGGCCAATCAGGTATGAGCGGGTGGATGAGATCATCTGGGTGAAAACCAACCAGCTGCAGCGTATTATCCGGACAGGACGGACAGGCCATTGGCTCAATCATGGCAAGGAGCACTGCTTGGTAAATAGGGAAGCAATGGGAGCCCTCCAGGATATCCCCAGCAAAAGGTGGCCCATCAAGTCCCACGCTCCAGGTCCCCTCCGTTAAACAGTGTCACCTGACGGGACCTGGGAGCATGCCTTCTCTGTCACAGCACCTGCCCTTTGGAATACCATCTCCCCAAGATACGTCTGGCCCCCGCTCTGGCCATGCTCAAAAGAGCTCTGAAAACCTGGGTCCTTCCCCAGGCTTTGGGTTATTGGGGTGGCGCGTCCTGCCTGCCTGATTGTCCTCTAATGGTTGCTTTTCTTCTGGTGTTTAGATAAGAAGGGTTTTTTTTAAGAGTTTGGGGTTTAATAGTATTTCTGATTCTTTTTACAGCACACCACCCAGGGTCACCGTAGAGATGTGCAGCCTTACAGATTTCTTGAACAAAATGCAGAAATCTATCAGGCTAGGAATTTAATGTTTTAAAACCAAGCTGCTAGTTGACTTTTGCTGATTTCAAAGATGTTAAGCCGAGCTGGAGCTGATAGTACTCAGATGGGAGACCAGCTGAAAATCCTACAGCTGCAGGCTAAATTACTGTTGAAAAAACACCCAGGAAGAAAGCGGTGGCACAGCATTTCTGTCTTGTTGCCAAGAATACTGCATGGGTGCATCTATGAAGTCAGCAGCTGCCCTTAAGGCAATGTTTCTCAACCTCAGCATCATTAAGATGCGTGGACTTCAACTCCCAGAATTCCCCAGGCTGGCTGGGGAATTCTGGGAGTTGAAGTCCACACATCTTAAAGTTGCTGAGGTTGAGAAACACTGTCTTAAGGGAATCTTTCCCTTTAGCTTAAAGCATGCTAGTGGTCTTCGTAACTATTCAAAACATAAACAATTTGAAATAATAAATACTCTGAAATAATCTGTCCCTTTACCGTATTTTCTGTGCCTGTTTTCTTCAGGGGAAAAAAGAGCCCTATTTCCAAATCAGCCAAGGAAGTTAGAAAGACTAAACCCAGCTTGATACTATTTGCAGAAGAATGGCACATCCTCCCAGCTAAAACATCTGTACTGCTGTGTATCATTTCTGTTTTTCCTGTGTTGTTTGGAAGACTTTTCTCTAGCTAGCATATTTCATTAAGAAACAAGTCATATAAATTCTGTATTATCCCAGCATGACTGGCAGGATCAAACAGCTAAAATGAAAGTCAGTTTGTTCCATTCGTCAGCATTGGTGCAGCTTGGGGTGATCCTGGGTTACGTCTGACTGCGTTGTCTGTTTTTGTGGACAGGTCGGGGTTAAAGGAAACCCCCAGGGCTTCAACAGAGGTCTCGACTGTGACGTCATTGTGGCAGAGGTGAGGTGACACCACAGCGCTCTTTGGTGAGAGTGGCACCTGTCCTTCATGCCTTGCGGGTTGCTCCCTCCTGACCTCTTTGAAACCCACTTCTTGTCTCTCTGCAGGTTCGCTCCACTAGCCACAAGCCAGACGAGATTTATGGCATGATCGAGCGGCTTTCTCCAGGAACCCGCAAGATTGAGCTCTTTGGGCGACCTCACAACGTGCAACCCAACTGGTGAATGGTTTCTCCTCCCACATTGACCCAAATGTAGCTTGAAATCTTACAGAATAGGAAGCAAGCCAGAGTTACCAGGCTGAAATTTAGGAAGACCAGGGTTTTTTCTTAAAAACTGAGCAATATTCTCCCAATTGGTTCAAGAATTTAAATTAAGCTTGTTGGAGTCAGCCAGCTTTTTTTTTTTTTTTTGGCTGTAGGCTCAAAAGCCCATTTACTGCCAAGGCAGGGATGTCCTACAGATTTATTTCAAGATTATGAGACTGGTAACAATGCCGAGTCAGACAAAAAGACCTTCTAAAATGGGTGTCGGGAACATCTGGCCCTCCCAAGATGTGGAACCACAACTTCCCATGTTCCTCATTATTGGGTGTTTCACTGAGACCGCTGGGAATGGTCCCCTACCTCCATTCCAAAGCATCCAATTTCCTCACTGGCCAGCCAGGAGCTACTATTAAGTCTGGGCAGTTCTTCCTTGATGCCAAGACACTGGTTGGTTCCACAAACCGTGGCTTGCTCTGCAGGATCATCCCAGTTGGAGACTGACCCTCTTCCTTTCTCGTGACAATTTGCTCTCTCTTTGTCCTCTAGGATCACACTTGGCAACCAGCTGGATGGGATCCATTTGCTGGACCCTGATGTGGTGGCTCAATTCAAGCAACGCTACCCAGATGGAATCATCTCAAAGCCCAAGAACATGTAATGAGGGAAGAGAGATTACAATGGACCAATAGAAGAGAGACTACAGCAGACTCCCGTTGTTTGTTTTGGAAGGAAAATGGGAGGCAATACGAGAAGAGTGTATATTCTAATCTTTAGGTTTTCTTTAATAAAATTGGTGTTTTTCTATAGCTGAAGACCGTAGAAGTTTAGCAGACTTGCCAGAGGAAATACTTTCCTGCAGCTGCTTGCATGAGCCCAGTTTGCTCCCAGGAACCCCAAATGCAACCTGCGTTTGCACCGTACAGGGTGCTACTATTTCTATGGCAAAGTTCTCCAGTCTGATGCCCCCAGATGCACTGGGACTGCCTTTTCCAGGGAAGCTCCATCTGAGAGCAGGGAGTTTGATCCAACAATACCGCTGGGCAGCATTGGTGGCCAACATGGACTAACTCCTGTTGGCATTTCTCAGCTCACCTGGCAACAAAATGAAGAGGTTTCCCCCTTGATCTTGGATTGAGAGGTTAGGGGTGACAACCCTGGCGTTCCACTTTTCAGTCCCAAGCTTGCTGAAGGGAGGAAAGGGGAATTTAGCGTTAGGCCTCACCTGGAGGACCAAGACACCTTGTTTAGGGAAGGCTGCTTTCAACAGGCTTCCCCAGAGCTCCCTACTGAAGGATGGGGGAAAGAGGACCATTAAGTGCTCAGTGCACAGAGGGAAGAGACTGGAGCTGGAAACAGGAGGAGTATTCCAAGCTTATCTTGAACGGCCACTAGGTGAAGAAGCAGGCCCCATGTTGAACAGCTGCCAAGCTAAACGCATCCTAGGCTCCTGTCCAATATGGGCATCAGGGATTTAACTCCCACGGCAGCTCCAGGGTTGGGAAGAAATCATCTGGCCGGGTTTGCACGTAGCCCCGAGCTATTGTTTCTTTTTTGAGCTGTGGACTTTTCAACTGCCGATTACTACAGTCTTCCAGCCATTTACAGTATTAATAAGGTGGCCTGGCTTTAGCTTGGCACCGGGTGAGAGCTCAGCTGCTCCCGCAAACAAAGTAACAGGAGTCTTGCCACCCCAGATACTAGCACCAGAGGTGCAGGCTGAACAAACTGAAGCGGAGACAGTCACTTGCAATTGCACTGCAAAGTCCATCGCGCTCCTTGCCGCTGCCACAGCCCCTCCCGCTGGACCAATCGCCTCGACACCTGCCGCGGAAACAGATTCCCAGCGCCTCTTGCTGAGGAGTTCTGCTTGTGGAGTCCACCCCGAGGATGGCTATTTTCTCTGACCCTCCCCAGGAAGTACATGGCGGGTTCCAGCCAATATCCCTCTTCCAGCTTTAATTGCTCCGTCAAGAGAAACATTATTAAAGACACTGTGTATAGAAAAAAGGGGCGAAAGGCAGTGCCACCCCACAGTCTCCTTGCGCCCCGAAGGGATGCAGTTTTCTCTTGCCGGTGGCCTTCAGCTGAGAAAATATCCAGTACCTTGTTCCCACCCCCACAGTTGCATGGCGAGATTTTTTTTTTTTCCTTTCTTGATTTGGTGGTTGTCCCTGGGGCAAAATGTGCACGGGAACACACAACTGTAGTTTCCTTCCCCAGCACCGTTGTAATGGACTGAGGGTTATTTCACAAAGACGACATTGTTACTGGAATTGCGGGAGGCCAGCCAAGCTAGGAACACATCCCTGGGAGTGAGAGAGAGAGAGAGAGAGAAAGGGGTCTGTGTCAGGAACAGAAAGTCAACGTGCAGCAGGACTAGCGAATCTATCGCAGAAATTAATTTCCAAAGCAAGGGAAAATGGAGGATGCGTTTTACTTCCACACATTTATGCAAGGACCTTGCCACTCCCAATGCTCAAAATGCATATCCTAGACCAGTGTTTCTCAACCGTGGCAGCCTGAAGATGAGTGGACTTCAACTCCCAGAATTCCCCAGCCAGCCTGGGGAATTCTGGGAGTTGAAGTCCACTCATCTTCAGGCTGCCACGGTTGAGAAACACCGTCCTAGAAGATCCCAGCAACTACTCAGGGAGAAGACAAGCTAATTTTCCTAACTCTGGCAATGTTGACATGTGTGGCCTTCCAGAGTTCTCAGCGACAGGCATTTTGACTGGGAATTCTGGGAGTTGAAGTTCCCACATCTGCAAGTTGCCAGGTTGGGAGACAATGACCTAAACAGAGCTTTCAGTTTCCTGGCTTCCTTTTTATGTGCAATATTTTTCAGCTGTGAAGTACACCCCGTCATCCCCTGACCTGGGGAAGAGGGTGAGGTGGGATTATCGCTCCTTAAATCCTGCACGTTTAACATCAGCCTTTTGTTTCTCAATAGCTCCAGCTTGGATCCATTTCTCTCCACCTTTAGGAACCCAACTTGCTATCAGGAGAGCAGAGATACCTGTCATATTGATTCCCACCACCACCCTCCACACACACACACACACACAATATTTTTGTACTGTAAGGCTCATTCAGAAATGCAATTGCCAGCTCCACTGGGTCATCGCTTTATTTCTTTTTTGGTGCATCAGGTATGGCTTGCTGGGCTGAAGCAGTGAGATCATTTGCACAGATTTGATATAAGGCTAATCTCTGACTGATAAAGAGACTGCACATGGGATCAGAAGTCAGGACTGGCTGCTTCGGTTTACGTTGAATTTGCTGGTTAGTCCTCATGATTGGGAGCCATGAAAAACATTTTGAGGCTGAAAGGTTTTGAGGTCAGAATGGGCCATCTAACCTGAAACATTCTAACACTGGAACATGCGGGTTCCATCCTTAGTAATGATGGTCCGGCCAAGGCAATCATTCCTTCATTCACTCATTCATTCGTTCATTCATCAATTTTTTATCCCATCTCCCCTCCAAAGGAAGGACTCTGGGAGATTTACAATAAAAACAAAGTTAAAATTCAAGATAATTAAAATAAGTACGATAAAAATAAAAATGTGATAAAATTTAGATGGCTGAAGGTTCTCTATCAGTCCGTGAGTATAAAGGGCCATTCTAGGATCGTTCTAGGGCACCAGCCGTCCCCAAGAGTGGCTATTCCCCTGCCCGCTCCAGGCCTGCTGGCAAAACCAGGTTTTTAGTTTTTTACAGAAGTCCAGGAGTGATGGGGCCTGTCTCACCTCCAGGGGGAGGATGTTCCAGAGGTTGGAACAATTAAACCCTGGAAGGCCATTTGGGTACCAGACTTTAACTGGCTCAAGGGAATCTGTCAACTCTGTCTCTGAACTAGCTCTGCATGGAAGGAGGGGCAGGATAGCATCATACAAATCCATGTGGTCTGGGTTCAATTCATCATTTAAAAATAAAACAAAACGATGACACTGAAAAAAGGTAGCACACTTTTGAAATGTGAACAGGCTGGCATTATTTACTTACTTACTTACTTACTTACTTCTTTGGAGTCCGTGGTGCTCTCTGAGCCTTGCTGTTTTCCTGCAGACATTTCATTGCCAGACTAGGCAACATCTTCAGTGCAAAGAGGGAGTGGGCCTTGCTCTCAGTTTATATACCGTGGCTTGCCCTGCTTGTGTTGGTAAGGGTGTAGTTCTCTCCTTAGGAGTGCTTTGATTGGGCTGTTGTTTGCTGCTTGGTTGATTGCCTGAGTTAACAGTTCCTTGATTAGGGTGTATTGTGCTGTTTGATGGTTCATCTGGTGTTGATCCTAGTGTTGATTTTTGCATATCTGGGTGTTGATTGCTGGCAAGGGAGTGTCCTGGTCTTTTGGCTTTTCTATTCTCTCTTTTGAATGGTACGTAAATGTTGTTGACCTTTATGTGTCTGTTGGTGGCTGCTTTGTCTGAGTGCCAGGCTTCCAGGAATTCTCTGGCATTTTTGGATTTGGCTTGGTTTAGGGTGCTCACAGTTTCCCAATTGAAACTATGGTTGAGTCTGTCCATGTGTTGTGAGATTAAGGAGTTGTCATCATGTCTTCTGACTGCTAGTTGGTGTTCGTGGATGCGCTCTGCTAGTCTTCTGCCTGTCTGTCCTACATAGTGGCTGTTACAGTCTTTGCATTGCATGTTGTAAATAGCTCCTGTTTTTTCTTCTTGGGCTACTGGGTCTTTTGGGTTACTAGGATGTTCTGAAGGGTTTTGGTTGGTTTATGTGCTACGGTGATGCCATGTGGTTGTAACCGTCTGTTGGTGGTGGTTTCTGAGATGTTTCTGATGTATGGCAGTGTTGTCCTTTTCAAGGAACTCCCAAGGAGAGAACAACACCCCCACCAACACAAGCAGGGCAAGCCACGGTATATAAACAGAGAGCAAAGGCCACTCCCTCTTTGCACTGAAGATGTTGCCTAGTCTGGCAATGAAACGTCTGCAAGGAAACAGCAAGGCTCAGAGAGCACCAAGGACTCCACAGTTCAACCCTGAGCTACAAATATTCGCTTCGATTTACTTCTTTATTATTACTTGAGGGTTTTTTTTAGTTCGTGTTGTTTTCTCTTTAGATTCTGTCATCTTTTTAGTTCTTTTTTACTTTGGTTAGTTTTTATCACTGTGCCTGCACATTTCTTGTAAAGTATGCAGCTTGTTATATTATATTCGCAGCGACTTCACCCTTCAAATTAAAATGGACTCCCTGATATTCATACTAGTTCCCCCGCCATCACTCCCTCCCAATTCTGTAAAAAATATTTGGCCAACTGGAGACCAACAACCTCCTGAGATATTTCTGTTGTACTGAGAATCTTTGACCCTCTGGGCATCTTTGAAAAGCCTTGCTTGAAATCTAGGCTTGCTTCAAACAGGAAACCAGCGAAGGACAACAGACAAAGCCTCAGAAGTGATGTTTAGGGAGGTTTACATCATGATGTTCCTAGTTATTCTGAGGCTTGGGTATCAACTCTCTCCCACTGTTTCAGCCTCACCTTCCTATAAGGGGATATACAACTGTTGTATAAAGTTTATTTATATCCAATAAAGCCCTTTCCGGGGTATCCCTGGCTGGAACCACAGCTGCAGCTCGAATCACCCACCTGCAGTGTTTAACCACGCACTCGTTGCTGCAATATTCGTTGTCCCAGTCACTGTTGGCTACTGGAGGGTTGTCACAGCCTGCACGGGTGCAGCGAGGGCGGGGTGACATGGCCATGGGCGATTCGGACACTAGCTCGACGTGCATTTGCGTTGGAGACTCTACCTGGAAGAGGAAGAAAAGACAAAGGTTCCAAGATTTATCCAAGCCTGCTGTAGGAGGTGAGGTGGGGGAGAGGAAAGATAAAGACTCTTCAGTCCAGCCAATCAGAGGAGGGAAAGGGAATGAGATCAGCTCTCTCCCAATGGTCCAATTAGGCATAGCAATTAATTTCCAGTCCAATTAAATTCCATTACAATCACAGGTTGTGTGGCACGTTTACTTTCAGCTGAACAAAAACGAAAAAGGGAACTTCTTTCCTAGCTCCAAGTTGCATGCTTCCCAATACAAGCTTTCTCTCTGCCAGAAGATTCAGGCATGCGGTGGGCCGTGCTCCCCGCTGCAATCATTGACTGGAGAAGCAAACAATATTGGGTAGCCACAATAAAGACCCCAAGTTAAAGAACCAGCACTGAGTTCAAGACAGATCCCAGGTGCTATTCACCATCTCTCTGTCTCTCTCTTTGGGCACTCACAACGTACTCAGACGCTCTCTTGATTAACTCAGCAGCACCCCAGCATCATTTCCATCCCTTCTTCCTCCCACGTGGCTTCTTACCTCTGGCATGACATCGATGGGCTCCGGGGAAGCTTGGAGCTCAGCACTGGGCCTCTCGGGACTGCCGTCTTCTGTCCGCAGGGCGATGGGCTGGATCTGAAGGGCTGGCGGGGGCAGGATTTTGATCTGCAGGGGGGGTGGGGGCTGCTGGAGGTTGAGGCGCACCTTCTGCTGCAGAAGCGGCTGCTGCATGGCCTGAAGCGGAGGGGGCTGCTGGAGAATGGTGACCGGCTGGGTGGGGGGCTGCTGAGGCATCTGCTGAAGAGGCGGAGGCTGGAGCCGCGGCAGGTGCATGGATGAGGCGGCCGCGGCAGCCGCAGCTAAGACCGAACGAGTGACGATCTGGGTGGTCCCTGTCCCGGCCTGCAGCTGCCCCAGCTGGATCCCCCGCGAGGTCACCATCGTGGCGGGGATGACCGTCACCACCCCTCCTTGCGACGTGACAGCCAGCGAGGACGGCAGCATCTGCTTGGGGATGATGATCTTTGTGATGCTGGTTTGGCCGGCTGACTGGGGGCCGGCGCTGGAGGTCACCACCACCGTGGGCTGGGTGGGGACAATAGCCGGAGGAGGAGGGGGAGGTGGGCTCTCGAGGGCCGGGGGGGCGGGCAGCATCGGGGCCGGTGGGGAAGCCGATTCCACAGCTGGGGCCGGCTGCTCCGAAGGAGAGGAGATTGGGTCCAGTTCCACCGTCTCGACTGTGGTCTGGGGAGACAAAATCGTGACACCGTTCAAGAGCAGACCAAAAGTGACTTGCTGTACTTTCCTGCCCTGGTCTCTCCTCCTAAGAACTCAAGAGATGCAGGCAGGCAAAATTCAAGGTTTGTAGAAAAGGACGGAAACCGTGAAGGGGAAAAACTCCCCCTGACCCAACGGACGAGTGGGAAGCACACGATATGCTGGAGACAAGTTTACTGAGGTGTGCAGGGGGCAGAATACAAAGTTCTAACTGCTGAAAGAGTAGAATGATAAAGCTTATTTAATGATCTTCTTTAGAGGAAAAAGGACAGTATGACCCCTTAGCGACTGTCAGCCTTACCAGGTGGACCAGACAGGAAACACGACCGGATGAGCTAATTCTACGTTATTGTAAAGCTACATTAACAGAATCTTCCTAGTGTGAAAGGACAAATCTCCCACCATCTCCTTTACGACCCAAGAAACTAGGGAGGGTCCCTTCTGAGCCTCTTGCCCCACCCACTATCCAGCTGCAGAATATGCTGTCTCTTATGCAACTGCTCCCTTGGCAGTGTCTCTGGTCCCAGTCTCCCAAGGCCATTCCCACATACCAGTACAGTGACAGAGCCCACCCAAACCCATATCCATATCGATCTAGCATTTCTAGCTTTTAATTTGTTTAGTCAGCAAACCGTGAGTAACAGTCAAGAGTCGACTTCCTCTTCTCTGGTACACAGGCCTGAGTTTGCAGTTTCGGCCTCTTAGTAAGCTATTTGTATTTTGTATTCTCAAGCATTAAGCTAAGCACTGAAGCCATTTTTGTTAGGCCAAACTGCTTTATTAGTTATTTTTCTCCTGCAATTGACACCAAACGGAAAGGGAAACTAATGCCAAGAGGGGAGAATGTTAGAGCAGGGGGACTGGCAGCCAAACCTTTAGTGATTTTCCACCCACCCACCCCGCCGCATGTTTGTAACAGCAATCCTCAGCAGTTGTACCCCAGACTTAAAGGATAAGTTCTCCTTCAAGCCAGACTAGTTTTTAAAAAAAGCACAGAGGTTATGAAATGACAGGCACTGTCTGCCTCTTCCCTTTATCTGTGGTCCCTCACGAGCAACGTGCTGCTATGGCATCCTTTCCCCATCAGGACCAAAGCCACAAATTTCCTCCACCCAAAAAACGGTCACTCAGTGACTGAATGACTGCTCTGAACTGTTCCCAGCTGCAAAGGTCCTGGCTTCTCCTTGTTATCTAACCAAAAGCACCAGTTAGAACAAAAGACACTTCCCTGCAGAAATACTAGAGAAACACTTGTCAGAAGGGCAGTTCTGGGCAAGCACAATCTCTGGTCAAAGGCATTTCCTACGCTTCCTTCCTCCTCTGGAAGGTGAGTGGAATGAGGAGCAGCATGAAGCCCGGAGCCCCAAGGTGTCAATTGAGCAAGGATGGGAAAAGAGCAGGCAGTCACGTCCCATGTCCCCTTACTTGGCACTCCTGGTTGTCCCGGTAGGCTGCTAGCGCTTTCAAATATTCTTTCTTGGCAGCCTCCGTTTTCCGCTTGTACACCTGCAAAAGGGTGGTGGGCAAAAGGAAAGATGGGAATTACAAAGAAGGATGGACCCCTGTTCCAGCTGTTCACTTGGCTGCCCTTATAATCTATTGCACTATGGACTGCAGGAAATGACATGAATTTCAGACAGAAAGGATTCTGCATCTGAGGCAGGTCTTTTACTAGCTTGGAAGACTTCTGGTCTATTCAGAGCAGCACTGGGTGCAAAGATCTGTGCTCCAGAAGCATTGGTTAAAGATCATTTGATTGAAATGTATCAATGACCCTCAAGAGAGGACAAAAGGCTAAAAAGCTCTCTCATTAGTCAATCGGATTTTCTAAAGGAATAGCTTTAGAAAGCAGCCAGAGGTTAACCACGTTGCCGCCTCCATCTTGCTGTGCGTGGGGAGATGACATCCATCGGTCAGCAGGAAAACACAGCCCTTGTGCCTGGAAGCTGCCCATCGGGTCTATCTCCTCAAAAGAGCTGGGAGAAATCCTCGCTTTGATATGAGTCCTGCTCAGTGCATCAGACTTTGGGAGGATGGCTTCATGTGTTCATCTCCCAAGTGATTATTCCCCCCACCCCAACCTTAATAAAGAGCCTCTAATGCCAAACTCCCCTTCTCTTGCAGGACGGGCTAGCCTTCCTCAACCAAGTCCCCACCAACTATCACAGCCCATTTGATTTTCTGGCTCAATTTTTGTGAAGAACGTCCCGAGGCGAAAACAGGTGAGCAGAGAGTAGCCAGTTTGAGGGCTCCAAACGGAATCCTTGGGGTGCTGTCCTTGGTGCTGAAGTTTGGAGAGGAGGCGTGTGTCCCACCCCTACACCAACCCCACGCAACAAACCCTTCGGGATGTACCTGCTTCTGTTCCTCTCCCAGGCTGTCCCACATAGAGGCGACAATCTTGGAGACCTCCCCAAAGGTGGCTTTGGGGTTCTGCCCCTTAATTGCCGCCTGGGTGTCCCGAAAGAAGAGGGCATAGGCAGAGACGGGCTTCTGGGGCTCATTGGGATCCTTCTTTTTCTTCTGCTTCTTGGCTGGTTTCTGCTTCTTCCCCACGTCCAGCACGACCGCCGGTGCTGCAACTGGGGGGGGCGCTGCTGAAACAGGTGGGGCTGGCTTGGCGACAGAAACTTGCTGCGGGACAGAGATGAGCAAGGTCAGAAAGAGCTGCATGGAGCGGAGAGGGAGGCTTTGTCTGTGGGCAGGAGGAACAGATTCTATTTTGGACCTAGCAAGTTGCATCAGCCTCTAACTCCTGCCGAGGTCCTGCCCACTTTATGAGACAGCAGCTGGGGTCAGCTTAAAAAGTTATACAGGGTTAGGCCCAGTTTGCACTTGGGTGGGAGGCCACTAGGCCTGGAGGCTAAATGCGGGGTGGCAGGGGGGGTGGATTCCAGAAGACACGAGGGCAAAGCATGTCTGCATCCATGACATCACCAAGAGTCAAGCTCAGCTTCTAAGGGATTGGTCTTAGAATTGTCTACTGAGGTCCCACTACCATGCCAGCAATAGCTATCAAGGGAAGGTGGCTGAGCTGAGCTGGCAGACTTAAAAGAAAACAGCAGGAAATAGTCAAACCACAGCTCAGCAGGGGAAAGAGACAGACTTAACATGAAACAATGATCTCCAAAAAAGCAAAACGGAACATTTCTTTTCAAAGCAACGAACACTCTGAGATAGGAGTCCCAAATCACAGGGCGAGAATCTTCACAGGACCACCAGTGGGTCCAGTTAAAAAAGGTAGCTCATGGTCAAGTTATGAAAAACAAATAGGCTCCCTCGGCTTTGTTTGCTTTAAAAATATACTGACTCCAATACCAAAAGCTGAGATCAGGAGCTGTAGCTCTCAAGATTTCATGCTTGGTAGGCAAACCGGTGGGCAGAGATAATGGGAAGGGCGATCCAATCTCTGCAACCCACAGGTGGTTCTTCTAACAGTTCCTGCATCTGTGTACTGAATCCCCAAATAAAAAGGATCAGACAGAAGATGGGAAACAAGATGTTGGAGAACCGCAGCCCAGTAGATCTGGTATAAGTCATCTTCCTCTCTTCCTATCTTGGCAAACAGGCCCCATTAAGGCTCCTGTCCAGCCCCTGCAGAAGGCTAGTGGACCAATGTATTGACTCCATGTCCTACTTCACCCATAACTCTAAAGCACAGCTTCCTGAATAAGCTATAGTTGGCTGGATTCGCACAAGGCATGAAGCCGAAGCCAAGCCAAACACACTGCAGCCCAGCCGATGCCTCCACGCGCTGGTACAAATTCTCCCCATCTCAGCAGCCAGCGTGTCCAAACTCACCCGCCTGATTTCTTCTGTCTCTTCCTCATGCACAGAATTGGTGGGCGAGGGGGTGGGTGTAAGCTGCTCCGCAGGGGACTGGGCTGCAGGGGGCAGAATAGAGCTTCCTCCCAGGCTGAGCCCCAGCTGAGAGCTCAGCTCTGACTGGTCGATGGTGGTCAGCTGCCCGTGCCCCATGAGGCCAGTGCTGATGTCTGTCATAGGCACATCAATGGTGACGGGTGGGTTGGCGCTGTACTGGGTCCCCATGGGGTGGTCCAAATCCTAAAAAAGGGTAAGGACAACTTGGATCACAGAAGATCACTGTACGGCAGCATGTGCTATGAACCCAGGTGCCAGTTTAGCCTCCTGACAAGAGGGATGCCCAGCTGTTCACACCACCCCTGCTCTGGAGACCCAACCTGTTTTTCTCCAGATACACCAGCAGGAGTCCCCTATGCCCATTTATCCAATTTACGCCCTGCCTTTCTACTCTGGCACTAACAGAATTAAAAACAACACCAGAATAAAAGGAACGTTACAAATATTGAAACAAGCAGCAGCATAAATTCTAAAATCATGGAATGATTAAAAGTCTGGTAGAAGAGATCTGTCTATGCAGATTTCCTAAGCAATGACAAAGCGAAGGCCAAGCCCAACTCCTCCTTTCCTGCATGCCAGAAAGGCATGCCACTGATGGTGGGTGTGTGGGGGGGGAGAGGGCAATCTTGGGTCTCCCCACTCCACCTTGACGGGTTTGTAAGAAGAAAAATGGTCCTTTGGGTCATCAAAGCATTTCAAATTATGCCTGGCAAGCAATTGACAGCAGTGCAAATCTTTCAGTGCAGGCATCACATAATCTCAGAATCCTGCATCGTTACACTTCGGCCGCAACATTTTTGACTAAGTGCAACTTCTGGATGTTTTTCAAGGGTAGCCCCACGTAGAGCAGATTGCAGTAGTCAAGAAAGTGGGTAACCAAGGCGTGGAGAACCACCATTAAATCCAACTAGCTCAGGAAGGCTGAGGATCAAGGAACACTTTCAAACTGTCCGAGCTCTTCCAGATGGGGCGTAACTCTCCCCAAATACTTGAACTGTCTCACTTACACTCACAGTGTTTATAGAAGACCACAACTTTCACTCAAGCACCAGCCATGGCAGGAAGCCTAAAGGAAGAACTGTTATTTTTTTTAACCTTATTTGTGCTGAGGTCTGGAGATAAGGAAGTCACAAAGGACTGTCCTGCCAGTCCTTGCTGTCATGAGGAAGACTAACTGCAGGCCCCAAATACTTAAATATAAACACCGCCACTTGGTTCACTGGTTGGCAAAAGTAAGTTAGCCAGCCGGATTGGGCGCAAATTTTGGTTGAGGCAGGATCAGTGGAAACTGAATCTGGAAAAGATGGTGATGCTCCTGGTGAGGAGTGCTAAATCTAGGGAGGTGGTAGATCACCCTGGTAGATCACCCTGTTCAGAAGCGGGTTACACTTCCCCAGAAGGAACAGGCGCACAATGCAAGCGAGCTTCCAATAATGGCCTGAAACACCTTTTGTTGGCTTTGCTGATACATCAATGATGCCCCTTCCTGGGAGACAATGGCATGCCACAGAACTACCATGGTGGGGGGGGGGGGGCGCTAACTTTGTTACATTTGGCAGTATTCAGCAGCCAGGCTCGTTTCTGGAGAGACTCAAAGAAGCTGCATGGTCACAGTCGCATTAAAAGCACTGCACAGATGGCCAAGTTGTTTCCAGACAAAATGTTGATTATTACCCTATGTAGCTTGAGGAAGAGTGCCTCTTTCTCAACGATTCCTGACTGCCTGACTCTTCCTCCAGCCACTTCCTGAGATCATCGGAGGACATTCTCCTGCGTGTGTCAAAGGGTATCTCATAGCGCCTCAAAAGTGGGCCTTTACTGAAATTAGGCCTGAAAAATACACCTTTTTTAACTGTTGATTTTAACTACCGTTTTTACGTTTCATTAAACTTATGATGCTGCTGAGAGACTGTGGTAATCAGCATTTATAGTAAGTTTAATAAATGAATAAACTGCTGTCAGTCAGCAACAGAATCCAAGATCCCCTTCCACTTACTCAACCTCTCTAAACCACACCCTTATGTTTGGCTTACCATGGCTAGCCCACCACTCAGCAGCCCGCCCCCTTGCTCCATAAGACCATGGCTAATGCCCACAGGTATGTCAAGGGCCTGAACCCCATACTGGGCTGAGAAAGTGGCATCTGGGGCAGTCACGGGGTCACTCAGGTCCTCAAAGTGCCCAACCACATCAGAAACAGCCAAGGAGGGGTCGGCGTCCAGTGCGATGGGTGGAATCTCAAACTCTTCGTCCCCCAGACTTGGCGTGTGGAAGGTCTGTGCAAGGCAAAAAAGAGAAGAAAGAAACTTTAATACAAGCCAGACGTTGTCCACCTAGCTCAGTAATGCCTACTATGATTGGTAAGAACCCTCCAGAACCTTGAGAAGAAAAGGGTTGTTTATCTGTGAGCTGACCCTTTTTAAATGAATATTAAAAAGCAAAAAGCAAACTTGCCCCCTGGTGACTTCTTGGAAGCACCCAGAGTTGCTGAGAGTCAGGCTGCATACAAGTTTTTTTTTAAATTATTATATTATTTACATTTATTGGAAGAAATAGAGACGTGGTTTGCCCTTGCTATTAAGACCTGGAGGAGTTTCCCCAATGCCAAGTACTGTCGCTACTTTAAGAAAACCAAATAAATCCAAAAGTGCCATTAAATAATGACTGCCATGTAATTTGCCACCAAGAAGACAGGCCAACAATCCAACTATGTCTTTTCAGTTGATAGGTTATAAACTCCAAATAATCAAGCCAATACAGACATCTCAGCAGACCACATCGTACCCCAAGGCTCTGAGTCTGGCCAAATCCAAATGTATCTCATAACATCCAATTGCTCAATTAGTGTTTCTATCAAGGAGTGTGACTTTTCTAACACTATTTATAACTTAGCACCTGCAGAAACTTCCCATGGACTCACTTCCTTTTTGAGTCTGAGTGCTGACCAAGATAAGAAAACCAAACTGATTTAAGCCTACTTTTACCAGGCAGCAAGTAAGTAATTTACATAGATATAATGAATTAAATTCACTGGCAAAATGAAAAAGCCATAAGAGAATTTCATTACCGGGCTGTAACCAACTTTACCAAGAATGACTTCAAGTCAGATAGCTAGTCTATTTAAAATCTCCGAGACACGTGTTGCAGAAGCCACAGACGCTGGGGTGAGTTGAAAGGATGGACCTATGTCTTGAGTGCAGCAGTAGTAGAATGCCTTCTGGTTCTTACTCAGAAACACTGTTCTTTTTCCTTAGGGTCCAGGCTGATGCCCAGCATCTCTTGAAACCAGCTTCTTCATTGGCTCTCACATATGCCCATCTTGGCTTCCCTCCACTCGACTGGTTCCTGTCTGCAGTCGGCTGATTCCCTCATTTCAGGATTGGTTCAGACTGATCAGCAACTAACACTCTTCTTATGCAAATTGAACACTCTTGTACCAGAATCAGTCCCCCTTCTAGAACCTCGTGGAGGTCGTGTGAGAGGCCATGACACTTTTTTTTTAGATTTTATCCCTTTATTATTTTTATAAATAACTCAAGGTGGCGAACATACCTAATACTCCTTCCTCCTCCTATTTTCCCCACAAAAGCAACCCTGTGAGGTGAGTTGGGCTGAGAGAGAGGGACTGGCCCAAGGTCACCCAGCCGGCTTTCATGCCTAAGGCGGGACTAGAACTCTCATACCACGCCTGATTGGCTCTGGGGCTGAGAGGGAGGGACTGGCCCAAGGTCACCCAGCCGGCTTTCACGCCTAAGGCGGGACTAGAACTCTCATACCACGCCTGATTGGCTCTGGGGCTGAGAGAGAGGGACTGGCCCAAGGTCACCCAGCCGGCTTTCATGCCTAAGGTGGCACTAGAACTCACAGTCTCCTGGTCTCTAGCCCGTTTCCTTAACCACTGGGTCCTCCCAATGGCATCGTGCATTCCTACTTTCCCAGATGCTGCCTCATGTTTGCATCTTTTTAGCCATTTACCTGTAACAGGTATGCTATTTTTTCACCAACCCCTACACTCCTTACTTATTAGCAATGCAATATATTAGCAATACTATATAACGAAACATGTTAAATGCTAGTATTTGAGCAAATACTATATGAAGTCCTTCAACATCAATACAAATTCCCAAAATATCCAACACTCTTTGGAAGAATCCAACGTTCTTCCAAAATGTTTCTCTTGACTCCCTTACAACCACGCTATTGATAGGAACAGCTCTTAAATTATTATGCATCATCATCATCATCATCCTGTAAGAGGCTTGAGGTTATCTATCAGCAAGAAGTTCTTTTTAGTAATTTGTTTGCTGATAATGGTAATCTGTTTGCTGATAATGACGACTTGCTTGTTGAAAAGTATACCTGGGAGCTGAATTATGCCGTTTTGAAATTGCAAAGCTGAGCAGTTCCTAGGACATGGTTCACTCCTGCCTGCTAGATGAAGGACATCACCAGGATAAGGGACGGGGAAAGCACAAATGACAAATTCTCTACAGTTTGGAGGAGGAGGTAAGCAAAGAAATTAGGCACTGAAGACAATGACTTGGGAGGACCGGATGAGGAGGCTTCTAATGTGTATTTTAACACTATTCTTGGAAATTGGCCATTTACCTACGATGAGCTGCAGAACATGTATTAACCAATCCTGAAATGAGACCATCGCTTAACCAATCTGGGAGAGGAGGAAGCCAAAAGCAGGCACAGCAAGGAACCAAGGAACCAAAAATGCGGCATCAGCAGCCCGACACTGAGCGGATAAAGGAATTGTGTTTTGAGGAAGGTGGGAGGATTTCATCATCCGCAGACAGACAAGAGACACGGCCACCCTTTCCATACCCAGCTTCCAGCACATCACTTCGATCTACTCCTTCATCTCACCAGGTCTGCAAGCTGGTAGGGCCAATTTCCTTGGGCCTTCAGCTTGGTAATTTTTCCAAACTTCAGTCGTTTTTAGCTCTATAGAAATACCATCCATAGTCTTCCATTGTGGGTTTCTTTGTTTTACTGTGTTGATGCAAAAGGTCTTCTCCCCATTCTTTCAGGAAAGTGTGGTAAAATTTAGATCTTGCACCTGTATTGACTCTCAGGAAAAGGGAAGAGATCTGCAGGGAGGTTTTCTGTGTGTTTGAATGAAAATACGTGCAGATGAGATTATGAAGGGGACAATAAAAGAATCCCCAATTCTCCGAGCACTCGACTTCATAAACTGGGCTGAACCAGGAACCAGACTCAGTGTCTTTGGGGCATTCTGTGGATTGATAAGATGACCATTCAGACTTTTTCAATATATCAGCCTGGGGGAGGTGATCAATAGAAGGGTCTTCCCAGTGGCAAGTTACATTTATAAGCATCAAATAATATGTAAGCCTATCAGTTTACTAAGTGCCCTACATTTGAAAGTTGACTGGTTAAAAGTGCCTGATTGTGGAACTCTGAGCATAAATTAGCAAACGCTACAACTTAAACCAGCAACCTTCAGGCATGCAAATGATCTGCTCCGCACTAAACTACAGATAGTCAGTTTGCCTCCAGGTTCTGTCATGCAGCAGATCCATCCCTGTCCCTCCCACAGTCCATGCAAGCAAAACACCAGCCTGGGTCCCATCTCACCTCAGCCCCTGACAGGAAAGGGTGGGTCGTCCCAGTGATAGCCAGGTAATTCTCATTTCCCCCAGGGAACTTAGGAGAGAAAGGAAAACATCATCAATCAGTCTCATTTCCTTTATCTTAAACCAGCAACACAGCAGAAGCCGCTGTGATAAATCCACAGTATTTCCACATCAAGAGGTTATGTAATGCTCAGCTGTGACTGTTGCCGTTTTAGAACAGTTTTGTTTTTTCCAGAACGTGTTCACTGCCTCCTTCTCTAAGGGAGTCAGATTATCATGTGTGGTTTTCCCATGGCATTTTACAAGAGGGTAAATTGGCTAGATAAGAGACAATGACAACGTTCAGACATTAGGCTAAGCCACACTATGGTTTGTTTGACTTTGGTCTAGGGCAAAATGTGGACCCAGCTGCCTTAGTCTAGAAGCCTAAGCCTCTGGCTTAGCATGACATGTGAGCCTTCCCAACTGCAACTTATTCAACAAACCATGGTTAACAATATGATGACAGTGTGATGTAGAATACAGCCCGTGATTGGCACAGGATCACTGACAACTCAACGTGAGTGATACTACTTTGTAAGTTGCTGTCTTTGAGTCACTTGGAAAGTGTAAGTCATGAAACATCAGTGGAGTTACTATGGATTCTCTACTTACAGCCTAGCTAGGTTACATACAAAGGCTACCAGCTGTGCCACAATGTGTTTTTCTTATCACAAGCCTTTGTGCAATGTTGCCAGAGTTGAAAACTTTGGCTGGGCCAGGAAGGACTTTATAGTGTATGAATGCTTTGGGTGGGGGGGAGGATAGCAATAACATTTTTATAGCAGTTTCTGATTTCCCCAAGGAGCATAGTCTTCATGGTGTTACTGGGGAAGAACCAGATACAACCACCCCATTTCACAAGTAAATTAAGCACAAATTCTAGAAATCTAAAGCACAGGCTACCAGCCAAGAAAAAAACAGCTACTGAGGTGAAGGATTCTGTATGTGAAGCTTGCTATAGCCCAAAACTCAGCATTTTCACTGCTATTATCTGCACTCTGAGCTGCTGTTAAAAACATTGTAGCAGAGGCAGGTCCTGTTACCAATTCAGGGAAGCCAGCAGCTCATTCATCACCCTATGAAACCTCCTCTTGCACCATCATTACTGCATAATCGCATATCAAGCCATTACTTCAACACATTGTCAATCTTTCAGAACCTGCTGAGTCTGCTTACTTCAAAGACCTGGAGCAAAACACAGCAGCCCTCAGCATGCAGTTCAGAAGTTTCAAATCCGCTGCAGTAAAAAAGCAGAGCAAGAAGCAACCACAGTTGGCAGGAACAGGTAAGTGTTTAACTGTGAACCATCTTGCAACCAGCAATGCTCAGATGCTTTTTGATGCTCTGCATATTTTTGTCCTGGACTTCCTCACGTGTTAAGAAATAACAGCACTACCTCAGTTTTCAAGAGATTAAAAAATGTGACAATTTATCCTATTTGGCTGGTGCCATATTTATTGTGCAGGTCAGAAACATTCTATATTAACATGAACTGTGCTACATGTAATAAGCTGCTCCATTTGGGCATAGCTTCATTAAAGATCATAGGCTTGGAAGGGACCAAGGTACATTGGGTCTCATAACTCCTTCCTCCCAGCAAAAGGTATCATGCATGTTGTATGCACACAGAAATTCAAGAACAGTACTCTGGGACAAATATGTAACCAAAGGAGTTACAGGAGAACAAACTATAGAACACTCCATTGTGTGTCTGTAGAAGAACTCCA
The DNA here is from genome assembly GCF_035149785.1 of Candoia aspera. Lineage (NCBI taxonomy): Eukaryota > Metazoa > Chordata > Lepidosauria > Squamata > Candoiidae > Candoia > Candoia aspera. The sequence continues at coordinate 110,631,888 of NC_086156.1, read as the reverse complement.
GGGGATTAACATAAACCAAAGAGATTTACTACACACAGAATTCAGTACTACCCATCCTACCCTAGAAAGTGAAAAGATCCATAAACAAATTCCATCCAGCTTCTCTTGCCAAGACAAAACTTTAAAGGCATAAGCACAAAGTACCCAATGTTCTATTTAAACTACCCAATAATCCTGAAAGTAATATTGCAGCAGGAATGCAAAGTTGGGTTGTGATTTTATAACAATGCAGGAAGAACTGAACAAAGATCCCAAAGGATCACAGGCATTTTCATACAGAAATCGAGCTCCTTCCTAACCGTTGTCAGAAAATTCCACAGGAGCAATTTAGCCTAAAAAGTTTACAGATAGTTCTAGGAGAAAAAATGGCCACAATTGAAAACCACTGAATTTTAATAACGTCAAGGCTTTCTTTTTGATGTTAATTAATAACAGGGAACTGAAAAGACAGACACTCAATCCATAATTATTATTCTCCCGTTATATAAGCTGGCTTCTTTCCCTCAGCATGTTATTAACCTATGTTTGGTTCCTGAACACATTATTCTTATCCTGTGTTTGTTTACATCCTGTATTTTTCATACTCATTACATCACATTTTTCAGGATTAACTTTTTTTCTCTCATTATCTTGTTCTATGCTTTCTAGCATGCCTTTGATCCATGCACCTTTGATCCAATCCTCCATTCTCCTTCCACAAAAGTACCTGCATCTCATCCCTCCTCTATTGTTTTATACCACCGATGAAGGGCACATCAAAGAAGCATGAGGGGGCCTTTAGCCCCCAAGAATTAATACTATCTTCACATCCCGACATTTTAGCTTTCAAAATACGAGGCACCTGAAGCAGGGAGGTAAAAGCTGTAAGAGAGACGAACGACTGTGTGTGGCATGGCACGTTCCCATAGCTGTGTGAGCCGTTAAGCCCATGTTCTAGGTCTGTATGACACGGTGAACTCTAATCTTTTCCCACGGCCTCGATGGACGCACGTGTCCATGAGATCGTGCGAACACAAGCAGTGTGAACCGGGAGGTGGTACAGCGAACAGCAAAAGCCGTTTCCCCCAACGGCATCTTGGGGGCCTTCCTGCCCGGACTGGGTCAGAGGGGCGGCTGAGGACCACTGGAGTTGTAGTCCCACGTTCGCGGAGAGGGAGGGGAAGTCCGGAAACGGCTGGAAAGAGCAAGCCGAGGACCTGAGGGGAACAGACCTCCCCCCCCATCGCGCCCCATCGCTTCCAGCCCCTCCATCGCAGACGCCCGGCCCCCCGCCCCTCTCCTTGGCAGCAACAAAGACCGTCCCACGGCAGATAGGCGTTAACCCGCCCCCCGCTCGTCCCCTCACCTCCATGGCCGCCGCTTAGGAGCCTCGATGAAGAGGGGGAGACCCCACCAGACTCTCCCCCTCCCCTGCTTTCTTCCTCCAGGATCTTGGACCGGAACCGGAACCTACTCCGCCCACCCAGCCGACGGCCGAGGACTGCGTCACTTCCGCCCAACGTTCCCGCCCCCTTCCCCCTTCGGCATTGTCAATGAAGCGTTGGGAGATCTGGGGAAAGAAATCGGGGGTAGGAGGGAGGGAGGGATCAAAGGAGAAGGTCTTCCCACGGGTTGTAATTCCCCTCAGGCGCCCCACCCGAGCCGTTAAGGCGGTGAGGGGTTGAGCCGGAAGCGGCTACAACGCCGCGAGGGGCAGTGAAAAGGACAAGGTAGAGCGGCCACCACGTTCAAGGCACGGAAGGAAGAAGGCTTAGTCCAACGCGGCGCTTTCCGGATGTGACGTAAAGCCCGAAGCTCCAACGGTTGAATGAGAGAGGAGCCACGGATTTGACCTCCGAGTTATCTAGAGCGTCACTGCAGCCTCCGAGGCCAGAGCGGCCCTGGAAGAAACAAAGGTTCTTCCGGCATTGCCGGCTTAATAAAGGAGCCGGAAAAGGAAAACCAGAGCGTCCAGTGGGAGGAGGAGAGAGGCGGTTGGGGCTGGGCTTTCGGGGGGCTTCTGCGCCATGTCATATGCCTACCTTTTCAAATACGTTATCATCGGGGACACCGGTAGGGGAGGGCAAGAAGGAAGGGCTGAGGGGTCCTGAGTCTCTTGGGGGGAGCTTGGGGCGGTGTGGATGGTACTTGGAGTCGCAGTTCAATAGCGTTCGCATTTTGTCAGGGGCTGTGGCGGACAACAACCCTGCGAGGTAGGAAGGAAAGGACACGGTTGTTCACTTAAGCCGCTTCCTCTCCCTGGGTCATGCCAGAACCTCATGGCTGCATTGGCAGCAGAACTGGCCACGCTTGGTTAAATTTAGGTTAGTTTTGCGAGGTCTTGGCTGATGTGTAAAATCCAGGGTTTTGTGCAAAACCAGGACTTTGGTTAATTCAATCACCATGTTGACCATGACTGGACTGGGAGCCCAGGGGAAGAAAAGACATTATTTTATACCAGAGTTTCTCAACCTTGGCTACTTTAAGCTGTGTGGACTTCAACTCCCAGAATTCCCCAACTAGCATGGCTGGGGAATTCTGAGAGTTGAAGTCCACACAGCTTAAAGCTACCAAGATTGAGAAACACTGATCTATGCAGTCATTTTTTAAAAAACACCTCTCCCAACTCTGCTTTTAAATTTCCAGGATTCCTGACATGACTAAAAACTTCAGAGGTATAAAACAATCACAGCAAAGTTACAGTGGATTTAAACAAATTTAACGTTCCTCATGTTTATACTTCGGTGTTCTATTTTATTATCACTAGGATAGCGGACACAGCAGCAAGTCTCTTAAAGGTTTAGGAAATGAAGAGGAACAATATAAAGTTACCATTTTTATGAATAATATACAGAGAAGGAGTCTCTTGATGTAAAAAAAAAGTTTTTAGAACCTTGCTTTTGAACGTGTTTTTTTAAATAAAATGATCATGCAGAACAAATACAAAATAAATAGATTCACATTTTGCTTCTCTTGGATCTCCTCAAATTTGATTTGGATCCTGGAATAGAATAAATGGCAATGAAATTAATACTTTATATTGATAATGTTCCCCCACCATCACCCTTTTTTCCCCCTCTTCCGAATAGGAATCTTTCCACACACAAAGCTGGAGAGGTGTAATCTAGCCTTTGAAGGCCTGATTACGTAATCCAATGAAATAGGCACATTCAGATTACCTTATTTTTTCATAGGGTCCCTTATGAGTCCCTTCTGCACTTCGGGTCCCATAAGTGAGAAAGGGGAACAGTTAAAGCCATTCACTAATGCTATGAATTGGTCCAGTCATGACAGTTATGCCCTAAACATCTGTTGCTCTTCTGTTGCGTGGAATAGGGAAGTGAGACTAAAATGTCTCCTTTGCCTAGTCAGTACACCCAACTCTCTATCTTCTAGCGGCTTTTCAGACACAATTTAGAAAAGCTGCCACTTGGTAAGGGTCAAGAATTGTTAGCAATATTAAGGTGGGGACTGAGATGGGATTAGCCAGGCCACTCTACCTGCACTCCTACAGAATCTCCTCTTGTCATCTTCATTCGCAGGCGTGTAGTTCAAGTCAGGATTAACCAGCATGGGATCCAAGTTATTTGAAAGCCCAGCATCTCCCATTACAGCCTGCCTATCCATGTCACTCATCACATAGCTTGCTCTGTGCTGGCTGGGGAATTCCAAGAGTTGAAGTCCACACTTCTTAAAGTTCCCAAGTTTGAAAAACACCTCTATCTTTTGTCCAGAGAATTTTATTGGATGGAAGGCAAAGCGGAGACTCATGAAAGCCCTTTGGGAAGCCATTTGCCACTCCAGATGAAGTAGGCAGATTGGATCAGAGGTGCCTTTTTCCCACTGTTACAAGTGGTGCTAATCTGGCTTCCATTTCTTAACACTCTGGTTGTTTGTTGTTAACAGACTGATGTAATTATTTACTTCAAATAACTTAGCAGAAGGTTATTTAGAAGGCTTTATAGCAAAAGGCAAGCTACAAGATTCTGAATACCTAAGATCCAGAAAGAAAGCAGAAACAAGTCCAGATTCTGCATGCAGCAAGTTGAGAGCTCCCTAATGCTCTTCCCATTATTCTATAATTTAGGATTCACCCGTATACATTCAGGGAAATAAGTTTTGTTAAACAACGAGGGACTTGTAAGATAAACATGTATAGATTGCACTGATAAAGAGTATAAATGCATCAGTAAATTATTCCATACAATTCTTAAATTAGACACAAATCTCTTACTCTCTCTTTTCCAGCATAGGAGCTTATAATAGTATTTTATCTTTCTTTTTTTAAGGTGTCGGGAAATCATGCCTCTTGCTACAATTCACAGACAAACGGTTTACGGCTATTCACGATTTGACAATTGGTGAGAGTCAAAGCCAGAGGGCTCTGTGAGTCTTGGTGAACCATAATTGTTGGAGATACGCTAAGCTAGATGCTCCCTCTATTTAGAGAAAAGTTACTGTTTGTTGTTATTACAGTACCAACAGTGTACATGGTGGGGTTAAAAATAATATAGACAAAAGGCAAGTTCCCATGCCCCAACATGCTTATAATAAATATAGAATATCTACAATATAGATATCCTATATACAACATAAATAATGCATACAATATAGATGGAACATGAGAAACACAGGCAGCACACCAGGACAAGAACATTTAAAAAAAATCTTTTAAAGAACATATATCTTACCTTATGTCCAAAAGGAGATTAAAGCACATAGCCAACTTAATAAATTGTGCCATTCGTATTAACACTTACTTTCCCAGAACAGGCAGGATACAATAAATAAATACCTGATGCTCCTGCATTCATAATAAGAATAATCACAACCATAACCAATCATCAACCACAGCCAAGCATATAGGAGAAATCTGATGGAGTCTCCTTTGAAACAATTTCAGTTCCTTGCCTGCTTCCTAGGGCTGAGAGAGAGTGACTGGCTGAAGGTCATGCAGTTGCCTTCATGCCTAAGGCAGGACGAGAACTTAAAGTCTTCCGGTTTTTAGACTGATGCCTTAACCACTATACCAGACTGGCTCTCATACATACATACATACGATCTCCAATATAGTCAAAAGCTCAGGGATTTTTTCATGATCTTCCATCCAAGTATTAACCAAGACCAACTCTACTTTGTTTTTTGAGAGATGAGCATTTATCATTACACAAAGATAAATATTGCTTACAGTTAATAATTTAGGACGTATGATATAAAACTGCATGGAAAAGTGGATTCTGAACCCTAGGGCTATATTATACCCCTAAGTGTAACCAATCCCATTTGATACCATGAAATCTTGAGGAAAGATAGGGAGAATGTGCTGCATGTGTATGCAGGAAAGATATCTACCCATAAAGGGTAGCAAGGGAGAACAGAAGGAATTGGTTATGGCAGGGATAGGTGGATCATTATCTCTTGGGATATCTCCCAGTGATTTACAATGGATTTGGTAAGGCTTTCTGACTCACAACTATATTAAGAGCAGTATAATTATTTCTTTCTTTCTTTTGGTAAACTACTTCGAAATGAAAATAGGATAGGATAGGCAAGAACCAGTCGTTATACGTAAGGACTATGACTTCTGATTTACCCCAGCATTCAAAATCAATTCCTAGCATCAAAATTTTGTAATTTATTCCATGCAAGGCTTGCTTATTGATTGCTGAATTCTAGTTAGTAGATTCTATAGCAGCGGTTCTTAAACTGGGGGTAATTATTCCCAAGGGGGTCATATGGGCATATCTTGGGGGTAATGGAGCAATTTGTAATTGCTTGTTTGTGAGTTGAGCATCCAGTTTGGGACTGTCACTGCTGAGCTGCATGTGTAAAACAGTGTTTTTCAAACTCGGCAATTTTAAGACATGTGGACTTCAACTCCCAGAATTCCCTTGCCAGCTGAAGTCTACACACCGTAAACAGTTTAAGAACCACTGCTCAGTAGGCTTCTCATACATGGAACAGGAGACTTTTGACTGACTCAGGGTGACAGCAAAAAAGAAGCCAAGATCACGAACACAACTGAAAGAGAAACGGGTTGAATGAGTAAGCAGTGTTAGGTTTAAGGAGGTAAGATGTGATTTTAAATCAGCTGATTCAAGATGCTAAAACACCATTTCTTTCCTGCTTCTTTTGCTCACCGTTTATCCTAGGCCTTCAGCTTGCAGGGGTAGTAGATAAAGTCATGTTGACCAGCTTTTCTCTTTGTTTCTCCACTACACATCAACCATTTCTTACCTAGATGGTTCACTGCACAAGCATGCAAAGTAATGATCCTACACCCCACTGAACTATGCTTGGCTCCTGTATACCTATTAACTGTAGTGGTCTCTGTCTTCTGCAGGAAATCAAACTAGAAAAGATATATGGAAGAATTTAGGGTGCCCTTGAAACAAAGAACACAGTTATTTAAGAATGAAGGCTAGGAGGAAGTGCGATAATTTTGGAGAAGGTGGTGATAGTAATTCCCATATCTTCCAAAGCATGATGATTTGTTAGATTTCTGTCATGCCTATCCTGGAGATTAAAGTGGCTTAATTGGGCTGAAGGCCTAGGATAAACAGTGAGCAAAAGAAGCAGGAAAGAAATGGTGTTTTAGCATCTTGAATCAGCTGATTTAAAATCACACCTTACCTCTTAAACCTTTATTTTACTTCCACAACCCCATGAGATGAATTGAGTAACTGGCCCAAAGTCCATGGTTGAGGATAGGCCTCAACCCAAGTTTCCCCAAGTTTTGGACCAGTGCCTTAACCACTTCACCACACTGATTCTAACTGGAGGTTCTGTTAATTCAGGTAGTGGGTATGTGAACCTGTGATGGGGTTATCATCCCACTGAGCCATACCAAGGTTGCTTTGGCATAGCAAGTTGTGTGAACCCAATTGTTGGTGCATATTTGACAAACTGTGGTTAAAACTGGCTTAGCTTAAGGCATGACCCCAGTCTGTTTGTGTGAGTGGGAGGGGGAGAAAGGGAAGAAAAAGGGTAGATCTTATCTTCCATTGCCCCATCCCTGCAGGTAACGTGAGTCTTGACTTCAAAAAAGTAACCGCCATATTCCCCGACTTTCACCACCAGCTCCATGGAAAAAGGTGCCGTTTCTGTGGATATCACAGGACCGGGTGTATTTAGAGCTAGATTTCCCAACACATCATGCCTATGTCTCTGTACTGCAGTTATTCCTTCTTTTGATCTTTCACCTCTGCTTTGTGGACTCTGGTTTCACCAACAGTTCCACCTGCTGTTCCTTCCTGCCTTTCTCTAGATCTTTCCCATTCCTGCCTTCCCCTTTCTCATCCTAGTCTGGGTTGATGATTGGGGATCATGCTGAGAAAGGGGTACAAGTGGAAGTCCAGCCCACCGAGCCTGGTCCCCCTCGAATCTCTTCCTCTTCCATTTCCCCACCAGGTGTGGAGTTCGGGGCACGGATGATTACCATTGAAAACAAAAAGATCAAACTGCAGATTTGGGATACGGTGAGGAACCCCAGAAGCCCTTTGTGTGGGATTGGCAGGGTGTGTAGAAGAGAGATCATTGGGACTGGATTGCCCAGAAGGAGCAAGGAGTATTTGCTCCCAGCTGCCATTCCACCTCTGGATCCTGCTGTGGTGTAGTTTGGCTTGTGCTTTAGGCCTGATGTGCTGTTTTGTGTGCTTGTTTTGTCCCAAAGGCTGGCCAGGAATCCTTCCGCTCTATTACCCGCTCCTACTACAGGGGAGCAGCTGGGGCGCTCTTGGTCTATGACATCACCAGGTGAGGCCCAACCACGGTGCACAATATGGGTGTGGGTCATTGTTTATTGTTTAGCCCAGCAGCTCCCAACCTTTGGTTTTGAAGACCACCGATGGTCTGCAAGGGTCTTGCGGGTGGTTCTCTGTTAAGTTGCCAGAATTATTCAGATAGACAGATAGATGAAATTAATATTCTGTAACTATAACTAGGCCGAAATTGGGATATGACCTCATTTCACAAGATTTGGGCTTTGTGACCTATAATTCGGTGAGATTTCATGTGGGAATACCATAATTTCCTAAGATTTGGCGGTCTCATGCAGTTTTGGATTTTTTAAAAAACGAAAATAGTTTGTATTTGGTTTGGGGGTCCTGCAAACCATCTGGAAGAGTCCCAAAACCATGGTATTTGTAGGTGCTGCATTACTGGTTTTTGGTATATGCTGTATCCTCATAAGTTTTTGACAATGTAGTGATCTGCATAAGAGAAAAGGTTGGGTATTACTGGTTTATTGTGTTGGTGAGAGAGGAGGAGGATGAGAATACACATTTGAGTATCTTTTCAGACTCCTGAGAACTTCAGCTTTCACATAGCTGATATTCATATACAATAGTCTTCATGCTGTGCGAAAGACAGCCAGAACCACACTTTTCCCCCACTCTGAGATCGTCCAGACATGCTCAGTTATGACATAGTAATCATAAGCTAGCACATATGGCTGACAGGAATTGTAGTCTACCCCTTGGAAGACTGAACTAAAGGCTCAATTTGTTTGCAAGGAGCACTGAGTTTTCTTCCAGAGGAGAGTTCTTGAAACATATGGTTATTTTCATGTGCTGACATAGAAAACAGATTTTTTCTCCCACAAGGAAGTTCTTGTTCAGCAAGGTTAAAGGCATCTCTCCCAGAATTCTCCACTGTTTCCTGAAACCCAGGAATCCATCTTCCTCTTAATGCTAGATGGAGGAATCTGGGACAGTATGGAACACAGAGTTGTTTGCTTCTCTTATGAACTACAGCAGCCTTGTTAATACCCCTTTGGAAATTGGAACGCGTGCCCTACATCTTTCTCACGCTCCCTCCTGTTAGAGCAGTGAACTAGTTCTTACGCTGGATGTTGCTCTCTGCCATGACCCTTTGGAACTGTGGAAATAGATATGGAGCAGTGGCAAAGGTTTCTCTTTCCTCTGAGTTTTCTACCCCCAGTCAGGTGCCCTCCAAATGGGTTGAGATACAGTTCCCAGAACAATGGCTGGGAATCTTGGGAGATGGACCCAACACATCTGGAGGGCAGTCCAGGTAGGGAAAACTGATACATAGAAAGCTGTCTCATTCACACTGCTTGCATTGTCAAGATGACAACAGCCAGAAGTAGGTCCTGTGTGGCAATGGCATCCAAGCTTTAAAATATTCTACCCAAGCTCTACAAATTTACACAGGGGCAGCATAGTTTTCTGCTAGGTCTCTTTAGTGTATTTGGTTTCACTCCAGTCTCCATGACCAATGCTTATTACACCATTTAATTGTTTCAATATTGCTTTGGAACTTATGAAGTAGGGGAGAAGGAAGGGTTTGAGCTGACCTGGAAGTCTCATATCCCACATCTGCAAGGCCTTTTCCTCAGGGACCCTGGAGGTCAAGTGACAATGGAAGGACATTCATCTCTAGTCCCTTGTGTTTTTCCAGTGCAGATTCTGGGGATTATCTGCAAAGATGGTTGGGGTAGATGTTTCTCCATTAAGCTAACCCTCTTAGCTTTGATCTTTCTCATCTTCAACTTGACCTTTTGTTTTTCTGTCTCTGCGCAGGCGGGAAACGTTTAACCATTTGTATTCCTGGCTAGAGGATGCTCAGCAGCATTCCAGTGCCCACATGGTGATCATGCTGATTGGCAATAAAAGGTAAGTGTGGTTTCCCTCCTGGCTTTCCCTTCCTGCACCCAAGGCCTAAGAATTAGCGCGTGTCTCACTGTCTGCAGTTCTTTCAACCAAATGTGTTTTTTTCTTGGCTGCAACTGCAAAAGGGAACAGATGCAGCTGCTTTTGGGAGTCGCAGACAGGTGTCCGGGAGCACCCTCCTTCTGGCCTTCCCATTCAAAGAGCTGCACAGCTCTATGATATACACCAGTATCTGCCATTTCCCTTAGGGATTTGTAGCAGGAAGGACACCACCTTCCTATAAACATCTGATTGTCCACTTTGGGGATTGTGTGGTTTTTCTCAAGCTGCTGTTTAATCCCTACATCCCAATTTTCTGCCTAGAAGTGCTTCCAGGCTGGAAGGCCTGTGGCAATGAAAAGAAAGTCTTAGTTTTTCCTTTATTTCCATCCGCAAATGATGTCCGGTGCTTGGGAAAAAAGATAGAAAAAGTAATGAGAAAGCATGGGAGGTTTAGACATAGAAGAAGATTGTGACAGGGCTCATACATCACTCTAAGCCCCAAAGTGATTTTTCTGGTTTAGACTTAGCTTTGTATGAACCCAGACTTTTTGATAGTAAAACCATGTTTCTAGCTTAGTATGATGAGTGAAAACGCAGCCAATTCAATCAATCAGGTCTAAGAGAACTTCAGCATAGGACAGGCAAACCAGGTTCACATCCCTGTCCTGCAAGGAAATACTTTTCTGCAAAAACCTGTTGTCTTTCTCCACTTTAAAAGTCTGTGTAGTTTATACACTATTTGCTGTATTTAAAAAAAAAAAATCTCCAGACAGCTAAATCTCACTGCATAAAATGTGTGTGTCTGATTGCTTCAGTGGAACATGCAGAAGTAGCCAGGGAAGTTATTGTGGTTGTCATGGGATGAGGGTGAGGCTGACTGTATGTGCTCAATGACCTGGGAGCGGGGAGGAGAGGGCAGGCAGTTCCATCAAGGTTGTGACGGACAGAGGAGATATGGCAGGAAGCTGAGGGTGGGCTGCTCACAGGGATGGTGGGGCCTGTGGCTGAGACTTATCCTGCTCTCCAGCCCTTGGTATTCATCCCTGAGGACAGCTGCTGCTGCCAGAGCAGTATGGCTATAAGACTGCCCTCATCATGATCTGATTGTGGATGAGGCGGCCAGCCTGGCACGTATAACCAAGACCATGGAGGAGGGAATCCCCCATCCCCCTCTCGGAAATATGCCCACCTGGGTTTCAAGTTTGGCACCAGCTGTGAGCCCAGGGCAGGGGGTAAGATGGCAGTTGTTATCTGTGAGAATGTAATGGCTTTCAAGGCTTTGGCCCACAGATAACCAGATGCAGGACTCTCTTGTGGAAGTTGGGTTCTGGGGTCCAATAGGGACTGCTGCTTCTGTATCATCCCCCCTGCTGTGCAATGACATCCCTGTCTGAACTGTTAGATTCCATTGCTGGGTTGGAATCAACTTGCCCTCAGGTGGTGGTGAGTCTGGGACAGCCCGGGAGTTCACAGCCATCATGGCAACCATGGACCTGACACGTGTCATCAAGAGCCCAGCGGATATCAGGAGTTGCATGTTATATCTGGGTTTTGCAGTTGTGATTAATCTGGGAGTAGAAGTTAACATCAGTCCTTTACCATGGTCAGATCATTCCCTGATTGCCCTTTGGGTCATTGGTGTTGCAGGGAGATAGGACCTATTAGATTGGTCTGCCCCAGGTAACTAATGGACCCTGTGGGTCTCAGAGGGAGCTTGGAGTTTTTCCAAGGATCTGATGGCCCAGTTGAACAACCCATTAGATCCTTGGAAAACTGGGCAGGTCCTGTTGAGGTGATGGAAGCAAGGTTTTCTGTGGTTAACTGGGGTGAATTTGAGTCAGTAACTTCTGAGGAAGTGGTTCTTGGGTCTGTTAATCCAGCCACCTACTTATTAGATTCATGCCCTTCCAGGCTGGAGTAGGCTGCCTAGGGTATGATCTGTGGTTGGGTCCATATGGTAGTATCTGCTTCATTGAGGCAGAGGATGGTCCCCCTCCCTCAAGAAACCTTCTCTGGACCTGACAGTCCTGGACCAATTTTGTCCAATGTCCAACCTAGGAATGCTTGTTGAGGTGGTGGTGGTTGGGCTACAACTCCAGAGAGCCCTGATAGAGATGGTGTGTATGTTCCTACCTGCAGGATATGTCCTCCATCGTTGAGCTATGTGTTGCACTGAGGTAATACCGGAGAAATGGCCATAGATCTGGTGGTGGTTAAAGATGTACAGTACTCTGAGAGGCATGTTCTTGGTGGGGTACGTGTGGGTTTTGTCCATCGTTAGTTAGGTTTCCTCTTGGATAGAAGTGGCCTCCCACCAGAACTCAGGTGACAGAAAAGGAAGTTATTTGAACATTCAAGAAACAATGATGGTTGGGTTTGCTTGTGATCCCCTAGCGATATTCATGCCTGGTAGAAGATTTGGGTTTCTCTCTCCATTCTCATAACCAACATCTTGTTTCACTGCAGGACATCAGCCTTGTCTTCTCTAAATGCACAGATGCTGCTCATTTGATTCATTCAAAAAGTAACCATTTTTGTACATGGGTGTGTTTGTTTCAGAGGTCCATCAAAGAGGGTTCAGTACAGGCGGCTGAATAAATTGACTTCCAGATTGGGTTTATCTGGATAATTGTTCCTCCTTTGAGGCTGTTACACTTTTGCCCTTTCCTGACAGCTGTGTCTGCCTCTTTTCCTATAGCGACCTGGAGAACCGGCGGGCTGTACAGAAGGAAGAAGGGGAGGCTTTTGCCCGGGAACATGGCATGGTTTTCATGGAGACATCAGCAAAGACAGCAGCTAACGTGGAAGAGGTGAAGAAAGAAATGCTGGAAACTCTACAGTCTTATTTTGGTTAGGGAAAGCATTTGGAAATCTTGGCATAACTTATTCAGAACCTGTCAGCCAGGTGGTGGAAGACGGGGAAGGGCGACAGAGCAAGAGAAAGAAAGAAAAAACATGGAGAAATTAGGATGTTGGTTTGTAAGACTTCTGCCAAGTATTTGGCCTGCAATTGTGAACCTATCATACCATCCAGAAGAGCGCAACGCTTCAAAATAAGCTGAGAATTCAGAATGGTGTCCCTGTATCAAGGCCACCTTTCTCCTTTTATGACTGTAGTGCTGATACAACACAGAGCTCTGTTTCAGCTCCCCCACCTCCCTTTTGTGTACAGCTTTTCAAGCAGTTTGCAAAGAAACCCAGTGGCGTTACTTGTTTATTTGACTTTTAAAGCTGCCAGTTCACCAAACCATTCTGAGCAGCTTATGTAGCATTAAAAACATCAGCGGGCAAATCACAAATCCATTTAAAAAAAAATCTGACGTTGAGGACATTTAACTCCAGGCACACATTTAAGCAGGCCCAGAGCCTGGGGAAGAAAGCGGGTCCCGTGGAGGGCTGGCATGGTCGGGGCTGTCCAGCTCTCAGGGGGAAGCTGTCCCACAGGGCAGGCCCCATGACCAAGAAGCGTATTTAGTAGCTTGCCTCACTGGCCATTGGAAAACATTGTCAGGATCCTGGGAGGACAGGAAGGGGGAAAAAAAGAGACTTTATTTCAATAAAATGCATTCAAAAATTTTTGAACTGGTGTCTCGATGGCTTTCTTGCCACATGCCACCAACCAGCTATTTACAAACATAGAGGTTGCCGAACAGGAGCATTCAGAAAAGGGTGGATTTGGTGAGGCATAGCCCAGTCTTCCTTGAACTGGCCGTTAGCCTTACACAGTCCTAGGGGTTTGTATTGGCTACATCGTTCTCTTGGTTCAAAATGCTGAGAAGTAAGTGCTGATTATTGTGTAGTCACCACAGCATCTCTTGTGCAGCAGGAAAGAGGGAATGGACTGGTTCATAGTTTGCCTAAGGGGTTTATAAACTCTAGTGGGGACACCGCTGGCAGAAAAACACCCCATCTGCCTCAAGCCCAAGAGAACAGAGTGCGAACACAACAGTAGAAGGCTGGCTGTTGACAGGACAATGCCACAAATGTAGAATAAGGCCTGTACTCAAGTTGCTGCTCATGGAGAAGATCTATCTATGTGGTTGCTAGGGGTCGAAAATGACTTGATGGCACATAATGGATCAATCAATCAAGTTGTTGCATTGTTTGCAAGTAGGCTTCCAGGCCCAATTTAAAGCTTTGGGCATTACCTTTAAAGCATCATAGGATGCGGTACTGGGGTATGTCAGGCAAGGTCTTGCAAGGACTGAATTTGTCTGTTCAGCTAAACAAGGCCTGTTGAGTGTCCTCCCCTCATCCATGAGATATGTGGGATATGGGCTAGACGATAGGCCTTCTCTGTGGGAGCCCCATTTTATGGAACTTACTCTCCCCAGAGGTATGTGCAGACCTGTCTTGTTAATATTATGCAAGCCACAGTCGTATTGTTTCAGTGAGCCTTTGGTCCTAGTGGACTTGAGTAGAGGCATTCATCTTTTGTATTTAATTCAGGAGTTTTATGATTATGTATTTTTATTTTGTATATTGCTGTACACTGCCTAAAATCTTCAGGGATTAGGGCAGAGCATAAACATTATGAATAAATAAGAGCAATTTGGACTGCCATACCTTGTTTGAGGTCACTTTTATAATTTCAAGTATCTCTTCTGATGCTACGTGGATGCTAGATGGTTAGGAGTCTATTCTACCAGATGTCTTTTATGCTGATCTTGAAATTCTATTCTTCTTGTCTGCCATTCCCAGGCCTTTCTCAACACAGCTAAAGCCATCTACAGAAAGATCCAGCAGGGTGAATTTGACATTTCCAATGAGGTGAGTTGGGACAGAAGCCTCTCTTGGTCTCAGTCAAACCCACAGCCAGAAATTCTCCAATAGAACGGAGGAGCCATTGTGTAACAGCTGCAATCTCAACAGAAGTAGCTGGGAGTTTGAAAAATGTCATGCAATGTTAATACAATCTTAATTTCTTTAAAAAAAAAAGTGGTTCAAGTAATAGGAAGCTGCCTTTACTCACCAGAATCAAGTTATTTATTACCCTATACTTAATCTTTTAACAGGCGCTTCTGCAGATTGACTGTTGTAATACATTCGTTTATGAGCCTTTCCCAGGTTCAGTTATGTTGGACTTCAAACCACAGACAGACAGACAGTCAGTCAGTCAGTCAGTCAGTCACGCCCCAGATAGGCATCCTTGCCTTAGCCAGTCGGGGGTTCCCATGCGAATTGACACGGCCCAGCCGAAGAGCCTCTTTACAGTCCACAAATGCAAATTGCGGCTTTTAAACTTAAAACTGGTTCAACGAACAAGAATTTTACCAAGTTAAAAGCAGCACCTCTGTTTGTGTATTGGACTTGGAATGTTTTGAGGTCAAGATAGAGGTACATTCATGTGCATTGCTTGTAGTTTATAAAAAATTGTTAACTTGCTTTTCCAAGTCTTGAACCACAGAAAGGGCATAAATCAAAAACATGTGCCTTTTTAGGTTGTGTGGATTATATGCTTAAGGTGGTCAGGGAAACTTCGTTTTAGATGTTTACATGCATAAACCCCTTTTCTTCTCCCCTTTCAGGGAAATGGGATCAGGATTGGCCCTCAACAACCATCAGTTATTCAGGGTGGATCATCCCTCCGCCAGGGTCCACAAGGCTCTGGGGACCGATCAGGCTGTTGCTGAATTTCCTTGAAATCCAGTCTGGCCCATTGAGGCTGGGAACAAACAGAGGATGCTTTTTTTTTTCTTACTCATTTCAGGCATTGTTGGGACGGGGGGCAGGGGATAGGGCAGAGGCAGGGATTTTTCAGCTGTTTTCCTTTTCCCTTTTTATATGGAGAATTTGGGGCCAACCTGGATCTAATCTTTGGCTGGGAGCTGTAGCATCCCTTTCCAAAGCCTCCCCATCATGGCTGTCTGGCATTCCTTATAGAGGAAAGGGTATTTCCCTCCTCCAGTCTGACTTTAGATCAGCAGTGATTTTCTCCCCCCTGTTGAAGATTTCCATTCCCTACTATGAGCTCGTTGAGTTCTGGGGATCAGCCAGGCCCCTGTACCTGATTTTAATTTTAAGCTGTGATGTACGGTTTCTCCTCTTCCTATTAAAAGTTTCCATGTTTGCTTTTATCTGGCCTTCCTTTCTAGTGGGAGCGGGAAGCAAAAGCAAAATCCTTGTAAAAGGACTTTTTGGTTTCATATTCTGCCACGGCAGAGTTTTAACACAAGCTCCCAATAATGGAGGAAAGAGCATACCTGGCTTAAATCATGTTTTTAAAGGCAAGGTTGGTATTTGTGACAATTGTAACCAACATTTAAGGTTGCCTTCAATCAATCCATACAGTTAACCGTTCTTCAAGGTCTTCAGCATGGCTTTTTGAAGTATCAGCTATCTGACTTGTTTTTCACTGGAGATGCCAAAGGAACAGAACCAGATATAGATGCATTGATACTGAGCTATGATGGAACAGATCTGGGGTTTGGTTTTTGTTGTTTTGGTTATTTCAAAAGTAAAATGTGCTTGAACTGTTTGTTTAGTTACAACAAAGATTCAGGAACGCAGATTGCAAGCTTATGCATTTACCTGGGAATAATCACTGCTGAGCACTGTGGATCACTTCTGAGCACATGCCTGTAAGACTAGATGATGGCATCATTTTAAAAAGTACATTTTCAAACAGCAACTTTAGTTCTGCAAGTGGGGGAGCTTTTTTCCCCCCTCCACTGATGGTCAGAGCTGCATTTTGGAAGTTGTGTTTTATGCAACCTTGCAGAAGAAAGACTTCTTGGTTAAGAGACATTCCAGGTATCACCACAGAGACTGGCTTCTAAAAAATTGTAGCTACTTTTTTGTATTTATTTGTTACAGATTATGGGCTGTCTTTTTAAAACAATCTTGCACTACATCTTGTAGTCAGAGGTAGTGCAGAGAAAGCACTAACAATTTTAAAAGTTTTTAAAATATATACTTACGATTATGTGCCATCAAGTCATTTTCAACTCCTAGCAACCACAGAGATATCATGGGTATAAAATATAATATAGGCAGTCCTCACATAACGACCACAATTGGGACCGGAGTTTTGGTTGCTAAGTGAAGTAGTCATTAAGCAGATCCAACCCAATTTTACCTTTTTTGCAGTGGTCATTAAGCAAACCACATGGTCATCAAGTGAATCATGTGATTCCCCATTGATGCTGCTTGCCAGAAGCCAGCTGGGATGGTCAAAAATGGTGATCACATGACCATGGAACACCACGTTGGTCATAATGTGAACTGGTTGCCAAGCACCCAAATTGTGATCACATGACCGCTGGGATGATGCAACGGTATGAGGACCGGTCATAAGCCAGTTTTCCCAGCACCATCGTAAGGCTGAACCATCAAACAAATGGTTGTTAAGCAAGGACTACCTGTATTGCAAATAAGGGGTTTTGGTGTGTGATATGCCATGAATCCTATTATTTTCATTCCTTATTGAATTTTGAGTCCACGAGAGCAAATGTATCTCAATAATAATACTTGGTATTATGCCAGTCAAATATTGTGAATGTCTTCCAGATGCAGTCTTGATTTTTACCATCTCTGCTCAGAAGTAAGTTCCATTAATTTCAGACGAAGTATATTTTACACTATACTTTTACAAGATAAGGATTTTAAGCACTCTCTCTTAGCCACTAACCTGCTGGAAAAGAGGATTGTGAGAAATGAGTTAATAAAAGGACAATTTCTGTATACAGCAAAGATGATGGGTTGGCTGTCTTTTGCATGAGCCATACTTTTCCCTCTCAAACCCCGTGATACAATATAACCTATAAAAGCTATTTTCTGTACGCAGTACAACAATGGAGCTAGGGCATTGGTCAAAGGCGTGGACGGGATTTCCACCTGGAAGTCTGTAAGCCGAATGAATCCCTTCTCCGTCTGGCAACGCGAACAGGTCGCCCCAACTCTCGTGCCCAACTCATTCATCAGGTTCTGGCGCTGAGAATGGCTGCAGTTCCACCTCGCCTATCACTCCAAGCATCAGTAGCGGCTTTCCCGGCCTGCGCAGTGGGAAGACAGGCTCACCTCGCCTCCTCGGCAAGGCTTTTAAAAGCGCCTTTTAATCAAAGCGCCGGAGTCCCCCAGCTCCGCTCCGGAGCGCGGCTTCCCTCCAGCCCGGCCTTGACCTCATTCATTCCCGGTCCTGTAATAAAAGCAGGCAATCCAAGATGGCTTCCCCGCTTAGGTAACTAACCTAGTGCCTGACTGCGCGGACCTGAGATCCAGGGAAACGCAACTCTCCGCCGGCCAACCGCGTCCTCTCCTAATGACAGTTCATTTTATATCGTATTTAACCATTGCTCTGGATGAAAAGCAAATCAGGCGCCTATTTAGACAGCTTCCTCTAGGGGAGGCCCCTTCTCGCTTCCCCCCTCCTTCCTCCGCAGCGAGCGAGCGAGAGAGACTTCCTGGAAGGTCTCTCATCCTAACTTGCTGCTTGCTTCCCCCCCCCCCGCGCCCGCTGCCTCCGAACCTCATGGGCCTCTTCGGCGGCGAGCCATAGCCTAGCAGGCGTGGTGGGAGTGGCTTGGAGGCGTCCGAGCGGGGTTAGGTTGCACCGTCCATGCTCGGCTGCCTTGTTCTCTCTTCTCTCTCCCTCCGAGAGGGGAGGGGGCGGGAGGAGTGAGCGGCTCCTCAAAGGGCGAGGCGGAGGTGGGGAGACCCCCCCCTCAGGTAAGACCCCGCGTTTTTAACTCTCCCCCACCTACTCACACGAGGGCTCGGGCGAGGAGGAGAGGGGGGTATTATGGGATGGCCCTTCCTCTTTGCAGGATGCAGGCCCAATGCGGGGGCATTCCCCTCCCCCCCGCCGCCTCCTACAGGGAGAGAGATGGACCAATTTTAGACGGAATAAAAGGAGAAATTAAATCTTGGCCGCGATCCACCCTTCCCCCTCCCCCCCTTTTTTTAATTATTGAAAGGAGGGAGAGAAGAGGAGGGAGCCATTGAGGGTCGGCTCAGCAAGAGGAGAGTCGGGTCCGGGGCGCCCCCCTCCCCAATCCGCCTGCTCCAGCCCTGCAATCTCAGGCCGGCCCTGGAGCAAGGATGCCCCGCGAGGGAGCCTGAAAGCCGGGATGCGTGGCTCCCTCGGCCCGCGCTCTCCCTCTCGCAGGGCCGCGGAAGGTGGGTTCGCCCACGTTGTCGGGATGGAGCGGGGAGGAAACAGACCTCTGGAGGGGCCGCGAGGCGGAGGGGACGAGGCTCCCGGGAGGGGGCTGGTGCAGAAGCCGCGGGGCGAGCAGAGGGCACGGGCGCAGTGGGCCTCCCCTCTGGCCCCGTGTGGCTTTGGGCAGAAGGGAGCCGCAGGGCTGTGTGGCCGCGGAGGGCAGCGTTACCCTTGTTGGTGGGCATCCGCCAGGGCAGCCCGAGCCCCGCTTGGGTGGTGGGTTTTGAAAGTGGCGGAGGACCGGGCAGGACGGGGGTCTGCAGCTGCTTCCAAGCAGCTGCTGCTGTTGCTGTGGTTGCTGTTGTCACCAGGTGCTTCACCTGGGAGAAATACGTAACTGCCTTCCATCAGAAATTTCTGGCTGTGTCATGGTTTCAATGTTTTTCTTGCTGTGGACAAAAGTACAGGATGTATTTTTATATTAGTATTATTATTATTAACCATTGCATTCATTGAGTTTCTACACTTCCAGAGTGCACATCGCTATCTTCTCTCTCGATTTGCTAGTCATACTGACAAGGTCACAGCAGAGTCTTTTCTGTTTCACCTAGGCTGGGTGGGAAAAAATTCATCATTCAATCCAATTTGGCTGAAAACCGGAGCTGCTGACAAGGAAATCATGGCTGGAATGCTACCTATGGATTTGCATCCATGTTTTCTCAGACCAGATGACCTTAAGCTGCTCTGTTTTGAGACAGGAGGAAGTGGGATAATGAACATGTGTGATTTCTCTGTAACTGTGCTTGGATTAGTGATACTGATTGAGAAAAAGGTGTGACTTGTGGTTTCGCAGAAGCTGTCATCAAAATGTTCAAACTCTCTTTTCCAGTGTGGCGTTCTTGTTAACATGTTAGATTGCAATTCCCATGCCACCTCAACAAGCATGCAGTGCAGGTTGTGAAAGGCTAGCTTTGGCCCTAGTGCAGAATTTCAAAAAGTATTCTCAAAAATTAAAGTTTTATAGATACAGTGATCTACTCCCAGCCCTGATTATCCATGTCTCTTTTTCTTCTTCTGCAGAAAGCAGCTGCAAATCCGTGCTTTTTACATGGGAGTAAATTCTGTTAGACTCAATGGGATATACTGTTGGGTAAGTGCAGTTGACTGTTGAATGGCAGAACAGTTGTTTTATTGTGGAAGAGTCAAATATGTGGCTTTTAAGATCTCCGCGTTTATATGTGTTTTGCTGAAATGGAAAGCCATCTTACTGGAGAAGATAAAAATAATAAAAATGTAATCCAGTACAAGCCCACTCAGCAGAAAAGCTCTGTGAGTGAGTGTAAGTTGGCAGCTTTAGTAGAACTTCTGCAGTTAATGTATCTTTGCATTTTCTTTTTCAATAATTCTGATAATACAGTGTCACAGAAGTCCTAGGTACTGAAACCAAAGGGGCTTATCCACCCGTAAGTGGGTTATAGGACTGCAGTGTTCCTGACCTGCTTTTTGGTGTGCCTGTGGGTACAGATGTGTCTGTTGCTTCTTGACAGCAAGCCTATCATGCTGAGAGGTAAAAAGGGGTATTAAAAGGATAGATTTTCCACTATCACCGCCTTAATCCTTACTTTGCCATAATCATTATACTCTGCTTTTTCATTATAGAGGAGTGGTAGTAACAGTGAAATAATTAATATGAGAAGTGTGCATTTGTACATGAGTAGACTATAGCATTATATCTGACGATATATATTTGCTGAAATGGGGAAGGGGTGTGTTTGTATTCTGTCTCTGTAATTTCAAGAAGGGGAAACACAATGGTTTGGGTCATGAATAGACTTGGAGATGACCTTGATTATCTTGGTGAACCGTAATGACACTCCTCCCCCTACCAGAAGGGAAGGTCCTTATATTTAATGTTTGACTGATCCATTTTATGGGGGTATGAAATAACTAGTACCAATGCAGTTGTCTTGCAGGCCATATTGCTCTGTGAATGGGAGAGCTGATGGCATTGCCTTCTGCCTTGCAAAGAAAAAAATGGAGAACCTGTGTAAAAATGGAATCGCTGCTGGTTGGGTTTCAGATAGACTTCCCTGTACAGTTGGCTTCCAGATGTCCTGCACTACAGCTCCCATAATACCATAGCCATGGTAGTGGGGATGGACATCTGGGGTATCGTATCTGGAGAACATCAGTTTGAGGAAGACAACATTGTCCACTTGCTTGGCCATTTCCTCAACACCCAATCCAAGTAACTGTGCAGAAGAATAGATTAATATACCAATGGAGACTGGGGGTTCTGCTGTTTATCTCCCAATTCTGGTCATAGCCTGCATATTTAGAAAGGTTAAGAGTGAACAGCAGTGGCAAAGAGGAGGAGGGTTAGGATCAGATGACCAGTCATTCCATCTACTAAGTTGTTCAAGTAGGTGGGCATATCAATAATTGAAATAAATAAATAAAATCTGCAGTAGATTGCCAGGACATTTTTGTTTGGTCCTTCCTGGAGGAATTGCCAAGTATGGAAGTCTGTCCCTTCCTATCTTCCACTTGGGAACTCAAAACCTGTAGCAAGACAGAATTGCTCCATGTAGTTCCATGCAGGCAGTGCAGACAAATCTGGGAATGCAGTTGGTTACAGAGGGCTGAAGTACCCAGGCTCAGGGTCTAGTATTTGGAGGATCTTTGAGAGATCTGTAGGTCTTGTGATCTGAAAAGAGCTGGATTGTGGAGATTTACCACACACTCATTGTGGTGTCCTGGCACTGAATTTCTGCATCTGTCCATCTGATCTCCAAGGGTCCAGTTCTTCCTGCCAAAGAGGTGGTTGGCAAATCATAACGAGTTTCTCCTGTCTTGGAGCAATTTTATACCTCCTTAACATATACGAAGGGAAAAGGTTGTTGTCTTGGTTTGCTGACAGGGAACTGGTTATTAAATACAGCTTTTGTCAATAAACTGCTTACTTGGCCTATTCAGTATTAATTTCTGGCCATGTGAATGCCCTCATAGGCTTTAGGCAGTTGTGACTCTTTAGGCCTTCTGGTAATTAATCCTCTTGCATTACTTTTCAACAGGATAATAGGCAAGTGCTTTTGGCATATCATTGTTGGTAGCGTATAGTTTTACAAGATGTCTGCAGAAAGAGCTCTCTTCCTCTTTTCTTTGCCACTTCTAGCAAAGTGGCTCTGACAATAGTGCAGGAAAAACCATTACACCCATTGGGTTGTATATGTCAACTGAAATGGTATCAGGTGAAGTGTTCCCACTGTTTGTGGGATGGTAGGTTTTCCAGATTGGCAGCCTTTGGCTTGATAAAAGTTAGGTGCGTGATTTTATAGGAAAATCTACAGTTGGTTTTCAAGAGTCCATAATGTTGTGTTTCGGCAAAACCTTCCACCAGTAAGAAGAAAAGGTGGTTGAAGAACCAAAGCTGAATACAAAGTATAGCAAGAATGTGTTAACCTAAGTTGTGCATATGTTGAGATGTGCTGAGACTACAGTTCCCAGAGTTCCCTAGCCAGCATGGTCATTGCTAAGAATTCTGGGTGTTACAGCCCCAGTATAACTGGAGAGGTGCCAGGTTAGAGAAAGCGGACATAGATGTACACTTTCCAGATTCTGGAACTTTGAAAGGTGAGCTGTTCAGGTTTACAAACTAGGACGTTTTAACCTGCCATGGTTACAGGGGTAGGTTTCTGATCTGTTTATAACACTTGGATTTTATTTACATGTTTTTGATTTTGGGCAAACATTTGTTCTTTGAAATGACTGAGATACATGGCTTTAGACCCCCCCTCCCAAATAGACTAGTGGCTAAAGATAAGTATATTATACATTACTATTCTACTTGCACGTTTCCCAAACACCTCTGTAGCCATGAGAATCTCACAGCTTGTATGTATATTCAGTGGAGGAGAAAGGTGGAGTTGTCATGACTTTTGGAAAACTGTGCCATGAAACAGTTGCCCGGCTCTTACTAAAGGCCAATTCCTTAGTCAGTGTGCTACATCTACGCTTCCATTGACAATCCACAACCTATTTTCTCCCTTTCCTCCTTGGCTGCATAGTGGCTGAAGAGAAGAAAAGTATGGTTTCTCACACAATCTCCCTTCTCTGTCAGAACATTTGGGAGAAGAATTTAAGAACAGTAACACCAACTCAGCTCTGTGTTCTTTGCGTGTGTCCCACGGCCAGGCTTGAAATGCGTTTCTCAACAGGCTCATAAACGGGGGGCTAATAACTTTCACAGGATGATTTGCAGGGTGCGTACTAGTATTGACAGTACTGTACTTCATCACAACAAAATAACCATTGAATTGCATCCCTAAGTTGCAGAGCAGTGATGGTACAGCAAACATTGAATATGAGGAGTCAGAGTGACTTGGTTGCCTTCATATAGTGGGTTAATCTTGAACTTAGGTTTGTGTTCATGAAGGCATATGGCTAGAGATGCTGATCCATTTTTTGTTAGGGTGTATATGTATGTGTAATACCTTTCCATCTGTACTTCCTGCAGAGTGGATGTGATTTTGAAAAGAAGTGACCTCTTCACGTGTACCACTGCAGCTTGGCACAACAACCATGCCCAGTTCTGCAGAATTTTAAGCAGGGATGAGAAATCTCGTTGCATACACTCAACAGTTCTTCTTTGTAGCCCAAGGATTGTTTTTCAAGGTCACCCCTTTTTTTTTTCATCCTTCTAAGATTAAGGTGGAATGAAACACGCCCACACCTTTCTTTGATTCATTTTTTTTTAATTGACCTGCATCCTGAAAGTTGATTAAAGCAGACCAGGGGACTGTGGATGCTTTACATTATGTTATGAGCAGGTGTTTGCATAGGTGTGCATATAAATTCTTGCCCACCCAGAATTCCTCTTTCTGTCTTTCTTCATCCTATTGAACCCTGTTATAGGAATATTTACAGAATCTAGAACTGATCTGCCTTTCCCTACATCACTTAAATTGCAATCCCTTTAGCCATTGGTAGCAGAGTACACAGTTATAGCCATGTGTTAAAACTGGGTTCCAAGCTGGATTTGGCCAAGACCATGAAAATGCACACCTGGTTTGAAACCATTGACGCAGCCAGTTCGACATCTGGCAGAGGGGCCAGCAGATGGCATGGGAAAATCATGATCAGGGAATAATTATCAGGAAAATTCATGATGGGAAGGAATATCCATCCTTGTTAATGCTGACAGACCAATGGTGGGAATTCAAACAAACATGGTGATGGTTGTCCTAGATAGGATTTAAGAAGACCAGTTGCATGTTGGCATATTGCAAAGCAAAGCTGGGTAGCTCTTTCAGGGCAACAAATTCCATCCAACCATGTAATAAATTGGGTCCCTGTCTTTAAAAATCACCCCACAGGGATACTTAGGTTACAGTCACAGGTACATTTCAAAGTGCATTATTTCTCAGGACGCCTATCTGGTTTCAGTTTAGCATACATTCCATGTTAATGTGAAAGAAAAGTCTGCTTTTTTCTCTACAAAAATTAAATAAACCATGTTGAGGAGGGAGGAAGGGTAGAGGTTCTAGTAAAATTAACAAGATTCTCAGTGGTTTCTTTGTAGAAGGCAGAAGAGGGAGAAAGGTCCAAAAATGCATGCAGGCTGTAGGAAAAAACAATGATGGTGGCAGGGAAGAAACCTATGTACATCAGATAAGAGCATTTATTCACAGGTGACATGCCCTCCCCCACCCCCCACCCC
This sequence comes from Candoia aspera, assembly GCF_035149785.1. Classification (NCBI taxonomy): domain Eukaryota; kingdom Metazoa; phylum Chordata; class Lepidosauria; order Squamata; family Candoiidae; genus Candoia; species Candoia aspera. The sequence continues at coordinate 110,607,416 of NC_086156.1, read as the reverse complement.
CATGCAGGAAAGTTGAAAAGCAGGGCCATCAGTTGTTTTAAAAATGCAGTATGGGGCAGTTAATGCTGTCCCCTTCCATCTTTCACATAACCAGTGGCAGAATACAAGTGCCACATATTGTTAAGGGACTTGCAGGAAATTTATTTAGGCTTCCTGAATTGTACACTGGGGAGGAGGCTTCAGAAGGGAGAAATTTTTCTGGTAGACTTCGAACACTTTAAAGAATAGCAAAGACATCGACAAGGATGGACTCCCCTACACACAAGTGAGCGAGATTATTTATTTAGATAAGAAATGTATATGGCTATCCAACTTGAGCAATGGCAACTCTAGGTGGCATACAATCTATCAACCAAGGGGGAAGAAAAAACCAGTACAGTTAAAAACAACAAAAATTAATAGGTGATCAGAACCCACATTTCTGTGACAGCCCTCCAGATGGGAATTAATCAACTTGGCCCTGATGCCCAGGGAAAGAACCAGGCTTTTAGAGCCTTTCTAAAGGCCAGCAGGGTCAGTGATGAGTTTTGACTTTTTAAAAAGGGTCTTTTGAAGATGTTCTCTCCCTTTAGTCTTTTCCTTTGAATTTATTGCCCTCTTTTTTCATTCTGCTTAGTCCTGGGATGCGCAGAGATTCCCTGGCTTTTGATTGTAATGCACTTAGGCAAAGCTGTCAACCAAACCTATGAAAGTGGGGATCTGTCCTCATTTTACAGTTGTAATCGAAATTATTCAACCCCCATTGCAAATCAGGTTGATTGTCAAAATGTACAGACTTTCAGCTGTTTGCAATGAACAAATCAAACAAAAGCAATTGAAATAGCTCAATATAATGAATGCTTCAAGTGGTGTCCCCAAATTCAACTGAAAATGCAACTTATCGTGACTTCTCCAGTCTCAGAATTATTCAACCCCTTCATGGCAAGCATCTTCAGTACTTAGAGCACCCTTTTGCTGTTATGACCTGCTACAAACGAGATGCATAGCCGGACACCAGCTTCTGGCAGCGTTCCTGAGGAATCTTAGCCTATTCCTCATGAGCAAGGGCCTCCAGTTCAGTAATATTCTTGGGTTTGCGTGCTGCAACCGCCTCCTTCAGATCCCACCAGAGATTTTCTATAGGGTTCAAGTCAGGTGACTGTGATGGCCCCTTCTAGGACTTCTTCTGCATTCAAGCCTTAGAGGAATTTGAGGTATGCTTGGGATCATTGTCCTGTTGGAAGGTCCAGTGACGCCCAAGCTTCAGCTTCCTTACCGACGGCATGACGTTTTCTCCTAGGATTTCCTGATACTTCACTGAATCCATCTTGCCGTCCGCACGCTGCAGGTTTCCAGTGCCAGAGGATGCAGAGCAGCCCCAGCGCATCACCGAGCCACCACCATGCTTAAGTGTAGGCAGAGTGTTCTTTTCAGCGTATGCTTCATTCTTCTTCCTCCAGACATACACCGGGCCCAAAAGTTCCAGTTTTGTTTCATCGCTCCACAGAACAGAATCCCAAAACTTCTGTGGCTTATTTAGATGATTTTGAGCATATTGGAGCCGACTTTTCTTGTGCTTTTGGGTCAGCAGTGGTGTACGTCTTGGAGTTCTGGCATGGAAACCTTCTGTGTTTAGCACCCGCCTCGCTGTGCTCACTGAAACCTCAGTGCCTGTGGCCACCAAGTCTTGCTGCAGGTCTTCTGCAGTCACTCGAGGGTTTCTCTCCACCTGCCTTCTCAGAAACCTGGTTGCAGCCACTGACAGCCTCCTTTTCCTGCCCCGTCCAGGTAGTGTGACCACCGTTCCTTTAACTGTGAACTTGCGAACTCTGCTTCCCCCAGTGTCTCTAGGAACATTCAGTGCCCTTGCTATCTTTTTGTATCCTGCTCCTTGTTTGTGAAGGGCAATGATCTCTTCCCTTACCTTCTTGGACCATTCTTTTGACTTAGCCGTACTGTATTTCTAACATGCAGTCCAACGTGACACTCAACAAACCCCTTGCCAGTTCAGGTATTTCATGTCTTCCAGCTCAAGCACACCTGGTGCCACTAATGAAGCCCTTGATTAGTTGCATCAGGTGTGCTTGAGACAACACCCATTTTGCATACTGTATGTGTGCTGTTGTGCGGGATTCTATTCAGGGGGCTGAGTAATTTTGAGACTGGAGAAGTCATGATCCGTTGCATTTCCAGTTGACTTTGGGGACACCACTTGAAGCATTCGTTGTGTTGAGCTATTTCAATCGCTTTTGTTTGATTTGTTCATGGCAAACAGCTGAAAGTCTGCACATTTTGACAATCAGCCTGATTTGCAATGGGGGTGGAATAATTTTGATTTACAACTGTGTACTCCCCACAGTCCAATATGGTAGTTTGGGTGGAGAGAGAGAGAATGATTGGCCCAAAGTCACCCAGTGGGTACTGGGACTTGGGTCTCAAAGATCTCTTGCCATGCCTTCTCCTTTACGGGGGGGCAGGCGGACTCTTCTTCCTGGACCCAACTTTCTGTCCCTCCCCGCCCCGCGTTTACTCCCTTTGCTCCATCATGTGTTAGACAGTGAGCAAGCAATACAGATAAAGAGAGGGAGAGGGGAGATGGATGACAGGCAGATTTTATTTAATTATTAGAGTTATATCCCACCTTTATTTTGTGCGACTCAAGGCAGTGTACATAATGCTCCCACGTCCCATTTTCCCCACCACCACAAGCCTGTGAGGTGGGTTGGACTGAGAGTGTCATGAGTAAGGATGGCGAGCAGGGGGCTCCCATCCAGACTGTTAAGCGCATGCGTAGCACTGAGGAATTGGTCAGCCATTCAAAGAGACACAGATCGGGACCGCCTTAACCTTTGGGGTTTATATGTCTGGGTTTTTCCCACGCTTCTTCAGTTTGTTAGGATTCCTGTTATGTACTAGCAATAAACATTAGAGACCAGTTCCTTGTCTCAGCGAGTTTCCTAGCTGTTAGGACAGAGAGGGAGTGACTGGCCCAAAGTCACCCAGCAGGCTTTTACGCTTAAGGGAGTGCTAGAACTCCCAGTCTCCCGGTTTCTAGGCCCACTGCCTTAAACAATACACAAAACTGGCTGGACAGTGGTAGGTAGGCAGACAGACGTATGTATGAGAAAGGGAGTCTATATTTTATGTGTGTATGTAGATATAGACTGATGTGGGCTAAGTTTAATATCTTAGAACCATTTTCAGTCAGCTAAAAAGGTGCTCCAGTTTAATGTTAGGAATACAGAAGGGATTTAATAAAAATGCTTTATAAAAAGGGGGGGCTAGCAAGAACCCACTTAGAAAAATTTCTTCTTTTTTCCCTTGGGTAGGAAATTTAAAGACGATGCTAAGAACAAATGAACCCCCTAAAAGAGCTCTCCAGGTTCAGTAGTTATTTTCTTAACAGGCAGATTAGCCAAGGTTAACTAATCAAGCCTGACCTGATTTAAACTTTTATTGGGTTGAACCCCGCAAATTGTGCATCAAGGATGCATATGCGTTCCAGATGGATGAGAATTTTAAAAAAGAGGTGGTACAGCTGAGCTCTTGAGATAAATAACTGGCACTGGGGGTGAGATCCTCTCCTCTTGGATTTGCTTATTGGACATTCTCTCCTCTCCCCCCCCCCCTTGGTATAGGAGGGAATGAATGCATTGATGGGGGGGAGGAGAAATCTATGCACAATAACACACTTGCATATTAGTATGTATGTAGGACCTTGACATTTCATTCGGTACTGTTCTTTTGTGTATATCTTTTAGTGCTTGGCCAAGTCAAGTGTAGCTTAAGGGAAATGACATGCAATGAGATGAAAGGATGCAAAGGAGCAGCGACTGAGGAGGGGGCAAAGTCCCCCCCCCAAAGGAGCACAGGAAGAAGGCTGGCTGGCTGGCAGATGCTTATGTCTGGCTAGCTGGGGGGGGGGGGGACTGCCAGGGCCCAGCTCCGCCTCTTTCTTCCGTCCTCCTTGTGCTGTGTGCTGGAGGAGGAAAGGAAGGCGCTGGAGCCCGCCCGGAGGTTCGGAGGAGGAGCTGCTGCTATCCAGGCTCGGTAGGATCGGGGACCCGATCGGTTTGGGGGAGATCTTGAGGGCAGGCGGGAGGAGAAAGAAGCAGCATCCAGCTAAAAGATGAAGGGGGAGGGGGAAAACGCAGATTGTGAGCGGCGGGCTAGGCGGTAAGTGAGGGAATTGGGGTGGTAGGAATCGGAGCCGGCCGGCACGCTGGGTGGAGGCATTGGGAAGGAATGGTGCATACGGATTTCGGGGTGAAGGGGAAGGATGTGAAAGAGGAGCGGGTGGGGGGTGACAGCAGGTGGGCTTGGGGGAGAAGGAGGTACCTGCGGCCTTCTTCCCTTCTTCGCAGAGGGGAGAGCAGGACAGGGGCCCAGCCCGTGGAAGAGCCACCCCGGGGGACCAGACAGGCAGCTTCCTTTGGAAGCTCCCCATGGAGTGGTTGGGGATTAAGGAAGGAAAGAAAGAGGCTCCGGAGGAAGAGCCAGTGGGGAGGATGCAGGGAGGGTGACGGGCTGCCGGTTGGAAGAGGAAGGGGGGCTGTAGAGAGGAAGAAGGTGTAGTGTGAAGTAACGACCAGGAGGAGAAGGGGGGAAAGAGGAGGACCAAAGGGGGAGGAGGGAATTGATGCACCCTCCTTCTTCCCCCTCCCCATGCATTGCCATGAGAATAGTAGAAGTAGAGAGCCCTGGGTATAAGGGGGCTGAATAGAGAAAAAGCTGGGGGGTATGCAGATAAATACAGGTTTTCCCGGGTGCGGGACAGTGTTAAGGAAGTGGAAGTTTGGAAGCCAACAGAAATCAAATGTCTAGGCAGATGGCCAGCAAAAAGGACATAGAGAAGGCACTCGAAATAACCTGGGGGGGGGGTCATAATGGGCTGCAGAATGGAGCAAAACAACAAGCGATGCTTTAGACTCTGGGAAGGGATCTGGATGTTTTCCTGAGCAAGGCTGTTCATATCCCTAGATCAGGAGTGCTGGGGGGGTGGAGGGGTCAGTTCCTGACTCTTTGGCCTGAGAGGTAAGGACCCCACTCGTTTTACCTGCTGAGAGTGTTTTGACCCACAAGGGTTGGCCATACTAGAAGCCTTCCCTGGTCTGCTGTTAGACTAAATCCCCCATCATCCACACGCAACACGGCTAGCTTAAGATCATCGAAAGAGAGCCTTTCACTCTGATGACAAGTGCCAGGAATAGTGTTTCTTTCTGGTAAAACCTCTCCCACTTACCCTCTCCCTTGAAATCACTTGGGATTTAATGGTAACCTGCAGAGTAATTTAAATTGGATCTTCGCATTAGCCAGGCGATATGCTAGTGTTTCCACCTTTTGTAGATGATTTTTTTCATGGACATCCTCTTGTGACCAATGTGGGACTTGTGCTTTCACCTTTTCCCTTTTTACTATGGTCGGTTTCATTCCTGAGGTTAGGGGTACAACACACACACACACACACACACCCCAAAGAGTGAGAAATTGCAATTTGGCACAAAAGCTTTTGAGCAGACACCTGGCTAATATCTGCCTACGGAAAAAATATAATCAGAGGTTCTAGTTCTGGTTTTAAAAAAAAAAAAAGGTATATTTCACCCCTGGAATACTTTCTTGAATATGCAGATCCATCCTCAAATGTTCTGTCCTAAACTGAAGGAAGAACTGTCTCTAAAATCAGTGGGCATTTACCTCTAAAGTTTCTGTGCCTTGCTTCAAAACCTTTTTGCAAACTCTTCAACGGTAAGAATACCTTCTCTCTGCAAAGACACTAGTTTTACAGTTTTGAGTTAACTGAGTGAATTTGTCTTAGAGTAACACTTTTGGAAGTAGAGTGAGCTTTCTTGTTATTCTCAAATGCAACGGGCAGAAAAAGTAAATGAAGTTCTGCCCATAGATTTGCAATAGTCCAGGAAGTCCCCAGTAGTTCAGCATTGGTGGTAAAAACCCTGAATTTGCTCCTAAGGCAGCAGAAATTAAGTATGTGGAAGTTTTATGTACTCCAGTTCTGGAGACACTTTACATTTGTTTTTCCTAAGCCATTATTTTTGCAGCAAGCGTCTGTTGGTGAATCTTGTGGTTTTAATGGAAAACAAAGTAGATTTTGAATCTAAGCCTAAGGAAAAGGCTATTAATTTATATTATCTTTTCTCCCAGAACTCGTTCAAATATTCAGAAATTAAATTCAGCCTCTGAGCTGTACCAGTATACTGTTTTTAATACTTCTGCCGTGTTAACGGATTTTCTGAATGTGGAAAGATGGTATATAGGAGAGGCCATGACTTTTTAAAATCCAGGACTCATTAACTTTCCATGTTCCAAATTGTCCATGGAAGTTAGATAAGTCAGGATACGGTTAAACCAAGGCCATCATTTCTACAAACCTGTATTTAGTTGGATATAAACTTCCCTGCATTGGGCATTAATCTCTTCTTTATGTATGTCCTCATGGGGGGGGGACTTCCTTGCACTCCTGTTTTTCTTGATGTATACATATTTTGCAGGCCAGATTTTATGAATGATACTGCAAGTATAAATTGGAGGATATTGAAAAATCTTCCAGAAACACATTGGCAGTTGCAAAAATAGCAGTATGTATCCCTTGCAGGATTCCTCGTCCTTTCTTTGCTTAAATGACTCACCTGAGAAAATATTACACAAATTAATAACAAGACAGGTTGGGGCAGGATAGCCACAAAAAGCCCCCCCCCCAAAAGGAGGAAAACCTCTGAATGTTATGACAGTATTAATTATATTATAAAAATACGGCTTTTGGAAAATGTGTCTTTTTTTCTAAACAAAAGGCAGTCAGTATAATACATTCATAGCTGTCTGTCGTGGTCTGTTCTGATTGTTCAGAAGTTTTTGCTTTAATCTTTAGCAGGAGAAAGCCCCCAAGGAATGATCTTTCTGATACCCATTGGGCTTTATAATGTAATAAGCTTGATACACTTGGAGATTTTTCTCTCCTTGTTTATAAATCAAATGACCCCAGTTTGCCCAAAGGAGCTGGTGTTGGTAGTTTTGTGCTAGAGCTATTGGAGAAGTTCTCACACATTATATAGCATCAGATACTAGAATAGACACCTGCCAGAGATCATGGGGAATGATCTACTTACTTATGTCAGATATTCAGCAGTTTGACCTGGGATCTTGTGGCCTTTGTATATTAATTAGAGCACTCTTGGTTCTTTGAAGAAGCAAAGTCTGAAGATGGGATTCATAATAGAATTCTCAGCACTGATTCAATAAAATGTCCAGCTCCCAGGATTTTTGGTGGGAAACAGTATTGATATTAAATCAATATCACACTTTATAGTATTAACATTCACTACTGGAATTTCACAAATGGGAAGTTGGCACCATTCCCAAATTTAAGTTGTTGATTTTAATAACATGATGAAGTTGGCCTTTATTTTAACTTCATGTTGGGTGCCATGCCCAGGGTTAGTTACTGGATAGGGGGTTCCAGGGAAACTGGGAAGTAAAAAATCATTTTTACTCATTATTTTTGCTACTGTGTAAAACCGCAACATTCACATTTCTTTACATGTCAGTTTTAGTCTCTGAAACCTTCCATTTTCCTTTTCAGTGAGCTGATCTGAGATTTCCAGAACAGGAAAGTCTTGTGTATCTTCTATTCCAGACATTTATGCTTCTAGAAATGCATGAGCCACCTCCAGAATGCTGGGAACAGCACTACTTGGTGCTTCAGGCCAGGCCTCTGAGGACTAGTGATCTACCAAGCAAAATATAACTTGTGATCTACTTGTGATCTACTAAGTCTGCATTGAGACTTGCCACATTAAAATAATAAATCTGCCCACCTCTTCTATTTTTAAACATTCCAAAGCAGGCAACCAAAACAAGGGATGTCATCTATGTTGGGGGGAAGAGTGGTGAAAATGGATCAAATGTTCTCTGTAGGCTGGCTCTGTTTATTTCATGAGTATTTCATTGGATGTATAAGCTTCATCGCTTTAAACCACAAATTCCATATTTACTAAGGATGGATGGAGGTCTCCATTCCTTCTATCATTTTCATACTGGTCGAAGAAGAGGAAGCCAACTTGTACAAAGTTCTGAGTGGAGATGATAGAACAAGACTTGGTCTATCCTGATATTCTTTCCCAGCAGAAGCTACTTGGGTAGCTGCCACAGATGTATGAATAATGGTGTGACTCCTTAGAATATTGTCTTCTTTGATCTGTGAAAACTTGTCTGCACAATTTAAGTTGAACAGGGTCACAAGCTTTCAAATGGCAATGTGTGTGATGCAGCCTTTGACATAATTGTTGGTGGCTTTTTTTCCTATAATGACAGAGGCCTTGTGCTTATTTAATACATAGCCACTCCTCCAGCACTCTTAACAAAAATAACCAGTAAGAGATGTCTGAGATCATAATTCAAATTAATTATCTGCATTTCTATGAACTGTTGTTATTTGTTTCCCGTTGGTGAGGTCAGCTTTTATTTTCTGGGCATTTTTCATGAAACAACCTCAAGAAGTAATTCCAGCAATACCATTCTGTGATTCTAGATACAGCATAGAATATATGCAGGCATAAATCAAAGCAAAATACACCAGAAGCAAAGTTTATTGCTATAGATTAACTCAGATAACCTTGATCCAGGGCCTAGAAGACCACAGGGGTAATGCCAGGTTAAGCTCTCTAGGGGGTTGTCCCAAACTTGAGTGCCATTATTAAAAAGCTACTCTCCCCAGTAGTTATTCAAGGCTATGGAGTAAGTTCTCTGAAGATGACCTTTAAGTAACTAGGTTAGAGACCAAGTGGACCATTTGGGGCCTTAAAGATAAGCCCTGCATCCCTTGAAGTAGGGTAGTATATAAACCCTTGCATAAATAAGTTAAAGAAATGTCCCTTAAGTCAAGCTCAACTCCTGGCAATTTCACAGAAACTACCATGTAGTTTTCTTGGCAACCCTATAGAGTGGTTTGCCATTGCATTCTTCCAGAATTCTTCTTTTTGAACATCCAAGACTAGCCTAAATGCCTGAGATTGGTTTCCTATCCAGATCCAACCTTGCTTAGCTTTTCTGAGATAAGCTGATGTTAGCTAGGCATTTCTGTTTCTATGAATACTTAGGGCTTTAAAAGTAACAACTGTTAATGTGAAGAACATTTTAAATTGAGTCCAGATATACTGACAGCTGTTGTTACTCTTTTTTTTTTTATTTCCTGTGTATTTGTAGCTGTGCAAATCCTTAAAAAGTGGCTCCTGTCTTGCATCCTGGGGTTCTGCCATGTAACTGGCTGATCTCCAGGGAATGAAGGAGGTTCCTAAATGTGCCTTCCCTGCAGTCTGTCGATGACTTACTTTTGGGATGTGGGGAAGTAAAGGCAGTGAACTTGCTGGTTCAACTCAGAGACATAAATTTGTTGCTGGCTCCTAAACATCTGAACTATTTCCTCCTGTTACGCAGAGCTAGTAGCTTAAAAATAAAGCATTTAATTCTTTTTCAAAGGGGCAAACACATTTCTGGTGCTGATTTAATTGAAAATGTGCTGCACATTGAAAGCTGACTCAACACATGAAAATAGAAATGTGGGTACTGGAAAGGTGTGGCTAGGGTATGCTTCTCCTATATTGCTGTCCATAGAAAAGCACCACTGCGTGTTTAATACTGGATGGAGTTAGAATTAGAGTACGTTCTTTGTTGCAAATAACACTGAGCATCCACATGGTCAAGATGCATAGAATCATGCATGGCATGGAGCAAGGAGCAGATTTTCCCCGTTTCTGAACAATAGGACCAGGGTCAATCCAATGAAGCTGATTGGAATGAGGTTTAGAACAGACAAAAGAGCATGCTTCTTCACACAGCACATGATTTAGCTGTAATTCATGAGTGCCGAACGTGGGGGTGACCACTGCCTTGGATGTCTTCAAAATGGGGTTGGGTATATTCAGTGAAAGCAGGTGTCTCCAGGGCTACTAATCTGGAAGAAACAGTGTTGGGGAACAGCATGGCTTGAAAGACTAGTTGCAGGAGGAACAGGTAGGACAGATGTAAGTCTCCCTCTCTTGCTTGCTGGCACCCAGAGCCATCTGTGGGAAACAAAGGTGGGAATAAGACAGACCTTGGCCTAATTCTGGAGGGTCTATGTTCTTAACCAATTATTTCCTCTTTTCCAGCCTGCCCTAGACGGTGTGCGCCTTCCTTCATGAGGCTGAGCCTGCTTGATTGAGACCCTTGGATAAAGGAATTGCAGTTGGGAAAGGGACTTCTTCATCACCCCCTTCCTGAGCCAGGAGCTAGACTCTTTCCTTCTGCCATGGCTGACCCCATCATGGACCTCTTTGACGATCCTAACCTCTTTGGCCTGGACTCATTGACTGATGAGAGCTTCAACCAGGGTGCTCCAGACCCCATTGAAGAAGCCTTGGGACTTCCAGGTGGGGCCCTAGAGTCCTTGGCAGGGGGCTCCAAAGAACAGCAGGTTGCCCCCCAGCCGGAGTCCTCTCAACCAGAGAGACTGCCCCTCCCGGATACGCAGCCAGAGTCTGTGTCTGATCTGCCACAGCAAGATCAACCAGGGCTCCTGCAGGCCCCTCAGGATCAGGAGGTCCTCAGCCAGGGCAACCCATTCATGGGAGTCTCGTCAGCTGCAAACACCTCGACGGTTGCACCCTCTTCCTCTGCCGGGGGGCAGCAAACTATAGGGCCCCCTCCAGCCCCCAAGATCGTCATCCTGAAGGCACCAGCGGGCAGCTCCATGACGGGTGCCCACGTGGCCCAGATCCAAGCCCAGCCCATAGGGGCAGCCAATGGGGGCAAAGTGACCTTTGCCAAGGTACTGACAGGCACCCCCTTGCGGCCCGGGGTTTCCATCGTCTCAGGCAACGCAGTGCTGGCTACCAAAGTGTCCCCTGGAGCCGGGACTCCCACTACACTCCACCGCCTAGTGCAGCCGGGCCGGCCTGTCAAGCAGCTAGTCCTGCAGCCCGTGAAGAGCCATGCAGGAGGGAACACAGGAGCTGCTCCACTCAAGCCTGCAGTGACCCTGACCTCTACTCCAGCACAGGTGAGCACCTAGTTCTTGCAGGTGTGGGTGCAGCAACTGAGCAGGTGCCTTTGGCTCAGGTGGGACATGGCTCGGGGATAGAACCCACGGGACCTTATCTGGGTCATTTCCCAGGACCTCCAACTGAAAAGGCTGGCAGAGTTGTTTCCAGGGGAATGAAAAAATGCAGACTAGGAGGAAACACTGCTGAGCGCTAAGCAGGGGAAGTCGCTTTTCGTTCTTCTTTGGGTCACAGATTTCAGGCATCTCCCTAGTTCGCTTTTCCTGCCTTCCAATTGCAATGTTGGTTGGAAAAGAAAACCCCAGTTTTCCCCTAAATGAGAAGATCATTTGAGATTTACTGGAAATACAGTAATGGAGGTTTTTTCCCCTGTCTAATCTTCCAGAGCGATCATATATTCAGGATCGTCGTCTTTTCATATAATACGGGATGTTTGCATCCCTTAAAGTGCACCTTTAAAGTGCACCCTGGTCCTACCTGCTCAGAAATATAAAACTTCTTCCCTGCTCAGTGTAGGTAGGATTATAGCCTCATAGAATCTAGTATAGGAAATACGCAGTTGGTCTACACATACATCTTAGCCCAGTAAGAATCTTTGTAGCAGGTTGTACTTGAGGTTTTCTTTATCCATCTAAAAGAACCATGCCAGGGGGTCCTCTGAGAAATAAAATAATTTTAGAATTAAAAGAGCATGATCTGAGGTTCAGATGGCATGGTTTTTTATGGTGCGATACAGTTAAGGTTAATGTAGATTTTAAAAATCACTGTGTCAGAAGTGCCATATTGAGAATATGGAATAGATATAAACCCAGACTGAAAATGCCTTTATGGGTCTCAGCACAAGAAGCATTTTATAGGAAAGAAACAGCAGGTAAAAAGAAATGGTTACCCTATCAAGAGTTGTTGGAACAAGAACATGGAGAATATAAGATGAAATCAAGAAAGCAGTTGGATGCAGAGGGATTTATTTTTCAGTGGATTTCATATGCACAGCTAAGAGAAAGATTCAAGGTCAATAACAGGACATTGAGCAACAGACAGAATCTGAAGTTGAATTATGTACATTTGATGAATGTGTAATTGCCAAAATGTATAAACTCTTGCTGAAATTCGAAATGGAGGATGAACAAGTGAAAGAGTGTATGATAAAATGGGCTAAGAATTTTGGACATAACATATGGTTGGAACAGTGGGAAAACATGGTTGAAAAGATTGAAATTCATATTATGTTATAACTTAAGAGAGAATTTCCATAAAATGATGTACTGTTGGTATATGACTCCAAAAAACTTGGCCGCAATGTATAAGGATATTTCAAATTTATGTTGGAAATGTGGGCAACACAAAGGGTAATTTTATGATGCCTGGTGGACTTGTAAAAAAGCCAGAAAAAAATGGGTTCAATTACATACACTGATACAAAGAATTTTAAAGACTAAGATTCAACTGAAACCAGAACTTTGCTTGCTGGGATTAATAGACAGACAACTAGAAAAAACCATGGAAGAGCATTTTTATATATGATCACTGCTGTGAGCAACTATATCAACAAAAATGGAAAGATTCTGAAATACCCACAACGGAGGAATGGCTGGTGAAGGTGATGGAACTAGCAGAGGTGGCAAAATTAACTTGTTTGCTTAGAGAAAGAGCAGCTATTACATTTATTAGTGACTGGAAACTCCTTATGGACTTTTTGCTGAAAAAAGAAAAGAAACAAACTTTGATGATTAGCAAGGGTAGCTTATGGAAGAAAGAAATTATGATGTGACCTTAGGGAGAGAGGGTAAAATGCAAATGCATTTATAACTCATGTCAAAAAGATCGGAAGCTGCTTCTTTATAATCTTTTTCTACTTTCTTTCTTACTCACTATTCTTCCTTATTTTCTTTCTTTCTTTTCTAATATTTGTATTGCTTTTATCTTGTTAAATATTTCCTCAATAAAAATCACGTTAAAAAAAATAAAAGAACCATGCCAGTTCAGGCCACAGCTCTAAGGCAGTGTTTCTCGACCTCAGCAACTTTTAAGATGTGTGGACTTCAACTCCCAGAATTCCTCAGCCAGCATGGCTGGCTGGGGAATTCTGGGAGTTGAAGTCCACACATCTTAAAAGTTGCTGAGGTCGAGAAACACTGCTCTAAGGAAATGCCTGACTTCTTTGAATGCTTCCCAACAGTTGTTGTTTTTTTAATAAATGCATTGCATTTAGAATACTAGACCATCAGGGAGGATAAAGCCCAGACCTTTCTAATATGCCAGGTATCCAAGCACAGGGACATATTTACAGTTGGAGACACTCAGATCCTTAGCCCTCTGCCACAGCCTACTTTCCCTTGCAGTCCTGAGTGTGTCACTGAGGGAGAGACAAGACCAAAGAGTGTGAGGGTGACAATCTGGAGCTGCCAGTTGCAGTGCTTCACTGGCTGGGCTGCTCAGTCAAAGCATTTGCTATGGGAAAGCTTTTAAATTTGCTTTTTGTTTTAGCAAAGCGGATAAGAAATCTGTTCATGTTCCTTTGGGTTCTACTGTTGAGTTGGTGGTAGCTTTTTTTAGGAAAGGATGTCTATATGTGTGTTCATACGCGCATATATATATAGTCTGTCCCACTTTTATACACATGGAATTTGCAGCAGCCAGAAGTATTGTTCAGTTCTGGCTCTGGAGCAATACATACAGTATGTATGTGTGTGTGTGTTTTTGGCTACCCATCTCATAGAAATGACTTGGGGTGGCGTTCAAGAATTAAAAACAAACAATAAAATTAAACAACAACCCAGGTAACAAATGTCAGGGATTAAGAAGAAAGCCATTCCCAATTTACAGCAGAAGATAATCAGCCAGCAGAGGTTCCTCCCAGCCCAGCCCAGCCCAGCCCAGCCCAATTGTGTGGGGAAATATCTTGGTACAGCTTGTATTTTTTTTTCCCCTTCTATACATGCAGAAAAAATGTGGCCACATCTTTACTGCACAGGCACAGAGACTGTGCGAACTGACCATACATCCTGTTTTTTCCTCTCAGGGGGAGTCCAAACGCATCACCTTGGTTCTCCAGCAACCCCCGGCTGGAGGGAGTGCCCCAGGGCAACGGCAAGTTGTTTTGGGCAGCTTGCCGGGCAAGATAGTCCTTCAAGGGAATCAGCTGGCTGCCCTAAGCCAGGCCAAAGGGATGCCAGGGCAGCCTGCCAAGGTGGTGACCATCCAGCTCCAGGTCCAGCAGCCGGGCCAGCAACAACAACCCAGCGGCCAACCTGGGACCCAGAAGATCCAGCTGCTGCAGCAGACTCCAGCCAGTGCCTCGGGCCAGCAAGCCCCTTTAAGTGTACCAGCAGTTCAGCAAGCCCAAGTGGTCGGAGGGTCAGGCCAGAGGGTGACAGTCCCTGTCAAAGTTGTGCTGCAGCCACAGGTAAGGGCTTTGCCCCAGAAATCTTTATTCTCCGATAAGTTGGGAAGGAGGGTTAAGCCCCGTTCTCCAGTTTTTTGGCCATGCAGTGAGAAAGGTGGGGCAGAAAATCCTTTTCCCTGGATACCTGGGTGTTCTGTGAAAACATAAAGCAAGTTGCTAGCCTGGGTGACCAAGGTTAGGTTTGAAAGGCTGCGCTTGCCCAGGCGGGGGCTGAATAAGTTGCTTCAGTGATGGAGACAGTGAGGTTCTTTATCACCCTTTCCAGACCAGCGAAAGCCGCATAAATTACATGATACGGAAAGCATTGTTGGAGAAACGATGCAGGTTTGTTTGGATTGGCGTTAAGTCATGGAGGTTGCCAAAATGAAAGCAAGCTTAGTATATGTGGGTTAGTACCGAGCTTGTATCTGTTTAGTGCAGAAATCATAAACTATCCTATGTTGGTGTACCCAGTCCACATCCTACGTCCCGCACTGGCAAAAAAAAAAAAAAATGCCTTCCTCTTCGTTACTCCTGCCTGCTGTAACAGAAATATCCTGCCTCTTAACATGTAAGCTTGATTGATTGAACAGCGATAACCAATCGCTGACCTCTCCTCTATGAACTCAGCCCCTCGCCTTTTAAAGAGGCCTGCATTAATTACACAGCAGCAAATGCTGTAGATGAATATAGCCTTTGTTATTGTGCATGGCTGAGAAAATATTGGAGCACAGGCAGTGGCTTGTGTCCGGTCTCTTTCCTCAAATGACCAAGTGAGATGGGGGACCTAAAGAGAGGTCATGAAATTGCAGAGAAGCTGAATAAATAGTTTGCGTCGGCCTTCGCTGCAAAAGAGGCCAGTGCGTGGACTGATCTTTCCAAGGGACCTGATGTAATGAGACATACACTGGAAACAGAATATTAAATCTTACTGCACAACAAGCTAATTACACTTAAACACACTCTGTTGTGACGTATGCTGGTTGTCCATCAGGAATATGCAACAAATCAATGCTTTGTATGTATTTCTGTACTCTCAGAATCGGTCTTTGTTCATACAGATGTTTATAAAATGCATATTTATATGTTACTGATTTCCTAGAGTTTATTTGTTCTTATAAATGTCAATAGAAGGTATCCATTTAAATATTACTAGCCTAAAGTAACAAATCCCTAAAAGTGGCTTGCCTATTTATTTATTTAACAGATTTATAGGACTGTCCATCTCAAACTGTGATTCTGGGCAGTGAAAAACAAACACAAAGAGCCACGTAACAGTAAAACCTATCTAACAAATGGTGACTGAACACACTACAGGTAGTCCTCGCTTAACAACCATTCATTTAGTGATGGTTCAGACTTATGACAGTGCTGAAAAATGACTTGAAACTGGTCCTCACACTTACGACCGTCACAGCATCCCTGTATTCACATGATCATGATTTGGGCACTTGGCAACTGGTTCGGTTTTATGACCATTGCAATGTCCTATGGTCATGCGATCGCGATTTGCTACCTTTCCGCTGGCTTCTGGCAAGCAAAACCAATGAGGAACTGCATGATTCACTTAACCACGTGGTTCGCTTAACACCCGCAGTTATTTGCTTAATGGCCTCTGCAAAAAGGTCATAAAATTGGATCAGATTCACTTAGCAACCAAAATTCTGGTCCCAATTCTGGTCGTTAAGCAAGGACTACCTGTAATAAAAAGAACCAAAAGGGGACTCTACTCACTTGAGCCCAAACACCTGTATCAGAGGGCCAGAAAGTGACCAGTGACACTCAAATGGGCTCCTGGGGGAACCCAGAAAATTATTTTAGGTTAGTTTGCTTAACCTCTGATCAACAGTTGCAGTGTTTGAATCTGTTGTAGTTAGTTCCCCACAGTCTCTGCTGGCTAGAGAAGAAGGGGTGTGTTCTTCTTTTCAGCCAGCCCAGAAATTTAGTGGAGGAACAGGTTCTCTTCTCTTTCTCCCATCCCCACTGCGTTTCTGAAGTTATGGAATAGGCTGCAGGTCTTCAGTTTTGGCGGCCTCAGGGCTTCCCACCTTTTGGGGACGGCCTGCGTCCCTAGCCATCTTCTCAATGCCAACCGAGCGTCTGGAGGGAACCGGGATGTTTCGCTGAGGAGTGCTGCTAACTCTGCAACCCTCCGCAGGCCAGCTCGTCCCAAGGCAGCTCCTCGGGGCTCTCGGTGGTGAAAGTGCTGAGCAGCAGCGAGGTGGCGGCCCTCCCGTCCTCCAGCGGGACAACGCGGAGCAGCTCGGACGAATCCCGCAAGCTGGAGCATCAGAAGAAGCAGGAGAAGGCCAACCGGATTGTGGCGGAGGCCATCGCTCGGGCCCGGGCCCGGGGCGAGCAGAACATCCCCCGGGTGCTGAACGAGGATGAGCTGCCCAGCGTTCGCCCCGAGGAGACGGGAGAGCGGAAGCGGCGCCGGAAGGGCGGGGGCGAGCGCATCCCCAAAGAGGAGCGGCCGCGCAAGGGCAGGGGCCAGGGGGGATCTGGCAAGAGCAAAGGCCGAGGGAAGCCCAGGTAAAGGGCAGCGGAGCCCGCTTTTTCCTTCCTTTTCAAAGGGGGGTCCCGTTCACTTCCGTCCCTGACTCTCTCGTTCTTCCCAGCACGATCACACCGGTCGTCGGGAAGAAGCGGAAGCGTAACGCTTCTTCGGACAATTCAGATGCTGAGGTGATGCCGGCCCAGTCTCCGCGTGAGGAGGAGGAGACCAGCATCCAGGTGAGCCCGGAGGGTGACCCGGACAGGGGTGGTAGCTGGGTTGAAGCTGTACGAAGGGCTGTTTCCACCATTTTTCAAGGGAAAAGGGTCTTTGAGCTTGCTTTGCAAAGGTACTCAGGTGCCACTTCTAACAAGTGGGGCAAAAGAGTTGCGCTGCTTTGCGTCGGCCGCTTCCTCTCACCCCTTCGCCAGGCAGGAGAGTGCGAGAGCCTCTTCCGCGGCTCGCGGCTCCAGAGCAGGCCGAGTGAAGTGCCCTGGAGTGCGTTGGGGTTTGCGACACCAAGTGCCTCCTTGAGGCCAGTCACTTTGCTGAGGCCTAGGAGGTGAGCATGAATAAGAGAATTTGCACCCTTCTCTCTTCCTTAATAGCTTTACTTCAGGCAAGCTTGAAAAACTGAAGTATATTCACTGCACCTGTAACAGAAAAATGAAATCTTGTCCTTTCTGTAACTTTTAAACGGGAAGTGAGCGTATTCAAAGCACAAAGAAAATGTTCGGTCACTGTGTCTCTTGGATCTTTTGAATAATAACACAAAGAGGTGGCAGGAGAGAATTTTAAAAAAAGAAGAACATCGTGTTTAAAAGGTCACACAGCACTGAGACACCTCTTCTGTTCTTCCGTTATGAATACACAGCTCCTGTCTCTTAAAAGTGGCAGAAAATGTAGGCATTTTCCAAATCCCATAGAAAGCGCTCTTATGCTCTGAGGGGAGAGACTATCCAAAGTAGAAGCAATACGTATATTAGGCCAAATGAAATTTTACAAGCATTCATGATTCTTAGATGGAAGACTTTACAGTTGGAATTTATACTTCCAAAATGTGAAACAACGTTTGCTTGTTTCTTCTTCTAAGGTCTGGGGGAAGGTTTGACCTCCAATATGACCTAACAGAACACTTAGCTGATGGTATCTAGTTGTCTTGTCTAATGTTCTCCCTTTCTCCCATCTAAGAATGTAACTGGTACAGATGGGATTTTTTTTAAAAAGGCATATTATTTTCCTCAAACTTCCTTCATCTTTTCTCTCCTGGCTTGGATCAGATTATGCTTGATGAGGAATTTTAAGAAATTGAAAGCTTGCAGGGTTAGGATTCTGAGGTGCTTTGGATTGGATTCTGAAAAGGTACTTCGAAGTGCTCAGGAATGTAAATGCAGCACCTTTGGCAGCTTATTAAAGCAGCTGTATCTGTTACCAGGCCTGCACTTACTTCAAAATAACTTTTGGGGGGTCAAATGTCAAGTATTGAATAGCCCTAGCTGCCATTTCTTGAACATTCAGCTGGCCTAATAAAGTTATGGTCCCTATAGAGTTTGAAGAAAAGATTAGATCAACCCATTGCAGAGACAAGAAGAAAATAGAAGGCCCCAGGCAGGCAACAGGATTTTGCTGGCCTGCTCCTAATTTAGCGGTCACTTAGCTGTAAAGAGATTCTAAGTTGCCTAAAGCACACCATTACTGAGCTTGTACAGAGAAAATAAATAGCAGATATAAAACATTAGGCTTAGGCACCTATGCTCAAATTAAAAATTAATCTTATGCAATATTTCTAGCTAAACTTTATTTACCTATCTTTCAAAGATAGCTGTTTCCCAGTGTGAGATTTCCCTCTTCTCAATGAATGCTGGACTTCCCCTCCAGATTCCAGGTTCTAGTCAGCTAATTCTGAGGCTGCTGGAGAGGTGGGGCATACCCTGTTTCCCTTCTCAGGCTCTGTTCCCAACTCCCGCCTTTGTCTTTTAAAAGACTTCAGTGTTTCTCTATCTAGGGGGAGGGATCCAGGGAATCCCTGAAACATACATGCTAGAAAGAGTACCTCTTCTTGTGAAGATGCAGATTCGAAGACTGAAGGTCTGACTCAAGGCTAGTCAGCAGGCCGCTGTCTCGTGAAAACTGGCTGGCTATTTACAGTGTGCCTGTTTACATTCTCTACATTCCTACTCTGAGAATCTCCAGCTGCTAACAAATCTGACTCCAGTGGAATACTGTAAAGACGGTCCTGTTTCACCCAGGTATTGGAGACCTGGTGATTCCAGATTTATTTCTGCCATGATTCCAGATATCCACCATTAATAATCCTGACTTAGTCCAGCCTTGTCCAACCTGATCCTATTCAGGTGTATTAGATTAACTCTCATAATTCTCAGCCAAAGTGGTAAAGCCATGCTGACTGGGAATTATGGGGGTTGAAGTCTGACCCTTCTGGAGGAAACCTAGACGGGGTAGGTTGCCTGATAAATTCTCATGAGGCTTTCCTGCCCCTAGAAACGGCGTTCGAACCGTCAGGTGAAGCGAAAGAAATATACAGAAGATCTGGACATCAAGATCACGGATGATGAAGAAGACGAGGAGCTGGATGTAACAGGGCCCATTAAGACTGAACAGCCCCCAGCTCCTGAACCGCCTGCTCCAGAACCAATCCCTGAGGGAGAGACATTGCCTTCAATGCAGTTCTTTGTGGTAAGGGCCTTCCCTAACCTGGAGCATCATCTCCACATAATCTCCCACCAGTTGATTTGGGAGGTCCAGAATACATCAAATAAGTGTTTTCCATACTAGTCATCCCAGATTCCATTTCCTGCTGAGAAAAGGATTGCAAGTAGCCACTGTCAGACTAGTGTTGATGCAACTTAATTTCATGGGTGATGACTGGTGGCTCTCTAGCACCCCTCCCTCCTTCCCCTTTATTATGGGGAATTGGGACAGAGGAAAAGAAGCCTTTCAGCACATGATGCACATATTCTTATGGGTCCCATTGCCTTGCAGTGTGGCGGTTCAGAATTGGCCTCTATCTGGCTTCAGCCATGGGATTTAAATGGGCCGTCTGTTTATAGAGGCTTTGTGCCTCTGAAACAAGAGTTTTTGGGGTTGGGGACTTGATCTGCAGATTCTTTCCTCAATTCTTTGGCACTTGGAACTTCCCAGGCTGTAATGGTATGTGAGAAAGACTGAGAAATGGGTGAAGAGGGAGGGAACGGCCTAGGGAACGATCAGATAAGTGAGGGCATGGCCCACAGCTGCATAGTGGGTGGAGAAGGAGGCTCAGAAGGGACCCTTCCTAACTTCTGAGCCTGTAAAGGAGATGGCAGGAGAATTGTATCAGACTTGCAAGATTCTGTTAATGTAGCCTTACACTAAAGTAGAATTAGCTCATCTGGTCATGTTTCCTGTCTGGTCCACCTGGGAAGGCTGACACCAATCTTGCAAGTCTGAAAGTATAAACCTCCCGCCTCCTTTACAGTCTGAGAAGTTAGGGAAGGTCCCTTCTGAGCCTCTTTCTCCTCCCATTATGCAGCTGTGGGCCATGCCCTCTCTTATCTGACCGTTCCCCAGGCAGCATCTCTTCACCCGTCTCTCAAGGTCTTTCTCGCATAACATTACGCAGACACATCAGGATCAAATGCCAGACTGGGTGGCCCCCTGAGTTCATTTAGTACGACCTCTCTCTAACTGTCCCTTTTTTCTTTCCCACCTATTCTGCCAAAAGGAAAACCCAAGTGAAGAGGATGCTGCTATAGTAGACAAAGTCCTGTCCATGCGGGTAGTGAAGAAGGAGGTGAGAACATTTGATCTGCTGCCAAGGCTGAGTGACTTGTGGCTTTCCAGCTGCCCCTGCCCTGCTTTATTGTAAGGACTTGCTTTTCCAGATGGTGGGTGTCCAAGCCACATAAAGTCCCTTTTGCTTGTTTTGCTCAGGTATTTCATAGCATGCCTTCAAGGTGCAGCTGCAGAATTGTATTCTCAGTGTACTTATCCTAATGTTGTAAGATGGATGGATGGATAGATGGATGGATGGATGGATGGATGGATGGATGGATGGATGGATGGTCTAGATCAGATCTGGTAGATGGATGGACAGAGAGAAGGACAGATAGCCAACTTTTTGCAAATTGGTGCTTCGGAAGGCAGCCATTTAGAATGGAAGTCCAGTAACAGGGAGGAGGTGCGGCTTCCAGCTGAAGGTCATTCTGTGCAATGGGCCACGTAATCTGCGGCAGAAATTCTGTGTTTTTCAACCTGAGTTTGACAGTGGTTGTGAACCCGGATGCAAAGAAGGCTCAAGACTGCATGTGAATCATGTTCTTTTCTTCTCTACCTGTAATACCCCCCTCTACCTTCAGTTCTCTGATTCTCTTTTCTTTCCCCCATTGGCAGCTACCCAGTGGGCAGTTCACAGAAGCAGAAGAATTCTTTGTGAAATATAAAAACTAGTAAGTACACCACAGCTTTCAAACATAGCCACAACTAGGCTGTCTAACAGAAGCCGTGAAACGTAGCTCTCAGTCTGCATGTTTACTTCCCATCCCAGGCTAGCTGTAGGAAATACTTACCTTTAAAACTGGAACAATTAACACCCCCATGGCAGTGGGAATAGATAGATATGGGTTCAAATCTGTATTTGTTTGTTTATTAGATTTAGAAGCCACTGGATTCCAGAATGATTCTGGGGGGCTTACGCTTAGAAAAGCAGTAAAAAGAAAAGAATGAAACACTGTGGGGATTGCCCATAGGATACGTACTATCTCCATGTTGATTTTTTTGTTGTTGCAGAATTGTTTTGAGAGTAAAAAGGGGCGTGGAATCATTTATGCCCCTTTACATTTTAGGGAGCAAATGGGGACATAAATACTGTAGGACCATTCTGATTACAGCTATGTTGTACTGGGGAGGTAGTCATTCTTGGTATTTGGAGATGAAATCCAGGTTCATTTCTCAAGAAATAGCAAGTGGGTTTAAGGCAGGAGTCAACACCTTTTTCTCACAAGACTTCTTATAATGCAGTCAAATTTTACAAGTTTGATTATTTCCACTTTTAAAAAACAAATTTTCCTTTTCATGTTGGTGGACTCTGAGCACTCCTTTGCCAAATTTGATTTAAAGGCTGGTGGGTGGATGAAGAAGGGGACAAATAGTGTTCTGTAATGGGCAAAGAGGAATGCTCATTCTGGAATGTTCTGTTCCCTCCCCTTCAACACTTCCCCCACCCCCACCACAGACAGGCCTTTCTGAGGTTGGATTAAGTCTGAAACATCATGAAGCATTTTCTGTTCCAGACAATAAACTTCTGGAAATATATTTCATTGTCCTTTAGATTTATATCCTATGATTTCTAAGGAGCTCAAAGCAGTGTTCATAACGCTCCATTCGAGGGAAACGGATTGGCCGAAAGTTAGCCAGGAAATTTCTGAGGCTCAGGTGGACTAGAACTTGGGTCTTCCTGGCTCTAGTCCAGCACCTTCACCCCTGCCCCACAGTAAGTGCACAAAACACTAGTGGAATGCTTGGATTGGCCCAGTTTTAGAAAAGAACAAAGTTCTGGAGCCTGACCCCTCTCTTTTGCACTGTTTTAGTTTGAACCACACTGAAAGCTTATCATCCTTCTACCAATCCAATACTTTCTTCTGGATGCCAATCATTTATAATACCCTTTTCTCTTCTTTTCTCCCCAACTTTCTGTTCCAATTCTTCCCCAAGTTCTTACTTGCACTGTGAATGGGCCACCATTGCTCAGCTGGAGAAGGATAAGAGAATCCACCAGAAGCTCAAACGGTTTAAGACCAAAATGGCTCAGATGAGGCACTTCTTTCATGAGGTACCCATGACAATAGAAACTTAAGCAGACTGGAAGCTGAGGAGTTCAGCAGGCCAGTGGCTTGTTTAATCCCAGATGCTGATTCTCCTGCAGAAGTAGATATTGCCTTACCATGTCCTGTCTCTTTAGGATGAGGAGCCTTTCAACCCAGACTACGTGGAAGTTGACCGCATCCTGGACGAATCGCACAGCATTGACAAGGACAATGGGGAGGTGTGTTGGTATTTTTCCGATTAATTTGTTGTAATAGAACATACAAATACTGGCTGCCATTGTAAGAAAGCAGTAGCTATCTAAGAACATCAAAAGAACCGTGCTAGACCTGGCTGGTGGCTTTTCTACTCTGCCATTCTGAGTCCCTCAGTGGTCAGCTGGATGCATTTGGAAAGTTTATAAGCCTGAACCTGAGGCCAAGAGTCCCCTTCCACGGTCAGTTCCTGGCAATCACAATTGAAGGCCTGCTCCCTAAGATTCGAGAGGTAACAAACAGCCAGCTAATATAGGTAGCCATTGGTAGCCTGATCCTTCATTATCCAGTCCTCTTTTAAAAGCTTCCACCTTGGCTGCTGTTGACACAACTGCTGGTAGTGAACCCCACTTTGTAAAATGGTATTTCCTTCTCTCTGTCCTGAATCTCTGCATCTCATTTCAGTGGATGACTTTGAGTTCTAACATGGTGAGATAGGAGAAAAACATCACTGTCTGCTATCTGCTGGGCATGATTCTATAGACCTCTGTCCTATCTCTGCTTCACCTTCATTCAAATAAGGGAGTCCCAACTGCTGTAGTGTTCCAGCCCCCTGATCATTTGATTGCCTTCTTTCACCCGTTCTGGCTTTATCATCATATCCTTCTTAAGGGGCAGGGGCAGGACCATACACAATACTCCCAGGTTGGATAGTCCCATGTTGACTTCCGTAAGGGTGTTACGATATCAGCAGTTCTATTTTTGGTTCCCTTCCTTGTCCTTCCAAGCATGGAATTTGCATTTTTACAGCCATCGTGTACTTGAGCTTCTCTCAAGCGGACCACTAAGACGTCAAGATCCCTTCCCTGATCAGTCAGTGACAGCTCCGCTCCCATTAATGTTTAAGTAAAGTATGGAAATTTTTTTGCCAACGTGAATTGTTTTATACTTGTTACATTGGACAGCACTTGCTAGAGTCACTGGGAGCCGGGCGGCATATACATTTAATGAATTATTATTGATACCATTTTGTAGCATTTTCACCCATTGCAGAGAATTCCTTTTGGAACTCCTCCCAATTCCTTTTGATTTTTACCAACCTTGAACACTTTGGTGCATCAGCAAACGTGGCCTCTTCATTGCTTGTTTGTAACTCCAGAACACTTACATCCAAGTTAAATGCCTTGTATATACTGTCCAATTGCGTAGCTTAAGAGCAGTCTTCTTTATCATCCAACCTGAGTTTTCTGATGAGTTGTAGAGGTTCCTCTGTGTATCCCGCCGCTGATGAAGGTATGAGCATGAGAGATAGGGCCTTTTCATGTTCGTGCCACTAGAATTCTCAAAAGCCATAGGTGGGCGATCTGTCAGGACCTGTCTCTTCTTTTAATTTTGGCGGGTGTTGATGACTTTCCTATTCAGACAGGTCTTCGAGTAATTGCCAGTACTGTCGCTGCTGTAAAGTCTTCCCCCATCCATCGTTTTCAAGTTGTATTGGGTTATAGCTCCAATCATCCCTCGTCCACAAGACTCAAGCACGCTCTCCTAGGATGATAGGGATTGTGGTCCAGCACCTACAGATGGCACCAGCTTGCTCCATTCTGGTTTTGCTGAAGAAAAGCGGCTTTTCCTGTTCATCACTGATGCTGTCAGTGTTTTCGCTGTATTTAATTTGCTTTGATCTTGTGGTTTTATTGTCTTAAAGACAGGACTCTCTGTGAGCTACTCCGCCTGCCATTTTATGGAAGTTTGAGAGAAAAGCCATTTGAACACATGAAAAGAATACTTGACTTTAAGCTGGGCTTGCGTCTCTCTTTCTCTCTCTCCAACGTTGTGCAGCCGGTGATCTATTACCTGGTGAAGTGGTGTTCGCTCCCTTACGAAGACAGCACGTGGGAGCTGAAAGAGGACGTGGACGAGGGGAAGGTCCGGGAGTTCAAGCACATCCAGTCAAGGCACCCTGAGCTCAAACGGGTGGTGAGTGGCAGCTTACCCTACTCCGGTGTTTCTCAGCGATATTGGCGACTTTGAGATGGGCGGACTTCAACTCCCAGAATCCCCCAGCCAGCCATGCTGGCTGGGGGATTCTGGGAGTTGAAGTCCGCCTGTCTTAAAGTTGCCAAATCGCTGAGAAACACTGCCCTATTCCCTGCCCTCAAAAATGCTGTCCTTACCTGCTGGGCCAATTTACCTTCTAGTTTTGTGGTGGAAGTATTCTGGAACCATGTCTGTGTCTGGACACCTGCTCCTTCACATGTGCAGGTGGATTTCTAACCCTTCTTGGTACTGAAAAAAAATCTTAACGGATCCCTGGCACCTTCTCATTATTGCAAGACAGGGGGAAAAAAAGTAACAAATTTTGTTACTGGCAAACCAGAATATATATTTTCTAACAGACATTAACAAAGCACTTCAGGAAGTCCATTGCAGAATTAATAATTGGTAGCTTTTATTATTATTAGCAGTACTCCCTCCAGGCTCTTCTTTAATTAGTTGATGTTTTTGATTTCCATTTTTAAACCTGGCCATACAACTGAACGTTAGTGGAGTAATCATAAATATCTTAACACAAGGCAGATGATACTCTTCTATAGGCAAATAGCAAGCAAGGTTACAAATTTTACTTAATTATTCATATCGATCGAGTGCGTCCCGTGAGCTAAATATAAAGTGGAAGAAAATAACATCAGTGATGATAAGTAAAAATAAAATCCCTGTTTCAAATACTGTGCTAACAGGAAAACAAGTGTGGGAGGAGGTTCAACAGTACAAATATCTGTGTTGGCTTTGGCCTGATAGATGGGAACCTAGCATGGATATAACGCTGAATTGGAGAGACTAGCTTATCGAAAAGGAATTACGCTTCTTTGGTTTTGGTATTTAAGATAGGAAATTAGTTGCTATATATTGTTAGGCCTTGCTGGTTCTTTAGTATGGAATAGAAACCTGGACAATGACCTGAGTGACAGTCAAGTGAATAGAAGCCTTTGAAATGTGGATCCATAGAAGATTACTTAACATATCATGTGTAAGCTTGTACAAAACAAGATGATCCTCCCAAGAACGGATCAAAATAGGTAAATTGTGGCAAAGAAATTAAAATGGGATATTTAAGACACGTGATGAGCCACAAGAAATATCAGTTGCTTCAACTGATCGTACAGTAAAAGATTTAAGGGGAACAGAACCCTGGCAGACATCACATATCATGATGAAACACTCCCTACATGGTTTGTCAAAGGTAGAACTCCTTTGTTTCATACGGTAACATCAAAAGAACAGATAGCATTGATATGTCCAGTCTCTGGTGTGAGACAATATGAAAAGCAGGAGAAGAAAAATGCAGGAGCTGGATTCCTTTTTAAAAGAGGCTAGTCCGCAAAATCACTGAACAAAATGAAAGGAAGGTAATCTTAGCAACAGAATCAGAAATACCCTTCAAGTGGCATTCAGGGAGTTCAACGAAACTCTTCCCTCTCCATTACATATCCGTGCCTAATTGTTAACACTTATTCTCAGGCTCGACCCCAGGCAGGTTCCTGGAAGAAGCTGGAGCTTTCGCATGAATACAAGAACGGCAATCAGCTGCGGGAATATCAGCTGGAGGGTGTAAACTGGTTACTCTTCAACTGGTACAATAGGTGAGGCTGTGGGGAGAAAAGCCCACTAGAGAGAAACGTATTGGCCAGGGAATTTTGTTCTCAGTGGAAAATCAGAGAATTACGTGCTCACAGTCATCGGTTGGGAAGGCTGGGATCTGTACCCACCCCAGGTCCCGTTATTTTGCGTGGTGTTTTTCCAAAACCAATGACAGAGAATCCTTAGTAGTAGCCCTGTAAGAGAAGGAGAGATGGAAATTATCTATCTATCTATCTATCTATCTATCTATCTATCTATCTATCTATCTATCTATCTATTTGTCTATCTATCTATTTGTCTGTCTGTCTGTCTATTTGTCTGTCTGTCTGTCTATCTATTTGTCTATCTATTTATCTATCTATCTATTTGTCTGTCTGTCTATCTATCTATCTGTCTGTCTATCTATCTATTTGTCTGTCTATCTATCTATTTGTCTGTCTATCTATTTGTCTGTCTGTCTGTCTATCTATTTGTCTGTCTGTCTGTCTGTCTGTCTGTCTATCTATCTATCTATCTATCTCCCAAGCTTGAAATGGCTGGTTTCAAGCTCAGAACAAAGTACCCCTTATTCTAGAGTTTTGTCCTGCGTGTGAAACAAAATTGGATGTTTGTTTCTACTCTGTTCTGACAGTTCCACTATAGGGCACAAATTGGGGCTCTAAAAAAGCCCCTTGATCTCCACTCAACTTCTACAAAAGTAGGTTGGGTGATTATCCATGCTGAGCAGCACCATCTAACCTATAAAAAAATTGGCCAGTGGGAAGGTTTTAAAAAATACATTGTGCAGGAAGGCTGTAAAAATTGTGCTTAACAATTGACTCTGTTGAGAATGTTTAAAAAGTTTGGTCATTTCTAGCCTCTGCTTAGGGCTACTCTCCCTGTAGCTGAGAATGAGCTTTGAGATTTTGGCAGACATCACTACAACTTCCACATTTTCTCACCCTTGAGGGCTAGAAGAAGAGAAGTTATTTGAGGTGGAGGCTAGAAGAAGAAATTATTTGGGGTGGAGAATTGTCTTCAGAGTCTCTGTTTCATGTTCTGATAAATACAGAACAATGCAATTCTCTGCCAATGAGGAAAGCAATCTAATACTTTCAGATGTTTTGTATTATGAACCCCACAAGCTTCAGGGGGCATGGTCAGCAACTATGATAGGCCTGATTTAAAATGTGTGTTTGGAAATAAGCTCCATAGTATTCAGTGAGGATTGCTCCCTGCTTAATATATTTCAGGGGTGCAGCCCAAGTCATTCCATTTTGCATTGACGGGGGTTATAAGGAGTTGATGCAAACATTTCTGCCCACTTCCAGTCATTTCTCCAGTTTACCCTTTGGTTCACCCCCTGCAGGCAAAATTGTATTCTGGCAGATGAAATGGGGTTGGGTAAAACCATCCAATCCATCGCCTTCTTGGAGGAAGTTTATAACGTGGGAATCCGGGGCCCCTTCCTGGTCATTGCCCCTCTGTCCACCATCACCAACTGGGAGCGGGAATTCAACACCTGGACCGAGATGAACACGATTGTGTACCACGGCAGCTTGGCATCCCGCCAGATGATTCAACAGTACGAGATGTACTGCAAGGATTCTCGGGTAGGGGAGACTGTTGGGCCCTCAGGGAGTGCGGCGAGGCTGTTGTTGAGGTGGTGGGGGGAGACTGCAATGTAATGATGAAAAAAGGGCACATGCAAATATGCTGTATTGTTTGTTCTTCCCAACATTATTTCTATGGAAATTCAGTTGACGCCACCTGATTTTCAGCAAGGTAAATCCAAATGCTTAAGGAAGTTCCATATTTCCTCTAGGAGGCAGCAAAGCCATTATGGTTAGAAGGGAGATTTTGCTGAATGCTCATACCCTGCAGATGGATCTTCTTCCATCTCAGCAGGAGACAGTACTTAGATGATCTTGCCTGGGTTTTGAAGCTAAGCAGGATCAGGTGTGGTTAATACTTTGGGGGAAGACTGCCAGAACCACCCAGGATTGTAGGCTGGACTGGGAAGTCGTACAGACATCCCAGAAGATGACAGTGGCAAACATCTTCCAAATTGTTGCCAAGAAAACTGCTCTGCCAATGACATCACCAGGAGTCTTATTTATTGTTTGCTTTTGCCCCCAACAGGGTCGCCTGATCCCAGGTGCGTACAAGTTTGACGCCCTGATCACAACCTTTGAGATGATCTTGTCGGACTGCCCCGAGCTGAGGGAGATTGAGTGGCGTTGTGTTATCATTGATGAAGCTCACCGCCTTAAGAACCGCAACTGCAAGCTGTTGGACAGCCTCAAGCATATGGACCTGGTAGGGGCCAGAGCATTCATGTCTGCTTTTGAAAACAAGTTCCCAGACCATAAAGCTGGAGAGAGAGGGAGACTTTGGAGGGGAAAAGGGTGTTTACAGATATGTTTTTGAATTTGCTACTTTAGAGATGTGCGTTTAGGAGCACCCCCAACATTTAGACCAACTTCAGGGTTGGGCACCTAGTCCCATTTTTGTACCTCCAGAGCTGCCAAAATTCAATGGCAGTTTTTGCTTTTTTAAAAAAGGGGGGTCAAAATAGACTCAGCACACTTCAGTAAGACTCCCCCCTCCCCCCGCAAAAAATGTCTTGCCTCTTTTCTAGTGTTATTGAGACATTGAGTGCACATCTCCCTTCTCCATTAAAAATGGTATCCTTTGGCCCAAAAGAATGTCCCACCCCTGCCTTGGTTACTCCTCCTGCTCTGAAATCCGTATACTGTGGTGCCATCATGTCTTGATGTCTCTCCCATCTTTCTCCCTTTTAGGAGCACAAAGTGTTATTGACAGGCACCCCTCTCCAGAACACAGTAGAGGAACTGTTCAGCCTCCTGCATTTCCTTGAACCCTCCCAGTTCCCCTCTGAATCGGAATTCCTCAAGGACTTTGGGGACCTCAAAACTGAGGAGCAGGTAAAAAAAGAGCTGTTAAGATGCTGGCACTCTTTCCTCTTATCTGAGCCTCCCATTTCTGCTACTTCTAGCTTCCTGTCTGGCTGTCTGGCTTATTTTCCCCAGTACCTAGCATTCTCAAACTTCTGCAATGTGCATGAAAACTGGGTAAACCATCTTCAAAAGATGTTGTCTTTCTCAGTCTATCTGTCTAAGAAGACAAGGCTCCTGAGCAACTGGTTTGATCTTAGCTTGGTCCTCCTCAAGATGGCAAGGGCTGTAACCACTGCTCTCTCCTGCCATCCAGGTGCAGAAACTGCAGGCAATCTTGAAGCCCATGATGCTGCGGCGGCTGAAGGAGGATGTTGAGAAGAATTTGGCCCCCAAGCAGGAAACTATCATTGAGGTGGAGCTGACCAACATCCAGAAGAAGTATTACCGGGCCATCCTAGAGAAGAATTTCAACTTCCTCTCTAAGGGAGCGGGGCACAGCAACATGCCCAACCTTCTCAACACTATGATGGAGCTGCGCAAGTGTTGCAACCATCCCTACCTCATCAATGGTAAGTGTGAGCAAGTGGGAGGAAAGGCTCGAGAGAGAGGGCTTTTGGGGATATGGAGAATGGAAGATTGAGCTGCCTAGAATGGAGTTTTGGAAGGAAGGATCCAGGGGAAGTTGCTCCTTGCAAAATAAGCTCACCCGAATTATTAGCTTGGAGCTTAAAAACCTCTGGGGATCTTTTCATAGGCACAG
Source organism: Candoia aspera (assembly GCF_035149785.1). NCBI lineage: Eukaryota > Metazoa > Chordata > Lepidosauria > Squamata > Candoiidae > Candoia > Candoia aspera. The sequence goes on along the minus strand of NC_086156.1, from coordinate 110,577,188 downwards.
AGAGTATGCTGCTTAGATTAGGGTCAGTAGAAACAGTGGGTGAGGGACACTGGTTGATCAAAATGCCATTTGCAATGGCTTGGTATGTTCTAATTTCCCAAGGTTGGTCCACTGAATCTTGGATAATTTCTTTATCTGGGATTTTTTTCTCCCCCAAACTAGGTGCAGAGGAGAAGATCTTGACTGAGTTTCGGGACTCCTGCCATCACCACGTGCCCCATGACTTTCCCCTGCAGGCCATGGTGCGTTCCTCTGGGAAATTGGTGCTGATTGATAAACTGCTTCCTAAACTGAAAGCCGGAGGACACAAGGTGCTGATCTTTTCCCAAATGGTCCGTTGCCTTGACATCCTAGAAGACTACCTCATCCAAAAGAGGTGAGAGCTTGTGCAGAGAGGACCCCCAAACCAAACTACTCCACAGCCCTATTTCATTGATGCATTCATTCCTTTCTAACATTCATGGCCTGCTTTTCACGATCAGCATAATCCTCCTAGCTAAAAACCTTAACGTTACATCCTCTACAACCCAGAATGTTATGGTATCTTTAAAATGGCAACTTCTTAAAAAGCTACCGAAATGTCGCAGCCGTGGAAGGATTTGGTGTGTTCACCTGGAGGTGGAAACACTTCAACAGATGAAGTCAGCGCTGTGCAATTTCTCGATCTGATCCACTGTCACAGTGTTAATTCAGAATTTGTCGTAGCCAGCTTTTTCCTTTTTTTTCACTCAAACTGGAGGCCAGTTTGTGCAGCGGAGAGGAATGGGTTCAGATGTTGACACAGGTGTCACAGCCCATTTTACAGAGTACTGTATGTTTCCTGTGCAGGTATCTCTATGAGCGTATTGACGGGCGGGTGCGTGGGAATCTGCGGCAGGCCGCCATCGACCGCTTTAGCAAGCCTGATTCGGATCGCTTTGTGTTCCTTCTCTGCACCCGGGCAGGAGGTCTGGGGATCAACCTCACAGCTGCTGATACCTGCATAATTTTCGACTCCGACTGGAATCCCCAAAACGATTTGCAGGTACTGCTGGGGTCTCTGGGGCTGACCGAGAATCAGACTCTGGTGGCCAGCAACGTGAGGCTTGAAACATCCGTTCTGTTAAGATTAGTGCATGATTTTAAGTGTCCTTTTTGTCCTGCCTACTTTATGGGACTGTGAGCATCAAAGAACAGTAGTGACATACATATCACCATGGTAGGGGTGGCAAGCAGAATATAAATGGGACCGACAGATCTCCTCCCCTATTCCTTGCATTCGTTCTCTTTCTGTCAGATTCCCAAAACAAATTGGGCGTGTGTCATGCCATTAAGAGATGCGTGTAGTAGTACTACCAGCGGTTTCCAGTTTGGGGCAGACTTCTTCCCAGTAGTAGGATGACATTGAGGGACTATTCTGTGCATCGGGGGCCTCCCGCTTACCTAAATGGTGGCCATGGCCTCTGCAATGATGCAGGGGGGTTGATAAAAAAAACCTCTTTCCCCACAAAGAATAAGAACCAGCCGTGGTCTCTCTCCTGGGCCAGAAGGATGCTTGTAGGCTTCATGCCTCCTTTTGCTCCCCTGCGTTCTCCAGGCACAAGCTCGTTGCCACCGCATCGGACAGAGTAAAGCAGTGAAAGTCTACCGCCTCATCACTCGGAATTCCTACGAGCGTGAGATGTTTGACAAAGCCAGCCTCAAGCTGGGGCTAGACAAGGCTGTCCTACAGTCCATGAGCGGCCGAGAAGGGAGCATCACTGGGGTGAGTCTGTGCAGCCGTGGGCGAGAGGGAGGCTGTGGAGAGGAAAGAAGATGGCCTTGATGGCAATAAGCCAGATCCCTTCCCAGAGCTACGGGGCAAGAAGCATGACTGAAGCCCAAAACAATCTGATGGGAGGAAGGAACTGCTCAGAGAGACACCTCCTTAGTTCACAGGAGTATTGGGGGGGTGGGGGGGAGCACAATCAGACTTGCAAGATTCTGTTCCTATAGCCAATATAATAAAATAGCTTTAACCTTCATATGCTCTTGGTATAGTATACATAGTGGGGCTGACAGAAGCAGGGATGAAAAAGCCCCAGAGCAGAAATTCAATCTCCGTGCACCAGGATGAATGCTTAAGGTGGAAGCTTCTCTTGCTTGACTTATGTGCTGAGCAAGGGAGCATCTGTCTTTCGCAGGGCGGCACCACTGTCAGATTAATGCAAGGGAACACGCATCAAAAATACAACTCCTCCGATTATGTGGCCAAGCCTTGGAGGATGGGGGGGAGTCTGTCTTGAAAAGCACAGATCACCTGGCGACATGGCTGGGCTCTTGCCATCAACACCACCATTACTATTTTTTTGTTTAGGAGCACAAATCTTACAATTGTGTGGTTTGGCTCCTGTTTATCTTACTGGTATTGCTTCAAAAGCATAGTCCTCTGATTGTGTAGCTGGGCTCTACTGTTTTGGTACTGACTCCGGTCTAACCAAAAGAGAAGAGACGATGATCTCTTCTCCCTCCCCCACCCCCATCAGATTCAGCAATTTTCAAAAAAAGAGATCGAGGACTTGCTACGCAAAGGGGCCTATGCTGCCATTATGGAAGAGGATGATGAAGGCTCTAAGTTCTGCGAAGAAGATATTGACCAGATTCTTCTTCGGCGCACCACCACCATCACTATTGAGAGTGAAGGAAAAGGGTCCACCTTTGCCAAGGTAGCCATATGCCGTATCTCGAATTCCTGTTTAAAAATAATCCGTTCTTCAAGAGTTCGTCCGTCCATCTCAGGGTTTCTCAACCTGGGTTCCGTGGCACCCTAGGGTTCTGCGAGAGGTCACTAGGGGTTCCCTGGGAGATCACAAGTTATTTAAAAAGGTTATTCCAAATTCTGGCAATTTCACATTGAAGGGGTAAGTTTCTTTATTTTTAGTTTAAGAACACAGTTAATGCATCTATACAGGCCTACACATGAAACAAATATAATAATTTTGTAACTTCTGGCCTATATTTGAGCCTGAATGCGCAGGGGTTCCCTGAGGCCTGAAAAATATTTCAAGGGTTCCTCCAAGGTCAGAAGGTTGAGAAAGGCTGGTTTATAGCATGTTGGGCACTAATAAGAGTGAGTTTAAGGAGGCTTTGCCAAAGGGTCTAGAGTCAAGGAAGCTGCACAATAGTATTAATCTGTACTTCCATGTGCCTAGACAGCCATGAGGTCCAGAAATCTACTTGTTTTTAAGACAAAGGCCAAGCAGATTTCACACTGGGGATATTACGTTCTTTGGAAAAGCAACTTGTATGGGTTCACACAATAGACTAAATCCGAGTTAATAAAACCTGATTGTTGAATTCACGTAACATGCTATGCGCAAGCAGATAAAGCCAAAGTCGGGCTTATCATAATGGTCTGGTTCACCAAACAAGTTAAGACAATGGCTGGGTTTCCCACAACACACTGAACCACAAACTGTCTAATCCCCGCTAGACTGGTGGGTTTTTGCAGATCTGACACAAGTGTGTGAGTGTGTGTGTGTGTGAAGTCTGCTTTACAGTTAGCATGATACCCAACCGTTCCTCCTCTGTTTTGCCTCTTCTCCTTTCCCAGGCAAGCTTTGTGGCCTCTGAAAACAGGACAGATATCGCTCTGGACGACCCCAACTTCTGGCAGAAATGGGCCAAGAAGGCAGACTTAGACCTGGATCTGCTGAATAGTAAGGTGTGTTGGATTGGGAAGAGGGATGCAATCAGCTTGTATGATTGGCTGGGCTAGTAATAGAAGAATCAGGAGGGGGTTGCATGAAGTTCAGTATTTCATGGCACAAAATCCTTTTTGTGTGGATTACAGATTATTTCCTCCACTCCAAAATTGAATCCTCCAAAACAGGCAGTGGTCCAGTTGTAACTCAGGGGTATTGCCCTTGCTTATCTGATCTGCAGAAGATATAACATTGGATGAGAGAGTTAATATCCTAAGAGACGCAAGTTAAATTCAGGATGACCTTGATTAGTTAGAGGAATGGGATGAAAATACAAGATCTTCGTATGTATGAAATTTCCCAAGTATGAAATTCAACAGAGGCAAATGCAGAGTTCTTCACTCAGGAAAGAGAAGCCAAACGTGCAGGTATAGGATGAAGTATAACTGGCTTTACAATGGCTCTTGTGAAAAAAAATCCAGAAAAGTGGTTGATTACAAATTAAATGTAAGCCAAGCCTGTCACATGGCTGCAGCAAAAGCAAATAGTTTCCATGCTGCATCAACAGAAGTTTTCAAATCATGGGAAGGAACATTTCTGCTTTGTTAGGCATGGTCAGACCTCATTCCTAGAACTGTATTAAATCTGGGCATTTATTTTAAGGAGGATCCAGGCAAACCAAAGCAGGTTTAGATAAGGAGCAATGGAAGTGATCAGGGGAAAAAGTCCTTTTGCAAGAGATTGAAGAAACTGGGAAGGTTCAGCTTCAAAAAGATTGAAGCTCAAGACACAATTGACTTCAAATACAGAACATGGGATAGTGGTTTTAAATTTTAGGAAAGCAGGTTCCAACCGAATGCTAGGGGAAAACACCCTTTTTAATAATAAGAGCAGGTCAATCATGGGATCAATTAGCAAGGGAGATGGTGGGCTCCCCTTCCCTGGACCAATGAGCAAGACGAAGCTGAACTAACATTGTTGGTTGCTTTAATATATATTCCTATGCTGAGCTGAACTTGGATTCCATGGCCTGAATGGTCACTTCCAAGTCTCAAGTTTCTATGACGAAGACAGGGGACAAGTGAGAATTATTCACGGAGGAATTGACACACGTTCAAAGATGTAGAGGGCTTTACTCTCCACTTCCTGCAGAACAACCTGGTGATCGACACGCCCCGGGTACGCAAGCAGACTCGCCACTTCAGTACCCTGAAGGACGATGACCTGGTTGAGTTCTCTGACTTGGAGAGTGATGATGATGACCGGCCACGCTCCCGGCGCCACGACCGGCACCACCATCCACTCCACCACTCGTATGGGCGCACCGACTGCTTCCAGGTGGAGAAACAACTGCTGGTCTATGGGTATGTGGCATGGAGGGAGGACTCACGAAGAGCAATGGGATGTGTGGAAAGAAGGGTTATCGAGTGGTAGGGGAGGGTGTGTGTGTGTGTGCACGCGTTAATCCAATTCCTTGTGGGGAGAGGGGAGTGTGTACCCTGGAAGCGTTCTGAGAGTTCCTCAAGGAGACAAAGTCAAGGTAGACAGTTTTCCTCAAAATACAGGTTGGCAGATGCCTTGACTCCCACTTGTTTTAACTGCAGAAACATTCCAAATTAAAACTGAGAATTAGTTTGATTGAGGCAAGAAACTGTAGCTTTTTCTAATTTGCCAAAAAAAGAGGGGGAGGGTAAATACAGTTCTGATTCAGAAGCAAATTCCTGGGCTACATGTGTGTGTGTATTTCTGTCCGCACCTCTGTCCTAATTTGCTTTGGATGTGGACTTGTGATCTTCTCTTCACTACCCTAAAAGCTTTTGTGTGCAGGAGACCTCAAGCTGAATACATACAGTTGTAATCAAAATTATTCCACCCCCATTGCAAATCAGGCTGATTGTCAAAATGTGCAGACTTTCAGCTGTTTGCCATGAACAAATCAAACAAAAGCGATTGAAATAGCTCAACACAACGAATGCTTCAAGTGGTGTCCCCAAAGTCAACTGGAAATGCAACGGATCATGACTTCTCCAGTCACAAAATTACTCAGCCCCCTGAATAGAATCCCGCACAACAGCACACATACAGTATGCAAAACGGGTGTTGTCTCAAGCACACCTGATGCAACTAATCAAGGGCTTCATTAGTGGCACCAGGTGTGCTTGAGCTGGAAGACATGAAATACCTGAACTGGCTGGGGGTTTGTTGAGTGTCACGTTGGACTGCATGTTAGAAATACAGTACGGCTAAGTCAAAAGAATGGTCCAAGAAGGTAAGGGAAGAGATCATTGCCCTTCACAAACAAGGAGCAGGATACAAAAAGATAGCGAGAGCACTGAATGTTCCTAGAGACACTGGGGGAAGCAGAGTTCGCAAGTTCGCAGTTAAAGGAACGGTGGTCACACTACCTGGACGGGGCAGGAAAAGGAGGCTGTCAGTGGCTGCAACCAGGTTTCTGAGAAGGCAGGTGGAGAGAAACCCTCGAGTGACTGCAGAAGACCTGCAGCAAGACTTGGTGGCCACAGGCACTGAGGTTTCAGTGAGCACAGCGAGGCGGGTACTAAACACAGAAGGTTGCCATGCCAGAACTCCAAGACGTACACCACTGCTGACCCAAAAGCACAAGAAAAGTCGGCTCCAATATGCTCAAAATCATCTAAATAAGCCACAGAAGTTTTGGGATTCTGTTCTGTGGAGCGATGAAACAAAACTGGAACTTTTGGGCCCGGTGTACGTCTGGAGGAAGAAGAATGAAGCATACGCTGAAAAGAACACTCTGCCTACACTTAAGCATGGTGGTGGCTCAGTGATGCGCTGGGGCTGCTCTGCATCCTCTGGCACTGGAAACCTGCAGCATGCGGACGGCAAGATGGATTCAGTGAAGTATCAGGAAATCCTAGGAGAAAACGTCATGCCGTCGGTAAGGAAGCTGAAGCTTGGGCGTCACTGGACCTTCCAACAGGACAATGATCCCAAGCATACCTCAAATTCCTCTAAGGCTTGAATGCAGAAGAAGTCCTAGAAGGGGCCATCACAGTCACCTGACTTGAACCCCATAGAAAATCTCTGGTGGGATTTGAAGGAGGCGGTTGCAGCACGCAAACCCAAGAATATTACTGAACTGGAGGCCCTTGCTCATGAGGAATGGGCTAAGATTCCTCAGGAACGCTGCCAGAAGCTGGTGTCCGGCTATGCATCTTGTTTGCAGCAGGTCTTAACAGCAAAAGGGTGCTCTAAGTACTGAAGATGCTTGCCATGAAGGGGTTGAATAATTCTGAGACTGGAGAAGTCATGATAAGTGTCATGAGCACTGATGGTGAGCAGGAGGGGGCCCCTATCCAGGAGGGAAAATGCATGCGTAGTTTAGAGGCTTCGAAATTTCCTTCAAAGAAACTCAAAGCAGACCCATCTTGAGGTTTGGGTTTATCTGTGTCGGTTTCCCACGCTTTCAGTTTGGCAGGATTTTCTATCTACTAGAGCATTCAGTAAACACTGGAGACTGTCATGAGTCTGAGTATTTGGGCTGGGCAATCATTACAGAGACCAACTCACTGTCTCAGCATGGTACTTTGCTCTAAGTTAGGACAATAAGTTGCATTTTCAGTTGACTTTGGGGACACCACTTGAAGCAGCAGTTCCCAACCTTTTTGGCACCAGGGACCGGTTTTGTGGAAGACAATTTTTCAATGGACTGGGGGGAGGGGGGATGGTTTCGGGACGATTCAAGCGCTTCCTCTTTTTCCTGACCTTTTATTCTTTTTTCTTCGTGCCGTTTGGAGATAGCAGCCAATGGGCTTGCTCTCTCTGACAGGAGGCGGAGCTCAGGCAGTAATGCGAGCGATGGGGATGACAATAGGAAGTACTGAGCTGCATGGACCAATGGGTTAACTTGTTATAAGGGGTTTCTGGAATCAGGAGACACACACAATGTCCACAGTCAAGGAGAGGAAGTTTCTTCAAAAGTCAGGGTTTAATCAGTCAGTTTAAAATGTCTGAACATGACAAAGCACCCAGAAGTGCCCTGAAGGAGAAATGACTGGTTCTCTGATGTGGGGACCTTGTAAATTTAATCAGCACAATTGCTAGGAGGCGAAATGCTTATCAAAAGGACTCTTTTTAAAATGTTGGTGCCACTTGAGACGTTCTAGCCAGGGCAAATGTGAATGGGGAAGAGCACTCCTTTAATGGCTCAAAGGGTTTCTCTCTATGTTTAACTGGACATAAATCCCCTTGAAGGTAGCATCTTCTTGCTCCCCAGAGAAGCAGGCATAGGGTTGTAGCCACGGTTGCTGAGAAAGAACATCTTGATTTCCGAGGTAGGGCCCTTCCCTTATTAGCCGTCCCAGCTCTGTCTCTGCTGGTTTGCCTGGCAGCTGGGGCCGCTGGAGGGAGATCCTCTCGCATGGACGTTTCAAGCGGCGGATGTCCGAGCGGGATGTGGAGACCATCTGCCGCGCTATCCTGGTCTATTGCTTGATGCATTATCGGGGCGATGAGAACATCAAAGGATTCATCTGGGATCTCATCAGCCCGGTGGAGAATGGCAAAGCCAAAGAGCTTCAGAACCACTCTGGTAAGTGGGGAGGAGGGGCTCCTTTTATACTCCCCCCCCCCCCATTGCTGTCCGTTGGGAACGATGCCCGCACCCTCGTGCCCATGCTGTTGTGATAGGGAGACTTTGAGCCAACCAGAGCTGCTGTTTGGCAGTGAGCTCTTTAGATTTTGGCCACCTAGTCCTTTGCAGGGGTTCAGAAAATTTACGGTGGTGGACGCTTGGGAAATGGGATAGTACTGATTCCCCTAGTGTCCCTTTGCTGTTGGTGGGCTCTCTACATGGTCCTTAAGTGGCTCCCTCTGTGTTGTGTCTGTGTGTATGAGCTTGAGCTACTCTGGAAGGCTGGGTGACCTAATCCCTATTGCACTGGTTCCATGTTGTACCTAGCCCCTGCTCTGAGCTCCCTTCCTGTTCCTCGGGTAGGCCTGTCCATCCCAGTTCCACGGGGCCGCAAGGGGAAGAAAGTCAAGTCCCAGACCACGTTTGATCTCCAGAAAGCAGAATGGATCCACAAGTACAACCCAGACACTCTCTTCCAAGACGAGGGCTACAAGAAACATCTCAAGCACCAGTGTAACAAGTAAGACCGGGAGGTGAAGGGAGGTCCAGCTCAGGGCCACTGTATAGCCAGCCCTGCCAACCCCCTAGATCCTAATCTTCTTCCATTCAGAAAAGATGGGAGCTCCGTTATGGTAGACAGGCAGTGCCAGATCCCAGCCTTGTTCTCCAAAATTCTAGTTTTGTCATTGTCTCAGTTTCTTGTTGGAGGGGCCCGCTGTGGTCCACTGAAAAAACAATTGCATGGATGTCGTGCCGTCCATATTGCCTTGTCTGTTATTCATGCCTTTCTGTCTAGAAAAGAGGAAGGAAAGGCAAGCTGTGGCACTTGATTCCTCCTTGCCACTTTGGCGTGGATGTGCCTCCATCTGTGGGAAAAAACCAGTTTTTGTTGCCCTTGTCACATATTTAGCAGCTGAAATAGCCAGAGCCTTGGAACACTGGTGGGTGCAGTTCGTCAAAAAATGCTCAGTCCTTCCAACAGAAAGGCATTATTTCCCCCCAGGGTGCTGCTCAGAGTCCGCATGCTTTATTACTTGCGTCAGGAGGTGATTGGGGACCAGGCTGAGAAGGTGTTGGCCGGTGCTGTTTCCAGGTAAAATTTCACCTTTACCAAGGTTGCCAAGGGTATTATTCAGTGTGCTGTGGGACGGGAGCTGGGTTGGGATGGGAAGCAATGATTGACCCAGTGGATTTCATGGTAGAAACCTTTTATTTTACCTGTTCGTTATTTGTGTCTTCGGTGTTTAAGGCTGCCCACCCACCAGGTGACTCTTCTTAGAGGAGAGACCCTGACATTTCCTTAGAAAGTTCTGGGATTGTTCATTTCCTTATTAAATATATTTACTTCTCAAAGTCAGTTATTTTGTTAGACGGATTTTGCCCTGGCAAAAGAGCAAATCTTACTCTTTCTCTCTTTTAAAGGAAGTGCTATGCTGCATATAGGTGCAATCCACTCTGAGGCCTATGAACAAGACTTTTACTGCAGAGTCAGAATTGTGGGAAGTTGTACTGGTTCCTGTTTAATATCTCACACTTCACCTGTCTTGTTTTGCCTTCCCTGCTTCTATTTCCCACTTCAATTCTTGCAGCGAAATCGACATCTGGTTTCCCCTCGTGGATCAGGCAGAAGTCCCCACGGCCTGGTGGGACACGGAAGCTGACAAGTCCTTGCTTCTTGGGGTCTTCAAACACGGTGAGTAATACCTCTGGACAGGTATGGCCTTTCGTTCCGCAGTGAGCAGCTGTAACCGTGAAATTGTACTTGGATGGAAATTAAGTATTTGGGTCAGCCTTTGTTCTGGGTCAAATAAATAAAAATAAAATGCAGTCAGGAGGCTGAGGTGATATGAGAAAATCCGTTCCTGGTAGAATTTGGTTATCTATCTATCTATCTATCTATCTATCTATCTATCTATCTATCTATCTATCTATCAAATTTAATTACCACCCATCTCCCCCAAGAGAGGGACTCTGGGTGGTATTAGGGTGGGCTTTAAAAACCAAGCCACCCTTTTTTATTTATTGGTATAAAAATAATAGAATTGGGAGTTCCAAAGAGGTCATTTGGTCTACCACTGCTCTGCTCGGTGTTGGATTAAATACCAGCACAGTATTAATAGCATCTCTACCCTCCCATTCTATAAAAGGAGATTATTTGCGGCGAAGTTTACAACCAATTAAAAATGCAATAAATTATCAGTGGAGAGAAGCAGTCGAACCTGAACTAAACTAAATCTAAGTTTAGTAGCGTAGAGGACTAAAAAAGCAGTGTGCCTGTCAAACATGCTAGAAAGAAGCTCTGCGTCTCCAAAACATGTACGGGCTGTAGAGAATGTGGAAGATAATCAGACATGCAAGAAGAACTTTGCACAAGCCAAGTGTTTTCTAAGAACTATCTTAAAACTATGGCCAAGAACAAAGTGAAGATTCCTGGGCAGGGAGCTCTAGAACCTAAAGGCCTGTGTGTTCTGAACGTCTCAGCAAGTGGCTGCATCTGGCCAACTTTAAGCTTGAAAATGCAGTTGAATCAGACCTAGTTAGTCTTGGATGGGAGACCCCTGAGGAATCCTAAGGCTAGAAAGCTGAAAGCCATCTGTGAAGAAGGAAATAGCAAAGCAAGAGAATTGCATAGTTGCACCCACGATGGCATCAAGAGTTGAGCCTCACCCAAAAGAGACTTGTCTTTAACATCAACAGGTGGTGTTTTTAATACATGGATGGGAGACCACCTGGGAGATCCTGAGATTTTGACTAGACTCCTTCTTGCAAGAAGACAGGGGCGTTGCACACCCTGCCTGTACTACTTCCAAAAAGAACTGTGTGGTTGTGTCCCCTAGAGGAGTTGAGGGTGTTTTGACCTTATATTCTAATCCAGTGCTTCTCAACCTTGCAACTTTAAGATGCGTGGTCTTCAACTCCCAAAATTCCCCAGCCAGCATGCTAGCTGGGGAATTCTGGGAGTTGAAGTCCACACATCTTAAAGTTGCAAAAGTTGAGAAACACTGTTCTAAACCTAACCTCTGCCTGAGGTTACATGGAGATACAAACAGTTTAGGCACTTTTCTGAAGTGATTTTTGGCCCTTCCTTCAGGCTATGAGAAGTACAACACCATGCGAGCCGACTCTGCGCTCTGCTTCCTGGAGAAAGCCGGCCGTCCTGATGACAAGGCCATAGCTGCTGAGCACCGTCCAGATGTGGGCGAGGGGTAAGAGGCTGCTGGTGTTGCACTAAGCCATTCCCAAGGATAGGGGGTGGGGAAGATGGGGGTGGTGATCCTGTACAGGAGGGTGGGAGGCATAGAAGAGCACACCCATGATGACTTGCCATGCTAATACCGAGGCACCGAGAGGGACAACTGGCCCTGAACTCGGGTGTCTGTGAGTTAAAGTTGCTTCTCACGGGAAGACCTGAGGTGTGTCTGTGAAGGGGCCAGAAGAAAGGGGATTTCCACAGCAATAACTCATTAGTTCTTCTGCCACTGGCAGGGTGGATTTTGACAAGGACTGTGAGGATCCAGAATACAAACCAGTTGGAGCCCCTGCCAAGGAACAGGATGACGAGGTGGGATCCTCAACCAATTGCAGAGTTAATACAGGCCATCACTGCTTCTGCCCCCAGTCTTAAAAGCCAGAAACAAGGATGCGTTAAACCCATTGGCTTTCAATCCTAATAGATGCTTGTTGTCATTACTTTTATTTATTTTTATTTATTTATTAAATTTTTACACCACCCAAATCCCAGTAACTCCTTTAGAAAGCAATCCTTTTCTCTACTATTTCCTGTACCTGCAATCTACCATGTCAAGGGTGGGCTTTGGTAAATGTGTTGGGAACCTGTGGTCCTTCAGCTATAGCTGAAATACCAACGTCCTTTGCCGGCACTACTGATGGGTATGCTGGGAAAGGTAGGTGAGCGATCTATGGCTAACCACAGATTGTCCCAGTCTGTTTTAGAAGCCTGTTAGAATATCCTTCAGGATGAATTAAACTACCTGCAGATATACCAAACAAGGGGAAAGTAGTTTGTGAGCTGCCTGTGGGCACTGGGCATCCCACTTGCACCTTGCAAGGCTGCTTCCCCCCCGCCCCCGTGCTTTTCGGGTGCTAGAGGGAAGTTTAAGGGCAAAAGAGGCTGTTCTATGTCTTGCAAACCAAAGCGAACTAATGGAAATTATACTTTCCCTTTGGGATGAGTTTATGGAGAAAAATGGGGGGAAAACAGGTTTGAAAACCTTATCTGTTTTCCCCCACCCCACCCATGTTTTCACCAGCCACTTCCTGTATGGCCCCCAGTAAAGCAAGCCTTTGGCTCCCAGGCCAAAATCCATCATCTCCAACAGTAATGGTCAGTTCTGGCAGCCCACCTTAATGGCACTAATCTCTCCATTCCAGGGTGAAGCACTAATGATGATGGATGAAGAAATATCGGTGGTGGATGGGGAGGACGGTAAATACTTACTGTTTGAAAGGGTTCGGTGAAGGAGGTGGTGGCAGCGTTGAGCTTCATAAGCATCTCATCCTTGGGGCCCCGTGGAGGCCGGGAGGATGCGAAAGTCACATGGCAACCCCTGCCATCTCTCTCTAGGCCAGCCGGGAAACCTCTTCTGGCCTCCGGCCTCTGCGCTCACAGCCCGTTTGCGGAGACTCATCACTGCCTTCCAGCGGAGCTACAAGCGTGAGCAGCTGAAGATGGAGGCCGCAGAACGGGGGGATCGGCGTCGCCGGCGTTGCGAGGCCGCCTTCAAGCTGAAGGAGATGGTGCGTCGAGAGAAGCAGCAGAGGTAATCTTTGGGGCCTGCTTTGTATGCTCCTCTTTTCCCCTCTCTTGGGAGAAGCTGGTTACCAAGTGGTACTAGAACCTGAGACTGACTTTGTCCCCCTTTGATCATGAAGTCGCTGGGCAACTTGAGTCAGTTGCTTTGTCTCAGTCCAAGCTAGCTGCATAATTGTAGAGAGAAAAGGTGAAAAGAAGGGAGGAACCTTCCTTCCCCATTTTTGTCTGCTGGGGCATTGCAGCAAAAAGGCAGAATATTAATGCAGTTGATCAGCAGCAGGCAAGACCACATTGCCAGTTGGTTCAGTGTGCAGCAAGAGATGAAATGATGCTTTGTATCCAAAGGTGGACACGTCGCGAGCAGTCAGACTTCTATCGCGTGGTTTCCACGTTTGGAGTGGAATATGATCCAGATACGATGCGTTTCCACTGGAGTCGGTTTCGGACTCTTGCCCGCCTGGACAAGAAGACCGATGAGAGCCTAGCCAAGTATTTCCATGGTTTTGTGGCCATGTGTCGACAGGTGTGCCGCCTTCCTCCTGCTGCAAGTGATGGTTAGTAACGGGGTCTGGATGGGTAGGAAATCTCTAGGCTGCTTTAGCACTGGATTAGGGTTAGCGACTTGTGATCTGTTATCTCCAAGTCTTCTCTCACTGTAATTGCTGAAAATTGGCAATTTTTCTTTTGTGGCAGGGAAGCAAATGGAGACAGTAGTGCACGGGATAAAGGAGTCTGAGAATAGGTTTAAAAAGCAACGGCTGGAAGGGATGGTAAAGAAATAACGCATTTCCTGATCTCTGTTCCTACCTTTCTTCTGCAGCAACTGCTGAGTTGAGGTTCAGGGCCTTCAAGAGGCTGCTCAGACCTAGGATCCAACCCACAAATTGTGAAAGGGATAGGCAGTCCCAGTTGGGTGCAACAAATTTTGGGAGTGCCAGGCATTTTTTCAAGAAGTGAAGACTTTTTTGAATTGAGCTTGACTCCACTAATTAGATGGACATGCCCATATTGTTTTATTGTAAACACTAGGAATTTCTTTCTGGGTTTTTTTTTTTTTTTTTTGCAATCAGCCAAGGTTGGCCAAGTTCAGCCAAGTACCATTCACTTAGGCAGGAATCTTTTATATTCCTTTTATTTATTAAGGCTGTGAGTACTTTGAAAATAACTTGAAAAAAGAGGTTCAGATCCGACATGAACATGAGCCCAGCACCTTTCTGCTATTCATTAAAATACCTGTCTTTTCTCCAGCTTCTGCACGAGCCTGAGAAACAATACAACTGCTTGAAGGAGACCACTCATTAAAGTTAATGCAACTCTAAAAGCAGCTGCAACTTTTTTTTTTACATTAAGGTTGAAGCTTGAAAAAAGAGGGGTTGCTTTAATGAGTAGGAGAGAGAGAGAACATTCTTGTGAGTTCCCAAGTACGTCTTCCAAATTGTTTTAGGAGGCTGGGGAAGGAACAGAGAAGAACACAGACATGAACAATCAAGAGAGAGCAAAGTCAATTGACAGCTTATCTTATAAAGGGCAACTAAAGGCCAAGTAAAGAAACTTTTCAAAGCATGCATAGAGACTATAAGTGAGGCTGGGAAACTCTTCTTTGATTCCAAGATTCGATATTTATGCTACACTTGCATTAAGTTGTTCCCAATGTTTTTACATCTAACTTAAAAAAAAAAGTGTTGAAATTTTAGACTTTTGAATTTTTTGACATTAAACTGTCCAGTGGCATTGTTTGGAAGGACTCTGTGAGCCTTGTCCAGGGTCCTTGGAGGTTGGTGGGACTGAATGTTGCTTCGGGGTTTGTAACTCTGATCCAACTGGGGATGCGAGCATAGAGGATCCTGGTGATAAATCTCTGCAGCAAAGTGAAGGGTGCTAAAAGTAGGCCATAAGGGCCTCAGGCAGCAGGGGATGGAAGGGAAGCAACTTAACTGGGAAAAATGCAAGAGAGAAACAGAACGGTTCCAGACTCACCTGGTTTTCCGTTCTCCTCCGTAGAGTCTCCGGACCCCACACTGTTCATCGAACCCATCACAGAAGAGCGGGCCTCCCGGACCCTGTACCGCATTGATCTCCTGCGGCGTCTGCGGGAACAAGTGCTGTGCCATCCCCTCTTGGAGGAGCGCCTTGCCCTGTGCCAGCCTCCTGGCCCTGAGATGCCACCTTGGTGGCAGTGTGGGCGCCATGATGGAGAGCTGCTGCGGGGAGTGGCCCGCCACGGCCTTAGCCAGACTGACACCACCATCATGCAGGACCCAGACTTTTCTTTCTTGGCGGCTCGGCTCAGCCACCTGCACAGTCGGGCAGGGGGCACAGGGACACCCCCTCTTCCGCCCCCAGGGCCACCCCAGCCTGCAGGGCTACCCCTTCCAGGTGTCAGCACGGCAGCTGCTCCGTCTCCTCTGCTCCTTGGTCCACCTTTGAATGAGCTACCTGCTCCGCAACAGCCCCTTGCCTTGCCTCCAAAACCTGAATCGGCCGAGGACTCTGACTCGGAACTCGACCTCAGCAAGATTTCTGCTTCATCCTCTTGCTCGTCCTCCTCAGGCTGCTCCGATGACAGTGAGGGTGAGCTGTTCTTCAGGACGCTTCATTGCACGTTCCTTCTTTCCCTCCCATCTCTTGAGAAGAAAATGGCCAATGGCTTGCTTAAAAATCAAGAGGGGATTGGCCCTAGAAGACGGCCTTTCTACTAAAAATGAGAAATGCCTGTTAGTGGAAAGGGTTTTTTTAACTTGCCTTTTTATCAGATGCAATGGATCTTAAAATTGAATTTTGCACCCCTCTTCTAGGGAATTCAGGGCAGCCTTCTCCTTTCCCCAGTTCATAACAATCCAATAAGTTAGTTTAAACACAGGTGAGATTGTCCTGAATGAGACATAATGATTCAAACCCCAATTTATTTGTAGTTAAAACATCCTGGTTTATTTTGCTCTGTGGGCTGTCTTACCAAAGTATAGTAATGGCCGAATCAGTGTGTCTGTAGCCTGCTTCATTTGTATATTTATTTGATTATAAATCTCCTATAACTTGTGTACAATCTGCAATTCTCTAAAAACCAGGCATTTTTACTTACATTTGTACCTAAAACATGCTTTTAGGAAGTACAGCATTCCATATTAGGTACCCTTTGCCACTAAACTTGATTAAAGGCGTTTTCTGTCCCTTATTTCTCCGGTCACAGAACCTCCAAACAGCATGCTAGGAGATTTTCAGCTGGCCTTCCTGCCAAGCACTGAATCAGTCCCAGCCTGGCTTTGGGAAAGAGGTGTACATGGACTTGCTTAGAACTCCTCCCACCAAAAAAAAAAAACAACCGATTGGCATTTTTAGTCCTGGCATCATGCTATGCAACCAACCCACCACATGTCTTCCTCTCCTGGGTTCTCTTCTGGAGTAGCTCAGTGTTCTCTTTCCACCCCCATCCCTTCCTACCCTCTCGTTTTTCTGCCAGGTGAAGAAGCTTCTTGTGGCGGGAAGCTCTTCGAGGAGGAGGAGTCCTCTCTGCTCTCCCTGCCCACCTCCCATGAGGGGAACTCCCCGCAGCCTAGTGCCTCGGATCTGCTGCTGCAGGAGCGCCAAAGGGCCCACGAGTGGCCAAAGGTAACGGCCTAGATAGAAATAGGGCTGCTGGAGTCACATCTTGCGCCAAGAGCATCTTCTTTCATTTCCGACCCTGAGCGGAGTTTGCTGTTACTGTTCTCACGCTCCTATTCAGAGCAGCTGCCTTCTTTTTCAGATAACTGTGAGTCTGGGGAAAAGATGCAGGTATTTTAAGAGAAACCTTAATTTGAATGAGTGGATCCCTTTAAAGCAGTAGCATCTCTTTCCAGATTCAAGCAGAAGCCTGGAAAAAAAAAAGACATGGCTGTTTTAATGAATGTCAAAGCAGGGTTGTGTTCACAGGTTTGAAGTACTTCTGAGTAATTTTTCAGAATGCTCATAGCTTTACAATTGATATCCTTTACGCTAATAAGTTAAACAATAAAACTGGTGGCAATACTCTTATTTGATTCTCACCTGCCTTGGAGATATTTTATATTTGAAAGATAGCTTATAAAGTGATCGCATTAGAAAATAACAGTGCGTCAGCTAAAGGGTGAGAAATAAAGAAATCCACAACAGAGATCACAGGTTTTCGCATCCTTTGGAACCTCCATTCCTAGCAATCGTTGCTGTTCTCGAACTGATTTTCCTTGTTTATGAAAGTCGGGGATGAGCAACATTTTTCAGCTCTGGGTGTTCTATGATCTCACATAATAGCCAGAACATCAAATTATTGTACGTTTCTTTAACTGACATTTTTTTATGGGTTACTCCTAATGTTTTGTGAGGTCTTTCAACGGCGAAAAATCTTGGGGGATTTCAACTGAGGTCTCATCAGATATTCCCAATCTCAGAAGAGTTTGCTAATTTTCTTTTTAATTGGTGAGGGGGGAACCCTTGCCCAGCAGGCGGGTACAGCGTTCCCAGACCAAAGGTAGCCTTTCTGACAGAAAAAAGCATTAAGAGGTAGAAAGAAGTTGAGATGTCTTGGAGATACCCAGTTCCAAAATGGGAAAATGTGGATTCAGTTTGAAGGCGTCTTGCAGGTTATGGGGTCTTTTGCCCAGACTAGTATCTCTTTCTCTTGGTTCTGCAGGACCGTGTACTCATCAACCGCATCGACTTGGTGTGCCAGGCTGTGCTGTCTGGAAAGTGGCCCTCCCCACAGCAGGGCCAAGTGGTGCCCTGTGCTGGCCAGGGAGAAGGCCTGCCCCACTTGCATGGAGAATACACCACCTCTCCCATCCCTCACATCTGCCCTCTGGCATCACAGGAGGAAGGCACAACTTCTTTCACCCGCCTCCGACACAGTGGCCAGGAGAAGGAGTTTACTGTGCAGATCAAAGATGTGAGTTGGACGGGTGTGGGTGTGGAAGAACAGTATCAGTCCCCCACCGCCAGGACTGAGTCCCTGTGCAAAGTGAATGGCTGTATCGTGGGGAATTTGTAAATCAGTGGAGCTCTGCAGCCCCTGAGATTTAGCTGCCAAACAGAGCAGCAAAATGGCCAAATTTCCATGGACAATTTTGAAGAGCAGCCTCTTGTTCCCATTCCCGCCCTTAACCCCTTCCCCAGTTCCTCACAGCCTGTATCACCATTTTGCAGGCCAGTTTCAGCTCATTTGGTGGGAAGGGACTAAAGATGGAAATAGAATCTGCTAAGGTCCTTAGTTGCCCCCCGCTCCCTCCGATCCTGTCTAGAAGCTTAGATCACCCTGAAAATAACAGATTTTTGTGCCACCCACTTGAGTTCTTTCTTCCTGAATTCCAACAACCCAATCCCAGGGAGCTTTTAAAGCTGTTTGGGGAGTGGGGTGGGGCTGCGGGGTCCTGAGCTTGCCACCCTCACCCTAACTCTCCATGCATTTTCCTAGGAAGAAGGAATCAAACTGACTTTCCAAAAGCACAAGCTGGTCCCAAATGGCACTGTTCGGGATCGGCCTGCTCTCGCCCAGAAGAAAAGTAGCAAGAAGATGGTAGAGGTAAGCAATTGTTAGCTGCCCAGAGACAGTATTGGAGATGGGTGGCCATATAAATCCAATCTATCAATCAATCAATGGTAGGGAGCAAGCTGCAAGGAGAGGTGGGAGAGCCATGTCAGAGACCCTTATTTTCAGCTTCTTTCTTTCCTTTGGAATTTCAGCTGGAGCTGCAGTGTCTGGAAGCGCTGAGAGGCCCTGATATTGACCTGGAGGCTCATATCCCAGTGGTGAACAAGACTGATGGGACACTGCTGGTGGGTGATGCGGCTCCCCGCCGGGCTGACCTTGAAGTGTGGCTGCAGGCCCACCCCGAGTATGCTGTAGATCCTCGCTTCCTGGCTGTAAGCATGTGTTCACCGACACGTCTTTCCTTCCCATTCGCAGACGGGTGCTGGTCCTCTGCCCTTCCCTTTTTGAACCTGTCCTTTCCACCAACGAACATCACTTCTCCCTCTGCTCTCTGACTCAGGATGTTCTAACCTGCTAAGATACCAACTATCCTTACATCCTGCCCTTCCTCTAAGGAGTTGTCCTGCTATTTTATCTTCCCAGCGGCTCTTAGGGCCACCAAGCTGAAATAGTTGAAATTAGACTTGGGGTCATCAAGTCGAATGCTCTGATCTACCCTAAGCCAAATCTTTCAAGGGGCCACAGGTTGCCTCTCTAACCACTTCACTTCTGAGTGAGACCGTAGAAGCTTGCTGTTAATTGCAACTGCTGGTCCTAGTCCCAAGAACCGAACATTCTGGCTGAGAGTATCACCCACACCATCTCCAGGAGATGATTAAAACCCTCTTGAGAGTATGAATTCAACAGAAAGGATTCCCATCCTCCTTTGCTCTCCTCTCCCCTTATTTTCTCCTGTCTGGGGGTGTTGTACTCTCTCTCTCCCTTTCACACCACTCTGCTGAAACCCAGTAGCTTCCAAAAGTCAGCAGCTCTAGATGAGCGTGTACACACAGATTCCGAGACCAAGGCTCGTGGTCCTTTACCCTCCTTCGGTCTAATAGAGCTGAGAAGAAGTAGAGTGCCTGATGCAGTTAACTCGGGGTGGAGACCAATTGCTTCAGGGAGAAGGGGGTGTAGTGTAGCCAAAGGACAGATGGAAGGAGAAGCAGTGAATGGCGGCAGTAAGGAGGTAATATGAAAGAGCACAGAGAAGGTATGAGTCACGAGGTCGCAGTATTAATAGTTTTTGGAATTTACCCGGTTTATACTTTTGGCCCTCTGGGAAGCGTAGCCGCCTTCCTGCTGCTAGAGTTGACACAAAAGAGGTGGAAGGCTTTTGGAAGAGAGGGTGACTATAAAACGCATGCAATGCACGCCAAGCAGCATCTAACTCTTGCCTGTTTCCCCCCTTCCCTTCAGTACATGGAGGAGCGCCGGAAGCACAGATGGCCCCGGTTCCCGAAACCTGTTCCGATAGAGCCGAGCTGTCTGGTGGGGCTGGAGAGGATGCAGGTAGCTGGCATTTCTGCCAATGGCAAAAAGGTGATTAACTAGGAGATGCTACAACCTTCCTGACACTTCAGTACAGAAGGTCACTGGTGCTTTCAGTTTTTCAGTGGTTTATAAAAATGCTGTGAGGACATTGTTTTAGTTTTCATACCCACGCCCAGAGGGGGTTATGAGGCGGGGGGCAGAAAATAGCAGTGGATAAATCCCCGTTCCCACCTCTCTCTGTGGTGGCACCAACACAGTGCTGCCACTATTAAAGCCAGTTGGGACTAGTGGTCAAGGCTCCAGGCTAGAAACCAGGAGACTATGAGTTCTAGTCCTGTCTTAGGCCTGACAGCTGGCTGGGTGACCTTGGGCCAGTCCTTCTCTCTCAGCCCAACCCACCTCACAGGGTTGTTGTTGTGGGGAAAATAGGAGGAGGAAGGAGCATTAAGTATGTTCCCTGCCTTGAGTTATTTATAAAAAATAATAAAGGCAGGATACAAAATAAATCTTTTAAAAAAATCCTTTTTTCAAAAAAAGAGACTGGTTACTCCCAGTTGACTGGGTCACTGGAGATCACGTGCTGCGAGTGCACAGGGCGAGCCCATTATTTGGGGGAGCAAACAACCAGGTCAGCCACAGGGTGCCAACTTGGCCTAATTATTCTCTGCTTCTCTTCAGGGTTTTCTTCCAGATCCAACAATGAATCGCCTCCTTCCAGGTCCAGTGGGGGCTGAGAATGCACAGAAGCGAGGTCGCCAGACCCCAATTGAGTTTTCCAACATGATGGCTCTGATGGGAGCTGGCCGGGTCCAGTTAGGAGCCACGGGACCCCTCTCTCTGCATCACGCCCACTTCCAAGCCACCCCAGCCCATGGCTCTGCCTTGCAATACATGCCGTTCCCTGCTGCAGCCGCTGCTGCCACTGCCGCCACATCCTCTGGCACCCTTCTCCACCCGGGACTGGGCCATGCTGGCTATGCCACCACGCCCTTGCATCTGGGACACCCACAGCCTGTGGACGAGGATGAGGAGGAGGATGAGATGGATGACTTGTCTCAGGGCTACGCCAGCTCGGAACGGGACTTTTCCTTGCTCGACGACGACCCAATGATGCCCGCCAACTCTGACTCCAGCGACGAAGGGGATGAGGAGGGGGACGACTGAACTTTGGTCCCAAGGACAGATGGACGGATTCAAACAGGGCCAGCCCCCGGGGGCTAGCCGTCCCCATGACGTTGAATTTGAAAGGCCAGAGACTGGGTGCTCGGTCGGGCCCGTGGCAGTCGGGCTCCCTTCGTCCCACGTTGGTTGTTGGGAGGACAAAGCAGGGCCCTTCAAACCCAGCCAGGGTTGGATGGAAAACTACTTGCCTCAAAGGGTGCTCATGTGCGGCTTATTTTTTAAAAAGGAAAAAAAAAAGTGAAACAGTGGCTGTTGGTCAGGTGGGCAGATCCTGCCTCTCCTCCTGCGGCACTTCGCATCATCTGAGAACTGTCTCTGTGGCTGCAGTCGTGAGGCAGCCAAACCACCCAGCCCTCCTCCTCCTCCTCCTCCTCCTCCTCCTCCCCATCGAGCTAAGATGATCCGGATATAGGTAGCAACTCCTTTTCTTTTCTTTGGCTCTCCCCACAGCCTGCTCCATTCGCCGCCTCCCCCTCCCCCCTGGTTCACGTGCTGTAATATAAGTGCAAAAGGAGGGTGGGGAGGACACCTTTCCTTTCCCTCCATACCCCTATCTCCGTGTGGGTGGGGTTTATATTTATAAATATGTAATATGTCTTGTGTAATATGGCCGAGGCTGTGGGAAAGAAATTGTGAGGGAGTTAAGTCAGAGGGCGGGTTTTTGGGGTGGCAGGGTGCTGAGGGAGAAGAGAAGATAGAGCTTCCTGTAGCTGGATTCTCCTTTTTTTCTTTTGTTTTTTTTTAATAAAAGGAACAAAATGCACAAAACTTGACCCCCCCCCCTCCCATCCTGTTCCTTTGTGGCACTGTATTAGTGGCATAAACAAAAAATAATCTCGAGATTTAGAGATCTGTCTCTCTTCGGTGGGTTTTTTTTAAAAGGCATCTCCACCCTGAGTTGGAAAGCTTTTGTGAAATAATTGGCCATTTCCACAAAAGGAATTTTAGAGGGACAGATCTGTCTCTGTCTCTCTAGATATTTAAGGGTGGCAATGAGAGGAGGAAGACAAATGGGCAGTTTGGCATCGCCATGTCAGTTGGTGTTCAGTCAACCGCAGTAGACAGCACCAACAATAAGCCCTCTTTCAACCTGACAGACATCCAGAGGGATCTAAGCTTGGGTCGATAATTACATGGCAGTTCTTTTCATTCAGGTGTCCTCCTCTCCTGCCTTCCTCTCTCTTGAGTGACTCTGGTTATTATAAGGTCCGGAGAGACACTGGCAATGAGCATTTCTGGTCAGAAACCAAAGATGATTAACATTTGTTTGTTAGGAATCCATTTTTAACCCTATACACTTCCCAGAATCATCATGGAGTTAATTATTAAACAGCCTTAGAGCTTTGATAAATAAATAAACTACTGTATAGAACGACGTTTCTCACCTTGGTGCCTTCTGGAAGTGTCACTCCAATTCCCATCTTTAACTACAAGGTTGGATGGTGTTTGTAGTCCAATACCTCTGGTGTATGCCACCTTGGGAAAGCTTGGGTTTGGAGTAGATATTTGGAGCTGGTAACTTCCCTGGGAAGTAGCTTCTGTGTTCAGAAAATGGGTGACCAACCTTAGCTGCACTCTCCCCATCTGGAAATGACCTACTTCCTTCACTGAAACCACAATCCTCTAAACATTTAGCTGGGAGTAAGATCTGCCGCCTTCGGCATGATTTACTTCTAAGTAAATAAGCACAAGATGTGCTGCAGCACCTGCTTCTCGCTTCTGTGTTAATAACTGGCTTATCAATGGCTGTATTCGCCCAACCACTTACTCCTGGTCCAGGCTACTACATATGGGCTGCAAAATTCCAGATAACCACCAAACTCATTTTGGCTCTCAAAAGTTGGTGTTGGCTTCTTACAAAGGAAGCTTTGAAGGCAGGTCTTAAGTTTTTGGTTTTGGTGGGGGTTTTTTAAAAGGCATCTCCACCCTGAGTTGGAAAGCTTTTGTGAAATAATTGGCCATTTCCACAAAAGGAATTTTAGATGCAATTTAAGTGGTGGTGTGACCCAATTCTTAGCAAATACAATTTTGTCCTCTGGAACTGTAGTTTGCTGGGAGAACCATTTTTCTTCTTTCTTCCCCTTATTAACTGGGTTGTAATTACGCGCTGGTGTAACTTTTCAACAGACTCAAACATACAGGCAGTCCTCGCTTACCGACCACTCATTCAATAACCGTTTGAAGTTATGACAGTGCTGAAAGGAGACTTACGACCTTGACGTTGCGTCCCCACGGTCACATCGCAATTTGGGTGCTTGGCAACTGGCACACGTTTACAGTGGCCGCAGCATCTCGCAGTCACGTGATCGCCATTTGTGACCTTCACAGCCGGCATCCAACAAGCAAAGTCAGTGAGGAACCCAGAACTGATATTGTAAGTCGAGTGTGGTCATGTGATGTTTCACTTTACGACCTTAGCAACAGAGTTGCCAGTCCCAATTGCAGTCAGTGAGGACTACCTGTACTTAAGAAATTTAGGATACAAATATGAAATACTTCAAACTTTTTCCCGTTTCGGTCATTGTGAAACAATCATCTTTAGCTATTCTGGCTGGCTAGATTAGGAGGGTATGCCTCTTGGAACAAAATGGTAACGCAGCCAGTTTTTTGTTACATTTTGTTAACTTCCTACTTCATCTCCTGTAATTTCCCCCTTTCTTGCCCTAGATTTTTCCTTTTTTTCCTTTTTTCCTCTTTTTACATGAGGTGGAGCACATCTCTCTGTCCAATTTCCCATGGCCTGTTTAGTTTTCAAAAAACTCCCTTCAGTTGGCCTCTTGGGCTACATGATATTCTGAAACAGCCAGCCATAGGATTGAGGTATTTTATCAAAACTTGAGATGACAGAGGAAAGGCCTTGCGGTTTTTTGGCTTGTTGAACATGTTGGAGGTTGGTCTAAGTCTGTTGTCATAGCTGCAGCTTATGGGGTAGACCACAGCTGCTGGGCCTGCGCAGCACGCTAAACCTAAACATCAGTTACAGTGACTGTAATTTTATGTGTTTTTCCTCCCAGAGCCCAGGGAGGGAATAAGCAGTTTCTCCTCTTCCCCGCAAATCCTGCGTGGGAGGCCGGCTTGAGAGTCCTCCTAGCAACTGCTCCATTGTGGCAATCATTTTGTGTTCCTTGTAAAGTCCTCCCCTTTCTTTCAAGTGCTGCGGCGATGCAAACTGCTCCCGTGAAACTTCGTCGCAGTCCTTAAGGAGCCGCCGCGGGAACAGGCAAGGACGATTTGACTGGACCCTCGTCCAAAGGGGAACGTTTTGGGGTCTTCTGTAAAAAGTGATCCCCGCGCATGCGCCAGGTAGTAGTCAGGCAGCCCCGGGCCGTGAATGGACCTTGACGGCCCGAGAGCTATAAAGTAAAGCGAACCATCTCCGTGATGGGATACATCACTTCCGGGTTCCCTATGTAAAGTCATTGCCATATCGGAAACTGCAGCTCTTTGTAACTTACCTATGTTGGGAAGGGGGTGGCGGGCAGTGAGAAGGGAGTTATAGAATTGATTAAAATTTTGAATCTATCTGCCTATAGATTTTATGTCCAAAAGCAAAGACAGTCCTTCACCCTTAATGGTACTGCAGGTTATGGCGGGTGAGAAAAATTGGCTTACGACAGCTACGCACTGTAGCACACTGTTAACATTACAAGCTAAATAGAAAATAAAAGCCTTGAGTTTCCTTGACCTTTGAACTGTTAATGCATTAAAAAAAACCATTCTGACCCCTCAGAAGTTAAGACTATGTGTTATGCTATATTATTATCTCTCTGTAGATAATAGGAAGCGAAGATAGTAGGAAGGGAAGGCTTTGCGGTAGGCGCACGCGCAGTTTTCTCCCCAAGACTGTTTTGAGATCACGTGCCCTCTTGGCCAGAGCGCGCGAAAGCAGTAGCGAAGGGGAGTGCCAGCAGAACAAGCTGAGGCGGGGGGAGGGGTGAGAGAAGGCGGAAAGCGGTCGCGTGACCCACAAACCTTCGCGCCATTGAACGTCACGTGATAGGCGCGCGAGCCTGAACCCGAAAAGCGCGGGCGCCAGTTGAAAGCCCAAATGCTGGCGCATGCGTGATCCCCTCACTTTATCTCAGGAAAAAAAAAGCGCGAGAAATAATACAACTGATTGATATTGTGTTTTTTTTTTTAAATATAGTATTTTTATTATTCCACAAGGACATGATTCGTTCCGATACACAGAGGGGCGCGCGCTGCCTCCGAACGCAACGATGGGAGAAATAAAGGCCTGTGTGCTTGAAAAAAATAACAATACACAAATAATATAAATAAATAATTAAAAAGAAAAAGAGGGGCGGGAGGGAGGTGGAAATGCATGGGTATTTATATTCCGGTAAAGACACCGAAGACGTGAATAAATAAAGAGAGCCGGAAGTCGTGCGGAAAGTCTCGCGAGGAGAGAGAGCCGTGAGAGATTTTCACTTCCGGAGTCGCGGCGAGGAGAGAGGTCGCGGCGGCGGCGGCGGCGCGAGCGAGCGGGCGGCCCGGGAGGCGGGGCGACGGAGGAGCCGCTCTGATGGCGCTGAGTCTGGACCGCGAGGCGTATTACCGCCGCGTCACGCGCCTCTACAGCAACTGGCAGGTCAGGCCGCGCGAGGGCCGAGGGGAGCCGGGACAGCAGGCTCGGGGTCCTCCTCCCCGCCCGGGCGCCGTTCCTCCTCCCGGCTGGGAATGAGGGAGTCCCGGGGGCGGCGGGGGGGCCGCTAGAGCATCCCCCGATGCTTCCCTTCGAGGGCAGGCTGCTTTCACGACGGTCGCCCGAAGGTCCCATCGCTTCACCCGGGGACGCGTTCTGGGCAAGCTTGAACCTTAAACCAGTGACCACAAAGCACAAAGCAGTAATAAACACGGTTCAACCGACGGTGGCAGCTGCGGGTCTGCCCCTCCCTCCCTCCCCCCGTCAACGGCAGCTGCCTGAGGTCAGCCTGGAGTTCACCGAGGCGCTGCTCGGTACAGGAAGTCGCCTTACAGCATCGTTAGCCGAGCCTCCCCTTGGACACATCCAGCGAAGAGGTCCCTTCCCATGAACAGTGTGGGAAGGCTTGTTCAGGTCGCAGATGGCGCTAAATTGGGGCTAAGGGATGCCCCGATAGACAGAACGAAACTTAAAATGATCGTGATGGGTTGGAGAAACGGGCTGGGAGGGTTAAAATGAACTTTTCACAGAAACAAGTGCGAAGTTCGTGGTGTGGGAAGCAGAACTCAGCAGCTTAAATCCAGGGTGAGGGTGCTTGTCCTGGTGGAAAAGATTCTGGAATAGCAGTTGAGGGCAAGCCACATATGAAGTGTGATGTGGCTGCAAAGAAGGCGAATGCAGCTTTAGGCTCTTTTGACACAAAATTCCAAATTGCAGGAAGTAATGGTTTTTGGTGCTTTGGTTAGACCCCCCCGCCCCCACCTTAAATATTGTGACCCATTCTGGGCACCACAGTTTCAGAAGGATTAGGGCAGGTTCAGAGAAGCGCATCAATAACTATCGGGATTGGAATGTAAGACCGATTAAGACCGATTGAAGGGATGGGGATGTTTAGGCTTTTAAGCAACTGAGGGGGGATATGACAGCACTCTTCAAGTACCTGAAAAGATGCCACACAGGAAGTCAAGACCTCTTTTCCCTAATTCTGGAGTGAAGGACATGGAATAATGGAGTTGAGTTGTTGGAATATGTCCAAATACATGTACGTTATTGTTGTTTTAACAGGTTGATATGCTCCTTAAGCACTTGAAAGTATGTGTGTTACTGATAAGTGTTTCTTTTTTTGCTTCCTTAATTCTCCCAAGAGGTTGGTTGTCATAATCACATTCCCTTTTGCCAAAGAGAGCACTTAAATAAGGAAAGAGATTTGTCCAAATCTACCTAGTATCTTCAGTCTCCCTGAGAATCCTGTCATTGTTGACATTACACTGAAGCCAGTGTTTTCCTGTTCTCTCTGTCACTTTGTTATATTTCTTTTGCAGTCTCCATTATCAGTAATGTTTCTATGCTTGGTAATTAGATACATACATTTAGATGCATCAGGCTATTTTGATCAGCTATGAAAAAAATGGTTTTAAAATAATGGATAGTTTGTGTTACTTGTGATCACATAATGCTACCCTTTTAAAATGTCATCTTTTTATTGTACGCATGTTACAGTTGTTTCTTTGCTCATGCTCTTTTGTCATGCTGGCTATGAGTTTGTGTGATTAAATGCATATTCAGAAGTAGGTAACTTAATCAAACTGTACTCTTGTAGTCCAAACTGAAAATGTATTAGCTGCAACATTTACAATGTGCCTGTTTTTACCTTGTGGCTGGAATGCACATTTCATATTCGCATAGTCCTGGATAAACTGTTTCAGTTGTTCAGTGCAAAACTATATCAGTGACCAGTTAGGGGGTAGAAGAAGTCTTCATGTGGATCCAAATATTTTTAAAAAGGGGATAAGGTAAAATCAAGCTTCTTTCTACTAGTCCAGTTTCTATTCTGCAGATGTGTGGGTTATAATCTTCTTCTTGCTTTAAATGAAAAATAGGGTTGTTGGCTGTGGAGTATAAAGAGTGACTCCCCCCCCCCGCAAACCATGTTGCCAATTTATAGCTTCCAGACTTTCAGAATGTTCTACAGAAAAAAGTATTTCAGTAAGTGAGACAGTGGCAAAGAATATTAAAATTTAACCAAGAAATAACTTGTATATAGTATGGTGTTTAAAAAGCTGACTTTTGAGCCAGATTCTCCTATATAATAGCTTCCTGACAAAAGACAGGTCAAGATTGGATTAGCATCTCAGTCTGTTGTGGTATGACAGGGAATCTTGAAAGAGGAAAAGGTATGTTTTGGGGGGAAAGGGAGCTGGTAGAGAGTAGGGGATAAGAACAAATCAAAAAATGGTAATGGCTTTCATTTGCATGAAAATCTTTTTATATCCCTCTTAGATTTTGACTTTGGCGGGCCAGTCTTGGTATAGTGACCAATGTGTCATGTGATGGAAACCTTCTAGTGTAAAAGTGAAGACCCTGATATAAAGCACTGCCCTTTCATGTAAAGCTCAGTTGTAAGTTGTCAGTTATGGATTGTAGATAGCTCCCAGGCCAAGCAGTCTCCTACCCATATTCTTTTAGAACAGTGTTTCTCAACCTTGGCAATTTTAAAATGTGTAGACTCAACTCTCAGAATTGCATTGTTGGCTGGGGAATTCTGGGAGTTGAAGTCCACACATCTCAAAGTTGCCAAGGTTGAGAAACACTGTTTTAAAAGCTCTTTAACAGTCCAGTAAGCAAACTTTGTCATTTGCTTGCTGCCTTTACTTCTCGTTTGGAGGCTGAGTACCTAAGGTATAAAAAGCATTAGAATTTTCTTGCTTTGTCTGTTTCTCTTTGATGCCATGATGCTCAGTGTGGAAAAACTGGATAATGTCCCACTTCAAATCGTATATTTTTTTGCCTGACTGGCACTATGCTCAATATTGAAAGAGAAAATTAAACCATCTGTTATAATCATCTGCAGTTACAATATAACATACAATACTGTATTCTTGCATCCATACTTAAATGGACAAATGGACATCATCTACATACAAGGGGGCTGTTGGTAGACAGAGTTCCTAAAATACCTAAACCGCTGCAGGGAAAAAGGTATTTCAACAAATCAAAACATCAAAAAGCAGCTAATCTTTTCTGTAATTCAGTGAAGTAAATTGGTGAGTGACTTTGAATGAGGAAGACTTAGCATTTTGTTCTTAAATTATAAAATGTAATGGCTGGAACAGGATATATGCACATAAGTATAAAAATAATAGGATTCTCTAAATGTTCACTTGTTGGGGGAGTTTATTATTATTAAAAGCAACTGTATTTTGCCTTTTGAAGCAGACATTTTTTCAAGGCTGCTTACATAAATATTTTTAAACTGAAATATAAAAGCCTGCATCTTTGTACAGAAGCATGCATAATGAATCCTAGTACAAAACAGCACAAAAATAATACCTGCAAGAAAAGCACATTGTAATTAAAATAGCAAATTAAAATACAGTCACCTCTAAACAGTAGGAACTAGGCCATAAATTTAACTAGGAAATCATGTAGGAGGCCCTTAAGTAGAAATGAGCATTAAACTGAAGGTCCTGAAAGAATAGAAGAGGATTCCCTTGGGAGTAAAAAGGACAGAAAGCCAGTTTGGTGCAGTGGTTAAGGTATCAGGCTAGAAACTAGGAGACCGTGAGTTCTAGTCCCACCTTAGGCACAAAGCCAGCCGGGTGACCTTGGGCCGGTCACTCTCTCAGCCCTAGGAAGCTGGCAATGACAAACCACTTCTGAAAAACCTTGCCAAGAAAACTCAGGGACTTATCCAGGCAGTCGCCAGGCGTCAACACTGACGCAAAGGCATCAGAGTAGAGGGTGATTCCCCTGTCTTTCTATATGAGAAGGCATGTAGACCACACCTCCAAATGAATTTGAGTCTCCAGTAGAACTATACAGGGAAATGCTTTCCTCTAGATACTGTGTTCCTAAGTGATGAAAGGTTTTATAGATTAAAGTCACCATTTTG
This sequence comes from Candoia aspera, assembly GCF_035149785.1. Classification (NCBI taxonomy): domain Eukaryota; kingdom Metazoa; phylum Chordata; class Lepidosauria; order Squamata; family Candoiidae; genus Candoia; species Candoia aspera. Next base: position 110,547,448 of record NC_086156.1, on the reverse strand, counting down.
AATTGGGCCTGGAAGCCATCTGAGAGATCTGAATGGCTTTTCCGCATCATCTATAGCATCAGAGACTATAGAATTAAGTGGAGAAATTAAGGATTTCAGCCTAGCTCAGTTCTTTCAAGCTCTGTCCTTACATAAATATTTTACTTAAGCATGAAACTTTAAAAAAATAATAATCTCACTCATCTGCATCAAATGTGACTAAGTATCCCCACTGAAACGTAAAGATTTGTAACAGCCATGCTGTTGATCAGGCTTTAAGTGTTTCATTGCCACCCTACAGGGTTGTCCAAGTGCATTGTAAATTGAAGACCGGACTGTCTCATCCCAATATTTTAGGTTAGGCCCTGCTGTGTGGTCCCTGATTCACCCACGTACCCATGTTGTAGAAGGAGAGCTGGGTTGTGTGAGAGTTACTTACAAACAGCCCTGCAATGTAGACCTTTGTTAATGGCTGTATCATATGTAATTGTTGTTTTAATGCCCTCAACCTCAGGTTCCACAAAGACAGGAGTGCACTGTAACATCTTGGTAAACCACTGGTATTGTCGATGTCAAGTTAGGGTGCTGTTGCTCAAATAACGCGGATGGGCCTATCTTCGTACAAGAAACCATTAAAGGAGACCTGTTTGAGGGAGAGGGGGTGGGGGATGGCTGGAATCTTGAGTATCAGCAGCTGCACCTGGAAATCATTGGGGGCAGGTTCAATGTACAGCTTACTGCTTTTTGGAAGCTTGGTTTTAAAGGCATATATTCTATTTTGTCTGTCTTTGCTGTTTAGGGGTGTGGGAGAGGGCTATCCAGAGAGTTAGACACTCTTTTTTGCAATGAGATAATGATTTTCCACCAAGTGTTGGATCTTCCACATGTGCAGCAGCTTTTTATGGGAGAAATTCACTGAGCTTTGGGCATTAAGAAGCAAAATCTCTGCCTGAGGCTGGGGTTCTTGTTTCCCTGCAGAAAGGGGAGGATGAATATGCCACTATTGATGCTATTGTGGTCTCAGTGGGAGTCGATGAAGAGACTGTCTATGCCAAGTCCACTGCCCTGCAGGTAAGCAAGGCTCTGGCTGGCATGCTGTTGCCCCAAACAGTTTGGGAAAGGTGGGGTTCTTGGACAGGAGGGGGAAAGGTCCTCATCAATCTCCTGCCCTCTATTCCCCAGACGTGGCTTTTTGGCTATGAACTCACAGACACCATAATGATTTTCTGCGAAGACAAGATAATCTTTATGGCCAGTAAAAAGAAGGTAGAATTCCTGAAGCAGATTGCAAACAGCAAAAGCAATGAGAATACGAATGGGGTGCCAGCTGTCACACTGCTTGTACGGGAAAAGGTAAATAGGACGAGGATCAGTGTGTTATACCTGGGATGGACAGCCTTTTGAGAGTTTGGGGAGAGCAAAGGCCACAGTGGGTGGAGTGGTCTCTTTTTAACTGTGCTGAGGTTACATTAGGATTATGCTACAGGGTTCATATACTTGCTATTTTGAAACAGTGGGTAAAAGTGTAGTTGTAGGGGTTTTCAGGGATGCAAAAGGGGGTGTGCTGTGGAGTCCCAGGTGGCCCATCCCTGGTGTACCGTATGGAATAAAGTAAGTTTGGAGGGCTGATGGGCTTAGAAACTGCTTCCCACCCAACCCCTATTTCTTCTTCCTCCCTGCTCTAGAATGAAAGCAACAAGGCCAACTTCGACAAGATGATTGATGCACTCAAGAACAGCAAGAATGGCAAGCGCATTGGGGTCTTCAGCAAAGACAAGTTCCCTGGGGAATTCATGAACAGCTGGAATGAGGCTCTCAGCAAGGAAGGCTTTGAGAAGGTGAGAACAACAGGCTCCGAGGTGCCAGTGTGCCCTGGCTCGGCAAACGGGGCCCTTGCTCATGTTCCTCTAACTCTGCTGCAGGTGGACATCAGTGCCGTAGTGGCCTACACCATGGCAGTGAAAGAGGATGGGGAGCTTGCCCTGATGCGCAAAGCTGCTGCCATCACTTCAGAGGTCTTCACCAAGTTCTTGAAGGAGCGAGTCATGGAGATTGTGGACGCTGATGAGGTGAGGAGAGAAACCTGGCCACTGCAGGAGTGGGTTCTGTGTGAAATGGAACAGGTGGCCTTCTGAAAAGCGGGAGAGGTGGACTGTTTTATGAAGCTCCTCTTTCCTCCCTGGATTCAGGCTTTGTTCTTTAGCAGTTTTCCCACATGGTGTGGCCATTGACTGACTCGTCTTTCTGCTTCCTTCTGTCTCAAACTGGGCACGATGCCATGGCACTGCTTCATCCATACCTATCCTGGTATTTTAAACCTGGAATGTCCTACTGGGGCAACATGGCTGCCCTGCTTCTTCCAACCAGGTGGTAATAAAAGCCCAGGAATATGCTGGCTGCATGCACTTTTTCTTTTAAGGGTTAAGAGAAAGAGTTGATATTTGTAGGGTCAGAGGAGAGAATGTTCTTACCGCTCTCCATATTGCTATGCATGTCTAACAAATATATTGGCCAAGTCTGGGTGCTCTGGGGATCAGTCTTCCCCAAGTCCAGTGGGTGCATCGCAGCCTCTGCCAAGCAATCATTTCTTCAAGTATAATTTGAGGGGGGGTTTTCCTGCAATGTTTGATGACCTCCAAACCTTCACCATCTGGCAGAAAGTGCGGCACAGCAAGCTGGCCGAGTCTGTAGAGAAGGCCATTGAGGAGAAGAAGTATCTCTCTGGAGCTGACCCTTCCACCGTGGAGATGTGTTACCCCCCAATTATCCAAAGTGGAGGGAATTACAATCTCAAGTTCAGTGTTGTCAGGTAGGCAAATTTGTATACAAACTGCTTTTCTTAGGAGTCAGATTATTTTACGATCAAGGTGATGCGTAAATGAAGTTTCCAGCGTTATCCCTCATGTCTTCTGAATGAAATCATGTGCAGACAGGTTGTAATAAACCATTAAAGTGTCCTGGTTTGCTATTAAAATAAGTCCTGTTTACAAGTATGATTTGCGAGCTGTAGATAATGCAGGCCAAATTCCTTCAGCGCACAGGATGGGAAGACAGCACCGAAATTAAAAATACTTTCATTTGATTGGCTTTTATTTACCCATACCATGTTTACATATGCTCCTTCCAAGAAATTTAAGGGCCACATAAATTGTCAGGATGAGATCTTTAAGGGTCCAAATGCTGTGCTGGCATCCTGTTTCCTTGCTTCTGACCTTGGCCTCTCTGCCCTCAGTGAGAAGAGCCACATGCACTTTGGGACTGTCACTTGTGCCATGGGCATACGTTACAAATCGTACTGTTCCAATCTGGTGCGCACACTCATGGTGGACCCCCCTCAGGAAACACAGGACAACTATGCCTTCCTGCTACAGTTGCAGGAAGAAATGCTGAAAGAATTGCGGCACGGTGAGTAGAAGGGAGCTCTAGGCTCCAGGAGGCCCCGCTTCTCATCAGAGAGAACCCTCTAGACAGCTGCTGTGGGTAGAGTGCTCTTCTTTCCCCTCTGATCTGTTTCCCACCGTATTAGGTGTGAAGCTGTGTGAGGTCTACGCTGCTGTCATGGATATGGTGAAGAAGCAGAAACCAGAACTCTTGAGCAAAATCACCAAGAACCTGGGGTAACAAGCCTTTCCCCCTGGGGAGCTGCGAAGGTAAGCTCAGTAGTAGTGTGCTTGGGAGGACTCATTGTTTCCCTCCCTCTCTTCCCTAGGTTTGCCATGGGCATTGAGTTCCGAGAGGGATCCCTTGTGATCAACAGCAAAAACCAGTATCGTCTCAAGAAAGGTGAGACTCGGGTAAATACAGTATGGGGTGGGTCCTGTGTCCTCGGTTCACCCATGCACACAAGCTCACCTTTGTTGTGGGTAGGTAGTTCAGCGGCCCCTTGGGGTGGCTCGTTGACTTATGAAGCTGTGTTCTGCCTGCCCAGGGATGGTGTTCAGCCTCAACGTGGGGCTCTCTGACCTGCTCAACAGAGAGGGGAAGAAACCTGAGGAGAAAACCTATGCCCTGTTCATTGGGGACACTGTGTTGGTGGAAGAGGTGGGTACAAGGAGAGCAATGAGTGAGGAGACATGGATGACTGGAGCAGACAAAGCTCTTGGAAAGCTTTGACTTTGTTTCCAATGAGGGGGTTTCTTCTTCCCTTAAGCTGATAGTTCTCCCTGCAAACAGAGTGATTCCTGTACCGTTAAAGCCTAGGCTCAGGATTATAATCACATACTGCCTTAATTTTTTGTTCCTGGCACTCCCTAAATCTGGGTCCCCAACCCCCGGGCCGCGGACCGGTACCGGGCTATGGCCTGTTAGGAACTGGGCCGCACAGCAGGAGGTGAGCAGTGGGTGAGCGAGCGAATTTACAGCCCGAGTATTTACAACTGGCTCGCATTACCACCTGAGCTCCGCTTCCTGTCAGAGAAAGCAAGCCCGTTGGCTGCTATCTCCAAACGGCGCGAAGGAAAACGAATAAAAGGTCGGGAAAAAGAAGAAGCGCTTGAATCATCCCGAAACCATCCCCCCCTCCCCAGTCTATGGAAAAATTGCCTTCCACGAAATCGGTCCCTGGTGCCAAAAAGGTTGGGAACCGCTGCCCTAAATGACATTAAAACTGGGTATAGCACCATCACCAGCTAAGAAGTTGCCGAATTCTGGAGACTTACCCTTGGAAAGTTCACCTCTGTCACTGCACTGTCCCGCGATAAGCAAAGATGGATAGCTTCGTTTTTCTTCAGCTCTCTTAGTCTATTTATGTTCACCCTTTTCTCGGGATAAAGTCGTCAGGCTGGCCATGGTTGGATGGATTGCGTGGTTTCTTTGCCTAGCCCAACAGCCTCCCTCCTGGACAACCTATAGATGGGCGGGTTCCTTCAAGGTATTGGATTCTAAACTACACAATTTTACTTTAGCCCAGCCTGCTATGTTATGCAAACCAAGACCATCAACTTGAACCCCCTGAATTTTCAAAAAAAGGTCATGCGGGCTGGGAAATTCTGGAAGCTGAAGTCCAAACTTCTGGAGGGGGTCCGTTGCTGGGAAAGGCTACTCTGGTGCTATTCTCCTGTTGCGGGAATCTGTCACATCACTATCCCATCCAAGCATAAACACAGAAAGCCAAATGGGCCATTCTGCTTTGGGATAACAGTTTCCTACCTGTCCGTTCTCCAGGAACAGAATAGCAATCCTGGTTTAAAGGCAAGAGAGCAAGCCAGACTCACTGAACTCAGATTGATAGCAGGTCAAGGATAGCTGCCTTACCCAGATCACATTTGGATGATTTGGATTCTCTGAGGAATTCTCATTTTCAAGCTAGCTGTATTAGTCTGGTTTGATTTTAAGTAGCTTATTTTTTATCTTTTTAATGAGTTCCACTAATACTATGTCCTAAGTGCTAAAGGAAGGACGAAAACTCAGAAATCAGTCCTTAAGATTCAGGAGAGAGGGTTGAAGTGACAGCTGGAAAGTGTCAAAGGCAGATGTTCCCTTTCAGCAAGAGTAACCAAAAACTCCTGCATCTCTCTTCCTGTTTGCTCTGCGGTCTACTAGAATGGTAGCAGCTAAGTCCCAGCAGAGGGAGGGAACCTGGTCTGTCAGGAAGTCCAGCCTGCAACTGTTTGCCTGCTGAATTGTTTTTTCTCCTCTCAGGATGGTCCGGCTACTCTCCTGACATCTGTCAAAAAGAAGGTTAAGAACGTCAGCATTTTACTAAAGGTGCGTCCGAGAACTTGGTCAGGTCCAGAAAAGCAGAGCAGCTTTAAGGAACTTGAGGGGGGTAGAACAGGCATGCAATGCCCAGTTCACTTTGCCAGATTTGGGAATGTCCTACTTTCAGTTCTTAGCCCCATAGCCCTCACAGTTAAGGGCTTTGCAGGGTATTTTACATTTTGTGAGAAATTTCTAATATTGCAGAATAAGTTTAGAAACAAAAACTCTGTTTGCCCTTTTCAAATAAGATGCCTCCTATGTATGTGTTTATGTTCTGATTTCTCCTTTTTGTCACAGAAAGAGGACGAAGAGGAAGAGGAAGAGGAAGATGATACAGAAGGAATCCTCCTTGGGCGTGGTTCACGGGCAGCCCTGCTGCCAGAGAGAACTCGGGTAGAGAAGTTTAGGTGGACTGGGGGCAGAGGGGGAGGGAGTTGTATCATTTAATAGTGGAAAAAAGATTTTGCATGCCTTCATGTGAGAGAGTGCTAGCTCACTGGAAGAACCACACTTCCTCAAGCTCTCCCCCCCTCCCGCCCTGGTGGCTGTTGGGACTGCAACTCTCAGATTTCTCTGCATGGCCAATGGCATGCCAGGTCACAGAAGGTGAAGGTAGTAAATTGAAGAAGGGGTGGAGACAGGGATCTTCCAGTGCTTTGTGAGCAGCAATCACTCATCTTTCCAGAATGAGTTGACAGCTGAAGAGAAACGCCGAGCGCATCAGAAAGAGCTGGCAATGCAGCTGAACGAAGAAGCCCGGAGACGCCTAACAGAACAAAAGGGGGAGCAGCAGATCCAGAAGTAAGTCAAAGGGTCGTGTGCGATGGTAGTGATAGCGGGTTTCTCCTGTTTCTGCCTGGTGGGCATGTGATGTGCAGCCAAAGAGCAGCTGTGGGGCAGGTGGGAGTAAACGCCCTTCTTCCCAAAAATATTTGAGCTTGCTTGCTTCTCAGCAAGCCATCCTTCCTAAGGCCTGTGGGAGATGGCTGGAAATCTTTCACACTGTCAGATTTCTCCACCCTTTCTGCTTCCTCGCAGAGCTCGCAAGTCAAACGTGTCCTACAAGAACCCCTCTCTGTTGCCTAAGGAGCCTTACATTCGGGAGATGAAGATTTACATCGACAAGAAGTATGAGACTGTCATCATGCCTGTTTTTGGCATTGCTACTCCGTTCCACATTGCTACCATCAAGGTATGAGAACTTCTCTCCCTGGGCTAGAATGGGAAGGTGAGGCTTACTCAGTCTTGGGAGAGCTGCAGCTCAGTAGAAGTAGGAGCGAATAATGGCTTTGAAAGGGAAGCTGCCGAAGTGTGATTGCTCTGATGCCCAGGAAGAATAAATGGAGGCTATTTCTTTGTATGATTGTGAGAGTGTGGTGTGTAGAAAGGGGCACCCTGGCCCTGGAGGGGGAGGGGGGCTTTTGGATGAAAGTGGACGCTTCAGAGTGTGCTCCCCACCTGGTTTTCTCATGCAGAACATCAGCATGTCAGTAGAAGGTGACTACACTTACCTGAGGATCAACTTCTACTGTCCTGGCAGTGCCTTGGGTCGCAACGAGGGCAACATCTTCCCTAACCCAGAAGCCACTTTTGTGAAAGAAATGTGAGTTAACTCCCAGACAGTGCAATCGGGATGGTGTCACCATTACAAGTGACAGCAGTTTGTGTGCGTATAGGTGGGCTTCAGGGCTGATATTCTTTAGTTGCCTTTTGATTTTCTTGTGTTGGAGCCCACGCCTTGATGAGAGATCAGGGGCCTTCTTTAATTTGCCCTGATGAATGGGAATCCCTAAAGGCCCAAATGTCCACATCCCAGGCAGCCTCCCTCCTCCTCTTCCTTCCTGTTGCAGTCTTCAAGAGAGGCTCCTAGCAGCCCAGTCAAGAGAACTTCAGTGTCATCCTCAGGCCCTTGCTAATGCTCACACTGCTCTTCCTTCAGAACGTATCGGGCCTCCAACATAAAAACACCTGGGGAGCAGACAGTACCAGCGCTCAACCTCCAGAATGCCTTCCGCATCATCAAGGAGGTGCAGAAGCGTTACAAAACCCGTGAAGCCGAAGAGAAAGAAAAGGAGGTGAGCCAGGGAGAGGCTTCCAGGCGTGCATCTCCCAAGCAATTGCAGTGTTTGGAGAGATGTTTGCTGAGGACAACACCCGGGAGGGCACCCTTAGCAGACACAAGGGCTTTGCAGGCAGAAGTAGTTGAACCTTTTTCCTTTCCCCAGGGAATTGTCAAACAAGACTCTCTGGTGATCAACCTAAACCGCAGCAATCCAAAACTGAAGGACCTCTATATCCGTCCCAACATTGCCCAGAAGCGGATGCAGGGGTCTCTGGAAGCCCATGTGAATGGTAAAGGGGACTGTGAGAAGCACAGGGCTGCCCCTCAGGGGCAGACCAGCACTCATACTTTTTTAAGGCAAGGTAGCTCAAAAGCAGAGCGCTGAAAGGGATTCCTCTGGGCATCACCACCTGTCTCCTGAGCAACCCCATCCCTGGAATTTCACCCGCCAGCCCGGTTTTGCATCTTCCTCATTTCCATGCCTGGGGAGGTTCTGCTGGCATTTCCAGACTGACCCAGCAGCAGATGGCCTTTGCCCCTCACTCCGGCTTTCCCTTGGCAGGCTTTCGCTTTACCTCTGTGCGGGGAGACAAAGTGGACATCCTGTACAACAACATCAAGCATGCTGTGTTCCAGCCCTGTGATGGGGAGATGATCATTGTGCTTCACTTTCATCTGAAGGTATCCTTGCCCCCTTGAGCTAGGAGAGGGTGGAGTGCTGAGAAGGCCCTCACTGGCGGAAGCAGGCCCCAGACAGGGCGCTCAATTTTCTTCATTCACACACCTTGCTGCATTTAACTTAGCACTTTCTGCAGGCCCGTTCTTTGTGGTCAGTTTGCAATGTTGTGGAAACCCAGAAAAGGATGCATGTGTCTCCTGCTGATGCTGCATCATCTTGAGGAGAAGCTTGACCCATTTGTGGTCAGGGAAAAGTGACTGCTGTTTCTGCCCTGTTTGCTGCTCTTGTTGCCCCCCAACCCCATGACCAGTAGAAGATAAACCATGCAGAGGAATCACACTTTCACCTAAGTGCAGACTTTCCATACTATAATTCTGCGCAGACCTGAAGCTTTGTCACTTCCCTGTCTGCCCTCCAGAATGCTATTATGTTTGGGAAGAAACGCCACACGGATGTGCAATTTTACACAGAGGTGGGCGAAATCACCACCGATTTGGGCAAGCACCAGCACATGCATGATCGGGACGACCTCTATGCTGAGCAGGTGAGGATAGGCTGTTTGCAGCCCTGTTGGACAGGGAGAGTGGGAAGCAGGAAGACCAGATGGGGCCACGCGACTGATGTTCCCTGTGATTGATCCCCTTTGGCACAGATGGAACGTGAGATGAGGCACAAGCTGAAAACGGCGTTCAAGAATTTCATTGAGAAGGTAGAATCTCTAACCAAGGAGGAATTGGAATTTGAGGTGCCCTTCCGAGAGCTGGGGTAAGGACTGCTGTGGTCTGGGGGCTTTGGTTTCAGCACAGCAAGAGGCTGGTCATTTGAGCTCACGTGAGAAAGAGAAAGGGTGACTTTCAAGGTCGGAATCACCCAGGTAACAAGCCAAAAGTAAAGAATTGGGCCACTGAACAGAGTGAGGTCATATACTGTTGTTCTTCTCTTATTTGTTCCATTCACTCCATTCGTCTTCTCAGGGGTCCAGTAAGTTGTTATTCACCTAAGAAAGGGGACTTGTGACTAATGCCAGGGAATAATCCCCTGAAGAATTTCCCCGGTTCCTGTTCCCCCCCCCATCTGCAAGTGATCTCCAAACTGGCTTTTGAAAAAATATACATACTGTACTGGTTTACTTCTTCATCCTTTCCTTTTGCTTCCATGATTTGCTGGCCTTTCCAAAGAGCTTTTGGCCCACAGTGAGTGCCTGGCTGGGGAGAGGGGCCTAGCACAGCACTTTGCATTCAAGAACAAGAAGGTGCTTTGCAACACAAACATTGCAACTAGCTAAGATCTCTTACAGCAGCCCCACCTTTCCCTAGGATTGCACAGCTGTTTTAAGGAGTTGCAGGACAGTGTTAAGTTTGCTGTCCTGTGCAGTCTGACATACCTTTTCCCCTTGGAATCAAAAGCAGTGCAAAGGCCTATTACTGCCTTTTTTAACATAGTAGGGTTAGACTCTGATCTCTCTTCAGATTATCTAAACCTTTCATATAATGGGATTATCACTGTCCGCTCTTTGCCTCCCTCATCTCATGTGATAGGTTCAATGGCGCCCCCTACCGAAGCACCTGCCTGCTTCAGCCAACCAGCAGTGCCCTGGTGAATTGTACTGAATGGGTGAGTGTGCCATTTGCTTGAGATAGGCAGAAAATAAAATTGGGAAAGGAATGGCCCCAGCTTTGCTTGGATCTAGCCATAGGGGCTAGGGGCTTAGAAAGCTGTAATTCTGAAGAATGGGCATGAGTTGCCCTTCCACCCACAGAGAAGAATTGGTTCCTATTATGTGTGTAGGCCTTCTAAAATCCTCATGTAGGTCAAAGGTTCATGCTCTCTTAGCCTGCATTCCTGTTAATTTACAGACTGCTCCTCATACACTAAGATTATGGTAGCATGGGAGAGATTTGAGAAGAAAAGTCTGCGGCCATTGTAGTCTAGGGCACTCCCCCCCCAGCCATCAAATATCTCCAAGATTTGGAAGACCAACCCATTTCCCTCCCTACCTGCAGCCTCCATTTGTGGTAACGCTGGATGAGGTGGAGCTGATTCATTTTGAGCGTGTACAGTTCCACCTGAAGAACTTTGACATGGTCATCGTTTACAAGGACTACAGCAAGAAGGTCACAATGATTAATGCCATTCCTGTGGCCTCACTCGACCCCATCAAGGAGTGGCTCAAGTGAGTAGGGGGCACAGGCGGCATATCCCCTTGCATTGGTACAGTTTCCTGTGACTGCTAATTGTTGAGGTGTTAAGATGCTGGTGGAAGCTTCATTGGAGTTTGTGTTTGTGAACGGAGCTATTTTGAGAAGTGGGCGTGAGCAGTACATTCATCTTTCTTCCTTTTTCATTTGCATCAGCTCTTGCGACATTAAATACACCGAAGGGGTGCAATCCCTCAACTGGACCAAAATCATGAAAACAATTGTAGATGACCCAGAAGGCTTTTTTGAGCAAGGTGGCTGGTCGTTCCTTGAGCCGGAGGGAGAGGTATGCTGGACGAACCAACCTGGGTAGGAGGGATGTGGGGAACCCAGAGCCTCTCCCACTCCCTTTCTTTGAAAGGTAGAGGGATTTCAGTGCCAGAGATTGAAAGAATGTTTGGTGGACGGGGAAAATTGGTGATTGGGTTGGGTTGGGTTGGGTTGGGTGATGTGATGTGATGTGATGTGATGTGATGTGATGTGATGTGATGTGATGTGATGTATTTTTACAGACTATGGAGACAGCACTGCAGAACATTTATCCTACAGATCTAGAATTGTAGCAGGCATACCTTTCATAAGGGTCCTAGATCCCTAAAAAAATGTCCTTCATTAGCAGATTGGAATTGTTCAAATTCCTGTTCTATACTGTTGATTTCACCCAGGGAATCACTGTCCTGTACTAAGCCGTAAAGTCCATAAAAGAGTTCAACCTAACTGTCTTGACTTCCTTAAGAGACGCCATTCCTGCCCCCTTTCTTCCAGGGAAGTGACGCTGAAGCTGGGGAATCTGAGTCCGAGATAGAGGACGAGACATTCAACCCTTCCGAGGAAGAGTATGAAGATGAGGAGGAGGACAGTGATGAAGACTACTCTTCAGAGGCAGAGGAATCAGGTGAGGAAAGAGGGAGGCTCCCTCTTGACTTCTCTAAAGAAGGATTCCTGCTGTTGGCACTTGATGTTGCTTGCTGGGCCATCAACGTTTGCCCCTCTTCTTTTTCTTTCTCCACACTGGTAGAGGACAGAGGATTAGTGCAGTGCACTTCCTTCTCTGTTGAAGCATATCTTGCTTAACTTTCCATGTCCTTTAAACGTTGACCAAATATTTCAGTAAATCCAGCCCTTTGACCTCTGTTTGGCGAGTCTTGCTTCCTTCCATGAAGCAAGGTGCAAAGTTTATTAAGATAACAAGCTGGTTTTCTTTAGGAACTGAACCCACGTTGCTCCAGCACCCACAGCTTGCATCTGACCCCCAACCTTGGCTTTGCTTCTGTATTTGGCTCCCCTCATAAGAAGAGCCGCTCACAATGGCCAGCCAGATGCATCCTGGAAGGGCGCAAGCGTGGACAGGAAGGAGTTAACCTCCTTCCCATTCTTGCTCCCCAGCCACTAGCATTTCAGAGAGTCAGCCTATGATTCCAAAGGCAGCACACTCCTTCCAGACTCATACTTTGTGTTGGCTTTTCTGTACGCCAGCCAATCCTGAGCCTTTCTTCTCTTTTGACAGATTACTCCAAAGAGTCCCTGGGCAGCGAGGAGGAGAGTGGAAAAGATTGGGATGAACTGGAGGAAGAAGCACGGAAAGGTGAACACCCTCCCTTCTTCCAATTCTCTGTTGGGAACCTCTTGGTGCAAAACTGGGCTTGTGAAGCTGCTTTAGGCCCGTTTTCTTGACATGTGGAAGGGAACATTAAACTTGGGCATATGGCTTCAGCCAATCCAGAAAGCAGTGGCGCACGGCCATGTAACAACGCCACCTCACAAGTTTGTTGGTTGCCAGTGGGCTTCTGAGTATAATTCAAGGCACCTGTAAAGCCCTTCATGGCACAGGGCCAAGTGGTTTGTGGGACCTCCTCTCTCCAATCTTCTTGGTCAGTCCAACAAGATCTGAGAGAGTTGGCATGCTCCGGTCCTCGTCTCTTAAGCAGTGCCACCTTGTGGGAACCAAAAGACGTGTCTCCTCTGTGGCTGTATCTGCCCTGATCCAGCTGGCCCCGATCCTGTGGGCCTTGCATAACACTTTAAAAACCTGGCTTTTCCCCCAGGCACTGGAGGGTTCCATCCCTTACAACGGCTTGCTTGTTGAGTTGTCTGGCGGAATTTGAACCACGCACCTGTCTATATTCATGACAGCTTAAGTGTAGCTTAAAGTTTTGAACTGTACTACACCTCTGAGTCGTTTTGAGCAGGCCACCATGTAACTCAAATAACAGAAAAAATGTGAGCAGGCTCGGTGCGCCGTGAATGCTCTGCACAGGGCCTGATTTCTTCCTCTCTCCTTGCAGCTGATCGAGAGAGTCGGTACGAGGAGGAGGAGGAACAGAGCCGCTCCATCAGCCGCAAGAGGAAGGGTCCCACCTCCCAGAGCTCGGGGCACAATCGCAGCTCCCACAGTCGCAGTCCTGGCCGAAGTTCCGCCCCACCCAAGAAGAAGAGGAAGTAGACGGGGATGACAGACCTTTCCCATCAGTCGATTTGGGGGGGAGGAGGGGGGAATTGGGGCTGTGGAGGCTTCCTCTGTCAGTCAATCTTTAGGGCCCGGGGGGCGGCCCGCTCCTCACCACAAACTTTTTCACCTTTCCCGCATACGCACCAACCCTTCGCCCTTCTTTTGTTTCTCTGGAGAATATTTCGGTCTTCTTCCCTGCGTCTTTTCTGACCGTTCGCATGGACCAATCCGCTGTGAGAGAATTCCAGGCCGTGTTCTTGGGCTAACGGTGGACACAAACTGTGCTGGGGAGGCTGTCTTGGGTGAGACTCAGGAATCTGGCACAAAGTATGCTTCTCTGCAGCTCCCACCTCCCCTTTTCCATTATCTTCCGCCCTTGGGGCGTATCGACTCAGAACACCCTCCCAGCGACTCTTCCCCGTTCCCCGTGTCTGTATTCTTGGAAGCATTGGAAGGAGGAGCCGGTTGACTTAGTATTACACCAGAGTCAAAAACTTGAAGTTCAAGCCGACTGCTCGTTCTTCTGGACTCTTGAACCAACAGGGAAGGGCGGGATCGTGTTGCACTTTTCTAATGCAAGGGCCCGGCGGCAGCAGGAAACCCATCTGGGGACAGTGATGGAAAGGAATACAAAAAGCTTCCATAAAGACCCAACCAGGACTGGGGAACTAGGACTCAAATGAAAGAAAGGATTCTTGCTTCTTTTTATTCTTTTTTTTTCCCTTTTATTGGTTCTCCTTTTCCCCTTTTCTAATTGTCAAGCTCTTGTTTGTATTTATCTGTTTCCGGGGTTGCCAAGTTGGTCTCCAGTGAGCGAGCGTTTGAGGGTTGCAGAGGGAACGGATTAAATGCATTTCCTGCCCTAACCCTCCCTTGTTTCGTTTGGGTGGGAGTCCACCCGATCCAGGCTGGATTGGGGGCATGGGGCTTTCTCAACTTTTTTTTTTCTTTCGTAGCCGTTAGCGCTCTTAGTATTTTTGACTTTGGACAAACTGAACAATAAAAATGTTTTTTTTAAAAGATTTGATAAGTTTATTTTGCTGGCTTCTTTGCTTGCCTTTCCAAAGAGGGTAACAGTCCTTTCGATGATGGAAGCCTGTTCACGCCTCTTCAGTTCCCCTCTCCTCGCTGCTCTGCCACTTGCCGGCCCTGTAGATAGCACGCAAAGCAGCTGCTGCTTCGACAGAGACTTTCAGCTTCCCAATCTTGGTGGCGTGGTCTAAAGAACTCAAAACTGGACAATGGGAAATGAAATGTATTTCTTTTTCTTCCTTACCTCCCCCCACCCCTTTAGCTGGGAAACAGTGTGGGTTCCCAGTCTGCCTGTCACTCATGAAGGGTGGGGAGGAGGAGAGGAATGACTTGAATATTTTTAAGTTGAATACAGAGACTCTTGCAACCCTCCAGACATTGCTATTCATCAGTAACTGCTATCAATGTAGGGTAAACCTGGCAGGAGTTAAATTCCAGCCACATCTGGAGAGCTGCCATGCTTCCATGCCTGTGAATATCAAGCAACCAAACCACATTTCGATTTTAATAATTAAGAGTTGCCTTGGGTTGCGTGTTAGGTTGCTTCCATGTTTGGAGGGAGGGTGGACAGCTGCTTACCTTGTAACTCTTGCTCCAAGAGGTCATTTCCAGTCAGAAGAATCTCTCGCAAGTCCACGCAGGAGAAACCCACATCTTCACATTCCCCTCTGGCCCCAGGAAGAGGCTCGCTCACTACTATAAACTGCAGCCTGTGCCAAGGGAAGACTTGGTGAATACATGTCCTGGAAATTTCTTCCCTGCAACTTTTTAGGAGAAGAGGGGGTCAGATACCCACTTGTTCCACTGGGGCTCCTCTGCCACAAGCATGGAAAACAGCATTTGCCTTTGGAAACTTCCTGGATCTGGGTCCAGTTTGATCACTGGTAAAAGAATTCAGCAAGCCTTTATTCAGATACATATAGCACCATTGCTGGGTCTGTGGAACATATGCATTTCCTGCTATATACATGAATCCCAGCCACATTATCACCATAACGTTCAGGATGCTATAATGTTTTTTATGATGATGAGAGCTTTTTGGAGTCAAGATGTTCCTTCAGTGTTTAGAAATGGAGTCAATAGCCTATCTGTCTTCTATCAACAATGCCTTGGACCTGAACAGGTTTATGCATATATTTCCATAAACAGCAATGTTGATGGGGTTGCAAGGGGGAATCCTGTCTCCTAGATGGCAGTGAATTATATGTCATATTCCTTTCTTTTGGCTGTGTAGCTGAAGCCTATGGAAAAAGTCAACATCTGGAAGGCTATGGATTCTGCCTTTTTCCAGAGGTGTACAGATCTTTAGCGCAAGCATGTCAACTTGAGCTAACCAAATTTAACTAGTGATGGAGACTCTATTATGGTCAGAGTTAAGTGAACTCCTGGTAAGGATGTTGGTAGCCTTTCTAGAGTTGCTTTTGCTCACACAGATGAGCATATTCAATTGTCCCATTCAATTGTCTCATATGAGCCCACTGTTGCAAATTACTCCCATGCCACTATTGGCTGTATGAAAAGTATTCACTGATAGTACTGAAGGCTTCTTAAAAGCCAGGCTTCCTTAATACCAGTCAGCTCCCCAAATCTGTAGACCAACCTTCCTCAACCGTGTGTCTTCCAGGTGTGCTACAGCACAATGTCCACCATCCTCAGCCAACATGGTCAAAACACCTGGAGGGTACCAAGCTAGTGAATTCTACTTTTGCCTCTATTTTCTCCCTTAGCAAACCAAGAAAAAGTGATGTGTGTCCTCACCTTTGCTGAAGTGGAAATAGATTTCCTGGTCCCGCCTAGGTTTCCGCAAAGAGAAAGCAGTCTCCGTTTCCTCCAGGGGCACTCCAGGGAAGTGAAACTCAACATACAGTTGCTGGATGGCCTCATCAGCCACAGGCTGGCTCTCTGGCAAGAGACCAAGGGAAATGACCTCCACGCGAATCCAGTCTGAAGGTTGCTGATGGCAGAAAAGAAACCATTTAGTTTCAGGCCAGCCCCCCATCCTGCCTCGCCCCTTTTGTAGCCCCCAAGAATGTTTGGGAAACATGTTGGGCTGTATTTGGGGGTGTTTATGGAGCAGAACTGATGCCAGAGCTTAAGGCATGTCCCTAACCACCTGCAAATTCCTCCCCAATCATTTTGCCCCATAACACTCCTGTTCTGCATTTTACTCCTGCCAAGTTATATCAGTCCCTGTTATCTTTGGACTCCAAAAATTGGATATAGGCTCTGTTTTAGACTAAGAAATTGCTTGTATCTAAATAACAGTGGGCTTTTTTGTGATCTTGCCCTCCAAGAACTGGTTCTAATTGCCTGAATCAGTGACCTTTAAAAGCAGGAAGATGGAAATTCAGGGGGAAAAAAATAGAAGAAAGCTGAAGAGAGGTGTAGGATGTTGGCTCATCTCCCCTCCCTCGGTTATTTTTGTACGGATCAAAGGGATAAGAATCTACTAAATAATACATTGTAAGGGTTTCAAAGCACCATCAGAGATGCCCCATTTGCACAAAATGTATTGGCCATCATGATGTTCCAGTAGGCTGCCCTAATCATTCTTCCCAGCACCATTCCCTGCCAGGATAAATCCAGGTCCTTTCCCCCCCACCCCCCCAGAAGCCAGTTTCTTCCGTTTCTCTCACCCCCAGGCCTGCTGCACAACCTCTGCCGTTTGAATCCAGCTGTTCTGCTTTGCAAACTCCAGTTTCCAGGTCACTGCGGTGTACCCAGCAAACAGGCTTATTTCATAATCCACGATTAAACAAATCACAGCTTGGCCCAGTGTAGGAACCAAGTAATTCAGCTGTACTTTGTAAGCAGCCTCTGAGCACATTTTTGCCTGTGGCACTGTGCAGTGGTTACTCACTAGATCGGGACACTCCTGCAGTGTGGATAACCCCACCACCACTTCGTCACTTTCTGTTGTCTGAGCTTCACTTGTATCTTGCTCCTCCCCACCTGCAGGCAAGATGGGAGAAAAAGTTGTAAGACTAACTGACCATCGAGCAAAGTGAAGAGGTTGCTTCAGAGGACAAATGGTGGGAAAAGTAGTATTCTGAATACACACACAATCTAAATTAGTCTCCTCTATTGTCTGAGAAAGCTAGGAGCCTGTCCTTGGTCCCCTTAAACTGCCCTGCTGCCTTTGTCCAGTGCAGGATGAGATCCCATCACCAGTGCTGAAAAGAGCCCACCGCTATTTCATTCGTTTCCCTGCAGGGATCAAAGAAGGATCCTGTCTTGGGTTTGCCCCCATAAAGATCTTGTTGAGTAATGTTTTCACTGCCACCCCAAGAGTCTTATCTAGGACCTGGTGTTAGGCTGGGGGTTGGAGGTCCAAGATCCAGTAGGAGATCCTATTTATTCCTATAAATAGGAAACTCCAATCAATCAACAGCCATTTGGTCACCACTTTCCAGCAGCACGATGCAAAAGGGTGGCCCCATGAAGCCCACAGATTGTGAGCCACCCACACCTGGTCTTTTATAAAAAAAACATGCCAATGTGGTTTAATGAACAGGCCATGCTTCCACACAATCTGCAAACTCAGCCATGCACTAGTGAAGCAGATGTTTCCAGAAGGATCAAGAAGTAGGACCCAGGAAGTTCATTTGTCCTCCCTTGCTATGGGACAATTCAACAAAATTCTGTTGGATTTTGTCCATGATCCCCAACTCACCAAGTGAACCTTCCCTTTGTCACTGGGATTAATCTGATAGCTGTAAGGTTCTCTCTCTCTCACCCTGATGAAATACATTTAATTGTTAACAGCATTTTATGTCTTTCTGCACAAATTCAACATCTAGGCCAATATTTCTCAACCTCAGCAACTTGAAGATGTGTGGACTTCAACTCCCAGAATTCCCCCAGCCAGCATGCTGGCTGGGGGAATTCTGGGAGTTGAAGTCCACACATCTTCAAGTTGCTGAGGTTGAGAAATATTGGCTCATTCTTCAACAACTTGATGAGTTGTGACAATATACCAGTGTCCTTCGGCACAGCCGCTAGGATAGATTCATCATCCATTTCCTGGTTTTCTGCCATCCTTGCTTTCTCTCCAACATTCAGTATTTCTTCCTCCTCCTCTGTTCTCTCTTCCAGCTCCATCTGTCCAGATACAAAACCCAGTTTGGTCACAGAATGGGCCATGACGTTAGGACAATAATTGGTGCCAGATAAGTAAATATCCACACGTATGTTTCAATGTAGGGGTTATAATGTCCCGGAACTTAGATTATCTTGCCACAGTTTGGAGAAAGCTTTGTGCTGATTGCATATGGCACGAGGCAAATTCATATCTAGTAATACAGAAAGTACAACTGAGGCCCCATGTTCTGGATTCCTGGGAATTATAGTTTTCAAAAAAGAAAGAAAAGAAAGCACATGTTTATAGTCCTTCGTGTTATATAGGAAAGAAAGAACCCAACTTTTTTGGGAAGTTAGGCTTAAAGACTTCTCAGTTCCATGATTAATCTGGAAATTAATCTGGAATATGTTGGTTTTGGCATAGTGAACAGCAAGTTCTGCTTTCAGAGATCCAAGCCCATTGTATCTTAGTCAAAAGATCATAGTTAAGTCATGGCTTACTGCAATGCACAAACCCAGGTAATTACAATCTGAATACTAGCTTCTGCAACTGCAGTGTGAATATTCTCCCTGAATTTATTAAGGGCTCTCCAATTCTCACCCTCTCCCCATCTCCCCTGTATAAAATTTTAGAGTGTCATCTCCTGGGGAAGAGACCTGACTTTTTTGCTTTGATGAGCATTTGGCATTTTTTTTTCTTTTTCCCAAGAGGCTTTTAATCAAAGCCTTGCTTTTATTTGCAAAATCTTCCTAACATATATCCCTTTTGTGGGGGGCGGGGGGTCCCTTTGAATCAGTGTTGACTCCTAGTGACTGCCTGGACAAGTCCCTGCGGTTTTCTTGGCAAGATTTAGGAAGTAGTTTGCCATTGCCTCCTTCCTAGGGCTGAGAGAGAATGACTGGCCAAAGGTCACCCAGCTGGCTTTGTACCTAAGGCGGAACTAGAACTCATGGTCTCCCGGTTTCTAGCCTGCTGCCTTAACCACTAGACCAAACTGGCTGTCTTATCCCTTACCTTGGGGATAGTTTTGCCCACTTCCTCCTTTGTCCTGCTTCTCTTGAGCTCCCGAGTTGGAATCACTTGGGCGGAAGGGAACTCCAGCCCTTTTTTTGCCTTGCTGCTTTTCTGAAGGTGTTTTTCAGACACCTGTAAAAGAGGTTTCAGAGGATCAGACAGCTAAGAACCAGCCCTTCTTTCTCTTGAAACTTAAATGAGCATTGGGCATTGGCAGGTGATTTTTTTTTAATCCAAAAAGTAACTTCTTGGGCGGGAGGCTTTCCAAAATTATTTATGATGTTAAAAACATGTTCCTAAAAATAGGAACATGTGACAAATGTTTATTTACAACATTCGAAAGGTATTTCTAAAAATAACAAGGATAAACCTGTAAAAAGGCACGACTCCACTGTAATGTGAACCCCTGGAATAAAATCTAAATAATAAATATAAAAATGCCTTGAAGATAAGGGATGGCTTAGCCTGCAACTGAAGATACGTTGGTGAGAGGGCCAAAGAAGCCTACTGGAGGGAGCATTCTACCAGCAGAGCTCTAACAATGAGAAGGCTCTCAGCAGGGCAGACTCAGAATCCTGGATAATTGCTCCTTGAGCCAAGAAAATCTTCTGAGTCTACATTATGGTTCTTCAGATACAGCTTAATGCAACATTTTTCATTTTTCCATGGGTTGGTACCACCACTGGGGTGAATTCTCCACTCTGCAAGCTTCCATACCTGGCTTTGCAGCATGTTTTGCTCATCAGCAATCTGCATCTTCAAAGAATGTGATTGGGTGGCTTTATGGTGAGCATCTTCCAGAGGCAAATAAGGGACCTTCCATTCTAGGCTCAGGTGGATGGAGCCTCTGGGCTTCCCTGCAAGGTCCATGAGGCCAAAGTCTCCTGGAGAGAGGAGGAAAACGACAACATCTGGATCTGGAACGGGTGGCTGCAGACGTTCTACTATTGGAGGTGGTGAAGCCTATGGCATCCTAAACTTGCACTGAACTTGCCTTTCCAGTGAAGATATGGAAACCTCCAACACCCAGAAGTGTGTATGTGTGGAGATGGGAGCTCCGTATCACTCCAGTGGGTAAACTGGAGGTTTTGAGAGAAGCTCAAAGCTGCAGTAGAGACAGCTGAGTCATGCCTTTAGACAAGGCTGTAAAGGAATTTAGAGATGACCTTGGGGAAGTTATGAAAGAACCCTTAAGAAGGACCTGCAGAAAAGATTACCAGCCTTGAGGAAAAGGGAATGTGAGAAAGAATCTCAAAATAACCCTGCCTTGATTTTGTTTAGTGTGAGATAGGACAGAGCAAATCTTGATTGCCTTTCAGGATTCTGTCACTTAACCCAGCAACAATGCCTGGAATCCCTGTGCTGTCTGTTTCTTGATCAGGCCTATCTCAAAGGGCTGACATCAGTCTTGGAGCCTATCCAAGATTCTCTCTGTCCCATTTATACTAAACGAAATCAAGGCAGTGTATTTTGAAAGCCGGCTGGGTGACTTTGGGCCAGTCCCTCCCTCTCAGCCCAACTCACCTCACAGGGTGGTTGTTGTGGGGAAAATAGGAGGAGGAAGGAGTATGAGGTGTGTTTGCCACCTTGAGTTATTTATTAAAAAATAATAAAGGCGGGATAGAAAATAAATAATTCCTTTCTCACACTGGTTTCACTCTCTGGACTGTTTAATTGCTTCCCCCCATCCCTCCTCACCAGCTCTTGTCTTCTTTTCCGACAACCCTCTCTACATTCCTTTACAAAGACTCAGGTTTTCTGACTTTCTAAAAAGAGCCTTAGGCTTTATTTTAGTCTCATCTGGAAGGTTTTGGATGTTCTGCATCCAAAGGTCAGCCATCCAACTGAGAGGAGGGGCTGGAGGGCTTTAGGAAATCCAGGGATCAGCAGTTGTCCGCTGCTTGAACCATACACTCTCTAGCCCTCCCCCTTGTGTTGTGCTATCCTTCCCATCCCTTTCCTGATTGGTATGGCTGTGGTCGATGGCAGTCGTAACCTACCTGGAGACCCTCCAAACTGGGGGCTGTTGTCCGAGACCAAGAAGGGCTTAGCACAGAAGACAGTTCAAGAAAGCAAGGACAGATCTACCTAGTATCCTTCTTCTTTGATCTCACCTTTGACGCTGTGTCCATGCGCTAATGGTACTAGGGGGATCTGGGCCTTGCCCAAATAGCTTCCAAGTTCCTCTTCCTCCTCATCAAAAACATACACCCTCAAACTCTCCACAAGCAAATAATGGTGCAGCTCAGGAGTGATGTGCAGAGTAAAAGTCTGCACGTCTCCAAAGTGGGGGTTGTTGCTGGACGGGATGATGACTGTGTCGTGATCTGGGAAGGTGAAGAACTGGTACATGGCATAAGCGCTGGGCTGTGAGCCAAGCCAACGGCTTCTCAAACTGGCACAGCTCTTGATCTGGATGCACAGCTCGTTCCAGCTTACGCCTTCAGTCTGCTAGGTGAACAAAGGGAACGGTGGTGATGCAGTAGGGAAGCAGCAGCAGTTGCTCAGTTCGCAGTTCACATAGTGTCACACGTCTGACAATATTTATTTCTTGCTGCAGGTTTTAATAAAAAGTGGGATTCTGACTCTGAATAGGAACACAATAACTGCTTTTTCCAGTACTGATTCTTTCAGCTTGTCAGTGAGCTGCATTTGATCGATGGAAGCAATAGGCTTTTGAATACTACAAGGTAACAAGAGAGGGGGAGAACTATTGCACTAGCAATCTGCAAGTGGATGGTCTTTGTGAAAACAGAATACTGAAAGTTTTAAGCTTTATCAAGCTTCCACCATAAGGTTAAAAAAGAGAGATGTGGCTGTTTTAATGAGTCAATTAATTAAAGCAGCTGTGTCATGAGTACCGATGGTGAGCAGGAGGGGGCCCCTATCCAGGGGGGAAACGCATGTGTAGCTTAGAGGCTTTGAACTGTCCTTCAAAGAAACTCAGAGCAGACCCGCCTTGAATTTTGGGTTTATCTGTGTGGGTTTCCCCCACACTTTCAGTTTGGCAGGATTTCTACCTACTAGAGCAGATAATAAGCACAAGAGACCAAATCCCTGTCTCAGCGTGGTTTTTTGCTCTAAGTCAGGACAGCTGTGTCTTTAATGTGACTCATTAAAACAGCTGTGTCTTTTTTCAGGCTCATGCAAAAGCCTGACAAGAGATGTAGCTGCTTTAAAGTGGTGCTGCCCTCATGTTCCCATGCATTCCAAAGTAAGTCTTCGGAGTCATTTTTGAAGCATGAATGCTTTACTGCTCACTGAGATGTGTTTGGGTACCTGACCTAATGAGTGACCATCCCTGCTTTAGATGGTATGTGCATTTCTCCACTTTCATTTCTCCACTTTCAGTACAGAATGTGGCAAATTTGTCTCACTGCATTGGAGGCCCTTCTGCTCAGTCTGCTTAGGTGGGCCCTTGACATCTGCCCCCAAATGCTAACTCAAAGGAACCACTATTTGGTAAGTAAACTAGCCCCCTTGAGAAGGAAGAGGAGGAATGCTGCCTGGACTATTTATGCATGGGGGAAGGATAGCTTTGACATGTTTCATCTCTGGGATGTGGCTACCCACCTTGAGCCTTTGAGAAAGGGTGGACTTCCTATCTAACCTTACAACTTGTGTGCACAAGCCTCCATATTCACTTGGATAACCTGAGAAATGAATGGCGTAACCATTCCATGTACAGGTAGGTCACAGTTAGTGTGAGTTTGGATAATGCGCTATTCCATGTAGTGCGAATTGTAAATCGATACCAGGTTGCATTTAATGTGACCCAAAATTCAATTAATGCGAGGCTAGTGCATGTGCAACTGAGGCCAGCACATGCACAGTTGCGGTTGGGGTTTTAGATACTGCTAATCCTTGTGTGTGCAAAATGGAGAAAAGGAAGATTTCGTCAGAGGGAAACAGTACAAGTTTAAAAAAGAAGAGGCTCATTAACATTTGATGTAATTGAACGACAAACATAGTCATAGTAACACTAAAATAGGATGAGATGTTGGAGCGCCTGAATCTATGGTAGGATTTTTTTGTAACTTTGTTAACCATAAATTTAAATTACAAGTATATTCTTTTTATCCTTTACTGAAATATTTCATCTCTCTCTCTCTCCCTCTCCCTCTCCCTCTCACAGATCCCAGGAACCACATCAGAGCTCTCTGTCCAGAAGAGTGCAGTGCTAGGAACAGCCAAGATCCTGTGCAGAACCCTCAAACTCCCAGGCCTCTGGTAGAGGACCTGAGGTGGAGGAAGACACACACCACCCATCGGGGTGAGCAGGGGATTTATTTTTTATATTTATGTTTAAAAATGTTCATTGCTTATTTCCATCGAACTGGAACTAATTGCCCTATTTTCCATAGAAATATCACTTTGAATAGTGCAAATTCGAAAAATGCAACCATTTTGTGGGATTCATTCACTGCACTAATCGAGACCTGCTTGTACCACATGAATAGGAGAAGGCCTACAGTTTCTACAGGGTGTTATGGGAGCTTGAAAACTCTTTTAAATGTTCACGTTTCCAGCAGAATGACTGATTGACTTTCCACTGATGGTTCCTATTGGGTTGTGGCTTTCTTTGTGGCTTGTCTGCTCCTTATTTTTTGTGTAGAAACCATGAAGGCTCAAACACTGTCCACAGATCTTATTTTGAACAGTAGACGAACTCCATTTTCCTTACCCTGTCACCTTGCTGTTGCCGGCTCTGTCGGGCTACCTTTGGAGATGCTGTTCCAACAGAGAGGTACGTCAAGGCTTGGCTTTGCTGGCGGTGCAGCTGCCGAATCTGCTTGTACGGAAAGTGAAGCCTCACCCAGTATTCCAAAAGACCATAATCTTCATCCTCGGGACCTGGAGGGATAAGCGTGGGGATGCAATTGGGAAGCCACATTTTGGATGGGCAAAGAGTTGGAGCTGAATAATAATAATAATAATAATAAATAATAATAATAATAATAATAATAAAAAACATGTGAAATGCTGCTCCTCTTTGTCCTGTAAATAGAGACCAGGGGCATTTCAAGGCAGGTCAAGAAAGTCAAGACGGTGGCCACAACCACACGGTCAAAGCCCTGTCCCTTTTTAAATGTGTGCTAGCAGCTTTGATTGTGTAGTTGAGGCCACCATCTTGACCTTCTTAAATCTCCCCCGCCCCACCCAAGGATGCATCTGACAGAGACAGATAGATCAGGATCTTTGTTGTTGTTTATTCGTTCAGTCGCTTCCGACTCTTCATGACTTCATGGACCAGCCCACGCCAGAGCTTCCTGTCGGTCGGCAACACCCCCAGCTCCCCCAGGGACGAGTCCGTCACCTCTAGAATATCATCCATCCACCTTGCCCTTGGTCAGCCCCTCTTCCTTTGGCCCTCCACTCTCCCCAGCATCAGCATCTTCTCCAGGGTGTCCTGTCTTCTCATTATGTGGCCAAAGTATTTCAGTTTTGCCTTTAACATCATTCCCTCAAGTGAGCAGTCTGGCTTTATTTCCTGGAGGATGGACTGGTTTGATCGTCTTGCAGTCCAAGGCACTCTCAGAATTTTCCTCCAACACCACAGTTCACTAATCACTTAACAAGAGCAAGCACCATGTGGTTTGACGGTGGGACTCAGATTTTGGTTCCCATTCAGCCGTCATGCTTTGCACCAGCTTAACCTACATTACTGGGTTATTGTAAGGATAAAATCTGCTTTATTTTCCCCCTAGAGGAGAGAAGGAAAGGTATGGTATAAATATAAGAATTTTTTCAACCAGTGGCTTTCCTTGTCCTTCTCACTCATCTCTCAACCTAGGTGTTCCTCATCTGTAAAATGCATGCAGTGGTCAGGTACCCTTGATCAGATCTTTCCAGCCAATGTAAAGAATTTTGCATTAGAACACCACCAACCCAATCAATCACAACTCAATTGTCCTTGCAAATACAAGATTATACTGTATCTTGCATGTTGGGAGGGGAAATAGACATCTTCCCCCCAAAATCTAGTAAACCTCATCTGACTTTGCTCCAAGGGTTCCCTGCTTCTGAGACCCTATTCAACATTAAAATTCATTCTATAATTCTGAAGTCTGCTCCTCCCACCTCTCATGTCAAGGTCTTTTAAATCTATCTGTTAATCTGTGTACATAAACACAACATGCATGGGTGCCTAGTCCTAGTGTTTTTCTCGGCCTCTAGAAATTTGTTAAGGTCAAATTCACATATTGCAGTATACTGTCATGCAGTTTGCTCGATTGGGCTAAGTGTGATGTGAGAACCCAGCCCCTGAGCTCATAAACCATAGTTAATGGATTAGCCTAGTATGTAAACACCTCTAATTGTTGCTTTGTCAGCAAACCGGAACTTAGCAGGACACATGAACTATGCAAAATTGGCTGAATTTGATTTTATAGAGCTTTTGTATAAATTAGCCCATCCCAACCTGGCCCCCTGCAGATTCTGTAAGGCTTCAGATGCACCTATGCCTTAATGGTAATTTGGGGTACTACACAGATCTAGATGTAGCAGGTTGGGAAAACAAAGCTCTAAAAAAGCTCTTTTGAGCTCTAAAGCTGATCTTCCCTTCTTGTGTTCAATTAAAAAAGGGAGAAGGGGATTAAGTTTCCAGGTGCCACCACAAAGGAGGCCTCCTTAGTATATTCCTCCCATCTCAACTACCTAAGTAGGGATTCATGGAAGCCAGACTCCAAAGGTCAGATTAATATGGAAGTCAAGACCCATCTGATGGGTGAGGTGGGATCACAGCCATTCTTCTTACCACACAAGACTGCTGTGCCATGAACTTGCTCCCCACTGCTCAGAGCTTGGCCAAAATGCAACCAGCAGGAGGCCAGGGTGGCATGGTCAACAGCAGAAGCCACATGGAGGTCAAGGCGAGAAGTGGTCCCTTGCAAGTATTGCAGGAAGAAAGGGTCAGCCTGGACCACATACTGGGAAGTGAAGTTGTAGCAGGGTCGAATGCCCAGGACCAGAGGTGTGCAGTGGGTCTCAAAGTCGTAGAAGGCATATGTGCAAAAGGTGAGAGGTTCTGGGTCCCCCAGGAGATGGACAGCCTCAGCTGAGAGAATCGCCCCAGAGATGTGCAGCTCAAAGAGGTTCTCCCCATGTTGCAGTTCCAAGAACTTGCCAGGGACTGCTTCACCATCAGTGTCACTGTCAGGTGGCCGAAGTGGGACAACTCTTGTTCCATATGCCACATCCTTCAACTGCTCTGGGAGGAAAGAAACAGCCAGGTCCACAAAGCCTCATTCCTTAGAGCTCCTTGCATACTGTATGCACATACCTCCTGAATCTTAAGAAGGAATTCTCAAGAGAATTAACACAACTCAAGTTTGATGGCAGTAATTAGGTTTAGGCAGTAGATCCAATGCAGCAGAACCCTTCCTATTGACAGACGTGATATTTTGATCTTGTGGGTTCTGTCAAAAATGGTTGACAAGGAAGGGAAGTTCCACATTCACAAAATGACTGCCACAGTAGGAATCTCAAGACACGAAAGCATGCACACTTTTTTTTTTAATGTGATAGGGCAAGAAGGTTGGCTAATGCCAAGGGAGATGCCTGCAGACAAGCTAGTACTCCTGGACCATCACATTGGCAAGCAAAGTACTGCATTTGTGTTCTAAGGTTCCCATGAAAAACAATTCTTCAAGTATACTCCAAATCTGCAGTCAGAGTCAAGGTCCTGAATGGAATATCAGGAAACAACAGAGAGGACTACACAGAGAGATTAGAATACTTCCAGAACGGCCAGTCCTAGCTCTACCTACCAAAGGCTTTCTATAGTTATCCAACCCTTCTCTCTTTATCAGAGGATTCATGGTGAGAAAAAGACAGAGGAAACTATGGAAAACCACAGGAAGATTAGCAACGGAGAATTCAGCAACAGTGTAAAAATTTGCATGTGAGAGAACACATTTGCGCAAACAGCCTAGATCAGGAACATCCTAAAATAGGTCAAGGTCAGGTCAAGTCAAGTCAAGTCAATTTTCCTTCCAGTTGAGCTTGGCTCTTGGTGACCTTGTGGAAATATCCATGCAGTACTTTGGACAGTAAGCTAAAAATAGTTTCTTCTTCCAAATTATTTACAGTATTCCACTTCCCAGTCTAGCCTAAAGCTGCGGGATTTCCCATCTAAGTCCTAACTGGTCTTGAGCCTGCTTAGGATGACCAGATGCTGCCCCCTGCTGAGATCAAGCTAAATTGCTTATGATAAAGTACCTTGATGTAACTGAAATCTCATTAACGTTGATTGACCAATTGACTTAAAATATTTATACGCAGCAGCTTCTTTTAAAAAAAAATCCCACAACAATTTACAATGGTATAAAATGGTATGATAAAAACAGAGTCAAAAGAGAAGGGAACAATCCATTCAAAGCACATTTTACAGAGGGTTAACTGCTCTGGAAGGCCAACCTAAAAAGGTAAACTTTTAAGATCCTTGATAATACATCATTGCTGGGGAATGATGTGGAACAGGGGGAAGCTCATTCCATAAGCCAGAGAAGGCCTGTTTCCATGTTACCACCAATCAGCAATTTGTAAACCAGATTCTCATCATGTGGGAACCAGGGAACAGGCTGGTTGCTGCAATGGAAACCCCACCTGTGCACCTCTCACTTTAGAAACTAAGATACAGCTGTGGCTGGTATGAAGAAGGAAATTAAGCCCCGAGGAAAGGAAATGCCCCAAATATATTTGCAAACATTTCTCAGTTCCACAAGGTTGGGATGCTTGGATTTCAATCTCAAAGCCAAGAGAAAGACGTGTGTGTGCACGCACACACACACACTTACTGTGCACACCTTCAAGTTGATGAATACGGGCAGTGCGCAGGTCCAGAAGTTGGTCCATCTGCTGTTGCTTCTCCTGGTGCTCCTGTTTCTCCTGCTTGGCCTGCATCAGCACCCGCTCCAGCTCCAGCTCCAACCAAAACAGTAGTCAAAGATTCAACTACAGTGATACTAACTCCCTCATCATCCCACCTGTTTGCCTTGTAGATTGGTCAATGGTCCCTATTAATTCACCAGCTGGTGTCCTCTGACACCGCCAGGGAGGACACCAGATGCAGAGAGAGTCTTCTAAGAGATGAGAGTTAGTGATAACATGAACGTTAGCCAATCCTTCATCACATCCTAAATGTTAGCCAATAGGTCCTGTGTATATTCAACGGAAAGGCAAATTTACAGAATTGGATTCTACCAAGACAGAACATTGTTCATCTAACTAGGAAATTGTAAGTATACATCTAGAGTAACTTTGCTGCTCAAGTATTGTAATGTTTTATCTGTCTATATTCCCAATCCTCCAAGATCCCTATCCTAGGTGTTGGATATCTTTTGGTTGCACCTGATAATCCCGATTAATGCGATGCTGCAAAATGACCATGTTGCGTGTCTTCTCCAGTTCTAGTACGGTCTCTGCATGTGCAGCCTCAGCCTCATGAAGATGTCGCTTTAGGCTCTCCTGGGCAAACATTTCATTCTTCTCATTACCTCTTTCCAGAATTTCTACTGAGAGGCTCTGCAGGGAAGGAAGGAAGGAAGGGCAGGGCAGAGACAGAAGGAAAGCAAAACATGGAGTTCAAAATGCTTGGGACTAACAAACCAAATCATTGTGATGTTTTACAACTCAGGAAACATAACCACTTATTCGCCACCACCTAGATTATCTTGGTATTGACTGATTTCAGGTGCAGTGCCATTCACACCCAGGAACCATACATATTCTGCACTGAAATGTCTTGCAAGGTTGTAAACACACTTGCTTCTTGCTTGTTCATACTGGAGCACCTTCAAAGAACCCTTTTCAGACTGAATTAAGACAAAGATTTACAGTGAACGTTTGGGCTGGTAACCGGAAGTTGCGTAAAGCCAGTTCAGGGCATTTCCTCCTGCTCCAGTTCAAAGCTCTGGGTCAACAGAGAAGTATGTCAGCCAAATCTGGGCTGTCCCCATGGCCTCATTTTACTGTAGCAACAAGGCTGGAGCGCAGTGCTGTTCTCACAGTTCTAATGTGGGCAGTTTCAGGCAAGAATTTGTGCATTCCTTGGTCTTCTTTCCTCTGCCACCCAGTGTTACCCACCAGCAGGAAAAACTACCACCAATCACTATCTATAAAGTGTGAATGGGAAGGATGGAGGATTCCGGGTGTTTCCTCCAGCTGCATCCTGCTCAGTCACCCAGATTTGTTGTGGTTGTTGCCACAGGACCAGTGGTGTCCACGGCAGAGGCCAAAGGGAGCAGATTGACAAAGGCAGCTTCACGCTGCTGTGATACAAGCTTTCCCCTTTGGTATGTGTGTGGTAACCATGCCCACATGGCCAGAAGGACTGGAAATTGCAGTATGACTCTCTCTTCATGGTTTGATGAAAGCAGGAAGCTTCTGCAGATACTCATGCATGGACCTATGATGCTCCCAGAAAAGTGAAAGTCCTGTTTCAAAATAAAGCAGACAAACAAACAACAAACCCTGATCTGTCAGTAAGGATGGGGCTCATATTGAGACTGACAGTTCCTTCCTGCTTCATCTGCTCCTCTAGGTTTTTTTCCCCCCAATGAGACTATGATGGTTCAATAGGAGATAGATAGTCCCATGGGATCAATAACCCTATGAAAGACTGACAGTGAGAAAAAATAATCCAGGCTGGCAGATTTATTCTGCATAAGCCAAGTGTCCAGTCTGCCTTGCAGAACAATCCAGAATAGACATACAGGGCAGTAGCCACTGAGAGGATAGGAAATTAAAATTCTTACGTTAGAAATGAATTAAATTGTCAGTCTTCCAGGACTTCAAGAGACTCATGTTGAAAAAATAAAAGAAAGTCAGCCTGTCATACGCAGATCCACACAACCTCTCCCAATTCCTACCCACACATCAACCAGGATTTGCTTATTTGTTTTTGACACAAGCATAACAAACTCCCATAAGACCAACATTCATTTGAAAGCACTGTTCTTCCAGGAGATCAATATTCCCATGACAACAACAACAACAACTACAACTACATAGACTGCCTATCCTAGATGTCTGGCCTCTTTACAGCCCAAGTCAATATGGTCAGAAGGGGTGATGCCCAAGCAACCAGATCGGCAGAGGGAGGAGAATGTGTGCCCATAGCAGACTTAAGCAGCTGATAGGACCTGGGCAGATTCCTTCCCTGATCTCGTCATCACTACTTTTGTCAATGAGGCATCATAGACTGTTCATACAGCAAGACTTGTATTGGAAGAAGAGGGGAAACACCACTTAAACAAGGAACGACTAAAGATAATTTCAGGCTGCCTTTGCAGTGGACAGAGAAAATGACCAAGAGGATGTCACAAGGACATGTCCCCATAAAACTGCTAGCAAGACTTCTTCATGCCATGGGAAACAGGATGTGAGGATGATCCATCCCTTTATCTCTGTTTTTCTTCTCTCTCTTGGTCCAGAGCAAAACGTCATTCCCTCCCTTGTCTATCCCTCCTCCTGCTCCCTGCCTTCCAAATCTCTTCCCTCCTAACCTTTCTGCAGCTGTTCCCACAACTGTAGCCCAGCAAGTCACAATAGCCCCAGGACCACAGATCTTTTTCCTTAAACTTTGCTACCTTTGCTGCTCAACCTGGTTTCATCACAACCTACCTGGGTTGGGTTGGACTGAGGGGATTCCTCTAGCACCTGGTTTTCCAAGATGGCTGCCTTCTCCTGCAAAGAGTTGACTTCCTGTTTCAGTGCCTCATTCTGAGCTTGTTGAACAAAGCAAAGAAATGTTACCTGGGATATTTTAAAAGTGCCAAGGATCTGGTCCTTCTTTTCAAACCCAGCGTCATTGCTAAATAGCAGGCAATTTTACATTTGTGTATCCAAATGGCTTAGGGCCTGAAGGAACTGTCTCTCTTGCTATGAACCTGCCAAGGTACTCTCAGGATGAAGGACTCCCTCAAAGGTACCTCTGCTGCCAGAAGTTTGACAAGCCTACAAGAAGGTTTCTTCTGGGAGATACATTTGCCCCCTATCCCCTGCCAAGGATTTAGAAAAATGGCAAAATTCCATCTCTTTCAACAAACTCTTAATTGAAGATTTTAATTTTAATTACATTGTTGTTATTCTTACATTTTATCAATTGTATTTTTAATTGTAAGTCATCTTGAGTGCTGTATAGAAAAAACAGTATATATCTGTGTGTACATGGCGCTGCAGGTTAAACCGCTGAGCTGCTGAGCTTGCCGATCAGAAGGTCGGCGGTTCAAATCCGCGCGGCGGGGTGAGCTCCCGTTGCTAGTCCCAGTTCCTGCCAACCTAGCAGTTCGAAAACATGCAAATGGGAGTCGATTAATAGGTACCACTTCGGCAGGCAGGTAATGGTGTTCCGTTTAGTCATGCCGGCCACATGACCACGGAAGTGTCTACCGACAAACACCGGCTCTTCGGCTTTGAAACAGAGATGAGCACCGCCCCCTAGAGTCGGACACGACTGGACTTAATGTCAAGGGAAACCTTTACCTTTACCTACATATATATGTATGTGTGTTAAAGTTTGAAGAAGCCAGACAGAAAGAGTATAGACAGTTTTGAACATTGATGTTGGAGAAGATTCCTGAGAATACCATGGACAGCCAAGAAAACAAACAAATGGATCATTGAACAAATCAACTCAAAGTTCTCACTTGAGGCACAAGTGACCAGGCTCAAATTATCCTACTTCGGACACATTATGTCTGGAGAAGGCTCTAATGCTGGGAAAGGTAGAAGGAAAGAGAAGAAGATGACAACCATCAGCAAGGTGGACTGACTCAGTTACAGTAGCCATCAGTGCACCACTGGAAGAGCTGAAGGACCAAGTTAGGGACAGATTGTCATGGAGAAAATCTATGTGGTTGGTAAGATTTAACAATGACTTGATGGCACATAATCAATCTATCAAGGTGTGTGTGTATATACAATATACACACAGACATATACATGCATATAAAATATTCTTCAATACAGCTTAGAATCTTTGTAAAGATAGTTGGATGAACTCAATGCTTACTAAGATATGAACCATGATTGTCCATAATTAGTGCCTAGAACTTTCCTGTTAAAACAGAGTAAGTACTGTATATTTTGATTCCCTTAAACAAAGACTTGCATTCTTTGATTCACTTAGGTTTGCCTTGCATTCTGCACAAAGACTCTGCAGACAGTCTCTGCAAGCTTCTGGTTTCAATTAATCCCTCACCTTTTTCCTTTTTTAGCTGCTCCTCTAGAATCTCCTTCTCTACCATTACTGAGCTGAGCTGATCTTCCAAAGAAGGAGCATTCTCTTTCTGGGGCACCTGGTCCAGATTTTGTCGAACAGCATTGATGCAGCTGATGACATAAGGATGATACAAAATCAAGGAAAAGTAAGATTGTCTGCAATTTTAAGGTGTTCCCAAGCTGTTCCCTAAAATATGAGTGTGTAATGGAAATCTCATATTCCAAGAGCCCACCTGAATTATTATTGTCGTGTGACAGCGCTTCCTTACCTGTCCAACAGTCGGTCATAATCAGTCTTCAATGAATCTCGCTCTGCTTCCAGATCTTGGACTCTCTCCTGGAACTGAGAAGGTAATAGATGGGATCCTAATTCTGCCTGAGACTCCAGATTAGATAGGAAGAGGCTAATTAAAAGTACAGTATCCATCTAAAACTATAAGCATATGGTTATAGAACTAATTCATAGTTACATAGGGCAGGAGACTTTCATAATTTCTTACTAGATTGTTGGATGATTTTGCATAGGACCAACAAAGATTCAAAATTCTTTGACAAGAGCAGAGTAAAAAGAGTGTCCTTCCCCATTAAGTAGAGATGTTGCAAATCCTTCTCTAATTATTCAAATGTGTACCTACAGTATGAATTTGTATACAGAAGTCAGCACGATGAATAGACTCATAGGATAGAAACAATACCTGTATCTACCCCCTGAGCTGCCATTTTGCACCCGACTCATTCCTCAAGCCATTATTTTGCGTATGACTCTGATTGGTCGAAATCAGAAAAATAAATTGAGTGGGTACAACAACTAAAAATGATTGAACTTCATATAATCTCAAACTATAGAAAGGTTTTTCATATAATCCTTTTGTACCTTGAGATAACATGAAGTTCAATCAATAGATCTTAGATCGTGGAGTCCTTGGTGCTCTCTGAGCCTTGTTGTTTCCTTGCAGATGTTTCATTGCCAGACTAGGCAACATCTTCAGTGCAAAGAGGGAGTGGGCCTTGCTCTATATACCGTGGCTTGCCCTGCTTGTGTTGGTGGGGGTGTGGTTCTCTCCTTAGGAGTTCTTTGATTGGGTTGCCTAGTCTGGCAATGAAACTTCTGCAAGAAAACAACAAGGCTCAGAGAGCACCAAGGACTCCACAGTTCAACCCTGAGCTACAAATATTTGCTTCAATTCGTAGATCTTAGATTGGCTGGGACTAAGAAATATAGGGGATCTCCTTGATTGACTGGCAGTACAAAAACTCAGAAATGGCCAGAGTTGGTATGAATTCTGATACATAATTAGCAGAAAGACCCCTGCACTTTGAACCAATTGAAGCTTCCCAAGTGTCTTCAAAGGCAGCCCCACAGAGAGTGTATGGCAATAGTCAATGGCTTTCCATGGTTCCTTACATCTTCCAGTGTTCCCTGCAAGGGTGAAAGGATTTCCAGCCGGCTCTCCAGTGCAGCCACCTTCTGGGTCTTCTCCTTGAGGTTGGCATTCAAATCATCAAGTTGCACCAGCAAGGCTTCACTGGCTGACCTCAACGCCTGTTGGTTCTGGTGCAGAGCAGAAGAAAAGAAAAGAAATGGACTCATAAGATCTAGACCTTTGGGTGGCCTAGGAGTTCAAATCTTAGATCTAGCCCTAAAAAAATAATGATTGAGAAAGATATTTGCTGGAGGGGACCCACATGGGGTCTGGATGGTTAATTCTGGGAGTTGAAGTCCACACATCTTAAAGTTGCCAAGGTTGAGAAACACTGGCCTAGACAGAGGAGAGCAGAGGAAAGCAAATTACAGATTAAGAAGGACAAGAAGAAGGACAAGAAGAAATGTCTTTTTTCCATATGTCTCCTAGTGTCATATTCAGCATTTCTTATAAGAATAAGGATCCTGTTGCTATGAAAGGGTGGACTAGATCTCTGCCTCTTTTCTCCCACATCATTCCCAAAAATACAGGCAGTTGAGTATTACAGCCCTCAATTATGATGCCCAGCAGCACTTAACATTCACTCAGAGGCAAAAATTTGTGACCTCTATTTCATAGAATGTAGAAACAGGACGCGGTGGCACTGCGGGTTAAACCACTGAGCTGTCGATCGGAAGGTCGGCGGTTCGAAACCGCACGGCGGGGTGAGCTCCCGTTGCTTGTCCCAGCTCCTGCACACCAAGCAGTTCGAAAACATGCAAATGTGAGTAGATTAATTGGTACCGCTTCGGCGGGAAGGTAACGGCGTTCCGTGAGTCATGCTGGCCACATGACCCGGAAGTGTCCTATGGACAACGCCGGCTCCAAGGCTTTGAAACGGAGATGAGCACCGCCCCCTAGAGTCGGACACGACTGGACTTTACGTCAAGGGAAACCTTTACCTTTACCTAGAAACAGGAACCCTCCCAGGCCTGGAAAGTTTGCAATAGAAAATGGGTGGACAGAACAAAAAAATGCCAGCAACAAGGAATCTGTAGCAGCTCAGCACAATTGGCGGAGATCCGAATATTTAGGAAAAGAGGGAATTCTTCTTTCAAGCATAGCAGAGAACATGATGGGGAAAATGGCAGGAAGACAGAGACGAGGAGAGCTGAACAGCAGCTTTCCCACCTCATCTAAACAAATTTTTAGATATTTCAGGCTTCTGCTCCAAGGCCCGGTGGGTTAAGAAACACTCCATGAAAGTGCCAGGACTTACCTCATGCAAGTCAGTAATCTGGGCTTTGGTGATCACCAGTTCTGAATTCTTCTCCCATAACAGCTTCTGCAGCTGAATCAGCTCCACGTTCTTCTGGATGGCAGTTCTGTTGAGCAAGAGAAACAAGCTGGCAGAGATCAGTAACCTCTTCCCACCACACATACATACAATCATCCTCATCTATGCAAAATCAATAGCTCAAGAAAAGATTTCTTACTGACATTGGCACTGAAGCAGTGGGTTAAAATAGTCCCAAGGAATGTCCTGCTAACTTATACTGGCCTGCAGGAATCTGATTTTAAATTTCCTTGTTCCACATCAAAAAATTCATAACACGTCCAATTTATAAATAACCATCTAGCCTTAACATGTGAATTTCACTCTTCTAAAACCGAACTCCAAAACCCACAAGAACGCACACTTTGAAATTCTGCTTCAATTGAATTTATCAATGAAACCAGAAGAAGAATTAAGAGCACCTTAAAAACATAAGGTCTGGTGGGGTAGGGGGATGGAAGACATTTTAGGTGCAATCCTAGATCAAATCCACTGAGTGAGATAGAGAACGAAACGGTACCGGCATTCCTGCAAGTTTGGATGGCTTTTCTGGGGTTGAATGTTTTCTGGATCAGTTTCTTTATCAAGTGTGAAACTCAGCAACTCATGATTTTTGTCTAACTCAGCCAGCCCCAGACTGTGGTTCCTGAAAGAAAAATTAGAGCAGAAATATAATTTTGTTTTCCATTCATTAATAGGAAGGAGAGAAGAAAACAACTAATGTTTCTAGAATGCATGCTATTGTTTTAAAGGCTGATCTTTTTCCAGCACTGAAGAAAAGAACTCATAATGAGAGAGGGGAGCTTTAAAAACTTGGATAAAGGGATGTTTCTGATGTACGGAGGTGCATCTTGCAGGCTAGCAAGAAAATGCACATAGCCAGGAAATGGGTGGGCAGATATGACTCACAGTCTTTCCATTTCTGCTTGGGTTCTTTCCAGAACATCATCAGCATATCTGGGAGGGGTTGGCCTGACTGTCATCCCTGATACCCGCATCCCTGTGGGGCAAAAAAAGAGAAAGAAAAGGATGAGCTGGCTGCCATGTCCTCTAATCTCTATGGACTTCCCATTGTTCAACAAAGATATAAGCTTCCATAAAAAGTCCACCTGATAGCTTCCCTGGACAATCTAATGCTGCTCTTCAACCTGGAACTTTCCCAGCGATGAACACATCAAACTCCCCAACTCTTTTTACCTTTGTGTGACTTCTTGGGCCCCTGTCTGGCAGAGGTACGTGCCCGACTAAAGCCTGTGTTGACCTTGGCTGTGACATAGCCATAAGGACAGTGACGGCCACAGCCCTGCAGCTGTAACTGTTGCTTGTAGAAGAGCAGGTGACTCCTCAGATGCTGGTTGACCCGTTCCAGGTCCCAAACCCGTTCCTGCATCTCTTCCAGGCCCTCTTCCAAGTCCAGGTTCCGAACAGAGTTTTGAATGCAGCTTCCAGGTCTCCCATTGGCTTGTGCTCGCTCATGGCTGAGTCGTGATAGTTTGCTGCCCGTCCTGGAAGAGCAAGGAGAGAACATCCCATCTCGATCTCCCCAGGAGCACTGCTGTTTTAGCAGGACCTTGCTTGGGTTTCTGCTTTAGGAACTCAAACATGACCATTATTTAAGAAGAACATAGATCAAAGTTGTGGTGGGTAACAAAACCCGAAGAAGAATCATGTAGGAAAATATGGAAGGAGTTAATTAACCTTGAACAAAAGAAAATACTGCCCAGTGAATTTATTGTGATGTATTTTGGGGTATCAGTTTAACCAACATGAACTTCATTTCTGTCATCATCAAAACTTGTGCAGTTTAAATCATCTTTGGACTGAAGTACCCACCTCATTTATTCGTTAACTTCCTTGCATTTCAATGCTACATTGCAGTTCTAGCATTCTGCCCTGAAGTGGTCACTAGAGTTGTCTTGGCTTTAAAGAGGGTGCAGTGAGCATGATAGCAACATCTGCACTCCCTGGAGAGTTGAGGAGTCTTAATGTCTTTCATTAGTTCTTTTTCAAAAGAGGCTTAAAGTGTATCTTTTTCAACAGGCTTTTGGCTGTTGATTTTGATTTTTACTTATTTTATATGCTATTTTAACCGTTTGACTTCCTGATGGTAAGATCTATCCAACAATGGAACAAGCTATACTACCAATGGAGGCTCTGAATGCTTCACTTTGGAAGTTTCTAAGAAGAGACTGGACAATCTCCTCTCATGGATGGTTTAATTTGTTTTCTTGCACATTGCAGAGGGTTGGACCAGATGATGCTTATGGCCCCTTCCACCTGTACAATTCTATGATTCTAAGTTGGACTCAAAGTAACCCTGGTGCAGAGCCTTCATATAATACTGTATTTAAAATCTTCATTTCAGTATGACTCCAGGTACAACAAGCAAATTAACAGACCATACAATCAGTAGTTGCATCTAGTCACCAGGGTATTATCCAACAGATCATTAATTTGCATGCCGCTTCCAGTACCTTTTGATCTTGTTCTCCTGCTTTTGAGTGAACTCTTTGAGCAGCAAACGTCCATCACGAAGTCGTAAAAAACGATTGGCCAACTCTGCACGGCTCACTCGGTTGATCTGGTGCTGAGTCTTTGCTAGTGAGCTTGATCCTGGAAGAGGAAGGAAGAGAAGATGATAATCAAATCTAGACTGGAAATCATGGGGGAGAAATGTAAACTTAGGGAGCATCTAGCATTTCCTCCTTAGCCAACGCTTGAACTTGAGAACTTCTTGATTTCTCCAAGAATATAGATTCCTATTCTTGTTTCTCACTGGATTTATCTGAACTCGGTTTTTGCCAGTTGCCCTCACCCTTGGAGTCTGCTATTAGATCAAGAGTATTGGCCTTTAATTAATAACCCCTCACTGCCCACCTTTCATTTGTATTTTCAGCCTTTCAGATTTGGCAGGGATGAGAGCTGAAGAGGACACATCTAGAGAAAGAAGATGTGAAGAGAGAAAATTGAATGAATGAACAGTCACCACATAATGAACCATCTGTCTCTCTGTCTGTCTGTCTGTCTATCATCTATCTATCATATTTATAAGGCTGCCCATCTCACAAACATGACTCTGAATACAGTGTGTGAATGTAAATACTTGAAGAGATTTCCCCCAAAATATTGCAGCATTCTCCCACAAATCTTCTTTATAAATGGCTATTATACCACTACAGCTTCTTGGATTATACTGTATAAAGCTCAGGTTGAGGCTTGGACACATGGGGAATACCACTCCGCTACCTTCCTTGCCAAATAAACCAAGTCCCAGTCCTTATGGAGGCAAAGTCTGGAAGCAAAAACACACTGTCAGTTTCACAGATACCAGAGACATGTTGAGTGGGACATCAAGAAGGGGGAGATAAGCAACATTTCAGTGTTTTGCAGAGCAGACCTCTCTGCTTCAGGGATTAAATAAGTCAAATAATGAAATAAATGTGGAATTGAATTAATTTATCTCGGTGGCACTATTCAATTTTTATTGAGACAGAGCTAGATTCTTTATCACTCCTCTCATTGCAATCAGTCCTACAGGATAATAATATTTATTTATTTATTTATTTATTTATTTATTTATTATCCTGCCTTTATTATTTTTTATAAATAACTCAAGGCGGCGAACATACCAAATACTCCTCCCTCCTCCTATTTTCCCCACAACAACAACCCTGTGAGGTGAGTTGGGCTGAGAGGGAGTGTGGCTGAGATGTCATAATCTTAGCAGATGGCAGTATCTAACCAACCTTGGCTGATCTTGGAAAAGCTAAGCGGGTCAGACCTGATCTGTTCTTGGATAGGAGACCACAAGGAAATTCCAGTTCGGTAGGGATTTCACAAAACATCCCAAATCACCTCCATATTATTGCAAGAAAGCAACACAAATGTGCCCATTTAGCCACCAGGAGTCAGTCTCAGCTTAAAGAAAGCTTTTTCTGACCCTTGAGTATCAAAGCTAAGAGCCATACCACTGAGATCCTGTCATACTGCGGAGAAGCAAAAGATAAGGAATTTTCTGCCCTCTGGGATCCCACACTGGCTAGGAATTCCAGGAATTGCAGTTCCAAACATCAGGAGAACACAAGTTTGGGAATCTTAATCTTTATGGCTAACCTTGAAGCGCTGCTATTATTGAGGGCTTCTGGTCAGTGTCTTGGACAGGCAGGTTTCCTGTGGTTTCATCCAGCAAAAACGACATGGTTTGGCAAAGATGGGGTGTGGCTGAAATAAAGACAAAACCAGCAAAGAAGCTAAAATACAAGCAAACAAAAATAAACCCAACCATAACACCTCTGCAAGAAATGTTAATGAAGTTGGAAATTTGCACCTGCCTCCAATCTCCCTTTGGTGGGTTGCCTATAGTGTGCACATATTACTACTCATCTTACATACTACCCAACTTGCATCCACACTAAACTACTGTAATGCAAAGTACTGATGTGGACTTTTGAAGCCCTAGATGTTTGTCTCCAAGGGATCTGAAGGACTGTCAATATCTTGCAGTGAATTAAGAAAATCTTCATAGGGGCTTGATTTACTGTTCACTATGACCAACAGATATTAAAAAGACCATCTTCTCTGCAGTAGCTTGTGGAATTCCCTACCACAAATTATTGCTTGTTATTGTATTGCTCCATGGAGATTTTTGGAGATAGATGGATGGATGGATGGATGGATGGATGGATGGATGGATGTAGTGGTTAAGGTACCAGGCTAGAAACCAGGAGACTGTGAGTTCTAGTGCCGCCTTAGGCATGAAGCCAGCTGGGTCTTTGGGCCAGTCACTCTCTCTCAGCCCTAGGAAGGAAGCAATGCCAAACCATTCAGAAATCTTGCCAAGAAAACTGCAGGGATTCATCCAGGCAGTCACCAGAAGTCAACAGTGACTCGAAGGCACACACACACACAAAAGATGGATGGATGGATGGATGGATGGATGGATGGATGGATGGATGGATGGATAGATAGATAGATAGATAGATAGTAAAGATGCTCCTGCATCCAGCAGCTGCTCCATTCCATCTTAGCTGATCAAGAAAGGTAAGCAGGATCAACCCTGTTGGTAACTGGAGGAGGCACCATCTGGGAAGTCCACAGCTTTGCCTAAACTAGGAGGCCAACAAACAATTGAGAAGATAGGAAGGGCAAACCACTTCCATCCTGTTGCAAAGAAAATTGTACGGATGTGTCCATGAAATCATAGGAGTTCAGCTCAATTCAAAGGAGACCTGACAAAGATATTGCGGCGGTGCAGTGCTTTAGGTTCAGAGGCAAAAACCTGGTGCTTTGGAGTCTGTGGGCAGCTATGGGATCGCAGGAAAAGATGCCTTTGATTCAAGGGTGTACAGACAGGGGCTATATTTGTGTGGCCACTTTCTCCAAAGCACTTTCATTTTGCCTTCAGATCAAAAAGAACTGCAGAGCCTTGATAGTTAGCGACGGAGATAGTCTAGTTATCTGTAGCAAACAAATTCCCGCAAAGTTAGCCATGTTACTCTTTTGCTGCAGGAGCAGCAGCAAAAAGAGAAAAAAAAAAACAAGGAGTCTTAGGGTACCCTGAAAATTAACATAAGTTTACATGGATTGTAATCTGCAACAAGTACAGATTCTTTATTGCTCAAACAAACCTACTCTTCAGTAGAGACATGTCCACAAATGCAAAAAGCAGAATGAGCAAAGGCAGGGTTGAGATCTGAATGTCATGTTTATGACATCGTCACACACTCTGAAGTTCTCTCTGCATCTGGTCAGTTAAAGCAGAGTAATCATATTTGTTTGTTTGTTTGTCAAATTTATCACCGCCCATCTCCCAAAAGGGACTCTGGGCAGTTTACAATAAAACATAAATAAAAATATAAAACTGTAAAACACTATACCACACAATAAAATAAATATAATAAAAACCTATTTGTTATATTTACATAATAAATATATAATATATTTATAACAACAACATATTATCTGTTGATTCCCTCCTATTCCTGCTTCATCTGGCAGATACAGCTCTGTTCTCCTTCCCAGGAGAAGCTGAAAGAAGCTCTGCCATTCCCACCCCTACAGATCTGTGAGAGTCACTGGGGATTTGCTTCTTTGCTAATCGGCTGCCATCTGTCCAGAACCGTTAATCCAAGTCTGCCCTAGCATTCAAGGATAGCTTTAAGGAAAGGAGACAGATGTAGGCTGACCATACGTCCTGTTTTGAACAGGACAGTCCGGTTTTTTAACATTTCCCGACCGTCCCGTCGTTTTAATATATATGTCAATTTTGTCCCATTTTTTAAAAACGTTGGAGCCGTTATTGGGAAAAGCAGGAAAAAATTGAAATTGAAATTGAGAAGGAGGCTGACTTGGCAGTAGTTCTCAATCCGGTGGGAAACCGAGAGCGGGAACCGCAGGAACAGCTGATCGGCGGTGAGCAAGAGGAAGACTCGCTGCCGCCAATCAGGGCAGTGGAAGATGGTCGGAAAAGTGCGCCCAGCAGAAAAGAAGCTGATTGGCTCTCAGGCCAAAACAGTGGGAAGAAAATAAAATAGAAGGGCACGCCTGAGAGGAACAGGTTGTCGGGGACCACCATTCACTAGGCTCCTCCATTCCTGTTCTTCTGCCCCAGCTTGCCACTGCCCTCAGCCCTCTGCTTCTCCAGCTTCCTGCCACCTCGTTCCTGTCCTCCCGTCCCAGCCTGCCACCGCCCTCAGCCTTCCTGCAACCTCTCCGCCCAGTGCCACCCCTGCACCAGCCTCTCCGGACCAAACCATTGCTGCACCTCCCCCTCCTGCACCTTCCCAGCTTACTGTCAATAACATTTTTTATCATCGTCTTCATGAATACAGAATATTACATAAGTTTAACCCCGTCCTGTTTTGCCATCCCAATGTCCCGTTTTTGTCTCAAGGAAATATGGTCAGCCTAGACAGATGCTAAACCTAAATTTGCTCCGAAAGATTGCTAAAACTGTAACTTTTAGGGTGCTTGAAAGGGAAACTAAATACTTGCTGTGCAAAACAATAATTTCTCACCAATTTCTTTTTTTGTATAATAATTTTATTAAATTTTAAAACAAAGAGATAAAATCTAACAGAAACTAATAAAAAAAGAGAAAGAGAACAGAAGGGTGGAAATAAAAAAAGTAAAGGAAGAGAACAGAAATAGAAAAAGGAATAATTCCCAACTCCTTTTACAACAGATAGAAGTAAAACTTACATGAAACTCTTGCTCTAAGATAACATAACATCCATTTTTTTCTACTGTCAACTAATGTTATTAATCATCAAATCTGTATATCATAGTTTCATTCTTTTCTGTTTCACACAAAAAGACCAAAAGGGGCTTCCAATTCACCATAATATCGGTCAATGCCTTTTCTGTAATCAAAGCTGTCAATTTTGCCATCTCAGCCAACTCCATCAACTTTCCCATCCATTCTTTCATTGTAGGCAATACTGATTCTTTCCACCTCTGAGCATATAAAAGTGTCGCTGCAGTTATCATATCTAAAAACAAAGTTCCATATGATTTTTCCAATTGTTTACCCATCAGTCCCAAAAGAAAGGTCTCTGGTTTTGATTGTATATTAATTTTTAAAATCTTCTGGATTAATATACGTATTTGAGCCCAATTTTTTTTAGCTTTTTTATATGTCCACCAAAGATGATAAAAAGTCCCTTCTTGTTGTTCACACTTCCAACATATATTTGAAGTCCCACAAAAATACATTTTTGACAATCTTTCTGTGGTGATAAATATCATTGATACATCGTTTAATAAAAAATCTCTTTAAGGTTATAACATAATGTAATTTTCAGCCCTTTCATCCACATGTCTTCTCATTGTTCCATTTGTATATTATACCCAACATCTTTAGGCCAATTTGTCATATAATCTTTAACTTGTTCATCTTCAATTTCAAGTCTCAACAAAAGCATTTACATTTTAACAATAAGATGTTCATCATTAGTACATAACTCGATTTCAAATTCCGTTTTATCATGTTCAGAACGAAAAAAACTTTTATCAGCTTTAAATCTTTCTGTTAATTGTACACCTGGAAACGACTGACACATATATCCTCTTGATGTCAAGTCTTCTCTTGATTTCATTTCCAATTCTGGCTGTGAGTAATCTAATACATCACCATACGTTAAACCATTTCTGCTTAGTTGCTATCTCTCTTCTGTAAAATGCTTCCTGTGGTGATAATCATAGAGATATTTTTGGACACAGTCTAAATTTGTATCTATTCTAAATTCTCAGGATGGCACGTCTCAAATCTCAAATCTTGTCCTTCTAAGTCAATAAACTTCTATTTCTCAGCATCACTCATTCTTTCATCCAAACCAAACAGCAAGCAGCAAAATACAGTTTCAAATTGGGTAAAGCTAAACCTCCTCTTTCTTTAGTATCTAACTTCTCACCAATTTCAACTGGATGGATGAATGTACATGGATGCATAGACGATATCTTCAAAAATTTATCTTGTTTGATTGGTTATTGCTTGTGGAAAAGGTGGGGTGAACTTCTGAGATATCTATTTAACTCTGTGAATCTTCTGTCATGTTATTTCCGTGGATATACAAAGAAGTGTGTGTGAACTTCAATTGGTTTTCTCTTCAGATATGTTGTCTGCGGTCCTATCACTGGCATACCATCAGATGGCTTAGCCAAAGAATGTTAGGATACCAGTGGAATACAATTCAGGAAATCCCATAAGCTCACTTTGATGCCACTTTAGATTTCCTGCATTGTATTTCATTGATGTCTTGACATTTTGAGAACAAAGTAGGAGTTGGTGACATTCTGGATTGACCAGATCCCACCTCATGAAATGTATTCACTGCTGGGCACGAAGAAAAGCTCAGAAAAATCAGAACAAGTTCAGAAAAGGCCAAGGTGAATGATCAGGGCCATGTTTAGCCTTGAGAAGACTAAAGGAGAATAT
This sequence comes from Candoia aspera, assembly GCF_035149785.1. Classification (NCBI taxonomy): domain Eukaryota; kingdom Metazoa; phylum Chordata; class Lepidosauria; order Squamata; family Candoiidae; genus Candoia; species Candoia aspera. The sequence goes on along the minus strand of NC_086156.1, from coordinate 110,503,356 downwards.
GAATGAATTCTTCAAATACCTGAATGTTAGGTCCTCTTTTTTACTTCTTCTCCTCCCATCTTAAAGTATGGGACATGGAATGATGGATTTAAATTATAGGAAGGCAGGATCCCATTGAACAGTAGGAAGAAAAATTTCTTAAAAGTAATAGCAGTTCTTCAACAGAGTGGATGATCCAGAAAGCTGGTGGACTCTCACTCACTGGAAGTATTCAAGCTCAAGACTAAAATATCCATCAGATTGCTACTTAGCTGGATTCCTGTACAGAGCATGGTTGGACTACCTGGCCTATAATGGCCCCTTCCAATGCTGTGATTCTTTGAATACATTTTTGCAGCTCTCAACTCCCCCTCCTCAAAATCACATTGCAGAAATTCAGCACAAAACCATTGAATAACGGCAATACAATATTTTATTGTGAAGTCTCCGGGCAGCTAGTTCATCATCAAAGATAAAGACAATGTCTCCTTTGATCCAAGCCTGACTTCATGGCTTCATGGACCTGTCCTTGTAGTTTCTTTGGGAACTGTATGGGAATGGTTGGCTGTTGTGTTCTCTGAGATATTTGTTGACTTCCCAGTCTAGCTACAGCTGCTAGTGGTCTCCTGTCCAAGTTCTGATCAGGGCTGACCTCCTTAGCTTGAGATCAGCCAAGGCTGGCTAGATGTATGCACCAGAAGATGCTTTTAAAATCTCACTAGTATGGTGTTCAAATGGGAAAAACTGGACTGAAAATCTTGTTGGTGTCCCCTTTGATGAAGTAATTATATCATTTCTCTGAGCCTGTAGTTCTTCACTGCCTTAAAAAAAAAGGCAGCACCTAGCCACAGAACTATTGTCTACTCTTCCTATATAGGATAGCTTTACAATGCCCCAAAACTTTGCTTGGTTTTCCTGCCACAGTTGGAAGGGTGTTAAAAATGATCCTTTCTACTGGACAAATCCAGGCTAGAACTGGATGATTTTGAGTGTTGCATCACTTTCCATCATGAAAATTGGAAGGAGAATAAAACAGCTAGTAAGTTAACTAAAAAGATTTGCATTCAGGATGAAGGGCCCTGCACTGCCCAAAGAAATTTGCATCACTAATGTGCTTTTTGCACAACTAGCTGAGCAACTGGTTTGTCCCCTGCCCCTCACAAGAAAGTTAGACTTCATTACTGAAGCAGCTGAAGCAACCCAAGTCCCACATAATTTGATTTGGGTAGAAGACATGTCAAGGGAGGTGTCCATAAACAAATAGGTACCACTAGTGCCTATTTGCCATATGCAAAGCTTTAGGACAGCCAGGAAGAAAAGATGGAGAGCTAGATGAAACCATGGTCTCATTCACTTTAAGGCAATTTCCCATGTTTTAGTGCTAAAATGATGTCATTGGAAAATGGGTGCAGGGTGAAGTGGGAGAGAGTACTCCTGATGTTCCTCCTCTGTGTCTGTGACCTGTCAGCTGGACTGATTCTCAACACGGGTCTAGTGCTCTTTTGAAAGAACGCTAAACCCACGTTCAAAAAGAGCCCCATTGACAGGGCACAGGTATGGAGAAGTGCATGGGACGAAGCAGAAGGGAGCAAGGTATAGGTAATCCTAAGTTAATGATGGCAATCAGGACCAGGAACTCTGTTGCTAAGTGACACGGTTGTCAAGTGCGATGTCACGTGACAGTGCCGACTTACAACAGCAGTTTTGGCAGTTCCAGTTGCCATTGTTAGGCAAATCCCACGCAGTCATTAGGCGCAATGTCACGTGATCGCCATTTGCGACCTCCTGCCAGCTTCCCTGTTGACTTTGCTTGTCAGAAGCTGGCAGTGAAGGTTGCAAATGGCGATAACATGACCGCGGGATGCTGCAACATTTTAATTATAAGCCAGTTGCCAAGGGCCCGAATCGTGGTCATGTGTCTGCTGGGATGCTGCAACAGCTGCAACTATGAGGAAGGGTCGTAAGTTCCCTCTTTCAGTGCTGTCAAAGCTTCAGTCACTGAATGAGTGGTCACTGAACGAGGACTACCTGTAGTTCTTTTTCCCACCACTAGGTGACAGAGAAAGAAAGAGAAAACAAAACCAGGGGAACCCACCAATCACCTTCCTTAACTCATCCTACATTTAAACTGTAAGGACAGCACCACTTGCCAGCCACATTACTGATGCAGAATAGGACTCTGCCATCAGAACAGCACAAATTTGCTGGCTCAGTTTTCTGCCTGGTGAAGGATTGTTGGGTTGCAATTTAACAGAGGCCTTAGAAATGCAGCTGAAAATGAATCCATAACATCACCCACCACAGCTACTCCTCCTTTCTGTATAGTTTCGCAAATGGATCTGATTATCCTTATTACAATGTAGAGGTAGCTGCATAACTCAAACATGCAAAAGGACATTTCATATCTGGATGGGGTGAAGGTGAATGGCCAGGGGTGGGATTGTACCCCACTTCAAGTTCACAAGTGCTCATTTGTTTATGTGCAAAATGATACGATGCATCTGTATCTATGACCCAAGGATTTCACTTGTGAGTTTGAAAGGAGGTGAGCCCTGAAGATAACAGATCAACATGTGTACATATTTTAATTGTGTTTTTAAAATACGTAATCTACAACTCCACCTCCTCCCCTGACAAATCCAAACAAAATGTCAGTTGTGCTTCAATTTTAAGATGTGTGGACTTCAACTCCCAGAATTCCCCAGCCAGCATGCTGGCTGGGGAATTCTGGGAGTTGAAGTCCACACATCTTAAAGTTGCCAAGGTTGAGAAACCTGACTTAATGTTTGTTTTCTTTTTTCTTTGGTTAATTTGTTTGTCTTACTGGCTGCGCTGGGGCTGGTCGAAGGGAGTAGAAGACTTATTTATATATTTAAACGGGAGTTAACAACAAGTTGTGGAGCCCAATATGTCTTCATACTTTACTTCCCTATGATATTTATAATAATATTTTATTGTTTTTCTGTCACTTATTATTATCATCTCTTTGCCCATATGCATACATCAATCACACACAGAGAGATACATCTAACCTCAGAGATTGGGCACATCAAACATACATATTTGATTACTGGACAGATTAAAACTAAATCAATTAATTGGGTGAGGGGGGCTCATGTTTTGGATTTATAGCAAGACTAAGGCCAACAATTTGTCTATCCCAAGTTCTTAAACAAAAGCCAACCTTCTAGAAATATCTGAACTTCTGAAAGGAAGCCAGATTTCCTCTACCGGGTCATCTGAACCACTCGCTCAGTGTATTGAAATGGAACATTCATTGGCTCACCTCCCACTTCCATGCAGACCAAGAGGAAAAGTGAAGATTTTGTTCCTTATCCAATCTCTTGGAAATGTCAGCTAATTCACCTTCTTTGTCCTCTTCTTCTTCCCTTTTGCTGGACCATCAGAAGCGTTTGCCATTTGCTTTCTCAGGTTAAGTCTTGCTAGACACTTCCTGGAACAAATGAGAAAAATCCATTGATAATCCAGCCTGTGTTAAGCTCATTAATGCATGAAGAAGGAAAGATAGCTTGGGGATTGAAAGGATAGGCTGCGAGAGGACTTTGTGGACAAAGAGCTATGTGACAATGATGGGCTTTCCACCCTATGTTATAGGAAACTTAAAGGGATTTTTCCCCCCTTGCACCTAATGCTGGCCTGAACCTGCAACCTCTTTTTTCTGTGGTGTCCTTGTGATGATCCCTGGCCCATCCTTGAGGCAGCCTTACATTGTCCTTTCCTATGCAGAGGTTCAACACTGCTTTTGCTCTGGATACAATTTAATGCACTTCTACAAGTACTTGGTCAGCGTTGCAATCAGATGACACCTAATGAGTGGCATCAATCCAGGACCTATTGACTACTTGAGGTTGGTTTGCATGTGTCTTCTCTTCTCCAACCCCTGAATGCTGTCCTCCAGAGCTGGTGAATTTGCTTCTTTCAAATCAGGTGTTCCCTTTATCTACCAGCTTTCTAAGCCTAACACTGGCTTGGAAATCTGAATCAGCTCAGATTGAAGCTGAATAGCAATGGCAATGGAGTGAGGGGATTGGATGGAGGCTCTATAGTGAAGCAGCAGCTGTGGAGGGGGGCCTTCCCTAAGTTGTTGTTTGGTCTCTTGTAAGTTGTGATCATGTGTGTAGAAAGTTCTCACAGAACCCTTGCATCATAGGGATTTGACTTTTGAACATTGGAAAATGCAAACTTCACTCCCACTCGTTCCATGGTGGGATGACCTACTGCCATGCAAAACCCATTTGCAGCAAGTCACATTAGGCAAAACAGCTTGAGGCTCTCTCTGCAATGATCAGAAAGCAGATGCATAGTATTATGAGAAAGCCACATCTTTAGAGCTTGGTGGTTAAATTACAGTGTCTGGGACTAGTCATTTGCAAGCTATCTGCAACCTTAGGTCACCAGTCACTCCTGCAGAAGAAGAATAGGAAGAAGTGATTCAGTAGAGATAAAGCGAACCGGAGTGAACAGGTGGCAGATTATTTTTTGGGACAGCAAGCTTGGTGAGTGTCTAATTTGTATTTATTTATTTTTTGTTTATGTTGTTTAAAAAATTAACAGAAAAATAAAAACAACTCATTGACCTTGCAGCCCATTTCTCTTTCTCTCTTGAATTGTTGAATAAATCTTAACTCCATTTCAAGGCCAACAAGCCAGTTTGGTCTAGTGGTTAAGGCAATGGGCTAGAAACCAGGAGACTGAGAGTTCTAGTCCTGCCTTAGGCATGAAAGCCAGCTGGGTGACCTTGGGCCGGCCAGTCTCTCTCAGCCCAACTCACCTCACAGGGTTGTTGTTGTGGGGAAAATAGGAGGAGGAAGGAGTATTTGGCATGTTTGCCACTTGGAGTTATTTATGAAAATAATAAAGGCGGGATGTAAAATAAATTTAAAAAAAACAAGGGAGGCTACCGATCGTCCTGTGGTGAAATTGCTAGGAATAATAATTTGCTGCGACTGTTTCTCAGACAATAAAACCTTTGTTTTGCAGCCCTGGGAAGAACTGTAGAATGGAATCCCTCCCTTCATTAGGCTTGCAGTTTTATAACTTGTTTACAAGAGTGCAGATCCCCCATTACTCATTGATTGGGTTCATACAGCATACTAAACTGCTTAACCACGGTTGCTGAGCAAGTCACAACTGCCTGGTTCACAGGTTGCACTAGGCAACAAAACATTGTTCACATGTTTTGGAGGTAAAGAAGCCCAAATATGGTTTCATGTGACGTGCAGAGCTTTTAGCCAAATCTTGGATTTAATATTCAATTCATGAAAACTATGGTATGAACTCCATTTGTTTTTTTTGAATTAGAAAAAAGCAGTCTTCCACTAAAGCTAGGTGTTTTGCCTCTGTGCAAAAGCACACGCTAAGGCAGTGTTTCTCAACCTTGGCTGCTTTAAGCTGTGTGGACTTCAACTCCCAGAGTTCCCCAGCCAGCATGCTCTAAGGACAGTAGAACTGAACTGAACCCTCCAGGCATTCTGGATTAAATTAATAAGGGAATCTAAGCCATTTCCCTAACCGTATCTTTCAGCATCAGTGAACCCTTGTTGAGGTGATATATTTAAAGCCTGTCCTAATTGATATCAGCACAAGGATGGCTGGGTGATACCTAGAAGACACTGTAGTCTTGCAGAGATTTGAAGCTGCATTCTTTGGAACTGAAATAAAACTTTCAGGTTTGGATCACTGGGAAAGAAGGGCAGAACAGAAAAGCTGAAGGATGCCAGTTATTGTAAGAATGCAAAAACCTTACTGCTCAGCTTTCAGTTCCCAGTTGAGATCCCCTTCTTCTGGTCTTAACAGAGTGATTTGTAGCTTTTAATAGGATAGCAAGAAAGACAAAAAGCATATTGGTTTGGGATCCAGGTTTGGGATCCAAAACGGTAAGATAGGATTTTTTTTTTAAACCATAAGATGGTACACAGTGCCCCCCCCCCAAAAAAAGAGGTAATAAATGATCTATTTAACCCCATGGGAAGGGAAAAAAGAGTTTTGAAATGAAAAAATACATTAATGACACACAGATCTAGCAAGGCTGGTTTCTAGGCAACTGTGCAAAAAGGCTGCATAAATTTGCGTCAGGTAAGTCAGAATTGCAATTGGATGGATGGATGGATGGATGGATGGATGGATGGAGAGATATAGAGATAGAGACATTAGATAGATATGGGTCATAATCTCCTAAGGCTGCTGCATTTGACTACCTTTATTCACAAGTCATGGAAAATCTCAATTTATTTTTATATTTTTCTTTTCCTGATTTGTTTGTGGTAACTAAAATATGGTCTGGATTGGAAGAAAGAGCAAACTGACTTCACTGAGAGAAGTGAAAGGAAGGGTTCCCGGGCGTTCTGCAGATAAGTCTGAAGTTCAGCAAAATCCGACAGATCCAGGCAGCCTTTGCAATGGTGATGAGAAGGTGACAGGAGCAAGGCATTGTGGAAAACCTCTCCATTGGTACAATGAATAATAGCACCATCCATGTGTGCCCTTTGATGCCTTTTAACACCACTAAGGAATTTAAAATCCCTGTGTATTCTATAATACTGGTGTTTTGCCTGACTCTGAATATCTTGGCGTTTTGGGCTTCGATCTACCAGTTGAAGAAATCCACGGTCCTTTCTGTTTATATTATGAACCTCCTGCTGGCCCACCTCTTGCAGATCTTGACGCTGCCGTTCCGGATGTACTACAGCCTGAACAATCACTGCTGGGGCTTGGGAAAAGCAGCCTGCGTGCTAACCGGGGTGGCTTTCCGTACAAATTCTACGCCAAAAACAGCTTTCTGTATCTCATTGCCATGGAGCGGTATATCGGCCTTGCCTACCCACTCAGGGTTCACCAAGCACAGACCATTCCAGGGGTGTGAAGATTAGCACCCTGGTTTGGCTGCTGGTGCTGACTTTCTGTGCCATTGGCATTGGGTTGCAGGTAAATATTTCTGAACAAGAGCGCCGCTGTCTGGACAGTGCCATTCTGAACTATTCCTATGCAAAGTTTCAGATTAGCAGCATGGTTTTTTCCTTCATTATCCCACTCCTTCTCATGGCTTTTTTCCATATCAGCGTCCTCGTCAAGCTCAGGCAAGTGGTTTCTCTGGAGAAGAGAGTCAAAAAGCAAATCTCTGGGTTCATCTCTCTCCTCATTATGGTCTTCTTCCTCCTTTTCACTCCTTACCAGGTAATTTCATATTATAGATACCTGTTGGAAATCAGTGTACATTCAGACAGAATCTGAGACTCCCTGAGAGCCGTCTTCATCTATGAGCATGCAGCTTTATGCGTTTCCCTTTTGGACGACATCTTGGATCCTCCTTTTTATAATCTGCTCCTCAAAGATATTCAAAGAGATTTCAAAAAATTCCTGAGTTCCAGGCCAACAGGAAAGGCATCTCATTGGAGGCAAGAGCTCCTCCTTCATGTTTAAGCACTTCGTAAACGCCAGATATTTTACTATATTTTACTATGGTTTACATTTTATAATGTATCTCTTTAATTGATATTTAATTTGTACTGTTTTAATTCGTCTGTTAACCTCCCAGAGTCATTTTCTAGATGGGCGGTGGAAAAATAGGATAAATAAATAAATTGCTCACCTTTGGATCCAACTCCCTAATCTTATATGTGGAAAATCTAATAATTGGGCCTATTTGTAGGGAAAAAAATTTGAAACACTACTTTGATTTCTGATGGTCTATGAAATGAACACTTGCTGGAGTAAAGACAGAAATGTGGATACCCAAACAAAAATAGGTTTGTTGTTGTTTATTCGTTTAGTCGCTTCCGACTCTTTGTGACTTCATGGACCAGCCCACGCCAGAGCTTCCTGTCGGTCGTCAACACTCCCAGCTCCCCCAGGGACGAGTCCGTCACCTCTAGAATATCATCCATCCACCTTGCCCTTGGTCGGCCCCTCTTCCTTTGGCCCTCCACTCTCCCTAGCATCAGCTTCTTCTCCAGGGTGTCCTGTCTTCTCATTATGTGGCCAAAGGATTTCAGTTTTGCCTTGAATATCATTCCCTCAAGTGAGCAGTCTGGCTTTATTTCCTGGAGGATGGACTGGTTTGATCGTCTTGCAGTCCAAGGCACTCTCAGAATTTTCCTCCAACACCACAGTTCCAAAGCATCGATCTTCCTTCGCTCAGCCTTCCTTATGGTCCAGCTCTCGCAGCCATATGTTACTACGGGGAACACAATTGCTTTAACTATGCGGACCTTTGTTGTCAGTGTGATGTCTCTGCTCTTAATTATTTTATCGAGATTTGTCATTGCTCTTCTCCCAAGGATTAAGCGTCTTCTGATTTCCTGACTGCAGTCAGCATCTGCAGTAATCTTCGCACCTAGAAATACAAGGTCTTTCACTGCCTCTACATTTTCTCCCTCTATTTGCCAGTTATCAATCAAGCTGGTTGCCATAATCTTGGTTTTTTTGAGGTTTAGCTGCAAGCCAGCTTTTGCACTTTCTTCTTTCACCTTCATCATAAGGCTCCTCAGTTCCTCTTCGCTTTCAGCCATCAAAGTGGTATCATCTGCATATCTGAGATTGTTAATGTTTCTTCCAGCGATTTTAACTCCAGCCTTGGATTCCTCAAGCCCAGCATGTTGCATGATGTGTTCTGCGTACAAGTTGAATAGGTAGGGTGAGAATATACAGCCCTGCCGTACTCCTTTCCCAATCTTAAACCAGTCCGTTGTTCCGTGGTCTGTTCTTACTGTTGCTACTTGGTTGTTATACAGACTCTTCAGGAGGCAGACAAGATGACTTGGTATCTCCATACCGCTAAGAACTTGCCACAATTTGTTATGGTCCACGCAGTCCAAGGCTTTAGAATAGTCAATAAAACAGAAATAGATGTTTTTCTGAAACTCCCTGGCTTTTTCCATTATCCAGTGGATATTGGCAATTTGGTCCCTGGTTCCTCTGCCTTTCCTAAACCCAGCTTGTACATCTGGCAATTCTCGCTCCATGAATTGCTGAAGTCTACCTTGCAGGATCTTGAGCATTACCTTACTGGCATGTGAAATGAGTGACACTGTTCTATAGTTTGAACATTCTTTAGTGTTTCCCTTTTTTGGTATGGGGATATAAGTTGATTTTTTCCAATCTGATGGCCATTCTTGTGTTTTCCAAATTTGCTGGCATATAGCATGCATTACCTTGACAGCATCATCTTGCAAGATTTTGAACAGTTCAGCTGGGATGCCATCGTCTCCTGCTGCCTTGTTATTAGCAATGCTTCTTAAGGCCCATTCAACCTCACTCTTCAGGATGTCTGGCTCTAGCTCACTGACCACACCGTCAAAGCTATCCCCGATATTGTTATCCTTCCTATACAGGTCTTCTGTATATTCTTGCCACCTTTTCTTGATCTTCTTCTGTTAGGTCCTTGCCATCTTTGTTTTTGATCATACCCATTTTTGCCTGGAATTTACCTCCGATGTTTCTAATTTTCTGGAAGAGGTCTCTTGTCCTTCCTATTCTATTGTCTTCTTCCACTTCTGCGCATTGCTTGTTTAAAAATAATTCCTTATCTCTTCTGGCTAACCTCTGGAATTCTGCATTTAATTGGGCATATCTCCCCCTATCACTGTTGCCTTTTGCTTTCCTTCTTTCTTGGGCTACTTCTAGTGTCTCAGCAGACAGCCATTTTGCCTTCTTGGTTTTCTCTTTCTTTGGGATGTATTTTGTTGACGCCTCTTGGACAATGTTGCAGACTTCTGTCCATAGTTCTTCTGGGACCCTATCTACTAAGTCCAGTCCCTTAAATCTATTCTTCACCTCCACTGCATATTCCTTAGGAATATTAGTGAGCTCATATCTAGCTGATCTGTGGGTCTTCCCTAATCTCTTTAGTCTGATCCTAAATTGTGCAAGAAGAAGTTCATGATCTGAACTACAGTCAGCTCCAGGTCTTGTTTTTACCGACTGTATAGATGTCCACCACCTTTGGCTGCAAAGGATGTAGTCAATCTGATTTCGGTGTTGTCCATCTGGGGAAGTCCATGTATAAAGCCCTCTCTTAGGTTGCTGGAAGAGAGTGTTTGTTATGCACATTGAGTTGTCTTGGCAAAATTCTATCAGCCTATGTCCTGCTTCGTTTTGTTCTCCCAGGCCATGCTTACCTGTAATTCCAGGTGTCATTTGACTGCCCACCTTATTATTCCAGTCTCCTGTGATGAAAATAACATCTCTTTTAGGCATGTTGTCCAGTAGGTGCTGCAGGTCCTCATAGAACTGCTCTACTTCAGCTTCTTCAGCATCTGTGGTTGGGGCATATATTTGGATCACTGTGATGTTAGATGGCTTGCCCTGAATTTGAATTGAGACCATTCTATCGTTTTTTGAATTGTATCCAAGCACTGCTTTAGCCACTTTACTATTAATTATGAAGGCTACTCCATTTCTTCTGTGGTCCTCTTGTCCACAGTAGTAGATATGGTGGTCATTTGATGTGAAGTGGGCCATTCCAGTCCATTTCAGTTCACTGATGCCCAAAATGTCTATCTTTAATCTTGACAGTAGCATTTTGACCATCTTCCGACCTGGGGGTCTCATCTTCCGATGGTATACCGACATATCTCTAGTTGTACTGATCCATTTGGTTTTCACAGCAAGAATACTGGGGTGGGTTGCCATTACCTTCTCCAGGGATTGCATTTAGTCTGACCTCTCTGTCATGACCTTCCCGTCTTGGGTGGCCCTTCACGGTTTAGTTCATGGCATCATTGAGGTGTTCAAGCTCCAGCACCACGGCAAGGTAACGATCCTTTGCTGAAGGTATGTATATGTATGTGTGTATGTATGTATGTATGTATGTGTGTGTGTGTACACACAAACACACACACACAGACATATATTGTTATGAAATCAATATTTTGTGTAATGTGTCTTGTTTCTGATACATTCCTTGCATGAACTGCTGACCATAGGCAAAATTACTATAGCTAATGTCTTCTCAGTTTTCATTTTCAACCCAGAGCTTTAATAGGGCACTGCTTACAACTGCTGTCTTGGGAACAAGGTGATTCATGCCATGAAATCCACTTGCTAATCTTCAGCCAGTCATTGGCTATCTTTGTATGATACACCAAACCAGGAACTAGCCAACCACATTTTAGATCAGCATATGCTGTAAGCCCAGCTGATAATTCAGTATATGGTATGAACCCAGAAAATTGAGTGAACTGAGAAAACTAAATTAAGTAAATTAAGCAGAGGTCAGTTTGTCATGTGAACACAGACCTATTGTATGAGGATAAAAATGGCAGGAAGTGTCTTAGAAGAAGTGTGGAGTGAGCATGTCATCTTTAAGTCATCTTACTGTACTGAAGCATAATCCTGCCAAAAATTAAGTCTTGGTGTTGGGTGAAGATGGAGTAGGAATCCAACCTTTCCTATTATTCTTTCTTGGCTACTGGGTGAACAAAATGATGGACAAAGTTGGCCATTGGCTTGATCCAGCAGAATTCTGATGTATTTATGGGTGTCCCCCCACCCCCGCCTTTGGGAGACATATTCCAGAATATGAGAACTCACAAAGGTTGAGCATGAGGCTAAGACGTTGTAAAGATGGGCAGCCAGTGGCCTTCTAGATATAGCAGAATTATTGTTTCTATCACTTCTCCCTTTTAAGTGTAAGGAAGGAAGCCAGAAATGTAGGAACTGAGAGTTCTAACCCAAGAAAACACTGTTATGTCAACATAGATCAGGCACTTTTCTAAGAAAATGGCCTGAAATCCAGTGACTCAGAAAGGCAGGAGGTGAAAGGCCTAGAATTTAAATTCAGAAGTATCAAACTATATCTGATTTCTTGTATTAGAGTAATAAATTTTCTATGTGTACATGGCTTTATTTTAGTCTTCAGTAAAGAAACTAATCTTGCCAGATCACATCTGTGACTCTTCTGCTGCACAAATCAGTTCCTGAATTGGGGTTAAACGACTGGACGGCCGAAATTTACAGCTGATCCTGTGTGACACCTGAAAATAGGAACGTGTAAAATGTTTGGATCGCCAAACCTCCCGACTTCAAAATTGCTGTTTTGAGTGTCCCACACATGAAGCACAACACAGGTGCTTTGAGGATTTCCTTTTGAGGTCGGAAGAAAACCTGGTTCTAAGGATGAAACCAAAGTTAGCAGTTTCAGATCTTCTGACTGTTCCAAGCCCTGCACTTGGGCTACTTTTGTGTAGATACCTAAACATCACTGTTCATGTATACTCTATGAATGTGTTTGTGTCTTGTTAAATGTTAAAAGCTATCCATGCAATTAAGAAGCATCAGTGACCTTTCTCCACAAGCTGGGTGCAACCTATAAAAACCTCCATTTCATTAACTGGGCCTGGAAAAAAAAAAGCCCAGATTTTAAAAATATATTAAGAAAACTACCTACAGGAGATATACTGATTGAAAAGACTGTTGAAGAGTTTAGCTGCTTCTTTTGCCCTGTAATCTGTTGGCTGAGCAACCTAACCAAGAAGTTGGAAAGAGCTCTGTGATAAATCCCTAGTCTGGGTATGATACATTACTGCCCCCTAAAGCCTCTGATCAATTAATTCCATACTGAGAGGTCTGAATGAAGGAAATTCAGCTTTTGTATTCCCCTCAAACCCTCTCCTATCCAAACCACATGGGATTCCACAGCACAATCCACAGAAACTAGATTCCACCTTTATGGTTAAGAAAGTGAGTCTAGACATTGGATGATTTCTGATTTGCTGTCTGGACTCAGATCTTCAGAGATGGACCATTTTGCTCAACTGGACAAAAAGTTGGTTTTCAATCCTCCTCCTCTTGCATTCTTCTTTTCCCAATATACTCTTTTTTAGACCTAGAACTTCAGTTTCATTCATTTAATAATTTCTTAAGTCCTGTATTTGTGAGTTTTGGTCAGGAAGATGAAGAAGGTCTACTTTCTTAGGGCTGTGCTGGTGGGATAAGCTTTTGATAGAAGAGATGAAAACTCAGACAGGCAAGGATGTGTCAGAAGATTCAAGCTGTTATCATAAGTAGTTTTTACTGAGGAATCCTTGGAGTCTGCAAGTGAGACTTTAATTTATCTCCCTCTCAGTTTGAAACAGTCACAGCCTCCTCTTTCCGTTGATAGCAGATTTTAACGGAAACAATTGTTCCGGTTGTCTACAATAGCACTCTTTGGCCATTGTTTCCTATGGGGATTCATTTAAAGATGGATTAAAATTCATGCCTTGCAATTTGAGTGGTAGCATAGACTACTAGCCCTTCTGCTCATGTGGTTGAGGTAAAACAATAAAAGAAGAGCTGGTCCTGTGTTGCATCGTTCCTTAGGGTCAGACACTCTGAACATGTTGAGTCTTGTTCTGACAGAACATAGCCACCTCAAAACATTGGATGGAATATTTTGATGGAGGCTGTTTTGTTCCAAGCTGAAAACAAAGCATAGATTGTTCCAGCCTGGGACTAATAGGGGCTAACTCTGCTAGAAGATTTACCCTTCACTGGCCTGGCCTGATCATGTTTAGCAAAGAGATGGGATTGACCTTGGAAGAGTGCAGTGGGGAATTATGACAATGGTATAGACTCTATAGCAGTGAATGGGGTTCTGTGACCTATGTTTCTGGTTTGCATAACACATTGAACGATGAGCTAAAGAAAGGCTGGATTTGTACAACAAGCTAAACTGCTCAAAGAAAATCAACTTGCAACACTTGCCAAGATTTGCCAATTGTGGACTTGCAGCCAGGTCTGTAAGTGTAATGGGCAGTAGGAATAACCTTGAGGAACAGGAGAAAGCACAACCAAGGCAATGCGCAGATAAAAGAATACCTGATTCCAAGGCAGAAATGTAATTTGAGAAAGCATCTCAGACATGGCCCTTCCTACTTCTAACAAAAAGAGAGGGGGAAAATGCATTCAGACTTGCAAGATTCTGTTACTGTAATCTTATAATAAAGTAGTATTAGCATTCATAACTCTGGAGTCCTAGTCTGGTCTACCTTGAAGGGCTGACAACTGACCTGATTGAGAAGTAAAAAAAAAAACAACCCTGGCCTATACAGTGCTAAGCCATGATTGGCTATTACAATATTCAGTATTTTGTGGACATCCAACCGAATGGTATAATCCAGTAAACCATGATTTATTTAATTACATAATAAATACTTGCACAACAGGATAAACCATGATTTAACAGAGACCAATGCAATTTCTCAGCGCATGTAGCATTTCCACTCTATTACTCCTGCTCATATACCTTAAAATGCCTATTTTGTTTCTTGCAATACAATAGCATGAAGAAAACTGAGGGAGGAATAAAAGAAAATGTTATTTTTTTCAAACCAGCCAATTAAAATGCGGGTCTGAGCACAGGGCGCGCATTGATTGGCGGGGTGGCAGCAACGCTGCACCCCCGCGTTTTTTTTTAGTGGAGGTCCAATTGGACTCCAGACTCGACGCCGCCCTGAGGGTCGACCAATGGGTTTTGGAGACTTCGTTTACGTCAGTCACTCAAGCTACGTCAAGCTCTTCCTCTTTTTTCGTGTAGAGACCCCTTTAATACGATTGGTAATTCGATAGCAGCCTATGACAAGCCAGTTGGGATGATTGAAGGGAATCCTAGCCATTGAGATAGCGAGCATTGGAAATAGGTGGGACCAAAATGAGCGGCAGACGAGGGAAATCACTGCAGCTAAGGGAAATAGTTGATGCGATGGTCCCGTGGTCTAATCCCAAAGCGAACAATAGCCACACCATATTGAGTGACAACGCGTATAGCCTATCCTGCCTTGGACCCTCGCCTCCTTCCTTTCCCCTCCTCCCAGTGTTATCGAACCAGCTTGCTTTCTCCTCCCCTCACCCACCCTCTCTGTGCGCTGATTGGCTCCGCGCTTGATCGGTGGCCAATGAGCGCGCCTGTGATAGAAGGTCCCTACCCCAGAGAGCGGACGAGTCGTGAAAAGAAGTGGGCGGGGCTCCCTCAGATCCGGCTGCGCGGCGCAGAGGGCGGCTGGGGCGCCATTTTGTGAGGTGTTCGGAGCGCGAATGAGGCTAGGGTAGCCCTGAAAGAGAGAGAAGCGGTGTACGTTTACAAAATTATACATTTAGATAAGCAAAGCGGCGCCGTGCTGGATCTGGGGCCTCCCGGTGAGTTCGTTGCCTGAAGAAAAACGCCCGAGGGAAGAATGGCGACGAATTTTTTTTTTTCCCGCTTGTGGGGGTGGGGGAGGGGGAGGGGAGTTCGCATAATGGTATTGCCCACACGCCCCCTCAGTTTTGGCCTCCGCTGTGGTCTTTTCCTTGCCGGCCTTCTGGATTCGCCCTCATTCCCACCCCCGTTCAGTTCATTGGTGTCATCCAAGCCGATGGGTGTCTGGTTACTCCGGGAGAGACCATTATTCTGGGTAGAAGGGGGTGGGGAAGGCTGCTTTAATGGTTCTTCCATTCTACGAGAGAGAGGAATATGCGTGTCCGTCTTTGTGTTTGTGTATGCATGCGTTTATAAGGTTGTAAAAATACTTACATATGGTAGTTACATTATCTGCGTATCGTTTGTATAGGGTGCGCGCGCAAATCCACTTGCGGGTATGGCTGTTGGATTAGGTAAGGCACACATTCTGGATGGTGCATGCCTGACCTGGATTGGCATTCAGAGTCGATCTGTTAATCTAATCCGGATTGACAGTCCGGTAATATAAGATGTCAAATGCCTCAGCAGGTGGCAACAGCAAACTGAATCTCAAAAAACTAAGCACTGACAAATCCAGGTAGTGCTTGGATGGGAGACCACTAGGAGATCCCAAGGCTGTAAATTCGACTGAAATTTTTTAAAAAAGCACCGTAGGAGAAGGCAGTGGCAAACCATCT
Organism: Candoia aspera; assembly: GCF_035149785.1. Taxonomy (NCBI): domain Eukaryota; kingdom Metazoa; phylum Chordata; class Lepidosauria; order Squamata; family Candoiidae; genus Candoia; species Candoia aspera. Next base: position 110,487,522 of record NC_086156.1, on the reverse strand, counting down.
CCATTTTTTAAAGAATACATAGATATTTCTCTCTAAGGTGACAGGAAACAACTTGATCCACAGAAGTCTTTATCTTCATAAGATGGTGATTTTTGGCAGATTTTCTTTTAGCATAATGCTCTTAATGGACTATCAAGGTTGAGTTTGGGAGTGATAAAATGCCTAAAAGCATCAGACAATAGATTTCTTTGTACGCTATATATTGTACAAATACCTAATGTACGTTATTAACATATTAACATTAATGTACATTATGTTGGTTGTAGCAACAAAAATAGGTGCTTACAACATCTTAAGGATTTGGCACTTTGATAACTAACGCATGTTTGTTTGGGAACAGGAATATAATACTTTTAGGAATATAAGTGTGTCCTTAAATATAAAGAAATGCAGTTGCATTCAGTGTGAATTTGCTCCCACAAAAGACTGACAGAATAAATACTACTTTTTAATTTTTTTAAAAAAGAAAACAGAAAGTTCACCTCTATCCCTGTAAATGACATAAACTTGAGTGAGTTACTTCTGAAGGGCCCGCTTTGTATTTTTAGCAAGGTGCAAGTTTATTAATTTGATAAAAAAATGGTTGTGTGCTGTGTTTGTCAATTAAAATGATGGAACTATTAATGCATATTCTTGTTGAATTTTTGCTTAATTTTTTAAATTTGGGTGGTCCAGCTCGTACCCGTGTCAATTTTAGGAGATGGTTTGGAATGTATTGAAAGCCAGTTGACACGGTGGGGTATTTTGTACCCTGCTATTCTGTCTCTCTCTCTGCTTTGCTTGGAATCCCTGGTAACAAAAATGAAAGTTTGGAAAGCAGTTTCTATTGCAGGGATTATTGATTAGTCTCACTTTGAAAGACCCAGTCTCTACGCTTTGTTCTTGTTTCCACTTTTAATAAGGCAGTGTCTGTGCAAGGACAGCTGTGACAGTCTTGACGCTTTTCAAACAGTGCAATTGTAGATCAGCCAGGTAAAAGAATTCTGCATGTGTTAACAGAGCCGTGGGTGTCTCATCACAGGACCATATTTAGTCCATAGCATGAAGAAGGACAGGTCCCAGGATTGTAGGTCACACACACAAAAACTGAACATTTCCAATATTCTTATTGTACTGAAGTAGGTGGATTATAATGGAACGCTACAGGATTAGGCCAGGACCTGAATCCACAGTTAGATAACACCAAATAAAATAATACCCAATATTTTTACTGCTCCCCCATATACCCTTTTACAATTTTTGAACTTACGTTTTTTACCCATCTTTCAGTTACAAAACTTACCTGCCCCAACAGTAAGGAAAGCTCCCACTGTCACACCCAGTTAGAATTGGTCAACAACTTGCATAGGCTGATCTGGAAAAGCTTTTTCTGATCACCCGAGCAGAGGGTCAGGTTTACTTACATATTGTTCTGTTTTTCTCCCAAGGAATTCCAAAATGATTTGTTGTTATGCTTGCACTGTACAGTATTTGGGATCATTTTTATCATTTGAAAGCTATGCTATTTTTCCTCCAGAGAAAACAGCATTGAGGAGATGCCGAGGAAAAGTGAAGTTAATAGTTTAAATAGGTATGGGTTATTTAATGAAAAGTTAGATGGGTGACTTCTCCATTTACCTGGCATTTGAGTGGTTGTTGAGAGGGAAGGAAGATAAATTGGGGGCTGATGAACCTGAATTCTAGAAATTCTTAGTACTAGGACTTTCACTAATGAAAAGCTAGAAGAAGACAAGAGCATGCACTTTTTATATAGACCTTGTTTCTTCTCCCATGATCCTATTCACCTGTGTGTGTGTGTGAGAGAGAGAGAGAGAGAGAACACATGTGCAGTCTTCTTCATCTTTGCTTTAGAGATCTGTATGAGCTTCGGCACAAGCCACCTCCTACCACAAGCTTGCAGGTGCCTTTGACAGAAATGGCAAGATCAAGGTGGCATCTTAATCACACCTGAGAGGCAGCTGTGAGCTTGGAGTAGCCACATGGGAGTGGAAGCTGTTATTCTCTGGGGTGGGGGAAACTGGGAGATGTGGGCAAAGTTTCTGGGGTACCCTGACTCATCCTGTCCCTTCTCCTTTCACAGGGCAGCAAGGAGAAAACCCCCAACCCTTCCTTCACTGGAGCTCAGCTTTTTTTAATTTTTTTTAATCCCTACCCACCCCACTACACGCACACCCTCTCCCACTGTCTCAGCACAAGCCATTTTAATAAAATGTTGCCTTTGTGGCCCAGTGTTGCCTTGCAGTCAAGCAAAAGCTGGATTGAAAAATGTAATTTTGGGGAAAAAATCACATTTTTTTTTCCCTGCAGCAGCTGGGTTAGAGGAAGAACCTTTTAGCCTCGTATGAGCTGGCCTTTCTTAGGCATTTTTAGAGTGAAATGGTGTTCAAAGGGCTTGGATTGTTTTCTGCCAGGAGCTCTCCTCTGCCTGGTTCTGCGGTAACCGTGGCTGGAATGAGAGCATGAAAGGGGGGGAAAAAAGGACAGAAAGAGAAAAACAAAAAAATCGTTACTGACTTTGACCTTTTTACACCTCCCGTTTTTCTAATCTGGGCTATTTTTATTTTTGTTTTTTTACAGCGAGATTTTTTTGATCTTCAGCTACAGTAAGTTATTCCAATTTTTTCCATTTTTTTCCTGCCTTTCCACTGATTTCCTTTTTATCGTTGTTACTAGTTACTTATTGATATTATTGCTGCAATAATGGTGGTGACTGTGACTATGATGATGTGTTGCTGATAGTGGTGATTTAAAAAAATGACTGCTGATTTTTAACCAGATGAAAATGGAGTTTTTCTGAATGATCCTAACTGACTCTGGGCTTTTAACCCCTTGGGGGGGAAAACACAACAAGGTTTTTAAAACACATTTTTTAAAAAAAGTGGATTGATCACGTTAACTCTTTTTTTCCCTCCCTCACTGATCGCCTGGCTGCCAAGAACAGAACCTGATACCTCTCCAGAACTTACTTGAACATTTCAGGAAGTTCCTACACTTTTTTATTTTTTTTATTTTTAATTTTTAATATTTTATTTCTATTCAATTTTTCAACTGTTGCTGCACTATGTCTGTGGTGCTGATCACTCTCTAGCAGTGGCAGCCTTTCCCTGGTCAGATCCCCATTCCTCCCTCTCATGCCCTCTCAGTTCCCACCCTGGTCTTTTCCTCTGCACCATCCCTCCCTTACAAGCGCCGTCATGGATGCCCAGTCTGGAGTAACAGAGGCAGCTACCAGCGGAGCCTTGCATGGAGCAGGGGCATTCCCATCTTGGCTGATGGTAAGGGGCTGCGTTGGCTTAATTCCAGGCCATCCCCTATTAAAGGTCTTGGTTAAAGCAAATACATCTGTACGGCACATCTGAGTGTACCATTCAAACCCTGACGTTGAAAATAAGTGAAATGTCCTTTCAGGAGACAGTCATTTGAGTCCTTGACTGGGTTCTCACATTATGGTAGGCCATGGTTTGTTCAGCAAGCCATGGTGGCCTGGATCACATCTAATGCTAAGCTAAACCACAGCAGATAGGTCCGTGTCTCACACTAAGCTCAAATCAGATAGCATTATGGGATAGCATAATATATAGATTTAGCTGCTAGAGGAGGTGGTTGGTCTTTGGGGGAAAAAAATGAAGATTAATACAGTTGCCGTGGACGACTCTAGCAGTGGGCTGTATGGCTTCCCAGTTTTAGAAAAAATACTCAGCCTCGCTCACAGTTGTGCACTATACACATAATGCAAGCCTCTTTCTTGGAATTTCATAGCAGACAGCTATAAAATAATACATGCAGTTGCAGTGCCTGAGGTTTTCTAAATGCTGTGCAAATATTACAAAACAGTAATTGTCTGCAGTAATATACATCAAGCTAAATGGGAGGAAATACATAGGCAATTCAGGCACTGAATTTGGGAAGTTGTGTAATAAACCATAAAATTAATGGTGACCGATGTACTGTGGGAAACATGATAGAATTTTTCCTACTCTAGTTTCTTCAGAACGCAGGAAGTCTTCAGTGTAGTAAACCAAGGTTTTGTAGGAACTCCATGGAGGCGCTCAGTGGTCACAAAAAACGAGTCAGTCATGTTTGTCCCTTCTCAGGGAGAGGTATCTTAAAATGTCACAATTTGGGGAAGGAGAGGTAGATGATAATTTCTAAATAGGCCTATCTCTCTCTCCATCATCTTCAGTGACAGGTAATAGGGGCTTTTTAGCATGAGGGGTCTTTTTCTTAAAAGATTGTGTGATACATCTGCAAAACTTTCAGCTTCTAATACAGTTTTCATGGAATCAGTTTTAGAATCTTTCCTGGAATATTACTTTCTTGGACCAGTGGAGCTGCAGTGAGCATCAACTTAACAGTTTTGCTTAGTAGTCAAACCTACTTGTTCTATGTCTTATGAAGAGAGGCTGAAGGAATTGGGAATGTTTAGTCTTGAGAAGACTGAGGGAACAACACACAGGAAATTAAACAGAATATCTGTATCATCCCAGAATGCAGGATTTGAATTAAAGGATTTAAACTATAGGAAGGCAAATTCTGACTGAATGTATTAACAAATAGGCATGTTTGACATTGTCAGACACTAACTGGGGGTAGAAGCTACCTGTTGTTTCTTCCCCATTCAAAATGTTTGGCTCCTTTCAGCAGAGTTCCTTGTCTCTTGTGTATAGAGAGTCCACGTGAGCCACAAAGGCTTGCTGGACAACTATGAAGCAGTCACTCTCCCTTAGCCTGATCTATCCTACAGTTTTCAGAAAACTTGGAGATAGGAATGTGGCATAAGTCTCTGAGCTCCTGGAGAAAAAGCAAGAGAGAAACCCAACAAATAAATACTGTGGAAGACTACCCAGGAAAGAAAGAAACATTCCCCCCCTCCCCCCGAGGTGGATGGAGGGCTGGGATTTTTCTTCATCTTTCAGATTTTGCAAGGCTGACTCAAGGTTTAGCTGACGCATCCTGTGAAAGTCTTAATTTGTAGTGAGCCTTGCTGTTTTGATGTTCTTTCTTTGAAGGAAGAGTTGGGTCTCCCTCCCACCGTGGTTGGAATTTAGACAGAAATGTAAATAACACTCCACCTGTGTCTCTGCAAAAACTGAAGAGAAGGAAACTCTTGCACAGGAAGGGAGAGGGCAGGGAAGCAAACAGCCTGTTTCAGACAAAGCTTTTGCTTTTCATCAGAGTGATGAGTGGTTTCTTCGAAGCACAAAGATACAGGGTGGGGGGAGAGGAGCCTTGCTCAGGATAATGAGTTAAGTGGATGTATTTAATCCTGTCTACATACAGGCCAAATCAAATCTGCAGTTCCATGTTTAGGGATACCTCAGTATCAGGCAGCAAGGAGAAAAGAACCTTAGCCAGATGGACTCGAGCCACGATGTTCAGCTGAATACTACAATGAGTCATTCCTACTTAGAATCTTGTTTCACTTGCCCTTGTTGATGCTTCTGCTGTTAGCTCACATGTGTACCAACATGTGCATCTGTCCACTGCATGTGGATAGTGGTGTGCTTATTAACTAGGACTGAAAGATTTTACTCTCTTCTGTAGCTCTTTCCATCTCTGCATTGGTGCCATTTTCATCTCATTCTGGAAGCAGGCCTGTGAGTTGGGATTGGCAGGGAATTTGCAGTCTTCTGGGAACTTGGCTGCCGAAAAAGTTGGGTGTCTTCAATGGCCAGAGCTAACATTCCATCCCCCACTTTGTCCTGCCCCTAAAGTTTTGAGCTTAGGCAGTCAGACATTGTCTTCGCATGTTGTTGTCAACTCTCTCCTGTGAGCAACTTGAGGGAAAATGAGCGTATGGATAAAGAAAATGCTCCTCCAGGAACTTGCCAAAATTAGACTGTAACCAGATAGGCCTCCCTTGAGTTTGCCTAGGAGTGAAGTTCCAGTAGCGATAAGCTATTCGCTTGCTCTGATTGCTTCCTAAAAGCATACAGAATATATTCTTTCCCATAAATGCATAAAAGGGATGTACAGGTATTTGAATCCAAAGCAAGAAGGTGCTTTGGATCTGGCGTGATCTGTCAGCAGCACTTTAAAGAAGCCACTCCTCCTCCCTGATCTTCACAGCTCCTGCCCGAAAGAGAAGTCAAAGCTTTCAAGGTCTGCTAGGAGGCACAGTGAGCGTGGCCATGCGCCAGATCCAAGTGCTGCACCCCTCTAACACATGGCCTAAGTCTGTGGACAGAGATTTGTGATAATTAGCTCCTTCATGGACATCTTCCCTAATTTGTGTTGGGCCTGCAATCTGACTTCCAGACTTCCTAGCAGAACGCCCTGACGTTGAAGATGAAGGTTAGAATGTGCTGCCCTGAAGATGTTACATGCATTTTATTTATAGATTCATCTCAATTTAAAAAAAAACAAATCTGGGAAGACTGCCCCTTGATAATAGGAGTACTTTCATTAATTGCCTCTGAACTGGCGTCTGCTGGGCTTCCTATATTTATTCAGTTTACATGCTGCTGCTTCTATTGACAAAAGCATGTATTGAAGGGATACGTTGTGTTTTCCTGAGAATGCTGCTTGAAACAGAACTAAGGAGTAAAGTTGACCTTGTTTAGAAGATGCTTGACACGGAAAAAAAAGGAAATGGAAGCAGCTTGAGCTGACTTGCGCTAAAGGCCATTGCACCTTTTTAAACAAGACTCCTCCCATATATCCAGTTCTCTTCATGTCTGTTCTTGGAGATAGTGGACTATGGTAGGCTAATGGTAAAGACATCCCCCTTTTCTTTCTCTTAATTCTTGCTTTCCAGGAAGGTTATTGTTTGTAGTGTTGGCATTTTTCTTTCAATTTTGTGCCAAAACTACTGTATCTTATCACTAGGAGGGTGAATCAGATTTCCCAGCATGCCTCAGGCTGGTAGCATTTCATTCTGAGAGAGCGCTACTTCTTGGCAGATGGCACCCAAAAGATGTGTGCATTTGTACTTCCGTTGTAGTTGCATTTGTAGAAGCTGTAAAATCTGTATGGATAAAGATTTCCCTTTTGCTGACCATCCTTTTCTCCCTTTCCCTGGCCCTGGCAGCAGGTTAGTATTTCTGCTGCGTGGGTGAGCTATGGCTAGCAACGTCACCAACAAGACAGATCCCCGTTCCCTGAACTCCCGTGTCTTCATCGGAAACCTCAACACCCTTGTGGTCAAGAAATCTGATGTGGAAGCCATCTTCTCCAAATACGGCAAGATTGTTGGCTGCTCGGTGCACAAGGGCTTTGCGTTTGTGCAGTATGTGAATGAGCGCAATGCTCGCTCTGCGGTAGCAGGAGAGGATGGCAGGATGATAGCAGGCCAGGTCCTTGGTAAGTAGGTGACTTCCAGGTTGACCCTTCTGTTCCTTAGTCCCAAGGAAATTGCTTGGTTGGTTCTTTTCGCAAACATTTGGCTCGTTTCCCTTTTGCCTTGTGCGACCCGGAGTCTGCTAGCAGCCCAGCAGTTACCTGTGCAAACAAGATGCATACCGTAGCCTCAGTTTTCTGTTAAGGGATCTCTGGTATTGTAGAAGTAGGAAATGGAGAGTGAAGAGGAGGAGGAGGTAAATTAAGTATTGGGGAAGGAAGTAGTTTCAGTCTTCCTGTGGAAGTGATTCCTGGTCTGGACTACTTAGTAGGGCTGACAAGCAGTCACAGAAGGTGGCTTTTGTTGACTTTTTATGATGTAGAAGTCTACCTAAACTGAGATGTTATTTTTGGCCTGTCTTTGCCTTGACCTAGGAACTTTCTGGAATCTGAGAACAGGAGGGTAAATGTAAAGAATGTGGAACGTCCTTCTTGGTTTACATCTTTCCTGGAAACGGAGTAGAGAAAAACTCAAGCAGCTGGCTGGCTTTTTTCTTTGTAGGGTATAATCTTGTTTGTTTAAGTGGTACAGGCTTAAGAGGGGTGAACTTTTTTGTCTGAAACCAACTTATTAAAATCTCATCACCACCAGGACACATTAATTCACCTTGTGGCCATTTACAGTTGTGCAAATAAGTCCACAAAATTAGTAGCTCACAAGTGTTTGCTGATTTGTGTGGCCTGTCTTGGTTGGCATATCAAAAAAATGAGTTTGGAATAAAGAAGAAATTCAAGGCCTCCCCTTCTAGAAAAATGTTCCCCCCCCCTTGCTTCCCCACAATTGTTGGGACCTGCCTATTAATATCAAACACAGAAACCTGCTCCAGTTCAAACATGCTCAAGCCTTGCTTGAGAGGATTTTTCCTTTCTTTTCTGAAGTCAACTTTTTTCCCTGCCTAAAGTTGCTGATGTGTTTCTGCTCAATATCCCAAAACCCCTCTAGCAGGATTCTGTAGATTATTCTCTCGCCTCCTGCTTAGCCTGTTGCTTCTGAAAGGTGATAGTAGGTTTTCTTCAGCAACAAAGGAAAGAAGGGTGTTTTCTACATAGCCTGAGCCTCTGAATGTTGTGTTTATTAACATTCTACACAGTTTGGATGCTTTTTCTGCTAGGTAGGCAGCTCTTTTAGCCCCAAACTGCCCTTGGTCTTTTCATGGCATGCCACAGCTTGCATTCTACAGAGTATTTGTTTTTCTTTTCCATGGCTGCTTTTGGATGGCAGACGTGTAGCCCTGTGTAGCTTCAGTTTGTTTGCCTCTGTGTGAGGGGCACTCTCTCCCTCCCCACTCTCATTTTAGGCACTGTGCCAGCAAATGTTAACTGGTGGCTCTGCATCAACATGTAAGGAGATGTCTGCGGGCATGCTGCTGGGCACCATCTCACCCAGAGAGATGTTAGGCTTTTCTTCTTGGATGAGTTCAAGAAAAAGCTGGGCCACCATCTGTCAGGATACTTTAATTTGGTTTGGAGTCTCTGGTCTCTAAGGCTTTCCCAATTCTTACCATTTTATAAATGTTGTAGATGAGGATATAAAACAATGTTTATCTAATTTACTGATGATACAAGGCTGGAAGTGATAGTTCTGGACACCAGAACACTAGGCTGAAAGTAATCTGATGAAATGCAGACAGAGAAATGCTTGAATGTATGCATTGAGACACTAAAATAAAAGTCACGTGTAGATTTAGGAAGAGTGGCTGATTGTATATGTGGAAAAAGGCTCTGGGAAGCAAATATGCTGAACGTGGGACAGTAATTCAGTTGCTTAAAAAAATTAACATGAATAGGTTGCCTTCGGAGAAGCAGACTGTCTGTTCCTGAAAAACTCAGTAGTTCTGCTCTGTTCAGGGCTAGGCAAAACATATTTGGAATTTAGCCTGCTGATCAAGACTCAACAATATAAGAAGAATATTCACACAGTGGTCCTTTGTGTAAGGGCAGAACGGCAAATGTTTTACAAGGCTGGAATTGTTTTGCCTGGATAAAAGCATGACGGGGCTACAAGGGTAACTTCAAATGTTTGAAAGGTGGTCAGGCAGAAGATAGAGCCAAGTTATTAAGCAGATTTGGCCTACACATTAAAGTATTTAACAGCGCTGTGGAAGAGGGTCCCTTAGTAGTGGGTGGGCTTTCCTTTTACAGATACTTTAAGTAGAGGCAGCTGGTAAATATCAGTATTCTTGGCCAGCGTTCTTTCTGGTGTCCTCCAGTTGTGTAACCTTGAACTCTCAGATCTCTCAGCAGTCAGCTAGGGACTTCTGGGAGGGTTTCTGCCCCTTAAGTGAGAAAAGCTACGTTACATATATGGCAGGGTTTTAATTTCTTCAAGATGGAGATCCTGGGTTTCAAACTAGCTTCTGTGTCTTGTTCAGATATTAATCTGGCTGCGGAGCCGAAGTTGAACCGGGGTAAAGCTGGGGTGAAGAGATCGGCCACAGAGATGTACGGGTCAGTAGCCGCACCACCTTCTCCGTCCCCTCTAGTCAGGTCGGGATCCTTACGTTTTCATTATTTTAACTTCTGTTTTTTATTTCTCTGGTTTGTGCCCTGGAATGAGCAATGCCTCTGTCTGTCTTACTGTCCAGCTGGGTGCAAGATGCTAAATCTGATTGTGTAGGTGGGTGGGTGTGCACACATGGAGAAATCCATGTGACTGTCAGAAGCAGCAGCGTGGCTTTGATGTGCTTGGGATGACAGAGCTTGCCATCTTGTCAGAGCGCAGTGCCAAGCAGCAGATGGCTTTGACACGAGGGGCGACAGTGGAAGGGGGAACTGGGCGGAACCCTGCTTGCTTTCACCTTTGCATTGTGACTGGACCATTTCACCCTTGCTATACTGAGCTGTGAACAGACTCCTCATACTGATAGCTTAAGGGGTTGGCTGTGGTCCCCCGCCCTCTAGAACGGGGGCTGTGGTCCCCGGCCTCCCTGAGACCTGACCGTGTCTCCCATGCTTTGTCTTTCAGGTCTTCGTTTGACCTTGATTATGACTTCCAGCGTGACTATTACGACAGGTATGTGGTGTCAGGTGTCTCCGCTCGGCTTTGTGTTTTTAATTCTGATGGGTAGACACAGCCCTAAGCGGAGACCGGAGCCCTAGAAACCAAGGCCTTAGGGCTCCATGTGCCCCCTCCCCAAAGCCTTCAGTGTGGCTCCCAGAAAGCTCTCAAAGTTGTTACCCAATTACACATGCTAAGGTTACACGTGTGTGTGTGTGCGCGCGTGTGAGAGAGAGAGAGAGATTGGTTTATCAAATACATGGCTGGATAATAGAAATGCTGCATTCAGCTTTGATTAAAAGTTAATCACACTTCATTTTAGCCCCACAAAATTGTTTTTGTGTTACTGTCTCCAGGACAGATAAAGCTCATCACAAAAAAGTCACACGCTCTGGCTGGCTATCATGCCCTCTTTTCAACTGTTCCGCTAAAGAGCAACATGCCGTTCTGTTTATTTCTGGAATAGTTTGTGTAGCTCATTCTCAGAAGTTTGGTTTTTGCCTAGTTAACAAGAGCCAGAGGTTTGGCAGTGTTGGTGCTTGGAAAGCTGCAAACACCGGGGGAGAAGGCGCAGGTGGTGCTGAAAGGGATGCGTGTTTGGCTCACGGAATTCCCCAGGAGGGTTCCTGTAGTGAGATTTCTGCCGTGCTGAGTCTCTTGCAAATTCAGCCAAAGGAGAGTGGCTGAGAAGGAGCCACTGCTTTGAGGGAGGGGCGTAGATTAATGGTGAAGCTCATCCTCTGCACACGGGTGATGCTGACATCTTCGGATTGACTTGAAAATCCAGAGAGCTGCTGTTAGGATAGATGACGCTGATTCAGTGTATGGTCTCATTTGGCACATTTCAGCTTCTTATGCTACAAACAGCTCTCTTGGGACGGCATTTCTGTATGTGCAAAAAATCAAAAACAAAACCCAACCAGTAAACTTCTGCAATGTTTATAGAGCAGGAATGCAGAACTAAGGTCCCTGAGGTTCTGCATGCAGGCCCCCAAAACCTTGGGTTCAAGCTCCAGATCCAGTTACCAGATTTGTATTTATAAAATAACAAAGGGAAATCGTTGGGACATAAGCATATTCATTACATTTAATTCCTTTAGTTTAAATTTAATTGCATATTTAATACTCGAACCCTCTTCTTTGTTAGGCCTCTTCTGTTACTTTGGAGAACATATCCATGCATGTCCTTTAACCCCAAAACATTAGACCATGTTACAGAATTAATCTCTGGAATCACTTGTCTTCCAAAGTTAGGAAGAAAATAGATAGCCGTTGACTGTACTAAGATGATTTAAATTAAAGGAAGGATTTTGATCAAGTGTTTTGGGTGTGAGGGAGGGAAGAGGTATACAGAACAGAGTTCTGGGCCATCTTCATTTGGTTGAAGAGAAGGTTATTGGTGAGTGATACATTTCTGTGGTATGTGTGCTACAGAAAGCTGTGGTGTTCTAGAAGGAGTACGTAACGTCCTTGGTTAGCTTATCTAATTAAAAGAAGGGATTTTGAGAAACCCAGGAACAGATCTGCATGCCAGTGTGATGCAAAGCTCGAGGAGCCGTGGATTTGCAAAGCAGTTTTGAAGCTAGATTTTTTGGATTATCTTGTTCTCCTAGGATGTACAGCTACCAAGCACGAGTGCCCCCTCCACCCCCCATTGCCAGGGCTGTGGTCCCTTCCAAACGCCAGCGGGTTTCTGGCAACACCTCTCGCAGAGGCAAGAGTGGATTCAACTCGAAGAGTGGGCAGCGGGGATCATCCTCCAAGTCTGGGAAGTGTAGGTGTTGAACTTGTTGCGGGGCAGGTGCTACAGTGAAAGTGATGGGGCAGAGTTTTACGTGTTATTTAAACTGGATATTTAAAAGTCTGCCCTCCTCCCTGTTTCAACCTGGCTGCTACTGCACTGAAACATTTTGAAATGCCACTTGACAACGGAGGAGGGCTTTAGAAGGCATGGGGGGGAGATCTCTGTCTCTTTTGTAAGTTTCCTTGAGTGGGTATGCTTTTTAGTACACCAGGGTACTGAAACTTCCAGTAATGCGCTCACTTCTTTATTGCAGTGAAAGGAGATGATTTGCAGGCCATTAAGAAGGAACTGACCCAGATTAAGCAGAAAGTGGATTCTCTGCTGGAAAGCCTGGAGAAGATAGAGAAGGATCAAAGTAAAGAGCTGGGTGAAAAGGGAGGGGAGGGATAAACTGCCTGGGGATCTGTATGGGATGCATGCTAGGCTTGAAACCTTTATTTAGCATTTACCCTTCTATGTATAGGCAGAAAAAAAATGAGGGTCATGAGATGCATATTTGAAAGTGGGCAAGCTTACGTCAGGAGTGGGCAGTTTTCTAGGCTAGCAGAGACAGGCAGGATTTGGGACATCTTGTAGGAACACAGTGGGCTTCTCTATTTCCAGTGTGGCTTTCCATGTTGTGGACATTTACAGAATGCTTCCTGTTAACCTCTTCCGGTCCCCCAGGACACTCTTACCCCAGCATCTGTGGGAGGAGGTGCATCACTAGGATCTTCTGTGCCTGAAGGAAAAGCTTTCTACAGCAGCCTTTCAAATAGGCCTGCAAAAGCTGCTGGTTCACAGAAGCATTGCTAACGACTGGCCCAAATACGTTTTGTTGGATTGTTAAAAAAAGGTTTTGATCCTCTTTCGGAACGATTAAGGCTCCCTTAGAGGTTTTCACTGCTATAAATAGGCAGGAGGCCCAAATTGTGGTAACCCCAAAACTGTCAAGCATTCTGAGTCTCTGCTGGGCCCTCCTTTCTCCCCTCCCTCCCTAGAACTGAAGAACGACAAGTCGGAGGAAGAACAGAGCAGCAGTTCTACCAAGAAGGAAGAGAGCAATGTTAAGATGGAGTCTGAGGCTGGGGCTGATGACTCTGCTGAGGAAGGGGACCTGCTGGACGACGACGATAACGAAGACCGGGGAGACGACCAGGTACGAAGCTGGAGGAGGCAGAGAGCCCGAAGCGAGGAGCGCGGCTCTCCCTGTTTGCTAACTCGACCCCTCTGCCTGTCCCCTTCTCTCCCTCAGTTGGAGTCCATCAAGGGGGATGACAAGGAACCTGAAGAAGGGGAAGACGACAGAGACAGTGCCAATGGTGAAGATGACTCCTAAGAGCCCAACATACCTCTCCTCTCTGCTCCCTGGCCCACACGGTGTTCTTCTGATTGAGCCCCTCACCAGCCCTCTTCCCCCTGGCTGGCTGCTTCCTCACTGCCCTCCTTCCTCTTGCAGCCCTGTGTGTTTTACGATGTTGTGTCTTCTGTTGCATCTGCCCTTCGTTTCCCCTCCTCCCCTTCATCTGCTCCAGTAGTTCAGTTCTGTCCCTTGTAATTTTCCTCTTTTAATTTTGATACCTCTTTATTGACTTAACAATAAAAAGACGTATTGTTTTTAGATGACTGGTTTGATGTGCGTTGGTGAGAATGGAGTTTCAGCTGAGGGGAAGTGCTTTGTACACAGCATGTGTTACCTTGGCTAGTGTTGGCCACGTCTTGGCTAGTGTTCACTTAACCACCAGGACAGAAGATGAGCCCAGGAGGAAGGTTGATAGACTGAGGGCAGGTGTGTGTGTGTGTGCGCGCACGCTGTGTCCAAGAGTACTCACAGAAAAGACACACCTACGAGCCTCTGCCTGTTAACCTTGCACAAGTTCTCCTGGGACACCTGAGTTGGGTGTGCTGAAATTTGGCAGAGAAGGTGTTTCTGCAAGCACTCCGGTGCCAAGCCACATACAGCCTTAACGCTCAAAAGAAGCACTCTGAATTGCACTCGTAAGCTAATGGGGAGTCAGTGCAGAACCCAAAGGACCTGTAATGTGCATATGTGAATATGTACCCTCAACAACTATGCCAGCTGCCTTCTGGACCAGTTGAAGCTTCCACGTGGTCTTCACAGGCATCCTATAGTCCAGCTGAGTGGGGGAAAGGGCATGCATTACTGGTACAAAACCCTCCTCTGGTAGGACTGCAACTGGTGCACCGCCAGCTTGACCATAGCCTCCACTTCCCCATCTATCAGCAGCCGCGAGTCCAGGAGAAGGCCTAAGCCATGGAGTCGCCCACCCAAAGACAAAATAGAAAGGTTGAATAAGTAGTAGTCGATCCTGTTCCGTCTGTCTCTTCCCACTCGGAGCCTCCCAGGCTCCAGTTGCATGAAGTTAGGGCTTCCATGTGGCCTGGGTTAACCATCTACGGCTGGATGTCACTGGCATCTTGGGGATACTGAAGCCTGAGGTGAAAGCACTTCTCCCACTGCTTTCGTGGAAATGTTAAGAAGCAAGGGAGACAGGACTAAGTGCTGTGGCACCCCGCAAGCAAGCAACTGCTTGGCTGACTCACCACCAGCAGTCAGGGCCACCTCCTGTAGAAGGAGTGGAACCACTATAACGCAGTATCCCTAATCCCTGAAGGTAATCCAGATTGCTGAGAGGTCTGAATGTGTATGTGGGAATGGCCTTGGGGGAGGCGGGGAAGAGCCACAGAAGAGGAACGGTTAGACAAGAGGCAGCTTAGCCTGTGGACGGAATGGGGGCATGGCAAACATCTCAGAAGGGACCCTCCTAGGTTTCTTGGGCTGTAAAGGCAACGGCAGGAGAAATGGACTTTCAGACTTGCAAGATTCTGTTAATGTAACCTTAGCTTTAGCCAGGTGTGCTTCCTGTCTGGACTACCTCACAAGGCAGACATAGAAAGAGTTGTTTCATCCTGGAGCTGCCAATTTCCGAGATCTACAGGTTCCAAGTTCATACATCTTAATCCAAGCTCAAATATTCTGCCTTTATTGTTGCCTAAAAGTTGTTGCTTGATACGTTATTTTCTAAAAAAAATTAAGATAAAAGCCTCCAAATTGAGAACCAGCAATGTGTAGCATAAATGGACAGTTACATTGGACAAACTGGACATTCCATTGAATGCAGAACCGAAGAACATGAAAGGAAGATTTAAGACAAATAGGGCAAAGCATAGGACCGTCCCCAGATTAGATAGAAAATTAGGAAACCCCAATAATCTAAATAAGGGTGGGTGATCAGCGGCCATCTACCTGGCGGTTAGCAATTGACGGTGGGCATACTGCTCCACTAAACGCCGGCAGAAATTTCAGGATCTGAAATTTCCTATCAGGCTTAGTTTCACTTTTGCTCTGAAGAAGCTGGCACCGCAGCCAGTGTAACGTGAGCCCGCATTCACTGACTCACACGGCATTACACTACACGGAAGTCAGACCCTCCGTTTAAAAGTATAATGGAAAACTTTTCTATACTGTATAGCGGGCTTTGGACAGGAAATGGATGAGGTTAGTCGTATCTAACCTTGGTCCACTGATTTCCGTGGGGCTGTTAAGTTTTATTCGTTTCTGCACCAGACTCAGAAGGTGTGGAATTTGCTTACTTAAAACACGGGCGAAATAAATACTGTAAGAGAGCAACTCCATTGAGGAACGGTCCACAAAGAATAAACAGGCAAAGGTAAAAGTTCCATCAAAATGAGCTTTAGTATCTATATCGATCGATCGATCGATCTACATACATCTACATCTATCTGAAAAATCTACCCCATCGCTGAAAGCTAACAATGGCGCCAAGAAGCCTTTCTCTGCATAACTGTACGCTGATTGGCTACTTTGAAACAAGCTGCTCATTGTGGATTGGATAGCCTTTATCCTGTAAAACTCTAATAGTAATAGGCTCAGCTTTCTAGTTTTCCTTCTGGTCGGACAACTCTCTACATAAACCGTCCGCCTCTGTCGAGGTTAACAGTTTTTCTTCTAAGGGCGTTGGGGTGAGTTGTCGAGATGTCTGGTCGCGGAAAGGGCGGTAAGGGCTTGGGGAAAGGGGGCGCCAAGAGGCACCGGAAGGTGCTACGCGATAACATCCAGGGCATCACCAAGCCGGCGATCCGCCGTCTGGCTCGTCGCGGAGGCGTGAAGCGTATTTCGGGCCTGATCTACGAGGAGACTCGCGGCGTCCTCAAGGTCTTCCTGGAGAACGTGATCCGGGACGCCGTGACCTACACCGAGCACGCCAAGCGGAAGACGGTCACCGCCATGGACGTGGTCTACGCCTTGAAGCGCCAGGGCCGCACCCTCTACGGGTTCGGCGGCTAAGAGCCTAGTGAACTCCCCTTAACCCAATCAAAAACGGCCCTTTTAAGGGCCACTAAAATTTTCTTAAATAAGCTTTTGGTCACGATTTAAATCTCTCAAAAGGGGGACTGGCTATTAAGGGTGAAGAACGTTCCCATATGTTTTACTCCGGCCTCTATAGAACTATTTACGGTCGTTCCCCGTTTCCCTTTCTGTATTCTGAATCTTAACTTGGTCCTTGCCCTGAAATGTTTTACCTATCCATACCTTGAAAAACATACTGGCTTTTTTGAGGATTACTACTCTTAAGAATGAACTTGCCTTACTTCTGGGATAACTGGAATTTAGAAAATAGGAACTAGAAGCGGGGACGGGTAAATGTAAAGCGGGTAGTAGTGACCACGAGACGCTCTGGGTTTGCTCACGACCGAACGGGGTGGGGTCTCACATCTCTGTAAACTGCAAAACTCAATCAATATGGCATACAAACGTAGCCTCGTGTAGTTGACTAGGTTAAGCGTGTAAACACGGCCATTGGTAACCTTCCGACGAAAAGCAAACATTTATGCCGAAACCCGGGATCGAACCAGGGACCTTTAGATCTTCAGTCTAACGCTCTCCCAACTGAGCTATTTCGGCTTGCGCGAAAACAGTTGTTTCTCTTTTATAATTTGACACCTTAATCGAAACCTTTTTGTCTCGAGAAATATTCCTTCCCCAGGTTAACGTAGCTGTAGCATAAACCAAGATTATGGCAACCAGCTTGATTGATAACTGGCAAATAGAGGGAGAAAATGTAGAAACAGTGAAAGACTTTGTATTTCTAGGTGCGAAGATTACTGCAGATGCTGACTGCAGTCAGGAAATCAGAAGAGCTTAATCCTTGGGAGGAGAGCAATGACCAATCTCGATAAAATAGTTAAGAGCAGAGACATCACACTGACAACAAAGGCCCGCATAGTTAAAGCAATGGTGTTCCCCGTAGTAACATATGGCTGCGAGAGCTGGACCATAAGGAAGGCTGAGCGAAGGAAGATCGATGCTTTTGAACTGTGGTGTTGGAGGAAAATTCTGAGAGTGCCTTGGACTGCCAGAAGATCAAACCAGTCCATCCTCCAGGAAATCAAGCCACACTGCTCACTTGAGGGAATGACATTAAAGGCAAAACTGAAAAGGAAGAGGGGCCGACCAAGGGCAAGGTGGATGGATGATATTCTAGAGGTGACAGACTCGTCCCTGGAGGAGCTGGGGGTGTTGACAACCGACAGGAAGTTCTGGCGTGGGCTGGTCTGTGAAGTCACGAAGAGTCGGAAGCGACTGAACGAATAAACAAAGCATAAATCTATATTAAATAATTTGCATTTAACTGATTATCCTAATGTACAGGATGCATATAGCAACAAAATAGGACGGGGAGACGATTGAAATCTGCAGCGTGCCGCAAAAAAAGCCCAGGTAAAAGTATTGCCACTTCGAGATTTCTAGTTGGCTCTTCTAGCCAATAGGCAATCGCTATTCTCAAAAAGGGCCAATGACAAGCTCAAGCTGAAAGCACCAATGGGAATGCCAAGATTCGATATAATTGAAGCTCCGTGGCTTCTCTTCCAATCGTGTGACGGTAGAGCTCTTTTCCACCAATAGCGTCTGAGAAATTCGAAACCTCTCATTTGCATATGCGCCCTATAAATAAAGGGAAGGCGAGTCGTTGCCCTTCACCCTTTCGTTGTTCCTGCTACAGGGTTTCTCGCTGCTCAGGATGCCGGAACCAGCCAAGTCCGCGCCGGTGCCCAAGAAGGGCTCCAAGAAGGCCATCACCAAGACGCAGAAGAAGGGCGACAAGAAGCGCAAGAAGAGCCGCAAGGAGAGCTACTCCATCTACGTGTACAAGGTGCTGAAGCAGGTCCACCCGGACACGGGCATCTCCTCCAAGGCCATGAGCATCATGAACTCCTTCGTCAACGACATCTTCGAGCGCATCGCGGCCGAGGCCTCCCGCCTGGCGCACTACAACAAGCGCTCCACCATCACCTCCCGCGAGGTCCAGACGGCCGTGCGCCTGCTGCTGCCCGGCGAGCTGGCCAAGCACGCCGTCTCCGAGGGCACCAAGGCCGTCACCAAGTACACCAGCTCCAAGTAACGCCTCTTGCCCGCAGTGAGCGAAACTCCCCTTTGCGTACAAAAGGCTCTTTTAAGAGCCACCTACTTTCTCCAGAAAAGAGCTGTTTCACTTGACTAAGCACCTAAAGCTTGAAGCGCCAGTTTGCAAAGTAATGGGACAGGTTCCATAGCCTGGTTGGCTTCAGCAGCAAATTGAGCATTCATAGAAAACACTTAAATCCGCAGATAAGATATTTGCTGCATTATTTTTAGATTCAGTCGCCGGAAGGTCTTAGTTTCTGGCCTTCCCTTGGCTTCACGTTGAGCCAACAGAAGCAGACATCCCTGCTTAGGACAGGCAGAGAGAAAGTGCTGAGGATGGTTTTAAAGGGTAGAGCTGTCCGATCTCGTTCAGGGCAAAGGGAATGGCACAACCCCCGAGTTTGGACTTATCTTCACGGCCTTAAGTTCACCATGGTTGCTTGTAGGATCTGATGGGGCAGGAGTACTTTTCAAAGTGATTCCTTAATATGATTTGACTTTCAGGGGGAAAAGTTCTATTTAAACAAATTTACGAGATTTCTCAATGCTTTTCATGTTTGGTTCCCTGAATCGCAGTACCTGACTTATTGTACTTACCAAAGAGAAAATATGCTGTAAATGAAACTCTTGATATTTAAAATTCTCAGGCGGTAGAAAATCGGTTGGGCTCTTTGGCTGACTTCTTGAAGATTTCAGAAACACAAAGAGCATTACCTTCAACGCCTTGCCCTCGTTAATATAGTGGTGAGTATCCCCGCTTGTCACGCGGGAGGACGGGGTTCGATTCCCCGACGGGGAGAAGTGATACTTTTTTTTCCTAAAAGATTTTGCAAAATCAATGTTCGTGGCCAAGACATCTTCTGCAAAGATCTAACCCTGCATTAAAGATTTTGTGAAAATCTACCTCCCGTAGAGGAAGAAATCTACACAACACTTTAAAACAAAAAGAGCTCTTTGAAGACATGTGTTGAGTTTGACTGGAGAGCAGAAAAAAGTAGAGCTTCTATTTTCAGAGGCAGTATACCCCTAAAGTTACTGCCAGAGGAATCTGGCAGGCAAGGAGAATGCAGGAGAAAAATGGGTTGGCTTCTTGGTTTGATTCACCGGCATTGAAATTATGTTCCTTTAAGATCGCAATGCTGTCACATTTCGTTTTTCTTTCAAGTCTGGGGTAAAAGTTCATGCTGAACTCTGCCCCGCTGCGCACGCGAGTCTCTGTGGCGCAATCGGTTAGCGCGTTCGGCTGTTAACCGAAAGGTTGGTGGTTCAAGCCCACCCAGGGACGCAACAAAGTATACTTCTGTTTTTTTCTACGAAAACTAAAAATTAAAGCTTCTAGTACTGCAAGCCACCGGATTTGATTTTACACTCAGATTTTAAAGCACCTATTCCAGCATCAGCCTTTGAGAGCTAGAGGCATACACAGGAGAGTTTTTTGTGTGTGGGGGGGAAGCACTTTCCTGAATTGTCTGCAGGTGGTGTGCCGGCAGTCAGCTTGAAGAAACTGCAAGGATCCTTGTAGGAATGAAAAAGTCAGAAAGGGAGGTAGTGCAGCTACCTTCCTAAACACTCAGGATTTGCACAAACAACTAGCTTCACTGTTCTAAGCCAGCTTAAGTGTTGTCTAGTAAGAAAGGCAGGGATAATAACTAGTGGCCAGCTAATTTTCCAGATTCGACCCCACTCCTTCAGTGGGATGATTCAAGCTGTTGTAAGCACCCAGCTAATCATGGTTTGGATTAATATGCCATGCACACAGCCCACAAATCTGACAACCATCCTTGCACAGCCAAAAAAAATCTTGGGCCACTATCCCTTGAGGGTGACCTGAGATAGAATGGAGCTGGCTGCCACACTAATGGTTGGGAAGTAAACAGACTGAGAAGGAAATCCAGAATTTTTTCTGTGCTTTGGTTCCATTTGGATTAGGTAGTCCCCAGGTTAAGAATGCCCTGTTTGCCGATGACCCGCAGTTAAGAACGGAGCCTATTGTAGCAAAATTCAAGTTAAATGGTCTGGTGGTTAAGGCAACAGGCTAGAAACCAGGAGACAGAGTTCTAGTCCTGCCTTAGGCATGAAAGCGGCTGGGTGACCTCCTTCACTGCCTTGAGTTATTTATAAAAATAATAAAGGCAGAATAGTAAATAAATACACACAATAGTTTGAGTGAATTATAAAGTATTATTTATACCAGCCTTTCTCAACCTTCTGACCTTGGAGGAACCTTTGAAATATTTTTCAGGCCTCAGGGAACCAAGGGAACACATTCAGTCTCAAATATAGTCATTACAAAATTATTTGGTTCATGGTATAAGCCTGTATTACATTAATGCATTAACAGTGCTATTTTTCATTTAATGAAACTTACCTCTTTAATGTGAAGTTGCCTGAATCTGAAATATTTTTTAAAATAAAGTGTGATGTCCCAGGGAACCCCTAGTGACCTCTCACAGAATCCTAGGGTGCCACAGAACCCTGGTTGAGAAACCCTGATTTATACAGTATTATACAGTAATACTTGTATATGGAAAGAGTGGTATGTGAATGAAGCTGCTGTGCTCTGAACTAGTGTTTCTCAACCTTGGCAACTTTAAGATGTCCACACATCTTAAAGTTGCCAAGGTTGAGAAACACCGGTGTAAAGAATCTAAGCTGTAACTTAAACATTAGGTTTAAACCATGATTTCACACATAAGCCGCAAATTATTTAGGAATTATAAAAATAGAAACCTGCATTGTCCAATCTGTTTAGGACATCCATGTGATAGACAGTGTATTATACATTTGTAATTTGAGAATTAGTCATTAATGGTAAGATGAAGAAGGGACATGTAATTTTTTTTATTGTGCCTATTTATCTCTTAAAGGTAAGGAAAGTAACTCAGCTCTACGGTCTGAAATTAAGAGTCTCACATTCTTGCTGACATGATAGACAAGCTCAGCCTTAAAGACACTTTTGCTCCGAATTCTTTAGATTCTAACAAAACCCAACTCTGTCTGAAGGAACATTGTTATAATATGTTACGGGGAGAATTGGAGACAATTTTCAACAGCCTGATGCCTCCAGACAAATCAGACCAGAAGCAAGAGAAACATTTTACTCCCAACCTTTCAAGAGCAGCTGAATATATTAGAGCCTTTGGTAACACAAAGCTACTTTTGCTCATGAAAAAAAAGCTAAATAACTAGCTAATAACAATCTGGGCTTAGCTGCTGAGTGAAATATCTACTAAAGAGCAGCATCTCTGAAGTTTGCAGGGAGCTGCAAAAAAAATGAAGCCATATGACACAGGAAAAAAATAGTCTAGGGCAATATTGAGCAACTCAAGCAGGCGCTTCTTTTCTCTTTTGGGGGGAAGGTCTTCAGTATCATTTTGGGGAAACATTTTGCTGTGATAAAGTCTGTTTGATAACTTTAAGGTCCTGCTAACTAAATAACCAAGATACATTTGCACAAAACAAGCATAGGTGTAATTTGGGGGTCTCCCTAAAACAAAGGGAAATTAAAGCGGGGGAGACCTACCAGCTAGGAGGAAATGTAAACAGGCCACAGCAAATCTTAGGAATGAGAACTAAGATGCTGCTCCTCCTGTGTAAACTGGTCTTATTTTCTTTAGCTAAACTAAGAGCCACTTCAGCAAAGGATCGTTACCTTGTCGTGGTGCTGGAGCTTGAGCACCTCAATGATGCCATGAGCTAAACCGTGAAGGGCCACCCAAGACGGGAAGGTCATGACAGAGAGGTCAGACTAAATGCGATCCCTGGGGAAGGTAATGGCAACCCACCTCAGTATTCTTGCTGTGAAAACTAAATAGATCAGTACAACCAGAGATATGTCAGTATACCATCGGAAGATGAGACCCCCAGGTCGGAAGATGGTCAAAATGCTACTGGGGAGGAACAGAGGATGAGCTCAACTAGCCCCAGACGTGATGACGCAGCTAGCTCAAAGCCGAAAGGACGGCTAGCGGCCGACGGTGCTGGTGGTGAACGGCGAATCCAATGTTCTAAGGATCAACACACCATCGGAACCTGGAATGTAAGATCTATGAGCCAGGGCAAATTGGATGTGGTTATTGGTGAGATGTCAAGATTAAAGACAGACATTCTGGGCGTCAGTGAACTGAAATGGACTGGAATGGGCCACTTCACATCAAATGACCACCAGATCTACTACTGTGGACAAGAGGACCACAGAAGAAATGGAGTAGCCTTCATAATTAATAGTAAAGTGGCTAAAGCAGTGCTTGGATACAACCCAAAAAATGATAGAATGATCTCAATTCGAATTCAGGGCAAGCCATCTAACATCACAGTGATCCAAATATATGCCCCAACCACAAATGCTGAAGAAGCTGAAGTAGAGCAGTTCTATGAGGATCTGCAGCACCTACTGGACAACACGCCTAAAAGAGATGTTATTTTCATCACAGGAGAATGGGCAGTCAAGTGACACCTCGAATTACAGGTAAGTATGGCCTGGGAGAACAAAACGAAGCAGGACACAGGCTGATAGAATTTTGCCAAGACAATTCACTCTGCATAACAAACACTCTCTTCCAACAACCTAAGAGACGGCTTTATACATGGACTTCACCAGATGGACAACACCGAAATCAGATTGATTACATCCTTTGCAGCCAAAGGTGGCGGACATCTGTACAGTCGGTAAAAACAAGGCCTGGAGCTGACTGTAGTTCAGATCACGAACTTCTTCTTGCACAATTTAGGATCAGACTAAAGAGATTAGGGAAGACCCACAGATCAGCTAGATATGAGCTCACTAATATTCCTAAGGAATATGCAGTGGAGGTGAAGAATAGATTTAAGGGACTGGACTTAGTAGATAGGGTCCCGGAAGAACTCTGGACAGAAGTTGGCAGCATTGTTCAGGAGGCGGCAACAAAATACATCCCAAAGAAAGAGAAAACCAAGAAGGCAAAATGGCTGTCTGCTGAGACACTAGAAGTAGCCCAAGAAAGAAGGAAAGCAAAATGCAACAGTGACCGGGGGAGATATGCCCAATTAAATGCAAAATTCCAGAGGTTAGCCAGAAGAGATAAGGAATTATTTTTAAACAAGCAATGCACGGAAGTGGAAGAAGACAATAGAATAGGAAGGACAAGAGACCTCTTCCAGAAAATTAGAAACATCGGAGGTAAATTCCAGGCAAAAATGGGTATGATCAAAAACAAAGATGGCAAGGACCTAACAGAAGAAGAAGAGATCAAGAAAAGGTGGCAAGAATATACAGAAAACCTGTATAGGAAGGATAACAATATCGGGGATAGCTTTGACAGTGTGGTCAGTGAGCTAGAGCCAGACATCCTGAAGAGTGAGGTTGAGTGGGCCTTAAGAAGCATTGCTAATAACAAGGCAACAGGAGACGACAGAATCCCAGCTGAACTGTTCAAAATCTTGCAAGATGATGCTGTCAAGGTAATGCA
Source organism: Candoia aspera (assembly GCF_035149785.1). Lineage (NCBI taxonomy): Eukaryota > Metazoa > Chordata > Lepidosauria > Squamata > Candoiidae > Candoia > Candoia aspera. The sequence continues at coordinate 110,463,508 of NC_086156.1, read as the reverse complement.
TGCTATATGCCAGCAAATTTGGAAAACACAAGAATGGCCATCAGACTGGAAAAAATCAACTTATATCCCCATACCAAAAAAGGGAAACACTAAAGAATGTTCAAACTATCGAACAGTGTCACTCATTTCACATGCCAGTAAGGTAATGCTCAAGATCCTGCAAGGTAGACTTCAGCAGTTCATGGAGCGAGAATTGCCAGACGTACAAGCTGGGTTTAGAAAAGGCAGAGGAACTAGAGACCAAATTGCCAATATCCGCTGGATAATGGAAAAAGCCAGGCAGTTTCAGAAAAACATCTATTTCTGTTTTATTGACTATTCTAAAGCCTTTGACTGTGTGGACCATAACAAATTGTGGCAAGTTCTTAGTGGTATGGGGATACCAAGTCATCTTGTATGCCTCCTGAAGAATCTGTATAACGACCAAGTAGCAACAGTAAGAACAGACCACGGAACAACAGACTGGTTTAAGATTGGGAAAGGAGTACGGCAGGGCTGTATACTCTCACCCTACCTATTCAACTTGTATGCAGAACACATCATGCGACAAGCTGGGCTTGAGGAATCCAAGGCTGGAGTTAAAATCTCTGGAAGAAACATTAACAATCTCAGATATGCAGATGATACCACTTTGATGGCTGAAAGCGAAGAGGAACGGAGGAGCCTTATGATGAAGATGAAAGAAGAAAGTGCAAAAGCTGGTTTGCAGCTAAACCTCAAAAAAACCAAGATTATGGCAACCAGCTTGATTGATAACTGGCAAATAGAGGGAGAAAATGTAGAAGCAGTGAAAGACTTTGTATTCCTAGGTGCAAAGATTACTGCAGATGCTGACTGCAGTAAGGAAATCAGAAGACGCTTAATCCTTGGAAGAAGAGCAATGACAAATCTCGATAAAATAGTTAAGAGCAGAGACATCACACTGACAACAAAGGCCCGCATAGTTAAAGCAATGGTGTTCCCCGTAGTAACATATGGCTGCGAGAGCTGGACCATAAGGAAGGCTGAGCGAAGGAAGATCGATGCTTTTGAACTGTGGTGTTGGAGGAAAATTCTGAGAGTGCCTTGGACTGCAAGAAGATCCAACCAGTCCATCCTCCAGGAAATAAAGCCAGACTGCTCACTTGAGGGAATGATATTCAAGGCAAAACTGAAATACTTTGGCCACATGAGAAGACAGGACACCCTGGAGAAGATGCTGATGCTAGGGAGAGTGGAAGGCAAAAGGAAGAGGGGCTGACCAAGGGCAAGATGGATGGATGATATTCTAGAGGTGACGGACTCGTCCCTGGGGGAGCTGGGGGTGTTGACGACCGACAGGAAGCTCTGGCGTGGGCTGGTCCATTAAGTCACGAAGAGTCGGAAGCGACTAAACGAATAAACAACAACAAAAACTAAGAGCCACGAGAACAGCTCTTCCGTTGAGACAGTAGGCGGCTCTTAAAAGAGCCTTTGGGTCTGGTTGAGGAAACGCGTCTCAGGCGCGCCTACTTGGAGCTGGTATACTTGGTGACGGCCTTGGTGCCCTCGGAGACGGCGTGCTTGGCCAGCTCGCCGGGCAGCAGCAGGCGCACGGCCGTCTGGACCTCGCGGGAGGTGATGGTGGAGCGCTTGTTGTAGTGCGCCAGGCGGGAGGCCTCGGCCGCGATGCGCTCGAAGATGTCGTTGACGAAGGAGTTCATGATGCTCATGGCCTTGGAGGAGATGCCCGTGTCCGGGTGGACCTGCTTCAGCACCTTGTACACGTAGATGGAGTAGCTCTCCTTGCGGCTCTTCTTGCGCTTCTTGTCGCCCTTCTTCTGCGTCTTGGTGATGGCCTTCTTGGAGCCCTTCTTGGGCGCGGGAGCGGACTTGGCCGGCTCGGGCATCCTCACCTCCTTTTAACCCAACCGCAGAAACCAATGTGGCGGCGACGGAGTCGCTCCCCTATTTATAGGCCACGCAGGGATTGAGTCGCCGAAGCACAGAGTTGTCATTGGTCCAGAGGGCGGCTCCGTCACTCTCCGTCGCGCCGAGTATGCAAATGCGCAGGATTCAAACTCGGAGAGGCGATTGGTCCGCGCGAATGCAGAGGCTCCTTCGAGCATCTCTCTCTCCATGGGCTAGGGAAGGAGACGTGAACCATGAACCCCAATTTTTAAAATTTTAGTTAATTAATTAAATTTAACCCAGCATCCTAAGGCTCACCACATTCACGTGCGATCTGAGCCTTTTTAAGGCCACCCTGACACAGTATACCGAACCATCTATTAAGTTCTTTCTTCTGAAAAAGCTCTGTATTTCCTCTGCCTCGAGTGGAGCCGTTGAAGAAAGGGAAATAATTAAATGCCTGAAATTAGCGCGGTGGACCAGAAATAGGACAACTGAAGTCTCCTCCTCGCCCTCCTCTTCAACATAATGAGAAATCGTTGCCCGGTTTGGAACCCATGCGGTGTGTTCCGCTTTCCCTGAATGGCAGCCTTCTCCACCCCAGACGCTCTTCCGCTGGGTTGGATTTTGGCTCCCAACAGCCGCAGCCAAGCCGCGAACGATGGAAGCTGGAGCACCGCTGCTGGCTGGTGCCAAGTGAACCCTGGTTAACCATTCCTTCAGCTGATATCCCTTCAAGTCCATGCATTCACACGGGACGGAAGATTCCTCCCTCCCCCCCCTTTCTACCGCCCTGAAATGCATTATTCTCAAATACAGAGTATCGTCCTGCTCCTGCCTCGAGAAGAGACATCACATCAAATCTTTATTACGGCCATATCGAAAGAGGCCTCCAAAACGTGATCCCGGAGAGGACAGGACAGGAGAAGTTAAAAAAAAAAAAAAAGAGTTTCTTCTTTTTAAATTTAAAACAAAAAACATCCGGGTGTTCCAGTATTTTCTTCCGGGTCTATGTTTCTCTTCCCCCCCCCCCCTCCACTTTTCTTTTTTTAAAATCTCGAAGCGGAGCCTGCATCTTTAAGCGCGTGCCCGCTGCCTTTGCTCCGCGGGGCGCGCGCGGCCTTTGCCCACCCTCTTCCGCAAGGCGAGGCGGCCTCTCGCCCTTCCTTGGGCCGGGATTCGTTTCTTGGCGCATCCCGGCTCAGGGAGTGGCGGGTTAAGTGTCGGGGTTCCTGCCGGAGCTGACTTCCATCTTAAGGTGGTGAGTGTGCCTCGCCTTATTTGGGGGGTTGGGGGCGTTTTGGTTCTGTCTGCTTTTTTAATAAGGGGGGGAAAGCGTAAATCGACTTTTTTGTTCTGCTGAGAAGCGCTCTCTCGTACCCAGGGAGAGTTCTGTTTAGGAATTAAATGAAGGGGCGGGGGGGAGAGTTATATGCTTTGATTACTGGCATCTTTAAACCAAAATAAAGGTTTCATTTTTTTGTTTGCTGGAGAAGGAGATTGTGGCCCTTGCATCCCACCTATCTTTGTGATACCCTGCCTCAAGAGGGCTTCCTTAGAGGTCTCCCCTAATTTTATACCCCCCGAAGGACAACTCTGTGAGGTAGGCTTGCTTGGGGAGAGAATCTGGCCGGAAGTCACTGACAGATTTCCATGATGGTGGGATTTGAACCTGGCTGACCTTCGTCCAAATTACTGCATTACATGCCAATCTTCCAAATGTTTCAAATCCAGTCTCAAAAAGATATTCCTAAGATCTGTCTTTTGCAGATGGCTGGATTTTGCCTCTTTTGTTTCTTAACTGCCCCTAATAACTCTTGTTTTTAATGGGTTGTTCACTTTCTCAAATTTGGCAACTTTAAGATGTGTGGACTTCAACTCCCAGGATTCCCCAGCCAGCCTTGCTGGCTGGGGAATCCTGGGAGTTGAAGTCCACACATCTTAAAGTTCCACATTTGAGAAACACTGTTTTAGCCTGTCTTATGATTACTGGAAGCTCCTTTAAGAACATTGCTGATGAGAATCTGAGTATCAATTGTTTTAAGAAATGAATCAGTCCATTTGAAAAGTTGCATCTTTAATCTGTTGATTAACTCAAGAGTGTATTTGTGACTTACTGTAGTCCTGGCATCTGTGAAAGCTGCAGTGTACAACTGTGAGGCCCGCAGCCGCAGCAAAGGAATTTGTCCCTTCAGGAAACATTCAGTTGGCTGCAAAAAATCAGGAGTCCTGATTAATTTCATTTAATATATGTTTTATGAAAAGGTGCCATTTTTTGTGAGCTCTAGCTCACTTCATCAGAGGCTTATGAAAGCTTCCGCCTTTTATTAAAATGTGTTAGTCAGCAAAAGGGATACCGAACTGCCCCTGATGTTTGCCAGCACAGACTACACAGCTCTCTTCTTACAATACCCAAAGGACTGTTGTAGGACCTAAACTGGTCTCTTTAAGTAGGGGCTTCCTACTGTCCCATTGTCTCTGATGCCAAGGAAGCTGCAGATTCAAAGGGGCACAGAGAAGGATTTGGATTTCTCTTTCTAACTCTGGAGAAAGAACATTACACAGAACTATTAATAAAATCTTCTGTAGCAGCTCCTGAATGTCACTGAGAAGAGATCTTCAGGGCAGATGTGACAGATTATCCAGATATTTGACCTCTTGAACAGGGAAAAAATTCCTTGAGTTCAGCTCAACTCCTGGTGCCTTCATGGACACAAGATGGAAGTTGTCTACCAATGCTTTTTCCAAGATTTTTTCCAATTTGGTTCAAATTCCCTATGCCATGACATTTACTAGGAGTCTTCCACCCAAGTAGTAACTAATCCTTTTTTGCTTGGCTTCTGAGCCTGGACAAGGCCAGCTAGATACTTACCACCACCTATTAAGTCACTTGACTTCAGGAAGGTGGGAGAATAACATACTGATTTTGTACTCTTTGCCCATTCCTTCATTTTCTTCCTTTACTACCAACCATTCCCACTATCATTCTGGAGAGTGTACAGTGCAGCTGCAGAGGGCGTGGTGCGTGGTGTCCATTTGGTTTGGGATGAAGAGGTGTGTGACGGGGAGAGCCGAACCAAGTCAGCAATGACATTTAGCAGTTTAGCCAGCATGACCGATAGTGATAGATGCCAGAAGTGAAGAAACAGGTGGTGCGTTCTTGTGGTAGAGAGTGTCTAGTGTCTGTAGAAGATCAACAGGAACAGGACTGCATCTCACCCCAACAGCAGACTAAGCTTTTCAAGTGTAAAGATAAAACTGTTTCCCTATGTTAATGAAGGCCCAGGTTTCCAGCGGGGAAAGCCGCTGGATTTGAGGCTGCGGAAAACTAAACTATTCTGTCTTTGGGCTTCCCATTGCAGGACTCCACCATGATGCCAAGGCGTGGCCGGGGGAGACGATCCCAACCTGCAGCATTTAGCAGGAGAGCTCTGCCTGTCCATCTTCAGGAGTCCCCTTTCCCCAGTGCAATGGAAGGAGGTGTCTCTGAAGAGCCTTTGGCCATGGTGATTGCTCCTGCTGGATCGTTGGAGCCTGGGATGAAAGAAGAGAAGCCCTGCCAGTCATCAGTACATGACCTTTTTTCCTACTTGAAGGAAAAAGAAGAGGAAGAGGAGGAAGAGGTGGACCCTGCTGAGCTGGGGACCTTTTCCTCCATGCCCACAATGCCTGTCCCAATGGTAGTGAAACAGCACTGCCATTCCGAAGTCCACGAGATGCTTTCCTACTTAAAGAAGGAGGAAGAGGTGGCTGAGGTAGCATCTCCGTCCCCCCCACATATTCTTCCACCCCCTGCTGCCCCTCCCCCTCTACCAGCCTATGCATCTCCAGCTACAATGGGCAGGTCCATTCTTCCCGGAGGAAGAGAGATGCTCCATTTCTTCACACCCATGACCCACCTCCCAGCTTCAGCTCACTCCAAGCGGGGGCGTGACCGGGAGTTACTGACAGCAGGGGGAGCCCCACCACCCGTGCACAAGAAAACCACCTCTGCTGTCTGGGATTACTTCACTCTGGACCCACGGGAGCCATGCGTGGCCGTTTGTAGCACGTGCCAAAAACGGGTGAGGAGGGGAAAGGACGGAGGCACCCGACCTGGCACCACAGCTCTCCATAAGCACTTGAAGGTCCACCATGGCCTCCACTTGCCCGGCGTCGCGGTGGTTCCTCCGTCACCCCTGATGCCCCTTAAGGAGAGGTCCCACAGCACTCCCATGGTGGTCACCGAACCAGCTGCCCCAGCCTTCCCATTTGCCCGGCAGGAGAGGAACCAGCCCTACTACCCTCCCACCCACCCAACTGCAGCCCAGTTGGCGTCTGACACCGCGTGGATGCTAGCGGTGGACATGCAGCCCTTTTCCTGTGTGGAGAGCGAAGGGTTTCGCCGGCTGATGGCCACTGCCCAGCCTCGTTGGAGGATCCCCAGCCGTGCGTTCTTCGCCACCAAGGCAGTGCCTGAGTTGTCCAAAGTGGTGTCTCGGGCTGTGCGGCAAGCGGTGGCCTGCAGCGTCGGGCGCACAGTCCATATCACCGTCGACACCTGGGGTGGCAGGCAAACAGCCACATACATGTCTGTGACAGGGCACTGGATCGCCGAGTTGGCAGGTACCCTCAGCCGGCAACACGCCACCCTGTCGGTGTGTGCTTTTGAGGGTGGCTGTTCCCCAGAGGACGTCTGCCACAAACTGCAGGAAGTCCTGCAGGACTGGCTGTGCGATCTGAAGACGGGCGGTGTGGTCTCTGACGGCGGGACCAATGCGGCAAGGGCAGTGCGAGAACTGAGCCTCAAGCACATTCCTTGCCTGGCCCGCTGTCTGAAGCTGGTCACGAAAGCATTTTTGGCTGTGGATGCTCAAGTTGGACGCCTCCTGAAGACGTCTAGGAGGATCTGCAGCTGCTACCGCCGCTCGGCCGCCGTCCGACGTCGTCTCCTAGAAGTGCAAGCCAACTTGGGCTTGCACCAGCCTGTGGGGCAAGACACTCAGACGAGGTCCAACTCCACCTTGCTTATGTTGGAGTGCCTGTTCAGGCAGCGCCAGGCCATTGGGGCAATGCTGGATGAGGATGAAGATGGCTCCCATCTGCTCTTGGCACCAGCGGACTGGAAGGTGACGAAGTGCTTGGTGGAGATCTTGAAGCCGTTCGAAGATGCCGCTGCGCTGGTTATTCGACCAGATTCAACTCTCTGCCAAGCGCTTCCTCTCCTGTGGTTCTTGGAGGAACAGCTCAGGGCACTGAGGACCAGATACTACCAAGAAAATAATAACACAGCAGCTCACCTGACCACACAGGCACTGGACTGCCTTGAGGCTGACAGTCAGCTGAGGGAAATGAAGGGCAATATGATGTATCGGATTGCAGCCTTCCTTGACCCCCGATTCAGAGACATCACCACCATGAAGCTTGGTGGGACAGACCTGAGCGATGCAGCCCTGCTGAAGGAACACATTATTGACTTGGCCACCAGGTCCTATGTGCCTCCTGGGTCAGATACGGAGTTCTCCCCAGTTGGTCACCCTTCTCAGGACCCAATCCACAGTTCCAGCAGCTCTCCTGGCTCGGCAGCTTGGCAGTTCACCATGAAACGCTGGAGGGCGATTACCAAGAGTGGTCCTGCCTCAGGCCTGGCTTCTGAAGGGGGAGCAGCCGCAGCCCTTCGGGAAATGGAAGAATACCTCCACGATAATGTGGACCATATTGGGGAAAATGCCGATCCAATGCTGTATTGGCAAGGGAAGATGGGGCTGTGGCCAGCTCTCTTCAGGGTTGCGGTGTTCCACTTTGGGTGCCCACCAACCTCGTCATCCTCTGAAGACCTCTCCGGTGTTCCCAGTTCATCTGGAGCAAGAGATCACCCCAAGAACCTTTCCCCAGCCAATGTTAAAATGTTCACATTCGTACGGAGGAATCGCCACCTCATCCCACAAGACTGGAGGCTGTCACTTGGAGATCTTTCTTCCCAAACCCCAATGGGTCCAAGAGAAGACCTGAATGGGGAAGAGGAAGATGACCTTCTAAGACTGGACGAGGAGCATGAGGATAAGTGAAGAGCTGCACAGTCTAAGAAATCCCCTGGACTTGGATTGCTCCAGTAGCATACCCTTGTTAGTTTGTTACAGCAGGAATGACAGTCTTCTGATACCATATAACAGTGTTTCTCAACCTTGGCAAGTTTAAGATGGGTGGACTTCAACTCCCAGAATTCCCCAGCCAGCACAACTGGGGAATTCTGGGAGTTGAAGTCCACCCATCTTAAACTTGCCAAGGTTGAGAAACACTGCCTTATAAAGTCTCTCAATACTCTTGAAATTGATTGAAGGTGCCAAATGCCATTAAAATCAACTTTTCTTGGTCTAGGACATTTAGCCTTGTGGTAGCATGATGGTCTCTCCTGCATTTCACAAGTGGAAATGCACTTTCTGTCTTTTTAGTACTTGACTGATAAAATTCTCATAATATTCAGGGTGAGGAGGCTTACTTTACACCTTTTGACTAGCAGACGGGGAGCCTGCCTTACCTCCCACCCTTAAAAAGAAACCTTAGTCCAGATGGAAAAAAATCATTTTGATCCGCAGTACCGTAGCTCTGTTGAGGGACTTTTGCTAGGTTCGCCCTGTAATAAGGCTTGGTTTAATGTCGTGTGTGAACTATAAACGAGAGTATAGAGCAGTGCTTCCCAAGCCTGGTAAATAACCCCAAATTGGGTAAAAGTGGATTTTATTTATTTACATACCAACCCATTAAATTGACTTAAAGGGGTTTAGCTACATTGGGAAAAAGGACTTTCTGACAAGTGGTTTTGGGTAATGCAGGAAAAAGTTTGGGAAGTGGTGTCTCAAATTGTATGACCTGATTTCATGTTAAACCAAGTTACGGTTTAGACCGAGTTCCTTGACTAAGCCACAGTGCCTGAGTTCACACTGCACACCAAGCCTAAACCTAGCAAAACAATACACCGTAAGGTTTTAACCATAATGTGAAGCAGGTCACAGTGTTAATCAGATCCTGATTAAAGCAAGCCATGGCTTAGCATGTGTGAACTCAACCTAAATTATATAAGACACTCTGCTTCCTGCCCCCAAAGGCATTAGAACGTCCATGTTCCTTGCTTTGGAAACAGTCTATAAATTAACTAACACTGAGAATTGTGTTAGTCCACTGGTTTCTTCATCTTTGTTTCATTTCCCCCTGCAGAAACACGAAAATTTCTTCCCTGAACTGGTACAGCACTTGTTTTTGCATGTGAAAAAAAAAAATGGTGGTCCTGTAATGTGCTCACCTGGTGACACTTCGTACAATTTCAAAATAGCTTGATTTTCCTGAGGCAACTGGAGGTTGTGTATCCAATTAGCAGTGAATTGCACAGTTGGAGAAGTTTCACCTCAAGAGTCTCAAGTTGGTAAAGAGTTCTGTGGAGAAGGCCAGAAAGTGCTGTATACTTTTTTTAAAAAAATAAAACTTTGGTGGCAATTGTTGCAGGATCTATAACAGCATCTTCATGTTGTCTCTGGAAAATGGGGCTAATTCAAAGGAAGATATCTAAGGAAAACTAATATTTGTCTATAAGTGTCTATGGGAAACTAATAGTTCCAAATTTTAGTTGGATTGTTCTTGGAACTTTTTTTCATTTTTTAGAAAAGGTATTTTAACCAGCCTGTTTAATCACCACTGTGAAACAATCTCAGAATGAAACAAGCTACTTTAATAAAGTGTTCCAACAGCAGCCGAGAGACTGCAATCTATCTAATCTTTAAAACCTTTTAAACATTTCTTTCATACCATTGAAGATGATGTATATTCTTTTAAGGAAGCTTGTCGGATCCTTAAATGAGTTTGTTTGCTATGCAAATGTAACATCTTTAAGTTGCTTCCCCAAGACGGGGATCATGGCCTCTAACTACATACATATGTTGCCTTTAATCTGTGTGTCAACGCTTATAATTTGCAGGATGATACCAAAGAAAGAACACAAAGGGAGATGCCAGGATGGTAATAAATCTTGAAAAGGGTTTATTAAGAAATTGCCCCTGAACATACTTACAGCATCAGAAGGATATCACGACTCAAAGGGGTTGCTTTCATTGGACAAGTTTATAGCCCTGCAACTTCCCCCCCCCCTCCACCCCCACAGTTGCTCAGTTTAGGCATCAGCAAAGGAAGGTTAGATATTAATGAGAATTAAGTGTCTAGAAGGCACTGGGTGCCAGCTAGGACAAAAGAGGAAAATAATTACCTGATTGGGGTTAGACCTGGAAGTTTTCTCACAACTCAGAGTAAATAGGAAGAGCTGGCTTGTCTAAGCAGCCTCTCTTCCAGGTGTTAATTGAAAGATGCAAGCCAATCACAGGGCAATGTACAAGATAGCTTGACTGGAGATAGAGTTTGGCCTTCCAAGTATTAATAGAATCACGAATTGTAAAGAGTTGGAATGACCTCCTCTAATTTCTTTCTTGGGGCAGTGATCCAATTTAAGCAAAGACAGCATTTTCTGTCTTTCTGAACACACCCAGCAAAGGGCCCCCCATGTTGTTTCTTTTGAGGACACCCAACTCCAGATGACTCAGGGTGGATTATACTTTAAAGAACAAGAAAACAGAAGAAAAAGTGTGCGTGTCTACAAGAAATAAAGACAACATCCTGAAAAAGACAGATGAGGAGTCAGCAACTAACTTCTCCCCAGGCCTGGAACAAAGCAAGTTTTCAAAGACTCCTAGAACATCAGGGTGGAAGCCATATGGATCAGTAGGGAAATGCTATCCAGGGGGCAGGTGCCCCGATAGAAGAGCCCTGCTTCCTAGGTCCCCATATATGGCATTCTTTTATTGAAGGGACATGGAATGTACCCACTGTGCCCAATCTTACTAGGCAGGCAGAAATAAATGGAGTTGCTAGTTCCACAAACTGTCCTTAACCAGCTGCATGGTGGTTCCCTCCTTCCTGTTTAAATCACAACATCTTGAGTGACTGTAAATACAGGCCATAATATGTATGAAGAAACAGCTTTAGGTGTTGTTTCTTCCCAACAAAATTCAACAAGGCTGTGAATTAGCTTATTCAGAGTAGAATAGCTTTTGGTTCAACCTTGGAGACCAGAAGGACCATTGGTTGGATCTTATTGAACACATTCTGCTTTAGGAAACAACTGAGTATCATTAGAGCTATATAGCTTGAATGCCATTTTCTTGCATAATTGAAATAAAATGAATAAAAATAAAGACACAGTAGATGCATCTTAAGAGTGTGTTGAGGATATTTCAGAAATGATCATACAATTCCTCCATTGTCCAGTTAAGTTCCTACGTCAGTATCGGAAAGATTGGGATTTTTTAAAAAAAACCTTAAACCAGCTGCAGTTGTACAATCATATTTTCACTTGACACCAAGCAACCATATATCAATTGAACGTTTATTTTCTTAGTGATTTGGCTTATATGCTAATTCAATTGCATCTGACTTTCAGGAGCACACATTCCTGAATTCAGTAACAACATTAAAAACAATATAGCAAGAATAGCAGCATAATCTGGAAAAAAACCATAACCAATTAACAAACTCCCCCCACCCCCCTAAATTTGAAAGGTCATATTCAGACACATTAAATCCTGAAGGATCTCTAAAAAAACAAAACAGGTCTTAAATTGCTTTTCAAAAACCTAACAGAGTTGAGACCAGTTGACCTTGGGGGAATGCTATTCCAGAGGAGAGGGGCAGCAACAAAGATGGCCTGTCCCCATGATCCTTGGAGATTCCAGATTTGAAGCTACTTCTAGGATCCTGCAGATCCTCAGATCCTGAACCACACAGAGCTTTAAAGGTGACAACCATCATCTTGAATTGCATTTGGAAGCCAGAGGGGACCTAGTGCAGCTCTAGAAGTAATGGAATTGCATGAGCAAACCAGTTGGTACCCCAGACTACTGGAGCAGCTGCATTCAGCTGTATATACTAGGCGGTCTTCAAGGCTGCTGTATATAATGCTCTTTCATTGCAGTAGTCCAAACAAGGGCCAACAAGGCATGAGTGACAGCAAGCGTGGCTGGGGAATTCTGGGAGTTGAAGTCCACACATCTTAAAGCTACCAAGTTTGAAAAACATTACTCTAGATATAGCCGCCCTTTTCTTTTCAAGCAGGATATGTGAGCTGGCTGGAGGGGATCCCTGGTTTACCAACCAGTTTGGTTTGAGGAACAGGTCCATCTTGGCCAGGTTGTTCAACTTGCTGGAATTGAGCCTAAGGGCTGTGCCTAACTGTGCCAGGCTGGCATCCTTACTTGGATTTTGTTAGACTTACACCCCACTTTTCCTTCAATTGCTCAAGATGAAATAGATGGGGCTTCCCATAATGTGATCCCTACATTTTATAATATGGGGCAGGCTGGGCTGAGAAAGAGTGATTGGTCCCCACTCATTTTTTTGTTTCTTTACTGATCCTTCTGCTGTTTTAAATTAAATGCTCCCTGCTTACCTGTTTGAAAACATCACCCCTTTATTGCCCTTTGAGTAAAGGGAGGCTGGCCTAAGCTTTTTATATACTATTCTTGTTTTTGATAATGATAGATATGAAGGAACAAGCAAATGTAACATCTTTAGAACATCTCCCAGCAGGCATTGCAATGTATTTCAGTTTATGAACTCCTGAGTTCACCCGATTTTATATCCCGTGGTTTCAAATAGGTAGCCCACCACGCGTGAATTTGTTCTGATCGTTCGGTTTCAGCGGCTTGAGGTTGCACGGAACACCCCCAAACGCTTTTGCTTTTCTGGAGAAAGGACGAAAAAGCTCCTGCCGAAACCCGGGATCGAACCAGGGACCTTTAGATCTTCAGTCTAACGCTCTCCCAACTGAGCTATTTCGGCAGCTCTTACTCAATCGTTTTCTCCTTTCGCCTGATAGAACGGATAACTTATAACTATCAATTTCCAACTCCTCCAAACTGCCCCAGCGAGCAGCAAAGCGGCCACCGCTGCAAAACGAAGATCCGCCGACAAGATTTAGTAATAAGATTGTAGCACGGTCCCATTGTAACGCTGTTGCGTTAGTGTGGCTACACTGGGATCCCTTAGCATAACACTGTATCTTACTTTGTAAATACTGGTCTCATTTAGAAGAATGAGCTCCGCCGAGGAGCACAGACGAATACATTTTCATACAAGGGTTGCAGATTAAGTCGAGCGACCGGCTGCAGTCCCGTGCACAAAACGTGACAAGAAGTCCTACCGAAATAAAGGGTTTCTCCAACTCGGCAGCTTTAAGATGGGTGGACTTCAACTCCCAGAATTCCCCAGCCCTTAGGCTGGCTAGGGAATTCTGGGAGTTGAAGTCCACCCATCTTAAAGCTGCCGAGTTGGAGAAACAGTTCTAAAGGAAAGCCATCCGGTTAAATTACCCTAAAAACTCAAAGACGGAGGGGATGCAGCGAATGCTAAATATTCGGCCGGGTCTCTACGTTTCAGAAAGCTAGCTTGTTCCCCGCACCGATCACCAAGACGCCTCAATTCAGGCTGTCATTGCGCTAGAGCAAATACGAGGCAAGTTTTAAAAGGCATTTAAGCAAACCGCTCGGCTATATAAAGTTGAAAGGGGATTCAATAGCGAATTATCAGCTCTTTCCATGAAAGCGTGGGTGGCTCTTAAAAGAGCCTTTGGGTGTCGTTGCGGGCGGGCGGCGGTGGCGGCGGGCGGGCTCACTTGCCCTTCGCCTTGTGGCTCTCGGTCTTCTTGGGCAGCAGGACGGCCTGGATGTTGGGCAGGACGCCCCCCTGGGCGATGGTCACCTTGCCCAGCAGCTTGTTCAGCTCCTCGTCGTTGCGGATGGCCAGCTGCAGGTGGCGCGGGATGATGCGCGTCTTCTTGTTGTCCCGCGCCGCGTTGCCCGCCAGCTCCAGGATCTCGGCCGTCAGGTACTCCAGCACCGCGGCCAGGTAGACGGGCGCCCCGGCCCCGACGCGCTCCGCGTAGTTGCCCTTGCGCAGCAGCCGGTGCACGCGGCCCACGGGGAACTGCAGCCCGGCGCGGGACGAGCGCGTCTTGGCCTTGGCCCGCGCCTTGCCGCCTTGCTTTCCGCGTCCGGACATATTTTTTTTTTCCCCTTTTCTCGCGTAGCAAGGCCGCTCCCCCTGAACTGGAAGGTCTAAAAAGAGAATGGCTGCAAGAACGGCTACAGCTACCTTTTTATTTTCTCCCGGAGATTCAGACTGATGATTTCTATTGGCTGGCAATAGAAAGGAACCGAGGCATCCAATGAAACAGCGGTTTCTGCCGAGCGTCCAATGAAGATGCGAAAGCGTAAGAGTGTTCATTGTGACGATCGGATGCCGAAAATGGCCAATAGCGGACGGAGGCGTCAAGCTTCGATTTGCTCCCGAGTTCGATAAATAGAAGGACCGCAGACTTCACTCCCGCGCTCGCTCTGCAGCTTTTCCCTGTATTTTTTCGTTTGAATTTGGTGGAGTTCTGCGGTGAGAGGCATGCCCGAGCCGGCCAAGTCCGCGCCGGTGCCCAAGAAGGGCTCCAAGAAGGCCATCACCAAGACGCAGAAGAAGGGCGACAAGAAGCGCAAGAAGAGCCGCAAGGAGAGCTACTCCATCTACGTGTACAAGGTGCTGAAGCAGGTCCACCCGGACACGGGCATCTCCTCCAAGGCCATGAGCATCATGAACTCCTTCGTCAACGACATCTTCGAGCGCATCGCGGCCGAGGCCTCCCGCCTGGCGCACTACAACAAGCGCTCCACCATCACCTCCCGCGAGATCCAGACGGCCGTGCGCCTGCTGCTGCCCGGCGAGCTGGCCAAGCACGCCGTCTCCGAGGGCACCAAGGCCGTCACCAAGTATACCAGCTCCAAGTAGGCGCGCCTGAGACGCGTTTCCTCAACCAGACCCAAAGGCTCTTTTAAGAGCCGCCTACCGTCTCAACGGAAGAGCTTAAAGTTTCGAAAAGATTCTTAAGTGTCTTGTGCCCAATAATGGGTTGCTAATATATGTTTCTAGTAAGCCAGGTTCTCGTTGCAAGTCTACCGACTATTTGTTGGTCCGTTTCTGTCCTTTAAGGGCAACCCTCTGGTCCTACTTTAAAAGTCGACCATATGTATTGGAAAGTAAATCATCTGGGTCTCCTCCCCCACATTTGATGTATGCAATGATGCACAAACAATCAAAAATATGAAAGAATCGTTGGAAATATTGTCTGCATCAATTCAATACATTTAAGTCACGTAAAATGCACTTTGTGTATCTTGTAATAGTTCGAACAGTATGCTTACGTTCTAAGTTGCAAGAAAATATTGGTAAAAGTTGGTTATTTTAACAGTGTATTTTAATTTTAAAAAAATGGTTCCTCTCTGGGTGAATAGGATCCAATTTTTCAAACCTATGCCAATTATCCCTCCTATTCTATTAATAGGCCTTTGATTTACTTACCATACTATACTGCAGTGTCTACCTGTGGTTTGCTTTAAGCCTATCTGAAGTAGCTACTCTTAAAAATACTGAGAAAGCACTGAAAAGTAATCACTGAGCTAAGAATTATTCCATAATTGCAGTATATCAAAACTTTAATCATGTTTTAGGTAACGGACATTAACTGTTTTAAAATCAGTGGTGGTTCTACTCCATACGACTATAGGCTGCAATCCCATAAATATGCTGTGTGTTGCACATTTGTTTTTTTTAAAAAAGGCATATCCTGAGTGGGTAGATATTACCAGTACTTTTAACACTATGTAGGAATTGTGTCTTTAGTTAAAAGGGACTTGGAAAGTTTTGTACAACTGTTTTCCATATAGTTAAGAAATTTTGGGGAGGAACAGCAAAGAATGGTTCAAAAACTGATGCTTTATTTTATCTAAAAAAATGAAATTCGCTTTCTTGCCATCATAATTTCAAACATATACAAAGTATAGTCCCACCTTAGGCATGAAGGCTGGCTGGGTGACCTTGGGCCAGTCCCCCTCTCTCAGCCCAGCTCACCTTACAGGCAGGATAGAAAATAATAAATAATCTAGTAATAAAGTCTATAACACACAAATTCCAAAGTAAAACTGCATATGGTATATAAAAGGCATTGTTATTTTAAGAATAACAACTTATATAAAATCATGACATACTTATATGGGTATAATTGATGTACAAACACCAGCTGACAAGTAACACTACACATAATTAGGAAGACAATCAAAAGGAAGGGAGGAGAAATAAAATTGTGAAACAAGTAGAATTTTACTATTTAAAAGCGGTAGAGACAATGTGAAAAACCTTATAAGAAAAACCACTGACAACACACACACATAAATAAGCACTTCTAAATTTTAAGACACATATATAACATCCAGATGTATTATTAACCTTTCCTTTTATTGGCTATTCTGTCATGAGGACAAGTTACAGCCCATTTTTAATCAGAATTGATAGAGCTAAGGGTACTGGGTGAGGAATAAACCATATCTTTTTTTCACTTTAGTAAAACATATATATTTCCCTCTCCCTGATTACTTTGAAGAAGGAAGAGCATGTAATCAACATTTAATTCAATGTTTGCAGAATGATGCCAGACAGAAAATAGATACGTATTTTGTGAATGTTTTTCCAGAAAGTTGCCCCTCAAAGCATTCTGTATAAACCATCATTTATATGGGATGTATGAGAATTATTCACTTTGTAATATGTTGTGACTTTCAGAAGAAAAAAGCTAATTAGAAATTCAAATGTGCAGATTTGGGGCTCTCTCTCTAATGTTTTGATTTCTTTCCTACTGAAAGTCTACCATCCTAAAGGCTGTTACCGTATGTCATGATGACCTTGTTCCAGGAAGGATGTTAGGATAATATATATTCAAATCCCATTCGTAGCTATGTAAGAAGAAATGGGTACACATTTGTTAGTTATTCAATAATTCAATTCAAAATCAATTCTGAGTTGCACCTGTGGGGGGGGGGGTTAGCTGTTCATCTCTTGTAAATAATACGAAAACATCCTGAAACTGATTGCCACCCTGAAATCAATTTTCTAAAAGGAGAACCCCGCCAGTCTTGACAATAGCTTTATTCGCAGTAACAGAAAATGCACTGATTGGCTTGTTTGAAATTGAGCGCCTTTTTCTGACTGGGTGAAATCAAACTAACCAGCCATTGCTTCGAGGCAGGAAGTGGTACGGGCTTTCTCTTAGTTTTCCTTCTGGTCGGACTGCTCTCTATATAACGCACTTGCGTGCCTGCAGCCAGGATTCTTCTTCTGGTTGAGGAGAGAGTTTTGTTGCAGTGATGTCTGGTCGCGGAAAGGGCGGTAAGGGCCTGGGGAAAGGGGGCGCCAAGAGGCACCGCAAGGTGCTGCGCGATAACATCCAGGGCATCACCAAGCCGGCGATCCGCCGTCTGGCTCGTCGCGGAGGCGTGAAGCGTATTTCGGGCCTGATCTACGAGGAGACTCGCGGCGTCCTCAAGGTCTTCCTGGAGAACGTGATCCGGGACGCCGTGACCTACACCGAGCACGCCAAGCGGAAGACGGTCACCGCCATGGACGTGGTCTACGCCTTGAAGCGCCAGGGCCGCACCCTCTACGGGTTCGGCGGCTAAGTTTCTTTCCGGTTAATTCTGCTCTAAAAGGCCCTTTTAAGGGCCGCCCCCATAGTCGAAAGAGGGCTGTTCCACTTCGTTAAACCCTTTTCTTTTGCTAAGAAAAAAAAGTCACAAAAAGATTGCTCTTTTGCCTTCAATTTGGTTTTGTGCTTAGCGATTTTGTTGCGTTTATTTAAAAATAGCGAACGGAGAAATGTTAACTTGCTGCTTAAGAGCTGTGTAGCAGGGGAGGGGAGCAGAGTGGCGCAGCGGAAGCGTGCTGGGCCCATAACCCAGAGGTCGATGGATCGAAACCATCCTCTGCTAGTAAAGCGTTTATTTTTTGGTGCCGGAGCCTACAGCGCCATTCTCTACACTACCCTTAGCCTACAGCTGCCGTTCTATACTCTATTGTGCACTTTAATTTTTCTATGTCATATTACTTTGGTGGCAAATGTTTAAAACCAGAAAAATGGGGAGAACGACAACAAAAGCTTCATGGAGGATGGTTTTGATCAATTGGCCAGTGGATGATGGGCCCAGTGTGCTTCTGCAGCTCTTTGCTGTATCTAGAAAAGATTTTAATTTGGTGGATACCAAATATACAACAACTGGAAGCCAGTATGTGCATACTCAGCAGTTAAGTTGGCCATTCCTAGATACTGGGTGCACTGAATTAATGGAATTTAACTAATCTTAAATGAGAACAGTATTGCTGTCTCAAGTCTCCTTTTCTCCCTATTGGTAGCTGATTACAAATGTTCTTTCAAAAAATAAATTGGGGCTGCTGCATGAAAACAGTACATAAAAGAAACTTAATTTCAGCCCATTTTATTACAGATGCTGCTCTGAAATTTATTGAACACATTTCTTCACTGCCCATCAGTGACCAATGCATTAACAGTACTTTCATTGTTAACTCCCTGGGTTATGTTTAACTGCTTCATTTCGGAGCTGTGCTTCTCTAGACCTACACAAGTATTTGGATTTTTAAAATCAAACCAAGCAGGATTACTAATGTGCCACCACCTTGTTCATAAAAACTACAACAGTACATGGGAGATGTAACGATCTTACGGTATTCAGGTGATTAAAAGTACAGGGCCCAAAGCGCCTTCAAAATCATAGTGGTTTGTAACAGGAAAATCAGCAAAGATATAGTAACACATGAATGGAACTTTAATGATTTTTGCTCTTACTAGCATTACATTAATTACATTCCTCTTGGACAGGCTTGGACAATGGGTTGAAATGTACCGGATTAAATTTAACAGGGAGAAATGCAGTTCTGAATCTGGGGAGATTCTGGGTATTTAGTTGATCACAAGGTGAACATCAGGCAACTTAGTGATGTTGTTGTTTATTTGTTTAGTCGCTTCTGTCTCTTTGTGACTTCATGGACCAGCCCACGCCAGAGCTTCCTGTCGGTCGTCAACACCCCCAGCTCCCCCAGGGACGGGTCCGTCACCTCTAGACTATCATCCATCCATCTTGCCCTTGGTTGACCCCTCTTCCTTTTGCCCTCCACTCTCCCCAGCATCAGCATCTTCTCCAGGGTGTCCTGTCTTCTCATTATGTGGCCAAAGTATTTCAGTTTTGCCTTTAATGTCATTCCCTCAAGTGAGCAGTCTGGCTTTATTTCCTGGAGGATGGACTGGTTGGATCTTCTTGCAGTCCAAGGCACTCTCAGAAGTTTCCTCCAACACCACAGTTGAAAAGCATCGATCTTCCTTCTCTCAGCCTTCCTTATGGTCCAGCTCTCACAGCCATATGTTACTATGGGGAATACCAGGATTTATTAAGAACAGTGTCCAAATCACAGGGAGTAATCTTCCCACTGTACTCTGCCTTAGTCAGGGCCCCACCAGAATACTGTGTCCAGCTTTGGGCACCTCAGTCTAAAACTAGAATAGTTCAGGGGATGGCTACCAAGATGGTGAGACGACTGGAACTCAGGTCCTCTGAGGAACAGTGAAAAGAACTGGTTTCACTTGAAGAGAAGCCAAACAGGAGATCTGGTAGCAGCCTTCAGATATGGATTGTCTTAGAGTGGGGAGTCGATTTGTAGATTAAGGGTTGGAAGTTAGGAGAAATTTCCTCATAGGAGCCAATGGAATAGGTTGCCCCATTAAATGGTAGGTTCCCCTTCAGTAGAGGTCAAAACAGGCTGGTCTGAAATGCTTTAGCAGATCCTGCTTTGAGTAGTCGGCTGGACTAGATCACTTCTAAGCTTCCTTCCAATTCTTTGAATGTCCTCAAGGGCCATGTATGGCCCAGAAAGTTGGCACACCCTCTATCCTGGCACTGTATTGTTTGCTTGTTCGTATTATTTGTTCCAAAAGGAGTTTACTACAATGCACAATTTCCAATTTATGCAGAATTCAATGGCTTTGCTCAGTCTCTTTGCCTCCACTCATATGGGATTTCAGTTCCCAGAACTCCTAACTGGCAAGGTCAGAGCCTGGGAATTCTGGGAGTAGCAGTCTGCTGGTAAATCAGGCTGAAGAAGGGTAGGCTATAATCTCAACCACAGAGGACAATTTATGCTGATGCCCTGTTATACTGCAGATAGCTACCTTAATTACCTTGATTTCAAGTCCAGGACCAGAAATTACTAAGTTACAGGAAGCTGAAAACTGATGGCAAATATAATTTTAGGCTGCATCAGTAGAAGAAAGCATTCAAATCATGGGGAGAGTACATACATAAAAGGTAAAGGTTTCCCTTGACATGAAGTCCAGTCGTGTCCGACTCTAGGGGGCGGTGCTCATCTCCATTTCAAAGCCGAAGAGCCGGCGTTTGTCCGAAGACACTTCCGTGGTCACGTGGCCAGCATGACTAAACAGAACGTCGTTACCTGCCCGCCGAAGCGGTACCTATTAATCTTCTCCCATTTGCATGTTTTCAAACTGCTAGGTTGGCAGGAGATATACATACATAAATATATATAAATAAATAAAATCTTTGATACTGCATGAAATCCTCAGGACAACTGATGTGCATCCTGGCTGCCATTCCATTTAATAATAACATATTCTATTTTATAATACAAGGAGGAGGAGGCAGATTCAATTTGGCCTATGAGATTTGGGCTGCAGAAATCATGCCACCACTACCTGGCAGCAAAGAGTCACAGCTTCTTACCAAGTTCCTGCCTTCTAGTGGTTATCTAGATTGCTGCAGCCAAGGATTTGCCCCAACCTTCCTCCTGAGATAAACACCTCAATGCCTTCGCCACATTCCGAACTTCCAAAATGGACGGGGGAAACCAACCCCTGAAACAATAGGCCAGAACTCCCGTGCTTGGGGTTGTGCCCTTCCTTCCTTCCCGGCAACCAGCTTCCGGGTGCCTCTTCCTTCAGCGTCTTCGCGCTCTCTTTTGTTCCAGAACAGCAAAACCTACAACGGAGGGGTCGGGGGCAAAAATTGCCTGCTGGGTGAAAATGGGCTCGTCCGGGATTTGAACCCGGGACCTCTCGCACCCGAAGCGAGAATCATACCCCTAGACCAACGAGCCACGTCCTGCAAAGGTGCTTCCCGTCATCCCCTTCTCAGGCTTATGACATCACTCTCGCCGCCTCTCCCATTTCGAAGGGGTGCCTTTGCTCCGGGATCGTCCCGTCCAGGCTGCAATAAAAGGCAGCCCCGAAATGCAGGTTTTCACGCCCGGGGAAGTAGAGGGAATCGAGCCTCCAACTCGAGGGTCGTGCACGCTCCCCCGCTCCCCACCCGCCCCTTGGCTCTTTTCCTTGGGGCACAAAAGCATTACGGTTAAAAGATTTTGTAAGATCTCAGTCTGGCTTTCCGACCTGCCCGGTAGCCATGGAAGGGGTGCCTCTGAGCATAGGCAGAGAGCGCGTCTCCTTAACCGCCCCCCCGCTTTGCGTAGCGGTTTGCTCTGACATTCAGTTCCCTTCTCTGGGCTTAAAGCAGCAGGACCCGCAGACTCAGCCGCCCGAAGATACAGACGTGATGCGCTGGGGACGAGAGGGGAAGGACGTCGTTTTAGCTTCGTTAAGTTGCAAGTGGTGGGTTGCTCTGATGAGCCTGCTCGGAAAGAGCCGAGCAGGTTTTCCTCGTTAGTATAGTGGTGAGTATCCCCGCCTGTCACGCGGGAGACCGGGGTTCGATTCCCCGACGGGGAGGCTGAGATTTTCCCAATTTTATTTTCGCAAGCGTTGCTTGAGGCTCTCAAGCAAATCCGGTTGCAATGGACGAGCTCCGTCTCGGTGCACGAGAGGCATACACTTCCTCACGTATTTTATTTTTTTCAACAGCCCAGAGTGTTCCCACTTCTGGGCATAAATGACATTTCACTTCTGAATTCTACCTTCTCCCAGCGCGGTTGTCGCTCCTGTTTGTTCTGCTCCAGGCAGCCCTGGATTTCGGCTCCAAATTCTTGCGGGGGGGCTGCACTTTAAGAACCGCTTTCTAGCACCTGATGTCCTTGACTTCAGCAGTCTCCACCCTGCAGGACACGCGTGTGTATCTATAGGCATCGATCCGGAAAGCCACCGAAAGATCCTTTTTTTAAGCAGGTCTAACCTGTACAAACCCAAACGGCCACTAGATGGCAGCACACTATAGAGAATCCCACTCACATCTTGACTGGATTTTTGCAGGCTCTGGATGAAAGATTTCTGATTGCCAACCAATAAGGTAACGTCGGAAGTAAAGTAGAAATCCTCCTTCCTGAAGTTCCTACGGAGAGGTAGCTAGAAGAGGAGACCAATTAATCCGGAAACGTAAATGGAAAAAGTAGGTTCCACCGAGATTTGAACTCGGATCGCTGGATTCAGAGTCCAGAGTGCTAACCATTACACCATGGAACCTTTGCTAAAAATATTATTGCTTGGCTTATATTTCATATAAATCGAGGTTCAAAAGTGATTGCATTGATACCTTTCCTTGTGGATCGTCCGGATACTTTCTGGATAACTGCAGCCTTAACCTACTTACTTAGATGCAAGCTTCAGGGAATCTAGATTTCTAAGTAGTATATAAAAGATTAGACTTACTTTTACTATTGCCTGTAAAAACATTATGGATAGCCTGCTCTGAAAGTTATAACTAAGTAACTAAACTAAACCCCCTCAGTAGTTCTGCACGCTGCCAACAACTACCGTAGGCCTTTCTTCCATAAAGAGAGAGGAAAAACAAAGATTGAAACCGTTCTTCCTTCATTCATTCCATATGGCTGCCCATCTCAGATGAGTGACTTTGAGTGGCTGATAGGAACAACAAAAAATACAAAATGAATAACCATTGGCAGCTGAGATTTTTAAAAAATCAATACCTATACAATACAAATATTTCAACAAGATTCACTCTTGCTCTAGTAGTTTGTTTGTTAGCTTTGTGGTTCACATGACACTTAATGGTTTTACAGGTAACCCTTGTTTAGCGACTGCCTAGTTTAGCGACCGTTCACAGTTACAGTGGTGATGAAAAAGTAACTTTATGACCAATCTTCGCATTTATGACCTTCACAGGTCTATAGAGCAAAGGAAAGCTGCAATAAGATTATAAGCAGTTGTGGCTTCGCTTAGCAACCACTTCACTTAATGATGAAGTTGCCAATCCCAATTGTGGTCGCTAAATGAGGACTACCAATATTTAGTATGTGTTTGTAAGTAAACAGTACAACTACAGAATAAGATCACAACTGATACAACATTACAACTGTAATAGCAACGAGAGTTAAAATAAGGAGCTTCTAAAAGAAAGAAAGAAAGAGAGAGAGAAAGAAAAGAAAAGAAAAGAAAAGAAAAGAAAAGAAAGATCACTAAAACATTGCCTATAACAATATTAACCTGTATTATTATTACAGTGGCCCTGGAGAAGATGCTCACCATCAAGAAATTTTTTCACTCCACATAGACTTAAGATGTGATGGGAAAAATGATCGGCCTTTGGTCACAGAGAACAAGAAATAATTATTTGGATGAACAAGACACAAGGGAGCAACCAGTGAGATTCCAAGCCAGGATCTCCTGTTTACTATACAAACACTTAGACCTATCAAGCCATCATACCCCCTTACCTGGAGAGATTCTGACACACAGAGAGAAATGGATTGTTTCCAAGGTGGAGAAGTGGAACATCTCAAAAAGGAATGTCAACAAGGTGGAGGCTACAAGTCAACCTACATAGGCTTACCCAAATTGAGTGTGGATGCCCTTTACCAGCTGCCTAAAACAAAAGTAATTTATTTTCCAGGCATGATTCTCCTAAGACTCTTCGGGAATTTGGCGGGGGGGGGGGGAGAAAGGTATGGGTTTACAAGAATTCCAGCATCTGAACTCTTTCCCATTTAAAAATAAATATGTCCTCAAGTACATTAAAGAAAGACTTATCATCTTCCTAACTGTCCTACAGTGAGCCAAGGAAGTGGTGGTTCTGAAGCAATAATGCAGAGTTTTTTCTAACTTGGCAACTTTAAGATGTGTGGACTTCAACTCCCAGAATTCCTCAGCCACTTGGCTAGGGAATTCTGGGAGTTGAAGTCCATACATCTTAAAGTTGCCAAGTTTGAAAAACACTGCCTTAAAGCAATAATGAACCAGCAGCATGGCCAAAAAACCCCACATGGATTGCAAGCCATTGGGGAAGGAAGGCAGAACAAAACAGGCAACCATCTATCAGCCAACTTTCTTAACCAGGTCAGTGAAAGACCAGACATCCATACTGTGTACAATAGTTTAAGTTTGACTTAACTTTTGTATTTTGGAGGAGGGGGGCTTAGCAGATTGGCTATTTCACTAGTTTGTGGAACAAAGTATGCATAAACCTCAGAAAATGTCTTAATTCAATGACCAAGCTAAGCACCTTGCATAAAGCAATGAGTTTCATAGGCCAGAGGTATCTTCTCAGAAAACTCTGCTTCTATGGAGAAATGAGTAAGATTGGTTGTGGCTGGCTTTCTACATTTCTGTAGAGTTCAGTGGTTTATGGAATTTTTGAGATTGTGGTTCATGGGCCTGGTAAATTTCCTCTTTATTTCTCAGAAGGCTCAACAAAGGGAAGACTTCCTGCTTACTGAGGTCCCAGGAAACACAGAAAGGTCTCCATGCACTGTTCCTCAGGAAATAGCTTATCTGTGTCCCCAAGTCAAGATAATGTGATTCAAGATAAACTACAGAAATGCATTCTTTAGAAATAGGATACTTCTCCCCACCTCAAAAATCCCCTTCATCAGCTAGTCTTTCTCAATTTTCTGCCTGAGCTGTGGCCAGACATCACACCTACTTAGCCTATGTGAGTTTGCCCATTTGCTCCAGAACCAAATTCCTAAAATTCCACATCTTGCTGTTAGATCTAGCCTGGCATCAGGCCAGTGATATCCCCAGACAGGTATATCTGAACAGGGTTTCTTATACATCTGAAGAAATAGCAGAGTGTCGAACAAAAGGGAAAAATCAAAACAGGAGAAAGCAAGTTGGGACAAGTATTTTCCTATTTTCCTCAATCTTAAAACAGCTGTTATTCCAGTTGTAGTTGTGGCCGAGTGGTTAAGGCGATGGACTAGAAATCCATTGGGGTTTCCCCGCGCAGGTTCGAATCCTGCCAACTACGAGCCAGGATGTCTTTTTATCTTTCCATTCCCTTCCATTGTGGTAAAGAGCCCAACTTCATCAATTTAAGGCGAACAATTTTAAAATACTTCCATATTTGCATTTCAGGGTTCATCATCAATTAGCAATCTACATCTACTAATCATCTCTTCTGGAAGATGCAGGTTTCCCAAAATTGTATATTACAATTGAATAATATATTCTAAAATATATTAACAAGCAGTTGTTTACTAACAAGCAATGCATAGACTGAGTGAAGGCAACCTGTCTAGCAAAGTGGGGTCTGGTGGAGTGAAGTTAAAAGACCAATCATCTATTGCCACTATAGAAGTTAAACTACAAATATGAGCCTTTATTCTAAGAAGACATCCATATGTTTTGACATAAAGGGGAAGATAATATGAAAGATGCAGGGCCAACCTGAAATCATAAATGTCTACACGGTTCTCAGATATTGGTTTAACTGCACAATTCAACATTTTTCAAAACTTGCTTGGGGATTCTTTGGGGTTTTTTCCCTCTCCTAATAAAATGAATATTTGTGACAAAAATCGTGACTATTTGCCACAGCAACAGTTGGGGAATATAGAGTTACTAGACAAACTGTGACCTGTTTGGTCATCATTTCTGAGGTATTTCTTTACCAGATTCCTCAATGCCTTCAACAGTGGCAGAGCTTCTAATGTACTGCCTTCACTGGGAAATTTCTTAAAAATTCAGGGAGACGTTCAGAGATGTATCTGCCTTGAAATTAACCCCTGCCATTCATACTGAACTGTATAGCACAATCAAACATCAAGAGTTGACCACAGGAAATGTTTTATGACATTTTGTATTATGTCGTTTTATGATAATTTTATGTCATAAAATGTCTGATAAAGTTTGCCAAATTTCAATTCCATGGGAGTCATGGGTCCTGGATTTTGGACACATTCTGTAAGTTAGCCCCTTTGAGGCACCTTGGTTCAAAAATTGTTGCCCTACGATGCACTGTTCCACCCAGTTAAAGGTTACACACAGACAAACAGGAGAGTTTTAGTAATATACAGTAGATACTTTCTACTGAACCATTTGAAATATGGTCATAAAGACACATTAAGACATATAATATGCCCTGCTTTTAGGAAGATTGTCTCTGTTGATGACACGGCCTACTAATTTTCCTGCCTTAATAGCCAAAGTATTCCTCCAGGATGACATAAATCAGCATGTGCAGTTTTTATGCACAGATCTGTCCACTTCTGGTGATTCATATGTGGGTATTTGATCTCCACAACAAATTCAATCCATACCTTGCATGTTATACAGTAGCTTATACTAGTTGTCATGGTCATTTCAGTGATAGGCCCCTGCCCAGTGAATTACAGCAATTAAATCTTGTACGGCAAGATTATACCCAGTATTATGTGCATTCACATATGGAAGGATGCAGAGGTTTCTTCTCTTAGAAGGAAATCTTACCAAGCGTGGCGATTGCTTGAACAGAGATAAGTTTATTTTCAAGAGCATCTACAGAGTCTGCTGGTTGGAGGTGGCCCACTTGTATATCCCCCGCAAACCTTTTATATAGGAGAGCTTGGCTGTCATGTAGAAGTCTTCCCACCCTCTAGGAACTTCTGAGAAAAGTGCAGTTTACCAGAGACGAGTCAAATACAAGCATGGCCATCACATTTTTTCCCTCCCCAGGTAATTTTCTCTGTCTGGCAAAGGCTAATAGATACCAATTCCTGCTACAGTATTTTGGGGTCTATCTATTAATAAAATCTCTTGTGCTTTTGTTAGATGGATAAAAAACAAATACTGTAAAAGGCCATCAGAATCCGTATATATTCAGATAACACTCATCTCCCACAATGCTTGTTGAAACGATGTGCTTTGTTAGACGTGTGAATTATTTTATTTGAAGTATAAACATGCTGCTTGTCATTAAAAACTTGGTTATTTGTCCCAATGGCACCTCAAGGAAATTTAAATACCCCCAAGCAGGTCTTAGTTTTACATGCACAAACCTGGAGGCATAGGAGGAAATTCATAGTCCCCTTGGACAAATTAAGTTGTAAATTATTGTTGCTGTAGGGAAAATAGGAGGAGGGAGGTGTGTTAGATATGTTCCCTGCCTTGAGTTAGTTATAAAAGTAATAAAGGCAGGATACAAAAGTCTGTAAAAAAAAAAAATCTTAACTAAATAGCACTTCTATTCTGCCTAGACATGTAATAGAGTAAAAATCCAGTATTTTTCTCCTGCTTGTTATGCAGGGTGCAGGAAGTTTCGCAGACAACCGAATACATCAAAATATGAACATCTTATTTAACATAAAGCAAGAAGAAAACAGACAGGTTAAGGGTCACCTTGAAAGTGTTCTTGTCTCCGTTGTGGAAATAGCGACGAGGTGGCCGAGTGGTTAAGGCGATGGACTGCTAATCCATTGTGCTCTGCACGCGTGGGTTCGAATCCCACCTTCGTCGGCAGGTTGGTCTTTTGATCACCCATCCAATCTTTTCATATTAATGATAACGTAGTATCACAGTCCGAGGCTGTATTCACGGCGGTTAAACGTCCTGTGCTGGAACCCATCACTGGAAGTTTGTTTTTCCACATACCTTTGCGGTGCGCCACCTGCAATTATTTTGCACGGCTAATTAAGACATTTACCTCGACTGATTAAACTAACGAACCCGGAAGCCCCGCAGAAACTGGCAAACGCTCGCAATGAACGACGTGCCTTTTATAACGAAGTTTGTTACTAAACCACACACCGTCGCGCTGTAGATCTAACGCGGTGACAGGCGCTGAGAAATGTTTTGCATCTTGCTTCAGAAGCAGCGTACCTAAAATTCAGGATTATTCGTGCGAACAATTTAAACTCCGCTCTTTGTACGTTCCTAACCAGTGCAGTTAGAGACTCGACCATCCCAGAATGAATGCTGCAGGAACTGTTGCAAGTAAAGCTTTTAATTTACACTGAAAAGGGAACACTCACTTCCAACGTCGGATTAGGACCCTCAGGGTTTAAGGTAGCTACTACACTTAAGTTCGTAATGAGCCCAGCTCTTTCTGGAACCAGTGAATGGCCCTTAAAAGAGCCGTTGGGATGACGACGACTTTCCAGCTCCTCCGCAGCAAGGCGGGCCCGGCTCACGCCCGCTCCCCGCGGATGCGGCGGGCCAGCTGGATGTCCTTGGGCATGATGGTGACGCGCTTGGCGTGGATGGCGCACAGGTTGGTGTCCTCGAAGAGCCCCACCAGG
Organism: Candoia aspera; assembly: GCF_035149785.1. Taxonomy (NCBI): domain Eukaryota; kingdom Metazoa; phylum Chordata; class Lepidosauria; order Squamata; family Candoiidae; genus Candoia; species Candoia aspera. The sequence goes on along the minus strand of NC_086156.1, from coordinate 110,435,266 downwards.
TAGGCCTCGCTCGCCTCCTGCAGCGCCATCACGGCCGAGCTCTGGAAGCGCAGGTCGGTCTTGAAGTCCTGCGCGATCTCGCGCACCAGCCGCTGGAAGGGCAGCTTGCGGATCAGCAGCTCCGTCGACTTCTGGTAGCGGCGGATCTCGCGCAGCGCCACCGTGCCGGGCCGGTAGCGGTGCGGCTTCTTCACGCCGCCCGTGGCCGGCGCGCTCTTCCGCGCCGCCTTCGTGGCCAGCTGCTTGCGGGGCGCCTTCCCGCCCGTCGACTTGCGGGCCGTCTGCTTGGTGCGGGCCATCTCCCCGTAGAGCAGACACGCTTTCCAATTCGAATTTTAAAAAAGCGCGCTTTCGCGGCAGTGTTTTTATAGCCGGCTCGCTCTCCTCTGATTGGCTGAGAAAGAAAGAATGGAACGGTTGCAGCGTTCGAATGTTCAAGATTCGTTGGGGATTGGACAGAATTAGAACATGGGGCGGGGCATAGAATCCTGTTGTTGTTGTTTATTCGTTCAGTCGCTTCCGACTCTTCGTGACTTCACGGAGCAGCCCAGCTCTCGCAGCCATATGTTACTACTGGGATCCTACCACGTGTGTTTTAGTGTCCCCTCCTTTTATCCTCATTTGGATTTCTTTCACGGTTGCCCCTGAAGGACATGCCCGGTTAATTTCTCTGATTTTCGCAAAATGAAGTTCCAGGTGGTGTCTGACCTAAAGAGCTCTAGAGCAGTGTTTCTCAACCTCGGCAACTTCAAGCTGTGTGGACTTCAACTCCCAGAATTCCCCAGACAGCTGGCTGGAGAATTCTGGGAGTTGAAGTCCACACAGCTTGAAGTTGCCGACGTTGAGAAACACTGGTCTAATGAAAATACTGTCTCGACTGACAATCTCTGGTTTTGTATGCTAAAATTAGTATTTATATGGGGAACCACCTGGAGATTCAAGAACTGAAGGTAAACCTAGAAATCTGAACCTCAGTTTTTAGAACTAACACCTGATTTTCCACAGTTTTACAACTGAAGAAAACATTGCAATTCACCTATTAAAATACTTCTACAGCCTTATTCTATATTTGTTAATATTAATTTAGATGCAGTGTTCTATCCTCAGTGACATCATTAAAACCGTCTCAGCGGTGACATATTTTAATAAATGCATACTAAGTTTTAGTACTATTTGTATTTCTGACAATCATTTCAGTTCATTTTCTAGACCTGCTTTTTATCGATCTGGTCTTTTTAAAACACGCTTTTCTTTTGCTGAGACCCTCTGCAGTTTCGTCGTGAATCTGAAGTTTCAGTGAGTGCCATCTTAGAATGTTCTTGCCTCTGTGGGTGACCTTAATTTAATTAAGTTTTTCTGTTTCTGCTACAGAGTCAAAAACAAGACTATATAGTGGCCGGTTAGCTCAGCTGGTTAGAGCGTGGTGCTAATAACGCCAAGGTCGCGGGTTCGATCCCCGTACGGGCCACATTTAGTCCTTCCTTTTTCTACAAAGTATAATTTCTGGCCGAACATTATCATTTTTCTTTAAAAGATGACTACCATAAACTCTGGTACAGACTGTAACAGTAGCAATTGAAACAAATATTGTGAGTCCACTGTCATCTTTAAATAAGAAACATTCATCGCACAACCTGCTGTCCCTACAAATGTATAGGAAAAATTTTTTTAAAAATTATGCATTTCAAGCAAGGTGGTGGTTGACACATTTTAAAAATGAATCGGCTGGGAATTTAATCCACGTTCATGGCGTGCAAAGTCCCTACGGGCATCACTGTACTGCCAAGGGAATATGGCTTGACTTACTCATGAAATTAATTTTAGAACTATAAATAAAACATTTATATATAATAAAATCAAATATAGAGCACATAAATGTTCCATTGTGTGGTGGGGGGGAACCGGGGAAAGTGGAGGTTTTGCAGAATCACCGGTGGTCTAGAAAAAGGCAGATTCCCAGTTGAGGTTCTGTAGGGGAAAACCCTTCACCAAAGGATCGTTACCTTGTCGTGGTGCTGGACCTGAGCACCTAAATGATGCCATGAGCTAAACCGTGAAGGGCCACCCAAGATGGGAAGGTCATGACAGAGAGGTCAGACTAAATGCGATCCCTGGGGAAGGTAATGGCAACCCACCCCAGTATTCTTCCTGTGAAAACTAAACGGATCAGTACAACCAGAGATATGTCGGTATACCATCGGAAGATGAGACCCCCAGGTCGGAAGATGGTCAAAATGCTACTGGGGAGGAACAGAGGATGAGTTCAACTAGCCCCAGACGTGATGACGCAGCTAGCTCAAAGCCGAAAGGATGGCTAGCGGCCGATGGTGCTGGTGGTGAACAGCGAATCCGATGTTCTAAGGATCAACACACCATTGGGACCTGGAATGTAAGATCTATGAGCCAGGGCAAATTGGATGTGGTTATTGGTGAGATGTCAAGATTAAAGATAAACATTTTGGGCATCAGTGAACTGAAATGGACTGGAATGGACCACTTCACATCAAATGACCACCAGATCTACTACTGTGGACAAGAGGACCACAGAAGAAATGGAGTAGCCTTCATAATTAATCGTAAAGTGGCTAAAGCAGTGCTTGGATACAATCCAAAAAACGATAGAATGATCTCAATTCAAATTCAGGGCAAGCCCTCTAACATCACAGTGATCCAAATATACGCCCCAACCACAGATGCTGAAGAAGCTGAAGTAGAGCAGTTCTATGAGGATCTGCAGCGCCTACTGGACAACACGCCTAAAAGAGATGTTATTTTCATCACGGGAGACTGGAATGCTAAGGTGGGCAGTCAAGTGACACCTGGAATTACAGGTAAGCATGGCCTGGGAGAACAAAACGAAGCAGGACATAGGCTGATAGAATTTTGCCAAGACAACTCACTGCATAACAAACACTCTCTTCCAACAACCTAAGAGACGGCTTTATACATGGACTTCACCAGATGGACAACACTGAAATCAGATTGACTACATCCTTTGCAGCCAAAGGTGGCGGACATCTGTACAGTTGGTAAAAACAAGACCTGGAGCTGACTGTACTTCCGATCACGAACTTCTTCTTGCACAATTTAGGATCAGACTAAAGAGATTAGGGAAGACCCACAGATCAGCTAGATATGAGCTCACTAATATTCCTAAGGAATATGCAGTGGAGGTGAAGAATAGATTTAAGGGACTGGACTTAGTAGATAGGGTCCCAGAAGAACTATGGACAGAAGTTTGCAACATTGTTCAGGAGGCGGCAACAAAATACATCCCAAAGAAAGAGAAAACCAAGAAGGCAAAATGGCTGTCTGCTGAGACACTAGAAGTAGCCCAAGAAAGAAGGAAAGCAAAAGGCAACAGTGATAGGGGGAGATATGCCCAATTAAATGCAAAATTCCAGAGGTTAGCCAGAAGAGATAAGGAATTATTTTTAAACAAGCAATGCACAGAAGTGGAAGAAGACAATAGAATAGGAAGGACAAGAGACCTCTTCCAGAAAATTAGAAACATCAGAGGTAAATTCCAGGCAAAAATGGGTATGATCAAAAACAAAGATGGCAAGGACCTAACAGAAGAAGAAGAGATCAAGAAAAGGTGGCAAGAATATACGGAAGATCTGTATAGGAAGGATAACAATATCGGGGATAGCTTTGACGGTGTGGTCAGTGAGCTAGAGCCAGACATCCTGAAGAGTGAGGTTGAGTGGGCCTTAAGAGGCATTGCTAGTAACAAGGCAGCAGGAGACGATGGCATCCCAGCTGAACTGTTCAAAATCTTGCAAGGTGATGCTGTCAAGATAATGCATGCTATATGCCAGCAAATTTGGAAAACACAAGAAGGGCCATCAGACTGGAAAAAATCAACTTATATCCCCATACCAAAAAAGGGAAACACTAAAGAATGTTCAAACTATCAAACAGTGGCACTCATTTCACATGCCAGTAAGGTAATGCTCAAGATCCTGCAAGGTAGACTTCAGCAATTCATGGAGCGAGAATTGCCAGATGTACAAGCTGGGTTTAGAAAAGGCAGAGGAACTAGGGACCAAATTGCCAATATCCGCTGGATAATGGAAAAAGCCAGGGAGTTTCAGAAAAACATCTATTTCTGTTTTATTGACTATTCTAAAGCCTTTGACTGTGTGGACCATAACAAATTGTGGCAAGTTCTTAGCGGTATGGGGATACCAAGTCATCTTGTCTGCCTCCTGAAGGATCTGTATAACGACCAAGTAGCAACAGTAAGAACAGACCACGGAACAACGGACTGGTTTAAGATTGGGAAAGGAGTATGGCAGGGCTGTATACTCTCACCCTACCTATTCAACTTGTATGCAGAACACATCCTGCGACAAGCTGGGCTTGAGGAATCCAAGGCTGGAGTTAAAATCGCTGGAAGAAACATTAACAATCTCTGATATGCAGATGATACCACTTTGATGGCTGAAAGTGAAGAGGAACTGAGGAGCCTTATGATGGTGAAAGAAGAAAGTGCAAAAGCTGGCTTGCAGCTAAACCTTAAAAAAACCAAGATTATGGCAACCAGCTTGATTGATAACTGGCAAATAGAGGGAGAAAATGTAGAAGCAGTGAAAGACTTTGTATTTCTAGGTGCGAAGATTACTGCAGATGCTGACTGCAGTCAGGAAATCAGAAGACGCTTAATCCTTGGGAGAAGAGCAATGACAAATCTCGATAAAATAGTTAAGAGCAGAGACATCACACTGACAACAAAGGCCCGCATAGTTAAAGCAATGGTGTTCCCTGTGGTAACATATGGCTGCGAGAGCTGGACCATAAGGAAGGCTGAGCGAAGGAAGATCGATGCTTTTGAACTGTGGTGTTGGAGGACAATTCTGAGAGTGCCTTGGACTGCCAGAAGATCAAACCAGTCCATCCTCCAGGAAATAAAGCCAGACTGCTCGCTTGAGGGAATGATATTAAAGGCAAAATTGAAATACTTTGGCCACATAATGAGAAGACAGGACACCCTGGAGAAGATGCTGATGCTAGGGAGAGTGGAAGGCAAGAGGAAGAGGGGCCGACCAAGGGCAAGGTGGATGGATGATATTCTAGAGGTGATGGATTTGACCTTGGGGGAGCTGGGGGTGTTGACAACTGACAGGAAGCTCTGGCATGGGCTGGTCCATGAAGTCACGAAGAGTCGGAAGCGACTAAACGAATAAACAAGGGGAAAACCAAAGGGTGTTTCCATTGCTCCACCCCATTTCAGAGGCCAAGCCTTAGAGAAGACTTTCTCTCAGCCCAACGCGGTGCAATGGAGACTAGCCTCCTCCTGGTGCACACCAGGCAAAGTGACTTGTCACGGCTAGTCTACACATCTGGCTGCTGGACCTCACCAGGATTTCCCAGCAAGAAAAAGCTGCATGAACACTGAACTGCTATGCCATACGATTAAAGAGAGAGAGAGAGAGAGAGAGAGAGAAGACTTGCATAGGAGGCATCAAGAAATTCCAGTCATTTTTTTAAACAGGGAAAGTGTCTGAACAAGCTCCAGAATCGGCTAGTAGTTTTGACATTTCTAAACTGGCAGAACAGCCAGACCCAACGGCTCAATGTACTGAATATTATGGGCTGAGTTTAGGAAGTTCCCGAAAGACATAAAATGACCTGCTCCAGGTGAGGCTCAAACTGATGACCTCGGCTTAGCTAAGCACTGCTGTATAAGTACTGCACACTAACCGATTGCGCCACTGGAGCGCTGCAAGAGATGAGCATTGCAGGGATCCCCCCAGATCATATAGATTTATCATAATCCGTTTCTCACACACACACACACACACACACACATTGATGTTACTTGCTGTCTCAGGATAATATCTCAGGAAGGTGTTTTGGATATACCCCATTCCATTTTCCCCCCGTGCACTCTTCACAATACCCACTCAGCAACAATGAATCAAACAGGCTCAAAAGTCAACGCTTGGTCCCCCTTCCCCCAACTCAGTGCATCCCAAGGACTTCACTGTAATGACATTGCTCCCTGGGATACTGGAAAGGTCTCACCATTAGTTATTTTAATTATTCTGGTGGTGGATGCAGCTGTCATTGTTCTCAAACGTAAGCTCTGCTTGCCTGGGGTACCTGCATGTAGAGACAGATGCAGAGATGGGCTGTGCGATGCGACTCAAAAGAAGGGCTCGTCCGGGATTTGAACCCGGGACCTCTCGCACCCAAAGCGAGAATCATACCCCTAGACCAACGAGCCAGCTGTTGGGCTTTTTTGTGCTTTGACACCTAAGCTGAAAGACGTTGAAGCCAAGAGGTTTTTCTTGGCGGGCAGTTGCTGGTTTCAAGAGCCACGTCTCTCAAGAACACCAGGCTTAGTTAAAGGGTTTCTTTTCAGATTTCCCAAAATTGCACCCCCTTCTGGTCTTCTTTGTTATTTGGTTCTCCTCTCTGGGAATAATTTAAAAAACGCATGTTACATCGCTTTAGATTTGATATATTAGCTGGAAGGACATTTGGGTTCCCTTTATTTGAAAATAAAATGGTTTTACTATTTTTTTCCAAAGTAAGGCAAGGGTCTAGAAAAGTATTTGGCATTCTTGAAGAACCTAATTTGTATTGCATAGTGGAGTGAAAGCAGTAAATATAGACAGAGACAGAGAGATCATTTCATTGTGTTCAGTTTCATGGACAAGTGGACTGCTACATTCTTCTTAGGTGTTTTCCCAAATTAACCTGCAACCCTGGGATTTCCTGGTTGTCTCCTATCCACATACCAAACCTGATTCAAGTCTGCTTCACTTTTTCCAAGCTAAATCTAAATTAATAAATGTGAACAGAATGGATGAAAAGAGTGTTTCTCAACCTCAGCAACTTAAGATGTGTGGATTCCCAACACATCTGGCTGGGGGATTCTGGGAGTTGAAGTGCACACATCTTAAAGTTGTTGAGGTTGAGAAACACTGGATTTAAAAGCTAAGAAAAGGCAACTCTTGTCAACTAAGAGTGAAGCATTTCATTTAAAGTTTTGGTTTTTTCCCTTTGACTTTTCACATCATGAAAGCTTTGGGGCCTATTTACTGTTAGCAAAAACAAGAAATAAACATTTATCTTTTCCTCATTTTTCTGAAGTTTCCAGCCCTGAGCCAAAGATTAAAAAAGAAAAATAGACTACTCTTGTGGTTACAAACTTCTCATTTACTACTATAAATGCCGCCCTGTTATTTCAGCCACTGAAAATTTGACCTGTTACCCCTTACAATCAATTGTCCACTTCAACAAGGGAATTCAGTAAAGATAGATATGATTAAGATATAATTGTAGCGAGGTGGCAAAACAAATTGAAATAATAATAATAATAATAATAATAATAATAATAATAATAACAACAATAATAGTAGTAGTAGTAGAAAGATTGGCAGAGCACGTTAGTGACGCGTCAAATCCTAGTTTTCAAAACGAACAGCGCCATCTGGTGTCTTAATAGCCTCCTAACATTTTAGAATGCAAAATTCTTGTCGAGCTATGATCTAAAGATGTTTTCCAAAAAGACTATCCACGGAGCGTTGGTGGTATAGTGGTGAGCATAGCTGCCTTCCAAGCAGTTGACCCGGGTTCGATTCCCGGCCAACGCAGAACTTTTTCTGCTTTTTTTGTTTCGTTTTTTTTGAGGAGCATTTCCACAGAGCCCCTTTTGCATATTAATGTTTTTTAAGGACAGCAAAAGATGGCACTATTCCAACCTGCCTGAGTAGCAACGCATCAAAGACATAATTTACTAAGTAAGGTCCTGATTGCTCTCAATACTCCTAATGTTAAAATTCCTAACGATTAAAAAAACATTAAATCTTCTAAGTGTAATAAAACCAGCAGTTTTTTTTTTATTCCTTTTACAAAGGCTGCCAAATCTGGGCTGCAGGAAAGCCAATTTCAGGATTGTTTTCTAAAATACGTATGTATATACGTTCCCATATCTATGATTAAAAAATCTGTATGACAAAGAGTTAACTTTGTTCTTTCTTCTAGTAAGTATTCATATTTTATTTCTTTACTCATTTTCTTTATTCATTATATATGCCACCAGCTTCCACCACCTCTTGGCAGTTTACAATCACACAATCAATGCAATAAAACCCAAACATAATAAAATAGTAGAGTACAACACAATGCCTAGGTGCCAAATGTCCTATGAAAGAGACATTTTCAGGACCTTTCTAAACAATGCCAGCTCAGGCACCAGCAGAAATTCAGGGTGGGGCCATTTTGACCTCTAATGGGGAGAATCCAAACAAACATTGTCTTTGGACCTCCATACCTCTATACATCTTAAGCACCCCCGCTCCAAGTGAACATGACATGTGGGCTCCATCTGAGAAGGTAGCCCTGAAGCTCAGATATGGTAGGCTACTGGAATATAGTTTAGCTTTCAAGTTATGCATATGCTATTACTAAGGGAAGTTATTGTTTTTGTGGCTAGAGGGCCGGAGAGGTGGAACAAGTTATATGAAAATCACAGGTAGGCTCTCCAGCAAGGAACACCTGAGCCATCTCAGATTTTGGCTGGTGCGTCAACCCAGCCTGAACCAAGTTGGCTTGGTCCCAGTGATCCATACCCTAGTAACCACTGGTTTGGATTGTACTGCAATGCATTCACTCTGTTTGAAGCAGCTTTGGAAGGTGATCCTGAAGCTAAAACTCATGCAGAACCAAGTTTTAAATTGGTAAGTGGGGAGGCTAGATCAGGCCCAATGTCAACAGAAATGCGTTGGCTCCCTAAAAGCTGTTGGTGCCAGTTTAGGTGAAGGCATCTGATCTGTACACTGAGTTCAGTTGGTGAAAGCCTGCTTGTGGTCCCACCAGTGGCTTTGGAACACAGTGCCCTGGCCACGGATAAGACCTCTGGTGGAGTCCTTGATGCTCTCCGAGCTCAGTGGTTTGCTTGCAGTCAGTTCACTACCCACCAGATAGCATCATCAAAGTGAGTGTGGGGTTTGCTCCCTGTTTACAGAGTAGCTTGCCCTGCCAGTTTTGGTGGGGTGTGGTTGTCTTCTTGGTAGTTGCTTGATTAGGGTATGTTGTCTCTGGGGCGCTCAGAAAGACGCTGGGGGCCAGTGGCTACGAGGTGGACGGCGACCACCGCGTCAATGCGGGGCTGAAGAGCTGGTTCGCCTCGGGCTCCGTCCGGCTGAACATACGGCGCCCGACGGTGGAGAAAACCGCAAAGTGGCTAAGATCATCCCGTCTGCGGCGGCCACGAAACTCATCTCCGTTGAAAAGACTCCTTTCTCCTCTCCCCCTCCCCATACACCAAGTCCCAAGAAAGCGGTGAAGCCATCCGGCGGGTCCAGTGTAAAAAGGCCGGAGCGCAAGAGCGTTCGCGTTAACCCGAAAGGCCTTTGAAACCTGCAAAACTAGGAAATTCAGGACTATGAACCAGCAACTTCCCTTACGGGGCTTTCACTCGTTAAGAGGTTTCCCCTGGGAAAAGGAGCGCTAAGGGGTCACTCAGAGCAGCTTTACCCCCGTGCAGCGCGCCTAGGGCGATCCAAGGCGAGATTCTTGAGCGAATTTCAGCTCTTCCCCCAGAAAAAAGTGAGGCGGCTCTTAAAAGAGCCTTTGGGGTGTCAGTGAGCCTGGGGCGGGACGGGGCGCCTGCTCACGCCCGCTCCCCGCGGATGCGGCGGGCCAGCTGGATGTCCTTGGGCATGATAGTGACGCGCTTGGCGTGGATGGCGCACAGGTTGGTGTCCTCGAAGAGCCCCACCAGGTAGGCCTCGCTCGCCTCCTGCAGCGCCATCACGGCCGAGCTCTGGAAGCGCAGGTCGGTCTTGAAGTCCTGCGCGATCTCGCGCACCAGCCGCTGGAAGGGCAGCTTGCGGATCAGCAGCTCCGTCGACTTCTGGTAGCGGCGGATCTCGCGCAGCGCCACCGTGCCGGGCCGGTAGCGGTGCGGCTTCTTCACGCCGCCCGTGGCCGGCGCGCTCTTCCGCGCCGCCTTCGTGGCCAGCTGCTTGCGGGGCGCCTTCCCGCCCGTCGACTTGCGGGCCGTCTGCTTGGTGCGGGCCATCTTTCCAGAGAAGCGAAGCAGTGAGGAGCAGGCGCGCTTCCTGGGTATTTATACCCGCGCGCTTTCTCTCCATTGGCTGAAGGGAACAAAAGATCCTTTTTTCACTTTATGAATTTGAATCTCGCGCCCAAATCTTGAAGCGCCTTCCCTTTCCGCCGCCCCTCCCCCTTCGCTCTTGCGGGTTTGCTTTTAATGGAGCAACAGTGCTATTAACGCAACGTGGTTCCTTGTCGCTCCGCTTTGACATTCTCATGGCCTGATCAGCCATCTTTTTTAACCGGGTTATTTAAACATTCAAGAAGTTTAAGATATCGTTTTCGCTAGTAAGCCGAGGCGGTCCTGGGGTTGATGCTTGGATGGGACACCAACGAGAAATCACAGGGGGTTTAGACTAGATCAGTGTTGTTCCGCTTTACGAAGTGTGGACTTCAACTCCCAGAATTCCTCAGCCAGCCATGCTAACGAAGAATACTGTATACAGTAACAAGTTTCAGTAATTTAAGGAAAACCTCCAAATTTGGACTGAAGCTGGATATGAAAGAAAAACACCGAACTGTGCTGCGGAACTAGGGCCGTTTCCAAAGGGGCGGTAACGTGGCCGAGCGGTCTAAGGCGCTCGATTAAGGCTCCAGTCTCTTCGGGGGCGTGGGTTCGAATCCCACCGCTGCCATAGCGTTTGTAACTTTTGAAAGCGATTGTTCTCGACCAACACAGCCCAAGTTGAAAGAATGCTGTTCCCAATTTCCAATGAGTATCATCTTGAACTTCAGGATTAGGAGTCCTGATGACGTCACGGACAGGACTCGCCTCGCGCTGCTATTAAAAATGGTCACGGAAGGATCGCTGGTTTCACCTATCACCACTTTGATCTGACCCAGGCTGCCATATGTGGAAGGCCGCTAGGTGGCAGACCTCGATGCTGGGATGGGTGTTCCCGTTCTACTACAGTTGTATTTGGACTAATGTATAGCTTTTTCTAATCAGTGTTTTAAAATTGGTGTCTATATTTTGAGGGTGTCTGTTCTGTTTTAGAAATATCAGGGAAAAGCATAAGAAAGTAGGAGCATTGATGTACGTCCTTATGTTTAGATGTTTTTTTTCTTTTGCCATGCGAACTAAGGCGACCTGAACCTGCTAGTGCCTTCCTTCCTGGAACACTTCTTTACTCTCTAGAAATCATTGATTACTAATTTGATTTGTTGTTCGTTTGCCAATTCTGATTCCAGGCAGCTAACAACTACTACTACTACTTATTATTATTATTAAAAATGAGGTTGCACCCTTTTTCCTCCCTTTCTTTTGGACGTGACCAAGGTCATGCCCTGCTCCTCTGTTTGCCTAATCCCATCAGACCCAAATTTACCCTCCCTGCAATCCCATCTAAACCGGAGCAACCTCGCGCACAGCACAGCCCATGTTGCAAAGCCCTAATAAAGGAGTTGCAACAGAGGAGCTGGGCGAGAAACCCCAACGTTCCATCCTCAATCAAGGCCACGCCCCCGATTATCTCAGTGTTCCATCTCCTTAACAATGGACTGAAAGGGCCGCGTTGCCTAACAATAGAAATGCAGGGAATCCCAGATACACGGACAAGGTTACCTGCCCAGCTTCCCCAAGACTGGCCAGCAAAACAGATCCTTAGGATTTCTGGGGATAGCTTGTTTGAAGCCCAACGCTGCAGCGCTGGGTTTCCTACCTTATTAAAAAGAAAGAAACGAAACGAAGTGGGTCAGAAGTGGAACCTGCCAAAACGCTGCTTATGACTTTTAACGGCAAGGGGAAAAGGGAAGCGCCCAACGTGGGGCTCGAACCCACGACCCTGAGATTAAGAGTCTCATGCTCTACCGACTGAGCTAGCCGGGCGGTTGGATTAAACGTTTGCTTTGATACTAGGAGGTTTCATTCTTCTTGCAGAGAAGGAAAGTGAATCCTGTAGAAAGGAAATACAGTAACCCTCTGACTTTTCGTAAGTACCATGACTTGATTTTCCTCTATTTTCTGGAAACAGAACGCAGGGCTGTTGAACCCTTCTGAACTCAGCATGATCCACAGCATGCCTTTATTCTGAAAACTGCTTTTCTCAACAGCGGATTTTCAACTTGTGTGGCTACTTTGTGTTACGCCGCGTTACACCTAAAAGGCAGGCAGGCCTTTCTTTCTCCCTCTGACTTTCCTTTCCTTTCCTTTCTTTCTCTCTCTCTCTCTCTCTTTCTTTCTCCCTTTGATCTTCCTCCCTCCCTCCGACTTTCCTTTCCTCTCCCCCTCTTCTTTTTCTTTCCTTCCTTCACTTCTGCCTGCCTGCCTGCCTATCTAAAAGGTACAAAGGAAAACTGGGGAGGGGTGTAGAAGGAAGGAAATTGAATTGATTAGATTGTATAATCTCCGCATACTTAATGGCTTGTCCTTTTATCATATTAAACCTGGCCATTTCCAAGTCATTCTATTCCCATTGTTATTGTTTATTCGTTTAGTCACTTCCGACTCTTCGTGACTTCATGGACCAGCCCACGCCAGAGCTTCCTGTCGGTCGTCAACACCCCCAGCTCCCCCAGGGACGAGTCCGTCACCTCTAGAATATCATCCATCCACCTTGCCCTTGGTCGGCCCCTCTTCCTTTTGCCCTCCACTCTCCCTCGCATCAGCACCTTCTCCAGGGTGTCCTGTCTTCTCATTATGTGGCCAAAGTATTTCAGTTTTGCCTTTAATGTCATTCCCTCAAGTGAGCAGTCTGGCTTTATTTCCTGGAGGATGGACTGGTTTGATCTTCTGGCGGTCCAAGGCACTCTCAGAAGTTTCCTCCAACACCACAGTTGAAAAGCATCGATCTTCCTTCTCTCAGCCTTCCTTATGGTCCAGCTCTCACAGCCATATATTACTACGGGGAATACCAGGATTTATTAAGAACAGTGTCCAAATCACAGGGAGTAATCTTCCCACTGTACTCTCTTAGTCAGGGCCCCACCAGAATACTGTGTCCAGCTTTGGGCACCTCAGTCTAAAACAAACTAGAATAGTTCAGGGGACGGCTACCAAGATGGTGAGACGACTGGAACTCAGGTCCTCTGAGGAACAGTGAAAAGAACTGGTTTCACTTGAAGAGAAGCCAAACAGGAGATCTGGTAGCAGCCTTCAGATATGGATTGTCTTAGAGTGGGGAGTCGATTTGTAGATTAAGGGTTGGAAGTTAGGAGAAATTTCCTCATAGGAGCCAATGGAATAGGTTGCCCCATGAAATGGTAGGTTCCCCTTCAGTAGAGGTCAAAACAGGCTGGTCTGAAATGCTTTAGCAGATCCTGCTTTGAGTAGTCGGCTGGACTAGATCACTTCTAAGCTTCGATCCAATTCTTTGAATGTCCTCAAGGGCCATGTATGGCCCAGAAAGTTGGCACACCCTCTATCCTGGCCCTGCATTGTTTGCTTGTTCGTATTATTTGTCCCAAAAGGAGTTTACTACAATGCACAATTTCCAATTTATGCAGAATTCAATGGCTTTGCTCAGTCTCTTTGCCTCCACTCATATGGGATTTCAGTTCCCAGAACTCCTAACTGGCAAGGTCAGAGCCTGGGAATTCTGGGAGTAGCAGTCTGCTGGTAAATCAGGCTGAAGAAGGGTAGGCTATAATCTCAACCACAGAGGACAATTTATGCTGATGCCCTGTTATACTGCAGATAGCTACCTTAATTACCTTGATTTCAAGTCCAGGACCAGAAATTGCTGTTACAGGAAGCTGAAAACTGATGGCAAATATAATTTTAGGCTGCATCAGTAGAAGAAAGCATTCAAATCATGGGGAGAGTACATACATAAAAGGTAAAGGTTTCCCTTGACATGAAGTCCAGTCGTGTCCGACTCTAGGGGGCGGTGCTCATCTCCATTTCAAAGCCGAAGAGCCGGCGTTTGTCCGAAGACACTTCCGTGGTCAGCATGACTAAACAGAACGCCATTACCTGCCCGCCGAAGCGGTACCTATTAATCTTCTCCTATTTGCATGTTTTCAAACTGCTAGGTTGGCAGGAGATATACTGTCATGTTCCCATTCCGATGTTTATGGTTCCTCGTAACGTTTCACATGTCATATCTGCAGTTGCGTGCCTGCCTGGCCACGCTGGTAAATTTCCTTTGTGCTGACTTGTGATCTTCTGGAATGTATGTTTGGGTTATCTCTGCTGTTCAAGGTTACTTTCTCAGGCCGATTGTATTGCAGTTTTGCCTTTAATATCATTCCCTCAAGTGAGCAGTCTGGCTTTATTTCCTGGAGGATGGACTGGTTGGATCTTCTGGCAGTCCAAGGCACTCTCAGAAATTTCCTCCAACACCACAGTTCAAAAGCATCTACCTTCCTTCTCTCAGCCTTCCTTATGGTCCAGCTCTCGCAGCCATATGTTACTACGGGGAACACCATTGCTTTAACTATGCGGACCTTTGTCGTCAGTGTGATGTCTCTGCTCTTAACTATTTTATCGAGATTTGTCATTGCTCTTCTCCCAAGGATTAAGCGTCTTCTGATTTCCTGACTGCAGTCAGCATCTGCAGTAATCTTCGCACCTAAAAATACAAAGTCTTTCACTGCTTCTACATTTTCTCCCTCTATTTGCCAGGTATCAATCAAGCTGGTCGCCATAATCTTGTTTTTTTTTTTGAGGTTTAGCTGCAAGCCAGCCTTTGCACTTTCTTCTTTCACCTTCATCATAAGGCTCCTCAGTTCCTCTTCGCTTTCAGCCATCAAAGTGGTATCATCTGCATATCTGAGATTGTTAATGTTTCTTCCAGCGATTTTAACTCCAGCCTTGGATTCCTCAAGCCCAGCATGTTGCATGATGTGTTCTGTATACAAGTTGAATAGGTAGGGTGAGAGTATACAGCCCTGCCATACTCCTTTCCCAATCTGAAACCAGTCCGTTGTTCCGTGGTCTGTTCTTACTGTTGCTACTTGGTCGTTATACAGATTCTTCAGGAGGCATACAAGATGACTTGGTATCCCCATACCACTAAGAACTTGCCACAATTTGTTATGGTCCACACAGTCAAAGGCTGTAGAATAGTCAATAAAACAGAAATAGATGTTTTTCTGAAACTGCCTGGCTTTTTCCATTATCCAGCGGATATTGGCAATTTGGTCCCTAGTTCCTCTGCCTTTTCTAAACCCAGCTTGTACATCTGGCAATTCTCGCTCCATGAATTGCTGAAGTCTACCTTGCAGGATCTTGAGCATTACCTTACTGGCATGTGAAATGAGTGCCACTGTTCGATAGTTTGAACATTCTGTAGTGTTTCCCTTTTTTGGTATGGGGATATAAGTTGATTTTTTCCAGTCTGATGGCCATTCTTGTGTTTTCCAAATTTGCTGGCATATAGCATGCATTACCTTGACAGCATCATCTTGCAAGATTTTAAACAGTTCAGCTGGGATGCCGTCATCTCTGCTGCCTTGTTATTAGCAATGCTTCTTAAGGCCCATTCAACCTCACTCTTCAGGATGTCTGGCTCTAGCTTACTGACCACACCGTCAAAGCTATCCCCGATATTGTTATCCTTCCTATACAGGTCTTCTGTATATTCTTGCCACCTCTTCTTGATCTCGTCTTCTTCTGTTAGGTCCTTGCCATCTTTGTTTTTGATCATACCCATTTTGGCCTGGAATTTACCTCCGATGTTTCTAATTTTCTGGAAGAGGTCTCTTGTCCTTCCTATTCTATTGTCTTCTTCCACTTCTGCGCATTGCTTGTTTAAAAATAATTCCTTATCTCTTCTGGCTAACCTCTGGAATTTTGCATTTAATTGGGCATATCTCCCCCTATCACTGTTGCCTTTTGCTTTCCTTCTTTCTTGGGCTACTTCTAGTGTCTCAGCAGACAGCCATTTTGCCTTCTTGGTTTTCTCTTTCTTTGGGATGTATTTTGTTGCTGCCTCCTGAACAATGTTGTGGACATTGTTCTTCCGGGACCCTATCTACTAAGTCCAGTCCCTTAAATCGATTCTTCACCTCCACTGCATATTCCTTAGGAATATTAGTGAGCTCATATCTGGCTGATCTGTGGGTCTTCCCTAATCTCTTTAGTCTGATCCTAAATTGTGCAAGAAGAAGTTCGTGATCTGAAGTACAGTCAGCTCCAGGTCTTGTGTTTACCGACTGTATAGATGTCTGCCACCTTTGGCTGCAAAGGATGTAGTCAATCTGATTTCGGTGTTGTCCATGTATAAAGCCGTCTCTTAGGTTGTTGGAAGAGAGTGTTTGTTATGCAGAGTGAGTTGTCTTGGCAAAATTCTATCAGCCTATGTCCTGCTTCATTTTGTTCTCCCAGGCCATGCTTACCTGTAATTCCAGGTGTCATCTGACTGCCCACCTTAGCATTCCAGTCTCCCGTGATGAAAATAACATCTCTTTTAGGCGTGTTGTCCAGTAGGTGCTGCAGATCCTCATAGAACTGCTCTACTTCAGCTTCTTCAGCATCTGTGGTTGGGGCGTATATTTGGATCACTGTGATGTTAGATGGCTTGCCCTGAATTCAAATTGAGATCTTTCTATCGTTTTTTGGATTGTATCCAAGCACTGCTTTAGCCACTTGACTATTAATTATGAAGGCTACTCCATTTCTTCTGTGGTCCTCTTCTCCACAGTAGTAGATCTGGTGGTCATTTGATGTGAAGTGGTCCATTCCAGTCCATTTCAGTTCACTGATGCCCAAAATGTCTATCTTTAATCTTGACATCTCACCAATAACCACATCCAATTTGCCCCGGCTCATAGATCTTACATTCCAGGATCCAATGGTGTGTTGATCCTTAGAACATCGGATTCGCTGTTCACCACCAGCACCGTCGGCCGCTAGCCGTCCTTTCGGCTTTGAGCTAGCTGCGTCATCACGTCTGGGGCTAGTTGAACTCATCCTCTGTTCCTCCCCAGTAGCATTTTGACCATCTTCCGACCTGGGGGTCTAATCTTCCAATGGTATACCGACATATCTCTGGTTGTACTGATCCATTTAGTTTTCACGGCAAGAATACTGGGGTGGGTTGCCATTACCTTCCCCGGGGATCGCATTTAGTCTGACCTCTCCGTCATGACCTTCCCTTCTTGGGTGGCCCTTCACGGTTTAGCTCATGGCATCATAGAGGTGCTTAAACTCCAGCACCATGGCAAGGTAACGATCCTTTGCTGGAGTCTGTTCCCATAGTCTCATAAAACTGGCAAGTCCCAACAGGCTTTTCTGAGAGGTCCTTCATAGAAGAACTTAAGAATAGCCTTGCTGGATCAGGCACGTTTCATCTTGCTCCAGCACAGTGTTTCTCAACCTTGGCAACTTTAAGCTGTATGAACTTCAACTCCCAGAATTCCCCAGCCAGCATGAATTCTGGGAGTTGAAGTCCATACAGCTTAAAGTTGCCTAGGCTGAGAAACACTGATCCAGCATTTTGTTTCTCTCAGTGGTCAACTGAAAACCCCTGGTATGCACAGAAAGAGATGATCCCTCAGAATGAGATACATCCTTCCTCTGTCATTGTTCATCTGCTTCCAGCTTGGAAATAACATTTTAACTTCCAGACAGATAACCTTGATACCTGTCCTGTCCTCCATTAATTTATCCAACCCCCATCTAAAGCCTACCAGGTCAGTGACCATCACAGATTGTCCATCTGCTTGGAACAGCTCTATGGGTCAACCCAGATGGGCTCCAAAATGAACTCAAAACTATCCCTGGTGATTTTTATAACTCTTTCTGCACATTTATTTATTGGTGCAATGCATCTCCTACTGGCATGGAATAATCCCCAAAGCTAGGATTTCGAACTTTAGAAACTTAAAAGAACAGTTATTTAATATTTTTTTCAAAAGCTCTGATTAACAAAAACAAAATTAATGCTCTTGGTCCGACTTACAACCGAATTCTGCTTCTATCCAAGAGAAGTCTTGCTTTGTTCCCAAACTAGCTATAAGCTTCACAGGTAAACTAAAGCAAACGGTCATTTAACGAGGGGGAGGGACAGCAGAAAACTGTGGTCCCAGGCCATCTGTTAAATCAGTGCACATCTGGCACTCCTGGGTGTTCATAGTCCTTCTCAGAAATGGATCACTTGTTGAAAGGGGACAAGAGAAAGTATCCCAAGATAAGAATGCATGCAAGTCAGTGGAAAAAAAGGGAACTTGTCGCCTGAACAGGGACTTGAACCCTGGACCCTCAGATTAAAAGTCTGATGCTCTACCGACTGAGCTATCCAGGCTCTGAACCTGGTTTTGAAAACAGCTCCTGAAAACCAACTTCTAGTCTGCAAATTCTACCGAGTTCCCATCTTTCAAATGAAGATCTTGGTAGCCAAAGATATGAAAAAGGTCCCTTATCGACCACTTCCCCACGTCCCATGAGAGATGCATTTCCGGATAGGGGTCAAATCTCTCCCTGCCTCTGGACAACATCAACATCGTCATGGTTTGAGGAGAGTTTGCGCCTCCCCCATCAGTAAATATTTCTGAGTTAACCATTCTCCTGTGCAACACGATCAAGACTATTTTTGTTTTAAAAGAATGCTTTTGAGCATCTGTAAGGTGCTTCTACTGCGCGTCAAAACCGCAGTTTCCCGGAATTACAAAGCAAGGGTTTTAGGTTAGCGGGTACTGCCACGCGAACTTCAGCAAAACTTTATTGCGACGTACCTGTTTAGACCGTGAAATAAAGAAATATAAACAATTAAAAATTACAGCCGATCCGCCATCCACAGCACCTTCCGCGTTTCCTGCTTTTCCCCCCACCAGTGGGTTGCCACAACAGTTGGGTTGGGTTTTATCAAGGAATCGAAAATTGTGCCCTCCCCGTCGGGGAATCGAACCCCGGTCTCCCGCGTGACAGGCGGGGATACTTACCACTATACTAACGAGGAAGAGGCTGGATCTGGCGTTTTTTCAGCAGGGTAAGAACTAGATCCAAACAATCACTAGCCCGCAAGAAAAATACATAGATCTTTTCCCTGCTCCGAATTAAGCATATCCTGAATTCGTACCATACAGTATAGTGACGTCACCGCGAGGGGCAACGAGCAGATCTACGGGTTCAGAATCAAACCATGGTTAGCCAACAAATCCCATTCCGAGTCAAGAGGCCTTGAATCAGAAGCTACCCCAAGGGGCTGCGTTTGTGGGACATGCAAAGCCACGAAGCAAAAGGGTTACGACTAGCCAAAATTAGCGCCTTGTGTGAATGCATCTGCTAGGTGTTTGAGCGACCCGCTTGCGTGAACACTCTTACCGTATCCAAACGCCTCTTTTTCTGAACGGAGGTCCTTGCAGCTGGATAAAACGTAAGGAGTTGGGCAACGCTCGCATTCTTTTTTTTCTTCGGTCTCCTTTTCGCCTATCTCCCTAGAAGGAAGTTTTAAAGAAGACGCAAGGGCTTTCACATATGCTGTAAAAGTCAGCTGCGTTGGCCGGGAATCGAACCCGGGTCAACTGCTTGGAAGGCAGCTATGCTCGCCACTATACCACCAACGCGTTGAGAAGCGGGGCTTTCTAAATTCCTACTAGTAGGAAATACCCATTCATTCTAAATAAGTGAGGTTCTTTGCGGATGGCTCGTCTTTCGTCCGACACGAAGTCTTCCTCCTCCCCCTTATCACAGGTTATTCGGCCTACATAGTGATTTCTCAGCTGTTGTGGATGCCTAGGATAAGAATGGCCCTGAAAAGGCTATCTCTGAGCATACGCAAGCTGCACCACTAGGGAGACCCACCAGGCACCAAAGCGTTCCAGCCGAAGGAGAAAACTTCTCGCAAAGAAAGTACTCCGGGGCTTCTGTTCAAGAAGCCATAATGCAGGGACTGAATTGTGTAAAAAGAAAATAAAACAATAAATAAAGCCCCCCACAACCCCTTGATACTGCATTCAAGTTAAAGATTTAACTGTCGACGTAAGTCAAGGCAAGTGGGTTGCATCTACTTCACTAGCCATAGTTTGTAGAATAAGCCACGCTTGACAAAATTCACACAACGCCCTAAAGCTGAATCAAAGGTAGTGTTGGCGTGTTGGGTGAGAACACGGGCAGAGTATCGGTGAACGAAGACCTACTAAAATAGCTTGAGGGATTTTGGAAACCGAGGTTGGAAAGCTGCGGTGTTCCTTCCAGGGAGAATTTAAAACCTTCTCATACACAGAGACACCCCTCTTCATTTTTTCCAGCTAATCACCGGCCAAGCCTTCAAAAAGAGGCGGCTTTAAACGTGGGGAAGCAACACCACAACAGGCAAGGTCGGTTTTTTATTAGAGGAGTTAAAAGAAAAAAATAGCTTTTCGTAGTCGGCAGGATTCGAACCTGCGCGGGGAGACCCCAATGGATTTCTAGTCCATCGCCTTAACCACTCGGCCACGACTACCTGCGCTGTAATGCTAGTTATACGTTGTCCTCATATTTCTTAGGGTATGGTGTGCACACAGCCTACTACATCCTTTGAAGAAGCCATGTTAAAAATAGACATTACGAAAGACGTTGGCGGAAGCTTTTATATCGAGAAGTCAGGATGGCCGAGCGGTCTAAGGCGCTGCGTTCAGGTCGCAGTCTCCCCTGGAGGCGTGGGTTCGAATCCCACTCCTGACACATCTGTTTTATCCTTAAAATCCCACCGTTTTGAACTACTTGAGTAGTACTTCAAATGTTTCTCGAGCACAAGACCCACTCCAATTTCAAATGGTTGCCGATTCTTTGGGGCAATAAAGACGTGCTAGTTTGCTTAGCTTTGGTTTACTGAAAAAACAAACCACAATTGTCGGGACTCATGCCATACACTGAGCCGTAATACACGCATTAGAAAGCAGAAAGTCCAGGATGTCACCACTTAACCCGCTGAACTGCAGACAAGCAATTTCACATTAAGGATTAACCTGTTGCGTCCACCTGGTTGCACGCATGCCCCCCCCCCCCCCAGGAACTAAGCAGTGATTGCCAAGGATTCCCCAGGCCAAACTTTAAAGCAGTGTTTTTCAACCTTGGCCACTTTGAGATTACTCCAGGAAATAAAGCCAGACTGCTCACTTGAGGGAATGGTATTAAAGGCAAAACTGAAATCCTTTGGCCACATAATGAGAAGACAGGACACCCTGGAGAAGATGCTGATGCTAGGGAGAGTGGAGGGCCAAAGGAAGAGGGGCCGACCAAGGGCAAGGTGGATGGATGATATTCTAGAGGTGACGGACTCGTCCCTGGGGGAGCTGGGGGTGTTGAAGACCGACAGGAAGCTCTGGCGTAGGCTGAAGTCACGAAGAGTCGGAAGCGACTAAACGAATAAACAACCACCACTTTGAGATGGGTGGACTTCAACTCCCCGAATTCTCCAGCTTTAAAGTGTTTAAACAAGGGAACGTCTTTTTCCCTGCTCTATTTTCAAAGTAGGTACTTTTTAAATGTAACCCACAGAATCGTGTTTGAGAATCACAAGAGGAACAGCAGAGAAAACCCACAATTAGTTGCTCCAGTGGCGCAATCGGTTAGCGCGCGGTACTTATACAGCAGTACTCGCCCGAGCAATGCCGAGGTTGTGAGTTCGAGCCTCACCTGGAGCAGTGATCTTTTCTTCCCCCCAGGGACGCTACTCGCAGGTTACTCCATGTCCTGACTCCCGCTGCTAATGGTCTTTCCTGGCTGTTGATGGACCTCGCTTGGAAGTTAGATTACTGCTTACGAGGAGATTCGGAACTGGGGTTTTCCCTTCTCTTCGGGAGGGCTGGAAAATATTGTCTTTTATTGCATGAACGGGAGAGGCACTATTTGGAAAAGTTTTGTAAACTTGGAAGGATAAATTATTGAGGGACCTGGGACAATCTACATCCTTAGCTGATGGCACCACCACGTGGAGTGTCAGAAGCGCAACGTCTAAGAATTGTTAGCTTTGGAAACGCCGATAACGGAAGCCTTGGTATAGCGGTGAGGATACCTGCCTTCCAAGCCGTTGATGCCAGTTCGATTCCCGGCCAAAGCAGAAACTTTCATTCGCACAATCTTCTTTAGCTTTGTTCCGAACGTCCTAAATGCACTTTATTCCTAGCGCCGTATTAATCGAGGGACGTGCACAGGAAAAAATTCACCCGTCATTCCAACTTCCAACAAAGAATTCCGTGGCATTTTAAAAACTACACGTTTGCGATCATGTCAGCTTTCACAGATCACTGCTGGGATCTCTCTCGTGCACATCCTTCTCGGACAAGTATATCCCGCTGTCAGTTGGAGAGGGCTGTATCGTCCTAACACATTTACCAGGAACTGGTAAAGGCATCACAGCTGAATTCACACAAGGCCTTTTTTCAAGGATACAATGATGCGCAGAGCTTCAGAGGGGCTCCCCGAGTCGAGTCTCGTGCTTTTGAAAGTCCCTCAAAACTAAGCTGTCCCGCTGGAGATTTAAAAGAACTTCCAGCTCCCAGGCTGAGCTTTCTCCGTGTTCTTGTATTCACACCTTAATGAGGGTACTTGAAAAGATTTTATTTGGCCTTGCAGTGATGTTACAGCTGCAGCATTTTTTGCACCACCCTCTGAACAACCGACACACTTCATGAAACTCCACTCTGCTATCATTGGGCTTAGAATTCACACAAGATGACGCTGAAGTGTAAGAAGTTAAAAAGTAAAACTTGTAAAGTGTAATAGATTCTGCCAGGCAAGATGTCTTGGCATTGCAACCAATGCAAATAAAACCCCCTTATTACAGCCTGGGACATAAAGTAACCAGGGATCCATACCTCTCTCTCACCAAGGCAAGGAATCAGACAACCACACAACACATTTACCAGCAAATTAATTTACACCCTTTGTACATTTTTACTGAGGAAACTAGGCCTCTTCTAAATAAACAAGTCCATGCCAAGTTTCAATTCTACACCCTGCAAGTATCATCCCTAGCTCTTGAACAAGCTTTTAACTATCATTATCTGTAACTTGATACATCCCCAGGGTCAAGTCTCAGAGATGCTGCTAAGTGTGTCAGTCTTCGGAAGCAGACATCGCTTCAGACAGCTACAGCTCTTTTTATGAGAACGTTGGTGGCTCTTAAAAGAGCCTTTGGGTCTGGTTGAGGAAACGCGTCTCAAGCGCGCCTACTTGGAGCTGGTATACTTGGTGACGGCCTTGGTGCCCTCAGAGACGGCATGCTTGGCCAGCTCGCCGGGCAGCAGCAGGCGCACGGCCGTCTGGATCTCGCGGGAGGTGATGGTGGAGCGCTTGTTGTAGTGCGCCAGGCGGGAGGCCTCTCCAGCGATGCGCTCGAAGATGTCGTTGACGAAGGAGTTCATGATGCTCATGGCCTTGGAGGAGATGCCCGTGTCCGGGTGGACCTGCTTCAGCACCTTGTACACGTAGATGGAGTAGCTCTCCTTGCGGCTCTTCTTGCGCTTCTTGTCGCCCTTCTTCTGCGTCTTGGTCACCGCCTTCTTAGAGCCCTTCTTAGGCGCGGGAGCGGATTTGGCTGGCTCAGGCATGATCAAATCGCTAGCGAGACAAACAACCTAACGAAAAGTGAAGCCTAGAGAACAAACTCTGCCTGCCCCCTATTTATAGGGATCATACGCAAATGAGGGTGCTCAAAATGTCCAATTTTGATTGGCCACGAAAAAGAGCGACACCCACTTCCGTAAACTTACTATGCAAATGAACGAATCCTAAACGTCCGATTGCTATTGGATGGCGCTAAGCGCATCTTCTCTATTGGACGGCCCAAAAAGGTTGTCTTTTCATTGGGCACAGAAGACCCTGGGCAGAAATTAACCAATAGGAATTCGTATTTACAAGCTCTTGGAGTGAATAAAAAGAGTCAAAGCTCCCGTTAGCAAGCACTTACCGCAGAGTGAATCTTTTAGCATATTTTTTTCTGGGCTTAAGATGTCTGGACGTGGAAAGCAAGGCGGCAAGGCGCGGGCCAAGGCCAAGACCCGCTCGTCCCGCGCCGGGCTGCAGTTCCCCGTGGGCCGCGTGCACCGGCTGCTGCGCAAGGGCAACTACGCGGAGCGCGTCGGGGCCGGGGCGCCCGTCTACCTGGCCGCGGTGCTGGAGTACCTGACGGCCGAGATCCTGGAGCTGGCGGGCAACGCGGCGCGGGACAACAAGAAGACGCGCATCATCCCGCGCCATCTGCAGCTGGCCATCCGCAACGACGAGGAGCTGAACAAGCTGCTGGGCAAGGTGACCATCGCCCAGGGGGGCGTCCTGCCCAACATCCAGGCCGTCCTGCTGCCCAAGAAGACCGAGAGCCACAAGGCGAAGGGCAAGTGAGCCCGCCCGCCCGCAACGACACCCAAAGGCTCTTTTAAGAGCCACCCACGCTTTCATGGAAAGAGCTTGTCAACTTGCTAAAGGAAACAGTACCCGAGATACTTTTAACTTCTAAGCACACATTGAGGTTACATAAAGATACACATTAAAAGTAGCTTCCTTAGGCTATTAAAGTGAAAAGCAGACGATTGAGCGATCCATGTGAATAGATCAAGTTCCAGAGCCCAAGATAATCTTTTTACCCAAATTCACTATAGCAAACCAAGAAATTCGGCTCGGATCGTTAAAACTGGGTGATAGGAATTGTACAGATTTATTTACTAAGTGCTTTTTTAAACGGAAGGAAGATCAAATGAACGAAGCATCTGATGCCTAAAAAGCTCTGGCGAGGGCGGCAATTTCAAACTAAAGAGACATTCCTGTTTGGAGGACGCTGGTGACTGGATAGCCAATCCCCTACAGGGCGGGCTTTTCAAAATAGCTCCTTGAAATGGACGGTTTTCTTAATGCAGTTCGGTTCCTTTAAATTGTAGCCACCCATCTGGTGAGTAATGCAATACAAGATGTAGTTTTTCATAAATAGATCCCTGTGTATGGTGCCGGTGGCGAAAATAGTACGAGATGTCCCCCCTGGATTTAAGCTTTTTCTATTTCAGCTTAACAACGATGCCGGCCAACTCATGCGTCGTGTCTGCTTTGGGAGGCTTGAAACAAAGCGATTTCCGTCCCAGGCACTAGAATAAGAAGCATTTCACCCAAGAAAGACCGTACCAATTTTTAAAACCACCAATGTGTCCATATTTCTGCTGAAGATGACTTAAGGCCTGCTCAAAGCGCGCGCGCGCACGAGTCCCCCCGTACGAAAAATCCCGTGTAAGTTTGCAGAAGAAAATACTATCTGCCCACGGCCACGTGTCTCCGCTCAGAAGGCCCGCTGAGAGCCCCAGGTGTGGCTCCCGGGCGAATGTTGCTGGACTGCGGCTTGCAGAGTCTTGTTCTGCCAGAAATTCTTACAACTCTAGGCTGGGTTCACACACTACACGATTAGGCTGAAAGGGTGTAGGAACCAAGCCATCGTGTTAGCCATATTGCGTGACACAACGAACAGCATGCAGCATTTGTCTGAGTGTAACATTACGGGAACAAAACGCCTGTTTTGTTATTCCACCGGTGATCAGTCTGTTCAGCAAGGGATAGCTCACGCCCTTGACGATTTCTCATTTTCTTCGTGGGTGCGTTGCCTTCCTGTCCCTACAACACCCAAGGCTATTTAAAGCAATTGAAACTGGGCATTATAAAACATAGGAATAAAAACGGGGCAAATAAAAGCGGAATTCTAAAGATCTGCACTTCCCTTCTGTCACGATTTAATGTTACCGAACTTATAAAAATATGAATTTAATTGTTCAGTACTCCTTTGTTATAACAGACTGACCAAATTATGAAATGCACCAATACGTGGTATTTCTAATCCTCCCCATGATCTCACACAGTACCTTGAAGCAGTTTTGAGAAAGATACAAATACAATCGCCAAGTATTTTGTAACGAAGTAATTCAGTCCCCGATTCCACTGGGCGTGGAAACAAAGACTTGGCAACTGAGGATCGGTGGAAGAGGCGGACCCGAGATAAAGATATTGCCTTAATGGGCATCCAATCACCGTCGAGCCCGAGAAATTCGAATTCAACAGCTGTTCCGTATTTTCAGCCAATCAGACTAAAAGCGCTGGCTATAAAAGGGCCGGTAGCGTGTCCTTCTCGCTTCATTTTTTGAGATTTCGTAGCTGAAGTTTTCCGGTAAACGGAGAAATGGCCCGCACCAAGCAGACGGCCCGCAAGTCGACGGGCGGGAAGGCGCCCCGCAAGCAGCTGGCCACGAAGGCGGCGCGGAAGAGCGCGCCGGCCACGGGCGGCGTGAAGAAGCCGCACCGCTACCGGCCCGGCACGGTGGCGCTGCGCGAGATCCGCCGCTACCAGAAGTCGACGGAGCTGCTGATCCGCAAGCTGCCCTTCCAGCGGCTGGTGCGCGAGATCGCGCAGGACTTCAAGACCGACCTGCGCTTCCAGAGCTCGGCCGTGATGGCGCTGCAGGAGGCGAGCGAGGCCTACCTGGTGGGGCTCTTCGAGGACACCAACCTGTGCGCCATCCACGCCAAGCGCGTCACTATCATGCCCAAGGACATCCAGCTGGCCCGCCGCATCCGCGGGGAGCGGGCGTGAGCAGGCGCCCCGTCCCGCCCCAGGCTCACTGACACCCCAAAGGCTCTTTTAAGAGCCGCCACATCTGCCCGAGGAGAGCTGAGATCCGCAAGTTCCTCGTACAGGAGGAGCCCCGGGAAGAAATCAAAGGTTTACCTGAGGCGGTGAAGGAAATGCTTACAGCAACAGGCTTAGTCTGAGACTTGGGTTGGCTCTTATTTTGGTCCCGTTTTACAGGATTTCAGGGAGATCTACCGGTGTAGTATTTCGCTCGGCACAGTCCAAAGTAGCCTGAAGGTGCGCAGAATTTAGACCTAAAGTCTGGATAGGGAATAAATGGTTCCGATGAATGGGCCAGTAATGGAGACCGCAAGTATTTCTGTCAATGTCGCGAGTATTGCTCCTTGTTTCTTTACACCCATTTACTATTTTTTTTTATTACTTCGCTGAAAGCTGTCCTAGCCTGACAGGCCTTCAGAAGGGGCACGTGTTACTCAGTGGTTTTGGTATCTGCCGGCTGGGTGACCTTGGGCCAGTCCCCCCCTCTCAGCCCAACAGCCAATCAGGCGTGGTATGAGAGTTCTAGTCCCGCCTTAGGCATGAAAAACAGTTGGGTGACTTTGGGCCAGTCCCTTTCTCTCGGCCCAACCCACCTCATAGGATTGTTGTGGGGAAAATGGGTGGCAGGGCTATTCGGGATGTTTGCCACCTTGAATTATGTATACGAAAGGCGTTAATAATAGTAATAATAAAGGTAATTCTGATTCAGTTTTCTTCAGTACAAGGTTGTAGATGTGAATGTGACTAGTTCGGGGAGTCTTATGTATTCTGACGTTTTGTTTAATTCACATGAAGTGCACCGTAAAGTCCAACAAATACCCAGAATCTATATAAAAAGCTTTAACGCAAGCTAAGAACGGAAGTAAAATGACTGTCAGGAGTGGGATTCGAACCCACGCCTCCAGGGGAGACTGCGACCTGAACGCAGCGCCTTAGACCGCTCGGCCATCCTGACTTCCGGCCGCTAAACGTCTTTGAAGTGTTACTCCAAATTCTTGCTCACTCCGTCGCCCCGTAATTAGCAGGACAAGAAAGGCCAGTCTGTTCGTTCTTCTCCAGCCGTGGAGAGCGCTGCCTGCGCCTTTCTGCAACGCGGGTGGGAAACATCGGCCAAACAAGGACATTGAGTGTCCTCCGGTGGGGTTTTCTCTCCGCCGCCCGAGAATTAGCAGCGCACGATTCTTTCGCAGCCCGTGTCTGCTTGCGCTCTCTCTCGCAAGCGCGCACATTGAAGAGAGGAGTCCAGCAATAAAATAAAATAAAATAAAATTACTGTTGGCAATTTCCAGAACGGCGCTGGAAAATGATGGCATTTTGTTGACTCTCTCTGGAAATCCAGAGTAGGAAAAAGGTTAGCAGAGGATGGTTTCGATCCATCGACCTCTGGGTTATGGGCCCAGCACGCTTCCGCTGCGCCACTCTGCTCTTCCGGATATCTTGTTTTTCCTACTGACTTGTAAAGGACCATATGCAACCTGCTAGGGCCCGGGCATTTTTTTCTCAATAAAGAGAACGGTCAATTTTCTTCGGTGCCCAGCAGAGAAGCACAAACACCGCTTCATCTCAGCTCTCTGGATGCCCCTGCGTTTCAGCCTCCCACGTAGGATCACCCGCTGGGGTCCCAGATACCAAACCTTGCTTTGGATAGGAATTGCATATGCGGATGTCAAAATCCCTGGTAGCTTTTAAGACGTTATTAAACGAAAAGCTTCTAGGTGACACCACCTGTGTCCCTTGTTACTCTTATTTACCTCTTCATTCCTTTGGTATTAATAATAAAACAATATTCATTTATTCTTTCTAATCTCGCCTCGTTTTCCCTCTGAATCAAATGGAAATGGGTTGTGGTTAAGCCGCCTCGAGGGACCCAGCCCAGGGGCCCCGGGCAGCGCGATGCTCTTTTGCCCCCGTCTTTGGAGGAGACGCTTCTCCTCCTCCCAGAAGCTCAATTTTGGCAAAGGGCTGAGCCTCGCGGGCTGCTCGGAGATCCGCCGCTGAGATCCTCCAAGCCTGCGCAGCCCGGGGCCTCTCATTCGGCTAGTATTAAAAATCCACACCGCTCGGGGAGGGAGGGCAGATGAATTTAACTGGGAATTCAAAGGTGCCGGTAGAGCTCTGTGCATGCATTTATCATCCTTTTAGAGATAGGGATGGCGTTTTAAAAAAAACTTCATCTCCCTTCTTATACATTCCTTCTGCACCGACGGCCTATCTGGGAAACCTGCAAAGCAACTCGGCGGTATTCACACAACCGGTTAAGCCACCGCTGGGGGGAAGAGCCACGGAATGCGGAGATGCGTGTTAGCTGGATTCGCTGTTACGCGGCGGGGTGTTCTGGAAGGCGTGGCGATTTGCAAAGCCGGTCGGTTGAGTCAGCCTGGGATTCGGTGCCTCGGGGGAAGGCGGAAAAGGGGTTAAGCCGACCATCCGGTGACGCGAGTCGGGCGTGGGAACACAAACAGCCCCTGTGCAGCACGGGGTAAGGAGTTCAGCTTCAAGAGCGTTGAACAGCTCGAGCTGTTAGCTAAAAAGAGGAAGGAGGAGCAAAAGGGGTCTTGGCGAACGAAATTCATTCATAGAGGAAAACAAAACTCGCCGACGAAGGTGGGATTCGAACCCACGCGTGCAGAGCACAATGGATTAGCAGTCCATCGCCTTAACCACTCGGCCACCTCGTCACCTATGAAAGACCGTTTAGTTTGTTTCTTTTTGATGTGGGAATCAAAGTTAATCTGCATTTTGGGAGATTGCAATCTTTGCAGGAAATCAGTAATTCTTTTCTTTTCTCATACGAAAACCGAGCATTTAGATTCTCGCTTCTGCCACTCTATAGCTTTTGGGGAAAGTCTCCCTAGGACGTTCCTCTACGCGGCACTATCTTCTATATTCCTGATATACAAGATCAGGGAGGCGGTTCTGTAAGTGGTTCCATAGTGTAGTGGTTATCACGTCTGCTTTACACGCAGAAGGTCCTGGGTTCAAGCCCCAGTGGAACCAGTTGCGCTTTTGTTGAAACGCACGGATGAGAATTCCGTGGCTCCGGAAATCCACTTCTACTTTTTACGAGATGCAGAAAACCATCTGTGGCTCCCGGTTGATTTGACGTGCCTGGTGCAGATTTCCGGGACTCCCCCAGGAACTCGTTCCAACCTCCCGCGAGGAACCTTTGCAAAGCGGTTTTTGCAAACGACCCAACTATTCTGCAAATAAAGGACGGGTGCGTTTGGGTTCTGTCTTTTGCTGCACTCACACGATGCTGCTCCCTTCTTGAAAGTTGCCCGGTATGGTTGCAGGTACGCCGGCAGCACGGCGATGCAATGGAGATTTGGGACGGAAACCATTTGAAAGTCACTGACTGTCCCGGAACTGAATGCGGTTTAAAACATTGCAAGGAGCTGTGTGCGAACTCCGCGCGCTAATCGAAAAGGAAGGCGGTTTAAATTGTAGCGTTGGGTGTTGCTTTTCTATTGTGGTCCTGCGGAGTTCCCCATCCCCCAACCGAAAGAGTGGCTTTATCAACACAATATTTTTTTAAAAAGCACGTAAGCAAGTAAGTCGCCGAACTGGGGTGCTGGCCGCGAAGCAATTTCAGATGGAGTTTCCCGTCCTATATTTCTGCCGTTTTCTTTTACAATTGGAGTAGGCTTGTACAAAAAAGTACTCTTGGCCCGTACGGGGATCGAACCCGCGACCTTGGCGTTATTAGCACCACGCTCTAACCAACTGAGCTAACCGGCCCGATAGAGGGCACTTTCCCGGAAATTAATATGACAACATCAGATCTGATAAAATTTAGGGGTAAAAGCTATTCTGCGTGAATAAATGCCTATGTTATTTTGGCCTCTGGTGCAAAACAGCTTGCAATTTTTCACGAATATTACTCTAATCTTTTCCATCCTCTGCATGTACCTTACTCACTACCTTCCCTTCCATTTTCCCCAACTTTGCTAAGTATGGTTGGCATTTTCTAGCCCATCACCTCTTCAGATCACATCCCCAGATGGTGAAGCTCTGCTTGCTGTTCATCACCTCAAAAGAGCAGCCAGCTTTTATCTGGTGTAGGACCAACCAGCTTTTCTTACACTCCACACGGTAGTACTCTTCAGTGTCAGCCCTTCAGGGTAGGCCAGGTCAGGAAAAGATTGCCCAAGGATTCCAGGAATGCGACTTTATTGTCCTAGGACAGTGTTTCTCAGCCATTTTTAAGAGGTGTGGACTTCAGTGCTGGCTGGGGAATTCTGGGAACTGAAGTCCACACCTCTTAAAGTGGCTGAGGTTGAGAAACACTGTTGTAAGGTATAATACTACAGGTAGTCCTCACTTAACAACCATTCATTTAGTGACAGTTTGGACTTACTATGGTGTTGAAAAAAATAACTTATGACTGGTTCTCACACTTATGACCATCACAGCATACCCACGGTCACATGATCACGATTTGGGCGTTTGGCTACCAGTTCGCATGTATGACCATCACAGCACCCTGTGGTCACATGATCACCATTTTTGACCTTCCCAGCCAGCTTCTGGCAAGCAAAATCAATGGGGAGCCATGTGATTCACTTAATGGCCACGTGGTTTGCTTAACACCTCAATGATTCGCTTAACAACTGCCACAAAAAGGTCGTAAAATTGGGTCAGATTTGCTTAATGTCCACTTTGCGTAGCAACCGAAATTCTGGTCCTGATTGTGGTCATTAAGCGAGGACTACCTGTATAACAGAAACAGTCTACCGTGTTTCCATTTGTTCCCTCTTATTCCAGCAGAATCAAGGTGGCCTCATCTTTGTTTCTTTGTCATGCCTTTTCCTTTTCCTTCCTCATCCCTGCATCCATTCTTCAGGATCATCTCTGCCTTTCTCTACCCTCAGCAACCATTTCCAAATCAAGTTCCAAATCTTTTTCTTCCTTTTTACTGTCCCAGGTCCACCTCTCACTGCCATATCTTACCACTGGAAAGATTATTCTTTTGGCAATCTTTGCTGTCACTGCGCTCAGACTCCTTCACATGCTCCTGCTTTACAGATTTGCTAGAAATCAAGGGCATCAACCACAAAATTAGAAGCATGCCGGGTATTTCTGGGGTCCCAAAAACCCATTGTACTAAGGGAAACCTCCTTTAATTTAGATGTGATTCTTGGTTCCCAAGTCCCAAATTCCTAACTGATTATTCAGCTACATGTGATTGAGTTTTTTTGTGAAATGTAACCCATTTAATCCACTTGCATTAATTACTTAATGCAGAACTGATGTCCAACAGCTGGTACAGGTGCCAATATTTCCACAATTTATTGAATGAACTCACTACAAACTATGATAGCAGAGAAAGATAATTTCAAGCTTTCTTCAACTGGCAGAAGGACAACAAATTTTGAGGGTTCTGTTACCTCCAGCCACTAGGTCATTATATTTGATTTAATCAACTTTTTTTTAATTTAGTACACTACCTAACATTGCTCTCAACTTTGTTGATATAAAGACTATAATACTGTGTGTGTGTGTGTGTGTGTGTGTGTGTGTGGCTTTCCCCCCCCCCCCCCCGTTCTTTGCAGGCCAAAAATCTAAAAGCATCAGCCACAGAAGACCAAATGGTTAGAGTCCTACAACATATAGAATTTTAAACAATCCAACTAGGTAAGATTAGTATGGTGTGCAAAGCAACCATACTAATCTAATATTGGGGGTTCAAGGTTTTGATGTTTTGCACACTGAGGGGAGGGAGAAGCGTGCATTTTCATCATCCAGAAAATTAGATATAATACATGCTACTGGCCAGTTCATTAATAGCAAATGTGGACCTCAACCTTCATGGCTGTAAAAAAGGAAGGTCTCCTTCAATGGTGTCTCATTGGAGATTTCAGATTTATTAACATCTAGTCTAATTTTGGGACTTTTTGGTAGCATTTTGCCCAGGACAGTGTTCTGGAGAATGCAAATGCCTGCATATTCATTTCTTCTATTTTTCTTGGTCCTTATTAACAGAACATTGGATTTGGGATTTTTTGTAAACAAATCAGCACGGCTCTGTTTCCTTAGTTACTTACTTCACAAGATAATATCTGGTGAACTCAACTCTGCAGCTCACTGTCTTTTCCCTAAGAGGACTCAAAAGTGTTGATCATACAGACCTAAGGATGTATCACAGAGAGACACACATACCTATACACACTGATTAACCCTCTCATATTCATGCATGTAACTCTAAAGAGCATGAG
Organism: Candoia aspera; assembly: GCF_035149785.1. Taxonomy (NCBI): domain Eukaryota; kingdom Metazoa; phylum Chordata; class Lepidosauria; order Squamata; family Candoiidae; genus Candoia; species Candoia aspera. The sequence goes on along the minus strand of NC_086156.1, from coordinate 110,402,511 downwards.
AGACAGAGAAGAAAATTAGGGGCACTTCCTTATCCATCCACAAAGGTTCAGAATTAAGACTGAAGAGGGAAAAAGTATATTCTAATACACAAAATATATTGCCAAAATTGAACTGACTTGAAACCTTGACTGAAAAACTCTTTATTAATCAAAACTTGATTGAAAACTCCTTACCGATACATTCATATCCCTGAGACTGACTCCAGAAAAAAGACACGCACAAAAAACACCTTTTTAACAATTAATTGGCATTTATTGGCACTTGGAAAAATGCGTTGGTCCCACGCTGAGAGCAGAACACACTGATTTCTTTTTGCACCACGCCAACCTTACTGTGTTCAGTACATGTCTGTGATTCCTGGATGCTTGTATGTTCAGTAACTGGCGATTAGGGTGACCGTGGGAGAGGAGCCCATGCAGAACAGAGACAGCAGGGCCGTCGGGTTTCTGCCCAGGCCTTGGGAATCATCTCACTGTGCACGATCTAGCCCAGCTTGCAATTGGTGGCTCAGAATTGGGAACAGATGCGGTCAGGCTAAAAACCCAGCCAGATGGAGCGCTGTCAAGGTTGACCCTCTGGATAATGTAAACACCATTCACAGGCATTCTGGAACATGCGCAGCCACGGTGAGACTTTCACAGACTGGCGCCAGGAGGTCGGCATCCAAGCCCACTGCCAGGGTAGGACACATCGCTCTGGGTGAGGCATCATGGCCAAGTGGCGCCCGTCAGGAGAGCAAACGCCGGCAATGCCCAGGGGGGACCCATTCGGGTTGAGAGGGTACTCCTCTGTCGGCAGCCCTTGGTCGTCCACGTAGCGTAGCGGGGCCAGTCGGGAAGAGCGTACCCGAGCCAGGATTTCAGAAGTGCGGAACCGCATCCGACCTGTTTGGGATTGGTAGGGAAAAGGGCTTGTTGTGAAAATAGGGCCACGTCATCCAATAATACTTAGTTTACCCTCTTCTCCCCTGGCTCACATTCCTTCAAATAAAAAGTAAAAGTAAAGATACCTCTGGGTTGACCTCATATGCTCAGTGCCTTCATGCAGTTTTTCTGGCAACAGCACAAAAATGGGTTCCCTTTGTCTTCTTCCGTTGTTGTTGTTTTTTTTAAATTTCCCAGCCAAGCCTACAGCCTGAGAATATCCCGGTGGTCCTCCATCACTGAGGAATTCTGACCCTCAGCTTCAAAGACCAGAGAATCTACAAGCTACCATCTAATGAAGCCCTCAGTCCAATAAAAATGTGCAAATGGGAACAAGGCAACAACATTAACATCCAGGAGAGAAAGCAGGTTCTTTTTTTAAATCTCAGTTTGCAAAGGCTGGGGAAAGTTCTTCATCCTTTAGAAGGAATGTTTGTCCTGGAGATAATGCAAACAATTGACTTGAGGAATCCACAGGAAAGTTAAGATGATGCCTGGACCTTCCCTTGTTTCCCCCCAGGATCTCTGCCTGCATGGCTTGGTTGTTTTGAACTATTCTTTTAATTTTTTAAAAAAAATGAGACGCTGGAACACTGCAAAGCAAAATGCCAGCCACCAGGATCAGCTTCACTGATAACTTAAGAAAAATACTGGTTATCATTTGAAAGCTTATCAAATAGGTTATCATTTGAAAGCAAAAAATGCAGATTTGTGTTCTGTTGGAAGTTTGTTGAACTCCCTGGAAAAACACTAAGCTGGCAGAAAGCAACTTTACAAGTGCCTTCTGCGAAATGGGATTAAATGGCTGGCCATTCCTACTGTGGCTACCATTTGGGGGACAGGCGATGCCCACCATGTGGCCACCATCTTGAAAATGACCCTGTGCCTCCTCTTGGAATAATCACTGAATCTGGAAATATTGGCTTTTCCTATTATTTAGATCTTTTAAAAAAAATGAATTCAGTGTTTGTCCATGCATATGCATAAGCACATTTTCAATTGCACTTCAAATGAAAAAGACAGACCTGGAAAAAATTAAAAAGAGAGGATGTTCCCTGTACCCTGTATCGGAACGCCGTTCCCAAATGATGGCATTACCTTCTCCGTGGGCCACCCAGATGCCCAGAGTAGAACCTGCCATGCCTCGCAGCATCAGTGCCGGACTTTCCTCGATCCCCAAGTTCACGAAACGCGACTCAAACCGGCCAGAGTTGTTGGGACTCAGCAGCAATCCTGGTTGAGTGGCCCCATCTAGGGAAGATCGGGTCAGGGATGGATGGAGCATTTCCAGCATGCCCTGTGTCAGGGATGCTTGGAGCAAGGGCATGTCGGGCGCTGTGATCTGGCTTACCTAGATCCTTGGCTTCAGAGTCCTCGGCTCCTACCCATCCTAGCAGTCCCATCAGCTGACAGCCATTGCACACACCCAAGCTGAAAGTGTCTTTCCGCTGGTGGAATGCCTGGAACTGTGCCCGTGCTCTGGGGTTAAAGGTCACTGAAGCTGCCCAGCCTGAAATCAGAGACGGTGGAGTCAGAACTTAAAGAGAATTCTGCTGCTTCAAACACCAAGAGGCATCACCCAAAACATCTGCATCATCATTCTCCAGATGTCCTCCAGATGTGTGCCCTTCAGTTCCCAGAATTCCTCAGGCAGTCAAGCCATTGCTGAGAATCCTTGGAGCTGAAGTCCACATGTTCTTCAAGTTGAGGAAGCTTCCTATGGGAAGCTCATGGACAGATGGGCAGAGGAGGAACCCAGCAGGGCCCACCTTCTTTTGCAATATTTATCCCAGTTCTTCCCCAGTCCAACCAAGCTGATGACTCCCCATTCCTGCTAGAGGGGAGGCAGGGCCCACCTTTGGCAGATCCAAGAACATCTGCATAACTGAAGCCTCCGACAAACACCAAGCCACGGAAGGAGTCCAGCGTCATCTTGCCTGAGCACAGATCTTGCATGGTGAGGTCCCAGACCTGCAGGGACAACCACAAAAGGCGAATACAGAATATAGGAGGCTTTTAAGGGAGGACCCAGACAGTGAGGATTTTAGATAAAAATTGGCCTTCGATCCCTGCAGGTCCCCACAGCTCTTGGCAAACTTTGGACATGCCAATCTACAGCACTTGAGGCCCCTCTAGGATGGGTAGATCATTTAGATCCAATTGGTGACATTTACGGCAAAGGAAAGGTAGCCCAGAAGACACAGCCCAACAGAGGCTTCAAAGAACAAACACATTTTCCCTCATTACCTCTCAAGCCCTCAGGATTTTTGCAATAGTAGCTTTGACAAGCTTACCTGGAATCCGGCCATGAGAAATGCTGCCACCATTTCACGATCTCCATTGCTTCCTTCCTCACGAAGGACAGCGACACGGGGAGCAGGCAAGGCTGGTGGTGGGAGAAAAGCAGAAGGACAGTTCTGCAACATATCTTCCATGTAAGTTGTTTTTTGCCCCCACTTCGAAAGATTAATGCAGAGATAGGAAATTTGCAGCCCCTCAGAAGCTCCCAAGCTCTTTTCATGTTCCCCAGAACTCCCAGAGATCCCACTATCAAAATCCAGCAGTATGCTACTAAATAATAGTGCAACGTTCTGCTTTTTCCCCCTATTGTTTTTTTAAAAGGAAATAAGCAGTACAATAGGTGCATTAAGTCTAGATTAATGCCACTATTGCATTAACTCCTTCCACAAAAAATTAAAAAGGAAGGCAAACTTTCCAGCAATGACTTTGGTGCAGCCCATGATGGTTGAAAATTACATTTTAAGAAGTGCAGCTTTGTTTTTCCTCCATTAATTAAGACGCTTAATTGGTGGAGCAAGAAAGTTTACACAGACATAACTAAGCATGTGATAAACCAATATCTCCATGTCTTGGTGTGGAAACAAATCTTGAGGAGATAGGTCAGAATACTCCCCCTTCCCAACCCTCTTCTTGATCCTGGTCCATTTTATACCCATTTCCTGTAGAAGAGGAAGTTCTTCCTGGGGGTTAAAGGTCAGGGTGAAGCTGGGTTCTGTGCGCTTGGCCAAGCCCATCTCTTCTTGAGCCACACAATCTGGATTGGCTTGCAGCCTCTCCAACTGGAAGCTTGTGGCTTCCCACCAGCTCCGCAAGGTTGAGACTTTCTCTGCCAGCACTTGCTGGCCATTCACAGTGACCCGGACCTGCAAAGAGGCACAAGGCTCATAATGAGAAACACACATCATGGCAGCAGAGCAGCCGAAGAACCAGTTAGGTGGCAGCACCAAATTGATGTTGGTCGACCTCCAAAAGCTACGTAGGCTGAGACCTGGTTGTCCCTGTAGGGGGGAATCTCCTCAGAAAATTCCAGGGCTGTAGACTGAAGTGGGAAGTTGAAAGAAGATCTCAGGCTAAGACCATGTATTGGTAGCAAGAAAAATACACTGACATGTCAGTAAGTCACTAGCAATCAAGCCCAAGGATACTTTACTATTTCAGGGTGTCCAAAAAGGTGATGTGTTTGCAATGAGAAATGCAAGCCTGGGTCAACGGATGACCAAAAAATCCCAAAGCAGAGAAGGAGGACTCACGTAAGAAGGTGAATTTGATCTTACACCCAGTTAGGGGGTTGGGGATCTGGACCTCCTTGGGTGCTAGCCAGGATGCCTTCCCGGTCTGCTCCATCTCTGCTGATGACCTTTGTGTTAAACCCCCATTCCTTTTTCTGGGTGGTCATCTCTGCATTTACCATGGCATTTGGACCACGAGGACCAGAATATCCAACAGGTACACAGCGCACTCCCGCTTCCCGGTACCGCCCACAGACATCGGCTGCTGCAGAACGGGGCACTTCCAGCACCAGGCCAAGTTCCTCGGCGAAAAGCACATGCAGAGCTAATGCAGAGAAGAAAAGCAGTAGTGTTAGGAGGAGTGGAAAAATAGGCAGAGGCCAGAGCATTTCCTCACCCTCTTTCTCTCTCATTCTGTGCCACCTAGGAACCACCCATGAAAGACTATTCATTCTTCCTCCTCTACGCCCTTCTTCTTCTTCTGATCAGCCCTTCCAAGTCTCCACAAGAGTTTCCAGCAAGTTCATCAGTGCTCAGAGCTTCCTCCTATTTGTCTTGATCGCTGTTCTCTCAAACCATGCACCCAACAGGCCTGCCCATCTTTCTCCCTTCCACAAACTCCCTTGGTCCATGTTGCCCACAAGCCCCCACTGCCGTAACGACCTTCCCGGTTCACTCACCGTGGACCCCTGGTGCCCCTAGCTCGATGTGGGCACCACAATTTCCAGCAATGGCCATCTCCAGCAAGCAAGTCAGGAGACCCCCATCACTCACATCATGCCCAGAAGAAAGCACAGAGTCTGTAGGAGGCAAGAACATCCAAAACTCTTGATGGGACATTTTTGATTACAGTGGAATACAATTCAGTTAAATAAAGAAATCAGTGTGAGACAAGAAGGGGGCAAAAACATGCTCCTGGGTATGATGCTGTCCTTGGAACTGCCTACTTTATTATATTTTTTAATAAAGAAGTTTCAGTCTAGACCACTGTTTCTCAACCTTGGCCACGTTCAGATGTATGGACTTCAACTCCCAGAATTCCCCACCCAGCAAGCTGGCTGAGGAATTCTGGGAGTTAAAGTCCACACATCTGAACGTGGCCAAGGCTGAGAAACACTGATCTGGACTATACGAACAGGCACTGAATCAGAGTAAACCAGGCCAGACAAAGTCACAGTGGAAGATTCATAGGTCAAATGCAACACCCTGCACATCTCCTTATTCTTCCCTGTAACTAACAGAGACAAAATCAAGTATCCCAAACATGCACATGTGTGTAAATATAGTCCATTTGCCCAGCTTGTAACAGGCTAACTTCCTTTGCACAGAACTGGGATGACCCAACCATGCTCAGAAAATATCTCTATGAAGACCAACCTCACGTGCCCCCAAATGAGGAGATCTCTTTGTCCAGCAGGATGTTACAAAAACAGAGGGTGAGAAGGAGGGGAAAGAGACGCTGACCTCGCAGCAGATCCTGGGTGACTCGGAAACAGGACACAAGGGTGGCGGGGTCATCCAGGTCTGGGGAAATGTCTCCGAGTTGGGAGAAGCACTGGGCCAGTGCGCTGCCTCCAAGCCGATGCTTGTCGGGACTCACAGCCACATGAAGCAAGGCCCCTACAAAATGCCAAGAGGAGAAAAAGACATCTGTGAACAAGCAAAACATTTGTCTCCATCTTACCCTCTCTCTACACACATATGTGCCAAGGACAGAAGCCAATGCCACAACAGTGAAATGACCATTCATTTTTTTCCTTCATTAGCTCTGAAGGTCCCCACCATGAACCCTTTGGTAGGGCTGAGCAACATCGGGCCTGCACGCTATGTATGTCCCCCTCCCATATTTGTGTTGCCCCCAGCTCAACAGAAGGAACAGGGTGGAAATTTTCACACCCATGTCTGGGGAAGGGGGTTGGGAAGATTTAAGAAAGAAAAAGTGCTTATGGACTCTTTTTTTAAAAATCCCAAAATACCAGGCCAATTTTCCCTAGTTTTGGTAGGCCTTAAGGAGCATTTTGTCCCTTAAAAGCCCCCAAATCACAGGTCTGGAATTTTCACCACACCTATTATAATTTATAATTTTGTGGGGGGGGATTTATATGCTAATTTCCTTTAGGAGCCAAAGGCAGTTCAGAGACTGCCTGGACCAAAATCCTCCAGGGAGCATCCAGGGCTGAGGGGGATTAGAGCCACTACACACATTGGGACACCCTTGCTAGACTTCAGGCAGGATATAAGAATATGGTGGTCCCAAGGCCCAAAAATTGTTGCCTGGCTCTGCTTAATGAGAGAGGAAGGAAGGCAGGCAGGCAGGCAGGCAGGCTGGCTGGCTGGCTCTAAGTGGAACTGACAGACATCATGGCAAGGTATCTATCAAAGTTCTTATTTTTACAATATCAACTATAGGTAGTCCTCACTTAACAACCATTTGTTTAGTTACGGTTTGGACTTACAACAGTGTTGAAAAAAACAACTTACGACGAGTTGTCACACTTACTGTATGACTGTCGCAACATCCCTGCAGTCACGTGATCACGATTTGGGTGCTTGGCAACCAGTTCGCATTTATGACCATCGGAGCGTCCCATGGTCACGTGATCGCCATTTTCAACCTTTCCAGCTGGCTTCTAGCAAGCAAAATCAATGGGGAACTGCGTGATTCGCTTAATGACCGCATGGTTCACTTCACCACCACCGAAAAAAGGTTGTAAAATCAGGTTGTATTTGCTTAATGACACTTTGCTTAGCAACCAAGGTCCCAGTCCCAATTGTGGTCATTAAGCGAGGACTACCTGTACCTTTAAATAGCAATGTTTGATGTTCTTAACTCCTCTTCACCTTACCTTTCCCATCTGGACACTTGAGGTCAGGGGTGACTGTGGCTGTGATATCAGGACAGACAGCATAAGCCGAGATGACCAGCGTTCCTGGAGCACCAAAGAATAAAATCATGAAAAGGAAGAAAGAGAAGTTGGAGGTGAAGCTGAATCATGTTTTCCAGATGTTTGTGGCCAAATTTCAAGCTGTGGGGTAACCTGGAAAGTGAAAGAGGATTCTTCACTCTTGCCCTTCCCAAGAGCCCCCACAGCTGATGGCCAACAGAAACTTGGTGAGAAATCGTAAGTTGTGTTTCATTCCTGTGCTTGTGGCAAGCACATGCCCTACATTCATGGAATGGGAAACAGCTTAATGATTTCTTGTGGAAACTCACTAAACTGAAAACCTAATCCTCCCAACTTCCCTAAAATATACTTTTAGAGATTAAGGATTTCAGATCTTTCTTTCTTTCCTCATTCATCCGGATATAGCGTATAAGCTCCACCAGGTGGCGACCCCTAGTCTATCTGGGCTGATCTCAAAAACCTAAGCTGCGTCAGACTTGGTTAGCATTTGGATGGGAGTCCACTAAGAAAGCCCAAGGTAGTAGGCAAGAGGATGAAACTAAAAAAACATCCCAGGAGCAACAGCAGGCCACTTCCATCCTCTGCCAAGCAAAACAACACGGACACGTCCATCAAGTTGCAAGGAGTCAAACTTGATCAAAGGGAGTCTTTATGGTGTTTATCCATTTTCGTGTTTGCCGGTCTCTGTGCGATTGCTGCTTGAAACGACTAAGGCAAGATCCCCCTTGGCTACACACCCTTCAGTGGCCCAACAACCAAAAACACAAGAATGAAGAGCTGTGGGACCCAGCAAATGGCCAGCTTGTTTGGGTCCAGCCCTCGCTCGAGATGTCCCAGGCCTCACCAGGCGCCTTGACCGTTTCCGTGCCAACACGGGCCGCCATGCTGAGCGAGTCCTTCCCGCCATCCACTGCCACGCCCAGCTTTCCCATGACGGAGCACATGGCGCTGCAGGCGTCTGCCAGGGCCGCCCCCTCGCCCGGGAGTTTGGCTGGCCACATCCAGTTGCCGCTGCACTTCACATCCTGCATGGGGAACAAGTAGATTGCTTGGCTGCACGAAAGCCTCTGACTCCGGTGCAGAGATCAACACCAGGCTCGCTAAGGAAAGGAGAGGAGAATTTGAAAAACTGGGATTAAGAGGCTCCAGGGAAGAACATGGCATTCAGAAGAAAGAGAAGGGAAAAGATTGAGCCAGTGAAAATGTATTTGCACCTCTGGAAAACTGGCATTTTAACCATCAGCAAGAAGAGGATCTTTTATGCCTTAGTTAGAGCATTCTCTGCCCCACTAATTGAACCAGACCAGGAAGGGTAAAACTCCTTTTATTGAGAGTGGCTATAATGATCCTCTTCTGAATATTATCTGTCTGTTGTGGACTTAAGATACATGTCACCGCTCAGTGCTATGGTAATGAGTCTGCATATCTTCACCAGGGTCATCTTCCTTGCTCCCTACATCTGCAAACTGGGAAAACCTAATTCTAATAACTATGCATTAATGAAAAAATATGGCATACTGGTATGGCTGTAGTGCCTCCCAATATTGCTGTGTGATTGTCAAAATCATTAAATTATAATTATTGCAGAAATAAAGCCCAGTCCTGGCTTTTGTTCCAGAAACCTCAATTTTTCTGATAACTGGAGCACCCAGCGGGAACTAATTCTTTCCCTCTGCAATCTCCATCTTAAAACCACAATGCACATATCATCACCCTAATATCTAGTGGGCTATATTCTTCTTAAGGAAGATTTTCTGGAGAAAAGACTTCACATTGTGCGGTGACATTTTGGTTGGTCCTAATAAAGAAATCAATCAAGTCAGGACTTTGGAGTTGTCTCCATTTTCATTTGGTTTTTTTCTTCCCCTTAAAGGGCCAGTATGGATATATTAAGCAATTTGACACTGGTGGAGCCACAGGGATCTGGAACAAGTCACAAGGACATCATTGTATGCCCCGTAAGATGATGTCCCACTGCATGTGGTGTCACTTCCACCCTTGCTCCCTCTTTGAGTCCCTCACAGGAAAAACTGGAATACAAAGGGGGCAGAAATTTGCAAGGATCAGAAGACTTCAGAAGGCACGTCTTACCTTCAGATCAGTGACGCGCGCAAAGACCAGATTGGTGAGGGCTTCTCCCACAGCCATTCGGGCGCCAGCTGCAGGATTTATGAGCCCCTTGATGGGCTGTTCCCCAAGAGCAGTGGATCCTCCCACCGTTTCAAAAGGGGAAAGGGCCACTACAGCCACATCTGCCAGGGGTGTGTGGAGGGGACCGACACACTGTTGCTGGGCCACCAGCCCTGTCACCGAACGATCAACCTATGCCAGGGAAACCGGGAAAAAAAGAGAAAGGAAGAGATGGGAACAAGTCAGCAGAAAGGCCAATAGGTAAACCTCTCCTGTATCTATGTGTCACAGTAGGTGCCAGCACCCGATCAACCTTGGGTGATTTCAAAAAACTAAGCAGGTTTGGAATTGGTGGTCTCTGGATTGGAGACCACAAGGAAATCCCAGGGCTGTAGGCTAGACTGGGAAGTTGGAAAAGCATCTCAGAAGAAGGCAAAGCTCTTAAACGCTGCTGCTGGGAAAGCTACACAGATGTGTCCGTATAGTCACTCCGACCCAAAAAAGACCCACGTGATCCAGAAAGTTACCTTATTTGTCAGGTAACGTTTACTAGCCACAGCTGGGAGCTTCAGGACAAGCTGAACGGCGTCCACCACGCTCAGGGTGCTAGGAAGATCCAGAGGGCGAAGGGCTCGATTCATGCGGTTCAAAACAAATTCCTGGGTAGTGGGGATAAAAACGAGGAATGCATAATATTATTAGCAAGGTCAGAACGTTCCCCTTTGCTCCAACCAGCAGGGCTGATGGTGAGGGAGGCTGGGAGTTGTAGTTCAGCAGTATTAGGAGAGCCACAGGTTGGCCACTGTTCCTGAGTTAAAGGAAGCAGCAGCAAATAATCCACCTAGGACTCTTGAGGAGTTAGCACCAAGATGTCCTCACCCAGCATAAGAGAGCCAATATGGGCTGGAGGGTATCACAGCTATTGCAAAACGCAGTGGAGCACTGTAGAAGCCAGAGCTGCGCAGCTATTAATGAAGAATGCTTGGAAAATGTATTTTATGAACCATCCTTTTATTATATTCCATCAAGAGAGAATACCTTCTGTTCGTTAGAACTGCTAACTTGCCACCTGAACACTGCCAGACTTAGAAGGAATAATCTACTGAGTCACCAAATCCTTTGCCCTTAAGCAGGCCATCCTACTCTTTAAGCCAGAGATTCTCAAACTCTCTGGTGCCATAGTCCATTATAATAACAAATGAACTCTTGTTAACACCCCTCTCCCACTTTTCCATGGAGAATGAGAGTGCCTTTTGAGAGAGATCCAGGTGCACAAGTTTACATAGGCATATGCACTCTCAGACCACAATCCTTCTCTGGCTGGACAAATTGATAGCTGGCTCATCCAGGCAGAGTGGGAACACAATCTGGTATTTATCCTGATTTGCACCTGAAACCTCCCCCAAATTTATGAAGCTCCTGAAATTTGCTCACACCCCTCAAGGAGGATTGAGTATCTCTGTCTTAAGCATCCCCACTGAACTTTAGTCAAGCCTTTTCTTTTATCCTGGGAGAATCATTCATGCATTTCCATACCTTGCGGGGCATCTTGCCCAGAACCCATTCCAGCTGCAAATTCACAGGAGTGTCCCTTTGTCCTGTCTCCCCCTTGTCCACATCTGCCTCACTTGCTGGAGACTTCGTGTCATCCACCAGCACAATCTGTCAAGAAGAGGAAGAGCCAACTTCAGAGCAGGTTCACACACTAGGCCAAGCTCTACTTGCTCAACTATGATTTATTGAACAATCCATCACTGACTGGATTATCTTAAGACCCTGAAGCATAATGCATAGGTTACAAGCCACCATAGCTGGGATCCAACAATACACTAAGCCAAGAACAAGCCTATGAGATTATGGGTCTGCGCAATGGTGAACCCAACTCTGCAAAGGATTTTCTTCCAAATTATTTCACTGGGCATCTCCCATTTCATGCCTTCTGCCCTTTATCCTCCCATAGTTTGGTTTTTAGCTCCCAATCTGGGAAAGGCCCTAACAGATAGCCCAGCCCAAATGTTGACAGCTGCCACACTGTCTTCTGGTCTACTTGCCCATTTCTTGCAGAAGGACTTTCCTCACCCACCCATTTGTGCCCAATCCAGCGGATTAATGTTCCCCCACCACCATTGCCAGTTTTGGGTCATACCTTTCCATCACCTGTGATCCTGCCTACGAAGTCAACGGGGCATCTTTCACGGCAAGCCAGCCGTTGCAGAAAATCGGCATGGCGTGGGTGAAGCAGGAGAGCATTCGATTCTTGGTACTCAGCTCCCCAGATTTCCAGAACACTCAAAGTGGGATCTCCCAGCTAGGAAACGAACGAGAGCAATTGAGAAAGAGAGAGAGAAACCAGGCTGACTCTGCAGAATCTACGGAGAGAAAGAAGATGCACTAACAGCATCTAGTGCTCCGTCGGTTACACACTGATAGTGGGTTGGAGAAGAAACCCCCAACCAAGTTTGGGTTCTAACCTTCTATTTCAGCTGAACCTGAGTTTTCATCCTGTTTGCATCCACCTTGTTTTGGAAAAACCAACTGTTCCCTGGCTTGGGTGGGAAAGGTTGGAAAAGATACTGGGGATCAGGTTATACCAATCACTGAAAGGCTTAACCATCAACACACCTGGAAACGGCTTGCATAGATAGTGGCTCCAGCAGGCTCGCTCAGCTCCTTCAGCACATTCCCTAAATGAAAAGGGGAAGTCATTTTGAGTACCACAGAAGCATTTCAAGCTCCTTGGAGGAAACAGCTATTATAATTCTGCCAGGGATTATTCTCTTGCAGGGACCAGGAATTTATGGTGAAGGATGTGCAAAACCTACGGTTCCAGGGGTGGAACGTTCCATGTAAAACCGAAATATTCCAGATCACATTGATCTTGCCATCACAAGGGTGATCCAGATGTTTTGCAGAAGTAAATCTTCAGAGAGGAGAAACTATCAGGTCGCCCCAAAATGGCCAGATCAGCATCAGTGTTTCTCAGAATAATAGGTTTTGCACATCTCTGTCAATGGCTTTTCAAGTGACTGTTACTCTATTGCAGTGTTTCTCAACCTTGGCCACTTTAAGATGTGTGGACTTCAATTCCCAGAATTCCCCAGCCAGCATGCTGGCTGGGGAATTCTGGGAGTTGAAGTCCACACATCTTAAAGTGGCCAAGGTTGAGAAACACTGCTCTGTTGTAAATGTATTGCTTTCTTTGGTCCGCACTTCAATAGGAGTGCATAGTAAACAACATATCTGGAGGGCCACACAGCTCCCACCCTTGGCCCCAACAGCATCTCTCTGGGCTCACACTGAGTGTGACATTTTTATTTTAATTATCCGAGTAAAGACCACTTCCATTCCAGCTTTGGAAATGGGAGGATAGGAAACTTAAGCTTGTGCTCTCCATCTTTTAGACTTCATCTCCCATTAGCTCCAAGTGGCATGGGCAGTGGCAAGGGATTATGGGACCTGCAGTCCAGAACACCTGAAGGACCCTGGTATTGACCTCAATCAGAGCAGTTCTCCTTCTTCCCAACCTGAAGGCTACCAATTCTCTCTCTCCAAACAAGCTGGGATGTCTTCCAGGCGACCAGACCATCACTTTTTGCATCAACCCATTTTCACTGCCGCTTAACGTAATAACTGCTGCTTAGCTTAGTAACTGCTGTTTAGCCCTTACAACATTTTTTCAGTTTCAAAAGAACCAAGGAAGTCCTTTGCTCATTTATCCAGGTTGACCCGCTACACTTGAAAGCACGGTCCTTGGCATGTCGTTCCAAGGCCTGGGAATACTTGCTCAGCCTTGCTGTGACCATGGAATCTCGAAGGTTGCCACTGTATGAGCTGCTCAGAAACATTTGCAGCCTTTGACGGAAGAAAAGAACCCAAGGAAGAAGAGAACAGGCCACAGAAGTATCCTCCCACAAGCCAGTGCACTCCAATCCCAATCATTCGGCTGGAAATTCTGGGAACTGAATCCCACACCTTGAAGAGGCACCTGCTGGAGCACCCCAAAGTCCTCTCTCCCATGCTCACCATTGCCTCCGGCACCCTGATCGTGCAAACTGCAGATGGGGTTCTTCTCTCCACTCTCTACACAACCCCGAAGCACCCGATTCATCTTCTGCTCCATCTCGGCATCACCACGTTGCACTGCCCCAAAATCGAGCTCGCTGGCATTGTCACCTTGCACCTAAATGTGGACAGGAGAGGTTGGCAGGTGTGCAACAGGCCACAATGAAAAGTGTACAGGTAGTCTTCGCTTAGCAACCACAACCGGGACTGACAATTCTGTTGCTAAGTGCCGCGGTCGCTAAGCAGAAAATCATGTGACCACAACAGGCTTACAATGTCACTTCCCCTTTGGTCATTAAGCAAATCACTGCTGTCGTTAAGTGAGACACATGACCACGACAGGCTTACGACATCACTTCCCCTTTGGTTGTTAAGCAAGGTATCATGGGACCACAACAGGCTTATGACATCACTCCCCCTGCAGTCATTAAGCGAGACATCACAGGACCGCAACTTGCAATTTCACTGTTGGCTTCTCCACTGACTCTGCTTGCCGGAAGCCAGTTGTGAAGCACACAAATGGCGATCGTGTGACCGCAGGGACATTGAGATGGTCATAAATGCAAGGACTGGTCACAAAGCTGGGGATTGTGTTACACTGATGTAACTTCAAACAGTCATTACATGAGGCAGTCGGTAAGCAAGGACTACCTGTAGCTTTGCCACCACCGGTCCAGAAGTGCAAGAATGGTGACTAGCATCTGCCCTTGCTTTATTAACCCAAAGATGCTGAAAGAGATCTAGAGTGGAGAAGAAAAGATCCCTTCTCTGTTTACCTGGATGGAAGAAGCAGCCCCTCCTCCCACACCAATTCTGTAGACGGGGCCTCCAACCTTGACAACATCCATCCCTGGAAAGGAAGACCAGAAGCAAACTTTCAACCTGAGAGTGAACTTTCTGATATGGAGGTTGCATTAAAAAAGAAATCCAGTTTCCTGAAAAGGCTCCTTGTTGGCACTTGGGTATCACCTATTGCAGTGATTTTCAACCTCAGCAACTTTAAGAGGTGTGGACTTCAACTCCCAGAATTCCCCAGCCATTGCATTGCTGGCTGGGGAATTCTGGGAATTGAAGTCCACACCTTGTAAAGTTGCTGAGGTTAAAAAACACTGGCCTATTGAAATACCAGACACTGGGGAAGATGCTTTAGGATCTCTTTATCTTTGCCATGATTAGCAGCAGGAGGAGAATCAAGCTTTCCAAAATAAGCCAGTTTTTTTAGGTTGTTTGCTCTGAGGTTGTCTGCAATAAATTATAATTGGCAAGTTGGTAGGTGCGAATTGCTACAACCGCATGAGAAACAACATCTGTTTCTGAAGCAAAATTAACATACTTCCTAAATTGAGTATCCTCTTCTCAATCAGAAGTTTCTATTAATCTAGATGACTGCCAATTAATACCCTTTAAAGCACTCCAATATCATACTGTACATCAGAAAAAAGGGCACCCAGGAAACAGCATTTTTTATGAATCAGAGACTTCAAGGACTTTCTAAAAAATGTTTGAACTCTAATTTAAAGCGCAGAGCAATTCTAAGGATTTGGATTTTCTTACAGCTTTTAGAGTTACCTCATCTAAAAGAAAGCATGAATGTTCACTCTCATCTCAAGGTGTTTGAGATAACCAGCTGGAATCATGCTGGAATTGATTTCATTTATTTATACAACGACATGCAACTATTCCAACAGCGGTGGATGGCTTGCAAGAAAGCATAATTAAAATTGGGAAGCAATTAAAAATGGTAGAACGTTAGAACACTGAAAACCTCTAAAATGCTAAAAGTTTGGGTAAAGAGGTAGGATTTAAGTCCCCTCCCAAAGTTTTACATGGAAGGGGCCAGTCTCAATTCCAGTGGAAATTTATTGCCCAAGATGGGCCTGTTCATGGGAAAAGCAGAATTTGCAAAATACTCAGGGGGGGACCTGCAGCATGAGGCAGGTTGCACGTTGCTCTGCAGGAAATTTGGGCCTAATCTAATTTCTGGGCTGCAATACAGAACTGCTTTATCCTGATTCTTCTCCTTACACAGTTTTACAACTTCGTGGCCTGGGGATTTCTTGGTGGTCTCCCATCCAAGGGCTGCCCAGGCTCAGCCCTCATTAGCTTTATTCAAGTTCAGCCAAAATCAACCACTGGCTGGAACGGCTTTGGATACAACAGGCTAAAATCCAGAAGAATCCTTACCAGGCTGGGGCACTTCCTTGCGCACATGTATGTCTTCGATTGCTCCAATGCCACCACTGAACATGATGGGCTTGATCCATTCGTGCCGCTCTCCATCCACCAGGCGCATCCCAAAGGAACGTGCGAACCCTAGGCCAAGGAAGACGGTCCAACAGAGGCAATTCCCCTTTACCACGCAATCTTGTTTTTGCAAAGGCCCACCCTCTAGTTCCTCTGCCCTCTGTCACTCGCCCATGCTCCAGAGGTTGGCATCTTTTCCTAAAGCAAGCCAGAACTTCAAGCACAACACCAGCTAGGTCTCAGAAGCAAACCGCCAGCAGGCTCACCTGCCAGCACAGGTTCCCCAAATTTGTTGCCGTAGTCCGAAGCCCCATCGCTGGCACCAATGGCCACTTCCACAGGCCGGGCGAAATTGTCAGGGTATATGAAAGATGAATCTTCCCAAGGTAAGGGGTATCCTACAAGGCAGAAGGCAAAGGGGAGTGGTTTTTTCATAGATAAGCAACATCCAAAGCACCTTTCTGAGTACTCTTTATCGCCTTGTACTGGAACACAGGGGTACATCACACTTACAGTGACCGTAAGTTCTTTATCATAAGGACAGTCCTTCATTTCAGAAAGCTGTCCTTTAGATTTATTCACTTTTCAAAAACTCACTTTTGTCCTTTATTTGGGGCATTTAATTTTTACCGTACAAATGGTACCCCTTAACGCACAGTCTTTCACATTCATGTGAAGAATATGGAAACTGAACTGCCTTTTCAAAATAAATTTACATGGGCGGTTTGATTTTAGATATTTTTAATAGAACAGGCTTCTTTCTTGGTTTTGCGCTTGAATTTTCCTTTGTAAAGCAAAGTTAAAAACATGCTGGCTTGGGAATTCTGGCAGTTAAAGTCCACACATCTTTAAAAATTGCCAAGTTTGAAAAACACTGATCTAGAGTCCAGCACTTTGCAGCAAGCCAGCTTTTTGTGTGTGCGTGTGTGGTTTTGGTTACAAGCATCTTAAAACTGATTTTGCCAGGCAAGGCAAGGAGTCTGATGGGTACCAAGGGGAATATGTCAGACACCATGGGCTATTTGTGTCCTAACAGCCAGGAACCACGCTGAGACAAGGAACAGGTCTCTAGTGTTTTATTGTTGCTACATAACAGGGAAATCCTAACAAACTGAAGAAGCGTGGGAAAAACCCAGACATATAAACCCCAAAGGTTAAGGCGGGCCCGATCTGTGTCTCTTGGAATGGCTACCTAATTCCTCAGTGCTACACATGCGCTTTACAGCCTGGATGGGAGCCCCCTGCTCGCCATCCTTACTCATGACAATTTGGACACCAAACTGTCTGCCCTAATATATGTTCAACAATTATGGGTTCTCAGACTGTCCCAGAATACAGCATCCTGAGAAAATTTACTTTTCTTTTAAAAAAAAGTTTCTAGTCCTCAAGAGGAGGTGTGAAAACGGCAGGGAGATACATGAAATTTCAGCAGGTGGCAGGGTTTATTCCAAAGATGTGGCCTTCTGGCACACCACCTGACTCTCTTTCCTGGCAAAAAGTAAACGCAGCTGTGCGTGGAGGAGAGAGAGATAGCTGTGGTTCAAAACTCCAGGCACCTATTCAGGGGCAACACGCAGTTGTTAGAACATTCTTCCATTCCAGGTTGGCCAGGAGACGGGATCCAAGACTCGGCGCCTTACTCACCTGGGATGTGCAGATTGCCAAAGCTGTACCCGGCGGTGCCAGCGATCACGTGGGCCCCACGGCCTGTACACTGCACGTCCCGGATTCGCCCACCTGTCCCAGTGGTGGCGCCACTGAATGGGGCAACTCCTAGAGGGGAGTGGGGGAAAAGTCTCAAACAAGGAAACTTGCAAACAATTTCAACACTGTTCCTCACCGATTTGACGAAGTTTCTTATCACACGATCTTTATTAATCAGATCATCAAGGCTGAATGTTCTGTGGGTCACCTCACCTAAGAACTAATTTTATGATTTTTGGCTTCTCTTCCCCGCCTCCCAATTTCTCAGGACTATACCCGATGAGTCTGATGGAGGACTCCAATGTAGGCAGTACTAATCCGATACCCTGTTAAGGAGTCACAGGATTTAGTTTTCTTCTCGTGTAAACATGTCCCCCTCCATACATTTCTCAGTCCAAAGGAAGCAACACACCTCGTTTTTTTAATCAACTTCTAGGCAGGAGAGAAGACCTCATCTGATACTTTTGAACAGTTTTATCATCTTTCCCTCCAAGAGATCTTTTATCTGTGTTGTTTTTCTTGCAGGATTTCTGGGCAAGGAACGGTTGAAGAAGAGGCAGAAATTCAACTGGAGATTCTCGACGTGTGTGTGAAATGGACATCTTTTCAAAACTGAATCCTGGTGCCATACAGAAGAAGAGGTCCCCTCTATGGCCCTAGTTTTGCATTTCACACAACTCTCTGCTTTACTTGAATGAATTGTTGGGTAGCTAAGCCATACGCTACAATTTCCAAACAAATATAGCCGAACGCACAAAGAAGGGAAGCTTAAACCAAGCTACATTATGGCTTAACACAATCTGTAAATGCAGCTGAACTCTCACTTGCCTAAGATGATAATATTTGGGGGGCAAGACTCCAGAGCTTACAGCTTTAAGTTTTTCCTCCCCTATGGATGAATCTGTGACTTGCTTTGAATTTGGAAATGATTCACGGACCCAGCAGGACAAAGGCCAAGCCAAAGAATGCAGCTTTAAAACATGCTTCAACTTTTCCTGCTTCCTGGTCACCCTTGGTTTCTCTGTTCAACCAGCCATGTTTATCAGCACAGGAGGTCCCCGCTGATCCATGCAAAAATTCATGGCAGTGTTAATTTCAGGCATGAGATGTGATTCAGGGGCAAAGCACATCTTCTGCACATATCAGATCTCGGATCCGGTCTCTGAAACCTCCACTTTGAGGCAGATGGAGAGATAAAGAGGTATTTCTATGCTAGCATGGAGATCCCTATAGAGAGGGGCTGTTAAGCTCAGGTCAGCTCATGGACTAGACAAGGTTTTGTCTTGATATCGCAGGCTTCTTCTGTTATTCTCAACAGCATCCTGATGCAGGTAGGTACACTGGTGCTCACGTTGACTCTGATTACAGTCCCATCAGTTCCTATTGTCTCGCTGGTTGTGGATGATGGAAGCTGTGGATGATGGAAGCTGTCATCCCCAAACAACCAGAGGGTGCCAAATCACATACCACTCTAGGTTAGTAGCACTGCTTTGCCAGGGTCTTCCAAGGGGCATACCAGAAAGTGGGTTCCCACCCCTGCAGCCCTCAGTCGTGGGCCCCTCTTTCAGCTAACTCACCTGTGGGAAAGTTGTGAGTTTCAGCTGTGAAGATGACATGGCGGGTGGATGTTCGCTTCTCAAAGGGGCTGGCCTTGGATGGGTCACTGGGCCAGAGTGAAAGGACTTCTCTGCCCTGGATTGCACTTGAAGGGGAAGACACAAAACCTTAAGCTTCAGGAATGCATCAAGAATGAAAGGAACCTCCCCAAGTCTTCCTCATCCTGGTGCATTGGAACCACAGTGCCCAGAATTCCCTGCTCTTCAGCTGTGCTGATTGGGAATCCTAGGATCTGTGGTCTCCCTCGGCATCTGAGATCCAGCTGAGTGGAACGGCCCCCACTTCAACTCCTCAGTGGCTGCTATTGCCAATCCAGAAACTCCAGCTGTGGGGCAGGGAGAGAGAGAGGGAATACTCACCTGCTGTTGTCGCAAAACTTGATGACATTGTTGGGGTTGCTGCGTTCTTGAGTTTTCATGATGGCCTCGAAGAGCGATTCCTTCATTTCCTCCCCATCCACTAGGAGGCGCCCTTTGAAGAACCAATGCCGGCTGTGTTCACTGCAGAGAAACGCCAGGTGGGAAGGAGAGAAATGTTAAGATGGGGCGTACATGCTGCTTTCTGATCCAGCCTGAAGAGGGGCCCATCCAACCCAGAGCTGCCTTTCACATGGGAGGCTGCTTGTAACACCAAAAACGAAAGGAATGAAGAAAGTGAGTGTTGCCTTGGCACCATGCATTATCCCCAGAATCTGCAGTAAACCAGGCTTGCCACTAGAAATATACCTCCTTTTTAACCCTGGCTTAAATAAGAAGAAAATGCCATTCCCACTGCATATTCCCTCTCAACCTATCCAAACTTTCAGCCAGGAAGACTCTAAGGCAGTGATTCTCAACCATGGCCATTTTAAGATGTATGGACTTCAATTCCCAGAATTCCCCAGCTAGCATGCCAGCTGGGGAATTCTGGGAGTTGAAGTCCACATATTGTAAAGTTGCTAAAGTTGAGAAACACTGCTCTAAGGCAGTGTTTTTCCAACCTTGTCAACTTTTAGATGTGTGGACCCCATAATAAAGAGAATACCTGTTTGATTGAGCAAGGTCAAAGCACTCTACACTGGTGGGGTTTCTGCCCAGTTTTTGGAAGAGAGCGGTATAGAAGTCCAGGTCCCAGGAATCAAAAGCCAGACCTACGAAGCAGAGAAACACAGTGGTTGACCCACTGTGGCTACTTAATTCCATCCCAGGCTTATTTCCCTTTCCTACAGTAAAACAAATAAAGCATTTAAGAGGAAATGAGACGGAATCGCTTTCTCATTGGAAGGGGTGGTGAAGTCCTTGTGGATTATGGCCAACACAGCTAAACCCAAGTGGGCCCTTGACACACAGGGAAAAGGAAGCAGGCAAAAGGGGAGCACAATCCCAGAAGCCAGATTCATCCTGGACTTGAATGAACTTAGCCCAGCTTGTCTAAACAATGTTGGTTTCTCTGAGCTGAGCCACTTGATCAGCAGAATTATTTAAAGCATCCCTGTAGTAGGAGAAGATCCAAGGTTATAGGCAAGATCATTTATATTTGTATATTTATTTATTCAATTTATATCCTTTTTTTTTTTTCAGGGGGTTACGGTGACACGCATAGCATTCCCCCCTCCAAATCCCCCCAACAACAACCCTGCAAGGGAGGCTGGGGTCAGAAAGAGACACTGGCCCAAAGTCACCCAGGGTGCTTCCATGAGTTGAGGGCGGACTTGAACCAGAGTCTCCCTGGTGCCATTCCAACGTTTTCACCACTACATGTAAGACTGAATGCCTGCATCCCTCTATATAAAATTTAAAAAAAACAAAAAACCTCCTCTTACACAGAAAATGTATACGTGGGATGTACATGCCCAGTGGTGCAAAAAGTTACTTGTTTGTTTTAACACTGCAGGACACCTGCAGGTTCCCACCAGCCATTCTTCTCAAAAGGGCTGTCCATGCTTTGCCTTCTGACTTTCCTTCCCAACTTTTCCACGCCACCCTTCTTGTGTTGCAGAAGATGGTCCACCTCCAATCAAGAGGTTGGGGGCGTCCCTTTGTGTCTTATGTTTCTGCAAAAGGACCTGCAGATTGGCACTCACTGCTGAATGTGTTACTGGAAGGAACAACGGGGAGACGCAGGTGGATCCCTTTCTACATCTCCTTCCAGTAATTACAATCTGTCCAAATTTACAATGCTGTCTCCTAGCTACCGGACACAAATATTTCCCCACTTCCTTTACCCTCACTAGCTCATACCAAGCTGGCTGTTGGCCTTGACGAGAGCAGCTCTTCCTTCTCCTAGAATATCAACGTGGAACACCGCTTCAGGGCAGGTAGCTACAGCAAAACTGTGGATGGGTTCGGGATACCTCTGCTCCGTCATCCGATCGTAGAGTGAGGCTACCAGTTGTGTCTCCTGGGCTGATGAGGGCTGTTGGTCACACTGAAAAAACCAAGTATGGACTCCATCAACCTTTGGATTCTAAATTCAAGTGGGGTTTTGTGCAGGTGATGAGGAAAACCCTGGATATCCAAGACCAGATTCAAGACCGCCCTCCAAAATAACTTAACGAAAGAAACTGGTGTAGCAAACCTGCGGCTGTCAATTCTATCGGGGGTTCCATTTATTCTGGAAACTGGCAACCTAGTCTTAAATCCAGACTAGGGATCTTAAGGCTTGCCAGATGTTGCAGATCTCTAATTCCCAGTATTTGTCATCATTAGGTTGTACTTCAGCCTGGAACACAGTACTGCAGTGTTTCCAATGGCTTTTTCTGGCCATTCTGTCCCACACCCTCTCCGGTCAAGAGCAGATATTCAACACTGAATAGCTATAGATTGTATTCAATCCCTTTGTAAGGATGTCCGCTACCCATTCATGAAACTTCTACATTAACTGGTGGTCCCCCAAAGCATGGAAATAGATCCTCTCTCTTTTCTTAATTGCACTTCTATCAGCTCTCATCACCTGAGCCCAATGTCAAAAGGCGCGACGGGTGGTGCTTCCACTGACTATCCTGGATGGGGATTATGGACGTTGGTCCAACCCACTGAGAAAGTCCCTAGCTAGAGAAGGTGAACGCAACAGAAGCAGCCATTTTATACCAACAGAAATTCCGCAATGCACGCAAGTGTTCTCTGTATCATGACTGTGTGCCATCAAGTCAGAGTTAACTCTTAGCAGCCACATAGGTATTTTTACTTCCTCTTGCCTATCCATGTGGTGTTCTTGGTAAAACACAGGAGTGGTTTGCCACTGCCTTCTCTGGCACAGTATACAATGATGCCACCTGCGTTGTCACAAAAGTGACCTTTCTCCTCCAGCATCTTCTAATATCACTGCTGCCCAATATATACGCTTTCCTCTCGTTTCATTCACATCTTAAGAGACTCTGCTGAGACCAGTAATCTTTGCTGATCCCTCCCAGAAACACTTCCCCAGGTAGCACAGCTGGATTTGTATAATATGCAGCCCGCTAAAGAATTATTCAGCTATTCTTCAATCATTTTTGTCCATACCTCTATCGAAGATAATTCTGTGCGTGGGAAGCACAGTGGAAACAGAAGAAAATAGAAAAATATATGCATACCTTGAAAAGGTAGCGCCGAGAACACTCAACCCGGTCAATGTTTTCTAACCCAGCTGCCCGGCACACTGAGACGGCATTAGTAGAATATGCTGTAGAGAAATTCAACCTGCAATCACAAAGAAGGCAAAGATGAAGGAGGAAGGGGAGGGAGAGGAGGAAGAGTTTCTTTTCAAATTAAATCTGAATAGATTTGAGGCTTGGATTCATTCTCACCATACGTCCTTTAATGATTTCTAATGCTCAGTGCAGGACAACTATAGATCACAAAGTCTAGAAAGTCACAGTGTGTCTCCCAGTCAGGACTGATTTAAAGTAAAATGTTCAGCTCTGTTTTGGAGGCGCACTATGCTTTCCTGAGAAACACAGCTTGCCCAAATCAAACATCACAGCAAAATAGAGTTCATTACAAACCAGGAAGTAAAGGCAGAAACTGGGAGTTCACAAAATTAAGTCCTTCTCATCATGTTTGAACTTGGTTATTCACACGTTGGCAGGGCTTATAATATAGTTTGCTCAGTTTTGTGTTATGCAAACACAACCACTGTAAACTAGTACTGATTTTTCAGTATAAGGAGTGAAGCCAGCAAATTGTGGCTTTTTTCACAAGCAGCAATTAAACCAACGATAGCTTTAGGCAATGTGCATATCCTTCCATTGCCTTCCACTTTGGGATTATATTTAACTGTGAACCAGTAAGAAAAAGCAAGCTGCAGGACTTGTAAAAAGAGAGTTAATTTCACTGGAAATACGTAAAATAATTTCCTTTTTGTTTGTTTGTTTGTTTGTTTGAGCGGTGCAGCTTTCTCCCCACTAGACTTACCGGGGACCAATCTCTACCAGCAGATCAGATGGGCGTGGGCCAAGGAAAGATTTGGTTGCAATATCACCTTGTTCGAATGGACAGCCAAAGACCCACCTCAACATCTCCATCTCCCTGGAGCCTGGGAGTGTCTTTCCTGGGGACAAAACAGGGATGAAAAGAAGTAGCCAATTTTCCCATAATACAACAGGGCTATAACTCAACAAGCAACTGCCTCTGTAAGGGTGAAGGATGAGCAAACTCTGAACCAAGCCATTACCCCTTAAACAGGAAGAAAACCATGCTGGGTGCTTCCCTCAATCCTTCATTCCCCACCCTCCATCAGAATCTAGACCCAGGCTGATTCAAGTCTCATACCTGTCCAGCTAACATTGAAGCACAGCTCCTTCTGAACCGCTTGGACTGCATTGCCCAAGATAGTTTGGGCAGAGTGCAGAAGACTGTTGAGACTGCTGTCAGCCTCGCTGGGCCGTTGATAATAATGTAGGACCATCATGTCTGTCCTAAGGGGACAGAAAAGACAGACAATGGTGAATCGTAACAGTATACATACAAAACAGATGTTTAACTAAATATAAGGAAGAATGGCTTCCGTATACATTATGCAGCAAGGCAAATACAAACATTTGGAGCGGTGTTTTTCAACTTTGGCGCCTTTAAGATGTATGGACTTCAACTCCCAGAATTCTGGGAGTTTCCAGGATGTTCCAGGATGTTTGTGACTCTTCAGCTTAGAAAACAAAATTGCTGGGGGAATCCCAGTTGCAGAACAAGAGGAGGAGAGAGAGAAGTGTTCATCTTCTACATCTGAGCACACTAGAGGCCCCCGGCTAGCTACCATGAGAAACAGTACTCTGGACTAAGGTATGCCTTGGCCTGCTCCTACAGGCAATTCTTAAGTTCCATATACATGCAATTTGTAGTCAATACATGGAAAACTGAGTGAGAAGGGGGTGAATACTATATGTTACTTCAGAGGTCACCTAGGTGCACCTGGCCACTGCTACACATGTGGTGCTAGCAGACGTAGGTCCTACCACAGAGGACTACAGTTTGTTCTAGGACTAAGAGAAATTAGAGCAAATACCCAATGGGCAAGCCAAAGAGGTCGATGCCCTCCAAATTCTTGCCTCACCCTGGAAAGCTTCAGAGCAGCCTACATTTCTTTGCCTGCCAGTTGCACAAAACTCGACAGCAATTGCGTATCACAGGGCAAGGATCCAGCCTGCACTAGTAGAGATTTGCTCAGTGGCAGCATTTTCCTGTCTAGTGGGGGGGGGGCACCCAGCTAAAGTTGGTGGTGTCCTCACTCTGGTTGCCACCAACGGCGCTTAATTTAGCGGCAACCAACCTCTTGCTCTTATCGTTATTAATTCAGCATCACCAACATGATGCTGAATTAGCAACAATTAATTCAAGCAAGAGGAGAGATCCAGGGGCACAAGGAGCCACCAAGGGACTGCTCAGGACGAAGAAGACAGGGAAACTGAGGTAGGGGCCACCAGATAACAAAGTTCAGGTATGTGTACTAAAGGGCAGTTATAGGGAATGATGGGATTAACAGGCTTGGCCCTTTGCTCAAATGTGACCCAGCTGTGCCAGAGTAACCGAATGCAAGATTACAGAATGTCATCCATTACAGCATTCCTAAAATAACACACTCCTAAACACAAACGCACCACAAATGTGTGATGAGTTCAAGAACAGAGACACACAGGGCAGAAGACCTCAAAAGCTGCTGGACTGATTCACCATCGGTGAGGGGCCACTATGAAGCATCAGCATGTACGAGATGGACCTCCGCAAATGAACCCAGAAGGGAGAACTTCGTTTATCTCAATGCCACAGAGGAAATCCACACTCAGCTGCCAGCGGTGGACACTTCAGCTGCACATCTGTGTGACTGAAGCCGCTCCGTTTACCGAATGCACACATGGCATCAAACACACAGGCTACACTACTGGCATGGACTGGGGTTCTCTGACTGGTTCTTCACCGCCAACCAAAGAAGCATCCTACAGATGTGGGAGATTGGCGCAAACAGGTTAAATGCTTTGTTGTTTATTTGTTTAGTCGCTTCCGACTTTTCGTGACTTCATGGACCAGCCCACGCCAGAGCTTCCTGTCGGTCGTCAACACCCCCAGCTCCCCCAGGGACGAGTCCGTCACCTCTAGAATATCATCCATCCACCTTGCCCTTGGTCGGCCCCTCTTCCTTTGGCCCTCCACTCTCCCTAGCATCAGCATCTTCTCCAGGCTGTCCTGTCTTCTCATTATGTGGCCAAAGTATTTCAGTTTTGCCTTTAATATCATTCCCTCAAGGGAGCAGTCTGGCTTGATTTCCTGGAGGATGGACTGGTTTGATCTTCTTGCAGTCCAAGGCACTCTAGTCCAAGGTTAAATGCTACTGAAGTGCAAATTCACACCCTAAGAAGCAAAATTCACAAAATGCTAAACCAACTTAAGGATGTCAGAAGCAGGAGGTCTGGAGGGCCCCAAAATCAGCTAAACCGAATTGGAACCTCCGTTGAGTCAACATCATCAAAACTTTTAGCCATAATTCAGTCTCTCAATATTCCTTTAAGGAAACCACGGCGTCTCCCGCTTCAACCTATCTCCCCAGCAGGGCTGGACCACAACATCTTCACCCTCGGCCGGCCCAGGATGATGGGAGTTGTAATGCAACGCGTTTAGGGTGGGGACGCTTACAACGGATGCGCGCGTTTCTCCTTCGGGAGCAGCAAAGGGAAAGCCCGCTCCCTCGCCGAAAAGACCCCGCCGGCCTCGCCTTAAGATTTAATCCCAAGCACTTTCCAGCTCTGGATCTCCCCTCTCCTCCGACTGCGCCAGCGCACCGCGTCGGAGTGAAGAAAGGCGGCAGAAATGGGCTTCTTTCAGGAAAGAGTCCCGCTTCCTCCAAGATTCGGGCTCGGTGAACGCGACCTTACGCCCGGATCGTGGGAAAACCCCGCTTCTCCCCGCGAGCCTGACCTTGCAGCCTTACCTGCCCGGCTGGCTGAGCTTTCCCTCCCCGCACGATCTCCGCAGGAACCGTCCACGATCACGGGGCGCCGGAGAGGCTCGTGCGCACTGCCCCTTTCGTGGGAGGAGAACTTCCCCCGGCGAGGGGCGGGAGGGAAGCGGCCAGGGGCCCGCCCGCACTCCCCATTGGCTCTCCGGCTTCCTCCCCGCAACCCGCCCCGCCTGGCCGCCCTCCCCGGCCTTGAGGGGAGCCCGGGTTGCGCGAGGCAAACTTTGATCGCGAAGGAGGGAGGGTGAGGCAAAACGGGGGATCCAGCAAGCCTGGCTTACTGGCACACTCGCACATCACGGGTCGTCCAACCAGCGCGGCCCTGCCCTCCTTCGAGGCATCCGGCTTCCCCCCTCCCGAGAGCCCGCCGGGGGAAGAGCGGGGAATCCGGGCGTCCGAGCGCTTTGCTCTCTGCCCCGCGGAGTGGGGGCGGCCCTTTGGATCGCTTTTCCTTGCGGCGATCTGTCTGCTGACTACCGCTCGCTGAGTCCAAGTCGTCCGTCGGCGCCCCCAGCTACGTGCCGCCTGGTTGAGCTCTGAAAGCTTAGCTGGATGGGGGGCCACCGGGAGATCCGAGGGCTGGAGGCTAGATTGGGAAGGAGAAAAGGAGAAAGCAAAGGCAAACCCAGCTTCACCCGAGGGAGACTTCATTTGGCCAGCTGAGTGGGAGAACACTAGACGAGCTTGGCTGATCTTGAAAAGCATAGTAGCATCAAACGTGGTTAATACTTGGATGGGGCACCACCAGGATATTCCTGGACCCTAGGCCAGATTTTTAAAAAATGCTGGAAAGTGGCAACTGTAGACCATTTCTATTTGCTTGCTAAGAAAAATACATGAGTGTTTCCATCCCCTCACAGGGTTTGGGAACTTGAAAAGTTAGGTCATTCATAGTTTGGGAATGCATAAAGATGAAAGGAATAGCTTCCTGTCTGAGTGAATTCAGTGCCCATCTACCAAAAGAACATAGAAAAGATGAGGATCAGAGGTACTTTCTCCTGGGTCATAGCAGTAGATAGGAAGCCACACCAAGCTTGATGACTGTAAAAGCAGCCGTACTGGATTTCCCCAAGGCCCATCTTCCTCCAGCATTTCGCCCCTCACTGTGATGGAGCAGACGCCTCTGATCCAGGGTGCTCAGAAGCCGGAGGAGATCATGGTCTCTTCTGCCAGGGTTCCCCCAAAGCTACTCTCTGAAAGAATACTCTGAATAAAACATTTGTTTTTTTCACCAGCCTTGGGGATCCCTGCAAGGTGGCAGGGATCAAGTGATTCTCCCACATTCTTGGATTTTATAGGTTTATTTTATTTCTCTTTGAGTGTTGTTAGATTGTTACGGAGTTTTAGCTGTTATGTTGTATGCTAACCTGAGTCACATTTTTGTGAGATGGGCGGCTATATAAATATGCAAAATAAATAAATAAAATACGGCCCCAATCGAGGCAGCTTCAAAGCTGAGAGTCATCAGTCACTCTGCCCTATGTGTTTTTTTTTAAAGTGAATTAACTGATCTCCTTTTAAGCCTTCCAAGTCAGCAGCCATCAGAGTGTCTTGGGGACAAAGCCTTCCATAGATAAATGGTGGGCTGTATAAAAAAAACCCTTCCGTGTGCCTGTTTCAACTCACCTCCAAAACTTCACTGCCTCCCCTTTTTAGCTGTTTTTTTTTTTTCTAAGCTAAATGTTTTAAGCCACTTCCCTCCCATTGTTACTGCTATTTTCAGCTTTCTCATCTTGCCTTTCCTCACGCACCTTAAGGCAGCTTTCATCAAGGTCTTCCCTAACTATATACCCACAATGATGGCCCTGTGGAGTAGGTTGGGCCGAGGGAAGATGGCTGACCCATGATCAGCCAGACAGCCCTGGGGTCAAGTGGGGATTTGGACCCAGCCAACATTCAAACTGAACAATACCAGTAGCCTTAGTTTTATTCTCTCATCCACTTTCTAGCTACCAACCCAACCTTGCGCCATAAACATAAGATGCATTTTGCATTGATTTGGAATTATTGCAAGTGTGCATAAAAAGATCCTACATTGTTTCAGTAAACAAAAAAATTGCTAATGGCAAATCAGGAATTTACCCCAGTATTGCCTACATTAGCTCTCCCGAAAATGGTTAAAATTCCCCCGGGGTATTCTGGGAGTTGAAGTCCATGCATCTTAAAGTTGCCAAGTTTGAGAAACACTGCTTTAGGTTATGACTTCAACTGAGTTATTTATAAAAAAATAATAATAAAGGCCGACATAAAATTAAATAATAAAGGCCGACATAAAATTTAATTAAATTAATTAAAGCTCTGAGCTTGCAGGAATGGGGGGGGGGGGGTTTAATAATCCCAGATAACTGGAGGATGGTCCACTCTGACATTTCACTCATAAGTTTTTCTTCAGACTGAAGCGCCCAGTTTAATTTAACCCCGTGCAAAATGGACTTTTAATCGGTACTTTTCGAACGCAGCACCTTTCTCGTAGTCGGCAGGATTCGAACCTGCGCGGGGAGACCCCAATGGATTTCTAGTCCATCGCCTTAACCACTCGGCCACGACTACCACTCTCTGTATTCTGCCCGTGTGTACCTAAACTGCTCCCGCAGTAATTTTGCAGAGAGGACCTGCTTCCTTCTTAAAAGGGGGTTTCAAGGCAACGGGAGCTGTAGCTTAATCACATTCGGCTATGAATTAAAGACAATTCCCATTGTCCCTTGGCCAGCCGTGCAATGGGAATGCGCCGGTGTTTTAACCTCATTATTTTTGAAGGCTAGTCCCTGAAACGGAAACCAAATGAAATGGCAAGGTTGGTTCTGCGTAGTGCATGCTTTTCAAGAAAAAATGCATCAACAACATCGCTTTGAATAGGGCATCCTGCATGCAAGCTGAGTAGTCTAAAATTCTTGCAGAATAGGCGGCTCTCTTCCGGCACACCTGCCCTGATGTTTACATGCACAGTCTTGGTGCCCTGAACTCGTAGCAACCTCAGGAAGAAAATTTGGGCAAGGCGCAGCTTTGCTGACCTCCCCCCCAGCTGAATTTATCCTTTACTTCAGAGTTTGCTTGGAATGTTTTGTTCAACATTTGTTCAATATTCAAACACCAAGGGAACGGGTTGAACTTTGCCAATCTTTTCAGGGCTTGGAAGCTAAGCTGGGTCAGCCTCGGTTTTGTTCGGATGGGAGGCTGCTACTGTAAACTGAATGGGAAATCAAGAGATAGGAAGGAGCTTGTGGTTTGTAGAATTATTTCCAATATTTTTACCACCAGCAGTGCCAATTTGCAGTTGGAAGCATTTGGCTTCAGGGGCACATGGGAGAGTTAATACCATTCCAAACTATTGCCTCTCCTGGGAACACATCGGGGTTTCCCCTAGTTCCCTCATCATGTTGTTTATTCGTTTAGTCGCTTCCGACTCCTCATGACTTCATGGACCAGCCCACGCCAGAGCTTCCTGTTGGTCGGCAACACCCCCAGCTCCCCCAGGGGCAAGTCTGTCACCTCTAGAATATCATCCGTCCACCTTGCCCTTGGTCGGCCCCTCTTCCTTTTGCCCTCCACTCTCCCTAGCATCAGCACCTTCTCCAGGGTGTCCTGTCTTCTCATTATGTGGCCAAAGTATTTCAGTTTTGCCTTTAATATCATTCCCTCAAGTGAGCAGTCTGGCTTTATTTCCTGGACTATGGACTGGTTTGATCTTTTTGCAGTCCAAGGCACTCTCAGAATTTTCCTCCAACACCACAGTTCAAAAACATCGATCTTCCTTCGCTCAGCCTTCCTTATGGTCCAGCTCTCGCAGCCATATGTTACTATAGGGAACACCATTGCTTTAACTATGCAGACCTTTGTTGTCAGTGTGATGTCTCTGCTCTTAACTATTTTATCGAGATTTGTTATTGCTCTTCTCCCAAGGATTAAGCGTCTTCTGATTTCCTGACTGCAGTCAGCATCTGCAGTAATCTTCGCACCTAGAAATACAAAATCTTTCACTGCTTCTACATTTTCTCCCTCTATTTGCCAGTTATCAATCAAGCTGGTTGCCATAAACTTGGTTTTTTTTGAGGTTTGGCTGCAAGCCAGCTTTTGCACTTTCTTCTTTCACCATCATAAGGCTCCTCAGTTCCTCTTCGCTTTCAGCCATCAAAGTGGTATCATCTGCATATCTGAGATTGTTAATGTTTCCTCCAGCGATTTTAACTCCAGCCTTGGATTCCTCAAGCCCAGCTTGTCGCATGATGTGTTCTGCGTACAAGTTGAATAGGTAGGGTGAGAGTATACAGCCCTGCCGTACTCCTTTCCCAATCTTAAACCAGTCCGTTGTTCCATGGTCTGTTCTTACTGTTGCTACTTGGTCGTTATACAGATCCTTCAGGAGGCAGACAAGATGACTTGGTATCCCCATACCGCTAAGAACTTGCCACAATTTGTTATGGTCCACACAGTCAAAGGCTTTAGAATAGTCAATAAAACAGAAATAGATGTTTTTCTGAAACTCCCTGGCTTTTTCCATTATCCAGCGGATATTGGCAATTTGGTCCCTAGTTCCTCTGCCTTTTCTAAACCCAGATTGTACATCTGGCAATTCTCGCTCCATGAATTGCTGAAGTCTACCTTGCAGGATCTTGAGCATTACCTTACTGGCATGTGAAATGAGTGCCACTGTTCGATAGTTTGAACATTCTTTAGTGTTTCCCTTTTTTGGTATGGGGATATAAGTTGATTTTTTCCAGTCTGATGGCCATTCTTGTGTTTTCCAAATTTGCTGGCATATAGCATGCATTACCTTGACAGCATCATCTCGCAAGATTTTGAACAGTTCAGCTGGGATGCCGTCATCTCCTGCTGCTTTGTTATTAGCAATGCTTCTTAAGGCCCATTCAACCTCACTCTTCAGGATGTCTGGCTCTAGCTCACTGACCACACCGTCAAAGCTATCCCCGATATTGTTATCCTTTCTATACAGGTCTTCTGTATATTCTTGCCACCTTTTCTTGATCTCTTCTTCTTCTGTTAGGTTCTTGCCATCTTTGTTTTTGATCATACCTATTTTTGCCTGGATCCCTCATCATGGGATGTGATAAATACTTGGAAGGGAGGCCATCAGGAAATCCCTAGACAGTAGATTCTATTGGGAAGTTGGAAAAGCATCCTGGAGGCAGGATTTCCCTACAGTTGCCAAGAAAATGATGGCCTTTTCGCCTCAAGGAGAATGAAACAACCAGAGCAAGTCTGTGGGAGTCAACTAACGATGTATCTCTTTCAGACTCCAAGGCCTGAGAAAGAGAGCCGTCATCTTTACAGAAGAGCTTGGACTTGGCTTAAAATCAAAGACCTGCAGCTTGTTGGCACCCAGAGATACGCTGCTGAGCCACCTCAGCAGAAATTCCTACGGTACACAATGTGAAGCCACTAACCCCCTTTTGCTGGTGTTCTCGCGTCACTGCATGAGCAAAAAAAAAAATGGAATTTGTTTGGGTCAAGGCCACGTTACACCATCCCAATCTCAGTCATCAGCTCTGGCTTCCCCCGAATCTCACAAGCCAAGTAGGTCAGATGTTGGCAGTGCAGAAAGGTTGGTGTTAGCTCGAGGACATGGTGTTCTGACCACCTTTCGAAAATGACAAAAGAGGCAGGGGAGTAGAGTCTCAGAATATCTCCCCACACACACCTTACAGCAAAGGGAGAACCCCTTAGGAGAGTTTTGCCATTTTGTCCCCTAGTTTTTTATGGGGTTGGGAATTCAGTGCAAGCAGCAAGCTGGCTGTTTCCGCAGTTTACGTGGAAGCAGAACCAGGCCGAGGGATGGGTCACCCTGTTCCTGGCTCAGCTGGCATTTTGCATGAAGCCCAGTTTTATAGAGCCATGGATTGTTGAAGAAACTGGAGTATCCAACTGAGGTGGAAAACGCCAGTTTTGGTTTCCCCGTTTTAGGGAATGCTCATCTACAGTATATATATTTTAGGGAAGGAAGGAAGGAAGGAAGGAAGGGAAAGGGAGAAAATAAAAAAAGGAAAGGGGGGGAGGGAAAGGGAAAAGGGAAAAGGAGAGGAAAGGGAAAGGAGGGAGGACTGAATCTTTCCTTTTCCTACCCCATCCCCCTTTCCTTCCATGCTGTATCTTTTTTAGACTATAAACCTACTAGCAAGGCCTTTCAAATTATCTTGGGAATCTTTCAGGTCGAAGACAAGAGGCTTGAAGGAGGGGGAGAGAGACCATTGAAAAGGATCCTAACCCTAACCTCTATTCTTAAGTTTCTGCACACAAAGCTGATGATGTTCTCACACGCATAAAAAAAAAATTGTGCAACTGTAACATTCCGATCCAGCCCTTTGCAGGCTGTGCTTGCACAACTTGCTCTCCTGGCTACAAAGTCAAGCCACTTTCTGCGCTACGTTGAATCATAAACTAACCAAACCAGCTGGGTTTGCCCAATACGCTCTGCCACCAAAGCTAGCCAAGAATAAAATTAACCAAGTTTATGCCGCTGCGGATTGTCGCGCAAACGCAGCCACCGACTTGGTGCGCCTGCTGGAACCCTTCCTCTGACTTGTTTAGTATCCAAATGAAAGACGGAGCAGTAAGACATCCAAGGGTGTGTTTAATTGTTGTTTCAGCAGCCAAATAATTGGACAGGCAGCATGGTGTCAGCTGTAGCTGCTACCCCTGACAGAGCCATACCGAAAGCTAGGAACCAAAGCCATGTCTTCCCCTTTGCATCTGTAAGAAATAAAAGTATAAAATCAGTGCTTGGTAGGAGAGAAGCCTCAATCTGCTCACCAGACACCAAGCACGCTTTCTAGTGTCAGATCTTTTTTGTCCTGTTTTTAACACTCCCAGGCCTTTCTCATTGCCTATTCTTTTTAACTGGAGAAGGCGGAGAAGCGAAGGCACCATACTTCCAAATAGTAGCTTCTCCTGAAAGAAAGAAAGAAAAAAGGAGGGGGGGTGCATTTTAGAACATCACTCCTACATTCCCAGCTTATCAATTTGAAGTTGCTTTATCAGCATTTCTGATGACGGCTGGTGCTTCTGGGTGAGTGTTTCGTTCTATTCCTGAAAAGGCAGGTTTTAAAATGGAGGAAAAAAATGATGGAAGAATGAATTTGGGGATAAAAAGCAAAAAAGAAAAGAAAAAGAAAAAAAAGCAGCAGCAGCAGCAACGATTGTCTAGATTTGGAGGAAGTAAGAGATGATTGATATGGAAGGTGGATATTTTGTGTAGTTTCAAACAAATTTAGCACAGTTGAGCTCCAGGCACAATACGGTTATAGAAAAACTCATCTGTGCAGCTCCAGTTCTTCTCTACGTCCACCCAGGAAATTCCAGGAATCTTATACTGCACAAATGCAAAGAAGAAAAACTGATGCCTTCAATCACTGAGTTCATTTTTCAGGGAAAGCAACAAAGCCTCACCTGTTGAAGCGCCACCTGCTAGCTGGGAGACGGTCTGTCCATGTGCAGCTCTCTTTTGCTGGTATGCTGCAAGAGGCAAGTTCAAAAAAAGTTGTAGCAAGGAGGATTAAAAAGCACAGCCACTCCCTTGCCCTGCAGTCACTGATGTTGAAAAGGGCCTGGTTTCGACTATTTAGAAACAGGGTCCAGCATACCCTGGGTGAGCAACAGGAGGCGGCCTGGGAACTAGACTTCTCTGGGCCATTTCTTTCTGGCTCTGCAGAAGATCTGCACTATATTTCCCAGCATCCCTCACAATTTGCCTCCGTTGGCTGGCTTACAGTCCAGGAACATCTGGAAAGAACCTCAAGCTTTTGTTTCAGGTACTACACTCTGGTTCAGACAGCTGTGGCTTGGTTAACTGTGGTTTATTCAACAAACCACAATGACTGGGATCACCCAAGAGGTGAAGTCAAAATGAACAAAACCCCATGGGGGAAGCCGGAGCTGGTGAATGAGATTGGGATGGTGTAATGTGGCGTTGACCCAAACTTTTTTTTTTTTTGCTCATGCAGTGACATGGTAGCTTAGCACAGTGTATGAACATGAACACCAACAGAGGTGGCTAGATTGCTTTCAGTCTCTATTACAGCGTACTCCTTGATGGAACTGTGTGGCTTCACACTAAGCATGGCCCTTTTCTAAGCCTTTTCTTGGGGGCAGGGAACAGTTGCACTACCCACACTTTAAGCATTGTAGCACCACCACCCAGTCCTCCCTCAGCAGCATCATTGATCAAGCCATGTCAGCCACCTCCAGGAAAGGCCTAGTCAAGGATCTCCGCAGGGGAAGTCATTCTTACCTCTGAGACCATGGGGGTAGGGCCCAGGGGCCACCCATTCCTTCAGTAACCGTTGTGCCCATACTCGAAGGGTCTCATTCAGCCGGTAACGGCAGCGCAGGGTCAGTCTAGAGAGCCGAAAGGAAAGCAGGGCCATGGAAACTTCCTTCAAAATATTGCACAATTTGCAATAGCCAGCAATTGACTCAGCTGGACCATCTTCCCTTAGGAGAATCCACTTTAGCCTTTTACCTGTACTGAGGATCCCTGGTAATGATAGGATTTGCTTCAGGAATCATCTCCCTCTCGAAGATCACTTCGTTTTCATACACCAAGTAGTTCCCGTCAAACTGGAGGAGGACAGGCAAGAAACACAAGGCAAAACATTTAACTTCACCAGAAGTGTTGGCTGAACACATCTCAGAATGCACCACCAAGGGGCAATCCTGCTTTATGATAGATTCTAAAGGAACCTTTCGCACTAATAAGGAAGTCCAATATGGTTGGATTTGGAGGTCACACAGAGAGCCCCATTGACACAGGACTGTTCTAGAATACATCTTAAAGGCTGGGACATCTCCTGACTCAATGTCATACTTCTGGCCCCACGCCTTCATGGTGGGGCCAATTTTCTTCCAGATCAGCAGGAAATAAGTTACTTCCACTTTGCCCTGAAGTGGTGGAACTCCATTGATCTTGAACGGCATGACATTTTCTACTGGCGAGACTCCAGCCTCCTTCGCCCACGCCCATAATACTAACATCTCCCAAATTGGAAAATGCTTTGATAGCTCCCATTGGGCACTAAGTTTTTTTCAAATTACCAAGTACTTAAATACATATGAGGATGGGTAAAGAAAGCTGTATCAGCTCACGCTGCGTTTTCAGCAAAAATCAGCTGTCTCGAAAATGCGTGTGGGTTGTTTCTAAACTGTTTCACAGGGCTTGGAGGGGTAATGGAAATGGTGAAGCTGCAGAAGGGCTCCTTGTTGACATGCAGATCCAGCAGAAAAAGCCAGCAGATCCCCAGACCTTGAAATCCTCCCTTTCTGAAACCTCATGGAACAAGTGTTTATTCTTTGGTTAGGTTTATGTTTCATCATTTCATTGTTTCATAGCCAGTTTGGTCTAGTGGTTAAGGTGCTGGGCTAGAAACTAGGAGTCTGTGAGTTCTAGTCCCTCCTGAGGCATGGAAGCCAGCTGGATGACCTTGGGCCAGTCCCTCTCTCTCAGCCCAACTCGGTGCAATGTAGACTAGCCTCCTTGTGGTGCACCCAGGGCTATGTGACTTTGTTGACTGTTTTTCTTTTGGATGTTCATATGCTAGATTAAACTAAAGCCAGTTTGGTCTAGTGGCTAGAAACCAGGAGGCTGTGAGTTCTAGTCCCGCCTTAGGCATGAAATCCGCTGGGTGACCTTGGGCCAGTCACTCTCTCTCAGCCCAACTCACCTCACAGGGTTGCTGTTGTGGGGAAAATAGGAGGAGGAAGGAGTATTTGGTATGTTCGCTGCCTTGAGCTATTTATAAAAATAATAAAGGCAGGTGGGTGAATGAATAAATAAATAGCTGCCCTACACCCCACTTCCTCACCATCCTGGGTACCAACTACATTCAAAAGACTCCTACTTACTGTTCTGGTGGTACCACAGGTGGCCACAGGGAAAGTAAAGAGGGCCTTGGTTTCATCAGCTGCTACCGGCCTACAGTTCTTATCCCGTAGATGGGTTCTCCTGGGGTTTAACTCTGGTTTGGTGTCTAAGCTGAGCATGGTAGCAGTCATGGTTCCATTGGAAAGGCATACTGCATAATAATAATAATAATAATAATAATAATAATAATAATAATAATAATAATAATAATAAAAAAACATCTGCCTAACCCAGGTCCTTGAGAAGGACTCGATAGGTGGACAAAAATGCCAAATCCAGTCTAAACATCTGGCTGACTATGCAACCAACCATAATAATTTATTAAATTTATATGTTGCCCAACTCCCAGCAACTCTGGGAAAGAAGTCATTTAATCCAGAGCTTCTCACCTTGCAGAGTTTATTTCCAAAAGCAGACCTACACAATCAGTTAGAGTCTATGGATTCTTATCTTGCCACTTCAGAAAAAAGAAGAATTTCAGGCAGCTTTCAACAAAAGACACGACACACAGAACCACAGGAATCTATATTAATCAACGCACAGACTTCACAAATGAAGTTTCATACTGAAGAAATCCTGCAGCACAGACTGTTGTAAAGCATGCTAAAAAGAAACATCCCAAACTGGGTGAAATATCTATTAGGACCAACCAAGACTAAACACAAACAAGGGTGCAAAATTTGGAGTGCTTCAGAACTTTTCATTAGATGAAAACTAAAAAGAAAAAAAGTAGATAGGGGATAAGAAGCAAGGAAGTCAAAATATTAAGAGGGTGTTTAAGCCATGGGTCTGCAGTTTATAAACAGGGATCCCTAATCTCTCATAGTAGCAAGCACCACTTCCCAGAATTAAATTAATATATTGTAATGTTAAAAAGGCTGAAATCTTGCAAGACTGTCAGCATCATGAGCTTTGGCAATGCAAAAATCCTGCACAAGATCTCACAGGAGCCCCAGATGGGATTTTGGGAGGAGGGAATGTGTAGAGACCGTTCCTTGGGGGCCTGAGACAGAGGGCTATAAAGAAGAAAGGCCTTGCTAGATGGTTTTGCTGAGCTGGTGGTTAGTTTCAGTCTTAAAGACACCCAACACCATGAAAATGAAATAAAAAGTTGCAGTGCCCTTGTGAAAATAGGACTTTTCTACTAACCTTGCCTGGGGCTGAAGGATCCTAGTGTGTCTGCTTAGGCCTGCTTCTTTCAGATCACTAAAAGGATGCTCCAGCTACCGTAATGCATCTTGACTCACCAAGAAGTTTTCCAGTGGGGAAGATACAAGACCTGGAGAAATCCACCATTGCCAGCAGTGTCTTGTTATCCCGCAGGCTGAAATCTAGCCGAGCAGTAACTCCGTGGAGAGAGATATCCTGAGCCATGGAGGAAAGACAGAGGTTGGAGATCGTTCCATCCCAACACAGCATGCTGACCTTGGGAGCTGAACCATCTCTTTGCACCTAAGAACCTTTTGACCAGGACAAATGAGAAGAGACAATTAAGGGGAAGGATTCCCTTAATCCCCTTTGTCTCTTAGCCTATGATGAGTTAAATAGCTCTCTGGGTTTAAGCCACTGAAGGAAGTTTGTGATTCCCTTTTGTGTTTCCTTCTCGTAGAATCAGAGAGTTGGAAGAGATCTTCCAGAAGGTCTTCTAGTCCAACCCCTGCCCAAGGCAGGGATCTTCAGACCATCCCACCACTATGGAGCTGTCCAACCTTTGCTTGAAAACCTCCAGTGATAGAGCCCAGTGATTCCAGGAGGGAGGCTGTTCCACTGCTTAATAGCTCTCAAGGTCAGGAAATTCTTCCTTATTTCAGGTTTAGATCTCCCTCTGTAAGCTTCCTTCCACTCGTCCCACCCTACAGAGAATAAATCCATACCCTCTTCCTTGTAACAGCCCTTCAAGTATTGGCTGTAGTTTAGGTAGAAGTGGGACTTTTCTATCATCATGAAAGATTAAGAATTATGTTTAGCTTTTACTTCAAATCTAGCGAGGTTCTGTTAGCACTGACAGCTGGCTACAGTCATACTCTCCACTCAAGATAACTATATTAGGAGCATTTTCTTTTGAATTGGACTTGATGTACCGTAAGTCACCTTGAAAGCCCCACTTTAGCTCAGGACCTGGATATTATTGGACCATCCATCTCCAATAGCTTCTGCCCATCCAATAAGTTTGAGCAAGGTGGGCTCATACTCCAGGTCTCTTTCCTAAGAGACTATCATCTACAGGACCCAAGGAGGCAAACCTCTCTGTTGTAGCCCCCTTTATTTGGACTAGGGTCCTGCCCAAGATCAGAGCAGTCCCCACAAGAAGCTGCTTAGAGGCCTGCTGGACTGGAGCAAGATATAAGCCCCAGTAAGGAGGGAAGCAAGTAAATCAGTAATACACATCCTTCCTTCACACTCTACTTGTGCTCAGGAGCACTTCTTTTAACCAGGGTTCCTGCTGAGTTTCTGTCTCCAACATACCTCGTACACCAAGCCAGTAGCCAAGAATGGCACCAATAGGTAGAAGTAGCTGCCATCATCTTGAACGGTGTAGTTCTGGGATACTGCTAGTTCGTTTGTCAGCTGAAGGCTACCCACGTAAGGAATCCAGTAGCGATCCAAATTCCCGCGGGTCATCACCAAGCCAATCTGTCCTGCCTCGCAAAAGCCCTCAAACACTGGAAGAACTGGACAACGGGAGCAGTCAGGTCCAAGAAGGAAAATAGAAAGCGTCTGGGTCAGCTTCATACCTCCTGCTCCGTTAGGGTTGATTTTAAGACGGTTTGTTGAACAAGGCGTGGTGGCCTGGTTCCCATAAGATGTAAACCAGAAGGGGTAATGCTTGATGGCCAGAAGATACACAATGTTTTGAGGGAGAGGCTGAAGGAGAATCACAGTGGGCAAGCGAATGTTGAAGTGTTGAGTGGGGCTACCATCCCAATTTTTCCTATTTGTAGGCGAGGGGAGTTTCTTTGCTTGCTAGTGACAGGGTAAGGCCAATTTTATTCATTCCTTTTGTCTTGGATCTCAAGAAGCTAGGGAAGTA
This sequence comes from Candoia aspera, assembly GCF_035149785.1. Taxonomy (NCBI): domain Eukaryota; kingdom Metazoa; phylum Chordata; class Lepidosauria; order Squamata; family Candoiidae; genus Candoia; species Candoia aspera. The sequence continues at coordinate 110,363,088 of NC_086156.1, read as the reverse complement.
ACAATAAGAACCACCACCCTGTGAGATAGGTTGGGCTAAATGATAACAAATGGATCAAGGTCACCTAGCGAGCTTTCACGGCTGAGGATAACATTGAATGAACATCTCCCCACCAACATCTTAACCGCCACATCACGCTGCCTGTCCTTCTGTTGGTATGGCCATTTTCATGAATTTCTAGCTTCAGAAGGGTAGAAGTCTTGATTCAGATCTTCAGTAAATATCCAACAAGATTGGCGGCACAATTACATGATATGGCAGGGTCACAAAAAAAGGGGAAAAGGGGATTTCGATCTACATGAGGTTTAGCTTGTCCACCATGCCATAGATCAGTTTACAAACCACAATGGCTAAGCTCATATATTATTCAAAGCTAAAGACAACTAAACCCATAGTATCTTTTAGAATCATGTGCAAATGCAGCCATAGTATTTATTATATACAATGCATGTCATGGTGGCCAAGTTTTTTCTGAAAGGTTTAAAAAGCAAGTTATGTTCAGTAGAGTCCCACTACAACTTTAATTAAAACCTTGTTCCTGGCAGCATCTTTTCCAATCACTGCTTTGATAAAAACAGAGGAAGTGATTAATTAAAGGTACAATGCCCTCAAGAAAATTGGAGAACAGCCAACAGTACTAGCTGTGCCACACTATTTTTAAATGTGGAGGAGGGACATTACCAATATGATTTGGGGAAAAAGATAAATACTAAATATAACCAGTTAATAATGTCACTAGTTTACATTGCAATTTTATTTTTTTATTTTTTTTTTATCCTGCCTTTATATTGAAATATCCTTGCCAACAGGGAATGATTTTAAAAATAAGGTAATTCTCTCACTTCTATGTTCTGTTTCTCTCTTCCTGCCCTACATGATCCAGAAAGTATGGCATGATAAAGTGGAGATGATCAAGGAAGCAGCATTAAAGTTGGGAAAATCGGAAGTTTCCCTTCCAAAGCTACATGGTCCCACCCATCCTTGGCCAAAAAGACCACCTTCCTGGCTGGAGATGACTTTAAGCACTCCAGTTCAGTTTGGTCAAGCAGACTCACCAACATCAGGGACTTCGCATTCAATCACTCCAGGATGGGTAAATGACTTGCCCTTCGGGGGCAGGAAAAAGATGTATTCAAGGTGTAAAGTGTATCTCCTGATGTTGCCATACAGATACTACAAGAGAAAAGAGTTCCTTAGCCACACAAACTCATTGGCAGATAGGGTCAACAAACCCCATTATCCCTCAACCTGAATGGCTGGGGATTAGAGACGCTGTAGTCATACATGTCTGCAGGGTGTGACTTTAGGAACGGCTTGCCTAAAAGGAGTCCAAGGATCACACTATCTTCTGCAAAAGGTTGGCGCAACTCAACCCAGCAAGCTTGGTGTGATCAACCCATTTGAGCAATAAATAAAAACTAGTAACTTGTCACGATCAGTCAAAGCTGCAGACTTCTGCCACTTGGACAAAAGCTCTCCCCTGAACTTTGCCGTGCAACTTCCCTTCTTACCTTCTGTTCCACCAGAGGGTTGGAGAAAGGGACCTTGAGAATGAAGACTCGGGTGTTGTTGGGGTTGAGGACTTCCTCCAGGCTGCAGCCATGTCCCTCGAGTGCCGGTGGCGTTAAGGGTTTGCCACCTATGGCAACCGCAGTCACTTCCACATCAGGTAGGAAGTTCCCTAGGCTGACGTCAAAGTAGCCTCTCTCTGGAACTGTGTCTAAAGAGAACCAGAGGTTTCAGCTGGAGGGATCTAAGCCTCGGACAATTTTCCAGATGTATTTTCCAGTATTTCTGAGAGATCTCCTTCTCCAGGGGTGTCCACAGGGGAAGTATAAAAAAACAAAATGAAAAGGTGGCCTCCCAATTGAAATAGCACCCCCTTTTGAAAATAAAAAGGGGTGGGGCCCCAGTTGCTGGCTGGGGAATTCTGGGAGTTTAAGTCCATGTATCTTAAAGTTGACAAGTCGGAAAAACTGTGATCTAAACTTTTTTGACCCCTGCCCTTTGCAAACGCTACTGCTTCTAACAAAACCAGACCAGTATGCGGCATGAATCAGCCCCAGAATTACTCTAGAATCCCTTTGCCTTCAAGAAAGGTGTACAAGGCTAAGGACATCCCCCCAAACTCTCCCAAATGTTATGTATCAGGCTACTAATGTGAACTGTGTCCAGTATTTTGCCTAGGCCTTCGATAGGTGAGCTTCATGGCTGAACCTGTCTGGACTCAGAAGCTAAATAGACTGTGGGCCTGTCTGAGAATAGGAAAGGGGACCACCAGAAACGCCAAGGGGAGACTGGAAACTGGAAAGGAAAACCAGCACTTGCACACTGTAAGCAAAAAAAAAAAAAAAAGGACTCTGAGGAGAGCTCAGCCTAAAGGAGATGTTACATTTTGCTATACATTTTGCTATCTCTTAACAACCATAACTGGGATCAGAATTTTGGTTGCTAAGTGAAGCAGTCATTAAGCGAATCTGACCTGATTTTACAACTTTTGTGGTGGCCGTTAGGCGAATCATGCGGTTCCCCATTGATTTTGCTTGCCAGAAGCTGGCCAGGAAGGTCAAAAATGGCGATCGCATGACCACATGACACTGCAAAGCTCATAAATGCGAACTGGTTGCCAAGTGCCCAAATCATGATCATGTGACCGCTGCAACAGTCGTTAAGTGTGAGGACTGGCTGTAAGTCAGTTTTTGCAGCACCGTTGTAAATCTGAACCATCACTAAACAAATGGTCGTTAAGTGAGGACTACCTGTAAGAGCCTAAGCCTCTGATCCATCCCACAGCTCCCAGCACCTGCTCCCCTGGCCTAGGAAAAGCCAGACAGGATGCAAAGCTTACTGTTGATAAGCACCGGCACCTGAGGGGCAAAAGGTGTGAGGATAGACTTTAAAATGCGATGACGAGTCTGGTCACTTTCATCTCCTCGCCATCTGCGGTCCAAAAGGAGTTTGATGCTATAGGTGGTACCATAATGATTGCTGATCACATCACTCTGGAAAGAAACAGACCAACATTATGCACTCCGAGTGGCCTGCCTGAAAGATTAGGTTAAAGACCGGGTTGACGGGACAAGCTAATGTGGTTTGGTTTGGCTTTCACATGCTGTGCAAAAGCAGCTATTGTGGTTTGTAAGCTATTGCATAAGCCTCACCCAGTGTGGCTTATTCATTCAATCATGACTAAACTAATTAAGATGTAGCACGATGTGGCGACCCCATCAATGTATCCCAACAACTGGAAATAGGACTGGGAAATAGAGAACTTCTGGATAGCCATTTTCCTGAGCAACAACAGTCATGTCCAAAAGGTGCTCCAGGTTTCTTACGCTGAGTTAGACTCAACTGCCTTTCAGGTTCTGAGTCAAACTCCCAGAATTCCACAGCCAGCAACCCAGTGAAGTCCACACACCTGGAAGGTTTCCCAAGTTGGAAAAAACTGGCTTATAGCACCCCCTCCCATCTTTACAATTCTGCAGATCCTGCAGAATTCACATCCATTCTCCTTCCTCTGATTTTGAGGGAGCCACATGAAGCATTAATCCGAGCTGTGAGCATGCAGACACATGGAGGAAATGTCTAGATGACCTGAAAACCAGAAGCAGCATCTTCTTGATGTAGGTGTCCCAAAACATATTACCCTGTATACAAGGAATTGCTGGAATCTTCTGCCTCTGCTTTCTATCTTTGATCAATCCTTAGTTATCTAGACATTTCCTCTATGTATGTGTGTGAAGAATTAAGCTATTGATGGTGATGATGATGATTAGTTATGACTGAAGTGTCATGCCTGCTGTGAATTTTGTACAACTGCAGTTCCAGCACAGCTAAAGGACACCAAGCTGGGAAGACTCTCCATTATAATTTTCACTCCTTGTTTAGGAGATTCCCCTTGGTGATGCTGGACGGAACACGTTGATCTCATTTAGCAGGTCGCTTGTTATGAATTCTGTTACCGCTTGTGCTTAGAGCTGGTGATTTCTAATACAGCCCAAGGAGTTTTCTTTCCTACCATCCAACTTCAGAAGCTCCTTCCTTGCAATATATTATTTTTAAAATGAATTACTTCCCATCTTAATATGATTCACAAGATAAAACTGGTTCAATGAACACGAACATATCATGAGATATCCTACTTTCAATACAGGTAGTCCTCACTTGATGACCATTTGTTTGTGATGGTTCAGACTTACGACAGTACTGAAAAAAACTGACTTACAACCAGTGCTCACACTTACAACCGTCACAGTGTCCCTGCAGTCATGTGAGCAAAATTTGGGAGCTTGGCAACTGGTTCACATTTAAGACTGTCACAGCATCCCATGGTCACGTGGTCACCATTTTCGACCTTCCTGGCCAGCTTCTGGCAAGCAAAATCAACGGTTGATTCACTTAACAACCACATAGTTTGCTTAATGACCATGATTTGCTTAATGACCGCAGCAAAAAAGGTCGTAAAATTTGATTGGATTCACTTAATGACTGCTTCACTTAGCAATCAAAATGCTGGTCTCAATTGTGGTCATTAAGCGAGGACTACCTGTAACATTGCTACTAAAAATCAATAACCCATTCTCCTAAATAGATGTATTTACCAACAAATGGGACATCTACTCCATAGATATTTTCATATCCCTGTTGGAGGGCAATTCTACAATTTGGTGGCCAATGCAGAGAAGATGCTGCATCAGCTTGTCCCCAGATCTTTACCATTATTAGAAGGGCTTCTAACAATAGCCACACTAAACTGGGGGACTGGTTTTGCTTTCATCAGAGCCTTGTCATTCACCAGAAAAATCTTCAGCTCAGTGACGTGGAAAACTGCCATCTGTACATTTTGTCATTGGTGAAATCTTGCACAGGAAGATATTCCCGTGAGTATCTTTGCCACGGTGCAGAAATCAGGCAACTTAAGTGCAGCACCATCATATGATGCACAGGTCATTGGCACAAAAAGCTTGGGGCTGGGATGCAAAGGTATCTCCATCCAGGAACGAGACATTTATGTTTTTACAGGAAGGAAAAAATAAGAAGCAACAACTTGAAAAGTTTGATGGCTTTGCAAGGCTTTCACAGTGATTTCCCCCACCCCCCGGGACACAGTCCATCCCAGGAAAAGGAGCTCTCTCGGCACTGACCTCAGTGAGTCCTCCTGCAGCTCCAATTGGTACTGTGATGCTGATGAAGTTGGCATCCGTCAAAAAGATGTATCCGTTCTGCACAATTGTGGTCCTATCAATTCTGCGCCCATCCACACCCATTTCAACGGATTCATCTTCATACTGATGGGGGAATGCCACCAGTGAGGGCATGATCCGTGGAGTGGTCCAGCGAAACGTGGTGGCGGTGAAAGTGGGAGGGTCTGCAGGAAAAAGAAGCTGAAATTGTGCAGTGCCAACAACAGGGTGATCAGCTCTTTTTGGGAGGCTGGCAGGGACATCTGTAATTTGGGGTGCACATTATAGCTGTTCTGAGTAAAACCCTGTTGGGAAGATCAAGCTCTTAAAACGTAGCTCTTCTCCAAGGCCTTGGATTAGAAGGGGTGATGGACCCTTTGCGTGGTATTTTGGTTTATTAGATGGCTGTTGGTTTCTCTGGACTTTGCTCTTTTTAGGGTATCTTTGTTTTTATTCTCTTATTTTGTAAACTGCTCAGAGTCAAGACAGACTGGGGGAGGGGGGGGAGGGAGGGATAGTTTACCCATGATGCATGATTTAAGGATGGAAGAGGGAAGTACCATGTTTTCATCTGTTAGATATCAAGAGATAGGGGGAAAAAAGACAAGTGACTCACTGACAGGGCATGCAACAGCAGTATCCACCATTAGGATCATCCAGGCCTGTTTATAGAAGACCGTGGCTCGGGCCACCTCCACTTCCAAGCCCTGCACCTACGGTGGAAGGAACAGTCAGATGACGCAGTTTATCCTGGTGCCAAAACCAAGCAAGATGGGATCAAGATCAGCCTTTACACCTTGGCTGAGAACTGCAGTCCCAACAGTTCTGGAGAAGCCAGCTGGGAGAGAGTGATGCAATTTTGTGTAAGCCAGCCAGAGCTCGTTTGGATTGGGGAGTATGTTAATGGGTGGAACAATGGACCCACCTAAAAATTCCAGCATATAGAAGGGCATGATATCAAGAATCACCCATCCTACAATGTGTCCTTTGGCCAAGGGCCTTCCTGAGCTGGAAATGCTTCATAGCCTCTCAGAATCGGCATACCCAGAGTCAGGTCGCACTCAGTCAGGCCTCCTAACAATTTTGCAATGGGAAGAGATGTAGTTTAACAAGTCAGGCCTGGTTAAGATTTCAGGATGTTTTTCCTCCAGGTACTCCAGTCTGCTGATCAACCACGCTTTATCATGCGATCAAAACTAGGGACCCACACATCTAGAGAGGGAATCATCTCTTAAACCATTTCAGCACTGTTCCCGCATCCATCACGCCGCTTGTATGCTTGACTACCATGGATGCAAGGCAAAATGGAATGATCATTTGAGATGTCAAAACATTGCAACCTGTGCTCTTCATGGCTAGGACACGAACCCATAATCAACTGAAACATGGTTTACTGGATTGATCATAGAATACTCAACCATAAACGAACCACTTTAAGTTCATGCAGCAGATGAACCAGCCACACCTTAGCCTTATGTATCTGTTGTGAGATCCAAACCAGAGTCAGTTGTACAGTCTCTCAAGGTGTAAGGCTTTTCAAAGCAATGCCCAGCTTCCATCTCAGCTCCCTCTCTGGTCCTGGATCTTAAGTCTCTGAATCTTAATTCAGCACTACAGTCAGTAAATGTTGGACCTCCCCCTCACTTACCATAGCCACTTCAGTTTGCTGCGTGGTATAAGGGGTGCGGAAGAGGACACGAGTAGCCGTGGTATTAAAGCCATAGCCCAAGGCATGAGCCTGGGTGGCCATCATGTCCTGCAGGGAGCCATTCTGGAAATGGAAGACCACTTGCCACACTTGGTTCATAGCCCCCTGGGCCTGCAAGGGCAAACACAGAGGAGAAGAAGAAGGGAGGACACATTCAATAATATTCAATTCACATTCAATTCAATCTCTCCCCTCTGGGGGGAGATGGGTGGTGGCAAAATTTGATGAATAAATAAATGTTTGGTTTTAGGTTCAACAGGGTTAAGACTGTTATAGTATTAAGTACAAAAGTAGACAATTTTAATGTTTGTATAGTTTGATTTCTATTATAGCGATCAGAAATATATACAATAGTGGTAGGAAGGAAATACTTAAATGTTCTTTGGGGGGGAAGCTGATTTGGAGGTTTATATATTTGTTTACTATATATATATATATGGGGAATAGCAATGGTGTTGAGTGATTTTTGTAATGTACCAATGGAATAATTCATAGAAATAATGTGATCTTGGTTTGATATAGATTAAGGGATTGATTATGGAAATTGTCGTATATTCTTGTTGGGAATATATGGGAGTCACTTCTTTATGTAATCTTCAAGAAACCTTTTTTCATCTTGTGTTTTTCTTACTTTTTAGTTTTTTGCTTTATAGTAGTTTTTATCTTTGCTTTAGACTTAATAAAATTCTTATTAAAAAAAAAAGGACAGACACATTCAGATGTCCAGTTCCTGCTTTAGGCTTACATTTATGAAGAAAAGATGTTTTTAGGTATTGATGAAATTGCAATTCTTGTAGAATTGTGTTGCATGCAATATTTATTGAATGCAGTGCTTGTTCTGTTGAAGTAGGATTAACTGTGTACTACAGATTCTTCTAGGAGATGCAGGCGTTTATTAAGAGTCCTGCCAGTGGGTTGTATCAAAACGCTGCTTCATGGATCAGTGAAGCCACCAACACGGATGCTGTGGAGCTTAAGGCTACAGGCAGAACCTGCCGCCCAAAACTTGGAGCTGCCAGAAGCAAAGATGTCTCCTTCTCACCCATATACAGCTGCATCTAACTCTAAAGCCAGAATCCTAATAAGGGCCTGTCGTGCTATCTCTCCAGAAAAAGAAATGAGATCAAAGAGGTGCCACCTTCTCTAAATTAAGTATCCTTAAGATGTGTAAATTTCCCAGCCAATGGGGCCATTGCTGAGGATTCTGGGAGTTGAAGTCCACACACCTGGAGGATTTTAGTGTCTACTGGCTGGTGGTGGCATTACCCTAACCGAGGGAGAGATGGCTCTGGATCCAAATATAATTTGAGAGCTTTAGAAAATGCTCAGTTAGTTACATAAAAGAAGAGCACCAAACCACCCCTTTCTATTGCCCCAACATTAATCCAACTTTGTAACCACTGTGTCCAGCATCCTTACCACAGGCCACGCTGCAATCCAATCTTCATTCAAGGCCTCGCCTGCTATTCCTGGGACTGCCCGCCGGACAGAGACCTGGAGTGGATGCAACGTTAGCAGCTGAACACCCACCTCTCCACCTACATCCATGTTCAGCTTCCACATTTAACCTTGTGGTTTTCCCACAGGAATGGTTCTGTTCCGCAAGGACTGGTGGACAGGAGTCTCTTCCAGATTGAAATTTGCCTCCCAAAGGGTAGTTTAGCTGCACAAAACCATTCTCCCAGCACGGTGCTGGAAGTTACAGTTAGCCACTTTCAACATTTTAAGCGTACAGGCTCCAGAAATACAGCAGTATCTACCAATAGGAAGGCTTAAACCTGCTTCCCATATTATATTAAGCCAGGGTTTCTTTTTCATTAAACATTTACTTCTGTACCACTTCCATAAGATCCTCTCTCCACATGGATCACCGTAAAATTAATAGACCATAATTGATCTAAGGTAGCGTTTCTTAAAGTGTGGTCTGAGGACTCACAGGGGTCCCCCAAGACCCTCTCAGGGGTCTGCAGAATTAAAATTATTTGCCAGATACTGAAGATATTTGCAAAAATTGAAAACAATGTCACTCTTGTCATTATTATTTTGTATTTGTTAAAAAATGTAGGGTTTTTTCCATGAAAAATATTTTATGTTAATATGCAATGGGTTTAATATGGTTATTTTTACATGATTCAATAAATAAATATTCTACAAATGCATCAATTTCAATTTTTAATACAGTAAATATTAATATAACCCATACCAACTAAAGCTCTTTAGGGGTCCTCCATAATTTTTAAAAGTGGGAAGGGTCCTGAGAGCAAAAGGTTTAAGAAAGAAAGACATAAGGCATTCATTAAAAAATCAGGAACAGCTCACCTACTCATTCAGGGAAGGCATGGGAGAAGACAGAAGTCTTTTAGGTCCTTCTGAAGACCCCCTTGTAGGTCCCACACAAATACTTGGGGGAGGGGGCAGAGACCACATCCAGAAAGCAGGTGCCACCACAGAGAAAGAATCTTTTGGCTGAGTTTGCACAACATGCACAACCATGGCTTACAAATTACAATAGCTAGTTTCACACAAGGGGCTAATGTGTAACGCCACTCATCACTTTCTCTCCTTGCCTTTTTCATCTACAAGAACATTTCCCCACTGGGTGCCCCAGACTGAGGCTGCTGGAATCTGCAGTTTGAACACATCTGGAAAGCCCCAGGTTGGGTGAAACTCTTCTAGAAGGACTTCCAAGACAGTTTAGCTTTATAAAAATCTCACTATGGAAGAAAATGGGAGCCTACAAGTCTACAAAGCATTACATGAAATAGAAGGCAATTTAGTGTCATCAAAGGGCTGATATACTGTAGAACAGCCTTTCTCAACTTTTTGACCCTGGAGGAACCCTTGAAATATTTTTCAGGCCTCGGGCAACCACTGCACATTCAGGCTGAAATATAGGCCAGAAGTTACAAAATTATTATATTTGTTTCATGAGTAGGCCTGTATATAAGCATTAACAGTGTTCTTAAACTAAAAATAAAGAATGAAGCTTACCTGTTTAATGTGAAGTTGCCTGAATTTGAAATAATGTTTTAAATAAATTGTGATCTCCCAGGGAACCCCTAGTGACCTCTTGTGGAACCCTAGGGTGGCACAGAACCCTGGTTGAGATCCTGCTGTAGAGGTTGGTGGGAGCAAATACTCCATTATGTCTTCTGCACTATTACCATATCTTTTAACTTTTTTTCAGTATCTATACAAAGATGCTATATATTTAAAAAAAGAGCATGCTGAAGTAGTGTGCAAACAACTGATTTAATCCAACCGAGGAGAGATTCCACTCTGGTACATAGAATTACATCAATATGCTTGTGTGTGTTCTTATTTTACCCACCTCCATGTAATTTTCCTCACATACAATCTCACGAGGACTCCATGGGGCACCAAGGGGACAATTCATGGATACTTCATAAGCAGCAGTTAGGTTATCAAGGCTGGTTACTTCCACCTGGAGCTGGAGGCTGAAATCCTGGTCAAACTGGGAAGGGGAATTTGAAGAGTATGTGCTGTGAAAAAAATGTCTTAATTGTGTTGGAGAACCTGGCTTTGGAAGGAATCTTAGGCCTGGAGATCTGGATCCATCATTCTTTTTGACTTGACTCTACCTCAGCATCCTCAGCTCTCGTTAGCTCTAGAACATAAGGGAAAGGAACTTTGCTTTTAGATGAGAGTTTTAGTACTTGGATGAGGGACCACAAGGGAATTCAAAAGTTTAAGGCTGGACTGGGAATTTAAAAAGATACCTCAGATGGAGGCAATAAGAAACTAGTTCTCTAATGCTGCCCCAAAATTGTCGAAATGCAATCACTACAAGTCAAGCTTGGTTTGAGGGCATCTTGTTTATAATATCCCTAAAATGGCTTATGGGGTTTTTTGCGGGGGGGGGGGGTCCTTGCTTTTCCCAAAGTCTGAATGGGCCTTTGCTTTCTTGGGAAAGACTTCCCTTCTTCCAGCACAATCTGTGACAACCATCTTTGTTTACAAACTCTCCAGCCCAGCTTCAAGCAGGGCAGCACGAACGTCTTACCACATTGCGGATGGAACAAGCCAGGAACGAGATACGGATCTCTGGGTTTCCATATAGGTCAATCCCATGGGTGAACCCACACTGGGTAGCGATGCGCTCGGTCACAGAGATACGCTGGCCAAGCTCATCTAGGGAAAGGAAGAAACAAGTCCATGATCCAAGCAGTTGGTAACATCATCTGCCCTTGTGGTTTCCCATACCAACACCATTTGTCTTGCAAGAAGAGGAGCCTTCAATCAAATTAAATGAATGAATGAATGAATAAATAAAATTAGCCCCCAGAAAATAACAGGACCAGAAGTGATGCTAACCATTCAATCTGAATGTCTAGGGAGGCCTTGTATTTCTTGTCCTGTGAAGTTCCCATCACATGGATGAGACTTCAGGCCTTCTCCATGGTTGACCCCAAACTCTGGAGCAGGCTCTAGCAGAGATACTTTGGGGCCCCTCCCACCTTGCACTGTACAAGGCCCTAAAGGCCGTTGTAATCCATCATTCCATTGCTTCTGATCGATTCCAGGTGAACCTTATAGTTAGACTCATTCATTTTGTATTCTCTTTGGGTTTACGTCTTTCTTTTTATTGCTCAGTATTATAAACCTCCCAGAATCTTGATGGACTGGAGGGAAGCAACAAGCATTGAGAAATAAGTAAATTAGCAAGTTCATAACGGGAACACAAAGTTCCCCAACTGTATCTCCTCCTTTAAAATCACTTAAACTTTCCCCAGTCCACCGGCTGGGCTTGATACAATCCTAATGAACCGCATTATAGAACAGGGATGCCCAGCCTCTTTAAGACAATAGGACCACACAGATTTTTGAGAACATGCTGTAGGCACTCTCACAAAATAGCTGCCATGGTGGTCACAGGAAACACAAAACTGGAAGGAGACCCCTGAAATAGCTCCCCACAGCCTTTCTATCTTTTCCAGGAACTACCTACCCCCTGCATTTATTTAGTTTTTTCCCCCCTGCATTTATTTAGTTTGTTTCCTGGGTAGGGAAACAAACTTCCAAACCAAGCACTGCATTTCAGCTTACAGCCATTCTCTCCCACTCCCCGATCATGTTTATTTTCTACAAATGCCTCTGGGGTATTTGCAGGGCAAAAAAGCACTTTCAAGAAATAAAGGTTATGCTAATAGGTTGTTACAGCCTGCGATCTTCCTTTTGAAAATGAAATGAAATGAAATAGGGTGGAGTATATGGTACGTGGTGGATATCAAAGGAAGTCCTGAAGGCAAACTGGCATTTGAGGCTACACCAAGATCTTAGGACCACAATGAGACAACCCAGAGTTCATTTTAGTTGAGTTCAGCTCAAGAGCAAGTCAGTCTGCCTTTGAGCACGCACTAAATATTTCTGCTTCTTAGAAACTAGTCAGCCCTACCTAACCTCAAGCAGGCTTGAATCCTTACCAGCCTGTTTACTTACTGAAGACGCTGTAACTCCACGAGCTTTGCCCCAACGCAGACTTGTCCAGCCATATCCAAAAGTAGCGGTCCTGACATTCAGTCCGTACAGCCCCTTGCAGGAGAGGGAATAATTTTTCTCATAAAGAAAAGCTAACAAGACTCCCCAGCCCTTTGCAGCTAACAGAAAAATGTTTTCCTATTGTCTCCTTAAACTCAGCCAGACTGTTTGCCCCTGCAAATTCTTGAGATTGGCTTCACACGTTGCGTTAAATCATAATAGGGTTTCTTAGGTTCCAGGTTAGCTTGTGCTGCGTGCCAAAGTAACAGGCAGCCCTGCGAAATTTGATTTCTCATTCTTCTGCCTCCAACCTCATTTTTTTTTGTCTAGGTTATTACCACGTCAATTTGCTATTTTATTACTTTAAGTCCACCCAAATAGAAATTCAATTGCCACCTTATATTTTTGTGAGTGATTTCCCCTAGCCCAGCCATTTCCACACATCTTTTTGCAGCTGAAGGCAGCGTTGCTAAATTTGGAAAAGTGAGGTAACAGCCCATCACTGGTTTCCAGGAGGCTGGTGCAGAAGAGTGAATCGGGTCAATTTGTATTAAAACGTAAATCCACCACTGTTTTGCACCACCCTACAGAACCAATGCTTACCTGTGGGGAAAGGTATGGACACCACCTCCTGGCTCACAAATGTGTAGAATAGGATGATACTATCGGAGAAACAAAGGCAAAACATTAAATCCCTTTTGTGTTTGATTCATGAGATGGAGAGAAGGATGGGGCTACGGAGAAAAGATGAGGTGGAACCATATACTGCAACATCTCAAGCCAGAGAAGAAATTAAGAAAGGTAGATACCATAATTTCTGTGTGAGCTTCTCTGGCAAGAAAGGAACATGGAACTAGGAACACAGATTTCAGAATGGGAGACAGAGGATAAATCGAACCAGCAAATTACAGTAGGCCTTGGAATAGGTTTCAGATGGAATAGAGAGGCAGCCATCTTTGAATATTCAAGGCTATTGAAGAAGAGGTAACTAAAGTTTTGAAATCAAGAGACACTATTATAGCATCTTTGACCAAATGGCTTGCCTACCAGGTGTTTCAGGTATCTGGGGGTCACCAACTTGAAAAATCCTTAAAATCTATACAAATAATAGCTGGGTAACATTTTGATTGGTTCTATCAACTCAAAGAACGCCTTAATAAAGGCAACACACACAAAAAATTGTGCAAGATAGCAAGTGCTCTATTCACCAAAATGCACATGCAATATATCCTGGGAATCGGGCAGAAAGAAAAAACATTACAGAACAGCCAAACATCTTGTGTTCCCAGACTGAAGTACAAGCCAAACCCTTGTGTCTTCATCCACCCCATTACATTTTCTTAGAAACAAATGGAAATAGTTTATCTTTACCTTCTTTATGGATATTTTGATTTTCCAGTCTAACCTACAGCCCTGAGATTTTCTAGGGATGTCCCATCCAAATACAAACTCCGCTTAGTTTTTCAAGATGACCCAGGTCACCTTAATGCTGGAAACTCAGGTATCTTTCGCATAACCTCCCAATCCTGCTCTACATGGAAGTCAGGTTTACTGTCAAGTAAACCTGTGTAACATAGTAGGTTTACAAGGAAGAGGCTCTTTTTCTGGTTCACAAGGAAAAAAAGTGTATTTGGGATTAATTTTGCAGAATTTTTTCTGCAATGTGAGTACAGTATTTACTTCATAGTAAATATTGGATTTAGTCAGCTGTCATGAGTGCCGTTGAGCTGAAGACATCAGCGCAATGGCACACATGACAATAGCAAGGAAACAGGGGAAGGGGCTCAAGATAAGTAGCCATCAACTGACAAAGACGGAAGGACAAGAAACAATGGCTAAACGGATCGCGAGGCACACCCAAGCTGTTAGCGCTAATGCAACGGAGATCGCCCAGCTGACAGCAATCACCGGAGGAATAGAGAAACCGATGATGGGCGATCCCGGAACGCCAGCGGGGCCTCGCAACCCCTCACCTACCGGCAGGACAACGTGTTGGACAAAGAGGGGTGACGTAACCACGAGTGAGGGGGCGCTGACCGGCGCGGGGTATTTAAACCCCGCACCGGCGCGCTCCTGTCACTCTCAGCTTTTTTCCTATACTGTACCTACACTGTGAATAAATCAGAGCCTGTTCCACAGAACCAGTGTCTGAGCATTATTCGGAGGTAGGCAGCGCATGACATAAAGCTGAGAGTCATAAACTCAGCCTCGCCGAGCCCCACCGGACGACAACGAGCCGCGGGAGGAGTAGACGGCAAGAAGACCAGGAAGATGAGGCCGGCGCGATGCGGACAAGGAGGGCGAGCCGCACGGCAAGAAGCAGAGGAGGACCGACCGAGGCCAGAGGCACCACGGACTCCCGGAGCCATGGACACCCACCCGACCCAACCCGAGCCTCAGCTCCAACCCCAAGGGGAGATGGCGACGGAGGCAACCCGACCACGGGAGGGAGCAACATACCTTCCGAAACCAGCGGAGAACCCCGCGCCCCACATCGCACCCCAGCAACGGGCGTGGAGCGACAGCCCAACGGCGGTAAGCACGGAGGAGGACGATGGAGACACCCAGCAGACGGCGGAGGAAGCGGACCAACGGCCGAGAGAGACTGAACCCCACCGGCAACCCACCCCCGCCGACACACCGACGGAACCGGCCCCAGCGGCGGCGCGGATCGTGGACGAGGAAGCACGAGCTGGACTCGCGGCCATGCAGACCCAACTGAAGGAACTCCAGACCATGCTTCAGTCGCTCATGCCCCCCGCGCCGCCCAACGACGTCCCCGCACAGGTCCACACCCCGAGCGAAGCGCCGAACCCCCACGGGCCAAATGAAGGTCAACAGACGGCCCAGGCGGACGACACCACAGGCCGGGAAGCGAGAGGAAGGGCCGCACAAAACGCCCGGGCCCCAAAGGACTTCCCCATCTTCTTTGATGGGAACCCCGCGAAACTGTCGTTCTTTATCACGAACGCCAGGGAGTTCATGGGGAGGCACGGACACTCCTACGACTCCGAAGCGGACAAAATCGCTGCCGTGGCGATCAAATTACAAGACCGGGCGGCGGACTGGTACGTCCAACTGTACGAGTCCAGCTCCCCCGCCCTCGCCAACTTCCCCGCCTTCATCAATGAGATGAGAAGCTACTTCGAAGACCCACTAGCCAAAGTGAGGGCGAAAAGCGCACTCCAAAGACTTAAACAGGGCACACGCACTGTCCCAGACTACGCCCTCGAGTTCAAAGCCCTCACGGGGAAGGTCAGCGACTGGTCCGAGACCACCCTGCTGGAAATGTTCAAAAGGGGGCTCAACCGCGACGTACTTCAATGGGCCCTCTACCGCGACGACCCAGAAACTCTACACGGGTGGATCCACCTCGCGGGGAAAGCCGAACACGCGCACCGCACCTTCCTCATGACAACTACGGAAGACACGAACTACACCTGCAAAAAGGTACCCGCACCACACGTGGCGACGCCCGGCCCCACATACCCAAAGAAGAAATTTAATCGGGAGCCCTGCGGGAGGTGTGGAAAACTAGGGCACAAGACGGCGGATTGCTTCGCCAACCGACTGCCAACCAGTGCGCCTAAACCCACCCCGAAAACTAGCCCCAAACCACCTAACCCGGTGGCAATACGCTTGGACCTGCCACACAACCTACGGAGACTCCACCCGGTGTTCCACACCAGCCTCCTGAAACCGGCAACCACCTCTCGATGGCACCCAAGCACGCCACAGCCCTCACCGGTGATGATCGACGGGCAACATCACTTTGACGTAAGGGACATACTCGACTCTCGCAGGCAACGGGGAACTTTACACTATTTGGTCAGGTGGAAACACTTCCCCCACCCAGAATGGGTGGCGGCGCACAACGTTAACGCGCCTGACCTGACCCGGGCTTTTCACCGGGCATACCCCAACAAGCCAAAACCAAGGCTAGCAAGCCGTCACCTGCAAAACCCCTCCCCCGCGGGCCCCCCCCGCCTACCGTGCCCCAAGGGAAAGGGCCCCCCCCAAGCCCGCGACTTGGGTGGACCTCCCCCCCCCGGGACTCACTCCCCCCGCCCCGGGCCCACGAGGCAGTAACAAGCGTTCGCCAGCACCCTCCCCCCGCCCCGGGCCCACGGGGGAGTGGCAAGCAAGTCAACAGGGCACCCTGGGGGCAACGCCCAGGAGCACACATAACAAAGGCGACGCACTTTGAATAAAAAAGAAGGGCCCTACCTGGAGCTGATAAGCACCCGACCAGCCACGCCTCTCTCCTCGTCGAACTGAGCCAAACAAACAGGGTGTGGCCGGAGCATGCGCACGCCAGGGCGTGACCTGGGCATGCGCACTAAGGACACACCCTAGGAAGGCACGTGGTAGAGGGCGGAACAAAGGGAGGGGCGAAAAATACTCCGGCGGGAATTTCAAAAAGTTTCTTTTGACAGCTCTCCTGAAAAAAAAAAAAAAAAAAAAACCAGAAAACCGGGGGGGGGCACTATTCGGACAGGGGGCAGTATGTCATGAGTGCCGGAACGCCAGCGGGGCCTCGCAACCCCTCACCTACCGGCAAGACAGCGTGTTGGACAAAGGGGGGTGACGTAACCGCGAGTGAGGGGGCGCTGACCGGCGCGGGGTATTTAAACCCCGCACCGGCGCGCTCCTGTCACTCTCAGCTTTTTTCCTATACTGTACCTATACTGTGAATAAATCAGAGCCTGTTCCACAGAACCAGTGTCTGAGCATTATTCGGAGGTAGGCAGCGCATGACATCAGCTCAAAGAAAGAATAAGAGTTAACAAACTTCATGATCCAAAAGCCAATTTCATGCAATAAACTAGTTAAATGCATTATATTTTCTTCCTGACAACAGAACAGAGTGGTCTCAAGGTTTCTCTAAGTGACGCTCAGCTGCACATGCATCAATGATGTATTTATTTTGATTTTATTTTTCTGCCCATAAAATTCAGAGCAATAAAGCTCCTTATCATTTATCCTCAAGGCAGCCTTGTAGAGTTAAACCAAGATTGACCTGTGACCTCTTGCCAATCAGGATCTTAAATCTGGGGTTGCATGGGCATTATATCAGGATTTCTGTCAACCCCTTTGGTTTATGGATTTGGATGTAGATAAGGGATGAATTATGGGAAGAAGAAATATTTGTTTGTAATGTTATAGAGGGTGAAGAGTTAAGTTTGTTTACACTTGTTGTGAAGATCAGATGTCACTTCTTTAAATATTTCTTTATCTTACTTTCCTTTTTTTCTTGCACTTTTTATTCTATCTTTCTCTGAGTTGAGTTTGCATTTGCTTTCACGATTGTAATCAAAACCTTTAATAAAAATTCAAAAAAGAAAATTTCTGACCCCTGCCAACAAGCTAGGTATGACGGAAATCATCATTTAGTGCCCTCCAGGACTCCTGGTTTGGGGAACACTATGATACATTCACAGTGTTTCTCTAACATGGATCTTCTGATAACAAGCTTACATAGGAGCTACATGATGGAGACATCAGTTCACATGGTTTGCAGTGCTACAAAAAGAGGTCAGCTCTCCAAACAGATGAATACGGAGCAAGCCTGTGTTGTAACTATAAAGTGTTGGCTACTGAGGGCAAAAAGTGGGAGACGTTACGTCTTAGAGGAAATACTTCACACACGTTACAAAACTTAACCATGAACTGAGAATGGCTGTGTTCACAGGACCCCCTAAGCAGCCCAAGATATTTTAACCTGGAGGGTGTAAAACCTAGCCTATGGTCAGTTTGTGGTGCCAAGTGTCCCGTGAACCCAGCACACTGGCCTGGAACAACAGTTTAGCTGGAGAGCATATTTTACAACTCTACAAACAGTTCATACCACACATGCCACCTTGAAAAAAAATCTGTTCAAATAGCAGTTCTTTGTTTCATGTTTTTACAAACGAAGCATAATTTGATTAATGTATTTGAGGATTATATTCCCCACACCCCCTCTCCAAATTCCAGACATTCATGTCTGGTTTTTAATCACACTCCAAGGCCATTTTCTCAGCCTTCCTAATTTAAAAAGACTTCACATTTAGGATCCCACTGAGTTTAACATTTTAAAGCAAAAGACAGACAATACTTTCCCAGACAAACATCCCTTCTCTGCCCTCAAATGAGAAGAAAACCAGTCACATACCCTACAGACACAAGAGAATACATATTGGGAAGGAAAAGCTGTTTCTTTGCAGCACCCTGCTAATATTAGCTTCTTTGATTAAGAAACGATCACACAACTTCTTGCAATCAATCGTGAACTCTGATTTATATAGGTTTCTGTTTCTGGAACAGTCGTTCCACCTGCTCCCAATCATGACTATCAAGAAGGGCAGTCAGTCGGTTGAAATACTGTGGGGGTGAATTACACTTCGTTTTATCTTAATTTTCTGCTAATTGACCCATTAGATTTCTCTCTGCACCCCCAGGAAAAAAAAAAACAGGGGAACCCATTCAAAATGACAGTACTATATTCTGATTGCTTACATCCTGTTTTTATGTTATTTACTTCTTAATTCAATTTATATGGCCACCCATCTATCCAAGAAACTCTACGTGGCAAATTCACCCTAGGCAAAGGATTACCAAAGGGGATTTCCCCCACTTCCAGTAAAGTCTTGCCTATTTTGCAGGTGGAAATTGAGCAGATAAAACAGCTTCATCTTGCCTTCAGCTGCCAGCCGCTCCAGAGAAGGTTTTGATATCCAGTCAACTTGATGTCTATTAAAAACCAAGTCTCCTGTGCCAAAAAAAGCCAATCTTATTTTAAGGAAAAAAGTTACCCTGAATCGATCTCAGCCTAGGCACCTACTTTTGAGATCGGAGACAATCCTTGGAATCTGGGGGGAAAATTGCAATATGTTTTCTTGAATAATTATGGCATAATTTCATGTCATTTTGGAGCACAGAAATTAATATATGCTTTCAGAAATCATCTCTGATTCCGATCAGTATGTAAGATAATGGCATTTCTTTCATTAGACAGCCGTTCAAAGAACTCTGCTTTTCTGGTGTAACAGCCAGACATTCAACAGGAGAAGCCTTTGCCACTGCTGTTTCTCCATGAAGGAAAGCAGCCCATGCAGTAACTTATCCACGTGTTGTTGCAGTATTATCCTTATTTAAATGATGTATAGCATTTCTAAACCCCGGTTTAATGTAGGCAAATTGGTTTACAATACAAAAGGGTAAGCAAGCAAAACACCTGTCGTTAAAAAAATCAGTTCAATTAAAAATTATCGATCAACTCATGCAAATCAGGACTACGAAATTTAAATTTCTCTCAATCCTAGTACAAAGGTGGGGGGGATAAAGGAAATGAAAGATTTTCCACACCCATTGTTTTGAACACAGCGTTATTTTTTAATGTAATGAATGTCTCATTCTGTGAACGCGGCTTTCGAAACGCAAGGGATTTTCCCATGGAACAAAACCACATCCAAGCTCCTTCTTGGCCCTTTTAAAACCATCCCTTAAGGGCCGCCCAGATCGAGTCGCTTTTGCTAAATCCGCCTCGGCGATTCGACGAGACCCTCGTCAATCACACCCCTTCCGTTATCGTCACAATGGAATTCGACGCGCGGACGAGCCACTAAGCGCATCCTCCGGCTTCTGATTGGCCGCTTTGCTCGCAAAACGTTCTGGCCCAGGGCGGGGGATTCATTCGAGCGGGACGTTTTAAAGGGGAAGCTGCTTCCTGTATCAGCGAGGCTGAAAGGTGAGTCTTCGAAAAGGTGGAAGGAGCGTCCGGAGCATTTTTCTAAAGCAGTAAATTGGGCGGTCCAAAAAGACCTTTTCCTCCATCGATTCTCGGGTCCCTTTGCATGTTTCCCTAATTCCCTCGGAGGGAATCCCTCCCTTTGTGACGTAGCTACAAGGGAACTCGCTTCTCCCAAGGTTTTTTTTTTTTTTTAAACCTCCAGGAATTTCCACTTCCATTATCCACAGCGGAAAACCCTTCTCGGCACAGTGATTCTTTCTTCGCAGCGGAAAGAGACGGCGGTAGCAGCCCCAACAGCCTGGGCGTCCACACAAGGCACCCTTACAGGGAGATCCCGGTTTCTTGGTGCTTTTTTTAATCCAAGGAAATCAGCAGCTAGGCCCTTAAGCTAGAGCTACCGGATCTGGGGTGCAAAACACTAGATGGCAATGAAGATAACAGAGAAATCCTCTTTGCTGCTGTCCAGCGGTGCTTCTGAGTACTTAAGACGCTGATAAGGTCCCCACTCAGGCATCCAATGGATGTGGACTTGCACCTGCTGGCAGAAAAGTGTGGATCGAGAAGGGTGTAGTGAAGGTGCAGGAAGAGTAACTGTTGAGTTTCGTTCCTTCAGTCTAGATCAGTGTTTCTCAAACGTGGCAACTTTAGGATGTGTGGACTTCAACTCCCAGAATTCCCCAGCCGCCACCCTTTGTGTGACTTTGAATGTGGCTCTCCAACACATTTTTCCTTTGGTGGTTCTTATAGGCCATGGCGGACGAGGAGCCCCAAGAAAGCCCCCTTTTTGGGGGTGCATTTTCTGCTCGCCTTCCTCCTGGCAGTCTGGATACCAGGTGGGTTGGATTCTCTGCCCTGACCAGCATTGCCCCAGACTTGATCATCCAGGCCTTCCCCACCACCCCCTGGGGTTCCCAAGTCAACCTGTGGGTCAAGGGAAGGACTAGTGGAGATTCAGCTTTTGAAATAAGAGGCCCTGTTCTCTTCCCTGCATTGATCCAACACTCATTGTTACTAAATTCACCTGTGAGTTTGTTCCCATTTTTAACAGCAGTTTGCACACTGTATTGGTTTTGGTGGTATTCCATTTCTGCACCATTCTAAGAGTTCCTTCAGTGGGTTCTCCTTTAGCACCTTGTTCCTCCACTAAGAAAATAAAAATGCAGGAAATCCTTCTTGATTTCTGTCCTTTTTTTTCCCTAGAGCATAATTACTTTATGAAACTCACTGCTGCAAGATAGGGTGCCTAATAATTAATCTTAGGTTCTTTTAATGTGGTCACATACACCCCTGGGCTTTCCAGTTATACTTACCTGGTTTCCACTCAGCTGTATTGGCTGCAACTCCAAGAAAATTCCCAGACAGCCCACCTGGGGCTGTCAAGTTGATAAAATTTGGCTAATATCAATAGTAGCAAATAACAGAGCCTCCATGTACTGGGGTACTGTACCTGTTTCAGGGGCATCCATGAGAGCATAGTGCTTAGATGGAGGAAGGAAATCTGAGCTCTTCAAAATGTTCTGGCAGTGATGGAAAACACCAAGCCTCTTAAATGGGGTAGATAGAAATGATTTAAATATTAAGAGTTACAGTTCAGCTGCTCTGGATGATCTTCCGATGGCCTGCTTGTTGGATCTTTAGAACAGTGCTTCTCAACCCTGGCAACTTTAAGATGAGTGGATTTCAACTCCCAGAATTCCCCAGCCAGCATGGCTGACTGGGGAATTCTGGGAGTTGAAGTCCACTCATCTTAAAGTTGTCAGGGTTGAGAAGCACTGCTTTGGAAGGTCAAGATGCTCACGCAGACATAGCGGCTGACTCTACCTGATTTCCTCTCCCCATCTATTTCTTTCCTTTGTAGCAAAATGCGTCAAGTTCCTGACAACCAGGAAGTCTTTGTTCATCCCAGCACAGATCAGAGCATCATCATGGAACTGCTGGAATATCAAGCAGGGGTGCCAGATGAAAATGCTGCCAGGTGTGTGGTGCAAATCTTGGACATTTCACTGCAGAACAAATTGGTGCTGGAGTTAAAGCCTGCCTGGAAAAATAAGTCTGGAAGCAAAATTACCCTCTTTGTAGGCTCAGAGACCCCTTGGCTGTGAACATATTAGAGGAATGCAAGTATTCCTACTTTCTTCTTTGAGAGACAGTTTCCCAATTATTTTATGCAGGCTTTTTAAAAAAGCAGGATTGAAAATACCCTGCTGTTGCAGTCATTTGACTTAGCAAGTGCTTGTGGCAATGATGAAGCAAATGAAAATAAAGGGACCCAATAAGAATTTTATATACTGTACGGCTCTGATCCAGTTTCCTGCATCTTCAATGGAAGGAGTTCGTTTTTTTAACTGGCTGGAAATGTCATGGAAGTACTTAAGCTTCCCAAAGAGATCTAACAAGAGTTGGAGGGTGATGGAGCTCAGTGCTAATGGGCGTGGTTTGCACGTCCAAGGTCCTGGGTTCAGAATCTAGCATCGCCCCAGACTTTAAGACAGAACTTTCATCTGGCCCATATTTTGCTTGGGACTCTAAGCGTGCTGTTTGAATTTGAGTCAAGGAATGCAGAAATTAACAATGCATTTCCCTGCAAGTATACTGGAAAGGAAGTCTGTTTTCAGACTGGCTTATTCCCAGGAAAAGCAAGCATATTTAGTGGCATTAATTAAACAATGTCTAATTAGCATTAGCAACATTTATATGGTACTCAGTAACCTACTTCTCTATATAGTAAAAGACTAAAATGTGGGCTGAAGCCTGAAATACAAGCAGGAGGAAGTAATATTGATAGCTCCCCATTGTACTACAGGAGAGCAGCTGCTGAGTACCTGGTAGACAAGGGGATGTAGCTCAGTGGTAGAGCGCATGCTTTGCATGTATGAGGTCCTGGGTTCGATCCCCAGCATCTCTACTTTTACAACTCTCTTGGGGGAAAAAAATGACAAAACATCACAGCAGGTGGCAGCACTTAACTGAGCCTGGCTGAAACCAACACCAGACAGGACAAATACTGCTTAGTCTTTGGGATGGGACACCACCAGAAAAGCCCAGGGCGATAAGCCAAACTGAGAAGTTGAAGAAACATTGCCAAAACACTGCATTGGTTGTATTTAAACAGCTGTGGGAATCAAGCACAACTGAAAGGTGTCTTTGCATTACACCTAGGACTGAAAACAACTGCTTTTAATGTTTTTCTCCTCAACATGCGGGAAACTATCACCAGTTTTCACAATTGTAATGGAGGGCACTTAGGGGGCTGGGAAAAAAAGAAGCACGGGGGCTTTAGGACATCTTATTACCCACCCATCCTTTAAATGAGCTTGAAATGGGCCTTAACAATGTTTTTTAATGTGATAAAATTCTGGTTTGCTTTATTTAGCCTAAAGTTGAAATGCTACTTATCTGCTTAGATATTTCTGCAAGAAATATATATGTCCAAATGCTGATTTTTGGTGGGTGAAGGATAAGAAGAAAACTACAAGAATGGCCATAGCTCAGTGCTAGAGTAGATGGCTTGATAGACCTAAGTTTTTAGGGTTAATTCCCAGCTTCTCCATGTCAGCCTATGAAATTTTGTAAAGGGGTTGACCTGTGATGGTCTGGGCTATGGATAAAGTTTGCCTCTTAGCATGAGACTAATGAGAGGGGGGTCAATGAGAGATGCCTACCCATTTTTTACCCACCCCATCCTGCCAGGTATCATTTTGAGGACATTGCTGGCAATTCAGCCAGTACAGAGATTTTGAGCCAAGACCAATTTGCGCCTGATCTTCTGGCATTCGAAGGCTGCAGCAGCGCCTGGCAACTCACGGGTCGCCAGCAGGTTGCCAAATTCAATGAGGAGGTGAGTTGCAAGGTTGCTGGATGGCCAGTTTGTAATTGTCCCGTCAGTTGGGGGACCTTACTCCGAACTTTCTTTGGAAGAATGCTGGTTCTGTGCGTTGAAGGGTCATAAGAAGGGGAGGGAAAAGGGGCATATAATATACACAGAGATGTATTCATTTTCTGCCCTGGTGCTTATCCAGTTCACACATCACACAAAGCTGTTTTCATTGTGTTCTGTTGAACTAGCCAGAATGGCCCTGCTTGGCTTACATAGAGTACCAAACAAGGTGTTGTTCCCCTTCCTTTGCATGTGCCCTTCTTTAAAAAAAAAAAAAAAGGTGCTATCCCTCATGCTTCCAAAAGCCAGCTTTCATCCTCCACTAGTATAAAATGGGAAGCTTCCTGGAGCCCTGATCTATTTCTTGTTACCATTTTTGGGTCCGCAGGCCAAAAACGACGTGACTGTGCACTTGGTGCTGCTACGCCTCCCTCAGTACGGAACGGATCTCCTTGTCACCTTCAATGACCCCACGTGGGTTAAGTGAGTGTGCCTCAATTCTCTTTTCCGCCTGCCACAGGGTTATTGCCACTAACTGCTCTGGGGGAAGGAGAGAAAGGGAAGAGATAGGAAAAATTGGGGGAGTGAAAATTAAGAATACCCTCACAGCAGAGAGGTTCAACTTCTGGCTGCTTGAGGGCCACACCGACCTTTGTAGAGCATGTTAAATGCACCCTTGGCTCAACCTGGGGAGAGCTGAGGGTGTTTAAAAGATGTGCAATAGGTTTCTTAAACCAAACCCTTTTAAATTCCTCTCTCCTTCCCCCCGAAGTGGGGAATAATGTGGGGGTCTGCCTGCTCCAAAGGCTGCAAGGTGACCAGCTGGTGGTGTGGGGGGTTTGGCTCACGTTGCAATTCTGCCCTGTGGTGATCAACCCCTTTCTTTCTCTTCCTTCTGAGGCAGCCCTTTGAGCACTAGTGCTGTGCAAGCTACAGAGGTCCCCTTGGCACCCTCTCAACCTCCCTGGACAGTGGAGCACTTCCATGGTTTTGCCCGTAGCCTGCAGCTTCTGGATCCTGGTCTGTTTGGTTAGGACAGTTCTCCGTCCACATTGCCCAAAATCCAGTTTTGCTCCATCATGGCCGTGATCACCGAGCCGTTTGGTTCAGAGACCTTCGGATGAGCACTCCGACTCCGTTACCTGGATCATCTTCCCTCGTCCCCAGAAGGAAAGAAGGATGTGGGTGCTGAATACCAAAGGACATTCTCCTTGTAAAGAGCAGTTTCATGGCAACCTGCTTTGCTTTAGGACTGAATTAGACCAGTGTTTCTCAACCTTAGCAAGTTTAAGAGGTGTGGACTTCAACTCCCAGAATTCAATTCTGGGAATTGAAGTCCACCCAACTTAAAGTTGCCAAGTTTGAAAAACTGCATTAGACTGTAGGAAGTGTGGTTCTGCTCACATCTCCAATTATTTCTTAATAACCTTCTACACATTATCCAAGCAAACTGGAATTACCAACCATCCCCAGGATGATTCACTAGATAGCTATCTACTGCCCACAACTGCTTTTAACACCTGTCAGTAATGGAAGAGGCGTGAATCACAGAAGTAGACATCGCTGAACTGCAGATATTTTTTATTTGGGGTAGCCAGCAGCCATTTGCAATGGAAGCTGTAAGTTTTAGAAATGCACCAGCAACTTTTGTGAGCTCTGATGAGTAAGAAAAGAAATGTAAGAGAAGAAGGAAGTTTGCTTCAAGCAAGACTGTAATAATAAACCCTGCTCCTTCCTTTTTTTTCTTCAGATTTAATCTCTTCCAAGCTTTTCAAGTTTTGTCATAAAAGGCAAGATTGCTTGTGCGGTTGAGCTTAGGCCAAACCGTGTCCTTGAGTGTCAAGTGGCGCAGAGGCCAGCTGGGAATAGTAAAGGATCAACCTTTGAAAACAGAAGGTTTTTTAAAAATGTGTGACAGAATTCATCATCATACTGAGGTTTCATGTCCAGGCATTGTATCTTAGCATCATCAGTGCTAAGTCCAGTTTAAAGAATTTGTCATGTGGATTGGGGCATCCACTGAGGGTAAATGCCCCCCTCCCTTTTATTTGGATCCTTCATGCTTCAGGTCTGCTGCTTGATTAAAATAAAAAAAATAAAAGCTGTATTTCCTGCTTTATACTCTCTAAAAGGAAAGTGGATTGTGTCTGAACGACAGAGGTGCAGGGAAGGAAGTTGGCTCTTGGTGGGTTGGCTAGTACTGCCTTTAAGGTAAGGCATTTTAAGAAGTGCCAATGTACTCAAAAGATTTCCCACCTCCAAATACACAGAATAAAACCTGAGCGCTAATTCTTGCTTTGGCTTCTGTTGGTTAAGAAAGCCCATGTTTTGGGTAGGGGAGAGAAAAGATGGTTTCCGTACCATTGTCCCAGTTGCAATAAAATGCTGGATTGCTTCTATGGCAATTGCCTCTCTTCCCCACATGTAGCAGAAAGGCCATGTGTGGAATTGTAGTTTTAAGTCTCCATAAAGGGGGTGGGGGGGAATGGGAAGAAGAAATCCTAGAGAAGGATGACACACTAGCACCACCTAGAGGCTAGCCGGTTGCAATACGGATTAACAGAGGCACAGGTGAGGCCTACCTGTGGGTCTACTTGGTTGCAGAACTGGAAACAGTTTGAGAAACTTGGGGCCTCTCAACCTTTACAGAAACTTGGGGCCTCTCAACCTATAACTTTGCAGACTGGACAGAGGTGGAGGTTCTCTTGGGTGACTGTGACTCGAAGACCATTACCAAGCAGGCGGTAGTCCATCTTCTGCAGTGATGCGTTTGCCTCCTCGGTCTAGAAGTTATGATTGCGGTATTACTGTTCCTGGGATGTAGCAATAGAAAGGAAAGGGGACCAAGAGGTGGGAGCAGCCAAAAATGAGTACAGGAAGGGGCAGCCAACAGCTTTCTCTGCAGAATAGAAGTCACCAGCCTGCTGGCATCCAGTGTCTGAGACTGGCTTGACTCACAGGGAGGCCTGGGCTCCCCCTGAGATAAGTAGCAACATGGAAATTGGGGTGGGCATCCCCACAACAACCGGCTTCACTCCTGCTGCCAGTGGAGTTTGACTTGGTGCAGCTGATCCCAGAAGAGAAGACTGAGGATGGTGTGTGGCCCAATGCGGAAGTAAGATGCTCCTACACCTTTGTAGACTCCCCAGAAGCCCTCCGTCCGGACAATTTTGGCCAGGCAATCCAAGAGGCTTTTGTACATCATGCCCTGCCAGAGAAAAGGAAACCATGTTAAGGGGTCAAGCTTACCAGGGAATAAAATGGCCCCATTTTCCTGGATCACCTCTACTTTTCAATGTCCTGTCCTCCCTGCCCTTCTCCCTTAGGTTCTGGCTTGCATTTTGGAAATCTTGGGACATTAAAAAACAAACACACACACACCCCACACACAAGCAGGCTTGCAAAAAACTGTTGAGTATGGGGAGACGAACTCAGCCTAAACCAGTAGGTGTTTTAAGATTATAAAATTCGCCCTTCCAAAAAGGTATTGAGGAGGAAGAATCATTGGTTGGGGAATGGCAAAGAGATGGAAAGCTGCAAAAGCTCCCTGGCAAATTAGCTGTTAACCTAATTAACATGGGACGGATTTGCTTTTCTAATAGCTGATATTTGAAAAAAGTGATCTAACCAAGGTGTTAGCCCTTCAAGGTAGTTCAGATCAGGAAACAAAAACTAAGAATACTAACACTAACTTTATTGTAAGGTTACAGTAAGCAAATCTTACAAGTCTGAGAGCACTTCCCCTCTCCCCTGCCTTTACCTTCCAGAGAACTAGGGAGGGTCCCTTCCGAGACGCTTTCTCCACCCCCATTCCTGCTCTGGACTCAGATTTCTCTTATTCGACCACTGTCTGGGCTGTGGTTCTTCCTCCTGTCTCCCAAGGTCATTCTCACAGCTCAGGTAATGTAAGGTAAAATCAGCAGTCTGCACATTTATACACACTTATACACAGAGACTTCCAGATACACATACAATCTGGACTGTACAGCTGAAACTTACTTTCAACCTGTGCAACATTACTTTTACTTCTATTCCACCAACATTTTTACTGAACCAACTTAACCAGCTGTTGAGTTTGCAAAAACTCATTCTCGCGTGCCTGACAAAGCAATTTTTAAAATCTGAAAGTTTTTTAAAATCATTTTCTAAACCTTTAATAGGGACTTCATTGTTCTCTTGTTCTCTTATGGTCAGCACAGCTCATTTTACTTTTGATAGAATCTTATTTCTTCTAAAATCTTGACAAAAGATCCCAGTTCTCAGATACAGATGGGAGAGAAGATAGGTTTCATTTTAATGCATAGCCTGTGTTGCCACTTTGGCATTATGGGGGACAGTTTGGAAGATTTAAAACGGAAAAAAAGCAGAGCAAGAAAGGGCTAGCAGCGAAGGTGTGGATTTGAGCAACTTGTCTGTGGGTCCCACTGAAACCAGTGATGTAGATGTGTTACAGCTTGGCGGAAGTCACGAGATGGATGAGCAACTTAATGAACCCAACTCGGGCAATTATTCCCATCTTTTCCTTTAGTTCACCTTTCGGCCAAACCATAAGGGTTCCCATTTCATCCACCTCTTCTCCCATCTTCCTCCTTCCTACCTGGCCATCAGGTCCAACAGGTTGGTTGTAGAGGCGTGTGCTGGCCACATCAAAAGGTGTCATAGCGATGGCCACGGTGAAGCTGCTAGTCATTCCGGCAGACAAGGCAATCAGCCAGCTGTCCTTAGGGTAGATCTGGGGTGAGAAGAGAGGAGGAAAGGATGGGAGCCAGCGAGCAGAAGTAGCAGAAGATAAGAGGCGGCACAGGGCCTCTTCCAAATAACGGATTTGGAAGTTATGGCCAGGCTGGTTGCAGTTCACGAATCCAGATCCATTAGGGAGCCAAGCCTCATGAGAAATGCAGCCTTTTGGTGAAAACGCACCTGTTCAGAACTTTGTGTCTGGAAAGAATGGGGGCATCACCCCACTGGAGAAACAGAGCTAGAAGGGAGCCATGGAGAATCTCCAGTAAGTGAGGCAAAAACATTCCAGCATCCTGTTCACCCTTCCCACTAGGCCATGGTTGGCTTATTCATGCTTTACCAAATAAACCATAATTGGTTGAGTTTCATGATGCACTCTTCCATAATCTCTGTTTTTCAACCCACCATGGCTGGTTTCATACCCAAAAAGAAAACATTATGCCTTAGGGCTGAGCTTCTCAAACTATGGATCAGGGCTACCTGGAAGACTTGCCAGCAACTTAGAGGAAGATCATCTTCCTTTTTTTTTTTTAATCTGGTTAGGCTTGCACACTCAGAACAGGAAAGCCTTTAAAATTCACACTGGGCTTTTCTCCCTTCACTTGCACAAGCCTGCTGTGGACACTCAGGGTCCTGCAACATTTGAGAACCTTTGAAATATCTAAATATGGTATATTTATTTCTTGCCTAATCCTAATCCTCGCTATAAAATGTGGGTCTAGATAAGTTTTGTCATCTTATTTAGGACAGCACATGCACAATACTGATCGTACCACTCCTGAACAATGCTGGATTCTCCCTGCAAATCACCAGTTTGGGCTCAGATTAAGCACAGATTACAGTATATTTTCTCTCTTCTGCCATGATCAGCCTAAATGTAAACATGATGCAGGAATCCTGGGGAGTAATGAGTAAGTTGACATCATGCATGCATGCAGAAAAAAAAATCTAGCTACACATCCATCTTAAACTCCAATGCTGTATTAATAGCCATTGGACTACAAACACTCACATTTAATGTTCAGAGATGGAAAAAATAAGGAGGAAGTTACCATGAATTTGGCAAATAAACAAAGTGTATTTTGGTATTGCTCCAAAATAAAATGCAGACCCCAATTTTACTTCTCTGCTGGATCACCAAATTCTACCACCACCATCCCAAATCCAAGTTTTCTACTGTAACTCCTATAACTTTTCAAACAACACCCACCCCCAAGGAAACCATCTCTGAAAAGGTGCATCCAGCATACCTCAAGGTGGTTGAAGAACTGTTTGGAAAAGGAGAAGGTGCATAACTGCGTAGAGGAACCCACCATGACTCGGGGCATAGAAGAAATGGCCCCACGCCACAGTCCCAGCACTCCATGTTCCTTGTGGATCCTCCAAAATGCGTGAAGCATCCCCTGGACAGACATATGGGAAAGGACCAATAACATTTAGAAGCATCCCCATCTATGATCATTACAGCACTCAACCAGTTGGGAGTCATCAGTTAAAATATTTTTACTGCTTGAAGAAAGGAGCGAGCAGGATTTGAGCTATTCTTGACCAAAACAACAAAAAAGGCCCTGCAGATGTCTTGGAAGAAATCATTTCTCCTGCAGGAGAGAGAAAGTGAATGCAAACTTTGAGTTATGGGTGCTCCAAGATTTGCACACATAGCACCTCTGTTGCGTGAGCTGCACTGGGTCCCAGTTTGCTTCCGGGTCCAATTCAAGGTGTTCGTTATCACCTTTAAAGCCCTACATGGCATGGGACCGGGTTACCTAAGGGACCGTCTCATCCCTATTACATCGACCCGCCCCATCCGGTCATGCAGGGAGGGCATGTTATGGGCCCCGTCTATAAAAGAATTCTATCTAGCGGGGTCTCGGAAGCAGGCCTTCTCTGCTGTAGCTCCCGCCCTTTGGAACATCCTTCCCCCAGAGGTGAGACAAGCCCCCTTGCTCCTGGACTTCTGCAAAAGATTAAAGACCTGGTTTTGTAGGCAGGCTTGGAATGGGAGGGCAAATAATTACACCTGGGGATGGCTAGCGCCATGAAGTGATCCGAAGGGACCTACCACACTGAAGGTCTGATTAAGATCTCTTCGCCATGCAGATTTTATTATATTTATATTTTTATTGTATTTTAATTGTAATGGTTTCATATTTTAATCGTGTTTTATTGTAAGCCGCCCAGAGTCCCCCTGCTGGGGAGAGATGGGCGGTGAATAAATTTATAAATTTATAAATAAATAAATTTATAAATAAATAAATAAATAAAAAAATAAAAAAAAACACCTTCTCCTATTACACCCCATACATGCATTATCTAAGAAGAAAACATGCTTATCATCCCAACCCTATTTCTATGAGCAAGTCACAGTTTCATTGATATTCCTCACTGGACAGACCCCACCTCAAATACTCTGCCTACTTCTAGGCACTCCATTTGAAGAAAAATGCAGAAAGAGATGCCTTCAGGAATAATGTTGGTTTCTTTATTCCTGGGTTTCTTTATTCCTGAGTTGCCAGATCAACTTCAGCCAGCTGCAAAATAGTGACTCATGGTGGAAGGCACAGTGTTACTCAACACTTCAGTCCCAGGACAGAAATGTATACACAAATCTTTTCTCATGTAAATCTACCCTATTTCTTACACAACCTCTGCACCAGAGATTTCCAGAGTTGAGTTTTGAGAGAAGAGTGTTAGCAAGAGAGTAGAAGCTGCATATTTTACAGGTGCAGGAAGCTATTTGGTCAATGTACCTCAACATTAGCTATGCAGGCTGGCAGTTTTCCAACCTCTGGGACAGGAATAATCAGGGACTGGGTAGAGATGCTGCAGAGTATCTATACTTAACCTGGTTTGCCTTGGCAATGGTTCCAAATGGGTCTGGCACAATGGGCTTCCAGATGAAGATCTTTTAAATGGCAACCTTATTTTCTCACTCTACTTCCAACAAGGCAATGTAGGAATATTTGCTATAGAATGGAGAAAAATATTACCCAGGATGATTGCTTACAACTTCCCGAGCTTTTAAGCAATGGACAGCCTGCAGGAAAAGTCCAGCTCACACAAGACTCTCAATGGGCTGACAGAGTTTTAGAATTAAAAAAAAAAAAGGGGGGGGGGCTATAGGCAATGCTTTTACTGCTTTTACAAACTGAACAGAAACTAACAGCTGCCCAAGATGCCTATGTATTTTCTTTTCCCTTAATAAAATGGTTAGTCTTTAAGGAACCACAGCACCTCAGGTTGTTTTTCTTGAGGTGTGCAACGTGGAGTAGAAAGAACTAAGATTTAGGGAGGAAGAGGAAAAGAATGGCATCCTTGCCTTGTTCTTTATACAATCTAGCTATCCTTCTGGATGTTGAGGACATACCACCAGTGAATTGCTAACAGTGCTTTGTGGTGACCCAGCATGGGGAGCTGAGTGTGGGCAACATGATAGCTGCTGGAATAATAATGGTTGCCAGCAGTTCCATCACTGGGAGACTGTCTCTTCAGCACACGGAAACCAATGTGGGCCAGGTGTTCTTAAAGGGGCTGGCGTGCCAGAACAACCTCCTCCACCCACAATCAAAATTGGGAGAGACGGTAATTTTGTGGTAGAACAAATCTCAAGTTCAGTCTCCAGCATCTTTGGACAGTACTGGGAAAAATGCCAATGGAGAAATGTGTTCAGTTCTAAATCAGTGGTGCAAAAAGGCCTATTTTCTGCAGTTTCTATTTTAAAAAGGCCTTTTTTAGAATCACAAGGACCAGAACCTTCCTTTATCTTTTTTATAATGCAAAGAGCCATGCTTTGCATGAAAAAGAAATCCCAGCTGTCCTCTAAGAAAGGCTAAGACAGACCTTTTTTGGAAATCCTGCAAACCTGCTGACTGACAATGTGCAGTGATATCCAGAGGAACCAATGCTCTACCTCAGCAAAATACAACTTTCTCACTATAAGTTACAGAGCAAGGTCAGCTTACCTGGTGCCGATACTGGTGTCCTACAGCAATCTCAGAAACTGACTGAGCCTGAAGATGAGTCTTTACCTGGAGAGAAGATTGGAGAAAGGTCACATTCCTAAGAAACAACAGGAAGATGAGTTCAAAAGTAATATTGACTGTATTTCTCCCAGCAACGCATTACCCTCTTCCAAAGCAGAGTGTTTTGTTATATTAATCAAAGCAGTGAAAGGCTCATGTTCAAAGTTGCCTTAAGCCAGAGGTAAGAGTTCGCACACAGTTGGTGAAAACCAACATAATAGCAAATCTGAGCATTGCAACAATAATGTTGCAATGGTCCTCCGTTGGGGGAGATGGGTGGTGATAAAAATTTAATAAATAAGGAAGGAAGGAAGGAAGGAAGGAAGAGGTGGAGATTAGCTCTTCTGCACAAAAGAAGGGACCAGACAGTCCATTACATACAGCAGTGTTTCTCAGTCTCAGCAGCTTTAAGATGAGTGGACTTTAACTCTCAGAATTCTGGGAGTTGAAATCCACTCATCTTAAAGCTGCTGAGACTGAGATACACTGACATACAGGAAAAGAGAAAGAGGTATGAGGGTCTGAATACTGTTTTATAGGGCTTTGCTTTTGAAACACAGCAGTCACCAAAAGCCTTTCCTTACGGCTTGCTAACTTTTCTTTCTTACTTACGAGAAGTTCTTGAATTCTTGTGACTTCGCCTAATTGGCTCCAATCCTGCCTGTCTGAGGAAGCCCAGCACCAGGGCTAGAATAATGGTGGGCTGTGGGCCATATGAAGTCCTCCAGTACCTTCCCTGTGTCCCCCAAACGGACAGAGTTTAAAAACCTCATCAACTTACTACCGTTTGATTTGGGGTTGTGGGGAATTTAGGGGTAATGCAAGGCTCAGCACATGCATTTCATCTATTAAAAACCAAACACCCCCAAGTAAGGCTCATCATGGCCCCACCCACTTCTGGAGTGCTGGCAAACATTGTATATCCTTGATTTTTGAGTGTTATGAATGGAAACCTGGTTTAGCTTTATAAACATGCATAGCTTTCTGCTATTGGCCAATCCTGGAAAAATGATGCAGGTGAAATTCTATAAGTTATAATCATAACTTAGGGTGGATCTAAAATAGTAGACTGCCTGCAGTATGGATGTGGGAAGGAATTCCCTGTACCGCGTGACACTAATTTTACCCTTGTCTCAAAGCAATGAAAATATAGGAGGGAAAAAATAAGAGAGGAACAAGAACACCAGTAAACTTAAATCTGCCTTCTAACCAAAATTCAAAGCAAGAAAGATTAAAATCTCCTTCCTGAAAGGAAACTGGACCATCTTTCCTAAGAATTAATTGAAAATTGCTGGGGAAAAATAAAATAAAATAAGTTTCCCCTGGAATCAGAGATCAGCTTCATCACATCACACAGATACATGCTTCACCACACCCTGCATTTTTTTTTAAAGCCCAGATTGGATTTATTTGCAAAATTAATTTTTATCCCTGGATTCTGGAAGGCAGAATTCCACCCACCATCCCTGGATCCCAGGCAGAGATGGGTGTAGAAAATTTCTTTTTCCTTGTTATTCTAATGCTTCTGAAAACCCACCAAATACAGGGGACTGCTCACAATGGCACTCATGGCGCCAGCCAGGGCTCCTGCCAGTGTGGCCCGCAGTGGGCTGACATATCCTTCCAGTGTGTGGATGTAGCCTGCCGATTCAACTATCCCATAGGTGCCCAAGCGGATGCCGTTAAAACCAAACTGGTAGAACAGAGCAGGTAAAAGTCCTCGCTGGAGAGCTGTCAGCCCATCCACCCGTCCAATGGTGTAGAAGGCATGGAAGACATTACGATAATGGCGGGTGTAGGTGCCAGGAGCACGTAGTTCTCCTTGGAGCTGCATCCGGGTCTTCACCACCTCCAGGGGGTTGGTAAAGAGGCAAGCCCCACAGGCAGCCACCCCACTGAGAAGAAAGTCCATTACTGGGGTCAAAGGAGCTGGAAGAGAAAAGAGAAACTGTAGAGGTAGCGTAACCCAACCCACCAAATGGAGAAAAAGCCAAGAAGATATGCAGCTGATGGGCCAGCTGAAGGATCTAAGGAGGCATGAAGGGAGGATGCACCCCAGGTCCTCAGAACGCCCAAAGAAGTCTCATGTGAGGGACTGGAATGTCAAGAGGACGAGGAAGGAGAAGAAATGGCAACTATAACAGAGAAGATGGGTCCATTATCAGTAGGACCAGAAGAATGGTAATGGTGAGGAAGAAAGGTGTCACCATCAGGGTTCTAGGTGGCTCTTTCACCCAGCCTGGGAGAGGCTGAGTGGGAAAAGAAGATACTCAAGGGGAGAAACACGGAGAAGCAGAAACTGGATTAACAGAATCCAGGTAGGAAAGGCTGCTAGAAGAAGGGAGGGCTTCTGGAGAAGACCTCTGCAGCAGGGAGAAATTAAGAAAGGCGGTCTGCTGATCAGGAACCATAACCTGGCAGGAAGGTTATGGAGCGATGGGGAAAGCGCTCCCGTGGTGGTGTCACCGGCACCGTGGAAAGCAGGTTGGGAAATCCGGGATCGCGGACCCCCGCAGGAAGCGTGCGAGGCAGCCGGAGGATTCAGAGCAGAGAAGTTCGGACGCGGGGTGGCCCCGGCGGAGGAAAGGTGTCCTCGCTTCCTCGCGTGCCCAGTGCGCAAAGGCGAGGCTGCGCCGCCGAAACAGCCCTCGCCCTGCCCGCGTGCTCCGCTCCGGCTCTAGCTTCTCTCTGTCCGAACCGGAGCCGCTGAGCCCGAGGTCCCCGCGGAGGCCACGCCCCCAACCGGCGCGGCTGGCCAACGGCTGACCACTTCCCACGACGTCACGCCCCGGGCGCGCCCTGGTTTTATGCATCTCTCGGCTTCCCGGCTGCGGAGGAGCGGAGATGCTTATCGATCGGGCGGGAGTCGATGAGTTAAAGGGAAGGGGAGAAGTCGGGATCGGGATCGGGATCGCTGCCGGGAAGGGACGCGGAGGGAGGAAGGCTGCGGCTCTCCGGTTTCTGGAGCTGGCGAGGTTTGGCGACAGGTGTGCACCTGCTGGGTTCGCCGAGCAGCTTGAGCCGGCTCAGGGAAGGACATCCGGGTTGCATTGGCCCGACGCGCGAAGTATGAATCGCGGCAATCCGAAGTGATAGGATGCTATTATGGCGGAGCGTATTGTGCTGCTCAGTCTGTTTGGCTCCTTGGTTTCTCCAGCGAGCCCAGCCGCTGGGCTAAGCGTCTTTTGTGAATGCATGGACCCATGCTGAGGGCTTGGCTACGTGCGCGCCACTCCGCCGCCGGGAATTGACGCCTTCTCGACTCTTAGGAATTGCTGAAGCCGGAGGAGGAACGCGGAGCAAAGCGAGTTGAGGGAAGGTATCCTCCCCCTCGCCGCCCCCCGCGAGGAACAGCGCTCCTGGCCAAGGCCGAGCATCTCTTCCACAGCCCTGCAGGATAAGAGGCAGCGACAGGGCGTTGCACCGACCCTCGGAGGGTGACAGAAAATTGACCTGGGTGGGTTGTCAGGGCTGGACTGCTGCCGTCCCGCATCCCGGCCTTTTAATCGATGGCAAGGACGACCCAAGCCTGCTGCTGAAGAGTGTACCTTTGTCATTTCTGCACACCCAGGAGCTGTGGTGCTTTTTCAAAAAACATTTTTGTCTAGCAACTGAAGAGCCTGGTTTATACGAGGGAGGGAGGGGGGAACCAAGCGCTTCAAGCTTGCTGTTAATTAAAAAAGTGTTTCCTGCGTTCTTTGTAGCTGCTTTTAATTTGTGTGTCTTTTCATCTATGTTTGCAAGCCACTTTGAGCATTTCCTGTGGTAGATAAGGTTATTTGGGTTAAAATTAAAAAATAGGGAATGAAGAGGAGAACATGCTTAGCAGAAATAGCCATTTATGTATGATGCAGGAAGCGAATATCCAGGTCAGAATAGTGCTAGAAAATGGCTGCAGGCATCATTTCCTTGTCCCTGCTTGCATGTGTTGCGCAAGGTGAATTTGTAAGACGCATCTTCAACCCGTGTGTCTGGTGCCCTTAACCCAGAGTTTACTAGATAACCACCACCAAGGGGGATCATCCAACAAGCTATGCCGTGAACAGAAGCCTACAAACAACAGTGGCCGAGTTCCCTAACACACTAAGCAAAAAATGTATGTATGTGTATATAAATACTATGGTCTTTTTTTTTCTTTTTCGTGCCTTTGCATCAGTCTTGCCTCCTGGTGACTGCCTGGACTAGCCCCTGCAGTTTTCTTGGCAAGGTTTTTTGGAAGTGGTTTGCCATTGCCTCCTTCCTAGGGCTGAGAGAGTGACTGGCCCAAGGTCACTCAGCTGGCTTTGAGCCCAAGGTGGGACTAGAACTCAGCCTGGAGCCTTAACCACTACACCAAACTGGCTCTCATATGATGGCCTGATCATTTCTGACAGTTCTGATTTAAATTGTGCAGGACACTAGGACTTGGTGAAAGCAGGTATAACTTTTGCTAAAGAGCCACCTGGACTTGTGCTATCAAGTCACCCATCACCATTGAGGCGTACAAGTGAAGGTCCCATGGAATGAAAGACACCCCAACCCACCCCTAATTGGTGCTGCTGATGGGCCCTCTCCGGTTTCATGGTAATTATACTGGAGTAAGGGAGGAAAAGCAGAAAGAGAACAATGGCTGATTTGTCTTGGCTGATCTTCTAAAGAGGATCTGTGCTGAGCAGAGCCCACAGCTGGTTCTGTGTCTCAACCCCGGTTGCTTTGACTCAGTAGGATTAAAGGTCAGTTGCAAACTGAAAGGGCAGCTCTTAAACAGATTGGACTGGATTAAGACTGGAAGGACCTTATTTGGAGGGTTGGGAAGAAAACAAGAATACAGCATTGTGGCTGTTATATAAGGTGGCTGTCTTTGCCTTTGGTCTTTAGGCCCAAGTAGTGACTATGCTTCCCTGGGAATGAAATCTGAGGCAGCCGATTATTCTTAACCAGGGACATATTTCAAGCACAGGAGATCCTCTTCTGGCAGCCTCCAAAAGGGAGGACTGGAATGAACCCTATTTGGCATCAGCCGTGGGTCCCTAATGGTGTTTACCAAGGTGGACCAGAACACCCCAGGGATGCCATCTCACTGAGGTGGTCTAAACCTGTACAGATGAGGCCGGGACCACCATTACGATGTTACTCATTCCACCTTTTGCTTTGTCAGCTGAACTGTCCTTTCCCATCGGATTAAGCTATGGTTTTCCCTGGTACCTCCTTCTGCCAAACTGCAGGGAGGAACTCCGTTTTAAACCATTTTCGTAAAACCAAGCGAGGGAGGTGAGGGGTGCTGGGCTGCAGAGAGTAAATTAGCAATCCAAGATTTCATCCTAACCACAGATGTGAACCAGTATTCGCTCCTCTGCCAGAACAGCAGCAACAGAGGAATGACAGCTACAATAGATGGATTTCTCTTTCAGCCCTGAGAGGAAAAAAAAACAACAACCTCATGCCACTCAACTTTGGTGCACCAAAAATTCACCAGAAGGGTTTATTTTCCCCACACTGTTTATTATTTGGAATTAGAAAAAAAAACCCAGTCACCACGTGACCTACAGACTTTGCATATTTCCTTTGTCAAACTTAGGTTTCTTTTTTTCCTCTCCCCCCTCCCTCTTTTTTTTCTGTTAAGGCCAATAGTGTGTTCTGATTTTTGTCATATTTTTATTTCTCCCCAGAACCCTGCCTTCAGAAGAAAAAAGGAAAAATTAAAAACTTGGTTATGTCACTCTGCTAGGTTTTTTTTTATGTGTTTTGTTTTGCCTTGTCACGCAGATGGGGCAAACTGGAGGGGGGGGCAGATGGAGCTGGGGTGCTTACTCGCATCTTCATCTTTCTCATTTATACCCATGCACTCATAGACACACACCCACACACACCCACACATACACACTCTAGAAGTCACAGTTTAAAACCTGGAAAGGATGATGTGGAATAGCCACCGAAAGAAAGGGGAGTCAAAACGATCATCTGTCTCTTGGTTCAACATTGCATATTTTCCCCTGACGGTTCAAAGCAAGTGCCAAGTTCAAGGAAGACGCAGGGAAGGGAAAGCAGAGTAAATAAAGGTGGGGGGGGGGCAGAGATGGGAAGCAGCTGAAAATGGAAGAAGAGAAAAAGAAAAACATTCTGGGACTCCAGACTGGATCATGGGAGTGAAAAGGGGAAGGAGAACGAAGACTGCTAGTTGCCAAAGTTTCTAAGTGCTACCTGCTTCCAAAGTGGGTCCTTCACCCACATGAAGCCAGAATCTTGTTCCTAGATAGTCACCCCCTCTCCCCACAAAAGCCACCAACCTCCATGACACTCGACCAGTTTTAGTCATCTCCCAAAGGCACAGCTCCAAACTTACTGGTGTAGCCAGGAAACAGAAGCTGAGGTCCAGCTGCTTTGGGCACCCGAAAGCAGGTGATTGTTTTGGCGGATGGGGAGGAAGGCCTGTGCCAACCGCGCTTCGGCTTCTGCAGGTCTGAACCCCCGAGCCCCAGGCCGGCTCCTCCAGGAGATCCGGATGCACGGAACTCGCCAAGACCTGCCCCGGGAGGAGACGGAACAGTCCCAGGAAGGCCTGTGCCTACCCCACTCTCGGCCGAGAGGCGGAAGCGGGGTCCGACAGCCAAGTCTGGCCAGGAGATAATAATGCCCTGAAATCTGGCATAGAGAGGGGAGGGAAAACCTGCTAGTTGCGTGAGGCTCCTTTACATATGTGTGCTTGCAACCTGGCCTACTTTTGGCTTGACGAGAAGAAGGAACAGGAGGAAGGCTATGGCTTTTTGATCGGTTAATGGTTCGCACAGAGTCACGGAGAGGAGTGCAGGCGAGGAGGAGGAATCTGGACAGCAGAGGTGGCCGGCGGCGGGAAGCGGGTGGTGCAAGAAAGCCCCCGCGAGGTCCGGCCTGGAGAGCCAGTCGTGGTCCCTGACCTCAAAACTTCTTAGGGCCCCAAACTGATGCCTGCTTAGGGACCACACCAGTGCCAAAAATGGGGAACTCTTCGGCGCTGCTCACATCCGGGGCCTGAAACCACATAACAGACAGACGAGAGGTTGGTGAGAGTCAGGCGGAGAAGCACATGCTTTCTTTAGGCGCCCCAAAAGGAGGGGGTGCTCTGGATCGGCCGCACTAAATAAGCTGAGGCTGCCCGGCCAGTGCCTCTTGGCTTAAACTGTATCTATTCCAGCCAGTGACTGTAAGAACTTACAATGAAAAATGAAAGTCTCAGTTGCTGAGTTTGTTCTTCCCCTGCTTCCCTCTAGTCTTACTGTCTTTTAGATGGTAAGCCCAAGAGCAGAGCTCCTCATATAAATAAGGAATTAGTGATTTTTTACCTTGTTCAATAAGGTAAAAAATTAAACATGCATTGAGCATTCCACATAATATTTCTTTTTAAAATCCCAAGATCCTAGGTCCCATGTTTCTCAAAACAACAGCAGCAACAGTTTGGAACTAGGAGCTGGTTGTCTGAGTCCTTGAACTCTTTATCAACTTAAGAAATCAGGCTGGTCAAATGGTCACACTAAGTGGCTACCAGTTAAGGAGGGGCCACAGGCAGTGTTGAGCCCAACCTTGTTCCCAGATGCATTCCAGGGGGCGTCACGCACTACAAAGCCCTTGGCCGGGCCCCGAGGTTCCTCTTCCAAGCGGGAGGGGGGCTTCATATAAGCAGCCATGGTTTCCGTTTCCACCACATCCATCATCTGCAATGAGACATCCGTTCATTAAGAGCCAGACAGAAACAGCTGATATATTCAGGGATTCCCAGCCTGTCAACAGTAACTCCCAAACGTGTTTTGGAATGGGGGTGTCATGCCTGTTCTTGCCCTCTAAGAAGGAAACAGCTCAGAGTTTTGTTCAAAGAGGAACCAACAGGTGCCTTTTGAGTCCACCACTGGAGTTGTGCTGAGCTGATAGATTGCAAGGCGGAGCACTCTGTAAACAACCCCGCTTGGCTCCAAAGCTTCACAATGATTCATGCTGGTTATTACATGGCAGGGCAGTTCCCACCATCTCACAACCCTGCCTCGCAGGCAACTGGTAAAAGATCAGGATGGGCCTGCAGAACAACACGTCCTTCCTGCTCTTGCTTGAAGAGGATACTTGGTGGTTTCCCAAGGTGCAAATAAATAACTCATTCCTGCCGGGCACTGCATTTTGGGGATGCACACCCACAATATGCAATTACTACTTTCACACAACAGAGTGTGAGTGGAACCCATTGTCAAAGTTCCCACCATACACTAAGGCATTCAACTCATGAAACAGGTTGGATTTGTACAACATGCCAAGCTCTCTCCAAAATCCAGCCAAGATTAAGACTAACCAAACTTACTCTTTTGTTCAAATGCACCTGCTGGACAAGCCAGGTGTGTTGTACAAACACAGCCAATGACTCTACTTGCCATCTACTGGTGGATAGTATGGCAATGTTAAGAGTGTAAAGGAAACCCTTCCTGGAAGAGGCTGATACACTAATTAATTCCCATCTTGCTGCCTCCAGAAGGGTTGCCTTCATCTGGGAATTCTGTCAGTGACACCTCAGCACTTCTAGAGGAGTCTGTAATGACTGGAAGATGCAGGCTTACTACCCTTCTCTGCTTCCTTCAGTGGAAGGAAGAGAGATGCCTTCAGAAACTTCCAACGAGGAAATGAAAGCAGCAGCTCTCTCTCAACTGATATTTAAAGACATATGGTCTCCAGGCGAGAAGTTCCCAACAGCCATCAAGATGTAGGGAGTAAGGAAGATGACCTTAATGGAGATAGACCAGATCCGTTACCAAAGTGACAAGAGGGAAAAAAAATGGCTTAAGCCCAAAAAAAGGTACGCCAAAGCAACTCAGGTAGACATCTCCCTAATTCACATGAGCATAAGGGGGAGGGGAGTAAAACACAGTCAGCCTTGCAAGATTCTGTTATTACAGCCAATATTAATTTTAATTTTAGCTTTCTTGTGGAATTGATTTCTTGGTTTGGTCTACACCAGTGTTTGTCAACTTTGGCAAGTTTAAGATATGTGGACGTCAACTCCCAGAATTGGTTGGCTGGGTGGGGAATTCTGGGAGCTGAAGTCCACATATCTTAAAGGTGCCAAAGTTGAAAAACACTGGTCTACACAGTGAGGCTGACACAA
This sequence comes from Candoia aspera, assembly GCF_035149785.1. Classification (NCBI taxonomy): domain Eukaryota; kingdom Metazoa; phylum Chordata; class Lepidosauria; order Squamata; family Candoiidae; genus Candoia; species Candoia aspera. The sequence continues at coordinate 110,321,230 of NC_086156.1, read as the reverse complement.
GAGCAGAACCCTTGAGAAAGGTTTTTCTCAGAGCAAAAGGATGCCTCCCCTTCCACTCCCTCTGTTCATTCTTCAACCATTTTTAATCAACCTGCCCCCCCCCAAACCCATACAAATTCCATCTCACATATTCCTCTTCCAGGTTAAGCATGTGGTCGATTGCATCATCAACGTTTTCAGGCAGCCCCGTCACTGTGACTCTATCTGGGTCACTGGAGCCTGGCTGCGGGAAGCGGATATCCACCTGCAGAGAGGAGAAGGCTGCTTGAAATAAGGTAGCCCCTACCTGACCATGGCTGACCTCAAAAAGCTAACTGAGGAAATCCCAGAACTCTAGGCCAAACTAGGAACTTAAAATAAGGGCCAACCACATTTGTCCTGTGGCCCAAACAAATATACACAGTCAAGCTCAGCGTGAAGATGATTTCACTTTTCAGGAAGGCAAATGGATTTTTCTTTCCACTGATAAAGAAAAAAATCTGGCCACCATTTCACTCATCCACCCTTGTGGTAGCAGATGGATAGGGCAGACAGAGATGGGGCACAACAGCTTTGTTGCTTCTTTCGCAGAATTCCCTGGGAGGGGAAAGTCCCTGTACTGTTCCCCCCTCACCATAAGCCTGCCCCTACCCGGAATTCTTCCATGAGTTTGCGGATAGCTTTGCCTCTCCCTCCGATGATGCGGGCGTGGACCCTGTGATCCAGGCGGACATCTTCACTGACCATCTCCTCAAGATCAGCCACAATTTTCAAGATGGCATCTCGGGCAGCCTCGGCATTTTTCTCGTAGCCGGTGATCGTGATTAGATCCTTAGACGAGGCAGAATGGAAGGAAAGCACAGCAGAGCAATATGAAAGAGAAATAATTTAGAGGGGTCTCAACCCTCTCTCTGCAGTTCCCCACTCTGTAAAGATACGCATTTTGTCTCAATCGAGCCAGGAAACCAAAAAGCCCATCTTGACTTAGCTGTTCCGCAAGAGTGCTAAGAAACTTTTGCCTTCCTTGTGAAACAACCTGCCTCATTTGAATGCCAGCTATAAATTTTTCCAAAACACCTGGGGTCACACACTCAAAGAGGGAGAGACCCCCACCTGATTCTCATCCCCTTTGTCAGGGAACTGGACAGTGACATCATGGTCCTTACGGATCTGGGAAATGACAGCCCCTTTCTTGCCAATGATCTTTGGATGATACTTGGGTTCCACGCTCACTGTCAGCTTGAACCCTCGCAGTGCCTAGAGAGAAGAGGAAATCATAAGGTGTGGGCTAGCTAGAGAGGCCCTCCCAATCTTTGGGGGAGACATGGGGCAAGTTCTGGACTGCTCAGCACGGGGAAGTACCCGATCTTCCTGCTCAGCCTGCAGCTCTCTGACCCTGTCCAGGAGGCCTGCCTTGGCTCGCTCAACGTTGGGGACGAGGCCAGTGACCTTGATGATATCGGACTGCTGTTCGGGTTGCGGCACTGAGATAGTCACCTGCAGAATGGAAAACCATCATGTTACAAAATAAAAGCAAAAAGAGGATGGGTGTCATCTGTTCAATGGGCAGCACTGTTGTCAAATGAGTCTGCTGGATCTATACCTGCTGCAGAACAAAGGGGTAGGGTGGTCTGGGCCACTTACTGAGCAAGATAGTCTGACTGCTGATTTCAAAATTCTCTGCAATTTTTTTTTTAAAGACTTCCCCGCAAAGAGAAATTAGCAGAGCAGAGAATGTACCAAGCTAGAACCTCTCCCCTCAGACTTACTTGCTGGGCTGGCATTTGTCTCATGTCTTACCTTGAACAAGTTGACTCTTCTGTGTTTACTCCCCCAACCCCAGAGGCATTAGTCAATGGCTATGTAGCTAGGGGGCTCCCAGGGAACAGGACCCCCAAGAAGTCCTTCTCTTGGGGACTCTAACTTTTGCAGCTGGTACTTTCCATCTGGGTCACGTTTCCCCAATCTCAAACTGCCCTTTGTTTCAAACTTCAAGTACTTTTCCACAATTCCTTCCATGGGGTGAAAACGCGTAGGTGTTAGTTGTCATTTCCCCCACTGACTTTGTTTTGCACTTAAGGGAAAACCTCCCAATGGTGTAAGGCAGCCTTTTTCAACTTTTTGACCCTGGAGGAACCCTTCAAATATTTTTCAGGTGTCGGGGAACCCCTGCCCATTCAGGCTCAAGTAGAGGCCAGAAGTTGCAAAATCATTGTATTTGTTTCATGGATAGGCCTGTATATATGCACGAACAGTGTTCTTAAACTAAAAATAAAGAATGAAACCTACCTCTTTAATGTGAAGTTGCCCAAATTTGAAATAATTTTTAAAAATAAAGTGTGATCTCCTAGGGAACCCCTAGTGGCCTCTCACGGAACCTTAGAGTTCCACGTAACCCTGGTTGAGAAACCCCGGTGTAAGGGGACATTAGAGATCCCCGTGACTCTATTTCAGTAGACCAATTAGCTATCTGAGATATAATTTCGAGACATTTATTAGGGCTGTTCATGAAACAGAACTGATGCAAAACATGTCAGGACTCCGCTCACTCATGTTAATTTTTATTAGTCTTAAGCGTAAGGGTGGAAAATATATCCTCAGCGGAAACAGCCTTGAAGGTGAACATGTGGTTAGGACTGTGTGAATTGCTAGCAGTTGGGATTGGTTGAAAAGGATCTCTTCCAATTCTGTCTGGCATAGCCTGGGCCAGATAGGATGAAGTTGCTGGCATTGGGCTGTTCTAAGGTTTCTCTGTTGGCTGGGACACTATTGCCCATACCTTCCTTTGGTCTGCTTCGAGCTTATAATCTACTAATTATTAGGTGCGTTCTCTCTCAATTTTTCAAATGTCCTTATACAGGTAGTCCTTGCTTAACGACCATTTGTTTAATGACGGTCTGAAGTTATGACAGCCTCGGAAAGTGCTTTACAGCCTGTAAACGTTTTGTGAGAGCCTGTACTCACACAACTGTTGCAAAACGTCACACCACCCCTCAGTCACACGACTGCAATTCGGGCACTTGGCAGGTGGCTCACAATTACGACCAGCTGCAGTGTCCTGCAGTCACGTGATCGTGGTTTGCAAGCTTTTTGCCAGTTTCCGGCAAAAAAAGGTCCATTGGGGAAGCTGGAGTCGCTTAACAACCATCGTAAAAATGGTTGTAAAATCAGGTCCTGTCATGCAGTGACTCACTTAATGACTGCACTGCTTAATAACCAGTTTTCCAGTCCCTATTGTGGTAGTTAAGAGAGGACTACCCGTACCGTAGAAATCAGAAGATGGAGCACTATGTTTCTATATAGTCTGTATTTAGTAATATGTTAAAGGCTAAGCTTGCGGTACATTAATATTTCTCCTTGGGATTTGTTCTATGAAACTTCTTTTTTCTTCTCTGTCATCTTTTTCAGTTTACAATCATTCTTTTTGACTCTATTATCACTGCTGTATTTTTTTTAACACTGTTGCATTAATTCCATTTATAAAATAAAGGTATTAAATATATATATCCACGACTTGCTTTTAATATGCTCCCACCCCAGGAGTGGGGGAAAATCAGTTATAGTTCAGATACGTTTCTCTCTTTGAAAGCAAAAACAGTCTGTTACTGCACCCAATACTTTAAGGGGATCGTCTTTTAGCAATGATTTAATCTCTAAACATTCCTTTTGTTTTTCCTCCAACCTCTTAAAAAAAGGCTTGACATTTCTGATCTTGTGCAAGTCTACTTATGTCACTGTGGATGATTCACGCATCAATTACGACTTGTCTTAGTCATGGGACAAAGCTAGGATGAGATAACGTTTGCAGGCACTGTATATGAATCAGGTTTATTTTATTTGTTTATTTATTTATTTACTATCCCGCCTTTATTATTTTTTATAAATAACTCAAGGCGAAGAACACACCTAACACTCCTTCCTCCTCCTATTTTCCCCACAAAAGCAACCCTGTGAGGTGAGTTGGGCTGAGAGGGAGGGACTGGCCCAAGGTCACCCAGCCGGCTTTCATGCCTAAGGCGGGACTAGAACTCTCATACCACACCTAATTGGCTGTTGGGCTGAGAGAGGGGGACTGGCCCAAGGTCACCCAGCCGGCTTTCATGCCTAAGGCGGGACTAGAACTCTCAGTCTCCTGGTTTCTAGCCCAGCACCTTAACCACTAGACCAAACTGGCTCTCTCTCATTCTCTGGTTTGCTTCAAAAGTCTCCCATAGCAAAGAGCTAACAGTTCTGCAAGCAACAGAACACCAGAACTGTCCATGGAACTTGCCCACCATTTAAAGCCTGTCAAAACGAACACCTAGATTAAGAAAGCACGTTTGCAAGTGGGATCGTGCACCCCTACCTCATATTCTTCCATCATCTTGCGAATGCCAGCTCCCTTTTGCCGAATGATGTAGCGATGCAGATCAAAGGGAACATCAACATCCATGGTGATGGGAACCAGAGCCTGGGGAGAGAGGAACATAGCAGATTCAAAAGTTAATGGCAGAAGTTTGTACTTCTGATGTCTTAATAATAGAAGGTTTCGGAGGGAAAAAGCTATGCATTTAGGATTGAGGAAGGAGAGGTGAAAGCCAGCTGATTCTTATCCCCAATGTTCTTCAGAAAATGGAAGGCTGGACTGACTCACATTTAACAGCCACACTGATTCCTCTGGATAACTGCCCCACCTCTTCTCTAGCAGACGTGCAAAAACAAGTCTTACAATTTTATCCCAACGGTGAAATGTTTCTCTTGTTTTGCACCTTTCGCATGTAACTGGCAGTAAGTCCAACTTGATCTAGGCTACCCAGGGCCCAGCAGAGAACTGAGCCCGAGCCAAATCTAACACCCAAGAAAATACAAGTCAGACTCCTTCTTCAATTAAAAACAGGTTGAAAAACTAATGAGATCACCTGTGCAGGTGGGTTGAACTAAACTGCTAAACAAAAGGAATTCTTCCCTAACCCAGTAGGAAGACAGGGTCCTAACCAGCAGAGCTGCCCGGGCAGCCTCGCACTTCTCCTTGCGTCCGGAAATGAGGATGATGTCACATTTGCGAGGAGTGTCCAGTTCAGGCATCACATCACCATTTTCCTGAGACTGTGCTTCTGAACCTGCTTGTGAGAAAAGCCACAGAATAAAAGAGCGGTCAAAAGAAGGCACTCACCTGCCCAAAGTTGTATTTGGGGGTGACAACTGCTTTGCCCACCCACCCCCACCCCACCCACCTGAATTGTCATCTCGCTCCGGGAACTTGATGAGGACATCATGATCCCGAGTGATCTGTTGCACCTTGTAACCTTTCACTCCCATGACGACCCGATGGTAGCGCTGTGGGATGATGCATTCCAGAACTACCTGGGCCTCCTGGCGAAGGTGAGAGAAATCAAAGCTCAGGCACTAGTTGAGTACCAGATCGCGTTGCCAGCAATGCTGGATGTATTACTTCTAAAGTATGCTTAGAACCTCTTTGGGACCAGGGGAAGGAGGTCCTGCACAGAAATGGAACTGCTGATAAGCCACCTACGCTGTTTCATAGGTGGCAACTTCCAGCGAGGATTGGCCTTGCTTAGACCTTGGATGAGCAATCATCAGGAACTCCTGACACTGTAGGCCAACTGAGAAGCTGGAAAATATCCCAGAAGGGAATAACCCCCTTCCAAATTGTTGCCAAGAAAACTACAGGGACGTATCTACAAAGTCACCAAAAGTGGAGCTCAAGTCAAAGGAAACTTAAATCATTCTCATTTCTCCTATCATTCTGATTTTTATAATGCATTGTAATTGGTTCTGCACAGCCTGGAGAACTCCAGTTAAAGCTTGATAGGATCTAGTCATTGTCACTGTCCTAAGGTATCAAAGGAAACATGCATCAGAGCCAAGCTACCAATGTGGTTGGTAACGCATGATTTTATTTGCAGATTTGGTTGTTGAATATGGGACGCGGTGGCGCTGCGGGTTAAACCGCTGAGCTGCCGATCGGAAGGTCGACGGTTCGAAACCGCGCGGTGGGGTGAGCTCCCGTTGCTAGTCCCAGCTCCTGCTCACCTAGCAGTTCGAAAACATGCAAATGTGAGTAGATCAATAGGTACCGCTTCGGCGGGAAGGTAATGGCGTTCTGTGAGTCATGCTGGCCACATGACCACGGAGGAAGTGTCTACGGACAAACGCCGGCTCTTCGGCTTTGAAATGGAGATGAGCACCGCCCCCTAGAGTCGGACACGACTGGACTTTACGTCAAGGGAAACCTTTACCTTTACCTTTACCTTGGTTGTTGAAGTGTGAACTTGAATTTACACATCAGGCTAAATCGTAATGTGGTTTGTTTGGGTGTCAGCTTAATTTGTTGGGTGAACCCAGCGAGTGAGGTTTACGAATCATAGCTTATAGTTTAGCATAATGTCTCGGCTTGATTTGGACAAAAGATCTACACAGCTTACTACCAACTCCTCTACAGGGCAGTGAACGTGCAGATTCTGAGGAGCAGACCTTACTGATCAATTCCTACCTGTTCCCTTTAAGCAGGAAGGGCAAAAAAACTTCCTGACTGCAGAGCAATTATAATGGTTTCCCCTCCCTCCCATGAATTAGAGATTATCAAAATCTATAGATCTTTTTGGTCTACCTCCATCTCTACCCACCCATCTTCTAGAAGAGAGATGTTCTAAGGGAAGATCAACCTTCATGAAAGAAGTCAGTGATGGTGATGTGAGATCTAGGGATTTGTTCATTAAATGGGACAGCATGAGATATATTCTCTGCTAGCAGGTTCATGGTACAAGGATGGGGAAGGCTGCTTTTTGTAAGATGAATCACACTCTGATCCATCTGTGAGTCACTTTTAATGCCTATTGAAATCCAGAGATAGAGCATGGCTTACCAGGTCACTGATGATCTCCAGGATGCGCCTCTTGGCAGCCTCCACACAATCCTTGGCTCCCTTGAGCATCACGCGATCACTCTGGACACCTGTCCGGGGGAAACTCACAGTGACCCCACCGTACTCTTCTGCAATCTCCCGCAGCACGTGTCCCCGACGGGCCACAAAATGGCGGTGGTACTTGGGATCCACCACCATCGAATCTTCAATGACATTATCCTAGAGGGGAAGTAGCGGGTGGGGAACAGAAGGAGTCACTAAGCTTTCGTGCTTTTTTCAAGGGTTTCTCCTCCACCTTTCACAATTCCACACCATCTGTGAAGAGACTATTTGGCTTTGTAGAACCGTAAGCTGCAGTATCGTTATGAGGAACGAGTGGAGGCACTGAGTTTCATCCCCTATAAAAACAGCAATGCAGCTCCTGCAATCACAGCCATAGGATAAGGTTGCAGGGAAGGAACGCAGGGCTTCGCTCTAATCCAGCATCTCCCCCACCCCTACCCCACCCCACCCCACCCAATAGCTGTACAATCCATACCAAGTTACGAATGAGACTCTCCAGTTCTTGCTGGGCCTGCCGTACTGCGTCCTCCTTCCCCACAATGGTAATAACATCCTGGTCCTTATCCTCAGGGGTGGGGAAGATGATCCGGGCACCGGTGCGGTCCCTCACTTTGCGGATATTAGCACCTCCACGCCCAATCAGGAACTTGTGGTAGTCTGGCTTGGCGTGCAGTTCCACTGAGTGGTTGTTGATTTGCTGGAGGAAGAGGAGATGGGCATGAATCAACCCTCCAAAGGCCCTCAAGTAGTAGTCAAGATGAAGACCAGCTCCTACTGCCAATACTGGGTTCCCCATCTACTGCACATATGATTACTCTCACCTTCTAGCCAATAGTTCTTCCCGTGCATTTCTCCAAATGGGGCTGATATGGACCTGGTGCAGGCACAAGGGGTTCCAGGAACTCACATCATCTCCCGGAATGGCAGGAGTGATTGAAAACAGAATCTGTATACCAAAAGGTCTTTTAGCTACCTATTCCAAGCCTTGAATAGAATTAAATTCCCTACGTTTAAGAGATCTGTGATCCAATTCTATGTCCTGGAAAAAACACTAGGCAATGCTTAAGGAGAAAAAATTAGGTCTACATAGAAAGAAGACCTAAATCTTCAAATCTTTGGCTGCCAAAACACTTCAGAAAAGGCGTAGCTTTAGTGTCAATTACAAGAAATGACAGAGCCACCCAGAAGCACAAAATGCTACAAGCTGAAAACCAACTTAATTTTGTGCAGTGAACTCCAGATTTAAAGCTGGCTTCTTAAGTTTCTTGTAATATTTTGCATTCCTGTGTATCTCTTTGGAGTTCTCGTGGTTGACACTAAATCTATGCCTTTTCTAAAGGCATCTCTTTTATTAAAGTTAATTCCTGCCTTCCTCCTCCTAGATTCAACTCAGCATTTGTGGACATTCCTAAGAGCTTTCCCTGTCCAAGCCAGGGCTGGATTAAGGCTAACTTAGGCTGACCATACATCCCGTTTTGAAGGGGACAGTCCTGTTTTTTTAACAGTTCCAGACCGTCCCGTCGTTTTAATATAAATGTCCATTTTGTCCCGTTTTCTTAAAAACCTTACTTAAAAATTTGAAAGTTCCCAAAAACCTGTCAGAATGCAGTCTGACTTGGAGTGGAAGGAGGGGGAGCTCAGCAGAAACGGCAGGAAAAAAGCTGCAGAGCTCAACCCGGCGGGAAACCTAAAAAGAAAAAAACAGGATCAGCTGATAGGTGGTGATCAAAGGGTGAGCCGATCAGCTCCTGCCTTGAAACGGTGGGAAGAAAAGAATGTAAAAGCACAGCCAGAGGAGGAATAGCTTGTCGGGGACAACCGTTCACTAGACTCTCCAGCCCAGCCTTGCCTCTCGCAAACGAAGGAATCCGAAGATTCCCAGCCTGAGAAGACCAGAGAAGTTCCTGCTGGCCGATCCAGCCCCGTCGCTCAGCCCTGCCCCGTTTTGCCATCCCGATGTCCCGTTTTTGTCTCAAGGAAATATGGTCAGCCTAGGCTAACTGATACCCTAAGCACAGCTCAACAGTGGTGCTCCTCAGCCCTTCCATGGCTTAACACATTAAGACTCAGTTAAGTGCTGAAAGTGAAACAAGATTAAAAATTCAGTTTTCTCTCAGGCCAGACCCACAACTATACTAAATGTAAACTTAAAAAGTATTATTATTGATGTGTAACACTAAATAGCAGTACGCAACATAAGCAAATTATTATAACGAAGCAGCAGGGAAAAAATGCAAATTTTCAACACTTCTGAATGCATTTTGAATGCAATTGCTTTAAGGGAAAAACGCAAATACAAACATTCATTGAAAACTGAAGTTGAGTGTGGCAGTGAAGAGAGTTAAGGGCATGAAAGTGAGGCTGGCCTCCTCTCTTTTGGACTTCAGGAAATGATTGAAGGGCTGGCTTTGTCACCATACCTGGCGTGGGGAGAGGAAGAGCCACTCTTGGGCTTGGTTGGCTCCCTAATCCTGCCGAGGCCAGTCTTGTTCCCCTTTGGGTGGTATTAGATCTGCCATTGCTTGGATCTCATTACATTTATATTTATTTACTGATATTGATTTTTATGGATTAATGATATTATTTACAATTTTATTGAATTTAAACTGTTTTATTGTGAACCGCCCAGAGTCCCCCGTATGAGGGAGATGGGCGGTGATAAAAATATGATAGATAGATAGATAGATAGATAGATAGATAGATAGATAGATAGATGGATGATAGCTAGGGAGAAAAACTCTATGGTGCCCCCCCTTTCCTTGATGCCCTAAACACCTGCTTATTTTGCTTAATAGTTAATCCAGGGCTGGTCCAGTTCCAGCCCTGTAAGGCGGTTTCCTCTGCACCTTCAGCTCCCCAAATCATCAGTTAGTGATTGACTTCTATCAACCAAATACCTTTTCCTCGGCAAGATGTAGTAGCTGACGTTTTGCTCTCTCCACCTCTTCGCCAGGCCCTCGGATGGTGACTTTCTCACTGCCTGAGCCTTCTGAAGGGAAATGAATGTGCACCCCACCGCATTCCTCCATGATTGAGCGCACCAGCCGCCCCTTGGCCCCGATCAGCGAATTGTGCAGTTTAGCTGGGATAGAGATATCCACTTCTTTGATATTAGCCTGAGAACAAGAAGAGAAGGGCTACAAAATCCAAGTTCAAAGTAAAAGATAGTCTCCCCACTCAAATACATTATGCTGGATTTCTTTTGTTTATTCCAACAGGTGATGCCCTTTGGTGAGAGACTTAGCAGTAACGTATCAAAAACATGCTAGAAAAAAAATGAAACGTCTGGGTCTAAAAATGCATAAACAGAAAAAAAAGGCGGAAGGATTCAAATACTTTGTGATGACTGCAACACTCTATTACCATTAAATCCAATTCATACGTAAATACAGTAGAAATCTTTTAATGGGAGCAGTATACAGCGTAATGAAAAAGTTGCAAATGGATATTCCCGCGCTTTGTCTAACTTAAACCGCCCGATGAGTACAAGATTCCCTTCCCTCTTTGGTATGCAGCCCTCCCTTCCCTCAGCGCATGCCAGTCTCTTGCAGGTGTCTGCAACGGCTCAGCCAGTTGACCTTGGGCATGAAAGGTAGTCCAAACGTGAGGTCTTCTCACTCCTGCCTGTTCCCCCTCCCTTCTGCTGACTCGCAAGGGCTGACACGTGTTGACTTCATTCACGTATGCGAGTCCAGTCAGATGTTCTGGGAACGCTTGATCGGGGAGCGTGACATACGAACTCTCTGTACTGCCATGGGATCAAGGGGTAAGACTCACTGGTATATCCCGAATTAGTTTTAACCATAATGCCCACCACTTCACCTTCCTGGTTTCGTTTTTCGCAAGAAAGCCCTTGGTAAAATCCATCTTTAAATTCCAAGCTTCCTGACTCCCATTCCACTACAGGTTTCCTGCTTTTAAGCCACGGTAGTCCCAAAATCAATAAATAGTTTGCTATAGGTGCCACTATGAACTGCAAAGTCTCTTTGTGGCTTCCTATTCGCATAGCTACAGGCTCTGTATAATATTCTACCGGTCCCCCATGGGCTGCGGAGCCATCCAATTGTGTAAACACAGTAGGGTGCTTCAGCTTCCTGACTTTTAAGTCCAGCCCTGTTACTATAGTGGGGTGAATTAAACATCTGGTGCACCCAGAATCCAGCATGGCAACCAGATCAGCTTTGCGTTTACTTCTTAAATTTTTCAACTGAACCCCCACCAGTAAAGTCTGACATTTGTCACTTACCAAAGGATCTTTGCGCCCATCATCCTCCGCCTGTCTGTTGGTGCCCTTCAAGGCAGGCGGGATCCGTTTCCCGCCGGCTGGGTTGTTTCATCTTCTGACCCCTTGCCAGAGTCTTCTGAGAGGAAAAATGCTTCCTCCCTCCGAGCTGACGCCATGGCTGCAGATCCCTTGCGTTTTATTGGGGGAGATTCTGAAGTTTTCCTTCCCGGCTTTGTGCTGGCTGCAGGTCCCGCTTTAGGGCAACCCGAGGCTCCATGCCCGTCTTTCCCACACTTGTGACATAATCCCTTTTTAGCTTGGTGCTTTTTTTCCTCATCCCAGGATTGACCTTGTTTTTTCACAGCTGCCTGCAGGCTACTTGGGGCCCCAGTGTTTCTCCCCATTGCTTGGGCTTTCACTTGGCATCTAAATTGAAATTGCGTGTTCTCTACTTCTCCCGCCAGACAGATCCACTGGATCTCCCCTTCCCAGCACCCAGCAAAGCAGTTCGGGTTGTAAGCCCCCTTTGAAATAATCTGCTTTGGTTGACTCTGACCACTCACTGATTTTTCCTGCCAGAGCCTTAAACTCTATAGCCTATTCGGTCACAGTCTTTGAACCCTGCCTGAGTTGCTGGAGCGCGGATTTAGCCCTCATTTTTGCTAGTGGGTCTTCAAAACGTTCTCTGAGGGTGCTCATGAAATCATCCAGGTGCTGAAGTTCAGGCGCTTCAGCGTCATGCAGCTGTACTAGCCAGTCAGCTGCTGGTCCCTTCAATCTGGAGCCTACTAGATTCACTTTAGAGTACCTGGTGGGAAAGGTGTCCCCAAACTCCTTCATAAAAGCGCTCACATTGGTCATGAAAAAGGACAACTTCTGGGGATCCCTTTAATGTGTAAATCCCGGCTTCCCACTCTGGGGGACGGTAGACTTATGTGTCCTTCAAGGGTGCTCCCCACAAAACTGAGGTTCTACTGCTTTTCTTGCCTTCAGCGGTTGTTTCCTTGGTGCCGGCTCAGGGGTAGACCTCCTTGAAGACATGCCGGAAGCTGCTTCCATTTGAGTTAACACCCGCTCCAGAGACATGACACGTTTTGCAGTATTGTCTCCATGGACGTTACTCAGGCTTTGATGGTTTGTATCCTCTCTGGGGTGATCTCTCATTCACTCTCTGAGTCGCGATGTCATGAGTACTGATGGCGAGCAGGAGGGGGCCCCTATCCAGGGGGGAAACGCATGCGTAGTACTGAGGAGTTAAGCAGCCATTCAAAGAGACACAGATCAGACCCGCCTTAACTTTTGGGGTTTATCTGTCTGGGTTTTTCCGCTTCTTCAGTTTGTTAGGATTTTCTGTCTTATGTAGCAGCAATAAACACTAGAGACCTATTCCTCGTCTCAGCGTGATTCCTGACTGTTAGGACACGCGGAGCCTGGCTCCTCGGTCCTTTGATTGCACCTCAGTTGATTGGCGAGGGGCAGGGGTGAGTTCGGTCCCTGTCCCATCTTGCCAGTCTCGTGGCCATCGTCGTTCATCACCCAGTGGTGTCCGCTCCACTTCCTTGAGGTCTGGGTGATGGACTGCTAGAGCCAGGACTCTTGTGCTCCCGATCCCCTGGTAACATTCCATGTAATTAGCTCTGTGTCTATCCCCACCACACAACTTCGGTTAGGTAAGGAGATTCCCACAGCTCCCTCTCTTTCCAAATCTCCATTCCATTCATCTCAGTTCTCTCTCCATCTGCTGCACTGGATCTTCAGATGTCGAATCTGCCATTTTGTAGCTGTTGAACTCTCTTCTGGGTATGAGCGTCTCCAGGTAGAGTTCAATAAAATTTGATTCGCAACTTTATGTGATGACTGCAACACTCTATTACCATTAAATCCAATTCATACGTAAATACAGTAGAAATCTTTTAATGGGAGCAGTATACAGCGTAATGAAAAAGTTGCAAATGGATATTCCCGCGCTTTGTCTAACTTAAACCGCCCGATGAGTACAAGATTCCCTTCCCTCTTTGGTATGCAGCCCTCCCTTCCCTCAGCGCAGGCCAGTCTCTTGCAGGTGTCTGCAACGGCTCAGCCAGTTGACCTTGGGCATGAAAGGTAGTCCAAACGTGAGGTCTTCTCACTCCTGCCTGTTCCCCCTCCCTTCTGCTGACTTGCAAGGGCTGCACATGTTAACTTCATTCATGTATGTGAGTCCAGTCAGATGTTCTGGGAACGCTTGATCGGGGAGCGTGACATACTTTTATTTTTAAAAAGTTGCAAGCATGGGACAGGTACTCGCTAATGATATTAAAAGGGACCAACATGACTTGCCATCTAGGATGGCAAGTTTGTAGATGAATTTCCATTTTAGAAGTGCATCATTTAATAGCATTTATTACAAGCCCAAATACACATCAAACTGGACAAGTGGTAGGGGTAATTCACCATCCTCGCGTTGTCTAGATAATTGTCAATCTAGAGTACACCACTTTGTGAAAGGCTGGAGAAATCCAATATAAAACATGTATTAATTTCAGGTTAACTATACTTACGAAGCCCACATATTTATACACAGAACTTTTCAGGCAAGGCAAATCAAGAAAGCTTATAATTATCCGTGGCCCTGTTCATATGAAAAGGCACTCCATAATATATCTTAATGGTGAATTAACACCTGGTGGTAAACTATTGATAAATCAGGGAGGCGGATGGCTAAGAGACAACATACAGCATCGTATTTTGTTAACTGCATCATTTGAAATAGGATCACAATTTGCTCCTCTCTATGGCTTGTTCAAACTTGGACAAGCCAGGACCCATGGTTTAGAAACATGCTAAACTAGGGGTGCTTCAGTTCTGTAGCACCCTACCTTGTGGCCTCAGAAGCCCCCCAAGATTGTGCCATTATCTTGGAAACCATTCCCAGATTACAATTCTACAGGTGAGTTTGTGCTGCATCTGAAAGAAACATGCAGCATGGTGCTGCATTTGGGTTTCTTTTAACATAAGGCTTTTATTTGATTTGCTGAATGAGGCCAGATTAGACAGAAATCACCGCAATTTTTCATTTTGATTTGAAATTCATATTATACTGGTTTTTCTTGTTGATTATTGAATAGCGACTTGAATATAATGTTGGGAAGTTTTAAACTGGTATATTTAAAAATGCACTGTTCATTTTTAAAACTTTTCTTGAAGTTTTTTTATTTAACTTTAGAATGTTTCTAAAACCCCTTTTGTTGTTTTTCTTACTTGCTTTTCTGTTTGTGTTTTTAGATATCAACTAAAATTAAACATTTTAAAAATAGTTGTACAACCAATGTTCCATGGCACAATGGCTGGTGGTTGCCATGGCTTTTGTCTGAATCTGGTTTTTGAGGGATGGGCGATTCTAAGGATGAGAATGGGAGTGCAAGGCAAAATACTTCACTTCCACTCTTCCCAAACCAAATTTTTTTAAAAAAAAAGGGGGGGGGGATTTTCTAGCCTCTCTTTCCTGCTAAGTGATATCAACATGTCACAGGAAAACTTCTTATGGACCACTGGGATGCTGAGTTGTAGCCTCTGACCCCAAAGGCCATTCACTCCCATGCTGATCAGACTGTGGTCAGAGTCCTCTATAACTCTTCTGCCATGCATAGATGCAGATGAACCCATTGGATGAAATTGCTGTAATGAATACTCACAGCTTCAGCAATTGCATCCCCAATCGGGATTTGCCTTAACCAGGGGAATCTGATTTAAGATCCTGAATAGTAAACAGATACTAAATTAGGGTTCTTCATTTGAGGGCCTAGCAACAAACTCTGGCTTAAAGCAGACAAAATGGAAGCTTCCGGAAACATGTCAATGAAACATACAAGCTTGATGCTTATGAAGAACATTAAACTGGTTGGGTGACTGAGATGTCCTGCGTTCCAGTGGTTGGAATCAACTGTAGCCTCAGTAAAGCTCTGAATCTCTCCTGGAAACCTGACCAAGTACGCTACGGACAAAATTATAATATTTGTTTAGGGGGAGAAATGAACTCCCTGGGCAACTGGAAAGCTTTTCACAGCATAATTTTAGTTAAAAAAAGTTTAAGTTGTCTAGAAGTACTTTATCAAATCTCCTTTTGTTTAGGTAGTGGGGAATTTGTAAAATCCACATCACAGGTTCTCTCCGTCAGTAGCAGCTAGCTGCAGGCCTCAAAAGGCCACCAGATCCTGTCAGAAGATCTCAACTGACTAGCAGTTTTGTGCAGGAGAAGGTTGTGATTCAGACAGCCCAGTCTTGAGCTATGTGAAGCTTTAAAAGCCCAGATGCCAATATTTAAAGAGGGCCTAAAACTGAACAAGGAGCTAGTGACACCTCCTGGCAGCAACACATTATGTTGAGGGCCCACCTAAGTGGATTGGATAGAGGCTCCAGGTGCTCTTCAAGGGCAGCCCCACATACACCTTGTTCCAGATTGCATCCTGAGTGGAAGGCATTGGGGTAGCTTCTTTCAGAGTGCTGAGAATGAGGAGGAGGAGGAGGAGGAAAATGGTTCACACACCCACCAGCTCTCTCTGGATGGCCAAGATACGATCCCGAGCATCCTCACAGTTGGCCTTCTTCCCAGTTATCAGGATCACTTCTGAATTGCTGTTTTCTGTAGGGAGGTCAATCTTGGTATTGGTTTCCTCTCGAATCTATTGTGAAGAGACAACATCAAACCCCAGAGCCTCAAGGCTAGACTACTGTAATGAGCTCTACAAGGAACTGCCCTCAGAGGTGATGGGTGGAGGTAGAAGTGAAGTGATAGGACTGTCTGCCAGGAACCTACTTGGACAACATATTCACAGTGGGTGTTGACTACCCCTATTTGGTGCCCACCAAACAGGAAGAATCTCAAAATCCCCAAATCCCAAATTGGCCTGGCCAAGGGTCAGTCTGCTTGGGAATCTCAACAGTTTTGGAGTCCAGTGTGACTTGGGAGCACTCTAGTGCGTATTAAACTGTGATGTAATGTGCTAGATTTGATATCCCTAGGCTTAAATCCTTGAAACACTGACCCTTTCCATAAAAAGGGATATGTACCACCACCAACTCGCATGTGCACATGTACACACACATGCACAGGGAGGTCAGACTACCAAAAGCCTCATTATGTAATATGCGAGGTGGGAAAAACCGATGTGTTGGGAAGGGGCTCACCCTTTTACCTTTTTGATATTGGTGCCTCCTTTCCCAATGATGTTCTTGTGGAATTGCTTGAAAATGGGAACCGGGATGGAAAAACTGTTTTCAATCTAAGGCACAGAGAGGGAGGGGAGTTAATCCAGAGAGATTTCATTTCCTGATCTATTAGCCTCCATTAATGTATCTTGGGCTTCTGGAAGTAAAGACAGGATGGACGGACCACGTCACAGGTGGCCTTGCAGCCCAGTCTCTGACTTGCTCAGACTCTGTAGCGTAGAGATGTGTTAGCCATATAACGTCACAGGATGACAGCTTCAGCACTGTATATCTCCTCATATTGCCATTGCCCACTTCTATCCCAACCATCGCAAGGAATGTAGGCCATGGTGGCTCACCACACCAAGCAGAATCATGAGAGCAGCAGCTATTCAAAAGACATTAGATGTTATCTCCTCTCTATGCCCCAGTGACCGAAAAGAGGAGGCAGTATCCTTTTCCCCAATGGCATGAAGGACTCCACTGTAGATTGGCTTCTCTGGAAACTCAGCCAGTGAGACTCACCAGCTCTGCAATGACTTTTTGGAGGTACTTGGCACACTTCTCCACTTCGTTTTTGGGCCCACGCAACTGTACAATGTCACTCTTCTGCGAAGGGTCAGGGAAATTGATGATTACCTGTAGGGTGGAGGGGCAGAACATGTAAAGTCTGAAAAGGTAGAGGGGTGGGCTCCCATATGTACAACCCCATTATTTAAGTCCTATTGCAAAGCAGAGACCTGGCAAGAATGTGGGTGATACAAAAATCTAGCCAAATTTACATTCACCTTGTTTTGAACCAATTTTTCTGCTTGAAGCCCTGTTCCTGTAAGTAGCACTGAGCTATATAAAGCATCTATTACTCATCTTCTCATTTGTAATATTTCAGTCAAGTATTGCCAACAGACTTTCAAACAGCTTTTATTAATTTGATGTGTACCTCCCCCCACCCTACTTCCCCTCTGGCAAGTTTTCAAAACAGCTAATTAAATTTAAGCAAAACAAAAACAGCATATAAACGTTAAATCAAAATTGGCACCAAGGCCATTTAACAATTAAAACCCTGAGAAATAGTTGCACCTTCAACACTTTTCTGAAGATCTTGTATCTTCCTTTTAAAAAGCCAGAGACTCACAGAAAAACACATTCTGCATTAAATGTATTTGCTTGAACATGAAGCAATAGATACCTTTATCTAACAACCTTTGCAGATAATACAACAAAACTGTAAAGAAGACAAAGTTGTTCAGTTTCAGTTTCAGTCCAGTCTTTGGGTTTAAAGGGTGTCCAGTGCTAAACAGAGAAAGTGTAATCTCAGGATTAAGGTGGGTTCAAGTCTTTATGCAGCTATAGACCTTACTTAGCTCAATCTACTCAGAGGGCTGCTGCAATGGGAATAAAACGAGGAGAGACTTGTACATATGCCTTCTCAAGTGTCACAGAAAAAGGATGAGATAGAAAAGCAATGAAATTAAAATATAAAATAAAACACATAATTTAAACTAAACTAAGGCACTAAGACTCAAAGCTACCCAGAATCACAAAACGAATGGTTATATTTTGCCGGCAACCTGGAAATACTTTTGCAAAATGCCAAGCCAAGCTTCAGCCGAACGTGCTTCGGGGGAACTCCTTACTTCTGGGAACTTGTCCCGGACCTCCTTGATTTTCTCGCCCTTCTGCCCAATGATTGTCCGGTGAAAGCGCTGTTCAATTATCAGGTCCTTGGTGCGTTCATTTTCCTAGGAGAAGGAAAATGAAATTCGTGAGAGGCTTTGCACCCTGTCCCAAACCAACAAATTGTGTGTGTGCTGGGGCAGACGAGTTCTGGACAGGGGCAAAATATCCCTCCCCTGAGGACTTCTAGCAAATACACAGGGAGACACCTGATGCAGTCAAGGCACTGTCTGTCCTTACCATCCGAGCGGCCATTTCCAGGAGCTCCTTACGAGCCAGCTGAACCCCTTGAGGGTCTCCCTCTATCCGGATCAGGTTGCTCTTCTCACTGTCAGGAGGAATGCGGACAGAGACTTTGTGCTGTTCCTTGATGCGGTTGACTGCGGAGGAAGTACAGAAAAGAAAGCATCAGATGCGAGTCCTCTTCTCCCTGAGGAGGGCTGCTATCTCCCCGCTCTCCAGCAAAGTGTGATGGTGAAACACCAAGGAATGGAGGAACCTGGGTTTCCATTTCTAGCTAGCCACAAAACTCCCCAGGGGATCATAAATTCAGGTGTTCTCTAATTTTGCTGTGACCCCCCTAAAACTATAAATGAATTTGTGTGGCCCCTATGAATAAAACCAACAGATTCTGAAGGATTAGAGTTGAGCAAGAAATAAACACACTTCTTACTTTGAATAGTTTAAATTTTAATGTAATGCATCAGAGGGGGCCTTGGACTTTTGTGCTATCAGAAAGGGAACAAGGCCCAGAGCTCTCACTGTCTGGGAGAGGATGATCAGGTTTTTTTTTTTAAATGTGCCCACCCGCCCCTTCAAGTTGCCTGGGAGCCCCTGAGGACCCCTGAGCTAATCCCTCTGCCAAGCTAACCTGTGTTGCAGGGTTGAGGCAAGATCAACTTATTTTGTGGGGCTATAAAGGGGATAGGGAAACCGCTGCCCACAGCCCTAAGCCAAGTCACATACGCAAGAGTCAGAGTCCCCATAGAAAAAATTGCTACCCAGCATGGAATGGGAAGAGGGCTGGCTGGTTAATCTCTTTGAGTTGGCAGAAGAAGAGGGAGCTGGCTTCCACCACCTACTGGCCATCCTGGCAAATGTTAGCAGAAAAGACTTAGGGGCTATTTAGAGCTGTGCGTATTCTTCCACTTTACAGAGATTGGCAGGAAATTAATGCGACCTCAACCACTTCAAATCCTTCAGGGTTCTCCCCCCCGCCCCAGATTTCTGATCAGCCTGACTCACTGTTGGCTCCATTTTTCCCAATCAGATGACGATGAAACCTCTGGTCAATAAGCACTTCGGTGTAGTCCATTCGTCTGAGCTGCAGAAGAGGACGGGGTGGTGAGGCACAAGACTTGCAAGACAAAAATGGAGCCTTTCATCTCAAGACAGCAGGAGTCACTCTCGTGCACCAGCAATTGCACTAATGTAAGACTGAATAGGCCTCGCACACTCACCTCTCACTTATCCTAGCAACAGCAAAGATATTCTTAGGTTCTTTTGAAAAATGCTTCTTAATGGATTTTCAGGGTTCACGGGTTTGGAATGGGTGTGTGAACTGGAGTCTGCTTGTTCCCCCGATACAATTTTGGTGATGTTTTCCAAGATGTCCCCACCGCTGGAAAACCCAGCGCCCTTTTTGGCAACATGGCAAAAGCTGGGGCCAAGCGCCGGGACAGTTGGGGGAGATAACCTGCAGTCTTCCAGCTTCCTATTTGGAACCCCGCTGAATAGGCAGGGCTCCAATTTTTGGATTACTCTTTTTGCATATTTGAGGAAGTTTTAAGAGACGAAATAGCACCTGAAGAAAGTCAATATGGGTGCTTTAAGTACCCCCTTCTGCTTTTTTGAATGGGTTAAACAGTTCTGCACCATCTCTCCAATGGGTGACACTCATAATATCACTGGCCACAATTCATACTACTGCCAAGCAGGAAACAGATGAATTGCTGCCCCAGGCCTGAAAGGGGTGTTCTTCCCTGCTATAGTGAGGGACAAAGAGAGAGAAAGTACATCTAAGATTCACAGGAGGGCTCACCAGGTCCCGAACAATCTCCTGAATCTGGGTTTGAGCCAGTTCCACCTCCTCAGTGGGTCCTTCCAGAGTGATCTTCTCATCGCCATCCGTGAATTCAATGTGAACCTAAAAAAAGGCAAGTAGTGTGTGTCTGCCATCAAAAAGGGTTGCATGTGTCTTCCAACAGATCTGATAAAGCATTCTTTAGTTTATATGGGGAGGTGCAAGAGAGGGCCCTTGCAGCAGGCCCTAAGCCACCATTCTCTTTTGGTAACTAAAAACTATTTCCAAACAAGATATGTGCAGGCAACTCATCTAGTAAAACTGTATGGACTTGAAACTGGTAGGTTGATATTCAAGGTGCTCCAGCAATCCATTAAGGGAAGGCAAAGAGACACACTGGACTATTCAAATTTAGTGCCTGCTTTTCCAATATCCTCAAGGGACAGGCATGTTTTTTTCAAACAATATTTCATGCATTAAACCAGAAATTTTACTCTGGCTATTTTATTTATAGCCTTGTTATTTTAGGAATACTTGCCTTAGGGAGTTGCTGGGTAATCCTGCCAATATTCTGTCCTTTCTTCCCAATTATAAAACGATGTAACCAGGCTGGGGCCATTACTTCAGCTACCATCACGCTCTTCGCCTAGGGAGCAGGGACAGGAGGGCAAGAAGAGTTTAGGGGTTCATTCACAAGAGTGGCTTTGAAAACCTGGCTACAGACAGGTTTTTGGTTCGAGTGTGCTCCCCAGATATCAATGCTGGCACATCTCTATACCAGCAAGTGTTTTTAGTGCTGCAATATCTGCATTCTGCCTCTAGGTGCTGTTATAGTATCATTCCAGGATTTACACTCATGTTTGTTTATTTTTTTAAATCAGATTTGCAAGCCACCCGACTCCATTAAGCCACAGTTGGGTAATCTTCAGCCTCTGGGATTCACACGGCCATTGAATCCCCATTTTGTGCTGCTCAAACCCATCCAATTTTGCTGAAAACTAACCTTTCTTCCATTCTGAGTTAGGAAACAAATGAAAGAAGTATTTTAAGTCCAAGAATGTCATAGTTAAAAATGGGGGGGGGGGAAATCTCCAAAGCCCAACAGTTTCCTTAGGTAAAGCCCCCCCCCCCGCCCATTTTTAATCCCACTTTTGGCCATCCAAAGTTTGCCCACCTCTACTCTGTCAGTTTGTTTAAACATGGTTTCTTGAAAAAACCCAGTTTACTACGTTCACAAGCACACCGCATCCTGTTCATGGTTTACAATGGCCAAATTCACACAAAACGCTAACCTAAACAAAATGGAACCCGCTTGATCTAATACAACAGTTTATTTTAAACGAAACAGCAGGCATGGAATCAAAAGAAAAAAGAGGAAACACACATACACAGAGAGAGAGGAATACCTTCTGCACAGACGCAACATTTTTGCCTAGCTGGTCTTTAAAGCCTGCGTGCATCTTGTCTGTTTTCAATTAACTTACACAAAATCTAGGGGAAAGCTGGGTTTATTTTATTGACTTCAGCTCCACAGCCAAGGTGCCTGGCTACTAACGATGCTGCTGTTCTGGTCCTATGTCAAGGGTCCCACAGCTGACTAGGCCTCGATGCGACTGTGGCAGCGCCTGACCTTGGCATAGACCTGAGTTAGGGCTGGTCCCAGCTTGTCCGGCTCCCCACGCAGAATGATGGTCTCTGAGCTGCTTTCAAGGGGTGGCATCTCCACCGAGACCCCGGTGGTGTCTAGGATTTCTTGCAAGGTGTTTCCTTTCGGGCCAATGATGTACTTGTGCTGGGACTTCTTTACCTCCACAGAGATGGTGGTGGTCTTGCGCTTCTGAAAGACAGCAGGAGGCAGCTTCAAACCAAGAAAGGATGCAAAGCCATCCTAAGCGGGAGCCTCCCAACAATCCTGTGGGAAGGAGAGATGACGCTTCACCTTTTCCTCAGGCTTGATGCTTACCCATCTCACATACTCTGGCGCAACATCAGCGCTGAGACGGCGTGGTTTAAACGATCCTATTAAGCAAGATATGGTCCATAATAAAGATGCCCCTGATCAAATAGAGGAAGCTTTTTTTTTAAAGTGCACAGAGTAGGCAGCTCACAGTAGGTGGCAGCCCTGAGCCAGCTGTAATGGGATGTGGAAATGACCTTGGGAGCCAGGGGAAAGATCCACAGCCAGGGGAATGGTCAGGTAAGAGGCAGCTTAGCCAGCAGAAGGAATGGGGCATGGCAAACATCTCAGAAGGGACCCTCCCTAGTTTCTTGGGCTGCAAGGGTGATGGGGGAGAAGTGCACTTTCAGACTTGCAAGGTTCCATTAAGGTCACCTTACAATAAAGTAGAATTAGTTGTGCTTCCTGTCTGGACCTCCTCGCAAGGCTGACCCCAGCTGATCTCAAGCAGCAGTATCAGACCCAAGACTTGAACAGCACTGGGAAGTTAAAAACAACAACAACAACAACACAAAAGACAACAGTTGCAAAACCAGTTCTTATTGCCGCCCAGAAATACTATATGGACACATCCGTGTAGCCTCCAAGTGCTGCACTCAGGCTGAAAGAGACTTAGGATCTGTGTGAGAAATATTCGCTGTTTCTTCTCATACAGGAGGGAGGGTTAGTATCTGCTGAAATACGCATCTACATCAAAGTCCCTGTATTTTTTCCCCTTCTCTTAGAACTGTAATTTTCTCATTTTCTCTACTGAGAATCACTCGGGTGACAGAGATAAAAAGACAGACATGGTAATTGCTGTGAAACTGCCTGCGTAGAGGAATTGCTGGGTTTTCTGTTCAGCTACAGGCGGCAAATATGTGAAGACTGATGATCGTAAGAAGGTAAAGGGTGGTTTCTGTCATGAGTGAGGATGGCCAGCAGGGGGCTCCCACCCAGACGGTCAAGCGCATGCGTAGCACTGAGGAACTGGTCAGCCATTCAAAGAGACACAGATCGGGACCGCCTTAACCCTTGGGGTTTATATGTCTGGGTTTTTCCCACGCTTCTTCAGTTTGTTAGGATTCTTGTTAAGTACTAGTAATAAATATTAGAGACCAAGTCCTCGCCTCAGTGTGTTTCCTGGTAATCAGGACAGTTTCTGCACAAACAAATCCTTGTTAATTGATCGTGTTTCCCATGGATGGGCAAACCATCACCTCTAAGCCTCTTCTGAGCGGGCACTCAAATGTCCCCTATAAAGCACACAAGCGAACCTATTGTATTAATATCTTTTAAAACCCCTAGACAATAAGAAGAGGAGCCTCGTGTGGCGCAAAAGTGGAAGGCGGCAGTATTTCAACCAAAACTCTCCCCACAACCCGAGTTCGATCCCAGCAGAAGCTGGATTCTCTCTCGGGTAGCCGGCTCAGGTCGACTCAGCCTTCCATCCCTCCGAGGTTGGTAAATGAGCACCCAGCTTGCTGGGGAAGGTGGCGACTGGGGAAGGCTGTCATGAGCACTGATGGCGAGCAGGAAGGGGCCCCTATCCAGGGGGGAAAACGCATGCGTAGTAGTGAGGAGTTGAGCAGCCATTCAAAGAGACACAGAACAGACCCGCCTTGACTTTTGGGGTTTATCTGTATGGGTTTTCCCACGCTTCTTCAGTTTGTTAGGATTTTCTGTCTAATGTAGCAGTCATAAAACACTAGAGACTTATTCCTCGTCTCAGCATGGTTCCTGACTGTTAGGACAAAGGCAATGGCAAACCAGCCCACTCTATAGTGTGCCAAGAAAACGTCGCGAAACAGCATCCCCAGAAAGAATCAGACATGAC
Organism: Candoia aspera; assembly: GCF_035149785.1. Taxonomy (NCBI): domain Eukaryota; kingdom Metazoa; phylum Chordata; class Lepidosauria; order Squamata; family Candoiidae; genus Candoia; species Candoia aspera. The sequence goes on along the minus strand of NC_086156.1, from coordinate 110,297,438 downwards.
TCGGTGCTTGCACAGGGGACCTTTCACCTTTCAAGACAAGAAGAAAGGGGGTTGAAATTTCACCTCCTCCAGAGCCATCTCCACGTCACCGTCATAGTTTCACAGTCCCTGATGGCCATAAAAGTTGAAGAAAAATGCAGCTTCAAAGGATATATTAGGCCCCTTGTATACAACCAAAGGCTTTTGCAAACTTCATAGCCTTCACACAATCCCATCCTCCCCCAGTTTGCCCTGGGATTGTTAGCCATTTCTCTATTCAGACATCCAAAATCCTGCTCCGCAAAAACACAGATGGGGTTATATAACGCGTGGCAAGGCTGTAGAATATTAAAGGATCTGGGAATATTCAGCCTGAAAAGACAACTTGAAGAGGCTATGACAGAACTGCCCGAAGGGACATCATATGGAAAAAGTCAAGGTTTGTTCTCTATCCCACCCCCAGAATACAAGACATGGAATAATGGATTTAAGTTCCCAGAAAGCAAATTCTCATTAAACGTCGGAAGAAAGTTCCTACGGTAACGATAGAGCATTTTGAGAGAGGAACCAAAGTGGTGGGCTGTACTTGACATGTCTCCATCTATCCAGGATATTTTGTTAGCCCCTTCCAACTCTAGGACTTTATGGAGTCATACCCAAGAAAGCTGAGACTTTTTGCTCCCAATCCTAACCACTCTGGCTCTGGGAAGGGATGGGAACTGAGATCACTGGCAGAGGACATGCTCTGCGTGCAGAAGACAGTAGCTTGAAAGAGGAGATAGGAAAGAAAACTGCTGCCAAACCAGAATAAGGAATATGGCAACAGATATCCCAACAGACTAGACCCCTGAGGGACCTCTCAAACACCTACCTTGTCCTCATAGATCTTGCGGATACGCAGGAGAGCCTGGGAGACGGGTTCCTTCTCCCCAGTAATGATGATCTCATCCTTGCTGACGCTGGGCGGGGGGATGTTGATGCGTGCCCCTGTTTCCTGCATGATCTCCTGGACTGTTTTGTTGAAGGCCCCAGCAATGAATGGGTGGAAGACCTTCTCCAGGTTCAAGCGCTCCACTGCTCGCTTGTCCTAAAACACAGCTGATTTATTTTCACTGCAAGACTCCTAAGAAAAAAGGCAGCAGCTCTTCCCCATGAAATCAAGAAGAAACTAATGCGTAAGAGCCCTTCCTCACCTTTCAGGAAAAAAAATGCATACACAAGTACTCGGTAAAGTTGCATTTTGTTAGCTATATGGTAAAATTAAGAGCAATCCATGCCACTTGTCTCCTGGAATCCCTGCTTATCATTTTAGAATCAAGGTGTTGCAGCTTCAACTGCAGAAGGTGCTAAAAATAATCTTCTGCAAACTTCATGCCTTCCTCCACCCGGTCGCCTTTGGAGGGAAGGAGGGGTGCCCAGCCACTCACCTGCTCTGCTGAGATGAGCAAGATCTCATGACGTGCTTTCTCGATGCCTTCTTTGGTGCCTGTGATCTTGATCTGGCTGCTGGGGTCTTCAGGCCGTGGGATGTTGATCTTGGTGGCGGTCTTTAGCTCAAGCTCCTGCAGTTTCTCGCCGTTCTTGCCAATCACGAAGCGGTGGTGTTCTTTGGGGATTGTGACAGTAGCTGAAGCCTGTGGAAACAGGAGGATTAGGGCGATTGAAGCATCTGATTGGCAGATCTGCTAGCAGCCCTAGAAAAGCAGGGGAAGGGCAGGAGTTTACACAGCAGTGTTGTGTTTACAAGTCCAAGCCTTGCCTATAGCAACTGTCTTGGAGAAAATATTTGGCCCAACGGGGGAGGACACGGGCTGTATGCAGAAAGTCTAAAGATCAACTCTGGATAAACTTGGAGAAGACCCGTCTGTAACTGTGGAGAGTCACTGCCAGCATAGACTAAGGACAGGCAACATCACACCTTCCAGATGGTGTAAGACTACAGAATGCTGGCTAGCCTGATGAGAAACATTCAACATCTGAAGGCCGCAGATTGCTCGTATGTGCTGTAACAATACTGAGCTTACAGGCCAATGGCAGGACTCTGTTGATGGCAGCTTTCTACAAAAGATCTGATTTGCTGCCAGTTCTCAAAGGACAACTACAAGGTCAGTGTGCCACCCTGGGAACACCTAAATAATGGTGATGGTAACGGTTTAAGGGCTGCTTGGCAGCACGGGATGGCGAAAAACAGCCAAAATGGCGCTGTGGGGCAGGAGAGCTTGATGCGTACCTGGGTCTGAAGCCGAGCAACAATTTCCTTCCGTGCTTTCATTACAGAGTCCAGTTTGCCAGTCACCATGATGGACAGGCCCTGGTCTTTGGCCAAGGAAAGCTCAATATGAGCCCCCGTCTTCTGCATAATGTCCACACATACTTTGGCCTCATCGCCTTCTCCAAACTGGCTGTTGTCCTTGTAGCGTCGCTCTTCCAGAGGAACATGAAACACCTGACACGAAGGACCAGCCATTATGTCTACATGCTACAACATTTCCACCCAAGAACAGGCCTTGCTGGATCATGCCAAAGGAACCGGTCCAAAACACAATCCTCTTTCCCAGAGTGGTCATCAAGCATTTCTCCGAAGACTATTTATGGGGCATAAAAGCAGAAACTATTCCCCAACTGACTTGCAGAATCTACTATTAGGAAGCAGCTAAATAGAGGGCTCCATTTAGCTATCATGACCAGATCTATCCTTCATGAATTAATCTAGTTCTCTCTCAAAGCACCATCATCTGACAATAAAGAATTCCCTAAACGAGCAAAAGGACGCATGCCTGTTCCGCATCTATTATGACCTAACACCACGAGGTGAATCAGCATTGCAGTACCAAGGAAAAAATTTCTCATCCATTAACCTCCAGGTTATGGATACCTTCATTCAAATCTGTCACAGCCCACCTCGGACATCTTGCTTTTTTCTGAACTAAAAAGTTCCAAAGCTGGAGGACAAGCAACACTTTTATGATTTCCCCTCCACCCTGGAATATTTTCGTGCCTTCAAGAGCTATAGTAGATGTGGTAGGTGACACCATGACACCATTGGAATGGACAGAGGCTAAATATTCACCTAATTCTGGGGGGATGTGGTGGCCAAAGACTCTCATTTTGACCCTTAAAACCATACAAAGTAAAGGAATTTTGAAAGGTGAAACAGGTGCTCGCTGATTACTTTGCCTAATGGCCTCCCAAATGGGAGGAACTCTGAGAGTCTTCTGGGGACCTCGAAAGTGATACTGGGGGTCACGCAGGACCTAAAGATTGTCCATGGGCAATGGCCATGTTGAGGCACAAGTGTAAGCCAGGAATCAATACGAATGACCAGCATGTCAACATCCTTAATCCTTTCGATCGCATCAGCAGATGAATGGCCATTGTCTTCCACCCTTCCAATCACTGAACCGACATGATGTGACCCTCAAATGCACCCAACTGGTTACAACCAGCAAGATGCAAAGAGCTATTCTGCCCCCCACCGATATTCCTATCTCTTTCTGAGTATAATTCAATACAGAGATTTTGAATGAGAGGAGGTAGTATTGCAATTCTGTCTTTTCATTTCCACAACTTATAATTAATTTTCTAGACCAGTGGTTCTTAAACTGACCCAATTACCTCTTTTCCTAGTCTCCAACAATGCCATTAACCCCCTTTGCCCCTCCCCCCAAACCTGACTCTCATTTCACACAAGCATCTCGGCAGTGGCAGTCCCTAACTGGACTGATTCTTAAACAAGCAATTACAAATATATATGGGTATGCCCCAGTTACCCCCAGTTTAAGACCCACTGTTCTAGACCACCTTTATCCAGCTTGGGTGCCCTTTAGGTGTGTGAACCAACTCCCAGAATTCTCAACAATGGTTATGCTGCCCGGGGAATTCTGGGTATGGAAGTTGACCCACTTGGAAGCAACCAGATTGGCAAAGTTTCTTTTCAACCCACCCATTCCTTTTCCCTGGAAGATCACACCACATTGGGCACTGCACCCACCACCCTCCGTGGACCCACCTGGGTGATGACAGAGGATTTGATAGGCCGAATTTTGTTCCATACTCCTGTGAACTCACTGGATTTTTCTACTGGGGCCCCCTTTTCCGGGAGCGGTGGGAAAGCTTCCAAGTAGGTAGGGATGTAGGCCTCATCTTCTGGGACACCACCTGCTCAGAGCAAGAGAGGAGAAGGAGTGCAGACACACAAGGAAACAAATATCTGGTCAAAAGAGGACCGCACAGCAAATACAGAAAGAGAGAAGTTAAAGGTAACATCTCCTTTGAAAGGGGTCCAAGTACTACAAGGCCAAGTCCAGGCCATTTTCTTAGCAACCATATGGAAGTGCTTGGCCATTCTGTTCTCCTGGGATGTTGTTTTAACTTCCCAGTCCAGCCTTACAGGCCTATGATTTCCTAGAGATCTCCAACCCCAAAACTAACCAGATCCAACCTCCTTAGCTTTTTGAGATCAAATAATGTCCAAACGCTGAGCAGCTTTAGCCTACTGATGCTCACATTTGATTTTGGTTATGCTATTGTTCTTGTATCTGACAACAGGGAGTTACTCTTTATAGAGGGGTGCGGGGAAGAGGGTTTAGGATCTGTTTCTTTTGGGTTCATTTGTTTTATTTTTACTAGAATGGCAAGGGCCGCCTCCGCTAGGTACAAAAATATGGGGCACAGATGCGTGTAGGGATGATGTGACATACAGATGCGCCAACCCGTCGTTAAGTTACTAGCAGTTAAAGATTCTCACCCAAGGTGGTAAAAAGGGCCAAAACCAACAGAAGAACAGATTTCAAGACTACCTGTTTTACAATCAAGGGACACACCCTTAAGACCGAGAGACAAAAGCTTGGGGGCCCTTTAGGTCAAAAGTCAAATGCTGCAGCAGTGGTGCAGGATATGGGTAACCACAGAAGGTCTGGGTAACTATAAACCTAAAGGCTTGGTGCTATGGTGTCCTTTTGAAATTAAAAACAAATCACTTTAAGCTGACCAACAGAACAACTTGGAATGTCACAATATTCTCCTACTGGTTTCTGACGGCTGATGGTTCTAACTTATAGCCAATTTTTTGCACGGAGACTACTGTACATCGGTTCTCTCCCACTGGGTGGCAAAGGATGTGGCAGCTTGGAATTCTGGGAGCTGTAGGCCAAAAAACTGGCGATGGCTGCTGGTGTCATCATTCAGGGTCTCTTGCTAAACTACAGCCAATCTTCCAAATAGCTCAGCAACTCAACGCCGCTTTTCCAAACGTTTCCAAACATGCCTCTCATTTGCTGCGAGCAACGTTCTTCCAGCCCCAGCATCCTCCACAGGCGAGCCCGTCTCACCTCGTGCTTCTTCATCCCTCAGGCCGCTGCGGTGCTCAGCAAAGCTCTCGGGTGTTAACACTGCTACCGAACTCATTGTTTCAAACCCAGATTTGCACGTTTCCGATATTCCACTAGGGAGGGGGAGAGAGAGAGAAAAAAGTACCTGTTTGTCAGAGCTGGCCAAACCACTTTGGAAGTCGCCTGGGCATCATTTAGCCCTAAGCGTGGCCGGCATTTACTCACCAGATGCCAGCTCAGCTCTGCCAAAAGGTCAGCACGGATGCGTCCTAACTCCAAGCATGTTATTCCGCCCTGCTAATGCTATGTTTTTACAGTGAGCGGCCAAGGTGCAGAGATCACATTGATTTATTCATCAGATTTATACCCTGCCACAATCATCAACAACTTTCAGATCATACACTGCCCGCCCCAACTCGTTGCAAAGCATGACTTGCTTCTTTTGCTCACCTGCAAAATGGTCAAATGCCGGAAAGGTCCGTCCGAAGCAAGGCTACCTGTGGCGCTTCAGCGTGACAGCAGCTTTGGTCCTGCCAGGAGGATTGAATACCACCATCTTAGGATGAAACATGCCCCAACCCAGTGGAAGAGTCCCCCACCCCCTAATAGAGACATGCCCAGGTAAACAGAATAGCAATGGAAGACTATTTAATAGTTATGGGAGTGGATCATCTATTCCTCCCCAAGGAGAATTTATTTTGCTCTATGACATCCCCCTGCTGCCTTGGGGCTCCCTCCACCTACAGGAATTCAGTGGGGAGGCTGGAGGAAACTACCAGGCAGTTAGGATTCTAGTCCTCATGACCAGAAGAAAATGAAACTACAATACAATCTAAAAATCACACTTCCTGGAAAATAAACAATTTCTCTGGGATGGATAGAACCATTAAATTGAGCTGTGATGCTGTGAGGCCACACCATGCTAAGGGAAATCACTGAGCGAAGGAGCTAACAGCCACTGTAAAATGAAGTGTGACTTCCGGATCTTTTTGGGCACAACCGGAACTGTTTATCACTAGAGTGGTGAAGTAGCTCCTGGAATCCAAAGCTGAGTGCCAAGATTGACAGCTGCAGTTACGAGACTCCAACAGGCAAACAGCTATACTTTCCACGATGCCACAGCTGCAGACGGAGGCATCACAGGTTTCCTGGAACTAGTGCTGTGCAGATGTACTGGGATTCAACTCCCAGAATTCCCCAACAGCATACAGGTAGTCTCACTTAACAACCATTTGTTTAGTGACGGTTCGGACTTACAACGGTGCTGACAAAAACTGACTAACTGGTACTCATACTTACAACCACTGCAGCGTCCCCACAGTCATGTGATCACGATTGGGACGCTTGGCAACCAGTTTGCATTTATGACCGTTGCAGCATCCCGTGATTGCTATTTTCGACCTTACTGGCCGGCTTCTGGCAAGCAAAATTAAAGGGGAACCACATGATTCACTTAATGACCACATGGTTTGCTTAAACCCCGTGGTGATTCGCTTAACAACTGCCAGAAAAAGGTCATAAAAATAGGTCAGATTCACGTAATGACCACTTTGCTTAGCAACTGAAATTCCAGTCCCAATTGTGGTCATTAAGTGAGGGCTATCTGTAGCCCAAAACCTGCGTGGCCAACGTACTCAGAGCGAGCCCATTTGGGGAACACTAGCAATATTCCCCTTCAGCAAAGGATCGTTACCTTGTCGTGGTGCTGGAGCTTGAGCACCTAAATGATGCCATGAGCTAAACCGTGAAGGTCATGACAGAGAGGTCAGACTAAATGCAATCCCTGGGGAAGGTAATGGCAACCCACTCCAGTATTCTTGCCGTGAAAACTGAATGGATCAGTACAACCAGGGATATGTCGGTATACCATCGGAAGGTGAGACCCCCAGGTCGGAAGATGGTCAAAATGCTACTGGGGAGGAACAGAGGATGAGCTCAACTAGCCCCAGACGTGATGACGCAGCTAGCTCAAAGCCGAAAGGACGGCTAGCAGCCGACGGTGCTGGTGGTGAACGGCGAATCCGATGTTCTAAGGATCAACACACCATTGGATCCTGGAATGTAAGATCTATGAGCCAGGGCAAATTGGATGTGGTTATTGGTGAGATGTCAAGATTAAAGATAGACATTTTGGGCGACAGTGAACTGAAATGGACTGGAATGGGCCACTTCACATCAAATGACCACCAGATCTACTACTGCGGACAAGAGGACCACAGAAGAAATGGAGTAGCCTTCATAATTAATAGTCAAGTGGCTAAAGCAGTGCTTGGATACAATCCAAACAAACGATAGAATGATCTCAATTTGAATTCAGGGCAAGCCATCTAACATCACGGTGATCCAAATATACGCCCCAACCACAGATGCTGAAGAAGCTGAAGTACAGCAGTTCTATGAGGATCTGCAGCACCTACTGGACAACACGCCTAAAAGAGATGTTATTTTCATCACGGGAGACTGGAATGCTAAGGTGGGCAGTCAAATGACACCTGGAATTACAGGTAAGCATGGCCTGGGAGAACAAAACGAAGCAGGACATAGGCTGATAGAATTTTGCCAAGACAACTCACTCAGCATAACAAACACTCTCTTCCAACAACCTAAGAGACGGCTTTATGCATGGACTTCACCAGATGGACAACACCGAAATCAGATTGACTACATCCTTTGCAGCCAAAGGTGGCAGACATCTATACAGTCGGTAAAAACAAGACCTGGAGCTGACTGTAGTTCCGATCACGAACTTCTTATTGCACAATTTAGGATCAGACTAAAGAGATTAGGGAAGACCCACAGATCAGCTAGATATGAGCTCACTAATATTCCTAAGTAATATGCAGTTGAGGCGAAGAATAGATTTAAGGGACTGGACTTAGTAGATAGGGTCCTGGAAGAACTATGGACAGAAGTTCGCAACGTTCTTCAGGAGGCGGCAACAAAATACATCCCAAAGAAAGAGAAAACCAAGAAGGCAAAATGGCTGTCTGCTGAGACACTAGAAGTAGCCCAAGAAAGAAGGAAAGCAAAAGGCAACAGTGATAGGGGGAGATATGCCCAATTAAATGCAAAATTCCAGAGGTTAGCCAGAAGAGATAAGGAATTATTTTTAAACAAGCAATGCGCGGAAGTGGAAGATGACAATAGAATAGGAAGGACAAGAGACCTCTTCCAGAGAATTAGAAACATTGGAGGTAAATTCCAGGCCAAAATGGGTATGATCAAAAACAAAGATGGCAAGGACCTAACAGAAGAAGAAGAGATCAAGAAAAGGTGGCAAGAATATACGGAAGACCTGTATAGGAAGGATAACAATATCGGGGATAGCTTTGACGGTGTGGTCAGTGAGCTAGAGCCAGACATCCTGAAGAGTGAGGTTCAATGGGCCTTAAGAAGCATTGCTAATAACAAGGCAGCAGGAGATGACGGCATCCCAGCTGAACTGTTCAAAATCTTGCGAGATGATGCTGTCAAGGTAATGCATGCTATATGCCAGCAAATTTGGAAAACAGAAGAATGGCCATCAGATTGGAAAAAATCAATTTATATCCCCATACCAAAAAAGGGAAACACTAAAGAATGTTCAAACTATCGAACAGTGGCACTCATTTCACATGCCAGTTAGGTAATGCTCAAGATCCTGCAAGGTAGACTTCAGCAATTCATGGAGCGAGAATTGCCAGATGTACAAGCTGGGTTTAGAAAAGGCAGAGGAACTAGGGATCAAATTGCCAATATCCGCTGGATAATGGAAAAAGCCAGGCAGTTTCAGAAAAACATCTATTTCTGTTTTATTGACTATTCTAAAGCCTTTGACTGTGTGGACTATAACAAATTGTGGCAAGTTCTTAGCGGTATGGGGATACCAAGTCATCTTGTCTGCCTCCTGAAGAATCTGTATAACGACCAAGTAGCAACAGTAGGAACAGACCACGGAACAACGGACTGGTTTAAGATTGGGAAAGGAGTACGGCAGGGCTGTATACTCTCACCCTACCTATTCAACTTGTACGCAGAACACATCATGCAACAAGCTGGGCTTGAGGAATCCAAGGCTGGAGTTAAAATCGCTGGAAGAAACATTAACAATCTCAGATATGCAGATGATACCACTTTGATGGCTGAAAGCGAAGAGGAACTGAAGAGCCTTATGATGAAGGTGAAAGAAGAAAGTGCAAAAGCTGGCTTGCAGCTAAACCTCAAAAAAACCAAGATTATGGCAACCAGCTTGATTGATAACTGGCAAATAGAGGGAGAAAATGTAGAAGCAGTGAAAGACTTTGTATTTCTAGGTGCGAAGATTACTGCAGATGCTGACTGCAGTCAGGAAATCAGAAGACGCTTAATCCTTGGGAGAAGAGCAATGACAAATCTCGATAAAATAGTTAAGAGCAGAGACATCACACTGACAACAAAGGTCCGCATAGTTAAAGCAATGGTGTTCCCCGCAGTAACATATGGCTGCGAGAGCTGGACCAGAAGGAAGGCTGAGAGAAGGAAGATCGATGCTTTGGAACTGTGGTGTTGGAGGAAAATTCTGAGAGTGCCTTGGACTGCCAGAAGATCCAACCAGTCCATCCTCCAGGAAATAAAGCCAGACTGCTCACTGGAGGGAGTGATATTAAAGGCAAAACTGAAATACTTTGGCCACATAATGAGAAGACAGGACACCCTGGAGAAGGTGCTGATGCTAGGGAGAGTGGAGGGCCAAAGGAAGAGGGGCCGACCAAGGGCAAGGTGGATGGATGATATTCTAGAGGTGACGGACCCGTCCCTGGGGGAGCTGGGGGTGTTGCCGACCAACAGGAAGCTCTGGCGTGGGCTGGTCCATGAAGTCACGAAGAGTTGGAAGTGACTGAGCGAATAAACAACAAAGCAATATTCCCACCTTTACAATAAGCTGGGTCTCTTCCCTGACCAGACTTCAGGCCCCTTCCTTGCAACAATGCTCTTTTATCATTTCCCACTGCCTTCCAGCTCTTATTAAAGCAAAGCACGACTGAGCTTCCTAGGACCCGAACTATGGTGACGATTTGAGAGAAAGCCTCTTATGGCAACCAGGAACTAATCACGCTTGGCTATCACCTTCCCATCACCGCTGAGTCAAGTGGCAGGGTTGCAGGTGGGGTGGGGGATTCTAAGAGGAAGAACACACACACAGCACACACACTCAGTTCATGGAGACCGTACATTTCTAATCTTGGAATATGCTTAAGTAGAAGCCAGAACTCTCTGTAGGTACTTCAAGTAACTCTTTCTAATCCACATTAAGACAGAAGCAAGAAGAGGGAGGGGAAGAGATTTTTTAAAGAGAAACGTGGGTGGGGGAATATATAGGACATCACACAACGCACGACCACCTGAAATCAACAGTCCAAAGCTAAATGGCCCAACTCTGGGTAAAGCAGAAGTATATTCCGAGAGCTTGGAGGAGGGGCCTACATCTCCAAGGAAATCTCACATCACAAGCACTGACAGCATCAAATCTGCTTCACTTCACTTCGAGAGTTGAGACTGAGGCTGCCCCTGTCACTGAATGGCGTGTGCAATTGGCTTACTAATTTTTCCACAAGGATGTCATGCTTTGGGAATGTGCCTTTCCACAAAACGCATTCATCAGAGTCTACCCTTTGCCACTGCTTTCCAACACCATTCTCTGCTGGGGGGAAAAAAGGGGGAGAGAGCTGACCGTGCATGTCTTGAAACACTGCACATTCAGAAACGCCTTTCATAATTCGTCCTTTACATTCGCAGATCAACACAGAAATAGACTAGAAGGTACTAACTGGTTCGCTCAAGATGAGATATTGACTGGGTTGACTTAACCATAAATAAGCCAGAATTGACTGGGTCCACACAACTAGCTACGACAGGCCCTTAATCTCTGGGGCCACTTGGAGTTTTGAAGTAGCTACGGGAAGGATGTTTGACACGGATGAACTCCTTATTCATAAAACACTGCTCTGGTGGGACAGAACAGTCACCATAAAAAAAAACACATGGACTAACAGGCTTGATGGATACCCACTCTGGGCATACTAGTGCCCCAAAGAATCATACAGGGGGTCATATTCCTAAGTCAAACCCAACAAATCTTATTATGGTGAACCCAGCCACTGAGTTTTATCGGGTTAGTACAAGGTTTCTCAACCAGGGTTCCGTGAAAGGTCAGCAGGGGTTCCCTGGGATATCACGATTTATTTAAAAAATGATTTCAAATTCGGGCAACTTTACATCAAAGAGGCAAGTTTTATTCTTTATTTTTAGTTTAAGAACACTGTTAATGCATATATACAGGCCTACCCATGAAACAAATATAATAATTTTGTAACTTCTGGCCTATATTTGACCCTGAAAAATAGGGGTTTTCAGACCCGAACACTAGGGATGCAGGGGTTCCCCGAGGCCTGAAAAATATTTGAAGGGTTCCTCCAAGGTCAAAAAGTTGAGAAAGACTGGGTTAGAGTCTTGGCTGTGAAGATTTGCCACCATCGCTAATCCATGCCTACCTCTCCCTATTGGTCTGCCTTCCAAGTCAATTCCTATCTTTCCCAGATTCCTCTGGGGCTCTAGACATTCTTCCCAAAGGATAACCCTTTCATTTCTGGGTGGGGTTGCTGGTGAAATAAGGAACAGCTCCATTTTAATCTGCTTGCCACCTGTCCAGTAGTAGCTGGAACGTTCCTTTCCCAGGACAGCTATTCCACTGGAAGAAACCTTGACTTCTCATCCCCTTCCACCTTCAGGTGCACATCGAGCAAGCTGCCATCTTGTCTCCTTGATGCAGCCTGACAGGACTGCAGCCTGTGGCCATCGATAAATAAAGATGAGAGAGAAAAAAGACACAAACATGGGAAGTAGGGAAGGAACAGCCCGGTTCTATGTGCAAGAGAAGGGCAGAGGTCTAGCATCCAAACAGGAGTTTTGACATTTGTAACATCTCGAAAGAACCTGTGGCTTGTAATCAGCATATGCTTCAAGTCCTCAAGGAATGAGAGAGAGGAATTTGAAAGAGAAATCTCTTCCCCCCTCCAGTTTACAAAAATCAGGGCATTATACTCTACAGCAAGACTGAATCTTTGCAAAGCACCAACTCACACTGTTCAGGTAGAGTCATATAGCTACAAGTCACTGCCCATCCTTAACCGGTACTGCCAACACTCAACTCTGGAACCATTCAACTTCTGTTCCCACCAGCAACATTTCCTATAAACATTTTAATCTGATGTTATCTTTTCCTAGAACTCTCAAGGCTTGTAGGCAATCATGTTCTTCAAAAGCTCAGCATGTCTATCTGCTCTCAGCTCATCTAATCAGGGCTGGGACATCAACAGCCAGCCTCCTAGACTTAAGTCATCCAGCAACTTCAAGCTGGCTGGGGAATTCTGGGAGCTGAAGTCCTCACGTCTTAAGGTTGCTGAGGCTGGGAAACACTGCTCCAAAGCACGTTTTTTCAGACAACGTGATGGGGTTCCATGAGAGACTAAGAAAAAAAAAAAAAGTTCACTCGAACGCCGCCAATCTTCTATCATTAGAGCTTTGCCTCTTGATCAGGCGTCCTGGGAATTTTCTTTTTAAACTAACAGCTTCCATGGCCTGAACAGGTTTGAAAGCCCCCATAAGACCAATATACTTAGCAACTGTAAAGGGTTTGATCAATACCAAGAGCAGAAGGATGCCCACTGTCTGTCACAATCTTCATGATCGTTCAGGTGCCAGGTGGAAGCTGTCGTATTCGCCTAAACTTTAACTTAGACCAATCAGCATAGATGAACTTTTCTTTTTTCTCTTTTTAAGTGCACCAGTGAGACTAAGTAATACTTTCCTTTTTTTACACCCTGGTTTGTTATCTTACGATGTTGTGTGTAAGAACTTGACCCATCCTTGGGTAAGATACTGCCCCACTAACAAGGTACTGCTGGCTGATTGCTATCATTCTGGTGAAGGCAGTTCCAAGGGGGATAAACACTAAAGACATGGAAAGGAGTATTTGTACAGTTAGATATACACACTTTTGTCAGTAGTCATCACTGTAGAGAGACATTTTAAACTGCAAGCTAAGGAAGATCCACTTCCTTAAAACTACTAAAATTATAGGTTGCATGTACCATTTCATGCCTTCTATGAAACGGCACATGCAACCTATAATTTTAGTAGGATTATTTCAGGGAGGATTAATTCTAAGAATGTTTTTAAACTAAGTTCAAACCATATTTAAAATAAATCCTATTTAAAATGTATTTCCTTAAAAAAAATATGACGCCCTATTAATTGGGGGCATCACCTCCATCAATCTAATCCAATTTGCATACATGCTAGAAGCGTAGCGGTCAAGTCCCCAACTCCCCATCCAACACAGCCATCCTTAAGAATTCTGGGAGTTGAAATCCACGTGTCTGGAGGGCGTCCAGAGTGGAGAAAGCTGATCTGACCAATTGGTTTGCCATGGTGCACTGGTTGGATGAGGATGGAAGAGCCAGGGTTAAGTCCATCCTCAGCAACAGAATCTCACTGGGCTAGTAATTCCCAGCCCAATCTATCTCACAGGATTACTGTGGAGATAATATGAAGGGATGGCCTTGAGCTTTCTGAAGGAAGAGAGGTTATACATCTAACAAATACATAAATGGACAGAGATCTCTTATTGCCCAATGCCTAACCCTGATTATATTTCCTAAAGTATGCTAATAGGGTAGGATAAAAGGCCCTTAACCTAATTTCAGAGCAATCACTTCAGACCTCTAGCAAGGTAATCTTGATTAGCTTCAGCTTCGTCAATTATCAGCGTGCAGTCACTGACAAGATTATACTCAAGGAAATGTACCTTAACAGGGAAAAAAAGTTACCCATCTCTGTTTGGAACTAATGTTGCCATGAATGCAAGAATTCAAGAGCAAGGCACAGCTTGTGACTCCCCCTCGCCTCTCCCAAAATTAAATACATCAAAAATTTAAGGACATGTTTGGTTTTGCTGCATAGCTAGGAATGCAAAAATAGGGGTTTGGAAAGGAGAGATCAAGCCTACAGGTGGTGAGCAAGGTTGAATTACATTTGGTAGACCCAGAAGATGAGTAAGTTTGGAACAGCGATCACCTCAAATATGCTTCAGGCTCTTTCATACAGACCAGAAACCATCTGATATGGTGAAGGAGTACCTCTATCACCATGTTGGGCACTCTGCAGATGTGTGGATCGACTCCGGTAATTCTTAGCAGCCCTGGTGGCTTTACTGGCTGAAGATTCTGGGAACGGAAGCCCACCCAGCTGGGGGACGTTCAGGCTGAGGATGAATTGCCTATGAGCAATGCTGACCGGAAAACTGGAAATTGCTTTCCAGGCATTTTGAGAGCTACTGAGGCACAAACCATAAGGCATTCTAGGAGTTGAAGTTGATGCCACTGGAGGGATAGGGAAGCCCTGCCTTTCTACAAATGAAGGCATCTATGCTGGGAAGAATGAGGAAGGTTGCATAGGAGTGAGCCCACAGTTTGCTTAGAAAACCTTCTGTTGCGCTTTTTTGCCAGTCTTCCCCAACCCTGAGCAACCCCAAATTTCTTACGGTGTGCTGCTCGCACCTATTACAGAAAGGTCCCATCCGTGTACCGCTGCCAAGTTATTACCCAACTATAGTAACGTGCCATGTGGCAGAAAGTAAGGTGAGAACTGATGCCATGCGGCCTTCTGGCTTAGGCTCACCACTTCTAGTTGCAAGTCCTACAAGGATATGTAGCTCTCAGCATGCTGAACTATCTCCCAACCATAATCTAGATGTATTATGTATTATGTAATTGTGTATTTTGTGCACAATTATTTATGAAACACCCATTTCCCAAAGGATTCAAGCTGGTTTATGGAATCTTGCAATGAAAATAAACATGCAACAATTAAACTTGCATTGACAATTTACTAGCTAGTGAGGGCAACCCAGCACATTCAACAGCCAAAAGCTCTGAGGAGTAATGATGCTTTTAAGGTCTTCTTACAAACCAGGAGTTTGGGGACATTTATCTTGGCAACTGAGAAGGTGTCTCCTGAGCTGCCCCCTACATGGGGGAGGAACCTTCAGCATTCCTTCCCTTAAAGATTGCAGAGGGCAGGCCAAGTCTGGGTGGGATAGAGGGTCCTGAAGACCTTTGCATTAGGTTCATCTATCTTGTCAAGCCATGAAATAATTATGATTTATTGAATACATTCAACTGACTGGGTTTACACAACATTCTATGCCATAATCTAGGGGTGAGCAACCTGGAGCCCCCAACTCCCCTCTGTATGATTCTTGGAGCCCCTCCTGCATACAACTGCTCACACTTGATAGCAGTTTTCTGACGTTTCGAAGTAGAAAACATTTAAAAAGTGTAGTGGAAACCTTAAAATTTAGGGGGAACCCCCCCCCCCAAAACTTGCTTCTAAACTCCATCTCGGTCCGGATGTATAAAGTGGCTTTATGCTTTGCATTACTGTCAGCCTCCTCAAACGTATTAAATAAGGCCCTCAACCACCAAAAGGTTGCCCACTCCCGCCATAAACCCCAGTTTACAAACTCATATTAATGCCTAAGCCAAATTATAGTTTTGCACAATATGTCGATTTAGGTTTGGTCTCATTCCATAAGACCTCTCCTGTTCTTGGCACCCCCAAGGGGACACCGCATTAGCTGGAAAGCCACCTTCATAGATTAGCTGGCACTTCCTACCCTTGACCCTGAGGGACATAAAGAAATCATAGCTACCACTGCCACTCCTCACTTCTTCTTACTGTACTGTTGACACATTTCTGCCCCCCTCTGCAGCACCATATTAAGGGAATTTAGAGCAGCCTACCAAGCAAGCAAGAGTGTTGGTATGGGGAGAAGGTGGCAAACATTGAAAATGGCCCAAGGCTTTTTCCTGGCTGATGCAGAGTGATCAAGCTCAAGGCACTTGATTTTGATAGACGGGAAACAGAAAATCCTTTCCCCAAAGTGTAAAGTATAATGCACACAGCCCTTTCACAACACTCTAAAATTTGCTATTTAAGGCACCTTCCTCATTATATCTAATGGTAGAGTCAACCCTGATAAACACAGGAGGCCTTGCAGCTATTACAACTTGACAATTTTCATCTTTTTTATGTTGATCGTGCTAAATGGCAGCTGCTGAGCACAAAATGGCCCTCCAACTATCCACCAATTCATTTTGCCTCTTTTTAACTTAAAGGTTGTAGCACCCAGCTGATCTTGTGAAGGGAAGCAGGTTGGATCTGGCTAATACTTGGATGGGATGCCTCCAGGAAATCCAAGGTGTATAATATGGCCTGGAAAGCTGGGGAAAAAAAGATGGCATAGTAAGCCGTTTCCATACTGTTAACAAGAAGATATTTATCTTTTTTCCATGCTACCAAAGTAGAACTCGAGCTATGTGCTAACCCCTTTAAAACAGCATGGTTGGTCATTAGTGGCCACGGGCAACCTTTGGGGATGCGACCCAAAGGCCACTCTGGGTGGGTGATAAAAGAGGTGTTTGAGGGTCCATGCCACCGACATGGAAATATCTAGCAGGATGCTTTCCTTTTAGGTAAAATGGACATGAAAATCCAAGCAAAACATGCTCAGCAAACTTATCCCATCATTTGCCTTTCTAACGTATCCTGTAGTCCACATGGCTACAAAAAACAATCAACAGCCTTGGCTAAGGATCCTGCTAACCCCAAGATCTTTCCAAGAATTTGATCTTTCTCAAGACCTTCCCACTGGGCTCTGATTAGGGAAAGGAACTGTGCCCCAGTTGGTGTTAAGCAACTGACAATTGATTTGGACAAAAAGGGGAGGGGCAATAAATCAATTCTCATGCTGCCACAGATCAACATTTTTAGCCAATGCTTGATGTCTGAGAAACTTCCCTGAACCCATCTGTGCAGTGATAGAAGGAAAAAAAAAACAGAGACGCTAACTTCCAGTTGGAATTAATGAGATCCCAGGGCATTTGACCTCGGGTTAGTAATACTGCTATTCATACTGTTTTCCTGAAGAATACAAAGCTCAGAAACTACTTCATAATCTGATGGACGCTAATTGCTGTCTGTACCCTTCTGCTGAGAATGAGGCAATTAGCAACAAAAAGGATTCTCAAAATCCAAACTATGGTGTGCTGCATGACAAGCAGGACAGTTTTAAAAACCACAGAGCATCTGCTACATCTGCACCATCAAACACCTTCTAGAGAACTCAGAAGGGCGTGTTTTCAGATTCATAATACCACCACAAAGCAGATTATGTTTGAGATGGCCTTATCAAGGTTCACTCAGGCTGTTCACAACTGTCTTAAAATTTGGGTTCACCCTACACCATTGTGTGAATCTAGCCATGGTCAGTTTATAAACCAAGGTTGAGGACTTAACAAGTTCTCTAAGTCCAGCCAACTGTGGTTTAGCCAAACCATGATTAAGCAACCAAGGCTTGCTACAATGCCTTGGCCTCAATGAGCTTCTTACCGGAACAGAGACTTGCAGTTCTGTTATCTGAAAGACTAAGAGCTCCTCCTTCAAGGAACACGTGCTACAAAAAGTTTCATGACAATGCACAGAGCTATGGGTAGATCTTCTCCAACGTGATCCACTTCAGAATCAGTGGTGAAAGGTGAAAGGTCCCCTGTGCAAGCACCGAGTCATGTCTGACCCTTTGGGGGGATGCCGCTTTCAGGACGTTTTCTTGGCAGACTATAGAGCGGGGTGGTTTGCCATTGCCTTCCCCAGAATCAGTTGTTGTTGTTTATTCGTTTAGTTGCTTCCGACTCTTCGTGACTTCATGGACCAGCCCACGCCAGAGCTTCCTGTCGGTCATCAACACCCCCAGCTCCCCCAGGGACGAGTCCGTCACCTCTAGAATATCATCCATCCACCTTGCCCTTGGTCGGCCCCTCTTCCTTTGGCCCTCCACTCTCCCCAGCATCAGCATCTTCTCCAGGGTGTCCTGTCTTCTCATTACGTGGCCAAAGTATTGCAGTTTTGCCTTTAATGTCATTCCCTCAAGTGAGCAGTCTGGCTTTATTTCCTGGAGGATGGACTGGTTGGATCTTCTTGCAGTCCAAGGCACTCTCAGAATTTTCCTCCAACACCACAGTTCAAAAGCATCGATCTTCCTTCGCTCAGCCTTCCTTATGGTCCAGCTCTCACAGCCATATGTTACTACGGGGAACACCATTGCTTTAACCTTTGTTGTCAGTGTAGCTGTACTCAAATGCTTACACTGATGCAAGACTATCCTGGTTGTAGGTCAGAGCTGGGGAAACATGTCCTACCAGGTAAGTGTTGATTCAGATCCTAATGAATTAATGAACTAACATGTCTTTTTAATCCAAGAGGAACGGGGGGAAATGAAGGAGGGAAAGGTGGGTGCACATTAAGTATTTGGCCTTATGCTCAAAACTGAAACTAAAGCATGGTTTCAAGGCAGAAATTCACCCAATGGTGAGAGACTGTGGGGAGACTGGGAAAGAAATGGGGGAATCAATCTAAACAATCAAGAGATAGAAGATTTGGCTGACAACTTATTTCATAATTAGCAACTCAGCCCAGGTGGCAGGAAACATGGGAAGAAGTGTTTCAAAGGGACTTCATCTTCATTAACTTACTATAAATGAGGACTAGAAATCTCTCGTGGTCTCCAAGTTTCTGTATTTACCCCAGACAAACGTTAAAGATCCCTTCCTGAAATCAACACAGTTCTTGATTCCTTGATCTTGCCTGTGTGGGGCTTGTCATCCACCTACACATATCACTAATAATTTTTGAACGACACCCTGCCTGAGTTGGGTGTAGCCCCATTATTCTGTTATAGGAAAGATGCCATGACTAAGTTCACCTTAATGACCCTTTCGGCGTTCCTAACTTCAACATACAAGGCTCTGTCCTCCAGGGCAGCGGTTCCCAACCTTTTTGGCGCCAGGGACTGGTTTCGTGGAAGACAATTTTTCCACGGACCGGGTGGTGGTGGTGGTTTCAGGATGATTCAAGCACTTCCTCTTTTTCCTGACCTTTTATTCTTTTTTCTTCGTGCCGTTTGGAGATAGCAGCCAATGGGCTTGCTCTCTCTGACAGGAGGCGGAGCTCAGGCAGTAATGCGAGCGATGGGGAGAGGCTGTAAACACTCAGGCTGTAAATTCGCTCACTCCCCTACCGCTCACCTCCTGCTGTGTGGCCCGGCTCCTAACAGGCCGTGGACCGGTACCAGTACCGGTTTGCGGCCCGGGGGTTGGGGACCCCTGCTCCAGGGCAGCTGCTTCTCCTCCAAGGCATTCTAGGACTTTACCAAACAATTCAACCACTATTTTATTCCCAGATATGGCTACAGGACACAAGGTAGTCTAGCTCAATTTATTCTTCCCCCTTCTTGCACAGGGGGGAAAAAAACCCCCTACCTGAACTGGCGCTGAAAATGCCAAGCTATTCAAACAAAATAGGAGGAGAGAGGGGGATTAGGTATGTTTGCCGCCTTAAATTAGCTATAAAAATAATAAAGGCGGTATGAAGAAAAATCTAAATCTAATCTAAAGTGGAGGGAAAGCACTTGGTAAGAGCACAATCTCTAAGAAAGAGGAATATAAACATTTAACAGACACCCCTGCAGAAAATGTCGTCATAGCACAGAACTCTTTGAATGTGAGAGCAAAGCAAACAGAATCCTGTGACACTTTGGTTGTCCAAAGGCAGGAAAAGCTGGGAAATTGGAATAATAGGTTCAGTATCACACCTGCCACACAACATTTGACGAAGCAAAAAAAAAAAAAAAAAAGGAAGGGGAAGGAACTCAAAACTGACAATTATCAAAATCTGAAGGGAGACCTGAAAATAGTGCACATACCCACAACACAACACAGCCCCATTCAGAATGACACCTAGGTAAAGCTCGGATTCAGGTGGATCTGTAACTTGACCAGCATCATCTGCCAAGTCAGCTGGAGAAGTGAAGTGGTCTATCCATGCCGATAGGCTACGTTTTGCTTGGTTTGTGGTCAGGCCACATGAACCAACTCTTCTTCTTTGTAAACCAGGGCTCGCAGCTTCACTGTAGTGCAACCCTGCCAGTTGAAGCTTAGTCAATAAAACTTAAGCAAGTCACAGCCTGATAGATGGTTCTGATCAATATGTGACTGCCTCCCACCCCTCCAATGAAGGCAACCGCAGGATGTGAGGCTATCTTGGTGATGCTTGCACAGGAAGGCTGCAGGCTCTTGCTGACCAGAGAAGCAGCCTTCCTTAGGTTGCTAGGTGACAGCACACATGCTGTGTTTTCTCCTACTACTGCTAGCCAGAAATGGACAAGGGAGGCACCAGCACATCACCACGATGATACAGGACCTCCTTATTCCTCAGCAACTACTGCCAACCAGCCCTGGCCAAGTATCTGAGCTTGACATTGGGTGTTGAGTCCTTTCACTCTTAGGAGCCATTTAAGCTTGAGGGAGAGGTCACAGGTCCAAAGAGTTCAAAGCAAGAAAACAGGGATTCCATCAGAGTATTGTTATCCCCTGGAATCCTTTGTCTTTCTAAGGATGTTGGCCCTTACAGACAGGGCCTCAACGCTGGAGGAATGCATGTCGAGTCAACGTTTTTGAAGTCCGGTAGAGGAAGAAAGATGTCTAGTGCAAGATGTAACACGTATGCCCAGTATGGAATAGTTTCTCCTTTCCTCAAATATCCAAAGGGGAAGGAACCCAGAATTGAAGCAACTCCTGTCTAAGGAAGATTGAGAAGAAGAAAAACACCTTATTTGCCACTTTCATCATATTCTCAGCTCATCTAAGATGATCCTTCCCATTTTAAAAGTAAATTATTTGGGGGGAAAATTAATCTGGCCTTCTTTGCAGGTAAACAGCATATCAGAAATCAAGGATGCTAAGTAAGAGCAGTTACCAGCACAGTCAGGACAGGAAAAAAAAATAAAGCCTCCCACAATGTATAATTTATAGAGTTTACTGCTACACAATAAAATCCTGGCCAATGCCCTACAGATATACTAAACTATGGCTGTGTTTACAGAACACCACATGATTAGCAATCCATAATGGCTGTTCTCACAATGCACTAAGCCACAATGATGGTGAAAAGGACCTTACTGGCTGTGTTTACACAATTTATGAAGTCAAAGCAAAGCACATGATGGCCTGATTCACACAACAGGCCAAGAGATAATGGGACATGTTTGGTTCTACCTTAGCCACTCCATTTGCAAACACAACCCTAGGAAGGAGGCAATGGCAGACCACTTCTGAAATCTTGCCAAGAAAACTGCAGGGATTTGTCCAGGCAGTTGCCAGGAGTCAACACTGACTTGAAGACACACACGCGCGCGCACACACACACACACACACACCAGCTTGAGGGATTGCAGCAAGGGGCTGTTATCTATTCAGCAGTCCTTACGGGCTTGCAAGAAAAAGCTGGTAGGTTAAGTGGCAAACAGAATCTAGACCACAATTTTTATGGCTGGAACAAAGGACTGAAGCTCAGATACTGTTTTCCAGGACTTCACTTATGATTGCAACATCAGGAGCATTTAATTGGGCTCTGTGGGTCTCAGAGACTCAGGCAAGTACAGCTACTAAAAGCAGCTTCTATTTTCATAATCATTGGTGGCTGGCCTTTCCCACTTGAGTTGAAATGCAGAGCATTCAGAGGCAAGAGAGAGACCTGTGCATGGAACAGAGAGCAGGGCAGGGAATAAATATTTATGATACCTCAAACACTTGCCCACAGATATACAATCACACCCTTGCAATTGGCCTACAGTCAACGCACCGGTTGTGTATGGTAACAAAAATGAAAGTATGCTTCCCTCCTGTGAGCAAGCATGGACTAAAAGCTGGCCAAATTCACCCCTCTGTTGAGCCACGTGACAAAGCTATTAAAAAATGCCCGGTTTGTCACCATGGTTGAAGCCAAAGTCTTGCTCCATGCAGGCTCTGCTCTGTGTCTGGCAGAACCTGCATGGAACAGGGCTTAAAACCACCTCTAGGTGCCATCTTGAGTTTAGTGATTGAAACAAGGCAGGACAATTAAAAGCATCAAAAGTTCAGGAATTCTACATGCAAAGTATACCTTCTCTGTCTCATCCACAATTTCTTTAACCCTGATTTCCTGGATGAGGTGTGACTGGTCGGGGGCAAACAAGCCTTGAAACCATTGCTCACAAGCCACAATGGTTGGGTTCACAGAACTGCCTCAACCAAAACCAACACTCGCGGTATTATAACTTAGCACAATGTGCAAACTCAGCCCTACGCACACGCCTACTGCCTGCAGCATACTGTACAGTAAGAGTCAAAGAAAGAAACTCTTCTAAACTGGGACAAGAATGCCTCCTTCAGCCTTCCCTTTGGACAACCTATAGATGGGAATGTGAGCACACGCATATTATAGCTAATAATCTATCTTGGGGTCTCAGAATTAGAAGGGCCACTGAGGTCATAAAGTCCTACGCCCTGTTCAGTGCAGGAATCCAAATTGAGGAAATACGGTTTTATATTCCAGATGAGCTGCAGAATAAGCCCCATCAACATCAGCCAACATTGTATCGGACTGGAAGATGGTGGGCTAAACTTTTAATTACCAGCATGCAGAATGAACTTCTGAATCAGCCAAAATCACCCTGCGCATGTCACATCAGACCATGGTTTGGTGAATAGTGTGTATACTGACAGTAGTGCTTTCTAAGAGCTCTTGGAAGACTTGACAGCCCAACCAGAAAACACTGTAGATGTCCAGAATTGATTACAGTGTGCCACCTTCTCGAAGATGCTATTAATTTACATTTTCTACCCTCAGCAGATCTAATCTGGTGACACATTTACCACGCGCGGCTTATTTCTTTTAAATCACCTGAGTGCTTCTCTCAAGCATTTGACATTTAAACAAATATTTTCACTGAATTTGGTTTGGCAGGCAAGTGAAAGCACACAATATTTTTACCTCGCACAAGCAAAAGTTTTACTTGTACAAGAATTGTACAAGCTCAGAATTCCAGTAGCAGCACCAGAAATACGCAACTAGCATTACAGAAATCCATCAAATGTTGCCTGTCAAAAATCTAAAAAAAAAAATAAAAAGGTGGTGAGATGAAGGGAACAGAAAATAGGAAGTTACAAAGAGATGGGAGTGATGAGTAAATAAGCAGTAGAAAGCTATTGCTGAGTGTCTTTCCATTCTTAAAAAAAAAAATGCTAGATTTTGTAGTCAAATCTTGATTCATTCTGCCATACAAACAGATACTGCTACACAACCAAAGTTTATCACCATGGGTTTACAGCTCGTACGGATGATAGTTGAAAGGCAAGATACAACTTATATCAGGGATGGGCAACTTATGGAGTCACATGCCCTCCTTTGCAAATTGCAGGGAGCAGATAGCACAAAATTCTGCTGTGGATTACATATTCCATCCAAAAAGAATTACAGGTAGTCCTCACTTAATGACCATTCGTTTAGTGATGGTTCAGACTTACAACAGTGTTGAAAAAACAACTTACAACCAGTGCTCACACTTACGACCATCACAGCGTCACGTAATCACGATTTGGGCGCTTGGCAACAGGATCACATTTATAACCATTGCAGCATCCCATGGTCATATGACTGCCATTTTCGACTTTCCCAGCCAGCTTCTGGCAAGCAAAATCAGGGGGGAACCACGTGATGCGCTTAACGACCAGTTTGCTTAACGATCATGGTGATTTGCTTAGTGACTGCTGCAAAAAAGGTCATAAAATTGGGTTGGATTTGCCTAATGACCGCTTCGCTTAGCAACTGAAATTCCGGTCTCAGTTGTGATCATTAAGTGAGGACTGCTTGTAAAACATTAGAGCAACCCTTACCACCACCACCACCACCACTACCACCCCCAAAGCCCAAGATGAGTAAAAAATAATGTATGGCTACAAACACTGTGCTCTTGGGAAATAGCACATTTTATAAAGCAAGCACAGCCCCTGACTTGGGCCACAATTTATCAAATTATACTGTGGAATTCTAGGGCTCCTCAGAAGTTCACCAAGGTTTTCTTAAGGAATGTCAGGTGCTGCTTGATAAGCATCCCTGAGAAAGGCAGTTTGTGCTCCTCATTTGTAGTGCAACCCTCTGGGAATGGGATGATGGATAGGATCAACCACAAGGATGCCTTTTAGATGAGTAAAGTGCCTGTAAATAGGACACACTCCCCCAAATCTTCTACCAGATGCCAAAGTTGCAAAGCAGATCTGTGGAAGTCCCGTCTTCCTTTAATAGATAGAAGCTTCTCTTAATCAGGCTAGAAAGCTCTAGAACTCACTTTCTGGGAAAAGCTGCCCCAGAAGCTAACATCATGAAGTTTTTTCCTAGAAAGTCACCACTTATAGGAAAAAGATTGGATTTCCTGGTCATTTCCGATGTTCTTGCTTCCTATTCTTTTTTCATATTCATGCAACTATTGAAAGCCCCGTGCAACCTGGATGCCCTCTAGCTATGTGGCTTCAACCCCCAGAATTCTCAGCAATGGGCCATATTGGCAGAAGAAGTCTGGGAACTGAAGTCACATTTCTGGAGGTATCCAATTTGGGGAAACACTAGAATCCATTCATATCACATGGTGTGTCTGGGTAGACCTCTTGGGCCTCACAGTTAAAAATTAACTTGGAGTCAAAGGATTCCAACTTAACTCATAGCCTTAATGTAGTCTATGTGGACATAAAGTTTGCCAAGCCTCATTTCTTAATCACTTTCAGAAATTGTTTCTTAACTGCTTTTTAGCTGTTAGGAACCTTTGCAACGGCAAGTTTTAGAGCACTGGATGAGTTTCCTTCAATCCTTAGTGAAAGAAGTTTTAAATACAAGTTTAAGGACTTAACTTTTTTCTTGTGGAATGAACAGCAAAAGGGGGATTAGAATGTTGATTTTGGAAAGTTACAAAGGACTAACGTTCAAATGGATTTAAAATAAGATTTTGGAATTAATGACAAGAATCCTTCCCATGGGAAAATGCTGTTGTTTTGAAGTCTTAAAAAAACATGATAAGATAGGACTTGTAAGGTTGGACAGAGGGAACTAGAAGGAACTAAAGGTTATAATTAAAGGAAAAGAACACTTACATTCAACTTACTAATACTGAATGAAGCAAAATATTTTAACAATGGATATATTGAAGGATATTTTTGAACAGTGGACCCAGAGGTTAATTTTAAGGGTGTCTGCCTCTATAGATGGACTGTGTTTAAAAGATGTTATAGAAGAGAAACAAGACTGAGACTGATCTGAAAGTAGATTTAAAAATGACAGGCTACAAGAATTATATGGAAAAAGATGCTACACTGGATATACAAATGAAACCGGCTGATGTCTTAATAATTAAAAGGGACATACAAATAGCAAACTGAGAGAGTGACTGGGATAATTTTCCTATATTGGATTTACAGAAGAAGCTTGTCAAAACTTTGAAGACAGGACAAAGAAAAAAATGAAAAGAAATCAAGTTCTAGGACAGTATTTGAAGGAACTGAAGATCAATATTGTTAAAAGTAAGAAGAAGGAATATTAAATTGCTTTATTTGATCAAGGTTAAAATAGTATGTTGTTATCTCTGGTAACCCTTAACAGACTTTTGTTGACCAGGATTGAACTACGAGGCTTTAATTATAGATAAGAGATGGGATCTGGGAAGAAAAGATCATTTGTTGTATTTTAAGAGAAGGTGATAAGTAACTAAAATTGTTTATACTAGTTGTGATGAAGGGGGGACTCATTTATTTATATATTTATTTTCTTTACTATTTTTTATTTTTCTTTCTTTTCTATTTTTCTTTCTATTCTTTTATTGTTTTAGTTTGTATTAGTTCTTATCTTTTTAATTGTAATGCTTAACAAAATCACTATACAAATATATGTATAATTTAATTAATGTGAAACTAATTAATAATTAACCATTTCTAAAGTGGCTTAAGGACAATGGCCGTGGAGCTCTAAAAATAGAACAGGTTATACATTCTAGGGCACAGCCAGATTTCCTGTGAGCTCTCTTTGGGAAGAATAATAAGAAAAGGAAAACTCTCATTTCAATCAAGCACAACTCTGTACTGTATGGTTACATATCCATTGTGTATAACAGGGTAGAAGTGGCTTTCCATTGCTGTCACCCATGATTCATAAAAACAAGCAAAACAGAACTGGGATCTCCTGGTGGCCTGTTATCCTAGCTCTATCCAGGTCTGATCCTCCTTACTTCTTCAAGGTCAGCCAAGGTCAGCTAAGCAGAAGCAGGAAAACTCTCCCAGAAAACAGAACACCAGAAAGACCTGCTATTAAATACCCTTTCAGTCTTGGCGTCTCAAAATGTAAAGCTTAGATATCAAACTAAATCAGCTGCTCCCAACCTGGTCCCCCCTCTCCCATGGCTTAGTCCCAATGGCGAAGCTAACGGAGGATGATGGAAATTGCAGTCTTCCCCTGGAGGGCAATGGGCATAGCAGGGTGCAATTGTTGGACTCATTGAATCACTCCGACTGCAGGGAGGACTTAGGATTTTTTATTGCTCCCCAACCTACAAATAGTAGCTTATGAGGAAAAATTCTTGCCCAGCTGTCTCTCCGTTCTTTATTTTTCTACGTAGAGAGGAAGCTATTCACATACAAACCGATTCCAACCTCAAACAGCTTTCCTCCAACCTAATGAGTTATTAAGTGCATTCTACTACCTCAGGATCTATTTATTAAAGCAATTTATACCCCACCCTTCCACAACTCCCAGGGTGACTTGCTGTAAAATAAAACTACCATATAGATGCACAGGTATTAACACCCCAGAGTTGAAAAGAATGGCACGAAAGTAGGCAGGTGAAATGGAACAAAACTGGAAGCCTGTTTGCAGAAATAAAACAAGTCAGATAAAAAGCCTGTAAAAACAATGCAACATTATCTAGACTTGTGACCAGAATGGTTTTAGGGTTATGAGAACCCATGGTAGTTTCCCCCAACTTGACAGTCTGCAAATATCCTAGACTGCAGTGCCCATAGTTCCAGCCACAGTAGGCTGACCATATTTCCTTGAGACAAAAATGGGACATCAGGATGGCAAAATGGGGCAGGGCTGGGCAACGGGCTGGATCAGCAGGCAGGAACTTCTCTGGTTTTCTCGGGCTGGGAATCTTCGGATTCCTTCGTTTGCGAGAGGCAAGGCTGGGCTGGAAAGTCTAGTGAACGGTTGTCCCCAACAAGCCATTCCTCCTCTGCCTGTGCTTTTATGTTCTTTTCTTCCCACCGTTTCAAGGCAGGAGCTGATCGGCTCACCCTTTGATCACCACCTATCAGCTGATCCTGTTTTTTTCTTTTTAGGTTTCCCGCCGGGTTGAGCTCTGCGGCTTTTTTCCTGCTGTTTCTGCTGAGCTCCCCCTCCTTCCACTCCAAGTCAGACTGCATTCTGACAGGTTTTTGGGAACTTTCAAATTTTTAAGTAAGGTTTTTAAGAAAACGGGACAAAATGGACATTTATATTAAAATGACGGGACGGTCTGGAACTGTTAAAAAAAACAGGACTGTCCCGTTCAAAACGGGATGTATGGTCAGCCTAAGCCACAGGGCATATCCCTTAGAGTTCTCCAAAAGTGATTAGAAAAGCATTTTTAAATACAATAAGGGGGGAAATTAAATACATCGCTGGTTACTAATCCTATTAATTGTAGTTAATTGTAATGAAGTCTCGGTGAAATCAGTTCTATTTTTTTAAATAGTTTTTAAACAATCCATTTTCAAACAAATATACATAAAATAAAAATTCTGGATTTTGTCCCACCCCATGAACCTTTGGACTGCACCCTTGAGCACACAAGTCACAAGCTATGCATGCACCTCTCCCATAAACAGATGGCCACGGCTGAGGTTTGAAGATGACACTGGACATCTGAAAGGCACCATACGGGGAGGCCTGATCAAGCAACTCATCTCAACCTCACTGTGCTGCACATGTTGACATGCCATTTATACAAGCCAAACAAGGATGGACAGAGATTTGGATGCAGAAGCGGTTTTTGGACTCCATCAAATATTCTGCACCTGGGCTTAAGACTATTGGCAGGATGCATGTCCACAATGGGCTAATATGATACCAGCACTGATCTGGCAGGCCTGAATGCAGTCAGAGGCATCTAATGACTGGCATTGCCAAAATCAGAATTCTACATTAACTGCTCATGAGCAAAGCCTTGTTGAGTCTGCCAACTGGTTTATGCTTTCTCCAAAGACAGTTGTCCTACTCCATTCATTAACTAGAGAAAGAAATACAATATTCCATTGCAGGTTTGTGCACACAGCTGCTTTGGTATGAATTCAAGTCCTACTGTTTCCCTCTTGTGCTGGCCTCATGCTGTGGGATACCACATGGAGGAACAATAGCCATTCCACATATCCTTCCGTTGAGGGAACAGAATCTAAAGTTGCTTCAGGAGGAAACCCCACCCAACCCCTCAGTTTTCATCCACATAAATGCAAAACCTTAAATGCAAATGCAAAAGCTTAAAATCAGTCAAGAACTTTGCATCTGGGGAAGAGCTTCTCTGAAGACTGAAATGAACATTCTAAAAACCAGGCTATAAAGTACAATCCAAGTTCTACAGCATGTGTAACAGATGCAGCTCCAAATGCAGTGGGTTCAGCTTGGATATACTTTACATCTTTGTTTCTATTCACATTACACCATACAGCAGAGGAACACACCTTTCTTTTGGGACCCCAGGGCCACCTTTGGCATGGAAGAGGACTGCACGCCAAAGTGGGAGGAGTAGAATTTAGTAGTGGGAGAAGGTAAAAGGTAAAGGTAAAGATTTCCCTTGACATTAAGTCCAGTCATGTCCGACTCTAGGGGGCGGTGCTCATCTCTGTTTCAAAGCCGAAGAGCTGGCGTTTGTCCGTAGACACTTCCGTGGTCATGTGGCCGGCATGACTAAATGGAACGCCATTACCTGCCTGCCGAAGCGGTACCTATTAATCTACTCACGTTTGCATGTTTTCGAACTGCTAGGTTGGCAGGAGCTGGGACTAGCAACGGGAGCTCACCCCGTCACGCGGATTCGAACCGCCCACCTTCCGATCGGCAAGCTCAGCAGCTCATTGGTTTAACCCGCAGCACCACTGCTTCCCTTTTTAAAACTAAATTTACATAATTTAAATTTAATTAAAATCAAAGTGAATAAGATTACTCTGAATGTTTAACAGTTTTTGCTTCCTAGTATGTTAAAAATTATAATTTGGCAGCTACTGGGAAAGGATCCTGAAGGGGATATGCCGTTTGCCCTAATTTTTATACAGTGGGTTTGCAGAGAAACTGTAGTCAAAGGGGTTCTCCTTATCTTAGTCCATCTAACTGACTATGATCTATTCCAGATTTCTACATCATAGCATCCTAGAAATGGATAGGAGTGAAGCTCCAGCATTCCCAGTTTACATGGTTGGAACCTGATTCCCTGCAGGGCAATTTATCAGCCTGTATAGGACATCAAGTCAGGAAAGATGGGGTTATGTTGATCAATGGCAGGTAGATCTTTCCAGTTCACTCATCCTTGATCCAGCTTTACCAGCCCAATCAAGGGTCTTCATAAAAAGAAGGCACTTTACTATTGAGCCCACTGCTCATTCTCAATCTACAAAGGAAGCTTTTTTCATCTTTGAAACTCCCATCTTGCTATCTTTGTGAATACCCAACACAACGGGCGTAAGATACAGAAACAAAGACAGCAAAGTAACTAGGAAACTGTATTATCAGTTTTGGGGAGAAGACTACCTGAAGTAGATCAAGCCCTAAGCTTCTGTGTGCAGGGCATAGCCAATGCTTAGATAGTTGGACATTGCCACAATCAAGGTTCTAAGAGAAGAGATTCCCACCTCGTCTACAAAGGAATGCTTGACAAGTTCCCTGTCCAAAGGTGGATGGCTGTTCCACCTCAGGAAAGCATGACCCAGATTCTATTATGTTGCCATGACCAAAGGGAAAATTCAAGAACAGGTGCCAAGGTTCCAATTTGTCTTGCAGACAACACCTTGCTAATTCTATTTCCAAAATACACACTTCTGCGGTACTTCAATCATAGCTCCTTGAGATGCACAGGGTTACAAGTCCCTTGACCGCCAGTCTCCAACATCTGGAGACATATACCAAGGCTAGAGAAGGCTACTTAAGTGACTACAGACTCTCAACATTATTGATTTACCCCAAAACACAGACCGTCTTTGCAATTCTCTCCCATGCGGAGAATTCCCCCCTCCCTTATCCTGACTGAGCGTCATTCTTTTTGCTTGTTTTTCCACCTCCGTACCTCCAGGGAGAAGTCTTCTGCCTCCAGCCACCCATTAGACTAAGTTGGCACATTTCCAATTCGAACATCTCCCTTACCTCTGCCTTTCCTCTTTGTCCCCCAGGCACAAAAAAAAAAAAAAACAGGGAGGGAATCATGACATGGCGAAGAATGCCACTGAATAAAAGCTCACAGCATAATTCCTAACCAGCAGAAGCAGACAGCCCCTAAGAACATCCTGGGACATTTTTGAGTCTCTTGGCATTTCTCTGTAAGCAAGAACTTCACTGGTCTCTACTTTAGAGCTATCAGCTCCACTCCTGTTTTACAATAACTAATGGTGGATCCAGAAACCTTGATTTATTTATTTATTTGATTTCTATAGCCACCCTTCTCAGCAAATGACTCAGAGCGGCTTACAACAATAAAAACTATAAAACAATTAAAACAATTTCAATTAAAACAATTAAATTACAGAATAAATATACATGGCCACCAAGTAAGCAGTGCATAGATGTTAATACAACCAAGAAACAGGACCATTCATACATTCGGGGCCTCAGACCAGGGCACATAACCAGGTCTTCATGGCCTTACGAAAGGCCAACAGGGTCGGGGACACCCTGATCTCTATAGGGAGAATATTCCAGAGGGCAGGAGCTATGGCTGAGTAGGCACGCCTTCTAGTCCCCGCCGACCACCATTCCTTGGCTGATGGGACCTGCAGCATGCCCAACCTACCAGATTGAATTGGAAGGGCAGAAACAACTGGGAGAAGACGGTCCCTTAGGTAACCCAGTCTTAATCTTAATCTTCAAGAGAGCTTGAAACTTCCTTTCTGCTTCTAAATCACATTCTGAGTAACAACAATTTCCTATCAGGCAAGCAGCAGCATTCTGGACAGACACGGAAGATCTGTTTCTCCACCCGCAGAGAACATAACAGAATCATTAGTGTGTATAACTGGGTGAGGCCTGGGTTCAAAAGCTTACTCAGCCATGACACTTCTTTTGGATCTACTTCATAAGACTGTCGGGAAGATAATATGACAATGATCGGCAGAGTTCTGCAGGTCCCCTTGAAGGTAAAGACATACAGGAAATTAAAAAAGCAATCTATATGTAGCAAGAAAAAGTAGCTGGACTGTTTACTTTCAGGAATTGAGGATAAACTAAAACCGTCCCTTCGGAACTCTTTGGAGAAACTGCTATGCAACCTGAAACCAAGTGGCACCTGATGAAGCCTAATTTGAATGTCTGCAGATTACCTCCCACATTCCATCAAGTTGGTAACTAAATGTGAACTCCTGCAGCTTCAACCTCAGCTGTTTTTTTCCTTTCCTCCCTCTTCGTGGATCTCTTCTTGTTCACTATCTTGCCCAGTGCAGAATTCAAAGGGACTTGAAGGAAACTCCACTACTTCAGTATCTTAACTAGGCTGACAGAGATGTGATCCTAATATTTGTTTTGAAAGAGGCTATAAGCAATTCATATTACACAGTAACTAATGTGGAATCCTTAAGAATGCAATGCGGGATCTAAGAAATATGGCTGATATTAAATATAGTTAAAGACTTAACGCTGACAGTAGGCGAACAACAAGGGGCTGGGGAGGATAATTCTCGTACTGGTTACCTGCATGGGTAAAACTAACCTGGGAATGTCTTTGAGAGCATTTGATTTCTTGAGAACTTGGTCATTTCCAGCTGTTTCGTTCGCTCCTTAGCCATCAAGTACAATTGTAGCCAAAGCCTAGATTTTATTTCCACATACATTGGTTTTCATCCTAGAGTACCTAGGAACTCCAGTGGTTTTATTTATGTTTTTAATATTTTTTAATGGTTTAAGGCTTTGTTTTTTAATTGTTTTGTTTCTGTTGTATGCCACCCAGAGTCACATTGTGCAATGGGCAGCTATATAAATTTGGTAAATAAACCACTTCCATCAGCGCAAGACATTTGGATAGAGCAGTATTTAAAAGTGGAATTAGAACTCCTGCCTCAGAAAAGGAGTGGAATAAAACGGGAAGCCGTTGCTTGACCTCCCTCAGATCTTCCTGAGGGACATCTTGACCTGAATATAAATAGCTGCCCACAGACTTACCCAACATGGCGCTTCCAATGATCTACTCTCTGCAGTTTAGATTAAGACATTAAGATTAAAGCTAGATATATTAAAAACAATTATTGGTTTTAAATGGTGTGATTTTCAGGCCACAACAATAATATTCCATTATTCCACATCAACAACCATGCTGGCTAAAATTATTGGGAGTTGACAGCCAGGATGACTAGAATAACCTAGAAGACTGGAGAATAGTAAGCACTACCTTGGGTGGGTTGAAACCACCTTTGGAAAGTTGTTGTGACCTATCTCACAAGACTACTGCAGACATGTAAGGCAGCTGCCACATTAGGAACTAACAGCAACATCCCTTCCCCCTGTGCTTTCTGCAAAACACTTTTTCTCTAGAGTCTAGACCTTACCAAAAAAAGAAAAGCGGGAGACGTTGCCACCTCAATGGAAAGGGACGTTCTGAAAAAAGACCCAAGGTTGCAAACACCACATTCATGTTCTCATTTGAACCTTGCTCTCCATCATGCTTCCCACCACCACTCCCAGAATTCTTAGCCAGCAGGACTAGGGAATTCTGGGAGCTGCAGTTCCAGCATACCCAGAGGATCCCAGATTTATTCTCTATTCAGATTTCCCTTTATTCTATTTTCTCTTTGAACCAAAACACCCACAACTTCAGTCCCCTTCACCCGCAGCCTCTCTCTTCCCCCCTTAATCCATTGTCTCCTCCCAAAGCCATTCCTTTGACTTCATTCCTTACTTTAATGCAAAATTCAGGCCCCCCTCCCCTTGATCAACCACTCCCCTCTTTGTGGCCCTCTTCCTTTCCTTCCCCCTAGCCTCCCCCTGCACTCCTTCTGCTGAAGGATCTCGGTTCCAAATGGGGTACAACATCCAACCCTGCCATCTTGGACTGAGGACAGGCAATCACCCCATTCACTTTGCACCCCAGTGCAGTTCCCCCATCTTGTAGCCCTCCCTGCTTCCAACAGCCACCTGGTCCCGAAGATTTCTCCTTTGCCCTTTTGGAGAACCAAAGAAGGGGAACTCTGGGTTCTCATTTAACCATCTCCTGGAGAGGAAAAAAAGCAGCACTGCTTTTTAGCCAAACCTTAGCCAAGACCCCCCATCCCCCCAATATTACCTTCTCATTGGTGGTCTTCACTCTGAGCAGCCTTAGAGACATCCCTCCCTTGGACCCAGCCCCTCAGGCTCTGCCCCACCGTCCCCAGTCGGGCTGCTGCACCTGCTCCAGCTTCCCCAGAGGGATTACAGCTCCCATCCTTCACGCCAGCGTCATTGCAGCCGTCTACCTGCCCAAGCTACAACTCTCATCATCCCCGCAGAGGGACGGGACTACACCTCCCGTTCACACAGGAGCCCGAGTCCCAGGTGGGGCAGAAACGACTGCCCAGTCTCTCCACGGGCCGGGGCCTGCTACTCAGGCTGAGCAGGGGCGCCGGGCCAGGCGTCGAGCAGTAGCCGGGCCGAGCCTGCAGCCCTCCGTCGAGCCTCACCTGCGCTGCGGCGGCGGGTCTTGCCGCGGGGAGCTCAGCGTGGCGGTGGCGGCGGCGGCAGCGGCCGCCGCTGGGGCCCGGAGGAAAGGAAGCCGCGAGGGGGCGGCGGCGGCAGTGGCAGCTCCTCCACCGCCGGCGCTGTCGCCGCTTTCGCTGCTGCCACTGCACTTGCCGCAACCTCCGCCCCCTGCCGCTGCCCAGCGCCGACTGACAAGCCCGCGCGCGGACTCGCCTCCTTTCTCCCCTGCCCGCCCCGACCGCTCGCGCGGGACACGCCCTCTTCGCCTGCCCACGCCCCTTCCCCGGCTCCGGCCAATCAGCGTCCCGAGCAAAGCCAACTCCACCCACTCGATCCCCGGGGCTCAGCAGCACCGCGCAGGCGCCGGTCCAAAGGGTGGAATAAACATTCACGCCCCGGGCGGGGCCGCGCGCTCCGTCTCTTCCTCACGTCCTTAGGGAGGGGGAAGAGAAAAGCCTTCACTTCCGGTATTGTTTGGAACGCTGCCATGTGCGGGGCAAAAAGCGTGCGTAGAAAAAGGAGCGGTAACGCATCACACAGGATCAGCCTGTAAGGACGAGGGTCAGAAAGTACAAAGATAATAGGGGCATATAGGAAATGCTTTTTTTTAAAGTGGGGGATACAAATAGCTATCTCCCAGCATGCCTATCGGGTTTCATCCTACGTCTATTCATTAGTATGTGCAATGGAGAACCGGAAGTAAAAGGGTTAAATATATTATTTAAGCTTTGACCCTTTGGATTGCTCTGCAATCATTCACTAGCTGGTATGAGATCTTTTGATCAGTTCCTTGTGCAGAAAAAGTGGCTTCCTTGGAAGAGCGAACACTTTCAACTAATTTATTCTGCAGGCTTTATTTTAAGAAGGCTCTCACTCGCTGAACGTATGGGAGGAAATGTATCTGTGATTTATGAGAATGAAAGCTGGGTTGCAAAAGTTTGGATCTGAATGGGTTCATATATCATGCTAAGCTTGGAGTGGTGGGTGAACTCAGGATGGTTTGTACATTTCTATGGTGGTCTGTTGTGCAAACCCTGCTAATTGTGATTTATAACAAACCATAGTTTAACACAATGTGTGAAACCAACTTCTCTCTGTTCAATGCATGCCCCCATCTGTAGCCTTTATAAAATCAAGTACATAAGCCAACTTTTCAAAACCAATGCCATTTTATTTGTTGTCTGAAAAGATTGGACAAGTTTGCTGCTCAGGAATAACACTGTAAAAAGAATACACTAATTTAATGACATCTTTATCTAAATGGAGGATGACGTGGAAGATTGATGATGATGACCCCAAACTCAAAAAGAAAATGGGGGAAAAGAAGAAAAGAAATCCTGAAACTGGCAGGGTTTCTCAGCCAGGGTTCCATGGAAGCCTAGGGTTCCGTGAGAGATCACGATTTATTTGAAAAATTATTTATAATTCAGGCAACTTCACATTAAAGAGGTAAGTTTCATTCTTTAGTTTCGGAACACTGTTAATGCATATATACAGGCCTACCCATGGAATGAACATAATTTTGTAACTTCTGGCCTCTATTTGAGCCTGAATGTACAGGGGTTCCCCAAGGCCTGAAAAAGATTTCAAGGGTTCCTCCGGGGTCAAAAGGGTGAGAAAGGCTGGTTTAGGGGGGCAGGGGGGTCAAAATGGGAATGCTTCTGTCTCCCAGAAGCAGCTCCAGTTTCTCCAGTGCTCCTCCTCTGCTCCTTTTCCCCTCTGTAGTTTTGAAGGGACTTCAACCTTTATGTCAGCCAAAAACAAACAGGCAAACAAATAAAGAGATATAAAGTGGAAAGGGTAACCAACAAAACTTCTTAAATGTAAACAGAATATAATATGACAAGATACTCTAAAGTTATAACTCATAAATCAGTACTTAGAACCAAAACTGTATCTGTTGATTTGTGCCTGTTTATAGAGGTTGGAGTTGGAGGTAGAATAGTTTTCAAGGGGAAACAAGATCCTGAAAAATCTTGCAGCTGAAAATTGGCCATTTTGCTGCCAAAGTTCAGCAGCTCAATGTCAGAATCCTAGGGGTGGGAGGGGGGTGGCCACAGATTGCCCACCCTTGATTTATGGCTTGGAGTGATGTGCAAACCAGGTTACTGTGCCTTGTTGAGGAAGCCATCACTTTGGGTGAGGTTTGAACCCATTCACAAAATCCCAATACCTGGACACAGATAAGGACCGCTGATTTTCCTTCAGCCCTCTAGGTAATGCTCCTGCCCAACGGTTGTGCGTCCTTGCTCAGAGAAACAAGAGTTGGAGTCAAGCTTGGGGACCCAAGATTCAGGCTTCCCATGCCCTTACAGCCCACCACTCCTCAGGAGAATTGCCTACAAATTATCCGTGCATTTTTGCAAGCTCTCTAACTTGCACTCTCTCCACTCCGGAAGCTAGTCCTTATCTGAAAGGAAGATTAGTTCTCTTCCCCCAATAATTTATCTTTAAAATGGGGTCCCAGCTAAGCAGCGTTGCAAAGGAGACCACTACTGCAATGTTTTTCAACCTTGGCAACTTTAAGCTGTGTGGACTTCAACTCCCAGAATCCCCCAGCCAGCAAATGCTGGCTGGGGGATTCTGGAAGTTTAAGTCACACAGCTTAAAGTTGCCAAGGTTGAGAAACGGTGCTATAGGCTAGATCAGAAAGGAATAAATATCTGGGAAGGAGCATCTGCCTTCCATCTTGTTGCCAAGAAAACAATATGGACAGGTTCACAAAATGCCAAAGACAGACACACTGCCTTTTGTTTAACAATGGGGTCCTCTTAGATTAGCTGAGAATGCAATGATGGAGGCAGCTGACTTTTTTCCCCATGCCTCATCTTCCAGGCAGTAGGAGGAGCAGTTGATAAAAATTTTCTAGCCTGGATTTATTCTTATAGTTGTCTAATAGGGAAAGCAGTGCCATCTAGGGGACAGGTATCCACACTGCAACCATGCTGCAGCCAGGAAAAGCTGGGAAGAGAAGCCAAGGTTTCAAGAAAAAATATTTAAGAGGCTTCTTAAATATTTTTTCTATGTGGGGAGGGAGCCACAGTGTGGTCAAACCTCCAGTTGGTTAACTGTGGGAAGCAAGGAATTAGTGGCTAGGTATTTGCACTGAGAAAGATCACACACACACCCCTCCCAAGAAGCCAAATCTTTTTTCCCCTAAGGTTTTTCCTGCATATTAATTAAAGGGGTAGTGGTGTAGTCTTCTCACTCATCATGCCAAGGGGCACTGCCAGTTCTGATCATGAAGAGAGAGCAATAAGCTACTTGGATTAATTTATGCTTACGAACAAATGGATCAAGCCAGAATTCTCACTTGAGGCACAAATGACCAGGCTCAAATGATCATATTTTGGACCATTGGGTGAAGGCCCAGCTCCCTTGAGAAGTCCATAATGCTGGGAAAAGTGGAAGGAAAGAGAAGAAGAGGACGACCAGCAAGGTGGATGGACTCAGTTACAGCAGCGATGCGTAGTTAGAAGACCTGAAGGACCAGACTGGGGATAGATCATCCAGGAGAAAATCTATCTTTCTGGTTGCTAACCATCAACACCAACTTGAGGGCACATAATCAATTGGTCAGTTGGAATCTCCAGCAGGGATGTCAACAGCCATTTTGAAACCAAGTTACCTGAGGAGACATATAACGCTATGTGGCAGGGAAACCAGAGTGAAATAAAATGACGGTGTCAAAAGCTGACTCAATGGCTGAGATCACATGTTGCATTAAGCTGCTTTTAACCATAGTTAGTTGAGCAAACCATGGTGACGGTTCACATGTAATGCCAAATCATAAATGATGTTTGGGTTCCTACTTATCAATCTCATTCACACCCTGGCACAAAGATTGGTTTCTCTTTCTATCCTTGATTTAGGGTTGAGTGAATCCAGCTGTGGTGGTTTATAAACCATTGCTTATGGTTTGGCACGTTGTTCAAACATAGCCACTTCTGAAGAATAGATGATGATTAAGCAAGCAATGGTTTAGCATGATTACAGAATATCAATTTTGAAGCATAGGCTATTACACTTTGCAACCAGATCCCATCCCTCAATTTGAACTTCTGTTACTGTGCCTATGTTCTTGCATGCTAAGCTATGATTGTCTGAAAAATGGTTTACTGAATTAATCCTTTTCCTGGGTTGATATAACATCCAAACTATCCAACAAGGCATGTGTGGTGTATTGGATGGATTCAGCCTGCTCTTTTCTCTCCAAAACAAGAAATCAACATTTTAAGCATCCATTCACAGATGTGGTGGATTCTGGCTCTGCAGCTGGTTCCCAAGGGAGGAACACATTCAGACTGATAAGCAGCTTCACAGCCTGGACTCTGTTACTGGGAGGGTTAAGAGGTTCTGGGTAGCTCTGCTCTAGAGCCTTTCTGGGGTATTTTCTCTTAGGTTGGTTGGGTAGCTTTTAGTCTGGCAAGATTCTGTCCCTAAGGTGAAAACAATCAAGAACTAGAGTTGAAATAGCAGCTCAGCATGGTTCTTGCCCGGTTTCCTGACCACAGTGCAGTTCTGCTTTCAGAAATACACAATTCAAATATTGTTTTATTGTTCCAATGTATATCCTGGGGGAAGAGGGGCAGTCCTGAAACGGAGGTCTCACTGCACAATTTTTGCGGTGGCGCTGCGGGTTAAACCGCTGAGCTGCCGATCGGAAGGTCGGTGGTTCAAAACCGCGCGGCGGGGTGAGCTTCCGTTGCTAGTCCCAGCTCCTGCTCACCTAGCAGTTCGAAAACATGCAAATGTGAGTAGATCAATAGGTACCGCTTCGGCGGGAAGGTAACGGCGTTCCGTGTCGTCATGCTGGCCACATGACCCGGAAGTGTCTACGGACAACGCCGGCTCTAAGGCTTAGAAACGGAGATGAGCACCGCCCCCTAGAGTCGGACACGACTGGACTTTACGTCAAGGGAAACCTTTACCTAGGCCTCTTTTTAAGCAGAGAGACGGCTTGACTCAGCCTTCGGGGGAAACGAAGGAAGCTGAGACTTGACAGGCTCGAGACGGGATTCGTTCAGGCTTCCTTCAATCCCACAGGGAATTTGGTCACCCCACAAGGCTTGTAATTAAACTTCAGGGCTTAAGCTAGCAGCTGCCTGATTGCAGCTGATTGTCTAGTTCATCAGAACCTGGGAAACTATGCCAGGGGTGAGATAATAAGGCTGCCTTTTCCAAGAGTTTCAGCACTAATGTGAGGATTCCCCAAGTCCCTTTGTGGTTTTCCTGAAATATTCACCCTTGAGTCAGCTTGACTCCCGGCTACGTGGACGCTTCCGTGTTGTTTTCCTGGCCGCGATAGAGGACTAGCTTGCCGTTGATTTTGCCTGTGTTTTTTGTTTTGTTTTCGATCTCCCCCTCCAAGGATTCCCCAGGCGTGACGCTACTTAACGTTTTGGCGATCAGTCAAACTCAACTAGGCGCTGCCTCCAAAAGGATCACTTCTGGTTTGTCTTTGAGGCAAAACCTGGTGTGCGGTTTGTGCTTGTGATTGATTCTTTCCATAAAATAAGACTGTTGATTTCTCCACACAGAACCGATCACTAATTGGGTCGGCATAATGTTCAACGGGCACTGGTGTTGTTTGCTTCCCAACACATTAAGAACTGAAAGGGCAGGGGAAGTGGGAAGAGATCCTGGATCCAATTCTCACGGTGGGGACCAGAGTTTCCTGCTTTGCAAGAAAAGATGAAATGTTTACACTCTTGGCTAACTTTCAGCTGTGGTTTGGTGTGGCTGTCGGCTGCTGGTCCCGTCTGGGATGAGAGGTGAGCGCCACAATACTGGGACGAATGCACCAGGTCTGACTGACCCGGCGGGTTCTTTTCCCCCACAGAATGACACAAGCACAAATGGTTTCTCTTGGTGGGAGAAGTAGAGAGAGAACCCGAAGAGAGAGCGAGCGAGCTAGCCCTAACGGTCTCCACGACTCCCTTTTATTTAGTTACAAATCGCGTGACAAATGGTCACATGGTCACTTAATATTCATCAGTACATAAAGTTTGCCATATATGGTAATCCTTGGTGGTTTTCATTGTTCATTGGCTAAGCGTTCCCTGTGTGCTGTGGAACGGCCCGAATATGTTTCCTTCTTCCTGTTTCCTGGTTCCCTGCTCTTTTGTCCCACCGCAACATCTCCTCTGTTTTTATTTTTTAGCTGAAACCGTCCTCCATCTCTTTGCGTGACCCAGGGCTCAGGACCCCACCAGGTCTAGGTCTTGTTGGTGCAAGAGAACCCGAGGAAGTCTGTCAGCTATCAAGGTCTCTTCGTCAGAGTCACTAGAATCTGAAAGGGTTAACAGGGAGCGTTTTTCGTTGTTCCGGGGAGAGGGGGAACCCATGCGGAACAGAACGTTAATTTAAGAAATTTCCGAATCAATTGAATGTAAACGAAATTTTAGAAACGACAGGAGTCTTCCAAACACACAGGGACCTATGGCACATATTAACAGTATAATAACTATTGGTCCAGCAATTGCCGAAAGCAAAGTGGTGAACCAAGGAGATGTCGAAAACCAATGCTCGAACCAGGACTGCCGAACTTCTCTATCTTTTTTGCGGTCGGCAAGCCGGGTTCGTAGCTCTTTCATTGAATCAATAACAATGCCTGAATGATCAGCATAAAAACAACATTCCTCTTGCAGGGCCACACAAAGTCCTCCTTGTTTAAGAAGAAGGAGGTCTAAGCCCCGACGGTTTTGTAATACCACCTCTGATAAAGATGTGAGAGAGGCCTGAAGGTGGGAAATAGATTGTTCAATTTTTTCGAGGTCTTCGTCTATGCTTATCCGCAACGAGTGAAAATTTTTATTGCTGGTAACAATACCGGCAACACCGGTGGCCGCGCCGGCCACTCCCAGGCCCAATAACACAGACAAGGTAAGGGCTGTCACGACCTCTCTTTTAACCAACAAAGGGGAAGAAGAAAAGTGAGAAAGCAACTCAGGGTCAGAGTGATATATAACTTTCGGGAACAAATAAACCTGAATACAATAGTGATCAGACTGTAAAAGCCTGGGGCCATACACACAGGCGGAAAGACCAAAAGAACAAGCCCAAATGGAATTATTTCCGGGAATAAAATATTGGTTAACAAAGAGGTCGGAGAAGTCTGTCGTAGTGTTGGTACGATTCCACGGGAGCATCCACCCATAGGTTGGGGGTTGAAGAGAAACCCGTATGTTACATAAAAGGTCATAAGAACAGTGGTGAGAAAGATTGCTGGGGATGAGACCTAAACAGCAGCCCTGACCCACAAGTCCCGCAATGGTCTGTGAGGTGTTGCGCCAGCGACAGGAGGTGTCGGTCGTGCTGTTGGTGATGTTTTCAGTTGATCCAGCAGCTTCATAGAAAGGTGGGGTGGTGGTCAGACACAGCCAGCAAGAAGTGGTGAGATTGGGGCGCGAAGTATTAAGCATGGCATAAGAGTCATCCAGCAGTCGAAAAAGGGGGTTGTGACGAGGAGCTTGAGGTTTAATCAACGGGTTGGGGGGTCGGACGCGGTTAAAGCCAACCGGTGGAGACAGGTCTGGGGTCGCAGAAAGCTGAATGGA
Source organism: Candoia aspera (assembly GCF_035149785.1). NCBI lineage: Eukaryota > Metazoa > Chordata > Lepidosauria > Squamata > Candoiidae > Candoia > Candoia aspera. Next base: position 110,255,680 of record NC_086156.1, on the reverse strand, counting down.
AAAGACTTGGCCGTCGTCGCCGAGAGTGCTCCACTCGCGGCCCCCCCACCGCTGACCCGTTAGCCAGGAGCCGATAGGAAGCGCCTCACCCGCAGCAGTAAAGGTGATGTTCATCGGGTTTTTCCGCTGCCCACAACAATGCCAATCACGTGGACAGGACAAGGATGGACGTCCATGGCTACGAACTATCTTGACATAATCTGAAGTAACAGGGGGTGTCCAGTAAATGTCTCCGGTGGACACACATTGCCAATTGGAACAAAAATAATGGCCAGGCCCCCCGCAAAGGTTGGAACGAGTCGGCGTTGGTGGATGGCCAGGACAAAAATACAAGTATAATTTGGAGGCTCCTCGTGGGGATGGGGTGCAAGAGGACCCATCCCGAAAAGCGGTGGCGCCAGAGCCCATTTCGGCAAAATCAAAATGGAGAACAGGATACCAGGGCCATATCGTACGGTTGGAAACCTGGTAAAGAGGAACCCCCTGATAATCCCGCACCGTCCAGGTGTAATTAATTGGGCGGTGGGAGCTCTCAGCAGAGGAGCGGGGGCGGCGGTGCCGTTGACAAGGCAAAATAATTGTGCTCGCATCCTGGATGCGTGACACGGGGGGTTTTTGAAAATCAGGTGTAGGGGGCCCCAAAAAGCGAGGAAAACAGTGAGGATATAAATGATAAATTCCTAACCAATACAGAAAAAATGGAGAGAAAGGGGGGTGCGTCACCGAATGAGGGGAAAATAGATAGACATCCCAGTTTCCCTGTGTCATGGTACCATCAATGTTGAGTGCAACACCAGCGCAGGTATATTTCCCTACTGTTTGTGGCGTCTCTCGCACATGGAGAAACATGCGACAGGGAGAGTAGGAATAATCTATCCACACGTCCTCAATAGGGGGAAGGGGGCGGTCATTAAACAAAAATTGAAAGGAACAATGGTTTTGATAAGTAGCATAAAAAGAAAAAACAAGAGAAAAATTATACGGCACAAAGGCGGCTCGAGGAGTAAAAAGGAGAGCCAAACAGCCATAAGGGCCGATAAAACACAAAATACAGAAAAACATATTTTAAAGACTCGACAAAAAATTGTCTGGAGATTTATCAATCTGTGATTCAGACGGGGGTTGGAAATGACAAGGACGAACACAGCGGGCCGGGACCCACAAGGCTCGATCTGTTAGTTGAACCGCGGCGTAGCCACGTCCCCACGTGATCAGCTCCGCCGGGCCTTTCCACGTTGGATCGGGGGGTTGCCTGTAATAAACAAGTGGTCTAGAAGTGGGAACAGGTGGGCAAGAAAAATGGCGAGAGGCTGCTGTCAGAGGAGGGGTTCCAGTGAGGTTAAGAAAATTGAGGGTATATAAACAAAGATTTAAAACATCTTGCAGTGCCGGGAGGCAGGGGGGGGCAGGCCCTTTTTCCCCTATATAGCGATCTAGCGCCTGTTTTAAGGTATAATTGGCGCGTTCAACAACTGCCTGACCCTGACTATTAAATGGAATGCCAAACTTATGACAAATCGTCCACTGTGTACAAAAAGTGGCAAAGGCAGAACTGGTATATGCAGGGCCATTGTCAGTTTTCAACGTGGTTGGGCATCCCAGCACTGTAAAGGTCCGAATGCAATGATTTATGACATGTTTGGTGGTCTCACCCCTCTGGGGGGTGGCCATCATGAACCCTGAATAAGTGTCAATGGACACATGTAAGTATTTCCAGGGGGTAAATGGAAGATATTGGGTAACATCCATTTGCCAGGTTTCACAACTTTTAGTTCCTCTAGGGTTAACACCCTGAGGATATGCTCGGGCTTGTCGGCTGCAAGTCGGGCATTGTTGAACAATAGCGCCGGCCTCAGCCAAGGAAAGGCCGAATTGCTTAGCCAAGCATTTTTTATTTTGATGAAAATATTGATGACTTTCAGTTGCCGTCGGCAATTTTTGCCGGGGGGTTATGATGGTCACAGGAAGTAGCTCGCGACAAGCCAAGTCAGCGCGCTGGTTTCCTTCAGACAAAAACCCTGGAAGGTTTTGGTGGCTCCGAATATGAGCGATGAAGAAGGGGGATGATCGCTCAGTGACCACCCGCTGGAGCGACAGAATTAACGACAGCAGCCCTTCTTCGATGGCCGGAGAAAGATACGAACCAAAAATGTTCGAAGTAACATGAGCAACATATAAACTGTCGGTAATTATGTTAAGCGGTTCTCTTTTAAACAAAGTGAGAGCCAAAACCACAGCAGCTAATTCTGCCTTTTGGGCGGATGGCTGGGGTTGCGTTAAGCGTTTTTGCCATCCATCATCAGTTTGCCAAGCACAGGCACCAACGGCCTTGGTACCATCTGTAAAGACTGTAATGGCCTGGGCAATGGGGAATAAAACCAAAGGGTTTTGAAAGGTGATAGGAACAGTTTTCACCAGTTGTAATCGATGATCAGACGGGAGATGACAAGAAACTCTGCCACACCAGCCCTCAAGCGCGGCCTGAATATCATCTGAATTTTGATATAGGTGTTCCCAGGTGGTTAATTTAAAGGGAATAAAAATGACAAAGGGCTCTAACCCCACGAGGCTTTTCAGCCGGGCACGTCCCTTCTGACACAACAATGCCATTTGGGAGGCCTTGGTAACTATCGTAGTGCGCGGGGTGTTAGACAAATGGAGCCATTCTAGAATTATGACCCCTTTTTTGTTTTCCGGCTTCTCTGGGACCTGAAGCAAAATAGCCGTTAACAAAGATGGAGTAAGCAGTATGGCTAATGAAATAGGTAAGTCTTTTTTCATGCGATCAACCCATATAAGGCCTAGGGCCTGGTTAACTCGTTGTATGGCCGCCTGGTGTTGTTGTGTCAAGGTGATTTTTTGGGCGGGGAGCTTAGAGCCAGCCAAGGCTTGAAATAAAGGAGCTAGCTCTTGTGTCGACAAGCCCAAATATGGGCGGACCCAGTTTAATGTTCCCAAATATTGTTGTAACTGAACAAGAGTGGGGTCCACAGGAAGAGTAATGTGAGGGACAGAAGGGCTGGCGGCTGACTGCAAGAGGCGGTGACCCAAATATTGAAAAGGATATTGAGACTGAACCTTTTCGGGGGCCACGTGGAGTCCACCTTGTGCCAATATGTGGATAAGCTCAGGAAGGGTCTGTTGCACGGAGCCTCTTGGGCCATCGGCTGCCACTAGAATATCATCCATATAGTGATAAATCAAAAAGGTAGGATGACTCGTGCGAAACGGCTCTAACACATGTGCGACAAAGGTTTGGCACATGGTGGGACTGTTGACCATTCCTTGTGGAAGGACCTTCCACTGGTATCGGCGGGTTGGCCTAGAGTTGTTTAATTCGGGCACCGTAAATGCGAATAAAAGGCGGTCTTGAGGGCAAAGGGGGATAGAGAAAAAACAATCTTTCAAATCAATTATTATGAGGTCATAGCTGCTCGGAATAAAATTAGGATTAGGGAGTCCACACTGCAGCGCGCCCATTGGTTGAAGAATGGCATTGACTGCTCGAAGGTCTTGAAGCAGTCGCCATTTTCCAGATTTTTTCCGTATAACAAAGATCGGTGTATTGTATGGGCTGGTTGAAGGCTCAAGATGAGACAGGGCCAACTGGTCGTCTACCAGTTTCCACAAGGCTCCTAGTTTTTCCAACGGGAGCGGCCATTGATCCATCCATACGGGAACAGGAGACTTCAATGCCAATTGAAGCAATGGGGGCGTGGACTGGTGTTGTGTCATCATGGAAAATATAGAGAGGCATGAAATTGAGACAACAAGTCTCGGCCCCACAAATTAAAAGGAAGCGGGAGCACAACGGGGCGAATGTGAGCAGGGCGAGATGATTCAGCCGTTGAGGCCTGGAGCCAATCGGAACTAATTTGCGCCACCTGGGTGCCTCCCACGCCGTGCACGGATGGAGATTTTGAAAGGGGCCAATCGGTGGGCCAATCGTCCAAGCGAATAACCGACACGTCTGCACCAGTGTCAACCAAGCCTAAAAAGGGACGACCGTTTAATTGAACAGTCAACATCGGCTTGTGTTGGTCAACTGTTTGGCTTAGAGCCATTATTTCAGCTAAGGCTGGTAACAAAATAAGGGTAGCCACTATTGTCCCTTTAGACATGGAAAAACAACGATCTCCAATGCACACAATGGAGAGATCGTGTAAGGAGACATGATCATATAAGAAGGGTGTCGCCACCACTCCTTCTAATATAAGGGAGGCGTTCGGGATGATAAGGAGTGGGCGATAAGGTTGTAAAGGCTCTGGAAGTTCAACTACCAGAGGAATTGAGAAAACTAAACCAGGCTCATCATAAACAATAGATTGGGACAAATAAACCGGAAAGGATGTAGAGATAGTCTGTGGTGAGGCTGGAGGGGGGCTGCCTAGTTTTAAAGGCGTAGTCTCCCTTTTCAACAGCAAGGCATCAGCCTTTGGCGTGGGGCTGGCCGAACGCCCCGCCTCTAGTTTTCCGACTGTGATTGAGAGGGAGGATTGGATCGACACTGGCTTGCCCAATGAAAACCCTTGCGACAACGAGGACAAACGGTCTTTGGCTTTCGGGCGACATCTTCTTTTTGGTTTTTGAACCCTCCTTTTTGAGCGCCCCCCCCCCCTGGAGCTCGACATTGAGATCTAAAATGGCCGGGCTTGCCGCAGTTAAAACAGTTGCCATTTCGGGGTGCAGAAGAAACCACAGCAGTAGAATTGAGAGCAAAGGCCAGTGCGGCAGTTTTATAGGACTCAGTTCCCACCTCTTGACAGGCGCGAATGTATTCGGCAATGTTTTGTTGAGTTACCGCCTGAAGAGGTTTTAATATTTTTTGGCAATCAATATTTGCATTAGCCACTGCCAGGCGTAGCAATAGTTCTGTCTGGGCTTGGGAATTATCGATCTGCCTGTTAATGGCTTCAGTTAACCGATCGATAAAAGTGGCATAAGGCTCAGTGGGCCCTTGCAAAATTGAAGTAAAGGAGTGAGTGGGCTTAGTAGGGTCGGGAATGCGTTTAAAGGCAGTCAAAGCGGCTTGGCGCATGATCGCATATCCTCCTTGTCCCACAGTAATTTCTTGCTGAGGGGTAAGAACAGTGCCCTTGCACAAAAGGTGGTCCATAGTGACCCCTTGGGGGAGGCCAGCGGCCTGCGAAGCCGCAACAGAAAGATAGTAATCATTGTGCCATGCCGCCAATTGGGCCGGGGTAAGAAGCATTTGAGCAATGCCTCTCCATTCAGAAAACAGTATGTTGTGGTGGGCCGAAATGGTATCCAACAACTGGCGCGTATATGGGGAGGTCACACCATACTTGGTGGCTGCTATCTTAAGTTCTTTCAATAATTCCCACTCTATCGGAATATAATGGGGGGTTGCAGCCGCAGCGCCAGTGGGAATGTGCATAATCATGGGAAAACAAGAAAGATCATCAGAAGAGATCTTTCCGGCAGCTAATGCCATCTGAAAGGCGTTTAATACGGGCTGTTGAGAATTCTTTGGGGCCGTGTTATAAGGCGGTGGTGCTGAGGGAACGGGTTCGGGGATGACAGGATATAACGAATCTTTCTTTGGTGTCTTAGGAGACGGTTCTTTTTTATCTAATGAGGCAGGTGAGAGCAAGCCTTCATCTTTATTTTCTTCCTTTTTCTTTTCTACCTCAGGGGTTGGAGTGTCAAAAGGATACAAGACATTAATGGCGGCCATTAGAGCACGCCACGTACACATGATGTTTGCCGGGGCCCTTGGGGACTCATGTATCCATTTTCCCAAACGCTCCCAAGTGGAGCGCTTGAACGTGCCCTCCGCTGGATATGCGGGGCAGTGTCTTTCTAAATAATTCAAAAAAGAGGTTATTTCTCGCTTTGAAAGCGGGTACACATTTGTGCCATTAACTCTCTGCAAACAATTTGCCTTCTTCACTAAAACGAGAAGTTCATCCCTATGCCTGAGTTGAACTTGGGAAAGTGAGGAGCCCATACTCACGATGCGCGTGCCTATTCCAGGTGCGTAGTACAGGAGTGAAGGAGGTGTACCTTTTGCCAAAGGTCACACCTTGAGAATCACGTCGGGGTCACCAGTTGTGGCTGTCGGCTGCTGGTCCCGTCTGGGATGAGAGGTGAGCGCCACAATACTGGGACGAATGCACCAGGTCTGACTGACCCGGCGGGTTCTTTTCCCCCACAGAATGACACAAGCACAAATGGTTTCTCTTGGTGGGAGAAGTAGAGAGAGAACCCGAAGAGAGAGCGAGCGAGCTAGCCCTAACGGTCTCCACGACTCCCTTTTATTTAGTTACAAATCGCGTGACAAATGGTCACATGGTCACTTAATATTCATCAGTACATAAAGTTTGCCATATATGGTAATCCTTGGTGGTTTTCATTGTTCATTGGCTAAGCGTTCCCTGTGTGCTGTGGAACGGCCCGAATATGTTTCCTTCTTCCTGTTTCCTGGTTCCCTGCTCTTTTGTCCCACCGCAACAGTTTGGGTCGCCGAACAGATTAAGGACGGCGTGTATTTGCTCCGAGGCATCGTCAGGGTACTTTGCCCCACTTCATCCCTGAGTGCAATCTTTACATTTTGCCAGCACAATTATTACATTTGCAGGATCATTTCCAAGAATCCTGCCATTGTTCCAGGCTGCAGTCAGAGGCTGAGAGCAAAGGAATGGCCATCAAGTCACGTCTTGGCACCTGAGAGGCTCTTTACGTCAAACCTCACATCTAGTTGGTCAGTCCCTTCTCCTTCCATGATGGATGCATTCAGTCTCATCATCTCCTGCCCTGGAGCAAGGGAACTAGATGACACGTTGGGAACAAGCAGCCGCCTGCCCCGTGTGTTGTGACTCATCCCTTTACGCCTGGTAGGAAGTACAAATAGGAGGTCAGTAGCAGGGTGGAAGGCACTGTACTTGCAGCTTCCTTACTACAGCAGCTCCCGGTGGACACAAGGATACAAACAACAAGGATTTACCAGAAAGACAGCATCACTGCACCAGAGGTCCCACCCAGCCCATCAAAAATGGCATTCTTAGTGCCAACTGAAGATCTTCAGATGAACAGCAGTCTAGAAGACGCATGGCCACTTTGCAAAGAGCATTTCCTCTACTTAGAAGCGGACAATCTGGCCCAATGGCCTAGCAATCAAAATATGGCGCTCTTGACAGTGGCTGCACCAAGGGCTTTGCACGTTTTCCACTCCTTCCAGCCAAGCCCAAGGGAAGAAGACAACCCCAAGGTGGTGCTGGACTACTTTGAAGGTCACTGCAGACCCTGCCACAATGAGACTTATGAACGCTTTCTCTTCCGTACCCGTTTCCAGGAGCTTCATGAGCCATTTGAAGATTTCGTGGCTGACCTGCTGTACAAGAGCCATTTCTGCAACTTTGGAGACCAACGGGAGTCTTTGGTGAGGGATCAGGTGATACTGGGCTGCCGAGACAGCCTTGTCAGGCAACAGCTGCTTCAACACGACTGTCTGGGTCTTGAGGAAGCTCTGGAGATTTGCCATTGGGCAGAGAAGAAAGAGGCTCAGCACGTTGAGGATTCCTGTAGCCATCCCAAAATGAGCCCAGAGGAGAAGACTTTATTCCGGGAGGGGCATGTCAAAGAGAAGAGGCACCAGGCCTCACGAAGGGAAGTACGGCGTGTCCGAAACACAGGCAAGAGGTTAAACCATTGGCAGCAAGAAGTTGACAGCTGCCCCAGGAAGGAGTCCTTCAAAACGTATGTTTGAGCCAGACCACCAGAGTTTTTAAGACATTGAATGAATGGAGTAGTGAGTGAAATACTGAAGTCATGCGAGATGGATAGCTCCTTCTTCTGCCATGTAGAACTGGGCCGCTGAATCTTCTCTGAGCATCTGTGTTACATTACGAAGGTTGTAAAGGCAGCATGTGGAAAGAAGATGATCTGTTTCTTAAACCACCAAAGAAAGTAACTGTTGTGTAGTTTGTTGAATAGAGGCTAGGGTCCTGTGCAACGTTGGTTGTCACTCAACCTTGGTTCCCCGTATAACAATAACGACCCCGAAGACAATCTCTACTAAGTAAATTGACTTCAGATGTCACATGATGGATTTCCAGCAGAAAATTAAGCCTGAGAAGATTATAGGGAAACACCCTCTAAAGTTGTCTATTCGTGTGGATGCCTGTGATTCAATTTACTAAACTGGGACTGTTCAGGTTCTTGAATTCTCATGATCTATCTCTACATCTAAAAAGCCTAACTGAAATATTCAAATTGAGCTTTGCGGAAATTACCTTACCAGTGACTAATCCATGTGTTCATTTCATTGGGAGGGGAGGAGAGAGAGTGACTTTTTAAAGGAAATAGATGTACTGGAACATAGTCTGGCTTTGTCAGAGTGAAGTTCTGAGAAACTCAGCCATAAAGATTTCCTTTTCCCAATTCTTAGGGCTGTTAACAGTTGTAGAGAATTATTTGCCAACTTTCTGTTTTGTATTGCTAAATTATTCAGAAGCGTTCGCCCTCGTGACTGCAAACCTACTGATCTCTACCTATATTTACCTACCAAGTTATTTATTATCCAAAATAAAATATTGGCTTGATTGCTATCATGGTTTGGTCCTTGAAACTTTTAATTATTTTAAATTGCAATCCTCTACACATACAATGCTCAGAGAAAAGCTCAGTTGAATATGGTTGGACATAACTTTTGATCGAATTAGTGTAGGATGGCATGCTTTCTGGATCTATTTCTGCCTGCATTCTTCTGAATCCATCACTCACAAAAGCCTCTTTAGAAGGTCAGGGACCCCACCTGAACAGAGCAAGATGGCGTGAGAATAATTCCTGAGGAGGAGGTAGTTTCTCAAATAAGACGGAGAAAACTTTCAGAAAGCTTTCTCCTGTTCATGGCCGTAAGGATAAACACCACTGGAAAAAAGATACGTGACTGACAATATCAGACTGGGAATTTAGACCTGGAGAATATTCAGCAATGGCAAAATGAACAGGGTTATGTTCACAACGGAAGTTTAACCAAGTATAAGCAAGAACGGCTTCCATATTTACTCTATATCACCCAGCAAGGCAAATATAAATATTGTAGAGTATGGTTTCTAAGGGGGAAAAGAATTGTCTAAAGTAAAATCAGAAATACACCATTTTTTAAAATGTTTATAAATATTGTGTACCAATTGGAGTACCACGAAGGGGAAATTAAATAAATTAAATATTTGTTTATAATGTTTCAGTAGCTTTTCCTCTTCCTGTTTCTTTTCTCTCTGTTGGTATATTTAAATAACAAAATAGGGGAGATTTTGGCACTGAGCTCAGAGATTCAAATCCTTTCTTATACTGTTAAAATAATTCAGTGTGCTTTGTTTTTATATTAATTTCTTATCAATGATATATTCAGCACTAACTCTACACCCTTGTATCTCTGCATCAATTATTTTCCCTTAATTTTTTTTCTTCTTTCACTTGTTTGTTCTCTTTCTCTCTTTTCTTCTTTTAAAAATGATTAGTAAATTTAAAAACAAAAAACCACCCTGATCAACCTTATGATGGGGATTACCCCAAACAGGACAGTTGTGTTCAGACTGCATGCAATGCCCCCAACATAACCTTATGATGGCTTAATGTGACAGCTCGGCTCGCACAACATGCTAAGATCATGACTGGATCCCCCCAATATGCTGAATCCCGAACTACCTATTCCCACTTTAGCCTAGATTAGTATGTTCTGCAAAACCGGCTTCAGACTGATATGAACTATTCAGAGGCTCCCTCAAAGCATAAGGTGCCAGCTTAAGCGGATGCCAACACCAGCACTGAAGCCAATCAGCCCAAATATGGATGACATGCATATTCCATAATCAGCTATCCACACTGGGTTGGGGGAGATACTGCACCCCCCTGCCTTTTCCCCATCATCCCAAAAGGAAGCCTTCCTCGCTCTTCAGAGGAAGTACTGGGTATGAAGTGAAAGCAGCAGTTTTCTTGTGATGACTGCCTACTCAGCTTACCATTAAATTCGATTCATACGTGATCAAGTAGAAATCTCTTTAATGGAGTGTAGTGTGCAGTACAGAGAAAAAGTTGCAAATAGAAGTTCCCACGTTTCCCCAAGTTAAACAGCCCAATGAACTCAACCCCCTCCCCCTTCTTCGGTATGCAGACCCCCTTTTTGTGCCAGTCCATTCAGTTCTGTGCAGATGTCTCTGCCGGATGACCTTGGATGCCAGAGATAGTCCAAACAAGATGCTTTCACACTCCTGGCTTGTCCCCCCTCCCACTTCTACTGACTCGCAAGTCTCAACCCGTGTTGATTCCATTCATGCATGTGAGTCGGATCAGATGTTCTGGGGACATTTGATCTGGGAGCATGACATCTCTTAACATTTGCACCCAGAACGCTTAGTATCCAATATTTAGAAATATACTCTTGAGTTTGCAGGTTCAGCTTGGCTGGCATTCCCTCTTTATTTTCTGGCTTCGGGGTTCTTGGCTGAGCTAGTCAAATGGCATCATTCATGCACAGGAGGGATTAACCAACTCAGTGGGAACCTGAGATTTGCAGAAGGACAAAAGACTGCTGCACGGAAGGCAGGGACTCAAAAAGGAAGGCTCAAAACAGCTTAGGTGAGATTAGGTAAGTATGCTTAGCAGCTGTGGGACAGTAACTCTTCAGAGGATGAATGAAATACTGGATGGGTTGGGAAAGGAAGCAAAATGGCATGTCCTGTGGCATGGTGGGCATGGTGGTCTGGAAATGGGCATGGTGGTCTGGAATGGTGAACAGAAATACTTCACACTGCAATGATAAAAGCAATGTTATCTTAGCTGTGTTGCCTCTCTGCCACATCTTCTACCATCAAACTGTACACATCATGTTCAGAAGGTCCTTCCTTTTCTTTGCAGGTGGCTGTGGATTCTGGGCACCCCCTTTCCCATTTCACCTTTGGGGAAATGCACAGTCATGGTGCTGAGCTGAGCTGGAGATGGTAGAAGAACAGCTTCCATTCAAGCACTTAGGAAATATTGCCTGCAGGACATCCATGCGTGGGAACCTGGAAACACGGCTTGCCTTCGCCACTGCCTGAGCATGAAAAGACTTTGCCTGGAGCAGCGGGGAAAAATAGGAACTGCCTTATGTTAATAGTTCCCTGTTGAGTCTGCAGGATGTGCTCAGGCACGTGCCTTCGAAATGGTCTCTTGTCCTGAGAAGCTGGACAGACATCAGAAGTGGCTTGACACGTAGGAGGCTGCCCAGATCATTAGCCACTTCCGACTCCTTGTGGCATCTGACAATTAATTCCCAGAGGGTGGATGCTGCTGTCTTCAACTCCTGTGGAAAAGAGGAAAAAAACCATTATTTTGCTCAGCAGTAGAAAAACAGAGAAGGAAGAGAGAATCCACCACTGGGCTGACTTCTTTGTAGATTTACTACACGCATGGACATTTCTGGGATATTTCAGTTACGGACTATAGAACTGAAATTTCTGATAAAGCCACAGCAATGGCTTCAGGTCCTTAAAATGTTCAGATGGTATCTACAGATTTGGAATTAAGGTTGATTCATCCAAAAATTGTATTTAGGGCATATCGGACTCCCCAAAGAATGTATTTGAAAGGATGGATATCAGATTTTTTTATGCTGGAGATGTAAGAAATTTGAGGGCTCCCTGACCCCCATGATATGGTCATGTGATCATTTAGTATCTTTTGGGGATAGTGTATTAATGTATATTAGTAAATTTATGGGAAAACCTTCAAGCGTTAAAGTTGTTAATGTAATGTTGAATTATATACCAAAGTTTTGGAATTTGACTGTTTACCATGAATTGTGGTTCTATCAGGAAGGCAAAAAGAATTATACAGTACTAAGAAACTGGAAAAGTGGAATTATTCCAGATGTCAAGGAATTGGAAGTGTGTGATCTATCTGTTTTGGAAAAGGCAATTATTTTCTACTAATCAAAGGATGCAGCAATGTGTGTTACAATGGCCGAGATTCTGTGTATCTTACAATAACATATTATTCATATTATAGTAGTGAATTCATTGGTAAACTAGTGACCATTGCTAAGTATAAAATAGATTTGTTTTATTTTTTTTCTTAGTTTGTATTTTTAGTTTGGACTTTTAATTTTTGTTTCAATTTTCTTTTCTTTTTTTAAGATTAAAGACAAAAAAAAAAGATTTACTATATATGCACTAGAGCCTTTCCACATGTGCAAACAAGTAAGCTTCTGCCCCAAAGTGTTTACAGTTGGAATGTCATCATCTTATTTCTCTCTGGCCCTTCCACTGTTACCTGCCTCTATTTGGCTCCAGCTCAAACCTAAAAATTCATAATTGTGGCACAGCTTCCATTTTGGAAAAAAAAATTCTTTTAAGTAGACAGAGTTATGCACAAGAATGCTTTCTCTAAAGCTAAGGTGGACCCCTTGAGGCCCAGCACTGCACATACACCCCCAAAGTCAGGGTACAGCACCCCCTTTTTTAATGTGATAGAAGGGAGAAAAGATTCAACACCTGATTAGAGAGTAGTGCTATTAACTACATTTAATTTTTACTGCAGTAGCAAGAAAGTTTGGCCTAGTGCAGTGTGTCTCAACCTTGGCAAATTTAAGCTGTATGGACTTCAACTCCCAGAATTCCCCAGCCATCATGGCTGGCTGGGGAATTCTGAGAGTTGAAGTCCACACAGCTTAAAGTTGCCAAGGTTGAGAAACACTGGCCTAGTGGTTAAGACACCAGGCTAGAAACCAGGAGACTGTGAGTCTCATGAAAGCCAGCTGGGTGGCTTTGGGCCAGTCACTCTCTCTCAGCCGAACTCACCTCACAGGGCTGTTGTTGTGGGGAAAATAGGAGGAGGAAGGAGTATTAGGTATGTTCCCTGCCTTGAGTTATTTATAAAAAATAATAAAGGTGGGATCACAAAAAAATCTAAAAAAAAATAGTGAAAGGAAATGTTTTTATCCTGGGTCTACCAGGAAGTAGGGTCTGAGCAATACACTAAAAAATCAAGTGCCACTCTTGAAAAGCTGTTTATTCCAGCTCTAAAGTGTACATCATGGTCTTCAACAAGGTTAGTGTTAAGGTGATTCACCATCAGCCTCACGCCAGACTTAGCTGACCCTGCTAGTTTTACTGGAAAATGTGATATCCGACGCTAACCCCAGTACACCTTAGGAAAAATGCTTCTTCAAAAGTCTTAACATCCAGAGGCTTTCAAAGAAGAAAACTGACTGGCTCTGCATGGACATTCTTGATTTAAAACTTATATTAATATTTTGTTCATATTAATAAGCAGCATTTTGGCACCCACACACAGAGATCCAAGTGCAAAAATTCTAGTGAAATAAAGTGAAACAAACATGCAAACAGTAGCAGAGCAAAACAGGACACTTCCCCAAAGCCAAAGAAAAGCAAGAAATAACACCCCAGGACTGCTAAAAGGATATGAGAAAAGTGCAGTGTTGTATCCATGTAATCATCAGGATTTGAGCATGACTCAAGGCATCTTTATATTTTTAAGGGTATCATCAAGGCCTAATTAAACAACCTTGTAAGTACCCTCCTCCAATTGCTAACTTGAGCAATTGCTTACCAGTTGGCGGATGTAAGACAGAGAACTCCGTTTCCCATTGTCTTGACCAATTTCCTAGCCAGGTTTCTACACTGCACAAAGCCATAATGTGGTTTGGTTTCAGCTTAAGGGTGTTGTGTGCCAACTGCAGGGGTTTTTTTCAATAAACCATGGTTAAGCACAGCCTGGCGTGGTGCAGTGGGTGACCCAGTCACCCACTCATTTGCATGGAACAGCATGTGTTCGCTTGCCTGCAATTCTTGATTGCCCAAGAATGCCATGCAAGTACTTGAAATCCAGGTCGAGAGAGAGATTGGGTGACAATCTTGGCTGGCTGCCAGAAACACCAAAGGGAAGTGGTTGGAATCCCTGAAAAAGGGTTTTGAAGTTTAGGTGATATTAAGAAGACATTTATAGATATTGTTTTTCATGTTTTTCTTTGTGTAAATGGCTATGAATAAATTGCTTTTTAGTCTTTGAAAATGTATTAAAGCATTCAATGTAAACAGTGAGTACCATTCTGTGGTTTCTTATTTTTTATATACTAGGCATGAACTATCTCCAATGTTGTTGTTGTTATTACATTATTATTATAATTATTATCTTGTGGAGTCCTTGGTGCTCTGAGCCTTGTCGTTTTCTTGCAGACGTTTCATTGCCAGACTAGGCAACATCTTCAGTGCGAAGAGGGAGTGGGCCTTGCTCTCCAAGTGAAGCAAGGCCCTCTCCCTCTTCGCACTGAAGATGTTGCCTAGTCTGGCAATGAAACGTCTGCAAGGAAACAACAAGGCTCAGAGAGCACCAAGGACTCCACAGTTCAACCCTGAGCTACAAATATCCGCTTTGATTGGAGATTATATTTTTATCCCACCCCATCTACCTACCTACCCACCTACCCAAGGTGGGGAACATACCTCATACTCCTTCCTCCTCCTATTTTCCCCACAACAACCACCCTGTGAGGTGAGTTGGGCTGAGAGAGAGCGACTGGCCCAAGGTCACCCACCTGGCTTTCATGCCTAAGGCGGGACTAGAACTCTCATACCACGCCTGATTGGCTCTGGGGCTGAGAGGGAGGGACTAGCCCAAGGTCACCCAGCTGGCTTTCAGGCCTAAGGCAGGACTAGAACTCTCATACCACGCCTGATTGGCTCTGGGGCTGAGAGAGGGGGACTGGCCCAAGGTTACCCACCTGGCTTTCATGCCTAAGGCAGGACTAGAACTCTCAGCCTCCTGGTTCCTAGGCCATTATTTTGTATTGGGTGGAAAGAGAAGACATTGGCCTTGGTGTACAATCACACTTCTGTTGTTGTTGTTGTTACTAGGTTGCTTCCCACACTTCATGACCCCTGGGACATCAGTTCATCCGGCGTGCCTGTCAGTAGCTGCTTCTTTGCATTCCTGAACTGCTTGTGCTATCAGTGGCGGTATCTAGCCACCTTGTTGACCTTTTTTTGACTGACTTATCCAATGACTCCTGGCTTCCCACTGCGTGCCCAAAATATTCAAGCTTTAGCTTCAGTCTTAGTGCTTCTGGTGGGCGGCCTGCTTTGACTTCATCTTGTATTGAATGATACATTCTTCTTGCA
This sequence comes from Candoia aspera, assembly GCF_035149785.1. NCBI lineage: Eukaryota > Metazoa > Chordata > Lepidosauria > Squamata > Candoiidae > Candoia > Candoia aspera. The sequence goes on along the minus strand of NC_086156.1, from coordinate 110,240,537 downwards.
GTCCTAGATATTTTCAACCCGTTTCTCCAGCCCCACCAATTCCAAGGCATCATGTTTTCTTTGTTCAGCTTTTTCTGATTATCCAACTTAGTTCTCCTTCCTTGCAGGAATTAAGTTCACAATTAATCACCCTCATCAGGTCAGGTCCTTCCCAAGAATTCTTATCTGGGAAACTCTCCTTGGAGGGCACCAGGCTGGGCCACACCGTTGCCAGCTGGGCAAACAGGCAAAAATGGAGAGATTTGTACCTGCAAGGCAGGAGCCACAAATTGCACTCATATCCAAGCTACAAAGGATCAAAAGAAGGGTGGGTGCAGTGAACATTTAATGCCGGCTCAGTTGCCTGGTTCCCACCCAGAAGCACGCGATCAAGGAAGAAAGGATGGCCAGCTTCCAGGGTAGTGAAAGATGCTTTGGAGATGCCAAGCCCAGTAATGGTGCCAAGTGTTGAGTTGGCACCGGGCACCAGACTGGTGGGCACGGTGCCCATGTGAGTAAAACAGGATACTGAGCAGATGACACGGAGAGGATCAAAGGGGAAAAGCATCATGGAACAAGCAGAGAAGTAAAATCTAACAGCCCCGGTAAAAAGGGGGATATCATGGGACGTGGATTCCTGATGCTGTGGAAAGGGCTTTGGTGTTAGAATGAGGCTCCTTGAGGATCTCACATTTGGGCGGCAAGTATACAAAGAACTAGCAGATGGCAGCAGAGATACAGAAAACTCCTAAATCTTAGTTGCCGCCTGATGGGTATCCAGATTTTTTCAGCACAACCAAGTTTGATAGTGAGAATACAGCTGCTAGGTCTTTAGCCAACTGAACAGAGCTTTTAAGAGTAAGGCCCAGGGGCCAAGATGAGGAAGGGAAAACCTGTGTTTCAGGTGGGCTTCGTGCATTGTGTGAACTATTGCAAAACATGGCATAGAGGCCTTGGCCTGTTAAGCATGTTTTTTTAAAGTACAAGTTTTTAAAAATATATATTTTAATTTCTTTACTGTATTAAACGTGTGTCCTGCCTATTCCCTCTAGGATTTAAGGCAGTGGAGTTTCCTGCAATCTATAGTGATTTGTCTCAGGCAGGTATAACCTTGCGTGGCTCCTTTAAACAAGCTTGCAGGAAAAAATGCAGCCACTAACCCTAGTTAATGGTACTCCCAGCTAATGGGAACCTTCTAACCTTGGGATTTTACAACGGATCGTAGTCCGCAGTCCCGTTCGTCGCTGTTCGTCTTCTAGCTCCGTCCTGCGCTTTGTTACGGAGGCCCGAGCTGTGCTAGCGTTGCTGCAGAAAGAATCTATCCATGTGGTCCCCAAGGGCCGACACCGGCTGGATGGCAATCAGTCAATCAGTCAATCACCTTGGTCCGCTTGTGGTTGCAGCTTAGCTACCTCCCAGCGCCTGATCGGTTGCTGTAATGCAACCGGCGGCCCGGGGCTGCCCCCGGAGAAGCGGTCTTCGTTGGCCGGCGCCTTCTCCGCCCTCCGTCTCCAGCCCCGGGCCAGATTAGGGCGGGGGCGGATCTCTGAGTCAACTGCGCTGGGGAGGAGGCGGAGACCGCCGCGGCCGCCGCCGGCGCAGGGGATCGGCAGCCGGCTGGCGGCATGCGCTGGGCGGGACAAAGAACGGCTGGGCTCGGCGGCGGCGGGTGAAAAGCCCCGCCGGGGCCGGCTCTGCCTTTGCGGAGACGCCGCGTGCCTGCTGCGCTCCCTCCGGGCTGCAAAGGCGCTTCTGGTGAGCGCAGCAGGCAGAAGGTGAGACGGGGAGCGGCTCCGGATTAACGTCCAGGTGGGCTGGGTCGCTCGACTGAGAGCCTGTGAGGAAGCCGGCTTCCCCTTGGAGGAAGAAGGCGCCCGCCCTTCCCGGTCGGTCGGTCGGTCTGCATTGGGAATGGGTTATGTGCACGTGGCGCTAGGCGGGCGGGTTAACCGTGCCTTGAACATGTGCAGAGTGCCTCGGGGGATTTGAAGGGGAATCGGGGCAGGGCTTTCCCAAGCAGGCTTGGATCCAGGGCCGTTTCTTTAGAGAGGTTGACCGGCCTTGGGTGCCAATGCCAAACCTCCTTACGCTGGCATCGTAAGAAACCGTGGTTTATGGAAGGTAAACCCCAGCTGGATTTTTTCTTTTGCGGGCTGCCTGAAGCCGTAAGGCCTACTCGGCGAGCCGCTCGACCGGGTTCAGACAACGCACTAACTAAGAAGGCAGACCCGGGTGTGTGAACGTGATCGTCGCGCCTGATCAATGGCTAGCACGGTGCCCGGGCTGCTAAATGTTCTCCTGGGTGTTGGAGCGTTTCCTGATTCTTCCCTGGAATTTCTGCACAGAAAGGTGGTTCTCATGCTGAGCCACGCGTGGTGTTTGCACGGGTGGGTGAGCTCCTGTCGAATAGAGAAGCCGCCGCATCCAAAGGCTATGGGAGCTAAAAGTGGATGCAGTCACATTAAATCAGCATGGCATCCAGGCCTTTCCCCCTGTGCCAGTCGCCGCGGGTCCCGAGGGCTGGACCATCTGTTGAATTTCCATGCAGCCTTTTCCCCCACCCCCAGTTTGGCTCAGCTTTGGGAAAGTAGTGAGGACGGATTTCTGAAGGAGAAGAATTGGTTCAGCTTCATGGAAACACTCCCCCTCTAAACCTTTTTTATTATTTTTTAAAATGCCATTGCATCCTGTTGATCCTGTGGGTGGAAAAGTTGAAGGCAGGATTTATTGAAATTTCTAGCAGAGATTTGGTTTCCTAGAGGGTTGTGTTCGCATAAGCCACTGCCCTCCTTATGGCTGTCCTGGGAAAACTCTCTGGGATTTGACTCAGGAGAGGAACAGGATTTGTCTGTTAGGGAGTGTTGTGTTATATTGTGTAAGTGCTGTGGAAGCCACTGTGCCAAAAGAAAATAACCAGCATTGTGAAGAAACCATGCAGACAGCTGATTCTGGGGTAAAGGGAAGATCTTGGTGGTCTGGTTCATCTGTTGGATTAAGCCATGGCTTGTTTGAATCATGGTTTGTTGAATGAACTGTGAAGGGCTGAGTTTGCATGACATGCTAAGCCAGAATCAAACAATGCACTTGCTTTTAGTGCACTATGTTTTGGTAAAAAGTTGTTCTCCATCCAAGTTGCTGTTCAGTTAAGAGAAGCTATCCCTGGGCTGCAAAAATCCAAATGATCAGTAGAGAACAGTAAAGAATTAGTATTTTCTTTATATTTCTTTGCTGCCATCTGGTAGATGTTTCAGTTTTTATACCCCACATCTGGTAGCCCTATACTAGTGTTTCTCAAGCTCAGCCGCTTTAAGCTGTGTGGACTTCAACTCCCAGAATTCCCCAGCCGGCTAGGGAATTCTGGGAGTTGAAGTCCACACAGCTTAAAGCGGGTGAGCTTGAGAAACACTAGTCTACACCCTCAGGCAGGTCACAGGCTTGCATTGAGAACCCTTGTATTTTTTTTAACTAATTGTAGCTTCGTGAAACGTGTGGACCCAGCTGCATAGTTAGAAAGGGCCATGGAGGTCATCTAGACTGACTCTTTGGAAATCTTTTATTGTGTCATTGTAAGTCTCTGCTCAGAAAGTTTTAGCTCTTCAAATTATGATTTAAATCCTTTTCTTTTCTCTCCTGCCTTTAATTTCTTTTGCTCACTACTTCTCACTCTTTTCCAGCACTTTGCGAAACATTGCTTAACATGAAACAGAACACTGGGATGGGCACGTATGCATGTAATTATTATTTTTATTTTCCTTTTTAGTTCAACTCTCAATCAGTTGCACTAGAGAAACTCCAGAATTTCCTCCTCCTGTATCACCACTGGAGATACCTAGAGAAAATAGATAAAGGGGTCTGTAAAGAACAAATGGGTCTTTAAGGGGTGGGGGGTGTTTTTCCAGGCAGCTGATCCAAAGAAGAAATTAAAATGATTACAATTCATGAGAAAGACACTTTCCTTTAGAATGACTTTTTTGTAAATGAGATATTTATCGCAAACGAACCCCCTAAAAGAAACTGTTTCTCACGGATTTCTTTTGCTGGTTGGCAAATTTGTCCAGAGTTAGACTAATCCTGTTCCCACTGGTTTGGAAATAAGCCTCTTCGGAGTCGAAGTGACTGAGCTGGGAAAGATTTCCTAGATAAAGTCATGAAACAAACTGGGGCGTGCTGTTGCCCTTCTGGGATGCACCATTCCGTTTGTTCCTTGTCTAGTTGACAGCCAGCACTCGGTGTGCCTAGAGCCCATTTCCATCTAAGAACATCCTTTCCCAACTTCCAGCTTGTTTCTTCTCCCGCACAGCCCTCCTGCGGGAAGTCCAGTGGGCAAACTCCAGGTGAGCTGTTGCAAGACCCTTCGCTTGCACATAACGTGCATGCCTGGAGGACAAATTTCTGTGCAGCTGAAATGGAGTGACCAGTCTCTGGTCTGGGATGGAGGAGAAGAAATGGTTTCTATAGCTCAGGGGTGAGAGGTCAGCTTGGTTTGCAAGGAAATCAAAGGGAAAGTTGGGTCAACGTCAGCGCTGGAAGATCTGATGAAGCCTAGAGAAACCCAGAGGGGAGGAGTGAGTCATTTTGTGCAGTGATGGTGGTGGAATAAAATGCACCTGGTGAACAGCCAGACATGCCTTTGGGTGCATCCAGTTTGGTTAGAGGTTGTATACTGTAAATCTACTTTGTAGGTGAGATTGGACATTTTTGTTTCAAGGCAATAAATAAGGGGAGGCAGTTTTATGCGGATGTTTGTGCGGATATGTGCTAGACTGGTGGATTTGCACAAATGGCAAGCAAGTGGAGAGGAATGTGCAGCTCTTTGAATCTCCTCTTCTAAGGGTGACCCAGAAAATGGAAAATTCTGGAGGTAAATCACAGTTTTGCTGTTGGTGTCTGCTTTCACTGGAGAATCATCCAAGTGGTGGGAACAGCCCTGTGCCTCATAGCAAAGTAATAGGACTTTGCTCATCTGATATGTTTTTCCCCAAGCATAAAGCATTGTGATTGACCTTTATGTGTGAATCCAGCCATGGTTGAAACAAGCCGTGGCTTGTCGGGATGCGGGAACCCAACTGTGCAGGGTTTTAATATTGAAGAGACACTCAGAAAATCATCCCACTCGCTACGCAATTGGGGCTAAGCTGTGGAATTGCAGCATGAGATGGGGGGCCGTGCTATGATAGAAAGACAATTAAATAGAAGTTAAATGAAATAAAATGAATGCAGAGGAAAGGTATACTGACCAATATTAGCCATGATGGAACCTCCACACCCAGTGATGGTTTGCCATTCAATGCAAGTATTAATGGAGTAACAGGATAAACATTTTCTTCCTTTGTGTCCTAATGCTCAGATTTCTTAATACATCCCATTAAGCCAGCAGGATGGTCCTTATGTTTCTGTGTAATGACCAAATTAAAGTTCACTCTTTAAATTCCATATTTTTTTTCTGGAGGCATGTGCATCCAAGCTAGGTGGTGTTTATATTTTAAAGTGTAAAAGCCATGCATCTTACACGGAGTACGGATTTCTCATTGGCTTTTTCTCTATATGGATAAAGTGCTGAAGACTTCAATCCCGTGCAGGCTTACCTGGAAGTAAACCCGGTGGATTTGACGGGATGCATTTGGGTAAATGGACATTGGACGGGCTGGAATTTCTGGGCATTTTCCTAGAGGAAGGGATGGGGCAGTCTTTGTAAGATAACCCCCATCTGCTTGCAGTTTACTCTAAAGGGACTTGTGCCATATTGTGTTAATGCTGAGCTGAGAGTGGGATGGCCCAGGACTGAGTCTACCTCAGCTGTGCGAATTCCTTGGTTGCTCTGGACCAGTACCACTCCTGGCCCGCTTCACCTTAAAAGGTTGTTGGGTGAGGGAATACGATGGGGAGAGATCCACATCTAAGTCATCTTCAGCTGCTGGAGGGAAGGCAGGATGTAAGCGGTTATCATAGACTCCGAAGGGACTTTTGATTTGGCATGAAATCTAAATCTGATCCTTTCACTGAAGCTTTGCTTTTAAGCTGTTGTTCTGCTCGCTTATCTGTCAGTTCTGTCAATACAATTGAAAGCAATGAGATCCTCATTGTTAAGCCTGCTGGATTTTTGACAAAAATGGATATAAATAACCAGTCATGTTATTTTTGAATTTGGTTCATTCTTGTACTGGTTTCCTTTCTTGGTGCAATCCTTCTTTAAAAAATTCAACCTCACTTTGTTTTTCTTTCTTGCTGCGTTTCTGGATAAATGGCTTTCCACTTTTATTTCAGTTTAGTTCTAGATTTGTGAAGATTTCTGGCCATTTTTCTCCCGAGGCCACTGGGAATCTGTTTTATCCCCACTACAACGATCTTGTGATGTAGGCTGGACTGAGAGAGTAATAGAAAGTCACTTACATGGCTGTGATGGAAGTGACTTGTGATATAAATCTTCTTTCCTTGTAAGGTTATGCCCTCATTTTTTTTAACATTTAAGGTGGTTGCATCCCAAAGTAATTAAGGAAGTTGGGGAGGATCTCTCTGGGGTCTCATTTCCAAATTTCTACTGAGCCAGAGTGATTAAAAAGGAGACTTCCGTGGGACCTTATCTCTCGATTTACACTCAACCCCAGAGCCACTTAAAACACAGCATAAAATCCAAGATGATACTCAATGAGAAACAGTGAACCGTGATGAATAGGGAGCAGGGATGAGCAATAAACAATGTGCTTGTGAGTGCAGTGGTTGTGGATTTCTTCTGAGTTTCTGTACCAAGGAAAAATTAGGCACACTTCCCTTATCATGCTTCAATTTGAAAATACATTTTCTCTTCTGTCCTCCCCTGCGCCCACATTTTAGGGTGTCTTGATCCAGAAAAGGACACATATGACAGCAAATTACTTGCCATAAATTATTTGCCTAGAGAGCCAGTTTGGTGTGGTGGTTAAGGCACCAGGCTGGAAACCAGGAGACTGTGAGTTCTAGTCCTGCCTTGGGCAGGGAGCCAGCTGGGTGACCTTGGGCCAGTCCCTCTCTCTCAGCCCTAGGAAGGAGGCAATGGCAAGCCACTTCTGAAAAATGCTGCCAAGAAAACGGCAGGGACTTGTCTAGGCAGTCGCCAGGAGTTAAGACTGACTTGAAAGCATACCCCTCCCACCATTGCAATATGGAAGGGCACAAATCATAAGAAATGTGTGCCTGCTAGTACCTTGAGATAGGTAGATGGGAAGATTAATTCCTTCCCCTCCCTCCCTTCCGTTAATGTTGGAAAAGTAAACTTGAGGTGAGCTGTTCTATTCAATCCTTCCTGCCCTTGGTTCACGGTCTTCTGGCGAAAAGACAAGGGCAGGGGGCTTCTTTGCACAGCCCCTTGTTCTTCCCTGCCGCTTGCAGAAGCCTCACCAGCTGTGCAGAAGATGAAAGCATGCCCAGAACCGCACGATGTATGCAGGTAACAGAATTCTGCTTACCTCAGGACGGAATTTTGGTTTTGTTTTATTTCTGTAGCTCATCATAATTTCCACATGTCTGGATAAGAGCTAGGGAGGGAAAGGCAGTTGTGCAACTTGTAGATGCATCTTAGATTTTGGTGGATGGGTTGATTCCTCCCTTTTTATGTAAGTCTTGCACAAGGAGAAGAGCTGTCCAGCAAGCAGGAGCCTGTTTCTGCACACAGCACAGATGTGGGTTTCCCCCCCCCCCCTTTTGATTCCTGGGTAATGAAAATGGTAGTGGCTAAGACATTGGATATAAAGAAGAAATGCTCAGAAATGTTGCGTTGTGGAGAACAATGGCGAAGAAGGTACCAATAGAAGAGAATGCATGTAGCTCAGGGCTGAACTGTGGAGTCCTTGGTGCTCTCTGACCTTGGTTGTTTTCTTGCAGACGTTTCATTACCCGACTAGGTGACATCATCAGTGTGAGTGTGGGGAGCTGATAGGTAACACCCTGATGATGTCACCTAGTCGGGTAATGAAACGTCTGCAAGAAAACAACCAAGCTCAGAGAGCACGAAGGACTCCACGGAAAAGAAGGTGCATATTGTCCAAGGAAGGGCTAGGAGCAGGCTTATCACAGTGCAATCCTCTAACTACTTGAAGTCCAATAAGTGAATATAGCCCCTTTTTGCAACCTGGTGCCCTCCAGATGTGCTGGAACTGCAACTCCCGGTTTTTCCCAGCCGCATTAATGGCAATCCTAGCATAGCTGAATGATGGGGTAGAGCACCATGGTTTCTTGATTATAGCTCTTTTGTCAAATGGAAGGAGGCCATAATACTGTATTGCCGTTGCTGGCTCCGTGCTACAGGGGGTCTATCCAAGTGCTGTGTTGATTAAATGTAGGTTCATCTGCATTTAATACTTGAAGGAAGCTAGATACAGTAGGCTCCCAGTTAACCGGAACTCAAGCAACCGGCAAAAAAAGTCAAATAAATAATACTTTAAATAAAATTTAATAGTAACTCTCAGGCAACCAGAAACTACATTTATGCGGCATCTACCAATCCCCATGGGTGCCGGTTAACTGAGAGTCTACTGTAATAGAATATTAAGAATCTAAGCATATGATATAAATATTGTTGTATTGAAACAACATATGGTACTAAAACTGAGAAAATGGAGCAATGGATGGTTTACGTGGCTCAATTTAATAATATGTTAAAGGATTGAGCTAGTTCTATATTAACATTTTATGGATATACTTTTAGTTTCCATAAATGTCACTCATTCATTATTCTATATATTTTTTCTCTGATTTTATTAGTACTGCTATGTTTGTACTTCATCATATCTTCTGGTTGTTATACTTACCAACATTTATTTATTTATCCATTCAATCATGTCCAATTCTCAGTGACTGCCTGGACAAGTCCCTGCAGTTTTCTTGGTAAGGTTTTTCAGAAGAGGTGTGCCATTGCCTCCTTCCTAGGGCTGAGAGAAAGTGACTGGCCCAAGGTCACCCAGCTGGGTTCGTGCCTAAGGCGGGACTAGAACTCACGGTCTCCCAGTTTCCAGCCTGATGCCTTAACCACTACACCAAACTGGCTCTCTATTTTTATATATGCATGCTACGTTAAGCGGTCCTCCTCTGTCAGACGGTCCGTTCAAGCTTACTGGGTATTGGCATCCTGCACCACACTGAACAGCACCCAGCCAGCAGCACTAGAGCATCTGAATTTTATTGCCATTTTGATTTCCCATAATGCCCTGTGGTGTTGCTGTGCCAGTGGCATTGTGGGAAAGGGATAGGGCAGCTAGATTCACCACCCAGCACTGCTCAAAGTGTGGGGCTATCCTATCTGTATTATCAGAGGACTCTGCTCTTGTCAGTAATCTCCTAACCCCAGTTCCAGGTTAAATAGGTTTTATAATGACCACGTGCTCTGAAAAATGAGGTGAAAGGAAAGGGTGTGAGGTTTCTATGCCGTCCATCCGTTGATGGCCGTTTCACGTGTTTCAAGGAGGAGAACTCTCTCTCTCCAGTCATCGGGGAAAGATTCCGGCAAAGCTGAAAAAGGGAAATGCAGTATTTCAAAAATATGGAAGGCTCTGCAAAGCAAATATTTGGCTAAGAAAAAGAAACGAATAAGAATCAAGCCCTGTTTCTCACAGTTGGAGACACTTGGATGGATGTGCATCTAAAATAAAGAGGTTAGATCAGGGTTTCTCAACCAGGGTTCTGCGAGAGGTCACTAGGGCTTCCCTGGGAGATTACGGTTTATTTAAAAAATTATTCCAAATTCGGGCAACCTCACATTAAAGAAGTCAGCCTCATCCTTTATTTTCAGTTTAAGAACACTGTTAATGCATACATACGGGCCTGCCCATGAAACAAATGTAATAATTTTGTAACTTCCGGCCTCTGTTTGAGCCTGAATGTGCAGGGATTCTCCAAGGCCTGAAAAATATTTCAAGGGTTCCTCCAGGGTCAAAGGTTGAGAAAGGCTGGGTTAGATACTGACTGTTTCTATTCCTCTCCCCCATCTGGAATTAGGAAGAAGGGAAGCTTCTCATCTGCTCATCCAGTGTGCCAAATTCTTCATTAATGTTCTGCATCTCTTGAGCAAAGCTTTGGAACCAGCACATGGAACTCAGGGAGAGTCTGTGTTAATTCAGGGATGTTGTTTCTGGTCCTCCCAGGTCGGCCTGGGAGCTACATTGCTGATGTGGTTCTGCACAATTCATCTGTGAAACCTTTGGACAGTGTAAGGTAAAGGTAAAGGTTTCCCTTGACATTAAGTCCAGTCATGTCTGACTCTAGGGGGTGGTGCTCATCTCCGTTTCAAAGCCGAAGAGCCGGCGTTTGTCCGTAGACACTTGCTCCGTGGTCTTGTGGCCGGCATGACTAAACGGAATGCTGTTGCCTGCCTACCGAAGCGGTGCCTATTAATCGACTCCCATCCGCATGTTTTCGAACTGCTAAGTTTGAGATTGTAAATTCTGTGGGCAGAGCCCTCTCTTCATCCTGTATTCTGCAAACTGTATGCCTACTAACGCAATACCAGGAACAATTAAAATAAAGTAATAAAATCAACCTCATGCCCCGCTCAGCTCTATGACTGTACAGACACATTCATGCAGTTTTCTTGACGGTCTGCTGTGCCTTCTTCCAGGATGAGTTTACAACTTCTTCATTTAACCTAAACTTCGGAATGTCCTAGTGGTCTCCTGTCTAAGGTCTCACTTATCTGATTCTGCTTATTTTATTTTTTTTAATTCAGCCAAGGTTGCCCAGGTGCTATGCTGACCCAATATCAAGTCAGCTAGACAAAATCTATTTCCATGTAATATGTGGCTGCCCCCCCAGGTTTGTACAGAAGAAAATATCAAGCAATAGGAAACAGGAAGATATTAAACATCTCTGAGTAAAGAGCAGAGTAACTACACTAGCTGAATGCAATTAAATTTAGCTACATCACTGCTTTGTTAGAATATTTAAAGTCTCCTTCAAGAGCACCATTGCCATAAGGAAGTGATTGGTCATTGGCACCTTCTGATATTCAAATCAAATAATTTATTACAGCCATAAGGCCCTTCTGATGTTGCTTTTCCCATCTCAGTCTAGCCTACAGCTTTGGGATTTTCTGATGCAGCCCCATCCAATACTAACCAGGCCCTACCCTGCTTAGTTTATAAGTCCAGACCAACTACAGTTTTTAGACTGATGTAAAATAAAACTCAAGCCTCGGACGGAGGTCTCTGCCAACAATTAACTAATTATGAGTGCATTTCAGCCTAATTTACAAAGCTTAAGGAGATCTCTTTCCTAGACTTAGGTAAGAGTTGTTCAAATCCTTGTGGGATTAGTTTCTGAGGAAAGAGACATTAACTGCACTGGACTTAACATTGGTTGGGATATTTACTTACAGTCTATGTTGTGATTCATGCTCTGATTGCATCTCGATTTTGCTGTTATAGCAAGACAAAATGGGCAACTTTTTGATGGCCGAGGACTGGAGCCACAGTAGATAAATGAGAACATCAAGTGAAGCTAGGATTTTTTTGTGGCCTTAGGCTTCCCAACTTCGGGCTATCTAGATGAGAATGCCCCAGCTGGATAGGGTAGTCACCGTACCCCATCCAGCTGGGGGATTCTCACTCCACATCTAGGGGCACTAGATTGAAGAAGGCTACTTTACAATATAGCATTTGTTTTTTCACCAGTTCATATGCTAAAACTGTGGGTGGAAATGATTCAGAGAGGTAGAGAGGTTTGGGGTTTCATATCACCTAAAGCTGTAGTAAGTCTGCTTTTTGTTGTTCTTGACCACATCCTTGGGTAAACTGCATTCTTGGGTGAAAATTAAAAACGGAAGTTATCTAAGGAAACGATGGCTTGCTTTAGAAAGTGGCCATGGTTTTGCAGAGTTTCCCAGCTGGAGCAATTTCCAGAACTGTGGACTTTGCCTCCCAGAATTCTCAGCAGTCGCCCTGCTGGCTGGGGGATTCTGGGAGTTGATTCTGGGCATCCTGGTTTGGGAATCACTGAGATGGTTGCAGATATGTGTCAAAATATTGTTTAAGGAATGCTTCCCTTGAAATATCCTTTGTTAATCAGAGATCCTCCACATGTTTTAGACCAGTGTTTTTCAACCTTCCCAAGGCTGGCTGGGGAATTCTGGGAGTTGAAGTCCACACATCTTAAAGTCCCCAAGGTTGAAAAACACTATATTAGACTGTAATTTCTATGGTTTCTGATCCCTAGCCATGGTGGTTAGGGTTGACTCAAGGATGTGCCTGGGGTCTGCAAGAGATGAGTTATGGATTTGAATCCTCCTTCAACCTATGCAGTTGGATCAGCCATTGCTTCTCAGTTTAACCCACCTCACAGGGTTGTTGTGAAGCTAAAGAGTAGAGAAGGGAAAATAGGCAACTTTAGGTTCTGCTCTGAGCTTTTGGAAGGAGAAAATTACAATCAGTAATGCTAACATGGCAGGCAGGAAATCAATTAGAAATTCAGGAACTTTTAGCCTTTTTCAGAGCAGGGAATTTTTTTTTTTTTTTTTGCATAAGCAGGCTTCTGCTTGTACAGACAATGATTTCTTTCTACAAATATTATTTGGCAGGCTGCCTTTCAAGTTTGGAAAAGAGCAAGTCTTGACTCGATGCGGGTAGCAGGCTCTTAAAAAAAAGAGGTGCATGCTTGTTAAAATTTGCTCGGTCCAATCTCCCTCCGAATGCATGCGGTTTTATTTCCTGGGAAGGGGATGAGTTTTTGCATCACTGCAGCCACCTCCTTGCCAGCCTGTTGATGACCCTTTTCTGCTTCCGCGAGAGAGAACCGGTCCTGCATGGCTCACCCACCTTCCCCAAAACCACTCCCTTCCTTTTTGAACAAATGGGAAAGCTGCCTCTTGCTGGGATTCCAGTGTGCCAAAGCATCTGGGGGCCCAGCCCTTCCAGCTTTTGTATGCCATTCTGCGCCTTCTCACCCAACAGATCCTCTTCTGTCGGAGAAGCCGGAACCAAGAGAAGATGCTTCCTTTTTTCTCTGCAGACTGGTCTTCACTGCTTGGAAAGACGGAGTGACTTGATCGTTTTATAGCCCTTCCAGAAGATTGCGGGGAACGCCGTCTGCTGAGTGTTGATGCTGCAGCTTGCAGAACGTGGCTGCTGTAACCATCCCGGGGAGAAAAAAAAGGGGGAGAGCAGAAAAAAGGGAGCCCACCCCGATTCCCTTGAAACTGACTTTCTTTTGTGTGTCTGCCTCTGGATTTCTTTGCCTGCCTTCTTGATCTGCCAACTGAAACAAGGAATATGAACCCTCGGCTTGGAGCAGATTCTGTGCAGAAAGTCAAGCTGTGATCCTTCATGGAAGCAGGAGAAGCTCTGGGTAATGGGTTTTGGTGGAAAGGGTGGATTAAGAAAAGGCTTTAAAAGGTGCGGGGTGGGGGAGCTAACAAAGGCAGAAGACGGAAGAGAACAAAGTATCTCAGCAAAGGGAGACCTAAGCGATCTTTTCTGAAGGTGGATGGGTTCTAGACCACACAATCAGATTGAAAACAAATCCTCTGGAAAGCTAAACGAATCTGACCCTTTTCTTGCATGCCCCAGAGTTGAGGAGTGGATTAAGGACAACTCGTCTTTTTCTCAGTAGATTTGGGGATCTAATTAGGAGAGATCTGATTAAAGCTTACTGCAGAGTGTGAACTCAGAGATGATCTACTGGGGAGGGCTTCTTCTGAGGAGAAGCAGGATTGTGTTCCCTCCTTCCCAGGAGGGATGAGTGTGCGCATCGTCAGTAGATTGTGGACCTCATTAAATAAGATATCCGAGGTTATTTTAAGGGCTACCTGGACAATCAACCTCATTATCTCTTAGGATCCGTTGTCAGGTTTTTCCCTCCTGCCTGCATTTGAAGAAAGTAGAATAGTAGTATAAAAAAATAAATAGACCCATTGCTGTTTTCTACTAGGCTGGCAGGATTGTGTGTGCGTGTGTGGGTGTGTGCATGCATGTGTTCCAGTTCCCTCCAGAGCATCTCATTCTCAGCTTCTAATGTGGGAGCATGAAAGGTATTAATAGCAGCTTGCCCCAAGCTGGCGCTCTGATTCCCTGCCTCCCCAGCCAGCCTGTGGATGATGGGAGTTGTATTCCTGCACCTATCGAGGGTGCCCGTTTGGGGAAAGCTGCTTGATAATAACAGGAGTGCCTCCTTGCCCTTCCCACCTCTTGGAGGAGTGGAAAAGAGGGAAGCTGAGAAGATGCAGAAATGTCCTTTTCCCCACCATGCTTGCAGAATAGCCACGAAGCTTCAGGGAAATCAAATCAGTCCAGAATAAAAATAAGCCTTCCTTTCCCCCACCCCCCACCCCCCACCCCCACCCCTACCCCTTTTTGATTTCAGTCCTTCTTGTGGCTTGCTCGTGCCTGCTTCATGTGGTCCCGGCTTGGAATGATTCATCCAAACCACTTGATTTTCAAATTAGAGGGGAAAACGCATAAAAAAGGCACTGGGGGAGGGTGGACCATCCCATACAGCCTCTGAGCTGGGAGCTGGGTGGGTTGTTCTTGCGGTGAAGGGCAGGCATGTGTGGTGCGCGTCACCAAGCGCATGCATGGCTGCATGAGGCTGTTCTGATTTAGTGGCCTGGTATTTTTACCGAGTGTAAAGCAAGGAGTATTTTCTCTAAGTTAAACAGCTGCCAGCCATTTCAATTCTCTTCAAGTTGCGCTCCACTGGAGCTGCATAAAATGAGTATAAATGAGCTTCTCTGTTGAAGTTAATTTTCTTCCACCTTGGTGTTAAGCATGAGTAGCCCTATTCCTCTGGTGTGCTTTCCTCCGGTGAGAACCTTGTAGGTCAGAGCAAGCAGAATTGGCCTTTTTAACTCAAATTCATTCATTCATTACTTTGTTTCTACCACACTGTTACTTTGGTCAATGTTCGAGGCATCTTACTGTAATTCAAACAAAACACAAAATGTAAGCTATAACAATAAAACCAGAAGAATTGAAACGGCAATCAGAATCCTTAAAATCAATTAATGATGTTTATATGAAAATCCATGAATATAAGCCACAAGTAACAATATCGGTGTCAGAATAACAGTGGTATCCACAGGACTAGTGACTTGGGAATGTAGGAAGCTACTGTAGGGCTAATCACTCCTTTGCGCCAATGAGTTCAGGAATTCCTACACTGAATGTGAGTGGGATAGAGCCCTCCCCAACATGCTTATTCTCAGCTGAAGTCCTGGAGATTTATTTCTCCTGCTGTTTTGACATGGAATTCATTAATTCTGTGCATCAGATCTTTTGTGTATACGTAAACCTGGAGCATGACTGGAAAATGAAGCCATTCCTAATCTGATGCCTCTCCCTCCCATTTCCTGTAGCTCAGCTGGGCTGGTATTTTTCTTCGGATATCAGTTTGTTTGGACATTTGGCTGTGATGGCTTTTCAAGTAGAAATAAAAATGGTGTCGTAAGTACCACTGCTTTGTTGTCAGGCTACAGTACAGGTAGTCCTTACCCATTGTCTTGTTTAGCCATCGCCTTGTTTAGCGAATGTTCAAAGTTACGACAGTGCTGAAAAAGTAACTTTATGACCAGTCCTCGCATTTACAACTGTCGCAGCGTCCCCGCAGTCATGAAATCGACATTTGGGCACTTCACAACCAGTGGGCATTTACGAACATCGCAGTATCCGGCGGTCACACGATCGCCATTTGCATGCTTTGCAACAGGCTTGCAACAAGCAGAGTCAGTGGGGAAGCCGGCAGTAAAATCGGAAGTCATGGTCACGTGATGTCTCACTTAATGACTGCCATGATTTGCTTAACGACCAAAGGGGAAATGATGTCATGAGTCTGATGCGGTCATGCAATGTTTCACTTAGAGACCATGGCATTTAGCGACAGAATTGCTGGTCCCAATTGTGGTTGTTAAGCGAGGACTACCTGTAACCTCACTGAGACAGCCACATACAGGTAGGTGGTGATTAGTGCAAATTCAAATAGTGTGAAATTTGATTTAGTGCGATTTATAAATTGATACCAGGCCGTGTCTAATGCAAGCCAAAATTCAGTTAGTGCAAGGTTTTAGATGCTAATGGTCGTGTTTGCAAAATGGAGAAGAGGAGAGTTCCGTTCGAGCAAAGCTCAAAAAAGAGGCTCATTTTGAACAACTACAGCAGAATACAGGAGGTAGCTAGTATGCTTTGTTTAGGGTTTATCCTCTTTTACTGTTATATGGTATTTCATTAATAAACATATAAAGAATTATGTTTAAAAATGTTTGTTGCCCATTCCTGGAACCAATTACCCTATTTGCCATAGAAATATCACTTCGAATAGTGCGAATTTGAATAATGCGACCATTTTGTGGGATTCGTTAACTGCACTGATCGAGACCTACCTGTAGCGCTCTAAGCTTCAACCTCACAGGCTTGGTGTGGTATCGTGTGCAAATCTTTGAGGTTTATAAATCATGGTTTAGGGTGTAGTGCAAGAGGAGAACTCAGCCACCCTGGTCTTATCCGACAAAGCACAATTCAGCAAACCATAATTTAGTGTCAGTAGCAAATTTTGCTCTTCCTTTTGCCCTTTTCGTTTGGAGAAAATGTTCATTTAAGGAAAAATGGATTAAGTGGCATTTGCATAAAATCACAAGCACATTATCCACAGGTTTAGCTTAGTATAGTAAGTGGATCCAACCTATGGGTTGCTTCATCGTTTGGTGAATTGTGCAGATCCTGAAAACTGAGCTACTAGATAGATCCAGCTGATGAAATAAACCGTGGGTAGACATGCCCCATGAACACAACATTCATCCATCAGTCCAACCAGTTAACAATCTAGCCAGTTCCTCCTTTTAAGAGGAGCTTCTGCTCTTGACTACGGTGGGAATAAGTTGGAAAGCTTTGCCAGGAATTCCGGGAGCTTTGCTCTAGTCCATCAGCTGGGCAAAGGCAGGAGAAAGGAAATTGTTGCAGTAGGTAACCAGCTTTTCCAAAACCCATATCGAAGGAGTTGTGTGCAACTCTCGAAGGGATTGTGGGACATCTGCAGCAGGAAAAAAGCAGTAGACAAATCTGGCTCTTTGCTTCTGCAGACTTCGAGCTATACTTACCTCCCTTTTCATCTGCAGCAGCCTTGTTATGGCTGCAGTCCTGTGGCACTTGTGCCTCGGTTTGGAATCAGAGATCATTGCTGTGCTCTGGTTGGGCTACCCTTGCAGCGGCCTGGAAGCCTGCTAGGTAGCCTGCTGTTAAGTCCTGGGGTCTTTCAGCACAACATCCCCTGTTGTGGCTTTTCACTTTCTTTCCAGATTATATTCACCTGGCAAACTTTCTCCAGGCTCTGAAGTTAAGCAGCATTGGGCCTGGTTTCAATTTGGATGAGTGACCTCCCCAGGAAACCCTAAGGCTGCAGACTAAACTAGGAAGTCAAACATCCACGTGGTTGGAATGAAAAATGCCTGGCCAAGGCCCAGCTCAACTCAGAGGCGTGTTTGCTTCATTTTATGTATTCAGCATGCTGGTTTACTGTTCAGAAAGGAACTCAGTACCCATTGATAGGGATTCTGCAGGGCTGGGAAATCCCCACCTTTTATATACAGCAGTCTGAGAGAGTTCCCTAGCAGATATTCAAAGAGGAAGAATGCACTTTGCAAATTAGCAAGGATTTGGCCTCTTGCTTACTTCTGGCTGAGTAATGTCACTGGTTGAGTGGCATGATTGAGTTTGGATGCTGAGTGTTGGCCTGCTTTCTGATAGTCAAAGGTTAAGTGCTTACAAGGATGGATTTTTTCATCAGGTCTTGCTTGAAGACCTCTAAGTGACACCTGGTTGAGCACTGTGGGAGGAAGAGAACATTGCTCCAGGACGCTGCTGCAGCGCTCCTGCATAACGGCTCTTTCATAATGGCCTTGGGGAGATGGTGGAGAGCCAAACTATCTATTTAAGGGTAGCATGGGGGACCTAAGGAGCTTGGAAGCACTTTGCTGTACATACGCCACAGTTGGAAAATCTCCAAGATCAGACGACGCTCCAGATCGGTTTCTAATGTTGGTGTGTCATTCTAGAACAACTGAATGCCTACTCAGAGTGAAAGGGTAAATGCCCACGGAGGTAGTTTACTTTATTTTGTCTGTCATGCCACATGGAATGAGCAGCTGGCCAAATACTTTTTGTTGGAGTGAGACTGTGATGCATAATGGTGAAGCAACTTGGGCATGTGGGTAAAGCAAAAATTTTCTGTCTCCCTCTCCCCCCCAACCCCCCACTTGGGGTTTGGAGATTCATGATTCTAAAAATAATTTAAACTTCCTTGGGGGGCCAATTTTCAGTTCTGTTTTTCCTATGTCATAAATCACAGGGTGGGAGGAGAACTTGGAGGGCTTGTAATCCAACCCTCTTCCTGAGGCAGGCATCCTCAGACCATGCCAGACAAATGGTCGACCAACCTTTGCTTGAAAACCTTCCGTGATGGAGCCCTCATGACTCCAGGAGGGAGGTTGTACCACTGCTTCATAGCTCTTATGCCCAGAAATAAATTCCTCCTTATTTCAATATCCCTCTGTTCCACTTAGTGGTTCTTGGCCTGCCTTCAGGCACTATGGAGAATAAATCCACACTAGCTTCCTTCAGGAGCAAGTATTGGAGGATTGCGGTCATAATTCCCTTTAGCCTTCTTTACGCTGAACAGACCTGGTTCCTTTAACCATTCTGCATAGGACTGAAGAGCAAGGAAGCTAATGGCCTACAAATGTTCACCATCTTTCTTGCTCTTCTTTGCACACTCAAAAGGACAGGAAATCCCACCACCCAGTTTCAATCTGGAGCTTTTTGCAGGCTGCAAAAAGAGGCTCATCTGCTGTTTGCCCTTGCTTGATGTCAGAGCAGGTGAAGTGTGGCCCTCCATATCTGCTGAACTACAACTCCCAGCATCCCCTCCTCATTGGCCATGCTTCCCAACATTGCTGGGACTTGAAGTTTGTCTGTATCGTGGAGGGTCATTTCTTGGCAGTCTCTCCTCATTAGCACAGAACTTGACTTTGCAAGCTCCTTAAATATCATTAGCTTATTCCCAGCATGGGGCCCAAATCATGGTTTGTCAGTGGGCAAAGCCATGGTTTAAGCAGCAAAATTGTCTGATACTAACAGAATAATTTTTCCCCCTCTGGGTTGCATTCATTCAGAATGTTGTACAATCTTCCCTGAAATTCATCCCTGATTCTTCCATTATCACCATTCACTGAAATGTAACGTGCATTATCAACAGCCTTCTCGATCCTGCTTTCGTATTCCCCACAAAAATTTAAATGACACAGATTCATACTTTATGACATACAGCTTAATAATCCCATTCATAATTAATCCTGCATGTATTCACCAACTCCATGAGATCAGACCATGTTTTATCAGATCTGTTTTACATCTCTACCCTTAATTTCAAAGCCTGCCTTCCATCCTTTTTTATCATTTGCTTGACTGCGTTATGTTTCAGAACAGTGTCCGCACATCTTCAAGTTGCCAAGGTTGAGAAACACTGCCCTAACATTATGCTAAAGAGAGAAAAGCCATTTTCTGTCCACACTTCCCATACAATGCCCAGTTCTCCTGCCTCCTCTATTTCACCTTTGCTCAAAGTTAAAATCTCCCTCACACTTTAGTCCATCCTTATAGGAGAGGTACCTAACCCCTGGAATTATAATTCTTGCACTTTTTTCATTCAGATTTTCCGATTAAATGGGTTATTAGAGAAAAGTTTGACAACCCAGTGTCCCTTTTTCCTGTGACTGCAGTTCAGCACACCTGTTTCCTGTATCCTCTCTCGTGTTGAGTGTTAACTCTTTATTTGTCCCTCTTTCTCCTGGTTCAGTAGCAGGCACATGGGTGCATGGACACACATGCACACACATGATCTAGGGAAAAATACTTTGGGAATACTGGGTTATGATTCTTGATTTTTTTTTCCTTCCTGGCTCTTTTGCTTTTTATTTTTTCCTTTCCTTTTCTCTGACAGTGCGAGAGGATTCTAAATTAAACATTCCCATTTCCTGGCTCCGGAAAGACGCATTTCCCTTCTTCATCAAAAAGGGGTTTGTGGGCCGGGATTCCTGAACGGGCTTGTAGGGAGCTAGTCCCTCACTACCGTTTGTTAAGGAGGCAGAATCAGCTTCTCCATTGATGGATGGACTGATTGATTGATTGATTGATTGATTGAGAGAGGAAAAAAACCAAGAAAGTGCCCCACAGACCTGCTTCAGGTAACGGCTACCCTTCTTCACGTTTGTTTCTGCTTCTGTTGCCTTGCTTGGTTTCTGGATTCTGGTATCCCAGAACTGTACCCAGTTTAGCCACAGTTCATGATAGAAGGATGAACGGCATGGCGACAGGTCCCAAAGCTGATCTCCAGACTCTTGAGGGCTAGCAACTTCTTTCCCAAACCCTATTAAATGGGAGATGGAAGGATTTCTGTCCTAGCTGTTGCTTATAGGTGAAATGAAAAAGTCTTTGCCTGCTGGCAAAAGGCCGTAAGCATGCCCAGCTTTCTTGGGGCAAGGTGTTTTGTTCATTGTTTTGGTGCAGCCATGGAGAGGACTTGTATTTGTATTCTACGCTCCCAGGTAAATGGGGAGAAACAACATAGTAGGCGGTAGGCAGCAGAAGGGTTGATACAATAATTTGGGCCCCAAACTGTTTAGCCCCCCTAAGTTTTGCCAGCACATCGAAGATTGTATGATAGTGAACTGGGAATCAGTACAATTTTGGGAAGAGAAGTTGATATAATCCTATGGATTATCAGTTCTTCTGTACTTTAAAGCTAAGAGAGCTTCATGTAGTACACATTGCAATAATCCAGCCTTCTTCCATTTTAGCCTGGTCTCCTTGGGGAAGGGCATTATGGACCGCCTGGCAAAATTGCTTCTGGCCATCACTGCTATAGAAGCATCCAGATGCCAGGATGAATTAATGCATGCTGTCCTTTGAGCCAACCTTATAATGACCCTCTGGGCTAGATCAGGGAAGAGAGATTGCCAAGATTATCTTTGGTAGTCATTGTAAATGTTCAACACAACCGAGAACCTTCCTCCACTGAGGACTTCTGGAGATATGGTTGGACTACATTATAACTCGCAGAATAATCTGGAGGAACCAAATTTAAGATCTTCTAGAACAAAGCGGAATTCTTGTGGTGCCTAAACAGGATCCCAAAGATCCTAAAAGAAGGTGATTCCGATGCATTTTTTCTGCATGGACGGACATTTTCATCCACACTGTTTGTGTAGAACAGCTGAGTCTGTCTAGGCTTCATCAGGAAATTGTCTTCTGCCCAAACAGATGGCATCTTTTTGACCTGTTCACAACTTTAAGCCATGGTTTGCTGTAACCCTGGCTTGTTGAATTGGCTGGGTTCACATATTGCCTTAACCGATAAATCATTGTGGTACATATCCCAGTGGCTGGATTTACACAAAAAGCTGAGTCAAAACCAAACATGGTTTGGTGAAATCCATAAATCTAGTTCCTACTTCCAGTTCCATGTGGGCAGATGTCTGTATTATTTAATCTTTAAAATGCGAGCCATTGGTATTTATTTTCCAAGATTTGGTAGGTGTCTCCAAAGGAAGCCTGTTGTTGTTTTGTTGTCAAAACTTTTCTTTAAAATTGAACTTTTTCTGTGTACTTAGCAGTTCAGTACAGTTTTTTTGTATTGATCTGTTTTAAAATACAGATAAGCTACCCTAACAAAAAATGTATACAGAGGTAGCCAGCAGAGCAAAGAAAAGAAAAAAGATGTTATAAGGAAAATAACAACAATGCAATATAGAAAAAAATAAAGCCGTTCAGCTAGGCTTGAAAAGGAGGAGAAAATAAGAAAGCCACTCAGTTATGAAAAAGTACACAGACAGACACACACAGAAGGTCAAAAACAAGGAAATAATGGCTAAATACAATAACACTGGACATTTAGGCACACCAAACTAAATAAAAGAACATAAAATAATGCTCAGCCCAGGTCATAAACTTATGAATCACTATGCCTGAGCTAAAGAATTTGGCAGCAGTTAAGGCCCTATTTTTATGAACCTCAGTTTATTAAAAGTAAAATACCAATCAAAGGAACTTCCAGGAAAGGAATTTAAAAGGGGAAGAGCATAAACCTTTATGGCTTGCCTCTATAGAAATTGCATAAGAACCTTAACCTGTGTTAGCAATTTAATCGCTTCATCCCTAAGAAGTTATTAGAATATTCTTTAATTTGCTGCTATCTATTTAGGCTTTTCCACCTGTTTAATGGAAAGGTAAGTGGAAATTACATCAAATAAAACCGTTGCCACTTGGCAGGCTTCTGTGTGGGTATAAATTTAAAATTATAAATCAAATGTTCTTCAGCCCACTTATAGTGGGATTCTTCCAGCTGTGGAATCTATAGCAGTGTTTCTCAACCTCAGCAACTTCAAGATGTGTGGACTTCAACTCCCAGGGAGTTGAAGTCCACAGATCTTGAAGTTGCTGAGGTTGAGAAACACTGATTTGTGGGGATGGTGCTGTTTTGACAAGCAGTAGCACTCAGAACGGATTCTCCTTTAATATATAGGATTACACAGGCATTTCCCCAATTTACATTGCCATTCCATTCCTGGATCATTTGTGTAAGTAATTGTTGGTTCCTGGCCTGATAAAGATTCAGGAGACTGTTATGTAAACAACCAGCTGCAAATTTCTCTATTATCAGTGAAAAAACCCTGCCTCCCTGTCTGATTATAGGAGGGCTGTTTGAAAGAAAATTGGAAAGTCTGATGTATCAGGGCATAAATGCGCTCTAAATGGAAAAAAAATTCAGCGGCTTGAATTCTTGTAACCCCATCCTATTCATCTCAATCTGACTAAAGATAATTGTGTTTAGGAAAATCACATATCTCAGGCTCAAAATGGCAGGGAGGTAAACCTACAATCACCCCTTGGCCCAAGTCGGTGAATTAACGGGAAAGGTGAGAGAAAAAAAAAAAATTTGAACCACTACATGTGTAACTCATACGCACCATTTCTGTGGCAGTGGGCGATGCACCCTTCGCATTAGGAAAAAATTCTTAGTTAGCCAAGAAGTGTCAGAAAATCTGTGATGGATTGCCACGTCTTGGTTGGAAAACCTGACAGGGAACATTTCAGGACCCATAGCATCTCCTGCTTTGCAGCTGAGGCTGAAGTTAATTAACAAACCTGCCAGAGAGCTGTAGAAATTCTGCAGCATTGTGTGGATGTGAGCGCAGAGTGCCGATCCCAGATTGACATAAACAATATACTTGGAGGAGCCTTTAGTATTGATTAATAGTAGCCCTCATTGCTGCTAAACACTGCCTTTAAAACTTGAATTTCTGGACAAAGTCAAATGAATCCAAGTGGCTTTGCCAATTGCACTGGAGCATAATTCCTCTTTGCAAAAAAAAAAAAAAAAACAGCACAAACTCAGAAAATGCATCTGGGGATCTGGGGCCTTGCGTGTGTCTCTCACGTTGGCTCTATGCACAGTTTTGGCTGTGAATTCTGCAGATTCAAAAGGGAGGAAGGGCCTTTGCGTAGGCTGAGCAACTAGGCGTAAAGAACCCAGCAGAATGATCTTCTCCCATTTCTTCATGCGTTAGACATGACAGAAATTCAGCGAGACTGTCCCTGTTGCAGAGATTTCAGGCTGTATGGAAAAGAACTTGGCCTGTTTAAATCCCTGCCCCCCCCCAAACAGCTGTTGAGGAAGTGATTCCTCAGTTGGAAAACTCAAGGTACCACTTGGGGGGGTCACCATAGCAACCTCTACACTTTGCTGATGTTCCGTCCTTGTTACTCCTCGGAGCAGATCCAGAGAGATAAATAAAGCGGATGGCTCTCTGCAATATCCAAGGGATCATCCTATCTTCTCTTTCCTGTTCAAGCCTGGACATGATCTTCTGTAGACACAGCCCACGTTTAGTGTCCAAAAACAGCCACCCCTCTGGCCCCTTTTCCTGAATGCTTCATTCCACCCCTTTCCAGGTTTTGTTCCATTTTTTCCCTGCAAAATGGAACGATAGTGGCGGATGGGGAGGAGTGCAGCATTTCCGTCAGTCAGCCTTGCATTTTTGTTCTCCCCGGCGTATCCTAATGGGGAGAAATGGCTGCTCTGGCCTAGGGAGAGGAGGGGGCAGCCCGTAGGCGTAAAATCATGCTGTTGAAAGTTTTAGTCCAATGTACCAAATTTTGGTAGACATTTTTTTTCAAAAGAAAGAGAAGGAATGGGAGTATGGTTAACTTAACCATGATTTCCCCCTTCTCCCCAGGGGGCCAGTGGTGTTTTGAGGTAAAGGATGAGAATGGGAACTGTTGGCCTTCCAGAAACCACCAATTGCCGTTCCCACCCTTTTAAAAAGGGGGTAGAGGTGCTGTTACTTAGATGTCTTCCTGTGTCTCTCCAGAGTGGTGTTTCTCAACCTTGACAACTTTAAGATGGGTGGACTTCAACTCCCAGAATATGCTGGCTGGGGAATTCTGGGAGTTGAAGTCCACCCATCTTAAAGTTGCCAAGGTTGAGAAACACTACTCCAGAGAGTTGTACTCTCTTACTCTCAGCACTTCTGTTTAAGTAAGTAAACTCTAAATGAATGGTTATATAGAATCTATACATGGGCCAGGTTTCATTTGAGGGCTGCCAGTTGCCGACTAGTAACCTCAGCTTCCCTTCTCTGTGCCCTGCTTACTCTTTGCTTCCCTTGTTCTATTTCTTGACCCAGTCTTCAGACATTAATCCTGAGTTTCCCCACCCCTGTGACCGGCCCCAAAATATCCCACTGGCAGCTGACATCCCCCAACTGTCTCCTGTGAAGCAGCTGTCTTGAGTTCATTCTTATACCCTTCTCACCCCCACCCCCGCAAGCAGACACACTGCCAGTGCTCCCAGCAATCCTATTTGTAAGTGTGCATTCGCAAGTTTGAATCCTGCCTTAAGAGGCATCCGGTGAGTTGGACACGTGCTGAAGGAAGAGCTATGTGTTTGCGTCTACATTTCAGGGTTTGGAAATGTGCCTGCTAGTGTTGAAACCTCATCCCACATTTGAACAGAACGGTCAGGCTGGGAATTAATCTGTAGGGTGGGAGGAAGAGGGTGGAAACGGGGAGAGGAGAGAGTTGCATTTTTTCCAGCCCCACCCAGGGAGATTTTATTTAGTGCTTGTAAAGGCACACGCCTGATGTTGTAAGTAACTGGAAACCGAGGCTGTAGACCGGAGGTAAAGAAAACCAGTACAGGACTGTGTACCTTCCCTTCCCCGTTACTGTATTTCTTTGTGGAATCTCTTTCCCAGCCCATTGCGTTTCTATTGCATTGTTTGAATTGTTATTAAAAATAGTGGGATGCAATTATGCGCTTGATTTTCTCCACTAGTTCCCAATGGTTGGAGGCCTCGCTGCCCAGCCCTTTCCTAAATCTTGAAACTTTACCAGGCCCTTTGATCTTTTCTGATAAAATTCCTTAAGGGCTAGAAACTTGAAGGTTATTTTTAAAAGGGCGAGAACAGATTGAAGGTCTCTGCAGGAGATGATGTCTTTATTCCAGTGCAAGAAAGACACAGTTCTGTTGGACTTACCTTCCATTTCACTTCCTGGTTTCTTGAACAGCCTCTGACCAGGCCGAACACTATCTTTCCCAGCTGGATGGGTGTGCGAGAGCCACACCTTGGAGAAGTCTGACAGGCGGGAAGGCCGCCTCTGGAGAACAGTTGACCAGAGGTTAGGATGTGCTGCCAGCAAGCAGGGCAGAAATGAATGAGATTGTAGAAGTCCATTCCAAGTGATGGATTGGAACGATCGCACATGGGTGAACCTTGCCAGGGCCTTGCAGATGAATTAACATTTCTTGAAATCCCGTTCCAACTAGCCTTGCAAGAAATTTTGCCTCGCAGAGCATAGACCTCATCCCCCTGTGCTGCACTGCAACACTGCTGCCTGCAGCTGAGATTTCTCCGCCTTAGCTTGCAAGGAGTCAGTGAAAGATTGTAGGGAAAAAAAAAAGGGGGGTCTGTGTTTGGCTTTTCTAGGGAAAGAGAGCGGGAGAATTTGTCTACAAGTAAGATCTGTGCCAGTCACCATGGGGGTAGGATGTTTAGCCCCAAACCTACTGTAGATGGAATGAAAAGGAAGGGAACCCTTTAAAGAAAGGGCTCTCCTTTGGTATTCTGTCTGTGTTCTCTATCTGAAGAAAAAATAGGGTTTTTTGCAGAAAACAGGAGCATTCTAAAATAACCATGTTCCCCCCACCCCGCTGCTGTCAACAGTGGTACAGTCCTTGTAGGGCAAACAAATGTAGTAAGAATCCGGACATAACAGAGCCAACTGGTCAATCTCAGATTGCAGGGGACACTGTGTGCTATAGAGCCTAAAGAAGTTTCTCAAGACAGATCACAGCTCCAAAGCAGTTTACAGACGTAAAGGAAATGAACGGAACTGCGAGCCAGAGCCGCTGCAGGAAGGCCTCCATTCTCCATTCAGCCCAACAATTTAGACAACAATTTAAAAGGCAGTCATTTCAAGAGCAGACCATCATCTTTGCACATACTGAGATTAACGGAGGGGGTCAAAACGAACTTAAGGACAGTTGAAAAGCTCTTTGGAAAAAGGCCTGTATCTGCACGTTAGAAGGGAATTCCCAGAACTGGGGCCACCACCGAAAACCCCCCTTCTCTTATGCCCCTAAACCCTGTATAAAGTTAGAATAATAAATATAAATACTTTCTGCAAGTCATTAAGAGGGATCTAGGCTACTTCATTATTTTTTCTTATGGCTGTGTTGCTCTTTAAAAAGTGTAGGGAGAATGCAGAAATGCATGCAAAAGCCACTGCGTGCAACCTAAAGCAGCAGTTAAGTGTTGGACTGAGACTAGAAAGAGCCAGGTTCAAGGCCACCCTACAGAGCTGCGGTGGTGGGGAAAATAACTGGCGGGATATAAATGTAATAGAAGCATTACAAGGAAGGCAGGAGACCAGTCTCAGATGGCATAAAACAGTGCTTCCCAAACCTGGGTAAATTCCCCCAAATTGGGGAAAAGTGGTTTTTCTTTGGGTAACGACACACGGACCCATTACCCAATCACAACAGGGATGTTTAAATTGACTTAAAGTGTTTTACTTACATTGGGTAAAAAGGACTTTTTTGATAAGCGGGTAATGAAGGAAAACGTTTGGGAAGTGCTGGCATAAAATATGCCTCCCTCCCTTCTGGCACAGCTCAAGGATTCAATTAACTGCACTTCCATTGTCTCTCCCTCTGCAGGAAATGAAGCCACAAGGGGGATGTTGCAGATGACCTCCCTGGAGTGAAGATGTCTTCCCTGGACCCCCTGCCTCCCGCCACTCCTCCCTCCCAGAAACCCACCCGCATTATCAAGCCTCGCCCGCCCACCAGGCCGCGTCCCTACCTGCCCCCCAGGCCAGATTCAGCCAAGCTCCTCCGGGGCCTGACCCCTCCTTTGCCCCTGGAGAGGGAGGGGTGCTCTCAGGTCACCGAACCGCCGTGCAGCCCACCGCAGCCCCTGCCCAAGCTGCAGAAATCTGGTGCCGTTCGCAAGATTGTGGTACGCTTTGATCAGGCAGGTCTGGGGAAGGAGGAAGCCGAAAAAATTGTCCGGTTGTCTCCAAGCTGCAACCAGGATGAGAACAAGGAAGAGAAGGCCGTCAGAGGAAAAAAGGTCCAGGATCCGTTGGGTAAGAGGGCCAGTTCTGAGCTGTGTTCAGAGAGATGCTGAGTAGACCCTGTTAATGATCCTTCAGGTCAGGCTTGACTCCTGGTGGCTCCATGCAGTTTTCTGGACAACATTTTTGGAAGTGGGATCATCCTAGAGGTGGCCCAAAGCCCCCTAGCTGGCTTTCGTGGTTAAGGCAGGATTAGAACTCAGCCCTCCCCATTCCTAGTCCCATACTTTTAAAGATGACGCCAAACTAGCTTGCTGGGTAGATGCTGGTCATCTTTGAATTTGGAGTTCTGCTTGGAGCAGATTGGATTCCACTGCTCTGCCCTTTCAATTCTAAAAAGTTGCAAGTCAGCATTGACTTACTTTTCCTCCCTGTCTGGGATTGGAAGAAAGCCCCTACCTCAATTGCACCTCCTCTCCTGGAAACCCTGCCGCAAATAAATGCAAGCCCAGTGATTTGCAAACGTGTGCTTGGCATAAAATCCATCTTCACCCTCCCCAGTAGCTTGCAGGACACAGGTTGTTCAGTTCTGCCCACTTTGGGTTTCCATCAATGAAGCAGAAACACAGCAGTGCATTTCTTAGCCTCATCCTGGTCCTATCAAGGCTAGAAAAGTAACGCAGCCAATTGCTGGAATTTCAGGGTGGCTTGAACCCATGAACGGCGGAGGGAGGTTGTGAAATGCTTCCCTGTCCTGTGCTTTTACCTGCTATTAACTGAAAGATTTCTTCTCCTTTTCTTCCCCTTCATTCAGTATTCTCTCTCTTCCTTTGCTTCCCCAGATCCTTGCAAGGATACCCAGCCCTCCGTATCGTCGGTGGCGGAGCAGAACGGTGTGGATTTCCCCAGTTCCTGCCTGTCCGGTTGCCCTTGTATTTGCCATCAACAACACCCGGGCATGGTCTTGATCTGGGTTCCAGCAAATACTCAGCAGCAGGAGGGAGATGTGGAGAACGGGCTGGCCTCAGACCTCTCATCCTCTGCCGACGAAGCGGGAACCTCCTTCCAAAACTTCCTGGGGCTCGGTGACCCGCCTGCCCACTCTCCCTTGATTGCAGGGGGCAGGGTCCTGAAATCTCGCCGCTCGTCCCGAAGCAAAAAGCCCCTTGACTCCCCACCGTCCACGAATGGGCACCCTGAAGGGGGCGTGGTCCTGACGAGCTACCGTTCGACCGCAGAGCCCCTTCCCCTACGCTGCCCGCCATTGATGCCCAAGCCGCCCCGCCGTAACAAAGGGGGCTGCCCTGCCTCTCTGGATGGGGAGCTCCTGCCTCCAGCCATCCCCCCTAAGGCCCCCATGAAACCGCCCCGTAGCTCTGTGGGGCCCTTTGCTCGCCGGAGCTCCCTGCAGTACCCACTGGAGATGAATCACCTTCCGGGCCGAGTCTCGCCTATTGCCACCGGGGAAGGCTTTCTCATGTTGCCTCCCCCCACCCAGCCCCCACCACCTCCCCCAACTTCCCAGACCCCTCCACCCCTCCCCATTTCTCAGCCTCCCTCCCAGATGTCCACAGCCCCCCCTCTGCCCTCCCAGCCCCCTCCCCTGCTGCCTCAGGGTCTCCCCCCTCCACCAACCCAGCCACCACCACCCTTGGAGGGCTCAGCCCTGGATGAAGGCCCTTCTCAAGGTACCACCCGCACTCCCTTGGGGTAGAAGGACAGGGAAGAGGGCCATTGTGGCGTCACCCACTTTCAAGTTTTCCTTAGCCAAGAGCTGCTTTGGGGTCTGGGTTCCAAAAATGGAGGGGGCACGGTCAGGACCAGACCTTGGCTTGTTACATTAAAGCAGTGTTTCTTAGCCTTGGCAACTTTAAGATGGGTGGACTTCAACTCCCAGAATTTCCCAGCCAGCGTGGGGAAATTCCACCCATCTTAAAGTTGCCGAGGCTGAGAAACACTGCATTAAAGAATGGTGCGTAGGATCATTGTCCAGCTGTGTGCTTCATAATTTCCCCCTTATGTCGCATTAAACTTTATGCTTGGTCAGAATTTAGGAAGGGATCTTCCCAGGCTCCAAAGTGCACATCGCTAACTAGATTCAGGATTCAACTTTTGGCTGGGGAGGGCAAGCTGCACAGTAGAGGTGTACAGATACTTCCGTTCAAACAGGATGGAGTTTGAAATGTCTTTTTCCAAAGGTAACAGCTCAGATTTTGAGCTTGAAACCCTTTCAGATCTCCCCAAACATCTTATTTCTCACTCGGGCAGCCATTGTGTACTAGAAACTGGGCACTGGAAGTAGAATGTGTTTTGAATCAAAACATGTTGCGTATTATTACAGTGCAAAGGTCTTGTTTTCTAGACCTCGGGGAAAGATCCTCCTCTGATCTGATTGGGGAGGTTTACTCTTTGTTCCCTCTCCTGCTGAGAATGTGGCTTGGCTCATTTATTCCGAGTTACTTGATTCAGTCTTCCTGAATCTGGTGCATTCCAGAAATGTTGCACTACAATTCCCATCCTCCTCAGACCAAGCCAAAACATGGCCAGGTGCTTGATGTATTACAGCACTGCTTAGGTCTTCCCCGAGATCTGTAATCTGTGTGCATGTCTGTGTTAAAGATTAAATGTCCTTTTCCATTTCCCCCTCTTCCTTGTGTTTCGCTGACTCTGCAGACTTTTCCTTCTACAGGTGGCTGTGAAAATGAAGACAGCAGTTTCAGTGACCCTGAGTCAGAGAAGTCAGACAACAGGTTTGTTTCATTCCCTGCTTCTGTGAAATTCCAAAGGGAGAGGTTTACCTGGGTGTGCAAATAGGACGCCAGTTTAGGCTTTGAAGAGGCTAATACCTTGAGAGTAGATCAGGATCTATTGATTGGTATCTCTGGATGATTTATAACAGGAACTCCAGAACAAGGAGTAAATGTGTCCAGGTAGTCCTCACTTAACGACCAGAATTG
This sequence comes from Candoia aspera, assembly GCF_035149785.1. Classification (NCBI taxonomy): domain Eukaryota; kingdom Metazoa; phylum Chordata; class Lepidosauria; order Squamata; family Candoiidae; genus Candoia; species Candoia aspera. The sequence continues at coordinate 110,210,023 of NC_086156.1, read as the reverse complement.
GGACCAGAATTTTGGTTGCTAAGTAAGTCAGTCATTAAGTGAATCCAACCCGATTTTACGACCTTTTTGTGGTGGTTAAGCAAATCCATGTAACCATTAAGCAAAGCATGTGGTTGTTAAGCAAATCACACAGTTCTCCACTGATTTTGCTTGCGAGAAGCCAGATGGGAAGGTCGAAAATGGTGATCACATGACCATGGGACGCTGCAACGGTCATAAGTGCAAACCAGTTGCCAAGCGCCTAAATTGCGATCACATAACCATGGGGATGCTGCAGTGGTTGCAAGTGTGAGGACCGACTGCAAGTCGTTTTTTCCGGCACCGCCGTAAGTCTGAACTGTCACTAAACGAATGGTTGTTAAGTGAGGACTGCCTGTAAAAGGTAAGGAAGCTGATATCAGCTGGTGCTCCCATACCATTTGTTCACCGGTGACAGACTTCGCTTGCTGCAGTTGTGAGCAGTTGCTCAACAATCTATGAATATGATTATTTTAGCTAAGTCCTTAGCTCATTGGAATGGATATGCCAAACCTACAACCCCATTTCTCCTGTGGATCACGTTGATCAGCTCTTTGGATCCTTGAAATTATTCCAGAGTTATTCATTGTATTCTTCTTAAATAGCAGACCTGTACAGATTGACAGAAAGTTGTAAAAAAAAAAAAAAGCAAGAGATCTCAAGCATTCAAGATTATGAATTTTGCTGATCTCTTGTTTGACACAAGAATATTGGAACAGGTATTTTCTGTAATTAATTATTTGAAAAGGATTCTTTCTTGGGAAAGACTTTTCTTCAGTTATCTGGTCATTTCTGACAAACATGAGATACAGATTAAGTAGCTGTTAAGAGAGTAATTTGATGAGAAGGGAAGGTCCAGAGATGGAACAGAGCATTTTTCTTCCTGAATTTGTAAGTTTTGAACATCTCTAGTTCTGGATCCTGAATTGTTGGGGTTTTCTGAAAAAAAAAAGCTTACTTCCTAGTGACTTCAAAATTAAAAAGTCTGGGGAAAACCAAGAATGTTGATCCTATATTAAAGGTTCTCCATTTAATGCTAGGTGGGGAAGAAAAACTATGATGTCCGCAGCAGTTTAAAATAATTACTCGCTCAATTTGAGTTTGACTCCTGATGACTTTGTGGACACATCTGTGTACTTATCTCAACAGAAGTGTGGAAGTTGTTTGCAAATACCTTCTTCCCAGTATACATGCCAACCCTAGGATTTCTTAGTGGTGTGCCATCCAGGTGGCTACCAGGCCCAACCCTGCTTAGCTTGCCTGGGATAGCTAAAGCTGTTTAGGGGCTCACCTTCTGTGACAAGGCATAAGATACCTTTGGATATACAGGTAATCCTCACTTAACAACCATTCATTTAGTGGTAGTTGGGACTTACGATGGTGCTGAAAAGCCGATTTACGACCAGTCCTCACTCTTACGACTGTTGCAGCGTCCCTGCAGTCATGTGATCACGATTTGGGCGCTTAACAACCAGCTCACATTTATGACCATTGTAGCATCCTCTGGTCCCATGATCTCTATTTTCGACCTTCCTGGCCGGCTTCTGGCAAGCAAAAGCAAATGGGGAACCACATGATTCGCTTAATGACCATGTGGTTCACTTAAAGCTTGCAGTGATTCATTTAATGACTGCCACAAAAAGGTAAAATCGGGTTGGATTCGCTTAATGAGTGCTTCACTTAGCAGCTGAAATTCTGGTCCCAGCCGCAGTCATTAAATAAGGACTACCTGTAATCTCAGTCTAGGAATTGGGTTTAAAATCACAAATTGAGAATGCCATTCCTGGGCTGATGTTCAGGGGTGTCCAGTTTCTTAGTTCTATTTTTTCCCCCCAGTTTTGCCCAAATGTGAAGTTGCAGGCCTTGGTCAAATCAACAACAGTGTAGAGTCAGTCTGCTCTTAGGGTTGCTTATTGCTGGCTTTTTCTGCTTTGCCCCTATATTGCAGGCGCTGTTCGGTGCTGTTGCCTAAAGGTCCTGACTGGGGGCTTTGCCTGCAGGATGGTAAGTAGACAGGTTCGTAAAAAACATTAGAGAGCAAACAGAAACCACGGAGAAGTGACTCAACTACAGACGCCGAACAGCTTCTGACTCAATTTCTTTACATTCTTCTGGAATCCATTGTGAAATTCTCTCCTATACCCTAACGCAGTGTTTCTCAACCTTGGCCACTTTAAGTCATGCTGGCTGGGGATTTCTGGGAGTCGAAATCCAGATATCTTAAAATGGCCAAGTTTGAGAAACACTGTCCTAAGGCGTAGTTAACTGCTGAGATCTTTTAAAAGTTCAGTCTTGGGGTGCTACGTGATCATTGCTAAGCCCTGGTGCCCCTGATTCCTAGTGGTGCCTCATCAGGTCTTCCTTCTTTCACTTTTTAAAGCTCTGTTACAGGATCCAGGTGTGGAGACCATGTGCTGGGGACATCCCTGGGCACTCAGTGTGCCCTCTGCTTCATGCAACTTAGAACAGTTTTTCAGATATTCTTTTAACGTTTAACAAGAAGCTGACACCTCTCTGGGATCCCTAGGCAGAAACTGGATGATTGCGGCCTTGGGTTTTGTTTAGGAAGTAGGTGCTTTGGTTCAAGAAAAAAGCCAAACTCTTTTGGGAAGACTAAAGTGTTTTCCCATTAAGCTGGGGATGAGGAAGCTGCAGGCCGCATAGGATTGCCCAACACCCTGAGATTGAATTTGGGAGGGTGGTGTGGGAAAGAATGAAAGAGATACGGGGGGTAAGCCACTGCATGGTTTATTTCTTTGGGCTTAGCGTATTCCATAAACCCAGCAATTTTGCTTGAATAAATTAGGTACATAAATGCAATTTGGTGTAGTGGTTAAGGCATCAGGCTAGAAACCAGGATACTGTGAGTTCTAGTCCTGCCTTAGGCACGAAGCCATCTGGGTGACCTTGGGCCAGCCCCTGTCTCTCAGCCCTAAGAAGGAGGCAATGGCAAACCACTTCTGAAAAACCTTGCCAAGAAAACTGCAGGGACTTGTCCAGGCAGTCTCCGAGAATCGGACACGATTGAACGGATTAAAAAAAAAATAGATATAGGGAGAGCTTGTGTGAACTCAGTAACTCTGTCTTGTGACATACAAGGTTCTTTTGAGTTTCCCAGGATCCTTTCCCAAGACAGAAATTACAAAAAGTTTGGGACAGGAAGAATTATGCAAAATTATGCATGTTGTGGATAAAGTGGACGAGGGGAAGCTATTTTCCTCTTCCCAAAATGCTAGAATCAGAAATCACCCAATGAAATTGAATCCTGGACGAATCAGGACAGACAAAAGGAAATGTTTTTTTTGTACAACATGTAATTAAACTTCGGAATTCACTACCATGAGATTTAGGGCTAGCTACCAAGGGACGCGGAGGCGCTGCGGGTTAAACCGCTGAGCTGGCCGATCGGAAGGTCGGCAGTTCGAATCTGTGTGACGGGGTGAGCTCCCGTTGCTAGTCCCAGCTCCTGCCAACCTAGCAGTTCAAAAACATGCAAATGTGAGTAGATTAATGGGTACCACTTCGGCGGGCAGGTAACAGCATTCCGTGTAGTCATGCCGGCCACATGACCACGGAAGTGTCTTCGGACAAACGCCGGCTCTTCGGCTTTGAAACGGAGATGAGCACCGCCCCCTAGAGTTGGACACGACTGGACTTAATGTCAAGGGAAACCTTTACCTTACCAGTTTGGCTGGCTTCAAAAAAGGGCTGGACCAGTTCATGGAAGTCATGCGGATCACTGGCCATTAGCCTTGATGGCAGTGTGATCCCTCTGAAGGCCATCTGCTGGGAGACTAGTGGGCTTCCTCGGGAGTTAGTGGGCCACTGTGAGAACAGACCACTGGATTAGATGGGCCAAGGGTCTGATCCAGCAGGGCACTGCTTAACTCCTTATACAAGTCAGAAAGGCCCCAATTTACCCTGCAGTTCAAAATCAATTTAAAAATGGGGTAAATACATCAGTCAGTGGGGGTTGTTATCAGAGACAAGCCACACCTAACATTCTGGGACAAAGAAAATAGTTGCCTCTCCCCTGCTCAGCTTGAAAAAAACAGAGGTCATTAATCACCAGTGTCTGAGTTCACACCACTTGCTGGTCTAGACTAAAATAGGGTTGGTAGTTTGAGGTCCTGGAAGGAGAGAGAAGAGGATGACTGGCAGCAAGGTGGATGGACACAATTGCAGCAGCGACGGGGTCAACATGAGTCAACACCCATTTGATGGGACATAATCCATCTAGGAGTTGACACCCTCTTGCTGGGACATAATCCATCAAAGGGTTTGAGATGGAGCTTGTTGGGGGGAACCAGCCAAGGTTACGGCATGCTGTACGTTCTAGGTCACCCTGTCAAGTCATAATATAGTTCTTTGTTCAGGTACGGGATGTTATTTCCTTACCTGGGTTCGCCGTGTCGTGTCTTTCTCTGCATTCTGGTTTCTTGTCCTCTTGCAGAGCCCTTGTATCAAACGTATCGCCAGGCTGTCATCTCCAAGGAGATCAAGAGGCAAACCGTTCCACGCAACAGTAGTTTCAGCAGCTCCGACTACAGGGCCCCTTCTCCTGGCGAAGGGCCAACGGGGCCCCAGGGCCCCATACCTCATAGCACGCTTTGGCAGGAGCTGCCTGCCGTGCGAGAAAGTGGCCTTTTGGAAAATATCAGCCCAGAAGAGAGGAAGATGCAAGAGGTGACTCTGACAGAACATGGGTAGAGAGGCGTTTCCCACCGCAGAGAATTTGGGGTGTCTGGAACACTTTGAGAATAATCAAAAATGCAGAGTTTCAATGAACTAGCTAAGGAGTTGTTTGTGTTGGTGTTCTTTTTTTCCCCCAGATAATGAGATCATTTTAAATTTGGAGTCATGTTCATTTGCAGTTTGGGACTGGGTGTTTCACACATGAATTACGACCTAAGCTGTAGCAGCAGATTAATAATATTTTTTCAAATAATGTGGCACTAGGGAGCCTGAGTATCTGAAAGCTACAGATAAATTTTGTGCTACAGTCTAAACTTTCTCTGTGTACGTTGATAAATTCTGATTTTTTTTCCCTGTAACGTGGCACACTTGCAATTGTGATTTGTGATGGAATAAAGCAAAATACAGGTAGTCCTCACTTAACAACCATTCATTTAGTGACAGTTTGGAGTTATGACGGTGCTAAAACCCGACTTACAACCTGTACTCACACTTACGAGCGCAGCATCCCCACAGTCACCTGATAATGATTTGGGTGCTTGGCAACCAGTTCACATTTATGACCATCGCAGCGTCCCGTGGTCACAGGATCGCCATTTTTGACCTTCCCGCCAGTTTCTGGCAAGCAAAATCAATGGGGAACTGTGATTTGCTTAACGACCACGTGGTTTGCTTAACCCTGCAATGATTTGCTTAATGGCCGCTGTAAAAAAGGTCATAAAATCAGGTCGGATTCATTTAATGACCACTTCGCTTAGCAACCAAAATTCCAGTCCCAATTGTTGTTGAGCGAAGGCTACCTGTAAGGACTGCTCCCCAGTACAGATATGCCCTGGCGACATCTATTTTCTGTTTGTCCTCATGCTGTGGGATTCATCTTGTTCCCAACTCTTGCCTGAACAGCTTAAAGTCGTCCTTAGCTGCTCCTGTATTAATATTACGTTATCTCCTTCAAGCAGCCAACAAACTGGTGTAAAAGCTGACTCACCCGCTATTGCATTGCAAGTAGATGACCCTTAGGGGATGGACTCTGAGCCTGGCTCTATCCACTACTTCAGGCTGGTGAAGGCTCCTGTGAACTGTCCACCTTTAAAAAGGGGCCTTGCTCTTTACCCATCAGATTTCTGAGCTGATCCTCAAATCAGAGACCTGGGTCAGTCTGAACAGCAGCTGACCATTGATGGTAGGGAAAATATATAACTGGTGGGGCAATTCTTCCCTCACCTGTTCGCTGTTGCTTAGGCTGCTTTTGAACATGGGTTTAGCGCTCTTCTGGAATAGCGCTAAAGCTGTGTCCCAAAAGAGCTCTTTGTGTCCAGAAATAGTCTTTGCAAAGCTCCAGGGTGCAAAACTGGGGTGAGATTTGATAGATGGCAGGCCCAAGACATCATAAAGTTGGGGAGGCCAGGGAACATGACGCTCGCCGCCTTTACTCCATGCACGTGTGGATGCTCTTGCCACTCATTCTGTCGTCTTTGTGGTTCTTGGTCTCTGCGGTCAGAGTCTCTTTGAGGTGGTGACCTCTGAAGCCTCCTACCTACGCTCACTCACCCTTTTGATTGAGCATTTCATGGACTCTCGGGAGCTGGCCGGCACCATCCTTCTGCGCGAGCACCGTATCCTCTTCTCCAACGTACGCAAAGTCGAGGAAGCCAGCGAAAGGTCAGCGTTGCCTCTTCCCTCCTCTTTCTTCCAGTCTTCGTTGCCCAGGAGCATTCTCAAGAACGAGAGCAGCCAGTCCTAGAATTCCTAGCTTGCTGGTCATCCATATGAAGGGCTGACCTCCATATTCAGAAGGGATATCCCACCTGCAGGGCTGTTCCAGGAGATTCTTCTGAGGATGGGGATCATCGGTGATTAGCATCAGGCTGATCAGTTATCCAACTGTATGATCATCTATCACTCCCCTCTCCCTCCAAGTGGGGAAAGAGATCGCTGCGTGGAGAAACAAGCGTGCTATTTTTGTTTGTGCTTCTGTGAATGCCCCGCGGGCGTCTGATGCCAGTTCTTCCCCTTGGCAGGTTCTTACGGGATCTGGAAAGGCGGTTGGCTGAAAGCCTGCAGATCTCAGATGTTTGCGATATTGTGGAGGACCACGCTCAGCAGAGCTTCTCGGTCTACGTTGATTATGTCCGTAACCAGCTCTACCAGGAGAAGACCTATAGCAGCCTCATGTGAGTAAGAGGGGAGGAAAGGAAAGGAGTCGGCTGGGTCATCTTTGGGGAGCGTGAAGGACTCTAGAGACTGGAGGAATTATCTGGAGGAACTCCTTTGGGTGTTTTTACGGCACGTTTTGGCCTGGCTGAGAATTCTGGGAGTTGTAGTTCCCCCTCATTTGGCAGCTATCCAGTCTGATAACCCTTCTGGGTTCTGATTCATTGCACACAAACTGAGCTGCTGGCTGATACCCAAGTGCTGATACCAAAAGATAGTAGTCAAGCCTGTCTTTCTAACAGCAACCATCCAGGTACTCCTGAAAAGTTTGCTAGTGGGAGATAATGGCCATCCATTGTAGTCTCCAGGCCTTGTATGTTCAGAGACAGATTACCTCTGAAGGTGGAAATCCTGTTCTACACTGTCACGGATAGCTGATGTGGACGTACCTGTGCATCGTAAACTTCTCTGCTCAAGTGGTTCTGCTTAGTCCAAAATCTACTTCTCAGACGCTTCCAGGAAGCCCTCAAATTAAGCAGTTCTTCATTTCATTTCATTCATTCATTCATTTATTCATTCCATTCATTCATTCGTTTCATTCATTCCATTCATTCATTCATTCATTCACTCACTCACTCATTAATGAGTGAATGAATGAATGAATGAATGGAATGAATGAAACGAATGAATGAATGAATGGAATGAATGAAATTAATTAATTAATTAATTAATTAATTAATTAATTAATTCATTCATTCATTCATTCATTCATTCATAATATTGGCAAGTGTTCCTCTCCCTCTCTTCCATCCACCACCCACCCATTGATAGCTTGCTTCCCTTCCAAGGGGGCCAAGGCAGCGTATGCAGAAATGGAAAACAACCTCTAGGGCTGGCCATGACCCAATACCTTCCAAATGCGGACTGAGCCTGTGCGGTGGCCTGGAACCACTGCAGTGGAACAGCTGACTGAGCAGAGGCCTCCCCCCGCCTGGTTCTTCAGCAGTCCTGGGGCCTGCACTTCAGACGCATTTCTCTTGGGTGTGCAAACTTCCTGTCTTTTCCCTCTTAGGGAGAAGAACCCCCAGTTTGCCATCGTTGTCACCCGGCTTCAGGAGCAGCCCCAGTGCCAGCGACTTCCCTTCATGTCCTTCTTGCTGCTCCCTTTCCAGAGGATCACCCGCATCAAGATGCTCCTGGAGGTGAGGGCTGGGTGTGGTCTTGGGGCCAAGAACCTGGGTTGCTGTAAGGCCAGGGTAGGCAGCTTCTTGGTGGAGACGTTCTTTGGGGGGCTGGCAGGTTGGGAAAGCAAGTTCTAAGCCAAGGCGGCATGTGCTTATGTCTTGTGTCATTTCTCTCCTTGCTGCCAATCAATTTCTCCCCGGGTCCATCCTCTTTCTTCTTCTTCTCCTTTGCTCTGCTTCTTTTAGCCATCTCTCGACCCCCTTCCATTTTACTTACCCCTTTTTCCATTTTTTCAGCCTCTTCTGTCTTTTCTCCCACTTTCAGCATCCCACCACCCATCTTCTGAAGGAAATTTTGAAATCTTTTGCTGTTGAAATTGAGCCACTGAAAAACTCCTGGGTTTTCGAAGGGGCAGCAGTCAGGTTTAAATGGAGCTGCAGTGCTGTGTCTCTCACTGTGTGCAAACCAGGATCCAGCAGCTGGGAACCTGAATGGGGGACAACTAATCCCATTATTTTCATTATGTTTTCAATTTCCCGGGGAGCTGATTTCAGGGCCTCAACCGCAGAGTCCTTCCTCTGCAAAGAAGCCCAATCCTATCCCTTTCCTCTTGGCCATCGTAGGAATGGGATGTGTTTTTGCAGAATCCTCTGTGCAGCCCAGATTTCCTGAGCAAGACAGAAACCTGGTTGGAGAAGGGTTTTTAGACTGTGAGAACGGGATGCTCAAAGGTGTGCACAAGGTTTCACATTTGACTCCTCCCTTATTTTTTAAGTCCAAAACAGGTTGTTCCAACTCTTCCAGACTGTTCTATTCTGGATACGTTCAGACTTCAACTAATGGCTATCTTGAGCTTTGAATGTTTTCAATGACTGGGACAACCTGGGTTTCTGGCCTGAGATCAGGGCATTTCCAGTTGAAACTGTTTTGAATTCAGGGTCTCTGCTCACTTCTAACCAGAAGTCCCTTCCTCTGGTTTTATTGTGTGTGTCTCTAGAATATCCTGCGCCGGACGGACGAAGGTTCTTTGCGAGAACAAAACGCCATGAAGGCTCTGGCCTCTGTTTCCAAGGTGAAGCTAGCCATTAATAGAGGCGTCAGGGAGCAAGTTGGGCCATTCCTATACCTAGCCTAGTGTGTTGTGTTCCAGTCTTCCCCAACCTGGTTCCCCTCTAAAGATCTTCAGGGTCAACTCCCATCAATGCTAGGCTGGGTAGAAAAAGGCAAAGCATTGTGGGAGCTGAAGTCCAAAAAATTGGAGTTCCCTTTTTTGTATGCTGGCCTTTCCTTTTAAAGGGGTTCCTCTGGAGTGGAACCTCAGGGACACATCCATGCCATTTTTAAAAAAATTGGAAAGACTACACAGGAGGCTTACCATTGCCTTCTTCCAATATGTTCTCTCTCTTTTTAACTATCTAGCCTAGCTTGCAGCCCTGGTGGTCTCCCATTCAAGGGCTAACCAAGCCTGACCCTGCTTAGCTTTTCTGAGATCGACCAAAGTTGCTGCCATCTGTAAGAACATTCCCTTTTTGATATCACTCTGTCTAATACAGAGTGAAGCACTGAGTGCCAGAGGGTGTCTTCTTTTTAGATAAATGCAGTATTGATTTAAAATGTTTTGGGGGGGGTAATTTTCCTGCCCCTTCCCATATTTTAAAGCCTTGAAATGCTGTGTTTCTTAGGAGTGGGGAGAAGGATGAATGGAAAAAAACACGTCTCGCTGGCACATTACATGCTTTGGGGGTGATTTTGCTTTGACTTAGGTTTAATTGAAGCATGTTTCTGTAGTATTACTTGTGGCCAATCAGTAATTTTAGGATGCCCCAGGGAGACTGACTCTTCCCTCTCTTCTCCCCAACTTCTCTAAATCTCTGCTTTAGATCATAGAAGAATGTAACTCCGAGGTCGGCCGGATGCATCATATGGAGGAGCTGATCCACACTGCCAGCAAGATTGAGTTTGACAAGCTCAAGGTTAGAAGGTGTTCAGCTTTGGACCTCCTTTGGGCTTGCTCCAGCCTGCCACAGCTTGTCCCCATGGGCCTCCAATTGTGCTTGCATGAATTGGGGAATTTAAGAGAAGATGCATCAGCCTTTGGTTGTGCACTTGGGAGCTAGCGGGAATGATATTTTGGGTGACAGAATTCCAGGGGTACCAGAACACTAGGATTTGTACACACCTAGAGAGTGCCATTTTGGCAGGCTCACTGGCGAAGAAAAGCTTATCTGCCCTGGCATGCCCTAAGCTGTGAATTTGCACAGAGAATCTGTGTTCTCCTTGCAAAAATCCAAATGGCCTCCATTTCTAACACCTTTTTCTAACACCTCTTTATCCCCAATTCAGGCCATTCCCATCATTTCCCAGAGCCGGCAGCTGTTGAAGCAGGGAGAGCTGCTGGAAGTTGTGCATCGTGGCACCATCTTTGGGAACAAGCCCAAACTGGTCCCCATCTACCTGTTCCTCTTCAATGACCTGCTGCTCGTCACCCAGCGCAAGAGGTGAGCCAAGAAGGCCTGGGCTGAAAACTCTGGCAGCTGGGTGGTTAGTCTGCACACGTCTGCATTGGAAGGGGTGTGTATGCGGAAGAGGCGGGAGGGGAGGCCAAAAATGGGCATCTCTCACCAGGGCCATTTGTGGGGATGGAGAATTGGACAGGCAGTGACGTTTGGGCTATGGTTCCATTTCTGCAGGTTTTGAGAATGGAGCATTGCCTGCTTTCCCAGCCTCCCGCTTCATTCTTAAGGCCTAGAAACTTGCTGTTTTTAAAAAACAGAGATGGTCCAGAAAGACGTCTGCCTCTTCTGCCTGACAAATGGTGTGCCCTTGCCTGGTGGGGTGATCAAAATGCCCCCAGTCCTCTCTATACTCCTAGATGAGAACTGTAGTGATCTAGACCAGAATCCTCCAGTTGGGGAGCCTCCAGATCTGTAGTCTGCAGGTCCTAGCATCTCAGCCGTGGTGGCTGATCCATTTGCAGGCCCACTGATCTGGGAGGCAGCCAGCTGGGGAGCCACTGCTGTCAGCCACACATCTTCAAAATAAATTGAGTTGGGATTCATTGGTGGGTTTTCTTTGCTTCTGCTCTGGATGCTGCCCCTGCCTTTTGCTGCAGCTCAGAACGCTTTGTGGTGCTGGATTACGCCCATCGCTCGTTAGTCCAGGCCCAGGGCTGCGAGGAAACCTCCACCGGCCATAATGCAGAGAACAGCTTCTACCTGACGTTGATGGAGAACCACCAAGGGCGGAGTAGCGAACGCCTCTGTCGCGCCCCGACGCAGTGAGTGGCCGCATAGGGGAGGGAGGTGAAGAGAGTGAGGAGAGGTGGTCGTAACTGTGCCCCATGTATAAACAGTGGGGAGAGTTGATCAGAGCAGCCTGCTTTCTTTCAGAGGGCTAGAGCGTGAGATCTAGGAAAAATGTGTTGCAGTCGTGGCATAGAGCAGTCCCACCACAAGTGATCTTGGCTGATTGCATTTCCAAAGTCTTTCCCTCCCGTAAGAGAAAGAGAAGCGCTGGGTGATCAGTTTGAGCCCATGACTTGGAAAACTGTGGAACAACGTTCTCAACTGCAGTGGATTGCAGAAACGAAGAAGAAGGCGGGGGGGGGGGGAATGGCAGTTTGGCAGATGGCAGCATCTCGCTAATGTTGGCTCATCTTGAAAAATGTCACTCATTGGGATCTAGTTACTGCTTAAATGGGAGATCACCAAGGATCTCAGGGCTGTAATCTAGACCAGGAAGTTCAAGCAAACCATATTGTTACTTGGAAAAATACAGAGGCATTGTCAGGGAAGCCACCAGGAGTCACGTTCAGCCCAGGGAAGTTCAACCCAGGGAAGTCTTCACCTTACAGAATTGTTCCTCAAGTGCAAGGAGCAAGGATTTTCACTGGCAAAGGAAAGGAGAGAGAGTTAGAAGGCCATTTGATAGGGAGGCTCTTCAAGCTGCTGGGTGCCTTCTGGCCAGACACACAAGCCCCCATCCTGCTGGCCTTTCCGCAAAACACTAAAGACCTGGATGTGCTCCAGGGCATGGGGGTGGGGCAAGGGTTAGACGGCTTGGGAGATGTTACTGTTCTGCGGAGTTTCTGGGGTTTCTTGCCAGTGACCACTGCAGTTCTTTTATGCTTTGCTGATACTGTTTGTGCTGTTTTCAATGCACTGTTAGCCATCCAGTCACATCTGCAAGATGGGGAGCCATATTGAATGAATGAATGAATGAACGAACAAACGAATCAATCAATCAATCAATCCCAAGCAGTGCATCTCCAACACTTTCTCTTCCAGGTCCGATATGCACCGCTGGATGGGTGCTTTCCCATGTCATGAGTCCCAGCCCAATAACAAGCAGGAAACCATCTATGAGGACTGGGGTGAGACCTTTTGGCTCGGTACCTTTTAACCTCCATTCCTGCTGCTCCTTGTTCCAAGGCCAGGAGAATCGGGGAACATCACATTCCTGTTCCGTGGCTCCTGGATCTGTCATCAGTTTGTCCATTTCGTGCTGGGAAGGCTACAGTAGCCAAGATGGAAGTGCACAACTGCTTTTTTCATAGCTTGAGCTTTGAAACCCATTTCACCATTGGCTTTCGGGCCAAATTCGGTGTTCTGTGATGGGGCTGGTTTTTCCTCTCCCAATGTGTGGTTTATCTAAAGGAAAATACCCCCTTCGTGGAACTTCCTTCCCCCCCCCTTTTCCTCATTTAGCTGTTAATATAAAAGCTGTTTTTATATTAAAACATCAATTTGAGAAGTTCAGATTCTCTTGCCCTCTCCCCTCCCTGATTTGTCTGGCCTGAGGCAGCTGGGGGTCTACTGGATGTTTGAGTAGCTGAGTGCAAGTAGCAAACTTTGGCTGATGTCAAAAAGCCAAGGGGGGTGCATGGTGATTGGATCTGGACTTGGATGGTAGACCACCAGGAGACTCCAAAGCTGTAGCCTAGGCTGGGAAGTCAAAGAAACATCCCAGAAGAATGTAGTAGCCAACCATGTCACCACTGCTCCCAAAATATTGGCATGGATAGATCATGTCAAGTCAATTCAAGGAAGTTTTTATCTTGATCTAGGTGATGGTGGCTGATCTTAAAAAGCTAAGCAGAGTTGGACCTGATTAGTACTTGGATGGGAGGCCACTACAAGATCCCAAGGCTTTAGGCTAGATTGAGAAGTAGCAAAGCGAAATGCTTGGCATCTTGAAAGATGAGCATTATACATATAAGTCAATGGCCGGTGGCAAGGGATTATGGGAATTGTAGGCTGGGGACATCTGAAGGGTGTCAGGTTGCCTTCTCTTAAAACTTTAAACCTTTAAGGAGTGGTGAGTTTGGGATTATTATTATAATTTTTTTTTGAGCCATAGTTCCTTTGCAGTATTTGTTCTAAAGGTTAATGTTCCTTGGCTGATTCTTCCTTCAGCAATTAAAATGCATGTAGCATATTCTAGGCTGGACAGGCCAAACCAACTGAGCTGATTTTTATGCTGCATATAATGCAGAAAAGGAAAGCCATTTTTACCGCCTCTCCCTCTGTCTCTTCTCAGTGTGGATTAGTGGTTAGGGTGTTGGACTAGGGGCAAAGAGGCTCGGTTCAAGTCCACCCTCTGCCATGAAAGCTCCTGGGTGACTTTGGGCCAGTCTCTCTCTCTCTCTGACCCCACCCTACCTCGCAGGGTGGTTGTGGGGAAAATTGGAGGAGGGGGTGCAATGCATGCTGCCTGGGCTGTTGGAGAAAAGGTGGGGTATAAATTTAACAAATAAATAATGTGCCAGGGAACTGTTATTCCCCCCTCTACACACACACTTGCTGCCTTTCCTTTTTCCTCCTCCTCCTATTATTATTATTATTATTATTATTATTATTATATAATTTACTAAGCTATTATTTTTTCTTTTGCCTTTCTGCAGATTGTCCCCAGGTTCAGTGCACAGAGACCTATCGGGCAGCCCAGGCAGATGAGCTGAGCCTTGAGCCGACAGACATCATCAATGTGCTGCGCAAAGCCGAGGGTGAGCCTCTGAGTGTGGTGCTTCGTGACCAGAGTTCAAAGTTTCCTTCTCCTTGTTTGTCTGAACAACTTAGAAATTGGAGCTCGGGCCATGGTGCTTCTTCACCCAAAGATGGTGTTTTTAGCAGAAGGGACCCCTGCTCCCCAAAGAATTATCTTTGATCCCTCAAGGTCCTTTCTGAATCTCTCTTTATTCAAGTCTCTCCAGACAGCACCTCCCCAAATTCTCAGCCAGTTGGGAGCTGCAATCTCCAACACGGAGAGGGTGTGGTTGAAGAAAATTGCCCTCCACCATTTAGCACATTGGCCATCCTGACAGTGCCTAATACTGTTGTGGTCTGGCACTACTGGAATGGGAGACCACCAGGTGATCCCACCAATAGGCTAGGCTGTAAACGTCTGAGATAAAGCAGTAGCAAGGTGAAAGGTCCCCTGTGCAAGCACCGAGTCATGCCTGACCCTTTGGGGCCATGCGGCATTTTCTTGGCAGACTATAGCGGGGTGGTTTGCCATTGCCTTCCCCAGTCGTCACCTTCCCCAGCAAGCTGGGTGCTCATTTTACCGACCTCGGAGGGATGGAAGGCTGAGTCGACCTGAGCCAGCTACCCAAGAGGGAATCCAGCTTCTGCTGGGATCCAACTTGGGTCATGGGGAGAGTTTCGGTCGCAATGCTGCTGCCTAACAATCTGCGCCACACGAGGCTACTTAAAGCAATAGCAGACCACTTCTGAAAAATGCAGGGAGATGTCTGTATTGTCCCCAAGAGCTGAACTCAACTTTATCTTGTACATCTGGGTAGTAATCGGTCTAGAGTCTCTTAACCACAGGGGTGACCTGCAGCTTCAAGTTATCCACCTTGGCACAGAATCCTCAAATTTTCTTTACGGATTATATTAAATCTCATCCTTCCTTGCATAGCAAAAAAAAAAAAAAACCAGGAGTCTGGCTGCACCTTTTCTGACTCATTTTTTTTTTTTAAAAAGGCAGACACTCTCTCACATTTGTGAGTCAGCAGAGGTGCTACCAGACTCCTGATTTTTTGCCTCCCTAGACCAGTGTTTCTCAACCTTGGCCACTTTAAGATGTGTGGACTTCAACTCCCAGAATTCCCCAGCCAGCCTTGGGAAGGCTGGCTGGGGAATTCTGGGAGTTGAAGTCCACACATCTTAAAGTGGCCAAGGTTGAGAAACACTGCCATAGGCTAACACGCTTCTGCTCCTACAATGCCTTTCTTGCATGGTATTTCTACTACCCCTTTTTTATTCCCACGCATTCTCGGATAGCAACTCAGATTCCGAGAACAGCGCCCACACCTGGCCAGGATCGCAGCTTTTGCTTTCCTGGGGATTTGAACCCAGATCTTGGAGTCCAGCCAGGTGCTTGGGCCATCAGGAAGCCCACCTGGGGGAGGAATGGGCTAGCAGAGGAACGTCAGAGCGCTCCAACTGTCTTTCCGTGCTGGCAATAAAAGGGGAGCATTGCCTTTTTTCCGCTTGGTTCAGAGATTTCTTTCATACCCTGGCAATGTGCATGTTTGAATGTTGCCTTTGGAAAACCAGCTTCCTGGGAAATAACCTAAGGAAACTTGCCATGCTAGTGATTTTTTGAACATATCTTTTTAGCCAGGCTTATTTTTTTTTCATCCAACGCTCCAGCCCAGCCTTTGCTTCCTGAGGTTATGGACTCCAAACCCCATCACCACAAGCCAGGCACTCCAGCTGCTTGGCCAGTCTTAGGAACCATCACCTGGGCTTGGAGGAGGGTTAGAGCAATGATGCAGGGCCTAAAGCGATTGTCTCCCCCTTCCCTGCCCCCAGCTTCCTGATCCAAATTGTTCCAACTGCCATCCTGCACTGCTGTTAGCTTTGATAAGAAAGTGACATAGGCCAGGCTTTTTTCCCTCCCTGTGGCCAACTGGTTGCATTTGATGCTGGTAAACAGGAGGAGTTGCACCTTCTCCTGCCATTGTTCCTGTGCAGCTGGGAACAGTGATCCATCTGACTAATAGTTCCTTCTGGGAAGATTTGCAACAGAGGAGGAAGAAGGATCCGTCCTCAGTCCCCCTGCAGCTCCACTCCAGGTTCATAGTCTTGCACACGTCCTTCGTCCCTTAATTCTGCCTGGGAAGGGTTGCTGATAAGGCTGTTGTCAAAATCACTGCCAGTTTGGGGCAAGAGTTGTGGGGGGAGACAAGAAATCGGTGGCTTCTCGGAGGCACCTTGTTTGGCATTTTTCTTCTGACCTGGCGTGGTGGTTTTTATGCACTTGCATGACAACTGCAGCCATCTTGCTGTGTTTGAGATGTACAGGATTCTAGACCTGGCCTTGGGACACATGCTTGAATGACCCTTCCACTCTGCCTTTATCCAGACTTGCTGGCCAGCTTAGCAGTGTTTGCTTTGCTCCTTTTTATCGCAACCACCTTTTATCCAGCAGGCACGTTTTGTAGTGCTCTGTGGTTAGGAATCTGATCTAACTGTTAGGACAGGCCTGATCCAGCAGAAATGTGCTTTTCGGGGCTTTGCCACGTGGCAGGACGGTCTTGGAGAAGTTTGGAGGTGAAGAAAGAAGGGCGCAGAGATGCTGATGGTTTTCTTTCTTGGCCCCCCCTCCCCCCCCCCATGCTGCAGGCTGGTACGAGGGCATACGCCTAGCCGACGGTAAGAAGGGCTGGTTCCCCTCATGCTACGTGCAGGAGATCACAAACGAACACGTACGCCGCCGCAACCTCCGTGAGCGTTACCGTGTCCTTCAGGTTGCCCGCCAGCTGCAGCTGATGCGCACAAGTTACATCAAAGGCAAGTACAGCTCAGCCTGAGACTGAAGCCACACAACCAACAGAGCAAGCGACAAGGGAGCCCGGCCTATGATTATCTCAAGGTCGACTTCTGTTTTGCTGGGCATGGAGCGGCATCGCCTCAAGAGGGTGCTGAAGGTGGTGAGGACAGTAGACAGCGGTTGTGTTCTGGATGGAAGGCCACTGGAGGGTGAAGGAAGAGTGAGATGCAAGCTCGTAGGGTCGATTGGCTGGAGTTCGTGGTGGCTGCAGTGCCAGAAGCTAGCCAGTAGAGGCAGCAAAGGCACTACTTCAGACATGTTCCTTCTGCCAGAAGGGGGCGATAGACTGCATTTTCAGCTCCGTTGCAGTTTACAGGCTTCGCAACGTCCAGTTCTTATTCCCCAAATTAAGTCCTAACTCCTCTGAGTCTGCTTGGCATCTCAGTATCCCTGAGTGAGGACCCTGAACCTTCTCAGAGGGTTAGGGTGAAGAAGCGACACGATCTTCTGCCTTTGGGAGGATGGATCATCCTGGTAGCGGTGCAGTGTTTCAGGAGGTTCCCCATACCAAGACATGATCGAATGGATTGCCTCGTGTTTTACCGGAGGTGCCAGCTAAACCTGAGCAGGTGCCCCTATTTCGCAATGGCTATCCGCCTGTTAAAATAAGTGTGGCAATTCAGGCCCACCACCTGTAACCCTTTTTTGGGGCTGGATGAGGCTGGCTTTTTTCCCCACCCCCGTGAATGATGGGTGTGCTTTGCCCTTCACTGGCAGGAAATCGGGTAGGCAGCACTATGAGAACACACCTCTCCCCCAGTAAAATGCATTTTGCAAACAGGGACCACACTGTGAGCACTACCAGTTTCCTAATCCTGATCTTGGTGCTGCGACTGCCAATATTTCAGACCTTCCCAGTGGTCCTTAACCGGGGCTCGGGTCGGGCCCTTCTCTACCTCAGCGCCTCTCTTTTCTGTAGCTGGGAATCCAGGACTCTTGTTGTAGCCTGTGGACCCAGCTTATTCTCCCCCCACCCCCACATGCCAGCTCACAGCGTAAGACTTTTTTCCCTGATGCCAACCTGCCTGGATATCCTGGATTTTCTCCTTTGTGTGTTTGGTTTTGCCAACAAGGAATTTCTCTTCCTTGCATCCATTCTGGAAACCTCGCCATGGATTGGCTTGTATTTATTAACGCGTTGCCCTCTTGGGCTCTCATGCTGGAGGAGATTCTGCTTCCACCATTCTTGGGGGGAAGCAGAGGAGACTGTATTTAATTTATTCTGTTCCCCATTTGCTTGCATTGTGACCCCTCTCATGTTTTTCTATCCCAATGGCCTTTTTAAAAAACACTGATGAACAAAATGTGCCAGTGCTTGTTTTCAGCTGTTGCTCGGGCTCATAAAACGGTCGTGGCAGAGCCCTGCTGCCGACTTCTCCCTGTTAAGATACAATGAGTGACAGGACTGGAATTTGCCCAAAATGGCTAAGCCCAAAACCCAGAATAGTTCCCTTTGAACAACCCGTGAAACCAGAAGGGAACAAATCACAGGTTGGCTTAATATGTTGTATGAACAAGGCCTTTTACCTTATATGGGGTCTTCCAGCTTCAGAACTCAGCTGGAGCACACAAGTGTGACACGCGGGCAGTCCTAGCTTTACGGCCCAGGATTGCATTTCAAGGCTGCAGTTGGAGATGAGAATACAGGCCTCTGTGTAAAATTCACTTCTCTGGGCTGAGATCGGACCTACCGGCTGGCGCGGAAAGGAATATTATTTGGCTGTCTTGGCGGGGAAGGCTGTGAAGGGATGGCTCAGTTGTTCCAGATGCAGAAACCAAACTGGCTTAGCTGCTTCCAGAAAGGAAGCCCCAATTATGGGTCTCTCAAATGGCTGGGCTAGTTTTCTTCCCATTAGAAAAGCACGTCTGGGTTTGAGAATTTCCCACCGATTAGAATTCCTGGCTGGGAGGATCCTGGAAGGCAGGCTGATCCCTTGGTTTAGTTTCTGCATGGCAGCCTTGTATCATTGCGAATATCTAGAAGCAATGGGTTAAAGTGGAAGGTCTAGGCTGGGTGTCAGGAGGGACGAATCATTGACTAGGAGCTGTCAGCCGGTGGAACAGACGGCCACATGAAATAGCAAGGTCTTCACTGGAGGTCTTCAGAGGCTGGAGGGTCATCTGCTAGAGATGTTCCAGTGGGTTCTGCAGCGAGCAGGAGCTGACCTCTAAAGTCTCTTCCAACACTGTGTCCTTGCCTAACCTAAAGCTCTTTAACCAAGGAGCATGCCTACAGCCCTGGTTGTAAAACTTCATTTCTCCCCTTCCTGAGTAAGGATGAACACACCTACCTCTTTTAAAACGGAGCTTTATTCAGTGTGCTGCCCAATGGGAAATAATTTAAAGTATGCTTCGTACACAACCCAGCTAGCACACTTCCACCCCTCCACCTGCCAGACCGATAGCCGGCGGCTCACAGTATTATGGGAGGCTGCACGAGCTCCCCAGGAGAGCCTCGTGGCTCAAGGAATGGGAAGAAGCCATCTCAGAAGAAAGTCCCTTAGCTACCGAAAAGATCCAAGATATCCTTTAAGTAGCTTGACAGGAAGACTTGTAGCCCTGGGGCTCTGCCCAGCTCTGGAAAATAAGATGGGAGTGGTATCTCTGCTCCCATTGCAGTACTTAACATTCCTAAGAATTTCAAAATGCCTTGAGAGCTTTTGCGGGGCCGGGGCAGGATGGTAACTGTATTAGCCTCCCATCTGCTCCTCCCTCCCTCTTACCAGCCCCGTTTGAGCCAAGGGGCGGGCTATAGAGAAGCCACTTTTCTTCCAGCACCAGAAGTGAAGGAACAGCAAGAGGACCAATTATACCTCTCATTTGTCTTCTTCCTTCATCGCCCTCTTTGATTTTCTGGTGTTGCTTTTGTAAACGAAGAGAGAGACCCCAAGGGAACTTCCAGCCCCTTCCCGATCTTCTCATGCACAAGGGAGAGTGGGGATGAAGCCCCCTTCTTGTTTCACACGCACCCAGATCCTCAGCCCTGCGCTGCCAAAGTTGGTTTCGGAGAGGACCCGGCTCACAGGCAGCCTGTAGCCCAAGGAGGGGTCTGGGAGAAAATCAGGAGCAGAAGAGATGGACCGTGGGGAAGGCAGGGAGCAAATCAATTCCATCCTACGGAGAGACTCAGCCCCACAATTCTGATCACCTTTAACGTGGTAAGAATTCTTTGCAGGCTGGGCCTCGGGGACTGGCCTTGCCGCACATCCTGATCAAGTGACAGCCGGCCGAAGGGAAGAGCGGAATTGCCTCTTCGTTTCTCCGATCTTGGGGCCCTGGGAGATGACAGAAGGAAGGCGACGGCAGCTCCAGATGCTAGTGGTGACCAAAGATTAAGGGCTGAGTGAGATCTGAGTCCATTTGCGCTTGGAAACCAGTTGTCCCTTTCTCTGCTTTTGAAGGCACTTCGTGGCAATGAAGCTGAAGAGGTTTCCCCCGTTTTCCGCACCTCTCCCCTGCGCTGGCCGCCATGGCGCCCTCGATGATCCGGGGCTGGAGGGGGGAGCTGGGGGTGCCAGCATTAGGGGTCCACAAAGGAAACCATGATGTAGCGAGTGCCCCAAGTGGTAGGCAAACCTTCGTGGTAGTGGGTGAGACGTCCTGGGTGGAGCAGGCTCCAGCCCTTGCGGGGAGATTCCACTTTGCAATTGTAGCGGAGAAATCGGCAGCCGCCTCCCTATTGAGGGACAGAGCAAAAAGAACCGTTCTAGACAGACAAGAGACGAGGCTCAGATTATCATATTTTGGATGCATTACAGGTAGTCCTCGCTTAACAACCACAACTGGGCCCAGAATTTTGGTTGCTAAGAGAAGGGGTCATTAAGCAAACCTGACCCGGTATGACCTTTTCTGCAGTGGTTGTTAAGTGAATCACTGTGGGTGTTAAGTGAACCACGTGTTCGTTAAGCGAATCACAGCTCCCCATTGATTTTACTTGACAGAAGCTGGCTGGGAAGGTAGAAAATGGCGATCACATGACTACAGGATGCTGTGATGGTCATAAAGGCAAACCAGTTGCCAAGTGCCCAAATCGTGATCATGTGACCGTGGGGATGCTGCTACAGTCACAAGTGTGAGGACTGGTTGTAAGTTGTTTTTCCCAGCATTGTTGTAAGTCTGAACCGTCACTAAATGAATGGTTAAGTGAGGACTACCTGTATGCAAAGACAGCTCTCTTGAGAAGCCTATAATGCTGGGAAAAAAGGAAGGAAAGAGAAGAGAACAACCAGCAGTAAGGTGGATGGATACAATGGCAATGGGTGCAGGGTTGGAAGACCTGAAGTACCAGGCTGGAGACCGATCATCTTTCTGTGTAGGTGCTAAGGATCAAAACTGACTTGATGGCACATCATCCATCCATCAGGCAAACAGAGGCTAGGTTTGCACAACACAGCAAGGTTCAAATCGTTTTACCCCGGGAATTGTTGAAACCCTAGAACCCCACCCCTTTGGTAACCCAAAAGCATCCAAGACCAAGCCTTGCACAGGGGAGCCCCCAGCACTTCACACAAGCCACCTGCCCTCCAAGGGCACTCACCTCATAATCTATCCCTTTATGGTTAAGAGCAACATTGATGGTGAAAGTGGAGGAATCGTGATGGGGGCGAAGTGAAGGCTGCTCGTCTGGACGGTATCGGACCATGAAGTTCATGATCGCACGGGCCTGAGAACAGGAGACTCGAGTTAGCGCCTTCTGGGCGAAGGCAGGGTAGAGGACAGCACGCTGTGTACGCCCGCACACGAGCCCAAAATGGGGCAACCGTGTTCACTCCAGGTACAACGTGCCCAACCCACCTTCTTACCACTGACAGATCTCATTGCTTGGTGGACAGCAAAGAGTCAGTAGATGACAGCACCAGGGCTGACCTTGAAAAAGCTAAGTAAGGTTAGATCTGGTCCGTCCTTGGGAAGGAGACAACCAAGGCTGTAAGATGGACCAGGCAGTCCCCCCCGCAAAAAAAAAATCCAAAAAAGGCCAATGACAAATCATGGTCATACTCTTGATAGAAAACTTGAATGTTACCATGCTATCTCCAGGAACTGAACATATTCATTTGTTTCATTCATGCACATAGGTTTAATTCTGAAAGAGCTTTCCCAGCATTGATGGACATTCTTAACTGGGGTTTTTTGGCTTATGGTTGGTGCTGAATCAGGAGTCTGGTGACACTTTCCCACAAGCAAATTTTATTAAAAGGCATACAGTGATCTCTAAACATCTGATTAAGCATAATGGTTTGTGGGAAAGACTTTGGGAGGCGGGGCAAAGAGATGTCACCTAGGGAACAGTCAGATAAGAGAGAGAATGGCCTGAAGCTGGATAGTGGGTGGGGCAATAGGCTTAGAAGGGACCCTCCCTAGTTTCCCGGGCTGTAAAGGGGTGGGGGTGGGGAATTGTACTTTCAGACTTGAAAGAGTCCATTAGTGTAGCTTTACAATAAAGTAGAATTAGCTTATCTGTCTGTGTTTCTTGTTTCTGTGTTTTGTGAGCTGCCGCTCACAAAAGCTTACAGTTTAATTAAAATTTGTCCATCAGAAAAGTTGCTACCAGACACCTGTTTGTCACTATAGACTAACGTGTCTCTCCTCCTCCTGCAAGTTGCCACTGAGGTTTCCCATAAGGCCTTGGTATAGTTTTGGCCTAGGGCATTCTGGGAAATGAAAATAATGCCCAAAGGAAATAGTTGTGGCCGATAGTGAAAAGTTTTGCCTCCAGAGCTTTTTAGGAGAAGAATCTTAAACCTGATCTTTATAAAATCAGTAGTCAAGTTTGCACAACCCAACTGGCACTGACTTAGCCCACTCAGGGGAAGGGGGTGTTGCACTATACCTTTAACCATAAATTAATCAAAGGTGCTGTACTCACCCAATGCTACCCCCCAATAAACCCCAAACAAAGTAAAAACTAAGTTTCATGGATGCAAATCTAGCTGCTAGATTTGAATCTGATTGGCATTAAC
The DNA here is from genome assembly GCF_035149785.1 of Candoia aspera. Lineage (NCBI taxonomy): Eukaryota > Metazoa > Chordata > Lepidosauria > Squamata > Candoiidae > Candoia > Candoia aspera. Next base: position 110,187,170 of record NC_086156.1, on the reverse strand, counting down.
GGTACTGTACCACTTGAATGCAGTCACAAAACTAAGGTTTTTTTTTTAAGTGGGTTCTTTTCCTATAAGCAATATCTGCCCAACTTACACAACTTGCCTTCCCAACACTCCTGCGAGGGAAGCCAAGCTGAGTGACACCCCCAGTTGAACGTGACTTTTGAGAATCCCATGGCAGCATCTGCTGTTTCCTTGCCAACAATACAGAAATGGTTTGCCACTGCCACCTTCTAGGACAGTGTTTCTCAACCTTGCCAACTTTCAGGTGGGTAGACTTCAACTCCCAGAATTCCCTAGTCAGCCATGCTGGCTGGGGAATTCTGGGATTTGAGGTCCACCCATCTTAAAGTTGCCAAGGTTGAGAAACACTGTTCTAGGATGTCAACTTATCCATCTAACCTACATCTTTGGGAATTCCTGGTGGCTTCTCCTGTCAGCTTCTCTACCCAGACAGGATCACCTGGATGCTATTAGACTATTATCTCTTCTAGGAATGTACGTTTCCTTTAATTTTTTAAATCAATCAATCAAAACCAGGAAATGATAAAATGCCCAAATATTCATATATTACAGCTTTGTAAAAATCAAAAACTTATTGTAGCTATTTCCAATCTAGACTATTTCCCACTAACGCTTTTTATGAGTCACCCATATTTTTCCACATCAAAATATTCCGAGCAGATCATTCTTTGCCATAGTTTCCTTGGTTAATGAAGGACGTTAAATCTTGCCATATTTTAAAAAGGAATATAATTTAGACATGTTGGCATGCTGGCTGGGGAATTCTGGGAGTTGAAGTCCACATATCTTAAAGTTGCCAAGGGCAAAAACCCCTGATTTAGATTGTCCTATTTCAATGTAGGGTTTGAAATTGAAGGATTACTTTCTCTGCTGCCAGTATATACTGATGCTTACTGTATATGTTATTTATCTAAAGATACCATTCCATCCTTTCCCTTTTGGGTGGCCACCATTCTAGCTGCTATCAACAGGCAACTCACCAACCCTTTAGATTTTATTTTCCGAACAGCTTCAGTGAATATTCCCAACAAAGCTGTGGGTCAACTTCTGCTACACCACAAATGCACTTCTGATGTAGGCACAGCCGATATCTTCTGGGGAAGGGAGAATTAAGGACCCACACTCTCAAACTGGCTATGGCTGGGCTTTGCATGGGGTGGGGGGACTGAGAGCTTTAAGAGATGACACCTACAAACTTCCCCCCAAAGGGTGGGGGGGAAGCAACAGTCCTGTTCCAAATGACTTTGGGGATTGCAAAAGGGATCCTATTGCGCTCTCCCTTCTGTACCTTTGCTCTGCCCTCAGTAACCTTTCCCATTCCCTCAATTACGAGCATCAGGCAGGCTGCTGGTACCTTGGTATAGTAGCCAGGATAGAACTTCTCTGTGACCGGCGCAATGTAGTCTCGCAAGAACTGCAGCCATTCCTTCTCAAAGCCGATTTGGTTCATGTGAATGTCAACAGTGGGGACGTTCTCGTAGCCGCCAACCAGCCGAGTGTCCTAGATGGGATGTGCAGAATGGGAGGAATTGTAATGGGCTGTGGGAATTAACCTTGGGAGACAGGAGGAAGAGCCGCAGCCTAGACAATGGTCGGATAAGAGAAATCTGAGTCCAGAGCAGGAATGGGAGTGGAGAAAGCATCTCAGAAGGGACCCTCCCTAGTTTCCTGGAAGGTAAAGGCTTTCAGATTTGGAAGATTTGCTTACAGTAACCTTACAATAAAAATAATATTAGTATTCATGATTTTGGTTTCCTGGTCTGGACAACCTCAAAGGGTTGACAGGAATGTAACATCCAGGATAATGGAAGACCCTTTAAGGAGATTGTTCGGGAACTGGCCAATGCCCGTTTTCTGCAAATGATCTGCTTTCAAACTGGGAGAGTGATGGCTTCTTTTCCATTGTTGTGCCTCACCAAAGTTGCCAGTGGAGGGGAGCAAGTTTAATATCCGTAAACCAGAAACAAGAAGGATGCATCTGCATTTTTACCCAATGGCTACATTCCCTAATGAAGCACCCTCCAGAGGTCATACATCCATGCGCCCACTTGTGCATTCAGGATGCCAAAATCTCCTACTAGGCATTCATCACTAGGAGAAACTCTGCAGAAGAGCATAACATGTGTCTTTAGCCAACAGTTCCCACCCCTCCATTTTTTCCTCCAGGCAGATGAAATCCTGGCACTTTGAAACTAGCAACAGAAGCTTCAACCCAACGATGTGGGTCGAATTAGAGTAACATATGCTCCCTGCCTGAAATATTATTCTGATGTTCCTCAGAATAAACAGCCAACCAGTCCCGAACACATTTCTCAAAAATATACAGAATTGCTCAACGGGTTGAAGATGGTCCTAAGTGCCATCAAGTGTGAAGGGTGGAGAATGAGTTGGCTTCCCCGTTGCACTAAACTAAGCCTGTTTAGTTTAAGTATTAAAACATGGTTTACCAAATAAGCTACAGTTTTTGGGCTTCCCAAACATTGCTCAGCCATAAACCAAGCTTTCTGGTGACTGGGGCTGTATTTAAATGTAACAGAGCCTAGAATTTGGGGGAGAGGCAGCTGTTCTTAGCTTCTGGAGGAAGAAATGGTGAAATGGAAGTCTTTGTTATTAAAGATTAGAAAATCCACATGAGGGTTTTACCCTACAATTTGGAGACATGCTCCATCAATTTATCAAGTTTCCTTTTAAAGTCCTCCAAGTTAACCTCCTGTCTTACAAGCAAGGAATTCTACAGATTATGTGCTGTGTGAAGAAGTCTGTCCTTTCATCTCTTCTGAATCTCCTTCCAATCTCCATACTGTGGGGGGGAGGGTAAGGGGGTGCCTTTGGGGTACCCCAAACTTAGTGTTCCTCCCTCTCCACACCGTGCTCCATTTTATACACCATGACAGGGGCATCCACAGGGTGAGAAGGGCCAAAAAAGATGGTGGCTGTGACTGTGTGAGTGAAGCACCACTCCTTTTTTACATGCAACACACATAGAAGAGGAGAAGCCACCATCTTGACTTCTTCTGACCACTCTGCGGACTGCCCTCCCTCTCAATCATGCCTTTTTTCAACATTCAGATTTCAAAATCTTCTTGTAAGGTGTTTGAGGTCCCTCATCTTTCTGCAGGCCCTCTTTGGCCCTCTTCCCAACTCTACTAAACCCTTTTCCAAAATGGAGCAACCAGGACGATAACCTCAGTGGACAGAAAGGCTGGGATGGGCCCACCTCATGCTTTCCTCCGGACCACCGGCCATAGCGTTCCGCCTCTTCCACCAGCTCGTCACACATCTGGTCGGTGAACAATGGAAACCAGTAAACATCAGGGCAAGGCTGCCAATGAGGAGAAGGAAGAGTGAGTGAAGGAAGTCTGAGAGACCGAGACTGACAACTCAACAGGACCAGAGAAGAGAGAGAGAGTCACCTGTTCGAAAAATTCTCCCTCAAGCACTTGCGAGTAGTTCTCATGGATATATTTGTCCTGCCAGTCCTGTCCAAAGGAAGGAACAAAATAAGGGTAGAGTCATGGAGAGCTGTCAGAATATCCAGGAAGTGCATCTCCTGCTCAAAGACTATTCTAGTCTAATGTATATCAGGCAACTCAGTCCTGGGACAAACATTTAATTTCTGCAGAACTTGCCACCATATCTGTCCTAACTGCCAGGAAACAGTTGCTGAGACAAGGAACTGGTCTCTAATGTTTTATTCCTTGTACATAACAGGAATCCTAACAAACTGAAGAAGTGTGGGAAAAACCCAGCCATATAAACCCCAAAGGTTAAGGCGGTCCCGATCTGTGTCTCTTTGAATGGCTACCTAATTCCTCAGTGCTACGCATGCACTTAACAGTCTGGATGGGAGCCCCCTGCTCGCCATCCTTACTCATGACAATATCTCTGCCTCCCTCAAGCAGGGGCCTTTCAGATATGCTGGAACTACAATTCCCAGAATCCTCAGAGGGCCTTAGACATTGTGGGAAGCTCCAGGGGCAGCAGTTTCTTGCTTTCCCATAACACCCTGGAAATTGCAATGGTAGTTCCATCAGCACACAGTTTCTTCTCCCACTCCAGAGAAATCCTCCCAGATCTGGGGGCAGTGGGGTATGATCCCATCTTGTGCAACTTGGAATGACTGGGACCACTCACCAAGGGGTTCTCAGATATCTGCCAGAGCTCAGGATGTAGATGGGAGATGTTGTATCTAGTGGTGGAAAGGAGACGTCCAAAATCATCCCGATTACTAATATGGAGAAAGATGGCCTGGAAAGGATAGATATGCCCAAATTTAGGTGGGAAAGAGGTGGACATTTGCATGATCCTGTGCCCCCAAGCACCCACATGCCAGAAGGTACCAGAAATTTAGATAAATATAAATATAAATATACACATGCGTGTTTAAGATGTGTCCTGTGCTTGTTCTGCTAAGGCACAGAAATTTAGAGCAAGATCCTAGAGCCGTGTTTCTCAACCTTGACGAATTTAAGATGTCTGGACTTCAACTCCCAGAATTCCCCAGGGAGAATGCCGAGAGAGGGAGGGTGGTGCTGCAGGTGCACGCTATGGAGTACTCCATAGCCAGCTCTTCAGGGGAAAAAGCCACGGGAGTGCAAGTGACTTACAGGAGTGACTTGCGACCTTCCCTTCCCAGCTCCCTGTTGACTTTGCTTGTGGAAAGCTGGCAGGGAAGGTCGCAAATGGCGATCATGTGACCACAGGAAGTTGCAACTGCCATTAAGTATGAGCCGGTTGCCAAGCACCCAGACCGTGGGGGTTCTGGGAGGGTCAGAACTCTGAGGACTGGTCATAAGTCCCCCTCATTCAGCACCCTCATAACTTCGGATGGTTGCTGAACAAGTGGTTGTTGACCAAGGACTACCTGTAATACATTTATATTCTCAATGTAAAATTCAAAACACAACTTTTTAAATACTTTGTTCACCTAGTCCTTTTGGATGAAGGGCCTGTAAGAAAGCAAAAACTCTCACCTTGTCCCGCACACTCTTACAAAAGGCCATATCTGGATCCGTGTCATCCAAGGTGAAAATATTGTGTTGGGGCAAATCCTGCCTTAACGTCTCCCCTTTCAGCAGGTAGACCTGAGAGATATAGGGGACATTCCACACCCCACTGCAATAGGGAAAAACACCAGGAGAATCCTCAGTAACACAAACAAGGCAGAAGGTATACAGAAGAGAACATTTTTTAAAAAAAACTTCTTTGGATTATGCCCAAGGACTATTCAGTCTGACATTCCAGTTGCAAAGAAGTTTCTTGGAAGGCCTCAGAGAGAGATTAAGGATGGAAGCTATCTCCTGTTGCTTCCCAAGAACTGGGATTGAGCAGCACACTTCCACTGGCAATGGAGGTTCTACTTGGCTACCTTTGAAACCAGATTTATGGAAGGGGATTTCCTTAAGAGAGGAGCATGACACCCAGGCCTTGCCACATCCAGACTGGGGTGGAAATACCATGTTTTCCTTCTTATAGGCCAGCCGTGGGAGCATAGCAATGCCAAACCCCCAACGGCAAGGATGAATTCCAACAGGATTTGCTTCCCTGCATTTGACAATTGATGGGACTCAGGACTGATAGAGCAGCATGTTTCCGATCAGCAGGGGCTGCACCAAATGACTTTCAGACTTGCAAGATTCTGTTAATGTAGCTTTACGATAAAGTAGAATTAGCTCATCTGGTTGGGTTTCCTGTCTGGTCTACCTGGCAAGGCTGATGCATCTGGCTGACTTGTAGAAGTCTTGAGTAACTCAAAAACCATCTTCCACCCAACTATCCATTTGCTCAAAGCTCCCACTTACATTCTCTTGCCTTGCACCAGCTCCACATAGTCTTCTGAGCGGGCATAATATTCATCTGGGCTAAGGGCACCCCAGAAGTTGGACCAAAGCTTGCCATGCCGAGACATCATGGGGGCAATCACGTTCCTGGACAGTGCAGAGATGTAACATGGAAGTCAGATGAGTAAAAGCCAGCGGGTGGGAGGAGAGGTGATATGGCCTGCAGCTGGGCGGGATGTAGAACAATTGCTTACTTGTTCTCCTGCACAAGTATTTGCAGGATCTCAGGGTTTGTCACCACCACGTCGGCATCGAGGCTGAAGTAATAGTCACAGGCGGAATCTTGTCGGCACAGATCCCTGGGATGCAAGTGAAGAGGACGGATCAGAACAGTGTTTCTCAGCCTTGGCAACTTTAAGACGTGTGGACTTCAACTCCCAGAATTCCCCAGCCAACACTAGATTAGAACTTTGATGCATTGCTGCCCATTTCTCTCCACAAGCCAAAGATAGGAGACCCTGTAGTTGTTATCTACAACCCCAGCAGCCCCAGCCCATTTAGGAAATTGGTTTGGCAACATATGGAGACCCTGTGTTTTTCCCATGATCCCATGAAGCAAAGTGTTTTCTGGTTCCTTTTCCAAGTTCCCTCTGGGCTGCAAAGGGAGATAAAATCAATCAAGGTATTGAGGAAGACACTGGGCACATGGAAAGGGTCTTCAGTTCTTGGCTTGGCTTTCTTTAGTCCTTGAAAGTGCACTGCCCCTCTTATGCCTTTCAAAAGACTTTAGGCAGATGGAGAGAGGGGTAAGGGCTAACGGTAGCAACGCAGGAACCAGCAGTTCTCAGGCTAGACAGAACAGTTATGTAAATACAGAGCAGTTCTCAAGGCTTGGAAGACACTGGCCATATTTTTGTTGGCTTAAAGGGAGGAGAAGAGTAGCATTTAAATCCTGAAGTAGACAAGTATCTAGGGCTTGATTTCTATCTTCTGGAGTAGGCAGATATCCCCCACTTATATGGCTTTATTGTGTCTGGAATAAAGCCACTTATCAACATATGTTAAATCTGGGAACTTCTGCTGTAAGCAAGTTCCTGAGTAGGAAACAAAACGTAATTTTGCAGAGTCGCAATTCATTGCTGTGCCTGGCCTGAAATCTGGCATTAGTCAAAATTATATACTTGGAAGTTAGCGCTGAGTAGCAACAAGCAAAGCTTTCCCAGTTGAATTTCTGCCTGGCTTTTCAGAGGGGAGGGGGGATATGACACCAGCCCTGCTAAGAATGTGCCTTTGGATCTCTGCTTTTGCTTCTGGCACCCCGTTCCCACCCCCTAGCCCCCCTGTGCTTTCATACCAATTTACATAGCGGAAGCTGTCATCTCCTACCCTGTGTCTACTTACATAGCCATATCTCGGGCTTCGCCCTCACTCAGTTCCTCCTCCGGCCCTATTAGTTTGATGCTGCCAAAGGCTTTGCGAAGTGGATCCCACTCAGCTTGGATGTGGGGCTCGTGATACACCTCCTGGCAAAACATCAGACAGGTCAGTACCCTTGAGCAGCCAAGGTGGAAGGGGAATCTCAGGGCTTGAGTAAGGAGGTGTGATGGGATGGTCTGTGGGAATGACCTTGGGAGACAGGAGGAAGAGCCACAGACTAGACAATGGGCAGATAAAAGGCAGCTGAGCCCCCAGAAGGAATGGGAGCATGGCAAACATCTCAGAAGGGACCCTCTGTGAGAGTTATGATTTTAAGGCCTAATTATAGAAACTCACAGCACAAGCCACGATGGATATGCGAAGTTCTTTATTAGGTCTTTCTCTCAGGCTGTCAAAGCCACGACTAGCCCCACTTCCTCCCACCTCCCTGCCTAAGCCTCCTGCCTTTTCTTTGTCCCACCCCTTCCTCTGCGTTGACAGCTTGCGTGATGGTGGCTTCACAGTCTTTCAGTTGTGAGTGGGGTTGTTGCTAGCTGCTCTCTTCTCATCCCTTGTCCCTCCATTATTTCTCTTCTCTTTTTCATTCCCCTTGATGTGTAAGGTTAGAGTACCCAGTCGCAATTAGCTATTGCCTCTGGGTTCTCCAACCTTACACCCTCACTAGTTTCTTGGACTGCAAACACGAGGGGATAGAGATGTACTTTCAGACTTGCAAGATTATGTTGATGTAACCTTACAATATAGACACCTAGTATTCCTGGGGGTGCTTCTTGTCTGGACTACCTCGCAAGGCTGACAGGAAGGCCGGGGAAACAGGATGGCTCTTAAACCCACAAGCCCATCCTCAATTCCCCTCTAGTTTAACCACATTACATTCCACCCAGCCAGCCCCACTCCGACCTTCCTACAAGCTAGAAATGTTTTATTACTTGAAATTTCATAGCACTGCTTTGAATTGCTCCACATTTCATATTTTTGCAAGCAGTCTCAATTTGCTAAGTGTAGTTTTTCCCCCTCCCTTTTGGAAATATGCTTCTGTGCTTAATTATATATTCAGCTGGGGTATGTTAAGCTTTGTTGTGGTGCATTTTTTACGTATTTTCCCCGCAGATCTCAAATGTACAAAGGGAAGAGGGGAAACTATGTCTACTCCTTGCTCTCCAGAGCTGCAGCCTCTCTGATAGATATCTTGCCCAGCTGTGGATCTCATTTCAGCGACACAGAGCTGGAAAGCAATCTGTGTCAAAGAAATTACTCAAATAAAGAAAGCTACAGAGTGGGAGTTTGGTATTCCCAGCAGTTCCCCACAACATGGTGGCCCTCCAGTTGTGTTGGAAGACCGCTCCCATCACCCTTAGCTGGCAGGCCCAGTGGCTGATGGGAGCTGCAGTCCAAGGTCAAGGAGGGTTGCTTTATGTTCAAAATTATTATGCTCAACTCACATGGTTATGGAGGAAAAGGCTGAGGTGAGAATAAGGGTAATCCAAAGTCAGGAGACGCTGAAGAAACTGAGGCAGGAACGGTGTAGGTTTTTCAATAAAGACACCCAGCAGAACACGTGGATATGACTCTTCCTGTCAAAGGAGGCCAGCAAAACAGACCTGTGTCTCAAAATGCTCTACTTAGGCCCTTCCCAAGGCCCACACGGGTCACATTCCTCCCCTACTTTTAGCTCCACCAGGTTTGCGGAGACTTACTGGCACGTCCGACAAGTCCAGGAGGTCATCATCACACACCTCACAGCCCCCCTCGTATGTCCAGGCATTGGGGATGTAATTCCCCAAATAGTTCAGCTGTAACTGCATGGAGGGAAGGAGAAGGTCAAGAAATGAACTCACTGAAAGATGGAATGGAGCTCAGTTGCTCCAATACCTCCAAAACTGGATTCAGCCTTGGGGCCCTTGCCTCCAACAAGTGAACAAGGGAAGAATTGAATTTCAGATCTTTGGAGAGCAATGGCTATTGGAGGGAACTGGAGCCGTTTTTATCTACCCAATCCCTGAACAAATGGAAATTCAATACCAGCTTTATTGAGCTGTACTTAGACCTTGCACCGCTTCCTTCATAGCGTTCCAAGTTGGCGTACAGAGTTCCTAAGCAGGCAGAACTCACAGCCGCTTAGCTATGGTACAATCTGCAGGCTCGGTTTACCAGATCTTTGAACAGAGACCTGCTCCGGGTAGAAGTCGTGCAAATATAAATTGCGCACGGGAACAAGTTACCTTGGTAGGTCCATTGCCATGGATAATCACAGGAAGGGTATCGTACGCAACGTTCCGGGCACGCACGCGGGTCTTCTCGAATTTCAGCACTACCTCATCTGTAAAAAAGGAAGAAAAAGCAGAGTGAGCCACTTTGGTGTAGGGCTTAAGTTGCTGGCCTAGAAACCAGGAGACTGTGAGTTCTGGTCCTCCTTTAAGCACGAAAGCCGGCTGGGTGACTTTGGGCCAGTCACTCTCTTTCAGTCCAACCCACCTCACAGGGTTGCTGTTGTGGGGAAAGTAGGGGGCAGGAGTATTAAGTACGTTCACCACCCTGAGTTGACCATATATATCCACCATGGACACGTCTAAGGAGACTGCTGGTCATCTTCAGTGGATGTTCTTCAAACACATTAAATCATAGTGGCCTTAACCAGAGGCGTCCGTGGTGTGCATTTGTGTCTGTGTGCAGATTATAAAACAAGCATCACACCACTCCAAGACAAACTCCACCTTTTTGTTTGTGCGTTGTGAGGTTTTAGGAATGTACACAAGGTTGGTGGTTGCTTCATGCTATTACAATAGTTGTTTTGACTAAATTGTCGGATACCTCTGGCAAAACTAATTCTGCTCCAAATTAGTTTTAAACTCCACTGTGTTTGTCAAGGTGACAGACCTCGTCTTTTGAGATCTGTGCTCCAGGTCACAAGATTTTCCAAACCCCGTCTACTCCCTTCCTGCTCCTCTCCATCTTCGAGCCTTTCCCCCTCTGCCAGAAATAATTTTGCTGACTCTCATCGAAAGCACCACTTACTCACCAATGGCCCCATTCAGGTTCTGGAAGATTTTGGATGTGTGATCCAGGGCGATCCCGTATTTTTCCTACAAACACAGCAGTGAGGAACTAAGAACAATTCTTCTCATCCTCCTGCAAGACCCTCCATGCTCCAGTTACAAAGCAGACCCAGAGCTACTGTGAATTGTAGCTCAGCAATGGGGTGGGGGGCATTGTAGATCCAGAGTCAGTTCCTGGTATGTTGTAAAGTACTGAGTACCTTCCTGGCTACAGCCACCCCATTCTTTACTCTTCAAAAGTGGGATGGAGAAACCTAAGGCTCAGTTTAGCAACTCCTCCCAGTGTCACTGCGTAACTTGTCTTTTGCACCATTTTTAAGAGTCTGCTAATCATATGTTGCATTAGATTACATGCATCCTGCATGCATTCCAGCTTTTCATAGGTTGGGTCTGTTCCCAGAACAGACTTAAAACAGGTAGCTACTACTCCAGTTAAACTTCCTTACTGGTGGTTCTGGCACACCATCACACTAACTGGGTCAAAAGTATCATTTTGGGGAATACAGAGTTCCCTGCCCAATCTCTCCAGTAGGAATTGGATATCCCATGAGCCCTCAGACACCAGGTTACTGGCAAGACTTCAGGACATCACTAGCTTCTTTCCCATTGGCCAGGCAGGCAACAATAGACATGGCTCAGCCCCTGCTGGTGATCAGTAAGTGGGTGGGGAGATTTGTACTGCTTCAGCAATGAGTTCCATCCTAGAGTGGCTTTTTTTTCCAGCCGCTCTTTCTCTTCTACTCAGTTTCCTGGAGGTGAGGGGTGGAAAGCAGAGAAACTGACTCGGCTTGGCTGTTCCCACTGACTGGATGGAATCAGCTTAACTTTAGGCAAGACTGGGACTGTTTTAGGATAGCTCTAACCCCTTCCTTGATGCAGTAAAGGCCACTGTGGGAACAGAGCTGTTGGAATGGCAATGTCAGGAATTATAAAACCTATTTTAGCAAGTGGGGGATGTGGGCCAAATATCTTTAACAGAGACAGAGTAACTGAAAGTAAGGACTACAAAAACCACACAGTGAGTTTCTCACAGCACTCACCCGCAAGGCGGGATCCAAGTAAATGCGTGTGTAAAACAGCTGGTCATCATCATCATCCTTGTACTTCCACAGCTGGACAATGCGGTTGATGACAGGGGCATAGCCAATGAACCCTGGAAAGCAGAAATGCTGCTTTTGGGAGCTGCGTAACAAGATATTCTTATGGACTAGAAACTTCTAAACATTTTGCTCTAATGTTAAGCAAATGCTCATACGATACGACACTTCCATGTTTGGAGAAGATTGGAACTTAGCTCATGAAACTGCTGGCTCGCCAAATCATCAGGTGCTTTTTAGCACTTCACCTGATCTAGAATTCCTTATGAACCACCAGGATGGTGATTATCCTGCCCACTCCAGGCAAGACATGAACATTGCCTTTCTGGAAATGCACCAAGGTAAACAGAGATCAAGGAATTCTCCAGGGCACTCTGTATTCTCTACCATGCTGGCTTGCTATACCAACCCATAATCTGGCACTGCAGATGAACAATTTGGTATGCTGAGAACCTCTGCTTGAAAAAGGAGACAAGAATCTAGTCCATATGGTTGCCGATACAAACTTGTAAGTACCCAAAAGGTACATGGCTGGCATTAGCCTGAAAGAACGATAGCAGCAATTGTAATAGACATAGAATGAACCTTCAAGGCCTCCCAAGGAGTGATTCACACACTACACTTAGCCATAAATGGCTCCTTTGATTTTGATTTACACGTAGTCCTCATTTTGTAGCTGCAATTGGAACCAGCAACTCATTCGTTAAGTGAAGCGGTCGCTATGCCAAACTGCAACTGTGCTTATGATCTGACTTCAGCGTTCCTTTGTTTTACAGACCTTGTGCAGGTTGTCAATGTGAGGACTGGTCTCAAGGCTACTGTTTCATCACCATCATAACGGCAAATGGTTGCTAAACAAGGCCATCACTAAACGAGGACTACATGTAATAGCTGTAGGAACCAAGGTATAGTTTCCATTGCTGTACCAGTTGCCGGAGTTCCGCAGCTACGGCCAGCTGACATTCTACCTATCCACTCTCCCTGACTTGTTGCTAAAGTTGATATTATTTCAAAACCTGTCCTTCGGTCCCAGAATTAAAATCACACCACACCCGTATTGGCATGAAGCATCTTCTCCTTGCAGAAACGGGGCCTTTCTATCATGGAGTTGCTCTGATTCCATCCTCACCCTGTGGCACCCTGAGCCCTTTTACCTCCAGAGTTTAGGAAGCGCTTGCCCAAGGTCACCGGGGGGTACTTCTCAGCCAGGGACCACTCTGGCCAGCAGAAGCTTTCCGCCGAGAAGACCAGGTTGCTCTTAAGTTGCAGGAACTTCCAAAGCAGCTCAGTTGGGCTTCCAGCCAGGATCACATCATAGCTGGATAGGAATGAGAAGGCAAGTTCTGGGTTAGTGTCTCAAACCATGCTTCCTTTCTACAGGCCAGGGGAATAGATGGAGTGAGTGGGCAGATGGAGAGCCCACCATGGGCCAGGTTCAGCTTCTGGGCTGTGGTGGGTCCTGGAGAACTTCACCCTCCACGTCCTCCTCTTATGGATCTGGCCCAAGATTGGTTAGCCTCACCTGTCCACAAACATGACAATAAGATCCTCTTCGTTTGCATATTTCTTCATTTCAGCCTTCAGCCAACGGACTTTCTGACCTCCGCCGACCGTCCGGGCAACGTCGCCTCCTTTCCAATCCTCGCCAAGCCCTAAAGTCTTGGAGAAACATCACGGCAACTGGTAAGACAGGTGAGGGACGTTTGTCTTTCCTCCAGATACTATTTTTTTTTAAAAAAAACTGCTCTTCTAGCTTGAAATTCAGATGCTTCTGCCCAGGACAGGACAGATCACCCAACAGCTTTTCCATAAATGCTGAATTTCTCACTCATCTACAAAGCATTCTGTGTTCAGGGTGGCATACACGTTTCAGGACTACAACTCCCAGAATTCCCAGCCCCAGGAGATGGCCGCTATGGGTCCTAGGCTAGCTTTCTTTGACCTGTCCTGCAGAGGCCACCCTATATACTGTATTGTAAGAAGACAGCAAAAGCAGGGCTCAGATTAGCACTTGTATTTGGCTATGTTCCCACCCTCCCACTCCTCTTTTTTTGGGGGGGGATAAGTTAGAAAGGACACACCTTGACAGTATAGTTGAAATATTTGGCAGTCTGTAGAAAGCGCCGGTACCCCGCTGTTTTCTGCGTGGCAGCAGTCAGGACCAGGAGCTTGCCTGCAAACAGCATGGCAACAGAGGAGTTAGGGAATTCAAAATGAGAGACCAAGAAAGGAAAATCAATAGGTTATTTTAGATCAACCCACTTCTGCTATCAAGACCAGGAGGGCAGGCTTAGAAAGGTTCACAAATATTTCGGATGCTGTAGCATTCAGTGTGCAGGAAGCTAAACTAAATTGCTTTATCTCTGCCTCTGATGATTTAAATTACTTGAATACATTGAATTCGGCCTGAACAGGAGAATTTCAGAAATGCTGTTTTCCTTCCAACCTCGTGAGACAGATTCTGCAGTCTTTGAGCTCAAATTCACACAATGCCCTGGGCTTTTGCTTCCAAAAACCACACTGAGTTCAGGCACTTTGAGGTTTGCAGAAAAGGATAGAGTGGCAGAGTTCACATAGAGTGCTGTGCCCAAGCAAATAAAGCATATGATGGCTTAAAACAATGGCCTTATTCACACATCACAAGGGATTCAAGCCCTTTTTTTATCCAAACCCAACCAGTGAGGTTAATTTAAAATATTAAATTATTTGTGTTATTTGTTGCAGTTATTGATTTATGGCCTTCTAGAGCTCAAGGCAACTGACAAAATCATCCCCCATGATTTTACTTGCACAACAACCTTGTGAGGTGAGTTAATCCAAAGGAGTGGCTTGCCTGAAGTGATTTCATAGTTGAATGGGAATTTGAACCCCAGTCCCTCCTGACTAATGCTCTGGTTGGATTCATACTCACATAAACCATGGCCACCACTGTTGAAGAAACTATCGTGGCCTGATTAACCCCCAAGACTAAGATATAAGCCACTGTTCACAAGCCACAATAGCTGGTTCAGCCCTTGCACTGAGCCAAAAGGTGGTTTGGATCTGGTTAGCATGTTAGGTAAAGTCAGCTACTATTGTTGGCAAAATGCAGTTGAACTGTATGAACCCAGCTATGGATTAATCATTAAACCACCTTTCTCAACTTGTGCACATAGATGGACTTCAACTCCCAGAATTCCCCAGCCAGCATCACTATTCCTGAGAATATTGGTAATTGAGGTCTACATATTTGGATGGGGCTTAGGCTGGGACAGACTGCAATGAACACGGAGAAGCAAACCATGGCATTACAGGATGTATGAACTCAGTCTAAGCCCCGAACAACCAAACAATATGAAGTTGGGGCAGGACAGCATGGCAACCATGCGTCTTAAGAGAGGTCCAGGTGCAGAAGAGGGGCCCAAGTCATGCTTGTCCTTCAAAAGGAACAGGAAAAGTTGAAGCATGCTTCTAAAACCATATACCTCCTCCAGGCTACATTAACAGAATCTTGCAGATCTGAAAGTACAAATTTCCCACCGTCTCTTTTTACAACCTGATCTTACAGCGGAGCCTTCCTCTGCCCATACTCAGTTGCGGGCTCCTCCCTCTTTTATCTGATCATTCCCTAAGCAGCATCTCTTCCCTGCATCCCTCTAGGCCATTCCCACATACTATTACACCAACCACTGCTTGTTCAAATATGGTCTATTGAATAAACAATTGATTGGATTCGCACATAACCATTCGGTTGACCAAGCATAATGGCTGATTTCATACGACACACAGCCATTCTCAACGTTTTTACCCTGGAGGAACCTTCAAGTCTCAGGGCACCCCCACATAAAAATCACAAAAAATACAAATACTTCACAACGCAATTCACTGCTAACCTACACAATCCACATCTTACGTCATTTACAATCACAGCAAAGTCTTAGGCTGGCATCTTAGTCGCAGCTCACTAAAAATTTCCACCGCTGTGAGTGCTATCATTTCACAGCATGCAAATAATAATTTTTAAAAAAAGTTTATTTTTTTCAATCTCGGTATCTCATGGGATCCTAGGGTTCCAGAGAATCCCAGTTGAGAAAGGCTGTGCTAGACCAAAATCAAATAAATTTCCCCCTTACCACCATCATTAAACACCATTAATATAATTTCTATTTCAATTAGTCAAATATTTCACCACCACCACCGCCGCTTTAGAATGACCACATCTTTGAATGTTCTAAAAAAAAACCCAACACAGGCACTTTGTTCTATTTTAAAGAGACCCATTTTTTTGGAGGGCATTTTCCAGATATCTAGGTGCTATTACAAACCAAGGTTATATCCAACAGCCTGGAGTTGTAGAAAGGCCCATTAGGAGCCAAGGCCCACAGTTTTTCCTGCATTCCTGCCAAGGTTTTAATGCCAACGTGGCTCAAGGACATATCTGAGTAGGTTGGCATGGATTTCTGTAAAGGTGGAAAATCCACAGAGAAATTTCAAGTCCTTCTGTGGTTTGTGAAAGCCACAAATGGTTGAGTTGACTCAATGTGTACAGCTTGATTACCAAATTAGACCAATTTTCTGTGTTGGCACAGTGCATTTATTGAAAAACTAGGCTGGGTTTATATAACATAGTAAATCTCTCTCTCTCTCTCTCTCTCACACACACACACACAAATTCTAATCAAGGTTACTGTGATGTATGAATGTAGCCATTATGTCTTTGAAGCGGTGAAGCATGTCGTGCAAATTAAGCCAAGGAGATGGCAAAATCCTGACTGGACTGTACCACTTCAAATCTCTGGGGGAGCAGGAGATTCTTTGAATATCTACTATCTTGATTCAGGCAGCCATTCTTTGAATATCTAATATCTTGTCTGCAAACAAAGACATAGCTTTGTGTGCCAGCTTATTGCTTATGGGAGTAATTTTTTAAAAAATACAATTTGAACTCTGTCTAAAGCAGCACAAATCATTTAACCACCTTTGTGCACTACATGTTGTTCAGATGTTCATTTTGGTGCCCAACATTGGTCCCAAACACAAGAATAAAATCATGTGGCCTCCATGTTAGGGCTACCAGATCTGGAGAGCAAAGATCCAGGTGACCAACAGATGTCAGCAATGCGTTATTTTCTAGGTCTTTGCTGCCCGCTAAAGGCCCTCTGGGTTCTTGCAGTGAATGCAGGGTTTTATTTTCAGACCTGGAAACAGCTGGAATTTCAGAGAAGGGCACCTGGGGTAAAGGTTATGTCATCACAGAGCTCTGAAATTCTCCCAGATACGATTAATGGGCACACATTATAGGACACATCTCAGGCCCTTGCTGTTTTTCGTCATGGAAGATCTGAGCAACTGCTGCTCCACGGCTCGGCTCTGGAAGTCTCCCTTGACCATAAGGCTTAATGGCATTGTGGTGGGCTTCTCGCCAGAAGACTTGGCTTTACATTTTTTGCAAAGGCTCGTCTCTGAGAACTCCAGGCAGTGAGGGCCTCTGGGCCTTCAATAAGCCTTCAGTTGATCTGGAATGCAACTCTGGGGAACAGCCAAGGCTGCTGCTTTGGCACACAGAGATTACTACAGCAGAAGGATGAAAGCAGAGAGATTGGTCTTGTGGAGGGCAGAAGCTCATCTCATGAAGCTCCATCTAGCTTTTTCATCCTATCCCATAACTCAGCCAACAGGCTCCTGCAGGGACAATCTGACACCTGGGAGATGTTTCTGACTACAACTCTCACAAATCACGTGTTATGGACTGTTCTTGCCGGGGCTGATAGGACCTGAAATCCGAAGCATTTCCGAAGACACCATCTTGCTTAATTCTGTGTCTGCAAGCCACGAGGAATGGAAAATGTGCTTAAAAATTAGCTAAATTATTAGCTAAAACTATTAGCTAAAAATTAGCTAAGGTTCTCCACAACACTGCTTTGCTGTCACATCCACATAAAACATGACTGGCTGGGAACTGGATTGGGTTAGAGCAGTGGTTCTCAACCAGTATGCCATGGCTCACATGGGCTTGTCATATTCAAAAAGGTTGAGAACCATTGAGTTAGAGCAAATATGTTCAAACAAACTTGTTCTGGGCTGCTCGTTCTGGACTTAGGAGCTACGAGACACTGTGGACCTAAACCATCAGGAGACAGAAGGCAAGTCTGATGAGAAACTTATCTCAGAAACGGCAACTCAGCTTTGTTGTTTATTTGTTCAGTCGCTTCTGACTCTTCGGGACTTCGTGGACCAGCCCACGCCAGAGCTTCCTGTCGGTCGTCAACACCCCCAGCTCCCCCAGGGATGAGTCCATCACCTCTAGAATATCATCCATCCATCTTGCCCTTGGTCGACCCCTCTTCCTTTTGCCTTCCACTCTCCCCAGCAACTCAGCTAGGTGGTGAGAAATCCGGGAAGACGCATTTTGAATAATTCAAAGAGTTTCCACTTAATGAGCTCAACAGAAATGAGGATTGGGCATTGCTTGTACAGTTTCCAAGATTCTGTGTTTACTCCAAATCTAACATTAGATACCTTGCTAAGTCTGTATAATTCTTGCTTCCTTGATCTTGCTCAGCTGGAGGGCGCTTGACCAGTGGTGACTCCAAGGCTGTTAAGAGTTATGAGCAAGTTGCAATGTTTAATTGGGGGGAAGAGGGAATAGAGGAAAAAGTATGAATGACGTAAGTAGAGAGTAACAGTATTAACTGTATTCCTCTTAAGTTATATTGATGTGGCAACGTGTACAGTTCAGGTAACCCCATATGGAAAGGATATAAGAAGGAGAACATTGAGTGTAACCAACCTGATTACAGCTGGGAACTCTTTAGCTTGACTGACAGAAGAAGGATATGACTGAGGCGTATAGTATCAGATATTGTTTTGTAATGGGCAGAAGGAATAACCTTGAGGAACAGGAGGAAGAGCTGCATCCAAGGCAATGGTCAGATAAAAGAAATCTGAGTCCAGAACAGAAATGTAATTTGAGAAAGCGTCTCTGACAAGCCCCTCCCTAGTCCTCACAAAGATAAAGGGAGGGGGGAGCACATTCAGACTTGCAAGATTCTGTTACTATAGCTTTACAGTAAAAGTAGTATTAGCATGAGCAACCTTGGTCTTCTAGTCTGGTGTCCCTTGGAGGGTTGACAGGCATTAGAACTGGGGACCATCCAATGACACCAATTGGAAGAAAATTTAGAAAGCACTTCATGACAAAGCATTACCACCAGTCAGTGAGGGCCACTAACTTAGTCGGCTTTAAAAGGGGATTGGATTAATTCATGGAAGATGGGCCTATCAAAGTCCAACGACACCTCCAGGTGGAGGGGCAACAGGTCTCCAAGTACCAGTTGTGGAGGAACATGGGCAGAGAAAGGTAGGTTTCCATCCCCTGCTTTCAAGCATCCAGAGGCACGTGCGGGAAACTACAGGCTGGACTAAGGTGGGCCATGGCCTGACCCAGAAGAGCATTTATGTTCTTAAATTAAATTTAAGGTATTGTTCAGGTCCTATTTCCTACTTTCCAGAGGAGGGGAAAGTGGTGCATCATTCCAAGACCAAGTATGGCTTTCGGCCCAGAAAAAGGTACAATCGAGCCTTGTTCCTAAAACTGAATTGTTGCATTCTGCCAATTTGAAGGAAATCTCAGGTTTTGGAAAGCAGAAAGGTATTTCCTCATTTCCAAAAAGGCACACCGGTTTCAGACTGTATCAGGTTTGGTTTTCCAGTTACTTCAGAATGGAGCAAAGAACACAAAGGTTTTTACAAAGAACCAGCACCCTGAGTCCAAATCTGTTTTTGATGATCAGCCTTGGAAAACACAGAGATAACACCATGTGTCTAAATATCTACAGCGTGCCCTTTTTCCATCACAGGACCCCAAGCCCAAACATCTTACATCCGCAGATGTAAGAAGTCATTAGCTCATTTGCAAACCCCACAACAATAGTACTATTCTCATCTTCAAAATTAGCTTCTGTTTCTAAAGATACACCCTGGTGTTGTCCTATTTTTGCCTTTGCAAATAAAAATATCATTGCATGGAAAGTGAAGGACCTTTGGTTTTGTTAAGGGGTGGATTTGTGGTTGCCGAGAACCAATTCCTTTGGACCAGAGAATCTACTCCAAACACATCAAAATGATTTCTGGGCAAGGGTTTCCCTTTTTGGCCACCACCGAGTTGCTTCTCGCCAGCCAACCCATCACAAAGTCTCTCTGGCAAGCTTTTCAAGCCACCGTTTTTCTCTCTTGGAAAAGCCTGAGATTCTTCCCTGTCTGCAGCAGATACTGTAATTCTAGAACCCACGATACATCCTACGATTCTCCAGGATAAACGAAGAATTCAGCAGAGAAATTAAAGTGGGAAAAAAGTCCAACGAGGAAGAAGCTAGGAAGGTTGCACACAGTGCTCAAGAACTTTAGGAAGCAGAGAACAGGAATATAAGCAAAACTAAGGGTAGATGGAAGCGTGAAGAACGGTGGGATGCTATCAAGCGTTTCTTTGCTTGGTTTGCACACGATGTGTGTACAGTAACTTGAAAACAGGAATGTGTAAAGGGCGGCCTAAGAGATCACGTCAGAGCCGTGGATGAAATGGCTATATAGATCTGCCCTCCTCCAGAAAGAAAATGGGGGTAAAGGTCTTTTTAACCACTTTTTTCTCAGTTACGAACGGCTCCCGATGGTCCATGGCCACCCTTGCTTGCTCCTGAACTCAAATGAAGAGAAAAGGGGAGGTGGAACAGCTAAGGAGCATCAAAAGAACGCTGCTACAATTTGGGGAGGTGTTCAAGAACATGGGAAGGTCCTTTATGTACAGATCCCAGTGGAATAATGGAGCAGTCTGAGTAGCCAAAATCAGCCTGAATCTTTAAGATGCCAGCTCTGAAGTCTTTCCTTGAGCCAAGCTTGACTCCTGGTGACTTCATGGATGCATCTCTAGGGCTTTCCTGGAAACCATCAAGACGTTCTTTACCACTGAGGTGTTTTCAACTTTCCAAAGTCTAAAGCCCTGGGATTTCCTGGTGCTCTGCAACTCAAACATTAACCAGACCCACCCTGCTGAGATCTTCAAGGTCACCTAAGGTCAACTTGGTGCTTCCACAGAACTGGACAACCTATCTTTAAACTGTTCTCCAGTAGCACATCAGCAAAATAGCATTTGCTTCAAGCTGGAAGGCAGTCTACGTGGAAAGGATTGTTCTTCTCCAGACTGGACAGCTGTTCCTCGCAGACAGTAAACTCCCTCTTGCAAACAGAGGAACATTTCACAAAAACGGAAGTTGCCAGTCCTATAGCCTATTGAGTAATGTCGGTAAAAATAATTATAGGAAGGGGGAAGGGTGGAAGGAGAAGACAGTTCAGCAACTTGGAATGTTAACTGGAGAACTGTCCTTCATTTTTAAACCTGCTTTGGCCAGCCTGGTGTGCAATTCCCATCATCCCCAGCCAGGACAGTAGTCAAATGTTGAGAAAAGCTGCACTCAATCAACAAGAAAGCACCAAGACAGGCAAGATTGGAGATTGATGACATGCAGAATTAAAGCAAGCTACTCTCCATTAGTGTTCGCTAATCAGAACCATCCAGTCCTGTTCCTCTCCCGACCATCAAAAAAGTCAGGTTTAAAATCATATTCAGAGACAAAGTATGAAAAAGTGCAGCCTATCTGCCGGCTGGCTTTCAGGCTGCAAACCAACATGACCTGGGCTCTTGGCAATGTTTAATCAAAGTGAAATCAAGGCATGGTAAATATATAAATTGTTCCCAAATGGAGAAAAAGATTTAAGTTGCAATCACAGAGCCGCAGAATTGGAAAGACCTATTTTAGGCCCTTCTTTTGGCCTTTTTTAAACACTACCCTATCAGTTTTGGCCACAATGGTGAGAATGGACTCAGGCCCCTGGAAGAACTCAGACCCACAGGTAACCCAGTCCTATTAAGGAATGAGCAACACAGAAAAGGTGGCGGGGTGTGTGTGTGCTTCTTGTCCCCCACTGCAGCTCACACTTTTTACTTCCCTTTCACACAGTAAGCCAAAGATACTAATCAGGATCCAAAAGGCTGTCCTTGATGCTTTCATCTCAAAAGTAATCGTCAGTTCAGCAGCAGTCAGCTTTCAAAGAAATGATAATTTCCTAAATCACATATGCAAAGCTGGAAGGCATTATAAAAGAACCACCAGACAAAACATTTGATCAGGATGAGCCAGGGTTCAACGTCACCCTCATTCTTTGTCTGTGGACATTCTAGCTGGTCCACGTCGTAACTTCAGTTTGACTTCAATTCAACATTAGTGCTCTTTCTGTCTTACTCATAAAAGGACCTGCAGTAGCCATCAAATACATTTCTTAGAGTTTTGGAAACTTTTATTTGAAAAAAAAAAAAAGGCAAACTCTACGTAGTAGAAAAGGGTGCTTCCTAAACTCTGGAAAGCAGAGGAACTGCTGGGTTCAAAAAGAAGCTACAGAATGACCGAATACTGGGGGGAAATTCACGCTAGCCTTCCCCAAAATGGGCCCTCTGTTTGTATGGTTAGGTTGGCATGGGATGCTGGAAGCTGTAGTCCAGCACACTGACAGTCTGGAGAGATCACATCATCATTTCCTAATGTACCTCTGAACGATGCCACATTTCCTTGCAATATTTCCTGACAAAACATCCTGTCAAAAGAGTTGGATCTCAACAGATTGTTATCTCTGGATGACAGCAAATGTGGTTGGCTGTGAAGGTGCTGGAGTTAGATTGACAGGACCCAGGTTCAAGTCCACCCACGGCCACAGAAGCTTTGGGCCAGCCATTCTCTCTCAGCCAAACCTACCTCACAGGGTTGTTGTTGGGAAAAAATGGATGTCAGAATGCTATGGAATATAAATCTAACAAACTAAAATTTAAACAGCCATCTCTAACCTAGTGCCTAGCCAGTACATTAAGACTACAGCTTCCTTCCATCTGACTGCATGGACAGTGGAAAACACTTCTTGATCTCCCGCAGCTAAGCAAAGTTTTATAAAAATGTCTGCAAAGAAAGGCAAAATATTACACAATTTTCCCCCATAACCTTCTTTTTCCAGTATGCTGAATTTCTTCTTTTATCCTCACGATATTAACAGAGATTAGTCAACAAGATTTGTCCTCATTCTTGATGGTCACTACCTCTGCAATTCCACCTTCACACATCACATGAAACTGTGGTTTATTGAGCAACCCACAATGGTCGAGTTTAAACAATGCTGTAAACCAGAATCAGACATTCAGGTTGAACACCACTGTGTGAAATTCGATGTAATCCTGCTGAGTTTCCGGCAATACAAGCTAGAGCTTAGCTTCAGTTTAAATATGATCCTAATAGCAAGCCTTAAGCCCTCAAAAGAACAGATGTGGATTGGATTGACAGAGACAGCAATTTCCGCTCCAACTGAGCAACCACAATTATTTTCCTATCAACAGTGCCAAGACTCCCTCCCCCCAAACCCATCTGTAGCATTTCTAACCCAAACACCCTTCTTGATTTACTGACTGGTTTGACTTGTTCTCTTCTCCATCCCTGACTTTCTCAGATGCACCATATCTGTGTGATTGCTATTTGTTGTAGATTTAGAAGAAGCAAGCACTTTTTCCTGCTTTTAATTTTAGGAAAATTCAAATTAATTTTATCTTCAGATTCAAGTGGGACTTCCATGATAAAGACATTAAGGAAATTCATAGGTGGCAATAGTTTATCAGTATAATTATCTGATGCTGTAATTATTTGATAATGAGAGCTGAAGGTGGGTCCTCCACAGTCAGGAGCAGTATACCTGTAAAGCTCAATTGCTTCCTTTGAAACCTATTGGGGGTTTCCCAGAAGGCCCTGTTAGATGTCCTTTTACTTCTGCTGTTCCCAAAACATGTGTCCTAACAGCAGATGGAAATCAGACTCTTTAGTAAATGCCACAAATTCACCCAGGGCACCTCTGACTTTCTCTTTTCCTCTCTGCAAACCCAAACATGTCTGTGTGGCTAAGTCCACTTATCATGCTTAACCTGGTTTCTGAATCAGCCCACTGCTTGGGTTCAACCCATAAGCTGGTCAAATAGTCTAGCCCTGTCAAAAGAAGGGATGGGCTTTCTAGGGTGACCAATTCCTGTGTAGGCTCTGGACAGAGGCAACCTAGTGCCCTCCAGACACATTGGCCTTTAACTCCCAGAATCCCCCAGCCAGAATGTTAGAGAGGATTCTAGGAATTAGAAGCCAATATATTTAAAAAGCACCGGGTTTAGTGATCTCTTTTTCCCAGAAGGGATGGCTTTTCAAAAACTCTTCTTCCGTGCCCTCGTTCTCTTTTTTGCTTTTTAAATTTAAACAAGAGATAAAGTGACTCCGAAGTCGAGATAGGAATGCAGAGCCAGACAGATCCCGGGGTTTGCACTCCCCCCTCCGTCCGCGACAGGGAGTGCTAGGGTGATAATGACCATCTTGGGACTGAAACCGATTCTCTGCGACTGGGGAGCGAAAGCGGTGGCCCGTGTGGAAGGACTCTTTAAGACCCGACCTCAGTTGCTGCTCTGTAGCATTTCCACTCCATTCCCCTCTCCTTCCCCTTTTCTCCGCCTGACCCCAGCTTGCGGCGACTAGTAACTTCTCCCCCCTGCGCCCCGCCAGCCTCATTCCTGCCCGGTCCCCAGCGCCGCGCCCTCGTACCGGGATCCACGGTTTCCCGCTCGCCTTCGCTGCCCGCAGAGGCGCCCATCACCAAGGCGGCCAGCATCACGGCGGCGCGCAAGACGGGGATCGCTCGCAGCTCCATGAGCGCAGGGTAGCAAGCACCGAGCGCAGGGAAGAGACTGGGGGCCCTCCCGGGTTTGGTTTGCTCTCGCGAGCGGCGGGGCTTGGAAAGATCTCAAGCTCCTCCCGATAGCAAACCAATCGCTGGGGGACTCGGCGGGAAGACCTCCTCTAAGGGGTAGGGATAGCTCTGCGTGGAGGGGGGGGTATCCTATCTGCCTGGCAGCTTTCCCCAAATACGCGCCAATCTCCCTTCCATCTCCCAAGCAGTCGGGTCGAAAGGAAACGTTCCAAAGGGAAACCCCCCCTCCCCGCGCGCGCATTCCATTCTTTATTTACCCCTCTCTTTTTTTCAATGGAACTTAGTCGCCCTGCTATCGACCAATCGCAGCGGCAACTCACCAGAGGGTTCGGCCAATCAGGACGGGGGAAAACCTTCCCCCCTCCCCTCTGCAGGCCAATCAATAGTCTGGAAAGTTCGGGAGAGCCGAAGAAAGGGTTCGAAGAAGAAAAAGGGAAAGAAAGTGAAAAGACACATGTTCGGGGTTTGTCGTGAGAATAGGGATACAGGGCATTTCCACACACGGCGGCTCCATCGCCGGCCCCGGGAGTGGACAGGGTGGGGGATGCTAGATCCAGCCCAGAATAGGGCCTCGCTTGTTGATATCCTTTAATGCCAGAAGATGAAGGAAGAATAAAAACTCCGCTCAAGTGCAGATTTGATCCTTGATAGCCGCAAGAACAAAATCCAGAATAAATCGGCTGGTTATTTGGCCAGATTTCCGGTTGCACAGAACTCTTCGTCAGGCAAGGCAAGGAAGGAAAAATAAAAACACCAGGGTTCAAATGAGAGAAGTTACTAAGCTCTTCTCTTCCGTTCTTTCCTGGTAAATATTAGGGACGTGTGAGGCTGTGATCCTCGGATCGAAGCCCCACTCAATCTAGGGCGGCCTGTACCTGGCCGAAAATCCAAATCTCCAAGGTTAGTTTTTTCGGGATGGGATAAAGGCTTGCAAGAAAGTGATCGGTGTTGCTTTGTTTGCTAAACGATTTTTTCTTTTACCGCAATCAGTAGATGAGTTGGTAAATGCGTTACAGTAACTCTGTGATCTTGGTAATTTGATCCAGGAGGAAAAGGGGGGTTTAAAGAAATGAAATACATAACTGGGACCCCTCTCTCTGTAGTACGAGCATTGATTTTCGTGCAAAGACAGAATGCATAATAATAATCATGATAGTAATAATATCTTGCTTTGCGTAGTATAATTGTTGTTGTTTATTCGTCTAGTCGCTTCCGACTCTTCGTGACTTCATGGACCAGCCCACGCCAGAGCTTCCTGTCAGTCGTCAACACCCCCAGCTCCCCCAGGGACGAGTCCGTCACCTCTAGAATATCATCCATCCATCTTGCCCTTGGTCGGCCCCTCTTCCTTTTACCCTCCACTCTCCCTAGCATCAGCATCTTCTCCAGGGTGTCCTGTCTTCTCATTATGTGGCCAAAGTATTTCAGTTTTGCCTTGAATATCATTCCCTCAAGTGAGCAGTCTGGCTTTATTTCCTGGAGGATGGACTGGTTTGATCTTCTTGCAGTCCAAGGCACTCTCAGGATTTTCCTCCAACACCACAGTTCAAAAGCATCGATCTTCCTTCTCTCAGCCTTCCTTATGGTCCACCTCTCGCAGCCATATGTTACTACGGGGAACACTATTGCTTTAATTATGCGGGCCTTTGTTGTCAGTGTGATGTCTCTGCTCTTAACTATTTTATCGAGATTTGTCATTGCTCTTCTCCCAAGGATTAAGCGTCTTCTGATTTCCTGACTGCAGTCAGCATCTGCAGTAATCTTCGCACCTAGGAATACAAAGTCTTTCACTGCTTCTACATTTTCTCCCTCTATTTGCCAGTTATCAATCAAGCTGGTTGCCATAATCTTGGTTTTTTTGAGGTTTAGCTGAAAGCCAGCTTTTGCACTTTCTTCTTTCACCTTCATCATAAGGCTCCTCAGTTCCTCTTCACTTTCAGCCATCAAAGTGGTATCATCTGCATATCTGAGATTGTTAATGTTTCTTCCAGAGATTTTAACTCCAGCCTTGGATTCCTCAAGCCCAGCATGTCGCATGATGTGTTCTGCGTACAAGTTGAATAGGTAGGGTGAGAGTATACAGCCCTGCCGTACTCCTTTCCCAATCTTAAACCAGTCCGTTGTTCCGTGGTCTGTTCTTCCTGTTGCTACTTGGTCGTTGTACCCAAATTCAGGACAATCTTTTATGGGGATAATCCCCATCCACTTTTTTCTTCCGCTGTTCGGTATGTTTGGTGTCCATGTTTATGTGGAAGGCACTTTGCCTGCTCAGAATAATGGTTCCTATAGAGTTTGCTATCACCGCAACCCTAAACGCTAAAACAATTTCAGGGGCTGAAAGGAAGCCGTTTAAATCAATGTTTCTCAAACTAGGCAACTTTAAGACATGTGGACTTCAACTCCCAGAATTCCCCACCCAGCCTGCTGAGCACTTCGAAGTGCACATGTCTTAAAGTTGCCTAGTTTGAGAAATCCTGCTCCCTGCCTTTGCCTAAAGAATTTATTTGAAATTCGGCTGAGTGTAGGACCCAGAGGAACAAAATCCCTTCTCTGCTAAAACCAAACATTCTCAGCGAGGAACGTTGTCGTGACGCTTCTTAGGGGGCGTGACTTGCTAGCGTAGGCGGAAGTCCATGTGCCTCTAGTAAAATGGCCCCGCTTGCGGATTATAGGTGGATGGAGCGTCCTTATACATAAGCAAATAAATTGAGAGCGCTAACGCCTGACCGAGTTTGCTCAGTACCTTGTCGCCTCTGCAGTACAAAGGTTTTGCAGCTTGGAAAACCGGAGTGGAGAGAAACAAAGCGATTTTATACCAGAAGCATCGGGAAGACTCGAGGGGGGAGCTGCGTCTCTTTGTCTGGCTTGGAGAATGGTGGAAAAGAAAATTTCAGGTATCTTGGGAGTAGGATGTGGGGAGAAAGCGGGGGCTGTTGATAGATGCAAAGAGTGACTGGGGCCGTTTTTCCAAATTGCAAAGGAAGATAAAAAATATGCCTTTAGTGCAGCTTTAGGAAGTGCTGCATGCTAAAAAAAACTAGCCTTAACCCATTTGTTGCTCTTCAGAGACGTTGGGGCTTCAATTCCCAACATTCCCAAATGGTGTGTTCTTGCAGTCATTCTGGCTGGAAATTAGGAGAGTTGACCACTCAGCAGCTGACCCTAGATGGGCTTGGAAACTGAGTAGGGTCCAACCTGATTAGGAGTTGGATGGGAGACCACCATGAGATCCCAGGACTATGGATTAGACCAGGAAAAAAGAATCCCAGGAAACAGAAATGGCAAGCTGTTTCTGCATTGTTGCCAAGAAAACTATAGGCACATGTCCATGAAGGAGATTTTACATAGTCTTCATGTGCCTGGAGAATGCAAGGTTGGGGAAGGCTGAAATTCTAGGGTACAAAATCAGAAACCACAGGTACATGTACCATCTTGGTTCGTGCAACAGGTGAGGTTGAAATCCAGTTAACCAGTTTGCATCTCAGTGTGTCATACAAACTCAGCCAGTGTGGTTGGGTTACAGGCCTGTGCGTTATTTGAACCCACCTAATTGGATGACTTCAACTCTAGATCAATTCAATGTGTATTATTGTGGAGTGTGAACTCAGCCACTGTATGTAATGATAATGTTGTAAATTTTGATTTTGATTGCACTGATTTTGCTGTCATGTTTTATAGATGGTATTTATTAACAGTTGAGTTAACACCTTGAGTGTGTCCCTGCCTATAGAAGTGGAGTATCAATTTAATGATTGATAAACATTTTGGTTTTGATGTAATCCTGGCTTAATTTCTGAAGCAGAGCTCAAAAGCTCCCAATTTGGAACCCTTTTTGGCTCCTATACTGTGCATAAAACTTGCAGTCAGAGGGAAACCTTTTGTCACAACTGAGTTTTGAACAGAATCTCCAAAAGTCTGATTCTCGAAACTAGTTGTTCTGCCTAATTGTAGTAACAAAATTGCAAATCTGGAAGGCTAGTACTTTTATGATTGTGATCCATGAATGTGTGCACTGCAATAAATCTGTTAGTTGCTAAGATACCCAATGTTTTTTGGTAGTTTTAAAAATGAAAACAGGAGAGAGATAATTCTGCCACACCACTACAGTCATCTGAATCTTGAGCAGAATTTCCTCTGCAACAACAGATGTTTCTTTAGGTGGAAAAACAAGTGATATGCAGGATTTGTACAGGTATTTTTTACATTTTCCCAGTATGCGCTTGAAATATATGAGGCAAGGCATGAGGATGAAATATTGCTATTTCTCCATTGCTCCCTGGAATATACAAGCCTACACTAAACTCTAAAACAGTCACATATCTAAAATAAAACATCTCAGAGACAGAAGAGAAATGTTCACAGAATTAGTAGGAATCAAACCCAACTCAGTGGTGTCTAATTAACTCCAGCCTCCAAAATAATTGTATAATTTCAGGTAAGAAATGTTGGCCTGTTTTCAGCCATAACACTGGAGTGTTTTTTAAAATCATTCTGGGATGATTGTGACTGCTTATAGACAATGTCCTATGATCCTTTGCCCTCAGATGTGTTTGACTACAGCATGTCACCCATTATCCACTCCCATCAAACTGGCAGTTATTTGTCCAGCATCTTCTGAGCATGGAAGGTTGGGGAATACTGGCCTACAGAATCGTTGGGTAGTTTTAAGCACATCACAACAGCCACCTGTAAGAGGAGGGATAAGCTCCTGGAACTGAAAATCTTTTTTGGCAGAATAGATGCTCTGTCCTGCCACAGGAGGGTGCATTTGGACAACATGTGCATTGGTTAGGTTTATGCAGGGGTAAGGGAACATCATTGAATTCACACATTGCAAACCATAACCCATGGCTTGTTTTATATTTACATAAAAGAAGGTGTCAGCTGCATTTGCAGATAGTTTGCGAAGGGTGCAGAAGGAATGACTGGGTTTGCCCAGTGCCTTAAGCCTTACAAACCCCGGAGACTATATTCTCATGACATCTAAGAAACAAATAGATATAACAGCTAAATAAATAGATGGAATATCGTATGCTGTTAACTGTGGTTTGCGGTCACTTTGGGTTCAGATAGCACACTAAGCTTAAATTAAAGAGATCACATTTTGGTCTAGTTGAGGGGTAGACAACAGATCTTGGGCTGTTTATTGGCCTTTGGGTGAGGGTGGGGGGAATTTAAGGGTTGGGCGCCTCAGTGAAACAAAGTGCTCATCCTTAATGCTACTGCCACATGCAAAAAACAGGCAGATGTTGCCCTGCCGCAATCCAGCCCTTTTGCTGCCAGATGTTGGCAGTAAGATTGCAGGGTCTTTTGAGAGGGGGGCAGGTGGCCTGCATGCAGTCCATTCCCGGCTTAGGGCCATGTCTGTCTGATTGGAGCATGTGCACTAGGAGACTGGAAGCGTCCTTTGCCAGCTGGGAAGGTGGCCTTATCAGCAGATACCAGCTGTCCTTGGAGGCAACATGGTTGACTCAACGTAGCTTGGCTTCAGCCTCTCTCCATCCTCTCTCCCTCTTTCCTCTTTCTCAGCAAGGTCCCAGGACCCCAGCCAGAGGCGAATTTTAGACCGGGCCACCCGCCAGCGCCGTCTCAACCGCCAGCTAGAGGCCCTGGAGAATGACAACTTCCAGGATGACCCCCATGCCAACATGCCACAGCTGGTGAAGCGCTTGCCTCAGTTTGATGATGATGCCGAAACAGGTGAGGCTTCATGCTGGGCGTTCCCTTGATTTCACTTTCCCTTAGCTTTCCTTGACTTCCTTTTCTTTCTTGGCCAATAGATTAGTTGATTTGTTTTGTTTGATATATTTAGCCTTGTTTGTGGGTGTGTACATCTGCACACATACAGTATATGTGTGCAGAAGCCGCCCAGAGTCACTTGCTGAGATGGGCAGCTATAGAAATCAAATAAATAAATAAAAACAAACAAACAAACAAACAAATAAAAATATGTGTCTGTGTTTGTAAATCGACACACATGTATACACATGAACACATGCGTACGCACACAGACGTATAAGTAGAGGCATGTCCCCGAGGGAGTCAAAAAGTCAACATGGTGGCCACAACCATGCCATTAAAGCCCCACCTCTTTTTACATATCTTGACTTGAAAGAAGTCAAGCTAAGTCTGTGGGGAGAATGTATTTTGTATCTGCATTTGTACATTGTGGTTAGGGATTTTGGGTATTTTTGTAGTTCTTTAGGCATTGCCAGTTTAGAGATGCCCTTGTGGGAGCAAAGAGCTAATTTTTGATCCAACACTGGGACCCCTGTCTCCCTCCGTTTAATAAGGAAATTACTTTTCTTTTCACTTCCCCTTTTCTCTTCTGGAAATTGGGAGTTTGCTTGCCGGCCACCCCCACCCCCAGGGCTTCCATTTTGTGAGAGCTCCCACAAAACATTCCAAGAGTGCCCATTTGCCCAGAAAAGTGGGGCACCCCTATCCTAAAGTAATGAAATCCCAAACTTCATACTTAGGCTAAAAGGTGTTTATCTTCATCTAGAATTTTCTTTCCCCTTCTTTGTACTTTATTTACAGGGAAAAAGAAGAAAAAAACCCGCGGAGACCATTTCAAGCTGCGTTTCCGCAAGAACTTCCAGGCCTTGCTGGAAGAACAGGTCCTTATCTCTCTCTCTCTCTCTCTCTCACAAAAATTTGGGGGGCATCTCAATTCTTTTTATTTTTCTGATCCTCATTTCAGTACAGTCCTCATTTAGTGACTGCCTTGTTTAGCGACAGTTGAAAGTTAAGTGTGTATGTGTGTGTGTCTTCAAGTCAGCTTTTGACTCTTGATGACTGCCTGGACAAGTCCCTGCAGTTTCCTTGGCAAGATTTTGGAAGTGGCTTGCCATTGCCTCCTTCCTAGGGCTGAGAGAGAGAGACTGGCCCAAAGTCCCCCAGCTGGCTTTGTGCTTAGGGCAGGACTAGAACTCACAGCCTCCCAGTTTCTAGCCTGGGGCCTTAACCACTATGCCAAACTTGTTCTCTTCGAAGTTATGATGGTGATTAAAAAGTAACTTTGTGACCAATCCTCGGATTTACGACCTTCGCAGGTCAATAAAGCAAAGGAAAGCTGAAGTTGGATCATAAACACAGTTGCGGTTTCACTTAGCAACCGCTTTGCTTAATGACCAAGTTGCAGGTCCCAATTATGGTTGCTACATGAGGACTACTGTATTTCCTTTCCCCTTTCCCGCCTGCCACCAAGAACACCGGTTAAATAATGATTAAAAATGCACACTGGAAAAGTTGACTTTTGAAACCCAGGTTGAAAAATATACTGAAAAAAAAAAGTCTTTTGCTCAGCGGTGTGCAGATTGTAACAGAACTGAAGTGTTTGGATTGATGGTTGCGGCCAAATACTCAGTTCAGCGGGAAGCGTTTCTATCTCTGCCCTTCCAGGCAGTTAGGGAAGGAAACCTTAGGATAATTTGGATAATGGGATTTCAATAGGATTTTGGATAATGCAAGATCCGTTGATCTGTAGGGTGGAAGAAAGCGCATCTTACAAATAAGAGCCGCTGCACTTCTATTCTGGGTCTCCTGTTCATCGTTGGCTATATTGTGCTGTTTCAGGGTTCTTGGTATCATTGCAAGTAAAGAGATGGGAGAAGAGCCACCTCAATGTAACAGCCTGTTTCTCAGCCTTAGCAGCTTTAAGATGGGTGGACTCCAACCCCCAGAATTCCCCAGCCAGCCATGCTGATCTGAAACACCGATCTAAGAGACAGAGGAATCACTTTGGGATTGAGCGGTGAAGCAGATCTGTCGCAGATTTCCTCTGTGCTTGCCGCAAGATCCCAACCAAGGGGTTTCTTTCTCTGTTTGACTTCCAACAGAACCTCAATGCGAGTGAAGGGCCCAACTACCTGACAGCCTGCGCGCCTCCCTCGAATTTGCCTCAGCGCCACTTCTGCACTGTTTGCGGCTTCCCGTCAAATTACACATGTGTTTCTTGCGGAGCCCGTTACTGTTGTGTCAAGTGTTTGGGGACACATCACGAAACTCGGTCAGTGCGCCATAGCCCTTTACTAGCCACCTGGGGCAATTAGGCATTGTTTCTAGGCAAATAGTCAAGGCCTGTTAATAAGACTGGTTGATTCCTACGTTGGAGCCCCACACTACTTGGGAATGTGCGGGCAATCGTGCACAAAAATATTTGCACTGCTACTCAGTGTGATTTTTTTTTCTATTTATTTGAGGCAGATAAAGGGTTGTCTTCAAAAACTTCCAAATCTTGATAGCAGAAAATGAAAGTACAGCCAAGATATAATTTCACAAATTGAGAGCAAGCAAACATAAGACTTTTTATTGATTTCTACGTGAAAAACAATCCTGCTATTGTATATACTCCTGTATAAGCCCATCCACAGATAAGCCAACTGGAGAATTTTTGACCAAAAGACTGTAAAAAATGTACCACCCACGGATAAGACAACCCTCAAAATGTTCGTATATTTTAATTTTTACAATTGGCTTATCCATGGGTAATCCATGGATTATCCATTTTTCATGGTACTTTGGTTAAAAAATTTGAGGGTCAGCTCATCCGCGGATGGGCTTATACATGAGTATATACGGGATATACAGGTACTTTAAAAAATTATTACCGTATATACTTATGGATCAGCCCATCCATGGATAAGCCGAACCCAATTTTTGGGGTGCATTTTGGCACCTAAAATTCTCGGCTTATTCACAAGTATATATGGTAAACAATGGAAACTTATTCTAAACTGGACAGCAGCTGCACAACTGCTAGAAACCATTTGAAATGTATTTTTAGGCTCAATTTTTGTGGGTTCATTGGAAATGGAGAGAGCAGTTGATAGAAAGACAGACTGTCCTCGTTCCCCAATACACTTCTTTTAATCCAGAATTAAATAGAGCTATAGTTAAAATTCACAGTTAATTGTTCACATGAAAGATCTAAAGGCAAAAATGCTGCAAACTTTGTGGATTAAAAAACGTTTCAAAAGCATATCACAGGGAGGCCCGGCGTATACAGCCTACTAAGCCATGGCTTCTTGAATCATGGTTTATTGAATAAGCCACAATTCATGCTGAGACCAAAACAAAAGCAATCTGTGAACCAAATCTGACCATCTGACACTTTCTCCTTTTCCTATTTTGCACTCAGGTTTAGGAAATGGGGAATCATCCTCTGTCATTTTTTTTTTTTGCAGCCAAAGAAAAGAATTTGCCTAAACTTTCTTCCATAGTGGCCAGCTCCATTTTATCTTATCTTTTAGTGTGGGTATATACAGAGCATTTAAAATTTGAAATCTGGCTGCTTTGAGCATTTGGGAACCTGATATATTTACAAAACTCTAAAAAATGGTCTGTTTTATGTTCAGAAAGGGGCCCTCTGAATTAAAGCTATTTTGTAGATCCTTTGCTTTCCTGCTGTATGAAAAGGTGGATGGGTAAATTGACTGACTGACTGACTGACTGACTGACTGACTGACTGACTGACTGACTGACGGACGGATGGACAGCCTCATCTTTTAGGCTTTCTTCTAGAACTTTGCTTTCTCTTCTGTTCAGGTGCTTGAAGTGGACAGTTTGAGTTATGCCATGAAGAATTATAAATATTATCTTATAGAAGAAGTCTTTTCAAACAAGCAGGTTGTCTTCCTCCCTGGACAAATAGATTTTCCCAGCCGTGAAGAGGTCTAAACTGGACTGTAATTCGTGTTTGTGTAATAAAATGTTTTTATGGTTTGCAATTGGTGGCATGCATTCTTCCTTTTAGTCACATGGAGCTATTTTTCTGCAGCTTGGGTTCCATTTTTTTTTCTTTTTCTGAGGGCAGCATCCTTAAAGAATCTAATTAACCCTTGATTTTAACAGAAGGGGAAAAGAGTGCCAATAGACCTGAATCCCATAAATGGCGCATGGACTATTAGCATGCACATAATGGCAGATTCTTCATGTGTGCAAAATGGCAGATTCTGTGCTTGCATACAATGGTGAATTGATTTTGTCCATTATAGCAACATCTGAAAACTTTTGCAGCTCAGATCTGGTGGCCATATCTGAACATCGCCAGCTCCCATGACAAAGGTACAGGCAATCTGGAGGCTGGCAGATCAGTTACGTTTGAGCCATTGCAACTGTACCTTTTACTGTTTAGTTATTTTTCATGAAACAAATGGTCTGAATCACCATATAAACACACACACACACGTACACACACACACCCTATAGCACTTGCTAGCTTTTCCATTGTTTCCCCTCATTCTTTATTCAGCAACAAATTTATTCAGTTTTTATTTTAATTTAATTTAATCTCTCTGTCCTCTCTAAAATGTATGTATTAATTTTCCTGTTTGTTTGGAGTTTGAGGACTTCTTCATAGGAGGTTCTTCTAAAAGAGAAGAAATACTGGTGATACTGTTAGAAGTAAAAAAATGGGCTTCATGAAGTGCCTTCTGTCCTCTAGGTTAGATTAATTTAAATTACAGCTTTTCAGATATGATAAGAAAACCACGCCATATACAATAGATAAAATAAGGCTGGTTTTTCCTATAGGTTTATTACCCTTCACTTTGGCAGATGACTTGATTCTCATCCAGCTGGAAAACAATCAAAAATTAATGTCATATGGGCTTTCAGCAGAATTCCTCATATTCATTGGGTGAAAACAGGCTAAACAGTATTCTTTTCCCTCCAAGTCTAAATTATATGCAGTATTAGGAGGTTAAGAAGACTTCACAAAATGAGAGAATGTAGCCTCAATATTTACATACTTTCTAAATACACTTGCTCTCCCCTGAACCAGAAAAGAACGTGTCAGAGCTAGGCACAATGTTCTCCCTTCTGCACTTTTGCAGAGCGGATAGTCTAAAACTCCATTACCTGAGTCCCCAGATTCATATGGCAAGACTGAAACAATGCAGCATTATACAACACTTTCTATAGGAATCTCTGCAAGCGTTATATTTTTGCCTTTTCTGTGCCAATATTCAGGGAGAACAGATTAAGCTTCTTTCTGATGTGAAACATTTGATTACCTGTATGGTAGCCAAATTCAGTGAAAATGAGACTACAAATAATAGGAGAAGAAGGAATGTGTGAAGGAGAAGGAGAAGAAGGGATAGGAGGAGGAGGAGTAAACTATAACTCACAGTCTCCTGGTTTGTAGTCTGGTGCCTCTAACCACTAAACCAAACTGTATTTTTCTATTGCTGATGACTGATAAATAAAAATTCTTCTAGATACAATAAGAAAACATAAGAATTTGCTTTAGTTAAAGCAGTGGGAAATGAAGCTTCTCAAATCGATCTGTGTACATCTGTGGGAAGGAATGTGGAATATGCAGAGACTTTGTACCCACCAAAGGTGTGGAATGGGGGGTGAGAAGTACAGCACTGGGCTGGTTAGAAGCAAATGCTGAAAACATGAGAGATTGGTTTTATTCTGAGTGTAGGTATGGAAGAACTTAGCAGAGTTGATCTATTGCAATGTTTCTCAGTCACGGGAACTTTAAGATGCGTGGACTTCAACTCCCAGAATACCCCAGCCAGCATAAGAAATACTGATCTATTCTCTTACTTGGCCCCCAATCTGCTTGCAACATGACATAGTCTTTAGCTGTTCCATAATTCCTACAGAAAGCAGCAGAAACTGAGTTTCAGGATAGAGGACGTGATATTTATGTTACCCCAATTTATAAAAAGCCCTAGGAAGGAGGCAATGGCAAAACCACTTCTGAAAAACCTTGCCAAGCAGTCGCCACTGACTCAAAGGCTTTGTTTGTTTGTTTTAAAAGGGGACTTCTCCCGTCTGAATACATTGTGATGACTGGACATGACTGAAGTCATAGCTCCACAGATCCAGGCGGTGCTAGGTTGGAAACAATGGTTTCAAGTTCTACACAGCTTCTAATGGTGGGACACCTACTTGTCTAGTAGATTATGAATGGCAAAGTCACAATTGTGCTACTCAAGGTCAAATTCCACAGAGTTGCTCGTGTCAAGAGAGGCACCAAGAAAAGCAGTCAAGTTTTTGGGAGTTAGAAAGGAAATCAATCTATGTCCTAGATAAGGTTCTGCAGATCAAGGCCAAGCCTGTCTTGCAACACGGTCGTTCCTCATCAATATTTTCCCCCACAATTGCTCTCATGACATTCTTTTGACAAATGCATCTTCTCTGGACTTCTGAGTAGAATGCATGCCAGTATTTCAGTTTGAGCAGTGTGAGCTGCAGATGGCTGGAAGGAGGAGCTCATTAGTTTCACAGGTCCTAGAGACAGCTCAAGGCAGGAGCTGTCTCTAGGACCTGTGAAACTAACGAGGAGCTATTGCACCCTATTAGAAAGGATGAAGATGGATGGTTGATCAAACCAGCTTGTGAAATTAGTAGAATAGGAACAACTCCCCAAGGGGAGAGTGTAGAGCAGTGTTTCTCAACCTTGGCAGCTTGAAGATGTGGGGAATTCTGGGAGTTGAAGTCCACTCATCTTCAAGTTGCCAAGGTTGAGATACACTGGTGTAGAGAGTAAGAGAGATGGCCTTGATGCAGGATCTGTTAGCAAAAGGGGCTGAAAAAGTCCAGTCCCTCCCTCCCTCCGTCCCTCCCATCCATCCATCACATATATTTATTAGTGGTTATATATTTAGTGGTTAGAGAGCCGGTTTTGTCTAGTGGTTAAGTTGCTGGGCTAGAAACCAGGAGGCTGTGAGTTCTAGTCCTGCCTCAAGCATGAAAGCCGACTGGGTGACCTTGGGCCAGTCACTCTCTCTCAGCCCAACTCAACTCACAGGGTTGTTTTGTGGGGAAAATAGGAGGAGGAAGGACTATTAGGTATGTTCCCTGCCTTGAGTTATTTATAAAAATAATAAAGGGATAAAAATTATAAATAAATAAGTAAACAAACAAATAAATAAATAACTCCAATTGTGCTATTATTCTCTTTTGGGGTGTGCAATATTATGCAAAGTTCTGGCAAAGAGTGTGAAGTAGCAGACCAAAAAAAAACTGATTAAAGATTAGAAAGTGAAATTCTATCAAATCTAATTGACATCCACACATTCACTATTTCTTTCCATATCTTACTCTCCTTGCAAAATGTCCTTGATTTCATCATGCCAGTACACATTTTACACATACGCAGTACTGTATTTTCCTTCTCCTCTTTAAATTTCTTACATGTCTCTTTTTGAGGATCCCATCAACTCCATCCTATAGTTTTGTCAGTCTTCTCCTTCCTCTCCCCTTGAACCTTCCTTCACAGTTCATTTTGCAAGTTGATCCTAATTATATCACCTCAACATCCAACTTTTATGCTGCTCCTTAATTTTTGTATTCAGTCCACCTTCATCTAGCACCCATTCATTCTTGACATACATCTTTTCTTATTTTACCATACCGACTTCTTCAGTAATTCATTCCCACTGTGTTCAACTTAAGTCTTATGTTTGTCTAGACATTCCCGACTTACACTTTTATATACCAGAGTAGGAGATACACACTCTTATACAAAGCCATTTTCACTTGTTTTGACAAACATTAATTCCTCGCAACAGGCCACACAGAACGGAATTACATGTAAAAACAATAGGAAACTATTGGCCTTTAGCTGCTGTTGAAGCTCACAGAATAGCAGTCTTTGTATATTGGGTTGTAGCATACTGAGTCATTGTCCAGAGGACAGAACATAATACAACCCGTGTTTCAAGGCTAAACCCAAAGAAGTCTTGATGATGGTCCTGGAGCAGTTTTTGCAGACGTGTTCATACAGCTCTGAAAGTTTTCCCACACCAATGACGAAGTTGCCCTGGTTGAGGTAACTGCAGATTTGTCCTGCAGTCTCCCATTTGAACAAGAACTGATCTGATCTTTAGCAGATATCCTTCCCCCAAAAGCAATCTTGAGAAGGCCATAGCTAACTGATGGACCACAAGTCATATTTGGTGCTTCTAACTGAAAAGATTTCAGCAGTGGGGCTGAGAGAATTCAATTTTGGGAGTAATGCTCTTTTAAAGCACATTTATTGTGATTCTGAGCTTTAAAGTTGCTCAAAGTCTCCAGAAATGGAGTAGCATGTAAGTTCAACCAGTAGGTTTTGGATACATCATCTTGTTATAAAACTAGTCATGGGAAATATATCAGTATCACTGATTTCCCCATATTCAGATATAGACATTATAACCTTCCACATTCTTCTCCTTAGAAAATGTTTAAGGCCACCATTCCCATTTGTCTTTTTCAATGAGGACATATCTATCAGGCATTCCTTGGGTGCAGTGGGGTTTGCAATGGCCGGAGCTCTCCAAGGCATTCCTTTGTTATCCATGATTTCTTCCCAGAGAATATGGAAGGATACAAGGATTAGCAAGATGCTGAGAATTGAACTGGTTTCTTAAAACCAAGAATTTCTTGGGAAGGTGAGTACTGCTGGTTGGTGGGAGTGTCCACCCAAGGTGGGTTCTCTCCAGGGCATCTCCTGAAGATCTTTAGACCAAAGGCTTGGAAGTTTGCTTGAATCAATGTAATCGCTGAGAGTCCTTCCAATTCTTTAGGCCTATGGTCATCACTCCTACCCTCCTGGGCACTAGCCTTCTCCAGCCAAGTGCTGTTAGATGAGTTAGATGTCAATTTTTATCAGTCCAGTCCAAGATGGCATTTGAATGTATGAATATCACACCTTATGGCAGTGGTCTCCTGCCAGGGAAGGAAAACAACTTTTCCTGCTCCTCCTGGTCTTAAATCTTATTGTTTGTTATCAATGTATTCCTTAAAACAATCTGAAGCTTTCTCCCTAGATTCAGGGGGTTCACTTATTATCAAAACCAGCAATCTTAGCTTGCACTACTTCCCCAGAGAGCCTTAAGCTAATAATTATGCTACTTTTGAGCAATTTTCCGGAGGAGGTCCTCTATTCAGGTACATGCTATAAATCTGCAGCCAAGAGGCTTGTTTATTTACCAAGGCGCAATTTTGAACCTTCCAGTGTGAACAGGCACAAATTAAGCAGCAACATGCAGCAGTAGTGAGAATCACCACCCCAGCGGGAAGCATGGGACAAAGAATGTTTACAATTTAAAATGCATTAAAATATTTTAAGATACTGCTTGCAGGTTAAGCGAGTGCAAGGAACTGTCCTATACAGTCATTTGATTTCTTTTCTCTCTTCTTCAAAAAATAACGACCAAGATCCTGAGCCCAATTAAGCCCAGAGCCTATTTACACCTTTACAAGGGTCTTTCAGTGAATGTCGACAGCCTGAATTTAATGTATTTGCTTGCATTTCTTTTGTTTCGTTTTGATCCCCAGAGAGGCAGGACTGGAATGACCACATTTGTGTTGCAAAAATCTAGACCAGCAGTTAAAATGTTAGATTTCTCTGAAGCTCTTGGCTTCCATTGGATGCTGTATGTATTTTGGCAGACTGTTACCCATTTGCTAAGCAATGTCATCTTTAAATCAACCGTGCTTAACCAGCCTCTGTTTGCCTTCCTCAGTACCCCCAAAGGCTTTATTACTTAACAGTCATAATCCAGGACAACACGTCCGTTGGATCAAAGAACACATTTATTGTTGGCAAAGTCATCTTTGCCATTACTGTGTAATCCTAGCTAGTATAACTACAGCCAAAAGTGGGTGAAAAATGGGCAGGAAAAGGTTTCAGAGATCTATGTTGTCATCTTCCTGGCTTTGAGAAGTTAAGGAAAACCAAACAGTGACAAGAAAGGAGCAGATGAAATACAGCAGCTCATGAAACTTGGTGGTGGAGGGCAAGTTCAACCTTGGTTGGTCCATTGAAAAGTTCTTGAAAAGCAGGCTGGAAGAGACCCTATTCAAGCTTCTGAAGAGCCAGACTGGATTCAATGTAAGGCAGATTTATACCACTCCAAAAATGATGCTTTGCTCACCAGGGTCAACCACACAACAATAAGTACACTAAATTTGTGTAAGATTTCTCCAGCCCTTCAAGTGTGTGTGAGTATTGAGGATTTTGCCTATGCTGGTGGGAAATTTGGGGAGTTCAAATCCAAACCAGTGGAAGATCAGCAGGTTGTGGAAAGTTTCTCAATACAGGAACTCAGTTTGTGTCAAGTTGAGCCAGAGATAAAGTGAAACTATGCTTCTTCAAGCCTTGATTCTGTACCATTTCATTTCCAGAATTATCTCATGTTGAATGTTCATCTCTCTCTCTCTCTCTCTCTCTCTCTCTTTTTTGAAGTTTCTTTTCCAAGCACTAACCTAAATCTGGCTGACTGAAAATAAATATTTTTCTTTTAAACCTTTGGCAAGGAGGATGGGTCAAAGAACACTTTCTTATCATAGGAGTCCTGTTGGTTTTGACTAAAACCAGGTCAAAGTTCTATCAGCCAGACAGACATCTTTAGAATATATAGAGAGAGAGGAAGAGAAAGAGAAAGAGAAAGAGAGAGAGAGAGATGTATTTAAATCTGTCTGTCTGTGTAAATGGTATCTACGCAAAAGATTTTGGAATTATAATTTATTGCAAAGCAATTATGAGCCAGCAGTTTTATGTTGCTGCAATGAAATAAAATGCAAGTGGAATTCTAGGCTGCATCCGTAAAACCAAATCATAGTTTCCAAATCATTATTGGAAGTAAGAAACCCTGTTGAGGCCTTACCTGTCACATGAACCACCATCAGGGTTCCAGCTCACAGGGATGTAATCATAGGTAGTGGTAGATGTTCTCTGTCAAAGAACTGTATTATATGCACAATCATCATCTCTATTCACTCACATCACCAGCAATACTAGGAAAGGAGAGACGCTGCTTCTTGTTCCTCATGTGATGGACTGAACATGAGAAAGTGATGTCTGAATAAGGCTAGAAATTCCTCTTGTTTTGCTTAGGTCAGATCCCACCCCACGTAATAAGTCCGATTTGGGCCAACACACTTTAAGAAGGAGTCAGGCCAACTGGAAAGGCAATGAGGATGACCCAGCCCAAGAACAAACCTATGAAGACCTATGAAAGAATCGTTGAGAATACCTGCAACAAAACTGCAGCAAACACAACTGTTAATATTAGATGAAATAAAGCCAGACTTCTCATAGCAAGTGCTAATAATGAAGCTAAAGCTTAAATGTTTTGGACACCTAATGCAAAGGCAAGGTCATCGATGCTTCCAAAAATCAAAGACAATAGAAAAAGAGGCTGACAGGTGGCCAGGTACCATCACTGATTACACAAGCAGGTGCTTTCAAGAACTCAGAGAAGCAGTCACTGATTGACAGACCTGGCAATGTTTGTTGGGCCGTGAAGCACGGGAAGCAATGGAGTAACTGAACAAGACGCCTCACCCACGTATATATTTGGAATATTTTGCAGCACAACTGATTTGAAGAAACCACAGTGTGGCTGATTTTATGTCTGTTCTTGAAGGAGCTACGGAGATAAGGTCCTTTTGAACACTGATGCATTCTGCAGAAAGATGGCTCTCTCCATCAAGGTTCTGATGCAATTTCTCAAACTCCATCTTGACTTCCACCCTTAGTGAGTTGATTTAACTTTCTGTTTAAAGGCTTTGTGCAGATTACAGAACATGTTCATAAAGTTACATTGGTTGATTCAGTTCCTTCTGTTCTCAGGAACCTGTGGTTCGTTTGTTCGTTCATTCATTCATTCATTCATTCATTCATTCATTCATTCATTCTTACTTAATTTCTATAGCCACCCATCTCAACATGTTCTACTAGAAGTTATGAATGAAGGATTAGATAAACTATTGACAAGAGGCATTCTAGAGAAGATCCATGAGGGTAGATGCAGTGGATGTTTTTTAACATGCCTTAGCCAAATATGAATTTCTGCCTTTTTCATTAGCTAGATTACTCTAGTCCCTCTGCTAGAGTCATTACAAATGAAATTATTTCTTTCTCTATCAAGGTGTCTTGTGGAACTTGCTAAGGACATCCTGTATCTCCTCTTGTATTTAATTTGACAAGAAATGATGTTTTATCAGACAAATGGAAGATATTGTGGGTGTAAAGAGAAACGGTGGGATTGAACGCAGACTGTTACTATATGCTGATAATATGTTTTGTTGACAATGATATATGTTCTATACCAAATCTTACGTGGTTTGGTAAATGTTCCGGTGACTCAGTTAAGTCCCATAATCTTCCTGTAGGTCTGGGGGAAGGAGTCAAAAAAAGTCAAGATGGTGGGAGGGAAACCATGTGATCTAACCAATTGACAGTTGTCTTTGCCACATGTTTGTAAGTCTCTCCCCATTTCATCCAAGCATGACTGTGATAGAAGACCTTACATATATCAAACTTACATACAAATATATTTTAGTTTTAGTATTAATATACTAGGAACACTTGCACTTTTATTTTGGCTCTGAAACCATGTTTTATTTCCTTGAAGAGTTTTGTTGGCGTTCTAGCTCTTCCTTTCTAACAGACCTTGATAGATTGCCATACCCATAGAAAGATAAGGTGTACATTCCAAAGATAGCTTCTCCAGAGGAAAGGTATTGTTTAATCATGGTCAAGGGGCCCTAGCAAGGATGGAAGGAAGTCCCTTATATGGAATGAGGTTAAGATGAAGGAAGGAAATAGGAAGGAAGTTCCTAATATGGAATGAGGCTAAGGTGGAGTATGGGTAACTGAGTAAGGGGTGGTCTTCTAAAGGAGGAGATGAATGGAATGTATATAATGAGCTGTAAGGAGGGAGTCCTGCACGATCGCCCACCTATGTCATGTTCCCCGTTGCAAGGCATAAGTGCATCACAACGGGGAACATGCACATCAGGAAAGAGGAAGGGATAACCATTATCCTTTAAACACACACATCATCCCTTAAGCACCCAAACCCATAAAATCAATCACCAGGACAATAGGAGCGCACCTCGGACAGGACATGGAAACCATTAACAGGTCGGGGGAACTCCCAGCCATTACCCCGGGGGACGCACCTGCACCGGACGAAGGCAAGGAGACAAAGGAGAACATCGGAGATTGCCCGAATCGCCCATCGTCAGACCCATACCAACTCTAATCACCCATCCAGACCCGGCTTGGGGGACAATGGAGGGTGGAGGAGGACAAGGTCCGCCATCGGGGTATAAACGGGACACCCTGCTACCACACCCGCATTCCCGTCTTTTTCTCCGTATGCATTCTGCTTCAATAAACTCGGAAATCCTTAGACCCTCTAAGTGAGTCCATGTCTTATTCGAAGTAAGGCTACCCTGACACCTCACAGCTTGCTGTCATTGCTCTTGGGTGAAAAATAACTTAATTTCATGCAACTGCCTGTTTCTTTGGTCCCG
The DNA here is from genome assembly GCF_035149785.1 of Candoia aspera. Lineage (NCBI taxonomy): Eukaryota > Metazoa > Chordata > Lepidosauria > Squamata > Candoiidae > Candoia > Candoia aspera. The sequence continues at coordinate 110,143,700 of NC_086156.1, read as the reverse complement.
GCTCAGAAATAAACCTGGTAAGGAAATAAAAAAAATTCTAACAACTGACAAAAGACACCTCTTTTCTTCCTAAAACAAGGTTAAATAGTTCACCAGCAATTTCATTCCTGTCCCCTTGTTACTGCTCTACTATCATACCCAAGAAAAGAGCTTTGAATGGCGACCAGATGATTGAATGCAGTTTGATAGAGGACTGAGTGGAAGTCAGGAAGCATGAACTCTTTGATCCATTGTCCAAGAAGGAGCGTCTTCTAGGGTGGGAGAAAAGCTTGGAAATGTTCAGACCAGTGCTACACTTGCGCGCACGTGTGTGTGATAAAATGAGATCAGTTCCTCTCCTTTACATATTTTAATACTCCCCCCACCCCCTTCCCTTCCTCTTGTTTCATATGAGACCAAGATGCTTAGAAACTTGTTGTAGATGATTGTGTTGCGATTTCAAGACCAGTTTGGAGGTGCTAGATCCCAAATGCACTGCCACCCTGCCTTGTCTTGGAAGGCATGTCCCATTGGAAGAATGCTGGGAGAATGTTTTCATCTCTGTCTTGCTGATAGAGATGGCCAACGGGTCCTATTGTCTAAATGCTGGAAATTCTCAGTGGACAAGAAGCTAATGATGCAGCTGATGCTCTTCCAGGAATTCCCTTGGGAACCCAGTGCTACAGCGATGATGCAATGTTACTGACTCACCTGAATCACCAGTTCCAAAAGGTATCTGTTTGTCTGGCCTTCGATTACTTTAACTATAGGGCAGCTTTGTTGTTAACAGAAGGATGATGATGGATGAAATTTATTATGGCCACCCACTCCCAAAGGCTCTTATAAAAGGTTCTTTGCAATTGTTCAGAAGCAGTGTCTCTCCACCCATCCAAATTCATAATGCTGGTTCATTTAGGAAGCTGAGTCAACTTATTTCTGGTTCAGTCCCGGTTTAGGTGAACATGGAACAAAGCTGGGTTTTTATCCCCTTTGCAGTGCGGCAGTTCTGCAGAGCTTGTGAGCCTATTTTCCCACTGATGGGAGCAATTCCCCTATCCAGCTTAAATGTCTTATTCCTGGAGCCAGTATAGAATCATCTGTCTCACTCCAGGCCCTGCAACAACATGCAGCTGTGGTTATAGCTCTTGGGGAAAGGGCCAGGTTGCAAAAATGCCACAACTCTAACAGGCTGTTAAGTATAGAAGGAAAGGTATCTTTGCAGCCAGGAAGCTTCCCCTCATAGCAATCAGTCAGATTGAGAAACAAACAAACAACTATCAGATGGTGGAGAGGTAGGGAGACCAGCAATTTATTTTATTTCCTTTTTGTGTGGAGTAAGGAGATTCTTGTTATTCCACAACTGATGGCTGCTCAGAGTGGGGCACTGGTTAAACAATGTTCTTTGCATTCTCATCTTGGTCAATGAAAGGTACATGGGTTGGTTCCTGAGTTTCCTGCATGTTCTCAACATTCCCAGGCCTGCAGAAGGAAAAGCAACCACAGGTCACTTTTAAACTGTTTTGTGAGAGATCAGGGATCCTTTCAGACAGACCAGAGTTGGAAAGGTCCCTCACGTTACTTGGTTTATTTTCATCCTTTCCATTGCTTTCAGGAGAATAAAGGATCCTTTTCAAGTTAACCCCCATTGCTTCCTTCTTTCAGGGCAGAACTAGGACAGTGCTGCAACGCTTCCCACTGGCTGACGGTAACCAAGGAAAACGCACCGCTGGGATCAACAATCAGTTTTGATGGTAACAAAGAGAAAAATATCACTGTGAATTCTGAGCTGGCAAATCTGCTACCAGAGGTAATAGAATATGTATCCTTTTGCTTTTGGTGGGAGGGAAACTAATGGAAATTAATGTAACTGCGAACAGTGGCTAAACGAGACAGTTGCTAAATGAGGACTACCTCTAGTAGTAGTTGTTCTCCAAATGGCACTGATGCCCCTGATTGCTATCCGCACTGTATCCAAAGAGAAAGAAACTCCTCTGTTTCCGTAATCGGACAAGTAAGCTTACCAGGTGCAAAGGGAGGAAGCCGAGAGAGGGCCACACTTAAAGCAAGTGTGACGGTGGTGGTGGGGGGCTTCCCTATATGGAGCACTAGAGGGAGGGTGTCAGCACTTCAAAGTAGATCAGACTAGGAATCCAAGTTCATGTAAGTCAGCACTACTTTTATTGTAAAGCTATAGTAACAGAATCTTGCAAGTCTGAATGGGCTTCCCGCTTCCCTCCCTTTATCTTTGTGAAAACTAGGAAGGGGCTTCTCTGAGACGTTACTCATATTGCATTCCTGCCCTGGATTCAGGCATCTTTTATCTGACCATTGTCTTGGTAGCAGCTCTTCTTCCCGTCCTTCAAGGCCATTCCCCCTGCCCTCTAATTGGGTGTTCTGAGATTGCGAAACTCCCCAGAGGTTTCTCAGGTGGAATTGGTTGTCTAGATCAGTGTTTCCCCACGATAACAACTTGAAGATGTGTGGACTTCAACTCCCAGAATTCCCCAGCCAGCATGGGGAAGGTAGGAGGGAGAGTAGCCCGATCCCAGTTTGTGATAGGTCAAGGAAAATATGGTGGGAGGTGTCAGGTTAGCCATTCTGGGAAAGGGAGATTGACAACCTTTTGCTGGCAACTTCAATTTGGGGACCTGGCATCCAGATGGCTGGTGATGGCAAATAACAGTTCCATCAGTTTTAAGACTGCACTTACTCACCCACGACCTGGTAGAGGATAAGCAGATGGATATGGCATGTATTCTAGTTGGGCTGAAGGTACCAGTGATGGTGGTCCTCACTTAACAACCACTCATTCAGCGACTGTTTGAACTTACGACAGCGCTGAACAAGTGGTAGTTACAGCCGGTCCTCGAAGTTCCAGCTGTCGCAGCGCCCCCGTGGTCACATGATCGTGATCTGAGCACTCAGCAGCCAGCCTGGATTTCCAACCATTGCAACATCCCCGTGTCACATGACTTTGATTTCCTACCTTCCCTGCCAGCTTCCCACAAGCAAAGTCAATGGGGAAACTGGCAGGAAGTCGGAAGTCACGATAACATGAGATCCTTGCTTAACGACGGCAACTGGGGACTGCTGGAATTGCCACACTATGCAAGTGGTCATGGACCAGCCCACGCCAGAGCTTCCTGTCGGTCGTCAACACCCCCAGCTCCCCCAGGGACGAGTCCGTCACCTCTAGAATATCATCCATCCACCTTGCCCTTGGTCGGCCCCTCTTCCTTTTGCCCTCCACTCTCCCTAGCATCAGCATCTTCTCCAGGGTGTCCTGTCTTCTCATTATGTGGCCAAAGTATTTCAGTTTTGCCTTTAATGTCATTCCCTCAAGTGAGCAGTCTGGCTTTATTTCCTGGAGGATGGACTGGTTGGATCTTCTTGCAGTCCAAGGCACTCTCAGAATTTTCCTCCAACAGCATTACAGTATATCCTAGCATTTATATTGTTATTTTCCATCTCTATTAAAAGAAGGGAAAAACTGTGGTGCTTGCTAAATGGTCAATAAACTCTTTATCTTTTCTTTTGCAGCTTGTGGAATTGAAATTTCCTAGATACGTTTTGATCACTTGCACCTTTTATTACTATTTGAGTGATCTTATATATCAAATGCAGTATTTCACTGTTTGCGTAAAGTGGGTCAGATCCCAAATCACTCGCCTTTGGAGAAATATAATGAAATAAACTGATTTTAGTGAATCCTTGCTAAAGGCCCCTGGGTTCCCTTGAGTCCACCTGAAGAATAAATTAAGGTCCAATGTATTACAGTGTTTGTAATCAGCTGTCTGTACATGCATTTTTAATCCCCTGTCCTTCCTGACCCATGGCATTCTCACAAAACCTCTAGAGTTCCCCTGTGGCAGGTTCCCGATATGCACCATCATTGGCAGTGGTGGAATGCGGCACAGCCGCTGTGGGCAAGAAATTGACCAGGCTGATTTCATCATCAGGTAATCGTTGCTCTTCCTTTGAGAGCTAAGGCTAAAGGGCAATGTTGGAAGCATCTACATCCTTGCTTCATCAAGATAATGTCTTTTATTTCTCATTTCCCATCTTTCTTCTCCATCTCCTTATTCTCTTCTCCTCCTTCCCCTTCCCCCTCTCCCTGTCCTCTCTCCCTCTCCCTCCTCCTCCTTCCTCTTCTCTTCTCTCCTTTTGTTTTTGCTTTCCTCTTCCTCTTCCCTTTCTGCCTCTCTCATCCCTTCTCTTTCCTCCTCCCTCTTTTCCTTCTTCTCCATCTCCTTCTCCTCCTTTCTCTTCTTCCTTCTTCTTCCTCTTCCTCTCCTCATCCTTCCTCTCTCCCTCTCTCCTTCTTATCTCTCTCTTTCTCCCTCTCCCCCTTCCCCTTCCCCTCCTCCTCCTCCTCCCTCCTCCTTTGACCTTGCATAATACAAAGGGACTTACGTCTTCCCTGTGGGGATGGGAAATGTCAAACACATAAAATACCTATTCTGACAAGCAAAAACTTCCTATTACAGGCAGTCCTCATTTAGCAACTACAGTTGGGACTGGCAGCTTGGTTGTTAAGTGAAGTGGTTGCTAAGTGAAACCACGACTGTACTTATGGTCTTACTTCAGCTTTCCTTTGCTTTATAGACCTGTGAAGGTCATAAATGCGAGGATTGGTCATAAAGTTACTTTTCCATCACCGTCGTAACTGCAAGCGGCCACTAAATGAGGCAGTCGCTAAACAAGGACTACCTTATGTACCACAAACAATTCCCCCCCAAAAGTCAAGAATTCAGGACATGGAAGGATGGATTTAAATTACAAGAAGGCAGATTCTGAGTAAATGTTGGGAAAAACTTCCTAATGTTAAGAGCAGTTCAAGAATAGAACCAATTACTCAGGGAGGTGGCTGAAATCACCCTTTCCAACACTCCATGTATATTCAGTGTTGATTCCCTGTTTCTACTCACACCTGTCTCTTTACAGTACTTGGTGACTTTTCTCTTTAGCCTTTTATTTTAAGGTCACTTTGGGATTTCTGCTCCTTTAATTTTTTCCTGATTTCTTGAGGTTTTCATATTCTTGAATCAGCCCCAAACTAGTGCCTCTTTCCTGTTGGGCAAGGGGGCTTTAATTTCTAGTATTTTTGCAGTTAAAATCATTGCTTATGTTGGAATCCTATGGGCATAAAACACCCTCCCAGTCTGATAAAAACAGGGGTTGGATGGAAGGCATATCCAAAGAAAGTGGCAAAGAAAAAGCTATTTCTTCAAGAGATGCAACTTTCAGAAAACTCGGCTGTCTGGATCTGGACTGAACAGGTGGACAGGTTTGACGTAAGACCAAGAGTTAGCACAAAGAATTTTGGAAGGTGAGGTTCTGGCAACAACAATGCCCATTTGATGTTTTTGCGAAGCTTTCCCCCCAAACATCATTAAGAACTGAACCAAACCTACCCATTTCCCTTGTTTTGCACTTTTAAATAACATGGCTTGTCTTGAGATTAATCAGTGTGCCTGTTTTCCATTCTCTCCCCCACCCAGATTTAATCTGCCTCCCATGAATTATGCTGAAGATGTGGGAACCAAGACAAGCCTAGTGACCATCAACCCCAGTATTTTACAAATTAAGTAAGGAGATTGTGGGGTAGATAGCAACAACAACTCATTACAGCTGTGAACTGAGGACTGTGGCACTCCAAACTTCTCTCAAACACATAAACCATACTTTTTCATGCATTCATGCATACCTTTTGAGAAAGACCTCTACATGGGAATATACTCTGTCCTGGGTCAGTTTGTTAGGCTTGGGTTTACTGTATTATGTGAATCTAGCTACTGTGGCTTGTATCAAGTTTCCTTCGAGCTGAGTTCAACTGCTGCTGTCTTCATGGATGTGCCCCTGCAGTTTTCTTCGTTACAGTCTGGAGGTGGTTTACCATTGCCTTCCTGTGGAAGGTTTCTCCAGCTTCTCATTTAGGATTATCATTTCCTGATCATCCCCAATCCAAGGATTAAGCAGGCCTGACCCTATTTAGCTCTGAGGTCATCAACTATAATTCGATCCTGGAAGCTGGAGGTGGCAAAGACTGAACCAGAAACCTTTTGAATAGGCAGGTGCTGCTGACCAGTACCTTAGTTTTCAGACTTGTGGCACCCGGAAGGAGGACACTGGGCAGGGAGAAATGGAAATGAAGAGGAAATGTGGTGCAAAGACAAATCTGTGTTGGAGAAAGAGAAAGAAGCTATGGCAGGAAACTTTGATGGTGGTTCCCTTTAGTGAAGATGAAGCAGGGACTTCTCCTATTGCCTGGTCGAATTCCCACCCCGTTCCCAATTCTACCTGCATTTATATACAGGATTGCAAAGATACCCATATGGGGCTTGCATAACTTGCTTGATTTGGTTAAAATCCAGTAGGGGTAGGGAATTTGTGGTTCCAGGTATTAGGGGAACACACCCATTGTCTCAGCAAATTAGGTGAATCAGACCATGACCATAAAGCATCGCTGTAGCTTTTTTGTTTGGTCAAATTGTAGTTCATCATGGGAAGCCAGCACTTGGGTTAACTTGGGCTTCGTGGGTTGTATAAACCAAGGCACTGATAGCTGGCAGATGAGTGTCCGATCCCTCTGGAGTTGCTGAGCAGCAGCAACCCCAAACGCTTTCTCCTCCTTCTTCTCTATTAAGGTCCAATCCTCCTTCTAGGGGAACTCAGACCTGGCTTTGCTAGTCTTCTCCGTCTAGACTTCCTGCCTCCGAGTCATCGTTTTGCCCCTAGCTCCACTTAATGGAGTTTTACTAAAACCCAAACAGATTCCCATATCCCTAAATCTGTTCCTTTCACATGCTTTCGATTGCTGAATGCATTTTTACTTGTGTTTTTTCCCCCTTTTGTCTTCTGAAGATACAGAGACTTGCTGGGTCATAGGAAGCCTTTTGTGGATGCTCGTCAGGCCTACAAAGATGCTGTTTTCCTCATTCCTTTGTTATCCCTCGAGGAGCATATTGCTGTTGGTTGCCGTGCTCTGTATACCATGCATGATTTTGGCCTGACCCAGCAGGCTTTCTTCCTCCACCCACACTAACTGAGTGCCCTTCATAAGTATTGGAAACAGAAAGGATTGAAAGAAATACGGCTGTCATCTGGCCTCACATTCACCAGTTTAGCTCTGGAGTTCTGTGAGCACATCTGTCTCTATGGCTTCTGGCCATTCTTGTTCGATCTAACTGGTGAACCCCTCAATCATCACTACTATGATAACGTATTGCCAAATATTTGGCTTCATACCATGTCTGAAGAGTACTCATGTTATCTCAGTATGTATGACCATGGTGTCTTGCACATACAACTTGGCAAATGCCAGTGAGTGTTGGCCAGATGGAGCAGTCCCTAACCCATGGATAAATTGTCCACAACAAGAACAGCCTTGTTGCTAAAAATGAAATGAAGGTACATTGCACAAGTAACCGGCTGAAGTGGAGTCATCTTTCACAAGCACTTAGTTGGGAGACCCATCGTGCTGACAGAGGAAAAGTCCGGTACAAAAACGTGGGTGGTTGATTATTACAGCCGATAATTCGTTGGAGTACTGTTAGGTCCCCAACACGGTACCCTCAAAAGCTTTGCTTAGTGCCTTTGGGCACCGTGAGCTAACTAATGGTTTCATTGTTGAACTGGCCATATCATCGTGGCAGTTCTTTTCACATGGGGTAACTGTTCCTCAGGGCAACCGTAACGTCCACATCATGTTCTCAAAATCCCTGCAGGTCCAGTGGCTGATCAAGTGGTCCCTACTTTATTGAATACCAGACAACCCATGACTAGTTGGGCCATCCTTTTTTCCACACATAATACGGGGTGGCGCCTCCCCTCCCCTCCCCTCCCAACCCTCAGCAAACCCTAGTGAAGCTGCCACTGCCTCTGCCTCCTCAGCTGACCTTCGGAACTGCCTGCCACTTTGCTGGGGGGATGGGAAACAAAGGGACATGCGGACTGTGGGGAAAACTGCATCCCCGCTCCCCATCCTGGCATGAGCCCAAGGGCCCTCTCCCTCCAGGGAGGAAGAGGGCTCACCTGTCAACCACCAGCGCCCCCAGCCAGCCCTACTTCGCCAGCAGGCGTCTGAGTTGCTCCCTTGTCCTGCCCTCACCACCACTGCAGTTAAGAGATTTCAATTTTTGGCCTCAGTTCCAAAGCAGCCAATTGCCACTCGCCTGTCAGGCCTTGCTGCCGGTTGATTGGGCGCAGGGACCAGAGGGAAGCGGGAAAGAGGGTGGGGATATGCCCTCCCGTGTTCCCTTGGGCCACACAACCTACAGGTTTCTGGGAAGTGTCGTTGTAAACCATGATCACGTGACCACAGCTAACTGTGGTGACTCTGCAGCAGCCAAACTTTGTGAATAGAACTGGTGTGAAGATCCTTGAAATTTCAATTCCATGAGAGTCATGGGTCCCAGATTTTGGACACGTTCTTTAAGTTAGTCCATTTGAGGTACCTTGCTTCAAAAACTGTTGCCCTATGATGCACCGTTTTGGCCAACTGAAAGTGACAAACAGACTAACAGACAGTTTTAGTAGTTTATAGATAGTCTGTATATCTGGGTAGGTGTTATCAATCCATGTTGTCCTGAAGGAGCCCCTGGACTTGACAAAAAGGTACTGATTACTCATGATGTTCCACAGAAGTTTCCGTGGAAGCCAACAAAGCTAAGTCATGGCCAGAAAAAAAGATTGATTTACTCAACTTGTCCTCGCAAACAGCTTACATTCATTCTCATTCTCTCTCTCTCTCTCTCTCATCACCATCTATTCATCCATCAAGTACCGTGGGGCTTACATTGGGTTAATCTAAGCAGTTTACACAGCAATAACGAAACACATTACAAGTTATAAAATACAAATGTCATAAATACTTAATCAGCTGTAAATGCATAAAACGACAATCAACAGTGCCTTATACGCCCTAAGTATCTGTAGAGAGTAAGGGAGATGACCTTGACAGAGATAGGCCAGATCCATTACCAAAGCAATGAGGAGGGAAACAGCTTAAGTCCAAAACAAGCAGAAAGTATGTGTAAGTGGCTCAGACACCTCCCTAAGTCATATGGGTATAAGGGGAGGTGGCATGGCACAATCAAACTTGCAAGACACTGTTACAGCCACTCTCAGTAAAAGGAGTCTTAGCCTTCCTTTTGAGTTGGTTCTTGGTCTGGTCTACCTGATGGAGCTGACAGTATCTGCTTAATACATCCAAATGCTTTTTCAACTCCTAGGTTTTCAGCAGCCTTGTAAATGTTTGTTTGTTTGTTTGTTTATACTTCAAATTTAGTCACCACCCATCTCAATAAGGAGAATGTGGTCCCACTCCTGCTGCACTTTGTAGGGGATAAGGATTCTTAGCAAGTACTCTCTCTGGGAACGCCGTGGCTCGGCAGGTTTTATTTGGAGCAGCCTGCTCATCTGCTGATGAGAAAACAAAGACTTAGAGAAGTCCTGCAAGCATGGATTGCTCTAGGAACCCACCATTTTAAGGCTGTGCCAGGGAAAAACCCAAAGTCTGATAAATGGATTGTTTGGAAATGTGTCTCCATCTTCCAAATGTTGAATGTTCCTTTAATCTAACTGAACATTTTGGCTATTCATATACATCTGATATATACTTTATCAAATTATATGAATCAAAACCCCTCGTTTTATTTATGTACAGGATGTATTTAAATGGAGAAGGCCATCCAACTTTACAATGACTCTGCATAGTGCATGTGCTTATTTAAGTAAGGCATATTTTGTGCAGGTACATGCTGAAGACTCCAGCCAAGCAGATAGAATTATTAATCAGTTTTTTAGTGATGGAGATGACACTGTCACATAGACAATTCAGTTCCTCATACAGTTCCAGGATTGGTAAAGAACTGGGGCTACCAGTGCAACCTTCATGTAAAACATCCACCACTGAGCTACAGTATGCTGCTATTTTATATTGATTTTATACCAATGCACTATCGTCATAGGAACCCAGGGGGGAGAGTTAAGATAGCATCCTTCCTCCTAGGTAACAAGAGTGTTTGTTATTTACTGGTACCATATTTCATATTTAAGTATATCAGGTACTTGGTAGACCAGTGTTTCCCAGCTTTCAGATGCATGGATTTCAACTCCCAGAATTCTCAGCAATGGTCTTTCTGGCTGGGGAATTCTGGGTACTGAAGGCTACACATCAGGAAGTTGCCAAGGTTGGGAAGCACTGGTTTAGACCAAAGTGGACTGTATTGTTTACATGATTATGGGCAGGGGAATGAGGACATGACAGGTGCAGCAATCCCATTTTGTTGGTTCCAGATGTTCCCACATAGAAGCTATATTCAAATATATACCTTTAAAATATAAAGTTTGGAGGTTTGAGCAGTCAGTGCTGGCCCTACCATTGGGCAGATGAAATAGCATAGCAAATTTGGGTGCTCATCATCATCATCATCATCACCATCACCATCAGTGAACAGCGTGATGAAAACGTGACTGTAAGATTTTCTTCTTCAGGGTCAACAAAATATAGCGGATTAGCCTGTATGTAACATTTGAGCAACAGGTCTTCAGCCTTGTATCTTCTGTGGGGACCAGGAGTTAACTGAGTTGAAGTCCAAGATGTCTGTAGAGCAGCTGAGTTGAAATCAGATAATTCATAGCATCGTAGCGTGCCCTTTGTTCATGGCTGTTGCTGAAACAGATGCGCCAGGCCAAAATCTTGTGGAAGGGTGCCTAAATTGAAGCAGTGGAAGTATGTACATTTATTTGAATCCAACCAGCTGACTAGAAAATAATAATACAGTTTAAAAGTTATCTAGTTCTTGTCCTTCAAACTGGAGAGCTAGTGATGTGAAGGTCAGTGTGCAGAAAATGAGTTTATACTGAACAGAATGGCTTTTTCCCCCCCCAAATGCCACTTCTGCCAATTAGAGACAAAATCAGCATTCTGGCTCTAGACTGTGCTGTGTCTTGGACAGTATTCTGTTCAAAGCGAAGAAAATGCTCTTAAATCAGTTCATGGCTGGAAAATATATTTAGGCCAGTGGACCAGTCTCAGGATTTTGAGGGCATGTGTTGGAGGTTCTCACAATATGGCTGTCATGATGGGTAATGACATTCACAAAATGTCCATTTATCAGAAGACATTCTGTTAAATTATTCTCTGCCATCCCTTCTAGAATGGGGTCTGCACAGTCCCAACGTTGTTTTTTTTTCTTCCCTGAGTAGGTCAGTATTTCCAAACAAAGTCGAGACTATCCACCATTTTCATTTTTTTGAAACTGTCTCTCTGATCTCTATGGGCAAAGAGGTACCCTGGGAAATCAAGATGATGCTAGAGCTGACACGTGGCTTTGTAGCAAACTAATTTCACATGTGCCAGCTTCCCCTGAGGTCCCCGTGGCTAATCGGCATGTATCAAGCCAATTATGCATAACACACCCATATTTTTGAATCTGACTGGAGTGCAAAAGTTAAATCTCAAGTTGGCAAAGTTGCTTTGGAATTAAAACAGCACCCCAGTGTATTTGCTTTGGTGGCCCTGTGATACCTGCCCTGTTAATAATATGCTTCCATAAAGAAACAGATTCCAGCAATGTCTCAAGGGCTTGATTGTCTCTAAAGTTTATCCAGCTTAGAGCAAAAAGAAATTAAGTGTGTTTCCACTCACTTTCACAGACAGGCAGACCATACGTGCCATTTCTATACATCTGTCTTCCAGTGGTAGTCCTGGTTTCTTCCCATTCTTCCCTCCCCATAAAAAAAAGTTATTTAGTTGTGGCATTTTTGTATCTGAATAGGTGCTCTGCAAAGAGAGAGCAGCTTGCTCTATTTTGAAAAAAGACAAAATAATGAGCACACAAACCTGCAATTTCAACCACGCAGCATGGGAAGCAAAGCCGTTCTGGGATCATTCACAGGGGCAATTTAAGGGGGAAATTACTCATTGCCAGCTTGGTTAAAAACAAGACCACAGCAGATAAACACTTCTTTAAAGTTTCCAAAGTTCTCATTCAGGAGTGGATGTTCTAAAAAAAAAAAATTAGCTTTTCAAATACCATGTTTTGCTTCGAGCCAACGGTGGAAAAGTACTAGAAGCACCCCCAACCCTGCCCTCTCTCCTTGTCCCCCACTTACGGTCGCTTCCACAGGAAGACATTGTTCTACAGGCAAAGCCATGTGAATAACTGCTTCAAGTCAGTGATTTGTCACGTTTTCCTATCTTCACTCCCTTCAATCACACAATCAAAGAGCAAGGATCCCACAGTGATAGAGAAGGGGGTAAAAGCCCACTTTTTCTAATGGCATTTAAATATTTAGAGTCGTTCTGTTGCTCATCATTTGTAGTAAGTTGTAAAGCAGTGTTTCTCAAACTTGGCAACTTTAAGATATGTGGACTTCAACTCCCAGAATTCCCCAGCCTGCATGCTGGCTGGGGAATTTTGGGAGTTGATGTCCACACGTCTTAAAGTTGCCAAGTTTGAGAAACACTGTTGTAAAGGCTTCATTAAAATTGTGATGCCTTCCCTCTATCCCGTCTGCAGTATACATGCCACCGATTAGGAACCACTGTGCCAGGAAATAGTGCCACTGTCTTCACCCCAATCATCTCCCGTAATGGTATGTGGGAATGACCTTGGGAGATCAGAGGGAGAGCTGCAGACTGGACAACTGGCATGTAAAGGATGTCTCAGCCTGCAGAGGAGGGGATAGTGTGGGAAACACTAGGAAAGGAGAGTCCCTTCCGAAATGTTTCCCATGCCATCCCCCTTCAGTGGGCTGAGACATCCTTTATATACCGGTTGTCCAGTTGGCAGCTCTCCCTCTTGTCTCCCAAGGTCATTCCCACATGCCATTATATCTCCATTGCACTTGGGCAGCTGTCCATGTCCACAGCCTATGAGCAGCCCTGAGAAGTCCCAGCTTGGGTCTCTGAAGGGTCTGCTTTACCTGGATGGTGACAGCCTGCAACAGCCAATCACCATCTACCATCCTTTCCACAGACACCCCCAAAGATGCCAACTTTTCTCTGATGATGCCATCTTGGAGAAGGGCAGATAACAAACTTTTCTCAACAGAAATGAGGAAATGGGCTAGATACAAGAAGAGAGCTTTGGAGAAGAAGAAATAATGGCTGGTGAACCAAAAGAGATTGGTTCCAGGGGAGCCTGGGACCAGACCCCCGAACTGTTCCTGGGTGGAGTCTGGAGAAGACCACTGAAGAAGGGAGATGGCTAGTGAGAGATGTGGCTTCTTGGCAGAGATGGCCTTGGGGGATGCTGAAGGAAGAAGACCATCTCCTGCCATCTGGAGAAGAATGCCAGCCAGCATAATCAACATACTTGCTTCTACATGGGGAGTTGGTTGTAGGAAACTATCTACACCTAAATTGCCGCAAGCTTAAGCTAACCACAATATATGAGAGAAAAGGGTTACTTTGATATTGTGAGAGAGACTGGGAGAAGAGTCAATGCAGCCCAGATATTAGGGCTCAAAGAAATAAGGAGGCTTAAATACAGTACCATCTGGTTACCTTCTGTATGACTCTCCCACTAGTGTGGTTTTTAAATGCTCAGTTACCTTTAATTCCATCAAATAGACTGTAACTTGAGGATTTTTCACTCTTCTTCACCAGGCTATTGACCCCCTTGTTGTACCCCACCCAAACTCTTTGCAGTCTTTCTTTTCAAGCCTCTGAGTTCAGGCACCTAAGACATCCTTTCTTTGTGCACTTCAGAACTTAAAGTGGCCCAAGTCTCTTTTTGCAAAGTGTTAAATCCCCCCTCCCAGAATTCTGCTTTTTCTAATTTGTTCCAGCACATTTCCTTCTCCCTTTCCCTCCCTCCCCTCCCCTCTTCTTCCCTTTTATTATTTGCCACCCAATTCCAGTGGACTCTGACCAGGGCCAGACTTCTATATTTCGTCTGCTTGAACCACCTTGGAACTTCATTTCCCCAAATATACATACGCTATCCAGAGTTGTAACTGACTGGGGCAGCTGATAATAAATAAATAAATAAATAAATAAATAAATAAATAAATAAGCAAGCAAGCAAGCAAGCAAGCAAGCAAGCAAGCAAGCAAGCAAGCCTCTGTCCTGTATATGTCATGTTCACCGTTCCAATGTTGCCGGTACATCGTAACGTTTCGCATGTCATTTGGCTGATGCATGTTTCATCTGGGAGGGGAGGAGGATTCCATCTCGTGGGATTGTTATATGTTAGCAGCTGGATTGGAATGTGTTTGGGTTATCTCGTGTGTTCAAGGTTCCTTTCCCAGGACATCAGCAGAAACGGTTACCAGCACCTGGGGGGCGGGGAGTTTGCGACGGCCAGGCAAGGGGAGGGATTACGTTTGAGCCGAGGGTTTTTAGTTTGTATTTGGCGCGCTTTTGCTCATTCTCAGCTTTCTCTGTATTTGCATACTATTCTTTAATAAATCAGATATCATTAAGTTCCTGCTTGTGAGTCTGAGTCTATTAGGGTAGGCAATCCTTACATAAAGCTGAGAATCTCAAAAAAATTACCGTTAGCCCCTTTCCAGATTTATTTTGTGAGGGAGAAGTGCTAGTGATGAGCAAACCAAATCCCCAAACCACAGAAAGCGAGGAATCGAGCGAGGGGGAACCCGACTCCACGGTGATAAGAACAGAGAGGGTCCCTACTCGGGAGCTCTCAGAAATTCGAGAGGTGTCGAGCTCCAGCCTGGGAGAGAGGAGGTTGGAGGTAAAAGAGCCCCTGAACCTACCGGCGAGTCGCCAGGCGAACTGGTCACCTGAGATGAAACACAGGGACCCCTATCAGGGACGTCCAAAACGTCTTGGAAACAGCGGTACCCGAGTTCCCCAACTGTAGTGAGGCAGGAGGGAAAGGAGGATTCTCAAACTCCTGACCGTATAAGACTGGTGGAGGCCAAATTGGAGTCACTAGAATTTATGTTTCAGAAAATGTCAATGGACTGGGGTCCCCGGGAGAGGAGGAGAGAGGAGTCTAGTAATAGGCATTCGTCTCCTTCTTTGCCCCCACCTTCTTCGGAGGAAAGGAGTAGGACCCGGCGCAGAGAGGAGGCAAGGGTGCCGAGGGTGAGAATTTCAAGGTCCCCTCCTCGAGAGTGGAGATCCCTGGGAGCTAAAAGAAAGTCTGACCGCCCAGCTGTGGTGAAGGGACTGCCCGGAGTGGGGGTTAAGGACTTTACAGTTAAATTTGATGGAGATCCGACTAAGCTATTGTTCTTCCTTACCAATGCAAGGAGTTATATGGATGAATGGGAACCGTATTTTCGTTCAGAAAGAGCCAAGATTAATGCCATTGCCACTAAGCTCAAGGGGCAGGCTGCCGATTGGTATGTGCAGTTATGTCAATCGGATGCCCCTGAGCTGGAGGAGTTCAAAGAATTCCTGTGGGCATTGAAGCTACACTTTGAAGACCCGTTAGCTAAAGAAAGGGCAAAACGGGTGCTGAGGGAGCTTAGCCAGGGGCCACGATCGGTGGCAGACTATGCTCTGGAATTTAAGGCTCTGGCTGGGAAGGTTGAGGATTGGTCCCAATCTACCTTAATAGAACTTTTTAAGGATGGTCTGAACATGGAGGTCCTGAGGTGGTCGCTCGGTAGGGACGACCCAGATACCCTGTATGAATGGATACAGTTGGCAGGGAAGGCTGAGCATGCCCATGAAACCTTTGCTCACAGGAAGGTGATGAGATATTCCGGGCTCAGCAAGGGTTCCTGCCCTGCTGCGCCTACTGGAAAGTCTGGTCAACATGCCTGGGAGGAGGAGAGGGAGCGCCGCTATGCGAAAGGGCAGTGCCTCCAATGTGGAAAGGAAGGTCCCCGAGCGGCGGCGTGCCCGAAGGGCAAGACCGATGATCATTCGGGGAAGCCGATGGGGAAATCTCCCTCCCTACCCAGGAAAATGAAGGCAGCCATGGCTGAAACTGAAGTGGAGGAGGTTCCTTACTTCGGGGGCGAGCGGGAGCCCGATCTACACCAGCTGGCGGGAAACGCCAGCCACCTGCTCTAAGAAGCGCCTGTGGGCAGGTGGTGGAGGACGGGCACGAACATGTTTCGGTGAGTGTCAACTATCCCACACTGAACGTGAAAGTGAAGTTAGGCTCCTGCACAAGAACTGTTGAAGTTTGGGCATTGATCGATTCGGGGTGTTCGTGTTGCTTGATGCACCCTGACGTGGTGGCTGCTTTGGAGTTACCCAGCTTTCCACTGCGACGTCCCATGATTTTCACCCAGCTGGATGGTTCTATGGTGGGGGGGAAACCGGTCACCCATTACACGGGCATGGTGGCGTTGCAAATGGGCAGCCACCGTGAGGGGCTGCCATTTGTGGTGGCGCCTGTGGGGCATCCCTTAGTCATTCTGGGGATTCCTTGGTTGGTCCAACAAAACCCCTATATAAATTGGGTACACAGGACTTTGACTTTTGGGGATGGTTTCTATCAAGTCCCTGGGGAAGACGACGCTCTGGAGGCTGCAGTGGGGAGGGCGGTGGCAGCAACCCCACATTTCGCTGTCACCCCACTGGAGGGCTTGCCGGAGCAATACCAAGGCTTTGCGGATGTGTTTGGTGAGAAAGAAGTGGACCAACTCCCACCCCATCGAAAAACTGACTGTGCGATAGAGTTGGTCCCCGACGCTCAACTGCCCAAACCAAAAATTTATGCCATGACTCAAAAGGAACTGGCGGCATTGAGGGAGTTTGTGGACAAAAACTTGGCCAGGGGTTTTATTGAACCAGCAAATTCGCCAGTGGGCGCCCCCGTCTTGTTTCGAGCGAAGAAGGATGGGACATTGAGACTTTGTACAGATTACCGCGGATTAAATGCGGTCTCGATATTAAACAAATATCCCCTGCCGTTAATAAAAGACATGTTAGCACATCTGGCTAAGGGGAAAATCTTCTCTAAGCTGGATTTGCGGGAAGCCTATTTCCACATCCGCATACGGGAGGGGGATGAATGGAAGACTGCTTTCAATTGTCCACTGGGTTCTTTTCAGTATAAAGTTTTGCCTTTTGGGTTGGTGGGGGCACCAGGGGTGTTCATGCAATTGATCAATGAAGTGTTACATGAACATTTGTTCAAGGGTGTACTGGTCTATTTGGATGATGTTTTGATTTATACTGAAACGGAAGAGGAACATGAGCACTTGGTGAAACAGGTGCTTAGCAAACTGAGAAAGGCTGAGCTCTATGCTAAGCTTTCTAAGTGTGAATTTCATCAGACTCAGCTTGACTACCTGGGGTACAGGATCTCTGACAAAGGCATTGAGATGGATCCTGCGAAGATTCAAGCTATTTTGGGGTGGGAGCGCCCGCGCACCCGCAGGCAGCTCCAAAGTTTTCTTGGGTTTTCCAACGATTACTGCCAATTCATCCAGGGGTTTGCCGAAATTGCGTTGCCTCTCATTGACTTGTTACGTACGAAGGGGTTGGGGGACACACACAAGGTAAAGAACCTGGGGGCATTGCTCAATTGGACACCTGACTGCCAGTTGGCTTTCAACAAACTCAAAAGCCTGTTCACTGCTGAATCCAGTCTTCAACACCCTGATCCCACTAAACCCTTTGTGGTTCAAGTGGATGCTTCCGATTTCTCAATTGGAGCATTCTTGCTGCAAGCAGATGCTGACAACCGCCTGAAGCCGTGTGCGTATCTGTCCCCAAAATTTTCCGAGACGGAAAGGCAGTGGCATGTTTGGGAGAAAGAAGCTTTTGCAGTCAAGGCTGCTTTGGAGGCATGGTGCCACCTATTAGAGGGAGCTAAATGTCCTTTTGAGGTTTGGACTGACCATAAAAATTTGGAAGCGCTCAGCACACCCCGTAAGCTCAGTCCTAAGCAGATCCGCTGGGCTCAATTTTTCAGTCGCTTTGACTTTAAGTTGAAATTCATTTCGGGCAAGAAAAACTTCCTGGCTGATGCACTTTCCCGCCTGCCCCAGGATTCAGTCCAGGCACCTGACATTGTGGGTATGGTGTGGACAGCACCCCAATTGGGGTTGCAAGCTGTCACACACAGTCAGACTCGTGCACAGCTGCCCCCAGCGTCGGTTTCACCGGCTGGGGGAAGGACGCCAATCCCTCGCAATTGCAACAGTTTCTGCTAGAGGTGAAATCTGATACTTGGTTGCAAGTGAATAGAGACAATGTTACATTTGACAGAGGCTTCGCTTGGAAGCAAAACCGCCTCTATGTCCCTGACAGTTTGCAAAGGGAAATTTTGATTAGGTCTCATGATGATAAAGTGGCTGGTCATTTTGGGTTTGTCAAAACCTTGCATCTGGTACGCCGCCAATTTTGGTGGCCCACATTGAGACGTGATGTAAAAAGTTATGTTGCTTCTTGTCCTGTCTGTGCCATGTCAAAATGGAAGGGGGGTAAGCCGCACGGGCTGCTGCAGCCGGTGGCCAGCCCCTCCCGTCCTTGGGAGGAGGTTTCTATGGACTTCATTGTGGATTTGCCTCCTAGTCAGAGAAAGACTGTGATTTGGGTGGTAAAGGACTACTTTTCCAAGCAAGCCCATTTCATTCCATGTGCTTCAATTCCATCTGCTCAGCAATTGGCCCGCCTTTTTCTAATCCACATCTACCGAATTCACGGTAGCCCCTCCCGCTTGGTCACGGACCGCGGGACACAGTTCACTTCCCAATTTTGGAAGGCATTTTTGAAGCTGGTGGGCACCAAGCAGGCGTTGTCCACTGCGTCGCATCCAGAGACTGACGGATCTACGAAGGTTCTTAATTCCACCCTGGAACAATTTTTGAGGGCATTTGTCAACTATCAGCAGGATAATTGGGTTGATCTGCTACTTTTTGCTGAGGTGGCTTATAACAACGCCGTCCATCAGAGCACAGGGCACACCCCTTTCCGTACTGTGTTTGGCCGGGACTTTGTTCCCATTCTTGACTTGACTCAGCCCTCCACAAAGCCCTCCTCCGCTTCTGATTGGGCTGCTCACCTGGCTGATTCGTGGCCGGTAATTCAACAGGCGTTGGCTGATGCCCAATCTGCCTATAAACTGCACGCTGATAAGCGACGAGCCCTTCAACCTGCTTTTAAAGTTGGTGATAAGGTCTACCTTTCCACCAAGTTCATTAAGTCCCCTCAGCCCTCGAAGAAGTTGGCTCCTAAGTTTGTTGGTCCTTTTCCCATTGTGGGAGTTGTGAACCCTGTCACGTTTAAACTGGATTTGCCACACAATCTGAAATGTTTACATCCTGTTTTTCATTGCAGTTTGCTCAAGCCTGTCAACCACTCCCACCATTGGCATCTGCAACCCCCACCTCCTGCTCCGAACATGATTGACGGACAGCAACATTTTGAGGTGAAGGAGGTCCTTGATTCTCGCCGACTTTGTGGCACCCTGCAGTACCTCATTCGGTGGAAACACTTTCCCCACCCTGAGTGGGTGTCTGCCCGTGATGTTCACTCTCCTGTTTTAGTTAGACGCTTTCATCTAGCTTATCCTCTGAAACCTGCTCCTTAGTGTTTTTGGGGGGGCGGTATGTCATGTTCACCGTTCCAATGTTGCCGGTACATCGTAACGTTTCGCATGTCATTTGGCTGATGCGTGTTTCGTCTGGGAGGGGAGGAGGATTCCATCTCGTGGGATTGTTATATGTTAGCAGCTGGATTGGAATGTGTTTGGGTTATCTCGTGTGTTCAAGGTTCCTTTCCCAGGACATCAGCAGAAACGGTTACCAGCACCTGGGGGGGGGGGGGGAGTTTGCAACGGCAGGGCGAGGGGAGGGATTACATTTGAGCCGAGGGTTTTTAGTTTGTATTTGGCGCGCTTTTGCTCATTCTCAGCTTTCTCTGTATTTGCATACTATTCTTTAATAAATCAGATATCATTAAGTTCCTGCTTGTGAGACTGAGTCTATTAGGGTAGGCAATCCTTACAGTATACTTAGACAGAACTTCCACTGGTTAAGCACCTATTGAAGATCACCAGCCACCTTCCTCAGTGGAAAAAGTTCTGTCTAATTGTGAGGTCTTTCATTGCCTAGCTGAGGCTACAGTACTGCCTTACAAGAAGCTAAGCTCTTCTTACGAATTACTCTGCCTATGTTTTTTTTCCCAGTTGGTAGATAAATCATGAGTAATATGTTTATTGATTTTGAAGGCCTTGAATAGCACATCTCTTTATAATCAGCCTAGGTGATTACCCTGTTTTCACTCTGTAACTAAAGTGGGAGACTGGAGAGATAGATTGTGTGCCTGTTTTGAGTTTTTGTGAAATTGGGAAATAAAGGCCTGCATATTCTCTTTACTATGAAATGTGAAAATAACTTTATACCTTTCTTTCCCCTGAAATTTCTTTCACTTAATTCATTAAATGACCCATCCTATGTAATCTGTACTGAAGCTCCACAGCTTCCTAAGTTATCATATATTTCCACTTTTATAGTGCCCACCTGAAAGGTGAAAGGTCCCCTGTGCAAGCACCGAGTCATGTCTGACCCTTTGGGGGGACGCCGCTTTCACAACATTTTCTTGGCAGACTGTAGCGGGGTGGTTTGCCCTTGCCTTCCCCAGCAGTCACCTTCCCCAGCGAGCTGGGTATTCATTTGACTGACCTCGGAAGGATGGGAGGCTGAGTCGACCTGAGCCAGCTACCCGAGAGAGAATCCAGCTTCTGCTGGGATCAAACTCAGATTGTGGGGAGAGTTTCGGTTGCAATGCTGCCGCCTTCCGCTTTGCGCCACACGAGGCTCTTACTATCTATAGTGTCCACCTAGACTAGCATTATCGTACTACTTCTCTTCTTGTCTTTGATTTTGATATTAGAAATACTATAGTATAGTATAGTATATTAATATTTTTGCATTTATTACAGATTGGTATATTAACTGAGTGGTATTTCCCCCTGTAATGGTTTTGTTTTTTGTTCTTTCGAGCCAGCTTTGACTCTTGTGAGTGCCTGGACAAGTCCCTGCAGTTTTCTTGGCAAGATTTCAGAAGTGGCTTGCTATTGCCTCCTTCCTAGGGCTGAGAGAGAGAGGGACTGGCCCAATTCTGGGAGGTGAAGTCCACGCATCTTAAAGATACCAAGGTTGAGAAACACTAGAACAAAGCACTTGGTGTGAATGCAGGAGACTTTCTATGCAGTTAGTTTAAGAATTCATGGAGATACTGTACCTTTGTGCTCAGGTTTTATTCATGCTGTGAGCATGTTCTATGTTGTTGTGAGCTGTCGAGGGTTATGGTGCACAAGAGGGATGGCCATATGAGTCTTTTAAATAAATAAACAAAAATAAATCTGCACTCCTGTGTTCCCCAGTATGTCCATCAAGCTTTCATGTTGGCTATCACATTGATCCAAGCCAACCATGTGAGGCTTGGGCAGTTGTAAAGTATTAATATTACTATCTATATTACTATCTCCTGTTATGTACATGAGTACTGACTACATCATCCCAGTCCATTAAAGGCGTTCTTTCCTTGTACGCAATAGAGGAGGGATCACCTGGTGTCCTACTTTCCATCTCTATTCTGCCG
This sequence comes from Candoia aspera, assembly GCF_035149785.1. Taxonomy (NCBI): domain Eukaryota; kingdom Metazoa; phylum Chordata; class Lepidosauria; order Squamata; family Candoiidae; genus Candoia; species Candoia aspera. The sequence continues at coordinate 110,122,228 of NC_086156.1, read as the reverse complement.
CCATTATATACATAAAAGGGTTACAGCCGGAATCACCAAAGGCCACTCCCTTTGGAACCATCTATGCTAATTACCCACATTATTGGTTCCAATGGCTCTGAAAAGTTCTGCGCTACTTTTTATACATAGATACACGGAGAGATAATGTGAATTCTGGCCTATGTTCATGTCTCTTTCTCTGCTTCTCCTTGCCTTTTACCCTGTTTTTGCTGCTGAAATGTTTTCATGTTTACTGATCTTTAATAAATACCAAGATACAAAGATATTTTTTGCTAGTTGCACTGAGTGGTATGCATGCTTTCTCTGATCTGGATATAGGGACTGACTGGGAGGGTGTTGGTGCAAACTAGACTGAAAATGACCCAACAATGAGAATTAAGTAAGGCTATTTCCCTGTATTTTGTCTGTCTCCTTACCTCTTCTTAAGAATGGTTGGGCTGATGGTCACCAGGCTTGTTTTGGTACCCACATCTTCAGGGAAATCCAGAGGAGGCAGACTGATTCTGAATTGGTGTGCAGGAAGAAAGTACAAGACAAATTTGCACCTGTTCTACATATTTTTAAAATTATTATTTTGCATCTTCTAAATCAGCAGGAATCAGTTGAGCCAATCTGCTTTTTATAGTTAAAACTAAGCAGGCTACTTCTAGACTGGTTCATGGATGACCTATGCCAGGGTTTCTCAACCAGGGTTCCACAAGAGGTCACTGGGGATGCCCTGGGAGATCATGATTTATTGAAAAAGATATTTCAAATTTGGGCAACTTCACATTAAAGAGGTAAGTTTCCTTCTTTATTTTTAGTTTAAGAACACTGTTAATGCATATATACAGGCCTACACATGAAACGAATATAACGATGGAGTCCTTGGTGCTCTCTGAGCCTTGTTGTTTTCTTGCTTGTCTTAATGGGCATTACAGAGATTCACAAATGCCCATCCTTACGAATAAATTCCTAATCTACTCCACCAAATCATAAAATAGTAAATATGGTTATTGAGGCCAATGAGTCTAATCCCTGCTAAGTGTAGGAATCGAAATTAAAATCCGTTTTTCTCAGGCTGGGAATCTTCAGATTCCTTCATTTGCGAGAGGCAAGGCTGAGCTGGAGAGTCTAGTGAACGGTTGTCCCCAACAAGCTGTTCCTCCTCTGGCTGTGCTTTTACATTCTTTTCTTCCTGCCATTTCAAGGCAGGAGCCAATCGGCTGGCCCTTTGATCACCACCTATCAGCTGATCCTGTTTTTTTCTTTTTAGGTTTCCCGCTGGGTTGAGCCCTGTGGCTTTTTTCCTGCCGTTTCTGCTGAGCTCCCCCTCCTTCCACTCAAAGTCAGGCTGCATTCTGACAGGTTCACAGAAACTTTCAAATTTTTAAGTAAGGTTTTTAAGAAAACGGGACAAAATGGACATTTATATTAAAACGACGGGACGGTCTGGAAATGTTAAAAAAACAGGCCTGTCCCGTTCAAAACGGGACGTATGGTCAGCCTACGTCTTCATAAACTCTCCTACCATTTAAGCTCCAGTCAGCAGGCTTTACCATCTATATTTAGTGTTTCTGGCAGGCTTCAGTTGTGATGAGCAGAGATGGACTTCCATTGCAATGCATTTTTCAGAGGCAAGGCAAGGTACGTGTTTTTTTAGGGTTTCTGGTTAATTGTAATAGGTTCAATTTCTGAATCAGTTGATTGTCGGTGATAGTTTCATGTTTACTTATTTTTCATTTTTTCAATTTATATAGCTGCCTCTCTCACATACATGACTCTGGATGGCTCACACAGTTAAAACAAAGAAGAAACAAATACAAACAAACAACCCAAACAAAAAAACCATTAAAAACAAATTAAAACCAGAAACATAATCTGTGGGAGAGTGCAGTCCATAGATTACAAGCAATGCAATCATTTTGCAGGCTCCATACTTACACCAGATGCCCAGGCTTGATGGCAAAGCCAACATGTTATCATTGTAGGAGGAGAGCCGTGTTAGCCTATGGTAACCGAAAATCAGGAGTCTGGTAGCACCTTTTTGGACTAACAATTTTATTAAAAGGCATCAGTTTTTGTGAACTGCAACTCACGTGATCAGATTTATCAGATGAAGTGGCATCTGATGATGTGAGCTGTAGTTCGCAAAAACTGATGCCTTTTAATAGAATTTGTTAGTCTGAAAAGGTATTACCAGACTCCTTCTAATCTATGTTATCCTTGTGTTATAAGAAGTTATTTTTGAATGGATACTTGAAAAAAAAATTAAATAGCTCTGACCTCTTCAAGAAAAATAATAATTTTATATAAAATCTAATACAGGGGAATCTTTGAAGACAGCAATTTGTGACTTTCTTTTTGAAGACTAGCTAATGCCCAATATATCATCCTCCTGTAGCTACTTCACCTTTGCAGATGTTCCTTTCAACAGGTGAGTTGGACAGCATTACCTGAATTGGGCTACTGCTGTGACATTGGGTTCCCATGCATGCTCCCGGCTAAGCAGCAGATGCTCTATGTTTTTCCTATCCTCCACTTGTAGAGTATATTGTTTAATTGCACAACTGCTGTTGGTTGTTGTTTTGTAAAACCTAGCAAAAAAGAAATAGGTCACGTGGAAAGTGTGTTGGGAGGCAGACAGGAAAGGAGAAAAAGTAGAGAAAGAGGTGTTAGAATTTCGTATCACTGAAGTTCAATTTTGCAGAAAATATGACAGCAGTGTTATGTGAATGGCACTGGATTTAAAGCCAGTTTGGTTCAAAATCTTAAATAACATAGGAGAAGCAAGCTATTATTTTCTCTAGGTTTTCTTCTATAAATGAATTTCATAATAGAAAGCCTTGTTGTATGAGTGCTTTCTAGAACAGTAGAAGGTTTCTGGCACATCCAGTCAACATTTTCTCCTCCTCCTTATAATAAGAACTTTTAATGATAAGAACATGTCAAAAGAAGTACTGAGAAAATTCTGGGGAGTCAAAAGTCAATGTTTTCTTCTGAATCCTTAGTGTCCTCAAAATTTCTGTAAACGGGGCAAGGCAATTGTACAGTTAACTCTTTGTTCAAAATGGTATTAAGTGTCTGCAGAAACTTGGTGGTTAAAGATATATGGTAAGGCCTTTTTGGTAGGAGCTTAAGTTTGTGAAAATCCCTCAGAAAGCTTTATTGTCTCCTTGCTTGGCCTTGGGTGAAGACATTACTGATGATTGATTTAATGTTGCTGCTCTGCTGCAGTTTTGTGGCTATTTCTCCTCTTTTGGGAACCCTCCTATTATGAAATTACAGCAAATTATTATTGTGGTGTGTGTGTGCGTGTGTGTTTAATGTTTAAGAAGTTTTCAGTGGAGTTGCCATATTAGGAGTTACTAGAGAAGGACGTAGTCCTGGCTTAGACGTGAATTAATGGGGTTGTAGCCAGGGGCTTGCCACTGCCTGCACTTCTGGAAACAGCCAGGATGCTCATAAAACATCCTGGAGATCAGATATTCGGGAGAGCCTGCATGATGCATCTGGATGTGATTGCAGGGTAGGCATCTAGCAAAACCACTGGAAGCTCATGAATCTGTCAAAAAATCTTACAACTATTTGTCCTGCTTTCTCCCCTTTTTTTTCCTCTTTCCTCCTCTGGCAAAGGTGTGTTCCACTAACTCTGGCTTCTGCTGCAGATCAGGAAGTAGTCAAAGAGTCTCATTTAACAGTGTTATTTAGCTAGAAACGGGGAGACTGTGAGTTCTAGTCCTGCCTTAGGCATGAAGCCAGCTGGGTGACCTTGGGCCAGTCACTCTCTCTCAGCCCCAGGAAGGAGGCAATGGCAAACCACTTCTGAAAAACCTTGCCAAGAAAATTGCAGGGACTAGTCTAGACAGTTGCCAGGAGTCAACACTGACTAGAAGGCAAGAAGGAGTAGTAGAAGAAGGAAACCTATTTGTTGAGTTAATGGAGTACCAGTACGTTCACCAGGAATCAAGCCATCACTGTACCGATTCTCAGTCATTGATCAGCTAATACATACCGGTTGAGTCAGTATGTTTCCTGAGACAATCGGGGTCTTTTTGATGTGTAAAAAGAGAGGGTCTTTCTTCCTCCCTTACTCCAAGAGTACTCATAGGATATGTTCCTATCTGCCCAATAAAGAAAGCCATGTCTTCTCTTATTCATCACGCGTACTCACCACTTTGTCTTATGTTGTAGTATCAGTAAAGAGGTGGTTATGAAGATGACTGCAGAGAAATACACTATGCCATGTGACTGCCAAAGCCGTACGTAGAAGGCCATGGAGGGCAACGTACCGTTTTGCGTCTTCTAAGGTTCCTAAGTCTTTCTGCACTGCCATGCGCAGTTAGGGCCAAGCCTTGGAAAAAAGGGCACTCATCCCAAGCTGTCTCAACCAACCTGTTGGAAAAGATGACACAAGTTAGTTGCTACAGTACAAGGCCAAGCCCTGTGGTTAGTGAACCATATTTATGGCTTAGCATTTTGTATCAGTCAAGGTAGTTACAGTTGATTTGATAAACAGAGTTAAGCACATCCCAACTTACTGGGACGCGTACCCTGTCCAAAGTTCAAGAGCACAAAAAATTGGACAGTTTTATCATCCAAAGAATCAGGACAACTTTTTTTCCTTTAAGTATTCCAGAAACTGCTTTGCAGGATCAATCTAACCAGGGTTGAAACATTTGAAGCATGACACTGAGTATAGGTAGTCCTCGCTTAATGACCACAATTGGGACCGGAATTTTGGCTGCTAAGCAAATCCAACCCGATTTCATGACCTTTTTGTGGTGGTGGTGAAGTGAACCATGTGATCATTATGTGAATCCCGCAGTTCCCCATTGATTTTGCTTGCCAGAAGTCAGCCAGGAAGGTTGAAAATGGCAATCACATAACCATGGGATGCTGTGACAGTCATAAATGTGAACTAGTTGCCAACCACCCAAATCTTGATCATGTGACTGCAGAGATGTTGCAACAGTCATAAGTGTGAGGACTGATTGCAAGTCGTTTTTTCCAGCACCGTCATTAAGTCTGAACTGTCACAAAATGAATGGTTGCTAAGCGAGGACTACCTGTATCATAAGGGTCATGCTTGCATATGACATGTAATTCCAAAAATTAATTGGTATGTCACCCATTCCTTTTCAGCAGATCAAAAATCAGATTAAAGAAAAATTAAAATGTTGCCAAAATTTCCTTGGCCACTTTTCCCTAGCTTTGTATCCTTGAAATGGCCAGTAAAGCCTTACGCGAATTCGCATGAAGCCGATGTAGTCATTAATAATCAGTGATAGTCAAAATATAAATTTCAGTTCCCAAAAGGCACAGAGAAGCTATTTCAATGCATTTTACCTGACATCTGGCAATCAAATCATTGCATAGTTAGCAAAATTAAAAAATGCAATGGAGGCCTGATACTTGAACCAGCATTGCTCCAGCTTCTGATGCTAAATATTATTACCTTACAGAAGACTCAAGGAATAATGTCACAAAGAATTAAGCCAGTTGATTATGTTACGTGGGTATAAAAGTTCATTAAACTGATCCGTTCAAACACGTTGGACAAATTCATGGTTCTAAACCAGATTTTATTTATTATGAATTGGTTGAAGAAGCCATAGTTGGCTGGATTCACATAAATATGCTAAGTCATAAACTATGGTTTACCAATTCCAGTGGCCACACTCATAGAATATGTTAAGCCCAAACCAAACAAGCTTAGCATGATGTGTGAATATGGCTCAACCCCCTGCAGTTCAGCCTCCTGAATGTAGTGGAAAAGTTTGTTAGAGAATAATAATGATAATGATAATAATAATAATGATGATGATGATGATAATAATAATAATAATAATAATAATAATAATATACAACATCTAACTATCCCAGATCCTTGGGAAGGACTCGATAGGTGGACAAAAATGCCAAATCCAATCTAAATATCTGGCTGACTGTGCGACCAACAATAATAATTTAGTTGTAACAGTGACCAGGTCCACAGATTGCACGTAAACAATTGTTTGTTGAATAAACAATTGGCCATATTTGCACCATACTAAGCCATAAGCTTTGCTAGTATATAGGGTGGGAAATCTACAGGATAGTTACTTTATTGTGGCCATTATTCACAAAATAATGAGAAAGTTGGGGAGTTTTTCAGAATTATGAATCAAGGCTCAAACTAGAGAAGGAGAGTAATAGAGGTCTGAAACTAGGGCTACCATTGCTAGTTTGCACAAATCCTGATGCTCACTAGATGGCAGCAATTAGAGTTTACTGCCTCTCTTTGCTAACATCTAGAAGTCATTTTATGGACCAGATATGGTTGTCTTGGCTAAAGGTAGACTAGGCTGTCAGAATGATTTTTTTTTTTTTTTGCCTTCAGCTTCTTGGCCAGCAACAGAGGACTTCAAAACAGAAGCTATTGATTCACATCTCAGATGTTGTCCTAGAAAGAAGCAGGGCTGGAGAGAACGAATCCAGCAGACAAGCCAAACTTGCTGCTCGCAGACTACTTTCCAATTAAGTTTACAGAGGCCTATGGGATTTCGGCCCCTTTGCTCAGCTGCAGAAGGGACAGGAAAAAGCAAGTGTCATCCTTAGTAACTGAAGGAAGGCAAATTTCATGGGGGGAATGACCACTTTTTAATGGATTTCTCTTTTCCTGCATGCTGTTATACCGTACTGAGGATCATTTTTTCATCCCACAAATGAGCGCCCTATTACACTAGGGCAGTGGTTCTCAACCTCAGCAACTGTAAGAAGTGTGGACTTCCTCTCCCAGAATTCCCCAGCCAGCATGCTTTGTAAACCATGGTTTGTGGCATAGGACGTAGGTTACATGATCTCAACCTAATATGGTTTATTCCCTAATTGGTGGCTTAACGCTTTGGGGGAATCCAGTCTCTGCCGGCCTTGCCCCATCCCACAATACATGCTTCCAGCCAGCCAGGCGCGCCTCTCTTGCCCACTCCCCAAATAGCAGGGGTAGACCACTCGATTTCCCTCTTGAAGTTCTAAATGCCGCAAGGGCTGATGCGAACTGAACTCCTAACGTAGGGAGGCTGCCTAGCTATCGGCTCCCTGCGTTGCCATAGCAGCAGGAAGCCATTCCCCCACCGACTTCCGGTTTGTCCACCAGAAGAAGCCAAGGTCCTAGGCGCGCGTTGGTGAAAATGCTGGAGGCTTCAAGAGGTGGCGCGAAAGCATTATCATAGAGATGTGGGCTCGTGAGCCTCGAAGTGAAAGCAAGGTAGGACTTCTGCTTCCGGCTCGCGGCCGCTTCCGGGTTTGGGCGTGATGGAGTCGGTCCTCAGCGAAGTGGTGGCGTTGGAGGATCTGAAAGTGAGTGAGCCCTGCCTGGTCCTGAACCAGCGTGGCTGAGGGAAGTCTCCGAGTTCAGAGGCAGTCTACCCCTGGCCACTAAGACGGAAAGCAAGGGAGTGGAAGGGTGGGTGCCCTCTCCAATCAGTCCCGGCGGGGGAAGTTCTGGGCTTCGGCTCCGACAGGGCTGTCCTTGGGTTAAGCCTAGTTCGGTTGGTGGTTAGGCTCGGCTGGATGCTCTCATGGGCAGCTTAATTAGAACTAAGCATTGTATGTGTCTGTTTCACCCGTAACAGGATCTTCAGATCGGCTTAGTCCTTTATTCCTTTCCATAGAACTCTTTTTTCCTTTTCTCCTGGGATTCTTTCCTTTTTCTTTCCCTTTCCCCGGTGCTTCTCAATTTATTTTCCACTGTACCATTCCTGTTTGCAGTGCACTAGCAGAAGAAAGCATGGGGTATAGTCTAAGTTGTTGCACCAGTGCAGTTAGTGAGGAGAAAGCCAACGTGAATTGACAGCCTGGTCCTAAAACCTTTGCAACATGTCGGAAGGATATGGCAGCCTGTATGTATTTTATATGCCTTTTTTTTTTCTTTTTATAATTCCAGGCTACAGGGCAAAGGGTAGGTTTGATCGAGGGAATTCTGGGGGCTGACTTCTGCTGAAGAAATTACTAACTGTTTAAGGCTAGGGAAGCCTCTGTATCCCTAGTCTTAAGCAATTAGTAACTTCTTCAGCAGAAGTCGGCCCCGAGAATTCCCTCAATTAGACCTACTCTTTCCCCTGTAGCCTGGAATTATAAAAAGAAAAAAAGGCATATAAAATACTAGCGATGAGGGAGTTTTTTCTTTTCTTTCTGTGATGAGTAGCTTCTCCCCAATAAGGCGCAGACTCGAACTTAGGCTGGCTAAGGAAATCTGGTTTATTGAGAAGGATACGGTCACTAGAGAAAGACGGGAATGAGCACGTGTTGGGCTCCTTCCCTTTATATACACGTGTGTAGGCCTTGCCCCTTTCCGCCCCCCCTGTCTGTGTGTCCATTCCTGGCCCTCTTGATGGGTGATTCGGGTGGGGCCATCCAACTGCCATTATCCTCCTCCTGTGTGCGCCCCAGGTGAATGCCCTGGGGCCCTTTGGAGTGGCTGGTGATTATGTTGATGGCCGCCCGGCCTTGGGCGTGCCACCCGTGCAATCTGTCCTTGAGGGGGGCAGCCTATGCATGCTTCCTGCCCCCCCCTTCCAACAGGAAGGCATGATCACGTTGTAGGGCATGTATGCCTTAGAACGGGGCATGACACTTTCTCTTTTTCCTTTTCTTTTTTCTTGGTTTCTTTGGACCAAAATGCATACAGTATGCTGAGGCAGGTCTAGTTCAATGTCAGTGGTTTCTCAACTTTCTGAGAACTGACAACGTATTCATTGTTGGAACTAAACACGTCACTCCTGATAGTTGACATTCTACCTTAATGTGTACTCTCTAGGTATGGTGCAAAAACGATGTCCAGATTCTCCTGGCTCTTGTATTTCAGTCTGGTGCAATTTAAAAGAGAGAATATGCATAAAGATACTTAAAAAGTACAGCAAAACTGTGTTAAGCTCCTTCATCCGTCTCTGCTAGCATTTTATGTGCATTTTTCTTTTTATAGTTGCTGACTTTTTCTGAAGAAGTTGCTAATTGTGTAAGACTAGGGAAGCCTTTGCAGGTCTGCCATGTCCTTCCTATACGTTGCAAAGGATTTAGGGCCAGGCTGTTAGTTCTTGTTGGATTTCTCCTTACTTATTGCATCAGTGCAACAACTTAGAATATATGCTTTCTTGCACTAGTGCACTGCAAACAGGAATTGTATCATGGAATTTCTTATATAGTGAGATGGCCGCGGTATAAATTTGATAAAATAAATAAATAAAATTGAAGAGCACCAGGTCTCTTACTCCTCCACAAGCAATCAACTTGTATAATCACTAGAGGTCAAAAGCAGTATCTTTTAATAGTGCTCAGAAGTGGAGAGTCACTGGAATTCCTTTCTGTGAGATTTGGGATGTTCCTGGTCAGCTGAATACTAGTTATTGAAAGAAGAATCGGGTCGTTAAGAGTTGTTGGTTTGGTTTGAGTTTTTTTGCCACTTTGTTCTTTAATGGAATAGAAAGAAATCAACATGGAGTACAGGATAAAGGCAAACTGAGAGATTTATCTTCCTAGCTAGCATTTTCTAACTGTTTAGCTGTTCAAAGCCAACTTTAAATTATCCTGTGTTCAGCCATATTTGTGGTACTGAATTTGGCCCTACACTCGCTCATAGGCTGCTTCTGCTAAGGGTAGGCACATACTGCGTGGTGGGTTGTACGCTGGAAGGAGCTTTACCAGTTGAATTTCATCAGAGTGACAGTGAGAATTTGGATTTTTTTTTTTTTTTGGAAGAACATACTCCACTTTTAAGCAGCGCAGAAAGATGTTGAGGTTCAAAAAAACATCCAGTGAGCTGGAATGTTAAAACTTGTTAAAAAGAGTAGGAAGTGAGACAGTTCCACTAGGGGGCACCCGATTATTTTGGTGAACTATTGAGTACTGTATTTACAGTATGAACATAACTATTTATAGCCCAGTGTACATACAGTATATGGAACTGTTCAGCTTTAGATTATTTTTCAGGAGAGTTTCTGGAGGTTAATTCTCTCACTACATTCTAAGAAAGGTGACAAATATTTGCAATCATTGAGTGAGCTCAGGAATATGCCTCTTGGGTGCTTCCAAATATTTTGTATTTTATTTATTTTTTAATTTTTATCCCACCTTTATTATTTTTATAAATAACTCAGGGTGGCGAACATGCCTAATACTCCTTCCTCCTCCAATTTTCCGCACAAAAGCAACCCTGTGAGGTGAGTTGGGCTGTGACTGGCCCAAGGTTACCCAGCTGGCTTTCATGCCTAAGGTGGGACTAGAACTCACAGCCTCCTGGTTTCTAGCCCAGAACCTTAAGCACTAGACCAAACTGGCTCTATTCTATTCTATTCTATTCTATTCTATTCTATTCTATTCTATTCTATTCTATTCTATTCTATTCTATTCTATTCTATTCTATTCTATTCTATTCTATTCTTATTAGAAGTTATTTTATTTTATTAGATTTATATCCCACCCTTTCTCCAGGAACTCAAGCTTTTGTTCCTCTAAATTTTCCCAACAACAATCCTGTGACATAGGTTGGGCTGGGAGAAAGTAACAGGCCCAAAGTCACCCAGTAAGCTTTCGTGACAGAGTGTGCACTTGAACCTGGGTGTACCCACGGCCAGTCCAAAATCTTAACTACTATATTATTCTGGCTCTTCAGTTCAGATCCTACAGCCCCAGCTATTTGGCAAATTATTGTGGGTCTATTAATTGCTTACTCCTGAGTTTGTTTTGGTACTGTGTTTATATTATGTATAATATATACTATGTATGTGTGTGTGTGTGTGTGTATACACACACACACACATATATAAAACATATAAATATATTTATTTATATTTATACACACACACACACAACATTTATATTATGTTTACTGAATTGGCTCAGTAAAACAAGGTGAACTAACTAACTAAACTGCAGGCTGCCATGATTGCTGTGCAAGATTTAACTTGGGCTTCAGGAAAATCTAGACTGGGAAGTTAATAAAAATCCCAGAAGAAGGCATGGGGAATCAAGAAGAGAGTAAAGAGCCAGTTTGGTCTAGTGGTTAAGGCTCCAGCTAGAAACCAGGAGATTGAGAGTTCTAGTCCTGCCTTAGGCATGAAAGCCGGCTGGGTGACTTTGGGCCAGTCATTCCTTCTCAGCCCAATTCACATCACAGGGTTATTGATGTGGGGAAAATAGGAGGAGGAAGGAGTATTAGGTATGTTCGCTGCCTTGCGTTATTTATAAAAATAATAAAGGCAGGATAGAAAATAAAATAAAAAACCCCCACAGGGATATGTACATGAAGTCCATGAACTAAGAGTTGAGCTCAGATCAAAAGAGAATGTCCTTTTTATTAGGCGGGCTGGATCTACCATTGTTGCCTTTGGACTTCAAATACAAAATTGTATAGCCACAGAGGTAGCTGGCTGCCAATTTTTGTGATAGGACATCCTATGGGCTTCTTTCTCTCCAAGAGGCAATGTACTGTTAAGGTTTATTTTGGCTTCACTTAAGTGTTTCTAGACCTTTAAGTGATGGTGTTGCAATTACAATGTTGTTTAAACAGGTTCCCATTTCCACAGAAACAGAATTAAACAGATGCTTTAGGGCAAAGGACATTTTGAGTGGCTATTTTTAGTAAACACGGGCTTTCAAGCAGGCTTGTGAGACGTCACACCTGGTCTTTGGCCATCCCAGGGATCTCTCCACTAAAGGTCACCGTATTCCCATCAAGTGAGTAGAAGCTCTGCCTGAGGCTTTTAAAACTCACTTCTGAGATCTTTATCAGAAGGAATGTAGCTGACATTTCTTCCCACTGTTGGAGTCAAAGAGACATTAATACATGTGAAGGGGGGAAAAATCCCTTTGATTCTTCCTTATGGTGGCAGCTATCATCTGCTTGGGCTTGTAGTTGTGGCCTGACCAGCTCAGACAGCTGACAGGAGACAAAAGATCAATGTTTTGTCCTTGACAGTACAGTCACACACACTGAGGTCCCTATGTGCTTTTGTCTCTGCAGTTCTCACACAATGCTTATCAGAGGTCCTGTTGGTGAGCTTGTTCCTATTGTGACCAGTCTTTCTCTGGCAATGTTGTGTCCTTGCTGGGCCCTCAGTGTATTGAAGTAGCAGCACCCTCAAGGGAGTCATTGTGTTCTCTGATCTTAAAACAGACACATGTGCTGTTCTGATATATTGAAAGTAAATTCAGTTAACTCTTCGTTTTAGAAAGATGACTTATTTCCAGTCCTCCCTTAACTGCAAGAAATAGTTTCTTTCATCTACTTAGGTTCCAAATCAGTAGGGGAAGTTCGCAAAGCATGAATTTCTCTCCCAATTAGAGAAGGTGGAGAGACTTGTTTGGGAGAACAGTGTCCTTACAGTGCTTGTTAAATTTAGCCTTTTTGACATTCGTACTTGGCCTCCCATAGTGATGTGTTTCTCTTCCCCTCCCCGCAATTCATTTGCACAAGGGCCCCATGTGGTAGGTTATGCCAACAAAGAAAGTGAAGAGCCCAAAGTCATGCAGTCAGCTTTGCAGCTTCAGACCTATCTTCACTTCTCTACTTATTGCCTTGGGGACCAAGCAAACCATATTATGGATCTGGTGAAAGGCAAAAAATGCAGTGGCAGAGGGGACAAAGACTCCTCCCCACCCCCCGCAGTAGGGGGAAATATGAACATAAAACGTGCCCTCTACTGAGGAAAGAAAAAACTGCAGCTTCCTCATTTTTCAATTTTAGAACTCCTCCCCAAGACAATAAAATAACACAAATATATAAATAAAGAATGAAAAACTAAAAAAAAAATGGTCCCATCTTGCTCTGGGAGGGCAGTTCTCCGCAGCCTGCAGATGGCTTTGAAGATTTTTCCAGCTAATAATAATTTCTCACCTCCCCCTTTTAGCATGCTGTGCAATTCTCACCATGTTAGAGCCCAAGAACCCCAAGGCAGAGGACGCTGCAGTTTTTTTCTTCCTCGGTAGAGGGCATAAAGACTCCATAGGCTCCACAGATGAAAAACCCAACCTGCCTTGAGGGGTGGGGGTGGCGGCTGTCAAGTTATGTCTCCTGCCCGCCCCAGAAGGGCAACAGGAAGGCACAGGTTTTTTTATTGGTAGAAAAAGAGAGTCTCTGTTCATATTTCCCACTGCTGCAAGGGAAAAAAAGTGTTTGTCCCCTCTGCCACTGCACTTTCTGTCTTTCACCAAATCCATAATACAGTTTGCTTGGTTCTGGCTCAGCGTAGGGTGTGAGTCCAGCGATTCTGGTTTGTAAATCATGGGCTTTAGCTTGGTGCAGCTTTCTCCAGATAGGAAATCCTCCAGAATTCACAGTGGTGAATATCAGGGAATTCTAAGAATGTCACGTCCAACACTTCTCGAGGACACCAGTTTGGAGCCCAGTTCATTGTGGTTTTTTTAGGGAACACAGTGGATGAATACAACTGATTACGACTTTGGTTACTTCTTTTTGTGTGTGCTCATCTATATTAGGGCTGTCAGATTAACCTGGAGAGCCCCGAGATGGCAGGAAAGATAGGCATTCTGTACTTGCCGCCATGTAGCTTCTGTTCAGATTTTTGCAGTTTATGTCACTTAGTCCTAGAACATATTCCTGTGTCAGTGCAGTTTTTCACTCCTGTCCCAGATAATTTTTTAATTCTCATTTGAAATCTAAGATGGGCTTCTTACTGACCTCTAGGAAGACAAATGTTGCTTTTGAGCAGGTTTGTAATATTAGCTAGTCCGCCTATGCTATGTTTCGTGCTGTTTGGATCTATAGCTGGCAGGGCCTGTCCCTGCTGAATATGCTGCTGAGAAGTGAATCCTTGTTCTGGGATGGCACCCCACACTGCAAACATATAATAGGCTTACAGTGCCAGCTGGAAAGTCTTGGGGAAAATGGCAGATGGGTAACAATGCCAAAGAATTAACCTCCATTCATCTTGCTTTGTCTTCATGATGACCTTCTGGGATCAATACCTAAGGAGGAATGACAGGCTATCAGACACTCTTCCTTGTAAGCACCGTAGCTCCATGAGAATGGATGCTGTCCCCAAAAGAAGGTTCTCTTCTAGTCTACCTTTAGTCAAGGTTCCAGTAGCTCAGCTTTTCCCAGGATGGTACCTTCCAGAAGTCTCTTCTAGCCTGGCCAAGCAGATGGACCTATTGAATAATGCAGGTTTACTTACCCATCACAGCTAGAAGCTATCATATTGCAGAAGGCTCTTGTACAAAGCAAGGAGAGGCATCTTGCTAAAGGTCTGCTGTGATAAGGGTAATCAATATTGGGCATAATGGACAAATTATATAAGCTGATATAAGGAAACTTCCTGTGTGTGTGTGTGTGTGTGTGTGTGTAGAATAGATTATCTTGGACAATGGTGGGTACTGGCAATTGCAGTTTGATGGTGGACTTTCCTTCCATCCATCTAGCCTTTCTCTTTTCTGTTCACCAGAGATTCGAGAAGAAGTTCAATTCTGAGCTGAATGCAGGCGGTGTCTCCAGAGGAACACAGTTTGAGTATGCTTGGTGCCTGGTCCGCAGCAAATACAATGAGGACATCAAAAAGGGCATTGTACTTTTGGAAGGTGAGCTTTAGACCAGCTGGAAAGTGGCACCCTTGATCTCCCTTATGGAACGCTTTCTTAAGAATAAATCCCTGTATTTCCTTTAATAGTATGAAAGTCGTCTTTCCCCTGATAGGCCTTACAGATATGGCAGAGGACTGAAAGGGAGAAGAGCAGTTGTGGAAACAGAATTGATCCAACCTCCCATGTAGGCATTCTTATTAATCTTTCAAAGATGACACTCCAGACTGCAGTGGTAGGGAGCTTAAGAGCTAGTTCCACTTTCTAGTTCAACTGACCTTGTTAACTGAGAATTTTGGGAGTTAAACATTTCTCAGCAAAACTGAAGGCTGCCAGTTTGAGGACACTTGTCTGTTCTAGAAACTGGGGCAAAGAATTCTTGTAGAAAAAAAAACATCAGTCTTGGAGAAATGTGCTTGCTTGTGAAGAACATAATGTCATACCTGATATGTTTCAAGCGAATGTTTGGCTCTCAGCAGGGAGATTTTCCCCTTTGTCAAGGACGACCACCTTTCATTTTCATTCTTATGGGCATCACCTTATCTACTTTTGAATGGTGTGGACTATAGAATAAGTGGTTGACCTTAATAGTCTCTACTTTGATATACAGAAATGCAAATACATATGCAAATATAACTCATATGGCCTGCATTCTCTGTTGCTATTAAACCAATCTGGCTTTTTGTTTTTGCTTGTTCTTTTAGGGAAAGCATTCTAAACACTGAGTTGTACTTCTTAATTTATTTTTCCATGCTTTGAAGGAAAACACACTTTTCCATTTATTTATTTTGCCAAAGTATTGTCCTAACTGCAGCAGCTGGGCTCAGGTGGACTAAAGGCACTTGTAATTCAGCATCCATACAAAGTAATGGCTAAGAATCCCACAGACAGCACAGAAATACACTCCCTTTCAGTGTTCCCTTCCCCAGCAAGAACAGTACTCTTGAACGTGGAGGCTCAATTGGAGTGATGCACGTGTGTGTGCAGGGGGGCGTGCCTTAATTCCTCAAGGCTTCAGTTCTGCTGTTGGAAAAACAGGGGAGGCAAAGATTCCTCTTTCTTCACATTATATGTTATTTTATAAGACTCTTATAGTATGATGTCCCCAAGCCTTGATCCTTTTCAGTGAGGGTGCCTAGAGATAATAGCTGGGAAAATGATTGGAGCCTGTGTAGGGTAGGCATTAAGGTTAATTCTGCTTTCCCATGACTGCCATGAGCTGTGCAATTCATTCTAAAGAAGTGCTTTGGAACATCCAGTAGTACAATTTTGGCACCTTTTCCAAATCAAGTCCAAAGCATTTCACAGCCCTACCTTTTTCATTGCTTGTTTTCTGCCCTGCTTTAGACTTCTTTCAAGCAAGCACAACTGCTTGGGGCAAATATTTTTGTACCCCATGCCTCCCCAAGAGCGACGGCCTTACCTTCGGCTTGCCAAAATCCTGGAGGCACAATGACACCTGGAATTCGGTTGCTAAAAGCTCAGTCTAGCTGTGAGTTCATGCTCATGTCTGCGCCTCACAAAAGCGATGGAGGCGTCTCGTGGGCAGCTCTGCCCATCGTGGCTCTTTCTCCATTTCCTTTCCAGGTTGAGTGCAATTATTAGAAACGGATGTATGTCAATTTTCTTCCCTTTGTCTTTTTTTATTTTTAGAACTGCTGCCCAAAGGGAGCAAAGAAGAGCAACGGGACTACATATTCTACCTTGCAGTAGCCAATTACCGATTAAAGGTGAGCTTGCCAGTGGCCCCCCTGTTTCCCTTGCTTGCCACTCCTCTGGATTCGCCAGAGGTTTACTTTTATGTCTGCCTCTGCTGAATTTCAGTCAACTGAAATTAGATTGAAATCAGTGCAGTTTGGGATTACCAACTTCAAGAAGATAATACTGTTAAAAGAAGGAGAGGGAATTCGAGTTTCAAGCTCTTTTGCCCAGGGAACTGGTGGGAGGGGGGACATGAGAAAGATAATTGGCTGACCACATTCTTACCTCCCCTTTCAAAGCATCTCCATCATCTGGTCTCCCCTAGACTGTCTGTGTTGACTGCAGGGTCATTAGATTGGTTAGCTGGCATACAACTTGTTCCTCACTGCCCATAGCTTTCATCCCTGTCAGGCCTTTCCTTCAAGGTAGGCCAGGTCAGGAAACAGAGTCCAGAAGATTTATCAGAACTCTTTTTTTTATTGATACAAGCTATAATAACAGAGTCTCGAAAGCCTGACAGTGTTTCCCCTCCTTCCCTCTTATATCAAAGAGAGTTAAGATAGAGCCAGTCTAAGCTTCTTTCTAATATTCTCTTTCTGTCCTGGGCTTAAAGTGTGTTTTGCTAATTGCCGCCACATGCTTTCTCCAGAGTTATCTCTGTCATTTTCTGCAACCCCAAGCAGACAGGTTGGTCTAGGCCAAGGGCTCGCTGTCCTTTAGCATTTAGGCAAATGCCTCCAGGGAACAGCCAATATAGATTTTGAGTTTGGTGACTGACGCTGTATCTGTGGCATTTGGAAGGCTTCAATGAGGCAGTAAAGTCAATGTTGTTGTTTTTGTTGTTTATTCGTTTAGTCGCTTCCGACTCTTCGTGACTTCATGGACCAGCCCACTCCAGAGCTTCCTGTCAGTCGTCAAAGTCAATGTTACACTAATCTTTTCCCCTACACTGAGTTGTTTTTTTAAAAACCCCCCCCCTTAAAACAGACCTCTAGCTAAGGCTGTTTAAGCTAATTCCACTACCCCCAGCACTTTTCCTCCTTCAGATTTGAACATAAATTTCACCATCTGCAGGTCTTGTGGAGATAGCACCTGCTTGTTTTGTCTGGACTTCCTGAACAGGGTGGATGGAGGGTGGGATTGTGAAAGAAGATCTCGAGAGATGTAATTGTTTCCCAACCTTGGCCATGTTCAGGGGGTTGACTCTGTTGGCAGGGATGAAAACCCTTTGCCTCCTGTTAACTTGGCTTTGTCTTATCTCTGACAAGTAATCCTGACTTCATAAATCTTGTGGAAAGCAGGGTGTTGCCCATCCTTATCTGTCTTGGTTGATCCTCTTATCTGTGCATTTTATGGACTGCTACACTGCATGATCATAACTCTTCGATCCTTGGGTGTGTTGTTGAGGCGGCAGTGCAGATAAGAAGCAACTTGGGTCTGAGGGAGGATGTGTGCAAAGCACAGCTGGGTGGACAGTGCATTCCCAAGCGTGTTTACTCAAGAGGAAGTCCCACTTGGGCCAGCTATAGGATATGCAGCCTTAAGAGCAGAAATGGAAGGGACGGTTGATGGAAGTCCAGACATGTTTTGAAACTTCTGTGTGGTGCAACAGATAAGCTGTCAGGATTGTGGGGTGAGGAGAATTCAGCACTGAACCCTCTCCAGCTTAAAACGTACGGGATGGTCTGGAAGCTGCTGTCTCCCTGTTTAACTTGCCTCCAACAAGTAAGTGTTGCTCCTCTGAAAAACAGCTGGATACCAAATGCCAGCTTTCAGTACACTCTTTGTCTAAAGCAGAAAAGAAGAATGGAAAAGCATGCTCTCTGCCTCATATATTGGGATTACGGCTCCCAGCATTCCCCAGCCATTACAGCTCGAGGGCCTCCAGTTGAGAAGGGTGGCTGCAGAGGAATCTGTGCCTTCCTTGAAGACTTCTTAGGCCCAAGATCTGGATAGTCCAGCATTTTGTTCCTAGCACTGGCAAATTGGGCCAATGGCTTCATGCTTGTTCCCACTATTTGTATTTTAAGTATCTTGATACTGAACATGGAGAATTACATTCTGGTTAATAACCACATTTGGGTCCTCTTGCTGTAATATTGGACAACTCCCATGGTCATTACATAGACGATGCTTTTTGTCCATTTAAGCCTCACACCGATCAACTTACGGGAGCACCTCTCCCCAGTTGTTTCTACCTGTCCAACCCAGTCCAGCAGGAGGGGCTCTCCGGGTGCCCTCATCTAAGGAGTGTCGGCTGGCGAGGCCCAGGATGAGGGCTTTTTCTGCCATGGCATCTGTCTTGCGGAACATCATCCCTCCTGGGATTAGGTTAGCCCTGACCCTGCTGGCCTTTTGCAAGGCCCTAAGAACTTGGATTTTTGCCCAGGCCTGTGGCCCCAGGAGTGTGATGGAACCTGTCTCTTGGCTTTGTTGACAGTTATTTTATGAAGCTCAGCTGCCGTGTGTTTTTTTTTTATATTACATATTTTATTTGGTTTTCTCTATTTGCTGGAAAAGGCAGTTATGCTCGGAATGGCTAGTGGTAAAAGGAAATGAGGCCGCCAAAAAATATGGGGGCTAGACACTGTCAAAGCCTACACCAGACACAGCATTAAACAACTAAAGCGATACAAGATCGGAAAAAGTGGAGAGAGCTGATCCATAGAATCGGACACAATTGAATGGATAGCGTCGTCATTTTGTGGTAAGCTGCCCAGAGTCACATATGTGAGATGGGTGGCTGTATAAATCAAATCAAATAAATAAATAAAATTCTTTGTGTAGTTTCTGGACTATTTTCCTTTCCTGACCATGGTCTAGAATTTAGAAGCTGCCAGTCCCGAAACTTTGGACCCATCTCGTTTTGTTCTTAGAAATTGAGAAGATCTGCCTGCTTCTGCCCTTCTTGCCTACGATGGGCCAGGGTGACTTCACCTGGCACCCTGAATATGACTGCTGCTCTTTCTTTCTCTGACAGGAATATGAAAAGGCTCTGAAGTATATCCGGGGGCTGCTGAGGACTGAGCCAAGCAACACGCAAGCCTTGGAGTTGGAAAAGCTGATCAACAAAGCTATGCAGAAAGGTTAGCGGGTAGAGGTGGGGTAGCCCTGAGAGGATCAGTCCTTTTTAGCCCAGTTCAATCATAATGATCCCAGTCCAAAGAACTGTAGCTGGTGTGATCTTTCCCAAACTGGTTAGCAACCTCTGGGTTATCCTGCTTTATAAAGAATTGACCTAAACACAGTTTCACAGCTGGGATACAAAAATCTAAGATCTAGCAAACCATGAAGTGAAAGTGCCGGAAGTGCAAGCGGGTGAGTCCTTTGCTTTTAACTGGTGCAACAAACTCAGGTGATTTAGGTGGATTACTTCTATCCAGAGAACTACTAAAAGGGGAGAGGGTACTCTCAGCAGACCTGGATGGATGGATGGATGGATGGATGGATGGATGGATGGATTCATTCATTCATTCATTCATTCATTCATTCATTCATTCATTCATTCATTCTCCACAGTACCTAACATTTGAAGACCATACAGCAGTTGCTGTGACACCAGGAAGGATCCATGCTACGGTTGATGGCCAAGGGGACTTGGTTGGCCCTGGGAAGGCAGCGGTGGCAGCTGTTACTCCTTTGAAAGGGGGGAGGCGGGAGATGAGTTGGTTACCATGGCAATGGGTTTGTCCAGCCCACTCCCCAAAGCAGTAGTCCAGCTTCTCTGTCTTTAACTAGCACTCAAGGTTGATGCCTCCTTATTCTCTCTACAGATGGCTTGGTTGGCATGGCGATCGTTGGTGGAATGGCGTTGGGAGCAGCCAGTCTGGCTGGCCTTATCGGCTTGGCCATCGCCAAATCGAAATCCTAAGATGGATAGGGTAGGCCTCCCTTCTCTTCCTCTGGTGGAGCAGCCTGGCCTGGCAGCTGGAAGACTAATCCTTCAGAGAAGCGGAGGGATGATTAAAACATTTTGTTTTCCTCAGATGTCACTAACCTGACTGTAATTCCTGGGTTTTGGTCCTCTTTTTCCTGCTGATCAGCTGCCATGCTCATGTGGGCAAAGGGGCTATGATAATGCAGTGGAAGAATGGCCAAATAGGATGACAGAGAATGAAGGGTGCCCTGGGACGATAATCCAACTTTCCTATTGTGTTAATCCAAGCTGAAGTCCTTCGCTGCAGCTCATCTACTGTCTCTCCTGTCCTGGTACAAGAAGATGTACTAGTCCTCCTCTCTCTGCCTTTAGCTTGTCCCAACCGCTAAGAGTTTTGAAGGTCCTGCTGCTGAAGTGCAGGGCCAAAAACGAACCTGCTTGGTGTTCCTTTTGGAGAAACCAGAATGTTCTTCTGCCTTTCAGATGGAGCTTTGACCGAATACGGGACAGAAGACAGCCTTCTCAAAGCAGCAAGTTTTCCTGGGCAGAATCTTTCCTTCAGCTGAAAACTGATTTTTTTCCCCCTCCTCCTGGGCTTGCTCTTTACCTGTATCACAGTGTGTAGTCATCGTCCTTGCCGGCACTTGTTTTCTTGGAATTTTCCTCTTTACGGCTAGCTGTGTAGGCTCCTGAGTTCTTTTACTTCCTTTAGAAAACATTTTGTGGAGCTGAAGGGGCTGGGGTAGCACCACCAGGAGAACGTGGTCCACCTCGTTTGGCCTTTGATGGTTGTGGTAGACCTTTGAATACATAAGCTTGGTAGTGGATGGGCAGGAGGTTCAGGCCACTTTAGTCCACTCCAAGCCACTCCATCTCTTGCTGAACTACGATACCCAGCATCCTTCACTCCTGGCCACTCTACCTAGACCTGCTGGGATCTGAAGCTCACAAGTTAGCTAGCCCTGAGTAAGACATCAGTCTCTATGGTGGCATAGATATTGTTGTGTGATCATGGGTGTTTGAAGATTGCACCATTGGAAAACATTACTCCTCTCCTTTTCTCAGTAAGGTGTTTATATTGTTCTCTAGCCTCTGAGTGGCATGAAGGAAGAATAAAAGAAGTTGGGAGAGGGAGGTCACTGGTTTCCTTAACTCTTGGTTTCTGCCTTTCAGGAAGGATGAAGGAAGGACAAGTAACAAATCATGTCATTGTGCGAATACTGCAACTTACGTCCTGCGCTTGCATCAGATGTCAGGATGCAAGTACGTAATAGTGTTTGCACAATGACTTCACCCTGAGCCTGTTACTGTTTTGGCACCCTTCTGGCTTGCTGTCGAAGCCACCGATAGAAGGTGATCTCTTGCTAAACTACTTGCCCGTTCTCAAGCATCCTGGCTTCTTTGGAGCTCTCAGATAATATTTCTGTATTCCTGGGCATTTGCCAGGGTCTGCCTGGATAATAACCACCTTTTGGCTCACCTTGTACTCGGGTGCATTGGCAGCAGGAAATGGCTTAATTGCTTTGAAGGAATTTATGCCAAGTGCAGCACACAACCCAAGCTGATCTTCGAGAAGGAGAAGATGGCTGGTTTCGCAAGCCATTGATGAGGGTGGGGGCCAGCTCACCCCTGTGAACAGAACCTGATAACATCCTGGAAAATTCCTGGGTTCCAGCGATGGTTGAAGTTTTCAGTGTAGCCTTTGGACTAATGTGGTGGTTCCTTTTCCCCACCCTGCCTAGATAATTTCTGAGATGTAGCAAGTAAAGTGATTCTTCCTATACTGGGGCCTTCTGGTAGTAGGAACTATCTGGTACTTTTTTCCCAGATTTTAAACTTTTGTTCCTAAAGTGCAGCAGGTTGTCTCTGGTGGCTGGCGGCCAAGGTAAAGACCTTTCTTTTTAAGTCAAAGGGTTTGAAATAGCTCTAGCTCATATTAAATTCAATATCTCTCTTTTAGAATGACTATTTCCTGAACAAGGATGGGATTCGGTGTGGTATAATGGCTAGCGTTGCGTTGACAGGAGGAAAGGACTAAGCTTGAATCTGTCTAGAGAGGTCCCAAAGTGTGCCTTCTCTTTACTGGCACTGCCTTATGGAACAGCCTTCCTCCCTGTTGGTTTCTTCTGAAGACTTGGCTGTGAAGACTTGGCTCTTCCCTCAGGTGCTGGGGCCAGGATGTTAATGAAGCTCCAGCATGGGTGGGTGTGAGATCTTGGAAACGAGATTTTTATTGGGGCCTCACCTTGGTTTTTCTTTGAATTGATTTTATTTTTGGTCACCACCCACAGTTCTGTGGGATAGATGGGTGGCCATATAAATGGGAAAGAGAAAGAAAGAAAGAAAGAAAGAAAGAAAGGAAAGAAAGAAAGAAAGAAAGAGAAAACCAGTCCTCTCCCTTCTGCCTCATTAGCACCCTTTCCACAAGGAAGACTTTGGGGAAATAAGTTCTAAGTTAGCATGCAGAATTGTACTATTTGCAGAGTAACACACACACACACACTCTCTCTCTCTATATATATATATATTTACTCTGGGCAGGTTACTTAAAAGGAGCTTTCCAGTCTAGATGTCTACTTAGAAATAAGCCCCATTATTTAGAGCCAGCTTTTGTTGAGCCAAAATGGGTTAATTTGTTTTTGGTTTAATGCCATGTGTCAATCCAACCATGCCAGTTTAGAAACCTTCTTGATGTGAAAGTGTTCTATGACTTAATCAACAAACCACCATTGAGTACACGGTAGGAACCTAGTCCATGGCTATTCCCAGGCCAAACAAAGAAAATAGGGCTTAAGATGATACATAGTCGGTCAGTTGTGGTTTATAGTTAAGGTGTTTTGAGAACTCTGCCAGTCAAGGCTTAGCTTGATATGGGAACCTGGGCAAGGAGTTAAGTGGGTTAGTGCAAGTGTGTTATGTAAATGTGGGATAGTGCACTTAATTTTGTACTTGTAAAAAAGATGGTGGAGCTGTGAAAATTACTTTTTAGTGCCTCTGGAATCCAGGCAGCTATTCACCACCAAGAAAGATCATGTGTTTCCATTTCATGAAGTATGCAACCCTTTTCAGATGCTGTGGAGTCTTGTATCTCTGAATAATGATTATTTTTCTTGATGCCTTTTCTACCTTCCCTTGTTTTTTTTCTTTCTCCACCCACTTTTTTCTTAGTTTTCCTTGGAAATGTAGTGGCAGTGGGAGAAATTGCTCCATTCTCCCAGCTTGACTTTCTGTGTTAGATGATCCACCTGTTATACATCCAGATGTGAGTCATTTCCCGTCTTCTTCCCCAATGCGTTATTGTTTAATTCAGTCACAGGTTTTGGCCAACCCTGTATTTTTTGCTTGGTAAGTTGAGTTGGTAACGGCATTATGTGACTTCTTTATAAATGAAAGTGATACCTTCTAGGAAGTAAAAAATAGAGTTTATACCCCACCCCACCCCCAGTTTACTGACATTCTGGTTTCTCAGTTGTGTAAGCTACAGAATTTTGGTCTTTCGTGTTGAACTGTGAGTTGGAGACAGATTTGGCTATGCCCCAATGAAATTCATGGGAATTAAATTACTCATGTTCATGATGTGAACATTCTCCAGGAGGTATCTTAGTAGCAATATTTTAGAAGGGTCAGGTAACAGGTATGTGGTTCTAATGCTCAAGTTATGCAGGGCATTCATTCTCCCTTAAATGCAAGAGGTTCCAAAGAGGCTATGTGTGTTGAGATAAAAATTTTCTTTACTTAACTGCTTTGTGTCCCCCAATTTGAGGATGGTGGTAATTTCCAGAAATTTTCGTTTTACATATTGTTTGGGACACGTGCTTCAAACATTAGACACTCACCTCTCCTTTAGGTCCTTTAATTGATGTTCCCCACTTTTTCTTATAGCTTTTTCCTGGTCCATCTGGAACTGTTGCTTCTGATCCTTGCTTGCTCCTTCCAGCTAGTCACCCTGGCTGATACCAAACACACATTTCTCTTCGCTTAGTTTATTTTTATATCCAACTGACTTGGAAATATTGGAATAAAATAACCTTTGCTCATCTAATGACAAATCTAATTAACATATAAAGTCTTTTCTTGCCTTTCCATAAATCTGCTTTCTTTTCTGGGTCAAAAATCAGCAACTTGTTGGATCCCTGTTCTTCAATAAAAATTCACTACAAAGGAAAAGAAAAATCCAGTCAAATAGGAAATGTCTGAACTTAAGCCCTGCTCTCTAGTTTCTACTTCTAGAGGTTTTCAAGTTGTACTTTCAATTTACTGTGTTTTTTTTTAAATACAGCATATCTTTGACCAGGTTGTTACACCAGAGAACAACTTTATTTAAGTTTATTAAGGGATCTTCCTTCTGAGGCTCAGAGAGCCAGGAATTGCTATCAAGAATTATAATAAATAACACAACCCTAATGTTAAAATTGTGGACTCAGTGTCATGTGCTAAGTTGTGTTTTGTTTAACCGTGGCTTGTTGAATAAACAGTTGCCATAAACAATGTTTTACATATTTTAAAAATGGGATCAGTTTTAAGCTGAGTTTAGCATGGATGAACCCAGCTGTTATAAACCTGATTTATAAATCATTTATGGCTTAGTGCAGGGTTTCTCAACCAGGGTTCCGTGGAAACCTAGGGTTCCACGAGAGGTCACGGGGATCCCCTGGGAGATCACAATATATTTAAAATTCAGGTAACTTCACGTTAAAAGGGTAGGTTTCATTCTTTATTTTCAGTTTAAGAACACCGTTAATGCATATATACGGGCCTACACATGAAATGAATATAATAATTTTGTAACTTTTGACCTCTATTTGAACCTGAATGTGCAGGGGTTCCTGGAGGCCTAAAAAATATTTCAAGGGTTCCTCCAGGGTCAAAAGTTGAGAAAAGCTGGCTTAGTGTGTTGTCTGAATCCAGCTACTGAAGCTTATCCAACAAACTCCGATTAAGCAAGCAGGCTGGGGGTGGTGTAAATTCAGTGATAGAGTGATTTCACTTTGTATGTTAGGATTGATGCACATTTTCTTAAGGTGTGTGCGCGTGTCTGTGTGTATTTGGGAGATGATCAAGAACCATGGACTCCATTATCTCTTCCTTTCTGAAGCAGCTGTATAAAATTCCCTGATTTTTTTTTTAACCCAGATGCCCGATTTCTCTCTTTGGCGTCATAGAGTATCTTTCATTCTTCTCTCATTCTTAAACTTCTAGATAGTCATCCAGAGTTCAGCATTGCTGCCCAATCTCCTTAAGGCTGTAAGGATTAGATTAGGGAATTCTTTCCTGCTTTGGCAAACTGATGCCAAGTGGAGTACCTAAAGGAGAACTATTCCATAATGAGCAATCTGTTGGATGCCTCAGCAAAGAATGGGAACAGAGGTTCTCTCTGGGAGTTGTACAGAGGAAGTAATCTGGTTAAGTAAGAGGAGAAAAGAGATGGGCACTTGATTAAACCAGTGTTTGTCAATCCTAGCGACTTTAAATTGTGTGGACTTCAACTCCCAGAATTGCTGGCTGGGGAATTCTGGGAGTTGAAGTCCACACTTCTTAAAGTTGCTAGGGTTGAGAAACATTGGGTTACATCACAAAGCTTGTCTTCCCTTCTTTCAGATAGGTGCTGTCAACATCAACCTTTGTGGCTAATTTAGGAATTATAAGTCTTCAGGGTTGTAGAAAGGAAGCTTGGTTGTCTCCCTCTCAGGTCAGGCTCCTTATCAAAAGCTTATCTAAAGTTCTCAGCTTTCATCCCCAATAAAAAGTGGGTATCACCAAGGAGGACAGATTGTTCTTGTTTCTCGTGGCCTCTTTTAACAGCCTCCTATTTTATCCTGAGTACAGAGCTGAACCTTCTTTAAGGTGGTTCTTGTGCTGCGTCTTCTGCTTTGAAAGTCACAGACCTTTTGGCCCTTCTGGCTGTGGGATGAAGGGGGCTCTTTAGAGAGAATCAGTTTGGCTGTTGTTGACTGTGAATTCCTTGGGGCCAAGTCACCTATTTATTCTCTTAACTGAATTTTTTATACCACTCCTATCACAAGATTCCAGGAAGTGTATGAAAACATCCCATCCTATATATTATCATAAAATACCACCTCCCACCCCCACCATTTGAAGGTATATTAAAAAAGAAGAAAGGGGAAGTTTAAACCCCATTCAGCTTCTCCAGGCTGTCCACATTATGGCTTTGGGAGCCTTGTGCAATGCTGCCATGTGACTGATTTAGCTTTTTCCTTACCTGACTTGCCAACCCAGTTATAATGATTTACAAGCAAGTACAATGTGCAAGTTCAACTGCTGGGAACATGTGCAGTCCAATGATCATTTCTCCTCTGGCTGGGCTCGCCCAACATGCTAAGCTTTACGGTGATTTCCTTTTTGGTGGGTTAGTGTCTTAACAAGAATCTCACCATTACAGTTTGTAGTCCCTGGGTTATAGTTTAGCCTTTTGTGGGAAACCAACCAATTTTAGTCCCCCCGCCCCAAACACTGCTGCAGACTCCTGCCTACCGCATTCAGCAATCCGTGACATTTGTCCTCCTACCATGGGCCCATGATGTTCTTTGCCTGAGATGCCATGCTTGGCATATGCCTTTGCTATAAAATAACAGCAGACTTATTTAAAACTGTGTTTCACTTTTAAAGAGGGAAAGCAGCCTAAAGGATTTGTTGAAAAATTGGAGGACACTGAGCCCCAACCTGTCATGTTCACTGTTTCAATGTGCACTGTACATCGCAACGTTTCACATGCCATGGTGCTGACGCGCGTTTATGGTGGGAGGGAGCTGCTGTGAAACATTGTGCCAAGCTCTGTATCTGTGGAATGTGTTTGGGTTATGTGGTCTACTCAAGGACTTTTCCCGCAGATCATCAGGAGCTGTTAGGAGCACCTGGGATTGTGAGCCTGGGAAGATTCTATGGGGGGGAGGGATCTCGTTTGTACTGAGGGTTTTTTAGTTTGCATTTGGCACACTTTTTCCATTCTCAGCTTTCTTTGTGATCCTGCATACTATTCTTTAATAAATCAGATATATTTATGAACCTGTTCATGAGTCTGATGGTGTTTTAGGATAGGCAATCATTACATAAAGCTGAGAATCACCAAAGTTGTACCGTTAGCTCCTGCCAAGATTAGTTTCTTGTGAGGGAAAACAGTTAACGATGGCCAAAGCCAAAGCCACGACCGGGAGACTCGAGCCGACTAGCTTGATGCCCGAGTCAACGGTCAGGAGCGAAGAACGGAGCCTCACCCCAGAACCTTCAGCTTCACGGCAGCATTCGAGTTCCAGCCCGGAGGGAGAGGGTTCCGAAGAGGGGAGAGCACCAAAGCAACTGGCACCCAGCGAATCGCCCGCAGAGTTAATCACCTGGGATGAAATGGGAGAACCCCAGCCAGGGACGTCTCAGGCGTCCTGGAAGGAGGTATCTCAAACCCCTGAAAGGCTAAGAGTGGTAGAGGCCAAATGAGAATCGATGGAGTTCATGCTAAAAGCCCTGTCTCTGTCATGGGGGGGGGCAGTCGAGGCGTGAAGGAGATTCCAGCTCCACGCAATCATCCTCCATCCCCTCACCTGGACCACCGACGGAGCGAGGCCGGAGACAAAGCCGGGATGAATCTCCACCCCGCAGAGCCCACAATTGGCCCACCTCTTTCTCAGCCACATCTACCATCTCCACGGTAGCTCCTCCCGTTTGGTCAGCGACGGCGGGACACAGTTCACTTCCCAGTTTTGGAAATCATTTTTAAAATTGATCGGCACCAAACAGGCGTCCACATTGTCGCATCCTGAGACTGACGGATTTACAGGGGTTTTGAACTCTACCTTTGAACAATTCCTAAGGGCGTACATAAATTACTATCAAGACAACTGGGTTGACTTGTTGCCCTTTGCTGAGGTGGCTTACAACAATGCTGTCCATCAGAGCACTGGGCATACCTCTTTTCGTGTGGTTTCTGGTCATGACTTTGTTCCCATCCCTGAGCTGCCACAAACCCCTCCCCAGTCCTGTTCTGCCTCTGACTGGGCTGCTCAGCTGGCTGATTCCTGGCCGATGATTCAGCAGGCTTTGGCTGATGCCCATCTGCTTACAAATTCCAAGCTGATAAACGCCGTTCTCTGCAACATGATTTCAATATTGGGGATCAGGTTTATCTCTCTAACAAATTTATAAAGTCCCCATAGCCCTCGAAAAAGCTTGCTCCCAAATTCATTGGTCCTTTCCGTATTGTTGGCATTGTCAATCCGGTTATTGTTGGATTTGCCTCACAATTTGAAACGTTTGCACCCTGTTTTCCATTGCAGCCTGCTCAAGCCTGTCCACCAATCTTCCCAATGGCATCCCCAACCTCCTCCTCCTGCTCCGATCATGATTGATGGGCAACAACACTTTGAAGTCAAGGAGGTCGTTGATTCTCGCAAGCTTCGGGGCTCCCTCGAGTACCTGATTCGCTGGAAACACTTTCCTCATCCTGAATGGGTGCCTGCTCGCCACGTTAATGCTCCTGATTTAGTTAACCATTTCCACTTAGCTTACCCTTTGAAGCCTGCCGCTTAGACTTTTCTTTCTTTTGGGGGGGCGGTATGTCATGTTCACTGTTTCAATGTGCACTGTACATCATAACCTTTCACATGCCATGGTGCTGATGCGCGTTTATGGTGGGAGGGAGCTGCTGTGAAACATTGTGCCAAGCTCTGTATCTGTGGAATGTGTTTGGGTTATGTGGTCTACTCAAGGACTTTTCCCGCAGACCATCAGGAGCTGTTAGGAGCACCTGGGATTGTGAGCCTGGGAAGATTCTATGGGGGGGAGGGATCTCATTTGTACCGAGGGTTTTTTAGTTTGCATTTGGCACGCTTTTTCCATTCTCAGCTTTCTTTGAGATCCTGCATACTATTCTTTAATAAATCAGATATCTTTATGAACCTGTTCATGAGTCTGATGGTGTTTTAGGATAGGCAATCATTACACAACCCCTACATGAACAGAGCAATGCTCCATGTTTAATTCAGGCGTAGACACCACTTGGTTGATACCCATGGTGACTAGTGAAGGTAAGATATATGTGTGTACACACACACACCTTACCTTACCTTACCTTACCTTACCCAAACAGGAATGTTGATGCTACTGAAAAATGCAGGAGGAGCTGTCCTCACTTCCTTTAGAAAAAGGTTGGCAAGGGAGAAGATAGGGAGTAGAAAAATCTTCTGGTCTTGCTCTTCAGCAGATCCTGTTTACTGGGAACTCAACCTCAGCCCCCTGATCAGCTGAGGATCTGTATCAGCTACATTCCCGCAACTGCTGCCTCTTGGAATTTCCAGGTTCTGCCTTATGTCTAAACTTTTTTTTTTAAGAACTTGCAAGAACTTGGTTTTTTGTTTTTTTTTGGTAAGCCTGCACATTCCTCTGAGGCTTTCTGGCTATTTTTTTCCCTTCCTTCCTTTATAAATTATTTGGGTTGCTGTGCATATTTAATTAATAAATTGGTCCCTGTATTGTGGTGAGGTGGCTGCTCTGGAAGAGATGATTGATTTGTGTCATTTCTACACCACTGACTCCCTGAGGACTTCCAGCGGTTTACAGAAATGTAATACAAAACCATCAAATATAAAACATAAGGGTAATAAAGCTAATTTATATTCACCCATAAAATGAGGATGAATGTGTTACCTGGGCTTTGGATCAGAGGACTAGCAAGATGTTTAGCCTTGAGATAAATATAAGGTTCAGATATGTACCATCTAGCCACCATTTAGGATTCGCTTGAGTTGACTTATTCTAAGCGATCATTGCTTAATTGTGATTGGTTGCCAGCACAACATGCCAAGCCAAAGTAAACCATAATATAGAATAGGGTGTTGGAGGAACCAAAGCTTCATTTAAAGGAGGATAGTTACATTAGTTTGCTGCCATGAATTGGATTCAAGTAACACAATAAGCCATAATGCAGGGGGCTTGGTTTGATCTCATGTGAACTTAAGCAGTTTTGTCAAACATGTATGATTTCATGTAGTCTCTAGACCCAACCACTGTACTTCATTCCATGAACCATAGCTTGAAGTCAGCTGTGAACCCATCCAATATAACTAGAAGGAGTTTTTCCCATCTGTAACCCAGATGAGAGTTTGGTTTATATTCCAGATAGAGGATGCAGATTGATGGTTCATACATCTTCCTGATTCATAATGGGGTTTAGCTTTAGCTTGGCATATGGAAACCTGGCCCTGGTAGTTCACAAGCCATGATTTAAGGGTTGTGTATATTCAATAAACCATGGCTGACATAGGGCTGAGCATGATCACTAAACCCAGTTATAGAGGGTTCCAGATAGTTTCCAGTTCCAGGTGCCTGACTGCAGCCTAGCAACCATTAAGTGCTTTTGGACTATGCCCTCAGTCTGTTCCTGCAGGCTCTGACTTGGGGCACCTGTTCAGGAATGTGTTGCGTCTCCTTGCCCAGGGCCTGATTGATGGATGGAACGCCCCACAGCCTGCCTTGCATGGGAGTTGATAGGCACCAGCAGGTCCCAGTTCTAAGCTGCGTGGGAGCAGTGGATTGCAGCCCGGTGTGTGACGCTTTCATCTGATCCTGCTGGTTAAGCTGTCCCAGCTGCCAAGAATCTTCCATGTGTCCTGGATGGCCATGAATTGCTTCACTCTGTTCCTTTTCACCCTTGGACTTGAATTGGAAAGGGCAGAGACTGAAGTGTTGAAAACCGTCCCAGCTGTGGCAAGACCACCTATGGGGGCTCAACTCATCTGCCCAATGGCTATCTTCACTTCGTTTTCTTTTTAAAAAAGGCCTGCCCAAGGTGTTGGCTTTTCTTTTTAAATTGAAAGTAAACAGAGAAGTTAATAGGGGGCAAAGAACACTAATTCCCAAGTATAATCTTTATGGTGGGTAAAATGGTCGGTCCTGGCTGTTCCAGCCCACAAACTGCTCTGGAATTGGTCTAGACTTGAAGCCCCTTCTCAGCACTCTGACTTTCCAAGGATTTTTCAGGCCCTGCGTACGTTACCTAAGCTTTATTCCATAATACAAATGGTGGGTACGTGCATTTGCATAGCCCGGAGCTTTGTTTGGAAGCTTGCCTACTTGCCCTGGGTGGGAGGTGGGGAGGAAAAAGTTTGCCAAGGTGCTAGAGAGCAGCTGGGAAGACTAGGACTCCCTATTGGTTTGGCTTCAAGGAAAGAGGTATTTTGTGATTGGCCAACTGTGGCAGCTATTTTTGAGAGTAACTATCAGATGTTCTTAGATTGCCTAAAGGCCCAGTGCTTAGAGAGGTCTGATGTACCCTGTTCTGGCCAGACATCTCTCACTTCAAATTCCTCGGTGGAAACAGTGAGGAACTATAGGGTTTTGACAAGACTCTTTAAAACCCTGTGATCTCCTATAGCCAAGTCCTAGTATGCCTAGGAAAGGGAGTGCATTTTGCTCCTCCTGTCTCTAGTGCCCTCCTTGGATTGGTCTCTGCCTTGTCCAACGTCAGCCTATAAGCTTTTGGGGAAGGGAGCTCTCAATCTGCAAAGGGCTGTTGGTAGCCTCGTAGAAGAATGATGTGGCCCAATCACGGAGAAACTATTATCCAGGAGCAGGTATGAGGATGGCTTGAGTGACTAATGGTTATGCCATTGTTTTAATTCTTTTGAATTCCTTCTATTTTAACGTATTCAAATGGGGTCCACCCATGTTTTGACCCAGTCCTCCCCACTTTGGGGATGTAAGCCCATCAGGCATCAAGGCCAAAACTGGCTCTTGACCCAACTGTAGTTGGTCCTCTTGGCTCTAGTCCCTCCCAGCAGACTGAAAGAAGGAATTGAAACCCTGACCCATAAGCTGGTGGACCCAACCAGAGGCAGAGTTGTAACTCTCCATGTTTTCTAGGCCTGAGCAAGGATGCAAACTCCCCCACATGATACCAACCACCCAAATCTCACCCTCCACCCATGTTATCCTGCCTTTTTTCCCTGTAGGATGAGATAGGTGGTTTAGGACAGTTCTGGCTAAGCTGGTTCAGGCAACACAATGGACCACTTGTTAGGGGAGGGAGAGGATGGGAGAGGGCACACGCACACCTGTTAATTTTGTTCTTCCTCTATAGGCTGTCCGCCCTCCCCCCCAAACCCTGCAGAAATCTCAATTCCTGGCAGGCAGATGATCTACATAGTGTAACTCTATAGACATAGTGCCTATAGTAGCAAGAGCAGGAGGAGCTCCTGCAGGTAAGTTCAAAGAAGGTTGAGTAAAGCTGTAGTTATTACAAAAATATAGCACCTATTACCAAAGTAGGTAGCAGCTACTAGCAGTTTCAAGTTCATTTTATTTTTAGATGGCTATTGGCTACTACTGGTAGTAGCAACTAATAATAACAATAGCAGTGTGTAGTATGACAGTCCTGAAGAGGACGGTAGCAGCTACAGTAGTTATCAGTACTAGCTGTACTTAAAACAGGAGTAGATACCGATAACAGTAATAGCAGATTGCATCTGATGGAGTTGCAGTGGCTTCAGTGAAGCAGTTACGTTTTTTTAGGAGAACTGAAAAATTTCCAGCAAATAAGAAACAGTTGAAATTATAGATGTGGACAGGAGAACTTTTCCTGGAGACACAGAAGACTACAAGGAAGTAAAGGGAATTAGAACAAGAAAGGAAAGCTCAGGTCAAAATGGTTTTCATGTCCCTAGGCTAACGCAAATGACGGGGAGAAAGAGGCCAAAGACAGACGTAGGTAGAGTAGCACAACTCCCCTGGAGGCTAGTCTGAGTATGTTTACTCCTGCTTTTTTCTTCTTTACTGATCAACCTGAGATGGGTTCTTTCTTTGAGCATGGATGCAGGAACCAACTTACAAAAGTGTGGAATGTGCTTTCACTCTTGGGTGATCAACAAACCAAAGGTTTTATTCATAAAACACATTTAGCCTACTTACTGAATTAACTCATTTACACTGATCCAGTGGGTTGGATTCACAAATACACATAGTTAAAACTAGCCAAGCAAGTTCAACGTATTGTGCAGTCACAGCTGTTAGGACTTTAAGTGACCAGATTAGATTGGTTCTGGGAAGTCACTCAATTTTTTTTAAAGAGGTGGCTTCTTAAATTGTCACTGAACACCTACATTTCCCCCCCAAAGAGATGAAACAATGAGTTAGGATGGTCTAGTTAGTATTGTATTTGTTTGTGAAAGATACTGAATCCATGCACAGAATATATGGAAACTTGTTCTGTGAATGGACATTGTCTTGTATTTTTATACATTGCAGAAAACAATGGCTTTTAAAATACTTGTTGACTGTGCCATCCATGTATACTGGATGAGTATACATAATGCACAAAGCCATAAATTGTGGTTTACAAACCACAGTAGCTGCAAACAAGGAAACCACATTATAGTTTAATGTATTGTGCAGACTCAATCAAAGCTGATCATACTGGTCTTGAGGACCCAGTACTGTAATCTGATTTGAAGGTTTATGTATTTCATTAAACCAAAATGTAGTTTGCCTGAACTTGTCCTAACTTGTTTCACTGTGGTAGTCATGATTTGTGGCTTTGGTGTGTTGTGGTTTATTCTATTAATCATTAATAGCACACCAAGGCTTAGCATGATGTGAGAATCTGGTAGAACCTGCCGCATCAGTTAGTATCCTCAGGGCAGAGAACTCTAGGCTTCAGCCCTGGAATCCATCTTTATCAGGGACAGTTCTGAACTTAAGCTTCCTGTTTTGGCTCTTCTCAGGTCCTCCTTACACACCTGAAATCTTAGCTTTGCTCAGAAAAATGCCCTAAAGTTAATGCAGTGTAGTTATGTCTCCATGACCTGCGGTTGGAGTTTTCCAGAAGGGTTTGGTTGGCCAAGGTTTGTTGATTCCAAACAGGGTTCAGCCAAGGTTCCTTCTTCCCAGCTTGTGTGGAGATTGAATGGAAACCAGAGCAGGTATCCCATGGAGACTGCTCTGAACTGTCCAGAGCCCACTGTTGTGGCTGGGTTGGGACCTAGGATGAGAGGGATTCTCAACCTTGCTAGTTTTGCTGGCAGAGACCAGCCAACTCAGTGACAGATGCCACAGCCATATTCCCAACACGTCCAGGGTAGTAGAGACATTTGTGACATTCAGAAGAGGAACTGTGCTTCAGTGATGCTGGAAAGAGAACCCAGGGAAGTGGGTGGACAAACCAGGAGAAGGGAACTGCTGATGGCCTCGTTCTGAAGAAGAACCAAAACAAAGAAAAAAGTTCAAATCAACCAGCAGCGCAAAGTAAGACTTGAAAACAGGAAAGGAGAGGGCCCCGTGCATCCCTACACACAAGGGGAACAGGGTGGATGACAGGGTGTGCAAAACAGTCTGCAGAGAATTTGCAGGGAAAAAGACAAAAAAAGGGTTGCTCAGCTGGTGGAAAAAAACAGGCTGCTGTTTTGCCAGTAGCTGCATGACAAGGAAGGAAGCAAGCTGGTGAGCAGCCCACCGTTGATGGTAACCTGTCCGCATGGATAGAGACGTTTTTGTATGATGTTTATCTGAGACTAGTAATTAATAAGCTGCCAAGTGGAAATCTCCCCATCTGTTGTCTGTAGGAACAAAAGAGCAAAGAAAACACAATTGTACCAAGCTGGCTGACATTCCTCGTTTGGTGTGCCAACCCCCTACCTCCGTTCCTCAACTGGGAGGCTGGAATGTCTCTGTCATTACACCAGAAGGAGCTGAGAGCACTTTTTCTGACTTACACATTTTATTCAGTGTCTGATGAGGTGAGCTGGAGCTCCCCAAAGCTCTATCTTTGGATAAAATGTGTGAGTCGGAAAAGGTGCTCCCTAACTTGTGATTTTTGGTCCCCTAGGGCAGTGTTTCTCAACCTTGGCGACTTTAAGATATGTGGACTTCAACTCCCAGAATTCATGCTGGCTGGGGAATTCTGGGAGTTGAAGTCCACACATCTTAAAGTTGCTAAGGTTGGGAAACACTGCCCTAGACTAACGTGTCTCTCCTACGATATCTGTCATAACATAGAGACTAGGACAGCGGTTCCAAACTGAAGCCAAGCTTATTCCTCTTAAATATTGCCGGATTATGATTATGATTATGATTATTGCAGATTTGAAGTTAGGGTCACTTGCAGACTCTACAGACTTGTGCATTTGGCAGTCTAAGAAGGGTTTGGTGGGTGGGCCAAAAAAAAGAACTTGTTCTCAAGAATAGCAAACTACCAGGAAGATCACAATCAGCGCAGTAGGACAACAGACCTTCTCTGCCAGCCACAGGCCCTTTGGGGAGATGGTTAGCCAGCTGTCCATCACAAATCTGTCTCTGTTGTAGCCTTAGGGGTGAATTGTACTAGAGCATTAGAAAGGAGCTGGCACGTTCACTGAAGGCGCTAAATTATAAACTGGGTACTGTGGTCAGTGGTATCCCCAGGAAACCACAGGGAGGCTGAAATAGCACTGATGCATGGTGACATCCCGCAAGCACTGTTACATGCTTGTGTTCTAATGTCTGACCGCCCAGAATTGCTGGGAGTAGGCAGTGTAAAGCATTAATAAACAAACTATGGAAGTTGTGGTTAGCAGGATGATTTCGTCACATATGTTTCATCATTGCCCCTCCTTGTTTCTCCATCCACAGAAGCCCATGACTGGCTTACCATAACATGCTTGGACTCATAAAAAGCAGACCATGTTGTATGAGGAAAGGCTTTCTTTTTGCAAGCTCTGAATTTCCTGCCATTCTGTTGCAGAAGAAGAAAGATCTTGGTGAGTATTTTAAGAATCATAGATTGGAAGGTGTCATGAGTGCCGTTGAGCTAAAGTAATCAGCGCAATGGCACTCATGACAATGACAAGGAAATAGGTGAAGGGGTACAAGTTAAGTAGCCATCAACCCACAACGACTAACGGCTAACAAACAATAGATAAACGGATCACGGAGCCACCCAAGCCATCAGCAGCAATACCACGGGGATCGCCCAGCTGAAAGCAATCAGCAGAAGAATGAAAACCTGAGGATGGGCGATCCTAGAAACCCTCAACCAATGGCAGGGCAACGCATGGGACAAAGGGGGGTGACGTGACCGAGAGCGAGGGGGCGCTGACCGGCGCGGGGTATTTAAACCCCGCACCGGCGCGCTCCTGTCACTCTCAGCTTTTTCTAACAACGTTGTACCTATCCTGAAAAAAACCAGAGCCTGCTTTGCAACCCAGTGTCTGAACGTTATTCAGAGGTAGGCAGCGCATGACATAAAGCTGAGAGTCATAAACTCAGCCTCGCCGAGCCCCACCGGACGACAACGAGCCGCGGGAGGAGTAGACGGCGAGAAGACCAGCAAGATGAGGCCGGAACGGCGCGGGCAAGGAGGGCGAGCCGCGCGGCAAGAGACAGAGGAGGACCGACCGAGGCCAGAGGCACCGCGGACTCCCGGAGCCATGGACGCCCGCCCCACCCGACCCGAGCCTCAGCTCCAACCCCAAGGGGAGATGGCGACGGAGGCAACCCGACCGCGGGAGGGAGCAGCACGACTTCCGAAACCAGCGGAGGACCCCGCGCCCCACATCGCACCCCAGCAACGGGCGTGGAGCGACAGCCC
This sequence comes from Candoia aspera, assembly GCF_035149785.1. Classification (NCBI taxonomy): domain Eukaryota; kingdom Metazoa; phylum Chordata; class Lepidosauria; order Squamata; family Candoiidae; genus Candoia; species Candoia aspera. Next base: position 110,085,533 of record NC_086156.1, on the reverse strand, counting down.
CACGGTGCTCGACACGGAGGAGGACGACGGAGACACCCATCAGACGGAGGAGGAAGCGGACCCGCGGCGGAGGGACGATGAACCCCCCCCCCCGAGGACGCGCCAACGGAACCGGCCCCAGCGGCGGTGCGGGCTGTGGACGAGGAGGCACGAGCTGAACTCGCGGCCATGCGGGCTCAGCTGACGGAACTCCGGACCATGCTCCAGGCGCTTATGCCCCCCGCGCCACCCAATGACGTCCCCGCACAAGCCCACACCCCGAGCGAAGCACCGAACCCACACGAGCCAGCGGAAAGCCAGCAGACGGCACAGGCGGCCGACACCACATCCCGGGAAGCGAGAGGCGGGGCCGCGCAAAACGCCCGGGCCCCAAAGGACTTCCCCATCTTCTTCGATGGGACCCCCTCAAAACTCTCGTTTTTCGTCACCAACGCTAGGGAGTTCATGGGGAGGCACGGACACTCCTATGACTCCGAGGCCGACAAGATCGGCGCCGTGGCAATCAAACTCCAAGACAGGGCGGCGGACTGGTACGTCCAACTGTACGAGTCCAGCTCCCCCGCCCTCGCCACCTTCACTGCTTTCATCAACGAGATGAAAAACTATTTCGAAGACCCCCTAGCCAAAGTACGGGCGAAAAGCGCACTCCAGAGACTTAAACAGGGCGCACGCACGGTCCCTGACTACGCCCTGGAGTTCAAAGCCCTCGCGGGAAAGGTCTGCGACTGGTCTGAGACCACCCTGCTGGAAATCTTCAAAAAGGGGCTCAACCGCGACGTTCTCCAATGGGCCCTCTACCGCGACGACCCAGAAACGTTACACGGGTGGATCCACCTCGCGGGGAAAGCCGAACACGCGCACCGCACCTTCCTTATGACAACCACGGAAGACACAAACTACGTCGGGAAAAAGGTACCCGCACCACACGGGGGGATGGCCGGCCCCATATACCCTAAAAAGAAGTTCAACCGGGAGCCCTGCGGGAGGTGTGGCAAATTAGGGCACAAGACGGCGGACTGCTTCGCCAACCGACCGCCGACCAGCGCGCCCAAGCCCGCCCCGAAAATTAGCCCCAAACCACCCAACCCGGGGCCGCCCCCTCACCGCCGAATGACCGTGGCCACAGCGACACCGGAAGAGGGCTGGGACGCTTACTGGGGAGAAGAGGACAATACCGACCCCGACCAGCCGGCGGGAAATGCTCCCCGCTTGCCCTGAAACGCGTGGCGAGGCAGGCGGCGGGACAGCAACGCGAACCACCTCAACGAAACGACAAAAGCTCCGTAATATTGGCAGCAATTCAACTCTCTGCCGGCAACGGAGCCACCACGGCCGCGGCACTAGTGGACTCGGGGTGCTCAAAAAACCTTATCCACCCCGACCTAGTCGCCAAACTCGAACTCCGCTGCTTCCCCCTCCCCACGCCGCTGGCATTCCACCAGCTGGACGGCTCCACAGCGGGGGGGAAACCAGCCACGCTACAAACCGAGCCGGTCACCCTGCAAATGGGCACTCACACCGAGCGCACATCGTTCGTAGTCACGCCCATCGGACGGCCCATTGCAGTCCTGGGGATGCCATGGCTCGCGAAAAACAACCCGCGGATCAACTGGGCGACCCGCACCTTCACATTCGGCGACGGCGAGTATCGAGCACCAGTACCAGCTGGCAAAAGCAACCCCACGGTAGGACGAGCGGAGGCGACCACACAAGACAACGCCGCTACCACTGCAGACCTACCGGAACAATACGCCGACTTCTCCGAGGTCTTCGGAGAAGCAGAGGCAGACCAACTACCCCCCCACCGCAAGACGGATTGCCGAATCGACCTACTGCCCGACGTCCCCCTACCTAGACCAAAGATCTATTCGATGACCCCGAAGGAGATGGCAACCCTCCGGGAGTTCATCGATAAAAACCTAGACAGGGGATTTATAGAGCCAGCATGCTCACCGGTCGGAGCCCCCGTCCTATTCCGGGAGAAGAAAGACGGGACCCTACGGCTCTGTACCGACTACCGGGGCCTAAACGCGGCTTCCCTGTCCAACAAATACCCCTTACCCCTGGTGAAGGACATGCTCGCCCACCTGTCCACGGGCAAAGTCTTTTCCAAATTGGACCTGCGCGAGGCGTACTATCGCATCCGAATCAGGGAGGGGGACGAATGGAAGACGGCGTTCAACTGCCCCCTAGGCGCTTTCCAGTACAAGGTACTGCCCTTCGGACTCGCGGGGGCCCCTGGGGTGTTCATGCAGCTCATCAATGAGGTACTGCATGAACATCTGTTTAAAGGGGTCCTGGTCTACATCGACGACGTCCTTATTTACACAAAAACATACGAGGAACACGTAACCTTAGTCAGGCAAGTCCTCGACAAGCTCAGAAGGGCGCAGCTCTATGCAAAGCCCACAAAGTGCGAGTTTCACAAAGACCGCCTAGACTATTTGGGGTATCGAATCTCCGGGGACGGCATCGAGATGGACCCCGCAAAAGTCGAAGCGGTACTAAACTGGGAGCGGCCCCGCAACAGACGGCAACTACAGAGCTTCCTGGGATTCGCGAATTTCTACAGGTCCTTCGCCCGGGGGTTCGCTGAGATAGCCCTACCCTTAACGGACCTCCTCAAAACCAAAGGGGTGGGGGACACCAGACGCGCCAAGAACCCAGGCACAGTGCTGAATTGGACTCCCGCGTGCCAGACCGCATTCGACAAGCTGAAAGCGCTGTTCACGACGGAGCCAATCCTCGCGCACCCGGACCCAGAACGGCCGTTCGTGGTCCAAGCCGACGCCTCAGACTTCTCCCTGGGAGCCATCCTCCTACAAAAAGACTCCACGGGGCTCCTGAAACCATGCGCCTACCTGTCAAGGAAGTTCTCCGAGACAGAGAGGCGATGGCACGTCTGGGAGAAAGAAGCCTTTGCGGTGAAATCGGCACTAGAAACATGGCGTCACCTACTCGAGGGAGCCACCCAACCATTCGAGGTCTGGACGGACCACCGGAACCTCGAGGCCCTACGAACGCCTAGACGCCTTAGCCCAAAACAGGTCCGATGGGCACAATTCTTCAGCCGCTTTGATTTCCAGTTGAAGTTCATGCCGGGCAAGAAGAACTTCCTGGCCGACGCCCTCTCCCGGCTGCCCCAAGACGAAGAGCCCGCCCCAGACACCATTGGGACGGTCCTATCCGCCTCGCAACTGGGGATGGCCGTGACCACCCGAAGCGGCGCACGGAGGCAGCTCGACGCTACGGCGCAGCCGACGGCGGGACAACCGGCGACGGAAAGAAGGCAACCGCAACTACCAGGGGGAATGCGCACGGACCTCGCCGCCGCCCTCAAAACCGACCCCTGGTTCCTGGCAAACCCCGACAAGGTAACGATGGCGCAAGACCTAGCATGGGGGGAAGGCAGAATCTACGTCCCGGACTCGCAACGCCAGGCGATCTTGCATAGGTCACACGACGCCAAGCAAGCGGGACACTTTGGGTTCCTCAAGACCCTACACCTAACACGGCGGCAATTCTGGTGGCCCGCGCTCAGGCGAGACGTAAAAACCTACGTGGCGTCCTGCCCAACGTGCGCTCGGGCCAAACGGGCACCAGGCAAACCCGCGGGGCTATTGCAACGGGTGGCAGAACCCTCCCGCCCATGGGAGGAAATCTCTATGGATTTTATAGTGGACCTCCCACCCAGCCAGAAGAAAACGGCCATTTGGGTGGTGAAGGACTACTTCTCAAAGCAGGCCCACTTCATCCCCTGCACGTCAGTCCCATCCTCACAACAACTAGCCAAACTCTTCCTCATCCACGTGTACAGGCTACACGGATGTCCCGCACGTGTGGTGACCGACAGGGGCACACAGTTCACCTCCAAATTCTGGCGGGCCTTCTTGAAGCTGACGGGGACCCAACAGGCCCTGTCTACGGCTTGGCATCCGCAGACGGACGGAGCCACTGAGGTTCTTAATGCCACCTTAGAGCAATTTATACGATCCTATACGAACTACCACCAGGACGACTGGGCTGAACTGCTCCCGTTCGCCGAAGTCGCATACAACAACGCCGTCCACACGAGCACGGGAAAAACCCCGTTCGAAGTAGTCTCGGGGCGCGACTTCGTCCCCATACCGGAGCTACCTCAACCCCCGGAACCCCAGGTGGACGCCAGCGACTGGGGACGGAAGATCGCGGAAGCATGGCCAGTAATCACGGCGGCGCTGAAGGAGGCACAGGCTGCTTACAAAGAGCAGGCCGACAAGCACCGGCGCCAACAACCGACGTTCCAGGCGGGGGACATGGCCTATCTCTCCACCAAGTTCCTAAAGTCAACCCAACCCTCGAAAAAACTGGGGCCTAAGTACATCGGGCCGTTCCGAGTCACGCAAATAGTGAACCCGGTAGCAATACGCCTGGACCTGCCACACAACCTCCGGAGGCTCCACCCGGTGTTCCACACCAGCCTCCTAAAACCGGCAACCACCTCCCGATGGCACCCAAGCACGCCTCAGCCCGCACCGCTTATGATCGACGGGCAACACCACTTCGAGATAAGGGACATCCTCGACTCACGCAAGCAACGAGGAACCCTACACTATCTGGTCAGGTGGAAACACTTCCCCCACCCGGAATGGGTGGCGGCGCACAACGTTAAAGCGCCTGACCTGACCAGAGCATTCCACCGGGCATACCCCGACAAACCGCAATCAAGGTCAGCAAAACCAACCCCCCCCCCCGCAGGCCTCCCCCCGCCTCCCGTGCCCCAAGGGAAGGGGCCCCCCCCAAGCCCGCGACTTGGGTGGACCTTCCCCCCCCCGGGACTCACTCCCCCCGCCCCGGGCCCACGGGGTGGTGACAAACGATCGCCAGCACCCTCCCCCCGCCCCCTGGCCGCGGGGGAGTGGCAAGCAAGTCAACAGGGCAACCTGGGGGCAACGCCCAGGAGACACAACAAAGGCGACGCACTCCAAATAAGCAAAAAAGGGCCCTACCTGGAGCTGAGCAGCACCCGACCAGCCACGCCTCTCGCCTCGCCGAACTGAGCCAAACAAACAGGGTGTGGTTGGAGCATGCGCACGCCAGGTCAGAACCCGAGCATGCGCACCATGGACACACCCTGGGAAGGCACGTGGTAGAGGGAGGAGCAAAGGGAGGGGCGACAACTACTCCGGCGGGAACTTTGAAAAAAAAAAAAAAAAAAAAAAAAAAAAAAAATGGCGTTTTGACAGCTCCATGGGGGAAACCCAGAAACCCGGGGGAGAACACTATTCGGAAAGGGGGCAGTATGTCATGAGTGCCGTTGAGCTAAAGTAATCAGCGCAATGGCACTCATGACAATGACAAGGAAATAGGTGAAGGGGTACAAGTTAAGTAGCCATCAACCCACAACGACTAACGGCTAACAAACAATAGATAAACGGATCACGGAGCCACCCAAGCCATCAGCAGCAATACCACGGGGATCGCCCAGCTGAAAGCAATCAGCAGAAGAATGAAAACCTGAGGATGGGCGATCCTAGAAACCCTCAACCAATGGCAGGGCAACGCATGGGACAAAGGGGGGTGACGTGACCGAGAGCGAGGGGGCGCTGACCGGCGCGGGGTATTTAAACCCCGCACCGGCGCGCTCCTGTCACTCTCAGCTTTTTCTAACAACGTTGTACCTATCCTGAAAAAAACCAGAGCCTGCTTTGCAACCCAGTGTCTGAACGTTATTCAGAGGTAGGCAGCGCATGACAGAAGGGACCTTGGAGATCATGCAGGACAACCACATTCCCACAGATGGCCATCCAGTTGAACAGCTCTTCCCCTTAGTAAATTTTCCCTAAAGTCCAATGGTCCTTCGAAAGGGCAACCTAAATATTTCATACATTAAATCCTCTGAATACCTTTTATGATACAATAAGGTTATTAAAATATGGAAATCCAAGATTTCACTGTTGCACAGCCATTTCCTCCTCCCACAATTCACAAGGAAGACAGCAGTTGCATTCACACAGCACCTCAACTGATGGCTTGTTTAAACATGGTTTAGGGAATAGACCACAATTAGAGTCTAGTGGTTAAGATGCTGGGCTAGAAATTAGGAGTCTGTGAGTTCTAGTCCCGCCTGAGGCATGAAAGCCAGCTGGGTGACCTTGGGCCAGTCCCTCTCTCTCAGCCCAACCCGCCTCGCAGGGTTGCTGTTGTGGGGAAAATAGGAGGAGGAAGGAGCATTAGCTATGTTCGCCACCTTGAGTTATAAAGGCGGGATAATTAATAAATAAATAAATAAATAAATAAGATGAATGTGTAGAAATGTCTAAACCAGTGTTTCTCAACCTTGAGAACTTTAAGATGTGTGGACTTCAACTCCTAGGAGTTGAAGTCCTCACATCTTAAAGTTCCCAAGGTTGAGAAAAATTGATTTCAACCATAAGCTGCAATCTCACATTATGTAACAACAAAGCAACCACATTATGACTTGCTTAGTCAGCTGGATGAATCCTGGAACTGTATTACAACTAAAGACTTACTTTTAATATTCATCCCAGCCTCCTTCAGCCCCAAATCTGGAACTTTTGCTGTCTGCCTCCTCTTAGTTCAGGGGTGCAAAACTAACCCTGGCTATAAATCGTACATGTGGCCCTTTTAAAAAAAATAAAATTGTGCCTTGGGGAGAGAAAGTGAGGTTTAGGAGACAAAAAGATAGATGCCTTATGCCAGGCAGAGACTTAAGATATAGAACAACATTTTTACTGCAGTGAATGGCCAGTCCATAAAACACTCGGATACATAAAATTAATACTGAATAGGCTTAAGGTTCCATTTTTATGCCTTAAAGCCCTCAAGTCGGGCTAAAATATGTTACTTCCCTAAAAGTGCAGATATGCCAAGCAAAGCCCTGTTTGGCTCAAAGTCCACAGAAGTAGCACAAACCTGTCTTAATCTTACAGTATCTCTGAGCCAACTCATTAATAGTTCCTGGCAGGGCCTGTTGGATTTGCTTTATCCTCCCCACTCCCACTAAAAGCAAAGTGAGTTTGCCCTGGCATTTTGTTCCTGCTGTCAAAAATTTGAAGAAGAAAGGACCATCAGGTAAAGTTGGCTATAGCAAGAAAAGAATTATGCTTTGTAAACTGCAAAATAAAAAAGGTGTTTTCATTTTTGTTTGCTACTTGTGGGTGTGGTACCCAAGGATCCAGACTGAAGTCAACCCTCAGCCATGGAAATGCTCTGGGTGATGTTGAGACAGTCACTCTTGTCCATCCTAGACTGCCTCACATGTTGTGGAGAACATGATGGAATTCTACATATTCTGCCTTGAGCTCCAGAAGGAAGGTGGGTGGGCAGGCAGACAGGCAGGCTGGCAAAATTGAAGCCATGATGTGTAAGCTTACAGCAACTAAAATACCTGAGTTCTAGAAGGACCTGCTAAAGTTGATGTATTCTTGTTACAAAGCTAGGAACAGATTAGTCTTTCTCACCCTGATGCTTCTGCAGAGAGTTTGAAACTACAACAAGCTGAATGGGAATTCTGGGAACTGTAGTCCTAAAACCTCTGAAAGGTGCCAGCTTGAGGATAAGAGAATGAACAGCTGCAAATACGGAGCACAAATCTATGCACTGAATACATTTGGAATAAGACCTGTTGTGCATAATGGACCTTGACTCTGAGTAAACTGGCATAGAAGTTTCTTCTAAATTGATGCAATACGTTGCAATGGTTCATTGCAACTTAATGCAAAAGATGAGTAGCTTTCTCACTGATTTCAGTGGAAATTTCATGCATTCCTAGCTGTAATTCCATGCATTGATCCATGCATCAATTGATCACGATAGGCCTTTCTTCTGGAATAATCTGAAGAGGATTATGTGTCTGTTATTCCCAAAGTTTGCACTACAATTAAAGTGCTCAATTGAGGTCAGTCCAATTGGTTTATGTATTTGTTTATCAAAAACTTGACCACGTTATCTCTTTCTCCATCAAGCTTAAGTAGAGCTGAGGATGACAAAAAAAACCACACAAGCTATTCTGCCAAGTTAGAGCTATAAAAACTGATAGCCGATAAAGTGGCAGATAAGAGGGAATTAAATTACTACAGGAGATATAGTAATACAGACACATCAAACACATAATAAAAATAGGTTCTTTAAAAGCATTCTTTTGTTTGCCTTGTTTGCATGTGATTGGCTTCTATGAGAAGATGGAATCTCTGATAAGATTGCCCAAATTGCTTCCTTTGTGATCCTGCCATGCGCATTTTCCTAGTAGTATGAAGCATGCAAACATACAATTCTCCATTTTCAGGTGTAGCAGTCCAGAAAATACCAACCTTTATACGGTTGATATTTGGGGGGTGGGGTACGTGAAAAAAAGCAAGACGTGGGCTACAATCATGCTGTTGAAGCCCCACCCTCTTACAGCACGCTGCAACATACGTAGAAACAGAATGGGCCTTCATTGGCGGAGTTGCAGCTGCCATCTAGATGTTTTTGACCTGCTTCCCCATGGACATCTTGGAAGTCAAGCTGACACTTGGTTGTGAGAAGCATTATGCTCCACGCTTGGCTGTGCCTTTAAACAGAGTGAGAAGAGAATTTCAGGCAGCAGACGAAGAAGGGTGGGAATGAGCGTTGGAGCGTGGCAGTGGGAAATTGGGAAAAAAAAATCCTGAAAGAGGACAAGAGGAACCACTTCCATGATGCTGCCAAGAAAGTGTCAACCATTTCCTGATGCCATCAGAGCCAAGCTCGACTCAAGGGGGTCCACCCTATTTCTGGATCAAAAGAGGAAGCCATCTTGTTTTACACCTTACCTACAAAACGCAAGACTTCAGGCATTCTGCTTCTAAACCTGTCTATTTCAGTAATAATAATATTAGTGGCATTTTGGGCTAATCTTTCTGACCTCACCCACTCGGAGGGCCAGCAGCCTGCACGTTTTGCATCCTGGGACTAAAATCAAAAGCTGCTTAAACCTCTACAAAGATGCACTTTCAGATGTTTGGGTTGAGGCGCATGCTTTTCATATCCTAGATAACGTTGGCTGCCTGTTCCTTGACCATGGCCTGGCTCTGATCTTAATTCTCCCCTTTCAGGGTGAGGATTGTGGCAGAAGCTTGTTTTCCGTTTGTCCTTGATCAATGCAACTAATAATTAACTCAAAAGGCCTTGAACAGGCAGATTCTTTTTCTCACCTGCTGAGTTTTCCACAAGTCTCACAATACCTCCTGAAAAAGCAGGATAAAGGTATTTTCTGGTGTCTAAGATGGATGGACTTTGTTCTACAGTAACAATGGCACAGCAAAGTCCAGAGGATTTAGCCTGCCTCCAGACTTCTGGCAATTTTAAAGCTATGAAGATAACACTATGCCACCATTCACGCCAAATTAGCAAGTGGCTCGAGTCAACTGGGGGGCTTGCCACATCATCCAAACTTGAAACAAACTGCCATTTGGGGTTTCTGCAACTTGTACCCAAAATTTGTTGTCAGTTGTAAGTGCTGGCTTTAAGAAACGTGGAATGGTGGCTGGATCAGATAGATGACCCACAGGGCCGTCAATGGCAACCTATTCATTCTGGTTTACCAAGCTTTTTAGCCTAGCAAACACAGCCTGTGGCTCTCCATGGCGGCTTCTTCACAAGGGCACTGTTTCAGAACCAAAATGAATTTGGGCAGGGCCTCAACTGATAGTAGACAAAGATGCTGGGCAGGAACCCATCCACTAGGTTAGCCAATTTCAGCTCTCAGGCTACAGACTTGTAACTGGATCAGTGGCAGACTAAGTCCCTGAGTTTGCGTTGTAACGTGGCAACCCACCATTTTGTCGCTTGTTAATGCCCCCTCGACACCTACCCCAGGCTACTTTGGCATTAGAGACGCTGAAACAGCAGCCTAAGGAGAGATGCTCCTCTACCCACGCAGAGCTGCTGCGATGCGACATCAGCACAATGCGCCAATCAGAAAAAGAATGATCTCCAGAAAGTTAAACTGCTGTTCATGTTCTCTGCGAAAGCAAGGCCTTAATTAGCTGTTATGTAACTGAAGAACAATAGCTTAACGAAACAACAGCAAATACTAACATGACCAAAAAAAAAACCCTAACCCCAAACTAAACAAAAATACAATCTTCTCTAAATTTGGCACCGCTGCACAACGGGTGAAGCATCCTGTTTCACACCTTCTGAGCTACTTAGAAATCTGAAAGCTTTCTTTATCTTGGAGTCTATTTCTGTGACAGAGGCCTAATCTGATAGGGATTTCAGCAGGAAATCTTAGAACCTCCCAAGGCTGTATTTCTGGTGTTGCCACAGAGGCTCTCTAGCAGTGATGATTTCCTTGTTATTTTAAGCTTCGGTCTGCCGATGGCCCTTAGATGCAAAGGAAACGCACCGTCAAGTTTCTCACGGGAGGCTGTATTGGTGGAATTATTTCTCCCTCTTTTAACTTGTCCAGATTAGCAAAAGAGGCTCTTTTGAAGATGCCATATCATTGCTGGACACTTCCTGGTTGAGTATGTAGGAAAAGATGTGCTCCCTAAAAGGAGTCATGTTTGTCTCCCACTCTGCCAGGAATTAGAAAGATGGGGGAAAAAACCCTCATTTGCCAAGCTTTTAACTTCAAAACAGCTCTTAATTATCTTGATTCTAATTTGGCCTTGATGGTCATTCCTTTCTTTTCACCCTTTTAAGTGTCATTTTCCTTGATGTAAGTGTGGCCTGCACGTTGTACAGACAGAAAGGTGGTGTGTAAACCTAACCAAGCAATAAATGAAATATTGCCAGAAGAAGCCAGGTATAAACAGGGAAGGGTAATGTGGGGAACAATGTCCCCCCTCTCACCAAACAGCATCCAATTGGAACCCCCTCAGGTTTGCCAAATTTCAACTGCATGATTTTGGCCTTATTTTTAGACGGCGGTGTTGAACAGTGGGAATAAGTATGATTTGCCTCTGAGTAGGTTCTTGTCCCCATTCTCACCTTTGAAACATCAGAAATGATACCTTGTGCCCTCCAGCAGGTTGAGAACCTGAATCACAGTCCCTGTCTGCTCTAAGGATGCCCATCTCTGGTATAAAAAGACTTCTGCTAGCAGCTGGAGTTCTCCATGGGTGACTTCTAACCCATACTGTAGACCTGACTGGTTAGTGGTGGGGATGAATTAGGATCAGGAGCACAGACCAGGGTGCTGCTTAGAGTTTCTTGGAAGAAGGGGACACCGTTAAGGCAAGAGATAAAGTAAATTATTCCTTATGATTTCAGTCATTATCACAGTGACCCTGCATAGCTTAAGGGCAGGGAATTTGAGGGACAGCGTGGAGATGGGTCTTTAAAAATGGGATGGGCTGATCCTAGTGATGGGCAGGGTCCAAACACAAAAGGGCCACCACTCTCTCTTGCCGCCTTCTTCTTTCAGACCCAGTAGATTCCTGGAAGGAGGCTGTTCTTGTCTGACATGAACTGGCAGATTGCGCTGTCCTTTCAGAATTACGCTGACGAGTGCAGGTTGCTCCATTCTTGGGTGAACCTCTTCCTCAAAGCTGATTCTTTCCATCCAGGAAGGTGAACCTTGGATGAGACTTGGCATCCCTGAAATTTATTACTGCTGGGAAGTTTGCTGAGCATGCATGAGGCTGGTATAGATGCAAAGGAGTAGACCCAAGAAACAACAATGGTTTAACCCATTGCTGTGAATCAGCTTGCTCCGTTAAAAATGAGCCCCAGTCTTTCTCCTTTGCGGGAAAGAGTCCTTTCTTCCTGCTTGAGCAAGATTTTCTAAAGCCTGTAAACATTTGGAAGAAACTTGGCTCTAAAATTCTCTATCACACTCACACATGGACAAACATAACGGCCAGTTAACTCCCCCCCACCTACCTGCCCAATTCATATTATGCCTGCAATGTATTATTCTCTAGGGACAGATAAAAAGTTTGCTGGTAAGAGTGTAGGTATTCACAGCTGCTATTTATTGGTGAAGTGACTTCCGGGTAATCCTGTTTAGAAGTAATTTTCCTGAAAAAGCTTGCTGTTTGAGAGTGGATTTTTTTTTCCAGGCTTCCCTGTTCTACAATGTTGTTCTACACTCTGTTTCCCTTGGAAAGTTCCAGGGCTGATTTCCCTCTTGAACTGAAACACTGACTGGAAAGCTGATGGGGCATCTGATCCAATTTTTGGAGTTGGCTGATTTAGCTGCTAAACAGTGCTGCTTGGAAGAACTCACAATGATTCGCAAATAGGTCCTTTTGCTGGTAATAAAAGGGGCTTGTATAATTGTACAGCTCCTGTGTGATGTTTGAAAGCGTTCACCTGAGGATCAAGATTATGGACAAGGACTGTTACTTCGCCTGAAAATGAAGCAAAAGGAAATACCTCGTTGACCCAGTTGTTCATCACATTTAACCACTGGACAGCTTAATTTGCTTGATGACTAATAACCAATTCTTTTCCTTACCATTCTCAGCTGAGGAATGCAGGGCGATAGGAGGGGGATGCTTGTCTGAAGCACCTGGCCAATCCCAACTCATGATCTAAAAGTACCAAAGCAGCTAGGCCAATGGCAAGCCAGATCTCATGTGTTTTGTCAGGGCTATTCCCATTAACAGCCTAAAGGAGGCGGAATTCTTATACCTGCTTGAGCCGCTGTGATGTCAGAGCAATCAACCAATAAGAACAAGAATACAGATGGCCTTTGTAAAGATACAGTGGATACAAGTCAGTCTTGTTCCAGATCATGCCACAACTTGATGGTCTATTGTTTGCCTTAGAATTTAAAACTATAGCACTTCTGCTTATGTAAACAGCTAATGAAAATAGCATCTCCCCTAAGAATCAAATACATTTAAAAAAGCAGCTTAAGCCAGTAGCTAATACCATATTTTGTGGCAGAGAATTCCATAAGTTAATGTAAGCTGACTTTTGTCAATCCGGGTTACTCTTGATTGAGTTTGTTGAAGAAACCCACTCCTGCATCCTGAATTCCAGCCCTGTGAGAAAGAAATCAAAGCACCCATTTTTTTTTTTTACCCTGTTTGTCTTAATGCTCAAAACATGATGGTAATGATACTCAATGAAGTATTGACATAATATGCCTTTACTATACCATTTTGGGCAGTAAATGCCAGTAACATTTTAGCTCAAGTAGGGCCACTGGAAAACAAAGTCAAAGCATATTCAGAGCAGCTTGAAGAAGTGCAAGAGATGAATGAGGAAGTAAAAAGGTGGGATGAAATGACCTTAGGGTGGGTAATTCAGCCATCTGGCTGCCTAAAGAAGGCTGTCACTAAAAGATAAGAAAACGTTTTGATGAAATCTAATGGACGTGGAGTTGCGTTACCTTGTTGTAAGAACATCACAGTGACCAGCTAGACACAGCCAGAAAGCAAACAAGGAGGGACGGCAGGATGCTAACCTACTTCTCCTGTCTGTCCCTGGAGTGGATATCTAAGCTGATGCTGGTGGTGGGTCCCGCAGCAGTAAACAGCAATCTAGTCTTGCTCTGAATGCCCAATTTTCCTTAACTGCATCAAGTTCCATTTAAACTGGGGGCCACCACCATGTATCTGTTAGTGGCGAATTCTGCTGTGGTGCTGAATCTTTCCACGCTTAGTTTCAGTAGGTGACTTTGAGGGAAGAGAAAAACTCCATCCGTTCTTCGCATACCATGCACCATTCTCTGTTCTTTGACTTCATCTCTCTCTGCTTACCTTTGCTTCAGCCTTTCTCAATCTCTTGACCCTGGAGGAACGCTTTGAAATATTTTTCAGGGCTCGGGGAACCCCTGCACATTCAGGCTCAAATAGAGGCCAGAAGCCACAAAATTATTATATTTGTTTCATGGGTAGGCCTGTATAGACGCATTCACGGTGTTCATAAACTAAAAATAGAGAAGGAAACTTACCTCTTTGATGTGAAGTTGCCCAAATTTGAAATAATTTTTTAAATATTATAATTATATTATGAAGCATGTGGATTACTATGGGTAAAAGAGTGGAATACTTTACAAAATTATAGATTATTAAATCTAGAAGGCCACGACCTGAAATTTGGTTGGCATGGATTCCTATGGTATAGCAAATTAAAAGTAAATAAAGTATTTAACAATCATTGTATTAGAAAGTCCCTTCTTAGAATTTGGGAAAAATATAAATCTACTCTAACACCCACTCTACCATTATGGATTTCCCCGCAAGAAGCGTATAGTAGGAGAGAAAAAACAGGAATTTGCAAATGGCTAAGATATTTGGACCTAATAAAATTTGAAGGGGCTATATATAAAATGAAAAGAAGAGATGAATTGGAAAATGAAGGACATCCATGCCAATGGTTTTTGTATTTTCAATTAAAGGAACAATTTAAAATTGATGCCCAAAGTTACAAATTCACAAAAGATTTAACCTGGTGGGATAACTTAGTTTATGCCAACAATGACCACATCATTTCCAAAATATATAAAATGTTATTACAAATAAGAATGGTAAATGTACAAATTAAACAATGTATGATTAAATGGGAGAGAAATCTTGGATATCACATTGACTATGATGTTTGGGAAAGAATGTGGACCAAAGGGCTGAAATTTACTTTAAATTATAACTTAAAAGAAAATTTTTACAAAATGATGTACATGTGGTACATTACTCTGGACAAAATATCCAAAATGTTTCAGAATACTTCAAATGTCTGCTGGAAGTGTAAAAAAGAAACAGGAACATTTTATCATATGTGGTGGACTTGTAAGAAGGCAAAAATATTTTGGACATCTATACACAATATAATTTGTAAAATGTTGACTAAAGAAATTAATAGAACACCGGAACTCTATTTATTGGGCATCATGGACAAGGATTTGGAACATGAACATGGAAAACTTTTACGATATTTGATCACCGCAGCTAGAATTATGTATGCATCAAAGTGGAAGGAAGAACTAACCCCCTCAATGTAAGAATGGACATTTAAATCCCTGGTTTTTCTGGAACTTCTTCTGTCTCGAAAGAGAGCAGAGAGTTTCACCAGCACCCGATGCTAAAGAAGGGATTCTTCCCTGATGAAGAAATCACTAATTCACATCCCATGCTGTTTTGCCCTTTGCCTGGTGATGTAACTTTTCTTACCAGAAAGGCAGTGTCATGTAAAGAGGAGTGGAGGCCCTTTTCAGGATTATGTGCTTGCTGCTTGCTAGCATAGGATTGGGAAATGCATTTCGAAACTTTTGCGTGCGTTTCAGCTTACCAGGCAGTATCTTTGAAAACCTCTTGGCTTTGCTGTTTTTAAAACTCTCTTGGCCTCCTGCACACCTCTTTGGCACCTCAAAGACCCATGTGACAATTTCATACACAATCTCAGTGGTGCTTAAACAGTTCCCTTATTGTTTAAAAAAGTTCCTTCCTGCCTAGGCCTTCTCCATCAAAGCCTGATTTTCTTCTTCTTCTCTTAAATAAACAGTGCTGATGCCATTGAGGTTGCGCAATGCACCTCCAACCTTCCAATGCCGCCCTATTAATAAAAATGAGAGAGAGAGAGAGAGAGAGAGAGGGAGGGAGGGGGAGGTTTCTGGAAGAGCTTGGCAGCCATGTTGTTGTTTATTCATTCAGTCGCTTCCAACTCTTTATGACTTCATGGACCGGCCCATGCCAGAGCTTCCTGTTGGTTGTCGCCACCCCCAGCTCCCCCAAGGTTGAGTCCGTCACCTCTAGAATATCATCCATCCACCTTGCCCTTGGTCAGCCCCTCTTCCTCTTGCCCTCCACTCTCCCTAGCATCAGCATCTTCTCCAGGGTGTCCTGTCTTCTCATTGTGTGGCCGAAGTATTTCAGTTTTGCCCTTAATATCATTCCCTCAAGTGAGCAGTCTGGCTTTATTTCCTGGAGGATGGACTGGTTTGATCTTCTTGCAGTCCAAGGCACTCTCAGAATGTCAGCCATACCTGTCCTGTTTCTGGCATATTCCAAGAGGAAACAAAAATACAATTGGTAATCCCTGCCAGTGACACTCAGACATCAGCTGGGAACAGGAAATGATGGGGTTATAGTGGATAGGCCAGTCTGCCAAGGGGCTGAACAGGAATGTGGACTTGTTCACTGTTTGAGAATGGGCTCTGCAGATCAAGTCAGTTTCCCAAGTCAAGACATGATGGTAGAGAATTGAGATGGCAGTGGATTGCTTTCAAGGATGCCTTTGATTCAGCTGCAGCCGGGACAAAAGAAGAATAAAGCAAGATGCCCATTTGTATAAACTGGGCTAATTTATAGGGAGCAACCAATCTAGAAATAATTGCTACACTTAAAATAGAAATATAATATTGAAGAAAAAGGTAAGGAGATGTTTTCGAAGTGCCACTGGTTGTCGGGACCGGACCAAGAACAACACCACGTCAGCGTATTCCACACTCTAGTTCTTAATTGTTCTCACCATATAGACAGAAACTTGCCAGACTAAAGCTATCCTCACTGACCTATGGGGAAATAACCTGGGAGCATCTACAGCGGGGCTACCCTGACTCTCTTTGACCCCTGCCAAGTTTCTCTAGACTGCGAGCCCTGAATTCCACCATACCGGTTGAGCTCCAAGTTCAGGACTCCTGTTGTTTATTCTTCTCATAATATTTTATTTTTAAAATGAAATTGCATTGGACAGCCCTTCAGAAAGGAAAAAAAAAATAAAGATTTGCAGCAGAGGACTGAACTTCTAAGTGAGTGTGAATTAGGATGTATGGCCACCCTAGTGTCCCTTACCCCATAATACCTCCCTAATAGGCACTTTTGATGTTTCTTATTTCCAGCTGGGAAATCTTTCTTGGCATCATCTTCCATTTGACTCTTTTCACCAGCCTGTCCCTACAAATTTTTATTTATTTATTTTTCAAATTTCTATCGCTGCCCATCTCTCCCGAAAAGGGGACTTTGGGCGGTTTACAATACATTCTTGTATATTTAAGCAAGATGATGCTAATGGACTACCTTTCGGCCTGGGAACAGAATCAACATTGCCCCTGTGAATGCGGGAAGGCACGTGTCAAATGCATTCAGTGGTGAAATAGATTATTTAAATGAATCTGGGATAGCTGGAAAAAATGCCCTTTCAGTTTCTGAAATGCTAAATGGGCAACTATTGGGTTAAATGAACAAATAGTCTGATGTGAGGTAAGACAGTGTCTTGTATTTTCTATGAATCATCCTGAACTGGAGCAGGCTGAAGATTAAGTTCGAGCAAAATCCAGAGAGTCTGAACATTGGGATACTGATAGAGAAGTAAGACCTTCAGAACTGGATGGGGAGAAGTTCCAGAGATGTGCATTGCACATAAAAAAGGGGCAGAGCTTCAGCTGCATTGTTGTGTCTGCCATCTTGACTTTTTTGACCATACTCTGCGGACACCCCTTGGTGTCCAGGGTGGTGTCATGGAATGTGAGAATGACCTTGGAAGATGGGAGGAAGAGATGCTGCCTAGGGAACGATCAGATAAAAGAGGGAGGAGCCCACAACTGACTAACGGATGGAGAAAGAAACTTAGAAAGGATCTGCCCTAACTTGGCAGGCGGTAAAAAGGGATGGCGGGAGATCTGTACTTTCAGACGTGCAAGATTCTCTTAATGTAGCCTAACAAGTAACCCATCTGGCTGTGTTTCCTGTCTTGCTTACCTGGGAGCGCTGACAGTGGTCACCAGGACCCAGTTTGAAATGCACACGTTCTCTGTTGGAATGGAAAACAATTAAACCGAAAAAGCAAATTTATGTTTGGAGAAGGAGAGAGACCTCTCTGATAGGCTGGCCAAGATCCAATGCATATTCAGACTAGGGCTGAAGGAGGAAAATACTCAGCCTGAGAATATACAAATGATATGGATATGTCAAGGTAATGCATGCTCTATGCCAGCAAATTTGGGAAACACAAGAATGGCCATCAGACTGGAAAAAATCAACTTATATCCCCATACCAAAAAAGGGAAACACTAAAGAATGTTCAAACTATCGAACAGTGGCACTCATTTCACATGCCAGTAAGGTAATGCTCAAGATCCTGCAAGGTAGACTTCAGCAGTTCATGGAGCGAGAATTGCCAGATGTACAAGCTGGGTTTAGAAAAGGCAGAGGAACTAGGGACCAAATTGCCAATATCTGCTGGATAATGGAAAAAGCCAGGGAGTTTCAGAAAAACATCTATTTCTGTTTTATGGACTATTCTAAAGCCTTTGACTGTGTGGACCATAACAAATTGTGGCAAGTTCTTAGCGGTATGGGGATACCAAGTCATCTTGTATGCCTCCTGAAGAATCTGTATAACAACCAAGTAGTAACGGTAAGAACAGACCACGGAACAACGGACTGGTTTAAGATTGGGAAAGGAGTATGGCAGGGCTGTATACTCTCACCCTACCTATTCAACTTGTATGCAGAACACATCATGCAACAAGCTGGCCTTGAGGAATCCAAGGCTGGAGTTAAAATCTCTGGAAGAAACATTAACAATCTCAGATATGCAGATGATACCACTTTGATGGCTGAAAGCAAAGAGGAACTGAGGAGCCTTATGATGAAGGTGAAAGAAGAAAGTGCAAAAGCTGGTTTGCAGCTAAACCTCAAAAAAACCAAGATTATGGCAACCAGCTTGATTGATAACTGGCAAATAGAGGGAGAAAATGTAGAAGCAGTGAAAGACTTTGTATTTCTAGGTGCGAAGATTACTGCAGATGCTGACTGCAGTCAGGAAATCAGAAGATGCTTAATCCTTGAGAGAAGAGCAATGACAAATCTCGATAAAATAGTCAAGAGCAGAGACATCACACTGACAACAAAGGTCCGCATAGTTAAAGCAATGGTGTTCCCCGTAGTAACATATGGCTGCGAGAGCTGGACCATAAGGAAGGCTGAGTGAAGGAAGATCGATGCTTTTGAACTGATAGATGCTTTTGAACTCCAACTGTGTTGGAGGAAAATTCTGAGTGCCTTGGACTGCAAGACGATCAAACCAGTCCATCCTCCAGGAAATAAAGCCAGACTGCTCACTTGAGGGAATGATATTAAAGTCAAAACTGGAATACTTTGGCCACATAATGAGAAGACAGGACACCCTGGAGAAGATGCTGATGCTAGGGAGAGTGGAGGGCAAAAGGAAGAGCGGCCGACCAAGGGCAAGGTGGATGGATGATATATTAGAGGTGACGGACTCGTCCCTGGGGGAGCTGGGGGTGTTGACAACTGAATGGAAGCTCTGGCGTGGGCTGGTCCATGAAGTCACGAAGAGTCAGAAGCGACTAAACGAATAAACAACAACAACATGGAAATGACAGGTCCCCCCCCCCCGTGTCCTTGGAAATTCCATCAGGGAAATTACTCAGAGATTTGGCAGACAATGATGCCCCTATGTTGCCTGTGTGTGGCAGGCAATGACTGAATGCAACTTTAAAAAGCCTCAAATGGAAGATGCCCACTTTTCTCAGGGCTATTGGCTTTTCCCCACTCATTGGTGCTAAACCACAGTTGTCCTAATTTGCTAAGTCACAATTGGAGAAAGGGCTGGACTAAGGCTGCGGAGAGCCAGATTCAAACCCATCCTCAGCCATAGACTTTGGGTTTCCTGGGTGACTTTGGGCCAGTCCTCCTCTCTCTGCCCTACCTACCTCATAGGATTGTTATACTGAATTAAAATGGGAGGGGGCGGGCATCATATACTTTGCCTTGAGTTCTTGAGGGAAAGGCTGGATATAAATGTGACAAATAAATAAGGCTCGGGCAAAACTCTTCCTTTACAATCCACAGCAGCCACATTCACAAAAAAATCCACTAAACCAATGACAAACTGCAAATCCCTTGGCATTGATAGGACCTATAGAAAAATAGTGATGATCAGTACAACACAATACTGAGAAGCAATAGAAACCCTTAAGTCGGTGGATTGGGCAGGAAATGATGGGAATATTTCCATGGAGAGTTGCCTTGTTTCATCCAGGGACAACAGAACTCAACCAACAAGTAGCCATAATCATTTGTTTGCCATTGTTAATCAATCAATCAATCTCCTCCCTACTTTTGGCCTTTTTATTTTAGAGAAGAAAATGTTTTCAAAAGCAACCAAGCCCCCAGCGGGTGGGTGTGGGTACAAATGGCAAAGAAAGGACAGAAGGGGAGCCATTTAGATTTTCGTTCTTTCTTTCCAAATGTTCCACTTGGCCTGCCCAACAGTTGGAGAAGAAATTATTTTTAGTTGCTTCATAGCAAAGCCCGTAGCGCAGAATAATTTGCTTCTGGGGTTGGAACAAGAGCTTTTCTTCCTCAAATTATGTTTCAAAATATAATTTTTTTGCCAGCCCTTTTGATGTCACTGTTTGTGCTTTCATTCTATCTGTGTCCATCCATCCATCCTCCTTTGACCCTTCCTTCCTTCCTTCCTTCCTTCCTTCCTTCCTTCCTTCCTTCCTTCCTTCCTTCCTTCCTTCCTTCCTTCCCTCTCCCTCTGACTTCCCTTCCCTTTTGAGGCTAATGATGTTTTCATAGTACTTTGTCCATGAAGGCAGCAGGCAGCATACACACATTTTTTTATTTTTTATTTTTTGCACAAGCACACACATGCAAGATTAAAAACATATTTAGCCTTCAATCTCAAAGCAGGGTACCTGTTAAGAGCAGCTGGGTGGGTTGCTCAAAACTCTCTTTCCTGTGTTTTGTGAGGCCGGGCTGTTTTGTGCAAAATGCTGCTAGGTGTGCAAAATGCACTCTTCCTCCATTCTGCACATGAGACCATACAGACTTTTCCCTAAGTTATGGTCTTTCACTCAGGGTTTTGCTTACTAAGCTGGAAACTGGAGTGTTCCATTAAAGTGCTGAGATGTGCTGCATTAAAGTGCTGAGATGCCAAAGCTGGTATCTTCCAGATGTTTCAGTTACAACTCACTGAACTCTGACCCTTCCAGGACATATTGATTTTCCTTTATTAGAGCTAAAGTGAAATTTAAATATGGAAAAATTAGAGTGTCAAAGTGTGTTTGTGGACTCCTCTCTCTGTTTCCCACCACTGGTCCATGTTTGGAAAACATCTGTAGACTAGGAACCTTTGACAAGACAGAAACCAATTTTTTTCAAAGTGGTAGCTGCAGAGTTACAGTGAACACAAGACACTGAGTCCATTTTAAACATACAAACCAGTCTTAGTGCAAAAGGCTTTTGCTCTGCCTATGCTCAGAGGCACCCCACCCTTCAGTCAAGTTGATGACACAACCTTCCTTCCGTGAGCTGGAGATGAATCACCCTGGCACTTCAGAGATGTTTGAGCAGAAAGCTGCTTCCAACAGGTTCCACTTGGAAGGTCAATTTCTTTCTTTTTTTTTTTAAAGGAAGAAGTCACAGAGTGAACACTCCTGAAAAGAAAATACAATATCCCTGCTAGGATGAAAAGCTAGGAAGCAGATGTTTCTGTAACAGCTGAGCAAAGCCTCTAAACACTGGGGTCACCTAACATATGTTGCAAATAATTCCTAAGAAATGCTGCATTACTATAGTACTCATTTCCATGGAAAAGAGGGAAGAGAATTTCCAATCTGGCATATGATCCAGCCAAAGGCTTAGCTCATCCAACATTCCTGCTGGGCTCACCATGTGACCTAAGTCACAAGGTTGTGCTGGACCATGATTTGCACTATGCCATGGCCATCACTACTTCCTAGGGCAGGAGATTCCATATATTTATTAGGTGCATTGGAACAATTTCCAGGCTTGCGACATGAGGCAGCCATGTTAGTCCTGAAGCAACTTAAGAGCAGTGCATTGATTCTGCGTGGGAGTAAACAGAATGTTTAGCAAATGTTTAGCAATACTGAGCAGGAAGCAATACTAGGATGTGTGATGTTCCCTTGGTTGCCCAGTATACCTGTGGATATATGTATGAGGAATGTTTGTGGCAGTGCTAGAGGTGTGTTGATCAGGAAAATGAATATATGTGTATTTTTTATGGAGTTGGTGGCTGAAAACCCAAATGATCTGCACTGAACCTTAGGAAGCTTGTATGATGCAACCAGGAAAATGGATCTGAGCATTAACTTATCACAGACCAAGGTGGTTGGGGCTGCCTGGGAAAATGAACAGTTGCAATCAATGGAGAAAAGGCAGAGGAAGGAGATGCATTTGTGTGCCTTGGTAGATCATTTACTAAAGATGGGGAGATGAATGGAGGAGTTTTAAGATGGGCAAATGCTGAGAGAGAAGAAGTGGTTAGCATGTTGTGATGAACGAATGCTTGCTCAGAGAAGCTATTACGGCTGTGTTTGAATAGACTGCTTCTGCAGATGTGGAAGTGCAAGTTAGGTGTGTCAGGAAAACATAAAACAGGTCATCGTCTGCAAGGGGAATGGGGTATACAGGAAATCTGTGGGGATAAACAAATGGATGCTGAATTAATGTAGGTTGAATGCAAAAGTGAGTGATAAATATGGAAGAAGTATGTTGATGTGGTTTGGTCCTATACAGCAGTGTTTCTCAACCATGGCAACTTTAAGATGTGTGGACTTCAACTCCCAGAATTCCCCAGCCAGCATGAAGGCAAATTATGTACAGTATATATGTATATTTGCGATGGACTATAATTTGCAAGAGTTTATGACATGCCCAAGAGCTGGCTTTGCTGGTGGCGGTAAGCTGAAGTTTGCTTAAGCAAGAATTACTAGATAAACTGAGCACCTGAGCCAAACTTGGTAGAACTATTTTCTGATTTACCTCCTGAGATGAATCCAATTAATCTGTTAAATCAGAGGTGGGGGACTTGGGCCAGAACCCCAGAAGTTGCTAAATGAGAACTCCCAACAGTCCCAGCAGGCATGGCCAGTGATGAGGAATGCTCAGAAATGGAATTCAGCAACTCTGGCAGGTTCCCACTTCTCTTGCTTTATATGCATTGTGATGTTATCTGTGCAACATGTGTCTGTGTGTGCAAGTGCATGTGCGTGTGTTTTGCTTTTGTTTATTGCCTGTCCTTGATCTATCAATTCCATGAGGATGTTGCCAATTCTATTATTCTGAAACCCAGAAAGAGAGAGAGAGAAACCAAATTCCCTTCATTTTTTCCATGCTGGGCATCCATTCACAAACTTTGCTTCACCTTCTTTCCAGGAATTTCTCCTCAGCTCTTCTAAATGCACAGATCTTTCCTGAAAGAAGTGGTGGCCACTGGAGTCTCTCCTCTGCATCTTTAGCTTTCATGTGGATTGGGTGCTGCTGGTTCAGCTGGAGTTGCGTGTTGATTTTCAGAGGGAACTTGCAGGATACCCACCTAGGATTTCAGCATGGGAAGGATGGGATCCTGGCTGCAGTTAGGCTGGACTGAGCCTCATTGCAGGATTCACTTCCTGTGATTGTGCACCTTTCTTAGCCTGTAGATTATTTTGTTTATTGATGATCATGTTTGTTAGACCTTTAGCCTGTCTTTCCTGCAGGACCTTCAGATGGCCTACCTGGTGCTCCCTCCTCCAATTTTTCCTCCCAACAACAACCCTGCGAGTAGCTTGCAGAGAGACAACTGGCCTAAAGTTCTCCAAGGAGCTTTTAGGCTGAGAGGGGTCTTGCACCCGGCTTTCCCTGGCATTATTCTCATTTTTAAGCCTGCAGCTGAAAGGGATAGGATGAGCCCTCAACCCTGTAGCGAAAACATGTTGGACCCCATTGCCAAGCCCCCCACTCACCCCCTACATCGTCTGAGCAGGCACTTGGCTCTCCTTCGGGCTGTGGGGCTGATGCTCATCCTTCTCAGTCTCTGGCGGCCTTGGTCCCTTTGCAGAAGAGGGATGGAGGAAGAGAGCTGGTAGGAAAAGGGAGGGTAGAGAGAAACACAAAATGCAGAGAGGGAGAGAGAAGGGGAGAAACATTCTGGAGGGCAGACGGTGGGCTGCATTGGTTCACTCCACTATCCTGTTTCTTGGTGCTCCCCAGCATCACAAACTAAGGTCCCTGCAGAGGCAAATGCCTTTCTAAAGTTGAGCTGCGTTCCTGCAGACTTCAAAGACACGCGGGACAGATTTGGCAGCAACAGCCCAGAAGTGGCGTGACCCCGACTTCTCTCGGGATGCTTCTTCTGCAGGAGAAGGGGAGAGGCAGTGTGAGCACGACAGCAAGCCATGGATTGTTTTAACCAGGTTTGCGGCTGGGTGGATGCCTTTCGCTCCCTCCCAAATCCAGACGCCTGAGTTCCCAAAACCGAAGGCTGGGATGGCTCAGCCTCACCTGCGAACCGCCCCTTCCCCGCCAAAGGAGGGTGACTGACGGCTGCAAGGGCAGGTGGGCGGTGGTATGCGCCTGCCTGCGCGCGATCCCGAACGCCTGCCCTCCCCAAGCCGCCGGACTACCACGCCCATCATCCGCAGGAAGAGCAGCGCCTCGCGCGTCCCCACCCCCCATCTCCCGCCGCAAGCTCGCCGTCCCCGCCCGCAGCGCTTCGTGCGGAAAACTAGCGGGGCGAGAGACGGGGAGGCACTTAGGCGTGGGAGCATCGGCGCGAGCCTCGCGACTCCCGGCACCTGCCCATTCCCGCTGGAGGTGGACTCCGGTCCGGGCGCTGACGTCACCCCTCGCCCTTACCTGCTCCTCCGCGCCGCCGAGCCCCGAGGAAGCCTAGACGAGCCTCCCGCGGCCGCTCTCCGCTGGGCTTGCCCTCTCCGCCCGCTGCCGGGGTCCCCACTCGCGCCGCCGCGTGCTCGGCTCGGCTCGGCTCGGCTCCTGCCGGCCTGCAGCATGTCGCTCCTGCTGGAGACGGTGGGCTTCTTCCTTAGCGCCGTCGGGTGGGCGCTGCTGGCCGTGACCCTCTTCAACAGCTACTGGAGGGTCTCCAGCGTCTCCGGCAACGTCATCACCACCTCCACCATCTACGAGAACCTGTGGCAGAGCTGCGCCACCGACTCCACCGGCGTCCACAACTGCTGGGAGTTCCAGTCGCTGCTCGAGCTGCCCGGTGAGCCCCGGAGGGTGGCGGGAGCCTGCCCGGTGCTGGCGGCGGCCGGGATGCCGCGCCCTGGGGAAGGGTTGGGGAGGGACGGGAGTTGTAGTCCGGCGCTCCCCAAGGCCGCCGGGGTAGGGGACAGACGGGGCTGGAAAGGACCCCGCGGATCAAGGCGGGTCGCCTCCTTTCCCAGCCGTCGAGTCGGCGCGCGAGAGGCGCACCGGTTCCCGCGCCCGGACCTCCGCCCGCGATCCGGGTCGACTCCCAGATCTTGACCCGGTCGTCTTTGGTCTTTTGAGGATACTCCCTCGCCCGCACCAGCTAGATTTCCCGGGACGGCCAGCCTTTTCTCGACCCTCTGCCCTTCCAGATGCTTGGGACCACAGCACCCATCGTACAGTGGCAGCACGGGGGCTGCCGTCCAGGAGCTCTGGAGGACGTCCGCGCTGTTGGGGTTAGCCCGCTCCGCGTCTCTTCCCACCCCACTCAAACTGCGTCTCCTCCCTGCTGAACCCCAGTTGTGCGTGCTGGGGAATTCTGGGAGTTGAAGTCCACACGTCTTAAATTGCCAAGTTTGAACAACACTGCCGTAGACATTCTGCTAACACGGAGCTTTCTTACTCCGATGCCCTCCAGAGAAATCAGTACTCCGTCTCCCAGAATTCTCGTGCCGTAAACCGAAGAATAGTCTTTTACCACTGAATTAATGCAACCAATTCGGAGGATACCACCTTATTGCAGGCCTGAGAATTCCCCCGTGCCCCTTGTCCTGCGTAGCTGTGCAACAGGCAGAAATTCAGCAACGGTTTTGCTAGGGGCACAAAGGGAAATTCTCTTCCCATGCCTAAAACTGATCCATTTGTGTAGACATGTTTCTTTAGAGAACAGGATGTTGGATTTTTGTTTTTTGTTTGGTCCAGGCTTAATTTCCCGTGCCAAGCTCAAGTTCTAAATCAGGCGAGAATTTCTAGGGGATAAAGTATTTTACGAAGCATTGCTCGCTGCAATCCATACATCCCTTCGGCTATTTCCTACGTAGCCAGCAGGGGGCGGCAACGAGTTGATACCCGATTACCCGATCGCTGATAGAAAAATGGTTAAGTTTAGAATACCTGTAAACGCATATTTGGCTAGTTTAGTTCTAGTTCTCAGTGCCAGCCAAGGCTATATTTTAGGCAGCCTGCACATTAATATCCTGGTAGGCTGTTTGCGGAAAGGCGCGGCCAATTGCAGAGGTCCGAAAAGGCTATTTATACCTGACACACTAGCCAGGTTGGGTTAAAGTTGAGAAATTCTAATCCACTTTGCCAATTTTTTGGCAGTGTGTCTTTCACAGCAAAGACACCTACCCTTCACACAGCTTTGCAATTAAATATTTGGACTATTTGCATACGGTTTTCACACAAAAGCAAAAAAGTGTGGTTAGTTTGGTTTGGGCTTAATGTGTTGTTTGAACTTAGCCAGTCTGGTCTGTAAACCATAGCTTAGGGCTTAGCATCTTGTGTGAAGCCAGGAAATAGGGGCTTATTCTATACACCGTGGTCAAGCCATCTGTGGCTAAATATGGTGCAGGGATCCAGACAGTAAATAGCCACATGTGCAATGTAAATGCAGTTGTGATAACCTATTATGCCTAAGTTATCAAGCTCAGCAGGTATACAGGAAGTATACTAAAATGTTCAGGGGATCAGAATGATGATTGATGGAAACCAGGGTTAATATGGACTATCGCAGGAAAAACGAATCATGTCTAGCTGCAAGAAAGTCTCTTTATGTGCACTGGAAGAGGAGAGCCAGTTTGGTCTAGTGGTTAAGGTGCTGGGCTAGAAACCAGGAGACTGAGAGTTCTAGTCCCGCCTTAGGCATGAAAGCCGGCTGGGTGACCTTGGGCCAGTCCTCCTCTCTCAGCCCAACAGCCAATTAGGTGTGGTATGAGAGTTCTAGTCCCGCCTTAGGCATGAAAGCCGGCTGGGTAACCTTGGGCCAATCTCTCTCTCTCAGCCCAACCCACCTCACAGGGTTGTTGTTGTGGGGAAAATAGGAGGAGGAAGGAGTATTTGGTATGTTCGCCACCTTGAGTTATTTATAATAATAATAAAGGTGGGATATAAAATAAATAAATAAATATTTGATTGGAAGATGACCATCTGATTACAATTTCTTGAGTAGACAAGGAAATAAAGAAAAAGTGTCCTAATATGGAGATATGGAAAGTACTTTCTTCTTATTAAAAAAAATATTGTATAAGGTTTCCAGTCTTTCAAAAAAAAATTTTTTTTTCCTCTAATCAAACAAGTTAGTTTGATTAGAGAGCCAGTTTGGTCTTGTGGTTAAGGTGCTGGGCTAGAAACCAGGAGGCTGTGAGTTCTAGTCCCGCCTTAGGCCTGGAAGCCGGCTGGGTGACCTTGGGCCAGTCACCCCCTCTCAGCCCAACCCACCTCACAGGGTTGCTGTTGTGGGGAAAATAGGAGGAGGAAGGAGTATTAGCTATGTTCCCTGCCTTGCGTTATTTATAAAAGTAATAAAGGTGGGATAATAAATAAGTAAATAAATTGGTAGTAAAAAATCAGGAGTCAGTTGGCACCTTTTTCAACTAATACATTTTGTGAAAAGGCAAAAGTTTTTGTGACATGCAGCTCGCTTCATCAGATGCATAGAGCGGCTAGCCTTTTATAAAATACGTTAGTCGGAAAAGGTGCTGCCGGCTCCTTCTGGTCCTTTATGTGCATTTGGTTTGACCCGAGAGGTGTGTGTGCGTCTAAATTTGGAGCCTGAAGCTCCCGACTGGTAGCACCCCATCATGCAATGTTTTGTTGGAGATCTTGGGATTTCTTCCTTGTTCCTGTTCAAGGTTCCTTCCAAAGCATGGCTCCGTTGCCCAGTGGATGGTGGCCACCCTTGCCAGCCTCTGACCCAGAGCTCATTTGGAGCCAGAAAAGAAGGCATTGGAAGGGGTGGTGCTGAGGAGGACTCAGCCCAGGACTCAAGATGGAACGCCTGGCCTGAGACCATCCCCTGATCAAACTACAGCTGGGGTGGAAGCAAGGAATGGCCCGTTGCTTCTTGCTTCCTGGTGAATATTTGTTGCTACGCCTCTACCAACACAACAGCCCTTTTGTTGTGGTTTTCTTCTTCCACAAAGACAGAACTGAAGCAGAAAGTCCAAGGCGATCTCCAAGTACAAAAGATCAGGGGAGAAACGATGGCCCAGAAATGTGTTGGTTTACCTTTTCCCTCCTTCTGTCATGTTCCAAGTTTCCAGGGAGGCCCTCACAGCGAGACCTTGGGGTACAAGCCAGGGGTCTTCATAGAAGGTCAAACCCTGAAGGCTGGCTTTGTAAGCTGGAAGGACAAAGCAGAACCATTCATTCCCACCCACAGAGCTGAGAGCTGGAAGATGATTGCTGTGCTGAGTTTTTTTTATCCGTTCAGTCGTGTCTGGTTCTCGGAGACTGCCTGGACAGGTCCTTTCAGTTTTCTTGGCAAGGTTTTTCAGAAGTGGTTTGCCATTGCCTCCTTCCTAGGGCTGAGAAAGAGGGACTGGCCCAAGGTCACCCAGCCGGCTTTCATGCCTAAGACGGGACTGGAACTCTCAGTCTCCTGGTTTCTAGCCCAGCACCTTAACCACTAGACCAAACTGGCTCTCTGTGTTGAGTTTAACGTTACCTAATTGTACCATTTGCGAGATGGTTCTGTGTACAGAGCATCTCTCTCCTTTGCACCATTCGCTCATGTGACTGCAGCAGTTCAGCCTGCATTTTGCTATACCCATTTTCCCCCAAGGTGGTGTCCTGCCAATATGCTGGACTACGAGTCTTATCATCCCCAGCCTTTGGGGCACCAGACTGGCTGGGAATTTGGAGAGTTGTGACCCCATGTTGGGAGGGTTTCAGGTTGTGGCTAGCCAGCTCGATGGCTGCGTGCTTGTTTATTTTTTTAAAGTAACTAGCATTTGGGTCAACCGTACAAGCTAGCCATTTGTCCGATGATTGCTATGGAGTCAATCCAGCTGTTGCTACTGGGAACGTTGCTTTGTTCTGGGTGAAAGAAAGGGGAATGTCAATGTAGGTGAAGACTGTTGACAGAAGAAAACAAACGGGACTGTTTTTGGAGGGCGGAGTTTATTTGCTCAGAAGATATGTAATGATGTTATCAACATGACCTAAAGCTAACCCTTTATAAAAATAAACTTTTGGTTCGGGCACATGGGAAATGGATCCCTTTGACAAGCTTCAAGGTTTTTCCTCCAATTGTGGTCGGGTTTGTATTGCATTCAGCGCTGATGGGGCTGGTTTGGCTTTGCTTAGTCTAAAACCATCCAGCCATCCAGATGTGTAAATGATGATTTGTCTCTGCATCAGATGCAGGCAGTTCAGTCAACCATGGTTGAGCCAGCCAAGCGATCCATCTGTTGTGAAAATCTGCTTACTGTATATTACCCAAGATCATTTCAAAGTAGCCCTGTTGCTTGAAAGTGTAAACATCTTTCAGGTATACAATAATCTGTAAGTAGTATTATGGGGGCATCTGGAAAATATATACCAACCAGATTCTGGGCAGATGTTCTGATCTGCAGCTACACATCCTGGTCATGCAAAGATGAGAGCCAAGGATGGTATTTTGTTCCTAAAACAAGAATGATGGGCTGCAATCTTTTGTGGCTTGCAACAATCCAGACAAAGTAGCCTTCTTGTGAGCTGAAGTTCATTTTCCAACGTTCAGGACAGGAAAATAGATTTTCCTCTGGTGCTCATGATTTCTTAAAGGCTCCACCAGCACTAATTTCTTGACTTCTTTGAAAATACATTTCATGAATCTGTGTGTTCCCTCTGTATGTTATCTTTGCTCCCTTTCATGTAAACATGAAGATATTTCATATATTGAGTTCTTACAAATTCCCTAGATTTGGGAGGTGCTATAAAACGACAATCTGGAAAATAACACAAGGGCAGGGCGAAAGGACTACTGTGCACTTTACAGCTAAAAAATAAAAAAGGGAGAGAAAAGAGATTGATATTAAAAGACTAGAAAGTAATCCTCTGTCAATGATACAGTGATCTGAAAACTTACCTCTCTTTCTACATTTGACCAAAAATGTTACCACTAGAAGTTCTGTCTTGAAAAGTATTTAGAAATTTGGATTTCCTATACTAGTCTATAGTAATGTCCCATGTGTAAGCAGAATTGTTTAAATCAGTGTTTTTCAAACCCGGCAACCTTAAGATGTATGGACTTCACTCCCAGAATTTGCCAGCCAGCATGCTGGCTGGGGAATTCTGGGAGTTGAAGTCCACACAAGTTAAAGTGGCCAAGGTTGAGAAACACTGGTTTAAATCTTAAGAATTTAATTATGAATAAATATTCATGTAACCCTAGTTTTGATTAGTGTATAAAGTAATGTATAGTGGGTATATTAAGCTTGTGTGTGTTCCTTCCTATCTTTTGTCTTTTGCATATATATATTGTGTATATAAAATAAAATAAAATAAAATAAAAATATTATTTTTAAAGGTCAGTGTGAAGCAGCTGCACTCACTGTTTTCCTTTTTCTCTCCCCTCTAGCCTACCTGCAAGCTTCGCGGGCCCTCATGATCAGTGCCTTGGTCCTGGGTTTCTTAGGGATCCTGAGCAGCATGTTGGGTTTACAGTGTACCAAAGTGGCAGAAAACAACCCCAACATGAAGGCCAAGATGGCAGTTGTTGGGGGCTGCTTGTTCATTCTGGCCGGTAAGCTGGGGCGAAACTTCCTCTTGCATTTGCCTCTCTGGCTGCTCTCGTTAGGTGGGATGGTGAAAGTCCTTGCCTTCTGCTATTCTGCACCCACCCCAAAGTAATAGGATGTTCTTAGGAATTTGCTGAGGAATTGGGATTAAAAAATAAAGTTTCCTGTTTGTTGAGCTGGACTCCTGGTGACTTGATGCACATGTCCCTGAGGTTTTCTCGGCAGTAATTTAAAAGTGGTATATTTCTCTCTGGACATTCTCCAGGCTAGCCTTCACTCTTAGGAGTTCCTGGTGGTCTCCCATCCAGGCACTAACTGGGTTCAACTCTGTTCAGCGTTTTGAGATCAGCCAAGGTTGGCTGATGCTGGGACTGGTCTTCCTTTTGAGTTGAGCTGATTTCCTGGTAATTCCCATCCACGTAGTTTCCTTGGTCACAATACAGGAATGGTTCATACTTGTCCTCCTCTGGGTTGATATGCTTGGCTTAGCTACAAGCTGGCCAATGGGTTGGGTGCCTGTCTCCCGCATTCCTTTGCTTGGGGTCACACAACATGGTAAGCTGAGCAGTTGTCTGCTTGATTGTGGGAATTATTAGTGAATTTATTAGCTTCCCTCTCTGCTCAGTCAAGCCCAGTGTTTCTCATCCTGGGCAACTTTAAGACGTGTGGACTTCAGCTCCCAGAATTCCTTAGCCAGCCTGCTGGCTGGGGAATTCTGGGAGCTGAAATCCACACATCTTAAAGTTGCCCGGGTTGAGAAACACTGGTCTAGCCTATATTTGGCCTTTATAGAGAACATGGCTCATGGAAGACACATTGTGATGTCACAATGCCATGCACCAATTAGACATCACAGAAAGCAGGACAAACTCATTTACAGGAATGGCAATGCTTCCATGGCTGGTCTTAGCCTACCAGAAACCCAGTGATATCAGTGCAGTACTTGTAGCTGAATGATGACAGTGATGGCTAGAAATCCACTGGGTTTTCCTCACCCAGGTTTGAATCTTGCTGACTCCGTAACAGTTGTTGTTGGGGTGTTCCCACCCAACTCCTCCAAATATTAATTTGTTCTATTTGCTGAAGAACTGCCTTTCATAGCCAATACGGTATAGCGGTTAAGGTGCTGGACTAGGAGGAGTGAGACCGAAGTTCAGGTCCATCCTGTCCTAACAGCCAGGAACCACGCTGAGACAAGGAATAGGTCTCTAGTGTTTTATTACCACTACATAACGGAGAATCCTAACAAACTGAAGAAGCATGGGAAAACCCAGACATATAAACCCCAAAGACTAAGGCGGGCCCGATCTGTGTCTCTTTGAATGGCCACCTAATTCCTCAGTACTACGCATGCGCTTAACAGCCTGGATGGGAGCCCCCTGCTCACCATCCTTACTCATGACACATCCTCAGCCATGGAAATCTACCTCAATCTACCTCACAGGGTTCTTATGGTGGGGAGATCTCCATGTAAGCTGTCTACAGCTTGAATTCAATATATGTTCCATATATGTGTTTCCAAATGGTACGGGAATCGCTGGAAAATCATCAAAATGAGAAGCAGATGAATTTACACAAAACACGCCATCACTTCCCAGTGATGTCCACAGTTAAAAAGGTTAAGTAAACTAAGGGAGATTAGCTGTTCTTTCTGGTACCAGCTTTGCAAGTTGGGTACAAGGAAGTTCTATAAAGTTTCTACTTTAAAATTTTTTTTGATGAGAAACATTTAGCCATTGCTCATAGGAGACATGGATTTTGTGGGTTCTCTTGTGTCCACAATGCTTCTGATGGTTCTTTATCTTTGTTTCTCTATTCAATTTGTATAGCTGCCCATCTCACATTTGTGACTGTTCTCCCCAGTGAAGGCATTGTCCTTCTCTCTACATGGTCCCTTGGCCCTGCAGCCATCTGGGTTTCAAAAAAAGCAAATCCTCTCAAGCTAAAAAGGTCCTCAAAGCTGTTTCTCACCCCAAATATCTTTCTTTCTGTTCAGGTCTCTGTGGGATGGTGACCATTTCGTGGTACGCCTTCAATATCACCCGTGATTTTTTTAATCCGCTCTTTGTTGGAACAAAGTACGTCTCTAAAGCATGGATCTATAATCTTTTTCTCTCTGTGTAGCCTGACTCAAAGGTTGAAAAAAAAGAAAATGTCACTACATTGGGCTCCTTGGGAGGAAGTAGGGTTGAGAGGGTTGAAACAGATTGGGGGGAATTTTTTTTCTGATGGGATGGAATGATTAAGATGTTGCCTTTGACCCAAGAGACTCAGATTAAGTTCCTACTTAAAGATGTTGCTCACTAGGTGACTTTGAGCCTGTCCTCCTGACTCAGCCCCACCTTACTCATAGGGAGGGGTAAAATTGGGGGAAACAACCCATCCCATATATCCAGTCTCGGAGAAAAGTGAAAATATTAATGTATCGATCAACCAGCCACTCAACCAGTCTCGCTCCTTTGCTTACTTAGATATGAAATTGGACCTGCCCTCTATCTAGGCTGGAGTGCTTCCTTGCTGGTGATCATAGGAGGGTGCTTCCTGTTCAGTTCATGTCGGACAAACTCATCCCAGGACAACAGGTGAGAACAGGTCTGAAATACCAACTACTTTGCTGAAAGCTTGTTGAATCCAAACAGTGACATCTCCCTCTTCTGTTCTTACCAGCTACATGTATCCATACAAGGCCCCCAAGAGTGGCATGTCAGCTCCCAACACCACAGTCACTCGTCCCCGCAGAGAATCCAATGCTAGCAGTACGGGCAAGTATGGTAAGAATGCTTATGTCTAACCTTGGAAAAGGTGGATCAGGGCATCCCTTCCTTTAAAAAGACGTTTGGGATGCTTTTCTGGGAACCCAGAATCCCAAAGACTCTTCCAAAGATGGCACATACCAAGGGAGAACCTTGTTTACTCTTCGGTTTGGACTTTCTTGATCTCGTGATGAACCTAGAGATGGATCGAAGGCATGTTCCTGGATCTGATCCTGGCCAGTGCTGCATTGGGCAAAGTTATTGATTGCCAAGAAGAGGTAGCTATGCATATGGACTTTTAATATATATACATATTCAACATGGATGAAACCTACTTCTCAGATTATGGATGCCTCTTGGCCCAGAATAATTGATTTTGCAAATGACAGGGGTTGAAGCTCAGTTACATCACCTCCTGCGGCTTGTCTCTCAAAGGGACACGGGTATATGTATGAGAACAACTGATCCACGCTTGGAGGACATCAGAACTGGAGGCCTGCTCATAGTTAAAATGCTAGCATATGCCTAATACGCTAACATTTGGAGATTCACCCCCAGTTGGGTGTGTATGTTTCCCTCCAGTCAACATTCCTAACTGCTGGAGTTGCTAAATTGGGAGGTGACCATTTTAGGGGAAAATGGAGGTGGACGGTTTTGATCAAATGATACTGTTATTACGATTGCCTTAAGAAGCTCCTCAGCACTGAAGCCAAGGGGTTTTGCTTCTAAGTATCCAGGAATAAGACCCTAAATTTTGAAAAGTGTGCTATATTCACTGTGAGGCATCAGCCATGCCAGTTGGGATTCTGAGTTCAAGTCCTAATGTATCTACGTAGAAGATACCAGCTGGGGAAAGCTGGATTCCCCAGTATCCAAGGTTGCTTTCAGCATTAATACCAACCTGATTTTCCACCTGAATCACCAAGAGTGGTGTGTGCTTATCTGCACGACCACTGCTACCTTTTCCTAAGATGTCTTTAACTGTTGCTTGGGCTAGAGCATGCTGGTGAAAGTTTGTCAGATCGGTCTCTTTCTATCACGGTTTCAGGAGTTAGCTGAGCAACTGGCCACTCGGTTAGCACAGTCACCCGGCCACCGCTTATTCTGACTCATTGTCATCTGTGAATTGACTGTCTGGGTTGGAGGGTCTGAACGTAGGGACATCCTGGTAACCACCTTTCCCCAAAGCAATGTTCAGGGTGGAGTTTTGCAGCAGGCCGTTTGCTCCCCCCATGCATCAAGAGAGCTAGTTTGAGATTTTTGAAAAGAAAATGTTCCTGGGTGTTGGGTTGTTTCTTCAAGAAGCAAATCAAGGTACAGTCAACAGCACAGGGGAACGCTTCCCATTTTGAGATCCGACAGACCTTCAAATACCTTCATGGGTTTTGGTTTAGAGCAGTGTTTCTCAACCACTGCAACTTAAGAAGATGTGTGGACTTCAACTCCAGAATCCCCTAGCCAGGGGGACTCTGGGAGTTGAAGTCCACACATCTTCAAGTTGCTACGGTTGAGAAACACTGGTTTAGAGGACCTATCCTTCAGATCATTATGCACAAGAAAGTTAGGACGGTAGCTGAGCAGGACGTTAGCAGCACCCTTTCCTTTTGGGCTAAGTATTAATCAATAGGGAGTCACACGAGCAAGTAGTGACTCGGCTTCCTACTCGTTGTCCAAGAATTGGAGCTACGGATTCCTGAACCTAAGGACGTTTTGAACTTCGTTGCATCTTGGAACCACAAGCTTTTGCTTCCTTGCTGCTGAGGCGTACAACTTAAGTTTATTGTGATGCATTTTTGAAAAGAAAGGAACAAGGAAAGGTGCCTGTGACCTGTTTTATATAAAAAGACACACTGCTTGCAACGGCAGTGCCCCGTGTGAACTGTCTTCTTTGGAATTTCAACATGAAAAGTTGAAAAGCGTGGGAGGGGAGGGGAGGGGAGGGGAGTCCATGGTTAAGCGAGCCAGTGAACAAACCCAACTGGCTGAGTTAAATGATCAAACCAGCTGGGGCTGCACAGCAGAGTGCGTGTGCATTTCAACCTCACCTCTGGAACGAACCCAGCTGTATCATGTTTATCCAGCATCCGTAAAAGCATTTTAATAATCCAAGATGCTTCTTGTTCACACATAAGCTGTTCTGGGTGAGGATTCGCACTAGGAGTGGGGAGACCCCGGTTCTAGCCCACCCTTAGCTGGAGAAGCCCCCAGGCTGACTTTGGACCAGTCACGTTTTCGCTCTGCCCAATCTACAGCTGGTTATTGGTAGGGGGGGGGTCAGTAGAGGGAATGCCACGTGCACAGCCTTGAACTCCGGAACATAGGGCAGGATATAAATCTAATAAATGAGCAAGCAACCTCGGTACCTTTCGCAGCCTTTCAGCAAGGTAGGGTCTGTCTCTAGATCTCCCAACTGCAAAACACCTAGAAAGACTAGAAGTCGTATGCATCCCCCTTCATGGCTGATCTTTTAGCTGGTACACTCTACTAGTCCTCAAGGATGAAAATAAAGTCACAGCCGCCAGGTGAGTGCTGTCCTGGAACTTTCTTCTCAGGCGATATAAAAGCATGCCAAGGGTTGTGAAGATCAGCAAAAAACAACTACCTTGAAAGTAAATCTCAAGTCTGCATTCCTACATTTCTTCTTTTAAATACTTGGGTTGTGCCATTCTTGTGTAATACGATATCGGAAAGAGCCTGGGGCAAGATTTCCTCCTGTACCAGTGTAGGCTTTCCTTCCATGGCACTGGAACTCTCATATACATGGAGAAGCAGCCCTGAACGTAAATGGAACATAGTACAAGGCACATGTATTCTGGAGCACTAAAGTCAGCGGTCTTCTTTTCAATCAGCGTTTACGGCTGCAAAGACATTTACAGGTAGCCCTCACTTAACCACCATTCGTTTGGGGACAGTTTGGACTCACGATGGTGCTGAAAAAGCTGATGTATGACCGGTCCTCGCACTTACGACCAATGCAGCGTCCCCACAGTCACATCATCATGATTTGGGAGCTTGGCAACCAGTTCACATTTATGATCATTACAGTGTCCCATGGTCATGTGATCACCATTTTCGACCTTCCCGGCTGGCTTCTGGCAAGCAAAATCAATGGGGACTTGCTTAATGCCTGCAGTGATTCCATTAACGACTGCCACAAAGAAGGTCATAAAATTGGGTTGGATTCGCTTAATGACTGCTTTGCTTAGCAACTGAGATTCCAGTCCCAAATGTGGTTGTTAAGTGAGGACTACCTGTATTCCCTCATCCTTGCAAACAAGCTTTGGGTTGGAAACTGAGGAACAGCTTCTCTCTTGACAGCAATGGGTCACAAGAAGGGTCTCCCTTTTAGGGTGTGTGCAAAACATACCGAGCTGAAACAACGTACTATGCGTTGGCCAAACGATGAGTAAATCAAAGCCTTATAAGCAAACAATGGAAGCATCAGTTGTGCAGAAACGAGCCTGCGTTTTCCAACCTGCATGCATTTTTTTTTAATAACCCTCTTGCCCAATTCTTCTGTGTGTTGTGGCATGTAGCGCTCACCCACCTACTTTGGTGGCTTTAGTAAGAAGACTAAGGGGACAAGGAGCTTGTTTTGAGTCCCATTTTTCCTCTGGATGAGACACTCAACGTATATTTTGTTCTCTTGGGGTAAATATACTTGAAACATTTTGGCAGAATGTTCTGAGTTGACCTGTTTAACTCAGAGCTTGAAACAAAAAACACTTTTATTTGTTTTATGCACGCTCCTACTCCTTCATACTCCAGGCTACCCAATCACACCAGTTTTAGAATGCTTGCTTTCAACCTGAGTTAAACGTTTTTATTTTCCTGGCTCAGAACTCGGAGAAAGTTATGCTGAACCTTTGGCCTTCTTAACTCAGCACTTCTGTGGCTTCCTCAACCTTTGCTCCAGCAAAATGGTAAAGGTTAAAAAAAAAAATCAATTATTTCTGCAATACGAAACTTTTAATCTTGACACTTTCAGTAAAGATGGAAATTAATACCTCTCCTTAATCTTTCTTCCTTGGCCTCTGATGATAACAACTGAAGCAAACCAGGCTTTCTATAATGACTGTACTAGATAGAAATGGAGGGGGAGGAGAAATTTTTTTAAAATTTTAACTAACTGTAGAAAATGAGGGTGTTCCGCATTGTTGTTGGCCTAGGGCTTATGCCGGAAAAATATTAAACTCTGGTACAGACGGGAATTTCATGGAGTGGTGAAAGGGATCAACTTCCGTCCCCAAATCCATACTGTTCTTGGGTATGTCCTTCCACAGTACTCAAAAGGAGCAGCAGTCAATGTGCAATTCCAAAATCCACCAATACAGAATACCATCCAGAAAGGCTCAAAGCAACAGAACTAACCCTCTTCCTTTTCAAGTCTGACACAGGGGCTTTCTCCCTGCCTTTTCAAGGTTGGACAGCCTTGCCCAAAAGTTTATTCCCCAACTCCTCCCTACCAAGAAAGAGATGAGGCAACAACAAAATTCTTTGCAGGGCTCAGCTGGGCTTTCCCCCCCATCCGCATCAGTTACCGCAACCATCCCACGCATGGCATTACTCAAATGTCAACATGTTCGGCCAAGCTTTCCTTGGGAAGGTGGACTCAAACGGCACGCTTTCTTTTAAAAAAACAAAGGAGGAGGAAAAAGGGCACCTTCACCTTTCTTGGGCTTAAAAACGAATTGTTCCCTTGGCAAAGGGTTGCAAACAGTTGGGCTGGAACAGCTTCCCAGGCCTTGCAGGTGCAAAGAAGAACTTGAGAGATGCTTAGCTGGACCGCACAATTCAGCTCGACCTAACTTCTAAAAAGTCCCTAGGAAAGGCAGGATTCAGAGACGGGTTTAAGGCTCTGCATGCATTGTACATCCCTTCTCCCGGCCACTGTTTCTTGGGAATCACAACTAGAAGCAAGAGGTCTCCATCTTCCTTGAGGTCCTGGCTGTCTTGCACAACAAACATCTGGTCATCTGGAAAGGGATACTTGAATATAAGTAGGGACAGTAAACTGCCCCCTCCATTGGGTAGGAGTTGTTTCTGTCATCTTTGTGCATCAACTCACTGGCCAAGGTGTTGCATTCCTCTTCAGGGCTCAGGCAAATTAATTAAAATGAAACTTGAAGTGAAAGTTCCCAGAGCCAAAGGGGTTAAACTCAGACGCCCACTGGTGCTGATGTCCTGACCCTCCTTGTTGATTCTCTGGGTCTAAAGGATCCTCACCAGAGTCGAATTTCTGTCGCATTTCTGGAAGGGAGGGAAAAATCAACCCACAAGGCATTAGGAATGGATGGGAAGAGCAGGCCCAAAGAGATGGTCCTAGTTTGCTATTCACCGTACTTGCTCGCAGATAAGCTGAGAATTTTAGGTGCCAAAATGCACCCCCCAAATCAGGTCCCCCTTCTCCTGGGATGGGCGTATCTGCGAGCATATATGGTAATACTTTTTAAAAGTACCTGTATTTCCTGTAGATACTTGTATATAAGCCCATCCGCAGCTAAGCAGACCCTCGAATTTTTAACCAAAGTACCCTGAAAGATGTGGCTCGGCTTATCCACAGGTGGCTCATTTTTCAGGGTATTTTGGTTAAAAAATTGAGGGTCGGCTTAGCCACGGAGGGGCTTATATATGGGCATATAGGGTAAAGGTTTCTCACGCCCTGTGTTGGAGCAGGGTGTATTTCAAGGTCCATTAAAATATTTCTTTCTAGGTGAAGATGAAATTGCATGGTCTTCATTCTATAGATCTTTTATCCTTTAGAGTTTAAATTTTTTAAAAAGTTGCCTAGTTTTAAAAAAAGGCATGTGCTCTGTGTGACTTCGCATGGTGTCAAGATGAGAATGTTGGGTTTGGAACAGAGGCTGAAATCAAGTCTCTCTTGACTCCTGGTGACCTCACAGACACACCCATGTCATTTTCCTGCAGCAATATGGAATTGGTTTGCCCCTGTCTTCTTCTGGGATGCTTTCTGACTTCCTGCTTAGCCCTGGCATTACCTCATGGTCTCCCATCCAAATAACTAGGTCTCACCTTTGTGCTGCCACCTCTCCAGGGGCAAATTTCCTTGTCAGTCACAAAATATTTTTGAGTGACTTTGGGGGAGTTGCTCTTTCAACCTGCCTACCAGGGCTGTTGGGAGAATAAGGGGAGGTGGGCTATATATTTACTAGAATGAACCTTGTCTTGAGCTCCTGAAGGAAAGGCAGGAGAGAAATAGAACAAGAATGTTGTGTGGAATTCCTTTTCTAATGATGTAGCTTTAGCTTACATAATAGAGGAGCGGTAATCCCTCACTGGGAACATTCCAATCTCACCAGCTAGTTCTGTCTTGAAACAGTAGCAATGGCCAGAATCTGGGAGAGGAGTTTTGAAAGTGATGAGGACAGACGACAGGCAGTTCTCACTGAATGACCACTCATTCAGCGACCATTCAAAGTTACGACGGGTCCTTGTAGATGTGGCTGTTGCAGCATCCCCACGTCACATAATTGTAATTCAGGCGCTTGGTAACTAGCTTGCAATTATGACAGTCGCAGCGTCACGTGTCACACGATCGCCATTTGCAAGATTCACTGTCGGCTTTTGACAAGCAAAGTCAATGGGGAAGCTGGCAGGAGTTGCAAATGGCGGTCATGGGACCGTGGTACGCTGCGGCTGTGCAGCATACTGCAACTGCCGTTGTAGTTGGCGCGGTCGCACGATGTCGTGCTTTACAACTGAGTCACTTAGCAATGGAGTTGCTGCTCCCAATTATCGTTGTTAAGTGAGGACTACCTATAGTTTTTTCTTGAATGGGTCTGCAGATATATTTGCTTTCTGCCTGCTGTACTTCCTATTCAGAACAGAATCCGCTGTTTATAAGGAAAAGAAATCTCATTTGGGGGAAAAAAAGTTCCTAGTTTTTAAGAGTAGCATGGTAGAGGGAATGTAAATCAAACATATACCCCTGCCCAGTTTTGCCCCAAAACACCCCCTCCTACAGAAAAGGAGAAGGAGTTAAGCCTACAGGCTTTACCTGGATCTGTCAGGACCTCTTTAGCAGCTGCAATGTCGATGAATTTTTTCTCGGCTTCCTTCTTCTCATCTTCAGACTGGAAATTGTCAGGGTGCCATTGCTGAGCCAGCTTTCGATAAGCCTTGATGATCTCCTGCTTGTTGGCATTCCTGGGGGCATGAAAAATAGGTCCATTTAAGATAGGGTGATCTGAAGCACCATCTCTGTTGGGCCAGAAATTAGCTCCATGCTGTGGGTCATCCATATGGGAGGCCCCATTAGTCTCCCTTCTGCTGTTGGAAATATGGAGGACAGGGATAATTGCAGATTGCTGGAGAGAAATTTTTAAAAAGCAAGTGAACTTATTCCTTTTATCAACAGTGTGTCCAGAATGCTATAATGACTGGGGATTTACATTCACACACTAAGGTAAATTATTTTTGGCCACATTCCCACTAAGGCCACCTAAATGAGTTTGGGGCCCAAGCGATGTTTTCACCTCTTACCTACTATATAATGATAGTTCAGGGTGGGGAACCTATGAAGCTCCAGAAGTTGCTGAACTACAATTCCCAGCAGCCAGCAGGGTCAGAAATGGAGGATTTGGGGAGCTGTAGTTCAGTAGTGTTTGGAAAGGCCTACGATCTCTACCCATCCCAGCTCTTAAGGGAGTCCGCAATACTATGCCATTACGTTGTCTGCTTCTTTGGGGCTATGTCTGAACCTACCAATTACGGCTTAGGTGTGGACAGGCTGCTGTGGTTTATTCAACAAGCTACACTTTAAAAAAAAGGCTTGGCTGAACATTTTCCGTGAATGCACCATTCTGTCAGGCTGGACGGTCTGTTAATGTAAATAAGATTTTTTTTTCTGGTAGAAAAAGGCCTTGAGGTCACAAAAGTGCACCATCTGATCTTGCTTTCCAAAATCATTAAACCAGGACTTCAACCTTCACAAGTACAAGCTTTAATATTCTGTTACTGGGAAATTCCTCTCTACCATTTTAATCCTGGATTGTGAAAGAATTGGATACAGAAGACAAAGCTGCTTACCTCTGAATTCCAAGAATTTTGTAATAGTTCCGCTTCTTGGACTGTTTCAGCAGTTTCTGTGCCCTCTCTAGCCCATCTTTTAATTCCTCATTTTCACCATCAAACTCTCTCGCTTCTTGATAATCTTCGATGGCTATGGATGGAAAAAAAAAGGCTAGTTTTAATTCAGTTTGGAAGCTTTGTTTTCCCCAAGCTTTGCCTCTTAGATCAACAACTTTTATAGAATCCAGCTGAATGGGAATATACAACCTTCATCATCTGGAGTCCATACCAGATACTCCACAGGTTATCAGCTGTACTCCAACAACAGGCAGGGAGAGGACTCATATTTAGAGAGAATTTTAGGAATTTTAAGGGGTAAAGTGTCCAGTTCAGGGCACTAATTTTGCCCCTTAACCTCCCAAGTGTCAAAAAATGACAGAAAAGGAAAAGGGGCTGGAAAGTGTAGCCCTACCCATCTGGGGGTGTGTGTGTGTGCTCTAAAGGAATTGCTGGTGAGCCATATATGACCCCGACTGCATTTAAAACAAAACAAAACAAAACTCTGAAATAGAATTACATGTACAATTGTAACACAATATAGAAGGGGTTCCCTTCAGGAAATCATTCTATGTTTGGTCCCATATTTCTCCATGCTCACAATGAAGTGTTGGGTTATACCAAACGTTTTTAAAAAATACACTCCCAGACTCAAGAGATGAGACATCTGCATCACTTCGTATTGTCTGGATGAGATTTTAGGGTGGCCCTGAAAAGAACGATCCAGCTCATCTAGCGTGGCTTCTGTATTTGTGATTATGGAGTGGTTTGACTGGGGTCGTTTATTTGCCAACAAATATATAAGCACACCAGAAAACCCTGGGGTGGAAGGAGGAAGAAATGGGTCGGATGAGGCTCCCAGCATCGCAGCATGTGACGGCTCAGCTACTGACCTTTCTCAAACTCCTCGTTCAGGATGAAGGCCTCTGCTCTGTCACGTAGGATGAATGTATTTCTGGGATCAAGCCGGTGAGCTTCGCTGCAGAGATCTATTGCTTCCACAATCTGTTTGCTCTGCAGCAAGAGTAAAATGTGACCACTGTTTGTGCTGTTCTTTTTCCGGCTAACACATTCACACATCTTTTCCCAGGCCAGTCCTGTCATCTGCTTCAACCTCCCACAGGATCTCACAATGGGCTCTAATTAAACACGTCCTCCAGTTAATTTTATTTACTTATTTATTTAAGAAATTTATATGGCTGCCCAAACGGAACAATGTGACTCTGGGCAGCTTACTATAAGCCCCCAAAATAAGCAAAAACAGACAGCCAATTCCATCAAAATGTAAACAAACCCTCGATAGGCCATCAGGAACTTGCAATTGTTATCTTCCTTGAGATGAGGACTCACATTATCCTGTCCCCAGCACCCAAGGAAAAAGCCAGGTTTTTAATGCCTTTCTAATGGGTGGACAAGTAATGGTTCCAGGGTTGGACAAGTAAACGCATCCCATGCAGTTTCTTCTAGCTAGCTGAAGGGTCAAGAGAATAATAGTCCAAAATATCTGGACAATGTCCGCAGTGCATCTTTTTACAATCCCAGTGTCTTCCAGATGTATTGGGTTACAATTCCTACTATCTATGACCAGCCTGGCCCTCCAAAACATCTGGAGAAGATCAGCTCGGCCAAGGCTGCATTTGGAGCCATGGAGGCAGGGGTCTTCTCTGAGATAAAGGACCACGTCCCCTTTTATACAAGCAAAATCTCAGAAAGGCCAAGCAACAGTACCAGACGTACAGGGGACTGATGGCAGAGCCAGAAAGTAAGCACAGATGCCAATTTCAACATTATGGGATTAAGCAAAGCATTCTAACTTCCATCCTCCTTTTGTTGCATTATATGGCATATGCAGCTTCTCAAATGGGGTTGTTAATCCCCTGGGACCCAAATCCCGATTCATTTCAAAGGAGTTCCCTGAGTTCAGCCTCTACCTTGGATAAACAGTGGCAGATCCGTCCTTTTGCCTTAATGGTGTAGATCTCTACGTTGGGCTCCGTTTTCATGGCTGCCTTATACTTCTCAATGGCATCTGTATACCTGTTTTTAGGCAATGGCAGAGAAGAAACAACATGGGACAGGGAACACAGCTGGTGAGCCTTGAGATCTAAAAGGGGTGGGCGTCCTTCTTCCCCATTTCTGGAGGGCAGCTACAACCCATGGGGTCTTTAGCAAGAGGGTGATGATCTCACTGAAAGGGCAGACTACCATTTTTGACTCCCCTTCTCATTCCAGGGCTTCAGGCTTTTAAATTAATTGGGCAGGTGCATTAAATTACTAGACTGCATTTGCAAGCATCATCTGTTATAAAACACTCTGAGACTTACGTATTTCACTGATTTGGATCGGGTTTTTGTTTGCTAAAAGTGGAACTATGAATTAGATTCAGCACTATTAACACCTTCCAGTAGATGACAGAAGAAAATGGAAATCATGACAGGGGTTTACATTTTGAACTGTGTTGGAGAGAGGAAATATTCCCTGTCTCACAGTAAGACAAATTCCCCTGGGGAACTTTATCAAGAAAATGAAATGGGA
This sequence comes from Candoia aspera, assembly GCF_035149785.1. Taxonomy (NCBI): domain Eukaryota; kingdom Metazoa; phylum Chordata; class Lepidosauria; order Squamata; family Candoiidae; genus Candoia; species Candoia aspera. Next base: position 110,041,541 of record NC_086156.1, on the reverse strand, counting down.
ATGAAGTAGTCCTTCAAACAACTGATAATAAACGACTACTTCGCCTTATTATCTTCTAGAATTCACTACCATGAGATGTCATGGAAATGGCCACTGGCTTATATGTCTCCACAGCTAGCTGGCAAGACATTATTGTCCAGAAGTTACCTAACCCCACCCATCTCCAATTCCTTTAAAGTCATACGAAAGTGCCTTATACCAATTTGGGCGCTCTCTATGATCTCGAGGTGCTTGGGGTGCTCCAGCTAAAAAAAACCTTGAGCTGCTAAATTGGGGCAAATCCTACTGCTGTTATTCTTGAGAGCCACCAGACTCAAAAGTCTTGGGCTTCAAGAATAAATGGCTTGATTCAGCATCAAGACCCTTCATGGAACATTAAAAAAGGACCTGATTTTGGAAAATGAGTATCATCAATAGCAGACCTCCATATTCCTCGATCCTGTTTCTGGGATTCAACCACAGAAAGGACCACCTTATCCATATCCTTCTTACCAGCTTGCCCAAGTATTTTATCCATATGGCTTGTGTCGTTCGACCTCAATGTGTTGTAAGGATAAACCAGAAAGCATGCAAAGATGGCTGTTGAAATCTCAACAGTTGTTAATGCCAAAGTCAGCTTAAATACCGACATCCATGCATACAGAAAACCCAGGATGGGAAGATCACCTCTGAGCTTTGACATGCTCCTCAGCAGATTCCAGCTGCTTGGTGAGTTTCTTCACTTGCTTGTAGTGGGAAAAACAGTCCTTGTCGTCCTGGTCCAGCTTCAGGCATTCCCGCGCTTGCCTGCAGAGAAGGCTGGGTTAAGACAAGGCAGCGGGAGCTGGAGGAGGGAGATGTCTGAAACCTTCCACTGAACAGGCAGGGGGCTGAGGCAGAAAGAAGCCCTCTGCTAAGGGGCCTCCTAGCTGAATAATGTCCCCCAGAAATTATGAGGCTCTTTTTTATGCATTTTTTTTTATAAAACTGCTTTTGTATCTGACCTTTCTCTATTGGGGAACTCTGGCTGTTGCTGTTTACTTTTTGCTTATTTATTTATCTGTTCTATTCATATAGCCACCCATCTCACAATTTATATAGCCACCCATCTCCCATATGTGGCTCTGGGCGGCTGGCAAAGGTAAAACACCCACACGCACATGCAACATACCAAAAATAACCAAAATCATACAAGAGAAACCATTAGAACACATTAAAAGCAATGAAAATATTATTAAAATCATGAAAAAACGTAATCTGCGAGAGTGCAATCCAGCTGACTACCAGGGTGGCCATTTAGCAGGCTCCACACCGCCACCACCAGAGCCCCAAGCCAGATGGCAAAGCCAAGTCTTCCAGCCCTTCCTAAAGGCCACAAGGGGAGGCGCCAGTCTAAGTTCTGGGAGAATGATGTTCCAAAGGCGATGTCGTGGAAAGGAACTATATGAGATGTGTTTACTGGCCAAGGGTTTCTACACAGTGAGCTGTCAGATCATCATCGCAACCCCGCCTATCCTTATCCCTGGGATCATGCGCAAGAGGCAGGGTATGGCTATGTCTGGGAAGGGAAGCAACGAGTTCAGGCTACATGACTTGGGCTCCCAAATTCTGCTAAGGCATAATGTGACTTCCCTGCTCTTGGTTTGGCACGTGTAAAGGAATGCAGACCTGGCCTTGGGAACAAGGAAGAAGCCACCAAGCCATTAAGGGGGAAGTTTCAGGAGAGATGACTCAGTCTGTGTGTGTGAAGAAACTCAAAATAACCCCGCCTTGAGTTTACTTGGTGTAAAATGGAGCAGAGAGAAACTCTGATGGGCTTCCAAGATTGTGTTATTCTACCCTACAACAACGAAGCGTATTCCTGGATTCTCGGCTGCACCTCTTTTTTGACCTGGCCTACCTCGAAAGGGTAATAGCATGTCATGTGGCTTGCAAACCATGTTTAGGGCATCACATCCGGAGCAAACTCAGTCAACTGTGATTTATGCTGCATACTCTGTTTAAATTATCAATGGCTTAAAGGAGCAATTCTCAATGTGTGGTCCCTGAGACCCTTTCAGGAGTCTGCAAAGTCAGGTAAATAAATATATTAAAACCCCTCAATTTTATTTTCTAATACAGTAAATGTCAATAGATATAACCCACATAAACCAAAGCTCTTTGGGGTCCTCAATCATTTTTAGAAAGTAAAGGGGTCCTGAGACAAAATGTTTGAGAACCTCTGGCTTAAAACAATGGGGGATTCAGTCACAATCGTTCCTTGTGGTCTTCTGAGATGCCCTGGAAAGATGCCTTCTTCTTCCCGCACTTTATTTACAGGTAGTCCTCGTTTAGCGACCACAACCGGGACCAGCAACTCAGTCATTAAGTGAAGCAGTCGCTAAGTGAAACCACAACTATGCTTATGATCTCACTTCAGCTTTCCTTTGCTTTACAGATCTGCACAGGTCATAAATGGATTTATGAACTGGACTGGTCGTAAAGTTACTTTTTCATCACTGCCATAACTGTGAATGGCTGCTAAACAGGGCAGTTTCTAAACACGGACTACCTGTACTGGCTTCCACTTCAGATCACTAGATTCAGCCTCCTTCTGCCAGATCTGTGTTGCCGTTCTCCATTCACATCCCACAGAACATCACAGGAAGGGCCGTGGCCAATTGTGTAGTTCATTTTCAAGGTGGGAATTGGACGCAAACTGCTACTGCTTGCATGTCTCAATCCACCTCGTTTTTGCTGAATTTCAGCATTCCAACCAGTCTCCAGAAGAGTGTTCATTGGGGATGTCGGTGGTCTGTGTCTTGCCACCTGCTGTGTATGTACCACAAGCGCAAACATGACATTACATTTACATGCCTCACTCACGTTAAGGACTCCTCATGTTCTCCCAAGTTGTAATAAAGCTTGCTGAGCTTAAGGAAAGCAGCCCTGTTGTCATTCCGCAGCTTGGTGGTGGGTTTCAAGTCCATGATTGCCTTATTGTAGTCACCAAGATGGAGGTAGCACTCGGAGCGCAGCTCTTTGGCTTCTGGATCCCAAGGGGAGATCTGAAATAAAGCAAGGAGGCAAGTATTTTGCTCAGCCTTGTCCTATCCTTTTTGTGGTAACTTCATGCAGTCTTCCTAACCAGGTGCTCTCTGGATGTGCTGCAGTAGAGCACCAATCATCCCCAGCCAACAACGACCCAATCAATCTGGAGTTGACGGGTTGGAAAAAGCCGCTGGAGAACCCGCCACTTGAAAAACATTACCCGTTTTTGAAGAACCTTTTGTTTAAACATTGCCTGCTGGGCCTTGTGGTCACGCATGAAAGTTGCATTGCTCTGCCCCTTTGTTTTGTGGAATGTATCACAATAAAAGTGCATCAGGAAGTAAAATCTTCTTGACAAGAGCGATCAACACTTTTCACTTGGGTCCAGAAATGCTATGTACTGTACGTCACTGCTTTGACAGGGCTGTGTTCAGCCTTCAAGGCATTCAAATACCTCAGACATGTTCTGGACCTACTTGGCCTCCAGCAAAACCAGCGCATATTGACCCTTGCATTCTAGCGCCAGAGGGACTGTAAGATAGGGAGACCATCTTGGGACAGAAGAGAGGCCCCGGCAAATGTTTCCTGCTTAGAATTCCAGTGCCAGGTTGTCTGGCTTGAGTCAAATACTCTGTCTGCTAGACTACATTCACTTAGAGAAGATGAATTAAGAAGGTACCTCAATTACTCGATCCAGAAAACTGACCGCTCCCAGATAGTTTTTTTTCTGCAAGGCAGTCCGAGCTTCTTGCGTGGAAAATTCTTGCTCTGTAACCCTTGACAGCTGGTTCTGGGCTTCTGCATCATCTGGATTGCTCTTGAGCTGGTGAAATTGGTATTTTAAATTACACACACACACACAGTCTGCATTTCCTTGTTGCATATATTAAAGAAAAATGCTAAATTCAAATAGTTCTGGACACTGGTTTGTTTATTTAGCAATGTTTCTATTCCACCCAGCTACATAGGTAGCTAATAATCAAATAGGAACTCATAAAATAATAATAATAATAGTGGCACAGTGAGGATAGTATTAAAGAAGAAATGACAGAAATACTTAACGATCTCCGCTGTAGCTCTTAATCTCCAAATGTTTCCCTAAAAAGCCAGAGCTCTGTTGCTCTAGGAAAACACAGGAGTTTGGGTGCCATACATCTGGATTTCAGGGGGCTAAATATTCCACAGGAACAGGTATTTAAAAGTCCTGCTTCCAGGGCCACCTCCCTGCTTGAGCTGTCAAGGGGAGAATGACAGAGCACCCCTTTAAGGATGGATCAAATGGGATGGGGAGATTCCAACAGATGGTCCATCTGTGGCTGGAGAAACATTTAGGTCAGTGTTTCTCAACCTCAGCAACTTGTGTGTGGACTCCATGCTGGCTGGGGCATTCTGGGAGTTGGAGTCCGTACACCTTAAAGTTCTTGAGGTTGAGAAACATTGATCTTGGTTATCCACTAGGTTGATAATCCTGTTTAGCCCTCCTCCCCCATTTCAAAAAGTTATTTTCTGTAACACCAAGGTTTTAATCCAGAAGTACAGCCTGTCAGGTGTGGGTTGCCCCAAGTTGCTCACTAACTGCAGCACCATTTCCAGGATATGTGCACATACAGGAAGGCTGAATTTGACACTGCCAAGGAATCTGGTGTGGTTGATACACAAGTGAAAAGAGTGACACCTGGCCCTGGACATCTTTAAACTGTACTCAGCCATGGAGGGAATATGAACATGACTCCTCCACAGTTTTTGGAAACAGACATTTTCCTTACCACGGCTTCAAAGTCTTGTTTTGCTTCCTGGGTGTACCCTTGTTTCAGAAGGATGTTGCCTCGCTGAAGCCGGGCCTATGGAAGTGAAGAAGATCAGACACTTCAGAGCCACCTTCCCCAACTAAGAACACAGCCCGTTTTCTTTCTTTCTTTTTTTTAACACCAGGTCAGCATCTTGGGACCAGAATAATCCCTTTTCTCTTAAGAAACCCTTGCTGCTTCATCTCAGCTTGGACAGGAGAACAGAGGATGAAGGTAAGAATAACTTACAACCAGGAAATCCGGCTTGAGTTCAATAGCTTTGGAGAGGTCTGGCAGTGCTGATTTAAACTTGCCCATAGCCAGGTAAATGGTTGCCCGTTTGTAATAGGTAAGGTAATTTTTTGGATCAATTTCTGGGGGGAAAAGAAACAAGCAAACAGCATCACTGTATATGTAGCAGGAAGGCAGGCTGTTATCTGTGCTAACAGGTAACCTTGCTAGTGTTCAGAACTAACAAACCTGCAGCTCTGCCTCCATTTGTGATGCATGACACAAAAAAAGCAGCACAGAAACTCACAACGTGGTCCCTCACTGGGTACTCTTGAGTGAGAATGCAAAAATCCTTTCCTGAGACATCTCACAGCAGACACAACATACAAATGGCTGCATCTCAACCTGCAGCAACAGCCAGGGGTGGGTCACACAGTCTTGGACTGAAACCAGATGGAAGGCCCACAACTGAACCCTATCAGAGGATCCTGGGCTGGTCATTATGTTGCCATTTGATCTCCTCTACCACATTATTGCGAAGATTAAAAAAACGGTGGTGGGGAAGGAAATTGCCATGTTTGTCGAAGGAATGGCAGATTAAACATGTGAATACAAATATTGAGAGCAGCCACTGAAGAAAAGGAGAAAGAAGAAAGCACTGTGCTATTTTTGTAGGTAAGAGACACTTGGCCCATTTGCAATGAGTCATAGCAGGTCATATATAAGCTTATTTCCTTTGACAAATGGTCATATCTTAGAAAAGGCATTTTCTACTGTGGAGAACCTGACAGACTGTATTTCGCATCAGAAGATTTTAAAAGTGCTTGAAGTTAAGATAATATTTTTAAAGTTAATTGATCCAGGCCCTGACAGCGGGGCCAACTTTTTACTTTTGTATTATTAAGCCTGACTATAACACTGAAACAACACACTGATCCTATTATGCAACAGGCCTAGCGTGTTTTGTAGTTATTAATGGCTAATAAGTGATCATCATTCTTTGCTGCAGAACAGGCTAGACTTGCTCCAGTTTGATTCTTCTACCTCTCCTGTTTTAAACTGCCTGGCCTGATTCCTATACCTTTAAATTACTCCCACAGATCCAATAGATCTGTCAGTTCACTCTGAGCAGCCTCTACCCCAGAGAATTGGGCAATGCCCCAACTGCATCAGCCACTGGGCAGCTGGTACCTTGCACTGGTATCCCAAGGCTGGTACTCACCCACTGCCGAATGGTAGTGTGAGAGAGCTTCAGCCAGCTGCCCAGCAGCCAGTAGCTTCCGACCCATTTCCAGATGGTTGTCAATCTCAGCTTGCCCAGCAGCCAACAAACCTGGAAGTGATGAAATCATGCAGGAGACCAAGAGCTGGGGTAAGCATTAGAAAAAGAGGGGCATGGACCTCCTAGGTCAGGGTTTCCTACTCAGCCACTTTAAGATGTGTGGATTTCAACTCCCAGAATTTCCCAGCCAGCATGCTGGCTGGGTAATTTTGGGAGCTGAAGTCCTCACATGTTGGCTGGGGAATTCTGGGAGCTGAAGTCCTCACATGCTGGCTGGGTAATTTTGGGAGTTGAAGTCCTCACATGCTGGCTGGGTAATTCTGGGAGTTGGAAGTCCACACATGCTGGCTGGCTAATTTTGGGAGTTGAAGTCCTCACATGCTGGCTGGGTAATTTTGGGAGCTGAAGTCCTCACATGCTGGCTGGGGAATTCTGGGAGTTGGAAGTCCACACATGCTGGCTGGCTAATTTTGGGAGTTGAAGTCCTCACATGCTGGCTGGGTAATTTTGGGAGCTGAAGTCCTCACATGCTGGCTGGGGAATTCTGGGAGTTGAAGTCCTCACATGCTGGCTGGGTAATTCTGGGAGTTGAAGTCCACACATGCTGGCTGGCTAATTTTGGGAGTTGAAGTCCTCACATGCTGGCTGGGTAATTTTGGGAGTTGAAGTCCTCACATGCTGGCTGGGTAATTTTGGGAGCTGAAGTCCTCACATGCTGGCTGGGGAATTCTGGGAGTTGGAAGTCCACACATGCTGGCTGGCTAATTTTGGGAGTTGAAGTCCTCACATGCTGGCTGGGTAATTTTGGGAGCTGAAGTCCTCACATGCTGGCTGGGGAATTCTGGGAGTTGGAAGTCCACACATGCTGGCTGGCTAATTTTGGGAGTTGAAGTCCTCACATGCTGGCTGGGTAATTTTGGGAGTTGAAGCCCTCACATGCTGGCTGGGGAATTCTGGGAGCTCAAGTCCACACATCTTAAAAGTCCTCGCATGCATTCATAGCAAGCTGGTGATACAAAAAGTTCTTCTGCAGACCCTGAAGGTGGCACCTCACTAATATTCCTCCCTCCCGCATAATTCTTAGCAATTACATCAGTTGCTAAGGGATCTCTTCCCCTTGCAAAGTCACTCTGGGTGGCTCGTTATATAGGCTGAACGGGCCCACTGAACTCACTCCCGTCGGAACCGGGACAAAGACGAGAACACTGAGGACTAGGAGCATACTTAGACTTAATAGGAGAGGCTACGTCCGAAGAGACCAAGAGAGAGGGATGGGGGAAAACAGGCGGAGCCAGCCAATCACTTTTTCAAGAGGGCAGGTCCTCTCGAGGAATGATTGGGCGGAGCGTACAAAGGGAGAGGGGCGTTTCGAGCAAAAGATTGACAGGAAACGACTTTGGCAACGAGGGGCGGGGCCGGTGGAAGCTCGGTTGCTAAGGTCAAAAAGGAAATGGAGGTGGGCTCCAGTTACTATGGTTACCTGGCAACTGTAGATCCAGCAAGACGCACAGCAACGAAGCGGCCCACAACAGCCTCCTCTCACAGTTGCCCGGACCCAGCCCGGGACTGTCCGCGCCTCGCCCAAGCAGCCCCAGGCTGCGCCACACCGGCTGCTGCCCGGACTCCATGTCCCAGCTCCGGAACCCACTCACTTCCGCATCCGTTTTCTGATCGGCGACAGGTCTTTCCGCCTCGCTAGTCTCCTCTCTATTGCTCCTGTGTGGAGAGATGGCCACTCTAGGATGACCATTCTCTCTCTCTCTCGTCGCACCCAATGGCAGTCAAGAAAAGCGGTGGGATGGGAATGTGTGGGGGCGCCTGATAGCCAATCATCGAACTCTCTTTGGAGAGCCGTAGAACTTCGCTGGCGAATCAGAGCTAGAGCAGGCGCGGCGGAGAGTCGGAAGGCGGCGCTTCTTCGCGGGGAAAACTTGCAGAATCCGAAACGGGGTAAGATTTTCAATCAAGAAAGTGGGATCCCTGGATGGGGGGAAGGGATAGGTGCAAGGGCTTTTGCAGACTGGGGGAAGGGAAATTACCATATGCATTATTTTCATTACAGCTAATAATATTAATGGTACTTCTTAAGGGTGTCTTATTATTTCCAGCGGAAACAGAGGAACGGGGAAGAGCACGTGATGAAGAATGTGGCCCCTGAGCCTGTGCAGAGTGCCTCTCCAGTCCTCTCCTCAAGACTCTCCCATTGAAAACCCAGGCATACATTCAAAACCTGAGCAGGAGCCGGTAGAGACCGTTCTTAACCTTATGCATTGTAAAAAAAACAAGACAGGCAGCTCTTCTAGGGTTGGCATTTCCTAATTCCCCTTTTTTCAGAAGTGTAAATTAAAAACCTTGTTCCTGTAGTTGTCAGTTAAATGAGCCAAGGGTTGGAAGGCCAGCCATGTCACTACTAGAATGCTGGCAAAAATGAGGGTTCTGTTCTTTGTTTAAGTTGTGAAATGTTTTGGAACAAGTTTGGAAAAAATGGTTCACAGGGTGCAAAAGCATGAATGTAGCCCTCATCTGCAACTCTTTAAAGCAGTTACATCTTCTCCTGGAATCACATGGCTGCCCTCTGGAGCTTGCATGTGACCTTGGAAAAAAGACCTGGTGGTTTTAAATTAAAAAATAAAATAAAAAAATTAATTAAAAGTGGTGGTTACATTTGTGTCCAACCACACACTCTGGAATGAAATCTGAACTTTGGTGCAGTCCTAACATCTTGAAACGGTGAGGTGTGTTCAAGGGTTGCCTTATTTCTTTAAAACTGGTGTAGTATTTAGAAAATTTTTAACCCCTTGCCTTTTGTAGAGGAAGGAGAAGATGGGAGGAAACATGTGGACAATCCAACTAGTGCTTTAACAACCATTTTATTTATTTATTATTCAAATTTCTATTACTGCCCATCTCCCCCCAAAGAGGGGGACTCTGGTGTTGTCATACCTCTAATTTTGGATCATCTCTTTCTTTCGCTCCCAAAGGATGTGACAAGGATGCCTGATGGAGCCCGATTCCAAGCGACGGAAGACAGCGGAGCCCAGTGGTGCCTCCTCCTGGCAGGTGCGGCCTGTTCTTTCAGAGCGGGAATCTCAGGGAGTCAGGCTAATGCCGGTCTATGCGGCCCCTGTCCTGGATAAGAAAGAGACGTGTCGCCTGGTGAAAGAGGTCTCTGCTATCTACCCGTTGAGTGACTACCCTCATTTGAAACGTATCCGTGCCAGTCTCTCTGCAGGCAGCCCCCACCCGCTGGAGATTATCTTGTGCCTTGCAAGCCTCAATGGAGAGCAGGCTGGCTTGCAGTCTCTCACTGAGCTCTTTCCCGGTGGCCAAGTAGACCTGTGTGGTTTGGGGAAACCTTTCTTGGCCCAAGTGCCGGCCTGTGCGCCTTTGACTCGTCCCCAGTACGAGGAAGCTGTGTTGCACTGGCCTGTCTCCTTCCATGAGAACAAGCGGATCAGCCAAGCTCTGAAGGGCTGTCTTTTTTCTCCCCTGGAAAAGGCCACCATGCAAAATCACATGGAGTTGGCCATCCAGGCAGCCCGGCAGGGATCAAGGCAGGGCATGGAGCCCGTAGGAGCTGCAGTGGTGGACCCAGCCACTGGCCGAGTTCTAGCCGTCGGACACGACTGTAGAGACGGCTCTAACCCGCTTCTCCATGCTGCAATGGTCTGCGTTGACCTTGTGGCCCACAGCCATGGAGGGGGAGCTTATAGTTACAAAGATTATCCTGCTTGCACTTTTCTTCACGTGGACCTCAGTTCCCATCCTCCTCCTCCTCCTCTTGGGGATGGCCTTCCATACATCTGCACTGGGTTCGACATGTACTTAACCCGGGAACCGTGCGTGATGTGTGCCATGGCGCTGGTGCACTCCCGCATCCAGCGGGTGTTCTATGGAACACCGTCCCCTCATGGGGCCCTGGGCACAGCACACCACATCCACAGCCGGAGGGACCTCAACCACCGCTATGAAGTCTTCCGAGGGATTCTGGAAGATCAGTGCCAATGCTTGGCGCTGCTTTCGGTTGATAAGGAATCGGCCTGAGAGACTGAGTGGGTGCTTCTGTGGAGGGTGTATTGTATTTTTTTTTAACAACAACAAAGAAGATCTGAACGACAGTTTCGTGTTTGTGGTGATTAAAAGGTTTTGAGGTCAGCAAAATGGTATGGCACCATAATGCTTGGTGGACATAAGCAAGAACTAGGAAAGGATGGTAGTTTGATAATTAACTGCTCTACAGATAGTCCCAAGTAGAAAGAAGGACTTGCAGAGTGTGGAGGTGGGGGAGGAACCAGCACCATAATAATGAAGTACTAGTATTCCAGAATCCTCGATATCTTTGCTCCTGGTTGTTCTGGCCCCCTTCCCTCCCCAACAGAGTTTGATAAAGCAGGAAACATTAACAGATTTGTGAAGCAGGCAACTGTCAGGCACTCAATTCCCCATGCTGGCTGGGGGAATTCTGGGAGTTGAAGTCCACACAGCTTCGAGTTGCTCAGGTTGAGGAACACTGCTGTAACCCATCCACCGTAGTTACGACAAACCTGGTGATCCAGCAATTGACATCGTACAGAGAAAATCACATTTCCAGTCCTGTTCTCTCTGTAATGGGCTTTAAAACTTTGGGGTTTTAGTAGCTATAAAGCAGAGGTACGTAAACTGGTAGATCCGTAGCCTGGAGATGGCTTTGAAAAGTATGGTTTTCTGTGATCTTCAAAAGTTGCCCAGTTTTACAATGCGGTGAGCAAAGGAAGTTGTTAACCACATGACTGGAAAGAAATCATAGTGATTGAGTAATTGACTATGTGCCATCTAGTTGGCGTTGACTTCCTCTGGGATGATAGGTCCCCATCTTGGCCTTTCCAGTGGTTCACCCATCGCTGTTGTAACTGAGTCCATCCACCTTGCTGCTGTTCATTTCTTCTCTCCTTCCATCTTTTCCCAGCATTAGAGCCTTCTCCAAAGAGCTAAGTCTTCAGATAAGGATAATTTGAGCCTGGTCGTTTGTGCCTCTAGTGAGAACTCTAGATTTATTTGTTTGATGATCCATCAGTTTATTTTCTTGGCTGTCCATGGTATTCTCAGGAGTCTTCTCCAACACCAAAGTTCAGAAGATTAATACTCTTCCTATCTTGCTTCTTCAGGATCCAACTTTGCTTCCATAGGGTGTCACAGGGGCCTGCACAATTTTGATCTTTGTAGATATAGACACATTTTGGCATCAGAATATCCTATTCAAGGTCTTAATCGCTACCCTACCAAGCACTGGGGTCTGGCATATTTCCTGACTGCTTGTTCCTTTATTGCTGATGGTCAATCCTAAAAGGCAGAAGCTATCCGCCACTTTGATATTTTCATTGTCCATTCTAAGGCTGGTTGTTCTACCTGATGTCATTAGTTTGGTCACCTTTATGTTTAATTTTAGTCCCAGTTTTTCACTGTGCTCCTTGACTTTTATTACTAAAGCTTGCAGATCCTTTGCATTTCTGGCTATTAGAGTAGTGTCATCAACAGAGAGCAGGTGATTAATGTTTCTTCCTCCAGTTTTGAGACCACTCTCATCTTTTCCCAATCTAGCTTCCCTTAATAGATATTCTGCTTATAGGTTGGATAAATAAGGGGTGCGTATGCAGCCTTGTCCTACTCCGTTGCCCACTTGGAGCCAGTCTGTTTCTCTGTGTTCTGTCTGGAGTGTGGCTTCCTGTTCTTATGAGGTTTCTCATGAGGACAGTGAGATGTTCGGGGATTGGCAGAAACTGATGAATTGTTCTCCTGCTTAATTTCAGTGACCTAGGCCATACAGCCCAACTACATTTTCTTCCTTTCTATTTCCACTTTAGCATTCCAGTCTCCAACCACAAGCAGTATATTGCATATTCTGTTAATTTCAAATTGAACTTGACTATAAAGCTCATCATCTTCCCCTTCTTCTGCATCAGCAGTTAGAGAATAAACTTAGATAACCATCATATTAAAGCGGCATTCATTAAATCTAATTGATATTATTTGGTCATTGACTGCATTACCCAAGTACTGTTTTTTCTAAATCCTCCCTGACTATGAGAGCAACACTGTTCCTTGGTTTTTTGTGTCTTGAGTAGTAAATAGAAGATATTCATAGTAGATTAATTTCATCTTTCACTGTGTTGAGCTTTCCTGTGTTCGTGCTTCTTACATTCCATGTTCCCACTGTGATTCTGTCTTTGCAGCTTCGGATTTTCTTTTCCTGCCTGGCAACCTCAGCAAGTAGTCATACTGAAGGCTTTAATCCAGCCATGTCATAAACACCCTGAGTACTCTGAAAGATCCTCAGCTCTTTCTCGGTGATACGTTGAGTGATACCTGACCTGAGGAGCCCAACATCCGGCACTATATTGTCAATCATTTTATATTTTCAACCCATGTAGTTTTCTCTGTAAAAAATACCGATCTCCTGTGTAGCGTGGAATGGTGCCTTTGCCATTGTCACTGAAGTGATCATCTGCCTCTGGCATCTTCCTACAGGTAGGTCACAATGAGTGCAATAGTAATGCAATATTCAATTTAGTGCAAATTGTAAGTTGATACCAGGCCGCATTTAATGTGACCCAAAATTCAGTTAATGTAAGGCTAGTGTGTGTGTAGTTGTGGTTGTGGTTTTAGATGCTGCTAATGGAGAAAAGGAAGATTCCATCAGAAAAAAACAAGTTTAAAAAAGAAGAGGCTTGTTCATATGTTAGAGCAAAAATGTGATGTAATTGGGCAACGTGAATATGGTCATAGCAATGCTATGTGATGTTGGAATGCCTGAATCTATGGTAGAATTCTTCTGTTTTTATTTTGCTTTAACTAGTCTGTGGCTTTGTTGACCATAAATTTAAATTATGTATATTATTTGATCCTTAACTGTAATATTTCATTAATATACATATAAAAATTATGTTCAAAAGTTTTCATTGCCTATTTCTCCTGAATATAAAAAACTGACCCTGAGTTACTTACAATAAAGGTAAAGATGCTGTATTCCAGGTAATTGCACTCAGGAAGTTTTCTTGGCTGGCTATGGTCTCCCAGGATTGGGGATTTCTTTGTGGTCTCCCATCCGAGAAATCGAGGGCCGACCCTGCTTTGTTGATGAGGTTAGCCAAAGAATTCCCCTTGAATATGGCTTAGTCACTGATTGGTTATCAGACCAGAGCTTTTGGCACAGGCCCTCAAGAACCCATTTGTAGACTTTGAAACATTCTGAAAGCCATTGAGTCCTGTATGATCAGAATCTGGTGCTCTGCAGTTCATTTTATAATCCAGTCTTCCAAGGTAGGTATTTCATTACTTTCCCATCTTTTTGCACACAATAATCTGGTCAGGGAAAAAAACGACAAAGACTATTTTGAAGGACTGAAAACTTTATGGATTTTTGGTTGAAAGAAGCAAAGACTGAATTGATGATTTCTGGATTTGGGGATTAAAAGGGGTAAAGAGGATGGGGAAAAGAATAAGATGATAATTACTTGATAGAAAGGTGTTAACAATGTTTTCTTCTCTTTTCATTCCTTTTTCAACTTTGCCTTTTTTTTGTATACTTTTGCTGTATCGAAAAATTCTAATAAAAATATATTTAAAAAATCAGAAGCTGGTGCTGGGGTCTTGGCTGGGGAGTTGCTTGAACCCTAGAGATTGTCAGAGGAGAGCGGTATTAAGCTGTGGTACCCCAAAATCAAAAAGAATCTGGTAGTACTCTTAGACTTAACTGGCAAGATTAGAGTTCTCAAAGTGTTCTGGTCAAATCAGAATTTACAGGCCCCATTATATTTAAAAAAAACAGCTTTCTTCAAACATGATAGACTCAAATGATTGCAGCAAAGAGTAAATCTGGATCATGCATTTTATGCAGATTTGTGACAGTTTATCCCTTGGTGGCCGACTTCTCTTCTTCCTTAGCTTTTCAGGAAATTACAGCTGTTCTTTTTTTTCAAGATCCAGAAGTCTTGAAAAGAAATGGGATCTGCAGGTTGTCCAAAGTTTTTTTTCTGCATCTAGAAACATTACTGCTGCTTTTTTTTATTGATAGGTTCATATTTGTTAATTATAAACTTGCTGTTATCTTTAATGTTCCTCTTTGGAATTTAACCTGTTTGGTCCATTTGTATTATGTCTGGAACCCATTTCTTTAGACGTTCAGCTAGTACTGTTGTACAAAGTTTCTAGTCTGCATTCAACAAGAACAACAACAACAACAAATGCTCATGCTGGCTGGGGAATTCTGGGAGTTGTAGTCCACACATCTTAACGTGGACAAGGTTGAGAAACACTGGTCTACCTAACTCTGGTTTCTGTGGATCCTTCCCTTCTTTGAGAATCAGAGTTACTGTATATATGCCTCTTCCCATGTTAGTGGTATCTGCTCTATCTCTTTAATTTCATTCATTGTGTTTGTCGGGACCATTCCAGCTTAATTTCTTTGTAATATTGAGCTATCAGCAAATCTAACTCACCAAACAGAACAGCATGTGAGTCTATTAGGAAACCGGATAAATTTGCTTTTAAGGGAGATTAGAAAAATGGTTTGAAAGAAAGCAGAGTGGCGCAGCGGAAGCGTGCTGGGCCCATAACCCAGAGGTCGATGGATCGAAACCATCCTCTGCTAGCTCTTTTCTTCTTTTTTCCCCTAACGAAAGGGAAGGAAAATCTTTGAATTAAAAGCTGGCGAGCGAAGTTAAGGGAGCAGCTTTCAATGCATCCTTCTAGAAACTTTGTAACCCGCCTTTACGCGGCCTGGAGAAGAAAACTTGGATTGATTCCAACCGAGGAAAAAGCAAGAAGGGCAAGATCTGGAAGATGCAAACTCGTGTCCGGAAGAATAGCCGTCAAACATCGTGGGACTGACTTCTGAGCACGCGTATGCAGGACCGCAGAGACTCGATTTTATTTTTGCTGTTGAATGCAACATCGCAAAGATGCCTCCCCCCTTCTTTTGTTTCCAGTTTGGGACGCTAGGAGGAGGAAAAGGTAGCTGGGCTAGGCGGCGGCGGATGGGAGTTGTAGTCCAAGGGTTTTGGGCTGGGGGGCTGCAAATGGGAAAAGGTGGAGCCCGGCACAGCAACTGCGCCTTTCCTTGTCTTGACCGGATATGGGCACGTGGCAAAAAAAAAAGTGGACATCTAATAAGGCGGATTATTCGTCCGGGATTTTAAAGTCCTCGCTGCAGCGGGCTGGGAAAGCCGAGCAAACGAAAGGCACAAGCCAACACTCATGGGGAGAAAAAGGAAATCGCCGCCCGAACAGGGACTTGAACCCTGGACCCTCAGATTAAAAGTCTGATGCTCTACCGACTGAGCTATCCGGGCTCTTTATAAGCTGCGTTCTCTGGACTCCTGTAGTGCAACTAGGCTCCCGATGCATTTCCCCGCTTTTCGGGGGAGGTCACGTTCCGTTGAGCTTTCCAATTCTCTGGTCTCGTTTTTGACCGGGAATCAAAATGATTCCTACGTGCCATGGGAAAAGAGCGGTACGGCTGAGTGACGGCAGGCCCTCTGTGCGGGTCACAGCTCTTTCTGACGCCCGGGTGTTGATTCCTGCTCAAAACAGAGATCTCTGTATAAACGCTGAGCATTATATGTTGTGAAAAGGGGCGTTTTAAAAAATGCCCTTACGTTTTTGTTTATTTCTTTGTATGTTTGTGTGTGTATATGATTCGGAAAAGCAGCCCCAGAAAGATACTTTATCAGGACATGCACCTTGGCATGGATTCATACCGTCAGCCCATAGGGCAGTAACTCTGCCAATTGCTAGTCAAGCTCACGTGGTTCCTTTCTGGCTTGTTAGATCGTAAAGATTTGGACTGGGTGAGAGAGATGTCCAGCAATTTCTTGCTTAGTCCTTGCCCTTCCTGGTTGATTCAGTTGACCAAGTGGGTTACATCAACACCTCCCTGAACACAGGATGTGTCTCTGCATGTTTTACAGGGTGCCCTAATAAGACCATGACTGAACAATCACTATGTTGACCTTGCAGTTCTTCTCACTATGAAAAGTCTCTTATGAAAAATTGGTATCCTCACCAGCTCTAGATATATCTAGATGATACTGATTTCTTGGACCCATTTCAACAAAGTTTCTTCTGGAATACCGTCCTGAGAATGCATTGGTTGCCTTGATAGAAGACTTATTGTATAGCAGAAATGATATGAGGGATATGTGGCCCTGCTAGGCCTTTGGGACCTCAGAGGTTTTCACTCCCGTTGACCATGGTATCCTTCTGGGTTATCTGGCAGAGTTGCCTTGGAGGTGCTAATTTGCAGTGATTCTGATGCTTCCTGTTAGGACATGCCAGAACACAATGTTGAGGGATTACTGTTCCACATCCAGCTCACTGAGTTGGTGTCTCATAGGACTTCATCTTGTTCTGTCTGCTGTTTAATATCTACATGAAACCATTAGGGGACATCATCTGGAACTTTGGACTGAGAAGCCATCAACACGCTGATGACACCCAACGCTGATGTTCCCTCCCTTCAAACTCCAAGGAAGCATTGAGCACCCTTGAATGTTACCTAATCTTGATAATAGGATGGATGAGGGAGAAGAAGCTGAAATTACATCCAGACAAGATGGAGGTGCTGCTGGCAAAGAAAATGCTGGACTCTTGGACTCAACTGAAGTTTGTTATGGGCAGATTTGCCAGGGTGGCAACTAGGATCTGTGTCACCCGGGGCAAACATGGATTCTGCACCCAATTTGGCGCCCAGGGCAGATGCCCCGGTTGCCCCCCCCGCCCCCCCCATGGCGGCCCTGAGGTTTGCACACCCTCTGAAAGAGCAGGTTCACAATTGGGAGTGCTCCGTGCCTCCAGCTACCCCTGGATTTGCAGAGGAGCATATTTGCACATTTACACTAGTACACCAACTTCCTTGAGCCAGTCAGCAAGTTACTCATGCCTTACTTACAACCCATTTTGACTGTTGTACTTCAGAAAGGGCTACCCGTAACCACAATCTGAAAGCAAGGGACAGAAAACATACAATGCCTATACTAGAAGATCTGCATTGTTTACCAGTTGCTAACTGGGCACAATTTAGGGCATCCTTGTTGACGAAACTCTTAGGATCTGACCGTTTAAGGGACTGCCTCTGTCTTGATGAAACAGCTCAGTTGCTTAGATCAGTGTTTCTCAACCTCGACAACTTTAAGATGCTGGCTGGGGAATTCTGGGAGCTGAAATCCAGACATCTTAAAATCACCAAGTTTGAGAAACACCGGTTTAGATCATAAAGAGGGGCCGTTTGGAAGATGCCACCACCATCAAAGCTCTATTCAAATCAAATATTTGTAGCTCAGGGTTGAACTGTGGAGTCCTTGGCGCTCTCTGAGCCTTGTTGTTTCCTTGCAGACGTTTCATTGCCAGACTAGGCAGCCTCTTCAGTGCTAAGAGGGAGAGGGCCTTGCTTCACTTGGAGAGCAAGGCCCACTCCCTCTTCGCACTGAAGATGTTGCCTAGTCTGGCAATGAAACGTCTGCAAGGAAACAACAAGGCTCAGAGAGCGCCAAGGACTCCACAAAGCTCTATTGCTGAGTATGTGGGAAAGGACCTTCTCCTGCAGTTTTAACAGGAGTCCTACTCTCAATATTTAGGAAAAAGGGAAAGCTTTTATTTTCTACTTTAAATTCTTACTCATTTTAAGGATCAGCTTTAATTGGGTTTATTTCATTGGTATTTTGCATTTTTCAACAGAGGATGAATAGAATTTCATTTGAGGATGAATAGGATTTAAAATAAAAAAAATACTAAAGGGTTTCTATAGAGTCTGGTGTTTTAAAATGTGCTGCAGCAATCAGGATGGAAAGTGCTTAGGGCAAGGGGTTCAAGGAATCCGAATTGACCAATGTGATGTGACCATGTAATACTATTGAACGGTGCAGTTTAGAGTATAATTCGGCTTGATTAGCTTCACTAGGGGGTTAAGTAAACTCAAACCACGGCTGGCCGGTTAGCTCAGTTGGTTAGAGCGTGGTGCTAATAACGCCAAGGTCGCGGGTTCGATCCCCGTACGGGCCAGTGGGTTCTTTTTAAAAATGAAGACAATTGGAGGCTGCTTCAAAGCAGGTTTAATTCAATTTGGGCCTAAGACATTTCTCCTCGGGGCATCATCCATATACGTGAAGACGACAGCCCCCATGACTTTAAGCCAACTGGAAACCTAACTTACCTTCCTAGTTTACCAATTCAGCTAGTTAAGGAAGATGACTTTCCTCCCTTAGAACTTCAGGGGATATATTCATCCTTTGAAATGCTACAAGGTTACTGATCGTTTTTATCCGATGAGCCCGAACGTCACTGCAGTAACAGCAGCTCCTCCTTGGGCCAAGTGGGTGGCTCTTAGAAGAGCCTTTGGTACTTGGATTGGGAACTTTTTGCTCCGCGGGCAAGAGGCGCTACTTGGAGCTGGTATACTTGGTGACGGCCTTGGTGCCCTCGGAGACGGCGTGCTTGGCCAGCTCGCCGGGCAGCAGCAGGCGCACGGCCGTCTGGATCTCGCGGGAGGTGATGGTGGAGCGCTTGTTGTAGTGCGCCAGGCGGGAGGCCTCGGCCGCGATGCGCTCGAAGATGTCGTTGACGAAGGAGTTCATGATGCTCATGGCCTTGGAGGAGATGCCCGTGTCCGGGTGGACCTGCTTCAGCACCTTGTACACGTAGATGGAGTAGCTCTCCTTGCGGCTCTTCTTGCGCTTCTTGTCGCCCTTCTTCTGCGTCTTGGTGATGGCCTTCTTGGAGCCCTTCTTGGGCACCGGCGCGGACTTGGCCGGCTCGGGCATTTTTTGTTCTACTCGCGCCGTGGCACAACAGCAGAAAATAAACTGAACTTAGCCGCCAGCCTTCTATTTATAGGGCCGATATGCAAATAAGGCGCCTAAAATGCTCTCGTTGCTATTGGCTAACAGCCGCATTGACGCAAAAGGAAGAGGAAAAAACTCTTCGGAATTTTGGTTTTCCGGACGATGCGTTCTCATTGGTCGACGGCTAGGCATCGTTCTCTCCTGTTGGCTGATTTCACAGAAGTCCTTTTGGTATTGGTTAGTCCGGAGTCCCAAGGTCATTGGACGCTGGAGGCTAAGGTTGACCAATCAAAAGAAGGATTTGCAAGACCTAGAAAAAGTATATAAAGAGCGGGACAAGGCGGGTTTTTTATTCCACATTTCGAAGATTGTTTTTGTTTCTTTGTGCTTCGCTGAATTGAACCAGAATGTCCGGACGCGGAAAGCAAGGCGGCAAGGCGCGGGCCAAGGCCAAGACGCGCTCGTCCCGCGCCGGGCTGCAGTTCCCCGTGGGCCGCGTGCACCGGCTGCTGCGCAAGGGCAACTACGCGGAGCGCGTCGGGGCCGGGGCGCCCGTCTACCTGGCCGCGGTGCTGGAGTACCTGACGGCCGAGATCCTGGAGCTGGCGGGCAACGCGGCGCGGGACAACAAGAAGACGCGCATCATCCCGCGCCACTTGCAGCTGGCCATCCGCAACGACGAGGAGCTGAACAAGCTGCTGGGCAAGGTGACCATCGCCCAGGGGGGCGTCCTGCCCAACATCCAGGCCGTCCTGCTGCCCAAGAAGACCGAGAGCCACAAGGCGAAGGGCAAGTGAGCCCGCCCGCCGCCACCGCCGCCCGCCCGCAACGACACCCAAAGGCTCTTTTAAGAGCCACCCACGCTTTCATGGAAAGAGCTGGGGAGAACAGAACTTGGAGTGGGTGGAGGTTAACTTCCAGCAGGAACCCTGGTGATTTTGTGGCAATAACAAAAAAGTTCTCCTGGGGGCTTAGCAGTCAGGCTGGATTTTTTCCGCGGGTCCCCGCCCACTCCGAGCCGCGCTCCGGTTTTTTTTCGAGCTAAGCCAAATAAACTTGCTACCTATGTTTTTACCCAAAGCATAGGGACAGTATGCCCTTTCTGAGCAACTCAAAACTGAGTTTCCCAACTACTTTTAAAGTGTTAGAATTATTTGAGGAAACAGCCTAGGAACACTTCCCACTGAAATCACCTCCATAAGCTGATCAGGACAGGAAAGGCAAGAAACAGCATAAATACAAAAAGGATTCGCCTTAGAATATCAAACAAGACCCGGCAGACGGAGAACACCCCGGTAGAGAGAGCCTTAATTGGTCAAAGGAGCACAAAGCGTCAGGGGGGCGATCACAAAAATGCCTGTAGGCTTTGTTCGGTTAGAATCCTCGGACAGAGTCCCTGAAACGGACGTGAGTGCGAAATCCAGCGAAAGCAGCCGCCGTCTCTCTCACTTGCCATAAACCCGCCATAAACATCAAAAGGTCTACATCTCTATAGAAGGGGCTGGTGGGGAAACACACGTGTGGCCACCCTCAATCAACACACTCTGCACATGCTCTTGGAAAATTAACTTTTACCTCTGCTCAAGCAACCGCCCGGGTTTCTTCATCCCGAGCTCGGGACGAACCCTTGGTAAGTTTTCCTTCCAACAAAGTGACGCAGTGGACTTAGAAACCCATATTGCTGCCCGGTTCCATTCATGCCATCCATGGCCTTGTTCACACAACACCCTTGACTAGATCGCGCAGAAACTTAGCGGCGACATTAGCCCAGGACACCAAGCTTGATTAGCTTTCGTTGGTTTTTTTTTAATGGTCCCTTTGCTTAACTCCTGGTTCCATGTTCTGCGGCAATCCGGATGACGATTAACTCAAGAGAACAAAGATGTGTGAATTCAACCCGTAGTTCGTTAGACGAGGTTAACGAGTTTAGGTGTAAGATATGCCTTCAAGGCCATTCGGCTCACTTAGCAAGCATCCGAGAGAGAGACTGGTAACATGTTTCTTATTTCAAGCGGATGTTTAAAAGAAGAGGCCACAAAGTTACATTAAATTAGTCTTAAGGGGAGCCTTACAACTTTCGAATGAATCAGGAGTCAGCCTTTTCGGACGGACACATTTTATTGAAAAGCATAAGCATTTGCGAGATGCTGGTTGGAAAAGGCGCGGTGCGGCTCCTCCAGATTTTAGGCTGCCACAGACTAGCACGGCGGCTCCTGCAACTTTCCAATAAGGCGCCTTGTTTTCCGCCCCTGTTCAAAATCCTCCGCGTCGTGCAAAGTCAAGGGAGGAAGCCGATTGGCTCCCATAAAGCCGGCGCGGAAATTTTTGAAAAGGAGTTTGAGTCAGTCAAAGCGGGAATTTTGCAAGCGCGGGAATTTTGAACAGAGGGAACAGTTTCAGCAGGCCGCAGCTGCCGGCGAGGAGAGCAAATGCTCCTTTGCTTCCATGCATGAAGGGGAGAAACAGATCTGCTTTGTTCCTCAGAGACCAAATTGTGTATTTTAAAAATATTTTATAGTGATTCACAATTTAAAAAGGAAGACAGTGATGTTTCTCAACTTCAGCAACTTTAAGATGTGTGGACTCCAGCTCCCAGAATTCCCCAGCCAGCATGGCTGGCTGAGGAATTCTGGGAGTTGGAGTCCACACATCTTAAAGTTGCTGAAGTTATTAGAATACACAGATACTTGCTGGCTAATGTGACCAGGATTTGTACCAAAAAAGTATTTGTTACTCCTTTCTCTTCCTGTTTCATCCTATTATCTTTAAAGGGACTTATTGCTGACCCAAATACCAGTAGCTTGGCATGCAACTTATTTTATTTGGATTGATTTGGTTAAAGAGATTCCTGTGTTACAGCTAAAAGCTTGACACAGCATAGGTAGCACTCCCCTACTTCTCTCCCTGCCAACAGCCCTGTGAGGTGGGCCAGGCTGGGAGAAGAGCTGGCCCAGGAGTGGACTTGCATTTGGGCCTCTGAGATTCTTTTGATTGATGGAGACAATTTTTTAAGTTACTTATTTCTTTGTTATTAGCTAAGCTATAGATACTGATTATGTGCCATCAAGTCATTTTTGACTGCTAGTGACTACACAGATAGATTTTCTTTATGACAATTTATCCTCAACCTGTTCTTTCAAGTCTCCCAACAGGACACTCACCACCACTGTAACTGAGTCCATTGCCTTGCTGCTGGTCATCCTCTTTATTTTCCTGCCACCTTTCCCAGCATTAGAGCCTTCTCCAGAGAGCTAGGTCTTCACATAATGTCCCAAAGTACGATAATTTGAGCCTGGTCATTTGCATCAGACAGTCTGGGTCAGCCTTTCTCAACCTTTTGACCCCAGAGGAACCTTTGAAATATTTTTCAGGCCCAGGGGTACCCCTGCACATTGAGGCTCAAATATAGGCCGAAGTTACAAAAATATATTTGCTTCATGGGTAGACCTGTATATATGCATTCAGTGTTCTGAAACTAAAAATCAGAATGAAACTTGCCTCTTGAATGTGAAGTTGCCTGAATTTGAAATAATTTTTAAAATAAATTGTGATCTCCCAGGGGACCCTAGTGACCTCTCACGGAACCCTAGGCTTCCACAGAACCCTGGTTGAGAAATCCCGCTCTGGGTTTACTCCTAATTTAATCCTTCCAATTCTTGTTCGCTCCATTGACTTATTTAAAAAGACTTCTAGCCACCCCTGTGCTATCAACAACTCTGGCTGCACACAAAACAGTGCAGCAAAAAGAACAGAAACTTCCAAGCCATCAAGATATAAATCAGTAAAAAGTAACTTGAGTTTTGCATCCGAGTGGAAAGGCTGAGAAAGAAAGCCAATCAACGCAGACATGATTTGCAACCTAACAATGTGAACCAGGGCAATCGATGTAGAATAGGGGTGGCTAGGACATCTTCTAGGCTCAGCAATCCTTTAGGGTCCAAGAGGGAAGGATCAGTGTACTTCCAAAGGCGATTTCACCCGCCTATCCCTTGCCTCTAAGAAGGAAATAGAACATCATTGTATCTTCCAGGTTGAAGATGCCGACACGTTGCGTCATGTGCCTTCTTAGCGCAGTAGGCAGCGCGTCAGTCTCATAATC
This sequence comes from Candoia aspera, assembly GCF_035149785.1. Taxonomy (NCBI): domain Eukaryota; kingdom Metazoa; phylum Chordata; class Lepidosauria; order Squamata; family Candoiidae; genus Candoia; species Candoia aspera. Next base: position 110,018,321 of record NC_086156.1, on the reverse strand, counting down.
TGAAGGTCCTGAGTTCGAGCCTCAGAGAGGGCATGCTTTTTTTTTTTTTTTTCCCGGGGGGTGGTGTTCTCTTTATTTTAGCGGCGCTTTAAACATAAGACGTCTCGCTACGCCGAAATTACAGCATGCAGCTCATATTCCCCTTGAGTCTTCTAACATTTAGCAGTGAGTTTTCCAGCTTTTTGATTTAATAGGGCAGGGAGGGGGTGATGGGAGTCACACCGCCCCCCTCCCCCCCCCAGCGGGATCTTGTGCAGGGTTGCAAGTTAGCTGAAAACATTGTTTCGTCAACCTGAGAAAAGGATCCAGCCGCTTCCTTCGGAGCACCATTTGCTCCCTCCCGTTGCAATGCCTGAACTCGGTCGGAGTAGATTGATGGAAACGGAACGATCAAGTAACAGCCCGGCTAGCTCAGTCGGTAGAGCATGAGACTCTTAATCTCAGGGTCGTGGGTTCGAGCCCCACGTTGGGCGCACAGCTTTTGTTTCCTCACACCTTCTTTGAAATCGCCACCACCACCACCGTAGAGTGATGGTTTGGACTACATATTTTTTAAAAAGCGTGCTTTGGCCGTGAGAGGTCGCAAAGTAAACGTCTCTCGTTGTAATTCCACCCTCCTGCCAAGCTGTTTTACATTAATTGAAAGATGAATCCATCCCGTTGATGATCGGACGTTCAGGGACGGAAAAGAGGGCTAAAGCTGCGTCGGAAAAGAGCTGCAAACAAGATGAAGAAATACGGGGTTGATGGAAGGCCCTTAAAGGGCAGGAAAACGACTAGCAGAGGATGGTTTCGATCCATCGACCTCTGGGTTATGGGCCCAGCACGCTTCCGCTGCGCCACTCTGCTGTGCCCAAGGTAAGGGAATTACAATCATACAAAAGGGCCTGCTTCTGCTGGTCAGCATCGTAAGAAAGGTCTTTTCCTACCTCTTAAACAGCCGTGTTCTCCTTGAAGGGAACAGTTTCGACTGCTGTCCATACAGGGATGTCCACAGGAAAATCAGGGTGGGTGGGGGCCACGGATATGCAATCAACCCCCCCTTTTTGCATGCATAATTGTGGCCTCCATCTTGACTTTTTGGACCCCCTTCTTGCAGACACACCTGCGTCCATACAGTGATTTTTTTTTTTAAAGCAATCTTGCAATTCGAATGCGTGCAGCCTCTATTCCAGTTCAGTATGAAATAAATAATGAAGTTTGAATTCACGACCCCCTTCCCTGGGTCAACATGACTGCTGTTTTTTAAATTACTATTGTCATCTTCTCAGCTAGTCGAGGACTCTGCAAACGCCCTTCTCTCTCAACCAAAGACTCAAAGGCTGTTTTATTTTTATCATCTTCTCTGGTCCGTGTTTCCTTTCCAGATCAAGAGAACTCAGAAACTTTCATCAGCAAGAAGATTCCCTCCCTTTCCATGTAACTGCTAGAGGAGAGCGTTTGATCCAAACACCATGGTAGCTCTCTGCTGCTTAATTTATAGGCCTCCCTTTTCAATGGACTTGAGAAGTTTGCAAACATCCCTACACGTTTCAGATTAGCAGCACAGACGTTTGCAGGAGATAGAGGACATCTCATCGGGCAAGATTGTGGATGATCTAGGCAAGCTGGAATAATGGGATTTAATTTCAACCCAGACACAAGAAAAATCAAAGGCAAGGTGAATAGCATCAGGGAGGCCATACTGTAAGCAGCAAATGCAGAGTGGATCTGGGTGTCTTGGTGGTTCCCATGCTGAACTTGAGCTAATGGCATGATGCCGGTGCAAATCATAATGAAATCCTAACACGCATCAACAGAAGAATATCAAGAGCAAGAGAAGCCCTCATTCGTTTTGGTTCTGTGTTGTTCATGCCTACATATTGAATCCAGTCCTAGGCATAACTTTTTCAAAAGGATGGTGAGAAACTGGAGGAGAGCAACTAAGATAAGGGGCCTTACCAGGACTTCTTGGAGGTATTGGGTCTATTTAGCCTGGAGAAGACTTGAGGGAGACATAACAGCTGTCATCAAGCATCTGAAGTGCTATCATGTAGAAGATGGGGCAAAATTGTCCCCGCTGTCCCGGGAGACAGGACAAGAATCACGGCTTTAAAATCCGGCCTTTGTCTTTCAAGTCCATCTTCACTACTCACTACAAAAAGACGGTACTTGGGATTTAATATTACCCCTCTTCCTTAACGGGGCCAACTGTCCCGTGGAAGAGTACACATCCTTTTTATTAGCTGATAAATCCTCAGAAATTTTCTTTAAAAAGTGGTACAATATTGCTCAACCACAGTAAGAAAATGTTGGGTATAATCAAACTTGCTTATAGCATCCCATATTAGAAGGTGTTAGCCACATTCTTCTTTTTAAATAGTTTAGTTCACAGATTGTTGTGGCTATTTATAATTCTATTTTACTCTGAAGCCATCAACGGATAAACTTTGAACTCCAGTGGTTGCTGGCTCCTCAGTGCTAAATTTTCCACATTCTTTGGGGAGCATCCATCTCTCTCCTGCTTTTCTGCCGTTCTGCTTTTTGCAAACAGCTGCTTTTTGAATCCCCTTTTCGAGACTACTCTACTTTGCCCTTCTGATTCTGCAGTTTTCTTCCTTTCCCTTCCCTTCCCTTCCCTTCCCTTCCCTTCCCTTCCCTTCCCTTCCCTTCCCTTCCCATAGAAAATAGGATTGGCAGCAATTTCCTCCCTTCCCCTTCCCCTTCCCTCTCCTTCCCCCTTTCTCTCCCTCTCACACTAAAAACACCTTCACCTCTCTTCCTTCTGTGTTGAATATCAGTGTCATTTCTCCATCTGCTGGTGGCCTGAAGAGCTGCAGCATTTGGGGCAGCTGGAATATACCTATTCACCCAACTCACAGGCAAACTATATATTCAGACTATATATTAACACAAACCACGATATCAGTGCCTCTACTCCTTCAAGAGTGTAATCCTGAGATTTTGGAATTCCATTTTTTATGATGGAAGGTAGGAGGATTCATTAAATCACAGGGTCAGCATGCTCTCAGGAGGCAGTAAGCTCAACGACAGTTATGTCCAATGCAGAGAAAACCGATTGCAGTGCAACCTGAGAGTTCATGAGGATGCAGATGAGCAGAGGCCGAAGAGGTTGAGGAGACAGATCAGCCTACAGCTGTGAAATGGCTGACCCAGGAAAAATAATTGCAGAATGTGATCGGGACCACTGGCACACTCACCACAAGTTACAACCGAAAGGTAATAGGGGGTTTCACTGTCTTGTTGTACTCTCACAAAGAAGCAGGTGAACAGCCATAGCCAAGCGGGTAATGATTTTTTTCCTAGCCTAGTTTCCAAGCGTCATACCTGTAATTCCTCCACTGCCAAATAGGGTAGCATCCTCACTCTCCGAAGATACAAAGAGTTTTCTCAAATTCCTACAAACCTGTCAGAATCATGCTTTTTAAAATACTTTTATCATATTAAGCAAAATGTACACTCCGTTGCATTAAATACACCAGGTCTCTACACTGTTGGACTACAAAGCACTTAAGCCGGCTCCCTTCAGCAAGCTGGGCTGATTGTAGCTCATGTTCCCACACAAGTACTTAACAAAGATCTCCAGCAAGGAATGAGCCAACTGGAAATCATGAGGCCGCAAGAAACAAAAATCCCAGATCTGTCACTCATAGAAATAATACAGGAAGTGTCCTACGCTATGAAAAACAGCACAAGCCATGCTTCAGTTTCATAGAGAAACAGAGAAGAGGGCAATGCCCAATGTGAAGTCGACGGTGGGTGCAGTGGTCTACATTGGGAATATATTGGAAGTTGTGATGAAATGATAAGAAGGTGTTCTATATTTTTCTACGTATTAGTTGCTCTCTCGTATTACACTCTGGCCTAATTACAATAATATAACATTTAGGGGCGAAGATGCATCCCAGTAAGCCAGCACTGGAAGACAGGATAGAAAAGATTTCCACCACCACCATGTACTTCCCCTTGGTGCTCAGGTAGGTGGGCACAAAGGTCAGCCAAACACTGCAGAACACCAACATGCTGAAAGTGATGAACTTGGCTTCGTTGAAACTGTCCGGCAACTTCCTGGCTAGGAAGGCCACAGTGAAGCTGAGAAGGGCCAAGAAGCCCAGGTAGCCCAAGACACAGTAAAACATGGTGGCGGAGCCTTCGTGACATTCCACTATGATTTCCCCAGGCAGGGTTTGTGTGTCCAGATTTGGGAAGGGAGGAGAAGAACCCAGCCAAAACACACAAATGCCTGCTTGAAGAAGGGATCCACCCCAGACAATAGCATAGGCCAACTTTTGCCCCACCCATTTGTGGAAAACGTTTCCCGGTTTAGAAGCAAGGAATGCCACGATGACTGTGATGGTTTTGGCCAGAACAGAGGAAACGGCAACAGAGAAGATGATGCCAAATGCCGTTTGTCGGAGGAGGCAGGTGGCCTTGTTGGGCTGTCCGATGAAGAGAAGAGAGCAGAGGAAGCAGAGAAAGAGGGAGATGAGGAGGAGGTAGGTGAGGCTGCGATTGTTGGCTTTGACGATGGGAGTGTCCCGCTGCTTAATGAAGATTGCCAGCACGAAAGCCGTCACCAGGCAAAAAAAAAGAGCCAGAGAAACCAGAGTGATGCCCAGCGGCTCTTCGAAGGCGAGGAAGTTCATTGTCTTTGGAATGCACTCGTCTTGAGCTTGGTTTGGAAAGTGATCCTCTGAACAGCCGTCACAATGCTCCATGTCTGAAAAGAAGGAAAAAGCTTCCGAACAGAATCAAATTTTCCCCAAGTTTCAGAATTGCATTTTGGAACTCCCTGCAACGCCTTTCCTAAAACCTTTTGTAACTCTCTGTCCAATATACATGTAAAAAATGTGCAGGAAAAAAAAATCTAGATTTTCCTATATTTAAAGCTTCTTGGCCTGTTGGAGAGCACTAGGTTTAGTGGCATTACTGAGCAAGGGAATAGCATGGCTCACCTTCCCAATGGTGGGAAGCAGAAAGGAGAGGCTTGAAGGTTTCGATCCCGGAAAACAGGCAGCGGCACTAAAGGGTAGGAGAGTGACGTCTTAAGACGTGTGGACTTCAACTCCCAGAATTCTCCAGCCAGCCAAGCTTCGTAGAGCAGCAAAATAAACACTGGTTTATGCAATCTTGATTTGCAGCCATCAAAATAGACACCTTCAGAGTTTGATTTAGCTATCCAAGCTCTGACATGGTGGAAAAGCCCCCTTGAGGTGCGTCAGTAAAGCAAGCGGTTATATTGAAGAGCTTCTTGTTAGCTGGATACAGGCTGCAGAAATGTAATTTCAGACCTAGTTCCATTTGGATGCTATGAATCTTACCCATTTGTCTTGATATCATCTTCTCTGGACACGGAGCACAAGCGTAGCAGCAAAATTTCTGCCCTTCGATCTTGTTCTTTCTGCTTCCAAGAGGACAAGGTTCATTGCATAACGAGAGAGGTGGTAGCTATCCAAAAATAAAGAAAGCGGTCAGTATTAAGCAAACCTTTTGTTTTTGTTTTGTTCTTGTCTTACAGCCAAGGAATAAGGAGGAGGGTGGAGATAGGGCCGGGATGCAGAGTTGCTTCAGCCTGCTTTTGAGCAGTGTCTTGTGGAAATGCCCCATAATGTTGCCAAGGCAGGAACATAACTGAAGTTGTATTTCATTCATTTGTAATTGAGTTGAAGTTCAATTCAAGGTGCTGGTTCCTGCCTATAAAGCCCTCCGTGTCATAGGGCCTGGTTACTAGAGGCACTGCCTGTCCCCCATAGTGTCTGCCCGGCTGGTTCAATTTGGCAGGGTTGGCGCTCTCCGGGTTCCATCGATTAAGGAATGCCATGGATTGGGACCCCGGAAGCCTGCCTTCTCTGTAGCAGCACCTGCCGTCTGGAATGAGGTTCCTCCTGAATTCAAATGGCCCCACCCTATTGGTGTTTCCAAGGGCCCTGAGGATACGCTGTTTGCCCAGGCCTTTGGCAAAGATGATTGATGCCCCTTTCTTTCTTTCCCTTGTTCCCATCCAGGTCATTTCCTCCACCATCTCTGCTCTTTGTTTGGTGCCTGTTTTGTGTTTTTGTATTGTTCCTTGTTTTTAAATACTTTTTTAAGGGTTTGTAAAATGCCCAGAGTCACTAGGAGTTAGGTGCCATATAAATTTAATTTGTGGTTCGTCTTGTTCTTGTTCTTGTTCTTCTTCTTATTTTGAATTTAGTGGCAATTCATGGAAGGAATCCAAAAGTTTGAGGATCTGAATAGAACTGGGAGGCTGAAGTGGTTATTGTTTGAGACTTTGCCTCCCCCAGCCTGAAATGTATCACTGAACTGTGGTTGCATTTGAGTTCCTTCTGGAGAATGAAGGACTAGATATCAGTACTTCCTTCAGCTGGGCAGCCCCACACCTGGGCGTGGCACTGCAGTCCCCACATTCAGTGAGAGGAAAATAAATTTCCTTGCACAGGTTGGAAACTCTATTCTCAAACATTAGAATATCCATCATGAATTGGCCCAATAATACAACTGTTTTTGCACACCTTTGACAGCAGTGGACTGAAATGTACTTGGGGATATGAGCTAGTTGCTAGCAACAGGCCAAAGGAAAGGCTAGGGGTGTGAAAAGAAGTGTATGTGACATTGGTGCTTTTAGCCCATGTTATTGTTATGGTACCTGAGTGAATTCGTGGTGCCAGTGGATTCTGTCTCCATTAAGGATCAAGGTTTTTCCTGCAGGAGCTTTTGGATCCATTTCTCCAACTAGGACGGTGATGTAGGAGTTATTTGGAAAAGTGACCAGGTTTACGATGTCAAATCCGGCTTCTAATACTCCATCTTCGTTTAATTTAATTTCATCTCCTGCAGTGTTGTTGAAGGCCATTCTCTGCAGAAATGGATGGAGCTTCCAGAAGAAAGAGCATAAGGGTTAAAGAGAAAGGGACGTGCTTCCTACTGGCCTCAAACCACACTCCTTTTTAGATGGGGAGCATTTCTTCACCAGGAATGAAACAGTATGGAGGACGGCAGCAGTTTAAGGGTTATGATTGGACCGTATTCCACATTAGATAGTAAAATCTTTTCAGTGCTTGTCTTTGGTGACATTTGAGAAAAGAAGTTGGAAAAGAGCAAGAAGAAGCAATGGGAAGGAAATCTAGTTGAGAGGGCCAGAAAGGGAGTAGAGGTTTAAAGACCAGTTGTTTTGTTGTAGAAAGAGGGATGTGTAGGAAAAGGACAATATCTTAAGTGGGTCAACATTTGTAATGTATGAATGGTGGACTCAAGTGAACAACAGTGAGGTTTAGGTAGGTGAGATGATCTCTTGACCAATTAAGTCCGGCCACTCTGTTGTAATCCTGGAGAATATCTCAGAAGAGCACTGGGAAAGAAGAAATCTTACCTGCCAGGCTTCTAGATTCTTTGACTGCACTTGATCCCTGTCCTTTAGGATGTTCCGATCAGTCCTAAACGTGTGAGCAACATGTAAAGCTTGAGCCACAGCATAGACGGCATTATAGATACTGTAACTATGGCCGAGCGTGCTGGTTTCAAAGAAAGTTGCAGGCAGGTCCTCCAGCCTTTCCTCTCCAGTACATTCTTCATCTTCATCTTCATCTTCATCTTCAGGAACATCACTCTTTGGTATTGAGCAGACAAAAGCTTGCTTCCAGACATCTCTAATAAAGCCATCTTGATTTGCCCCAGAAGGGGTGACAGCCTGTAGAAATTGCTGGAAACCTGGAATTTGTTTTGTGCTAATTGAGAAGGAAATAGCCCCATGGAACATTTGCATATCCAGAGTCCTTTGTAAGGAATGTAATGTGAAATCACTTTGGGCCAACGTAATCCACACTTTTCTTGCTGAAAGTTTCTGTGAAGAGTCAGAAGTTGTTACAGGAAACATTGTGGCTATTACTAGAGTAGAGGCCAGCCACATGAAGACTATATTTTCTCCATATATAATAACCGCATTTGCTGTTTTCTCTGTGAACAAGGTAATGTGACTCAGAGTTCGTTGAATCATGTCAAATGGCTCATAGAAATGGAAATTTCTGTCAACCCTTTCAGTGAATTCGGAGCAGATTTTATTTTGCGAGATCATGGGTTCCAGAGTTTGTATGAAATGTTCTCCATGTTTGTCATCTACAGTGACAAGTCCTACCCATTTCCATCCAAAGTACAGAAGAAGCTGGACTAAACCCTCATACTGAAGAGCTTCACCAGGGGCCATGCGATAAAAAGGAGGGGAATGCGATTCATCCGTCACTGACAATTCAAATGAGCCATATGCAACCTAAAGGAAAGAAAGGAGGAATAAGAGAAAGAGAAAGATAAAGAGAGAGAAAGCATGGGTGGACTCATTCTATTTTGACTGATGTGAACTATTTTAGAAACTTATTTCTCAAAGTATGGATGTTTAATATATTGATTTGGTTTAGATATCTCCCCAATAGTGAGATACCTTTTTTGAATCCTATCATCCATCCATCAATATCTCTATCTATCTATCTATCTATCTATCTATCTATCTATCTATCTATCTATCTATCTATCAATCATCTATCAATGTTAGCTAGCATAATTACAAAGATTTTAAAAAAACTATGCTCTAAAATACTGTATGTGTGGATTCATCCTGAAAGCAGCCATATACTCACGTGAAACTTTTTATTAATCAAACTCCACACCTTACTCTGTTTCTTATAAAATTCTACCTCTCTTTACTGATAAAGCATCAAGTTGCTCCTTGAAGGGGAAATCAAGAGCAGATAATCTGTGTGATAGTGATAATTCCTACCATCTTTATCTACAGACCCAACCTGTGGAATCTTGAAAAGCTGCAAAATTTCTGCCATGCGTATGGAGGTTTCAGGGCTCAGTCCTCCAATGATTCCCATCATTCCCTTTTCAGCCCCACAAATATAGTTGGGGGCGATTTTGTGTAATTTAAAAAGCAGGTCCAGAGTGGTGCGATAGGTCATTCGTGAATCGGAGTAGCTGTCATAGATGTGGAAGCCAAAAGTGATGTTGGGCAAGATCTGAGGATCCTTGTTGATCTCCTTAACGGCAAACACTAAAGCCAAGATGTGTTGGTAGAACTTTGTCACCACACTGCAAATAAAGTGACGTGCTTCAAAATCGAATTGTGCTATCGGTTATGCTACTAGGGACGAGATATCAGGGGGGAAAAGAGTCACAAGAAAGACACATTGAAAACAAGGTAAATATGCTTTGATTTTGCATTCCTAGACTGCCCTTGTGTTGTGCATGTCAGCGACATTGCTGAAGTTCCGCAGTTTGTTTTTTATGATTTCAAGTTTAAAACATTCACCTTATAATGAAAATTAACTCCTGCACAATCATCCCGAGGCCCTTCAGTGTTGCAAAAGCTAAGCATTTTCCTGTTTGCTCCTTTCCGATGTACTTTAGAAAGAATCTGAGCTGGGTGGAGCTAATTTGTGACTAAATATGAGGGGGGATCTCAGTGATGAGGAAGGCAGAGCTAAACAAGGTAGCCATAAAGTTAGAAATTGGTTTTCCTCCCAGAGTCAGCTGTTTCTGCTCTAAGGGCTGAAGAGAAGGTTGTGAGTAGAAAAGCCCACACTTCTACTCTTCCTGTGAACTTTTGTGTTTCCACTTTGTATTGCTGTTTCAAAGATTGTAAGATGCCCTGTGGTCTCTTTGAAATAGGACAGGTGGACCTCAGAAGTCTAATAAGCAAGTGCAAAAATAGAGACATGGCATTCATAATTAATGCCTCCCCAGGTTTTTGGAAATTACTTTTCATTCTACAGTCAATGAATTGCTGGTTGTAAGAAGAGACTGAGGGTAGAAAAGAGAATATATTGAACATTATCGTGCCTTTTAGGTTATGGTGAATTAGGGCTGGTGCTTCTTTCTCCAAGTGGGAACAGGGTTCATTTCTCAACAGAATATCTGCTTGCCCTGGTCTATTGGCTTTTGGTGAAATCAGAGAATAGGATGTTGAATTAACCGATCATTTATATTAATCAAGCTGCTAAAATGGATATGCCCTCGATACAGTACATTTATATTTTTTCACAGATGATGATGGCACATCTCTGTTTTACAGGGATGGAAAGAACAGAGCATGATTCGATTAAGATCAGGTTGGGGTGATTTCTTACAATGGGAGGTCAACCGATTCCTCAGAAGGATGTTTACTGAAGGTCACTTTGGGGAACAAGTAATGGACATGAGACATCAATCCACCAATGAGAAGTTCTCCCTCCTGGTACCATTCCTGAGGAATTTGAATGGCTTCATCTCCAGTGCACTTAAGAGTTTGTACCTTCATGGCCACTTCTGGAAGCAGGAATATGGCAACAACGCCCAGCATCCTATAAGGAAGCATCCCTGTGCAATTGGCCTCTCCTGTATTGCTGTTCCCAGCAGCCTTGATTCAAAGAGGGTACTAGAGACAGCAGAACAATGGCCCCCTAAGCTGAGATCTGTCTTAAGAATAAGTCATGGCTCAAGAATGGATCTGATCCCTTGCTTTCAGCCTCACCTATGTCTGGATGCTGAGATTCCTGTCCCCTGTGAAGGGACAGAGTTGCTCTTGACTCTAACACCTAATTGTTAGACTCTTTCTTCACTTGCAATTTCAGGAAGCAGCAGAAGACCTTGGGCACCACAATATTTTCTCTTGGTCACCCAGCCCTGAGGTCTGAGCAGAGATTGAGTGGTCTTCTACAATTCCTCCAACAAGGTTGTCCTCTTGAGCTGACAGCACCAATGAGCTAGCACTGTGAAGCACGAGTGAAGGTGTACATCTTGCATGTGTGGGATGATGCAGCTAGTCCCACTTATTGAAATCTGGGAGAATCTGTGGAATTGACTAGGTGTTGGCTGATGAGCAGTCTGAAAACATTAGGATGACACCCACAAGGACTGTATATTTAGTGCTATAGTTGCAAAATGCTGAGAACCCAATTTATGTCCGCAGTTCTCTTATTGACCCTGCAATGGCTGGGGAACACTGCAACGAGTTTTGAGGAATGTCCCTCAGCTGGGCATGATATATTGGAGGTTTATATCTATTCTGGAACCCTTGAACTGCCTTCAGGAGGGAGTATCTCGAGAGCCACTGGAGGACTGTCCTGGTGACTTAATTATAGTGCCTGTGATAACTACAGAGATGGTAACTTTGCTGGTAGAAATGCTGAAGCAAACATGTTTGTGAAATGCCACAGGAACTTTTTGCCACTTGGTTTTCTGGGTAGAGGAAGTGAGCTGGAGGCCTGTGATTTGGCCGAGTGGCCTGTTGGATGGAATCAAAGAGAAAGAGCAGGGAGATAAAACTTTTCTGTCCCTAGTCCACATAGAGTGGCAGTCAGAATTAGTCTGGGAACCGTTAGGAACCCAACCTGTTTATGGAATTGTTTTTAATGCCTCTTAATTCTCCCTTTGTGTTGTTTGGACAGGAGATGCCATGAGAATGAAAAGATGCATCAAGGCAGGGAGTCATAATACTGCTAAACTGAGCATTCCATTTTTAGGGAGGGGACATGTGCATCACTGTATGATGGGCATCCCAAGTTCTTGCCAAGAGAAGATGTAAGTGTATGTAGAGGGAGTCTAGATGCATCTCCTCCAAACTGCTAAGGGGTCAAAGGGCTTCATTCAGAAGAGAGTCTGTGGAACAAGGCAGAAGCTTCTGCAACTTCTCAGGAGTCAGCTTATGGGGGTGGAAGAGCGATCTTCCTCTCCTTTTCTTGGGATGCACCTTTATCATTCAGAATGGAAATACAGAGGGACGGCCCAAGCAATGCCTGTATATTGAAATGGTTCTGGGAAGGTGCTGATGGCTGTTACTGCAAAACACTGCAACAATGTGACATCACATGCAGGGCAATGGATTAATGCTGCATTAAAACTGTTTGGAAAGTTCCTAGCTAGAAAGGCCAACATGAAGCTGAGAATGTCCAGGAAGCCTGCATAGTGGAAGACACAGTGAATCAGGGCCACTGAATATTCATTGCATCCTGTAATGATTTCCCCACACAGTGTGTGCAGTCCAACGATGAATACGAGAGTCTAGGATTTCTTTAACTTCAAAATGTTGCTGGCCATCAATCATGATAGGCGTTGGGGTTGGTGAGGGTTGTTGCCACTTTGAAGATTCTCTAGCTGGATTCAACAAGCTGCAGTGGAAAACAGGGTGGATCCTTTTTAGAGTTGGAGGAAGATTGAGTGTACAGTAACTGGGTTAATGATTTTAGTAACTGGAAAAGGTCCAATAGACTCGGGGCCCAGTTTCTTGGAGGGTTGTTGAGATTTTAAAAATTTAGTGGAAAGGTAGACCTTTCCCCCAACTTTCATGTCCCATTTGGGGCACCCAGGGAGCTCTGGAATAGGAATGAAGTCCTGTCCTGAAACTTCTTGAAAGGGGATGAACCCAGTGCTCTGATGCACTGTGTTGTAGGCTACCTCTGCGAAGGGCAGGAGATGCACCCAATTGTCCTGCTGGAAGTTAATGTAACAACAGAGGGATTGCTCTAGAGTAGACTGAACCCATTCCGTGGCTCCGTCCGTTTCCAGATGGGTTGACGAGCTTAGGGATTCCTGAACCCCAATACGTTTTAAAAATGTGCGCCAAAATTTGGAATTGAATTTATGCTGCACTCAGAAATTATGCGGCCAGGACAGCCATGCAATTGGTAGACATGCTGGAGAAACAGTTTAGACAGTTGCTGGTCTGTGGGGATGTTAGCGCAAGGAATGAAATGGGCTCGTTTAGAAAACAAGTCAATGAAAGTCCAGATTACGGTTTTGTTTTTACTTTCCAGTAAGTCGACAATGAAGTCCATGGCTATTTCTTTCCATGGGGCTTTAGAGGAGGCTACGGGTTGCAACAGTCCCTGTGACTTTCCCCCTTTCCGTTTAGCTTGGGCGCACACATGACAAGAATCAATATATGCTTGAATGTCAGCTCTCAATGACGGCTACCAAAATTGCCGTCTGATCCAATGGAGCGTTTTGGTGAACACAAAATGCCCAGAGGACTTGTTGTGGTGTGAGCGCTGTAGAACTTTTTTCTTTAAAGATTCTGGGACGTAGATTTTATTATTACAATACCAGATGTTGTCTATTTCAGTTAACTGGGCTTTGTTACTTTGTCGCCAGGGATCGTTAGGCAATGCCCGGAGCAGTTCCTCTTTCAGGTCTGTCTACACTTTGACTTTCTGGGCTGCCACTTGTTTGCGCGTTATGCAAGCTAGACCAAGCTGCTTTTGAGAAAACACAGTGTCTACTACCTCTGCTTGTTTGCTGTCATGTTGGGGTAAATGAGAAAGTGCATCTGCCAGAAAATTCCTCTTCCCAGGGAGGAAATTGAGGGTAAAATTGAAACAGCTGAAATACTGAGCCCAATTGATTTATTTGTCATTTAACTTTCTAGGGGTTCACAAAGCCTACAAATTCTTGTGGTCCATCCAGACCTCAAAAGGGTGGATGGAGCTGTCAGCACAATGGCACAGTCAGTTTTTCTATGAGGAGGCAAGAGATCGCACTCTTTCTCATCGAAGACAACAAAAAAAGGTTGCATGTTCAGGTGGAATGCCAGATTGTGGGAAAATGTCAGGTGAGGGTGAGCGGTTAAGAAGGGTTCCAGCCACCTCCCCCCTCTGTCGGAGTAGAGAAAAGATGTTGCCAACTCCTTTGTTAAACAATAAAGCACCTGAGTCCCAATCGATCTGTGGCTTTCTGCTTTTTAGGCACGGAGTCCCAGTATGATAGAGTAGTTGGCAATAGGGTCTAAAATGAACTGCCAGGTTTTTGTATGCCCTCCCACCTCATGGTTAAAGTCTCTGTCTGGAATTCCATGGGACCCCCGTGGGCAATGGGATTTCTAAGTCTCTTGGTTTTTAGGCTCGGAGTGTCAATGAGGGCAGGGTGTATTAAACATTTGGTGTACCCAGAGTCCAGGTCTAGCCTGGGACTTTCCATGTTTAGGCATGGTTTGTCAACTCTCAGCTGATTGCTTGCTCAGGAAGAGTTTTCGAATTACGGATTCGCAGCTTAATGTCAGCACCTGATCATTCGAGCATTCACACATACACAGTCAAGAAGCTGGATCTCTTTGAACTGTTTTAATGAAGCGTAATGAAGGGTATAGAAGGCAAGCTGTGAATAAAGATTTCCCACTCAAACCGAATTTAAAACTACATTCTCTTAGCTAGTCCCCTTTCCCATGAAGCATGCCACTCCCTCTCCCATCCGGATGGTATTCCTGTCATATCTCAACCCTGCGTCCTTGATGTGCTTCATAGCCATAACAACCCAGTTTACACTCTAACTTCACACACACCCACCCCAATCTGGCAACAGGAGAGAATGAAATGATGGGGGATGCCCTGGTAAGGGTTTCTGTGAATCCTTTGATTGGGGGATCTGAGAGGAGCCTTCTAATAAATGCCATTAGTGCGTTAGGGCAGTTTTTACTGCAAAGGCTTCCTTTTCCCCTATGTGCCAGTTCCCTTGTGGCTCGGTAAATCTGTGAGAAAGATAAGCACAGGGTCGGCCCACTTGGGTTGCATCCGTTTGGATTAAAACAGGTCCAATTGCTGAATCAGAAGAATCTGCTTGCACAATGAAGGGGTGCTCTGGATCGCGGTGTGCTAAGGTGGGCTCAGCAGTAAATAGGCTTTTTAAGTTGTTGAATATGGCTTGGTATTGTCCTAACAGCCAGGAACCACGCTGAGACAAGGAGTAGGTCTCTAGTGTTTTATTACTGGTACATTAGAGAGAATCCTAACAAACTGAAGAAGTGTGGGAAAAGCCAGACATATAAACCCCAAATACTAAGGCAGGCCCGATCTGTCTCTCTTTGAATGGCCACCTAATTCCTCAGTACTACGCATGCGCTTTACAGCCTGGATGGGAGCCCCTTGCTCGCCATCCTCACTCATGACAGGTATTCTGTCGTCCAAGTTAGCCACACCTCTGGAGTGGTGACTTTCCATGTCTCCTCCTTTCCTCTTGTTTTGAGCAGATCTGTCAATGGTAAAGCAATTTGGGTGAATTTTGGAATGAATTGACTATAGAAATTGCCGAACCCTGAAAAGGTTTGTAATTGCCATCAGGTATGGGGGGGCTCCCATTCTAGAATGTGCTGGATTTCTGAAGGATCCATTTCTACTCCCTTCGTAGAGATTCTGTATCCCAGGTAGTCCAATCGTGCTTTATGGAACTCACATTTAGACAGCTTAGCACACAGTTGGGCATTTCATAGCTTCTGGAGTACTTGCCTAAGAAAGTTTACATGCTCTTCCTCTGTCTCTGGGTGAATTAAGATGTTGTCGAAATAGACCAGCACCCCCTTGTACAAATGGTCATGGAGAACCTCATTGATGTACTGCATGAAGACTGCTGTGTCCCCAGCTAATCCAAAAGGGAGAACCTTGTATTGGTAGGACCCCAAAGGAGAATTGTACATGGTTTTCCACTCACGCCCCTCTTTTATGTGAATTTTCAGTATGCTTCCCTTAAATCAAGTTTAGTAAAGATTTTTGCATTTGCCAGGTGTGACAGCATGTCCTTCATTAGGGGGAGAGGGTACTGGTTGGCTACAGAGATCGCACTGAGGCCGTGGTAGTCAGTGCAGAGCCTCAGTGTTCCATCTTTCTTAGCTCTACAGAGCACCGGGGCTGCCCTAGGTGAATTAGCCAGTTTGATAAATCCCCTGGCCAGATTCTTATCTATGAATTTGCTTAGTACTTTTTTCTCTGTCTCTGACATGGGGTACATTTTAGGCTTTGGAAGCTTAGCATTTGGGCCTGTTTCAATGGCATAGTCTGTTTTCCTGTGGGGGGAGGGTACCTGGTCTGACTCTTTCTTATCGAACACATCAGCAAAGTCTAAGTACTGGCTTGGTATCAAAGATTCTGCCTCTGCTGACACTGTTGGAGTTTGCTTAATGATTACGCCAGCCACTTGGCTTGCTTTCTGCTGGGTTTTCTGTTTTACAACCTTCCCTGCCCTACCTCCGAACCTCAGGGTCCCTGTGTCCCATCGGATTTGTGGCTTCCTACTTGTTCACCATGGAAGCCCCAGTATGATGGAATAGTTTGCTATGGGGGCCACGATGAAGTGTAAAGTCTCATTGTGAGTTCCAACCCGCATAGCCACCGTTTCCGTCTGGAACTCAACCGGACCCCCATGGACTATGGACCTGTCCATTTGGGTAAAGACTATTGGCTGTCTGAGTCTTTTTACTTTGAGATCTAGTGTATTGATCAGTGCAGGGTGGGTTAAGCATTTTGTGCAGCCAGAGTCTAGCATTGCCATTAGTTGGCTTTGTGCCTTGTCCTTAAGTTTTTTAGCTCTACCCTGAGAAGCAAGACGGGGCAATCGTCACTCACCAATGGGTCTTCATCCTCCTCCTTCTGGGAGACCGGGGTCTTGCGCCCGGGGTTTTCCACCTGCTGAATCGCATGGGTGTGATTCAGAACAGGTGAATCCTGTTTCCTGCTGGTTGTTGGTCTTCCTCCTCTGAGTCTTCACAGAGGTCTACCGGTGGGTCGGCTGCCAGCTCTCTGCGGGCTACCGCCATAGCCGCCATAGGGCCCATCTGAATCTTTCAGGCTGGAACCCCCCTTTAAAATAGTCCACCTTGGTGGTCTCTGACCAATCCATCACCTTCCCTGCTAGGGTTTTAAACTTTACAGCATACTCAGCCATACTCTTTTCCCTCTGCCTCAGCTGTTGTATGGTGCTTTTCACCTGCAGTTTTTCAAAGGGTTCTTCAAATCCTTCTCTCAGGGCCTGCACAAACTCCTTCAAGCTGTTAAGGTCCAGAGCCATGGCATCGTGCAGCTGTATGAACCAGTCAGCTGCCACTCCCTGAGCCTTGCCCCCACCTGGCTCACCTTTTTATATTCAGTCAGAAAGCAGGTCCCATACTCTCACATGTAGATGGACACATTCGTTAGGAAGAATGCTAGTGGCCGGGGGTTGGCATTAAATTTGACCTGCAGCTCTCTTGGGGTCCCCCTCACCACCGCAGCTTCCGTCAGCCCTGTTTCCGATTCACCACGGATCACTTTGTGGGCTCCACTTCTCCGTCTGTGATCTGGGGAGGTGGATCTCCCTGCAGGGGTCACAGACCGGTGGCCTCCACTTCTGTTGGGTGAAGTCCTCCTGGAATGTGGGTCCACGCCCTCCTCCAGGTGATACACCAGGGAATTGATGGCTTTCGACATGTGCTGCATCATCACCTCCAGGGCAGACATCCTGACTTCCAGACCTCACACCATCTGCAGGGTACCCTCCGATTTGGTTATAGTCACCTGGGATCCTGGGCTCAGGATCTTCACCTGCACTTCGACCGTCTGGGGGCACGTTTGGCCGTCTCCCTTGCACTCGAGGTCACTGGCCCCATTCCCATGTCATCCATCCGCATGTCTGGAGTCTAGGGTGGTGAGCGCACTCTCTAACTCATTCTCGCTTCTGCTTCCCCCTCCCCATCATTGCTTTCAGTGTCACCTGCCAACTCCACTCGCTCCTCCTCTGGCTTGGCATTCAGAAGAGTTTTGTCATTGTCCTCTGAGGGTGAGGGCTCCCTTGCTTTCGATCTCAGTTCCTTCATCATTTTCAGTAACTCTCAGCTGGACTTATGCTGCCAGGTACAGTCCCTAATATAGGATTTGCAACTTTATGTAATTACCAGCACACTCAAGCACTCATTCAATGACAGTCTAGAGACCGGGCTCTTTCTACTGTTTAATGACGTGAAGTGACTAGTACAAGAAAAAGTTGTGAATGGAGAAATTCCCGCGTAAACTGTCATTAAAACTTCAGGCCTCTAAATTAGCCCATTTCCCCTTACCTACTAAAGCATGCAACCCCCCTTCCCATGCCAGATGGCCCTTCTGGCATTCGCCTGGCCAGATGGCCTTGGCAATAATTCCTTAGCTATACCAACCCAGTTCACACTCCGATCCGGCCCCCCCTCCCTTCTGGCAACTCGAAGTCTGTTCACATCCATACTGGAGAGATGGAAGCTATTGCAATCAGAGAGTTCTGTGAGCCTTTGATCGGAGAGACTGACAATGACTTTACCTCTGTTTTTGACTACAATACTGTTTTTCTTCTTGCAATGCAACCTTAAAATCTCTGGCAATTTGATCTGCAGCATGAATTCCAGGATTTGGGCTGAGAGGATGTATCTGCTGAAGCAGACATTTGTTAAATGGCACTGAGACTTCACAGAGTTTTTACTGTTGTTGTCATTGTTTTGTGCTTCAGAGCGAACTAGCGTGAACCTCTAAAATAGAACTATAGAGAAAGAGTAACCCCATGCCATTAAACATGTACCTCCTGACATTGGGAAACCGATTGGATTACTACATGCATTCCACATGTGGTTGCTCTCCAAAACAAAACAAAACAAAACAAAACAAAACAAAACAAAACAAAACAAAACAAAACAAAGCTTCAGGTGGTCCAGAATGCAGAAGTATGCAGAGTTTTGGGTGCATCAGGGTTCAATGGGCTGCACTTCTGCACTTCTGTGGCCCAGAAAACCAAATTGTTTCTATTCACTGACCAGATCTCGGAGATGGCATGGCTGCCATGCTGACCTAGTAGGAAGGGATAAATAATCATAAGGTCACACGGATGTGTGAAATTGCTCTCACAACATCCCCCATGTGGAGAGGCCAGAGAACTTCCTTTTTGGTTTGATGCTGAAATATTTCAAAACATTGATCTGAGATTCTCAGATATCATCAAACAGTTTTGGACAAATTGCTCATCAGATGTCATCTTCTACACAAAGCAATATTTATTAAGTGACAGCAAAGTGTATGAAAGTACCACCCAGTTGGATTTGCTTGATATCTATGAGTGAGCTTATGCTCTGTGAGGGGGGGAAAAAAAAGAAAGAAAAAGCCAAACAATTTCTGTAGGCCAATCTCTCCTGCGCCTGATCTGTTCTGCCCCCGCATCACAGAGAGGAGAGATTGGAGAGAAAGGGATTACAGGAGAGTAGCAGGCACACAATGTGACATAGACCAGGCTGTTTGTGTAGTGTGGTTGTGGCTGCCAGCCCTGAGCATGCATAGGGCTGCTGACACTACCACATTCCTTTCAGTGTGTATTCCCCATTGTGTGCCTGCTTACTCTCTTGTAATCCCTTCCTTTCCAAACTCCCTGCTCTGCAAGGGCGGAAAAAAGGAAAAACAAGAGGTGTGGCACAGAACAACCGGTACTGACTGTCATGGCGATCACGTGACTGAGGGATGGCATTGATCGTAAAATTATTTTTTCAACACTGTTATACCTTTGAAGCGTCATTGAATGAGGCAGTTGCTCAGCAAAGACTACCTGTAGTTATGTTCTTCTATGGATGAATTGTTCCCTTGTGTCAAGCTCAGGCCTCAGTATAATAATGCAATGGAAGAATAATATCAAGAGCAAGAGAAGCCCTCATTCCTTTTGGTTCTGTGTTGTTCATGCCTAAATATTGAATCCAGTCCTGGGCATAACATTTTCAAAAGGATGGTGAGAAACTGGAGGAGAGCAACTAAGATAAGGGGCCTTACCAGGACTTCTTGGAGGTGTTGGGTCTATTTAGCCTGGAGAAGACTTAAGGGAGACATAACAGCTGTCGTCAAGCATCTGAAGTGCTATCATGTAGAAGATGGGGCAAAATTGTCCCCGCTGTCCCGGGAGACAGGACAAGAATCACGGCTTTAAAATCCGGCCTTTGTCTTTCAAGTCCATCTTCAGTACTCACTACAAAAAGACGGTACTTGGGATTTAATATTACCCCTCTTCCTTAACGGGGCCAAATGTCCCGTAGAAGAGTACACATCCTTTTTATTAGCTGATAAATCCTCAGAAATTTTCTTTAAAAAGTGGTACAATATTGCTCAACCACAGTAAGAAAATGTTGGGTATAATCAAACTTGCTTATAGCATCCCATATTAGAAGGTGTTAGCCACATTCTTTTTTTTTAAATAGTTTAGTTCACAGATTGTTGTGGGCATTTATAATTCTATTTTACTCTGAAGCCATCAACGGATAAACTTTGAACTCCAGTGGTTGCTGCCTCCTCAGTGCTAAATTTTCCACATTCTTTGGGGAGCATCCATCTCTCTCCCACTTTTCTGCCATTCTGCTTTTTGCAAACAGCTGCTTTTTGAATCCCCTTTTCGAGACTACTCTACTTTGCCCTTCTGATTCTGCAGTTTTCTTCCTTTCCCTTCCCTTCCCTTCCCTTCCCTTCCCTTCCCTTCCCTTCCCTTCCCTTCCCTTCCCTTCCCTTCCCTTCCCTTCCCTTAGAAATTAGGATTGGCAGCTCTTTTCTCCTTCCTCCTTCCTCCTTCCTTCCTCCTTCCTGTTCCTTTCTCTCTCTCTCTCTCTTTCACTGAAAACACATTCCCTCCGCGTACATCCCTTCTGTGTTGAATATCAGTGTCATTTCTCCATCTGCTGGTGGCCTGAAGCACTGCAGCATTTTGGGCAGCCAGAATATACCTATTCACCCAACTCACCCACAGACTATATGTGAACACAAACCACAATATAAGTGGCTCTGCGTATGCTGAACAAATAATTTGAGAAGCTGGAATGTACAGAGAAGAATGGGGTATCAGAATTTGTGGAAAATCATTCCACTTTTATGATAGATGGTAGGATGATTCCTTAAATCATAGGGTCAGCACACTCTCAGAATGTTGGTGGTCTCAGCAAATCAGCATGCCTCAGCATGTGGATGAGTTTGTTCTAGGATGCAATTCTCTGTATGCTTCTGGAGGAAGCTGTTTGTTGTCCCGCCCACATTCCTTACCTCACTTCCTCCTCCTTCCACCATCTGAGAAGAAGCATGTGGCCGCTGCTGCTGCTTCCCTCTTGGGGCAATGCAGGGCCCTAGAGTCAGGAGGTTCCCCCTTTCTGCATGCAGCCTTTAGCAGCAATGAGGGCTAAGGGTTAATTCAGTTTAGGGACAGAAGAAGAACAAGAAGAATGTCCATTTTTCCTGAACGGATGCAACTGGACCAAATATAATGAGTAAGACTTCTTTTTTGCTTATTTTTGAACCTACTTTGTTTAAGTATGTCATTCTTTATGCTTGGGTGGGCTAAGCGTGGAAGATCAATAACCTGTATTTCTCTAACATGATCATTAATGCTATTTGAGATACTATTCTTCTCTGTGTGCGTCTTTTTGCTTTATGAAGCTCTGCACCTGTCAGGCTCCCCCTCGATCCAAGGATGGTTGCATCCTTTGATCGTATGTGCCTGCCATGATCATTTACTGCATGTCAAGAAAGGAAGGGGAGAGGTGGCTGGCCGGAATGCGAATTGCTGCAATTTGAGCTAATTGCCTGCAATCAGGGTCATGCCGGTGGATCTGTGAAGAAGGTGGGGATGGACCGTAGAGAGTTTAGTGAGACCGTTTGGTGCTTCATTCTCAGTCGTGGCTTTTCTCTCTTGCATTGTACATATGTTCCATTAAGCCTAGAATCTGCGTTTCGCTTTCGTGCATGAGATGGGTTTTTATTGGAACTCAAAGTGTCAGTGCTTACAGCTCCATTCAGTGGTCCTAGCTGTCCACTAATGGCTTCACAGGAGGCAGTAAGCTCAACAACAGGTAAGGCCGATGCAGAGAAAGGGTGTGTGGATTGGCTGCCCTACTGTGAGAACTTCTTCCCAGAGAAAAAACCGATTGCAGTGCAACCTGAGAGTTCATGAGGATGCAGATGAGCAGAGGCCGAAGAGGTTGAGGAGACAGATCAGCCTACAGCTGTGAAATGGCTGACCCAGGAAAAATAATCGCAGAATGTGATCGGGACCACTGGCACACTCACCACAAGTTACAACCGAAAGGTAATAGGGGGTTTCATTGTCTTGTTGTACTCTCACAAAGAAGCAGGTGAACAGCCATAGACAAGCGGGTAATGATTTTTTTCCTAGCCTAGTTTCCAAGCATCATACCTGTAATTCCTCCACTGCCAAATATGGTCGCATCCTTGTTGAGTTTTTCCTACTAACAGATTAAGCTGCTGTTGTACCTAGTCATTTTGGCCGGGTGAAAAGTTTGCAATTGATTGTCTCCTCTCATGTGCTTCATGCAAAATAGCCTGGGGGGAGGAAACCTGCCCGGACTTGTTTCTTACTTCCTCTTTTTTCTCTGCCGGCAATGTAGCCAAGCAAGGCTTGCTCCAAAGGGGAGCTAAGTCCTTTAAATATGTTTTGCTTTTGTTTTTGCTTTCTGTAAATAAATTATTTTTATAGAAATGCTTGGTGTGTGAGTTTTTTGACCTCTCCTGGGCTAAAGGCTTTCCCAGCATCTGCCAACAATCCTCACTCTCCGAAGATACAAACAGTTTTCTCAAATTCCTATAAACCTGTCAGAATCATGCTTTTTAAAATACTTTTATCATATTAAGCAAAATGTACACTCCGTTGCATTAAATACATCAGGTGTAATGACTGCCTAACCTAACAGAGCCAGACTCACAAGTGAACTTTATGAAATCTGGTTTATTGAAGGGTTAGTATGCAAGTACAGAGAAAGCTGAGAATGAGCAAAAGCGCGCCAAATACAAATTAAGAACCCTCACCTCAAAACAAAACACCTCCCCCCACCCAGCTGTTTCAACCACCCCCCTCCCAGGTGCCAGTAACCGTCTTCACCCATCCTGGGAAAGCAACCTTGAACCTTTGAGAAAACCCAAACACATTCCATTCCCTCAGCCCAGAGATAACAGTCCGGGTAATTTAAACCTCCTTTCCCTGTAAATCAAACACGCAATCAGTAAATGACATGTGAAGTGTTACGATGTACCAGGTACATTGAAACAGTGAACATGACATATCGCCCCCCAAAAAAGCATCAAGGCGCAGGTTTTAAAGGATAAGCAGTATGAAAGCGTGTAACTAAAAGGCGAGAGCGTACATCGCGAGCAGCCACCCACTCAGGGTGGGAAAAATGCTTCCATCGGATGAGGTACTGCAACGTGCCATGAAGTCGGCGAGAATCCAGGATCTCTTTCACCTCAAAGTGCTGCTGCCCATCAATCATGATTGGCGCAGGAGGAGTAGCCTTGGGATGCCAGTGATCGGAGTGGGTAACGGGTTTGAGCAAGCTGCAATGAAAAACAGGATGTAAACGTCTAAGATTGTGTGGCAGGTCTAACTTAAACATGACAGGGTTCACAACACCTACAATGGGAAAGGGACCAACAAATTTAGGGGATAACTTCTTGGAAGGTTGAGGAGATTTGATGTATTTCGTGGACAGGTAAACCTTATCCCCCACGTTAAAAGCAGGTTGAGGTGCACGTTTTTTATCAGCATGCAGCTTATGAGTCAAGTGAGTGTCAGCCAATGTCTGTTGAATCACTGGCCAGGAATCTGCCAAGTGCGCAGCCCAATCCGAAGGAGATGAAGGTGGAACGGTGGGTTGAGGGAGATCAGGAATGGGTACAAAGTCCCAGCCGAACACAGTACTGAAAGGTGTGTGTCCTGTGCTCTGATGAACTGAGTTGTTGTAGGCCACTTCAGCAAAAGGCAGGAGATCCACCCAATTGTCTTGTTGGTAGTTCACAAATGAGCGGAGAAACTGCTCAAGGGTGGCATTAAGAGCCTCCGTGGATTCGTCAGTCTCAGGATGCCACGCAGTGGATAAGGCTTGTTTAGTGCCCACCAGTTTTAAAAATGCCCTCCAAAACTGGGAAGTAAACTGTGTCCTGTGATCCATGACCAAACCGGAGGGGCTCCCATGGATTCTGTATATGTGGATTAGGAAAAGGCGGGCTAATTGTTGTGCAGATGGAATGGAGGCACATGGAATGAAGGGGGCTTGCTTAGAAAAATAGTCCTTTACCACCCAAATCACAGTCTTTCTCTGGCTAGGAGGCAAATCAACGATAAAATCCATGGAGACCTCCTCCCAAGGGCAGCAGGAACTGGTGACAGACTGCAGCAAGCTCTGAGGCTTACCCCCCTTTCATTTTGACATGGCACAAACTGGATAAGAAGCAACATAGTCTTTGACATCATGTCTTAAGGAGGGCCACCAAAATTGCCTGCGGACAATGTGTAGGGTCTTTACAAAGCCGAAATGACCTGCCAGCTTATCATCATGAGACCCCCTTAAAATTTCCTTTCGCAAACTGCCAGGCACATAGAGGCGATTTTGCTTCCAAGTGAAGCCTTTGTCAAAAGTAACATTGTCTCTATTCGCTTGCAGCCAGGTGTCAGATTTCAGCTCAGAGAGAAACTTTTGTTGCAATTGCGAAGGAACAGCCAGCGTTCTTAGCAGCCAGTGAAACTGACGCTGAGGGCAACTGCCCACGGGTCCGGCTACGTGTGACAGCTTGCATCCCCAATTGGGGCTCTGTCCAAAGCATCCCCACGACGTCAGGTGCTTGGGCTGAGTCTTGAGGCAAGCGGGAAAGTGCATCGGCCAGGAAGTTTTTCTTTCCTGGGATGAACTTTAACTGAAAATCAAAACGGCTAAAAAACTGAGCCCAATGAACCTGCTTAGGGCTGAGTTTGCGAGGCGTGCTAAGTGCTTCCAAATTCTTATGGTCAGTCCACACTTCAAACGGACATTTAGCCCCCTCTAAAAGGTGGCACCAAGTGTCTAAAGCCGCTTTCACTGCAAAAGCCTCTTTCTCCCAAACATGCCAGCGCCTTTCCGTCTCAGAAAATTTCCAGGACAAGTAGGCACAAGGCTTGAGGCAACCGGCAGCATCAGCTTGCATCAAGAGAGCCCCAATGGAAAAATCAGATGCATCTACCTGAACCACAAAAGGCTTATTGGGATAGGATGTTGCAGAATAGGTTCAGCAGTGAATAATCTCTTAAGTTTGTCAAACGCTAACTGGCACTGAGGCGTCCAATTGAGCAAAGCCCCTGGGTTTTTCACCCTCCGTGTGTCGCCCAGCCCCTTGGTTTTCAATAAATCAGTAAGAGGCAATGCAATCTCAGCGAACCCCTGGATGAACGGGCGATAATAGTTACAGAATCCAAGGAAACTTTGGAGCTGCCTGTGCGTGCGTGGGCGCTCCCACTCCAAAATAGCTTGAATTTTGGCAGGGTCCATCTCAACCCCTTTATCAGAAATTCTGTACCCCAAATAGTCAAGTTGTGTCTTATGAAATTCACATTTAGAGAGTTTAGCATACAGCTCCGCCTTTCTTAGTTTGCCAAGCACCTGTTTCACCAAACGCTCATGTTCTTCCATTGTTTCAGTGTAAATCAACACATCGTCCAGATACACCAAGACCCCCTTGAACAAATGTTCATGTAAAACCTCATTAATTAACTGCATAAACACCCCAGGTGCCCCTGCCAACCCAAACGGCAAAACCTTGTACTGGAAAGAACCCAGAGGGCAATTGAAAGCAGTTTTCCATTCATCCCCTTCCCGTATACGGAAATAGGCCTCCCTCAAATCCAGCTTAGAGAAGATTTTCCCTTTAGACAGATGTGCTAGCATGTCTTTTATGATTGGCAGAGGATATTTGTTTAGGATCGATACCACATTCAGCCCGCGGTAATCTGTACATAGTCTCAAATGCCCATCCTTCTTTGCTCGGAACAAGACAGGGGCGCCAACTGACGAATTAGCTGGCTCAATAAAACCCCTAGCTAGGTTTTTGTCCACAAATTGACGCAACGCTGCCAGCTCCTTTTGTGTCATGGCATAGATCTTCGGTTTGGGCAGTTGCGCATTAGGGACCAACTCTATTGCACAGTCAGTTCTCTGGTGAGGAGGGAGTTGGTCCACCTCCTTCTCCCCAAACACATCTGCAAAACTCTGGTATTGCTCCGGCAGGCCCTCCAGGGGGGCGGCAGCGAAATGTGGGGTCGCCGCCACCGCCCTCCCCACTGCAGCCTGCGGAGCGTCGTCCTCTATGGGGATTTGATAGAACCCATCCCCAAATGTCAAAGTCTGGTGCACCCAGTTTATGTATGGATTTTGTTGGACCAACCAAGGCATCCCCAGAATGACCAAAGGACCTCCCACAGGTGCCACGACAAATGACAGCCCTTCCCGGTGGCTGCCCATCTGCAATGCCACCATACCCATAAAATGGGTGACTGGCTTCCCCCCCCGCAGTAGAACCATCCAGCTGGGTAAAAATCATAGGATGTTTTAGGGGGAATGTGGGTAACTCCAGAGCATCCACCACGTCTGGGTGCATCAAGCAGTGGGAACACCCCGAATCGATCAACGCCTATGCTTCGACAGTTCTTGTTCGGGAGCCCAACCTAACTTTCACTGACAAAGTAGGAATGTTTCCACTCACCGAGAGGTAGTCGCACCCTCCCTCTACCACCTGCCCAGAGGCGCCCTTTAGAGCAGGTGGCTGGCATTTCCCGCCGGCTGGAGTAATTCGGGCTCCCCTCCTCTCCAAAATACGGGACTCCTTCTTCTTTGCCCTCAGCTACAGCGGCCTTCATCTTTCTGGGGAAGGAGGGTGACTTTCCCGACGATTTCCCCTGACGCTCCTCAGGTTTCCCTTTCAGGCATGCCGCCGTTTGGTGACCTTCCTTCCCACATCGGAGGCACTGTCCCTTCGCGTAGCGGCTCTCCCTCTCCTCCTGCCATGCCGTTCGCCCTGCTCGGGCTGCGGTGCCCATGGGCTTGGCAGCTCTCATCATGGCCATTTGCTTGGGACCTCTCTTGCTTTGAGCAAACTTCGCATGGGCTTGCTCCACGTTCCCTGCCAGCTGTATCCAGTCATATAGGGTGGTGGGATCTGCTCTCCCCAACGATCACCTCAACAACTCGGGTCGCAGACCATCCTTGAACATCTCTATCAGAGTTGTCTGCGACCAATCGTCCACCTTTGCAGCTAAAGCTTAGAACTCTAAGGCGTAGTCCGCAACAGACCTTGATCCCTGGATCAACTCCCTCAGGGCCACCTTGGCTTTCTCCTTTGCCAATGGGTCAGCAAAATGCAATTTGAGCACCCACAAGAACTCCTCAAACTCGTCCAATTCCAGGGCCTCCATTTCGGTTAATTGTACGAACCAATCAGCTGCCCTGCCTTCCAGTTTGGTGGCCACAGCATTTATCTTAGCCCTCTCAGAAGGGAACAGCGTCCCAAACTCCTCCATATAGCTCTTAGCATTTGTCAGGAAAAATGACAACTTCGTGGGGTCCCCATCAAACGTGACTGTAAACTCCCTATATCTGGCACCCAGCAGGCTCTTCTTCCTCTCCTTCTGCCCAGCCTTTCTCTTGGACCCCATCGATCTTCTGTCTGGGGGGGGGGATTCGAAATCCTGACTTTAGGATGTCTCTTCTCCCCTCTTTCCGTTCTTCTTCCTCGGTCCTCTGAATGCCGAGGGGGTGATGGGGACGACCGTCTGGGACTGCCAGATGGTGAATGCCCCTGATGCCTTCTCCGATCTCTCATCCTCACCCCCGGGGAAGGGGGAGGAGAGGGGGACGACTGTCGGGAATGGTGCTCCCTTCTCTCTCTGACTGGGTCCCGCAAAGCCAATGATATTTTCAGCATCATTTCTTCTAGGGATTGTAACCTGGCTTCCCACCCTTGTGCTCTTACAGGGGTTCCAGAGTCCTCCGACCCTCTCTCACCGGCCCTGGCTACATTCAGGGACAGCGGGTACCTCAGCTTCCAAGACATCTTAGATGTCCCTGGTAGGGTTCCCTGCTCCTCATCCCACATCACCTGTTCAGTCGGCGCTTCTTCTGCTTTCTTAACCACTTTGGATTTCACAGCCTTCTCATTCGCAGGACTGGGACTCGAAACCCCCAATAAGTCCTCCGACTCCGGAGTGGGTGCTTTTCCACTTCTCTTGGCCATGGAACTCGCTTACTCGCTTTCCCCCGAGTAAGGAGTAGGTTCAGTCATCGCTAACTTTAGTTCTTCACAGATTGCTCTGGATAGATGTTAGCGGTAAAGGTTTAAGATTCTCAGCTTTATGTAATGACTGCCTAACCTAACAGAGCCAGACTCACAAGTGAACTTTATGAAATCTGGTTTATTGAAGGGTTAGTATGCAAGTACAGAGAAAGCTGAGAATGAACAAAAGCGCGCCAAATACAAATTAAGAACCCTCGCCTCAAAATGAAACACCTCCCCCCACCCAGCTGTTTCAACCACCCCGCTCCCAGGTGCCAGTAACCGTCTTCAACCATCCTGGGAAAGCAACCTTGAACCTTTGAGAAAACCCAAACACATTCCATTCCCTCAGCCCAGAGATAACAGTCCGGGCAATGGAAACCTCCTCCCTGTAAATCAAACACGCAATCAGTAAATGACATGTGAAGTGTTACGATGTACCAGGCACATTGAAACAGGGAACATGACACCAGGTCTCTACACTGTTGGAATACAAAGCACTTAAGCCGGCTCCCTACAACAACCTGGGCTGATTGTAGCTCATGTTCCCACACAAGTACTTAACAAAGATCTCCAGCAAGGAATGAGCCAACTGGAAATCATGAGGCCGCAAGAAACAAAAATCCCAGATCTGTCACTCATAGAAATAATACAGGAAGTGTCCTACGCTATGCAAAACAGCACAAGCCATGCTTCAGTTTCATACAGAAACAGAGAAGAGGGCAATGCCCAACATGAAGTCGACGGTGGGTGCAGTGGTCTACATTGGGAATATATTGGAAGTTGTGATGAAATCATAAGATGTTCTATATTTTTCTACGTATTAGTTGCTCTCTCGTATTACACTCTGGCCTAATTACAATAATATAACATTTAGGGGCGAAGATGCATCCCAGTAAGCCAGCACTGGAAGACAGGATAGAAAAGATTTCCACCACCACCATGTACTTCCCCTTGGTGCTCAGGTAGGTGGGCACAAAGGTCAGCCAAACACTGCAGAACACCAACATGCTGAAAGTGATGAACTTGGCTTCGTTGAAACTGTCCGGCAACTTCCTGGCTAGGAAGGCCACAGTGAAGCTGAGAAGGGCCAAGAAGCCCAGGTAGCCCAAGACACAGTAAAACATGGTGGCGGAGCCTTCGTGACATTCCACTATGATTTCCCCAGGCAGGGTTTGTGTGTCCAGATTTGGGAAGGGAGGAGACGAACCCAGCCAAAACACACAAATGCCTGCTTGAAGGAGGGATCCACCCCAGACAATAGCATAGGCCAACTTTTGCCCCACCCATTTGTGGAAAATGTTTCCCGGTTTAGAAGCAAGGAATGCCACGATGACTGTGGTGGTTTTGGCCAGAACAGAGGAAACGGCAACAGAGAAGATGATGCCAAATGCCGTTTGTCGGAGGAGGCAGGTGGCCTTGTTGGGCTGTCCGATGAAGAGAAGAGAGCAGAGGAAGCAGAGAAAGAGGGAGATGAGGAGGAGGTAGGTGAGGCTGCGATTGTTGGCTTTGACGATGGGAGTGTCCCGCTGCTCAATGAAGATTGTGAGCACGAAAGCCGTCACCAGGGAAAAAAGAAGAGCCAGAGAAACCAGAGTGTTGCCCAGCGGCTCTTCGAAGGAGAGGAAGTTCATTGTCTTTGGAATGCACTCGTCTTGAGCTTGGTTTGGAAAGTGATCCTCTGAACAGCCGTCACAATGCTCCATGTCTGAAAAGAAGGAAAAAGCTTCCGAACAGAATCAAATTTTCCCCAAGTTTCAGAATTGCATTTTGGAACTCCCTGCAACGTCTTTCCTAAAACCTTTTGTAACTCTCTGTCCAATATACATGTAAAAAATGTGCAGGAAAAAAAAATCTAGATTATCCTATAATTAAAGCTTCTTGGCCTGTTGGAGAGCACTAGGTTTAGTGGCATTACTGAGCAAGGGAATAGCATGGCTCACCTTCCCAATGGTGGGAAGCAGAAAGGAGAGGCTTGAAGGTTTCGATCCCGGAAAACAGGCAGCGGCACTAAAGGATAGGAGAATGACGTTTTAAGGCATGTGGACTCTGGGATTCTCTGTCCCAGAATTCTCCATCCAGCCAAGCTTCGTAGAGCAGCAAAATAAACACTGGTTTATGCAATCTTGATTTTGGATCCTTTCATTTCTGTTGGATGGCCCGGGTGCAACACAGACATTTTGCTCTGATGATCGTTAAAAATGACTTTGGTATAATTCTTCCACCATAACCAATTGATACATCTTTCCTTCAAGAATCTTGATTTAATTCTGTTATAATTTGGGGGCCAACCAAGAGACACAACACTGACTCACAGAGCGAGACGCTATTTTGCAGGTCATTGGATTATCCATAATTCCTGCATTCTGTTTCAGTGTCTTCAAAAGGAGAGAGAGCCTGACATCTTACAATTGGTAACACTGAAAACTAGAGGGAAAATTAAATAGAGGAACTGTCTGCTAGCTCCTATTTCCTGGAAATCAGGATGGCTGGAGGGGAGCATCACTGAGAGACGTTCCTTTGCTTTTAATGCTTTGCAGCCATCAAAATAGACACCTTCAGAGTTTGATTTAGCTATCCAAGCTCTGACATGGTGGAAAAGCCCCCTTGAGGTGCGTCAGTAAAGCAAGCGGTTATATTGAAGAGCTTCTGGTTAGCTGGATACAGGCTGCAGAAATGTAATTTCAGACCTAGTTCCATTTGGATGCTATGAATCTTACCCATTTGTCTTGATATCATCTTCTCTGGACACGGAGCACAAGCGTAGCAGCAAAATTTCTGCCCTTCGATCTTGTTCTTTCTGCTTCCAAGAGGACAAGGTTCATTGCATAACGAGAGAGGTGGTAGCTATCCAAAAATAAAGAAAGCGGTCAGTATTAAGCAAACCTTTTGTTTTTGTTTTGTTCTTGTCTTACAGCCAAGGAATAAGGAGGAGGGTGGAGATAGGGCCGGGATGCAGAGTTGCTTCAGCCTGCTTTTGAGCAATGTCTTGTGGAAATGCCCCATAATGTTGCCAAGGCAGGAACATAACTGAAGTTGTATTTCATTCATTTTTAATTGAGTTGAAGTTCAATTCAAGGTGCTGGTTCCTGCCTATAAAGCCCTCCGTGTCATAGGGCCTGGTTACTAGAGGCACTGCCTGTCCCCCATAGTGTCTGCCCGGCTGGTTCAATTTGGCAGGGTTGGCGCTCTCCGGGTTCCATCGATTAAGGAATGCCATGGATTGGGACCCCGGAAGCCTGCCTTCTCTGTAGCAGCACCTGCCGTCTGGAATGAGGTTCCTCCTGAATTCAAATGGCCCCACCCTATTGGTGTTTCCAAGGGCCCTGAGGATACGCTGTTTGCCCAGGCCTTTGGCGAAGATGATTGATGCCCCTTTCTTTCTTTCCCTTGTTCCCATCCAGGTCATTTCCTCCACCATCTCTGCTCTTTGTTTGGTGCCTGTTTTGTGTTTTTGTATTGTTCCTTGTTTTTAAATACTTTTTTAAGGGTTTGTAAAATGCCCAGAGTCACTAGGAGTTAGGTGCCATATAAATTTAATTTGTGGTTCGTCTTGTTCTTGTTCTTGTTCTTCTTCTTATTTTGAATTTAGTGGCAATTCATGGAAGGAATCCAAAAGTTTGAGGATCTGAATAGAACATGGAGGCTGAAGTGGTTATTGTTTGAGACTTTGCCTCCCCCAGCCTGAAATGTATCACTGAACTGTGGTTGCATTTGAGTTCCTTCTGGAGAATGAAGGACTAGATATCAGTACTTCCTTCAGC
Source organism: Candoia aspera (assembly GCF_035149785.1). Taxonomy (NCBI): domain Eukaryota; kingdom Metazoa; phylum Chordata; class Lepidosauria; order Squamata; family Candoiidae; genus Candoia; species Candoia aspera. The sequence continues at coordinate 109,986,727 of NC_086156.1, read as the reverse complement.
TGGGCAGCCCCACACCTGGGCGTGGCACCGCAGTCCCCACATTCAGTGAGAGGAAAATAAATTTCCTTGCACAGGTTGGGAACTCTATTCTCAAACATTAGAATATCCATCATGAATCGGCCCAATAATACAACTGTTTTTGCCCACCTTTGACAGCAGTGGACTGAAATGTACTTGGGGATATGAGCTAGTTGCTAGCAACAGGCCAAAGGAAAGGCTATGGGTGTGAAAAGGAGTGCATGTGACATTGGTTCTTTTAGCCCATGTTATTGTTATGGTACCTGAGTGAATTCGTGGTGCCAGTGGATTCTGTCTCCATTAATGATCAAGGTTTTTCCTGCAGGAGCTTTTGGATCCATTTGTCCAACTAGGACGGTGATGTAGGAGTTATTTGGAAAAGTGACCAGGTTTACGATGTCAAATCCGGCTTCTAATACTCCATCTTCGTTTAATTTAATTTCATCTCCTGCAGTGTTGTTGAAGGACATTCTCTGCAGAAATGGATGGAGCTTCCAGAAGAAAGAGCATAAGGGTTAAAGAGAAAGGGACGTGCTTCCTACTGGCCTCAAACCACACTCCTTTTTAGATGGGGAGCATTTCTTCACCAGGAATGAAACAGTATGGAGGATGGCAGCAATTAAAGGGTTATGATTGGACCGTATTCCAGATTAGATAGTAAAATCTTTTCAGTGATTGTCTTTGGTGACATTGGAGAGAAGAAGTTGGAAAAGAGCAAGAAGAAGCAATGGGAAGGAAATCTAGTTGAGAGGGCCAGAAAGGGAGTAGAGGTTTAAAGACCAGTTGTTTTGTTGTAGAAAGAGGGATGTGTAGGAAAAGGACAATATCTTAAGTGGGTCAACATTTGTAATGTATGAATGGTGGACTCAAGTGAACAACAGTGAGGTTTAGGTAGGTGAGATGATCTCTTGACCAATTAAGTCCGGCCACTCTGTTGTAATCCTGGAGAATATCTCAGAAGAGCACTGGGAAAGAAGAAATCTTACCTGCCAGGCTTCTAGATTCTTTGGCTGCCCTTGATCCCTGTCCTTTAGGATGTTCCGATCAGTCCTAAATGTGTGAGCAACATGTAAAGCTTGAGCCACAGCATAGACGGCATTATAGATACTGTAACTATGGCCGAGCGTGCTGGTTTCAAAGAAAGTTGCAGGCAGGTCCTCCAGCCTTTCCTCTCCAGTACATTCTTCATCTTCATCTTCATCTTCATCTTCATCATCTTCAGGAACATCACTCTTTGGTATTGAGCAGACAAAAGCTTGCTTCCAGACATCTCTAATAAAGCCATCTTGATTTGCCCCAGAAGGGGTGACAGCCCGTAGAAATTGCTGGAAACCTGGAATTTGTTTTGTGCTAATTGAGAAGGAAATAGCCCCATGGAACATTTGCATATCCAGAGCCCTTTGTAAGGAATGTAATGTGAAATCATTTTGGGCCAATGTAATCCACACTTTTCTTGCTGAAATTTTCTGTGAAGAGTCAGATGTTATTAGAGGAATAACTGTGGTCACTAGTAGAGTAGAGGCCAGCCACATGAAGACTATATTTTCTCGATATATAATAACCGCATTTGCTGTTTTCTCTGTGAACAAGGTAATGTGACTCAGAGTTCGTTGAATCATGTCAAATGGCTCATAGAAATGGAAATTTCTGTCAACCCTTTCAGTGAATTCGGAGCAGATTTTATTTTGCGAGATCATGGGTTCCAGAGTTTGTATGAAATGTTCTCCATGTTTGTCATCTACAGTGACAAGTCCTACCCATTTCCATCCAAAGTACAGAAGAAGCTGGACTAAACCCTCATACTGAAGAGCTTCACCAGGGGCCATGCGATAAAAAGGAGGGGAATGCGATTCATCCGTCACTGACAATTCAAATGAGCCATATGCAACCTAAAGGAAAGAAAGGAGGAATAAGAGAAAGAGAAAGATAAAGAGAGAGAAAGCATGGGTGGACTCATTCTATTTTGACTGATGTGAACTATTTTAGAAACTTATTTCTCAAAGTATGGATGTTTAATATATTGATTTGGTTTAGATATCTCCCCAATAGTGAGATACCTTTTTTGAATCCTATCATCCATCCATCAATATCTCTATCTATCTATCTATCTATCTATCTATCTATCTATCTATCTATCTATCTATCTATCAATCATCTATCAATGTTAGCTAGCATAATTACAAAGATTTTAAAAAAACTATGCTCTAAAATACTGTATGTGTGGATTCATCCTGAAAGCAGCCATATACTCACGTGAAACTTTTTATTAATCAAACTCCACACCTTACTCTGTTTCTTATAAAATTCTACCTCTCTTTACTGATAAAGCATCAAGTTGCTCCTTGAAGGGGAAATCAAGAGCAGATAATCTGTGTGATAGTGATAATTCCTACCATCTTTATCTACAGACCCAACCTGTGGAATCTTGAAAAGCTGCAAAATTTCTGCCATGCGTATGGAGGTTTCAGGGCTCAGTCCTCCAATGATTCCCATCATTCCCTTTTCAGTCCCACAAATATAGTTGGGGACAATTTTGTGCAATTTAAAAAGCAGGTCCAGAGTGGTGCGATAGGTCATTCGTGAATCGGAGTAGCTGTCATAGATGTGGAAGCCAAAAGTGATGTTGGGCAAGATCTGAGGATCCTTGTTGATCTCCTTAACGGCAAACACTAAAGCCAAGATGTGTTGGTAGAACTTTGTCACCACACTGCAAATAAAGTGACGTGCTTCAAAATCGAATTGTGCTATGGGTTATGCTACTAGGGACGAGATATCAGGGGGGAAAAGAGTCACAAGAAAGACACATTGAAAACAAGGTAAATATGCTTTGATTTTGCTTTCCTAGACTGCCCTTGTGTTGTGCATATTAGCAACATTGCTGAAGTTCCGCAGTTTGTTTTTTATGATTTCAAGTTTAAAACATTCACCTTATAATGAAAATTAACTCCTGCACAATCATCCCGAGGCCCTTCAGTGTTGCAAAAGCTAAGCATTTTCCTGTTTGCTCCTTTCCGATGTACTTTAGAAAGAATCTGAGCTGGGTGGAGCTAATTTGTGACTAAATATGAGGGGGGATCTCAGTGATGAGGAAGGCAGAGCTAAACAAGGTAGCCATAAAGTTAGAAATTGGTTTTCCTCCCACAGTCAGCTGTTTGTGCTCTAAGGGCTGAAGAGAAGGTTGTGAGTAGAAAAGCCCACACTTCTACTCTTCCTGTGAACTTTTGTGTTTCCACTTTGTATTGCTGTTTCAAAGATTGTAAGATGCCCTGTGGTCTCTTTGAAATAGGACAGGTGGACCTCAGAAGTCTAATAAGCAAGTGCAAAAATAGAGACATGGCATTCATAATTAATGCCTCCCCAGGTTTTTGGAAATTACTTTTCATTCTACAGTCAATGAATTGCTGGTTGTAAGAAGAGACTGAGGGTAGAAAAGAGAATATATTGAACATTATTGTGCCTTTTAGGTTATGGTGAATTAGGGCTGGTGCTTCTTTCTCCAAGTAGGAACAGGGTTCATTTCTCAACAGAATATCTGCTTGCCCTGGTCTATTGGCTTTTGGTGAAATCAGAGAATAGGATGTTGAATTAACCGATCATTTATATTAATCAAGCTGCTAAAATGGATATGCCCTCGATACAGTACATTTATATTTTTTCACAGATGATGATGGCACATCTCTGTTTTACAGGGATGGAAAGAACAGAGCATGATTCGATTAAGATCAGGTTGGGGTGATTTCTTACAATGGGAGGTCAACCGATTCCTCAGAAGGATGTTTACTGAAGGTCACTTTGGGGAACAAGTAATGGACATGAGACATCAATCCACCAATGAGAAGTTCTCCCTCCTGGTACCATTCCTGAGGAATTTGAATGGCTTCATCTCCAGTGCACTTAAGAGTTTGTACCTTCATGGCCACTTCTGGAAGCAGGAATATGGCAACAACGCCCAGCATCCTATAAGGAAGCATCCCTGTGCAATTGGCCTCTCCTGTATTGCTGTTTCCAGCAGCCTTGATTCAAAGAGGGTACTAGAGACAGCAGAACAATGGCCCCCTAAGCTGAGATCTGTCTTAAGAATAAGTCATGGCTCAAGAATGGATCTGATCCCTTGCTTTCAGCCTCACCTATGTCTGGATGCTGAGATTCCTGTCCCCTGTGAAGGGACAGAGTTGCTCTTGACTCTAACACCTAATTATTAGACTCTTTCTTCACTTGCAATTTCAGGAAGCAGCAGAAGACCTTGGGCACCACAATATTTTCTCTTGGTCACCCAGCCCTGAGGTCTGAGCAGAGATTGAGTGGTCTTCTACAATTCCTCCAACAAGGTTGTCCTCTTGAGCTGACAGCACCAATGAGCTAGCACTGTGAAGCACGAGTGAAGGTGTACATCTTGCATGTGTGGGATGATGCAGCTAGTCCCACTTATTGAAATCTGGGAGAATCTGTGGAATTGACTAGGTGTTGGCTGATGAGCAGTCTGAAAACATTAGGATGACACCCACAAGGACTGTATATTTAGTGCTATAGTTGCAAAATGCTGAGAACCCAATTTATGTCCGCAGTTCTCTTATTGACCCTGCAATGGCTGGGGAACACTGCAACGAGTTTTGAGGAATGTCCCTCAGCTGGGCATGATATATTGGAGGTTTATATCTATTCTGGAACCCTTGAACTGCCTTCAGGAGGGAGTATCTCGAGAGCCACTGGAGGACTGTCCTGGTGACTTAATTATAGTGCCTGTGATAACTACAGAGATGGTAACTTTGCTGGTAGAAATGCTGAAGCAAACATGTTTGTGAAATGCCACAGGAACTTTTTGCCACTTGGTTTTCTGGGTAGAGGAAGTGAGCTGGAGGCCTATGATTTGGCCGAGTGGCCTGTTGGATGGAATCAAAGAGAAAGAGCAGGGAGATAAAACTTTTCTGTCCCTAGTCCACATAGAGTGGCAGTCAGAATTAGTCTGGGAACCGTTAGGAACCCAACCTGTTTATGGAATTGTTTTTAATGCCTCTTAATTCTCCCTTTGTGTTGTTTGGACAGGAGATGCCATGAGAATGAAAAGATGCATCAAGGCAGGGAGTCATAATACTGCTAAACTGAGCATTCCATTTTTAGGGAGGGGACATGTGCATCACTGTATGATGGGCATCCCAAGTTCTTGCCAAGAGAAGATGTAAGTGTATGTAGAGGGAGTCTAGATGCATCTCCTCCAAACTGCTAAGGGGTCAAAGGGCTTCATTCAGAAGAGAGTCTGTGGAACAAGGCAGAAGCTTCTGCAACTTCTCAGGAGTCAGCTTATGGGGGTGGAAGAGCGATCTTCCTCTCCTTTTCTTGGGATGCACCTTTATCATTCAGAATGGAAATACAGAGGGACGGCCCAAGCAATGCCTGTATATTGAAATGGTTCTGGGAAGGTGCTGATGGCTGTTACTGCAAAACACTGCAACAATGTGACATCACATGCAGGGCAATGGATTAATGCTGCATTAAAACTGTTTGGAAAGTTCCTAGCTAGATAGGCCAACATGAAGCTGAGAATGTCCAGGAAGCCTGCATAGTGGAAGACACAGTGAATCAGGGCCACTGAATATTCATTGCATCCTGTAATGATTTCCCCACACAGTGTGTGCAGTCCAACGATGAATACGAGAGTCTAGGATTTCTTTAACTTCAAAATGTTGCTGGCCATCAATCATGATAGGCGTTGGGATTGGTGAGGGTTGTTGCCACTTTGAAGATTCTCTAGCTGGATTCAACAAGCTGCAGTGGAAAACAGGGTGGATCCTTTTTAGAGTTGGAGGAAGATTGAGTGTACAGTAACTGGGTTGATGATTTTAGTAACTGGAAAAGGTCCAATAGACTTGGGGCCCAGTTTCTTGGAGGGTTGTTGAGATTTTAAAAATTTAGTGGAAAGGTAGACCTTTCCCCCAACTTTCATGTCCCATTTGGGGCACCCAGGGAGCTCTGGAATAGGAATGAAGTCCTGTCCTGAAACTTCGTGAAAGGGGATGAACCCAGCGCTCTGATGCACTGTGTTGTAGGCTACCTCTGCACAGGGCAGGAGATGCACCCAATTGTCCTGCTGGAAGTTAATGTAACAACAGAGGGATTGCTCTAGAGTAGACTGAACCCGTTCCGTGGCTCCATCCGTTTCCAGATGGGTTGACGAGCTTAGGGATTGCTCTACCCCAATAAGTTTTAAAAATGTGCGCCAAAATTTGGAATTGAATTTACTCTGCACTCAGAAATTACGCGGCCAGGACAGCCGTGCAATTGGTAGACATGCTGGAGAAAGAGTTTAGACAGTTGCTGGTCTGTGGGGATGTTAGCGCAAGGAATGAAATGGGCTTGTTTAGAAAACAAGTCAATGAAAGTCCAAGTTACAGTTTTGTTTTTACTTTCCAGTAAGTCCACAATGAAGTCCATGGCTATTTCTTTCCATGGGGCTTTAGAGGAGGCTACGGGTTGCAACAGTCCCTGTGACTTTCCCCCTTTCCGTTTAGCTTGGGCGCACACATGACAAGAATCAATATATGCTTGAATGTCAGCTCTCAATGACGGCTACCAAAATTGCCGTCTGATCCAATGGAGCGTTTTGGTGAACACAAAATGCCCAGAGGACTTGTTGTGGTGTGAGCGCTGTAGAACTTTTTTCTTTAAAGATTCTGGGACGTAGATTTTATTATTACAATACCAGATGTTGTCTATTTCAGTTAACTGGGCTTTGTTACTTTGTCGCCAGGGATCGTTAGGCAATGCCCAGAGCAGTTCCTCTTTCAGGTCTGTCTACACTTTGACTTTCTGGGCTGCCACTTGTTTGCGCATTATGCAAGCTAGACCAAGCTGCTTTTGAGAAAACACAGTGTCTACTACCTCTGCTTGTTTGCTGTCATGTTGGGGTAAATGAGAAAGTGCATCTGCCAGAAAATTCCTCTTCCCAGGGAGGAAATTGAGGGTAAAATTGAAACAGCTGAAATACTGAGCCCAATCGATTTATTTGTCATTTAACTTTCTAGGGGTTCACAAAGCCTACAAATTCTTGTGGTCCATCCAGACCTCAAAAGGCTGGATGGAGCTGTCAGCACAATGGCACAGTCAGTTTTTCTATGAGGAGGCAAGAGATCGCACTCTTTCTCATCGAAGACAACAAAAAAAGGTTGCATGTTCAGGTGGAATGCCAGATTGTGGGAAAATGTCAGGTGAGGGTGAGCGGTTAAGAAGGGTTCCAGCCACCTCCCCCCTCTGTCGGAGTAGAGAAAAGATGTTGCCAACTCCTTTGTTAAACAATAAAGCACCTGAGTCCCAATCGATCTGTGGCTATCTGCTTTTTAGGCACGGAGTCCCAGTATGATAGAGTAGTTGGCAATAGGGTCTACAATGAACTGCCAGGTTTTTGTATGCCCTCCCAACCTCATGGTTAAAGTCTCTGTCTGGAATTCCATGGGACCCCCGTGGGCAATGGGATTTCTAAGTCTCTTGGTTTTTAGGCTCGGAGTGTCAATGAGGGCAGGGTGTATTAAACATTTGGTGTACCCAGAGTCCAGGTCTAGCCTGGGACTTTCCATGTTTAGGCATGGTTTGTCAACTCTCAGCTGATTGCTTGCTCAGGAAGAGTTTTCGAATTACGGATTCGCAGCTTAATGTCAGCACCTGATCATTCGAGCATTCACACATACACAGTCAAGAAGCTGGATCTCTTTGAACTGTTTTAATGAAGCGTAATGAAGGGTATAGAAGGCAAGCTGTGAATAAAGATTTCCCACTCAAACCGAATTTAAAACTACATTCTCTTAGCTAGTCCCCTTTCCCATGAAGCATGCCACTCCCTCTCCCATCCGGATGGTATTCCTGTCATATCTCAACCCTGCGTCCTTGATGTGCTTCATAGCCATAACAACCCAGTTTACACTCTAACTTCACACACACCCACCCCAATCTGGCAACAGGAGAGAATGAAATGATGGGGGATGCCCTGGTAAGGGTTTCTGTGAATCCTTTGATTGGGGGATCTGAGAGGAGCCTTCTAATAAATGCCATTAGTGCGTTAGGGCAGTTTTTACTGCAAAGGCTTCCTTTTCCCCTATGTGCCAGTTCCCTTGTGGCTCGGTAAATCTGTGAGAAAGATAAGCACAGGGTCGGCCCACTTGGGTTGCATCCGTTTGGATTAAAACAGGTCCAATTGCTGAATCAGAAGAATCTGCTTGCACAATGAAGGGGTGCTCTGGATCGCGGTGTGCTAAGGTGGGCTCAGCAGTAAATAGGCTTTTTAAGTTGTTGAATATGGCTTGGTATTGTCCTAACAGCCAGGAACCACGCTGAGACAAGGAGTAGGTCTCTAGTGTTTTATTACTGGTACATTAGAGAGAATCCTAACAAACTGAAGAAGTGTGGGAAAAGCCAGACATATAAACCCCAAATACTAAGGCAGGCCCGATCTGTCTCTCTTTGAATGGCCACCTAATTCCTCAGTACTACGCATGCGCTTTACAGCCTGGATGGGAGCCCCTTGCTCGCCATCCTCACTCATGACAGGTATTCTGTCGTCCAAGTTAGCCACACCTCTGGAGTGGTGACTTTCCATGTCTCCTCCTTTCCTCTTGTTTTGAGCAGATCTGTCAATGGTAAAGCAATTTGGGTGAATTTTGGAATGAATTGACTATAGAAATTGCCGAACCCTGAAAAGGTTTGTAATTGCCATCAGGTATGGGGGGGCTCCCATTCTAGAATGTGCTGGATTTCTGAAGGATCCATTTCTACTCCCTTCGTAGAGATTCTGTATCCCAGGTAGTCCAATCGTGCTTTATGGAACTCACATTTAGACAGCTTAGCACACAGTTGGGCATTTCATAGCTTCTGGAGTACTTGCCTAAGAAAGTTTACATGCTCTTCCTCTGTCTCTGGGTGAATTAAGATGTTGTCGAAATAGACCAGCACCCCCTTGTACAAATGGTCATGGAGAACCTCATTGATGTACTGCATGAAGACTGCTGTGTCCCCAGCTAATCCAAAAGGGAGAACCTTGTATTGGTAGGACCCCAAAGGAGAATTGTACATGGTTTTCCACTCACGCCCCTCTTTTATGTGAATTTTCAGTATGCTTCCCTTAAATCAAGTTTAGTAAAGATTTTTGCATTTGCCAGGTGTGACAGCATGTCCTTCATTAGGGGGAGAGGGTACTGGTTGGCTACAGCGATCGCACTGAGGCCGTGGTAGTCAGTGCAGAGCCTCAGTGTTCCATCTTTCTTAGCTCTACAGAGCACCGGGGCTGCCCTAGGTGAATTAGCCAGTTTGATAAATCCCCTGGCCAGATTCTTATCTATGAATTTGCTTAGTACTTTTTTCTCTGTCTCTGACATGGGGTACATTTTAGGCTTTGGAGGCTTAGCATTTGGGCCTGTTTCAATGGCATAGTCTGTTTTCCTGTGGGGGGAGGGTACCTGGTCTGACTCTTTCTTATCGAACACATCAGCAAAGTCTAAGTACTGGCTTGGTATCAAAGATTCTGCCTCTGCTGACACTGTTGGAGTTTGCTTAATGATTACGCCAGCCACTTGGCTTGCTTTCTGCTGGGTTTTCTGTTTTACAACCTTCCCTGCCCTACCTCCGAACCTCAGGGTCCCTGTGTCCCATCGGATTTGTGGCTTCCTACTTGTTCACCATGGAAGCCCCAGTATGATGGAATAGTTTGCTATGGGGGCCACGATGAAGTGTAAAGTCTCATTGTGAGTTCCAACCCGCATAGCCACCGTTTCCATCTGGAACTCAACCGGACCCCCATGGACTATGGACCTGTCCATTTGGGTAAAGACTATTGGCTGTTTGAGTCTTTTTACTTTGAGATCTAGTGTGTTGATCAGTGCAGGGCGGGTTAAGCATTTTGTGCAGCCAGAGTCTAGCATTGCCATTAGTTGGCTTTGTGCCTTGTCCTTAAGTTTTTTAGCTCTACCCTGAGAAGCAAGATGGGGCAATCGTCACTCACCAATGGGTCTTCATCCTCTTCCTTCTGGGAGACCATGGTCTTGCGCCTGGGGTTTTCCACCTGCTGAATCGCATGGGCGTGATTCAGAACAGGTGAATCCTGTTTCCCGCTGGTTGTTGGTCTTCCTCCCCTGAGTCTTCACTGAGGTCCACCGGTGGGTCGGCTGCCAGCTCTCTGCGTGCTACCGCCATAGCCGCTGAACCTTCACGTTTTTTGGTGAGGTTTTGGCTGGTTTTCCTCCCTGCCTGTCTGCCACTGCTCCTCCGTATCGGAACACTGCAGCTCGATGGTAATCCTTCCCACACTTGTAGCATCCCCCTTTCTTCCAGGTCCAATCCCTTGTCTCCTCCCTGGCCCAGAACAGCCTCTGCTGGGTTGACAGGAACTGGCCAGGGGTCCCAGTGTTGCATCCAGCCACCTCTGTGCACAGCTGTCAGCATACTCAGCCATACTCTTTTCTCTCTGCCTCAGCTGTTGTACGGTGCTTTTCACCTGCGGTTTTTCCAAGGGTTCTTCAAATCCTTCTCTCAGGGCCTGCACAAACTCCTTCAAGCTGTTAAGGTCCAGAGCCATGGCATCGTGCAGCTGTATGAGCCAGTCAGCTGCCACTCCCTGGAGCCTTGCCCCCACCTGGCTCACCTTTTAATATTCGGTCAGAAAGCAGGTCCCATACTCTCACATGTAGATGGACACATTTGTTAGGAAGAATGCTAGTGGCTGGGGGTTGGCATTAAATTTGACCTGCAGCTCTCTTGGGGTCCCCCTCGCCACCGCAGCTTCCGTCAGCCCTGTTTCCGATTCACCACGGATCACTTTGTCGTCTCCACTTCTCCGTCTCTGATCTGGGGAGGTGGATCTCCCTGCAGGGGTCACAGACCGGTGGCCTCCACTTCTGTTGGGTGAAGTCCTCCTGGAATGTGGGTCCACGCCCTCCTCCAGGTGATACACCAGGGAATTGATGGCTTTCGACATGTGCTGCATCATCACCTCCAGGGCAGCCATCCTGACTTCCAGACCTCACACCATCTGCAGGGTACCCCCCGATTTGGTTATAGTCACCTGGGATCCTGGGCTCAGGATCTTCACCTGCACTTCGACCGTCTGGGGGCACGTTTGGCCGTCTCCCTTGCACTCGAGGTCGCTGGCCCCATTCCCAAGTCATCCATCCGCATGTCTGGAGTCTAGGGTGGTGAGCGCACTCTCTAACTCATTCTCGCTTCTGCTTCCCCCTCCCCATCATTGCTTTCAGTGTCACCTGCCAACTCCACTCGCTCCTCCTCTGGCTTGGCATTCAGAAGAGTTTTGTCATTGTCCTCTGAGGGTGAGGGCTCCCTTGCTTTCGATCTCAGTTCCTTCATCATTTTCAGTAACTCTCAGCTGGACTTATGCTGCCAGGTACAGTCCCTAATATATGATTTGCAACTTTATGTAATTACCAGCACACTCAAGCACTCATTCAATGACAGTCTAGAGACCGGGCTCTTTCTACTGTTTAATGATGTGAAGTGACTAGTACAAGAAAAAGTTGTGAATGGAGAAATTCCCGCGTAAACTGTCATTAAAACTTCAGGCCTCTAAATTAGCCCATTTCCCCTTACCTACTAAAGCATGCAACCCCCCTTCCCATGCCAGATGGCCCTTCTGGCATTCGCCTGGCCAGATGGCCTTGGCAATAATTCCTTAGCTATACCAACCCAGTTCACACTCCGATCCGGCCCCCCCTCCCTTCTGGCAACTCGAAGTCTGTTCACATCCATACTGGAGAGATGGAAGCTATTGCAATCAGAGAGTTCTGTGAGCCTTTGATCGGAGAGTCTGACAATGACTTTACCTCTGTTTTTGACTACAGCACTGTTTTTCTTCTTGCAATGCAACCTTAAAATCTCTGGCAATTTGATCTGCAGCATGAATTCCAGGATTTGGGCTGAGAGGATGTATCTGCTGAAGCAGACATTTGTTAAATGGCACTGAGACTTCACGGAGTTTTCACTGTTGTTGTCATTGTTTTGTGCTTCAGAGTGAACTAGCATGAACCTCTAAAATAGAACTATAGAGAAAGAGTAACCCCATGCCATTAAACATGTTCCTCCTGACATTGGGAAACTGATTGGATTACTACACGCATTCCACACCTGGTTGCTCTCAAAAACAAAAGAAAAGAAAAGAAAAGAAAGCTTCAGCTGGTCCAGAATGCAGAAGTATGCAGAGTTTTGGGTGCATCAGGGTTCAATGGGCTGCACTTCTGCACTTCTGTGGCCCAGAAAACCAAATTGTTTCTATTCACTGACCAGATCTTGGAGATGGCATGGCTGCCATGCTGACCTAGTAGGAAGGGATAAATCATCATAAGGTCACATGGATGTGTGAAATTGCTCTCACAACATCCCCCATGTGGAGAGGCCAGAGAACTTCCTTTTTGGTTTGATGCTGAAATATTTCAAAACATTGATCTGAGATTCTCAGATATCAAACAGTTTTGGACAAATTGCTCATCAGATGTCATCTTCTATACAAAACAATATTTATTAAGTGACAGCAAAGTGTATGAAAGTACCACCCAGATGGATTTGCTTGATATCTATGAGTGAGCTTATGCTCTGTGAGGGGGAAAAAAATAAGAAAGAAAAAGCCAAACAATTTCTGTAGGCCAATCTCTCCTGCGCCTGCTCTCTTCTGCCCCCGCATCACAGAGAGGAGAGATTGGAGAGAAAGGGATTACAGGAGAGTAGCAGGCACACAATGTGACGTACCCCAGGCTGTTTGTGTAGTATGGTTGTGGCTCCCAGCCATGAGCATGCATAGGGCTGCTGGCACTACCACATTCGTTTCAGTGTGTATTCCCCATTGTGTGCCTGCTTACTCTCTTGTAATCCCTTCCTTTCCAAACTCCCTGCTCTGCAAGGGTGGAAAAAAGGAAAAACAAGAGGTGTGGCACAGAACAACCCGTACTGACTGTCATGGCGATCACGTGACTGAGGGATGGCATTGATCGTAAAATTATTTTTTCAACACTGTTATACCTTTGAAGCGTCATTGAACGAGGCAGTTGCTCAGCAAAGACTACCTGTAGTTATGTTCTTCTATGGATGAATTGTTCCCTTGTGTCAAGCTCAGGCCTCAGTATAATAATGCAATGGAAGAATAATATCAAGAGCAAGAGAAGCCCTCATTCCTTTTGGTTCTGTGTTGTTCATGCCTACATATTTATCCAGTCCTGGGCATAACATTTTCAAAAGGATGGTGAGAAACTGGAGGAGAGCAACTAAGATAAGGGGCCTTACCAGGACTTCTTGGAGGTATTGGGTCTATTTAGCCTGGAGAAGACTTAAGGGAGACATAACAGCTGTCATCAAGCATCTGAAGTGCTATCATGTAGAAGATGGGGCAAAATTGTCCCCGCTGTCCCAGGAGACAGGACAAGAATCACAGCTTTAAAATCCGGCCTTTGTCTTTCAAGTCCATCTTCACTACTCACTACAAAAAGACGGTACTTGGGATTTAATATTACCCCTCTTCCTTAACGGGGCCAACTGTCCCGTGGAAGAGTACACATCCTTTTCATTAGCTGATAAATCCTCAGAAATTTTCTTTAAAAAGTGGTACAATATTGCTCAACCACAGTAAGAAAATGTTGGGTATAATCAAACTTGCTTATAGCATCCCATATTAGAGGGTGTTAGCCACCTTCTTCTTTTTAAATAGTTTAGTTCACAGATTGTTGTGGCTATTTATAATTGTATTTTACTCTGAAGCCATCAACGGATAAACTTTGAACTCCAGTGGTTGCTGCCTCCTCAGTGCTAAATTTTCCACATTCTTTGGGGAGCATCCATCTCTCTCCTGCTTTTCTGCTGTTCTGCTTTTTGCAAACAGCTGCTTTTTGAATCCCCTTTTCGAGACTACTCTACTTTGCCGTTCTGATTCTGCAGTTTTCTTCCCTTCCCTTCCCTTCCCTTCCCTTCCCTTCCCTTCCCTTCCCTTCCCTTCCCTTCCCATAGAAGCTCATGTCCCCACATGTACTTAACAAAGATCTCCAGCAAGGAATGAGCCAACTGGAAATTATGAGGCCGCAAGAAAAAAAAATCCCAGATCTGTCACTCATAGAAATAATACAGGACGTGTCCTATGCTATGAAAAACAGCACAACCCATGCTTCAGTTTCATACAGAAACAGAGAAGAGGGCAATGCCCAACGTGAAGTCGACGGTGGGTGCAGTGGTCTACATTGGGAATATATTGGAGGTTGTGATGAAATGATAAGAAGATGTTCTATATTTTTCTACGTATTAGTTGCTCTCTCGTATTACACTCTGGCCTAATTACAATAATATAACATTTAGGGGCGAAGATGCATCCCAGTAAGCCAGCACTGGAAGACAGGATAGAAAAGATTTCCACCACCACCATGTACTTCCCCTTGGTGCTCAGGTAGGTGGGCACAAAGGTCGGCCAAACGCTGCAGAACACCAACATGCTGAAAGTGATGAACTTGGCTTCGTTGAAACTGTCTGGCAATGTCCTGGCTAGGAAGGCCACAGCGAAGCTGAGAAGGGCCAAGAAGCCCAGGTAGCCCAAGACACAGTAAAACATGGTGGCGGAGCCTTCGTGACATTCCACTATGATTTCCCCAGGCCGGGTTTGTGTGTCCAGATTTGGGAAGGGCGGAGAAGAACCCAGCCAAAACACACAAATGCCTGCTTGAAGGAGGGATCCACCCCAGACAATAGCATAGGCCAACTTTTGCCCCACCCATTTGTGGAAAACGTTTCCCGGTTTAGAAGCAAGGAATGCCACGATGACTGTGGTGGTTTTGGCCAGAACAGAGGAAACGGCAACAGAGAAGATGATGCCAAATGCCGTTTGTCGGAGGAGGCAGGTGGCCTTGTTGGGCTGTCCGATGAAGAGAAGAGAGCAGAGGAAGCAGAGAAAGAGGGAGATGAGGAGGAGGTAGGTGAGGCTGCGATTGTTGGCTTTGACGATGGGAGTGTCCCGCTGCTCAATGAAGATTGTGAGCACGAAAGCCGTCACCAGGGAAAAAAGAAGAGCCAGAGAAACCAGAGTGATACCCAGCGGCTCCTCGAAGGAGAGGAAGTTCATTGTCTTTGGAATGCACTCGTCTTTAGCTTGGTTTGGAAAGTGATCCTCTGAACAGCCGTCACAATGCTCCATGTCTGAAAAGAAGGAAAAAGCTTCCGAACAGAATCAAATTTTCCCCAAGTTTCAGAATTGCATTTTGGAACTCCCTGCAACGTCTTTCCTAAAAACTTTTGTAACTCTCTGTCCAATATACATGTAAAAAATGTGCAGGAAAAAAAAATCTAGATTTTCCTATATTTAAAGCTTCTTGGCCTGTTGGAGTGGACTAGGTTTAGTGGCATTACTGAGCAAGGGAATAGCATGGCTCACCTTCCCAATGGTGGGAAGCAGAAAGGAGAGGCTTGAAGGTTTCGATCCTGGAAAACAGGCAGCGGCACTAAAGGGTAGGAGAGTGACGTCTTAAGACGTGTGGACTTCAACTCCCAGAATTCTCCATCCAGCCAAGCTTCGTAGAGCAGCAAAATAAACACTGGTTTATGCAATCTTGATTTTGGATCCTTTCATTTCTGTTGGATGGCCCGGGTGCAACACAGACATTTTGCTCTGATGATCGTTAAAAATGGCTTTGGTATAATTCTTCCACCATAACCAATTGATACATCTTTCCTTCAAGAATCTTGATTTAATTCTGTTATAATTTGGGGGCCAACCAAGAGACACAACACTGACTCACAGAGCGAGACGCTATTTTGCAGGTCATTGGATTATCCATAATTCCTGCATTCTGTTTCAGTGTCTTCAAAAGGAGAGAGAGCCTGACATCTTACAATTGGTAACACTGAAAACTAGAGGGAAAATTAAATAGAGGAACTGTCTGCTAGCTCCTATTTCCTGGAAATCAGGATGGCTGGAGGGGAGCATCCCTGAGAGACGTTCCTTTGCTTTTAATGCTTTGCAGCCATCAAAATAGACACCTTCAGAGTTCGATTTAGCTATCCAAGCTCTGACATGGTGGAAAAGCCCCCTTGAGGTGCGTCAGTAAAGCAAGCGGTTATATTGAAGAGCTTCTTGTTAGCTGGATACAGGCTGCAGAAATGTAATTTCAGACCTAGTTCCATTTGGATGCTATGAATCTTACCCATTTGTCTTGATATCATCTTCTCTGGACACGGAGCACAAGCGTAGCAGCAAAATTTCTGCCCTTCAATCTTGTTCTTTCTGCTTCCAAGAGGACAAGGTTCATTGCATAACGAGAGAGGTGGTAGCTATCCAAAAATAAAGAAAGCGGTCAGTATTAAGCAAACCTTTTGTTTTTGTTTTGTTCTTGTCTTACAGCCAAGGAATAAGGAGGAGGGTGGAGATAGGGCCGGGATGCAGAGTTGCTTCAGCCTGCTTTTGAGCAATGTCTTGTGGAAATGCCCCATAATGTTGCCAAGGCAGGAACATAACTGAAGTTGTATTTCATTCATTTTTAATTGAGTTGAAGTTCAATTCAAGGTGCTGGTTCCTGCCTATAAAGCCCTCCGTGTCATAGGGCCTGGTTACTAGAGGCACTGCCTGTCCCCCATAGTGTCTGCCCGGCTGGTTCAATTTGGCAGGGTTGGCGCTCTCCGGGTTCCATCAATTAAGGAATGCCATGGATTGGGACCCCGGAAGCCTGCCTTCTCTGTAGCAGCACCTGCCGTCTGGAATGAGGTTCCTCGTGAATTCAAATGGCCCCACCCTATTGGTGTTTCCAAGGGCCCTGAGGATACGCTGTTTGCCCAGGCCTTTGGCAAAGATGATTGATGCCCCTTTCTTTCTTTCCCTTGTTCCCATCCAGGTCATTTCAACCACCATCTCTGCTCTTTGTTTGGTGGTGTTTTTGTGTTTTTGTATTGTTCCTTGTTTTTAAATACTTTTTTAAGGGTTTGTAAAATGCCCAGAGTCACTAGGAGTTAGGTGCCATATAAATTTAATTTGTGGTTCGTCTTGTTCTTGTTCTTCTTCTTATTTTGAATTTAGTGGCAATTCATGGAAGGAATCCAAAAGTTTGAGGATCTGAATAGAACTGGGAGGCTGAAGTGGTTATTGTTTGAGACTTTGCCTCCCCCAGCCTGAAATGTATCACTGAACTGTGGTTGCATTTGAGTTCCTTCTGGAGAATGAAGGACTAGATATCAGTACTTCCTTCAGCTGGGCAGCCCCACACCTGGGCGTGGCACTGCAGTCCCCACATTCAGTGAGAGGAAAATAAATTTCCTTGCACAGGTTGGAAACTCGATTCTCAAACATTAGAATATCCATCATGAATCAGCCCAATAATAGATCTGTTTTTGCCCACCTTTGACAGCAGTGGACTGAAATGTACTTGGGGATATGAGCTAGTTGCTAGCAACAGGCCAAAGGAAAGGCTAGGGGTGTGAAAAGGAGTGCATGTGACATTGGTCCTTTTAGCCCTTGTTATTGTTATGGTACCTGAGTGAATTCGTGGTGCCAGTGGATTCTGTCTCCATTAATGATCAAGGTTTTTCCTGCAGGAGCTTTTGGATCCATTTGTCCAACTAGGACGGTGATGTAGGAGTTATTTGGAAAAGTGACCAGGTTTACGATGTCAAATCCGGCTTCTAATACTCCATCTTCGTTTAATTTAATTTCATCTCCTGCAGTGTTGTTGAAGGCCATTCTCTGCAGAAATGGATGGAGCTTCCAGAAGAAAGAGCATAAGGGTTAAAGAGAAAGGGACGTGCTTCCTACTGGCCTCAAACCACACTCCTTTTTATATGGGGAGCATTTCTTCACCAGGAATGAAACAGTATGGAGGACGGCAGCAGTTTAATGTTTATGATTGGACCGTATTCCAGATTAGATAGTAAAATCTTTTCAGTGATTGTCTTTCGTGACATTGGAGAAAAGAAGTTGGAAAAGAGCAAGAAGAAGCAATGGGAAGGAAATCTAGTTGAGAGGGCCAGAAAGGGAGTAGAGGTTTAAAGACCAGTTGTTTTGTTGTAGAAAGAGGGATGTGTAGGAAAAGGACAATATCTTAAGTGGGTCAATATTTGTAATGTATGAATGGTGGACTCAAGTGTACATCAGTGAGGTTTAGGTAGGTGAGATGATCTCCTGACCAATTAAGTCCTGCCACTCTGTTGTAATCCTGGAGAATATCTCAGAAGAGCACTGGGAAAGAAGAAATCTTACCTGCCAGGCTTCTAGATTGTTTGACTGCACTTGATCCCTGTCCTTTAGGATGTTCCGATCAGTCCTAAATGTGTGAGCAACATGTAAAGCTTGAGCCACAGCATAGATGGCATTATAGATACTGTAACTATGGCCGAGCGTGCTGGTTTCAAAGAAAGTTGCAGGCAGGTCCTCCAGCCTTTCCTCTCCAGTACATTCTTCATCTTCATCTTCAGGAACATCACTCTTGGGTATTGAGCAGACAAAAGCTTGCTTCCAGACATCTCTAATAAAGCCATCTTGATTTGCCCCAGAAGGGGTGACAGCCTGTAGAAATTGCTGGAAACCTGGAATTTGTTTTGTGCTAATTGAGAAGGAAATAGCCCCATGGAACATTTGCATATCCAGAGCCCTTTGTAAGGAATGTAATGTGAAATCATTTTGGGCCAATGTAATCCACACTTTTCTTGCTGAAATTTTCTGTGAAGAGTCAGATGTTATTAGAGGAATAACTGTGGTCACTAGTAGAGTAGAGGCCAGCCACATGAAGACTATATTTTCTCCATATATAATAACCGCGTTTGCTGTTTTCTCTGTGAACAAGGTAATGTAACTCAGAGTTCGTTCAAGCATGTCAAATGGCTCATACAAATGGAAATTTCTGTCAACCCTTTCAGTGAATTCGGAGCAGATTTTATTTTGCGAGAGCATGGGTTCCAGAGTTTGTATGAAATGTTCTCCATGTTTGTCATCTACAGTGACAAGTCCTACCCATTTCCATCCAAAGTACAGAAGAAGCTGGACTAAACCCTCATACTGAAGAGCTTCACCAGGGGCCATGCGATAAAATGGAGGGGAATGCGATTCATCCGTCACTGACAATTCAAATGAGCCATATGCAATCTAAAGGAAAGAAAGGAGGAATAAGAGAAAGAGAAAGAGAGAGAAAGCATGGGTGGACTCATTCTATTTTGACTGATGTGAACTATTTTAGAAACTTATTTCTCAAAGTATGGATGTTTAATATATTGATTTGGTTTAGAGATCTCCCCAATAGGGAGATACATTTTTTGAATCCGATCATCCATCTATCCATCCATCCATCCATCCATATCTCTATCTCTATCTCTATCTCTATCTCTATCTCTATCTCTATCTCTATCTCTATCTCTATCTCTATCTCTATCTCTAACTATCTACCTATCTACCTATCTACCTATCTATCTATCTACCTATCTACCTATCTACCTATCTACCTATCTACCTATCTACCTATCTACCTATCTACCTACCTACCTACCTACCTATCTATCTATCTATCTATCTATCTATCTATCTATCTATCTATCTATCTATCTATCTATCATCTATCAATCATCTATCAATGTTAGCTAGCATAATTACAAAGATTTTAAAAAAACTATGCTCTAAAATACTGTATGTGTGGATTCATCCTGAAAGCAGCCATATACTCACGTAAAACTTTTTATTAATCAAACTCCACACCTTACTCTGTTTCTTATAAAATTCTAGCACTCTTTATTGATAAAGCATCAAGTTGCTCCTTGAAGGGGAAATCAAGAGAAGATAATCTGTGTGATAGTGATAATTCCTACCATCTTTATCTACAGACCCAACCTGTGGAATCTTGAAAAGCTGCAAAATTTCTGCCATGCGTATGGAGGTTTCAGGGCTCAGTCCTCCAATGATTCCCATCATTCCCTTTTCAGTCCCACAAATATAGTTGGGGACGATTTTGTGTAATTTAAAAAGCAGGTCCAGAGTGGTGCGATAGGTCATTCGTGAATCAGAGTAGCTGTCATAGATGTGGAAGCCAAAAGTGATGTTGGGCAAGATCTGAGGATCCTTGTTGATCTCCTTAACGGCAAACACTAAAGCCAAGATGTGTTGGTAGAACTTTGTCACCACACTGCAAATAAAGTGATGTGCTTCAAAAGCGAATTGTGCTATGCATTATGCTACTAGGGACGAGATATCAGGGGGGAAAAGAGTCACAAGAAAGACACATTGAAAACAAGGTAAATATGCTTTGATTTTGCTTTCCTAGACTGCCCTTGTGTTGTGCATGTTAGCGACATTGCTGAAGTTCCGCAGTTTGTTTCTTATGATTTCAAGTTTAAAACATTCACCTTATAACGAAAATTAACTCCTGCACAATCATCCCGAGGCCCTTCAGTGTTGCAAAAGCTAAGCATTTTCCTGTTTGCTCCTTTCCCATGTACAGTAGAAAGAATCTGAGCTGGGTGGAGCTAATTTGTGACTAAATATGAGCGGGGATCTCAGTGATGAGGAAGGCAGAGCTAAACAAGATAGCCATAAAGTTAGAAATTGTTTTTTCCTCCCAGAGTCAGCTGTTTCTGCTCTAAGGGCTGAAGAGAAGGTTGTGAGTAGAAAAGCCCACACTTCTACTCTTCCTGTGAACTTTTGTGTTTCCACTTTGTATTGCTGTTTCAAAGATTGTAAGATGCCCTGTGGTCTCTTTGAAATAGGACAGGTGGACCTCAGAAGTCTAATAAGCAAGTGCAAAAATAGAGACATGGCATTCATAATTAATGCCTCCCCAGGTTTTTGGAAATTACTTTTCATTCTACAGTCAATGAATTGCTGGTTGTAAGAAGAGACTGAGGGTAGAAAAGAGAATATATTGAACATTATTGTGCCTTTTAGGTTATGGTGAATTAGGGCTGGTGCTTCTTTCTCCAAGTAGGAACAGGGTTCATTTCTCAACAGAATATCTGCTTGCCCTGGTCTATTGGCTTTTGGTGAAATCAGAGAATAGGATGTTGAATTAACCGATCATTTATATTAATCAAGCTGCTAAAATGGATATGCCCTCGATACAGTACATTTATATTTTTTCACAGATGATGATGGCACATCTCTGTTTTACAGGGATGGAAAGAACAGAGCATGATTCAATTAAGATCAGGTTGGGGTGATTTCTTACAATGGGAGGTCAACCGATTCCTCAGAAGGATGTTTCCTGAAAGCCACTTTGGGGAACAAGTAATGGACATGGGACATCAATCCACCAATGAGAAGTTCTCCCTCCTGGTACCATTCCTGAGGAATTTGAATGGCTTCATCTCCAGTGCACTTAAGAGTTTGTACCTTCATGGCCACTTCTGGAAGCAGGAATATGGCAACAACGCCCAGCATCCTATAAGGAAGCATCCCTGTGCAATTGGCTTCTCCCGTATTGCTGTTCCCAGCAGCCTTGATTCAAAGAGGGTACTAGAGACAGCAGAACAACGGCCCCCTAAGCTGAGATCTGTCTTAAGAATAAGTCATGGCTCAAGAATGGATCTGATCCCTTGCTTTCAGCCTCACCTATGTCTTGATGCTCAGATGCCTGTCCCCTGTGAAGGGACAGAGTTGCTCTTGACTCTAACACCTAATTGTTAGACTCTTTCTTCACTTGCAATTTCAGGAAGCAGCAGAAGACCTTGGGCACCACAATATTTTCTCTTGGTCACCCAGCCCTGAGGTCTGAGCAGAGATTGAGTGGTCTTCTACAATTCCTCCAACAAGGTTGTCCTCTTGAGCTGACAGCACCAATGAGCTAGCACTGTGAAGCACGAGTGAAGGTGTACATCTTGCATGTGTGGGATGATGCAGCTGTCCCAATTATTGAAATCTGGGAGAATCTGTGGAATTGACTAGGTGTTGGCTGATGAGCAGTCTGAAAACATTAGGATGACACCCACAAGGACTGTATATTTTGTGCTATAGTTGCAAAATGCTGAGAACCTGATTTATGTCCACAGTTCTCTTACTGACCCTGCAATGGCTGGGGAACTCTGCAACCCGTTTTGAGGAATGGCCCTCAGCTTGGCATGATATATTGGAGGTTTATATCTATTCTGGAACCCTTGAACTTCCTTCAGGAGGGAGCATCTCAAGAGCCACTGGAGGACTGTCCTGGTGACTTAATTATAGTGCCTGTGATAACTACAGAGATGGTAACTTTGCTGGTAGAAATGCTGAAGCAAACATGTTTGTGAAATGCCACAGGAACTTTTTGCCACTTGGTTTTCTGGGTAGAGGAAGTGAGCTGGAGGCTAATGATTTGGCCGAGTGGCCTGTTGGATGGAATCAAAGAGAAAGAGCAGGGAGATAAAACTTTTCTGTCCCTAGTCCACATAGAGTGGCAGTCAGAATTCGTCTTACACGAACCTTTAGGAACCCAACCTGTTTATGGAATTGTTTTTAATGCCTCTTAATTCTCCCTTTGTGTTGTTTGGACAGGAGATGCCATGAGAATGAAAAGATGCATCAAGGCAGGGAGTCATAATACTGCTAAACTGAGCATTCCATTTTTAGGGAGGGGACATGTGCATCACTGTAGGATGGGCATCCCAAGTTCTTGCCAAGAGAAGATGAAAGTGTAGGTAAAGGGAGTCTAGATGCATCTCCTCCAAACTGCTAAGGAGTCAAAGGGCTTCATTCAGAAGAGAGTCTGTGGAACAAGGCAGAAGCTTCTGCAACTTCTCAGGAGTCAGCTTATGGGGGTGGAAGAGCGATCTTCCTCTCCTTTTCTTGGGATGCACCTTTATCATTCAGAATGGAAATAGAGAGGGACGGCCCAAGCAATTCCTGTATATTGAATTGGTTCTGGGAAGGTGCTGATGGTTGTTACTGCAAAACACTGCAACAATGTGACATCACATGCAGGGCGATGGATTAATGCTGCATTAAAACTGTTTGGAAATTTCCTAGCTAGAAAGGCCAACATGAAGCTGAGAATGTCCGGGAAGCCTGCATAGTGGAAGACAGTGAATCAGGGCCACTGACTCTTCATTGCATTCTGTAATGATTTCCCCACACTGTGTGTGCAGTCCAACGATGAATACGAGAGTCTAGGATTTCTTCAACTTCAAAATGTTGCTGGCCATCAATCATGATAGGCATTCGGGTTGGTGAGGGTTGTTGCCACTTTGAAGATTCTCTAGCTGGTTTCAACAAGCTGCAGTGGAAAACAGGGTGGATCCTTTTTAGAGTTGGAGGAAGATTGAGTGTACAGTAACTGGGTTGATGATTTTAGTAACTGGAAAAGGTCCAATAGACTTGGGGCCCAGTTTCTTGGAGGGTTGTTGAGATTTTAAAAATTTAGTGGAAAGGTAGACCTTTCCCCCAACTTTCATGTCCCATTTGGGGCACCCAGGGAGCTCTGGAATAGGAATGAAGTCCTGTCCTGAAACTTCGTGAAAGGGGATGAACCCAGCGCTCTGATGCACTGTGTTGTAGGCTACCTCTGCAAAGGGCAGGAGATGCACCCAATTGTCCTGCTGGAAGTTAATGTAACAACAGAGGGATTGCTCTAGAGTAGACTGAACCCGTTCCGTGGCTCCATCCGTTTCCAGATGGGTTGACGAGCTTAGGGATTGCTCTACCCCAATAAGTTTTAAAAATGTGCGCCAAAATTTGGAGTTGAATTTACGCTGCACTCAGAAATTACGCGCCAGGACAGCCGTGCAATTGGTAGACATGCTGGAGAAAGAGTTTAGACAGTTGCTGGTCTGTGGGGATGTTAGCGCAAGGAATGAAAAGGGCTTGTTTAGAAAACAAGTCAATGAAAGTCCAAGTTACAGTTTTGTTTTTACTTTCCAGTAAGTCCACAATGAAGTCCATGGCTCTTTCTTTCCATGGGGCTTTAGAGGAGGCTACTGGTTGCAACAGTCCCTGTGACTTTCCCCCTTTCCATTTAGCTTGGGCGCACACATGACAAGAATCAATATATGCTTGAATGTCAGCTCTCAATGATGGCTACCAAAATTGCCGTCTGATCCAATGGAGCGTTTTGGTGAACACAAAATGTCCAGAGGACTTGTTGTGGTGTGAGCGCTGTAGAACGTTTTTCTTTAAAGATTCTGGGACGTAGATTTTATTATTACAATACCAGATGTTGTCTATTTCAGTTAACTGGGCTTTGTTACTTTGTAGCCAGGGATCGTTAGGCAATGCCCGGAGCAGTTCCTCTTTCAGGTCTGTCTACACTTTGACTTTATGGGCTGCCACTTGTTTGTGTGTTATGCAAGCTAGACCAAACTGCTTTTGAGAAAACACAGTGTCTACTACCTCTGCTTGTTTGCTGTCATGTTGGGGTAAATGAGAAAGTGCATCTGCCAGAAAATTCCTCTTCCCAGGGAGGAAATTGAGGGTAAAATTGAAACAGCTGAAAAACTGAGCCCAGCGGATTTATTTGTCATTTAACTTTCTAGGGGTTCACACAGCCTACAAATTCTTGTGGTCCATCCAGACCTCAAAAGGGTGGATGGAGCTGTCAGCACAATGGCACAGTCAGTTTTTCTATGAGGATGCAAGAGATCGCACTCTTTCTCAATGAAGACATCAATAAAGGCTGCATGTTCAGGTTGAATGCCAGATTGTGGGAAAACGTCAGGCGAGGGTGAGCGGTTAAGAAGGGTTCCAGCCACCTCCCCCCTCTGTCGGAGTAGAGAAAAGATGTTGCCAACTCCTTTGTTAAACAATAAAGCACCTGAGTCCCAATCGATCTGTGGCTTTCTGCTTTTTAGCCACGGGGGTCCCAGTATGATAGAGTAGTTGGCAATAGGGTCTACAATGAACTGTCAGGGTTTCGTATGCCCTCCCAACCTCATGGTTAAAGTCTCTGTATGGAATTCCACGGGACCCCCGTGGGCAACTGAGCCATCCATCTGTGTGAAAATAATGGGATTTCTAAGTCTCTTGGTTTTTAGGCTCAGAGGGTGAATGAGGGCAGGGTGTATTAATCATTTGGTGTACCCAGAGTCCAGGTCTAGCCTGGGACTTTCCATGTTTAGGCATGGTTTGTCAACTCTCAGCTGATTGCTTGCTCAGGAAGAGTTTTCGAATTACGGATTCGCAGCTTAATGTCAGCACCTGATCATTCGAGCATTCAAACATACACAGTCAAGAAGCTGGATCTCTTTGAACTGTTTTAATGAAGCGTAATGAAGGGTATAGAAGGCAAGCTGTGAATAAAGATTTCCCACTCAAACCTAATTTAAAACTACATTCCCTTAGCTAGTCCCCTTTCCCATGAAGCATGCCACTCCCCCTCCCATCCAGATGGTATTCCTGTCATATCTCAACCCTGCATCCTTGATGTGATTCATAGCCATAACAAACCAGTTTACACTCTAACTTCACACACCCCCACCCCAATCTGGCAACATGAGAGAATGAAATGATGGGGGATGCCCTGGTAAGGGTTTCCTTGAAACCTTTGATTGGGGGATCTGACAGGAGCCTTCTAATAAATGCCATTAGTGCGTTAGGGCAGTTTTTTACTTCAAAGGCTTCCTTTTCCCCTATGTGCCAGTTCCCTTGTGGCTCGGTAAATCTGTGAGAAAGATAAGCACAGGGTCGGCCCACTTGGGTTGCATCCTTTTGGATTAAAACAGGTCCAATTGCTGAATCAGAAGAATCTGCTTGCACAATGAAGGGGTGCTCTGGATCGCGGTGTGCTAAGGTGGGCTCAGCAGTAAATAGGCTTTTTAAGTTGTTGAATATGGCTTGGTATTGTCCTAACAGCCAGGAACCACGCTGAGACAAGGAGTAGGTCTCTAGTGTTTTATTACTGGTACATTAGAGAGAATCCTAACAAACTGAAGAAGTGTGGGAAAAGCCAGACATATAAACCCCAAATACTAAGTGGGCCCGATCTGTCTCTCTTTGAATGGCCACCTAATTCCTCAGTACTACACATGCGCTTTACAGCCTGGATGGGAGCCCCCTGCTCGCCATCCTCACTCATGACAGGTATTCTGTCGTCCAAGTTAGCCACACCTCTGGAGTGGTGACTTTCCATGCCTCCCCCTTTCCTCTTGTTTTGAGAAGATCTGTCAATGGTAAAGCAATTTGGGTGAATTTTGGAATGAATTGACTATAGAAATTGCCGAACCCCGAAAAAGTTTGTAATTGCCATCAGGTATGGGGGGGCTCCCATTCTAGAATGTGCTGGATTTCTGAAGGATCCATTTCTATTCCCTTCGTAGAGATTCTGTATCCCAGGTAGTCCCATCGTGCTTTATGGAACTCACATTTAGACAGCTTAGCACACAGTTGGGCATTTCATAGCTTCTGGAGTACTTGCCTAAGAAAGTTTACATGCTCTTCCTCTGTCTCTGGGTGAATTAAGATGTTGTCCAAGTAGACCAGCACCCCCTTGTACAAATGGTCATGGAGAACCTCACTGATGTACTGCATGAAGACTGCTGTGTCCCCAGCTAATCCAAAAGGGAGAACCTTGTATTGTTAGGACCCCAAAGCAGAATTATACATGGTTTTCCACTCATGGCCCTCTTTTATGTGAATTTTCAGTATGCTTCCCTTAAATCAAGTTTAGTAAAGATTTTTGCATTTGCCAGGTGTGACAGCATGTCCTTCATTAGGGGGAGAGGGTACTGGATGGCTACAGCGATCGCACTGAGGCCGTGGTAGTTGGTGCAGAGCCTCAGTGTTCCATCTTTCTTAGCTCTAAAGAGCACCGGGGCTGCCCTAGGTGAATTAGCCAGTTTGATAAATCCCCTGGCCAGATTCTTATCTATGAATTTGCTTAGTACTTTTTTCTCTGTCTCTGACATGGGGTACATTTTAGGCTTTGGAAGCTTAGCATTTGGGCCTGTTTCAATGGCATAGCCTGTTTTCCTGTGCGCGGGGCATAGCTGGTCTGATTCTTTCTCATCGAACACACCAGCAAAGTCTAAGTACTGGCTTGGTATCAAAGATTCTGCCTCTGCTGACATTGTTGGAGTTTGCTTAATCATTACGCCAGCCACTTGGCTTGCTTTCCGCTGGGTTTTCTGTTTTACAACCTTCCCTGCCCTAACTCCGAACCTCAGGGTCCCTGTGTCCCATCGGATTTGTGGCTTCCTACTTGTTCACCATGGAAGCCCTGGTATGATGGAATAGTTTGCTATGGGGGCCACGATGAACTGTAAAGTCTCATTGTGAGTTCCAACCCGCATAGCCACCGTTTCCGTCTGGAACTCAACCGGACCCCGATGGACTATGGACCTGTCCATTTGGGTAAAGACTATTGGCTGTTTGAGTCTTTTTACTTTGAGATCTAGTATGTTGATCAGTGCAGGGTGGGTTAAGCATTTTGTGCACCCAGAGTCTAGCATTGCCATTAGCTGGCTTTGTGCCTTGTCCTTAAGTTTTTTAGCTCTACCCTGAGAAGCAAGATGGGGCAATCGTCACTCAGCAATGGGTCTTCATCCTTCTCCTTCTGGGAGACCGTGGTCTTGCGCCCGGGGTTTTCCACCTGCTGAATCGCATGGGTGTGATTCAGAACAGGTGAATCCTGTTTCCCGCTGGTTGTTGGTCTTCCTCCTCCGAGTCTTCACAGAGGTCTACCAGTGGGTCAGCTGCCAGCTCTCTGTGGGCTACCGCCATAGCCGCTGAACCTTTGCATTTTCTTGGTGAGGTTTTGGCTGGTTTTCCTCCCTGCCTGTCTGCCACTGCTCGTCCATATCGGAACTCTGCAGCTCGATGGTAATCCTTCCCACACTTGTAGCATCCCCCTTTCTTCCAGGTCCAATCCCTTGTCTCCTCCCTGGCCCAGAACAGCCTCTGCTGGGTGGACGGGAACTGGCCAGGGGTCCCAGTGTTGCATCCAGCCGCCTCTGTGCACAGCTGTCTTCGAAACCCTTACTGCATGTTTTCTACTTCTCCTGCCAGACAGATCCACTCTCTCCGGGTGAATGGATCCCCTTGGCATAGGGCCCATCTGAATCTTTCAGGCTGGAACTCCCCTTTAAAATAGTCCACCTTGGTGGTCTCTGACCAATCCATCACCTTCCCTGCTAGGGTTTTAAACTTTACAGCATACTCAGCCATACTCTTTTCCCTCTGCCTCAGCTGTTGTATGGTGCTTTTCACCTGCAGTTTTTCCAAGGGTTCTTCAAATCTTTCTCTCAGGGCCTGAACAAACTCTTTCAAGCTGTTAAGGTCCAGAGCCATGGCATCATGCAGCTGTATGAGCCAGTCAGCTGCCACTCCCTGGAGCCTTGCCCCCACCTGGCTCACCTTTTTATATTCGGTCAGAAAGCAGGTCCCATACTCTCACATGTAGATGGACACATTCATTAGGAAGAATGCTAGTGGCTGGGGGTTGGCATTAAATTTGACCTGCAGCTCTCATGGGGTCCCCCTCACCACCGCAGCTTCCGTCAGCCCTGTTTCCGATTCACCACGGATCACTTTGTGGGCTCCACTTCTCCGTCTCTGATCTGGGGAGGTGGATCTCCCTGCAGGGGTCACAGACCGGTGGCCTCCACTTCCTTTGGGTGAAGTCCTCCTGGAATGTGGGTCCACGCCCTCCTCCAGGTGATACACCAGGGAATTGATGGCTTTCGACATGTGCTGCATCATCACCTCCAGGGCAGACATCCTGACTTCCAGACCTCACACCATCTGCAGGGTACCCTCCGATTTGGTTATAGTCACCTGGGATCCTGGGCTCAGGATCTTCACCTGCACTTCGACCGTCTGGGGGCACGTTTGGCCGTCTCCCTTGCACTCGAGGTCGCTGGCCCCATTCCCATGTCATCCATCCGCATGTCTGGAGTCTAGGGTGGTGAGCGCACTCTCTAACTCATTCTCGCTTCTGCTTCCCCCTCCCCATCATTGCTTTCAGTGTCACCTGCCAACTCCACTCGCTCCTCCTCTGACTTGGCATTCAGAAGAGTTTTGTCGTTGTCCTCTGAGGGTGAGGGCTCCCTTGCTTTCGATCTCAGTTCCTTCATCATTTTCAGTAACTCTCAGCTGGACTTATGCTGCCAGGTACAGTCCCTAATATAGGATTTGCAACTTTATGTAATTACCAGCACACTCAAGCACTCATTCAATGACAGTCTAGAGACCGGGCTCTTTCTACTGTTTAATGATGTGAAGTGACTAGTACAAGAAAAAGTTGTGAATGGAGAAATTCCCGCGTAAACTGTCATTAAAACTTCAGGCCTCTAAATTAGCCCATTTCCCCTTACCTACTAAAGCATGCAACCCCCCTTCCCATGCCAGATGGCCCTTCTGGCATTCGCCTGGCCAGATGGCCTTGGCAATAATTCCTTAGCTATACCAACCCAGTTCACACTCCGATCCGGCCCCCCCTCCCTTCTGGCAACTCGAAGTCTGTTCACATCCATACTGGAGAGATGGAAGCTATTGCAATCAGAGAGTTCTGTGAACCTTTGATCGGAGAGTCTGACAATGACTTTACCTCTGTTTTTGACTACAGCACTGTTTTTCTTCTTGCAATGCAACCTTAAAATCTCTGGCAATTTGATCTGCAGCATGAATTCCAGGATTTGGGATGAGAGGATGTATCTGCTGAAGCAGACATTTGTTAAATGGCACTGAGACTTCACAGAGTTTTTACTGTTGTTGTCATTGTTTTGTGCTGCAGAGTGAACTAGCGTGAACCTCTAAAATAGAACTATAGAGAAAGAGTAACCCCATGCCATTAAACATGTACCTCCTGACATTGGGAAACTGATTGGATTACTACACGCATTCCACATGTGGTTGCTCTCAAAAACAAAACAAAACAAAACAAAACAAAACAAAACAAAACAAAACAAAACAAAACAAAACAAAACAAAACAAAACAAAACAAAACAAAACAAAACAAAACAAAGCTTCAGGTGGTCCAGAATGCAGAAGTATGCAGAGTTTTGGGTGCATCAGGGTTCAATGGGCTGCACTTCTGCACTTCTGTGGCCCAGAAAACCAAATTGTTTCTATTCACTGACCAGATCTCGGAGATGGCATGGCTGCCATGCTGACCTAGTAGGAAGGGATAAATAATCATAAGGTCACACGGATGTGTGAAATTGCTCTCACAACATCCCCCATATGGAGAGGCCAGAGAACTTCCTTTTTGGTTTGATGCTGAAATATTTCAAAACATTGATCTGAGATTCTCAGATATCATCAAACAGTTTTGGACAAATTGCTCATCAGATGTCATCTTCTACACAAAGCAATATTTATTAAGTGACAGCAAAGTGTATGAAAGTACCACCCAGTTGGATTTGCTTGATATCTATGAGTGAGCTTATGCTCTGTGAGGGGGGGAAAAAAAAGAAAGAAAAAGCCAAACAATTTCTGTAGGCCAATCTCTCCTGCGCCTGATCTGTTCTGCCCCCGCATCACAGAGAGGAGAGATTGGAGAGAAAGGGATTACAGGAGAGTAGCAGGCACACAATGTGACATAGACCAGGCTGTTTGTGTAGTGTGGTTGTGGCTGCCAGCCCTGAGCATGCATAGGGCTGCTGACACTACCACATTCCTTTCAGTGTGTATTCCCCATTGTGTGCCTGCTTACTCTCTTGTAATCCCTTCCTTTCCAAACTCCCTGCTCTGCAAGGGCGGAAAAAAGGAAAAACAAGAGGTGTGGCACAGAACAACCGGTACTGACTGTCATGGCGATCACGTGACTGAGGGATGGCATTGATCGTAAAATTATTTTTTCAACACTGTTATACCTTTGAAGCGTCATTGAATGAGGCAGTTGCTCAGCAAAGACTACCTGTAGTTATGTTCTTCTATGGATGAATTGTTCCCTTGTGTCAAGCTCAGGCCTCAGTATAATAATGCAATGGAAGAATAATATCAAGAGCAAGAGAAGCCCTCATTCCTTTTGGTTCTGTGTTGTTCATGCCTAAATATTGAATCCAGTCCTGGGCATAACATTTTCAAAAGGATGGTGAGAAACTGGAGGAGAGCAACTAAGATAAGGGGCCTTACCAGGACTTCTTGGAGGTGTTGGGTCTATTTAGCCTGGAGAAGACTTAAGGGAGACATAACAGCTGTCGTCAAGCATCTGAAGTGCTATCATGTAGAAGATGGGGCAAAATTGTCCCCGCTGTCCCGGGAGACAGGACAAGAATCACGGCTTTAAAATCCGGCCTTTGTCTTTCAAGTCCATCTTCACTACTCACTACAAAAAGACGGTACTTGGGATTTAATATTACCCCTCTTCCTTAACGGGGCCAAATGTCCCGTAGAAGAGTACACATCCTTTTTATTAGCTGATAAATCCTCAGAAATTTTCTTTAAAAAGTGGTACAATATTGCTCAACCACAGTAAGAAAATGTTGGGTATAATCAAACTTGCTTATAGCATCCCATATTAGAAGGTGTTAGCCACATTCTTTTTTTTTAAATAGTTTAGTTCACAGATTGTTGTGGGCATTTATAATTCTATTTTACTCTGAAGCCATCAACGGATAAACTTTGAACTCCAGTGGTTGCTGCCTCCTCAGTGCTAAATTTTCCACATTCTTTGGGGAGCATCCATCTCTCTCCCACTTTTCTGCCATTCTGCTTTTTGCAAACAGCTGCTTTTTGAATCCCCTTTTCGAGACTACTCTACTTTGCCCTTCTGATTCTGCAGTTTTCTTCCTTTCCCTTCCCTTCCCTTCCCTTCCCTTCCCTTCCCTTCCCTTCCCTTCCCTTCCCTTCCCTTCCCATAGAAATTAGGATTGGCAGCTCTTTTCTCCTTCCTCCTTCCTCCTTCCTTCCTCCTTCCTGTTCCTTTCTCTCTCTCTCTCTCTTTCACTGAAAACACATTCCCTCCGCGTACATCCCTTCTGTGTTGAATATCGGTGTCATTTCTCCATCTGCTGGTGGCCTGAAGCACTGCAGCATTTTGGGCAGCCAGAATATACCTATTCACCCAACTCACCCACAGACTATATGTGAACACAAACCACAATATAAGTGGCTCTGCGTATGCTGAACAAATAATTTGAGAAGCTGGAATGTACAGAGAAGAATGGGGTATCAGAATTTGTGGAAAATCCATTCCACTTTTATGATAGATGGTAGGATGATTCCTTAAATCATAGGGTCAGCACACTCTCAGAATGTTGGTGGTCTCAGCAAATCAGCATGCCTCAGCATGTGGATGAGTTTGTTCTAGGATGCAATTCTCTGTATGCTTCTGGAGGAAGCTGTTTGTTGTCCCGCCCACATTCCTTACCTCACTTCCTCCTCCTTCCACCATCTGAGAAGAAGCATGTGGCCGCTGCTGCTGCTTCCCTCTTGGGGCAATGCAGGGCCCTAGAGTCAGGAGGTTCCCCCTTTCTGCATGCAGCCTTTAGCAGCAATGAGGGCTAAGGGTTAATTCAGTTTAGGGACAGAAGAAGAACAAGAAGAATGTCCATTTTTCCTGAACGGATGCAACTGGACCAAATATAATGAGTAAGACTTCTTTTTTGCTTATTTTTGAACCTACTTTGTTTAAGTATGTCATTCTTTATGCTTGGGTGGGCTAAGCGTGGAAGATCAATAACCTGTATTTCTCTAACATGATCATTAATGCTATTTGAGATACTATTCTTCTCTGTGTGCGTCTTTTTGCTTTATGAAGCTCTGCACCTGTCAGGCTCCCCCTCGATCCAAGGATGGTTGCATCCTTTGATCGTATGTGCCTGCCATGATCATTTACTGCATGTCAAGAAAGGAAGGGGAGAGGTGGCTGGCCGGAATGCGAATTGCTGCAATTTGAGCTAATTGCCTGCAATCAGGGTCATGCCGGTGGATCTGTGAAGAAGGTGGGGATGGACCGTAGAGAGTTTAGTGAGACCGTTTGGTGCTTCATTCTCAGTCGTGGCTTTTCTCTCTTGCATTGTACATATGTTCCATTAAGCCTAGAATCTGCGTTTCGCTTTCGTGCATGAGATGGGTTTTTATTGGAACTCAAAGTGTCAGTGCTTACAGCTCCATTCAGTGGTCCTAGCTGTCCACTAATGGCTTCACAGGAGGCAGTAAGCTCAACAACAGGTAAGGCCGATGCAGAGAAAGGGTGTGTGGATTGGCTGCCCTACTGTGAGAACTTCTTCCCAGAGAAAAAACCGATTGCAGTGCAACCTGAGAGTTCATGAGGATGCAGATGAGCAGAGGCCGAAGAGGTTGAGGAGACAGATCAGCCTACAGCTGTGAAATGGCTGACCCAGGAAAAATAATTGCAGAATGTGATTGGGACCACTGGCACACTCACCACAAGTTACAACCGAAAGGTAATAGGGGGTTTCATTGTCTTGTTGTACTCTCACAAAGAAGCAGGTGAACAGCCATAGACAAGCGGGTAATGATTTTTTTCCTAGCCTAGTTTCCAAGCATCATACCTGTAATTCCTCCACTGCCAAATATGGTCGCATCCTTGTTGAGTTTTTCCTACTAACAGATTAAGCTGCTGTTGTACCTAGTCATTTTGGCCGGGTGAAAAGTTTGCAATTGATTGTCTCCTCTCATGTGCTTCATGCAAAATAGCCTGGGGGGAGGAAACCTGCCCGGACTTGTTTCTTACTTCCTCTTTTTTCTCTGCCGGCAATGTAGCCAAGCAAGGCTTGCTCCAAAGGGGAGCTAAGTCCTTTAAATATGTTTTGCTTTTGTTTTTGCTTTCTGTAAATAAATTATTTTTATAGAAATGCTTGGTGTGTGAGTTTTTTGACCTCTCCTGGGCTAAAGGCTTTCCCAGCATCTGCCAACAATCCTCACTCTCCGAAGATACAAACAGTTTTCTCAAATTCCTATAAACCTGTCAGAATCATGCTTTTTAAAATACTTTTATCATATTAAGCAAAATGTACACTCCGTTGCATTAAATACATCAGGTGTAACGACTGCCTAACCTAACAGAGCCAGACTCACAAGTGAACTTTATGAAATCTGGTTTATTGAAGGGTTAGTATGCAAGTACAGAGAAAGCTGAGAATGAGCAAAAGCGCGCCAAATACAAATTAAGAACCCTCGCCTCAAAACAAAACACCTCCCCCCACCCAGCTGTTTCAACCACCCCCCTCCCAGGTGCCAGTAACCGTCTTCACCCATCCTGGGAAAGCAACCTTGAACCTTTGAGAAAACCCAAACACATTCCATTCCCTCAGCCCAGAGATAACAGTCCGGGTAATTTAAACCTCCTTTCCCTGTAAATCAAACACGCAATCAGTAAATGACATGTGAAGTGTTACGATGTACCAGGTACATTGAAACAGTGAACATGACATATCGCCCCCCAAAAAAGCATCAAGGCGCAGGTTTTAAAGGATAAGCAGTATGAAAGCGTGTAACTAAAAGGCGAGAGCGTACATCGCGAGCAGCCACCCACTCAGGGTGGGAAAAATGCTTCCATCGGATGAGGTACTGCAACGTGCCATGAAGTCGGCGAGAATCCAGGATCTCTTTCACCTCAAAGTGCTGCTGCCCATCAATCATGATTGGCGCAGGAGGAGTAGCCTTGGGATGCCAGTGATCGGAGTGGGTAACGGGTTTGAGCAAGCTGCAATGAAAAACAGGATGTAAACGTCTAAGATTGTGTGGCAGGTCTAACTTAAACATGACAGGGTTCACAACACCTACAATGGGAAAGGGACCAACAAATTTAGGGGATAACTTCTTGGAAGGTTGAGGAGATTTGATGTATTTCGTGGACAGGTAAACCTTATCCCCCACGTTAAAAGCAGGTTGAGGTGCACGTTTTTTATCAGCATGCAGCTTATGAGTCAAGTGAGTGTCAGCCAATGTCTGTTGAATCACTGGCCAGGAATCTGCCAAGTGCGCAGCCCAATCCGAAGGAGATGAAGGTGGAACGGTGGGTTGAGGGAGATCAGGAATGGGTACAAAGTCCCAGCCGAACACAGTACTGAAAGGTGTGTGTCCTGTGCTCTGATGAACTGAGTTGTTGTAGGCCACTTCAGCAAAAGGCAGGAGATCCACCCAATTGTCTTGTTGGTAGTTCACAAATGAGCGGAGAAACTGCTCAAGGGTGGCATTAAGAGCCTCCGTGGATTCGTCAGTCTCAGGATGCCACGCAGTGGATAAGGCTTGTTTAGTGCCCACCAGTTTTAAAAATGCCCTCCAAAACTGGGAAGTAAACTGTGTCCTGTGATCCATGACCAAACCGGAGGGGCTCCCATGGATTCTGTATATGTGGATTAGGAAAAGGCGGGCTAATTGTTGTGCAGATGGAATGGAGGCACATGGAATGAAGGGGGCTTGCTTAGAAAAATAGTCCTTTACCACCCAAATCACAGTCTTTCTCTGGCTAGGAGGCAAATCAATGATAAAATCCATGGAGACCTCCTCCCAAGGGCAGCAGGAACTGGTGACAGACTGCAGCAAGCTCTGAGGCTTACCCCCCTTTCATTTTGACATGGCACAAACTGGATAAGAAGCAACATAGTCTTTGACATCATGTCTTAAGGAGGGCCACCAAAATTGCCTGCGGACAATGTGTAGGGTCTTTACAAAGCCGAAATGACCTGCCAGCTTATCATCATGAGACCCCCTTAAAATTTCCTTTCGCAAACTGCCAGGCACATAGAGGCGATTTTGCTTCCAAGCGAAGCCTTTGTCAAAAGTAACATTGTCTCTATTCGCTTGCAGCCAGGTGTCAGATTTCAGCTCAGAGAGAAACTTTTGTTGCAATTGCGAAGGAACAGCCAGCGTTCTAGCAGCCAGTGAAACTGACGCTGAGGGCAACTGCCCACGGGTCCGGCTATGTGTGACAGCTTGCATCCCCAATTGGGGCTCTGTCCAAAGCATCCCCACGACGTCAGGTGCTTGGGCTGAGTCTTGAGGCAAGCGGGAAAGTGCATCGGCCAGGAAGTTTTTCTTTCCTGGGATGAACTTTAACTGAAAATCAAAACGGCTAAAAAACTGAGCCCAATGAACCTGCTTAGGGCTGAGTTTGCGAGGCGTGCTAAGTGCTTCCAAATTCTTATGGTCAGTCCACACTTCAAACGGACATTTAGCCCCCTCTAAAAGGTGGCACCAAGTGTCTAAAGCCGCTTTCACTGCAAAAGCCTCTTTCTCCCAAACATGCCAGCGCCTTTCCGTCTCAGAAAATTTCCAGGACAAGTAGGCACAAGGCTTGAGGCAACCGGCAGCATCAGCTTGCATCAAGAGAGCCCCAATGGAAAAATCAGATGCATCTACCTGAACCACAAAAGGCTTATTGGGATAGGATGTTGCAGAATAGGTTCAGCAGTGAATAATCTCTTAAGTTTGTCAAACGCTAACTGGCACTGAGGCGTCCAATTGAGCAAAGCCCCTGGGTTTTTCACCCTCCGTGTGTCGCCCAGCCCCTTGGTTTTCAATAAATCAGTAAGAGGCAATGCAATCTCAGCGAACCCCTGGATGAACGGGCGATAATAGTTACAGAATCCAAGGAAACTTTGGAGCTGCCTGTGCGTGCGTGGGCGCTCCCACTCCAAAATAGCTTGAATTTTGGCAGGGTCCATCTCAACCCCTTTATCAGAAATTCTGTACCCCAAATAGTCAAGTTGTGTCTTATGAAATTCACATTTAGAGAGTTTAGCATACAGCTCCGCCTTTCTTAGTTTGCCAAGCACCTGTTTCACCAAACGCTCATGTTCTTCCATTGTTTCAGTGTAAATCAACACATCGTCCAGATACACCAAGACCCCCTTGAACAAATGTTCATGTAAAACCTCATTAATTAACTGCATAAACACCCCAGGTGCCCCTGCCAACCCAAACGGCAAAACCTTGTACTGGAAAGAACCCAGAGGGCAATTGAAAGCAGTTTTCCATTCATCCCCTTCCCGTATACGGAAATAGGCCTCCCTCAAATCCAGCTTAGAGAAGATTTTCCCTTTAGACAGATGTGCTAGCATGTCTTTTATGATTGGCAGAGGATATTTGTTTAGGATCGATACCACATTCAGCCCGCGGTAATCTGTACATAGTCTCAAATGCCCATCCTTCTTTGCTCGGAACAAGACAGGGGCGCCAACTGACGAATTAGCTGGCTCAATAAAACCCCTAGCTAGGTTTTTGTCCACAAATTGACGCAACGCTGCCAGCTCCTTTTGTGTCATGGCATAGATCTTCGGTTTGGGCAGTTGCGCATTAGGGACCAACTCTATTGCACAGTCAGTTCTCTGGTGAGGAGGGAGTTGGTCCACCTCCTTCTCCCCAAACACATCTGCAAAACTCTGGTATTGCTCCGGCAGGCCCTCCAGGGGGGCGGCAGCGAAATGTGGGGTCGCCGCCACCGCCCTCCCCACTGCAGCCTGCGGAGCGTCGTCCTCTATGGGGATTTGATAGAACCCATCCCCAAATGTCAAAGTCTGGTGCACCCAGTTTATGTATGGATTTTGTTGGACCAACCAAGGCATCCCCAGAATGACCAAAGGACCTCCCACAGGTGCCACGACAAATGGCAGCCCTTCCCGGTGGCTGCCCATCTGCAATGCCACCATACCCATAAAATGGGTGACTGGCTTCCCCCCCCGCAGTAGAACCATCCAGCTGGGTAAAAATCATAGGATGTTTTAGGGGGAATGTGGGTAACTCCAGAGCATCCACCACGTCTGGGTGCATCAAGCAGTGGGAACACCCCGAATCGATCAACGCCTATGCTTCGACAGTTCTTGTTCGGGAGCCCAACCTAACTTTCACTGACAACGTAGGAATGTTTCCACTCACCGAGAGGTAGTCGCACCCTCCCTCTACCACCTGCCCAGAGGCGCCCTTTAGAGCAGGTGGCTGGCATTTCCCGCCGGCTGGAGTAATTCGGGCTCCCCTCCTCTCCAAAATACGGGACTCCTTCTTCTTTGCCCTCAGCTACAGCGGCCTTCATCTTTCTGGGGAAGGAGGGTGACTTTCCCGACGATTTCCCCTGACGCTCCTCAGGTTTCCCTTTCAGGCATGCCGCCGTTTGGTGACCTTCCTTCCCACATCGGAGGCACTGTCCCTTCGCGTAGCGGCTCTCCCTCTCCTCCTGCCATGCCGTTCGCCCTGCTCGGGCTGCGGTGCCCATGGGCTTGGCAGCTCTCATCATGGCCATTTGCTTGGGACCTCTCTTGCTTTGAGCAAACTTCGCATGGGCTTGCTCCACGTTCCCTGCCAGCTGTATCCAGTCATATAGGGTGGTGGGATCTGCTCTCCCCAACGATCACCTCAACAACTCGGGTCGCAGACCATCCTTGAACATCTCTATCAGAGTTGTCTGCGACCAATCGTCCACCTTTGCAGCTAAAGCTTAGAACTCTAAGGCGTAGTCCGCAACAGACCTTGATCCCTGGATCAACTCCCTCAGGGCCACCTTGGCTTTCTCCTTTGCCAATGGGTCAGCAAAATGCAATTTGAGCACCCACAAGAACTCCTCAAACTCGTCCAATTCCAGGGCCTCCATTTCGGTTAATTGTACGAACCAATCAGCTGCCCTGCCTTCCAGTTTGGTGGCCACAGCATTTATCTTAGCCCTCTCAGAAGGGAACAGCGTCCCAAACTCCTCCATATAGCTCTTAGCATTTGTCAGGAAAAATGACAACTTCGTGGGGTCCCCATCAAACGTGACTGTAAACTCCCTATATCTGGCACCCAGCAGGCTCTTCTTCCTCTCCTTCTGCCCAGCCTTTCTCTTGGACCCCATCGATCTTCTGTCTGGGGGGGGGGATTCAAAATCCTGACTTTAGGATGTCTCTTCTCCCCTCTTTCCGTTCTTCTTCCTCGGTCCTCTGAATGCCGAGGGGGTGATGGGGACGACCGTCTGGGACTGCCAGATGGTGAATGCCCCTGATGCCTTCTCCGATCTCTCATCCTCACCCCCGGGGAAGGGGGAGGAGAGGGGGACGACTGTCGGGAATGGTGCTCCCTTCTCTCTCTGACTGGGTCCCGCAAAGCCAATGATATTTTCAGCATCATTTCTTCTAGGGATTGTAACCTGGCTTCCCACCCTTGTGCTCTTACAGGGGTTCCAGAGTCCTCCGACCCTCTCTCACCGGCCCTGGCTACATTCAGGGACAGCGGGTACCTCAGCTTCCAAGACATCTTAGATGTCCCTGGTAGGGTTCCCTGCTCCTCATCCCACATCACCTGTTCAGTCGGCGCTTCTTCTGCTTTCTTAACCACTTTGGATTTCACAGCCTTCTCATTCGCAGGACTGGGACTCGAAACCCCCAATAAGTCCTCCGACTCCGGAGTGGGTGCTTTTCCACTTCTCTTGGCCATGGAACTCGCTTACTCGCTTTCCCCCGAGTAAGGAGTAGGTTCAGTCATCGCTAACTTTAGTTCTTCACAGATTGCTCTGGATAGATGTTAGCGGTAAAGGTTTAAGATTCTCAGCTTTATGTAATGACTGCCTAACCTAACAGAGCCAGACTCACAAGTGAACTTTATGAAATCGGGTTTATTGAAGGGTTAGTATGCAAGTACAGAGAAAGCTGAGAATGAACAAAAGCGCGCCAAATACAAATTAAGAACCCTCGCCTCAAAATGAAACACCTCCCCCCACCCAGCTGTTTCAACCACCCCGCTCCCAGGTGCCAGTAACCGTCTTCAACCATCCTGGGAAAGCAACCTTGAACCTTTGAGAAAACCCAAACACATTCCATTCCCTCAGCCCAGAGATAACAGTCCGGGCAATGGAAACCTCCTCCCTGTAAATCAAACACGCAATCAGTAAATGACATGTGAAGTGTTACGATGTACCAGGCACATTGAAACAGGGAACATGACACCAGGTCTCTACACTGTTGGAATACAAAGCACTTAAGCCGGCTCCCTACAACAACCTGGGCTGATTGTAGCTCATGTTCCCACACAAGTACTTAACAAAGATCTCCAGCAAGGAATGAGCCAACTGGAAATCATGAGGCCGCAAGAAACAAAAATCCCAGATCTGTCACTCATAGAAATAATACAGGAAGTGTCCTACGCTATGCAAAACAGCACAAGCCATGCTTCAGTTTCATACAGAAACAGAGAAGAGGGCAATGCCCAACATGAAGTCGACGGTGGGTGCAGTGGTCTACATTGGGAATATATTGGAAGTTGTGATGAAATCATAAGATGTTCTATATTTTTCTACGTATTAGTTGCTCTCTCGTATTACACTCTGGCCTAATTACAATAATATAACATTTAGGGGCGAAGATGCATCCCAGTAAGCCAGCACTGGAAGACAGGATAGAAAAGATTTCCACCACCACCATGTACTTCCCCTTGGTGCTCAGGTAGGTGGGCACAAAGGTCAGCCAAACACTGCAGAACACCAACATGCTGAAAGTGATGAACTTGGCTTCGTTGAAACTGTCCGGCAACTTCCTGGCTAGGAAGGCCACAGTGAAGCTGAGAAGGGCCAAGAAGCCCAGGTAGCCCAAGACACAGTAAAACATGGTGGCGGAGCCTTCGTGACATTCCACTATGATTTCCCCAGGCAGGGTTTGTGTGTCCAGATTTGGGAAGGGAGGAGACGAACCCAGCCAAAACACACAAATGCCTGCTTGAAGGAGGGATCCACCCCAGACAATAGCATAGGCCAACTTTTGCCCCACCCATTTGTGGAAAATGTTTCCCGGTTTAGAAGCAAGGAATGCCACGATGACTGTGGTGGTTTTGGCCAGAACAGAGGAAACGGCAACAGAGAAGATGATGCCAAATGCCGTTTGTCGGAGGAGGCAGGTGGCCTTGTTGGGCTGTCCGATGAAGAGAAGAGAGCAGAGGAAGCAGAGAAAGAGGGAGATGAGGAGGAGGTAGGTGAGGCTGCGATTGTTGGCTTTGACGATGGGAGTGTCCCGCTGCTTAATGAAGATTGCCAGCACGAAAGCCGTCACCAGGGAAAAAAGAAGAGCCAGAGAAACCAGAGTGTTGCCCAGCGGCTCTTCGAAGGAGAGGAAGTTCATTGTCTTTGGAATGCACTCGTCTTGAGCTTGGTTTGGAAAGTGATCCTCTGAACAGCCGTCACAATGCTCCATGTCTGAAAAGAAGGAAAAAGCTTCCGAACAGAATCAAATTTTCCCCAAGTTTCAGAATTGCATTTTGGAACTCCCTGCAACGTCTTTCCTAAAACCTTTTGTAACTCTCTGTCCAATATACATGTAAAAAATGTGCAGGAAAAAAAAATCTAGATTATCCTATAATTAAAGCTTCTTGGCCTGTTGGAGAGCACTAGGTTTAGTGGCATTACTGAGCAAGGGAATAGCATGGCTCACCTTCCCAATGGTGGGAAGCAGAAAGGAGAGGCTTGAAGGTTTCGATCCCGGAAAACAGGCAGCGGCACTAAAGGGTAGGAGAATGACGTTTTAAGGCATGTGGACTCTGGGATTCTCTGTCCCAGAATTCTCCATCCAGCCAAGCTTCGTAGAGCAGCAAAATAAACACTGGTTTATGCAATCTTGATTTTGGATCCTTTCATTTCTGTTGGATGGCCCGGGTGCAACACAGACATTTTGCTCTGATGATCGTTAAAAATGACTTTGGTATAATTCTTCCACCATAACCAATTGATACATCTTTCCTTCAAGAATCTTGATTTAATTCTGTTATAATTTGGGGGCCAACCAAGAGACACAACACTGACTCACAGAGCGAGACGCTATTTTTCAGGTCATTGGATCATCCATAATTCCTGCATTCTGTTTCCGTGTCTTCAAAAGGAGAGAGAGCCTGACATCTTACAATTGGTAACACTGAAAACTAGAGGGAAAATTAAATAGAGGAACTGTCTGCTAGCTCCTATTTCCTGGAAGGGGGAGCATCCCTGAGAGAAGTCCCTTTGCTTTTAATGCTTTGCAGCCATCAAAATAGACACCTTCAGAGTTTGATTTAGCTATCCAAGCTCTGACATGGTGGAAAAGCCCCCTTGAGGTGCCTCAGTAAAGCAAGCGGTTATATTGAAGAGCTTCTTGTTAGCTGGATACAGGCTGCAGAAATGCAATTTCAGACCTAGTTCCATTTGGATGCTATGAATCTTACCCATTTGTCTTGATATCATCTTCTCTGGACACGGAGCACAAGCGTAGCAGCAAAATTTCTGCCCTTCGATCTTGTTCTTTCTGCTTCCAAGAGGACAAGGTTCATTGCATAACGAGAGAGGTGGTAGCTATCCAAAAATAAAGAAAGCGGTCAGTATTAAGCAAACCTTTTGTTTTTGTTTTGTTCTTGTCTTACAGCCAAGGAATAAGGAGGAGGGTGGAGACAGGGCCGGGATGCAGAGTTGCTTCAGCCTGCTTTTGAGCAGTGTCTTGTGGAAATGCCCCATAATGTTGCCAAGGCCAGGAACATAATTGAAGTTGCATTTCATTCATTTTTAATTGAGTTGAAGTTCAATTCAAGGTGCTGGTTCCTGCCTATAAAGCCCTCCGTGTCATAGGGCCTGGTTACTAGAGGCACTGCCTGTCCCCCATAGTGTCTGCCCGGCTGGTTCAATTTGGCAGGGTTGGCGCTCTCCGGGTTCCATCGATTAAGGAATGCCATGGATTGGGACCCCGGAAGCCTGCCTTCTCTGTAGCAGCACCTGCCGTCTGGAATGAGGTTCCTCCTGAATTCAAATGGCCCCACCCTATTGGTGTTTCCAAGGGCCCTGAGGATACGCTGTTTGCCCAGGCCTTTGGCAAAGATGATTGATGCCCCTTTCTTTCTTTCCCTTGTTCCCATCCAGGTCATTTCCTCCACCATCTCTGCTCTTTGTTTGGTGGTGTTTTTGTGTTTTTGTATTGTTCCTTGTTTTTAAATACTTTTTTAAGGGTTTGTAAAATGCCCAGAGTCACTAGGAGTTAGGTGCCATATAAATTTAATTTGTGGTTCGTCTTGTTCTTGTTCTTGTTCTTATTTTGAATTTAGTGGCAATTCATGGAAGGAATCCAAAAGTTTGAGGATCTGAATAGAACTGGGAGGCTGAAGTGGTTATTGTTTGAGACTTTGCCTCCCCCAGCCTGAAATGGATCACTGAACTGTGGTTGCATTTGAGTTCCTTCTGGAGAATGAAGGACTAGATATCAGTACTTCCTTCAGCTGGGCAGCCCCACACCTGGGCATGGCACCGCAGTCCCCACATTCAGTGAGAGGAAAATAAATTTCCTTGCACAGGTTGGAAACTCTATTCTCAAACATTAGAATATCCATCATGAATTGGCCCAATAATACATCTGTTTTTGCCCACCTTTGACAGCGGTGGACTGAAATGTACTTGGGGATATGAGCTAGTTGCTAGCAACAGGCCAAAGGAAAGGCTATGGGTGTGAAAAGGAGTGCATGTGACATTGGTCCTTTTAGCCCATGTTATTGTTATGGTACCTGAGTGAATTCGTGGTGCCAGTGGATTCTGTCTCCATTAAGGATCAAGGTTTTTCCTGCAGGAGCTTTTGGATCCATTTGTCCAACTAGGACGGTGATGTAGGAGTTATTTGGAAAAGTGACCAGGTTTACGATGTCAAATCCGGCTTCTAATACTCCATCTTCGTTTAATTTAATTTCATCTCCTGCAGTGTTGTTGAAGGCCATTCTCTGCAGAAATGGATGGAGCTTCCAGAAGAAAGAGCATAAGGGTTAAAGAGAAAGGGATGTGCTTCCTACTGGCCTCAAACCACACTCCTTTTTAGATGGGGAGCATTTCTTCACCAGGAATGAAACAGTATGGAGGACGGCAGCAGTTTAATGTTTATGATTGGACCGTATTCCAGATTAGATAGTAAAATCTTTTCAGTGATTGTCTTTCGTGACATTTGAGAAAAGAAGTTGGAAAAGAGCAAGAAGAAGCAATGGGAAGGAAATCTAGTTGAGAGGGCCAGAAAGGGAGTAGAGGTTTAAAGACCAGTTGTGTTGTTGTAGAAAGAGGGATGTGTAGGAAAAGGACAATATCTTAAGTGGGTCAACATTTGTAATGTATGAATGGTGGACTCAAGTGAACAACAGTGAGGTTTAGGTAGGTGAGATGATCTCTTGACCAATTAAGTCCTGCCACTCTGTTGTAATCCTGGAGAATATCTCAGAAGAGCACTGGGAAAGAAGAAATCTTACCTGCCAGGCTTCTAGATTCTTTGACTGCACATGATCCCTGTCCTTTAGGATGTTCCGATCAGTCCTAAATGTGTGAGCAACATGTAAAGCTTGAGCCACAGCATAGATGGCATTATAGATACTGTAACTATGGCCGAGCGTGCTGGTTTCAAAGAAAGTTGCAGGCAGGTCCTCCAGCCTTTCCTCTCCAGTACATTCTTCATCTTCATCTTCATCTTCAGGAACATCACTCTTGGGTACTGAGCAGACAAAAGCTTGCTTCCAGACATCTCTAATAAAGCCATCTTGATTTGCCCCAGAAGGGGTGACAGCCCGTAGAAATTGCTGGAAACCTGGAATTTGTTTTGTGCTAATTGAGAAGGAAATAGCCCCATGGAACATTTGCATATCCAGAGTCCTTTGTAAGGAATGTAATGTGAAATCATTTTGGGCCATTGTAATCCACACTTTTCTTGCTGAAAATTTCTGTGAAGAGTCAGAAGTTGTTGCAGGAAACATTGTGGCTATTACTAGAGTAGAGGCCAGCCACATGAAGACTATATTTTCTCCATATATAATAACCGTGTTTGCTGTTTTCTCTGTGAACAA
This sequence comes from Candoia aspera, assembly GCF_035149785.1. Taxonomy (NCBI): domain Eukaryota; kingdom Metazoa; phylum Chordata; class Lepidosauria; order Squamata; family Candoiidae; genus Candoia; species Candoia aspera. The sequence continues at coordinate 109,942,140 of NC_086156.1, read as the reverse complement.
GGTAATGTAACTCAGAGTTCGTTGAATCAGGTCAAATGGCTTATACAAATGGAAATTTCTGTCAACCCTTTCAGTGAATTCGGAGCAGATTTTATTTTGCGAGAGCATGGGTTCCAAAGTTTGTATGAAATGTTCTCCATGTTTGTCATCTACAGTGACAAGTCTTACCCATTTCCATCCAAAGTACAGAAGAAGCTGGACTAAACCCTCATACTGAAGAGCTTCACCAGGGGCCATGCGATAAAAAGGAGGGGAATGCGATTCATCCGTCACTGACAATTCAAATGAGCCATATGCAATCTAAAGGAAAGAAATGAGGAATAAGAGAAAGAGAAAGATAAAGAGAGAGAAAGCATGGGTGGACTCATTCTATTTTGACTGATGTGAACTATTTTAGAAACTTATTTCTCAAAGTATGGATGTTTAATATATTGATTTGGTTTAGATATCTCCCCAATAGGGAGATACCTTTTTGAATCATTCATCATCCATCCATCCATCCATCCATTCATCCATCCATATCTCTATTTATCTCTCTCTCTCTTTCTCTCATTAATGATAGCCATTCATCGTACAGTTTCTGAAAAAACCCATATACTCACGTGAAACTTTTTATTAATCAAACTCCACACCTTACTCTGTTTCTTATAAAATTCTACCTCTCTTTACTGATAAAGCATCAAGTTGCTCCTTGAAGGGGAAATCAAGAGCAGATAATCTGTGTGATAGTGATAATTCCTACCATCTTTATCTACAGACCCAACCTGTGGAATCTTGAAAAGCTGCAAAATTTCTGCCATGCGTATGGAGGTTTCAGGGCTCAGTCCTCCAATGATTCCCATCATTCCCTTTTCAGCCCCACAAATATAGTTGGGGACAATTTTGTGCAATTTAAAAAGCAGGTCCAGAGTGGTGCGATAGGTCATTCGTGAATCAGAGTAGCTGTCATAGATGTGGAAGCCAAAAGTGATGTTGGGCAAGATCTGAGGATCCTTGTTGATCTCCTTAATGGCAAACACTAAAGCCAAGATGTGTTGGTAGAACTTTGTCACCACACTGCAAATAAAGTGACGTGCTTCAAAATCAAATTCTGCTATGCGTTATGCTACTAGGGACGGGATATCAGGGGGGAAAAGAGTCACAAGAAAGACACATTGAAAACAAGGTAAATATGCTTTGATTTTGCTTTCTTAGACTGCCCTTGTGTTGTGCATGTCAGCGACATTGCTGAAGTTCCGCAGTTTGTTTCTTATGATTTCAAGTTTAAAACATTCACCTTATAATGAAAATTAACTCCTGCACAATCATCCCGAGGCCCTTCAGTGTTGCAAAAGCTAAGCATTTTCCTGTTTGCTACTTTCCCATGTACAGTAGAAAGAATCTGAGTTGGGTGGAGCTAATTTGTGACTAAATATGAGGGGGGATCTCAGTGATGAGGAAGGCAGAGCTAAACAAGGTAGCCATAAAGTTAGAAATTGGTTTTTCCTCCCAGAGTCAGCTGTTTCTGCTCTAAGGGCTGAAGAGAAGGTTGTGAGTAGAAAAGCCCACACTTCTACTCTTCCTGTGAACTTTTGTGTTTCCACTTTGTATTGCTGTTTCAAAGATTGTAAGATGCCCTGTGGTCTCTTCGAAATAGGACAGGTGGACCTCAGAAGTCTAATAAGCAAGTGCAAAAATAGAGACATGGCATTCATAATTAATGCCTCCCCAGGTTTTTGGAAATTACTTTTCATTCTACAGTCAATGAATTGCTGGTTGTAAGAAGAGACTGAGGGTAGAAAAGAGAATACATTGAACAGTATTGTGCCTTTTAGGTTATGGTGAATTAGGGCTGGTGCTTCTTTCTCCAAGTGGGAACAGGGTTCATTTCTCAACAGAATATCTGCTTGCCCTGGTCTATTGGCTTTTGGTGAAATCAGAGAATAGGATGTTGAATTAACCCATCATTTATATTCATCAAGCTGCTAGAATGGATATGCCCTCGATACAGTACATTTCTATTTTTTCACAGATGATGATGGCACATCTCTGTTTTACAGGGATGGAAAGAACAGAGCATGATTTGATTAAGATCAGGTTGGGGTGATTTCTTACAATGGGAGGTCAACCGATTCCTCAGAAGGATGTTTCCTGAAAGTCACTGTGGCGAACAAGTAATGGACATGGGACATCAATCCACCAATGAGAAGTTCTCCCTCCTGGTACCATTCCTGAGGAATTTGAATGGCTTCATCTCCAGTGCACTTAAGAGTTTGTACCTTCATGGCCACTTCTGGAAGCAGGAATATGGCAACAACGCCCAGCATCCTATAAGGAAGCATGCCTGTGCAATTGGCTTCTCCCGTATTGCTGTTCCCAGCAGCCTTGATTCAAAGAGGGTACTAGAGACAGCAGAACAACAGCCCCCTAAGCTGAGATTTGTCTTAAGAATAAGTCATGGCTCAAGAATGGATCTGATCCCTTGCTTTCAGCCTCACCTATGTCGGGATGCTCAGATGCCTGTCCCCTGTGAAGGGACAGAGTTGCTCTTGACTCTAACACCTAATTATTAGACTCTTTCTTCACTTGCAATTTCAGGAAGCAGCAGAAGACCTTGGGCACCACAATATTTTCTCTTGGTCACCCAGCCCTGAGGTCTGAGCAGAGATTGAATGGTCTTCTACAATTCCTCCAACAAGGTTGTCCTCTTGAGCTGACAGCACCAATGAGCTAGCACTGTGAAGCACGAGTGAAGGTGTACATCTTGCATGTGTGGGATGATGCAGCTAGTCCCACTTATTGAAATCTCGGAGAATCTGTGGAATTGACTAGGTGTTGGCTGATGAGCAGTCTGAAAACATTAGGATGACACCCACAAGGACTGTATATTTTGTGCTATAGTTGCAAAATGCTGAGAACCCGATTTATGTCCGCAGTTCTCTTATTGACTCTGCAATGGCTGGGGAACACTGCAACCCGTTTTGAGGAATGGCCCTCAGCTGGGCATGATATATTGGAGGTTTATATCTATTCTGGAACCCTTGAACTACCTTCAGGAGGGAGCATCTCAAGAGCCACTGGAGGACTGACCTGGTGACTTAATTATAGTGCCTGTGATAACTACAGAGATGGTAACTTTGCCGGTAGAAATGCTGAAGCAAACATGTTTGTGAAATGCCAAGGGAACTTTTTGCCACTTGCTTTTCTGGGTAGAGGAAATGAGCTGGAGGCCTATGATTTGGCTGAGTGGCCTGTTGGATGGAATCAAAGAGAAAGAGCAGAGAGATAAAACTTTTCTGTCCCTAGTCCACATAGAGTGGCAGTCAGAATTAGTCTTACACGAACCTTTAGGAACCCAACATGCTTATGGAGTTGTTTTTAATGCCTCTTAATTCTCCCTTTGTGTTGTTTGGACAGGAGATGCCATGAGAATGAAAAGATGCATCAAGGCAGGGAGTCATAATACTGCTAAACTGAGCATTCCATTTTTAGGGAGAGCACATGTGCATCACTGTAGGATGGGCATCCCAAGGTCTTGCCAAGAGAAGATGTAAGTGTATGTAAAGGGAGTCTAGATGCATCTCCTCCAAACTGCTAAGGGGTCAAAGGGCTTCATTCAGAAGAGAGTCTGTGGAACAAGGCAGAAGCTTCTGCAACTTCTCAGGAGTCAGCTTATGGGGGTGGAAGAGCGATCTTCCTGTCCTTTTCTTGGGATGCACCTTTATCATTCAGAATGGAAATACAGAGGCACGGCCCAAGCAATGCCTGTATATTGAAATGGTTCTGGGAAGGTGCTGATGGCTGTTACTGCAAAACACTGCAACAATGTGACATCACATGCAGGGCGATGGATTAATGCTGCATTAAAACTGTTTGGAAAGTTCCTAGCTAGAAAGGCCAACATGAAGCTGAGAATGTCCGGGAAGCCTGCACAGCGGAAGACACAGTGAATCAGGGCCACTGACTCTTCATTGCATTCTGTAATGCTTTCCCCACACAGTGTGTGCAGTCCAAATACTATTTTATTTCTATTTTTGACTAAAATACTGTTTTTCTTTTTGCAATGTAGCCTTAAAATCTCTGGCAACTTGATCTGCAGCATCAATTCCAGGATTTGGGCTGTGAGGATATATCTGCTGAAGCAGACATTTGTTAAATGGCACTGAGACGTCATTGAGCTTCTCCTGCTGTTGTCCCTGTTTTGCACTTCAGAATGAACCAGCATGAACCTCTAAAATAGAACTATAGAGAAAGAGTAACCCCATGCCGTTAAACATGTTCCTCCTGTAATTGGGAAACAGATTGGATTACCAGAATGCATTCCACATGCGGCTGCCCTCAAAAACGAAGCAGAGCAGAGCAGAGCAAAGCAACGCAAAGCAATGCAAAGCAACGCAAAGCAACACAATAGAAAACACTGGGAAGCTTCAGATGGTCCAGAGTGCAGCAGCCTGCAGAGTTTTGGGTGCATCAAGGTTCAATGTGCTGCACTTCTGCTGTGCCAGCTGCACTGGCCCCAGTATGCTTCTGGGTGAATTCAAGATGCCGGTTGGCACCTTTAAAGTACTGTATGGCTCAGGGTCAGTTTCCTTGCAGAACTGCCTCCCGCCAGTGGTTTCTGCCCATTCCACCAGGTCCAACCTATGGGCATGTTCCTGATCCCCTCTATGAAAGAGTGGCATCTGGTGGGAGCTAGGCAATGAGCCTTCTCTGTTGGGGCACCGGTCCTATGAAACCAATGTCCCCAAGATCTGGAATGGCCCAACCTGCCAACCCTTCCAGAAGGCTGTGAAGACCTGGCCCTTCCCCAGTTACTGGGCCAGGATGTTAATGAGCCCAGTATCGGTGTGCTTTGTGTTGTGCAGATGTGATGGTGTCTTGGTGATTGTGATGATTATTTTAACTTTGTTTTCCATTTTGTTGATAGACATTTTATTATATTTCTTATGGATTGTTTTTAGTTGCCCAGGGTGGCTGTATAACATCTCTAAATCAATCAATCAATCAATCAATCAATCAATCAATCAATCAAACGCACACATGCACGCACGCACACACACACACACTCACTCACTCACAGAGGCCAATTTTATCTTCCTAAACTTTACCTATTGTGGTAGGAAAAGGTACCCCCCTTGTACTCATGTGGGCTGCATTCACTATCAAACATATGAGATGCCCCCGCACCATACATATGAGCTGCTGAAAGTGCCCTTGTATGAAGGCCTTCACAGCAAGCTGAACTGACCCTGAGTGGAAGCTGTGGCCCAGAAAACCAAATTGTTTCTATTCACTGACCACATCTCAGAGATAGCATGGCTAGCATGCTGACCTCGTAGGAAGGGATAAATAATCATAAGGTCACACGGATGGGTTTATCTAAACTATTCCAACATCATGCTGTAATTTCGACTGTGTCTGCCTTTTCTTTGTCTTGCCTTTGCGATGTAGCGGGTCAAAGGTATAACCCCTGGTTCGGTTTTGCTCATGGCTGCTCAGCAAAATATCAAAGCTTTGCTGGGGATCCAGCATACACTGTCTTACTGCTTGTATGCATGCAAATAAAATTATGTTGTATCTTCAGAGTGATTTGGCTGCTTTAGGTGAGCCAGGTGTTGGCTACAACACTATCCTATCGGCCCCTGTTCTAATCTCCCAGCAAAGCTACAAAAGGGCAAAGGTTAGCCCTGGATATACTTGACAAAGTATATGGCAAAGAAATATTTATTTATGTATATTTAAAGTTCCATGTCATCAAGAATCATCCGTTAAAGTAATTGCTAAAATGGTATCGAGCAGCTGGCAAGCTTTCTGGATTGAGTTGGGGGTGATGTAAAGAGTTTGGTGCTGCATGTCCTGCATCATCAGCTTTGGTGGCAAAACCCAATCAGTGAATGGTTTTTAAGAGGTGGGAAAATCACTCAGCCATCTTCAATGAATCTTGAAGTTTGTTCACTGTCTGTTCTTTCCAATGTCTGTCTTGATATTGACCCAGTTCTCCTTTTCTTACCACTGGAATTGTTTTGCAAAACATTGAAAACCCAAATAGAACAACTTAATTTGATGATATGGAAAATTGCTTGCCTGAAAAATTAACACCACCCTCTGAAAAACTCTAAGGTGAAAGACAAATTCAGTCGAATTTGTTCATACTTTATTAGCTCCAGGGATAATTTATTTCCCAATAGATTTATCTTGCATGTACTAATGGAGTTTGGAGAGAAATATTCAATGTAACTGTTTGAAATGTGTGTGCAGCTGTATCAGATTAATTTTTTATTCATGTATATGAAGGTGGCTATGTATGTCCAGTTATTACTTGCTTGTTCAAAATTTGATCCTGTTCTATTTCTTATGTAGTAAATGCTCTCTAGTGTTGAGTTCAGGTCTTATTAAAATTATATAGATTTGGGGGATGAAGATGCATCCCAGTAAGCCAGCACTGGAAGACAGGATAGAAAAGATTTCCACCACCACCATGTACTTCCCCTTGGTGCTCAGGTAGGTGGGCACAAAGGTCAGCCAAACACTGCAGAACACCAACATGCTGAAAGTGATGAACTTGGCTTTGTTTGTTAAAACTTGATGCTGAAATATTTCAAACCATTGATCTGAGGTTCTCAGATATCATTAAATGGTTTTGGACAAATTGCTCATCAGATGTCATCTTCTATGCAAAACAGTGTTTATTAAGTGAGAGCAAAATTTATTAAAATACCACCCAGATGGTATTTGCTTGATATCTATAAGTAAGCTTGTGCTGTGCAAGGAGGAAAAAAAGGGGGAAAAAAAGCCAAACAATTTATGTTGACCAATCTCTCCTGTGCCTGACCTGTGTTGCTCCCCCCATCACAGAGAGGAGAGATTGGAGAGGAAGGGATTACAGGAGAGTAAGCAGGCACACAATGGGGCATACACCAGGCTGTTTCTGTAGTGTGATTGCATCTGACAGCTCTGAGCATGTGTAGGGCTGCTGGCACTACCACATTCCTTTCAATGTGTATTCCCCATTGTGTGCCTGCTTACTCTCTTGTAATCCCTTCCTTTCCAAACTCCCCGCTCTGCAAGGGCGGAAAAAAGGAAAAACAAGAGGTGTGGCACAGAACAACCCGTACTGACTGTAATGGTGATCATGTGACTGAGGGAGGACATTGGTCATAAAGTTATTATTTCAATACTGTTGTACCTTCAAAGATTTACTGAACGAGGCAGTTGCTAAGTGAAGACGACATGTATTTATGTTCTTCTATGGATTAATTGTTCCCTTGTGTTGAGCTCAGGCCTCAGTATAATAATGAAACATTTAGGGGTGAAGATGCATCCCAGTAAGCCAGCACTGGAAGACAGGATAGAGAAGATTTCTACAGCCACCATGTACTTCCCCTTGGTGCTCAGGTAGGTGGGCACAAAGGTCAGCCAAACGCTGCAGAACACCAACATGCTGAAAGTGATGAACGTGGCTTCGTTGAAACTGTCCGGCAACGTCCTGGCTAGGAAGGCCACAGTGAAGCTGAGAAGGGCCAAGAAGCCCAGGTAGCCCAAGACACAGTAAAACATGGTGGCGGAGCCTTCGTGACATTCCACTATGATTTCCCCAGGCAGGGTTTGTGTGTCCAGATTTGGGAAGGGAGGAGACGAACCCAGCCAAAACACACAAATGCCTGCTTGAAGGAGGGATCCACCCCAGACAATAGCATAGGCCAACTTTTGCCCCACCCATTTGTGGAAAATGTTTCCCGGTTTAGAAGCAAGGAATGCCACGATGACTGTGGTGGTTTTGGCCAGAACAGAGGAAACGGCAACAGAGAAGATGATGCCAAATGCCGTTTGTCGGAGGAGGCAGGTGGCCTTGTTGGGCTGTCCGATGAAGAGAAGAGAGCAGAGGAAGCAGAGAAAGAGGGAGATGAGGAGGAGGTAGGTGAGGCTGCGATTGTTGGCTTTGACGATGGGAGTGTCCCGCTGCTTAATGAAGATTGCCAGCACGAAAGCCGTCACCAGGGAAAAAAGAAGAGCCAGAGAAACCAGAGTGATGCCCAGCGGCTCTTCGAAGGAGAGGAAGTTCAGTGTTTTTGGAATGCACTCGTCTTTAGCTTGGTTTGGAAAGTGATCCTCTGAACAGCCGTCACAATGCTCCATGTCTGAAAAGAAGGAAAAAGCTTCCGAACAGAATCAAATTTTCCCCAAGTTTCAGAATTGCATTTTGGAACTCCCTGCAACGTCTTTCCTAAAACCTTTTGTAACTCTCTGTCCAATATACATGTAAAAAATGTGCAGGAAAAAAAAATCTAGATTTTCCTATATTTAAAGCTTCTTGGCCTGTTGGAGTGGACTAGGTTTAGTGGCATTACTGAGCAAGGGAATAGCATGGCTCACCTTCCCAATGGTGGGAAGCAGAAAGGAGAGGCTTGAAGGTTTCGATCCCGGAAAACAGGCAGCGGCACTAAAGGGTAGGAGAGTGACGTCTTAAGACGTGTGGACTTCAACTCCCAGAATTCTCCAGCCAGCCAAGCTTCGTAGAGCAGCAAAATAAACACTGGTTTATGCAATCTTGATTTTGGATCCTTTCATTTCTGTTGGCTGGCCGGGTGCAACACAGACATTTTGCTCTGATGATCGTTAAAAATGACTTTGGTATAATTCAGCCACCATAACCAATTGATACATCTTTCCTTCAAGAATCTTGATTTAATTCTGTTATAATTTGGGGGCCAACCAAGAGGCACAACACTGACTCACAGAGCGAGACGCTATTTTTCAGGTCATTGGATTATCCATAATTCCTGCATTCTGTTTCAGTGTCTTCAAAAGGAGAGAGAGCCTGACATCTTACAATTGGTAACCCTGAAAACTAGAGGGAAAATTAAATAGAGGAACTGTCTGCTAGCTCCTATTTCCTGGAAATCAGGATGGCTGGAGGGGAGCATCCCTGAGAGACGTTCCTTTGCTTTTAATGCTTTGCAGCCATCAAAATAGACACCTTCAGAGTTTGATTTAGCTATCCAAGCTCTGACATGGTGGAAAAGCCCCCTTGAGGTGCCTCAGTAAAGCAAGCGGTTATATTGAAGAGCTTCTGGTTAGCTGGATACAGGCTGCAGAAATGCAATTTCAGACCTAGTTCCATTTGGATGCTATGAATCTTACCCATTTGTCTTGATATCATCTTCTCTGGACACGGAGCACAAGCGTAGCAGCAAAATTTCTGCCCTTCGATCTTGTTCTTTCTGCTTCCAAGAGGACAAGGTTCATTGCATAACGAGAGAGGTGGTAGCTATCCAAAAATAAAGAAAGCGGTCAGTATTAAGCAAACCTTTTGTTTTTGTTTTGTTCTTGTCTTACAGCCAAGGAATAAGGAGGAGGGTGGAGATAGGGCCGGGATGCAGAGTTGCTTCAGCCTGCTTTTGAGCAATGTCTTGTGGAAATGCCCCATAATGTTGCCAAGGCAGGAACATAACTGAAGTTGTATTTCATTCATTTTTAATTGAGTTGAAGTTCAATTCAAGGTGCTGGTTCCTGCCTATAAAGCCCTCCGTGTCATAGGGCCTGGTTACTAGAGGCACTGCCTGTCCCCCATAGTGTCTGCCCGGCTGGTTCAATTTGGCAGGGTTGGCGCTCTCCGGGTTCCATCGATTAAGGAATGCCATGGATTGGGACCCCGGAAGCCTGCCTTCTCTGTAGCAGCACCTGCCGTCTGGAATGAGGTTCCTCCTGAATTCAAATGGCCCCACCCTATTGGTGTTTCCAAGGGCCCTGAGGATACGCTGTTTGCCCAGGCCTTTGGCAAAGATGATTGATGCCCCTTTCTTTCTTTCCCTTGTTCCCATCCAGGTCATTTCCTCCACCATCTCTGCTCTTTGTTTGGTGCCTGTTTTGTGTTTTTGTATTGTTCCTTGTTTTTAAATACTTTTTTAAGGGTTTGTAAAATGCCCAGAGTCACTAGGAGTCAGGTGCCATATAAATTTAATTTGTGGTTCGTCTTGTTCTTGTTCTTGTTCTTATTTTGAATTTAGTGGCAATTCATGGAAGGAATCCAAAAGTTTGAGGATCTGAATAGAACTGGGAGGCTGAAGTGGTTATTGTTTGAGACTTTGCCTCCCCCAGCCTGAAATGTATCACTGAACTGTGGTTGCATTTGAGTTCCTTCTGGAGAATGAAGGACTAGATATCAGTACTTCCTTCAGCTGGGCAGCCCCACACCTGGGCGTGGCACCGCAGTCCCCACATTCAGTGAGAGGAAAATAAATTTCCTTGCACAGGTTGGGAACTCGATTCTCAAACATTAGAATATCCATCATGAATCGGCCCAATAATACATCTGTTTTTGCCCACCTTTGACAGCAGTGGACTGAAATGTACTTGGGGATATGAGCTAGTTGCTAGCAACAGGCCAAAGGAAAGGCTATGGGTGTGAAAAGGAGTGTATGTGACATTGGTCCTTTTAGCCCATGTTATTGTTATGGTACCTGAGTGAATTCATGGTGCCAGTGGATTCTGTCTCCATTAAGGATCAAGGTTTTTCCTGCAGGAGCTTTTGGATCCATTTGTCCAACTAGGACGGTGATGTAGGAGTTATTTGGAAAAGTGACCAGGTTTACGATGTCAAATCCGGCTTCTAATACTCCATCTTCGTTTAATTTAATTTCATCTCCTGCAGTGTTGTTGAAGGCCATTCTCTGCAGAAATGGATGGAGCTTCCAGAAGAAAGAGCATAAGGGTTAAAGAGAAAGGGACGTGCTTCCTACTGGCCTCAAACCACACTCCTTTTTATATGGGGAGCATTTCTTCACCAGGAATGAAACAGTATGGAGGACGGCAGCAGTTTAATGTTTATGATTGGACCGTATTCCAGATTAGATAGTAAAATCTTTTCAGTGATTGTCTTTGGTGACATTTGAGAAAAGAAGTTGGAAAAGAGCAAGAAGAAGCAATGGGAAGGAAATCTAGTTGAGAGGGCCAGAAAGGGAGTAGAGGTTTAAAGACCAGTTGTGTTGTTGTAGAAAGAGGGATGTGTAGGAAAAGGACAATATCTTAAGTGGGTCAACATTTGTAATGTATGAATGGTGGACTCAAGTGAACAACAGTGAGGTTTAGGTAGGTGAGATGATCTCTTGACCAATTAAGTCCTGCCACTCTGTTGTAATCCTGGAGAATATCTCAGAAGAGCACTGGGAAAGAAGAAATCTTACCTGCCAGGCTTCTAGATTCTTTGACTGCACTTGATCCCTGTCCTTTAGGATGTTCCGATCAGTCCTAAATGTGTGAGCAACATGTAAAGCTTGAGCCACAGCATAGATGGCATTATAGATACTGTAACTATGGCCGAGCGTGCTGGTTTCAAAGAAAGTTGCAGGCAGGTCCTCCAGCCTTTCCTCTCCAGTACATTCTTCATCTTCATCTTCATCTTCAGGAACATCACTCTTGGGTACTGAGCAGACAAAAGCTTGCTTCCAGACATCTCTAATAAAGCCATCTTGATTTGCCCCAGAAGGGGTGACAGCCCGTAGAAATTGCTGGAAACCTGGAATTTGTTTTGTGCTAATTGAGAAGGAAATAGCCCCATGGAACATTTGCATATCCAGAGTCCTTTGTAAGGAATGTAATGTGAAATCATTTTGGGCCATTGTAATCCACACTTTTCTTGCTGAAAATTTCTGTGAAGAGTCAGAAGTTGTTGCAGGAAACATTGTGGCTATTACTAGAGTAGAGGCCAGCCACATGAAGACTATATTTTCTCCATATATAATAACCGTGTTTGCTGTTTTCTCTGTGAACAAGGTAATGTAACTCAGAGTTCTTTGAATCAGGTCAAATGGCTTATACAAATGGAAATTTCTGTCAACCCTTTCAGTGAATTCGGAGCAGATTTTATTTTGCGAGAGCATGGGTTCCAGAGTTTGTATGAAATGTTCTCCATGTTTGTCATCTACAGTGACAAGTCTTACCCATTTCCATCCAAAGTACAGAAGAAGCTGGACTAAACCCTCATACTGAAGAGCTTCACCAGGGGCCATGCGATAAAAAGGAGGGGAATGCGATTCATCCGTCACTGACAATTCAAATGAGCCATATGCAATCTAAAGGAAAGAAATGAGGAATAAGAGAAAGAGAAAGATAAAGAGAGAGAAAGCATGGGTGGACTCATTCTATTTTGACTGATGTGAACTATTTTAGAAACTTATTTCTCAAAGTATGGATGTTTAATATATTGATTTGGTTTAGAGATCTCCCCAATAGGGAGATACCTTTTTGAATCATCCATCATCCATCCATCCATCCATCCATCCATCCATCCATCCATATCTCTATTTATCTCTCTCTCTCTTTCTCTCATTAATGATAGCCATTCATCGTACAGTTTCTGAAAAAACCCATATACTCACGTGAAACTTTTTATTAATCAAACTCCACACCTTACTCTGTTTCTTATAAAATTCTACCTCTCTTTACTGATAAAGCATCAAGTTGCTCCTTGAAGGGGAAATCAAGAGCAGATAATCTGTGTGATAGTGATAATTCCTACCATCTTTATCTACAGACCCAACCTGTGGAATCTTGAAAAGCTGCAAAATTTCTGCCATGCGTATGGAGGTTTCAGGGCTCAGTCCTCCAATGATTCCCATCATTCCCTTTTCAGTCCCACAAATATAGTTGGGGACAATTTTGTGCAATTTAAAAAGCAGGTCCAGAGTGGTGCGATAGGTCATTCGTGAATCAGAGTAGCTGTCATAGATGTGGAAGCCAAAAGTGATGTTGGGCAAGATCTGAGGATCCTTGTTGATCTCCTTAACGGCAAACACTAAAGCCAAGATGTGTTGGTAGAACTTTGTCACCACACTGCAAATAAAGTGACGTGCTTCAAAATCAAATTGTGCTATGCGTTATGCTACTAGGGACGGGATATCAGGGGGGAAAAGAGTCACAAGAAAGACACATTGAAAACAAGGCAAATATGCTTTGATTTTGCTTTCCTAGGCTGCCCTTGTGTTGTGCATGTCAGCGACATTGCTGAAGTTCCGCAGTTTGTTTCTTATGATTTCAAGTTTAAAACATTCACCTTGTAATGAAAATTAACTCCTGCACAATCATCCCGAGGCCCTTCAGTGTTGCAAAAGCTAAGCATTTTCCTGTTTGCTACTTTCCCATGTACAGTAGAAAGAATCTGAGCTGGGTGGAGCTAATTTGTGACTAAATATGAGGGGGGATCTCAGTGATGAGGAAGGCAGAGCTAAACAAGATAGCCATAAAGTTAGAAATTGGTTTTTCCTCCCACAGTCAGCTGTTTCTGCTCTAAGGGCTTAAGAGAAGGTTGTGAGTAGAAAAGCCCACACTTCTACTCTTCCTGTGAACTTTTGTGTTTCCACTTTGTATTGCTGTTTCAAAGATTGTAAGATGCCCTGTGGTCTCTTCGAAATAGGACAGGTGGACCTCAGAAGTCTAATAAGCAAGTGCAAAAATAGAGACATGGCATTCATAATTAATGCCTCCCCAGGTTTTTGGAAATTACTTTTCATTCTACAGTCAGTGAATTGTGGTTGTAAGAAGAGACTGAGGGTAGAAAAGAGAATACATTGAACAGTATTGTGCCTTTTAGGTTATGGTGAATTAGGGCTGGTGCTTCTTTCTCCAAGTGGGAACAGGGTTCATTTCTCAACAGAATATCTGCTTGCCCTGGTCTATTGGCTTTTGGTGAAATCAGAGAATAGGATGTTGAATTAACCAATCATTTATATTAATCAAGCTGCTAAAATGGATATGCCCTCGATACAGTACATTTATATTTTTTCACAGATGATGATGAAACATCTCTGTTTTACAGGGATGGAAAGAACAGAGCATGATTCGATTAAGATCAGGTTGGGGTGATTTCTTACAATGGGAGGTCAACCGATTCCTCAGAAGGATGTTTCCTGAAAGTCACTTCGGGGAACAAGTAATGGACATGGGACATCAATCCACCAATGAGAAGTTCTCCCTCCTGGTACCATTCCTGAGGAATTTGAATGGCTTCATCTCCAGTGCACTTAAGAGTTTGTACCTTCATGGCCACTTCTCGAAGAAGGAATATGGCAACAACGCCCAGCATCCTATAAGGAAGCATCCCTGTGCAATTGGCTTCTCCCGTATTGCTGTTCCCAGCAGCCTTGATTCAAAGAGGGTACTAGAGACAGCAGAACAACGGCCCCCTAAGCTGAGATCTGTCTTAAGAATAAGTCATGGCTCAAGAATGGATCTGATCCCTTGCTTTCAGCCTCACCTATGTCTGGATGCTCAGATGCCTGTCCCCTGTGAAGGGACAGAGTTGCTCTTGACTCTAACACCTAATTGTTGGACTCTTTCTTCACTTGCAATTTCAGGAAGCAGCAGAAGACCTTAGGCACCACAATATTTTCTCTTGGTCACCCAGCCCTGAGGTCTGAGCAGAGATTGAGTGGTCTTCTACAATTCCTCCAACAAGGTTGTCCTCTTGAGCTGACAGCACCAATGAGCTAGCACTGTGAAGCACGAGTGAAGGTGTACATCTTGGTTGTGTGGGATGATGCAGCTAGTCCCACTTATTGAAATCTCGGAAAATCTATGGAATTGACTAGGTGTTGGCTGATGAGCAGTCTGAAAACATCAGGATGACACCCACAAGGACTGTATATTTTGTGCTATAGTTGCCAAATGCTGAGAACCCGATTTATGTCCGCAGTTCTCTTATTGACTCTGCAATGGCTGGGGAACACTGCAACCCGTTTTGAGGAATGTCCCTCAGCTGGGCATGATATATTGGAGGTTTATATCTATTCTGGAACCCTTGAACTACCTTCAGGAGGGAGCATCTCAAGAGCCACTGGAGGACTGACCTGGTGACTTAATTATAGTGCCTGTGATAACTACAGAGATGGTAATTTTGCCGGTAGAAATGCTGAAGCAAACATGTTTGTGAAATGCCAAGGGAACTTTTTGCCACTTGCTTTTCTGGGTAGAGGAAATGAGCTGGAGGCCTATGATTTGGCTGAGTGGCCTGTTGGATGGAATCAAAGAGAAAGAGCAGAGAGATAAAACTTTTCCGTCCCTAGTCCACATAGAGTGGCAGTCAGAATTAGTCTTACACGAACCTTTAGGAACCCAACATGCTTATGGAGTTGTTTTTAATGCCTCTTAATTCTCCCTTTGTGTTGTTTGGACAGGAGATGCCATGAGAATGAAAAGATGCATCAAGGCAGGGAGTCATAATACTGCTAAACTGGGCATTCCATTTTTAGGGAGAGCACATGTGCATCACTGTAGGATGGGCATCCCAAGTTCTTGCCAAGAGAAGATGTAAGTGTATGTAAAGGGAGTCTAGATGCATCTCCTCCAAACTGCTAAGGGGTCAAAGGGCTTCATTCAGAAGAGAGTCTGTGGAACAAGGCAGAAGCTTCTGCAACTTCTCAGGAGTCAGCTTATGGGGGTGGAAGAGCGATCTTCCTGTCCTTTTCTTGGGATGCATCTTTATCATTCAGAATGGAAATACAGAGGGACGGCCCAAGCAATTCCTGTATATTGAATTGGTTCTGGGAAGGTGCTGATGGTTGTTACTGCAAAACACTGCAACAATGTGACATCACATGCAGGGCGATGGATTAAGGCTGCATTAAAACTGTTTGGAAATTTCCTAGCTAGAAAGGCCAACATGAAGCTGAGAATGTCCGGGAAGCCTGCATAGTGGAAGACACAGTGAATCAGGGCCACTGACTCTTCATTGCATTCTGTAATGATTTCCCCACACAGTGTGTGCAGTCCAACGATGAATACGAGAGTCTAGGATTTCTTTTACTTCAAAATGTTGCTGGCCATCAATCATGACAGGCATTGGGGTTGGTGAGGGTTGTTGCCACTTTGAAGATTCTCTAGCCGGTTTCAACAAGCTGCAGTGGAAAACAGGGTGGATCCTTTTTAGAGTTGGAGGAAGATTGAGTGTACAGTAACTGGGTTGATGATTTTAGTAACTGGAAAAGGTCCAATAGACTCGGGGCCCAGTTTCTTGGAGGGTTGTTGAGATTTTAAAAATTTAGTGGAAAGGTAGACCTTTCCCCCAACTTTCATGTCCCATTTGGGGCACCCAGGGAGCTCTGGAATAGGAATGAAGTCCTGTCCTGAAACTTCGTGAAAGGGGATGAACCCGGTGCTCTGATGCACTGTGTTGTAGGCTACCTCTGCGAAGGGCAGGAGATGCACCCAATCGTGCTGCTGGAAGTTAATGTAACAACAGAGGGATTGCTCTAGAGTAGACTGAACCCGTTCCGTGGCTCCATCCGTTTCCAGATGGGTTGATGAGCTTAGGGATTCCTGTACCCCAATAAGTTTTAAAAATGTGCGCCAAAATTTGGAAGTGAATTTACGCTGCACTCAGAAATTATGCGGCCAGGACAGCCATGCAATTGGTAGACATGCTGGGGAAAGAGTTTAGACAGTTGCTGGTCTGTGGGGATGTTAGCGCAAGGAATGAAATGGGCTTGTTTAGAAAACAAGTCAATGAAAGTCCAGATTACGGTTTTGTTTTTACTTTCCAGTAAGTCGACAATGAAGTCCATGGCTATTTCTTTCCATGGGGCTTTAGAGGAGGCTACTGGTCGCAACAGTCCCTGTGACTTTCCCCCTTTCCATTTAGCTTGGGCGCACACATGACAAGAATCAATATATGCTTGAACGTCAGCTCTCAATGACGGCTACCAAAATTGCCGTCTGATCCAATGGAGCGTTTTGGTGAACACAAAATGCCCAGAGGACTTGTTGTGGTGTGAGCGCTGTAGAACCTTTTTCTTTAAAGATTATGGGACGTAGATTTTATTATTACAATACCAGATGTTGTCTATTTCAGTTAACTGGGCTTTGTTACTTTGTCGCCAGGGATCGTTAGGCAATGCCCGGAGCAGTTCCTCTTTCAGGTCTGTCTACACTTTGACTTTCTGGGCTGCCACTTGTTTGCGCGTTATGCAAGCTAGACCAAGCTGCTTTTGAGAAAACACAGTGTCTACTACCTCTGCTTGTTTGCTGTCATGTTGGGGTAAATGAGAAAGTGCATCTGCCAGAAAATTCCTCTTCCCAGGGAGGAAATTGAGGGTAAAATTGAAACAGCTGAAATACTGAGCCCAACGGATTTATTTGTCAGTTAACTTTCTAGGGGTTCACACAGCCTACAAATTCTTGTTGTCCATCCAGACCTCAAAAGGGTGGATGGAGCTGTCAGCACAATGGCACAGTCAGTTTTTCTATGAGGAGCAAGAGATCGCACTCTTTCTCATCGAAGACATCAATAAAGGCTGCATGTTCAGGTGGAATGCCAGATTGTGGGAAAACGTCAGGCGAGGGTGAGCGGTTAAGAAGGGTTCCAGCCACCTCCCCCCTCTGTCGGAGTAGAGAAAAGATGTTGCCAACTCCTTTGTTAAACAATAAAGCACCTGAGTGTCATGTTCCCCGTTGCAAGGCATATGTGCATCACAACGGGGAACATGCCTATCAGGAAGGAGGAAGGGATAACCATTAGCCTTTAAGCACACAAATGCCTAAAACAATCACCAGGACAATAGAGGCACACCTCTGCCCAGACCTAAGAACCATTAACAGATCAGGGGAACTTCCACACATTACCCCGGGGGACGCACCTGCACCGGACAAGAATGAGAAGACAAAGGAGACCAGCGGAGGTCACCCGAATCGCCCATCGACAGACCCATACTGCTTCAGATCGCCCATCCGGATCCAGCTTGTGGGACAATGGGGGGTGGAGGAGGACAAGGTCCGCCACGTGGGTATATACGGGGTACCCCACCACCACACCCGCATTTCCGTCTTTTTTCTATGTAGGCAATCTGCTTTCAATAAACCGGAAATCCTTAGACCCTCTAAGTGAGTCCGTGTCTTATTGGGAGTAAGGCCACCCTGACACTGAGTCCCAATCGATCTGTAGCTTTCTGCTTTTTAGCCACGGGAGTCCCAGTATGATAGAGTAGTTGGCAATATGGGCTGCAATGAACTGCCAGGTTTTCTTATGCCCTCCCAACCTCATGGCTAAAGTCCCTGTCTGGAATTCCACGGGACCCCTGTGGGCAACTGAGCCATCCATCTGTGTGAAAATAATAGGATTACTAAGTCTCTTGGATTTTAGGCTCAGAGTGTGAATGAGGGCAGGGTGTATTAAACATTTGGTGCACCCAGAGTCTAGGTCTAGCCTGGGACTTTCCATGTTTAGGCATGGTTTGTCAACTCTCAGCTAATTGCTTGCTCAGGAAGAGTTTTCAAATTACGGATGCGCAGCTTAATGTCAGCACATGATCATTCGAGCATTCACACATACACAGTCAAGAAGCTGGATCTCTTTGAACTGTTTTAATGAAGTGTAATGAACAGTATAGAAGGCAAGCTGTGAATAAAGATTTCCCAGTCAAACCTAATTTAAAACTACATTCCCTTAGCTAGTCCCCTTTCCCATGAAGCATGTCACTCCCCCACCCATCCAGATGATATTCCTGTCGTATCTCAACCCCGCATCCTTGATGTGCTTCATAGCCATAACAAACCAGTTTACACTCTAACTTCACATCCCCCCCCATCTGGCAACATGAGAGAATGAAATGATGGGGGATGCCCAGGTAAGTGTTTCTGTGAAACCTTTGATCGGGGGATCTGACAGGATCCTTCTAATAAATGCCATCAGTGTGTTAGGGCAGTTTTTACTGCAAAGGCTTCCTTTTCCCATATGTGCCAGTTCCCTTCTGGCTCGGTAAATCTGTGAGAAACATAAGCACAGTGTCATGCGCTGCCTACCTCCGAATAATACTCAGACGCTGATTCTGTGGAACAGGCTCTGATTTATTCAGTGTAGGTACAGTATAGGAAAAAAGCTGAGAGTGACAGGAGCGCGCCGGTGCGGGGTTTAAATACCCCGCGCCGGTCAGCGCCCCCTCACTCGTGGTTACGGCACCCCCCTTTGTCCAACATGCTGTCCTGCCGGTAGGTGAGGGGTTGCGAGGCCCCGCTGGCGTTCCGGGATCGCCCATCATCGGTTTCTCTATTCCTCTGGTGATTGCTGTCAGCTGGGCGATCTCCGTTGCGTTAGGGCTAACAGCTTGGGTGTGCCTCGCGATCCGTTTAGCCATTGTTTCTTGTCCTTCCGTCTTTGTCAGTTGATGGCTACTTATCTTGAGCCCCTTCCCCTGTTTCCTTGTTATTGTCATGTGTGCCATTGCGCTGATGTCTTCAGCTCAACGGCACTCATGACATACTGCCCCCTGTCCGAATAGTGCCCCCCCCGTTTTTTTTTTTTTTTTCCAGGAGAGCTGTCAAAATGGTTTTTTGAAATTCCTGCCGGAGTATTTTTCGCCCCTCCCTTTGTTCCGCCCACTACCACGTGCCTTCCTAGGGTGTGTTCTTAGTGCGCATGCCCAGGTCACGCCCTGGCGTGCGCATGCTCCGGCCACACCCTGTTTGTTTGGCTCAGTTCGACGAGGAGAGAGGCTTGGCTGGTCGGGTGCTTATCAGCTCCAGGTAGGGCCCTTCTTTTTTATTCAAAGTGCGTCGCCTTTGTTATGTGTGCTCCTGGGCGTTGCCCCCAGGATGCCCTGTTGACTTGCTTGCCACTCCCCCGTGGGCCCGGGGCGGGGGGAGGGTGCTGGCGACCGCTTGTTACTGCCTCGTGGGCCCGTGGCGGGGGGGGTGAGTCCCGGGGGGGGAGGTCCACCCAAGTCACGGGCTTGGGGGGGCCCTTTCCCTTGGGGCACGGTAGGCGGGGGGGGGGGGTCCCGCAGGGGAGGGGTTTTGCAGGTGACGGCTTGCTAGCCTTTGTTTTGGCTTGTCGGGGTATGCCCGGTGAAAAGCTCGGGTCAGGTCAGGCGCGTTAACATTGTGCGCCACCACCCATTCTGGGTGGGGGAAGTGTTTCCACTTGACCAAATAGTGTAAAGTTCCCCGTTGCCTGCGAGAGTCGAGTATGTCCCTTACGTCAAAGTGATGTTGCCCGTCGATCATCACCGGTGAGGGCTGTGGCGTGCTTGGGTGCCATCGAGAGGTGGTTGCCGGTTTCAGGAGGCTGGTGTGGAACACCGGATGGAGTCTCCGTAGGTTGTGTGGCAGGTCCAAGCGTATTGCCACCGGGTTCACTATCTGCGTGACTCGGAACGGCCCGATGTACTTAGGCCCCAGTTTTTTCGAGGGTTGGGGTGACTTTAGGAATTTGGTGGATAGGTAGACCATATCCCCCGCCTGGAACGTCGGTTGTTGGCGCCGGTGCTTGTCGGCCTGCTCTTTGTAGGCCGCCTGTGCATCCTTCAGCGCTGCCGTGATTATTGGCCACGATTCCGCAATCTTCCGTCCCCAGTTGCTAGCGTCCACCTGGGGTTCCGGGGGTTGTGGTAGCTCCGGTATGGGGACGAAGTCGCGTCCCGAGACTACCTCGAACGGAGTTTTCCCCGTGCTCGTGTGGACGGCGTTGTTGTATGCGACTTCGGCGAACGGGAGCAGTTCAGCCCAGTCGTCTTGATGATAGTTGGTATATGAGCGTATGAATTGCTCTAGGGTGGCATTGAGGACCTCTGTGGCTCCGTCCGTCTGGGGGTGCCAGGCAGTGGATAGGGCCTGTTGGGTCCCCGTCAGCTTCAGGAAGGCCCGCCAGAATTTAGAGGTGAACTGTGTGCCCCTGTCGGTCACCACACATGTGGGACATCCGTGTAACCTGTACACATGGATGAGGAAGAGTTTGGCTAGTTGTTGTGCGGACGGGACCGACGTGCAGGGGATGAAGTGGGCCTGTTTCGAGAAGTAATCCTTCACCACCCAAATGGCCATTTTCTTCTGGCTGGGTGGGAGGTCCACTATAAAATCCATAGAGATTTCCTCCCATGGGCGGGAGGGTTCTGCCACCTGTTGTAAAAGCCCCGCGGGTTTGCCTGGTGCCCGTTTGGCCCTAGCACACGTTGGGCAGGACGCTACGTATGCTTTCACGTCTCGTCTTAGCGCGGGCCACCAGAATTGACGCCTTGTTAGGTGTAGGGTCTTGAGGAACCCAAAGTGTCCCGCTTGCTTGGCGTCGTGTGACCTATGCAAGATCGCTTGGCGTTGCGAGTCTGGAACATAGATTCTGCCTTCCCCCCATGCCAGGTCCTGTGCCATCGTTACCTTGTCGGGGTTTGCCAGGAACCAGGGGTCGGTTTTGAGGGCGGCGGCGAGGTCCGTGCATATCCCCCCTGGTAGTTGCGGTTGGCTTCGTCTGGTCACAGGTTGTCCCGCCGTCGGTTGCGCCGTAGAGTCGAGCTGCCTCCGAGCGCCGCTTCGGGTGGTCACGGCCATCCCCAGTTGCAATGCGGATAGGACCGTCCCAATGGTGTCTGGGGCGGGCTCTTCGTCTTGGGGCAGTCGGGAGAGGGCGTCGGCCAGGAAGTTCTTTTTGCCCGGCATGAACTTCAGCTGGAAGTTGAAGCGGCTGAAGAATTGGGCCCATCGGACCTGTTTTGGGCTAAGGCGTCTGGGCGTTCGGAGGGCCTCGAGGTTCCGGTGGTCAGTCCAGACCTCGAATGGTTGGGTGGCTCCCTCGAGTAGGTGTCGCCATGTTTCTAGCGCCGATTTTACCGCGAATGCTTCTTTCTCCCAGACGTGCCATTGCCTTTCTGTCTCAGAAAATTTCCTCGACAGGTAGGCGCATGGTTTCAGGAGTCCCGTGGGGTCCTTTTGGAGCAGGATGGCCCCCAGGGAGAAGTCTGAGGCGTCGGCTTGGACCACGAATGGCCGTTCTGGGTCCGGGTGCGCGAGGATTGGCTCCGTGGTGAACAGCGCTTTCAGCTTGTCGAATGCGGTCTGGCACGCGGGAGTCCAATTCAATACTGTGCCCGGGTTCTTGGCGCGTCGGGTGTCCCCCACCCCTTTGGTTTTGAGGAGGTCCGTTAGGGGGAGGGCTATCTCTGCGAACCCCCGGGCGAATGACCTGTAAAAATTCGCGAAGGCGAGGAAGCTCTGGAGTTGGCGTCTGTTGCGGGGGCGTTCCCAGTTCAGCACTGCCTTGACTTTTGTGGGGTCCATTTCTATGCCGTCTCCGGAGATTCGGTACCCCAGGTAGTCTAGGCGCGCTTTATGAAATTCGCACTTTGTAGGTTTGGCATAGAGCTGCGCCCTTCTGAGCTTGTCGAGGACTTGCCTGACTAGGGTCACATATTCCTTGTGCGTTTTAGTGTAGATAAGGACGTCGTCTATGTAGACAAGGACCCCTTTGAACAGGTGTTCATGCAGTACCTCATTGATGAGCTGCATAAACACCCCGGGGGCCCCCGCGAGTCCGAACGGCAGCACTTTGTACTGGAAGGTGCCTAGGGGGCAGTTGAACGCAGTCTTCCATTCGTCCCCCTCCCTGATTCGGATGCGGTAGTACGCCTCGCGAAGGTCCAATTTGGAAAAGACTTTGCCCGTGGACAGGTGGGTGAGCATGTCTTTCACCAGGGGTAAGGGGTATTTGTTGGACAGGGAAGCCGCGTTTAGGCCCTGGTAGTCGGTGCAGAGCCGTAGGGTGCCGTCTTTCTTCTCCCGGATTAAGACGGGGGCTCCGACCGGTGAGCATGCTGGCTCTATGAATCCCCTCTCTAGGTTTTTATCGATGAACTCCCGGAGGGTTGCCATCTCCTTCGGGGTCATCGAGTAGATCTTCGGTCTAGGTAAGGGGACATCGGGCAGCAGGTCGATCCGGCAGTCCGTCTTGCGGTGGGGGGGTAGTTGGTCAGCTTCCGCCTCTCCGAAGACCTCGGAGAAGTCGGCGTATTGTTCCGGTAGGTCTGCTGTGGTAGCGGCGTTGTCCTGTGTAGTCGCCTCTGCTCGTCCCACAGTGGGGTTGGTTCTGCCCGCTGGAACTGGTGCCCGATACTCGCCGTCGCCAAATGTGAAGGTGCGGGTCTCCCAGTTGATGCGCGGGTTGTTTGTCGCGAGCCATGGCATTCCCAGGACTGCAATGGGCCGTCCGATGTGGGTGACGATGAACAATGTGCGTTCGGTGTGAGTGCCCATTTGCAGGGTGACCGGCTCGGTTTGCATCGTAGCTGGTTTCCCTCCTGCTGTAGAGCCGTCCAGCTGGTGGAATGCCAACGGCGTGGGGAGGGGGAAGCAGCGGAGGTCAAGTTTGGCGACTAAGTCGGGGTGGATGAGGTTTTTTGAGCACCCTGAGTCCACTAGTGCCGTGGCCGTGGTGGCTCCGTTGCCGGCAGAGAGTTTAATTGCCGCCATTATCACGGAGCTTTCGCCGTTCCGTCGAGGTGGTCCGCGCTGCTGTCCCACCGCCTGCCTCGCCACGCGTTTCAGGGCAGGCGGGGAGCGTTTCCTGCCGGCTGGTCTGGGTCTACGTTGTCCTCTTCCCCCCAGTAGGCGTCCCAGCCTTCCTCCGGTGTCGCTGTGGCTCCGGTCATTCGGCGGTGAGGGGGTGGCGCCGGGTTAGGTGTTTTTGGGCTAGTTTTCGGGGTGGGTTTAGGCGCACTGGTCGGCAGTCGTTTGGCGAAGCAATCTGCCGTCTTGTGCCCTAGTTTTCCACACCTCCCGCAGGGCTCCCGATTAAATTTCTTCTTTGGGTATGTGGGGCCGGCCGTCCCCACGTGTGGTGCGGGTACCTTTTTGCAGGTGTAGTTCGTGTCTTCCGTAGTTGTCATGAGGAAGGTGCGGTGCGCGTGTTCGGCTTTCCCCGCGAGGTGGATCCACCCATGTAGAGTTTCTGGGTCGTGGCGGTAGAGGGCCCATTGAAGTACGTCACGGTTGAGCCCCCTTTTGAACATTTCCAGCAGGGTGGTCTCGGACCAGTCGTTGACCTTCCCCGCGAGGGCTTTGAACTCGAGGGCGTAGTCTGGGACAGTGCGTGTGCCCTGTTTAAGTCGTTGGAGTGCGCTTTTCGCCCTCATTTTGGCTAGTGGGTCCTCGAAGTAGCTTTTCATCTCATTGATGAAGGCGGGGAAGTTGGCGAGGGCGGGGGAGCTGGACTCGTACAGTTGGACGTACCAGTCCGCTGCCCGGTCTTGTAACTTGATCGCCACGGCAGCAATCTTGTCCGCTTCGGAGTCGTAGGAGTGTCCGTGCCTCCCCATGAACTCCCTGGCGTTCGTGATAACGAACGACAGTTTCGCGGGGTTCCCATCAAAGAAGATGGGGAAGTCCTTTGGGGCCCGGGCGTTTTGTGCGCCCCTTCCTCTCGCTTCCCGGCCTGTGGTGTCGTCCGCCTGGGCTGTTTGTTGACCTTCATTTGGCCCGTGGGGGTTCGCCGCTTCGCTCGGGGTGTGGACCTGTGCGGGGACGTCGTTGGGCGGCGCGGGGGGCATGAGCGACTGAAGCATGGTCCGGAGTTCCTTCAGTTGGGTCTCCATGGCTGCGAGTCTAGCTCGTGCGTCCTCGTCCACAATCCGCGCCGCCGCTGGGGCCGGTTCCGTCGGTGTGTTGGCGTGGGTGGGTTGCCGGTGGGGTTCAGTCTCTCTCGGCCGTTGGTCCGCTTCCTCCGCCGTCTGCTGGGTTGCTCCATCGTCCTCCTCCGTGCTTACCGCCGTTGGGCTGTCGCTCCACGCCCGTTGCTGGGGTGCGATGTGGGGCGCGGGGTTCTCCGCTGGTCCCGGGAGGTATGTTGCTCCCTTCCATGGTCGGGTTGCCTCCGTCGCCATCTCCCCTTGGGGTTGGAGCTGAGGCTCGGGTTGGGTCGGGTGGGCGTCCATGGCTCCGGGAGTCCACGGTGCCTCTGGCCTCGGTCGGTCCTCCTCTGCCTCTTGCCATGCGGCTCGCCCTCCTTGTCCGTGTCGCGCCGGCCTCATCTTCCTGGTCTTCTCGCCGTCTACTCCTCCCGCGGCTCATTGTCGTCCGGTGGGGCTCGGCGAGGCTGAGTTTATGACTCTCAGCTTTATGTCATGCGCTGCCTACCTCCGAATAATACTCAGACGCTGATTCTGTGGAACAGGCTCTGATTTATTCGCAGTGTAGGTACAGTATAGGAAAAAAGCTGAGAGTGACAGGAGCGCGCCGGTGCGGGGTTTAAATACCCCGCGCCGGTCAGCGCCCCCTCACTCGTGGTTACGTCACCCCCCTTTGTCCAACACGTTGTCCTGCCGGTAGGTGAGGGGTTGCGAGGCCCCGCTGGCGTTCCGGGATCGCCCATCATCGGTTTCTCTATACCTCCGGTGATTGCTGTCAGCTGGGCGATCTCCGTTGCGTTAGCGCTAACAGCTTGGGTGTGCCTCGCGATCCGTTTAGCCATTGTTTCTTGTCCTTCCGTCTTTGTCAGTTGATGGCTACTTATCTTGAGCCCCTTCCCCTGTTTCCTTGTTATTGTCATGTGTGCCATTGCGCTGATGTCTTCAGCTCAACGGCACTCATGACACACAGGGTCTGCCCACTTGGGTTGCATCCTTTTGGATTAGAACAGGTCCAATTGCTGAATCAGAAGAATCTGCTTGCACAATGAAGGAGTGCTCTGGATTGGAGTGTGCTAAGGTGGGCTCAGCAGTCAATAGGCTTTTTAAGTTGTTGAATATGGCTTGGTATTCTGGCGTCCAAGTTCTCCACACCTGTGGAGTGGTGACTTTCCATGTCTCCTCCTTTCCTCTTGTTTTGAGCAGATCTGTCAATGGTAAAGCAATTTGGGTGAATTTCGGAATGAATTGACTATAGAAATTGACGAACCCTGAAAAGGTTTGTAATTGCCATCAAGTATGGAGGGCTCCCATTCTAGAATGTGCTGGATTTCTGAAGGATCCATTTCTACTCCCTTCGTAGAGATTCTGTATCCCAGGTAGTCCCATTGTGCTTTATGGAACTCACATTTAGACAGCTTAGCACACAATTGGGCATTTCATAGCTTCTGGAGTACTTGCCTAAGAAAGTTTACATGCTCTTCCTCTGTCTCTGGGTGAATTAAGATGTTGTCCAAGTAGACCAGCACCCCCTTGTACAAATGGTCATGGAGAACCTCACTGATGTACTGCATGAAGACTGCTGTGTCCCCAGCTAATCCAAAAGGGAGAACCTTGTATTGGTAGGACCCCAAAGGAGAATTGTACATGGTTTTCCATTCACGCTCCTCTTTTATGTGAATTTTCAGTATGCTTCCCTTAAATCAAGTTTAGTAAAGATTTTTGCATTTGCCAGGTGTGACAACATGTCCTTCATTAGGGGGAGAGGGTACTGGATGGCTACAGCGATCGCACTGAGGCCGTGGTAGTTGGTGCAGAGCCTCAGTGTTCCATCTTTCTTAGCTCTAAAGAGCACCGGGGCTGCCCTAGGTGAATTAGCCAGTTTGATAAATCCCCTGGCCAGATTCTTATCTATGAATTTGCTTAGTACTTTTTTCTCTGTCTCTGACATGGGGTACATTTTAGGCTTTGGAAGCTTAGCATTTGGGCCTGTTTCAATGGCATAGTCTGTTTTCCTGTGGGGGGGGGCATAGCTGGTCTGATTCTTTCTCATCGAACACACCAGCAAAGTCTAAGTACTGGCTTGGTATCAAAGATTCTGCCTCTGCTGACATTGTTGGAGTTTGCTTAATCATTACGCCAGCCACTTGGCTTGCTTTCTGCTGGGTTTTCTGTTTTACAACCTTCCCTGCCCTACCTCCGAACCTCAGGGTCCCTGTGTCCCATCGGATTTGTGGCTTCCTACTTGTTCACCATGGAAGCCCCAGTATGATGGAATAGTTTGCTATGGGGGCCACAATGAAGTGTAAAGTCTCATTGTGAGTTCCAACCCGCATAGCCACCGTTTCCGTCTGGAACTCAACCGGACCCCCATGGACTATGGACCTGTCCATTTGGGTAAAGACTATTGGCTGTTTGAGTCTTTTTACTTTGAGATCTAGTGTGTTGATCAGTGCAGGGCGGGTTAAGCATTTTGTGCAGCCAGAGTCTAGCATTGCCATTAGTTGGCTTTGTGCCTTGTCCTTAAGTTTTTTAGCTCTACCCTGAGAAGCAAGATGGGGCAATCGTCACTCACCAATGGGTCTTCATCCTCTTCCTTCTGGGAGACCGTGGTCTTGCGCCTGGGGTTTTCCACCTGCTGAATCGCATGGGCGTCATTCAGAACAGGTGAATCCTGTTTCCCGCTGGTTGTTGGTCTTCCTCCTCTGAGTCTTCACTGAGGTCCACCGGTGGGTCGGCTGCCAGCTCTCTGCGTGCTACCGCCATAGCCGCTGAACCTTCACATTTATTTGGTGAGGTTTTGGCTGGTTTTCCTCCCTGCCTGTCTGCCACTGCTCCTCCGTATCGGAACTCTGCAGCTCGATGGTAATCCTTCCCACACTTGTAGCATCCCCCTTTCTTCCAGGTCCAATCCCTTGTCTCCTCCCTGGCCCAGAACAGCCTCTGCTGGTTTGACGGGAACTGGCCGGGGGTCCCAGTGTTGCATCCAGCCACCTCTGTGCACAGCTGTCTTCGAAACTGGTACTGCAGGTTTTCTACTTCTCCTGCCAGACAGATCCACTCTCTCCGGGTGAATGGATCCCCTTGGCATAGGGCCCACCTTAATCTTTCAGGCTGAAACCCCCCTTTAAAATAGTCCACCTTGGTGGTCTCTGACCAATCTATCACCTTCCCTGCTAGGGTTTTAAACTTTACAGCATACTCAGCCATACTCTTTTCCCTCTGCCTCAGCTGTTGTATGGTGCTTTTCACCTGCAGTTTTTCCAAGGGTTCTTCAAATCCTTCTCTCAGGGCCTGCACAAACTCCTTCAAGCTGTTAAGGTCCAGAGCCATGGCATCATGCAGCTGTATGAGCCAGTCAGCTGCCACTCCCTGGAGCCTTGCCCCCACCTGGCTCACCTTTTAATATTCGGTCAGAAAGCAGGTCCCATACTCTCACATGTAGATGGACACATTCGTTAGGAAGAATGCTAGTGGCTGGGGGTTGGCTTTAAATTTGACCTGCAGCTCTCTTGGGGTCCCCCTCGCCACCGCAGCTTCCGTCAGCCCTGTTTCCGATTCACCACGGATCACTTTGTCGTCTCCACTTCTCCGTCTCTGATCTGGGGAGGTGGATCTCCCTGCAGGGGTCACAGACCGGTGGCCTTCACTTCTGTTGGGTGAAGTCCTCCTGGAATGTGGGGCCAAGCCCTCCTCCAGGTGATACACCAGGGAATTGATGGCTTTCGACATGTGCTGCATCATCACCTCCAGGGCAGCCATCCTGACTTCCAGACCTCACACCGTCTGCAGGGTACCCCCCGATTCGGTTATAGTCACCTGGGATCCTGGGCTCAGGATCTTCACCTGCACTTCGACCGTCTGGGGGCACGTTTGGCCGTCTCCCTTGTACTCGAGGTCGCTGGCCCCATTTCCATGTCGTCCACCTGCATGTCTGGAGTCTAGGGTGGTGAGCGCACTCTCTAACTCTGTCGTGTTCATTCTCGCTTCTGCTTCCCCCTCCCCATCATTGCTTTCAGTGTCACCTGCCAACTCCACTCGCTCCTCCTCTGGCTTGGCATTCAGAAGAGTTTTGTCGTTGTCCTCTGAGGGTGAGGGCTCCCTTTCTTTCGATTTCAGTTCCTTCAACAGTTTCAGTAACTCTCAGCTGGACTTATGCTGCCAGGTACAGTCCGTAATATAGGATTTGCAACTTTATGTAATTACCAGCACACTCAAGCACTCATTCAATGACAGTCTAGAGACCGGGCTCTTTCTACTGTTTAATGATGTGAAGTGACTAGTACAAGAAAAAGTTGTGAATGGAGAAATTCCCGCATAAACTGTCATTAAAACTTCAAGCCTCTAAATTAGCCCATTTCCTCTTACCTACTAAAGCATGCAACCCCCCTTCCCATGCCAGATGGCCCTTCTGGCATTCGCCTGGCCAGATGGCCTTGGCAATAATTCCTTAGCTATACCAACCCAGTTCACACTCCGATCCGGCCCCCCCTCCCTTCTGGCAACTCGAAGTCTGTTCACATCCGTACTGGAGAGATGGAAGCTATTGCAATCAGAGAGTTCTGTTAGCCTTTGATCGGAGAGACTGACAATGACTTTACCTCTCTTTTTGACTACAGCACTGTTTTCCTTCTTGCAATGCAACCTTAAAATCTCTGGCAATTTGATCTGCAGCATGAATTCCAGGATTTGGGCTGAGAGGATGTATCTGCTGAAGCAGACATTTGTTAAATGGCACTGAGACTTCACAGAGTTTTTACTGTTGTTGTCATTGTTTTGTGCTTCAGAGTGAACTAGCGTGAACCTCTAAAATAGAACTATAGAGAAAGAGTAACCCCATGCCATTAAACATGTACCTCCTGACAATGGGAAACCGATTGGATTACTACACGCATTCCACATGTGGTTGCTCTCAAAAACAAAACAAAACAAAACAAAGCAAAGCAAAACAAAACAAAACAAAACAAAACAAAACAAAACAAAACAAAACAAAACAAAACAAAACAAAACAAAACAAAACAAAGCTTCAGGTGGTCCAGAATGCAGAAGTATGCAGAGTTTTGGGTGCATCAGGGTTCAATGGGCTGCACTTCTGCACTTTTGTGGCCCAGAAAACCAAATTGTTTCTATTCACTGACCAGATCTCGGAGATGGCATGGCTGCCATGCTGACCTAGTAGGAAGGGATAAATCATCATAAGGTCACACGGATGTGTGAAATTGCTCTCACAACATCCCCCATGTGGAGAGGCCAGAGAACTTCCTTTTTGGTTTGATGCTGAAATATTTCAAAACATTGATCTGAGATTCGCAGATATCATCAAACAGTTTTGGACAAATTGCTCATCAGATGTCATCTTCTACACAAAGCAATATTTATTAAGTGACAGCAAAGTGTATGAAAGTACCACCCAGTTGGATTTGCTTGATATCTATGAATGAGCTTAAGCTCTGTGAGGGGGAAAAAAATAAGAAAAAAACAGCCAAACAATTTCTGTAGGCCAATCTCTCCTGCGCCTGATCTGTTCTGCCCCCGCATCACAGAGAGGAGAGATTGGAGAGAAAGGGATTACAGGAGAGTAGCAGGCACACAATGTGACATAGACCAGGCTGTTTGTGTAGTGTGGTTGTGGCTGCCAGCCCTGAGCATGCATAGGGCTGCTGGCACTACCACATTCCTTTCAGTGTGTATTCCCCATTGTGTGCCTGCTTACTCTCTTGTAATCCCTTCCTTTCCAAACTCCCTGCTCTGCAAGGGTGGAAAAAAGGAAAAACAAGAGGTGTGGCACAGAACAACCCGTACTGACTGTCATGGCGATCACGTGACTGAGGGATGGCATTGATCGTAAAATTATTTTTTCAACACTGTTATACCTTTGAAGCGTCATTGAACGAGGCAGTTGCTCAGCAAAGACTACCTGTAGTTATGTTCTTCTATGGACGAATTGTTCCCTTGTGTCAAGCTCAGGCCTCAGTATAGTAATGCAATGGAAGAATAATATCAAGAGCAAGAGAAGCCCTCATTCCTTTTGGTTCTGTGTTGTTCATGCCTAAATATTGAATCCAGTCCTGGGCATAACTTTTTCTAAAGGATGGTGAGAAACTGGAGGAGAGCAACTAAGATAAGGGGCCTTACCAGGACTTCTTGGAGGTATTGGGTCTATTTAGCCTGGAGAAGACTTAAGGGAGACATAACAGCTGTCGTCAAGCATCTGAAGTGCTGTCATGTAGAAGATGGGGCAAAATTGTCCCCGCTGTCCCAGGAGACAGGACAAGAATGACGGCTTTAAAATCCGGCCTTTGTCTTTCAAGTCCATCTTCACTACTCACTACAAAAAGACGGTACTTGGGATTTAATACTACCCCTCTTCCTTAACACGGCCAACTGTCCCGTAGAAGAATACACATCCTTTTTATTAGCTGATAAATCCTCAGAAATTTTCTTTAAAAAGTGGTACAATATTGCTCAACCACAGTAAGAAAATGTTGGGTATAATCAAACTTCCTTATAGCATCCCATATTAGAAGGTGTTAGCCACATTCTTCTTTTTAAATAGTTTAGTTCACAGATTGTTGTGGCTATTTATAATTCTATTTTACTCTGAAGCCATCAACGGATAAACTTTGAACTCTACTGGTTGCTGCCTCCTCAGTGCTAAATTTTCCACATTCTTTGGGGAGCATCCATCTCTCTCCCGCTTTTCTGCCGTTCTGCTTTTTGCAAACAGCTGCTTTTTGAATCCCCTTTTCGAGACTACTCCACTTTGCCCTTCTGATTCTGCAGTTTTTTTCCCTTCCCTTCCCTTCCCATAGAAAATAGGATTGGCAGCTCTTTTCTCCTTCCTCCTTCCTCCTTCCTTCCTCCTTCCTGTTCCTTTCTCTCTCTCTCTCTCTTTCACTGAAAACACATTCCCTCCACTTACATCCCTTCTGTGTTGAATATCAGTGTCATTCTGCCATCTGCTGGTGGCCTGAAGAGCTGCAGCATTTGGAGCAGCCAGAATATACCTGTTCACCCAACTCACCCACAGACTATATGTGAACACAAACCACAATATACCTTCCCGTCCCTTCCCTTCCCTTCCCTTCCCTTCCCATAGAAGCTCATGTCCCCACATGTACTTAACAAAGATCTCCAGCAAGGAATGAGCCAACTGGAAATTATGAGGCCGCAAGAAACAAAAATCCCAGATCTGTCACTCATAGAAATAATACAGGACGTGTCCTACGCTATGAAAAACAGCACAACCCATGCTTCAGTTTCAAACAGAAACAGAGAAGAGGGCAATGCCCAATGTGAAGTCGACTGTGGGTGCAGTGGTCTACATTGGGAATATATTGGAGGTTGTGATGAAATGATAAGAAGATGTTCTATATTTTTCTACGTATTAGTTGCTCTCTCGTATTACACTCTGGCCTAATTACAATAATATAACATTTAGGGGCGAAGATGCATCCCAGTAAGCCAGCACTGGAAGACAGGATAGAAAAGATTTCCACCACCACCATGTACTTCCCCTTGGTGCTCAGGTAGGTGGGCACAAAGGTCAGCCAAACGCTGCAGAACACCAACATGCTGAAAGTGATGAACTTGGCTTCGTTGAAACTGTCCGGCAACTTCCTGGCTAGGAAGGCCACAGTGAAGCTGAGAAGGGCCAAGAAGCCCAGGTAGCCCAAGACACAGTAAAACATGGTGGCGGAGCCTTCGTGACATTCCACTATGATTTCCCCAGGCAGGGTTTGTGTGTCCAGATTTGGGAAGGGAGGAGAAGAACCCAGCCAAAACACACAAATGCCTGCTTGAAGGAGGGATCCACCCCAGACAATAGCATAGGCCAACTTTTGCCCCACCCATTTGTGGAAAACGTTTCCCGGTTTAGAAGCAAGGAATGCCACGATGACTGTGGTGGTTTTGGCCAGAACAGAGGAAACGGCAACAGAGAAGATGATGCCAAATGCCGTTTGTCGGAGGAGGCAGGTGGCCTTGTTGGGCTGTCCGATGAAGAGAAGAGAGCAGAGGAAGCAGAGAAAGAGGGAGATGAGGAGGAGGTAGGTGAGGCTGCGATTGTTGGCTTTGACGATGGGAGTGTCCCGCTGCTTAATGAAGATTGCCAGCACGAAAGCCGTCACCAGGGAAAAAAGAAGAGCCAGAGAAACCAGAGTGTTGCCCAGCGGCTCTTCGAAGGAGAGGAAGTTCATTGTCTTTGGAATGCACTCGTCTTGAGCTTGGTTTGGAAACTGATCCTCTGAACAGCTGTCACAATGCTCCATGTCTGAAAAGAAGGAAAAAGCTTCCGAACAGAATCAAATTTTCCCCAAGTTTCAGAATTGCATTTTGGAACTCCCTGCAACGTCTTTCCTAAAACCTTTTGTAACTCTCTGTCCAATATACATGTAAAAAATGTGCAGGAAAAAAAAATCTAGATTTTCCTATATTTAAAGCTTCTTGGCCTGTTGGAGAGCACTAGGATTAGTGGCATTACTGAGCAAGGGAATAGCATGGCTCACCTTCCCAATGGTGGGAAGCAGAAAGGAGAGGCTTGAAGGTTTCGATCCCGGAAAACAGGCAGCGGCACTAAAGGGTAGGAGAGTGACGTCTTAAGACGTGTGGACTTCAACTCCCAGAATTCTCCAGCCAGCCAAGCTTCGTAGAGCAGCAAAATAAACACTGGTTTATGCAATCTTGATTTTGGATCCTTTCATTTCTGTTGGCTGGCCGGGTGCAACACAGACATTTTGCTCTGATGATCGTTAAAAATGACTTTGGTATAATTCTTCCACCATAACCAATTGATACATCTTTCCTTCAAGAATCTTGATTTAATTCTGTTATAATTTGGGGGCCAACCAAGAGACACAACACTGACTCACAGAGCGAGACCCTATTTTGCAGGTCATTGGATCATCCATAATTCCTGCATTCTGTTTCCGTGTCTTCAAAAGGAGAGAGAGCCTGACATCTTACAATTGGTAGCACTGGAAACTAGAGGGAAAATTAAATAGAGGAACTGTCTGCTAGCTCCTATTTCCTGGAAGGGGGAGCATCCCTGAGAGACGTTCCTTTGCTTTTAATGCTTTGCAGCCATCAAAATACACACCTTCAGAGTTCGATTTAGCTATCCAAGCTCTGACATGGTGGAAAAGCCCCCTTGAGGTGCCTCAGTAAAGCAAGCGGTTATATTGAAGAGCTTCTGGTTAGCTGGATACAGGCTGCAGAAATGCAATTTCAGACCTAGTTCCATTTGGATGCTATGAATCTTACCCATTTGTCTTGATATCATCTTCTCTGGACACGGAGCACAAGCGTAGCAGCAAAATTTCTGCCCTTCGATCTTGTTCTTTCTGCTTCCAAGAGGACAAGGTTCATTGCATAACGAGAGAGGTGGTAGCTATCCAAAAATAAAGAAAGCGGTCAGTATTAAGCAAACCTTTTGTTTCTGCTTTGTTCTTGTCTTACAGCCAAGGAATAAGGAGGAGGGTGGAGATAGGGCCGGGATGCAGAGTTGCTTCAGCCTGCTTTTGAGCAGTGTCTTGTGGAAATGCTGAAGTGGTTATTGTTTGAGACTTTGCCTCCCCCAGCCTGAAATGTATCACTGAACTGTGGTTGCATTTGAGTTCCTTCTGGAGAATGAAGGACTAGATATCAGTACTTCCTTCAGCTGGGCAGCCCCACACCTGGGCGTGGCACTGCAGTCCCCACATTCAGTGAGAGGAAAATAAATTTCCTTGCACAGGTTGGAAACTCGATTCTCAAACATTAGAATATCCATCATGAATCGGCCCAATAATAGATCTGTTTTTGGCCACCTTTGACAGCAGTGGACTGAAATGTACTTGGGGATATGAGCTAGTTGCTAGCAACAGGCCAAAGGAAAGGCTATGGGTGTGAAAAGGAGTGCATGTGACATTGGTCCTTTTAGCCCATGTTATTGTTATGGTACCTGAGTGAATTCGTGGTGCCAGTGGATTCTGTCTCCATTAATGATCAAGGTTTTTCCTGCAGGAGCTTTTGGATCCATTTGTCCAACTAGGACGGTGATGTAGGAGTTATTTGGAAAAGTGACCAGGTTTACGATGTCAAATCCGGCTTCTAATACTCCATCTTCGTTTAATTTAATTTCATCTCCTGCAGTGTTGTTGAAGGCCATTCTCTGCAGAAATGGATGGAGCTTCCAGAAGAAAGAGCATAAGGGTTAAAGAGAAAGGGACGTGCTTCCTACTGGCCTCAAACCACACTCCTTTTTAGATGGGGAGCATTTCTTCACCAGGAATGAAACAGTATGGAGGACGGCAGCAATTTAAGGGTTATGATTGGACCGTATTCCACATTAGATAGTAAAATCTTTTCAGTGATTGTCTTTGGTGACATTGGAGAGAAGAAGTTGGAAAAGAGCAAGAAGAAGCAATGGGCAGGAAATCTAGTTGAGAGGGCCAGAAAGGGAGTAGAGGTTTAAAGACCAGTTGTTTTGTTGTAGAAAGAGGGATGTGTAGGAAAAGGACAATATCTTAAGTGGGTCAACATTTGTAATGTATGAATGGTGGACTCAAGTGAACAACAGTGAGGTTTAGGTAGGTGAGATGATCTCTTGACCAATTAAGTCCGGCCACTCTGTTGTAATCCTGGAGAATATCTCAGAAGAGCACTGGGAAAGAAGAAATCTTACCTGCCAGGCTTCTAGATTCTTTGACTGCACTTGATCCCTGTCCTTTAGGATGTTCCGATCAGTCCTAAACGTGTGAGCAACATGTAAAGCTTGAGCCACAGCATAGACGGCATTATAGATACTGTAACTATGGCCGAGCGTGCTGGTTTCAAAGAAAGTTGCAGGCAGGTCCTCCAGCCTTTCCTCTCCAGTACATTCTTCATCTTCATCTTCATCTTCAGGAACATCACTCTTGGGTATTGAGCAGACAAAAGCTTGCTTCCAGACATCTCTAATAAAGCCATCTTGATTTGCCCCAGAAGGGGTGACAGCCCGTAGAAATTGCTGGAAACCTGGAATTTGTTTTGTGCTAATTGAGAAGGAAATAGCCCCATGGAACATTTGCATACCCAGAGGCCTTTGTAAGGAATGTAATGTGAAATCATTTTGGGCCATTGTAATCCACACTTTTCTTGCTGAAAGTTTCTGTGAAGAGTCAGAAGTTGTTACAGGAAACATTGTGGTCACTAGTAGAGTAGAGGCCAGCCACATGAAGACTATATTTTCTCCATATATAATAACTGCGTTTGCTGTTTTCTCTGTGAACAAGGTAATGTAACTCAGAGTTCGTTCAAGCATGTCAAATGGCTCATCCAAAGTACAGAAGAAGCTGGACTAAACCCTCATACTGAAGAGCTTCACCAGGGGCCATGCGATAAAATGGAGGGGAATGCGATTCATCCGTCACTGACAATTCAAATGAGCCATATGCAACCTAAAGGAAAGAAAGGAGGAATAAGAGAAAGAGAAAGATAAAGAGAGAGAAAGCATGGGTGGACTCATTCTATTTTGACTGATGTGAACTATTTTAGAAACTTATTTCTCAAAGTATGGATGTTTAATATATTGATTTGGCTTAGAGATCTCCCCAATAGGGAGATACCTTTTTTGAATCCTATCATACATCCATCAATATCTGTATCTATCTATCTATCTATCTATCTATCTATCTATCTATCTATCTATCTATCTATCTATCAATCATCTATCAATGTTAGCTAGTATAATTACAAAGATTTAAAAAAACTATGCTCTAAAATTCTGTATGTGTGGATTCATCCTGAAAGCAGCCATATACTCACGTGAAACTTTTTATTAATCAAACTCCACACCTTACTCTGTTTCTTATAAAATTCTACCTCTCTTTACTGATAAAGCATCAAGTTGCTCCTTGAAGGGGAAATCAAGAGCAGATAATCTGTGTGATAGTGATAATTCCTACCATCTTTATCTACAGATCCAACCTGTGGAATCTTGAAAAGCTGCAAAATTTCTGCCATGCGTATGGACGTTTCAGGGCTCAGTCCTCCAATGATTCCCATCATTCCCTTTTCAGCCCCACAAATATAGTTGGGGGCGATTTTGTGTAATTTAAAAAGCAGGTCCAGAGTGGTGCGATAGGTCATTCGTGAATCAGAGTAGCTGTCATAGATGTGGAAGCCAAAAGTGATGTTGGGCAAGATCTGAGGATCCTTGTTGATCTCCTTAACGGCAAACACTAAAGCCAAGATGTGTTGGTAGAACTTTGTCACCACACTGCAAATAAATTGACTTGCTTCAAAATCGAATTGTGCTATGCATTATGCTACTAGGGACGGGATATCAGGGGGGAAGAGAGTCACAAGAAAGACACTTTGAAAACAAGGCAAATATGCTTTGATTTTGCTTTCCTAGACTGCCCTTGTGTTGTGCATGTTAGCGCCATTGCTGAAGTTCCGCAGTTTGTTTCTTATGATTTCAAGTTTAAAACATTCACCTTATAACGAAAATTAACTCCTGCACAATCATCCCGAGGCCCTTCAGTGTTGCAAAACTAAGCAGTTTCCTGTTTGCTCCTTTCCCATGTACTTTAGAAAGAATCTGAGCTGGGTGGAGCTAATTTGTGACTAAATATGAGGGGGGATCTCAGTGATGAGGAAGGCAGAGCTAAACAAGATAGCCATAGAGATAGAAATTGGTTTTTCCTTCCACAGTGAGCTGTTTCTGCTCTAAGGGCTGAAGAGAAGGTTGTGAGTAGAAAAGCCCACACTTCTACTCTTCCTGTGAACTTTTGTGTTTCCACTTTGTATTGCTGTTTCAAAGATTGTAAGATGCCCTGTGGTCTCTTCGAAATAGGACAGGTGGACCTCAGAAGTCTAATAAGCAAGTGCAAAAATAGAGACATGGCATTCATAATTAATGCCTCCCCAGGTTTTTGGAAATTACTTTTCATTCTACAGTCAATGAATTGCTGGTTGTAAGAAGAGACTGAGGGTAGAAAAGAGAATACATTGAACATTATCGTGCCTTTTAGGTTATGGTGAATTAGGGCTGGTGCTTCTTTCTCCAAGTGGGAACAGGGTTCATTTCTCAACAGAATATCTGCTTGCCCTGGTCTATTGGCTTTTGGTGAAATCAGAGAATAGGATGTTGAATTAACCAATCATTTATATTAATCAAGCTGCTAAAATGGATATGCCCTCGATACAGTACATTTATATTTTTTCAGAGATGATGATGGCACATCTCTGTTTTACAGGGATGGAAAGAACAGAGCATGATTCAATTAAGATCAGGTTGGGGTGATTTCTTACAATGGGAGGTCAACTGATTCCTCAGAAGGATGTTTCGTGAAAGCCACTTTGGGGAACAAGTAATGGACATGGGACATCAATCCACCAATGAGAAGTTCTCCCTCCTGGTACCATTCCTGAGGAATTTGAATGGCTTCATCTCCAGTGCACTTAAGAGTTTGTACCTTCATGGCCACTTCTGGAAGCAGGAATATGGCAACAATGCCCAGCATCCTATAAGGAAGCATCCCTGTGCAATTGGCTTCTCCCGTATTGCTGTTCCCAGCAGCCTTGATTCAAAGAGGGTACTAGAGACAGCAGAACAACGGCCCCCTAAGCTGAGATCTGTCTTAAGAATAAGTCATGGCTCAAGAATGGATCTGATCCCTTGCTTTCAGCCTCACCTATGTCGGGATGCTCAGATGCCTGTCCCCTGTGAAGGGACAGAGTTGCTCTTGACTCTAACACCTAATAGTTAGACTCTTTCTTCACTTGCAATTTCAGGAAGCAGCAGAAGACCTTGGGCAGCACAATATTTTCTCTTGGTCACCCAGCCCTGAGGTCTGAGCAGAGATTGAGTGGTCTTCTACATTTCCTCCAACAAGGTTGTCCTCTTGAGCTGACAGCACCAATGAGCTAGCACTGTGACACACGAGTGAAGGTGTACATCTTGGTTGTGTGGGATGATGCAGCTGTCCCACTTATTGAAATCTGGGAGAATCTGTGGAATTGACTAGGTGTTGGCTGATGAGCAGTCTGAAAACATTAGGATGACACCCACAAGGACTGTATATTTTGTGCTATAGTTGCAAAATGCTGAGAACCTGATTTATGTCCACAGTTCTCTTACTGACCCTGCAATGGCTGGGGAACTCTGCAACCCGTTTTGAGGAATGGACCTCAGCTGGGCATGATATATTGGAGGTTTATATCTATTCTGGAACCCTTGAACTTCCTTCAGGAGGGAGCATCTCAAGAGCCACTGGAGGACTGACCTGGTGACTTAATTATAGTGCCTATGATAACTACAGAGACGGTAACTTTGCTGGTAGAAATGGTGAAGCAAACATGTTTGTGAAATGCCACAGGAACTTTTTGCCACTTGCTTTTCTGGGTAGAGGAAATGAGCTGGAGGCCTTTGATTTGGCTGAGTGGCCTGTTGGATGGAATCAAAGAGAAAGAGCAGAGAGATAAAACTTTTCTGTCCCTAGTCCACATAGAGTGGCAGTCAGAATTCGTCTTACACGAACCTTTAGGAACCCAACATGCTTATGGAGTTGTTTTTAATGCCTCTTAATTCTCCCTTTGTGTTGTTTGGACAGGAGATGCCATGAGAATGAAAAGATGCATCAAGGCAGGGAGTCATAATACTGCTAAACTGAGCATTCCATTTTTAGGGAGGGGACATGTGCATCACTGTAGGATGGGCATCCCAAGTTCTTGCCAAGAGAAGATGTAAGTGTATGTAAAGGGAGTCTAGATGCATCTCCTCCAAACTGCTAAGGGGTCAAAGGGCTTCATTCAGAAGAGAGTCTGTGGAACAAGGCAGAAGCTTCTGCAACTTCTCAGGAGTCAGCTTATGGGGGTGGAAGAGCGATCTTCCTGTCCTTTTCTTGGGATGCACCTTTATCATTCAGAATGGAAATAGAGAGGCACGGCCCAAGCAATTCCTGTATATTGAATTGGTTCTGGGAAGGTGCTGATGGTTGTTACTGCAAAACACTGCAACAATGTGACATCACATGCAGGGCGATGGATTAAGGCTGCATTAAAACTGTTTGGAAAGTTCCTAGCTAGAAAGGCCAACATGAAGCTGAGAATGTCCGGGAAGCCTGCATAGCGGAAGACACAGTGAATCAGGGCCACTGACTCTTCATTGCATTCTGTAATGCTTTCCCCACACAGTGTGTGCAGTCCAACGATGAATACGAGAGTCTAGGATTTCTTTTACTTCAAAATGTTGCTGGCCATCAATCATGACAGGCATTGGGGTTGGTGAGGGTTGTTGCCACTTTGAAGATTCTCTAGCTGGTTTCAACAAGCTGCAGTGGAAAACAGGGTGGATCCTTTTTAGAGTTGGAGGAAGATTGAGCTGTAGAGTAACTGGGTTGATGATTTTAGTAACTGGAAAAGGTCCAATAGACTCGGGGCCCAGTTTCTTGGAGGGTTGTTGAGATTTTAAAAATTTAGTGGAAAGGTAGACCTTTCCCCCAACTTTCATGTCCCATTTGGGGCACCCAGGGAGCTCTGGAATAGGAATGAAGTCCTGTCCTGAAACTTCGTGAAAGGGGATGAACCCGGTGCTCTGATGCACTGTGTTGTAGGCTACCTCTGCGAAGGGCAGGAGATGCACCCAATCGTCCTGCTGGAAGTTAATGTAACAACAGAGGGATTGCTCTAGAGTAGACTGAACCCGTTCCGTGGCTCCATCCGTTTCCAGATGGGTTGACGAGCTTAGGGATTCCTGAATCCCAATACGTTTTAAAAATGTGCACCAAAATTTGGAATTGAATTTACGCTGCACTCAGAAATTATGCGGCCAGGACAGCCGTGCAATTGGTAGACATGCTGGAGAAAGAGTTTAGACAGTTGCTGGTCTGTGGGAATGTTAGCGCAATGAATGAAAAGGGCTCGTTTAGAAAACAAGTCAATGAAAGTCCAGATTACGGTTTTGTTTTTACTTTCCAGTAAGTCCACAATGAAGTCCATGGCTATTTCTTTCCATGGGGCTTTAGAGGAGGCTACTGGTCGCAACAGTCCCTGTGACTTTCCCCCTTTCCATTTAGCTTGGGCGCACACATGACAAGAATCAATATATGCTTGAATGTCAGCTCTCAATGACGGCTACCAAAATTGCCGTCTGATCCAATGGAGCGTTTTGGTGAACACAAAATGCCCAGAGGACTTGTTGTGGTGTGAGCGCTGTAGAACCTTTTTCTTTAAAGATTCTGGGACGTAGATTTTATTATTACAATACCAGATGTTGTCTATTTCAGTTAACTGGGCTTTGTTACTTTGTAGCCAGGGATTGTTAGGCAATGCCGGGAGCAGTTCCTCTTTCAGGTCTGTCTACACTTTGACTTTCTGGGCTGCCACTTGTTTGCGCGTTATGCAAGCTAGACCAAGCTGCTTTTGAGAAAACACAGTGTCTACTACCTCTGCTTGTTTGCTGTCATGTTGGGGTAAATGAGAAAGTGCATCTGCCAGAAAATTCCTCTTCCCAGGGAGGAAATTGAGGGTAAAATTGAAACAGCTGAAATACTGAGCCCAACGGATTTATTTGTCAGTTAACTTTCTAGGGGTTCACACAGCCTACAAATTCTTGTTGTCCATCCAGACCTCAAAAGGGTGGATGGAGCTGTCAGCACAATGGCACAGTCAGTTTTTCTATGAGGAGGCAAGAGATCACACTCTTTCTCATCGAAGACAACAAAAAAAGGTTGCAGGTTCAGGTGGAATCCAGATTGTGGGAAAACGTCAGGTGAGGGTGAGCAGTTAAGAAGGGTTCCAGCCACCTCCCCCCTCTGTCGGAGTAGAGAAAAATGTTGCCAACTCCTTTGTTAAACAATAAAGCATCTGAGTGTCATGTTCCCCGTTGCAAGGCATATGTGCATCACAACGGGGAACATGCCTATCAGGAAGGAGGAAGGGATAACCATTAGCCTTTAAGCACACAAATGCCTAAAACAATCACCAGGACAATAGAGGCACACCTCTGCCCAGACCTAAGAACCATTAACAGATCAGGGGAACTTCCACACATTACCCCAGGGGACGCACCTGCACCGGACAAGAATGAGAAGACAAAGGAGACCAGCGGAGGTCACCTGAATCGCCCATCGACAGACCCATACTGCTTCAGATCGCCCATCCGGATCCAGCTTGTGGGACCATGGGGGGTGGAGGAGGACAAGGTCCGCCACGCGGGTATATACGAGGTACCCCACCACCACACCCGCATTTCCGTCTTTTTTCTATGTAGGCAATCTGCTTTCAATAAACCGGAAATCCTTAGACCCTCTAAGTGAGTCCGTGTCTTATTGGAAGTAAGGCCACCCTGACACTGAGTCCCAATCGATCTGTAGCTTTCTGCTTTTTAGCCACGGGAGTCCCAGTATGATAGAGTAGTTGGCAATAGGGGCTGCAATGAACTGCCAGGTTTTCTTATGCCCTCCCAACCTCATGGCTAAAGTCCCTGTCTGGAATTTCACGGGACCCCCGTGGGCAACTGAGCCATCCATCTGTGTGAAAATAATAGGATTACTAAGTCTCTTGGATTTTAGGCTCAGAGTGTGAATGAGGGCAGGGTGTATTAAACATTTGGTGCACCCAGAGTCTAGGTCTAGCCTGGGACTTTCCATGTTTAGGCATGGTTTGTCAACTCTCAGCTGATTGCTTGTTCAGGAAGAGTTTTCGAATTACGGATGCGCAGCTTAATGTCAGCACCTGATCATTCGAGCATTCACACATACACAGTCAAGAAGCTGGATCTCTTTGAACTGTTTTAATGAAGTGTAATGAACAGTATAGAAGGCAAGCTGTGAATAAAGATTTCCCACTCAAACCTAATTTAAAACTACATTCCCTTAGCTAGTCCCCTTTCCCATGAAGCATGCCACTCCCCCTCCCATCCAGATGGTATTCCTGTCATATCTCAACCCCGCGTCCTTGATGTGCTTCATAGCCATAACAAACCAGTTTACACTCTAACTTCACACCCCCCCACCCCAATCTGGCAACATGAGAGAATGAAATGATGGGGGATGCCCTGGTAAGGGTTTCTGTGAAACCTTTGATTGGAGGATCTGACAGGAGCCTTCTAATAAATGCCATTAGTGCGTTAGGGCAGTTTTTACTGCAAAGGCTTCCTTTTCCCCTATGTGCCAGTTCCCTTGTGGCTCGGTAAATCTGTGAGAAAGATAAGCCCAGGGTCGGCCCACTTGGGTTGCATCCTTTTGGATTAAAACAGGTCCAATTGCTGAATCAGAAGAATCTGCTTGCACAATGAAGGGGTGCTCTGGATCGGGGTGTGCTAAGGTGGGCTCAGCAGTAAATAGGCTTTTAAAGTTGTTGAATATGGCTTGGTGTTGTCCTAACAGCCAGGAACCATGCTGAGACAAGGAGTAGGTCCCTAGTGTTTTATTACTGATACATAACAGAGAATCCTAACAAACTGAAGAAGTGTGGGAAAAGCCAGACATATAAACCCCAAATACTAAGGCAGGCCCGATCTGTGTCTCTTTGAATGGCCACCTAATTCCTCAGTACTACGCATGCGCTTTACAGCCTGGATGGGAGCCCCCTGCTCGCCATCCTCACTCATGACAGGTATTCTGGCATCCAGGTTAGCCACACCTGTGGAGTGGTGACTTTCCATGTCTCCCCCTTTCCTCTTGTTTTGAGCAGATCTGTCAATGGTAAAGCAATTTGGGTGAATTTTGGAATGAATTGACTATAGAAATTGACGAACCCCGAAAAAGTTTGTAATTGCCATCAGGTATAGGGGGGCTCCCATTCTAGAATGTGCTGGATTTCTGAAGGATCCATTTCTACTCCCTTCATAGAGATTCTGTATCCCAGGTAGTCCCATCGTGCTTTATGGAACTCACATTTAGACAGCTTAGCACACAACTGGGCATTTCATAGCTTCTGGAGTACTTGCCTAAGAAAGTTTACATGCTCTTCCTCTGTCTCTGGGTGAATTAAGATGCTGTCCAAATAGACCAGCACCCCCTTGTACAAATGGTCATGGAGAACCTCATTGATGTACTGCATGAAGACTGCTGTGTCCTCAGCTAATCCAAAAGGGAGAACCTTGTATTGGTAGGACCCCAAAGGAGAATTATACATGGTTTTCCA
The DNA here is from genome assembly GCF_035149785.1 of Candoia aspera. NCBI lineage: Eukaryota > Metazoa > Chordata > Lepidosauria > Squamata > Candoiidae > Candoia > Candoia aspera. The sequence continues at coordinate 109,898,677 of NC_086156.1, read as the reverse complement.
CTCATGGCCCTCTTTTATGTGAATTTTCAGTATGCTTCCCTTAAATCAAGTTTAGTAAAGATTTTTGCATTTGCCAGGTGTGACAGCATGTCCTTCATTAGGGGGAGAGGGTACTGGTTGGCTACAGAGATCGAACTGAGGTCGTGGTAGTCAGTGCAGAGCCTCAGTGTTCCATCTTTCTTAGCTCTAAAGAGCACCGGGGCTGCCCTAGGTGAATTAGCCAGTTTGATAAATCCCCTGGCCAGATTCTTATCTTTGAATTTGCTTAGTACTTTTTTCTCTGTCTCTGACATGGGGTACATTTTAGGCTTTGGAAGCTTAGCCTTTGGGCCAGTTTTGATGGCATAGTATGTTTTCCTGTGGGGGGGGGCGTAGCTGGTCTGACTCTTTCTTATCGAACACATCAGCAAAGTCTAAGTACTGGCTTGGTATCAAAGATTCTGCCTCCGCTGACATTGTTGGAGTTTGCTTAATCATTACGCCAGCCACTTGGCTTGCTTTCTGCTGGGTTTTCTGTTTTACAACCTTCCCTGCCCTACCTCCGAACCTCAGGGTCCCTGTGTCCCATCGGATTTGTGGCTTCCTACTTGTTCACCATGGAAGCCCCAGTATGATGGAATAGTTTGCTATGGGGGCCACGATGAACTGTAAAGTCTCATTGTGAGTTCCAACCCGCATAGCCACCGTTTCCGTCTGGAACTCAACCGGACCCCCATGGACTATGGACCTGTCCATTTGGGTAAAGACTATTGGCTGTTTGAGTCTTTTTACTTTGAGATCTAGTGTGTTGATCAGTGCAGGGTGGGTTAAGCATTTTGTGCACCCAGAGTCTAGCATTGCCATTAGTTGGCTTTGTGCCTTGTCCTTAAGTTTTTTAGCTCTACCCTGAGAAGCAAGATGGGGCAATCGTCACTCACCAATGGGTCTTCATCCTCTTCCTTCTGGGAGACCGTGGTCTTGCGCCTGTGGTTTTCCACCTGCTGAATCGCATGGGCGTGATTCAGAACAGGTGAATCCTGTTTCCCGCTGGTTGTTGGTCTTCCTCCTCCGAGTCTTCACAGAGGTCTACTGGTGAGTCGGCTGCCAGCACTCTGCGGGCTACCGCCATAGCCGCTGAACCTTCTCATTTTTTTGGTGAGGTTTTGGCTGGTTTCCTCCCTGCCGGTCTGCCACTGCTCCTCCGTATCGGAACTCTGCAGCTCGAGGGTAATCCTTCCCATACTTGTAGCATCCCCCTTTCTTCCAGGTCCAATCCCTTGTCTCCTCCCTGGCCCAGAACAGCCTCTGCTGGGTTGACGGGAACTGGCCGGGGGTCCCAGTGTTGCATCCAGCCACCTCTGTGCACAGCTGTCTTTGAAACTGGTACTGCATGTTTTCTACTTCTCCTGCCAGACAGATCCACTCTCTCCGGGTGAATGGATCCCCTTGGCATAGGGCCCATCTTAATCTTTCAGGCTGGAACCCCCCTTTAAAATAGTCCACCTTGGTGGTCTCTGACCAATCCATCACCTTCCCTGCTAGGGTTTTAAACTTTACAGCATACTCAGCCATACTCTTTTCCCTCTGCCTCAGCTGTTGTATGGTGCTTTTCACCTGCAGTTTTTCCAAGGGTTCTTCAAATCTTTCTCTCAGGGCCTGCACAAACTCCTTCAAGCTGTTAAGGTCCAGAGCCATGGCATCGTGCAGCTGTATGAACCAGTCAGCTGCCACTCCCTGGAGCCTTGCCCCCACCTGGCTCACCTTTTAATATTCGGTCAGAAAGCAGGTCCCATACTCTCACATGTAGATGGACACATTCGTTAGGAAGAATGCTAGTGGCTGGGGGTCGGCATTAAATTTGACCTGCAGCTCTCTTGGGGTCCCCCTCGCTGCCGCAGCTTCCGTCAGTCCTGTTTCCGATTCACCACGGATCACTTTGTGGGCCCTACTTCTCCATCTCTGATCTGGGGAGGTGGATCTCCCTGCAGGGGTCACAGACTGGTGGCCTCCACTTCTGTTGGGTGAAGTCCTCCTGGAATGTGGGGCCAAGCCCTCCTCCAGGTGATACACCAGGGAATTGATGGCTTTTGACATGTGCCGCATCATCACCTCCAGGGCAGCCATCCTGACTTCCAGACCTCACACCATCTGCAGGGTACCCCCCGATTTGGTTATAGTCACCTGGGATCCTGGGCTCAGGATCTTCACCTGCACTTCGACCGTCTGGGGGCACGTTTGGCCGTCTCCCTTGTACTCGAGGTCGCTGGCCCCATTTCCATGTCGTCCACCTGCATGTCTGGAGTCTAGGGTGGTGAGCGCACTCTCTAACTCTGTCGTGTTCATTCTCGCTTCTGCTTCCCCCTCCCCATCATTGCTTTCAGTGTCACCTGCCAACTCCACTCGCTCCTCCTCTGGCTTGGCATTCAGAAGAGTTTTGTCGTTGTCCTCTGAGGGTGAGGGCTCCCTTTCTTTCGATCTCAGTTCCTTCAACAGTTTCAGTAACTCTCAGCTGGACTTATGCTGCCAGGTACAGTCCGTAATATAGGATTTGCAACTTTATGTAATTACCAGCACACTCAAGCACTCATTCAATTACAGTCTAGAGACCGGGCTCTTTCTACTGTTTAATGATGTGAGGTGACTAGTACAAGAAAAAGTTGTGAATGGAGAAATTCCCGTGCAAACTGTCATTTAAAACTTCAAGCCTCTAAATTAGCCATTTCCCCATACCTACTGAAGCATGCAACCCCCCTTCCCATGCCAGATGGCCCTTCTGGCATTCGCCTGGCCAGATGGCCTTGGCAATAATTCCTTAGCTATACCAACCCAGTTCACACTCCGATCCGGCCCCCCCTCCCTTCTGGCAACTCGAAGTCTGTTCACATCCGTACTGGAGAGCTGGAAGCTATTCCAATCAGAGAGTTCTGTGAGCCTTTGATCGGAGAGACTGACAATGACTTTATCTCTGTTTTTGACTACAACACTGTTTTCCTTCTTGCAATGCAACCTTAAAATCTCTGGCAATTTGATCTGCAGCATCGATTCCAGGATTTGGGCTGGGAGGATGTATCTGCTGAAGCAGACATTTGTTAAATGGCACTGAGCCTTCAAGGGGTTTTTACTGTTGTTGTCACTGTTTTGCACTTCAGAGTGAACTAGCGTGAACCTCTAAAATAGAACTATAGGGAAAGAGTAACCCCACGCCATTAAACATGTTCCTCCTGACGTTGGGAAACTCATTGGATTAGTACACGCATTGCACACGTGGTTGCTCTCAAAAACAAAACAAAACAAAACAAAACAAAGCTTCAGGTGGTCCAGAATGCAGAAGTATGCAGAGTTTTGGGTGCATCAGGGTTCAATGGGCTGCACTTCTGCACTTCTGTGGCCCAGAAAACCAAATTGTTTCTATTCACTGACCAGATCTGGGAGATGGCATGGCTGCCATGCTGACCTAGTAGGAAGGGATAAATCATCATAAGGTCACACGGATGTGTGAAATTGCTCTCACAACATCCCCCATGTGGAGAGGCCAGAGAACTTCCTTTTTGGTTTGATGCTGAAATATTTCAAAACATTGATCTGAGATTCTCAGATATCATCAAACAGTTTTGGACAAATTGCTCATCAGATGTCATCTTCTACACAAAACAATATTTATTAAGTGACAGCAAAGTGTATGAAAGTACCACCCAGATGGATTTGCTTGATATCTATGAGTGAGCTTATGCTCTGTCAGGGGGAAAAAAATAAGAAAGAAAAAGCCAAACAATTTCTGTAGGCCAATCTCTCCTGCGCCTGATCTGTTTTGCCCCCGCATCACAGAGAGGAGAGATTGGAGAGAAAGGGATTACAGGAGAGTAGCAGGCACACAATGTGACATAGACCAGGCTGTTTGTGTAGTGTGGTTGTGGCTGCCAGCCCTGAGCATGCATAGGGCTGCTGGCACTACCACATTCCTTTCAATGTGTATTCCTCATTGTGTGCCTGCTTACTCCCTTGTAATCCCTCCCTTTCCAAACTCCCTGCTCTGCAAGGGTGGAAAAAAGGAAAAACAAGAGGTGTGGCACAGAACAACCCGTACTGACTGTAATGGCGATCACGTGACTGAGGGATGGCATTGATCGTAAAATTATTTTTTCAACACTGTTATACCTTTGAAGCGTCATTGAACGAGGCAGTTGCTCAGCAAAGACTACCTGTAGTTATGTTCTTCTATGGACGAATTGTTCCCTTGTGTCAAGCTCAGGCCTCAGTATAATAATGCAATGGAAGAATAATATCAAGAGCAAGAGAAGCCCTCATTCGTTTTGGTTCTGTGTTGTTCATGCCTACATATTGAATCCAGTCCTGGGCATAACATTTTCAAAAGGATGGTGAGAAACTGGAGGAGAGCAACTAAGATAAGGGGCCTTACCAGGACTTCTTGGAGGTATTGGGTCTATTTAGCCTGGAGAAGACTTGAGGGAGACATAACAGCTGTCGTCAAGCATCTGAAGTGCTGCCATGTAGAAGATGGGGCAAAATTGTCCCCGCTGTCCTGGGAGACAGGACAAGAATCACGGCTTTAAAATCCGGCCTTTGTCTTTCAAGTCCATCTTCACTACTCACTACAAAAAGACGGTACTTGGGATTTAATACTACCCCTCTTCCTTAACACGGCCAACTGTCCCGTAGAAGAATACACATCCTTTTTATTAGCTGATAAATCCTCAGAAATTTTCTTTAAAAAGTGGTACAATATTGCTCAACCACAGTAAGAAAATGTTGGGTATAATCAAACTTCCTTATAGCATCCCATATTAGAAGGTGTTAGCCACATTCTTCTTTTTAAATAGTTTAGTTCACAGATTGTTGTGGCTATTTATAATTCTATTTTACTCTGAAGCCATCAACGGATAAACTTTGAACTCTACTGGTTGCTGCCTCCTCAGTGCTAAATTTTCCACATTCTTTGGGGAGTATCCATCTCTCTCCCGCTTTTCTGCCGTTCTGCTTTTTGCAAACAGCTGCTTTTTGAATCCCCTTTTGGAGACTACTCTACTTTGCCCTTCTGATTCTGCGGTTTTCTTCCCTTCCCTTCCCTTCCCATAGAAAATAGGATTGGCAGCTCTTTTCTCCTTCCTCCTTCCTCCTTCCTTCCTCCTTCCTCCTTCCTCTTCCTTTCTCTCTCTCTCTTTCACTGAAAACACCTTCCCTCCATTTACATCCCTTCTGTGTTGAATATCAGTGTCATTCTGCCATCTGCTGGTGGCCTGAAGAGCTGCAGCATTTTGGGCAGCCAGAATATACCTATTCACCCAAGTCACCCACAGACTATATGTGAACACAAACCACAATATAAGTGGCTCTGCGTATGCTGAACAAATAATTTGAGAAGCTGGAATGTACAGAGAAGAATGGGGTATCAGAATTTGTGGAAAATCCATTCCACTTTTATGATAGATGGTAGGATGATTCCTTAAATCATAGGGTCAGCACACTCTCAGAATGTTGGTGGTCTCAGCAAATCAGCATGCCTCAGCATGTGGATGAGTTTGTTCTAGGATGCAATTCTCTGTATGCTTCTGGAGGAAGCTGTTTGTTGTCCCACCCACATTCCTTACCTCACTTCCTCCTCCTTCCACCATCTGAGAAGAAGCATGTGGCCGCTGCTGCTGCTTCCCTCTTGGGGCAATGCAGGGCCCTAGAGTCAGGAGGTTCCCCCTTTCTGCATGCAGCCTTTAGCAGCAATGAGGGCTAAGGGTTAATTCAGTTTAGGGACAGAAGAAGAACAAGAAGAATGTCCATTTTTCCTGAACAGTTGCAACTGGACCAAATAAAATGAGTAAGACATCTTTTTTGCTTATTTTTGAACCTCCTTTGTCTAAGTATGGCATTCTTTATGCTTGGGTGGGCTAAGCGTGGAAGATCAATAACCTGTATTTCTCTAACATGATCATTAATGCTATTTGAGATACTATTCTTCTCTGTGCACATCTTTTTGCTTTATGAAGCTCTGCACCTGTCAGGCTCCCCCCCGATCCAAGGATGGTTGCATCCTTTGATCGTATGTGCCTGCCATGATCATTTACTGTGTGTCAAGGAAGGAAGGGGAGAGGTGGCTGGCCGGAATGCGAATTGCTGCAATTTGAGCTAATTGCCTGCAATCAGGGTCATGCCGGTGGATCTGTGAAGAAGGTGGGTTTGGACTGTAGAGAGTGTAGTGAGGCCGTTTGGTGCTTCATTCTCAGTCGTGGCTTTTCTCTCTTGCATTGTACATATGTTCCATTAAGCCTAGAATCTGCGTTTCGCTTTCGTGCATGAGATGGGTTTTTATTGGAAGTCAAAGTGTCAGTGCTTACAGCTCCAATCAGTGGTCCTAGCTGTCCACTAATGGCTTCACAGGAGGCAGTAAGCTCAACAACAGGTAAGGCCGATGCAGAGAAAGGGTGTGTGGATTGGCTGCCCTACTGTGAGAACTTCTTCCCAGAGAAAAAACTGATTGCAGTGCAACCTGAGAGTTCATGAGGATGCAGATGAGCAGAGGCCGAGGAGGTTGAGGAGACAGATCAGCCTACAGCTGTGAAATGGCTGACCCAGGAAAAATAATCGCAGAATGTGATCGGGACCACTGGCACACTCACCACAAGTTACAACCGAAAGGTAATAGGGGGTTTCATTGTCATGTTGTACTCTCACAAAGAAGCAGGTGAACAGCCATAGCCAAGCGGGTAATGATTTTTTTCCTAGCCTAGTTTCCAAGCGTCATACCTGTAATTCCCCCACTGCCAAATAGGGTGGCATCCTCACTCTCCGAAGATACAAAGAGTTTTCTCAAATTCCTATAAACCTGTCAGAATCATGCTTTTTAAAATACTTTTATCATATTAAGCAAAATGTACACTCAGTTGCCTTAAATACACCAGGTCTCTACACTGTTGGACTACAAAGCACTTCAGCCGGCTCCCTTCAACAAGCTGGGCTGATTGTAGCTCATGTTCCCACACAAATAATTAACAAAGATCTCCAGCAAGGAATGAGCCAGCTGGAAATCATGAGGCCGCAAGAAACAAAAATCCCAGATCTGTCACTCATAGAAATAATATAGGAAGTGTCCTACGCTATGAAAAACAGCACAAGCCATGCTTCAGTTTCATAGAGAAACAGAGAAGAGGGCAATGCCCAACGTGAAGTCGACAGTGGGTGCAGTGGTCTACATTGGGAAGATATTGGAAGTTGTGATGAAATGATAAGAAGGTGTTCTATATTTTTCTACGTATTAGTTGCTCTCTCGTATTACACTCTGGCCTAATTACAATAATATAACATTTAGGGGCGAAGATGCATCCCAGTAAGCCAGCACTGGAAGACAGGATAGAAAAGATTTCCACCACCACCATGTACTTCCCCTTGGTGCTCAGGTAGGTGGGCACAAAGGTCAGCCAAACGCTGCAGAACACCAACATGCTGAAAGTGATGAACTTGGCTTCGTTGAAACTGTCCGGCAACTTCCTGGCTAGGAAGGCCACAGTGAAGCTGAGAAGGGCCAAGAAGCCCAGGTAGCCCAAGACACAGTAAAACATGGTGGCGGAGCCTTCGTGACATTCCACTATGATTTCCCCAGGCAGGGTTTGTGTGTCCAGATTTGGGAAGGGAGGAGAAGAACCCAGCCAAAACACACAAATACCTGCTTGAAGAAGGGATCCCCCCCAGACAATAGCATAGGCCAACTTTTGCCCCACCCATTTGTGGAAAACGTTTCCCGGTTTAGAAGCAAGGAATGCCACGATGACTGTGGTGGTTTTGGCCAGAACAGAGGAAACGGCAACAGAGAAGATGATGCCAAATGCCGTTTGTCGGAGGAGGCAGGTGGCCTTGTTGGGCTGTCCGATGAAGAGAAGAGAGCAGAGGAAGCAGAGAAAGAGGGAGATGAGGAGGAGGTAGGTGAGGCTGCGATTGTTGGCTTTGACGATGGGAGTGTCCCGCTGCTTAATGAAGATTGCCAGCACGAAAGCCGTCACCAGGCAAAAAAGAAGAGCCAGAGAAACCAGAGTGTTGCCCAGCGGCTCTTCGAAGGAGAGGAAGTTCATTGTCTTTGGAATGCACTCGTCTTGAGCTTGGTTTGGAAACTGATCCTCTGAACAGCCGTCACAATGCTCCATGTCTGAAAAGAAGGAAAAAGCTTCCGAACAGAATCAAATTTTCCCCAAGTTTCAGAATTGCATTTTGAAACTCCCTGCAACGTCTTTCCTAAAACCTTTTGTAACTCTCTGTCCAATATACATGTAAAAAATGTGCAGGAAAAAAATATCTAGATTTTCCTATAATTAAAGCTTCTTGGCCTGTTGGAGAGCACTAGGTTTAGTGGCATTACTGAGCAAGGGAATAGCATGGCTCACCTTCCCAATGGTGGGAAGCAGAAAGGAGAGGCTTGAAGGTTTAGATCCCGGAAAACAGGCAGCGGCACTAAAGGGTAGGAGAGTGACGTCTCATGACGTGTGGACTTCAACTCCCAGAATTCTCCAGCCAGCCAAGCTTCGTAGAGCAGCAAAATAAACACTGGTTTATGCAATCTTGATTTTGGATCCTTTCATTTCTGTTGGATGGCCCGGGTGCAACACAGACATTTTGCTCTGATGATCGTTAAAAATGACTTTGGTATAATTCTTGCACCATAACCAATTGATACATCTTTCCTTCAAGAATCTTGATTTAATTCTGTTTTAATTTGGGGGCCAACCAAGAGACACAACACTGACTCACAGAGCGAGACGCTATTTTGCAGGTCATTGGATTATCCATAATTCCTGCATTCTGTTTCCGTGTCTTCAAAAGGAGAGAGAGCCTGACATCTTACAATTGGTAGCACTGGAAACTAGAGGGAAAATTAAATAGAGGAACTGTCTGCTAGCTCCTATTTCCTGGAAGGGGGAGCATCCCTGAGAGAAGTTCCTTTGTTTTTAATGCTTTGCAGCCATCAAAATACACACCTTCAGAGTTCGATTTAGCTATCCAAGCTCTGACATGGTGGAAAAGCCCCCTTGAGGTGCCTCAGTAAAGCAAGCGGTTATATTGAAGAGCTTCTGGTTAGCTGGATACAGGCTGCAGAAATGCAATTTCAGACCTAGTTCCATTTGGATGCTATGAATCTTACCCATTTGTCTTGATATCATCTTCTCTGGACACGGAGCACAAGCGTAGCAGCAAAATTTCTGCCCTTCGATCTTGTTCTTTCTGCTTCCAAGAGGACAAGGTTCATTGCATAACGAGAGAGGTGGTAGCTATCCAAAAATAAAGAAAGCGGTCAGTATTAAGCAAACCTTTTGTTTCTGCTTTGTTCTTGTCTTACAGCCAAGGAATAAGGAGGAGGGTGGAGATAGGGCCGGGATGCAGAGTTGCTTCAGCCTGCTTTTGAGCAGTGTCTTGTGGAAATGCTGAAGTGGTTATTGTTTGAGACTTTGCCTCCCCCAGCCTGAAATGTATCACTGAACTGTGGTTGCATTTGAGTTCCTTCTGGAGAATGAAGGACTAGATATCAGTACTTCCTTCAGCTGGGCAGCCCCACACCTGGGCGTGGCACTGCAGTCCCCACATTCAGTGAGAGGAAAATAAATTTCCTTGCACAGGTTGGAAACTCGATTCTCAAACATTAGAATATCCATCATGAATCGGCCCAATAATAGATCTGTTTTTGGCCACCTTTGACAGCAGTGGACTGAAATGTACTTGGGGATATGAGCTAGTTGCTAGCAACAGGCCAAAGGAAAGGCTATGGGTGTGAAAAGGAGTGCATGTGACATTGGTCCTTTTAGCCCATGTTAGTATTATGTTACCTGAGTGAATTCGTGGTGCCAGTGGATTCTGTCTCCATTAATGATCAAGGTTTTTCCTGCAGGAGCTTTTGGATCCATTTGTCCAACTAGGACGGTGATGTAGGAGTTATTTGGAAAAGTGACCAGGTTTACGATGTCAAATCCGGCTTCTAATACTCCATCTTCGTTTAATTTAATTTCATCTCCTGCAGTGTTGTTGAAGGCCATTCTCTGCAGAAATGGATGGAGCTTCCAGAAGAAAGAGCATAAGGGTTAAAGAGAAAGGGACGTGCTTCCTACTGGCCTCAAACCACACTCCTTTTTAGATGGGGAGCATTTCTTCACCAGGAATGAAACAGTATGGAGGACGGCAGCAATTTAAGGGTTATGATTGGACCGTATTCCACATTAGATAGTAAAATCTTTTCAGTGATTGTCTTTGGTGACATTGGAGAGAAGAAGTTGGAAAAGAGCAAGAAGAAGCAATGGGCAGGAAATCTAGTTGAGAGGGCCAGAAAGGGAGTAGAGGTTTAAAGACCAGTTGTTTTGTTGTAGAAAGAGGGATGTGTAGGAAAAGGACAATATCTTAAGTGGGTCAACATTTGTAATGTATGAATGGTGGACTCAAGTGAACAACAGTGAGGTTTAGGTAGGTGAGATGATCTCTTGACCAATTAAGTCCGGCCACTCTGTTGTAATCCTGGAGAATATCTCAGAAGAGCACTGGGAAAGAAGAAATCTTACCTGCCAGGCTTCTAGATTCTTTGACTGCACTTGATCCCTGTCCTTTAGGATGTTCCGATCAGTCCTAAACGTGTGAGCAACATGTAAAGCTTGAGCCACAGCATAGACGGCATTATAGATACTGTAACTATGGCCGAGCGTGCTGGTTTCAAAGAAAGTTGCAGGCAGGTCCTCCAGCCTTTCCTCTCCAGTACATTCTTCATCTTCATCTTCATCTTCAGGAACATCACTCTTGGGTATTGAGCAGACAAAAGCTTGCTTCCAGACATCTCTAATAAAGCCATCTTGATTTGCCCCAGAAGGGGTGACAGCCCGTAGAAATTGCTGGAAACCTGGAATTTGTTTTGTGCTAATTGAGAAGGAAATAGCCCCATGGAACATTTGCATACCCAGAGGCCTTTGTAAGGAATGTAATGTGAAATCATTTTGGGCCATTGTAATCCACACTTTTCTTGCTGAAAGTTTCTGTGAAGAGTCAGAAGTTGTTACAGGAAACATTGTGGTCACTAGTAGAGTAGAGGCCAGCCACATGAAGACTATATTTTCTCCATATATAATAACTGCGTTTGCTGTTTTCTCTGTGAACAAGGTAATGTAACTCAGAGTTCGTTCAAGCATGTCAAATGGCTCATCCAAAGTACAGAAGAAGCTGGACTAAACCCTCATACTGAAGAGCTTCACCAGGGGCCATGCGATAAAATGGAGGGGAATGCGATTCATCCGTCACTGACAATTCAAATGAGCCATATGCAACCTAAAGGAAAGAAAGGAGGAATAAGAGAAAGAGAAAGATAAAGAGAGAGAAAGCATGGGTGGACTCATTCTATTTTGACTGATGTGAACTATTTTAGAAACTTATTTCTCAAAGTATGGATGTTTAATATATTGATTTGGCTTAGAGATCTCCCCAATAGGGAGATACCTTTTTTGAATCCTATCATACATCCATCAATATCTGTATCTATCTATCTATCTATCTATCTATCTATCTATCTATCTATCTATCTATCAATCATCTATCAATGTTAGCTAGTATAATTACAAAGATTTAAAAAAACTATGCTCTAAAATTCTGTATGTGTGGATTCATCCTGAAAGCAGCCATATACTCACGTGAAACTTTTTATTAATCAAACTCCACACCTTACTCTGTTTCTTATAAAATTCTACCTCTCTTTACTGATAAAGCATCAAGTTGCTCCTTGAAGGGGAAATCAAGAGCAGATAATCTGTGTGATAGTGATAATTCCTACCATCTTTATCTACAGATCCAACCTGTGGAATCTTGAAAAGCTGCAAAATTTCTGCCATGCGTATGGACGTTTCAGGGCTCAGTCCTCCAATGATTCCCATCATTCCCTTTTCAGCCCCACAAATATAGTTGGGGGCGATTTTGTGTAATTTAAAAAGCAGGTCCAGAGTGGTGCGATAGGTCATTCGTGAATCAGAGTAGCTGTCATAGATGTGGAAGCCAAAAGTGATGTTGGGCAAGATCTGAGGATCCTTGTTGATCTCCTTAACGGCAAACACTAAAGCCAAGATGTGTTGGTAGAACTTTGTCACCACACTGCAAATAAATTGACTTGCTTCAAAATCGAATTGTGCTATGCATTATGCTACTAGGGACGGGATATCAGGGGGGAAGAGAGTCACAAGAAAGACACTTTGAAAACAAGGCAAATATGCTTTGATTTTGCTTTCCTAGACTGCCCTTGTGTTGTGCATGTTAGCGCCATTGCTGAAGTTCCGCAGTTTGTTTCTTATGATTTCAAGTTTAAAACATTCACCTTATAACGAAAATTAACTCCTGCACAATCATCCCGAGGCCCTTCAGTGTTGCAAAACTAAGCAGTTTCCTGTTTGCTCCTTTCCCATGTACTTTAGAAAGAATCTGAGCTGGGTGGAGCTAATTTGTGACTAAATATGAGGGGGGATCTCAGTGATGAGGAAGGCAGAGCTAAACAAGATAGCCATAGAGATAGAAATTGGTTTTTCCTTCCACAGTGAGCTGTTTCTGCTCTAAGGGCTGAAGAGAAGGTTGTGAGTAGAAAAGCCCACACTTCTACTCTTCCTGTGAACTTTTGTGTTTCCACTTTGTATTGCTGTTTCAAAGATTGTAAGATGCCCTGTGGTCTCTTCGAAATAGGACAGGTGGACCTCAGAAGTCTAATAAGCAAGTGCAAAAATAGAGACATGGCATTCATAATTAATGCCTCCCCAGGTTTTTGGAAATTACTTTTCATTCTACAGTCAATGAATTGCTGGTTGTAAGAAGAGACTGAGGGTAGAAAAGAGAATACATTGAACATTATCGTGCCTTTTAGGTTATGGTGAATTAGGGCTGGTGCTTCTTTCTCCAAGTGGGAACAGGGTTCATTTCTCAACAGAATATCTGCTTGCCCTGGTCTATTGGCTTTTGGTGAAATCAGAGAATAGGATGTTGAATTAACCAATCATTTATATTAATCAAGCTGCTAAAATGGATATGCCCTCGATACAGTACATTTATATTTTTTCAGAGATGATGATGGCACATCTCTGTTTTACAGGGATGGAAAGAACAGAGCATGATTCAATTAAGATCAGGTTGGGGTGATTTCTTACAATGGGAGGTCAACTGATTCCTCAGAAGGATGTTTCGTGAAAGCCACTTTGGGGAACAAGTAATGGACATGGGACATCAATCCACCAATGAGAAGTTCTCCCTCCTGGTACCATTCCTGAGGAATTTGAATGGCTTCATCTCCAGTGCACTTAAGAGTTTGTACCTTCATGGCCACTTCTGGAAGCAGGAATATGGCAACAATGCCCAGCATCCTATAAGGAAGCATCCCTGTGCAATTGGCTTCTCCCGTATTGCTGTTCCCAGCAGCCTTGATTCAAAGAGGGTACTAGAGACAGCAGAACAACGGCCCCCTAAGCTGAGATCTGTCTTAAGAATAAGTCATGGCTCAAGAATGGATCTGATCCCTTGCTTTCAGCCTCACCTATGTCGGGATGCTCAGATGCCTGTCCCCTGTGAAGGGACAGAGTTGCTCTTGACTCTAACACCTAATAGTTAGACTCTTTCTTCACTTGCAATTTCAGGAAGCAGCAGAAGACCTTGGGCAGCACAATATTTTCTCTTGGTCACCCAGCCCTGAGGTCTGAGCAGAGATTGAGTGGTCTTCTACATTTCCTCCAACAAGGTTGTCCTCTTGAGCTGACAGCACCAATGAGCTAGCACTGTGACACACGAGTGAAGGTGTACATCTTGGTTGTGTGGGATGATGCAGCTGTCCCACTTATTGAAATCTGGGAGAATCTGTGGAATTGACTAGGTGTTGGCTGATGAGCAGTCTGAAAACATTAGGATGACACCCACAAGGACTGTATATTTTGTGCTATAGTTGCAAAATGCTGAGAACCTGATTTATGTCCACAGTTCTCTTACTGACCCTGCAATGGCTGGGGAACTCTGCAACCCGTTTTGAGGAATGGACCTCAGCTGGGCATGATATATTGGAGGTTTATATCTATTCTGGAACCCTTGAACTTCCTTCAGGAGGGAGCATCTCAAGAGCCACTGGAGGACTGACCTGGTGACTTAATTATAGTGCCTATGATAACTACAGAGACGGTAACTTTGCTGGTAGAAATGGTGAAGCAAACATGTTTGTGAAATGCCACAGGAACTTTTTGCCACTTGCTTTTCTGGGTAGAGGAAATGAGCTGGAGGCCTTTGATTTGGCTGAGTGGCCTGTTGGATGGAATCAAAGAGAAAGAGCAGAGAGATAAAACTTTTCTGTCCCTAGTCCACATAGAGTGGCAGTCAGAATTCGTCTTACACGAACCTTTAGGAACCCAACATGCTTATGGAGTTGTTTTTAATGCCTCTTAATTCTCCCTTTGTGTTGTTTGGACAGGAGATGCCATGAGAATGAAAAGATGCATCAAGGCAGGGAGTCATAATACTGCTAAACTGAGCATTCCATTTTTAGGGAGGGGACATGTGCATCACTGTAGGATGGGCATCCCAAGTTCTTGCCAAGAGAAGATGTAAGTGTATGTAAAGGGAGTCTAGATGCATCTCCTCCAAACTGCTAAGGGGTCAAAGGGCTTCATTCAGAAGAGAGTCTGTGGAACAAGGCAGAAGCTTCTGCAACTTCTCAGGAGTCAGCTTATGGGGGTGGAAGAGCGATCTTCCTGTCCTTTTCTTGGGATGCACCTTTATCATTCAGAATGGAAATAGAGAGGCACGGCCCAAGCAATTCCTGTATATTGAATTGGTTCTGGGAAGGTGCTGATGGTTGTTACTGCAAAACACTGCAACAATGTGACATCACATGCAGGGCGATGGATTAAGGCTGCATTAAAACTGTTTGGAAAGTTCCTAGCTAGAAAGGCCAACATGAAGCTGAGAATGTCCGGGAAGCCTGCATAGCGGAAGACACAGTGAATCAGGGCCACTGACTCTTCATTGCATTCTGTAATGCTTTCCCCACACAGTGTGTGCAGTCCAACGATGAATACGAGAGTCTAGGATTTCTTTTACTTCAAAATGTTGCTGGCCATCAATCATGACAGGCATTGGGGTTGGTGAGGGTTGTTGCCACTTTGAAGATTCTCTAGCTGGTTTCAACAAGCTGCAGTGGAAAACAGGGTGGATCCTTTTTAGAGTTGGAGGAAGATTGAGCTGTAGAGTAACTGGGTTGATGATTTTAGTAACTGGAAAAGGTCCAATAGACTCGGGGCCCAGTTTCTTGGAGGGTTGTTGAGATTTTAAAAATTTAGTGGAAAGGTAGACCTTTCCCCCAACTTTCATGTCCCATTTGGGGCACCCAGGGAGCTCTGGAATAGGAATGAAGTCCTGTCCTGAAACTTCGTGAAAGGGGATGAACCCGGTGCTCTGATGCACTGTGTTGTAGGCTACCTCTGCGAAGGGCAGGAGATGCACCCAATCGTCCTGCTGGAAGTTAATGTAACAACAGAGGGATTGCTCTAGAGTAGACTGAACCCGTTCCGTGGCTCCATCCGTTTCCAGATGGGTTGACGAGCTTAGGGATTCCTGAATCCCAATACGTTTTAAAAATGTGCACCAAAATTTGGAATTGAATTTACGCTGCACTCAGAAATTATGCGGCCAGGACAGCCGTGCAATTGGTAGACATGCTGGAGAAAGAGTTTAGACAGTTGCTGGTCTGTGGGAATGTTAGCGCAATGAATGAAAAGGGCTCGTTTAGAAAACAAGTCAATGAAAGTCCAGATTACGGTTTTGTTTTTACTTTCCAGTAAGTCCACAATGAAGTCCATGGCTATTTCTTTCCATGGGGCTTTAGAGGAGGCTACTGGTCGCAACAGTCCCTGTGACTTTCCCCCTTTCCATTTAGCTTGGGCGCACACATGACAAGAATCAATATATGCTTGAATGTCAGCTCTCAATGACGGCTACCAAAATTGCCGTCTGATCCAATGGAGCGTTTTGGTGAACACAAAATGCCCAGAGGACTTGTTGTGGTGTGAGCGCTGTAGAACCTTTTTCTTTAAAGATTCTGGGACGTAGATTTTATTATTACAATACCAGATGTTGTCTATTTCAGTTAACTGGGCTTTGTTACTTTGTAGCCAGGGATTGTTAGGCAATGCCGGGAGCAGTTCCTCTTTCAGGTCTGTCTACACTTTGACTTTCTGGGCTGCCACTTGTTTGCGCGTTATGCAAGCTAGACCAAGCTGCTTTTGAGAAAACACAGTGTCTACTACCTCTGCTTGTTTGCTGTCATGTTGGGGTAAATGAGAAAGTGCATCTGCCAGAAAATTCCTCTTCCCAGGGAGGAAATTGAGGGTAAAATTGAAACAGCTGAAATACTGAGCCCAACGGATTTATTTGTCAGTTAACTTTCTAGGGGTTCACACAGCCTACAAATTCTTGTTGTCCATCCAGACCTCAAAAGGGTGGATGGAGCTGTCAGCACAATGGCACAGTCAGTTTTTCTATGAGGAGGCAAGAGATCACACTCTTTCTCATCGAAGACAACAAAAAAAGGTTGCAGGTTCAGGTGGAATCCAGATTGTGGGAAAACGTCAGGTGAGGGTGAGCAGTTAAGAAGGGTTCCAGCCACCTCCCCCCTCTGTCGGAGTAGAGAAAAATGTTGCCAACTCCTTTGTTAAACAATAAAGCATCTGAGTGTCATGTTCCCCGTTGCAAGGCATATGTGCATCACAACGGGGAACATGCCTATCAGGAAGGAGGAAGGGATAACCATTAGCCTTTAAGCACACAAATGCCTAAAACAATCACCAGGACAATAGAGGCACACCTCTGCCCAGACCTAAGAACCATTAACAGATCAGGGGAACTTCCACACATTACCCCAGGGGACGCACCTGCACCGGACAAGAATGAGAAGACAAAGGAGACCAGCGGAGGTCACCTGAATCGCCCATCGACAGACCCATACTGCTTCAGATCGCCCATCCGGATCCAGCTTGTGGGACCATGGGGGGTGGAGGAGGACAAGGTCCGCCACGCGGGTATATACGAGGTACCCCACCACCACACCCGCATTTCCGTCTTTTTTCTATGTAGGCAATCTGCTTTCAATAAACCGGAAATCCTTAGACCCTCTAAGTGAGTCCGTGTCTTATTGGAAGTAAGGCCACCCTGACACTGAGTCCCAATCGATCTGTAGCTTTCTGCTTTTTAGCCACGGGAGTCCCAGTATGATAGAGTAGTTGGCAATAGGGGCTGCAATGAACTGCCAGGTTTTCTTATGCCCTCCCAACCTCATGGCTAAAGTCCCTGTCTGGAATTTCACGGGACCCCCGTGGGCAACTGAGCCATCCATCTGTGTGAAAATAATAGGATTACTAAGTCTCTTGGATTTTAGGCTCAGAGTGTGAATGAGGGCAGGGTGTATTAAACATTTGGTGCACCCAGAGTCTAGGTCTAGCCTGGGACTTTCCATGTTTAGGCATGGTTTGTCAACTCTCAGCTGATTGCTTGTTCAGGAAGAGTTTTCGAATTACGGATGCGCAGCTTAATGTCAGCACCTGATCATTCGAGCATTCACACATACACAGTCAAGAAGCTGGATCTCTTTGAACTGTTTTAATGAAGTGTAATGAACAGTATAGAAGGCAAGCTGTGAATAAAGATTTCCCACTCAAACCTAATTTAAAACTACATTCCCTTAGCTAGTCCCCTTTCCCATGAAGCATGCCACTCCCCCTCCCATCCAGATGGTATTCCTGTCATATCTCAACCCCGCGTCCTTGATGTGCTTCATAGCCATAACAAACCAGTTTACACTCTAACTTCACACCCCCCCACCCCAATCTGGCAACATGAGAGAATGAAATGATGGGGGATGCCCTGGTAAGGGTTTCTGTGAAACCTTTGATTGGAGGATCTGACAGGAGCCTTCTAATAAATGCCATTAGTGCGTTAGGGCAGTTTTTACTGCAAAGGCTTCCTTTTCCCCTATGTGCCAGTTCCCTTGTGGCTCGGTAAATCTGTGAGAAAGATAAGCCCAGGGTCGGCCCACTTGGGTTGCATCCTTTTGGATTAAAACAGGTCCAATTGCTGAATCAGAAGAATCTGCTTGCACAATGAAGGGGTGCTCTGGATCGGGGTGTGCTAAGGTGGGCTCAGCAGTAAATAGGCTTTTAAAGTTGTTGAATATGGCTTGGTGTTGTCCTAACAGCCAGGAACCATGCTGAGACAAGGAGTAGGTCCCTAGTGTTTTATTACTGATACATAACAGAGAATCCTAACAAACTGAAGAAGTGTGGGAAAAGCCAGACATATAAACCCCAAATACTAAGGCAGGCCCGATCTGTGTCTCTTTGAATGGCCACCTAATTCCTCAGTACTACGCATGCGCTTTACAGCCTGGATGGGAGCCCCCTGCTCGCCATCCTCACTCATGACAGGTATTCTGGCATCCAGGTTAGCCACACCTGTGGAGTGGTGACTTTCCATGTCTCCCCCTTTCCTCTTGTTTTGAGCAGATCTGTCAATGGTAAAGCAATTTGGGTGAATTTTGGAATGAATTGACTATAGAAATTGACGAACCCCGAAAAAGTTTGTAATTGCCATCAGGTATAGGGGGGCTCCCATTCTAGAATGTGCTGGATTTCTGAAGGATCCATTTCTACTCCCTTCATAGAGATTCTGTATCCCAGGTAGTCCCATCGTGCTTTATGGAACTCACATTTAGACAGCTTAGCACACAACTGGGCATTTCATAGCTTCTGGAGTACTTGCCTAAGAAAGTTTACATGCTCTTCCTCTGTCTCTGGGTGAATTAAGATGCTGTCCAAATAGACCAGCACCCCCTTGTACAAATGGTCATGGAGAACCTCATTGATGTACTGCATGAAGACTGCTGTGTCCTCAGCTAATCCAAAAGGGAGAACCTTGTATTGGTAGGACCCCAAAGGAGAATTATACATGGTTTTCCACTCATGGCCCTCTTTTATGTGAATTTTCAGTATGCTTCCCTTAAATCAAGTTTAGTAAAGATTTTTGCATTTGCCAGGTGTGACAGCATGTCCTTCATTAGGGGGAGAGGGTACTGGTTGGCTACAGAGATCGAACTGAGGTCGTGGTAGTCAGTGCAGAGCCTCAGTGTTCCATCTTTCTTAGCTCTAAAGAGCACCGGGGCTGCCCTAGGTGAATTAGCCAGTTTGATAAATCCCCTGGCCAGATTCTTATCTTTGAATTTGCTTAGTACTTTTTTCTCTGTCTCTGACATGGGGTACATTTTAGGCTTTGGAAGCTTAGCCTTTGGGCCAGTTTTGATGGCATAGTATGTTTTCCTGTGGGGGGGGGCGTAGCTGGTCTGACTCTTTCTTATCGAACACATCAGCAAAGTCTAAGTACTGGCTTGGTATCAAAGATTCTGCCTCCGCTGACATTGTTGGAGTTTGCTTAATCATTACGCCAGCCACTTGGCTTGCTTTCTGCTGGGTTTTCTGTTTTACAACCTTCCCTGCCCTACCTCCGAACCTCAGGGTCCCTGTGTCCCATCGGATTTGTGGCTTCCTACTTGTTCACCATGGAAGCCCCAGTATGATGGAATAGTTTGCTATGGGGGCCACGATGAACTGTAAAGTCTCATTGTGAGTTCCAACCCGCATAGCCACCGTTTCCGTCTGGAACTCAACCGGACCCCCATGGACTATGGACCTGTCCATTTGGGTAAAGACTATTGGCTGTTTGAGTCTTTTTACTTTGAGATCTAGTGTGTTGATCAGTGCAGGGTGGGTTAAGCATTTTGTGCACCCAGAGTCTAGCATTGCCATTAGTTGGCTTTGTGCCTTGTCCTTAAGTTTTTTAGCTCTACCCTGAGAAGCAAGATGGGGCAATCGTCACTCACCAATGGGTCTTCATCCTCTTCCTTCTGGGAGACCGTGGTCTTGCGCCTGTGGTTTTCCACCTGCTGAATCGCATGGGCGTGATTCAGAACAGGTGAATCCTGTTTCCCGCTGGTTGTTGGTCTTCCTCCTCCGAGTCTTCACAGAGGTCTACTGGTGAGTCGGCTGCCAGCACTCTGCGGGCTACCGCCATAGCCGCTGAACCTTCTCATTTTTTTGGTGAGGTTTTGGCTGGTTTCCTCCCTGCCGGTCTGCCACTGCTCCTCCGTATCGGAACTCTGCAGCTCGAGGGTAATCCTTCCCATACTTGTAGCATCCCCCTTTCTTCCAGGTCCAATCCCTTGTCTCCTCCCTGGCCCAGAACAGCCTCTGCTGGGTTGACGGGAACTGGCCGGGGGTCCCAGTGTTGCATCCAGCCACCTCTGTGCACAGCTGTCTTTGAAACTGGTACTGCATGTTTTCTACTTCTCCTGCCAGACAGATCCACTCTCTCCGGGTGAATGGATCCCCTTGGCATAGGGCCCATCTTAATCTTTCAGGCTGGAACCCCCCTTTAAAATAGTCCACCTTGGTGGTCTCTGACCAATCCATCACCTTCCCTGCTAGGGTTTTAAACTTTACAGCATACTCAGCCATACTCTTTTCCCTCTGCCTCAGCTGTTGTATGGTGCTTTTCACCTGCAGTTTTTCCAAGGGTTCTTCAAATCTTTCTCTCAGGGCCTGCACAAACTCCTTCAAGCTGTTAAGGTCCAGAGCCATGGCATCGTGCAGCTGTATGAACCAGTCAGCTGCCACTCCCTGGAGCCTTGCCCCCACCTGGCTCACCTTTTAATATTCGGTCAGAAAGCAGGTCCCATACTCTCACATGTAGATGGACACATTCGTTAGGAAGAATGCTAGTGGCTGGGGGTCGGCATTAAATTTGACCTGCAGCTCTCTTGGGGTCCCCCTCGCTGCCGCAGCTTCCGTCAGTCCTGTTTCCGATTCACCACGGATCACTTTGTGGGCCCTACTTCTCCATCTCTGATCTGGGGAGGTGGATCTCCCTGCAGGGGTCACAGACTGGTGGCCTCCACTTCTGTTGGGTGAAGTCCTCCTGGAATGTGGGGCCAAGCCCTCCTCCAGGTGATACACCAGGGAATTGATGGCTTTTGACATGTGCCGCATCATCACCTCCAGGGCAGCCATCCTGACTTCCAGACCTCACACCATCTGCAGGGTACCCCCCGATTTGGTTATAGTCACCTGGGATCCTGGGCTCAGGATCTTCACCTGCACTTCGACCGTCTGGGGGCACGTTTGGCCGTCTCCCTTGTACTCGAGGTCGCTGGCCCCATTTCCATGTCGTCCACCTGCATGTCTGGAGTCTAGGGTGGTGAGCGCACTCTCTAACTCTGTCGTGTTCATTCTCGCTTCTGCTTCCCCCTCCCCATCATTGCTTTCAGTGTCACCTGCCAACTCCACTCGCTCCTCCTCTGGCTTGGCATTCAGAAGAGTTTTGTCGTTGTCCTCTGAGGGTGAGGGCTCCCTTTCTTTCGATCTCAGTTCCTTCAACAGTTTCAGTAACTCTCAGCTGGACTTATGCTGCCAGGTACAGTCCGTAATATAGGATTTGCAACTTTATGTAATTACCAGCACACTCAAGCACTCATTCAATTACAGTCTAGAGACCGGGCTCTTTCTACTGTTTAATGATGTGAGGTGACTAGTACAAGAAAAAGTTGTGAATGGAGAAATTCCCGTGCAAACTGTCATTTAAAACTTCAAGCCTCTAAATTAGCCATTTCCCCATACCTACTGAAGCATGCAACCCCCCTTCCCATGCCAGATGGCCCTTCTGGCATTCGCCTGGCCAGATGGCCTTGGCAATAATTCCTTAGCTATACCAACCCAGTTCACACTCCGATCCGGCCCCCCCTCCCTTCTGGCAACTCGAAGTCTGTTCACATCCGTACTGGAGAGCTGGAAGCTATTCCAATCAGAGAGTTCTGTGAGCCTTTGATCGGAGAGACTGACAATGACTTTATCTCTGTTTTTGACTACAACACTGTTTTCCTTCTTGCAATGCAACCTTAAAATCTCTGGCAATTTGATCTGCAGCATCGATTCCAGGATTTGGGCTGGGAGGATGTATCTGCTGAAGCAGACATTTGTTAAATGGCACTGAGCCTTCAAGGGGTTTTTACTGTTGTTGTCACTGTTTTGCACTTCAGAGTGAACTAGCGTGAACCTCTAAAATAGAACTATAGGGAAAGAGTAACCCCACGCCATTAAACATGTTCCTCCTGACGTTGGGAAACTCATTGGATTAGTACACGCATTGCACACGTGGTTGCTCTCAAAAACAAAACAAAACAAAACAAAACAAAGCTTCAGGTGGTCCAGAATGCAGAAGTATGCAGAGTTTTGGGTGCATCAGGGTTCAATGGGCTGCACTTCTGCACTTCTGTGGCCCAGAAAACCAAATTGTTTCTATTCACTGACCAGATCTGGGAGATGGCATGGCTGCCATGCTGACCTAGTAGGAAGGGATAAATCATCATAAGGTCACACGGATGTGTGAAATTGCTCTCACAACATCCCCCATGTGGAGAGGCCAGAGAACTTCCTTTTTGGTTTGATGCTGAAATATTTCAAAACATTGATCTGAGATTCTCAGATATCATCAAACAGTTTTGGACAAATTGCTCATCAGATGTCATCTTCTACACAAAACAATATTTATTAAGTGACAGCAAAGTGTATGAAAGTACCACCCAGATGGATTTGCTTGATATCTATGAGTGAGCTTATGCTCTGTCAGGGGGAAAAAAATAAGAAAGAAAAAGCCAAACAATTTCTGTAGGCCAATCTCTCCTGCGCCTGATCTGTTTTGCCCCCGCATCACAGAGAGGAGAGATTGGAGAGAAAGGGATTACAGGAGAGTAGCAGGCACACAATGTGACATAGACCAGGCTGTTTGTGTAGTGTGGTTGTGGCTGCCAGCCCTGAGCATGCATAGGGCTGCTGGCACTACCACATTCCTTTCAATGTGTATTCCTCATTGTGTGCCTGCTTACTCCCTTGTAATCCCTCCCTTTCCAAACTCCCTGCTCTGCAAGGGTGGAAAAAAGGAAAAACAAGAGGTGTGGCACAGAACAACCCGTACTGACTGTAATGGCGATCACGTGACTGAGGGATGGCATTGATCGTAAAATTATTTTTTCAACACTGTTATACCTTTGAAGCGTCATTGAACGAGGCAGTTGCTCAGCAAAGACTACCTGTAGTTATGTTCTTCTATGGACGAATTGTTCCCTTGTGTCAAGCTCAGGCCTCAGTATAATAATGCAATGGAAGAATAATATCAAGAGCAAGAGAAGCCCTCATTCGTTTTGGTTCTGTGTTGTTCATGCCTACATATTGAATCCAGTCCTGGGCATAACATTTTCAAAAGGATGGTGAGAAACTGGAGGAGAGCAACTAAGATAAGGGGCCTTACCAGGACTTCTTGGAGGTATTGGGTCTATTTAGCCTGGAGAAGACTTGAGGGAGACATAACAGCTGTCGTCAAGCATCTGAAGTGCTGCCATGTAGAAGATGGGGCAAAATTGTCCCCGCTGTCCTGGGAGACAGGACAAGAATCACGGCTTTAAAATCCGGCCTTTGTCTTTCAAGTCCATCTTCACTACTCACTACAAAAAGACGGTACTTGGGATTTAATACTACCCCTCTTCCTTAACACGGCCAACTGTCCCGTAGAAGAATACACATCCTTTTTATTAGCTGATAAATCCTCAGAAATTTTCTTTAAAAAGTGGTACAATATTGCTCAACCACAGTAAGAAAATGTTGGGTATAATCAAACTTCCTTATAGCATCCCATATTAGAAGGTGTTAGCCACATTCTTCTTTTTAAATAGTTTAGTTCACAGATTGTTGTGGCTATTTATAATTCTATTTTACTCTGAAGCCATCAACGGATAAACTTTGAACTCTACTGGTTGCTGCCTCCTCAGTGCTAAATTTTCCACATTCTTTGGGGAGTATCCATCTCTCTCCCGCTTTTCTGCCGTTCTGCTTTTTGCAAACAGCTGCTTTTTGAATCCCCTTTTGGAGACTACTCTACTTTGCCCTTCTGATTCTGCGGTTTTCTTCCCTTCCCTTCCCTTCCCATAGAAAATAGGATTGGCAGCTCTTTTCTCCTTCCTCCTTCCTCCTTCCTTCCTCCTTCCTCCTTCCTCTTCCTTTCTCTCTCTCTCTTTCACTGAAAACACCTTCCCTCCATTTACATCCCTTCTGTGTTGAATATCAGTGTCATTCTGCCATCTGCTGGTGGCCTGAAGAGCTGCAGCATTTTGGGCAGCCAGAATATACCTATTCACCCAAGTCACCCACAGACTATATGTGAACACAAACCACAATATAAGTGGCTCTGCGTATGCTGAACAAATAATTTGAGAAGCTGGAATGTACAGAGAAGAATGGGGTATCAGAATTTGTGGAAAATCCATTCCACTTTTATGATAGATGGTAGGATGATTCCTTAAATCATAGGGTCAGCACACTCTCAGAATGTTGGTGGTCTCAGCAAATCAGCATGCCTCAGCATGTGGATGAGTTTGTTCTAGGATGCAATTCTCTGTATGCTTCTGGAGGAAGCTGTTTGTTGTCCCACCCACATTCCTTACCTCACTTCCTCCTCCTTCCACCATCTGAGAAGAAGCATGTGGCCGCTGCTGCTGCTTCCCTCTTGGGGCAATGCAGGGCCCTAGAGTCAGGAGGTTCCCCCTTTCTGCATGCAGCCTTTAGCAGCAATGAGGGCTAAGGGTTAATTCAGTTTAGGGACAGAAGAAGAACAAGAAGAATGTCCATTTTTCCTGAACAGTTGCAACTGGACCAAATAAAATGAGTAAGACATCTTTTTTGCTTATTTTTGAACCTCCTTTGTCTAAGTATGGCATTCTTTATGCTTGGGTGGGCTAAGCGTGGAAGATCAATAACCTGTATTTCTCTAACATGATCATTAATGCTATTTGAGATACTATTCTTCTCTGTGCACATCTTTTTGCTTTATGAAGCTCTGCACCTGTCAGGCTCCCCCCCGATCCAAGGATGGTTGCATCCTTTGATCGTATGTGCCTGCCATGATCATTTACTGTGTGTCAAGGAAGGAAGGGGAGAGGTGGCTGGCCGGAATGCGAATTGCTGCAATTTGAGCTAATTGCCTGCAATCAGGGTCATGCCGGTGGATCTGTGAAGAAGGTGGGTTTGGACTGTAGAGAGTGTAGTGAGGCCGTTTGGTGCTTCATTCTCAGTCGTGGCTTTTCTCTCTTGCATTGTACATATGTTCCATTAAGCCTAGAATCTGCGTTTCGCTTTCGTGCATGAGATGGGTTTTTATTGGAAGTCAAAGTGTCAGTGCTTACAGCTCCAATCAGTGGTCCTAGCTGTCCACTAATGGCTTCACAGGAGGCAGTAAGCTCAACAACAGGTAAGGCCGATGCAGAGAAAGGGTGTGTGGATTGGCTGCCCTACTGTGAGAACTTCTTCCCAGAGAAAAAACTGATTGCAGTGCAACCTGAGAGTTCATGAGGATGCAGATGAGCAGAGGCCGAGGAGGTTGAGGAGACAGATCAGCCTACAGCTGTGAAATGGCTGACCCAGGAAAAATAATCGCAGAATGTGATCGGGACCACTGGCACACTCACCACAAGTTACAACCGAAAGGTAATAGGGGGTTTCATTGTCATGTTGTACTCTCACAAAGAAGCAGGTGAACAGCCATAGCCAAGCGGGTAATGATTTTTTTCCTAGCCTAGTTTCCAAGCGTCATACCTGTAATTCCCCCACTGCCAAATAGGGTGGCATCCTCACTCTCCGAAGATACAAAGAGTTTTCTCAAATTCCTATAAACCTGTCAGAATCATGCTTTTTAAAATACTTTTATCATATTAAGCAAAATGTACACTCAGTTGCCTTAAATACACCAGGTCTCTACACTGTTGGACTACAAAGCACTTCAGCCGGCTCCCTTCAACAAGCTGGGCTGATTGTAGCTCATGTTCCCACACAAATAATTAACAAAGATCTCCAGCAAGGAATGAGCCAGCTGGAAATCATGAGGCCGCAAGAAACAAAAATCCCAGATCTGTCACTCATAGAAATAATATAGGAAGTGTCCTACGCTATGAAAAACAGCACAAGCCATGCTTCAGTTTCATAGAGAAACAGAGAAGAGGGCAATGCCCAACGTGAAGTCGACAGTGGGTGCAGTGGTCTACATTGGGAAGATATTGGAAGTTGTGATGAAATGATAAGAAGGTGTTCTATATTTTTCTACGTATTAGTTGCTCTCTCGTATTACACTCTGGCCTAATTACAATAATATAACATTTAGGGGCGAAGATGCATCCCAGTAAGCCAGCACTGGAAGACAGGATAGAAAAGATTTCCACCACCACCATGTACTTCCCCTTGGTGCTCAGGTAGGTGGGCACAAAGGTCAGCCAAACGCTGCAGAACACCAACATGCTGAAAGTGATGAACTTGGCTTCGTTGAAACTGTCCGGCAACTTCCTGGCTAGGAAGGCCACAGTGAAGCTGAGAAGGGCCAAGAAGCCCAGGTAGCCCAAGACACAGTAAAACATGGTGGCGGAGCCTTCGTGACATTCCACTATGATTTCCCCAGGCAGGGTTTGTGTGTCCAGATTTGGGAAGGGAGGAGAAGAACCCAGCCAAAACACACAAATACCTGCTTGAAGAAGGGATCCCCCCCAGACAATAGCATAGGCCAACTTTTGCCCCACCCATTTGTGGAAAACGTTTCCCGGTTTAGAAGCAAGGAATGCCACGATGACTGTGGTGGTTTTGGCCAGAACAGAGGAAACGGCAACAGAGAAGATGATGCCAAATGCCGTTTGTCGGAGGAGGCAGGTGGCCTTGTTGGGCTGTCCGATGAAGAGAAGAGAGCAGAGGAAGCAGAGAAAGAGGGAGATGAGGAGGAGGTAGGTGAGGCTGCGATTGTTGGCTTTGACGATGGGAGTGTCCCGCTGCTTAATGAAGATTGCCAGCACGAAAGCCGTCACCAGGCAAAAAAGAAGAGCCAGAGAAACCAGAGTGTTGCCCAGCGGCTCTTCGAAGGAGAGGAAGTTCATTGTCTTTGGAATGCACTCGTCTTGAGCTTGGTTTGGAAACTGATCCTCTGAACAGCCGTCACAATGCTCCATGTCTGAAAAGAAGGAAAAAGCTTCCGAACAGAATCAAATTTTCCCCAAGTTTCAGAATTGCATTTTGAAACTCCCTGCAACGTCTTTCCTAAAACCTTTTGTAACTCTCTGTCCAATATACATGTAAAAAATGTGCAGGAAAAAAATATCTAGATTTTCCTATAATTAAAGCTTCTTGGCCTGTTGGAGAGCACTAGGTTTAGTGGCATTACTGAGCAAGGGAATAGCATGGCTCACCTTCCCAATGGTGGGAAGCAGAAAGGAGAGGCTTGAAGGTTTAGATCCCGGAAAACAGGCAGCGGCACTAAAGGGTAGGAGAGTGACGTCTCATGACGTGTGGACTTCAACTCCCAGAATTCTCCAGCCAGCCAAGCTTCGTAGAGCAGCAAAATAAACACTGGTTTATGCAATCTTGATTTTGGATCCTTTCATTTCTGTTGGATGGCCCGGGTGCAACACAGACATTTTGCTCTGATGATCGTTAAAAATGACTTTGGTATAATTCTTGCACCATAACCAATTGATACATCTTTCCTTCAAGAATCTTGATTTAATTCTGTTTTAATTTGGGGGCCAACCAAGAGACACAACACTGACTCACAGAGCGAGACGCTATTTTGCAGGTCATTGGATTATCCATAATTCCTGCATTCTGTTTCCGTGTCTTCAAAAGGAGAGAGAGCCTGACATCTTACAATTGGTAGCACTGGAAACTAGAGGGAAAATTAAATAGAGGAACTGTCTGCTAGCTCCTATTTCCTGGAAGGGGGAGCATCCCTGAGAGAAGTTCCTTTGTTTTTAATGCTTTGCAGCCATCAAAATACACACCTTCAGAGTTCGATTTAGCTATCCAAGCTCTGACATGGTGGAAAAGCCCCCTTGAGGTGCCTCAGTAAAGCAAGCGGTTATATTGAAGAGCTTCTGGTTAGCTGGATACAGGCTGCAGAAATGCAATTTCAGACCTAGTTCCATTTGGATGCTATGAATCTTACCCATTTGTCTTGATATCATCTTCTCTGGACACGGAGCACAAGCGTAGCAGCAAAATTTCTGCCCTTCGATCTTGTTCTTTCTGCTTCCAAGAGGACAAGGTTCATTGCATAACGAGAGAGGTGGTAGCTATCCAAAAATAAAGAAAGCGGTCAGTATTAAGCAAACCTTTTGTTTCTGCTTTGTTCTTGTCTTACAGCCAAGGAATAAGGAGGAGGGTGGAGATAGGGCCGGGATGCAGAGTTGCTTCAGCCTGCTTTTGAGCAGTGTCTTGTGGAAATGCTGAAGTGGTTATTGTTTGAGACTTTGCCTCCCCCAGCCTGAAATGTATCACTGAACTGTGGTTGCATTTGAGTTCCTTCTGGAGAATGAAGGACTAGATATCAGTACTTCCTTCAGCTGGGCAGCCCCACACCTGGGCGTGGCACTGCAGTCCCCACATTCAGTGAGAGGAAAATAAATTTCCTTGCACAGGTTGGAAACTCGATTCTCAAACATTAGAATATCCATCATGAATCGGCCCAATAATAGATCTGTTTTTGGCCACCTTTGACAGCAGTGGACTGAAATGTACTTGGGGATATGAGCTAGTTGCTAGCAACAGGCCAAAGGAAAGGCTATGGGTGTGAAAAGGAGTGCATGTGACATTGGTCCTTTTAGCCCATGTTATTGTTATGGTACCTGAGTGAATTCGTGGTGCCAGTGGATTCTGTCTCCATTAATGATCAAGGTTTTTCCTGCAGGAGCTTTTGGATCCATTTGTCCAACTAGGACGGTGATGTAGGAGTTATTTGGAAAAGTGACCAGGTTTACGATGTCAAATCCGGCTTCTAATACTCCATCTTCGTTTAATTTAATTTCATCTCCTGCAGTGTTGTTGAAGGCCATTCTCTGCAGAAATGGATGGAGCTTCCAGAAGAAAGAGCATAAGGGTTAAAGAGAAAGGGACGTGCTTCCTACTGGCCTCAAACCACACTCCTTTTTAGATGGGGAGCATTTCTTCACCAGGAATGAAACAGTATGGAGGACGGCAGCAATTTAAGGGTTATGATTGGACCGTATTCCACATTAGATAGTAAAATCTTTTCAGTGATTGTCTTTGGTGACATTGGAGAGAAGAAGTTGGAAAAGAGCAAGAAGAAGCAATGGGCAGGAAATCTAGTTGAGAGGGCCAGAAAGGGAGTAGAGGTTTAAAGACCAGTTGTTTTGTTGTAGAAAGAGGGATGTGTAGGAAAAGGACAATATCTTAAGTGGGTCAACATTTGTAATGTATGAATGGTGGACTCAAGTGAACAACAGTGAGGTTTAGGTAGGTGAGATGATCTCTTGACCAATTAAGTCCGGCCACTCTGTTGTAATCCTGGAGAATATCTCAGAAGAGCACTGGGAAAGAAGAAATCTTACCTGCCAGGCTTCTAGATTCTTTGACTGCACTTGATCCCTGTCCTTTAGGATGTTCCGATCAGTCCTAAACGTGTGAGCAACATGTAAAGCTTGAGCCACAGCATAGACGGCATTATAGATACTGTAACTATGGCCGAGCGTGCTGGTTTCAAAGAAAGTTGCAGGCAGGTCCTCCAGCCTTTCCTCTCCAGTACATTCTTCATCTTCATCTTCATCTTCAGGAACATCACTCTTGGGTATTGAGCAGACAAAAGCTTGCTTCCAGACATCTCTAATAAAGCCATCTTGATTTGCCCCAGAAGGGGTGACAGCCCGTAGAAATTGCTGGAAACCTGGAATTTGTTTTGTGCTAATTGAGAAGGAAATAGCCCCATGGAACATTTGCATACCCAGAGGCCTTTGTAAGGAATGTAATGTGAAATCATTTTGGGCCATTGTAATCCACACTTTTCTTGCTGAAAGTTTCTGTGAAGAGTCAGAAGTTGTTACAGGAAACATTGTGGTCACTAGTAGAGTAGAGGCCAGCCACATGAAGACTATATTTTCTCCATATATAATAACTGCGTTTGCTGTTTTCTCTGTGAACAAGGTAATGTAACTCAGAGTTCGTTCAAGCATGTCAAATGGCTCATCCAAAGTACAGAAGAAGCTGGACTAAACCCTCATACTGAAGAGCTTCACCAGGGGCCATGCGATAAAATGGAGGGGAATGCGATTCATCCGTCACTGACAATTCAAATGAGCCATATGCAACCTAAAGGAAAGAAAGGAGGAATAAGAGAAAGAGAAAGATAAAGAGAGAGAAAGCATGGGTGGACTCATTCTATTTTGACTGATGTGAACTATTTTAGAAACTTATTTCTCAAAGTATGGATGTTTAATATATTGATTTGGCTTAGAGATCTCCCCAATAGGGAGATACCTTTTTTGAATCCTATCATACATCCATCAATATCTGTATCTATCTATCTATCTATCTATCTATCTATCTATCTATCTATCTATCTATCTATCTATCAATCATCTATCAATGTTAGCTAGTATAATTACAAAGATTTAAAAAAACTATGCTCTAAAATTCTGTATGTGTGGATTCATCCTGAAAGCAGCCATATACTCACGTGAAACTTTTTATTAATCAAACTCCACACCTTACTCTGTTTCTTATAAAATTCTACCTCTCTTTACTGATAAAGCATCAAGTTGCTCCTTGAAGGGGAAATCAAGAGCAGATAATCTGTGTGATAGTGATAATTCCTACCATCTTTATCTACAGATCCAACCTGTGGAATCTTGAAAAGCTGCAAAATTTCTGCCATGCGTATGGACGTTTCAGGGCTCAGTCCTCCAATGATTCCCATCATTCCCTTTTCAGCCCCACAAATATAGTTGGGGGCGATTTTGTGTAATTTAAAAAGCAGGTCCAGAGTGGTGCGATAGGTCATTCGTGAATCAGAGTAGCTGTCATAGATGTGGAAGCCAAAAGTGATGTTGGGCAAGATCTGAGGATCCTTGTTGATCTCCTTAACGGCAAACACTAAAGCCAAGATGTGTTGGTAGAACTTTGTCACCACACTGCAAATAAATTGACTTGCTTCAAAATCGAATTGTGCTATGCATTATGCTACTAGGGACGGGATATCAGGGGGGAAGAGAGTCACAAGAAAGACACATTGAAAACAAGGCAAATATGCTTTGATTTTGCTTTCCTAGACTGCCCTTGTGTTGTGCATGTTAGCGCCATTGCTGAAGTTCCGCAGTTTGTTTCTTATGATTTCAAGTTTAAAACATTCACCTTATAACGAAAATTAACTCCTGCACAATCATCCCGAGGCCCTTCAGTGTTGCAAAACTAAGCAGTTTCCTGTTTGCTCCTTTCCCATGTACTTTAGAAAGAATCTGAGCTGGGTGGAGCTAATTTGTGACTAAATATGAGGGGGGATCTCAGTGATGAGGAAGGCAGAGCTAAACAAGATAGCCATAGAGATAGAAATTGGTTTTTCCTTCCACAGTGAGCTGTTTCTGCTCTAAGGGCTGAAGAGAAGGTTGTGAGTAGAAAAGCCCACACTTCTACTCTTCCTGTGAACTTTTGTGTTTCCACTTTGTATTGCTGTTTCAAAGATTGTAAGATGCCCTGTGGTCTCTTCGAAATAGGACAGGTGGACCTCAGAAGTCTAATAAGCAAGTGCAAAAATAGAGACATGGCATTCATAATTAATGCCTCCCCAGGTTTTTGGAAATTACTTTTCATTCTACAGTCAATGAATTGCTGGTTGTAAGAAGAGACTGAGGGTAGAAAAGAGAATACATTGAACATTATCGTGCCTTTTAGGTTATGGTGAATTAGGGCTGGTGCTTCTTTCTCCAAGTGGGAACAGGGTTCATTTCTCAACAGAATATCTGCTTGCCCTGGTCTATTGGCTTTTGGTGAAATCAGAGAATAGGATGTTGAATTAACCAATCATTTATATTAATCAAGCTGCTAAAATGGATATGCCCTCGATACAGTACATTTATATTTTTTCAGAGATGATGATGGCACATCTCTGTTTTACAGGGATGGAAAGAACAGAGCATGATTCAATTAAGATCAGGTTGGGGTGATTTCTTACAATGGGAGGTCAACTGATTCCTCAGAAGGATGTTTCGTGAAAGCCACTTTGGGGAACAAGTAATGGACATGGGACATCAATCCACCAATGAGAAGTTCTCCCTCCTGGTACCATTCCTGAGGAATTTGAATGGCTTCATCTCCAGTGCACTTAAGAGTTTGTACCTTCATGGCCACTTCTGGAAGCAGGAATATGGCAACAATGCCCAGCATCCTATAAGGAAGCATCCCTGTGCAATTGGCTTCTCCCGTATTGCTGTTCCCAGCAGCCTTGATTCAAAGAGGGTACTAGAGACAGCAGAACAACGGCCCCCTAAGCTGAGATCTG
This sequence comes from Candoia aspera, assembly GCF_035149785.1. NCBI lineage: Eukaryota > Metazoa > Chordata > Lepidosauria > Squamata > Candoiidae > Candoia > Candoia aspera. Next base: position 109,866,262 of record NC_086156.1, on the reverse strand, counting down.
TCTTAAGAATAAGTCATGGCTCAAGAATGGATCTGATCCCTTGCTTTCAGCCTCACCTATGTCGGGATGCTCAGATGCCTGTCCCCTGTGAAGGGACAGAGTTGCTCTTGACTCTAACACCTAATAGTTAGACTCTTTCTTCACTTGCAATTTCAGGAAGCAGCAGAAGACCTTGGGCAGCACAATATTTTCTCTTGGTCACCCAGCCCTGAGGTCTGAGCAGAGATTGAGTGGTCTTCTACATTTCCTCCAACAAGGTTGTCCTCTTGAGCTGACAGCACCAATGAGCTAGCACTGTGACACACGAGTGAAGGTGTACATCTTGGTTGTGTGGGATGATGCAGCTGTCCCACTTATTGAAATCTGGGAGAATCTGTGGAATTGACTAGGTGTTGGCTGATGAGCAGTCTGAAAACATTAGGATGACACCCACAAGGACTGTATATTTTGTGCTATAGTTGCAAAATGCTGAGAACCTGATTTATGTCCACAGTTCTCTTACTGACCCTGCAATGGCTGGGGAACTCTGCAACCCGTTTTGAGGAATGGACCTCAGCTGGGCATGATATATTGGAGGTTTATATCTATTCTGGAACCCTTGAACTTCCTTCAGGAGGGAGCATCTCAAGAGCCACTGGAGGACTGACCTGGTGACTTAATTATAGTGCCTATGATAACTACAGAGACGGTAACTTTGCTGGTAGAAATGGTGAAGCAAACATGTTTGTGAAATGCCACAGGAACTTTTTGCCACTTGCTTTTCTGGGTAGAGGAAATGAGCTGGAGGCCTTTGATTTGGCTGAGTGGCCTGTTGGATGGAATCAAAGAGAAAGAGCAGAGAGATAAAACTTTTCTGTCCCTAGTCCACATAGAGTGGCAGTCAGAATTCGTCTTACACGAACCTTTAGGAACCCAACATGCTTATGGAGTTGTTTTTAATGCCTCTTAATTCTCCCTTTGTGTTGTTTGGACAGGAGATGCCATGAGAATGAAAAGATGCATCAAGGCAGGGAGTCATAATACTGCTAAACTGAGCATTCCATTTTTAGGGAGGGGACATGTGCATCACTGTAGGATGGGCATCCCAAGTTCTTGCCAAGAGAAGATGTAAGTGTATGTAAAGGGAGTCTAGATGCATCTCCTCCAAACTGCTAAGGGGTCAAAGGGCTTCATTCAGAAGAGAGTCTGTGGAACAAGGCAGAAGCTTCTGCAACTTCTCAGGAGTCAGCTTATGGGGGTGGAAGAGCGATCTTCCTGTCCTTTTCTTGGGATGCACCTTTATCATTCAGAATGGAAATAGAGAGGCACGGCCCAAGCAATTCCTGTATATTGAATTGGTTCTGGGAAGGTGCTGATGGTTGTTACTGCAAAACACTGCAACAATGTGACATCACATGCAGGGCGATGGATTAAGGCTGCATTAAAACTGTTTGGAAAGTTCCTAGCTAGAAAGGCCAACATGAAGCTGAGAATGTCCGGGAAGCCTGCATAGCGGAAGACACAGTGAATCAGGGCCACTGACTCTTCATTGCATTCTGTAATGCTTTCCCCACACAGTGTGTGCAGTCCAACGATGAATACGAGAGTCTAGGATTTCTTTTACTTCAAAATGTTGCTGGCCATCAATCATGACAGGCATTGGGGTTGGTGAGGGTTGTTGCCACTTTGAAGATTCTCTAGCTGGTTTCAACAAGCTGCAGTGGAAAACAGGGTGGATCCTTTTTAGAGTTGGAGGAAGATTGAGCTGTAGAGTAACTGGGTTGATGATTTTAGTAACTGGAAAAGGTCCAATAGACTCGGGGCCCAGTTTCTTGGAGGGTTGTTGAGATTTTAAAAATTTAGTGGAAAGGTAGACCTTTCCCCCAACTTTCATGTCCCATTTGGGGCACCCAGGGAGCTCTGGAATAGGAATGAAGTCCTGTCCTGAAACTTCGTGAAAGGGGATGAACCCGGTGCTCTGATGCACTGTGTTGTAGGCTACCTCTGCGAAGGGCAGGAGATGCACCCAATCGTCCTGCTGGAAGTTAATGTAACAACAGAGGGATTGCTCTAGAGTAGACTGAACCCGTTCCGTGGCTCCATCCGTTTCCAGATGGGTTGACGAGCTTAGGGATTCCTGAATCCCAATACGTTTTAAAAATGTGCACCAAAATTTGGAATTGAATTTACGCTGCACTCAGAAATTATGCGGCCAGGACAGCCGTGCAATTGGTAGACATGCTGGAGAAAGAGTTTAGACAGTTGCTGGTCTGTGGGAATGTTAGCGCAATGAATGAAAAGGGCTCGTTTAGAAAACAAGTCAATGAAAGTCCAGATTACGGTTTTGTTTTTACTTTCCAGTAAGTCCACAATGAAGTCCATGGCTATTTCTTTCCATGGGGCTTTAGAGGAGGCTACTGGTCGCAACAGTCCCTGTGACTTTCCCCCTTTCCATTTAGCTTGGGCGCACACATGACAAGAATCAATATATGCTTGAATGTCAGCTCTCAATGACGGCTACCAAAATTGCCGTCTGATCCAATGGAGCGTTTTGGTGAACACAAAATGCCCAGAGGACTTGTTGTGGTGTGAGCGCTGTAGAACCTTTTTCTTTAAAGATTCTGGGACGTAGATTTTATTATTACAATACCAGATGTTGTCTATTTCAGTTAACTGGGCTTTGTTACTTTGTAGCCAGGGATTGTTAGGCAATGCCGGGAGCAGTTCCTCTTTCAGGTCTGTCTACACTTTGACTTTCTGGGCTGCCACTTGTTTGCGCGTTATGCAAGCTAGACCAAGCTGCTTTTGAGAAAACACAGTGTCTACTACCTCTGCTTGTTTGCTGTCATGTTGGGGTAAATGAGAAAGTGCATCTGCCAGAAAATTCCTCTTCCCAGGGAGGAAATTGAGGGTAAAATTGAAACAGCTGAAATACTGAGCCCAACGGATTTATTTGTCAGTTAACTTTCTAGGGGTTCACACAGCCTACAAATTCTTGTTGTCCATCCAGACCTCAAAAGGGTGGATGGAGCTGTCAGCACAATGGCACAGTCAGTTTTTCTATGAGGAGGCAAGAGATCACACTCTTTCTCATCGAAGACAACAAAAAAAGGTTGCAGGTTCAGGTGGAATCCAGATTGTGGGAAAACGTCAGGTGAGGGTGAGCAGTTAAGAAGGGTTCCAGCCACCTCCCCCCTCTGTCGGAGTAGAGAAAAATGTTGCCAACTCCTTTGTTAAACAATAAAGCATCTGAGTGTCATGTTCCCCGTTGCAAGGCATATGTGCATCACAACGGGGAACATGCCTATCAGGAAGGAGGAAGGGATAACCATTAGCCTTTAAGCACACAAATGCCTAAAACAATCACCAGGACAATAGAGGCACACCTCTGCCCAGACCTAAGAACCATTAACAGATCAGGGGAACTTCCACACATTACCCCAGGGGACGCACCTGCACCGGACAAGAATGAGAAGACAAAGGAGACCAGCGGAGGTCACCTGAATCGCCCATCGACAGACCCATACTGCTTCAGATCGCCCATCCGGATCCAGCTTGTGGGACCATGGGGGGTGGAGGAGGACAAGGTCCGCCACGCGGGTATATACGAGGTACCCCACCACCACACCCGCATTTCCGTCTTTTTTCTATGTAGGCAATCTGCTTTCAATAAACCGGAAATCCTTAGACCCTCTAAGTGAGTCCGTGTCTTATTGGAAGTAAGGCCACCCTGACACTGAGTCCCAATCGATCTGTAGCTTTCTGCTTTTTAGCCACGGGAGTCCCAGTATGATAGAGTAGTTGGCAATAGGGGCTGCAATGAACTGCCAGGTTTTCTTATGCCCTCCCAACCTCATGGCTAAAGTCCCTGTCTGGAATTTCACGGGACCCCCGTGGGCAACTGAGCCATCCATCTGTGTGAAAATAATAGGATTACTAAGTCTCTTGGATTTTAGGCTCAGAGTGTGAATGAGGGCAGGGTGTATTAAACATTTGGTGCACCCAGAGTCTAGGTCTAGCCTGGGACTTTCCATGTTTAGGCATGGTTTGTCAACTCTCAGCTGATTGCTTGTTCAGGAAGAGTTTTCGAATTACGGATGCGCAGCTTAATGTCAGCACCTGATCATTCGAGCATTCACACATACACAGTCAAGAAGCTGGATCTCTTTGAACTGTTTTAATGAAGTGTAATGAACAGTATAGAAGGCAAGCTGTGAATAAAGATTTCCCACTCAAACCTAATTTAAAACTACATTCCCTTAGCTAGTCCCCTTTCCCATGAAGCATGCCACTCCCCCTCCCATCCAGATGGTATTCCTGTCATATCTCAACCCCGCGTCCTTGATGTGCTTCATAGCCATAACAAACCAGTTTACACTCTAACTTCACACCCCCCCACCCCAATCTGGCAACATGAGAGAATGAAATGATGGGGGATGCCCTGGTAAGGGTTTCTGTGAAACCTTTGATTGGGGGATCTGACAGGAGCCTTCTAATAAATGCCATTAGTGCGTTAGGGCAGTTTTTACTGCAAAGGCTTCCTTTTCCCCTATGTGCCAGTTCCCTTGTGGCTCGGTAAATCTGTGAGAAAGATAAGCCCAGGGTCGGCCCACTTGGGTTGCATCCTTTTGGATTAAAACAGGTCCAATTGCTGAATCAGAAGAATCTGCTTGCACAATGAAGGGGTGCTCTGGATCGGGGTGTGCTAAGGTGGGCTCAGCAGTAAATAGGCTTTTAAAGTTGTTGAATATGGCTTGGTGTTGTCCTAACAGCCAGGAACCATGCTGAGACAAGGAGTAGGTCCCTAGTGTTTTATTACTGATACATAACAGAGAATCCTAACAAACTGAAGAAGTGTGGGAAAAGCCAGACATATAAACCCCAAATACTAAGGCAGGCCCGATCTGTGTCTCTTTGAATGGCCACCTAATTCCTCAGTACTACGCATGCGCTTTACAGCCTGGATGGGAGCCCCCTGCTCGCCATCCTCACTCATGACAGGTATTCTGGCATCCAGGTTAGCCACACCTGTGGAGTGGTGACTTTCCATGTCTCCCCCTTTCCTCTTGTTTTGAGCAGATCTGTCAATGGTAAAGCAATTTGGGTGAATTTTGGAATGAATTGACTATAGAAATTGACGAACCCCGAAAAAGTTTGTAATTGCCATCAGGTATAGGGGGGCTCCCATTCTAGAATGTGCTGGATTTCTGAAGGATCCATTTCTACTCCCTTCATAGAGATTCTGTATCCCAGGTAGTCCCATCGTGCTTTATGGAACTCACATTTAGACAGCTTAGCACACAACTGGGCATTTCATAGCTTCTGGAGTACTTGCCTAAGAAAGTTTACATGCTCTTCCTCTGTCTCTGGGTGAATTAAGATGCTGTCCAAATAGACCAGCACCCCCTTGTACAAATGGTCATGGAGAACCTCATTGATGTACTGCATGAAGACTGCTGTGTCCTCAGCTAATCCAAAAGGGAGAACCTTGTATTGGTAGGACCCCAAAGGAGAATTATACATGGTTTTCCACTCATGGCCCTCTTTTATGTGAATTTTCAGTATGCTTCCCTTAAATCAAGTTTAGTAAAGATTTTTGCATTTGCCAGGTGTGACAGCATGTCCTTCATTAGGGGGAGAGGGTACTGGTTGGCTACAGAGATCGAACTGAGGTCGTGGTAGTCAGTGCAGAGCCTCAGTGTTCCATCTTTCTTAGCTCTAAAGAGCACCGGGGCTGCCCTAGGTGAATTAGCCAGTTTGATAAATCCCCTGGCCAGATTCTTATCTTTGAATTTGCTTAGTACTTTTTTCTCTGTCTCTGACATGGGGTACATTTTAGGCTTTGGAAGCTTAGCCTTTGGGCCAGTTTTGATGGCATAGTATGTTTTCCTGTGGGGGGGGGCGTAGCTGGTCTGACTCTTTCTTATCGAACACATCAGCAAAGTCTAAGTACTGGCTTGGTATCAAAGATTCTGCCTCCGCTGACATTGTTGGAGTTTGCTTAATCATTACGCCAGCCACTTGGCTTGCTTTCTGCTGGGTTTTCTGTTTTACAACCTTCCCTGCCCTACCTCCGAACCTCAGGGTCCCTGTGTCCCATCGGATTTGTGGCTTCCTACTTGTTCACCATGGAAGCCCCAGTATGATGGAATAGTTTGCTATGGGGGCCACGATGAACTGTAAAGTCTCATTGTGAGTTCCAACCCGCATAGCCACCGTTTCCGTCTGGAACTCAACCGGACCCCCATGGACTATGGACCTGTCCATTTGGGTAAAGACTATTGGCTGTTTGAGTCTTTTTACTTTGAGATCTAGTGTGTTGATCAGTGCAGGGTGGGTTAAGCATTTTGTGCACCCAGAGTCTAGCATTGCCATTAGTTGGCTTTGTGCCTTGTCCTTAAGTTTTTTAGCTCTACCCTGAGAAGCAAGATGGGGCAATCGTCACTCACCAATGGGTCTTCATCCTCTTCCTTCTGGGAGACCGTGGTCTTGCGCCTGTGGTTTTCCACCTGCTGAATCGCATGGGCGTGATTCAGAACAGGTGAATCCTGTTTCCCGCTGGTTGTTGGTCTTCCTCCTCCGAGTCTTCACAGAGGTCTACTGGTGAGTCGGCTGCCAGCACTCTGCGGGCTACCGCCATAGCCGCTGAACCTTCTCATTTTTTTGGTGAGGTTTTGGCTGGTTTCCTCCCTGCCGGTCTGCCACTGCTCCTCCGTATCGGAACTCTGCAGCTCGAGGGTAATCCTTCCCATACTTGTAGCATCCCCCTTTCTTCCAGGTCCAATCCCTTGTCTCCTCCCTGGCCCAGAACAGCCTCTGCTGGGTTGACGGGAACTGGCCGGGGGTCCCAGTGTTGCATCCAGCCACCTCTGTGCACAGCTGTCTTTGAAACTGGTACTGCATATTTTCTACTTCTCCTGCCAGACAGATCCACTCTTTCCGGGTGAATGGATCCCCTTGGCATAGGGCCCATCTTAATCTTTCAGGCTGGAACCCCCCTTTAAAATAGTCCACCTTGGTGGTCTCTGACCAATCCATCACCTTCCCTGCTAGGGTTTTAAACTTTACAGCATACTCAGCCATACTCTTTTCCCTCTGCCTCAGCTGTTGTATGGTGCTTTTCACCTGCAGTTTTTCCAAGGGTTCTTCAAATCTTTCTCTCAGGGCCTGCACAAACTCCTTCAAGCTGTTAAGGTCCAGAGCCATGGCATCGTGCAGCTGTATGAACCAGTCAGCTGCCACTCCCTGGAGCCTTGCCCCCACCTGGCTCACCTTTTAATATTCGGTCAGAAAGCAGGTCCCATACTCTCACATGTAGATGGACACATTCGTTAGGAAGAATGCTAGTGGCTGGGGGTCGGCATTAAATTTGACCTGCAGCTCTCTTGGGGTCCCCCTCGCTGCCGCAGCTTCCGTCAGTCCTGTTTCCGATTCACCACGGATCACTTTGTGGGCCCTACTTCTCCATCTCTGATCTGGGGAGGTGGATCTCCCTGCAGGGGTCACAGACTGGTGGCCTCCACTTCTGTTGGGTGAAGTCCTCCTGGAATGTGGGGCCAAGCCCTCCTCCAGGTGATACACCAGGGAATTGATGGCTTTCGACATGTGCCGCATCATCACCTCCAGGGCAGCCATCCTGACTTCCAGACCTCACACCATCTGCAGGGTACCCCCCGATTTGGTTATAGTCACCTGGGATCCTGGGCTCAGGATCTTCACCTGCACTTCGACCGTCTGGGGGCACGTTTGGCCGTCTCCCTTGTACTCGAGGTCGCTGGCCCCATTTCCATGTCGTCCACCTGCATGTCTGGAGTCTAGGGTGGTGAGCGCACTCTCTAACTCTGTCGTGTTCATTCTCGCTTCTGCTTCCCCCTCCCCATCATTGCTTTCAGTGTCACCTGCCAACTCCACTCGCTCCTCCTCTGGCTTGGCATTCAGAAGAGTTTTGTCGTTGTCCTCTGAGGGTGAGGGCTCCCTTTCTTTCGATCTCAGTTCCTTCAACAGTTTCAGTAACTCTCAGCTGGACTTATGCTGCCAGGTACAGTCCGTAATATAGGATTTGCAACTTTATGTAATTACCAGCACACTCAAGCACTCATTCAATTACAGTCTAGAGACCGGGCTCTTTCTACTGTTTAATGATGTGAGGTGACTAGTACAAGAAAAAGTTGTGAATGGAGAAATTCCCGTGCAAACTGTCATTTAAAACTTCAAGCCTCTAAATTAGCCATTTCCCCATACCTACTGAAGCATGCAACCCCCCTTCCCATGCCAGATGGCCCTTCTGGCATTCGCCTGGCCAGATGGCCTTGGCAATAATTCCTTAGCTATACCAACCCAGTTCACACTCCGATCCGGCCCCCCCTCCCTTCTGGCAACTCGAAGTCTGTTCACATCCGTACTGGAGAGCTGGAAGCTATTCCAATCAGAGAGTTCTGTGAGCCTTTGATCGGAGAGACTGACAATGACTTTATCTCTGTTTTTGACTACAACACTGTTTTCCTTCTTGCAATGCAACCTTAAAATCTCTGGCAATTTGGTCTGCAGCATCGATTCCAGGATTTGGGCTGGGAGGATGTATCTGCTGAAGCAGACATTTGTTAAATGGCACTGAGCCTTCAAGGGGTTTTTACTGTTGTTGTCACTGTTTTGCACTTCAGAGTGAACTAGCGTGAACCTCTAAAATAGAACTATAGGGAAAGAGTAACCCCACGCCATTAAACATGTTCCTCCTGACGTTGGGAAACTCATTGGATTAGTACACGCATTGCACACGTGGTTGCTCTCAAAAACAAAACAAAACAAAACAAAACAAAGCTTCAGGTGGTCCAGAATGCAGAAGTATGCAGAGTTTTGGGTGCATCAGGGTTCAATGGGCTGCACTTCTGCACTTCTGTGGCCCAGAAAACCAAATTGTTTCTATTCACTGACCAGATCTGGGAGATGGCATGGCTGCCATGCTGACCTAGTAGGAAGGGATAAATCATCATAAGGTCACACGGATGTGTGAAATTGCTCTCACAACATCCCCCATGTGGAGAGGCCAGAGAACTTCCTTTTTGGTTTGATGCTGAAATATTTCAAAACATTGATCTGAGATTCTCAGATATCATCAAACAGTTTTGGACAAATTGCTCATCAGATGTCATCTTCTACACAAAACAATATTTATTAAGTGACAGCAAAGTGTATGAAAGTACCACCCAGATGGATTTGCTTGATATCTATGAGTGAGCTTATGCTCTGTCAGGGGGAAAAAAATAAGAAAGAAAAAGCCAAACAATTTCTGTAGGCCAATCTCTCCTGCGCCTGATCTGTTTTGCCCCCGCATCACAGAGAGGAGAGATTGGAGAGAAAGGGATTACAGGAGAGTAGCAGGCACACAATGTGACATAGACCAGGCTGTTTGTGTAGTGTGGTTGTGGCTCCCAGCCCTGAGCATGCATAGGGCTGCTGGCACTACCACATTCCTTTCAATGTGTATTCCTCATTGTGTGCCTGCTTACTCCCTTGTAATCCCTCCCTTTCCAAACTCCCTGCTCTGCAAGGGTGGAAAAAAGGAAAAACAAGAGGTGTGGCACAGAACAACCCGTACTGACTGTAATGGCGATCACGTGACTGAGGGATGGCATTGATCGTAAAATTATTTTTTCAACACTGTTATACCTTTGAAGCGTCATTGAACGAGGCAGTTGCTCAGCAAAGACTACCTGTAGTTATGTTCTTCTATGGACGAATTGTTCCCTTGTGTCAAGCTCAGGCCTCAGTATAATAATGCAATGGAAGAATAATATCAAGAGCAAGAGAAGCCCTCATTCGTTTTGGTTCTGTGTTGTTCATGCCTACATATTGAATCCAGTCCTGGGCATAACATTTTCAAAAGGATGGTGAGAAACTGGAGGAGAGCAACTAAGATAAGGGGCCTTACCAGGACTTCTTGGAGGTATTGGGTCTATTTAGCCTGGAGAAGACTTGAGGGAGACATAACAGCTGTCGTCAAGCATCTGAAGTGCTGCCATGTAGAAGATGGGGCAAAATTGTCCCCGCTGTCCCGGGAGACAGGACAAGAATCACGGCTTTAAAATCCGGCCTTTGTCTTTCAAGTCCATCTTCACTACTCACTACAAAAAGACGGTACTTGGGATTTAATACTACCCCTCTTCCTTAACACGGCCAACTGTCCCGTAGAAGAATACACATCCTTTTTATTAGCTGATAAATCCTCAGAAATTTTCTTTAAAAAGTGGTACAATATTGCTCAACCACAGTAAGAAAATGTTGGGTATAATCAAACTTCCTTATAGCATCCCATATTAGAAGGTGTTAGCCACATTCTTCTTTTTAAATAGTTTAGTTCACAGATTGTTGTGGCTATTTATAATTCTATTTTACTCTGAAGCCATCAACGGATAAACTTTGAACTCTACTGGTTGCTGCCTCCTCAGTGCTAAATTTTCCACATTCTTTGGGGAGTATCCATCTCTCTCCCGCTTTTCTGCCGTTCTGCTTTTTGCAAACAGCTGCTTTTTGAATCCCCTTTTGGAGACTACTCTACTTTGCCCTTCTGATTCTGCGGTTTTCTTCCCTTCCCTTCCCTTCCCATAGAAAATAGGATTGGCAGCTCTTTTCTCCTTCCTCCTTCCTCCTTCCTTCCTCCTTCCTCCTTCCTCTTCCTTTCTCTCTCTCTCTTTCACTGAAAACACCTTCCCTCCATTTACATCCCTTCTGTGTTGAATATCAGTGTCATTCTGCCATCTGCTGGTGGCCTGAAGAGCTGCAGCATTTTGGGCAGCCAGAATATACCTATTCACCCAAGTCACCCACAGACTATATGTGAACACAAACCACAATATAAGTGGCTCTGCGTATGCTGAACAAATAATTTGAGAAGCTGGAATGTACAGAGAAGAATGGGGTATCAGAATTTGTGGAAAATCCATTCCACTTTTATGATAGATGGTAGGATGATTCCTTAAATCATAGGGTCAGCACACTCTCAGAATGTTGGTGGTCTCAGCAAATCAGCATGCCTCAGCATGTGGATGAGTTTGTTCTAGGATGCAATTCTCTGTATGCTTCTGGAGGAAGCTGTTTGTTGTCCCACCCACATTCCTTACCTCACTTCCTCCTCCTTCCACCATCTGAGAAGAAGCATGTGGCCGCTGCTGCTGCTTCCCTCTTGGGGCAATGCAGGGCCCTAGAGTCAGGAGGTTCCCCCTTTCTGCATGCAGCCTTTAGCAGCAATGAGGGCTAAGGGTTAATTCAGTTTAGGGACAGAAGAAGAACAAGAAGAATGTCCATTTTTCCTGAACAGTTGCAACTGGACCAAATAAAATGAGTAAGACATCTTTTTTGCTTATTTTTGAACCTCCTTTGTCTAAGTATGGCATTCTTTATGCTTGGGTGGGCTAAGCGTGGAAGATCAATAACCTGTATTTCTCTAACATGATCATTAATGCTATTTGAGATACTATTCTTCTCTGTGCACATCTTTTTGCTTTATGAAGCTCTGCACCTGTCAGGCTCCCCCCCGATCCAAGGATGGTTGCATCCTTTGATCGTATGTGCCTGCCATGATCATTTACTGTGTGTCAAGGAAGGAAGGGGAGAGGTGGCTGGCCGGAATGCGAATTGCTGCAATTTGAGCTAATTGCCTGCAATCAGGGTCATGCCGGTGGATCTGTGAAGAAGGTGGGTTTGGACTGTAGAGAGTGTAGTGAGGCCGTTTGGTGCTTCATTCTCAGTCGTGGCTTTTCTCTCTTGCATTGTACATATGTTCCATTAAGCCTAGAATCTGCGTTTCGCTTTCGTGCATGAGATGGGTTTTTATTGGAAGTCAAAGTGTCAGTGCTTACAGCTCCAATCAGTGGTCCTAGCTGTCCACTAATGGCTTCACAGGAGGCAGTAAGCTCAACAACAGGTAAGGCCGATGCAGAGAAAGGGTGTGTGGATTGGCTGCCCTACTGTGAGAACTTCTTCCCAGAGAAAAAACTGATTGCAGTGCAACCTGAGAGTTCATGAGGATGCAGATGAGCAGAGGCCGAGGAGGTTGAGGAGACAGATCAGCCTACAGCTGTGAAATGGCTGACCCAGGAAAAATAATCGCAGAATGTGATCGGGACCACTGGCACACTCACCACAAGTTACAACCGAAAGGTAATAGGGGGTTTCATTGTCATGTTGTACTCTCACAAAGAAGCAGGTGAACAGCCATAGCCAAGCGGGTAATGATTTTTTTCCTAGCCTAGTTTCCAAGCGTCATACCTGTAATTCCCCCACTGCCAAATAGGGTGGCATCCTCACTCTCCGAAGATACAAAGAGTTTTCTCAAATTCCTATAAACCTGTCAGAATCATGCTTTTTAAAATACTTTTATCATATTAAGCAAAATGTACACTCAGTTGCCTTAAATACACCAGGTCTCTACACTGTTGGACTACAAAGCACTTCAGCCGGCTCCCTTCAACAAGCTGGGCTGATTGTAGCTCATGTTCCCACACAAATAATTAACAAAGATCTCCAGCAAGGAATGAGCCAGCTGGAAATCATGAGGCCGCAAGAAACAAAAATCCCAGATCTGTCACTCATAGAAATAATATAGGAAGTGTCCTACGCTATGAAAAACAGCACAAGCCATGCTTCAGTTTCATAGAGAAACAGAGAAGAGGGCAATGCCCAACGTGAAGTCGACAGTGGGTGCAGTGGTCTACATTGGGAAGATATTGGAAGTTGTGATGAAATGATAAGAAGGTGTTCTATATTTTTCTACGTATTAGTTGCTCTCTCGTATTACACTCTGGCCTAATTACAATAATATAACATTTAGGGGCGAAGATGCATCCCAGTAAGCCAGCACTGGAAGACAGGATAGAAAAGATTTCCACCACCACCATGTACTTCCCCTTGGTGCTCAGGTAGGTGGGCACAAAGGTCAGCCAAACGCTGCAGAACACCAACATGCTGAAAGTGATGAACTTGGCTTCGTTGAAACTGTCCGGCAACTTCCTGGCTAGGAAGGCCACAGTGAAGCTGAGAAGGGCCAAGAAGCCCAGGTAGCCCAAGACACAGTAAAACATGGTGGCGGAGCCTTCGTGACATTCCACTATGATTTCCCCAGGCAGGGTTTGTGTGTCCAGATTTGGGAAGGGAGGAGAAGAACCCAGCCAAAACACACAAATGCCTGCTTGAAGAAGGGATCCCCCCCAGACAATAGCATAGGCCAACTTTTGCCCCACCCATTTGTGGAAAACGTTTCCCGGTTTAGAAGCAAGGAATGCCACGATGACTGTGGTGGTTTTGGCCAGAACAGAGGAAACGGCAACAGAGAAGATGATGCCAAATGCCGTTTGTCGGAGGAGGCAGGTGGCCTTGTTGGGCTGTCCGATGAAGAGAAGAGAGCAGAGGAAGCAGAGAAAGAGGGAGATGAGGAGGAGGTAGGTGAGGCTGCGATTGTTGGCTTTGACGATGGGAGTGTCCCGCTGCTTAATGAAGATTGCCAGCACGAAAGCCGTCACCAGGCAAAAAAGAAGAGCCAGAGAAACCAGAGTGATGCCCAGCGGCTCTTCGAAGGAGAGGAAGTTCAATGTCTTTGGAATGCACTCGTCTTGAGCTTGGTTTGGAAAGTGATCCTCTGAACAGCCGTCACAATGCTCCATGTCTGAAAAGAAGGAAAAAGCTTCCGAACAGAATCAAATTTTCCCCAAGTTTCAGAATTGCATTTTGGAACTCCCTGCAACGTCTTTCCTAAAACCTTTTGTAACTCTCTGTCCAATATACATGTAAAAAATGTGCAGGAAAAAAATATCTAGATTTTCCTATAATTAAAGCTTCTTGGCCTGTTGGAGAGCACTAGGTTTAGTGGCATTACTGAGCAAGGGAATAGCATGGCTCACCTTCCCAATGGTGGGAAGCAGAAAGGAGAGGCTTGAAGGTTTCGATCCCGGAAAACAGGCAGCGGCACTAAAGGGTAGGAGAGTGACGTCTTAAGACGTGTGGACTTCAACTCCCAGAATTCTCCAGCCAGCCAAGCTTCGTAGAGCAGCAAAATAAACACTGGTTTATGCAATCTTGATTTTGGATCCTTTCATTTCTGTTGGATGGCCCGGGTGCAACACAGACATTTTGCTCTGATGATCATTAAAAATGACTTTGGTATAATTCTTCCACCATAACCAATTGATACATCTTTCCTTCAAGAATCTTGATTTAATTCTGTTATAATTTGGGGGCCAACCAAGAGACACAACACTGACTCACAGAGCGAGACCCTATTTTGCAGGTCATTGGATCATCCATAATTCCTGCATTCTGTTTCCGTGTCTTCAAAAGGAGAGAGAGCCTGACATCTTACAATTGGTAGCACTGGAAACTAGAGGGAAAATTAAATAGAGGAACTGTCTGCTAGCTCCTATTTCCTGGAAGGGGGAGCATCCCTGAGAGACGTTCCTTTGCTTTTAATGCTTTGCAGCCATCAAAATAGACACCTTCAGAGTTCGATTTAGCTATCCAAGCTCTGACATGGTGGAAAAGCCCCCTTGAGGTGCCTCAGTAAAGCAAGCGGTTATATTGAAGAGCTTCTGGTTAGCTGGATACAGGCTGCAGAAATGCAATTTCAGACCCAGTTCCATTTGGATGCTATGAATCTTACCCATTTGTCTTGATATCATCTTCTCTGGACACGGAGCACAAGCGTAGCAGCAAAATTTCTGCCCTTCGATCTTGTTCTTTCTGCTTCCAAGAGGACAAGGTTCATTGCATAACGAGAGAGGTGGTAGCTATCCAAAAATAAAGAAAGCGGTCAGTATTGAGCAAACCTTTTGTTTTTGTTTTGTTCTTGTCTTACAGCCAAGGAATAAGGAGGAGGGTGGAGACAGGGCCGGGATGCAGAGTTGCTTCAGCCTGCTTTTGAGCAATGTCTTGTGGAAATGCCCCATAATGTTGCCAAGGCCAGGAACATAATTGAAGTTGCATTTCATTCATTTTTAATTGAGTTGAAGTTCAATTCAAGGTGCTGGTTCCTGCCTATAAAGCCCTCCGTGTCATAGGGCCTGGTTACTGGAGGCACTGCCTGTCCCCCATAGTGTCTGCCCGGCTGGTTCAATTTGGCAGGGTTGGCGCTCTCCGGGTTCCATCGATTAAGGAATGCCATGGATTGGGACCCCGGAAGCCTGCCTTCTCTGTAGCAGCACCTGCCGTCTGGAATGAGGTTCCTCCTGAATTCAAATGGCCCCACCCTATTGGTGTTTCCAAGGGCCCTGAGGATACGCTGTTTGCCCAGGCCTTTGGCGAAGATGATTGATGCCCCTTTCTTTCTTTCCCTTGTTCCCATCCAGGTCATTTCCTCCACCATCTCTGCTCTTTGTTTGGTGCCTGTTTTGTGTTTTTGTATTGTTCCTTGTTTTTAAATACTTTTTTAAGGGTTTGTAAAATGCCCAGAGTCACTAGGAGTTAGGTGCCATATAAATTTAATTTGTGGTTCATCTTGTTCTTGTTCTTGTTCTTGTTCTTATTTTGAATTTAGTGGCAATTCATGGAAGGAATCCAAAAGTTTGAGGATCTGAATAGAACTGGGAGGCTGAAGTGGTTATTGTTTGAGACTTTGCCTCCCCCAGCCTGAAATGTATCACTGAACTGTGGTTGCATTTGAGTTCCTTCTGGAGAATGAAGGACTAGATATCAGTACTTCCTTCAGCTGGGCAGCCCCACACCTGGGCATGGCACCGCAGTCCCCACATTCAGTGAGAGGAAAATAAATTTCCTTGCACAGGTTGGGAACTCGATTCTCAAACATTAGAATATCCATCATGAATCGGCCCAATAATACATCTGTTTTTGCCCACCTTTGACAGCAGTGGACTGAAATGTACTTGGGGATATGAGCTAGTTGCTAGCAACAGGCCAAAGGGAAGGCTAGGGGTGTGAAAAGGAGTGCATGTGACATTGGTCCTTTTAGCCCATGCTATTGTTATGGTACCTGAGTGAATTCGTGGTGCCAGTGGATTCTGTCTCCATTAATGATCAAGGTTTTTCCTGCAGGAGCATTTGGATCCATTTCTCCAACTAGGACGGTGATGTAGGAGTTATTTGGAAAAGTGACCAGGTTTTTGATGTCAAATCCGGCTTCTAATACTCCATCTTCATTCAATTTAATTTCATCTCCTGCAGTGTTGTTGAAGGACATTCTCTGCAGAAATGGATGGAGCTTCCAGAAGAAAGAGCATAAGGGTTAAAGAGAAAGGGATGTGCTTCCTACTGGCCTCAAACCACACTCCTTTTTAGATGGGGAGCATTTCTTCACCAGGAATGAAACAGTATGGAGGACGGCAGCAATTTAAGGGTTATGATTGGACCGTATTCCAGATTAGATAGTAAAATCTTTTCAGTGCTTGTCTTTGGTGACATTTGAGAAAAGAAGTTGGAAAAGAGCAAGAAGAAGCAATGGGAAGGAAATCTAGTTGAGAGGGCCAGAAAGGGAGTTGAATTAAAGACCAGTTGAGTTGGTGTGGAAAGAGGGATGTGTAGGAAAAGGACAATACCTTAAGTGGGTCAACATTTGTAATGTATGAATGGTGGACTCAAGTGAACATCAGTGAGGTTTAGATAACTGAGATGATCTCTTGACCAATTAAGTCCTGCCACTCTGTTGTAATCCTGGAGAATATCTCAGAAGAGCACTGGGAAAGAAGAAATCTTACCTGCCAGGCTTCTAGATTCTTTGGCTGCCCTTGATCCCTGTCCTTTAGGATGTTCCGATCAGTCCTAAACGTGTGAGCAACATGTAAAGCTTGAGCCACAGCATAGACGGCATTATAGATACTGTAACTATGGCCGAGCGTGCTGGTTTCAAAGAAAGTCGCAGGCAGGTCCTCCAGCCTTTCCTCTCCAGTACATTCTTCATCTTCATCTTCATCTTCAGGAACATCACTCTTGGGTACTGAGCAGACAAAAGCTTGCTTCCAGACATCTCTAATAAAGCCATCTTGATTTGCCCCAGAAGGGGTGACAGCCCGTAGAAATTGCTGGAAACCTGGAATTTGTTTTGTGCTAATTGAGAAGGAAATAGCCCCATGGAACATTTGCATATCCAGAGCCCTTTGTAAGGAATGTAATGTGAAATCACTTTGGGCCATTGTAATCCACACTTTTCTTGCTGAAATTTTCTGTGAAGAGTCAGATGTTACAGGAAGTATTGTGGTCACTAGTAGAGTAGAGGCCAGCCACATGAAGACTATATTTTCTCCATGTATAATAACCGCGTTTGCTGTTTTCTCTGTGAATATGGTAAGGTGACTCAGAGTTCGTTCAAGCATGTCATATAGCTCATAGAAATGGAAATTTCTGTCAACCCTTTCAGTGAATTCAAAGCAGATTTTATTTTGCGAGAGCATGGGTTCCAGAGTTTGTATGAAATGTTCTCCATGTTTGTCATCTACAGTGACAAGTCCTACCC
The DNA here is from genome assembly GCF_035149785.1 of Candoia aspera. Taxonomy (NCBI): domain Eukaryota; kingdom Metazoa; phylum Chordata; class Lepidosauria; order Squamata; family Candoiidae; genus Candoia; species Candoia aspera. The sequence continues at coordinate 109,848,834 of NC_086156.1, read as the reverse complement.
ATTTCCATCCAAAGTACAGAAGAAGCTGGACTAAACCCTCATACTGAAGAGCTTCACCAGGGGCCATGCGATAAAATGGAGGGGAATGCGATTCATCCGTCACTGACAATTCAAATGAGCCATATGCAATCTAAAGGAAAGAAAGGAGGAATAAGAGAAAGAGAAAGATAAAGAGAGAGAAAGCATGGGTGGACTCATTCTATTTTGACTGATGTGAACTATTTTAGAAACTTATTTCTCAAAGTATGGATGTTTAATATATTGATTTGGTTTAGATATCTCCCCAATAGGGAGATACCTTTTTTGAATCCTATCATCCATCCATCAATATCTCTATCTATCTATCTATCTATCTATCTATCTATCTATCTATCTATCTATCTATCTATCAATCATCTATCATTAATGTTAGCTAGCATAATTACAAAGATTTAAAAAAAACTATGCTCTAAAATTCTGTATGTGTGGATTCATCCTGAAAGCAGCCATATACTCACGTGAAACTTTTTATTAATCAAACTCCACACCTTTGTCTTATAAAATTCTACCTCTCTTTACTGATAAAGCATCAAGTTGCTCCTTGAAGGGGAAATCAAGAGCACATAATCTGTGTGATAGTGATAATTCCTACCATCTTTATCTACAGATCCAACCTGTGGAATCTTGAAAAGCTGCAAAATTTCTGCCATGCGTATGGACGTTTCAGGGCTCAGTCCTCCAATGATTCCCATCATTCCCTTTTCAGTCCCACAAATATAGTTGGGGACGATTTTGTGTAATTTAAAAAGCAGGTCCAGAGTGGTGCGATAGGTCATTCGTGAATCAGAGTAGCTGTCATAGATGTGGAAGCCAAAAGTGATGTTGGGCAAGATCTGAGGATCCTTGTTGATCTCCTTAACGGCAAACACTAAAGCCAAGATGTGTTGGTAGAACTTTGTCACCACACTGCAAATAAAGTGACTTGCTTCAAAAGCGAATTGTGCTATGCGTTATGCTACTAGGGACGAGATATCAGGGGGGAAAAGAGTCACAAGAAAGACACATTGAAAACAAGGTAAATATGCTTTGATTTTGCTTTCCTAGACTGCCCTTGTGTTGTGCATGTTAGCGCCATTGCTGAAGTTCAGCAGTTTGTTTCTTATGATTTCAAGTTTAAAACATTCACCTTATAATGAAAATTAACTCCTGCACAATCATCCCGAGGCCCTTCAGTGTTGCAAAACTAAGCAGTTTCCTGTTTGCTCCTTTCCCATGTACTTTAGAAAGAATCTGAGCTGGGTGGAGCTAATTTGTGACTAAATATGAGCGGGGATCTCAGTGATGAGGAAGGCAGAGCTAAACAAGATAGCCATAAAGTTAGAAATTGTTTTTTCCTCCCAGAGTCAGCTGTTTCTGCTCTAAGGGCTGAAGAGAAGGTTGTGAGTAGAAAAGCCCACACTTCTACTCTTCCTGTGAACTTTTGTGTTTCCACTTTGTATTGCTGTTTCAAAGATTGTAAGATGCCCTGTGGTCTCTTCGAAATAGGACAGGTGGACCACAGAAGTCTAATAAGCAAGTGCAAAAATAGAGACATGGCATTCATAATTAATGCCTCCCCAGGTTTTTGGAAATTACTTTTCATTCTACAGTCAATGAATTGCTGGTTGTAAGAAGAGACTGAGGGTAGAAAAGAGAATATATTGAAAGGTATTGTGCCTTTTAGGTTATGGTGAATTAGGGCTGGTGCTTCTTTCTCCAAGTGGGAACAGGGTTCATTTCTCAACAGAATATCTGCTTGCCCTGGTCTATTGGCTTTTGGTGAAATCAGAGAATAGGATGTTGAATTAACCACTCATTTATATTAATCAAGCTGCTAAAATGGATATGCCCTCGATACAGTACATTTATATTTTTTCACAGATGATAATGGCACATCTCTGTTTTACAGGGATGGAAAGAACAGAGCATGATTCAATTAAGATCAGGTTGGGGTGATTTCTTACAATGGGAGGTCAACCGATTCCTCAGAAGGATGTTTACTGAAAGTCACTTCGGGGAACAAGTAATGGACATGGGACATCAATCCACCAATGAGAAGTTCTCCCTCCTGGTACCATTCCTGAGGAATTTGAATGGCTTCATCTCCAGTGCACTTAAGAGTTTGTACCTTCATGGCCACTTCTCGAAGAAGGAATATGGCAACAACGCCCAGCATCCTATAAGGAAGCATCCCTGTGCAATTGGCTTCTCCCGTATTGCTGTTCCCAGCAGCCTTGATTCAAAGAGGGTACTAGAGACAGCAGAACAACGGCCCCCTAAGCTGAGATCTGTCTTAAGAATAAGTCATGGCTCAAGAATGGATCTGATCCCTTGCTTTCAGCCTCACCTATGTCTGGATGCTCAGATGCCTGTCCCCTGTGAAGGGACAGAGTTGCTCTTGACTCTAACACCTAATTGTTGGACTCTTTCTTCACTTGCAATTTCAGGAAGCAGCAGAAGACCTTAGGCACCACAATATTTTCTCTTGGTCACCCAGCCCTGAGGTCTGAGCAGAGATTGAGTGGTCTTCTACAATTCCTCCAACGAGGTTGTCCTCTTGAGCTGACAGCACCAATGAGCTAGCACTGTGAAGCACGAGTGAAGGTGTACATCTTGCATGTGTGGGATGATGCAGCTAGTCCCACTTATTGAAATCTGGGAGAATCTGTGGAATTGACTAGGTGTTGGCTGATGAGCAGTCTGAAAACATTAGGATGACACCCACAAGGACTGTATATTTTGTGCTATAGTTGCCAAATGCTGAGAACCTGATTTATGTCCACAGTTCTCTTACTGACCCTGCAATGGCTGGGGAACTCTGCAACCCGTTTTGAGGAATGTCCCTCAGCTGGGCATGATATATTGGAGGTTTATATCTATTCTGGAACCCTTGAACTTCCTTCAGGAGGGAGCATCTCAAGAGCCACTGGAGGACTGACCTGGTGACTTAATTATAGTGCCTATGATAACTACAGAGACGGTAACTTTGCTGGTAGAAATGGTGAAGCAAACATGTTTGTGAAATGCCACAGGAACTTTTTGCCACTTGCTTTTCTGGGTAGAGGAAATGAGCTGGAGGCCTTTGATTTGGCTGAGTGGCCTGTTGGATGGAATCAAAGAGAAAGAGCAGAGAGATAAAACTTTTCTGTCCCTCGTCCACATAGAGTGGCAGTCAGAATTCGTCTTACACGAACCTTTAGGAACCCAACCTGTTTATGGAATTGTTTTTAATGCCTCTTAATTCTCCCTTTGTGTTGTTTGGACAGGAGATGCCATGAGAATGAAAAGATGCATCAAGGCAGGGAGTCATAATACTGCTAAACTGAGCATTCCATTTTTAGGGAGGGGACATGTGCATCCCTGTATGATGGGCATCCCAAGTTCTTGCCAAGAGAAGATGTAAGTGTATGTAAAGGGAGTCTAGATGCATTTCCTCCAAACTGCTAAGGAGTCAAAGGGATTCATTCAGAAGAGAATCTGTGGAACAAGGCAGAAGCTTCTGCAACTTCTCAGGAGTCAGCTTATGGGGGTGGAAGAGCGATCTTCCTCTCCTTTTCTTGGGATGCACCTTTATCATTCAGAATGGAAATACAGAGGGACGGCCCAAGCAATGCCTGTATATTGAATTGGTTCTGGGAAGGTGCTGATGGTTGTTACTGCAAAACACTGCAACAATGTGACATCACATGCAGGGCGATGGATTAAGGCTGCATTAAAACTGTTTGGAAAGTTCCTAGCTAGAAAGGCCAACATGAAGCTGAGAATGTCCGGGAAGCCTGCATAGTGGAAGACACAGTGAATCAGGGCCACTGACTCTTCATTGCATTCTGTAATGCTTTCCCCACACAGTGTGTGCAGTCCAACGATGAATACGAGAGTCTAGGTTTCTTTAAGTTCAAAATGTTGCTGGCCATCAATCATGATAGGCATTGTGTCATGTTCACCATTTCAACATTCTGTTAATATTGTAACGTTTCACATGTCAATTTCTTTCCCGTGTTCCTTCGCCCTTTCAGGGATTTTCCACTCATCTGCTTTCCGATGTTTTCACATTTGGGAATGTGTGTTTGGGTTTGCGCTCCTGTTCAAGGTTACTTTCCCAGGCGCGTGTAACGGTTTCTACCACCTGGGAGGGGGTGTGCACTGACGGGTGCTTGGGGCGGGACTGGCTCACAGGCAAAGCTTTAAGTTTGTATTTGGCGCGCTTTTGCTCATTCTCAGCTTTCTCTGTATTTGCATACTATTCCTTTAATAAATCAGTTATCTTTAAGCCCGAGCTTGTGAGACTGAGTATTTGGGATTAGGCAACCATTACATAAAGCTGAGAATCATTTCAATCATCTTCCGCTAGCCCCATCCAAACGTTGGGTAAGAGGGAGCGCTAGCGATGACCGACCAACAGTTTCGCGTGAGTGAAGGGAGCGAGGAAGAGCAGGAATTGGCAAAAGCTCGACCCGCTCTAACTTCGAGAGCGAAAAGAGCAGCGCGTCGAGAAATGCGGGATGTTCAACTAGACGAACTACTGCTATCCATGCAGGAGAGTCTAAGGAGTGAACAGAAATCCGTAGTAGAAAGGACAACGGGGGGGGGGGGTCCCCACAATTATCCTGGGAGCCCGAAATCCCCTTGTCACCGAGGGTGGTGGTAACTAACCAACCAGTGGAAGAGCCGGTCACTCCGGCTCGAATGAAGGCCATGGAGGATAAGGTGAACCTGATAGTGAAAATCCTGAAGGATCTTCCCCGGGGTACAGAGCCAGCTGAGGAAGATTGGGAAGAAGAGCCGGCCCAGCCGACTTACCCAAGACCCAGCATCCTACCACCCAGGGGAAGGAGCAGGATTCGAACTTCCCGCCAAGAGGGAGGACGAGAACCAAGGCTGCCAAGAGATCGACCACCCCTGGGGGCTCGGCGTAAGCTGACGTTTGCAGAACAGCCACAGCCAGCCGAGCCGGTAAGAAACTTTCCACCGTTCGGGGTGAAGTTCGATGGGGATCCCACCACACTATCTTTCTTTATCACTAATGCTAAGCATTATATGGAGGATTGGGGTCGAAGTTTCCGTTCGGAACATGGCAAAATCAACTTTATTTCCAACAAACTGAGAGGGAGGGCAGCTGATTGGTATGTGCAACTCTGCCAAGCTGAAGCTACCGAGTTAGAAGACTTTGATGACTTTCTATGGGCCCTCAAACAACACTTTGAGGACCTGTTAGCCCAAGAAACAGCAAAAAATGCCCTAAGAAAACTCTATCAAGGGTCCCTTTCAGTGGCAAAATACGCACTGGAATTTAAAGCCCTAGCAGGAAAGGTGGAAGATTGGTCTGAGCCAACGTTAATCGAGATGTTCAAGCAAGGGCTAGAACCAGAAATCCTCCGTTGGGCGTTGGGAAGAGACGACCCGAAAACTTTATACGGATGGATTCAGTTGGCAGGCAGCGCAGAAAATGCCCTGCAAACCTATGCCCATACTAAAGAACTTAGACAATCCAGACTGACCAGAGGAGCACGGATGACTGGACCTCTCAGCTGTCCCAAACCCAAAACGTGGGACGAAGAAAAGGAACGACGGTTCTCCAAAGGCCAATGCCTCAGATGTGGAAAAGAAGGACATCGCGCCACGTCGTGCCCCAGACGGCAACTAGAGGAACGACCGGCGAAACCTCCAGTCAAGCCGTCCGCTCCACCACGGAAAATGAAAGCTGCCATCGCAGAGCTCGACCCTCAAGAGCTACCCTTTGGAGACGAGGACGAGGATTTACAATTTGAACAGCCGGTGGGAAACGCCTACCACCTGCCCTAAAGGGCGACGTTGGGCAGGTGGAAGAAACCGGGCGTGATCACGATTCGGTGAGTGGGAATTTTCCTACACTGACTGTAAAACTTAAACTGGGCTCAAAAACCAAAACTGTGGAAGTCTGGGCCATGCTGGACTCGGGTTGCTCCCGCTCCCTTATTCACCCTGATGTTGTAGCAGCTCTAGAACTGCCCACTTTTCCTTTACCAAGACCTATGATTTTCACCCAATTGGATGGAACCATGGCGGGAGGAAAAGCAGTCACTCATTCCACAGGACTGGTTGCCTTACAAATGGGTTCCCATCGGGAAAAACTACCTTTCGTTGTAGCTCCAGTGGGGGGTCCTTTGGTGATTTTAGGCATGCCCTGGTTTGTACAACAAAATCCTTTTATTAACTGGTTACATAGAACCGTCACTTTTGCAGATGGGTTTTACAAGGTGCCTGAAAAGGACCTGCTGGAGGACATGGAGGGTGCAGGGGTGGCACACACAACTGTACAAACCCTCCAACCCCTTGAGGGACTACCCAGGCAATATCAAGATCTAGCAGAGGTGTTTGGGGAAAAAGAAGCAGATCGCTTGCCACCCCACCGCAAAACAGATTGTGCCATTGAATTTTTGCCTAATGTCAAGTTACCCCAACTGAAAATATACCCTATGTCTCCCAAAGAGCTTACCACGCTAAGGGAGTTCATTGACAAAAGCCTAGCCAGAGGTTTCATTGAACCTGCTAACTCCCCAGTGGGAGCTCCTGTCCTATTCCGGCCAAAAAAGGATGGGTCATTGAGGCTTTGTACCGATTTCCGCGGGCTAAATGCAGTCTCAATATTAAATAAATATCCTTTGCCCCTGATCAAAGACATGTTATCACATCTGGCCAAGGGTAAAATCTCAAAATTGGATTTGAGAGAAGCCTATTTCCGGATACGCATAAGGGAGGGGGATGAGTGGAAAACTGCATTTAACTGTCCTCTCGGGGCTTTTCAATACAAAGTCTTACCCTTTGGTTTATCAGGTGCACCTGGGGTATTTATGCAACTAATCAATGAGGTCTTGCATGACCACCTATTTAAAGGAGTATTGGTGTATTTAGATGATGTATTGATTTATACAGAAACCATGTCAGAACATATTCAATTGGTGCATCAGGTACTAGCAAAATTGAAAAAAGCCCAGTTATATGCTAAACTCTCTAAATGTGCCTTCCATCAATCACAAATTGATTATCTGGGATACAGAATTTCGGCCAAAGGCATCGAAATGGACCCTGCAAAAGTTGAAGCTATTGTAGCTTGGGAGCCTCCACGTACCAGGAGGCAATTACAAAGTTTCCTTGGATTCGCGAATTTCTATCGGGCATTTGCCCAAAATTTTGCTGAAATTGCCCTTCCTCTTACTGAACTTTTAAAAACTAAAGCGCAGGGCAATACCCGCTGTTCAAAAAACCCAGGAGCGCTCCTTAAATGGACTCCAGCCTGTCAACAGGCATTCGAAGCGCTCAAACGAATCTTCACCACTGAGCCAATTTTACAGCATCCAGACCCCTCCAAACCGTTCGTTGTGCAAGTGGATGCCTCTGATTTCTCAATCGGAGCACTCTTGCTTCAATCAGACAACTCTGGTACCTTAAAACCGTGTGCTTACCTCTCACGTAAATTCACCGACACGGAGAGGCGATGGCATGTTTGGGAGAAAGAGGCTTTTGCTGTAAAAACGGCTTTAGAAACGTGGCGAAACTTATTGGAAGGCACTTCCAACCCTTTTGAAGTTTGGACTGACCACAAAAACCTAGAAGCTCTAAGCACTGCCCAGAAACTCAGCCCTAAACAGCTCCGCTGGGCAGAGTTCTTCAGTCGCTTTGATTTTACCCTTAAATTTATCCCGGGCAAGAAAAACTTCTTGGCTGATGCCCTTTCCCGTCGACCCCAAGATGCGGGTCCAGGGCCCACTGTCCAAGGTACAGTCTGGACTGAAAAACAGTTGAGTTTGGCAGCAGTCACACACAGCCAAACCCGAGCTCTACAAACGCCGGCTCCTGCCGCCCCACCTCCAGCGGTCTCGACGCGCTTGCCAATTGCATCCGACTTGCAACAACAGTTGCTCCTCCACCTTAAAACAGACACTTGGTTGCAATCTAATCAAAACAATGTAACTTTCACGAATGGTCTGGCCTGGCACAACGATCGGCTCTACGTGCCTGACGCTTTGCGCGAAACAATCCTTCAGCGCTGCCACGATGACAAGCTTGCGGGTCATTTTGGATATGTAAAAACCCTTCACCTTGTTCGTCGACAATTCTGGTGGCCAACTTTGCTCAAAGACTTAAAAACCTATGTTGCATCTTGTCCTATTTGTGCAACTACAAAGCGCAAAGTGGGCAAACCTCAGGGGCTCCTTCAACCTGTCGCTTCCCCAACTGTGCCCTGGCAGGACATTTCTATGGACTTTATCGTTGATTTGCCACCCAGTCAACATAAAACTGTCATTTGGGTGGTTAAGGATTTCTTTTCCAAACAAGCCCATTTTATTCCCTGCGCTTCCATCCCCACCGCGCACCAACTGGCACGCCTCTTTCTCGTTCACGTGTACCGCCTACACGGTATCCCCGCACGTTTGGTGAGCGACAGAGGCACACAATTTACCTCACATTTTTGGCGGGCATTTTTAAAACTTTTGGGCACTAAACAAGCCCTTTCCACCGCTTGGCATCCTGAGACGGACGGTTCTACAGAGGCAGTTAACTCCACCCTGGAACAATATTTAAGGGCTTTTGTCAATTACCAACAGGACAACTGGGTTGACTTACTCCCTTTTGCAGAAGTCGCTTACAACAATTCTGTTCATCAAAGTACCGGCGAAGTGCCCTTTAAAATCATCTTTGGCAGAGACTTTGTTCCCATCCCTGAGCTTCCCCATCCACAGCCCCTACCGGCTTCCCTTTCTACTTGGGCTGACTCCCTTCACCACTCATGGCACAACATTCAACAGGCTCTGCACCATTCTCAAACGACTTACAAACGTCACGCCGATGCAAAGCGCTCACCAGAACCCTGTTTCGCAGTTGGAGACAAGGTCTACCTATCCACCAAATTTCTCAAGTCTCCACAACCTTCCAAAAAACTTGGCCCCAAATTCGTGGGTCCTTTTCCTATTGTTGCTCAGATTAACCCTGTTACTTTCAAACTCGATTTGCCTCACAATCTCAAACGTTTGCATCCTGTTTTCCATTGCAGTTTACTCAAGCCCTACCTGCCATCGCTGGCATCCGCAACCCATTCCACCACCTCCTCTCCTCATTGATAACCAACAACACTTCGAGGTGACAGAGATCCTAGACTCTCGACACCACCGTTCTACTCTGCAATATCTCGTTCGCTGGAAACACTTCTCTCATCCTGAATGGGTGGCTGCCCCTGATGTGCACGCACCTCTTCTGCTACAACGTTTTCACTCATCCTATCCTCACAAACCAGCTCCCTAATATTGTTTTGGGGGAGGGGGCGATATGTCATGTTCACCATTTCAACATTCTGTTAATATTGTAACGTTTCACATGTCAATTTCTTTCCCGTGTTCCTTCGCCCTTTCAGGGTTTTTCCACTCATCTGCTTTCCGATGTTTTCACATTTGGGAATGTGTGTTTGGGTTTGCGCTCCTGTTCAAGGTTACTTTCCCAGGCGTGTGTAACGGTTTCTACCACCTGGGAGGGGGTGTGCACTGACGGGTGCTTGGGGCGGGACTGGCTCACAGGCAAAGCTTTAAGTTTGTATTTGGCGCGCTTTTGCTCATTCTCAGCTTTCTCTGTACTTGCATACTATTCCTTTAATAAATCAGTTATCTTTAAGCCCGAGCTTGTGAGACTGAGTATTTGGGATTAGGCAACCATTACACATTGGGGTTGGTGAGGGTTGTTGCCACTTTGAAGATTCTCTAGCTGGTTTCAACAAGCTGCAGTGGAAAACAGGGTGGATCCTTTTTAGAGTTGGAGGAAGATTGAGTGTACAGTAACTGGGTTGATGATTTTAGTAACTGGAAAAGGTCCAATAGACTTGGGGCCCAGGTTCTTGGAGGGTTGTTGAGATTTTAAAAATTTAGTAGAAAGGTAGACCTTTCCCCCAACTTTCGTGTTTCATTTGGGGCACCCAGGGAGCTCTGGAATAGGAATGAAGTCTTGTCCTGAAACTTCGTGATAGGGGATGAACCCGGTGCTCTGATGCACTGTGTTGTAGGCTACCTCTGCGAAGGGCAGGAGATGCACCCAATTGTCCTGCTGGAAGTTAATGTAACAACAGAGGGATTGCTCTAGAGTAGACTGAGCCCATTCCGTGGCTCCATCCGTTTCCAGATGGGTTGACGAGCTTAGGGATTCCTGTACCCCAATACGTTTTAAAAATGTGCGCCAACATTTGGAAGTGAATTTACGCTGCACTCAGAAATTACACGGCCAGGACAGCCGTGCAATTGGTAGACATGCTGGAGAAAGAGTTTAAACAGTTGCTGGTCTGTGTGGATGTTAGCGCAAGGAATGAAAAGGGCTCGTTTAGAAAATAAGTCAATGAAAGTCCAGATTACGGTTTTGTTTTTACTTTCCAGCATGTCCACAATGAAGTCCATGGCTATTTCTTTCCATGGGGCTTTAGAGGAGGCTACGGGTCACAACAGTCCCTGTGACTTTCCCCCTTTCTGTTTAGCTTGGGCGCACACATGACAAGAATCAATATATACTTGAATGTCAGCTCTCAATGATGGCTACCAAAATTGCCGTCTGATCCAATGGAGCGTTTTGGTGAACACAAAATGCCCAGAGGACTTGTTGTGGTGTGAGCGCTGTAGAACTTTTTTCTTTAAAGATTCTGGGACGTAGATTTTATTATTACAATACCAGATGTTGTCTATTTCAGTTAACTGGGCTTTGTTACTTTGTAGCCAGGGATCGTTAGGCAATGCCTGGAGCAGTTGCTCTTTCAGGTCTGTCTACACTTTGACTTTCTGGGCTGCCACTTGTTTGCGCATTATGCAAGCTAGACCAAGCTGCTTTTGAGAAAACACAGTGTCTACTACCTTTGCTTGTTTGCTGTCATGTTGGGGTAAATGAGAAAGTGCATCTGCCAGAAAATTCCTCTTCCCAGGGAGGAAATTGAGGGTAAAATTGAAACAGCTGAAATACTGAGGCCAACGGATTTATTTGTCAGTTAACTTTCTAGGGGTTCACACAGCCTACAAATTCTTGTGGTCCATCCAGACCTCAAAAGGGTGGATGGAGCTCTCAGCACAATGGCACAGTCAGTTTTTCTATGAGGAGCAAGAGATCACACTCTTTCTCATTGAAGACATCAATAAAGGCTGCATGTTCAGGTGGAATGCCAGATTGTGGGAAAACGTCAGGCGAGGGTGAGCGGTTAAGAAGGGTTCCAGCCACCTCCCCCCTCTGTCGGAGTAGAGAAAAGATGTTGCCAACTCCTTTGTTAAACAATAAAGCACCTGAGTCCCAATCGATCTGTGGCTTTCTGCTTTTTAGCCACGGGAGTCCCAGTATGATAGAGTAGTTGGCAATAGGGTCTACAATGAACAGCCAGGTTTTCGTATGCCCTCCCAACCTCATGGCTAAAGTCTCTGTCTGGAATTCCATGGGACCCCCGTGGGCAACTGAGCCATCCATCTGTTTGAAAATAATGGGATTTCTAAGTCTCTTGGTTTTTAGGCTCGGAGTGTCAAGGAGGGCAGGGTGTATAAAACATTTGGTGTACCTAGAGTCCAGGTCTAGCCTGGGACTTTCCATGTTTAGGCATGGTTTGTCAACTCTCAGCTGATTAGAGTTAGGGTTAGGGTTAACCCATGAAGCATGTCACTCCCCCTCCCATCCAGATGGTATTCCTGTCATATCTCAACCCCGCGTCCTTGATGTGATTCATAGCCATAACAAACCAGTTTACACTCTAACTTCACACATCCCCACCCCAATCTGGCAGCATGAGAGAATGAAATGATGGGGGATGCCCTGGTAAGGGTTTCTGTGAATCCTTTGATTGGGGGATCTGACAGGAGCCTTCTAATAAATGCCATTAGTGCGTTAGGGCAGTTTTTACTGCAAAGGCTTCCTTTTCCCCTATGTGCCAGTTCCCTTGTGGCTCGGTAAATCTGTGAGAAAGATAAGCACAGGGTCGGCCCACTTGGGTTGCATTCTTTTGGATTAAAACAGGTCCAATTGCTGAATCAGAAGAATCTGCTTGCACAATGAAGGGGTGCTCTGGATCACGGTGTGCTAAGTTGGGCTCAGCAGTAAATAGGCTTTTTAAGTTGTTGAATATGGCTTGGTATTGTCCTAACAGCCAGGAACCACGCTGAGACAAGGAGTAGGTCTCTAGTGTTTTATTACTGGTACATTAGAGAGAATCCTAACAAACTGAAGAAGTGTGGGAAAAGCCAGACATATAAACCCCAAATACTAAGGTGGGCCCGATCTGTCTATCTTTGAATGGCCACCTAATTCCTCAGTACTACACATGCACTTTACAGCCTGGATGGGAGCCCCTTGCTCGCCATCCTCACTCATGACAGGTATTCTGGCATCCAGGTTAGCCACACCTGTGGAGTGGTGACTTTCCATGTCTCCCCCTTTCCTCTTGTTTTGAGCAGATCTGTCAATGGTAAAGCAATTTGGGTGAATTTTGGAATGAATTGACTATAGAAATTGCCGAACCCCGAAAAGGTTTGTAATTGCCATCAGGTATGGGGGGGCTCCCATTCTAGAATGTGCTGGATTTCTGAAGGATCAATTTCTACTCTCTTCGTATAGATTCTGTATCCCAGGTAGTCCCATCGTGCTTTATGGAACTCACATTTAGACAGCTTAGCACACAGTTGGGCATTTCATAGCTTCTGGAGTACTTGCCTAAGAAAGTTTACATGCTCTTCCTCTGAATCTGGGTGAATTAAGATGCTGTCCAAATAGACCAGCATCCCCTTGTGCAAATGGTCATGGAGAACCTCATTGATGTACTGCATGAAGACTGCTGTGTCCCAAGCTAATCCAAAAGGGAGAACCTTGTATTGGTAGGACCCCAAAGGATAATTACACATGGTTTTCCACTCATGCCCCTCTTTTATGTGAATTTTCAGTATGCTTCCCTTAAATCAAGTTTAGTAAAGATTTTTGCATTTGCCATGTGTGACAGCATGTCCTTCATTAGGGGGAGAGGGTACTGGATGGCTACAGTGATCGAACCGAGGCCGTGGTAGTCAGTGCAGAGCCTCAGTGTTCCATCTTTCTTAGCTCTAAAGAGCACCGGGGCTGCCCTAGGTGAATTAGCCAGTTTGATAAATCCCCTGGCCAGATTCTTATCTTTGAATTTGCTTAGTACTTTTTTCTCTGTCTCTGACATGGGGTACATTTTAGGCTTTGGAAGCTTAGCCTTTGGGCCTGTTTTGATGGCATAGTCTGTTTTCCTGTGGGGGGGGGGGCGTAGCTGGTCTGATTCTTTCTCATCGAAAACATCAGCAAAGTCTAAGTACTGGCTTGGTATCAAAGATTCTACCTCTGCTGACACTGTTGGAGTTTGCTTAATCATTACGCCAGCCACTTGGCTTGCTTTCTGCTGGGTTTTCTGTTTTACAACCTTCCCTGCCCTACCTCCAAACCTCAGGATCCCTGTGTCCCATCGGATTTGTGGCTTCCTACTTGTTCACCATGGAAGCCCCAGTATGATGGAATAGTTTGCTATGGGGGCCACGATGAACTGTAAAGTCTCATTGTGAGTTCCAACCCACATAGCCACCGTTTCCGTCTGGAACTCAACCGGACCCCCATGGACTATGGACCTGTCCATTTGGCTAAAGACTATTGGCTGTTTGAGTCTTTTTACTTTGAGATCTAGTGTATTGATCAGTGCAGGGGGGGTTAAGCATTTTGTGCACCCAGACTCTAGCATTGCCATTAGTTGGCTTTGTCCCTTGTCCTTAAGTTTTTTAGCTCTACCCTGAGAAGCAAGATGGGGCAATCGTCACTCACCAATGGGTCTTCATCCTTCTCCTTCTGGGAGACCGTGGTCTTGCGCCCAGGGTTTTCCACCTGCTGAATCGCATGGGTGTGATTCAGAACAGGTGAATCCTGTTTCCCGCTGGTTGTTGGTCTTCCTCCTCTGAGTCTTCACAGAGGTCCACCGGTGGGTCGGCTGCCAGCTCTCTGCGGGCTACCGCCATAGCCGCTGAACCTTCGCAATTTCTTAGTGAGGTTTTGGCTTGTTTTCCTCCCTGCCTGTCTGCCACTGATCCTCCGTATCGGAACTCTGCAGCTCGATGGTAATCCTTCCCACACTTGTAGCATCCCCCTTTCTTCCAGGTCCAATCCCTTGTCTCCTCCCTGGCCCAGAACAGCCTCTGCTGGGTTGACAGGAACTGGCCGGGGGTCCCAGTGTTGGATCTAGCCACCTCTGTGCACAGCTGTCTTCGAAACTGGTACTGCATGTTTTCTACTTCTCCTGCCAGACAGATCCACTCTCTCCGGGTGAATGGATCCCCTTGGCATAGGGCCCATCTTAATCTTTCAGGCTGGAACCCCCCTTTAAAATAGTCCACCTTGGTGGTCTCTGACCAATCCATCACCTTCCCTGCTAGGGTTTTAAACTTTACAGCATACTCAGCCATACTCTTTTCCCTCTGCCTCAGCTGTTGTATGGTGCTTTTCACCTGCAGTTTTTCCAAGGGTTCTTCAAATCTTTCTCTCAGGGCCTGCACAAACTCCTTCAAGCTGTTAAGGTCCAGAGCCATGGCATCGTGCAGCTGGATGAACCAGTCAGCTGCCACTCCCTGGAGCCTTGCCCCCACCTGGCTCACCTTTTAATATTCGGTCAGAAAGCAGGTCCCATACTCTCACATGTAGATGGATACATTCGTTAGGAAGAATGCTAGTGGCTGGGGGTCGGCATTAAATTTGACCTGCAGCTCTCTTGGGGTCCCCCTCGCCGCCGCAGCTTCCGTCAGTCCTGTTTCCGGTTCACCACGGATCACTTTGTGGGCCCTACTTCTCCATCTCTGATCTGGGGAGGTGGATCTCCCTGCAGGGGTCACAGACCGGTGGCCTCCACTTCTGTTGGGTGAAGTCCTCCTGGAATGTGGGGCCAAGCCCTCCTCCAGGTGATACACCAGGGAATTGATGGCTTTCGACATGTGCTGCATCATCACCTCCAGGGCAGACATCTTGACTTCCAGACCTCACACCGTCTGCAGGGTACCCCCCGATTCGGTTATAGTCACCTGGGATCCTGGGCTCAGGATCTTCACCTGCACTTCGACCGTCTGGGGGCCCGTTCGGCCATCTCCCTTGCACTTGAGGTTGCTGGCCCCATTCCCATGTCATCCACCTGCATGTCTGGAGTCTAGGGTGGTGAGCGCACTCTCTAACTCTGTCGTGTTCATTCTCGCTTCTGCTTCCCCCTCCCCATCATTGCTTTCAGTGTCACCTGCCGACTCCACTCGCTCCTCCTCTGGCTTGGCATTCAGAAGAGTTTTGTCGTTGTCCTCTGAGGGTGAGGGCTCCCTTTCTTTCGATCTCAGTTCCTTCAACAGTTTCAGTAACTCTCAGCTGGACTTATGCTGCCAGGTACAGTCCCTAATATAGGATTTGCAACTTTATGTAATTACCAGCACACTCAAGCACTCATTCAATGACAGTCTAGAGACCGGGCTCTTTCTACTGTTTAATGATGTGAAGTGACTAGTACAAGAAAAAGTTGTGAATGGAGAAATTCCCGCGTAAACTGTCATTAAAACTTCAGGCCTCTAAATTAGCCCATTTCCCCTTACCTACTAAAGCATGCAACCCCCCTTCCCATGCCAGATGGCCCTTCTGGCATTCGCCTGGCCAGATGGCCTTGGCAATAATTCCTTAGCTATACCAACCCAGTTCACACTCCGATCCGGCCCCCCCTCCCTTCTGGCAACTCGAAGTCTGTTCACATCCATACTGGAGAGATGGAAGCTATTGCAATCAGAGAGTTCTGTGAGCCTTTGATCGGAGAGTCTGACAATTACTTTATGTCTGTTTTTGACTACAGCACTGTTTTTCTTCTTGCAATGCAACCTTAAAATCTCTGGCAATTTGATCTGCAGCATGAATTCCAGGATTTGGGCTGAGAGGATGTATCTGCTGAAGCAGACATTTGTTAAATGGCACTGAGACTTCACGGAGTTTTTACTGTTGTTGTCACTGTTTTGCGCTTCAGAGTGAACTAGCGTGAACCTCTAAAATAGAACTATAGAGAAAGAGTAACCCCATGCCATTAAACATGTTCCTCCTGACATTGGGAAACTGATTGGATTACTACACGCATTCCACACCTGGTTGCTCTCAAAAACAAAAGAAAAGAAAAGAAAAGAAAGCTTCAGCTGGTCCAGAATGCAGAAGTATGCAGAGTTTTGGGTGCATCAGGGTTCAATGGGCTGCACTTCTGCACTTCTGTGGCCCAGAAAACCAAATTGTTTCTATTCACTGACCAGATCTTGGAGATGGCATGGCTGCCATGCTGACCTAGTAGGAAGGGATAAATCATCATAAGGTCACATGGATGTGTGAAATTGCTCTCACAACATCCCCCATGTGGAGAGGCCAGAGAACTTCCTTTTTGGTTTGATGCTGAAATATTTCAAAACATTGATCTGAGATTCTCAGATATCAAACAGTTTTGGACAAATTGCTCATCAGATGTCATCTTCTATACAAAACAATATTTATTAAGTGACAGCAAAGTGTATGAAAGTACCACCCAGATGGATTTGCTTGATATCTATGAGTGAGCTTATGCTCTGTCAGGGGGAAAAAAATAAGAAAGAAAAAGCCAAACAATTTCTGTAGGCCAATCTCTCCTGCGCCTGATCTGTTTTGTCCCCGCATCACAGAGAGGAGAGATTGGAGAGAAAGGGATTACAGGAGAGTAGCAGGCACACAATGTGACATAGACCAGGCTGTTTGTGTAGTGTGGTTGTGGCTCCCAGCCCTGAGCATGCATAGGGCTGCTGGCACTACCACATTCCTTTCAATGTGTATTCCCCATTGTGTGCCTGCTTACTCCCTTGTAATCCCTCCCTTTCCAAACTCCCTGTTCTGCAAGGGTGGAAAAAAGGAAAAACAAGAGGTGTGGCACAGAACAACCCGTACTGACTGTAATGGCGATCACGTGACTGAGGGATGGCATTGATTGTAAAATTATTTTTTCAACACTGTTATACCTTTGAAGCGTCATTGAACGAGGCAGTTGCTCAGCAAAGACTACCTGTAGTTATGTTCTTCTATAGATGAATTGTTCCCTTGTGTCAAGCTCAGGCCTCAGTATAATAATGCAATGGAAGAATAATATCAAGAGCAAGAGAAGCCCTCATTCCTTTTGGTTCTGTGTTGTTCATGCCTACATATTGAATCCAGTCCTGGGCATAACATTTTCAAAAGGATGGTGAGAAACTGGAGGAGAGCAACTAAGATAAGGGGCCTTACCAGGACTTCTTGGAGGTATTGGGTCTATTTAGCCTGGAGAAGACTTGAGGGAGACATAACAGCTGTCGTCAAGCATCTGAAGTGCTGTCATGTAGAAGATGGGGCAAAATTGTCCCCGCTGTCCCAGGAGACAGGACAAGAATGACGGCTTTAAAATCCGGCCTTTGTCTTTCAAGTCCATCTTCACTACTCACTACAAAAAGACGGTACTTGGGATTTAATACTACCCCTCTTCCTTAGGGGGGGCAACTGTCCCGTGGAAGAGTACACATCCTTTTCATTAGCTGATAGATCCTCAGAAATTTTCTTTAAAAAGTGGTACAATATTGCTCAACCACAGTAAGAAAATGTTGGGTATAATCAAACTTCCTTATAGCACCCCATATTAGAAGCTGTTAGCCACATTCTTCTTTTTAAATAGTTTAGTTCACAGATTGTTGTGGCTATTTATAATTCTATTTTACTCTGAAGCCATCAACGGATAAACTTTGAACTCCAGTGGTTGCTGCCTCCTCAGTGCTAAATTTTCCACATTCTTTGGGGAGCATCCATCTCTCTCCCGCTTTTCTGCCATTCTGCTTTTTGCAAACAGCTGCTTTTTGAATCCCCTTTTCGAGACTACTCTACTTTGCCCTTCTGATTCTGCAGTTTTCTTCCCTTCCCTTCCCTTCCCTTCCCATAGAAAATAGGATTGGCAGCTCTTTTCTCCTTCCTCCTTCCTCCTTCCTTCCTCCTTCCTCCTTCCTCTTCCCTTCTCTCTCTCTCTCTCTTTCACTGAAAACACATTCCCTCCGCTTACATCCCTTCTGTGTTGAATATCAGTGTCATTCTGCCATCTGCTGGTGGCCTGAAGAGCTGCAGCATTTTGGGCAGCCAGAATATACCTATTCACCCAAGTCACCCACAGACTATATGTGAACACAAACCACAATATAAGTGGCTCTGCGTATGCTGAACAAATAATTTGAGAAGCTGGAATGTACAGAGAAGAATGGGGTATCAGAATTTGTGGAAAATCCATTCCACTTTTTTGATAGATGGTAGGATGATTCCTTAAATCATAGGGTCAGCACACTCTCAGAATGTTGGTGGTCTCAGCAAATCAGCATGCCTCAGCATGTGGATGAGTTTGTTCTAGGATGCAATTCTCTGTATGCTTCTGGAGGAAGCTGTTTGTTGTCCCACCCACATTCCTTACCTCACTTCCTCCTCCTTCCACCATCTGAGAAGAAGCATGTGGCCGCTGCTGCTGCTTCCCTCTTGGGGCAATGCAGGGCCCTAGAGTCAGGAGGTTCCCCCTTTCTGCATGCAGCCTTTAGCAGCAATGAGGGCTAAGGGTTAATTCAGTTTAGGGACAGAAGAAGAAGAAGAAGAATGTCCATTTTTCCTGAACGGATGCAACTGGACCAAATATAACGAGTAAGACTTCTTTTTTGCTTATTTTTGAACCTCCTTTGTCTAAGTATGGCATTCTTTATGCTTGGGTGGGCTAAGCGTGGAAGATCAATAACCTGTATTTCTCTAACATGATCATTAATGCTATTTGAGATACTATTCCTCTCTGTGAGCGTCTTTTTGCTTTATGAAGCTCTGCACCTGTCAGGCTCCCCCTCGATCCAAGGATGGTTGCATCCATTGATCGTATGTGCCTGCCATGATCATTTACTGCGTGTCAAGGAAGTAAGGGGAGAGGTGGCTGGCCGGAATGCGAATTGCTGCAATTTGAGCTAATTGCCTGCAATCAGGGTCATGCCGGTGGATCTGTGAAGAAGGTGGGTTTGGACTGTAGAGAGTGTAGTGAGGCCGTTTGGTGCTTCATTCTCAGTCGTGGCTTTTCTCTCTTGCATTGTACATATGTTCCATTAAGCCTAGAATCTGCGTTTCGCTTTCGTGCATGAGATGGGTTTTTATTGGAAGTCAAAGTGTCAGTGCTTACAGCTCCAATCAGTGGTCCTAGCTGTCCACTAATGGCTTCACAGGAGGCAGTAAGCTCAACAACAGGTAAGGCCGATGCAGAGAAAGGGTGTGTGGATTGGCTGCCCTACTGTGAGAACTTCTTCCCAGAGAAAAAACCAATTGCAGTGCAACCTGAGAGTTCATGAGGATGCAGATGAGCAGAGGCCGAAGAGGTTGAGGAGACAGATCAGCCTACAGCTGTGAAATGGCTGACCAGGAAAAATAATTGCAGAATGTGATTGGGACCACTGGCACACTCACCACAAGTTACAACCGAAAGGTAATAGGGGGTTTCATTGTCATGTTGTACTCTCACAAAGAAGCAGGTGAACAGCCATAGCCAAGCGGGTAATGATTTTTTTCCTAGCCTAGTTTCCAAGCGTCATACCTGTAATTCCCCCACTGCCAAATAGGGTGGCATCCTCACTCTCCGAAGATACAAAGAGTTTTCTCAAATTCCTATAAACCTGTCAGAATCATGCTTTTTAAAATACTTTTATCATATTAAGCAAAATGTACACTCAGTTGCATTAAATACACCAGGTCTCTACACTGTTGGACTACAAAGCACTTCAGCCGGCTCCCTTCAACAAGCTGGGCTGATTGTAGCTCATGTTCCCACACAAGTACTTAACAAAGATCTCCAGCAAGGAATGAGCCAACTGGAAATCATGAGGCCGCAAGAAACAAAAATCCCAGATCTGTCACTCATAGAAATAATACAGGAAGTGTCTATGCTATGAAAAACAGCACAAGCCATGCTTCAGTTTCATAGAGAAACAGAGAAGAGGGCAATGCCCAACGTGAAGTCGACGGTGGGTGCAGTGGTCTACATTGGGAATATATTGGAGGTTGTGATGAAATGATAAGAAGGTGTTCTATATTTTTCTACGTATTAGTTGCTCTCTCGTATTACACTCTGGCCTAATTACAATAATATAACATTTAGGGGCGAAGATGCATCCCAGTAAGCCAGCACTGGAAGACAGGATAGAAAAGATTTCCACCACCACCATGTACTTCCCCTTGGTGCTCAGGTAGGTGGGCACAAAGGTCAGCCAAACGCTGCAGAACACCAACATGCTGAAAGTGATGAACTTGGCTTCGTTGAAACTGTCTGGCAACTTCCTGGCTAGGAAGGCCACAGTGAAGCTGAGAAGGGCCAAGAAGCCCAGGTAGCCCAAGACACAGTAAAACATGGTGGCGGAGCCTTCGTGACATTCCACTATGATTTCCCCAGGCAGGGTTTGTGTGTCCAGATTTGGGAAGGGAGGAGAAGAACCCAGCCAAAACACACAAATGCCTGCTTGAAGAAGGGATCCACCCCAGACAATAGCATAGGCCAACTTTTGCCCCACCCATTTGTGGAAAACGTTTCCCGGTTTAGAAGCAAGGAATGCCACGATGACTGTGGTGGTTTTGGCCAGAACAGAGGAAACGGCAACAGAGAAGATGATGCCAAATGCCGTTTGTCGGAGGAGGCAGGTGGCCTTGTTGGGCTGTCCGATGAAGAGAAGAGAGCAGAGGAAGCAGAGAAAGAGGGAGATGAGGAGGAGGTAGGTGAGGCTGCGATTGTTGGCTTTGACGATGGGAGTGTCCCGCTGCTTAATGAAGATTGCCAGCACGAAAGCCGTCACCAGGCAAAAAAGAAGAGCCAGAGAAACCAGAGTGTTGCCCAGCGGCTCTTCAAAGGAGAGGAAGTTCATTGTCTTTGGAATGCACTCGTCTTGAGCTTGGTTTGGAAAGTGATCCTCTGAACAGCCGTCACAATGCTCCATGTCTGAAAAGAAGGAAAAAGCTTCCGAACAGAATCAAATTTTCCCCAAGTTTCAGAATTGCATTTTGGAACTCCCTGCAACGTCTTTCCTAAAACCTTTTGTAACTCTCTGTCCAATATACATGTAAAAAATGTGCAGGAAAAAAATATCTAGATTTTCCTATAATTAAAGCTTCTTGGCCTGTTGGAGTGGACTAGGTTTAGTGGCATTACTGAGCAAGGGAATAGCATGGCTCACCTTCCCAATGGTGGGAAGCAGAAAGGAGAGGCTTGAAGGTTTAGATCCCGGAAAACAGGCAGCGGCACTAAAGGGTAGGAGAGTGACGTCTTAAGACGTGTGGACTTCAACTCCCAGAATTCTCCAGCCAGCCAAGCTTCGTAGAGCAGCAAAATAAACACTGGTTTATGCAATCTTGATTTTGGATCCTTTCATTTCTGTTGGATGGCCCGGGTGCAACACAGACATTTTGCTCTGATGATCGTTAAAAATGACTTTGGTATAATTCAGCCACCATAACCAATTGATACATCTTTCCTTCAAGAATCTTGATTTAAATCTGTTATAATTTGGGGGCCAACCAAGAGACACAACACTGACTCACAGAGCGAGACACTATTTTGCAGGTCATTGGATTATCCATAATTCCTGCATTCTGTTTCCGTGTCTTCAAAAGGAGAGAGAGCCTGACATCTTACAATTGGTAACCCTGAAAACTAGAGGGAAAATTAAATAGAGGAACTGTCTGCTAGCTCCTATTTCCTGGAAGGGGGAGCATCCCTGAGAGAAGTTCCTTTGTTTTTAATGCTTTGCAGCCATCAAAATAGACACCTTCAGAGTTCGATTTAGCTATCCAAGCTCTGACATGGTGGAAAAGCCCCCTTGAGGTGCCTCAGTAAAGCAAGCGGTTATATTGAAGAGCTTCTGGTTAGCTGGATACAGGCTGCAGAAATGCAATTTCAGACCCAGTTCCATTTGGATGCTATGAATCTTACCCATTTGTCTTGATATCATCTTCTCTGGACACGGAGCACAAGCGTAGCAGCAAAATTTCTGCCCTTCGATCTTGTTCTTTCTGCTTCCAAGAGGACAAGGTTCATTGCATAACGAGAGAGGTGGTAGCTATCCAAAAATAAAGAAAGCGGTCAGTATTAAGCAAACCTTTTGTTTTTGTTTTGTTCTTGTCTTACAGCCAAGGAATAAGGAGGAGGGTGGAGATAGGGCCGGGATGCAGAGTTGCTTCACCCTGCTTTTGAGCAGTGTCTTGTGGAAATGCCCCATAATGTTGCCAAGGCCAGGAACATAATTGAAGTTGTATTTCATTCATTTTTAATTGAGTTGAAGTTCAATTCAAGGTGCTGGTTCCTGCCTATAAAGCCCTCTGTGTCATAGGGCCTGGTTACAAGAGGCACTGCCTGTCCCCCATAGTGTCTGCCCGGCTGGTTCAATTTGGCAGGGTTGGCGCTCTCCGGGTTCCATCGATTAAGGAATGCCATGGATTGGGACCCCGGAAGCCTGCCTTCTCTGTAGCAGCACCTGCCGTCTGGAATGAGGTTCCTCCTGAATTCAAATGGCCCCACCCTATTGGTGTTTCCAAGGGCCCTGAGGATACGCTGTTTGCCCAGGCCTTTGGCAAAGATGATTGATGCCCCTTTCTTTCTTTCCCTTGTTCCCATCCAGGTCATTTCCTCTACCATCTCTGCTCTTTGTTTGGTGGTGTTTTTGTGTTTTTGTATTGTTCCTTGTTTTTAAATACTTTTTTAAGGGTTTGTAAAA
Source organism: Candoia aspera (assembly GCF_035149785.1). Classification (NCBI taxonomy): domain Eukaryota; kingdom Metazoa; phylum Chordata; class Lepidosauria; order Squamata; family Candoiidae; genus Candoia; species Candoia aspera. Next base: position 109,826,026 of record NC_086156.1, on the reverse strand, counting down.
GCCTAGAGTCACTAGGAGTTAGGTGCCATATAAATTTAATTTGTGGTTCGTCTTGTTCTTGTTCTTCTTATTTTGAATTTAGTGGCAATTCATGGAAGGAATCCAAAAGTTTGAGGATCTGAATAGAACTGGGAGGCTGAAGTGGTTATTGTTTGAGACTTTGCCTCCCCCAGCCTGAAATGTATCACTGAACTGTGGTTGCATTTGAGTTCCTTCTGGAGAATGAAGGACTAGATATCAGTACTTCCTTAAGCTGGGCAGCCCCACACCTGGGCGTGGCACCGCAGTCCCCACATTCAGTGAGAGGAAAATAAATTTCCTTGCACAGGTTGAAAACTCTATTCTCAAACATTAGAATATCCATCATTAATCGGCCCAATAATACATCTGTTTTTGCCCACCTTTGACAGCAGTGGACTGAAATGTACTTGGGGATATGAGCTAGTTGCTAGCAACAGGCCAAAGGAAAGGCTAGGGGTGTGAAAAGGAGTGCATGTGACATTGGTTCTTTTAGCCCATGTTATTGTTATGGTACCTGAGTGAATTCGTGGTGCCAGTGGATTCTGTCTCCATTAAGGATCAAGGTTTTTCCTGCAGGAGCTTTTGGATCCATTTCTCCAACTAGGACGGTGATGTAGGAGTTATTTGGAAAAGTGACCAGGTTTACGATGTCAAATCCGGCTTCTAATACTCCATCTTCGTTTAATTTAATTTCATCTCCTGCAGTGTTGTTGAAGGACATTCTCTGCAGAAATGGATGGAGCTTCCAGAAGAAAGAGCATAAGGGTTAAAGAGAAAGGGACGTGCTTCCTACTGGCCTCAAACCACACTCCTTTTTATATGGGGAGCATTTCTTCACCAGGAATGAAACAGTATGGAGGACGGCAGCAGTTTAATGTTTATGATTGGACCGTATTCCAGATTAGATAGTAAAATCTTTTCAGTGATTGTCTTTGGTGACATTTGAGAAAAGAAGTTGGAAAAGAGCAAGAAGAAGCAATGGGAAGGAAATCTAGTTGAGAGGGCCAGAAAGGGAGTAGAGGTTTAAAGACCAGTTGTTTTGTTGTAGAAAGAGGGATGTGTAGGAAAAGGACAATATCTTAAGTGGGTCAACATTTGTAATGTATGAATGGTGGACTCAAGTGAACAACAGTGAGGTTTAGGTAGGTGAGATGATCTCTTGACCAATTAAGTCCGGCCACTCTGTTGTAATCCTGGAGAATATCTCAGAAGAGCACTGGGAAAGAAGAAATCTTACCTGCCAGGCTTCTAGATTCTTTGACTGCACTTGATCCCTGTCCTTTAGGATGTTCCGATCAGTCCTAAACGTGTGAGCAACATGTAAAGCTTGAGCCACAGCATAGACGGCATTATAGATACTGTAACTATGGCCGAGCGTGCTGGTTTCAAGGAAAGTTGCAGGCAGGTCCTCCAGCCTTTCCTCTCCAGTACATTCTTCATCTTCATCTTCATCTTCAGGAACATCACTCTTGGGTATTGAGCAGACAAAAGCTTGCTTCCAGACATCTCTAATAAAGCCATCTTGATTTGCCCCAGAAGGGGTGACAGCCCGTAGAAATTGCTGGAAACCTGGAATTTGTTTTGTGCTAATTGAGAAGGAAATAGCCCCATGGAACATTTGCATACCCAGAGGCCTTTGTAAGGAATGTAATGTGAAATCATTTTGGGCCATTGTAATCCACACTTTTCTTGCTGAAAGTTTCTGTGAAGAGTCAGAAGTTGTTACAGGAAACATTGTGGTCACTAGTAGAGTAGAGGCCAGCCACATGAAGACTATATTTTCTCCATATATAATAACCGTGTTTGCTGTTTTCTCTGTGAACAAGGTAATGTAACTCAGAGTTCGTTCAAGCATGTCAAATGGCTCATACAAATGGAAATTTCTGTCAACCCTTTCAGTGAATTCGGAGCAGATTTTATTTTGCGAGAGCATGGGTTCCAGAGTTTGTATGAAATGTTCTCCATGTTTGTCATCTACAGTGACAAGTCCTACCCATTTCCATCCAAAGTACAGAAGAAGCTGGACTAAACCCTCATACTGAAGAGCTTCACCAGGGGCCATGCGATAAAATGGAGGGGAATGCGATTCATCCGTCACTGACAATTCAAATGAGCCATATGCAACCTAAAGGAAAGAAAGGAGGAATAAGAGAAAGAGAAAGATAAAGAGAGAGAAAGCATGGGTGGACTCATTCTATTTTGACTGATGTGAACTATTTTAGAAACTTATTTCTCAAAGTATGGATGTTTAATATATTGATTTGGCTTAGAGATCTCCCCAATAGGGAGATACCTTTTTTGAATCCTATCATACATCCATCAATATCTGTATCTATCTATCTATCTATCTATCTATCTATCTATCTATCTATCTATCAATCATCTATCAATGTTAGCTAGTATAATTACAAAGATTTAAAAAAACTATGCTCTAAAATTCTGTATGTGTGGATTCATCCTGAAAGCAGCCATATACTCACGTGAAACTTTTTATTAATCAAACTCCACACCTTACTCTGTTTCTTATAAAATTCTACCTCTCTTTACTGATAAAGCATCAAGTTGCTCCTTGAAGGGGAAATCAAGAGCAGATAATCTGTGTGATAGTGATAATTCCTACCATCTTTATCTACAGATCCAACCTGTGGAATCTTGAAAAGCTGCAAAATTTCTGCCATGCGTATGGACGTTTCAGGGCTCAGTCCTCCAATGATTCCCATCATTCCCTTTTCAGCCCCACAAATATAGTTGGGGGCGATTTTGTGTAATTTAAAAAGCAGGTCCAGAGTGGTGCGATAGGTCATTCGTGAATCAGAGTAGCTGTCATAGATGTGGAAGCCAAAAGTGATGTTGGGCAAGATCTGAGGATCCTTGTTGATCTCCTTAACGGCAAACACTAAAGCCAAGATGTGTTGGTAGAACTTTGTCACCACACTGCAAATAAATTGACTTGCTTCAAAATCGAATTGTGCTATGCATTATGCTACTAGGGACGGGATATCAGGGGGGAAGAGAGTCACAAGAAAGACACATTGAAAACAAGGCAAATATGCTTTGATTTTGCTTTCCTAGACTGCCCTTGTGTTGTGCATGTTAGCGCCATTGCTGAAGTTCCGCAGTTTGTTTCTTATGATTTCAAGTTTAAAACATTCACCTTATAACGAAAATTAACTCCTGCACAATCATCCCGAGGCCCTTCAGTGTTGCAAAACTAAGCAGTTTCCTGTTTGCTCCTTTCCCATGTACTTTAGAAAGAATCTGAGCTGGGTGGAGCTAATTTGTGACTAAATATGAGGGGGGATCTCAGTGATGAGGAAGGCAGAGCTAAACAAGATAGCCATAGAGATAGAAATTGGTTTTTCCTTCCACAGTGAGCTGTTTCTGCTCTAAGGGCTGAAGAGAAGGTTGTGAGTAGAAAAGCCCACACTTCTACTCTTCCTGTGAACTTTTGTGTTTCCACTTTGTATTGCTGTTTCAAAGATTGTAAGATGCCCTGTGGTCTCTTCGAAATAGGACAGGTGGACCTCAGAAGTCTAATAAGCAAGTGCAAAAATAGAGACATGGCATTCATAATTAATGCCTCCCCAGGTTTTTGGAAATTACTTTTCATTCTACAGTCAATGAATTGCTGGTTGTAAGAAGAGACTGAGGGTAGAAAAGAGAATACATTGAACATTATCGTGCCTTTTAGGTTATGGTGAATTAGGGCTGGTGCTTCTTTCTCCAAGTGGGAACAGGGTTCATTTCTCAACAGAATATCTGCTTGCCCTGGTCTATTGGCTTTTGGTGAAATCAGAGAATAGGATGTTGAATTAACCAATCATTTATATTAATCAAGCTGCTAAAATGGATATGCCCTCGATACAGTACATTTATATTTTTTCAGAGATGATGATGGCACATCTCTGTTTTACAGGGATGGAAAGAACAGAGCATGATTCAATTAAGATCAGGTTGGGGTGATTTCTTACAATGGGAGGTCAACTGATTCCTCAGAAGGATGTTTCGTGAAAGCCACTTTGGGGAACAAGTAATGGACATGGGACATCAATCCACCAATGAGAAGTTCTCCCTCCTGGTACCATTCCTGAGGAATTTGAATGGCTTCATCTCCAGTGCACTTAAGAGTTTGTACCTTCATGGCCACTTCTGGAAGCAGGAATATGGCAACAATGCCCAGCATCCTATAAGGAAGCATCCCTGTGCAATTGGCTTCTCCCGTATTGCTGTTCCCAGCAGCCTTGATTCAAAGAGGGTACTAGAGACAGCAGAACAACGGCCCCCTAAGCTGAGATCTGTCTTAAGAATAAGTCATGGCTCAAGAATGGATCTGATCCCTTGCTTTCAGCCTCACCTATGTCGGGATGCTCAGATGCCTGTCCCCTGTGAAGGGACAGAGTTGCTCTTGACTCTAACACCTAATAGTTAGACTCTTTCTTCACTTGCAATTTCAGGAAGCAGCAGAAGACCTTGGGCAGCACAATATTTTCTCTTGGTCACCCAGCCCTGAGGTCTGAGCAGAGATTGAGTGGTCTTCTACATTTCCTCCAACAAGGTTGTCCTCTTGAGCTGACAGCACCAATGAGCTAGCACTGTGACACACGAGTGAAGGTGTACATCTTGGTTGTGTGGGATGATGCAGCTGTCCCACTTATTGAAATCTGGGAGAATCTGTGGAATTGACTAGGTGTTGGCTGATGAGCAGTCTGAAAACATTAGGATGACACCCACAAGGACTGTATATTTTGTGCTATAGTTGCAAAATGCTGAGAACCTGATTTATGTCCACAGTTCTCTTACTGACCCTGCAATGGCTGGGGAACTCTGCAACCCGTTTTGAGGAATGGACCTCAGCTGGGCATGATATATTGGAGGTTTATATCTATTCTGGAACCCTTGAACTTCCTTCAGGAGGGAGCATCTCAAGAGCCACTGGAGGACTGACCTGGTGACTTAATTATAGTGCCTATGATAACTACAGAGACGGTAACTTTGCTGGTAGAAATGGTGAAGCAAACATGTTTGTGAAATGCCACAGGAACTTTTTGCCACTTGCTTTTCTGGGTAGAGGAAATGAGCTGGAGGCCTTTGATTTGGCTGAGTGGCCTGTTGGATGGAATCAAAGAGAAAGAGCAGAGAGATAAAACTTTTCTGTCCCTAGTCCACATAGAGTGGCAGTCAGAATTCGTCTTACACGAACCTTTAGGAACCCAACATGCTTATGGAGTTGTTTTTAATGCCTCTTAATTCTCCCTTTGTGTTGTTTGGACAGGAGATGCCATGAGAATGAAAAGATGCATCAAGGCAGGGAGTCATAATACTGCTAAACTGAGCATTCCATTTTTAGGGAGGGGACATGTGCATCACTGTAGGATGGGCATCCCAAGTTCTTGCCAAGAGAAGATGTAAGTGTATGTAAAGGGAGTCTAGATGCATCTCCTCCAAACTGCTAAGGGGTCAAAGGGCTTCATTCAGAAGAGAGTCTGTGGAACAAGGCAGAAGCTTCTGCAACTTCTCAGGAGTCAGCTTATGGGGGTGGAAGAGCGATCTTCCTGTCCTTTTCTTGGGATGCACCTTTATCATTCAGAATGGAAATAGAGAGGCACGGCCCAAGCAATTCCTGTATATTGAATTGGTTCTGGGAAGGTGCTGATGGTTGTTACTGCAAAACACTGCAACAATGTGACATCACATGCAGGGCGATGGATTAAGGCTGCATTAAAACTGTTTGGAAAGTTCCTAGCTAGAAAGGCCAACATGAAGCTGAGAATGTCCGGGAAGCCTGCATAGCGGAAGACACAGTGAATCAGGGCCACTGACTCTTCATTGCATTCTGTAATGCTTTCCCCACACAGTGTGTGCAGTCCAACGATGAATACGAGAGTCTAGGATTTCTTTTACTTCAAAATGTTGCTGGCCATCAATCATGACAGGCATTGGGGTTGGTGAGGGTTGTTGCCACTTTGAAGATTCTCTAGCTGGTTTCAACAAGCTGCAGTGGAAAACAGGGTGGATCCTTTTTAGAGTTGGAGGAAGATTGAGCTGTAGAGTAACTGGGTTGATGATTTTAGTAACTGGAAAAGGTCCAATAGACTCGGGGCCCAGTTTCTTGGAGGGTTGTTGAGATTTTAAAAATTTAGTGGAAAGGTAGACCTTTCCCCCAACTTTCATGTCCCATTTGGGGCACCCAGGGAGCTCTGGAATAGGAATGAAGTCCTGTCCTGAAACTTCGTGAAAGGGGATGAACCCGGTGCTCTGATGCACTGTGTTGTAGGCTACCTCTGCGAAGGGCAGGAGATGCACCCAATCGTCCTGCTGGAAGTTAATGTAACAACAGAGGGATTGCTCTAGAGTAGACTGAACCCGTTCCGTGGCTCCATCCGTTTCCAGATGGGTTGACGAGCTTAGGGATTCCTGAATCCCAATACGTTTTAAAAATGTGCACCAAAATTTGGAATTGAATTTACGCTGCACTCAGAAATTATGCGGCCAGGACAGCCGTGCAATTGGTAGACATGCTGGAGAAAGAGTTTAGACAGTTGCTGGTCTGTGGGAATGTTAGCGCAATGAATGAAAAGGGCTCGTTTAGAAAACAAGTCAATGAAAGTCCAGATTACGGTTTTGTTTTTACTTTCCAGTAAGTCCACAATGAAGTCCATGGCTATTTCTTTCCATGGGGCTTTAGAGGAGGCTACTGGTCGCAACAGTCCCTGTGACTTTCCCCCTTTCCATTTAGCTTGGGCGCACACATGACAAGAATCAATATATGCTTGAATGTCAGCTCTCAATGACGGCTACCAAAATTGCCGTCTGATCCAATGGAGCGTTTTGGTGAACACAAAATGCCCAGAGGACTTGTTGTGGTGTGAGCGCTGTAGAACCTTTTTCTTTAAAGATTCTGGGACGTAGATTTTATTATTACAATACCAGATGTTGTCTATTTCAGTTAACTGGGCTTTGTTACTTTGTAGCCAGGGATTGTTAGGCAATGCCGGGAGCAGTTCCTCTTTCAGGTCTGTCTACACTTTGACTTTCTGGGCTGCCACTTGTTTGCGCGTTATGCAAGCTAGACCAAGCTGCTTTTGAGAAAACACAGTGTCTACTACCTCTGCTTGTTTGCTGTCATGTTGGGGTAAATGAGAAAGTGCATCTGCCAGAAAATTCCTCTTCCCAGGGAGGAAATTGAGGGTAAAATTGAAACAGCTGAAATACTGAGCCCAACGGATTTATTTGTCAGTTAACTTTCTAGGGGTTCACACAGCCTACAAATTCTTGTTGTCCATCCAGACCTCAAAAGGGTGGATGGAGCTGTCAGCACAATGGCACAGTCAGTTTTTCTATGAGGAGGCAAGAGATCACACTCTTTCTCATCGAAGACAACAAAAAAAGGTTGCAGGTTCAGGTGGAATCCAGATTGTGGGAAAACGTCAGGTGAGGGTGAGCAGTTAAGAAGGGTTCCAGCCACCTCCCCCCTCTGTCGGAGTAGAGAAAAATGTTGCCAACTCCTTTGTTAAACAATAAAGCATCTGAGTGTCATGTTCCCCGTTGCAAGGCATATGTGCATCACAACGGGGAACATGCCTATCAGGAAGGAGGAAGGGATAACCATTAGCCTTTAAGCACACAAATGCCTAAAACAATCACCAGGACAATAGAGGCACACCTCTGCCCAGACCTAAGAACCATTAACAGATCAGGGGAACTTCCACACATTACCCCAGGGGACGCACCTGCACCGGACAAGAATGAGAAGACAAAGGAGACCAGCGGAGGTCACCTGAATCGCCCATCGACAGACCCATACTGCTTCAGATCGCCCATCCGGATCCAGCTTGTGGGACCATGGGGGGTGGAGGAGGACAAGGTCCGCCACGCGGGTATATACGAGGTACCCCACCACCACACCCGCATTTCCGTCTTTTTTCTATGTAGGCAATCTGCTTTCAATAAACCGGAAATCCTTAGACCCTCTAAGTGAGTCCGTGTCTTATTGGAAGTAAGGCCACCCTGACACTGAGTCCCAATCGATCTGTAGCTTTCTGCTTTTTAGCCACGGGAGTCCCAGTATGATAGAGTAGTTGGCAATAGGGGCTGCAATGAACTGCCAGGTTTTCTTATGCCCTCCCAACCTCATGGCTAAAGTCCCTGTCTGGAATTTCACGGGACCCCCGTGGGCAACTGAGCCATCCATCTGTGTGAAAATAATAGGATTACTAAGTCTCTTGGATTTTAGGCTCAGAGTGTGAATGAGGGCAGGGTGTATTAAACATTTGGTGCACCCAGAGTCTAGGTCTAGCCTGGGACTTTCCATGTTTAGGCATGGTTTGTCAACTCTCAGCTGATTGCTTGTTCAGGAAGAGTTTTCGAATTACGGATGCGCAGCTTAATGTCAGCACCTGATCATTCGAGCATTCACACATACACAGTCAAGAAGCTGGATCTCTTTGAACTGTTTTAATGAAGTGTAATGAACAGTATAGAAGGCAAGCTGTGAATAAAGATTTCCCACTCAAACCTAATTTAAAACTACATTCCCTTAGCTAGTCCCCTTTCCCATGAAGCATGCCACTCCCCCTCCCATCCAGATGGTATTCCTGTCATATCTCAACCCCGCGTCCTTGATGTGCTTCATAGCCATAACAAACCAGTTTACACTCTAACTTCACACCCCCCCACCCCAATCTGGCAACATGAGAGAATGAAATGATGGGGGATGCCCTGGTAAGGGTTTCTGTGAAACCTTTGATTGGGGGATCTGACAGGAGCCTTCTAATAAATGCCATTAGTGCGTTAGGGCAGTTTTTACTGCAAAGGCTTCCTTTTCCCCTATGTGCCAGTTCCCTTGTGGCTCGGTAAATCTGTGAGAAAGATAAGCCCAGGGTCGGCCCACTTGGGTTGCATCCTTTTGGATTAAAACAGGTCCAATTGCTGAATCAGAAGAATCTGCTTGCACAATGAAGGGGTGCTCTGGATCGGGGTGTGCTAAGGTGGGCTCAGCAGTAAATAGGCTTTTAAAGTTGTTGAATATGGCTTGGTGTTGTCCTAACAGCCAGGAACCATGCTGAGACAAGGAGTAGGTCCCTAGTGTTTTATTACTGATACATAACAGAGAATCCTAACAAACTGAAGAAGTGTGGGAAAAGCCAGACATATAAACCCCAAATACTAAGGCAGGCCCGATCTGTGTCTCTTTGAATGGCCACCTAATTCCTCAGTACTACGCATGCGCTTTACAGCCTGGATGGGAGCCCCCTGCTCGCCATCCTCACTCATGACAGGTATTCTGGCATCCAGGTTAGCCACACCTGTGGAGTGGTGACTTTCCATGTCTCCCCCTTTCCTCTTGTTTTGAGCAGATCTGTCAATGGTAAAGCAATTTGGGTGAATTTTGGAATGAATTGACTATAGAAATTGACGAACCCCGAAAAAGTTTGTAATTGCCATCAGGTATAGGGGGGCTCCCATTCTAGAATGTGCTGGATTTCTGAAGGATCCATTTCTACTCCCTTCATAGAGATTCTGTATCCCAGGTAGTCCCATCGTGCTTTATGGAACTCACATTTAGACAGCTTAGCACACAACTGGGCATTTCATAGCTTCTGGAGTACTTGCCTAAGAAAGTTTACATGCTCTTCCTCTGTCTCTGGGTGAATTAAGATGCTGTCCAAATAGACCAGCACCCCCTTGTACAAATGGTCATGGAGAACCTCATTGATGTACTGCATGAAGACTGCTGTGTCCTCAGCTAATCCAAAAGGGAGAACCTTGTATTGGTAGGACCCCAAAGGAGAATTATACATGGTTTTCCACTCATGGCCCTCTTTTATGTGAATTTTCAGTATGCTTCCCTTAAATCAAGTTTAGTAAAGATTTTTGCATTTGCCAGGTGTGACAGCATGTCCTTCATTAGGGGGAGAGGGTACTGGTTGGCTACAGAGATCGAACTGAGGTCGTGGTAGTCAGTGCAGAGCCTCAGTGTTCCATCTTTCTTAGCTCTAAAGAGCACCGGGGCTGCCCTAGGTGAATTAGCCAGTTTGATAAATCCCCTGGCCAGATTCTTATCTTTGAATTTGCTTAGTACTTTTTTCTCTGTCTCTGACATGGGGTACATTTTAGGCTTTGGAAGCTTAGCCTTTGGGCCAGTTTTGATGGCATAGTATGTTTTCCTGTGGGGGGGGGCGTAGCTGGTCTGACTCTTTCTTATCGAACACATCAGCAAAGTCTAAGTACTGGCTTGGTATCAAAGATTCTGCCTCCGCTGACATTGTTGGAGTTTGCTTAATCATTACGCCAGCCACTTGGCTTGCTTTCTGCTGGGTTTTCTGTTTTACAACCTTCCCTGCCCTACCTCCGAACCTCAGGGTCCCTGTGTCCCATCGGATTTGTGGCTTCCTACTTGTTCACCATGGAAGCCCCAGTATGATGGAATAGTTTGCTATGGGGGCCACGATGAACTGTAAAGTCTCATTGTGAGTTCCAACCCGCATAGCCACCGTTTCCGTCTGGAACTCAACCGGACCCCCATGGACTATGGACCTGTCCATTTGGGTAAAGACTATTGGCTGTTTGAGTCTTTTTACTTTGAGATCTAGTGTGTTGATCAGTGCAGGGTGGGTTAAGCATTTTGTGCACCCAGAGTCTAGCATTGCCATTAGTTGGCTTTGTGCCTTGTCCTTAAGTTTTTTAGCTCTACCCTGAGAAGCAAGATGGGGCAATCGTCACTCACCAATGGGTCTTCATCCTCTTCCTTCTGGGAGACCGTGGTCTTGCGCCTGTGGTTTTCCACCTGCTGAATCGCATGGGCGTGATTCAGAACAGGTGAATCCTGTTTCCCGCTGGTTGTTGGTCTTCCTCCTCCGAGTCTTCACAGAGGTCTACTGGTGAGTCGGCTGCCAGCACTCTGCGGGCTACCGCCATAGCCGCTGAACCTTCTCATTTTTTTGGTGAGGTTTTGGCTGGTTTCCTCCCTGCCGGTCTGCCACTGCTCCTCCGTATCGGAACTCTGCAGCTCGAGGGTAATCCTTCCCATACTTGTAGCATCCCCCTTTCTTCCAGGTCCAATCCCTTGTCTCCTCCCTGGCCCAGAACAGCCTCTGCTGGGTTGACGGGAACTGGCCGGGGGTCCCAGTGTTGCATCCAGCCACCTCTGTGCACAGCTGTCTTTGAAACTGGTACTGCATGTTTTCTACTTCTCCTGCCAGACAGATCCACTCTCTCCGGGTGAATGGATCCCCTTGGCATAGGGCCCATCTTAATCTTTCAGGCTGGAACCCCCCTTTAAAATAGTCCACCTTGGTGGTCTCTGACCAATCCATCACCTTCCCTGCTAGGGTTTTAAACTTTACAGCATACTCAGCCATACTCTTTTCCCTCTGCCTCAGCTGTTGTATGGTGCTTTTCACCTGCAGTTTTTCCAAGGGTTCTTCAAATCTTTCTCTCAGGGCCTGCACAAACTCCTTCAAGCTGTTAAGGTCCAGAGCCATGGCATCGTGCAGCTGTATGAACCAGTCAGCTGCCACTCCCTGGAGCCTTGCCCCTACCTGGCTCACCTTTTAATATTCGGTCAGAAAGCAGGTCCCATACTCTCACATGTAGATGGACACATTCGTTAGGAAGAATGCTAGTGGCTGGGGGTCGGCATTAAATTTGACCTGCAGCTCTCTTGGGGTCCCCCTCGCTGCCGCAGCTTCCGTCAGTCCTGTTTCCGATTCACCACGGATCACTTTGTGGGCCCTACTTCTCCATCTCTGATCTGGGGAGGTGGATCTCCCTGCAGGGGTCACAGACTGGTGGCCTCCACTTCTGTTGGGTGAAGTCCTCCTGGAATGTGGGGCCAAGCCCTCCTCCAGGTGATACACCAGGGAATTGATGGCTTTCGACATGTGCCGCATCATCACCTCCAGGGCAGCCATCCTGACTTCCAGACCTCACACCATCTGCAGGGTACCCCCCGATTTGGTTATAGTCACCTGGGATCCTGGGCTCAGGATCTTCACCTGCACTTCGACCGTCTGGGGGCACGTTTGGCCATCTCCCTTGTACTCGAGGTCGCTGGCCCCATTTCCATGTCGTCCACCTGCATGTCTGGAGTCTAGGGTGGTGAGCGCACTCTCTAACTCTGTCGTGTTCATTCTCGCTTCTGCTTCCCCCTCCCCATCATTGCTTTCAGTGTCACCTGCCAACTCCACTCGCTCCTCCTCTGGCTTGGCATTCAGAAGAGTTTTGTCGTTGTCCTCTGAGGGTGAGGGCTCCCTTTCTTTCGATCTCAGTTCCTTCAACAGTTTCAGTAACTCTCAGCTGGACTTATGCTGCCAGGTACAGTCCGTAATATAGGATTTGCAACTTTATGTAATTACCAGCACACTCAAGCACTCATTCAATTACAGTCTAGAGACCGGGCTCTTTCTACTGTTTAATGATGTGAGGTGACTAGTACAAGAAAAAGTTGTGAATGGAGAAATTCCCGCGTAAACTGTCATTTAAAACTTCAAGCCTCTAAATTAGCCATTTCCCCATACCTACTGAAGCATGCAACCCCCCTTCCCATGCCAGATGGCCCTTCTGGCATTCGCCTGGCCAGATGGCCTTGGCAATAATTCCTTAGCTATACCAACCCAGTTCACACTCCGATCCGGCCCCCCCTCCCTTCTGGCAACTCGAAGTCTGTTCACATCCGTACTGGAGAGCTGGAAGCTATTCCAATCAGAGAGTTCTGTGAGCCTTTGATCGGAGAGACTGACAATGACTTTATCTCTGTTTTTGACTACAACACTGTTTTCCTTCTTGCAATGCAACCTTAAAATCTCTGGCAATTTGATCTGCAGCATCGATTCCAGGATTTGGGCTGGGAGGATGTATCTGCTGAAGCAGACATTTGTTAAATGGCACTGAGCCTTCAAGGGGTTTTTACTGTTGTTGTCACTGTTTTGCACTTCAGAGTGAACTAGCGTGAACCTCTAAAATAGAACTATAGGGAAAGAGTAACCCCACGCCATTAAACATGTTCCTCCTGACGTTGGGAAACTCATTGGATTAGTACACGCATTGCACACGTGGTTGCTCTCAAAAACAAAACAAAACAAAACAAAACAAAACAAAGCTTCAGGTGGTCCAGAATGCAGAAGTATGCAGAGTTTTGGGTGCATCAGGGTTCAATGGGCTGCACTTCTGCACTTCTGTGGCCCAGAAAACCAAATTGTTTCTATTCACTGACCAGATCTGGGAGATGGCATGGCTGCCATGCTGACCTAGTAGGAAGGGATAAATCATCATAAGGTCACACGGATGTGTGAAATTGCTCTCACAACATCCCCCATGTGGAGAGGCCAGAGAACTTCCTTTTTGGTTTGATGCTGAAATATTTCAAAACATTGATCTGAGATTCTCAGATATCATCAAACAGTTTTGGACAAATTGCTCATCAGATGTCATCTTCTACACAAAACAATATTTATTAAGTGACAGCAAAGTGTATGAAAGTACCACCCAGATGGATTTGCTTGATATCTATGAGTGAGCTTATGCTCTGTCAGGGGGAAAAAAATAAGAAAGAAAAAGCCAAACAATTTCTGTAGGCCAATCTCTCCTGCGCCTGATCTGTTTTGCCCCCGCATCACAGAGAGGAGAGATTGGAGAGAAAGGGATTACAGGAGAGTAGCAGGCACACAATGTGACATAGACCAGGCTGTTTGTGTAGTGTGGTTGTGGCTCCCAGCCCTGAGCATGCATAGGGCTGCTGGCACTACCACATTCCTTTCAATGTGTATTCCTCATTGTGTGCCTGCTTACTCCCTTGTAATCCCTCCCTTTCCAAACTCCCTGCTCTGCAAGGGTGGAAAAAAGGAAAAACAAGAGGTGTGGCACAGAACAACCCGTACTGACTGTAATGGCGATCACGTGACTGAGGGATGGCATTGATCGTAAAATTATTTTTTCAACACTGTTATACCTTTGAAGCGTCATTGAACGAGGCAGTTGCTCAGCAAAGACTACCTGTAGTTATGTTCTTCTATGGACGAATTGTTCCCTTGTGTCAAGCTCAGGCCTCAGTATAATAATGCAATGGAAGAATAATATCAAGAGCAAGAGAAGCCCTCATTCGTTTTGGTTCTGTGTTGTTCATGCCTACATATTGAATCCAGTCCTGGGCATAACATTTTCAAAAGGATGGTGAGAAACTGGAGGAGAGCAACTAAGATAAGGGGCCTTACCAGGACTTCTTGGAGGTATTGGGTCTATTTAGCCTGGAGAAGACTTGAGGGAGACATAACAGCTGTCGTCAAGCATCTGAAGTGCTGCCATGTAGAAGATGGGGCAAAATTGTCCCCGCTGTCCCGGGAGACAGGACAAGAATCACGGCTTTAAAATCCGGCCTTTGTCTTTCAAGTCCATCTTCACTACTCACTACAAAAAGACGGTACTTGGGATTTAATACTACCCCTCTTCCTTAACACGGCCAACTGTCCCGTAGAAGAATACACATCCTTTTTATTAGCTGATAAATCCTCAGAAATTTTCTTTAAAAAGTGGTACAATATTGCTCAACCACAGTAAGAAAATGTTGGGTATAATCAAACTTCCTTATAGCATCCCATATTAGAAGGTGTTAGCCACATTCTTCTTTTTAAATAGTTTAGTTCACAGATTGTTGTGGCTATTTATAATTCTATTTTACTCTGAAGCCATCAACGGATAAACTTTGAACTCTACTGGTTGCTGCCTCCTCAGTGCTAAATTTTCCACATTCTTTGGGGAGTATCCATCTCTCTCCCGCTTTTCTGCCGTTCTGCTTTTTGCAAACAGCTGCTTTTTGAATCCCCTTTTGGAGACTACTCTACTTTGCCCTTCTGATTCTGCGGTTTTCTTCCCTTCCCTTCCCTTCCCATAGAAAATAGGATTGGCAGCTCTTTTCTCCTTCCTCCTTCCTCCTTCCTTCCTCCTTCCTCCTTCCTCTTCCTTTCTCTCTCTCTCTTTCACTGAAAACACCTTCCCTCCATTTACATCCCTTCTGTGTTGAATATCAGTGTCATTCTGCCATCTGCTGGTGGCCTGAAGAGCTGCAGCATTTTGGGCAGCCAGAATATACCTATTCACCCAAGTCACCCACAGACTATATGTGAACACAAACCACAATATAAGTGGCTCTGCGTATGCTGAACAAATAATTTGAGAAGCTGGAATGTACAGAGAAGAATGGGGTATCAGAATTTGTGGAAAATCCATTCCACTTTTATGATAGATGGTAGGATGATTCCTTAAATCATAGGGTCAGCACACTCTCAGAATGTTGGTGGTCTCAGCAAATCAGCATGCCTCAGCATGTGGATGAGTTTGTTCTAGGATGCAATTCTCTGTATGCTTCTGGAGGAAGCTGTTTGTTGTCCCACCCACATTCCTTACCTCACTTCCTCCTCCTTCCACCATCTGAGAAGAAGCATGTGGCCGCTGCTGCTGCTTCCCTCTTGGGGCAATGCAGGGCCCTAGAGTCAGGAGGTTCCCCCTTTCTGCATGCAGCCTTTAGCAGCAATGAGGGCTAAGGGTTAATTCAGTTTAGGGACAGAAGAAGAACAAGAAGAATGTCCATTTTTCCTGAACAGTTGCAACTGGACCAAATAAAATGAGTAAGACATCTTTTTTGCTTATTTTTGAACCTCCTTTGTCTAAGTATGGCATTCTTTATGCTTGGGTGGGCTAAGCGTGGAAGATCAATAACCTGTATTTCTCTAACATGATCATTAATGCTATTTGAGATACTATTCTTCTCTGTGCACATCTTTTTGCTTTATGAAGCTCTGCACCTGTCAGGCTCCCCCCCGATCCAAGGATGGTTGCATCCTTTGATCGTATGTGCCTGCCATGATCATTTACTGTGTGTCAAGGAAGGAAGGGGAGAGGTGGCTGGCCGGAATGCGAATTGCTGCAATTTGAGCTAATTGCCTGCAATCAGGGTCATGCCGGTGGATCTGTGAAGAAGGTGGGTTTGGACTGTAGAGAGTGTAGTGAGGCCGTTTGGTGCTTCATTCTCAGTCGTGGCTTTTCTCTCTTGCATTGTACATATGTTCCATTAAGCCTAGAATCTGCGTTTCGCTTTCGTGCATGAGATGGGTTTTTATTGGAAGTCAAAGTGTCAGTGCTTACAGCTCCAATCAGTGGTCCTAGCTGTCCACTAATGGCTTCACAGGAGGCAGTAAGCTCAACAACAGGTAAGGCCGATGCAGAGAAAGGGTGTGTGGATTGGCTGCCCTACTGTGAGAACTTCTTCCCAGAGAAAAAACTGATTGCAGTGCAACCTGAGAGTTCATGAGGATGCAGATGAGCAGAGGCCGAGGAGGTTGAGGAGACAGATCAGCCTACAGCTGTGAAATGGCTGACCCAGGAAAAATAATCGCAGAATGTGATCGGGACCACTGGCACACTCACCACAAGTTACAACCGAAAGGTAATAGGGGGTTTCATTGTCATGTTGTACTCTCACAAAGAAGCAGGTGAACAGCCATAGCCAAGCGGGTAATGATTTTTTTCCTAGCCTAGTTTCCAAGCGTCATACCTGTAATTCCCCCACTGCCAAATAGGGTGGCATCCTCACTCTCCGAAGATACAAAGAGTTTTCTCAAATTCCTATAAACCTGTCAGAATCATGCTTTTTAAAATACTTTTATCATATTAAGCAAAATGTACACTCAGTTGCCTTAAATACACCAGGTCTCTACACTGTTGGACTACAAAGCACTTCAGCCGGCTCCCTTCAACAAGCTGGGCTGATTGTAGCTCATGTTCCCACACAAATAATTAACAAAGATCTCCAGCAAGGAATGAGCCAGCTGGAAATCATGAGGCCGCAAGAAACAAAAATCCCAGATCTGTCACTCATAGAAATAATATAGGAAGTGTCCTACGCTATGAAAAACAGCACAAGCCATGCTTCAGTTTCATAGAGAAACAGAGAAGAGGGCAATGCCCAACGTGAAGTCGACAGTGGGTGCAGTGGTCTACATTGGGAAGATATTGGAAGTTGTGATGAAATGATAAGAAGGTGTTCTATATTTTTCTACGTATTAGTTGCTCTCTCGTATTACACTCTGGCCTAATTACAATAATATAACATTTAGGGGCGAAGATGCATCCCAGTAAGCCAGCACTGGAAGACAGGATAGAAAAGATTTCCACCACCACCATGTACTTCCCCTTGGTGCTCAGGTAGGTGGGCACAAAGGTCAGCCAAACGCTGCAGAACACCAACATGCTGAAAGTGATGAACTTGGCTTCGTTGAAACTGTCCGGCAACTTCCTGGCTAGGAAGGCCACAGTGAAGCTGAGAAGGGCCAAGAAGCCCAGGTAGCCCAAGACACAGTAAAACATGGTGGCGGAGCCTTCGTGACATTCCACTATGATTTCCCCAGGCAGGGTTTGTGTGTCCAGATTTGGGAAGGGAGGAGAAGAACCCAGCCAAAACACACAAATGCCTGCTTGAAGAAGGGATCCCCCCCCAGACAATAGCATAGGCCAACTTTTGCCCCACCCATTTGTGGAAAACGTTTCCCGGTTTAGAAGCAAGGAATGCCACGATGACTGTGGTGGTTTTGGCCAGAACAGAGGAAACGGCAACAGAGAAGATGATGCCAAATGCCGTTTGTCGGAGGAGGCAGGTGGCCTTGTTGGGCTGTCCGATGAAGAGAAGAGAGCAGAGGAAGCAGAGAAAGAGGGAGATGAGGAGGAGGTAGGTGAGGCTGCGATTGTTGGCTTTGACGATGGGAGTGTCCCGCTGCTTAATGAAGATTGCCAGCACGAAAGCCGTCACCAGGCAAAAAAGAAGAGCCAGAGAAACCAGAGTGATGCCCAGCGGCTCTTCGAAGGAGAGGAAGTTCAATGTCTTTGGAATGCACTCGTCTTGAGCTTGGTTTGGAAAGTGATCCTCTGAACAGCCGTCACAATGCTCCATGTCTGAAAAGAAGGAAAAAGCTTCCGAACAGAATCAAATTTTCCCCAAGTTTCAGAATTGCATTTTGGAACTCCCTGCAACGTCTTTCCTAAAACCTTTTGTAACTCTCTGTCCAATATACATGTAAAAAATGTGCAGGAAAAAAATATCTAGATTTTCCTATAATTAAAGCTTCTTGGCCTGTTGGAGAGCACTAGGTTTAGTGGCATTACTGAGCAAGGGAATAGCATGGCTCACCTTCCCAATGGTGGGAAGCAGAAAGGAGAGGCTTGAAGGTTTCGATCCCGGAAAACAGGCAGCGGCACTAAAGGGTAGGAGAGTGACGTCTTAAGACGTGTGGACTTCAACTCCCAGAATTCTCCAGCCAGCCAAGCTTCGTAGAGCAGCAAAATAAACACTGGTTTATGCAATCTTGATTTTGGATCCTTTCATTTCTGTTGGATGGCCCGGGTGCAACACAGACATTTTGCTCTGATGATCATTAAAAATGACTTTGGTATAATTCTTCCACCATAACCAATTGATACATCTTTCCTTCAAGAATCTTGATTTAATTCTGTTATAATTTGGGGGCCAACCAAGAGACACAACACTGACTCACAGAGCGAGACCCTATTTTGCAGGTCATTGGATCATCCATAATTCCTGCATTCTGTTTCCGTGTCTTCAAAAGGAGAGAGAGCCTGACATCTTACAATTGGTAGCACTGGAAACTAGAGGGAAAATTAAATAGAGGAACTGTCTGCTAGCTCCTATTTCCTGGAAGGGGGAGCATCCCTGAGAGACGTTCCTTTGCTTTTAATGCTTTGCAGCCATCAAAATAGACACCTTCAGAGTTCGATTTAGCTATCCAAGCTCTGACATGGTGGAAAAGCCCCCTTGAGGTGCCTCAGTAAAGCAAGCGGTTATATTGAAGAGCTTCTGGTTAGCTGGATACAGGCTGCAGAAATGCAATTTCAGACCCAGTTCCATTTGGATGCTATGAATCTTACCCATTTGTCTTGATATCATCTTCTCTGGACACGGAGCACAAGCGTAGCAGCAAAATTTCTGCCCTTCGATCTTGTTCTTTCTGCTTCCAAGAGGACAAGGTTCATTGCATAACGAGAGAGGTGGTAGCTATCCAAAAATAAAGAAAGCGGTCAGTATTAAGCAAACCTTTTGTTTTTGTTTTGTTCTTGTCTTACAGCCAAGGAATAAGGAGGAGGGTGGAGACAGGGCCGGGATGCAGAGTTGCTTCAGCCTGCTTTTGAGCAATGTCTTGTGGAAATGCCCCATAATGTTGCCAAGGCCAGGAACATAATTGAAGTTGCATTTCATTCATTTTTAATTGAGTTGAAGTTCAATTCAAGGTGCTGGTTCCTGCCTATAAAGCCCTCCGTGTCATAGGGCCTGGTTACTGGAGGCACTGCCTGTCCCCCATAGTGTCTGCCCGGCTGGTTCAATTTGGCAGGGTTGGCGCTCTCCGGGTTCCATCGATTAAGGAATGCCATGGATTGGGACCCCGGAAGCCTGCCTTCTCTGTAGCAGCACCTGCCGTCTGGAATGAGGTTCCTCCTGAATTCAAATGGCCCCACCCTATTGGTGTTTCCAAGGGCCCTGAGGATACGCTGTTTGCCCAGGCCTTTGGCAAAGATGATTGATGCCCCTTTCTTTCTTTCCCTTGTTCCCATCCAGGTCATTTCCTCCACCATCTCTGCTCTTTGTTTGGTGGTGTTTTTGTGTTTTTGTATTGTTCCTTGTTTTTAAATACTTTTTTAAGGGTTTGTAAAATGCCCAGAGTCACTAGGAGTTAGGTGCCATATAAATTTAATTTGTGGTTCGTCTTGTTCTTGTTCTTGTTCTTGTTCTTATTTTGAATTTAGTGGCAATTCATGGAAGGAATCCAAAAGTTTGAGGATCTGAATAGAACTGGGAGGCTGAAGTGGTTATTGTTTGAGACTTTGCCTCCCCCAGCCTGAAATGTATCACTGAACTGTGGTTGCATTTGAGTTCCTTCTGGAGAATGAAGGACTAGATATCAGTACTTCCTTCAGCTGGGCAGCCCCACACCTGGGCGTGGCACCGCAGTCCCCACATTCAGTGAGAGGAAAATAAATTTCCTTGCACAGGTTGGGAACTCGATTCTCAAACATTAGAATATCCATCATGAATCGGCCCAATAATACATCTGTTTTTGCCCACCTTTGACAGCAGTGGACTGAAATGTACTTGGGGATATGAGCTAGTTGCTAGCAACAGGCCAAAGGAAAGGCTATGGGTGTGAAAAGGAGTGCATGTGACATTGGTCCTTTTAGCCCATCATATTGTTATGGTACCTGAGTGAATTCGTGGTGCCAGTGGATTCTGTCTCCATTAATGATCAAGGTTTTTCCTGCAGGAGCTTTTGGATCCATTTCTCCAACTAGGACGGTGATGTAGGAGTTATTTGGAAAAGTGACCAGGTTTTTGATGTCAAATCCGGCTTCTAATACTCCATCTTCATTCAATTTAATTTCATCTCCTGCAGTGTTGTTGAAGGACATTCTCTGCAGAAATGGATGGAGCTTCCAGAAGAAAGAGCATAAGGTTTAAAGAGAAAGGGACGTGCTTCCTACTGGCCTCAAACCACACTCCTTTTTAGATGGGGAGCATTTCTTCACCAGGAATGAAACAGTATGGAGGACGGCAGCAATTTAAGGGTTATGATTGGACCGTATTCCAAATTAGATAGTAAAATCTTTTCAGTGCTTGTCTTTGGTGACATTTGAGAAAAGAAGTTGGAAAAGAGCAAGAAGAAGCAATGGGAAGGAAATCTAGTTGAGAGGGCCAGAAAGGGAGTTGAATTAAAGACCAGTTGTGTTGGTGTGGAAAGAGGGATGTGTAGGAAAAGGACAATATCTTAAGTGGGTCAACATTTGTAATGTATGAATGGTGGACTCAAGTGAACATCAGTGAGGTTTAGATAACTGAGATGATCTCTTGACCAATTAAGTCCTGCCACTCTGTTGTAATCCTGGAGAATATCTCAGAAGAGCACTGGGAAAGAAGAAATCTTACCTGCCAGGCTTCTAGATTCTTTGGCTGCCCTTGATCCCTGTCCTTTAGGATGTTCCGATCAGTCCTAAACGTGTGAGCAACATGTAAAGCTTGAGCCACAGCATAGACGGCATTATAGATACTGTAACTATGGCCGAGCGTGCTGGTTTCAAAGAAAGTCGCAGGCAGGTCCTCCAGCCTTTCCTCTCCAGTACATTCTTCATCTTCATCTTCATCTTCAGGAACATCACTCTTGGGTACTGAGCAGACAAAAGCTTGCTTCCAGACATCTCTAATAAAGCCATCTTGATTTGCCCCAGAAGGGGTGACAGCCCGTAGAAATTGCTGGAAACCTGGAATTTGTTTTGTGCTAATTGAGAAGGAAATAGCCCCATGGAACATTTGCATATCCAGAGCCCTTTGTAAGGAATGTAATGTGAAATCACTTTGGGCCATTGTAATCCACACTTTTCTTGCTGAAATTTTCTGTGAAGAGTCAGATGTTACAGGAAGTATTGTGGTCACTAGTAGAGTAGAGGCCAGCCACATGAAGACTATATTTTCTCCATGTATAATAACCGCGTTTGCTGTTTTCTCTGTGAATATGGTAAGGTGACTCAGAGTTCGTTCAAGCATGTCATATAGCTCATAGAAATGGAAATTTCTGTCAACCCTTTCAGTGAATTCAAAGCAGATTTTATTTTGCGAGAGCATGGGTTCCAGAGTTTGTATGAAATGTTCTCCATGTTTGTCATCTACAGTGACAAGTCCTACCCATTTCCATCCAAAGTACAGAAGAAGCTGGACTAAACCCTCATACTGAAGAGCTTCACCAGGGGCCATGCGATAAAATGGAGGGGAATGCGATTCATCCGTCACTGACAATTCAAATGAGCCATATGCAATCTAAAGGAAAGAAAGGAGGAATAAGAGAAAGAGAAAGATAAAGAGAGAGAAAGCATGGGTGGACTCATTCTATTTTGACTGATGTGAACTATTTTAGAAACTTATTTCTCAAAGTATGGATGTTTAATATATTGATTTGGTTTAGATATCTCCCCAATAGGGAGATACCTTTTTTGAATCCTATCATCCATCCATCAATATCTCTATCTATCTATCTATCTATCTATCTATCTATCTATCTATCTATCTATCTATCAATCATCTATCATTAATGTTAGCTAGCATAATTACAAAGATTTAAAAAAAACTATGCTCTAAAATTCTGTATGTGTGGATTCATCCTGAAAGCAGCCATATACTCACGTGAAACTTTTTATTAATCAAACTCCACACCTTTGTCTTATAAAATTCTACCTCTCTTTACTGATAAAGCATCAAGTTGCTCCTTGAAGGGGAAATCAAGAGCACATAATCTGTGTGATAGTGATAATTCCTACCATCTTTATCTACAGATCCCACCTGTGGAATCTTGAAAAGCTGCAAAATTTCTGCCATGCGTATGGACGTTTCAGGGCTCAGTCCTCCAATGATTCCCATCATTTCCTTTTCAGTCCCACAAATATAGTTGGGGACGATTTTGTGTAATTTAAAAAGCAGGTCCAGAGTGGTGCGATAGGTCATTCGTGAATCAGAGTAGCTGTCATAGATGTGGAAGCCAAAAGTGATGTTGGGCAAGATCTGAGGATCCTTGTTGATCTCCTTAACGGCAAACACTAAAGCCAAGATGTGTTGGTAGAACTTTGTCACCACACTGCAAATAAAGTGACTTGCTTCAAAAGCGAATTGTGCTATGCGTTATGCTACTAGGGACGAGATATCAGGGGGGAAAAGAGTCACAAGAAAGACACATTGAAAACAAGGTAAATATGCTTTGATTTTGCTTTCCTAGACTGCCCTTGTGTTGTGCATGTTAGCGCCATTGCTGAAGTTCAGCAGTTTGTTTCTTATGATTTCAAGTTTAAAACATTCACCTTATAATGAAAATTAACTCCTGCACAATCATCCCGAGGCCCTTCAGTGTTGCAAAACTAAGCAGTTTCCTGTTTGCTCCTTTCCCATGTACTTTAGAAAGAATCTGAGCTGGGTGGAGCTAATTTGTGACTAAATATGAGGGGGGATCTCAGTGATGAGGAAGGCAGAGCTAAACAAGATAGCCATAAATTTAGAAATTGGTTTTTCCTTCCACAGTGAGCTGTTTCTGCTCTAAGGGCTGAAGAGAAGGTTGTGAGTAGAAAAGCCCACACTTCTACTCTTCCTGTGAACTTTTGTGTTTCCACTTTGTATTGCTGTTTCAAAGATTGTAAGATGCCCTGTGGTCTCTTCGAAATAGGACAGGTGGACCACAGAAGTCTAATAAGCAAGTGCAAAAATAGAGACATGGCATTCATAATTAATGCCTCCCCAGGTTTTTGGAAATTACTTTTCATTCTACAGTCAATGAATTGCTGGTTGTAAGAAGAGACTGAGGGTAGAAAAGAGAATATATTGAAAGGTATTGTGCCTTTTAGGTTATGGTGAATTAGGGCTGGTGCTTCTTTCTCCAAGTGGGAACAGGGTTCATTTCTCAACAGAATATCTGCTTGCCCTGGTCTATTGGCTTTTGGTGAAATCAGAGAATAGGATGTTGAATTAACCACTCATTTATATTAATCAAGCTGCTAAAATGGATATGCCCTCGATACAGTACATTTATATTTTTTCACAGATGATAATGGCACATCTCTGTTTTACAGGGATGGAAAGAACAGAGCATGATTCGATTAAGATCAGGTTGGGGTGATTTCTTACAATGGGAGGTCAACCGATTCCTCAGAAGGATGTTTACTGAAAGTCACTTCGGGGAACAAGTAATGGACATGGGACATCAATCCACCAATGAGAAGTTCTCCCTCCTGGTACCATTCCTGAGGAATTTGAATGGCTTCATCTCCAGTGCACTTAAGAGTTTGTACCTTCATGGCCACTTCTCGAAGAAGGAATATGGCAACAACGCCCAGCATCCTATAAGGAAGCATCCCTGTGCAATTGGCTTCTCCCGTATTGCTGTTCCCAGCAGCCTTGATTCAAAGAGGGTACTAGAGACAGCAGAACAACGGCCCCCTAAGCTGAGATCTGTCTTAAGAATAAGTCATGGCTCAAGAATGGATCTGATCCCTTGCTTTCAGCCTCACCTATGTCTGGATGCTCAGATGCCTGTCCCCTGTGAAGGGACAGAGTTGCTCTTGACTCTAACACCTAATTGTTGGACTCTTTCTTCACTTGCAATTTCAGGAAGCAGCAGAAGACCTTAGGCACCACAATATTTTCTCTTGGTCACCCAGCCCTGAGGTCTGAGCAGAGATTGAGTGGTCTTCTACAATTCCTCCAACGAGGTTGTCCTCTTGAGCTGACAGCACCAATGAGCTAGCACTGTGAAGCACGAGTGAAGGTGTACATCTTGCATGTGTGGGATGATGCAGCTAGTCCCACTTATTGAAATCTGGGAGAATCTGTGGAATTGACTAGGTGTTGGCTGATGAGCAGTCTGAAAACATTAGGATGACACCCACAAGGACTGTATACTTTGTGCTATAGTTGCCAAATGCTGAGAACCTGATTTATGTCCACAGTTCTCTTACTGACCCTGCAATGGCTGGGGAACTCTGCAACCCGTTTTGAGGAATGTCCCTCAGCTGGGCATGATATATTGGAGGTTTATATCTATTCTGGAACCCTTGAACTTCCTTCAGGAGGGAGCATCTCAAGAGCCACTGGAGGACTAACCTGGTGACTTAATTATAGTGCCTATGATAACTACAGAGACGGTAACTTTGCTGGTAGAAATGGTGAAGCAAACATGTTTGTGAAATGCCACAGGAACTTTTTGCCACTTGCTTTTCTGGGTAGAGGAAATGAGCTGGAGGCCTTTGATTTGGCTGAGTGGCCTGTTGGATGGAATCAAAGAGAAAGAGCAGAGAGATAAAACTTTTCTGTCCCTCGTCCACATAGAGTGGCAGTCAGAATTCGTCTTACACGAACCTTTAGGAACCCAACCTGTTTATGGAATTGTTTTTAATGCCTCTTAATTCTCCCTTTGTGTTGTTTGGACAGGAGATGCCATGAGAATGAAAAGATGCATCAAGGCAGGGAGTCATAATACTGCTAAACTGAGCATTCCATTTTTAGGGAGGGGACATGTGCATCCCTGTATGATGGGCATCCCAAGTTCTTGCCAAGAGAAGATGTAAGTGTATGTAAAGGGAGTCTAGATGCATTTCCTCCAAACTGCTAAGGAGTCAAAGGGATTCATTCAGAAGAGAATCTGTGGAACAAGGCAGAAGCTTCTGCAACTTCTCAGGAGTCAGCTTATGGGGGTGGAAGAGCGATCTTCCTCTCCTTTTCTTGGGATGCACCTTTATCATTCAGAATGGAAATACAGAGGGACGGCCCAAGCAATGCCTGTATATTGAATTGGTTCTGGGAAGGTGCTGATGGTTGTTACTGCAAAACACTGCAACAATGTGACATCACATGCAGGGCGATGGATTAAGGCTGCATTAAAACTGTTTGGAAAGTTCCTAGCTAGAAAGGCCAACATGAAGCTGAGAATGTCCGGGAAGCCTGCATAGTGGAAGACACAGTGAATCAGGGCCACTGACTCTTCATTGCATTCTGTAATGCTTTCCCCACACAGTGTGTGCAGTCCAACGATGAATACGAGAGTCTAGGTTTCTTTAAGTTCAAAATGTTGCTGGCCATCAATCATGATAGGCATTGTGTCATGTTCACCATTTCAACATTCTGTTAATATTGTAACGTTTCACATGTCAATTT
Source organism: Candoia aspera (assembly GCF_035149785.1). NCBI lineage: Eukaryota > Metazoa > Chordata > Lepidosauria > Squamata > Candoiidae > Candoia > Candoia aspera. The sequence goes on along the minus strand of NC_086156.1, from coordinate 109,800,270 downwards.
CTTTCCCGTGTTCCTTCGCCCTTTCAGGGTTTTTCCACTCATCTGCTTTCCGATGTTTTCACATTTGGGAATGTGTGTTTGGGTTTGCGCTCCTGTTCAAGGTTACTTTCCCAGGCGCGTGTAACGGTTTCTACCACCTGGGAGGGGGTGTGCACTGACGGGTGCTTGGGGCGGGACTGGCTCACAGGCAAAGCTTTAAGTTTGTATTTGGCGCGCTTTTGCTCATTCTCAGCTTTCTCTGTATTTGCATACTATTCCTTTAATAAATCAGTTATCTTTAAGCCCGAGCTTGTGAGACTGAGTATTTGGGATTAGGCAACCATTACATAAAGCTGAGAATCATTTCAATCATCTTCCGCTAGCCCCATCCAAACGTTGGGTAAGAGGGAGCGCTAGCGATGACCGACCAACAGTTTCGCGTGAGTGAAGGGAGCGAGGAAGAGCAGGAATTGGCAAAAGCTCGACCCGCTCTAACTTCGAGAGCGAAAAGAGCAGCGCGTCGAGAAATGCGGGATGTTCAACTAGACGAACTACTGCTATCCATGCAGGAGAGTCTAAGGAGTGAACAGAAATCCGTAGTAGAAAGGACAACGGGGGGGGGGGGGTCCCCACAATTATCCTGGGAGCCCGAAATCCCCTTGTCACCGAGGGTGGTGGTAACTAACCAACCAGTGGAAGAGCCGGTCACTCCGGCTCGAATGAAGGCCATGGAGGATAAGGTGAACCTGATAGTGAAAATCCTGAAGGATCTTCCCCGGGGTACAGAGCCAGCTGAGGAAGATTGGGAAGAAGAGCCGGCCCAGCCGACTTACCCAAGACCCAGCATCCTACCACCCAGGGGAAGGAGCAGGATTCGAACTTCCCGCCAAGAGGGAGGACGAGAACCAAGGCTGCCAAGAGATCGACCACCCCTGGGGGCTCGGCGTAAGCTGACGTTTGCAGAACAGCCACAGCCAGCCGAGCCGGTAAGAAACTTTCCACCGTTCGGGGTGAAGTTCGATGGGGATCCCACCACACTATCTTTCTTTATCACTAATGCTAAGCATTATATGGAGGATTGGGGTCGAAGTTTCCGTTCGGAACATGGCAAAATCAACTTTATTTCCAACAAACTGAGAGGGAGGGCAGCTGATTGGTATGTGCAACTCTGCCAAGCTGAAGCTACCGAGTTAGAAGACTTTGATGACTTTCTATGGGCCCTCAAACAACACTTTGAGGACCTGTTAGCCCAAGAAACAGCAAAAAATGCCCTAAGAAAACTCTATCAAGGGTCCCTTTCAGTGGCAAAATACGCACTGGAATTTAAAGCCCTAGCAGGAAAGGTGGAAGATTGGTCTGAGCCAACGTTAATCGAGATGTTCAAGCAAGGGCTAGAACCAGAAATCCTCCGTTGGGCGTTGGGAAGAGACGACCCGAAAACTTTATACGGATGGATTCAGTTGGCAGGCAGCGCAGAAAATGCCCTGCAAACCTATGCCCATACTAAAGAACTTAGACAATCCAGACTGACCAGAGGAGCACGGATGACTGGACCTCTCAGCTGTCCCAAACCCAAAACGTGGGACGAAGAAAAGGAACGACGGTTCTCCAAAGGCCAATGCCTCAGATGTGGAAAAGAAGGACATCGCGCCACGTCGTGCCCCAGACGGCAACTAGAGGAACGACCGGCGAAACCTCCAGTCAAGCCGTCCGCTCCACCACGGAAAATGAAAGCTGCCATCGCAGAGCTCGACCCTCAAGAGCTACCCTTTGGAGACGAGGACGAGGATTTACAATTTGAACAGCCGGTGGGAAACGCCTACCACCTGCCCTAAAGGGCGACGTTGGGCAGGTGGAAGAAACCGGGCGTGATCACGATTCGGTGAGTGGGAATTTTCCTACACTGACTGTAAAACTTAAACTGGGCTCAAAAACCAAAACTGTGGAAGTCTGGGCCATGCTGGACTCGGGTTGCTCCCGCTCCCTTATTCACCCTGATGTTGTAGCAGCTCTAGAACTGCCCACTTTTCCTTTACCAAGACCTATGATTTTCACCCAATTGGATGGAACCATGGCGGGAGGAAAAGCAGTCACTCATTCCACAGGACTGGTTGCCTTACAAATGGGTTCCCATCGGGAAAAACTACCTTTCGTTGTAGCTCCAGTGGGGGGTCCTTTGGTGATTTTAGGCATGCCCTGGTTTGTACAACAAAATCCTTTTATTAACTGGTTACATAGAACCGTCACTTTTGCAGATGGGTTTTACAAGGTGCCTGAAAAGGACCTGCTGGAGGACATGGAGGGTGCAGGGGTGGCACACACAACTGTACAAACCCTCCAACCCCTTGAGGGACTACCCAGGCAATATCAAGATCTAGCAGAGGTGTTTGGGGAAAAAGAAGCAGATCGCTTGCCACCCCACCGCAAAACAGATTGTGCCATTGAATTTTTGCCTAATGTCAAGTTACCCCAACCGAAAATATACCCTATGTCTCCCAAAGAGCTTACCACGCTAAGGGAGTTCATTGACAAAAGCCTAGCCAGAGGTTTCATTGAACCTGCTAACTCCCCAGTGGGAGCTCCTGTCCTATTCCGGCCAAAAAAGGATGGGTCATTGAGGCTTTGTACCGATTTCCGCGGGCTAAATGCAGTCTCAATATTAAATAAATATCCTTTGCCCCTGATCAAAGACATGTTATCACATCTGGCCAAGGGTAAAATCTCAAAATTGGATTTGAGAGAAGCCTATTTCCGGATACGCATAAGGGAGGGGGATGAGTGGAAAACTGCATTTAACTGTCCTCTCGGGGCTTTTCAATACAAAGTCTTACCCTTTGGTTTATCAGGTGCACCTGGGGTATTTATGCAACTAATCAATGAGGTCTTGCATGACCACCTATTTAAAGGAGTATTGGTGTATTTAGATGATGTATTGATTTATACAGAAACCATGTCAGAACATATTCAATTGGTGCATCAGGTACTAGCAAAATTGAAAAAAGCCCAGTTATATGCTAAACTCTCTAAATGTGCCTTCCATCAATCACAAATTGATTATCTGGGATACAGAATTTCGGCCAAAGGCATCGAAATGGACCCTGCAAAAGTTGAAGCTATTGTAGCTTGGGAGCCTCCACGTACCAGGAGGCAATTACAAAGTTTCCTTGGATTCGCGAATTTCTATCGGGCATTTGCCCAAAATTTTGCTGAAATTGCCCTTCCTCTTACTGAACTTTTAAAAACTAAAGCGCAGGGCAATACCCGCTGTTCAAAAAACCCAGGAGCGCTCCTTAAATGGACTCCAGCCTGTCAACAGGCATTCGAAGCGCTCAAACGAATCTTCACCACTGAGCCAATTTTACAGCATCCAGACCCCTCCAAACCGTTCGTTGTGCAAGTGGATGCCTCTGATTTCTCAATCGGAGCACTCTTGCTTCAATCAGACAACTCTGGTACCTTAAAACCGTGTGCTTACCTCTCACGTAAATTCACCGACACGGAGAGGCGATGGCATGTTTGGGAGAAAGAGGCTTTTGCTGTAAAAACGGCTTTAGAAACGTGGCGAAACTTATTGGAAGGCACTTCCAACCCTTTTGAAGTTTGGACTGACCACAAAAACCTAGAAGCTCTAAGCACTGCCCAGAAACTCAGCCCTAAACAGCTCCGCTGGGCAGAGTTCTTCAGTCGCTTTGATTTTACCCTTAAATTTATCCCGGGCAAGAAAAACTTCTTGGCTGATGCCCTTTCCCGTCGACCCCAAGATGCGGGTCCAGGGCCCACTGTCCAAGGTACAGTCTGGACTGAAAAACAGTTGAGTTTGGCAGCAGTCACACACAGCCAAACCCGAGCTCTACAAACGCCGGCTCCTGCCGCCCCACCTCCAGCGGTCTCGACGCGCTTGCCAATTGCATCCGACTTGCAACAACAGTTGCTCCTCCACCTTAAAACAGACACTTGGTTGCAATCTAATCAAAACAATGTAACTTTCACGAATGGTCTGGCCTGGCACAACGATCGGCTCTACGTGCCTGACGCTTTGCGCGAAACAATCCTTCAGCGCTGCCACGATGACAAGCTTGCGGGTCATTTTGGATATGTAAAAACCCTTCACCTTGTTCGTCGACAATTCTGGTGGCCAACTTTGCTCAAAGACTTAAAAACCTATGTTGCATCTTGTCCTATTTGTGCAACTACAAAGCGCAAAGTGGGCAAACCTCAGGGGCTCCTTCAACCTGTCGCTTCCCCAACTGTGCCCTGGCAGGACATTTCTATGGACTTTATCGTTGATTTGCCACCCAGTCAACATAAAACTGTCATTTGGGTGGTTAAGGATTTCTTTTCCAAACAAGCCCATTTTATTCCCTGCGCTTCCATCCCCACCGCGCACCAACTGGCACGCCTCTTTCTCGTTCACGTGTACCGCCTACACGGTATCCCCGCACGTTTGGTGAGCGACAGAGGCACACAATTTACCTCACATTTTTGGCGGGCATTTTTAAAACTTTTGGGCACTAAACAAGCCCTTTCCACCGCTTGGCATCCTGAGACGGACGGTTCTACAGAGGCAGTTAACTCCACCCTGGAACAATATTTAAGGGCTTTTGTCAATTACCAACAGGACAACTGGGTTGACTTACTCCCTTTTGCAGAAGTCGCTTACAACAATTCTGTTCATCAAAGTACCGGCGAAGTGCCCTTTAAAATCATCTTTGGCAGAGACTTTGTTCCCATCCCTGAGCTTCCCCATCCACAGCCCCTACCGGCTTCCCTTTCTACTTGGGCTGACTCCCTTCACCACTCATGGCACAACATTCAACAGGCTCTGCACCATTCTCAAACGACTTACAAACGTCACGCCGATGCAAAGCGCTCACCAGAACCCTGTTTCACAGTTGGAGACAAGGTCTACCTATCCACCAAATTTCTCAAGTCTCCACAACCTTCCAAAAAACTTGGCCCCAAATTCGTGGGTCCTTTTCCTATTGTTGCTCAGATTAACCCTGTTACTTTCAAACTCGATTTGCCTCACAATCTCAAACGTTTGCATCCTGTTTTCCATTGCAGTTTACTCAAGCCCTACCTGCCATCGCTGGCATCCGCAACCCATTCCACCACCTCCTCTCCTCATTGATAACCAACAACACTTCGAGGTGACAGAGATCCTAGACTCTCGACACCACCGTTCTACTCTGCAATATCTCGTTCGCTGGAAACACTTCTCTCATCCTGAATGGGTGGCTGCCCCTGATGTGCACGCACCTCTTCTGCTACAACGTTTTCACTCATCCTATCCTCACAAACCAGCTCCCTAATATTGTTTTGGGGGAGGGGGCGATATGTCATGTTCACCATTTCAACATTCTGTTAATATTGTAACGTTTCACATGTCAATTTCTTTCCCGTGTTCCTTCGCCCTTTCAGGGTTTTTCCACTCATCTGCTTTCCGATGTTTTCACATTTGGGAATGTGTGTTTGGGTTTGCGCTCCTGTTCAAGGTTACTTTCCCAGGCGTGTGTAACGGTTTCTACCACCTGGGAGGGGGTGTGCACTGACGGGTGCTTGGGGCGGGACTGGCTCACAGGCAAAGCTTTAAGTTTGTATTTGGCGCGCTTTTGCTCATTCTCAGCTTTCTCTGTACTTGCATACTATTCCTTTAATAAATCAGTTATCTTTAAGCCCGAGCTTGTGAGACTGAGTATTTGGGATTAGGCAACCATTACACATTGGGGTTGGTGAGGGTTGTTGCCACTTTGAAGATTCTCTAGCTGGTTTCAACAAGCTGCAGTGGAAAACAGGGTGGATCCTTTTTAGAGTTGGAGGAAGATTGAGTGTACAGTAACTGGGTTGATGATTTTAGTAACTGGAAAAGGTCCAATAGACTTGGGGCCCAGTTTCTTGGAGGGTTGTTGAGATTTTAAAAATTTAGTAGAAAGGTAGACCTTTCCCCCAACTTTCGTGTTTCATTTGGGGCACCCAGGGAGCTCTGGAATAGGAATGAAGTCTTGTCCTGAAACTTCGTGATAGGGGATGAACCCGGTGCTCTGATGCACTGTGTTGTAGGCTACCTCTGCGAAGGGCAGGAGATGCACCCAATTGTCCTGCTGGAAGTTAATGTAACAACAGAGGGATTGCTCTAGAGTAGACTGAGCCCATTCCGTGGCTCCATCCGTTTCCAGATGGGTTGACGAGCTTAGGGATTCCTGTACCCCAATACGTTTTAAAAATGTGCGCCAACATTTGGAAGTGAATTTACGCTGCACTCAGAAATTACACGGCCAGGACAGCCGTGCAATTGGTAGACATGCTGGAGAAAGAGTTTAGACAGTTGCTGGTCTGTGTGGATGTTAGCGCAAGGAATGAAAAGGGCTCGTTTAGAAAATAAGTCAATGAAAGTCCAGATTACGGTTTTGTTTTTACTTTCCAGCATGTCCACAATGAAGTCCATGGCTATTTCTTTCCATGGGGCTTTAGAGGAGGCTACGGGTCACAACAGTCCCTGTGACTTTCCCCCTTTCTGTTTAGCTTGGGCGCACACATGACAAGAATCAATATATACTTGAATGTCAGCTCTCAATGATGGCTACCAAAATTGCCGTCTGATCCAATGGAGCGTTTTGGTGAACACAAAATGCCCAGAGGACTTGTTGTGGTGTGAGCGCTGTAGAACTTTTTTCTTTAAAGATTCTGGGACGTAGATTTTATTATTACAATACCAGATGTTGTCTATTTCAGTTAACTGGGCTTTGTTACTTTGTAGCCAGGGATCGTTAGGCAATGCCTGGAGCAGTTGCTCTTTCAGGTCTGTCTACACTTTGACTTTCTGGGCTGCCACTTGTTTGCGCATTATGCAAGCTAGACCAAGCTGCTTTTGAGAAAACACAGTGTCTACTACCTTTGCTTGTTTGCTGTCATGTTGGGGTAAATGAGAAAGTGCATCTGCCAGAAAATTCCTCTTCCCAGGGAGGAAATTGAGGGTAAAATTGAAACAGCTGAAATACTGAGGCCAACGGATTTATTTGTCAGTTAACTTTCTAGGGGTTCACACAGCCTACAAATTCTTGTGGTCCATCCAGACCTCAAAAGGGTGGATGGAGCTCTCAGCACAATGGCACAGTCAGTTTTTCTATGAGGAGCAAGAGATCACACTCTTTCTCATTGAAGACATCAATAAAGGCTGCATGTTCAGGTGGAATGCCAGATTGTGGGAAAACGTCAGGCGAGGGTGAGCGGTTAAGAAGGGTTCCAGCCACCTCCCCCCTCTGTCGGAGTAGAGAAAAGATGTTGCCAACTCCTTTGTTAAACAATAAAGCACCTGAGTCCCAATCGATCTGTGGCTTTCTGCTTTTTAGCCACGGGAGTCCCAGTATGATAGAGTAGTTGGCAATAGGGTCTACAATGAACAGCCAGGTTTTCGTATGACCTCCCAACCTCATGGCTAAAGTCTCTGTCTGGAATTCCATGGGACCCCCGTGGGCAACTGAGCCATCCATCTGTTTGAAAATAATGGGATTTCTAAGTCTCTTGGTTTTTAGGCTCGGAGTGTCAAGGAGGGCAGGGTGTATAAAACATTTGGTGTACCTAGAGTCCAGGTCTAGCCTGGGACTTTCCATGTTTAGGCATGGTTTGTCAACTCTCAGCTGATTAGAGTTAGGGTTAGGGTTAACCCATGAAGCATGTCACTCCCCCTCCCATCCAGATGGTATTCCTGTCATATCTCAACCCCGCGTCCTTGATGTGATTCATAGCCATAACAAACCAGTTTACACTCTAACTTCACACATCCCCACCCCAATCTGGCAGCATGAGAGAATGAAATGATGGGGGATGCCCTGGTAAGGGTTTCTGTGAATCCTTTGATTGGGGGATCTGACAGGAGCCTTCTAATAAATGCCATTAGTGCGTTAGGGCAGTTTTTACTGCAAAGGCTTCCTTTTCCCCTATGTGCCAGTTCCCTTGTGGCTCGGTAAATCTGTGAGAAAGATAAGCACAGGGTCGGCCCACTTGGGTTGCATCCTTTTGGATTAAAACAGGTCCAATTGCTGAATCAGAAGAATCTGCTTGCACAATGAAGGGGTGCTCTGGATCACGGTGTGCTAAGTTGGGCTCAGCAGTAAATAGGCTTTTTAAGTTGTTGAATATGGCTTGGTATTGTCCTAACAGCCAGGAACCACGCTGAGACAAGGAGTAGGTCTCTAGTGTTTTATTACTGGTACATTAGAGAGAATCCTAACAAACTGAAGAAGTGTGGGAAAAGCCAGACATATAAACCCCAAATACTAAGGTGGGCCCGATCTGTCTATCTTTGAATGGCCACCTAATTCCTCAGTACTACACATGCACTTTACAGCCTGGATGGGAGCCCCTTGCTCGCCATCCTCACTCATGACAGGTATTCTGGCATCCAGGTTAGCCACACCTGTGGAGTGGTGACTTTCCATGTCTCCCCCTTTCCTCTTGTTTTGAGCAGATCTGTCAATGGTAAAGCAATTTGGGTGAATTTTGGAATGAATTGACTATAGAAATTGCCGAACCCCGAAAAGGTTTGTAATTGCCATCAGGTATGGGGGGGCTCCCATTCTAGAATGTGCTGGATTTCTGAAGGATCCATTTCTACTCTCTTCGTATAGATTCTGTATCCCAGGTAGTCCCATCGTGCTTTATGGAACTCACATTTAGACAGCTTAGCACACAGTTGGGCATTTCATAGCTTCTGGAGTACTTGCCTAAGAAAGTTTACATGCTCTTCCTCTGAATCTGGGTGAATTAAGATGCTGTCCAAATAGACCAGCATCCCCTTGTGCAAATGGTCATGGAGAACCTCATTGATGTACTGCATGAAGACTGCTGTGTCCCAAGCTAATCCAAAAGGGAGAACCTTGTATTGGTAGGACCCCAAAGGATAATTACACATGGTTTTCCACTCATGCCCCTCTTTTATGTGAATTTTCAGTATGCTTCCCTTAAATCAAGTTTAGTAAAGATTTTTGCATTTGCCATGTGTGACAGCATGTCCTTCATTAGGGGGAGAGGGTACTGGATGGCTACAGTGATCGAACCGAGGCCGTGGTAGTCAGTGCAGAGCCTCAGTGTTCCATCTTTCTTAGCTCTAAAGAGCACCGGGGCTGCCCTAGGTGAATTAGCCAGTTTGATAAATCCCCTGGCCAGATTCTTATCTTTGAATTTGCTTAGTACTTTTTTCTCTGTCTCTGACATGGGGTACATTTTAGGCTTTGGAAGCTTAGCCTTTGGGCCTGTTTTGATGGCATAGTCTGTTTTCCTGTGGGGGGGGGGCGTAGCTGGTCTGATTCTTTCTCATCGAAAACATCAGCAAAGTCTAAGTACTGGCTTGGTATCAAAGATTCTACCTCTGCTGACACTGTTGGAGTTTGCTTAATCATTACGCCAGCCACTTGGCTTGCTTTCTGCTGGGTTTTCTGTTTTACAACCTTCCCTGCCCTACCTCCAAACCTCAGGATCCCTGTGTCCCATCGGATTTGTGGCTTCCTACTTGTTCACCATGGAAGCCCCAGTATGATGGAATAGTTTGCTATGGGGGCCACGATGAACTGTAAAGTCTCATTGTGAGTTCCAACCCACATAGCCACCGTTTCCGTCTGGAACTCAACCGGACCCCCATGGACTATGGACCTGTCCATTTGGCTAAAGACTATTGGCTGTTTGAGTCTTTTTACTTTGAGATCTAGTGTATTGATCAGTGCAGGGGGGGTTAAGCATTTTGTGCACCCAGACTCTAGCATTGCCATTAGTTGGCTTTGTCCCTTGTCCTTAAGTTTTTTAGCTCTACCCTGAGAAGCAAGATGGGGCAATCGTCACTCACCAATGGGTCTTCATCCTTCTCCTTCTGGGAGACCGTGGTCTTGCGCCCAGGGTTTTCCACCTGCTGAATCGCATGGGTGTGATTCAGAACAGGTGAATCCTGTTTCCCGCTGGTTGTTGGTCTTCCTCCTCTGAGTCTTCACAGAGGTCCACCGGTGGGTCGGCTGCCAGCTCTCTGCGGGCTACCGCCATAGCCGCTGAACCTTCGCAATTTCTTAGTGAGGTTTTGGCTTGTTTTCCTCCCTGCCTGTCTGCCACTGATCCTCCGTATCGGAACTCTGCAGCTCGATGGTAATCCTTCCCACACTTGTAGCATCCCCCTTTCTTCCAGGTCCAATCCCTTGTCTCCTCCCTGGCCCAGAACAGCCTCTGCTGGGTTGACGGGAACTGGCCGGGGGTCCCAGTGTTGGATCTAGCCACCTCTGTGCACAGCTGTCTTCGAAACTGGTACTGCATGTTTTCTACTTCTCCTGCCAGACAGATCCACTCTCTCCGGGTGAATGGATCCCCTTGGCATAGGGCCCATCTTAATCTTTCAGGCTGGAACCCCCCTTTAAAATAGTCCACCTTGGTGGTCTCTGACCAATCCATCACCTTCCCTGCTAGGGTTTTAAACTTTACAGCATACTCAGCCATACTCTTTTCCCTCTGCCTCAGCTGTTGTATGGTGCTTTTCACCTGCAGTTTTTCCAAGGGTTCTTCAAATCTTTCTCTCAGGGCCTGCACAAACTCCTTCAAGCTGTTAAGGTCCAGAGCCATGGCATCGTGCAGCTGGATGAACCAGTCAGCTGCCACTCCCTGGAGCCTTGCCCCCACCTGGCTCACCTTTTAATATTCGGTCAGAAAGCAGGTCCCATACTCTCACATGTAGATGGATACATTCGTTAGGAAGAATGCTAGTGGCTGGGGGTCGGCATTAAATTTGACCTGCAGCTCTCTTGGGGTCCCCCTCGCCGCCGCAGCTTCCGTCAGTCCTGTTTCCGGTTCACCACGGATCACTTTGTGGGCCCTACTTCTCCATCTCTGATCTGGGGAGGTGGATCTCCCTGCAGGGGTCACAGACCGGTGGCCTCCACTTCTGTTGGGTGAAGTCCTCCTGGAATGTGGGGCCAAGCCCTCCTCCAGGTGATACACCAGGGAATTGATGGCTTTCGACATGTGCTGCATCATCACCTCCAGGGCAGACATCTTGACTTCCAGACCTCACACCGTCTGCAGGGTACCCCCCGATTCGGTTATAGTCACCTGGGATCCTGGGCTCAGGATCTTCACCTGCACTTCGACCGTCTGGGGGCCCGTTCGGCCATCTCCCTTGCACTTGAGGTTGCTGGCCCCATTCCCATGTCATCCACCTGCATGTCTGGAGTCTAGGGTGGTGAGCGCACTCTCTAACTCTGTCGTGTTCATTCTCGCTTCTGCTTCCCCCTCCCCATCATTGCTTTCAGTGTCACCTGCCGACTCCACTCGCTCCTCCTCTGGCTTGGCATTCAGAAGAGTTTTGTCGTTGTCCTCTGAGGGTGAGGGCTCCCTTGCTCTCGATCTCAGTTCCTTCAACAGTTTCAGTAACTCTCAGCTGGACTTATGCTGCCAGGTAGAGTCCCTAATATAGGATTTGCAACTTTATGTAATTATCAGCACACTCAAGCACTCATTCAATGAAAGTCTAGAGACCGGGCTCTTTCTACTGTTTAATGATGTGAAGTGACTAGTACAAGAAAAAGTTGTGAATGGAGAAATTCCCGCGTAAACTGTCATTAAAACTTCAGGCCTCTAAATTAGCCCATTTCCCCTTACCTACTAAAGCATGCAACCCCCCTTCCCATGCCAGATGGCCCTTCTGGCATTCGCCTGGCCAGATGGCCTTGGCAATAATTCCTTAGCTATACCAACCCAGTTCACACTCCGATCCGGCCCCCCCTCCCTTCTGGCAACTCGAAGTCTGTTCACATCCATACTGGAGAGATGGAAGCTATTGCAATCAGAGAGTTCTGTGAGCCTTTGATCGGAGAGTCTGACAATTACTTTATGTCTGTTTTTGACTACAGCACTGTTTTTCTTCTTGCAATGCAACCTTAAAATCTCTGGCAATTTGATCTGCAGCATGAATTCCAGGATTTGGGCTGAGAGGATGTATCTGCTGAAGCAGACATTTGTTAAATGGCACTGAGACTTCACGGAGTTTTTACTGTTGTTGTCATTGTTTTGTGCTTCAGAGTGAACTAGCATGAACCTCTAAAATAGAACTATAGAGAAAGAGTAACCCCATGCCATTAAACATGTTCCTCCTGACATTGGGAAACTGATTGGATTACTACACGCATTCCACACCTGGTTGCTCTCAAAAACAAAAGAAAAGAAAAGAAAAGAAAAGAAAGCTTCAGCTGGTCCAGAATGCAGAAGTATGCAGAGTTTTGGGTGCATCAGGGTTCAATGGGCTGCACTTCTGCACTTCTGTGGCCCAGAAAACCAAATTGTTTCTATTCACTGACCAGATCTTGGAGATGGCATGGCTGCCATGCTGACCTAGTAGGAAGGGATAAATCATCATAAGGTCACATGGATGTGTGAAATTGCTCTCACAACATCCCCCATGTGGAGAGGCCAGAGAACTTCCTTTTTGGTTTGATGCTGAAATATTTCAAAACATTGATCTGAGATTCTCAGATATCAAACAGTTTTGGACAAATTGCTCATCAGATGTCATCTTCTATACAAAACAATATTTATTAAGTGACAGCAAAGTGTATGAAAGTACCACCCAGATGGATTTGCTTGATATCTATGAGTGAGCTTATGCTCTGTCAGGGGGAAAAAAATAAGAAAGAAAAAGCCAAACAATTTCTGTAGGCCAATCTCTCCTGCGCCTGATCTGTTTTGTCCCCGCATCACAGAGAGGAGAGATTGGAGAGAAAGGGATTACAGGAGAGTAGCAGGCACACAATGTGACATAGACCAGGCTGTTTGTGTAGTGTGGTTGTGGCTCCCAGCCCTGAGCATGCATAGGGCTGCTGGCACTACCACATTCCTTTCAATGTGTATTCCCCATTGTGTGCCTGCTTACTCCCTTGTAATCCCTCCCTTTCCAAACTCCCTGTTCTGCAAGGGTGGAAAAAAGGAAAAACAAGAGGTGTGGCACAGAACAACCCGTACTGACTGTAATGGCGATCACGTGACTGAGGGATGGCATTGATTGTAAAATTATTTTTTCAACACTGTTATACCTTTGAAGCGTCATTGAACGAGGCAGTTGCTCAGCAAAGACTACCTGTAGTTATGTTCTTCTATAGATGAATTGTTCCCTTGTGTCAAGCTCAGGCCTCAGTATAATAATGCAATGGAAGAATAATATCAAGAGCAAGAGAAGCCCTCATTCCTTTTGGTTCTGTGTTGTTCATGCCTACATATTGAATCCAGTCCTGGGCATAACATTTTCAAAAGGATGGTGAGAAACTGGAGGAGAGCAACTAAGATAAGGGGCCTTACCAGGACTTCTTGGAGGTATTGGGTCTATTTAGCCTGGAGAAGACTTGAGGGAGACATAACAGCTGTCGTCAAGCATCTGAAGTGCTGTCATGTAGAAGATGGGGCAAAATTGTCCCCGCTGTCCCAGGAGACAGGACAAGAATGACGGCTTTAAAATCCGGCCTTTGTCTTTCAAGTCCATCTTCACTACTCACTACAAAAAGACGGTACTTGGGATTTAATACTACCCCTCTTCCTTAGGGGGGGCAACTGTCCCGTGGAAGAGTACACATCCTTTTCATTAGCTGATAGATCCTCAGAAATTTTCTTTAAAAAGTGGTACAATATTGCTCAACCACAGTAAGAAAATGTTGGGTATAATCAAACTTCCTTATAGCACCCCATATTAGAAGCTGTTAGCCACATTCTTCTTTTTAAATAGTTTAGTTCACAGATTGTTGTGGCTATTTATAATTCTATTTTACTCTGAAGCCATCAACGGATAAACTTTGAACTCCAGTGGTTGCTGCCTCCTCAGTGCTAAATTTTCCACATTCTTTGGGGAGCATCCATCTCTCTCCCGCTTTTCTGCCATTCTGCTTTTTGCAAACAGCTGCTTTTTGAATCCCCTTTTCGAGACTACTCTACTTTGCCCTTCTGATTCTGCAGTTTTCTTCCCTTCCCTTCCCTTCCCTTCCCATAGAAAATAGGATTGGCAGCTCTTTTCTCCTTCCTCCTTCCTCCTTCCTTCCTCCTTCCTCCTTCCTCTTCCCTTCTCTCTCTCTCTCTCTTTCACTGAAAACACATTCCCTCCGCTTACATCCCTTCTGTGTTGAATATCAGTGTCATTCTGCCATCTGCTGGTGGCCTGAAGAGCTGCAGCATTTTGGGCAGCCAGAATATACCTATTCACCCAAGTCACCCACAGACTATATGTGAACACAAACCACAATATAAGTGGCTCTGCGTATGCTGAACAAATAATTTGAGAAGCTGGAATGTACAGAGAAGAATGGGGTATCAGAATTTGTGGAAAATCCATTCCACTTTTATGATAGATGGTAGGATGATTCCTTAAATCATAGGGTCAGCACACTCTCAGAATGTTGGTGGTCTCAGCAAATCAGCATGCCTCAGCATGTGGATGAGTTTGTTCTAGGATGCAATTCTCTGTATGCTTCTGGAGGAAGCTGTTTGTTGTCCCACCCACATTCCTTACCTCACTTCCTCCTCCTTCCACCATCTGAGAAGAAGCATGTGGCCGCTGCTGCTGCTTCCCTCTTGGGGCAATGCAGGGCCCTAGAGTCAGGAGGTTCCCCCTTTCTGCATGCAGCCTTTAGCAGCAATGAGGGCTAAGGGTTAATTCAGTTTAGGGACAGAAGAAGAAGAAGAAGAATGTCCATTTTTCCTGAACGGATGCAACTGGACCAAATATAACGAGTAAGACTTCTTTTTTGCTTATTTTTGAACCTCCTTTGTCTAAGTATGGCATTCTTTATGCTTGGGTGGGCTAAGCGTGGAAGATCAATAACCTGTATTTCTCTAACATGATCATTAATGCTATTTGAGATACTATTCTTCTCTGTGAGCGTCTTTTTGCTTTATGAAGCTCTGCACCTGTCAGGCTCCCCCTCGATCCAAGGATGGTTGCATCCATTGATCGTATGTGCCTGCCATGATCATTTACTGCGTGTCAAGGAAGGAAGGGGAGAGGTGGCTGGCCGGAATGCGAATTGCTGCAATTTGAGCTAATTGCCTGCAATCAGGGTCATGCCGGTGGATCTGTGAAGAAGGTGGGTTTGGATTGTAGAGAGTGTAGTGAGGCCGTTTGGTGCTTCATTCTCAGTCGTGGCTTTTCTCTCTTGCATTGTACATATGTTCCATTAAGCCTAGAATCTGCGTTTCGCTTTCGTGCATGAGATGGGTTTTTATTGGAAGTCAAAGTGTCAGTGCTTACAGCTCCAATCAGTGGTCCTAGCTGTCCACTAATGGCTTCACAGGAGGCAGTAAGCTCAACAACAGGTAAGGCCGATGCAGAGAAAGGGTGTGTGGATTGGCTGCCCTACTGTGAGAACTTCTTCCCAGAGAAAAAACTGATTGCAGTGCAACCTGAGAGTTCATGAGGATGCAGATGAGCAGAGGCCGAGGAGGTTGAGGAGACAGATCAGCCTACAGCTGTGAAATGGCTGACCCAGGAAAAATAATCGCAGAATGTGATCGGGACCACTGGCACACTCACCACAAGTTACAACCGAAAGGTAATAGGGGGTTTCATTGTCATGTTGTACTCTCACAAAGAAGCAGGTGAACAGCCATAGCCAAGCGGGTAATGATTTTTTTCCTAGCCTAGTTTCCAAGCGTCATACCTGTAATTCCCCCACTGCCAAATAGGGTGGCATCCTCACTCTCCGAAGATACAAAGAGTTTTCTCAAATTCCTATAAACCTGTCAGAATCATGCTTTTTAAAATACTTTTATCATATTAAGCAAAATGTACACTCAGTTGCATTAAATACACCAGGTCTCTACACTGTTGGACTACAAAGCACTTCAGCCGGCTCCCTTCAACAAGCTGGGCTGATTGTAGCTCATGTTCCCACACAAGTACTTAACAAAGATCTCCAGCAAGGAATGAGCCAACTGGAAATCATGAGGCCGCAAGAAACAAAAATCCCAGATCTGTCACTCATAGAAATAATACAGGAAGTGTCCTATGCTATGAAAAACAGCACAAGCCATGCTTCAGTTTCATAGAGAAACAGAGAAGAGGGCAATGCCCAACGTGAAGTCGACGGTGGGTGCAGTGGTCTACATTGGGAATATATTGGAGGTTGTGATGAAATGATAAGAAGGTGTTCTATATTTTTCTACGTATTAGTTGCTCTCTCGTATTACACTCTGGCCTAATTACAATAATATAACATTTAGGGGCGAAGATGCATCCCAGTAAGCCAGCACTGGAAGACAGGATAGAAAAGATTTCCACCACCACCATGTACTTCCCCTTGGTGCTCAGGTAGGTGGGCACAAAGGTCAGCCAAACGCTGCAGAACACCAACATGCTGAAAGTGATGAACTTGGCTTCGTTGAAACTGTCTGGCAACTTCCTGGCTAGGAAGGCCACAGTGAAGCTGAGAAGGGCCAAGAAGCCCAGGTAGCCCAAGACACAGTAAAACATGGTGGCGGAGCCTTCGTGACATTCCACTATGATTTCCCCAGGCAGGGTTTGTGTGTCCAGATTTGGGAAGGGAGGAGAAGAACCCAGCCAAAACACACAAATGCCTGCTTGAAGAAGGGATCCACCCCAGACAATAGCATAGGCCAACTTTTGCCCCACCCATTTGTGGAAAACGTTTCCCGGTTTAGAAGCAAGGAATGCCACGATGACTGTGGTGGTTTTGGCCAGAACAGAGGAAACGGCAACAGAGAAGATGATGCCAAATGCCGTTTGTCGGAGGAGGCAGGTGGCCTTGTTGGGCTGTCCGATGAAGAGAAGAGAGCAGAGGAAGCAGAGAAAGAGGGAGATGAGGAGGAGGTAGGTGAGGCTGCGATTGTTGGCTTTGACGATGGGAGTGTCCCGCTGCTTAATGAAGATTGCCAGCACGAAAGCCGTCACCAGGCAAAAAAGAAGAGCCAGAGAAACCAGAGTGTTGCCCAGCGGCTCTTCAAAGGAGAGGAAGTTCATTGTCTTTGGAATGCACTCGTCTTGAGCTTGGTTTGGAAACTGATCCTCTGAACAGCCGTCACAATGCTCCGTGTCTGAAAAGAAGGAAAAAGCTTCCGAACAGAATCAAATTTTCCCCAAGTTTCAGAATTGCATTTTGGAACTCCCTGCAACGTCTTTCCTAAAACCTTTTGTAACTCTCTGTCCAATATACATGTAAAAAATGTGCAGGAAAAAAATATCTAGATTTTCCTATATTTAAAGCTTCTTGGCCTGTTGGAGAGCACTAGGTTTAGTGGCATTACTGAGCAAGGGAATAGCATGGCTCACCTTCCCAATGGTGGGAAGCAGAAAGGAGAGGCTTGAAGGTTTCGATCCTGGAAAACAGGCAGCGGCACTAAAGGGTAGGAGAGTGACGTCTTAAGACGTGTGGACTTCAACTCCCAGAATTCTCCAGCCAGCCAAGCTTCGTAGAGCAGCAAAATAAACACTGGTTTATGCAATCTTGATTTTGGATCCTTTCATTTCTGTTGGATGGCCCGGGTGCAACACAGACATTTTGCTCTGATGATCGTTAAAAATGACTTTGGTATAATTCAGCCACCATAACCAATTGATACATCTTTCCTTCAAGAATCTTGATTTAAATCTGTTATAATTTGGGGGCCAACCAAGAGACACAACACTGACTCACAGAGCGAGACACTATTTTGCAGGTCATTGGATTATCCATAATTCCTGCATTCTGTTTCCGTGTCTTCAAAAGGAGAGAGAGCCTGACATCTTACAATTGGTAACCCTGAAAACTAGAGGGAAAATTAAATAGAGGAACTGTCTGCTAGCTCCTATTTCCTGGAAGGGGGAGCATCCCTGAGAGAAGTTCCTTTGTTTTTAATGCTTTGCAGCCATCAAAATAGACACCTTCAGAGTTCGATTTAGCTATCCAAGCTCTGACATGGTGGAAAAGCCCCCTTGAGGTGCCTCAGTAAAGCAAGCGGTTATATTGAAGAGCTTCTGGTTAGCTGGATACAGGCTGCAGAAATGCAATTTCAGACCCAGTTCCATTTGGATGCTATGAATCTTACCCATTTGTCTTGATATCATCTTCTCTGGACACGGAGCACAAGCGTAGCAGCAAAATTTCTGCCCTTCGATCTTGTTCTTTCTGCTTCCAAGAGGACAAGGTTCATTGCATAACGAGAGAGGTGGTAGCTATCCAAAAATAAAGAAAGCGGTCAGTATTGAGCAAACCTTTTGTTTTTGTTTTGTTCTTGTCTTACAGCCAAGGAATAAGGAGGAGGGTGGAGACAGGGCCGGGATGCAGAGTTGCTTCAGCCTGCTTTTGAGCAGTGTCTTGTGGAAATGCCCCATAATGTTGCCAAGGCCAGGAACATAATTGAAGTTGTATTTCATTCATTTTTAATTGAGTTGAAGTTCAATTCAAGGTGCTGGTTCCTGCCTATAAAGCCCTCTGTGTCATAGGGCCTGGTTACAAGAGGCACTGCCTGTCCCCCATAGTGTCTGCCCGGCTGGTTCAATTTGGCAGGGTTGGCGCTCTCCGGGTTCCATCGATTAAGGAATGCCATGGATTGGGACCCCGGAAGCCTGCCTTCTCTGTAGCAGCACCTGCCGTCTGGAATGAGGTTCCTCCTGAATTCAAATGGCCCCACCCTATTGGTGTTTCCAAGGGCCCTGAGGATACGCTGTTTGCCCAGGCCTTTGGCAAAGATGATTGATGCCCCTTTCTTTCTTTCCCTTGTTCCCATCCAGGTCATTTCCTCCACCATCTCTGCTCTTTGTTTGGTGCCTGTTTTGTGTTTTTGTATTGTTCCTTGTTTTTAAATACTTTTTTAAGGGTTTGTAAAAGCCCAGAGTCACTAGGAGTTAGGTGCCATATAAATTTAATTTGTGGTTCGTCTTGTTCTTGTTCTTCTTCTTATTTTGAATTTAGTGGCAATTCATGGAAGGAATCCAAAAGTTTGAGGATCTGAATAGAACTGGGAGGCTGAAGTGGTTATTGTTTGAGACTTTGCCTCCCCCAGCCTGAAATGGATCACTGAACTGTGGTTGCATTTGAGTTCCTTCTGGAGAATGAAGGACTAGATATCAGTACTTCCTTCAGCTGGGCAGCCCCACACCTGGGCGTGGCACTGCAGTCCCCACATTCAGTGAGAGGAAAATAAATTTCCTTGCACAGGTTGAAAACTCTATTCTCAAACATTAGAATATCCATCATTAATCGGCCCAATAATACATCTGTTTTTGCCCACCTTTGACAGCAGTGGACTGAAATGTACTTGGGGATATGAGCTAGTTGCTAGCAACAGGCCAAAGGGAAGGCTATGAGTGTGAAAAGGAGTGTATTTGACATTGGTTCTTTTAGCCCATGTTATTGTTATGGTACCTGAGTGAATTCGTGGTGCCAGTGGATTCTGTCTCCATTAAGGATCAAGGTTTTTCCTGCAGGAGCTTTTGGATCCATTTCTCCAACTAGGACGGTGATGTAGGAGTTATTTGGAAAAGTGACCAGGTTTACGATGTCAAATCCGGCTTCTAATACTCCATCTTCGTTTAATTTAATTTCATCTCCTGCAGTGTTGTTGAAGGCCATTCTCTGCAGAAATGGATGGAGCTTCCAGAAGAAAGAGCATAAGGGTTAAAGAGAAAGGGACGTGCTTCCTACTGGCCTCAAACCACACTCCTTTTTAGATGGGGAGCATTTCTTCACCAGGAATGAAACAGTATGGAGGATGGCAGCAATTTAAGGGTTATGACTGGACCGTATTCCAGATTAGATAGTAAAATCTTTTCAGTGATTGTCTTTGGTGACATTTGAGAAAAGAAGTTGGAAAAGAGCAAGAAGAAGCAATGGGAAGGAAATCTAGTTGAGAGGGCCAGAAAGGGAGTAGAGGTTTAAAGACCAGTTGTGTTGGTGTGGAAAGAGGGATGTGTAGGAAAAGGACAATATCTTAAGTGGGTCAATATTTGTAATGTATGAATGGTGGACTCAAGTGATCATCAGTGAGGTTTAGGTAGGTGAGATGATCTCCGGACCAATTAAGTCCTGCCACTCTGTTGTAATCCTGGAGAATATCTCAGAAGAGCACTGGGAAAGAAGAAATCTTACCTGCCAGGCTTCTAGATTCTTTGGCTGCCCTTGATCCCTGTCCTTTAGGATGTTCCGATCAGTCCTAAATGTGTGAGCAACATGTAAAGCTTGAGCCACAGCATAGACGGCATTATAGATACTGTAACTATGGCCGAGCGTGCTGGTTTCAAAGAAAGTTGCAGGCAGGTCCTCCAGCCTTTCCTCTCCAGTACATTCTTCATCTTCATCTTCATCTTCAGGAACATCACTCTTGGGTACTGAGCAGACAAAAGCTTGCTTCCAGACATCTCTAATAAAGCCATCTTGATTTGCCCCAGAAGGGGTGACAGCCCGTAGAAATTGCTGGAAACCTGGAATTTGTTTTGTGCTAATTGAGAAGGAAATAGCCCCATGGAACATTTGCATATCCAGAGTCCTTTGTAAGGAATGTAATGTGAAATCATTTTGGGCCATTGTAATCCACACTTTTCTTGCTGAAAATTTCTGTGAAGAGTCAGAAGTTGTTGCAGGAAACATTGTGGCTATTACTAGAGTAGAGGCCAGCCACATGAAGACTATATTTTCTCCATATATAATAACCGTGTTTGCTGTTTTCTCTGTGAACAAGGTAATGTAACTCAGAGTTCGTTCAAGCATGTCAAATGGCCTATACAAATGGAAATTTCTGTCAACCCTTTCAGTGAATTCGGAGCAGATTTTATTTTGCGAGAGCATGGGTTCCAGAGTTTGTATGAAATGTTCTCCATGTTTGTCATCTACAGTGACAAGTCTTACCCATTTCCATCCAAAGTACAGAAGAAGCTGGACTAAACCCTCATACTGAAGAGCTTCACCAGGGGCCATGCGATAAAAAGGAGGGGAATGCGATTCATCCGTCACTGACAATTCAAATGAGCCATATGCAATCTAAAGGAAAGAAATGAGGAATAAGAGAAAGAGAAAGATAAAGAGAGAGAAAGCATGGGTGGACTCATTCTATTTTGACTGATGTGAACTATTTTAGAAACTTATTTCTCAAAGTATGGATGTTTAATATATTGATTTGGTTTAGAGATCTCCCCAATAGGGAGATACCTTTTTGAATCATCCATCATCCATCCATCCATCCATCCATCCATCCATATCTCTATTTATCTCTCTCTCTCTTTCTCTCATTAATGATAGCCATTCATCGTACAGTTTCTGAAAAAACCCATATACTCACGTGAAACTTTTTATTAATCAAACTCCACACCTTACTCTGTTTCTTATAAAATTCTACCTCTCTTTACTGATAAAGCATCAAGTTGCTCCTTGAAGGGGAAATCAAGAGCACATAATCTGTGTGATAGTGATAATTCCTACCATCTTTATCTACAGACCCAACCTGTGGAATCTTGAAAAGCTGCAAAATTTCTGCCATGCGTATGGAGGTTTCAGGGCTCAGTCCTCCAATGATTCCCATCATTCCCTTTTCAGTCCCACAAATATAGTTGGGGACAATTTTGTGCAATTTAAAAAGCAGGTCCAGAGTGGTGCGATAGGTCATTCGTGAATCAGAGTAGCTGTCATAGATGTGGAAGCCAAAAGTAATGTTGGGCAAGATCTGAGGATCCTTGTTGATCTCCTTAACGGCAAACACTAAAGCCAAGATGTGTTGGTAGAACTTTGTCACCACACTGCAAATAAAGTGACGTGCTTCAAAATCAAATTCTGCTATGCGTTATGCTACTAGGGACGGGATATCAGGGGGGAAAAGAGTCACAAGAAAGACACATTGAAAACAAGGTAAATATGCTTTGATTTTGCTTTCTTAGACTGCCCTTGTGTTGTGCATGTTAGCGCCATTGCTGAAGTTCCGCAGTTTGTTTCTTATGATTTCAAGTTTAAAACATTCACCTTGTAATGAAAATTAACTCCTGCACAATCATCCCGAGGCCCTTCAGTGTTGCAAAACTAAGCAGTTTCCTGTTTGCTCCTTTCCCATGTACTTTAGAAAGAATCTGAGCTGGGTGGAGCTAATTTGTGACTAAATATGAGGGGGGATCTCAGTGATGAGGAAGGCAGAGCTAAACAAGGTAGCCATAAAGTTAGAAATTGGTTTTTCCTCCCAGAGTCAGCTGTTTCTGCTCTAAGGGCTTAAGAGAAGGTTGTGAGTAGAAAAGCCCACACTTCTACTCTTCCTGTGAACTTTTGTGTTTCCACTTTGTATTGCTGTTTCAAAGATTGTAAGATGCCCTGTGGTCTCTTCGAAATAGGACAGGTGGACCTCAGAAGTCTAATAAGCAAGTGCAAAAATAGAGACATGGCATTCATAATTAATGCCTCCCCAGGTTTTTGGAAATTACTTTTCATTCTACAGTCAGTGAATTGTGGTTGTAAGAAGAGACTGAGGGTAGAAAAGAGAATACATTGAACAGTATTGTGCCTTTTAGGTTATGGTGAATTAGGGCTGGTGCTTCTTTCTCCAAGTGGGAACAGGGTTCATTTCTCAACAGAATATCTGCTTGCCCTGGTCTATTGGCTTTTGGTGAAATCAGAGATTAGGATGTTGAATTAACCCATCATTTATATTCATCAAGCTGCTAAAATGGATATGCCCTCGATACAGTACATTTATATTTTTTCACAGATGATGATGAAACATCTCTGTTTTACAGGGATGGAAAGAACAGAGCATGATTCGATTAAGATCAGGTTGGGGTGATTTCTTACAATGGGAGGTCAACCGATTCCTCAGAAGGATGTTTCCTGAAAGTCACTTCGGGGAACAAGTAATGGACATGGGACATCAATCCACCAATGAGAAGTTCTCCCTCCTGGTACCATTCCTGAGGAATTTGAATGGCTTCATCTCCAGTGCACTTAAGAGTTTGTACCTTCATGGCCACTTCTGGAAGCAGGAATATGGCAACAACGCCCAGCATCCTATAAGGAAGCATCCCTGTGCAATTGGCTTCTCCCGTATTGCTGTTCCCAGCAGCCTTGATTCAAAGACGGTACTAGAGACAGCAGAACAACGGCCCCCTAAGCTGAGATTTGTCTTAAGAATAAGTCATGGCTCAAGAATGGATCTGATCCCTTGCTTTTAGCCTCACCTATGTCGGGATGCTCAGATGCCTGTCCCCTGTGAAGGGACAGAGTTGCTCTTGACTCTAACACCTAATTGTTAGACTCTTTCTTCACTAGCAATTTCAGGAAGCAGCAGAAGACCTTGGGCACCACAATATTTTCTCTTGGTCACCCAGCCCTGAGGTCTGAGCAGAGATTGAGTTGTCTTCTACAATTCCTCCAACAAGGTTGTCCTCTTGAGCTGAGAGCACCAATGAGCTAGCACTGTGAAGCACGAGTGAAGGTGTACATCTTGGTTGTGTGGGATGATGCAGCTAGTCCCACTTATTGAAATCTTGGAGAATCTATGGAATTGACTAGGTGTTGGCTGATGAGCAGTCTGAAAACATCAGGATGACACCCACAAGGACTGTATATTTTGTGCTATAGTTGCCAAATGCTGAGAACCCGATTTATGTCCGCAGTTCTCTTATTGACTCTGCAATGGCTGGAGAACACTGCAACCCGTTTTGAGGAATGTCCCTCAGCTGGGCATGATATATTGGAGGTTTATATCTATTCTGGAACCCTTGAACTACCTTCAGGAGGGAGCATCTCAAGAGCCACTGGAGGACTGACCTGGTGACTTAATTATAGTGCCTGTGATAACTACAGAGATGGTAATTTTGCCGGTAGAAATGCTGAAGCAAACATGTTTGTGAAATGCCAAGGGAACTTTTTGCCACTTGCTTTTCTGGGTAGAGGAAATGAGCTGGAGGCCTATGATTTGGCTGAGTGGCCTGTTGCATGGAATCAAAGAGAAAGAGCAGAGAGATAAAACTTTTCCGTCCCTAGTCCACATAGAGTGGCAGTCAGAATTAGTCTTACACAAACCTTTAGGAACCCAACATGCTTATGGAGTTGTTTTTAATGCCTCTTAATTCTCCCTTTGTGTTGTTTGGACAGGAGATGCCATGAGAATGAAAAGATGCATCAAGGCAGGGAGTCATAATACTGCTAAACTGGGCATTCCATTTTTAGGGAGAGCACATGTGCATCACTGTAGGATGGGCATCCCAAGTTCTTGCCAAGAGAAGATGTAAGTGTATGTAAAGGGAGTCTAGATGCATCTCCTCCAAACTGCTAAGGGGTCAAAGGGCTTCATTCAGAAGAGAGTCTGTGGAACAAGGCAGAAGCTTCTGCAACTTCTCAGGAGTCAGCTTATGGGGGTGGAAGAGCAATCTTCCTGTCCTTTTCTTGGGATGCATCTTTATCATTCAGAATGGAAATACAGAGGGACGGCCCAAGCAATTCCTGTATATTGAATTGGTTCTGGGAAGGTGCTGATGGTTGTTACTGCAAAACACTGCAACAATGTGACATCACATGCAGGGCGATGGATTAAGGCTGCATTAAAACTGTTTGGAAATTTCCTAGCTAGAAAGGCCAACATGAAGCTGAGAATGTCCGGGAAGCCTGCATAGTGGAAGACAGTGAATCAGGGCCACTGACTCTTCATTGCATTCTGTAATGATTTCCCCACACAGTGTGTGCAGTCCAACGATGAATACGAGAGTCTAGGATTTCTTTTACTTCAAAATGTTGCTGGCCATCAATCATGACAGGCATTGGGGTTGGTGAGGGTTGTTGCCACTTTGAAGATTCTCTAGCCGGTTTCAACAAGCTGCAGTGGAAAACAGGGTGGATCCTTTTTAGAGTTGGAGGAAGATTGAGTGTACAGTAACTGGGTTGATGATTTTAGTAACTGGAAAAGGTCCAATAGACTCGGGGCCCAGTTTCTTGGAGGGTTGTTGAGATTTTAAAAATTTAGTGGAAAGGTAGACCTTTCCCCCAACTTTCATGTCCCATTTGGGGCACCCAGGGAGCTCTGGAATAGGAATGAAGTCCTGTCCTGAAACTTCGTGAAAGGGGATGAACCCGGTGCTTTGATGCACTGTGTTGTAGGCTACCTCTGCGAAGGGCAGGAGATGCACCCAATCGTGCTGCTGGAAGTTAATGTAACAACAGAGGGATTGCTCTAGAGTAGACTGAACCCGTTCCGTGGCTCCATCCGTTTCCAGATGGGTTGATGAGCTTAGGGATTCCTGTACCCCAATAAGTTTTAAAAATGTGCGCCAAAATTTGGAAGTGAATTTACGCTGCACTCAGAAATTATGCGGCCAGGACAGCCATGCAATTGGTAGACATGCTGGGGAAAGAGTTTAGACAGTTGCTGGTCTGTGGGGATGTTAGCGCAAGGAATGAAATGGGCTTGTTTAGAAAACAAGTCAATGAAAGTCCAGATTACGGTTTTGTTTTTACTTTCCAGTAAGTCGACAATGAAGTCCATGGCTATTTCTTTCCATGGGGCTTTAGCGGAGGCTACTGGTCGCAACAGTCCCTGTGACTTTCCCCCTTTCCATTTAGCTTGGGCGCACACATGACAAGAATCAATATATGCTTGAACGTCAGCTCTCAATGACGGCTACCAAAATTGCCGTCTGATCCAATGGAGCGTTTTGGTGAACACAAAATGCCCAGAGGACTTGTTGTGGTGTGAGCGCTGTAGAACCTTTTTCTTTAAAGATTCTGGGACGTAGATTTTATTATTACAATACCAGATGTTGTCTATTTCAGTTAACTGGGCTTTGTTACTTTGTCGCCAGGGATCGTTAGGCAATGCCCGGAGCAGTTCCTCTTTCAGGTCTGTCTACACTTTGACTTTCTGGGCTGCCACTTGTTTGCGCGTTATGCAAGCTAGACCAAGCTGCTTTTGAGAAAACACAGTGTCTACTACCTCTGCTTGTTTGCTGTCATGTTGGGGTAAATGAGAAAGTGCATCTGCCAGAAAATTCCTCTTCCCAGGGAGGAAATTGAGGGTAAAATTGAAACAGCTGAAATACTGAGCCCAACGGATTTATTTGTCAGTTAACTTTCTAGGGGTTCACACAGCCTACAAATTCTTGTTGTCCATCCAGACCTCAAAAGGGTGGATGGAGCTGTCAGCACAATGGCACAGTCAGTTTTTCTATGAGGAGCAAGAGATCGCACTCTTTCTCATCGAAGACATCAATAAAGGCTGCATGTTCAGGTGGAATGCCAGATTGTGGGAAAACGTCAGGCGAGGGTGAGCGGTTAAGAAGGGTTCCAGCCACCTCCCCCCTCTGTCGGAGTAGAGAAAAGATGTTGCCAACTCCTTTGTTAAACAATAAAGCACCTGAGTGTCATGTTCCCCGTTGCAAGGCATATGTGCATCACAACGGGGAACATGCCTATCAGGAAGGAGGAAGGGATAACCATTTGCCTTTAAGCACACAAATGCCTAAAACAATCACCAGGACAATAGAGGCACACCTCTGCCCAGACCTAAGAACCATTAACAGATCAGGGGAACTTCCACACATTACCCCGGGGGACGCACCTGCACCGGACAAGAATGAGAAGACAAAGGAGACCAGCGGAGGTCACCCGAATCGCCCATCGACAGACCCATACTGCTTCAGATCGCCCATCCGGATCCAGCTTGTGGGACAATGGGGGGTGGAGGAGGACAAGGTCCGCCACGTGGGTATATACGGGGTACCCCACCACCACACCCGCATTTCCATCTTTTTTCTATGTAGGCAATCTGCTTTCAATAAACCGGAAATCCTTAGACCCTCTAAGTGAGTCCGTGTCTTATTGGGAGTAAGGCCACCCTGACACTGAGTCCCAATCGATCTGTAGCTTTCTGCTTTTTAGCCACGGGAGTCCCAGTATGATAGAGTAGTTGGCAATATGGGCTGCAATGAACTGCCAGGTTTTCTTATGCCCTCCCAACCTCATGGCTAAAGTCCCTGTCTGGAATTCCACGGGACCCCCGTGGGCAACTGAGCCATCCATCTGTGTGAAAATAATAGGATTACTAAGTCTCTTGGATTTTAGGCTCAGAGTGTGAATGAGGGCAGGGTGTATTAAACATTTGGTGCACCCAGAGTCTAGGTCTAGCCTGGGACTTTCCATGTTTAGGCATGGTTTGTCAACTCTCAGCTGATTGCTTGCTCAGGAAGAGTTTTCAAATTACGGATGCGCAGCTTAATGTCAGCACATGATCATTCGAGCATTCACACATACACAGTCAAGAAGCTGGATCTCTTTGAACTGTTTTAATGAAGTGTAATGAACAGTATAGAAGGCAAGCTGTGAATAAAGATTTCCCAGTCAAACCTAATTTAAAACTACATTCCCTTAGCTAGTCCCCTTTCCCATGAAGCATGTCACTCCCCCACCCATCCAGATGATATTCCTGTCGTATCTCAACCCCGCATCCTTGATGTGCTTCATAGCCATAACAAACCAGTTTACACTCTAACTTCACATCCCCCCCCCATCTGGCAACATGAGAGAATGAAATGATGGGGGATGCCCAGGTAAGTGTTTCTGTGAAACCTTTGATCGGGGGATCTGACAGGATCCTTCTAATAAATGCCATCAGTGTGTTAGGGCAGTTTTTACTGCAAAGGCTTCCTTTTCCCATATGTGCCAGTTCCCTTCTGGCTCGGTAAATCTGTGAGAAACATAAGCACAGTGTCATGCGCTGCCTACCTCCGAATAATACTCAGACGCTGATTCTGTGGAACAGGCTCTGATTTATTCACAGTGTAGGTACAGTATAGGAAAAAAGCTGAGAGTGACAGGAGCGCGCCGGTGCGGGGTTTAAATACCCCGCGCCGGTCAGCGCCCCCTCACTCGTGGTTACGTCACCCCCCTTTGTCCAACATGCTGTCCTGCCGGTAGGTGAGGGGTTGCGAGGCCCCGCTGGCGTTCCGGGATCGCCCATCATCGGTTTCTCTATTCCTCTGGTGATTGCTGTCAGCTGGGCGATCTCCGTTGCGTTAGGGCTAACAGCTTGGGTGTGCCTCGCGATCCGTTTAGCCATTGTTTCTTGTCCTTCCGTCTTTGTCAGTTGATGGCTACTTATCTTGAGCCCCTTCCCCTGTTTCCTTGTTATTGTCATGTGTGCCATTGCGCTGATGTCTTCAGCTCAACGGCACTCATGACATACTGCCCCCTGTCCGAATAGTGCCCCCCCCGTTTTTTTTTTTTTTTTCCAGGAGAGCTGTCAAAATGGTTTTTTGAAATTCCTGCCGGAGTATTTTTCGCCCCTCCCTTTTTTCCGCCCACTACCACATGCCTTCCTAGGGTGTGTTCTTAGTGCGCATGCCCAGGTCACGCCCTGGCGTGCGCATGCTCCGGCCACACCCTGTTTGTTTGGCTCAGTTCGACGAGGAGAGAGGCTTGGCTGGTCGGGTGCTTATCAGCTCCAGGTAGGGCCCTTCTTTTTTATTCAAAGTGCGTCGCCTTTGTTATGTGTGCTCCTGGGCGTTGCCCCCAGGATGCCCTGTTGACTTGCTTGCCACTCCCCCGTGGGCCCGGGGCGGGGGGAGGGTGCTGGCGACCGCTTGTTACTGCCTCGTGGGCCCGTGGCGGGATGGGGTGAGTCCCGGGGGGGGAGGTCCACCCAAGTCACGGGCTTGGGGGGGCCCTTTCCCTTGGGGCACGGTAGGCGGGGGGGGGGTCCCGCAGGGGAGGGGTTTTGCAGGTGACGGCTTGCTAGCCTTTGTTTTGGCTTGTCGGGGTATGCCCGGTGAAAAGCCCGGGTCAGGTCAGGCGCGTTAACATTGTGCGCCGCCACCCATTCTGGGTGGGGGAAGTGTTTCCACTTGACCAAATAGTGTAAAGTTCCCCGTTGCCTGCGAGAGTCGAGTATGTCCCTTACGTCAAAGTGATGTTGCCCGTCGATCATCACCGGTGAGGGCTGTGGCGTGCTTGGGTGCCATCGAGAGGTGGTTGCCGGTTTCAGGAGGCTGGTGTGGAACACCGGATGGAGTCTCCGTAGGTTGTGTGGCAGGTCCAAGCGTATTGCCACCGGGTTCACTATCTGCGTGACTCGGAACGGCCCGATGTACTTAGGCCCCAGTTTTTTCGAGGGTTGGGGTGACTTTAGGAATTTGGTGGATAGGTAGACCATATCCCCCGCCTGGAACGTCGGTTGTTGGCGCCGGTGCTTGTCGGCCTGCTCTTTGTAGGCCGCCTGTGCATCCTTCAGCGCTGCCGTGATTATTGGCCACGATTCCGCAATCTTCCGTCCCCAGTTGCTAGCGTCCACCTGGGGTTCCGGGGGTTGTAGTAGCTCCGGTATGGGGACGAAGTCGCGTCCCGAGACTACCTCGAACGGAGTTTTCCCCGTGCTCGTGTGGACGGCGTTGTTGTATGTGACTTCGGCGAACGGGAGCAGTTCAGCCCAGTCGTCTTGATGATAGTTGGTATATGAGCGTATGAATTGCTCTAGGGTGGCATTGAGGACCTCTGTGGCTCCGTCCGTCTGGGGGTGCCAGGCAGTGGATAGGGCCTGTTGGGTCCCCGTCAGCTTCAGGAAGGCCCGCCAGAATTTAGAGGTGAACTGTGTGCCCCTGTCGGTCACCACACGTGTGGGACATCCGTGTAACCTGTACACATGGATGAGGAAGAGTTTGGCTAGTTGTTGTGCGGACGGGACCGACGTGCAGGGGATGAAGTGGGCCTGTTTCGAGAAGTAATCCTTCACCACCCAAATGGCCATTTTCTTCTGGCTGGGTGGGAGGTCCACTATAAAATCCATAGAGATTTCCTCCCATGGGCGGGAGGGTTCTGCCACCTGTTGTAAAAGCCCCGCGGGTTTGCCTGGTGCCCGTTTGGCCCTAGCACACGTTGGGCAGGACGCTACGTATGCTTTCACGTCTCGTTTTAGCGCGGGCCACCAGAATTGACGCCTTGTTAGGTGTAGGGTCTTGAGGAACCCAAAGTGTCCCGCTTGCTTGGCGTCGTGTGACCTATGCAAGATTGCTTGGCGTTGCGAGTCTGGAACATAGATTCTGCCTTCCCCCCATGCCAGGTCCTGTGCCATCGTTACCTTGTCAGGGTTTGCCAGGAACCAGGGGTCGGTTTTGAGGGCGGCGGCGAGGTCCGTGCATATCCCCCCTGGTAGTTGCGGTTGGCTTCGTCTGGTCACAGGTTGTCCCGCCGTCGGTTGCGCCGTAGAGTCGAGCTGCCTCTGAGTGCCGCTTCGGGTGGTCACGGCCATCCCCAGTTGCAATGCGGATAGGACCGTCCCAATGGTGTCTGGGGCGGGCTCTTCGTCTTGGGGCAGTCGGGAGAGGGCGTCGGCCAGGAAGTTCTTTTTGCCCGGCATGAACTTCAGCTGGAAGTTGAAGCGGCTGAAGAATTGGGCCCATCGGACCTGTTTTGGGCTAAGGCGTCTGGGCGTTCGGAGGGCCTCGAGGTTCCGGTGGTCAGTCCAGACCTCGAATGGTTGGGTGGCTCCCTCGAGTAGGTGTCGTCATGTTTCTAGCGCCGATTTTACCGCGAATGCTTCTTTCTCCCAGACGTGCCATTGCCTTTCTGTCTCGGAAAATTTCCTCGACAGGTAGGCGCATGGTTTCAGGAGTCCCGTGGGGTCCTTTTGGAGCAGGATGGCCCCCAGGGAGAAGTCTGAGGCGTCGGCTTGGACCACGAATGGCCGTTCTGGGTCCGGGTGCGCGAGGATTGGCTCCGTGGTGAACAGCGCTTTCAGCTTGTCGAATGCGGTCTGGCACGCGGGAGTCCAATTCAATACTGTGCCCGGGTTCTTGGCGCGTCGGGTGTCCCCCACCCCTTTGGTTTTGAGGAGGTCCGTTAGGGGGAGGGCTATCTCTGCGAACCCCCGGGCGAATGACCTGTAAAAATTCGCGAAGCCGAGGAAGCTCTGGAGTTGGCGTCTGTTGCGGGGGCGTTCCCAGTTCAGCACTGCCTTGACTTTTGTGGGGTCCATTTCTATGCCGTCTCCGGAGATTCGGTACCCCAGGTAGTCTAGGCGCGCTTTATGAAATTCGCACTTTGTAGGTTTGGCATAGAGCTGCGCCCTTCTGAGCTTGTCGAGGACTTGCCTGACTAGGGTCACATATTCCTTGTGCGTTTTAGTGTAGATAAGGACGTCGTCTATGTAGACAAGGACCCCTTTGAACAGGTGTTCATGCAGTACCTCATTGATGAGCTGCATAAACACCCCGGGGGCCCCCGCGAGTCCGAATGGCAGCACTTTGTACTGGAAGGTGCCTAGGGGGCAGTTGAACGCAGTCTTCCATTCGTCCCCCTCCCTGATTCGGATGCGGTAGTACGCCTCGCGAAGGTCCAATTTGGAAAAGACTTTGCCCGTGGACAGGTGGGCGAGCATGTCTTTCACCAGGGGTAAGGGGTATTTGTTGGACAGGGAAGCCGCGTTTAGGCCCCGGTAGTCGGTGCAGAGCCGTAGGGTGCCGTCTTTCTTCTCCCGGAATAAGACGGGGGCTCCGACCGGTGAGCATGCTGGCTCTATGAATCCCCTCTCTAGGTTTTTATCGATGAACTCCCGGAGGGTTGCCATCTCCTTCGGGGTCATCGAGTAGATCTTCGGTCTAGGTAAGGGGACATCGGGCAGCAGGTCGATCCGGCAGTCCGTCTTGCGGTGGGGGGGTAGTTGGTCAGCTTCCGCCTCTCCGAAGACCTCGGAGAAGTCGGCGTATTGTTCCGGTAGGTCTGCTGTGGTAGCGGCGTTGTCCTGTGTAGTCGCCTCTGCTCGTCCCACAGTGGGGTTGGTTCTGCCCGCTGGAACTGGTGCCCGATACTCGCCGTCGCCAAATGTGAAGGTGCGGGTCTCCCAGTTGATGCGCGGGTTGTTTGTCGCGAGCCATGGCATTCCCAGGACTGCAATGGGCCGTCCGATGTGGGTGACGACGAACGATGTGCGTTCGGTGTGAGTGCCCATTTGCAGGGTGACCGGCTCGGTTTGCATCGTAGCTGGTTTCCCTCCCGCTGTAGAGCCGTCCAGCTGGTGGAATGCCAACGGCGTGGGGAGGGGGAAGCAGCGGAGGTCGAGTTTGGCGACTAAGTCGGGGTGGATGAGGTTTTTTGAGCACCCTGAGTCCACTAGTGCCGTGGCCGTGGTGGCTCCGTTGCTGGTAGAGAGTTTAATTGCCGCCATTATCACGGAGCTTTCGCCGTTCCGTCGAGGTGGTCCGCGCTGCTGTCCCACCGCCTGCCTCGCCACGCGTTTCAGGGCAGGCGGGGAGCGTTTCCCGCCGGCTGGTCTGGGTCTACGTTGTCCTCTTCCCCCCAGTAGGCGTCCCAGCCTTCCTCCGGTGTCGCTGTGGCTCCGGTCATTCGGCGGTGAGGGGGTGGCGCCGGGTTAGGTGTTTTTGGGCTAGTTTTCGGGGTGGGTTTAGGCGCACTGGTCGGCAGTCGTTTGGCGAAGCAATCTGCCGTCTTATGCCCTAGTTTTCCACACCTCCCGCAGGGCTCCCGATTAAATTTCTTCTTTGGGTATGTGGGGCCGGCCGTCCCCACGTGTGGTGCGGGTACCTTTTTGCAGGTGTAGTTCGTGTCTTCCGTAGTTGTCATGAGGAAGGTGCGGTGCGCGTGTTCGGCTTTCCCCGCGAGGTGGATCCACCCATGTAGAGTTTCTGGGTCGTCGCGGTAGAGGGCCCATTGAAGTACGTCACGGTTGAGCCCCCTTTTGAACATTTCCAGCAGGGTGGTCTCGGACCAGTCGTTGACCTTCCCCGCGAGGGCTTTGAACTCGAGGGCGTAGTCTGGGACAGTGCGTGTGCCCTGTTTAAGTCGTTGGAGTGCGCTTTTCGCCCTCACTTTGGCTAGTGGGTCCTCGAAGTAGCTTTTCATCTCATTGATGAAGGCGGGGAAGTTGGCGAGGGCGGGGGAGCTGGACTCGTACAGTTGGACGTACCAGTCCGCCGCCCGGTCTTGTAACTTGATCGCCACGGCAGCGATCTTGTCCGCTTCGGAGTCGTAGGAGTGTCCGTGCCTCCCCATGAACTCCCTGGCGTTCGTGATAACGAACGACAGTTTCGCGGGGTTCCCATCAAAGAAGATGGGGAAGTCCTTTGGGGCCCGGGCGTTTTGTGCGCCCCTTCCTCTCGCTTCCCGGCCTGTGGTGTCGTCCGCCTGGGCTGTTTGTTGACCTTCATTTGGCCCGTGGGGGTTCGCCGCTTCGCTCGGGGTGTGGACCTGTGCGGGGACGTCGTTGGGCGGCGCGGGTGGCATGAGCGACTGAAGCATGGTCCGGAGTTCCTTCAGTTGGGTCTCCATGGCTGCGAGTCTAGCTCGTGCGTCCTCGTCCACGATCCGCGCCGCCGCTGGGGCCGGTTCCGTCGGTGTGTTGGCGTGGGTGGGTTGCCAGTGGGGTTCAGTCTCTCTCGGCCGTTGGTCCGCTTCCTCCGCCGTCTGCTGGGTTGCTCCATCGTCCTCCTCCGTGCTTACCGCCGTTGGGCTGTCGCTCCACGCCCGTTGCTGGGGTGCGATGTGGGGCGCGGGGTTCTCCGCTGGTCCCGGGAGGTATGTTGCTCCCTCCCATGGTCGGGTTGCCTCCGTCGCCATCTCCCCTTGGGGTTGGAGCTGAGGCTCGGGTTGGGTCGGGTGGGCGTCCATGGCTCCGGGAGTCCACGGTGCCTCTGGCCTCGGTCGGTCCTCCTCTGCCTCTTGCCATGCGGCTCGCCCTCCTTGTCCGCGTCGCGCCGGCCTCATCTTCCTGGTCTTCTCGCCGTCTACTCCTCCCGCGGCTCATTGTCGTCCGGTGGGGCTCGGCGAGGCTGAGTTTATGACTCTCAGCTTTATGTCATGCGCTGCCTACCTCCGAATAATACTCAGACGCTGATTCTGTGGAACAGTCTCTGATTTATTCGCAGTGTAGGTACAGTATAGGAAAAAAGCTGAGAGTGACAGGAGCGCGCCGGTGTAGGGTTTAAATACCCTGCGCCGGTCAGCGCCCCCTCACTCGTGGTTACGTCACCCCCCTTTGTCCAACACGTTGTCCTGCCGGTAGGTGAGGGGTTGCGAGGCCCCGCTGGCGTTCCGGGATCGCCCATCATCGGTTTCTCTATACCTCCGGTGATTGCTGTCAGCTGGGCGATCTCCGTTGCGTTAGCGCTAACAGCTCGGGTGTGCCTCGCGATCCGTTTAGCCATTGTTTCTTGTCCTTCCGTCTTTGTGAGTTGATGGCTACTTATCTTGAGCCCCTTCCCCTGTTTCCTTGTTATTGTCATGTGTGCCATTGCGCTGATGTCTTCAGCTCAACGGCACTCATGACACACAGGGTCTGCCCACTTGGGTTGCATCCTTTTGGATTAGAACAGGTCCAATTGCTGAATCAGAAGAATCTGCTTGCACAATGAAGGAGTGCTCTGGATTGGAGTGTGCTAAGGTGGGCTCAGCAGTCAATAGGCTTTTTAAGTTGTTGAATATGGCTTGGTATTCTGGCGTCCAAGTTCTCCACACCTGTGGAGTGGTGACTTTCCATGTCTCCTCCTTTCCTCTTGTTTTGAGCAGATCTGTCAATGGTAAAGCAATTTGGGTGAATTTCGGAATGAATTGACTATAGAAATTGACGAACCCTGAAAAGGTTTGTAATTGCCATCAAGTATGGAGGGCTCCCATTCTAGAATGTGCTGGATTTCTGAAGGATCCATTTCTACTCCCTTCGTAGAGATTCTGTATCCCAGGTAGTCCCATTGTGCTTTATGGAACTCACATTTAGACAGCTTAGCACACAATTGGGCATTTCATAGCTTCTGGAGTACTTGCCTAAGAAAGTTTACATGCTCTTCCTCTGTCTCTGGGTGAATTAAGATGTTGTCCAAGTAGACCAGCACCCCCTTGTACAAATGGTCATGGAGAACCTCACTGATGTACTGCATGAAGACTGCTGTGTCCCCAGCTAATCCAAAAGGGAGAACCTTGTATTGGTAGGACCCCAAAGGAGAATTGTACATGGTTTTCCATTCACGCTCCTCTTTTATGTGAATTTTCAGTATGCTTCCCTTAAATCAAGTTTAGTAAAGATTTTTGCATTTGCCAGGTGTGACAACATGTCCTTCATTAGGGGGAGAGGGTACTGGATGGCTACAGCGATCGCACTGAGGCCGTGGTAGTTGGTGCAGAGCCTCAGTGTTCCATCTTTCTTAGCTCTAAAGAGCACCGGGGCTGCCCTAGGTGAATTAGCCAGTTTGATAAATCCCCTGGCCAGATTCTTATCTATGAATTTGCTTAGTACTTTTTTCTCTGTCTCTGACATGGGGTACATTTTAGGCTTTGGAAGCTTAGCATTTGGGCCTGTTTCAATGGCATAGTCTGTTTTCCTGTGGGGGGGGGCATAGCTGGTCTGATTCTTTCTCATCGAACACACCAGCAAAGTCTAAGTACTGGCTTGGTATCAAAAATTCTGCCTCTGCTGACATTGTTGGAGTTTGCTTAATCATTACGCCAGCCACTTGGCTTGCTTTCTGCTGGGTTTTCTGTTTTACAACCTTCCCTGCCCTACCTCCAAACCTCAGGGTCCCTGTGTCCCATCGGTTTTGTGGCTTCCTACTTGTTCACCATGGAAGCCCCAGTATGATGGAATAGTTTGCTATGGGGGCCACAATGAAGTGTAAAGTCTCATTGTGAGTTCCAACCCGCATAGCCACCGTTTCCGTCTGGAACTCAACCGGACCCCCATGGACTATGGACCTGTCCATTTGGGTAAAGACTATTGGCTGTTTGAGTCTTTTTACTTTGAGATCTAGTGTGTTGATCAGTGCAGGGCGGGTTAAGCATTTTGTGCAGCCAGAGTCTAGCATTGCCATTAGTTGGCTTTGTGCCTTGTCCTTAAGTTTTTTAGCTCTACCCTGAGAAGCAAGATGGGGCAATCGTCACTCACCAATGGGTCTTCATCCTCTTCCTTCTGGGAGACCGTGGTCTTGCGCCTGGGGTTTTCCACCTGCTGAATCGCATGGGCGTGATTCAGAACAGGTGAATCCTGTTTCCCGCTGGTTGTTGGTCTTCCTCCTCTGAGTCTTCACTGAGGTCCACCGGTGGGTCGGCTGCCAGCTCTCTGCGTGCTACCGCCATAGCCGCTGAACCTTCACATTTATTTGGTGAGGTTTTGGCTGGTTTTCCTCCCTGCCTGTCTGCCACTGCTCCTCCGTATCGGAACTCTGCAGCTCGATGGTAATCCTTCCCACACTTGTAGCATCCCCCTTTCTTCCAGGTCCAATCCCTTGTCTCCTCCCTGGCCCAGAACAGCCTCTGCTGGTTTGACGGGAACTGGCCAGGGGTCCCAGTGTTGCATCCAGCCACCTCTGTGCACAGCTGTCTTCGAAACTGGTACTGCACGTTTTCTACTTCTCCTGCCAGACAGATCCACTCTCTCCGGGTGAATGGATCCCCTTGGCATAGGGCCCACCTTAATCTTTCAGGCTGAAACCCCCCTTTAAAATAGTCCACCTTGGTGGTCTCTGACCAATCCATCACCTTCCCTGCTAGGGTTTTAAACTTTACAGCATACTCAGCCATACTCTTTTCCCTCTGCCTCAGCTGTTGTATGGTGCTTTTCACCTGCAGTTTTTCCAAGGGTTCTTCAAATCCTTCTCTCAGGGCCTGCACAAACTCCTTCAAGCTGTTAAGGTCCAGAGCCATGGCATCATGCAGCTGTATGAGCCAGTCAGCTGCCACTCCCTGGAGCCTTGCCCCCACCTGGCTCACCTTTTAATATTCGGTCAGAAAGCAGGTCCCATACTCTCACATGTAGATGGACACATTCGTTAGGAAGAATGCTAGTGGCTGGGGGTTGGCTTTAAATTTGACCTGCAGCTCTCTTGGGGTCCCCCTCGCCACCGCAGCTTCCGTCAGTCCTGTTTCCGATTCACCACGGATCACTTTGTCGTCTCCACTTCTCCGTCTCTGATCTGGGGAGGTGGATCTCCCTGCAGGGGTCACAGACCGGTGGCCTTCACTTCTGTTGGGTGAAGTCCTCCTGGAATGTGGGGCCAAGCCCTCCTCCAGGTGATACACCAGGGAATTGATGGCTTTCGACATGTGCTGCATCATCACCTCCAGGGCAGCCATCCTGACTTCCAGACCTCACACCGTCTGCAGGGTACCCCCCGATTCGGTTATAGTCACCTGGGATCCTGGGCTCAGGATCTTCACCTGCACTTCGACCGTCTGGGGGCACGTTTGGCCGTCTCCCTTGTACTCGAGGTCGCTGGCCCCATTTCCATGTCGTCCACCTGCATGTCTGGAGTCTAGGGTGGTGAGCGCACTCTCTAACTCTGTCGTGTTCATTCTCACTTCTGCTTCCCCCTCCCCATCATTGCTTTCAGTGTCACCTGCCAACTCCACTCGCTCCTCCTCTGGCTTGGCATTCAGAAGAGTTTTGTCGTTGTCCTCTGAGGGTGAGGGCTCCCTTTCTTTCGATCTCAGTTCCTTCAACAGTTTCAGTAACTCTCAGCTGGACTTATGCTGCCAGGTACAGTCCGTAATATAGGATTTGCAACTTTATGTAATTACCAGCACACTCAAGCACTCATTCAATGACAGTCTAGAGACCGGGCTCTTTCTACTGTTTAATGATGTGAAGTGACTAGTACAAGAAAAAGTTGTGAATGGAGAAATTCCCGCATAAACTGTCATTAAAACTTCAAGCCTCTAAATTAGCCCATTTCCTCTTACCTACTAAAGCATGCAACCCCCCTTCCCATGCCAGATGGCCCTTCTGGCATTCGCCTGGCCAGATGGCCTTGGCAATAATTCCTTAGCTATACCAACCCAGTTCACACTCCGATCCGGCCCCCCCTCCCTTCTGGCAACTCGAAGTCTGTTCACATCCGTACTGGAGAGATGGAAGCTATTGCAATCAGAGAGTTCTGTTAGCCTTTGATCGGAGAGACTGACAATGACTTTACCTCTGTTTTTGACTACAGCACTGTTTTCCTTCTTGCAATGCAACCTTAAAATCTCTGGCAATTTGATCTGCAGCATGAATTCCAGGATTTGGGCTGAGAGGATGTATCTGCTGAAGCAGACATTTGTTAAATGGCACTGAGACTTCACAGAGTTTTTACTGTTGTTGTCATTGTTTTGTGCTTCAGAGTGAACTAGCGTGAACCTCTAAAATAGAACTATAGAGAAAGAGTAACCCCATGCCATTAAACATGTACCTCCTGACATTGGGAAACCGATTGGATTACTACATGCATTCCACATGTGGTTGCTCTCAAAAACAAAACAAAACAAAACAAAGCAAAACAAAGCAAAGCAAAACAAAACAAAACAAAACAAAACAAAACAAAACAAAACAAAACAAAACAAAACAAAACAAAACAAAACAAAACAAAGCTTCAGGTGGTCCAGAATGCAGAAGTATGCAGAGGTTTGGGTGCATCAGGGTTCAATGGGCTGCACTTCTGCACTTCTGTGGCCCAGAAAACCAAATTGTTTCTATTCACTGACCAGATCTCGGAGATGGCATGGCTGCCATGCTGACCTAGTAGGAAGGGATAAATCATCATAAGGTCACACGGATGTGTGAAATTGCTCTCACAACATCCCCCATGTGGAGAGGCCAGAGAACTTCCTTTTTGGTTTGATGCTGAAATATTTCAAAACATTGATCTGAGATTCGCAGATATCATCAAACAGTTTTGGACAAATTGCTCATCAGATGTCATCTTCTACACAAAGCAATATTTATTAAGTGACAGCAAAGTGTATGAAAGTACCACCCAGTTGGATTTGCTTGATATCTATGAATGAGCTTATGCTCTGTGAGGGGGAAAAAAATAAGAAAAAAACAGCCAAACAATTTCTGTAGGCCAATCTCTCCTGCGCCTGATCTGTTCTGCCCCCGCATCACAGAGAGGAGAGATTGGAGAGAAAGGGATTACAGGAGAGTAGCAGGCACACAATGTGACATAGACCAGGCTGTTTGTGTAGTGTGGTTGTGGCTGCCAGCCCTGAGCATGCATAGGGCTGCTGACACTACCACATTCCTTTCAGTGTGTATTCCCCATTGTGTGCCTGCTTACTCTCTTGTAATCCCTTCCTTTCCAAACTCCCTGCTCTGCAAGGGTGGAAAAAAGGAAAAACAAGAGGTGTGGCACAGAACAACCCGTACTGACTGTCATGGCGATCAGGTGACTGAGGGATGGCATTGATCGTAAAATTATTTTTTCAACACTGTTATACCTTTGAAGCGTCATTGAACGAGGCAGTTGCTCAGCAAAGACTACCTGTAGTTATGTTCTTCTATGGACGAATTGTTCCCTTGTGTCAAGCTCAGGCCTCAGTATAGTAATGCAATGGAAGAATAATATCAAGAGCAAGAGAAGCCCTCATTCCTTTTGGTTCTGTGTTGTTCATGCCTAAATATTGAATCCAGTCCTGGGCATAACTTTTTCTAAAGGATGGTGAGAAACTGGAGGAGAGCAACTAAGATAAGGGGCCTTACCAGGACTTCTTGGAGGTATTGGGTCTATTTAGCCTGGAGAAGACTTAAGGGAGACATAACAGCTGTCGTCAAGCATCTGAAGTGCTGTCATGTAGAAGATGGGGCAAAATTGTCCCCGCTGTCCCAGGAGACAGGACAAGAATCACGGCTTTAAAATCCAGCCTTTTTCTTTCAAGTCCATCTTCACTACTCACTACAAAAAGACGGTACTTGGGATTTAATACTACCCCTCTTCCTTAGGGGGGGCAACTGTCCCGTGGAAGAGTACACATCCTTTTCATTAGCTGATAGATCCTCAGAAATTTTCTTTAAAAAGTGGTAGGATATTGCTCAACCACAGTAAGAAAACGTTGGGTATAATCAAACTTGCTTATAGCATCCCATATTAGAAGGTGTTAGCCACATTCTTCTTTTTAAATAGTTTAGTTCACAGATTGTTGTGGCTATTTATAATTCTATTTTACTCTGAAGCCATCAACGGATAAACTTTGAACTCTACTGGTTGCTGCCTCCTCAGTGCTAAATTTTCCACATTCTTTGGGGAGCATCCATCTCTCTCCCGCTTTTCTGCCGTTCTGCTTTTTGCAAACAGCTGCTTTTTGAATCCCCTTTTCGAGACTACTCTACTTTGCCCTTCTGATTCTGCAGTTTTCTTCCCTTCCCTTCCCTTCCCATAGAAAATAGGATTGGCAGCTCTTTTCTCCTTCCTCCTTCCTCCTTCCTCCTTCCTTCCTCCTTCCTGTTCCTTTCTCTCTCTCTCTCTCTTTCACTGAAAACACATTCCCTCCACTTACATCCCTTCTGTGTTGAATATCAGTGTCATTCTGCCATCTGCTGGTGGCCTGAAGAGCTGCAGCATTTGGAGCAGCCAGAATATACCTGTTCACCCAACTCACCCACAGACTATATGTGAACACAAACCACAATATACCTTCCCGTCCCTTCCCTTTCCTTCCCTTCCCTTCCCTTCCCTTCCCTTCCCTTCCCTTCCCTTCCCTTCCCATAGAAGCTCATGTCCCCACATGTACTTAACAAAGATCTCCAGCAAGGAATGAGCCAACTGGAAATTATGAGGCCGCAAGAAACAAAAATCCCAGATCTGTCACTCATAGAAATAATACAGGACGTGTCCTACGCTATGAAAAACAGCACAACCCATGCTTCAGTTTCATACAGAAACAGAGAAGAGGGCAATGCCCAATGTGAAGTCGACTGTGGGTGCAGTGGTCTACATTGGGAATATATTGGAGGTTGTGATGAAATGATAAGAAGATGTTCTATATTTTTCTACGTATTAGTTGCTCTCTCGTATTACACTCTGGCCTAATTACAATAATATAACATTTAGGGGCGAAGATGCATCCCAGTAAGCCAGCACTGGAAGACAGGATAGAAAAGATTTCCACCACCACCATGTACTTCCCCTTGGTGCTCAGGTAGGTGGGCACAAAGGTCAGCCAAACGCTGCAGAACACCAACATGCTGAAAGTGATGAACTTGGCTTCGTTGAAACTGTCCGGCAACTTCCTGGCTAGGAAGGCCACAGTGAAGCTGAGAAGGGCCAAGAAGCCCAGGTAGCCCAAGACACAGTAAAACATGGTGGCGGAGCCTTCGTGACATTCCACTATGATTTCCCCAGGCAGGGTTTGTGTGTCCAGATTTGGGAAGGGAGGAGAAGAACCCAGCCAAAACACACAAATGCCTGCTTGAAGGAGGGATCCACCCCAGACAATAGCATAGGCCAACTTTTGCCCCACCCATTTGTGGAAAACGTTTCCCGGTTTAGAAGCAAGGAATGCCACGATGACTGTGAGGGTTTTGGCCAGAACAGAGGAAACGGCAACAGAGAAGATGATGCCAAATGCCGTTTGTCGGAGGAGGCAGGTGGCCTTGTTGGGCTGTCCGATGAAGAGAAGAGAGCAGAGGAAGCAGAGAAAGAGGGAGATGAGGAGGAGGTAGGTGAGGCTGCGATTGTTGGCT
Source organism: Candoia aspera (assembly GCF_035149785.1). Lineage (NCBI taxonomy): Eukaryota > Metazoa > Chordata > Lepidosauria > Squamata > Candoiidae > Candoia > Candoia aspera. The sequence continues at coordinate 109,758,897 of NC_086156.1, read as the reverse complement.
TTGACGATGGGAGTGTCCCGCTGCTTAATGAAGATTGCCAGCACGAAAGCCGTCACCAGGGAAAAAAGAAGAGCCAGAGAAACCAGAGTGATGCCAAGCGGCTCTTCGAAGGAGAGGAAGTTCATTGTCTTTGGAATGCACTCGTCTTGAGCTTGGTTTGGAAACTGATCCTCTGAACAGCCGTCACAATGCTCCATGTCTGAAAAGAAGGAAAAAGCTTCCGAACAGAATCAAATTTTCCCCAAGTTTCAGAATTGCATTTTGGAACTCCCTGCAACGTCTTTCCTAAAACCTTTTGTAACTCTCTGTCCAATATACATGTAAAAAATGTGCAGGAAAAAAAATTCTAGATTTTCCTATATTTAAAGCTTCTTGGCCTGTTGGAGAGCACTAGGTTTAGTGGCATTACTGAGCAAGGGAATAGCATGGCTCACCTTCCCAATGGTGGGAAGCAGAAAGGAGAGGCTTGAAGGTTTCGATCCTGGAAAACAGGCAGCGGCACTAAAGGGTAGGAGAGTGACGTCTTAAGACGTGTGGACTTCAACTCCCAGAATTCTCCAGCCAGCCAAGCTTCGTAGAGCAGCAAAATAAACACTGGTTTATGCAATCTTGATTTTGGATCCTTTCATTTCTGTTGGATGGCCCGGGTGCAACACAGACATTTTGCTCTGATGATCGTTAAAAATGACTTTGGTATAATTCTTCCACCATAACCAATTGATACATCTTTCCTTCAAGAATCTTGATTTAATTCTGTTATAATTTGGGGGCCAACCAAGAGACACAACACTGACTCACAGAGCGAGACGCTATTTTGCAGGTCATTGGATCATCCATAATTCCTGCATTCTGTTTCCGTGTCTTCAAAAGGAGAGAGAGCCTGACATCTTACAATTGGTAACCCTGAAAACTAGAGGGAAAATTAAATAGAGGAACTGTCTGCTAGCTCCTATTTCCTGGAAGGGGGAGCATCCCTGAGAGACGTTCCTTTGCTTTTAATGCTTTGCAGCCATCAAAATAGACACCTTCAGAGTTCGATTTAGCTATCCAAGCTCTGACATGGTGGAAAAGCCCCCTTGAGGTGCCTCAGTAAAGCAAGCGGTTATATTGAAGAGCTTCTGGTTAGCTGGATACAGGCTGCAGAAATGCAATTTCAGACCCAGTTCCATTTGGATGCTATGAATCTTACCCATTTGTCTTGATATCATCTTCTCTGGACACGGAGCACAAGCGTAGCAGCAAAATTTCTGCCCTTCGATCTTGTTCTTTCTGCTTCCAAGAGGACAAGGTTCATTGCATAACGAGAGAGGTGGTAGCTATCCAAAAATAAAGAAAGCGGTCAGTATTGAGCAAAGCTTTTGTTTTTGTTTTGTTCTTGTCTTACAGCCAAGGAATAAGGAGGAGGGTGGAGACAGGGCCGGGATGCAGAGTTGCTTCAGCCTGCTTTTGAGCAATGTCTTGTGGAAATGCCCCATAATGTTGCCAAGGCAGGAACATAACTGAAGTTGCATTTCATTCATTTTTAATTGAGTTGAAGTTCAATTCAAGGTGCTGGTTCCTGCCTATAAAGCCCTGCGTGTCATAGGGCCTGGTTACTGGAGGCACTGCCTGTCCCCCATAGTGTCTGCCCGGCTGGTTCAATTTGGCAGGGTTGGCGCTCTCCGGGTTCCATCGATTAAGGAATGCCATGGATTGGGACCCCGGAAGCCTGCCTTCTCTGTAGCAGCACCTGCCGTCTGGAATGAGCTTCCTCCTGAATCCAAATGGCCCCACCCTATTGGTGTTTCCAAGGGCCCTGAGGATACGCTGTTTGCCCAGGCCTTTGGCGAAGATGATTGATGCCCCTTTCTTTCTTTCTTTCCCTTGTTCCCATCCAGGTCATTTCCTCCACCATCTCTGCTCTTTGTTTGGTGCCTGTTTTGTGTTTTTGTATTGTTCCTTGTTTTTAAATACTTTTTTAAGGGTTTGTAAAAGCCCAGAGTCACTAGGAGTTAGGTGCCATATAAATTTAATTTGTGGTTCGTCTTGTTCTTGTTCTTCTTCTTATTTTGAATTTAGTGGCAATTCATGGAAGGAATCCAAAAGTTTGAGGATCTGAATAGAACTGGGAGGCTGAAGTGGTTATTGTTTGAGACTTTGCCTCCCCCAGCCTGAAATGGATCACTGAACTGTGGTTGCATTTGAGTTCCTTCTGGAGAATGAAGGACTAGATATCAGTACTTCCTTCAGCTGGGCAGCCCCACACCTGGGCGTGGCACTGCAGTCCCCACATTCAGTGAGAGGAAAATAAATTTCCTTGCACAGGTTGGAAACTCGATTCTCAAACATTAGAATATCCATCATGAATCGGCCCAATAATACATCTGTTTTTGCCCACCTTTGACAGCAGTGGACTGAAATGTACTTGGGGATATGAGCTAGTTGCTAGCAACAGGCCAAAGGAAAGGCTATGGGTGTGAAAAGAAGTGTATGTGACATTGGTCCTTTTAGCCCATGTTATTGTTATGGTACCTGAGTGAATTCGTGGTGCCAGTGGATTCTGTCTCCATTAAGGATCAAGGTTTTTCCTGCAGGAGCTTTTGGATCCATTTGTCCAACTAGGACGGTGATGTAGGAGTTATTTGGAAAAGTGACCAGGTTTACGATGTCAAATCCGGCTTCTAATACTCCATCTTCGTTTAATTTAATTTCATCTCCTGCAGTGCTGTTGAAGGCCATTCTCTGCAGAAATGGATGGAGCTTCCAGAAGAAAGAGCATAAGGGTTAAAGAGAAAGGGACGTGCTTCCTACTGGCCTCAAACCACACTCCCTTTTAGATGGGGAGCATTTCTTCACCAGGAATGAAACAGTATGGAGGACGGCAGCAGTTTAATGTTTATGATTGGACCGTATTCCAGATTAGATAGTAAAATCTTTTCAGTGATTGTCTTTCGTGACATTGGAGAAAAGAAGTTGGAAAAGAGCAAGAAGAAGCAATGGGAAGGAAATCTAGTTGAGAGGGCCAGAAAGGGAGTAGAGGTTTAAAGACCAGTTGTGTTGTTGTAGAAAGAGGGATGTGTAGGAAAAGGACAATATCTTAAGTGGGTCAACATTTGTAATGTATGAATGGTGGACTCAAGTGAACAACAGTGAGGTTTAGGTAGGTGAGATGATCTCTTGACCAATTAAGTCCGGCCACTCTGTTGTAATCCTGGAGAATATCTCAGAAGAGCACTGGGAAAGAAGAAATCTTACCTGCCAGGCTTCTAGATTCTTTGGCTGCCCTTGATCCCTGTCCTTTAGGATGTTCCGATCAGTCCTAAATGTGTGAGCAACATGTAAAGCTTGAGCCACAGCATAGACGGCATTATAGATACTGTAACTATGGCCGAGCGTGCTGGTTTCAAAGAAAGTTGCAGGCAGGTCCTCCAGCCTTTCCTCTCCAGTACATTCTTCATCTTCATCTTCATCTTCAGGAACATCACTCTTGGGTACTGAGCAGACAAAAGCTTGCTTCCAGACATCTCTAATAAAGCCATCTTGATTTGCCCCAGAAGGGGTGACAGCCCGTAGAAATTGCTGGAAACCTGGAATTTGTTTTGTGCTAATTGAGAAGGAAATAGCCCCATGGAACATTTGCATATCCAGAGTCCTTTGTAAGGAATGTAATGTGAAATCATTTTGGGCCATTGTAATCCACACTTTTCTTGCTGAAAATTTCTGTGAAGAGTCAGAAGTTGTTGCAGGAAACATTGTGGCTATTACTAGAGTAGAGGCCAGCCACATGAAGACTATATTTTCTCCATATATAATAACCGTGTTTGCTGTTTTCTCTGTGAACAAGGTAATGTGACTCAGAGTTCGTTCAAGCATGTCAAATGGCCTATACAAATGGAAATTTCTGTCAACCCTTTCAGTGAATTCGGAGCAGATTTTATTTTGCGAGAGCATGGGTTCCAGAGTTTGTATGAAATGTTCTCCATGTTTGTCATCTACAGTGACAAGTCTTACCCATTTCCATCCAAAGTACAGAAGAAGCTGGACTAAACCCTCATACTGAAGAGCTTCACCAGGGGCCATGCGATAAAAATGAGGGGAATGCGATTCATCCGTCACTGACAATTCAAATGAGCCATATGCAATCTAAAGGAATTAAATGAGGAATAAGAGAAAGAGAAAGATAAAGAGAGAGAAAGCATGGGTGGACTCGTTCTATTTTGACTGATGTGAACTATTTTAGAAACTTATTTCTCAAAGTATGGATGTTTAATATATTGATTTGGTTTAGAGATCTCCCCAATAGGGAGATACCTTTTTGAATCATCCATCATCCATCCATCCATCCATCCATCCATCCATATCTCTATTTATCTCTCTCTCTCTTTCTCTCATTAATGATAGCCATTCATCGTACAGTTTCTGAAAAAACCCATATACTCACGTGAAACTTTTTATTAATCAAACTCCACACCTTACTCTGTTTCTTATAAAATTCTACCACTCTTTACTGATAAAGCATCAAGTTGCTCCTTGAAGGGGAAATCAAGAGCAGATAATCTGTGTGATAGTGATAATTCCTACCATCCTTATCTACAGACCCAACCTGTGGAATCTTGAAAAGCTGCAAAATTTCTGCCATGCGTATGGAGGTTTCAGGGCTCAGTCCTCCAATGATTCCCATCATTCCCTTTTCAGTCCCACAAATATAGTTGGGGACAATTTTGTGTAATTTAAAAAGCAGGTCCAGAGTGGTGCGATAGGTCATTCGTGAATCAGAGTAGCTGTCATAGATGTGGAAGCCAAAAGTAATGTTGGGCAAGATCTGAGGATCCTTGTTGATCTCCTTAACGGCAAACACTAAAGCCAAGATGTGTTGGTAGAACTTTGTCACCACACTGCAAATAAAGTGACGTGCTTCAAAATCGAATTGTGCTATGCGTTATGCTACTAGGGACGGGATATCAGGGGGGAAAAGAGTCACAAGAAAGACACATTGAAAACAAGGTAAATATGCTTTGATTTTGCTTTCCTAGACTGCCCTTGTGTTGTGCATGTCAGCGACATTGCTGAAGTTCCGCAGTTTGTTTCTTATGATTTCAAGTTTAAAACATTCACCTTGTAATGAAAATTAACTCCTGCACAATCATCCCGAGGCCCTTCAGTGTTGTAAAAGCTAAGCATTTTCCTGTTTGCTCCTTTCCCATGTACAGTAGAAAGAATCTGAGCTGGGTGGAGCTAATTTGTGACTAAATATGAGGGGGGATCTCAGTGATGAGGAAGGCAGAGCTAAACAAGGTAGCCATAAAGTTAGAAATTGGTTTTTCCTCCCAGAGTCAGCTGTTTCTGCTCTAAGGGCTGAAGAGAAGGTTGTGAGTAGAAAAGCCCACACTTCTACTCCTCCTGTGAACTTTTGTGTTTCCACTTTGTATTGCTGTTTCAAAGATTGTAAGATGCCCTGTGGTCTCTTCGAAATAGGACAGGTGGACCTCAGAAGTCTAATAAGCAAGTGCAAAAATAGAGACATGGCATTCATAATTAATGCCTCCCCAGGTTTTTGGAAATTACTTTTCATTCTACAGTCAGTGAATTGTGGTTGTAAGAAGAGACTGAGGGTAGAAAAGAGAATACATTGAACAGTATTGTGCCTTTTAGGTTATGGTGAATTAGGGCTGGTGCTTCTTTCTCCAAGTGGGAACAGGGTTCATTTCTCAACAGAGTATCTGCTTGCCCTGGTCTATTGGCTTTTGGTGAAATCAGAGAATAGGATGTTGAATTAACCAATCATTTATATTCATCAAGCTGCTAAAATGGATATGCCCTCGATACAGTACATTTCTATTTTTTCAGAGATGATGATGGCACATCTCTGTTTTACAGGGATGGAAAGAACAGAGCATGATTTGATTAAGATCAGGTTGGGGTGATTTCTTACAATGGGAGGTCAACCGATTCCTCAGAAGGATGTTTCCTGAAAGTCACTTTGGCCAACAAGTAATGGACATGGGACATCAATCCACCAATGAGAAGTTCTCCCTCCTGGTACCATTCCTGAGGAATTTGAATGGCTTCATCTCCAGTGCACTTAAGAGTTTGTACCTTCATGGCCACTTCTGGAAGCAGGAATATGGCAACAACGCCCAGCATCCTAAAAAGAAGCATCCCTGTGCAATTGGCTTCTCCCGTATTGCTGTTCCCAGCAGCCTTGATTCAAAGAGGGTACTAGAGACAGCAGAACAACGGCCCCCTAAGCTGAGATCTGTCTTAAGAATAAGTCATGGCTCAAGAATGGATCTGATCCCTTGCTTTCAGCCTCACCTATGTCGGGATGCTCAGATGCCTGTCCCCTGTGAAGGGACAGAGTTGCTCTTGACTCTAACACCTAATTGTTAGACTCTTTCTTCACTAGCAATTTCAGGAAGCAGCAGAAGTCCTTGGGCAGCACAATATTTTCTCTTGGTCACCCAGCCCTGAGGTCTGAGCAGAGATTGAGTTGTCTTCTACAATTCGTCCAACAAGGTTGTCCTCTTGAGCTGACAGCACCAATGAGCTAGCACTGTGAAGCACGAGTGAAGGTGTACATCTTGGTTGTGTGGGATGATGCAGCTAGTCCCACTTATTGAAATCTCGGAGAATCTGTGGAATTGACTAGGTGTTGGCTGATGAGCAGTCTGAAAACATTAGGATGACACCCACAAGGACTGTATATTTTGTGCTATAGTTGCAAAATGCTGAGAACCCAATTTATGTCCGCAGTTCTCTTATTGACTCTGCAATGGCTGGGGAACACTGCAACCCGTTTTGAGGAATGGCCCTCAGCTGGGCATGATATATTGGAGGTTTATATCTATTCTGGAACCCTTGAACTACCTTCAGGAGGGAGCATCTCAAGAGCCACTGGAGGACTGACCTGGTGACTTAATTATAGTGCCTGTGATAACTACAGAGATGGTAACTTTGCCGGTAGAAATGCTGAAGCAAACATGTTTGTGAAATGCCAAGGGAACTTTTTGCCACTTGCTTTTCTGGGTAGAGGAAATGAGCTGGAGGCCTATGATTTGGCTGAGTGGCCTGTTGGATGGAATCAAAGAGAAAGAGCAGAGAGATAAAACTTTTCTGTCCCTAGTCCACATAGAGTGGCAGTCAGAATTAGTCTTACACGAACCTTTAGGAACCCAACATGCTTATGGAGTTGTTTTTAATGCCTCTTAATTCTCCCTTTGTGTTGTTTGGACAGGAGATGCCATGAGAATGAAAAGATGCATCAAGGCAGGGAGTCATAATACTGCTAAACTGAGCATTCCATTTTTAGGGAGAGCACATGTGCATCACTGTAGGATGGGCATCCCAAGGTCTTGCCAAGAGAAGATGTAAGTGTATGTAAAGGGAGTCTAGATGCATCTCCTCCAAACTGCTAAGGGGTCAAAGGGCTTCATTCAGAAGAGAGTCTGTGGAACAAGGCAGAAGCTTCTGCAACTTCTCAGGAGTCAGCTTATGGGGGTGGAAGAGCGATCTTCCTGTCCTTTTCTTGGGATGCACCTTTATCATTCAGAATGGAAATACAGAGGCACGGCCCAAGCAATGCCTGTATATTGAAATGGTTCTGGGAAGGTGCTGATGGCTGTTACTGCAAAACACTGCAACAATGTGACATCACATGCAGGGCGATGGATTAAGGCTGCATTAAAACTGTTTGGAAAGTTCCTAGCTAGAAAGGCCAACATGAAGCTGAGAATGTCCGGGAAGCCTGCATAGCGGAAGACACAGTGAATCAGGGCCACTGACTCTTCATTGCATTCTGTAATGCTTTCCCCACACAGTGTGTGCAGTCCAAATACTATTTTATTTCTATTTTTGACTAAAATACTGTTTTTCTTTTTGCAATGTAGCCTTAAAATCTCTGGCAACTTGATCTGCAGCATCAATTCCAGGATTTGGGCTGTGAGGATATATCTGCTGAAGCAGACATTTGTTAAATGGCACTGAGACGTCATTGAGCTTCTCCTGCTGTTGTCCCTGTTTTGCACTTCAGAATGAACCAGCATGAACCTCTAAAATAGAACTATAGAGAAAGAGTAACCCCATGCCGTTAAACATGTTCCTCCTGTAATTGGGAAACAGATTGGATTACCAGAATGCATTCCACATGCGGCTGCCCTCAAAAACGAAGCAGAGCAGAGCAGAGCAAAGCAACGCAAAGCAATGCAAAGCAACGCAAAGCAACACAATACAAAACACTGGGAAGCTTCAGATGGTCCAGAGTGCAGCAGCCTGCAGAGTTTTGGGTGCATCAAGGTTCAATGTGCTGCACTTCTGCTGTGCCAGCTGCACTGGCCCCAGTATGCTTCTGGGTGAATTCAAGATGCCGGTTGGCACCTTTAAAGTACTGTATGGCTCAGGGTCAGTTTCCTTGCAGAACTGCCTCCCGCCAGTGGTTTCTGCCCATTCCACCAGGTCCAACCTATGGGCATGTTCCTGATCCCCTCTATGAAAGAGTGGCATCTGGTGGGAGCTAGGCAACGAGCCTTCTCTGTTGGGGCACCGGTCCTATGAAACCAATGTCCCCAAGATCTGGAATGGCCCAACCTGCCAATCCTTCTAGAAGGCTGTGAAGACCTGGCCCTTCCCCAGTTACTGGGCCAGGATGTTAATGAGCCCAGTACCGGTGTGCTTTGTGTTGTGCAGATGTGATGGTGTCTTGGTGATTGTGATGATTATTTTAACTTTGTTTTCCATTTTGTTGATAGACATTTTATTATATTTCTTATGGATTGTTTTTAGTTGCCCAGGGTGGCTGTATAACATCTCTAAATCAATCAATCAATCAATCAATCAATCAATCAATCAATCAATCAAACGCACACATGCACGCACGCACGCACACACACACTCACTCACTCACAGAGGCCAATTTTATCTTCCTAAACTTTACCTATTGTGGTAGGAAAAGGTACCCCCCTTGTACTCATGTGGGCTGCATTCACTATCAAACATATGAGATGCCCCCGCACCATACATATGAGCTGCTGAAAGTGCCCTTGTATGAAGGCCTTCACAGCAAGCTGAACTGACCCTGAGTGGAAGCTGTGGCCCAGAAAACCAAATTGTTTCTATTCACTGACCACATCTCAGAGATAGCATGGCTAGCATGCTGACCTCGTAGGAAGGGATAAATAATCATAAGGTCACACGGATGGGTTTATCTAAACTATTCCAACATCATGCTGTAATTTCGACTGTGTCTGCCTTTTCTTTGTCTTGCCTTTGCGATGTAGCGGGTCAAAGGTATAACCCCTGGTTCGGTTTTGCTCATGGCTGCTCAGCAAAATATCAAAGCTTTGCTGGGGATCCAGCATACACTGTCTTACTGCTTGTATGCATGCAAATAAAATTATGTTGTATCTTCAGAGTGATTTGGCTGCTTTAGGTGAGCCAGGTGTTGGCTACAACACTATCCTATCGGCCCCTGTTCTAATCTCCCAGCAAAGCTACAAAAGGGCAAAGGTTAGCCCTGGATATACTTAACAAAGTATATGGCAAAGAAATATTTCTTTATGTATATTTAAAGTTCCATGTCATCAAGAATCATCCATTAAAGTAATTGCTAAAATGGTATCGAGCAGCTGGCAAGCTTTCTGGATTGAGTTGGGGGTGATGTAAAGAGTTTGGTGCTGCATGTCCTGCATTATCAGCTTTGGTGGCAAAACCCAATCAGTGAATGGTTTTTAAGCGGTGGGAAAATCACTCAGCCATCTTCAATGAATCTTGAAGTTTGTTCACTGTCTGTTCTTCCCAATGTCTGTCTTGATATTGACCCAGTTCTCCTTTTCTTACCACTGGAATTGTTTTGCAAAACATTGAAAACCCAAATAGAACAACTTAATTTGATGATATGGAAAATTGCTTGCCTGAAAAATTAACACCACCCTCTGAAAAACTCTAAGGTGAAAGACAAATTCAGTCGAATTTGTTCATACTTTATTAGCTCCAGGGATAATTTATTTCCCAATAGATTTATCTTGCATGTACTAATGGAGTTTGGAGAGAAATATTCAATGTAACTGTTTGAAATGTGTGTGCAGCTGTATCAGATTAATTTTTTATTCATGTATATGAAGGTGGCTATGTATATCCAGTTATTACTTGCTTGCTCAAAATTTGATCCTGTTCTATTTCTTATGTAGTAAATGCTCTCTAGTGTTGAGTTCAGGTCTTATTAAAATTATATAGATTTGGGGGATGAAGATGCATCCCAGTAAGCCAGCACTGGAAGACAGGATAGAAAAGATTTCCACCACCACCATGTACTTCCCCTTGGTGCTCAGGTAGGTGGGCACAAAGGTCAGCCAAACACTGCAGAACACCAACATGCTGAAAGTGATGAACTTGGCTTTGTTTGTTAAAACTTGATGCTGAAATATTTCAAACCATTGATTTGAGGTTCTCAGATATCATTAAATGGTTTTGGACAAATTGCTCATCAGATGTCATCTTCTATGCAAAACAGTGTTTATTAAGTGAGAGCAAAATTTATTAAAATACCACCCAGATGGTATTTGCTTGATATCTCTAAGTAAGCTTGTGCTGTGCAAGGAGGAAAAAAAGGGGGGAAAAAAGCCAAACAATTTATGTTGACCAATCTCTCCTGTGCCTGACCTGTGTTGCTCCCCCCATCACAGAGAGGAGAGATTGGAGAGGAAGGGATTACAGGAGAGTAAGCAGGCACACAATGGGGCATACACCAGGCTGTTTCTGTAGTGTGATTGCGTCTGACAGCTCTGAGCATGTGTAGGGCTGCTGGCACTACCACATTCCTTTCAATGTGTATTCCCCATTGTGTGCCTGCTTACTCTCTTGTAATCCCTTCCTTTCCAAACTCCCCGCTCTGCAAGGGCGGAAAAAAGGAAAAACAAGAGGTGTGGCACAGAACAACCCGTACTGACTGTAATGGTGATCATGTGACTGAGGGAGGACATTGGTCATAAAGTTATTATTTCAATACTGTTGTACCTTCAAAGATTTACTGAACGAGGCAGTTGCTAAGTGAAGATGACATGTATTTATGTTCTTCTATGGATTAATTGTTCCCTTGTGTTGAGCTCAGGCCTCAGTATAATAATGAAACATTTAGGGGTGAAGATGCATCCCAGTAAGCCAGCACTGGAAGACAGGATAGAGAAGATTTCTACAGCCACCATGTACTTCCCCTTGGTGCTCAGGTAGGTGGGCACAAAGGTCAGCCAAACGCTGCAGAACACCAACATGCTGAAAGTGATGAACGTGGCTTCGTTGAAACTGTCCGGCAACTTCCTAGCTAGGAAGGCCACAGTGAAGCTGAGAAGGGCCAAGAAGCCCAGGTAGCCCAAGACACAGTAAACCATGGTGGCGGAGCCTTCGTGACATTCCACTATGATTTCCCCAGGCAGGGTTTGTGTGTCCAGATTTGGGAAGGGAGGAGAAGAACCCAGCCAAAACACACAAATGCCTGCTTGAAGGAGGGATCCACCCCAGACAATAGCATAGGCCAACTTTTGCCCCACCCATTTGTGGAAAACGTTTCCCGGTTTAGAAGCAAGGAATGCCACGATGACTGTGAGGGTTTTGGCCAGAACAGAGGAAACGGCAACAGAGAAGATGATGCCAAATGCCGTTTGTCGGAGGAGGCAGGTGGCCTTGTTGGGCTGTCCGATGAAGAGAAGAGAGCAGAGGAAGCAGAGAAAGAGGGAGATGAGGAGGAGGTAGGTGAGGCTGCGATTGTTGGCTTTGACGATGGGAGTGTCCCGCTGCTTAATGAAGATTGCCAGCACGAAAGCCGTCACCAGGGAAAAAAGAAGAGCCAGAGAAACCAGAGTGATGCCAAGCGGCTCTTCGAAGGAGAGGAAGTTCATTGTCTTTGGAATGCACTCGTCTTGAGCTTGGTTTGGAAAGTGATCCTCTGAACAGCCGTCACAATGCTCCATGTCTGAAAAGAAGGAAAAAGCTTCCGAACAGAATCAAATTTTCCCCAAGTTTCAGAATTGCATTTTGGAACTCCCTGCAACGTCTTTCCTAAAACCTTTTGTAACTCTCTGTCCAATATACATGTAAAAAATGTGCAGGAAAAAAAATTCTAGATTTTCCTATATTTAAAGCTTCTTGGCCTGTTGGAGAGCACTAGGTTTAGTGGCATTACTGAGCAAGGGAATAGCATGGCTCACCTTCCCAATGGTGGGAAGCAGAAAGGAGAGGCTTGAAGGTTTCGATCCTGGAAAACAGGCAGCGGCACTAAAGGGTAGGAGAGTGACGTCTTAAGACGTGTGGACTTCAACTCCCAGAATTCTCCAGCCAGCCAAGCTTCGTAGAGCAGCAAAATAAACACTGGTTTATGCAATCTTGATTTTGGATCCTTTCATTTCTGTTGGATGGCCCGGGTGCAACACAGACATTTTGCTCTGATGATCGTTAAAAATGACTTTGGTATAATTCTTCCACCATAACCAATTGATACATCTTTCCTTCAAGAATCTTGATTTAATTCTGTTATAATTTGGGGGCCAACCAAGAGACACAACACTGACTCACAGAGCGAGACGCTATTTTGCAGGTCATTGGATCATCCATAATTCCTGCATTCTGTTTCCGTGTCTTCAAAAGGAGAGAGAGCCTGACATCTTACAATTGGTAACCCTGAAAACTAGAGGGAAAATTAAATAGAGGAACTGTCTGCTAGCTCCTATTTCCTGGAAGGGGGAGCATCCCTGAGAGACGTTCCTTTGCTTTTAATGCTTTGCAGCCATCAAAATAGACACCTTCAGAGTTCGATTTAGCTATCCAAGCTCTGACATGGTGGAAAAGCCCCCTTGAGGTGCCTCAGTAAAGCAAGCGGTTATATTGAAGAGCTTCTGGTTAGCTGGATACAGGCTGCAGAAATGCAATTTCAGACCCAGTTCCATTTGGATGCTATGAATCTTACCCATTTGTCTTGATATCATCTTCTCTGGACACGGAGCACAAGCGTAGCAGCAAAATTTCTGCCCTTCGATCTTGTTCTTTCTGCTTCCAAGAGGACAAGGTTCATTGCATAACGAGAGAGGTGGTAGCTATCCAAAAATAAAGAAAGCGGTCAGTATTGAGCAAACCTTTTGTTTTTGTTTTGTTCTTGTCTTACAGCCAAGGAATAAGGAGGAGGGTGGAGACAGGGCCGGGATGCAGAGTTGCTTCAGCCTGCTTTTGAGCAGTGTCTTGTGGAAATGCCCCATAATGTTGCCAAGGCAGGAACATAACTGAAGTTGCATTTCATTCATTTTTAATTGAGTTGAAGTTCAATTCAAGGTGCTGGTTCCTGCCTATAAAGCCCTCCGTGTCATAGGGCCTGGTTACTGGAGGCACTGCCTGTCCCCCATAGTGTCTGCCCGGCTGGTTCAATTTGGCAGGGTTGGCGCTCTCCGGGTTCCATCAATTAAGGAATGCCATGGATTGGGACCCCGGAAGCCTGCCTTCTCTGTAGCAGCACCTGCCGTCTGGAATGAGCTTCCTCCTGAATCCAAATGGCCCCACCCTATTGGTGTTTCCAAGGGCCCTGAGGATACGCTGTTTGCCCAGGCCTTTGGCGAAGATGATTGATGCCCCTTTCTTTCTTTCTTTCCCTTGTTCCCATCCAGGTCATTTCCTCCACCATCTCTGCTCTTTGTTTGGTGCCTGTTTTGTGTTTTTGTATTGTTCCTTGTTTTTAAATACTTTTTTAAGGGTTTGTAAAAGCCCAGAGTCACTAGGAGTTAGGTGCCATATAAATTTAATTTGTGGTTCGTCTTGTTCTTGTTCTTGTTCTTATTTTGAATTTAGTGGCAATTCATGGAAGGAATCCAAAAGTTTGAGGATCTGAATAGAACTGGGAGGCTGAAGTGGTTATTGTTTGAGACTTTGCCTCCCCCAGCCTGAAATGTATCACTGAACTGTGGTTGCATTTGAGTTCCTTCTGGAGAATGAAGGACTAGATATCAGTACTTCCTTCAGCTGGGCAGCCCCACACCTGGGCGTGGCACTGCAGTCCCCACATTCAGTGAGAGGAAAATAAATTTCCTTGCACAGGTTGGAAACTCGATTCTCAAACATTAGAATATCCATCATGAATCGGCCCAATAATACATCTGTTTTTGCCCACCTTTGACAGCAGTGGACTGAAATGTACTTGGGGATATGAGCTAGTTGCTAGCAACAGGCCAAAGGAAAGGCTAGGGGTGTGAAAAGGAGTGCATGTGACATTGGTCCTTTTAGCCCATGTTATTGTTATGGTACCTGAGTGAATTCGTGGTGCCAGTGGATTCTGTCTCCATTAAGGATCAAGGTTTTTCCTGCAGGAGCTTTTGGATCCATTTGTCCAACTAGGACGGTGATGTAGGAGTTATTTGGAAAAGTGACCAGGTTTACGATGTCAAATCCGGCTTCTAATACTCCATCTTCGTTTAATTTAATTTCATCTCCTGCAGTGTTGTTGAAGGCCATTCTCTGCAGAAATGGATGGAGCTTCCAGAAGAAAGAGCATAAGGGTTAAAGAGAAAGGGACGTGCTTCCTACTGGCCTCAAACCACACTCCCTTTTAGATGGGGAGCATTTCTTCACCAGGAATGAAACAGTATGGAGGACGGCAGCAGTTTAATGTTTATGATTGGACCGTATTCCAGATTAGATAGTAAAATCTTTTCAGTGATTGTCTTTCGTGACATTGGAGAAAAGAAGTTGGAAAAGAGCAAGAAGAAGCAATGGGAAGGAAATCTAGTTGAGAGGGCCAGAAAGGGAGTAGAGGTTTAAAGACCAGTTGTGTTGTTGTAGAAAGAGGGATGTGTAGGAAAAGGACAATATCTTAAGTGGGTCAACATTTGTAATGTATGAATGGTGGACTCAAGTGAACAACAGTGAGGTTTAGGTAGGTGAGATGATCTCTTGACCAATTAAGTCCGGCCACTCTGTTGTAATCCTGGAGAATATCTCAGAAGAGCACTGGGAAAGAAGAAATCTTACCTGCCAGGCTTCTAGATTCTTTGGCTGCCCTTGATCCCTGTCCTTTAGGATGTTCCGATCAGTCCTAAATGTGTGAGCAACATGTAAAGCTTGAGCCACAGCATAGACGGCATTATAGATACTGTAACTATGGCCGAGCGTGCTGGTTTCAAAGAAAGTTGCAGGCAGGTCCTCCAGCCTTTCCTCTCCAGTACATTCTTCATCTTCATCTTCATCTTCAGGAACATCACTCTTGGGTACTGAGCAGACAAAAGCTTGCTTCCAGACATCTCTAATAAAGCCATCTTGATTTGCCCCAGAAGGGGTGACAGCCCGTAGAAATTGCTGGAAACCTGGAATTTGTTTTGTGCTAATTGAGAAGGAAATAGCCCCATGGAACATTTGCATATCCAGAGTCCTTTGTAAGGAATGTAATGTGAAATCATTTTGGGCCATTGTAATCCACACTTTTCTTGCTGAAAATTTCTGTGAAGAGTCAGAAGTTGTTGCAGGAAACATTGTGGCTATTACTAGAGTAGAGGCCAGCCACATGAAGACTATATTTTCTCCATATATAATAACCGTGTTTGCTGTTTTCTCTGTGAACAAGGTAATGTGACTCAGAGTTCGTTCAAGCATGTCAAATGGCCTATACAAATGGAAATTTCTGTCAACCCTTTCAGTGAATTCGGAGCAGATTTTATTTTGCGAGAGCATGGGTTCCAGAGTTTGTATGAAATGTTCTCCATGTTTGTCATCTACAGTGACAAGTCTTACCCATTTCCATCCAAAGTACAGAAGAAGCTGGACTAAACCCTCATACTGAAGAGCTTCACCAGGGGCCATGCGATAAAAATGAGGGGAATGCGATTCATCCGTCACTGACAATTCAAATGAGCCATATGCAATCTAAAGGAATTAAATGAGGAATAAGAGAAAGAGAAAGATAAAGAGAGAGAAAGCATGGGTGGACTCGTTCTATTTTGACTGATGTGAACTATTTTAGAAACTTATTTCTCAAAGTATGGATGTTTAATATATTGATTTGGTTTAGAGATCTCCCCAATAGGGAGATACCTTTTTGAATCATCCATCATCCATCCATCCATCCATCCATCCATATCTCTATTTATCTCTCTCTCTCTTTCTCTCATTAATGATAGCCATTCATCGTACAGTTTCTGAAAAAACCCATATACTCACGTGAAACTTTTTATTAATCAAACTCCACACCTTACTCTGTTTCTTATAAAATTCTACCACTCTTTACTGATAAAGCATCAAGTTGCTCCTTGAAGGGGAAATCAAGAGCAGATAATCTGTGTGATAGTGATAATTCCTACCATCCTTATCTACAGACCCAACCTGTGGAATCTTGAAAAGCTGCAAAATTTCTGCCATGCGTATGGAGGTTTCAGGGCTCAGTCCTCCAATGATTCCCATCATTCCCTTTTCAGTCCCACAAATATAGTTGGGGACAATTTTGTGTAATTTAAAAAGCAGGTCCAGAGTGGTGCGATAGGTCATTCGTGAATCAGAGTAGCTGTCATAGATGTGGAAGCCAAAAGTAATGTTGGGCAAGATCTGAGGATCCTTGTTGATCTCCTTAACGGCAAACACTAAAGCCAAGATGTGTTGGTAGAACTTTGTCACCACACTGCAAATAAAGTGACGTGCTTCAAAATCGAATTGTGCTATGCGTTATGCTACTAGGGACGGGATATCAGGGGGGAAAAGAGTCACAAGAAAGACACATTGAAAACAAGGTAAATATGCTTTGATTTTGCTTTCCTAGACTGCCCTTGTGTTGTGCATGTCAGCGACATTGCTGAAGTTCCGCAGTTTGTTTCTTATGATTTCAAGTTTAAAACATTCACCTTGTAATGAAAATTAACTCCTGCACAATCATCCCGAGGCCCTTCAGTGTTGTAAAAGCTAAGCATTTTCCTGTTTGCTCCTTTCCCATGTACAGTAGAAAGAATCTGAGCTGGGTGGAGCTAATTTGTGACTAAATATGAGGGGGGATCTCAGTGATGAGGAAGGCAGAGCTAAACAAGGTAGCCATAAAGTTAGAAATTGGTTTTTCCTCCCAGAGTCAGCTGTTTCTGCTCTAAGGGCTGAAGAGAAGGTTGTGAGTAGAAAAGCCCACACTTCTACTCCTCCTGTGAACTTTTGTGTTTCCACTTTGTATTGCTGTTTCAAAGATTGTAAGATGCCCTGTGGTCTCTTCGAAATAGGACAGGTGGACCTCAGAAGTCTAATAAGCAAGTGCAAAAATAGAGACATGGCATTCATAATTAATGCCTCCCCAGGTTTTTGGAAATTACTTTTCATTCTACAGTCAGTGAATTGTGGTTGTAAGAAGAGACTGAGGGTAGAAAAGAGAATACATTGAACAGTATTGTGCCTTTTAGGTTATGGTGAATTAGGGCTGGTGCTTCTTTCTCCAAGTGGGAACAGGGTTCATTTCTCAACAGAGTATCTGCTTGCCCTGGTCTATTGGCTTTTGGTGAAATCAGAGAATAGGATGTTGAATTAACCAATCATTTATATTCATCAAGCTGCTAAAATGGATATGCCCTCGATACAGTACATTTCTATTTTTTCAGAGATGATGATGGCACATCTCTGTTTTACAGGGATGGAAAGAACAGAGCATGATTTGATTAAGATCAGGTTGGGGTGATTTCTTACAATGGGAGGTCAACCGATTCCTCAGAAGGATGTTTCCTGAAAGTCACTTTGGCCAACAAGTAATGGACATGGGACATCAATCCACCAATGAGAAGTTCTCCCTCCTGGTACCATTCCTGAGGAATTTGAATGGCTTCATCTCCAGTGCACTTAAGAGTTTGTACCTTCATGGCCACTTCTGGAAGCAGGAATATGGCAACAACGCCCAGCATCCTAAAAAGAAGCATCCCTGTGCAATTGGCTTCTCCCGTATTGCTGTTCCCAGCAGCCTTGATTCAAAGAGGGTACTAGAGACAGCAGAACAACGGCCCCCTAAGCTGAGATCTGTCTTAAGAATAAGTCATGGCTCAAGAATGGATCTGATCCCTTGCTTTCAGCCTCACCTATGTCGGGATGCTCAGATGCCTGTCCCCTGTGAAGGGACAGAGTTGCTCTTGACTCTAACACCTAATTGTTAGACTCTTTCTTCACTAGCAATTTCAGGAAGCAGCAGAAGTCCTTGGGCAGCACAATATTTTCTCTTGGTCACCCAGCCCTGAGGTCTGAGCAGAGATTGAGTTGTCTTCTACAATTCGTCCAACAAGGTTGTCCTCTTGAGCTGACAGCACCAATGAGCTAGCACTGTGAAGCACGAGTGAAGGTGTACATCTTGGTTGTGTGGGATGATGCAGCTAGTCCCACTTATTGAAATCTCGGAGAATCTGTGGAATTGACTAGGTGTTGGCTGATGAGCAGTCTGAAAACATTAGGATGACACCCACAAGGACTGTATATTTTGTGCTATAGTTGCAAAATGCTGAGAACCCAATTTATGTCCGCAGTTCTCTTATTGACTCTGCAATGGCTGGGGAACACTGCAACCCGTTTTGAGGAATGGCCCTCAGCTGGGCATGATATATTGGAGGTTTATATCTATTCTGGAACCCTTGAACTACCTTCAGGAGGGAGCATCTCAAGAGCCACTGGAGGACTGACCTGGTGACTTAATTATAGTGCCTGTGATAACTACAGAGATGGTAACTTTGCCGGTAGAAATGCTGAAGCAAACATGTTTGTGAAATGCCAAGGGAACTTTTTGCCACTTGCTTTTCTGGGTAGAGGAAATGAGCTGGAGGCCTATGATTTGGCTGAGTGGCCTGTTGGATGGAATCAAAGAGAAAGAGCAGAGAGATAAAACTTTTCTGTCCCTAGTCCACATAGAGTGGCAGTCAGAATTAGTCTTACACGAACCTTTAGGAACCCAACATGCTTATGGAGTTGTTTTTAATGCCTCTTAATTCTCCCTTTGTGTTGTTTGGACAGGAGATGCCATGAGAATGAAAAGATGCATCAAGGCAGGGAGTCATAATACTGCTAAACTGAGCATTCCATTTTTAGGGAGAGCACATGTGCATCACTGTAGGATGGGCATCCCAAGGTCTTGCCAAGAGAAGATGTAAGTGTATGTAAAGGGAGTCTAGATGCATCTCCTCCAAACTGCTAAGGGGTCAAAGGGCTTCATTCAGAAGAGAGTCTGTGGAACAAGGCAGAAGCTTCTGCAACTTCTCAGGAGTCAGCTTATGGGGGTGGAAGAGCGATCTTCCTGTCCTTTTCTTGGGATGCACCTTTATCATTCAGAATGGAAATACAGAGGCACGGCCCAAGCAATGCCTGTATATTGAAATGGTTCTGGGAAGGTGCTGATGGCTGTTACTGCAAAACACTGCAACAATGTGACATCACATGCAGGGCGATGGATTAAGGCTGCATTAAAACTGTTTGGAAAGTTCCTAGCTAGAAAGGCCAACATGAAGCTGAGAATGTCTGGGAAGCCTGCACAGCGGAAGACACAGTGAATCAGGGCCACTGACTCTTCATTGCATTCTGTAATGCTTTCCCCACACAGTGTGTGCAGTCCAAATACTATTTTATTTCTATTTTTGACTAAAATACTGTTTTTCTTTTTGCAATGTAGCCTTAAAATCTCTGGCAACTTGATCTGCAGCATCAATTCCAGGATTTGGGCTGTGAGGATATATCTGCTGAAGCAGACATTTGTTAAATGGCACTGAGACGTCATTGAGCTTCTCCTGCTGTTGTCCCTGTTTTGCACTTCAGAATGAACCAGCATGAACCTCTAAAATAGAACTATAGAGAAAGAGTAACCCCATGCCGTTAAACATGTTCCTCCTGTAATTGGGAAACAGATTGGATTACCAGAATGCATTCCACATGCGGCTGCCCTCAAAAACGAAGCAGAGCAGAGCAGAGCAAAGCAACGCAAAGCAATGCAAAGCAACGCAAAGCAACACAATACAAAACACTGGGAAGCTTCAGATGGTCCAGAGTGCAGCAGCCTGCAGAGTTTTGGGTGCATCAAGGTTCAATGTGCTGCACTTCTGCTGTGCCAGCTGCACTGGCCCCAGTATGCTTCTGGGTGAATTCAAGATGCCGGTTGGCACCTTTAAAGTACTGTATGGCTCAGGGTCAGTTTCCTTGCAGAACTGCCTCCCGCCAGTGGTTTCTGCCCATTCCACCAGGTCCAACCTATGGGCATGTTCCTGATCCCCTCTATGAAAGAGTGGCATCTGGTGGGAGCTAGGCAACGAGCCTTCTCTGTTGGGGCACCGGTCCTATGAAACCAATGTCCCCAAGATCTGGAATGGCCCAACCTGCCAACCCTTCTAGAAGGCTGTGAAGACCTGGCCCTTCCCCAGTTACTGGGCCAGGATGTTAATGAGCCCAGTACCGGTGTGCTTTGTGTTGTGCAGATGTGATGGTGTCTTGGTGATTGTGATGATTATTTTAACTTTGTTTTCCATTTTGTTGATAGACATTTTATTATATTTCTTATGGATTGTTTTTAGTTGCCCAGGGTGGCTGTATAACATCTCTAAATCAATCAATCAATCAATCAATCAATCAATCAATCAATCAATCAATCAATCAAACGCACACATGCACGCACGCACGCACACACACACTCACTCACTCACAGAGGCCAATTTTATCTTCCTAAACTTTACCTATTGTGGTAGGAAAAGGTACCCCCCTTGTACTCATGTGGGCTGCATTCACTATCAAACATATGAGATGCCCCCGCACCATACATATGAGCTGCTGAAAGTGCCCTTGTATGAAGGCCTTCACAGCAAGCTGAACTGACCCTGAGTGGAAGCTGTGGCCCAGAAAACCAAATTGTTTCTATTCACTGACCACATCTCAGAGATAGCATGGCTAGCATGCTGACCTCGTAGGAAGGGATAAATAATCATAAGGTCACACGGATGGGTTTATCTAAACTATTCCAACATCATGCTGTAATTTCGACTGTGTCTGCCTTTTCTTTGTCTTGCCTTTGCGATGTAGCGGGTCAAAGGTATAACCCCTGGTTCGGTTTTGCTCATGGCTGCTCAGCAAAATATCAAAGCTTTGCTGGGGATCCAGCATACACTGTCTTACTGCTTGTATGCATGCAAATAAAATTATGTTGTATCTTCAGAGTGATTTGGCTGCTTTAGGTGAGCCAGGTGTTGGCTACAACACTATCCTATCGGCCCCTGTTCTAATCTCCCAGCAAAGCTACAAAAGGGCAAAGGTTAGCCCTGGATATACTTAACAAAGTATATGGCAAAGAAATATTTCTTTATGTATATTTAAAGTTCCATGTCATCAAGAATCATCCATTAAAGTAATTGCTAAAATGGTATCGAGCAGCTGGCAAGCTTTCTGGATTGAGTTGGGGGTGATGTAAAGAGTTTGGTGCTGCATGTCCTGCATTATCAGCTTTGGTGGCAAAACCCAATCAGTGAATGGTTTTTAAGCGGTGGGAAAATCACTCAGCCATCTTCAATGAATCTTGAAGTTTGTTCACTGTCTGTTCTTCCCAATGTCTGTCTTGATATTGACCCAGTTCTCCTTTTCTTACCACTGGAATTGTTTTGCAAAACATTGAAAACCCAAATAGAACAACTTAATTTGATGATATGGAAAATTGCTTGCCTGAAAAATTAACACCACCCTCTGAAAAACTCTAAGGTGAAAGACAAATTCAGTCGAATTTGTTCATACTTTATTAGCTCCAGGGATAATTTATTTCCCAATAGATTTATCTTGCATGTACTAATGGAGTTTGGAGAGAAATATTCAATGTAACTGTTTGAAATGTGTGTGCAGCTGTATCAGATTAATTTTTTATTCATGTATATGAAGGTGGCTATGTATGTCCAGTTATTACTTGCTTGCTCAAAATTTGATCCTGTTCTATTTCTTATGTAGTAAATGCTCTCTAGTGTTGAGTTCAGGTCTTATTAAAATTATATAGATTTGGGGGATGAAGATGCATCCCAGTAAGCCAGCACTGGAAGACAGGATATAAAAGATTTCCACCACCACCATGTACTTCCCCTTGGTGCTCAGGTAGGTGGGCACAAAGGTCAGCCAAACGCTGCAGAACACCAACATGCTGAAAGTGATGAACTTGGCTTTGTTTGTTAAAACTTGATGCTGAAATATTTCAAACCATTGATCTGAGGTTCTCAGATATCATTAAATGGTTTTGGACAAACTGCTCATCAGATGTCATCTTCTATGCAAAACAGTGTTTATTAAGTGAGAGCAAAATTTATTAAAATACCACCCAGATGGTATTTGCTTGATATCTCTAAGTAAGCTTGTGCTGTGCAAGGAGGAAAAAAAGGGGGGAAAAAAGCCAAACAATTTATGTTGACCAATCTCTCCTGTGCCTGACCTGTGTTGCTCCCCCCATCACAGAGAGGAGAGATTGGAGAGGAAGGGATTACAGGAGAGTAAGCAGGCACACAATGGGGCATACACCAGGCTGTTTCTGTAGTGTGATTGCGTCTGACAGCTCTGAGCATGTGTAGGGCTGCTGGCACTACCACATTCCTTTCAATGTGTATTCCCCATTGTGTGCCTGCTTACTCTCTTGTAATTCCTTCCTTTCCAAACTCCCCGCTCTGCAAGGGCGGAAAAAAGGAAAAACAAGAGGTGTGGCACAGAACAACCCGTACTGACTGTAATGGTGATCATGTGACTGAGGGAGGACATTGGTCATAAAGTTATTATTTCAATACTGTTGTACCTTCAAAGATTTACTGAACGAGGCAGTTGCTAAGTGAAGACGACATGTATTTATGTTCTTCTATGGATTAATTGTTCCCTTGTGTTGAGCTCAGGCCTCAGTATAATAATGAAACATTTAGGGGTGAAGATGCATCCCAGTAAGCCAGCACTGGAAGACAGGATAGAGAAGATTTCTACAGCCACCATGTACTTCCCCTTGGTGCTCAGGTAGGTGGGCACAAAGGTCAGCCAAACGCTGCAGAACACCAACATGCTGAAAGTGATGAACGTGGCTTCGTTGAAACTGTCCGGCAACTTCCTGGCTAGGAAGGCCACAGTGAAGCTGAGAAGGGCCAAGAAGCCCAGGTAGCCCAAGACACAGTAAAACATGGTGGCGGAGCCTTCGTGACATTCCACTATGATTTCCCCAGGCAGGGTTTGTGTGTCCAGATTTGGGAAGGGAGGAGAAGAACCCAGCCAAAACACACAAATGCCTGCTTGAAGGAGGGATCCACCCCAGACAATAGCATAGGCCAACTTTTGCCCCACCCATTTGTGGAAAACGTTTCCCGGTTTAGAAGCAAGGAATGCCACGATGACTGTGGTGGTTTTGGCCAGAACAGAGGAAACGGCAACAGAGAAGATGATGCCAAATGCCGTTTGTCGGAGGAGGCAGGTGGCCTTGTTGGGCTGTCCGATGAAGAGAAGAGAGCAGAGGAAGCAGAGAAAGAGGGAGATGAGGAGGAGGTAGGTGAGGCTGCGATTGTTGGCTTTGACGATGGGAGTGTCCCGCTGCTTAATAAAGATTGCCAGCACGAAAGCCGTCACCAGGCAAAAAAGAAGAGCCAGAGAAACCAGAGTGATGCCCAGCGGTTCTTCGAAGGAGAGGAAGTTCAGTGTTTTTGGAATGCACTTGTCTCTAGCTTGGTTTGGAAACTGATCCTTTGGACAAGTAACACAATTCTCCATGTCTGAGAAAAAAAAACATTTTATTCTTGTTGGAGTTGACTTCATCACAGAAATTCTTAAGATCTAGTACCCAAACATGTCAAAATCTGTGAGAGTGAGTGATCAAATCTTCCATCTTAGGAATGATTTGAACATGGCCTGTAGGCAGAAAAAGGTCAAGTGGATACACGATGTTTGCATATTTCAAGAGTAGAAATGGAGAAGAGAGCCTCTTGGAAAAGAACCAGAATAAGATCCACTTCATTTAGCCTGAGTCGTAACATCGTAGAGTGTGTAGACAAGAAACTACCAAAATTGTGGTAAAAGAAACCACAGTGAGCGAGCAAACTGAGCAGAGGCTATTAGACCATAAAGACTAAAAGGTGGACCACAAAGGTGAAAATATATTGTGTAGTCCTTAGTTCGACCTTTATGCTGTGTGATAGCTGTGGTCTTTAATTATTACGTCCCTTCAGCAAGTAGAGTAAGATTCCAATTTGGGCCTAGAATCATGGGTGATACAGGAAACTATCCTTCTCTGAGAAAAAGCTATGTTGCAAAGCAATTGAGACATGCTTTAATGTTGTGCATCTTACCCATTTGGTTTGATATCATCCTTTCTGGACATGGAGCACAATCATAGCAGCAAAATTTCTCCCCCTCCTTCTTTGTCTTTCTGGATCCCAGAGGACAAGGGTCAGTGCATAAGGAGAGAGGTGGCAACTATCCAAAAAGATTGGAGGTCAGTAGCAATACACAGAAACACACACACACACAAACACACACACACAGGATCAATGGTCCCTAAACAGAGTGCATAATGACAGAACGCTAACCTTATGGACCATGGATGGGCAGAGACAGCCCTACACTGACGGGTCGTAGTGCTAATCCCCTGTGTTGGGGTCCCATTGCAATTTGCTTTCTTGAGGGAAGGTGAGGAGACCCTGCTTGAGTTAGCATGAAAGCAAACCTCAGCTCTTGGGCCCCTTAAGTTTGTGTATGGAATCAGGGGCCGAGAGCTCTTTACCGCTCAGCTGTGAATGGCACATTCCTGGGTGGACATGCCTTGTAAGACTGGAATTTAGTTACCCCGCAGGTGATCTGAGTGTCTCAGCTGATCTTTTACAGTTCCTGGGTGGATCTCAATCATCTCGTGCAAACAATACTTGGGGATCTGTGGCAGAATATCTAGCCATGGCCAAGGGGGTACATGATTTTTGTCATTTCAACAAGGTAATGATGAGTCTACCTGAGTAAATTCTGGTTGCCACTGGATTCTGTCCTGATGAATGATGAGGGTTTTTCCTGGAGAAGTATGTGGATGCACTTCTCCAACATGGACCCTGATATAGGAGTTATTTGGGAAAGTGACCAAGTTCACAATGTCAAATCCTGCCTTTAGCTCTCCCTGATCATTTAAAGCAATTTCATCTCCAGCACTGTTGTTGAAGGCCATTCCCCGCAGAAATGAGTGGAGCTTCAGGAAGAGAAGAGTAAGAGAAAGTTTGGAATATCATGCTGTGTTCTTTCAAGCAGTGTGCACGGATGGCCTTGCGTACCCTTCCCATACTCTTCTCACCCAGGAACAAGGCTTAAAGAATGGAACCACTTTCAGTTCTTCCCTTAAAAAAGCATGGGTTGCCCTACAAAAGAAATGTACTAATGTGAGCATATTTCTGCATCCTATGTGTTCTGCTTTCTGTGTGCATCCTTAGAACTCTCCCTGTGGTCTTGGCTTCCAAAATATGATGAACCGTCTATAAGGATTTAGACAAATGTGTATGGATGTCTCTGTTGGACTTTTCCATCCTGCCTGGGAAAGCTGAAATAGCATGTGCTCTCCCAGGGTTAATAGGATCCAATGCCTGCAATTTGTAATGCTCAAATGAGATAGATACCGATTAATTTGTTGAGTACAGGGATGGTGGGTAATGGAGGTCCCTCGGTTGTATTCTAACTGTGCAGGCCATTAAAAAGAAAATTAAGAGGAGGGCGTTTACCTGCCAAGGCTCCACATCTTTTACTTTTCTGGCAGAACTCTCCATTAGTCGGTGGGTGGATTGAGATGTGAGAGCCGCAAGCAAGCTCTGTGCCAGAGCCAGTACAGCATTATAGATGCTGTAGCTGTGGCCCGTCATGCTCATTTCAAAGAAAGGTGCAGGAAGAATCTCCAGGGGTTCTTCTCCATGACATGTGTCATTTGGACACTCAAAAGCTTGTTCCCAAAAAGTGGCAATAAAGCCATCTCTTTTCCTACCAGAAAGATTGATGTTCCGAAGAAAATTGTCGAATCCCGGGGGCTGTTTTGTATGAAATGTGAAGGCAAGGGCACCGTGAAATATTTGCATGGGAAATGACTTTTGCATGATATGTAACGTGAAATCATTTTGGGCTGTTGTAATCCACACCTTTGTGGTAGACAGAGTCCCATTATAAAGCACACCAGCTACAGGAAAATAAACTCCTAGTAATAATGCTGAAGCCAACCACATCACAGTTATGTTTTCACCATATAATATAATTGCACGAGCTTTTTTCTGTGTAAAAATGTTGAGATGTCTCACTGCTTCATGGATTACATCAGGAAAGTGTTTGAAATGCATATTTTTGTCAAATCTTGCTGTGAATTCAGAGCAGATCTTATGTTTCAAAAGCAGGGGTTCCATGATCCGCAAAAAATGTTCTCCATCCAGGTTATTCACTGTCATGAGTCCTACCCATTTCCACCTGAAATGCAGAAGGAGCTGGACTAAGCCCTTGTACTGAAGAGCTTCATTGGGGACCATGCGATAGAAGGAAGGAGAACGTGATTCAGCCGCAACTTCTAATTCAAACAAGCCATATGAAATCTGGAGGAAGAAAGCAGAACATAAGAACTAAAACACCGAGAAAGGAGAAAGTGAGAAAGAAAAAGATTTTTTAAAAGAGGATTGTTTTATTTAAATTTTTTTCTTTCCAACTCATATTGCATCCAGTTTATCTGCAGATGTTACTGGAAGAAATATTTAAAACATCCTTTTGGGTTTCTGGAAAATATTTCCCCTTTCTTTAGGATACATTCTGTATGTCTGTATAACCTTTATGTATATATTTATAATGTATACTGTTGTGGACCTCTCTAATAAATATTGATAGATAAATATTGACCATCTTAGTTATTTGGAGCACCTAGTAGTCATTATGTGATCGCTTGCAGAGGGAGGAATAGACTTATATATGTATCATGATCTATGAAGCATCAAATTATGAAGAGCAAAGAAGACAAGAAGGAATTATCTGTAATCTGTAGTAATTCCCTGAGTCTGCAGGTTGAACGTCTACCTGTGGAATTTTGAAGAGCTGAACAATTTCTGCCATGCGTGAGGAGGTATCAGAACTCAGTCCTCCAATAATTCCTATGAGGTTTTTGGGGGCCCCACAGATGTAGTTGGGCACAAACTTGTGTACTTTGAAGAGCATGTCCAGACTGGTACGGTAGGTCATCTTTGAATCCGAGTAGCTATCATAGGTGTGGAACCCAAGGGTGACGTTGGGCAAGATCTGGGGATCCTGGTTGATCTCTTTTATGGCAAACTCCAGAGCCAAAATGTGTTGGTAGACCTTTGTCACCACACTGCAAAGGAAGTGATTTGGGTGATGAAAGAATCATTTGTAGCTTTTTAAAATGCAAGTAAATAATATGTAAAAAATGTAAAAAAAATAAAAGGAGGATAAGGAGAAAGAGGAAGAGGTGACAGGTAGAGAGAATAGAAAAGAGAATGAAAAGGAAAGGAAAAAGAGATGGAAGAATATGTTCAATGAAAGAAAACCAGATTTGGAGCTCTTCTGACAACCAAACATTTGTCTCCTAAATTTTCTTTTTTTACTTATATATATTTTATTATACCTTTTAAATAAGAAGATAAAAATACAAACTGATATAAAGTAAGAAAAAAAGAAATCAAAGAAAAAATCAAAAGTCAAGAAAAGAAAAAAAGTTGAGGAAAAATAGAAAAAGAAAAAAAAAGATATAAAGAAGCGGCTTCTGATATTCTTCACAGAGTTATAAGCACAATAACGGTACATCATATTCTTCTTCTTTCTATAAACTATCCTGTCTAATCATCAAATCCATAAATCTCAAGTTCATTTTTTTCATTTTTACAAAAAAAGTCTGTAAGAGGTTTCCAATCACCAATAATTGTAGATAGTTGCTTTTCTCTAATTAAAAAAGTCAATTTATCCATTTCAGCAAAACTGTCAACTTCACCAACCATTCCTCCATAGTAGGTAGTGTCAAATCTTGCCATCTCTGTGCATATATTTATCTCACTGCAGTAATCATATACTGAAACAATCTTCCATGACTTTTTTTCTAACTGTTTGTCCATTAATCTTAAAAGGAAAAGTTTTGGCTTCAAATGAATATTGATCTTTAAAATCCTCTGTATCAAAGTATGTATTTGAATCCAATTTTTTTTATGTCCACCAAAGATGATAAAACATCCCTTTGTGCTGTTCACATTTCCAACATACATCTGAAGTGCCTTTATACATTCTAGATAATATATATACCAGTGATGCATCATTTTATAAAGCTTCTGTTTGAGATCATAACACAATGTAACTTTCAACCCTTTAAACCACATATTTTCCCATTGATCCAGCTGTATATTATCACCAAAATTCTTACCAACTTTATCAGACATTCTTAACCTGTTTTTCCTCTGTTTCAAAATTCAGCAAAAGTTTGTACATTTTAGCAATTACATGCTCATCATCAGTACACAACTGTGTTTCAAATTCTGACTTACTTTGCTCCAAACCATAAGTCTCTCTTGTAAATTTCCTTGTGCCAGCATGCTGGCTGGGGAATTCTGGGAATTGAAGTCCACACATCTTAAAGTCCCCAAGTTTGAAAAACACTGTTTTATACCATCTGTTCATATCATATTATTTTGGAATAAAGCTTTAAATTTTTAATGGTCCATGAACAATTTGTGCTTTAAGTAAATGGGAGAATCAATACTGTGTGCCTCCCCCACCTAAAATAGTAAACTTCAAGTAAAAGAAGAGATAAGAGAAGCAAGCAGGTTAATGTCTGTAAATGTATTTGTTCTATTGAACCATTCATAGGGCGGAGAGTCTGGCTGAATGCTTTCATGTCTGCTGTCCATGGTTCTTTCCAGGTTTAATTCCTGGGATCACCAAAAGCCAAGAAATTAAGTGGGTGCTTGAAGGGATCACATCTCTGTCAAGCTGCCTCCAATCACATAAGATAGCATGAGGGGAAAAGTAGAAATAGTCTGACTTGGTCTATAGAGGATGCCTATGATCCATTCATGGTTTTGAAAGACAGAATGATGTAACACCCCCTTCCCTGGAAAAGGACAGGAGGAACTGGAAGCCATAGAAATATAAAGCATCACTAAATTAACATTGTGTTGGAAGACTTGAAAGAGCAGGTTAGGGACAGATGTCATAGAGAAAATCTATCTATGCAGTTGGTAAGAGTTGATGACAACTTGATGGCACATGATAAAAAAGAAATTAATAAAAAAACTTAACATGAAACTTCACCGTATGGATCAGACCGGGAATTGATTCCTTACTATGGGAGGGTAAATGACTCCTCAGAAGGGTGCATGTTGTACATATAGTCGGGGAACGCAAAATGAAGGAGCGATGCCATCCCACCAAAGATGTATTTGCCTTCCTGGGACCATTCGTGTGGAACAGAAACGGCAGAATTTCCCGTGCACTTAAGAGTTTCTACTGTGATGGTCAGCCGGAAGGTCAGCAATAGCAGCACACTCAGCAGCATTCTAGCCCCCATCATCCTGCAGGCAAACATCTGTCTGCATTTTGTCCCTCTCCTGCTTCCCTGCAGCAGCATTCTGCTGCGGTCAGCCTTGGTTCATCCCAGCTGCTTTGATGGAGCTCTAACTGCTGGCAAGAGAGTTCTTACAATTACGAACTTATGCCTTGAGTACTGACTGAACCAGTCATCTGAAGTTTATCTGTGAAAAGATGCTCAAAGGTCAGATGGAGAGAGTTCCCTCTGTCAGCCAAACCTAACCTTATGCATGAATGGGAGCATAGACATTTATTTCCATTTTTGTCTAAGCTGTTTTTTGTTGTTCTCTCATGCAATTTTCAGATCTCTGGAGAGCTGACTTAGGACATTAATTACGGCGTTTGTGATCAGTACAGAAAAGGTAAAAGGGTAACGTTAATAGTAATCTTGCAGAAGTGAAAAAGTTTGCATAATATCAAAACAAGTTGGTTGGGCTTATTCCAACGTGTTAAACTTTGGAATGAATGAGATGACATTGCTTAGCAGAAGGAAGTGCACCAGATCTTATGGGGTGGGCAGAAATAATGAGAGAGAGACAGAACCTCAGATAGCCATGACCTATACTGTGAAGATTTAAATAGATGCAACTATATACTACCTCTGAGGGTTTTTTTGAAGTGGTTAAAGAATAATTTTGAAAACTCCGGGAAGGTTTATAAGGTTGGCTTGTTTGATCAGGGCTAAAAGAGGAAAATAGTTATATCTGGTTGCCCTTACTGGACTTTTGCTGACAAAGAATGATTGACAAAGCATTTGGATTTTGTTTTTTGTTTTTGTCTAAGAGATGATTTATGGGGAGAAGAGAGATTATGTCTTATTTGGAGATGATGATAAGC
This sequence comes from Candoia aspera, assembly GCF_035149785.1. NCBI lineage: Eukaryota > Metazoa > Chordata > Lepidosauria > Squamata > Candoiidae > Candoia > Candoia aspera. The sequence goes on along the minus strand of NC_086156.1, from coordinate 109,728,564 downwards.
TACTAAAATTGTTTTTACCTGCTGGGATGAAGGGGAAAGTTTGTTTGTTTATTTATTTATTTATCAAATTTGTCACCGCCCATCTTCTCTGACCGGAGGGACTCTGGGTAGTTTACAACACAGAATAAATATACAATAAAAACTCAAATAAATACACGATAAAATTCTAATAAAATACCATTAAAACTAAAACGAATTCTTAACTACCCCAGCTCATAAAATCCAGATGGCTATGATCTCTTTGACCATCATGTAGGAGGGGCACTTCAAGGCACCAGCCAACCCCAAGTATGTCAATTCCCTCCCTGCCCCAAGCCCGGTGGCAGAGCCAGGTCTTCAACTTCCTCTGGAAGGCTAGGAGCGATGGGGCTAATCTCACCTCCGGGGGCAAGATGTTCCAAAGGGTGGGTGCTACTGCCCAGAAGGCCCACCTCCTGGACCCCGCCAGATGGAATTCTCTTATTGACAGGGTCCGCAGCATGCCCTCTCTGCATGAGCGGGTGGGACGGGCTGATGATACGGGGAAGAGGTGGTCCCTCAGGTAACCTGGTCCCATGCCATGTAGGGCTTTAAAGGTGATAACCAACACCTTGATTTGCATCCAGAAGAAAACTGGTATCCAATGCAGCTCACGTAGCAAAGGTGTTATGTGTGCCCTTCTAGGGGAGCCAAAACTAGCCCTCGTGGCCACATTCTGGACCAGCTGAAGCTTCCGGATACTCTTCAAGGGTAGCCCCATGTAGAGCACATTGCAGTAGTCTATATGGGAGATAACAAGGGCATGAGTGACCGTCCGAAGGGCTTCCCGATCTAGGAAAGGGCGCAAATGGTGCACAACAGGAAGCTGTGCAAAGGCCCTTCTGGCCACGGCTGCCACCTGCTCTTCCAGCAGGAGCCGTGAGTCCATGAGGACCCCCAGTTTACACACCGGGTCTGTCTGGGGCAGTGCAACCCCATCCAGAACTAAAGATGACAAAGTCCTGGATACGGAGGAACCCTTAACCCAGAGCCACTCCATCTTACCAGGGTTCAGCCAAAGCCTGTTGTTCCCCATCCAGACCCCTACAGCCCCCAGGCACTGAGAGAGGGCAGTCACAGCATCACTTACCTCACCCGGGATGGAGATATACAATTGAGTATCATCGGCATACTGATGATACCTCATCCCGTGGTGATGGATGATCTCGCCCAGTGGTTTCATGTAGAAGTTAAATAGGAGAGGAGAGAGGACTGAACCCTGCGGCACCCCACAAAGGAGAGGTCAAGGGTCATATCTCTCCCCCCCTATCACCACTGACTGGGACCGGCCCTGGAGGAAGGAGGTGAATCAGTGCAAAACTACACTGCCCACCCCCAACTCCCTGAGCTGAACCAAAAGGATACCATGGTCGATGGTATTGAAAGCCGCTGAGAGGTCAAGAAGAGCAAGAATGGATGCACTACCCCCATCCCGCTCCCGCCAGAGATCATCCATAAGAGCGACCAATGCCGTTTCTGTCCCATATCCAGGCCTGAAACCTGACTGAAAGGGGTCTAGATAATCTGTTTCCTCCAGAATCCTCTGGAGTTGTAATGCCACCACTTTCTCAACCACTTTCCCCCAAAAGGGGAGGTGGGAGACTGGATGAAAATTATCCAGTACAGTAGGGTCCAACGATGGTTTGTTGAGGAGGGGTTGTACCAGTGCTTCCTTAAAGGCAGCTGTAAACACCCCCTCCCTCAAGGATGTATTAACCATCGCCTGGACCCAACCACATGTCACCTCCCGAGCTGCTTTCACCAGCCAGGAGGGACATGGATCTAATTGGCAAGTGGTGGCATTTACTGTCTGGAGGATCCTGTCCACTTCCTCGGGTCCAACAGGATCAAACTGTTCCCAGATAACATGGTAAGTACGATCCCTTGGTATCTACACAGACCCTGCCTCATGCTTGGAGTCTAGCGTGGAGTGGATCTGAGCGATTTTGTCTTGCAGATGCTCTGAAAACTCCTCTGCACGGCCCTCTAGGTGGGTCACTTTTTTTTCTTTTTCTTTTTCTTCTTTTCCTTTTCTATATTCCCTCCCCCTTTTTTGTTTGTATTTTTTTTGTAGTTTGTATTGACTTTTATTCTTATCATTTATAATTCTTAATAAAATGTTATGTGACACTCTTGCTTCTGTGCTAACACAAAAAGCATTAACTTCTCTTCTAAAATGGCACCAGTCTGGCCTCTCTGACAACTACCTTCCAACACAACACACCACTCTATAGTTATCTGGACAAATTGTTCATCAGATGTCATCTTCTATGTGAACCAATGTTTATTAAGCGACAGCAAAATTTATGAAAAATACCATTAAGTTGGATTTGCTTGATACCTATGAGTGGGCTTGTGCTTTGCTGGGGGGGAGGGAAAGCCAAGTGATTTCTGTAGGCCAATCTCTCCTGTGCCTGACCTGTTTTATTCCCTACTGTGTGCCTGCTTACTCTCTGGTGATCCCTTCCTCTCCAATCTCTCTAATCTGCAAGTGGGGGGAAAAGTAAAAAACAGGTCAGGCACAGAACAACTCATTCTGACTGTAATGGCAACTGTGTGACTGAGGAATGCTGTGAAGGTAATAAATGCAGTCATTGGTTGTAAAGTTATTTTTTCAGCACTGTCGTACCTTCAAAGATTTACTGAACATGCAGGTGCTAAGTGAAGGCGACATATATTTATGTTTTTCTGTGGATTAATTGTTCCCTTGTGTTGAGCTCAGGCCTCAGTATAATAATGAAACATTTAGGGGTAAAGATGCATCCCAGTAAGCCAGCACTGGAAGACAGGATAGAGAAGATTTCTACAGCCACCATGTATTTTCCCTTGGTGCTCAGGTAGGTGGGCACAAAGGTCAGCCAAACGCTGCAGAACACCAACATGGTGAAAGTGATGAACTTGGCTTCGTTGAAACTGTCCGGCAACTTCCTGGCTAGGAAGGCCACAGTGAAGCTGAGAAGGGCCAAGAAGCCCAGGTAGCCCAAGACACAGTAAAACATGGTGGCGGAGCCTTCATGACACTCTACTATGATTTCTCCAAGGAGTGTCTCCATGTCCAAATCTGGAAAGGGAGGAGATGTACCCAGCCAAAGGGCACAAATAGCTACTTGAATGAAGGAGCAGAGCCAGACAATAGAATAAGCCAACTTTGGCCCCACCCATTTGTGGAATAGGTTTCCTGGCTTCGAGGCTAGGAAAGCTAGAACCACTGTGATGGTTTTGGCCAAAATAGAAGAAACAGCAGTGGAGAAGATGGTGCCAAATGCTGTTTGTCGGAGGAGGCAGGTCGCCTTATTGGGCTGTCCAATGAAGAGAAGAGAGCAGAGGAAGCAGAGAATGAGAGAGATAAGGAGGAGGTAGGTGAGGCTGCGATTGTTGGCTTTGACGATGGGAGTGTCCTGTTGCTTAATGAAGATTGTGAGTACAAAAGCTGTCACCAGGCAAAAAAGAAGAGCCAGAGAAACCAGAGTGATGCCCAGCGGTTCTTCAAAGGAGAGGAAGTTCAGTTTCTTTGGAATGCATTGTACATGAGCTTCATTTGGAAAATGATCCATGGAGCACCTCTTACAATTTTCCATGTCTGGAATGAGAAGAGAAGATTATTTGGAAAGAACACCAATCATCCTTAAGACTGGAAACTAATTTACCAGGAGTCCATCATATGTGTTTCAGAATGTATTTGGGATCCTGTGGAGAAGTGAACAAGTAAAAGTGGATTATGGTGGCCATATTTTTCTTTCTGCTCAAGCAGTCTTGCTTCTTTGAAGGACATTGTTTACCTGAAAATATTCAAAGGAACTGTAGGTTTTCTCCCCGTACTCACCAGAACAGAGTTCAATTCAACAGCATCCTTATCTTTATCTTTACCCAAAGCATTTTTATAAAATTAGAGATAGATGCATCTCCCTTTATGACATGTGAAACTTTAAGCAAAAGTAAACAGATAAATAAATATCTGTTAATGGAAATTCCCAAGATGTCTTGGGAAGGTAGGGAGTAGAAGAGAGACAATTGGAGAATACGTGCTGGAGGTGGGCAGTGATAAAATATTGGAGAATTGAGAAGCTTGCCCTTAGTTGCATAAGAGATTTGTCCTTCAGGTGAAACGTGTCATCTCCAAGGTGGTAATAAGATTTAACTTCCAGTACCCATATACTGTATACTATAGAATGATATAGTATTGGCATTCATTCTTTTCCTGTGCCCATTATGTAGTCACAAGGGTTCCACCAGAACTGTTCTATCAGAAATTCATCATTCTCCCTTTCATACTATCTTGGTTCTGGATCATGTGATTGTTGATGGATAGCCATCTCTTGCTTCAGCACACACACACACACACACACACACGCACGTATACTCAGACGAAAAGAAACTAATGCACATAAACAGCGTTATCCATGATGACTGCATTCTATTTCAAAGGAGTGTGATAGCTGCTTTAATGCAATATATGAAAATAGAGTCTATGAACTCAGCAGAGGAAAGATTATGAAGAGAAATGCTTTTTTTAGACCCTTTCTTTCCACAGTAAGCAGGATAGTTGGATAACATTTATGGGAAGCATCATCATGATTTCCCTATCTAGTAACCAAACCATAGCTAACCATAGCTTAGATGGTTGCGTGGAGAAGGAATGATAGCTTATTTACCCAACTTACCTTCATAAAAATATTTTCTCCGAAGACAATACAAGTAAAAGTAAACAATAAAAGGTACTGTAAAATGTGCAATTATGATAAAATAATAATTTGATTGCAGTGTTCTTTTTATCTTATGCCTCTTACCCATCTGGCTTGAAATCATCCTCTCTGGACATGGAGCACAATCATAGCAGCAAAATTTCTCCCCTTCCTTTTTTGTCTTTCTGTATCCAAGAGGACAAAGGTCATTGCATAAGGAAAGAGGAGGCACCTATTTAAAAAAGACATTCTGAGAATGGGCTTCATGGTAAATGAACTTGCCGTATTTAAGATTTATCATGGATGGAGAGGGCCAGCCGAGCCACAAGGCAGAGGTAGGTGAGGGAGCAAGTACTGGGGAGCAACTGAAGAATACAGGTAGTCCTTATTTAGTGACTGCAGTTGGGACTGGTGACTTGGTTGTTAAGCAAAGTGGTCGCTAAGTGAAAAGTCACATGGCCGCGACTCTGCTTATGATTTTAGTTCAGCTTTCCTTTGCTTTCCTTTGCTTTGCAGTGTCAGAAGGATATGAACCCAAACAGCGGGGTGAGCCCAAACGGTAGGGAAGGTTTCTGAACACCATTCACAAGGAAGCCTGGTAAAAGGGCACATCGTATAGCCTTCTTCCCCAACTCCCCTGCCCGTGGGAATGCTCACCTTGGCACTGCAATAATGAGCAAGAAGAGAATGAATGTTTGTATTTACATTCATTGGAGAGGAAGGGATTACAACAGAGTAAGCAGGCCCACGAAGGGGAATACTCATCCAAAGGAATGTGCTAGCCCTGGCTATTTGCCTAGCCTGCTCACTGCTGTGAGCCAGGAGCTGTTTAGGAGGCAAAAGGAAGCTGATGGTGTGAGACTGATTAGAGTGTGGTCAATTTCAGATGGCAGCTGGGAGTGACCGGAGGGTTCTAATCAACTAAGTAAGGTCACAGAGCTGAGCTTGTTAACTTGCGGTTAGCCCTTTTTAGGGATGCACTGCACTGCGGAGAAAAGCAGCTGAGGAAGAGCTGGCTTGTTTAGGCAATCTCTCCACTCTGCAAGGGGGAGAAAAAGGAGAATAAAAGGGTCAGGCACAGGACAACACATGCTAACTGACTGTAATGGCAAACATGTGATTGAGAGAGAGGTGTGGCAAAGGTTGTAAAGGTTACCTTTTCATCCCTGTCATAGCTGCAAATGGTCACTGTCCAAGGTGATAGCTAAACGAGGACTACTTGCATTACACTTTTGTCCATAAAAAGTTGCTTTTAACCTTGAGTCCCTTTAACTTTTACAGAAAGAATTCAGGAGTGAGACATCATTTTCTTCTCTGCCTTGGCTAGCCCAATGAATGGCTTGCTCATTCATTCATTCATTCATTCATTCATTCATTCATTCATTCATTCAATTTGTACAATACCCAACACCTGATGACTCTGGGCAGTTAGTCACATTTTCTTCCTTCCATATGATGCAAACTCTGAGTAAGAAGAATGTAGATAATCAGCCTGTCTGATGATTCATCTGTTTCAGGACAACTTCAAGTGGCTTTGGAGAGGCGATTCTTACAAGTTCTTATTTAAAAAGACTGATTTGTGACATATGGGAAGTCTAAGCATGTGGCATAGAGTATACATTAATTCTGTCACTGAAGATCATGCCATTGACACCCTACCTGAGTGAAGTTCTGGTTCCACTGGATCTGGTCTTCCTTAATCATGAAGGTTTTCCCTGGATCCAGCTCCCGTGGATCCAGCTCCCCAACCTGGACTCTTACATAAGAGTTGTTTGGGAAGGTGACCAAGTTCATAATGTCAAATCCAGCTACTAATTCACCCCGTTCATTGAATGTAATTTCATCTCTAGCACTGTTGTTGAATGAAATCCTCTGCAGAAATGAATGTAGCTAAGAAGAGACAGAGGGAGATGTGGTATGGAAGGAAGTGAAAAGAGTATTATTAACAAGGACTTATTTCCAATAATTTATCTGGATGGATTAAGATGCCTATTTTCTACCAATAAAAGAGAAAACTTGAAGGAAAACAGTTGCTAATGGGCAGCATCTAACTTTTTTAGGTGCTATTTATGGAAATGAAACATCAGATGTTAAATCAGCACAAGGTTAGATGATAATGTGAAAATAACACCCGAAATAATGACTGGAGGATAATTAAATGTTTAAATAGTAAGGTCTTATGGCACAAACAAGAAAGGAGTCAACCTAAAAATCTCCTCCTCCTCTTCTTCCATCCTTTCATGATATCCATAAGGCCAGGAGTCAGATACAGAAAAAAACAGAGCGAAATAAAGATACTGTATGTATTGTGTGAAATCAATCTCTGAAGCTAAAAATGAAAAAGGAAAAAAATAGAGGCTCAGAACTGAGTAATCCTGGAGGACAGATCAGAATAATAGCTGGACAGGAGAAATGACAAGTAACTTGTGCTTTCTGCTCCACCAGGGAGTTTCTTCAAGAGAGGATGGCTGAAAATAATCAGATTGTCTGTAGAGAGAACACTAAAGGAGCTTCTGGCTCAAGGACTTTGCTGACCCATCCCCATGACGTATGTGCACTGATGTTGAGGGGCATTTTTGCAATGTTCCATAGAAGACTATTCATTGCATTCTGCCAATAGAATGGCAGAATGCAGTGAATCCAGCGTGGTGAAAGTGAAAGCCCAGCAATATTCCAGAACTGTGATGGAGGAGAAGTAGGAAGCTGGCACGTACCCATTTGAAAAGATGCTATGAGCTGTGAGGCTGGGGGACACACTGAGATTGATCTGAAAATCCATGTCCTGCAAACACCGCTTAAGTTTTCAAAGTGTTTTGGGCACAGACTCTTCAACAATAGTCCTTGGGAGTGAAGCTTGCTAATGATTTGTTTTTTTACCAGGTTGACTTATAGTGGTCTCTAAAATGAGTGGAATTGGACCCACTGGAAAGAAAAATAACTTTAGCCAAAGTTTAAAAAGGTAGTTCCAAGCTTTGACGTCCATGGAGACTAAGCCTGTCTCTAAAAAGATGAGAAAGGTATGATCATGTGGATTATGTTGTATTGAGATATAAATTAAGGCAATCCTTGGGTTATTTTTGAGTAAGAAAAAATGCAGGCTGGAATCCAAATTTTAAAAACAGATAGATTAATACATATTCTAATTTTGCTATTATATGTAAGGAGAGGATGACAAAATATTACTGCTCATAAATGCATGAGCTGGTGATGCATGTCACATAATTTCCCTACTACAAAACGATTAAATCTTAATTATTCAAGAAATGTTGTACCATTGAACATTGCCATTCTATCCTATCAGTAGAGAGAATTGCAAAGAAGCTTTCATAAAGAGGAAATCTTACCTGCCAGGGGTGTACATTCTGGAACGACTCCTTGGCTTCTTCTCTCCTAACTCTGTGCTTCAACCTAGAGGTATGAGCAGCGTGTAAGGCATGGGCCAAGGCATAAACAGCATTGTAAATACTGTAGCTGTGGCCAGTCATGCTCATTTCAAAATAAATTGCAGGGAGATCCTCCAGCCTCTCGTCCCCAGTACATGCACCGTCAATGTTTCTTGCTTCATCAGAATTATGATCATAGCAATCAAAAGCTTGCTCCCAGAAATGTTTGATAAAGCCATCTCCCTTTGCCTCTGGAAGCTTGATCTTCTGAAGAAATTTTTGGAAGCCCAGAATCGGTCTGGAGTGAATCGCAACGGAAAGAGCCCCATGGAACATTTGTAAATCAAGGTCTTTTTGCATAATATGCAATGTGAAATCTATCTGGGCAGTTGTGATCCACACTTTCCCTGCAGAGATTTTCTCTTCATGTTCATAACCAGCTGGAAGGAGAGTTGTTGCCAATGCAATCGAAGCCAGCCATATAATGGCTATGTAACGATTGCCTAAACCCAAATACTCAGTCTCACAAGCTCGGGCTTAAAGATAACTGATTTATTAAAGGAATAGTATGCAAATACAGAGAAAGCTGAGAATGAGCAAAAGCGCGCCAAATACAAACTTAAAAGCCTTGCTTGTGGGCAGGTCCCGCCCGGTCGCCCGTCAGGACGCTCCCCCTCCCAGGTGCTGAATGCCGTTAGATGCGCCTGGGAAAGTAACCTTGAACAGGAGCGCAAACCCAAACATGCATTCCAAGCCCTCAAAACAAGGGAGGGCAACAGAATGGAAAAACCCCGGGTGAAGAGATACGGAACAGAGAATGACATGTGAAATGTTACAATGTTAACCAGACATTAGAATGTGAACATGACATATTGCCCCCCCAAAAGAAATTAGGGAGCCGGTTTGTCAGGATAGGCAGAGTGAAATTGGGCGACCAGACGAGGAGAATGCACGTCTGGAGCAGCAACCCATTCAGGATGAGGGAAATGTTTCCAGCGGACGAGGTATTGTAGAGTAGAGCGCTGGCGTCTGGAATCGAGAATAGATGCCACCTCGAAGTGTTGCTGGTTGTCGATCATGAGAGGAGGTGGAGGAGTGGGTTGTGGGTGCCAACGGTCCGATGACAGGCAGGGTTTGAGTAAGCTGCAATGGAAAACAGGGTGTAAACGTTTAAGGTTGTGAGGTAAATCGAGTTTAAACGTAACAGGGTTGAGCTGAGCAACAATTGAAAAAGGACCGACAAATTTAGGACCAAGTTTCTTAGAGGGTTGTGGGGACTTGATAAACTTAGTTGATAAGTAGACTTTATCCCCGACTGCAAAGGATGGTTCTGGGGAACGCTTTGCATCAGCATGGCGTTTATAGGCAGCTTGGGCATGTTGGAGGGCAAGTAGAATATTAGACCATGAGTCTTTGAGAGAGTCCGCCCAGCCAGCGAGGGTGGCTGGGAGCGGTTGAGGATGAGGAAGTTCAGGAATGGGAACAAATTCGCGTCCAAAAACTGTTTTAAAAGGAACTTGACCAGTGGTTTGATGAATGGAATTGTTGTAAGCGACCTCAGCAAATGGGAGTAGATCGACCCAGTTGTCTTGCTGGTAGTTAACAAAAGCTCTGAGGTATTGCTCTAAGGTAGAATTAACAGCCTCTGTAGATCCGTCCGTTTCTGGATGCCAAGCAGTAGAAAGTGATTGTTTCGTACCCAGAAGTTTCAAAAATGCGCGCCAAAATTGTGACGTAAATTGTGTGCCTCTGTCACTCACCAAACGGGCGGGGATACCGTGGAGACGGTACACGTGGATGAGGAAGAGGCGTGCCAGCTGTTGCGCGGTAGGGATAGAAGCGCATGGGATAAAGTGGGCTTGTTTGGAGAAAAAGTCTTTGACGACCCAAATGACAGTTTTGCGTTGACTAGGGGGTAGATCAACGATAAAATCCATGGAGATATCCTGCCAAGGGACCGACGGAGTGGCTACGGGTTGAAGGAGGCCCTGGGGATGCTGTAAAATTGGTTCTGTGGTAAAAAGTTGTTTGAGCGTTTGGAACGCTTGCTGACAGGCTGGAGTCCATTTAAGGAGCGCGCCTGGGTTCTTTGAACGTCGCGTATCCCCCTGTCCTTTGGTTTTTAACAGTTCAGTAAGGGGGAGGGCGATTTCTGCAAAATTTTGGGCGAACGCCCGATAGAAATTAGAGAATCCAAGGAAACTTTGTAATTGTCTCCTGGTACGCGGAGGCTCCCATGCTACAATAGCTTCGACTTTTGCAGGGTCCATTTCAATGCCCTGAGCTGAAATTCGGTAGCCTAGGTAATCAATTTGCGACTGATGAAACGCACATTTTGACAGTTTTGCATACAACTCTGCTTTTTCCAATTTAGCCAGTACCTGACGCACCAAGTGGATATGTTCTGCCATGGTTTCTGTATAAATCAATACATCATCCAAATAGACTAGTACCCCCTTAAATAGGTGGTCATGCAAGACCTCATTGATTAACTGCATAAAAACCCCGGGTGCCCCAGATAAACCGAATGGTAAAACTTTATATTGGAAAGCCCCAAGAGGACAGTTGAACGCTGTTTTCCACTCATCCCCCTCTCTTATGCGAATGCGAAAGTAAGCTTCTCTCAAATCCAGTTTTGAGAAGATTTTACCTCTGGCCAGATGTGATAACATATCTTTGATCAGGGGCAAAGGATATTTATTTAATATTGAGACCGCATTGAGCCCGCGGAAATCGGTACAAAGCCTTAATGACCCATCCTTTTTTGGCCTGAATAGGACAGGCGCTCCTACCGGGGAATTAGCAGGCTCAATGAAACCCCTAGCCAGATTTTTGTCAATGAACTCCCTTAGCGTGGTAAGCTCTTTGGGAGACATGGGGTATATTTTTGGGTGAGGCAATTTTACATTTGGTAAAAACTCAATGGCACAGTCCGTTTTTCGGTGGGGTGGCAAGCGATCTGCTTCCTTTTCCCCAAATACTTCAGCAAAATCTTGGTAGTGATTGGGTAGCCCCTCAAGAGGTTGAAGCGTTTGTACAGTGGTATACGCTACCCCTCCACCCTCCATGTCCTCCAATAGGTCCTTTTCGGGTACTTTGTAAAATCCATCCGCAAACGTCACAGTTCTATGCAGCCAGTTGATGAAAGGGTTTTGTTGCACAAACCAAGGCATCCCCAAAATCACCAGAGGACCCCCCACTGGAGCTACCACAAATGGCAGCTTTTCCTGATGGGAGCCCATCTGCAAGGCGACCAGTCCCGTGGAAAGATTAACTGCTTTCCCTCCCGCCATAGTTCCATCCAACTGGGTGAAAATCATGGGTCGTGGCAAAGGGAACGTGGGCAGTTCTAGAGCCGCTACGACATCAGGGTGCATTAGAGAACGGGAGCAACCCGAGTCTAGCATGGCCCACACTTCCACGGTTTTGGTTTGTGAGCCCAGCTTAAGTTTAACAGTCAGTGTGGGAAAGTTTCCACTCACCGAATCATGGTTACGCCCGGTTTCTTCCACCTGCCCTAGGGCGCCCTTCAGGGCAGGTGGTAGGCTTTTCCCGCCGGCTGCTCGAATTGCAACTCTTCCTCCTCTTCTCCGAAGGGTAGGTCGGGGGGGTCCAGTTCCGCGAGGGCTGCCTTCAGTTTTCGCGGTGGAGCAGGAGCAGGCGTCTTTATCGCGGGTTTCGTCTGTCGTTCCTCTGGACGGCGTCTCGGGCACGACGTGGCTCGATGCCCTTCTTTCCCACATCGGAGGCACTGACCCTTGGAGAACCGTTGCTCCCTCTCTTCTTCCCAGGTTTTCGGTTTGGGGCGGCTGGCAAGTCCAGATGCGCGCGCTCCTCTAGCGAGACGTGTTTGTCTAAGCTCTTTGGTATGGGCATAGGTTCGTAGGGCATTTTCTGCGCTTCCCGCCAACTGGATCCATCCATATAGCGTTTTGGGATCATCTCTGCCCAGAGCCCATCGAAGGATTTCGGGTTCAAGCCCCTGCTTGAACAATTCGATGATTGTTGGCTCAGACCAGTCTTCCACTTTTCCTGCCAAAGCTTTAAACTCCAACGCATATTTGGCAACTGAGAGGGACCCTTGGTAAAGTTTCCGCAGGTCATTTTTAGCCGTTTCTTGAGCTAGGGGGTCTTCGAAATGCTCTTTAAGTGCCCACAAAAATTCATCGAAGTCCTCTAACTCGGTTGCCTCAGCTTGGCATAGTTGCACATACCAATCCGCTGCCCTTCCTCTCAGCTTGTTGGCAATGAAATTGACCTTGCCGTGTTCAGACCGAAAGTTCCGACCCCAATCTTCCATATAATGCTTGGCATTCGTAATAAAGAAGGAGAGCGTTGCGGGATCCCCATCAAACTTCACTCCAAATGGTGGGAAGGTTCTTGCCGGCTCAGCTGGCTGTGGCGGTGCCGCGAATGACAGCGTGCGCCGAGCCCCCACAAGTGGTCGATCCCTAGGAGGTCTTGCCTCTCGCTCTCCCCTTTGATGGGCTGATCGAGTCTTACTTCTCCCCCGGGTGGACAGGGTGCTGTGCCTGGGGTACTGTGACGGCTCTTCCTCCCAATCCTCCGGGGTGGGCTCTGCCTCTCTGGGCTGATCCTCTCTGGGTAGATCCTTGAGGATCGTCACTATTAAATCCATTTTATCTTCCAATGCCCTCATACGGGCCGGAGTGACCGGCTCCTCCGGGGGTTGGTTGGTTATCACCACCTTCGGTGACAGAGGGACTTCGTGCTCCCAGGCCAATTGGGGAGACCCCCTCCCCGTGGTTCTTTCCATAACAGATCTCTGTTCACTCCTGAGACTCTCCTGTATGGATGTCAACAGCTCGTCCAATTGGGTATCTCGCAACTCCCGACGTGCTGCTCTTTGCGCTCTCGAGGTTAGCGCTGGCCGGCTTTTGACCACCTCCCGCTCTTCTTCGCCTCCCTCACTTACGCGAAGTTGAGGTTCTGTCATCGCTAGCGTTCCCTCTTATCCAAGGATTGGATGGGGCCAGCGGAAAATGGAAAAAATGATTCTCAGCTTTATGTAACGATTGCCTAAACCCAAATACTCAGTCTCACAAGCTCGGGCTTAAAGATAACTGATTTATTAAAGGAATAGTATGCAAATACAGAGAAAGCTGAGAATGAGCAAAAGCGCGCCAAATACAAACTTAAAAGCCTTGCTTGTGGGCAGGTCCCGCCCGGTCGCCCGTCAGGACGCTCCCCCTCCCAGGTGCTGAATGCCGTTAGATGCGCCTGGGAAAGTAACCTTGAACAGGAGCGCAAACCCAAACATGCATTCCAAGCCCTCAAAACAAGGGAGGGCAACAGAATGGAAAAACCCCGGGTGAAGAGATACGGAACAGAGAATGACATGTGAAATGTTACAATGTTAACCAGACATTAGAATGTGAACATGACAGGCTATTGTTTCACCATATATAATGATTGCATTGGCTTTTTTCTGTCTAAATATGTTAACATGACTCATTATTTGTTCCAACATTTGGGACAAGTCACCGAAATGAATAATTTGGTCAAGTCTCTCGGCAAATTCTGAACAAATTCCATTCTGCAAAAGCTTTGGCTCCATAGTCGTCAAAAAATGTTCTCCACCTTCATCATCTACAGTGATGAGTCCTACCCATTTCCACCTGAAATGCAGAAGGAGCTTGACTAAACCCTCATACTGAAGGGCTTCATTGGGGACCATGCGATAGAAGGAAGGGAAATGTGATCCTGCAGTGCCTTTAGATTCAAATGAACCGTAAGAGATCTTGGGGAATAAAGGAACAAAACATGAGAGTGAGAAAGGAAGAAAGGAACGTGGTGGGAACAGTTATATTTATTTCATATATTTTCTTTACCATGCATTTAATTCAAGTTTTAGCTTTTCTTCCAGAAGAATCCCAAACTCAGTTTATATAAACATCTAATGGTTGTCCTCTGTTTTAAGACTTCTTTTTAAGTTTAGTGGACTTTCTGCTAACAGAACTGCAGCCTACGTGCCTAGAATCAATAAAATCCCATTTAAAACAGGTGAATTTCCTTTAGAGGGCCAGTTGGTGTAGTGGTTAAGGCCTCAGGATAGAAACCAGGAGACCTTGAGTTGTAATCCTGCCTAAGGCACAAAGCCAGCAGGGGGACCTTGGGCCAGTCACTCTCTCTCAGCCCTAGGAAGGAGGCAATGGCAAACCACTTTGGAAAACCTTGCCAAGAAAACAGCAGGAGCTTGTCCAGGTAGTCACCAGAAGTCAAGACTGACTTGAAGGCCCACGTGCACCCCCCCCCCCACTTTATTGCAACTTTTTGTATTCATGTCTTTTTTTTTTCTTCTTATTTTCATTTTGTCTCATCAAGTTAAAAAAGCAGACTTTTTCATCCAAATCTATGTCAATGTTTGATTTAAGACCATAGACAACATACTTTTCTTTTTCTCATGTATACCACTAGTAGGTTATTTTTTCCCTACTAAGTATACCACTAGTAGGTTATTTTTTCCCTACTATTAAGATATACTTAACCCTAACTCAAAATAGTTATTATTGAAGGTGGTATTCAGACTTCATCTTCCATAGATGATGGCCACTGAAACCATGTTAATTATGACTGACTTTTCACAAAAAAAAGAAAAAGAAAAAAAATGCCTACTACTTTTAGATTACAACCACAGTTTCTGGATATACCCATACCCTTAATATAACTAATGTTTGCATGAACAATGTAGTAATAGTGGAATTCCACATTTTATCCTGGCTTTTGTATTTTTATTCATGCATCTCATTCTAAAGCATTGGGATTGTTGTAAGAAACAGAACACAAGAGGGACTGATCTGTGTTTGATAGCTGTTGCCTTAGGTCCTACCTGTGGAATCTTATAAAGGTGAAAAATGTCCGCCATGCATGACGAGGTATCAGAGCTCAGTCCACCAATGATTCCTATGACTTTTTTTTTAATATGACATATGTAATTGGGGACGACCTCATGTAATTTGAATAGTAGATCAAGACTACTTCGGTAGGTCATCTTTGATTCAGAGTAGCTGTCATAGATATGAAATCCAAGAGTGACATTTGGCAAGATCTGGCGATTCTCATTGATCTCGTTAACGGCAAACACTAAGGCCAAGACGTGTTGGTAGAACTTTGTCACCACCCTGCAAATGAAGTGACCTACTTCACAAAATAATTCTCACATGTATTATCTAACTGAATGCGATGGGAAAGCCCATCCTAAGAAAGACAGTTCTGAGGAATTTGTACTGGAATAAAGGGATCTACGTTTAAGGTTATTTATTTATTTATCAAATTTTTATTGCCCCCATCTCACCCCAAATGGTGACATTTCCTGGAATCCTTATGGGCTTCAACATTTTCAAGAAGTACCAGAAATCTTATTCTCTATTTTTCAGATGGAATCCAATTTAAGATGCCACTGGTGAAGAAGAATTTAATTAATTAGGAACAAATTGAGAGCAAGAGAATGGAATTGATCAACTGCATGAAAGTAAGTTCTACTTAGGAAGTCTGGATCAGCTGGAAAAGAGGAGATGACATCATTCTTTAAAGATGTGGATTTGTTTGGTAGAAGAGGGCATCTTCCCTCATGCCCATGCCAGAAAAAAAAAAAAGATTACTTCTGTGTTCGCCTTTTGTCCTGAAAAATTGGGATCTTCTGTTCAGTCTCTGGTAGCTGTAAAGTCTGTAAACCTTGTAATGGCCAAAGGGAACATCACATCCCTAGGGCAGGATATATAAATGATGGAGCTATCTATGAAATAACTAGAACCTTCAATTAAGAGGAACCATTAGATTAAAACGAGAACTAACATCATATGTTAGGGCAGGAAGTGACTACTTACAGTGAGATATTAAAAGACTCCTGAGAAGGATTCCGGGTAAAGGAAATCACAGGGAACAAATAATGAATGTGTGACACCATCCCACCAATGAGGAGGTCACCTGCTTGGTACCATTCATGTTGAATATGAAGGTCATCATTTCCAATGCATTTAATTGTTTGGGCTTTGACTGCTATCTGGGACAGCAGCATGACCCCAAACCTCATCATCCGTTGGGCAAAAATCCTACCATATCTTGCCTTTCTCAGATTTTTGGGAAGCAACATTTCTGGTACTGTCTGGATCCTATATTTAGATAAGCTGGCTTTAGACAACTGCTTCTGCTTGGCCAAAACATTTTTTAAAAGTCTCACTGCATAAAGATGCTCAGAGATGAAAGGGACAAAGTCCCTGATACTATCCTGCCCAAACTTTGCTGTTCTTTATATCCATTGTAGACTTCACTGCTGAATGTCTTGTTCAGTGTCATTTTAAAAGCCACTAGAGGTTTGATCTGGCAAATTAATTATAGTGTTTATGACAACTACAGGGAAAGTAACATGTGATGCCTTCAGTAACAGAACTTCTTAAGTAAACAAGATGATTGATCGAATGTTGGAAGAACTTTATTTTGCTTGCAGAATTATTGCATCAATCCTGAAATTCCAGAATGAGTCATAGTGAATTCCTGGATGGGTAGAATGACAGAGAAGAAGGAGACACTTGGAATGAAATTGGTCTTTATTTTTATGAGACCGTTTCTTATGTCCATAGGGGTAGTCCTCGTTTAGCAACTGCCTCATTTAGCAACTGTTCACAGTTATGACAGTGATGAAAAAGTAACTTTACAACCAATCCTCACATTGATGACCCTTACAGGCCTGCAAAGCAAAGGAAAGCTGAAGTAAGATCATAAGCACAGTCACGGTTTCACTTAGCGACTGCTTTGCTTAACAACCCAGTTGCTGGTCTCAATTGTGATTGCTAAACAAGGACTACCTGTAGTGATTGCTCAATAGATTATTCCTCTATTCCATTACTAGCTAGCTAAACATTTTGGTACTATATTTTATACTAACTGGTCTGGTCACCCTTTAGAGGTACTTCAGAGGTAGTCCTAGGCAGAACAGTGTCTATTTTTTATTTTGTTTTTGGACTGATACATGAGATGTGATTGTCTCTTGATCCAATTTTCCATTCTTAAAGGAAGTTGCCATACTCCTCAACTGTGGCAGGAGGTATGATGAGTTAGAAAATATTCCGGATATGACTTGATCTCACTCAACATCCGAATTGTTTATGGGCGGTACAGCTCATTTAAGCTGTAGTTACATCCAGGGCCATCTACTGTGACAGTCACTGACTTCAAAATAGTAGGTATGACCAGATAATCAAAGCCCTGCCTTTTGTACATGCATGCAATGCACGCAACACACCTTACAAACAACACACATTTGATTACCAGGTCACACCCATATTTGGAAGCTAATGATGGATGCTCTGGTTCAATTAAAATATATTTGGGAACAAATCCTTTAACCAAGAGTACTTTAATTTGCTCTGGTTTTGATGAATCCAGTTATTAGCCCCAGAATTTATTATACACTGTCTTCTTCATCCCAGCTGAATAAAAAACACTTCCAATATGTCATAGACTTCTTGGATTTCCAAGATGTCATCAGGTTAGTGATATGGGTCTACAGAAAGTCAAATATTCCATGAACGTGTTAAAATAGCTTAGAGGAAAAGATCGTTCCTTGCTAAATCCCTTGGAAGAAATGTATTTGGCAGAATAGCAGTTGAGGAGCCCCATGCTCTAGATCTAAGTTGAGCACCAAGAGCTTCCAGGTCCAATATCTCATCGAAAAAGACATTATGTTTGCTGCTCCTCAAAAATCACAGAATTGTCCAAGGAGGACTAAGATGGACATTCTCCTGCCTCATCATATTCTTTGAATGACCAAATTTCTGATAAAGAACAAATTAAATAGCTTTGAAGAAGCTGTTTTATTTTGGCTTGTTTATTGTTCCTCTAACTAGTTCATCACCCAGAGATTTAAGTTCATGCCTCCAAAGCAATACTAGTGACAGGATGGCTGTTATTAGAAGTAAGCTGAATGATTTGTAATTATTGGTGTATAGAGCTATAATGCATTTTATGCAAGTAATCATGGAGATTATTCAAATGCGTTGTCTTGAGGAATTGGGCATATTCATTTTACCAGCTCTGAGTGCATCATTTAAGAGCTCTTTGGGGCCATATGAATTCTTTATATAATGTGGGAATACTACACTTATTCCCATTTTCCAGAGCACATTCCAGAGCCTGACATGGTCAAGAAAATCAAAGGCCTTTCTATAACCAATGAAGTGCATATTGACTTCTTGTTGGCATTCTTTGGCTTTCTTAAGTATCCAGAGTGCATCAGCATCCTGTTTCTTCTTCCTTTGTCTTTCCTAAAACTAGCTTGAACATCTGGCATTTCCCTTTCCATGTAAGGCTCTAATCTGTTTTGGATGAAGCTAGGCATTATTTTGATAGCATACAAATTGCACACTCTGTTAAGTCTCATTTCTTTTGTATTGGTGTGTCGATTAACGTCTTCCACTTGGTGTCGTTCTCCAGACTTGCTGGCATAGTTTGGAACCTAGATTCTTTCACTGTTGCTTTAGATATTTCTGTAGACATGCTAGCAATGCTTGTAGCTGTTTGTTTTTGAAATGTCTGGAGAGCTGATCTAACTTCATCTTCTAGCATTAGAGGTTCTGGTATATAGGGAATATCTTCTAAGGTATCTTGGAGGTTAGCTGCAGAAAAAAATACACTCAGTACACTCCTTCCACTGTTGTTTCATCTTCTTTGAACCAATTCCTTGATTTATTGGCTTCTTAGCATACCGGTTTGAGGTTAGAATCTCCTTCTGAGTTTGGGGATGTTTTGGAAAACTTTCCTTGTTTTTCCATGTCTGCTTCCACCTTTGATGTCTTTACAGATGCCGTTGAAATACTGCTTCTTCCTTCTTCTAACACCTCTTCCTTCCTGGAAGCTTTGTCTTTCTTGGCTTTTGCTTCTCTTTTCTTGGCAATTTCCAATGTTTGTTCTGACATCCTGTTTGCTTACTTCTGTTCCCTGGTCTTTGGCAGTCTCTTTCACATTAATCCTTAAGCACTTCTCTGATTTTATTCCATGGTTCCTCTAGTTCCCTATCAGGATTTCAATGTAATTCCTGATACTCGCCTTGAAAATGATGGTTATATGCCAAAGATCATATTGTAGAAACTGACTGGGTTTGTTCTTCTACTTTAGTTTGACTTGGAACCCCCACATGACCAGGTCATGATGTGTTCCACAGTACACCACATCTTTGCTGTTATAAGTCAGCTCTTTCAACCTCCCTGTTCCAGAGACATAGTCAATCTGATTTCTGTGTGCTGTCTGGTGATGTCCACATATACAGACATGGTTCTGGTTGTCTGAAAACTGTGTTAGCTGCAAAGAAATGATTGCATTTGCAGAACATGATATGTTTTCCTCCTGCTTCTTTTCAGTTTCCCAAGCCATACAATCCAACTACATATTTCCTCTTACTATTCCCAACTTTGGCATTCCAGTCTTCAATCACAAGCAGCCCATCTTGCTTGCAGGATCTATCATTTTCAGATTGAACTTGACTATAACACTCATCCATGTCCTCTTCTTCTCCATCAGCAATTAAAGCATAATTGGATAAAAGTCATGTTATAGGGTTGTCTAGGAAGTGTAATTGATAATATGCGGTCCTTCACTGTAATTTATTACTTTCTTTGGATCAATTGCTGCCTGTTATTTAACTGGGGCCTCAGCACAATAATGTAGCATTTAGGGAAAAAGATGCAACTAAGTAACCCAGCACTGGAGGCCAAGATGGAGAAGATCTCCACGGCCACCATGTATTTTCCTTTAGTGCTCAAATAGGTTGGGATGAAGGACAACCAAACACTGCAAAACACTAGCATGCTGAAGGTGATGAACTTGGCTTCATTGAAACTGTCTGGCAACTTCCTAGCTAGGAAGGCCACAATGTAACTGACAATGGCCAGAAATCCCAAGTAGCTCAAAATGCAATAAAACATGGGGACTGAGCCTTCATTACATAAAACAATAATTTCCTCAGTCATTGAGTACATGTCCACATCAGGGAAGGGGGGAGAAATTGCCAGCCACAGAACACAGATTCCTGCTTGAAATTTGGAGCAGATGAACACAATGGAATAGGCCAGTCTTTTCCCCACCCATTTCCTCATCCTGGATCCTGGCTTGGTAGCCATGAAAGCCAAGACCACAGAAATGGTTTTTGCCAATATGCTAGAGAGGGACACAGAAAAGATGAAGGCAAAAGTAGTCTGGCGAAGAAAGCAGGTCACTTGATTAGGCCTTCCAATAAAAAGCAAAGAAGAGAGGAAACACAAGAGGAGGGAGATGAGAAGAAGGTAGGTGAGACTTTGATTGTTGGCTTTGACAATGGCAGTATTGTGGTGCTTCAGGAAGATGCCTAGCACCAGAACTGTGATCAGAGACAGTAAAAGTGCTGAGAAAGTTGCAGTGATAGCCAAAGTATCTTCAAAAGTGAGAAAGTTTGGAATTTTAGGAATGCATTGATCTTGGAATTTGTTTGGATAGTGATCCTCTGGACAACTGAAACATGTTTCTGTATCTGAAACCAACAAACGTACCGTTACTGAGAAAGAATCGTAATTCAAATCCTCCGGTGTAACATGTTCACAGAGACCCAGCTATATATTCATGCAGTTAATGTGATGCAGCAAAATATTCTTATTTTAAATGACTTTGAATGTTGCCATATCATTTAAATGTAAAGCTTTTATTTATTTACTGACTGGAGTACTGTATGTGGCTAATATTGCTATTTGTCTTCCATCCCTTTGCTTTTGGATAGGTTGCAAATCCATCTTTCTCTCTCGCAGTTTAGGAACAAACCTTTGGATCAGTTCAGGAGTTTCTCCATGACTTGTAACCACTTTTCTAGCAGCTTTTGGCAATTCCTACTTTTTAAACCCTCATCGTACATGCCTTAAAATGGACAAACAGTTGCTTTGCTTGGGACCCACAGAAGCAATTTTTCATTACTCATACAATCAACCACAGTTTTACAGAACAGATGTCCATCCATACAGAATGGATCTCCACTTCTGTTTCCTTTGAGGTAGAAGGTTGGATTTATTACTCTCTCTCCTCATTGATTCATGTGGTCTTGACTCTGACTTCTCATATTAACAATCTGTAGATTATTATACACAATGGTCTTCCAAATTAGAAGATTAGCTGTTATGAAATGAGCTACACCTCAGTATTATTGTGAAGTTCATTTTTCATTTGTCCCAAAAAGGTTGCTTCTAATAGTCAAATGCCAAAGGGGAAATGTTGAAAGCTCAACCACTAATTTCTATAAATAAACAAACAAACAAATAAATAAATAACTATAAATAAAGGAAAAGCTACATTCCACAATCATTTAATATATTTTTTTAAAAAAACTTCATACACTGAATCTGGAGAGCAGCTTCTTGCATTTTTTCTGAGCCACTTGTTATAACTTAGCACAATATGTCCTACCCTCTTGGCTTGAAAACATCCCATCTGGACATGGAGCACAATCATAGCAGCAAAATGTCTCCCCCTCCTTCTTTTTCTTACTGTAGCCAGGGTGGCACTTTTCATTACACAGGGAAAGAGGTGTATAAAAATATAGAAATTGCTCTAGTATTAAGGAAATCCTTGGAGATGCCATTTCACGCTTGATGTTTCACTAGGAGTATTTGGAGAAGCCATCTACTGAATGTTTTCAGAGTGGGAAACTGTATCTCTTTTATGCAGCATCAAACAGAAAAAGATTACGATTTCCATACTTAGAGTGATGGATGTTTCAACTAAGATAGCATAAAATAATAATAATAAAAAAACCCACTGATTTAAGAGTTTCTGCAAGATTTCTAAAGAACATAGGGGTAACTAATTATTTCCAATTATTGTCACTTATATAAGTTCCACTGGAGCAACACAGTGAGTTTACACAATATGAAAGATTAGGTCAAAATAAGACTGGGGGTTCAGCCTGTTGTAGAACCTGGCCATTATTCTAGCATGTTGCATGAAATAGGCCATTGTGCTAAGTCATTATATTGGTTCATTTGTTTGGGTATAACATGTGAAATGAATGCAGGAATTATGCTTGTTAACCTGGGCTTGGAATTTACTGTCTTCTGGGGACTCAGCCAGTGCATGTTTGCAGTTCAACCGGTTCTCTAGTTTCTTTGCCGGATGAGCTTTCTGTGGGGTCAGTAAGGTTTTGCCTGGACCAAGGATTGTTGCCCAGATCTAGTGGCCTCATTGATGGTGAATATTGCTCTTTATTTTCCTACCTGAGTGAAATCTCTCTCCCATTCAATTTTGTCCTCATTAATAGTAAACCCTTCCCGAGGATCCAGCCTTCCAACTTGGACCTTGGTATAGGAATTATTAGAAAAAGTGACCAAGTTTGTAATATCAAATCCGCCTGCCAATTCTCCATGTTAATTAAACGTGATTTCATCTCCCGCACTATTGTTGAATGCAATCCTCTGAAGAAATGAATGAAGCTGCACGAAGAAGGAAAAATAATGTAATGGATTATAAAGCATTACAACATGCTTTCTCCCCCCACCCAAAGGCTCCTGTTTGAAAGGCAAATCAAGCAACAAGGCGCCAATTAAAATAGTAAACGTTTACTTGGAATTCTGTTCTTGTCTTTAAATGATTAAGTAGCAAGTTCTGAGGGTGCTTTAGGACTCACCCCTAACTAGCAAAGCCCATGTGAGAAAGCACATGCATGAGACATTTCCTTCACTCAGATCTACATACACACTGTGCCTTTATATTCATTTATACATCTCTACAAACTTGAATCCCACAGAAAGGAGAAGAATCTTTTCTAAGCTTTGCAGGGAGAAACAGATTTATTCATACAGGGGCTAGCATGGAATAAACATCGGAGAAATATCTCAATTCCAGGCATTCCAGAAAGGGACTGAATTTTGTCTGATGGACCAGTTTCCTGGGGAACAGATAGCAGGCTGCTCCAGGAGTGAAGAATGTTGGGAGATTGGGATGATGTCATGGATACATCCCTATGATCACCTTATAGGTATGAATTAAGCCGTGGACTGGAAATGATAAATTTCTGCATGGACTAAATTGCCAGCTGATATCAACAGAACGTCTTCTTACTTGCTGTTCCATAAAGATACTTTGGGTAGCAGGAAGACAATCTTTGCACAAATGTCTCCCCACATCTGTGAATAGCTTCTATTAGGGCTTTGTTGGGCCCTGTCGTTATAAGCTGTCATGGAACAATGAATGATTCACTTGGAAACAAGTTAGGGGAAATCTGCAAAACGTAGTTTCTGGAATTCTTTCTAGCCCTTTAATAATAGCTCCCCTCTTGGTCATGTGACCTAGAAGAAAGAGATCTTGGGGAGCATAAAATGGAACTGTTGGCAATGTTCTGAGCTGCTACCCAGGTTTTTTTCCTGATCTTTTGGGGGTAGATTGGGCCCATTTTCAAGAGCTATCTTTCTTTTGCTGGCTTATTCCCTCTAGATTAAATTTGGCCTAGTTCTGCTGTGTTTTCAGAGGGCGATCCTACTGCTGGGCAGCCAGAATCCTAATTCTCCGTTGTATCATTTTTCCCCACAGCATATTAAATTGGAAAAAAATGAAGAAAAATCCTCATTTTCCTCTAACTGTATAAGAGTGTGAGGGTTGGTGATGACTTGAAAAGTCATAGTTCACAACAGAATTATTAACCATTTCTTTGCCCTATTTAAAATGTTCCCAATAAAAACCTAAGTCCTTAAATTATGAAATAAAAAGCAATCCATCAAAGCAATAAAAAACTCAGTCTACTTGTATTCTTAATATAAAGTGTGCTTGGTTTCTAGTAACAATCAGTGGTAATCTAACCAGTGTTTGACTTGTGTATCCAAGTATAAAAGAAAGTAAAGACTTGCTCAAGTTGAGCTTAACTCACAAGTCCATACAGGGTTTTGGTAACCGTATGGAGGTGTTTTGCCTTTCAAAATCTACCCTACAATTTTGGGATCTCCTAGTGATCCCTCAATTAAAGTTCTAATTGGACATAACCCTACTTAGCCTCCAAGAACAGGAAAGGTCAGCTGGATCTTGCCAGTTTTTTCACCATTGCCTTTTGTCATGCAAGTAACATTACCTGCCAAGGTTTTATATACTGAGCTGACAGTCTGCCTCCATGCTCCGATGGTCTGTGGTTGACTCTGGTTGAGTACACTGCACGTAAGGTATGAGCCAATGCATAGACAGCATTATAGACACTATAACTATGACCAGTCATGCTCATTTCAAAGAATGGTGCAGGAAGACTCTCTAATGTTTCCTTTCCAGTATAGGGTCCAAAGATGAGACTTAACAAATCAGTTTTGGAAAGGAAGCAACTGAATGCTTGTTGCCAGAAATCATGGATAAAACCATCTTCATCTTCCCCAAAAGGATTTACACTCTCAAGGAATTGTTGAAAACCTTGAATTTGCTTTGAGTGAATGTTGAAAGAAAGGGCGCCATGGAAGATTTGGATTTTAACATCAAGAATCTTTTGAAAGTGAAATAAGGTAAAATCAATTTGGGCTGTAGTAACCCACACCTTTGTTGGACGGTACTTCTCCTTTTCCTGTGGAAATATAGATTGCATGATTTGAGTTGTTCCTACAGCAACTATTAACCATGTAATGGATGCAGTTTCTCCATGAATGATGATGACTTTGGCTGTATTTAGCATAAAATTCTTCAAAATGTCCAATCTATCAATGGCCATTGTATCTATTTTATCAAAAAAGTAGATATGTTTTGTCAACCGTTCTGAGAAAGCTGGACAGATTCCTTTCTGTAAAAGTATTTGCTCAACAGCTCGCAAGAAATAATTTCCAGTTTCATCATCTATAGCCATGAGTCCAATCCACCACCATTGGAAATACAGAAGCAATTGGACAAGTCCATGGTACTGAAGTAATTCACTAGGAACCATGCGGAGAACAGGAGGGGAATGGATCTGATTATTGGATGCTGGTTCAAATGAGCCATATGAAATCTTTTCAAAAGAAAAAAAATGAGAATAATTCAGAGTTCAAACAGGGATTGTGATTTGTTATTTCTCACGAATCATTGGCTCATTTATTTATTTAAGCACACTTTTTCTTATCCAGAAATATCAGGGAAGTGGCTTATACAGAACTGTGAGATGCAATCACACAAAAAGGATTTGCCAGAAAAGCAAAGAAGGGGGACAGTTGATCTTCTAAAGGTAAACTGAGGAACACTGGTTAAACAGAAGTAGCTGTAATTCATAAACAACGACAACAACAATGACATCCCCAAAATATATTCACTCAGGAGCAAGAAACCATTGTTTGAATAATATTTGCATCTGGAAACTTTTCCGATAAGAATAACATGAAAATTTAACAGTATATTAAAAAGTTTGAACTTAAATTTGAGAGTTAAAATAGTAATTTGAAAAGCGTAACTTTCTAAAATAGTACTCTGAAAGTATAATTTTTAAAATCTCTCTTACAACTAATAAAACAACTGATTATTTTTTTCTGGATGCTCATCAGGATGAGAACCACTCTGTCAGAAAGAAATATAAAAGTGGAAAAGATTTGCCTTTTATAACTGCAGCTGCATAATAGATGATTTCTTCAATGTTTATAGTTAACAAATGATTTTTTTACCTGTTGAATTTATGCATAGTATTATTTCATTCAAGGTAAATATTAATTCTTGATTAATATCTGATGGCTTATATACAGTACTTGATTAATATAAGTAATTGATTGATTGATAATGTACCATTGACTCATTTTTGACTCCCAGCAAAGATCTTCTGCATGACGATCTCTTTCTAACCTGTTCTTTCAGGTCTTCCAACTGTGTGTTCATCACCACTCTGAGTCCATCCACCTTCCTTCCATCTTTCCCAGCATTAGAGCCTTCTTTAGAGAACTAGGTCTTCATATAAAGTTCTAAAGTAGGAAAATTTGAACCTGGTCATTTGCACCTTGAGTGAGAACTCTGGGTTGAGTTATTTGATGATCAATTTGTTTGTTTTCTTGGCTGTCCATGGTATGCTCAGGAGTCTTCTCCAACACCAAAGTTCAAAAGCATCAATACACTTCCTATCCTGCTTCAAGTAATATAAGTGATATTTGATTCTAAGTAGGTGAGTTTCAATTGTAATGGAGGCACATCACATATATTTATCTTTGTGAAATATCTCAACTAAATGATCATATTTCTCAAGGCAACTGCAGATGCAGTGAAATCATTAATATTCACTTTTTTTGGGGGGAGGATTCATTTGAATCAGTGTTGATTCCTGGGTGACTTCCTGGACATGGCTCTGCAGCTTTCTTGGTAAGATTTCAGAAGTGGTTTGCCCTTGCTTTTTTCCTAGGGCTGACAGTGACTGGTCCAAGGTCACCCATCTGGCTTCATTTCTAAGGTGGGACTAGAAGTCATGGTCTCCTGGTTTCTAGCCTGGTGCCTTAACCACTACACCAAATCGACTGTCTAATAAGTTACTTGTGTCTAATTTAAACCCATTACTCATGGTATGACACAATCGGAATCCAATGCACACATTTATGAATATGATAAATACTGAAACTATTTCAGCTCCTTTTATTTATACCTCATCATTTCATTCTAACCTAAAGGATCATTAAATTGATAGCATTCATAAAGGAGAAGAATTAATAATAATGGAGAAATTATCCTGGCTTTCATGCATTAGTATTACCTGTGGAATCTTATAAAGATGTAAGATATCTGCCATGCGTGAGGTTGTATCAGAGCCAAATCCCCCAATAATTCCTATTACATTTCTCTGGCTGCCACATCTGTAGTTTGGAACGAACTCTTGTGAGGTGAAGAGCATGTCCAAAATGGTATACGGTAAGTCATCCTTGAATCAGAATAGCTGTCATAAATGTGGAACCCAAGAGTAATGTTGGGTAAAATCTTGGGATTGTTATTGATCTCATCAATAGCAAAGACCAAGGCTAGGATATTGTCATGCACTGCCTACCGCTGAGTAACACACAGACACTGGTTCAGTTGAAGCAGGCTCTGGTTTATTCATAGCGTAGTACAGTTGTAGAAAAAAGCTGAGAGTGACAGGAGCGCGCCGGTGCGGGGTTTAAATACCCCGCGCCGGTCAGCGCCCCCTCACTCGAGGTTACGTCACCCCCCCTTTGTCCAACACGCTGTCTTGCCGGTAGGTGAGGGGTTGCGAGGCCCCGCTGGCGCTCCGGGATCGCCCATCATCGGTTTCCCTATTCCTCCGGTGATTGCTGTCAGCTGGGCGATCTCCGTTGCGCTAGCGCTAACAGCTTGGGTGTGCCTCGCGATCCGTTTAGCCATTGTCTCTTGTCCTTCAGTCTTTGTAAGTTGATGGCTACTTATCTTGAGCCCCTTCCCCTGTTTCCTCGTTATTGTCATGTGTGCCATTGCGCTGATGTCTTCAGCTCAACGGCACTCATGACAGATATGCTGGTAGAATTTGGTCACCACTCTGGAAATAGAGGAATTTTTTGTTAGATGATAGTTTTGTTTAAAGTACAAAATCACTTTATGACACTATGGATACAGCGTTGAATGGAGAGCTGTATGTGCCTCACTATACAAAAGGAACACAATTTAAGTAAAGTTAATCAAATTAGCATCCTATTTGAAAATGTGTTGTGGCTACCCTGGAGTAAATTGTGGCTTCAGGCTTTCATACCATAACATGAAGCCTGTTTGGATCAGTTTTTCACCCAAATCGTATCTTTGATTTCTCAGAGCACTTCTAAGCAGCATAGAGCTGTCAGAACACAATTTTATTTCCACTTTTTATTTTTTGACAGTTTGAGACTGGAAGGTCATGGATGATAAAACTGCTTTTTAATGTGACTCATTACTGGTCAACTACTGGTTCTTCTACCTCAGGGTTGATTGCACTGAGGAGCAGCCATCCAGGGCTTAAACTGGGTTGTCCAGATAATTTTCTCATGAAACTGGCAGAATGTCTAAAGCCATTACTAAGAAATCATCTCAGCAGGATCAGATCCATTCATATGCATAGAAACCTAAAACAATGTCTTTTATATATGAATATAAGAACAAATAACCAGAATCAACATGAAGAACATTTCTGATGAAGTACATTTTTTCCACAGAAATTGTGTCATTAGTGGAATTGTATATCTGAATATATGAGTGAAATTTTTATGAGTGAAGCCTCAAGTATGAAACAAGAGATAGGAGGAAAAAAAAAGAAAGAATCTGTTGAGAAGAACAGATTGGCAAAAGGAAATACATATAAAAAGGATGTGAAAACAACCACAAATTGATAATAAATGTAAGAATCATTGTAGAAAAAAACAGAGGAAACAAAACTTGGATTGTTGACTCATCACTTCCAATATTTAGTGAAAGCCCTAATGTGAAGAAGGAATTTAAACCCAGCATATGTGGTCCTGATAATTAAGCAACTTATACTATGATTGTTTTCCAAACTATTTTACAGTATACCTCTTAATTTTTTTCTTCCACTTTCAGACCATGTTTTCCCCATGAAATTCAAAATAACATGGGTGCCATATCCCTTTATAAATGCAACTCTGGCATAGTAAAGGCTATTCTTCCATTTTCCCCTTCTGTAATGGGAAAGCTCAAAATCTATGTATTAGAGCTAGCAGCGAGGAAAGAGAAAATGGGATCTGTGCAGATTTTGGGTCATTGTGTCCCTTCCGGAATAATTCCACCCTATGTACTAAAGTAGAGTACAGTTGGATTCTGAAGTATTCTGATAATATGAGCAGATTCTCCTCACAGTGAAGCTTTCATTTCATTTTCTTATCAACAAATTACTGCTGTCTCCATCCATCCATCCATCCATCCATCCATCTTTTCAAAACTAAGTACTTTGCAAACAGTCAAATAAACATGAAAAAAACAGTAAAATAATAAGCATTTTTACGGGGCTAATGTGTAGAGTGGGGGTGGTGAAAATTTCTTACATTGGGAGGTTAAATGACTCCTGAGAAGGGTGTTTGTTGAACAAAATGTTGGAGAAAATGTAATGGATATGTGACACCATCCCACCAATGAGGAAATCACCTGGTTCATACCATTCATGTGGGATATAGAGAGGATCATGTCCAGTGCATGAAAAAGCATCTGTGCTGCTCACCACATTGGGAAGAAAGAGGAAAAGAAAGAGAAGTAGCATTACTCCCATTCTGATGACAGTGTTCCATCTGCACATTAACCCTCCCATTTCTCTCTGCTACATTATTATGACCGTTGGCCAGATTTCAATCTGAGTGATTGGATGGCTGACAGATTTATTTCCCAGATGGAAATGTCCTTTCTCTATGTCCTTTCTCTCCTTCAAATTACAAAAGCAGGCTGAGGGCCACCTGAGAATCAACATTTGAAATCTCATGTATGCATTATGAGAGAGAAGCTGGCCAAAGTAACAGAGCCCTCCCATTCCCTTGTCCCTAATTTTGCTATTGACAGAAGACCAGGGTACATATAAGACATTCAGATTTGGTTGATACCTCTTCTGGAAAGTCACTGGAGGTTTTAGCACTGTGGAATATTATAGTGATTTCCATAATTATAGGGGAGATAGTAGAACAGTTGAGGTATAAACAAGTTATGCCTTTCACTGCATAAATTCTGTTGGGACTTGAGCACTAAAGGTTATTAAACAGGCTTATGAGTTCTGGAAGTCCAAAATGGAAAGTAGAAGTAATAAACAGTTTATTAAAGAATAATGGAAGTCAACAGCTTCAAATTTTCTCCACCATCGCAAAGTAACAAAATAAAGACAAAGAAAAAACCACCAGCTCAGGAGTTGGCAATGGCAAGCCATTTCCATAATGCTCTGTTATTAACAGTACTTGTAAAATGAAATGTTGAAATGTTCACAAATACTGAACAGATTCTATTCTGCAGAAGCATCATGTCCATTGTCTTTAAGAAATTATCTGTTAATATGTTTTTACTACAGATTAAAGTTACTATGGTAACTAATCATTTTGGCCAGGTGAAGAGGTTGAATTTAATTGTCCCCTTTTCACGTGTTAATGGTTGCATTGCCTAAGGGGAGGAGCTTGCCTGGACTTGTTTCAGTTTCAGTTTCCCTTCTGTGTAGGCTTGCAGAGAATATGCAGCTGAGAGAAATCTCTCCTCTCAGCAAACAGCCTTTAAATATGTTTGTTTTCTGTAAATAAAATTATTTTTATAGAAATGCCTGGTGTGTGACTTTTCTGATCTGTCCTGGGCCAAAGGCTTTCTAGCACTCTGCCAACATTATCTCCACCTTCATTGTCAGTAACAGTGAGCCCAACTGATTTCTACCTGAAATGGAGGAATAAATGGCACTGAAGACCTTCATTGGGGGCCATGATGTACAAAGTAGCCAAATGGATTGCTGATTGCAATAAGCCATATGAATTTTTTTTTAAAAGAGAGTAAAAGAAACTCAGACATTTCAGAATGGGAACAGAAGTATCTCAGAAACTTTTCACTCATTATATACTTATTTATTGAATTAATAGTGCCTTCATGACATTTCTAGTATAGTGGTGTAGTGATAGATTGTGAAGTGAAAACACACAGAGCTATAGACAAGACTAAGAATGATAATACACCTGGGTATGCAACCAATGAATTGGGATCATGAATATTACCTGTGGAAACACATACAGTACGTGGTACTGAGCTGTATTGGATATGGTATGGTAGTGCTTAGTTCTGACTAAAGAGAGTCTACTTGTTTAACATGTTCAGTTTTCAAAAAATAACTGTAATCATATCTCTCCCTTTAATTTAGAAAGGCAAAAACATAGTAATGCCATTTAAATTCTAAGAGTGGAATAAGAACCTTAAGCAATAAAAAGAAAGAAGCTGTCCCATCTCTGCTTGATTATTTTATCATTCACTGATATCCTCCATGCCAGTATTTCTCAAATAACAACCCCCCAAGATCTCATTATTACCTCTCTCAGATGCCAGATTAATCCTGGTAATCAAACCAATGGGATATGTGTGTGTGTGTGTGTGTGGGGGGGGGAGACAAAATTCCAAGAAGGCTATCATTTATTTATTTAGCAATCATAAGGGTTCAGCCTGGCTAAGTTAATTTAAACACAATAATCAACAAAATACATGATAAGAGTATCAACACATGATATTGACCAACCAATACGTATTATACAATATCAGTATGTGATATTGGCTAACCAATATGTTTTATCAACATAAAAAAAAGGTTAATTCTTACTTCAGGACACTTTGGAGCAAGTATTTTACAAAGTCTGTAATAAGATGAAACACAATCTCCCATTTTTAAGTAGAAAGGAAAACAAGAAATGTTTCTATATGAACTTTAGTAGGAAATTCAACATTCTATTAACCTTCTCAAGGGAGGTGAATTAATAACAGAAGATAGGAACCAATTCTCTTAGATAACTCAATACTTTCTCTTTACTAGCTGCTCCTTAGTGTTCAGATCTGACCTCAACACAATAATGTAGCATTTGGGAATAAAGATGCAAAATAATAATCTGGCGCTGGAAGCCAAGATGGAGAAGATCTCCACAGCCACCATATATTTTCCTTTAGTACTGAGGTAGGTTGGAACAAAAGACAACCAAACACTGCAAAAAACCAACATGCTGAAAGTGATGAACTTGGCTTTACTGAAAGTGTCAGGTAGCTGCCAGACTCAGAAGGCCACAATGAAACTGTCAATGGCCAGAAAGGCCAAGTAGCCCAAGACACAGTAAAACATGACCACTGATCCTTCATTACATTCTATTATAATTTCCTCCATTATCAAATGATCGTTCAGATCAGGGAAAGGTGGAGAAGTACCTAGCCATAGAGCACATAGGCCAACTTGGATAAGGGAACAGAATGAAACAATAGAATATCCCAGGTTTTTGCCCACCCCTCTTTGAAACAGGTTTCCAGGTTTGGATGCCATAACAGCCACAACCCACTGTAACAGTTTTGGCTAAAACAGAAGAAACTGCAGTGGGAAAGATGATGCCAAACATGGTTTGGTGGAAGAAGCAGGTATGCTTATTAGCCTGTCAAATGAACAAAAAAACAGCAGAGGAAGCAGAATAGAAGGGAGACAGGAAGAATGTGACTCAGGCTCTGGTTATTTGCTTTGACAATTGGTGTATCCTGACTTTTAACAAATATTCCAAGTATCAGAGCTGTGATCACAACAAAGAAAAGAGTCAAAGAAATGGACATAATTCCCAGAGGATCAGCAAAAGAAAGGAAGCTTAAACTTTTAGGAATGCACTGATCTTGGTTCTTCATTGGATACTGATCTTCTGGACATCTAAGACAGTAATCCATGTCTGAAACAAGATAATTAGCTATTTTAAAGCAATTACATTCCAAAACAAACAAACAAACTCTTACGATGCATAATCTTAGGACAAGGCTACAGCTATGAAAGAGATGAACTATTTGATTTCCTTATATTTATTCAAACCTTAATGATTCAGTTGAAAGAGGGAGTTGATTAAGGTGACAATGCTGTTTCTCCACTTCCTAAACTATTACTAGGAGTAAATAGCTATAGTAGGAATAAAACCAATGCTGATTTGTCAATCGTTGAATACAAGCCTGGATTTGGGGTGGATTTAAACTGGTGGTTTAGTATAGGAAGAAATCCAATTTAATTTTCTCCTCTGTTAAAGCATCAGTCTTCTTCAGGGACAAAAAGGGAAAGATGGTCCTTCTGCATCAGCCCTCCTAAATCTGGCAACTTGGAGAACTTGGAACCAAGGAGCTAACTTGAGATATTTCCCTACATTTTCTACATCCTAAGTTGTTGGCAAAGGAACCTATTTGTCAACTTACCAAAATTAGACTCTTGTCAAAGGATTTAAATGTTCTTCCAATGGCATTTCTTCTTTTCAGTCCCAAGGAACTCTGAATAGTTAATGTCATTCATGTTTCTAATGAGTGTATCACATAACTTTTTCCTCTGAGATCATCCCTTCTGGTCATGGAGCACAATTATAGCAGCAAAATTTCTTCCCTTCCAGCTTTTCCTTGCTGTTACCTGGCAAGCAAGGGTCATTGAGTTGAGAGTGAGGAGGAACCTGTCCATGAATAAGGGAAGAAAGTAGCATGGAGAAAACTTATCTGCAAATTGGCTGTAGAAATAATCTACAGTAAGCAAGGACTGATGCTGTGAAATAAGAAGCTCTGAGCTCCTTGGGTGGAAGTGAGAGTGTTGAACATTTGGATATCAAGACTAGTAGTACTGCCTACCTTCTCCTACCTTCAGTGATATTCTAATGCAGAATATGAAGTTTTCTGTAGAGGCTTCATGCTTTGTTTCCAAAATCTCATTCCTATAACTCTATCTCAATCATGAGATAGGCAGATGAATATGGTTTATTTTAATGATTCCAATAGTGTCCTTGGCCGTATTTTTAAACAACATCACATCTATTGATGTTTACTAACTTATAAAGATTTTATCCAAAACCTCTTCAGCATATATTGTTCTGAATATAAATTCTCCAAGAGATCTTTTTTCCTCCAGTAAAATTTCCCTGATGTTGTCTTTTGTTATTTTATCTAGATTCCTTCTTCTACTTCCTCTTCCTCCTTTTTTTTTCAGTCAGACATGAACAAGTCTTGATTTTAGAGTACACAGGTCTGTTATGCTCAAATGAAGAATGGCCTTTTAATTTATTTTTTATTAATTTATTTGATTTCTATAGCCGCCCATCTCAGCGAGTGACTCTGGGCAGCTTTTCTCTCCTTGAATCAATACACTCCTAATTCATAGATTCACCACATTTTATATCTTCCCTCATATAGATCAAGTATCTGAGGTGTGATTCTGTAAATAATCAAGGTTAAGTAGTAGTACAGCATTCGTCTCTTTGGAAGCTTGTTGGCTGAGTCAGCTCTTCTGCCAGGGAAGACACTATGGTGTGACACATCATTCACTTCTTCCCATACCTCCCCTCGTTTTTGTTGTTTATTCGTTTAGTCGCTTCCGACTCTTCGTGACTTCATGGACCAGCCCACGCCAGAGCTTCCTGTCGGTCATCAACACCCCTAGCTCCCCCAGGGATGAGTCCGTCACCTCTAGAATATCATCCATCCATCTTGCCCTTGGTCGGCCCCTCTTCCTTTTGCCTTCCACTCTCCCTAGCATCAGCATCTTCTCCAGGGTGTCTTGTCTTCTCATTATGTGGCCAAAGTATTTCAGTTTTGCCTTTAATATCATTCCCTCAAGTGAGCAGTCTGGCTTGATTTCCTGGAGGATGGACTGGTTTGATCTTCTTGCAGTCCAAGGCACTCTCAGAATTTTCCTCCAACACCACAGTTCAAAAGCATCGATCTTCCTTCGCTCAGCCTTCCTTATGGTCCAGCTCTCGCAGCCATATGTTACTACAGGGAACACCATTGCTTTAACTATGCGGGCCTTTGTTGTCAGTGTGATGTCTCTGCTCTTAACTATTTTATCGAGATTTGTCATTGCTCTTCTCCCAAGGATTAAGCGTCTTCTGATTTCCTGACTGCAGTCAGCATCTGCAGTAATCTTTGCACCTAGGAATACAAAGTCTTTCACTGCTTCTACATTTTCTCCCTCTATTTGCCAGTTATCAATCAAGCTGGTTGCCATAATCTTGGTTTTTTTGAGGTTTAGCTGCAAACCAGCTTTTGCACTTTCTTCTTTCACCTTCATCATAAGGCTCCTCAGTTCCTCTTCACTTTCAGCCATCAAAGTGGTATCATCTGCATATCTGAGATTGTTAATGCTTCTTCCAGAGATTTTAACTCCAGCCTTGGATTCCTCAAGGCCAGCTTGTCGCATGATGTGTTCTGCATACAAGTTGAATAGGTAGGGTGAGAGTATACAGCCCTGCCATACTCCTTTCCCAATCTTAAACCAGTCCGTTGTTCCGTGGTCTGTTCTTACTGTTGCTACTTGGTTGTTATACAGATTCTTCAGGAGGCATACAAGATGACTTGGTAGCCCCATACCACTAAGAACTTGCCACAATTTGTTATGGTCCACACAGTCAAAGGCTTTAGAATAGTCAATAAAACAGAAATAGATGTTTTTCTGAAACTCCCTGGCTTTTTCCATTATCCAGCGGATATTGGCAATTTGGTCTCTAGTTCCTCTGCCTTTTCTAAACCCAGCTTGTACATCTGGCAATTCTCGCTCCATGAACTGCTGAAGTCTACCTTGCAGGATCTTGAGCATTACCTTACTGGCATGCAAAATGAGTGCCACTGTTCGATAGTTTGAACATTCTTTAGTGTTTCCCTTTTTTGGTATGGGGATATAAGTTGATTTTTTCCAATCTGATGGCCATTCTTGTGTTTTCCAAATTTGCTGGCATATAGCATGCATTACCTTGACAGCATCATCTTGTAAGATTTTGAACAGTTCAGCTGGGATGCCGTCGTCTCCTGCTGCCTTGTTATTAGCAATGCTTCTTAAGGCCCACTCAACCTCACTCTTCAGGATGTCTGGCTCTAGCTCACTGACCACACCCTCAAAGCTATCCCCGATATTGTTATCCTTCCTATACAGGTCTTCTGTATATTCTTGCCACCTTTTCTTGATCTCTTCTTCTTCTGTTAGGTCCTTGCCATCTTTGTTTTTTATCATACCCATTTTTGCCTGGAATTTACCTCCAATGTTTCTAATTTTCTGGAAGAGGTCTCTCGTCCTTCCTATTCTATTGTCTTCTTCCACTTCCGCACATTGCTTGTTGAAAAATAATTCCTTATCTCTTCTGGCTAACCTCTGGAATTTTGCATTTAATTGGGCATATCTCCCCCTATCACTGTTGCCTTTTGCTTTCCTTCTTTCTTGGGCTACTTCTAGTGTCTCAGCAGACAGCCATTTTGCCTTCCTGGTTTTCTCTTTCTTTGGGATGTATTTTGTTGCCGCCTCCTGAACAATGCTGCGAACTTCTGTCCAGAGTTCTTCCAGGACCCTATCTACTAAGCCCAGTCCCTTAAATCTATTCTTCACCTCCACTGCATATTCCTTAGGAATATTAGTGAGCTCATATCTAGCTGATCTGTGGGTCTTCCCTAATCTCTTTAGTCTGATCCTAAATTGTGCAAGAAGAAGTTCGTGATCGGAACTACAGTCAGCTCCAGGCCTTGTTTTTACCGACTGTACAGATGTCCGCCACCTTTGGCTGCAAAGGATGTAGTCCCCTCGTATCCATTCACAAATCCAAAAATTGTTTTCATTTCTGTCCCAAGTATCAGCAAAAAGTCCATAAAAGGTTCCCAGAATTTTACAGAAGTATTTCTTATTTTAACCCTGATCAAACAAGTCACCTTTACATTCCTTTCTTTTGCTTCTACAGTCTTGATCTTTAATTCGTCAGGTTGCTGTGGTAGGATTGAATCTCCATTGAAACTTTCTTTCTCCCATCTCAAAGATTTCTTCAAGGCTTTAGAAACCCTGTTTTGTAAATCCAGTCATAAGTCCTTGCCCAGGACTTAATTTTTCATCTCTTGGATTGTCATTTGTATTTCCACTCTGACTGTCATCTCTGTTTCATAATCCACAATTTATTTATTTTCCAATGTTTCTACATCAGCTGGAGTTTGTTTCACCTCTTCATGCTGTCAGTCTATAAGTTCTTCCATGTTGTTCTCTTTCCCATCTTTCATTTCTTCTTTAGAATTTCTTCAAAAAATGCATTAGCAGGTGCAATAATTATTGCTGTCAGTTTAACTATAAATTTATCTCCCAGTTCTTCAAAAATCCTTTGAAATGTCTCAAGTGTCATACCTTTGTCTGTCATTTTATATATGTCACTGCTTCTCTTTTGGTTCTAAAATAAAAGACAGGTTTCTCTCTCTCTTTTTCTTT
The DNA here is from genome assembly GCF_035149785.1 of Candoia aspera. Lineage (NCBI taxonomy): Eukaryota > Metazoa > Chordata > Lepidosauria > Squamata > Candoiidae > Candoia > Candoia aspera. The sequence continues at coordinate 109,691,635 of NC_086156.1, read as the reverse complement.
TTCCTGCCTGGAACTTTAGTCCCCTCTAGTGTCCCACTTCTATAATCGCAAAGTCTCAAATTTCTTTGTTTCTTTATTTTCAAATTTCAACCAATCATCTTTTTCCTAATAGACTAAACAATGTATGTTCCCATGAATATATTGTTTTGTCCAGTTATTTCAAAAGTTTTAGCAAAATTAATATTCCAATTTCTAATTTTTCTGGAGTGAAATGTCTGCTCAGTTGGGAATTCAAAGCGACCACAGTGATCCATAGAAAAAAGTGAACAGAATACAAGAGCCTCCATTTAATTCTTTAAAATGGAAGGGGGGAAACACATAACATATTTGCTGGGCTTTCAAAATTGGATTTTTTCCCCACATTCTGTCTGCAACTAACTGACAGCCCTTCACTGATGTACACCTTCTGGCACTTCTGTAAGACCTATGACAATCTGTTCACTATTTCCACTGAATATGATGTGGAGGGGCTTCTGTGATAAGCAAATGCAGTGAAGTTGGGAACTAAAGTCTTGATGGTGTCCAACTCCTTTAAGTACATCATGCATCTTGGCAGCAGATGATGTTTCCTTCCATTGTGGCTCTTTCTTTCCAAAGCAACACAGAAATAGATGGGCTGTTTGAAAAAAATTGAATAAGACTAGTCATTGAGAGAGAGAAGACATTCCTAGCTCTTGCTTTTCCCCCTTATCTTTTGAACTTTTAAAATTTAAACATATGTTATTATAAAAAGATTAGACAAACACGTATCATGTATCAGTCCTGGAATGTAGATTCTTCTTTATGTTTCTTATAGTTAAATAATTAATTAAAAAGTTCAAATCTATTCAATAGCATTCAGGCTGAACACGACTTTGGAAGTGATAAGGGTAACAAAAATAAATGAAATAAAGCGTGGAGGTTTGGTAACAATAGAACAATTTTAAAAAATCAGATTGTCAAAAATAATTGCTTGTTGAAAATCAAGTTATGTTTTTTTCTTTCATGATTATATAGACATTCTTTTAGCAAGCTCCCATGTCAGAAAAATCCAGAATTGCTGGTATCAGATGAGATTCCAAACACTGGGGGTTTTAGTTACTGCAGGTTAAAACAAAGCATTGTGGTCATATGGTCAAATTTTTATGTCCTGTTTTTATTTAAGTTAAAGGTAGCATCTACTCATTCTGTGCCTAGACAGAAAAATAGACAAATTATAGAAGGAAAGGGAGCTAGGTAGATGATACTAATTAATTAATTTGTTCATTCATTCATTTTACAAGGCCATGCAACTCTGTTGTGATTCTGTGTGGAGGGCAATAAGAAATCATTACTAAAACATACAAATGAAAAACCCACAAACACCCAGAAGAAGAAAAGCATCCATTGTAAAAACAGCAGACTACACAACATCTGCCACTTCATCTAACCCAAGGGAAAAGCCAAGTCTAACTCAGCTTGGTTGAGGGAAGAGCCACTTCTTCAGGGTTCTTTTATATGCATTCAGGGTGGATGTCAGATGGACCTCTGGGTAGATGTCCTGCCCTATGGAGCAGAGAAGGCATGCTTCCTAGGCCCCATTCAATGACACTGCTTAATGGAGGGGACCTGGAGAATGCCTTCTCTGGCCAATTTTACAGGACAAGTAAAAACTACTGAAATCACATGACACTTTAGATAACCAGCCTCTATGCCATAAAGGGCTTTATAGGTATTGATGGAGTTTTTAAAGGTTAATAAAAGAACTCCAAGCAGCTAACAATGATCTTGCAAAGTAGAATAGTGAACCAAACAAAGAAACTTGCACATTAAGCTTAATTATGTTCAGAAAATAAATTCAGTCTTCACACAGTAGTTAGATGAAGAGGGAAAAAAAAAGGTAGCTTACATTTATTCAGTAGATCTGGATACAAGTAGCTTCGTAGTAGAAAGCACTTATTCATCACTGGTTCTTTGCAGACACTTTTTATGGAAATAGAAAGTCTGCATGCAAGTGAGATGAGAGGATGAGAGCTGCATTCTGCAGCACCTCCTGCTTGCAGGTGTGCCCAAGAGGTAAAAATGGAGATTGTCAATCCCCAAACCCAAGAAGAAGGAGTAAGTGGAAATCAGATGACCCATGTGACATCCCACAAGTACAATAGAGATGTGTTTACTTGAAAGACCTCCTTATGGTTATGAGACAATGCTGAGTTGACTCCTGATAATTCCAACAGGTATAACTAGCACTGTGCATTGTACCTGTAAGCCTATGGGTAACCAGTACAGTTCCCAGGGCAAAGGTCTTACATAGGCATGGTGTGGCAGGCCCATAATCTCCCATGACACTGAATTCTGGACGAGTTGCAACTTCCAAACTGCTTTTCAAGAGCTTTTCCACATGGATGGCATGCAACAGTCCACGTTCAAGATGACCCAAGTGTGAATGACTGTTTGAAAGGATATATATATACAGTAGATAGATAGTTATTTTTTTAAATACAGTATAAAATAATATTAAGATAATAACGTTAATGTTCATAATTTGTTCTCAAGATGAACAATTCCTTAAGCTGGCAAAGAAAACGGTTCTTGAGAAGGAAGCTCGTTGAACAAAATTCTGGGGACAATGTAATGGATATGAGATTCCTTTTGACAAATATATAGGTTCTATCCTTATTTGCACATATGTACGTGCACCATATGCAATGTGTGTAAATTCAGCATGCACATACAGGATCTTGTGACAAAGAAAGGTAGTGTCCTGATTACCAGGAAACACACTGAGACAATGACTTGGTCTCTAATATTTATTAGTAGTACTTAACAAGAATCCTAACAAACTGAGGAAGTGTGGGAAAACCCAGCCATATAAACCCCAAAGGTTAAGGCGGTCCGGATCTGTGTCTCTTTGAATGGCTGAACAGTTCCTCAGTGCTACGCATGCGCTTGACAGTCTGGGTGGGAGCCCCCTGCTGGCCATCCTTACTCATGACAGGTAGACAGTAAAGGGGAATTTAATATCCTAAAAGATCACAGACAAATCGCTAAAAAGCAGTTGAAATGTTTGTAGTCCTGTTGAGTTTGTAGAAGAGTTTCGACTTTAGAGCGTCAAAAGATTATTTGTTTACATCAGGACCTAGGACCATGCAAAGGTTCAGTTTGGAGATTTGATTAAAAAGCTATTCATCTGTCCAGGTACATCAAAGATTTGCAATCAGTGACCTGCAACAATTGACTCACTCTGAGGCTTCAATTCAACTTTTAACATTTTGAATGGAAGAATTATTTCAAGCTGAAACAATGTAATGTATCAAGTTGCATCAAGAGTGATTTGCATACTTCTCAATCTAGTCTCCCAGGGAATTGCAGACCAACAACATCTGAAGGGCTATCTTCTTTCCAGTCAACAAGATTTCATCTACATGACTGTCTTGAATACATTGCGGAGATGTTGATCTGAAGTGTCCCTCCAGACACTGTATGGAGTGCTTTGTGTGTGTGTGTGTGTGTGTGTGTGTTTGATGAAGAAGAAATACATCACTATGTGAGATAAATTGATGACTTTGTATTTTATTGCTTTCTCCTTACCAGTTGTTCTTTTTTGTTCAGATCAGGCCTCAATACTATAATGTAGCATTTGGGGAAAAAGATGCATCCCAATAAGCCAACACTAGAGGACAAGATAGAGAAGATCTCTACAACCACCATAGATTTTCCCTTGGTGCTCAGATAGTTGGGTACAAAGGAAAGCCAAATGCTGCAAAAGACCAACATGCTGAAGGTGATGAACTTGGCTTCATTAAAACTATCTGGTAATTTCTTGGCTAGGAAAGCCACTGTGAAGCTGAGAATGGCCAGAAAACCCTTGTAAGCTAAAACAGAGTAAAACATGGTAACTGAGCCTTCATTACATTCCGCAATGATTTGTCCATGTAGTGAGTGCATGTCCAAATCTGGGAATGGAGGGAAAGTAAAAATCCAAAGACTACAAATTACAACTTGAACAACGGAGCAAGCATAGACAATAGAATAGGCCAGTTTTTTTCCTACCCATTTTTGAAAAAATATTTCCTGGCTTGGAAGCCAGGAAAACCATAACTATTATAATAGTTTTGGCCAAAACAGATGAAACAGCAATGGAGAAGATGATGCCAAAAGCTGTCTGCCAGAGGAGGCAGATCTCCTTGTTGGGCTGACCTATGAATAGCAAAGTAGAGAGGAATGAAAGAAGGAGAGAAGTGAGAAGAAGGTAGGTGAGGCTCTGGTTGTTGGCTTTGACGATGGGAGTGTGCCTTTCTTTAATGAAGATACCAAGCACAATCAGTGTAATCAAAGAAAAGAGAAGAGCCAAAGAAGCCAACGTGATGCCCAGCGGTTCTTCAAACGAAATGAAGCTGTGAATTTTCGGGATACAGCGATCTCTGGTTTCACTTGGGTATTGATCTTCTGGGCACCTGATGCAATAATCTGTGTCTGAAAAAGATTTTTAATACTTTCAATTAATTACTATTGATTTCAAGTATTTTTCAGTCACCCTCTAGAAGCTCTCAAGGCAACTTGCAGAAGAAAATAATAGTGCAGCGAACATCAGCCTTAATCAAGTTCTTGCCCCAAAAACAGAGAGAGAGAGAGAGAGAGAAAGAGAGAGAGAGAGATGATAGAGGCAGAAATGATAGAGACAGAGAGAGATGATGGAAATGGAGATGAAGATGGGGATTGAGACAAAGATACACACATACACATCTAGAAAAAAAATAATTGCAGACTTTCCAGAAGAATCTGGGAAATAAATCAGACTTCAGGTTTTCCAAAAGGTCTGTAATTCTGGGGTTTGTTCAACTGCTCTTTGTCAAATCTTCCTTTCTGTGAGAGTGCCCACTAGCTCTCAAAATACCAGCTATGCCCACTGGCCCCCAGACTTGGAGGGTCCTTGCTACATACCTTCACAGGTACAGCTGGTGGGCTTCTAAATAAGACAACAGACTATATAATCCTCGTAAACTGGTTATGATTTTCTGATAAGATGGTGGTTGGTTACTTGGAAAACAAGATGTTGAGTTGCTGTTGCTGTTATTGTTATTATGTGTGGTTACTCATACTGGAGAGGTCTTTTTGGTGTACTGAGCTTTTAAACCTAATTTTATATTGAACATTGGCTTTGAGCTATTCTGGGAACTTGATATAAATCTAGGACATGTTTGTTCGTTTATGCAATTTATGTGGCCACCCAACTCACAAACTGCAACTCTGGGCAATACACATTAAAATAGCCCACAACACAATATAAAACAATACAAACCCGGGCCATATTGTAACATCTGTGTGAGACCATTTAACAGATGAGCTCATCCAATGTCCCAGCCCAATCCATAGGGGAAAACTAGTTTTTCAAGGTCTTATAGAAAGCTAACAGGATTAGGGCCACCCAAATCATGGGGGTATACTATGACAGGGAAAGTCTGCTCTTACGTCTTATTTAAATGATTAGAGGGAGCCCAAAGACTGTCCACTGTGTCAGATATTATAGTTCAGGCAGATACCTTCAGAGACAGGCAGTTCCACAAATAACCCAGCCATGTCCCATGAAGGACTTTAAAGGTAATAAACAGCATTTTGAATTGCACCCAGAAGCCTATAGGAAGCTAGTGCAACTTGTGAAGTAGTTATATTACATGGGTGTCCTGTGGTGCATCCATAATTATTGACACCACTGCATTCTGGATCAATTGTAGCTTCTGGATGGTGTTCAAGGACAGCCCCATGTAGAGTGGGTTGGAGTAGTCTAAGTGGGAGATGACCAAGGCATGAGTGACTATGAGACTGTAGCTTCTTGGATAGATGGCCATCTATCATCTGCTTATGCTCCCAGTTAAAATTAAATAAATGAATCTAAACATCTCCTAAATACATCTGTTCAGTTGTTAAAAAGCTCTTATTAGGAATTCTAATTTCCAGACATTGTGGGAGGAGAGCTGTGTTCATCTATAGTGGTAAAAAATCAGGAGTCTGGTAGCACCTTTTCAGACTAACACATTTTATTAAAAAGCAGAATTCACTTCATCAGATGCATAGAGTGGGTAGATTGATGTAGGATTTAAATTAAGATGAAACTTGGGTGGGGTGGGGTGGGGAAAATAAGGGAAGACAGGTTGGTTATGCAGATAGAAATTACATGTGAGATAGATTACAAGTACTATCATTTAACAGATGTGATGTGTTAAAAACCCAATGTGTTTGCTGAGACCTTCTGAGGTGGTCTGAAATCATATGGTGTACATGAGTTTAGCAGTATTTGTTCAGTGGTGCTATTGAAGCCCTACTTTCCCAAAACAGCCACTTTGAGATCTGCAGTAGAGTGTCCTGGGAGGCCGAATGCTCTGATATTACTTTGTCCCTGTTTTGAGACCTGATGTCAACTTTGTGTTCAATAATTCTTTTGTGCAAATTTTGTCTGGTTTGTTCTATGTAGGGCATTGGTGGCAAATGATGGCATATCAGGGCTGCAACTGGGGGGGGGGGCAAGCGGGGCATGTGCCCAGGATGGCATGCTGGGGTGGTGGTGCCAAAATGTGTACTGGGGTGGCACCAAAATGAGCACTGGGGGGCAGCAAAATGAGCACTGGGGGGCAGCAAAATGGGTACGGAATCCATGTTTGCCCTGGGTGACACAGACCCTAGTTGTGGGCCCGTGGCATATATACTGTAGCATTAGAGCAAGAATGTGTGAAGGCACCTCTAATTTTGTGTGTGTACCTGTTGAGGCCCGTGATGGTGCTGTTGGTATAGATGTAAACTTAATTGCCCAAACTTTTGCACTAATGTGGAAGATGTATCAGAAGGCTTTGACAAGGGCAGGGTTGGGGAGCCTAAACATCCTCCTCTGAGTACAGCCAGCTCCAGTTATGACAGCCTTCTTGCTCTCTGCACTTATCCTTTGAAAATGGGTAGATGTTAAACTCCTCAGGGCAGCATTCATATTCCCTTTCTTGCACATGTACATATACATATGTGTAAAATGATCATGTTCAGAATCATGCTTGCTGCTATATAAATTCATCTATTATTTTTTTCTCATGACATGTTCCTTGCTGTTGAGATCAGGTCTTAACAACATAATGTAACATTTGGGAAGAAATATGAAACCCAATATTCTAGCACTGGATGACAAGATAGAGAACATCTCCACAGCTACCATGTATTTTCCTTTGGTGCTTAGATAAGTTGGAATGAAAGACACCCACACACTGCAAAAAATCAACATGCTGAAAGTAATAAATTTGGCTTCATTAAAGGTGTCCGGCAATTTCCGAGCATAGAAAGCCACAGTGAAGCTGATGAGAGCCAAAAGTCCCATGAAACCTAGAACATAGTACAACATGCTGGCTGACCCTTCATTGCATTCTACCACAATCTCTTTCGGCACAGAATGCATGTCCAGATCTGGGAATGGAGGATCAGTACATAGCCATACTGTGCAAATAATTATTTGAATGCAGGAACAACAGACAATAATAGAATATGCTAGCTTTTTCCCCATCCATTTTCTCATAGTCATTCCTGGCTTTGTAGCAATGAAAGCCAGAAGCACTGTGATGGTTTTGGCCAAAATAGAAGATATGGCCACTGAGAAGACGAGACCAAACACCGATTGTCGTAAACTGCATGTTATTTTTTGGGGCCTACCAATGAAAAGCAAGGAGCAGAGAAAGCAGAACAGAAGGGAGATAAGCAGAGAAAAGGTGAGATTCTGGTTGTTGGCTTTGACAATGGGAGTCTTTTGTTGCTTACAGAAGAGTCCAAACACCAAAACAGTAATTGCAGAAAGAACCAGAGCCAGGATAGTCAACATCATGCCCAAAGGTTCATCATAAGTCAGGTAATGTATAAACTTTGGAAGGCATCCATTTCTCTTTTCATTTGGATAGTGATCATCTAGGCATTCAAAACAATCATCCATATCTGGGGGAAGGAAAAGGAAAATACTCCATTCTCTATTTTTACTTCGTCACATTTGTTGACCCTGTCTGATTATTTTAACAGAGATTTATTTAAGAATGCAGACAATTGGTGGATTTTACAAAACAAAATATAAAGGTAATACGAACTAGGCTGTGCTGTTGACCGTAACTACGGAGTGCCTTTTGAGGTAAAAGTATTGACGGCAGAGAAAGACAAAATTAAAAAAGGGAAAGCTTGCCTTTTCCTCTTTCCCTTACAACTGAGACACTGTCACTTTGGGATTAAAATATTACAATGGCAACCACCAGAAAAGCAGCGAGGAGGAGAGGATCAATAGAGCAACCTGAAGAGAGAGGACCTAAACCAGATTTACTTCAGAAAATGTTTGAGGAATTGGGCAATAAGTTAGCTGAATCACTTGATACTAAATTGGCGGCTTTGGAAAAAAAAAGCATGAATCAAAGACTTGTAAAGATGAAGGAAGAAGTTAAGAAGATGGAAAAGCTCTGCAAAACAAGTTTCTGGAGATGTAAAACAAATTAATGACAAAGTGGAAATTCTGGAGAGAAAGACAGGAGTTCTAGACAGAGCTGGAAAGGGAAGTAGATGATTTGGCTCTATTGGAATTAAGAGGGAAGGAATTTTGTTTTAGACTTAAAGCAATCCCAGAGGATTCTGGTGAAGATATTAGAGGAAAGGTTATTAACACTTTAGCATTGTTTTTTTTTGATTGGGTTGAGGAGGATGCCAAGGCATAAACTGATAATATATATATAGAATAAATACAAGATTTGTGAGAATAAAAAATGTTCCAGGAGATGTCTTGGTGCACTTTCTCAGGAAGAAAACCAGAGATCAAGTTTTGCAGAGGCATTTTAATACAAGACTGAAGATGGATAATACAGATGCAGTTGTTCTGAAAGAAATTCCTATCAGGATCTTGCACAAGAAAAGAGCATTCTTTTTCGACTGAGATTAAAACAGAAAATGATTCCATTTCAATGGGGGAAATTGGAAGGTGTGGTTTTTACGTTGAAAGCAGCAGAGGTTTCAACTGAATTCTCTCCAGAAGGTGAGATAATTTCTAGAGACATTTAAAGAGGAATTGGAGGAGATTCAAATGGAGGTGTGAGATGAGACTACACAAAAACCTCAACAGGGAACTGATACATACAGTGATCCAGAGAATTTTAAAGATTAATATACAACTGAGACCAGAGGTCTTTCTTTTGGGATCAATGGACAAACAGTTGGAAAAAAGTCATGGAACTTTGTTTTTGTATATGACAACCGCAGTGAGATTATTGTATGCACAAAGATGAAAAGATGCAGCATGATCAATAATGGAGGAATGGTTGCTGAAGATGATGGAACTTGCTGAGATGGCCAAATTGACTTCTTTGATCAGAGAAAAGACAACTATCTATGTTTATTGGTGACTAGAAACCCTTTACGGTCTCTGCATAAAACAGAAAAAAATGAACTTATAGTTTTGGTGACTAGAGAGGAGAGAATATACAAAGACGGGAGTCCTGTTGTAACTTCAGAGTGAATTTATAATCATACTTAGGTAAAGGTAAAGGTTTCCCTTGACGTAAAGTCCAGTCGAATCCGACTCTAGGGGGCGGTGCTCATCTCCGTTTCTAAGCCTTGGAGCCGGCGTTGTCATAGACACTTCCGGGTCATGTGGCCAGCATGACAACTCGGAACGCCGTTACCTTCCCGCCGAAGCGGTACCTATTGATCTACTCACATTTGCATGTTTTCGAACTGCTAGGTGAGCAGGAGCTGGGACGAGCAACGGGAGCTCACCCCGCTGTGCGGTTTCGAACTGCCGACCTTCCGATCAGCAGCTCAGCGGTTTAACCCGCAGCGCCACTGCGTCCCTCTATAATCATACTTACAACTGCTATAAAGAAGAATGGAAGCCACTTCTTTGTAACTTTTTTCTTTCTTTTCTATTTTTTCTTTTTCTTTTTTTCCTTTCTTGCACTTTTAGCTTTCTCTTTCTTTCTTTTTCTTTTCTCCTTCTTACTTTATATGAGTTTGTATTAGTTTTTAATCTCCCTTTCTAAAACTTGTAATCAAATTATATACAAGAAAAGTAATCATTTGTCATTAAGGAATGGATTAAAGACAGTGTTCTTTGTCAATGTTTGCAATGTCCTTACATTATAAAAATGAAATGACGAAACAGTATGTTTATACATACTCTATATCTAATAATAAATTTAAAGATTGAATTATTTCTATATTGATATTATATGGATCTTATTTTTTTCTTTTTTCCTAAGTTCTTTTTCCTCTTATGTTTAGTTAATCTTAATCAGTATAATGTATGCAGTTACTTGATTCAGTATGTCAGATTCCCTGATCAAAGGTTTCACAGAAACCCTTATCAGGACATCTCCCATTGTGTCATTCTCATAAGTTGCAGGATGGGAGGAAGATGGGAGGGGGTGTGTGAAGTTGGAACGTAAGGGGTTGTTTTGGCTATAAGCACATCAAGGACAGGAGGTTGAGATACGACAGGAATACCATCTGGTTGGGAGGGGAAGTGACACGTTTTGTGGGAGAGGGAACTAGCTAAGGGAATGTAGTTTAAAGTAGGTTTTGGCGGGAAGTCTTTATTCGCAGCTTGCTTTCTGTACCGTTCGTTACGCTTCAATAAGCCAGTTCAAAGAAATCCAGTTTCTTGACTGTATGTGTGAATGCTTGAATGAGCAGGTGCTGACACAGTCCTTACAAAGTGAAAGTTGGTATTAATCAGACATTGTAAGTTCATATTTCTTTATATTGGCTGATCTTACCCAGTTCATTAGAAATCTTCCCTCCTGAGCATGGAACACAATCATAGCAACAAAACTGCTTTTCTTCCTTCTTTTTTCTTCTGAAACCTGGAGAACACTTGCTATTGCACACAGAAAGAGGCACAATCTACTCATTAAAAACAGGGACATTAGTGTTTGTTGAACATGCCTTCTCATTTTTCTTAATGTTTCAGAGGATGGTCATGAATGTTGGGGAAATTTTTCTCCACTATGCATATGACCATTATCTACAACGATATCTCACCTGATTGAATGTTCTGGGCCATATTATTTCATTGTCATTAATGGAAAACTCTCCACCTGGATTGGGTTTGGGGTCTATTCTTCCAACTTTCACTTTCAAGAAGGTTTTGTTGGTAAATGCAACCCAGTTTTCAATGTCAAATCCACTTGCCAAGTTACCATTCTCATCCAAAGACACTGTTTCCCCCACAGTGTTGTTGAATGAAAGGTTCCTCAGAAAAAAAGGAAGCTGGAAGGGAAGATGTTAATGGATACTATAAAAAAGGAAAACACACTTGAGGATTCCTGTAACTCAAGAACTAACACACTATTCTTACCATTCCTAAGGTGAGTGTTTGCAGATCAAGAATCATACACTCATAGAATTAGAGTTGGAAGGGACCAAAAGGATCATCTGGTCCAACCTTTTTGCAATGTGCAGGAAAACCAATCAACCATCCATGAGAGATGACTGGCCAACCTCTTCTTAAAAACCTCCAGAAATAAAGAATCCACAACTTCAATAGGTAGACTCTTCTACTGTTGAACAGATCTTATGGTCAGATAAGGAAATCTAGGTTGCTGCTACTTACATCCATTATTTCTAGTCCTAGTTCCTATGTCCAGGCCAAATGATTCTTCATGAACTTCCCTGTAGTTTCCTTTTATGTACCTGAACATGGTTGTCATATCTCACCTCAGTCTTCTCTTCTCCAGGATAAGCATCCTAAGTTCCTTAATCCTACCCTGATATGGCCTTGTATCATCTTTGTTGCCCTCTTTTGAAGCCTCTCTAACTATCAATATCCTTCTGGAATGTGTTGCCCAAAACTGTAAAGAGTACTCCATGTGTGATCTCACCAGTGCTCAGTAATGATTTTACTTGTTTGTGATAAAATACTTATCAAATACTTTGATAAAAAGCTCAGAACTTTGTTAGACCTTCTCAAATGTTTCCAAGTCATGAATTCCCCATCTTGTATTTCTATTAAAATATAGAAATTTATTTATTTACTTATTATTCAAATTTCTATTACCACCCATCTCCCCCCAAAAAGGGGGACTCTGGGTGGTTAATATAAAATATATTATAGGTTTAAAAAGTTCTATATTTTTTCTAAATTTTTAAACCTTACATCTCTCTCAGTTGAAGGACATCTTGTTCCTCTCACCCTGGTCTTCCAACCGGTTCAGATTAGACTGTGGTCTTACTCTGTTGCTCTGTTCCCCAGACATACCAATTTTGGATGACCAGCCCGTCAGTCCCATTATCCTGTCTGTTAATAAAAATGTTGAATAATACTGGGCTCTTAGAAATAAAGTGTTCTAATACTACAACTTGGAAGGAAAGGGTGTGGAAGAAAAAAGAGGATGACCAGCAGCAAGGTGGATGGACTCAATTACAGTGGTGATGGGTGTACTTTTGGAAGACCTGAAGAATTGTTAGGGACAGATTGTCATGGAGAAAATCTAGTGTGCAGTATGTGGTCGCTAAGAGTCAACACTGACTTGATGGTGCATCATCAATCAATCAATCAATCAATCAATCCTGTAGTGACAAGATAAAAGCATGGAATTGGGGATCACATGACTCCCTTGAACTTTTCATGTGGCCTCTGTGCTGCATGTAAGGCATCTGTACTCTAGTTTGTCTTTTATTTAAGGAATTTATTCTGTTTGATGTCTCAAAATCCATTCCTCTTTAATGCATGTTGAAGGAAATCAATATTTAATTTTATCTTAAAACAAATGCTCATCCTTGCAGTTTTAAATCCCTTTTAAAATTAAATCCCTTTAATGATGTAGTAGTTCATTATTTCCTAAAATAACAACTTTTCTACTATATTAATTTTTATTTACAGTTGCTTATACTGCTGTAGTCCAATCCAACTCTCAACAGTTTGCATATCAAAACAATAAAACATTACCAGCAATAGGGAGAAAATATCAAATTGAATAGGGCCATCCATATTGGTGCTGTGTCCCAATGGTGATTATTACATATCCAGTTATGCTAATTACATATCAGATATTCTTCAGAATGGTATCATTTTTATGGCCTTCCTGAATGACATCAAGAGGGACAGGAAGTGGACTTCTGGGGGAAAGCTCTTTCAAAGGGAAGGGACTACAATGGAGAAATACTGCCTGCAACTCTCCCCTTCAACAACCTTTCAGCCTTCTTGGGATGTTTGCATTGGATGAGATAATTCTATCTAAAGGAGACAGTTCTGGAAATACCTGAGAGCCAAAGAAAGAAGAATATAGTACTAAATATAGGACAGAGTACTAAAACTAGTACTCTGAATAGTATTTGGAAATCTGTTAGAAGCCTTGCCAATTGGAACTACTCAGGAAAGAAGGAGCAGAACCAACAGCAAATAGTGTCTTGCTGACACCTTATGCAACAGTCCAGCAGGATACCATGAGCTCTTGAATACTACAAATAGTTCTATAGGACCCAGGGGGCTCCATCTAGGTCCCAGGGAAGGTTATTTAACCCATATCTAGGCTTGAACCTTGATTGAAAGGGAATTAGGTGTTCCACTTCATCCAGCCCATCACCTTTTCTACAACCTTTCCCTCAAAAGGAAGATTGGAGATGAGGTAGACAATGTCTAATATGGTTGGAATCAGAAAAGGCTTCTTCAGGAGGGGTGTACCATATCTCCTTCAAGGTTTTGGGGTCACGGCTGCCTGAAATACAACAGGCAAATCTTGGGGAGGGCTACATTCCTGCCTTCACCCAAGAACTTGCTTATCCGTGATCAAGTCTTGCTCCCCTAAACCCAGGAACAAGATCAAAGGGCTGGAACAAAATTGCTAGTTCCCCCTCCCCTGGAACTATTGCCTTCTGCCATATCTCTTCTGACCCATTACAACTAAAATTTACCCATCCATCTCCTACCCCCCAATAAGACTCCTCAATCTACCCCTGGTGTTCACCTATCCATCCTAACCATGGAGCCCCCCCAAAAGGCCAAATGACCCCTAGACTTTGCTAACCACCCATCCTCTCTTTATCACTGCATGCTGCCCTGTCCCAGGCCAGGCACACACAAGCACATGCAGAGCTAATTGCAAACTTTTACTAGATGGCTTTTTAAACAAATAGCAAGCAACAGAGGGAAAGGTATGTGCAAATGCCCAAATGCACATAAGAGAAATCAAGTCCCCACAAGTCCAGCAAACCTGTCTAGAGAGATAGCCCAACTCCAAAGCAGCAGGCACAAGACTAGTCAGGTGAAATCCAAGGGTCCAAAAATGACATAGCAAGGTCATCAGCCAGTCCAGGTTCAGAGTCACGGTCACACGGGTTCAAGTCCAAAGGCGCAGAGTCTGGGTTTGTGAATGGTTTGTCACCAATGGAGAGGCTTGAGCTCATTGCTCTTCTTAAATAAGAACATCCCTGGTGTGGCTCATTTAGGAGGGTGAGGCTCCCTCCTTGTGAGTAACCTTGCAGAGAACCTTTGCTCTGCTCTCCATTCTGCACGGTGAGCCCTTGCACTGACAGGGGGTGGCAACTCAGCCTCTTCATCTTCAGAGACTGGCAGTAGCTGTGCCTGCTGGTTACTGGACAGGCCCACTTCCTCTGCCTGCAGCTGCTCAAGCAGCAGTTCTGCTGGTAACTCTGGTTGCACATTGTCAATCTCTTCCTCTGAATCTGGAGCTGGCTGCACATTTTCAGTCTCCTCCTTTGAATCAGAGGTCACCATGACACATGCATCCATTGTGGGGCAGACTGTCTCCTGTTGCTCTACCAATCACCTCCACACACACATACTATCTTACATATTCACATTCTGTCTCTACCATCCTACTAACTCAATACCCCCAACCTAGTGCTTCTGAGCCCCAATTTCACTGACACTGTGGGATAAGGGACCACTCCTATTCTGTCACTCAAGGGATGGCATCCATATTTACTTCTCATCTCAGATAGTGGGCCCCCGTGGGCACCACCCAAGCGTAGCAGAAGATATTTACCTGGGAAGATCTTTACCATCTACAGCCTATCTTTCCACTCTTCTCTTCCATCTAACTGTGAACAGCTTCTGCTGCTGCTTCTTCTTAATCTCCATCTCTTTCTAAAAGTCTTTATCCAACTCCTGTTTGCCACCATGGCTTGTCCACAGCCAGGCCTTCAGCCTGGGTCCTCCCAATTGCCAAAGACTATTGCTCACCTTCTACAATATTCCCTAAAAATAAAATAAAGCAAACAACCCTCCTCCCCTATGCAGGCCTATGAAATACACCCTTTACCTGCCAAGGTTGTGGTTCTGTTGGTGGCTGTCTGTTTCCATTGGTTCTTACTTTCCATGTGGTTCCCAAGAAAGACATGGCATATAAGGAACATGCTACAGCATAGACTGAGTTGTAAATGCTATAGCTTTGGCCAGTCATACTCATCTCAATAAAGGATCCTGGAAGAGATTCTAGCTTCTCTTTGCCAGTGCAGATTACATCTTTCTCCCCATCCATACTGGAATCTGGAAATAAGCAGTGGAAGGCTTGTTCCCAAAAGAGTCTCAAAAAGCTGTCTTCTTTCACCAAGTGTGGGTTTAGGCTTTGAAGGACACTGCTGAATCCAATCATCTCTCTAGAGGGAAGCGATAAGGACAAAGCGCCATGGAATGTATCTATACTGAATCCTTTATGATATGTTGTTGCTGAGAAATCCCATTCAGCAGTCATAAGCCACATCTTTCCAAGATCTGTTACTTCAAGTTGCTCTGTGTAGATCTGCCACATCACTGAGTCCATGGTCTGAAGGTTGGCATTTACAACAAACACCCTGACTGTTTCCTCACTCAGGAAATTGAAAACATTCTGCATGTTGCTGAAATAATTTACCATGTCTGAAAAATACATCATGGTGGGGAATCTATGAATGAAGGCAGCACAGATACCACTCTGGGCAAGCTTTGGCATGAAGGTGTGCACAAATTGTTCTCCTCTATCATCATCTCTTGAAATGATCCCAATCCACTTCCACTGGAAATGAAGGAGAAGCTGGAGAATGCCATTGTAGAAATATGCATCATTGGGAATCATCCGGTGGAAGGAAGGGAGAGTATGTTTAATATCCCCCTCTGGAGCAAAGAAGGAACAAGCAAGCTAAGAAGAAGTGGAAAAAATCATCATCATCCATCCCTTGCCCTGGTTTGCATAAAAGAGATGGGCTAGGATAGCTGATTCTAATAAGTATGCCAGCACTTTTCTATATATTATTAGACTTAAAGGATGAATCCAGATAGAAGTATAGATATCTATCCTGGATAGATTTAATGGTTAGTAAGTGTGACTGTGGTTGCTTGTCCCCAGGAGCCTCATTTATATTGGGGCTGTGGATTGGAAGGAAAAAAGTTATTGGGAGTACACCCAGGCAGGCACAGAGCATCAGAGTCAGGTTAAGGTCTAACAATTCACCTCTTTGCTGTCCCCCTTTGGAGTGATTATTGAGGATCAGGGTATTCCATGGATAACAGCAGACAATGGGCCTCAGGGTAGAAGCTTACTGTGGGACCTATTTGTTTCAATGTATGGGATAGTCAATGTCTGTATAGAGAAAGTTCATGAGACAAAGTTCATTAGAGAGCAGAAAGAATGTTACTGCTTTTTTTAAGTGAGCCCATGATTTTTATTGCTTGCTCTGGGAAAACCATTTTTTCCCTTTTCATTTCCTTTTCACTTCTACTATTTGAGAGGAGACTTATATTTTTGGAACTCATTTACCTACCTCCACTTTCCAATCCCCCTTAAAGCCCTGGAATTTTATGGTGGTCTCCCATGCAAATATTAACCAGGTTCAACCCCAATTAACTTTCTGGGATCATCCAAGGTTGGCCAGGTGCAATATTCCTCCTCAGTATTTGCAGGGTATTTGGATAAAAAAAATAAATAAAAAATACACCCTCATTTAAACAGACACCATCTTTCCTACAAAATGAATACCATGATTCTCCCATGTCTCAGGTTCACAACCTACTTGTGGAATCTTGTAGATGCCCAAGATGTTAGCCATGTGGAGGGATGTTTCTGAGTCGAGTCCTCCAATGACAGCTATGAGATTCTTCCCAACATCACAAATGTAGTTTGGGAAGTTCCTTTTTTGACTGAAGAGAAGGTTCAAGGTATTCTGATAAGTCGTCCTTGCATCAAAGAAGCTGTCATAGATGTGTAAACCCAGAGTGGTGTTAGGTAAGAGCTTGATGTTCTCATTGATCTCCTTCACAGCAAAGGCCAAGGAGAGGACATGCTGGTATTTCTTCGGCACTGCACTGCAACAAATGTTACAACTTTTAAGAGACTGGCATTCACTACTCATTAACTCTTTCCTTCTATTTTTCTTCTTTCATCTTTTTTTTAGCTCATCACATAGTAAATACCCATGCAAATTTTTTGAACCTATATTCACTTTTAATACAATGAAGAAGGAAAGAAGTCGAAGAAGGATATGCCACAAGTACACAAAATTTATGTAGAAAATGATATTCCTTCCCCTGTAATTTGGGGGTTGACTGGAGTCTCATATAATAAATGAAGTAATAATAAAAGATTTTCAGCTGATTCTAAAATGTTACTTTCACTTCTTCTGCCTTTAAAGTGATTTCATGCATTAGAGGCTATCACATTAATATCAGCAATATTAATATTCATATATTAAGAACAATTAAGAACAAGTCTATATAGCGTTGCAAAACCAGAAAGACCATGTGGGAACTTCTTCCATTGTTTGAAAAAAACATAAAATCTTGGAATCAGAGAGGTTGTATCTCAAAATCATCACCATCACCATCATCTTCAAAAAATAAATAAATAAATCTGAGCATCTGAAATTGCTGCAAAACAAAAAAAGGACCCATTGCACTGGAAATGATTATTTCTTCATAAAGCTGCTTATTATGTTTCCCTGATAACTCGGCAAATATAAGCAACACCGAAATTGTAGGAAAGCAATAATATGACACAACACAGTACAGGACAGTATTCTTAGGGTAAAGAACTTACAGTAGCACTGGTTTTTTAAAAATTATTTTTAAAGAGCAGTGTTTGAAAGTACCAACATCTGGCTAAACTCAGAAGTCTGATGGTATAGGAAAGGAAAACAGCAAAGAATCTTTTTCCTCAACCTAATTCTTTTTAGGTGAATAAGATTGAGAATAAAATCCTTAATAACATGAAGTGAATGCTGTTTTCTCTGACAGCTTATATTAATTATTTGTATGAGCCAAAAACTTTACATCCTTGAAACCAAATAAGCATTCTTCTATTTGAATGTATTATCCTAGGTGTGGTGGTGGAAGTGATTGTGGGTGTGATGATGATGATGATGATGATGGTGATGATGATGATGATGATTAGGACCTGTAAGAACAGGTTTTTGAAAAAATAGATAATGTCCTTACATATATTCATCAATCAGCTGCATTTGGGGATGTTCATGAAAGTTAATTGTGTTGGAAATAAAAAAGAATTGAGAGGTGATTCCACCAATAATGAAGTTTCCCATTTGATAATATTGGTGTTCGGTGAGACTGGGATTATTTATGGTGTTTATATTAAAATGAGATTCTCCTCCTGTCTGAAGAAGTAGTAGCAAGAGCAGGTGAACAAACAGTAAAAACAGCCAAATGTTTCTGAACGATAACATCATCTTTTTACACAGAATCACTTTTGTCTAAGCTACTCAGATCTCACGTCAGTGACAATTTTCTTCAACTTGTCGGTGGAGACATCACGGATAAGTAACTCATCAGGAAGAGATGAAAATACTACATTGCCATGGAAGTCCCATATATCTGTGTGAATCTAAAATTCCAATAGCATGTTCTGATTGGCCTGGGAATATTTTACATAAAAATGCTGTACTCAGGTCTTCTTCAGAACCTTCTAAGGATAATCAATATGAAAGATAAGCTATAGTTATTTGAAATAATTACAGGGTTTCCATTGAGGTGTAATGCACAACAGAAACCTTCTTGAGAACGTTTATGTCATCATGGCACAATTCCCTGGAGAGGAATAAAGTTAATGTTGCAACTAGAGAATGGCAGATATATCAGGCCCGTTCAATTAGATTTGTCATACCTATCATTCTGGCTATAGAGTCTGAGCAACATGGTGTTTTTTATTTATTTATTGTTATTTATTTATTATTCAAATTTTGTTACCGCCCATCTTCCCCAAGAGGGACTTAGATCAAGTCAACATAATTAAGTAAATGCTTAAAATCTAAAGCACTTGGAAAGTTCAGCTTCCCCATAAGTTATCATAAATATAAGAATTGCTATTCCAGTTCAGAAGAGGATCCTTCTATAGCCTAGAAGTGAAACTGATGATCTCCCAAGAAATTGTGTGTGCATGTTTGACTGAAACCTGAAGCATGACAGTTGACAAAAATTTATTTACCTGTAAACAGTCTGGGCAAAGAAAGGGCAGGTGTGCATAGCAGCCTAAGCTTCTTGTCTTCCATACTGCTCCTGGCTGTACCTGAAGCCAGCTTAAACAAATCAAGTTCATATTGCACTGGATTGGCAATGGGGACAGGTTGGCATTCAATCTAGATTATGGTCTTTACAGGACCTTATTGGTTGAGCCCCAGCTTCTTGCCCTTCTCATCCATGCAGAGCAGGCAAGGCTCACTGGCTTCTGTCTAGGTGGGACTTTTCCTTTTACGTATTGTTTGCTCCTCAAAAGAAGCCCCTTTCTTTCTCTCGCTCCTTCCCTCCCTCCTAATTGTACTATTGTAGTTTTGACGCTGCAATGATTAAAACAAAAGGAACACGTTGCTCCTTCATTCCTTCTTTCCATTGTGGGCTCATAAAATGTTGTGGCAAGGAAAAGCTGATCATTCAGATTCATAGTAGCCAATAGTTAGTCCAATGCTGTAACTTAATTTTTTTTTTAAGGAAACAGAAACATTGTGCAGAAGGAGGCACAGTAAGTTAATTGGGTTTAATTTCATTTGCATTGAATTAAAATCAAATACAGTTTAAAATTTCTCCCCTGTCATTGATTTAGTTTTTTCCCTTTTCTGTTACAATAAAAGTTACAATGTGGAAACAGATTTTGAAAGTCTTTGTAGGTTATCCACTGAATTTTGGGGTACTTTCAGTGGCCATATGCAACCTTATGGTTGCCTGTTTATTTATTTTATTTATTTATTCAACTTGACCCCACATATCTCCTCTGATCAGAGGACTCTGGGCAGTTTACAATAATTAATTAAAACAACAATCATACAATAAATAAAATATACAACTATAAAGTCACTCTGATGAATAAATATAAATAAGAATAAAGAAGTAAAAAAGTCTAAATGGCAGGAGAATCTAAAACAGTCCAAGTGTGGGAGGAGTGGTCTATAGGAGTGGCCATCCCCATGTAGATCTATTCCCCTCTCCACCCCAAGTGAGGTGGCAGAACCAGGTCTTCAGACTCCTCTGAAAGGCCAGGAGTGAAGGGGCCAACCTCACCTCTGGGGGCAGCATGTTCCACAGGGTGGGAGCTACTGCAGAGAAGGCCCGCTTCTTGGACCCCGCCAAACAGAATTGTCTTACAGATGGGGTCAGCAGCACACCCTCTCTGCATGATCGGGTGGGACAGGCTGATGTAATGGGGCAGTCCCTCAGGTAACCTGGCCCCATGCCACATAGGGCTTTAAAGGTGATAACCAACACCTTGAATTGGACCCAGAAGCAAACTGGTACCCAATGCACAGCAGCGGTGTTATATGTGCCCTTCTAGGGGCACCAAAGACAGCCCGCACAGCTGCATTCTGGACCAGCTGAAGCTTCTGGATACTTTTCAAGGTTAGCCCCATGTACAGCTCATTGCAATAGTCTATATGAGAGATAACAAGGGCATGAGTGACTGTTTGAAGGGCCTCCCAATCCAGGAAGGGGTGTAACTGGCACATAACACATAGCTGTGCAAAGGCTCTCATGGCCACAGCTGCCACCTGCTCTTTGAGCAGGAGCAGTGAGTCCAGGAGGACCCCCAGGTTACACACTGGGTCTGTCTGGGACAGTGCAATCCCATCCAGAACCAGAGATGATAATGTCCCAGATATGGAAGAGTCATTAACCCATAGCCACTTCATCTTACCAGGGTTCAGTTGAAGCCTGTTGTTCCCCATCCAGACCCCTACAGCCCCCAGGCACTGAGTGAGAGCAGTCACAGCATCACTTACCTCACCCGGGATGGAGATGTACAATTGAGTATCATTGGCATATTGATGATACCTCACCCCATGGTGATGGATGATCTCACCAAGTGGTTTCATGTAGATGTTGAAAAGGAGAGGAGAGAGTACTGAACCCTGTGGCACACCACAGAGGAGGGGCTGACAGTTGGTCCTCTCACTCCCTATCACTACCAATTGGGACTGGCCCTGGAAGAAGGAGGTGAACCAGCGCAGAACCACGCTGTCCATCCCCAACTCCCTGAGCCGCCCCAAAAGGATACCATGGTCAGTGGTATTGAAAGCCACTGAGAGATCAAGAAGAGCAAGGATGGATGCACTGCCGCTCCTGCCAGAGATCATCCATAAGTGTGACCAATGCCATTTCTGTCCCATAACTGGGCCTGAAACCTGACCAAAAGGGGTCTAGATAATCCGTTTCCTCCAGGACCCTCTGGAGCCACAAAGACACCACATTCTCAACCACTTTCCCCAAAAAGGGAAGGTGGGAGACTGGACAAAAATTGTCCAGAACAGTAGGGTCCAGCAATGGCTTCTTGAGGAGGGGGTGCACCAATGCCTCTTGAAAGGCAGTCAGGAACACCACCTCTCCCAAAGATGTATTAACCATCACCTGGACACAACCACATGTCACCTCCCAGGCTGCTTTTACCAGCCAGGAGGGGTGTGGGTCTAGATGACATGTGGTGGCATTTACTGTCCATAGGATCCTGTCCACTTCCTCAGGTCCAACAGGATCAAACTGTTCCCAGATATTTATAATTTTAAAACATATTTCTAGGGTCGCTGAACTTCAGACCAACTCTGGGTGGCTTCCAAATTGAAAAAGAAAATATCATAATATCACAAAAGATGATAGTTGGCCAGAGGGAATAATAAAATCCCTCTCTGCTGTACCTTTTCTAGAGATGTGATCATCTTTGCTTAAACACGAATATGACAAGCATTTCTTTTGCTATTGACATTCTTAAAAGGCATCACCCAGAATACTAGAGTATTAATCAAAATCCTTTAAAAATCAGAAATTATACTTAAAGAGAGTGAGGGAATGAGAAATAGATGGACAAATGCATAAGAATAGGTACAAAGTATTTATTTCTCAGACTGCATTGAGCTTTGCATCACCATTTTATACAAGTACAGACTTTCAAAAGCTATTTTCCTTCTTGTTATTTCTTATTAGTTGTCCTTTGCTATTAAGATCAGGCCTCAAAATGATGATGTAACATTTCGGAGCAAAGATGCAACCCAGTAAACCAGTGCTGGAAGCCAAGATAGAGAAGATCTCCACAGCTACCATGTATTTTCCTTTGGTGCTTAGATAAGCTGGGACAAAAGACGCCCAGACACTACAAAAGACCAACATGCTGAATGTGATAAATTTGGCTTCATTAAATGTGTCTGGCAGCTTCCGAGCAAAGAAAGCTACCATGAAGCTGATGAGAGCCAGAAACCCCATGTAACCCAGAATGTAGTAGAACATGTTGCCTGATCCTTCATTGCATTCCACTACAATTTCTTTGGGCAGAGATTTCATATCTAAATCTAGAAATGGAGGGTCAGTGCCCAGCCATATCATGCAAATACTTGTCTGAATAAGTGAGCCACATAAAACAATAGCAGATGCAAATCTTTTCCCCACCCATTTCCTTATTCCAGTTCCTGGTTTAGTAGCCATGAAAGCAAGAACCACTATAATTGTTTTGGCCAAGACAGAAGAAATGGCCACTGAGAAGATGATACCAAAAGCAGTTTGTCGGAAAAGACAAGTCAGTAACTGGGGGCAGCCAATGAATAATAGAGAGCAGAGGAAGCAGAGAAAGAGCGAAATAAGGAGAACATAAGTGAGAGTTTGGTTGTTAGCTTTGACAATAGGAGTGTTCCGGTGCTTAATAAAGATTCCAAGCACCAAGACTGTGGTTGTAGAAAGAGCAAGAGCCATAAAAGACAAACTCTTGCCAAAAGGATCAACATAACTCAGGTAATTTAGTTCCTTAGGAAGGCATTGATTTTTTTCTTTGATAGGGTATTGATCTTCTGGGCATTTGAAGCAGTCATGCATATCTTGGAGAAAGGGAGAGAAACAGAGAAGGTCAATTTAGTTTTCAAGCATAAAGTACAGTATATGAGAAGGGGCTGACAGCCTTATAGATATGATCTAGCTTTTCTCATACTATAACACAATGTAATTAATAATCAGGGCGATTCCAAAACACTCCTTTAGTTTAGGACAAAAATTAGGGTCCTTGCAAGTAGAATCCTTCTGATGCACTTTTTCTGAAATTCCCAAACTGTTTTCTAGTGGATAATTTGGTTGCAGTTAGCAGATTAGTTAGTTAGGTAGCTAGTTTGTACATTAAAAAAAAAACAAAACTACTAACCCAGTTTTCATTGAAAAACAATCCCAAAACTTTTTGCTTAATGCTACACTTTTAAAAATCTCCATGGCATAGGAAAGGTGAACTCTACTAACCAGAATCTGAATTCAAGGGCAGTTGAGATAGGAACTATCATTAATAAAATGTGAAAATGTTTATCATTCCAGCCAGCAGTTGTTTCATCTTTCCAGTGTTTTGTTACCTTGCTGGCTGTGATTACAGGCCACACTCAACCACAAAATTTAATTTATGCTGTAGATGTTTAGCATATGGTTTGCTGATCTGACCTAACAAACTAATTGGGTGGAAGTTAGCTGGACCATCTCTTTTGCCCTTCTTATATATTGATCTTATAATAGCCAGACCCCAGTCCTTTGGTATCATGGCCAAGTGATCTATTTCTGTGAAAAGTGAAGTTAACACTGGAGTGCACCATTCTTATTTATCTATTTATTTATTTATTTGTCGTATTTCTCCACCACCCATCTCGTATACAAGGACTTTATTATTTTTTATTACTTCATATGTAATAAGATTTGAACCTGGGATTTTCCCTGGTTTGAACTATTTAATTATATTTCTGATTTCTGAACATGAGAGCGGAGGCCAATGGGGAAGAGAGGTCACATCCAGCTCCAAATCTGCCAATAATTTTTCAGGTACAGAAGCAGAATGAACTTTGGTTGTTTATCAAGGATTTTTGCACCATACAACTTGTATCAGATATTTAACATAACAGGAGAGGTGTTTGGCATATCTTCTTCTCCCCATCTTGCTGTACAATAAAACTAAATTCATGACATACATCTTTTAATTATAGTTTATAGTATGATCTTCCTTACCTGTCTGGTTGGAAATCTTCCCTGATGGACATTCAGCACAACCATAGCAACAAAACGGTTCCCCTTCTTTGCTTTGTCTGCTATAACCTGGAAGGCAGGGGTGATTACACAGGGACAGGGGCACAACCTACCCATGGAGAAGAAGAATCCATTTTATCCTCATTTAGTTGAGCCTCAACAGGGTGTTGTAATCAAATTGTGGCATAATGGACTTCAGGGTGATTTTATGTCCAGAATATTGCTAACCCATGGAGGAAGAGATCCTTAGCTCCCAGATTGTAGGTATTTGCTTTGAATTCTATCAGATGCCATGGATAGAAGCAACACTGGCTGAACAGATACACCATTCTAGCCTTCCTTGCTTTGGGCACCCTCCATAGGTATGAACATACATTCCCAGAGTTTGCAGCAATGGCCGTGCATTACTATGAAAAATGAATAATGCTAGGCAGAACAATTATCCTCCATGGTTTTAAATTCCAGTTGTCATTTAACAAAATGGAATTTGCTTTAGAATGCACTTCAAGGAGAAGAGAATTGCAATGAAATGCTCCTGAATGAAATGTGATATCCTTGACCTTTCCTTATTACAAGCTGTGAAGGTTTCATCTTTATTGCATCTTCTACTGTAGGTATCCAAAGTGGATGATGGAAAAATGATGACACCTGTGCAGTGACATCACAACATAAATCTCACCCTTACACACTGGTGTCCTGACATCTGACACAGATACATAAGTCAAGAGTTTTATATTGTGACATCATAACACACCTTTTGTCCCTTGCTCTTCTTTCCCACTTCTTCTATGTCTCCAACAATCTGCAATCTCCTTGCTTTTTCACATTTCTGTTGACTCTCACAGGAAGATAGCTTCATATTCCTTCCACGGGAATTTTCAAGGAGCAATGCTACTGATGTGCCTTTGCAGAAGAGATGTCCTGCCTTTGAGAAATTATCAGAGAATCTCTCTTTCCTCAACCCTATTTTTTTTTTTTTAAATCTGGAGCATTTAGAAAAGCCACTTACATTCTTTAAAATTGGCCAGCTTCTCAAACCAGAAGACTGCTGGTCTTAATAACCTTTGGCTTTCCAAGCTACATATATATTGGTTGAGAAAGTTTAAAAATTACATACTGCTTTGACCTTACACCTTCTTCAGCACCTACCTTGGTTAGAGACCATTCACAAATATGACAGTAATAAAAAATTCATTTTCTGACCGACGAGCACATTTATGACCAAATTTTGTGCACCTGACCAGAATGCATGCTGGAATGAGAGTAACGCTGGTGTAGCTATACAAGAGAACTTTATCTGGATGAGGTAGCAGCAAAACAGTGATCTTCACGTCTCTCTTTCTTAGACACATGATCACTTAACAACCATTTTGCTTAATGACCTGGTCATTGGAATGGAACTTAATCACTAAATAAAGCGTGGGTGTATTTTGTTTTAGGTTTATCTGACTTTTTTAAAAAAATGCCAAGTGTGAGACTGGCATTTTAGAGTGGTGTAAGTATTGGACTGGAGAGACCCAGGGTCATGTCTAACTTCAGGCACAGAAGCTCACTGGGTAAGTTTGGAGAACTTAGCTCTTCTCTCTCTCAGCTTAGCTTACCTCTCAAGATTACTGTAGAGAAAAAAATTGGAGAGCTATGTATACTATCTATTGAAAAGGATGGGTGGGACATAAATCTAACACATTTAAATCAAATTTAAATAAGAAAATTGTGAATTTTCTGGCCACTATTTGGCCAGAAATGGGACATAATTTTAAAAAGAACTGACTTATAATATTGTTGCATTAAAAGTTACTTCTTGGGAAATGTATGAACTTTCTTGTTCTCTCTTTTTCTCAATCACTTATACATGAATCACATCCAGTTTTTAAAGTAAGACTCAACCTCAGTTTGCTTCAATTCTTAGCTATTGTGCACCAAGACTTACTTTATTTCTTTATTAAATTATTATCACCGCCCATCTCCCCCAAAGGAGGGACTCTGGGCGGTTCAGCCTGTAGGCTCATGACTACAGTGACCATACGTCCTTTATTATAAAGGACAGTCCTTTATTTCAGAAAACTGTCCTTTAGATTAATTTCATTTCATTTAATTATTTGTTTTCTTGGTTTTGCCTTTGTAAAGCAAAGTTACATTTTTTTTTAAAAATCATTTAAAAATCTTTATGAACCTTTTTCAGTCAGCCCCTTTTTTCAGGTTTGTCCCCAGTTTTTCCAAGAAAATATGGTCATGGTACTCATGACTGATTTAATTAAAATCAAATTGTGGCATCCTTGGTGCTCTCTGAGCTTGGTTGTTTTCTTTCAGACGTTTCATTGCCTGGCCAGGCAACATCTTCAGCACTGGCCAGTTCAACCCTGGTCTACAGATATTCTCTTTGATTGGTAAAATTAAACTCTTGGTGTTCCAGTCAAATCAAGATGGACAAATGCAATCTAAAGTACTGTTGTGTTTAGTTCCCAGGTCCTTCATAACTTGCTAACTTCTCAATTAGTTCTCACAACTGGCTACTAATACTAAGGTATTGTTGCTTGTCCTAATCAGTTGGCTTTACAATTAAGATTTGTGAACTCTAGACAAAGGTTCAAATTCAGTGTTGAAAAACAAACTCCAAATTCAACATTTTTCAGCAGTATAACTGAAACCATATAGGAATTCTATAACTTTGTCCCTTGTTGCTATCTCCCTTTAGGGAGGGGATTGTATATATGAGTGTCAGTTGTTCCTCAGTGCTGGTAAAAATTACTGTTATATTTTAATGTTTTAGATTGTGATCTTATTACTGTTTTGGAGGTCTGTAAGCCTATCAGAATCAGACATGATTGAAGCAGTTTATAAGCCTAGTAAAACAAACCAATGAACCAACACTGGGAAAATCATCAAATAAATGTTCATATACCATCTAGTCCATAGTCCTTATGCAAGTGAATGGACAGTGATGGTGAATGATACAAATCACTGAACCCCATTCATTCTCCCTCTGGTTTTGAGATTTCTACAGCTATTCTTCTTTATATATAATTAACATCTTTTTGACATCTCTCTATAACCCAGAGGACTAGAAACTTTGAAACAAACCCTCTTAATTTTTTTCTTACATTTGTATTCTGCCTTTAAAGTGTCATACATAACAATCCATTTTTTTCCTCCAGCAACAACCCGGTGAGGTAGGTTGAGCTGAGAGGAAATGTCTGGCTCCAAGGAACCCATAGCTAACTGGCCCTCTCAAATTCTAGTTCAACCTCTTCATCCAAGTATTTTATACTTGCACTTGATTTATTCACAAACATTTTGTTCAAATGTAGTGGTATAGCCCACCTGGTAGGAAATGGTCTTATGAGGAAACTTACAACATATTTGCTCCATATTTACATTAATCTAAGGCACCTCCTACCAAGCTACTCCTCTGCTGCCCATCTTTGGATTCTATACACCTCAATATCTCTTGGGTCCAGTCTTTAGTTCTGTAATGGTATTTTGTTATTTGACTTAACCAATCAGAGGATTGCTGCATGGACTTATGAACTGGGGAAGTATGTTTCTTACAGTCCCCACTTCTGACCATTAACCTTAAGGAGGATGAGTGGGGCCCAATCATGTATAAGGTTTAGTCAAGATACGAGCTTTAGATCTTGCTGTTTGGTCCTACCTCTCCAAATGTATAGTGCCAGGTAATGATCTTCTCATTAATAGACAACTGTTTGTCCTCTGGAGCTTGGGGGTCCACTTTCCCAACTTTCACTTTTAAGAAAGATTGATTTCGAAAAGTTATCCAGTTGATAATATCCAATCCACCTTCTAATTCACCATTCTCATTAAAAAACAAGGTGTCTCCTGCGCTGTTGTTAAACGAGATCTCCTTCAGAAAAGGGTGGATCTTTAGTGGGAGAAAGCCAAGAGTAGGTTTCGCAGAACTGCATTTGCCTGTTTATTTCTGAACTGTATCTACCACCGACTCTCAAAGGGTCTCAGCAGTAAATAAATACGCCCACTGAAAATCAAGGCACTAAAACAGTTCAATTTACAATTTGGAAGAAGAAAGGAAGCAAGTAGCATTCATACTTAAAATTAACGACATCAGCAGTTAAAAGTGGGTACAAAAATATGTTTTTAAGAGACTTTTAAAAAGTTGGCAAAGATATTATGCCCTTGCACAACTCAGGGAGTGCACTCCAAAGGGCTGGGGTGGTGACCAGGATGGCTCAAATGCAAATCATTGCCAGATGAGGTCATGGCAAATTTAGGCAAATTCCATCAGATGATCCTAGTAAGTGAGGATGTTCATATAGGAAGAAACAGTCTCTCAAATAGCCTTGAGTGAAGTCATGCATGGCTTTCAAGGTAATGACCAATTGGCACACAGTGCCAATTTGTGCCTGCTTTAAGCACAGGTGCAATATGGCCTCTGTGTTCTTCCCAAGACTAACCTGGCAGGCAAGTCATGTCCCAAATGAAGCTTCTGGACTACATTCAAAGGTACCCTGTGTATAGCACATCACCATAATCGAGGTTGGAGGTTTTCAGCATGTACACCACAATTTTTTAAGTTCATTATCTTCTAGAAAGGAACTCAGTTGCTGTTATCAACCAAACCTTATAAATGGCTGTTGCTTCAATCTGAGAAATCTGGGAAAGACTTGGAGCTAGAAGCCCCCTCAAACTATGAATCAACTCCTTTTGGGAGAATGTAATCCCATTCAGAATTGGCAGCTCTCCCACCTTTCTGGAATGAAGGGCCCTCACAATCAGGACCTCTCTCTTGTTTAGAATATACAACTGTAGAGAGTAAGGAAGATGACGGTGATGGAGAAAGCTGGAACAGTCACTGAGGCAAAAGGGGCTGAAGCATTTTTAAGGTCTATAACAAGATAACTTTCAGAAGTGGCTGAGGCAGATGCTTCCCTAATTCACTGAACTGCAAGATGGAGGAGGACCTGCAGCACAATGAGACTTGCAAGACCTATGTCGGCTCCACTAGGTAGACCAGACCAGGGAATTGACTCTGCAGGAAGGCTAAAATGACTTTTCTTGAGATTGGCTATTATTACAGAATCTTGCAAGTCTGAGGTCTGCAAGTTATCCCCCTACAGTCAGAAGACCATACGCTTGCTGATTCAATATGTGCCTGCTTCCTTACTGCATGTATCACCATAATATATGCTTTCAAATGGGCTTTATAATTTGCCATATCAGGTTTGAACTGAGTCTTCTTCCACTTGCACTTTATGAAGGAGAAAAAATCCCCTTCATTTACACTTCTGTCTTTACCACTTCAGCTCCTGCAGGTCAACTACACACTTCAGGGCATTTTTCAAGCTGCAAGTGGAGTGGCACTTAGGTGTAGTTGTGTCAATCACCCTAGCAAGCTCCTTATTTTAATGTACCAATCAGGGGTTCAATAGAATCACTGGAGAAACCAGCCCCCAATCCTCCCAAGGCCTCTTGTGATCCATCAGATCCATAATCTGAAACCTTCCAACACTATAAGTTTAGGTGTCTCCAACAACAGCTCCAAAACCAATTTGGCCCTCTCAGTCTGGAATTTGTTAGGCAGCAGGACAATGGTAGAGTACCAGAATCCCTAATTTATCCCTGGTACCAGGTCTAGAATGCACATACTCACCAATACCCACAAAGGTATTCTGGTAAGAGAGATATTTTTCCTTTGGATGATAGCCTACACCACTCTTCCACCCACATGTTTTGCATGCTGTACCCAACTGGGAGAAACTGGAGCTGCCCAGCCCAAGTTCCAAGTTTTATTACACAAGTTGCTTTCTCATCCATGATCAAATAGTGGATTACAGTATCTGTGTTTTATTTTGCACCAACCAGGCATTACTGAAGAGTAAAACCAGGTTCTTTGAAGCTCATGAAGGAAACTAGCTATGAAAGACAACATGTTGCAGAGGAACAGTAGACAGGGAAAAATAATCACTGTTTTTCAGTCCCTGTCCACGCTCAAATGAACAGGTGTACATGCAACTCCTTTTTGCATAATCACAC
Organism: Candoia aspera; assembly: GCF_035149785.1. Taxonomy (NCBI): domain Eukaryota; kingdom Metazoa; phylum Chordata; class Lepidosauria; order Squamata; family Candoiidae; genus Candoia; species Candoia aspera. The sequence continues at coordinate 109,661,208 of NC_086156.1, read as the reverse complement.
TGTGGGAAACCAAATTCTTTAGAGTTTAATGAATAAGCCATAGTCCCTGTTGCTTTGGTAGGAATAGCACAAATTCTGCATCCTAGATAGCTATCTAGTCATAAAAAAGGTAGGCTTGCTTAATGTGAAGGAGATTACCTGAAAATATTGCAGCTTTGAAGACTGAACATACTGTTGAAACACGCTCAATCTGTGCTTGGTTCTGGATGAATACATAGCATGGAAAGCATGAGCCACAGCATAGACTGCATTGTAGACACTGTAGCTTTGACCTGTCATCTGCATTTCAAAAAGAGGTCCAGGAATATTCTCCACCTGCTCATCCCCAGTGCAATATGGCATTTGATTCTGCCCTGCATCTGCATCTTCAAATAAACAGTTAAATGCTTGTTCCCAGAAAAGCTTGATAAAGCTATCAGCTTCAGAACGTGGATTCAAATTTTGAAGGAAATTTTGGAAATCCCGCACCTCCTTGGAATGAATTGCAAATGATAAGGCACCATGGAAGATCTGTATATTCAGCTTTCTGTGAAATGTTTCGGATGAGAAATCCCAAGGAGCGGTCACAACCCATATTTTGTCAATAGGCTGTAATTCAAAACTGTTAACCACAAACTCCAACCAGTGAATATCCAACATGGTGTGCGTATCTGCCTTTGCAACAATTACACTGGCATTTGTCTCATGTAGGGACACAACTATATTCTTTAATTGGTTTATCAGTTCATCCACCTGAAAGAAATACTCATGACTAGGTGTTCTCTCTGTGAAGGCTATACAGATCCCACTCATGAAAAGCAGATGTGATAAGGTCTGCACAAACATTTCCCCCTTTTCATCTCCCAAGGCAATGATCCCAACCCACTTCCATTGAAAATATAACAGGAGCTGAACAAGTCCATTCAACTGATAGGTTTCAGTAGGAACCATCTGGTATAAGAAAGCAAGCTGATTTTTTTCCCTCATTGCTGGAGAAAATAAACCATAGGTGACCTAGAGAAGATTAGAAAGATGTTCATCAACCTGTTAGTGAATTTCATGTCTGAATTTCATATCTGATACCTACAGGATTTTATCTTTCCTTCAATAATTTCAGACATTCTTGAAGACATTCAGTGAAGGCAATCTTGTGGCTAAGATGTTGGGCTGGCACTGAGGAGATCTAATTCCCCCTCAGCCACAAATATTGATAGGTAACTTTGGGCCAATTGTTCTCTCAGCTAATCTACCTCACAGGGTTGTGATTTGGGGTGGGAGGGGTGGGCATAGGAAGTGCTATAAAAGGCGGGACACACATTCAACAAACAATACAAACAAAATGTCATTCCATTTTAATCTAGAGAGAAACTTTTAATTGAGTATTGGACCCAAAGACCTTCTCCTACCTAAAAGCTTTAAAATCTGGCTCTGGAATGGAGTAAGGAGTGAGAACTGTGGAAAGTGTTTCACTCTGTGGGACGTCAGACTTGTTTTTCTACTAGATTTCATCAGAGCTTCTTTCCTTTTTATTTTTCCAAGTCATTTTAATTGCCAGAATCCTGAACTCCCCTAGTCTCCTTTCAGAGGGATTCTATGTCATGTTATTAAAGGAAGTTCAATGCTGGATCAAATTAAGGCCCATGAAATAGCTGAATAATCTCAGTTGATTTGAGGTCCATCCAGGCTTTCATGGTATGAGGTGATGCCAGAGCTCACTTGAGGAAGGACTTCAGGTAGTTTAAGGTGTGAATTGGATGCTTTAAGCATCTGCAAGTTTTAATGCACCCATTTAACATTTAAACTCACCCCAAATTGTGAAAATTGCAAAATGAGACCCAATTTTTGTTCCCACCCATTCCAGGGGGCACCTCTGGCTCATGTAGTTCCTCTTTTTGTTGCATCCAGATGCTGATGAGAAGTTCACTAGAAGGAAATTCAGGTGCATTACCACAGCAACTCTAGCTCATGTGTCATGGTTAGTGGCATTCAGATATGTTATCTCTGTAGCCATCAGGACTAGAAGTACTTAGTAGCAGATATTTTCCATGAGTTTGTCTAATCCCTTAATGATGGTGGCTGATCTTACATTTCATGACAGTGAATTTCATAATTTAATAAGACATATGAATAGGAGGGTATTCAGATCTGAAGTGGGCATGGGTGCTTTGGGTCTAGTAGTCAGCCTCTTAATACCTTCTTAATTCAAATGTGTTTACTTGCACCCATGCAGCTACTGTCCAAGTCCAGGATGTTCCCTTGAGTTCCCTTAAGGAGCAACCCACCATTCAGCAAGGGGGCTTATGCTGGATCTGAACTATCCTTGCTTGCTTCAAATCCAAAATACTGCACACCTCTCTATATGAACAATGTTTGTAAAGGCAAAGAAAGAAGTCTATACTCTGATATAGTACATGGAACCATAGGAGAGACCATTACATATTCTATAATTTATACTAAGGTTAGGCATTGTTTCCCCCACCTCTACCAAATGTGCTTGGAAAGACATCATATTAAGATTTAGCATCCTTGCCTAAAGTTTACTCCATTGAAATGCTCCTGATCATCACTAAGAATGCTGTCATCACTTTCTCAAACTAACAAAAATGGAATGGAATGGAATGGAATGGAATGGAATGGAATGGAATGGAGGAAGGAAGGAAGGAAGGAAGGAAGGAAGGAAGGAAGGAAGGAAGGAAGGAAGGAAGGAAGGAAGGAAGGAAGGAAGGAAGGAGATTGTCTTCTTCTGGGAGATAGATAGATAGATAGATAGATAGATAGATAGATAGATAGATAGATAGATAGATATAGAGGAATGGATGGATACAATTTCCCAATGCAGCCTTCAGCCTTTGCATACCTTGAGAGCTTCCCATCCACGTACTAACAAGGTCCAACTCTGTTTAGCTTTTGAGAGCTAACAAGGCTGGCTGAGTGCTGCCAGGAGCTAGTGACTCTATTTTTTAATTGACATACAACTTCAAATTGGATTGTTCCAATAATCCAGATCAAGGCAATTCTTTGAGGCAAATTGGGTCAACATCTTCCCTGCACCAAGGCATTCAGTTTGAAAGGACTGATTCTTCAGCTAAATACCCAGACATTTCCCCTTTTTCAGTCTATCTTGATTCTCCCTGTCAAGCAAATACACAAAACTGAATTACTATAATAATCTTTTTTCTACATATTACAGTCTGGTTTCTTTCAAGTGCACTTTTTATTTTTACACTGGTTATTTTGTTTTTACTGCTAGACTCCTTCATTATCTCTTTCCATCTTACCTGGGGAATCTTGTAGAGGGTTAAGATGGAGGCCATGTGTAGAGTGATTTCAAAATCAAGGCCCCCAATGGCTGCTATCAGATTCTTTTCAACATCACACTTGTAGTTGGGGACAGTCTTGTTATGACGAGATACAAGGTTCAGAGTATTTTGATAAGCCATGCGTGCACTGAAGTAACTTTCATAAATCTGGAACCCCAAGGAAATGTTGGGTAAAAGCTTTAGGTTCTCATTGATCTCATTTACAGCAAAAACCATTGACAGGAGATGTTGGTAATTCTTTGGCACTGTGCTAGAACAAGAATAACATTATATATATGTACAGGACATCTTGTCCACTCGTTGGAATTATCCTCCTGTTTAACACTCATAATGAGACATAACATAACATATAACGAAATGGTTGCAGCTACAGGTTGCTGTTCTACTTTAAAATACTTTTGTACTTTTGAAATATAGTGTATCTTTAGAGTTTTGCACTATATTCTATTCTTCTTTAAATGCCGCTTAACTAAATGAAGGAACATTATCCAGGCAGCTAGTATACATCCAGGAACAGATTGTGGAACAGACCATGAATAAATGATGTTAAATATAAGGGTTAAACTTAGAAAATATTCTGTAGCAGCAAGATTTAACCTGCAGGACATATCTTTAGAATATAAGATGAACGTACAGGGCAGATTTTGTATGCTTCATTTATATAAAAGGCAAAGTGAGAAACTATGGAAATAGAAAAAAAGTCAGTGTGAAAACTGAAGTGGCATAAACACATTTCCAAAATTTCAGGGAGGCTTTCAGAACAAGCTGTCATGGCAGTCAGGGAAAGATGGAGGATGAAAATCTTGGAAACAGGAAGGATATATGAGGACTGAATGCAGACTGTCATGACAAGGAAATATATTTAAACGGTGAACGTCTACGATCAGGCATTAGGCATATAACAAGAAAAAGGAAATGAGAGACTTTATTAAGGGGATCAGAAAAATAACAGGAAATAGGAGAAATCATAGGAAAATCTACAGGTAACTGAAAAGTACTAAGAAATATTCATGGAAGAAACCTGATAGATGCAAATGAGTTTTAAAAAATGGGAAAACTACACTAATATTCTTTGTAAATGGGATTATAAAATTATCATTTGTAGGCAAAGAATATATTCAGGAATAGAAAGTCAGGTATATCTGTCAAATAGGAAGGTACCAGGAACAGATTAAAGGAGTGGAAGTGCTGAACCAGACTAAGTGGCATTGAGGTTGGGAAAACATTAGTGTATATACTGAAAAAAAGAAAATGCAAGAGAAAGTGCAGATTACCAAATTACTGCACCAATTCCTTACACAATCGGCTTTGCTTATTAGCTTACAAGGAAAAATAGAACCATACATAGAGAGAGAAACGCCAAATGAACTGGTCTTAATGGTATTACCCTTATTATGTTCCACGTTCTGGCAAAATCTATGTGGTCAGTAAGGAACAAAGTAACATTAATGGGTGCCCCAGAACAAGTGAGTATTCTTCTGAAGAAACTGTAAATGAACAGTTTAATAAGAGCTGCATTTGGAGAAACTGAGTGATCGAAACAGGAAGCGAGTGAGACAAAGATGCACATTGTCCCCTTAATAGTTTCATTTATATCTGAAATTATTATAAGAGTGGCAGGATTGGGCATGATGATAGCAGGAATCAAAATAGGAAGTTGAAACATTAACAGTTTGAGATAGACAGAGGATCCATTTAATTAGCTGCAAGTAAAGAGGACTCACAAAAGCTTATTATTAAATTAGAAAAGTGAAAAAAAATGCAAATTTTAAATTTTAAGAAGACGAATGTAATACCAATACACATGCTTAATAAGCCAGCAATTGACAGTGAAGAATTGAAAATAATAGTTTTAACTTTCTGGGATCAAGATGGACAATGTGATGGACAGTAAAGAAAGAATTAATTTGAGGGTTTATCCAGAAGTTAATGACAAGTGTTCTGAAATCATCTTTTTAATTGCTAAGTTTTGATCATAAACAAGAAAGATTCTGCTAATTCTAGGGAGGAAAGTAATGACAGACATAGGGAAGATCAGGAAGATTAATATTTCAGTGAGAACACTGAACGGAATAGTCCAAGCAGTGGTTTTTCCAGCAGTCAAGTATATAAAAGACTGGACACTGATAAAGAATATGAAGAAACTTCTAAACTATGGATATAAAGGTGGTTTCTACGAGCACCATGGACTACAAGAATAAGAACGTGGATCGACACTGGATCAAGATAAGACTAACTACTCCATTGAGGAGATGATCAGCAAGCAGACACTCACATATTCTCAGCAAAGGTTATGAACAGATGACGGGCTTGAAAAAGTGACTGTGTTGGCAAGTTTGAGAGAAGCAGAAGAAGATGAATGATAACATGGATGGGTGAGATCAAAGAGATTTGGGGAATGTCTTTGGAAGAGCTGTGACTTCCTACAATGGGCAGGTCTAAAAGGCAAACATTTGCCCAAACAGTTACCATGAGTCACCGGGAGTCAAGCACACCTCAATGGCTTTAACTAACTCGATCTGCCAAAACTGTATTTCGGAATTTGAGCACATTCAGTCTGTGTTGAAGTTTATTTTTCCTTCGGATCATCTGCATCGTCATCCGTGATCTCAGAGTATACGATACCAGTCTTTGCAAACTTATTTGTGAATAATACTGTGATGACTTGAAGATGTTCTTCTGCTTTGTCGTCCATTCTAAGAAAATAGCACACAGAATCTTGTTCTGTAGATATACAGTGTATTTCTATAATTATATTAAGATAGCTTCTTTTTCATGATTTGTGTCAAGCATTTTGCTGGTTTTTTTTTTTACAGACATATGTCTTGGTAATAGTGAGGCAAAGAAAAAGAAACAGGTGACCTCAATGAAAAGGAAGCAGCAAGCAGTCCATCCACAAAAAACTGCATCACATGTACAAATTTCTGATATTTATAATGGAAGAATGGACATATTCCATGAGGTCAGTGGGACTTGCTCCCCTGTAAGCTGTAAAGGACCACAATATTAATCTTTCAAATTTATTTGATTATAACTATCAGAGCATTATCAAAGTCAGCCTATTGGAAATTGCCTTGTAATGAAGAATTCAATGATAGCCTAAAGAATAACACCTTTATTATAAAATAAACTTTCTCATAGTTAGGAGCATTTCCTCAGGGGCAATGGACAATCAGACAATGCTGAATTCCAAAGTGAGAGCAAAACTTAGTATGAGCTTTTCTGAAGCATTTGTACTCATTTTTGAACAAAATTGTTTCCTATATTATTTCAATTGAACTAGTTTCTAACTCTTGTCAAGGGATTCTAATTTTTGACAAGCATGGACAACCCAAGATGTCCACCTACAAGATCGAATAAAATGTGTGTTTTTCCCCACCCACAATTTTCGTAATACTAATCAATTATTACCATATTTCCTTCCTTCCTTCCTTCCTTCCTTCCTTCCTTCCTTCCTTCCTTCCTTCCTTCCTTCCTTCCTTCCTTCCTTCCTTGTCAACACTGGGAAAAAAGTCAATTTTTAAACTTCACTTAGGTCCAGGATTATATTCTTTGATTGCTTTGTTTATATGAAAAAGATGAGCCCTGTCTTTCACGAAAAAGCACAACTCCACACCTGTTTGCTTCTGGCATCTATTTAGGATGATTATTCAAACTTCGGACCTTTTTGTCAGAGAGGACAAAAAAAATGGTTTCCTTACGTATACATGTCTTCAATCATTGTCTGGGGATCCTCAGTGAAGGATAACGGATTGAAGGCAGGTGTGAAGAGCTGAGAAAAGATTCCACCAATGACAAAGTCCCCGGGCTGATAATACTCATGTTGAATGTGAAGGGGATAATGCACACTACACAAATTAGGAAGAGCTTTCCCTTCAATTTGTGGAAACACTAAGAGTAGCAGCAAAAGGAATAGCTCTGACATCTGCAAGGATGAAGAAGTTGCTTCTTTTAACACCTAATCCTTTACCTCGATCGAATGCCCAGGATCATATGAAGTACAACACTTAGTGGTTTCAAGACTTCTGAACAATGCCTACAAAGAAGCATAGAAGACACAGAATGAAATGGGGTTGCCACTGCAGGTACCTACAGTCTCAAAAAGCTTAGTTAATCTTTCCAGGATGGAAGCTAAATCACAGCACTTTGTGATAATGACAGGAATTGCCATCTCAAGAGCACTGTAACCTCCATGGCACCAGGTGCAGCAGAAACAATGAAGGAAACATGTTTATCAGATCTTGTTATGGTATCTCAGACATGGAAATGGCACCTGGGTTTAATATGATGGGTGGGGGGAATGACAAGGAGTAAACTGTGGGATATAGCTAGGAAAAAAGTAATTATGTTCCAATATGCTAAGAAGAGGAAACATAGTTTCACGGTAAATATATGTTTTACATGGTCAGTGAAGCTCTTTGGCACCAACGTTTAAACAAGCTTAAGTAACAAGGTCTGTTTGAAAGAATTCTGCCAATGGAATAGAGTATAATATTTAATATTTAATAATAATTCACACATTCAGCTACAGAATCTGCTTCCATATGATCTTCTGATGACCAGTACCTAAGAAAGCCATGCAGAGCAGTCTGGAAAAGTGAGGATAAGTTTATCAGTGGCTACTAAGCAGAAGGTTGATGACATACCAACAGGACTAGGGACAGGATGGTTGTTGAGGTTAGTTATTAAGGACATGGTCATATCCATCTTTAAGCTTCCTGTAGGCATCCTTTTGATCAGTTGAGGAAATGATATGATGGAGTACATAGTCCTTTGACTTCATCCATTAAATATCTTCTATTACATTCTTCAGTACTTAACATAGTTTTTAGCATGACCCAAAAGAATCATAAAATTATCTATTTTTTAAAAAATACTTGGATGGGAGAGGGGACACGGAGTCCCTAGTTGCAAGCAGTTTCCATTTTAGGTATAAATAAATCAGCTATTTTGAACTTGATGATTTTTGTTTTCTATTTTTGATACCTCCCCCCGCCCACCTCTACACTTTATGAAGCAGGATGGCCAAGAATTCTGGCAGGTTGAAATGGGTTAGCCTGCTATGACTTCACATGAAGGTATTTAGTTTGAAATCATCTAGACTAGTGCTTCTCAACCTCAGCAATTTTAACTGTGTGGACTTCAAGTTCCAGAATTCCCCAATCAGCATGCTCAGTAGGGAATTTTGGGAGTTGAAGTCCACACATCTTAAAGTTGCTGAGATTGAGAAACACTCCTCTAGCCAGCCAACCAATTTTTCTCACCTGGAAACTTCCCCAGACACTGAGAAGGATTGCTTTTTCCCCATATGCACACATTATACATTATATTCTTACTATGTGAGTTGCAACAAAAGGTATTTGGGTTTCTACATATTGTGAGTTTAATTTTACATAACGGTTAGCAGTGTGTCTTCCACTGTACCAGTCAGAATAAACAGCAGTCATAATTGGACTCTTTTAATTAGAGGATATACAGTGTGAAATGAAGGATAAAAGTATATCTAAATATACAATTTATACAGTGAGATAAATACAGTATTTTGTCTTTACATTATCGTTCAGCAGACAAGATGCATTGGATTTAAGATCTTAAAGAGAAATAGTATCATCAGTTGTGTTTATTTCCTAATGGTGTGTCAACCTTTTGAAGTAGGTCAGGTCAAGAAACTGATACCACAGGGATTCCAGGAATATTACTTTATTGTTACAGGTTATATTAACAGACACTTGTAAGCCAGTCCAAAACATCCACTTTCCCCTTTTTAAGGATAGTGAGGTTGAGGTGGGGCGTCTCTGAGTCTCTTTCATACACTTTCTATTTTTCCACAGCTGCGCTGCATTTTACCTCTCAAGGCCAGAGCTAAATTCTTCTACATTGTGGGATTTCAGCTATTGCTAATTTTTCATTTTTAGATGCTCCTTTGTGTTCAGTTCTGGTCTCAGGACAATTACGTAGCATTTAGGAAAAAAGATAGACCCCAATATTCCAATGCTGGAAGCCAAAATGGAGAAGATCTCCACAGCTACTATGTATTTTCCTTTAGTGCTCAGATAAGTTGGGACAAAAGACACCCATACACTGCAAAACACCAGCATGCTGAAAGCAATAAATTTGGCTTCATTAAAAGTGTCTGGTAGCTTCCGAGCAAAGAAAGCCACAATGTAGCTGATAAGAGCCAGAAATCCCATATATCCTAGAATATAATAGAACATGTTGCCTGATCCTTCATTGCATTCAACTACAATTTCTTCTGGAAGAGAATGCATGTCCAAATCTGGGAATGGAGGGCCAGTACACAGCCATAATATGCAAATACTTGCTTGAATGCAGGAACAACAGAGAACCAGAGAGTTTGAAAATCTTTTCCCCACCCATTTTCTCATTTTTGATCCTGGCTTAGTAGCCATAAATGCCAGAACCACTGTAATGGTTTTGGCCAAAACTGAAGAAACAGCAACCGAGAAGATAATCCCAAAAGCAATTTGACGGAGAAGACAGGTCAGTGATTGGGGCTGACCAATGAAGAGCAAGGAACAGAGAAAGCAGAGGAAGAGTGAAAGAAGCAGAACATAAGTCAGATTCCGGTTGTTGGCTTTGACAATGGGAGTATTCTGATGTTTTATGAAAATTCCAAGCACCACTGCTGTGGTCACAGAAAAGGACAGAGCCAAAACAGCCAAAGTGATGCCCAGAGTTTCATTGTAAGACAAAAAATTTAGATCCTTGGGAATGCACAGGTTTTTTTCCTTGTTTGGATACTGTTCTTCTGGACAGTCTAAGCAATCATCCATATCTGTGAAAATACATATTTCAGAATTCATAGCACTATTTCAAATGTTGCATATTTCTGTCTACTGAGAAGTATTTATTAATTGAAAACATTCTATGTCATAAAGCATCAGTGGGAAACCCATGGTTCTTGAAACTGGAAGTGCAACAATTCTCATCATTCATTACTGTTAACCCTCCCAGCCAGAAGTGCTGGAAGATGTAGTCCAGAAACATTAAACACAACTTCTCCACATCTCTAAGTATCTCCAGCTTTTTAAATACATCCCAGGGCAGGGGAAGAGGGGTGGCTGTTGTCATCCGAGAGTCTCTTGTGGCCTTCAGGGGCCCTGCTCCACAAGTGGCTGGTTGTGAGACCCTGTTCTTCAAGCTGGGTTCCCGAGAACAGTTGGGAGTGTTGCTGCTGTACCAACCTCCCTGCTGCGTGGCAACCTCCCTGCCTGAGCTGCTTGAGGCCATCTAGGGGCTGGCGGTGGAGTTTCCAAGGCTTATGGTTCTGGGGGACTTCAATCTGCCATCCCTAGGGCATGCCTCAGAGGCAGCTCGGGAGTTCATGGCTATCATGGCAGCCATGGGCCTGTCCCAGATAATTCAGGACCTGACTCGAGACAGTGGTCACACCCCAGACTTGGTTTTCTTGTCAGATCAGGGGCAATGTGATCTGAGGGGAGAGATAGATCTGTCCCCATTGTCATGGTCAGACCATACCCTGGTGGCCCTGAGATTCTTTTATGCCACCCCCCTCTGCAGGGAGGTAGGACCCATTCGATTGGTCTGCCCCTGGCGACTGATGGACCTGATAGGGTTTCAGAGGGAGCTGGGGGTTATACCCAGTGATCTGCTCCATGGTCCAGCGGAGGCCCTAGCTGCAGCCTGGAATAGGGAGACAGCCAGGGCCTTGAACAGGATTGTGCCTGTGTGGCCTCTCTCATCTCATCAAACCCGGCACTCCCCGTGGTTTACAGAGGAGCTGAGGGTGCTGAAGATGGTTAAGAAACGCCTAGAGCACTGCTGGAGGAAGACAAAGACTGAATTTGACCAAACACAGGTAAAAGCCACCATTAAGGCCTACCTTGTGGTGATAAAAGCAGCAAAAAGTCAATATTTCTCTGCTCTTATTGAATCTGCAGAATGCTGCCTGATGGCCCTTTTTAAGATCACTCAATCCCTTTTGGGGAGGGTGGGTTCAGTGACCCTCCTACAGGGCCATGCAGAGGAATTTGCTGAGCATCTGCAGGACAAAATCTCTTGGATCCGCTCCAAGTTGGACTCCAGGCATGAGGCTTGGTCTGGAGAGATACCAGGGGAACAGGCTTACCCAGTTATCTGGGAGCAGTTTGATCCTGTTGGAGCTGAGGACATGTGGTTGGGTCCATGCGATGGTTAATACATCCTTGGGAGAGGGGGTGTTTCCGGCAGACTTTAAAGAGGCATTGGTGCACCCTCTCCTCAAGGAGCCATCGCTGGGCCCTACTGTTCTGGACAATTTTCGTCCAGTCTCCCACCTCCCCTTTCTGGGGAAGGTGGTTGAGAAAGTGGTGGCTTTGCAGCTCCAGAGGGTCCTGGAGGAAACAGATTATCTAGACCCCTTTGAGTCAGGTTTCAGGCCCGGTTATGGGATGGAAACAGCATTGGTCGCACTTATGGATGATCTCTGGCAGGAGCGGGATGGAGGCAGTGCATCCATCCTCGCTCTCCTTGATCTCTCAGTGGCCTTCGATACCATCAACCATGGTATTCTTTTGGGGCGGCTCAGGGAGTTGGGGGTGGGTGGCATAGTCTTACGCTGGTTCACCTCCTTCCTCCAGGGCCGATCCCAGTCAGTGTTGATAGGGGAGGAGAGATCAGCCCGCCGGCCCCTTCTTTGTGGGGTGCCACAGGGATCAGTACACTCCCCTCTCCTTTTTAACATCTACATGAAACCGCTGGGTGAGATCATCCGTCACCATGGGATGAGGTATCATCAGTATGCTGATGATTCTCAATTGTATATCTCCATCCCAGGTGAAATAAGTGATGCCATGACCACCCTCTCTGAGTGTCTGGGGGCTGTGGGGGCCTGGATGGGGAACAACAGGTTTCAACTGAACCCTGGTAAGACCGAGTGGCTGTGGGTTAATGGTTCTTCTGTATCCGGGACATTAACATCTCTGGTTCTGGATGGGGTTGCGCTGCCCCAGACAGTCCCAGTGCATAACTTGGGGGTGCTCCTGGACTCACAGCTCCTGCTCAAAGAGCAGGTGGCAGCCGTGGCCAGGAGAGCCTTTGTGCAGCTACGTGCTATGCACCAGTTACACCCCTTCCTGGACCAGGAGGCCCTTCGAACAGTCACTCATGCCCTTGTTATCTCTCAGATAGACTATTGCAATGTGCTCTACATGAGGCTACCCTTGAAAAGTATCCAGAAGCTTCAGCTGGTCCAGAATGCAGCTGCGCGAGCTGTTTTTGGTGCCCCCAGAAGGGCACATGTAACACCACTGCTGCATGAGCTGCATTGGGTAGCAGTTTGCTTCCGGGTCCAATTCAAGGTGTTGGTTATCACCTTTAAAGCCCTACATGGCATGGGGCCAGGTTACCTGAGGGACCACCTCTTCCCCATTACATCAACCCATCCCACCCAATTGTGCAGAGGGGGCATGCTACGGACCCCGTCTGTAAAAGAATTTCATCTGGTGGGGTCCAGGAAGTGGGCCTTCTCCGCAGTAGCTCCCGTCCTGTGGAACATGCTGCCCCCGGAGGTGAGATTGGTCCCATCGCTCCTGGCCTTTCGGCGGAGTCTGAAGACCTGGTTCTGTTGCCTCGCTTGGGGTGGAGAGGGGAATAGAGTTACATGGGGATGGTTGTTATAGACCACTCCTCCCACACTTGGACTCTTTTAGATGTTTCATCGCTTGGATTTTTTACTCTTTATTTTTATTTTTATTTATAGTATTTTTATAGTATTTTATTTTTTGTATTATTCTGATGGTTTTAATCACTTGTTGTAAACCGCCCAGAGGCCTCCGACGGGAGGAGATGGGCAGGGATAAATTAGATAGATAAACAAACAAACAAATAAATAAATAAGCACTTCTACCTATCAAAATACCTGTACACTGTATTGAAGGATGCAGTAGCTTTGATTTTTAAAGCTGAAGCTTATATTATAAAAAGCATCGGGTCAACAATTATTTGTTTTTCTTTTTGAGAAGGCTTTGAGAGAACCCCTCTTATACCAATATATAGAAGACCGAATACATTTTTCCTGGCCAAAGACTTCCCTTACTAAGTAGGACTGAGGACTACTGCACCAAAGATTGTAATCTGAGGCAGATGTTGCTGAAAAACCATTTTTCCCTCTTCTTCACTTTTTTCCCCTTCTGGATTTTGCTTGGGAAGGGAATTTCTAAACTTTAAGCCTTATGCACAACTTTATAAATCTTGAAACAACTTTATAAACATCTACAACACACTATATATAGTTGTAATATTTTGCCATGATTGAAAGAATGAGTTTATGCAATTTCTTTTCACTTCATAATATTTACACAGGTGTTCAGTCTCTCTGACTCTGTGTATTCATTTTTAAAGTCAGCTTTCACTAAAACCTTTATTTTGTACACATTTCCATAAATATAAACATTTCTGCAAAATTTGAAGAATTGTACTGTCTACAGAATTAGTGTGTTTGGAATTACGAATTCGTTTGTGGGATGTGAATTTAAGTCAGTTTGCTCAGAAGTACACATCAGAAAAAAAAATCCCTTCTTTGCTGTGCCACATGGGATATGGGAGATATGGAAGCAGTGCATACTAGAACTTAACTTCTTTTATATACATAAGTTTCTTGGTCTACGTATATGTGCTTTCTCTGTCACCTATGGATTTTCTCTTGAAAGGAAGCAATGCCTCATGAGTGTGGGTAAAGTAGAAGTATGGAAGGATTGCATATGTCTTTCATTGTTATTTAAAATTTTGCACACATAAATAGCATCTCCTCTAGTGTAACTTGTTACTAATTACATCAGAGCCATTACCTACCAGCTGAACGTAAACTTTGGTATTGGTTATGATAGAGCATCTTTGAATACACACAGAAACACACAAAAGTAGCCGTCTTTAGCCAAGCTGTTACCCATGGCTTCACATATCAGCAGTTGGAAAATATATACCTGCCCCTGATGTTTGTGTTGAAGGGTATGCTGTGTTCATAGACTTCGATGCATATTTTATTTTATTTATTTTCTATCCCACCTTTATTATTTTTATAAGTAGCTCAAGGCAGTGAACATACAGTACCTAATACTCCTTCCTCCTCTTCCTATTTTCCCCACAACAACCACCCTGTGAGGTGAGTTGGGCTGAGAGAGAGTGACTGGCCCAAGGTCACCCAGTTGGCTTTCATGCCTAAGGCAGGACTAGAACTCTCATACCACACCTGATTGGCTCTTGGGCTGAGAGAGAGTGACTGGCCCAAGGTCACCCAGCCGGCTTTCAGGCCTAAGGCAGGACTAGAACTCTCATACCACACCTGATTGGCTCTTGGGCTGAGAGAGAGTGACTGGCCCAAGGTCACCCAGCCAGCTTTCAGGCCTAAGGCAGGACTAGAACTCTCATACCACACCTGATTGGCTCTTGGGCTGAGAGAGAGGGACTGGCCCAAGGTCACCCAGCCAGCTTTCAGGCCTAAGGCAGGACTAGAACTCTCATACCACACCTGATTGGCTCTTGGGCTGAGAGAGAGGGACTGGCTGTAAGCTTCTTTTATTTCACTACACTTCTGAAGTTAAAGCAGTGAGGAGAAAGTCACCAACATCCCCTTAAGTGATTTGGGGTTGTAAATGTGAGAAAAAGAACTAGCATTATAGAAAGGTGCCCAAGGTCACCCAGCCGGCTTTCGTGCCTAAGGTGGGACTAGAACTCTCATACCACACCTGATTGGCTCTTGGGCTGAGAGAGAGGGACTGGCCCAAGGTCACCCAGTTGGCTTTCATGCCTAAGGCAGGACTAGAACTCTCATACCACACCTGATTGGCTCTTGGGCTGAGAGGGAGGGACTGGTCCAAGGTCACCCAGCCGGCTTTCGTGCCTAAGGTGGGACTAGAACTCACAGTCTCCTTAGCCCATTGCCTTAACCACTAGACCAAACTGGCTTTCTCTATTTTTATAATATGTGCATGCACAAAATGATGGTTGTCCTTCTGCACTGGTATAAAGTGTCTTTTTCCATGACCTCATTGTTTGCAATCTTGCTATCTGCAAGTTCAGCCAGAATGGAACTCCCATGAATAATGAGGGTGACCCCTATATGTGTGTGGTATGTTTCTCTGTGTGTGCATTTTGTATACACCCAGTTGCACATACAGGAACATTACAGTACAACGTTTCCTACCTCTCTCATTTGAAAACTTCCTTGACGCACATATATTACAATCATAGCAACAAAATGGCTTCCCTTCCTTCCTTCTCTTTCTGGAACCTGGAGGGCAATGACCATTGCACAGAGCAAGAGGTATAGTCTATTCATTAATGAGAGAGGGAGAGAGAGAGGGAGAGAGAGAAGGTGAAATACTATATGAATTTTCTTCCCTTGAATTCAACAGTTTTCTGAAATCAGAACATGCATCATAAACCTCTGAGAAATTTTCATATGCAACCTGCTAGTTGTATATGTGTGTGTATGTATGTGCAGATATGTATGTTTATAAGAAAGAATTGATACAAAATAGCATGTTTTGTGTTATTCATGAACCTCACCCTCACTCTGAATAGGCTTTTTCATCACTAATATGAACATATGATAACTAATACGTTATCATAACTTAACTGTATGTGATTAATCTCTTGCCATCATTCTGAGTTGCTTGTATTTGACTTCAGTAGTGCCCAATTTATAGTACCATGAAGTCAATATGTATATTATATTATTACTGAAAGACTGGGACCACTTCAGTTATGAGCACCTATGTAGAATTCCTCTACAAGCACCAAGGGGATCTTTAAATGCAATTTCCAGATCTACTCTGACAGATATATGCCATAAATTACTGTACACAAACTATGTTTCCCCCTAAAATTCAAGTTACAGTGAATTAAAGAAAATGTTATCTGAGCTTTTCTGATGCCCAGAATGTTGAACTACTGCTATATGACAATAAATACTATCTTGTGGATTCTTGAAAATGGAAGACACTACATTAAAAAGGGGGAAGCTTGTGTTCTGTATGATATTACTACTACTACTACTAATTGGCCAGGTAAATTCTTTGGATCAATTACAGAATGATTTAGAGTACTGAAAGCAATGCAAGCAATGAAAATAACCCTAAAGAGCTGCAGGGTCTTGTTGCTTCCATCAGATGGATGAAAGTGGTCTTCTGGTGTAATGGTCTGTGGGAATATCCTTGAGAGACAGGAGGAGGAAGAGCTGCAGCCAGGGCAATGGTCAGATAAGAGATATCTCAGCCCACAGAAGGAATGGGGGTGTGGGAAGCGTCTCAGAAGGGACCCTCCCGAGTTCCCTGGAAAGTAAAGGCAAGGTGGGAGAGATGTGCTATCAGACCTGCAGGATTCTGTTACTGTAACTTTACAATAAAGGCAGTGTTGGTACTCATGGAATTGGTTTTTGGCCTGGACTACCTCCAAGGGCTGACATGTAGCTTCACACTGCAAACTCCACCTCTTCTGGGTGTCCATTCAATGTCACAACACAAGTAGAAAAGGGGGGATGACTTACAACACAATGACCTTGCTTGCCTCACACTACCCCCTCCTCCTTGACTCTCCACCCCCACCTAGGAAGCTCCTGAGTATATTAATTAAAGAGATAACCCACAATAGAATGACATTTAAAACTAATTAAAACGGGCAGGGAGAAGACAACTATCATCCTGTAGCCTGGCCCTGAAATGATCTCAACTTGGGTGCCAGGTATACTTGCCTCAGGTGGACATGAGGTACCTGGGAACCTACATACTAAGAAGTCTCCTTGACCAACTCTTTCCTAACTTCACTTGAAAAGGTTACCTTGAGTGAGGCTATAAAGATGGCTTAAGAGCTAGACAGGCAATCCTCAGTAATAAATATGCACCTTCTCGATCAGAGGAATTAAAGGTACATAGGACAACACTCTTGGGGGCAACTGAGACTCTCCTCATTTGAAAGCTCTCCATTTCCTTGTGGAAAAAGAGAGTGAAAGTCCTAAATTCCTCTCTGTCCTCCTTGCTCTTGCAAACTAGCTCTGCAAATCCAAAAGCTTAATGAACAGGTTCAGAAAGTTTGAGTGTGTCCTCTTCCACACACTTCTTAATGTACAGTAAAACTACTGTGGAATCATTAATTGCTGAAAAGAAGGCCATCCATGTTTGTTTTCAAACTAGGAACTCCATTCTGGTCCTACCTGGTTAAAATGGGCCTGCCATGTGATTTTTGTTTCATCGATGGAGAACTTCTTGCCTGATGGTGCTTGAGGATCCATTTGTCCTACTTTCACTTTCATGAAGGATTTGTTAGGGAAAGTAACCCAATTGATAATGTCAAATCCAGCTTGCAAGTCACCCTTCTTGTCAAAAGACACCTTGTCTCCAGCACTGTTATTAAAGGAGACTCGACTTAGGAAATGGTAAAGCTGGAATAAATGAAGTTTTGACAAGTTTTACCACAGTGGTGGAAACAGAGAGGAATATTTGGCTTGGAATAAAGTTTTGCTATACTCTGTAGCTGTTGGATTATTTGATCACTCCATTATTAATGGTCATGTTATTTCCTTCTTCCCCAATCAAACACGACAGTTCAGCTCGCCCTTTTTAACATCTTTAAAAAGGATATAAAAAATACCCTTTTTACAGATATTTTGAAAAAACCAAAAGGTTGTATACTTATAAAATGTTTTGCTTAATGTATATCAAATAAACAGACTCAATTTTCATTTGGCATACATGGATACTGTATCTTGGTAAACCTATGACACTGATGGGAATCCAAGAGTCCCAAAGCTAAGAATTTATTATCTGCCAGGGTAATACTACTAGTACTACTAAATTAAATTTATATGCTGACCACTTCTGGGAGGGTATCCAAGTGGTTGTAGCAGCTATGTAATTTTTCCCTGCTACCACTATTGTGTGATTTTTATTATTTACTTAAGTTAGAATGTTCTGCAAAATGAAAAAGATTTGATGCCATTGGTGTAAATTTCCTTCAAAATGTACAAAAATGTTGGTCTGAGAAAACTTTTAGTCCTTTTATTGCATTATGGAGTCTACTAACATGTATTTATCTCCACTGTTTACACTTACTGTCTTACCTTCCCTGCATCTCCTTTGGGAAGGTACAGTAATCCATTGTGTACAGAATGACAATCCTTATATAAATGAAGGCATCAATATTAACAATAACACTGATCTGTCAAAAAACAAAAATCTGCCTTCGAGGTGAGAGATTACCTGAAAATACCATGATTCAGAAGTCCTTGGGCTATCTCCACCCAGCATGGTTCCATGTTTCCTTCTGGATGAATACAATGCATGCAAAGCATGCACCACAGCATAGGCAGCATTGTAAACACTGTAGCTTTGACTGGTCATGCTCATTTCAAAAAAAGGCTGTGGAAGGCTTTCTAGTTTCTCACTGCCAGTACAGGTTCTATGGTTCTCCATATCTATGCCAGAAGCTGGAAACAAGCATTTAAATGCTTGCTCCCAGAAGACTCTGATAAAACTATCTGTAACAGAATGGGGATTCTGGAAGAGAAGGAAATTTTGAAATGCTGACATCTCAGTGGTGTGACTGGCAAAGGACAAGGCACCATGGAAGACGTGCATATTTAAATTATTTAAAAAGGGCTCCACTGAAAAATCCCAATGGGCTGTCATAACCCATACCTTCTGCACAGGCACTGTCATTTCTGATTCAGCAAGATTGAGCACTATCTGCAGATCTAACATCATATGAGCATCAGCACTTACAATGCAGACATTAACATTTGCTTCACTGAGCAACAGGGCCATTCCTCTAAACAAGTCATTGAAACTAACAACACCTATAATATTGCTTTGGATTGGCATTCGTTCAGTGAAGGCAGTGCAAATTCCATTATCAGAAATTTTTTTTCCCAAGGTCTGCACAAACTGTTCTCCTTTATCATCCTCCATGGCCATCATTCCAACCCAATTCCACTGAAAATGAAGCAATAGCCGGACAATCCCAGTGTACTGATGTGCTTCATTAGGAACCGTGCGGTATAAGAAAGAGTGGTGGCTTATGTCATTCACTGGTGGAGTATATAAACAATAGGTTACCTAAAGAAGAACATAATTACATTTGTACTGGGGATATATAAAAAGATATACAGGGTCAAGCACCTTTCTATAATGCTAGTTCTTTTTCTCACATTTACAACCCCAAATCACTTAAGGGGATGTTGGTGACTTTCTCCTCACTGCTTTAACTTCAGAAGTGTAGTGAAATAAAAGAAGCTTACAGCCATTCTATGCTGAAGCTCAGTCAAAATGTTTCATGTCTGACTTGAATCTTGCTTTCTGTTTATTTACAACATGTTGTCTACCGCGTCTTCTTTCTGCTTTGAAACAGACATTAAAGTAAGATCCTAATGTGTATGTTCTACTTAGGATGTTCTGTAATATATCAATTCAAATACTTTATATTTCAGATCTACATGTCTTAGGATCACAGCTAAAAAGAAACCAACCTTCAAATGCCATTCCATGCTCTAAAGTCATCTTCAGAGATCTTACCTGGTGTCCTTTCAGGCTAAGGAAGTGGGTTACCTCCATGGTAGACACCAAGTTCTCCATAGTGATAGATATCTGGACCTACTTTACTTTCTTTTGAGCAGGAAGCAAAGACATTTTTTCTTCTCCTAAGCATCTCTTAACATATTAATTACCTGGTGCCATATTTTTAAATTGTATATATTCTGTCTAGTTTATTTTTTAATATAGCACTCTATGTAGTGTTTACATTTAAAATATTAATTGTGAATTTAGAGTGTTTTAAACCACATGGAGAAATGTAGTTGCTTCCCTATCTCATGTATATATCACATTCACATAAATGTTCAAGCTGAACTAAATTCTGTCTTAATTATAGAGTGAAATATTTTGGTAGATGGATTTCACTTAGGTTGAAGTATCAATCCATCTATCCATACATCTGTCCATCTAACTCTCCAGTATGTGTGCTAATAGCCTCCCAGAGTTGTTGTATGCAAGATGGGCGGTAGAGAAATATGACAAATAAATAATAACCCTTGCAGCATCTACCGCATAACTATTTTTTTAATTGGATAAGAGAAGCTAGCATAATTTATTTAGAAGTCAGAGATATTTATTTCCCCCACCCTCTATTTCCCTCTATTAAGTGTCCTGAAAACATGGGGAAATTAAGTTTTGTCATCTTCATCCTGGAGTGTTAACTTATTTCAATGTTATTTATTTACAGCAATGTTTAATCTGCTTTCCATTAAATGCCTGGCCAATAAGGGCACAATAAGAAAACTAATGAATAATAAAGGACAAAAAGTTCAAACCATCCGAAATGGTTTTTATTGTATTTTAATCTGTATTTATTTTTAGTTTTATTGCAAACCACCCAGAGTCACTCTTTGAGTGAGATGGGCGGTGACGAAATTTGAAATATAAATATTTATTTATTCATTATTTATCAAATTTGTCACCACCCATCTCCTCCCACCAGAGGGACTCTGGGCAGTTTACAATAAAATAATCAATAAAACACTAAACAACAATATAATTACAATATATAAAATACAGTATATAAATAAACAATAAATATAGGTAAAAATAAAATCCAGATGGCAAATGATCTAATTCAGTCCTTGTGTACAATGAGCGACATCCCCAAGTACGACTAATAAATAAAGAAATAAGTAAATACCCTACACTGTAGAATGACAAAATCTAAAGCCATGAAATCAGATCAAGAAAGCAATGAAAGGACTATACTAATGACATGACAGCATGAGTTCAGTCAAACCCTGAGTGAACAGAGTTGCTGATGCTGACAGCTTATGTATTGTCCTTCATCTATTTGTTATGCAATCTGATCTTCATACCATCTCTGTATATGAGAAAACCATGAACATGTACCTCTTTCCTATTCACTTTTGTATTCATTCCAAATTCATTCCTCACCCATCCATTCTTGACCCTATCTCTCCTGTTATTATAGCACATACTTCTGAAGTATCCCATTCTCACAGCATTCAACTCACTTTTATGTTACTCCTGGCATACCCAATTCTAATTTCTGTAGCAAGGTGTGGAGAAGCACACTTTTATACACAGTACTTTTATTTTCTTTTAAAAAAAACAGTTAGTTAGTTGGTTAGTTAGTTAGTTTACAGGACCTGCAGGCTGTTCCAATCACAAACTGACTCTATGTAGCATATAGTTTTTCTTAACCTCCTTAACATAGGTTAAAGCAAAGCAAAGCAAAATAAAACAAAACAAAACACACTATTTATTCCTCACAACAGATCTCATATTACCATGACTTTTCTACCTGCATCTACACATTTCTTTTTCCATCCCTAGTTAATACCCCATGAAGTACAACTGTTCCTCTACTTGCTCTAATTTTTCACTATTTATGTTTAATTTGTAATTATTCCTTTTATTTACATTCTAAGATCAGCAAATGCTGCCACCTAGCATAACAATTAATATGAAACTTTCCTGTTATCATGTTTATCTTTTACATAAGTTTAAAAGGCTTTTTAAAAGAATCAGTGATTTATCCTGTACCCTACTCAGACTATTTTTGAACCCCTTCTGTGATGTAATGATATTGAGAGTATGGAAGAAAAGAGTTAAATGGTCATCTCATTATAAAGAAGGTTAATGCAGAGAGCAAAGGAAACTGAGAGAAAGTCAGGAGAGGAAAAAGGGAGTACTTAAGTTCAGGACAGAGTTAATAGACAGAAAAGGGGAAGAAAATGATCACCACATATCTGTCTATTAAAGAGAAACACCAGTTGGCATTATGAGGATATAAAACATTAATCCTGTTGAGAAGGACACGGTTCCGTCCTTCTAAACAGGAACCACTTATATCGATATTATCCATTCATACACTTGGTTAGTTAAATCAAGTTTTAAATGGTTCATAAACACCTTTGTAAATGCACTTATTTCAGAGCAAATCAGAGAAATAATGCAATAACTCTTCCCATGCCTAAAATACCACATTACTGGAGAAGGAGAATGAAATAGTATCACATTACCAGAAGAAAAAAGTGAGGGTTACACATATTTTGTGGTGCTAGCAATGAGTTCTTAAAAGTCTTTGTATCTCCAAACTAAACTCAGAAGACATTATATTATTTCTGTTCCAATCAACCTGCTTATGGTACATCACTATAGAGAAAATGTGCATACCATGTACCTTTTAGCAAAGCTCTTTAATACTGTAAATTCCTAAGCAAATAGATGTATAACCGGCCTTACCTGAGGAATCTTGTAGATGCCTAAGATAGTAGCTATGTGGAGGGATGTTTCTGAGTCAGTACCCCCAATGACAGCTGCTGGAATCTTCTTGCTGCAGTTGTAGTTGAGGATAGTTGGCTTCTGATTAAAGAGAAGGTTCAGTGTGTTCTGATAAGTTATCTGGGCATCAAAGTGGCTATCATAGACATGAAATCCCAGGGTGCTGTTGGGTAAGATCATGCTGTTTCCATTGATTTCATTCACAGCAAACGCCAAGGCTAGGGTGTGCTGATATTTTTTCAGCATTACACTAAAGGAAAAGACACATGATGAGTAAGCCATGAGGTTCTACACTGTGAACATTTCCACACTACTCCTGTAAGAGGCACTGTGTCTTAGAATAACCCATATTTACGGTTGGAGAATATTGGGGAATGAGAAACTTGACATTTAGAAGGAGGCCACCTTTAACTAAAACAATAGCTTGCTTTGCTTGTAATGGATCTTATCCTCATCAATATTTCAAGTGTCCTAGACCCAAAGGGAGAGATCCATTTTCAGAGAACTTACGCTCAAAAACAAATGCAAGGCTTTTACATTGCAGATGAAGCTAAATATTGTATCACTAGATTATGCAGTAAAAGTTTTCAGTGGTGTGTCATGTTTCCTCTAATTTGCACTTCTGGATCAAACCAAATTCCAGCATTCTAGCCACAAAATAGTCAGTTGCTTCTGGCCTCCCACAAGGTCCCTCCCACCTTACTGGAGAGATTTTTCCCCAATGATTTTTGCGTAGGATGTATATGGGTATAAATAATGCTATGTATACTTATAATGGCAAGTACTGTAACCAATAGAAGACTGAGCCAGGACTGATGCAGGTTTCCTCAGTTCATACAATCAAATCTAGTGTGTCTTACTGACCGAGTTGTTCCCATCAGACATAAAAGATCAGAAAAAACTCAAGGTGGTCAAACAGATCTGGAAAACATCATAGAATCATAGAACTAGAAGGGATATTTAGATCATAAAGTCCAACCCTTTGCCCAGTGCTGGAGCTTGAAGTTTAAGACGGTTGGGCTCAACCCAAGAGTGATGGGATAGAAATTTCATGTGTGTGTGTGTGTGGGGGGGGAATAACAAGGATATCATGGGTGCATTTTGGGTCTGACCACCATTTCAACCTCCTATTTTCTATCACCAGGAGAGCAGAATAAGTAGATGTAGGAATAAAAAAAATCTGACTACTAGAATCTATGCAGAGTTGCTAAAAGCATACCAGTGGCATTGCTAGGAAATAGCCAAGTATTACAGAAAACAACATGTTTTTTTCTTACACAGGTTCAACATCACACTTGGGTGCCGGGTGAGTGCTGAAGTCTGTTCCTTCAGAAAAGGAGAAAAGCTGTGAAAATATCCCACCAATTATCACATCACCTGGCTGATAATATTGGTATTGTACTTTCAGGGAGTCAGGAATGGTACACACTGCAGGAGACATCACACAATCTGTTGGTGGCAACAGCAGCAAATACACAAGAAGTCTCAGGGATAAGAAGTAACCTCTTATACAGCAGGCATGATAATTGCCCTTTAATGTAAGATCTTCTACTCTTACTTTGATCATTATCATCCAGCTGTTTAGTATGCCATGGTCTTTAGGACTCTGAACCCTACAATTAAATATATATACACTGGGAAGCTTAATCCATGGATGGATGGATGGATGGATATGAGTAGAATATATATATTCTACTCCCTTTGATCAGTTCAGGAGTTGTTATATACCTGTATGTAATTGGAATGGAAAAATCTTTTTTCTGCTTTGAGCATAATGAGGATTTCATAATTATCACCTTAGATAATCATAGGGTATGCAGTCATATTCTCCAAAACACTGCAGTCAGCAAAAGTCTCAGGTGTACCACCACCACCTCCTCCTCCTCTTCCTCCTCTGCTTTAGGCCTTATAGTGATTGTGTTGTAGATTCTAGGTAACTAAAGTAATGGAGCTCCTGAACAAAAGAAGAGCTACAGATTAGATTTATGAGGAATAAACTGTACATCTAATAAATAGATATATATTAGATTTATTAATTAATTAGATTTAGTAATTAAATTTATTAGGAATAGATTTATTAGGAATATAGGTTTGTGTGCACCTTTGAGTCAGTGTTGACTCCTGGCAACTGCCAGAGTAAGGTTCTGCAGTTTTCTTGGCAGGGTTTTTCAGAAGTGGTTTGCCAGTGCCAGCTTTCTAGGGCTGACAGAGAGTGTTACTGGCCCAAGGTCACCTAGCTGGCTTTGTGGCTAAGGTGGGACTAGATCTCATAGCCTCCTGGTTTCTAGCCTGGAGCCTTAACCACTAGACCAAACTGGCTCTCTGTGAGTTGAGTTAGCAATCTGTTTTCAATATCTTCCTTACCACTGGCCTACCACACTGCCAATAGGTTTCAGGTCTTGCAGTGGCCTCAAAGCCTCCAGTCTCTCCAATTCTCTATCTTGAAGCTATCACTACCTAGCTTATACCACAAAGGGTGCTATTCTCTAATGGATGCTCAGTAATTCTGCAATTGGACCTCTAAAACTGATTCTTTATGGTAGAGAAAATCTAGAAATGCTCACATTGTCTTTTTTTTTTTACCAATGAGTAGGGTGATGTAACTCTACCGCCTGCTACCACCAGATCTAAATGAGTCATAAGATATTAGTATTTATTACTCCTGAAATTTCTAATGCCTACAGGAAATATTCTAGGGACAGGAAAACATTATTAATCACAGGCACTTCATAATTATGGGGTGAGGATCACTGCCTATTTGAAAAGTTTTCTGAAAATGTTCTGAGGCCAAAAGGTGGATTCCCACCTCTGATGGAATCTTCCCCCATCTTTCTTGATGAGTTAATAAGAAGAAAATCGGTAATCAAGAAAACAGATAAATAAGGTTTTCCAGATGTTGGATAATTTAATCCCACAAATAAATGCAGTAAGTCTAACTCTGGGGAATATTCAATTCTCGGTTAAGTAATGTTGTTCGTTTCTTCAAAGATTTTATGCCAGAAGGGTACAACATAATCACATGACCACCACATGTGAAAGAAAGATTGGAACCACAAAACATCATCAGATGAAAGAAGGAGAAGGAGCACCTGGATCTGAATTTTTCCTCTTTATATCCTTGAAAGAAGTTGAGGACTGATTCCCCAAGCAACTGGAAAAAGAATAAGAAATACTATGGAGATGCTTCTGGAGTTGGATGAAGGAAGAAAATGTTGCTCATCTAAATTCAAGCTTTGGAATGATGAGAAAAAATCAGGTGATATCCCAGTGAGATTATCATTTCAGCACTGAGGACATTTTCAAATAATTTGGAATAATTTTTCATAACTAGGTACTTATAATATATTCTTATTATCAATTAATGAGAACTAATCAGACATGAGGAATGAATGAATGGTTTTTTAAAATAATTTTTTATTAAAAGGAGATTTTGCAAAGATTTAAAAAAGTACAGAAACATGGAAGAAGAAATAGAAATAGAAAAATATTATAAAAGGGTAAAAGAAAAAGTGAATAACAAAAAAGCAAGAAAAGGAAAGATATCTAAAGAATTGACTTCTTTGCATCAGTTAAAACCATTTACCTTCCCATATTGCATATCATAGTTCCCTTCTTCCCATAAATAAAATTTTTAATCAATATATCCAAAAATCAGCAGTTCATTTCTACCCATTTTCAGCAAAATTTCCATAAAGGGTTTCCAGCCTTTTATAAAAGTAACTGTAGTTCCCTCCTTGATCAAACAAGTCAATTTAGCCATTTCTGCAAACTCAGCCATCTTCACAATCCATTCCTCCATTTCTGTAGCCTTTCATCTTTGAGCAAATAATAACCTCATGGCAGTTGCCATAAAGAATGAATGAATTTTAGAAGCCCAAAATAAACAATAAAATGCAGAGCATTGCTTAAAGGTTGAGAATGTATCTTTCACTGAAACAATAACATAGAATTATATTTCTTCTTTCTTGCCTTTTAGTAACTGCTTCTTACTGTTCAGGTCAGGCCTTAGTAGAATAACAAAGCATTTGGGAAAAAAGATGCAGCCTAGTAACCCTGCACTGGAAGAAAGTATGGAAAAGATCTCCACAGCCACCATGTATTTCCCCTTGGTGCTCAGATATGTTGGGAAAAAGGACAGCCAGACGCTGCAAAAACACAAGAGACTGAAGAAGATAAACTTGGTCTCATTAAAACTGTCTGGTAAATGCCGGGCTTGGAAAGCCACAATGAAGCCAACAAGGGCAAGGAAAAGCAGGTAGAGCAAGACACAGTAAAACATGAGAGTGGAGCCTTCGTTACATCCCAGGATGATTTCATCTGCCACTAAGTTCATATCAGCATCTGGATATGGGGGAGAGGTTACAAGCCACATAGTGCAAAGAATGACTTGAACGAAGGAGCAGGAAACAACAATGTAATTATCTAAGCGCTTGCCCAGCCATTTCCTCATCTTGGACCCTGGCAATGAAGCCATGAAAGCTAAAATCACAATGATGGTTTTGGCCAATACACAAGAAATGGCTACTGAGAAGACAATCCCAAAAGCAGGTTGTCGGAAAAGGCAGGTCACCTTTTCTGGTTGTCCAATGAATAATAAACTGCCAAGGAATGAGAGCACAAGGGAGATGAGGAGAAGGTAGGTGATGTTCCGGTTGTTGGCCTTGACGATGGGGGTGTCCTGGTATTTGATGAAGATCCCAAGCACCACAGTGGCAATGCAAGCAAAGACAATTGCCGTAGTGGCCAGACTGGTCCCTAAGGGGTCTTCATAAGACAGGAAAACTATATGTTTTGGAAGGCACAAGTCATGGTTGTTGTTTGGATACTGTTCTTCTGGGCATGGGAAACAATCATCCATGTCTGAATGAAAGAATAAACAAACAAACAAATAAATAAATAATTGCTATTATTACAAAGTAGAAGAGTCTGCATTAATTATGACATTGCTAATATTGACTGAACTAAGATGTTTAGCCCAGTGGGCCCTGGTTAATGCTTCAGTGGGAGACTGCTTAATAGTTATAAAACTGTTAGCTAGACTGAAGGCACTAATGAACTATTCCTTTAATAGGGTCAATGAAACTGCATAGAATTGGACTTAACTCAAATTAACTCTTTCATTAATCTACTGACTATTAGAACTGATGCAAACTTGGACCAAACTAATTTTTAATTGCTTTCATCATTTGTAGAGTTCTAAATATTAAAATAAGGCAGCAGATGAAGCCAGAGATGTTTCTGCATGTGATAGGCAAAAGGTGGATGGTGAAGCAAAAGTTTTAGAAGCCAGACTTTGATTGCAATGGTTGGAAATGGAATTCCTAGCTATTTGTAAATATACACCACAGACATTGGTGTCTCAGTGTACCATTTTCAAAATACCATACAGGAACAGATTCTGGAGGAACAGTAAAAGAAATTCATCTCACAGGTTTTCTAAAGAGTTTGCTTAACCCTGGAAAGCAGCCCAGAAATTCATTGCTAATTTACAGTACTGGGGGTTGCCTTGCTAACCTAAAAAGCAGGGAGATACAAGCATTTAATACAGACTTATGCAAATTAGAATATACATGTGATTGGATAGAGCAGCACCTCAGGTCTTTAGTGAGGAAATTAGGGCACAACTACAAGGGAATGCTGATTTTGACATGAACATTTTTTCTTTATAGAGTTATTGTTAAACTTCTTTTAGTTTCCAGAGCCAATGCCTTCCTCCTGGTATTTCTCTTGGTTTTATCAGCATTCATCAGATGGATGTCTTATGGCTGAGATGACAAGGTTCATTGTTCCTGAGAAGGCAATCAGGGAGGGGATAAGGTATTTTCCTTTATGTCACTCATCCCAACCAGCCATATATTTTCTCCTATAGTACATAACCTATACGGTACTACATAATTTCCTTCTGAATTTATTCCACAAAGGTTTTCATGCAATGGTTAATTTTTCTAAACTGAGCACACCTTACCTTTCTGACTTGTAATCTTCCCTTCTGGACATGGAAGGCACTCATAGCAGCAAAATGGCTTTCCTTCTATTTTGGCCCTACTCGAACCAGAATGGCAATTGTCATTACAGAGGGAACGGGGTCTTTTCTGAAAAAAGGAGATGGAAATTTAAAGAATCCGTGTGGTGGTCTTGGCATGCCCTGGGGCATTGCTCTTACTGAAGCACAGACACCTATTCTGTATGCACTGCTTGAGGGGATGCTCAGAATGAGACGCTGTGAGATGACTGTAACATTGATCAGTGTCTACACGGTGCTTAGGTGCCGTGGCAAGCATTTCCAGAGTGCTGTGCATCTTGGATATAATGAAAGACATGCACTAAGCAGGGAGTTGAAGTGCAGCAGATGGGGACTTGGGTCCAAATTTCCTCATTTATTGGTCAGTTATCAAAGGCAATTGGCTCATTCTAGCTAATAGTATGAGAAAGTTAAGACCTGCTTTGAATAAATTTCAGCTCCTTGACAACAGCACAGAAGTATTTTACTATTGTTTTCCGGGATATTTTTCTCCCCAGCCCCGGAGTTTTCATTTGGGCAGCTATTCCCATTCTCACCAAGCCTCCCCCTACTTCTCTTTCCATGGTCAGCTGGAGTCATCAAGGTAGTGGCATGTAATCACATACCACACTTAAGAGCAAATTCAAACCATGACTTCAGTATTTGAATAGTGCTATTGAAGTTACAGTAGAAACAGTAGGGCACCACTTTTTGAATGTTCAGAATGTGGATTAAATTGTCCCCAAACCTATGCAAAATACTGTAGGTATCTGGTTAAATCTTCTGGGCCATACAATGGAGTCCTTTTGAATGTTGAGCAATTTGGCTATGAAAGACTTAAGCAGCCCAACACTCTTCTTCTGAAGTTCTTCAGAAGGTTGTCAAGATCGTGCCATCAAATGGCAAAATAAACCCTAGAGCACACACCAATTCAAAACACAAATACAATATCAGAATAAGGCTACAAAAGTTCAATATGTGTACATGTCAACAATTTTTGAACATTCAAAATGTGGATTAAACTATCCCCAGATCTGTACAAACTATGGTGAAGGTGAATGGTCCCCTGTGCAAGCACCGAATCATGTCTGACCCTTTGGGGGGATGCCGCTTTTGGGACGTTTTCTTGGCAGACTATAGAGGGGTGGTTTGCCATTGCCTTCCCTAGTCATACAAACTATATACCTGGTTAAATCTTGTCGGCCATGCAATGAAGTCCTCATGAATGTTGAGTGATTTAGAAGAGAAAGAGTTCGGGTGCACCCATCCAACTTTGACTTTTGTGAATGTGTTATTTGAGTATGTGATCCAGTTGAAAATATCAAATCCAGCAATTATACGTCCATTGTGATCAAAGGAGATATTTTCCCCGGCACTGTTTTTAAAGGAAGTACTTCTGATAAACTTGTGGAGCTAAATTGGGGAGAAGGTGGAGAGAAAATGATGCCATGTTGCAACCTTCATAATAATCCTAACCCGATATAAAGCTAAGATGAATGATTCTGAGGGAAAAAATCTCCAGAAAAGGAGAAGGAGAAGGGGAAGGAGAAGGGGAGGGAGAAGGAGGAGGAGAAGGAGGAGAAGAAGGAGGAAACATTCAAGTCAGTTGTCCAGGAAGCGTGGTGACACCAGCTGAGATGTTTGGAGAAATATTTGGGGGAGTAATTGCTTTCGATATAGGAGAAATTGCTCTGTTCGAGTGTGCTGCCTTTCTCTCTCAGAAACATGCTACCCGAATGAGCTATTTTCCATCAAATTTTGGCAGTGGAAACTTTACAGTTCAAAAATAATAACAGATTAAGAGTAAAGAAGGTTTGCACTATATTTACAGTAACAATATGTATATACAGACACTCATTTACAAAACAGAAATGAAACTCTTTTGTGGACAGAAATATATAATATGAACATTTTACATATTTCATCTCTTTTTTAACATTCTGAATATGGCAGAGATCCCCAGAAAATATATATTTAGAAAGGAAATGGGAGAAGAACACAGAGGGAAATGTGTGCCTTCTTTAACTATTTTAACCTGATGTGTCTTTCTTTATGTAATTTCCCCCAAAAGATAGCCATCATTACATCTTGGGATTTTTGATAGGAGTTACATAGATATTTATGAGCTGTGAGATGGATGGCAGTTTTTGTCTCTTTTGTATCTCCTTCCTGGCACTTAAGTGGGTAACATCTTGTCCCAATATTCTACTATTGCTACATGTTTCATTGTCTACTAAAAAGAGCTCTTCTGCATTCCTTTGGAAGATACCTGCCAGGGTTCTTCAAGTAGATATCCTTCTC
Organism: Candoia aspera; assembly: GCF_035149785.1. NCBI lineage: Eukaryota > Metazoa > Chordata > Lepidosauria > Squamata > Candoiidae > Candoia > Candoia aspera. Next base: position 109,630,309 of record NC_086156.1, on the reverse strand, counting down.
TCCTGCTTTTTATCTTTCTTCTCTGTTTTGACTTGGATGAATGTAGGGCATGCAGAGCATATGCCATAATGTAAACTGCATTGTAGACGCTATAACTGTGGCCAGACATGCTTGTGTCAAACAGGGTCCCAGGTAGAGTCTCCAACTTTTCCTCCCCCGAGCAGATCTCCTCAGCCTTCTTGTCTAGAGCAGAATTTGAGAAATCACAATTAAATGCATCTCTCCAGAAGATTCTGATAAAGCCATCGCTATTTTCTGAGAGAAGGTTTCTTTCCCTCAGAAATTTCTGGAATCCTCTAGAAGAATTTGTATGAACAGCAAATGATAGAGCCCCATGGAGGAAATGTATGTCCCAATCTCTTTGAAACCCAGGAGATATAAAATCCATCTGGGCTGTCATAATCCACACCCGGCTCTGAACTGTTAGGTCATAAAATTGGGCAAAGTGGAAAATTAACCTCAAGACACTAATAGTATGTATTTCTCCTTGTATAATAACAGTATTGGCAGTACTTCCTGTGACAATATGAGAAGTCCCAAACCATTTAATTCCTGTTTCAGCAAGGTCACCTGAAAAAGATATTAGAGGCATTTTTTCTAAAAAGTCCACACAGATACCCCACAGAGAATACATGGGAAGTATATCCTGTACAAATGAATCTCCATTGTCATCATCTGGAGCTATCACACCAATCCAGGTCCACTTGAAGTGCAGCAGCAACTGAAGGATGCCCATATAGTGATGGGTCGCATTTGGAAACATATGGTAGAAGAAGTCTTCTTTGGTTTTGTCATCTATTATTGGAGATGACCCATATAATATCTTGAGAAAGGAATACATGGGTGGTGGTCAGACACAATCCAATTAATCTCATACATGGCATAAAAAGACAGACCACTAGCACTTGTTTCACTCTTTTTCCTTTCCATCTTTTTATCTTATATTTTTTTTCTGATCAACAAGAAATCTGCACCCAAGTAACATAATTCTTCTAGCCTACTGGTATTTCAGGGTATATTATGATGTATTAAGACTTGTTTTGCTATTGAAGAGCGTCAACTGCAATCTTTAGGCATGCATTTGGACTTCCCAAAGCATTTTTTCAAAAAATTCAAATCAGTGCTTTCCAGCAACTGTAGCATCTATACTGACATATGGATGGATTACTGCGAAATATTCACATTTATTATGAATACATCAAAGTGCCCCAACATTTTTGGCATACAAACATAAATTGATCAACTTCTTTCTCGGGGGTTCGTAAATAGCTTTTATGAGCTTTCCATTTTCTATCTCCCATTTACAAATTGCCCTTAAACAAAATGAGCCTGAACATCTGATGTCTTTTTTTACCTGTGGAATCTTGTAGGTGCTCAAGATATTTGTCATGTGGAGACAGACTTTAGACGTAGGTCCCCCAATGACTCCCACATTGTGGTTGTGAATGTCACATTTGTAGTTAGGGATGAATTTGTCCTGGGTGGATAGAAGTTCCAGGGAGGCAAGATAGGTCCATCCTGCCAAAAAATAGCTGTTTAAGATATGGAAGCCCAAAGTGACATTGGGTAAGAGTTGGGTATTCTCATTGATTTCCTTCACAGCAAATGCCAAGGCCAGGATGTGCTGGTAATTCTGAGTGAACATCCTACATTAGGAGCAATAGTTTTCAGGTTATCACATTCTTTAGATCTGATTACTGATTTTATCTAGATATGGTCATCCTCACAATTGGCCCCTTGAAAAGAGGAGACTTACTGTATGGAATAAGTTTGAAACATATTTTAAGGTATACATTAACAGGGTCAATCCATGCCAATGGATTAAATTCACCACAAAAATGTAACAACATTTTCCATAAATTGAGATGACAAAATGCAGATATTGTTTGCCTACAAGAAACACATATATAAATAGGACACATCCATCTATTAAAGCAATGGAATTTGTGACAAGAATATATAACTGCTTGAGAGACTAAAAACAAACAAAAAAGGAAATAGTAATTTATATGAAATCATCTGCCTGAGAAGATTTGGATCAATTTAAAAATAGAGCAGGGAGGATATGAATCCGAAAAATGTGAAAAGAAAAGAAGATAAAACAATCATGCTGGCTTCTATTTATGCTCTAAATAAAAATAAAGAACAATTTTATAATAGATTGCAAATTGACAGATATTAAAAAGGGGAAATCAGAAATGTAATAGCTTGTTTACTTTTTTATTTTTTTCTTTGCTACCTTTTCTTCTTATTTACTGTTTGTATTTTAAGTTTGTTAAACTTGCTTTGCCTCACTATTTTTCCTTTTATCAACAGACACACAAATACACACACAGATGTACAAACATATATGCCAAGTAACAACAGATTGGGTATTTGTATATCAAGCAATTTAGACTGAGACTGAAACCTTTAATATTTAACCAACACCTTGATGTATGTTGCAGCGTGTCCTTCTACTTTTCCTTTTCAATGCTATACTTAACTTTGAATGAAAAAAACCAAATAATTATTATGCTTGTAATGCTCATATCCTAAATAATAATCTGCTAAATTTGAAAAGGTTAGAAGCTCCCCTTCTCCTTTTTTGAGATGAAAAGAAGAGAAGGTGAGAAACAACCCTTTCAATGGGCCTTCTTAGCCTTTTAGCTATATAGCCAGCTGGTTTTTGTGTTTTCTGTATTTTTGTTCTTGGAAACCAAACTTCCTCCCCACCACGCCCCAAGGGCACTTTCTTTTCCTAAAGAGGCATTTCAGTACTTTTGAGCAAAGATACCACTTTGATGGCTGAAAGTGAAGAGGAACTGAGGAGCCTTATGATGAAGGTGAAAGAAGAAAGTGCAAAAGCTGGTTCGCAGCTAAACCTCAAAAAAACCAAGATTATGGCAACCAGCTTGATTGATAACTGGCAAATAGAGGGAGAAAATGTAGAAGCAGTGAAAGACTTTGTATTCCTAGGTGCGAAGATGACTGCAGATGCTGACCGCAGTCAGGAAATCAGAAGACGCTTAATCCTTGGGAGAAGAGCAATGACAAATCTCGATAAAATAGTTAAGAGCAGAGACCTCACACTGACAACAAAGGTCCGCATAGTTAAAGCAATGGTGTTCCCTGTAGTAACATATGGCTGCGAGAGCTGGACCATAAGGAAGGCTGAGCGAAGGAAGATCGATGCTTTTGAACTGTGGTGTTGGAGGAAAATTCTGAGAGTGCCTTGGACTGCAAGAAGATCCAACAAGTCCATCCTCCAGGAAATAAAGCCAGACTGCTCACTTGAGGGAATGGTATTAAAGGCAACACTGAAATACTTTGGCCACATAATGAGAAGACAGGACACCCTGGAGAAGATGCTGATGCTAGGGAGAGTGGAAGGCAAAAGGAAGAGGGGCCGACCAAGGGCAAGATGGATGGATGATATTCTAGAGGTGACGGACTTGTCCCTGGGGGAGCTGGGGATGTTGACGACCGACAGGAAGCTCTGGCGTGGGCTGGTCCATGAAGTCACGAAGAGTCGGAAGCGACTAAACGAATAAACAACAACAATCTTCCTTTCTTTTTTGTGGTTTTCATTCTTTCAAAGCGGAAGATAATTTCTATACAATAATTGATTATGTCTCACATCTATGAATGTTTCTGAATGGTGAATACATTATCTTTTGCAATTTTCAATTTTCAGTAAAGTTGAGTGCATGGAAATGTGTAAATCCCAAAATGTTGAATAAAATCTGCCATCCTCTCTTCTTTTCATCCCTGAGTTGGAGCATTAGATGAACCCCCTAATGCAAGGTGATTAACTTAAATCACATGAAAACCTTATCTGGACACACAGAAGATGTGTTTTATTTTTCAGCCTGAAGTACTTACAAAAGGTCATCAGAAGTTTCATCCGAAGGCTGCTCCTGAAAAGTGACTCGACTTGAGAAAACATAGATTTGAGATGTAATGCTAGCAATGATGAAATCGCCAGGCTGGTAATACTTGTGGAGAATAGGCAGAGCTGCAGGAACAGGACACTTAGCCTGAGGAATCTTACTTGGGCCACAAGGCACCACTCCTGGGGCTATCATCTCTGCCACAAATAACATGACTCTAATGGAGAGTCTTCCTGCTTTATGCCAAGTAGTCTGTCCCCTCATGGATATTTGAATATTGCTAATTCACATGGGAACACTCAACTGATTGAAAGCCAGAACTATCTAAAATCAGCTACCAGTAAGCACAGTAGTGTAGCTCTGCCTTTCTCATCCCTCATAAAAGGGAACACGAGATCGTTGATCATATCAAGAAAACATGAGATATTAGTTAACTGTTGAATTATCCTCCTGTCCTGAGGGAATGTTCATGGGCCAGGAAGACACTGTATAGCATTAATTATGGTTATTTCATAATGACAGTGGGATGGGGGAATAGTCAGCAATTTAGAATTCTATTTTCTCTCAAAAAGTTTCAGAGGTGAACATGCTGATGTTTATGACAGCTCAGGTGGCATCTTCTCAATCTATCTCTTTGAAAGACTTCTCCGTAGCAGTGTCTTCCCTCAGTAATCTGGTTACCTCCAAGTTCTGGATGGCCCCATCCTGTTATCTGTACTGTATGTATGTTGGTGTGTGTATATTTATATCTATCTCTGTGAGTGTGTTTGTGTGTGTGCATATAATCAGAATTTTTCAATACCAAAAAAATATACAAAATGAAAAAAAATATATAGAAAGAAAGAAAAAGAAAAAAAGAAAGAAAATGAGTGAAAAGAGAAGGAAACATACATTTATGCCTTCCACCTTCTTTCTATCAAGGAATTATCATCTTATTCTTTTCCCCATCTTCTTTGCCTCTTTATTCCCCAAATCCAGAAATCAAATTGATCTTTTCTTCTTTCAAAAAAGTCCATATATGGTCTCCAGTCTTTCAACCCCCCCCCCCACAACCTCTGTTCTTTTTCCTCTGACCAGATCAGTTCAGTTAATTTTATAGTCAAATTTTCCACTGCAGGCATTTCATTAGTTTCCAACTTTTTGTGCACATCAAACTTGCTGCAGTTACCCCGACTCTGTGGTTGTTTAGAAGCACCATGAAAACCTGGCTCTTCTCCCAGGCCTTTGTCGAGGGAGAACGAGACCCTTCATTTCATCGCGCTTGCCACCTTTTATGTTGATTTTTTATTTTGTACTGATTTTATTGTGATTTGTTTGATTGTTGTGAGCCACCCTGAGTGGTTGAGAGTCACGTGGCATAAAAAGTTTAAGAAATTATTATTCTTGGTTGCATAGTCAGCCATATGTTTTGACTGGTTTTGGTACTTTTCTCCATCTATCGAGTCCTTTCTAAGGACCTGGGATAGGCAGATGTTGTTGTTTAGTAGTATTAAAGGTATCATTGCAGAATGTTCCAAGTAAAGCTGCCTTTTGCAAATGGCTGATGGTGTCAATGCCAATGGTGTTTGAGTGGTGGTACAGATGTTTTGGAATTGCACCCAAGGTGCTTCATACTATTGGTACATCATCATCATCATCACCACCACCACCATCACCATCTAATAGGCACCAGATGCATAATTTCCCATTTAAAGGTACACCCAAAAAAGAACCAAGAAGTAAAAATAGGTCTTTGCAAAGTACCATGCATAAGAAATATTTTTTGTCCATTTCTCATTGTGGGATAATCCTTTGCAAGTTCTAATTTGGGGCAGTTTTTAAGTTAGACTATTTTTAAATTCCAGTAAACAAATGTGGTATCTTAGTGTAAGCCTCTTTATCTCACTGATGCTGTTTCCTCCAGACATATGCAGTCCTTTGGGTTCTGCTGAATAGTTTTACTAATGACTATTCCCCCACATCTGCCTGTAAGGAACAAAAAGTGTTTGTAGAAATGAGCAAAACACTTAATTCAGCTTCCATTTCCAGAGAGGGATTTGGACAACAGAACATGTTTTGCTCCGGATGTGTCATGAGTAAGGATGGCGAGCAGGGGACTCCCATCCAGGCTGTAAAGCGCATGCGTAGCACTGAGGAATTAGGTAGCCATTCAAAGAGACACAGATCGGGCCTGCCTTAGCCTTTGGGGTTTATATGTCTGGGTTTTTCCCACGCTTCTTCAGTTTGTTAGGATTTTCTGTTATGTAGCAGTAATAAAACACTAGAGACCTATTCCTTGTCTCAGCGTGGTTCCTGGCTGTTAGGACAGGATGAGAGGTTAGACCTTGACAGATCATAACAATCCACAAAGGGATGGCTGTTGAAGCCATCCATGAGCAAACTGGATGTGGAAATACCATGTTCGATTTTCTCAAATGAATTAATACATAATTAATTCTGAAATGAATGTTTTTTGGTGGGGCAGGAGCCTTGGAGTCAGTGTTGACTCCTGTCGATTGCTTGGACAAGTCCCTGAAATTTTCTTGGTAAGGTTTCAGAAGTGGTTTGCCATTGTCTCCTTCCTAGGGCTGAAAAAGAATGATTGGCCCAAGGTCACACAGCTGACCTGGTGTCTAAGGCAGGGCTAGAAATCACACTCACCCGGTTTCTAGACTGATTCCTTAAGCACTAGACCAAACTGGCTCTCAAAGGAATTAATGCATGACTAATGCGTTCCTCTCCATATTGTGTAAGGATCTGTAGTCCAAGAATCACTAGTGAGCATGCTCAGATGTATGCATGGTTCGGCCTGTGCATATGACTAGGCTTCTGCCTGGGACTAATGATGTAAGCAGAGAAGGAGGAGACTCCCCAGCCTATCAACGGAAGGAATAATTAAAATAATATTAAAAATAAATTTATAATCCTTGTCTGACTGCCATGTGCTTGCAGGAGTTTGTACTGATAGGTTGTGCTAAGTAAGATTTCCTGCTGCTATTACGATTCTCTCTAGTAGCTGTTTTTATTGTGTTCTTGGATTGAAATTCCTTAACACAAATAATGTTAAATAAATGATAGGAGATTCATCCACAGGGAATGTGGCTGCCCGGATGGCTATGAGAGATGTGATGGCTGTGTCGGGTTAATCATGTTCTGGATGTACCTGTAAGAATTTTTACCTGTTAGAAACAAGAGGCATTAGAAAATTTTCAGAACAAGCCTTTCTCTCACATTAGAGACTAGGTAAGTGTTTGAGAAAAGGAATGTGTAGTTCCATTGAAATAATACTTTCAAGGTTAGCTTCAGACAAGTAGACTTGTGTTTAAGTGACCCAGGAGATGCTAGTAGATTCCCAGAACACCCCAAAGGGATATGTGGATTCTCACAACTTGTTATTCAGCTTTGTAAGATTTATTAAGGTTTTTCTGTGAGTTAATAAGATGGATGTTAGGAAGCAAGAACACAAAATAAAGTGGCTGGGTAAAAATTTGTCAAGTTCCAAATTAGGCTCATTTCCAAACTTTCAATGTTATAAAATTCAAGGGGACTGTTGGTTCTGCAAGCACAAACATCGTTATCCTATTGTGAGGGGGGGGGGTGAAGAGCATCCCCTGAAGGTGCCTCAAACTCATGAGAGAAGAAAAAGGGAGTTAGCTACAGGTGGGTGACCGGACCCTGAACCCGTGGGGCTGAGGATATGCGTGTTAGATAGAGCCGTTTAGGTTAGGAATTTATAGCTGATTGTGTAGAGTAGCTGGCGTCTACAAAGAGGTGTTTTGAGTGGGATTAGCCTTTGAAAGGAGGAAGAGATAAGGATGGCAGAATCATCCCGGACACATAAACACATAAACCTAGTAACTAACTCAAGAATGCTTGGGAAACAGGAAGATTGTGAGCTGAGCCCTCGAAGGAGGGGGAGGATAGTTAGGTTATAAAGGTTTTGAGCTAGCTTTGTTCTTGGTTCTTTCCTGCACCTGCATGGAGGGAACCCGCCTTTGCAAATGCGTTACAAATAAACTCTTTTCTCTGTATCATCGAACCTTGTGAATTGGAATTCTTTTGGGAGGTTTTCCCGCTGACACTATTGATCGTGTTCACTCAAGGCCTCCGCAATTATGTTCAACTCACCATTTCAAGAACCTTCTTTTGGTCCCTTCAAGGAAACTGGCTGTGATAGGCCAATCCTGTGGCCTCAGATTCATTGATGGCAGGAGCTTCCTTGTTGGGCCACTTCTCAGTCAGCATCAAAGCCTCACCAGCTGAGATGAGTGTGACGTAATGGGGGAGTCACACCCTCTGGCTGGGAGGCCTTGTGCTTCATCTTGTGGGCAAGTGGCAAGCTGCTGACTCCTCAAACTAGCCAGGAACTTCATTATTATCTGTTTGAGCACTGAGGTCATTTTTAAATAATTTGGACAGATTTCTCATAACAAGTAACATTCTGCATGTTAATTTATTTTCTTCACTATTCTACTAAAAAGAAGGAAGGAGGGAAGGAAGGAATGAAGGTTAAAATGGTTACTTCAGTGGACTAGTTGGTTCATCTTACATTTGGTCTCTTAGAGGTCCCAATAAATGCCCATGTTTAACCAAAGGAGCCAGGAGCACAGAGCACCCTGATCATATTAGATAGCAGAAAATAGTACAGATGACCAGTACCACAAATAACCAAGCTCTATACCTATAGGTGGAGCCAGCATGTTGAATTGCATGTAGAAGCCAATTGGAAACCAACTGTGTTTGTGAAGCAGAGATAACACATGGGCATAATGTGGCAGGCACATCATGGCCTGCCCTGCTTTATTCTGAACCAGTTCCAATTACTGCGTGATCTTCAGTGAATATATCAATACAGGTAGTATTCATTTAGCAACCATAATTAGGACGGGCAACTTGGTTGTTAAGTGAAGCAATTGCTAAGTGAAACCATGACTGTGCTTACAATCTTGTTTCAGCTTTCCTTTGCTTTAAAGACCTGCAAAGATTGTAAATATGAAGACTGGTTGCAACAGTTCTTCTTCATCACCTTTGTAACTGGGAATGGTCGCTAAATGAGGCATTTGCTAAACAAGGACCACCTGTATATAATTCACTGAAACAGTATCATCGAAATATATTTTTTCTTTCTTGCCCTAATTGTTTATCAAACAAGCAAATTTAGCCATTTCTGCCAACTCAGCCATCTTCACAATCCATTTCTCCATTAATGGTATTTCTGCAGTCTGCCATCTTTGTGCATATAATAACCTCGCTGCAGTTACCATAAGCAACAAATGAATTTTAGAAGCCCAAAGCTAAACAATAAAATGCAGAGCATTGCTTAAAGGTTGAGAATGTATCTTTCACTGAAACAATAACATAGAATTATATTTCTTCTTTCTTGCCTTTTAGTAACTGCTTCTTACTGTTCAGGTCAGGCCTCAGTAGAATAACAAAGCATTTGGGAAAAAAGATGCAGCCCAATAAGCCTGCACTGGAAGATAGTATGGAAAAGATCTCCACAGCCACCATGTATTTCCCCTTGGTGCTCAGATATGTGGGAAAAAAGGACAGCCAGACACTGCAAAAACACAAGAGACTGAAGGAGATAAACTTGGTCTCATTAAAACTGTCCGGTAAATGCCGGGCTTGGAAAGCCACAATGAAGCCAACAAGGGCAAGGAAAAGCAGGTAGAGCAAGACACAGTAAAACATGAGAGTGGAGCCTTCGTTGCATCCCAGGATGATTTCATCTGCCACTAAGTTCATATCAGCATCTGGGTATGGGGGTGAAGTTACAAGCCATACAGTGCAAAGAGTGACTTGAATGAGGGAGCAGGAAACAACAATGTAATTATCTAATCCTTTTCCCAGCCATCTCCTCATCCTGGACCCTGGCACTGAAGCCATGAAAGCTAAAATCACAATGATGGTTTTGGCCAATACACAAGAAATGGCCACCGAGAAGACGATCCCAAAAGCAGGTTGTCGGAAAAGGCAGGTCACCTTTTCTGGTTGTCCAATGAATAATAAACTGCCAAGGAATGAAAGCACAAGGGAGATGAGGAGAAGGTAGGTGATGTTCCGGTTGTTAGCCTTGACGATGGGGGTGTCCTGGTATTTGATAAAGATCCCAAGCACCACAGTGGCAATGCAAGCAAGGACAATTGCCATGGTGGCCAAACTGGTCCCTAAGGGGTCTTCATAAGACAGGAAAACTATATGTTTTGGAAGGCACAAGTCATGGTTGTTGTTTGGATACTTTCCCTCTGGGCATGGCAAACAATCATCCATTTCTGCAAAAGAAAATGTTGTTATTACAATGTAGAAGATTCTGCATTAATCAAGACATGGCTAATGTTGACTGAAGTAAGAAGTTTAGCTCACTGGGCCCTGCTTAATGCTTCGATGGGAGACTGCCTAGGAGTTAGAAAGCTATTGGGCAGACTGAAGGCACTAATAAAACTCTTCTGTAATACAGTCAATGAAACTGCATAGAATTCCACTCAACTCAAATTGATATTTACTTTTATCCCTTTTTGATTAAACTACTGAATATTAAAATTCATGCATAATTAGACCAACGTAATTTTTCTAATTTTTCAGCTTAGAAATTCAGCAGATTAAATTAAGGTTTTACTTACAGCCATAGATATGGGAAAATTTGATTTATGCAAATTAGAATGTATATGTGATTGGAAAGTGCCTCTATCCAAGCAAAGGATTTAACTGGATGTAGCAATACATCAAGTGTTTAGTGAGGCAGAGTCTTATTTCTCAGGCCCTGTGCTTGCTCCTAGGATCTTCTTCTGGTTCTATCAACATTTCTTCAGCCTCTAACTCTTTTATGTCTGAGGTTCCTTCTTTCTCAAGTTCTTTGAAGGTAATTAGGAAGCGGATGGAAAGTTTTGCCTTATTTCACTCCTCTGCACTTTTCTCCTCCTATACATAACTGGAAAACTTTCTCTTCCACCCTCATTTGCATGGACTAGTTAATTCTTTAGAGATATTAGAACTTACCTTTATGATTTGTAATCCTCCCTTCTGGACATGGAAGGCATTTGTAGCAGCAATATGGCTTTCCTTCTATTTTGGCCCTACTTGAACCTGAATGACAATTGTCATTACAGATAGAACGAGGCCTTTCCTAAATGGAAGAGATGAAGAAGATGAAGAATCGGTTCGGTGCTATTGGCATGCTGTGGCATTATTGGTCTTGGAAATAAGACACACATGCCATGAAGTAGGCTGACCATCTTTCCTTGAGACAAAAATGGGACATTGGGATGGCAAAACGGGACGGGGTTAAAAACAGGACATTGGGGTTAAAAACAGGACATTGGGATGGCAAAAGGGGGCAGGGCTGGGTGACGGGCTGGATCGGCAGGCAGGAAGTTCTCCGGTTTTCTCAGGCTGGGAATCTTCAGATTCCTTCACTTGCGAGAGGCAAAGCTGGGCGGGAGAGTCTAGTAAACAGTTGTCCCCGACAAGCCATTCCTCCTCCGGCTGTGCTTTTACATTCTTTTCTTCCCGCCGTTTCAAGGCAGGAGCCAATCGGCTCACCCTTTGATCACCGCCTATCAGCTGATGTGGTTTTTTTCTTTTTAGGTTTCCCGCCGGGTTGAGCTCCGCAGCTTTTTTCCTGCCGTTTCTGCTGAGCTCCCCCTCCTTCCACTCAAAGTCAGACCGCATTCTGACAGGTTCGTGGGAACTTTCAAATTTTAAAGGTTTTTAAGGTAAGGTTTTTAAGAAAACGGGACAAAATGGACATTTAGATTAAAATGACGGGACGGTCTGGAAATGTTAAAAAAATGGGACTGTCCCATTCAAAATGGGATATATGGTCAGCTCTTGCTGAAACACAGATACCAAAGGTCTGGTTTGCTGTTCTATATGCATTGCTTGAGGGCATCAGAATGAGACATTCTGAATGAGACATGCATGAAGCTTTCTCAGCCATAATGGTATTGGTCCTTGCAAATAGGGAACAAAAATGTATCACGGTCCTTTCCACCAGAACTTGAGTAGTCTGTTTAAAATTCTTCCATGGCTTTCTTTAAGTTATTCCCTTTTTATAAGTGCAAGAACGTTTGGCCATTTTTACTTCCTTTGAACTGCTGTTCACGGACATCTCATACGCTTTTTCTCATTTTAAATGTTTTTGCTTTCTAATATACATCACAGAGGAATGGAATTAAACTTTACCCAAGCCATGCTTTACTGCTTTTTTCTTTGCCAACTGTAGTGAGTTACGGTCAAACACTGCAGGTTCTCAAATACTGCAAATTCTTTCAATGATACCCTATGACTGAGTGATCCTTACACTCAGGCAGTGTGTTCGAGACTGAGATGGCCAGCGGGATTAATCTGCGCTATTCAAATGAATTTTTAAGTGGCTGTTCTTTAGACCAGCAAGGTATCTGAATAAAATAACTGTTCCCATACTCCAGAAAATGCAAACAGCATATTTTAATGCACTTCACAGCCACCTCAACAGTGCTGTTTAACCTGAAAAAGGCATCAGGTGAGACTGCATAGTGACTCTACTGCTTTAACTGTACGGTGGGCCATGACCATAACACAGACTTTCCTGCCCCACAACTTCCTGGAAGACACACTTCTCTTTTACCCTATGCAGATGATACTGGCCTTACAAGAATGCCGAGGGGCCTAGCACAATGTTGCAAGGAAGATCTGTTGGAACTCAATTATCAAAAAACTCAAAGTCATGGCAGTTTCCAACAGGCCCCCAGAACCCTGCAGTTTCCTTTTTCAAAAAGATGGGGGTAGACGTGATGGAATATGAGGGTGACCTTGGAAGAGGGGAGGAAGAGATGCTGCCTAGGAAACAATCCGAGAGAAGTGAAAGGAGTCTGCGACAGAGTAACGGCCAAAGAAAGAAACTTAGGAAGCATCTGCCCTAATTACTCAGGCAGTAAATAGGGAGGGCGGGAGATCTGTACTTTCAGATTTGCAAGATCCGATTAAAGTAGCCTTACAATAATGTAGAATTAGCTCATCTCATGGTATTTCCTCTCTGGTCTACTGGGGAGGGCTGACAGTAGGCCTTAAGTATGTTGGAATAGGAAAGTCCCAGGGGACCACATTGCTGGAAAGACACAGAGGAGTTAACCTGGCATCTACAACTATCTGAAGACAGGAGGTAGCCATTATATACCTGTAACTCTCCAATTATTGGAAGTCAAGCCATTAGCACAGCTCCTCTGTGGTGCCCAGTTGTGTCCCTGCTCTAATGTTGCACCACTAGAGCCTGTACATTCCACACTTTTAAGAGCAGCTCTTCAATTCCCTAACTGTGCCTCTAGTGCCACCTTCTGACTATTAGGTCTGTCTTTCGCCTGGGTCTTGCCCCACTAGCTATAAGTGATGGCTTCTAATCCAGGGGGAAGCAGGCAGTGGAGACCCAGATCTCATCCTTGGGCCTCTCTCCAGTCTTCTGCTCAGCATGAGTTATGATGAGACTGAAACACTTATCAAGAAGCATGTACCAGTGTAGAGAGCAAGCAATATGCCCTTGACAGAAATACACAAGAGCCGTTACACAGGCAAAGAAGGCTGAAATATTCTTTAAGGCCTGAGAAGCTGGACCCTATTTGGAAGTGGCTCAGGCATAGGCCTCCCTGATTACCTGGGAAATAAGGAGGAGGGGGGGGATAGCACAATAAGATTTGCAAGATTCTGTTGTTACATAAAGGAGATAAAGGAGAGTTGTAGTCTTCCTCTGGAGTAGCTTTTCTGGCTGTTCTATGAAGTGGGGCGGGGAAAGAGAGGGAGAGTATCAGTCTGACCCAGCCAGCTCCCCAAACGTTCTTGCCAGTGAATCCCTTAGGTCCTCTGCCTCCCTATAGCATACCTTAGTGAGCTGGAAGTCCCATGGCACAGAAGGGCCTTCATCAAAACACAGTGTCAGGCCTTCCCTCAGCCCTCCTTGTGGATCAGTAGGGGAAGACTCGCTGCCTGGAGCTGCAGTGGCCTTGCAACTCTGGACACAGGAGCTTGGTTCTTTTTACGCATAGGCATCTCTAGTGTCGATACTATGGAGACACTAACACAAGCCTCATCCTACCCTTACTACAGAAATGTCCAGGGCCAATGGAACCATGTTATAGTTCCCTCTTGCTTTCAGATACCAACTCTGGCACAACATACAGTGTTGCCAACTTTTTTGTGGCAGAGCTCAGCATTCAATGGATGATGACTTCTGGGTTGTGCTTTGGACTCAGCACTATAAACCAGATTCAGTGTGCACCCAGTTTGCCATCTTAGATAAAGATCTACTCTCTCACAAACTGTGTTCATAGATGCTCCCTCGGCTCCCCGATGTTCCCATCCCTCCTGTTTAGATTCTCATTTTTGATTTCTTTTATACCTTCTGTGTCTCTTGTATATACATACATACATACATTTACTTGTACATTTTATATGGGTCTTTTATTCAACATTTTAAAGCTCTTTTACATCTTTTATTCTTTCATACTAATATCATTTCTATTTTTTATCTTTTTACCATACCTGACTGTTACATTTTTATGTTTCTTCCTAATAACTTTCTAATTACTGTAAACCACCCGTTTTGTGTTGGTCTATAATTGTACACACATTGATTTGATTTGAGTAGTTGGATAGTGGTGTAGTTATGCCCCCTCCTGTAGGCCAGCAAGATATTTAAATCAAATATATATTCCCAAATTCCAAGCAGGACAAAGGTTATCACATTGTACTGACCACCTAGCAGCTATTTTAAATGATTCCATTAGAAAGAGAAATAGATAATTATGTTAACCTTCAAAATTCTAGTCACAGAATATAGTATAAATTCTATTATTACTCTTGTTGTTATTATTCTGGCTGCATTGAAATATTAATGCCAAAAGTTTCTTAGTGGATTAGGCACACTAAATCTAGTCTTCTATTATTTACAATCTAACCTCAGCCATTAGACACAGTTCTTTATCCACCTCTTTTTTGTTAACCCAAATAAAGGCCATGTAGACTAAATCCATTAACCTTGACAGATCATGCCCTAGAAGGATATAGGTATTCTAGGATATTCAGTAACTGGAAGAATTAAGGAGACATTATAATGATTAAACCTCAGAGATGGATGAATTCAGACATACGGTATAGGAGATGACCCAAGCAATATCAGACCCTTCTTCCTAACATATTCCAATACAGAAATTGTACATCTTAGGCAAATTGGCAGTGTTCTACTGGACAATGGGCTAGGGAGCAGCAGATAGGAACCTGGGCCCAATACACACATAAGCTGGTCAGTCATCCAAGACAATAACCTCATTCCACCTAATACTATTAGAAAGGTAAAGCCTTCACTGAATCAAGCTCGGTTCCTTCCCAACCCTGTGATAGTTATTTCTCATTGCCTTTTTCTAGGAGGTTTTTATGAATGTGTAGTCTAGCAAAAGGCCTGGAGTTTTCCAATAGGTATTCATTCAAGTTCTCACCATGTCTGATCCTAATTACCTTTTCAAGGTTGTCAGTATACTGTCATCTATTTGAACACCAAGCTGAAGAGCAAATTTCAATTAAAAACACAAGCAGAATATCAGAATAAGTCTAAAAAAATTCAATATGGGAACAATTCAAAATGTGGATTAAACTATCCCCAGATCTGAATCAACTATATACCTGGTTAAATCTTGTGGGCCATGTAATGGAATCTTCATAAATGGTGAGCAATTTAGAAGAGAAAGAATGTGGGTCTACCCATCCAACTTTGACTTTTGTGAATGTGTTGTTTGAGTGTGTCACCCAGTTGAAAATATCAAATCCAGCAACTATATGCCCATTGTCATCAAAGGAAGTATTTTCTCCAGCATTGTTTTTAAAGGAAGTACTTCTCATAAACCTGTGGAACTAAATTGGGGAGAAGGTGGAAAGAAAATGATGCCATAAGACACCCTTCATAATAGTCTTAACATAGTTGCAAACTGTGGGTAATGATCTAGAGAAAAAATATTTCTGCAGAGGTCAATATCAAACACGCTAGAGGTATATTTACGCTGATGGTACTCATTCCAATTCAAAGCAGGGGTAGGGGAAGGGGAAGGGGAAAGAGAAGGGGAAGGGGAAGGAGAAGGAAAAAAAATTGAGTGAGCCCTTCAGGCAGTGTGGTGACACTAACAGAGAAGGTGGGGTGACAAATTTGGGAAAGTAGGCATCTTTAATGCAGCAGAGATTACTCTGTTTAACTCTGTCCATCCTTTTTGTTCTCTTTAAAGTCAGAAACCATGCTACTGAAATGTGCTCTTTTCCCTCCAATTGCAGTGAGGCAAATTTTGCAGGACAAAAATAATAAAATATTATCGGTACAGAGACTAAGCAGTAGGAATAAAATGCCTCTGAAGCTCTTTTTTTTTTAGACGCCCCCCTCCCCAATATAAAAGAGTGCACAAGGGAAAAAAAAGAAAAATAAATTATTTTGGGAACAGAAATACTGATTATGGGTATTTTACATATTCCATCTATTAAAATACCATATGTCCTTATTAATAGTAAGAACATACCCATTTGAATACAAAAAGAAGAAAATATAAACTTGCTCTTTCTTTTACTATTCATCTAACCGGCCCATCATGAATTTATATAATTTCCTTCCCGAGACATCCTAACTAGTGGGGATCATTGCATCTTGTGATAAGGACTTGCACGGATCAATTCTAAAGCTCAGAAAAAATGCTTTTCCTTTGGGTCTGTTGGGAGTCTCCTTCCTGGCACTTTTCTAGGACAATCTCTGCTGCTAAAGTTCTACTGCTTCCACTCCGTCTGGCATTCTAATGTCTACTGAAGGAACCTGTTCTGTATTGGTCTGCAAAATACCTGCCATGGCTCTTCATTTAATTGATCTTGTCTTAATTCTTTCATCTTCACTCTCTGTTTTGACTTGGATGAAGTTATCACATGCAGAGCATACGCCATAATGTAAACTGCATTGTAGACACTATAACTGTGGCCAGACATCCTTGTGTCAAAGAGGGTCCCGGGTAGAGTCTCCAATTTTTCCTCCCCAGAGCAAATCTCCTCACCTCTTTTCTCTCGAGTGGAATTTAAGAAATCACAATTAAATGCATCTCTCCAGAAGATTCTGATAAAGCCATCACTATTTTCTGAGAAAGGGTTTCTTTCCCTCAGAAATTTCTGGAATCCCCTAGGATAATTTGTATGGACAGCAAATGATAGAGTCCCATGGAGGAAATGTATATCCCAATCTCTTTGAATGCCAGGAGATATAAAATCCATCTGGGCTGTCATAATCCACACCCGGCTCTCAATTGTAATATCACAAAACTGTGCAAAGCGGAAAATCAATCTTAAGACACTAATAGTATGTATTTCTCCTTGTATAATAACAGTATTGGCAGTACTTCCTGTGACAATAGGAGAAGTCCCAAACCATTTAATTCCTGTTTCAGGAAGGTCACCTGAAAAAGATATTGAGGGCATTTTTTCTAAAAAGTCCACACAGATACCCCAGAGAGAATACATGGGAAGTATATCCTGTACAAATAAATCTCCATTGTTGTCATCTGAAACAATCACACCAATCCAGGTCCACTTGAAGTGCAGCAGCAACTGAAGAATGCCCATATAGTGATGGGTCGCATTAGGAAACATATGGTAGGAGAAGTCTTCTTTGGTTTTGTCATCTATTATTGGAGAAGAGCCATATAAGATCTTGAGAAAGATATACGTGGGAGGTGGTCAGACACAATCCAAATGAATCTTCCCAGACATTTAGTAAAAAGACTTGTTTCACTCTTTTGCCTTTCCATCTTTTTTATGTTATCTTTTTTGTAATTTAAATATTTCTTATGACAAATATTCACTAAGCAACATATTCTTTTAGACCACTGGTATTTCAAGAGATACTATGATTTATTGATCTTCCAGTGGGGGACATTGGGGAATGAGCAGCTGTGCCCGCGGGCTCAGTGGGCAGAACTGACAATGCAGCAGTTTTTTCAGGCTCAGGCAGGTTTTATCTGCAGCCCAGGAGAGTTTTTCAGGAAAAAGGCAAACACCAAGAATCACTCCATCTCTCCTCCAGATGGCTGCTTGCAGCCAGAAGATTGCAAACAACATTTCACATTTGAGTGGTAAGAGCTAGCCAAGAGGCTGGGAGGTCACCATTTTCCAAGCTGTGCTGTAGCCTTAAAGGGACACTAAGACTGGCCACCCCATTTCTAAATCACCCAATTTATATTTCTGTTAAGTTTGCATACCTTAAGAGAGGCTTTCTACAGCAAGGAAAAGCGGGCACTCTTGGTGCTTATCGTTATTTTTGGGATTATTTTTTAAGTTTTGGACTTTGTTTTCCCTCCAAATATTAAGGAGGACTGAGAGTAAATAATTGTCTCCCTGTTATTATTTTTGTACTAAATTTGAGGATATGAGCATTCTCCTACACGTTGAATTGGCTGTTTTGAACTTCCAGTTTTCTGCTTCTATTTTCCCTGGGGAACTGTCTGCATATCACACTTTCACTTGTGTAAACACATTCTGGAATTCTTTCATATCATTGACTTTCACTGGTTAAGCTCCAGGGGGTGCCATACTCTACTGTGTGAGAGATGGAGGATTTTAAACAGACTTTCTCTGACTTCCACCAAGATTTATAACAGATTCTTTTTGACCCCTACTAAGTTTTTATGCCTTCAGCAAAGGATCATTACCTTGTCATGGTGCTGGAGCTTGAGCACCTCAATGATGCCATGAGCTAAACCATGAAGGGCCACCCAAGATGGGAAGGTCATGACAGAGAGGTCAGACTAAATGAGATCCCTGGGGAAGGTAATGGCAACCCACCCCAGTATTCTTGCCGTGAAAACTAAATGGATCAGTACAACCAGAGATATGTCAGTATACCATCGGAAGGTGAGACCCCCAGGTCGGAAGATGGTCAAAATGCTACTGGGGAGGAACAGAGGATGAGTTCAACTAGCCCCAGACGTGATGGCACAGCTAGCTCAAAGCCGAAAGGATGGCTAGCGGCCAACGGTGCTGGTGGTGAACGGCGAATCCGATGTTCTAAGGATCAACACACCATTGGAACCTGGAATGTAAGATCTATGAGCCAGGGCAAATTGGATGTGGTCATTAGTGAGATGTCAAGATTAGAGATAGACATTTTGGGCGTCAGTGAACTGAAATGGACTGGAATGGGCCACTTCACATCAGATCTACTACTGTGGACAAGAGGACCACAGAAGAAAGGGAGTAGCCTTCATAATTAATAGTCAAGTGGCTAAAGCAGTGCTTGGATACAATCCAAAAAACAATAGAATGATCTCAATTTGAATTCAGGGCAAGCCATCTAACTTCACAGTGATCCAAATATACGCCCGAACCACAGATGCTGAATAAGATGAAGTAGAGCAGTTCTATGAGGATCTGCAGCACCTACTGGATGACACGCCTAAAAGAGATATTATTTTCATCACGGGAGACTGGAATGCTAAGGTGGGCAGTCAAATGACACCTGGAATTACAGGTAAGCATGGCCTGGGAGAACAAAACGAAGCAGGACATAGGCTGATAGAATTTTGCCAAGACAACTCACTCTGCATAACAAACACTCTCTTCCAACAACCTAAGAGACGGCTTTATACATGGACTTCCCCAGATGGACAACACCGAAATCAGATTGACTACATCATTTGCAGCCAAAGGTGGCGGACATCTATACAGTCGGTAAAAACAAGACCTGCAGCTGACTGTAGTTCAGATCACGAACTCCTTCTTGCACAATTTAGGATCAGACTAAAGAGATTAGGGAAGACCCACAGATCAGCTAGGTATGAGCTCACTAATATATAAATCATACTATTTTTTTTATATAAAAATATAGTATGATTTATTGAGAAGTTATGCTATTGAAGAATATAAAGTGCAATCTTTAGGCATACTATACATTTGGACTTTCCAAATCTGTTTTTTCAAACACTCCAAATCAGTGCTTTTCAGCAAATGTAGAATCTATACTGACATATGGATGGATTACTGCAAAAAATCCATCCGTATGTCACATCACTTTTGCTATAAATACATCAAATTGCCCCAACATTTTGGACACCCAAACGTATATTGATCAGCTACTTTCTCAGGCTTGATAAACAAGTCACCTAGCAAACTTATGAGGTTTCCATTTTCTGTCTCCGATTTACAAAAGTGCCCTTAACATAATAAGCCTGAGCCATTCATACCTTTTTTTTACCTGTGGAATCTTGTAGGTGCTCAAGATGTTTGTCGTATGGAGACAGACTTCAGAAGTAGGTCCCCCAATGACTCCCACAATATTATTCTGAATGTCGCATTTGTAGTTAGGGATGAATTTATCCTGCGTGGATAAAAGTTCCATTGAGGCAAGATACGTCAAACTTGCCAAAAAATAGCTGTTTAAGATACGGAAGCCCAAAGTGACATTGGGTAAGAGTTGGGTATTCTCATTGATTTCCTTCACAGCAAATGCCAAGGCCAGGATGTGCTGGTAATTCTGAGTGAACATCCTACATTAGGAGCAATACGGTTCAGGTTATCACATTCTTCAGATCTTATTATTGATTCTTTCTAATCATGGTCATCCTCATAATTGGCCCCTTGAAAAGAGGAGACTTACTGTATGGAATAAGTTTGGTGAATTCTGAGGAAACATACTTGGGAGCAGATTTGGAAAAGATTAGGTAGCAAAGCCATTCTGACAGATACATATGGTCCATTTGCTAAGGAGTTCGAAGCATACTATTTATTAAGATAACTTTAACAGTGTCAATGCATGCCAATGGATTAAATTCACCACGGAAGCATAACTAAATTTTCTATACGTTGAAAAGAGAAAATGCAGATGTTAAAAAATGGGGAAGTCAGAAATTTAATAGCTTGTTGACTTTTTTCTTTTTTGTTTGCTTTCTCCAACTATTTTTTCCATGTACACACAGATGCAGAACGATACGCACACATACCTGTACCAAGATTTCAATACCAAGCAATTTAGTTTAAGACTCAAACCTTTAATATGTAACAAACACCTTGATATATGTTGCAGTGTTTTTTTTTTTCTCTTCCTTTTCAATGCTATATTTAACTGTATGAAAAAACCCAAATAATTATAATGCTTGTAACAGTGATATCCTATGTAAGACAATAAAAAAGGAAAGTAATACTATTTTTTACAACTGGGGGGGAGTTATGCTCTTGAGCAATTGTAAAGTTCTCCTGTCTGCCTCCCTGCCTGCCTATCTATCTATCCATCTGTCTGTTCATCCTAAGTATCAGCTGGGATCACTTTGATGTTCTGGGAAGTTTCTGAGATCGTTCTTCTGTGAGAAATGGCTGAAACTTTATTATTTCCCCCTTTGCTTTGACCACATTATAAAATTAAGAAATGGAGGTCAGGAAAGACGCACACATGGAAATCTGTATACCCTAAAAGTTTGAAAACAATCTTCCGTCCTCTTCTTTTCTTTTCATCCCCAGTTGGAGCTTTGGACAAAACAGCTAAAGGAAGGCTACTAAATTAAATAATATGAAGACCTTAACTGGACACACAGAAGATGTGTGTTTTTTTTCAGCCTAAAGTACTTACAAAAGGTCATCAGACGTTTCATCCGAAGGCTGCTTCTGAAAAGTTATTGGACTTGAAAAAAGGTAGACTTGAGATGTAATGCTAGCAATGATGAAATCGCCAGGCTGGTAATACTTGTGGAGAATAGGCAGGGGTCCAGTAACAGGACACTTAGCCAGAGGCATCTTACTTGGGCCACAAGGCACCACTCCGAGAGCTATCATCAGGGCCACAAATAACATGATTTTAGCTGAGAGTCTTCCTGCTTTATCCCAAATAGTCTGTCCCCTCATAGATATTTGAAAAGTGGTAATTCACAGGGGAACACCCAGCTGATTGAAAGCCAGAACTGTATACTGTAATATCAGCTACCAATAATCACAGTATTGTAGCTTTGACTGTCCCATCCCTCATTAAAAAGGAATCATGAAATGATTGATCATATCAAGATACCATGAGATATTAGTATAGTAAAATGTCGAATTATCGGCCTGCCCCAAGGGAATGTTCTTGGGCCAGGCGGATACTTTATAGCATTAATGATGGCTATTTCATAATTATGGTTGGATGGGGGAATAATGATCAATTTGGAATTGTGAGTTCAGGATAAAGTTTTCAGAGGTCAACTTGTTGATGTTTATCACAGCTCAGCTGCAATCTCTCCTGTCTTACTTTATGAACTCAGGAGAAACAGCAGGTGTGCAATTTCCCTTAAGGTAAATCCAGAAAGGAATCCGTAAGTAAAAAATAGGCCTTTTGAAAGAGCCACACACAAGAAGGTATGTTAATATTCATTTATTTCTTCATGTATTTACTTCCATTTCTCCTTGCCATTTTCAGTTTGAGAGAAATTTCAATGTTGCCATATTTTGAATCTCAGGTAGACCATATCGGTAATCTTCCTTCAGACAGAGGTAGCTCATTGATCATGTTGCCTCAAGACCTCTGCAGTTCTTTGTGTTTAGCTGAACAGTTGAAAAATGATTTCTTTGGTCAGATAAAGGGAAACAGTCCCCAAGAAAGATTTCAAAATGAAAAAAATCAGCATGTGGGCTTGATGGTTCAATTCCCTGTTTCCCTCTCATGTCCCATGGAGAATGAGGGCTGTTTCTGCAAGGCTGTGGAAAGAGACTAGGAGATCACTGTTTGCCTTTAATCAGGTCTCCACCTTTAGTTTATTTGAAGTTGATAGCAGATCTTCCCAAACAGGGTGGCTGGAAGGTATTTTGCTCCTACACCCTCTTGGTTGTGGGCCAGTGGGAAAGATTAGGCTGGAGTGCAAGGAGATATTTGGGGATGTAGGATTACTGATAAGGTTAGACCATTTCAGTGGAAGAGAAGATCCGTCTGCCTAGGATTTGGCTGCTCCTATGGCAAAGGGGTTCTTTAAGCAGTTCTTTAGTTAAGATTTAATTGACAATTTCACAGAGCAAGAGAAATAGAGAAGTAGATTCCCATGACTTCCTACTCAACTGTGAAGGATTCATTAAGGGCCCAAACAGATCATGCCATTCAAGGAAACTGAGTCTCAGCATGCTCCCCAAATCAATTAAATCAGGCCAAATTGAACTATGGTCAATGACCACAAGGTTAAAAAAAAGAGAAGCAAAGCACAAATACAACAGAGGTAGTGGCCATTTAATTCATTAGGCTGTTTGGTCTAGTGGTTAAGGTTCTGGGCTAGAAACCAGGAGACTGAGAGTTCTAGTCCCACCTTGGACATGAATGCTGGCTGGGTGACCTTGGACCAGTCACCCTCTCTCAGCCCAACTCACCTCACAGTGTTGTTGTTTTGTGGAAAACAGGAGGAGGAAGGCATATTAGGTATGTTTGCCACCTTGAGTTATTTATAAAAATAACAAATGTGGGATAAAAATAAATAAATATTAAAGGAAGAAAGAAAGAAATAGCTTAACTGAACATTGGTGTAAAGAGTTGTGCTGTTGCCATTCGTAGGGATGGGAACAGTTACAGATTAGTTCCACACACCTGATATTTGGAATGCATGTTTGATATGAATAAAAAGACAGGCTAAGGAAGAGTCCACCAATCAGCATTTCCCTCCAACATCCTGAATGGTAAGAGGTCACTACTGGATATTTTCCAACTATTTGCTGGGTTATTTAGTTTACGAATCTCTAAATGGGAGACCAGGAGACAGGGAGACATGCTGTGCAGGATCTCATAGGGACACTGGGGTGCAGGCAGGTCCATACCTGTAATGGTACTGTATGTGGGAATGACCTTGGGAGACAGGAGGAAGAGTTGCAGACTAGGCAGCAGCTGAGTCCATAGAAGGAATGGACCTGCCTGCCCCCCCAGTGTCCCTGGGGTAAACGTCTCAGAAGGGACCCTACCTATTTTCTTGGACTGTAAAGGTGAAGCGGGAAACATGTATTTTCGGACTTGCAAGATTCATTTAATGTAACCTTACAATAAAGTCCCAGCTAGTACTTCTGGGTGTGGTCAATAGTACATATTCCCAAAGCCAGGAGAGCTCACCTGATGTCAATGATTAGTGCATCCACTTAGTGGTCTGTTTAACCCCTTGGATATGTCAAGGCAAACTGAGGAGGGGCTAGAATAGTACACAAGATAAGTGTTTGTTGTCTGGACAAAGCCAAACTTTAAATGTGACAACCTTGTTAAATGGACAAGTGCTTCTTAGACTCTCTGTGCTGAAAGATCAATTCCTGTTGTTGTTTTAGAGGATGTCCCATGAAAGCTTGGAGATCCAGAGACTCCAGGACCCATACAACAAAATTAGGCCATAGGTACAAATTACATCCCCCAAAAAGGAGTCATCCATTTGGATCTTCTATCCCTCAATACTCCAGAAAACCAAGGAAGTCCATTATGGTGAGTTCTTAGTTAATCCACTGAGTGTCTAAGAGGTTGAGCAGCTACCACTAGGCCTATCTATGCCCATACTAATGGGAGGACAAGAGGGAGAGTAAAGCAAATTGTCTTCAGCAGAAAGAGTTCATTCATGTTCATAAAAGTCAGGCATGGTCTCAATGGAGCTGAGAGAAAAAATGAACTGCTTTCTCTACTGCCAAGGTTGAATATAAGACAAGGGAACTTGTATTCAGCCTGGAGAGATATTTAAGGGCAGGATACATGCTGGTTTGCAGCCTTAGTTAAAACAGTTTCATATTATATCTGTGAATAGTTGCATAAATATTCAGTGATGGAAGGAAAAGGAATGTTTTTAAGGGCAGTGATTGAAATCCTAAAGTACTGAAAAAGAGATGAATTGTTTCTCAATTGATGCAGCCCAGAAGCCAAATGTCCTGAACTAGCTCAACTCTTGGCAATGAAGAAGTTGGCTTAGATAGTGTCAAGCAGTGATCTTCTGAGGTCTGTTCCCAGGTAGCTTTTCAGAGTAGTAGACCCAATAGGTTGAGAATGGAGGTGAGGGGGCTGCCTCTTTAATGCCTCTGGCATAAGCTTTTATGTTATTCTGCCAATCATCTCTTTGGGCAGAAGCAGATACATTTTTGGCATTATCGGTCATTCTATCAAGGTGTGGGAATGGTGGCTATCTTCTAAGAATTCCTTTGTTTACCAATCCCAGTGGTTTCTCTTCATTCTTGATCTCCTGGAAATCACCTCCTGCCCTGACACTATCTTCAGCAACACATTCAAGGTTGTCCTGATACGGATGGAGATTCTACAAGAAGACTTGAATGATACCTTATTGAGATAGGCTTTAGGAACAGAATCTCCAAGTCTGCCTGTGTTTTCCCTTCTCTTTGGAAAGTGTGCTTCTTCACAATTTATTTTTGGAACAGTGCTGAATAGCTTCTCCAAGGTCATATCCATGGCTCTGTACATGTTTTGATGTATAAGTTGAGGGGTTTTTTGTTTTGTTTTATTTCTTCCAGTCATTGTTGGCACCTAGCGACTGGACTACTTCCTGCAGTTTTCCTGGCAAGGCAAGTTTTTCAGAAGCGGTTTGCCATTGCAGTAACCCTAGGTAAAGGTAAAGGTTTCCCTCGACATAAAGTCCAGTCGTGTCCGACTCTAGGGGGCGGTGCTCATCTCCGTTTCAAAGCCGAAGAGCCGGCGTTTGTCCGTAGACACTTCCTCTGTGGTCATGTGGCCGGCATGATGACACGGAACGCCGTTACCTTCCCGCTGAAGCGGTACCTATTAATCTACTCACATTTGCATGCTTTCGAACTGCTAGGTGAGCAGGAGCTGGGACTAGCAACGGGAGCTCGTCCCGTCACGCGGATTCGAACCGCCGACCTTCCGTTCGGCAAGCTCAGCAGCGCAGCGGTTTAACCCGCAGCGCCACTGCGTCCCTCCTGCAGTAACCCTAGCTCTGGAGAATTTTCAATTCTTAGTTTAGTAATGATGCTTATCTCTTCAAAGATTTTATACCCAAAGGGTATAACTTTATCACACGACCACCACATGTGAAAGAAAGACTGGACTCACAAAACATCATAGGGTGAAGGAAGAGAAGGAAAAGGAGCATCTGGAACGGATAATTTTGTTCTATATACCCTTGAAAGAAGCTGAGGACTGATTCCCCAAGCAACTGGAAAAGGAATAAGAAATAGTATGGAGATGGTTCTGGAGCTGGATGAAGGGCGAATCCATTGCTCATCTAACCTTAAATTTTGGGATGATGAGGAAAAATCAGGTGATATCCCAATCAGATTATCATTTCAGCACTTGAGGTCATTTTCAAATGATTTGGAATAATTTCTCATAACAAGAAATTGTAAATGTATTCTTGTTATCTATTAATGAGAATTAATCTGCCATTTGGAATGAATAAATTTTATTTTTTTCAATAATTTCTGTTAAAGGAAGATTGTTCAAAGTTTAAAAAAAACTACAGAAACGTAGAAGGCTTCAACATCTATAACAATTATTTTAATCCAAGACATACCTGTGCAGCTACAGTGGAACTGATCTCTACTCCAAACAGATTCATCCCTAACTATAAATGTGACTGTCACCAAGCTCTAATGAATTCCTGAATATGGCAGCTATCCTGATGAACTACAAAACTGCACAAGCAAGTGGCTTTCATGGAACAGAAAGAGATTTAAAAAGAAACCCAGTGGCACCATCATATTTTGGCATGCTGTTCTTATTTTGTTAATGGAAAATGGCTACTCAGAAATGCTTATCTGAACATTCCAGCTAGAACAGCTGGTTAATATTGATTGATGAATGAAACAGAGGTTACACTGTTCCTGTAGAAACAGCATCATAGGCTCTGGAAATAACTCTTCTATCCTTATGTCCCTCCATTTTTTTTAGCTTGCATATACTGTACTTCTGCTCCAGAATTGGATACTCAAACTCAACCTCTTTTCTTCCACTGGATGTTCCCAAACACCATTCATCAGTACAGAGGGATTCTCCATCTTTTGCTGTATCTGGGGTGGACATGGATTGGAGTGATATATCTCGATACTGGCAGTTCAGCAGAGATGCTTTTAAGGAATGTGCTTCCCATGCTTTCCAAGAGTGGTATCTGCTTTGATTTCATACTCAGATTGGCTGGTAGGGTCCTCAGTGAGACTGGCGAAGAAGCAATTCTTGAAATGTTACATTTTCTCTTGACCCATATATCTTAAAGCGTGATCTTTCATGGCAAATTTCAGAGTATCTTAAATTTGAGGCTTTTGCTCAAAATGTCTGAAATTGAGGAAATGCCAGAGTATTCCTGTCAGATCCCCCCAATCAAAGGTTTCGTGAACCCTTATCGGAGCATCTGCCATCGTTTCCTTATCAAAGAGGTAGACACCATGTCGCCAGATGGGAGGGGGTGTGAAGCTGTGAAGTAGGTTGTTATGTTTATTATGGCTATGCAGGACATCAAGGACATGGGATTAAGATACACCAAAAACACCATCTGGCTGGAAGGGGGGGGGTGACATGGTTTCATGAGAAAGGGGACTGATTAGGGGAATGTAGTTTTAAAAGTTAAGTTTGAGCGGGAACTCTTTATTCGCAGCTTGCCTTCTGTACCATTCATTTTGCTTCATTAAAACAGTTAAAGGAATCCCAGCCTCCTGACTGTGATTGTGTGAATGCTTGAATGATCAGGTACTGACAATTCCAAAGTCTGGGTTATGACGGCAGATGTAGATTTTACATCCATTCCCTTGCAGAGAAATTGGAGCTTAAACCTCCTTCATGGATCTATATCCTTGTCAGTTAATTCAAATGATGTTTCTGGATCCCATCAACTTCTTCAGGGGAGGAAACCTTCTTTGGAGAAAGATGATGGTTTCCTAGCAGAGACCTGGCAACAGTTACTTAATTGCTTCCTCCCTGGTTTTCCCAGTGACATGGTGAATGAGGACTTCTGCACTGGGAAAGAGCAGCTAGAGACTCCCCCTAGGACTGTGTTTGAAATGAGGATGACAGCTCACAGTTACAGTGTCTAGAGCGCTGTCTATGGCTTTGCATGCCATGTACTCTTCTATGGGCAACCGAAGATCAGTTATGAATGGAAGGAGACAGAAGTTAAATCAACAATCATGGAAGGTAAAGCTCAGAGCAGGGTTGTAAGACTTCTCATCATACTTGGGATATGCTGGTGATAGTATTTTCTTAGGGAGAATGTGAAGAGATCTGAGTACCTTCTTATGGGATGGTGGGATGTTATTGAGACGTTGTGTTACATGTAAGGTCAAGATAAACTGTTCTTTGATCTGAGAGTCATTCCTGGTGGCTTTGTACTTATGTCCATGTAAATTTCCTGGTCACAGTATGAAAGTTATTGAGATTGTCTTTCATCTTCCCAATCTTGGTCACTGCTGTGCAAGGTCCTGGTTATCTTCTGTCCAACATAACTAGCTCCAACTTTTCATGGTTCTCTCAAGATCATCTAAGTCAGGTACATGCAATCATAGAGGTTAGCATGAAATGGTTTTTCAGTGTTTTTTTTTTTTTTGTCTAAGTTATCCTCTATTATTATTTTAGACAACATCATTTGTGCTTTCCAAAGTTAGGCATTAATGTACAAAAAACAATTCTGCTTTTTTTTTACGTTTTTTTTTACGTTTTTTTTTTACTTTTTTTAAAATCCCACCTTTATTATTTTTATAAATAACTCAAGGTAGTGAACATACTTAATAATCCTTCCTCCACTTATTTGCCCCACAGCAACAACCCTGTGAGGTGAGTTGGGCTGAGAGAGAGCGACTGGCCCAAAGTCACCCAGCCGGCTTTCATGCCTAAGGCAGGACTAGAACTCTCATACCACGCCTGATTGGCTCTGGGGCTGAGAGGGAGGGACTGGCCCAAGGTCACCCAGCTGGCTTTCATGCCTAAGGCGGGACTAGAACTCTCATACCACGCCTGATTGGCTCTGGGGCTGAGAGAGAGGGACTGGCCCAAAGTCACCCAGCCGGCTTTCACGCCTGTCATGCGCTGCCTACCTCTGAATAACACTCAGACACTGGTTCGCGGATCAGGCTCTGGTTTATTTGCAGGGCAGGTACAGCGTCGGTAGAAAAAAGCTGAGAGTGACAGGAGCGCGCCGGTGCGGGGTTTAAATACCCCGCGCCGGTCAGCGCCCCCTCGCTCACGGTCACGTCACCCCCCTTTGTCCAATACGTTGCCCTGCCGGTGGGTGAGGGTTTCCGGGATCGCCCATCATCAGGTTTCCCATTCCTCTGCTGATTGCTTTCAGCTGGGCGATCCCCGTTGTATTGCCGCTGATGGCTTGGGTGTGCTCCGTGATCCGTTTAGCTATTGTTTGTTGGCCGTTAGTCGTTGTGGGTTGATGGCTACTTATCTTGTACCCCTTCACCTATTTCCTTGCCATTGTCATGTGTGCCATTGCGCTGATGACTTTAGCTCAACGGCACTCATGACATACTGCCCCCTTTTCGGATAGTGTTCCGCCCCGGTTTTCTGGGTTTTCCCCGTGGAGCTGTCAAAACGCCACATTTTTTTTTTTTTTTCAAAGTTCCCGCCGGAGTAGTTGTCGCCCCTCCCTTTGCTCCTCCCTCTACCACGTGCCTTCCCAGGGTGTGTCCATGGTGCGCATGCTCGGGTCCTGACCTGGCGTGCGCATGCTCCAGCCACACCCTGTTTGTTTGGCTCAGTTCGGCGAGGAGAGAGGCGTGGCTGGTCGGGTGCTTCTCAGCTCCAGGTAGGGCCCTTCTTTTTCTTATTTAAAGTGCGTCGCCTTTGTTGTGTCTCCTGGGCGTTGCCCCCAGGTTGCCCTGTTGACTTGCTTGCCACTCCCCCGCGGCCGGGGGGCGGGGGGAGGGTGCTGGCGAACGTTTGTCACCACCCCGTGGGCCCGGGGCGGGGGGAGTGAGTCCCGGGGGGGGGAGGTCCACCCAAGTCGCCGGCTTGGGGGGGCCCTTTCCCTTGGGGCACGGGAGGCGGGGGGGCCTGCGGGGGGGGGGTTTGGTTTTGCTGACCTTGGTTGCGGTTTGTCGGGGTATGCCCGGTGAAATGCTCTGGTCAGGTCAGGCGCGTTAACGTTGTGCGCCGCCACCCATTCCGGGTGGGGGAAGTGTTTCCACCTGACCAGATAGTGTAGAGTTCCTCGTTGCTTGCGGGAGTCGAGAATGTCCCTTATCTCGAAGTGGTGTTGCCCGTCGATCATCACCGGTGCGGGCTGTGGCGTGCTTGGGTGCCATCGGGAGGTGGTTGCCGGTTTCAGGAGGCTGGTGTGGAACACCGGGTGGAGTCTCCGGAGGTTGTGTGGCAGGTCCAAGCGTATTGCTACCGGGTTCACTATTTGCGTGACTCGGAAAGGCCCGATGTACTTAGGCCCCAGTTTTTTCGAGGGTTGGGTTGACTTTAGGAACTTGGTGGATAGATAGGCCATATCCCCCGCCTGGAACGTCGGTTGTTGGCGCCGGTGCTTGTCGGCCTGCTCTTTGTAGGCTGCCTGTGCATCCTTCAGCGCCGCCGTGATTACTGGCCATGCTTCCGCGATCTTCCGTCCCCAGTCGCTAGCGTCCACCTGGGGTTCCGGGGGTTGAGGTAGCTCCGGTATGGGGACGAAGTCGCGCCCCGAGACTACTTCGAACGGAGTTTTCCCCGTGCTCGTGTGGACGGCGTTGTTGTATGCGACTTCGGCGAACGGGAGCAGTTCAGCCCAGTCGTCTTGGTGGTAGTTAGTATATGATCGTATGAATTGCTCTAAGGTGGCATTAAGAACCTCTGTGGCTCCGTCCGTCTGAGGGTGCCAAGCCGTAGATAGGGCCTGTTGGGTCCCCGTCAGCTTCAGGAAGGCCCGCCAGAATTTGGAGGTGAACTGTGTGCCCCTGTTGGTCACCACACGTGCGGGACATCCGTGTAGCCTGTACACGTGGATGAGGAAGAGTTTGGCTAGCTGTTGTGAGGATGGGACCGACGTGCAGGGGATGAAGTGGGCCTGCTTTGAGAAGTAGTCCTTCACCACCCAAATGGCCGTTTTCTTCTGGCTGGGTGGGAGGTCCACTATAAAATCCATAGAGATTTCCTCCCATGGGCGGGAGGGTTCTGCCACCCGTTGCAATAGCCCCGCGGGTTTGCCTGGTGCCCGTTTGGCCCTAGCGCACATTGGGCAGGACGCCACGTAGGTTTTTACGTCTCGCCTGAGCGCGGGCCACCAGAATTGACGCCGTGTTAGGTGTAGGGTCTTGAGGAACCCAAAGTGTCCCGCTTGCTTGGCGTCGTGTGACCTATGCAAGATCGCCTGGCGTTGCGAGTCCGGGACGTAGATTCTGCCTTCCCCCCATGCCAGGTCTTGTGCCATCGTTACCTTGTCGGGGTTTGCCAGGAACCAGGGGTCGGTTTTGAGGGCGGCGGCGAGGACCGTGCGCATTCCCCCTGGTAGTTGCGGTTGGCTTCTTTCAGTCGCCGGTTGTCCCGCCGTCGGCTGCGCCGTAGAGTCGAGCTGCCTCCGTGCGCCGCTTCGGGTGGTCACGGCCATCCCCAGTTGCGAGGCGGATAGGACCGTCCCAATGGTGTCTGGGGCGGGCTCTTCATCTTGGGGCAGTCGGGAGAGGGCGTCGGCCAGGAAGTTCTTTTTGCCCGGCATGAACTTCAGCTGGAAATTAAAGCGGCTGAAGAATTGGGCCCATCGGACCTGTTTTGGGCTAAGGCGTCTAGGCGTTCGTAGGGCCTCGAGGTTCCGGTGGTCAGTCCAGACCTCGAATGGTTGGGTGGCTCCCTCGAGTAGGTGTCGCCATGTCTCCAGTGCCGATTTCACCACGAAGGCTTCTTTCTCCCAGACGTGCCATCGCCTCTCTGTCTCGGAGAACTTCCTTGACAGGTAGGCGCATGGTTTCAGGAGTCCCGTGGGGTCTTTCTGTAGCAGGATGGCTCCCAGGGAGAAGTCTGAGGCGTCGGCTTGGACCACGAACGGCCGTTCTGGGTCCGGGTGCGCGAGGATTGGCTCCGTAGTGAACAGCGCTTTCAGCTTGTTGAATGCGGTCTGGCACGCGGGAGTCCAATTCAGCACTGTGCCTGGGTTCTTGGCGCGTCGGGTGTCCCCCACCCCTTTGGTTTTGAGGAGGTCCGTTAAGGGGAGGGCTATCTCAGCGAACCCCCGGGCGAATGACCTGTAAAAATTCGCGAATCCGAGGAAGCTCTGTAGTTGCCGTCTGTTGCGGGGCCACTCCCAGTTTAGCACCGCTTCGACTTTTGCGGGGTCCATTTTGATGCCGTCCCCGGAGATTCGGTACCCCAGATAGTCTAGGCGCTCTTTGTGAAACTCGCACTTTGTAGGCTTGGCATAGAGCTGCGCCCTTCTGAGCTTGTCGAGGACTTGCCTGACTAGGGTTACATGTTCCTCGTGCGTTTTTGTGTAAATAAGGACGTCGTCGATGTAGACCAGGACCCCTTTGAACAGATGTTCATGCAGTACCTCATTGATGAGCTGCATGAACACCCCAGGGGCCCCCGCGAGTCCGAAGGGCAGTACTTTGTACTGGAAAGCGCCTAGGGGGCAGTTGAACGCCGTCTTCCATTCGTCCCCCTCCCTGATTCGGATGCAATAGTACGCCTCGCGAAGGTCCAGTTTGGAAAAGACTTTGCCCGTGGACAGGTGGGCGAGCATGTCCTTCACCAGGGGTAAGGGGTATTTGTTGGACAGGGAAGCCGTGTTTAGGCCCCGGTAGTCGGTGCAGAGCCGTAGGGTCCCGTCTTTCTTCTCCCGGAATAAGACGGGGGCTCCGACCGGTGAGCATGCTGGCTCTATGAATCCCCTGTCTAGGTTTTTATCGATGAACTCCCGGAGGGTTGCCATCTCCTTTGGGGTCATCGAATAGATCTTTAGTCTAGGTAAGGGGACGTCGGGCAGTAGGTCGATCCGGCAATCCGTCTTGCGGTGGGGGGGTAGTTGGTCAGCTTCTGCCTCTCCGAAGACCTCGGAGAAGTCGGCGTATTGTTCTGGTAGGTCTGCTGTGGTAGCGGCGTTGTCTTGTGTGGTTGCCTCCGCTCGTCCTACCGTGGGGTTGCTTCTGCCCACTGGAACTGGTGCTCGATACTCGCCGTCGCCGAATGTGAAGGTGCGGGTCTCCCAGTTGATCCGCGGGTTGTTTGTCACGAGCCATGGCATCCCCAGGACTGCAATGGGCCGTCCGATGTGCGTGACTACGAACGATGTGCGCTCGGTGTGAGTGCCCATTTGCAGGGTGACCGGCTCGGTTTGTAGCGTGGCTGGTTTCCCTCCCGCTGTAGAGCCGTCCAGCTGGTGGAATGCCAGCGGCGTGGGGAGGGGGAAGCAGCGGAGGTCGAGTTTGGCGACTAGGTCAGGGTGGATGAGGTTTTTTGAGCACCCAGAGTCCACTAGTGCCGCGGCCGTGGTGGCTCCGTTGCCGGCAGAGAGTTTAATTGCTGCCAATATTACGGGGCTTTTGTCGTTTCGTTGAGGTGGTCCGCGCTGCTGTCCCACCGCCTGCCTCGCCACGCGTTTCAGGGCAAGCGGGGAGCGTTTCCCGCCGGCTGGTCGGGGTCTGCATTGTCCTCTTCCCCCCAGTAAGCATCCCAGCCCTCTTCTGGTGTCGCTGTGGCCACGGTCATTCGGCGGTGAGGGGGCAGCCCCGGGTTGGGTGGTTTGGGGCTAATTTTCGGAGTGGGTTTGGGCGCGCTGGTCGGCGGTCGGTTGGCGAAGCAATCCACCGTCTTGTGCCCTAATTTGCCACACCTCCCGCAGGGCTCCCGGTTGAACTTCTTTTTTGGGTATATGGGGCCGGCCATCCCCCCGTGTAGTGCGGGTACCTTTTTCCCGGCATAGTTTGTGTCTTCCGTGGTTGTCATGAGGAAGGTGCGGTGCGCATGTTCGGCTTTCCCCGCGAGGTGGATCCACCCGTGTAACGTTTCTGGGTCGTCGCGGTAGAGGGCCCATTGGAGAACGTCGCGGTTGAGCCCCCTTTTGAACATTTCCAGCAGGGTGGTCTCGGACCAGTCGCTGACCTTCCCCGCGAGGGCTTTGAACTCCAGGGCGTAGTCAGGGACCGTGCGTGTGCCCTGTTTAAGTC
Organism: Candoia aspera; assembly: GCF_035149785.1. Lineage (NCBI taxonomy): Eukaryota > Metazoa > Chordata > Lepidosauria > Squamata > Candoiidae > Candoia > Candoia aspera. Next base: position 109,596,410 of record NC_086156.1, on the reverse strand, counting down.
TTTGGAGTGCGCTTTTCGCCCTTACTTTGGCTAGGGGGTCTTCGAAGTAGTTTTTCATCTCATTGATGAAAGCAGGGAAGGTGGCGAGGGCGGGGGAGCTGGACTCGTACAGTTGGACGTACCAGTCCGCCGCCCTGTCTTGGAGTTTGATCGCCACGGCGGCGATCTTGTCGGCCTCGGAGTCATAGGAGTGTCCGTGCCTCCCCATGAACTCCCTAGCGTTGGTCACGAAAAACGAGAGTTTTGTGGGGGTCCCATCGAAGAAGATGGGGAAGTCCTTTGGGGCCCGGGTGTTTTGTGCGGCCCCGCCTCTCGCTTCCCGGGGTGTGGTGTCGGCCGCCTGTGCCGTCTGCTGACCCTCCGCTGGCCCGTGTGGGTTCGGTGCTTCGCTCGGGGTGTGGGCCTGTGCGGGGACGTCGTTGGGTGGCGCGGGGGGCATAAGCGACTGGAGCATGGTCCGGAGTTCCGTCAGTTGAGCCCGCATGGCCGCGAGTTCAGCTCGTGCCTCCTCGTCCACAGCCCGCGCCGCCGCTGGGGCCGGTTCCGTTGGCGCGTCCTCGGGGGTGGGTTGCCGGCGGGGTTCATCGTCCCTCTGCCGCGGGTCCGCTTCCTCCGCCGTCTGCTGGGTGTCTCCGTCGTCCTCCTCCGTGTTGACCGCCGTTGGGCTGTCGCTCCACGCCCGTTGCTGGGGTGCGATGTGGGGCGCGGGGTCCTCCGCTGGTTTCGGAAGTCGTGCTGCCCCCTCCCGCGGTCGGGTTGCCTCCGTCGCCATCTCCCCTTGGGGTTGGAGCTGAGGCTCGGGTCAGGTGGGGTGGGCGTCCATGGCTCCGGGAGTCCGCGGTGCCTCTGGCCTTGGTCGGTCCTCCTCTGTCTCTTGCCGCGCGGCTCGCCCTCCTTGCCCGCGCCGCTCCGGCCTCATCTTGCTGGTCTTCTCGCCGTCTACTCCTCCCGCGGCTCGTTGTCGTCCGGTGGGGCTCGGCGAGGCTGAGTTTATGACTCTCAGCTTTATGTCATGCGCTGCCTACCTCTGAATAACACTCAGACACTGGTTCGCGGATCAGGCTCTGGTTTATTTGCAGGGCACGTACAGCGTCGGTAGAAAAAAGCTGAGAGTGACAGGAGCGCGCCGGTGCGGGGTTTAAATACCCCGCGCCGGTCAGCGCCCCCTCGCTCACGGTCACGTCACCCCCCTTTGTCCAATACGTTGCCCTGCCGGTGGGTGAGGGTTTCCGGGATCGCCCATCATCAGGTTTCCCATTCCTCTGCTGATTGCTTTCAGCTGGGCGATCCCCGTTGTATTGCCGCTGATGGCTTGGGTGTGCTCCGTGATCCGTTTAGCTATTGTTTGTTGGCCGTTAGTCGTTGTGGGTTGATGGCTACTTATCTTGTACCCCTTCACCTATTTCCTTGCCATTGTCATGTGTGCCATTGCGCTGATGACTTTAGCTCAACGGCACTCATGACAACGCCTAAGGCGGGACTAGAACTCTCATACCACACCTGATTGGCTCTGGGGCTGAGAGGGAGGGACTGGCCCAAGGTCACCCAGCCGGCTTTCACGCCTAAGGCGGGACTAGAACTCTCATACCACGCCTGATTGGCTCTGGGGCTGAGAGGGAGGGACTGGCCCAAGCTCACCCAGCTGGCTTTCAGGCCTAAGGCAGGACTAGAACTCAGTCTCCTGTTACGTGATTATTTCATAGAAATATCCAAGTACTTTTCTTAGCAACAGTAGAGGGATTACTTGCTGTTTTCCTTCTTTTGAATTTTTTTTTAAAAATTCAGTCTAGGCCGAAGTTCCTGTTTTCCCTACTTGCCTTCCTTCAAAATATTAAGAGTGGTTGACCCTCTTTTGTCTCTAAAGAAGATCAGCCACATGCATGCCACTTACTGAAGCAAACGAGATAAAATTTCCAAATCAAATGCAGATTTCCCAAATGATATAATGGCAATACCACTAAACAGTAAATCGCTCAACTATTTCACAACACATATGAACTGAATTGGGCCAAATACTGTGATGAAGCTTAGGATGCAATCAGTTGTGTCTTTTCAGACATTTGTGGCTTGATTCTTTCAATATTTTCACATTAAAATTGTCAGCAAATACTGTATGAGAGAAAATATCTTATGATACTATGCGTTCAGAATCACAATATGTTTGTAAAATAAGCCAGAGGTTATCTTAAGGGATCCTACTTAATAAGGGGGTGGGTGGAATTACCTGTTAATTTACTTCAAGTAAATGGAAATATAATAAATTAACAGGTAATCCCCCCACCCCCTTTCTACTTCACCTTTCTATCCTTACGATTTTGCCTTGTTTTACTTATACATGTAATTAAATAAATCATTTAAATCACCACCTGGAATGATGTCCTGATGGCAGCAAAGTTTAAAAGATTTTATTTTATTTCCATAATTAGCCCACAAAAAATAACAAAGAAATGTAAATTACAAACAGCTACATTTCCATTTCTTTACTTCTCCTTCTTTCTCCCATTTAGATCCATCACTTTCTTAGAAGTGTATCATTTAATGATGCTGCTGGGGGAAATATTTCCTTTGATAAAAATGGGGAATTAATAGGAAAATTTGAGATTATCAGCTGGGTCACATTCTGAAATCAATAGTTTCTTTGAGTCAAAATTGGAAGGATAGAGCCACAGGAATCTTGAGACCAGCGGCTGAATATTTTTATGAAGAACATTGTCTGGCCCACTCAATTTAACCAGGTAGAATCCATTTCATTTCAATAAATGTTTATTTAGTTACTTAAAACATAAAGAGCTTCAGTGTTCAGTTTATGAAATAGGATTGTTTTCTACTAAATAGTTTGGTCAAACTCAAATGTATAACTAAAGAACAAGTTATACATTCTGAAAGACGGTTAGACTATTTCCCCTCTAAAATGTTCTGGTTTGTTTTTCCCCTTAAACTTGTATTATTTTCTTCTTGTTTAAACAGTTTTTCGACAGTCTTCTCTGGAGGAATATTTGATAGAATCATCTGCCATAGCTGAACAGCCATAAATAATTCTGAATAACTGAAGAATCCTGACGATTCCTATGTTTGATTCTTGATTTTAACTGTGTATCAGTGAGGCATACAAAGAACGGGGTCCCTTTTCCATTCTTGTGTCCTTCTTCATCCTCCACTCTTTTATTTTATTTCAATCTCTCACTTATTAATATACATTAACTACTTACTTGAAACAAAGATGGGGTATGTTTCTCTCCATTAATTATTTATGAAATGAAAGATCCATCTAGATAGAAGGTCCCTTTTATCTAAGGTCTGCCACATTTTCTGGAGTCCTCACTCTAGAAGAGGAAGGAGGAAAGGAAGTGCTTCTTTCACTTACCAACCCCATTGGAAATATGTGAATTGCATGTGCTGAGGGCAATGAGAAATGGTGAGTCCACTTGCTCTGGTCTGCCCCCTTCAGGTAAACCTAGGAATCCTCCTCATCACTGTGAACATTGACTGAGCCCTTTTCTGATTTTTTGCGCGTGACATCCAATGCTTCTTCCATAAATGGACAGACACAGCCCCTTACATTGTGTAACGAGACATGCCATTCAGGTTACAGGAAGAGCAAGAAAGGAGAACCCTTTTGCTGACATGATTGTATTCCATGTTCAGAAGGGAAGATCTCAAACCAGACAGGTAAGAAACCATATAAAAATGTTTAGATGTCAGGTTTTACATAAATCAAATAATCAAACAAACAAACAAACAAACACTCATTTTTGATGGAAAAAATGTCCCAGTTCGTAAAGCAACATCAGTTCATCAACTGTTTTCAGATATAAAATCGCCGGAAGTTGTTCCTCATTAGAAGTCAATTTGCCCTCATTCTTCTCTATCATGTGCTTCTTTTGCACACATGTTCAACAAAAAATTCTATGATAGTGTACCCAAGATGCAAATGGAATAAAGAGCTTAATGTCATCTTCTTAATGTTCTGTAATGGGGGATGTGCAAATGTATCTAATATATACGTGTTTAATTTCCAGATATGGATAATTGTGTTCAGTGCCCAGATGATCGCTATCCAACTACAGATCATGACACATGTATTCCCAAACATGTAATGTACCTATCTTATGAAGAAAATCTAGGTATCACCTTGACTACACTGGCTCTTGTGCTGTTCTTCATCACAGTTTTGCTGCTGTGAATCTTCAGAAAGTACCACAACACTCCCATCATCAAAGCCAACAACTGCAGCCTCTCCTATACCCTCCTCATTTCCCTCTTCCTCTCCTTCCTTTGTTTCCTGCTTTTCATTGGTTGACCCTTGGTGGTGACCTGTCTCCTTCGACAGACTGCTTTTGGGATCATTGTCAGGATCCCTGATCAAAGGTTTGTGAAAACCTTTGTCGAGGCATCTGCCATCATTTCCTTATCTAAGGGATAGACTGGATGTCACCAGGTGGGAGGGGTATGAAGATGGAGTGTGAAGTACATTCTTATGTTTATTATGGCTACCCGGAATACCAAGGACATAAAGTTTCAATAGAGCAAAAACACCACCTGGAAAGGAGGGTTGGATGGTTTCATGGGAAAGGGGACTGGTTAGGGAAATGTAGTTTTAAAAGTTAGGTTTGCACGGGAACTCTTTATTCACAGCTTGGCCTCTGTACCTTGCATTATGCTTTATTAAACAGTTAAAGGAACTCAAGCCTCTTGACTGTGATTGTGTGAATGCTTGAATGTTGAGGTGCTGACATTAAGCTGTGAATCCATGTGTGAAAGACTCTTCCTGAGACATCGCTCAGCTGAGAGTCCACAGATCATGCCAAAACACGGGAAAGCATGAGCCAAGCAACCTTCACCTCTACCATCACCTGAGAGAACTGTGCTATATGCTAGATTGGAGGAAGAAAAGGTTGAGACGGAGGAGAGTTCGGAGAGCGGGGAGAGCGAGTGAGTGGGTGAACCTAAACTTGACACCACGGAGCTGGAGAGTGCCCTGCTGGCCTTAGACTTCATGGGGGACCCACAAACTCTGAGTGTAATCATCAAAGAGTCCCAGATGGGACCCTTGCAATCAGAGCAGAAGCCCCCACTGCTGATGGAGGTGCAAGTGAAGGTGCAGAGCCCGGGGTTGCAGGGAACCATCCACGGCCCGAATGGAACTCTGCAGGAGATGCGAGCCATGGAGGCAAGAATGTCTGCCATGGAAGTAATTTTGCAGCAGGTGTCCCAAACCCTCAAAAATATAGTGTGTCCCCTGGCACCAAGCTTAATTGGTCCCCTAATTGCCAGAAGGCTTTTGATCACTTGAAATTGCTTTTTACTACTGAACCTGTACTTGCTCACCCCGATCCACAGTGCCCTTTTATTGTGCAAGCTGATGCTTCCTATGCAGCCATCGGAGCTGTTCTGATTCAAAAAGATGACTCTGGTTTTCCCCGCCCCTGTGCTTACCTCTCAAATTAATTTTCTGACTCTGAGTGCAACTGGCCAATTTGGGAAAAAGAGGCTTTTGCAGTCAAATCTGCCCTTACTCACTGGCACCATCTCTTAGAGGGTGCTCCACATCCTTTTGAGGTATGGACTGACCACAAATATCTACAAGCCCTCCAATCCCCAAGAAAATTGAATGGGAAACAAATTTGATGGGCTCAGTTTTTTAACCGCTTTAATTTTACACTCAATTTCCTTCCTGGGAGGAAGAACTTCCTTGAAGATGCACTTTCTCGGCTTCCTCAGTATCACACAAATACCACTCCTGTGGTAGATACCATTTTTTCTCAAAAACAACTTGGCTTGGCTTGCGTAACACACAAACAATCAGCAGCTGAGAAAGTGAAAGTCCAACCTGATCTAAAAGAGGAACTGCTTCAGGCACTCCTTAATGATCCATGGCTACAAAGTAACAAAGCCCAATTAACTGAAATTGACAAGGTCTGGTACTGCAATGGCAAGATTTACGTACCAGAATCACTTCACCTGAAAATTTTAGTGTTCCCATGACAGCAAATCTTCAGGCCACTTTGCATTTACAAAAACTCTCCATTTGGTGAGACCCCAATTTTGGTGGCCCACCCTACACTCTGATGTTCAATCTTACGTCAAATCATGCCACACCTGTGCTCAAGCTAAGCAAAAGGGGGGCAAACCACAAGGACTTTTACAACCCGTCGCCTCCCCCAAAGCCACATGGAAAGAAATTGCCATGGATTTCATTGTTGATTTACCTGAAAGCAGGAATAAAACTGTCATTTGGACTGTTATTGACTTGTTCTCTAAACAAGCTCACTTTATCCCTTGTGCTAAAATTCCTACTGCCCAACAACTTGCTAAAATGTTCCTCACTCACATCTATAAAATCCATGGATGTCCCACTCATGTAATCTCAGACCGGGGCATCCAATTTACTTCGAGATTCTGGCGTGCTTTTTTGAAACTGATTGGTGCGCAGCAGTCCCTCAGCTCGTCGAGCCATCCACAAACTGACGGAGCCATTGAATGAGCTCAATCAACACTAGAGCAGTTTCTGCACTGCTATATTAGCTTTCAACAGGACAATTGGGTTGATCTTCTCCCTTTTGCTGAGGTTGCATACAATAATGCCATTCATCAAAGCACAGGCTTTTCACCTTTTCACAATGTCTACGGTTAGGACTTCGTTCCCATCCCTGAACTGCAATTACAAACTCTACCTGATTCAGCTGCTGCTGATTGGGCTGCCCAAATTGCTAGCAACTGGCCTGTCATCAGGGAAACCCTGGATCACACTCAGGAAACTCACAAAAAAATTGCTGACTGGCACAGGCATCCTGAATGGGATTTCAAGATTGGGGATTTGGTATACCTCTCTACTAAATTTCTTTGCTCACAACAACCCTCTAAAAAGTTGGCACTGAAATTTATTGGTCCTTTTCCTATTACAAAAGTTATTAACTCTGTTACTGTTCAACTGCAATGAGGTGCTGACAATCATCTTCTCAGTGGCGGTTTCTTATATGTTGGCCAAAACCATCACTGTGGTCCTCACTTTCATGGCCACCAAGCCAGGATCAAGGATGAGGACATGGGTTGGAAAAAGACTGGCCCTTTCCATTGTGTTCTCCTGCTCCCTTATTCAAACTCTTCTCTGTGTAGTCTAGCTTTCCACCTTTTCCCCCTTCCCAAATGTTGACATGAATTCTCTGAACAGTGAAATCATTCTGGAATGTAATGAAGGATTTGTTGTAATGTTTTATTGCATCTTGAGCTTCATGGGCTTTCTGGCTGTTAGTTTTGTTGTAGCTTTCCTAGCTAGGAAACTGCCAGATACTTTCCAGGAAACCAAGTCCATCACTTTCAGTATGCTGGTGTTTTGCAGTGTCTGGTTGTCCTTTGTTCCTGCTTACCTGAGCAGCAAAGGAAAATATCTGGTGGCCGTGGAGATCTTTGTCATCTTAGCCTCTAGTGGGGGTCTACTGGCTTGTGTCTTTTTCTCCAAATGCTGTGTCATTGTGTTGAGGCCAAGAGGAGCAGCTGAATAAAAGGAGCAGCTGATAAAAGGAATCAAGTAAATGACATTGTCTATAGCTTCTACATTGCATGACACCCTACAATTTCCCCAAACATCTGTATTTGTCATTTTTATATTACAATGTACTGCAGGCCCTTCCAATAGCAAGTTTAAGTATTTTAGCCTACAGATACCCAATGTAATTTTATTTGTATCTTTTTAAGAGCATAGCAGTAAATCCTTAAGCAGTCTATTGGGCTATTGGGCTCACCGAATGGGTAAACAGAAGTTACTGAAATGGAGGTGGGGGAGATAGTTCATGCATTCATTTCAGGGCACTATTAGTTAAGTTGCTTTTTATTTGTTCAGTTGCTTCTGACTCTTTGTGACTTCATGGACCAGCCCATGCCAGACCTTCCTGTTAGTCTCAACACCCCCAGCTCCCCCAGGGACTAGTCCATCATCTCTAGAATATCATCCATCCATCTTGCCCTTGGTCGGCCCCTCTTCCTTTTGCCTTCCACTCTCCCTAGCATCAGCATCTTCTCCAGGGTGTCCTGTCTTCTCATTATGTGGCCAAAGTACTTCAGTTTTGCCTTTAATGTCATTCCCTCCAGTGAGCAGTCTGGCTTTATTTCCTGGAGTATGGACTGGTTTGATCTTCTGGCAGTCCAAGGCACTCTCAGAATTTTCCTCCAACACCACAGTTCAAAAGCATCAATCTTCCTTCGCTCAGCCTTCCTTATGGTCCACCTCTCACAGCCATATGTTACTACGGGGAACACCATTGCTTTAACTATGTGGACCTTTGTTCTCAGTGTGATGACTCTGCTCTTAACTATTTTATCAAGATTTGTCATTGCTCTTCTCCCAAGGATTAAACATCTCCTGATTTCCTGACTGCAGTCAGCATCTGCAGTAATCTTTGCACCTAGAAATACAAAGTCTTTCACTGCCTCTACGTTTTCTCCCTCTATTTGCCAGTCATCAATCAAGCTGGTTGCCATAATCTTGGTTTTTTTGAGGTTTAACTGCAAGTCAGCTTTTGCACTTTCTTCTTTCAGCTTCATCATAAGGCTCCTCAGTTCCTCTTCACTTTCAGCCATCAAAGTGGTATCATCTGCATTAGTTAAATAGTATTTATTAAATTATTTTCATATAATAAATATTTGGGGGTTGATGAACAATCTGAAACATCATGAAGAGGTTAATGAGCTGAAGAGTTTGGGGACCCCTGCCCTAAAGTGATCAGTTAGAATGTAAATGGGCTTAGGATAATGGAGTGGAGTGGAGTGGAGTGGAGTATAACAGAACAGAACAGAACAGAACAGAATAGATTGGACTCAGGTTATGTGTCCCTTGTTGATTTTTGAAATGGCTTCATATTCTGAAAACAAGAAGGTGGAACAATCTGTGTCTATATGGTAATAGGTACAAGTTCTGAACTAATATTTGTATTACATAGATACGATTTCTCCTCTTTATTCATTTCATTTTTTTTTCTCCTTTTGAGGTCAATTTGCTATAATCACTGTACTGTATGAAGGTTTGTTTGTCTGTTTTTTACTGTATAAACACCAATGTATCTAGACTTAAACTAAAAAGAATGAATAAAAACAAAGAGCAGTCACACCATATGCCAAAATCTCAATTTCCTTTCTGACTGTAGAGAGATGCTGGTGATATTATGATAGCTTTATTTATTATTTTGTTCATTATTATTTATTATTTTTGTTATTATTTTAGAAGCAATAAAAATAAGTAATAAATAACGATTTTGAAATATTTACTATTAATCTCCCATAGGTTACAACAGAACTTTCTACAATCAGTCCCTGTAAAATGAGTTTGTATAGATATGATTGCTTCCCCCAGAACAGCCACATCCCAACAGCACATGAGAGGAGCTGTGTAAAAACTCCCTTCAGATGAGCAAAACTGCACTGCAGTGACTCAGAACTTCAAAAAGCAGATATAATCCATCTATATCACAGGTGGACACAGCGGATGCCCACTCAGCCTCTTCTAAAAGTCTCTGTCCATGCAAACAGCTCCACAAACCATACAGCCACAGAAAAGGATAAGTCTACCCTCCATCAAATTTAAGAACTAACTTAATGTGCAAGTGTACGATCCTTTCTAGTGTACAACAGTGCACCTGTTCGTGGCATGGAGGTTATTAGGCTCGCTGAACAAACCTCAGATCATTCATAGGTTAAATATTATCAATTTAGCCAGGCTCACATTTCTGAGCATATTTTATCAAACAACCAAATCAGACACAAGATCTATGGTGAGATGCTGCATTCATCTTGAGAAAAAGGAATTTCATAGATATTCTTTGGCTCATATTTGTGGCCAGCCCCTATCTGATTACTATAACGCACTCCTCTTCCTGTACGGTATAAGGACTATAGAGTTTTTCAGTAAATGCTTCCTCCTGCTGGAAGATTCAGTGGTTGCTCAATTTTACAGAAACAAGGCCTTGCAATAAAAAAGCAAAAACATTCTTTTTCTCGTATTTCTACCTTCCATTTGTGTTGATTGTAGGGCATAATCCCTAGAATCCCAAGTGTAGAGCAGGGTTCATTGGATTATACCATGCAACAAGAAATGTCTTGCAGAAGATTAATTGATTGATTGATTTTCTGGCAAGATAGAAAGGAAAAAGACACCTTTCTGGTGGTTTCATTGAACTTCCAACCAAGAGAAACTACTGCTAGCATGTGTAAGTGCATTTTTGAATAATCTATAGTAATTTAATTTTCTTCTCAAACTGTTAGATATGGTTGACTTGGAAAGACAGGATCAATCTATATTATGTAAAAGTTGTAGTTCTACTTCATATCAATATATCCTTTGCAAACCAGAGGTATGTTCATTTTAAAGTTGAGCTCAAGGGTGGTTGACCTCGAGGACAAGGGACAGGACCATTTTACAGTCTCTGTGTCCATGGGGAATAAGTCGAATAATATATCAGCAGCAGTAAGATAAGCAAAATAATATGGTATTATTTGACTTGCAATTAACAAGCTAATTGTGATTTCTCTGACTGTTTCTCTAATTCTCTGGATAGTTGGTGGCTATAAGAAATGTTATCAATACAAATTAAAAGATGCTTGAAATTTGCCATTTGACAATCCCAGCTGGGGAAATGAGGAGGTTAGGCTCCATCAACTCAGTGCCCAGACATTTCTTCTATAGAGCCTTGGCCTGCAACGGACTCTTGACTCTGACCTTTGAAGCTAGTCTGTCATCTATGAGGGAGATGGAGAATTGTTTTTGGAAAGGAACATTTTCATTTATGACTATAAAACTTTCCGTGCTGATATTAGTTTTGATCCCCAAGAGCATCTGCATGGTCAATTGTGCAAAATACTCTAGTAATGAACCAAGTATTATTTTTCATAAATATTATCAGCCAGGAGAATTCATTATTGGTGGTATAATTTCTCAGTTCTTCATTATGTCTGATGAGATAAAATTCACAAGACATCCTTCTCAGGACATGTTCATTGATTTCATGTGAGGAACTGAAACTTTTCAAAGTTGTGGTGTTGTATCTCTATTCTGATCAAAGTCAGTGGAAAAAAAGTGGTACTCCATGTTAATTATTGCTTTAGGGCGATAGTCAGTATTTGACTTCCACAATAACTTTTCTTAACCATTTCAAAATGCCACCATATTTTATTGCATGGGTATCAACAGCTACAGCAGTAGCACTGTATACAAATAGTTGGAGCACAACAGATATTCAAACAGATAAAAAAAATGTTGTAGGTAACAGACACAGTGTGCAAAAGAGAAAATATAGGATATAATGCAAAATACAAGGCATTATGCATTAATTCATAAATATAAGGACATAAGTGAATACACTTTTTGGTGTATAAAATGGTGTAATAAATGGGCTTTCACTACCCAAACATTCATTGTGAGAAGAGTTGAGGCTGCCCTTTTTAAAGTTCCACGTTGCAGCTCTTAGAGCAAAAGAAAAACTGGGAATTTTCAGTGGAAGAGAAATTATAGATAGATGGTTAAATGGAAGGGAGGAAGGGAAGGAGGGAGACAGGCAGATACAGAAGCATTGTTTTGTTTCTTGAAAATCACATTATATTCAGTGTGTCATCTGGAGCTCATTACCCAGTTCTGCTCTTTATCTGAGTCCTAACTGGTTTCTAAGGTTGGCTTGTTTGTTTTTGCATTTCTCATTGATGGATAAATAGAAAGATGGCATCTGTGTCTGTGTGACAGAGACAGGGAGGAAAAGAGAGAGAGAGTGGCTCAGAGAGAGAGAAATGTGTCTATTTGTGCATAACTATGTGAATATATGTCAGTATGTATGCTGCTATCATACACACAATATGTAGTTTTGGGTCAAATGTATGGATTCACTCCTCACAACAGCCCTGGCATATATCTTACTTTAGTAATTTAGGTTACTATGATGATAGGAAAGATATACAAGATTGAAATGTTTATTTCTTCTTAACTTAAAAAATGTGTCTTTTACTTTCCAATGTCACTGCAGGTTACTGACTCAGGCCTACCAACATGTCTTAGCCTTGGTGTTTGCTGTAAAAGAGATTAATGGAAACCACAAGATCTTAACCAATGTCACCCTAGGCTTCAATATCTATAACAATTATTTTAGTCCGCGATATACATATGCAGCCACAATGGAGCTGCTCTCTACAACAAGCAGATTCATCCCTAATTATAAATGTCACCTCCAGAACGATCTGGTAGCTGTTATTGGGGGACCGAGCTCTAATGAATTCCTGGACATGTCAGCCATCCTGACCAACTACAAAATTGCACAAGTAAGTGTTGTTAAAGAAACAGGAAAGGTTTCAAAGAAGGTCCCCTGGATTTTTAAGGCTACTGTTTTGATTTGTTTTGGACAGTCAAAACTCACCAGCTAGAATAAAACAGTTAATTGTATCATATGAACCAATGGATGGAACAGAGGTCATGATGGCCTAATAGAATGTCTACAGAAAGAAAAACAGGAGTGAGATATGCTTTGAAACTAACACTTCTGCTTCTTCATGTACTTTAGCTTGCGTACAGCTCTGCCCCAGAGATGGATGCTCAAACACATGCTGTTTTCTTCCACTGGATGTTCCCAAATGCCATTCATCAGTACAAGGGGATCCTCCATCTCTTGCTGCATTTTGGATGGACCTGGATTGGAGTGTTTTATATTGATATTGGCAATGCAAGAGAAGTGCTCTTAAGGAATGTGATCCCTATGCTTTCCGAGAGTGGTATCTGCTTTGATTTCATAAGAAATTTGGCTGGTGGGATGCTCAGTGACATTGATAGGGTAGAGGAAGCAGCTTGTGAAACATTACGTTTTGCCTTGACCCGCACAACCAATACTGTCATCTTTCATGGAGAATTTCAGAGTATGTTAAGCTTAAGGGTTTTCCTCAAGGTTTCTGAACTTGAGGACATGCCAGAATATTCCAAAGTTTGGATTATGACAGCAGATGTTGATTTCACATCCGTTCCCTTGCAGAGAAATTGGGACTTAAGCTTTATCCATGGATCTTTATCCTTGGCTGTTACTTCAAAAGATATTTCTGGATTCCGTCAATTTCTTCAAGCAAGAAACCCTACTCTGGAGGCAGAAGATGGTTCCCTGAGAGAAATCTGGCAACAGGTATTTAATTGCTTCTTCCCTGGTTTTTCCACTGATGTGAAGAGTGAGAACATCTGCACTGGGAAGGAGCGACTAGAGACTCTCCCTATGGCTGTGTTTGAAATGAGGATGACGGCTCACAGTTACAGTGTCTACCGTGCTGTCTATGCTATTGCACATGCTTTGCATGCCATGTGCTCTTCTATGGGCAATCAAAGATCAGTCATGAACAGAAGGAGACAGAAGCTTAATCAACAGTCATGGAAGGTAACGCTCAGAGGAGACTAGTGTAAGAGCACTGACCATATGTGGGCTATGCTGGTGGTAATATTTTCTCAGCTGTAACTCAATTAGATCAGAGTCGTTTGTGTGATGCGATGGTGGATTGCTGCTGAGCATTTTCTCCAAACTTCAGTTCAAGAGTGGGATGATTTTCAACTTCCCACTCTTGAATGCTAACCTGCAATGTCCTGGTTATCTTCTATCCAGTACTAAATAGATCCATCTTTTCTAGTCCTAACTAGATCCAAATTTGTTAGAAGCTTTATTAAATTTAGAAGAAAGATAAAAACTACAAAAAAGCAAAAATATTTTTTCCTTTTTTCTCACCTCTTTTTTTTCTTGCTTTTCTGTAGTTTTTATCTTTGTACTAGATCCAACTTTGTAATATATACAAAGTATGTATATAGATACATACATACATACATACATACATACATACAGTATATATAGTATATGTGTGTCTATGTGTGTGATATATATTTATACTGTATTAACCTATGTCAGGTTAGGACTTTACTTTCTACACCTTGACGTTTACTTTGCTACGTGGCCCACTGGTAGTTCCGCTCCATCAGTCTTGACTCCCTTTCCTCTCTCTACTGTCATCCGGCCACAGTTCTCTAGTCTGAGTGAGATACCAAGGTTCTCACTGTAGATCCATGTCAGGTGGATCAGGGAGTCGATGTCTCATTCACTCTTAGCATGCAGCTTCATGTCATCCATGTAGAGTCATGGCTGTTGGTAGTTCCCCTCTTGAACTTGTATGCATATCCAGTCCTTGTGATTATCTGGCTGATGGGGTCAAGAACATGAAAAGCAGACCAAGAACATGAAGAGCTCGACAGCACCTGGCCCAGACAGGATCCACACCTTCCGGTTAAAGAAACTAACAGCAGTGCATGAATGCCTAGCCGCACAGACGAATCAGCTGCTAGCAGCAGGCTCCCACCCAGACTGGTTAACACAAGGTAGGACAGTGCTGATCAAGAAAGATCCCCACAAGGGAACAGCACCATCCAACTAACAGACAATATCCTGCCTCCCTACAACATGAAAATTCCTATTAGGCATCATAACCAGCAAGCTGCAGCATAACCAACAATATGGCCCAGTACATAAGCACAGCTCAGAAGAGCATTGGGAACAACACAGGGGCTCAAAACACCAGTCACCTGAGACTCAAGATCTAGACAGACCAATCTGAGCACAGCCTGGATTGACTACAGGAAAGCCTATGACTCCATGCCCCACACATGGATCTGTGAATGCCTGGCGGGGAACATGGACACTTAAGACCTTCCTCAAGAGCTCAATGGGACTGTGGATACCAACACTGAAAGTCAAGTCAAGACAGCTTGCACAAGCGGCATATACCAAGGTGATGCACTGTCCCTGCTCCTGTTCTGCATGAGCTTGAACCCCCTCAGCCAGATAATCACAAGGACTGGATATGGATACAAGTTCAAGAGGGGAACTACCATCAGCTTCCGGCGGGGAACATGGACGATTGAACAGCCTTTTCCGCGAGTTCCATGGACAGAACTGACAATGTGAGTTTTTTTTCGGGCCCGGGCTTTTACCTGAAGCCCAGAGCTTTTTCAGGAGTTAAGAAAAGCTCCCTTTTTGTCCTCCAAAACATCACCTTGTAGCCTGAGAATCACAAACAGCGAAGTCTTGGTAAGAGACGACGGGAGGTGGGGAAGCCGTCATTTCCAACCTGCATTTATAGCCTTAAGGAATATTAGGTTGAGCCTCCCCATTTCTAAATCACTCATTTTATATTGTTAAGTTTTCTTACCCTAAGAAAGGCTGTCTACAACAAGAAAAAGTGGACTGTCTTGCTGCCTATCGTTATTTCTGGATTACTTTCAAAAATGTTTTTTTTTTAGACTTTGGCTTACTTCCCATCTAAATTTTGAGGACTGAGAATAATTAGTATTCTTCCCATTACTATTTTTGTATTTAATGTGAAGGATTCAACTTTTTCCTGCACGTTGAACTTGCTGTTTTGAGTTTTCATTTTTCTGTTCACTTTCTGTAGCTGCTGGTTAGCATATTTTTCCTTTGTCAATTTCACTTAATAACAAGCCTCTCATTAACTTATTAGCTCCTATCTGCAAGTATCTAGAGGGCACCATAATCTACTGCCTGAAACATGGAGGACCATAAGGAAATCTTCTGAGTTTTGTTCGGGCCTTCCTTGTGATTTTAAAGAGATTTTTCATGACACCTGCCAAGCTATTATGCAAGATATTTGGGATATTGTAGAAACTATCAATTCTAAAATGTATCAACTGGCTGATGACATTCTATGGGGGGAGGAAGAAGTTTATCAAGAGGGGGATTTTTTTCCTGACAGTAATAGACTCTTTGAAGAAATGCTGGGTGATGAACATATTTTGGTGAAGAAGGAGTTAAAGTTTGACTTACAAGATACTGACCAGGCTGTTTTTCCTAAAGACTGTTTTGGGAATGAAGCTATGTTATGTGGGAGGTTTTCTACTGAGCAGCTTGATTTTTTTTTTAAGAGGGACAGTTGGGCTGTTTAATTATTTTTAATGAAAAATGCCTTATGCATAATAAGGAGACAAAATGCTCTGGTATATTTTAATGTGGGATAAGAAATTAAGAATATGTATTTGGATTGATATTAAGACTTGTATGATTCCATTTTTCTTTAATGATTTAAAGTTTGTTTGATTTTTTAAAGATTTATAAGAAGATTGTTACAGTATTATTAAGCATAAAAGTAGACAATTCAAATGTTTTTATAATTTGATTTTTATTATAGTGGCCAGAGATATGTCGAATAGTAGCAGGAAGAAAATATCTAAATAAAAGGGTTCTTTAGGGGGAGGGAAGTTGATTTAGAGGTTTATATATTTGTTTATTTTTCTTTATATATAAGGGGAAGGAGCAATTGTTTTTAGTGATTGTTTATAATGGGTCTATAGCATGATTTATAGAAATAATGTGTTGGTTAGATTTAGAGTAAGGGATTAATTATAGAAATTGCTATGTATTCTTGTGTTGAAAGTCAGAAGTCATCCTGTAATTTCTTAAAAAAATCTTTTTATCATTTTTTGTTTTCTCATCTTTTTTCTTTTTTTTCTTTTTGTAGTAGTTTTTTTTTTGCAGTTTTATCTTTGCTTTAAACTTATAAAATTCTTATTAAAAAAAGAGGAACTACCATCAGCCACCTCCCCTACATGACATGGATGTCATCAAGCTCTTAGCTAAGAGTGAATGAGACATCGACTCCCTGATCCACCTGACATGGATCTACAGTGAGGACATTGGGATATCATTTGGACTAGAGAAGTGTGGCCAGATGGTAGTAAAGAGAGGGAAGGTAGTTAAGACTTCAGCCAGGTGGAAGATATCCTCTCTGTCTCTCTATCTCTCTTTCTCGCTCTCTCCTTCAACTTTGCCATTTATCTTTCAGCTCTTCTATCAAAACATTGAGAAGACTGGACCCAAAGAGCCAGCAGCTGAAGCGCAATATTGTATGAGATAAAATGAAATTCCTATAGATTCCTAGACCAAATTTTGTTTTCCCAAGTAATGTAATGAGGAATTCACTGATTATTAAACAATTTGCATAGCCCAGAGTAATCTCAATCATAATTTGAATGAGTGCAAAAGACATTCATAAGTTTTCAATTATGTAGTTTCCCTTATGAAGCATTCCATCAGTCACAGCTCTTTAGAAGTTGGTGGCTTCATTCTCTGAACATTGGCGTTTTGACGTCAATCTATCAAACAGTGTATGTGAGAAAATCCAATATGAGATGGAATGTTTAAATCCATAAAAGACTTTTAAAATAAGCCAGAGTATTCCTAAGGGACCTCACTTCTTCATTTCTGATATTTCCCTTTACTTGAAGTAAGTTAAGGGGTCATCCTGTCTCCTTCCCCCTCTGCTTCACCCTTTAAATCTTCAACATTTCCCCTATTTTTCTTCTATAGTCACATAAATAATGCAAACAATCACCAATGGTAATGTATTTATGTCAGTAAGGTTAAAAACCTTTATATCCCACATAAAAACAATAAAAATAGTATATTAGAATGCAAACAACTATATTTTCCTTTTCTTTCTTTTTTGCTTCTTCTTTCCCACATTTAGATTCACCAATTTCTTAGAAGTGTATCATTTAATGACAGCAGTGGAGAATCAATTTCTTTTGACCAAAATGGAGAATCAGTAGCTCGATTTGATATTATCAACTGGGTCACATTCCCAAATGAGTCTTTTCTTCGGGTCAAAATTGGGAGGATAGAGCCACAGGGCTCTTCAGACCAGCGATTCAGACTTTTTGAGAAGAACATTGTCTGGCCCACTCAATTTAACCAGGTAAGGTCCATCTCATTTCTATAAACAGCCACGTCAAAGACCTTCAGGGTTAGGTTCTTGGAAGTGCTCAGTTTTCATTGAGCTAAGCAAGAAAAAATACATGTTTTTAAGGTTAGTTTTTTTTAAATAAGAGTTTTATTAAGTTTAAGCAATGATAAAAGTTACAAAAAGCAAAGAAAGAAACTATAAAAAGAAAAAGAAAAAATTGAAAAAACAGAAAAAACAGAAAAATAAAAAATATTTTTTGAGATTACATATCAGGATGACTTCCAACTTTCAACAACATGAATAGACAACAATTTCCATCATTAATCCCTTACTCTATGTCAAACCAAAATCACATTATTTCTATAAATCATTCCATTAACACATTATGACACTAAAAACAATAGCTCCTTCCCCTTATATTTGGAAAAAAAATTAAACAAATAAATGACCTCCATATAACACCCCCCCACAAATCCCCATTTATTTAAATATTTCCTTCCTACCACTATTCTATATATTTTGACCACTATAATGAAATTCAAATTATATTTAAATTTTCTACTGTTATACTTAATAATACTATAACAATCTTAACTCTATTAAACCTAAAACCAAACACTTATTATTATATTTTATAAATCTTAAAAGATCAAACATACTTTAAAAGCAATAGAATACATCTTAATCCAAATCTCTAAAGAAAAATGGAGTCATACAAGCCTTGACATCAATCTATATACATATTCTTAATTTCTTATCCCACCTCAAAATAAACCAGAACATTTAGTTGTCTCCATATTACCCATTAGGCATTTTTCATATGGAAATCAAAGAGCCCAGCTGCCCCATTACAAAGTCAGACATCTCAGCTGAAAACCTCCCACAAAAAGGAACCATTTCATTCTCAAAACAATCTTTTTAAGGTTAGTTATTTTAGGGCCTTCTCCCCACCTCCAAAATATTCTTCTGACTTTTTTCTCTTAAAACTCAAAATCTTTGCTTTCTTCTTAGAATTCATTCTTAATAGTAAGAAAATTCAGGTCCCTTCTAGAGTGTATTTGACAGAAACAGCTTCTATCTATCTATCTATCTATCTATCTATCTATCTATCTATCATAATCTATCTATTTAAATTTATTGACCACCCAACTCCTGCCATCACTAAACAGCTGTTGATTTTTATTTGCATATCAATATAGACCCAAAGGGCTTGATATCCTTTCCCTCTATCCTTCTCTCTTAGTTTATTGTTGCCTCTCACTCATTAGTATAATTTAAGAATTTGCCAGAAAGGAAGATGGGGTAAGTTTCTCCCTGCTACTATCTTTGAAAGATTCATCTTTCATTCCCTGAAAGTAATCTCAAAATTAATGTGGATTTTAGAAAATGAGGTCCATGAATTGAGGACCTCCTCTATCTAAGATTAGCATGCCTTTTTTTACAGTCCTCATTCTCAGTGAGATAGATATTGATTCCACTACTTTCCAGCCTCACTGGAAATATATAGGTTGTATGTCTTGAGGGCAGTGAGAAGAGGTGGGCCCATCGTGCTCTGCCTTACTTCCTCTGAGCAAACCTGGGAATCCTCCTTATTTATTGTGAACATTGACTGAGCCCTTTTCTGATTTTCTGCATGTGACATCGAATGCTTCTTCCATACATGGACAGACACAGCCACTTTCCTTGTGTAATGTGAAATGCCACTCAGGTTTCAGAAAGAGCAAGAAAGAGAACAAACCCTTTTGCTGCTATGATTGTACTCCATGTTCGGAAGGGAAGATCTCAAACCAGTCGGGTAAGAAACAGCTTAAGAACATGGGGTGTGTTTCAGCATTTAGACATCAGGTTATATATAAGCACTCATTGTGGAAACTTGTCCCAGTTCAAACAATAACTTTCTGTTCAAACAATCCTTATTAGGATGTGTAACTGAGTGAAACAAACACGTTGTAACGATTGCCTAATCCCAAATACTCAGTCTCACAAGCTCGGGCTTAAAGATAACTGATTTATTAAAGGAATAGTATGCAAATACAGAGAAAGCTGAGAATGAGCAAAAGCGCGCCAAATACAAACTTAAAAGCCTTGCCTGTGAGCAAGTTCCGCCCCATCCCTCGTCAGGGCGCTCCCCCTCCCAGGTGCTAGGAGCCGTTAGACGTGCCTGGGAAAGTAACCTTGAGCAGGAGCGCAAACCCAAACATACATTCCAAGCCCTCAAAACAACGGAGGGCGAGGGAATGGAAAAATCCGGGTGAAGGAACACGGAACAGAAGATGACATGTGAAACGTTACAATGTTAACAGCACATTGAAATGGGTAACATGACATATTGCCCCCCCAAATGAAGGCTATGGAGCAGGTTTGTCAGGATAGGCAGAGTGAAATTGGGCTACCAAACGAGGGGAAAGCATGTCTGGAGCAGCAACCCATTCAGGATGAGGGAAATGTTTCCAGCGGACGAGGTATTGCAAAGCGGAGCGCTGGCATCGGGAGTCCAGGATGGATGTCACCTCGAAGTGTTGCTGGTTGTCAATCATGAGCGGAGGTGGCGGAATGGGTTGGGGATGCCAGCGGTCCGACGGCAGGTAGGGCTTGAGTAAACTACAATGGAAAACAGGATGTAAACGTTTAAGGTTGTGAGGCAAAGCAAGTTTAAACGTAACAGGGTTAATTTGGGCGATAATTGGAAAAGGTCCCACGAACTTAGGGCCAAGTTTCTTGGAGGGCTGTGGGGATTTGAGAAACTTAGTTGATAAGTAGACTTTATCTCCGACAGTAAAAGATGGCTCTGGGGAACGCTTTGCATCGGCATGGCGTTTATAAGTAGCCTGGGCATGGAGGAGAGCTTGTTGAATATTAAGCCATGAGTGCTTGAGAGAGTCAGCCCAGTCAGTAAGGGAAGCTGGCAGTGGTTGTGGATGGGGAAGTTCAGGAATAGGAACAAAATCTCGCCCAAAAACTGTTTTAAAAGGAACTTGACCAGTGCTTTGATGAACAGCATTGTTGTAGGCGACCTCTGCAAATGGAAGTAGGTCGACCCAATTGTCCTGTTGGTAGTTAACAAAAGCCCTGAGATATTGTTCCAGTGTAGAGTTAACCGCCTCTGTAGATCCGTCCGTTTCCGGATGCCACGGGGTGGAAAGTGACTGTTTGGTGCCCAGAAGTTTCAAAAATGCCCGCCAGAATTGTGACGTAAATTGTGTGCCTATGTCACTCACCAAACGGGCGGGGATACCGTGGAGGCGGTACACGTGGATGAGGAAGAGGCGGGCCAGCTGTTGTGCGGTGGGGATAGAAGCGCATGGGATGAAGTGAGCTTGCTTGGAGAAAAAGTCTTTGACCACCCAAATGACAGTTTTGCGTTGACTAGGGGGTAGATCAACGATAAAGTCCATGGAAATGTCCTGCCAGGGGACAGATGGGGTGGCGACGGGTTGAAGGAGACCTTGAGGTTTGCCTGTTTTGCGCTTTGTTGCTGCACACACAGGGCAAGCAGTAACATATGCTTTTAGGTCTTTGAGTAAGGTTGGCCACCAGAATTGTCGGCGAACAAGGTGAAGAGTTTTTAAATAGCCAAAATGTCCAGCCAGCTTGTCATCGTGGCAGCGCTGGAGTATGGTTTTTCGCATAGCATCGGGTACATAAAGGTGATCGTTGTGCCAGGTGAGATCGTCAGTGAAAGTTAGATTGTCTCTATTGGTTTGTAACCAAGTATCTGTTTTAAGGTGGAAAAGCAACTGTTGTTGCAAATCAGATGGAACTGACAAGCGCTGCAAGCGGCTGGAAGGCAGAGCGGCTGGAGGTTGCGTTGATTGCGCTCGGGTCTGGCTGCGAGTCACCGCTGCCAAACTTAATTGTTTATTGGTCCAGACGGTGCCTTGGACCGTTGGCCCTGGGCCAGCATCTTGGGGTCTGCGGGAGAGTGCATCAGCCAAAAAGTTTTTCTTGCCTGGTATGAATTTAAGGGTGAAGTCAAAGCGGCTGAAAAACTCAGCCCAGCGCAGCTGTTTGGGACTGAGTTTTCGACTGGTGCTTAGAGCTTCCAGGTTTTTATGATCAGTTCAGACTTCAAAAGGGTTGGAAGTGCCCTCCAATAGGTGTCGCCACGTCTCCAAAGCTGTTTTTACAGCAAAAGCCTCTTTTTCCCAAACGTGCCATCTCCTCTCAGTTTCAGTGAATTTGCGAGAGAGGTAAGCACAGGGTTTTAAGGCGCCAGAGTGGTCAGATTGTAACAAGATTGCTCCTATGGAGAAATCAGAAGGATCTACTTGTACAACGAAGGGTTTAGAGGGGTCTGGATGCTGTAAAATTGGCTCTGTGGTAAAGATTTGTTTGAGCGCTTCGAACGCCTGCTGACAGGCTGGAGTCCATTTAAGGAGCGCGCCTGGGTTCTTTGAACGTCGCGTATCCCCCTGTCCTTTGGTTTTTAACAGTTCAGTAAGGGGGAGGGCAATTTCAGCAAAATTTTGGGCGAATGCCTGATAAAAATTAGCGAACCCAAGGAAACTTTGTAATTGTCTCCTGGTACGGGGAGGCTCCCATGCCACAATAGCTTCTACTTTTGCAGGGTCCATTTCAATGCCCTTAGCTGAAATTCAATAGCCTAGGTAATCAATTTGTGACTGATGAAAGGCACATTTTGACAGTTTAGCGTACAACTCTGCTTTTTTCAATTTAGCCAGTACCTGACGCACCAAGTGGATATGTTCTGACATGGTTTCAGTATAAATCAATACATCATCCAAATATACCAGTACCCCCTTAAATAGGTGGTCATGCAAGACCTCATTGATTAGTTGCATAAAAACCCCAGGTGCTCCGGATAAACCAAATGGTAAGACTTTGTATTGGAAAGCCCCAAGAGGACAGTTAAATGCAGTTTTCCACTCATCCCCTTCCCTTATGCGAATACGAAAATAAGCTTCTCTCAAATCCAGTTTTGAGATTTTGCCTCTGGCCAGATGTGATAACATATCTTTGATCAGGGGCAAAGGATATTTATTTAATATTGAGACCGCATTGAGCCCGCGGAAATCGGTACAAAGCCGTAATGACCCATCCTTTTTTGGCCTGAATAGGACAGGGGCTCCTACCGGGGAATTAGCAGGCTCAATGAAACCCCTAGCCAGGTTTTTGTCAATGAACTCCCTTAGCGTAGTGAGCTCTTTGGGAGACATGGGGTATATTTTTGGGTGAGGCAATTTTACGTTTGGTAAGAATTCAATGGCACAGTCCGTTTTTCGGTGGGGTGGCAAGCGATCTGCTTCCTTTTCCCCAAATACCTCAGCAAAATCCTGATACTGATTGGGTAATCCCTCAAGAGGTTGAAGCGTTTGCACAGTAGTATACGCTACCCCTCTACCCTCCATGTCTTCCAGTAGGTCCTTTTCGGGTACTTTGTAAAATCCATCCGCAAAAGTCACAGTTCTATGTAGCCAGTTGATAAAAGGGTTTTGTTGCACAAACCAGGGCATCCCCAAGATAACCAGAGGCCCCCCCACTGGAGCTACAACAAATGGCAGCTTTTCCTGATGGGAGCCCATCTGCAAGGCTACCAGTTCCGTGGAATGATTGACTGCTTTCCCTCCCGCCATAGTTCCATCCAATTGGGTGAAGATCATAGGTCTTGGCAAAGGAAACGTGGGCAGTTTCAGAGCCGCTACAACATCAGGGTGCATAAGGGAATGGGAGCAGCCCGAGTCTAGCATGGCCCAAACTTCCACAGTTTTGGTTTTTGAGCCCAGTTTAACTTTAACAGTCAGTGTGGGGAAATTTCCACTCACTGAATTGTGGTTACGCCCGGTTTCTTCCACCTGCCCTAGGGCGCCCTTCAGGGCAGGTGGTAGGCTTTTCCCGCCGGCTGCTCGAATTGCAACTCTTCTTCCTCTTCTCCGAAGGGTAGTTCTGGGGGGTCCAGTTCTGCGATGGCCGCTTTCAGTTTCCGCGGTAGAGTAGGCGCAGGCGACTTTATTGCAGGTTTCGTCTGTCGTTCCTCTGGACGACGTCTGGGGCACGATGTGGCTCGATGCCCTTGTTTCCCACATCTCAGGCACTGACCTTTGGAGAATCGTCGTTCCCTTTCTTCTTCCCAGGTTTTCGGTTTGGGGCGGCTGGCAAGCCCAGATGTACGCGCTCCTCTAGCAAGATGAGATTGTCTAAGCTCTTTGGTATGGGCATAGGTTTGTAGGGCATTTTCTGTGCTGCCCGCCAACTGAATCCACCCGTACAGCGTTTTAGGATCATCTCTTCCTAGTGCCCAGCGAAGGATTTCTGTTTCTAGCCCCTGCTTAAACATTTCAATTAAAGTTGGCTCAGACCAGTCTTCTACTTTCCCTGACAAAGCTTTAAATTCCAGCGCATAATTGGCAACTGAGAGGGACCCTTGGTAGAGTTTCCTCAGGGCGTTTTTAGCTGTTTCTTGGGCTAGAGGGTCTTCGAAATGCTGTTTAAGTGCCCACAAAAAGTCATCGAAGTCCTCTAACTCAGTTGCCTCAGCCTGGCACAGTTGTACATACCAATCAGCTGCCCTTCCTCTCAGTTTGTTGGCAATGAAATTGATTTTGCCATGTTCTGACCGAAAGTTCCGGCCCCAATCTTCCATATAATGCTTGGCATTAGTGATAAAGAAGGAGAGCGTAGTGGGATCCCCATCAAACTTCACCCCAAATGGTGGGAAGTTTCTTGCCGGCTCAGCTGGCTGTGGCGGTTCCGCGAATGTCAGCGTACGCCGAGCCCCCATGGGTGGCCGATCCCTAGGAGGTCTTGCCTCTCGCCCCCCCGCCTGACGGGCTGATCGAGTCTTGCTTCTCCCCCTGGATGGCAGGGTGCTATGCCTGGGGTACTGTGACGGCTCTTCCTCCCAATCCTCCGGGGTGGGCTCTGCATCTCTGGGGAGATCCTTAAGGATTGTCACTATTAGATCCATTTTGTCCTCCAACGCCCTCATACGAGCAGGAGTGACCGGTTCTTCCAGGGGTTGGTTGGTTACCACCACCCTCGGTGACAGGGGAATTTCGGGCTCCCAGGATAGTTGTGGAGACCCCCTCCCCGGTGCTCTTTCCATTACAATTTTATGTTCACTCCTGAGGCTCTCCTGCATGGATATCAGCAATTCATCTAATTGGGCATCCCGCATCTCCCGACGTGCTGCTCTTTGCACTCTCGAGGTTAGAGCTGGCCGGATCCTTGCCGCCTCCCGCTCTTCCTCGCTCCCATCACTTGCGCGAAGCTGATGTTCGGTCATCGCTAGCGTTCCCTCTTATCCAGTGATTGGATGGGGCTAGCGGAAAATGGTTGAAATGATTCTCAGCTTTATGTAACGATTGCCTAATCCCAAATACTCAGTCTCACAAGCTCGGGCTTAAAGATAACTGATTTATTAAAGGAATAGTATGCAAATACAGAGAAAGCTGAGAATGAGCAAAAGCGTGCCAAATACAAACTTAAAAGCCTTGCCTGTGAGCAAGTTCCGCCCCATCCCTCGTCAGGGCGCTCCCCCTCCCAGGTGCTAGGAGCCATTAGACGCGCCTGGGAAAGTAACCTTGAGCAGGAGCGCAAACCCAAACATACATTCCAAGCCCTCAAAACAACGGAGGGCGAGGGAATGGAAAAATCTGGGTGAAGGAACACGGAACAGAAGATGACATGTGAAACGTTACAATGTTAACAGCACATTGAAATGGGTAACATGACACACGTTTGGTGAAAATTTGTTCAGAAGTAAAAAGGCATCTGGGAGCACTTTTTCTGAGTTGCATTAAGGTGACTTAAAGTTACATATGCTGTGGCTGGGAAAGAAGCTTTCCTTATCCAAAATCCCATTTTGTATCATATTCCTAAAGGGAATATGACCATTTTTATTTCTTGTTCTACTAGTCAGGAGATAAGTACTGCTACTTTTGATGATGGTGGTGGTGGTGATGATGATAATGATGGTGATGATAACCATGAACCCAGTAATTCTTTGAGTTGTTTGTAAGATAATCAAGTTTTCCAGGAAGGGGGTGTTGCATATTCTTTTATATTATACATTATACAGTGTCTAGTTGTCATGGCTTAAACTTGATTGGACCTCAGTGGAAAGCAGCATTTCCACTACACCGAAAGACAGAAAATAGGAAAAATGAAGACAGGGACAAGTTAAACTGGATCTTCAACCTTGAAATGCTGTATAATATTAAAGTAGGCTTAGTTCTTACAACCTTAAGTTCCTAAACTATTGCATCCCAACATTTCCTCAGTGATTAAAAAATAACAACAACTTCATCTCAGTGTGTTACTAAACAAACCTTTCTTATTAAAAGTGTACATTCTTGACTAATATATTCTACTTTTGCATCAAGGAAAAAATTATGCTGTATAGGATGAAAACTTCAGAAGAGAAAAACCGATGGAAATGCTACAAATAGACCTCTTTTGTATTCTTCTGCGTCTATTTGGGGGAATATGCAGAAATGCCAAGAATATCTTGATTTAATATACCCACTTGTTTTTCCAGACATGGATGACTGTTTCCATTGCCCAGTTGATAAGTATCCAAATAAAGATCATGACTCATGCATTCCCAAACACGTAAGTTACCTATCTTATGAAGAAACACTGGGTATCAGCTTGACTGGAGTGGCTCTTGTGCTGTCCTTCATCACAATTTCTGTGCTAGGAATCTTCAGGAAGTACCAGGACACTCCCATTGTCAAGGCCAACAACCGCAGCCTCTCCTACACCCTCCTCATTTCCCTCCTCCTATCCTTCCTTTGTTCCCTGCTTTTCATTGGTCGACCCATGAAGGTGACCTGTCTCCTTCGACAGATTGCTTTCGGGATTATCTTCTCAGTGGCGGTTTCTTGTATGTTGGCCAAAACCATCACTGTGGTCCTGGCTTTCATGGCCACCAAGCCAGGATCAAGGATGAGGACATGGGTTGGGAAAAGACTGGCCCTTTCCATTGTGCTCTCCTGCTCCCTTATTCAAACTCTTCTCTGTGTAGTCTGGCTTTCCACCTTTCCTCCCTTCCCAAATGTTGACCTGAACTCTCTAAACATTGAAACCATTTTGGAATGCAATGAAGGATCTGTTGCAATGTTTTATTGCATCTTGTGCTTCATGGGCTTTCTGGCTGTTGTTAGTTTTCTTGTAGCTTTCCTAGCCAGGAAACTGCCAGATACTTTCCAGGAAACCAAATCCATCACGTTCAGCATGCTTGTCTTTTGCAGTGTCTGGTTGTCCTTTGTTCCTGCCTACCTGAGCAGCAAAGGAAAATATATGGTAGCTGTGGAGATCTTTGCCATCTTAGCCTCCAGTGGGGGGCTATTAGTTTGTGTCTTTTCCCCCAAATGTTATATAATTTTGCTGAGGCCTGATCTGAATAGAAAGGAACATCTGATAAAAAGAATCAGTTAAACATAATTCCCCATGACTTCTTTGTACAAAGCATGCTGTAGATTTTCCTAATGTCCATATCTACCCTAACTATGGGACAATGTAACATAGATTCTTCTGATAGCAAATTTATGAAGGTATTTAATGTGCAGATATTCAGTGTGTATGTGTCCTTTCAAGTGTACAATAGTACAACTGTTAGTGTCATGTAGAGCCAACTGACCTCATGGAACAGAAATCAGAAAGACTCTTTGCAGGAATATTACTAATTTATCTAGTGCGATGGAAAGTCTCCTTGTGGAGGGAGGAGGTCATGCTATGGAGCCAGGAGAGGTGGGAGAGCAGAATGCATTCCAGACTGATAAAAGGAGTCTCAGCCTGCTTAGTGTGGAAAGTGTGAGGGCCAAAGAAGTGGGTCAGGCAGGCACCGCCTTAGTTTCCCAGGGGTATTTTTTCCTTTGGCTCAGAGAAGGTAACTTTAGTCTGGCAAGATTTCTGTGTATGGTAGAAGTAATAAAGAACTAGAGGTAGAACTTCAACTCAACGTTGCTTGTTCACCAAATGCCTTGACATCTAGGCTCCCATTTCTGGGCATGTAGTATAAAGTAGCCAAATTTGATTCAGGGTCCATGGTGAGAAGGCAAGTTGATTCTGATGTCGAAGATACAATTCAATGTTTTTCCTTGGGTTCATATTTGTGGCAGTCACCTGTCTGATTGCAATAATGCATAGGAACAATTTACATCATTCTTTTCCTCCTTTATAAGGACTCCTAATGAATATATATTCTTTGAGGAGAAGCACAATAATCTGTAAGCTCTTTCAGGTAGTTCAGGAAGAGGCAACAGATAAAATACTAGAAGCCTAGGGAAGAGGGATAATGTTCTTAAATCTGTAGGAACTGAGATGGCCAGGCCTCCTTTGGGTCTTGTTCCCCTTTCATATGAAACAGCTTTGGTGTAGTGAGAATAAAATCCATCCACAAAAATCTGGCCAACTACCCAATTTCTTGAATAAATATAATATTAAATTTAGATAAATTTTTGACAAAGGAAGAATCCGAGCATTTGGTCAACCACCCTGCAATGTTCCATGTGCCCATCTACTGTATTCTCAGTCACTCATGACCAAGTCACCTTGCAAATGGACTACAGTAACACTACATGGGGTTCCCCTTGAAGAATATCCAGAAGCTTCAGCTGGTATAAAATGCAGTGGCACAGGCAGTTCTGTGTGCCTCAAGAACAGCACATCTTACACCTGTGCTCTGCAAGCTTCATTGGTTATGAGTTTGCTTCCAGGTCCAATTCAAGGTGCTGGTTTCGATCTTTAAAGTCCTACATGGCATGGGGTCAGGTTATTTGAGGGACCACTTTATGCAAATTACATCCACCCATCCCATCAGGTTGAGCAGGATGGGCAAGTTGTGGGTCCTGTTAGCTAGAGCTTCAATTGGTGGGGCCCTGGAAGAGGGCCTTTTCTGCTGTGGCACCCACCCTTTGAAACATCCTTTTCCCTGAGGTAAGCATGGCCCCAACCCTGTTGGCCTTCCAGAAGGCCCCCCAAACTTGGTTTTTCTGTCAGGCCTGGGGATCCCATGTGTCACGCACTGCCTACCGCAGAGTAAAACGCAGACGCTGATTCATATGAAAGCAGGTTCTGGTTTATTTCATGCGTAGCGTCAGTTACGAAAAAAGCTGAGAGTGAGAGGAGCGTGCCGGTGCGGGGTTTAAATACCCCGCGTCGGTCAGCGCCCCCTCACCCTGGGTTACGTCATCCCCCCTTTGTCTTGCATGCTGTCTTGCCGGTAGGTGAAGGGTTGCGAGGCCCCAGCTGGTGCCCCGGGATCGCCCATCATCGGTTTCCTCATTCAGCCGGTGATTGCTGTCAGCTGGGCAATCTCCGTTGCGCTTGTGCTAACAGCTTGGGTGTGCCTCGCGATCCGCTTAGCCTTTGTCTTTTCTTCTTTCTCCTTTGTGAGCTGATGGCTGCTTCCTCCGGCTAGAGTCTGTGGCTGTTGTTGTGCGTGCTATGCTTATCTTGAGCCCCTTCCTCTGCTTCCTCGTTATTGTCATGTGTGCCATTGTGCTGATGTCTTCAGCTCAATGGCACTCATGACATACTGCCCCCTGTCCGAATAGTGCCCCCCCCGGCCTTCCGGTTTTTTACCAGGAGAGCTGTCAAAATATATATATATATATATTTTAAATTTCCTGCTGGAGTGTTTTCGCCCCTCCCTTTGTTCTGCCCTCTACCTCATGTCCATCTAGGGTGTGTTCCCAGTGCGCATGCCCCGACCACACCCTGGGCGTGCGCATGCTCCGGCCACACCCTGCTTGTTTGGCTCAGTTCGGCGAGGAAAGAGGCATGGCTGGTTGGGTGCTTTTCAGCTCCAGGTAGGGCCCTTATCTTTTTTCCAAGTGCGTCGTCATTGTTATGTGTGCATCCTGGGCGTTGCCCCCAGGCATGCACAGGTGACCAGTGTCACTCCCTCGTGGGCCCAGGGCGGGGGGAGGGTGAGTCCCGGGGGGAGGGAGGTCTACCCAAGTCGCGGGCTTGGGGGGCCCTTTCCCCTGGGGGTGTGATTGGCGGGGGGGGGCCCCGCGGGGAAAAGGGTGTTCAGGGGCCGGTTCGGCTTGTCGCCCCTTTGGCTTGTCGGGGTACGTCCGGTGGAATGCCCGGGTCAGGTCTGGCACCTTGACGTGTTGCGCCGCCACCCATTCTGGGTGGGGGAAGTGTTTCCACCTTACTAAATAGTGTAATATTCCCCATTGACGGCGAGAGTCGAGTATGTCTCTTACTTCGAAATGTTGTTGGCCGTCAATCATCACTGGGGAGGGCGGTAGCGTGCTCGGGTGCCATCGAGAGGTGGTTGCAGGTTTCAGGAGGCTGGTGTGAAATACCGGGAGGAGTCTCTGTAGATTGTGCAGCAGGTCCAGGCGTATTGCCACCGGGTTCACTATCTGGGTTACTCGAAGCGGCCCGATATACTTAGGCCCCAGTTTTTTCAAGGGTTGAGGTGACTTCAGGAATTTGGTGGATAGGTAGACCATATCCCCTGCCTGGAACGTCGGTTGCTGGCGCCGGTGCTTGTCGGCCTGCTCTTTGTAGGCCACCTGTGCTTCCTTCAGCGCTGCCGTGATTATTGGCCACGATTCCGCAATCTTCCATCCCCAGTCACTTGCATCCACTTGGGGTCCCAGGGGTTGCGGTAGCTCCGGTATGGGGACAAAGTCGCGCCCCGAGACTACTTCGAACGGGGTTTTCCCCGTGCTCGTGTGGACGGCGTTATTATATGCGACTTCCGCAAATGGGAGCAGTTCGACCCAGTCATCTTGGTGGTAGTTTGTGTATGAGCGTATGAATTGTTCTAGGGTGCCATTGAGGACCTCTGTGGCTCCGTCCGTCTGGGGGTGCCAGGCAGTGGATAGGGCTTGTTGGGTCCCCGTCAGCTTTAGGAAGGCCCGCCAGAATTTCAAAGTGAATTGTGTGCCCCTGTCGGTCACCACGCGTGCGGGACATCCGTGTAACCTGTACACGTGTATCAGGAAGAGTTTGGCTAGTTGTTGGGCAGACGGGACCGATGAGCAGGGGATGAAGTGGGCTTGTTTCGAGAAGTAGTCTTTCACCACCCAAATGGCCGTTTTCTTCTGGCTGGGTGGGAGATCTACTATGAAATCCATGGAGATTTCCTCCCATGGGCGGGAGGGCTCCGCCGCCTTTTGTAAAAGTCCCGGGGGCTTACCTGGTGCCCGTTTGGCCCTGGCACATGTCGGGCAGGACGCTACATAGGCTTTCACGTCCCGTCTCAGCGCGGGCCACCAGAATTGGCATCGTGTGAGGTGCAGGGTCTTCAGGAACCCGAAATGTCCCGCTTGCTTGGCGTCGTGGGATCTGTGCAAGATCGCCTGGCGTTGTGAGTCTGGGACATATATTCTGTCTTCCCCCCATGCCAGGTCCTGTGCCATCGTCACCTTGTCGGGGTTTGCTAGGAGCCAAGGGTCGGTTTTGAGGGCGGCAGTGAGGTCTGCGCGTATCACCCCTGGCAGTTGCGGTTGGCGCCGTCTGGTTACTGGTTGCCCCACCGTCGGTTGTGCCGTGGGGTTGGGTTGCCTCCGAGTGCTGCTCCGGGTGGTCACCGCCATCCCCAGCTGGGAAGCGGATAGGACCATCCTGATCATGCGGGCTCCTCATCTTGGGGCAGTCGGGAGAGGGCGTCAGCTAGGAAGTTCTTTTTGCCCGGCATGAACTTCAGCTGAAAGTTGAAGCGGCTGAAGAATTGGGCCCATCTGACCTGTTTTGGGCTGAGGCGTCTGGGCGTTCGGAGGGCCTCGAGGTTCCAGTGGTCTGTCCAGACCTCGAATGGTTGGGTGGCTCCTTCCAGTAGGTGCCTCCATGTTTCCAACGCCGATTTCACCGCTAAGGCTTCCTTCTCCCAGACGTGCCAGCTCCTTTCTGTCTCAGAGAAT
This sequence comes from Candoia aspera, assembly GCF_035149785.1. NCBI lineage: Eukaryota > Metazoa > Chordata > Lepidosauria > Squamata > Candoiidae > Candoia > Candoia aspera. The sequence goes on along the minus strand of NC_086156.1, from coordinate 109,564,818 downwards.
TTCCTCGACAGGTAGGCGCATGGTTTCAGGACTCCTGTGGGGTCCTTCTGGAGTAGGATGGCCCCCAGGGAGAAGTCTGAGGCGTCGGCTTGGACCACGAACGGCCGTTCTGGGTCTGGGTGCGCGAGGATTGGCTCCGTGGTGAACAGCGCTTTCAGCCTGTTGAATGCGGTTTGGCACGCGGGAGTCCAATTTAGTACTGTGCCCGGGTTCTTGGCGCGTCGTGTGTCCCCCACCCCTTTAGTCTTGAGGAGGTCTGTTAGGGGGAGGGCTATCTCCACGAACCCCCGTGCGAATGACCTGTAAAAATTCGCGAAGCCGAGGAAGCTCTGGAGTTGATGCCTGTTACGGGGGCGTTCCCAGTTCACCACCGCCTCGACTTTTGCAGGGTCCATCTCTATGCCTTCTCTGGAGATTCGGTACCCCAGGTAGTCTAGGTGTGCTTTATGGAATTCGCACTTTGAGGGTTTGGCATAGAGTTTCGCCCGTTTTAGCTTGTCGAGGACTTGTCTGACTAGGGTCACGTGTTCCTCGTGCGTTTTGGAGTAGATGAGGACGTCGTCTATGTAGACCAGGACCCCTTTGAACAGGTGCTCATGCAGAACCTCATTGATGAGCTGCATGAATACCCCCGGGGCCCCTGCTAGTCCGAATGGCAGCACTTTGTATTGAAAGGCGCCTAGGGGGCAGTTGAACGCCGTTTTCCATTCGTCCCCCTCCCTGATTCGGATCCGGTAGTACGCCTCGCGAAGTTCCAGCTTGGAGAATACTCTGCCCGTGGATAGGTGGGCGAGCATGTCTTTCACGAGGGGTAAGGGGTATTTATTGGATAGGGAAGCTGCATTGAGGCCCCGGTAGTCGGTGCAGAGCCGTAGGGTGCCGTCCTTTTTCTCTCGGAATAGGACGGGCGCTCCGACCGGTGAGCATGCCGGCTCTATGAATCCCCTCTCTAGGTTTTTGTCGATGAACTCCCGAAGGGTTGCCATCTCCTTCGGGGTCATTGAGTAAATCTTCGGCCTAGGTAAGGGGACATCGGGCAGCAGGTCAATCCTGCAGTCCGTCTTGCGGTGGGGGGGTAGTTGATCAGATTCCGCCTCTCCGAAGACCTCTGAGAAGTCAGCGTATTGCTCCGGTAGGTCTTCTGGTGTGGTTGTGTTGTCCTGGGTTGCCGCCTCTGCGCATCCCACCGTGGGGTTGGTCCTGCCCGCCGGAACTGGTGCCCGGTATTCGCCGTCATCGAATCGGAAGGTGCGGGTCGCCCAGTCGATGCACGGGTTGTTTGTTGCGAGCCATGGTATCCCCAAGACTACGATGGGCCGTCCTATGTGGGTTACCACGAACGATGTTCGTTCGGTGTGGGTACCCATTTGTAGGGTTACCGGCTCGGTCTGCATTGTGGCTGGTGTCCCTCCCGCTGTTGAGCCATCCTGCTGGTGAAATGCCAGCGGCGTGGGGAGGGGGAGGCAGCGTAGGGCGAGTTTTGCGACTATGTCGGGGTGGATCAGGTTTTTTGAGCACCCCGAGTCCACTAGTGCCGCGGCCGTGGTGGCTCCGTTGCCCCCAGAGAGCTTGATTGCCGCCATTATTACGGAGCTTTCGCCGCTCTGTCGAAGTGATCCGCGTCTCTGTCCCACCACCTGCCTCGCGGCACGTTTTAAGGCAGGCGGGGAGCATTTCCCGCCGGCTGGTCTGGGTCTACGGCGTCCTCTCCCCCCCAGTGAGCGTCCCAGCCCTCATCCGGTGTCGCTGTGGCTCCGGTCATTCGGCGGTGGGGGGGTGGCGGCGGGTTAGTTGGTTTGAGGCTAGGTTTCAGTGCGGGTTTAGGAGCGCTCGCTGGGGTTCGGCTGGAGAAGCAATCTGCCGTTTTGTGCCCCATTTTCCCACACCTCCCGCAGGGCCCGCGAGTAAATTTCTTCCTTGGATATGTGGGACCGGCCGTCCCCACATGTGGCGCGGGTACCTTTGAGTAGGTGTTGGTTTTGTCTTCCATCGTTGTCATTAGGAAGGTGCGGTGCGCGTGCTCTGCTTTCCCCGTGAGGTGGATCCAGCCGTGCAGAGTCTCCGGATCATCCCGGTAGAGAGCCCATTGAAGTACTTCGTGGTTGAGCCCCCTTTTAAACATTTCTAGCAGGGTGGTCTCGGACCAGTCGTTGATCTTCCCTGCTAGGGCTTTAAATTTGAGGGCGTAGTCTGGGACAGTGTGTGCGCCCTGATTGAGGCTTTGGAGTGCGCTTTTAGCCCTCTCTTTGGCTAGTGGGTCCTCAAAGTAGTGCTTCATCTCGGTAATGAAAGCATGGAAGTCCGAGAGGGCGGGGGAGTTGGACTCGTACATTTGGACATATCAGTCTGCCGCCCGGTCTTGTAGTTTGATCGCCACGGCTGCGATCTTGTCCGCTTCGGAGTTAAAAGAGTGTCCGTGCCGCCCCATGAACCCCCTGCGTTCGTAATGAAGAACGACAGTTTTGCGGGGTTCCCGTCGAAGATGGGGAAGTCCTTTGGGGCCTGGGCGTTGTGTGAGTCCTCTCCTCTCGCTTCCCGACTCCTGGCTTCGTCCGCTTGGGCCGCTTGTTGATCAGCATTTTGCCCATGGGGGTGCGACGACCCGCTCGGGGTGTGGGCCTGCACGGGAATGTCGTTGGGCGGCGCCGGGGACATCAGCGATTGCAGCATGGTCCTGAGGTCCTGTAGCTGGGCCTCCATGGCTGCGAGTCTGGCTTGAGCCTCCCCGTCCGAAATCCGCGCCGCAGCTGGGGTCGGGTCTATCGGTGTGTCCGCCGGGTTGAGCCACTGGTGGGGTTCAGGCAGTCCTGTCCGCTGGTCCGCTTCCTCCATTTGGGAGTGCGTCGGCTGGGTTGCCTCTCCGTCCTCCACCGTGCTTGCCGCAGTTGGGCTGACGCTTCGTGCCCATGGCTGGGGTGTGATGTGGGGCGGGGGGGTCTCCGCTGGTCTCGGGAGGTATGTTGCTCCCTCCCGTGGCCGGGTCGCCTCCGCCGCCGTCTCCCTCTGGGGTTGGAGCTGAGGCTTGGGGTGGGCCGGGCGGGTGTCCGTGGCTCCTGGGGTCTGCGGTGCCTCTGGCCTCGATCGGTCCTCCTCCGCTTCTTGCCGTGCGGTTCGCCCGCTTTGGCCGCGACGCGTCGGCCTCATCGCTCGTGGTCTTCTCGCCGTCTATTCCTCCCGCAGCTCGTTGTCCGGTGGGGCTCGGCGAGGCTGAGTTTGTGACTCTCAGCTTTATGTCATGCACTGCCTACCGCAGAGTAAAACGCAGACGCTGATTCAGGGAAGAGCAGGTTCAGGTTTATTTCATGCATAGCGTCAGTTACGAAAAAAGCTGAGAGTGAGAGGAGCGCGCCGGTGCGGGGTTTAAATACCCCGCGTCGGTCAGCGCCCCCTCACCCTGGGTTACGTCATCCCCCCTTTGTCCTGCATGCTGTCTTGCCGGTAGGTGAAGGGTTGCGAGGCCCCAGCTGGTGCCCCGGGATCGCCCATCATCGGTTTCCTCATTCAGCCGGTGATTGCTGTCAGCTGGGCGATCTCCGTTGCGCTTGTGCTAACAGCTTGGGTGTGCCTCGCGATCCGCTTAGCCTTTGTCTTTTCTTCTTTCTCCTTTGTGAGCTGATGGCTGCTTCCTCCGGCTAGAGTCTGTGGCTGTTGTTGTGCGTGCTATGCTTATCTTGAGCCCCTTCCTCTGCTTCGTTATTGTCATGTGTGCCGTTGTGCTGATGTCTTCAGCTCAACGGCACTCATGACACCATGGAAGTGTGGAGCCCATTAAATGGCTGTAAAGAAAGGATGAATCTAGAATATCCACTTTTTTTCTTTTATCTGTATTCAATACCCAAGGCACCTAATTAATAGCATATTAAAAATCGAAGTATATTATATAATTATTGTATTGAAATAACATATCGTACCAAAACTTAGAAGTTGGAGCAATAGATGGTCTGTTTGTTTAGAGTTAACAATATGTTAACAGATTGAGCTAGTTCACTTTATGAATATATTTTTAGTTTCTACAAATGTCACTCATTGAATCACTATTCTGTACATTCTTGTCTGATTTTATTAGCAGTGTTATATTTTTGGATGTACTTCATCATATCTTCTGAATATTTTATTTACCAATAATATACTGTATATTGGTATATATGTATTATTGGTAAATATATATATACTGTACAGTGTGTGTGTGTGTGTATGTATATGTGTGTGTGTGTTTGTGTGTGTGTATGTGTATGTGTATTAAAAACAGAAAAAAGATAGCATGAATCAATGTAGAGTACAGAAGTAAACTGGAAGATTACATAAACTATGGTGTCAATCCCAGCTCAGAACAACACCCTCAATAAAGCCTTCAAAGCCTTATGAAAACATTTGACAGGTAGATGCTAATCAGAGGCTACTTCTCAAGATATGTATGATGGTCCTCCATCAAATGTGACAGGATGGAGCACTGTTGCCATGTATATCTTTTTTCAGATAAGATCCAGAGTAGTACATGAGCATGTTGGCAGATGCTGGGAAAGCCTTTAGCCCAGGAGAGGTCAACAAAGTCACACAACAAGCATTTCTATAAAAATTATTTACAGAAAGCAAAAACAAAAGCAAAACATTTAAAGGACTTAGCTCCCTTTGGAGCAAGGCTTGCTTGGCTACATTGCCGGCAGAGAAAAAAGAGGAATTGAGAACAAGTCTGGGCAGGTTTCCTCCCCCCCCAGGTGATTTGCATGAAGCACGTGAGAGGAGACAATCACTTGCAACCTTTTCACCCGGCCAAAATGACTAGGCACATATAGCAGTCTTAATCTGTTAGTAGGAAAACCTCAACAGAGCAAACCCTGGGCTAAATCTGGTGATGCTCTCCACTTGAATTTCAAGTAACAGCCATGAGTCCAGCAAAGCTCTCAGGTCAGAGACCTGCTCCTTCAAGGGAAGTGGTATCTCTCCCAGAGTAAATAGCAGAACAGAAAAAGAACTGGACAGAGTGGAAAATCCCTTTGCTACAGTAGTGTCAGTTTCATTTCGGTCTGCACAGCCCTCAGACAATGTAGATAATGAGCTATATTTGTAATGTATAGTCAAAGTATTAATGACAATTTAAATAAAATGGTGATAAATGATAAATGATAAATAAAAAAAATGATAATGCAAAGTTGTAATAAAATTTTAAATAAATTGAATGGATAAGCAAAAATCCCATCCCTTTAAAAGAATGAGTTGCCTACACATCTAGTCACTTCCAGTTATTCTCAGGACTCCCAAATATTTAAGAATGGCAGGAAGTTGGGGAAGATAAAAGTTGCATCAAGAGGTGTGCTGATAAGTCTTCCACGAGTCTACAATGGGACTTAGATGTTCAAATTGACTAAGCCAATATTTTCCACATTGGTATTGCTACTCTACTCCCTGGAATGTCCCTAGATATTTTTTTGATATCCCACTTGATATCCATTTTGTATGTTCATTTGGCGAAAAAGCTTGGACATCTCACTGAGGGGAGTGAATGTTCTATCAACTCTGCACTACAGTTCCTCCAGAAAATCAAAGACCTAAAAATAGAAGATGAAATTATGGTTTCATTGGATGTCTTTACATCCACTGATCCTGAACTAGAGAAAGAATCCATGGCAGCACTACTACACAACACACCTGACCTAACCAGATACACTGTGATTGAAATACCCAGAATCATGGAACTCATCAACCTCTGCTTCACTACCTACTTTCAGTTTGATGGACAAATATACCAACAATTCAGAGGAACACCCAAGGGATCACCACTATCAGGATTCATAGCAGAGAGTGTAATGCAGCGTCTAGAAACTATTGCACTCCCACACATACAACCAACCAAAAGTTTGGATCCAGTATGTCATAATAAAAAAGGAACAACTGGAAAAGACATACAAAACCATCAACAACATCTTCAAAAGAATAAAATTCACAGGGGACGAAGAAAACAACACACCAATCTTCCTCTAACAACCCAACCTCCCACAAGAGGAACTGTGTACAAACAGTATTCAGATCAGTACAAACGTACTGCAGCAACCCAGAACACCAGAAAAAGGAAACAGATGGCCCATAAAAAAAATCTTCCCATACAATGGATGCCCATGCCACTTCATCAAAAAGTTCCTGGCCACTCAACCCACTGCAGCACAACCCACACAGGCTATTTTATTTGTCAAATTTGTCACTGCCCATCTCCTCCAAGCAGGAGGAACTCTGGGTGGCTATGAAAAGGATAACACCACGATACATCAAAAACATCTCAGAAACAACCAACAGACTATTACAAACACACAACATCACCATAGCACGCAAACCAACTAAATCCCTCCAAAATGTCTTATGCAAGCCAACAGACCCATAGCCCAAGAAGAAATAAAACAGGAGTCATCTACAACATACAGGGTAAAGACTCTAAGAGCCACCAGTAGGACAGAAGGGCAGAAGACTGGCAGAGCACATCCATGAACACCAACTAGCAGTCAGAAGACATGAGAAAACCCCCTTAATCTCACAACACATGGACAGACTCAACCACAGGCTCAGTTGGGAAACTGTGAGCAGCCTAGACCAAGCTAAATCCAAAACTGCTAGGGAATTCCTGGAAGCCTGGCACTCAGACAAATCAGCCATCAATAGACACATAGAGATAAACCACATTTACACATCATTCAAAAGAGACAACAAGAAAGCTAAAGAGGAAACCAAAAAACCAGAACACATCCTGTCCAGCAGTCTACACCCAGATAAGCAGGGATTATATGATGGAAAGTCTCCCTGATGAGGGATGTGGTATTATGGAGCTCAGAGAAGGGGGAGAAGAGAGCACATTCCTGACTGATAAGCATTTGCACAGCTTGCTTAGTGTGGAAACTGAGGAGGGGCCAAAGAAGAAAGTTAGACTGGCACTGCTGTAGGTTCCCAAGACTATTTTTCCCTTTAGCTCAGTTAAGGAAGATTCTGTATATGGTAGAAAACAGTATACAGAATATGTATGTATATGTATATATGTATGTGTATGTGTATGTATGTATGCGTGTGTTGTGTATGTGTATGTATGTGTATACACACACACACACACACACACACGGACACACGCACGCACGCGCACACACATACTGTATATATATACTGTATGTATATACAGTATAATAATATAACATAACATAATGGAACTAGACCTGCTGTCTGGCTTTGCCTGACAAATTAACACCAGACAAACAATCAAGCAGATAGCAATAGCCTATTCAAGGAGCTACCAAGGAGAAAACCACACCCCCACCAACACTGGCAGGGCAAGCTACTGTATGTAAACAGTAGGCAAACCCCACACTCACTAGCACTGATGATGTTACGTAGCCAGATAATGAAACATCTGCAAACAAACAACAGAGCTCAGAGAGTACCAAGGACTCCAAAGTATTTCAGGTCAAGCATGATGCAAACAGGGGCCTGCAGATGGCCTGTCATAGCATATAACTTTCTTAAGAATCTTACCTGTATTTTTGGATCTTAGGCATTTGCCTGTAGGCGCTGTGAATAAACTTTGTTTTTAAAGTATGCTCAACTAAGTGCAGATCCTAAAGAATGAACTGTCAATTTCAACCAGGGTTTCTTCAAACTGTGCTACTTTTGTCTTTAGAACTACCATAATAGTCACAGCCTGCTTTGAAACAGAACTTACTGTAACTGCTTTGATTTGCAGAATATATATCTAACGTTTATCGTTTCCTCATCTACCACTGTACCAATTAAAACTATATTAACAGAATGTTATTTCTAATCATTTCTATTAAGAACTATAAACGTTCATAATATTCCCTTTAAAGAAAGTTTCAAATTACTGTCTGAGAAGGTTCATTGCAAACTGTCTAATAGTAGTTTCACCAGTGGAGGGGGAAAAAAAGAATATTGTTGACAATATTGGTTAATTTACTCTTTTTATTAAGTGCTCCCATTTGTTAAGATCAGGTCTCACTAGAAGAATGTAGCATTTGGGAAAAAAGACACAAGCCAGGAGCCCAGCACCAGAGGCCAAGATGGAAAAGATCTCCACGGCCACTACTTCCCCTTGGTGCTCATGTAGGCAGGGACAAAAGACAACCAGATACTGCAAAAGACCAGCATGCTGAATGTGATAGATTTGGTTTCCTGGAAGGTGTCTGGTAACTTCCTGGCCAGGAAAGCTACAAAAAAACTGACAATAGCCAGGAAGCCCATAAAGACAAGATAAAATAAAACATGGCAACTGACCCTTCGTTGCATTCCACAATGATTTCAGAAATGAAGGAGTGCATATCAAAGTCTGGGAAAGGGGGTGAGCTTGCTAGCCACACAGTACAAAGAAGAATTTGAATAAGGGAGCAGGAGAGTACAATAGAAAAGGCTAGTCTTTTCCCAACCCGTGTCCTCAACTGGGATCCTGGCCTAGTGGCCATAAAAGCAAGAACCACAATGATGGTTTTGGCCAACATACAAGAAACAGCCACACTGAAAAGATGATCCCAAAAGCAGTTTGTCGAAGGAGACAAGTAATCTTCACAGGTCGACTGATGAAAAGCAGACAACAAAGGAAGGCAAGGAGAAGGGAGATAAGGAGGGTGTAGGAGATGCTGTGGTTGTTGGCCTTGACAATGGAAGTGTGATACTTCCTGAAGATTCCTAGCACCACTATTGTGATAAAAGAAAGCACAAGAGCCAGTGTCACTAAGCTGGTTCCCAAAGGTTCTTGATAAGTTAATTAACTTATACTTTTGGCATGCATAAATCCTGGTTATTGTTTGGATATTGATCTTCTGGGCATTGGAAACAATCATCCATATCTGATAATCAAGTGTACAAAGTTAAGTTAGGATATATTTTTGAACGATCCACATTTCATATTTCAGAAAATAATAAAAATGGTATGGATTTGTGTGATGGTTCTGATTTTGCTAATATAAATTATGTTGCATGAAGAATAATGAGCAAAATCCTTAGTATGTCCTTGTTCTTGGTCCACACATTCCTATGAGTTCGCTATATTTTAAAAATTGATAAAAATTTCAGTACAGAAAGAGGAGGTTGTGTATGAGGGAAATTGCATAAAACAGCATTTTGGATGTGGGTTCTGGATTTTGGATTCTGTCTTTGTGTTTGTTTGCTTTTATTTTAACTTGGCTAAAATGTGAAGAAATAGAATAGTTAATTTTATTATGGTCACTGACCAGCATTAGGAACATCATTTGATACTCTCTTGACTTTGTTTCTATGATATGAAGCAGAAAAGAAAAGTCAGTACTTCTAAAAATGGCAAATCTATCTGGGTCGTTTAACACTTTTTAATCTTTTCTTTCAACTGAAATTTGTTTTTAAAAAGAAATCTGCAACTTCTATGTTAAATCTGGAACAGAAATGAGATTCCCAAAGAATATTTTAATGATAAATTAAATATATTTATCAGAAATATATTTCAAAATATAAAATAGTTGAGAAAAAATAGAGCCCAAAAAGGAAGGGTTTTCCAGTTGCCTTTACTCTAATACAAATGTTTGTTTGTTTATTTATTGAAGATATGTTTGTTTTGCTTTATAAACACTTTATAAATAGAAAATGAAAACACAATAAATTAGAATAATGTTAAATTCTGTTGATGAAAATAGAGGGAGAAGAGAGAAGGACATTCTCAATCTATCCAATCTTCATATTTAGAAGTTGTGAGAAAAGAGCTAAGGCTAAAAGATGCAACAGTGGCAACTTACAAATGGTGGGGGGTGGGGAGTTTCCTGAGGGAAGGTCTCACCCTGAAGAAGGCCCACCCATGGGAAAATGTCAAATACTATTCTGTGTCTCTTGGCAAACATTCCAGGATCTGCCCTGATGGCCTCTGTAACCCATTAGATCTGTAATGGCTAAGGCAACCTATCAAGTATTCTGGACCAAAGCTATTTCTGGACTTATTTTCAAGTAGTCTTGAATTTGACTCAATAGCTAAGTGACCATCAGTGCAGCTGTTTCAACAGATGTATAAGACATGCAGAACCAGGTTTCCTTTAAGCAATTTGGTCCCCAGATTCTGTTCCAGCTGCAGATGTTGTATCATGTGCAACTGTGTGGTTATCAATGAATGGACATGTCCCTGTCCAGGTAAGGTTGGGGTTGATATATTGAAAGAAGATGTTAATAGATGTTCCTGGTCTCAGAGATCACTTGGACCTATAGCCAAATTTGGTGGTCCACAAACATGCTGGTGGTCCACAAACATACTGAATCTTAAATAAATTTATGACATTGTTACATTTATTGGTCTGCATCCAAAGAACTTTTTTGAACCCAATAGATTCTGCTGGTAGAATTGTTCAGAGGGGGATACCCTGTGATGAATTCACTTTTGTAGACCACTTTCTTTGTTATCTGCAGTGGGGGCTACAAACTGCTCTTAACTCTTTTACACCTTATCCAGGAGATGCATTAACAATATCTGCATCATAAAGGTGCTGGAATATGTATTTGCACAATAATCTCCAAGTCTCTTCATTACTACAAACTAAGAGAGAAGCAAATGATAAGTCATCCCTTTCTTTATCAAGGACTCATTGTTTTTCATATAATTTCACTGAGCACAAGGGTTACAAGCAAAAACCAATTCACATGTCTGAATATCTGTGCCATTCACATTAAAGTTATTGAAACAAGGAACTCTTCAAGCTGTATAACACTTCTGGGACAGTGGGGAAAAGGTGTTAAAATAACATGGACTCTACCTGATTAAACCATCTGGGCCAAATCATGTCATCTTCAGACATAGACACTTCAGACACTGACAAAAATTTGTCAGTGGTTGCCCATGGATCTATCTTTCCAACTGTGATTCTAAGAAAAGTCTGGTTTGAGAAAGTGAGCCAGTTTATGATATCAAATCCTGCAAGCAATTCACCATTCTGGTCAAAAGAAAATTTTTCTCCAGCACTGTTATTAAAAGAGATACTTCTCAGAAAATGGTGGAGCTAAATAGTAGTGAAAGAAGTGGAAACATGTATATTGGTAGGAGAGTCAGTAGTTAAAGTTCTCTTTCCAAAAATGTTAAGATGAATGTTGGTTAATAACTCAGCAAATAAAATATTCAATAGTTCAATAATACGGCTTGTGAAATATTTACATGATTTTTCATGATGATTTCCAAAGTTACACAAAAGAAATAAAGAACCATACATCTGTGAAATAACGTGTTTTCTTTCTTATGGAAAGAACAATGACATATATTGAGAAAATCAATTTTATAGTGAGAATATAATGTATCATTAAGAAAGTCTAACTATTTATAAAAAATAAGCAATTTATAAGAGACAATGAAATAATAAATGATCAACTGAATATCAGGGTCAAACACAGAAAAAGAATAAGCCCAGGTTCCCCCCCCCCCCCCGCCACTCCTTGCATTGTTACTGATTGTCTATTTTTAGGAAGACTTTTATGAAGATAACAAGACATTTCTTTTGTGGAAAATTAATAAATTGGAAGATTTAATTGTTAATAAGACAAAGATGAGAGGTCTTGGAACTCTTTGTTCTAACAGTCTAGTGTACCTGACTGGTTTCAGTACTTTAAAATAAGAAATATAGCACTAAAAAAATTGCAGAAACAAGGAAGAATATTGGAAGACTGTTTGAATCCTGAATTCAGATAAACTTGTTACTTGTAATTTTGATTATTTGCTATATTTCATTTATAAACTGTTGCTGAGGTATAAATCAGAATCTGAGCAGGTCAAGTACTATATGATGAAATGGATTTCAAATCTGAATACCAGAACAGAGATGCAACAATTGGAATTTCAAGGGTGTAATGAATGCCTTTCCCAATAAAGTACTCAGACTCATAAACAAAGTTTAAGGTCTGATTTTATTAAGGACAGAGTGCAAACATAAGGAAAGCTGAGAATGAGAAAGTAAAGGTAAAGGTTTCCCTTGACGTAAAGTCCAGTCGTATCTGACTCTAGGGGGCGGTGCTCATCTCCGTTTCTAAGCCGCTGAGCCGGTGTTGTCCGTAGACCCCTCCGTGGTCATGTGGCCAGCATGACTACACGGAATGCTGTTACCTGCCCGCCGAAGTGGTACCTATTAATCTACTCACATTTGCATGTTTTCGAACTGCTAGGTGAGCAGGAGCTGGGACTAGCAACGGGAGCTCACCCCATCGCACGGATTCGAACCGCCGACCTTCTGATCGGCAAGCTCAGCAGCTCAGCGGTTTAACCCACAGAGCCACCACGTCCCTGAGAATGAGAAAAGCGTGCCTAAAATCAAACTAAATAGCCCCGCTACAAACAGAGTCCCACCCCCCCTTCAAATGTCTCAAATTCGCATTCCCAGGTGCTCCTAATGCGTTCTGCTGATCAACGGGCAAAAAGACCTTGAACCAAAAAGATAACCCAAACACATTCCTGCTTAATGAACAAAGATAGAGCGCGTGGTACAAGGTTTCTCAGCAGCTTCCTCCCAGCTCCGGCATGCGAACTGTTACGATGTACCAGGCACATCGAAATGATGAACATGACAAAGGGAAGAACTGTTACTCTGAAGGTTATGCCTCTGTGTGTTCGCTTGTGTACCTTTGAGTCAGTATTGACTGCTGGTGATTGCCTGGACAAGTCCCTGCAGTTGAATGTTATGCTCAGAGAAAATCGGTATAAGATGTTCTATAACTTGATTGTTCAAATGAACAATTCATTTTCTAAAAAAAGTTGGAAACGTAAGCACGTTGGACTCCCCCCCCCCCCCAATATGCATTTTATGGCAAGGTTGTAAAGTTCAACAGTTTTGAGAAACGACTCGTACAGATGGACACAAATGTTGAACGTTGAATTCCCATTGCAAATTGCAATCTTTTATGATTTTTTTCTAAACCATATATTTCTTCAGAGCATACTGAATTTGCTTTGAATATGCTAATTGCTGCAAGGATACAATAGATTTCTTATTGGATTGGATATTGGATTTCTTCCTTAGAAGAATGGCTAAGCAAGTTGTTGTGGGAGTAAGTTTCAATGTCTAGAATAACTTCAGATCTAAAAAATAAATCTGATGTACAATTCAGTTCTAATAGGAAACCAGTCTTGGGCTATAATTTAATGCACAAATTTGTACCAGACCCCAAATTTGAGTTTCTCTACATACAGGATCTATTTTTCAACTACATGGGAAATTAGATTTCTAGTACTGATTTAATTTACTGTAGCTGATAATTTTAGTTAGTGATTTATACTGTGTTAACTAAGTGCCCTTAGCTTAAAGCTTAAAAGTGATTCTTGATTTTCCTTTAAAAATGCTATTATACATTTCATAATTTCATAATTCATTCATAATAAATCGGAACTGTATGACATTTTAGACCTCTTTTATTTTTTCATATCATACTATTTGCATTTTACCCCTTTGTTCTTTTTGCATATTAATATTTAAGAGAACATTTAGCCAAAGCCTGTTAAAGTCTCTCTAGGTGATTGAATAGCTGTTGAATTCCTGGAACCAAGAACTACTATTGAGCCCGGAGTTATGACTAAAAGCAGCTCAAACCACTTTGTCAAAGAATTTGGGGCAAAACCAAGATGGATCCTTCTCTGTTTGCTCTTTCTTAATTGCAAAACTCAGCATATAAAGATAATTTGAAAACACACACACACACACACAAAAGAAATTAAAGAAGTAAAAATGAGCAAACAGCATCCTTACTCTGGCAGAAGTTGGATCACAAAAAAGCAATATTTAATCAATCTAATACTCTCAACAATTCTAGCTAGAAGCTGGAATAAGTCCAGAATGAAAAAAAGGAAAAATTACAAATTTTGCACACTGAAAGTAAACCATATAATATAGGAGAGCCTCTCCTCTCTCCAATAGCTGGTGCTCTACAAGTACATTGGGAATCAAAGTCACAAAATAACCTTCTAAACAGCCACTGGACACAAATATTGGAAATTACAGGAGGTGACGACATATATGAAAATAAAAAGGCTGATACATATTCTATACTACTGCAACAATATGCATAGTGAAATGTCCTAATTGTTCTGCTTACCTTCCATGACTGTTGACTAACGAAATTCTGTCTCATTGGTGATTTTTGTTGGCCTTGGGATGAGTACATAGCATACAAAGCATGTGCAATTGCATAGACAGCATTGTAGACACTGTAGCTGGGGGCAGGCATGCTCATTTCAAACAAAGTCATGGGGAGAGTCTCTAGTTTCTCCTCCCCAGTACAGATATTGTCATCCTCTTTATCTATGATGGAAACTTGGAGCAAACAATTAAACATCTGTTGCCAAAATTGAATTAGAAATCCATCTTCCTTATCTGAAGTGGGGTTCCTCATCTGAACAAATTTCTGGAATCCTGACACTTCCTTTGAGTGTATTGCAAGTGTTATAGAGACATGAATGAAATTAAGATCCCAATTTCTTTGAAAAGGAACCGATGAGAAATCTACATCTGCTGTCATAACCCAGACCTTTGGGTTATATGGCATATCATTATATTCTGAAATTCCGAGTAAAGCCCTTAAATTTAGCAGACTCTGAAATTCCCCCAGAAACATCACTATTTTAGTTGTACTCTTCAAAACATCACCTAAATGGTTGTATGCAACCTGTACTGTTTCCTCATCATCACTAAGAAAGCCTCCTGAGAAAGCAGGTACGTCTTCCATAAATTCAAAACAGATACCACTTCTGGAGAACATGGGAATAACATTCCACAGCAAGTCCTCAGCTATGTTGCCAATATTAAGGTAAAACACCCCGATCCAGGTCCAACCAAACTGCAAAAAGATCTGGAGAAGTCCTTGATATTGAAGATCTCCCTTTGGGAACAGCCAGTAAAAGAAATGACCTTGGTTGAGACTATTGGTCTCTGGGGCAGAACTATATGCAAACTAAACCAAACAAGATGACCAGAAAGGAAAATATGAGTCACATAGTAAATTGTGTTTTGTTTGTGTTTTCTCATCACTACACTTGCTGTGCTTGGATGCCCTTTCCAAAGTTCAGCTGAGATTATCCAAGCTAAATTTGCTTCCAAACTTTCTCCAAAAGAAAACTCAAGTTATTGCCCATAATGAAATATTAGAAAGCAAAAATAGCTGTTTTTTTAAAGCAATATTTTAAGCAAAGAACATACCTGCACAAACTTGTAGCGATTCAGGATGGTTGCCATATCGAGAAATTCAATAGAACTTGGTCCCCCTATGACTGCTATCAGATTACTCTGAAGATGACAATTATAGTTAGGGATGAATCTATCTGGAGTAGAAAGGAGTTGCATTGTAGCTGAGTAAGTATGTCTTGGACTAAAATAGTCATCATAGATGTTGAAGCCTAGGGTTATGTTGGGTAAGAACTGGGGATTTTCATTAATTTCCTTTACAGCAAAAACCATAGCCAAGATGTGTTGGTAGCTCTGAGTCAGTAATCTACAATGCAATTAAAAATTACTTAAGTATTCTCTGTGCAATTGGTGCAGAAATAAAGTTTTCTCCCCTCCTGTGTTCATAAGGTATAAAACATACTGGAAGAGTGATGCATTCTACTATACATATTTCTTTGTTTGTCTATTATTGAACTAATATTACAATTATTTACGTATACTGTAAGATGTGCTAATGTCGTCAGTCTTCACTGAACAGGAGGTATTTTTTTTTAAATAAAGAGATGTTTTAGCACTTAATTTAAAAATACTTGGTTTTTCACATGTGACTAAAAGATAAAAAGAGAGAAAGAGGCGGTAAGGGGGAGTTTTAAAACATCTAGTTCCTCACATGTGCTCTGCCAAACCACCCTTACTGGAATGACATCTGAATGCCATCGTTTCAGATATAATGAAGGTCTGAGAAATTATAGCACCAATAATGTGGTCCCCAGCATGATAATATTTATGAGGAATTGATGCCGGCTCCGTGGTTGTGCACTTCACTGCTGGAACTTTGCAAACACTCTTAGGGAGCAAGAATAATGTGAGCAAACTGAGGGTGACAGTTACATAGGACATCATTTGTGAAAAGAAAAGCTTCCCCAGATGCCACATTATTGTCAGCACAGCCTTGATCTGCAGAGCTAAGTGAGAGATTGAAAGCCAGGGAAATGCAGGTTAAAGCCTCAGTTCCCAGGCTGGGAGAGCCTTCTATCTCCAAAGTGCCTTTAGTTCTGAAGGCCAGAAGGGATTCTTAAAGCCTCCGTCAGTGGTAATAATGGCTCCATGTATTCCCTAGTTTGCTGGAGAACTTCATAATTATAGAGCAGACAACGACTGACTCAAGAGTCACACTCCACTTTTCTTTCGCTCTTCTTTTGCAAAACTACAGAAGAGACTGCAGGAGACAATGAAATACCTCCTTGGCTTTGATGTGGGAAAAGAAGCAGAATAGAATGGCTTTCTTCAGCAAAGGATCGTTACCTTGTCGTGGTGCTGGAGCTTGAGCACCTCAATGATGCCATGAGCTAAACCGTGAAGGGCCACCCAAGACGGGAAGGTCATGACAGAGAGGTCAGACTAAATGCGATCCCTGGGGAAGGTAATGGCAACCCACCTCAGTATTCTTGCCGTGAAAACTAAATGGATCAGTACAACCAGAGATATGTCGGTATACCATCGGAAGATGAGACCCCCAGGTCGGAAGATGGTCAAAATGCTACTGGGGAGGAACAGAGGATGAGCTCAACTAGCCCCAGACGTGATGATGCAGCTAGCTCAAAGCCGAAAGGACGGCTAGCGGCCGACGGTGGTGGTGGTGAACGGCGAATCCGATGTTCTAAGGATCAACACACCATCGGAACCTGGAATGTAAGATCTATGAGCCAGGGCAAATTGGATGTGGTTATTGGTGAGATGTCAAGATTAAAGATAGACATTCTGGGCGTCAGTGAACTGAAATGGACTGGAATGGGCCACTTCACATCAAATGACCACCAGATCTACTACTGCGGACAAGAGGACCACAGAAGAAATGGAGTAGCCTTCATAATTAATAGTAAAGTGGCTAAAGCAGTGCTTGGATACAACCCAAAAAATGATAGAATGATCTCAATTCGAATTCAGGGCAAGCCATCTAACATCACAGTGATCCAAATATATGCCCCAACCACAAATGCTGAAGAAGCTGAAGTAGAGCAGTTCTATGAGGATCTGCAGCACCTACTGGACAACACGCCTAAAAGAGATGTTATTTTCATCACAGGAGACTGGAATGCTAAGGTGGGCAGTCAAATGACACCTCGAATTACAGGTAAGTATGGCCTGGGAGAACAAAACGAAGCAGGACACAGGCTGATAGAATTTTGCCAAGACAATTCACTCTGCATAACAAACACTCTCTTCCAACAACCTAAGAGACGGCTTTATACATGGACTTCACCAGATGGACAACACCGAAATCAGATTGATTACATCCTTTGCAGCCAAAGGTGGCGGACATCTGTACAGTCGGAAAAAACAAGGCCTGGAGCTGACTGTAGTTCAGATCACGAACTTCTTCTTGCACAATTTAGGATCAGACTAAAGAGATTAGGGAAGACCCACAGATCAGCTAGATATGAGCTCACTAATATTCCTAAGGAATATGCAGTGGAGGTGAAGAATAGATTTAAGGGACTGGACTTAGTAGATAGGGTCCCGGAAGAACTCTGGACAGAAGTTGGCAGCATTGTTCAGGAGGCGGCAACAAAATACATCCCAAAGAAAGAGAAAACCAAGAAGGCAAAATGGCTGTCTGCTGAGACACTAGAAGTAGCCCAAGAAAGAAGGAAAGCAAAAGGCAACAGTGATAGGGGGAGATATGCCCAATTAAATGCAAAATTCCAGAGGTTAGCCAGAAGAGATAAGGAATTATTTTTAAACAAGCAATGCGCGGAAGTGGAAGAAGACAATAGAATAGGAAGGACAAGAGACCTCTTCCAGAAAATTAGAAACATTGGAGGTAAATTCCAGACAAAAATGGGTATGATCAAAAACAAAGATGGCAAGGACCTAACAGAAGAAGAAGAGATCAAGAAAAGGTGGCAAGAATATACAGAAAACCTGTATAGGAAGGATAACAATATCGGGGATAGCTTTGACAGTGTGGTCGGTGAGCTAGAGCCAGACATCCTGAAGAGTGAGGTTGAGTGGGCCTTAAGAAGCATTGCTAATAACAAGGCAACAGGAGACGACAGCATCCCAGCTGAACTGTTCAAAATCTTGCAAGATGATGCTGTCAAGGTAATGCATGCTATATGCCAGCAAATTTGGAAAACACAAGAATGGCCATCAGACTGGAAAAAATCAACTTATATCCCCATACCAAAAAAGGGAAACACTAAAGAATGTTCAAACTATCGAACAGTGGCACTCATTTCACATGCCAGTAAGGTAATGCTCAAGATCCTGCAAGGTAGACTTCAGCAGTTCATGGAGCGAGAATTGCCAGACGTACAAGCTGGGTTTAGAAAAGGCAGAGGAACTAGAGACCAAATTGCCAACATCCGCTGGATAATGGAAAAAGCCAGGGAGTTTCAGAAAAACATCTATTTCTGTTTTATTGACTATTCTAAAGCCTTTGACTGTGTGGACCATAACAAATTGTGGCAAGTTCTTAGTGGTATGGGGATACCAAGTCATCTTGTATGCCTCCTGAAGAATCTGTATAACGACCAAGTAGCAACAGTAAGAACAGACCACGGAACAACAGACTGGTTTAAGATTGGGAAAGGAGTACGGCAGGGCTGTATCCTCTCACCCTACCTATTCAACTTGTATGCAGAACACATCATGCGACAAGGTGGCCTTGAGGAATCCAAGGCTGGAGTTAAAATCTCTGGAAGAAACATTAACAATCTCAGACATGCAGATGATACCACTTTGATGGCTGAAAGTGAAGAGGAACTGAGGAGCCTTATGATGAAGGTGAAAGAAGAAAGTGCAAAAGCTGGTTTGCAGCTAAACCTCAAAAAAACCAAGATTATGGCAACCAGCTTGATTGATAACTGGCAAATAGAGGGAGAAAATGTAGAAGCAGTGAAAGACTTTGTATTCCTAGGTGCAAAGATTACTGCAGATGCTGACTGCAGTCAGGAAATCAGAAGACGCTTAATCCTTGGAAGAAGAGCAATGACAAATCTCGATAAAATAGTTAAGAGCAGAGACATCACACTGACAACAAAGGCCCGCATAGTTAAAGCAATGGTGTTCCCTGTAGTAACATATGGCTGCGAGAGCTGGACCATAAGGAAGGCTGAGCGAAGGAAGATCGATGCTTTTGAACTGTGGTGTTGGAGGAAAATTCTGAGAGTGCCTTGGACTGCAAGAAGATCCAACCAGTCCATCCTCCAGGAAATCAAGCCAGACTGCTCACTTGAGGGAATGATATTAAAGGCAAAACTGAAATACTTTGGCCACATAATGAGAAGACAGGACACCCTGGAGAAGATGCTGATGCTAGGGAGAGTGGAAGGCAAAAGGAAGAGGGGCCGACCAAGGGCAAGATGGATGGATGATATTCTAGAGGTGACGGACTCGTCCCTGGGGGAGCTGGGGGTGTTGACGACTGACAGGAAGCTCTGGCGTGGGCTGGTCCATGAAGTCACGAAGAGTCGGAAGCGACTAAACGAATAAACAACAAAGAATGGCTTTGACAAGTCCTCCTACCCCTGGTGCTCTTCAGAATCTGCAGAGAAACTACGATTTCTGTGGAAGAATTAAGTGCAGGCTGTCATTTCTGACTGCTGAGATATTTCTTCAGCTTCACTGGGTAATACGTTGGCAGTCTACTCTTATTAATGGTGGCTGTCTTAGACTAGAAATTGTTTGGTACTAATTAATTAATACAGGTAGTGACTGCAGTTGGTTCCAACAACTAGGTCATTAAGCAAAATTGTCGTTAAGTGAACATGAAAGAGAGAGAGAGAGAGAGATGCTAAGAGGATCACTGGTTGCTGCTGACTCCTCATTTAGATGAAGTTCTCTCCTACAATGTAGATAGTGACTTCAGTTGGTTCCAACTGGTTAAGGCAATGGGCTAGAAACCAGGAGACTGTGAGTTCTAGTCCCACCATAGGCATGAAAGCCAGATGGGTGACCTTGTGCCAGTCATTCTCAGCCCAACCGACCTCACAGGGTTGTTGTGGGAAAAATAGGAGGAAGGAGTATTAGGTATGTTCATCGCCTTGAGTTATTTATAAAAAGAATAAAGGCAGGAAAGAAAATAAATAAATAAACTAGGTCATTAAGCAAAATAGTCATTAAGTGAACATGAGAGAGAGAGATGCTAAGAAGATCACTGGTTGCTGCTGACTCCTCATTCAGATGTTCTCTCCTACGATGTCCTGGGCCTGACCTGTTTTTTTTTTTCTTTTTCTGCCCCCTCACAGGGGGGAGAGATTGCTTAAACAAGCTATCTCTTCTTGAGCTGCTTTTCTCCCCAGAAAAGCACTTCCATTAAAAGCACTAACTGCAAATTAATAAGCTCCACTCTATTACCATAATTAGTTGATTAGAACCCTCCAGCCTTGTAGCTGCTGACTGCAACTGACCAGACCTTAATCAGTTTCACACTGAAGGCTTTTGTTGTCCTAAATGTGCACATTGGTGGGAAAATTAATGTTTTATTACTGTTTATTACCATCATATTTGCAAATGGTTGTTCTCTGAGGGAGTTGCTACACAAGGACTACCTATATCACTTACCTCTGCTGTATCATACCATATCCTCTTAGGATAGCAAGTCCTTTCAGAATTGAGAGGGTTCTTTCAGAATCGAGGCAACCTAGAAAGTTGATAAATCAATCAATCAATCAATATGGTGGTTTTAGCCTTGTCTTGGCTGTTATAATAATATAGTGGTGAAATTGTGAAAGATTTATATTGCATAGATTTTTATTTTTGTTTTTATTTTTATTAATCCATTTTCAAACAAAACATACATACAATAAGCATAAACAATTCACCACACATGAAGAGGGAAAAAGAGAAAAAAAATATCACCACAGATAACATAACAAAACCCCAAACAATCTGTAATTACAAATACATTCAAAGTTCACCTGATTTAATAAATCTTTGATAGGGGAAATTAAGCTCTGAAAGTTCACCTAGTCTGTCCAAGAAATTTTCCCAAGGGAGAGAGAATGTGATGTTTTCTGATTGACAGAAAATATAATTTTCTTAAAAATTGCTAGATCACACATCTCTCAAATCCAGTCCTTTATATCTGGAGTTATAGCATTTTAATCCCCTAAGGATTATTCTTTTTGCTATTCCCAGAGAAGGAAAAAAAATGTTCAGAACGTGTTAAGTTCCTTGCAGTTGGTATATAACTTAGTACAATATGCATGTCTTTAAAAACCAGTTTTCCCTATAATTCTGTCAACATATTGTATAATCTTACTCCAAAAGGAGTATAAAAAAGGATAGGACTATAACTTCTGAGTTCAGTGTTTTGCAACACAAATAATCATTAGTCCATTCTAAATGGTGTCCAATAGATACAAAAACAACACAATATTTTAGTGGGTTAATTTCGACTTTAAATCACAGGACATAAACTTGAGATAGTTGGTTTAAAAGAACTGGCGTTTCCAGTTCTTGATTCCAAGCTTCTTGCGTATTTGTTATAGAGGTTTTGAACTGCTCCTTTAACTTTTGACAGAAGAAAAAAGTAGGTTGAGAGCCTAAAACTGAATTCTTCAGTATTAAAACCATATCATGTCTTTTAGAAGCTGCTAAAGTGTCAGGTCCATATTAAGCTACGAAACATGTTTTTGTCATGACCTGGATTTTTGTTCTTTGCTTGTTTCATTGCTGATGTTTTCTAAGATACTGTATATTCACTGCCTAGAGTTTGTTTGAGTAGATGGCAGCCTTACAAATGTGTTAAATAAAATAAATACACATACAGTACTTTACTGCTGCATAAAGGCTTGGTTCTTAATTACAAGTGTCCACTCTGTGAAATAAAGACTCCATCAATGAACTGGAGGATTTATCCTAGAGTTACCTCAAATTGTGCAAATCTTACCATTTGAAAATCCCTAACTGTGGTTTGCAAAATGATTTGCTAACTACAGCTGCTCTGACAAACCACCCAGTTTCCATTTTACCTTCAACCACTGCATCAACTAAAACTATATTTTCACCAGTTAGTGCTAACTCCTCATATTATGAAAAGAATTATCAATGCTCATAAAATGCCCATTATAACAATGCTCAAAACAGCTGCCTGGAGAGATACACTGCAAATGATCCCTCGATGGTTATACCCCTGGCAAAAGAAAACAGAAAACAGAAATTGTTGACAAAAGAGTTTAATTCACTCTTTTTATTAAATTCTCCTTTTTGTTCAGATCAGGCCTCATCATGATGATGTAGCATTTGGGGAAAAAGACACAAGCCAAGATCCCAGCACTGGAGGCTAAGATGGAGAAGATCTCCACAGCCACTGTGTATTTGCCCTTGGTGCTCATGTAGGCAGGGACAAAAGACAACCACACACTGCAAAAGATCAGCATGCTGAATGTGATAGACTTGGTTTCCTGGAAGGTGTCTGGTAACTTCCTGGCCAGGAAAGCTACAAAAAAACTGACAATAGCCAGGAAGCCCATAAAAGACAAGACACAATAAAACATGACAACTGATCCCTCATTGCATTCCACAATGATTTCAGAAATGAATGAGTGCATATCAAAGTCTGGGAAAGGGGGTGAGGTTGTCAGCCATGCAGCACAAAGGAAAGTTTGAATACAAGAACATGAGAAAACAATTGAAAAGGCCAGTTTTCTTCCAATCCATGTCCTTATCTTTGATCCTGGCTTGGTGGCCATGAAAGTGAGAATCACAGTGATGGTTTTGGCCAGCATTCAAGAAACTGCCACTGAAAAGTTGATCCCAAAAGCAGTTTGTCGAAAGAGACAAGTCATCTTCATGGGTCGACCAATGAAAAGAAGACAACAAAGGAAGGAGAGGAGAAGGGAGATGATGAGGGTGTAGGAGAGGCTGCGGTTGTTGGCCTTGATGATTGGAGTGTTGTGGTACTTCAGAAAGTCTCCTAATACAGAAATTGTGGTGACAGAAAGGATAATAGCCACTGTCATTAAGTTGCTTCCTAATGTTTCTTCATAAGAGAGGTATGTTATGTATTTGAGAAGGCAGAAATTCTGCTTATTATTTGGATATTGATCTGCTGGGCACTGGAAGCATTTGTCCATATCTTGAAAAGCAAATATAAGTAGAAGGTCAAGAGATGGTTGAGAAGCCACCAGTCTGAGAACGGTGATGTAAAAGAGATACATTGGAAATGTATGTTAAAGCAAATGACTCATTGGCAGACAGAGAGTTGGGTGGTGTACAAATGTAAATAATAATAGTAATAATAGTAATGGCATGGTCTCTTCATGTGGATTTCTGCTGGGATGAGAATAAGTGACTAAGGTCCATTTCATTTATTTTTGTTACATATTTTTTAAAAAGCAAAACATCTCAGAGATATTGATGGACCATCCTACAGTGAATAAGAAAAAGATTCATATCAAGATTGTTTAAATTCAACCAAAGCTGGGAAGGACTTCAAAGATGCCTTAATATAAGATGTATTCAGTATTCTCTTCATCATTATTTCCACAAACTTTCACCTGATAGTAAATCACAAGAGAGAAAGAAATAATTTAAAAAGAAAAACTTGACTCATACACCCCTCTGTTTCCAGTAGAAATGAGGCACTCAGTTGTGAAAAGTTGACCATGTTTAGGAAATTGAGTGTGATGTCTCAGTGATGGAGGACATCCAAAATCTTTCCTAACATCTCTTACCTGTCTGATTTGTGATCTTTCCTTGTGGACATAGAATGCAGTCATAGCAGCAAAATGGTTCTCCTTCTTTTGGGGTCTTTCGGTAACCTGAAGGGCAATAATCATTACACAGGGAGAGAGGTGATACCTGCCATGAAGGAAATAAAAATATGTGAACATATTTGGAAATGTAATTCACCAATCGTTGTTGCAACATGTTGAGATTGTGGTGCTGAAGAGCATCTTCCCATCCTCCCTGACTCAGCGGAAATGGCACACAAAAACATGAATAGTTCTAGACCCATGATTCATAAAAGTCGGCCAAGAGGAAGATGGACTCCATCTTACTCCACAGGTCCACTGGACGTTTCAGCTGTTGCAGGCAGTGCTCCCGTTAGCTCACCTAAATGATGAACTTAATGACACATCTTTTCTTTTTGCAAGGGAAACTCTGGATCCAATGTCTGCCTTTGGTTCTGAAGGAAATCAAACTGAAGCAATCAAAAGGGCCATACTTGAAAGAAGACCTCTGGCCAACGCCAAGAACATAATATGGTTAAACCCAATAAAATATTGATTGGTATCTGATTCTTTTCCTCAGCCAAACTGAACTTTTTCTCTTCATCTCTTTTATCCCAATTTGTGTAACGATTGCCTAAACCCAAATACTCAGTCTCACAAGCTCGGGCTTAAAGATAACTGATTTATTAAAGGAATAGTATGCAAATACAGAGAAAGCTGAGAATGAGCAAAAGCGCGCCAAATACAAACTAAATACCCTCGCTTCAAACCCAATCCCGCCCCTCGCCCCACCATAGCAACCACCCCCTCCCAGGTGTTGGCAACCGTCACACATCGGCCTGGGAAAGTAACCTTGAAGACATGTCATAACCCAAACATACATTCCTGCAGAACAGCAAGGAGATTACAGCCTGGCACGGCTGAAATTCCCCTCCCCGCAAATGACAGACACGGAACAGGAGAGTGACATGTGAAACGTTACGATGTATTCAAACCATTGGAACGATGAACATGACATATCGCCCCCCTTAAAGAAACTAAACTAAGCAGCAAGTTCATGCGGCTAGGCAGAATAAAGACGGGCTAAGTGATTTTACAGTGTGGGACACGCATCAGCACCTATACATAGGAAGACACGCATCAAAGAATCCACATGTGAAACGCTCCCATTCATCTCTACACAAGATCTAAGCATTGGCATGAAAATTTTCACGATGCAGATATTAGCATTGAACATTGCGATCATGACAAAACGCAAGGAACAGGTTACAGTGGTTAAACAGCATATAAATGCAAAAGGCTAAACAGCATGAGAATGCTAAAGCAAACCACAGAGCCCCGCCCCTCCACTCAGTCCGGAGGGACATGCTTCCAGCAAACAAAGCCCTGAAACCCACCCCTATCTCGCCCGAAATCCAGGATTTCTCGCTGATCGCCAGCCTCGCTCGGTGGGTCCACCTCCTCCGCCCTCAGTGCGATGAATGCGTCGCCTTCTTCCTCAGGCCCCAAGGCGGGCTGTCTCACCTCGGCCTCTCCGCTGCATCCCGCCCGACCGCCGCCGCTCTCCACGCAGCCCAGGCCCCTCGAGGCCGCACCCTTCTTG
The DNA here is from genome assembly GCF_035149785.1 of Candoia aspera. Taxonomy (NCBI): domain Eukaryota; kingdom Metazoa; phylum Chordata; class Lepidosauria; order Squamata; family Candoiidae; genus Candoia; species Candoia aspera. The sequence goes on along the minus strand of NC_086156.1, from coordinate 109,539,400 downwards.
GCGCTGACACAGGCAGGAACGATGGCTCTCTCCTGCCGCGCTTGCATCCCGTGGAGCAGCGCCATCTCCAGCCACAGGAAGTTCCTCATCCAGTCCCGCTGCGCCTCCGAGCGCTCGCACCGCAGCTCGGCTTCGGTCAGCAGGAACACCCACCACTCCAACGAAAATGCCGATGTGCCGCCCTCCTTCGCCGGAACCATGCAGCCACGCCGCGTCCCAGCCTGGGCCATCAAGGATGCCAGCCACTCCGGGGACCACACCGGGGCGCCGCTCTCCACCTCCAAACCCATCCCCGACTCCGGAACATCGCTACCGGCCACCGCGCTGAGGTCGCTCCCCCGCGACTCTGCCCGTTGCGGCCTGACCCGCCGATCAGCGAATTCCACCTCCGGAAACGTGGGGTATTGGGGTCTCCAGGTGGCATGAGCTAGCCCCGACCGAGCTTCCGCCATGCCGTCCCCGCTGGAGCGCTGTTGCGCCCCGATTCGTCCATCCATTGTTAAAGTCATCGCTAGCTCTCCCCTTCACCAAAGGCTTGGATGGGGGCTAGCGGAAAATTTCATTATGATTCTCAGCTTTATGTAACGATTGCCTAAACCCAAATACTCAGTCTCACAAGCTCGGGCTTAAAGATAACTGATTTATTAAAGGAATAGTATGCAAATACAGAGAAAGCTGAGAATGAGCAAAAGCGCGCCAAATACAAACTAAATACCCTCGCTTCAAACCCAATCCCGCCCCTCGCCCCACCATAGCAACCACCCCCTCCCAGGTGTTGGCAACCGTCACACATCGGCCTGGGAAAGTAACCTTGAAGACATGTCATAACCCAAACATACATTCCTGCAGAACAGCAAGGAGATTACAGCCTGGCACGGCTGAAATTCCCCTCCCCGCAAATGACAGACACGGAACAGGAGAGTGACATGTGAAACGTTACGATGTATTCAAACCATTGGAACGATGAACATGACAATTTGCTTGCTGTGCCTTACTTGGTTTCTGCAATTGGCAGGTTGTTATTTGTCCCAGAAAGGCATAGCAAGATGAGAATATACTGTGTGTTCTGTGGATGAACCTCAGCAATATTGACATCAGAACCAGAGTTGTGCTCTGAATTCTTCTCCCATTACAATTGTGGCAACATGTAGTGGGAGCTCAGGGAAGGACTGAACTTCTCCCCTCAAGAAAATTCACCATTTGACAGAAATTTACCAGAAATATCCAGAAAATGCTGAGCATACGTGGAAAAGAATCCCACAAATATGATTTAACAATATTCTTTTTGAGATTGTAACTTAGATCTTAATATAAGTTGCATAAAACTATTCAAGGGAAAAAAACAACAAAAACAACAAAACACAATTTCATAACATTATCTCCTTTGTATACTGGTGAATAAATCAACAAATGTGTCTGCAGGCAGAGTGACTCCATAATGACGCAACTTATATTGTGTCATCATAATAGAAGCTTCTGGTTGATACACGCATTGCAATGTCACATACAAGTGCATAAAGGTCCAGGAGCATTTTATTTTATTTATTTATTTATTATTCAAATTTTATTACCCCACATCTCCCCCAAGAGGGACTCTGGGCAGTTTACAATAAAATTCATACCACAACAATAAACATTAAATTCTGATAAAATAAACAAATTACCAGTATAAAATACAATGTAAATAAAGATAAAATCCAAGTGGTTCTAAAATGCTAATCCAGTGGGAGGGGCTGTAAGGCACAAGCCACCCCCAAGAATGGCTACCCACCTTCCCTCCCCAAGCGAGTTTGCAAAGTCAAGTCTTCAGGGCCTTCCTGAAGGTCAGGAGCGATTATATTGATAGTCACTGGCTCCAAATGACACACAGATATGGCAATCTAATCCTTCCCCTTTCTAATGTGTACTGTATCCTCTGCTCACTTAATAAAAAGGAACAGGGCTTTGAAGCCAGTGACCATAGCTGAGGGTGCCCCCAGTAAAGTATACAGTTTGGTCCCACTACACAATTTGTCACCTAACCTACCCATGGTGCCCCATTTTTCACATGGATATACAACCTATCCCTAGAAGGACTCAGATTCCCCAACAACTCAGAGTCCCCCTTTCAGACTCAGAGTCTCCTTTTCGGGAGAGATGGGCAGTGATAGAAATTTGAAAAATAAATAAATAAATTCCCATGATTGAACCCAAACAAGACAAAGTATAATCTACATATACATATACATATACAAAGGCAAAACTGAAATACTTTGGCCACATAATGAGAAGACTGGACAGCCTGGAGAAGGTGTTGATGCTAGGGAGAGTGGAGGGCAAAAGGAAGAGGGGCCGACCAAGGGCAAGATGGATAGATGATATTCTAGAGGTGACGGACTCGTCCCTGGGGGACCTGGGGGTGTTGACAACTGACAGGAAGCTCTGGCGTGGGCTGGTCCATGAAGTCATGGAGAGGCGGAAGCGACTAAACGAATAAACAATAATACATATACGTATACGTATACATATACATACATAGTATATTACTAGAACAGTCACTTGAAAATATACTAAACAAATACATATTCTCATGTGTCTGATTTGCTCAGCTCTTGGACTGTTTTTTTAAGACAAAAATACTCTACAGCAAATAATGAAACTGTTAGTTTGATGTGAACATCCTTGGGATATTGGGTAAAGTAATAAATCAATGTTGACATGAGATGGATTCTACCTGATTGAACCAGGTGGGCCAGATGATGTCCTCCTCAGAAATGGTCAGCAGATGATGTGGGAGTCCTTCTGGGTCGATGGTTCCAGCCTTAGCTCTAAGGAAGGACTGGTTTGGGAACGTGACCCAGTTTATAATATCAAATCCTCCTACAAATTCACCATTTTCATCAAAAGAAATCTTGTCCCCAGCACTGTTATTAAATGAAACACCTCTCAGAAAATGGCGAAGCTAAACAGCAAGGAGGAAAAAGTTGGGAAAGAGATAAAAGCACGGTATGATGGCCTATGGTTAATGCTTTGCAAAATGTTTATGTTACCAGTATGATGAATGCCAGCAAATAACAAAACAGACACTCAGCACTACTGTAGTACATTAGATGTAAGATTGCGTCATTGTCTTTGTGGAAGTGGAACCTTAAGCTTCTTATCATTCTAAAAAAATATTAATTAGGTTTTGCATGCTTAATCTCTGAACAGATTTCCCACAAATTATAAAACATTTATTACTTATGGACAAAACATAACATTCGTCTACAAATCTAACATGTTGCCAGATCCCCCCAATCAAAGGATTCACAGAAACCCTCATTGGAGCACCTGCCATCCTTTCCTTCTCAATGGGTGTAGACTCTGTGTTGCCAGATGGGAGGGGGTGTGAGGTTGGAGTGTGAAGTGGGTTATTATTATGGCTATGGAAGACATCAAGGACAATGGCTTGAGATACACCAGAAACACCATCTGGATGGGAGAGGGGTTGACATGCTTTCGTGGGAAAGGGAACCAGTTAAGGGAATGTAGTTTTAAATCTAGGTTTAAGTGTGAACTCTCCATTCGCAGCTTTACCTCTGTACCATTCATTTTGCTTCATTAAACAGTTAAAGGAACACAGCCTTCTGACTGTTATTGTGTGAATGCTCGAATGAACAGGTGCTGACACATGTCTTACTTAATAGATTGAGAACCTCCAAACTAGTGTGTGTCTATATAAGGACCTGGAACAGTTACTATATTCATGGTATTATTTTTTTATGCAAGGATACCTTGAAAAATCTCAATTGTAAAAGATCTAAAAAAATATTAATTAGGTTTTGCATGCTTAATCTCTGAACAGATTTCCCACAAATTATAAAACATTTATTACTTATGGACAAAACATAACATTCGTCTACAAATCTAACATGTCTTACTTAATAGATTGAGAACCTCCAAACTAGTGTGTGTCTATATACGGACCTGGAACAGTTACTAGGTTCATGGTATTATTTTTTTATGGAAAGATACAGTATCTTGAGAAAGCCCAATTGTAATAGATAAGGTCAAAATGAGGCTGGCATCATTTTCATCACCTCCCTCTCCTTTTACAATAATATATGATGACAGGATGAAAATTTAAGAAAAGAAAAAAAAATAAGGATGAGCAAACTGGTTTATGCAACCTTATGCTGATAAGTGAGATGGTCATGTGGTTATAATTGTAAGATATAAGCATCTTGTTTATATGCAGTGTAGAATAATGTTGTACAGGGCTATCAATAAGATGCCTGAAAGCAGAAAAATTGGCCAGTTCTAGAACTGAGAACTCAAAAACTAAAATTGAAATATACAGAATTTGGAGTAGAGGATCATCCTATGAAATGTTTGCTACAAAACCTTTCTGAACTACAAAAATGTGTCCTTCTGATAAGAAATGTCTCATGATCCCACTATATCTGGGAGACATCATTCTCAGGAAGTCAGAGATCTAGCTGGCAGGATTTTATAAGGAGCTATTTCTGAAAAACTAAAAATGTTTGGATCAGAGGATGAATATGAAAATGAGACCAGATGCATTCCTCTGCACAATCTCTTTTTGGTGAAAAATAGTGCAAAACCAAAAACAAATAAAGGTCTGCAATGAATATTATCCATTCTTACGAAGATAATGGAGAGAGCACAACATGGAGAAGAGGTTGTTATGAAAGAAAAGATTCACTTCCAGTTTGGAATAAACTTTTATGGGACCAGCAATGTAATGGCTGAGAATTGAAACCTAAGACAGTTGTAGAAATGAAAACAAAAATATTAAGTAAAGATGCGTAGAACACAAAGCATGGGACAGTTCACCCCAACCTTTTGCTCTGCTGATATGCTTGGGCCACAGATGTTCAAATATGCACCCAACTTGAAGAAAACATTGGTTCTTCTTCATGGAAATGTGAAGATCTCAGGTCACAAATGTCTGACAGGGATCAATTAAAGCAATCAGTTATAATTTTGCTTTGCATCCACAGAAATGGTGAGATATCTTGCACTATTCTGATAAGGAGATTTACCTTCCATGACTGCTCCTGAAGAAGTTTCCAGGTCACCCCTGATCTTTGCTGGTCCATGGATGAATACAGCAGATGCAAAGCATGTGCGACAGCATAGACAGCATTGTAGACACTGTAACTGTGGGCAGTCATCCTTGTTTCAAAAACGGTTACAGGGAGAGTCTCCAGCTTCTCCTCTCCAGTGCAGATGTTCCCTTCCATTGGATCTGTGCTGCAGTTTGGAAGCAGACAATTAAATACCTGCTGCCAGATTTCTTTCAGGAAGCCATCTCTTTCATGCAATATAGGGTTCCTCATCTGAACAAATGTCTGGAATCCTGACACTTCCTTAGATGGGACTGCCAAGGATATAGCACCATGGAGGAAATCCAAGTTCCAGTTCCTTTGAAGCAGGGTTGATGTAAAGTCCATATCTGCTGTCATGATCCAGACCTTTGCTTTTTTTCCTGCCATATCACCATATTCTGAAAGTTCAAGTAAACTCCATAAAAATCCTACACTCTGAAATTCTCCATGCAAGATCACTGTGTTAGCTGTGCTGTCCAAGGCAAGTTTTATTTTGGCATGGGTTGCTTCCCAAATCACATCAGCCTCACCTAACATCCCACCAGGTAACTCTTCAATGAAGTCAAAACAGATGCCATGCTGTGAAAAGAAGGGTAATACTTTCTGGAGTAATAATTCTGTTTGACTGCCAGTACCGATATAAAATACACCCATCCATGTCCACCTGAAATATAATAATAGCTGGAGAATCCCATGATATTGATAATCAGCATTTGGGAACATCCAATGGAAGGAGATTGCTTGATTTGGTTTATTCATCTCTGGAGCAGATGTATATGCAAGCTAATTGAATGCAATTGTGAAAGCAGAATGAAAGAGAGAAAGCAGAAGTGTTTCTTCCACAAGAAACACAATGTTCCCCCAGTAAAACCCTGCATATTTTGGTTCCATGATTGTGTTGCTTGAAATAGACTGGGATCACGTGGTCCTGATTTTATTGTGAATTTTACATCCAATGAACCCTTCTTGTTAGTTAGAGATATCTTAGTGTGAAGAAAAGTGGAATGAGGCACTTACCCAGTTCTCCTGCAGAAATAATAGAAGCCCACCAATTCCCACCCCACAGATCTCAAATTCTTTCCCATCTAACCAGAAAGGGAATTGTGGACAATTTCTTCATTTTTTTTCTGTTTATGGAAAAAAAACACCCTACCTGTGCAATCTTGTATTGACTCAGAATAGCTGCTATGTGAAGGAAATCATTTGATCTAGGTCCTCCAACAACTGCTACCAGATTGTTCTTGAAATCACATTTATAGTTTGGGATGAATCTGTCAGGTGTGGAGAGAATTTCCATTGTAGCTGCATATGTAAGTTTTGGATTAAAATGGTTGTTGTAGATGTTGAAGCCCAGGGTGACATTGGTTAAGATCCGGGGATTTCCATTAATCTCCTGTACAGCAAACACGAGAGCCAAGATGTGTTGATAGGTCTGAGTTAGTAAGCTGCAATTCAATTGAAAAATAATAATTACCTTCAGTACAATTGTTTGCTGGGAGTCCCGCTTGCAATATTGATAATTCTGAACTTGGTTACTATCTGATTTCATATCAAATGTATTGGAAATATCTCCACATATGTATTATCATTAATTTGGAAGGTAACAGTTAAATATTTAAAAAGGTAATTCTACCATTAATCCTACTTGTACGAAATTTGTCATATACATTTTCTCAGCAGATCCATGGTAGAACTAATGCTAGCCATTGTTAAATCTGGATTATGTTCATCATTCGGAAAAAAATATAAAATAGGAAGTGTGTTAACATTAAGGCAATTGTCTTTTCTCTGCAGTAATGTCAGTAGCTCCAAGGGAGAGTTTGTACAGATAAGAAACCCTTCTAGTCTTTCTAAAATAAGATACTTGGTGATTTTTCAAATGTAGTAAGAAATCATAGAGTTAAACAATTGCCAGCTTGGACATTTCTCTTGGAAAGCTGTCTGCCGTAATTAGTTTATATATGTTTTGTTTTATCTGGTCATTGACTGAAATAAAACATTCTCCCTCTCTCTCTCTCTCTCACTCACCCACTCTGTCACTCTCACATCTATCTATCTATCTATCTATCTATCTATCTATCTATCTATCTATCTATCTATCTATCATCTATCTATCTATCATCTATATCTGTCATGAGTAAGGATGGCGAGCAGGGGGCTCTCACCCAGACTGTCAAGTGCATGCGTAGCACTGAGGAACTGTTCAGCCATTCAAAGAGACACAGATCGGGACCGCCTTAACCTTTGGGGTTTATATGGCTGGGTTTTCCCACGCTTTCTCAGTTTGTTAGGATTCTTGTTAAGTACTACTAATAAATATTAGAGACCAAGTCCTCGCCTCAGTGTGTTTCCTGGTAATCAGGACAATATCTTAGAAAACAGGCAGTGAAAGAGATTGGATCTTTCACAAATGATCCACATATAAGATTTAAAACTCTTAAACAAGTTTGACTTCCACAAGGACTGATATACTGTAGATAGATAGATGTAGACTTGTGCGTGTATGCTTCTAAATAATATTTCCAATGTTAATACTCCAGCTGCCCTTTCTCTTTCTCTAGATTGGCAAAATGAAAAAAGAATCATTTGCAAGCAGAAAAATATATCTATATCTGTCTGTCTGTCTGTCTGTCTGTCTGTCTATCATTTATCTATCATCTATATCTTAGAAAACAGACAGTGAAAAAGATTGGAACTTTGATTTTCCAGTCTTTCACAGACAAATGTTTCACATGTAAGATTTAAAACACTTAAACAATTTTGACTTCCACAAGGGCCGATATAGACAGATAAATGTAGGTCTGTGTGTTTATGCTTCTAAATATTCTTTCCCATGTTAATATTCCAGCTCCTACTTCTCCTCTTCGAGATTGCTGAAATGAAAAAGAAAGAATCATTTGCAATCCCCATCTCACCCAGCTCCCTTCCCCAACAAAACAATAAGTAAACTGTACTCTCATCACTTCTGATTATTACCAGGACAGAGATACAATACAGGTCTAAAGAATCCAAGTCCTTACAGAAATTCAAGAAAAAAGTCTTCAAAAGGATGTCTTCTGAACATGATCTTCTCTGAAACTACAAAGCTGTGAGAAATTATACCACCAATAACGAGGTCCCCTGGTTCATAGTATTTATGATGAAATGAACTGGGGTCCCTGCTACTGCCTTTTGGAAAAGAGACTTTGCAGATGCTCCTAGGAAACACCCCTAATACCAACATCCCAACTGTAAGATATGGAAATCTTTCTGTAAAAATACAATTCACTTTCCCCATGACTGGAGGAGGATTCTCAAACTGAACAGCCAGGATTCAACTGGAACACCAAGGAAGTTGAGAACAACTTCTAGCTACTGAGCTACAAATCCTCTGTATGGATAATTTCAAAGACCAAAGGGAATGCTTGAAGCATCCTTTGGTCTTCAAGTGCCAGGTCAGTAATGTCCTGTTGCATTTGCAGGGAATTGCCAAATTGAAAGGAGAAGTCAATCAAGATTATAAGGACAGGGCAGATGATCAGCTCACTAGAGTTCTTCATGATTCAAAACAGGGAGGAAAGAAATATGCTTTTTTTGGCACCGCACAGCGCTTTTTCAGCTAATTCCCAGGATGCAATTGGGCCACATTTTGTAATGACCTATCCCAAAGGATGCCAGGGGAAAAAAGTGATCACATCAGATGAGTAACTTCTGAAGAATGTTTTCCATGAGATTCACGTTAAGCTGAAATCTGTGCATGTTCATGAGATGCTAACAATCAGAAGGCCTAGAAGTTCAAGGTGGCTCCTATCTTGAGCACTCTTGTTTGGATAAATTTTAGACAGATTCCAAGAATATCTTGAAACTTTTCTGAATGTGTTATAAAAAAGCAACCTGTAATTAAAATTAAAGAAATGGAGATATCCACTGAAGTGTACATGGATTTGCAAATGCTGTGTATTTAGGGCTACCAGAATTGGTCTGTAACAGTTTGATTGCACACTAGATGTGCAAAAGACAAAGGAATCTGGCACCACTTTTCTTCAGCAGAAACAGAAAGAGAGACAGGGACCCCTAGAGAGGATTCACAGTCATATCTACTGATGCATAAAACAGAAATCTCAGAAAGGAACAGATTTCTATTGAATTCTACATATTCATTCAGTTAGAAAACTCAAATTGTAGAATGTATCTATTTTTAAAGTGATGAGAGTCCCTGGGAAATTTCTTTAGGGAAGAAAGTCTCATAATAAACGATACCAAACCCAGATGATGTTTTTTCAAAAGGAACATAGATGCCTCAAACGTCTTTGCCAGATAAACGATAATAATATAGAGTGGATTTCTTCCTTTCAGTATCCTGGAGTAGTATTCCAACTCTCTGGAATCTGAAATGAACCAATTAGATCTATTTCTGAAAAGGCAAAAAAGAACACTGAGGATGTACTGGGCCTTTTTCATGCTAAAGGAGGCAAGAACACACCTGCTGCCATCATACTTTTCAAACCCCAATCCATCTCCAAGACGCAGGGAGAAAAAACTTAAAGCCCTTAGATACAGTATTATTAAATCCAGATTCCTTAGAGCACTATTCTGAGTCCTTTCTGTTTGCTTGTTTTTGCCTTTGAGTCAGTGTTGAATCCTGGAGACTTCCTGGACAAGCCCCTGCTGTCTTCTTGGCAAGACTGCAGAAGTGGTTTGCCCTTGCATTCTTCTTCCTAGGGCTAAGAGAGAGTGACTGGCCCATGGTTTCCTAAATGACTTCATGCCTAAGGTGGGACTAGAACTATTCTGGTGCCTTAACCACTATACCAAAGTGGGTCTCTCTGAGTACTTCCCTCTGTTTCAAATATAGCAGTTCATTTAGACATTGGGATGATCCCCCTGGAAGTTAGGGCCCACAGATTTTGGTTCTATTTGTTCCTCAAAGTTTACTTTTCTAGCAATGTTCCGGTTACCATATTCTTCATCCCCCCCAACTTTCTGGAAAACCAGATTCCAGAATGATTTAAAACCATGTGGCTTCTCATGTAAAGGCCTTTGGGTGGTGTAGCTATCAAGAGCTAGAAAGACAGTACAGCAATGGGAGTTTGACATAGTTCTCCAGGTAGACCAAGCGAAATTAGGCAACCAAATTAAGGCAGGACATGAACCGGAGTCCCTTTACATCAACAAATTTCCAATTCAGTATTACCTGCCCAGTGCATTATAGAGCTTTCCTACTTTCCTAGTATTGGAGAGAAAGTGTAACAATCCATTTTTGAAGAATGAACCAGCTCCTGTTTCCTGGCACTTGAGGGTCTCTTTGCCTTCCATTGTCCTTTCTACAGCAGTTTGCACCCTGCCCCAAGAAATGTGCTTAATAGTAGAAGTTTCACCAGTTTTGTGGAAGATCTTACATGCTTTATACTATCACATCAGAACCCCAATATTTATTTAAGGGACTATTTCTTAGGCAGAAAATTACTGTCCTGATTTTAGGACCTCAGATAGATGCAAAATTTTCAATACCGTCTATGCTCTTCTATGGTTTTATGTTTCCGGTTACATATCATTGATATCTATCTTTCATCTATCATTCTCTCTCTCTCTCTCTCTCTTTCTCTCTCTCTCTCTCTACCTATCTATTTCATCTACCTATACAAGCCCAAAATACATTAATAACTCAGTATATTAGTATTTCAATATTTTATTCAAAAAGTACTTTTTTAAGTTAGTCAATTAATTTTGTATGCAGCTGTTTTAACAGCTTAATTTTAGTATTTAATCTTCAGGCATCTGAAGCATTTTGTTTATTTTTATCTATTTTCATAAATTGTTTATACATTTTAATTTTGGTCTTGTAAAGTACTATAAACATTGTATAAAATCATGTCAGTAAATATAATCAGGATATAATGTTAACTTCTAAAATTATTAAATTTAACCCCAAGCAACCTTATTATGTGTGAGAATGCAGTGCTAGGTTTATCTGATTTAGAATGTGATATAAATAGGGACAATCAATACAAACTGTACAGCATAATTTTTATATCTTTGGCTGGTACACTGGACTTATTTCAAGCACCATGGAAATTGATTATCTGACCGTTAAGGTACCTCTCAAAATTGATGCTTCAAGACATACACCTCAGAATGTTCATCCCATGTTGGAAAAAGACCAAAGGCAAGATTTCTTAAACAATTCTCTTTATTAGATGCTCCCTTTTATTCAGATCAGGTCTCATGATGATGATGAAGCACTTGGGGAAAAAGACACAAGCCAGAAGCCCAGCACTGGAGGCTAAGATGGAGAAGATCTCCACAGCCACAACGTATTTCCCCTGGGTGCTCATGTAGGCAGGGACAAAGGACAGCCAGACACTGCAGAAGACCAACATGCTGAATGTGATGGATTTGCTTTCCTGGAAGGTGTCTGGTAATTTCCTGGCCAGGAAAGCTGCAAGAAAACTGACAATAGCCAGGAAGCCCATAAAAGACAAGACACTATAAAACATGACAAATGACCCCTCATTGCATTCCACAATGATTTCAGTAATTACGGAGTGCATGTTGATGTCTGGGAAGGGGGGAGAGATTCCCAGCCAGACAGCACAAAGAGTGGTCTGAAGAAAAGAACACAAGAAGACAATAGAAAAGGCCACTTTTTTTCCAACCCATGTCCTCATCCTTGATCCTGGCTTGGTGGCCATGAAAGCAAGGACCACCGTGATGGTTTTGGCCAGCATGCAAGAAACCGCCACTGAGAAGATGATCCCAAAGGCAGTCTGTCGAAGGAGACAGGTCACCTTTATGGGTCGACCAATGAAAAGCAGGGAACAAAGGAAGGAGAGGAGCAGGGAGACAAGGAGGGTGTAGGAGAGGCTGCGGTTGTTGGCCTTGACGATGGGTGTGTTGTGGTACTTCAGGAAGATTCCTAGCACAGAGGCTGTGGTGAAAGAAAGCAGAAGGGCTGAAGTGGCCAAACCAGTCCCCAGATTTTCTTCATAAGAGAGGTAACTGAAATCCTTGAGGAGGCATGACTGTTGATCATTATTTGCATATTGATCTTCTGGGCACTGGAAACAGTCATCTATGTCTAGGAAAGCACATATACATAGTTCAGTTAATATATACTTGGAAACATTTCTAATAATAAAAGTAACAGTTATGATAGTAATTATTAACCAAATAATATATGTAGTCAAGCTGGTATGAATTGTTTTTTGACAGCAATGTTAGAAGATGCAGTTTCATACCAAGGAGCACCTATTTATCCAAGCCATAATGTCCTACGTGCCACGCTAGGAATCACAGCTTGGTGCTTATATTTCAACTTCCTTTCCTTATATTTCAACTTCCTTTCCTTTCCCTTCCATTTAAGAGGAAAAACTCTTAAACCAGAGAAAGTTTGACAGAATGAAATATATAAGAACAGGGTAGATTAACCCAGTTTATGCTGAAGGCTGGAACAGAACATAACCTTAACCCTAACTCACAAATAAGAAAAAGATATCATTATCATCATAATTTGAAAATGACTACATATGAATTCCAAAAGAGTACCTGGCATCAAACTCCAAGTACCCTCTGGAAAAATTCCATTTCCAGGTGTTTCAGGAAGGTGGATAATGATGGAGCCCACCAAAGCTCCCATGGAAGGCCTATATAGATAACCAATTGCATTAGAGAAAAAAAAATCATCTCAAGGCTTCACCTTTCTGACTTCCCAGAAATGGGAGACAGCTAGCAGCTTCCCCCCTCAAGATTGAAGTGGGCAATCTTGGGCTTCAAGGTTTAGTGACTGTGATGTAGAGAACAGATTTCCAGACATTTCACCGGCAACTGTGACTGACATGTTCAGAGGCAAGGCAGTCTGCTCTGCAGCCCACAGACAACTGAGGAGGGACTGACTGGGCATCTGTCCTTATAACCAGGTGTCCTGACTTCTGATTGGTTTTTAGCCAAGCTTGTTTCTGATTGGTGCAACATAGACCAGCTATATATTTTCATAAGTGTGTCTGTGTGTGTGTGTGTCTGTGTGAGAGAAAATATTTAAAAATCATATATTTATTAATAGTCCCCTTTTATCTGATTACAATGTATTACTCAGCTAAGAAAGATTAGAATGTTCTAATCATACACCAATCATTTCCAGTTCCAGGTAAAACCTAGAACCCAAGGGAAGCAAAGACTCAATATCTTTTATGGAAATCTTCTGCAGACAGCAAGATAAAATAGTTAAGGGTTCTTGAACCATCCTTTCAGCAGAAATTGCCTTTTTTTCTCAGAAACCTGGTGAAGAAATCACCTAGTTTAGAGAAAAAAATTGAATGTGCCTCTCTCAAAATATACATGATAATAAATAAATTTTTAAACCTGTTTTTCTGCAAGAATTAATTCAGTGTAGGAGTTTGCATATCTTCAGGTAATGTTTTCAGAAAATTTCAGTTATTTTATTTTACTTTGGAGGAGAAAATAGTATCCTCACATAGGATTTTAAGATTTCCTGGATGATGGAGAATTCAAATATATTTTGTTCTAGATCAACAATACCGTCAATTCTGGGGCAGGTTCCAAATAGGAGTTCCTTATCTAAGAGAAACTTAAATCCTTATTAGGTCATTAACGAAGATTCATTAGCATAGATTTCTTTGATTAGTGATTTCAAAAATGTGGCTGATTCAGTTACAATGACAGCAAAAGTATAGGGAAAATGAAGGGAAAAGATTAAGATGATAATTACTCGATAGAAAGAAGGCCAGAAGTCATAACTGTATGTTTCCTTAGTTTGCTTTGTTTTGTTATTTCCTTCCTCTCTTTCTCTGACTTTCTATCTTTTTTGTTTTGGATTGTTTTCATATACAACTTATTCAACAAACAAAAATTTCATATAAAACCAATAAAAATTTCAATTTTACCGTATTGAAAAAATTAAAGCTGCCCAGAGTCTTGTTTGAGATGAGCAGTGGAAAAATGTGCTAAATACATAAATAAGTAAGTAAGTAAGTAAGTAAGTAAGTAAGTGTATGCGTGTGTGTTTAAATGGTAGAAATGCTGAAAAGCAGCCTTTCTCCCTTGCAATTCCTCTTACCTGTCTGGTTTGAAACCTTCCCTGCTGGACACTGAGTGCAGTCGTAGCAACAAAATGGTTTCCCATCAATTTTGGTCTTTCTGTAGCCTGAACGGCATCGATCGCTGCACAGTGAAAGAGGCTGCACCTTCCACAAATGAAAGAACAAGATGGCATGACATTCAATAAGCAAGCTTTCAAACACAGAATCTGCAAAGTTTAGAGACGGTTCAGAGTTAGGGTTGAAACTAACCCCAGCAAAGGCCAAGAACTCTGAGGTGCATAGGAGAAAACAGAGATGATTGGACTGACTTGTGCAAAATGAAGAGACAAAGTTGAGGAAGGAAACATGGAGAATGAAAATTGTGAACTACACCTTATAATATTCAAGAAAGATTCTGCTCTTTTGATAGCATGCCTGCCTATCAGTAGACAGCCTTGTCTGAAGCTATGCCTAGAACTAGTCAAATTATGACCATTCCATGGGATAAAATCTCTTCTTTTCCTATAGACGAAGTACAGGAATTCTTTGGAGCATGAATGGAGAATGCCATCCCCCCCCTCCCATTTATTTAGAATTTATTTTGCCTTTTCTTGCCATTTTAAGATTTCCTAATATACTTGGGACTAGTTCTTCTAGATCAAATACTTCTGTCTTTGGATGTGGAAGGTTTTAAGGGGATGAGTAGAATGGCACCCTAAACTCATCCCATTATTTGTCTATAGGGCAGAAATGTGCAAGGAGATAATTCTGTTGTAATTTTCATAAGACAAAATACCTAAATAAATGACTGTTTTTGCCTTTAATGCTGAATGAAACTACACGGTATTCTTTGATTTGTTACATCCCAGACATGGCAGGGGAGTTGTTGGATCACTTGACAAATTGACAACCAAACAATATTGCAGAATATTACAGATCGAGCACAAAGTGCCTGAGAAATCTTTACTGTGTTCTACATAGTGGAATTTGAGGAGGCTCTTTTAAAAATATTCCCCAACAAAGAACATTTAAAATGCTCTCCAACAGGTCAGGCTGTCATCCCACAATGTCTACAGGAGAAAAGTGATAGAGGATAAAGGTACTGGATTTTTTTCATTTCTTTTTCAAAGGCTTTGGTCAAGATTGGATTTAAAACAAAAAAGAACTAGAAGTGCTTCTTGATGAGAAACAATGGCATTTCCTTTCCCGGAAGAACCAACTGCATTGGCACACTGGGAAAAGAAGTAAAATAGATACGGAGTGACTGGAACTCTACCTGATTGAACCAACTGGGCCAAACAATGTCATCACCAGAGATAGCCAGCTGCTTGCCGGGAGGCGCCCAGGGGTCGATTGTTCCAACTTTGACTCTAGCAAAGGACTGGTTTGGGAATGTAATCCAGTTCGTAATATCAAATCCCACAAGGAATTCATGATTTGGGTCAAAAGAAACTCTTTCTCCAGCACTGTTATTAAACGAGACTTTTCTCAGAAAGTGGTGGAGCTAAATACAAGAGAGGGAAAAATGTTATATGATGGAAATCAATTTCTTCATGTCAGTGATTAACATTATTATATGCCTGAAAATCTGTACAATTTATGCCTGAAATAGGGAGTAGTTGCCAGTTTGAGGAGAAAGAAAAGGAGAAGGAGAAGGAGGAGGAGGAAGAGGAGGGAGGAGGGAGGGAAAGGCCATACCAGAGTGCGCTATTTGCATTGTAACTGAGAAATCTATTTTTTAAAAAAACTATTATCACAGCATTTGAAAATGAAGAGCAAAGGAAATAACAATACATTGCATCTTTCTTCCAACCCAGTGAAATTGGGAGGTTGAATTGTTCCTATATTCCTTGACCAAAACACTGGTATTGTATAGCAAGATAAAGTCAAAAATTGATACATCAGGATTTAACAGGTCCAACAGGAGCAAAAGAAGGTTGTATTCATCTACTCTCCATTAATACAGAGAATTTCAGGACTAATAAACATAAAAGAAAAGAAGATGTACAATCAGCCTGATCCATGTATGGCCAGACATAGGTGATCCTGGAGGATGGAACACAATAAGCTATAACTCATCACTTTCATGTAAACAATCACATCAGCTGTCGAATAAGTATGTCTAGAATGAACTGGATGCTATGAGCACTGTAGAGCTAAAAAGAGGGATGTCTACCCTTATTCAGTGATAGGAACACCCCCAATACCCATCAAGCCCAGTCATATCCTTTCAGACTTGACATTCATGGAATTGTGGTTCATCGCATCTGGCAAGTATCACTTTGAAAAAGGCAACATGTTCTACATTATACTTCTCAGGTGACTACCTTCCAGGGCAGATTCTGTCTCTGCTTTAGTCCTTGCTTGCTTATGGATGAATATAGGGCATGTAAAGCATGTGCAACAGCATACACAGCATTGTAGATACTGTAGCTGTGGGCAGTCATCTCCCTTTCAAACACAGTCATTGGGAGATTCTCCAGTCTCTCCTCCCCAGTGCAGATCAACTCATCCTCTGTTGCTAGGGCAAAAGTTGGGAGCAAACAATTAAATGTCTCCTGCCAGAACTGTGTTAGGAGTCCATCTTCCTTATCTAAAGTGGGGTTCCTCATCTGAACAAAATTCTGGAATCCTAGAACCTCCTTTTTACATATTGCAAGGGATATAACTCCATGTATGATATCAATATCCCAATTTCTCTGAAGAAGAACAGATGAGAAATCAGTATCTGCCGTCATAATCCAGAGCTTTGGGTCATATCTTACATCCTCCAGTTCTGAAAGTTTAAGTAAAACCCTTAAATTGAGAAGACTCAGAAATTCACTATGAAAGAATACCACTTTTGCTCTGCTGTTGAAGGCACGTCTCAATGTTCGCTTGGTCCCAACCACTTTTTCTGGGATGCCGCTGAAATAGCCACTAGGCAGTTCTTCAACAAACTCAAAGCAGATCCCCCTTTTAGAAAACATGGGAAGCACTTTCCGAAACAGCACTTCTGCAGTGTTGCTAATGTTTATGTAAAACACTCCTAGCCATGTCCAACCAAAATGCAACAAGAGCTGGAGAGCCCCACGACACTGTCGCTCGACATTTGGGAACATCCAGTGGAAAAAATGAGCTTTCCCTTGGAGATCTGTCTCTGGAGCAGAGCTATATGCAAACTGAAAAAAAAATGAAGGGAACGGGAAAGGCAGAGATCCACAGGAAGTCAAGATCATGGTTTGTACTGTGCAGAAATTCCCTTGCCACTTGATAAGTAATCTACCTAAATAGAATCTAAATCAACTAATTGAGATTTTTCTCCTAGGGTGTTTTTTCGGTATATATCTCTGAACATCCATTTTTCATAAGGATATAATTACAATGGAAGTAGAAGACCAAGGGTTTCAGGACACTGTTTACCTGTGCAATCTTGTGGTAGGCCAGGATGTTTGCCATGTCAAGAAATAGGTTGGAATTTGATCCCGTAATAGCTGCTACCAGCTCATTCTGGAGATCACATTTATAGTTTGGGATAAATCGGTTTGCTGTAGAGAGAAGCTCCATTGCAGCAACGTAAGTATATTCTTCAGTGAAATAGTTGTCATAGATCTTAAAACCTAGAGTCACATTGGGTAACATCTTTGGATTTCCATTAATCTCCTTTACAGCAAAAGCCAAGGCTAAAATATGTTGGTAGCTCTGGGTCAATAATCTGGAATGAAATTAAGAAATCGTAAGTATCATCAAGCATCGCTTCAGAGAGACCTGATGAGGCAAGATGAGTAGAATTTTTACTTCCTAAGAATATCAACTTTGAATAGTTGTACGGCAAAGAGAGAGCGGATGGAACTTCTCCAAACTGAAGTAGCATGTAAACATTGTAAGAAATTCTGTATTAATTAATATGGAAAGTAGAATGAAACATGCAACCATCAGAAACAGTCGGGATTTTTACATGAAATACTGTTTTGTGCATTGCATAAATATTTGGTAGGAAGTAAGGGTACCATATAATTTTAGAAGAAAATGAGCAGTGCTAGGTTAGGAAGTTTGAACATATCATTCTCCTTACACTTCTCCAACAATAGAGTCCTGAAAGCTATGGCTTGTGAAGGTGATCTCTGTTACAGCAAGGAATGCCTGAGAGATTAAGCCACCAATAATGAAGTCTCCTGGTTGATAAGATTGAAGAGGAAGATGATGCTTTAGCTCGTTACTTCTGCATTTTATACAGAGAACGTTGCAAAGTCTTTCAGGGAGCAGGACCGTTAGCAACATGAAAAATATTGCAATCACATATACAATCATTTCTGTAACTTTCTCAAGCTCCAGATTTAATATCGGAACAGCCTTGGATTGCTCAAGAAGTTGGCATATTGAGAAACAGGGCAGCAAAGATTTCCCTATCATACCCTAAGGGGATAGAACAGCAGGGCTCTGTCTTCCCCCAACTCTGAACACCCCTGGCTGTATTTAAAGCCTCTATCAGCCTTTTTCAGTAGCTCCTTCTTACTGGCAATGAGACCTTCAGGGGATGGAAAAGCTATGGAGAAATCCCAGTCAGTGTGATGAGTTGTCCTGAAACTGAGATTAGCATTTTTGTAATTGGGGAGAAGAAAATATGTTTACTGCTTCAAGTACATTCTTGGGCATATTCACAAGAGACAGAAGTAAATGTGGAGCTTAATTAGAGGTTACATTATAGATAAGGTACTAATTTTCTAGGTAACTTTGAACTAAGAAATATTTTTCTCACTTGCTGCTGTTGCTTAGATTTGATGATGAAATATTATTTGAATCACACAATTAAAAGATTTTTTTGAATTAAAGTGGGGACTTTGAGGGGAGAAATTAGAGCAGGATGGCTGCTAAACAAACTCTACCAAAACCACCTGTGGACTCAAAGGCTTTTCAGCTGTTTCTGAGGTTGTGACAGATAATGTAGAAGGAAGCAACTTTACTTTTATATAAGGGGAATGATAAGGGGAGGTTGAATAGAAGGTGTTGGTCTCCATAAGTTTTAACCAACACACTAAATCCTCAGCCTATACAAAACCTTTAGAGTGTAAACCTTAAGTTGCTTCACTTCTTCATTTCCCCCTTCTTGAATGTCATGAGGTACCCACCTTAACTTGTCTTCTTCTTACATACTGAAGTCTTCCTGTGGTGAAGGTAACCCTTCCCATCCTCTCATGTTAGCAGGGCTTAGACATTCAACTGGAGCCAAAGCATCAAGTTCTGTTGCTAGAGACTCTAGCAGTGCTGAAGACAATAACTCCCCTCTGACATTGACAGAAGTTGCTAGTTAATAGGGCCTCTTGCCCTGCTGCACACACTGACAATAACTTTGATTCAGAAGTTATTTTATGTTATTTAATTCTAGCCAGGCTGAAGATCCACAACTAACAGTTTAAACTTCCGAGATCAGAGAGACTAGTCCAAGGGCATATGAATGGTAACAAAGAGGTAGACTCTGAAGCTGATGTTTCATGACCCTCAGTTATGAACTGGGTGGAAGCTCAGCATGGTTTACTTATGATGTCAGTCCCTTTGCACAGCAAAGCAGGTGACTTCCTTAGAAAACCACATTTATATGGGTGTTCTTATACATTCCTCTCTAGAAGCTCTGAACAAGCTTGAACAAGTTCATAATTACCTGTGTCCACTCTGTGAAGTAAAGACTCCATCAATGAACCGGAGGATTTGTACCAGGGTTACCTGAAGTTGCATGAGTCTTACCTATAGAAAATCCCTAACTATCACAGCCTGCTTTGAAAAATGATTTACCAACTGCAGCTGCTTTGACTAAGAATGCCTACAGGTGCCATTTTACCTTCAACCACTGCAACAGTGGAAGCTATATTAGCTCTAAGCTATATTTTGCTCTAAACTATATTGGACACTTCTTTGCATTCCACAATGATTTCAGAAATGAAAGAGTGCATATCAAAGTTTGGGAAAGGGGATGATCTTGCCAGGCACACAGTATAAAGAGGAATTTGAATAAGGGAGCATGGAAAGGGCTAGTTTTTTCCCAACCCATGTCCTCATCCTTGATCCTGGCTTGGTGACCATGAAAGCGAGGACCATGGTGATGGTTTTGGCCTACATACAAGAAACCACCACTGAGGAGATGATCCCAAAAGCAGTCTGTCAAAGGAGACAGGTCACCATCATGGGTTGACCCATGAAAAGCAGAGAACAAAGGAAGGAGAGGAGGAGGGAAATGAGGAGGGTGTAGGAGAGGCTTCGGTTGCTGGCCTTGATGATGGGAATGTTGTGATACTTTCTGAAGATTCCTAGCACCAATATTGTGATACAAGAAAGCACAAGAGCCAGTGTCACTCAGCTGGTCCCCAAAGGTTCTTCATAAATTAAGTAACATACATTCTTTGGCATGCATATATCCTGCTTATTGTTAGGATACTGCTGGTCTGCTTTGATGACCTCTGTGATCCATTAGATCTGTAATGGCTAAGGCAACCTATCAAGTATTCTGGATCAAAGCTATTTCTGGCCTTATTTTCAAATAGCCTTAAATCTGACTCAATAGCTAAGTGACCATCAGTGCAGCTGTTTCAACAGATGTATAAGACATGCAGAACCAGGTTTCCTTTAAGCAATCTGGTCCCCAGATTCTGTTCCAGCTGCAGATGTTGCATCCTGTGCAACTGTGTGGTTATCAATGAATGGACATGTCCCTGTCCAGGTAAGATTGGAGTTGATATATTGAAAGAAGATGTTAATAGATGTTCCTGGTCTCAGAGGTCACTTGGACCTCCAGTGTCTGTGATGACTCTAAAGGTATAATCAACCCCTCATTTTTGAGGGCCTAAAACTCCATTTAGGACAAACTCTTCAATTCCCCTTTCCAGGAAATTCCTACCTTCAAGCCTTTTTTATTAGTTTCTTTGTCCTCATCCACTGGATCAGCGCATCTGGGACAGAGTATTCACAGCTTCTTTTGATTTGTATAAATTGTGAAGAAGTTGACTATCTTCAATACGTTAGATTCTTAGAATCATAGAGTTGTTGGCTGTTTGATTTCTTCAAGAAAATAGCTCTGTGTTTATTATGGGTATATGTAGACGTCTTGGTCTATTTTGAAGTGGGTTAAGAGACTAAAAATATTTATCTTGATGGTTTTCTGGCTCTGGATGATTTTACTTATCAGTAGTGATTGAGATTATGATTATTAAGGTTTTTTAAAAAAAATAATATTAATTCATGTTTCTTGTATTATTAATAACAATGGCAATTTGCATGCTTCTTTATTTTTAATCTTTATTATAGTAGATAGGAATGTATAGTAGTAGGAAGGGAATAATTAAGTAATTGTTATTTGGGGGGGGTTGATTAGGTGAGTTATACTTTTCTTTTAATATAAGGGGAGGGAGCAATGGTATTTAGTGATTTTTATAATGGGTTAAGGGGCTGACTTGTAGAAATAATGTGATTTTGGTTTAATATAGAGTAAGGGATTGATTATGGAAAATTGACAAAGACAAATTATCTTTGATGTTTAAAGTCAGAAATCACTTCTTTTTGTAATCTATTTAAAAATTCTTCTGTTGTGCTTTCACACTTTTTTAGTTCTCCTTTTTTTGTAGTTTTTTGTTTTTGTTTTTCTGTATGTTTTATCTTTTTCTGAAATTTAATAAATCCCTTCAAAAAAAAAGAATCATAGAGTTGGAAAATAACTTTTCTGAGCCAAGTCCCCACTCCAGATAGGAACTGAGGTAAAAACAGCCCTGACTGACAGCAGTCTACTTTGTGCTCTAAGACATCCAGAGTTGGAGAACCCAGGAATATTCTTCATAATTGATTCGCTATTGAACTGCTCTCACATTGTTTCTAACATTCAATCAGAATCTGTCCTTCTGTAACTTAAATAAATACTTTTGTGGTCTGTCCTCTGCAACAGGAGGAGAGAGTTGGTCTCCTTTACTTGGACATCTTTTCAGAGATTTGAAGAGTGCCATCAATTTTACTCTCAGTTTTGAGTTAATATTCCCATAGTCTACAATTTCCCTGAAAAACCGTAAGCCAACATACCTTTCTGTAAAAAGGTTGGGATGCAGCCAATATCTTTCCTGGCATCTCTTACCTATCTGATCTGCAATCTTTCCCTCTGGACATGGGGTGCAATTATAGCAGCAAAACAATTGCCCAATCTTTCAGGATCCTGAGTGGCACTTCTCTTACAAAGTGAAAGAGGCTGTACCTATCCAGGAAGGAAAGAAAATGGTTCAGCATATTAAATAGGGTTAGTGTTAGAGTTAGGCTAGCAGACAATTTTTTTTAAAGGAAAGCAGACAATTTTTATTAAAATAAAACACTCCTATAAAGTCAGCCAAACTACCACTAAAATCTGATAGTACAAAAAAGAACCATCAAAAAACCCCACCCCTCACCCACGGCACCACCATAGTGCTGCCCAATGTCGGTTTTTTCATTACTCCCATCCTGACGATACTGAGGCCATCCTTGGCATTGGCACATTCCGGGCCGCTCTATCCAATGCCAACAATGCCAGGATGACCAAGGCATCCATTGTCCTTGCACCTATGTGATTGGTGGCAGTGCAGGGTCTGTCACCCACCAAGGCCAAAGGCTGTGCCACCTCTCCAGGGGCACATTCCCATTCCTGCCCCAGCTCCAAAGAGGGAGAAGGAGCAGTGAAATCAGGATGGGAGCAAGAAGTGCTCACTGAGAACATGCGGTCCTTAATTGTGGAGTGATCACTGTCAGGGCTGGGCTGCCACTGACAGGGATCGACCTCAAGGCATCTGGCTCATGGGTCACCCAGACGAGAAACAATAGCCCATCAGGTCCCTGCCCAGAGGACACCATGCAATCCCCCTGAGCCACCTGAAGATCGTCTAACGAGGACTCCAACTCTGAGTCCTCTGACCATCCTGTCCCCCTCAGGAGATATGTATCCTCCCCCAAATCCTGGGGCAAGCCCCAGACCTGCAAACCATCAACTTTTCAATGCAGTCCATGTGCAGGGCCTTCCCAGTCCCCTAACATGCTGGAGAACTACATGGGTCCTGAGGAAGGGGCTCCCTCCCGCCTTCTGATGTCAGTTGCTCAGTAGCAACCACTGGCACTGCCTCTCACTCACCCTCTGTAGGCTGATCCATTGCGGGGTTCCCCTGTCTCTCTGCACCCTGCCACCCCCTGGGGAAATGCCTCTACCTGGGAGAGAAGCACCCCTGAGCACAGGCCTGCAGAGCGATTGGCTGAGGACAGGCTCTGCTGAGGAACAGCAGTCAGCATACTTGGTGGTAAGGATGGAGTCCCAGCTGGCTGTGTAAATGACTCCTGAGGAAGCCCTACCAAAAACAGTGTCTGAGTCACCTCCTGTGGCATAGCTACCCCCAAACAGTCATGGACCACCTCTTCCTCAGGCCTACTGCACTTCTCCATGCCCTTCATCACTCCTCCAACCAGCTCCAAAGGCAGGTCCTTCTGAAACTGCAGTTGAGACAGGTGAGCCATAACTCCAAAGTAAAAAGAAACACACCATGGAGTGGAAAAAAGGGAAGACTCACCCACTTAAAAATGCCAGTCAGTGAAGAGTGAGGCCCAACAATGAACCCTCTTGCCCCCAAGAGTCCTCTCGTGAGAGCCTGACGGAAAAAAAACCTACAAAAAGAGAACATGGAAAAAAAGTATGAGAGAAAGCAAGCTTCAAAATGGCTGCCACCAAGAAGCAGCAGGAATGGAGCAAACAAATGAAAGGGGAAAACTCAGGAAATGGAGGCAGGAATCACCACCCCTTGGGGATGCCCCCACCTTCCTACCAAAGGGTCCCACAAAAAATCCCAAAAGGACTACTCCAAATGCTAGAAAAATGCTTAAGTTTGGAGAGGAGACCAGAAGACAGCACCCAACACTGTGTTTGGGTTAGGGTTAGGGTTAGTGTTAGTGTTAGCATTTGGGTTAGGGATAGGGTTAACTGCTGCTTGTATGTGTAAGTGTATTTTTGGGTTAGGGTTAGGGTATTTTTTGTATCATCTATAGTCATTTTTATATAGTAATTTACTAATTCAATTAATATATTAATTTAATTGAATTCTCTTCCCAAACTGTAAAATACGATGCACTTGAAAAGACAGGATCAATCTGTATTATGAAAACATTGTAGTTCTATTTCATATGAATATATCTTTTGCAAACAAGTGGTACGTTCATTTTAATTTGCTTAATATATTTGAGACTCATGGGTGGTTGACCTCAGGGACAAGGGACAGGACAACTATACATTCTCTTTGTGTCTGATGGGGATAAGTTGAGGAATATATCAGCAGCATAAAAATAAGCACCATAATATGGAATTATTTGACTTGCAATTATCAGGTGAATTGTGATGTCTCCAAACGCTTCTCCATTCTCTGGAGATTTTGTGGCTATAAGAAATTTATTGATAAAAGTTAAAAGATGCTTCAAATTTGCCATTTGACAATCCCAGCTAGGGCACAAAGGAAGTTAGGCTCCATCAACTCAGTGCCCAGACGTTTGCGCTATAGAGCCTTGGCCTGCAACGGACACCTGACTCTGACCTTTGAAGCTATTCTGTCCTCTATGAGGGAGATGGAGAATTGTTTTTGGAAAGGAACATTTTCATTTATGACTGTAATACTTTGTGTGCTGATACTAGTTTTGTTTCCCAAGAGCGTCTATATGGTCCATTGTGCAAAATACTCTAGTAGTGAACCAAGTATTATTTTTCATAAATATTTTCAGCCAGGAGAACTGATTATTGGTGGTATAATTTCTCAGTTCTTCCTTTTTTCTGAGGAGATCAAATTCACCAGACACCCTTCTCATGATATGTTTGATGAGTTCATGTGAGGAACTGAAACTTTTCAAAGTTGTGGTGTTGTATCTCTATTCTGATCAAAGTCAGGGGGAAAAAGTGGTACCACATGTTAATTATTGCTTCAGGGCAATAGACAGTATCTGCCTTCCGCTATATTTTTTCTTAACCATTTCAAAATGCCATCATGTTTTTTTCCATGGGTACCAACAGCTATGGCAGTAGCATTGTTTACAAATACTTGGACTAAAGTAGTTATTCAAACATCCAAAAAATATTGTAGGTAGCAGACACAGTGTGCACAAGAGAAAATAAGGAGATCTTTCCCTGAATCCTAACTGGTTTCTAATGTTGGTATATTTCTTTTTCTTTATTCATCAATTCATTTTTCATTGATGAATAAATAGACAGATTACATCTGTTTCTATGTGTGTACCTGTGTGACAGAGAGATAGGGAGGAAAAAAGAGAGAGTGTGGCTCAGAGAGAGAGAAATAGATCTGTCAAAATGTGTGCAATTATGTGGATATATGCCAGTATCTCTGCTGCTGTTATACACACAACCATGATTACCTAGTCTTGAGTCAAATGTATGGATTTACTCCTCAGAGCTGCTCTGACATATATTTTACTTTAGTATGAAGATAGGAAAGATATACAGGATTGAAATGTGTATTTCTTCTGAAACAAATAAACATGTCTTTTACTTTCCAATGTCACTGCAGGTTACTGACTCAGGCCTACCAACATGTCTTAGCCTTGGTGTTTGCTGTAAAAGAGATTAATGGAAACCACAAGATCTTAACCAATGTCACCCTAGGCTTCAATATCTACAACCCTTACTTTAGTCCGCGATATACCTATGCAGCCACAATGGAGCTGCTCTCTACAACAAACAGATTCATCCCTAATTATAAATGTCACCTCCAGAATGATCTCATAGCTGTTATTGGGGGACCGAGCTCTGATGAATTCCTGCATATGTCAACCATCCTGACCAACTACAAAATTGCACAAGTAAGTGTTGTTAAAGAAACAGGAAAGGTTTCAAAGAAGGTCCCCTGGATTTTTAGGGCAACTGTTTTGATTTGTTTTGGACAGTCGAAACTCACCAGCTAGAATAAAACAGTTAATTGTATCATATGAACCAATGGATGGAACAGAGGTCATGATGGCCTAATAGAATGTCTACAGAAAGAAAAACGGGAGTGAGATATGCTTTGAAACTAACACTTCTGCTTCTTCATGAACTTTAGCTTGCGTACAGCTCTGCCCCAGAGATGGATGCTCAAACACATGCTGTTTTCTTCCACTGGATGTTCCCAAATGCCATTCATCAGTACAAGGGGATCCTCCATCTCTTGCTGCATTTTGGATGGACCTGGATTGGAGTGCTGTATCTCGATACTGGCAATGCAAGAGAATTGTTCATAAGGAATGTGATCCCTATGCTTTCCAAGAGTGGTATCTGCTTTGATTTCATAAGAAATTTGGTTGGTGGGGTTTTCAGTGACATTGATAAAGTAGAGGAAGCAGCAAGTGAAGCATTACGTTTTGCCTTGACCCGCACAACCAATACTGTCATCTTTAATGGAGAATTTCCGAGTATGTTTCGTTTAAGGTTTTTCCTCAAACTTTCTGAAATAGAGGACATGCCAGAATATTCCAAAGTTTGGATTATGACAGCAGATGTTGATTTCACATCCGTTCCCTTGCAGAGAAATTGGGACTTAAGCTTTATCCATGGATCTTTATCCTTGGCTGTTACTTCAAAAGATATTTCTGGATTCCGTCAATTTCTTCAAGCGAGAAACCCTACTCTGGAGGCAGAAGATGGTTCCCTGAGAGAAATCTGGCAACAGGTATTTAATTGCTTCTTCCCTGGTTTTTCCACTGATGTGAAGCGTGAGAACATCTGCACTGGGAAGGAGCGAGTAGAGACTCTCCCTATGGCTGTGTTTGAAATGAGGATGACGGCTCACAGTTACAGTGTCTACAGTGCTGTCTATGCCATTGCACATGCTTTGCATGCCATGTACTCTTCTATGGGCAATCAAAGATCAGATATGAACAGGAGACAGAAGCTTAATCAACAGTCATGGAAGGTAACGCTCAGAGAAGACTAGTGTAAGAGCACTGACCATATGTGGGCTATGCTGGTGGTGATATTTTCTCAGCCGTAACTCGATTAGATCAGAGTCGTTTGTGTGATGCGATGGTGGATTGCTGCTGAGCATTTTCTCCAAACTGAAGTTCAAGAGTGGGATGATTTTCAACTTCCCACTCTTGAATGCTAACCTGCAATGTCCTGGTTATCTTCTATCCAGTACTAAATAGATCCATCTTTTCTAGTACTGACTAGATCCAAATTTGTTAGAAGCTTTATTAAATTTAGAAGAAAGATAAAAACTACAAAAAAGCAGAAATCTTTTTTCCTTTTTTCTCACCTCTTCTTTTCTTGCTTTTCTGTAGTTTTTATCTTTGTACTAGATCCAACTTTGTAATATATACACATATGCTACATACATACATACATACATACATACAGTATATATAGTATATGTGTGTCTATGTGTGTGATATATATTTATACTGTATTAACCTATGTCAGGTTAGGACTTTACTTCTACACCTTGGCCTTTACTTTGCTACATGGCCCACTGGTAGTTCCGCTGCATCAGTCTTGACTCCCTTTCCTCTCTCTACTGCCATCCGGCCACAGTTCTCTAGTCTGAGTGAGATACCAAGGTCCTCACTGTAGATCCATGTCAGGTGGATCAGGGAGTCGATGTCTCATTCACTCTTAGCATGCAGCTTCATGTCATCCATGCAGAGTCATGGCTGATGGTAGTTCCCCTCTTGAACTTGTATGCATATCCAGTCCTTGTGATTATCTGGCTGATGGGGTCAAGAACATGAAAAGCAGACCAAGAACATGAAGAGCTCGACAGCACCTGGCCCAGACATGATCCACACCTTCCGGTCAAAGAAACTAACAGCAGTGCATGAATGCCTAGCAGCACAGACGAATCAGCTGCTAGCAGCAGGCTCCCACCCAGACTGGTTAACACAAGGTAGGACAGTGCTGATCAAGAAAGATCCCCACAAGGGAACAGCATCATCCAACTAACAGACAATATCCTGCCTCTCCACAAACAGAAAGTCCTATCAGGCATATTGGCACCAAGCTGCAGGACCATATAGGCACAGCTCAGAAGGGCTTTGGGAACAACACCAGAGGCTCAAAACACCAGACACCCAGGACTCAAGATCTAGACAGACCAATCTGAGCAGAGCCTTGATTTACTAAAGGAAAGCCTATGACTCAATGCCCCACACATGGATCTGTGAATAACTGGCACTATGCAAAGTCAACAAGACACTAAGGACCTTCCTCAAGAACTCCGTGGGACTGTGGAAGACAACACTGGAAATCAACTCAAGACAGATTACACAAATGGTCATCAAAGGCACCGTATTCCAAGGAGATGCAGTGTCGCTGCTCCTGTTCTGCATATGGTAGGCTTGAACCCCCTCAGCCAGATAATCACAAGGACTGGATATGGATACAAGTTCAAGAGGGGAACTACCATCAGCTTCCGGCGGGGAACATGGACGATTGAACAGCCTTTTCCGCGAGTTCCATGGACAGAACTGACAATGTGAGTTTTTTTTCGGGCCCGGGCTTTTACCTGAAGCCCAGAGCTTTTTCAGGAGTTAAGAAAAGCTCCCTTTTTGTCCTCCAAAACATCACCTTGCAGCCTGAGAATCGCAAACAGCGAAGTCTTGGTAAGAGACGACGGGAGGTGGGGAAGCCGTCATTTCCAACCTGCATTTATAGCCTTAAGGAATATTAGGTTGAGCCTCCCCATTTCTAAATCACTCATTTTATATTGTTAAGTTTTCTTACCCTAAGAAAGGCTGTCTACAACAAGAAAAAGTGGACTGTCTTGCTGCCTATCGTTATTTCTGGATTACTTTCAAAAATGTTTTTTTTTTAGACTTTGGCTTACTTCCCATCTAAATTTTGAGGACTGAGAATAATTAGTATTCTTCCCATTACTATTTTTGTATTTAATGTGAAGGATTCAACTTTTTCCTGCACGTTGAACTTGCTGTTTTGAGTTTTCATTTTTCTGTTCACTTTCTGTAGCTGCTGGTTAGCATATTTTTCCTTTGTCAATTTCACTTAATAACAAGCCTCTCATTAACTTATTAGCTCCTATCTGCAAGTATCTAGAGGGCACCATAATCTACTGCCTGAAACATGGAGGACCATAAGGAAATCTTCTGAGTTTTGTTCGGGCCTTCCTTGTGATTTTAAAGAGATTTTTCATGACACCTGCCAAGCTATTATGCAAGATATTTGGGATATTGTAGAAACTATCAATTCTAAAATGTATCAACTGGCTGATGACATTCTATGGGGGGAGGAAGAAGTTTATCAAGAGGGGGATTTTTTTCCTGACAGTAATAGACTCTTTGAAGAAATGCTGGGTGATGAACATATTTTGGTGAAGAAGGAGTTAAAGTTTGACTTACAAGATACTGACCAGGCTGTTTTTCCTAAAGACTGTTTTGGGAATGAAGCTATGTTATGTGGGAGGTTTTCTACTGAGCAGCTTGATTTTTTTTTTAAGAGGGACAGTTGGGCTGTTTAATTATTTTTAATGAAAAATGCCTTATGCATAATAAGGAGACAAAATGCTCTGGTATATTTTAATGTGGGATAAGAAATTAAGAATATGTATTTGGATTGATATTAAGACTTGTATGATTCCATTTTTCTTTAATGATTTAAAGTTTGTTTGATTTTTTAAAGATTTATAAGAAGATTGTTACAGTATTATTAAGCATAAAAGTAGACAATTCAAATGTTTTTATAATTTGATTTTTATTATAGTGGCCAGAGATATGTCGAATAGTAGCAGGAAGAAAATATCTAAATAAAAGGGTTCTTTAGGGGGAGGGAAGTTGATTTAGAGGTTTATATATTTGTTTATTTTTCTTTATATATAAGGGGAAGGAGCAATTGTTTTTAGTGATTGTTTATAATGGGTCTATAGCATGATTTATAGAAATAATGTGTTGGTTAGATTTAGAGTAAGGGATTAATTATAGAAATTGCTATGTATTCTTGTGTTGAAAGTCAGAAGTCATCCTGTAATTTCTTAAAAAAATCTTTTTATCATTTTTTGTTTTCTCATCTTCTTTCTTTTTTTTCTTTTTGTAGTAGTTCTTTTTTTGCAGTTTTATCTTTGCTTTAAACTTATAAAATTCTTATTAAAAAAAGAGGAACTACCATCAGCCACCTCCCCTACATGACATGGATGTCATCAAGCTCTTAGCTAAGAGTGAATGAGACATCGACTCCCTGATCCACCTGACATGGATCTACAGTGAGGACATTGGGATATCATTTGGACTAGAGAAGTGTGGCCAGATGGTAGTAAAGAGAGGGAAGGTAGTTAAGACTTCAGCCAGGTGGAAGATATCCTCTCTGTCTCTCTATCTCTCTTTCTCGCTCTCTCCTTCAACTTTGCCACTTATCTTTCAGCTCTTCTATCAAAACATTGAGAAGACTGGACCCAAAGAGCCAGCAGCTGAAGTGCAATATTGTATGAGATAAAATGAAATTCCTATAGATTCCTAGACCAAATTTTGTTTTCCCAAGTAATGTAATGAGGAATTCACTGATTATTAAACAATTTGCATAGCCCAGAGTAATCTCAATCATAATTTGAATGAGTGCAAAAGACATTCATAAGTTTTCAATTATGTAGTTTCCCTTATGAAGCATTCCATCAGTCACAGCTCTTTAGAAGTTGGTGGCTTCATTCTCTGAACATTGGCGTTTTGACGTCAATCTATCAAACAGTGTATGTGAGAAAATCCAATATGAGATGGAATGTTTAAATCCATAAAAGACTTTTAAAATAAGCCAGAGTATTCCTAAGGGACCTCACTTCTTCATTTCTGATATTTCCCTTTACTTGAAGTAAGTTAAGGGGTCATCCTGTCTCCTTCCCCCTCTGCTTCACCCTTTAAATCTTCAACATTTCCCCTATTTTTCTTCTATAGTCACATAAATAATGCAAACAATCACCAATGGTAATGTATTTATGTCAGTAAGGTTAAAAACCTTTATATCCCACATAAAAACAATAAAAAATAGTATATTAGAATGCAAACAACTATATTTTTCTTTCTTTTCTTTTTTGCTTCTTTTTTCCCATATTTAGATTCACCACTTTCTTAGAAGTGTATCATTTAATGACAGCAGTGGAGAAACAATTTATTTTGACCAAAATGGAGAATCAGTAGCTCGATTTGATATTATCAACTGGGTCACATTCCCAAATGAGTCTTTTCTTCGGGTCAAAATTGGGAGGATAGAGCCACAGGGCTCTTCAGACCAGCGATTCAGACTTTTTGAGAAGAACATTGTCTGGCCCACTCAATTTAACCAGGTAAGGTCCATCTCATTTCTATAAGCAGCCACGTCAAAGACCTTCAGGGTTAGGTTCTTGGAAGTGCTCAGTTTTCATTGAGCTAAGTAAAGAAAACAAAAACAAAAACAGGAAGGTTGTTTTATTAGGGCCTTCCCCACACCTCCAAAGTTTTCTTCTGATTTTTTCCCTTAAAATTCAAATTGTTTGCTTTCTTGTTAGAATTTATTCTCAACAGTAAGAAAATTCAGGTCCCTCTTAGAGTGTATTTCACAGAAACAGCTGCTTTTATTTATTTATTTATTTATTTAAATGTATTGACCACCCAACTCCTGCCATCACTAAACAGCTGTTGACTTTTATTTGCATATCAATATAGACACAAAGGGCTTGATGACCCTTCCCTCTATCCTTCTCTCTTAGTTTATTGTTGCCTCTCACTTATTTGTAGAATTTACCAGAAAGAAAGATGGGGTAAGTTTATCTCTGCTAATTATTGTTTAAAGATTCATCTTTCAATCCCTGAAAATAGTCTCAAAATTGATGTGGATTTTAGAAAACGGGGTCCAAGAATGTAGGACCTTCTCTATCTATGATCATGCTTTTTTTATATAGTCCTCATTCTCAGTGAGATAGATATTGATTCCTCCACTTTCCAACCCCATCAGAAATGTGTAAGTTGTATGTCTTGAGGGCAATGAGAAGAGGTGGGCCACCGTGCTGTGCCCTACTTCCTCTGAGCAAACCTGGGAATCCTCCTTATTTATTGTGAACATTGACTGAGCCCTTTTCTGATTTTCTGCATGTGACATCGAATGCTCCTTCCATACATGGACAGACACAGCCCCTTTCGTTGTGCAATGCAAAATGCCACTCAGGTTTCCGAAGGAGCAAGAAAGAGAACAAACCCTTTTGCTGCTATGATTGTACTCCATGTTCGGAAGGGAAGATCTCAAACCAGACAGGTAAGAATCAGCTTAAGAATATGGGGGTGTTTCAGCGTTTAGACATCAGGTTATATATGTATAAGCACTCACTCTTGTAGAAACTTGTCCCAGTTCAGAAAATAAGTTTCAGCTTAAACAAGCTTTGTTGGAATGTGTAACCCTGTGAAATGAACACTCACGCTTGGTGAAAAGTTGTTCAGAAATCAAAATGTATCTGGGAGCACTTTTTCTGAGCTGCATGAAGATTAACGAAGCTGACATATGCTGTGGCTGGGAATGAAGCTTTCTTTCTCCAAAATCCCACTTTTCATTGTATGCCTATAAGGAAATTTATTTATTTATTTATTTATTGGATGTGTCACCGCCGATCTCTGAGTGGAGGAACTCTGGGCGGTTTACAATATAAAACAATAAATATATAATAAAACGTCAATATAAAGCACACTATAAAACAATTTCAGAGAACTATCAAATATAATAAAATCCAGATGGCTGTGACCTCATTCAGTCATTGTACAGGAGGGGCACTTCAAGGCACTAGTCAGCTCCAAGTATGACTATTCTCCTCCCTACCCCAAGCCCGGTGGCAGAGCCAAGTCTTCATCTTCCTCCGGAAGGCTAGGAGCGATGGGGCTCATCTCACCTTTGGGGGCAAGATGTTCCAGAGGGCAGGTACTATGGCAAAGAAGGCCCGCCTCCTGGACCCTGCCAGATGGAATTCTCTTATCGACAGGGCCTGTAGCATGCCCTCTCTGCATGTTCGGGTGGGACGGGCTGATGAAACGGGGAAGAGGCAGTCCCTTAGGTAACCCGGTCCCATGCCATGTAGGGCTTTGTAGGTGATAACCAACACCTTGAATTGGACCCAGAAGCAGACTGGTATCCAATGCAGCCTGCATAGCAAAGGTGTTATGTGCACCCTTCTAGGGGTGCCAAAAATAGCACATGCAGCAGCATTCTGGACCAGCTGAAGCTTCAAGATACTCTTCAAGTGTAGCCTCATGTAGAGAGCATTGCAATAGTCTATATGGGAGATAACAAGGGCATGAGTGACTGGTCATAGGGCCTCCTGATCCAGGAAAAACTGTAACTGTTGAACAACAGGAAGCTGTGCAAAGGTCCTTCTGGCCACGGCTGCCAACTGCTCTTTGAGCAGGAGCCGTGAGTTCATGAGGACCCCCAAGTTATGCAGCGAGTCTGTCTGGGGCAGTGCAACCACATCCAGAACCAAAGATTACAAAGTCCTGGATACGGAAGAGCTCTTAACCCACAGCCACTCCATCTTACAAGGGTTTAGCTGAATCCTTTTGTTCCCCATCCAGGCCCCTATAGCCCCCAGGCACCTGGAAAGAGCAGCTACAGCATCACTTACCTCACCTGGGATGGAGATACACAATTGAGTATCGTCAGCATACTGATGATACCTCATCCCATGGTGATGGATGATCTCACCCAGCGGTTTCATGTCGATGTTGAATAGGAGAGGAGAGAGAACCGAACCCTGCGGCACCCCCAAAAGGAGGGGTCGAGGTTTGGATCTCAGTCCCTATCACCACCGATTGAGACCAGCCCTGGAGGAAGGAGGTGAACCAGTGTAGAACCACACCACCCACCCCCATCTCCCTGAGCTGACCCAAAAGGATACCATGGTCGAAGGTATCGAAAGCTGCTGAGAAGTCGAGAAGAGCAAGGATGGATGCACTACCCCCATCCTGCTCTCACCACAGATCATCCATAAGTGTGACCAATGCCATTTCCATCCCATAACTGGGCCTGAAACCTGACTGAAAGGGGTCTAGATAATCCATTTCTTCCAGAACCCTCTGGAGCTGTAATGCCACCACTTTCTCAACCACTTTCCCCAAAAAGGGGAGGTGGGAGACTGGAGGAAAATTATCCAGCATAGTAGGGTCCAGCAATGGTTTCTTGAGGAGGGGATGTACCAGCGCCTCCTTAAAGGCAGTTGGAAACACTGCCTCCCTCAAGGATGTATTGACAATCGCCTGGACCCAGCCACATGTCACCTCCCGGGCAGCTTTCACCAGCCAGGAGGGATATGGGTTTAGTTGACAAGTGGTGGCATTTACTGTCCGGAGGATCCTGTCCACTTCTTCGGGTCCAACAGGATCAAACTGTTCCCTGATAACATGGTAAGTACGATCCCTGGGTATCTCCACAGACCATGCCTCATGCTTTGAATCAAACATAGAACAGAACCGAGCGATTTTGTCTTGCAGATGCTCCAAGAACTCCTCTACATGGCCCTGTAGGTGGGTCACTGCGCCCACCTTCCCCAACTTATTACCATTTTTATTTCTTATTCTACTAATCAGGAGAGAAGTGCTACTACTTTTGATGATGGTGGTGGTGGTGGGGATGATGAGGATGATGATGATGGATAACCATGAACCCAGTAATTCTTTGAGTTATTTGCAAGATAATCCAGTTTTCCTGGAAGGGGGTCTTGCATGTTCTTTTATATTATACAGTATACAGTGTCTAGTTGTCCTGGCTTAAACTTGATTGGACCTCAGTGGAAAGCAGCATTTTCACTATGCCTAAAGATAGAATCTAGGCAAGATGAAGACAGTGGTAGGTTAAACTGGATCTTCATCATGAAATGCTATGTAATCTTAAAGGAGGCTTAGTTCTTACAGCATGAATTACCTAAACAATTGCATCCCAACATTTCCTCACTGATCAAAAAAAAAATACTTCATCTCAAAGTGCTACTAAGCAAACCTTCCTTATTTGAAGTGAGTTTTTTATGTTCTTTTCTAACATCTGCTACTTTTGCACACATGGAAAGAATGATGCTGCATAGGTTGAAAATTTCAGAAGAGAAAAACCTATGGAAATGCAACAAATCGACCTATTTTGTATTCTTCTGGGTCTATTTGGGGGAATATGCAGAAATGCCAAGAACACCTTGATTTAATATACCGACTTGTTTTTCCAGACATGGATGATTGTTTTCAGTGCCCAGATGATTGCTATCCAAATAAAGATCATGACTCATGCATTCCCAAACATGTAACTTACCTCTCCTATGAAGAAAATTTGGGCACCAGCTTGACTACACTGGCTCTTGTGCTGTCCTTCATCACAATTTCTGTACTGGGAATCTTCAGGAAGTACCATGACACTCCCATTGTCAAGGCCAACAACCGCAGCCTCTCCTATACTCTCCTCCTCTCCCTCCTGCTCTCCTTCCTTAGTTCCCTGCTTTTCATTGGTCGACCCATGAAGGTGACCTGTCTCCTTCGACAGACTGCTTTTGGGATCATCTTCTCAGTGGCGGTTTCTTGTATGTTGGCCAAAACCATCACTGTGGTCCTGGCTTTCATGGCCACCAAGCCAGGATCAAGGATGAGGACATGGGTTGGGAAAAGACTGGCCCTTTCCATCGTGCTCTCCTGCTCCCTTATTCAAACTCTTCTTTGTGTAGTCTGGCTTTCCACCTTTCCCCCCTTCCCAGATGTTGACATGACCTCTCTGAACATTGAAACCATTTTGGAATGTAATGAGGGATCTGTTGCAATGTTTTATTGCATCTTGAGCTTCATGGGCTTTCTGGCTGTTGTTAGTTTTCTTGTAGCTTTCCTAGCCAGGAAACTGCCAGATACTTTCCAGGAAACCAAATCCATCACATTCAGCATGCTGGTCTTTTGCAGTGTCTGGTTGACCTTCATACCGGCCTACATAAGCAGCAAAGGAAAATACCTGGTGGCTGTGGAGATCTTTGCCATCTTAGCCTCCAGTGGGGGGCTATTGGTTTGTGTCTTTTCCCCCAAATGCTATATAATTTTGCTAAGGCCTGATCTGAATAGAAAGGAACATCTGATAAAAAGAATCCGTTAAACATAATTTCCCATGACTCCCTTGCATGAAGCATACTTTAGATTTTCCTAATGTCCATATGTACCCTAACTATGAGACAAGGTAACATAGATTCCTGTGATAGCAAATTTAAGAAGTATTTTAATGTTCAGATATTCAGTGTGTATGTGTCCTTTCACGTGTACAAAAGTACAACTGTTAGTGTCATATAGACCCTACTGGGCTGACAGAAGTGAAATCAAAAAGACTCTTTGGAGGAATATTATTCATACATCTAGGCTCTCATTTCTGGGATCGTGGGATAAAGCAGCCAAATTTGATTCAGGATTCATGGTGAGAAGGGAAGTTTATCCTGATGTAGAAGATGCAATTCAGTGTTTTTTCCTTGAGCTCATATTTGTGGCCAGTCACCTGTCTGATGCCAATAATGCATCGGAACAATTTACCTCTTTCTGTATTCAATACCTCAAGGCACCTAAATAATAGTGTATTAAAAATTTAAGGATATCCTATAATTATCATTGTACTGAAATAACATATTGTACCAAAACGTGGAGAAATAGATGGTCTATATGATGAGATTTCACTATATGTTAAAATATTGAAATAGTTCACTTTATGGATATATTTTCTGTTTCTACAAATGTCACTTGTTGAATCACTATTCTGTATATTCTTTTCTTCTTTTGTAAGCACTGTTATATTTTGGGTTGTTCTTCATCATATTTTCTGATTATTATATTTACGAATGAAATTTATATATTTTAAAAAGAGAAAAAAATAGCATGAATCTATATAGAGTACAGCAGTAAACTGGCAGTTTACATAAACCATGGAGTCAATCCCACCTCCAAGCAGCACCCACCAAAAAGATCTGTCTCTGCCGCCTTTTGAAAACAATTGGCAGGTAGATGCTGATCAGAGGCTCCTTCTCAAGATAGGCATGATGGTCCTCCATCAAGTGTGACAGGATGGAGGACCATTGCCATGGATATCTTTTTTCAGAGAAGTCCTGAAGTGATACATGAGAAAACCCTGGGCCAAACCTGGTGATAGCCTTTGCTTGAATATCATGGAACAGCGATGAGTCCAGGGAAGCTCTCAGGTCAGAGACCTGCTCCTCAAGGGAAGTGATATCTATCCCAGACTAAATAGCAGAAGAGAGAGAGAGAACCAGACAGAGAGTGGAAACTCCCTTTCCTCCAGTAGAGTCAGTTCCATCTAGGTATGCACAGGCCTCAGGCAGTGTAGATATTGAGCTATATTTGTAATGTATAGTCAAAGTATTAATGACAATTTTTAAAAAATGGCAAAGAAGTAAATCATAATGCAAAGCTGTAATAAAATTTTAAGAAATTGAACTGATAAGCAAAAGTCCCAAGCCTTTAAAAGAATGAGCTGCCTACATATCTGATCACTTCCAGTTATTCTCAGGATTCCCGCAAAATATGAGTTGTCTGTATGGCAGGAAGTTGGGGAAGATAAATGTTGTTGCATCAAGAGGTGTGCTGATATGTTTTCCATGAGTCTACAATGGGATTTAGATGTTCAGATTGACTAAACCAGTGTTTTCCATCTTCTTCCACAGTGTAATGGCTACCCTACTCCCTGGAATGTTCCTAGATACTTTTTTGATATCCCACTTGATATTCATTTTGTATGTTCATTTGGGTAAAAAGCTTGGACATCTCACTGAACCATTAATAGACACATTGAGATAAACCACATTTTCACAACATTGAAAGGAGACAATGAAAAAGCTGAGAAGGAAACCAAAAGACCAGAACACACCATCTCCAGAAGCCAACCCCCAGATAAGCAGGGTCTAAGACCAGACAAACAATCAAGCATAAAGCAATAGCCTATTCAAGGAGCTACCGAGGAGAAAACCACACCCCCACCAACACTAGCAGGGCAAGCTACTGTATGTAAACAGTAGGCAAACCCCACATGCACAAGCACTGATGATGTTACATAGCCAGATAATGAAACATCTGCAAACAAACAACAGAGCTCAGAGAGTACCAAGGACTCCAAAGTATTTCAGGTCAAGCATGATGCAAACAGGGGCCTGCAGATGGCCTGTCATAGCATATAACTTTCTTAAGAATCTTACCTGTATTTTTGGATCTTAGGCATTTGCCTGTAGGTGCTGTGAAGACGCTTTGTTTTTAAAGTGTGTTCACCGAAGTACAGACTCAGAAGAATTAACTGTAAAATATCAACCAGGGTAAAATCCAGTTGTGCTCATATTGTCTTTAGAATGACCAAAATAGTCACAGGTTGCTGTGAAACACAGTTACTTACTGTAGCTGCTTTGACTTGCAGAGTATATATCTGACATTCATCATTTCCTCATGTATCACAGCATGAATTAAACCTATATTTACAGCACTTTATTTCTAATAACTTCTATTAAGAAAGAACTATAAATGCTCATAATATTCCCTTTAAAGTAAGTCTCAAATTAATTTGCAAATGAGATTATTTGCAAACTGTCTAATGGTGGTTCCACTAATGGATGGGGGAAAAAGAATATTGTTGACAATATTGCCTAATTTACTCTTTTTATTTAGTGTTCCTGTTTGTTAAGATCAGATCTCACCAGAAGAATGTAACATTTGGGAAAAAAGACACAGGCCAGGAGCCCAGCACTGGAGGCCAAGATGGAGAAGATCTCCACAGCCACCATGTATTCCCCTTGGCACTCACGAAGGCAGGAACAAAAGACTTCCACACACTGCAAAACAACAGCATACTAAATGTGATAGATTTGGTTTCCTGGAAAGTGTCTGGAAACGTCCTGGCTAGGAAGGCAACAATAAAACTGATAATACCCAGGAAGCCCATAAAAGACAAGACAGAATAAAACATGACAACTGACCCTTCATTGCATTCCAGAATGATTACAGAAATAAAAGGGTGCATATCAAAGTCTGGGAATGGGGGTGAGCTTGCCAGCCACACAGTACAAAGAAGCATTTGAATAAGGGAGCAGGAGAGCACAATGGAAAGGTCTAGTCTTTTACCCAGCCATGTCCTCAACCTTGATCCTGGCTTGGTGGCCATGAAAGCAAGAACTACAGTAATGGTTTTGGCCAAGATACAAGAAACTGCCACTGAAAAGATGATCCCAAAAGCAGTTTGTCGCAAGAGACAAGTCATCTTCATGGGTCGACCGATGAAATAAAACAACAAAGGAAGGAGAGGAGGAGGGAGATAAGGAGGGTTAGGAGAGGCTGAGATCGTTGGCCTTGATGATTGGAGTGTTGTGGTACTTCAGGAAGACTCCTAGTACAGAAATTGTGGTGTAGAAAGGATAATGGCCACTGTCATTAAACTGCTTCCTGATGTTTCGTCATAAGAGAGGTATGTTATGTCCTTGAGAAGGCAGAAATCCTGCTTATGGTTTGGATACTGATCTTCTGGGCATGGGAAGCATTTGTCCATATCTGGAAAAGCAAATATAATTAGAAAGTCAAGAGTCTCTTCATGTGGATTTCTGCTGGGATGAATATAATTGACTAAGGTCCATTTCATGTATTTTTGTTACATATTTTTTAAAAAGCAATATATCTCAGAGATATTGATGGACCATCCTACAGTGAATAAGAAAAAGATACAATTCAAAGTAGTTTGAATTCAACTAAAGCTCAGAAGGACTTCTAAGATGCCTTAATACAAGCTGTATTCAATATTCCCTTCCACCCTATTTTCACAAACTTTCACCTGATAGTAAATCAGAAGAGTGGAAGAAAGAATTTTAAAATGAAAATCTTAGGCTCTTACAATTCTCTGTTTCCAGTAGAAATGAAGCACTCAGTTGTGAAAAGTTGACCATGTTTAGGAAATTGAGTGTGATGTCTCAGTGATGGAGGACATCCAGAATCTTTCCTAACATCTCTTACCTGTCTGATTTGTGATCTTTCCTTGTGGACATGGAATGCAGTCATAGCAGCAAAATGGTTCTCCTTCTTTTGGGGTCTTTCTATAACCTGAAGGGCAATAATCATTACACAGGGAGAGTGGTGATACCTGCCATGAAGGAAATAAAAATATGTGAACATATTTGGAAATCTTATTCACTGGTTGTTTTTGCAACATGTTGAGACTGTGGTGCTGAAGAGCATCTTCCCATCCTCCTTGACTCAGCGGAAATGGCACACAAAAACATGAATAGCTCCAGGCCCATGATTCCTAAAAGTGATGCTATCAGGCCAAGAGGAAGATGGACTTCATCTTACTCCACAGGTGCACTGGACATTTCAGCTGTTGCGGGCGGTTGTCCTGAGAGCTCACCTAAATGATGAACTTAATGACACATCTTTTCTTTTTGCAAGAGAAACCTCTGGATCCAATGTCTGCCTTTGGTTCTGAAGGAAATCAAAGCTAAGCAATCAAAAGGGCCACACTTGAAAGAAGGCCACTGGTCAATGCCAAGGGAACAATATGCTTAAACCCATTTAAATGATTGATTGGTATCAGATTCTTTTCCTCAGAAATATGCATATCAATTCAACAAAACCGAATTTTTTTCTCTTCATCTCTTTTTTCCCACTTTGCTTTCTGTTCCTTACTTGTTTTCTGCTATTTGCATATTGTTGTTTCTTCTGGAAAAGCATAGTAAGATGAGAATATACTATGTGCTTCTGTGGGTGAACTTCAGCAAAATGAACATTAGAACCAGGGTTGTGCTCCAAATTCTTCTCCTGTTACACTTTTGGCAACATATTGTGGGAGTTCATTTTGTCAATTTGTTTTCACAGAAGGACTGAAATTCTCCCCTCAAC
This sequence comes from Candoia aspera, assembly GCF_035149785.1. Lineage (NCBI taxonomy): Eukaryota > Metazoa > Chordata > Lepidosauria > Squamata > Candoiidae > Candoia > Candoia aspera. The sequence goes on along the minus strand of NC_086156.1, from coordinate 109,498,464 downwards.
AAATTTCACTATTTAACAGAAATTTACCAGAAATATCCAGAAAATGCTGAGCATATTTGGAAAAGAATCCCACAAATACGGTTTACCATTATCCTTGTTGAGATTGTTGCTTAGATCTTAATATAATTTGCATAAAACTATTCAGGGGGCAAAACAAAACAACAAAACACCATTGCATAACACTATCTCCTTTGAATATTTGTGAATAAAGTAATAAATGTGTCTGCAGTCAGGGTGACTCCAGAATGAGTAATCATATTTTGTGACATCACAATAGATGCTCTTGGTTGATACTTGCCTTGCAATGTCATACACAAGTGCATCAGGGTCCAGGAGCATTTACAGTGATAGTCACTGGCTCCAAATGACACACAGATATGGCAAACTAATCCTTCCCTTTTCTAATGTGTACTGTATCCTCTGCTGGAGGATTCTCAAACTGAACAGCCAGGATTCAACTGGAATGCCAAGGAGGTTGAGAACAAACTTCTAGCTGTTGAGCTACAACTCCTCTGTATGGATAATTTAAAAGACCAAAGGGAATGTTTGAAGCGTCCTTTGGTCTTAAAGTACCAGACTGGTAATGTCCTTTTGCATTTTGCGGGGAATTGCCAGATTAGAAGGAGAAGTCAATTGAGATTATAAGGACAGGGCAGATGATTACCTCTCTCCAGAGTTCTTCATTATTCAAAACAGTGAGGTAAGAAATATACTTTTCCTGGAATTGAACAGTGCTTTTTCAGCTTATTCCCAGGATGCAATTAGGCCATGTTTTGTAATGACCTATCCCAAAGGTTGTGGGTTTGTTTGTGTCTCTGTGTGTGCATGTATGAGTATATGTATAAAGTGTATATATATGTACTCTGTATGTGTGTGTGTGTATGAAAATATTAAAAATATTTTAAAAATGAAATCTAACGTTTAAAATTCATATAGTTAATAATAATCCCCTTTGATCTGATTATAATGTGTAACTCAGTTAAGAAAGATGAGAATGTTCTAACCATGCACCAAACTTTTCCAATTCCAGGTAAAAACTAGAACCCAAGTGAAGCAAAGACTCAATATCTTTTATGAAAATCTTCTACAGACAGCAAGATAAAATAGTTAAGGGTTTTGAACCATCCTGTCAGCAAAAACTGCTCTTTTTTCCCTCAAAAAGCTGAAGAAGAAACTGTCGGTATATTGTTTTCTGCTACAGAAATTAATGTTACCATGGTAATTGAGTACTTCCTTGAGTAACAGCAGGGTGAAGAGGTTGAACTTAATTGTCCTCAGTTTGGGTGTTAAAAGCTGCATTGCCTGGGAGAGGAACCTGCCTGGACTTGTTTTAGTTTCAGTTTCCCTTTCTACACACAGCCTCCTCCCATCCTCTCTGACTGTGTGTGTGAATGCACAGCTTGTAAAATATGTTTTTGTGCTCTCTGTAAATACATTTATTTTTATAGAAATGCCTGGTGTGTGATTTTTCTGATCTCTCGGGCCAAACGCTTTCCAGCATTCTGCTACAGAAATCACCTAGTTTAGGGGAAAAAAATGACTATGCCTCTCTCAAGATATGAAGAATAATAAATAATTTTTTAAGGCTGTTTCTCTGCAAGAATTAATTCCATATTGGAGTTTGCATACCTTTAGGTAATGTTTTCAGAAAATTTAAGTTATTTTACTTCTAAACAAAAAATAGTTTTGTAAACATTTAGAAAAGGTGGCTGATTCAGTTCAAATGGCATTGAAAGTATAGGGAAAATGAGGGGAAAAGATTAAGATGATGATCACATGATAGAAAAAAACCTGGAAGGCATAAATGTATATTTCCTTTGTTTCCTTTGCTTTCTTCTTTCCCTTCTCTCTTTCTCTGATTTTCTATCTCCTTTTTTGTTTCTTTTATATGTTTATGTAAATAAACAAATAAATATATAATTAAAGGTTTGTTTGTTTAAATGGTTCAAATGCTAAAAAACAGCCTTTCTCCCTTGTGATTCCTCTTACCTGTCTTGTTTGAAATCTTGCCTGCTGGACACTGTGCAATCGTAGCAACAAAATGGTTTCCCATCAATTCTGGTCTTTCTATATCCTGAATGGCATTTATCACTGCACAGTGAAAGGTTGCACCTTCCACACATTAAAGAACAAGAAGGTATGACAACTACCACTAAAATCTGACAGCTGGGCTCATAAAGTGTACATAAAAGCAACATCACACAATCAAAAATATTCCACCCCACACCCACGAATGCAGCACCACCATAGTCCGTGTCTTCTATACTCTCATCCTGAGGATACTGAGACCATCCTTGGCATCGACACATTCCGGGCTAAACTATCCAATGCCAACAATACCAGGATGACCAAGCCATCCATTGTGCTTTCACCTATGTGATTGGTGGCAGTGCAGGAGCTGTCTCCTGCCAAGGCTAGAGGCAATGCTACCACACCAAGATAAGGAATTCCCATTCCTGCCCCAGCCCCAAAGAGGGAGAAGGAGCAGTGAAACCAGGACAGGAATGCAAAGTGCTCACAGAGTGCATACGGTCCTTAATTAGGGAGCGATTCCTGTCAGGGCTTTGCTGCCACTGGCAGAGGCCGACCTCAAGGCACCCGGCTCATGGATCATCTGGGCCAGAAATAGCCCATCAGCTCCCTGCCCAGAGGACACCATCTGATCCTCTGGAGCCACCCAAAGATCCTCTACCAAGGACTCCAACTCTGCCACTTCCGACCATCCCGCCCCCCTCGGGAGATATGTATCCCCCCCACAAATCCTGGGGCAAGCCCCAGACCTCCAAACCTTCACCTTTTTGATGCAGTCTATATGCAGGACCCACCCAGTCCCCTAACATGCTGCAGAACCACATGGGTCCTGAGGAAGGGGCTCCCTCCCCCCTTCTAATGTTGGTTGCTCAGTAGCAACCACTGGCACTGCCTCTCACTCACCCTCTGTAGGCTGAACCATCATGGGGTTCCCTCATCTCTCTGCATACCCCAAAACCCCTGGGGACATGCCTCTACCTGGGAGAGAAGCACCCCTGAGCACAGGCCTGCAGAGCGATTGGCTGAGGCCAGGCTCTGCTGAGGAATGGCAGTCAGCATACTTGGTGGTAAGGATGGAGTCCCAGCCGGCTGCATAAATGACTCCTGAGGAAGCCCTACTAAATTACTCCCAAGGAAGACAGTGACTGAGCCACCTCCGGTGGCATAGCAACCCCCAAACAGTAATTGGCTGCCTCTTCCTCATGCCTCCTGCACCCCTCCACGCTCTTCATCACTCCTCCAACTGACTCCAAAGCCAAGTCCTCCTGAAACCCCAGTTGAGGTGGGTCAGCCATAACTCCAAAGCAAAAAGAAGCACACCATGGAGGGGCAAAGAAGGGAAGACTCACCTGCTTAAAAATGCCAGTCAGTGAAGAGTGGGGCCCCAAGGACAAACCCCCTTGCCCCCAAGAGTCCTCTCATGACAGCCTGAAGAAAAACACACACTACAAGAAGAGAACATGGAAAAAAAGTAAAAGAGAAAGCAAGCCTCAAAATGGCTGCCACAAAGAAGCATCAGGAACGAAGGAAACAAACAAAAGGGGCAAAATCCTCAGGAAATGGAGGAAGGAATCACCCCCATCTTTGGAGGTGCCCCCCACTTTCCCACCAAAGGGTCCCAGAAAAAAACCCAGAAGACACAACTCCAAATGCTGGGAAAATGTTTGGAGAGGAGACCTGGAGACACCACCCAACACTTAGGCCTAGAGATAGTCTAGGTTTAGGGTTAGGCTAAACTGCTGCTTGTATGTGTAACTGCATTTTTGAATCATTTATAGTAATTTTTATATAGTAATTAGGTAATTTAATTAAGATATTAATTTAATTTTCTTCTCAAACTGTAAGATATGGTTGACTTGGAAAGACAGGATCAATCTATGTTATGTAAAAGTTGTAGTTCTCTTTCATACCAATATATCCTTTGTCAACAAGAGGTATGTTCATTTTCATTTGCCTAATAAAGATGACCTCAAGGGTGGTTGACCTTGAGGACAAGGGACAGGACAACTATACACAGTCTTGTTGTGTCCAGAGGGAACAAGCTGAGGAACATATCAGCAGCAGTAAAATAAGCAAAATTATGTGGTTTTATTTGACTTGCAATTATCGAGGTAATTGTGATTTCTCCGAATGCTTCTGCAATTCTCTGGAGATTTTGTGGCTATAAGAAATGTTATTGAGACAAAATAAAAGATGTTTGAAATTTGCCATTTGACAGTCCCAGCTGGGGCAATGAGGAGGTTAGGCTCCATCAACTCAGTGCCCAGACATTTGCTCTATAGAGCCTTGGCCTGCAACAGACACCTGACTCTGACCTTTGAAGCTATTCCGTCACCTATGAGGGAGATGGAGAATTGTTTTGGGAAAGGAACATTTCCATTTATGACTGTAATACTTTGTGTGCTGATACTAGTTTTGTTCCCCAAGAGCGTCTGTGTGGCCCATTGTGCAAGATACTCTAGTAGTGAACCAAGTATTATTTTTCATAAATATAATCAGCCAGGAGAACTCATTATTGGTGGTATAATTTCTCAGTTCTTTCTTATTTCTGAGGAGATCAAATTCAGCAGACACCCTTCTCATGATATGTTTGCTGAGTTCATGTGAGGAACTGAAACTTTTCAAAGTTGTGGTATCTCTATTCCGATCAAACAATTATTGTAGGTAACAGACACAGTGTGAACAAGAGAAAATATAGGATATAATGCAAAATACAAGGCATCAGGCAGTAATTCAATAATATAAGGACATAAGTGAATACACCTTTTGGTGTATAAAATGGTGTAATAAATGGGCTTTCACTACGCAAACATTCATTGTGAGAAGAGTTGAGGCTGCCCTTTTTAAAGTTCCATGTTGCAGCTCTTAGAGCAAAAGAAAAACTGGGAATTTTCAGTGGAAGAGAAATTATAGATAGATGGTTAAATGGAAGGGAGGAAGGGAAGGAGGGAGACAGGCAGATCCAGAAGCATTGTTTTGTTTCTTGAAAATTACATTATATTCAGTGTGTCATCTGGAGCTCATTAAAGAATTCTACTCTTTCTCTGAGTCCTAACTGGTTTCTAAGGTTGGCTTGTTTGTTTTTGCAGTTTTCATTCATGGATAAATAGACAGATGGCATCTGTGTCTGTGTGACAGAGAGACAGGGAGGAAAACAGAGAAATATGTCTGTCTCTGTGTGTGTAATTATGAGGATATATAGTCTTGGGTCAAATGTATGTATTCACTCTTCATAGCTGCCCTGGCATATATTTTACTTTAGTAAGATGATAGGAAATACATACAGGATTGAAATGTGTATTTCTTCTGAAACAACTTAAAGAAATGTGTCTTTTACTTTCCAATGTCACTGCAGGTTACTGACTCAGGCCTACCAACATGTCTTAGCCTTGGTGTTTGCTGTAAAGGAGATTAATGGAAACCACAAGATCTTAACCAATGTCACCCTAGGCTTCAATATCTACAACACTTACTTTAGTCCGCGATATACCTATGCAGCCACAATGGAGCTGCTCTCTACAACAAGCAGATTCATCCCTAACTATAAATGTGACCTCCAGAACAATCTGGTAGCTGTTATTGGGGGACCAAGCTCTGATGAATTCCTGCACATGTCAACCATCCTGACCAACTACAAAATTGCACAAGTAAGTGTTGTTAAAGAAACAGGAAAGGTTTTTAAAACAGGTCCCCTAGATTTTTTTGTTGCTGCTTTCATTTTGTTTTGGACAGCCAAAACTCACCAGCTAGAATAAAACAGTATCATATGAACCAATGGATGGAACAGAGGTCATGATGGCCTAATAGAATGACTACAGAAAGGAAAACCTGAAGGAGATATGCTTTGAAACTAACTCTTCTGCTTCTTCATGTACTTTAGCTTGCGTACAGCTCTGCCCCAGAGATGGATGCTCAAACACATGCTGTTTTCTTCCACTGGATGTTCCCAAGTGCAATTCATCAGTACAAGGGGATCCTCCATCTCTTGCTGCATTTTGGATGGACATGGATTGGGGTATTTTATATTGATATTGGCAATGCAAGAGAAGTGCTCTTAAGGAATGTGATCCCTATGCTTTTGAAGAATGGTATCTGCTTTGATTTCATAAGAAATTTGTCTGGTGGGATGCTCAGTGACATTGATAAAGTAGTGGAAGCAGCTTTAGAAACATTACGTTTTGCCTTGACCCGCACAACCAATACTGTCATCTTTCATGGAGAATTTCCAAGTATGTTAAGTTTAAGGATGTTCCTCAAGGTTTCCAAAATTGAGAACATTCCAGAATATTCCAAAGTTTGGATTATGACAGCAGATGTTGATTTCACATCTCTTCTCTTGCAGAGAAATTGGGACTTAAGCTTTATTCATGGATCTTTATCCTTGGCAGTTACGTCAAAAGATATTTCTGGATTCCGGCAATTTCTTCAAGCGAGAAACCCTACTCTGGAGGCAGAAGATGGTTCCCTGAGAGAAATCTGGCAACAGGTATTTAACTGCTTCCTCCCTGGTTTTTCCACTGATGTGAAGAGTGAGAACATCTGCACTGGGAAGGAGCAACTAGAGACTCTCCCTATGGCTGTGTTTGAAATGAGGATGACGGCTCACAGTTACAGTGTCTACAACGCTGTCTACTCCATTGCACATGCTTTGCATGCCATGTACTCTTCTATGGGCAATCAAAGACCATTTATGAACAGAAGGAGACAGACATTTAATCAACAGTCATGGAAGGTAAAGCTCAGAGAAGACTAGTGTAAGAGCACTGACCATATATGGGCTATGCTGGTGATAATAGAAAATAGATGTAGCAGTGCCAAGTGACAGCATCATCAGAAAGAAGGAGAATGAGTAGCTGTTTAAGTACCAATTTCTCTGCAGAAGAACAGATGAGGAATCAGTATCTGCTGTCATAATGGATGTTGAAAGTAAAGGCTGAAGCGGTCCCAGTGGTGGTAGGAACACTCAGGGCTGTGTCCCATAAGTGAGGTTAGGCAAGTTTAATTATGTTTCTGAAAGTTAGGTATGGCACTGAAATGGTCTATGGAAATATCCTTGAGAGACAGGAGAAGGAAGAGCCTCAGCCAGGACAATGGTCAGATAAGAGACATGACAGCCCACAGAAGGAATGGAAGCCTGGAAGATGCCTCAAAAGGGACCCTCCCTACTGTAGCTCACTGGAAAGTAAAGGCAAGGGGGGGATAACTTTTTTTTAAATTTTTCTATTTTTTTTAAACAGATTTATAAGGCTGTCCTGCTCATGCATGGTTACTTTTTCAGACTTGCAAGATCCTGTGACTGTAACCTTACAATAAAGGTAGTGTTAGAACTGATGGTTATCCTGAAGGGCTGACATACACATTGAAATGTAAATTCTCCTTTGACTGTAACTTCAACCTGACAAAAGATATTCTTTCTCTCTCTTATTTTTCAAACTTCTCCATCTAGTTTCAGCTCTTCTATTCCCTTTTTGGTTCCCATCAAAATATTTAGAAGAGTGGACCCAGTGAGCCACCAGCTGAAGCAAAATATTATATGAGATAAAATTAAATTCCTATCAATTTCCAAACCAAATGCTGCTTTCCCTAGACATGTGATGGGAAATTCACTGATCATTAAACACTCTGAGTAGCTCAAAGTAAACCTCAAATATCATTTGAATCACTCCAAATGATATTCGTAAGTTTTCAATTACGAAGTGTCCTTTATGAAGCATTCAATCAGCCACATCTTTTTCGGAGTTGGTGGCTTGCATTTTCCCTATTTTTCTTCTATAGTCATGTCAATAATGCAAAAAATCACCAATAAGAATGCATTTGTGTCAGTACAGTTAAAAATCTTTATTTCCATCATTATCCCTCATAAAAACAATAAAGAATTGTACATTAGAAGACAAAGAAATATATGCATATACATATACATACATAGACACACACACACAGACAAACACACACAAACAAAAACACACATATATACATATATACATATGCATATATACATATACATATACATATTCCTGTTTCTTCTTTCCCACATTTAGATTCACCACTTTCTTGGAAGTGTATCATTTAATGACAGCAGTGGAGAATCAATTTCTTTTGACCAAAATGGAGAATTAGTAGCTCGATTTGATATTATCAACTGGGTCACATTCCCAAATGAGTCTTTTCTTCGGGTCAAAATTGGGAGGATAGAGCCACAGGGATCTTCAGACCAGCGGTTGAGACTTTTTGAGAAGAACATTGTCTGGCCCACTCAATTTAACCAGGTAAAATCCATCTCATTTCTATAAACAGCCACGTCAAAGACCTTCAGGGCTAGGTTCTTGGAACTGCTCAGTTTTCATTGAGCTAAGCAAGAAAAAATACATCTTTTTAAGGTTGTTTTATTGGGGCCTTCCCCCCACCTCCAAAATATTCTTCTTATTTTTTTTTCTCTTAAAACTCAAAATGTTTCCTTTCTTCTTAGAAATTATTCTCAAAGGTAAGAAAATTGAGGTCCCTCTTAGAGTCTATTTGACAGAAACAGCTGCTTTTATTTATTTATTTATTTAAATGTATTGACCACCCAACTCCTGCCATCACTAAATAGCTCTTGACTTTTATTTGCATATCAGTATAGACCCAAAGGGCTTGATGACCTTTCCCTCTATCCTTCTCTCTTAGTTTATTGTTGCCTTTCACTTGTTAGTAGAATTTAAGAATTTGCCAGAAAGGAAGATGGGGTAAGTTTCTCTCTGCTAATAATCTTTAAAGATCCATCTTTCATTCCCTGAAAGTAGTCTCAAAATTGATGTTGATTTTAGAAAATGGGGTCCAAGAATATAGGACCTCCTTTATCTATGATCAGCATGCCTTTTTATATAGTCCTCATTCTCAGTGAGATAGATATTGATTCCTCCACTTTCCAACCCCATTGGAAATAGATAAGTTGTATGCCTTGAGGGCAATGAGAAGAGGTGGGCCACCGTGCTGTGCCCTACTTCCTCTGAGCAAACCTAGGAATCCTCCTTTTCATTGTGAACATTGACTGAGCCCTTTTCTGATTTTCTGCATGTGACGTTGAATGCTCCTTCCATGCATGGACAGACACAGCCCCTTTCGTTGTGTAATGCGAAATGCCACTCAGGTTTCAGAAAGAGCAAGAGAGAGAACAAACCCTTTTGCTGCTATGATTGTACTCCATGTTTAGAAGGGAAGATCTCAAACCAGACAGGTAAGAAACAGCTTAAGAATATGGCGGTGTGTTTTAGCATTTAGATATCGGGTTATATGTAAGCACTGATTTCTGTAAAAGTTTGTCCCAGTTCAAAAAATAACTTTCAACTTAAAAACAAACTTAATTAGAATGTGTAGCCAAGTGAAACAAAAACTCACGTTTGGTGAAAAGTTGTCCAGAAATCAAAAGGCACCTGGGAGCACTTTTTCTGAGTAGTGTTAAGATGACCTAAGCTTACTTATGCTGTGGCTGGGAATGAAGCTTTCCTTATCCCAAATCCCACTTTTTATTGTGTTCCTAAAAGGAATATGAAAATTTTCATTTCTTATTCTACTAATCAAAAGATAAGTACAACTAGTTTTGATGATGGTGATGATAATGATGATGATGATAACCATGAACCCAGTAATTCCTAGAGTTATTTGTAAGAATAATCAAGTTTTCCTGGAAGGAGGTGTTGCATGTACATTTATATTTTATGTTATAATGTGTCTAGTTGTCCTGGCTTAAACCTGATTGGGCCTCAGTGGAAAGCAGCATTTCCACGACACCAAAAGATAGAAGGTAGGAATGATGAAGACTGGGATTGGTTAAACTGCATTTTCAATCATGAAATTCTACGTAATCTTAAAGTAGGCTTAGTGCCTACAACATTAAGTTCCTAAACAATTGCATCCCAACATTTCCTCACTTATTAAAAAAAAACAAAAAAAAACTTCACCTCATGGTGTTACTAAACAAACCTTTCTTAATAAAAGTGAGTTTTGTACATTCGTGACTAATGTATTGTGATTTTTTATTCATGGAAAAATTTTTTGCTGTACAGGATGAAATTTTCAGAACAGAAAAACAGACGGAAATGCAACAAATTGACCTATTTTGTATTCTTTATGATCTATCTATTTTGGGTAATATGCAGAAATGTCAAGAATACATTGATTTAATATACCCACTTGTTTTTCCAGACATGGATGATTGTTTTCAGTGCCCACTTGATCACTATCCAAATAAAGATCATGATTCATGCATTCCCAAACATGTAAGTTACCTATCTTATGAAGAAAAACTGGGAATCACCTTGACTGGAGTGGCTCTTATGCTGTCCTTCATCACAATTTTGCTGCTAGGAATCTTCAGGAAATACCACAACACTCCCATCATCAAAGCCAACAATTGCAGCCTCTCCTACACCCTCCTCATTTCCCTCCTCCTCTCCTTCCTTTGTTCCCTGCTTTTCATTGGTCGACCCATGAAGGTGACCTGTCTCCTTCGACAGACTGCTTTTGGGATCATCTTCTCAGTGGCAGTTTCTTGTATGTTGGCCAAAACCATCACTGTGGTCCTGGCTTTCATGGCCACCAAGCCAGGATCAAGGATGAGGACATGGGTTGGGAAAAGACTAGCCCTTTCCATTGTGCTCTCCTGCTCCCTTATTCAAACTCTTCTTTGTGTAGTCTGGCTTTCCACCTTCCCCCCCTTCCCAAATGTTGACATGAACTCTCTAAAGAACGAAACCATTTTGGAATGTAATGAGGGATCTGTTGCAATGTTTTATTGCATCTTGAGCTTCATGGGCTTCCTGGCTCTGGTAAGTTTTCTTGTAGCTTTTCTAGCTAGGAAACTGCCAGATACTTTCCAGGAAACCAAATCCATCACATTCAGCATGCTGGTATTTTGCAGTGTCTGGTTGTCCTTCATACCTGCCTACCTAAGCAGCAAAGGAAAATACCTGGTGGCTGTGGAGATCTTTGCCATCTTAGCCTCCAGTGGGGGGCTATTAGTTTGTGTCTTTTCCCCCAAATGCTATATAATTTTGCTAAGGCCTGATCTGAATAGAAAGGAACATCTGATAAAAAGAATCAGTTAAATATAATTCTCCATCACTTTTTTTGCACAAAGCATGCCGTAGATTTTCCTAATGTCTATGTCTACCCTAACGATGGGATAATGTAGCATAGATTCCTCTGATAGGAAATTTAAGAAGTATTTTAATGTGCAGATACTCAATGTGTATGTGTCCTTTCAAGTGAACAGCAGTACAACTATTAGTGTCATATAGTGATAACTGGACTCCCAGAACAGTAATCAGAAAGACTCTTTGGAGGATTATTACTAATTTATCCAGGGTCCCATTTGTAGGCATGTGGTATAAAGTAGCCAAATTTGTTTTAGGATATATATGGTGAGAAGGCAAGTTGATTCTGATGTAGAAGAAGCAATTCAATGTTTTTCTTGGGGTTCATATTTTTGGGCAGTCACCTGTCTGATTGCAGTAATGCATAGGAACAATCTACATCATTCTTTTCCTCCTCTATAATAACTCCTAATGACTACATATTCTTTGGGGAGAAGCACAATCATCTGTAAGCCCATTCAGGTAGATCAGGAAAGAGGTAACACAAGAAATACTAGAAATCTAAGGAAGAGGGGTAATGTTCTTAAATTTGTAGGAACTGAGTTGGCCAGGCTTCCTTTGGGTCTTGTTCCCCTTTCATTTAGTACAGCTTCTGTGTAGTGAGAATAAAATCCATCCATAAACATCTGGTGAACAAGCTTCTGAGGTCCAAATTAAGGTGCTGGTTTTGACCTTGAAAGTCCTATATGGGGTCAGGTTATTTGAGGGACTGCTTTATCCCAAATACTGTATATCCATCCATTCCATGAAGTTGAGCAGGATTACCATGTTGTGGGTCCTTTAGCCAAGGTGATTTATTTGGCAGGCCCCAGGAGGAGAGCCTTTTCTGCTGTGGTGCCCACCCTTTGGATCATCATTTTCCCTGAGGTGAAGATGGTCCCAACCCTGTTGGCCTTCTAGAGGGCCCCAAAAACTTGGTGATCTGGTGATCCCATGGAAATGTGGAGCACATTAAATGGCTGTAAAGAAAGGATGAATCTAGAATATCTACTTTTTTTTTCCTTTGATCCTTATGGAGGTATTCAATACCTCTAGGCACCTAAATGATAGCATATTAAAAATCTAAGGATATCATATAATTATCATTGTATTGAAATAACATATTGTACCAAAACTGAGAAGTTGGAACAAGAGATTGTCTATATGGTTAGATTTAACAATATGTTAAAAGATTGAGATAGTTCACTTTATGGATATATTTTTAGTTTCTACAAATGTGGAAGCCTATTCTAAAGCCTTTGACTGTGTGGACCATAACAAATTGTGGCAAGTTCTTAGTGCTATGGGGATACCAAGTCATCTTGTCTGCCTCCTGAAGAATCTGTATAACGACCAAGTAGCAACAGTAAGAACAGACCACGGAACAACAGACTGGTTTAAGATTGGGAAAGGAGTACGGCAGGGCTGTATACTCTCACCCTACCTATTCAACTTGTACGCAGAACACATCATGCGATGTGCTGGGCTTGAGGAATCCAAGGCTGGAGTTAAAATTGCTGGAAGAAACATTAACATTCTCAGGTATGCAGATGATACCACTTTGATGGCTGAAAGCAAGGAGGAAGTGAGGAGCCTTATAATGAAGGTGAAAGAAGAAAGTGCAAAAGCTGGCTTACAGCTAAACCTCAAAAAAACCAAGATTATGGCAACCAGCTTGATTGATAACTGGCAAATAAAGGGAGAAAATATAGAGGCAGTGACAGACTTTGTACTTCTAGGCACAAAGATTACTGCAGACATTGACTGCAGCCAGGAAATCAGAAGACGTTTAATCCTTTGGAGGAGAGCAATGAAAAATTGCAATAAAATAGTTAAGAGCAGAGACATCACACTGACAACAAAGGTCCACATAGTTAAAGCAATGGTGTTTCCCGTAGTAACATATGGCTGCGAGAGCTGGACCATAAGGAAGGCTGAGAGAAGGAAGATCGATGCTTTTGAACTGTGGTGTTGGAGGAAAATTCTGAGAGTGCCTTGGACTGCCAGAAGATCAAACCAGTCCATCCTCCAGGAAATAAAGCCAGACTGCTCACTTGAGGGAATGATATTAAAGGCAAAACTGAAATACTTTGGCAACATAATGAGAAGACAGTACACCCTGGAGAAGATACTGATGCTAGGGAGAGTGGAAGGCAAAAGGAAGAGGGGCTTACCAAGGGCAAGGTGGATGGATGATATTCTAGAGGTGACGGACTTGTCCCTGGGGGAGCTGGGGGTGTTGACGACCGACAGGAAGCTCTGGCGTGGGCTGGTCCATGAAGTCATGAAGAGTTGGAAGTGACTAAATGAATAAACAACAACAACACAAATGTCACTAATTGAATCACTATTCTGTAGATTCTTTTCTGATTTTATTAGCACTGTTATATTTTTGGTCGTGCTTCATCATGTCTTCTGATTATTATATTTACCAATAAAATATAGATATTTTAAAAACAGAAAAAATTGGCATGAATCAATATAGAGTACAGCTGTGACAGTCAGGGGCAGAGCAATTTGGGCAAAATTTAGGATGAATTGCCAATAAAAATTGGGAAACCCAAGGGAACTTTGTAACTGCCTTCTTGTTTTGGGCACTTGCCAGGCTAGAGCATCCTGTACCTTGGCTGGGTCCATCCCTATGCCCTTACTGGATATTCTGTACCCCAAGTAGTCCAACTGTTTTTTATAGAATTTTTTTATAGAACATTTAGACAGTTTAGCATACAGCTGAGCTTTTAGGAGTCTCTTTAAAACCTCCCTGACCAATTTTACATGGTTAGCCATGTTTTCTCTACAGATTAAGATCTCATCGAGATACACGAGCACCCCTTTGTATAGGAAATCATGGAGAACCACATTTATTAATTGCATGAAGCATCCACCCCCCCCCCCAATCCAAACAGCATCACAAGGTACTCTAAAACCCCTAAGGGGCAATTAAAAGCAGTTTTCCATTCATCCTCCCTCTTATGCACACCCAAAAATATGCTTCACGTAAATCCAGCTTGGTAAAAATCTTCCCTTTTGTCAAGTGTGACAACTTGTCTTTCATCAGAGGGAGAGGTTATTTATTACAGGTACTAATAGCATTGAGACCCCAATAGTGCATACATAGCCACAAAGAGCCAACTTTCTTGGTGCAAAACATCACAGGAGTGCCTAGGGGAGAATTGGCGGGTCAGATGAAACCTCACTTCAAATTTTTGTCAATGAACTCTCATAAGGCTGCTCTCTCTTTAAGAGTCATAGAATAAACCTTTGGTTTGGGAAGTGAGGTCCCAGGTTCCAATTCAGTAGCACAATCTGATTTTCTATGGGGTGGAAGCTGATCAGGTTTGGCTTCTCCAAATACTGCTGGTAGGTTTCTATACTGTAGCGGGAACTGGGGTTCCCCCAGGGCTAGGTCAGGCTTTGGGAGTTCCACCACACCAGCCATCATTTCTAAGTCCGGGGGAAGCTCAGGTTTCAGCCAACCCCTGTATGCCCCATCTATGAACTGCAAGTGCCCCTTGGCCCAGTCCACCTTGGGATTTCTTTGCTTCTGCCACACTAACTCCAGTATTATAGATTTATGTGCTATAGGGGCCACTAGGAATCTCAAAGTCTCTTTATGAATCCCAGTCCTCATCTCTACTGTTTCAGTGTAAAATTGCACAGGACCCCCTTGCATGTCCAACCTATCCAGCTGAGTAAAAGTTACGGGGGTTTTCAGCCTGCCAACCCTCAGTCTTATTCCCATTACTACTGCAGGGTACATTAAACATCCAGTACAACTAGAGTCTAAAATTCCCACTAGATCTGCATCCTGCCAGTTTGTAAGGATTTGATTTTAATCCCCACTAATATGCTTGGGCATGGTCCACTCACCACTGAATCGGGGCACCTGTTGCATTGATTTATCGCTACCTGTCCTTTGGTGCTGTTCAGGACAGGCAATTCCAGTTTCCCTGCATCTGGAATTCTTCATCTGCCAAGTTTTCCTTGACCTTGAGTAATTCTGTCAGCACAAGCTCAGTACTGAGGGAGCCACCATTGAGTACTTTTTAGCTGGTAACTAGGGCTTGGTGTTGGGACATTTCTGTCATGGGGCTGCTTTGGGTAAGGGACACCCAGCAATGTGATGACCTTCTTTACTGCATATGAAACAAGTTCCACTTTGGGTGTGCCATTCCTTTTCTCTTTCCGAAGCTTGGTGTGTCTCTTTTTCCTTGAAGCTTACTGTAGCAGTGGGAGTGTGCTTCTCAATTGCATGGAAGTGTTGCTGCAGCTTGATTTGCATTTGGGTTTCTTCCACTTCTCCAACCAGGCAAATTCACCCTTGCAGTGTGTTTGGCTTGTTGCGTGCTAAACACCACCCCAAAATTTTAGATTTCAAGCCCGCTCTAAACTATTTAATTTTCAGTGACTCTGGCCAATCAGTCATTTTGCTCACTAACTTCTTGAACTTGGATGCATATTCGGATACTGACCGGTTCCCTTGTCAGAGAGTTTGCAAACTGCTTCTCACCCACGTTGCAATTAGAGGGTCCTCAAAGTGATTTCATAGTGCACACATAAACTCATTGAAGTCCTCCAGCTCAGGGGCTTCTGCTTTGAATAAATCCACAGCCCAATTAGCTGCTTCCTCTTCTAAGTGGGATGTCACACACTGGGTCCGAGCCTCATCATCCAGAAAGTCTCTCTCCCTTCATTCATGAATCCTTGAACCTGATTCATGAACCAAGCCAGCTGCTTCATGTTCCCTCCAAATTTCACTTTCAAATCTCGTATCCCTAAGCTTGCACCACCAGTTCGCTGTCCCAGCCCTGGTAAGTAATTTGCAGGATGGGGCCCAAAAGTGGTTGTGCTTCATCGGTCAGAAAAATATTCTTCCCGTGGGCTTCTTGAAATGTTCTGGCCAGTAGTCACCTTGGCTATCTGATGCATTTTTGAGCTCATCTCTTCGAATGCACCTTGCAGACCGGACATGTGATCCGCAATTATTGACATCTCACGTTCCACTCTTCCGATGTGTTCCTCAGATTTGAACTGGGACCCTCTCTCCATGGATGCATGCTGGCTAGCCTCTGGGTCTGTGCCACGTCCAATCTCTCAGGACCATTTGTCTTTTGAATCCTGCATCAATGGATTTGGGCAGAACTCCACTTCTGACAATCAGGTTTTAGGTCTGGCTCCCAACCTCAACAGCCCTGTCACAGGAAGATTTAAGTCCTGTCTAGGCTCAGGTCTCTCCAAGAGGTTCCTTCCCATCGGTTTCTCTTTGCCTCGTATATCATAGGCTTCCTCAGCTGGCAATCCTCGCGACTTGGATATCAGTTAACCTGCCAGTAAATCCATCATGGTGATGTTGCTCATCCCTGGGTGTTGTAAGTCCTCACTTTCATGGGACTACTGCTGAGAAAGTGTCCTTCTTCCCAAAGGGACACCTCCAGCACTACTCTCTTCTGCTACTTCCTCCATCTCTGAGGACATCAGTAGGTGTTCTGTCATGGATGGCTGGGAAAGTCTCACTCCTGCTGAGGAGACACCTCCAGTCACCGAGATGAGTTTTTTGTCTTGTCACTCATCCAGTACAGTTAATGCCCCAAGATTGCTCAACAACCCTGGATCCTCAGAAGGTACTGCTCCCTCATGTAGTATAGTGTCCTCAGGTAGAACAGTGTCCTCAGGGCAGGTTGCCTTTTTTGGTGATTCAGAGCTTTCTGTGACGGTCCCAGTACCAGGATCTTAACCTTAGAAATTCTCAAGACAGTCCATTAGGAAGCTTAAAGAATTCTTTATTAGAATCTGATTGACACAAGAGAGTTGCAAAGCTCTGAATAAGGCTTTGGTGCCAGCACATTCAAAGTAGTTCATTCCCTCTGATCTAACCCCTCCTCCCTCTCTTGCAAACAAGCTCTTTCTCACTCCTGTATTCACCCCTCCCAGCTGGTTAGTTCGTTAAAGTGATTTAAATTCCAGGTTTCTTATCAGCGCGGCAGGCTTGGCCTTGGCTGTAACAGCTCAAGAAGGGATGTGCTGAAGCCTTCTGTCTATTTGCAAAGCTGCAAAGCTGACATGTAAGCTGATATGTGAAAGCTGACACGTCTTTGCAGTGCTTTATGGCAAGCGAGCAAAGGGAGCCTGCCAACAGCAGTAAAAAGGAAGTTTACATAAACCATGGTATCAATCCTAGCTCACCCATGAAAAAGCTCTGTCTTCAAAGCCTTATGAAAATATTTGCCAGGTAGATGCAGATCAGAGTCTACTTCTCAAGATACGTATGATGGTCCTCCATCAACTGTGACAGGATGGAGGACTATTGCCATGGATGTTTTTTTTTTCAGATAAGACCCAAAGTGATACAACCCTGGGCCAAATCTGATGATGGCCTCTGCTTGTATATCCAGGAACAGCCATGAGTCCAGGAAAGCTCTCAGGTTAGAGACTTGTTCCTTCAAGGGAAGTGGTATTTCTTCCAGAGTAAATAGCAGAACAGACAGAGAACCAGACAGTGGGTGGAAACTCCCTTTCTTCCAGTAGAGTCAGTTTCATCTAGGTCTGCAGAGGCCTCAGATAATGTAGATAATGAGCTATATTTGTAATGTATAGTCAAAGTATTAATGACACAGGGATAAATCACATTTATACAACATTGAAAGAAGACAATGAAAAAGCTAAGAAGGAAACAAAAAGACCAAACACATCCTCTTCAGCATCCTACACCCAGATAAGCAGGGTTTAACACCAGACAAACAGTCAAGCAGAAAGCAATAGCCTATTCAAGGAACTACCACGGAGAAAACCACAACACTGACAGGGCAAGCTACTGTATGTAAACAGGGAGCAAACCCCACTAGCACTGATGGCATTACCTAGTTGGGTAATGAAATGCCTGCAAGCAAACAACTGAGCTCAGAGAGCACCAAGGACTCCAAACTATTTCAGGTCAAGCATGACTCAAAGAGGGGCCTACAGATGGCCTGTCATAGCACATAACTTTCTGAAGAATCTTACCTGTATTTCTGGATCTTAGGCATTTGTCTGTAGGTGCTGTGAATAAACTTTGTCTTAAAGTATGTTCAATCAAGTACAGATTTGAAAGAATTAACTGTAAGGCATCAACCATGGTTACTTTTAATTGTGCTAATATTGTACATATTTCCCCTTGGTGCTCATGTAGCCAGGGACAAAAGACAATCACACACGGCAAAATAACAGCATGCTGAATGTGATGGATTTGGTTTCCTGGAAGGTGTCTGGTAACTTCCTGGCCAGGAAAGCTACAAAAAACCTGATAATAGCCAGGAAGCCCATAAAAGAGAAGACAAAATAACACATGACAACTGACAGTTCATTGCATTCCACAATGATTTCAGAAATGAAAGAGTGCATATCAAAGTCTGGGAAAGGGGGTGAGCTTGCCAGCCACACAGTACAAAGAAGCATTTGAATAAGGGAGCAGGAGAGCACAATGGAAAGGGCTAGTCTTTTACCCACCCATGTCCTCATCCTTGATCCTGGCTTGGTGGCCATGAAAGCAAGAACTACAGTGATGGTTTTGGCCAAGACACAAGAAACTGCCACTGAGAAGATGATCCCAAAAGCAGTTTGTCTCAGGAGACGAGTCATCTTTACAGGTCAACCAATGAAAATTAGAGAATAAAGTAAGGAGAGGAGGAGGGAGACGAGGAGGGTGTAGGAAAGGCTGTGGTTGTTGGCCTTAATGATAGGAGTGTTGTGGTACTTCAGGAAGGCTCCTAGTTCAGAAATTGTGGTGATAGAAATGATAATGGCCACTTTCATTAAGATGCTTCCTAATGTTTCTTCATAAGAGAAGGAAGTTACGTACGTGAGAAAGCAGAAATCCTGCTTGTTTGGATACTGAACTTCTGGGCACTGGAAACATTTGTCCATATCTGGAAAAGTAAATATAAGTAGAAAGTCAAGAGATGGTTGAGGGGCACCAGTCTCAGAATGGTGATGTAAAAGAGATACGTTGGAAATGTATGTTAGAGCAAATGACTCATTGGCAGACAGAGAATCAGGTGGTGTACAAATGTAAATAATAATAATAATAACAGTAATAGTAATAATAGTAATAATAGTAATAGCGTGGTCTCTTCATGTGGATTTCTGCTGGGATGAAAATAATTGACTAAGGTCCATTTCATTTATTTTTTGTTATATTTATATTTCTTAAAAAGCAAAACATCTCAAAGATATTGATGGGCCATCCTACAGCGAATAAGAAAAAGATTCATATCAAGATTGTTTGAATTCAACCAAAGCTCAGAAGGACTTAATACAAGCTGTATTCAATATTCCCTTCCACACTATTTTCACAAACTTTCACCTGATAGTAAATCACAAGAGAGAAAGAAATAATTTAAAAAGAAAAACTTGACTCATACACCCCTCTGTTTCCAGTAGAAATGAGGCACTCAGTTGTGAAAAGTTGACCATGTTTAGGAAATTGAGTGTGATGTCTCAGTGATGGAGGACATCCAGAATCTTTCTTAACATCTCTTACCTGTCTGATTTGTGATCTTTCCTTGTGGACATGGAATGCAGTCATAGCAGCAAAATGGTTCTCCTTCTTTTGGGGTCTTTCTATAACCTGAAGGGCAATTATCATTACACAGGGAGAGAGGTGATATCTGCCATGAAGGAAATAAAAATATGTGAACATATTTGAAAATGTAATTCACCAATCGTTGTTGCAACATGTTGAGATTGTGGTGCTGAAGAGCATCTTCCCATCCTCCTTGACTCAGCAGAAATGGCACACAAAAACATGAATAGCTCCAGGCCCATGATTCCTAAAAGTGATGCTATCAGGCCAAGAGGAAGATGGACTCCATCTTACTCCACAGGTCCACTGGACGTTTCAGCTGTTGCAGGCAGTGCTCCTGTTAGCTCACCTAAATAATGAACTTAATGACACATCTTTTCTTTTTGCAAGGGAAACCTCTGGATCCAATGTCTGCTTCTGTTTCTGAAGGAAATCAAACCTAAGTTATCAAAAGGGCCACACTTGAAAGAAGACCTCTGGCCAATGCCAAGAACATAATACGGTTAAACTCAATAAAATATTGATTGATATCTGATTCTTTTCCTCAGCCAAACTGAACTTTTTCTCTTCATCTCTTTTATCCCAATTTGTTTGCTGTGCCTTACTTGGTTTCTGCAATTGGCAGGTTGTTATTTGTCCCGGAAAGGCATAGCAAGATGAGAATATACTGTGTGTTCTGTGGATGAACCTCAGCAATATTGACATCAGAACCAGAGTTGTGCTCTGAATCCTTCTCCCATTACAATTGTGGCAACATGTAGTGGGAGCTCAGGGAAGGATTGAACTTCTCTCCTCAAGAAAATTCACCATTTGACAGAAACTTACCAGAAATATCCAGAAAATGCTGAGCATACGTGGAAAAGAATCCCACAAATATGGTTTACCATTATCCTTTTTGAGATTGTTGGTTCAATCTTAATACAAGTTGCATAAAACTATTCAAGGGGCAAAAAACAACAAAAACAATAAAACAACAAAACAACAAAACACTCTTGCATAACTATTGCATAATATGCTCCTTTGTACATTGGGGAATAAATTAATATGGGGTCTGCAGGCACAGTGACTCCGTAATGAGGAAACACATATTGTGACATCACAACAGTAGCTCTTGGTTGATACTTGCATTGCAATGTCACATACAAGTGCATAAAGGTCCAGGAGCATTTTATTTTATTTATTTATTTATTATTCAAATTTTATTACCCCACATCTCCCCCAAGAGGGACTCTGGGCAGTTTACAATGAAATTCGTACCACAACAATAAACATTAAAATCTGATAAAATAAACAAATTACCAATATAAAATACAATGTAAATAAAGATAAAATCCAAGTGGTTCTAAAATGCTAATCCGGTGGGAGGGGCTATAAGGCACAAGCCACCCCCAAGAATGGCTACCCACCTTCTCTCCCCAAGCGAGTTTGCAAAGTCAAGTCTTCAGGGCCTTCCTGAAGGTCAGGAGCGATTATACTGATAGTCACTGGCTCCAAATGACACACAGATATGGCAATCTAATCCTTCCACTTTCTAATGTGTACTGTATCCTCTGCTCACTTAATAAAAAGGAACAGGGCTTTGAAGCCAGTGACCATAGCTGAGGGTGTCCCCCAAAAGTATATAATTTGGGGCCCACTACACAATTTGTCACCTAACTTCCCCATTGTGCCCCCATACAGCACATGCATATTGAATCTCTCCCTAGAAGGACTCAGATTCCCCAACAACTACCATGACTGAACTCAAACAAGGCAAAATTGAATATATATACATTACTAGAATAGTCACTTGACATAGTCACTTGACAATATACTAAACAAATACATATTCTCATGTGTCCGATTTACCTAGCTGTTGGACAGTTTTTTTAAGACAAAAATTCTCTACAGCAAATAATGAAACTGTTAGTTTGACGTGAACATCCTTGGGATAGTAAGTAAAGTAATAAATCAATGTTGACATGAGATGGATTCTACCTGATTGAACCAGGTGGGCCAGATGATGTCCTCCTCAGAAATGGTCAGCAGTTGATGTGGGAGTCCTTCTGGGTCGATGGTTCCAGCCTTAGCTCTAAGGAAGGACTGGTTTGGGAATGTGACCCAGTTTATAACATCAAATCCTCCTACAAATTCACCATTTTCATCAAAGGAAATCTTGTCCCCAGCGCTGTTATTAAATGAAACACCTCTCAGAAAATGGCGAAGCTAAACAGCAAGGAGGAAAAAGTTGGGAAAGAGATAAAAGCACAGTATGATGGCCTATGGTTAATGCTTTGCAAAATGTTTATGTTACCAGTATGATGAATGCCAGCAAATAACAAAACAGACACTCAGCACCACTATAGTACATTAGATGTAAGATTGCGTCATTGTCTTTGTGGAAGTGGAACCTTAAGCTTCTTATCGTTCTAAAAAAATGATTAATTATCTTTGCAGGCTTAATCTCTGAAGAGATTTCCCACAAATTATAAAACATATATTGTTGTTGTTTATTCGTTTAGTCGCTTCCGACTCTTCGTGACTTCATGGACCAGCCCACGCCAGAGCTTCCTGTCGGTCGTCAACACCCCCAGCTCCCCCAGGGGCGAGTCTGTCACCTCTAGAATATCATCCATCCACCTTGCCCTTGGTCGGCCCCTCTTCCTTTGGCCCTCCACTCTCCCTAGCATCAGCATCTTCTCCAGGGTGTCCTGTCTTCTCATTATGTGGCCAAAGTATTTCAGTTTTGCCTTTAATATCATTCCCTCAAGTGAGCAGTCTGGCTTGATTTCCTGGAGGATGGACTGGTTGGATCTTCTTGCAGTCCAAGGCACTCTCAGAATTTTCCTCCAACACCACAGTTCAAAAGCATCGATCTTCCTTCGCTCAGCCTTCCTTATGGTCCAGCTCTCGCAGCCATATGTTACTACAGGGAACACCATTGCTTTAACTATGCGGGCCTTTGTTGTCAGTGTGATGTCTCTGCTCTTAACTATTTTATCGAGATTTGTCATTGCTCTTCTCCCAAGGATTAAGCGTCTTCTGATTTCCTGACTGCAGTCAGCATCTGCAGTAATCTTTGCACCTAGGAATACAAAGTCTTTCACTGCTTCTACATTTTCTCCCTCTATTTGCCAGTTATCAATCAAGCTGGTTGCCATAATCTTGGTTTTTTTGAGGCTTAGCTGCAAGCCAGCTTTTGCACTTTCTTCTTTCACCTTCATCATAAGGCTCCTCAGTTCCTCTTCACTTTCAGCCATCAAAGTGGTATCATCTGCATATCTGAGATTGTTAATGTTTCTTCCAGAGATTTTAACTCCAGCCTTGGATTCCTCAAGGCCAGCTTGTCGCATGATGTGTTCTGCATACAAGTTGAATAGGTAGGGTGAGAGTATACAGCCCTGCCGTACTCCTTTCCCAATCTTAAACCAGTCTGTTGTTCCGTGGTCTGTTCTTACTGTTGCTACTTGGTCGTTATACAGATTCTTCAGGAGGCATACAAGATGACTTGGTATCCCCATACCACTAAGAACTTGCCACAATTTGTTATGGTCCACACAGTCAAAGGCTTTAGAATAGTCAATAAAACAGAAATAGATGTTTTTCTGAAACTCCCTGGCTTTTTCCATTATCCAGCGGATATTGGCAATTTGGTCCCTAGTTCCTCTGCCTTTTCTAAACCCAGCTTGTACATCTGGCAATTCTCGCTCCATGAACTGCTGAAGTCTACCTTGCAGGATCTTGAGCATTACCTTACTGGCATGTGAAATGAGTGCCACTGTTCGATAGTTTGAACATTCTTTAGTGTTTCCCTTTTTTGGTATGGGGATATAAGTTGATTTTTTCCAGTCTGATGGCCATTCTTGTGTTTTCCAAATTTGCTGGCATATAGCATGCATTACCTTGACAGCATCATCTTGCAAGATTTTGAACAGTTCAGCTGGGATGCCGTCGTGTCCTGTTGCCTTGTTATTAGCAATGCTTCTTAAGGCCCACTCAACCTCACTCTTCAGGATGTCTGGCTCTAGCTCACCGACCACACCATCAAAGCTATCCCCGATATTGTTATCCTTCCTATACAGGTTTTCTGTATATTCTTGCCACCTTTTCTTGATCTCTTCTGCTTCTGTTAGGTCCTTACCATCTTTGTTTTTGATCATACCCATTTTTGCCTGGAATTTACCTCCAATGTTTCTAATTTTCTGGAAGAGGTCTCTTGTCCTTCCTATTCTATTGTCTTCTTCCACTTCCGCGCATTGCTTGTTTAAAAATAATTCCTTATCTCTTCTGGCTAACCTCTGGAATTTTGCGTTTAATTGGGCATATCTCCCCCTATCACTGTTGCCTTTTGCTTTCCTTCTTTCTTGGGCTACTTCTAGTGTCTCAGCAGACAGCCATTTTGCCTTCTTGGTTTTCTCTTTCTTTGGGATGTATTTTGTTGCCGCCTCCTGAACAATGCTGCGAACGTCTGTCCAGAGTTCTTCCGGGACCCTATCTACTAAGTCCAGTCCCTTAAATCTATTCTTCACCTCCACTGCATATTCCTTAGGAATATTAGTGAGCTCATATCTAGCTGATTTGTGGGTCTTCCCTAATCTCTTTAGTCTGATCCTAAATTGTGCAAGAAGAAGTTCGTGATCTGAACTACAGTCAGCTCCAGGCCTTGTTTTTACCGACTGTACAGATGTCCGCCACCTTTGGCTGCAAAGGATGTAATCAATCTGATTTCGGTGTTGTCCATCTGGTGAAGTCCATGTATAAAGCCGTCTCTTAGGTTGTTGGAAGAGAGTGTTTGTTATGCAGAGTGAATTGTCTTGGCAAAATTCTATCAGCCTGTGTCCTGCTTCGTTTTGTTCTCCCAGGCCATACTTACCTGTAATTCGAGGTGTCATCTGACTGCCCACCTTAGCATTCCAGTCTCCTGTGATGAAAATAACATCTCTTTTAGGCGTGTTGTCCAGTAGGTGCTGCAGATCCTCATAGAACTGCTCTACTTCAGCTTCTTCAGCATTTGTGGTTGGGGCGTATATTTGGATCACTGTGATGTTAGATGGCTTGCCCTGAATTCGAATTGAGATCATTCTGTCGTTTTTTGGGTTGTATCCAAGCACTGCTTTAGCCACTTTACTATTAATTATGAAGGCTACTCCATTTCTTCTGTGGTCCTCTTGTCCACAGTAGTAGATCTGGTGGTCATTTGATGTGAAGTGGCCCATTCCAGTCCATTTCAGTTCACTGACACCCAGAATGTCTATCTTTAATCTTGACATCTCACCAATAACCACATCCAATTTGCCCTGGCTCATAGATCTTACATTCCAGGTTCCGATGGTGTGTTGATCCTTAGAACATTGGATTCGCCGTTCACCACCAGCACCGTCGGCTGCTAGCCGTCCTTTCGGCTTTGAGCTAGCTGCGTCATCACGTCTGGGGCTAGTTGAGCTCATCCTCTGTTCCTCCCCAGTAGCATTTTGACCATCTTCCGACCTGGGGGTCTCATCTTCCGATGGTATACTGACATATCTCTGGTTGTACTGATCCATTTAGTTTTCACGGCAAGAATACTGAGGTGGGTTGCCATTACCTTCCCCAGGGATCGCATTTAGTCTGACCTCTCTGTCATGACCTTCCCGTCTTGGGTGGCCCTTCACGGTTTAGCTCATGGCATCATTGAGGTGCTCAAGCTCCAGCACCACGACAAGGTAACGATCCTTTGCTGAAGAAAACATATATTACTGATGGACAAAACATGACATTCTTCTACAAATCTAACATGTTGTCAGATCCCCCCAAAGGATTCACAGAAACCCTTATTGGAGCACCTGCCATCGTTTCCTTCTCAATGGGTGTAGACTCCGTGTTGCCAGATGGGAGGGGGTGTGAGGTTGGAGTGTGAAGTGGGTTATTATGGTTATGGAAGACATCAAGGACAATGGCTTGAGATACACCAGAAACACCATCTGGATGGGAGAGGGGTTGACATGCTTTCGTGGGAAAGGGAACCAGTTAAGGGAATGTAGTTTTAAATCTAGGTTTAAGTGTGAACTCTCCATTCGCAGCTTTACCTTTGTACCATTCATTTTGCTTCATTAAACAGTTAAAGGAACACAGCCTTCTGACTGTTATTGTGTGAATGCTCGAATGAACAGGTGCTGACACATGTCTTACTTAATAGATTGAAAACCTCCAAACTAGTGTGTGTCTATATAAGGACCTGGAACAGTTACTATATTCATGGTATTATTTTTTTATGCAAGGATACCTTGAAAAATCTCAATTGTAAAAGATCTGGGTCAAAATGAGGCTGGCATCATTTTCATCATCTCCCTCTTCTATTATAAAAGTGTATGATAACAGGATGAAAATTTAAGAAAAGAAAAAAAATAAAGATGAACAAACAGCTTTATGCAACCTTATGCTGATAAAGTGAGATGGTCATGTGATTATAATTGTAAGATATAAGCATCTTGTTTATATGCAGTGTAGAATAATGTTGTACAGGGCTATCAATAAGATGCCTGAAAGGAGAAAAAATGGCCAGTTCTAGAACTGAGAACTCAAAAACTAAAATTGAAATATACAGAATTTGAAGTAGAGGATCATCCTATGAAATGTTTGCTACAAAACCTTTCTGAACTACAAATCTTTCTGATCAGAAACGTTTCATGATCCCACTATATCTGACAGACAGCATCCTCAAGAAGTCTTAGATCTAGTTTGTGGGGTTTTATAAGGAGATACTTTTTGAGAAAAACAAATGTTTGGATCAGAGGCTGAATATGAAAATGAGACCAGATGCATTCCTCTGCACAATTTCTTCTTGGTGAAAATTAGTGGAAAACCAAAACCAAATAAATATCTGCAATGAATATTATCCATGGAGAGAGCCCAACATGGATAAGAGTTTGTCATGTAAGAAAAGATAATAATTCACTTCCAGTTTGGAATAAACTTTTATGGGACCAACATTGTAATGGCTGAGAATTGGAACAGTTGTAGAAAGGAAAACAAGAATACTAACTAAAGGTGTGTAGAACACAAACCATGGGGCATTTCACCCCAATATATTTTTCTGTACAGATATATTTGAGCCACAGTTCTAACATATGCCTTTGAGGTACCTCTCAAAATTGATGCCTCAATAGATGCACATAACAATGCTCATCCCATCTTGGAAAAAGACCACAGGCAAGATTTCTTAAATAATTCTCTTTATTAGATGCTCCCTTTTATTCAGATCAGGCCTCATGATGATGATGAAGCACTTGGGGAAAAAGACACAAGCCAGAAGCCCAGCACTGGAGGCCAAGATGGAGAAGATCTCCACAGCCACAACGTATTTCCCCTGGGTGCTCATGTAGGCAGGGACAAAGGACAGCCACACGCTGCAAAAGACCAACATGCTGAACGTGATGGATTTGCTTTCCTGGAAGGTGTCTGGTAACTTCCTGGCCAGGAAAGCTGCAAGGAAACTGACAATAGCCAGGAAGCCCATAAAAGACAAGACACTATAAAACATGGCAACTGACCCCTCATTGCATTTCACAATGATTTTAGTAATTACGGAGTGCATGTTGATGTCTGGGAAGGGGGGAGAGATTCCCAGCCAGACAGCACAAAGAGTGGTCTGAAGAAAAGAACACAAGAAGACAATAGAAAAGGCCACTTTTTTCCCAACCCATGTCCTCATCCTTGATCCTGGCTTGGTGGCCATGAAAGCGAGGACCACCGTGATGGTTTTGGCCAGCATGCAAGAAACCGCCACTGAGAAGATGATCCCAAAAGCAGGGATTAGTTAGAGGATATGTCATTGCCTGCTAATTTTCTATGTAACCCTGAAGAATTTTTTTTTCCTCACTTGTTGCTGTTGCTTAGACTTGATGATCAAAGATTATTTGAATCACCTGACTAAAACATTTTTTTTACTTAAAGTGGGGACTTTGAGGCGAGAAATTAGAGCAGGATGGCTGCTAAACAAACTCTATGAAAACCACCTGCAGATCAAAAGTCTTTTCAGCTGTTTCTGAGGTTGTGACAGATAATGTAGAAGGATGCAACTTTACTTTAATATATGGAGAATGGTAAGTGGAGGTTCAATAGTATGCATTGATCTCTGAACCTGAGATAAATATGTAATCTGTAAGTTTTAACCAACTCACTACACCCAGAAAATATCCAAAATACTTTAGAGTGTATTCTTTAAGTTGCTTCAGTTCCTCATTTGCAAATTCTTGGATATGGTGGGGCTCCCCTTAACTTGTCTTGTCTTATACATTGAAATGTTCCTGTGGTGAAAGTAACCTTCCCATCCTCACATGTTAGCAGGGCTTTGTCATTCTACTGGAGCCAAAACAACAAGTTCTGTTGCTAGAGACTCTAGCAGTGCCGAAGACAATAACTCCCCTCTGACATTGACAGAGCTTGCAAGTTGACAGGCCCCCTTGCCCTGTAGCACACACTGACAGTAACTTTGCCTCAGAAGTTCCTGTATATCATTTAATTCTAGCCAGGCTGAAGATCCACAACTATAAGTTTAATCTTCGGAGATCTGAGAGGTAGCCCAAAGGCATGTGAGTGAGAACAGAAGGGTAGATTCTGAAGTTATGTTTGATGCCCGTCAGTTATGAACTAGGTGGAAGCTCAGCATGGTTTAGTTATGATGTGCAGTCCCTTTGCACAATGAAGCATGTAATTTCCTTAGAAAACCACATTTATATTGCTGGATCTTACACTTTCCTCTCTAGAAGCTCTGAACAAGCTTGGTTCTTAATTACATGTGTCCACTCTGAGAAGTAAAGACTCCATCAATGAACTGGAGGATTTGTATCAGGGGTACCTGAAGTTGTATGACTCTCCAGAAAGGAAAGAAGATTATTTAGCATATAGAAAAGGGTTAGGTAATTAGAGGGCTAGGGGATTAGGGTTAGGTTTTTAGGAGGTTAAGGTTAGGGGTTTAGGAGGTTAGGGTTAGAGGGTTAGAGGTTAGGCTTAGGCTTAGGGAATTAGGGTTAGGGTTAGGGTTAGGGTAGCAGACTTTTTTTTAATGGAAAGCAGACAATTTTTAATTAAAATAAAACCCTCCTATATAATCAACCAAACTACCACTAAAATTGGATTGCCAGGCTCAAAATAGTACATAAAATCAACCCTCACACCATCAAAAAACCCCACCCCTCACCCACAAATGTGGCTCCACCATAGTCCAATGTCCATGTCTTCATTACTCTCATCCTGAGGACCTTCCCGCCAAAGTGGTAACTATTTATCTACTTGCATTTGCATGCTTTCAATTTGCTAGCTTGGCAAGAGCTGGGGCGAGTGCAGAAGCTCACTCCATCATGCAGCATTCAGGTCTTGAACTGCCAAATTTGCAACCACGTCAAAGTTCTGTGGGTAGAGCAAGCCAAATTAGGCAACCATATTTAGGCAGGAGAAGAACTGGAAACCTTTAACACCAGCAAATTTCCAATTCAATATTACCTGCCCAGTGCATTATAGAGCTTTCCTACTTTCCTGGTATTAAAGAGAAAGTGAAACAATCCCTCTTTTGAAGAATGAATCAGCTCCTGTCTCCTGATATTCTAGGGTGTCTTTGCCTTTCATGTCCCTTCTGCAGCAGCTTGCTACCAGCCCTGAGAAATGTGCTTGATTATGAAAGTTTCATTAGTTCTGTGGAAGGTCTTATTTGCTTTATACAATCAGACCAGAAGATTAAAATTTCCAAAAGAGTCATGATATTTATTTCAGGTACCATTTCATAGGCAGAAAACTAGTCCTTCTATGCTGTTCTATGTTTTTAAGTTTCCAATTACATATCGTTAGTCACTGATATCCATCTATCATCTATCATGCTATCACCAATCTATCACCTATCTATCACCTATCTACCAATCTATCAATCTATCTATCTAGCTAGCTAAGCCCATAATAGTAACTCAGTATATTAGTATTTCAATGTTTTATTCAAAAAGTACTTCAATAAGTTAGTCAATTAATTTTGTATGTAGCTGTTTTAATAGTTTAATTTTAGTATTTACAATATTCAGTAATCTGAAGCATTTTATTCATCTTTATCTATTTTCAGAATTTGTTTATACATTTTAATTTAGTTCTTGTCATGGCCTAAAAACATTGTATAAAATGCTTGTTAGTAAATATAATTAGGATATAATGTTAACTTCTGAAATTATTAAATTTAACACTGAACAAGCTTATTACTTGTGAGAATGCAGCTGCTAGGTTTTTCTGATTCAGAATGTAACATAAATAGGGCCAATCACTGCAAACTCCACTGCATAATTTCTATATCTTCAGCTGATTCATTGGACTTATTTCAAGCACCCTGAAAATGGATTATCTAGCCTTTACGGTACCTCTCAAATTTGATGCCTCAAGAGATTCACCTCAGAATGCTCATCCCATGTTGGAAAAAGACCAAAGGCAAGTTTGCTTAAATTATTCTCTTTATTAAATGCTCCCTTTTATTCAGATCAGGCCTCATGATGATGATGATGAAGCACTTGGGGAAAAAGACACAAGCCAGAAGCCCAGCACTGGAAGCTAAGATGGAGAAGATCTCCACAGCCACAATGTATTTCCCCTGGGTGCTCATGTAGGCAGGGACAAAGGACAGCCAGACACTGCAGAAGACCAACATGCTGAATGTGATGGATTTGCTTTCCTGGAAGGTGTCTGGTAACTTCCTGGCCAGGAAAGCTGCAAGGAAACTGACAATAGCCAGGGAGCCCGTAAAAGACAAGACACTATAAAACATGACAAATGACCCTTCATTGCATTCCACAATGATTTCAGTAATTACGGAGTGCATGTTGATGTCTGGGAAGGGGGGAGAGATTCCCAGCCAGACAGCACAAAGAGTGGTCTGAAGAAAAGAACACAAGAAGACAATAGAAAAGGCCACTTTTTTTCCAACCCATGTCCTCATCCTTGATCCTGGCTTGGTGGCCATGAAAGCGAGGACCACCGTGATGGTTTTGGCCAGCATGCAAGAAACAGCCACTGAGAAGATGATCCCAAAGGCAGTCTGTCGAAGGAGACAGGTCACCTTCATGGGTCAACCAATGAAAAGCAGGGAACAAAGGAAGGAGAGGAGCAGGGAGACAAGGAGGGTGTAGGAGAGGCTGCGGTTGTTGGCCTTGACGATGGGCGTGTTGTGGTACTTCAGGAAGATTCCTAGCACAGAGGCTGTGGTGAAAGAAAGCAGAAGGGCTGAAGTGGCCAAACCAGTCCCCAATTTTTCTTCATAAGAGAGGTAACTGAAATCCTTGAGAAGGCATGAACCTTGGTCATTATTTGCATATTGATCTTCTGGGCACTGGAAACAGTCATCTATGTCTAGGAAAGCACATATACGTAGTTCAGTTAATATATACTTGGAAACATTTCTAATAATAAAAGTAACAGTAATGATAGTAAGTATTAACCAGATAATATATTTAGTCAAGCTGGTATGAATTGCTTTTTGACAGCAATGTCAGAAGATGCAGTTTCACACCAAGGAGCACCTATTTACCAAAGCCATAATGTCCTACGTGCCATGCTAGGGAATCACAACTAGGTGCTTAGATTTTAACTTCTTTTGTTTTTTTCACCTGAAACCAGAGGAAGTTTGACAGAATGAAATATATAAGAGCAGGGTAGATTAACCAAGTTTGTGTTGAAGGCTGGAACAGAACATAACCCTAGCCCTAACTTACAAATAAGAAAAAGCAGTGTTATGGATTCCAAAACAGTACCTGGCATCAAACCCCAAGTACCGGCTGGAAAATTTCCATTTTGAGGTATTTCAGAAAGGTGGATAATGTTGGAGCCCATTAAACCTACCATGTGATGACAATAGAGAGAACCAACCTGATCGCAGAGAAACATCGCCTCAAGGAAACATCATCTTCCCCAACAAGATTAAAGTGGGCAGTTTTGGGCCCACTTTGGGCCCATATGTAGTCAAGCTGGTATGAATTGCTTTTTGACAGCAATGTTAGAAGATGCAGTTTCATACCAAGGAGCACCTATTTATCCAAGCCATAATGTCCTACGTGCCACACTAGGAAACACAGCTTGGTGCTTATATTTCAACTTCCTTTCCTTATATTTCAACTTCCTTTCCTTTCTCTTCCATTTAAGAGGAAAAACTCTTAAACCAGAGAAAGTTTGACAGAATGAAATATATAAGAACAGGGTAGATTAACCCAGTTTATGCTGAAGGCTGGAACAGAACATAACCTTAACCCTAACTCACAAATAAGAAAAAAGATATCATCATCATCATAATTTGAAAATGACTACATATGAATTCCAAAAGAGTACCTGGCATCAAACTCCAAGTACCCTCTGGAAAAATTCCATTTCCAGGTGTTTCAGGAAGGTGGATAATGATGGAGCCCACCAAAGCTCCCATGGAAGGCCTATATAGAGAACCAATTGCATTACAGAAAAAAAAATAATCATCTCAAGGCTTCACCTTTCTGACTTCCCAGAAATGGGAGACAGCTAGCAGCTTCCCCCCTCAAGATTGAAGTGGGCAATCTTGGGCTTCAAGGTTTAGTGACTGTGATGTAGAGAACAGATTTCCGGACATTTCACCGGCAACTGTGACTGACATGTTCAGAGGCAAGGGACTGAGGAGGGACTGACTGGGCTTCTGTCCTTATAACCAGGTGTCCTGACTTCTGATTGGTTTTTAGCCAAGCTTGTTTCTGATTGGTGCAACATAGACCAGCTATATATCTTCATAAGTGTGTCTGTGTGTGTGTGTGTATGTGAGAGAGAAAATATTTAAAAATCATATATTTATTAATAGTCCCCTTTTATCTGATTACAATGTATTACTCAGCTAAGAAAGATTAGAATGTTCTAATCATACACCAGACTTTTCCAATTCCAGGTAAAACCTAGAACCCAAGGGAAGCAAAGACTAGGTGTAGGAGAGGTTGCAGTTGTTAGCCTTGACAATGGGCGTGTTATGATATTTCCTGAAGATTCCTAGCACCAATATTGTGGTAAAAGAAAGCATAAGAGCCAGTGTCATTAAGCTGGTCCCCATAGGTTCTTCATAAATTAAGTAACTTATATTCTTTGGCATGCATATATCCTGGTTATTGTTTGGATATTATGATGGTATGTATCCCTAAGGATGGACCTTGGAGCTGAGGGAGGAGGAAGCGCATTCCAGGCAGATAAGCTTTCTCACAGCTTGGAGAGTTTGGCAGGCCAGCAAAGAAAGTTAGACTGGCCCCACCCTAGAGTCCCAGGAGTAATTTTCCCTTTATATCAGTTAGGATACCTTTAGTCTGGCAAGATTCTGTATATGGTAGGAACAATAAAGAAACCAGAGTTGCAACTTCAGATCAGCGAGGTTCCTCACTTGTTTCCATGACAGATATTGATCTTCTGGCACTGGAAACAGTCATCCATATCTGATAAATCAAATGTACTAAGATAATTTAGGATATATTTTTGAGCCCTCCACATTTCATATTTCATGTGGTATGAATTTGTGTGCTGTTGTGATTTGCTAATGTAGATTTTGTTGCATGAACAGTAATGAGCAGAGTCCTTAGTATGCCCTTCTTGGTCCACACATTATTATGAGGTAGCAATATTTTAGAAATTGATGACAATTTCAGTACAGAAAGAGCAGGTTGTGTATGACAGAAACTGCATAAAACAACATTCTGGATTCTGGATTCTGGATTTTGGATTTCATCTTTGTGTTTGTGTTTGTTTGTGTCAGACTCCCCAATCAAATGTTCCCAGAACATGTTTATTGGACTCGCATCCATCTCCATGAAACCTGTGTCAGCAGACTGAGTCACCAGGAGGGAGAGGGACATTGACTGCATTGTGAATTATTTTGTTTGGGTTAGATACCTCTGCCCAAGGTTAATGGCCAGCATACCATTCAAGCCATCTGCTGGCATGGGGAGGTGCATGCCTTTGAGGGTAGTAAGGGGGGGAATTAGAAGTTTGTGTGATTTTAAACTGCAGAATGCATGGGAAATGCCATTTGCAACTTTTACCTTGTATTGAATGCTTCACTTCATTAAACAGTTAAATGAGCCAAGGCCTATGGACTGTCATTGAGTGAATGCTCGAGCGTTCTGGTCATTACATAAAGTTGTGAATCCTTCACCTAGAGACTCTACCTGGTGATTTAATACCCAGTTGAGAGTTGAGGAAAATGTCCAGAGGAGAAAAAAAAATCCTGATAGGAATTTTTTAGGAATGCAGAAATGTGTTCTTGTACTTAAAACCCTACTACAATGACCACCGACGCTCTAAGCATAGGAACCAGTGGCCAGACGTGTTAAAATATTATTTGCAAAAGAACCCGCCCCCACTGACCAAACTCCACAACTCGATATTCTCTTTTTGTCTGATGGGAATAAGTTGAGAAATATATCAGCAGCAGTAAAATAAGCACAATAGTGTGGTAGTATTTGACTTGCAATTATCAAGGTAATTGTGATTTCACCGAATGCTTCTGCAATTCTCTGCAGATTTTGTGGCTATAAGAACTATTATCGATAAAAATTAAAAGATGCTTGAAATTTGCCATTTGACAGTCCCAGCTGGAGCAATAAGGAGGTTAGGCTCCATCAACTCAGTGCCCAGACATTTGTTCTATAGAGCCTTGGCCTGCAACAGACACCTGACTCTGACCTTTGGAGATATTCCATCACCTATGAGGGAGATGGAGAATTGTTTTGGGAAAGGAACATTTTCATTTATGACTGTAATACTTTGTGTGCTGATACTAGTTTTGTTCCCCAAGAGCGTTTGTATGGCCCATTGTGCAAAATACTCTAGTAGTGAACCAAGTATTATTTTTCATAAATATTATCAGCCAGGAGCTCATTATTGGTGGTATAATTTCTCAGTTCCTCCTTTTTTCTGAGGAGATCAAATTCACCAGATACCCTTCTCATGATATGTTTGCTGAGTTCATGTGAGGAACTGAAACTTTTCAAAGTTGTGGTGTTGTATTTCTATTCTGATCAAAGTCAGGGGGAAAAAGTGGTACCCCATGTTAATTATTGCTTCAGGGCAATAGACAGTATCTGCCTTCCACAAAATCTTTTCTTAACCATTTCAGAATGCCACCATATTTTATTGCATGGGTATCAACAGCTACAGCAGTTGATACCCATGCAATAGTTGGGGGTAAAGTAGTTATTTAAACAGATAAAAAAAAATATTGTAGGTAACAGACACAGTGTGTACAAGAGGTAATATAGGACCTAATGTAAAATACAATGCATCATGCAGTATTTCCTAAATATAAGGACATAAGTTGATACACTTTTTGGTGTATAAAATTGTATCATAAATGGGCTTTCACTTGCATGCTATGTACTCTTCTATGGACAACCAAAGATCAGTTATGAACAGAAGGAGACAGACGCTTAATGAACAGTCATGGAAGGTAAAGCTCAGAGAAGTCTAGTGTAAGAGCACTGACCATATGTGAGCTATGCTGGTGGTAATATTTTCTCAGCCATAACTTGATTAGATCAGAGTCATTTGTGTGATGCGATGGTGGATTACTGCTGAGCATTTGCTCCAAACTTAAGTTCAAGAGTGGGATGATTTTCAATTTCCCACTCTTGAATGCTATCCTGCAATATCCTGGTTATCTTCTATACAGTACTAACTAAATCCAAGTTTTCTAGTACAAACTAGATCAACTTTGAAATATATACATATATGCTACATACATAATACATGCATACATACAGTGTGTGTGTGTGTCTGTGTCTGTTCCCCTCTTGAACTTGTATGCATATCTAGTCCTTGTGATTATCCGTCTGAGGGGGTCAAGATCATGAATAGCAGATCAAGAACATGCAGAGCTAGACAGCACTATTTCTTTTGACCAAAATGGAGAATTAGTAGCTCGATTTGATATTATCAGCTGGGTCACATTCTCAAATGAGTCTTTTCTTCGGGTCAAAATTGGGAGGATAGAGCCACAGGGCTCTTCAGACCAGCGGTTGAGACTTTTTGAGAAGAACATTGTCTGGCCCACTCAATTTAACCAGGTAAGGTCCATCTCATTTCTATAAGCAGCCACGTCAAAGACCTTCAGGGCTAGGTTCTTGGAAGTGCTCAGTTTTCTTTGAGCTAATTAAAAAAAAATACATGTTTTTAAGGTTGTTTTCCTAGGGCCTTCCCCCCACCTCCAAAGTTTTCTTCTGATTTTTATTCTTAAAATTCAAATTGTTTGCTTTCTTGTTAGAATTCATTCTCAACAGTAAGAAAATTCAGGTCCCTCCTCGAGTGTACTTGACAGAAACAGCTGATATATATATATATATATATATATATATATATATATATATATATATATATAATTTTTATTTTTATTTAAATTTATTGACCACCCAACTCCTGCCATCACTAAGTAACTGTTGACTTTTATTTGCATATCGATATAGACCCAACGTCCTCCTCTCTTAATTTATTGTTGCCTCTCACACATTAGTATAATTTAAGACTTTACCAGAAAGAAAGATGGGATAATTTTCTTTCTGATAATCATCTTTGAAAGATTCATCTTTCATTCCTGGAAAGTAATCTCAAAATTAATGTGGATTCTAGAAAATGAGGTCCATGAATTGAGGACATCCTCTATCTATGATCATGCCTTTTTTATATAGTCCTCATTCTCAATGAGATTGATATTGATTCCTCTACTTTCCAACCCCACTGGAAATAGATAAAGTGTATGTCTTGAGGACAATGAGGTGGGTCCATCTTGCTTTGGTCTACTTCCCATGAGCAAACATTGGAATCCTCCTTGTCATTGTGAACATTTACTGAGCAATTTTCTGATTTTCTGCATGTGACATCGAATGCTCCTTCCATACATGGACAGACACAGCCCCTTTCCTTGTGTAATGTGAAATGCCATTCAGGTTTCAGAAAAAAACAAGAAAGAGAACAAACTCTTTTGCTGCTATGATTGTACTCCATGTTCAGAAGGGAAGATCTCAGACCAGACAGGTAAGAAACAGCTTAAGAACATGGGGTGTGTTTCAGCATTTAGACATCAGGTTATATATAAGCACTCATTGTTATAGAAACTTGTCCTAGTTCAAAGAATAATTTTCTGTTCAAACAATTGTATTAGGATCTGTAACTGAGTGAAGCAAACACTCACTTTTGGTGAAATGTTGTTCAGAAGTGAAAAGGCACCTGGGAGCACTTCTTCTGAGTTGCATTAGGATGACTTAAGCTTACATATGCTGTGGCTGGGAATGAAGTTTTCCCTATCCAAAACCCCACTTTTTATGGTATTCCTAAAAGGAACATGGCCATTTTTCTTATACTATTTGTCAGGAGATATGTATTTATATTTTATCTATACACACAGACACATACATACATATAAATGCTGAAACACATCCCATATCCTTAAGCTTTTTCTTACCTGTCTGGTTTGAGATCTTCCCTTTGAACATGGAGTCTAATCATATAACATATATTGTTACATATTGTTATTGATGTTTATATTATTAATTATATTATATTTATCCTTATGAGAGCCAGTTTGGTGTAGTGGTCAAAGCACCAGGCGAGAAACCAGGAGACTTAGTCATGGAGCCAGCTGGGTGACCTTGGACCAGTCATTCTGTCTCAGCCCTAGGAAGGAGGCAATGGCAATCCACTTTCAAAAAACCTTGCCAAGAAAACTGCAGGGACTTGTGTCCAAGAATTGGACACAATTGAATGGATTTAAAAAAATATGACCTTCTAGGATCTCCCTCCCTCCCTCCCTCCCTCCCATTGCTGCAGAAAAAATGTTTTCCTTCCTTTATAAATACTGAATGGTAATTCCAGCATAGAGTTTAATGAATCTTCCTTATGTCACTAAAGTCATCGATGTATAATAAGTAAGACTTTTTAGATAGGGTAATAAACGAAAGCTTTCTATCACTGGTAATTATATTAAAGAGTCTCCTAATCTTCCACCCTCTCTTTAGTTACAAAGGAGAGAGAAGAAACACATTTTTCCTCAAACTGATACCTCATTAATGATTTGCTGGGAGTCAGCTGGCATATACTTTATGCTGTTGTTATTATTATTATTATTATTATTATTATTTCCAAATTGAAATAACAATTTCAAACAAAACAAAGAATAAAAATGGCATGCACCCATTAAGCTTGGTAGAGGAGAACAAAGACGCCTGCTCCTGCCATGCTTTCTTTCTCTCTATCCCTTTTGCTTTATCAGAAAGAAAGCAAAACCAGCTTCTAACACACTCAAGCTAATTCAGTCCAGATGCTTCCAGGAAAGGTGACCCTTCTGGCTTTTTCTTCTTCTTCAACTAGAAATCCTTTAACCATTTCCACCCCAAAAATACATCCTTCAGTCATGATGCAGACAGGGGCCTCCAGATAATATATAATAGCATCTAATTTCCACAGAAAATTTTACTTGTATTTTTGGGTCTTAGGCATCCATTTCTAGAGACTGTTAATATACCTGGTGTCCTAACAACCAGGAAACACACTGAGACAATGAACTGGTCTCTAATATTTATTACTAGTACTTAACAAGAATCCTAACAAACTGAAGAAGCGTGGGAAAAACCCAGACATATAACCCCCAAGGGTTAAGGCGGTCCTGATCTGTGTCTCTTTGAATGGCTGAACAGTTCCTCAGTGCTACGCATGCGCTTGACAGTCTGGATGGGAGCCCCCTGCTGGCCATCCTTACTCATGACATCTGGTTCTTAATTACATGCATATGCCCTGCTAAAATGAGATCCAGTAAGTGAACAAGGGGATTTCAAGCAGGGTAGCTTTGAATTGTTTGTTTGTGTGTTTGTTTATTTAACACATCCAAAAATTAATTAATTAATTAATTAATTAAAATTAATTTACTTACTATAGATGCTATGACTTCAAGTGTATGTATCTCAGAATGGCCATTTTATCATCAACCACTGCAGCAATTGAAACTTTATATTATTTTAAATTTAACCTCTCATATAATGAAAGGAATTATAAATACTCATATGATGATCTTTAAAGCAACTCTCAAATTTGCTGCCTGAGGAGATTGACTACCATTGTCTAATGATAGTTCAGTTCATCAGTTGAAAAGAAAAACACAAAGAAAACTTTGCTGACAATACCATTTAATTCACTCTTTTCATTAAATGCTGCCTTCTGTTGAGATCAGGCCTCATCATGATGATGTAGCATTTGGGGAAAAAGACACAAGACAGGAGCCCAGCACTGGAGGCCAATATGGAGAAGATCTCCACAGCCACCATGTATTTGCCTTTGGTACTCATGTAGGCAGGGAGAAAAGACAACCAGACACTGCAAAACAACAGCATGCTGAATGTGATCGATTTAGTTTCCTGGAAAGTGTCTGGTAGCTTCCTAGCTACGAAAGCTACAATAAAACTAACAAGGGCCAGGGAGCTCATAAAACCTAAAATAGAATAAAACATTGAAGCTGATCCTTCATTACATTCAACAATTATTTCAGTGGTTATGGAGTGCATATCAAAATCTGGGAAGGGGGGAGAAGTTCCAAGCCACACAGCACGAAGAACACTTTGAAGGAAAGTACAGAAAAGAACAATAAAAAAGGACAGTTGTTTCCCAAGCCATGTCCTCATCCTTGATCCTGGCTTGGTGGCCATGAAAGCTAGAATGACAGTGATGGTTTTGGCTAACATACAGGAAACTGCCATTGAAAAAATGATACCGAAAGCAGTTTGTCGAAGGAGACAGGTCACCTTCGTGGGTTGACCGATGAAAAGTAGAGAACAAAGGAAGGAGAGGAGGAGGGAGACAAGGAGGACATAGGAGATACTGAGGTTATTTGCCTTGACGATGGGAGTGTTGTGGTACTTCAGGAAGATTCCAAGCACCAATATTGTGATGAAAGAAAGGACAAAAGCCATGGTAGCTAATCCAGTCCCCAACAGTTCTTTGTAGGATAGGTAACTTATATGCTTTGGCATGCATAAATC
Source organism: Candoia aspera (assembly GCF_035149785.1). Classification (NCBI taxonomy): domain Eukaryota; kingdom Metazoa; phylum Chordata; class Lepidosauria; order Squamata; family Candoiidae; genus Candoia; species Candoia aspera. The sequence continues at coordinate 109,458,769 of NC_086156.1, read as the reverse complement.
CTGGTTGTTATTTGGATAATGATCTTCTGGGCATTGGAAGCAATCATCCATATCTGGAAAGCCAAATGAACATATTTAAGTCAAAATATACCAGAAGGCCCTTGGTACATAGCATGATATACATAAATAAAATTGAAATAAAATTCTTTTTGTACATGATGATGCACCTATTTATATAGATAGTGGTAGTATGATGAATGAGCTCCAGTGGAATAAGTTTTTCTAGGTCCAGATTTCATACTAAAAAACACATTGTTATTAAATATTGGTATGAAAAGATGTTATTTTGTATCGTGTACTAGCTTGTTTCTCTTAGATAAACTATATATATTTCCTTCCTTCCTTCCTTTTTCCTCCTTCCCTCCTTCCCTCCCCAGATATTGATCTTAATAATTTCTCTGGATAATGTTAATATTTCCCTAAGTTGTACTGAAATATGCAATTTTAGTTTGTGTTTGTGTGCATAAGTCTTTTGGAATAGAGAATTCTTATTTAGATAGTTCTTGAATAGAAATAAAATTTCCATGAATCATTGGGATATTTCAGTTGTATTTCTGTTAATTATAGTATATAGAACCTGGACACTATATGGGGAAATTTGTGTTTCTTAACAGAGAACAGTTTAGTGGGTTTTTAAATTTAAGTTTATGTTTTTTAGTCCAGTGCATATTTGTGTAACAATGGTTAAGTTAGAATAAAGTAGTAAAGAAAAGAAGAGAAAGAGGAGGAGGAGGAGGAGAATGGTCTTCCAGGTACCCTGTATCAATGCAACAATGAACGTACTTCTTTGCATAGGTCAAGAACAGCTGTCCACTCAACAATTTGGTCCTCACACTCTTCACTATCTGCAGCTTTTGAATCCATTGAAAAGGAAGCCCCTGACAGAGTACATTACAGTAATCCATATGTCAGGGTTTCAGTGTCTGAACAATGGTAATAGACTGATTGGCATGCCAAAGAAGAGCTGGTAATAGATGCTCTTGGCCAAAGAGGTGATTCTGACCTCCAGTGGCATCAATAAATCTAAAGAATATCCAAACTGCATGTCTATTCTTTCTTGGAGTATGACACGCTATTTGGAATGTCACTCTTCTATTCCAAGGCCAAGGAAATCCCCTTGGACACAGCCTGTAATTTCCATACCAAGGTCTCTGTGTGCTGGATTCAATATCAGTTTCCTGCTTCTCCTCCACCCAATCACTGCATTTAGGCACTGTGACAGAATATTTCCAGCCTCTCTTGATTGAGATGTTATGGAGAAGGAGAGCTGTGGATCATCAGCTTGTTAAACCCTTAAAATCACAGAGAGGGAAGGGACAATTTAGCTCAATCCAAGCCTACTCAGAGTAGGAAATGACATGAAAGCATCTCTGTAAGGTAACTGTCTAGCTTCTGCTTCTGCATATGTAATCAAGGAGAACCCACATAATTGACTTCATTGTTGAACTGTTATTTTCTAACAATCATAACTGCTCTTAGGTCCAGTTCTGAGGTGGTATTTTCCTAGTCCCAATTTTTGACAATTCAATTTGTTGCTGAATTGAAAAAAATATAAGAAAACCCTAGCTTCACCCAGCCCCCAGTGTCCCTCTATCAAATGTTTCCTCCTTCCCTCCCTCCCTCCCTGTCTTTCTTCTTCTTACCTGTCTGGTCTGAGATCTTCCCTTTTGAACATGGAGTGCAATCATAACAACAAGATGATTGTCCTTCAATTTTGGTCTTTCTGTAACCTGAATGGCACTTTTCATTACAGAGTGAAAGAGGCCATTCCTATCCAAGAATGAAAAAAAGATACTTTGTGTCAGCACCTCAGCATTCAAGCATTCACACAATCACAGTCAGGAGGCTTGGAATCCTTAAACTGTTTAATGAAGTGAAATGCAGGGTACAGAGACCGAGCTGTGAATAAAGAGTTCCCACACAAACTTACTTTTAAAACTACAAAGCTCTAACCAGTCCCCTTTCCCATGAAACCACTCAACCCCCTCCCTCTATTCCAGGTGGTGTTTTTGCTGCCTTGCAGTTCCACGTCCTTGGCATCCCGGTAGCCATAATAAACATAGGAATGTTCCAGACACTGCATCTTCACACCCCTCCCTCCTGGAGAGAACCAGGCTACCAGTAGATAAGGAAACTATGGCAGATGCCTTGACAAAGGTTTAGAAACCTTTGATTGGGGAACCTGACACTTTGAAATATAGAAAAAGAGTTGTCAAATGCTGCATCTGTAAACCTATAGATATCTAGGAATGGATGGCAGCTTTCCATTCTCTCTCATTTAGATGAAACCAGACATACAATACATCAACAGTTCTGGGACATTTGAGAGGAGAAAATCCCTCCAGCTTCTCAGGTTGGAGTCAATTTTGTGACATTAGAAGGCAAAGAGGATGAATGGAAAACTAGATGCATGAACAAAAAACTGAAAATTGGTCATCTCTCAACAAACAGAAACAAACTTTTTTTCTGAAACACTCAGATAAGTCTATATGAAACAAAACTCAGGACACAATATTATAAAATTTCTTTTCATCAGCTGAAACCCCTCTGGAATCAAGCTCAATTTCTGATGGGTAGATGGGCCCATCTTGTTCTTTGTTGACTATAATACCGATGTAGTTTTCCATTGCATTTATTGTTTATTTATTAATTTATGCATTTATTCAACCTCCTATCTTTCCTAAAGCCGGGAATTTCCACCAAAAGTAACTAGGTGCTGCTGGGTGCATGCACCATTATTTTAGATAGATTCAAAAATATAGTCATCAATATTTTGTGGTTGTCTTATACAACACTGCTGGATAAGGCCTTCAATTTCTCTCCCCAAATTCTATCCTAACAGTGTCACTGCCTAAAATAGCAATGATCTAGCCTGAATATATAATTTGGAAAATGTCAAAACTAGTAGAAACCATTTCAGAGAGTCTGGGACAGGCACGTTCTCCAATCATCCAGATCGAGTTAACATTGATTAGAGAAAAAGAAAAGAAGATCTCCAAGATGCCTCCATTTCCAATAGAAGTATCTCCATAGTTTACAGTGATTTGAAAATCAGTGCAACCATTGACAAATTTTACTGGGTTTTATGATAGTCCTCATGTATCTACAAAGGATGCTCATCATCCAGTTCAGAGGGAAGGATTGGTATTTGCTCATTTCAGCAATATGATTACAGAATTCTAGATTTTTTTTTTAATCCTTTCAATCATGTCCAATTCTCAGAGACTGTCTGACAAGTCCCTTGGCAAGGTTTTTCAAAAGTGGTTTGCCATTGCCTCCTTTTTAGGGCTGAGAGTCAGGAATTGGCCCAAGGTCACCCAGCTGGCTTTGTGCCTAAGGTGGGGCCAGAATTCATGGTCTCCTTCTTTCTAGTCTGATGCCTTAGCCACTGCTCCAAACTGGCTCTCACATTAAATTCAGATGCAGAAAATATACGCTCTTCACAAATGGTAAATTCAGGTATACTAATCTTAAAATTGTTGTCGCAATAGGATATTTGCAAAGCAAATTTAAAAAAGTAATCAGAAGTGCATATTTCTTCAGAATGTGGAGTACAGAATATATATGCTATCTGTTGAGGTAAGAACCTGAATATTTGTGATTGGCCATAATAAAATTGAACCATTCCAGGTTGAAATGAGATGGACCTCACCTGATTAAACTGGTTGGGCCAAATGATCTTCTCTTCAGAAACAGTCAACCATTTGTCAGAAACTGCTCCTGGATCTATCCTTCCAACTTTGACCCTAAGAAATGTCTGGTTTGGAAATGTGATCCAGTTTATAATATCAAATCCTGCAACTAATTCCCCATTTTCATCAAAGGAAATCTTCTCTCCAGTACTGCTATTAAATGACATGCTTCGCAGAAAGTGGTGGAGCTTTTAAAAAAGGGGATGAAAAAGTTAAAATGATGGAAATGCATTTCATTAGATCAGTGTCAATACTGTAGTTAATTATCCCTCAAAACTTTCAGTGGGCTACTGCAAGGGATCTAGCAATTCAGCAAATAATGTTAAATCATTTTATAGAGAACCAATATAATATTTAGAAATAATCATTACTATATGATTCCATTCACAACTTGCATATATATTACAACATCCTGTAAATTGGGGAACCATATATTTTATTACTAGTGAATGACATAGTATACAGATAAGCCAAGGAAAAATTCTTTTTCTGCAGATGTAACATGCAAGGCGCATTTTAAAGTGTTGAGATAGTTTACCAAGAAAAATACAACATTTTCTTTAATTCATGGGTTTTCAATTCAGTAGAAATATCTAAATGATAAATCATGTTTTCTCTACCATAGAAATTGCCAAGTTTGTCTTTGCTAAACTACAATGATGTTTCACAATTTTTTTCAGGGCAAAAGAAGGTTGTAATTTTAATCTTTTCTGACAAATCACCATAAATATATAATTTGAAAATGAACCCAACAAATAAAATAAATAAGTTATATTAATGGCATTGCTACTACAGGAGAAGTGGCACTAGAATTTGGATAATAATGGGATATTTAAGCAATGCAGTCAAATTTTCTAAACAGAAGGAATTAGAATTTGAGATAATTCTGGAATTAGAAAGCAAAACAATATCTTGTAGAAAGCAAACCATAAAGTATAAAAGACACACAGCTGGTCCTGTCCACACACATAATGTATACAACATAATGTATACAAAGTATACAACACACACACAATGCTGGTGCATTATGACTAACACTTGCAAAATACACAGCTGGTATTAAATACACAGCCACTGGTCACAAATATCAGACGTTACTAAAAGGTGAAAATATATCTGATAGTATTAAGTATGAAAGGCTGATAGACAACTTTGCAACTGAATCAACATACTGTATCTGGTGAGATGTGCTAATTAGTCTGCTCACCTTCCATGACTCTTGAGTAAGGAAATGGTAAATTGTTTTATATACAAACAATAAGATATAGCTTGCATAGCTTGCGTATATTATTATAAACAGTTGTAAACTGAAGAACCATATATTTTATTACTAGTGAATGACATTGTATACATATAAGCCAAAGAAAATATCTTTTTGTGCAGATGTAACATGCAGTTTTCATAAATTACAAAGCAGTATTTTAAAGTTTTGAGACAGTTTACAAAGAAGGATATAAGACTTTACTTAATGTATGGGGTTTTAATTCAACAGAAATCTAACTGATAAATCATGTTCTCTACACCATAGAAATTGCCAAGGTTGTCTTTGCTAAGCTAAAATTATGTTTCACAACTAGATCAGCCACTGGTCACAAATATGAGAAGTTACTGAATGATGAAAATATATCTGATACTATGAAAGAATGAAAAAGCCAATAGGCAACTTTGCAACTGAACCAACATACTGTATCTGGTGAGATGTGCTAATTAGTCTGCTCACCTTCCATGACTCTTGAGTAAGGAATTTCTGTCTCCTCACTGACCTTTGCTGGCCTTGGAAAGAGTACAGAAGATGCAAAGCATGTGCAATTGCATAGACGGCATTGTAGACACTGTAGCTGTGGGCAGTCATGCTCATTTCAAACACAGTCTTAGGGAGAGTCTCAAGTTTCTCCTCCCCAGTGCAGATATTCTCATCCTCTTCGTCTACAGAAGACATTGGGAGCAAACAATTAAATGTCTGTTGCCAGAATTCTGTTAAAAAACTGTCTCCTTTAGCCAAAGCTGGGTTTCTCACCCGAACAAAATTTTGGAATCCTGATACTTCCTTTGATTGAACTGAAAGGGACAGAGTTCCATGAATGAAATTAACATTCCAACTCCTTTGAAAGAGAACGGATGAGAAATCTGCATCTGCTGTCATAACCCAGACTTTTGTGTCATATACCACATCACCAAACTCCAGCAGGTTGAGTAAAAACCTTAAATTTAACATACTGTGAAATTCACCATGAATAAGCACTATATTAGTTGTACTGTTGAAGACTACATTTAAAATTCCATGTGCCTCTCGTGCAGTTTTTTCATTGCCATTGAAAAATCCACCTGGCATTTTTTCCATAAATTCAAAACAGACACCTTTTTTGGAAAACATGGGAAGAACATTCCTCCACAAAGTCTCTGCTATGTTGCCAGTATTAAGGTAGAACAGCCCAATCCAGGTCCAGCCAAAATGCAAAAAAAGCTGGAGAAGTCCTTTATACTGACAGATTGCGTTTGGGAGCATCCAGTAAAAGAAACGAGATTGTGTCTGGGTCTTGGTCTCTAGAGTAGAGCTATACACAACCTAAATGAAACCAGGAAATGGGAAAGGAAAACTGTTAGGTCCATTGAGAATTGTGATTCTTTTTTTCTTTTTTTTTCACATTAATATCTTTGCTACATTTAGATCTTCAAGTGAGATCATCCAACCATTTTATTCCATGTCTCCAAAATATATAATAAAATTAATGAAAGATTAGAAACATAAAAAAACTAGCCTTGTGATTTCCCCAAAGAACTTACCTGCACAAACTTGTAGTGATTCAGGATGGTGGCCATATCAACAAAAACCATGGAACTTGGTCCCGCAAGAACTGCTATCAGATTATTCTGGAGGCTACATTTATAGTTAGGAATGAATCTATTTGGAGTGGAGAGGAGTTCCATTGTAGCTACGTAGGTATATCTTGGACTAAAATAATCATTGTATATGTTGAAGCCTAGGGTGATGTTCGGTAAAATGAAGGGACTTTCATTAATCTCTTTCACAGCAAAAACCAAAGCTAAGATGTGTTGGTAGTTCTGAGTTGGTAATCTGCAAAAAAAAAGAGAGGGAGAGAGAGAGAAAAAAAGATAAAAGAAAGAAGAAATTGAAAACTACTGTATTAACTTTGGAATTTCAGCACCTTTAAGAAGGAAAGGTTCTTCTCTCATATGTTAATAAGGTGTAATAAGCATATGAGTAGTGAAGGATTGAAATATTGCATATTTTTTAAAAAGGAAATGGAAAAAAAAGTGTGCAATTTTAAAATACACAGCTACTTACATGTGATCCGAAAGTATGTCCTGGAATGGGTGTCTTCTGAATTCCATTATATTAAAAAGAGGGAAGGTCTGGGAGAGAATGCCGCCAATGATCCGGTCTCCTGGCTGATAATATTTATGAAGAAAACGAATAGGCTGGGTCCCGGGGCATTTTAGCACTGGAACCCTGCAGACACTCTTAGGAAGGGGCACTAATATTAAGAATCTGAGTATTATAATCATGAATGAAAATCTCCCTGTAAAAGAACATTTCTCCTCATGGCACATTAACACTGAAGCAGCCTCAAGTTGCAGATCCCAAGCCAAGGAAGCACAAGGCAAACCATCTCTCACCAGCTTCTTAATACAGTCTCTCTCTGTAGCGTCCCTAACTCTGAAGTGCCCAGGGGATATCTGAGCCTCCTTTACTTTGATCTGTGACATCAATAACAGCCACCGGAACTCTCCCCAGACCCAAAGAAGCTGCAGGCTAACTCGCAATCCATAATTACAGGGCAGACAATCATTCTGGGTTGATTCCCATGCAGTAATTTCCCACTGGTCCAGAAAAAGAAAAAGAAAAAAAGAAAAGAAAGAAAAGGGTTGCTTTTGAAAGCAACATAAGAAAGCAACAACATTTAAATAATAGAAAAGCCCTTAGGAAGTCTCTTGAATTCAAATTTTGGTGGCTTTTATGACTCACTACCTGACAATTTAAATCATTTCTCTGAGGAAGGAAAAGCATATGTAATTAGCAGACAAAGGAGCCGAGGAGTGGAAAAGAGGTTGCACTGAGAAGAAATACAAAATCTTGGTGTGTCTCTCTATGGTTTTTCATGCCAACTTTCTCTTACTGGTTCCCATTGACTCTGCTGCTTGGTAGCAGAGGGCCTGAAACTTTGGCCCAGTTGTATAAGTCCCTTCCTTCTTTGAGGGCCTCCAGCCAAGACTATCTAGAGACAAAGAAGGTATTTCCCTTCCTGACTCCTACACCTGCCTCTCAGGTGAAGGGGACAGTGGCTGTAGTTACATGATCCTAAGCATCTCTGGCTTGCAAGCAGGCCTTTCACGTCACACTCACCCCCTAACTGTATGTATGAATGTGGATATATAGGCCTATACTGTATAACCTGGTTGAACCTCCTCAGAAACTCAATAAAGTATTATAATAATAGAACTGAAGCTATTTTTGACAGATAGTCTCTGGCGTTTAAAGCTAATAATGTTGATGATGTACTATGAAATCAGTGTTGACTCTTAGTGGCTACATAGATAGAATTTCTCATTTTTTAAAATACTTTTTTATTAAAGCTTTTAAACAATAAGGTTAAAAGCTAACATAAAGTAAGAAAGGAAAGGGGAAAAGAAGGAAGTCAAAGAAAAAAAGAAAATACAAGAAAAAAAAGGTTAAAGAAAAATAGAAAAAGAAATATATACAGCAGTTATAAGTACAATATATTTTAACCTCTCTCTCTAACAATACATCATATTACTTTTCTTTCTATAATCTGTCCTGTCTAATCATCAAAATCATAAATCAAGAGTTCATTTTTTTTTATTTTTACACAAAAAGTCCATAAGAGGCTTCTAGTCACCAATAAATGTAAATAGTGTCTTTTTCTAATCACCGAAGTCATTTTATCCATTTCAGCAAAATCTGTCAACTTCACCAACCATTCTTCCATAGTGGGTAGTGTTGACATAGAGAGAATTCCTCCATGATGATCTGTCCCCAAACTGGTCCTTCAGATCTCTTCCAGCAGTGCACAACTGTGGCAAAGTCCCAAGTGGACAGAGAGGCAGGGGACTGACTTGTGAGTAACAGCAAACCAACACAGGACTCCAAAAATATAGAAAACCTGCTGCAGTTTATTCTTCCAGACCCTTAAACATTCAGGGTCAGGGGTTGATAATGAAACCAGTCTCTTTGGAGTGTCAGCAGACCAATCCAAGAACTTACAAATAAATTATCAAAATAAAATAGCAAACCAAAGGATAAAAATGGGACAGGCATCAGCTGTTTGAGGCTAGTTATACTCCTTCACACTAGCACTCAATTGGCATCTGAGAAAACAGGCAAATCCCTACTTGTGAAGACTCTGCCCCCTTCCTTTCATCACATAAGAAATTCCAACAGAGGAACTGGCTCTATTTAGGGCCTGACAGATAAGCCAGGTCCAAACCAGGCAGCATGGATGGGTGGAGGAGTCTGTTTATACAGGCCTTGATAGGGGTAATTTCCAGCCTTTCCTCTGCAGGCTTCTCTTTGTTCTCCTCCTCTGGTATCTGCAGTCACAGTCTTCTCCCCCACACCCACCACCTCCCCACTCTTTCAATGGAGCAGCCTTTAGGCTTGGCCAGGTCCACAGACTCTTACAGTCAGGAGCTTTGGCTTACTTATGAGGAGGCTGGTGTTTTCTTTCACCACAACTTCAACTGTTTTCCTGGATTTCCACTTAGAGCTGTAGCAGATTCCCCTCTGCCTCCTGCTCAACTGTCATCAAAGAAGGATGCCATGGAACCCACTGATACAAACACTGAGATGAAGTCACCACAGAAGAATAACATTATCCATTCTAAGGAGATCTTCACTCAACAAGGAGCTTGTCTTAAATTTTCCAAGCTACTAAGTGGACGTTTGGGGGGGGGGGAAGTACTGAATTTGGGGCCTGTTTCCACCCACATGGTATATTGCTGGATTAATTTCATCTTCATTTCAGCTCTGGAGAAGTTTGAAATTCTTCTTCAAGAAACATGGGAGCAGAACCCCATAGAATTAAAGCTATATAGCTGCTTCCTTTTGACCATATTATAAACCTGGAAAAAAGCAAAACCACCTCTTTGTTTCCTGCTGTTTGCAGACAGCAAGATGAGACACTAAGATTTATGGAACAATTCTTTGAGCTACAACTGAATTTTTTAGTAAATATAGAGAAATTGCCTAATGATAATACTCTGAAACTTTCTATGAGTTTAATAAGGAGGCTGAATTGTTCCTGTATTTCTTGACAGAGACACTGGTATTGTATAAGGAGAGAGATTTAAAATCAGCCTTATCTCTGCATAGCCTGACGTAGCTGATCCTAGAAGGTGGATCACAATAAGTTGCATTTCACCCATTTAATGGAAATAAACACATCTGCAGTAGAATAAATGGGTACAAGGCGAAGTGGAAGCAATAAGTACTCGAGACCTAAATAGCCAAACATTCATTCTTATTCAGAGGTAATAAAACCAAGGTAATTATTCTTTCTGACTGCAAATTCAGGGAATTGTGGCCCATTGCAACAGACAGGTACCAGCGTCAAGAAGGCTGGATGTTCTTTTTTATTTTATATATAGTTTTTGTTAAATAAGTTTTTCCATAGACTAAAAATACAATACAAATTTTAAGTTAAAGATAAAAGAATAATAAAAAGTAACATAGAATGAAAAAGAGAAAAAAGAGAGACAGAAAAAAGAGAGATAGAAAAGAAGGAAAAAAAGAAAAGAAAGAATAATGAAGAAGTGGCTTCTGATCTTCTTAACAGCAATTATAAGTATATTTATATTTTACCCCCTCTCTCTCAGGTTACATCAAAATTCTTTCTTTTCATAATCTACACTTTCTAATCATCAAATCCATAAATCATCAGTTTGTTTTTATTTATTTATTTTTCAGCAAAAAGTCCATAAGGTGTTTCCAGTCACTAATAGGGAAGGTTGGATGTTCTAAATTACGTGGTTCAGGAGAATATCTTCCATGCCTGTTTCTGTCTCCTGTGCAATAGGATGGACACTACTGTAGATGCTGTAGCTGTGGGCAGTCATGCCCATTTCAGACATGGTCCCTGAGGGATTCTCTAGTTTCTCCTCCCCAATGCAGATCATCTCACCCTCTGTTTCTAGCATGGAAGTTGGAAGCAAACAATTAAAAGTCTTTAACCATAATTCTGTTAGAAATTCATCTTCGGTGTTCCATTTCTGAGCAAAATACTGGAATCCTAGAACCTCCTTTGTATGTATTGCAAGGGATATAACACCATGTATGAAATTAAGATCATGGGGAGTAAATATATAAAATCTGATGGCATTATGAAAGAAAATATCAAGGTGGCAGAAGGTCTATGTCTACTACACTGCAAGAAAAGTTATAATTTAATAGTGCATTTATTTTTGTCAGAATTTGGAGACTAGAAAGTAAGTAGGTGCCCTTCCTCAAGAAGCCATTGCTTAGTCCAGTTGTTTTGGATAATTATAAAACAGTCTCCAACTTCCTTTTTCTGGGGAACATTGTGGATCTGCAGTTATGAAAGGCCCAGGAAGACACAGATTATCAGGACCAATTCAATCTAGGATCAGGCCAGGTAACAAACCAAGACCACATTGATTGTTCTTGTGGATGGCCTATGGTAGGACCACAATGTGGGGTGTGCAGCTACCCTGGTCCTACTTGATCTCTCAGCCTCTAGAGGACACTTTTTCTGTAGTTTTCTCCTTCCTCCAGGGACAGTTTTAGAAAACGCTTCTCTTTTGGAACAAGGTTCCATTCTACCCAGCATAAACTCTGCTGGTATTTTTGCCACCAAAATGTTGGGTGATTGATTGTTACTGAGAATGTCTTTCCTCAGCATGATGCTGAATGTGATGGTTATCATCATCATCATCATCATCATCATCTGCTTTATGTTTTAATTATATATTACTGTATTGGAGTATTTGCCACTTGGAGCTACCTGAGATTGAAACACAGTGTCAGCACCTGTTCATTCAAGCATTCACACAGTAACAGTCAGGAGGCTGGGATCCTTTAATTGTTTTAATGAAGCAAAATGAATGGCACAGAGGTAAAGCTGCAAATGGAGAGTTCCCACTCAAACCTAGATTTAAAACTACATTCCCTTAACTGGTTCCCTATCCCATGAAAGTATGTCACACACACCCCTTCCCATCCCGTTGGTGTTTCCGGTGTATCTCAAACCATTGTCCTTGATGTCCTTGATGTCTCCCATCATGAAAGTGTAGCCATAATAATACACTTCACGCTCCAACTTCACACCCCCTCCCATCTGGCAACAAGGAGTCTACACCATTGATAAGGAAATGATGGCAGATGCTCTGATAAGGGGTTCTGTGAATCCCTTGATCAGGGGGGATCTGACACACAGGATTGTTCATTGAGTGTCACATTTCAATGAGACAAATTGAGTCACTTATTGAGTGGAATGAATGAGTGAGTGAGTGAGTGAATGAATCAATCAATCACAACAGGAAAAAATGGACACAGGATACACATACTGAATGTACAATCTTATCAATAGTTTCCTGAAATAAATCCCATTGACTTCATAAGACTTGGTCTGCATGAAAACTGCACTGAGAATAGGTCCAAGCACATAAGTCTGCCTCCTTCCTCCCTTGATCTCCATGTATTTAGCTGGGAAGTCTGTAAGACCAATGTAGCTACACTCACTTGACCCAGAGTGAAGCTGTTCACATTATCTGGGACTTTAAAACCAGGCTTGCATAGGAAATTGTACCTATGGACACCAATGCATACCTCCTATGAAAACACTCTAAGGCTTTGGACTGAAATTGGTGAACCTAGTATAGGCACCCCACTTTGTATTAATTTTAAACTTTCATGTATGCAGCTAGATGCTAGATGTGGCCTTTAGACTACATAAATTATTGTCAAAAACTCACAGAAGCTAAGGGAATAATCAAATTATGATGTATCTATCCCTTTCCTTTGTTAGAATCTATACAATTTTTGAATTAGTTAGCTGAATGCCACAAATACTAAACATTTTTAATGTTTTATTCTTAGCTGTTCCCTATTATTTAACTCAGGTTTCACCAAAATGATATAGATTTTGGGAAGAAAAATACAAATCAGTAGCCCAGCATTGGAGGCCAAGATGGCAAAGATCTCCACAGCCACCATATATTTCCCCTTGGTACTTAAATAGGCTGGGAAAAAAGATAACCAAACAGTGCAGAATATTAGCATGCTGAAGGTGATAAACTTGGCTTCATTAAAAGTATCAGGCAGTGTCCTGGCTAGAAAAGCTACCATGAAGCTTACAACAGCCAATAAACCCATAAAGCTGAGGACACAGTAAAACATTACATTGGAGCCTTCATTACATTCTAGTATAATTTCTTCAGGTAATGAATGCATGTCAAAATCTGGAAATGGAGGAGCAGTCACCAACCATATCATACAAATAATTGTTTGAACAAAAGAGCAGGAAAGAACAATGGAGTTGGCGAGGGGTTTCCCCACCCACTTCCTCATTTTGGAATTCGGCTTGGTGGCTTTAAAAGCGAGAACCACAATGACAGTTTTGGCCAAGACACATGAGACAGCAATTGTAAAGATGATGCCAAAAGCACTTTGTCGAAGAAGACACGTCACCTTCTCAGGCTGGCCAATGAACAGTAAAACACAAAGGAATGAGAGCAGGAGAGAAATAAGGAGAGCATAAGTGAGATCCCGGTTGTTGGCTTTGACAATGGGAGTGTCTTGGTTCTTCATGAAAATTCCAAGCACCAAAGCTGTGATTAAAAAAAGGAAGAGAGCAAGAATGGCCAAACTAATTCCTAAAGGTTCTTGATATGACAGAAAGATGATTTCTTTCACAAGACATCCGTCTTGGTCATGGTTTGGAAATTGTCCTTCTGGGCACTGAACACAATCAACCATATCTGAAAGAGAATTCATGTCTACAATCAATGTGCAATATTGCAAAAGTCCTAATGAAATCAATTAGGATTCATCTAAAACAGACATTTCCAGCCTTCTCCATCACTGACTCACATTGTTGGTTGGGAACTATTAGTTCAGAAATTTTAATACTTACTAGCCCCATTGTATGAGTCACTATCATATTTCTGCAAGGCTACAATTAAGAAAATCAGGAATTCTTAATGACACATACTGTATCTTGTTTTGTCTATTTTATATTATGCATTTTCTTGATTTTATATTTGTAACCTAGTTTGTTATGGCTTTAACAGTACACACAAAACAATCCCATGTGTATATCTTCATCTGCAGATGCTACCACCATGATTTAACTGAACAACTGTTCAAATACAAGGCCAGCCCTAAAGCAGTATATATCTACCAATATCTTGTGTGTGTGTGTGTGTGTGTGTGTGTGTGTGTGTTAGAGAGAGAGAGAGAGAGAGAGAGAGAATTTTAAAGTCAATGTTGACTCTTGGTGACTGCCTGGACTAGTCTGTAAAGATTTTTGAAAGTGGTTTGCCATTGCTTTCTTCCAAGACTCAGAGAGTCAAAATCACCCAGCTGATCTCATACCTAAGGTGGGACTAGAACTCACAGTCTCCAGATTTCTAACCTGGTGCCTTAACCACTACACCAAACAGGCTCTCATGTCTATGTCTATGTCTATGTCTATGCCTATGCCTATGCCTATGCCTATGTCTATGTCTATGTCTATGTCTATGTCTATGTCTATGTCTATGTCTATGTCTATGTCTATGTTCTCAGTCTCACAGAGCAAATATTTGTGATACATCAGTATATTATGTGTCTTACCCTTCTGATTCGATATCTTCCCTTTTGGACAAGGAAAGCAATCATAGCAGCAAAATGGTAGACCTTCTTTTTTTCTCTTACTGAAACCTTCAAGGCAGTTGTCATTGCATATTGAAACGGGGCAGGTCTAGAGATAAAAGATATAAAGTAGAATGTTGTAACATGCAAATGATATGTGTAGAGAGCTTGTGTAATACTTTGGGATGTATAGTTAGGAACTGGATTGATGCATGGATTTGGTAACTATTAAAAATTCATCATTTATGTAGCAGACTGTTGAAATTTCTGCCATGGTTTGAGTTTTGCATGCTGATAAACACATTTTCCACTCCAGGAATTTTCTCAAAGATTTATCTACATTTATTTACCTTTTTATATCCTACCTTTTCTTCAGAAGGTCAATGTGACTTATGTGGGGATCATATGTCATTTTATCCCCATAACAACAAGCCAGTAGGATAGATTGGACTGAGAGAGAATAACTGGCCCCAGTATATCCAGTGGGGCTTTGAAACAAGCAATGCGTGGAAGTGGAAGAAGACAATAGGATAGGAAGGACAAGAGACCTCTTCCAGAAAATGAGAAACATTGGAGGTAAATTTCAGGCAAAAATGGGCATGATAAAAAACAAAGATGGCAAGGACCTAACAGAAGAAGAAGAGATCAAGAAAAGGTGGCAAGAATATACAGAAGACCTGTATAGGAAGGATAACAATAACGGGGATAGCTTTGACGGTGTGGTCAGTGAGCTAGAGCCAGACATCTTGAAGAGTGAGGTTGAATGGGCCTTAAGAAACATTTCTAATAACAAGGCAGCAGGAGACGACGGCATCCCAGCTGAACTGTTCAAAAGCTTGCAAGATGATGCTGTCAAGGTAATGCATGCTATATGCCAGAAAAATTGGAAAACACAAGAATGGCCATCAGACTGGAAAAAATCAATTTATATCCCCATACCAAAAAAGGGAAACACTAAAGAATGTTCAAACTATCACACTCATTTTACATGCCAGTAAGGTAATGCTCAAGATCCTGCAAGGTAGACTTCAGCAATTCATGGAGCGAGAATTGCCAGATGTACAAGCTGGGTTTAGAAAAGGCAGAGGAACTAGGGACCAAATTGCCAATATCCGCTGGATAATGGAAAAAGCCAGGGAGTTTCAGAAAAAAAACATCTATTTCTGTTTTATTGACTATTCTAAAGCCTTTGACTGTGTGGACCATAACAAATTGTGGCAAGTTCTTAGCGGTATGGGGATACCAAGTCATCTTGTCTGCCTCCTGAAGAATCTGTATAATGACCAAATAGTAACAGTAAGGACAGACCACGGAACAACGGACTGGTTTAAGATTGGGAAAGGAGTACGGCAGGGCTGTATACTTTCACCCTACCTATTCAACTTGTATGCAGAACACATCATGCGACATGCTGGGCTTGAGGAATCCAAGGCTGGAGTTAAAATCGCTGGAGGAAACATTAACAATCTCCGATATGCAGATGATACCACTTTGATGGCTGAAAGCGAAGAGGAACTGAGGAGCCTTATGATGAAGGTGAAAGAAGAAAGTGCAAAAGCTGGCTTGCAGCTAAACCTCAAAAAAAAAACAAGATTATGGCAACCAGCTTGATTGATAACTGGCAAATAGAGGGAGAAAATGTAGGAGCAGTGAAAGACTTTGTATTTCTAGGTGCAAAGATTACTGCTGATGGTGACTGCAGTCAGGAAATCAGAAGACACTTAATCCTTGGGAGAAGAGCAATGACAAATCTCGATAAAATAGTTAAGAGCAGAGACATCACACTGACAACAAAGGCCCGCATAGTTAAAGCAATGGTGTTCCCCACAGTAACATATGGCTGCGAGAGCTGGACCATAAGGAAGGCTGAGAGAAGGAAGGTAGATGCTTTTGAACTGTGGTGTTGGAGGAAAATCTTGAGAGTGCCTTGGACTGCAAGAAGATCAAACCAGTCCATAGTCCAGGAAATAAAGCCAGACTGCTCACTTGAGGGAATGATATTAAAGGCAAAACTGAAATCCTTTGGCCACATAATGAGAAGACAGGACACCCTGGAGAAGATGCTAGGGAGAGTGGAAGGCAAAAGGAAGAGGGGCCGACCAAGGGCAAGATGGATAGATGATATTCTAGATATGACGGACTCGTCCCTCGGGGAGCTGGGGGTGTTGACGACCGACAGGAAGCTCTGGCATGGGCTGGTCCATGAAGTCACGAAGAGTCGGAAGCGACTAAACGAATAAACAACAACATATACTACCTTTTCTTCAAAAGGTCAATGTGACTTATGTGGGGATCATATGTCATTTTATCCCCATAGCAACAAGCCAGTAGGATAGATTGGACTGAGAGAGAATAACTGGCTCCAGTATATCCAGTGGGGTTTTGTGGTTAAGGACTTGAACCTTTGTCTCCCTGGTTCTAGTCCAAAGCCGTAACTACTACACAATAATGGGATATCTTTTGAATCTGTTGCTGACTATATTTTGGATTTATTTTACTATTCTTCATCATTTTATATTATTTTTCATTTTTCTAAACTATATCCCATTGTAATTTGCTATCATTTTTTTTTTAACTTTCTGAACGTCTTGAAGAATCAGATGCCAAAGGGTAGCTGGAATGTTTTTGCTAGATGAACATTAAACATAGAAAATAATGGTTTGAATCAATACTGCTTAATTTACAGATTGGAGAGATATTGCCAACACCACATTTGATCCGTATCTTAGGGCTAGCCCAAGACATTTTCTTTTTGAGAAAAGATCATGACGGTGTCATGTCCTCAATTTCCCATTTGAGGTACTGAAGCCAGCAAAAATCATAGGAAAAAAATAGTTGATCCCTAGTAATGAGATAATATTGTCTATTGCAACCAAGATGGAGGGTTGTTTTAGGAGTCTAGGAAAAAACAACAACAACCAGTTTTGTCCTCAAATGAGAAGAATTGGGTAGCCAAGGGCTGATATTTGGGAGATACTACTACAGGTCCATCCCCACCATAAGACACTCTGCCTAATGTTAGGACTGGCTTTGAGCAAACCACTTTTCCCCTTTGATGAAAACATCTGGAAACACCAGAACAAATGCATTAACCCATACCTGATTGAACCTCCTAGGCCATACAATGTTATCCTCATTGATGGTGAATGAAGTATTTGATGACTCATAGGGGTCTATCTTTCCAACTTTGACTCTAAGAAAAGATTGGTTTGGAAATGTCACCCAGTTGATAATATCAAATGCAGCTATTCTTTCACCATTTCTGTCAAAATAAATATTTTCTCCAGCACTGTTGTTAAATGAAACTTTTCTTAGAAAGTGATGCAACTGAGATACAAAGGGAGAAAAGTCATAAGAATAATTATTTAATAAGAGATGCATGTGCTATATTTAACTATTTCTTTCAGAAGGAAGGAAGGAAGGAAGGAAGGAAGGAAGGAAGGAAGGAAGGAAGGAAGGAAGGAAGGAAGGAAGGAAGGAAGGAAGGAAGGAAGGAAGGAATTTAAATAAATGCAGGAGGTGCGAACAGGTATGATCACCTATTGTTGTTCATTAATGAAACCATGTCTGGAGTAATAGCTTTACTGAAACTTTCAGTACTGAATTCACTGTTCCTTTTATTAACACTGTGCAAAACATTGAAGAGGTCCTTTGCTTTGGTTATGCTTTGAGTAAAACACCCTTTTTGAAACCACAAAGCCTCTCATTTCTAACGAGTGAAACAGGGTTTCCATATTGCCTTGTTTTGTGTTGTTCTGAAAGATTTTCCAGTTGTGGAGGTTTCAGGAGCTAATCTAGGGATCAGTTGACCCTGTTGGGCAAGCATGAGATGTATCCTACTAAAGCTGTCTGGACATTGTAGTACCAAAAGTCTCTATGACTGTAAGGATATCCAAGTTGTTAGAGATACCAGATCCTTGCAATTAGATAAAACTTGTAGCTTTTCTGAATCCTAAAAAAATCAGGTGTCCTCATTCCCAGTCCCGGAAGACATGTGAGACAGGCCTTGCTAAGGACCCCTTTTCCAAAGGAGTTTCATCTACAGGGATCTTATTGCAGAGCCTTCTCGGTGGCATCACAAGGTCCAATGGAACAACTTGCCCCCATATATAAAAACGACTTCTCCCTAATGAGCTTCCTTAAAGAGGTAAACCTTTAGCTGTGGGAGGCAGCATTAGGGGAAAATTAGGTTATTTTGACTCCACATATCCTTAGATGTATTTAAGAGGGATTTGAAACCCTGTTTATATAATGAAGCAGATAGTTTGGGGGAAGGGGTTGTAAATAGATGCTGAGAATGGTGGTAGGGCTGTTTTAGTATGAATTGTATTAGTAAAGTTATATGGCAGGTAGGTAGGTTTAAGTTTTTATAATGGTAAAAGATTATTTTACTTGTGATTATAAATATATTGTGGTACAGATTGATTTTATATTGAGGGTCTGCACCCTGACGATGTGGATGATCGGGTGAAGTGGCATTTCAGGATCCAAAAAGCAGACCCTGCGACAGTGGGAAAATGCTAGGAAGAAGAAGAAGACAGATTGATTTTATTCATGTTGTTTTCATTTCCTGTAATTTTTACTGCTGTTCACGTCTTATTTGATAATATTTTATTGTAGCTGGATTGTATCCTGGGGCAGTACATTAAAAATAAAAAAAATAAAAATAAAAATAATGCTTCTTTATTGATTTAGGTTCTACTCTGCAGGTGAGAATCTACCTCTGCCATGATAATATATATTTCTTGTTACAGTGTTGTTGTTTTTAACTTCTGTTTTCTTGCTGTGAACAGCTCAGAGCCAACTGGAGTTGAACAGCATATTAATATAAGGAATTATTATTATTATTATTATTATTATTATTATTATTATTATTATTATTATTATGCCAGTGGCTCATATTTTTCCACTTTTCTTAGTACAGACAAAAGTGGAAGACTCTATCCTTGGTTTGGTCAGGGTTGCAATTCAGCTCTAGCCTTTATTCAATAACATCAAGTTCAGACAGAGGAAAAATAAATCTGCACAGGTCACCTGTCTTGAGCCACACAATTCATAAAGGAAGCCAAACCACCATGGCATTCCTAATAGACCTGGAATTGTTTAATGTTCATTAAGCGGTTTAAGTAGACATCTTATTAAACATTCTACTCATCAGTTAACACAAGATGAATCAGAGAGCTGGTGTGAATTGTTCCATGCACTCATTCATCTCTAATCCATTAGACCTAAGAAATGAAATCAAAAGCACATATAAAAAAATACAACAGCAAATGTTGTCAAGAGTCATTGCCAAAGTACTTTAAGTCCAAAGCCATAGAAGGGTTTTGGTGCAATAGAAGGGAAGAAAGACCTTTATCAGTTCTAACATCTTATTTTCTAAGACCTTTATCAGTTCTAATGTCTTATTTCTACAGGTGTCACCTGTACATATTTCCATTTTGGGTTGTACCTCACTTGAATGTTGATTGAGAAGCTTCTGCTGTTTTGACAATGTGTGTTGTTTGGAATTCATTGACTGCACAAAGTGCAAGGCATGTGCCACAGCATGGACTGCATTGTAGATACTGTAGTTGTGGGCAGTCATCCTCATTTCAAAAACATACCCAGGGAGAGTCTCCAGTTTTTCCTCCCCAGTGCAGGTACTCTCAGATATATCTTTCAAGTTTGGAGTAGAAAAGGAACATCCAAATACACTTTCCCAAAATAGCTGGAGAAAGCCATCTTCTTTTTCTGAGCTAGGTTTTCTGCTCTGAAGAAATGTGTGGAATCCCAATATCTCCTCAGAGGGAATTGCCAACGAAAGAGCACCGTGGATGAAGTTTATGTCTGAATTCCTTTGAAAAGGGAGGGATGTGAAGTCCATCTGGGCTGTCATGATCCAAATTTTACTTTCAGACTTAATTGATCCATCATATTCTGAAAATGCTATCAATACTCTTAAAACTAGCATTGTCTGTAGTTCACCATGTGTGAACAAGACATTGTAGGTGTTTCGCTCAGTTACCTTGTATGTTTCAATCCCCCTTGATACAAGTTTAAAGGTTTCAGTAGAAAAACTGTGTTTGGGGAGTCTTTGAATAAAATCAAAGCAGATGCCACTCTGAGAAAAAAAGGGAAGGACATTCTGCACAAACCTTTCCCCATTCTCATCATCAATATAAAGCACCCCAATCCATGTCCAGCTGAAATACAGAAGTAAGTGAAGAATCCCTTTGTACTGATGGGTCCAGTTTGGAAACATCTGTTGGACAAAAGCTTCCTGATGCTTGTTATCCAGCACTGGAGAAGAACCATACATGAGCTAAAGGAGATTTGAAAAGGAAAGCAGGTTTGCAAAATACACATGTATGTGTGTGTATGTATATACACACACATACATAAATTAAATCCAAGATGTGTAGAGGAAAAAAAAATACAAAACACACACACACATACACACTAAAATATAAAGAGACAGATACTGCACATGTACAAATTTACCAAATATGTAAAGTGTTATATTATTATAGTCTAATCCTTGGGAGAAGAGCAATGACAAATCTCGATAAAATAGTTAAGAGCAGAGACATCGCACTGACAGCAAAGGTCCGCATAGTTAAAGCAATGGTGTTCCCCATAGTAACATATGGCTGTGACAGCTGGACCATAAGGAAGACGGAGAGAAGGGAGATACATGCTTTTGAACTCCAACTGTGTTGGAGGAAAATTCTGAGAGTGCCTTGGACTGCAAGAAGATCAAACCAGTCCATACTCCAGGAAATAAAGCCAGACTGCTCACTTGAGGGAATGATATTAAAGGAAAAACTAAAATACTTTGGCAGCATAATGAGAAGACAGGACACCCTGGAGAAGATGCTGATGCTAGGGAGAGTGGAAGGCAAAAGGAAGAGGGGCTGACAAAGGGCAAGGTGGATGGATGATATTCTAGAGGTGACAGACTCTTCCCTGGGGGAGCTGGGGTGTTGACGACCGACAGGAAGCTCTGGCATGGGCTGGTCCATGAAGTCACGAAGAGTCGGAAGCAACTGAACAAATAAACAACAACATGGAGGTAAACAATAGAATCCATCCAAATTTGATAAAATTGTGGTTCCTGTCTGTAATGTCTCATTATTTTAACTTTATCTTTGATTTTTTTTTTCTAATGTGGGTTTTGAAGAGGCCTTGTCAACACACATCTCAACTGTTATGATATCTCAAGGTTTCCAATATTGGGCAATCACTATTTCACCTGCTGAAATGAAATAGACAATAAATTCATTATTTTTCAGCTTGAGGTTTGGTCCAGTAAATAAATGCAGTAAGCCTAACTCTGGGATTCAATTCTTTGTTTAGTAATGGTACTTATTTCCCAAAATTTTTTACAGCAGAATGGTATACCTTCATTGCATAAATACCACAAATGAAGAAATTACCCTTTTTTTCTGACAACCTCTACAACATTTGGAAGAATGATTTTGATATATATGTGCCAGTCTTCTTGCATTGAAGACCAGGAATTTAAGAGCCTGTTTACAATACTCAGAACCATTTCAGAAAATGGCACTGAACTGTATTCTTTTAAATGTGATTGTCAGAAATATACTCATTGAGAGAAGCACATTATTAACTACTTGGGAAACTATTAATTGAGGGATTGTTGTACTTGGAAAGCAATCTTATTACTGTACAAAAATTATGGTTAATTAAAATTGCACTACATTGGGTCTTAGTTTTGGGAATGTGATCCTTGGCAGAACACTCAAGTACAGTTCCTAGCCCCCCCCCTCTCTCCCCCCCTCCTCTCTCTCACATTATCATCTGTCAGGACAAAAAACTCTCAGGATAGCTTTCTAGCCCTCAGCCCACCACTCTAGGACTTATAGGTAAAGGTAAAGGTTTCCCTTGACGTAAAGTCCAGTTGTGTCCGACTCTAGGGGGCGGTGCTCATCTCCGTTTCTAAGCCTTAGAGCCGGAGTTGTCCATAGGACACTTCCGGGTCATGTGGCCAGCATGACTCACGGAAAGCCGTTACCTTCCCGCCGAAGCAGTACCTATTGATCTACTCACATTTGCATGTTTTCGAACTGCTAGGTGAGCAGGAGCTGGGATTAACAACAGGAGCTCACCCCGCCGCGCGGTTTCGAACCGCAAAAAATCTTACCTACAAAACACTGCTTGACTAGATCAAGGTGGAACCTTCTAGATTATCCTGCTCTTTTAGATCACTCCTTGCATTCAGAACATATTAACCCAAGTCAAATGTCCACTTCATACCTAAGGACCACCCAGAGAAAGCTCAGATGGCAACCTTGTGATGAAACATGGCTTGTTTAATTATGTTTTTAATGAATTCCAGAGATGCATATCCTGCTTTTCCACCTAATGTGCTCAAATAACTATACTTAGAAAATGAACATAGCAACCAATTAAAAAAAAAAAATCTGATAGCAATCTAAAACAAAAATTCACCATTCAATGGCTAAAGTGTAATGATTAACATGTAAAAATAGCAAGGCACAATCAACAATGTATGAGAAAGGAGAGAAAGAGAACACAAATACAGAACAGTTCAGATTGAGTTTTTGGTGAAATACTATGAGTGAGGGAGCAAAGCTGGGTGCTGAGAAAGCCCAGGAAAACCTAGAAAGACCATACCTGTGGAATCTTGTAGATACCTAGGATGGGGGCCATATGGCGGCAGACATTTGAGTCAGGTCCCCCAATGACTGCAACTGCATTGTTCCTGCTGTCACACTTGAAGTTTGGAATGAGCCTCTTCCAGGTGGAGAGAAGTTCCATCGAGGCAAGGTAAGTCCAGCTGGCACTCAAATAACTGTTGTAGATCTGGAAGCCCAGCGTGATATTTGGCAGAATGTGTGGGTTGTCATTGATTTCTTTTACAGCAAATGCCAAAGCCAGGATATGTTGGTAGTTCTGAGCCAAAACCCTACCACAAATAAATAAATAAATAAATAAATATTAAACAGATAGATGCATTATTGGGGAGAATCTCTGTGATAAAAATAAATGTATTGCCTCGAATGATGTTTCTGTTTCAAACAATACCTAATTTGACAACCGATGCACCACTTAAGCAATGGCAGAAAGATATATCTAGGTTCATATGGCAAAGGAAAAAGCCAAGGATTAAATACAAAGCCCTCCAAGTGGGTGCTGCTGAGAAACAGTTTTTATTCTGTTGAAAACCTCTTTAATCAAATTATATTTTAAAAAAGGATGCATTACATTGCATCTATGTCAGGATATGCTAGGTGTTACTGCATATTTTAGTTAATTAAATATTGAAAGAAAATGCTGCACCATGATAGATTGTTTTGTTTTGTTTTATTATTTTATTTTACTATTTTCTCTCTGCATATAAGCCCAACAGCAGCATTTCTTTAGTCATACATCTTCCTTTGAAGTTTTTTAAATCTCTCCTCTATCTCATTTAAAGGTGCCCTTGAGTCAAGCCCAGTTGTACAATGTACAAGGTACCCATGTAATTTTCTTAGCAACATTACAGCAGCTGTGTGCTTTTGAGTTTGCTCTGGGACTCTCCCCCAACCCTTGAATCCCCACCCCAACTAACAGTCCTTAGATTTCCTTCCAAGGCTTAACCAAGTTCAACCCACCTTACCTTTTCTGAGACTAGCCAAAGTCGATTAAGTGTTGCCCCCTGCAAATTCCTGAATCTACACGTGTTCACTTAAGGGAAAGAATACATTTGGTATACCAAGAGGCATAAGGCAAATATCTGGGGGCATGTATTCATGAGGGAAGTGAAGACGGATTGGAGATCTGATAGGTGCCTTCATGTATCTGAAGGCCTCTTATGTAGAAGACACAGCTGAATTGTTCAGAGTTGTTCCAGAAGACAAGATAAGATACATAATGTTTAAATTACAGGAAAGTAAATCTTAGCTGTACATGAGAATAATCTCCTAAGGGTAAGAACTGTTCAACTATGGAAGAGAGTGCATCATGAAGTGTTATAATAGGAAAAAAAAATCCAGATTAGCCATAAAACAAACAAAAAATATTTAGCAGATGGAGAGATAAGAGAAAACAGAAAACATAGATTTTATTACTCTAATTTAGAAAAAGAAAGATGCCGTACTTTAAATTATGCATTATTACTTCATCAGAACAAATTCTATTAATGAAGTACATTGTAAGCTATTTCGAGAACTTCCTTACATGATGTCATCAAAGAGATCCAGAGAAGGGGTCGTTTTAAAGGTTATTGAATGTAAAAAGACATAACTCTGAGATATAATGCCAACAATGTTGAATTCCCCTGGATGGTAATATTTGTGAAGAATAGGAAGAAGGACCTGGATTCCTGGCAACATTAGTACCAATATCAGCACCACTATCATCTTGCATTAAAATCCGCTTTCTGGAAAGTCTTTCACCCAGCTTTGCTGTGGTAGTCAAAAAGACTTGAGTGTCATAGGAACTGGATAATTACTCTTTTAGTAAAAAGGATGATGCACAGGTGGGTGTGCCAAGTGCCAGGAGAATGTTGTTTATCTCTCTTGCCCTCCTACCTCTTAATGGCAGGGGGTGGACTATTAGCACAAGTTAGTCTTAATAGTTTTGCTGGGGCCCATGGATACTCTTTAATGAAGGAATGAAAACAATCATGTTAATCTTGATAATTACAGGATAGGTTGTATTGATAATTATTTACATCTGCAGATGTTTTGTAGTATAGAAAACCTCAGGCTGACTCTAGATATAGTTGAACTTGGTTCCTGTTTGAACTGAGGGGGTAAGGGCCTGATGAATTAATTACAATGGCAGTTAATTGCAGTGAATCCCCTACATTATGACATGGACCACATTGGGTCCATCCTTAATGTTCAATATCTCTATTGCTTTTCATTCACTTTGAAAGGGTGTGATCCAAACACCTTATTGAAAAGGCTTTTGGTTTGCTGAGCAGAAAGAAGATTCAGCAATACTACCTTTTTTCTGGGGTCTGTGAAATAATTGTTTTGCAAAACTTCAGAAGTAAGCATCCAGAGTATGCAGAATAAATATTTCCTTGATCACTTCACTGAAAAAAAAATCAGGTCTGTGGGTGTGTAAGGCAACAACAATGACTATTACAGCATTATCTATGGAGAGGGAGTTCAGAAAAAAATAGCATAGTTAGAAAAGAATAATAACTTAGTGACGGATCACATACATAACATGAAGAAGCTCACTGGCATCTTCATTTTTCTACATAGATGACATAGCTTTTGTTCTTACTATATTCTTATTCTGACATATTTGCATGATAAATGTAAATTGTTTTGGGATTATATGTAATAAAAAGTGGTATATATATTTTAAAAAATAATACATAATAATACATTAAAAAATATGGTTGGGAAATAGCTTATCCAAGATCCCAGTCTCTAACAATCTGGGCATTTCCATACCACCCATATTCCTACAGATAAAATTTGCAGCTGATATGTGATGCAGGTCCTGAGAAACAGGAGATATGGTGAAACATGGGGAATATGGGGAAAGATGTCAATCAACTCTAAGGACCTATAACTTTTCCATGCCATAACAACTTGAAGCAAATAGTAATTGGGGAGTCTTTGTGCTACAGTAAGCTGAAGAACTTTTAGGACTGAATGACGGAGTTCAGTGACTATGTAAACAGGAAAAATATCACACAGATGGGATTCTGGATATAAATAAATAACAGTCCTCCTCTTTTCATGCCACTCAGTTATGCCTCCCCCTCCATCAATTTCCCCACCACTGGTGAGTATTTTTTTTTAAGAATCTTAATTATATTTTCAGAATAAAGATAAAACATGAAAAGATAGAAAAAAAGATTGAAAGGAAACTAAAAAAAAAAAACCCCCTAAAAAGTGGAGAAACAAAAAAATACAGAAAAAAGACTTCCAACTCTTTACAGTGAAGATATACATAAAAGTTACATCAATCTCTTACTCCAATTTTAACTATAGCAAACATTATTTCTATTATCCATTCAAGTCAATAATCAAAATTCAAAACTATCTTCATTTTTTTTCAATTACAAAGAAAAGAAAATGAAAAGTAATTCTCTACCAAAGAAAAAATTATACTAAATATTATCACATATTTCTATAATCAGTTTTGCCTTCTCTGCCAAATCTAATTAATTTTATCTTATTATACCCCTAATACTCCATCCATCACTATACATAAAATACCTAGGTCTTAATATATAAAAAATACAAATCAAACCATTATTTCAAACGAAATATTCCACAAACTTATAAGGGATAAATTATGTTATATATTCAGTTTAAAAAACCTTTAGGATCACAATACATATCTTTCCCCAGTAATTCTTAACATTCTTATAAAATTTCCATTATCAATATTAATATTATTTCAAATAAAAAGAACATCCTGGGTATTCATCTTAATCACCAAAATCCATATCAACCATAATCATACAAATTTATCCCACCTCAAAAAGTTATTGTCTTATTTATAATACGCATAGCTAATCCCAATACTTTTTAATATTCTTATATAATCCTTCTAAATGACAAAAAGTATCTTCATCTCATATCAAATATAGAAAATATCTTATTACTAATATTTAAAAAATATTACCAGTATGAATATCAACATAGCCTAAAGTAAGAATGATATCCTGGGCAAAGCAATAATCTTAGTCATCAAAAATCCTTCCACACAAGCAACATTGGAATCTATCCCACCTCAAAATAAACCAAAGCACCATTTAGTCTCTTATTCATTATTGCCTATCTTCACATTATACAAAGAACTTTCTCCATCTCCTCTTTCATCTTCTCTTCTTCCCATCCTAAGAACCGCATGTTATCTTCTGGGACCTTCCAACAGTATTTTTTCTAACTCCAAATCTCTCTTTTTTTCATATTCCAGAGAAACAATGTTACCAATTCTCTTTCTAACTCCAAATTGCTAATTTCCACCTTATTCTTTAATACATCCAGTACATCCTTTAAGTATTTGGCATCACTGCCATTTTTTTCCAACTGTTGATCTTCTGCATCATCCAAATCTTGTAAAATATTTTTCATACAGTGCAAAATGTTGGAACTACATTTCTGAAAAATCAATTTAAAAGCTTTAAAAGAGAGAGAAAGATCCAGTTACCATTGTTTACATAGCTAAACCAATCAGCAAGTAGGAAATAGTATCAGAAAAACTTTCCCACAGGAGCACAAAAACAAAAAAAAGGCATATTTCAGATTCACTAAAACAGATTCGCCAAAGAAAAAAAGAAAAAGCCATCAATAAACCCTATAAATTTAGTTACTTCTTAAGAAATAATTTTTAAAAATCAGCATTCTCAGCTTTGGGTGTCATGCGCTGCCTCCCTCTGAATAACATTCAGACACTGGTTTGCGAATCAGGCTCTGGTTTATTGCAGGGCAGGTACAGCGTTGGTAGAAAAAAGCTGAGAGTGACAGGAGCGCGCCGGTGCGGGGTTTAAATACCCCGCGCCGGTCAGCGCCCCCTCGCTCACGGTCACGTCACCCCCCTTTGTCCCATGCGTTGCCCTGCCGGTGGGTGAGGGTTTCCGGGATCGCCCATCATCAGATTTCCATTCCTCTGCTGATTGCTTTCAGCTGGGCGATCCCCGTTGTATTGCCGCTGATGGCTTGGGTGGCTCTGTGATCTGTTTGGCTATTGTTTGTTGGCCGTTAGTCGTTGTGGGTTGATGGCTACTTAACTTGTACCCCTTCCCCTATTTCCTTGTCATTGTCATGTGTGCCATTGCGCTGATGACTTTAGCTCAACGGCACTCATGACATACTGCCCCCTTTTCGAATAGTGTTCTCCCCCGGTTTTCTGGGTTTTCCCCGTGGAGCTGTCAAAACGCCACATTTTTTTTTTTTTTTTTTTCAAAGTTCCCGCCGGAGTAGTTGTCGCCCCTCCCTTCGCTCCTCCCTCTACCACGTGCCTTCCCAGGGTGTGTCCATGGTGCGCGTGTTCGGCTTTCCCCGCGAGGTGGATCCACCCGTGTAACGTTTCTGGGTCGTCGCGGTAGAGGGCCCATTGGAGAACGTCGCGGTTGAGCCCCCTTTTGAAGATTTCCAGCAGGGTGGTCTCGGACCAGTCGCTGACCTTCCCCGCGAGGGCTTTGAACTCCAGGGCGTAGTCAGGGACCGTGCGGGTGCCCTGTTTAAGTCTTTGGAGTGCGCTTTTCGCCCGTACTTTGGCTAGGGGGTCTTCGAAGTAGTTTTTCATCTCTTTGATGAAAGCAGGGAAGGTGGCAAGGGCGGGGGAGCTGGACTCGTACAGTTGGACGTACCAGTCCGCCGCCCTGTCTTGGAGTTTGATCGCCACGGCGGCGATCTTGTCGGCCTCGGAGTCATAGGAGTGTCCGTGCCTCCCCATGAACTCCCTAGCGTTGGTCACAAAAAACGAGAGTTTTGTGGGGGTCCCATCGAAGAAGATGGGGAAGTCCTTTGGGGCCCGGGCGTTTTGTGCGGCCCCGCCTCTCGCTTCTCGGGGTGTGGTGTCGGCCGCCTGTGCCGTCTGCTGGCCCTCCGCTGGCCCGTGTGGGTTCGATGCTTCGCTCGGGGTGTGGGCTTGTGCGGGGACGTCGTTGGGTGGCGCGGGGGGCATAAGCGCCTGGAGCATGGTCCGGAGTTCCATCAGCTGAGCCCGCATGGCCGCGAGTTCAGCTCGTGCCTCCTCGTCCACAGCCCGCGCCGCCGCTGGGGCCGGTTCCGTTGGCGCGTCCTCGGGGGTGGGTTGCCGGCGGGGTTCATCGTCCCTCTGCCGCGGGTCCGCTTCCTCCGCCGTCTGATGGGTGTCTCCGTCGTCCTCCTCCGTGTTGAGCGCCGTGGGGCTGTCGCTCCATGCCCGTTGCTGGGGTGCGATGTGGGGCGCGGGGTCCTCCGCTGGTTTCGGAAGTCGTGCTGCTCCCTCCCGCGGTCGGGTTGCCTCCGTCGCCATCTCCCCTTGGGGTTGGAGCTGAGGCTCGGGTCGGGTGGGGTGGGCGTCCATGGCTCCGGGAGTCCGCGGTGCCTCTGGCCTTGGTCGGTCCTCCTCTGTCTCTTGCCGCGCGGCTCGCCCTCCTTGCCCGCGCCGTTCCGGCCTCATCTTGCTGGTCTTCTCGCCGTCTACTCCTCCCGCGGCTCGTTGTCGTCCGGTGGGGCTCGGCGAGGCTGAGTTTATGACTCTCAGCTTTATGTCATGCGCTGCCTCCCTCTGAATAACATTCAGACACTGGTTTGCGAATCAGGCTCTGGTTTATTGCAGGGCAGGTACAGCGTTGGTAGAAAAAAGCTGAGAGTGACAGGAGCGCGCCGGTGCGGGGTTTAAATACCCCGCGCCGGTCAGCGCCCCCTCGCTCACGGTCACGTCACCCCCCTTTGTCCCATGCGTTGCCCTGCCGGTGGGTGAGGGTTTCCGGGATCGCCCATCATCAGGTTTCCATTCCTCTGCTGATTGCTTTCAGCTGGGCGATCCCCGTTGTATTGCCGCTGATGGCTTGGGTGGCTCTGTGATCTGTTTGGCTATTGTTTGTTGGCCGTTAGTCGTTGTGGGTTGATGGCTACTTAACTTGTACCCCTTCCCCTATTTCCTTGTCATTGTCATGTGTGCCATTGCGCTGATGACTTTAGCTCAACGGCACTCATGACATTGGGAATTTTTTGCAATATATACAAAGCACAAACTTCTATGCCATTCACTAAAACAAGAAATCCAAGAGATAATGAGAATCACCAAGAGAAATAGTTTTTCTTCACTGTAAAGAGCTTCTCTTAAGTAGCAAATAAGCAGAAGAATAATGTGCTTTAGAAATGGGGTGGTCACTTTTCTCTTCAACATAGCCTAGAACAAGATGACATTCCCACCTCAGCTATTGCAATCCCAGGTTGATTACAGGAACTCTGTTTCACATCTCCCCCCCCCCCCCAGCTGTCTGGAGGACAAAGGGGATGATTTCCAGGATTCTCCTAGGATCCAGAGAATTCTTTGGACACCAGGAACCAGCCTAAATCCATAAAGGAAGCACATGTAGTCAGCTCCACTTCAAAAGGAACTGTTCAAGCCACCATATATCCACCAAAAGTCCCACCACTGGTAAGTATTCAAGAATATACTGCCTGCCTTTCTACCTAATGACTTCAGGTGGTGGCAGTACATGTCCCTCTTGAACCTTACATTTTCCAGAACATGAGTGCAGTGTGGATAGTGTTGTGGACAAGGTCCCTAAACAATCCCATTCCCTGCCCTTCAACCTCCCCCCCCCCCATTTTTAGAATCTCATTGTTCTGTCAAGTGTCCAAGCAGTGATCAGGTGCTCAGACAATTGGTTCTTTTAGATCCAGAGACAATAAGCACACCAGTGGATAAAGAGATTTTAAGCTTTATTATTAACTTAAGCAAACAGATTTAAACAGAAACATAGTTTAGACAGATTAAACAGAAGCATAAAGCTGGCCCTAAAACCTGGTGACCCTGTTTGCATGGTACTGAGACTGCAGGATCTGACTTTGACTTGATAGTTCCCAGGGTCTGGAGCACCTGTTTAATCAAAGAGCCTGGGAACCTATATAGATAAGCTAGTGTTAACATAAACAATCTTGGGATTTTCTCTTCTCCCCCACTTTTCAAACAGAAATAGAAAACAAACCAGCTAAACATTAGTATAACTCAAAATAAAGTCTAAGCTTCTTTGTGTGAAGGAGAAAAATCAAAATATGTCATTTAAACTCCTTGAAATACAATGGTCCATGTTGCCATTACATTCATCCTTGTAATGGTCAGGCAAGGTCTACCATCTTCTGTCAATGACATAAAAAAATGTGTGGCTGAATTTTAGACTATCCGGAACTCTGGATGAATTTTAGGTTCAAGTTGCTCATATACTTTTCCTTTTCAATTCTTTCTTCTTCTGAGAATTGTTTTGTTATTTCCTTCAGGCCTAATCAAAATAATGTAGCATTTGGGGAAAAAGATACAGCCCAGTAACCCAAAACTAGATGTTATGATGGAGAAGATCTCCACAGCCACCATGTATTTGCCCTTTGTGCTCAAGTATGTTGGAACAAAGGACACCCAGACACTGCAGAAGACCAACATGCTGAAGGTGATAAACTTGGCTTCATTGAAAGCATCAGGCAATTTCCTTGCTAGGAAAGCCACCGTGAAGCTCATAATGGCCAAGGAGCCCATATAGCCCAAGACACAGTAGAACATGAAGACAGATCCTTCATTACATCCCAAGACAATTTCTGTAGCCATTGTCTGCAGGTCAAAATCTGGGAAAGGGGGAGATATTGACAGCCATATAACACAAATGGTAACTTGAATAAATGAGCAACAAACAATAATGGAGGTGACCATCCTTTTTCCCAGCCATTTCCTCATCCCAGATCCCGGCTTGGTTGCCATGAAGGCCAGAACCACAAGGATGGTTTTGGCTAACACTGAAGAAACTGCCACAGAGAAAACTATGCCAAAGGCAGTTTGTCGAAGAAGGCACATTATCTTTTTAGGCTGGCCAATGAATAGGAAAGCACAGAGGAATGAGAGCAAGAGGGCAATGAGGAGAATGAAGCTGAGGTTCTCATTGTTGGCTTTAACTATGGGAGTGTCCTGGTGCTTAAGGAAAATCCAAAGCACTAGTACTGTTATGACAGAAAAAGAAGAAGTAAGAATGACCAGGCCACTCCCTAAAGGTTCTTCATAAGACAAGAAGCTCATTGTTTTTGGAATGCACAAATTGTGTTCAGGATTTGGATACTGATCTTCTGGACACTGGAAACAGACATCCATATCTGAAAAAAACAACCAAACCAAATATTGATATCTCTATTGTTTCTGCAAACAATGCTCAAATTTGTAGCGATGTTTTGAGAAAAACCTCCAGAAGCCTCGCCATGCTATTGTAATTTTAAAATCTCAAACTGATGTATGATTTACAAGCTTTGGCATGTATGCATGATTATAGATAGAAGCTGTCCCACTTCAGTACTCCATTTATGTCCTGAGGCTAGTTATGTTCTTCATTGATGCTTGGATTATTTTTTGCCATTTTGTTGTTCTTTTCTTTTTATTGATTGATTGATTGATTGATATTTCTAATTTTGTCACTGCCCATTTCACTCACTCTGGGCAGTTTTAAAGAGGAGTATGCATTGACTCTGTGCAAATTCCTATGTATTGTGGCCATTTGGTATATTTCTCATCCCACAAAAAGTGGAATGGATGATTCTGATTTGCTTTGTTCCTGATTCAGCATCATCCACAACTATGCTTCTGATGTATGACTATATGAAAATCAGAGTGGATATGTCATGTTCACCGTTTCAATGTGCCTGGTACATCGTAACGCCTTGCATGCCATTTCCTTGGAGGGGGCTTACTCTCAGGAGCGAGTGGATAATTCCACTCGGCCGAGGTGTTATCTCTTGGCTGCTGTATTGGAATGTGTTTGGGTTAAGTCATGGATTCAAGGTTGCTTTCCCAGGCTGCAGCTAATGATTTCCAGCACCTGGGAAGGGGTGGTTGCTATGGGTGGGCGAGGGAGGGGTTTTACTCCAGCAAGGGGATTTAGTTTGTATTTTGCGCACTTTTGCTCATTCTCAGCTTTCTTTGTATTTGCCATAATTTCCCTAATAAATCAGATTTCATTTAAGTAACCTCCTGTGAGTCTGAGTGTTTGGGGTAGGCAATCATTACAGGATAGCAATCTGGGTAGCAATTTTCATTACACAAAGAAAGGGGCAGTGCCTGTCCATAAATGAACAAGATGCAATATTTATTTATTTATTTAAAAAGTCATTTATAGCGTAAGTTTGGAAAGTAGTATCTACTGCCCTTCTTTCCTGGCACGTGCAACAAGCACTTGCTGCTTGATCTTTCTCCTCTTAGGATGTGGTTAGCTAGGTTCTAGGCTTGGTCTAACCCTGTAACATATTTCCTGCAAATAAATCTCCTTTCTGTTACAGTTATAAAACCAGCTTCGCTAATCATTGATCAGGTTCCCACTCTCGGGGGTGCTCATATGCACAAATAAAACAGTTCAACCTCCTAAAAGGTTATGGGAAATCAATATGTAAAGAGGCTTCATAAAGGAGAGAGGAAGGACAAGCTTTTAAGCAGCTAAAAGAAGAACCTCCAAAGTACAGGGTATATGAAAGTAGGAAGTTCTATAGATAACCCATGTTTCTCAGCCACCTTGAAAGGGGCTTATCAATTGATTGTCTGCAGAGCCTTTGACACAAATGCTGTACTGAATAATTTAGCCATGGCCTAATCTCTGAATCACTGAATAACTTAGCCATTGTCTTCATGTTAATTGCACTCTCTAAACTCCTCTTAGAAAATCCACACATATTGAAAGTTAATCTTAAATTTATGATAAGAATCTAAAGTTTATTGAGATTAAATTGCTATAATTCTCTTACATCCTTACCTTTTTGGTTTGAAATCTGGCCTTCTGGACATGGAAAGCAATCATAGCAGCAAAATGGCTTGCCCTCCTTCTTTCTCTTGAAGGAACCTGGATAGCAATTTTCATTACACACAGAAAGGGGCAGTGCCTGTCCATAAATGAACAAGATGGCATTTTTTATTTATTTAAAAAATCATTTATAGCATAGGTTTGAAAAGTGGTATCTATCAATTCTATGGCTGATGGGTTGATGCTGACCAAATTTTATTTTCTCTGGATTTTGTTATTGAATGGATTTCTACAACCATTACTATATACATTATAACTATACTATTTGATCTTAGAAATGTCTTGGGTAATTAAATAAATATTACCCCAGAATATAGGACTTTTGTCAGATGTGGAAACATTCTACTAGCTGGGATGAGTTATAGACAAAGAGACTATTGCTTTTATTGATTAATCTTCTTTAATGATAAATGGCATCCTTAAATACTTGTGTTTATTTTTTTTCCATTGTCTTCAGCAAATAAAATCTATTCTTCATACTTCCCTAATTCATGGTGAAATTACTCAGCTTCAAAATATATATTTATCAACCAAGACTTTTATTTCTAAAGTTGTGTTGTTGGAAATACTTCCAAACCTTGGAAGTCTTACAAAAATTGGACCTTTTCAGATGAGGCTCCTGAAATTTTCAGGAAGCTCTTTACATGTGTTGAAATACATGGGAACAGGACTATCATGACACCTTAAAGGAGTCACATTTTTTCCCCCTAGGCTTACTTGTAAGAATGAAAAAAGACATGGCAGCTTTAATGAGTGAACTCATTTCAGCCACACTGTTTTTAATCCACTTATTGAAACTTTAATTATATATATTTTTTGCCTCCTGCACTGTAGCTCCAGCATGTTCAAATCACTTCTTTATAATCATTTTCAAGACATGCACAACCCTACTAGACATATACACCTGACTCCCCAACTAGAGGATGGTTTGTCTACTCAAAGAGAGTTGCACTTTTATTCTATCATAAGTCTCTGCAAGTTAAAATAGACAGTCAAATCGATCACAGTGTTGCAGTTCTAATCTTGATTCAAGACATGTGAATCTGCCTTAAAAATTTGGACCAATGGAAATTATTCCAAAAAGAAAAGGAATCTTCTGAATTTCTGAATGTTGAATTCTTGCTTTTTTATTTTGTTTGCACTCCGCTGATCAAGTTTCAATCCAGAGGAAATTTCTTCACTGGAAAACATTTATTTCATTTTCTTAAAACCAAGCCATTAAAAAAATATATATCCATGTCTCAACAGCACCTTTTAAATATAATAAAATTTTGTCCACAACTTGTATTGTGCCCAGATTTTACCTGGTTAAACCTATTGGGCCATATAAGAACATTGTCACGAATAGAAAACATTTGGTCTGATGGAGCCTTGGGATCTATTTTACCAACTTTGATTCTTCGGAAGGACTGATTTGGGAATGTGATCCAATTGATAATATCAAATCCAGCCATGATTTCACCATTTTGATCAAAGGAAATTTTTTCTCCAGCACTGTTGTTAAATGAGACACCTCTCAGAAAGTGGTGGAGCTAAATCAGTAAAGAAAATAAAAATAAATTAAAATGTTAAAAGGTGTAAAGATTTAAAAAATCAGGTTAATTAAGCAGAATCATTGAAATCCATAGGACCTGAGTTAGATGCTCTGTTACGTTCTGTTAATTTCAAGAGGTATGCCTTATATAGACTAAGGCTACATGTGAACACAGTCCACTGAACATGTGAACTATATATCTTTCTTCATATTGCTTGTATCATTCAGTTGTGGGGATAGGTGGTAGGAGCACCACAGACAAGGTATTCTTGGTGGTTTCGTAGTCAGAACAATAAAATAGCCAAGGTACAATTTCAATTACATAAAAATGAGCAATATGTAGTTCCCAAAACTAATTCACAGAAAAAAAATCAGAAAACACCAATGAAAAAGCCAACTAAAAATAGATGGTAAGTTACTGTACAGTATGTAGACCAAATGACTAACATCTGGTCCTGTAGAATTAATTTGAAATTTTGAACTCACGTTCCAATCTTTAGAAATTTAGATGAAGACTCAATCGATACCTGCCAAAGATGCTGTTTGAGAAAACCACTATCTCATTTTTTTCATTGTTCTAGCTTGCCATGTGGATAAGCACATGTGATAGAAAGCATACACCACAATATATCCAAACCTTGTAAATGCTACAGGTATACCAGCTATGCTGCTTCTCATCATGGATGAAAAGGACTTTGCTAGCATTAGAAGCTAGGAAACATGAAGACAATGAAATGTAAAGAACACTTGTATATCAAAACACTCCTCTTGGTAGAGATATAACCCTTCCTTCCTTCCTTCCTTCCTTCCTTCCTTCCTTCCTTCCTTCCTTCCTTCCTTCCTTCCATCCATCCTCTTGTATGGCCACCCAATTCACCACAATGAGTTGGCAGCCAAAATCTCTAATCAATACACCACCATATATTCCTAAAGGTACAGTAGCTTCAGTCAATACTCCAGACCAAAGCCTGAGGGAAAAACCAGCATTACAAAAGGGCCTTTTACTAGTTCAGATACTTGGGGTTGCCTGCAAAACTATTGTGAGCTTCTCTGATTTTGCAGGATAATGACCAAGTAAATACCTGCCATGGATATTGATTCAAATTCTTTCTCCTCCCTTTAACCATCATTGTTCTGCCTTGTGATGTGGATGAAAGCATGTCATGTAAAGCATGTGCCACTGTATACACAGCATTATAGATGCTGTAGCTGAGGCCAGTCATGCTCATTTCATAAACAGATTCAGGAAGAGATTCTAGCTTTTCTTTTCCTGTGCACATCTTCTCATTTGGTTGGCCTTTTCCAGAGGTAGGGAATGAACAAAGCAATGCCTGCTCCCAGAAAGTCCTGATAAAATCATCTTCTTTTTCGGAGACAGGGTTCCTGTTCTGAACAAACTGCTGGAAACCTAGAACTTCCTTTGATTCAAATGCAAATGACATAGCACCATGGAGAAAATATATGTCTGAATTTCTTTGAAGGGGTAATGATGTGAAGTCCATCTGGGCTGTCATAATCCATACTTTATTCTTTATCTCTACTGGCCTATCTCCAAATGTTGAGAGATGGAGCAGCAGTCTCAAAACCATCATGGTATGAATTTCTCCATGAATGAACAAAATATTGGCAGTTTTCTCCATAATAATTTTTAAAGTTCCTAAGCCTTCTTCAATCATCTGGTTGAAGCCAGTGAGATATGTTAATGGAGGCAACTTTCCTACAAACTCGAAGCATATGCCTTTCTTGGAATAAGAGGGAAGCACATTTTGCACAAAGGTTTCTGCATTATCATCATCTAGAGTAATCACACCAATCCAGATCCAATGGAAATGAAGCAGCAATTGAAGAATCCCGTTGTATTGATAGTCCCCCTTTGGGAACATCTGGTAAAAGACACCATCCTGCATTTTCTTATTCAGCACTGTAACAGATCCATATGCCATCTCAAGAAAAAAGAAAAGAAAAGAAGAAAGAAAGAAAGAAAAGAAGAAAGAGAAGGGGAGGGGAGGGGAGGGAAGGGAACAGATAAAATTATATCTCTGTTTTGGTGTGCTGTGTGCTTTCAAATGTATAATATGCAGGTCAAACTGTCTGCAGCTCTTTCAGGCTAATTTCTGTTTCTAAGCAAATCAAGAGAACTGAATTCCTTCTCAGTTCCTTAACATCTTCTTACCTGTGGAATCTTATACAAGGAGAGAATGAGTGCCATGTGCAGAAAAATGTTAGTGCTTGGCCCACCAATGACCGCTACCAAATTCTTCTGGATGTCACACTTATAATTAGGTACCAATACTTGCAAAGAAAGAAGTTCCAATGAGGCATGGAGGGTCCAGCTTGCACTGAAATGGCTGTTATAGATGTGGAAACCAAGGGTGTCATTTGGTAAAATTGAGGGATGTCCATTGATCTCCTTTATGGCAAAAGCCAAGGCCAGGATGTGCTGGTAGTTATGAGTCAGGAACCTACGATGGGAAATATACATTATCTGGAAAAATATCTGCGAAAATAATATGACAAAATAATATATTTATATTTACCCTATGCTGAAAAAGGGAGAAGGAGAAGGTGACGGAGAAAAGAGAAGAAGGAGGAGAGTAAGAAGGAGAAGGAGGAAGATATGCTTTCACTCTACCAAAAAAAAATCAATTTTTAAAACCAAGTATAAGTTATCAGAAATGTTGAGATAAAAGTTTTACGCTGATTTTTGACTGAAATAAACATGAACTTAACTGTTGAGGTAAAATGTTCACAACCTAGTGTATTAATATGTATGATGTATAGTTAATATGGATTAATTATAGATAAAACTAGATCAGAGAGCTTTCTGGTGAATGAAAACAAAAATAAGTATATTCTAAATTAACTTGCTGTAGTTCAGATTGCTGATATTCAGGAATCCAGCCACTCTACCTTGTTTCTCTTCCTTTTTTTCCCCTAATTTTATGCCCCTCTCCAAATTATTTAGTATTTGGGGCATTAGAAATTAATGTTTTCTGAATGGTCCAAAGTGCTGAAGGGAAAAAAAAAACAAATTAATGAAAGATGCAAAGTACAGAAAATGAAAGTCTCAGATAAACTCACTGTCCCTCTTGACCTCTTTCAAAGAAAGTAACTAGGGCCCCACAAAATGAGGGGGGAGGCATCAAATGTATATTTCATTATCTGAAACAATTATAAGAATCAGCTTATCATTCAAAGCAGTAAAATGTATCCATCAAATTGCAATACCAAGAATTATTTCAAGTTGTTAGGTTCTGCTTTCACTCCCATTTAAAAGTCACTGAGAGAGAACATGGTGAGAAGAAAAGGAGACTCATTGCAAGATTCTGCCCTTAGACCTCACCAGGTCTCAAAAAGCTTCTGAACATTTGGTGTTATTAACAGCAATTCCTTACATGACTTCAGTGTTCAGATCTTGAGAAGGATGCCTGATAAATGTGATTTGCTCAGAAGGGATGTAAACCTGAGACATGATGCCACCAGTGATGAAGTTTCCTGACTTAAAGTACTTGTGAAGAATAGGAAGGGGTTCACCAACATGACATTTCCCATTTGAGGACAAGCATACTGTCTGTGGCAGTAGCAGGAAGACCATAAATATCATCATTTTTTGTGAATGTGTACTATTGAGACAAGAGCCAGTTTGGTGTCGTGGTTAAGGCATCAGGCTAGAAACCAGGAGACCGAGAGTTCTAGTCCCACCTTGGGCACAAAGCCAGCTGGGTGACCTTCGGCCAGTCAAGTTCTCTCAGCCCTAGGAAGGAGGCAATGGCAAACCACTTCTGAAAAACCTTGCCAAGAAAACTGCAGGGACTTATCCAGGCAGTCTCTGAGAATCAGACACAATTGAATGGATTAAAAAAAAAACTATTAAGATATCAATTCACACATTCCTGTATTATCCAAGTGTCCCTCAACATTATGGGCTAACCTGACTGATAACTGTTACATTTGAATTGGAATTTTACCACGTAAAGCATCTGATCTAGGATATAGATCTGGCTTGGAGGTAATTAATGGCTTTTCTAATAGCTGCATCAGAGTCTCTAGGCACTTGAGAAAAGGATTAAACAGGGTTAATTTGATAAGTGGGGGCCAGATCTTCATAGCTGCAAAATTATAGGTTCTTTACAATATTGCAAAGACAACATCATTATCATACCTTACAGGAAATAACTGTGCATTTTCAATGGGAAATATATTTCCCATTGCAGAGAAGTTATAGTTCAAATTACTTGGATGGACAAAGAACTTAATTTCCATTTCTTTTAGTCTTTTTTTTTCAGACTTAAATCCTTTTAACTACAGTTGATTATATATTTCCAGGTTTTTATTTATTATCTATCAATTCCATGTTTGTGTGTGTGTGTGTGTGTGTATGTATGTGTATGTGTGTGTGTATGTGTGTGTGTGTGTCTGTGTATGTATGTATGTATGTGTGTGTATGTATGCATGTATGTATGTGTGTGTGTGTGTGTATGTATGTGTATGTATGTATGTATGTATATGTATATGTATATGTGTATATATATATATATATAGAGAGAGAGAGAGAGAGAAAGCGAGTCTTCTGCCTGCCTGTCACAGCAACTGGCATTTTAGTTGGTCTTGGCTGAATTTGTTGTATGCTCCCCAGTTACTGATTTTGTGAGATGGGAGTCTATATAAATTAGACACAGAAAAATAAATAAAATAAAATAAAAAAATAAAAATAAAATAAAAAATAAATAAAAATAAAAATAAAAAATGAAATGAAATGAATGAAATAAAATGAAATGAAATG
This sequence comes from Candoia aspera, assembly GCF_035149785.1. Classification (NCBI taxonomy): domain Eukaryota; kingdom Metazoa; phylum Chordata; class Lepidosauria; order Squamata; family Candoiidae; genus Candoia; species Candoia aspera. Next base: position 109,418,443 of record NC_086156.1, on the reverse strand, counting down.
AAATAAAATAGGAGCACTTGGGGCTGTGACTCCCAAGCTGGGAGAGGGGCTCCAACAGATCCCAGGAACAATGTCAGAGCTCTCTGTCCAGAAGATGCAGTGCTAGGAACAGCTAAGATACTGCACAAAACCCTCAAAGTCCCAGGGCTCTGGTAGAGGACCCGAGGTTGAGGAAGACACATGCCACCCATAGGGGTGAGAAGGGATTATTATTTAGTGTGCAATGTTTTTAATATGTGTATTTCACAGGCAAACAACAATGAGTGAGTGCACTTTTCCCATTATTATGCATACAGTAATTCAGTATACACTTTTCACTATGTTCCAGTTTTTTGTGAGCATTTGGGATGGGATAATCCTATCAGAAGTATTAAAAAAAAAAGAGCATTGCTTTATGTATTGGTTTGGGAAAGGGATATTAGGGACCTGTGAGTAGCCCCTGATGGAATTCTAATTGGAGTTTCAACATTCAGAGAGTTGTGTTTTTATTTCATTTTGCATTGGAGGCAAAAATGTTATATATAACGTCATGAGCACCGTTGAGCTGAATGCATCAGCACAACGGCACACATAACAATACCACAGAAACAAGAGCAAGGGATTAAAAGATAAGCAAAGCGACGCACAACAACAGACACAGACCCCGAGGAGAAGGGAACGACCCCGGCCGGAAAATCCAGTCAAGAGAACACAAAGGGGGAAGAAAGAGCGACAAAGACAGGGCGAATCACGAGGCACGCCTGGAGCTGTCAGCAGGAACGCAAAGGATATCGCCCAGCTGAAAGCAATCACTGGCCGGAGGAAGAAAACGATTACTAGAGAAGCCCGGGGCACCAGCAGGGGCCCCGCGACCCCTCACCTACCGGCAACGAAGCATACAGGACTTGGGGGGATGACACAACACAAGGTGGGGGGGCGCTGACCGGCGCGGGGTGGGCTATTTAAACCCTGTACCGGCGCGCTCCCTTAACTCTCAGCTTTTTCTAGCTATGCACTATGCTGAAATAAACCAGAACCTAATCTTCCCTAATTTAGTGTCTGTGTTTTACTCAGTAGTAGGCAGTGCATGACATAAAGCTGAGAGTCCTAAACTCGACCTCGCCAAGCCCCACCGGACAAGAACGAGCTGAGGGAGGAACAGACGGCGAGAAGAACATGAGCAGAGAGCGATGGAGCTGACGCGTTGCAGCCAGGACGGGCGAGTCGTACGGTGAGAGGTGGAGGAGAACCGACCGTGGCCAGAGGCAACACGGACCCCAGGAGCCACGGACACCCTCCCGGCCCACCCTGAGCCTCAGCCCCACCCCCGGAGGGAGGCGGAGGCGACCCGACCACGGGAGGGAGCAACATACCTCCCAAGACCCGCGGAGACCTCCCTGCCCCACATCGCACCCCAGCCACAGGCGTGGAGCTTCAGCCCAACTGCAAGAAATGCGGTGGAGGATGGAGGGATGAACCAGCTGTTTCGCTCCCTAGTCGAGGGAGCTGACCAGTGGACGGAAACGCCTGACCCCCACCGGTGGCCCAACTACGCGGAGACGCCGACTGGTCCAATCACAGCTGCGGCGCGGACCTTGGACCAAGAAACGCAAGCCAGACTCACAGCCATGGAAGCCCAACTAAGGGACCTCGGGACCATGCTGCAGTCGTTGATGTCCTCCATGCCTCACATGACCATACCCGCGCAGGTACACACCCCTATTCAAACCCCGAGCGGGTCTTGGCACCCCCGTAGGCCAAATGCTAACAGGCAAGCTTCCCCGGCGGAAGAAGCCACGGGATGGAACGCGAGGAGAGGGGATCCACCGAACACCAGGGCCCCAAAGGGCTTCCCCATTTCCTTCGACGGGAACCCCACAAAGCTGTCGTTTTTCATCACGAACGCCAGGGAGTTCATGGGGCAGCACGGACACTCCTTTGACTCCGAAGCGGACAAAATCGCAGCCGTGGCGATCAAGTTGCAAGACAGGGCGGTGGACTGGTACGTCCAAATGTACGAGTCCAATTCCCCAGCCCTCTCTGACTTCCACGCCTTCATCACAGAGATGAAGCACTATTTTGAGGACCCGCTAGCCAAGGAGAGGGTTAAAAGTGCACTTCAAGCCCTCAAACAGGGCGCACGAACTGTCGCAGACTACGCTCTCAAATTTAAAGCCCTCTCAGGGAAGATTAACGACTGGTCCGAGACTACCCTGATAGAGATGTTCAAAAGGGGCCTCAGCCGCGAGGTACTTCAATGGGCACTCTATCGGGATGACCCGGAGACACTGCAAGGCTGGATCTACCTAGCAGGGAGAGCGGAACACTCTCACCGCACTTTCTTAATGACAACGGCAGAGGACAAAACAAGCAACAGCCCAAAAGGACCCACGCCTCACTTGGGGCCAGCCAGCCCCACATACCAAAAGAAGAAGTTTGCTCGCGGACCCTGCGCGAAGTGCGGGAAAATGGGGCACAAAGCGGCAGACTGCTTCTCCAACAGAATGCCGACTAGCGCTCCCAAACCCGCACTGAAAACGCCTTTCAAACCAACTAACCCACCGCTGCCCCCCCACTGCCGGATGACCGGAGCCACAGTGACACCGGACAAAGACTTGGACGTTTACTTGGTGGGGGAGGACGTCAAAGTCCCAGACCGGCTGGCGGGAAATGCTCCCCGCCTGCCTTAAAACGTGCCGTGAGGCAGGTGGTGGGACAGGGGCGTGAAACACAGACAGAGCAATGAAAGCTCCATAATAATGGGGACAATCAGGCTTTCCTTTGGCACCAGAGCCACCACGGCTGCGGCGCTAGTGGACTCGGGGTGCTCCAAGAACCTGATTCACCCTGACATCGTCGCCAAGCTCGACCTGCCTTGCCTCCCCCTCCCCACACCTCTGGCTTTCCACCAACTGGATGGCTCAACAGCGGGAGGGAAACCAGCCATGACACAGACCAAGCCCGTCACCCTGCAAATGGGCACCCACACCGAGCGAACATCTTTTGTGGTAACCCACATAGGGTGACCCATCATAGTACTAGGAATACCGTGGCTCATGACCAACAACCCGCGCATTAACTGGAAGACCCGCACCTTCCAATTCGATGACAGCGCGTACCGGGCGCCAGTTCCGGCAGGCAGGATCAACCCCACAGTGGGACGGGCAGAGGCAGTAGCCCAGGACAACACAGCAACCCCAGAAGAACTACCTGGACAATATGCTGATTTCTCAGAGGTCTTCGGGGAAGAGGAGGCGGACCAACTACCCCCTCACTGCAAGATGGACTGTAGAATTGAGCTGCTTCCCGATGTCCCTTACCCAGGCCGAAGATTTACTCGATGACCCCGAAGGAGATGACAACCCTCTGGGAGTTCATCGATAAAAACCTGGCTAGGGGTTTCATAGAGCCAGCATGCTCACCGGTTGGAGCGCCCGTCCTCTTCCGAGAGAAAAAAGACGGCACCTTACGACTCTGCACCGACTACTGGGGCCTCAATGCGGCATCCCTATCCAATAAATACCCCCTACCACTCGTGAAAGACATGCTCGCCCACCTGTCCACGGGAAGAGTATTCTCCAAACTGGACCTCCGCGAGGCATATTACAGGATCCGAATCAGGGAGGGGGACGAGTGGAAAACAGCGTTCAACTGCCCCCTAGGCGCCTTTCAGTACAAGGTACTGCCATTCGGATTAGTGGGGGCTAATCCGAATGGAATTACAAAAAAAAAAAAAAATTGACAGCTCTCCCGGAAAAACCGGAATGCCGGGGGGGGGGGGGCTACCATTCGAAAGGGGGGCAGTATGTCATGAGCACCGTTGAGCTGAATGCATCAGCACAACGGCACACATAACAATACCACGGAAACAAGAGCAAGGGATTAAAAGATAAGCAAAGCGATGCACAACAACAGACACAGACCCCGAGGAGAAGGGAACGACCCCGGCCGGAAAATCCAGTCAAGAGAACACAAAGGGGGAAGAAAGAGTGACAAAGACAGGGCGAATCACGAGGCACGCCTGGAGCTGTCAGCAGGAACGCAAAGGATATCGCCCAGCTGAAAGCAATCACCGGCCGGAGGAAGAAAACAATTATGAGAGAAGCCCGGGGCACCAGCAGGGGCCCCGTGACCCCTCACCTACCGGCAATGAAGCATACAGGACTTGGGGGGATGACACAACCCAAGGGGGGGGCGCTGACCGGCGCGGGGTGGGCTATTTAAACCCCGTACCGGCGTGCTCCCTTCACTCTCAGCTTTTTCTAGCTATGCACTATACTGAAATAAACCAGAACCTAATCTTCCCTAATTTAGTGTCTGTGTTTTACTCAGTAGTAGGCAGCGCATGACATATAACCTGCTTCAAGATTTGAGTTTTGTTTGGAAAAAAAAATGATTTCGTCAATATGGGAATGTCTGTTGCTTTGTCTAACCTTCCTTCCTTCCTTCCTTCCTTCCTTCCTTCCTTCCTTCCTTCCTTCCTTCCTTCCTTCCTTCCTTCCTTCCTTCCTTCTTTCCTTCCTTCCTTCCTTCCTTCCTTCCTCCCTCCCTTCCTTCCTTCCTTCCTTCCTTCCTTCTTTCTATGGGAGGAGGCAGACTCTGGCAGCAGGAAAGTTTAGGAAGATTGGAAACAATGAACACACACAGGTGGGTGATGTTTCTTAAGGATTTTATTGCAAATATAAGAGATATGAATAATATTAATGGCAGATAGAATGAATATCCATCTTACATCTCCACAGCTGTTAGGAAACCATAGATAAGAGTAGACAAAACTGGCTTGGGTGCAACACTGTCCTAGGAAGCCTGGTTTACACAGAGGTTGGTCTCTCAAACATTAATCATTCTATTCTTTTGATAAAGTTTCCCAAAACATAAGAAAGGTGCATTAAACTAGCTCCTCACCTTTTTTCAGTGATTTCATTACAGGGTTGGACTTGCTTAGTATTTTGGTGAGAGACCGCCAGTAAATTTCAATGTATGTTAAATTAAACAAAACATGGGAATACATTCTTTAGTTCTTTATTCTTATCAGCTGATATCTATTGTTCAGTTCTGGTTTCACCAAAATGATATAACTTTTGGGAAGAAACATACAAATTAGTAACCCAGCACTGGAGGCTATAATGGAGAAGATCTCCACAGCCACAATGTATTTTCCCTTGGCACTCAAGTAAGTGGGGACAAAAGTAAGCCAAACGGAGCAAAATATTAGCATACTGAAGGTGATAAACTTGGCTTCATTAAACGTATCTGGCAAATTTCTGGCAAAGAAAGCCACAGTAAAGCTCAGGAGGGCCAAGAAACCCATAAAGCTGAGAACAGAGTAAAACATGACAGTTGAGCCTTCGTTACATTCCATTAGAATTTCTTCAGCTAAAGAATGCATGTCAAAATCTGGGAATGGAGGAGTGATTATCAACCATATAGCGCAAATAGTGATTTGGACAAAGGAGCAGAAAAAAACAATAGAAGTACCTAGGGGTTTCCTCACCCATTTCCTCATTTGGGAATCAGGCTTGGTGGTCTTGAAAGCGAGAACCACAGTGACAGTTTTGGCCAAGACACATGAGACAGCAACTGTAAAGATGATGCCAAAGGCACTTTGTCGAAAGACACAAGTCACCTTCTCAGGCTGGCCAATGAACAATAAAGCACAAAGGAATGAAAGCAGGAGAGAAATAAGGAGAGCATAAGTGAGATTCCGGTTGTTGGCTTTGACAATGGGAGTGCCCTGATGTTTAATGAAAATCATAAGAATCAATGATGTAATTAAAAATAGTGAGAGTGCAAGAATGATCAAACCAATCCCTAAAGGTTCTTTGTAAGACAGGAAAGTGATTTTTTTCAGAAGACATCCATCTTCAGCATCATTTGGAAATTGTCCTTCTGGGCACTGAACACAGTCATCCATGTCTAGAAGAGAAAATACATATGAATAATATAATTCATTTCAAACATCATTCTGTAATATCAAAAATGAAGAGTCTTAATTGAGTTAAAATTTTAGAGACACATCAAATCTTCTCAGTCCACTTTAGTACAAAAATAATCTAACAAACCAAATCTTATACCATCCATGAGAATTGGTGAATAAAATTATGAATGTTAGTCCTTCTCAAATGCTACAGCCTGGGATTATCTATGGACTCTGCATGTCTTTCCATCTTGCATGTGACCAACTACCCCTGTCAGGATCCTTCACTATTACTTGAATGGAGCCAATCTTTACAAGCCCTTGATTCCCTTGCTACCAACAGTTACTGCCGCCCAGTATGGTCCAATAAGCTATCTTTGGCTATAGCTCAATTCTTTGTTGCTCTGGCAATTGATTGTTGGAAACAATCTATGAGTGTGGCTAGCAACGCCTGTAAAATAATCACTATCTTCCAACAAATTATTGGTTTAGCTCAGTTAGTTTAGCCCCTCCCCTCTTCAATTCAATCAGTAATCTAAACCAAGATTTGATAGAGAATGTGCTGCAGGGAGAGCACTGGCAATATTTCCATATAAGAATGCCCAGTTTTACAATGAACTTTCTTCACAGGAAACCTTTTCTACTTTAGAAAAGAGCTACAAGAGGCTTCTAAAGGAGAAGAAAAAAAAATATGCATTAAAGAATTGAGCTAAACTCCAACAGGCTGTAACAAGCAAAGAGGACTGCTTGTTCTGGCACCTGTTTTCTGATCCTCAGTAAATCCCACCCACCTAATAATGGCCACTTGATCTCTTCTATATCTATAATTAGGAAATTACATACCAGATTTTTATACTACAAACTTTTGAACTGGTTGTTTTCTGAGACCATTTTGGCCCCAGAACATGCAGGCTTTCTATCTGGTCATTCAACTTTGGATCAATGTTCAATATTATACTACCTAGCCAAGGAATATTAAAGTCTGCCCAAAGACACCCTTTATGCCACTTTAATAGACCTAAAGGCAGCCTTTAACTCCATATCAAATGAGAGATTGTGGAGAAAACATGCCACAGCATCAGCTGATGGCCATCTTGTTAGACTGATAATATCACTACATCTTGATAATACTGTATTGAATACATCAGCAAGCTCAAAATATCTGGGTGGAGGGAAAGGAAAATGAAAACAGGAAGAAAGCAAAGAAAAACAAACAAACAACAGCAATAAATAACATAAAGAATAAAACAAGATAAAGAATAATTATGGGTGCATAGAGTAACACAACTCCATTTTTAAACATCAAATTAAATATCGATCATATGGAAATATATTGTAGGTAAAGGTAAAGGTTTCCCTTGACGTAAAGTCCAGTCGTGTCCGACTCTAGGGGGTGGTGCTCATCTCCGTTTCTAAGCCTTGGAGCCGGCGTTGTCCCTAAGGACCCGTCCGTGGTCACGGAACGCCGTTACCTTCCTGCCGAAGCGGTACCAATTAATCTACTCACATTTGCATGTTTTCGAACTGCTTGGTGTGCAGGAGCTGGGACGAGCAACGGGAGCTCGAAACCCCGCCGCGTGGTTTCGAACCGCCGACCTTCCGATCGGCAGCTCAGCGGTTTAACCCGCAGTGCCACCGCGTCCCTTATATGGAAATATATTGTACATTCTTTCTATTTTACTGATGAAGAACCAGTTCAATGGCTGAGAGTACACACTGCAGATCAAGCCAAACTCTGATGTCAGATACAAAAGAGTCTTTCCAAAAACAGTCCTTTTATTGACCCTTCTGTATGACAGATCAAAACTTCTTCATAAATAGATAAATTCCAAAGTTTTGAAATGCACTTTAATGACACATTCACTTATTTTACTCTTAGTTCCCTTCCTAAAATCTGCTCCATTGCTTTAAGAATAGTAGTTCTATACACAGGACAAAGATTATATCGGATTCTATCTTCTTATCAGCATTCATCACCACTAGTAGTTGTACAGTCTGTAAAACTAGTAATAATGATGATAATGACAACAATAATATTGTTCTATGCTACCATAATTCATGCCAACTACTGGCAGTTAACATCAATGAAACATAAAAAATCCATATGCTAAAATCATAGACTATATATTAAAATAGAATAAATAATCCAATGAACATTTTTAAGAAAGCAAGTGCTAATGGCACCATTCTTCAATCCCTGAAGTGGCTCCTGAATGATTTCCAGAAGGCCCATTTTGAGGGTGATTGTCTTCAAGAGGGTGGCTATTCCAGACTATAGGATACACAATGGAAAACACCGTAGGCCTCAATCCGCTTCATCTCACAGAATGGAAGGACTTCTGAAATGTACATACTGGGTGGGCCAGATGGTTTCGTTTTGCAAAAATTGGTTTTGCAAAGGTGGTCTTGCAAATTCAGGCCTTCAGAAAAGACTGAGATAAATGTTCCAAAAGGTAAACAGAAATAATGCTTAAATAGTTAGTATCTTGCTCTTCTTCTCCATATCCCTGCTCCTTCCCAAACCTGGAATAATCTCAAACTCATACTACAAAATCATGATGCTAATGAATTATATACCGTCTTCATTGTGAAGACAAAGAAAATGTATATGTCAAATATCAAAACATCTGAAAACTTTAAGTATGTTTTTTTCTCACCCTTCTGGGTTGAAATCTTCCCTTCCGGACATGGAAGGCAATCATAACAGCAAAATGGCTTCCCTTCCTTCTTTCTCTTATAAAATCCTTGATGGCAGTTATCATTGCACACTGAAATAGGTTGTGTCTTTATATATAAAAAAGAGTATCAAGTTGTCATATCAGTAAATACGTCTGGAGAGTTTGAAACAAAATTGGATATATAATTAAGAACAAATTTGATGTTGGTATGGCAAAACTGTTAACTTATGCTCTTTATGTATTGAGCTTTTAGAGTTACTGAAATGATAATGTTTAATTATGATAACTTCAAAAAAACAACAACAACCCTCCTCTATTTCAAAGGTTTTCTCAATATATCTGTCACAACACCAAAAGCACAAATCTCTATAATCTTCTGTACTTTGATGTTTTTTTTCTTAGTGTAGCATCCCCCTATAGATTGTTTATATGTAGTTGGCTACAAGTATATATCTATGAGTTGTATTTTATTATTTTGAAGTGTTCACATTTACTGTAGCTGTTGTTATGGCCCTGGGGTATGGAATTTTTAAAAATTATTTGGTATAAATTTTATTGGACTGAATTATTTAACAAAAAATACTCATGCATGGACTAGGGTCAACAAAATAACAAAACATAAAAAAAATCATAATACATCTAAACTAAAGAAAAAAGGAAAGGGGAGCTGGCAAATTATGTTAGAAACACAACAATTGCATTTTTTCCAATAAACCAAGGTCTGTCCTTAAGTCAAAATTGTATGTAAGCCAGAACAGTATTATTGTATAACGCTTTATAAGTAGTATTGTGTAATTAACCTGAACCATTGTGTATTCAACTCAAATTTTGCTACAATAGGCTCTGTTTTAACTGTGGGTCTGTATTGTTCAAAAACCTTCTTCCTTGGCTCTTTGTGTGTGTATGTGTTTTAAAAAAACTAATTCAAATGTTAACAGGTAACAAATAACAGTACTTCATTACTGCAAAACTAGCGTAGATTTTTCCTTTAGACCGCTTTTCAAACTTTGCTGCAACATCTGTGTCAGCCTCATGAGGTAGTCCAGACAGGAAGCATGCCCAGATGAACTAATTCTACTTTATTGTAAGGTTACATTCACAGAATCTTGTGAATCTGAAAGTACATTTCTCTCCTGTCGCCTTTACAGCCCAAGAAACTATGGAGGGTCCCTACTGAGATGTTTGCCATGCCCCCATTCTTCTGCAAGCTAAGCTGTCTCTTGTCTGACCATTCCCATGGCTGTGGATCTTCCCTGTCTCCCAAGGTCATTGTCACATACCATAAAAGCTGGTAATACCTCAGGAATTAATGGATCCTTACATGATTAAACTTGTTGGGCCATACAATGCTATTGTCTTTAATGGTGAATACACTCTTTGAAGAAGCGTATGGGTCAATCTTTCCAACTTTTGCTTTAAAGAAAGACTGATTTGGGAATGTTACCCAGTTGATGATATCAAATCCAGCTATTCTTTCTCCACTTTGATCAAAGGAAATTTTATCTCCAGCACTGTTGTTGAATGATACTTTTCGTAGAAAGTGATGAAGCTAAGATAAAATTGGGGGAAAATTTTTAAAACAACGCACAGGATCAACATGTAGATAATATTCTACTACTGAGAATTTTACTATCATACCTTTGAAAAACCAACACAGAATTGCTAATATATCCTATTAGGGTACAGCAGTGTTTCTCAACCTCAGCAACTTTAAGATGTGTGGACTTCAGCTCCCAGAATTCCCCAGCCTGCATGCCACCTGCTGAAATTTACATACTTTAAAGTTGCCGAGGTTGAGAAACACTGGGCTGGAGATACAGGGGTGACAAAAATAACGATTTCTTACATTGAAAAAAATATACAGAGAATCAATTTTCAAAAGTGTGGAAATTATTAGAACTGGAAAAAAAAATATTTATAATCCCAACATTTAAGCTTTTGGGGATCTTCCTTTCACAAATCTAGGATCAATTTTAGGAACATCTGTTTGAGTCTCTCTTAGATCAAAGTGAGCTTATGATCAAACTGCCATTGGTTATCCCAGTCTCAGTTTTTTGAATGAGTGGCTAAATACCAGGGATGGAAATGGGAATTCTCAAATTGATGCAATGTTTGGAGCAGGTTGGAATTGCTCACCCAAGGTAGACAGAGAGAGGTATATCATTCTAAATCCGGTCTGATAGCATAGGACATATGCTAATAAGTTAATAGCATAGGACATAAGTTAATCCATCAAGTTAATTCTCATTGCAGATCCCTGTAATTCCATAAAACTTTGCAATCTGTTATTAATTTCCAAAATGCCATACTTTCTGTCATCATTTTGAGATCTATGGACAATATTCAAACACAATTCTCCTTTTTAATATTACAGACAATTGTTGTTTTTATGGCAATCTACTCAGACAAAAGACCCATTTACTGCAAGTGGGTTTTTCCTATATTGGTAGAAAAAAACACACTGACCACTGCATCCCCTTTTTGTAGGGAAAGGAAGGATAACAGCACTGCTTCCCCAATCTTCCTTTGAGGTCCAGGACATGGGTCTGCTTATCAGCTAATGGTAAGAAAAGCTAATGTTGAAATATTTCACACCAGGAGTTATTGGGGATCTTCCTTTGCACACAAATATATGGTAAGCTGTTTTCCCTTTGTGATATACCTGCCAAGAGTATAGATTGAGAAGCTTCTCTCTCTGCTCTTTCACCATGCCTCTTTGCTTGAATTTCAAGGAATGTATGAAGTGCAGAGCATGTGCTATAGCATAGACTGCATTGTACATGCTATAGCTGTGAGCAGTCATCCTCACTTCAAAAAGAGAGCCAGGGAGAGACTCCAGTTTTTCCACCCCAGTGCAGGTTTTCTCAGACAAGTCTTCTGATATGGGGGTTGAGAAAAAACATTCAAATACACTTTCCCAGAAGATCTGGATAAAGCCATCTTCTTTTTCTGAGATAGGGTTTCTGGTCTGAAGAAACTCCTGAAATCCTAACACTTTCTTTGAGTGGACTGCCAAGGATATAGCACCATGAAGGAAGTCTATGCTCCAAGTACCTTGAAAAGCAAAGGAAGTGAAATCCATTTGGGCCATCATAATCCAGACTTTATCACCTGGCTTTGAAGATACATCCATAAATACTGAACCTGCTATCATAAACCTCAAAACTGGCATAGTCTGGATTTCTCCGTGTATGAGCAAAACGTTGGAAGTATTTCTCATAATGGTCTTGTAAGTTTCAACTCCTTCTTCTATAAGTTTCTGCATTTCCCCGGCAAATCCTTGTTTGGGGAGTCTTTGTATGAAATCAAAGCAGATGCCCCTCTCAGAGAAAATGGGAAGGACATTCTGCACAAACCTCTCCCCGTTGTCATCATCGAGATAAAGCACCCCGATCCATCTCCAGCAGAAATGCAGAAGTAAGTGAAGAATCCCATCATACTGATGAGTGCCTCTTGGGAACATCTGTTGGACAAAGGCATCTTGGCTTGTGTAACCCAGTACTGGAGCAGATCCATATGTAAGCTTTATGAAAAGGAAAAAATAAAAATAAAAACAAAACAAAACTGTCCAAATATCTATGGGTAAATATAGCTGTAGCATTCTAGCTGCTAAAATCCTGTGTTTCCTATGAGATATCTCTACGGAAGCAACAGAGGGAAACAACAGGAAGAAACAGAATTTCCCAAATTTACTCCTACGTATGTACACGGGGTGGTTAATGCAGGTTTTTGATCACAGAAAGCATCTCTAATCCTTTTTAGCCTCTAGAAACTAAGAGTCATCTAAATCCAATTAGGCAGAGTCAGGGGTGAACATCTATTAGTCTCAACTTCAGTGTCATGAGACCCTGGTGTGGGCCTTTCAAACAGAATGGTATGTTGGAAGTTCTTTTGGACACGTCTTCTGCAAAAAAATGGAAGATGTGGTGCAATTTTTTGATCAAAGAAAAAAATTGTGGCTAAATATTTTTAGTCTCTATAAAGAGAGGAATTATGAGAGTCAAATATGAAGGTGGAAAGTAAACATGGTAGTCTCAATTCTGAAGAGACCACAGACTTTTCCTCTTATTTTAATCATGCCAGTAATGGAAGCATCAGAGCTCTGGGTATTCCTTACCTGCGGAATCTTGTAGATACCTAGGATGGGGGCCATATGGAGGCAGACGTTTGAGTTTGGTCCCCCAATGACTGCAACTGCATTGTTCCTGCTGTCACACTTGAAGTTTGGAATGAGCCTCTTCCAGGTGGAGAGAAGTTCCATTGAGGCAAGATAAGTCCAGCTGGCACTGAAATGGCTGTTGTAGATCTGGAAGCCCAGAGTGACATTTGGCAAAATGTGTGGGTTGTCATTGATTTCTTTTACAGCAAATGCCAGTGCCAGGATATGCTGGTAGTGCTGAGTCAATACCCTACAAAGCAGTACACAAATTGTATCCATGTACTTCAAAATTTGAGATTTGCTATACTTTAATTATATATACTCTCTCTGTGTGTGTGTGTGTGTGTGTGTGTCAAACAAATGATGCGGCATCGAGGATAGATTATATAGCTTCTATTGTGGAAAGTGTAACTTGGGGGAAAACAATACACTTCCCTAATGCATCACTTCCTGAAATTTGCATGTGAATTTAATTTGGAACTTCTAGTTAGCATGCATACAACATTTTTTTCTTTTTTTTATCCTGCATCTAAAAATCTGCATCTGCCTGCATTCAGTAAGGCAAGCCACTCATTCATTTTGATTTAGATTATACATCTGTGGCTGACACTTCTTCCCTCATTGACAGGGCTGACTAGATAGTTCTCCATAAGCTAGGAAGAATATATAAGAAATATATAAATTGTATGACAATCTGTATGATTTAGAACTTGATGCTTACTATATTTTAGTTCAATATATACCAAATGATGCTGCATCTCAGTAGATTATATCACACCTTTCATGGAAGGTGTAACTTGGGAAACCAACACATCCCTATGTGTTACTTTTTAAAAATTGAATTTGAATTTAATCTGAAGAATTAAAGATGCTCCATTGAGAAAACTTAGGGTGAAAATCTGTTAAAATCTGACTTTTCACTGATTTCTTTTAGAGCAAATGCCAGAGGAAGGAAGGAAGGAAGGAAGGAAGGAAGGAAGGAAGGAAGGAAGGAAGGAAGGAAGGAAGAGTAGTATGATCCATATGGTTTTTAAAAAACTTTTCTGAATATGAGGTTAGCAACACTTTCTTTTCAGGAGGTTCTGCTTGGTGTGTATGTACAATGTTCAGATTCATCTTTCCACACATATTATTTTAAACTTTGGTAACTTTATTCATATGTCCTATAAAGCCAAACAGTTCACAAATCAATCTATCTATCTATCTATCTATCTATCTATCTATCTATCTATCTATCATCTATCTATCTACATACACACACACACACACACACACACACACTCGTTTTCTTAGTAATTCACTAAGATCTCAGGGATACTTTTTTCTAGGTTAGAAAGCTGAAAGGTGATATCCCAACTCATTCTTATTCTGCAGTTTATGCAATTGGAATCATTTTTAAAAAAAAAAATACGATCATAGGATGCATTAGAAAAAAATAGCTTTTCCAACAGCAACCAACAGTCTTTCCTGGCAGTTACTATCATATTTACTATGTTTTTTGCATCTGCAGAAACAGACGATTTTGTGCACACCGCTTCAATCATCATGAATTATTCTTGAAAGTTCTGCAAGGCTCTTTGCTGTGTTATATTAGGAATGAAGTTTTGTCAATGCTTCTTTCTGCCTCAAGATGCATATTCAGTGCTTCACTTAGACTAGAGACCAGGATGCCTCCACAGGAGAGAGGGCTTGAAACCAGTGAGTTATTGCCTTAAGATCTGCCACCCACCCACCCGCTGGCCTGCAGGCTTGGCTCTGTTAGTTCCAGCAGATAAACATTACTGAGGTGGAAAGCCAAAACTGATTTTTAAAAGTTGCTGTGATATGAGCAGGCTAATCTGATTCTCCTGCTAAGAGTTACACCAAACTGAAGGGAGGAGAATATCACAAAAGAGCAAGGCTTGGGTTCAAAACATCACCAGGGAACAAACTAATTAACACTTTCACCATTCCAAACCTATAAAGACGGTTTTTAGGGCTAGATTTAATTTTCTTCCATCAATAATTTTTAAATACTAACACCCTCAAGCTCCCCTGTATAGGAAAAACTGCTCATATGAATCCAGGAAATTGAAAGTATAAATCATGTTTCTTACAAGGTCCTTTCTATATGAGCTTGCATTTCAAATATATTAGCCCTGTGCTCTTAGAATAGGCCAATAGTTTGCAAGAATTTTACATCACTTGAATCTTTTTGGATATGAATTACTACATAATTCTTCAAGAAGTGAACTTCTGTGTAGCTGCTTTAAAACACAGCGACAGATTACTCGTCCTAATGCCCTAAATCCACCAAAATGAATGCAACATAAAAAGAACCTATTGAAGAATATTATTGAGGAATGTTTTTATATTGTTTTCTTTTTAAATAAGTAAACCGATAACTCCTTACATGAGGTCATCAAAGAGTTCAGGAGAGGGAGCTTTGTCAAATGTTATTGAATGTGAAAGCACATAATTCTGAGAAGTAATGCCAGCAATATTGAGGTCTCCAGCATGATAATATTTGTGAAGAGCTGGAAGAAGTATCTGAGTAGCCCACTGACCCGCAGGACACTTGCATACCACAGAGGGCAACATCACTAATACCAGCATCATCAACACCAGCATTCTGCATTACCATCTGCTTTCCAAAACCTTTCATTAAAGCATACAACAAAATTCAAGAAGATGTGCGTCCCGGGATCTGACTTGAATGGCAATTCATTCAAGCAGAAATGATACTGCAAATGCTCTTTTTTCTAGTGAACATTATCCATGAAGAAGCCTTGTCTGAATGGTGCAATGGATATTTATAGTACTTTTAGTCTTCATACAAAATTGGCTACTACTGCCATGGATGTCACTCAGACAAGAAGCAGAGACAATAATGGTTATTTTGATAATTACACATGACAGAGTAACTTGGAATTAGCTAGTGCTGTGCAGGATAGCCACAGAATCCTGAGAAAAACACAGCTGGTTTAGGGAGTGGTTGACAGGTGCTCAGCTCAAATCAGTTCTCTAAAGTGAATCACAGATTCAATCTGAGTGAGACAGAACATCTAACTAAGTAAACAAAACAAAACAAAACCTAAACCAGATCTTGGTCCCTCTCTGTATGTGTGCATGTGTATGTATGTATGTGTGTATATATCTATGTGTGTGTGTTGTGTATGTGTGTGTGTATGTATATATGTATATGTGTATGTGTGTATGTATGTATGTTTGTGTATGTATGTGTATGTGTGTACATGTATGTATGTGTGTATGTATATATATACATATATACATATACATATATATACATATACACACACACACACACACACACACACATATATATATATATATATATATATATATATATATATATCTGCCTGCCTGCCTGCCTGCCTGCCTGCCTGCCAGCCTGCCTGCCTGCCTGCCTGCCTGCCTGCCTGCCTGCCTGCCTGCCTGCCTGCCGCTAGATAGAATAGTGGTTAGAGTGCCATCCATTGATGTGGGAGACTGGGTTATGAATCCCGGCAGGTCCATGAGGAAAGATCTCTAATGCTTCACCTGCCTACCTTGAATATGAGAGCGATGTGAACTAAGCAAGTCATGCTCGCTCGGATGCCACCTGAATTAACAAGGTCTGCTCCAAATGTTGGGGAATCAGGACAACCAGACAAGTGGGCTACTACAAAAAACATGCATGGATGAGACAAGGGGACTTGGAATTGATGGGATGCTACTACAACAGTAGACCTAATGAGAGGGGATATATGAAACACATGAGGGAACTATGGATGGAGAGAAGACCTGCATCCACAGTAACTGAGAAACAGCTAATTACCCAGTGTGTCAACACAGTGAAGAGGAAGCTTCTCTCACAACTTGAGATAGACCAACTACACATTACATCCTGGACCCAAGATGACTAAGAGGAACAACTGGAGGTGCAGGCACCACTGGAAGCTGGAACATCACTGCCAACCCCTCCATTACAGAGCACAGTGGCTGATATGTGGCATAAGATCATGGATAAACTAGTTACACTCAACCCTCTAAACCAATTACCAAGGCTCAGTGGAGAAGTACCATCCAATAGTTTGCTAGAAGATGCCAATAGAGCCCTCATGACTATCTCTACTACCACCATAACCTAAACCAATGCAGCAGTATATGCTACATCTGCTGTAATCCTTGAGATGCTTGGTCACATGACCAAGAAGTCCTGTAATATACCCCCCACACACTGGAAAATGAGGTTGGAGGCTAAGATCAAGGCACTTGGGAGAGAAGTTAGCCAACTGGTAGAACTACGGAATGGTGTGAGATTAAGGATAAGACTTGGGTACTGAAAAAAATACAAGGGCCTGACTCCATCTGAAGTCCTAGGGACTTCTAAACAAAGGCTCAGAACATAGGCTATCAGGCTCAGAGAAACAGAGGCCAAATAGATAAATGCTCTGTTCTCCACAGAACCATCCAAGGTGTGCTCCCAACTTTAGTGCAACAACACTGTAACAGCAGAGCCACCAACAGCACAAACTGAACAGTACTGAAAGAACATATGAGAGAAAGAGAAGACATATAACACCAGTGCAAAGTGACTGCAGGAGCTGAAAGCAAACCACAGCAATCTCTCAGAACAGGAACCAGTCATCGTCACAGTAGCAGACATCCAACAGCAGGTCAAGAACATGAAGAGCTAGACAGCACCTGGCCCAGACATGATCTACACGTGCTGGTTATAGAAACTAACAGCAGTGCATGAACATCTAGCAGCACAGATGAACCATCTGCTATCAGCAGGCTCCCACCCAGACTGGCTTACACAAGGAAAGACAGTGCTGATCATGAAAGACTCCCACAGGGGAATAGCACCAGCCAACTACCAACCAATAACCTGCCTCCCCACAACATAGAAAGTCCTATCAGGTATCATAGCTGCCATGCTATAGGACTATATGGGCCAGTACATAACCACAGCTCAGAAGGACTTTGGGAAAAACACCAGAGGCTCAAGACACCAGTTCTTCATAGATAGAGCAATTGCCAAGACTCAAGGTTTGGACAGACCAATCTGAGCACAGCCTGGATTGACAACAGGAAAGCCTATGACTCAGTAGCACACACATGTATCTGTGGATGCCTGGTGCTATACAAAGTTAACAGGGCACTAAGAACTCAATGGGACTGTAGAAGACAGCACTGGAAGTCAACTCAAGACAGCTCGCACAAGTGGCCATCAAGTGCAGCATATACCAAGGTGATGCACTGTCCCCGCTGCTGTTCTGCAAAGGCTTGAACCCCCTCAGCCAGATAATCACAAGGACTGGATACAGATATAGGTTCAAGAGTGGAACTACCATCAGCCATCTCCTCTACATGGATGACATCAAGCTGTATGCTAAGAGTGAACATGACATCAACTTGCTGATCCGCCTGACATAGATCTACAGTGAGGACATTGGGATGTCCTTTGGACTGGAGAAGTGTGGCCAGATGGTAGTAAAGAGAGGGCAAGATGTCAAGACTGATGGGGTGTAACTACCAGCAGGCCATATAGCAGACATAAAGATGAGCTACAAGTACCTTGGTATCCCACAGTCATATTAGAACCACGATGAGAAGGGGAGGAAGATTCAAGTACCACCGAAGGATAAGACAGGTCCTGAAGAACCATCTCAATGGGAAGAACAAGATCTACGCCATCAACATGTATACCCTGCCAGTCATCAGATACCCTGCTGATATAGTGAGCTGGCCAAAGGCAGACATGTAGGCTGCCAATGTGAAGACATGGAAACTCCTCCCAATGTATAAAAGTTTCCATCCCAAGTCCAACACCAAGAGACTGCATACCAGCTAAAAAGAGGGCAGGCAGGGTATGAGGTTCTTGGTCCTTACAACCCTAACAACAGTAATTCTCAATATACACCATAATAGGATATATGAAGAATTATTTGGATGTGATTCCAAGCATTTCCATTGCCACAAATGGACTTTCATGCTGAAACCTTTCCTTAAAAACATTCCAGTCACTTCTCCACTTCCCCCATCCTAAAGTTATAGACATTTTCCAATGGCAGAGAATGGAATACATTCCTCCCTCCCTCCAAGCTACAAGCATTTATCTATACACATGGCTAAACTCTACTTCTCTAATACTACTTAACCCATGCTCAGGTGTGGCATCCAGATGCCATTAACTATTGCTTCTGGATTGTTTTACCCTGATATAGGGTCTGGTGAGTGTCAAAGCCACTGTCCTGAATGAAACACAGTGTCCAGGAGTGCATCAGTAAGATGACACGCAAAGTTGAGCTGCTGAGAGAATGCCTGAGGCATCAGCACACATGGGAGCAAAATCAAGCAGAAGAAGTGGCATGGCAAGACAAAACCCTATATGGGATGTACCATCGACAGATACCTGAGGTGGCTGACATTGGGAAATCCTACCAGTGGCGGAAAAGGGTTGGACTAAAAGATAGCACTGAGGCACTGATCATAGAAGCACAAGAACAGGCACTAAGCACCAGATCCATAGAATCAGGGGTCTACCACACTAGACAGGACCCAAGGTGCAGAGACATCAGAGACAGTCCAACACATAGTGGCAGGGTGTATGATGCATGTAGGAACAACATACACTGAACTGCACAACCAGGTGTCTAGCATTGTATACAGGAACATCTGTACAGTGTATGGGCTAGACCTTCCCAAGTCCAGATGGGAGATTCCACAGAAGTTCATGGAAAATGACAGAGCTAAAAATCCTGTGGAACTTCCAGATCCAGATAGACAGGGAGGTACTGGCCAATCAACCAGACATTGTGCTAGAAGACAAGGACCAGAAGACAGTGGTGGTGGATAGATGTAGCACTGCCAAGTGACAGGAACGTCAGGAAGGAGTATGAGAAGCTTGCAAATTACTAGGGCCTGAAGGAGGAATTAGAGAGGATATGGCCAATAAAGGCCAAAGTGGTCCCCGTGGTGGTAGGAGTACTTGGGGCTGTGACTCCAAGCTGGGAGAGTGGTTCCAACAGATCCCAGGAACAACATCAGAGCTATCTGTCCAGAAGACTGCAATGATAGGAACAGCTAAGATACTGCACAGAACCCTCAATCTCCCAGGCCTTTGGTAGAGAAATTGAGGTTGAGGAAGACACATACCACCCATAGGGATGTGATGAGATTTTTTTGTTTGTTTCTTCCTGTTGGGTATATGATATCTTATGTCTCAATATTTTTTGTTTGTGTGTGTGTGAGTTTGTGTGCATACACATGTGTCTTTGAGTCCTTGCTTGATTCCTGGCAACTACAACAACAGGTCAATGAAGTTTTCTAGGCAACCTTTTTTGGAAGTGGCTTTCCATTGCCTCCTTCCTAGGGCTGATAGAGAGAGACTACCCCAAAGTCACCCAGCTTGTGGGACCCTTTGAAATTGAACAAATCATCAACCCAGTAACTGTGAGACTAAAACTCCCACTGGACCATTTCATGCTCCAGTCACCAGACACTTTCGGTTTGATTGTTGTCTCCTTTGCCTGCCTCCTTGTAACTACCAAGCCCAGTTGTTGCTTAGGAAATACAGTGTCTACTTATTTTAAGTACTTTTTAAAAATGCATTTAAGTATTTTTTTAAGTACTTATACTTAAGTACTTAAGGCTGGACTAGGACTCACAGTCTCCCAGCTTCTATCCCAGTGCCTTTAACCATTACACCAAACTGGCTTTCTCTCCTCACTATAAAGACAATACATCTAAGAATTTGCAACATATTTCTAGAGGTGAAAAAAAATAATTGTCCATGCAATACTCATTATGTAAATGTATATAAATTTCATTGTGCATTTGGAGTTAAAAAGGTGGAAACATCAGCAAATATTTTTATAATTGTTGTTTATTCATTCAGTTGCTTCCGACTCTTTGTGACTTCATGGACCAGCCCACGCCAGGGTTTCCTGTCGATTGTCAACACCCCCAGCTCCCCCAGGGATGAGTCCGTCACCTCTAGAATATCATCTATCCATCTTGCCTTGGTCATCCCCTCTTCCTTTTGCCTTCCACTTTCCCTAGCATCAGCATCTTCTCCAGGGTGTCCTGTCTTCTCATTATGTGGCCAAAGTATTTCAGTTTTGCCTTTAATATCGTTTCCTCAAGTGAGCAGTCTGGCTTTATTTCCTGGAGGATGGACTGGTTTGATCTTCTTGCAGTCCAAGGCACTCTCAGAACTTTCCTCCAACACCACAGTTCAAAAGCATCGATCTTCCTTCGCTCAGCCTTCCTTATGGTCCAGCTCTCACAGCCATATGTTACTACAGGGAACACCATTGCTTTAACTATGTGGACTCTTGTTGTTAGTGTGATGTCTCTGCTCTTGACTATTTTATCGAGATTTCTCATTGCTCTCCTCCCAAGAATTAAATGTCTTCTGATTTCCTGACTGCAGCCAGCATCTGCAGTAATCTTTGCACCCAGAAATACAAAGACTTTCACTGCCTCTATGTTTTCTCCCTCTATTTGCCAGTTATCAATCAAGCTGGTTGCCATAATCTTGTTTTTTTTCAAGTTTAGCTCCAAGCCAGCTTTTGCACTTTCTTCTTTCACCATCATCATAAGGCTCCTCAGTTCCACTTCGCTTTCAGCCATCAAAGGGGTATCATCTGTGTACCTGAGATTGTTAATGTTTCTTCCAGCAATTTTAACTCCAGCCTTGGATTCCTAAAGCCCAGCACATTGCATGATGTATTCTGCGTAAAAGTTGAATAGGTAGGGTGAGAGTATACAGCCCTGCCATACTCCTTTCTCAATCTTAAACCAGTCTGTTTAGTCCATGGTCTGTTCTTAGCCATTGCTACGTGGTTGTATTTTTATAATAGTTTTGTTTTATTCCAAGATTAAAGATTATTCCTATGAAGTTTATATTCCAGTGAAAACATACAAAAATCAAAAGTGATTGTTCCAATCCATCTATGATTACTTCTAATCAGATACTGTTTGTTCAAACAGAACATGTTATTGTGACTAAATCTAGTATCTTAAAATTAAATTAAATTAAATTAAATTAAATTAAATTAAATTAAATTAAATTAAATTAAATTAAATTAAATTATAGCTAATTTCATCTGGACAAGGTATATTATTTAATTCTTTCTCCTCATTAGATGTTCCCTGCTGTTCAACTCAGGCCTTAAAACAATTATATAGCATTTCGGGGAAAACATACAAATTATTAGACCAGCACTGGAGGCCAATATGGAGAAGATCTCCACAGCCACCATGTATTTCCCTTTGGTGCATAAGTAGGTGGGAACGAAGGACAACCAAACAATGCAAAATAACAACATGCTGAAAGTTATAAACTTGGCTTCATTAAAACTGTCAGGCAACTTTCTGGCCAGGAAAGCAAGGGTGAAACAGATAATGGCCAAGATACCCATAAAACCCAATACACAATAAAACATGATGGCAGAACCTTCATTACATTCCAGAACAATTTTTTCAGATATTGAGTGAGTATTGAAATCTGGGAATGGAGGTGAGGTTGCCAACCACACAGTACAAATAGAGGCTTGAATAAAGCAGCTGGAAAGAACAATAGAGGCTGCCAGTCTTTTCCCCACCCATTTTCTCATTTGGGATCCTGGCTTGGTGGCCATGAAGGACAGAACCACAATGATAGTTTTGGCCAGCACGCAAGAAACTGCCACTGTAAAGATGATGCCAAAAGCCGTTTGGCGGAAGAGGCATGGTATCTTCTCAGGCCGCCCAATGAACAGCAAAGTACAGAGGAAGCAGAGGAAGAGAGAGATAAGGAGAGTGTAGGTGAGGTTCCGGTTATTGGCCTTCACTAGGGGAGTCTCCTGGTGCTTGAGGAAGATGCTAAGCACCAAAGCTGTAACAAAAGAGAAGGAAAGAGCAAATATGGCCAAACTGATCCCTAATGATTCTTCATAAGACAAGAAGCTTATACCTTTTGGAAGGCATGCATCTTGGGCATAGTTTGAATATCCATCCTCTGGACACTGGACACAGTCCCCCATATCTGGAAAAGAAAGCATTAGCAAGACATTTCTGGGATGATGTAGAAATGTGTTTAGGTTTCTATTGAAATTCCATAGGTTTATGTATCAATTCAGTTGTGAAAGAGAATCCATCCTGGTAGAAGAGAGTGAAAATGGGGCTCAGGAGTATTGCAGAAGATACCTCCTTCATGCCCTCAATTTTATTCCTATGTAGTCTCCATCCGTTAAGTAAGCTCCTGTGCTACGCTCAAGAACACAGAGATGACTCCATGAGATTTTTTTTTTTCCCCTTCCCTAATCCAGCGATCACCCCCAATTTTGAATGAGCTTGTGAGATTTAGGATCACAACCAATATTTTGAAAACCTCTCTGTATCATATCTCTTACCTGTCTGGTTTGACATTTTCCCTTCAGGGCATGGGAGGCAATAGTAGCAACAGTTTGGCTTCCCTTCTATCTTTGTCTTACTGGTGCCTCCAAGACATTTGTTGTTGCAGAGAGAAACGGGCCAGGCCTATTCATAAATGGAAATGGTAAGTGGTTTACAGTTTGGAAAATTAAGTTATGAAATGAGCTAAGGAATAGCATACTAACATTACTTTTCAAGAGCGTTTGGGGACTGATATATAGCAATTTCACTCTTTTATATAATGATGTTAGCTTTGGCAACCATACCCACCACCTCAAGTTATTTCTACTCAATTGTTTTACAGGCAGTTTTTCATAGCTATTAGGTCTGGGTTGTTTTGTTTTGTTTTTCCCTGTATGATAGGTACTGAGGACAAACTAGTAGCTGGCATAATATGATTGGTTCATTTTTATTATTATTATTATTATTATTATTTTGCTATTGTGTTTTATAAACTATAGCTCGAGGATACTGATATTCATTCAAATATCATGCATTCCCTGCTAATGTGGTGTGAACTTGATTAAGATAAGACAAGTAAGATCACCTAGGGATGTGGCCCTAAATATGTTTTGGGCCACAAGTCAAACAGTAAAGTCTTTAAACTGGGAGGCTAGAATGAATGAAAGTAGAATTTTGAAATATCTAGAGGGAGTAAGTGAGATAAAGTGAGGTAAATTCAAAGAATTATCCAATGGCAGATCAGTTGTTTCAGGGGCTGCATAGCATGCACTTTTTCAACATCAGAAAATCGCTTACAATATCACGAAATGCAATCAGTTCTTACCTGGTTGAATCTACTTGGCCATTCAATATTATCTCCATGAATGTTCAATGTTCTTAAAGAAAAAGCCGGGGATTCTATTTTGCCAACTCTAACTCTCTGAAAGGATTGGTTTGGGAATGTGACCCAATTGATAACATCAAATCCTGCTATTAATGAGCCATTTTCATCAAAAGAAACCTTTTCACCAGCAGAGTTGTTAAATGAAACACTTCTCAGATGGTGGTGGAACTGAAATCCGGAAGGAGGAAAAAATATGAATACTATATCCAAAAAGAGCTAATACAGCAAACATTCACATCTGAGATTCTCACTTTCTCTCTCATCTCCCAGAAGCTTCATCTAGGTTAAATAAATACTAATATAGGCAAAAAGACAGCACATGACCTAGATTTCCACTCGGTACTTACAGATGTGTTGAACAAGCATATATATTTCAGCTTGGAAGACCATTACCTGCCACAGTGGCTGTTTCAGCAGTTTCCATATTTGTCCCTCTGCTCTTGCTCTGTGCAAGGACTTGGTGGAATGTATATTGTGCAGAGCATGAGCCACAGCATAGGCAGCATTATAGATGCTGTAGCTGTGAGTGGCCAGTTGTGTTTCAAAAACAGTCACAGGAAGAGAGTCTAGTTTTTCTTCCCCAGTGCAGATTTTGCTTTCTTCTTGGTCTGCCAGAGAAGTGGGAAGCACACAGTTAAAAGCTTGTTCCCAAAAAGCTTTGATGAAGCCATCTTCTCTTTCCCCTTTAGGATTTCTGGCCCAAACAAAGTTCTGGAAGCCAAACAATTCCTTTCTGTGCACAGCAAGTGATAAAGCACCATGTATGAAGTCTAAATTCCAATCATCTTGAAAGGGAAGTGAAGTGAAATCCATTTGAGCTGTCATAATCCAGACCTTTGTTACCATTGGTATATTCTCAAATTCTGAGAAGTGAAGTACCATTCTCAAAATAATGATGGTCTGGATTTCACCATGTACAATCAATACATTTGCAGTGCTTTTCATGATACCCAGGAATGTTTGAAAACCCTCCTTCACCATTTGATCAGCAAATACAGAAAAGGTTAGCTGTGGGAATCTTAGTATGATGTCAAAGCAGATGCCACTTTTGGAGAACATGGGAAGTACTTCCTGTACAAATCTCTCTCCATTAACATCATTCAGATAAATCACTCCAACCCATCGCCATTTGAAATACAGCAGTAACCTCAGAATACCCTCATAATGGAGGGCCACGCTTGGGAACATCTGCTGGAAAAAAACTCCTTGGGTTTGTTTCTCCATCATTAAAGCAGAGCCATATGTGAGCTAAATCAAAAGGGAACACCGAAAAAAGTATTTCCAAAGTAAAACAAGTATGTGTGTTTGTCCATACAGGTTGCTGATGGATCATCTAATCAAACTCTAAATTCTTTCTTCTACTTTTATTTCCTGTTTTATTGTTCACAATTCAATTTTCATGTATTTCTATTTCAAATGGCAAGAAACCAATGCACCAATTTTTAGCATTGTCTTGTGTAAGGCAAGTCTTCCTCCTGCACCTCTCCTCCACTCCCTATAGTTGTCTGAATTATTTACATGAATGTGGCTAGCAAATCATAAAAAGCTGCTCCCAGTTCACATGACATGCTCTACTCCATGAAGAAAGGAATAGACAACTCAAAATGGAATTAATAAAAACTTTCCCAGACTGAAGAGTTTCTACTTAAGTCCTTGGATTTCTCTCTATTTTGTTCACTTTTTTCCATAACTTGGTCACAAAAATACCTCAAATTTGAGAGAAGAGATTCTTGCTTCTTAAATCCTTAACATTTATCCACATTGCCTACCTGTGGGATCTTGTACATGCAGAGAATGGTTGCCATGTTGAGACTGACATCAGAGTTAGGTCCCCCAATCACTGCTACCAGATTGTTCTGGGCATCACATTTGTAATTTGGGAAGAATTTGTCTTTTGTGGAGAGAAGCTCCATGGAAGCAAGATAAATTACACTGGCACTGAAATCATTATTGTAGATATGGAAACCCAGGGTGATGTTAGGTAAGAGTTTACTATTGTCATTTATC
Source organism: Candoia aspera (assembly GCF_035149785.1). Lineage (NCBI taxonomy): Eukaryota > Metazoa > Chordata > Lepidosauria > Squamata > Candoiidae > Candoia > Candoia aspera. Next base: position 109,392,449 of record NC_086156.1, on the reverse strand, counting down.
TCCTTTACAGCAAATTCCAAAGCCAAGATATGCTGGTAGTGCTGTTTCAGGACCCTACAATGAGAGAAATTAACAGCTAAAATATTGATGTTTTAGCAAAAATCTTGTTTGAAATTAAATTACTTGGGCCCTTGTCCTGGAATCATCTTGTGACTTCCCTGAAGATTTTTTTTTGGAAGTCTAATATGCTTCAATCAGATTAAAATGCAACATACATTAAATTGTTTTCAAGATATCCATAGTTTTCTATTCTTTCATGTTTGAAGCTCTTTGTCCAGTTCCTAGTGAACCTGAAATGCACTTCTGAATAGACCAGTAGGGCCTTTTACTCTCCTTTTTGGAGTACAGTATTGCATGATTTCACAGCAGTTTCAAAAATTTGGAAGAAGTTTCTGAATAATTTTAGAAACAGACATTTGCCAGAGAGGTAGACCTAACTTTTCAGCATGGGACTCAAAATTGGAATAGTCAGAAAATCTCATTAGTAAATCAATGGTACTCATGTTCTTCTTCTTGCATTGGTCTTCATACATTCCAGATTTCAAAGTGATTTGCTGAGCACTAAAAATAGACAGAGTCACCATCCTAACTCCTGTTTTCAATAACATTTATTTCTTGGATTGTGGCTAAGAAATGGATAAAAATGCAGAGCTTGGCAAGAGAACACGTCGCTTTGTTGAAATGCTAAGTGCAGCTGCAATGTTTGGCCCCTTAATACCCATCACTGTAACTTTTTGGAAAGATTATAAAATTACTCTGGTTTCTTCTGGGAGACTCTCTATGAATTGCTTCTTAGTTCCATTATGGGCCGTTTTTTTCTTTAGAGAAAAAAGAGCAACAACTATAGGCTCCATGACAATCATAGTAGATGGCTCATTTTCTCCATTTGTCACCCTCAAATAAGTGGCGGTCACCCAGATTAAGACTGAGAATATTGTATTTAAGGTGCTAACCTTGAACCTTCCCCTCCTTCTTATACCTCTCTCATACTTCAAAGTTGGGCAGAACATCCAGATTAAGACCCAGAATATTGTACATAATAGGGCAAGTTTAATAGATGCTTTTGAACTGTGGTGTTGGAAGAAAATTCTGAGAGTGCCTTGGACTGCAAGAAGATCAAACCAGTCCATCCTCCAGGAAATAAAACCAGACTGTTCACTGGAGGGAATGATATTAAAGGCAAAACTGAAGTACTTTGGCCACCTAATAAGAAGACAGGAAACCCTGGAGAAGATGTTGATGCTAGGGAGTGTGGAAGGCAAAAGGACCGACTTGGGGCCAACCAAGGGCAAGATGGATGGATGATATTCTAGAGGTGACAGACTTGTCCTTGGGGGAGCTGGGGGTGGTGAGGACCGACACGAAGCTCTGGCATGGGCTGATCCATGAAGTCATGAAGAGTTGGAAGTGACTGAATGAATAAACAACAAAGGGCAAGTTTAAAACTGTCTCTCCTTTTATCCTCTCCATCCTGCAACCTCTGCAGTATAAGATGTTTAGAGCACACAAAGATTGGGGTGAGGGCAACGAGGAGAGAATTAGTTTTAGAAACAAGCTGTTACTTCAGTTTACAACACTGGGAAGTAAATTCTATTAGAATGTACATGTATTCTTCTTTGTACTCTTGCCAAAATGTTCTCTTAAAAATTCAAAGATACCTATCCCCCAGTAGTATGTGTAGCAGGAAATAAGGTAATAATTTGCAGATCCATCTCAGAATGAAGAATTCCTAATCTGCTCCCCTTTCAAATGTTTTAGGATGGAAACTCCCAAAATTTGGAGGGACAGCACAGGCAAATGACCATGGTGTTGAAAAGAAATCCTCACACTTTTAAATGCTTAGTGTGTAAGGATTGGAACCAGCAGAAACATGGCCCTGAAGGTAGACTGCATCACAGTGGAGTCTGCCTCCATTCTTAGAAAAGAAAAAGGAAACATTGTCCATTATTTCCTACTAAATGACTAAACAAACCTGCATTGAGAAAGTTCACTCCCTCTAACACAACAACAGAGAAACAGACTTAGAAACCAGACTTGGAAAACACATATGATAGGATTAAGAAAATCAAGTGCCTTACACAAAATCACCGAAGAGTGCAGAAGAAGGACGTTTTTCATAGGAAGTAGGACTTGAAAAACGGTAAGTGTGAGAAATGATGACACCCATTATGAGATCTCCAGATGTATAATACTTATGATGAATAGGAAGAGGCTCACTAACGTTACATCTAAAGCTAGGAACTTTGCACACTGCCAGTGGAAGTAGCACTAATACCAACACCACCAATGCTATCATCTTCTGTGGAACTCTTCTGGCTAGAAAACAAATGACGCTGCAGTGATTTGACCCAGCAGGGTCTCTGTCTAGTGCTGTTCAACCTGAGTGGTTGCTGACTGTGAGAACTGAAGCCATGGCTGCACTGTGCAACTGATCTACTGTAACTCTGAATGGCTGGTAAACATGCTTTGATATTGGTTTGTGTGGCTTGTTATTTTTCCAATAGACCTTACAACTCCCCAAGGAACGGGGGAAGGGGATACGGCTAATCTCGTAATTGCAAGGGGGAATGATGATAATTATGGTTAGGATTCAGAGGTACAGGTTCTCTGAGGGTTTGAAAATGTGAATATGTTCCCTAGATCTGAACTCAACTTTGGGGCTTCTTTGGTAGGGTTATATCATGTCAATATCTATAGCATTTTCCTCGGTCTCCGTATCTATCGTGTATCCAAGAGCTTTAGCTTTAGCTGTACAGAATTTGCTCATTTATCCATAACGACAGAGGCTCCCAGATAAATGTGAAATAAACTCAAGGTGTATAAGAACACAGAGAAAAGCTTCTTCCATGCAGATAATATATACAAGGGTAGTGCTTTGACTTGGGGTAAAGTTTCAACCCAGATTTAATTATCAACATACTTTTGCTCACCTAAATCAGATCTTCTCTGGACCCATACAAAAGTCTGGACAAAGGTTTAGCCTGCATTGTGCAAGCTATACCAAAGAAGTAAGAAATATGTCAGCATTTGCTTCTAACAACAACAAATTTTATTTATTAGTCCCCTGGCCATATCAAAAACCTGTGAAACCAATATAAGGAAAACCATAGGAATTATTCATAACAAACCATCACCCCTGCAATCTATTCCAATCTGTTCTAGGTAGTCTACCCTGTTAGAAATAGCCTTTGATATAAAAACTGCAGTTTTGCTGGTGATACACAGATTTGTTCCCTGCAAGAAGTAAGACAGTTTCTCTTCTCTTCTCTTCTCTTCTCTTCTCTTCTCTTCTCTTCTCTTCTCTTCTCTTCTCTTCTCTTCTCTTCTCTTCTCTTCTCTTCTCTTCTTAGTTTTTTAGTCTTTAAATGAGGATCTAAGTAAATGGTCCTTTCTGAAGAATATAGTTTACAATCAATCAAGATATTTGCAATGTCTTTGACAGCTGATACTCCACAGATACACAGTCTTTCTTTCAAATGGAACTCCATGGAGCCTCCCATATCCTACCATGGAACCTAGTTGTTCAAAATGTGCTCTAGAGAAAGCTCTTCTAAGATGTTGAGGCATGTAGGTGGTCAAATATTTTTTCTCTCTGGGAGGCTGATTTCTGTTAAGTCACTTTCTGTTAAGCCACTTCAAGGACTTAGCATGTTTAAGGGATGTGATATCCCCTTGGACAGCCATCTCCAAGACCCTTTGTTTGAAACTTACCATCTGCTTTCCAAAACCTTTCATTAAAGCATACAATGAAATGCAAGAAGATGTGAGTCCCAGGTTCTTCCCTGAATGGTGATTCATTCAGCAGAAATGGTATTGCAAATGCTTCTATTTCTACTGAGCATTATTCATAAAGCAGCCTTGTCTGAATGGTGCAATGCTATTGATAGCAGTTTTTAGTCTTGATAAAAAATTGTGCTACTACTGCCATGGATATCATCCAGACAAGAGGCAGAGATAATAATGGTTATTTTGATAATTACAGATGGGAAAGGCAGAAAGGCAGGCTGAAAACACTGGGTTAATTCCAGCTCTTATTTCTGAACTTAATTTCCATTCAAATAGATGGCAAAAACATTATGGCTGATTTCTCGCATTGAGTTCAGTAGGAACTAAATTAATTTTTTTTTTGCATATTCAATTACTTAATTCTGGACACCAGACTTTGCTTTTTGGTAATAATCAGTACCCAGGGATTTCCAAGAATATGAAAATAAACACATAGAATTGGAAAATTACAGGAAATATTGGTCACCTGCTCAAAGCTTAGACTTTCTGGACATAGAAAACAAAACATGATTTTCAAATCTCAGGGTAAATATTCTTTTGTCCTTTTTCACAGGACAGGAAATTGATCACTCCAGTCAGTTTGGAAGGTGGATATTTGTGACAACAGCATAAAACTCTGTGCAAAATTCAAATTTAACTTATGAGATCTAAAAACCAAACAAAACAGGTTTCCTGTTAGTCTTTTTTCCCCCATAACTGTGCATCAACAATTTATTGATTTTTTTTCAGCTTAATGACTGAAAGTATCCAACCCAATCAAGTGCAAAGCATCAAACAGAAATCTAAATAGAAATCCCAAGAGTTATACAAAGTGGTTTAATGGACCCAAATCCAAAAGAGAGGTCAGGTTTTAGTGCAAAGTCAAGCTAGACAACTCCAGTAATTCAAGCAGAAAAGTGACAGCTTCATATTAAAACTCTAAAAAAATAAAATCATTGTAAACTTGTCATTTTCATCCTATTCAGCCAAAAATTTAAATGGAGGCATTATAATCTTCCCCTTTATAGCTGAGAGTTGACTTAAACAAAACAAAAGCAAAGGAACATTCAAAGAATCTCTCTCAAATTACTTTGTTTTTTCCTTGAATCTTGAATAACAAGGATGGATTGCATCAAACCCTCTTCAAATCATGAGCCTCCAGTTGAATCTCCTTTAAAAATGCAAGCACTGATTCACATCCTCTTTTAGAGAAGGTTCTTATTATGATATAAAGACAAGCAAAACATTTAAGATAAAATGGGCAAATTCATCTTTTACTCTCACTTTCTATTTTACTGAATTCTTACCACAGTTCTGTCTATGTGCACTTCATTGACCAAGTTCACTAGAATTGTAGCTTATTGTATTTTAAATATATGTGCTTATATACATGTCTATAATACAAAATTATAATACAATAATTGTACTGTTAAGTACAATACCCAGGAACACCTAGGGCATACAACCCCTTTACTCACCAATCCCCAAGATTGTGATGCCTCAACTATTTTGGACCAGTTTGGGATGTGGTGTGTCTGGTGTTTGGTTTCTTTATTTCACCATAAAGAAGGTCAGACAATCATTGTATGTTTACAAGGGGAGATTTGCAATAGTGCTTGGAGTTTCCTCAACCAATGTTGACATCATTGTCTTTTTGGGGAATGAATGAGAGTGATAGAAACAAGTTCATATGTTCACAAGGAGCTTCTGCTCTATTAGTACCTTCTTGATACCAGATAAGAATGTGGAGACTTGGTGATGGAGAAGATGACTAGAAAGCAGGAAAAAAATCAGCTGTAATCTTTGGAAGTATTTTTTTTAATTGATGGAGACCTTGCAAAGTTCACAGGAGAACCTAACATGTGCTGACACTCCAGGGCTCCAGGTGGGTCTACATCTTCAGAACTAGCTTACTTTCTTTTGGACCACTTCAGAGGTGGTCTCTGATATATGGAAATTTGTCTTGAATTAATGCCTCATCCAAAGTATTTGCAAAACTCTATATTTTATACCATAGTTTCCTTCCCTCCTTCCTTCATGACAGAAGGGCATCTTGTTTGTAATGTCTAACGATAAGTTCACACAACCTCCTTGCTGCAAATACATAGCTAATTGTGCTGTAGGACACTTTGGATTTAGAAAGAAATATCCTGGGAAAAGATGTCTTTTTCCCAGGAATTGGCTAGAGCTGTGGAGGACAGCCACAGAATCCCAAGATGAGACACAGCTGGTATAGGAGGTTGTTGAAAATTCAGCTCAAATCAGTTATCTAAAGTGAATCACAAATTCAATCCGATTGAGATAGAAAATTGAGCTAAGTAAAAGAAAATAAATCAGATCTTGGTCTGTCTGTCTATCTATTTAATCTGTTGCACATGTGATATCTTATATCTCAATTTCTTGTTTGTGTGTGTTTGTGTGTGCACTTGTGCCTTTGAGTCAGTCTTGATTCCTGGTAACTACATCAACAGGTCAATGAAGTTTTGTAGGCAACTTTTTTTGGAAGTGGCTTTCCATTGCCTCCTTCCTAGGGCTGATAGAGAGAGACTACCCCAAAGTCACCCAGCTTGTGGGACCCTTTGAAATTGAACAAATCGTCAACCCAGTAACTGTGAGACTAAAACTCCCACTGGACCATTTCAAGCTCCAGTCACCAGACACTTTCAGTTTCCTTGTTGTCTCCTTTGCCTGCCTCCTTGTAACTACCAAGCCCAGTTGTTGCTTAGGAAATACAGTGTCTACTTATTTAAAGTACTTTTTTAAAAATGCATTTAAGTATTTTTAAGTACTTATACTTAAGTACTTAAGGCTGGACTAGAACTCACAGTCTCCCAGCTTCTATCCCAGTGCCTTTAACCTTTACACCAAACTGGCTTTCCACTTTCACTATAAAGCACAATACATCTAAGAATTTGCAACATATTTCTAGAGATGAAAAAAACAGTTGTCCATGCAATACTTATTATATAAATGTATATAACTTTCATTTTGCATTTCGAACTAAAAAGGTGGGAACATCAGCAAATATTTTTATAATAATTTTGTTTTATTCTAAGATTAAACAGTATTCCTATGAAGTTTATATTCCAGTGAAGAAATACAAAAACCAAAAGTGATTGTTCCAATCCATCTATGATTAGTTCTAAGCAGATACTGTTTGTGCAAACAGCACATGTTATTGTGACTAAACCCAGTCTCTTAAAATTAAATTAAATTATGGCTAATTTCTTCTGGAAAAGGTATATTCTTTAATCCTTTCTCCTCATTAGATTTTCCCTGTTATTCAGCTCAGGCCTTGAAACAATTATATAGCATTTAGGGGAAGAGATGCAGACCAATAAGCCAGCACTGGAGGCCAAGATGGAGAAGATTTCCACAGCCACCATGTATTTCCCCTTGGTGCATAAGTAGGTGGGGACAAAGGACATCCAAACAGTGCAAAATAACAACATGCTGAAAGTGATAAACTTGGCTTCATTAAAACTGTCAGGCAACTTTCTGGCCAGGAAAGCAAGGGTGAAATAGATAATGGCCAAGATACCCATAACACCCAATACACAATAAAAACATGATAGCAGAACCTTTGTTCTATTCTAGAACATTTTTTTTTCAGTAATTGAATATCAAAATCTGGGAATGGAGGTGAGGTTGCCAACCACACAGTACATAAAGAGGCTTGAATAAAGGAGCTGGAAAGAACAATGGAGGTTGCCAGTCTTTTCTCCACCCATTTTCTCATTTGGGATCCTGGCTTTCTGGGCATAAACGAAAGAACCACAATGATGGTTTTGTCCAACACGCAAGAAACTGCCACTGTAAAGATGATGCCAAAATCCATTTGGCAGAAGAGGCATGGTATCTTCTTGGGCTGCCCAATGAACAGCAAAGAACCAGTTTGGTCTAGTGGTTAAGGCACCAGGCTAGAAACCAGGTGACTGTGAGTTCTAGTCCTGCCTTAGGCATGAAAGTTGGCTGGGTGACCTTGGGCCAGTCACTCTCTCTCAGCCCAACTCACCTCACAGGGTTGGGGAAAATGGGAGGAGGAAGGAGTATTAGGTATATTCCCCACCTTGAGTTATTTATAAAAAAAATAATAAAGGTAGGATAGAAAATAAATAAATAAATAAATAAATATCTGAGAAAGCAGAGGTAGAGAGAGTTGCCAAGAGTGTACATGAAGTTCCGGTTATTGGCCTTCACTAGGGGAGTCTCCTGGTGCTTGAAGAAGATGCTCAGCACCAAAGCTGTAACAAAAGAGAAGGAAAGAACAAATGTGGCCAAACTGATCTGTAATGATTCTTCATAAGACAAGAAACTTATATCTTTCAGAAGGCATGCATCTTGGCCATAGTTTGAATATCTATCCTCTGAACACTGGACACAGTCATCCATATCTGGGAAAGAAAACATTAGCAAGAAATCTCTGGGATGCTTTAGAAATGTATGTAGGTTTCTACTGAAATTCTGTAGATTTATGTACTACTTCAGTTAGACACTGTGAAAGAGAATCCATCTTGGTAGAAGAAAGTGAAAATAGGGCTCAGGAGTATCACAGAAGATACCTCCTTTGTGCCCTTGATTGTATTCCCATGTATTCTCTGTCAAATAAGATACTCTGCCACACTCAAGAGCACAGAGATGACTCCATGAGATCTTTTTTTTTTTCTTTCCCTAATCCAGCAATCACCTCCACATTTTGAAAACCTCTCTCTATCATACCTCTTACCTGTCTGGTTTGACATTTCCCCCTCAGGGCATGGAAGGCAATTGTAGCAACAGCTTGGCATCTCTTCTATCTTTGTGTTACTGGTGTCTCCAAGACATTTGTTATTGCAGAGAGAAAGGGGCCATGCTTGTTCACAATTGTCAGCTCTGAGGCTTTGAAAATATGTGAGCATATTCCCTGGACAGAAAAAGAGCACCTAGATTTTTAATGGCCAAAAGCAAAGGAAATGAAAAACATATTTTTTAATAAAAAAAGAAAATTAAACATTTTCTAAATCATCCAGTTTACAAGGTATTTGCATGATCAGGAGCACAGGACATCTCAAGCAACAATGTGGTAATGCAGAGGAGCAATTGGAAAAACTGAAAAGAGACCTAAACAAAAGTTCAATTGTCCTCAGAACTGATTATATGAAGCTCTGGAATTCTCTAGACATTGTCCATGATGCATTGGGTAGATTCAGAGGAATTTCTCAGTTATAAAATAAAGGAGAAAAATATCTGCATGTGAAGGGAATCTACATTTATCTGTTTAGATAGTTGGGTGGGTGTGACTGGATTTGTGTTTCAGTGGTATGGGGAAAGAACAGACCACTATGGATACAATGGAAATCATTCAGGATAAATTATCTTAGGGCAATTCCTGCATAAATGTAAATGTTCCTGGAAAACAATATTTGCTCTGTGTGGGAGCTGGGTAACTTTACAGATTGTAATCAAGCCAACTTAATAATTTCTGTTAAACCAGCAAACGAACATGCAGCTATTCTCTCTTCATCATTTCAAATTATGACCAGCTTCCAAGAAACAGAAGGAAGAATCAAAAGGTTGCACCAATTAAAGAGGTCAAAGAAGGTGAGGTTAACAAATGGACACAATTTTATTTGTAACTTTAAATACAGACCTAAATTGGAAACTCACAAATTTAAATGAAGTTCGCCCAAAGAGGTTATACTTTCATCTGTTACATGCACATCCACACAGGCATTCTTTAATAGAGAATGTCAGAATTTGTATAAAGGTTCTGTGGTCAGAACTTAGGAAGTTGAATTTTCCTCATATTTAAAGTCAGAAATAATTCCTAGAAAAATTGGTATTTAGGCTACATTGTTGTCCTTGTTTGGAAAATTACAAAAAATGCTGCAGAGAAGGAACACTATAGGTGAAGAGCCAGCTTTTACATAGAGGCATCAACCGATGTGACAGCATACAAATAAGGGTTAAAACCAGAGAAACCTGCCCATCAACTTGAAATCTTCACACACCAGCTACTTTCCAGCAGTGTTCCTTTAAATACATTTACAGTATTTCAGATTCATAGTTCAGAGATTACTTTTTCTTATTAGCTGCTCCCTTGTGTTAAGATTTGGCTTCAGCAAAATGATGTAGCATTTGGGGGAAAAGATGCAGCCCAGTATCCCTAAACTAGAGGCCAAAATGGAGAAGATCTCCACAGCCACCATGTACTTTCCCTTGGTACTCAGGTAAGTTGGAACAAAAGACATCCAAACACTGCAAAAGACCAACATGCTGAAGGTGATGAACTTGGCTTCATTAAATGTATCAGGCAATCTTCTGGCCAGAAAAGCCACAACAAAGCTGACAATGGCCAGGAAACCCATAAATCCCAAAACACAGTAGAACATGAAAGTTGAACCTTCATTACATTCCACAATAATTTCTGCTGCCATTGAATGCATGTCAACATCTGGAAATGGGGGAAAGATTACCAGCCACACAGTACAAATCGTGACTTGAATCAATGAGGAGAAAAGAACAATGGAGTTGGCCAATTGTTTGCCCACCCATTTCTTCATCCTGGACCCTGGTTTGATAGCAGTAAATGCTAGAACCACCATTATTGTTTTGGCCAAGATGCAAGAAACTGCTGCTGAGAAGATGATGCCAAAAGCAGTTTGTCGAATGAGGCAGGTCAGCTTCTCTGGGTGGCCAATGAAGAGGAGACCACAGAGGAAGGAGAAGAGGAGTGAAATGAGGAGAGTATAGGTCAGGTTCCGGTTGTTGGCTTTGACAATGGGGGTGTTGTGGTATTTAACAAAGATGCCCAGGATGAAAGCAGAGAGTAAAGTAGATGAAAGGGCAACACTGGCCAGAGTGATTCCCAAGGGTTCTCCATAGGACAAGAAGGTTTGACTCTTTGGAATGCATGAATCCTGGGTGGGGTTTGGATAATGATCATCTGGACATTGAATGCAGACATCCATATCTGAAATACACAATGTGGTTTTCTATGGATATTTTGTAACACCTTAGCATCTAATTAAGTGTAATAACATTTCAAATTATGGTTTTCATTATCTAAATGATGCAGATACAGTATTTTGTTTGGTCTAGTGGTTAAGGCAATGGGCTAGAAACCAGGAGACTGTGAGTTCTAGTCTTGCCTTAGGCATGAAAGCCAGCTGGGTTACCTTGGGCCAGTCACTCTCTTATAGCCCAACTCACCTCACAGGGTTGTTGTTGTGGGGAAAATAGGAAGAGGAAGGAGTATTAGGTATGTTCGACACCTTGAGTTACTTATAAAAATAATAAAGGCGGGATGAAAAATCTAATAACAAAATAAATAAATTAAATAATATCCAGGAAGACTATGGTTTAAGAAAGACACAGTGTCATAAAAGATAAGTGGATGTGGATATTTTAGTATATATGTTTTATATCTGAAAAATACCAAGTGGGTTTTTTTTGTAGATTTTCTAGAATTTCTGACACAGAATCACTTTAATTTCAGAGGTGTTTTGCCAGAAACTTCTTACAGATTGGTTGCGTGTGTGTGTGTGTGTGTTTCCAGTCTAGAACTGAGAGAGAATGACTAAGTCATATCAAATAGCATACGTGAATGAGTTAACTGCTTCACTTATTAAAAGTATTGAAATTATTATTGGATGGAAATACTCAGCTTCTTTGAAATTTTGAATTTTATTTAAAACATTTTTCCCCACTTTTAAGAGCTGTTATATAAAATAGAAGATGTAGAATAGGCTGGAAGATACATTATTCATTTCATACAATTGGCACCCTCTTTACTGAAGATGGAAATATTAATATTATATGGTAATAAACTCACTTGCAACATGCTGAAGTCGTACAACCCACAGCTAGTTAGACAAGTTATTTTTGCACCTCAATGAAACAGACACAAAACTAATCTCTTAGTTGGCTGTTGTTGTTATTAATATTATTCCTAATTGTTAACACCCAGATAAGCAAATATTTCATTTTGTCTAACAACTGGGATGTACCAGCAGTGTAAAGTAATTATATGTGTGTGTGTGTGTGTTTGTGTGTGTGATACACACACACACACATACACACACACACACACACACACACACACACACATATATATATATATATGATAATATTCTTATTCACCATCTTGAATTTTATACTTTGCATTTTATATTTATATATATTTATATGTATATTTATACTGTTTTACTTTAACAATATGTTATTTTTCTATTTTTAACTGTTTGTAAACTGCCCAGAGTCACTATTACGAGATGGGTGGTAAAGAAATACGACAGATAAATGAATGAATAAATAGATAAATATATCTGCTTTCAATGCCCATTTAGTGATGTTATGGTCTTCATAATTGTTGCTCATTTTATTGGCTGCTTTGTGAAGTCTTTTTTTTTTTTTAAATTGCATCCAAAAATTCTTTTTTAAGGATATTGAAAATTTCATAAAATTTTATGCTGAACTAGATGGGAAAACATCACTCCCTATTTTTTTTTTAAAAAAAATACATTTATTTTTAAAGTAATTGTGGGATGTTTTTCAGCCTCTCTAATCTTTTTTCCTTCCCTCTGCTTCCCAAAAAGACTAAGTAACCCAACACTTAATTTTCTTCCTCACATGGTCCATGCAGTAAGTCCTGAATTCAAGAAGATTCTTTTGTTACATTTCATCAACACAAACACTTGGCATCATTGTCATCAACAATTTTGAGGGAAGACTCCCAAATCTATCTTCAGAAGCAACATGGTAAACTCTTTTATGTTGCTCATTCCAACCAATTCAGTGAAGGATGTTATCTCTAAAAGACTAATAACACTGCTGAATTATGATGCCTGCTGAAGCTTGGGATGTATTTGTGCAGGTTGATTTCTGAGCAAGAACATTTGTTGTATTATACAGACATGTCCATGCACACCGACACAAACTGAGAAAGAAGGCTAGGAGCAATGACAGTGGTCCATCAAGGGAAGTGGAAAGCAAAGATTATTTGTTCCATTGATTTAACTGACCTGAAATCTGTCTGTCTATCTGTCTATCTGTCTTTCTATCTATTAATAGCACATCCACCCTAAGGCCTGCAGAATAAGCCAACTTTAATGGACTTTGTAAAACTGAATAGAGTTGGATATATAGATGTGTCAGGAGCATACTGTACCATTGCCTGATTATTTGATATATTGTCCTCTTAGGAATCTTTATCCAGGATTTCTTACCCTTCTGGTTTGCAATTTTTCTTTCTGGGCATGGAAGGCAATCATAGCAACAAAATGGCTTCCCTTCTTTCTTTGCCTTACTAGTCCCCAACTGACACATATTGTTACATAGAGAAAGAGGTCTTGTCTGTTGAAGAATGAAAGAAGAAACAGATATACAGTATCACACACTCATGAATAGAATGGGATAGCATCCTTATTTTGAGGAAGTGTTTGGTGTGCATTATGCTCTTCAGCTGGAGTCTCGAATAGCATGGATGCTTCAAGAACTCACACAATTATTTATTTGCTAAATCAAATTATTTATTTAATAATAAATTCAAAAAATGTATTTGTTAAATAAAAGTAACAAAGACCATAAAGTTTCTAATTTTTGCAGAAGGACGTAATCCCGTTTTTCCTCCAATCCATGCTTCAGAATGGGAACAGTTCCAAATAAGTTGTCTTTTAGACATCTGTAATATTTCTGGCTATTTCAGAAGCCAGGATTAGCCCACAGTGTGGATTGGGTGATCCTTGCACCCACTTGGTGAGCACCTTTCCACATTTCAAATTCCTTAACATCACTTCCGGCATTGCACACTGAGCGTGCATCTTACCTGGTTGAATTGGCTGGGCCACTGAATTTCTTCTGCATGAATGGTGAAGTCTTCCTTGGGAAAAGCCGCAGGTTCTATTTTGCCAACTCTAACTCTCCGAAAGGATTGGTTTGGGAATGTGACCCAATTGATAACATCAAATCCTGCTATTAATGAGCCATTTTCATCAAAAGAAACCTTTTCGCCAGCAGAGTTGTTAAATGAAGTACTTCTCAGAAAGTGGTGCAACTGAAATCAGGAACGAGGAAAAAAATAAAGGAAAAGCATGAACAGGATATGAAAAGAAGACCTAAGATAGCAGTTTTCCAAACTGGAAATTTACAATTAATCTTTCTGTCCCCCAAAGGTTTTATCTGGCTTAATAGAAACACCAACATTTTATCCAATTATTTTAGAGAATGTGTATTGTTGTTGCTTTATCCTAAAGCTATCTTCTTCTTCTTCTCAGATTCCTTTATTTAATGTGATTACCATGGACAACATTACTTTTAGTCCATGGTAATTATGTTAAATAAAGTAATGTGACAAGAAGAAATAATGAAACAGTTGGATGCTGGAGTCGTGTTATTTTATAGTGCTTTATCTGGATGCTTAAATTAATGTGTCACAAGAAAAAAATAAGATATGGTCATCAACAACAAGAAAAGAATCACATCCCCAGCATTCATTCTTAATTAGATGTACTAATGAATTCCATATAAAAAATGAACTTATATGGTTTTAGATTTTAGTTTAGATTTTAAGACAGTCAATGACCTAGATTTTGCTCAGGACAGTACATAACAGTCATGGAGAAAAGTTGTATATATCTCAGCTTGCTAGACCATTTACCTGCCACAGATGTGGATGCAGAAGCTTCCAACTCCCTCCCTTTGTTCCTGATATGTGCCTGGACTTGCTTGAATGCATATCATGCAGAGCATGAGCCACAACATGGACAGCATTATAGATGCTGTAGCTGTGAGCAGTTAGGCTTGTTTCAAAAACAGGTACAGGAAGAGAGTCCAGTTGTTCTTCCCCAGTGCAGATTTTGCTCTCCTCTTGGTCTACCAGAGAAACAGCAAATGCACAGTTAAAAGCTTGTTCCCAAAAAGCTTTGATGAAGCCATCTTCTCTTTCCCTTTTAGGATTTCTGGCCTGAACAAAGTTCTGGAAGCCAAACAATTCCTTTCTGTGCACAGCAAGTGATAAAGCACCATGCATGAAGTCTAAATTCCAGTCATCCTGAAAGGGAAGTGATGTGAAATCCATTTGAGCTGTCATAATCCAGATCTTTGCCACCACTGGTACATTCTCAAATTCTGAGAAATAAAGCACCATTCTCAAAACAACGTAGGTCTGAATTTCACCATGGACTATGAATACATTTGCAGTGCTTTTCATGATACCCAGGAGTGTTTCGAGACCCTCCTTCACCATTTGACCAATATAAGCAGAAAAAGTTAGCTGTGGGAATCTTTGTATGAGGTCAAAGCAGATGCCACTTTTGGAGAACGTGGGAAGCACTTCCTGTACAAATCTCTCTCCATTAACGTCTTTCAGATAAACCACTCCAACCCATCTCCAGCTGAAATACAGCAACAACCTGAGAATACCGTCATACTGGAGGCCCACATTTGGGAACATTTGCTGGGAAAAGACTCCTTGGGTTTTTTTCTCCATCAGTAGATCAGAGCCATATGTGAGCTAAATCAAAAGGGAAGACCAGAAATATTTCCCATATAGAGTATGTATGTGGGTTTCTCTGTATGCACTGCTGGTTCATCATCTGTTCTAAAACTTATTTTCTTCCTCCATTTTTTACTTCCTATTTTTTTGTTCGCAATTCAATTTTCATGTGATTCCTATTAGAAATGGCAAAAAACCCTGCCACATTTTTCTTTTGCATTTTTGTGTGGAAAGTGATAAAATAAAGAAGCTTCATTGCCTGCATTGATTTGCCTGAATGGAGCTAACAGTCATACCGAGCTGCTCCTAGTCTACATGATACATTTAGCTCCACAAACAAAGGAACAGAAGTTCCAAAACAAAAGCATTTCATGCATTCTTTCTCTGAAACCTAGAGTTTCTATTTAAGTCCTTGAATTTCTCTCTATTTTGCTTACTTTTTCCCATCCTAGGCCACAAAAATGCCTCAGATGTGATGGAAGAGGTTCACATCTCTTAAGTATTTATTGCTTTTCGTACTGCCTACCTGTGGGATCTTGTACATGCAGAGAATGGTTGCCATATTGAATTTGACATCAGAGTTAGGTCCCCCAATAACTGCTACCAGATTATTTGGGGCATCACATCTATAATTTGGGAGGAGTTTGTCTTTTGTGGAGAGAAGTTCCATGGAAGCAAGATAAATTGTCCTTGCCCTAAAATCATTATTGTAGATATGGAAGCCCAGGGTGATGTTAGGTAAGAGTTTGGCACTGTGATTTATCTCCTTTAAAGCAAATTCCAAAGCCAGGATGTGTTGGTAGTGCTGTTTCAGGACCCTATGATGAGAGGAATGGACATCTTACAATTTTGATCTTTCAGCAAAGAAGTTGTTTGAATTTAGATTGCTTGGCCCATGGCCTTGGATAATCCCATGACTTCTCTGAAGGAACCTCCCCTTCAGAGTAGTAGAATTCTTCAGGAGATTTAAGATGCAAACCTTACTAAATATTTTTCTGGATGTCCCCTGGTGCCTTTTCTCAGAATGGCTTTTGTGTTCCTTCCTTTGTGAAGGTCTTTTGTGCACCTCCTCTTTTTAGATTTTGTGGGGTTTGTTTTAGTTGGAAACAAGGACGCTGGGCATGAGCACACATATACACGTCCAGGAACGGTGAATCTGTAGGCCATAAGCTCTTCTGAAGTGTCCACTAGGACACTACTGCTTCACTTTCAGAAAAAAAGTTTTGCCTGGCTCCATAGCAGTGTCAAAATTTGGGAGACCGATTTGTATGATTTCAGAAGCTGGAATTTGGCAGACTGGTATGTCAGAAGCTCACATTCAACAAGAGCAATCATCAACTACATTGCTGCTGCAGAGGTTGCTGACAAGAAACTATCACCCTTAGTCATGGAACTAACTAAGCCCTAATTTAGACCTGGAACACAGCTGGAAATATTCCTTAGATAAGAGCTGAGGCAGAAGCCAGGAGTACAAAGTCTGACACCCTGGGCAGATCTCCAACTGTCCACTGTGGCAAGGACCCTACGGTTACTGTTGTTTAGAGTTATCTTGGTATGCAAGCCTTACAGGAAACTACCATCAAACACATACAATATCATCTGAAACATGATGTAACACAAAACAGGGAGAAGCAGGGAGACCACCCCAGATCATGTGACACTTTTTTCACTCCTCCGCTGCTCTAAAATGGATAAGACTATGCACAGATCCATTCAGGATTGCTTTGAAACCTTAGAATTAGGAAGCTGGCATGTGGTATCAAAGCTTACTAAATGAGGTATTGTGTATGTTGCCTTGTTGTATTTCTTTCTGTAGCTAGGATTCTTTCTGTCAAATTTTCACTAAAACAATGTAAAATTCTTGTTTCCTCTTTTAAGGCCATTGTCACATGACTTTTTCTCTGTATGGACATCGATTATCCTATACATTGAAGCAAGCAGAAAGCAAAGCCCATCAGATCCCATAAAAGCTTCTACCCTGAAGCGTATTTCTGCTGTGTGACTTACCCACGGAAGACCCCGGTCCTTAATAAGCATTTCAAATGGGTACTGAGTAGTGGTGTATTGTTAGACCTTAAACCAACAGATAGACCATGGTCTCCTCGTTTTATACTGGTACAAAGCAGTACAATTGCTTTTAAGTGACAAGGTTAGGCTCTCAGATTCCACTGTTTCATAAGTTTAAAGGGACACAAATGTAGACTCCTTTCAGGTATGCCGAGTTTTATGCAAAGCACAGCAAACCTACCCTAAATCTTCAGTATAAGACACAACATTAAAATGGTCATAAAATCTCATTTGTTCACCAAGAAAATCAATGGCACTCATGTTCTTGTGTTGGTTTGCATTCATTCCAGATTTCAAAGTGATTTGAAAATAGACAGAGTTAACATCCTAACTCCTGATTTTCAATAAAATTCATTTATTGGACAGTGGCTAAGAAATGAATAAAAATACAGGAATTAGTTGTGTCTATCATATGCTGAGTGTGGTCCAAATGTTGGTGAAAAACATATAAGGTTATATAATATATAATACTCTGGGATTTTTCAGGGAGTCTGTTATCTCTTATTCTCTTATTGTTTCAGTTATGGGGGAAAAAAACTAGCAACAACTCCATTCAGTTCATACATTCCCTTTCTTGCCCTTAAATACAAAGGGGAACATCCAGTTTAAGACTGAGAATATTGTACCTAACACGGCAAGGTTAAAACTATCTCTCCTTTTATCCTCTTCATGCTGCAACCCCTGCAGCATAAGATGTGTAGACCATTTGCATGGAACACACAAAGATTAGGGTGAGGGCAATGAGGAGAGATTTAATTCCTTTAATTCAGTTTACAACATTGGGAAGTAAATTCTATCAGAATGTGCATACATACTTCTTTCTACTCTTGCCAAAATGTTCTCTTAAAAATTCAAAGGTATCTATCACCCAGTAGTATGTGTAGCAGGAAATAAGGTAATAATTTGCAGATCCATCTCAGAATGAAGAATTCCTAATCTGCTCCCCTTCCAAATGTCCTAGGATGGAAACTCCCAAAATTTGGAGGGACAACACAGGCAAATGACCATGGTGTTGAAAAGAAATCCTCACACTTTTACATGCTTAGTGTGTAAGGACTGGAACCAGCAGAAACATGGCCCTGAAGGTAGACTGCATCACAGTGGAGTCTGCCTCCATTCTTAGAAAAGAAAAAGGAAACATTGTCCATTATTTCCTACTAAATGACTAAACAAACCTGCATTGACAAAGTTCACTCCCTCTAACACAACAACAGAGAAACAGACTTAGAATGTAATTGGAAAACACATGTGGTAGGATTAAGAAAATCAAGTGCCTTACACAAAATCACTGAAGAGTGCAGAAGAAGGACGTTTTTCATAGGAAGTAGGACTTGAAAAACGGTAAGTGTGAGAAATGATGACACCCATTATGAGATCTCCAGATGTATAATACTTATGGTGAATAGGAAGAGGCTCACTAACGTTACACCTAAAGCTAGGAACTTTGCACACTGCCAGTGGAAGTAGCACTAATACCAACACCACCAATGCTATCATCTTCTGTGGAACTCTTCTGGCTAGAAAACGAATGACACTGCAGTGATTTGACCCAGCAGGGTCTCTGTCTAGTGCTGTTCAACCTGAGTGGTTGCTGACTGTGAGAACTGAAGCCATGGCTGCACTGTGCAACTGATCTACTGTAACTCTGAATGGCTGGTAAACATGCTTTGATATTGGTTTGTGTGGCTTGTTATTTTTCCAATAGACTTACAACTCCCCAAGGAATGGGGGAAGGGGATACGGATAATCTCGTAATTGCAAGGGGGAATGATGATAATTATGGTTAGGATTCAGAGGTACAGTTTCTCTGAGGGTTTGGAAATGTGAATATGTTCCCTAGATCTGAACTCAACTTTGGGGCTTCTTTGGTAGGGTTATATCATGTCAATATCTATAGCATTTTCCTCGGTCTCCGTATCTATCGTGTATCCAAGAGCTTTAGCTTTAGCTGTACAGAATTTGCTCATTTATCCATAATGACAGAGCCTCCCAGGTAAATGTGAAATAAACTCAAGGTGTATAAGAACACAGAGAAAAGCTTCTTCCATGCAGATAATATATACATGGGTAGTGCTTTGACTTGGGGTAAAGTTTCAACCCAGATTTAATTATCAACATACTTTTGCTCACCTAAATCGAATCTTCTCTGGACCCATACAAAAGTCTGGACAAAGGTTTAGCCTGCATTGTGCAAGCTATACCAAAGAAGTAAGAAATATGTCAGCATTTGCTTCTAACAACAACACATTTTATTTATTAGTCCCCTGGCCATATCAAAAACCTGTGAAACCAATATAAGGAAAACCATAGGAATTATTCATAACAAATCATCACCCCTGCAATCTATTCCAATCTGTTCTAGGTAGTCTACCCTGTTAGAAATAGCCTTTGATATAAAAACTGCAGTTTTGCTGGTGATACGCAGGTTTGTTCCCTGCAAGAAGTAAGACAGTTTCTCTTCTCTTCTCTTCTCTTCTCTTCTCTTCTCTTCTCTTCTCTTCTCTTCTCTTCTCTTCTCTTTTCTTCTCTTCTCTTCTCTTCTCTTCTTAGTTTTTTAGTCTTTAAATGAGGATCTAAGTAAATCGTCCTTTCTGAAGAATATAGTTTACAATCAATCAAGATATTTGCAATGTCTTTGACAGCTGATACTCCACAGATACACAGTCTTTCTTTCAAATGGAACTCCATGGAGCCTCCCATATCCTACCATGGAACCTAGTTGTTCAAAATGTGCTCTAGAGAAAGCTCTTCTAAGATGTTGAGGCATGTAGGTGGTCAAATATTTTTTCTCTCTGGGAGGCTGATTTCTGTTAAGTCACTTTCTGTTAAGCCACTTCAAGGACTTAGCATGTTTAAGGGATGTGGTGTCCTCTTGGACAGCCATCTCCAAGACCCTTTGTTTGAAACTTTTCTTGGCTTTTAGATCTGATTGGTAAGGGAATTGGATGGAGAATCACACTGTGAGATGGCATTTGAAAGTTGGACAGACAAAGGGCAAAGAGGTATATTAAGTGCCTGCTCTTTGAAACACAGCTTGCATAATCTATCTTTAAATCTCCACAACTCAGTTTTCTTCCCTTCGCTTTTTGAGTCCAAGTCACCAATTCTCATCTTCTTCTTTGGGGAGGCCACTTTATACTTAGAATAATTTTCAACCTTGTCAGCTTCTCTCAATTGTTGGGACAATTTGGACTCCACAAATTCTGAGAGATGATCCAGAACGTGACTGACTTCAAGGTAAAAAATCTTTAAAAATCACTTTAATTTCCTCCATAGCTTTCCACAGTAAGTTATGGTGCCCTCTAGTGCCTCAGGAAGGTAAAGCTCACTAGGACTGAAATTGAAAACTTCCTCAGCTCTTGATCTTCAAAGTAGCCAATCAAGCAAAGAGAAAGTAGTAACAGAGTTCCCACAGGAAAGTAAAAACAAATAGGTCAGAATTCCTATCCACAGATTCAACGAAGTAGGAAAAACATTTTATACTCCTTAAAACTCACTTTGTTGGAAAGAACAACAGTAAAAGACAAAATTATTTGGTTCTCAGCATTATAAATTATATACACAAAAAAGCCAAATCACCAAATTAAATATTATAAATAAATAAATAAATAGATCCACCAAGAGATTCTGCATTTCTTTGCTGTAAAAAGCCTCTCTTTGGTAACAAATAAACAACAGCAACAACAACAAAAAACCCTTTGGTGTTATAGAAATGGGGTGGGCAGCTGTAGAGTCTGTTTTTGGCTTCAGCGTGGCTTGGGAAAAGATGTCAGACCCACCTCCCAGCTGATCACTCACCAGTCAATTGTGAAATGCTGTTTTGTGGTCTAATAGCTGTGACCAGCCATCTGGAGGACACAAGGGGTGATTCCTGGGGTTCTCCTTGCTCCAGAGAACACTTCTGGGCTCTATGAAAGCCTGCCCAAGTCCCCAAAAAATTGTCACACTGACAGATCAGTCCACAGACTGTGGAAATTCCTGCCCAAGCCATCATTGGTCCCCACCAGAAGCCCAAGAATCTCTATTGCCAATCTCAAACCAAATCAAATGAAACTTTATTGCCATCATAGACCAGCATAGATTGGCCAATACACAAGACACTACCTCCCTGAAGATCACACCAAAGGTAGTTTGCTGAAGGAGCATGTCCACTTCTCAGGTTGGCAAGTAGTAGTAAAATATAGAGTGAAGAGAGCAGGAGGGAAAATGGCTGGTCAGCACCATTATTCTTTCTTGGCAATAAATGCACAAGAGAGAATAATGGAGCTGACCAGCCATTTTTCTAACCAATTCCTCATCCCCAGGCTTGGGTCTACAAAAGTAAAATATATTAAAATGGTTCTGCCCAAAACTGAAGCAACAGCCACAGAAAAGATGATGCCAATGTTAGTTGGTGAAGGTGTCATTTCATATCATGAGGTTGACCAAGGGAGGGAGGGAGGGAGGGAGGGAGGGAACAGGATGAAGATGAAAGTCAGTAAAAGAATACCAAGTATCATAGTTTTCCAAATTTTATTGACCATTCTCAAAGGTTACAACTATGGAATGCAAGCTGTTCAAATATACTGCACAGATGTTTGAACTGAGCTGTGAAAATTGTGTTAATGGTACTAGGAATTGGGGTCTGCTATGACACCAGTTCTGTTGGGATTTAAGAGGTGTATGCATCCCTTATGTCCCGAAAAGAAACTATCATTATAAACAATCCAACAATTTATTAAGTAATAGTTGAGTCTAAAGATCTAAAACTAATCAAATCAAAAATAGTTGCCAATTAATGGCAAATTATATCTAAAGCTAACATAAAAAGCAATCAAAGAAGCAATTAGAAAACTATGAAAATTTAGTATGTTCTTGAATTCAATGAGAGAAAGACAAGGAGTTTGGTGAGTAGTGTACTGAACTCAAAGAAAAAAATATAGGCATGAATTTCTGTGCTGCTTAATTACCACAATGAAGAATGATATGATTTAGGAATGGGAAAGCAGGGGAAGTTTCAATAACTTTTTCACAAGCATTGCTTCACTTGGGAATGGAGAAATAGAGGATGTTTCTGGATTGAAGAAAGTAGGGAGGGAAGAATCACCTTTCCTTTTCATTTCGTGCACCAATCCTTGGAGATCAATATCTGATGGATTTTCCAACAGTTAAAAGGGAAGAAAGATACAGTCCCTATCAATATCTGCTTGGCCTGTTCACTAAATTCCTCTGAAGTTATGATTCTCATAGAGCTGGAAGCTCAAACTACTCCACAGTTTAAGCATTGCTACATTGCTATATTGCTTCCTTTGTCTTATTTTGGATCCAGCTGCTCAGGAGAAGCTGGCTGATTGTTCCAGAACCTGAAAGCCAAAACAACAGGGCTGCTTCCCGGATCCAGGAAGGCTGTTCTTCCAAAGTCTGAGAAGAAATTGGATTCAGCTTCTGTAAGACCCAGAAATGTATATGAGGCTGTAATGTAAGTCTAACTCAGTAGAGGACCCTGAGGCACCTCTTCCTATTTGGCAATCTTACTAGCTGGGATCAAGGCAAGTCTCAGAAGGGAGCATCCAGCTTCAGAGGGCTCAAATGCAGGAGGGGGAAGGTCAGGTTAATAGGCCAACAGGTTTTTCCAGACTCAGTTTATTACCAAAAGCAATCTGGAGGAAGAGGAAATGCATGCTTTGCAAGCTTCTGCACATTGCTTCCATTAAAAAACCAGGAATAACCCAGGAAGAGTTCTTGGCTCTGGCAACATTACCTAAGACAGGTATCTTCTTGTAATTTTAGTTTGGAAAGTAATCCTTCAGTTCCTTTAATATATATATTTTACTAATCCCTACTGATAATAGAATTGCTGTACACAATGGTTCATGAAAGAGGCTACTGAAGGTACCATTATTTCTTTCAAAATGGGATCATTTTCCCAACTAGACATCTCTGCCAAACTCCTTCCAGTGCATAAGGGAACAGTTCCTTTAATCAGAGTTTTTAACCTCTTAGATTATTGTATTATTAAGTTTGCAAAAATTTTGAGCTAAACCAGGGATACAGTTTAGATGAGGAGGAAAAAATCTCATTAAAAATAGTGTAGAAAAAAGTATTTGTGAACAGGCCTGGAGTCCAATAAGCAGCTTCCAGATCAGGAATATTATTGGTAGAACATAAAATAAGAAAAGAAAAACTCAGAATAAACTAAGCAAAATTCTAATCTTCATAATCAAGTAAATAACATAGCCAATTGCTGATGAAGAATAAGCCTCAATAACTGTCTAGTTCAGATTTAAATTAAAGGTGGAGAGAAACAGGATGTAAGGGGCAAAAAAACCTTAACCTGTTCTTTGAGGTCAGTTTTATGACTCAAGGTCATAACAGACTTAAGAACAAAAAATCCTTGCAACTTTCTTAGAATGGGATTAAACCACATATATCTCCTTCAGAAGGGTCATTAGCCTTGACCTTTTTAAATGCTTCCCCTTAACAGTTGCTTCTTGTCATTCAGTTCTGGCCTCACCATAATGATATAGCATTTGGGGAAAAAAATCAAACCCAATAATCCAAAACTAGAAGCCAAGATGGAGAAGATCTCCACAGCCACCATGTATTTCCCTTTGGTGCTCAGATAACTTGGAACAAAGGACAACCAAACACTGCAAAAAACCAACATGCTGAAAGTAATAAATTTGGCTTCATTGAAACTGGTAGGTAATTTCCTAGAAAGAAAAGCCACCGTAAAATTTATCATGGCTAACAGTCCCATGAATCCCAGGACACAATAGAACATTACAGTGGAACCTTCATTGCATTCTAAGATGATTTCTTCAGGCAGGGAGTGTATGTCAAAATGGAGAAATGGAGGAGAGGTTGTCAGCCAAACAGTGCAAATGATGGCTTGGATGAAGAAGCCAGAAAGAACAATGGAGTTTGCCAAACCTTTTCCCACCCATTTTTTCATCCTTGATCCAGGTTTGGTGGCCACAAAAGCTAATACTACAGTGACAGTTTTGGCCAACACACAAGAAACTGCCACAGAGAATATGATCGCAAAAGCAGGCTGTTGAAAGAGACACATCACTTTGTTGGGATGGCCAATGAATAAATAAACAGAAAGGAAGGAGAGCAGCAGAGAAACAAGGAGTGAGTACGTGAGATTTTGATTGTTGGCCTTGACAATTGGAGTATCTTGGTGCTTAATAAAAATCCAAAGCACCCAAGTTGTAGTGAACGAAAAGGAGAGAGCAAGCATGGCCAAAATAACTCCCAAGGGTTCTTCATATGACAAGAAGTGTATGTCTTTAGGGATGCATGAATCCTGGTTATGGTTTGCATAGGAACCTTCTGGACATGGGGAGCAGTCATCTGAATCTGGGGAAAAAACAATATATCTGTCTGCTATTAATCTGTCTTGCTTCCTGGATCATGCTAATAGTAACTCCTTTATATACCACTGCCACAAAAACTTTATCTATGGGCCCATAATGTCATAAGGATTAAACTGGATTTCTAAAGAGACTTTATTTTTATTAGAAGTAATTACAGCCAGTTTGGTGTAGTGGTTAAGGCACCAGGCTAGAAGCTGGTATACTGTGAGTTCCAGTCCCACATTAGGCATGAAGCCCACTAGGTGATTTTGGGCCAGTCATTCTCTCTCAGCCCTAGAAAGGAGGCAATGTCAGACAAATCACCAGGAGTCAAAACTGACTCAAAGGCACACACTAAATGAATAAATAGAAAGCAAGATATTGGAAAGCGTATCTGAGCAATTTAAAGTTAAGCATCATAAAATAAATAGACAATGATTGCAAACATATATCATTTTAACAAGAGTGCTCTCTATACATATTTTATCAGGTAAGGACATACTATATTATTCTTTGGAGAATATTTCTCTCTGGATTTGTCTCTGGATTTCACATCACAAAATTCATCAAATTCCTTATTATTTTGTACTTAATTCAGTTACGTTCCCTGGCTGATCTTGGAGCTCAGAACCCTCCAAGATATATGGGACTCGAACTCTCAGAATTCACAGTCTGCATTTTATCTGGGATGTCGTAATCCAGCTCAACTGGGAGATACCTGCTTTAGGTCGTCTTCATACACCTGAGGAATCATAACCAAAACGTTAAGCAAAGCACAAGCAGCAAAGAGAGGAAGCTGGTTCCATGACACCTCTTACCCTGCTGCTGAGAGACCTTCCCAAGTGGACATGGAAGACAATCATAGCAGCAAAATGGCTTCCCCTCCTTTGTGGCTTTTGTATATCCAGGGCTGCATTTATTGTTACACAGAGAAAGAGGCTGGACCTGTATGTGAATGAAGGAGGAGGATATCTTAAGTTTCAGTAAGTATTCTTGATACTGGTTGGTCAGGAGCAAGAATACTTGTTGCTGGTTAGAAAAATGTCACTGAGTGTTGTGATAGTCTCCCAGGAACTGCTGGCACACAATAGGTGTGGTGACAAAGCTTCACTTGGCATCACTTGTGGAGAGTATCATTCACAGAGGAGACTGTTAGAACTTCTACTGTTTGGGATAATTCAGGGTGGAGACAGAGCGACTTCAGTGCCTCAACAGTAAACTACATCCTCACCTGATTAAACATGCTGGGCCACATGAAGTTATCAACAAAAGTTGTGAAAAAATTGTTTTCTGGAGCAAAAGGATCCACCTTTCCTACTTTTACTCTGACAAATGACAGATTTGGGAATGTGACCCAATTGATAACATCGAATCCAGCTACTAATTCTCCATTTGAATCAAAAGAAATTTCATCTCCAGCACTATTGTTGAATGAGATGCTTCTTAGATAATGATGGAGCTAAATTGAAATAAAAAAAAAAATCAAAATAATAATTAAAAAGCTGGTTATTGATACTAATAACTAAAACAGTGCTGTTCATTTACAGGGTATACATATTTATAGTTATACCTTCATGCATGTTTTAACATTTTAAAATTTTAAAATTTTAAAAATCTTGTGTTCCAATGGGCACCTGCTTGTCAAGTGACAATAGAAAGCTACTATTACACTGGTTATCGCTACTGATCACTAGGATGCACTATGTAACCAGTTTTGTTCTTGTTAGAACTTGTCAGGCATAGATACTCCTCACTGGTTATGTCTTATATATAGCATGTTCCAACTTTTTTCTGGGATTTAAACTCCTGCTGAGATTTGAATTCCCAGAAGTGGGATTTGAATTCATTGCATCTAAAGACCCACTACCAGGGAATATAAAATTATTTTCCTCTGTGAATACATCATACTATGAAGAGAACTGAGCTTGACCAAGCAGATACAATGACTTATTGTGTGTAGTCATTTCAGGACATTACCTGCCACAGCTGGTCATTCTGAAGCTTCTGACTTCGACTATTCCATTCCAAGGACCACATGGCATGCAAAGCATGTGCCACAGCATAGACAGCATTGTAAAGACTATAGCTATGGCCTGTCATGCTCATTTCAAAAACAGAACCAGGAAGATATTCCAGCTTCTCTTCCCCAGTGCAGTTCTTCTCAGCTGTCCCATCTGAAAAGGAGTCAGGGAAAGAGCAAAGAAACACCTCCTTCCAGAATCCTCTGATAAAGTCATCTGCCATTTCTGAGATAGGATTTCTCATCTGAAGAAATCTCTGGAATCCCATCACCTCCTTGGAGTGAATTGCAAGAGAAAAAGCCCCATGGAGGATATTGATCTGCATATCTCTTTGGAAGGGAAGGAAAATGAATTCCACCTGGGCTACCATGATCCAGACTATCCCTTTTTCCTCTTTTGGCAACCTAGCATAATCTGCAGCCCATGGGAGCAGTCTCAACATCAGAATGCTCTGAATTTCTCCATGAAAGAAGACAACATTTACTGTACCACTGATCACAACTTCGTATATTTCAGAAAATCGTTCCATAATTCTTTCAAAGCCACTTATGAAATCTACTGCAGGCAATTCTTGTATGAACTCAAAGCAAATCCCACTCTGGGAAAACATAGGGAGCACATTCCATAATAATCTTTCTCCATTTTCATAATTTAGGAAAATCATGCCAATCCATGTCCACCCAAAATGCAACAGCAAATGCACAACCCCGTTATACTGATAATTCTCATTTGGAAACACTCGGTGGAAGAAAACGTCTTGGATTTTTTCTTTTAGCACAGGAGATGAACCATATGCAAGCTGGAAAGATTTAAAGTTATATAAAAATATAATAATAAGAGGAGAGATGGTTAAAGTGAAAGGGAACAAAACTTCATCTCTCTTGATAAGGACGGAGACAGGTAGAGGTAGAGGCAGAGGTAGGTAACAGAATACTCATGCATCAAGTCACCACCTTACCTGAGGAATCTTGAAAGTGCTCAGAATTCTGGCCATGAAAACAGAGACATCAGGAATTGGTCCCCCAATAACTGCCACTGGACTCATTTCTCCATCACATTTGTAATTAGGAATCAATCTCTCCTTACTGAAGAGAATGGCCATTGAAGCCAGATAGGTCTCCCTTGGAATGAAAAGGCTATTTGTGATATGAAAACCCAGGGTAATGTTTGGTAAGATCTGAGCATTTTCATTGATCTCCTTTATAGCAAATTCCAAGGCTAGGATGTGCTGGTAGATTTGAACAAATATCCTGCAATGATAATTATTTTTCTGTAACTCACAATGCTGCTACTAGAGAAAAATAAATGCTACAATTCACTGCATACTTACCAGCTATTACCTAGGTCTGTGTGTATTATAGTGAAATTAAAACATTTTTATGACAATGGTACAGAACATGAGAATAGTAAATCTGCTATTATCTTCCTAGAACCTTCTGGAAGGAGATGCTGTCACTAGGAGAAGCTTTTCAGTATAAATTTGAAGGTTGGAGTTTCAGCCAGCACCAGCCAAGAGGCATCATCAAATGGTCAACAGCCCATTTGAAGCTGTATTTGAACCTTTTTCCAGCCAAGGCAGAACTCAAGTGTGGAACGCCTACGAATACTAACTCTTTGAGTCAAGGTGTGAGTACTGCACCAGTGTATCACACTGTGAATATAGTGCAACACCATTACACAACACACTTTGAGGAACGACAGGGTACCATGTCGAGTCTGGTTCCAGTAAAGGAAGAGATTAGGAATTAGAGCCAGAGGAAGCATAGAAGTTTTGATTACATATCCCTACTGGATCTGCACAAATGGAGCTTCAAGCCTCATGTCAATTTTTATTCAGTGCAATCCCATAAGCTCAGCAGCATTTTTAGCAACATTTCGCATCAGCCACATGGCAGGAAAAAAAATGCTTCCTTGGGAAAACCTGATGATGGCATTGCTCACTTCTCTTCACCTAATACCCCCTAGATCCTGCTGCATGAGAATCTGTCTACAAAAGGCTGATACAAGTATTGATCATAATAAAACATAAACACTTCCTTACAGGTGATCTTCAAACACTTCAGGAGTGGGGTGTGTTGTGAAGGTTATAGGATTAGCTATAATGAAGCTCTGAGAAATTATTCCTGCAATGATGAGGTCCCCAGACTGATAATTCTGTTGAGGAAGCTGGACAAGTCTGTCCAAAATACAGTTACTACTGGCAGCAACATTGCCCACCCTAAAGCACAGCACTGCTAATACAGTTGCTACAAGTAGGACAACCTTGTATGAAGGTCTTGCTCTGAGGCACAAATCAATCCCTTCTTCCATTGTTACTCAGGACATCTTCCCCAATGAGCACATCTTGATTTTGGAAGTCATTCACTCAGTTTCTTGAAGGTAAGACTTGAAGCTAACTCCAAAGCAGTGATCAGACCCATGAAAACCTTCTTCCAGTTCTTAAGATTGTGGGTGATATAAATAGGATTTAAGAAATTGTTTTTTCTTTTATAAGCAACCACTGCAGTACTCCATGGCTGTGATGGGGGGAGGGGAGAGAATGAGATCAATAAACCTGTGTGTGGTTAGTAATTACAGAGGACATAATTATCTGTGGAGAATTATAGACTGCTATAAATTTTCTGAAGGGAAAAAAAAAGTACAAGTAGATTACATTGATGTAATTTGTCAAGTTTGGGGAATAGACAGACCTGGAATAAATCCAGAAGGAAAGGTCACATAACATGGAGTAAACACTCCTGCCTCTCTTCCTTCTTTCTTTCATTTCCAGAACAGGAGACCTCAACTCACAGACACACAACGTTCATGACTCTTTAATGAACAAGTTTGAAAATTTAGAGAAAGTGATATATGTCTGTCTGTCTATCAGTAGGAATGGAAGAGTCACTTTCATTTCTACACTGAAGTTGTAGTATACATCCTGGAATTACTTGGCAGCCTATTGGTGTCTAGATTCATTGCCTGATGTGAGTTTAATAACCCTTGTATGCATATAAAAATGCCAATAGCATGATGAAGTATTGAAAACTTAAAAAGTTCTTAAGGAGCATGCAGTTGGCATTGGACAAAACACAGTTCTTCCCAACAAAGAAAAAAAAAATAGCTTTTATATATGCATAAGAGTTTTAAAATTTATTATATACTGACTTATATGTTCAGGATTTAAAATTCAGCATAATTAGAGTTCAGTTTTCAATGGCAAACAAATTCCTTGTTTTTAAAAAAATCTGCAGAATAAGGCTTCTATTCTCATTAGATTTATCTAAGCAGTATTGTCCTGACAAGCAGGAACCACGCTGAGATGAGGAATAGGTCTCTAGTGTTTTATTACTGCTACATTAGACAGAAAATCCTAACAAACTGAAGATGCGTGAGAAAACCCTTACAGAAAACCCCCAAAAGTCAAGGTGGGTCTGTTCTGTGTCTCTTTGAATGACAGCTCAAATTCTCGCTACTACGCATGCATTTTCCCCCCTGGATAGGGGCCCCCTCCTGCTCACCATCAGTGCTCATGACAGGTATAGCAAATATAAGCAATTTGCTAAATCTCACAGGACATGCAGAACACATTTTGTAGATTCTCAAAATGATGTGGCTAAACTAGTGGACCAGGGAAATGCTGTGGATACAGTATACTTAGATTTCAGTAAGGCATTTGATAAAGTAGACCACAGTGTACTTCTTGGTAAGACAGAGCAATGTGGGATAGACAGTACCACTTCTAGATGGATTCACAGTTGGCTGACCAACTGCACTCAGCGTGTGGTCCTTAATGGAACTATATCTACATGGAGGGAATTATGCAGTGGGGTACCTCAAGTTTCTGTCTTGGGCCCAGTGCTCTTCAACATCTTCATAAATGACCTAGATGAGGGGACACTCATCAAATTTGCAGATGGCACAAATTTGTGGGGAACTGCTAACACTTTGGAAGATAGAATCAAGATTCAGAATGATTTTGACAGACTTGAGCTTTGGGTCCTATCCAATGCTCAAGTCTGAAGTTCAGTGGTGAGAAATGTAAGGTCCTACTCTTAGGCAGGAAAAACCAGATGTAGAAGATAAGCAGTACCTGGATCAACAGTAGTGCCTGTGAGAGGGATCTAGGTGTCCTGGTGGACCACTGTTTAAGAATGAATCAGCAGTGTGCTGCAGTGACCAAAAAAGCCAATGCAGTCCTGGGCTGCACCAACAGAGGATAGTATCAAGATCATGGAAAGTGACGGTACCACTCTATACTGCAGTGGTGAGGCCACAATTGTTGAAAGAGAATTTTACACAAGCTTGACAAACTGCAGAAACTTAAACAGAAAAATAAATAAATAAATAAATAAATAAATAAGTAAATACATACATACATACATACATACATACATACATAAAAGATATTAAAGAATAAAATAGAAAGAGTGAGGGACAGCAAAAGACAAGAAAGAAAGAAAGAAAGAAAGAAAGAAAGAAAGAAAGAAAGAAAGAAAGAAGGAAGGAAGGAAGGAAGGAAGGAAGGAAGGAAGGAAGGAAGGAAACATATCTAAAGAAGCAACTTCCAATCTTCTTTTCAGCAGTTACATAGTTATCCTCTCCGCACTCTCAAATTACATATCTCGGTTCCCTTCTTCCCATAAACAACCCCTTTTTAATCAGTAAATCCAGAAATCACCATTTCTATCCATTTTCAGCAAAATATCCAAAAAGGGTTTCTAGTCTTTTATAAATGTAATTATGTTCCCTCCTTAATCAAACAAGTCAATGTAGCCATTTCTGCAAACTCTGCAAACTCACAATCCATTCCTGCATTATGGGTAATTCTGCATTCTTCCACCTTTCCTTTCACCCTTATTTCAAACACTGTGTTTGCACTTCCTCCATCCACAGGCTATTTTTCCCTCCACCACAAGCAGGTTATTATTCTAGATTATAACTGCGGAGTCAGCCTCATCCATTTTCTCAGTTTTTCCATATGGATCCTACTTCATCAACAATCCAAAATATAATCTTTTTGTATATCTTTATTAACTGCCATTAGATAAACTAAGAATGTGCTGTTACTTAAAGGGGGTAATTTTAAGGATCAACCCCTTCTTTTCTCTCAAGAATTTCTGCTGTCAAACTTGTTATCTCACTCAATAAGTTTCCTCCCCTTGCCTCAAATGTCTTCTTTATATACCTTGAAGAGATTTTGGATCTGCCTCTGCCTGCTCAACAATAAGTACCTAATGAGAAACCAAGCTGTTCAGGTCAAAATATTTTCACAGTGTACAGCAAAGGGCAAAGGAATTTAAACTTGTGGTTTTGTCAGTAATTATCTATGATTCTATGATTCTATGATTCTATGATTCTATGATTCTATGATTCTATGATTCTATGATTCTATGATTCAAAATATTTTCACAGCACACAGCTAAGGGCAAAGCAACTTAAACTTGTGGCTTTGTCAATAATTATATTTTCCCTGTTGCTTTCTTCTGCAGAACTGTACTATGATGTCAAAATCCATGTAACTTGTTCTGTTTTCTCACTCTTAAAGGATCCCAGGCAGATGTCACTTTAATCTTCACTTAGGACTGTAACAAGATATACAATAAACTTTTTTTTAACCTGATTTATTATGACATCAAATAAATTATTTCTTCTTATTGGCTGCTGTCTGTAACTCAATATAATGAGACAGTATAACATTTGTGGTGGGAAATGAATCCTGGTAACATAAGATTTGAGCTCAGGGTTCACAAGCTCTATTTTCTTGTTCTCCTCAAGGTAAGCTGGAAAGAGTGAAAGCCAAAACTTAAAAACAGTCCAACAAACAAACTGTACCATGTTGAAAGTGCTGAACCTGGCTTCATTAAAACTCTCTTTTTTATAAAGTATCTTCATTAATTTTTAAGCAAGAAAGATAAAAATTAAG
Organism: Candoia aspera; assembly: GCF_035149785.1. Classification (NCBI taxonomy): domain Eukaryota; kingdom Metazoa; phylum Chordata; class Lepidosauria; order Squamata; family Candoiidae; genus Candoia; species Candoia aspera. The sequence goes on along the minus strand of NC_086156.1, from coordinate 109,359,878 downwards.
AGTAACTAATATTTAAGTTGAGGGGAAAAGAAAGAGGAAAGAGAAAGAAAGAAAGAAAAAAAGAAAGAAAGAAAGAAAGAAAGAAAGAAAGAAAGAAAGCCGTAAGTACAAAAAAGGGGAAAAAAAGAAATAAATATAGATAAATTACTTTTGATTTTCTTTTGCAACAGTTATAGGTAGAAAAATTGAATTATATGGTTGCAACATAACTTTTATTTTTATAATATCTACTATTTTTTTTTCTAATCATTAAATCCATATATCATAATTTCATTTTTTTTTCTGTTTCATGCAAAAAGTCCAAAAGGGATTTCCAATCATTATTAAAGTTAATCAATGTCTTTTCTCTAATCAAGGCTGTCCATTTAACCATCTCAGCCAGCTCCATCATCTTCACCATCCACTCTTCCAATGTGAAAATGTCAAATCTTTCCACTATTGTGCATATAAAAATCTTGGTGCTGTTATATGCTTCATTAAAACCCTTGATGTCATGGATATGGATGTGGAAAATCAAAATGAAGCTCAAAATGGAAGTAAGCAAAAAACACAAAAAAATGTCCCATTCTTTCCAAAACGGTTGTCAGCCCCAACAGCCTTGAATGAACACATGAGACAAATTTATTGACATTCTAAATTGCAGGTTCAAAACTGAACAAATTCATTAATTACCAAATTCGACAATGTAGTAAACTTCGCAGATGGGTCCTTGAAAATATATTGCATCCATCTATTAATTACCACCGAGGTCTCACTTCCCTTTCCCACTGCTGCATTTTAAGATCAGAGGAAGTTTCCAAAATCAAAGAAGCTTGCTTGCTCATCTTCTTTAACACATATAAAAACCAATGAGCAGCTTAACAGAGGCTCATCTTTAGTGCAAGATCATAAATAGCTTATCAAAGACAACGCTGGCACAAAGGCCCTTTGTAAAAATGGCATACATCTCCAGCAAAGCAGTAATAGATACCAATGATTCTTCTTTCCTATTTTCAAAACAGAAAACTAGACTGTCAGAGACACAAATCCACCATTACTGTGTCCCACTAAAACCAGTTAAAGTATCCCAACTGTTACAATTTCTTATAGAAAACTATACACATGGCTCACTTTTACTGAACTAACATGATGTTAAATTCATTATCGTTTTCTTCGTATTAGTTGCTCTCGACAGTTCATCTCAGGTTTCAACAAAATTATATATACTTTTGGAAAAAAGATGCATCCCAGTAATCCAAAATTTGAAGCCAAGATGGAGAAAATTTCCACAGCCACCATGTATTTCCCCTTACTACTCAAGTAAGTTGGAAAAAAGGAGAGCCAAACACTGCAGAAAACCAACATGCTGAAAGTGATGAATTTGGCTTCATTAAAACTGTCAGGTAACTTCCTGGCTAGGAAAGCCACAGTGAAGCTCACAACAGCCAAGAACCCCATGAAGCCCAGCACACTGTAGAACATGGTTGTGGACCCTTCATTGCATTCTAATATAATTTCTCCTGCCACTGAGTGACTGTCAGCATCTGGAAATGAAGGAGAAGTTGATAGCCATACAACAGAAATGATCGCTTGAACAAGAAAACAGAAAAGAACAATAGAAATGGTCAGTCTTTTCCCCACCCACTTCCTCATTCTGGATCCTGGCTTGGTGGCCATGAAAGCAAGAACCACAGTGATGGTTTTCGCTAATACACATGAAATTGCCATGGTGAAGATGATGCCAAAGGCTATTTGCCGAAGAAGACATGTACATTTCTTGGGATGACCAATGAAAATCAAAGCACAAAGGAAGGAAAGTGCAATAATGATAAGAAGAGTATAGGTAAGATTACGGTTGTTGGCTTTGACAATTGGAGTTTCCCTGTGCTTAATGAAAATCCCAAATACTACAACAGTGATGAAAGAAGAAACTAAAGAAGGAACTGCTAGACTGATGCCCAATGGTTCTTCAAACGACAAGAAGCTTTTGATTTTTAGAACACATTCATCCTTGTTCTTACTTGGATGTTCATCTTCTGAACATTGAAAACAGTAATCTGAATCTGAAAAAAATAAAGTAAGTTTTACGTACATGGCTTAGTTTGTTTCAATAAACAACCATTAATATTACAAAGCTATCTCCCTCCTTTCCTCCCTTCTTTCCCCATCCAACTCCCAATATCTCTGGGTCACTTACAATTAAAAAGTAAGAAAAAATACTAAAAAATACTACCCCCCAAAAAAAAAACCCCCCAAAAGAAGCATAAACAGCACAAAGGTAAACATACAAAAACCCTTCATCCAGCTGTGGCTCAATCATCACCCTGCCCCAAAGCCTAGGAAAACAGCAAGGTCTCTAATAGGTTTCTGAATACCATCAGGTTGACAGCCATGTGAATCTCTGGGGGGATCTCATTCTAGAGGGCAGGGACTGTGGCAGAACCTTCTAATACAACTTTGCCAGCCACTGAGTGACAATCAACATCTGGAAATGGTGGAGATGTTGCTAGTCATGCAACACAAATGGTCCTTTGAACAAGAGTCTTTGAAGAGTCTTTATACCGTTACCTTCTCTCTGATTCCCTTTCCTTTTATCTGATTGTTCCCTAGACAGCATCTTTTCTCTCTGTTCCCCAAGGCTGCCGTCACATTCCATCACAGAAAATTACCCAGTGCTGTAAAAGGTTTCTACCAGCTGAAAAGCAGTCAACAAGCAATTTCCAAAAGTGATTAGAAAAGGAAGTACGTAAACCCAGTGTCCTTTCAAAGGTGCCAACTGTGGTTGAACAAGATGGATATTCTGTGATCTCCCAGAGCTCTAAACTCACCAGAGACCACTGTCTTGTGGTCTCCTCATGAGGAAGAACTGTCTGGAACACTTGTTGGTAATCTCCAGTCCTCTCCTGGTCCATGGAGGAATTACACAGAGATGGTCTACTCACTGGCTCTTCATTCCACTACAATCATCGGCTCTGCTTTTTGGGGAGCTGTCTTCACCATTTCTTCCCCAGAAGTCTCCTTCTGAGTGTTCTTCAAGGGCAACTTATATGGTAATCCAGTTGTGAGGTGGCTAAGGCATTGAGTGACTCCCTAAATGGCCTCCCAGTCCAGGAAAGGGCACAACTGATTCACTAGATGTAGTTGTGCAAAAGTCCTTTTGGCTTCCAGTCCAAGATGACCCCCAAATTGCACACCAGTCTTCAATGAGGCAGTGCAGCCCCATCAAAGACCAAAGATGGAAGATCCTTAGCCCCAGGGGCCCAAATACCCACAGACATTTATTCTTCTTAGGATTCATGAGGTATCATAGATTAAACTTTCAAGACCAACCCAAGTGGAATAATATGACCAATTAATTTCTACCTCCTTCACTGAAGACTTTGCCTACTGGTTCATACAGTTATTGCTACCATCTTCTATAAAGCTACAGGTATTTATTGGGAGGGCCAGATAGTTACTTACAGGAAGTAGTTCTTCAAATAATTGAATAAGGTTTTTGTTTGTTTGTTGATTATTATTTATATAGCAGAAGATACAGAGGAACTGTACAGAAATTACATTAATTTAAACAATATAGAATTTATTTAGTTATTTATTTATTCAATTTATATGGCTGCCCAAGTCAGCTAAGGAACTTTGGGTAGCTCAAAACAGTTAATCTATAATCCAATAATTATATTATTATTGTTGTTGTTATTGTTATTAAATTATTATTATTAAAATTATTGTTATCATTAAAATTATTGTTATTTTTTTAAAAAGAGCTACCATATAGAAGGTCACTTACCAATTTCTTTTGAAATCTTCCCATCTGGGCATGAAACACAATCATAGCAGCAAAATGGCTTCCCTTCTATTTTACTTTTACTATATCCTCGATGACAATTGTCATTACACAGAGAGTGGGGTTGTGACTGTCAACAGTTGAAAACAGATAATATTGTAACATTAGGAGTATGTATATTGAATATATTTTTTTTATTATTTCACTGCATAAGTATCACTAGATTGCTGTTTCTATAAAAAAAAGTTTCCAGGACATACTTGGTGAGTGATGGGTCAGGTTTGGGAACTTCTTGATGAAAGACTGCACAAAACATCATTTGGGCTCAATGACGATTAAATTACCAAGGTAGTATTTGAAACTTCATGGGAATATATCCATGGCTGTATGTGCTCCCCCCCCCCCCTTATTTCTGAAAAGAGGAGGAGTGTTCAGTTTTCCTTTAGTGTTTGAAAGTATTTTATTGTTTGCCCTACAATTTTAATGGCTGTAAAGTGGACTTTCAATTTAGTGAATTTTGATTATAGGAGGTTCCAGAGGTCATCAGAAAGTGACTGAGAGAACACATGCAGCATTATGTCCACAGATGAAGCTAAACTTCAAAAGACTTGAAGATATTATTCCAAGAATTATGTATCCTAAAATATAAATGGTTTCAGAACAGTATGATATTAAGTCTTCTGCACATTCAGCTCATTGGGGTTATTTATATGTTGACATCAATAAGCTCAAGAAGTAATTAAGTTGGTTTCCAGTCTTATTCATGTGTGCTGTTGACTTTGAAACATTCTAAAATGGAAAAAAGCACACTGTATTTGATGTCAATTGGCAATACCTGGTTAAACTCCCTGGGCCAAACAATGGTCTCTTCATTAATAGTGAACGCTTTGGCTGCAGGCAACTGTGGCTGAATTCCTCCAATTTTGACTCTAACAAAGGATTGATTTGGGAAGGTGACCCAATTGATGATGTCAAATCCAGCTTCTAATTCCATATTTTGGTCAAATGAAATCTGTTCTCCAGCACTGTTGTTAAATGAGACACTTCTCAGGTAGTCATGGAGCTCAAGTAAGACAAAAATAGGATCTTTAAAAACTGTAGGTGAGGATATGATACTACACAAAGTAAATTTTCTGCGGTTCAATTCAAAACTGTGTTTTAGATCATCAAACCCATCTTATGATTTAGATTTCTATTTACAATATATTTCTATTTTATGTATTAATTGTGGTTTTGTTGTCTTTTAATTCTTTAGCTCTATTGTAAACTGCCCAGGGTCCCTCTTTTGGGGGGAGATGGGCAGTGGCAAAATTTGATAAATAAATAAATAAAGAACGAAATAATTCGGATTGTGTTAATTGTTTCAACTTTTTTTTTTTTTTTTTTAATGAGGTCATTCAATTTCCAAAATTATTTTCAAAAGTAGGCTTTGGTCCATGCATCTTTGCACTGAATCTTGACACTGAAGCTTCATAGAGGATGAATAAAATCCTAGTTTATTTTCTCTAATGACATTAATATTGTTGATTGGATTCGATTCCAAAATCCACAGAAAAGTGACTGAGAAGAAGAAGATTTAGGTTAGTCATACCTAATCTATTGCCCAGATGACCCTGTTTGAACAGGGACATGACAACACGTACTCTTATTAAAGTTTGGAAACCTTTTATGGGCTTTTTCCTGAGAACGGAAAAAAAAAATGATTTGGTGTTTTGTGGATCTGCTGATTGAAATGGTTTGAATAATGGGAAGAAGGGAAATATGATGCAATTTTAAAGAGGGATGCGTGAAGATTTGTTTGCTTGTAACTGCTGTAAAGGAGGTTGGGAGTTGCTTCTTTACATACTTTTCCTTTCTTGTTTCTATTTTCTTTTTCTTTCTTATATTTTTCTCATTTTTCATTTTACCTGTTATTCTTTCTTTTCTTTAATTTCACATTGTATCACTTTATGTTTATTTTTTGTATCTGAGAAAAAAAAATATTATTAAAAATATCTACTGCCCAGATGTCAAAGAATCTGGATTGTAATCTGCACACCCAGTATTATTATGTTTCTTATTATTCCACCATGGGCATTATTAAGAAGAAAGTGGAAGCTTTGGGACAGTAGCATAAAATGATTTTTTTTAAAGCCAGTTGTTTTGAACATGCACTTTATGACTTGGATCAGAGCAGGCAAGGGAGGATAAGATTTGTCCATGGTTTCCCCTGCCAGAAGAAAACCGAGATACTTACCTGCCATGATGATAGTTTCAAAGGCTTCCATTTCCCACTATTCTGTCCCCTTCTGTCCCTCAAATGGGTTGAATGGGCAGACGCTAAAGCATGAGCCACCGCATGCACACTATTGTAGATAGAGTAGCTGAGGGCAGAAATGTTAATTTCAAACACTGACCTAGGAAGAGTCTCTAACTTTTCCTCTCCAGTGCAGGGTTTCTTTCTCTCTTCATCCACAATGGAGTTATGGAAAGAGCATTCAAATGCCTGTTGCCAGACCTCCTTGATAAACCCATCTTCTTTTTCTGAAACCAGCTTTTCATTCTGAAGGAATTTCTGGAATCCTGACACCTCCTTGGAGTGGACTGCAAAAGATATAGCGCCATGGATGAAGTTTATGTCCCAGCTTCTTTGAAAAGGGAGAGATGTGAACTCCATTTGAGCTGTCAAGATCCAGACTTTTGCTTGTGTTTCCATTGCTACATGCTCATACTCTGGAACATGAAGCAATAATCTCAAAAATATCATAGTCTGAATTTCTCCATGAATGATCACAACTGTGGCTGTACTTTTCATGAGGACCTTGAACATTCCCAGCCACTCGTCAACAGTATTTGCAATGTCACTGGAAAAAGTTGTTCTTGGAAAGTGTTCTTCAAAATCAAAGCAGACACCACTGTCATAAAACATTGGAAGGACATTCTGTGCAAAACTCTCTCCATTATCATCTGCCAAAAAAATCACCCCAATCCATTTCCACCCAAAAAACAGCAGCAAATGGATAATCCCCATATATTGTAGATTTGGATTAGGAAACATTTTATGGAAGAAAGTGTGTGAGTTTCTCTGATTTATCTCTGGAGCTGAGCCATATACGAGCTAATAATATACGAAAAGAGGGAGAGACTTCTTTTAAAAAGTACATTTTAATGCTGTTAAAATGTTTAACAATATCTTGTTAAATCCTCAACCCATTCATGAAAGGCCCTATCAAGATTTCACTTTGTGATTTCTGGGAGTATTTATGAAACAAAAATATTTATTCTTCAATACTCATTTTATTAATGTGATGACACTTCAAATGTAGGAACTTGGCAACTGTGTATAGGGTAGATTGTTAGATTATTTTACCATATGCACAACAGTAAGGATCCTATAAGTAGCCCAAGAAATTGACATTAGTGACCCACTTAGGAAGCACTAACAAAGTGGTGAACGTATTTAAGACCTTGATATTCACTTTATCTACGTGCTGTGAGTTATTGCTTGTTTCCCTTCCAAAGGAGAGTTAAAATTATGCTAGGTTGTGAAACCATGGAACAATTTTGTTTATATATCCCATTTAAATCATTGTCATCATCATCAGTTTTCCAATAGTACAGCTTGACCCTAAAAAACATGTGCTACGTTACTTCTGTCAATGTATTCTTTCTGTTGAATCTGAACAGAATTTTATCCTAATGTTCTTGCTTCCTGAAACTTCTATTAAAATTGCAAACATACATTCCAGACTTCTAATTTCCAATTTAGTTTGAAGTGATGAATGTTTCCTGAGATTGCTGATTAATAGAATGAAGGTTGGGTGGGCAGTGGGTGCACAAGGAAATATACCATATCTAGCCAATTTTTAATGGAACTACAAAAAATTGCCTATGATTTTAAATTTCCAAGTACAGCTGAACCTCTTGACTTACAGATAAAATTACAGTATCAATATGGGTTTTTTATTCCATTCAGTGTATTTATATATATTTCTCATTGTAATTTGTCCTTGAAGGAGTCAAAACCTGTAAAGCAAAAATGGAGTCCCTTTTCATAGTTAAGAATATTGGCATTCTGTAGAAAGTGAGCTAGAGATCTATAATCTGTAGCAGGCATGGAAAATCATGTACTTTACATTTTCCAAGTACAAAGGGATTTTCAGTATTTTTAACTTTTTAATATGATACCAAAAACACCTTTATTATCGTCATCAGGAAAATACAATTTTCTGAACACTCCAGAAAAACCTTCTGAGTTGCAAGAGAAGTCCCTTATACCAAAAAAATAATATACCTGTGGGAACTTGTAGATGCTCAAAATGTTTGCCATAAAGAGAGAGACATCAGTGTTCGGTCCACCAATGACTGCTATTGGATTTTTCTTGACATCACACTTGTAATTAGCAACAAATCTCCCTGGTGCAGAGAGAAGCTGTAAAGTGGCCATATAGGTCCAACTGGCAAGGAAATAGCTGTTATAAATATGGAAGCCCAGAGTGATGTTGGGTAAGAGCTGGGAATTTTCATTGATTTCTTTTATGGCAAACAGGAAAGCTAAGATGTGTTGGTAGTTCTGAATCAAGATCCTGCAATGAGAATGATGTGCCACATCTCAGTTTATAACTGTTTTTATATATCATCTGTTGATTTATTTAGTTTCTTTTTTCATTTATTTTATTGCCTGGTGGAGTCTAGATGGTATGCATACAATAACATATAATACCATTTAATAATACTATATACCATCATTATCAATAAAACTAATCCTGAAAATATGGGTGCCAGTGTATCAACAGTTGGTCCCCAAAATTCTTTAAAAGAACTGCCCTTCTGAGGCCCTCTGCCACCACATCTGGTAAGTGTGGACTTAGAAGGTAATTTCTGGTTCTCCAGATCAGATGGACAGGTGCTCCATAACTCACCAAATATTCAGCAATTCCTTAAAACCAGATGCTCCTTAAAGAAGGGCCTGACAGAAAGACAATTTCAACACTAGTTCCAGAGTTCATGATTATGGAAAATAATATTTTGCATTTGCTGCTGGTGCCATAACTGCATCCGATAACAACAGGATGGGAAACAGAAATGATTCTCCAGCAATGACTCTAATACTATCAGTTATATTAGAATACAAAAGGGGAAATACCAATTCTAAAAAACAAAGGTAACAATATGAGCCATTCACCCTTCAAGCTGAATGGAACCATTGCCTGAAAATATGATCTGGAGAAAAATACATGATAAAGTAGAAGAGCATTTCCTTACACTACTGTATCAAAGTGCTCACTAGAAGGCCGTCTTTCATAGGTTATAACTCTGGAAAATGTGTAGATCTGAGAAGTAATGCCGGCAATGGTGAGATCTCCTGGCTTATGATACTTGTGAAGTATTAAAAGATGGTCACTTTGGTAACATTTATTAAGAGGAAAAGTGTGTGCCATCTGAGAAATCAACATTACAGACATCAGGAGCAGCATCCAAAGTGCAAGCTTCCTTCTAGGCACCGATTGCTCCATTGCCATCCCATTAATACTGAGTAGAACGTAAGACACAGAGCACACAGTTATAATCACAACAGCAGATCTATTTCTCCATAACAAGTTCTTAGGAGATACTTCAAGCATCCTCAAGAGTTTATTATTATCATTATCATCATTTTTAATAATGTTGTTTTGCTTGGTGCCAATGTTGCTCTCTGGAAGCTCAGAAGAAAATAATAAAATAAATATTCATGTGCAGTTGGCTAATTGTAGGGAACATTGATGAGTGCCCATCTAGACTTTCTTTTTTTAAATAATTTTTATTAAAGCTTTTAAACAAGCAGATTAAAAACTAACACAAACTAATATAAAGTAAGAAGGTAAGAAAGAAAAGGGGAAAAGAAGGAAATCAAAGAAAAAGCAGAAAGTGCAAGAAAAGAAAAAAAATGGTTAAAGAACAATAGGAAAGAAAGAAAAGAAATATGTAAGGAAGTAGCTGTCCTGTCCAGACTATGCGGCCAGGCAGAGTAATATCAAAAATACTCTTTATTAATTAACTATTTACAATAAATAAGTCCTTGATATATGAAGACGTGGGTTCAGCGGGCCCAACTGGGCCACAACAAGGCAGCAGAACAGGACTTCTGACTGGAACTGGAGGCTCGATGAGACTGGGATGCAATGTGCTGATGAAGCTGAAGGCAACGGGTCTTGAACTGCAACTGCTCTGGCACTGGATCACGGGATGGCTGGAGACTGGTGTTGGGCTGGAAGCAGCAACTGGAACCTCAAAGTGGAACTAGGAACTGGGAACAAGGCTGGACTTGACTAGAAACTCTGGACTGGGTTGAAGACTTGAAGCAAGATTGGAACTCAGAGCAAGGCTAGACTCGTTTGAGAGCCCTGGACTATGCTGGGTTCTCTGAACTGGAGACTTGGAGCAAGGCTAGAAATTCAGAACAAGACTGGACTTAGCTGGAAGCCCCGGACTAAACTGGGTTCTCTGGACTGGATATTGGAGGAAGGCTGGGAACTCGGAACAAGACTGGACTCAGCTGGAAGCCCCGGACTAGACTGGATCCCAGATCCAGAACAAGATAGGTGTGAAATACTCAAACATGGCTGAGCACATGAAGCACGGTTGGATGTAACCGAAGCCACGTGGCAGTCCATTAACTGTCTTTTAGGTAAAAACCCAGATTGATCCTCATGAATAAATACTTGCAAAATTATTTTCAACCTCTCAGCCAAAATTGTTGTAAATGATTTATAGTCATTATTCAATAATGATATCAGCTGATAGTTTCTTGTTAAAGTCAAATCTTGTCCCTCTTAAGGTATTAATGCTATGTTAACCTCTTTCCAGCTCTCTGGCACCTTTCCTCTCTGTAAATGAAAGAATGAAATGAAAATCAAAGAACTCTTTTAATTTTGTTCTACAAACCTCCACTATTGCTTTATTCTCTAACAGCAGTTCATTTAATCTCCATCTGAAAGAACTAGGTTTCTTTTTATAAACCAGACTTACTAGTAAGTCTAGAAGGTACATTAAAATTTAATATAAGAAGCTAAAACACAGAAATACATTAAAAACTGATAAAAAAGCTAAAACACAAAAATAAATGATACATTAAAATCGCACATAAAAAGCTAAAACACAAAAGTCTGGAGGAAAAGGAGAAAGGAGAAAAATCACCCCCCCCTCAAAAAAAAAAAAAAGCTAGTTGTTCTGGCTAGGATTCAGTTGCAGCCTGTTCTTCTCCATCCAACTACTCCAGCAGTAATATTTGGTCACCTAGGGCAGAGAAGCACAACTGAGAATCAGTTATACTATGATGATACTTTATCCCATGCCATTGAATGACTTATCCAAAGGCTTCATGTACATATCAAACATGTGTCAAGACCTGAGGGACTCCACAAAGAAGAGCCTTTGGACTAGATCTCTCCTCCCGCATCCAAACTGGGCTCAGAAAAAGGAGAACCACAGCATCATTTTGTTGTAAACTGCCCAGAGTCCCCCCTTTGGGAGGTGGGTGGTGGCTAAATTTAATAAACAAACAAACAAACAAACAAATAAAATCATTGTTAGGTGTCTCACACACCTAACCCCCTGAGCCAGTCCAGAAGGATACCATGATTGTTGGTATTCAAAGTTCTTCAGAGATCAAGGAAAGCTGGGATGGGTGCACCACCTCTAATCTGCTCCTACCAGAGGTCATCCACAGGCATGATCAACTTCAGTTTCATAACCAGGCTTGAATACTCACTGAAAGGAGTCTAGATAATCTGCTTCTTCTGGGATTCTCTGAAGCTACAGCATGGTCACTTTCTCAACAACCTTTCCTTAAGAGAGAAAATGAGATACAGGGCAAACAATATCATATTTGTTTGGGTCCATCCTCTTACTTTGTCCTTGAATAACACAAACCATTATATATCAGTAAAATTTAGCAAAACGGTAAACATGCTCTCCATGACGAAGATTCACTATGCCATATATTGGAAGATTGGCAATGAAATTTTCAGAGTATACTTCCATACTACCAAAAACAACCAGATTACTGACCGTTTTATTTGTTTGTTTGTTTATTGATTAATTCATTATATTGATTCATATAGTAGCCCATTTCACAATTGTGGCAAACAGAAGTCTAAAAACCAACAGATCAAGAATAAATACAAACAAACAACAATGACAGAATAAAAGTGTTAAACCAGAGTTGCAAAGGCTTTTACCAGGTCTGTAGAGATTGGCAACCAGATATTAATAATAAACACTTTCCTATATTTGAACTATAATTTTATTTGTGTCTGTCTTTCTGTCTCTCTCTCTCTCTCTGTGTATACAAAGAGAGACAGACACACATTTATTTGTATATACACACAAAGAGGTATAAATATACACAATGCACACTTTTCTGGGCTTTGCTGTGTTAGAAGGAATTCTTACCAGGGCTCGTCCCGAGCCAGGAATGAAAAGATGCAGGCAGTTGCTGGAACAGAGGGTGAAGGTTTATTCTCCAAGAACATGAAATACAGAGTAAGTGTGTTGTCGAGGGTGGCCACACCAGTATTTCCCTCACAAGCCCTTCATATAGGAGAGCTAGGTCATTGCTATGCAAAGGTGTTCCCGCCCCCTAGGAATTTGAAAAAAAGTGTAGTTTCCTGGATTTCAGAGAGGGGGCGCTCTGTGGTTTGGCCCCCTGCTGACCTGGTAGTCTGGGTTCCCTGCCGGGCTGTGGCTTTGTCTACTAGTTTGGAATGTTCACCTTGGAAGGAATCTTTTGTGATTGGATTATGGAGATCTGTTTGGCTGGGGAAGAATGTGCACCTGGATGGGTTCTGCTAATATCTGTGAATGAGCAACCTTTAGTGTTTCCAGGGTTTCTGATTGAATTGGAAGGAAGTCCTTTGCTTAAACAGCTGGGCTTCCTTTTACATATTAGTCTCTGGCATCTCCTTTTTGCATCAAACCCATTCTTATTTGTAACCTTTAATCTTTTACCTTGCTCAAGGAGAAAGCAATATTGCATGGAGACAGTGTTTCTGGGGGAAGACAACACAAGCAGCAGGGAAAGATCTTAATTTCTTCCAACAGCTGTTTATTATTTAATTGTTAATTACTTGCATTTGTTTTATTTTTTTATGAAACTTACTTTGACAAGCAGGTAATATTATTTAAATCTCAAGATTGCTATGAACTTTAAATGCAATCGCTATCCCTTTAAATACTCACATATGTACCATATCTTCTTTCCATTTTTCTCAGTTCTCTGAGAACTGCTATGATCTCTGTGAGTTATTTCCAACTTTCTCCTCTTCTGTTTTTGGGCTCTTAATTAAAAAAAGAAAAAAAAAAGTAGAACCAAATGAGAAAAAGCAGGTTCAAACTTTGTCCCCTTTCTCCTCCCTCCCTTTGTTTTTCATTGGCTTGTCACTCCTCATTTTCCTACAGTCTCCATTTTCTATAACAGCCTTCAATAGCTCTTCTGGCAGCTGCAATACACTTCTCTGTTTCTCAACAAAAGCTACCTAGTCTTATAGATAAAGGAACGATACCATAAAAACTGCATTCCGAACATTAAATATTTCACACCTGCACACTTTGGGTATAAACACCAAAAAACTACATTTCAATCAGTTCTACAAGATTAACAGTAGCTTCTTAAGGAGGCAAGTGAAGCTTTTGTTACAATATAGAGGATTTGTAGCATAGTGAACCAACATAATCAGTTCAATTTCTTTATCAGCAGTTCCTTTCTATTCAAATCAGGCCTCAGAACAATAATGCAGCATTTGGGGGAAAAGATGCAGCCCAGTAATCCTGCTGCAGAAGCCAAAATGGAGAAAATCTCCACAGCCACCACATACTTCCCCTTGGTGCTCAGATAGGTGGGAACAAATGATACCCAGACACTACAAAAGACCAACATGCTGAAGGTGATAAATTTGGCTTCGTTGAAGCTGTCAGGTAAATTCCTAGCAAGGAAAGCCAGTGTAAAGCTAATAGCAGCCAACAATCCCATAAAGCCAAGGACTAAATAAAACATAGTGGTTGAACCTTCATTACACTGCAGGACAATTTCTTCTACCATTGAATGTTTATCTGAATCTGGGAATGGGGGAGAAATTGCCAACCACACCATACAGATTATGAGTTGCATCAGGGAGCAAGAAAGGACAATAGCGTTAGCCAGCCTTTTGCCCACCCATTTCCTCATTTTGGAGCCTGGCTTGGTGGCCATGAAAGCAAGAACCACAATGGTTGTTTTCCCCAATATACAGGAAAGGGCTACAGAGAAGATGATGCCAAAAGCAGTTTGTCGCAAGAGGCATTTCACTTGGTCAGGTTGGCCAATGAAGAGCAAAGTGCAAAGGAAGGAGAGGAGGAGAGCAGTGAGGAGAATGTAGGTGAGGTTCCGGTTGTTGGCTTTGACAATGGGAGTGTCCTGCTCTTTAATGAAGATCCCCAGCACCACAGCTGAGATGAGAGAAAAGAAGAAAGCTATAGTTGTCAGGCTGATTCCCAGAGATTCTTCATAAGACAAAAAAGTGATCCATTTTGGAAGGCAAATATTGTGAGCTTTGTTTGGGAACTGATCTTCTGAACATGGGAAGCAGTCATCTGCATCTGAAAGTGAAATCATTGCTGTCAAATTTTTAAATAATATGTGATGAATGGGAGGAAAAACAGCTACTGTGACTTTCTGAGCTAAGTCTTTTCTATTTGTTCTGGAACGATTTAAGCATGATAGACCCTGGATGACCTCTTACTGGTTAAGGGGATTTAACATATCAAAATATGGTCAACCTTTTTATTCTGGTATTTTATTTCTGATAGCTATTCTGCATAAAGCACAAGGAAGTTATGGTTGATTTTATGTGGAAAACAGCTACTGTCCTATATGAATCTTGGGGGTTCTGGGACTGAAAAGAAAGTACAAAAGATTCCTGTCATATAAAGAAGAGGAACATAATTAAGGCAGATGTACCATTAAGACAGGGATCTTTTGACTTTTCTTTATCACCCTCTTTTCTGCTCCCCATTCTCAGAAACCACACAGAAACACTTAAAATTAGCCAGCATCTTTCTTTACATCTTGAATACACTACCACTTTAGAACCTCTCTCCTGATAAGAAATCTTATGAACATTTGATTCAACACTTTATTTGTTGGTTGATTGGTTGATTAGTTTTCCATGGTTAAGGAACCAATGCTTAATGATTACTACTAATGATTACCAGAGGGTTCACTTCCCTTACAGTCAACATTTAATAAGAGTATTGAGACATATTAGTGCTTACATTTCTCTGTTTCCAAGAATACACTATCAAGATATTTTACTTGCTTGGACATCATTTAGTAACTGAGATCTTCCATTTAGCAATTGTTTAAATCTCCTTTTGAACTGGAATTCTCCAGAATGAAAGGAGGTTCATCACACTTAGCTTTGCAAGCTCTTTGATTTGTTAGAAAACATATGTGAAAGGATTTAGTTTTATGCTCTGGTGTCTCTTTCTCAAAGCAGAGAAAAGATGACATGAGGATATGTAAAAGGACTCCTAAGTAATCAACATCTCTCCTGAATTATGGGCAACTTCTTAAAGAGTTGGTAAACTACTGTTTATATTAAAAATGTACTTTAAATAATCAGGCTATGGGGTCACACTAAATACATAGCAATGAAATATGGTCTTTAGATCTCTTACCTGTCTTGTTTGAAATCTTCCCTTCTGGACATGGAAGGCAATCATAGCAGCAAAATGGCTTTCCTTCTCTTTTTATTCTGCTATAACCTGATAAGCAATGAGCATTGCACACAGAAACAGGCTGTACCTGTTGGACATTAAGAAGGAAAATTCAGACATTATTCTGTAACATGCAGAAATTATTGCATCCAAAGAATTTCTATTTCACTGGTTTTGTTAGGCCTATCAAATATTTGCATCCATATATGGCAGGCGTATTTTTTTTCCCCACTGGACATATTATAACTTATTTAAGTTGCTCTGACAATCGAATATCCATTTAATATCTTTTGAAATTAAAATTATATTATGGTATATTATATTATATTATATTATATTATATTATATTATATTATATTATATTATATTATATTATATTATATTATATTATATTATATTATATTTAAACTGGCATTCTTTTGGAACCTTGAACAGTTCTGGATCTGTTGCAAATGTTATGATTTTGAGCCAATATTCACAAAATTCTAGATTAAAAAAGCATAACCAAACAGGCCAGAAACAGTCCACATTGTGGGAAGCAAACAGCCTTAGTCACCTTGAAAAGAAAGGGTAGAAGATGGGAAATGCCAACCCTGTTGCAAAGATCATGATGCTGTGCAAGTGTTTACAGATTAAATACTGGGCTGGCTGTGTGGTAGGAAGCATAAAGTCTTAAGGAACCGTGTGAGAGAAATGTCAGCTATGACCTTATCTAAAATGAAATAAGATCTTATACACCATCTACTGAAAAGTATGTTTCATTCCTTCTTTGGAAAAATGGGTAACTAAATTGTGTAAGTATACTTCAATGTCCAGAAGAACTTTGTTTTTTAAAATGTTGAACTTAATTCTACCTGGAAATCATTCCTGGCTTATAACTGTATAAATGGATTTGTATCACATCCAAAAGTTAGGATTTTTTTTTTTTTTGGGTATGGAGTCTGCCTTTGAATTTTATGCAAAATTACAGTTCCAGTATTGAATTGACATACTTGGTGATTTACGCTGTGTTAACCAGGTATTTTCAGTTTAAAGTTCCATGGAAATTTTAAGTTCTTTGTTTTTAAAAACTGACTCATTTTACAATAACAGGATTAATAACATATTGGAAAATCCTAGTCTTTTTGATATTCCAGATTTTTTGCATTTCTCTGTATCTCCTTATCTGTACTTTATTATTTTACTTCTTACACATTTTCTCTCTACCTTTGCTTATACTTTTTTCTAAAATGTTTTAAGCAAAAGAAATATCTTATTTTGCTTACTTAACATTTCTTTAAAAAGTTTTTAGACTTTCTTTTTTAATGCTGAGCAAAATCAGCAGGAGGAGGAGCTTTTGGTGGGAATTATGGTGAGCTGACACTCTCTGAAGTGTGGGTAACCACTGCAGCTGAGAACGCCATCTGGAAGGTGGATTCTGGCCAGCATTTATCTCCCTGGATCAAAGGGAGATTGTGAGATTAACCACATGAGCTCCAGATGGCACTTCCTTCTGATTAAGCTGCAGAAACAGAAAGGTTTTTGAAGCTAGATTGGGAGTTGAGCTGCCGGGAGCCCTGGACATTCATCTATGCTTCTAACTAGGGCAGAGCTCTATGGACATTTAAAGACTTGCTATCCCCATCTCTTAATCACCTCAGGAAATAATTAATCACAGATGAAGAGAGATTTCCTCTGCAGCAAAGATAAGACAAAACCTTCTTTTGAGATTATGAGAGAGAGAGAGAGAGAGAAAGAGAGAGAGAGAGATTTAAAGAATCAAGAACTATTTGTGAAAGGCTCAATTAAGAGAAGATGTAAGAAAGTTTTAAAACACACAAGGGGATAGTCCTATTCTATTCTATTCTATTCTATTCTATTCTATTCTATTCTATTCTATTCTATTCTATTCTATTCTATTCTATTCTATTCTATTCTATTCTTTTTATTGCTACTGTTCTTATTTTTGATGAAAGTACTTTGATATAATTCTTCACTAAGCCAGTTTAATAAAATAGCACAGTGTGGTTGCTGCTTGTTATCTATCTTTAAAGTATGTAATTGGTGGATTCTGCATAATGAAAGATAAAGACTCAGACTGTAAAGTTTTGTTGCCATGGAGATGTGATGCTTGTTGTGGCAGAAATGAAAGTGGTTCAGACAAGAAGACAATAAGATAAAAAAATATATTTTTTTGTCTGCTTGGACAGATTTATTTATTTATTTTTCAGATTTATATTACTGCCCAAAGGGGGACTCTGGGCAAAAAACATTTTTTTGCTTTTGGATTAAAAATGGCTACTAGAAAATGGCAAGAGAGGGCAGAAGAGGCTTCTCAGAACAACTTACAGTTACACAAGATATACTTCAGAAACTTTTTGAACAAATGGCAAATGCATTTGATCAGGTGGGAAATAAAATGGATACTTTGGGAAAAAGGATGATGAAGGATTTGTAAAGTTAAGAGAGCAGTTGAAAGAAGATGTTAAAAAATATCTGGAGAGGTAAAACAAATTAATGATAGACTGGGAATTTTAGATGGTAAATCAGAAGTACAAAGCAGAAAGTTTGAAAGAGAATTGAATAATTTGGCTTTTCTGGAATTGAGATAGAAAGAATTCTGTTTGAGTTTTAGAGCTGTTCCAGAGGTTCCAGATGAAAATATTAGAGAGCAGTTTATTGAAGAGGAAGATATGGGGGCAGAAATTGATAAGAGTTATGGAATAAATTCCAGATATACCAGTTTGAGGAATATCCCTAGAGATGTTTTGGTGCAGTTTGTTAGAAAGAAGACAAGGGATCAAGTCTTGCTGCAGCATTTTAATAGAAGATTGAAAGTGGATAACACTGACATGATTGTTTTGAAAGTGATTCCCATCAGAAAGTTGCATAAAAGAAAAGAATAGTCCTTTTTGGCTGAAAAAAAATTAAGAGAAAAATATCCCATTTTGATGGGGCAAATTGGAAGGTGTGATTTTTTTTAAACAACAAAGATTTAGGCTGAACTCTGTTCAAAAGGTAAGAGGTTTTTTAGAAAGATATAAAGGAGAATTGAAGGACATGGAAATGGAGATCTCAGAAATAACTATACAACAGCCACAACAGATGCAGTGGGAATTGGAAAAAAAGATGATACTGAATTAGGCACTAGAGGTTTGGACTTTTCTAAATTTTTGGACTGACTATGGATTACAAATGTTTAACATGAAATATAAATGGAGCAAATGCTCCTCAAAAAGGGGGAAAAAGTATTTCATTATTTGAAAAAATAAATGAATCAAGACATTAACTGCCTGCAAGAGGCTCATATCAGGAAAAAAAGATATAAAATATTTGACCTGTAAATCTTTGGGTGAAGAATTTATTTCAGCAGATTTTGAAAAGAGAAATGGACTTGTTTTGTATACACTATTAACCCTCAACTAAACCCAGAACTTACATTAACTGATGAACACGATAGATCTGATGGAGTAGAAATTATATTATATAGAGTTAAAACCATGGTCCAGGAAATTTATGCCCCAAACGAAGATAAAGTGACTTCTTATAAAGAGCTTATGGAGTGACTAATGGAATTTTCTTATGAAAGTTGGTGTTTGATGGGGGTTGGTTTCCTCCCAACTGGACAGGACTTCTGAGAAAAACATTAAAATTACTCAGGGTAAATTACAAAAAGATTGTTTTGATTTGATGGAGAGCTTTAAGGTTGGTTGATGTATGGAGACAGAAGGGTGGTTCAAGAGAGTATACTTGCTTTTTAGAAAGACACAGATCTTTTTCAAGAATAGTTATGATTTGGATTTCAACTGACTTGGCTACTAAATTTCCAAAGTAGAGATTTTACCAAAGATTTTTCAGATCGTAACCCTGTGAGTTTGATTTATAAAAGAAAATGTAGTTCTCTCACATGGGGACTTAATGAAGCATTGTTACAGAAAGATAAAACTGTTGAGGAGTGTAATTTTTTTTAAAAAAGTTTTTCAGACTAATTGAAATAAAGGTACTGATTTGAGAATGGTTTGGGATGCAAGTAAAGCCTTTATTAGAGGCTGATACAACATAATTCTGAACTTAAAAAGAAGAGGCAAGAGAAAGTACAAAATATTTTGGATGAAATGAAAAGAAGAATAATTAAAGAACTCCCCAGGGAATACGAGTATCTCCCAACAAATTAAAATTTTACAGCAACAGTTATCTATGTTAAAAATAAGAGAAATGGAAATAAATTGAATTATGCAAAGCACATAAATATTGAATTTGTGAATAAACTGTGGAAATGGCTGTCTTATAAATTGCAAAGAGAAAGAGAAAAGAAAATGATACTGAAATTACAAGAGAGAGATTGTATATTAATGGATAATGTGACCATACAAAACAAAACAAAACAAAACAAAACAAAACAAAACATTTTTTATCAATATTATTCTAATTTCTCTAAAGGACATGATATTCCACTGGGGAAAATAGATGAATATCTCAGAAAACAAAATTTACGGAGGATTACAGAAGAACAATTATGAATGGGTCTATAATGATAAGGGAGGTTTCAGAAGCAATCAAAAAGGCTTAACCAGGAAAGGTGCATGGACCAGATGGGCTATGGAGTTTGTATTATAAGTGCTTTGAGGATGAACTTTTACAGGCTTTATAAAATACAGTGAATTGTATTTTACAGGGAGGAAAGATGCCAGAGACTTGGTTTTGGTTTTGGCAGAACCTTTAAAGGGAATTGAATTTCAATGAGTAAATTATAGGAATTTCGGACATTAGCAGGTTTCAAGATTAATCAACAGAAGAGGAAGATGCTAACCCAAAATATGAAGATACAAGATCAAACAGAATAGATGAGTAAAACGGGTTTTAAGATTGGAAATAAGGTAAAATACTTGGGTATTACTGTGACAAATACAATTTTTATGTTATTTCAAAATAACTATGTTAAGACATGGAATGAAGTTAAAAACGTTATGTCAAGATGGGACAAATTACAATTGTCATTGTTGGATAGGATTTCTGTGATTAAGATGAATGTTTTACCTAGAAGGTTATTTTTGTTTTAGACAAGACCTGTTTTGACAACTGATGTACCATTTAAACAATGGCAGAAGGACATATCTAAATTTGTGTGGCAGGAGAGAAAACCTCATAAGGTATTACAAGATACAAAGGAAAGAGGAGGATTGGGTCTACCAGATTTGAAATTACATTTTGCTGCCTGCTGCTTAGTTTGGATGAAAGAGTAGGTGTTGTTAAGAAATAGAAGGTTATTGGAGTTAGAAGGAAATGATCTGAGATTTGGGTGGCATGGATATCTCTGGCATGACAAAGTTAAGGTGAATGTAGATTTTGAAAAAAATCATTATGTCAGGCTGACTATACTTAGAGTATGGAATAAGTATAAATTTAGGTTCTGCCCAAAAACACCTTTGTGGTCTTCAGCACAAGAAGCATTTTATAGACAAGAAATGGTAAGTATATATAAATGGTTAACTTATTGCGATGTATCAGAATTTTCTCAAGGGGATTATAAAATAAAATCTAGAGAAGATTTAACAATAGAAGGATATCCTTGTCAATGGTTTTCTTATGTACAATTATTAGAAAGATTTAAAGTGGATAAAAAATCCTACGGTTTTGAACAATGTAAGACTGTGTTTGAAACAGAATCACTGTATGTACTAATGATGCATATGTTATTGCTAAAATGTATAAACTATTGTTTTCAAATAATTTTATTAAAAGTTTTGAGTAAAACAAAAATAATACAGACTAAAAGAAAAAAAAACAGAACTGCAAAAAATAAACATATGTCTGTGTGTGTGTGTGTGTGTGTGTGTGTGTGCAGGTGTGTGTGTGTGGTTCCAATGTCCTATTATAAACAAAATTTTAAAAAGCCCAAGTTTAACATGACAAAGGTAAAGGTAAAGGTAAAGGTTTCCCTTGACATTAAGTCCAGTCATGTCCGACTCTAGGGGGCGGTGCTCACCTCCGTTTCAAAGCCGAAGAGCCGGCGTTTGTCCATAGACACTTCCGTGGTCATGTGACTGGCATGACTACACGGAATGCCATTACCTGCCCACCGAAGCGGTACCTATTGATCTACTCACATTTGCATGTTTTCGAACTGCTAGATTGGCAGGAGCTGGGACTAGCAACGGGAGCTCATCCCGTCATGTGGATTCAAACCGCCAACCTTCCGATCAGCAAATAACAGCTTATTCCATTCAAATACACATTCCATATCTCCACTCCAAACTATAGACACATCTACATTTCCTAAGTATAAAGTAATTCCAGTATCCTAATGTAGACAAAGAAACTACAGTTTAACATAACAAAGACAAATAATTTCTCCTTTAAAAAAAATTCTCCAAACTTCCTTACTTTGAATCAAGAGAAACAGTTAAATGTAAAGCCAGTTTTAGTACTATAAAATTAGGATTACATAAAGTAACAATGGAGTAAAAAACTTTTACATCATATTCAATGTAGGCAAATCCAGTACACCATATTTTCTAATTAAGATATCAATACATCCAGAAAGAATAACAACATATCCCATTTTATCACTGATCAAATAAACTGACTTTATAGTCTTTTTTTTTTTTTTAATAGGGCAGGCTTTCTCTGTAATCCATTCAGATAATTGTTGATCCTCGTTACAAATTTCTTTAGCACTTTAGTCTCTTTCGTAAATCCAATAAAGGGATATTATTCCAACTGTTTTCTGGGATTATCATTTTTATTTCCTTCTTGATTTTTAGAATCTCATCCAGTTTTCTCTCTGTATCTGGTGACAAATTCTTATTCAAAGTCTTCTTTATATTTTCCTCAAGTAAATTTTGCTGCATATCTCATTCTGTACTTCATCTGAGAGTAAACTATTCTCAAGAAGATAGGACATAGCTGACATTTCATGATGCAGGTCTTCATGCAGTTCTCCAAAGATCTCTCTAAACACCATTATAAACTGCCAGCCTTAGAACTCCAATCTCAGAAAACATTTTTCTTTTCCACAAGTATACATTTATTTAAAAAAAAAATAGTTTCAAAATCTTAATATTCAAAGTCCAAAACGCTAAAGTTTCTGAGCCCTTAAATTTTTATGTCCTACTGCTGTTTATTTTAAGTTCTTAAAGATTATAAAAGTAGATCTTCATATTCTTATGCTGAGGATTGAAAGCAATCACTCACCCAGTGTTTCCAGTTTCTCATTCTGAAGGTATTTAACTTATTTGATTCCGTTAATAAGCAATTTCTGAAAGTAGTTAGCAAGGGAAGTGCACAAACTTAGTGTCCTTTGAAAGGCTCCGTTTGCTGCTGCAGCAGATATGGCAATCTCTCCCAACTCACTTGAGGGAATGATATTAAAGGCAATAATGAGAAGACAGGACACCCTGGAGAAGATGCTGATGCTGGGGAGAGTGGAGGGCAAAAGGAAGAGGGGCCGACCAAGGGCAAGATGGATCGATGATATTCTAGAGGTGACGGACTCGTCCCTGGGGGAGCTGGGGGTGTTGACGACTGACAGGAAGCTCTGGCGTGGCTGGTCCATGAAGTCACGAAGAGTCGGAAGTGACTGAACAAATAAACAAAAACCTATCTCCCAGTTCACCTCCCCCCACCAGCTGTCTTGTGGTCTGTTCATGAAGAAAATGAACAACTGTAAAGATAAACAGCTTGGGCAATCTCACATCTCTGTCTTTGATCCAGAGAGCATCAAAGGGATCTGCTTCGGCTCCCTTGTGAAATGCTGCAAACGTTGGCTCCGCTTATCAGCAGAGCTGTCTTCAGTCCTCCATCCTCCCTTGGAAGCCCCACTAAAATATATAAACTTTTGCTGAAATATGTGTCAGTAGAAGAACAAGTGAAAGACTGTATGAGAAAATGAACTAAAAACTTTGGTTACAATATTCAAATGGAACAATGGGAGAATATGTGGTTGAAAGGATTGAAATTTACATTATGTTTTAACCTTAAACAGATTTTTTATAAAATGATGTATTGTTGGTATTTGTCACCTAAGAAATCACCTAGAATGTATAAAGGCATTTCGAATCTTTGCTGAAAATGTGAAAAACATGAAGAGACATTTTATCGTGTTTGGTGGATGTGTAAAAAAAGCCAAAAATGTTGGACAAATACATATATAGTGTAAAGATTAAAGTACAGCTGAATCTAGAGACTCTTCTTCTGGGACTAATGGGAAGGGAACTACTGCAGAAAAAAGTAATGGAACTTTGTATTTTTATGCCAACCACAGTGGGACTATTATACGCTCAAAAATGAAAGGTTTAATACTACACACAGTGGAGGAATGGTTGGTGAAGATGGTGGACATTGCAGAGATGGCTAAATTAGCTTCCTTAATCAGGAAAAAGAAATCTACATTTATGGCTGACTAGAAACCCCTTTATAGACTTTTCCATGAAATGGGGAAAAATGCACTTATGGCTTGTGGTTTTGATGATTAGAAAAAAATTGAATAATAGAAAAAAGTAAGCTTTTTTTGTAATCATAGAGTAGGATATATTTCATAAATGTACTTATATTTGCTGCAAAGGAAATCAGAAGCTGCTTCTCTCTATTTCTTTTTATTCTTTCTTTCTGCATCTTTTTTTTTCTTTTTTTCTCTCTTTTTCATTCTTTCCATTCTGTATTAGGTTGTGTTAGTTTTTATGTCCTCTCTAAAACTTTTAATAAAATGTATATTAAAAAGGAGGAGGAAGTGGAGGAGGACTGCATTCTGCTGCCATGGAATGAAAATTTTCTCATTCACCCTAAGAAATTCAGTTCAGCTCAGTTTTTTTATGGGGTTTCTAAATTTATGGTGATCATAAATTTGGGTGATGAGCCACGTTAAGAAAACAGTCCGTTTATGCCTGTAACACCTGAAGAATCTGTTTAAACATTGAACCAGTAAGTGAAAATAAAAGAAGGAAAAGAAATTATTTCCCATGGTATGATATTGGTGCCAAAACTACCTGGTTAAACATGGTGGGCCAGATTATTTCCTCTGCAGAAATAGTAAGAAGCTTGTCTGGGGGAGCCATTGGAGCGATGTTTCCAACTTTGATTCGATGATACGACTGGTTGGGGAATGTGACCCAGTTGATAATATCAAATCCAGTTGCTAGTTCTCCTCTTTCATCAAAGGAAACCATTTCTCCAGCACTGTTGTTGAATGAAACAGTTCTCAGACACCTATGAAACTAAATGGACAAAATTGGTAGGAATGTTAAAAGATTGGAAATAATGAGCAAGTATGAATGAAAGATCTTTCTTAATCTATATGTCAGCCTCTTGAGGCAGATCAGTCAGCAAACATAGTGCAAAGAATCTAGTTTTATTGTTGTAGGGTATGACAACAGAAACCTGAAAGCCTGCTAGAGTTTCCCTCTAAGGCAGAGTTATTTGGGGTCTATTACTCACACTCCCTCTTTTTCCAGGACTGAGTTGTTATCTACTTTCTCTTAACAGTGCCTCTGATGACTTTTGCCTCCTTTGTCAATGGCATCTCTGCGCTCCTCTACATTATGTTTAGAATTCCTTTACCATGCATGCAGGAAGCAATATTATCATCTATGTCAGCTGAAGCTAGTGTGTTGACCTAACCCTTCATGAAATCCTGGTTAGTTTCTATTGCTCTGGAACTGTGGTGTACTACAAATGTCATGTATGTCTTGCCTATCAGGAACAAACAAAATTCTTCATCCTTGCAGTGGTCTGCCTGTTGATCACTGCTCAATGCCATCCTCTTTCTTTTTCCTTCCCCATCTCATACTCTTCTCCTCACTGCCCTCTGTCATCAGCCTTGTCTGAAGACTCATTTTCCTCTTGAATTAACATTTGATATTGCCTCCTTCTCATCATTGTTGCCCACTATATTTAGATATAGTATATTAGCCTGAACTTAAGGCAAAATCCTCCCCTCTTTGAAGGTCTGACATATCACTTTGATTTTATTAGCTATACATCCCAAAACACCAGCTGAACACTTATATGACTGGCTTTTGGATAAAGGGATATTTACATTCATTGCAATTTACCTGCCACAACTCTTGATTTAGGGTTCTGAGATCCCAAGCATTTCCTCTTTTTCTGCGTTTGGCTTTGGATGAAAGCATGGCTTGCAGAGCATGGGCCAGTGCATAGATGGCATTGTAGACACTGTAACTTTGCCCAGTTAAACTAGTTTCAAGCACGGATTCAGGAAGGGTCTCCAGTGCCTCCTCGCCAGTGCATTCCTTGCCACGGTCCTCATCTAACATAGCATTTGCGAAAGAACATTCAAATGCATGTTCCCAAAACAGTCTTGTCAAACTGTCTTCTTCTTCAGAAGTCGGCTTTCTCATCTGAATAAATTTCCTAAACCCTAATATCTCCTTTGAGGAAACTGCCAACGATAGTGCCCCATGGATGAAGTCCAGACGCCTATTTCGTTGAAAGGATAGTGATGTGAACTCCATCTGTGCTGGCATTATCCAAACTTTATCTTTTCTCTTCATTGGCATGTCCTCATATTCGGAAATATATGGTAACATTCCAAAAAAGGGCATGTCTTCATTTTTACAATATATGATCACAACATTGGCAGTACTTTTCATAATAACCTTGCACAGTGTAACATAGCCATTAAGTTGAACCTCAATGTCATTGGCAACAGATTCTTTTGGCATTTCTTCCATGAAGTCAAAACAGATTCCTTTCTGGGAAAATATATCAAGCCTATTCTGTATAAACCGCTTTCCTCTTTCAGGGTTTTGGACAATGAGCCCAATCCATTTCCACTGGAAGTGAAGCAACAATTGGATGATCCCCATAATTTGAAGGTCTTCATTTGGAAATAACTGATGGAAGAAGGGAGCTTCTATGTTGTCATCCAGCTCTGCAGCTGAACCATATATGAGCTAAGAAAAAGGAAGAAATTGGAGCCTTTATTTCCAAATCAAAATACTTGTCTCTAATTTTAAGTATGTATACTGATAAAAATATTAATATTCTCCAAACAAGAGCAGAGTGGATTTATTTTGGCATATTCCAATATAAGTTCTATGGAAATTGTTTATTTTTCTTTTAACATGGTGACTTTCTAAAGCTTCAAAAATATACGAACTGCAAGGATGCATATGAAGTACTGGATTTTGCTGGATTTAAACACATGGTTCAGTGAAATAATTTTCCATGGGATTAGGAATATGTAGCTTTCTAGTGTTTTGAATAATTCCTGTCTGTCCCTCCCTGGGTGAAATATAGTTAGAATATTTTGATATTTAGTGTGATTCTAATACCAACAATATCAAGCAATGTTGGATATCCCTTTCTTTTGAAGGTTTCTGACACAAATGATGTTCATCATCTAGATAAATCTTTGGAACATAAATTAAACTAAATCAGGCAAGTGACCAAAAATATTTTTAATTTAAAAAAGGATCCATATATGTTTATTACAGTTGTCCTGTTGTTATACAATAGGTGAATAATACTCGTATATTTTCCTTAACTACAGTATATCAATTGAATGTATCAACTAGGGGATAAAACTATATTCTGACAACTGAAAGATTGAATCTGCTTGATCTTTTGGTGAATAAATAAATCTAGTCCTTCATGAAATAAATTTAAGTAGAATGAGAAAATGTACAGATATGCTGCACTTAATATAAATGTGTACTCACATTAAGAGAGGAATATCCATGCATTGTATTTGGACTAGATCTACTGTACATCTGATTAAACTTAGAGTGAACAAGTTCCCAGGTGAATTTATTGGGTAGTCTTTATTTCTGTTTTATTTATCACTATGTGCAAACCACAAATAATCACCTAAATGTGTGAATGGTTTGTTGGACTTGATTCCTTTCTTTCAGAGGTAAGTCTTACATAGGCATCTTACATAATCTTAAATAGAAATCTATTTCTTTTTTTTATATATATACCATTTTCTATGTCCAGACAACAAATCTTTTGAGTACCAGTCTTTTAATAAAACATCTTACCTGTGGGATCTTGTAAATGCTCAGAATATTTGACATGAACTGGCCAATGTAAGCATTATGTCCTGCAATCACAGATATTACATTGTCCTTGAGATCACACTTGTAGTTCGGGATGAACCTTCCCTTGGTAGAGAGAAGCTCCATGGAAGCAAGATAGATCCATCTTGCCAGGATATAGCTATTGGAGATATGGATACCCAGGGTGATATTAGGCAAGATCCAGGCATTTCCATTGATTTCTTTGATTGCAAGTTCCAAAGCCAAGATGTGCTGGTAGTTTTGCATATAAAACCTGAAATGAGTGTTAGAACAACTGTTTCCAAATTTGGAATTGGCTGCATTCTAATATATGTTTTCTAATTTTATCACACAATATCACACAATTACACCCCATGAGCACTGATACAGGTGGGTACATTTGCATTCAAGCAAGCAATTTCTTAGAACATCTGTGGAAGACAACTAGTCTCAAGGCAGAGGGCAATGTTATTTAACAATAGATATAAAACTCTCCCTGGAATACTGGGATGTAACACTCCATTTTTACCCATTGGAGATGGCCCTAAATATCATGGTGATGGTGAGGGATGAATTGCAAAATGGAATAATCATCAATCATTATAGAAGTTTCCCTTAATTTAGGGGTCCTGATATAATTTTTCCTCCTACCGCAATGTTTTATTCCACCTCCTCTTCCTTTTTCCTTGTTCTTCTTCCCCACAACTGTGTTTCTCAGTGGATTGAAAAAGGAAATTCAGTTGCCACCATATTGTACTTTAAGACACTGGGAATTTCTGAGAAGCATTAGAATACAATATCTGTATGCAGGACTAACTTCAGTCATACACACCTTCTATAGATGATCACTTTTATGGAGCAATGAAGTGCCATTGCATACATTTCTTTCTTTTGTACATCACCTAGTTATAGCCACAAGAAAAAAAAAGTACTGAAATTAAAATAATATCTATTAAAAATTATCAAGGAAGTTGGTTTTTTTTTTTAAATTTTATGGCAGAGCAGTTTGGTGTTCATGCTGCTTTTTCTTTCTGGGAAATCCTTGTGAGGTCCAGCAGCCAGATGTGTAGACTATTTAGCCATGACATGTCATGTTGCCTGGGGTTCAAAATGAGGAGGCTATTCTACATGGCACCGAGTTGGGCTGAGAGAGAGTGACTGGCCCAAGGTCACCCAGCTGGCTTCCATGCCTAAGGTGGGACTAGAACTCACAGACTCCTGGTTTCTAGCCCAGCACCTTAACCACTAGACCGAACTGGCTCTCATCAAGAAGGTGTTGGAAGCTACTGAAATAAAACAGATTAGAAAATACCTTGTGTAAGAGAAAAATCAGATGATAATTGAAGTAATAATACTAATATTAAGAAGAGAGAGAAATAATAGTGCAGCACAAGCAATCTACAATTCACCCTCCCCCCCAGCCTAATTCAATCATGCCACAGACTTTAATTATTGCTGTATTTGCATTGCTGAAAACTAATAATTACATACAGGAAATCATCAACCAGTTCATTTGATGGATTTGTTGTGAATGTTACTTTTTGAGAGATCATATAAATTTGAGAAGAAATTCCAGCAATGACCAAATCTTCTGAATGGTACTGCTTGTGCTTAATGAGTGGCTGGTTTCCTACAGAACATTTACCAAGAGATGTTTCACATTCTACATAAAAGAACAACATTGTTGCACATGCAAAGAATAATACCATCCTGAAGACCAATTTATCTCTCGGCCACCTCTTCACTCTATTAGAATTAGGCATTTGTAATAACCTGATATACATTATTCCAGGAGGCTGCTTTGTGTGTGTACTGCCCTAAAATTCAGAATGAAAGGTCTTTGCCCTCCAGCTGTACCCCTGGAAAAAAAGAATATTGTATTTCATTGCTGTTGACATATATTACTTTATAATATTTTCTGTAACACCTTAGAGATTGAAAATAATAATGGATAATTGATAATGATTGCACAGAGCTATACATGCTCAGGTGCATATCCCAATTTGTGATACACAGGGAATTGTAACCTGGAATTAAGGACAAAATAATAGTGGTGGGGAAAAAAAAAAAAACTAAATTAGAAAACTTAGAAAGTTTTCTTCTCCAATATCTGTAGTTGGTTTTCCAAGTGAGAAAACAGCTGTATTCAAATAGAAATTTCAGTCATCATGAATTAAACAACAAATTAAATTGAATTAAATTAAATTGTGTTAAATTAAATTGGGACAATTAATCAAAGTACTGCTATAGTTTGCATTTTGGTCGAGGTGCATATTGGTCACCAATGTGTTTATTTGGGGCACAGCTATTTAATATTATTAGCATTTTATACAACATGTCTATTGCATTCATAATACTTCAACTGCATGCTTCCCCTTTCTGTGAAATTAGTAATAGAATAACATTGGGTTATTTCCCCTCTCCTACTTGGGCCCATGACTGAAGGCCAAATCTGGAAGATACCACCCTTGGAAAAACAACTCTGAACATAATCAGCTACCCAGTAATTGATGGATTGATTATGTGCCATCAAGTCATTTTTGACTCCAAGAAACTATGTATACTGATTTTCTCAAAATGGTGATCTGTCCCTAATGTTGTAATACCCACATGGATTTAATGGCAAATGCATAGCTTTGCTGTAATTAGACATTCTAGATATATGTGCAAACATACATACATACATACATACAAATACATACATACATACATACATACATACATAGCCTAATCTTAATTGAAGCTCAAATAAGTAACCTGAGTAACTGAAGAAGGATGTTCTATGTTGTTGTTTATTCGTTTAGTTGCTTGCGACTCTTCGTGACTTCATGGACCAGCCCATGCCAGAGCATACTGTCGTCAACAACCCCAACTCCCCCAGGGACGAGTCCGTCACCTCTAGAATGTCATCCATCCACCTTCCCCTTGGTCGGCCCCTCTTCCTTTTGCCCTCCACTCTCCCTAGCATCAGCATCTTCTCCAGGGTGTCCTGTCTTCTCATTATGTGGCCAAAGTATTTCAGTTTTGACTTTAATATCATCCCCTCAAGTGAGCAGTCTGGCTTTATTTCCTGGAGGATGGACTGGTTTGATCTTCTTGCAGTCCAAGGCACTCTCAGAATTTTCCCCCAACACCACAGTTCCAAAGCATCTATCTTCCTTCTCTCAGCCTTCGTTATGGTCCAGCTCTCACAGCCATATGTTACTACAGGGAACACCATTGCTTTAACTATGTGGACCTTTGTTGTCAGTGTGATGTCTCTGCTCTTAACTATTTTATCGAGATTTGTCATTGCTCTTCTCCCAAGGATTAAGTGTCTTCTGATTTCCTGACTGCAGTCAGCATCTGCAGTAATCTTCACACCTAGAAATACAAAGTCTTTCACTGCTTCTATATTTTCTCCCTCTATTTGCCAGTTATCAATCAAGCTGGTTGCCATAATCTTGATTTTTGTTAGGTTTAGCTGCAAGCCAGCTTTTGCGCTTTCTTCTTTCACCTTCCTCATAAGGCTCCTCAGTTCCTCTTTGCTTTCAGCCATCAAAGTGGTATCATCTGCATATCTGAGATTGTTAATGTTTCTTCCAGCGATTTTAACTCCAGCCTTGGATTCCTCAAGCCCAGCATGTCACATGATGTGTTCTGCATACAAGTTGAATAGGTAGGGTGAGAGTATACAGCCCTGCCGTACTCCTTTCCCAATCTTAAACCAGTCCGTTGTTCCGTGGTCTGTTCTTACTGTTGCCACTTGGTCATTATACAGATTCTTCAGGAGGCATACAAGATGACTTGGTATCCCCATACCACTAAGAACTTGCCACAATTTGTTATGGCCCACACAGTCAAAGGCTTTAGAATAGTCAATAAAACAGAAATAGATGTTTTTCTGAAACTCCCTGGCTTTTTCCATTATCCATCGGATATTGGCAATTTGGTCCCTAGTTCCTCTGCCTTTTCTAAACCCAGCTTGTACATCTGGCAATTCTTGCTCCATGAATTGCTGAAGTCTACCTTGCAGGATCTTGAGCATTATCTTACTGGCATGTGAAATCAGTGCCACTGTTCGATAGTTTGAACATTCTTTAGTGTTCCCGTTTTTTGGTATGGGGATAAAGTTGATTTTTTTCCAATCTGTTGGCCATTCTTGTGTTTTCCAAGTTTGCTGGCATATAGCATGCATTACCCTGACAGCATCATCTTGCAAGATTTTGAACAGTTCAGCTGGGATGCCGTCGTGTTCTTCTGCCTTGTTATCAGCAATGCTTCTTAAGTCCCATTCAACCTCACTCTTCAGGATGTCTGGCTCTAGCTCACTGACCACACCGTCAAAGCTATCCCCAATATTGTTATCCTTCCTATACAGGTCTTCTGTATATTCTTGCCACCTTTTCTTGATCTCTTCTTCTTCTGTTAGGTCCTTGCCATCTTTGTTTTTGATCATACCCATTTTGGCCTGGAATTTACCTCCAATGTTTCTAATTTTCTGGAAGAGGTCTCTTCTCCTTCTTATTCTATTGTCTTCTTCCACTTCTGCACATTGCTTGTTTAAAAATAATTCTTTATCTCTTCTGGCTAACATCTGGAATTTTGCATTTAATTGGGCATATCTCCCCCTATCACTGTTGCCTTTTGCTTTCCTTCTTTCTTGGGCTACTTCTAGTGTCTCAGCAGACAGCCATTTTGCCTTCTTGGTTTTCTCTTTCTTTGGGATGTATTTTGTTGCCACCTCCTGAACAATGTTGCGAACTTCTGTCCAGAGTTCTTCCAGGACCCTATCTACTAAGTCCAGTCGCTTAAATCGATTCTTCACCTCCATTGCATTTTCCTTAGGAATATTAGTGAGCTCATATCTAGCTGATCTGTGGGTCTTCCCTAATCTCTTTAGTCTGATCCTAAATTGTGCAATAAGAAGTTTGTGATCTGAACTACAGTCAGCTCCAGGTCTTGTTTTTATCGACTGTATAGATGTCCATCACCTTTGGCTGCAAGGATGTAGTCAATCTGATTTCGGTGTTGTCCATCTGGTGAAGTCCATGTATAAAGCCGTCTCTTAGGTTTTTGGAAGAGAGTGTTTGTTATGCAGAGTGAGTTGTCTTGGCAAAACTCTATCAGCCTATGTCCTGCTTCATTTTGTTCTCCCAGGCCATGCTTACCTGTAATTCCAGGTGTCATTTGACTGCCCACCTTAGCATTCCAGTCTCCCGTGATGAAAATAACATCTCTTTTAGGTGTGTTGTCCAGTAGGTGCTGCAGATCCTCATAGAACTGCTCTACCTCAGCTTCTTCAGCATCTGTGGTTGGGGCGTATATTTGGATTACTGTGATGTTAGATGGCTTGCCCTGAATTTGAATTCTGTCGTTTTTTGGATTGTATCCAAGCACTGCTTTCACCACTTTACTATTAATTATGAAGGCTACTCCATTTCTTCTGTGGTCCTCTTGCTCACAGTAGTAGATCTGGTGGTCATTTGATGTGAAGTGGCCCATTCCAGTCCATTTCAGTTCACTGATGCCCAAAATGTCTATCTTTAATCTTGACATCTCACCAATAACCACATCCAATTTGCCTTGGCTCATAGATCTTACATTCCAGGTCCCAATGGTGTGTTGATCCTTAGAACATCGGATGTGCCGTTCACCACCAGCACCGTTGGCCGCTAGCCGTCCTTTCGGCTTTGAGCTTTCTTTGTTGTGAAATCAGTAATAGAAGTAGTATTGGAGTATTTCCCTTTCTCCTACCTGGACCCATAATGAAGCCAAAATCTGTACCACCATTGGGGGGCAGGGGGACTGAACATAATCAGACCCAGTAATTGTGAAATCAAAAGGCTTTTCTGTATTACTTTTCTTATCATTATAAGCTGTTCCTTGTGGTTTCCCAAAAGGGTAACACATTGTCACAAAATATGCAGACATAAGAAAGAACTCCATAGATCAGTTGCACAAGTGTTTGTCAGGCTTGGTTATTTCACTGCTTCAGGGCCTTTGTCATGGCATCACTGTATGACATCTTGTACCTCAGAGGATCTGAATCCTATTCTGATATGCTATTCCCTTCCTTCAGGACCTTGTTTTATTTCCCAGTCTAGCCTAATTTCTGGAAATTCCTGGGGGTACTCAATCCAAGTGCTAACCTAATCTGACTCTGCTGATTTTACTCCCAAGATCAATCAGGATTAGCTTGGTACTGTTACCTACTGGAGCTAAGCATGTTTAGCCAAGGCAACACAACTTCGGTCATTAAAACATGGAAATAATAAAGAATTTCTCTATTGTAGCTATAATTTTGTCTGTGTGTGCCTTCAAGCCAGTGCTGAATCTTCATGACTTGTCCCCCTCCCTTTTTAATCTATACATTAACTCCTTGATTGATCTTCTTCACAATTTGGATTCCCATCCCCCCAATCTAGCACAATGCCATTATCTCACAAACCCCAATTGGTTGAGCCATAGCAGCAACACTAAACTACTGCAGACAAAACAATTTGGTTCTTAATTTTGACAAATCAAAAATCCTGGTCTTTGCTAAAACAGCAATTCAAAATTCTTGGAGAGTAGAAGGGCATAATCTAGAACAAGTTAATGCATTTAAATACCTTGGAGTGATTTTCTACTCGAAAGGTACTTGGAGTGCTCATTTGAATTATGCGTTGCAATCATCCCTTAGATCCTCAAATGCTATCAAACACTTTTTTTACGCAGGTGGAGGACTATTAGTCCCTGCAGCCTTAAAACTTTTTGAGGGCCAAAAAGCTGACACACATTCTTCATGGGGCACAAACAGGAATTTTTTTGAAGAAAGAGTCACAAGAAACTGTGCAAACAAAATTCCTGAAATCAATTTTAGCTTCAAAAGCCCAGCTGAGACTAGAAACAGGAATGCCTCAAATTCAGGCTAGGGCATGGAAGATGATTTTAACTTTTTGGTTGAAAATTCAATTCTTCCCAGTTGGTTTGACCACTCTAGTTCTGATTGATAACTTTTCATCTCCCTGGAAACAGGCGATAGAGCATAAGCTGGCTTTACATGGGCTTTCCCCATTATTCTTAAAATCTTTAGGCCACAATCAAGCCAAGCAATTGGTTATTGATAGAAAAAGAGGTATGGAATTCCAGTTAGAAGTTAATAAGATACCTCTGCACAGTAGAAATAGAATAAGATGGGGTACATGGGAACAAGCAAGTTATTTGAAAGACCTAACTTTTCCTAAGATTAGAACAGCATTTTTTAGAGCTAGATTTAATATCCTTCCATCAGAGCTCTTGCAAGGCAGGTGTAATAAAGCCCCCTTAGCAGAGAGAATTTGTACATGTGGCACTAAGGATGTTGAAAACATCTCTCAAGTTTTATTACGCTGCAAATATTACAGGGATATTAGATCAATATATATTTACCACCTAATAGAATGATTTCCAGGGAGACCCATCTTACTATCATTTTTATGAGAACCATCTTCTTCAGGACTTAAATCCAGCCATCACATGTGCAGTAGCTATATTTTGTGCTGCCGCAATGATAATAAGGCAAAACTGGTTAAAGAAGTAAGGATTTTTGCTTATTTTTCTATTTTTATTAATATTTTGTTTAGCTATCTTTTAATAAATTTTTGAGGATATATATTTTACAACATAGTATTAATATAATGGATCTATTAATGTTTAGGTAAATAAATATGTCATTATCATAATAGGGATCTATAGATTATATTATAATTGTTTTAACAGGTTAAACCGCTGAGCTGCTGAGCTTGCCGATCGGAAGGTCAGTGGTTTGAATCCGCATGACGGGGTGAGCTCCCATTGCTAGTCCCAGCTCCTGCCAACCTAGCAGTTTGAAACCATGCATATGTGAGTCAATTAATAGGCACCGCTTTGGTGGGCAGGTAACGGCGTTCCATGACCACGGAAGTGTCTACGGACAAACGCCGGCTCTTCGGCTTTGAAACGGAGATGAGCACTGCCCCCTAGAGTCAGACACAGCTGGACTTAATGTCAAGGGAAACCTTTACCTTTACTATGTATAATTATACTCATTTGATGCAGTTCAATTTTATTTGTTATTCTTATTAATTTTATGTTGTTGGTCATTGACCAAATAAATATTACTACTACTCATGACTAGTCCCTGCATTTTTCCTGGAAAGATTTCAGAAGTGGTTTGCCATTGCCTGCTTCCTAGGGCTGAGAGAGAGTGACTGGCCCAAGGTCACCCAGCTGACAATGGTTGCAAGACTAGAACTCACAGTCTCTCAGTTTCTAGTCTGGTGCCTTAACTACTACACCAAATGGGTTACTATTACTGCAATATTAAATTTCAGTTCACTAAGCAAGTCAAGATGTAGATTAGGTTTAAATGTTTCGCTATAATAGGTTAATAAAGAATTAATGATGTATCTCACTATGCTGAGCAAAACACCTAAAACTACAATTAAATATATGATAATACCTTTAACATGACTGAGATAAATAATGTGCATTGCATATCTATTGCAAATATGGTAATATTGAGTCAGGAACCTTCAATGAAAATATATAAACTGCTTTGTTATGCATCTGCTTCAGAATGGGTTATTTGCTATAGTAATGACCATGGAATTAAATCAATCATCATTTGATCTCTGTTAGTTACCTAGAAAACCAGACAGTAGCAGAAGTCTATACTGTAGGTCCTCACTTTACAACTGCTCATTCAGTGACTGTTCAAACTTACAACACTGTTGAATGAGTGGTAGTTATGACTAATCCTCATACTTACGTTGGTTGCAGCATCCCTGCAGTCACATGATCACAATCTGGATGCTTGGCACCTGGATCACAATTACCATGTCACAGTGTCAGATGGTCATGGGAACCTAAGTCACTGGGGAGTCCAGCAGGAGATCACGAAGGACCCGGGTGATTTGCTTATCAACAGCAACTGGAAGTGCTGGAATTTCTGTTGCTAAGCAGTGTAGACATGTGACTTTGCACTTTATGACTGTATCACTTAGTGATGGAAATTCCAGTCCCAATTACCATCATTAAGTGAGGACAACCTATCCCCCATCAGTTGCATAATCCAAGGACCACTGGAAGCCTGCTGTAAATAATATTTAAAGAACACTAGCCTTATCCAGATAATGATTGTTTAAATTTATATCCTACAGTACAGAATCAGTAGATAAACATTCACTTACTTTAAATACATATGGGTAGAAATAAATAGCAAGCAAGCAGTCACCCTTGGATTGCAGCATGGCTTTATTTTTTATTAAATCAATGAAAGAGATCTCAAAAATATGTTTATACACATTTTACATATAGGTTAAGAAATGTTTGATATATTTAATTGGAAAAACAAACAAAACTGTTCCAAATGCCCAAAGCAATGATAAATCTCGATAAAATAGTTAAGAGCAGAGACATCACCCTGACAACAAAGGGCCACATAATTAAAGCAATGGTGTTCCCTGTAGTAACATATGGCTGCAAGAGCTGGACCATAAGGAAGTCTGAGAGAAGGAATCGATGCTTTGGAACTGTGGTGTTGGGGGAAAATTCTGAGAGTGCCTTGGACTGCAAGATGATCAAACCAGTCCATAGTCCAGGAAATAAAGCCAGACTGCTCACTTGAGGGAATGATATTAAAGGCAAAACTGAAATACGTTGGCCACATCATGAGAAGACAGGACACCCTGGAGAAGATGCTGATGCTGGGGAGAGTGGAAGGCGAAAGGAAGAGGGGCCGACCAAGGGCAAGATGGATGGATGATATTCTAGAGGTGACGGACTCGCCCCCTGGGGGAGCTGGGGGTGGTGATGACCAACAGGAAGCTCTGGAGTGGGCCGATCCATGATGTCACGAAGAGTCAGAAGTGACTGAACGAATAAACAAC
Organism: Candoia aspera; assembly: GCF_035149785.1. Lineage (NCBI taxonomy): Eukaryota > Metazoa > Chordata > Lepidosauria > Squamata > Candoiidae > Candoia > Candoia aspera. The sequence goes on along the minus strand of NC_086156.1, from coordinate 109,322,535 downwards.
AACAAAGCCTTATCCTACAGTAGAGAATCAGTAGATAGACATTCATTTACTTTAAATACTTATGGGAAGAAATAAATAGCAAGCCAGAAATCACCCTTGAATTGCAACATGGCTTAACTTTCTATTAAAGCAATGAAAGAGATCATGAAAATACCTTTATATACATTTTGCATATAGGTTAAGAAAGGTTTGATACATTTAATTGAAACAAACAAACCCAACAAACAAAACTGTTCCAAATGCCCAAAGCAATGTTCTGACAGTTTATTTCCTTTAAATGTGGTGCAGAGTTTCTCTTTTCCAACTATGCCAGGGAATCAGAATTGTCCACCTTTAAACTGATAGGTTTAGAATATGAGATACTCATCTGTCTCACTGTAAATAATAATATGAGCTCACTTGAAGCACCAAAGTTTATTTTGTACATTATTTTGTCTTGTAATAAATGTGATTGTCTTGTGCACTATCTGGGTAAAGAGCATCATCCGTCAGAAAACCTTGAAAAGGACATAAGCATGCAGTAAGTTACCTTTGGACATTTAGATATTGTCATCTGCCGTATGTTTATGGAGGGCTTGTCCTTTATAAGAGTCTAAATAGTTTGACTCTGGTTTTTTGGTTAATGCTGCTTGCAGATTCTAACTTCTCCTTAGGTTTTCAACTACATTTATATCCAGAGGTGATCACATCCTACTGATTCTTACCACTGCAACATGTTCTCTCTGACAGTAGTGCAAAGTATTTGCTAAGTAGTGCAAATACTTTGAACAGAAGCTTCTACAACTGGCTTTTAAACACCTAAACTGAGCCCGTTTCCACATTTGTTTGGCATGTTGCTTTCCTTTTTTGATTTAGGGGGTGGGGGTGAGCAGGCTTTTTCACAAGTTGTTCTATTCTTCAGTATGACTGTGAACCATATGGATCTTTTTCCACCTGATACTCCCAATTCCTCTTCTTACCTCCAGGAATCAAATTATCTAGCATGTAGAACTATGTAACAGATGCCAGTGCTCAAACATCTATGCAGCTATAAGAATATTTGGGGGATTAGTATAACCAATCTTTGCAAAATGAGTTTTGAAGGCCTATTTTTCATCCTCCAATCCTGTCACTTCTCATTCCTGTCCATTACAATCTTTATGTGGTCAGAATTAACATGGTTTTCAGAGAGCAATATAATTCTTTTGCTTACCTTAAAACAACAACAACTTTCTTTTGACATTCTGCTTCTTCAGAAGTCAAAGTTTCCATCAAAATACAGTAAAAAGTTCACATACACCAGGTATGTATTAACTGATTGGCCTTTCCCTTCTTTTCTCCCTCTATCCATCAATTATCAGGACAGGTTCTTTATAAATAATATACAAATTATATTTCTCTTTTCCAATAAAACCTCAATTTCTGCAAAAAAGTAATCCTTCTAGGGTCCATCTGATCCAAATTTTCTAATTAGTCATAATATCTAAACTTGCAGGTCCTCTGGCTCTCTGTCTTTAGCCTCATACACACTACAAAGAAGAGGCAGGTGTGGCACATCATAAAATGCAGATAAAAATAATTTACTTTTGTTTCGTTGTTAGTTGCTCCTTTTTCTTCAATCAGTCCCCAGAACAATAATATAGGATTTGGGGGAAATGATGCAGCCTAGCCTCTTTTTGCATCAAGTATAAATAATTCAAACAGAATTATATGGCTGTTCTTCTGTTTTTAAAAGAAAATGAATCCAATGTTAGGGAAAGAATGGGGCTGTCTTTCTTATGCAGTGCATACATTGCTCTTGATTATTTTGTTTCTGAACAAACTTTAACAAATTAAAAGCAGTTGATCAGAATGAAGCTTGAACAAGAGTAATAAGCTTACTAAATAAATAAAAAACAGAATCTGGAGTTCACTTTTGTTTCTTTATCAGCTGCTACTTTCTGTTCAAATCAGGCCTCAGGTCAATAATGTAACATTTGGGGAAAAAGATGCAGCCCAGTAATCCTGCTGCAGAAGTCAAAATGGAGAAGATCTCCACAGCCACCACATACTTCCCCTTGGTGCTCAGATAGGTGGGAACAAATGATATCCAGACACTGCAAAAGACCAACATGCTGAAGGTGATAAATTTGACTTTGTTGAAGCTGTCAGGCAAATTCCTGGCAAAGAAAACCACTGTGAAGCTGATAGAAGTCAAGAACCCCATAAAGCCAAGGACAATATAAAACATTGTGGCTGAACCTTCATTACACTGCAGGACAATTTCTTCAACCATTGAATGTCTATCTGGATCTGGGAATGGGGGAGAAATTGCCAACTACACCATACAGATTATGAGTTGCATCAGGGAGCAAGAAAGGACAATAGTGTTGGCCAGCCTTTTGCCCACCCATTTCTTCATTTTGGAGCCTGGCTTGGTGGCCATGAAACCAAGAACCAGATATTGAGATAGTGAGATAGATCCATTCTGCCAGGAAATAGCTATTAGAGGCATGAATGCCCAGAGTAATATTGGGCAAGATCCTGAGATTTTCATTGATTCCTTGGATAGCAAATTTGAAGGCCAGGATATGCTGAAAATTCTGCATAAGAATTCTGAAGAGAGAGTTAGAACCTGTATTACAGTAGTACCTGAAAATAAGAGTTACTATATGTATTTCAAAGTTTGGGAATATAACTTTGCTCCATTCTAATTTACATGTTCTAACCTATGCAAAGATAGATCATATTTATTTTGGTCCGTGTCCAGATAAAACAGAATATATGTAAACTAAATGCAGCAAAGACCAAAGAGAAAACAAACAACCATCCACATAACTGTAAGATAAATAAATCAGGTATGAGGATGCGAGTCATGTGCAGTAATCAGTTCTTTGTGCATATTCACAGCAGCTATACAGAACTTTGCTACATTATGGATGATAGCCCTTTTGTTGTCTAAGAAGAGAAAACTGACATGAAGTTCCTCAGGATAATTTGGTCCATGTAGTAAGAGAGGGAATATGAGGCTTCTTCAGATATAATTCTAGAAAGTGCACAGCAGCAGCACCTGGAAAATAGGTTCAACTGAATTCATCCAATTTCATACTTGATTCTATTGCCCTAGCATAGGCAATTGGCATTAAATAACAACTGATATTCCTAATGACCAAGTAAAAACTCCTGGCCTTGCTCATCTTTTTAATGCAATGTAGAACAGTAACGTATTGTTCGCTTGTGTGATTTTTTTTTTTTTAATATAATGGTGTTTCTTTAATTTTATGAATCTGTCCAGAGTGTTTTTTACTGCTAGAGTAGTCTAGCCATTGCATAAATCCAGAAATGAAATTTTATTTCTATTAGAAAAATCTGAATCAGATATACCTGGAGGTTCCTTTTCTTTCATAGAAATGAATATAGTTCAACAATTCCTGACTTGTGGATGGAATTTTTTTTTTGGAAGAGTTTATTGGGTTAAATAATTCTACTCTTTTTTTTCATATCTCACATTCTTCCTTCAGTAGAGCTGGGGTAATGAATTGATCAGGGAATTACAAAATGTAACCTCAATTCCTTCAGCAAAGGATCGTTACCTTGTCATGGTGCTGGAGCTTGAGCACTTCAATGATGCCATGAGCTAAACCCTGAATGGCCACCCAAGATGGGAAGGTCATGACAGAGAGGTCAGACTAAATGCAATCCCTGGGAAAGGTAATGGCAACCCACCACAGTATTCTTGCCGTGAAAACTAAATGGATCAGTACAACCAGAGATATGGCAGCATACCATCAGAAGATGAGACCCCCAGGTCGGAAGATGGTCAAAATGCTACTGGGGAGCAACAGAGGATGAGTTCAACTAGCCCCAGGTGTGATGACGCAGCTAGCTCAAAGCCGAAAGGACGGCTAGCAGCCAATGGTACTGGTGGTGAACGGTGAGTCCAATGTTCAAAGGATCAACACAGCATTGGAACCTGGAATGTAAGATCTATGAGCCAGGGCAAATTGGATGTGGTTATTGGCGAGATGTCAAGGTTAAAGATAGACATTTTGGGTGTCAGTGAACTGAAATGGACTGGAATGGGCCACTTCACATCAAATGACCACCAAATCTACTACTGTGGACAAGAGGACCACGGAAGAAATGGAGTAGCCTTCATAATTAATAGTGAAGTGGCTAAAGCAGTGCTTGGATGCAATCCAAAAAAGGATAGAATGATCTCAATTCGAATTCAGGGCAAGCCATCTAACATCACAGTGATCCAAATATACGCCCCAACCACAGATGCTGAAGAAGCTGAAGTACAATGGTTCTATGAGGATCTGCAGCACCTACTGGACAACACGCCTAAAAGAGATGTTATTTTCATCATGGGAGACTAAAATGCTAAGGTGGACAGGCAAATGACACCTGGAATTACAGGTAAGCAGTGGCCTGGGAGAACAAAACGAAGCAGGACATAGGCTGATAGAATTTTGCCATGAAAACTCACTCTGTATAACAAACACTCACTTCCAACAACTGAAGAGACAGCTTTATACATGGAGAGTGGCACTCATTTCAAATGCCAGTAAAGTAATGCTCAAGATCCTGCAAGGTAGACTTCAGCAACTCATGGAGTGAGAATTGCCAGATGTACAAGCTGAGTTTAGAAAAGGCAGAGGAACTAGGGACCAAATTGCCAATATCCGATGGATAATGGAAAAAGCCAGGGAGTTTCAGAAAAATATCTATTTCTTTTTTATTGACTATTCTAAAGCCTTTGACTGTGTGGACCATAACAAATTGTGGCAAGTTCTTAGTGGTATGGGGATACCAAGTCATCTTGTATGCCTCCCGAAGAATCTGTATAATGACCAAGTAGCAACAGTAAGAACAGATCACAGAACAACAGACTGGTTTAAGATTGGGAAAGGAGTACAGCAGGGCTGTATACTCTCACCCTACCTATTCAACTTGTATGCAGAACACATCATGCGACAAGCTGGGCTTGAGGAATCCAAGGCTGGAGTTAAAATCGCTGGAAGAAACATTAACAATCTCAGATATGCAGATGATACCACTTTGATGGCTGAAAGTGAAGAGGAACTGAGGAGCCTTATGATGAAGGTGAAAGAAGAAAGTGCAAAAGCTGGCTTGCAGCTAAACCTCAAAAAAACCAAGATTATGGCAACCAGCTTGATTGATAACTGGCAAATAGAGGGAGAAAATGTAGAAGCAGTGAAAGACTTTGTATTTCTAGGTGCGAAGATTACTGCAGATGCTGACTGCAGTCAGGAAATCAGAAGACGCTTAATCCTTGGGAGAAGAGCAATGACAAATCTCAATAAAACAGTTAAGAGCAGAGACATCACACTGACAATGAAGGCCCAGATAGTTAAAGCAATGGTGTTCCCTGTAGGGACATATGGCTGTGAGAGCTGGACCATAAGGAAGGCTGAGAGAAGGAAGATCGATGCTTTGGAACTGTGGTGTTGGAGGAAAATTCTGAGAGTGCCTTGGAAGGCAAGAAGATCAAACCAGTCCATCCTCCAAGAAATAAAGCCAGACTGCTCATTGAGGAAATGATATTAAAGGCAAAACTGAAATCCTTTTGCCACATCATGAGAAGACAGGACACCCTGGAGAAGATGCTGATGCTAGGGAGAGTGGAAGGCAAAAGGAAGAGGGGCTGACCAAGGGCAAGGTGGATGGATGATATTCTAGAGGTGACGGACCCATCCCTGGGCGAGCTGGGGGTTTTGATGACCGACAGAAAGCTCTGGCGTGGGCTGGTCCATGATGTCAGGAAGAGTTGGAAGCGACGAAACGAATAAACAACAACAACATCGGTTAATTATTTGTGTGTATATATATATATATATATATGTGTGTGTGTGTGTGTGTGTGTGTGTGTATACATACATACATACACACTGTATACATATATACTGTATGTATGTAAGTATGTATGTTTGAGTGTATGTATGTGTGTTTATGTATGTTTGTGTGTGTAAGTATGTGTGTGTATGTATGTATGTATGTATATTTTTTATATATATATATATTACATTACCTAGCAGGTAATATTATGTAAATGTCAAGATTGCTAAAATACTTACACTCAATCTCCAACCCTACCCCATAAATACTTACATATCTCTCCTCTTTTCATTCTATTCAGTTGTCTTTTACATGTTAACCTATTGCAAATGTTTTTCTATGATTTATGTGAGTTTTCTCTCAAAATTTTCCTCTTTTATTCTGTTTTTGGACTATTAATTAAAAAATAGAACAAAATGAGAAAAATGCAGGTTCAAATTTCATGACATTTCTCCCTCCCTGCCACCCTCCCTTTATTTCTTCATTGGCTTGTCGCTCCTGATTTTGCTATAGTCTCTGTTTTCTGTGACAGCCTTCAATAGACCTTATCACAACTGCAAAACACACAAACACAAACACAAACACAAACACAAACACAAACACATATATATATATATATATATATATATATCTATATCTCATACTCACACAAACACACACACAGAAAAGCACACTACACTAGAAGGACCATATTCCAAATGTCACATGTTTCACACCTATACACTTTTGGTATAAGCCCCCCTCCCCCCCCACCCCCACCCCCCCTAACTTGTCAGTAGCCTCTTAAGGAGGGAAATGTTTCTGTCACCATTTATAGGATTTATTGCATAGTGGAACAAAAAGAAATCAGTTTTGGTTTCTTATCAGCTGTTCCTTTCTGTTCAAATCAGGCCTCAGAACAATAATGTAGCATTTGGGGGAAAAGATGCAGCCCAGTAATCCAACTGCTGAAGCCAAAATGGAGAAGATCTCCACAGCTACCATGTATTTCCCCTTCGTACTCAGATAGGTGGGAACAAACGATATCCAGACACTACAAAAGACCAACATGCTGAAGGTGATACATCTGGCTTCGTTGAAGCTGTCAGGTAAATTCCTAGCTAGGAAGGCAACTGTGAAGCTGGTGGCAGTCAAGACCCACATAGGTCCAAGGACAATGTAAAACATAGTGGTTGAACCTTCATTACACTGCAGGACAATTTCTTCAACCATTGAATGCATATCTGAATCTGGGAATGGCATATAAATTGCCAACCACACCATACAGATTATGAGTTGCGTCAAGGAGCAAGAAAGGACAATAGTGTTGGCCAGCCTGTTTCCCACCCACTTCCTCATTTTGGAGCCTGGCTTGGTGGCCATGAAAGCAAGAACAACAATGGTTGTTTTCCCCAATATGCAAGAAAGGGCTACAGAGAAGATGATGCCAAAAGAAGTTTGTCGCATGAGACATTTCACTTGGTCAGGTTGTCCAATGAAGAGCAAAGTGCAAAGGAAGGAGAGCAGGAGAGAAATGAGAAGAATGTAGGTGAGGTTCCGGTTGTTGGCTTTGACAATGGGAGTGTCCCGCTGTTTAATGAAGATCCCCAACACCACAGCTGAGATGAGAGAAAAGAAGAAAGCAACAGTTGTCAAGCTGATTCCCAGAGATTCTTTATAAGACAAAAATATAATGCGTTTTGGAAGGCAAAGATTGTGAGCTTTGTTTGGGAACTGATCTTCTGAACATGGGAAACAGTCATCTGCATCTGAAAGTGAAATCATTGCAGTCATATTTTTAAATAATATGTGATGAATGGGAGGAAAAACAGCTAATGTGACTTTCTGAGCTAAGTCTTTTCTATTTGTTCTGGAATGATTTAAGCATGATAGACCCTGGATGACCTCTTACTGGTTAAGGGGATTTAACATATCAAAATATGGTCAACCTTTTTATTCTGGTATTTTACTTCTGATAGCTATTCTGCATAAAGTAAAATGATTGGTTTTATGATGGAAACTGTCTATGGTCCATTATGATTTTGGGGGGTTCTGGGACTGCAAAGAAAGGCCAAAAGATTTTGATCATATAAAGAAGAGGAACATAATTAAGACAGATCTACTAATAAGGCAGGGATCTTTTTTTTATTGCTCCCCATTTTGGTCCCCATTGTCATAAACCAAACAGCATCACTTAAAATTAGCCAGAATCTTTCTTTACCTCTTGAATACACGACCAGTTTAGACCCTCTCTCTGGAAAAACAATCTTATGGATGTTTGATTTCACACTTTATTTATTTGTTGTTTGGTTGATTTGTTTTCTATAATTAGGGAACCAATATTTAATGATTACTTCTAATGATTACCAGAGTGTTCGCTTCCCCAACGGTCAACATTTAATAAGAACAGTATTAAGATGTATCAATGCTTAAATTTCTCTGTATTTCCAAGAACACACTATCAAGACATTTACTTTCTTGAATATGGTTAAGTAACTGAGATCTTCCATTTAGCATTTCTCAAATCTCCTTCTGAACTGGAATTCTCCAAAATGAGAGGAGGTTCATCCCACCTAGGCTTGCAATCTCTTTCCTTTGATAGACCCTATACCTGAAAGGATTTATTTTTATGCTCCAGTTTCTCATTCTCAATGCACATAAAAGATGACATGAGGATATGTGAAAAAACTGCTAAGTAATCAACATATCTCATGAATTATGGAAAAGTTTTTTAAGAGATGGTAAACTACTGTTTATATTAAAAATCTAGTTTAAACAATCAGGCTATGGGGTCACAAAAATATTTATAGCAATGAAATCTACCCTTTAGATCTCTTACCTGTCTTGTCTGAAATCTTCCCTTCTGGACATGGAAGGCAATCATAGCAGCAAAATGGCTTTCCTTCTCTTTTTATTCTGCTATAACCTGATAAGCAATGAGCATTGCACACAGAAAAGGGCTGTGCCTGTTGGACATTAAGAAGGAAAATTCAGACATTTTTCTTTAACATGCAGAAATACTTGCATCTGAAGAATTTGGATTTCACTGCTATTAGTAGGCTTATCAAATATTTGCATCCAGGTATCATAGGAGTATATTTTTTCTTGCGAACATATCATAAGTTCTTTAAGTTGCTCTGACAATCGATTACCATTGAACATCTTCTGTATTAAAATTATATTACATTACATTAAATTAAAATTGGCAGTGCAGCCCTACTGGTTATTTTTAAGACTCTTGTGTTATTTGTCTAATAAGGCATGATGTCCATCACCAAAATTTTTTGGAAGTACAAACACAATTCTCCAAAAGGAATGCCTTTAGCCAGTTTCTTTGCCAACTATGACCTTCTCTAAAATGAAATTGTATCTTAATGGCTGCAAGATCCTATACACTGTCTACTGAAAAGGATTTTAATTTGTTCTTTGGAAGAATGGCTAACTAATTTGTGGAAGTACATTTGAATATCCAGAAGAAGGTTAATTCAACCTGTAAATTATTCTTGTCATATGACTTTATAAATTGATTTGTATCACATCCAAAAGCTTGGGTCTTTCTAGATGAGTCTACCTTTGAATTCTATGTAAAATCAGATTATTACTGTTGATTTAACGTATTGTATTTACTTCGTAATTTATTCTGTGTTAACCAGGTATTTTCAATTTAAAGCTCCCCACAATTTTTTCATTTTTCTGTTTTTAAAAACTGACTTATTTTAGAATAACATAGTGAACAAATATTGGGGAAAAAAATCCATTTAATCACGTCTGGTTCTCAGATACTGCCCGAACAAGTCCCTGAAATTTTCTTGGCAGGATTTTTCAGAAGTATTTCGTCATTGCCTTCTTCCTTGGGCTGAGAGAAAGTGACTGGCCCAAGGTCACCCAGCAAGCTTTGTGTGTAATGTGGGAGTAGAACTCACAGTCTCCTGGTTTCTAGCCTGATGCATTAACCACTACACCAAACTGGCTATCTGGAGATTATTAGTCTTTATGATATTTTAGATTTTTTGCCTATCTATATCTGTATCTCATTACCTGTACTTCAATATTTTACTTCTTTTACACATTTTCTCTCTACTTTTCCTTATATTCTTTTCTAAAATGTTTTAAACAAAAAGAAATATACTATCTTTCTTACTGATGCAGTTTCATCATCTTAGTTCAAGATTTCTAAGGCGCTTGGAAACTACTTTTCTCTGAAGATTATGGGAATATCAGCTTGTGCAGATTCTGGGTCCACTCACTAACACCAGGATCCTGAAAGATGTTCCTACCCTGCCCATTCTGGAAATGTCTCACTCTTGAGGCACATGAAGCTGCCAACCTCTCTCTATGCAAGCATGCTATGAAAATTCAGTCATTTCAGGTCACTCTTTCAAAATCATTTGTCTTTTCAGTTTTCACAGAAATGAATCACTTGGAGAATATAATATATGTTCAAGGACAGAACTCTTGTTGAAAGATGTCTGAGTACTGAATCACCATTTGAATCACATGGATATGATTACCTCTATTTTGAAATTAGAGACAAACCTACCTGGTTGAACATAGCGGGCCAGATAATGTTCTCTGCAGAAATGGAGAGCAGCTTGTTTGGGGGAACAAATGGATCTACCTTCCCAACTTTGACTCGATGGAAGGATTGGTTGGGGAAAGTGACCCAGTTAATGACATCAAAGCCAGTTGCTATTTCCCCATTTTGATCAAAGAAAACCTTTTCCCCAGCACTGTTGTTAAATGAAACAGTTCTCAGGTATTTATGAAGCTAGACCAAAGTAAATGAAAAGAAGTGATGAGAATATGTAGAAAGAATCTGATGTATTGTTGAATATGGGTTGTTCAGAAGCGATGGCTAAAGATCCTTTCCGAATTCCCATGCCTATGAATGTGAATCAGCATTAAGGGTCTCTATCAAAAGGCAATGTCCTCATCTGGATGAAGCTGATTGGAGTAATTTCATGTAGCTGAGTTGTAGCAGTCAGCCCAAACTGGTGATATTGCAAACAACACCCAGCATGAGACCGTGATCACAAGCCTTTCTTCCAGAGGTCTGGTCCAGTGGAAAGGTCAGTTTCACAGGAGCCACCCGAAGATCAAAGGGAGAAAAAAGCCTTTTCCACTCATATAAAATGAAATAAGGGATTTGTGTGTCTGGACAGGATGGATCTAGTGATTAAAAGAATTTAAATCAATCTAACCTGTTATCACATTTTTTCCCCTTCAGTTAAGAAAAAAAAACAACAGAAAAACATCTCATAATTCTGAATCAGGCAATGACTCTAATGCTCAAACAAAGCAAGAAGAAACTTATCTAGTTCTGATGTTTGTGAAGGCCTGTTATTCATTGTGCAGCCTGTATACCACTTACAGAAGCCTGGATCATTGTCCATGGGTGAGGTCTAAGCAGAAGGTTCAGTTTGTTTTTTCCTCTGGGGTCTCCAAAACATGTCCAACAAACACTTTTCCCTGCCACCATTTCCCACTTTCAAATAAAAGAGTCCTTCTGTTGTGGTCCATCTACCTCTTCATCCTCAGTCCCAACATTCTCTTTCTCATTATCACTGCCCACATGTTCACCTCTTTTCTCCATGCATCCCCACCACATCTTTATTGCCATCTCTCAGCAAATTCCTCCTCAACCTCAATAATACTGCTAACAAATACTTGTATATGCTACCCAACAGCCAGTGACTCTGGGCAGCTCAATTGCTGGGTTGCCTCTTCTGACCTTGTTCTATTCTTTTGTCATCGGCATTTGCTTCTAAACTAATGCTGCCTCCTCCTGTTTTCTGTATGTTTTGCACAACATATTGAAGTAAAATGCACTTCATAAAACTTAAAGAAAAATTAACCTTCTTTTGCTGCTCTACCATACCAGTCACACTCTATTCGATATAACTAGCAAGTATCTGGTTAATCAGTGGTTCTTGCTTTGGGGGGTATAGCGATGAATCCCTCCCTTACCTGCCACACATATTGATCCAACCTCTTAAGTTTTGAGCCATTTCCTCTTGCCTGGAGTTTGTATTTGGATGAGAGCATGGCCTGCAAAGCATGCGCCACAGCAAGGACTGCATTGTAGACACTGTAACTCTGACCAGTCATAACGGTCTCAAAAACGGACTTAGGAAGGGTCTCCAGAGGCTCATCCCCAGTGCATTTCTTCTCAGCATTCCCCTCTAAGATGGCATTGGAGAAAGAACATTCAAATGCACGTTCCCAAAACACTCTCATCAAACTGTCTTCCTCTGCAGAAGTAATTTTTCTCATCTGAAGAAATCTCTTGAAGCCCAAGACCTCCTTTGAGGCAACTTGAAAAGACAGAGATCCATGGATGAAATCCATGGTTCGATACCTTTGGAAGGGAACAGATGAGAACTCCATCTGGGCTGGCATTATCAAAATTTTGTCTTTTCTCTTCACTGTTGTGTCCACAAATTCTGAAATATACGGCAACATTCTCAAAACCACCATGTCCTGGTTTTCACAATATGCAATCACAATATTGGCACTACTGCTCATGATAACATTGTAAACTTTTATATAATGTATAAGCACATTATTAATTTCATTGGAAACAGATCCCTTTGGTAACTCTTCCACAAAGTCAATGCAAATACCATTTTGAGAAAAAAGTGCAAGCCTCTTCTGCAGAAAGCTGTCTCGTTTCTCAGCACTTTGGACAATCAACCCAATCCATATCCACTGGAAATAGAGCAACAATTGGATCATCCCCTTAATTTGAAGATCTTCATTTGGAAATGCCCGGTGCAAGAAAACAGCCTGTGTGCTGTCATCTATCACTGGAGCAGAGCCATATGCAACCTAAGATAATGAAGAATAGGGAGTTTCCAACAAACATTTCGTATCCAACTGTAAAAATTTCTGCATAATCAACTTCCATAATGTGATAAATGTCCAAAATGCAACCAAGTTCCAGTCTAGATTTCTGTTTGCACCCTGAAGCAGAATACTAAAAGGAGCATTTTCCCTTCAAATTCTATAAATGTGATTATTAAATCAACAGTTCAATTCATATCCATTTGTTATAGATAAATGTTTAAATGAAATGAAATTATTGATAATCAGCAGTTGAATCATTTTCTCAGAATGTATTGATTGAATACAGAAAACAATCTGATTCTCATTTAGAAGTCTCTTAATGTGCACCAATTTCATAGATCTTTGAATGCATAAATACTCTATAGAGTTTTTTACAAAATCAACACTAATTTGCAATGGGAGATATTTGAGAATGTCCCCATTTTTGCATCAGTGGCCTTTAAAAAGAACAAAGAGATATTGTTAAGTTATACTTACCCAGACTGAAACATCAGAAAGTTGAAAAAAATCATCCAAGGCATCCTACACTGTTGCCTATTTCTTTATTTTTTTATTTGCCATTTTCTATGTCTGGACAACAAATCTTCTTTAATATACCAGTCTTTGAAGAAAACCTCTTATTTATTTGTTTGTTTGTTTGTTTATCAAATTTGTCTTCGCCCATCTCCTCCAACTGGAGGGACTCTTGGCAGTTTACAACACAGAATACATATACAATAAAAACTCAAATAAATATACAATAACATTCCAATAAAATCCCATTAAAACCAAAACAATTTCTTAACTACCCCAGCTCATAAAATCCGGATGGCTATGATCTCTTCAACCATCCTGGAGGAGGGGCACTTCAATGTATGTCGATTCTCCTCCCTGCCCCAAGCCCGGTCGCAGAGCCAGGTCTTCAACTTCCTCCGGAAGGCTAAAAGCGATGGGGCTAATCTCACCTCCGGGGGCAAGATGTTCCAAACGGCGGGCGCTACTGCTGAGAAGGCCCGCCGCCTGGACCCCACCAGATGGAATTCTCTTATTGACAGGGTCTGGAGCATGCCCTCTCTGCATGAGCAGGTGGGACAGGCTGATGATACATGGAAGAGTCGGTCCCTCAGGTAACCCGGTCCCATGCCATGTAGGGCTTTAAAGGTGATAACTAACACCTTGAATTGGACCCAGAAGGAAACTGGTATCCAATGCAGCTCATGTAGCAAAGGTGTTATGTGCGCCCTTCTAGGGGCGCCAAAAATAGCCTGCACGGTCGCATTCTGGACCAGCTGAAGCTTCCGGATACTCTTTAAGGGTAGCCCCATGTACAGCACATTGCAGTAGTCTATATGGGAGATAACAAGGGCATGAGTGACCATCTGAAGGGCTTCCCGATCCAGGAAAGGGCGCAACTGGTGCACAACACAAAGCTGTGCAAAGGCCCTTCCAGCCATGGCTGCCACCTGCTCTTCCAGCAGGAGCCATGAGTCCATGAGGACCCCCAGGTTATGCACCGGGTCTGTCTGGGGCAGTGCAACCCCAGAACTAAAGATGACAAAGTCCCAGATATGGAGAAATCCTTAACCCAGAGCCACTCCGTCTTACCAGGGTTCAGCCAAAGCCTGTTGTTCCCTATCCAGACCCCTACAGCCCCTAGGCACCGAGAGAGGGCAGTCACAGCATCACTTACCTCACCCGGGATGGAGATATACAATTGAGTATCATCGGTGTACTGATGATACCTCATTCCGTGGTGACGGATGATCTCACCCAGTGGTTTCATGTAGATGTTAAATAGAAGAGGAGAGAGGACTGAGCCCTGTGGCACCCCACAAAGGAGAGGTCGAGGGTTGGATCTCTCCCCCCCTTAGATCTTACCTGTGGGATCTTGTATACACTCAGAATATTTGACATGAGCTGACAAATGTAAACATTAGGTCCTGCAAGAACAGCTACCACACCATCCCTGTGATCACACTTGTAGTTTGGGATGAATCTTCCCTTCGAGGAAAGAAGCTCCAAGGAAGCGAGATAGATCCATCTTGCCAGGAAATAGCTATTAGAAGCATGAATGCCAAGAGTAATATTAGGCAAGATCCTGAGATTTTCACTGATTTCTTGGATAGCAAATTCGAAGGCCAGGATATGCTGAAAATTCTGCATATGAATTCTGAAATGACAGTAAGAACTTGTTTTACATGAGTACCTGAAAGAAGAGCTACTATCTGTATTTCAAAGCTTGGAATCTAACTTTGCTCCATTCTAATTTACATGTTCTAATCTATGAAAAAAATGATAGATCATATTTATTTTCATCGGTGTAGATATAAAATAGAATATATGCAAGCTAAATACCATAAAGACAGAGGAGAAAACAAAGAACCAACCATATAGATAGCCTCAGGTATGAGGATGTCAGCTATGTGCACTTTTCAGCTGTTGGTGCACATTCAAAGCAGCTATATAGAGCTTTGCTACATTATGGATGATAGCCCTTTCCTTGACTGATAAAAGAAAGGTAACATGAAGTTCCTCAGGTTAATTTGGTGCATGTAGTAATGTAGATGAGACTTCTTCAGACATACATCATTTTACAAGGTGCAGTGCAGCAGCACATGGAAAATAGGTTCATCTGAACTCATCTAATTTCATACTTGATTCCATTGTCCTAGCATAGGGATTTCTCATGAAATGAATAACTGAGATTCATAATGACCAAGTAGCCTAGCCTTACACATCTTTTAAATACAATGTAGAAAGGTCTGATGTTCCTTTGGACGATTTGGGTTTTTCACATAATGTTGTCTTTTTAAATTTTCTGAAGCTGTCTAGAGTGATAATTAGTGCCGAGTAGCCTAGGCATTCCATAAATCCACAAAAGAAATTTTATTTCTGTCAGAAAAATATGAATCATACAAACGTGGAGCTTCCACATCTTTTATAGAAATGAATTTTCATGTAAGAATTCTGGACAACTGGATGGAAAACTGTTGTTGGAAGAGGAAAGATCTCTTCTGATATTGCCCATTCTGCCTTCAGAAGAGCTGGGGTAATGGAATGATCACAGGAATTACAAAATACAACCTCAATTTAATGAACCTGCATGTAATGTTACCTCCCCACTTAATCTTCTCCACCATACTTTTTCTCTATGTAATTTGACTTTCAATTATTCCAATTCAGGGTAAACATTAAATGAATTTCAGGTTGTCCCCGACCATATTTTTTCTCCTTGCCTACAACCATCACTTTGTCCTTTAGAACTACCTAGCACTTTGTCTTTCACAAGTTACGGTTTGTTCAAAGGAATGGGATGCCAATAGATACATGAATATGTAAAAAGAAATAAGTGAAATGGGTGATGGAACTGTTGGATATAAGATAGTAAGTATGACTTTCTTTATTGAATAATAACATAGCAGATCGAGGATAAGTTTCAGATACCTGGAGGCAAAGATAACATAGCAAGTGATTAAAACAAAATGTGATTTAAACAAAAATACTGTTAATAGCTACAGAATAATGCTAGAATGAGCAAACATCTGGTGAAGGTGATGCAACTGAAATGATTATATCAGTAAACAGGTAAATTATTTCCACAATCACAGAAGCATTATTGTGGATTAAAGAGGCAAGTTCTTTTTAATCCATGATTCCATTGCTCCCTTCCCAAATATTTCCATCAAATATATCTGTCAGAAATAATATCCTTTTTTTTTCCTTTTTGCTTCCTATAAAAATAATTACATTAAATCATCAACTACTTCATGAGATGGATTCCTTGTGAAAATTATTTCATTAGAAAACATGAAAATCTGAGAAGTTATGCCGCCAATAACCAGATCTTCTGAATGATATTGCTTGTGACTAATAAGGAGTGGGTCTCCAACAGTACATTTACCAAGAAGAACAGAGCATTTGATATGAGGCAGTAGCACTAATATGTTTGCAAGGAATAAAATCATTGTGCAGAACAATCCTTCCTTTGGCTGAAACATGCTCTGTGAAGAATAAGACTGAAAGAGTTTTATCTCTCCAGTCTTATCCTGCACAGAGAAGAGATAATATATTCTATCATTTCAATTCATTGCTCTGTTCTCTCTCTTGAATCCCCTTAGGGATAACATTGGAGAATTTGATAATGATACAGCAAATCATCCCATGCTTTGGGAACTTTTGGCATGATGTGGCTGAGGAAAACATCATTAAAAAAAAATAAATAGCTGTGGCTAATTTTGCAACTCCGTGATCACTGAAGCCTGTAATGATCGGCCAAATATTTGAGTGTGGAAAAAAAAAATCAGAAATGTGGCTGAGGAATATGTCATTTGGGAACAACAAACAAACAGCTGCCACCCATTTTGCAACACCATGACAATTGAAGCCTATAATTAAAGGCAAAATATTCAAAGCGGGGGAAAAATAATTCAGAATATAATAAAGGTCAGCTCCTTCTCTAATTTGTAAAGGTGGCATCTCCTAAAGGAGAATGAAGAAATATTAGAATGGCCCAAATGTTCCAGTTGAGAAAATGTCTAATTAAAAATTGAAATGTCTACAAGAAGTATGAATCACGCGCTCCTTCCGTCCTTGTCCTTGTCCTTGTCCTTGTCCTTGTCTTTTGGCTATTCCAACCTAAATTCATTACTCCATATGTTACTGATAGTTTAGCAAGCAAAAGGTTCACTGGTGATTGCTCATGGATCTAACACAGTGGCAGGGAGCAATATCCTGAAATCAGTTATCTTTTCACTATACATCCAGTTTCATCCTTGTCTTGGGAGTCATTAAGGACAGGTTGAGAACCTGTTTGGTGGTATGCTTAAGGCACCAGGATTGAAGCCAGTAACTGTGAGTTCTATTTCAGCCTTGGAAAACCTGGATACATGTGTTTCAGCTTATAAGCCTTCATCAGTAGTCACACATATAGGGCTATAACAATGCTGGAAAAAAAACAAGGGAAATGGTATAAATAATCATTTATCATAACATCATGCAAATAAACTTAACAAAAAAATTAAAGTAGCACTCGAGTAGTATAATTAAAATATAGCTTGTTAGAAACTCCTGTTAGACAGACTACTCCACACCTTAAAAGGATTAAATACTGATTTGAATTGTATTCTTAGTAGTAAGAAGATACACAGTTCATTGTTATAGATAGACCTACATCCAAGCAAGTGCATAAGCTGGTTACAAGATACCATCTACATAAATAAAATAAAATGAGCCTGGCCAAATTAAATAAGGAGTACAGAATGGTTCAGTAATGACTAACATCTGACTGCAGTACAAGGAATTTAAAGCAAAACTCCTAGCTAATGTGGAAGAGCAGGGAGAAGTGGGAGAAAAAAATAACAAACTAAAAAGGTAAACTTTATAACCAAGGATAAGATCGATACATAAACACATCCAATCTATCGCCTCATTCATTCCATGAGGGGTCAAGGTATGCAAATTAAAAATCCCCAAAGTCCCTCCAGCTGTCAGTCTGTGAAGAAGCTGAGTTCCTGAAGCATGAACTTTCTCCAGAACCCAAAAACTTAAATCTGGCTCTCTGTGTGGTTCGAAGCTCTGAAGTGTTGCACAAGGGAAGTGATCTTCTGACCTCTGATACAGCTTCTGTGTTCACAGGCCCTCATTTTCACTGCTCTTGAAGTGTAACCCACATACAAAAGCAGACCAGGGCATTGAATACCGTATATCACACCTCTAGATTTCCAATGGACAAAGGATTTAATGGAATAATTGTTCTGATGGTATGTGTCCTGAAAACAAGCAGTTCTGAGGCAAAACTTACAAACTGAACAGTTACCCCACAAGGGTAACAGCCTACAATTGTTGCTTGTCCATCTATTCCTAATGAGTGGAGCACAGGAGATCTCAAAGTACTCCTCACCAACATACCTTTCAAATTAATGGATCTTTTTTGTGTAAAATGAGGAGGATGCTTGCACCTAGTGATGTTAGATAAGAGATGCCAATGCTTCATAACAAGGTTTCTAATTTGACGGTACCTACCATCAAACGTGAGTGGTATAACCATCCTATTATTATTTAATTTTCTTACTTTGGGTGCTAACAAGGGGGATCTGTATGTGTGTGTAAGGAATGCCTAAGACTAAATAAAAAGACTCAGACTCTAAAGGAAGTTTAAGCTCTGGCTTTTATTTAGAATAGAATGCACACCAGGAGAAAGCTGAGAGTGAGGGAAGCGCGCCCAAAGTGGTTTTAAATAGTCTCGCGCCAAACAGCGCTTCACTCCCACACTCCCTGGGTGGGTTCCATGGGTTCTACAGAGTGGCAGGTCATCAAGGCTTGCTCGGTGAGAGGTCGTCCAGTCCCATTCGCCCCGGGCATCGCCCCGTTTTTCTTCCTGCGAGGTAATGGTCCATTACCGGGCGATTAGACCTCGATATTCCTCGAAAGCCCAGGCGCGCCCTTCCGAACCTCACCCTGATCGTTTCCTCAACAATGGTGTAAATGGTCGATTGCCGGGTGATAAGATCTTGTTGCCCATTTGAGTTCCCCAAACCCATTACCCTTTTTGTCTAGTTTATCACCTGCCCTTCTTCAGTCATTGATAGTGTTTTGTCATGCGAACCATTACGATGTCACAAACATCGCAACGGCGATCATGACAGTGTTTGTGTGTATGTGTGTGTGTGTGTGTGTGTGTGTGTATGCCTTATGAAAAGCACTGTTCACCACTTTAGCTGAATAACCTCTGTCTAACAAATGTTTGGACAGAATATTTGCTTGTTTTAAAAAAATCATTATATAGACTCCAATTCCTCCTTAATATAAGCATCTGAGAAAAAGAAGGTTTCATCTCAAATAGGCAGGATGGAAACTATCCATTGTAAGTGGAGAATTAACATCTGTAAGTTTTCAGTATGCATCTGTTACAATAGTATTACCCACTTTCTTAACTATTACATCTAAAAAAAATAATTTGTTTTTTATTAAAATACATTTCAAATTTAATAGTGGAATGAATAGTATTGATATATTGATAAAATTGTAACAATAAGGATTCTGAACCCCTCCGTATAATAAAAATATCATCAAGGTTCTGTTTGTATAAAAGAATGCTATTCTTATATTCATTATTATTGCATAATATATGATCATTCTCCAATTTACTCATAAATAAATTGGCTAACTCAGGTGCAAACTTACACCCCATAACTGTTCCAGAAATTTGCCAAAAAGAACCTGTCTAAAAACTGAAAATAATTTCTTTTCAGACATATTTCACCTAATTGGCATAAAACAAAATATGTGGGGGGATCAAACCTGCTCACCCTCTGATCCAATATCTCTTGTAATATTTCTAGGGCTTCCTCCTGTGGTATATAAGTATATAGTGATATCACATCTAATGTTACAAAATGTAAATTTTGCACTTCAAACTGAATATGATTAATAGAGCTTAAAGAATCAAGAGTATCCTTAAGGTAGGTGGGAATACAAGGAAAAAAGGGCTTAACATATTCATCCAAATTCATAGCCAGAGGTTCAAAAATAGACTCACATTCAGAAACAATGGGTCTACCAGGGACAGGAAATATCCCTTTATGTATTTTAGGTAAACTGTAAAATTGAGGACTCTATTGTCTGATTGATGTAAAAAATCATATACAAGCCAGAAAGTAATATAGCTTGAAAGTAAACCTTCACCCAGAACTGAATTGATTTCTTTTTTAATCCTATTAGTAGGATCCTCATCTATCTCTTTGTAATGTGTGGTGTTAAATATTTGTCTAGGTGCCTCTTGAATATAATTGCCCTTGTCCCAAATAAGTACTGCTCCTCCCATGTCCGCTGGTTTAAAAATGACATGCTCATAAAACATCAAAGTTTGTAAAGCTTGTATCTCAACATTGGTAAGATTTTGCCAAGTAGATACCTCATTTCTATACATATTTTCTGTATCTTCAAGCACTAAAGCCTGGAAAGCCAGGATTGAAAGTAGATTTGGTTTTATTTTAAAAAACTCTGACAATCTAATCTTCCTGAATAAATGTTGAATTTCTACCACAGTTTTTAAAGAATCATGTCTAGGTGTAGGTATAAAACTGAACCCTTTTCTAAGTAAGAATAGTCCTGTCTCTGAAAATGTATATTTGGACAAACTAACTACCTGTTGGTTCTTAGAATTTTCTTCTTTGTTGCACCCTTGGTCCTGAAGTCCTGTACTTCTCGTGTCAGCTCTGTGGTTCTGAAGTGATGTATCTCTTGCCCTGTCAATTTAAAGAATTACTCAATTCCAAAGTACTGGTTCTGGAATAATGTGAGTTTTCAGGATCTCTACTATGGTTTATCACTACTTTGGTACTATCGTCAGAGTTATTTGTGTCTACCTCTGAAGTAGTCTTCATAGTGGTATTAAAAGAAATGCACTTGTTATTCTGCTTTGTTCTTCTCTTATTAGACCACGCATAAACTCTGTAAGATTGAGAAAAAAGTAAAATATTTGGCTATTAGTATGACAAATAAGAATTGTATGTATTTTAAAATAATTATGTCATGACATGGAATGAAGTTTAAAAAGGATATGTGAAGATGGGAGAGACTACAATTGTCATTGTTGGAAAGAATTTCTGTGATAAACATGGATGTCTTGCTTAGAGTGATATTTTTCTTTCAAAAAATACCAGTTTTGGCAACTGATGTACCATTTAAAATTATGGCAAAAAGATATATCTAAGTTTGTACAGCAAGGAAAAATGCCACAAGTTAAAGATAAGGTATTGCAAGATGCAAAGGAACGAGGAGGATTGGGTCTACCAGATCTGAAATTGGACTTTGCCGCTGGTTGTTTGGTTTGGGTGAAAGAGTGGGTGTTGTTAAAAAATAGAAGACATTTAGGCACTCTAGAGTTAGGAGGACATGACCTAAAATTTGGGTGTCATGGAAGTTTGTGGTATGATAAAGGCAAGGTTAAGATAGATCTCAAAAATCATTATGTTAGACAATGTCAGATTATGTTATTGAGAATATGGAATAGATAGAAATCTGGGCTGTGCTCGAAAACACCTTTGTGGCTCTCAGCCCAAGAAGCATCTATAGACAAGAAATAATAGGCATACACATATGTTGAACAAATTGTGACATACTAGAATGTTGCCAAGGGGAATATAAAATAAAATTAAGGGAACAATTGATGGCGGAGGGACACAGTTGTCAATGGTTTTCTTATTTACAGTTATCAGAAAGATATAAAGTAGGAAAAATAATTTATGGCATTGGATATTGTAAGTGATTTTGAAACAGAACTGTGTACAAATGATGAATATGTGATTGCTAAAATGTACAAACTTGTATTGAAATTTGTAACAGAAGAAGTAGTAAAGGAATACATGATAAACTGGGCTAATTTTTTTATTTATGATATAAGGATGTTTTTTTTTTTAATTTTTAAGAGAATTTTTGTAGAATGATGTGCCGTTGGTATATGACACCAGAAAAAAAAAAAATATTTAGAATGTATATCACTACTTCAGATTTATGTTGGAAATGTGAACAAGAAGAGGGGTCATTTTACCGTGCTTGGTGGATGTGAAAAAAAAGCTAGAAATTTTGGATTCAAATACATGCATTGATTAAGAGATTTTAAAGATCAACATGAACAAAACCCAAAGCTTTTCCTCTTGAGACTGATGGATAAGCAGTTGGAAAAAAGTCATGGAACAGCGTTTTTCGTAATGGCAATGTGGAAGAGCATTCTATTTTGAGGAGATAGTGACATCTTTTAATTTCTCCTTCATATTTAGGTTACAGAAAATTAGAGTTCACCCTGAGCCATAATAAGGTTTAGCTGGCTTGTTTCTTCTGTTGATCAGGAATAAAGAGAAGGGAGGAATCTTCATACAGTTGTAGGAGGACCTCAAAGTTACCTGTACCATTCCCAGGTTCTTGGTTTACGTTCCAGGCTTCGGATGAACAAGTGCATTATTTAGCCAAGGTCAGGACCTACAATCTCAGTATCATAGAAACAAAGTCATGAGGTTTTAATACTGGACTTTGAGAAGATCCTGGTATTGTCCCTTGAGTTTGGAGCTTCAAGACAGACCTGAGTTTGGCCACCTTGGAGTCTCTCCACTGTCATTTCACTAGGGCTCCAGAAAACTGAAGGGAGATTGGTTTTCACCTTGCTGAGTATGCTGTGTTTTTATGTGTTATGCTTTTATGTTTCTGTTTCAACTGCCTGCTAATGTAGACAATAAACTTTCAATGCATTTCTGTTTCAATCAGTCTGCTAGAGGTAAATATAAAGCTTAAAATCTCCTTCCTTACCGGTGTGTTTACTGTCTCTGGATTCTAAAAGAACCAATTGTCTGGCACCTGGCAGTGCTTTGATATAAAAGAGCTTGACCTAAATTATACTAAGTCCACCCTGATTATTGCCCCCATGATACACATTAACATTTATATATGTATCTTCTTTTCTCACTTCACAATTCTTTTAGACTTTTAAATTATTTTCAACAGTTTTTATAAGATTTGTTTTTCTACTTTTTTCTTCCCTTTTCAGTCTATGAATTTGAAGCAAATAAATGACCCATAGATTTTAGTGCAATATAAGAAAAATAAGGTTCCAATCTTATATACTAAGCCTCATTCCTCTTCTTCCTCCTCCTCCTCCTCTTCCTCTTCAACACCTCCTTCTTTCAAGCTTTTCACTCCTAATTTTCCTATAGTAATGTATATTCTGGGGCAGCCTTCAATAGCTCTTATAGCAGTTGCATTCCACTTCTTTGATTCTCACAAAAATGCCACCTATAATATGGCATAATGTACAAATGAAGTAACCATTATGAGAATGGCATTCCAAAATATTATGCAAGTTTCATATCTTTACTTATGGTTTATAAAAAGGGAAGGAAAAATAAAATAAAGAAAAAAACCTGACTACAGCCTCTTAACCAGAGGAATAAGTCTCAGATTAGACGATTTATAACATAAAGGAGCAAAAATTCAGTTACATTTCTTTATCAGTTGTTCCTTTCTATTCAGATCAGGCCTCAGAACAATAATGTAGCATTTGGGGGAAAAGATACAGCCCAGTAATCCTGATGCAGATGCCAAAATGGAGAAGATCTCCACAGCCACCACATACTTCCCCTTGGTGCTCAGATAGGTGGGAACAAACAACACCCAGACACTACAAAAGACCAACATGCTGAAGGTGATAAATTTGGCTTCGTTGAAGCTGTCAGGTAAATTCCTAGCAAGGAAAGCCACAGTGAAGCTGATAGAAGTCAAGCACCCCATAAAGCCAAGGACAATATAAAACATTGTGGCTGAACCTTCATTACACTGCAGGACAATTTCTTCAACCATTGAGTGTCCATCTGACTCTGGGAATGGGGGAAAAATTGCCAACCACACCATACAGATTATGACTTGCACCAGGGAGCAAGAAAGGACAATAGCGTTGGCCAGCCTTTTGCCCACCCATTTCCTCATTTGGGAGCCTGGCTTGGTGGCCATGAAAGCAAGAACCACAATGGTTGTTTTCCCCAATATACAGGAAAGGGCTACAGAGAAGATGATGCCAAAAGCAGTTTGTCGCAAGAGGCACTTTATTTGGTCAGGTTGGCCAATGAAGAGTAAAGTGCAAAGGAAGGAGAGGAGGAGAGCAATGAGAAGAATGTAGGTGAGGTTCCGGTTGTTGGCTTTGACGATGGGAGTGTCCTGCTGTTTAATGAAGATCCCCAGCACCACAGCTGAGATGAGAGAAAAGAAGAAAGCTATAGCTGTCAGGCTCATTCCCAGAGATTCTTCATAAGACAAAAAAGTGATGTGTTTTGGAAGGCAAAGATTGTGAGCTTTGCTTGGGAACTGATCCTCTGAACATGGGAAGCAGTCATCTGCATCTGAAAAAGAAATCATTGCAGTCATATTTTTAAATAATATGTGATGAATAGGAGGAAAAACAGCTACTGTGACTGTCAGAGCTAAGACTTATCAAAATATGATCAACCTTTTTTTTCTGGTATTTTATTTCTGATAGTTTTTCTGAATAAACCAAAAGGAAGTTATGGTTGGTTTTATGTGGAAAATCTCTATGCTCCTTTACGATTTTGGTGGGGTTCTGGGACTGCAAAGAAAGGACCAAAGGTTCCTGTTTTATAAAGAATAGGCACATAATTTAGACAGATCTACTATAAAGACAGGGATCTTTTGACTTTTCTTTATTGCTCCCTGTTCTGCTCCCCATTCTCAGATACCAAATAGCATCACTTCATATTAGCCAGAATCTATCTCTGCATCTTGAATACACTACTGATTTAGAAACTCTCTCTGGAAAATTAATCTTATGAATGTTTGATTCAACACTGTATTTGTTGTTTGGTTGATTAGTTTTCTATGAACAAGGAACCAATATTTCATGATTACCAGAGAGTTTGTTTCCCTGACAGTCAAAATAAGATAAGAATAAGAACAGTACTGAGAGATATTAATCCTTAAATTTCTCTGTGTTTCCAAGAATACAATATCAAGACATTTTATTTGCCCGAGTATCCTTAAGTCACCGAGATCTTCCATTTAGCATTTCTTCAAATCTCCTTCTGAACTGCAACTCTCCAAAACGAAAGGAGGTCTATACGACCTGGCCTTGCAATCTCTTTCCTATGCTGGAAACCACATGGGAAAGGATTTGTTTTTATGCTCTGTTTTCTCTTTCTCAAAGCAGAGAAAAGATGATGTGAGGGTATGTGAAAAGACTCCTGTAATCCTGAATTATGGACAACTTTTAAAGTGTTGGTAAACTACTGTTTATATTAAAAATGTAATTTAAACAAGCAGGCTATGGGCTTGCACAGAATACATAGCAATGAAATCTGCTTTTTTTAGACCTCTTACCTGTCTTGTTTGAAATCTTCCCTTCAGGACATGGAAGGCAATCATAGCAGCAAAATGGCTTTCCTTCTCTTTTTATTCTGCTATAACCTGATAAGCAATGAGCATTGCACACAGAAACAGGCTGTGCCTGTTGGACATTAAGAAGGAAAATTCAGACATTTTTCTTTAACATGCAGAAATCCTTGTATCTGAAGAATTTGGATTTCACTGCTTTTAGTAGGCTTATCAAGTATTTGCATCCAGGTATCACAGGAGTATATTTTTTCTTGCGAACATATCATAAGTTGTTTAAGTTGCTCTGACAATCGATTACCATTGAACATCTTCTGAACTAAAATTACATTACATTATATTACATTACATTATATTATATTAAAAACTAGCAGTGCAGCCCAAGAGGTTATTTTTAAGACTCTTTTGTTATTTGTCTAATAAAGCATGATGTCCATCACCAAAATGTTTTGGAAGTACAAACACAGTTCTCCAAAAGAAATGCCTTTTGCCAGTTCCTTTGCCAGCGATGACCTTCTCTAAAATTAAATTGTATCTTAATGGCTACAAGATCCTATACACTGTCTACTGAACAAGATTTTTAATTTGTTCTTTGGAAGAATGGCTAACTAAATTGTGGAAGTACATTTGAATGTCCAGAAGAATGTTTTTATTTAAAAAGGTTGATGTTCAATCACCCTTGAAATCATTCTTGGCCTATAACTTTATAAATGGATTTGTATCACATCCACAAGCTATGGTCTTTTGTAGAGGGAATCGAGCTTTGAATTTTATGGAAAATCAGTTTAATGTTTTAATTAAATGGTAATGATTCCCTCTGTTTTGTAATTAGTTCAGAACTCACCTGGTTGAACATGGCAGGCCAGATCATGTTCTCTGCAGAAATGGAGAACAGCTTGTTTGGGGGAACAAATGGATCTACCTTCCCAACTTTGACTCGATGGAAGGATTGGTTGGGGAAAGTGACCCAGTTAATGACATCAAAGCCAGTTGCTATTTCCCCATTTTGATCAAAGAAAATCTTTTCCCCAGCACTGTTGTTAAATGAAACAGTTCTCAGGTATTTATGAAGCTAGACCAAAGTAAATGAAAAGAAGTGATGAGAATATGTAGAAAGAATCTGATGTATTGTTGAATATGGATTGTTCAGAAGCGATGGCTAAAGATCCTCTCCAAATTCCCATGCCTATGAATGTGAATCAGCATTAAGGGTCTCTATCAAAAGGCAACGTCCTCATCTGGATGAAGCTGATTGGAATAATTTCATGTAGCTGAGTTGTAGCAGTCAGCTCAAACTGGTGGTGTTGCAAGTAACACCCAGCATGAGACTGTGATCACAAGCCTTTCTTCCAGAGGTCTTGTACAGTGGAAAGGTCAGTTTCACAGGAGCCACCCCAAGATCAAAGAAAGAAAAAAGCCTTTTCCACTTGTAAAAAATGTAATTTTAAAGGGGGATATGTGTACATATGTGGTGGGGGTATGGATGCAGGGATTAAAGGAGTTGTTTTTCTTCAGTTAACAAAAAGAGGAGGAGGAGGCAGAGGAGGAGGAGGAGACTACACTGCAGTAATTCTGATTCAGACAATGACCCTGATGATCAAAGAAACCAAGAAGAACCTTGCATACCGTTTGTGAAGCCATGTTATTCATTGTACAGCCTGTATGCAAGTTAAAGAAGCCTGGATCATTGTCCATGGGTGAGGTCTAAGCAGAAGGTTCAGTTTGTTTTTTCCTCTGGGGTCTCCAAAACATGTCCAACAAACATTTTTCCCTGCCACCATCTCCCACTTTCAAGTTAAAGAGTCCTTCTGTTGTGGTCCATCTACCTCTTCATCCTCAGTCCCAACATTCTCTTTCTCATTATCACTGCCCACATGTTCACCCCTTTTCTGCATGCATCCCCACCACATCTTTATTGCCATCTCTCAGCAAATTCCTCCTCAACCTCAATAATACTGCTAACAAATACTTGTATATGCTACCCAACAGCCAGTGACTCTGGGCAGCTCAATTGCCAGGTTGCCTCTTCTGACCTTGTTCTATTCTTTTGCCTTTGGCATTGGCTTCCAAAGTAATGCTGCCTCCTCCTGTTTTCTGTATGTTTTGCACAACATATTGAAGTAAAATGCACTTCATAAAACTTAAAGAAAAATTAACCTTCTTTTGCTGCTCTACCATACCAGTCACACTCTATTCGATATAACTAGCAAGTATCTGGTTAATCAGTGGTTCTTGCTTTGGGGGGTATAGCGATGAATCCCTCCCTTACCTGCCACACATATTGATCCAACCTCTTAAGTTTTGAGCCATTTCCTCTTGCCTGGAGTTTGTATTTGGATGAGAGCATGGACTGCAAAGCATGTGCCACAGCAAGGACTGCATTGTAGACACTGTAACTCTGACCAGTCATAACGGTCTCAAAAACTGACTTAGGAAGGGTCTCCAGAGGCTCATCCCCAGTGCATTTCTTCTCAGCATTCCCCTCTAAGATGGCATTGGAGAAAGAACATTCAAATGCACGTTCCCAAAACACTCTCATCAAACTGTCTTCCTCTGCAGAAGCAAGTTTTCTCATCTGAAGAAATCTCTTGAAGCCCAAGACCTCCTTTGAGGCAACTTGAAAAGACAGAGACCCATGGATGAAATCCATAGTTCGATACCTTTGAAAGGGAACAGATGAGAACTCCATCTGGGCTAGCATTATCCAAATTTTGTCTTTTCTCTTCACTCTTGTATCCTCAACTTCTGAAATATAGGGCAACATTCTCAAAGTAGCCATAACCTGGTTTTCACAATATACAATCACAATGTTGGCACTGCTCCTCATAGCAACAATGTAAACATTTATGTAATGTGTAAGCAGTTTATCTATTTCATTGGAAACATATTTCTTAGGCAACTCTTCCACAAAGTCAATGCAAATACCTTTCTGAGAAAATATGGCAAGCCTGTTCTGCCGAAAGCTGTCTCGTTTCTCAGCACTTTGGACAATCAGCCCAATCCATATCCACTGGAAATAGAGCAACAATTGGATCATCCCCTTAATTTGAAGATCTTCATTTGGAAATGCCCGGTGCAAGAAAACAGCCTGTG
The DNA here is from genome assembly GCF_035149785.1 of Candoia aspera. Taxonomy (NCBI): domain Eukaryota; kingdom Metazoa; phylum Chordata; class Lepidosauria; order Squamata; family Candoiidae; genus Candoia; species Candoia aspera. The sequence goes on along the minus strand of NC_086156.1, from coordinate 109,293,930 downwards.
TTCTGTCATCTATCACTGGAGCAGAGCCATATGCCACCTAAGACAATTACAAAACTGGAAATTTCAAACAAAAGTTTTGTATCCAACTGCAAAAAATTTCTGCAGAATCAACTGTTGTAATGTCATAATTGTCTAAAATGCAACAGAGTTCCTTTTGAGATTTCTGATTGTAGACTGAAACAGGAAACCAAAAAGAGCATTTTCCCCTAAAGTTCCATGAATGTGATGATACTATAGAGCTATTAGCCTGTTTAACTCTAGGGAAATTATAGAGGATATGAATTAATGATAGTTATGCCAAGTTGGTCTTATTAAACATTAATTTCACTAGGAGTGGTTCTATGGAGCACTGAGTTTTATACTAAGTCCTGAGAACATATTTTAATCTTTAATGAAATGAGTCCATTATAACATATTTTTTCATCATCATTATTGTTTCATTTATTCTGAATATTTTCTTCAAAACTGATTGTATTTGTCTTTAGAAATAAAATTAAATAACAGTTCCATCCATCTTGAGTTGTTACAGATAAATGTTTTAACGAAATAAAATCATTTATAATCAGCAGTTGATTCATATTATCAGAAAGTATTGAATTATATTGATTGAATGCAGAAACCAATTTCTGATGGATTTCAAGGCTGCTGGTTCTCAGGAAGGAGAGAGCACATTCCTGAGAGATATGAGGACTCTCAGTTTGGAAAGCCTTGGCAGAGAGACAAAGGAAGTTAGAGTAGCCCTGTCCTAGAGTCTCTTAGGTTATTTCCCCTTAGGTTAGTTAGGATAACTTTAGTCTGGCAAGATTCTGTCTATTCAGTGACAACAATAAAGAACTAGAGTTGGAATACACTGACTCAGGATAGTTTCTTGGTCCAGTCCTAACATCAGTCTTGCCAGGCTAAAGCTATCCTAACCAACCGAAGGGGACATAACCTAAGAGACTCTAGGACAGGGCTACTCTAAGTTACTTTGTCTGCCAAGGCTTTCCAAACTGCGCGTCCTCTTGTCTCCCTGGAATCCTTCCTGAGAACCAGTGGAAGCTTTGAAACCCATCATATCACCATGCCCTTCAGGGGCATTCCATCATACCTACATTGTTTCTCATTCAGAAGTCTTTGAATGTGCAGCTATTTGACAGTACTCTGGATTGATAAATCTGTATAGTCTTTTTCAAAATCAACACTAATGTGGAATTGGATCTAGTACACAAAGTCCTCATTTTTGCCTCAGTGGCTATGAACAAAAAACAACAAACATATATTATTGGGTTATATTCACATAGACTGGGCCATCAGGATGGGGAAGAAACATCCAAGGCTTCTTACATTGCTTTCTATTTCTATATTTTTTATTTACCATTTTCTATGTCCAGACAACAAATGCACTTTATCACACCAGTCTTTGAAGAAAACCTCTCACCTGTGGGATCTTGTAAATGCTCAGAATATTTGACATGGACTGACAAACATAAACATTAGGTCCTGCAAGAACAGCTACCACCCCATCCTTGTGATCACACTTGTAGTTTGGGATGAATCTTCCCTTTGAGGAAAGAAGCTCCAGAGAAGCGAGATAGATCCATCTTGCCAGGAAATAGCTATTAGAGGCATGAATGCCCAGAGTAATATTGGGCAAGATCCTGAGATTTTCACTGATTTCTAGGATAGCAAATTCGATGGCCAGGATATGCTGAAAATTCTGCATAAGAATTCTGAAAAGAGAGTTAGAACCTGTATTACAGTTCTACCTGCAAAAAGAGTTACTACCTGCGTTTGGAAGTTTGGAATCCAGCTTTGCTCCATTCTAATTTACATGTTCTAATCTATGCAAAGATAGATAGATCATATTTATATTGGTCAGTGTCCAGATAAAACAGAATATATGTAAACTAAATACAGCAAAGACAGAGGAAACAAACAAACAAAAAACAGTCAACATAACTGTAAGATAAATCAGGAATGAGGATGTGAGTCATGTGCAGTAATCAGTTGTTTGTGCACATTCACAGCAGCTTGGCTACATTACAGAACTTGGCTACAGTATGGATGATAGCCCTTTTGTTGTCTGAGAAGAGAAAATTGACATGAAGTTCCTCAGGATAATTTGGTCCATGTAGTAAGAGAGGGAAGATGAGACTTCTTCAGATTTACATCATTTTACACGGTGCAGTGCAGCAGCACATGGAAAATAGGCTCAACTGAACTCATCTAATTTCATACTTGATTCCATCGCCCTAGCATAGGAAATTGGCATGAAATGAACAACCGAAATTCATAATTATCAAGTAAAATCTCCTAGCCACGGTCATCTTTTTAATGCAATGTAGGGGGTAATGTGTTGTTCCTTTGGATGAATTCATTTGTTTTTAATACTAATGGTGTTTCTTTTAATTTTATGAAACTGTCCAGAGTGATTTTTCGTGTTGAGTAGTGTAGCCATTCCATGAATCCAAAAATTAAATTTTATTTCTATTAGAAAAATATGAATCTGATGTGATTGGAGTTTCCATATCTTCTATAGAAATGAATTTAATGCAAATAGTCTCGACTAGGAGATACAAAAGTGTTTTTGGAGGAGGATACTGGTTAAAGAAGTCTACTCCTTTTTTCATATCCTACATTCTGCCTTCTGTAGAGCCGGGGTAAGGAAATGATCAGGGAATTACAAAATGCAAACTCAGTTTCATGAAACTGCTTGTAATACAACATGTTCGTATTCTCATTCCGAGTTATCCAATAATTCTGAAGGGAGATTCAGTTAGAATTGCATTGTGCATCAAAATATTTAAAAATACCTACATAGAAATAATGAAGAACTCGATGCAGGGACAATAACAAGTTCATGTAGAACTAGGTAGCACTTTATCTGCCTTTGACAAGTGATGGTTTGTTCAGAGGAATGGGATGCCAATAGATACATGAATATGTAAAAGGAAATGAGTGAAATGGGTGATGGAAGCAGTGGATATAAGATAGTAAGTATGACTTTCTTTATCTAATAATAATGCAGCATACTGTGGATACCCATTAGATACCTGGAGACAAAGATAACATATCAGGTGATTATAAGAAAATGATTTTAAGAAAATAATGTTCATAACGATGGAATCATGCTAAAATGAGGAAATATCTGGTGAAGGAGAAAAGTTGTTTATAACTGAAATGATTCTATCAGTAAACAAATCAATAATTTCCATAATCACAAGTGCATTACTACAGATTAAATAAGCAAATTCTTTTCAATCCATTGTTCCCTTGTTTCCTTCCCAAATATTTCCCTTTAATCTATCTGCCAGATATAATATCCATTTTTTTGGCTTCCTGTAAAAATAATTACATGAAATCATCAACTACTTCATGAGATGGATTCCTTGTGAAGGCTATTTCATTAGAAATCATATAAAACTGAGATGTTATGCCCCCAATAACCAGATCTTCTGAGTGATATTGCTTGTGACTAATAAGGAGAGGGTCTCCCACAGTACATTTGCCAAGAAGAACAGAGCATTTGATATGAGGCAGTAACATTAATATGTTTGCAAGGAATAAAATCATTGTGCAGAACAATCCTTCCTTTGGCTGAAACATATTCTGTGAAGAATAAAACTGAGAGCATTTTCTCTCTCCAGTCCCACCCTGCACAAAGAAGAGATAATATATTCTCTCATTTTAATTCATCGTCATGTTCTCTCCCTTGAACCTCTAGGCACTTGGAGGAAATAATGAATAATTTTATAATGATAGGGCAAATCACCCCATGGTTGGGGAAACTTTCAGTGTGATGTGGCTGAGGAACATGTCATTATTTTTTTAAAAAATCAGCTGTGGCCAATTTTGCAACACCATGACAATTGAAGCCTGTAATTAAAGGCAAAATATTCAAAGTGAGGAAAAAAGGTAATTCAGAAAACAATAAAGGTCAGCTCCTTTTCTAATTTGCAAAGGTGGCATCTCCTAAAGGAGAATGAAGAAATATTAGAATGGCCCAAATTTTCCAGTTGAGAAAATGTCTAATTAAAAATTGAAATGTCTACAAGAAATATGAATCACGTGCTCCTTCCGTCCTTGTCTTTTAGCTATTCCAACCTAAATTTATTACTAAATACGTTACTGATGGTATAGCAAGCAAAGTGTACCCTGGTGATTTCACACAGTGGCAGGGAGCAATATCCTGAAAACAGTTGTGTTTGCTACTACTGACCACTGCAAGGCACTATATGTCCATTTTCATCCTTGTCTTGGGCGTAGGCTGACCATATTTCCTTGAGACCAAAATGGGACATTGGGATGGCAAAATGGGACAGGGATAAAGTTATGTAATATTCCATGTTCATGAAAAGATGATAAATAAAGATATCAACAGTAAGCTGGGAAGGTGCAGGAGGGAGAGGTGTGGCAATTGTTTGGTTGAGAGAGGCTGGTGCAGGGGTGGCATTGGGCAGAGAGTTTGCAGGAAGGCTGAGGGCAGTGGTGGGCTGAAGGCAGTGGCGAGCTGGGACAGGAGGAGAGGAACAAGGGGGCAGGAGGCTGGAGAAGTGGAGGGCTGAGGGCAGCAGAGGGCTGGGGCAGAAGGAATAAGTCTCAGATCACAGCTTAAAAGATTGCTACAAGTTTTAAATGCAGTCCCTAACCCTATAAATACTCACATGTGTATCCTCTTTTCATTCTTCTCAGCCCTCTTTTATATGTTAAATTATTATACATGGTTTTCTATAATCTGTGTGAGTTATTTCTCAAGCTTCTGCTCTTTTCTTCTGTTTTTGGGCTATTAAATAAAAAAAAGTGGAACACAATAATAATAAAAAAATCAGGTTCAGTTTTTCTCCCATTTCCCTTCCCTTCTACCTCTTTGAAAATTTTCTCAAGAAAAATTGTATTGCTCCTTCCTTCCTTCCTTCCTTCCTTCCTTCCTTCCTTCCTTCCTTCCTTCCTTCCTTCCTTCCTTCCTTCCTTCCCTTCATTGTTTAATGGCTTGCCACTCCTCATTTTCCTGTAGTCTCTGTTTTCTGTGACAGCCTTCAATAGCTCTTATGGAAGCTGCAATACATTTCTCTATTTCTCAGAAAAAGCCAGTTAGTCTGATATATAAAGGAACCATACTATAAAACTGCATTCCAAATGTCACATGTTTCATACCTGCAAACATCTGGTATAAAAACAAACAAAACATAACAAACAAACAAACAAAAACTAGCTTTCAATCAATTCTACAAGATTAACAATTAAGGAGGCAAATGAGGCTTCAGTCACAATTTTGAGGCTTTATAGCATAGCGGAGCAAAACAAATCAATTTTGTTTCTTTATCATCTGTTCCTTTCTGTTCAAATCAGGCCTCAGAAGAATAATGTAGCATTTTGGGGAAAAGATGCAGCCCAGTAATCCTGCTGCAGAAGCCAAAATGGAGAAGATCTCCACTGCCACCACATACTTCCCCTTGGTGCTCAGAGAGGTGGGAACAAACAACACCCAGACGCTACAAAAGACCAACATGCTGAAGGTGATAAATTTGGCTTCGTTGAAGCTGTCAGGTAAATTCCTAGCAAGGAAAGCCAGTGTAAAGCTAACAGCAGCCAACAGTCCCATAAAGCCAAGGACAATATAAAACATTGTGGCTGAGCCGTCATTACACTGCAGAACAATTTCTTCAGCCACTGAATGTCTATCTGAATCTGGGAATGGGGGAGAAATTGCCAACCACACAGCACAAATTATGACTTGCACCAGGGAGCAAGGAAGGACAATAGCGTTAGCCAGCCTTTTGCCCACCCATTTCCTCATTTGGGAGCCTGGCTTGGTGGCCATGAAAGCAAGAACCACAATGGTTGTTTTCCCCAATATACTGGAAAGGGCTACAGAGAAGATGATGCCAAAAGCAGTTTGTCGCATGAGACATTTCACTTGGCCAGGTTGGCCAATGAAGAGCAAAGTGCAAAGGAAGGAGAGCAGGAGGGCAATGAGAAGAATGTAGGTGAGGTTCCGGTTGTTGGCTTTGATGATGGGAGTGTCCTGGTGTTTAATGAAGATCCCCAGCACCACAGCTGAGATGAGAGAAAAGAAGAAAGCAATGCTGGTCAAGGTGATTCCCAAGGGTTCTTGGTAAGTCAAGAAGGTTGTGTGTTTTTTAATGCACAATGTCTGGTCCTTGTTAGGATAGGTTTCTTCAGGACATTGGAAACAGTCATCCAAATCTGGAACAGGATATAGAGTTGTCAAGCACATAAGAATTCAGAGTTAGCTCAGCCTTCCCCACCTTTCAGATATAGTATATTTCACTGCCTAGAGTTTTCAGACATTCATCACACAGACTGGTAATTTGGGAATTTGAAGTCTAACTAATTTGAAGGCTGTAGGCCAGGAAAGTCCTAAAACTAAATTGGCTAAGAACGGATCTTTAGAAGTTACTGTGACATTTCTTAGACATGATTTGATTCAATGTATACTCTTGAAATTGGATTGTGTCATACATACACTAATGCTTTAGAGGAAAGAAGTCTTGATTTTACACTGTATGAACAAATTTTATAATAATCTCTCTCTCTCTTCCCCTCCCCTTTAAAGTATATTCCTTTAAAATCATCATCATCATCATCATCATCTTCATCATCATCATCATCATCATCATCATCATCATCATCATCATCATCATGACTTAGCTCAGATCTGAAACCAAGGAATATGCTCTATCCAAACGGAATTTTAAGCACAAGGTCTCCCATACTCTCTCCTCTTTTAAAAAGAAAAAGAAAAAAAAAATCAGCACTACCCCTCTTGCATTATCCTTGGTAAAGGCAAGTTATAAACATCAATTAAACTCTTTAATCTTGATGAATTTCTTTCAGATTTACCCCTTTTTCATGATTTTGCCCTTTATTTTTTTTCCCCAAGTAAATATGGTCACCATAATATATATAAGTGTAACAAGATGGTCCATCTGGTCAACTGCACAAACATATCATACTCCCATACTCCATACACCAACCACCATAACCAAACACTTGGAAGGCTTTAGATTCCATTCTAGTGGTCTGAGGTAAAAACTAGTTCAGCAGCCATTGCCTCTTCTGTGAGTTGGAGCCACGTTGACTTGGGAGACTCCCATGGTTGTTACGGTCACCATCCCTATCCTCAGGGTTTGTAGGGTTAAATACCCCAACTTCAGAAGCCTGGGTAGTGGCTCTTGACCTTCAGAGCTAATAGATATCCGCAGTTTTTGCAGGACATCTCTTACCTGTCTGGTTGGCAATTTTCCCTTCTGGGCAAGGAAGGCATTTGTAACAGCAAAATGGCTTCCCTTCTATTTTGATCTTGCTATAACCCAAGGAGCAATGGTCATTGCACAGAGAAGGAGGTTGTGTCTGTTAATAAATAAAAGGGCAATGAATTTAGCAGTTAACCACTAGCAATCTAGAAATTACCATCTTTCAGGAATCTTTTCTTTTGCCTTTTTTAAAAAATTAGCTTAGAGTTGTGAAACATTCTATGCTAGTGTGCAAGACTTGCCATATCCCTGAAGATATCCTTCGGGCATAATGAGTCAATGTCAGTGGAAAAGTCTGTTATTCATCAGATAGTGCTCAGAGATTAGAGCTAATTTGTTCAGAGGTAGGAGTATGTTGAGTTACTATTTTGTATGCAAAATCCTCTTCAAAGTCCTGTGAATCAAGAATATTGCTGCATTCATTGATGGAGTGTAGAGAGCATTGTATGCTATGCTGTTGGCTGGCAAGCCACGACAGCTGTGCAAGATGCTTATTTACATTGAACCTTCCTTGAACTTCCATAGTGGATAAGGTTGTAGCAAAAACTTTCCTCACAAGGCAACATGAGCTGTGCCAGGAGGCTATCGGGGGTTACATGAGGTATGCATTGCTATTTAGACCAATCAGCCTTCTGCTATGTGAATTACTGTTTTAGTGCACTTGCTTAGCTGGGGGAATAATAAAAGAGAGCTTACAGCTTGAATCGGGGCTCTCATCCCGAGAAACTATGTGTCCTGTATATTCTTCATGAGAGACCACCACAAGCTCTCATCCCGAGGAATTTGTGTCTGTGCATTCTTCCTACATTCTTCATGAGAGACCACCACAAGTGGTGACCCCCCCGACGTGATTCCTTGCAACCCTTTACTCACCAGCTGGAATAGCTACGGTGCACCTCAACTGAATCGCTGGACGACTTCAGTTCCCTTTCGTGAGTATGGGGAGTAAACTTTCAGTAGGGCAGAAAGTTCATGCCAAAGAACTGAAATGTCTGCTAAGGAATACGTTTATTAAAGCAACAGGAAAGCCTTATGATACAGACTTAAAGACACTTGAGGGACTTTTAAAAATTGTATATAGTAGATGTCCCTGGTATCCAGAACAGGGATCATTAGAACTTGAAGATTGGATAAGAATAGGGAAGGAATTGCATGAGGGTGCTCGAGCTCGTATGTCTCTGTTAGTATTGTGGAAGAAGATTAAGGAGGCGACTGAGTATCATGCTCAGGCATTTAATGCTAATACCACCGCTTCTTTGTTGCCGCCTCCAAGCGCCCCCCCGCCATATCTTTTAAAACCAACTCAGGGACCCCAATTAACAACCCCGGGTCCTCAAGTGACACTGCCTGCTTCTTCAATTCAGCCTGTTGTGGCACCTGTAGAATCACAAGAGGAAGCGATGTACAAAGGAGCTGTTAGAACTGGGTTTGAAGCATCCATGCATGCTGGAACCTTATCAGGAGAAGAGTTATTGGAAGGTTTAAATGCCTTCCCTGTTTCTGAAACTCAAGACAATGCAGGACAAATTCAGTATGAGTGGGCTCCTCTGCCTTATGCTATTTTGAGAGAAGTCAGGAAGAGTGTTTCTGATTGTAAGAAGGCTTTACAGTCTATCATTTCTCGACCAGAGTATTCTCTGGCTGGCATGTTAAAAGCTTGTTTGGAGGTAGGGACTAATGCCTGGCAGATGGGGACTTTAGCAATGGCTCTGCATAAGTGACACCTTGGCAAGCCTACTGGTAATTGTTTCAATTGTGGGAAGCCAGGACACTTCAAAGCACAATGCAGGGCACTGGGGGGAGGAGCAAATGTTGTCAGAGGGACCAGTAATACTCGTTTTAAGCCCAAAACCCCTTGCCCAAAATGCAAATTAACTGCTTTACACATGTTGGTTTAAGAACAATTACAAGCTGGCCATCTTGAGCCAACAACCAGTCCTTTTAATACACCAGTTTTTGTTATTAAAAAGAAATCAGGCAAATGGCGTATGTTGCACGATCTGCGTGCTATTAATGCTCTCATCATGCCTATGGGAGCTTTACAATGTGGGATGCCTAACCCTAACTTAATCCCCAGAATTTATGAATTAAGAATTATTGATTTAAAGGACTGTTTTTTGTTTTTTTTTTACTATTCCTCTTTATCCGAAAGACAAAATGTTATTTGCTTTTACTGTGCCAGTTTTGAATGCTGACCAGCCTACACAACAATATCAGTGGAAAGTTTTGCCTCAAGGGATTTTAAATAGCCCCACCTTGTGTCAAATTTATGTTGCTACTGCTTTAGAACCTTTTTGGCTCCAATATCCAAAATTAGTAGTTTATCATTATATGGATGACATTTTAATTGCAGGTCCTTCTCTTCCACTGTCATGGTTGCATGATTTACAGACATGCCTAGGAGAATATGGTCTTGTAATTGCATCAGAGAAAATTCAATCCTCTGAGCCTTTTTTATATCTTGGTCATAAGCTGATGCAAACCTATTCTCACCCACAATTACCATCTTTGGAGATTCAATCTCCCATTTCATATGTTAAGCTGCAGCAGCTTTTAGGGGCAATAAATTGGCTCCGTCCTTATATTGGCCAAACAACAGCGGCCATGAGCCCTTATTTGCTGCCTTAAAAGGTGGCAAAGACCCCACAGACTTAATTACCCTATCGAAGGAACAACTTCAGGTTTTACAAAATATTCAAGACAGCCTTGGCCAACAGTGGGTAGATCACTGTCAAGATAATATTCCCCTCACATTGGTTGTTTTATCAACTGGCAAGCTTCCTACTGCGGTCTTTTGCCAGTTGCTTTTTTACAAATCCAACTCTAAACCTTTTGTTTTCATTCTTGAATGGCTGCACCTCCCACATACTCCTCACCGTACTATCACTCCTCTGGCTTCTTTGTTTGCTACTTTGATCCTCAAAGGGCGCTCTCGTAGCCGAGCACTAATTGGCTTGGATTTGATTCAAATTATTGTTCCCATCCCACTGCGAGAATGGGAATTTTTTTTCTCTGAGTCTTCTGACTTGCAAATTGCTTTGACTGATTATGTTGGCACTGTCACCTATCACTTATCAGCTGACCCTCGTCTATTGGCTGTCTCACAACTTCCTCTTATCTTTCATTCTATAATCTCTTCTTTTCCTTTGTCTAATGCTTTGACTTTGTTTGTTGATGGGGGCAAGGTTTGGGGGGCGGTGGCGTGGCAAACAGGCACACAGTGGCACACAAAAATCACCCCTCCTCAAACCTCTGCACAGTGCTCTGAACTTGCTGCTATGATTTATGGCCTTCAACTTTTTCCCTCCCAGCCTCTCAATGTTATCTCTGATAGCCTCTATGTTTCTCAAATTGTTTGTTCTCTTCCTGGTGCATATGTTTCTCCCTCTCTCGATGAAAATTTGTTGTCACTTCTTCTCACTCTACAGGATGTTTTGCATAACCGCAGACATCCTCTCTATGTTGATCATATTCGAAGTCATCAACCTTTCCCTGGACAGATTTCACTTGGTAACCAGATCGCCAATGCAGCCTGTCGTCCTTCTATCCAGCTGTTGTTTTCTGCTTCCCCCTGGGAAAGTCACAGTCAATTTCACCAAAACGCCCGAGCTTTGGCTCGACAATTTAATTTGCCTTTATCACAAGCTAAAGCCATTGTTCAACAGTGTGATGCTTGTTCTCAACACGTGTCTGCTCCATCCATGGGAGTCAATCCCCGTGGCTTGAAAGCTAATCAGATTTGGCAAATGGATGTGACTCAATATCCCTCCTTTTCTCCAAGGAAGTATTTACATGTTACCATTGATACCTTTTCTGGCTATATTTTTGCCACTCCACAACGTGGAGAGGCCACAAAGCATGTTATAAATCACTGTGTTCGCTCCTTTGCTGTCATGGGCAAGCCCTCAGTTTTAAAAACTGATAATGGGGCTGCGTATTGCAGCTCTGGCTTCGCCTCCTTTTGTCAGCAATGGTCTGTTTCTCACCTTTTTGACATTCCCTATAATTCCACTGGCCAAGCTATTGTTGAACGAGCTAATAAGACTTTAAAGTCCGCCCTGGACAAACACAAAACACAAAATGGGGGAGTATTACCCTCATTGCCAAATATTCAGCAATGGCTGAATCAGGTTCTTTTTACACTCAATCATCTAAATCTTTCTTCAAATTCTGACACTGCTGTTCAACGTCATTTTGGATCTCAAGTCATGTTACCAAAGCCTTTGGTACATTATAAGCAACTTCCTGACCCTACCTGGAAAGGCCCTGTTCCCTTATTGACCTGGGGAAGGGGATATGCTGCTCTGCTTCTTCCCACAGGTCCATTGTGGGTTCCTGGACATTGTGTTAAACCATATCATGGCAGAATGGCATCAGGAACTGAGGAATCCAATTCCACAGTTCGGACAGATGCTGCAAACCAACTCCACCACGGGAGCCACCACCAACAAGGCTCGAGTGCCACGCCAACAACAGCACCGTCTGACATGGGGACAAATCAAAGCTCTGGGAATGCAAGCGAACCAACTGTTGCAAAAGAACAATCTCCCTAAATCAGAGGACAATTTCATTGTTGCCATTATTGCTTGTTTGAATGCCAAATCTTTTATACCATTTTATGTATTTGTTTGTGTAGTTTGTTTTCATTTACTCTAGCCTCACCTCAGCATGGATCCTGGACTCCGAATATATACATTCAGGATCTACAATCGCTCGCACTCTACAGAAAATGGACTGTTGGGGTTGGTTGCACGCCCCTGCCTATGGCCACGCTGGACTTCCTCTGGTGGCAGTTCCTCTCTTTGTAACCCACTGGCACAACCAAACCTTTGTGCCAGGTATTGTCATGAGTGCCGTTGAGCTGAAGACATCAGCACAACGGCACACATGACAATAACAAGGAAGCAGAGGAAGGGACTCAAGATAAGCATAGCATGCACAACAACAGCCACAGACCCTAGCCAGAGGATGCAGCCATCAGAACACAAAAGAGAAAGAAGGAAAGACAAAGACTAGGCGGATTGTGAGGCACACCCAAGCTGTTAGCAAAAGCGCAACGGAGATCGCCCAGCTGACAGCAATCACCGGCTGAATGAGGAAACCGATGATGGGCGATCCCGGGGCACCAGCTGGGGCCTCGCAACCCTTCACCTACCGGCAAGATAGCATGCAGGACAAAGGGGGGATGACATAACCCAGGGTAAGGGGGCGCTGACCGGCGCGGGGTATTTAAACCCGGCACCAGCGCGCTCCCCTCACTCTCAGCTTTTTTCGCAACTGACACTACGTACGAAATAAACTGGAACCTGCTCTCCTTTGAATCAGCGTCTGTGTTTTACTCTGCAGTAGGCAGTGCATGACATAAAGCTGAGAGTCACAAACTCAGCCTCGCCGAGCCCCACCGGACAACGAGCCGCGGGAGGAATAGACGGCGAGAAGACCACGAGCAATGAGGCCGACGCGTTGCAGCCAAGGCGGGCGAACCGCACAGCAAGAAGCGGAGGAGGACCGATCGAGGCCAGAGGCACCGCAGACCCCAAGACCCACGGACACCCGCCCGGCCCACCCCGAGCCTCAGCTCCAACCCCAGAGGGAGACGGAGGCGGAGGCGACCCGGCCACGGGAGGGAGCAACATACCTCCCGAGAACAGCGGAGACCCCCCCGCCCCACATCGCACCCCAGCCACGGGCGTGGAGCGTCAGCCCAACTGCGGCAAGCACGGAGGAGGATGGAGAGGCAACCCAGCCGACGCACTCCCAAACGGAGGAAGCTGACCAGCGGATGGGAATGCCTGAACCCCACCAGCGGCTCAACCCTGCGGACACACCGATAGACCAGACCCCAGCTGCGGCGCGGATTTCGGACGGGGAAACTCAAGCCAGACTCGCGGCCATGGAGGCCCAGCTACAGGACCTCAGAACCATGCTGCAATCGCTGATGTCCCCGGCGCTGCCCAACGATGTTCCCGTGCAGGCCCACACCCCGAGCGGGTCGTCGCACCCCCATGGGCCTAATGCTAATCAACAAGCGGCCCAAGCGGACGAAGCCATGAGTCGGGAAGCGAGAGGAGGGAACTCACAGAACGCCCGGGCCCCAAAGGACTTTCCCATTTTCTTCGACAGGAACCCCGCGAAACTGTCGTTCTTCATTACGAACGCCAGGGAATTCATGGGGCGGCACGGACACTCCTTTAACTCCGAAGCGGACAAGATCGCAGCCGTGGCGATCAAACTACAAGACCGGGCGGCGGACTGGTACGTCCAATTGTACGAGTCCAACTCCCCCGCCCTCTCTGACTTCCATGCCTTCATCACCGAGATGAAGCGCTACTTTGAGGACCCGCTAGCCAAAGAGAGGGCTAAAAGCGCACTCCAAAGCCTCAAACAGGGCGCACGCACTGTCCCGGACTACGCCCTCGAATTTAAAGCCCTCACAGGGAAGATCAACGACTGGTCCAAGACCACCCTGCTAGAAATGTTCAAAAGGGGGCTCAACCGCGAAGTACTTCAATGGGCTCTCTACCGGGACGATCCGGAGACTCTGCATGGCTGGATCCACCTCGCGGGGAGAGCAGAACACGCGCACCGCACCTTCCTCATGGCAACGACGGAAGACAAAACCAACACCTACCCAAAGGTACCCGCGCCACACGTGGGGACAGCCGGTCCCACATATCCAAGGAAGAAATTTACTCGCGGGCCCTGCGGGAGGTGTGGAAAAATGGGGCACAAAACGGCAGAATGCTTCGCCAACCGAACCCCAGCTAGCGCTCCTAAACCCGCACTGAAACCTAACCTCAAACCAACTAACCCGCCGCCGCCCCCCCAACGCCGAATGACCGGAGCCACAGCGACACCGGACGAAGGCTGGGACGCTTACTGGAGGGGAGAGGACACCGTAGACCCAGACCAGCCGGCGGGAAACGCTCCCCGCCTGCCTTAAAACGCGCCGCGAGGCAGGTGGTGGGACAGAGGCGCGGATCACTTCGACAGAGCGGCAAAAACTCTGTAATAATGGCGGCAATCAAGCTCTCTGTGGGCAACGGAGCCACCACGGCCGCGGCACTAGTGGACTCGGGGTGCTCAAAAAACCTGATCCACCCCGACATAGTCGCCAAACTCGCCCTACGCTGCCTCCCCCTCCCCACGCCGCTGGCATTTCACCAGCTGGATGGCTCAACAGCGGGAGGGACACCAGCCACGATGCAGACCGAGCCAGTCACCCTACAAATGGGTACCCACACCGAACGAACATCGTTCATGGTAACCCACATAGGACGGCCCATCGTAGTCTTGGGAATACCTTGGCTCGCAACAAACAACCCGCGCATCGACTGGAAGACCCGCACCTTCCGATTCGGCGACGGCGAGTACCGGGCGCCAGTTCTGGTGGGCAGGACCAGCCCCACTGTGGGACGAGCAGAGGCGGCAACCCAGGACAACACAGCTACCCCAGAAGACCTACCGGAGCAGTACGCTGACTTCTCAGAGGTCTTCGGAGAGGCGGAAGCTGATCAACTACCCCCCACCGCAAGACGGACTGCAGGATTGACCTGCTGCCCGATGTCCCCTTACCTAGGCCGAAGATTTACTCGATGACCCTGAAGGAGATGGCAACCCTCCGGGAGTTCATCAACAAAAACCTAGAACGGGGATTCATAGAGCCGGCATGCTCACCGGTCGGAGCGCCCGTCTTATTCCGAGAGAAAAAAGACGTCACCCTGCGGCTCTGCACCGACTACCGGGGCCTCAACGCAGCTTCCCTGTCCAATAAATACCCCTTACCCCTCGTGAAAGACATGCTCGCCCACCTGTCCACGGGCAGAGTATTCTCCAAGCTGGACCTTCGCGAGGCGTACTACCGAATCCGAATCAGAGAGGGGGACGAATGGAAAACTGCGTTCAACTGCCCCCTAGGCGCCTTTCAGTACAAAGTGCTGCCATTCGGACTAGCAGGGGCCCCGGGGGTGTTCATGCAGCTCATCAATGAGGTTCTGCATGAACACCTGTTCAAAGGGGTCCTGGTCTACATAGACGACGTCCTTATATACTGCAAAACGCACGAGGAACACGTGACCCTAGTCAGACAAGTCCTCGACAAGCTGAAAAGGGCGAAACTCTATGCCAAACCCTCAAAGTGCGAATTCCATAAAGCACGCCTAGACTACCTGGGGTACCGAATCTCCGGGGAAGGCATAGAGATGGACCCCGCAAAAGTCGAGGCGGTGGTGAACTGGGAACGCCCCCGTAACAGGCGCCAACTCCAGAGCTTCCTCGGCTTCGCGAATTTTTACAGGTCATTCGCACGGGGGTTCGTGGAGATAGCCCTCCCCCTAACAGACCTCCTCAAGACTAAAGGGGTGGGGGACACACGACGCGCCAAGAACCCAGGCACAGTACTAAATTGGACTCCCGCGTGCCAAACCGCATTCAACAGGCTGAAAGCGCTGTTCACCACGGAGCCAATCCTCATGCACCCGGACCCAGAACGGCCGTTCGTGGTCCAAGCCGACGCCTCAGACTTCTCCCTGGGGGCCATCCTACTCCAAAAGGTCCCCACAGGAGTCCTGAAACCATGCACCTACCTGTCGAGGAAATTCTCTGAGACAGAAAGGCGCTGGCACGTCTGGGAGAAGGAAGCCTTCGCAGTGAAATCGGCGTTGGAAACATGGAGGCACCTACTGGAAGGAGCCACCCAACCATTTGAGGTCTGGACAGACCACCGGAACCTCGAGGCCCTCCGAACGCCCAGACGCCTCAGCCCAAAACAGGTCAGATGGGCCCAATTCTTCAGCCGCTTCAACTTTCAGCTGAAGTTCATGCCAGGCAAAAAGAACTTCCTGGCTGACGCCCTCTCCCGACTGCCCCAAGACAAGGAGCCCGCCCCAGACATGATCGGGACGGTCCTATCCGCTTCCCAGCTGGGGATGGCAGTGACCACCCGGAGCGACGCTCGGAGGCAGCCCAACCCCACGGCGCAACCGACGGTGGGGCAACCAGTGACCAGACGGTGCCAACCACAACTGCCAGGGGGGATACGCGCAGACCTCACCGCCGCCCTCAAAACCGACCCTTGGCTCCTAGCAAATCCCGACAAGGTGACGATGGCACAGGACCTGGCATGGGGGGAAGGCAGAATATATGTCCCGGACCCGCAACGCCAGGCGATCTTGCGCAGATCCCACGACACCAAGCAAGCGGGACACTTCGGGTTCCTAAAGACCCTGCACCTAACACGACGCCAATTCTGGTGGCCCGTGCTGAGACGGGACATGAAAGCCTATGTAGCGTCCTGCCCGACATGCGCCAGGGCCAAACGGGCACCAGGTAAGCCCCCGGGACTTTTACAAAGGTGGCGGAGCCCTCCCGCCCATGGGAGGAAATCTCCATGGATTTTATAGTAGATCTCCCACCCAGCCAGAAGAAAATGGCCATTTGGGTGGTGAAAGACTACTTTTCGAAACAGGCCCACTTCATCCCCTGCTCATCGGTCCCATCCGCCCAACAACTAGCCAAACTCTTCCTTATACACGTGTACAGGTTACACGGATGTCCCGCACACGTGGTGACCGACAGAGGCACACAATTCACTTCGATATTCTGGCGGGCCTTCCTAAAGCTGACGGGGACCCAACAAGCCCTATCCACGGCCTGACACCCCCAGACGGACGGAGCCACAGAGGTCCTCAATGCCACCCTAGAACAATTCATACGCTCATACACAAACTACCACCAAGACGACTGGGTCGAACCGCTCCCGTTTGCAGAAGTCGCATATAATAATGCCGTCCACACGAGCACGGGGAAAGCCCCGTTCGAAGTAGTCTCGGGGCGCGACTTCGTACCCATACCGGAGCTACCGCAACCCCCGGGACCCCAAGTGGATGCTAGTGACTGGGGACGGAAGATTGCGGAATCGTGGCCAATAATCACGGCAGTGCTGAAGGAAGCACAGGCGGCCTACAAAGAGCAGGCCGACAAGCACCAGCGCCAGCAACCGACGTTCCAGGCAGGGGATATGGTCTACCTATCCACCAAATTCCTGAAGTCACCTCAACCCTCGAAAAAACTGGGGCCTAAGTATATCGGGCCGCTTCGAGTAACCCAGATAGTGAACCCGGTGGCAATACGCCTGGACCTGCCGCACAATCTACGGAGACTCCACCCGGTATTTCACACCAGCCTCCTGAAACCTGCAACCACCTCTCGATGGCACCCGAGCATGCCACTGCCCTCCCCAGTGATGATCGACGGCCAACAACATTTCGAAGTAAGAGACATACTCGACTCTCGCCGTCAACAGGGAATATTACACTATCTAGTAAGGTGGAAACACTTCCCCCACCCAGAATGGGTGGCGGCGCAACACGTCAAGGCGCCAGACCTGACCCGGGCATTCCACCGGACGTACCCTGACAAGCCAAAGGGGCGACAAGCCGAACCGGCCCCTGAACACCCTTTTCCCCACGCCCCCCCCCACCAGCCGCGCCCCCAGGGGAAAGGGCCCCCCAAGCCCGCGACTTGGGTAGACCTCCCTCCCCCCGGGACTCACCCTCCCCCCGCCCCGGGCCCACGAGGGAGTGACATTGGTCACCTGTGCATGCCTGGGGGCAACGCCCAGGATGCACACATAACAAAGACAACGCATTTGGAATAAAGATAAGGGCCCTACCTGGAGCTGATAAGAACCCGACCAGCCACGCCTCTCTCCTCGCCGAACTGAGCCAAACAAGCAGGGTGTGGCCGGAGCATGCACACGCCCAGGGTGTGGTCGGGGCATGCACACTGGGAACACACCCTAGATGGACATGAGGTAGAGGGCGGAACAAAGGGAGGGGGGTAAAACACTCCGGCGGGAAATTCAAAAAAAAAAAAAAAAAACCATTTTGACAGCTCTCCTGGTGAAAAACCGGAAGGCCGGGGGGGGGCACTATTCAGACAGGGGGCAGTATGTCATGAGTGCTGTTGAGCTGAAGACATCAGCACAACGGCAGACATGACAATAACAAGGAAGCAGAGGAAGGGACTCAAGATAAGCATAGCACGCACAACAACAGCCACAGACCCTAGCCGGAGGATGCAGCCATCAGAACACAAAAGAGAAAGAAGGAAAGACAAAGACTAGGCGGATCGTGAGGCACACCCAAGCTGTTAGCAAAAGCGCAACGGAGATCGCCCAGCTGACAGCAATCACCGGCTGAATGAGGAAACCGATGATGGGCGATCCCGGGGCACCAGCTGGGGCCTTGCAACCCTTCACCTACCGGCAAGACAGCATGCAGGACAAAGGGGGGATGACGTAACCCAGGGTAAGGGGGTGCTGACCGGCGCGGGGTATTTAAACCCGGCACCGGCGCGCTCCCCTCACTCTCAGCTTTTTTCGCAACTGACACTACGTACGAAATAAACCGGAACCTGCTCTCCTTTGAATCAGCGTCTGTGTTTTACTCTGCGGTAGGCAGTGCATGACAGGTATTCGCACTGCTGCCCCAGATAATGTGACCATAGTTCATTTAGCCTCTAGATTTCAGACACTTGCCACATTGTGTTGGCAGTATATTAACCCTAACTGTATTAACCTTGGCATTTATTCATCATGTACTCATGTGTTTAACATCACTATACCAATGTCTTATTTGTATTAATTGCTGTTGCATTTATTGTTTCCCTCTCATATCTTCCGTGTGCCCTCGGTGTTACTCTCCTGCATATCAGCCTCTATTACAACAGGAAATGGCTTGCTATAACTGAAAATAAAAAGGAGGAGATGTAGAGAGCATTGTATGCTATGCTGTTGGCTGGCAAACCACGACAGCTGTGCAAGATGCTTATTTACATTGAACAATACAATACAATATTGACTAGAAAAAAACATACCAAAATACATTTAACAGTACTTTAGAGATTTGCACCAGTTCAGTGGGTGGATGAACCTTCCTTGAACTTCCATAGTGGATAAGGCTGTAGCAAAAACTTTCCTCACAAGGCAACACGAGCTGTGCCAGGAGGCTATCAGGGGTTACATGAGGTATGCATTGCTATTTAGACCAATCAGCCTTCTGCTATGTGAATTACTGTTTTAGTGCACTTGCTTAGCTGGGGGAATAATAAAAGAGAGCTTACGGCTTGAATCGGGGCTCTCATCCCGAGGAAGTTGTGTCTGTGCATTCTTCCTACATTCTTCATGAGAGACCACAAGCTCTCATCCTGAGAAAACTTGCAGCCTGTGTATCCTTCATGAGAGACCACCACAATGGAGTTTGTGAGAAATATTCCCAGAGTTCTGGATTGTGCTGAAGTCTGAGTGGGTTCTGGCTTGGGGTAAAAAAAGAGTTTTTAAAATAGAACTGAAATCTATCTAACCTTTTCATGTTCTTTTCTCTCAGTGTAGTTTCAAACCTGGTCAGCAGCTGCCTGATTCATTAATTTGTACAGCTGTTGAAGCAAACTACTCAAAGATCAGTTGCAGGATGAGCAGTGAACCACCCCTTGAAAAATCAGTAGAAGATACCTGGTTAAAAAAGTTGGGCCAGGCAATATTATCGGCTGATAGAGAGAGAAGTCTTCCTCGTTGAGCTGATGGATTTATTTTTCCAACTTTGACCCTAAGAAAGGATTGGTTTGGGAAAGTGACCCAGTTGATAATATCAAAGCCAGCTGCAACTTTCCCATTCTGGTCGAAGAAAATATTTTCTCCAGCACTGTTGTTAAAAGAGACTTTTCTCAGGTAGTGATGAAGCTCAAGGGAAGAACATGACAGTAATTCATTAAGGTATACAAGAATGGCAAAAATATACAGCAATATTATTTCTGAAGAAATTGTTGTGCCCCCTACATATAATAATAATAATAGCATTAATTCATCATTTCCATCAGCAGCAGTCAGAAGAATCACCAGGAGAGACAGAGAACTTCTAAGGGAGCCTAACAGCCCTCTTGTCATGGCTATCACCCAGAGGTACATGCCACCACCCTCAGGAGCATGTCCTCCCCCTTACTAGCATTTGGCAACCACACCATCCTCTTCCATCTCCCTCCTCACCATTGTGTCCCTCCTCCCCATGTTGTAGCTCATATTGCCAGTGCCTGAAGCCACCAACATTTGTTCTCTTCCTCCCTCTCATAGTTACACATCAATTAGATTAGACTGGAGATGGAAAAGGAGCAGGAGGAGGAGAGGAAGGGGAGAGAGAGGGAGAGGGAGAACAAAATGACAATATAAAGACACACATCACCTTTCAAAACTCTATTGTGTGTGTTAACAGAGAAAATTAGTGTATGATTTCTCTGAATTTCTCCAAGGGAAGGAGAGATCCTCCCTTCATGAAACTCAAGATCAAGTTCGTTTTTCAGTGAGGGATAATGGGCCCCCTCACTTCATCACACTTGCTGTCTTTCTTTCCTTCTTTCTTTCCTTCTTTCCTTCTTTCTTTCTTTCTTTCTTTCTTTCTTTCTTTCTTTCTTTCTTTCTTGGATTGTTGTGTGCTCTCCAGAGTCATTGAGAATCGGACAGCATATAAGCTTCCTAAATTATTAATTATTAAATTATTATTTATCAAGATAACATGGGCAAACGTATCAGTTGCTCTCTTACCAACCTAGGAGTCACTGAATTCTCCTCCCTTATTGAGAATACCTTCCGCGATATAGCGAATCTGTAGAAGGGAGGGAAGGGGGAAAGAACCCTTTCACTCTGCTGCTGTATCTAGTGGCCAAATTATTCCAGCACTCACCATTATATATTCATAGAAGCTGACCCTTTTTCAATGAAAAGGCTGGGATGGAAAGGTGTGGACACTCGGATCCATCTAAGGAATTCCTCCAACCTTAGATTTAAATGGGTTTCTACATAATTTTTGGACACTTGTAGGTATGGAAGCGACATCATCTGCTAGGTTAATAGATTTAGGAGATTACCTGCCACACTTGATGATTCGGAAGCTTCTCTTTCCCACTACCAGCCATTGTTCTGTGTTTGGAGTGGGATGAAAGCATGGCTTGCAGAGCATGTGCCACAGCATAGACTGCATTGTAGATACTGTAGCTTTGCCCCGTCATGCTCAGTTCAAAAACTGACTCTGGAAGAGTCTCCAGCTTCTCTTCCCCAGTGCACCTTTTCTCCGACTTTGGGTTTAAAGTGGATTTTGAGAAAGAACATTTAAAGGCCAGTTCCCAAAAGACCCTTGAAAAACCGTCTTCCTTTTCTGGAACACCGCTTCTTGTCTGGAGAAAAGTACTAAATGCTAATAATTCTTTTGATGAAACTGCAACAGAAAGAGCACCGTGGATGAAGTCCATACTCATGTCTCTTTGAAGTGGGATTGAAGTGTACTCCATTTGGGCTGGCAAAATCCAGACTTTGCCTTTTCTCTCAACTATTGTGTCCACAGATTCTGACATAAAGGAGATAATTCTCAAAATAGGGATGGCATGGTTTTCACAATATATGATCACAACACCAGAGGTACTACTCATAACGACTTTGTATACTTTCAGAAAATTGTTGATTTTTTCTTCAAGCTCATTTGAAAAAAATTCTAGTAGAAGCTTTTCAATGTAATCAAAACAGATTCCTTTTTGGGAAAACATTTTAAGTACTTCTGGCAGAAATCTTTCACCAATCTCATTTTCTTGACAAATCACCCCAATCCAAGTCCACTTAAAATGCAGCAGCAACTGGAGGATCCCCATAATTTGAAGATGTTCATTTGGAAACATCTGATAAAAGAAAGCTGTATGAATCATGTTATCCATCAATGGAGCAGAGCCATATGTGAGCTAAGGAGAAAAATAAATAAATAAATAAATAAATAAATAAATAAATACATACATACATACATACATACATACATACATATCAGTCCAGAGGGGTTGTGGAAAGCATTTCAGAAGGGACCCTCCCTAGTTTTCTGGTGAGCAAAAACAACAGAGAAATATTTCAATTAAATTTGAAACATCTGTCTTAAGATCAAGGGGATTCATCTATTTCCTATTCTGTAAAGGGGAAACGATATGTCTTTTCCTGAAACTCTTAGCACAATTTTCATTAAATTAGGACTGGAAAATATGAAAGCATTGTGTGGCCAGATTTAATTTATGTTCTGATTGCCCTTTGTTACAATCAATACAGAAAATCTTATTAAAGAGGAAGGCACATCTCAATAGGATTTTTGTTTTTTTTCTTGAGCAGATCTTACCTGCGGAATCTTGTAAATGCTCAGGATGTCTGTCATAGCTTGAGAGATATGGGAATTGGGTCCTGCAATAGCACATACTGAGTCTCGGTGGATGCTGCATTTGTAGTTGGGAATGAATCTGTCATGCGAAGAAAGAAGCTCCATAGAAGCAAGGTAGGTCCACGTTGCCATGTAATAGCTGTTAGATATGCCAAAGCCCAGAGTGATGTTGGGCAAGATCTGAGGGGTTTCGTTAATCTCCTTCACAGCAAAGATCAAGGACAAAATATGCAGGTACTCCTGTAGAAACAAACTTCAAGGGAGGGTAATGCCTCTGTCACAACACGTGCATTTCCACACAGAGAATTTATTACATCTGAATTTAACAATCTTTCTTTACAACAAGGTCTTGTAGTGACAATGTGGAAGACCATTCTTATCTTGAGGAGTTAAGTGACATCGTTTGATTTTCTCCCTCACAGAGAGAAGATTGGAGCTTATTTTTGTTAGGCTAATGTTTAATTGGCTTGTTTATATTGCTGTTTGGCATGAAGGGGGAGGTAAGATAAAGCCCCAAGATTGCTGGTTGAAGAATAAGCCCACTCATCCAACAGTCCTCCTGAACATATCTTGGTTTGGATTTGCGGGAGAGATAAGAGAATACCCCCAGAATGTTTTATTAACCACTAGCTTATCGCTAAAACTTCCCAGGCTCTTGGATGATGTCATAGACAAGTGTTTTTGGGCCTTGGGAAGCGGCCAGTCAAGGTCAGGCCATGAAGCCTTGGCACGGTGGAATCATGGTCATGAGGATTAAGGGCCAGACTTTGACAAAACTCCTAGGCTTTCCTTCTGAGTTCTGCAGACTTGGGATTCTGGGTGCTGCAGAAGAAAAAAAACATCCTTTTGGGGTTATTCTCTCTACCTTAGTCAGGAGGTTCCTGGTAACAAGAACAGAATAAATGTATCACCTTTCTTTGGTATGTATGATGTTCTTCTTTATGCTATGCCTTTTTATGCTTTTGTATAATCTGCCTAAACTGTGTTTTTGTTTGAACTGTGATTCTCTTTAAATCTGTTTGCTTAAGTTGATAAAAAAGCCTGAAGTTTATTTATACAGTGGCATGCTCATTGTCTCTGGGTCTAAATAGAACCAATTGTCTGAGCACCTGATCACTGTTTGGACACTTGGCAGAGCAGGTCTGTGTGTAGGAAATACTTGTCCTCACTGTTCCATACAGCTGAATATAGAATCAGCTATTTGGCAGATAACCTGTTTGGCATCCGTTTCTTTGAGAAATGTAAATGATCTATTTTACAATGTTTTTATAGCACTGCGATATTTCTCCCTCATTTTGAAAGATCCAGTGTTCTACACTGAACCACATTAGAAATGGCAGTATCTAAAATGTAGGAAGAAAACATTTTCACTTCCTAAGAAATCCTGTCTTTGATGTCAAGGGGGTTTGAATAGAGAAAAGGAGTAAGACAGATGGGTTAGGCTGTCAAACTGCCAAGGTGAAATTCAGTGGAAGATTCCACATTCCTTCTACATATTAGGTAAACGCCAAAGTGTCATGCTTCCATATTTTTTTTAATATATTCGATTTCTATAGCCGCCCATCTCAGCAACTGACTCTGAGCAGCTTACAACAATAAAAACTATAAAACAATTTTAAAAATTTCAATTAAAACAATTAAGATACACAATAAATATACATAGCCACCAAGGAAGAAATGCATGGATGGTAATAGAACCAAGAAAGAGGACCATTCACATGTTCAGGGCCCCAGTCCCAGGCACATTACCAGGTCTTCATGGCCTTATGAAAGGCCAAGGGTCAGGGACCTGTGCTTTCTCTGCAATCACAATTGAAAGGATTCTGCCTCTCACCTTCCTGTCCATCATTTCTTCCCATTCTCCATCTATCTTCCCTGTCTACTTCAGTGTAATTAAACTCCTTTCTCAGGATATTAATCTCATGCAATAATCAATTAATTTATATTTGAAGTATCTAGGAGTCTTGTTTTCACTACAAAAGATTGATCTATGTGTTCTTCTGGAAGCAATACCTTTGTCATTTCTACGATTGCTTTGCAGGCAGCCATTATATTTGCTTACAGTCATTATATATAATAATCTTGCTTGTCTCTCACGTCTAAAATAATTCTCTCTCTCTTTTCCTGATCCCTCTTTAAAGTATTCTTCTATATTATTCTCTCACACCATCTCTCCACCCCCATGGCCATCCCCACCCCCAAAAATCCTCTCTCAGGACCTTGTTCCATATCTCTGATGAAATGGGATGTAGACTGAAAAAGTCTTTAGGATATAAATGTGGTTATTATATGGTTATGTCATAGAAAATGTCCATGGTTTACGTTATCATACGGACAGTCCTTCAGAACTGAAAAGAAGCTTGGTTGTGCCATTGTTAAAATAGTTGTTATATCTACTCTATAGTTCACTGATGGATTCCAGCCAGATTCAATCAATCAAGAGAAAAAGCTGATTGTTTGCATATATACTATGCTGGAATTGATGTGCCATGGAAGTTTGGGAGAGAAGCATTGGGAAACTAGGAAGCAGAGGACTGGGGAAAACTCAGATATCTGTTAAGTGAGACCAAGGAAAAGACAGTTCTACAAACTTTATGAAGCTGAAACACAGTGAAAAAAAAAGCATTGTCTTGCTGTTAACCCAATTATTATGAAGTATGTAAGAAATAGAGCAGAATCTCTGAGCATAGGAAGGATAACTAAAAGAAGGTGAAAGTTATATTTCACTCATTTATGTTCTTCTCAAAATACATTGACCCATTACCCAGCATGATTTGACAGTTGGTATAGTTAAAAAATAAAAGCTACATACATGCGATCATCAACAAGTTCTTCAGATGGAATTGTTTTGAAAGTGATCAGATTGGACATAATGTAGATCATAGAAATAATGCCACCAATGATGAGATCACCTGAATGGTAAGACTTGTATTTAATGCTACGGTTGTTGATGGTGCATTTAGCATCCTGGCATAGGACCTGAGGAAGCCAAATTATCACCCACAGCATGAAGGATAACATAGCAAAGTACAGATATGCGTTTCCCAAAGGAGCATTGATTTAGCTTGTGAATATACGACAATGAAACCTTTTGGTTCTTTCTCTTGGGTGATCTGAAAACAGAAATGTACAGCAAAAACAGACACACACAGCCTTACCCTTCAAGACTTATAGTGGAATATTATAAGGACAAGGACTATTAATAATATCAGCCAGTCTTGGTTGTGTTCCTGTTTGACTTTGCTCTTTGGAACTCCCTAAGGACCGAAGGAGTAGAATTCAGTATTGTCAATTATAGGGCACAACAGCAATTATCAACTGTTTCTGAAACTGCAGAAGAAAATAATTGAACACACCTTAGTGTCAGTGGTTTGTGGCTTGCTTAACAGCAGTTATAAGTACACTTTTACCCTCTCTCTCTAAGGTTACATCATAATTTCCTTCATTCCATAGTCTACCCTTTCTAATCATCAAATCCGTAAATCACCAGTTCATTTTTTCCCCTTTTTCAGCAAACAGTCTATAAGGAGTTTCCAGTCTCTATAAAATGTTGTTGTTGACCTTTCTCCAAGCAAACAAATTAATGTTGCCATCTCTGCTAGTTCCATCATCTTCACCAACCATTCCTCCACTGTGGGTATTTCAGGGTATTTCTTTCCAATTTTGTGCATATACTGTAGTTTCTTGCAGCAGTGATCATATATAAAAAAATAATCTCCCATGGCTCTTTTCTAATTGTCTGTCCATTACATTAATCCTAGCAAATATATATATATATATATATATATATATATATATATATATATATTCTGCTTTAGCTGAACATTAGTCTTTAAAATTTCTTGTACTGTTGTATGTATTTGAACCCAAAAATTTCTGGCGTTTTTACAAGTCTAAAGTTACCCAGTTGGTGTGTCAAGCACAAGGTTAGAAACCACAGTCTCCCAGCTTCTAATCTAGCACTTCAATCACTACACAAAACTGGGTCTTTGAATAAATTTTATTATTTTGTATCTCTTTCCTAGATTGTTGCACTGTAGCAAGATTTCAGTTTGGTGAATGGTATCCAAGGAGATCAGAGGTTACTTCAAAAGGGGAAAAAAAAACAGTTTTCATATATCTAAGGTTCTCCTGGAATATGCTTAATCTATTCCGTGCCCTTATGGACAGAGTAGAACATTTCCTAGACCTCTTTCCCAAAAAGAATGTTTTTAACATGTGAATGGATCTGTCTTAATGTTAGATCCCACTATAAGGAATTCCATGAGTTGAACATCTAAAAGCTATGATTAAGTACCTGTTGGGTTATTTATTATGGCTGTGGAAAACATGCACCTCAGTCCAGTCCATGTGGCATACAGTTGGCAAGTATCTTTAATATAGCTACTATTTAATATCCACATGATGATACTTGCTTATGTATCTCTACCTATGCTACACCTGAGATGCTGTACACCTTGTACAGAAAGAAAATTAAACCACAGAATTCACACTTGTTTTATTGCATGGATATGGTGATTACATTAATGGTAGCATTTGGTTTTTATTATTTTTTTCCTGGTTTTTAATGCTTTATCTAGTCACTGGATTCACTGAACATCTTGATATACTGTATACATTTTTTGTATTGTGCATGAGAAACATAAAGATATAAAAGCTGGGCAAAATAAAAATGTGCAAGCTGGCCAAAAGATTTTGGGAATTCAGAGAAAAGCTGGAAAAGCAAGCAGAAAGTTTTCTATCAGTTTTTCCTCTCGAGATTTCTTTTAAAACTGAACAGTCTGCATTAGAAATAAGATTTTTCAGCCTACTTTTTTTTCCATACAAAATGTTGTATATTTCTGCACTGCATGTTTGGGATCAAGTATAAGTAGCTCAAAGAGAAATTCATGTCTGTTCCTGTTTGTTTGTTTGTTTGTTTGTTTGTTTTTGGTTTGTTTAATGTATCCACTGCTCAGTCAAAGGGTGAGCTTGTCTTTCTTAAGTGGTAGATATTTTGCTCTAATTATTTAGGGAAAAAAGTATTCCTTCTGAATAAACTTTGTTAGATTGAAAGCAGCTCAGCAGAATGAACTTTGAGGTATTGTTTAACTTAAATACAAACAAAACCTGGAGTTCAGTTTTGTTTCTTTATCAGCTGTTCCTTTTTGTTGAGATCTGGCCACAGAATAATAATGTAGCATGTGGGGAAAAAGATGCAGCCCAGTAATCCTGGTGCAGATGCCAAAATGGAGAAGATCTCCACAGGCACCACATACTTCCCCATGGTGCTCAGATAGGT
The DNA here is from genome assembly GCF_035149785.1 of Candoia aspera. Lineage (NCBI taxonomy): Eukaryota > Metazoa > Chordata > Lepidosauria > Squamata > Candoiidae > Candoia > Candoia aspera. The sequence goes on along the minus strand of NC_086156.1, from coordinate 109,266,154 downwards.
GGGAACAAATGATACCCAGACACTACAAAAGACCAACATGCTGAAGGTGATAAATTTGGCTTTGTTGAAGCTGTCAGGTAAATTCCTAGCATTGAAAGCCACAGGGAAGCTGATAGAAGTCAAGAACCCCATAAAGCCAAGGGCAATATAAAAAATTGTGGCTGAACCTTCATTACACTGGTTAAGGAGATTTAACTTTTCAAAATATTATCAAACTTTTTATTCGGGTATTTTATTTCTGATAGCTATTCTGAATAAACCAAAAGGAAGTTATGGTTGGTTTTATGTGGAAAATCTCTATGGTCCTTTACAATTTTGGTGGGGTTCTGGGACTGCAAAGAAAGGACAAAAGATTCCTGTTTTATAAAGAATAGGCACATAATTTAGACAGATCTACTAAAAAGACAGGGATCTTTTGACTGTTCTTTATTGCTCCCTGTTCTGCTCCCCATTCTCAGACACCCAATAGCATCACTTAAAATTAGCCAGAATCTATCTCTGCATCTTGAATACACTACTGATTCAGAAACTCTCTCTGGAAAATTAATCTTATGAAGGTTTGATTCAACAGTGTATTTGCTGTTTGGTTGATTAGCTTTCTATGATTAAGGAACCAATATTTCATGATTACCAGAGAGTTTGTTTCCCTGACAGCCAAAATAAGATAAGAATAAGAACAGTACTGAGAGATATTAATGCTTAAATTTCTCTGTGTTTCCAAGAATACATTATCAAGACATTTTATTTGCCTGAGTATGGTTAACTCACTGAGATCTTCCATTTAGAATTTCTTCAAATCTCCTTCTGAACTGCAACTCTCCAAAATGAAAGGAGGTCTATACCACCTAGCCTTGCAATCTCTTTCCTATGATGGAAACCACATGGGAAAGGATTTTTTTTATGCTCTGCTTTCTCTTTCTCAAAGCAGAGAAAAGATGATGTGAGGGTATGTGAAAAGACTCCTGTAATCAACCTATCTGCTGAGTTATGGACAACTTTTAAAGTGTTGGTAAACTACTGTTTATATAAAAATGTAATTTAAACAATCAGGCTATGACTTGCACAAAACACATAGCAATGAAATCTGTTTTTTTTAGGCCTCTTACCTGTCTTGTTTGAAATCTTCCCTTCTGGACATGGAAGGCAATCATAGCAGCAAAATGGCTCTCCTTCTCTTTTTATTCTGCTATAACCTGATAAGCAATGTGCATTGCACACAGAAACAGGCTGTGCCTGTTGGACATAAAGAAGGAAAGTTCAGACATTTTTCTTTAACATGAAGAAATCCTTGTATCTGAAGAATTTGGATTTCACTGCTATTATTAGGCTTACCAAGAATTTGCAACCAGGTATCACAGGAGTATTTTTATTTCTAGTGGAGATATCATAACTTGTTGACCATGCTCTGACAATCAATTACCATTGAACATCTTCTGAATTAAAATTACATTACATTAAATTAAAACTGGCAGTGCAGCCCTACTGGTTATTTTTAAGACTCTTGTGTTATTTGTCTAATAAGGCATCATGTCCATCACCAAAATGTTTTGAAGTACAAACACAGTTCTCCAAAAGGAATGACATTAGCCAGTTTCTTTACCAACTATGACCGTATGTAAAAGGAAATTATATATTAATGGCTGCAAGATCCTATACACTGTCTACTGAAAAGGATTTTAATTTGTTCTTTGGAAGAATGGCTAACTAAATTGTGGAACTACATTTGAATATCCAGAAGAATTTTTTATTTAAAAAGGTTGATGTTCAATCACCCTTGATCATTCTTGGCCTATAAGTTTATAAATGGATTTGTATCAAATCCACAAGCTATGGTCTTTTCTAGAGGGAATCTACCTTTGAATTTTATGGAAAATCAGTTTAATGTTTTAATTAAAAGGTAATGATTCCCTCTGTTTTGTAATTAGTTCAGAACTTACCTGGTTGAACATAGCGGGCCAGATCATGTTCTCTGCAGAAATGGAGAGCAGCTTGTTTGGGGGAACAAATGGATCTACCTTCCCAACTTTGACTCGATGGAAGGATTGGTTGGGGAAAGTGACCCAGTTCATGACATCAAAGCCAGCTGCTATTTCCCCATTTTGATCAAAGAAAACCTTTTCCCCAGCACTGTTGTTAAATGAAACAGTTCTCAGGTATTTATGAAGTAAATGAAAAGAAGTGATGAGAATATGTAGAAAGAATCTGATGTATTATAGAATATGGATTGTTCAGAAGCGATGGCTAAAGATCCTTTCCAAATTCCCATGCCTATGAATGTGAATCAGCATTAAAGGTCTCTATCAAAAGGCAACATCCTCATCTGGATAAAGTTGTTTGGAATAATTTCATCCACCGAAGTTGTAGCAGTCAGCTCAAACGGGTGGTGTTGCAAGTAAAACCCAGCATGAGACCCTGATCACAAGCCTTTCTTCCAGAGGTCTTGTCCAGTGGAAAGGTCAGTTTCACAGGAGCCACCCCAAGATCATAGGAAGAAAAAGCCTTTTCCAGTTGTATAAATTGAAATAAGGGATTTGCATGTCTGGACAGGATGGATCTAATGACTAAAAGAATTGACTTTAAATCAATCTATCCTGTTATCACATTTTTTCCCTTCAGTTAAGAAAAAAAAACAGAAAAACATCTCATAATTCTGAATCAGGCAATGACTCTAATGCTCAAACAAAGCAAGAAGGGACTTATCTATTTCTGATGTTTGTGAAGGCCTGTTATTCATTGTGCAGCCTGCATACCACTTATAGAAGCTTGGATCATTGTCCATGGGTGAGGTCTAAGCAGAAGGTTCAGTTTGTTTTTTCCTCTGGGGTCTCCAAAACATGTCCAACAAACATTTTTCCCTGCCACCATCTCCCACTTTCAAGTTAAAGAGTCCTTCTGTTGTGGTCCATCTACCTCGTCTTCCTCAGTCCCAACATTCTCTTTCTCATTATCACTGCCCACATGTTCACCCCTTTTCTGCATGCATCCCCACCACATCTTTATTGCCATCTCTCAGCAAATTCCTCCTCAACCTCAATAATACTGCTAACAAATACTTGTATATGCTACCCAACAGCCAGTGACTCTGGGCAGCTCAATTGCCGGGTTGCCTCTTCTGACCTTGTTCTATTCTTTTGCCTTTGGCATTGGCTTCCAAAGTAATGCCGCCTCCTCCTGTTTTCTGTATGTTTTGCACAACATATTGAAGTAAAATGCACTTCATAAAACTTAGAAAAAATAACCTTCTTTTGCTGCGCTACCATACCAGTCACACCCTATTCGATATAACTAGCAAGTATCTGGTTTATTAGTGGTTCTTACTTTGCAGGGTATAGGGATTAATCCCTCCGTTACCTGCCACATATATTGATCCAACCTCTTTAGTTTTGAGCCATATTCTCTTGCCTTGAGTTTGTATTTGGATAAAAGCATGGCCTGCAAAGCATGTGCCACAGCAAGGACTGCATTGTAGACACTGTAACTCTGACCAGTCATAACAGTATAAAAACCGGTCTTAGGAAGGGTCTCCAGGGACTCCTCACCAGTGCATTCCTTCTCAGCATTCCCCTCTAAGATGGCATTGGAGAAAGAACATTCAAATGCACCTTCCCAGAACACTCTCATCAAACTGTCTTCCTCTGCAGAAGCAAGTTTTCTCATCTGAAGAAATCTCTTGAAGCCCAAGACCTCCTTTGAGGCAACTTGAAAAGACAGAGACCCATGGATGAAATCCATAGTTCGATACCTTTGAAAGGGAACAGATGAGAACTCCATCTGGGCTGGCATTATCCAAATTTTGTCTTTTCCCTTCACTGTTGTGTTCTCAATGTCTGAAATATAGGGCAACATTCTCAAAATGACCATGTCCTGGTTTTCACAATAGATAACCACAGCATTGGCATTACTTGTCATAATAACATTGTAAACTTTTGTATAGTGTGTAGCTGTACCTGCAAGGTCATTAGAAACAGAAACCTTTGCTAACTCTTCCACAAAGTCAAAGCAAATACCTTTCTGAGAAAATATAGCAAGCTTATTCTGCAGAAATTTGTCTCTTCTCCTAGAACCTTGGACAATCAGCCCAATCCATATCCACTGGAAATGTAGCAACAATTGGGTCATCCCCTTAAATTGAAGATCTTCATTTGGAAATGCCTGGTGCAAGAAAATAGCCTGGCTGCTGTCATCTATCACTGGAGCAGAGCCATATGTGACTTGATAAAAGTAATAAGGTGAAAACAGAACATATGTGTCTAAGTGTAAAGCCTTCTTCATAATCAACTGCTCTTTCTTAATAATGAAATGGAATTACATACCCTTGTTCCTATTTTTAATATTTATTTTCTGTCCAGTAGAGAAAGTTTAATTAGGTATTAATTGGACTCATCAAACCATTTAAAGAGCTGTATTTTGAGGAAAGAAGAGAGGAAACCATCCCAGCCGAGAGGGTAAAAAACTCTATTTCCAAGGGAGTGCTGGGCTAGTAGAGTCCACTCCCTTTTGCACATTTAAATCTGCCGTCATCAGAGGTGAGGTGTGGGGACATATATGATGAAATTATCAAAGGATTTTCAAAGTGTGACCTGAAGACAGTGGAACTGATCTTGATTTTACTCTCTACCCTATCTCCACCACCCTAACTCTTTCTCATTTCTCTTTTTCCCACAGTACACTTTCCAAGAGGAATAGAGCATTTGATATGAGGCAGTCACATTAATTTGTTTGGAAGGAATAAAATCATTGTGCAGAACAATCATTCTTTTGGCTGAAACATACTCTGTGAAGAGTGTGACTGAAAGAATGGTATTTCTCCAGCCTCATCATGCACAGAGAAGAGAAAATATATAATATTATTTTCATTCATTGTTAAGTTCTGTCTCCTGAATCTCCTTAGGGACATGTGTCAGGGTCAGCCTCGCTCCGAATAAGACATGGACTCACTTAATAGGGCTTAAGGATTTTTGCGGTTTATTGAAACAGTGCTGACAGAGATAAAAACGGGAACGGGGGTGCGGTGGTGAGGTGCCCTGTTTATACCCTCTTGCGGGGTCCCGTGCTCCTCCACCCTTCATTGTCCCCAATCCCCCTTGATGGGTTTCTTGATGGCTGTGTGGGCATTTTCCCAGTGGCTGTCCTTGTCCTCTTGGGTCAGGTGTGTCCTCCAGGGCACCAGGTGCGGCTTATCGTTGCTTATCTGAAGTCCTTCTATTCAGCTGCATATGATTCCATGGGTGTGGGTGCTTTGGGTGCTTGGTTTAAGCACTGATTTAAATATCTCCTTCCTCTCTCTCTTAATGATCATGATCCACGTTGTGAGGCTCTTTGTGCCTTGCAACGGGGTCATGACATGCTGTCCCCCGAAGATGTCTTTAGGGTGCTGGTTTCTCTGGGTATGCCTTGTGGAAATGTCTAGTCAGTTGTTTTGCTAAGACATGTTGTGCCTGGACCCACTCTGGGTGTGGGAAATGCTTCCATTTAACGAGGTATTGTAGAGTACCCCTTTGCCTTCTTGAGTCCAGTATCTCCTGTACCTCAAAATGCTGTTATTCATCAATCATGATGGGTGGGGGTGGTGGGTCTTCCGCGTGCCATTTGGATGGACTTGTTGGTTTCAGCAAGGCACAGTGGAATACCGGATGGATCCGTCGTAGATTGTGTGGCAGTACCAGTTTGAATGTCACCAGATTGATTACCTCTGTGATTTTGAAAGGTCCGATGAATTTTGGTGCCAGTTTCTTTGAGGGTTGCGAGGTTTTTATGAACTTAGTGGAGAGGTAGACCCTATCTCCCACTTTGTAGTTCGGTGCCTCCGCCCTGTGATTGTCCGCATATTTCTTGTACGTGGTTTGTGCGTCTGCTAGGGCTGTTTGGATGATTGGCCAGGTTTTTGCCAGTTGTGCCACCCAGTCGTCTGGTGAGCAGGGTGGGGCATCAGGTTGAGGTAGTTCTGGTATTGGCACAAAGTCCCTTCCATAGACCACCTTAAATGGGGTGTGGCCAGTGCTCTGGTGCACTGCATTGTTGTAGGCTACCTCTGCAAAGGGTAGAAGGTCCACCCAGTTGTCCTGTTGGTAATTTATGAATGTCCTCAGGAACTGTTCAAGGGTTGAGTTTAGGATCTCCGTAGATCCGTCTGTGTGTGGATGCCACGCAGTGGACAGTGCCTGTTTGGTGCCAATGAGTTTTAAAAATTCCCTCCAAAATTTTGACGTGAACTGTGTGCCCCTATCGGTCACCAACTGAGGTGTCGTGGAACCTGTATATGTGTGTCAGGAACAGGCATGCCAGTTGTTGCGCGGTGGGGATGGTCGCGCAAGGGATAAAGTGTGCCTGTTTTGAAAAGTAGTCTTTTACCACCCAGATGACTGTTTTCCTTTGGCTGGGTGGGAGGTCTCCAATAAAGACCATGGAAATTTCTTCCCAGGGGTGAGAGGGGCTGGCTACTGGCTGCAGCAGCCCTTGAGGTTTCCCCCCCTTCCGTTTGGAGGTGGCACATGTGGGACAGGTGGCGACATAGTCTTTAATGTCTTTTCTTAGGGTTGGCCACCAAAATTGTCGTCTTGTTAAGTGTAGGGTTTTTACGAACCCAAAATGTCCCGCAGTTTTGTCATTGTGTGATCGGTTTAAAACTTTCCCCCACAGTGACTCTGGTACGTACAAGGCTTTCTCTTTCCAGGCTAGGCTGTCCTTGATAGATACAAGGTGTCGGTTGTTTTGTAACCATGTATCTGTTTGTAATGCTTGTGCGAGTCTTTGTTGCCAGTTGGGTGAAATTGAACAGTGGCTCCATTCATTTTCTTGTATTCGTGCTGGCGTGCGCTGATTCCTCATCTGGCTGCACGTGACAGATGGGCAGCCCAGTTGTTTGTTGGTCCAAACTGTCCCCACGATGTCTGAGGCTTGCGTGTCATCCTGTGGCCGTCGGGAGAGGGCATCCGCCAGGAAGTTCTTCCTGCCTGGTCTAAATTTCAGCGTGAAATTGAACCGGCTGAAGAACTGTGCCCAGCACACCTGCTTCGGGCTGAGGCATTTAGGCGTGCTGAGAGCCTCCAGGTTCTTGTGGTCTGTCCAGACCTCGAAGGTGCAGGCTGCCCCTTCCAGCAGGTGCCTCCACGTTTCCAGAGCTGCTTTCACTGCAAACACCTCCTTTTCCCATCCGTGCCATCTCCGCTCCGTTTCGGAGAATTTGCGGGAGAGGTACGCGCAGGGTTTCAGCTGGTTGTCAGAGTCCCTTTGGAATAGGAGAGCTCCGATGGAGAAGTCGGAGGCGTCTACCTGCACCACGAAAGGCTTGGTGTTGTAATACTGGCTCAGCTGTGAACAGGTTTTTTAGTCTCTCAAACGCCATTTGGCAGTCAGCTGTCCAGTTTAGCACCGCCCCCGGGTTTCTCGATTTGCGAGTGTCCCCCAAGCCCTTGGTCTTTAGGAGGTTGGTCAGGGGCCCTACAATCTCTGCCAGCCCCAGGATGAACCCCCGGTAAAAATTCGTGAAACCGAGGAAACTTTGAAGTTGTCTCCTCGTGCGTGGGCGCTCCCATGCAAGTATTGGTTGGACCTTGCTCGGGTCCATTTCAATCCCTTTTTCCGAAATCCTGTACCCTAAATAGTCAATTTGTTGTTTGTGAAACTCGCACTTGGAGAGCTTGGCAAACAGTTCTGCCTTGCGAAGTTTCTTGAGCACTTCCCTTAACAACCGTTCGTGCTCACTCTCTGTTTCAGTGTATATTAGCCCATCATCGAGGTAAACCAGCACCCCCTTAAAAGGGTGGTCACGCAGGACCTCGTTGATTGATTGCATAAATACACCCGGTGCCCCTGCCAGTCCAAAAGGGAGCACCTTGTATTGAAATGACCCCAATGGGCAGTTGAAGGCCATTTTCCACTCATTCCCCTCCCGTATCCTTATGCGGTAAGAGGCTTCCCTTAGGTCTAGTTTAGAGAATACCTTGCCCTTTGCCAGGTGGGACAATATGTCCTTTATTAGGGGCAGTGGGCTTTTATTGGATACAGATGCTGCATTCAGGCCCCAGTAATCTGTGCAGAGCCGCAGTGACCCGTCCTTTTTCTCGCGAAAGAGGACCGGCGCTCCTACTGGGGAGTTTGCAGGCTCGATAAAACCCCTTGCCAAGTTCTTATCTATAAAGTCCCTTAACGCTGCCAGCTCCCTCGGGGTCATGGCGTATATTTTGGGTTTGGGTAGAGGCACCCCCGGGACCAGTTTGATGGAGCAGTCTGTTTTTCTGTGAGGGGGGAGTCTGTCCACTTCCTTCTCGCAGAAAACGTCTGCAAAGTCTGCGTAGTTTGGTGGCAGGCTGTCCGGCAACACCGTCGCTCTGTGCTCTGAGGTCATCATTGCCCTTCCCATTGCTGCCCGGGGGACCCTGTCCCCTGTGGGTGCTGGGTAGCACCCGTCAGCAAACTTGATCTCTCTGGTTTTCCAGTTGATGGCTGGGTTTTGCTGCACGAGCCATGGGATCCTTAGTATCAGTAGGGGTTGCCCCACCAGTGCACGATGAAAGCCAATTTTTCCTCGTGGCTGCCGAGCCGTAGTGCGGTTTCGCCAGTGTATTGGATGACCGGGCCCCCTCCTGCTGCTGATCCATCAAGCTGAGTAAACACCAAATGGTGCTGAAGTGGATAGCAGCGGAGGTTAAGCATGGCTACCAGGTCTGGATGCATTAAGCTTTTAGAGCACCCAGAGTCAATCAGTGCCCAGACCTTTTCAGTCTTTTCCCCATGGGTGAGGGTGACACGGACGTAGACGGTGGGGCATTCTTCACTCACCCCTCTGTCGGTGCACCTGTTCCTCTTCTCCACCTGTCCTTTGGCGCCCATTAGGCCAGGTGGCTGGCGTTTCGCATCGGCTCGTCGGGATTGCTTCCCTCCTCCTCTGAGCTGTAGGGGAAATGTCTGGCTCGATACTCCCCCCTTGCTGCTGGTTGCTTTCTTGGTGCTGGGGTTGGTGCGGCTGGTGCCCTCCGCGTGCTCTCTCTGGGTGTCTCTTTGGGGCAGGCTGCCGCCTTATGATCATCCCTGCCGCACGTGAAGCACTGCCCTTTAGCGAAGCGCCGGTCCCGTTCCTCCTTCCATGGTTGGGATCTCGCCTTCCCCGGCCTTGCAGCTGTCCATGATGGTCTCACTGCCTCCGCCTGCTGTGCTTCCCTCTGGGCTTGGTGGAACATGTCGTGGGTGTCCTCTGCTTCCCCTGCCAGCCGTATCCACTCGGTCAGGGAGTTGGGGTTGTTGTGACAGAGTGCACACCGGAGCATGTTCAAGTTAAGTCCTTCTTTGAATTTCTCAATCAGGGTTGATTGAGACCAGGCTTCCACTTTTCCGGCTAGGGCTTGGAACTCCATGGCATACTCTGCCATGGAGCGCTGTCCTTGCCCTAGAGTTTTCAGAGTCATTTTTGCTCTTTCTTGCTCCAGGGGGTCCCTGAGGTGCAGTTCCAGTGCTCGAAGGAATTCTGTGCTGTCCTGCAGCACCCGGGTGCCTGATTGGCACAATTGGATGTACCAATCAGCGGCCCGTCCTTTTAGTTTTATGGCAAGGGCATTGACTTTGCCCCTTTCAGTCCTGAAACAGGGACCCCATTCTTCGAGGTAGTATCTCGCATTTGTCAAGAAAAAGGAGAGTTTTGAGGGGTCCCCCATGTCTCGTCCGGGTGCGCCTCCATGATGCTGCCACCGCCGGGTTCCTGCGCCGCCGTCAGCTGCTGGAGCAGCAGCCATACCGCTTGCACCCCCTCCTCCAGCACGTCCAGCCTCGCCACTGTCTGCAGACTCCCGCCGGTGCGCTCGGCTCTCCACTCATTCTCGCCTCCGGCTGTCGTGGATGACAGTCCGTACTTTGGTCCCACCGGGGTCTGGGGCGAACCTAGAGGGGATCCCCCCATCTCATTTCCCACGGCCCGCTGGCCACGGGTTGCCTGGGTGTTCCCCCCCCACTCCTCTTCCTCCAAGCTGGATCCCATACTTACCTGGGCGTTGCGCTGCCGGGACCTCAGGCACATCCCTCCTGAGGGGAGGGGAGCCTCTCCGCCGGGTTCCGAGTGGTTGCGTTGCCGTGCTCCATGGTTCTTCATACCTAGCTGGTCCCTCACAAGCTGGTTGGATTTGTGCTAGGTAAAAATTTTTTTGTGGGTTCCCGTTTTTATGTCAGGGTCAGCCTCGCTCCGAATAAGACACGGACTCACTTAATAGTGATTAAGGATTTCCAGTTTATTGAAACGGTACTGACAGAGAGAAAAACGGGAACGGGGGTGCGGTGGTGAGGTGCCCTGTTTATACCCTCTTGTGGGGTCCCGTGCTCCTCCACCCTTCATTGTCCCCAATCCCCCTTGATGGGTTTCTTGATGGCTGTGTGGGCGTTTTCCCAGGTGCTGTCTTTGTCCTCTTGGTTCAGGTGTCTCCTCCAGGGCACCAGGTGAGGTTTATCGCTGCTTATCTGAAGTCCTTCTATTCAGCTGCATATGATTCCATGGGTGTGGGTGCTTTGGGTGCTTGGTTTAAGCGCTGATTGAATTATCTCCTTCCTCTCTTTCTTAATGATCAAGATCCACGTTGTGAGGCTCTTTGTGCCTTGCAACAGGGTCATGACACATGGAGGAAATAATGAATAATTCTATAATGATTGGGCAAATCACCCCATGGTTGGGGAACCTTTCAGTGTGATGTGGCTGAGGAATATGTCATTAAAAAAAAAAAAAAGCAGTTATGGCCAATTATGAAATGCGTTGACAATTGAATCCTGTAACTAAAGGCAAAATATTCGAAACTGAAAAAAAAAAAAAATGAGAAACGTATAAAAGGTCAGATCCTTCTTGAATTTGCAAAGGTGGCATCTCCGAATGGAGAATTGAGAATTAATAGAATGGTACAAATCTTCCAGTTGAAAAAAAAAAAAGGCTAATTACAAATGGAAATATCTACCATGAAATATGAATCACACACTGGATTTTCTTCGTCCTCGTCCTCTTCCTCTTTTTCTTTTGGCTATCCCAACCTAAATTAGTTACTTGATATGTTACTGATGGCATAGGAAGCAAAGGGTACATTGGTGATTGCAAACATTGGCAGGGAGCAATATCCTGAAAACAGTTTGCTACTGACCACTGCAAGGCACTATATGTCCAGTTTCATCCTTGTCTTGGGAGTCATTAAGGATCGGTCAAGAACCGGTTTTGTGGTGTTGTTAAGGCACCACAAGCAGGGTAGAAACCAGTAGACCTTGAGTTCTAGTCCCACCTTGGAGATGAAGCTAGCTGGATGACCCTGGACAGTCTCCCTCTCACAGCCCTAGGAAGCTTTCTTAGACACAGAGAAGGCCTTTGATGATTTGACCTGGGCCTACCTGTTTGATGTTTGCAAAATATGAATTTTGGGGAGAATTTTATTGAATGGGTAAGCTTGATTTATCCATCACAGAGGCAGATATAATTGTCAATGGAGGTTTACCACTTTTTGTGAGATACAAAAAGTGACAAGACAGGAACGGCCATCGTCTTTTCTCCTGTTCATTTAAGTTCTTGAAATATTAAACAGAGATATAAGACAAGATGAGAGAATTGTGGGAGTAAAGATGAAACATGAACTTCAGGACATTTGCTGATGATTTGGTGTTGGTTTTGCACGAGAGGGAATAGAAACATAGCCAGCTGGGTGACCTTGGGCCCATCCCTCTCTCTCAGCCCAACTCACCTCACAGGGTTGTTGTTGTGAGGAAAACAGGAAGAGGAAGAAGTATTAGGTATGTTCGCTGCCATGAGTTACTTATAAAAATAATAAAGGCGGGATAATAAATAAATAAAAAATAAAAATATTAATGGGAAAATTAAAATAATTTGATAGACTAGCAGGTCTTAAGATTAATAATCAGAAGACAAAGATGTTAAGAAAACATGAAAATACTGGTTCAAACCAAACAGATGAAGAAAGTGGGCTTTAAGATTGAGAAAAAAGTGAAATATTTGGGTATTACTACGACAAATATGAATTGCATGTTATTTCAAAATAATTATGTCAAGACATTGAATGATGTTTAGAAAGATATGTTAAGGTGGGACAGACTACAGCTGTCATTGTTGGAGAGAATTTCTGGATAAACATGAATGTCTTGCCTAGAGTGATGTTTTCATTTCAGACAAAACCTGTTTGGGCAACTGATGTGCCATTTGAAATTATGGCAAAAAGGTATATCTAAGTTTGTACAGCAAGGGAAAATGCCACAAGTTAAAGATAAGGTATTGCAAGATGCAAAGGAACGAGGAGGATTGGGTCTACCAGATCTGAAATTGTATTTTGCTGCTGGTTGTTTGGTTTGGGTGAAAGAGTAGGTGTTGTTACAAGATAGAAGACATTTAGAAACTCTAGAGTTTGAAGGCTTCAGCAAAGGATCGTTACCTTGTCGTGGTGCTGGAGCTTGAGCACCTCAATGATGCCATGAGCTAAACCGTTAAGGGCCACCCAAGACGGGAAGGTCATGACAGAGAGGTCAGACTAAATGCGATCCCTGGGGAAGGTAATGGCAACCCACCCCAGTATTCTTGCCGTGAAAACTAAATGGATCAGTACAACCAGAGATATGTCGGTATACCATCGGAAGGTGAGACCCCCAGGTCGGAAGATGGTCAAAATGCTACTGGGGAGGAACAGAGGATGAGCTCAACTAGCCCCAGACGTGATGACGCAGCTAGCTCAAAGCCGAAAGGACGGCTAGCGGCCGACGGTGCTGGTGGTGAACGGCGAATCCGATGTTCTAAGGATCAACACACCATCGGAACCTGGAATGTAAGATCTATGAGCCAGGGCAAATTGGATGTGGTTATTGGTGAGATGTCAAGATTAAAGATAGACATTCTGGGCGTCAGTGAACTGAAATGGACTGGAATGGGCCACTTCACATCAAATGACCACCAGATCTACTACTGTGGACAAGAGGACCACAGAAGAAATGGAGTAGCCTTCATAATTAATAGTAAAGTGGCTAAAGCAGTGCTTGGATACAACCCAAAAAACGACAGAATGATCTCAATTCGAATTCAGGGCAAGCCATCTAACATCACAGTGATCCAAATATATGCCCCAACCACAAATGCTGAAGAAGCTGAAGTAGAGCAGTTCTATGAGGATCTGCAGCACCTTCTGGACAACACGCCTCAAAGAGATGTTATTTTCATCACAGGAGACTGGAATGCTAAGGTGGGCAGTCAAATGACACCTCGAATTACAGGTAAGTATGGCCTGGGAGAACAAAATGAAGCAGGACATAGGCTGATAGAATTTTGCCAAGACAATTCACTCTGCATAACAAACACTCTCTTCCAGCAACCTAAGAGACGGCTTTATACATGGACTTCACCAGATGGACAACACCGAAATCAGATTGATTACATCCTTTGCAGCCAAAGGTGGCGGACATCTGTACAGTCGGTAAAAACAAGGCCTGGAGCTGACTGTAGTTCAGATCATGAACTTCTTCTTGCACAATTTAGGATCAGACTAAAGAGATTAGGGAAGACCCACAGATCAGCTAGATATGAGCTCACTAATATTCCTAAGGAATATGCAGTGGAGGTGAAGAATAGATTTAAGGGACTGGACTTAGTAGATAGGGTCCCGGACGAACTCTGGACAGAAGTTGGCAGCATTGTTCAGGAGGCAGCAACAAAATATATCCCAAAGAAAGAGAAAACCAAGAAGGCAAAATGGCTGTCTGCTGAGACACTAGAAGTAGCCCAAGAAAGAAGGAAAGCAAAAGGCAACAGTGATAGGGGGAGATATGCCCAATTAAATGCAAAATTCCAGAGGTTAGCCAGAAGAGATAAGGAATTATTTTTAAACAAGCAATGCGCGGAAGTGGAAGAAGACAATAGAATAGGAAGGACAAGAGACCTCTTCCAGAAAATTAGAAACATCGGAGGTAAATTCCAGGCAAAAATGGGTATGATCAAAAACAAAGATGGCAAGGACCTAACAGAAGAAGAAGAGATCAAGAAAAGGTGGCAAGAATATACAGAAGACCTGTATAGGAAGGATAACAATATCGGGGATAGCTTTGATGGTGTGGTCAGTGAGCTAGAGCCAGACATCCGGAAGAGTGAGGTTGAATGGGCCTTAAGAAGCATTGCTAATAACAAGGCAACAGGAGATGACGGCATCCCAGCTGAACTGTTCAAAATCTTGCAAGATGATGCTGTCAAGGTAATGCATGCTATATGCCAGCAAATTTGGAAAACACAAGAATGGCCATCAGACTGGAAAAAATCAACTTATATCCCCATACCAAAAAAGGGAAACACTAAAGAATGTTCAAACTATCGAACAGTGGCACTCATTTCACATGCCAGTAAGGTAATGCTCAAGATCCTGCAAGGGAGACTTCAGCAGTTCATGGAGCGAGAATTGCCAGATGTACAAGCTGGGTTTAGAAAAGGCAGAGGAACTAGGGACCAAATTGCCAATATCTGCTGGATAATGGAAAAAGCCAGGGAGTTTCAGAAAAACATCTATTTCTGTTTTATTGACTATTCTAAAGCCTTTGACTGTGTGGACCATAACAAATTGTGGCAAGTTCTTAGTGGTATGGGGATACCAAGTCATCTTGTCTGCCTCCTGAAGAATCTGTATAACGACCAAGTAGCAACAGTAAGAACAGACCACGGAACAACAGACTGGTTTAAGATTGGGAAAGGAGTACGGCAGGGCTGTATCCTCTCACCCTACCTATTCAACTTGTATGCAGAACACATCATGCGACAAGCTGGCCTTGAGGAATCCAAGGCTGGAGTTAAAATCTCTGGAAGAAACATTAACAATCTCAGATATGCAGATGATACCACTTTGATGGCTGAAAGCGAAGAGGAACTGAGGAGCCTTATGATGAAGGTGAAAGAAGAAAGTGCAAAAGCTGGTTTGCAGCTAAACCTCAAAAAAACCAAGATTATGGCAACCAGCTTGATTGATAACTGGCAAATAGAGGGAGAAAATGTAGAAGCAGTGAAAGACTTTGTATTCCTAGGTGCGAAGATTACTGCAGATGCTGACTGCAGTCAGGAAATCAGAAGACGCTTAATCCTTGGAAGAAGAGCAATGACAAATCTCGATAAAATAGTTAAGAGCAGAGACATCACACTGACAACGAAGGTCCGCATAGTTAAAGCAATGGTGTTCCCCGTAGTAACATATGGCTGCGAGAGCTGGACCATAAGGAAGGCTGAGCGAAGGAAGATAGATGCTTTTGAACTGTGGTGTTGGAGGAAAATTCTGAGAGTGCCTTGGACTGCAAGAAGATCAAAGCAGTCCATCCTCCAGGAAATAAAGCCAGACTGCTCACTTGAGGGAATGATATTAAAGGCCAAACTGAAATCCTTTGGCCACATAATGAGAAGACAGGACACCCTGGAGAAGATGCTGATGCTAGGGAGAGTGGAAGGCAAAAAGAAGAGGGGCCGACCAAGGGCAAGGTGGATGGATGATATTCTAGAGGTGACGGACTCGTCCCTGGGGGAGCTGGGGGTGTTGACGACCGACAGGAAGCTCTGGCGTGGGCTGGTCCATGAAGTCACGAAGAGTCGGAAACGACTAAACGAATAAACAACAAAGAGTTTGAAGGACATGACCTGAAATTTGGGAGTCATGCGAATCTGTAGCACGATAAAAGCAAGATTAACGTAGATCTCAACAATCATTATGTTAGATAATGTTATTGAGAATATGGAATAGATAGAAATCCGGGCTCTGCTCAAAAACACCTTTGTGGCTCTCAGCACAAGAAGCATCTATAGACAAGAAATAATAGGCATACACAAATGTTGAACAAATTGTGACATACTAGACCGTTGCCAAGGGGAATATAAAATAAAATTGAGGGAACAACTGATGGCGGAGGGACACAGTTGTCAATGGTTTTCTTATTTACAGTTATCAGAAAGAATTAAAGTAGGTAAAACTATTTATGGTATTGAATATTGTAAGTGATTCTGAAACAGAATTGTGTACAAATATTGAACATGTGATTGCTAAAATGTACAAACTTGTATTGAAATTTGTAACAGAAGAAGAAGTAAAGGAATGCATGATAAACTGGGCTAAAAATTTTATTTATAATATAAGGATATATTTTTTTTAATCTTTTAAGAGAATTTTTATAGAATGATGTGCCGTTTGTATATGACACCAGAAAAAAAATTATTTAGAATGTCTATCACTACTTCAGAGTTATGTTGGAAACGTGAACAACAAGAAGGGTCATTTTACCATGCTGGTGGATGTGCAAAAACAGCTAGAAATTTTGGATTCAAATACATGCAGTGATTAAGAGATTATAAAGATTAACATGAACAAAAACCAAAGCTTTTCCTCTTGAAACTGATGGAGAAGCAGTTGGAAAAAAGTCATGGAACAGCATTTTTCATCGTGGCAATGTGGAAGAGCATTCTATTTTGAGGAGATAGTGACATCTTTTAATTTCTCCTTCATATTAAGATTATAGAAGCTTAGAGTTCACCCTGAGCCATAGTAATGTCTAGCTGGCTTGTTTCTTCTGTTGCTCAGGAATAAAGAGAAGTTAGGAATCTTCATACAGTTGTAGGAGGACCTCCATTCCCAGGTTCTTGGTCTACGTTCCAGGCTTCTGATGAACAGGTGCATTATTTAGCCAAGGTCAGGTCCTACAATCTCAGTAACATAGAAACAGGGTCATGAGGTTCTAATACTGGACTTTGAGAAGATCCTGGTATTGTCCCTTGAGTTTGGAGCTTCAACACCGACCTTAGTTTGGCCACCCTGGAGTCTCCACTGTCATTTCACGAGGGCTCTTGACAACTGAAGGGAGATTGGTTATTACGTTACAGAGTATGTTGTGCTTTTACCTGTTATGCTTTTATGTTTCTGTTTCATCTGCCTAATTTTGACAATAAACTTAAAATGCATCTGTCTGCTAGAGGTAAAAATAAAGCTTAAAATCTCCTTCCTTACTGGTTTGTTTATTGTCTCTGGATTCTAAAAGAACCAATTGTCTGACACCTGGCCAATGCTTGGCAATACAAGTTTAATATATGGTAACTGCAGCATGATTATTGTATGCACAAACATGGAAAGGCTTTGCAATACCTATAACAGAGGAATGGTTGGTGAAGATGACAGAACCAATAGTCTGGCACCTGGCAGTGCTTTGACATAAAAGAGCTTACTGTACAAATAAAGTAACCACTATGAAAATGGCATTCCAAAATATTATGCAAATTTCATATCTTTATTTATGGTTTTAAAAATGGGAAGGAAAAATATAATAAATAAAAAAACCTTACCACAGCCTCTTAACCAGAGGAATAAGTCTCAGAGTAGATGATCTATCTATCTATCTATCTATCTATCTATCTATCTATCTATCTATCTATCTATCTATCTACCTAATTTATCCCCGCCCAACTCCTCCCGTCGGAGGCCTCTGGGCGATTTATTGCATAAAGGAGCAAAAATTCAGTTTTGTTTCTTCATCAGTTGTTTCTTTCTATTCAGATCAGGCCTCAGAACAATAATGTAGCATTTGGCGGAAATGATACAGCCCAGTAATCCAGCTGCAGAAGCCAAAATGGAGAAGATCTCCACAGCCACCACGTACTTCCCCTTGGTGCTCAGAGAGGTGGGAACAAATGATACCCAGACGCTACAAAAGACCAACTGTTCTGGACCAGCTGAAGCTTCTGGATACTTTTCTAGGGTAGCCCCATATAGAGTGCATTGCAATAGTCTATCTGAGAGATAACAAGGGCATGAGTGACTGTTCGAAGGGCCTCCTGGTCCAGGAAGGCCCATAACTGGTGCACAGCACGTAGCTGCACAAAGGCTCTCCTGGCCACGGCTGCCACCTGCTTTTTGAGCAGGAGCCGTGAGTCCAGGAAGACCCCCTAGTTACACAGCAGGTCTGTCTGGGGCATTGCAACCCCATCCAGAACCGGAGATGTTAATGTCCCAGATACAGAAGAACCATTAACCCACAGCCACTCAGTCTTACCGGGGTTCAGTTGAAGCCTGTTGTTCCCCATCCAGGCCCCCACAGCCCCCCGACACTCAGAGAGGGTAGTCACAGCATCACTTACTTCACCCAGGATGGAGATATACATTGGAGTATCATCAACATACTGATGATACCGCACCCCATGGTGACAGATGATCTCACCCAGCAGTTTCATGTAGATGTTAAAAAAGGAGAGGGGAGTGTACTGATCCCTGTGGCACACCACAAAGAAGGGGCTGTGGGGCTGATCTCTCCTCCCCTATCAACACTGACTGGGATCGGCCCTGGAGGAAGGAGGTGAACCAGCGTAAGACTATGCCACCCACCCCCAACTCCCTGAGCCGCCCCAAAAGAATACCATGGTTGATGGTACCGAAGGCCACTGACAGATCAAGGAGAGCGAGGATGGATGCACTGCTTCCATCCCGCTCCTGCCAGAGTTCATCCATCAGCATGACCAATGCTTTTTCCATCCCATAACCGGGCCTGAAACCTGAGTCAAAGGGGTCTAGATAATTTGTTTCCTCCAGGACCCTCTGGAGCTGCAAAGCCACCACTTTCTCAACCACCTTCCCCAAAAAGGGGAGGTGGGAGACTGGATGAAAATTGTCCAGAACAGTAGGGTCCAGTGATGGCTTCTTGAGGAGGGGGTTTACCAACGCCTCTTTAAAGGTCACCAGAAACACCCCCTCTCCCAAGGATGTATTAACCATCGCATGGACCCAACCACATGCCACCTCCCAGCCTGCTTTTACTAGCCAGGAGGGACATGGGTCTAGATGGCATGTGGTGGCATTTACTGTCCGTAGGATCCTGTCCACTTCCTCAGTGGCCAACAGGATCAAACTGCTCCCAGATAACTGGGTAAGCCTGTTCCCCTGGTATCTCTCCAGACTTCGCCTCATACCTGGAGTCCAACTTGGAGCAGATCTGAGCAATTTTGTCCTGCAGATGCTCAGCAAATTCCTCTGCATGGCCCTGTAGGAGGGTCACTGAACTCACCTTCCCCAAAAGGGATCAAGTGATCTTAAACAGGGCCATTGGGCGGCATTCTGCAGATGCAATAAGAGCGGAGAAATATTGACATTTCTCCACCTTTATCACCACAAGGTAGGCCTTAATGGCGGCTTTTACCTGTGTTCGGTCAAATTTAGTCTTTGACTTCCTCCAGTGGCGCTCTAGGCATCTCTTAACCCTCTTCAGAACCCTCAACTCCTCTGTAAACCATGGGGAGTGCCGGGTTCGATGAGACAAGAGAGGCCGCACAGGCACAATCCTGTCCAAGGCCCTGGCTGTCTCCCTATTCCAGGCTGCAGCTAGGGCCTCTGCTGGACCATGCAGCAGATCACCAGGTATAACCCCCGGCTCCCTCTGAAACCCTACTGGGTCCAGCAGTCCCCGTGGGTGGACCAATAGAATGGGTCCTGCCTCCCTGCGGAGGGGGGTGGCATAAGAAAATCTCAGGGCCACCAGGGTGTGGTCTGACCATGACAAAGGGAACAGCTGTAACTCTCCCCTCAGATCACATTGCCACTGCTCCGACAAGAAAACCAAGTCCAGGGTGAGGCCACTGTCTCGAGTCAGGTCTCGAATTATCTGAGACAGGCCCATGGCTGCCATGGTAGCCATGAACTCCTGAGCTGCCTCTGAGGCATGCCCAGGATGGCAGGTTGAAGTTCCCCAGAACCATAAGCCTGGGGAACTCCACCGCCAGCCCTGAGATGGCCTCAAGCAGCTCAGGCAGGGAGGTTGCCATGCAGCAGGAAGGTTGGTACAGCAGCAACACTCCCAACTGTTCTCAGGAACACAACTTGAAGAACAGGGTCTCATAGTCAGCCACTTGGGGAGCAGGGCCCCTGAAGGCCACAAGAGACTCTCAGATGAAAACAGCCACCCCTCCTCCCCTGCCCTGGGATCTCGGCTGGTGCCATACCATAAACCCAGCTGGTTTAATTATGAATTAAATAACAAATTAAATCAAATTAAATTCTGTTAAATTAAATTTTGATCTCACTCTTGAGAAGTGTCTTTCTTATGACCATTGGAAAAATATCTCTGAACATAATCAGTTAGACCCAGTAACTGATGTATTAATTATGTGCCATCAAGTCATTTTTGACTCTAAGCAACCATGTAGATAGATTTTCTCCATGATGATCTCTCCCTAACGTGGTTATACCCACATGGATTTAATGGCAAATTCATAGCTTTGCTGTAATTAGACATTCTAGATATATGTGCAAACATATATGTTTAACCTAATCTTAATTGAAACTCAAATAAATAACCTGAGTAACTGAAGAAGGATGTTCTATAGGTTCTAATATCTGAGTATGGATTCAGTCTATATTTCTGTAGGAAACGACATAATTAGACTTCATTGACAAAATAAGCAGGGAAGGCTCATTACTATAAGCTTCCTTTCCTAGATACTTTCCCACTTATAGGCACCACTCTCCTGTTGGCCACCACATATTGCAAGAGGCCTTTGCATGAGTTGTGTATCAGCCAGGTAACCTAAATCACCAAGAGTGGGAAAATTTAAGCTAAGCTGCTCATACTTTACTATGTCTTTGGGACTGCTGGTTCTCCCAAGGCAAGGAGTAAACAGTCTGATTCCAGATATGAACATCCCACTTGAAAAAAAGGGTGTCTAGCCCTTTGTATCACTAGGTGGGAAGAAAACAGAGACAATTATTGGAACTTTCATTTCAGTTTAAAAGGGGCTCAGATTTGATCTGTAACAGTTGTGGTGTCCTGTTCAGAGTATGCACCGGACAAGTTCTCAATAAAGATTCTTTATTAAATAACTATTTACAATAAATAAGTCCTTGAAATACGAAGACTGGATAACAAAGACCCACTGGGCACAGCAAGATGACGGAGAGGATCTTCCACTGGAGGTGAGACTGGACTCTATGAGCTGGAGATAGCAGTTCTCGAACTGGATCAACACTGGAACAGCACGGACACTAGGTGACTGGCTCCCTGGACCTGGAAGCAGGACTACGAGCAGCAGACAGGGATAAACTGAAGACTTGGCACAGGACTCGAACTCAGAGCAAGGGTAGTCTCGACTGAGGTTTCTGGACTAATTTGGGAACTCAGAAATGAAGTCTCAAAAACAAGGCTTGGAACTTGTGCTGGACTGGACTCAGCTGGAAGCTGGAAGCCCCGGACTAGGCTGGAAACTCTGAACAAGAGGCTTGGAGCAGAGCTTGGAACTAGGCTGGACTCGGCTGGAAGCCCCGGCCTAGGCTGAATTCTCTGGACAGGAGACTTGGAGCAGAGCTTGGAACTAGGCTGGACTCGGCTGGAAGCCCCGGACTAGGCTGAATTCTCTGGACAGGAGACTTGGAGCAGAGCTTGGAACTAGGCTGGACTCGGCTGGAAGCCCCGGACTAGGCTGAATTCTCTGGACAGGAGACTTGGAGCAGAGCTTGGAACTAGGCTGGACTCGGCTGGGAGCCCCGGCCTAGGCTGAATTCTCTGGACAGGAGACTTGGAGCAGAGCTTGGAACTAGGCTGGACTCGGCTGGAAGCCCCGGCCTAGGCTGAATTCTCTGGACAGGAGACTTGGAGCAGAACTTGGAACTAGGCCGGACTCGGCTGGAAGCCCCGGCCTAGGCTGAATTCTCTGGACAGGAGACTTGGAGCAGAGCTTGGAACTAGGCTGGACTCGGCTGGAAGCCCCGGACTAGGCTGAATTCTCTGGACAGGAGACTTGGAGCAAGACTTGGAACTCAGAACTAGGCTGGACTCCGCTGGAAGCACTATGTGTGCCATGAACTCAGATCCTGAACAAGATAGGTGAAAATCTCCGAAACCCGCTGGAGTCTGCGAAGTGCAGTCACAATGAACTGTGATCAAGCAGTGGGGCAGAAAACTCCCAAATTGGCTGGTTGGAGGACAGGAAACTTGTCCTCAAACAAATGGTTGGCTCTGTCTAATGGAATAGTTATATAGGGTAAAGATCTGTTCTTCCTCTGATGTTGTTCTTGTTGTTACTATTATTATTTGCATGTGTTGGAATGACATTACACACCACTGTATTCTTATCAGCACAAATAACTTGTTCTTTCACTAACATCCAATCCTTTTCAAACCACGGTTTAGAACAGATGGTAGAGATGATGAGTAACCAAGATGCTACACTCAGTATTAGTTGGATCACCTGTCTATGTTAGGCAGTGAACTTAGAAGAGATCATCAGAGCTACTGCCTTCTGTGTCACCTTGCTCTGCAAAGATGAGGGAAGACTATGGATTCCCAAAGTGCAAGAAACCAATGTTGTAAAAGTAACCAAGTTGGCTTTACTCAGGGGTTCTGGTAGAAAAATCAGTTTCCTTTCCTTATTAGTTGCTCTTTGGAGTCCTTGGTGCTCTCTGAGCCTTGTTGTTTTCTTGCAGACATTTCAGTGCCAGACCAAGCAGCATCTTCAGTGCAAAAAGGGAGTGGGCCTTGCTCTCTGTTTATATACTGTGGTTTGTCCTGCTTGTGTTGGTGGGGGTGTTGTTCTCTCCTTGGGAGTTCCTTGATTGGGCTGTTGTTTGCTGATGGGTTGATTGGCTGAGTTAAGAGTCCCTTGATTAAGGTATAATGTTCTGTTTGATTGTTCATATGGTGTTAATCTTGGTGTTAATCTTTGCATACTGGGTGTCGATTGCTGGCAAGGAGGTGTTCGGGTCTTTTGGCTTTTCTATTGTCTTTTTTGAATGGCGTATAAAAGATGTTTACCTCTATGTGTCTGTTGATGGCTGCTTTGTCTGAGTGCCAAGCTTCCAGGAATTCTCTAGCATTTTTGGATTTGGCCTAGTTCAGAGTTTTCCAGTTGAAAGTCTGGTTGAGCCTGTCCATGTGTTGTCAGATTAAGGTGTTTTCACAATGAAAACTTATCTCTCTTGCTGTGCATTAGATTCCCATGAAAATGGGAACCAGGAAAATAAATAGTACCAAGGTCACACAGTTGGGCAGGACTAGAACTCATGATCTCCCAGTTTATGTAATCTCTAAAATTCTTTCTTCTTGTGTTTCACACTCTTTATAATTTTTATTCTTTTTGTAGTTTTCTGTGTTTTTTGTAGTTTTTATTATATCTTTCAAACTTAATAAAATTCTTATTTAAACAAAAAAAAGATAGGGAGAGGGTGAGAGACCTGCTGTTTAAGGAGAGCACAAGTACATCTTAACTCACTGATTCATGCTATGACTTTAACATTGTTTCCCTCTGTCAAACCATCTTTGACCTGAACCAATCATATTATACTGTCATTCTTCATAGCAGAACCTGCATTAAGCAGAGGATTGACAAAATGACCTCAGCAAATTAACTTGCCTTCTTTTTAAATGGTGTTTGAATCAAGAAACTTTGGAACCATGTTATAGATGTGTATCTGTCTGACATGGAAGCATCTTTGGAAAAAAATGTGCAAAGTTTCATTGTTTTGTGCATATGGTGCTCCTCCCAATCTCTGCTTCATCTCTAAGTTTCAAAAGTTCATAGCACTCCTGCAGTCCTGCAGAGATATGATAAACATGTTTCCTTTTGACATATTGGAAACAAAGTCCTACTGTAAGCAAGCTATTATCTCCCCAGTAATTATCAAGTTAAGTATCATCATTCTCCCTTTTTTTTTTTTTTTTTGTCTCAAGGGAATGTCAGTAACCATGAAAAAGCTATGAACCCAGGTTAAAACATAGCATTAATATCAGTTCAAAAATACGGAATTACTTGTAGAGAGAATACGAAGGATGTACATTTTATTGGTGAAACTTCATTCATTCACTCTAGATAATATTGAATGTATGAGAGGCAGGTTGATTATGACCCAGCATCTCACCTGAGTGGTAACATTGGTGTTTGGTGTCAACAATGACAATATATTATAGTGAGCTGGTTATATTCAGAACACTGGTTTTATTCTTTTTTCCTAACATGATGGTAATTTCTCCTGTTTCCAACTGCAGTCTCAGTGGTCCTCTTGCAATTGTTCACAAGTATTATCAGTCTGGAGACTTAATTATTGCTGCTATTCTTTATCAGGTCTTCTTTCTTTCAAATGAGATCACTTTTGAAAGCCTTCCTTCTCATAAAGTGCTTGATCAGTACCTGTAAGTATCCTCCTGAACCCCCACCTCCTCCACATCCACATTACTAGCTAAATGATGTATTTTCTTTCTTTCACTAATCTGCTGAAATGTATTGGTTGCTAGTTGACTGGTATGACTACTTCCAGTTGGTATGACTAATGGCCATATTTAGACATTTTCAATTCTAGAGCTCACAGAAGCTTAGCCTGTCCTAACACTGAAGGTTAAACAGAGACAAATACTATTGATTTGAGCCATAAACTATATGAATTACTTTTTTTCCTTCCTTCAAAAAAGTCCTCTCTTGAAAGTAGAAATCTTGACTAATCTAGGCTTTGCAGATTCCCTCTGGTTTATCCTGACCTTTTTTTCCCCTTTCATTTCACCCAGAAATGAAGCAGGAAACCCTCAAGTGCATTAGAAAAACTATTTCAGTCTACTAAAAGTCTAGGGTGGGAAAATGGAACTGGCTTCCCACCCGTACAAAAAATCAAAGTACAGATGAAACTGAGATGAAGTGCTGGCTTAGCTCAAATGTACCTAACCCCAACTAGGTCAGGACACCCCAATCTATACAATCCAGGGCTATTATTTGCTGAAGACCAAATTCCAGGTGTCCAGGGCAAACAATAATACAACATTTTGTTTGTGTATGAACATATAAATATAACAATTAAAAGTAGCAACTCTCTGATTTTGATTCAGAAACAGAAATATATTGACATAGTTTATTATTCTCGCTGAAGGTTCCTCACTCATAACTACCAACAGACTTTGGCTCTGGCATTTGCTGTAAAGGAGATCAATGAACTTTCTGGCATATTACCCAATGTCAGCCTTGGTTTCCACATTGCTACTGATTATCTTGAGGAAATTACAACTTACCTTTTAGCACTGGAATTTCTATCTACAAAAGATAAATTTATCCCCAACTACAAATGTAATGATCAGACCAATACGGTAGCTGTCATTGGAGGACCCCGTTCTAAGACCTGTCTCAACATGGCTACTGCTCTGTGCAACTACAAGCTTCCTCAGGTGAGAACAAAAATAAAGGAAGATGGAAGTTCACAAGCTATTTCTTACTTTCAGATACTGAGTCCCATGATCAATCTTCTCAGAAGTAGCATAAAATGTCAGACAAGAATACAACCCATTCTTGATCTGCAGTGAAAATCACCACCACGGCTGTTCTTCATCACAGTATGAAACTTCCTGATGCCAATGTGTTAAACCGCTAAGGAAGGCTCTGATGCCCTTTCTACCCAAACAACAAGGTTGACTTACACTAAGACTCGGGGACTCTCTTCAAAAATTAAGCAAGGGTGCCAATGAACAAACACACATATTGCACATTTTGCTTTGTAGAAATCCATTTTTGCCTCTATTTCCTCCCCCACCTTTTCCCCCATTTAGATCACATATGGATCAGCTCCACTGATGAATAATGAACCAGCCGACCTTTTTGTCAAATGGATGTTCCCAGATGAGATCCACCAGCTTAAAGGAATCCTACACTTACTGTTGCATTTTGGATGGACCTGGGTTGGGTTGATTTCTTTGTATGAGGAAGACAGAGAGAGGTTCATTCAAAAGAGTCTTTCCATGTTTTCAGAGAGAGGAATCTGCTTTGACTTTATAGAATGTCTCCCCCAAATGATGTATGGTAATGAAGCTGCTGAAATGGTGGAAAAGGCAGATAAATTATACAAAGTGATCATGGGGAGTACAGTCATTGCAGTGATCTTCAATGCTGAAATTACAAGCATAGTGACTCTGAGATTAATGATCTATGTGTTAGATTCTGATGATATTCCAAAGGAGAGAAAAGCCAAAGTTTGGATCCTGACAGCCCAGATGGAATTCACCTCCATCCTGATGCAAAGAGAGTTGCCCATTGATTTTCTCCATGGTGCTCTTTCCTTTGCAATTCACTCTAAGCAGCTGACAGGTTTCCAACAATTTATGCAGAAGAGAAACCCAATCTTAGAAAAAGAAGATGGCTTTATTAGGGATTTCTGGAAAGATGCTTTTGAATGCTCATTCTCCAGAGATATTCCAGATGGGAATGCTGAAAGGATCTGCACTGGAGAAGAGAAGCTGGAGACTCTTCCTAATTCTGTTTTTGAGACCACCATGGGTGGACATAGTTACAGCATCTACAATGCAGTCTATGCTGTGGCACATGCTCTGAGGGCCATGCGCTCCTCCAAATCCAAAGAGGGTCAGACATTTGATGAGAACAGATGGAAGCTGTTGCCTCAGTCACCATGGCAGGTAACATTTGCTAATGCAAAATTCAGGAAGGTCATCAGGTTGTGTAAAACATTTTGGATTGCTCAATAATCAGAGCAAAGTGATCTGTTGGATTTTTCCCTTTCTCAAATTTGTGATGGAATTCTCATCTGAAATTTTTTCAACTGAAATATTTTAGTTTAGCAACAGGGTAGAAAATGCATGTGACAGAGAACATAGTTGTCTTCCAAAATTTAAGCATAGGCCAAATTGGCTCATTAAGAATAGGCCAGATTGCAAGAAACAAACTGAGATCTGTCCATACCTTGCATTGAATACAGTTATCTTCACTGTTTCTTCTTCTGCTTTTTCCTTCCTTTAGCTCCACCACTTTTTGCAGCGAGTCTCCTTTAACAACAGTGCTGGGGAAGAGGTTTCTTTTAGCCCAAAAGGGGAATTAGTAACTGGATTTGATATTTTCAGTTGGGTCACATTCCCAAACAAGTCCTTTGTGACCGTCCAAGTTGGAGAGATTGACCCCCTGGCTCCCCCAGAGAAGCTCCTCACCCTTTCTGCCAAGGATATCATTTGGCCCCACATATATAACCAGGTGTGTCTTGTTTTTTTTTTCCCCTTTTCTTGACATTATATAACCACTGACCCATGCAAATAATTGATTGAACAATAGCACTTAGATTAAACTATTAAGCTGCTTAGAAACCTCAGAGTAATACTTTTCTTTCCTTTTTGATGTGATACAAACATAAACTACTAAAGCAAAAGAGGTGGCTTAAAGTTTAAATATCTGCAACATTTCTTTAGTTCCAGTGCAATGCTATGTTAGTATGCAGGATTTGTTTCTTACTACATAAAATATGACACTTTGTATATAACTGAACAGGAGCAAACCATTTATTGAAACAGAATGAATATATATATATTTAAATGGCATATGCATGCCTAATGGTTTTATCTCCTAAGATAATATATAAATATATTCCAAAAACAAAGGGTTTCTGCTGGAGAGCCTGTCTATTTAGATAACTAGTAATGCTAATCCAAGTGGAGTAATATGATTGCATACCATCCAGCATTTAAATGTCTTTCTTGAAATAGATGAAATAGCCTGCAAAAACTCACTTTTTGAAATACATTTACATTGAATATTTATCAAAATATATGGAAATATATGATTCAAAAACAAAGATTTTCTACTGGAGATTCTCTCACTCTCATCAAAGTACAGCACTATTCCAAATATTATTGCATGGTATCTCTAAAATTAATTTAAGGGGATGGTGGAAGCATTTTTTTTTTCTAAAAATGAAACATAAATCAATGAGGGAAGGAATATGACAGGAAAAAAAACCTTCTTTCTTAGCTGTTTTTACATTTTTAAGAGAGAATTCTAACTTTAACTTAAAAATAGCATTATATCCCAGTTCAAGCCTCATAATTTCAGGGAACCATATCCCTAAATCAGTATTATTTGAAAATCATTAAAAAAGAACACTAAAATTCATTTGTGTTAAATGTGCTCAAACTGCAAGGTACAAACAATCCCCCATCCCCCCAAAAACTTAATTAATCTGCTATAAGCAACCAGATTGAAAATAGCTCAATTTTGAAATTCAGATTTTTCTTATGAAATGCTCACAAAGGTTTCAATAAACTATGGTCTGTGGTATGAATGGAAAAGTCAACCAAGCTTTGAAAGAGGTATAGTAAAAGTAGGACCCCAACCAAAACAATGGAACTGGAAGGAGAGCATACACCACTGACTCTTTCCCACACCAGGTTCTGGTACTGATTTCCACAGAAGAGATCTGTAGAATCCTGTGCTTGGCACGACCACTCGATTAGTGTAATCAGCGTGATATAAGGAACAGTCAAGGGATTCAGTGGAAAATTTAAACCAGAAAAAGTTGAAATTCAGTGGAGAATTTAAACCAGAAAGAAAACTGGAAAATGGAACATCAAGGCTTAGATGAAGAAATGAAGAGGTCACTAATGAAAAGAGGAATCCCTAAACATAATTCTTCATATGAAAGAATTCTGATTTTATTCATTTATAGACATTACCTCTTTCCATCTGTAACAAGAAATGTCCTTTTGGCCATAGCAGGATAAAAGTGGAAGGGAAATTGTCTTGTTGCTATGACTGTAGATTGTGTCCAGAAGGGAAGATAGCTGACCAAATCGGTAAGCAAACAAATATATTGAATGTATTGATAATTTAATAATACTAAATGGGGGCTGAATATTTAATCAATATTATGGTAACTGAAAATCTTGAGCTTCACAACAAATTGTATAGCTCATCAATGTAGTATTTGAACTAATTGCTCGTAGTTCAGTAAGATATTTGATGATAAAACTAATCTGGTCACTCTAACTAGTAGGTCCAATAGATTTCTTAGATTGGGATTGTCCCTTTTTATGTCTCCTTTAGAAATTCTAAAGAGTTTACAGGAAGCCAAAGTTAGTTGGTAGACTATTCAAAATACTTCCTTTATTGTATACCTTCTTTATGGAAGTAAAGCTAACTTTACAATGGTAATGTCTTCCTATTAGTTTCTACTTGTTTTTACTTACTATTCCACCCAGATGTATTGATTGATAGGTTGATTGACTTATGGAACATATATGGCTACCTAGGCAGCTCACCGCAACTCATGAAAAGACAAATGAAAACAAAACCACCCTTCCCACCAGGTCCTGGACCAATCAGCCTCCTGACTATTCCAACACTTTGGAGAACAGCCAAGTCTTCCTAGCCTACTACAAGGCTAAAAGGGCAGGGATCCCTGGGAGACTCTTGCAAAGGGCTGGGGCAGCTACAGAGAAGGTGCATATCCAAGGTACCATCAGATGACATCATTTAACAGAGGAGACCTGGAGCATGCACACCTATGTCACCTATTGAGACAGGCAGAGGTGGTCCCACCAATAACTTTGCCCAGTGAAATGTAGGGTTTTAAAACACTTTAATTGCAACAGGAAAGCCACTGAGAGCTCATTAAAGCTAGAGAAAACTGGAAAAATCAGGGCACATTGACATTGAAGAGATGATGTTTCAAAATAATGATGTTTCTCTCAAAGGTTTTGTTTCTGGTTTCTTTCTTTTTTTCCCCCCCAGACTTAGATGACTGTGTCCCATGTCCAGAAGATCAATATCCAAGCAAGGATCGGGATAGTTGCCTTCAAAAAAACATAACTTACTTGACTTATCAAGAGCCATTGGGGATTTCTTTGGTAGTGATTGCACTCTCCTTTGCTTTCATCTCAGCTGTGGTGCTGGGGATCTTCCTGAAACACCAGGACACCCCCATTGTCAAAGCCAACAACAGGAATCTCACTTTTACCCTTCTCACTGCTCTCCTGCTCTCCTTCCTTTGCACTTTGCTTTTCATTGGCCAACCTGACCAAGTGAAATGTCTCATGCAACAAACTGCTTTTGGGATCATCTTCTCTGTAGCTCTTTCTTGTATACTGGGGAAAACAACCATTGTTGTGCTTGCTTTCATGGCCACCAAGCCAGGCTCCAAGATGAGGAAATGGGTGGGCAAAAGGCTGGCCAACACAATTGTCCTAGCTTGTTCCCTGGCAGAATTCACCATTTGTGTAGTTTGGTTGGCAATTTCTCCCCCATTCCCAGATTCTGACATGCATTCAGTGGCTGAAGAAATTGTCCTGGAATGTAATGCAGGCTCAACCACAATGCTGTATGCTGTCCTTGGCTTTATGGGGTTCTTGTCTGCTGTCAGCTTCACAGTAGCCTTCCTAGCTAGGAATTTACCTGACAGCTTCAATGAAGCCAAGTTTATCACCTTCAGCATGTTGGTCTTTTGCACTGTTTGGGTGTCATTTGTTCCCACCTATCTGAGTACAAAGGGGAAATACGTGGTGGCGGTGGAGATCTTCTCCATTTTGGCTTCTGCAGCTGGATTACTCGGCTGCATCTTTTCCCCCAAATGCTATATCATTATTCTGAGACCCAATTTAAATAAAAGGGAAAAACTAATAAAGAAATGAAATTGATTTTTTTTACCAGACCCCATGAATATAGTCCAATTCATTCTTTTCAGCATGTTCATTTTTTTGCCGTTTGGGGTTCTGCACTCTTCCCTCATAAATTCTTAAAGAGATGGGAGTACCGGACCACCTTACCTGTCTCCTGAGAACCCGTATGCAGGTCAGGAAGCAACAGTTAGAACCAGACATGGAACAACCAATTGGTTCAAAATTGGGAAAGGAGTACGGGAAGGCTGTATTTTGTCACCCTGATTATTTAACTTATATGCAGATTACATCATGAAAAATGCTGGGCTGGATGAATCACAGGCCCGAATTAAGATTGCCGGGAGAAACATCAACAACCTCAGATATGTGGATGATACCACGCTAATTGCTTAAAGTGAGGAGGAACTAAACAGCCTCTTGAAGAGTGAAAGAGGAGAGTGCAACAGCTGGCTTAAAATTGAACATAAAAAAAAAAAAAAAAAAACCTAAGATCATGGCATCTGGCCCCATCACTTCCTGGCAAATAGAAGGGGAAGAAATGGAAGGAGTGACAGATTTTATTTTTCTGGGCTCCAAGATCACCACAGATGGTGACTGCAGCCATGGAATTAAAAGATGACTGCTCCTTGGGAGGAAAGCTATGACAAACCTAGACAGCATATTAAGAAACAGAGACATAATCTTGCTGACAAAGCTTTGTACAATCAAAGCTATGGTTTTCCCGATAGTGATGCATGGCTGTGAGATTTGGACCTTAAGGAAGGCTGAGCACCGAAGAATTGACGCTTTTGAACTGTGATGCTGGAGAAGACTCTTGAGAGTTCCTTGGACTGCAAGGAGGTCAAATCAGTCAATCCTACAGGAAATCAATCCTGAGTGTTCATTGGAAAGACAGATACTGAAGCTGAAGCTCAAATACTTTGGTCACCTAATGCAAAGAGAGGACTCACTGGAAAAGACCCTGATGCTAGGAAAGAATGAAGGCAAAAGGAGAAGGGGATGGCAGAGGATGAGATGGTTAGATCGCATCACCAATGCAATGAACATGAATTTGAGTAAACTCCGGTAGACAGAGGAGGACATGAAGGCCTGGTGTGCTATGGTCCATGGGGTCACCAAGAGTCAGACATCACTTAACAACTGAACAACAACTACACTCTTCCCTCATATCAACACATCAAGTTGTAATGGTTGCCTATCCTAAAATAGACTCAGTCTCACAAGTGATGGCTTGAAACAAATCTGGTTTATTTAGGAATAGTGAGCAAGTACAAAGAAAGCTGAGAATGAGCAGAAGCACACCAAATACAAACTAAAAACCCTCAGTGTGAAAGTGAGCCCTCCCCCCGTATAACCATTTCAAGTTTCCCATCCCAGGTGCCCCTAACGAGTTCTGTTAATCAACGGGTAAAAAGACCTTGAACACAAACAATAACCCAAACACATTCCATCCTCAAGAAAACAGATAGACAGCCTGGTACAAGTTCTCCCAGCAGCTCCCTCCCAACTGGAATGCGCATCAGCACCATGGCATGCGAAACGTTACGATGTAAATCAAACATCGCACCGGTGAACATGACATATCACCCCCCTAAAAGAAAGCAAAATTAACAATAGTGAAAAGCACAATCAAGGCACAGGCTTGAAAGGATAAGCAAGGTGAAAGTGGCGAACTGAAGCAGGAGCATTGATGTGTCGAGCGTGCTTCGAGCAAACTAGGTACTGCACAGAGTTGCGATCTTGCGGGAGTTGATGACCTCTCTGATTTCAAAATTCTGCTGGCCATCATTCATGATCGGCAGAGGTGGGGGAGGAGGGAGGAGCGAGCCAGTTTGAGCAAGCTGCAATGGAAAACAGGGTGCAAACGTCGTAAATTGTGAGGCAAGTCAAGTTTGACAGTCACAGGATTGATAAGAGCTACAATGGGGAATGGCCCGATAAACTTAGGGGCCAGCTTCTTGGAAGGTTGAGGGGATTTGATAAACTTTTTAGAGAG
Organism: Candoia aspera; assembly: GCF_035149785.1. NCBI lineage: Eukaryota > Metazoa > Chordata > Lepidosauria > Squamata > Candoiidae > Candoia > Candoia aspera. Next base: position 109,233,795 of record NC_086156.1, on the reverse strand, counting down.
GTAAACCAGATCCCCAACAGCAAAAGTGAGATGGGGAGAATGGCATTTGTCAGCATGATGTTTGTAGGATGCCTGGGCATCGTCCAAAGCCTGCCGAACGATTGACCAGGAGTCAGCAAGCTGTGCAGCCCAATCATAAGCTGAGCAGGGGCTGGGCGGCGGGGGGTGGTGGTTGAGGCAATTCAGGAATAGGAACAAAGTCCTGGTCAAAAACAACCTGAAAAGGGGTTTGCCCAGTGCTCTGATGAATGGAATTGTGGTAGGCATCTTCAGCGAAGGGCAGAATTCAACCCAATTGTCCTGATGATAGTTGGTGTAGGAGCAGAGAAACTGCTCTAGGTTGGAATTAAGAATCTCAGTAGATCCATCAGTCTCCGGATGTGACGCCGTTGACAATGCTTGTTCGGTGCCAATGAGCTTTAAAAAAGTCTGCCAAAACTGGGAGGTAAACTGTGTCCCACGGTCGGTCACCAAATGGGAGGGGCAGCCGTGGAGATGGTAGATGTGGCATAGAAAGAGGCGAGCCAGCTGCTGAGCAGACGGTAAGGAGGCACATGGAATAAAATGTGCTTGTTTGGAGAAAAAGTCCTTTACCACCCAAATGACAGTTTCCTTTCGACTGGGTGGGAGGTCAACGATAAAGTCCATAGAGACCTCAGCCCAGGGACGAGATGGGTTAGCAACAGGTTGGAGAAGACCTTGTGGTTTCCCCACTTTTCGTTTGGACATGGCACAGACAGGGCAAGAGGCAACATAGTCTTTGACATCTCGCCTTAGCGAGGGCCACCAAAATTGGTGGTGCACCAAATGCAGGGTTTTGACAAACCCGAAATGTCCCGCCAATTTATCATCATGGGATCATTGCAACACAGAAGCTTGCAAAGTTTCAGGTACATAAAGGCAGTGGCCGACCCATGGGAAATCATCCTTAAAGCATACTTTGTCTTGATTAGCCAGCAACCAAGAGTCAGATTTCACTGCTTGCAGAAAGTCTGAATGTAATTGACAAGGGAGTGGTTGCTTGTGGGGTGGGGGTGGGGGGGTGCTCTGCAGAGGTGGAGCATGGGTTTGGCTTCAGGTGACAGCAGCCAGTCCCAATTGTGGTGAAGAGAGAACAGTACCAACTACTTGAGGGGTTTGGTCAAAGTCTTGCGGCAAGCGGGACAAAGCATCTGCAAGAAAATTTCTCTTGCCTGGCATGAACTTCAGTTGGAAGTTAAACCAACTAAAAAATTAAGCCCAGCGAATTTGTTTGGGGCTGAGGCGGCAGGGTGTGTGGAGAGCCTCCAAATTCCTGTGGTCCGTCCAAACCTCAAAGGGGTAGGCAGCCCCCTCAAGGAGGTGGCGCCAAGTGTCTAGAGCAGCTTTAACAGCAAAAGCCTCCTTTTCCCAAACATGCCACTGGCACTCAGTCTCAGAAAATTTTCTGGACAGATAAGCACAGGGTTTCAGGATGTTGTCAGAGTCCTTTTGCAACAATATAGCCCCAATAGAAAAGTCCGAGGCATCTACTTGGACAACAAAGGGGCGTTCAGGATCAGGGTGCCGCAGAATGGGTTCCACAGTAAAGAAAGTCTTTAGTCTCTTGAATGAAGCTTGGCATTCTGGAGTCCAGTTCAACACTGCCCCAGGGTGTTTTACTTTACATGTTTCCCCCAGCCCTTTTGTGCGAAGCAAGTTGGTAAGGGGCAAGGCAATTTCAGCGAACCCCTGGATGAACTGGCGGTAATAGTTGATGAACCCCAGAAAACTTTGCAGCTGGTGTCGGGTGCAAGGGCATTCCCAATTTAAGATGGCCCTAATTTTCTCAGGGTCCATCTCGATCCCCTTGTCAGAGACTCGATAGCCCAAATAGTCTAGTTGGGTTTTGTGAAATTCACATTTGGAGAGCTTGGCATACAGCTTGGCTGCCCTCAGTTTTTCTAACACCTGCCTAAGAAGGCGTTCATGCTCCTCCTCGGTTTCAGAGTAGATCAGTACATCATCTAAATAGACCAAGACCCCCTTAAATAAGTGATCATGTAACACTTCATTAATCAACTGCATGGAAATGCCAGGTGTGCTGGCTAAGCCAAACAGGAGGACCTTGTACTGGAAGGAGCCCAAGGGGCAATTAAAAGTGGCTTTCCACTCATCTCCAGCCCATATGCGTATGAGAAAGTAGGCTTCATGGAGGTCAAGTTTAGAGAAAATTTTCCCTTTTGATAGGTGGGCTAACATGTCTTTCATTAGAGGCAAAGGATATTTGTTACATAGGGAGTCTGAATTTAACCCCCGATAGTCCGTACAGAGTCTGAGGGTGCCGTCTTTCTTTTCCTGGAAGATCACAGGCGCGCCCACTGGGGAATTGGCAGTTTCAGTGAATCCTCGTGCCAGGTTTTTGTCAATGAACTCAGGCAATGCCTCTAGTTCTTTCTTGGTCATTGGGTAAATTTTTGGTTTAGGCAGTTGCTTGTTGGGGACCAACTCGATTGCGCAGTCAGTTTTATGATGGGGTGGTAGCTGGTCTGCTTCCATTTCCCCCAAAACATCTGCAAAGACTTGGTAGCGGTCCAGCAGCCCTTCGGGCTGTGCCTAGTTGGGGCGCAGTGCTGCAATTGCAGCCCTGCCTCCCCCCCAGTTAAGGGTCTCCCCACTGGAGGGGCATGGTAAAACACATCGCTAAAAGTAAGGGTTCAGTGCTGCCAGTTTATGTAGGGGTTTCGCCAAGTTAACTAAGGGATCCCTAGAATTTCCATGGGGTCACCCACAGAAGCAATGATAAATTTTAAAGCCTCTTTGTGGCTACCCATTTGCATTGCTACAGTCCCAGTGAAATGAGTTGCTGGACCCCCTCCCGCTGTTGACCCGTCTAACTGGGTAAAAATTAAAGACTGCTGGAGAGGGAAACTGGGCAGGTCTAGGGCAGTCACTAGATCCAGGTGGATGAGGCATCTCGAACACCCAGAGTCAACCAGAGCCCAAACTTCTGTGGTTCGGGTGCGGGAGCCCAGCTTCACTTTCACTGCCAGGGTGGGGCAATCAGCACTCACCATAGCTTCCTCACGCCCATCTTCCCCCAGGGCACAGTTCAGGGCAGGTGGCTGGCATTTCCCACCGGCTCTTTTGCATCCTCTTCCACCTCTGCGTAGAGACACTGGGCTTCTTCCAGGTCAGTGGCACCTTTGGCTGTGGTCGTTCAGCATGACAGCTGGGGCGATTTAGCCATGGCTTTTGTGGTTCGCTCTCCGGACTTGAGCTTCAGGCACTCAGTGGCTCAATGGCCTCCTTTCCCACAATGGAGGCACTGCCCTCGTGCATAGCAGCAATCCTTCTCCTCGTTCCCTGCTCGGTGGCTCAGTGGGGCAGTGGTTGCTCTGCTCCGGGGTCCCCGCAATAGGGTTGTTGTCTTCTTGGTTCAATGGGTCTGCATGTAGGTGCACTGGGCATGCTCAGCCTTTCCGGCCAGGCAGATCCACTCGTACAGTGACTCTGGATCATCTCTGCCCAGCGCCCGCCTGAGGACGTCTCGGTTAAGTCCTTCTTTGAATCTCTCGATGAGTGTTGATTGGGACCAGTCGGGAACCTTGCCCAAAAACCTTTGAATTCAAGGGCATAATCAGCTACTGACCTGGGTCCTTGGGTGAGTTCCTTCAGCACCTCCTTAGCCCTGGCTTTGGCTAGGGGGTCCTCAAAAAACAGCTTCAAGGCGAAGATGAAGTCGTCAAATGACCCGAGCTCAGGAGCATCCACTTCCATCAGTTGGACATACCAGTCCACTGCTCTGCCCTTCAGCTTGGTGGTGATGGCCGATATCTTAGCCTCTTCGGAGGTGAAGCACAACCTGTATTGCTTCATGCAGTTTTTTGCATTGGTTATGAAAAAGGAAAGTTTGGTGGGGTCTCCATCGAATTTGACAGCAAAGTCCTTCGCCACCTTCCCAGTTGGAGTGGACCCAGTTGCAGTTTGAGCAGTAGGGGCCCAGGACACCCCAGAGAACCCTCTCCATGGTGAGGCTCCATCGCGATGTCTCCTCCAGCCTTGCACCAGTTGCAGTCCACTAGGAGGAGGGGAGGAAGGTTGTGGAGAGCAAGGACTCTAGTCGTGGCTTCACTGGCCACCCATAGTAATTGACAGGGTTTTCATCAGGTCTTCCATTGACTCCACCTTCACCTCCAACCTCCTCACCCTCTCGGGGGTCAGTGATCCTTCCCCTCATTGCGTGTCAGGTCGTTTCTCTGGGGCCACTTTGGTCGACTCTCCCTCAGGAGTCAAGGGGAACTGATACTTCCAGGAAGTCCCAGCCACCTCTTCCTTGGGTTCTCCCTCATCGCTGTATCCCCCCAGCTCAGGGCTTGAGCTGGAGCCCCTCGGGTAGAATGAAAGGTCAGGGGGAAGGGGGCTCTTCAGCGCTGGACCAGCTTGCAGTTCCAGCTCCTCAGATGTTGGTCTTGATTTGGTCATCGCTAACTAATTTCCTCGCAAGGAGTAGCCTTGGAAGGAGTTAACGGGAATTACAAAGATTCTCAGCTTTATGTAATGGTCGCCTATCCTAAAACACACTCAGACTCACAAGCAGGAGCTTGAATCAAATCTGGTTTAGTTAAGAATAGTGTGCAAGTACAAAGAAAGCTGAGAATGAGCAGAAGTGCACCAAATACAAACTAAAAACCCTCAGTGCGAATGTCAGCCCTCCCCCCGTACAACCGTTTCAAGTTCCCCATCCCAGGTGCCCCTAACGAGTTCTGCTAATCAACAGGTAAAAAGACCTTGAACACCAGCAATAGCCAAACACATTCCATCCCCAAGAAAACAGATAGACAGCCTGGTACAAGGTCTCCCAGCAGCTCCCTCCCAACTGGAACGCACGTCAGCACCATGGCATGCGAAACGTTACGATGTAAATCAAACATTGCAACGGCGAACATGACACTTTGCTTCTTTATTTATCCATTTGCCTGTCTATAAAATGGTTATAGCTACCCAACTCACGTAGTGACCATGGGCATCATACATAATAACAGAGTCCATATAAATAAAATAATAAAATAAAATAAAATAAAATAAAATAAAATAAAATAAAATAAAATAAAATAAAATAAAATAAAATAAAATAAAATAAAATGCAACCATATTCAATTTAAAAGTTAATATTAAATTGGTGAATTGATCTATATGAGTGTGGTTCCTCCAGGTCATTCTCTTCTTTCTAAATCAGGGATATGTATGCCTCTCATGTTTTCCTTCATTTTATTCTGTTTTTGGTTTTGCTCCTAATTTAATTAAAAGGACCCTCATATATGCTTCCCTTCTTTTCCAAATGGTGGTTTGGTAGTTTCCTGGTGTCCTATTAGTTTCAAACAAGAAATTCAATTCCTGTTTACATTTTTGTAGGACAGTATCATGAAGTAATAATCCATCATTCATTTCCCATCTGAAGTATAGTTTTTTGCAAGAACTCCATATTCTTGAGATTACCTTGTGGTCTGCATACGTCATTGGGGGAGCATATACTTCTTTGATGTATGGTGTCAAGGTCTTGGAGACCCAACACATATCTCTTCTGGAGTAACACTGATGTCTTGAGGAAAAAAAAGGAGTTTCTGTTTGTTGGATTTTGACATATAGACAGCTTTATAGATGATATCCTGCTACTTGAATGGCAAAAAAATGTAATCAGTGGTAATCAGTGGTAATCCTTGTAACTCCTGAAGGAGCAGTGTTCTGTGGATTAAGGACATGATTTTATTTTATTTTTTTTAATATTATTATTTCTTCAAGTCGGTGTTGACTCCTTACTACTCTCTGGACTAGTCTCTGCAGTTTTTTTGGCTAGGGTTTGGGAAGTGCCATTGCTTTTTTCCTAGGGCTGAGAGAGAATGTCTGGCCCAAGGTCACCCAGCTGGCTTCCTGCCTAAGGCAGGACTAGAACTCACATTCTCCAAGTTTCTAGCCATATTTCCTTTATCACTACACTAAATTGGCTCATGAAAATGTTTCATGAATCTCTATTTCTAATCCTACCTCTACTCTTGTTTATACCCATATCCCTGCACATTCATTCGCATCTTACAAAGGACATGCAGTTATTCAGGGAATCTTTATCCCTATGTGTCTATCTCTACCCACCAGATTACCAGAGAGTTTGTTTCCCTGACAGTCAAAATAAGATAAGAATAAGAACAGTACTGAGAGATATTAATGCTTAAATTTCTCTGTGTTTCCAAGAATACATTATCAAGACATTTTATTTGCCTGAGTATGGTTAAGTCACTGAGATCTTCCATTTAGCATTTCTTCAAATCTCCTTCTGAACTGCAACTCTCCAAAACGAAAGGAGGTCCATACAACCTGGCCTTGCAATCTCTTTCCTATGATGGAAACCACATGGGAAAGGATTTGTTTTTATGCTCTGTTTTCTCTTTCTCAAAGCAGAGAAAAGATGATGTGAGGGTATGTGGAAAGACTCCTGTAATCAACCTATCTCCTGAATTATGGACAATTTTTTAAGTGTTGGTAAACTACTGTTTATATTAAAAATGTAATTTAAAGAATCAGGCTATGGGCTTGCACAAAATACATAGCAATGAAATCTGGTTTTTTTAGGCCTCTTACCTGTCTTGTTTGAAATCTTCCCTTCTGGACATGGAAGGCAATCATAGCAGCAAAATGGCTTTCCTTCTCTTTTTATTCTGCTATAACCTGATAAGCAATGAGCATTGCACACAGAAACAGGCTGTGCCTGTTGGACAATAAGAAGGAAAATTCAGACATTTTTCTTTAACATGAAGAAATCCTTGTATCTGAAGAATTTGGATTTCACTGCTATTAGTAGGCTTATCAAGTATTTGCATCCAGGTATCACAGGAGTATTTTTATTTCTAGTGGAGATATCATAAGTTGTCGGCCATGCTCTGACAATCAATTACCATTCAACATTTTCTGAATTAAAATTACATTACATTAAATTAAAATTGGCAGTGCAGCCCTACTGGTTATTTTTAAGACTCTTGTGTTATTTCTCTAATAATGCATGATGTCCATCACCAAAATTTTTTGGAAGTACAAACACAATTCTCCAAAAGGAATGCCATTAGCCAGTTTCTTTGCCAACTATGACCTCCTCTAAAATGAAATTGTATCTTAATGGCTGCAAGATCCTGTACACTGTCTGCTGAAAAGGGTTTTAATTTGTTCTTTGGAAGAATGGCTAACTAAATTGTGAAACTACATTTGAATATCCAGAATAATTTTTTTATTTTAAAAGGTTGATGTTCAATCACCCTTGAAATCATTCTTGACCTATAACTTTATAAATGGATTTGTATCACATCCACAAGCTACGGTCTTTTCTAGACGGAATCTAACTTTGAATTTTATGGAAAATCAGTTTAATGTTTTAATTAAATGGTAATGATTCCCTCTGTTTTGTAATTAGTTCAGAACTTACCTGGTTGAACATGGCGGGCTAAATCATGTTCTCTGCAGAAATGGAGAGCAGCTTGTTTGGGGGAACAAATGGATCTACCTTCCCAACTTTGACTTGATGGAAGGATTGGTTGGGGAAAGTGACCCAGTTGATGACATCAAAGCCAGTTGCTATTTCCCCATTTTGATCAAAGAAAATCTTTTCCCCAGCACTGTTGTTAAATGAAACAGTTCTCAGGTATTTATGAAGCTAGACCAAAGTAAATGAAAAGAAGTGATGAGAATATGTACGAAGAATCTGATGTATTGTTGAATATGGATTGTTCCGAAGCGATGGCTAAAGATCCTTTCCGAATTCCCATGCCTATGAATGTGAATCAGCATTAAGGGTCTCTATCAAAAGGCAACATCCTTATCTGGATAAAGTTGTTTGGAATAATTTCATCCTCCGGAGTTGTAGCAGTCAGCCCAAACTGATGGTGTTGCAAGTAACACCCAGCATGAGACTGTGATCACAAGCCTTTCTTCCAGAGGTCTTGTCCAGTGGAAAGGTCAGTTTCACAGGAGCCACCCCAAGATCAAAGGAAGAAAAAAGGCTTTTCTACTTGTAAAAAATGTAATTTTAAAGGGGGATACGTGTACATATGTGGTGGGGGTATGGATGCAGGGATTAAAGGAGTTGTTTTTCTTCAGTTAACAAAAAGAGGAGGAGGAGGCGGAGGAGGAGGAGGAGACTACACTGCAGTAATTCTGATTCAGACAATGACCCTGATGATCAAACAAACCAAGAAGAACCTTGCATACCGTTTGTGAAGCCATATTATTCATTGTACAGCCTGTATGCAAGTTAAAGAAGCCTGGATCATTTGTCTATAGATGAGGAACAAGTAGAAGTCTCAGTTAGTTCCTCCTCTTGGGTCTCCAAAACATGTCCAGCAGACAATTTTCCCTTCCACCATCTCCCACTTTCAACTTAAATGGTCCTTCTGTTCTGGTCCATCTACCTCTTCATCCTCGATCCCAACACTCTCTTTCTCATTATCACTGCCCACATGTTCTCACCTTTTTTGCATGCATCCCGACCACATCTTTATTGCCATCTCATCATCAAATTCCTCCTCAACCTCAAGAATACTGCTAACAAATACTTGTATATGCTACCCAACAGCCAGTGACTCTGGGCAGCTCAATTGCCTGGTTGCCTCTTCTGACCTTGTTCTATTATTTTGCCATTGGCATTGGCTTCCAAAGTAATGCTGCCTCCTCCTGTTTTCTGTATGTTTTGCACAACCTGTTGAAGTAAAATGCACTTCATAAAACTTAAAGAAAAATTAACCTTCTTTTGCTGCTCTACCATACCAGTCACACTCTATTCTATATAACTAGCAAGTATCTGGTTAATCAGTGGTTCTTGCTTTGCAGGGTATATGGATTAATCCCTCCCTTACCTGCCACACATATTGATCCAACCTCTTAAGTTTTTAGCCATATTCTCTTGCCTGGAGTTTGTATTTGGATGAGAGCATGGCCTGCAAAGCATGTGCCACAGCAAGGGCTTCATTGTAGACACTGTAACTCTGACCAGTCATAACAGTATCAATAACGGACTTAGGAAGGGTCTCCAGGGACTCCTCACCAGTGCATTTCTTCTCAGCATTCCCCTCTATGATGGCAATGGAGAAAGAACATTCAAATGCACCTTCCCAGAACACTCTCATCAAACTGTCTTCCTCTGCAGAATCAAGTTTTCTCATCTGAAGAAATCTCTTGAAGCCCAAGACCTCCTTTGAGGCAACTTGAAATGACAGAGACCCATGGATGAAATCCATAGTTCGATACCTTTGAAAGGGAACGGATGAGAACTCCATCTGGGCTGGCATTATCCAAATTTTGTCTTTTCTCTTCACTCTTGTATCCTCAAGTTCTGAAATATAGGGCAACATTCTCCAAATAGCCATATCCTGGTTTTCACAATATACAATCACAACGTTGGCACTGCTCCTCATAGCAACAATGTAAACATTTATATAATGTGTAAGCAGATTATCTATTTCATTGGAAACAGATTCCTTAGGCAACTCTTCCACAAAGTCAATGCAAATACCTTTCTCAGAAAATATGGCAAGCTTGTTCTGCCGAAAGCTGTCTCGTTTCTCAGCACTTTGGACAATCAACCCAATCCATATCCACTGGAAATAGAGCAACAATTGGATCATCCCCTTAATTTGAAGATCTTCATTTGGAAATGCCCGGTGCAAGAAAACAGCCTGTGTGCTGTCATCTATCACTGGAGCAGAGCCATATGCCACCTAAGACAATAACAAAACAAGAAGTTTCGGAAAAAAAAAATGTATCCAGCTGCAAAAGTTTCTGCAGAATCAACTGCCATAATATGATAATTGTCGAAAATGCAACAGAGTTCCATTTGAGATTTCTGTTTGCAGACTGAAACAGAAAACTAAAAGTTTTCCCCTAAAGTCCCATGAATGTGATATTATTTATTTATTTATTTATTCATTCAGTTATTCATTTATCTATCTATCTAATTTATCCCCCCCATCTCCTCTCATCAGGGGACTCTGGGCGGTTTACAACAATCAGTTAAAAACATAACCCTAAATACACATAATAAAATACAGTAATATATAACACAAATCGAGGTAAAAATAAAGAATCCATGTGAAGAATCTAAAACAGTCCAAGTGTGGGAGGAGTGGTCTATAGCAACCATCCCCATGTAGATCTTTTCCCCTCTCCACCCCAAGCGAGGTGGCAGAGCCAGGTCTTCAGACTCTGCCGAAAGGCCAGGAGAGAAGGGGCCAATCTCACCTCTGGGGGCAGCAAGTTCCACAGGGCTATAAACTGTTGAGGTTTTCCTACTAATAGATTAAGCTACTATTATACCTAATCATTTGGCCGGGTGAAAGGTTGCAAGTGATTGTCTCCTCTCACGTGCTTCATGCAAAATAGCCTGGGGGGAGGACCTGCCCGGACTTGTTCCTCACTTCTTCTTTTTCTCTCTGCCGGCATGTAGCAAGCCAGGTAGCTCTCAATGAGAGCTAAGTCCTTTAAATGTTTTGCTTTTGTTTTTGCTTTCTGTAAATAAATTATTTTTTATAGAAATGCTTGGTGTGTGACTTTTTTGACCTCTCCTGGGCTAAAGGCTTTCCCAGCATCTGCAACAGGTTATGTGCCCAGTAAACAACGCAGTAAAACCCAGAGAGAAAAGAGAGGTCAGCTTCACACCTCGTGCACGATTTAAAGGCAGGTAGCAAAGACCTGTGAAGATTTTCTTTGGAGCCACCTGGAGATTTTCCAGCAACTGCCGGTCTGCAGGACTTAGAAGCTAGCTGAGGTGACTTGCAAAAGAAGGAAGAAGCCATGGCTACCTCCCAGCCCTCAGCAATGCCTCTGGAGCGCCTATCAGAGACCAACTATTTGAATTGGGCCCTGAAGATGGAGATGTATCTTCGCAGAGAGAATCTTTGGCTGCAAATTGGTGAGCAAACCCCCCAAAATCCCAATGCTGAATGGCTGAGACAGGATGAGCGGGCTAGAGCCACCATTATCTTGGGAGTTGAGGACAATCAGCTAGTCCACGTGCGAGGCATGCAGTCTGCAAAGCAACTTTGGGACGCTTTGAGAGACTTATATGTAAAGGCAACAGCAGGGAGTAAAGTTACTCTGACGAAAAAGCTGTACAGAGCCTGCCTTGCAGAAGGAGATAGCCTTCCTGAGCACCTGCATCATATTCAGCAGCTGTTTGTTGAGTTGCAGGAGAGAGGAATGGAATTTACACCTCTCACAAAATCCTATATCCTCCTGTCCTCACTAAATGAAACGTGGGACACGCTGATTTGTACCCTGGAGGCTATGCCTGAAGCAGACCTCACCCCATCGTATGTTACACAGCGCTTACTCGCTGAATGGGAGAAGAGAGAGGAAAGATCCCCCCCCATCTCTTCTGGAAAGCTGCAAGACCAGAAAATGAGGGAAAAGAAGGGAAAGGAACCTGAGGCCACAGCGCTAGCCAGCCAGCGATGCTTCACTTGTGGTTCAGCTGGACATTTGCAAAGAGACTGTGCCATGAGACCCAAGAGTAGAAAGACAGAGCAGAAGAACACAAGGGCAACACAGAAGAAGGCTCTTCAGACAACCCAAATTGCACAGGTTGCTGAGAAGGGTAATTCTGATGTATGGGTGTTAGATTCTGGGGCCAGTTGTCATTTATGTAATTGTAAAAGCTCTTTTGTGTCACTGTCTAAAACTGAAAGACAAAGTGTATCTTTGGCTGATGGGTCTGTCACCAAAATTATGGGACAAGGTGACTTGTATTTATCCTGCTTAGGAGAAACTGTAAAAGGTGTGTTGTATGTGCCAAATTTACAATCAAACCTTTTATCTGTGGCACAATTGGCTGCAACAGGGTATATCATAACATTTAAGAAAAATGGTTGTGAGATACGTAAAAATGGGAAATTGTGTGCTACTGGTATGTTAAAAGACTCCTTGTACATTGTGCAAAATGCAAGGAAGCCAAGCTGCAAGGCTGCAGTTGGTAACACTCCATATCATGACCAATGTGTACACCTGATGCACAGGAGATTTGGTCATGCTAATATCAAGTATATAGAACAAATGCCACAGCTGTGTGCTGACCTAAAGATAAAACCCTGTAATAAGTACTTAGATTGTGTAGTTTGCAAAGAATGCAAAACACTAAAAGCTCCTGTGAGTAAGCACAGTGACAGAGTTACAACTAGACCTTTGGAAATTGTACACTCTGATATTATTGGTCCTTTTGCTCCAAGTCTTGGACAAGCAAGGTATGCAATGACCATCATTGATGATTTCTCAAGATACACATTTATCTACATCTTAAAACATAAAGATGAGACATTTGAGAAATTTAAAGGTTTTGTGACATGGGCAAATGGAAAATTCCCTAGGCCTGTATCTGCACTCCAATGTGATAGAGGAGGAGAATACCTTTCTCACAAATTCAGAAGGTTCCTAGTGGAAAAAGGGATAGAACGAATTCTTTCTAACCCGTACACCCCTCAGCAAAATGGTGTTGCTGAAAGAAAGGGCAGAACCTTGCAAAATGCGATGGAATGCATGTTAAAAGATTCACGATTATGTTTTAAATTCTGGGGAGAAGCTTTATCGACTGCTTGTTATGTTCAGAACAGGTTGTATAACTCTATGATTCAGGACACTCCATTCCATTTGTTTTATGGTGTGAAACCAAAGGTAAGCCATCTTAGAGTGTTTGGTAGCACTGCATGGGTTCACATTCCAAAACAGCAGAGAAGGAAAGGAGGCCCCACAACAAAGAAAGCCATCTTTGTTGGCTATGAACAAAGCCAGAGGAGCTACAGGTTCATAATGGGAGAGAAATTAATAATTAGCAAAAGCGCTTCTTTTGCTGAACAAAACTGGGGGAGATTAAATTCTAGCTCTCCAGTTGAACTGACCACCACAAGAGAACAGCAAGGACTTGCTGATGGTGATCTTTTGCCTGATGAGGACATTAAATCAGAAAAGCAAACTGAAGATCTGTCTGATGAGACAGATGCTTCTCAGGAAAGTGATAGGAGTCAAAATTTAAGCCCTGTATTACCTCGCAGATCTCAGAGGAGTAATAAAGGCGTTCCTCCATCACGTTTTCAGGCTGAAACAGTAAAGGCTTTTCACATATTCCCAGAACCTGAGTCTTTAGAACAAGTGAATGCTTTACCACCTGAGATTGCACAAAATTGGCATTCTGCCACGCAACAGGAATTAGCATCCTTGAAAGAAAATAAAACATGGAAACTGGTAAATCTACCTCCCAATGAACGCTGTCTGGGTTGTAGGTGGGTTTTCAAACTGAAAAGGGATGCTGATGGCAAAATCCAAAAATATAAAGCAAGGTTGGTTGCAAAAGGGTTCACTCAAAGGAAAGATTTAGACTTTGACAAGACTTTTGCACCAGTTACTAAAGGTGAATCAATTAGATTACTGTTAAAAGTTGCTGCACTCAAGGGAATGTCAGTTAACCACTATGACATTCAAACTGCATTTCTCTATGGTGATTTAGACCACAGATTATACATGCAGCAACCCCCTGGCTATGAAAAAGGGGAGAATCTAGTCTGTGAACTGCAGAAGTCAATCTATGGGTTAAAACAAGCTGCTAGATCCTGGAACCAAAAAGTAGATGAAAAACTGCAGAATTTTGGTTTTGAAAAAGGAAAAGCAGATCCCTGTGTATATATGAAGAAGGACAAACAAGGCTGTATGTATCTGTGCATTTATGTTGATGATTTGCTGCTGTTCACATCAACAGAAAAACAAAGGCTTGATTTTGAAGCCTGCATGAAAAGCCATTTCACATTAAAAAGCCTTGGAATTATAACAACCTAGGTTTGGAAAAACACAGGAAGAAGGATGGTAGCTTTCTGTTAAACCAAAGGGGAGATAATGGTAAAGTAATGTGAATGGAAAGACATATAAAGTCAGAGAAGATTGGTATGCATCTTAATCTGTAGTGTAAAAAGGGGAGTGTTGAGGTTTTCCTACTAATAGATTAAGCTACTATTATACCTAATCATTTGGCCGGGTGAAAGGTTGCAAGTGATTGTCTCCTCTCACGTGCTTCATGCAAAATAGCCTGGGGGGAGGACCTGCCCGGACTTGTTCCTCACTTCTTCTTTTTCTCTCTGCCGGCATGTAGCAAGCCAGGTAGCTCTCAATGAGAGCTAAGTCCTTTAAATGTTTTGCTTTTGTTTTTGCTTTCTGTAAATAAATTATTTTTTATAGAAATGCTTGGTGTGTGACTTTTTTGACCTCTCCTGGGCTAAAGGCTTTCCCAGCATCTGCAACATAAACCTATTAGCATGTTTAACACTAGGGAAATTATAGACAATATGAATTAATAATATTTATGCCAAGGTGATCTTATTAAACATTAATTTCGCTAGGAGTGGTTCTATGGAGCACTTCGTTTTATCCTGTGTCCTGAGAACATATTTTAATATTTAGTGAAATGATTCCATTATAACATATTTTTTCATCATCATTATTGTTTCATTTATTCTGAATATTGTCTTCAAAACTGATCATATTTGTCTTTAGAAATAAAATTAAATAACAGTTCCATCCATCTTGAGTTGTTACAGATAAATATTTTAACGAAATAAAATCATTTATAATCAGCAGTTGATTCATATTATCAGAAAGTATTGAATTATATTGATTGAATGCAGAAACCAATTTGTGATGGATTTCAAGGCTGCTGGTTCTCAGGAAGGAGAAAGCACATTCCTGGGAGATAAGAGGACTTGCAGTTTGGAAAACCTTGGCAGAGAGACAAGGAAGTTAGAGTAGCCCTGCCTGGAGTCTCTTAGGTTATTTCCCCTTAGGTTAGTTAGGATAGCTTTAGTCTGGCCAGATTCTGTTTATTTGGTGAGTACAGTAAAGAACTAGAGTTGGAATACACTGACTCAGGATAGTTTCTTGGTCCAGTCCTAACATCAGTCTTGCCAGGCTAAAGATATCCTAACCAACCGAAGGGGACATAACCTAAGAGACTCTAGGACAGGGCTACTCTAAGTTACTTTGTCTGCCAAGGCTTTCCAAACTGCGCGTCCTCTTGTCTCCCTGGAATACTTCCTGAGAACCAGCGGAAGCTTTGTTATCCATCACATCATCACCCCCTGCAGGGGCATTCCATCATACCTACGTTGTTTCTCATTCGGAAGTCTTTGAATGTGCAGCTATTTGACAGTACTCTGGAGTGATAAATCTGTATAGTCTTTTTCAAAATCAACACTAATGTGGAATTGGATCTAGTACACAAAGTCCTCATTTTTGCCTCAGTGGCTATGAACAAAAAACAACAAACTTCTATTATTGGGTTATATTTACATAGACTGAGCCATCAGGATGGGGAAGAAACATCCAAGGCTTCTTACATTGCTTTCTATTTCTATATTTTTTATTTACCATTTTCTATGTCCAGACAACAAATGCACGTTATCACACCAGTCTTTGAAGAAAACCTCTCACCTGTGGGATCTTGTAAATGCTCAGAATATTTGACACGAACTGACAAACATAAACATTAGGTCCTGCAAGAACAGCTACCACCCCATCCCTGTGATCACACTTGTAGTTTGGGATGAATCTTCCCTTTGAGGAAAGAAGCTCCAGAGAAGCGAGATAGATCCATCTTGCCAGGAAATAGCTATTAGAGGCATGAATGCCCAGAGTAATATTGGGCAAGATCCTGAGATTTTCACTGATTTCTAGGATAGCAAATTCGATGGCCAGGATATGCTGAAAATTCTGCATATGAATTCTGAAAGGAGAGTTAGAACCTGTATTACAGTTCTACCTGCAAAAAGAGTTACTACCTGCGTTTGGAAGTTTGGAATCCAGCTTTGCTCCATTCTAATTTACATGTTGTTATCTATGCGAAGATAGATAGATCATATTTATTTTGGTCAGTGTCCAGATAAAACAGAATATATGTAAACTAAATACAGCAAAGACAGAGGAAACAAACAAAGACAAAACCATCCACATAACTGTAAGATAAATAAATCAGGAATGAGAATTTGAGTCATGTGCAGTAATCAGTTGTTTGTGCACATTCACAGCAGCTTGGCTACATTACAGAACTTGGCTACATTACGGATGATAGCCCTTTTGTTGTCTGAGGAGAGAAAATTGACATGAAGTTCCTCAGGATAATTTGGTCCATGTAGTAAGAGAGGGAAGATGAGACTTCTTCAGATTTACATCATTTTACAAGGTGCAGTGCAGCAGCACATGGAAAATAGGCTCAACTGAACTCATCTAATTTCATACTTGATTCCATCGCCCTAGCATAGGAAATTGGCATGAAATGAACAACCGAAATTCATAATTATCAAGTAAAATCTCCTAGCCACGGTCATCTTTTTAATGCAATGTAGGGGGTAATGTGTTGTTCCTTTGGATGAATTCATTTGTTTTTAATACTAATGGTGTTTTTTTTAATTTTATGAAGCTGTCCAGAGTGATTTTTCGTGTTGAGTAGTGTAGCCATTCCATGAATCCAAAAATGAAATTTTATTTCTATTAGAAAAATATGAATCTGATGTGATTGGAGTTTCCATATCTTCTATAGAAATGAATTTAATGCAAATAGTCTCGACTAGGAGATACAAAAGTGTTTTTGGAGGAGGATACTGGGTTAAAGAAGTCTACTCCTTTTTTCATATCCTACATTCTGCCTTCAGTAGAGCCGGGGTAAGGAAATGATCCGGGAATTACAAAATGCAAACTCAGTTTCATGAAACTGCTTGTAATTTTAATTAAACCCTAATCTTCACCACCATAATTTTTCCAACATTTCCTTCTTCAATCAATACTTTTAATTTAACCTTCAGAAATTCCAATTCAGAAGAAATTGTAAAAGAATTTCAGGATCTCCTCAACCAAATCTTTTCTCCTTGTCTACCACCACCATTTTGTCCTTGTTACTACCACCAGTACAACATGTTCATATTCTCATTCCGAGTTATCCAATAATTCTGAAGGGAGATTCAGTTAGAATTGCATTGTGCATCAAAATATTTAAAAATACCTACATAGAAATAATGAAGAACTCGATGCAGGGACAATAACAAGTTCATGTAGAACTAGCTAGCACTTTATCTGCCTTTGACAAGTGATGGTTTGTTCAGAGGAATGGGATGCCAATAGATACATGAATATGTAAAAGGAAATGAGTGAAATGGGTGATGGAAGCAGTGGATATAAGATAGTAAGTATGACTTTCTTTATCTAATAATAATGCAGCATACTGTCGATACCCATTAGATACCTGGAGACAAAGATAACATATCAGGTGATTATAAGAAAATGATTTTAAGAAAATAATGTTAATAACGATGGAATCATGCTAAAATGAGGAAATATCTGGTGAAGGAGAAAAAATGGTTATAACTGAAATGATTCTATCAGTAAACAAATCAATAATTTCCATAATCACAAGTGCATTACTACAGATTAAATAAGCAAATTCTTTTCAATCCACTGTTCCCTTGTTTCCTTCCCAAATATTTCCCTTTAATCTATCTGCCAGATATAATATCCATTTTTTTGGCTTCCTGTAAAAATAATTACATGAAATCATCAACTACTTCATGAGATGGATTCCTTGTGAAGGCTATTTCATTAGAAATCATGTAAATCTGAGAAGTTATGCCGCCAATAACCAGATCTTCTGAGTGATATTGCTTGTGACTAATAAGGAGAGGGTCTCCCACAGTACATTTGCCAAGAGGAATAGAGCATTTGATATGAGGCAGTAACATTAATATGTTTGCAAGGAATAAAATCATTGTGCAGAACAATCCTTCCTTTGGCTGAAACATGCTCTGTGAACAATAAGACTGAAAGAGTTTTATCTCTCCAGTCACACCCTGCACAAAGAAGAGATAATATATTCTCTCATTTTAATTCATCGTCATGTTCTCTCCCTTGAACCTCTAGGCACTTGGAGGAAATAATGAATAATTTTATAATGATAGGGCAAATCACCCCATGGTTGGGGAAACTTTCAGTGTGATGTGGCTGAGGAACATGTCATTATTTTTTTTTTAAAAAGATCAGCTGTGGCCAATTTTTGCAACACCATGACAATTGAAGCCTGTAATTAAAGGCAAAATATTCAAAGCAGGGGAAAAACGTAATTCAGAAAACAATAAAGGTCATCTCCTTCTCTAATTTGCAAAGGTGGCATCTCCAAGAGGAGAATGAAGAAATGTTAGAATGGTCAAAATTTTCCAGTTGAGAAAATGTCTAATTAAAAATTGATATGTCTACAAGAAGTATGAATCACACGGACCTTCCGTCCTTGTCCTTGTCCTTGTCTTTTAGGTATTCCAACCTAAATTTATTACTAAATACGTTACTGATGGTATAGCAAGCAAAGTGTACCCTGGTGATTTCACACAGTGGCAGCGAGCAATATCCTGAAAACTGTTATGTTTGCTAGTACTGGCCCCTGCAAGGCAGTATATGTCCATTTTCATCCTTGTCTTGGGAGTCATTAAGGACAGGTCAAAAACCAGTTTTGTGGTGTCGTTAAGGCACTACAAGCAGGGTAGAAACCAGTAGACCTTGAGTTCTAGTCCCAGCTGGATGACCCTGGACAGTCTCCCTCTCACAGCCCTAGGAAGCTTTCTTAGACACAGAGAAGGCCTTTGATGAATTGACCTGGGCCTACCTGTTTGATGTTTGGAAAATATGAATTTTGGGGAGAATTTTATTGAATGGGTAAGCTCGATTTATACATCACAGAGGCAGATATAATTGTCAATGGAGGTTTACCACTTTTTGTGAGATACAAAAAGTGACAAGACAGGAACGGCCATTGTCTTTTCTCCTGTTCATTTAAATTCTTGAAATATTAAATAGAGATATAAGACAAGATGAGAGAATTGTGGGAGTAAAGATGAAAAATGAACTTAAGGACCTTTGCTGATGATTTGGTGTTGGTTTTGCACTAGAGGGAATAGAAACATAGCCAGCTGGGTGACCTTGGGCCCATCCCTCTCTCTCAGCCCAGCTCACCTCACAGGGTTGGTGTTGTGGGGAAAATAGGAGGAGGAAGAAGTATTAGGTATGTTCGCTGCCCTGAGTTATTTATAAAAATAATAAAGGCGGGTTAATAAATAAATAAAAAATAAAAATATTAATGGGAAAATTAAAATAATTTGATAGACTAGCAGGTTTTAAGATTAATAATCAGAAGACAAAGATGTTAAGAAAACATGAAAATACTGGTTCAAACCAAACAGATGAAGAAAGTGGGCTTTAAGATTGAGAAAAAAGTAAAATATTTGGGTATTACTATGACAAATATGAATTGCATGTTATTTCAAAATAATTATGTCAAGACATTGAATGATGTTTAGAAACATATGTTAAGATGGGACAGACTACAGCTGTCATTGTTGGAGAGAATTTCTGGATAAACATGAATGTCTTGCCTAGAGTGATGTTTTCATTTCAGATAATACCTGTTTGGACAACTGATGTACCATTTAAAAATATGGCAAATATATATATCTAAGTTTGTACAGCAAGGGAAAATGCCACAAGTTAAATATAAGGTATTGCAAGATGCAAAGGAACAAGGAGGATTGGGTCTACCAGATCTGAAATTGTATTTTGCTGCTGGTTGTTTGGTTTGGGTGAAAGAGTGGGTGTTGTTAAAAAATAGAAGACATTTAGGCACTCTAGAGTTAGAAGGACATGACCTGAAATTTGGGAGTCATGCGAATCTGTAGCACGATAAAAGCAAGATTAACGTAGATCTCAACAATCGTTATGTTAGATAATGTTATTGAGAATATGGAATAGATAGAAATCCGGGCTGTGCTCAAAAACACCTTTGTGGCTCTCAGCACAAGAAGCATCTATAGACAAGAAATAATAGGCAAACACAAATGTTTAACAAATTGTGACCTACTACAATGCTGCCAGGGGGAATATAAAATAAAATTAAGGGAACAACTGATGGCAGAGAGACACAGTTGTCAATGGTTTTCTTATTTACAGTTATCAGAAAGACTTAAAGTAGGTACAATAATTTATGGTATTGAATATTGTAAGTGATTTTGAAACAGAATTGTGTACAAATGATGAACATGTGATCTCTAAAATGTACAAACTTGTATTGAAATTTGTAACAGAAGAAGAAGAAGTAAAGGAATGCATGATAAACTGGGCTAATTTTTTTTTTTTTTATAATATAAGGATGTTTTTTTTTAATCTTTAAGAGAATTTTATAGAATGATATGCCGTTGGTATATGAGACCAGAAAAAAATTATTTAGAATGTATATCACTACTTCAGATTTATGTTGGCAACATGAACAACAAGAAGGGTCATTTTACCATGCTTGGGGGATGTGAAAGAAAAGCTAGAAATTTTGGATTCAAATACATGCAGTGATTAAGAGATTTTAAAAATTAACACGAACAAAAACCAAAACTTTTCCTCTTGAGACTGATGGATAAGCAGTTGGAAAAATGTCATGGAACAGCATTTTTCATAGTGGCAATGTGGAAGAGAATTCTATTTTCAGGAGATAGTGACATCTTTTAATTGCTCCTTCATATTAAGATTATAGAAGCTTAGAGTTCACCCTGAGCCATAATAATGTTTAGCTGGCTTGTTTCTTCTGTTGCTCAGGAATAAAGAGAAGTTAGGAATCTTCATACAGTTGTAGGAGGACCTCAATTCCCAGGTTCTTGGTTTACGTTCCAGGCTTCTGATGAACAGGTGCATTATTTAGCCAAGGTCAGGTCCTACAATCTCAGTAAAATAGAAACAGGGTCATGAGGTTCTAATACTGGACTTTGAGAAGATCCTGGTATTGTCCCTTGAGTTTGGAGCTTCAACACCGACCTGAGTTTGGCCACCTTGGAGTCTCCACTGTCATTTCACAAGGGCTCTTGACAACTGAAGGGAGATTGTTTATTACGTTGCAGAGTATGTTGTGCTTTTACGTGTTATACTTTTATGTTTCTGTTTCATCTGCCTAATTTTGAAAATAAACTTAAAATGCATCTGTCTGCTAGAGGTAAAAATAAAGCTTAAAATCACCTTACTTACTGGTGTGTTTATTATCTCTGGATTCTAAAAGAACCAATTGTCTGACACCTGGCCAGTGCTTGGCAATACAAGTTTAATATATGGTAACTGCAGCAAGATTATTGTATGCACAAACATGGAAAAGCTTTGCAATACCTAGAATAGAGGAATGGTTGGTGAAGATGACAGAACCAATAGTAGAGCATACTGTACAAATAAAGTAACCACTATGACAATGGCATTGCAAAATATTATGCAAATTTCATAACTTTATTTATGGTTTTAAAAAAGGGAAGGAAAAATAAAATAAATAAAACAACCTGACCACAGTCTCTTAACCAGAGGAATAAGTCTCAGATTAGATGATCTATCTATCTATCTATCTATCTATCTATCTATCTATCTATCTATCTATCTATCTATCTATCTATCTATCTACCTATCTATCTATCTATCTAATTTATCCCTGCCCAATTCCTCCCGTCGAAGGCCTCTGGGCGATTTATTGCACAAAGGAGCAAAAATTCAGTTTTGTTTCCTCATCAGTTGTTCCTTTCTATTCAGATCAGGCCTCAGAACAATAATGTAGCATTTGGGGGAAAAGATACAGCCCAGTAATCCAGCTGCAGAAGCCAAAATGGAGAAGATCTCCACAGCCACCACGTACTTCCCCTTGGTGCTCAGAGAGGTGGGAACAAACGATACCCAGACGCTACAAAAGACCAACATGCTGAAGGTGATAAATTTGGCTTCGTTGAAGCTGTCAGGTAAATTCCTAGCAAGGAAAGCCACAGTGAAGCTGATAGAAGTCAAGCACCCCATAAAGCCAAGGACAATATAAAACATTGTGGCTGAACCTTCATTACACTGCAGGACAATTTCTTCAGCCATTGAATGTCTATCTGAATCTGGGAATGGGGGAGAAATTGTCAACCACACCATACAGATTATGAATTGCAACAGGGAGCAAGAAAGGACCATAGTGTTGGCCAGCCTTTTGCCTACCCATTTCCTCATTTGGGAGTCTGGCTTGGTGGCCATGAAAGCAAGAACCACAATGGTTGTTTTCCCCAATATACAGGAAAGGGCTACAGAGAAGATGATGCCAAAAGCTGTTTGTCGCAAGAGGCATTTTATTTGGTCTGGTTGGCCAATGAAGAGTAAGGTGCAAAGGAAGGAGAGCAGGAGGGCAATGAGAAGAATGTAGGTGAGGTTCCGGTTGTTGGCTTTGACAATGGGAGTGTCCTGCTGTTTAATGAAGATCCCCAGCACCACAGCTGAGATAAGAGAAAAGAAGAAAGCTATAGCTGTCAGGCTGATTCCCAGAGATTCTTCATAAGACAAAAAAGTGATGTGTTTTGGAAGGCAAAGATTGTGAGCTTTGTTTGTGTAGTGATCTTCTGAACATGGGAAGCAGTCATCTGCATCTGAAAAATAAATCATTGCAGTCATATTTTTCAATAATATCTGATGAATGGTAGAAAAAACAGCTACTGTGACTGTCTGAGCTAAGACTTTTTTCTTTGTTCGGAAATGGTTTAAGAATGATAGTCCCTGGATGCCCTCTTTCTGGTTAAGGAGATTTAACATATCAAAATATGATCAACCTTTTTTTTCTGGTATTTTATTTCTGATAGTTTTTCTGAATAAACCAAAAGGAAGTTATGGTTGGTTTTATGTGGAAAATCTCTATGGTACTTTACGATTTTGGTGGGGTTCTGGGACTGCAAAGAAAAGACCAAAGATTCCTGTTTTATAAAGAATAGGCACATACTTTAGACAGATCTACTAAAAAGACAGGGATCTTTTGACTTTTCTTTATTGCTCCCTGTTCTGCTCCCCATTCTCAGACACCAAATAGCATCACTCAAAATTAGCCAGAATCTATCTCTGCATCTTGAATACACTACTGATCTAGACATTCTCTCTGGAAAATTAATCTTATGAATGTTTCATTCAACACTGTATTTGTTGTTTGGCTGATTACTTTTCTATGAATAAGGAACCAATATTTCATGATTACCATAGAGTCTGTTTCCCTGACAGTCAAAATAAAATATGAATAAGAACAGTACTGAGAGATATTAATACTTAAATTTCTCTGTGTTTCCAAGAATACATTATCAAGACATTTTATTTGCCCGAGTATGCTTAAGTCACTGAGATCTTCCATTGAGCATTTCTTCAAATCTCCTTCTGAACTGCAACTTTCCAAAACGAAAGGAGGTCCATACAACCTGGCCTTGCAATCTCTTTCCTATGATGGAAACCACATGGGAAAGGATTTGTTTTTATGCTCTGTTTTCTCTTTCTCAAAGCAATTAAAAGATGATGTGAGGGTATGTGAAAAGACTCCTGTAATCAACCTATCTCCAGAATTATGGACAACTTTTAAAGTGTTGGCAAACTACTGTTTATATTAAAAATGTAATTTAAAGAATCAGGCTATGGGCTTGCACAAAATACATAGCAATGAAATCTGGTTTTTTTAGTCCTCTTACCTGTCTTGTTTGAAATCTTCCCTTCTGGACATGGAAGGCAATCATAGCAGCAAAATGGCTCTCCTTCTCTTTTTATTCTGCTATAACCTGATGAGCAATGAGCATTGCACACAGAAACAGGCTGTGCCTGTTGGACAATAAGAAGGAAAATTCAGACATTTTTCTTTAACATGAAGATATCCTTGTATCTGAAGAATTTGGATTTCACTGCTATTAGTAGGCTTATCAAGTATTTGCATCCAGGTATCACAGGAGTATTTTTATTTCTAGTGGAGATATCATAAGTTGTCGGCCATGCTCTGACAATCAATTACCATTGAACATTTTCTGAATTAAAATTACATTACATTAAATTAAAATTGGCAGTGCAGCCCTACTGGTTATTTTTAAGACTCTTGTGTTATTTCTCTAATAATGCATGATGTCCATCACCAAAATTTTTTGGAAGTACAAACACAATTCTCCAAAAAGAATGCCATTAGCCACTTTCTTTGCCAACTATGACCTCCTCTAAAATGAAATTGTATCTTAATGGCTGCAAGATCCTGTACACTGTCTGCTGAAAAGGGTTTTAATTTGTTCTTTGGAAGAATGGCTAACTAAATTGTGAAACTACATTTGAATATCCAGAATAATTTTTTTATTTTAAAAGGTTGATGTTCAATCACCCTTGAAATCATTCTTGACCTATAACTTTATAAATGGATTTGTATCAGATCCACAAGCTACGGTCTTTTCTAGACGGAATCTAACTTTGAATTTTATGGAAAATCAGTTTAATGTTTTAATTAAATGGTAATGATTCCCTCTGTTTTGTAATTAGTTCAGAACTTACCTGGTTGAACATGGTGGGCCAGATCATGTTCTCTGCAGTAATGGAGAGCAGCTTGTTTGGGGGAGCAAATGGATCTACCTTCCCAACTTTGACTTGATGGAAGGATTGGTTGGGGAAAGTGACCCAGTTGATGACATCAAAGCCAGTTGCTATTTCCCCATTTTGATCAAAGAAAACCTTTTCCCCAGCACTGTTGTTAAATGAAACAGTTCTCAGGTATTTATGAAGCTAGACCAAAGTAAATGAAAAGAAGTGATGAGAATATGTACGAAGAATCTGATGTATTGTTGAATATGGATTGTTCCGAAGCGATGGCTAAAGATCCTTTCCGAATTCCCATGCCTATGAATGTGAATCAGCATTAAGGGTCTCTATCAAAAGGCAACATCCTTATCTGGATAAAGTTGTTTGGAATAATTTCATCCTCCGGAGTTGTAGCAGTCAGCCCAAACTGATGGTGTTGCAAGTAACACCCAGCATGAGACTGTGATCACAAGCCTTTCTTCCAGAGGTCTTGTCCAGTGGAAAGGTCAGTTTCACAGGAGCCACCCCAAGATCAAAGGAAGAAAAAAGGCTTTTCTACTTGTAAAAAATGTAATTTTAAAGGGGGATATGTGTACATATGTGGTGGGGGTATGGATGCAGGGATTAAAGGAGTTGTTTTTCTTCAGTTAACAAAAAGAGGAGGAGGAGGCGGAGGAGGAGGAGGAGACTACACTGCAGTAATTCTGATTCAGACAATGAAGCTGATGATCAAACAAACCAATTGAAACTTGCATACCGTTTGTGAAGCCATATTATTCATTGTAAAGCCTGTATGCAAGTTAAAGAAGCCTGGATCATTTGTCTATAGATGAGGAACAAGTAGAAGTCTCAGTTAGTTCCTCCTCTTGGGTCTCCAAAACATGTCCAGCAGATAATTTTCCCTTCCACCATCTCCCACTTTCAACTTAAATGGTCCTTCTGTTCTGGTCCATCTACCTCTTCATCCTCGATCCCAACACTCTCTTTCTCGTTATCACTGCCCACATGTTCACCCTTTTTTGCATGCATCCCGACCACATCTTTATTGCCATCTCATCATCAAATTCCTCCTCAACCTCAAGAATACTGCTAACAAATACTTTTATATGCTACTCAACAGCCAGTGACTCTGGGCAGCTCAATTGCCTGGTTGCCTCTTCTGACCTTGTTCTATTCTTTTGCCTTTGGCATTGGCTTCCAAAGTAATGCTGCCTCCTCCTGTTTTCTGTATGTTTTGCACAACCTGTTGAAGTAAAATGCACTTCATAAAACCTAAAGAAAAATTAACCTTCTTTTGCTGCTCTACCATACCAGTCACACTCTATTCGATATAACTAGCAAGTATCTGGTTAATCAGTGGTTCTTGCTTTGGGGGGTATAGCGATGAATCCCTCCCTTACCTGCCACACATATTGATCCAACCTCTTAAGTTTTGAGCCATATTCTCTTGCCTGGAGTTTGTATTTGGATGAGAGCATGGCCTGCAAAGCATGTGCCACAGCAAGGACTGCATTGTAGACACTGTAACTCTGACCAGTCATAACGGTCTCAAAAACTGACTTAGGAAGGTTCTCCAGGGACTCCTCACCAGTGCATTTCTTCTCAGCATCTTCCTCTAACATGGCATTGGAGAAAGAACATTCAAATGCACCTTCCCAGAACACTCTCATCAAACTGTCTTCCTCTGCAGAAGCAAGTTTTCTCATCTGAAGAAATCTCTTGAAGCCCAAGACCTCCTTTGAGGCAACTTGAAAAGACAGAGACCCATGGATGAAATCCATGGTTCGATACCTTTGGAAGGGAACAGATGAGAACTCCATCTGGGCTGGCATTATCCAAATTTTGTCTTTTCTCTTCACTCTTGTATCCTCAAGTTCTGAAATATAGGGCACCATTCTCCAAATAGCCATATCCTGGTTTTCACAATATACAATCACAACGTTGGCACTGCTCCTCATAGCAACAATGTAAACATTTATATAATGTGTAAGCAGATTATCTATTTCATTGGAAACAGATTCCTTAGGCAACTCTTCCACAAACTCAATGCAAATACCTTTCTGAGAAAATATGGCAAGCCTGTTCTGCCGAAAGCTGTCTCGTTTCTCAGCACTTTGGACAATCAGCCCAATCCATATCCACTGGAAATAGAGCAACAATTGGATCATCCCCTTAATTTGAAGATCTTCATTTGGAAATGCCCGGTGCAAGAAAACAGCCTGTGTGCTGTCATCTATCACTGGAGCAGAGCCATATGCCACCTAAGACAATAACAAAACAAGAAGTTTCGGAAAAAAAAAATGTATCCAGCTGCAAAAGTTTCTGCAGAATCAACTGCCATAATATGATAATTGTCGAAAATGCAACAGAGTTCCATTTGAGATTTCTGTTTGCAGACTGAAACAGGAAACTAAAAGGAGCGTTTTCCCCTAAAGTCCCATGAATGTGATTTTATTTATTTATTTATTTATTTATTTATTTATTTATTTATTTATTTATTTATTCATTCATTCATTCATTCATTTATCTATCTATCTAATTTATCCCCACCCATCTCCTCTCATCAGGGGACTCTGGGCGGTTTACAACAATCAGTTAAAAACATAACCCTAAATACACATAATAAAATACAGTAATATATAACACAAATCGAGGAAAAAATAAAGAATCCATGTGAAGAATCTAAAACAGTCCAAGTGTAGGAGGAGTGGTCTATAGCAACCATCCCCATGTAGATCTATTCCCCTCTCCACCCCAAGCGAGGCGGCAGAGCCAGGTCTTCAGACTCTGCCGAAAGGCCAGGAGAGAAGGGGCCAATCTCACCTCTGGGGGCAGCTAGTTCCACAGGGCTATAAACCTATTAGCATGTTTAACACTAGGGAAATTATAGACAATATGAATTAATAATATTTATGCCAAGGTGATCTTATTAAACATTAATTTCGCTAGGAGTGGTTCTATGGAGCACTTCGTTTTATCCTATGTCCTGAGAACATATTTTAATATTTAGTGAAATGATTCCATTATAACATATTTTTTCATCATCATTATTGTTTCATTTATTCTGAATATTGTCTTCAAAACTGATCATATTTGTCTTTAGAAATAAAATTAAATAACAGTTCCATCCATCTTGAGTTGTTACAGATAAATGTTTTAACGAAATAAAATCATTTATAATCAGCAGCTGATTCATATTGTCAGAAAGTATTGAATTATATTGATTGAATGAAGAAAACAAATTTGTGATGGATTTCAGGGCTGCTGGTTCTCAGGAAGGAGAGAGCACATTCCTGGGAGATAAGAGGACTTGCAGTTTGGAAAACCTTGGCAGAGGGACAAAGGAAGTTAGAGTAGCCCTGCCTAGAGTCTCTTAGGTTATTTCCCCTTAGGTTAGTTAGGATAGCTTTAGTCTGGCAAGGTTCTGTTTATTTGGTGAGTACAGTAAAGAACTAGAGTTGGAATACACTGACTCAGGATAGTTTCTTGGTCCAGTCCTAACATCAGTCTTGCCAGGCTAAAGCTATCCTAACCAACCGAAGGGGACATAACCTAAGAGACTCTAGGACAGGGCTACTCTAAGTTACTTTGTCTGCCAAGGCTTTCCAAACTGCGAGTCCTCTTGTCTCCCTGGAATCCTTCCTGAGAACTAGTGGAAGCTCTGAAACCCATCATATCACCATGCCCTTCAGGGGCATTCCGTCATACCTACATTGTTTCTCATTCAGAAATCTTTGAATGTGCCACTATTTGACAGTACTCTGGAGTGATAAATCTGTATAGTCTTTTTCAAAATCAACACTAATGTGTAATTGGATCTAGTTCACAAAGTCCTCATTTTTGCCTCAGTGGCTATGAACAAAAAACAACAAACTTCTATTATTGGGTTATATTCACATAGACTGGGCCATCAGGATGGGGAAGAAACATCCAAGGCTTCTTACATTGCTTTCTATTTCTATATTTTTTATTTACCATTTTCTATGTCCAGACAACAAATGCACTTTATCACACCAGTCTTTGAAGAAAACCTCTCACCTGTGGGATCTTGTAAATGCTCAGAATATTTGACATGGACTGACAAACATAAACATTAGGTCCTGCAAGGACAGCTACCACCCCATCCTTGTGATCACACTTGTAGTTTGGGAAGAACCTTCCCTTTGAGGAAAGAAGCTCCAGAGAAGCGAGATAGATCCATCTTGCCAGGAAATAGCTAT
This sequence comes from Candoia aspera, assembly GCF_035149785.1. Classification (NCBI taxonomy): domain Eukaryota; kingdom Metazoa; phylum Chordata; class Lepidosauria; order Squamata; family Candoiidae; genus Candoia; species Candoia aspera. The sequence goes on along the minus strand of NC_086156.1, from coordinate 109,205,170 downwards.
TAGAGGCATGAATGCCCAGAGTAATATTGGGCAAGATCCTGAGATTTTCACTGATTTCTAGGATAGCAAATTCGATGGCCAGGATATGCTGAAAATTCTGCATATGAATTCTGAAAGGAGAGTTAGAACCTGTATTACAGTCCTACCTGAAAAAAGAGTTACTACCTGTATTTCAAAGTTTGGGAATATAACTTTGCTCCATTCTAATTTACATGTCCTTATCTATGCAAAGATAGATAGATCATATTTATTTTGGTCAGTGTCCAGATAAAACAGAATATATGTAAACTAAATACAGCAAAGACAGAGGAAACAAACAAACAAAAAACCATCCACATAACTGTAAGATAAATAAATCAGGAATGAGGATGTGAGTCATGTGCAGTAATCAGTTGTTTGTGCACATTCACAGCAGCTTGGCTTCATTACAGAACTTGGCTGCATTATGGATGATGGCCCTTTTGTTGTCTGAGAAGAGAAAATTGACATGACATTCCTCAGGATAATTTGGTCCATGTAGTAAGAGAGGGAAGATGAGACTTCTTCAGATATACATCATTTTACAAGGTGCAGTGCAGCAGCACATGGAAAATATGCTCAACTGAACTCATCTAATTTCATACTTGATTCCATCGCCCTAGCATAGGAAATTGGCATGAAATGAACAACCAAAATTCATAATTATCAAGTAAAATCTCCTAGCCACGGTCATCTTTTTAATGCAATGTAGGGGGTAATGTGTTGTTCCTTTGGATGAATTCATTTGTTTTTAATATTAATGGTGTTACTTTTAATTTTATGAAGCTGTCCAGAGTGATTTTTCGTGTTGAGTAGTGTAGCCATTCCATGAATCCAAAAATGAAATTTTATTTCTATTAGAAAAATATGAATCTGATGTGATTGGAGTTTCCATATCTTCTATATAAATGAATTTAATGCAAATAGTCTCGACTAGGAGATACAAAAGTGTTTTTGGAGGAGGATACTGGGTTAAAGAAGTCTACTCCTTTTTTCATATCCTACATTCTGCCTTCAGTAGAGCCGGGGTAAGGAAAAGATCCGGGAATTACAAAATGCAAACTCAGTTTCATGAAACTGCTTGTAATACAACATGTTCGTATTCTCATTCCGAGTTATCCAATAATTCTGAAGGGAGATTCAGTTAGAATTGCATTGTGCATCAAAATATTTAAAAATACCTACATAGAAATAATGAAGAACTCGATGCAGGGACAATAACAAGTTCATGTAGAACTAGCTAGCATTTTATCTGCCTTTGACAAGTGATGGTTTGTTCAGAGGAATGGAATGTCAATAAATACATGAATATGTAAAAGGAAATGAGTGAAATGGGTGATGGAAGCAGTGGATATAAGATAGTAAGTATGACTTTCTTTATCTAATAATAATGCAGCATACTGTGGATACCCGTTAGATACCTGGAGACAAAGATAACATATCAGGTGATTATAAGAAAATGATTTTAAGAAAATAATGTTCATAACGATGGAATCATGCTAAAATGAGGAAATATCTGGTGAAGGAGAAAAAATGGTTATAACTGAAATGATTCTATCAGTAAACAAATCAATAATTTCCATAATCACAAGTGCATTACTACAGATTAAATAAGCAAATTCTTTTCAATCCACTGTTCCCTTGTTTCCTTCCCAAATATTTCCCTTCAATATATCTGCCAGATATAATATCCATTTTTTTGGCTTCCTGTAAAAATAATTACATGAAATCATCAACTACTTCATGAGATGGATTCCTTGTGAAGGCTATTTCATTAGAAATCATGTAAATCTGAGAAGTTATGCCGCCAATAACCAGATCTTCTGAGTGATATTGCTTGTGACTAATAAGGAGAGGGTCTCCCACAGTACATTTGCCAAGAAGAATAGAGCATTTGATATGACGCAGTAACATTAATATGTTTGCAAGGAATAAAATCATTGTGCAGAACAATCCTTCCTTTGGCTGAAACACGCTCTGTGAAGAATAAGACTGAAAGAGTTTTATCTCTCCAGTCCCACCCTGCACAAAGAAGAGATAATATATTCTATCATTTTAATTCATCGTCATGTTCTCTCCCTTGAACCTCTAGGCACTTGGAGGAAATAATGAATGATTTTATAATGATAGGGCAAATAACCCCATGGTTGGGGAAACTTTGTGGTGATGTGGCTGAGGAACATGTCATTATTTTTTTTAAAAAAAGATCAGCTGTGGCCAATTTTTGCAACACCATGACAATTGAAGCCTGTAATTAAAGGCAATATATTCAAAGCGGGGGAAAAACGTAATTCAGAAAACAATAAAGGTCATCTCCTTCTCTAATTTGCAAAGGTGGCATCTCCTAAAGGAGAATGAAGAAATGTTAGAATGGTCCAAATTTTCCAGTTGAGAAAATGTCTAATTAAAAATTGATATGTCTACAAGAAGTATGAATCACACGGACCTTCCGTCCTTGTCCTTGTCCTTGTCTTTTAGGTATTCCAACCTAAATTTATTACTAAATATGTTACTGATGGTATAGCAAGCAAAGTGTACCCTGGTGATTTCACACAGTGGCAGCGAGCAATATCCTGAAAACTGTTATGTTTGCTAGTACTGGCCACTGCAAGGCAGTATATGTCCAATTTCATCCTTGTCTTGGGAGTCATTAAGGACAGGTCAAAAACCAGTTTTGTGGTGTCGTTAAGGCACTACAAGCAGGGTAGAAACCAGTAGACCTTGAGTTCTAGTCCCAGCTGGATGACCCTGGACAGCCTCTCTCTCACAGCCCTAGGAAGCTTTCTTAGACACAGAGAAGGCCTTTGATGATTTGAACTGGGCCTACCTGTTTGATGTTTGCAAAATATGAATTTTGGGGAGAATTTTATTGAATGGGTAAGCTCGATTTATACATCACAGAAAGCAGATATAATTGTCAATGCAGGCTTAACACTTTTTGTGAGATACAAAAAGTGACAAGACAGGAACGGCCATCGTCTTTTCTCCTGTTCATTTAAGTTCTTGAAATATTAAACAGAGATATAAGACAAGATGAGAGAATTGTGGGAGTAAAGATGAAAAAGGAACTTCAGGACATTTGCTGATGATTTGGTGTTGGTTTTGGAGGATCCACTAGAGGGAATAGAAACATAGCCAGCTGGGTGACCTTGGGCCAGTCCCTCTCTCTCAGCCCAGCTCACCTCACAGGGTTGTTGTTGTGAGGAAAACAGGAAGAGGAAGAAGTATTAGGTATGTTCGCTGCCATGAGTTACTTATAAAAATAATAAAGGCGGGATAATAAATAAATAAAAAATAAAAATATTAATGGGAAAATTAAAAGAATTTGATAGACTAGCAGGTCTTAAGATTAACAATCAGAAGACAAAGATGTTAAGAAAACATGAAAATACTGGTTCAAACCAAACAGATGAAGAAAGTGGGCTTTAAGATTGAGAAAAAAGTGAAATATTTGGGTATTACTACGACAAATATGAATTGCATGTTATTTCAAAATAATTATGTCAAGACATTGAATGATGTTTAGAAAGATATGTTAAGATGGGACAGACTACAGCTGTCATTGTTGCAGAGAATTTCTGGATAAACATGAATGTCTTGCCTAGAGTGATGTTTTCATTTCAGACAATACCTGTTTGGGCAACTGATGTGCCATTTAAAAATATGGCAAATATATATATCAAAGTTTGTACAGCAAGGAAAAATGCCACAAGTTAAATATAAGGTATTGCAAGATGCAAAGGAACGAGGAGGATTGGGTCTACCAGAGCTGAAATTGTATTTTGCTGCTGGTTGTTTGGTTTGGGTGAAAGAGTGGGTGTTGTTAAAAAATAGAAGACATTTAGGCACTCTAGAGTTAGAAGGACATGACCTGAAATTTGGGAGTCATGGGAATCTGTAGCACGATAAAAGCAAGATTAACGTAGATCTCAACAATCATTATGTTAGATAATGTTATTGAGAATGTGGAATAGGTAGAAATCCGGGCTGTGCTCAAAAACACCTTTGTGGCTCTCAGCACAAGAAGCATCTACAGACAAGAAATAATAGGCATACACAAATGTTTAACAAATTGTGACCTACTAGAATGCTGCCAGGGGGAATATAAAATAAAATTAAGGGAACAACTGATGGCAGAGGGACACAGTTGTCAATGGTTTTCTTATTTACAGTTATCAGAAAGACTTAAAGTAGGTACAATAATTTATGGTATTGAATATTGTAAGTGATTTTGAAACAGAATTGTGTACAAATGATGAACATGTGATCTCTAAAATGTACAAACTTGTATTGAAATTTGTAACAGAAGAAGAAGAAGTAAAGGAATGCATGATAAACTGGGCTAATTTTTTTTTTTTTATAATATAAGGATGTTTTTTTTTAATCTTTAAGAGAATTTTATAGAATGATATGCCGTTGTAATATGAGACCAGAAAAAAATTATTTAGAATGTATATCACTACTTCAGATTTATGTTGGCAACATGAACAACAAGAAGGGTCATTTTACCATGTTTGGGGGATGTGAAAGAAAAGCTAGAAATTTTGGATTCAAATACATGCAGTGATTAAGAGATTTTAAAAATTAACACGAACAAAAACTAAAGCTTTTCCTCTTGAGACTGATGGAGAAGCAGTTGGAAAAACATCATGGAACAGCATTTTTCGTAGTGGCAATGTGGAAGAGCATTCTATTTTCAGGAGATAGTGACATCTTTTAATTGCTCCTTCATATTAAGATTATAGAAGCTTAGAGTTCACCCTGAGCCATAATAATGTTTAGCTGGCTTGTTTCTTCTGTTGCTCAGGAATAAAGAGAAGTTAGGAATCTTCATACAGTTGTAGGAGGACCTCAATTCCCAGGTTCTTGGTTTACGTTCCAGGCTTCTGATGAACAGGTGCATTATTTAGCCAAGGTCAGGTCCTACAATCTCAGTAACATAGAAACAGGGTCATGAGGTTCTAATACTAGACTTTGAGAAGATCCTGGTATTGTCCCTTGAGTTTGGAGCTTCAACACCGACCTGAGTTTGGCCACCTTGGAGTCTCCACTGTCATTTCACAAGGGCTCTTGACAACTGAAGGGAGATTGTTTATTACGTTGCAGAGTATGTTGTGCTTTTACGTGTTATACTTTTATGTTTCTGTTTCATCTGCCTAATTTTGAAAATAAACTTAAAATGCATCTGTCTGCTAGAGGTAAAAATAAAGCTTAAAATCACCTTACTTACTGGTGTGTTTATTATCTCTGGATTCTAAAAGAACCAATTGTCTGACACCTGGCCAGTGCTTGGCAATACAAGTTTAATATATGGTAACTGCAGCAAGATTATTGTATGCACAAACATGGAAAAGCTTTGCAATACCTAGAATAGAGGAATGGTTGGTGAAGATGACAGAACCAATAGTAGAGCATACTGTACAAATAAAGTAACCACTATGAAAATGGCATTGCAAAATATTATGCAAATTTCATAACTTTATTTATGGTTTTAAAAAAGGGAAGGAAAAATAAAATAAATAAAACAACCTGACCACAGTCTCTTAACCAGAGGAATAAGTCTCAGATTAGATGATCTATCTATCTATCTATCTATCTATCTATCTATCTATCTATCTATCTATCTATCTATCTATTTATCTATCTATCTATCTATCTATCTATCTATCTATCTATCTATCTATCTATCTATCTATCTAATTTATCCCTGCCCAATTCCTCCCGTCGGAGGCCTCTGGGCGATTTATTGCACAAAGGAGCAAAAATTCAGTTTTGTTTCCTCATCAGTTGTTCCTTTCTATTCAGATCAGGCCTCAGAACAATAATGTAGCATTTGGGGGAAAAGATACAGCCCAGTAATCCAGCTGCAGAAGCCAAAATGGAGAAGATCTCCACAGCCACCACGTACTTCCCCTTGGTGCTCAGAGAGGTGGGAACAAACGATACCCAGACGCTACAAAAGACCAACATGCTGAAGGTGATAAATTTGGCTTCGTTGAAGCTGTCAGGTAAATTCCTAGCAAGGAAAGCCAGTGTAAAGCTAATAGCAGCCAACAATCCCATAAAGCCAAGGACTAAATAAAACATAGTGGTTGAACCTTCATTACACTGCAGGACAATTTCTTCAGCCATTGAATGTCTATCTGAATCTGGGAATGGGGGAGAAATTGTCAACCACACCATACAGATTATGAGTTGCACCAGGGAGCAAGAAAGGACAATAGCGTTGGCCAGCCTTTTGCCCACCCATTTCCTCATTTGGGAGTCTGGCTTGGTGGCCATGAAAGCAAGAACCACAATGGTTGTTTTCCCCAATATACAGGAAAGGGCTACAGAGAAGATGATGCCAAAAGCAGTTTGTCGCAAGAGGCATTTTATTTGGTTAGGTTGGCCAATGAAGAGCAAAGTGCAAAGGAAGGAGAGCAGGAGAACAATGAGGAGAATGTAGGTGAGGTTCCGGTTGTTGGCTTTGACAATGGGAGTGTCCCGCTGTTTAATGAAGATCCCCAACACCACAGCTGAGATGACAGAAAAGAAGAAAGCTATAGCTGTCAGGCTCGTTCCCAGAGATTCTTCATAAGACAAAAAAGTGATGTGTTTTGGAAGGCAAAGATTGTGAGCTTTGCTTGGGAACCGATCTTCTGAACATGGGAAACAGTCATCTGCATCTGAAAAAGAAATCATTGCAGTCATATTTTTAAATAATATGTGATGAATGGGAGGAAAAACAGCTACTGTGACTGTCTGAGCTAAGACTTTTTTCTTTGTTCGGAAATGGTTTAAGAATGATAGTCCCTGGATGCCCTCTCTCTGGTTAAGGAGATTTAACATATCAAAATATGATCAACCTTTTTATTCTGGTATTTTATTTCTGATAGTTTTTCTGAATAAACCAAAAGGAAGTTATGGTTGGTTTTATGTGGAAAATCTCTATGGTCCTTTACGATTTTGGTGGGGTTCTGTGACTGCAAAGAAAGGACCAAAGATTCCTGTTTTATAAAGAATAGGCACATACTTTAGACAGATCTACTAAAAAGACAGGGATCTTTTGACTGTTCTTTACTGCTCCCTGTTCTGCTCCCCATTCTCAGACACCAAATAGCATCACTCAAAATTAGCCAGAATCTATCTCTGCATCTTGAATACACTACTGATCTAGAAATTCTCTCTGGAAAATTAATCTTATGAATGTTTGATTCAACACTGTATTTGTTGTTTGGTTTATTACTTTTCTATGAATAAGGAACCAATATTTCATGATTACCAGAGAGTTTATTTCCCTGACAGTCAAAATAAGATAAGAATAAGAACAGTATTGAGACATATTAATGCTTAAATTTCTCTGTATTTCCAAGAATACATTATCAAGACATTTTATTTGCTTGAGTATGCTTATGTCACTGAGATCTTCCATTTAGCATTTCTTCAAATCTCCTTCTGAACTGCAACTTTCCAAAACGAAAAGAGGTCCATACCACCTAGCCTTGCAATCTCTTTCCTATGATGGAAACCACATGGGAAAGGATTTGTTTTTATGCTCTGTTTTCTCTTTCTCAAAGCAATTAAAAGATGATGTGAGGGTATGTGAAAAGACTCCTGTAATCAACCTATCTCCAGAATTATGGACAACTTTTAAAGTGTTGGCAAACTACTGTTTATATTAAAAATGTAATTAAAACAATCAGGCTATGGGCTTGCACAAAACACATAGCAAGAAATCTGCTTTTTTTAGACCTCTTACCTGTCTTGTTTGAAATCTTCCCTTCTGGACATGGAAGGCAATCATAGCAGCAAAATGGCTCTCCTTCTCTTTTTATTCTGCTATAACCTGATAAGCAATGAGCATTGCACACAGAAACAGGCTGTGCCTGTTGGACATAAAGAAGGAAAATTCAGACATTATTCTGTAACATGAAGAAATCCTTGTATCTGAAGAATTTGGATTTCACTGCTATTAGTAGGCTTATCAAGTATTTGCATCCAGGTATCACAGGAGTATTTTTATTTCTAGTGGAGATATCATAACTTGTTGACCATGCTCTGACAATCAATTGCCATTGAACATCTTCTGAATTAAAATTACATTACATTAAATTAAAACTGGCAGTGCAGCCCTACTGGTTATTTTTAAGACTCTTGTGTTATTTGTCTAATAAGGCATGATGTCCATCACCAACATTTTTTGGAAGTACAAACACAATTCTCCAAAAGGAATGCCATTAGCCAGTTTCTTTGCCTACTATGACTGTATCTAAAATGAAATTGTATCTTAATGGCTGCAAGATCCTATACACTGTCTACTGAAAAGGATTTTAATTTGTTCTTTGGAAGAATGGCTAACTAAATTGTGGAACTACATTTGAATATCCAGAATAATTTTTTTTATTCAAAAAGGTTGATGTTCAATCACCCTTGAAATCATTCTTGGCCTATAACTTTATAAATTGATTTGTATCACATCCACAAACTATGGTCTTTTCTTGAGGGAATCGAACTTTGAATTTTATGGAAAATCAGTTTAAAGTTTTAATTAAATGGTAATGATTCCCTCTGTTTTGTAATTAGTTCAGAACTTACCTGGTTGAACATGGCGGGCCAGATAATGTTCTCTGCAGAAATGGAGAGCAGCTTGTTTGGGGGAACAAATGGATCTACCTTCCCAACTTTGACTCGATGGAAGGATTGGTTGGGGAAAGTGACCCAGTTGATGACATCAAAGCCAGTTGCTATTTCCCCATTTTGATCAAAGAAAACCTTTTCCCCAGCACTGTTGTTAAATGAAACAGTTCTCAGGTATTTATGAAGCTAGACCAAAGTAAATGAAAAGAAGTGATGAGAATATGTACGAAGAATCTGATGTATTGTTGAATATGGATTGTTCAGAAGCGATGGCTAAAGATCCTTTCCGAATTCCTATGCCTATGAATGTGAATCAGCATTAAGGGTCTCTATCAAAAGGCAACATCCTCATCTGGATGAATTTGTTTGGAATAATTTCATCCTCCGGAGTTGTAGCAGTCAGCCCAAACTGGTGGTGTTGCAAGTAACACCCAGCATGAGTCTGTGATCACAAGCCTTTCTTCCAGAGGTCTGGTCCAGTGGAAAGGTCAGTTTCACAGGAGCCACCCCAAGATCAAAGGAAGAAAAAAGCCTTTTCCACTTGTATAAAATGAAATAAGGGATTTGCGTGTCTGGACAGGATGGATCTAATGACTAAAGGAATTGACTTTAAATCAATCTAACCTGTTATCACTTATTTTTTTCTTTCAGTTAAGGGAAAAAAAAACAGAAAAAACATCTCATAATTCTGAATCAGGCAATGACTCTAATGCTCAAACAAAGCAAGAAGGAACTTATCTAATTCTGATGTTTGTGAAGGACTGTTATTCATTGTGCAGCCTGTATACCACTTACAGAAGCCTGGATCATTGTCCATGGGTGAGGTCTAAGCAGAAGGTTCAGTTTGTTTTCTCCCCTTGGGTCTCCAAAACATGTCCACCAAACACTTTTCCCCACCACCATCTCCCACTTTCAAGTTAAAGAGTCCTTCTGTTGTGGTCGATCTACCTCTTCATCCTCAGTCCCAACGTTCTCTTTCTCATTATCACTGCCCACATGTTCACCCCTTTTCTCCATGCATCCCCACCACATCTTTATTGCCATCTCTCAGCAAATTCCTCCTCAACCTCAATAATACTGCTAACAACTAATTGTATATGCTACCCAACAGCCAGTGACTCTGGGCAGCTCAATTGCTTGGTTGCCTCTTCTGACCTTGTTCTATTCTTTTGCCATTGGCATTGGCTTCCAAAGTAATGCTGCCTCCTCCTGTTTTCTGTATGTTTTGCACAACATATTGAAGGAAAATGCACTTCATAAAACTTAGAGAGAAAAAATAACCTTCTTTTGCTGCTCTACCACACCAGTCATACCCTATTCGATATAACTATCAAGTATCTGGTTTATTAGTGGTTCTTGCTTTGCAGGGTATATGGATTAATCCCTCCCTTACCTGCCACATATATTGATCCAACCTCTTAAGTTTTGAGCCATATTCTCTTGCCTGGAGTTTGTATTTGGATGAGAGCATGGCCTGCAAAGCATGTGCCACAGCAAGGACTGCATTGTAGACACTGTAACTCTGACCAGTCATAACATTGTCAAAAATGGACTTAGGAAGGTTCTCCAGGGACTCCTCACCAGTGCATTCCTTCTCAGCATTCCCCTCTAAGATCGCATTGGAGAAAGAACATTCAAATGCACCTTCCCAAAACACTCTCATCAAACTGTCTTCCTCTGCAGAAGCAAGTTTTCTCATCTGAAGAAATCTCTTGAAGCCCAAGACCTCTTTTGAGGCAACTTGAAAAGACAGACACCCATGGATGAAATCCATAGTTCGATATCTTTGAAATGGGAGTGATGAGAACTCCATCTGGGCTGGTATTATCCAAATTTTGTCTTTTCTCTTCACTCTTGTATCCTCAACTTCTGAAATATAGGGCAACATTCTCAAAGTTGCCATAACCTGGTTTTCACAATATACAATCACAACGTTGGCACGGCTCCTCATAGTAACAATGTAAACTTTTATATAATGTGTAAGCAGATTATCTATTTCATTGGAAACATATTCCTTAGGCAACTCTTCCACAAAGTCAATGCAAATACCTTTCTCAGAAAATATGGCAAGCCTATTCTGCAGAAAGCTGGCTCGTTTCTCAGCACTTTGGACAATCAACCCAATCCATATCCACTGGAAATAGAGCAACAATTGGATCATCCCCTTAATTTGAAGATCTTCATTTGGAAATGCCCGGTGCAAGAAAACAGCCTGTGTGCTGTCATCTATCACTGGAGCAGAGCCGTATGCAACCTACGGAAATTACAAAACAGGAAATTTCAAACAAACGTTTTCTATCCAACTTCAAAATTTTCTGCCGAATCAACTGTCATAATTGTCTAAATTGCAACAGAGTTACATTTGAAATGAAACAGGAAACTAAAAACAGTATTTTCCGCTAAAGTTCCATGAATGTGATGATATTATAGAGCTATTTTGCTGTTCAACTCTAGGGAAATTATAGAGGATATGAATTAATGATATTTATGCCAAGATGGTCTTATTAAACATTAATTTCACTAGGAGTGGTTCTATGGAGCACTGAGTTTTATACTAAGTCCTGAGAACATATTATAATATTTAGTGAAATGATTCTATTATAACATATATTTTCATCATCATTATTTTTTCATTTATTCTGAATGTTTTCTTTAAAAGTTTTTGTATTTGTCTTTAGAAATAAAATAAAATTAACAGTTCCATCCATCTCCAATTTTTATAGATAAATGTTATAATGCAATAAAATTATTTATAATCAGCAGTTGATTCATTTTATCAGAAAGTATTGAATTTTATTGATTGAATGCAGAAACCAATTTGTGATGGACTTTGAGGCTGCTGGTTCTCAGGAAGGAGAGAGCACATTCCTGGGAGATAAGAGGACTTGCAGTTTGGAAAACCTTGGCAGAGAGACAAAGGAAGTTGAGTAGCCCTGCCTAGAGTCTCTTAGGTTATTTCCCCTTAGGTTAGTTAGGATAGCTTTAGTCTGGCAAGGTTCTGTTTATTTGGTGAGTACAGTAAAGAACTAGAGTTGGAATACACTGACTCAGGATAGTTTCTTGGTCCAGTCCTGACATCAGTCATGCCAGACTAAAGTTATCCTAACCAACCTAAGGGGAAATAACCTAAGAGGATCTAGGGACTACTCTAACTTACTTTGTCTGTCTTCCAAGTTTTTCCAAACTGCAAGTCCTCTTATCTCCCTGGAATGTGCTCTCTCCTTCCTGAGAACCAGTGGAAGCCTCAAAATCCATCACATCACTGCCCCTTTCAAGGGCATTCCATCACACCTATGTTGTTTCTCATTTGGAAGTCTTTGAAAGTGCAGCTATTTGAGAATTCCTTGAATTGATAAATCTGTATAGACTTTTTCAAAATCAACACTAATGTGGAATTGGATCTAGTACACAAAGTCCTCATTTTTGCCTCAGTGGCTATGAACAAAAAACAACAAACTTCTATTATTGGGTTATATTTACATAGACTGGGCCATCAGAATGGGGAAGAAACATCCAAGGCTTCTTACATTGCTTCCTATTTCTATATTTTTTATTTATCATTTTCTATGTCCAGACAACAAATGCACTTTATCACACCAGTCTTTGAAGAAAACCTCTCACCTGTGGGATCTTGTAAATGCTCAGAATATTTGACATGAACTGACAAACATAAACATTAGGTCCTGCAAGAACAGCTACTACACCATCCCTGTGATCACACTTGTAGTTTGGGATGAATCTTCCCTTTGAGGAAAGAAGCTCCAGAGAAGCGAGATAGATCCATTTTGCCAGGAAATAGCTATTAGAGGCATGAATGCCCAGAGTAATATTGGGTAAGATCCTGAGATTTTCATTGATTCCTTGGATAGCAAATTCGAAGGCCAGGATATGCTGAAAATTCTGCATAAGAATTCTGAAGAGAGAGTTACAACCTGTATTACAGTAGTACCTGAAAATAAGAGTTACTATCCATATTTCAAAATTTGAGAATATAACTTTGCTCCATTCTAATTTACATGTTCTAACCTATGCAAAGATAGATCATATTTATTTTGGTCCGTGTCCAGATAAAACAGAATATATGTAAACTAAATGCAGCAAAGACCAAAGAGAAAACAAACAACCATCCATATAACTGTAAGATAAATAAATCAGGTATGAGGATGCGGGTCATGTGCAGTAATCAGTTCTTTGTGCACATTCACAGCAGCTATACAGAACTTTGGTACATTATGGATGATAGCCCTTTTGTTGTCTAAGAAGAGAAACCTGACATGAAGTTCCTCAGGATAATTTGGTCCATGTAGTAAGAGAGGGAATCTGAGGCTTCTTCAGATATAATTCTAGAAGGTGCACAGCAGCAGCACCTGGAAAATAGGTTCAACTGAATTCATCCAATTTCATACTTGATTCTATTGCCCTAGCATAGGCAATTGGCATTAAATAACAACTGATATTCCTAATGACCAAGTAAAATCTCCTGGCCTTGCCCATCTTTTTAATGCAATGTAGAATGGTAACGTATTGTTCGCTTGGATATATATATATATATTTAATATAATGGTGTTTCTTTAATTTTATGAATCTGTCCAGAGTGTTTTTTAGTGCTAGAGTAGTCTAGCCATTGCATAAATCCAGAAAGGAAATTTTGTTTCTATTAGAATAATCTGAATCAGATATACCTGGAGGTTCATTTTCTTTCATAGAAATGAATATAGTTCAACAATTCCTCACTTGTGGATGGAAAAAATTTTTTGGAAGAATTTATTGGGTTAAAGAATTCTACTTTTTTTTTCATATCTCACATTCTTCCTTCAGTAGAGCTGGGGTAATGAATTTATCAGGGAATTACAAAATGTAACCTCAATTTCTTCAGCAAAGGATCGTTACCTTGTCGTGGTGCTGGAGCTTGAGCACTTCAATGATGCCATAGCTAAACCGTGAAGGGCCACCCAAGATGGGAAGGTCATGACAGAGACGTCAGACTAAATGCAATCCCTGGGGAAGGTAATGGCAACCCACCACAGTATTCTTGCCGTGAAAACTAAATGGATCAGTACAACCAGAGATATGTCGGTATACCATCAGAAGATGAGACCCCCAGGTCAGAAGATGGTCAAAATGCTACTGGGGAGGAACAGAGGATGAGTTCAACTAGCCCCAGATGTGATGACGCAGCTAGCTCAAAGCCGAAAGGACGGCTAGCAGCCGATGGTACTGGTGGTGAACGGCGAGTCCGATGTTCTAAGGATCAACATACCATTGGAACCTGGAATGTAAGATCTATGAGCCAGGGCAAATTGGATGTGGTTATTGGTGAGATGTCAAGGTTAAAGATAGACATTTTGGGCGTCAGTGAACTGAAATGGACTGGAATGGGCCACATCACATCAAATGACCACCAGATCTACTACGGTGGAGAAGAGGACCACAGAAGAAATGGAGTAGCCTTCATAATTAATAGTGAAGTGTCTAAAGCAGTGCTTGGATACAATCCAAAAAAGGATAGAATGATCTCAATTCGAATTCAGGGCAAGCCATCTAACATCACAGTGATCCAAATTTACGTCCCAACCACAGATGCTGAAGAAGCTGAATTAGAGCAGTTCTATGAGGATCTGCAGCACCTACTGGACAACACGCCTAAAAAAGATGTTATTTTCATCACGGGAGACTGGAATGCTAAGGTGGGCAGTCAAATGATGCCTGGAATTACAGATAAGCAGTGGCCTGGGAGAACAAAACGAAGCAGGACATAGGCTGATAGAATTTTGCCAAGAAAACTCACTCTGTATAACAAACACTCACTTCCAACAGCCGAAGAGATGGCTTTATACATGGACAGTGGCACTCATTTCACATGCCAGTAAAGTAATGCTCAAGATCCTGCAAGGTAGACTTCAGCAACTCATGGAGCGAAAATTGCCAGATGTACAAGCTGGGTTTCGAAAAGGCAGAGGAACTAGGGACCCAACTGCCAATATCCGATGGATAATGGAAAAAGCCAGGGAGTTTCAGAAAAACATCTATTTCTGTTTTATTGACTATTCTAAAGCCTTTGACCATGTGGACCATAACAAATTGTGGCAAGTTCTTAGCGGTATGGGGATACCAAGTCATCTTGTCTGCCTCCTGAAGAATCTGTATAATGACCAAGTAGCAACAGTAAGAACAGACCACGGAACAACGGACTGTTTTAAGATTGGGAAAGGAGTATGGCAGGGCTGTATACTCTCACCCTACCTATTCAACCTGTACACAGAACACATCATGTGACATGCTGGGCTTGAGGAATCCAAGGCTGGAGTTAAAATTGCTGGAAGAAACATTAACAATCTCAGATACGCAGATGATACCACTTTGATGGCTGAAAGGGAAGAGGAACTGAGGAGCCTTATGATAAAGGTGAAAGAAGAAAGTGCAAAAGCTGGTTTGCAGCTAAACCTCAAAAAAACCAAGATTATGGCAACCAGTTTGATTGTTAACTGGCAAATAGAGGGAGAAAATGTAGAAGCAGTGAAAGACTTTGTATTTCTAGGTGCGAAGATTCCTCCAGATGCTGACTGCAGTCAGGAAATCAGAAGACACTTAATCCTTGGGAGAAGAGCAATGACAAATCTCGATAAAATAGTTAAGAGTGGAGATATCACACTGACAACAAAGGTCCACATAGTTAAAGCAATGGTGTTCACCGTACTAACATATGGTTGCAAGAGCTGGACCATAAGGTAGGCTGAGAGAAGGAAGACTGATGCTTTTGAACTGTGGTGTTGGAGGAAAATTCTGAGAGTGCCTTGGACTGCAAGAAGATCCAACCAGTCCATCCTCCAGGAAATAAAGCCAGACTGCTCACTTGAGAGAATGATATTAAAGGCAAAACTGAAATACTTTGGCCACATAATGAGAAGACAGGACACCCTGGAGAAGATGCTGATGCTAGGGAGAGTGGAAGGCAAAAGGAAGAGGGGCTGACCAAGGGAAGATGGATAGATGATATTCTAGAGGTGATGGATTTGTCCCTGGGGGAGCTGGGGGTGTTGATGGCCAACAGGAAGCTCTGGCGTGGGCTGGTCCATGAAGTCATGAAGAGTCGGAAATGACTAAATGAATAAACAACAAAACCTCAATTTAATGAAACTGCTTGTAATTTTAATTTCTAGGATCTCCCCAACTAAATATATTTTCCTTGTCTATAATCAATGTTTGGTCCTTGTTACTACCGTCAATACAATATATTCTCCTTTTCACTCTGATTTACCAAATAATTCTGAAGGGAGATTCAGTTAGAATTGCATTGTGCATCAAAAAATTTCAAAATACCTATATAGAAATATATAAAGAAATATGTATAGGTACAATACCTAGTTTGTATAGAACTAGCTGGCATTTTATCTGCCTTTTCAAGTTAGGGTTTGTTCAGAGGAATGGGATGCCAATAGATACATGAATATCTAAAAGGAAATGAGTGAAATGGGTGATGGAAGCTGTGGATATAAGATAGTAACTATGATTGTCTTTATCTAATAATAATGCAGCATACTGTGGATACGTTTTAGTTACCTGGAGACAAAGATAACATATCAGGTGATTGTAACAAAATGTGATTTTAAGAAAATAATGTTAATAACAATGGAATCATGCTAGAATGAGGAAATATCGGTGAAGGAGAAAAGTTGTTTATATCTGAAATGATTATATCAGTAAACAAATAAATAATTTCCATAATCACAGGTGCATTACTAGAGATTAAATAATCAAATTCTTTTCAATTCATTGTTACCTTGTTCCCTTCCCAAATATTTCCCTCTACTATATCTGCCAGATATAATATCAATTTTATTTATTTATTTATTTATTTTGCTTCCTGTAAAAATACTTACATGAAATCATCAACTACTTCATGAGATGGATTCCTTGTGAAGGCTATTTCATTAGAAATCATATAAAACTGAGACGTTATGCCACCAATAACCAGATCTTCTGAGTGATATTTCTTGTGACTAATAAGGAGTGGGTCTCCAACAGTACATTTACCAAGAAGAACAGAGCATTTGATATGAGGCAGTAACATTAATATGTTTGCAAGGAATAAAATCATTGTGCAGAACAATCCTTCCTTTGGCTGAAACATTCTCTGTGAACAATAAGACTGAAAGAGTTTTATCTCTCCAGTCCCATCCTGCACAAAGAAGAGATAATATATTCTATCATTTCAATTCATTGCTCTGTTCTGTCTCTTGAATCCCCTTAGGGTCTGGGAGATAACATTGGAGAATTTGATAATGATAGGGCAAATCACCCCATGGTTGGGGCAACTTTTGGTGTGATGTGGCTGAGGAACATGTCATTATTAAAAAAGAAAACAAAAAATGCTGTGGCCAATTTTGCAACACCATGACAATTGGAGCCTATAATTAAAGGCAAAATATTCAAAGCGGGAAAAAAAAGTCATTCAGAGAACAATAAAGGTCAGCTCCTTCTCTCATTTTCAAAGGTGACATCTCCTAAAGGAGAATGAAGAAATGTTAGAATGATCCAAATTTTCCAGTTGAGAAAATGTCTAATTAAAAATGGAAAAGTTTACAAGAAATTTGAGTCGGACACACCTTCTGTCCTTGTCCTTGTCCTTGTCATTTCCCTAGGGCTCTTGACAACTGAAGGGAGATTGGTTATTACGTTGCTGAGTATGTTGTGCTTTTACGTGCTATGCTTTTATGTTTCTGTTTCATCTGCCTAATTTTGACAATAAACTTTCAATGCATCTGTCTGCGAGAGGTAAAAATAAAGCTTAAAATCGCCTTACTTACTGTTTATTGTCTCTGGATTCTAAAAGAACCAATTGTCTGACAGCTGGTCAGTGCTTGGCAATACAAGTTTAATATATGGTAACTGCAGCAAGATTATTGTATGCACAAACGTGGAAAGGCTTCGCAATACCTATAACAGAGGAATGGTTGGTGAAGATGACAGAACTTGCTGAAATGGCCAGTTTGCCTTGTTTGATTAGAGAACAGACAATATATACAGTTACTAGTGACTGGGAATCCCTAATGGATTTTTTGCATAAAAAAGAAAAAAAAAAGTACGCATGGTTAGGATTTTGATTATTAGATAGGAGAGATTATAGAAAGAGTTTTGAAAGAAGAGAGTCACAATTTAACCTTAGAGAGAGATCAATTTATCATTGTACTTATAACTGCTTTAAAAAAGACTGGAAGACACTTCTTTTTATCCTTTTTCTTTCTTTTCTATTTTTCTGCTACACTTTTTCTTTTTGCACTTACTGTTTTTGTCTGCCATTTCTTTCCCTTTTCTATTATCTTTTCCACTCTATTTTATTTTGAGTTACTTGTATATTTTTGTTTAAAATTTTACCTTTTCCTTTTCTTTCCTTTTTCTTTCTTTTTCACTTTGTTCTTACTTTTCTCTATTATTTTTAATTCAGAATTTGTATTATTCTTCATTCTGTTGAAAAACTCCTTTTATACACATATATATATGATTATATTTTTATTTTTATTTATATTTATATAACAGTTTTGGAATGTGGCATATGTAAAGATGCAATAAATTTAGTGACTCATATTATTTCCCATCCCACTATTTTCTTTTTATATATCATAAAAAAATTGTATCAATATAATTTAGAGAAGTAGCATGGTATATACTATCAAAGCCAGGGGATAAATGTGTCTTATACTGTAAACTTCCAAGAATACTTTTCTTTGAAGCTTGGCAATTCATACTGTGGTGTTATGATTTAATGTAAAAAATAACTGCATATTGCAACATCTTGGATCACTTACATAGAGCTTGGAAACCATTTGTTGATTACAACGCTCAGGAAAACTCTTACATCCAAATTAGGGATTCATTTGCTTTGCTATATATTTCTATACCTACAGTTTTTGCTTTAATGCTCCCTTTTATTCAATAGGTGTATGTGTAATTCTCCTTATGAAATTTCTCTTGACAAGCAAGCAGGATTAGGTACATTTCAAAATCACCAGAAGACTAAAACACAGAGAGAATACATGGCTTCCTTGTCCCATATATAAGGCTATTCACTATGGGAAGGTTTGACATACTATTTTCAAAGTGATTGGAAGGCAGATTTAACAACATCCACTCTGAAGAAAACCTCTACATCTGTTAAGATGCAGATGTTGAGATTCTTTTCATGTCTTTTCTTGAGTTAGGTCTATAAAGTAACTTACTTGGATGCTTACAGATAATCTTACCCCTCACTGTTGATGTTTCAATGTCTGTAATCACAGCTATTTCTCCTGAAAGCTCAGCCCAATATTTTTTCTACAAAATTCCTAAAATTATGTATTACTGCAATCTCAGTTAGCAGACAATGGCTTATACATGAAAGGCCTTGACCCCAATTCTAATTAGTCTTCCCTGTTTATTGACCCCATCATATATCATAAATAACATTTTTTCTCACTTCACAAGTCTCTTTTAGTCTTTTAAATTATTGTCACCAGCATTTATAAGATTTATTTTTCTATTTTTTTCTTCCCTTTTCAGTCTATAAATTTAAAGCAAATAAATAAACCAAATAAACTTCCAATCTTATATATTAAGCTTCCTCCTTCCTCCTCCTCCTCCTCCTTTTTCTCTTTATCTCCTTCCTCTCCTCACTGGCTTGTCACTCCTCATTTTCTTACAGTAATTTATTTTCTAGGGCAGCCTTCAATAGCTCTTATGGCACCTGCATTCCACTTCTCTGTTTCTCACAAAAATGCCACCTACACAGTAATATGGCATACATATAAAGTAACTTCAGTATAAGAACTCCATTCCAAAATATTATGCTTGTTTCACATCTTTATTTGTGGTTAAAAAAAAAGGAAGGAAAAATAAAAACTGACTGCAGCCTCTTAACCAGAGGAATAATTCTCAGGTCATAGCTTAGAAGCTTTATAGCATAGTGGAGCAAAAATTCAGTTTCCTTTTTTTATCAGCTGCTCCTTTCTGTTCAGATCAGGCCTCTGAATAATAATGTAGCATTTGGGGGAAAAGATGCACCCCAGCAATCCAGCTGCAGAAGCCAAAATGGAGAAGATCTCCACAGCCACCATGAATTTTCCCCTGGAGCTCAAATAGGTGGGAACAAATGATACCCAGACACTACAAAAGACCAACATGCTAAAGGTGATAAATTTGGCTTCGTTGAAGCTGTCAGGTAAATTCCTAGCAAGGAAAGCCACTGTAAAGCTAATAGCAGCCAAGAATCCCAAAAAACCAAGGACTAAATAAAACATTGTGGTTGAACCTTCGTTGCATTGCAAGACAATTTCTTCAGCCATGGAGTACAGATCAGAATCTGGGAATGGGGGAGAAATAGCCAGCCACACGATACAAATGGTGAATTGTGCCAGGGAGCAAGATAGCACAATGGAGACAGACAGCCTTTTCCCCACCCATTTCCTCATTTTGGAGCCTGGCTTGGTGGCCATGAAAGCCAGAACAACAATGGTCGTTTTCCCCAATATACAAGAAAGAGCTACAGTGAAGATGATGCCAAAAGCAATTTGTTGCATGAGACATTTCACTTGGCTGGGTTGCCCAATGAACAGCAGAGTGCAAAGAAAAGCGAGCAGAAGAGCAATGAGAAGCACATAGGTGAGGTTCCTGTTGTTGGCTTTCACTATGGGAGTGTCTTGGTACTTAATGAAGATCTGAAGCACCAAAGCTGAGGTGACAGAAAACAATAAAGCAATAGTTGTCAAGGTGAGTCCCAGGGGTTCTTCATAAGACAAAAATATGATGTATTTTAGAAAGCAAAGGTTGTGAGCTTTGCTCGGGAACTGATCTTCTGAACATGGGAAGCAGTCATCTGCATCTGAAAAATAAATGATTGCAATGATATATCTTTTGAATGGCCATTTTTGGGTAAAGGGGTGGTAAAATATACATTTATGCTGAATGTAAAATATAGTCTAGAAGCCAACTGCTAGAGTTTAGATTCACAGCCTAGAATTTTATTGAGAAAAAAAAAATAGAGAGTTTGGGAAAAAAAAAATATCCTCCCCTCTTCTCTCTTCCCCTCTCCTCTCCTCTGTAATGAGGTCACTGTAGCCCCATGTACCAAAACTAGGTCATATTAAGGATTCAATTAAGTGTTTCTGACCATGTTTTCAACTTTGCATTGATGTTGTTTTCAGTCAACAAGGATTTCCCTTTGTTATTGGTGAAATATTAAAATACAGCTATATATTCAGATAATGTATCGTTAAATAAATATACTGTAAGCTGTATCGGCTGGACACCTTCAGCATGACACCTTCAGCATGAATCTCTATTTTTTTTTAGCTTGGACAATTTTTTTTTTTTTTTCATTTTCTAAATTTTCTAAAGCAGGGGAGCCTTACAAACAAAGCCATTTAGTGGGCCTTCTACATATTCATTGTTGTATCCTCAGGAAGACATGATCATGGGTGTTCCACTGCAGACCTGAGTCCCATCATTATATAGGTTAGAACATTCTTGCACTGAACTGAAAGTTCTTCTACCAGTAATCACCAACTATCTCAAAGTATAATCTTGGGTTATCTGAAATATCAGGTACATTCTGCATATTACTTCTCTTACCTGTTTTGTTTGAAATCCTCCTTTCTGGACATGGAAGGCAATCATAACAGCAAAATGGCCTCCCTTCTCTTTTTATCCTGCTATAACCTGGAAAGCAATGGTCATTGCAAATAGAAAAGGGCTGTGCCTGTTGATAATCAATAATGGATTATTGATAAATTTGTCCTTCATATTCAAAATTACTGCAGTTAAAAGCCTAGATTCCCCTGGCTCTGATAGATAGATAGATAGATAGATAGATAGATAGATAGATAGATAGATCAGATATCTGGGGATGATATGAATATTGCTTTCACTTGGAACAGGGTAAGTTGTTTAAGCCAGTGTAAAAACTGATTTTCAACTCAGTTGAAACTTCCAACTTTTGTAAGATTCCCAATCTAAGAGTGGTATTCCCTTGGAACTATGAGAGT
Organism: Candoia aspera; assembly: GCF_035149785.1. Taxonomy (NCBI): domain Eukaryota; kingdom Metazoa; phylum Chordata; class Lepidosauria; order Squamata; family Candoiidae; genus Candoia; species Candoia aspera. Next base: position 109,183,517 of record NC_086156.1, on the reverse strand, counting down.
TTTAGAGATTCTTATGATTCTGGATAAATACTCCAAAGTTCCAGATTACAGCAACTCAAAGAAACCTAGCTGGAACCTAGCCAGGTTGTTGGAAGCAAACATTCTCAGTTATCCTAGAGATTATGGATAAGATATAGGAAGTTCATGATATTTCAGTTGATGCAGAATTGGGCACGACTGGTTTGGTTGGAAATACGTTTCTGGATGGAGTATTAAACAAAGATTCTCTCTTCCATGCACTCTTGAAATTTCTGATTACTTGTCCACGTACATCCAAAACTCTCAGTAACCTATTTCAATAATGGGGAATTGATTGAACCTATTTTGAAAATAGTGTAGAACCTACCTGGTTAAACATGGCGGGCCAGATAATATTCTCTGCAGAAATGGAGAGCAGCTTGTTTGGGGGAACAAATGGATCCACCTTCCCAACTTTGACTCGATGGAAGGATTGGTTGGGGGAAATGACCCAGTTGATCACATCAAAGCCAGTTGCTATTTCCCCATTTTGATCAAAGAAAATCTTTTCCCCAGCGCTGTTGTTAAATGAAACAGTTCTCAGGTATTTATGAAGCTAAACAAACCATAAACCAAGTAATAAAAAAGTGATCATATGCTGCTAAATATTTTTCAGAAACTATGGAAAGGAAGTAAGTAAGGAAGGAAGGAAGGATTTTACTTTTGTTGCTATTTGAATAAAATGCCATTGTGGGAGGGAAAAGAGGGGAATAAATTGTTTTAGTGATTAACAGGTTGCCTTCAAATTAAAGAAACACATACAGTCAGAGCACAATCAATTGGAGATTCATTTTGGAGTACAGATTACATTTATTTTCCCCAGTTTTAAGCCAGAAAATGTGGAAAATGTTATGGGAGTACAGTGAATTCTCACAGTCAGAACCAGATTGTGTATTTGAGGTAAAACCAAGGAAAACATATATATTTTACTAGGTTTAAACATAATTGCAAACCATGACATTCTCCCTGCAGAATGTACAAGTATTTTCCATGAGTTTCTGAACAGAGACAAGACACTCATTCCTACTCTGGTTGTGGTCCAGCTTCAATTTACTCCTCATTTTTACCATTCTTTTCCCACAGCCCATCTCTTTCTTTTCTTCTTCTCCTTCATCTATCACTGCCCTCCCACATTCCCACCCCCAGACATTCAGTTCTTCTTCTCTTCCACTTCTCCCTTCCCTCTCTTCTTGGTCACCTTCCCATACCGCTTCAAGCTGTAAGAAATAATCATGCTGCCTCTTTCTCATTCTCCTCATTCAGCTTCTTCCTCTGACTCCTTTCCACTTATCTATGCTCAGCATTTCCTTCTGGAGTGCATTTCTGGTGGTTCTCTTGATTTTTTCTTCTTCCTGTACTTCCTTGAAATTTAAAGGAAAAAAATCCCATTCTTTCCTTATCTTCCATATCAGTGGGATCATGCCTAAGACATGTGCAAAGATCATTGCAGAAGTTTCTAGCTGGTAGTATTAGTGGTTCCTGTATACAGTATTGTGAAAAGAGCATTCATCCCTCCCTTACCTGCCACAGATATTGATCCAACCTCTTAAGTTTTGAGCCATTTCCTCTTGCCTGGAGTTTGTATTTGGATGAGAGCATGGCCTGCAAAGCATGTGCCACAGCAAGGACTGCATTGTAGACACTGTAACTCTGACCAGTCATAACAGTCTCAAAAACTGACTTAGGAAGGGTCTCCAGAGGTTCCTCCCCAGTGCATTCCTTCTCAGCATTCCCCTCTATGATGGCACTGGAGAAAGAACATTCAAATGCACCTTCCCAGAACACTCTCATCAAACTGTCTTCCTCTGCAGAATCAAGTTTTCTCATCTGAAGAAATCTCTTGAAGCCCAAGACCTCCTTTGAGGCAACTTGAAAAGACAGAGACCCATGGATGAAATCCATAGTTCGATACCTTTGAAAGGGAACAGATGAGAACTCCATCTGGGCTGGCATTATCCAAATTTTGTCTTTTCTCTTCACTGTTGTGTTCTCAAAGTCTGAAATATAGGGCAACATTCTCAAAATGACCATGTCCTGGTTTTCACAATAGATAACCACAGCATTGGCATTACTTCTCATAACAACATTGTAAACTTTTATATATTGCATAAGCAGGTTATATATTTCATTGGAAACAGATGCCTTGGGCAGCTCTTCCACAAAGTCAAAGCAAATACCTTTCTGAGAAAATATGGCAAGCCTATTCTGGAGAAACCTGTCTTGTTTCTCAGCACTTTGGACGATCAGCCCAATCCATATCCACTGAAAATGTAGCAACATTTGAGTCATCCCTTTAAATTGAAGATCTTCATTTGGAAATGCCCGGTGCAAGAAAATAGCCGGTGTGCTCTCATCTATCACTGGAGCAGAGCCATATGCAACCTAAGGGGGGGGGGGGGGAAATAAGAATAATATTACAACAGGACATTTGTGTCTAAAGACTTCTGAAAAATCAACTGCTTTTTGTAATACTGTCCAAAACAACAAGAAAACAAAAGCTTGACTTCTGTTAGCATTCTGAAACATAATATAAAAACAACATCCCTTTCCAAAATGTTTTTTAATATTTATTTATTTATTTATTAAATTTATATTACCGCCCATCTCCCCTTATGGGGGACTCTGGTTGGTTTACAATAAAAGCTCTCCTGTCCCTCTTTCTCCCACTCTTTCTATCCCTCTATCATAAACAGATATTTCCAGGCTGCCATAATAATAATAATAATAATAATTATTATTATTATTATTACAAATAATTGTAACAACAAAACATCAATTAAAACAATGGAAAAATGAGACAGTATAAAATAGAAAAATGAAAAATGAGGGGAAAATTAATATCAGGGGAAATTTTTCTGAAAGAGTTTTAAGTTACCTGTGGGATCTTGTAAATGCTCAGTATATTTGACATGAACTGACCGATGAAAGCGTTAGGTCCTGCAAGAACAGCTACCACATTGTCCTTGAGATCACACTTGTAGTTTGGGATGAATCTTCCCTTGGAAGAGAGAAGCTCCATGGAAGCGAGATAGGTCCATCTTGCCAAGAAATAGCTATTGAAGGCATGGATGCCCAGTGTGATATTAGGTAAGATCTGGAGATTTTCATTGATTTCTTTGACAGCAAATTCCAAGGCCAGGATATGCTGAAAATTCTGCAGATGAATTCTGAAAGGAGAGTTGTTTAGAAATGTAACGTTTGTAACAATACTTCTGTTTCAGAATAGGCATAACTCTGCTATGTTCTGATTTTCTAAACCAGTGGATGGAAGAGTCCATTCCTTTCAGATGTCATAATCTGTCACTTGTCCTGGGACGTGGTGAAATGCAAAATGCGACCTGAATTTAGGAGAATTACTTCTAAATTTATTATCTGCCCTAATCTTTTCCGTTATCCCTACAACCTTTTCTTCTCTTTTTCTTCTTCTATCAATTCCAATAATTCAATATTTAAATAATTCCAATTCAGGAAAAAAAGTGACTTGGAAATTCAGAATTCCCCTGTGCTATGAAAGCCATCACCTCCTACTGCAATGGTTTCTACCACCCACTAAAACCGGTTATGCTCTTTACTTTTATCTATCTATCTATCTATCTATCTATCTATCTATCTATCTATCTATCTATCTATCTATCTACCTACCTACCTACCTACCTACCTACCTACCTATCTATCTATCTATCTATCTATCTATCTATCTATCTATCTATCTATCTATGAAGTAAGATCCAGTTATCAATTATCAACACAATAAAAATAATTACAGGAAATCATCAATGGTTTCTTCCAATGGATTCCTTGTGAATGTTATTGTGTTGGAAAACATGTAAATCTGAGAAGTAATGCCACCAATAACCAGGTCTTCTGAACAATATTTTTTGTGCCTAATAAAGAGTGGGTCCCCTACATTACATTTACCAAGAAGAATGTAGCATTTGATATGAGGCAATAACATGAATATGCTTGCAGCGAAAAGAATCATCTTGCAAGCCAATCTTTCCTATGCCTGAAAGGTATCAGACTGAAAATGCTTCATCACTCAGTTACATCCCTGCACAGGAAAGGAATATTATCCTGCAGTTTTAATGCATTGTTTTGTTGTGCACCTTGTATCTCCTTAGGGACTTGTAGATAATCATGGACACTTAAATAATGATGGGGCAAATCACATACTTGAGGAAATTTTCTTTGTCACATTGATGAACAGTGTGTCATGTTTCTTTTCAAAAGTCAGCTTTTGCCATTTTTGCAACACCCTGGGAGCTGAAGCCTGTAATTAAAGGGGAAAAAAAAAGATTTAAGACAGGGCAAAATATTTTCTGTTTTGCAGGGTCTTAAGTGTATGAAGTTTTGCTTTAGTTCCTTTTTGGGATGGGGGTTTGAGGTTTTATCTCAATTCTGCCTCTTATTTTAGTTCTCTTTTAACCCTTCCCTTGCTTTATGCAACTGTCTGGATATGGTCTTTCATGGTGTCTATTTTTGTTTTATTTCTTGTTTAATTTTGTGAATTGTTCTATCTATCATCTATCATATTTATAAAGCCACTCATCTCATATAGTGACTCTGGGTGGTGTCCACAATAAAAGAATGCAAATAGGTAAAAACCAATTAAAAATACAACCAAAATACATAAATTAAAAGATAAAAAAACATACAGAGAGTGCATTCCATTTTATCATCATATAGCTATCTAGCAGGCTCCACTCTATCATGGGATCCCCAGACCAGCTGACAAAACCATGTTTTGAGGTCCTTCTGGAAGACCAACAGGTTTGGAGCCAGCCTTGTAGGGAAGGATGTCCCATGAGGTGAAGGCCAGAAAAGCCTTTCCTCCTAGGTCCCACCCAATGAATTTCCCTGGCTGATGGTACCCACAACATGCCTCTCCTGCTGGACCTGGTGGGAATGGGTAGATGTAACTGGGGAGAGGCAGTCCTTTAAATAACCTGATCCCATGCCATGTAGGGTTTTAAAGATCACCAATTTGAATTCAACCCAGAAGCAAACTGACAAGCTAGAAATTGTCAGAGTGTGCTGGAAAGTGTTTTGCCTGAAAGATCAGTAAATGCTTTAATAAACAATGATGGTTCTCTAGGTCCTAATAAGATGAAATGTTTTAACTGCTGTGGGAAGTAGAAATAGAGTTTAAAAATATTCCCCATCATGACAGAGGAGGTGGCTGTATGATGCTATGTTTTTTTTTTTTTTTTGTATAGCAATTCATGCCTATAGGTTACATAGATTTGAACTAGGTTCATATGGACATTTTCAGAATATTTAGTGAGCTAAACTTTGATTCAACAGTATATGATAGGACAACATTCTAGCACAGAAAATACTGTGCTTACATCCCATTATTTGCTTTTGAAGCAGATAATGGGACGTAAGAATACACTACTTCTTGCGCATTAGAGATTGCTTTTACTACTTGGGGATTAATTGCAAAATGGAATGATTGATTTCCAACTGCGGCCTGAATCCGGTAAACCTGTTTGCAATCTTACATTCACCTTGATGTGCTCATATCTTCACCCTCCTCATTACCTCCCAGTAATGAAGTTTTTTTTTTCTTTATTTTTTCAGCTTATTGGAATGAGAGATCCAGTTATTCTTACACACAACCTCAGCCAATTAAAGAGGGGCGGGGGGAGTTATACAGGAATTGATGCCCTACCTTAAACTTACCTCTCATCCAAATCCTTCCTCTTTTTCTACCATTATCAGTCCCTCTTATTTAATGATTACTACCATTATGAATATTACTATTGATTTCACCTTTCAATCACATTTTCTAGTGTATTGCAAGATAATGAATCCTGTCCTGTTCCAGGTTTCAAACTCTTGCCTGGGTAGTTTCTCTTTCAAAAGGAATGGGCAGAAGAGATGTCCAAATCCAGTCCAAAGGTCAGGCAGCCAAATCCGGTTTGTCAGCCAGTCTGAAGGTCAGAGTTTCAGGGTTAACAAACAGAATTCAGTGGAAAAAATATGACCTGATCTCCGTCAGAGATCAGATGGTTGTTTCCAATGGAGAAACACGGGTCAGGGCTGCCTCTTTTATTGTGATAGCAGCCTTGCTTGGCAAGAAGCCTCACTGAGTATCTTTGCTCTGCTCTCCACTCTATTTGCTGGATCCAAAGGCTTAGAGGTTTTATGCCATCATCTGACTGCTCCAGCTGTTCTGATGGTGCCTGTTTTTGATCAGCCTCAGGTGATTCCTGGCTTGGTGTCTCCCGAGGCTGACATAACTGGAGCAGCTTCTTCACAGTCTGAGTCCTGGGCCATGACACATCCAGTGGTGTTTCTCCAGTAAAGCCTTCTGTAGCATAGGAATGCTAGAATATCCTGTTGCATTTGAAAGGACGCAAAGCTTCCTTGTTCCTGCATTCTGTTCTAGTCTAGTCTAGTCTAGTCTAGTCTAGTCTAGTCTAGTCTACCCTTCCCCAAATGAAATGACTTTCATATTCTCTATCAAAGTTGAATCATCCTGGATCACTTTCTCTTCAGTTGCTCTAAAATGAAACCATTTAATCACTAGAAGTATACCCAAATAAATTTGGTTGATATAAATATTAGTTACCAATATCTCTACTTTGAGCAGATTTGTTTTAAGTTTATTAATATTTCATACTATATATGTACTGCATAAATAATTCTTCAGCACATGCTTGCTACAGAAAAGGTTATACAAATTGTAAGAAGTAGAAAACCACTGGATAGTCCCTCCCATATGATGGTTTTAATTGAAGACCAAGTCTGGTGAAATGTCTGGACATCCTCTGCCAAACAATTAATGATGAAACAGAATTAATCTAAACTGAAGCTCAGGTAAATAGAAGGGACACAGCATTTTTCTTTTGACTGAGGATGGTATACAAAGGTATTGTAAAGCCTTGGGGAATGTGAATTCAGGGTGCGTTTCTGCAGTAAAGGGCACATTAGACTTGTCTGTCATTACAAGGACAGAAAGAACATTCTTTTAAATTTATTATCCAGAGTATTTTTCTGGTCTATAAACATGATTTTCCTGCAGGCTGTTCTGTTTGCCAAGGGTTCTTTGTGCGTCTCGTGGAGTAACCACTTAGCATCACATTTCCAAGGGTGGTAGAATTCAGTCTAATATGTCAATACATCAGCATTTGATCTTTTCAACAGCCATTGCCCTCAAAAGACCAGAAATCCAGATAATTCATAATGAAGCTTTGGCTTTTTCTTAGTGGTAGGTTCTTCATTTGAAATTTCTTTTTCACAGCAATACGCCAGAAATTTCAATAAATGTTTTTAATCAAGTGAACAGGGCCAGACCTTTCAGATTAATGTTGCTAATTTCAGGACTTAGAGAATGCCAGGACCAGTCCTGCATGTTATGTTTGGCTGTGAAATTTTAGCCTGTCCTCTAGAAGAAGAAAATGAAGCTCTATTGTAGCAAATAGATAAGCAAAAAAGGATCCATAAAAAAATAAAATATAATTCACTTTTATCTCTTTATCAGCTGCTCCCTTTTGTTCAAATCAGGCCGCAGAACAATAATGTAGCATTTGGGGAAAAAGATGCACCACAATAAACCAGCTGCAGAAGCCAAAATGGAGAAGATCTCCACAACTACTGTGTATTTCCCCTTGGTGCTCACATAGGCAGGAACAAATGATATCCAGACAGAACAAAAGACCAACATGCTGAAGGTAATAAATTTGGCTTCGTTAAAGCTGTCTGGTAACTTCCTAGCTAGGAAAGCCACTGTGAAACTGATAGCAGTCAAGAACCCCAAAAAACTAAGGGCAATATAAAACATAGTGTTTGAACCTTCATTACACTGCAGGATAATTTCTTCAGCCATGGAGTACATGTCAGAATCTGGGAATGGGGGAGAAATTGTAAGCCACACAACACAAATTGTGGTTTGTACCAGGGAGCAAGAAAGGACAATACAGATAGCCAGCCTTTTCCCCACCCATTTCCTCATTTTGGAGCCTGGCTTGGTGGCCATGAAAGCCAGAACGACTATGGTTGTTTTCCCCAATATACAAGAAAGAGCTACAGAGAAGATGATGCTAAAAGTAGTTTGTCTCATGAGACATTTCATTTGGTCAGGTTGCCCAATGAAAAGCAAAGTGCAAAGGAAAGAGAGCAGGAGAGCAATGACAAGAATATAAGTGAGGTTCCTGTTGTTGGCTTTGATGATGGGAGTGTCCTGGTATTTAGTGAAGATCCCCAGCACCACAGATGAGATGAGAGAAAAGAAGAAAGCAACACTTGTCAAGGTGATTCCCAAGGGTTCTTTGTAAGACAAAAATATGATCCATTTTGGAATGCAGATATTTTGAGCTTTGTTTGGGTATTGATTGACTAAACATTGGAAACAGTCATTTGCATCTGAAAAAGAAAAGGATTGGGCTTCAGGTACAGTATAACCATTATATGAGTTAGATGGACTGAAAATGAGTTGATGTGATTTCATTAGTTCCTTCATTTATATCAATTTTATTTGTTCTGAAGTATCTTAAGAATGGCAATGTCTGTATGTGAATGTATCCATGCATGCATGTCTGTGTGCATATGGTTGTGTGTATGTGTTTATTTGGTGGCACTTGGACTGGTATTGATAGTTAAATGTATTGGCCAAGAAGCAGACATACATTTTCCTCTATGTCAATGATGCAGTCAAATTATGCTAGATAAAATCAGGCTTTGACAGAGCCTAAAGGTCCTAGCAGCATAGTATAAAGAAGAAAAGATGGACATTAACTATTCTAAAATAAAAATGGTTGTGTTCACTAAGTATTGTTGGTGACTGTGTTGACTGTGTTGTTTTTCTTGGATGCTATGTATTTAATTTTTTTTGTATTTGGGATGCAATTGTTTTTATTATATTTGTTATTGTTCACTGCCTACAGTCACTTTTTGATATGGGTGGCTTTACAAATGGATTAAATAATTCGATTTGTAAAGCCACCCATGTTTGGCTAAATGCTTGGCTAAATGCTTGGCTAAACATGTTTCTATTTTCTATTTCTAAAGGTCAGAAGAACATGTGAGTTGATGGAATGGAATCATAGGAATGAGCATTCTGCTATTGCCTCCTTATCCTAAATTCAGACATTTTTTGGGGGAGGGGGGGAACTGCACAGCTATTGAGCTAAAAACTATATACTTCTAGTTTAAAGATTAGTGCTTGGCTCACAATACATATAGATCTACAAATGAAACCTCTTACCCATCTTGTTTGAAATCTTCCCTTTTGCACATGGAAGGCAATCATAGCAGCAAAATGGTTTACCTTCTATTTTAAACTTGCTGTAACCTGAATAGCAATTGTCATTGCACACAGAAAGGGGCAGTGTCTGTCAAGAAATAAAACCAGGATGTTGTTGTTGTTGTTGTTTCATAGATCTGCATTTCTCTGTAACTGTGCTAGTATAAAGTGAATGCTTGATCACTGAACAAAATAGCATACCTTTTTGGAAAAAAAAAATGTTTGGTATGCATTTCTATTGGGCAGATCTTTTACACATTTAAGATATTTAAGGGGATAATAAACCCATATCAAGTCACATTGTGTCTCATTAGCACTTGCTATGGGACCATCAGTGAATGTTAATGAATATGTTTCCTGGCAGATATTCACAAAGTTCAAAGTTGTGTGAAAGCCTAATAATGAAGGCTGAACTCTCTTCTATAATCAGACTGATTTAATCATGGTGACTCAGATGGATCATATCTCTCTAGCTTGTTGATACTTTGATCTTCTCTGCATTTTCTTAGTGCCAACAATGGACTATCTTGTAATATGGAGTAAGGGCTGAGGCTGGAAAGGCTGGAATAAGTTCCTTCCTGTTTTTCCAAATACAAAGTGACCCACCAAGTATCTGTTAATTTGGAAGCAGGAGAGGTGGTGGTGAAGGAAGGATCCTACTGCGGCATAGGCATATCTCTTTCTGTGTTCTTTGCACTGTGGCGGGCAATCAACTATTGTACTCAAAGCTTTGAGAACTTGTGATTTACTGCCAAGACTTGTTGAGTCACCTGTTTGACCAGCTAGTCACCCTGGTGGGTATTTGCCTTGATATGAGAAGGAAAAGATCTTTCCAGTACCCCCTGAGAATGGTATTTCTGAAGCATGCATTCCTAATGGTAAAAGAGGGACGGAACTAAGATTATTCAAATGATGGCAGATGGAAATCAACACACTTGGGAGAAGGAACTGCAATATCTAACCCAGAAGGCAAAAGCAAACCATTTCTAATTCTTGGAAGGAAACACTATGGCCATAACTGTAACCTTTATAAGATCATGACTTGCTCATTAGAGAAGGTGCCTATACTGAACAAGAGAGATGCAATAAAATGCATATGTTACTGCAACACTTCACTGAACTCTAATGCAATGAAAATTACTTTGTTTTCCCAGAGAGAGATGTGTTTTCATTCCATGGAAGAGACGGCTAAAGAAACCTATTATTATTATTGTTGTTGTTGTTGTTGTTGTTATTATTATTTCTAATGCCCTGCAAATGGTTTTGGGTCAGGCAAATAATATCTCTCTCCCACTCCAATTCTACGTTTGTGTATGTACACATGTATCGTAATGCTTTCCTATCTCTATGTTTTTCCCAGCTCACACAACTACACACTCATATATTCACACATACATCAAACAATCACACCAAAGAGTAAAAGTGGTGGGTGGTGGTTCCTCCCAGCAAAAGGATGTAAATAAAGATTGGAAGATGAGTATCCCCATGTTAAACACACAGAGAGTGACACACAGAAAACAAAATAAATCATACCTGATAGGTATATCAAGCTGCTTGGATATTGATATTCCAATGGGGAGGTAAGTAGGCCGGTTGGTCGGTTGGTCAGTCCAAGGCAACCAGATAGGAAAATTGCATGCCTACAACAGCTTCAAGCAGCTAATCAAAGCTCAGAAATTCTCAGCCCCTCAGCATCATCACTAGACTGACAAGTGTCAGATTTTGTGTTGCCAGAAGAAGAAAAGTAACTACTTTCTCAGCAGAATAACTAAAGGTGACTCTATGCTGTGCTCTAAAACTGACTCATACACACACACACACCAAGATAACAAAATTTAAGCTAATATAGAATCTGGGCATCCAGCTTGCGTAAATCAATATCATTATTGAGAATTGGGGGGAGATGGGTGGTAATAGAAATTTGAATGATAGATAGATAGATAGATAGATAGATAGATAGATAGATAGATAGATAGATAGATAGATAGGTAGGTAGGTAGGTAGATAGAACTCAGGGTTTATTCAGATGTACCCTAGCCAGGTGTGGAATTCTCTCAGCATATAGAACTATACAGCTTCAGCCCTGTCTGTGTTTAAACATGGTTTATTATTAAATCATAACTACTTTAAACTCTTGAAATGTAATCTCTGAGACAGTTTCTTATGCAGCCAATCTAGAAATGTTAGTAAGTCTCAGTTTTGACACTATTGACTCAGTGAAGGATAGGATCCATTCACAGTTATTTTTCTTGCAAGACTCTACAATATGAACAAAGACATGATCTATATGAAGAAAGACATGATTTAAAAAGGGGGGGTTATTTTATACAATTTGAAAAGCGAGCAGGAGATACCTTTCTAAACTCACTTGGCCAGATGATGTTCTCTACAGAAATGGTGAGCAGCTTATCTGGGGAAGCTGTGGAGTCTATCCTTCCAACTTTGACATTAAGGAAAGTCTGGTTTGGGAATGTGATCCAGTTGATGATATCAAATCCAGTTTCTAATTCCCCATTTTCATTAAAGAAAATTTTCTCTCCAACACTGTTGTTAAATGAGAGTGTTCTCAGATAATGATGGAGCTAAATACAAGGAAGACAAAGCAATTCACGTGGATGAATATACATATACTACTAATATTTTACATTACTAGAATGATCTTTTTATTGTTTCATTGTTATTGTGTAGTTTTATAGTAATTTGATACTGTTTCATCAAATTTCATTTACTCTTTGAATCAGTTTAATCATTCAGAACAAGAACATACTTCATACTGAATGACAGATCAAGTCAAATCAATTATTCCACTCAAATCCATTAATTCAATCAGAGCTGGTCTAATTTATATATGCCTACTCCACATTGTTGTGATGACACACATATCATTGTAAAGTTTAATGTAATTCATAAAACTATGAGGATACTAGAATAGGAAGAGACCTGCATACCACTATTCTAATCTTCTTATTGGCTATGTCCCCATCTCAGTGGTTCATTTAATTAGAAGAGGAAGATCAGTAAGGTATGTGTGAAATTGTTTTATAGTGTGTTTTATATTGAAATTTTATTATATATTTATTGTTTTATATTGTAAACTACCCAGAGTCCCTCCAGTCGGAGATGGGTGGTGACAGATTTGATAGATAGATAGATAGATAGATAGATAGATAGATAGATAGATAGGTATACCTGCCATGCCTGTTGATTCAGACTCAGTAGTCTTCTACCAGCTGCCCTCACTTTATATTTGAATGTGGGGGAAAGCATGGCTTGCAAAGCATTTGCCACAGCATAGACTGCATTATAGATGCTGTAACTCTGCCCAGTCATGGTGATATCAAAAACAGCATTAGGAAGAGTCTCCAGCTTCTCTTCTCCAGTACACACTACTCCAATGTCCTCATCCAATATGTCTTTAGGGAAAGAACATGCAAATGCCTGTTCCCAGAACAATCTTATTAAATGGTCTTCCTTTTCTGAAGTAGGGCTTCTCATTTGTACAAATGTTTTGAACCCAGATATCTCCTTGGAGGACACTGCAAAAGACATAGCACCATGGAAGAAATCCATCCCTCGCATTCTTTGAAAGGAAAGTGATGTGAACTCCATCTGGGCTGTCATTATCCAAACTTTATCTTTTCTCTTTATTGGTATGTTTTCAAATTCTGAAGCATAGGGGAACATTCTAAAAATGACTGTGACCTGGTTTTCACAATGTAAGATCACAACATTGGAAGTGCTGTTCATGATAATTGTGTACATTTTAATCAACTCACTAAAGGTAACTACAATGTTGTCAGAAAATGTCTCCATGGCCAACTGTTCCATGAAGTCAAAGCACACACCTTTCTCTGGAAACATAGTGATGGCATTATGTACAAATCTCTCTCCACTCTCAGTGCGTTGAAAAACCAGCCCAATCCATGTCCACTTTAAATACAACAGCAACTGGAGAATTGCTTTAATCTCAGTGTTCTCATTTGGGAAAAAATGATGAAAGAAAACAGCATGTACGTTGTCATCTGTTTTTGGAGCAGGTCCATATATGAGCTAGGAAAATGAATTAAATAAATGCTGGATTTCCAAAATGACTCATGTCTTTCCTGAATATATATATTTGAGTTTAATATTTGCAATTAAACTTCAACACATGTCCAGCCCAGAATTAACTGATGATCATTTTTTTTCAGCAATGTTTAAAAGTGGAGATCATTACAAAGCCATAGATCTGGGATTTAAGAAATAAATTCTAAATTCTTGATTCAAAAAATGTTATATTGAAAATGGTCCACATTTTGTTCAATCTGATTGGTCCTGAGTAATGGAACACAAATTGGCTTATCCTTCATCTGGATTCCTGCTTATAGGTCCCAGCAAAGAAAGTTAACCAATCAAGGGATGGTAGTATAAGATTAATGCAACATTATTGCTTTATGTTCAAAGATAAATTCATGGCACACGTAGCCAAAATTATGAAGTAAAATACAAATCAATGTGTTATTTTATACACAGTTTTGCATAAATTTCAGTCCTTAAAGCCAGGTCCTCCAATAATTAATCTTGATGGAAATTGTAATCCAACAAGTTCTACATGGCCATAGGTCCCTTTTCTGGTTCATACCAAGTTAATAGAAACACTTCATTACTTCTTAACCTATTTTATTAAAATATCTGCCTCTTAGTTTCCATGATGTGTGATACAAGAGTAAATGGCTAGAGAATATATTTTCTCCTTCCCTACCCTTTAAGAGGAGGCACCCACCACCATCTCCTCCTCCAGCTTGATGACAGCTTTACTGATGGTGATTGGCAGGAACCTAATCTTGCATTGTTAGACTAGTTTCAACCTGTCTCCTTGTGGATGCAAGCAGGATGCTTGGAGAAGTTCAAGATCCAGATCCCTTTTGCCTGGTAATAGCAGGAAGGAATCAGTTTAGGCAGGTCATTAATGCCTCTTTCAGCAATAGGAGGTATCAACAGTTTGAAGAAGGTTGCCAGATTCAAGGGTTGACCAAAGGGTCCACTTAAGAGTATTTCCGTAAGGCAGAGGGAATTTTGTGGATTAACCTCACAGCAAGACAACTTACTTACATGAGAAGCTAACAGTACATTTTCAACATGTCTATGAAGTCACTGGGGGTGACCATCAGAGTTTCTGAGATTGGGTGCCACCTTCATGTAGATAACACCTTCAGGCAAGTAACATCTGGCTCCATTCATCCTTTCCATTTTGTTAGTTGTGCCAGGCTTCTTAATTTTCCCCTGTCTATACTAGACTGAGGACTAGATGAGCAGCAAGAGACTGAAACTAGAGTAAATCCAGACAAGTCAGATGGTTTGGTGGTTGGGAAAGTTTCTTAACCAATTAGAAGAAGCCATTCCTGCCCCAGATGGGGATACTTTTCTCTGAAGGGTCAGGCTTGCAGTTTGGGAGTGTGATTCTACCCTGTGTTGTCCCTCAGTACTCTGATCAGCATTTTGGGAATGTATGCCTACTTCCATTTGTGTTTGATTTGCCAGTTTAGTCTCGTCCTGGAGACTTGTGTCTGTCTGTGCATATATATACTTTCAAATCAGTGGTGACTCCTGGTGACTGCCTGGACAAATCCCTGCAGGTTTCTTGGCAAGATTTCAGAAGTGGTTTGCCCTTGCTTGCTTTCTAGGCTGAGAGAGAAGAACTGCCCCAAGGTCACCCAGCTGGCTTTGTGCCTAAGGAGGAACTAGAACTCACGGTCTCCCAGTTTCTAGCTTGAAGCCTTTACTACTACACCAAATTGGCTCTCTGTTAAAGAATTTATTACCTATGTACTAATTAATTCCCAATCATAACCGTCCGTAGCTAGCTATGACACCAAAAAACGTACATATGACGGCATCATGATGCAAAGCCTTCCATTACATATTTGCAACCCAGTGTCTGACACAAATATATAAACTATAGGGATTGTGTTGTGACATCATGATGCATACTTTTGTTGCTAGACCCCCCCCCCCCAATAGTCAATTCAGTTAAATAGCTTTGGTTAAAAGTCAACTTCTTTAGTACAGTTGAAGTACAGGCATTTAAGGGATACATAGGATCATCATCATCATCATTGTCAATAATAATAATTAAATTATAATAATTCATGTTTTAATTTTCCTAGCTTTCCTTAACCTTCTCCATGATTTTTCACAGTCAAGTAAAAGGTTGTAAAAGGGGAAGTAAATACTCCTCTACCATATATTATTTCAGTGATTATGCATTTGTCTTCTCTTTTTACTGCATAATTTAGTGTCTTTTTACTTGGACTAATGTAGAATATTTGCACCAACAATTTTCAAGGAAGGAAACAGCAAGTAATTGCTCCTAAATTATGATTTCCTGAATGGTTAAGTCAGGTTCCTAAATCCTTAATATTATTAATATTCAAATGTGCTGAAAACGAGTGAAGATGATCCCAATTTTTATATCAGTGAATTCATAAATGAGCCAAGAAATTGAAATGTGTAATATGGAATTGGATACAAATTTAGGCATAGATCAAATACATGCACAAAATAAATAAACTAAAAATATCCCCATCTTGTGGCAAGCCTACAAGTTTGCCTCTTCGTTCATGTTTTGAAATTGCTACAATTTCCAAGTCACAAAACTTATGAGGGAAAAGACTTTCCTTCCTTCCTTCCTTCCTTCCTTCCTTCCTTCCTTCCTTCCTTCCTTCCTTCCTTCCTTCCTTCCTTCCTTCCTCTTTCTTAAGCAGAACTTACCTGGGGCATCTTGTAGACATTCAGAACGTTTGCCATGAAGGAACAGATGTGAGAGGTAGGTCCTGCAATAACAGATACTGCCCAGTCCTTGGCATCACACTTATAATTGGGGATGAACCTGCCCCGTGTGGAGAGAAGCTCAACTGAAGCAAAGGTGGTCCCTCTTGCCATGAAATAGCTATCAGCAACGTGAATCCCCAAAGTTATGTTAGGTAAGATGAGGGAATGTTCATTGATCTCCTTTACAGCAAAAATCAGAGCTAGGACATGTTGGTAATTCTGTAGGAAAAACCTGCAGTAAGAGGTATATTCTAAGTCATACTGCTTTTGTTAAGGAATAGGACTTTTCACCCATTTTATAAGTCAGCTAAAGACAATGGCCAAAAACAGATTGTACAGTACCAGCAGAGGAAAGCAGAGAAACAGATTCACACTCAGATTTGACCTGTTTACTTTTTGAACATCAACCCAATCACATCAGTAATTTCTAAACTACATGAGCGCCAAGATGCCCAAGTGTGAAAACTGATACAGAACTTCTGCAGCAACTGGCATTGAAATGTTTCCAAAGGTATCTCAGGACTTCTCATTAATTCTATGGCAATTGAATTTGGTCTGATGAAGAGGATGAAAAATTCTCTACATATGGAGCTCACCATTAGAATCCAGTTCAGCTATTACAAATACTTTTCACTAAAGAATAGATGAGTTGATGAAAACAATAGTCATCAACAATATAAGCATTCTCTGGGCAGTTAGCAGACCTACTTCTATTACTGTTTTGCTAGCTCCTCACTCACCTTCTTTCATGAGGTTCACCTTTGGAGTATGTAAGAATACAGATGTAGCGTTTATCTATACCTACTTCAAGCAGCCACATTGTTTGCCAATCACAGCTGCAGAGGGCAGATATACAAGATATACAAGATCTGATGGCTTTAAACAGGCACAGGGAAGTGCTACTTTCCTACTGTGCAATCATCAAAACCTTAAATATTGATGTTCAGTTACTTGCAAACAGTGATAAAATAACATGCATCACTGATGATCCACAAGAAATAAAATGGGCAAAAAAGGAAATACCGAAATCCATAGACTTCCAAAGTTACAATTAATTAAAAGAAAGTCACTGTGCTAAACTTTGGTCTGATCCTTCTTGGGGAATGTTAAGGGAGCAATGCCAGTAGGGACCTGCATGCATGCAAAAATAGAAACAACCGGATAATGAAAATAACTGGATTGACTGAGAAGAAATAAATCATGTTACTGATGCTAATACAGTAATAATGATTATGATAATAACAATAGCAACAACAATAATAATGCAATAATAATACAGTAACAAGGTGGCGATTGGGAGCTAGGCTTCCTTTCAGTTTGGTACTCCATTCTCTAATAAATTAACATTTAGCTTTTAACACCTCTTGTTAAATATAAATATAGATATGCTACATTTAAGAGCAATATGTCTGTACATGAAGTCATAAATCAGTTCTTCAGATGGATGCCTTTTAAACTTCATTGTTTCAGACATCATGTAGGACTGTGGTAAAATGCCAGCAATGATGAGATCTCCTGAATGATAATATTTATGCTTCATAAGATGAAGCTTGCCCACAGAACATGTTGCGGTTATAGCAGGAATATGGCGAACAATGTCTGGCAGTAGTACTGTCATCATCGCCATGAACAGTAACATATTTTAAAAGAAGAGATACACCAGGTACCAATTCCTTGTGCACAAACTAAGCACCACTTCCTTGTGCACAAACTAAGCAAAGGAACTCATTGCTTAGAATAGCCTGCATATATTCTAGTTGTCTTGCATGATCAGAAGCTTTGGAGTGAAGAATCAGATTGCGATGGTGTCATCTCTCTACTCCCAACCATGAATACAGCAATGGAGCTTCCTTTAATGTTAGTTAATTGTTTTGTTATGTTCCATAGAACTACTCAGGGATTTGAGAAAATGTTCAAGTAATATGCACGCTTGGCAGCTATAGGGAAAATAAACAAGACACTAAGTCACATGGTCAGAAAAACAAATAGAAAATACATTTATCATATGTATGAAATATCAAGAAAAACTTAAACCTAGTCAAAAACAGAATGGAAACAAAATTCAGTTGTGTAGTTCTATACTTGTAAACATGGAATACCACTGGGGACAAGATCTCAACTGAGCTGAGTGAGAAAACCTCAACAAGAAAACTTATGTAACCAGAAAAACTCCATATTTTATAACCTTCCTTTTACTAGAGAGTTAAGAGTGCTTGTTTTCCTTTATTTAAAATTATTTTTAAATTGTATTATTATTTATACTATAATATTTAGATTGTATATTATTTATAAATAATTAAAATATAAACAATTTATTTCTAGTTATTATTCAGCAATATCCATTATGAGATGTGTGCTACAACTTTATTAACACTTTTGGTGACTGACATGAGCTACCACATCATCCAGCCTTTAAAGTTATCCACTATTAATATTTTATGATCATGCAACAAAATTAAGAAATAGGAATAGGATTGGGGTTTTTTTTCCCCACAACATAAGTAAGGTGTACATTAATGAAAAGCCTGGCGTGGCACAGATAGGTAGACGGCAGTATTGCAGCTGAAACTCTTCCCACGACCTGAGTTTGATCCCAGCGGAAGCTGGATTCTCAGGTAGCCAGCTCAGGTCGACTCAGCTACCCATCCTTCCGAGGTTGGTAAAATGAATACCCAGCTTGCTGGGGAAGTTGACAACTGGGGAAGGCAATGGCAAACCACCCCAATATAGTCTGCCAAGAAAACATCACAAAAGCAGCATCCCCCCAAAGGGTCGGACATGACTAGGTGCTTGCACAGGGGACCTTTCACACCACATTAATGAAATACCTTAACCCAATTAAATATAACCTATGATAGATTTATGGAATTCATGACATCTGCTATGTTATGATAAATCTTTCTGGGTAGCAACTGCTAAGAAGTGAACATCTTTTCTTTGAATATCAGCTTCAAAGATAGTCTTAATCTTTGGGGGACCCTACAGATCCTATTTGTCAGCCGATTTGATGCAGTGGTTAAAGGTGCTAGATTAGAAGCTGGGAGACTGTGAATTCTAGTCCTGCCACAGGCATGGAAGCAAGCTGGATGTCTTTGGCCAGTCACTCTTTCTCAGCCCTAGGGAGAAGGTACTGGCAGCCATTTCTGGAAATTTTTCCAAGAAAACTATATGGACTTCTTTATGCAATCAGGGTTGACATGATGGTCCAAAACAAGAACAGATTCTGTTTATACTTTATTTCTTCAATTCAGCACTCCCTCGGAGTGGCAGACTTTTCCTGTAATCTTGCTGTCCTAAATAATTTTCCAGTAATAACCCCAATTCTCCTATAAGGGCTCAGAGAACAGAGTGATTCTTGGTGGATTATACTCCATTGCAGTGATTATACTCCATTGCCCTATGAAGTTCGGTAATCAGGGGTGGCTAAATAAATTGGATAATAAATAAATTAAATAAATAAACAAACAAACTCAAGAGCCTCAGATGGTGATAATGACTGCTCCTCTTTACTGAGCAGAAGACATCGAAATTCTAAATTCTTTTGTTTTCAACATACAGTAGACTCTCAGTTAACCAGAACTCAAGCAACCAGCACTCTCAAGCAACTGGCAAAAAAAAATCTGTATCTCTCTGCTGCCCTCTAGTGGGTATTAGGGTTTAATAGTAACTCTCAAGCAACCAGAAACTACATTCATCCAGCATCTACCAATCCCCATGGCTGCCTCTTAACTGAGAGTCTACTGTATTAAAGAAGTCCATTTTGTTCTTATTGGCATCCTCATCTCATTCTGGGCTTTATTTGTAGTTATGGGCTATTTGAATTTGCACACAAAAGTTTAGGAGCCCTGGGTCAATTGATGTGTTTCAATGAATCCCTAAATGAACCAAAGCTGACCGATCTCTATATGGTTAAAAGATGACATAATTCTGCAAATCTGAATGTCTACTGCTGGCAGATGCAGACGTTTAGACAACCATTCATTCAAGACTTTGCAACAACTCCTTTGACAGGACTAACAATTTCCAAATATTATTTTAGTTAGTCTTTCTAGTTTGTTTGTTTGGGTTTTTTTGGAATTTTTCTCCACTTTTCCTGGCTCAGAAATATTCTTAGGTCTCATTTCATGCACCAAGTATTTGGAATTTCTGCACAGTTTTTCAATAATATTCATCTGCCCACTTGCTGACAATGTTAAACATTAGAGGTATATCAACCCGGAAATCAAGGCCATGCTTCTGTTAGCAACAGACTTCTGAGTTCAATTCAAAGCACTTGTTTTGAGTAACACAGCCCTACAGAGGTTTGGCTGATAGGTCTAGAATATGTTTTCCATTGGATCACTAGAACAGCCTGGGTTGGTGATATAAAGTGGGGTATCATCAGCATATTGATAATACTTTACTCCAAACAAATGGATAACTCTCCCAGAGGCATTATGTAGTTGTTAAATAGCAGGGGGAGAGATCTGAACTTGTGCTACCCCACAAGTGAGAGACTACTGCACTGACCCCTCCCCCTCCCCCTCTAACCATTAACTGAATCCACCCACTAAGGAAGGTGAGGAACCACTGCAGAACAGAGCCTTAAAACCCCATCCTTCTAGATGTCTCTGAAATACCTCTTATATTGGTTATGTTAAATGTTACTGAATGTTCCAGAAGGACTAGTTGGGGAGGATTACTTCTGTCCATCCTGACAATGCTCATCCAGTAGCATGTCCAATGCCGTTACCTCCCCATACAGATGCATGAATTCTGACTGAAAAGGACCCAGATAATATGCTTCTTCTAGACTGCTCTGAAGTGAATCCCTACTACATACTCAACAACCTCCTCCCACCAAGATAGTTGGAGACTAGATAATAGTTATCAAACCCAAGATCCATGAAGACTCAAGACTACAGCAAATCTGAGCAATTGGGCTAGCAAAATGCTGTGCAAATTGCCACAGGACATCCTCCGTTAGCTGACATGTATATAACCTTCCATTTTTATATCATTACATCATCTTATATATAAACAATAATTATTCCTCAGGCACATTCCAAAGTTAGGTAAACATTTATTTTGTGTATTTTTGAAAAAAAGATTATGCTCAGTTTTCCCAAATTGAGAAGTCTAGCAGAAAAAGAAAACACTACAGTAAGGAGAGATTATATGATTCAAAAGCATAATTCAGTTGTTTTTTTTTTTTTTTAATAAGTTGCTCCTTTCTATTTAAATCAGGCCTCAGAAGAATAATGTAGCATTTGGGGAAAAAGATGAAGCCCAGCAATCCAGCTGCTGAAGCCAAAATGGAGAAGATCTCCACTGCCACCATGTACTTCCCCTTTGTACTTAGATAGGTGGGAACAAATGATACCCAAACACTGCAAAAGACCAACATGCTGAAGGTGATAAATTTGGCTTCATTGAAGCTGTCAGGTAACTTCCTAGCAAGGAAGGCCACCATGAAGCTGATAGCAGTCAAGAACCCCATAAAGCCAAGGACAGTATAAAACATGATGGCTGAACCTTCATTACATTCCAGGAAAATTTCTTCAGCCATTGAGTGAAGGTCAGAATCTGGGAATGGAGGAAAAAGTGCCAGCCACACAACACAAATTATGCCTTGCACCAGGGAGCAAGACAGAACAATTGTGTTGGCCAACCTTTTCCCCACCCATTTCTTTATTTGGGATCCTGGTTTGGTGGCCATGAAAGCAAGAACCACAATGGCTGTTTTCCCCAATATACAAGAAAGGGCTATAGAGAAGATGATGCCAAAAGCAGGTTGTCGCATGAGACATTTCACTCTGTCTGGTTGTCCAATGAAGAGCAAACTGCAAAGGAAGGAAAGGAGGAGAGCGATGAGGAGAATGTAGGTAATGTTCCGGTTGTTGGCTTTGACAATGGGGGTGTCCCACTGTTTGATGAAGATCCCCAGCACCAAAGCTGAGATTACAAAAAAGAGGAGAGCTACAGTGGCCAAAGTGATTCCCAGTGGCTCTTCATAAGACAAGAAAGTTATATGTTTTTCAATGCAAAGATTGTGAGCTTCATTCGGGTACTGATCCTCTGAACACTGGAAACAGTCCTCTGCATCTGCAAAAGAAAACATCACGGCCCATAAAAGCTATGAATTAGATGGAATGAATTATTAATGCAACTTCATTTATTTCTAAATAAGTTATGCCCAACTTATTTGTATTATACTATTAGAAATTAAGAATGAGACCATCCATAGGCAGAAATATCTACTGTATATTATTTGATCAAAAAGAGACCACCGTCATTTGTGCCAGTCTCAGTGTCATGTTGGAGGATAGCAGAGGAAAGTGGAAGAGAAAAGTTTAATTGTGTTATGCTTCCCAGTTCAGACTTTCCTGGTCTCTTTTCCAGAGAAATGGTGTGATACTTCGTTGTGAGCTCTTGTAGTTGGACAACTTACTTAAGAACTGACTTGTTTTATGGAAAATGAGTCAAAATCTACCACTTACATTCTGAATTCCTAGTAGGTGACTTATCTCCCTTCAGGAAGAGACAACCTAATTCCTTGGGGATACTTCCATTAACTCATACGCTTTCTCAGTTTGGATTTTCCATGTTCAAGTGACAAACATTTTAGCAAGAATGCCAGTTATGTCCAAGGTTGCAGATCCTTGATGATTGTAAATTGCTATCAGAGCAGCAGAAGGATCAATATTCATGGCCCATATTTCTTGTTCTGAAGTGCTTTGAAATGCATATGTTTGCTTTGTTCATAAGAGAAGCCTTGGGTGGTTTAATGCACTAAATTAACCGTATGTATGTATGTATGTATGTATGTATGATGTATGTATGTATGTATGTATTAGAAGTGTAGTCCTATGGCTCTGAAATCTGCAGAAAGCCTGTCGCTTTCCATAGACCTTTCTTTGACCTAAACCACTAAGAACGTCCTTAATAAGCTTCACCCAGTTTTCAATCAATCAATCAGATTCCACACAATTCAAAATGTTTAATTTGGGGGGTTGCTCTTACATGACAAATGCCATGACATTTTCAAGGCTGCAGTCTGAGAATGTACAGCAAACACCCTCAGTTGTAAGTCACATTAACCCTCCAAATGGGGTTTTTACATGCCTGCTGCTCTCCAGCAAGGACAAACTCATCTTCCTAATCCTTTATACCTAACAGGGCATCAGATTCATTCTTCTTCCTTCATGGATGATAGCTAATAAAACACAAGCATTCCATTCCTTCCCCTGTGTCCCCCCAAAAGGATTTCCCTCAATCTTAGGAAGATTTTTCTCTCAATTAGGAAGAATCCTTTTCATGGGATGGATTTTTTTCTTTATCTGGTTCTGCATTCATGGGAATTCAAAGTCAGGCTTAATTCAGGGACAATATGGACCAGAAGTTCAGATTTGGATGTTATGAAAAACCCTGGAAAAAATCTAGTACACAGGCAGAGGTAGAGTACTCTGAATTCGGAATAACTGATTACATCCAAGAACAGTGCAGCACAGATTAAATGCAGATAGGTAAACAGTACTGTGGGTGATAGTTCGTAAGGCTTAGCAGTTATGTACAAGACACACCTTACCTATTTTATTTGAAATTTTCCCTTTTCCACATGGAAGACAATCATAGCAGCAAAATGGCTTCCCTTCTATTTTGATCTTGCTGTGGCCTGAATAACAATTGTCATTGCATACAGAAAGTGGTAGTGCCTGTTCAGAAATGAAACCAGGATGGAGCAATAATCAAAATTTATAATTTATAAACTAGTGTTTCACTGTGTATGTGTTATCCTGATAAAGCTGCATGACTTTTTGAGAAATGCGGTGCATAGGATTCAACCTCAACATATTATTAGACATGCACATTTAATAAATGCCACCATACCAAAGTGACATTATCTATATGTCCTCCTGGAATCATGTATGTTACTATTTCCTAAGATATATTGACAAAGCCTTAGGTTTCCTGAAAGCCTAATCGTTAAAGCTGGACTCCCCTCGTATTCCATCTTGGTCAAACTGATATATAATTTATTCCATGCTTTATGGGGGCAACTCAATCTTGGAATTTCCATTGGCTCTAGTCCTTTCTATCATTTAGGTCCTGAAAAGGAGTACTGCAGAGAATTTGTGCTGTAATTCGTGGGATTCCAAATTCCAAGTTTTCTGCGCAAGGTTTTTCAGAAATGGTTTGCAATTTCCTCCTTCCTAGGGTTGAGAAAAAGTGACTGGCCCAAGGTCCCCCAGCTGGCTTCATGCCTAACACAATAGAACTCATGGTCTCCTAATTTCTAGCCCAGTGCCTTAACCACCATGCCAAACTGACTCTTCTTTACTACCTAGAATCAAATTATAGAACGTGAAATAGATTATAGAGAAATGCAATCCAGTCAGCCTTGTAGTTATTATGGAACAGATGAGGTATTAATTAAAGTTGAAGGTTAAATGTAGAAAACTAAAGAGAATAGAAGGGATTGCAAGATATGTCTTGGACAATGTGCAGTCAGAAGGTAATAAAATTAAAAGGTAGAGATTCACTACCCTTACTTTATGAAGGAAAAAAAAACAAAAACTTGGAACAATGGCAAGGTATAAGATATTTTAACCAGTACAGTATCTCAACATATAGCTTGTTTATTATTAAATAATTTCCAGCTTTCCTTACTCAAAGATGGTTTCCTCTGTAGGCAACCTGAAAATGACAGCTGGTAATTGTATACATTCAGGAATGTCCATCAATGTATGGTAAGGGAGTACAAGTTGTATACTGGAAGAGCTATATATTCCAATCTCAGCACTGTTCATTTTTTGTCATATTTCTACTGCCTCAGTTTTAATACTAATGAGTCACTCAAATGATAGAAGTGATTCTGAAAAAGGCCGGGAGGAGGATTCTAGATAACCTGAACTGCCAGTAGGAAATACCTGGTTGAACATGGTTGGCCAGGTGATGTTTTCTTCGGCAATTGTGAAAGGCTCTTCTGGAGAAGCCAAGGGGTCTATCTTTCCAACTTTGACTTTAAGGAAAGTCTGGTTTGGGAATGTGATCCAGTTGATTATATCCAATCCAGTTTCTAATTCCCCATTTTCATTAAAGAAAACTTTTTCCCCAATACTGTTGTTAAATAAGACTGTTCTCAGGAAATGATGGAGCTAAATGGAAGCAAATCAAACACAAATGTTTGTGTTTGAATTATATTGATTCTTTAGCTTTGTGTTTTAATTGTGTACTCTGTGCCCAGAGTCACATGTGTGGGATGGGCAGCTCTATAAATTCCACAAGTAAATACATAAATAAAAACAATTGATCTGGCAAAATAAATATTCCTACAACAAATGTACACTACTAGCTTTTAGATGTTGTGGGTACTACTGTGCAGGAGAATCAAAATATCAACAAACACACTTTCATCAAACTGAAATGGCTTGACAAAACTTCAAACCCCATTATGAAACTGTGGTTTTGGTCAAATGCATTTTTCAAGTCAGATCTTACTTATGCAGTTCCTAAACACTGTTGCAAAGAAACATGAACCAGTGCAAAGATTCATGTAATTCATGTAGTTTATAAACTATGAGGATACTGAACCTGAAAAGTACTGGTTCTGCACCAGGAAAATAGCAGAGAGGCTTGAACAATGTGCCCTTGTCATTTCTTCTACAATTACCCGCCATGTTTCTTGATTGAGAATCATCAGTCTCCCACTGTCTGCCCTTGCTCTGTGTTTTGAACTGGAGGAAAACATGGCTTTCAGAGCATGTGCCACAGCATAGACTGCATTATAGATGCTGTAACTCTGCCCGGTCATGCTGGTCTCAAACACAGAATTAGGAAGAGTCCCCAACTTCTCTTCTCCGGTGCACAGCCCTCCAGTGTCCTCATCCAACATGTCTTTAGGGAAAGAACATGCAAATGCCTGTCCCCAGAACAATCTTATTAAATGGTCTTCCTCTTCTGAAGTAGGGCTTCTCGTCTGTAAGAATGTTTTGAACCCAGTCACCTCCTTGGAAGAAACTGCAAAAGATATCGCACCGTGAATAAAGTCCAAAGGACGTATTTTTTGAAAGGGGACTGAAGTGAACTCCATTTGGGCTGGCATGATCCAAACTTTATCTTTTCTCCTTACTGGCATATCCTCATACTCCGAAAGATAGGGAAATACTCGGAAAATGGTAACAACGTGATTTTCACAATAGAGGATCACAACATTGGCAATGCTTTTCATGACAACCTTGTACATTTCAATGTAATATTTAAATATACCGTCCACGTCACTAGAAAAAGTTTCTTTGGCCACCTCTTCCATGAAATCAAAGCAGATACCTTTCTGGGAAAACAATGCGAGGGCATTCCGTACAAACCTCTCTCCACTCTCATCACGTTGGGAAATCAGCCCTATCCATGTCCACCTTAAATGCAACAGCAGCTGGAGGATCCCCTTAGTCTGAAGCTCCTCATTTGGGAAAAAACGATGAAAGAAAACGGTGTGTTCCCTCTTGTCTATCATTGGAGCAGATCCATATATGAGCTAAGAAAAAATGAATTAAAATAGTTGGGTTGTCGGTTCTACTTTTAGACTATAAGAAGGATATTCAGCACAAACTTCAAGAGAAATATAGTCCAGTCTAGAAAGAACTGATCTGGAGAATTTTCCTTTAGTAAGAATAAATGTAATAACATTTGAAAGCCAGAGAATTGGCAATCTATTGATTCAGTAATCCCTGAAGTTCAATTTATTTTATTTCACATTTTGCTAACATATCTTCTTCTTACCTTCCATGCAATATATTTTATTAAAAAAAAATATCCCACCTTTATTAATAAATCAAGGCAGCAAACAAACCCAATACTCCTTCCTCCTCCTATTTTCCCCACAAGAGCCCTGTGAGGTCAGTTGGGCTGAGAGAGAGTGTCTGGCCCAAGGTCACCCAGCCGGCTTTCATGCCTAAGGTGGGACTAGCAGTCACAGACTCCTGGTTTCTAGCCCAGCACTTTAATCAGTAGACCAAACTAGCTGTCTTATATATGATGCATGATATATTACCTTCCGTATGAGAGACAGTGGCAAGTCTACTAGGAAGCAGAGTCTCCTTGCCCCACCCTTTAGAACAGGAGTGGGAAATATGAAGCTCCCTGTGATAATCTGGTGACATTAACTCACACTTGTAATCAGACTCTGGCAATGTGCTCCATATAGGGATGCCTTGGAAGACAGCTTGGAAACTTTAGGTGCTATGACTGTGGCTGCTACTTACTAGTCAAGTAAACCTGTCATTGTGGCATAACACATGCATCGTGATCACTGCATTGATTGCCAGTATGCTTCTAGGCCTAAATGAAAAGAGTACCCATTTTCCAACCCCACAACTCCTAGTGGGCCATCTGAAGGAACCAGGAGGGTCATGGATCTATCCCACAGCTGGTGAAGCTTATACTGCTGAGCACTGTATACATGTCCTCAGGTTCCACAAAGTCAAATGAATCCCATGTTGATTGCAAGATACCACCTTGTTCACTTTGCTTGTCTCTGCCCAGCTAGCACCCAAACCAGAAAAGTTCATAAAGTTTGCAATTTGCATCTTTATCTCTTTCTTTTTACCATCACTGCCCACCCCATTGTTCTCTGGGTGGTCTCTTCTTCAGAAAACACTACAACAGAACCAACATGCTATCTCTCTGAAACTCCTCTGACCTCCTTCTTTCACTCTCTACACCTTCATATGACTCTGCAAAAATGATCAAACCAACCAAGCCCCTAGCTAGCCACATCCAGGCACCATCACACTGAGATGACGTTTGTTTTTCTTTCTGTTTTTTTTTTTTTTTTAAGGCAACAATATTGTAGATGGCAAGACAAAATCTCTTCTATGGAGTGGAAAGAGAAGTTTGCTAAGTACAGAGTCTACTAAACAGGTCTTGTTTAGGTTAAACTGAATATCAGAACAGATACGGTGTGCATTACCACAGATCAGACTTTCTCAGGGACAAGGAAGTCAAGCAGTGGCAATATATAATATTGATCAAGTTTCAGAATTAGGCATGTACCACACAACAAATCCCTACTGTTTAGGCAGTTTTGCCCTTTTCTTTCTGTTCAGATGGTCACTTTGTATGCAAATCACAAAACTTTATTTAAAAGATCTTAGGAACGTAATAGAAATCTAACCAAGCACAGATTTTAGACATTGTGAAAAAAAGGTCTTTATTTATAAGTAGTTCTTACTTATGGCATCTTGTATACATTCAGAATATTTGGCATAAATGGACAGATGTTTGCATTAGGTCCTGCAACAACAGATACTGTCTTCTCTTGGATATCACACTTATAATTAGGAATGAATCTGCCCTGGGTGGACAGTAGCTCCAGTGAAGCAAAATAGGTCCATTTTGCCATGAAATTGCTATTAGTGATGCGAATGCCCAGAGTCATGTTGGAAAAGATCTGAGGGTTTGCATTAATCTCCTCTACAGCAAAAATCAGAGCTAGGACATGTTGATAGTTCTGAAGAAAAAATCTGCAATGAGAATTATGGTTGTAAATTATATCAAGAAGATGTATAAAGTTCTAGCATGAAAACCAATGTGAACTTTTTATAGCATCTGGCAGTGATTTTTTCTTTTCAAATGTATTTAAAAATGTCCTAAAGCATCCAATATATGCATATTTTATGACAAAGAACAATGTTATCATGCCGAGGATGAAAATTTACTCTTTGAATGGATTCACACTATTCTAAACCCATTAATGCATTCTTAAACAGCTTTCACTAGAGAATGGATGAATTAGGTAAAGGTAAAGCTTTCCCTTGACAATAAGTCCAGTCGTGTACGACTCTAGGGGGCAGTGCTCATCTCCGTTTCAAAGCCGAAGAGTCGGCGTTTGTCCGTAGACACTTCCATGGTCATGTGGCCGGGATGACTACATGGAATGCCGTTACCTGCCTGCCAAAGCAGTAGCTATTAATCTACTCACACTGTCATGTTTTCCAACTGCTAGGTTGGCAGGAGCTAGGACTAGCAACGGGAGCTCACCCCGTCACGCAGATTCGAACCGCCGACCTTCCGATCAGCAAGCTCAGCGGCTTGTGCTTATTAGACCTACTTCTAGTCCTGCTTTCTACATCTTCTGCCTTCACTTTTGTTCTGTAAAAGGCTAAGCTCTGGAGCATGCAGGAGCATAAATGTAAAAAAAAAATTGCAACTGTTTAAAGCAGTCCTGGGAGAAAATGTGGCTACTGTAGACAGGTCAGAGAGATAACTTACCCTCCGCACAATCTAAGAGATATTTCAGGAATTGAATCCAAAATGTACTCAGACACATTTTCCCCCTAATATCCATGATAATAATTTGAATCCTAAATACTGATGTTTGGTTAATTGCAAACAGTGATCGGGAATACATTGCTAGTGATTCATCCTGCAGTAAATAAGTATAAGAGGGAACTACAGACATTCATAGTTTCTAGAACTAAAAGTAATGACTCCACATTTTACTTAGATATTGGAAATTATAGGTTTTGTTTTGTTTTATTTTTCCTCAGAGACAGGAAGCATTTGTGGGCACCTAAATGCATACAAGAAACTTGGATCAATCAACAAGAAATACTGAGAATTATTGGTATGGATGAGGATGAGGATACTAATAATAATGCAGTTGGAAGATAGGATTTCCTCTCTTGGACACTCCCTATTTAAATAAAGTTGAACACTCAGGTCATCACAGAGAAGGAAGATATTATCTGTTTTATTATGTGTTTCAGTAAGTCTATACATGAGCTCATCAACCAGTTCTTCAGATGGATGCCTTGTAAAATCCACTGGATCAGAAATCATGTAGAACTGCGAAATAATGCCAGCAATGATGAGATCTCCTGTATGATAGTAATGATACTTAAGAAGATTAGGCTTGCCCACCACACAGGTAGCAGTAGCAGGATTATGGCATACCACATCTGGCAGTAGCAATATCATCAGTGACATGAACAATAACATATTTTACAAGAAATATGGATTTCCTTCTGAAAACTAAAGGTCTCATTGAAGTGCAATAGCCTCCGTATATGTTCTTTTACTTGCTTGATTGGACTTAGAAAGTGCAGTTTGAAGAACGAGATTGTCACAGCTCTTTTTCATTCCTCCCATGGATGGAACAAGGAACATTATTTGCTCCCTTCAGTTGTATTTCATTGTCATGTTATGATCCTGAAGCTCCTTAGAGATTTCAGAAAGGATTTAATTAATAAGGCGTCTTTCAGTAATTATGGAAGATACAGCCATGACACTTTTCAGAGACACTGAACAGAAAAATAACTTTTTTTTCCCTGAAATAGCAAGAGAATCTGTAATTGTCTGTAATTAGTTTCACCAGAAAAGCTTGTAATTACTGATGAAGATTAATCCCCAATTGATCCCAGTTTAGAAAGTGAGGAAATTTCAAAAGAGAGATTTTGTAATCAGGAAGAACTTCTTAAAATACAGAGTAAAAAGGATGGCTTGTTTCTCTTCATTCATTTACTGCATATAATTATTAATTCACAATCAAGACAAGTGTTCCACAACTTAGCCAGTCCGATGAGAGCACTGAGCTGCAATCGTATCCATTTATCTCTTGATATTTTAATATCCTGCAATATCAATAACCATTTAATTGTTTATAGGTAGTCCTCGTTTAATGTCCACTCATTCAGCAACCATTCAGAGTTATGATGCTGAGCGAGGGGTACTTATGACAGGTCCTTATAGTTGAGGCTGTTGCAGCATCCCCACGGTCACATGATCATGATTTTGGTGTTTGGCAACTGGCTCACAATTATGACATTGCAGCGTCCCGCAGTCACAAGATCATCATTTGCAACCTTTACTGCTGCCTTCCAAGAAGAATGTCAATGGGAAAGCCAGCAGGAGGTTACAAATGGTGATCACATGACCACAGGATGCTGTGACCATATGGGATTCACCTAACTATGGCAACGGGGAGTGCCAGAACTGCTGTCATAAGTCTGTCATAAATCTCATGACTTAAAGACCTTACAACCACATCACTTAATGATGGAGTTCCCAGTCCCAATTACAGTCAGTAAATGAGGACTACCTGTACTGTCCTCCACAAGCCCATGCCTGAATGGATGTAAGTCAGGGAGAAAAATATTGTGGGGCTTTTTTGTAATCTTTGTGAACTTCTAATTCAGACTGAACCTTGACATCTATCAATGAGATACATACTTGGAGACAACCAATTTCTTCTAGAGGTCATGGAGTCTCCAACTCTATGCTATGATGAAACAGCAGTTCCCAGGTTAGAGATGGCCATTGCATGGATGACCTAGACCATTTTAATTGCCTAAGTCACCTGCAAAGTATCTGTTGATTTAGAAGAACAGGCGGAAGAAGGTTTGAGTTTCAACTCTTCAGAATGTACTGTTGTGGGCACTCAAATGTTGTATGAGAGATTTCATTCCTTTTACCAAAAAGTATCTAATCCAGTCAAGTCATTTATGGAAGTCTTTTTCCAGTCTAAACAGAGAAGTTAAGCTGTGAGTGAATTGTCTGGACATTGGTGATTCATTGACAAGCCTAAATATGAAGCCTGAGATTTTGGTAACCTATTTTGATTCACATTGCTTTAGCATGTCACTTGTCATCCAGCAGGCAAGGATTAACACAACAGCTACAAAACATCTAGCGACCTCATTAATCATGAATCAGTTTTGCTCCAGTATCAGAACCAAGTGAAAATGAAATGGATCATTTACCCAGCTATCCCAGTAGGTGAGACAGAATCCACCACAACCACTGGTCCCATATAAGTCCAGGCCTAACACCCAGACAAATATCTTAGGAATACCCAAACAAGTATATTACCTACTGTGCTCAGCATGAACTAGATATCACCCTGAGTCTAGATGAGTCCTCCACTGATTGAACTTATGTAGGATTTATAATTAGCCTAATTTTTCAGTGAGGTGTCAACTGGGTAGCACCACATTTTGGTGAGAGCAGTGGAGGCTTAGACAATCATGGCAATTTTATGGCATGCCTGAGAGAAACTTTGAGGATCTAGTCAAGTGATTGCCAACTATGAAACTTGTTTCCTACAAAAGAATGGTGATGTGCTTCTGAGTTTCAGCTGTTAATTCCTAATGTGGGTTGGAAGGAAAGAGGCCTAACTGACCAGTTCAAAAGGGAAATAAGTCAAAGAGCACAATCATCAAGGCACTCAGTAATTAAGATAGCATTAGTTCACATATGCTTGGGCATCAATAGAAGATTTGCAAAGGAAAGGCAAATGTGTATGGGAATGGAAAACACATTTTTTCCCTTTCATTCTCCTCTCCTTCCCTTAACCGTAGATCAGAGATGTCAGAAGTTGAACTCATGCAGCTGGGAGCTACTGACTCTCTAAGCACTGCTTTTGAAAAGTCCCATATCATGCAGAACTATGTCTATACTGTGGAGAACCTGGCTACTTTATTCATTAGTGCCCTGCTAAGACCTGGCCTTCTGAAGCACTATAACAAAGGGTCATACTTGTTGGCAGAGTGCTAGAAAGCATTTGGCCCAGGAGAGATCGGAAAAGTCACACACTAGGCATTTCTATAAAAATAATTTTATTTACAGAAAGCAAAACATATTTAAAGGCTGTTTGCTGAGAGGAGAGATTTCTCTCAGCTGCGTATTCTCTGCAAGCCTACACAGAAGGGAAACTGAAACTAAAAAAAGTTCAGGCAAGTTCCTCCCTTAGGCAATGCAACCATTAACACATGAAAAGGGGACAATTAAATTCAACCTCTTCACCCGGCCAAAATGATTAGTTACCACAGTAACCTTAATCTGTAGTAGAAAACATATTAACAATACTTGGTGAATGGGGACATTTTGCAAGCAGAAACCCAAAATGCACGATATGTGATTTATTGGGGAAAAAGAAGTCCTAGCCCCCAAGATCTCAGAGGTGATGAAATGAAGTTGAGCCCAGAGATGCAATTCCATAAATATATAATCTTAGGCATCCAGATTGGCCCTAGTATTTTACTACCATGGATAACCTTCTAAAGTGGCCCTAGTAGCAGTTCTGCTATTCCTTTCCCTTTCCCTTTCCCTTTCCCTTTCCCTTTCCCTTTCCCTTTCCCTTTCCCTTTCCCTTGCAGTTTTCTTAGCAAGACTACAGAAGTGGTTTGCCATTGCCTCTTCCTTCCTAGGGTCAAGAGAGAGGGACTGGCCCAAGGTCACGCAGCTGATTTCGTGTCCAAGGCAGGACTGGAACTCATGGTCTCCCAGATTCTAGCCTGGTGCCTTAAGCACTACATCATCTGACTGTTTTTCCCTTACCAATAAGCATAATATTTAGAAATTCACATTCCTAATTCTGTATAAGCATTTCTCTTGTAAATATTTTACAGATATGTTACTTTCTCTCACAGTTTTCCCTCACTGACAACACCCTCTTATATATACCATGAAAACTAAATGTAGAGTAAGATGAGTTTATACGATATGAAAGCATAATAATAATAATTTTTTTTTCTTTATTGATGAAATGTAATACTTTAAATGTTTAAAAGCTTATCAGTTGAAGGGCTATTTGGCACTGAATAAGCAAGCATAATAATATCCATAAAGCACAGAAATGTTTAATTTTTTAATTAATCATCCCTTTTTATTTAAATCAGTCCTCAGAATAATGGTAAGTCTGAAATACTCTTCATCAATAACGGAGTTTCTCTTCAACTCCCCAGTAGAAGGCTAATGACAAGGTTCTCATATCTTATTTACAAAGTCATGCCCTCTAATTTCTCTAACTTCAGTGAAGCTTCTGATATTTTCAAAATCTGAGTTGATTCTACCTAAGAACCTGTTCCTCTTAGTAGCAATTGTCCTCAGAGGAACCAGAATTCATGGCATTTGATAGAACGTTGTAGGTCTTTCCTGGTCATAGACCTCTCCGTATGAATTTTCCTCTTGCGTATGTGTCAGAGATATTTGATAGAAGTTTGTAGTTTGTATTGAGATGATGATGATGATGATGATGATGATGATGATGATGATGATGACGACGATATGTTCAGATTTTTGGTACTGATTCCAGGATCAACAAACGCCATCATGTAGTGACCCCTGCATTTTTGGATGCAGCAGGGGGAAGGCTGTAATCCATTGAATCAATGAGCAAACTGAACTGCCTCTTCAGGATTATTTCTTTATTAACTTCTCCTTCTTATTCAGATCAGGTCTCAGGATAATGATATAGCATTTGGGGGAAAAGATGCAGCCCAGTAATCCAGCTGCAGAAGACAAAATAGAGAAGATCTCCACCGCCACCATGTATTTGCCCTTCGTACTCAGATAGGTAGGAACAAATGATATCCAGACACTACAAAAGACCAACATGCTGAAGGTGATAAATTTTGCTTCATTAAAGCTGTCAGGCAACTTCCTAGCTAGGAAGGCCACCATGAAGCTGATAGCAGTCAAGAACCGCATAAAACCAAGGACAGTATAAAACATAGTGGTTGAGCCTTCATTACATTGTAGGACAATTTCTTCAGCCATGGAGTAAAGATCTGAGTCTGGGAATGGGGGAGAAATTGCCAACCACACAGCACAAATTATGACTTGTACCAGGGAGCAAGATAGGACAATAGTGTTGGCCAGCCTTTTCCCCACCCATTTTCTCATCTTGGAGCCTGTCTTGGTGGCCGTGAAAGCAAGGACCACTATGGTTGTTTTCCCCAAAATGCAAGAAAGGGCTACAGAGAAGATGATGCCAAAAGCAGTTTGTTGCAGGAGACATTTCACTTGATCGGGTTGGCCAATGAAGAGCAAACTGCAAAGGAAAGAGAGCAGGAGAACAATGAGAAGAATGTAGGTGAGGTTCCTGTTGTTGGCTTTGACTATAGGGGTGTCCTGCTGTTCAATGAAGATTCCCAGCACCAGAGCTGTGATGAAAGAAAAGGAGAGACTCACAGTGGCCAGAGTGATTCCCAGTGGCTGTCATGCACTGCCTACCTTCGAGTAATACACAGACACTGATTCCGTGGAACAGGCTCTGGTTTATTCGCAGTGTAGATGCAGTATAGGAAAAAAGCTGAGAGTGACAGGAGCGCGCCGGTGCGGGGTTTAAATACCCCGCGCCGGTCAGCGCCCCCTCACTCACGGTTACGTCACCCCCCTTTGTCCAACACGTTGTCCTGCCGGTAGGTGAGGGGTTGCGAGGCCCCGCTGGCGTTCTGGGATCGCCCATCATCGGTTTCCCTATTCCTCCAGTGATTGCTGTCAGCTGGGCGATCTCCGTTGCGTTAGCGCTAACAGCTTGGGTGTGCCTCGCGATCCGTTTAGCCATTGTCTCTTGTCCTTCAGTCTTTGTAAGTTGATGGCTACTTATCTTGAGCCCCTTCCCCTGTTTCCTTGTTATTGTCATGTGTGCCATTGCGCTGATGTCTTCAGCTCAACGGCACTCATGACAGTGGCTCACTGTAAGACAGAAACGTTGTTTGTTTTAGAATGCAAAGGTTTTGAGCTTTGTTTGGATATTCATATTCTGAACATTGGAAGCAATCAACTGCATCTGGAAAAAGAAAACATCATGGTCAGTTTCTAGAAATATGAAGGTAGTGGGACTGAGAGTTAATTAACGGGATTCATTTATTCCTAATTAAGTAATGCCTGTTTATATTTAGCAGCATGCGTAAGTATGCCAAATCTTCTTTTATATATTGCTTTGTGGTAAGGACTCTCCTTTTTACAATATCTAATAATGATTTGTGTCATAATCTTTTATCATTCAGCAATTTCCTGAAAAATATGAAAAGCAAAAAATGGTTTAGGTTTAGGTGGGGGTGGAAAATGTGTATTACATAATATCTCATATTTATCTATTTATTCTTCAATATTAGTATCTTGAATCACAGTTAAGAAGTCTGAATAGTTTTGCACAAGACAACTCTTACCCATCTGGTTTGAAATTTTCCCTTTTGCGCATGGAAGGCAATCATAACAGCAAAAAGGCTTCTCTTCTATTTTCATCTTACTGTAGCCTGAATAGCAATTGTCATTGCATAGAGAAAGAGGTAGAACCTATAAAGAAGTAAAACTGGGATTTATTAAAAGTCCTATGTTTTCTTTCAAAAAATTCTATCTCAATGTGGATTTCACTTTTAAATAATGAGTGTAGGATGTAGGTGTCCCAAAATATCCTTATGTTTTAAGGCAATTCTATTTAATGCATTGAAGTTTTGTAGGGAATGAGAACTAGAATCAAAACGGAAGCTAGGAACAGAAAGAATTGGAGTCACAAAGGTAGCATCATTTAGCTATGTGAAAGTAGAGTCCAGAAGAACTTGCTTCCCATGCATAAATTAGCTGGAAAATAGAGATGAATTATATTTTATCCTCTGAGTTTCATTTCCTTTCTCTACTTTGGCCACAGCAATGGTCAGGCATTATTGTGTGGACCAAGGTTAACATGGTCCCTGACATGGGATCACCCCGTTTCTTTTTTCCTTCTCATCCATGGCAGGAAAGTAAGCACCAATGTCTTTCAAGGATGGGTGGAAGAACAGCAAACTAAGAGCAGCAGTTTTTTCATTCTTCCTGTCATTTGGGGCATGAAGGGGAACTTGGCAGTCCATGGTATTTTCAATAATCTTCGCCAACACCACAATTTGAATGCATCAATTCTTCTTCTATCTTCCTTTTTTAATGTCCAACTTTCACAGGCATATGTGGCAATTGAGAAGAGCATGGCGTGAATCACACACACCTTTGTTTTTAAACTGACATCTTTTCTTCTGAAAACTTTAGATAAGTCTTTTCCCAGCATCATTTGATTTCATGATTACTACTTCCCTTGGCATTGAGTGTTGATCCGAGTAAAATGAAATCATTGATGACTTCAATTTCTTGTCTATTTCTTGTGATGTTGTTTATTGGTCCACTTGTGAGCATCTTCATCTTCTTCACATTCAGGTATAGTCTGTATTGCTGACCACAATCTTTGATCTTCATCAGCAAGTACTTCAAGTCTTCTTCACTTGCGGCAAGCAAAGTTGTATCATCTACATATTGCAGGTTGTTAAATGAGTCTTCCACCTATTCTCATACCTCATTCTTTTACATACATTCCTGCTTCTGGAATTATTTGTTCAGCATACACATTGAATAAGTACAGTGAAAGTATACATCCTTGCCACACACCTTTTCCAATTTTGAACCACTCGTTATCACCGTTTTCTGTTCTAACGACTGCCTCTTAATCCAGGTACAGGTTCCACATGAGTACAATTAAGTGCTCTGGAATTCCCATTCTTCGTAATATTAACCATAACTTGTTAGGGTCCACACTGTAAAACACCTTTGCATAATCAATGAAACAGGTAAACATCTTTCTGGTATTCTTTACATTCAGCCAAGATCCATCTGATGTCAGCAATATCTCTCATACCGCGTCATCTTCGAAATCCAGCTTGGACTTCTGGTAGTTCTCTGTCGATATAAGGCTGCAAATGTTATTGAATTACTTTCAGCAAAAAAATTGCTAGCATGTGAAATTAATGAAATTATTTGATAATTTCCACATTCTGTTTGAATACAGATCTCTTCCAGTTAGTTGGCCAGGTTGTTGTCTTCCAAACTTCTTGACATAGAAAAGTAAGTGCTTCCACTGCTGCAACTGATTGTTGAAATATCTTAATTGGTAATCCATCAATTCCTGGACTGAAGAAAAAACAACTAGTCGATGTTAACTACTTAATGAGTTAGAATATGATCAGAGGCACCTAACGGCCATCAACTAGAGTAAGTCCTCAAGAAAAGAGATGCCAGATTGGTTCATACTGCGTTTTTCACAACACTAATGTTCTGTAAAGTTATTCCCCCTTTAACATTGAAAGGTAACTTCCAATTGCATACAATCTGGAAATCCAGCTTGAATAAAATCAGTGTCATTTTTGGGAAATAAATCTTGGATTTCCCAAACATACCCTCTTTTTAGTATGGAAATCTCCCAGCATATATAGTAGGCATTAAAATTTCAGCGCTCACTGTTAAAACCTTGTGAATTATATAGAGCTTTAATTACTTTAATGCCCTTTTAAGTGTGTGTGTGTGTGTGTGTGTGTGTTTAAACTAGGGAACCTTGAAATGCCAGCAGAAATAGGCTCTAAGCATTGGATTAAGTTCTGCTAAAAAACTTAAAGATTTAATGAGGAGATATAAGGAAATTATTTTAACCCTTACTATTCAGAGGTTTAAGTCTTTGTATTTCAAAACCTCTCGTCATTATTTCTTCATCTTCACAGTTTTAAACCTGACAACTTGAAGGACAGGATCTATTCAAATCTATAATTATGAAAACAAGAAGGGAATAAATGTGCACAGTTTGAAATACCTGGTTAAACACATTGGGCCAGATGATGTCCTGTGGAGAAATGGTGAATATCTTATCTGGCGAAGCTACTGGGACTATCCTTCCACCTTTGACTTTAACAAAGGTCTGGTTTGGGAATGTGACCCAGTTGAAAATATCAAATCCAGTCTCTAGGTCCCCATTTTCATTAAAGGAAACTTTCTCTCCTGCAGTGTTATTAAATGAGATGGTTCTCAAATAGTGATGGAGCTGAACAGAAACAAAGGAAGACAATTAATAAGAAAGAGAGAAAGAGAGAGAGAGAGAGGAGGAGGAGGAGGAGGAGGAGGAGGAGGAGGAGGAGGAGGAGAAGAAGAAGAAGAAGAAGAAGAAGAAGAAGAAGAAGAAGAAGAAGAAGAAGAAGAAGAAGAAGAAGAAGAAGAATAATAATTATTATTTGCAGTGGTATTAGGTTATGGGTCATCCATTTAATATGACTGGGCACAATAATAGAATTAGTGTTCCTCCACCCCTCATCTCTGTTTCTTCCCTTCCACAGATATTTTGAACCTCTGCCAACCATGCAGCTGCTGCTGCATCTTAATCATTTCTTCTATAATATTGTAGCAATATTTATTTATTCATTTTTCAAATTTATATTGCTACCCACCTCACAAACAAGCGACTCTGGGCAGCGTACAAAGAGCCAGATATTCCCAATTACAAAAGTTTCACTCAGTTCTGAAACTGTGAGGAAAATGGAGTGGCAAGAGAAACAAAATCATCACTCCAGTGTTCTCAGTGTCATACCCAAAGTGCCACAGCCCATTGCATTATAGATAAGAGCAAAGGGAAGTGTTCATTCATTCTATTATTAGCTGCCATGTTTCTTGATTGAGAATCATCAGTCTCCCACTGTTTGCCCTTGCTCTGTATTTCGATTTGGATGAAAACATGGCTGTCAAAGCATGTGCCACAGCATAGACTGCATTATAGATGCTGTAGCTCTGCCCAGTCATGGTGGTGTCAAAGACAGACTTAGGAAGATTCTCAAGATTCTCTTCTCCAGTGCACAGCTGTCCAG
This sequence comes from Candoia aspera, assembly GCF_035149785.1. Lineage (NCBI taxonomy): Eukaryota > Metazoa > Chordata > Lepidosauria > Squamata > Candoiidae > Candoia > Candoia aspera. The sequence continues at coordinate 109,144,028 of NC_086156.1, read as the reverse complement.
TATCTTCATCGAACTTATCAAGAACATTCAAAAACCTTTTCCCAAAACACTCTCATTAAATGGTCTTCTTCTTCTGAAGTTGGGTTTCTCATCTGAAGGAATTTATTGAATCCAGAGATCTCCTTAGAAGAAACTGCAAAAGTTATAACACCATGGAAAGAGTCCATAACCAGCATTCTTTGAAAGGGAACTGATGTAAACTCCATCTGGGCTGGCATTATCCAAACTTTATCTTTTCTCTTTATTGGCATCTCTTCATATTCTATTAAATAGGGCACCATTCTAAAAATGGCAGTGGCCTGGTTTTCACAATATAGGATAATAACATTCGCAGTGCTCTTCATGATAATCACGTACATTTTACTAAACTCTTTATATGCACCTGCAAGATCATTAGCAAATGTTTCCTTGGCCATCTCTTGAATGAAGTCAAAGCAGATACCTTTCTGGGAAAACAAAGTAACAGCATTTTGTATGAACCTCTCTCCACTCTCATTAGGTTGGAAAATTAGCCCAATCCAAGTCCACCTTAAGTACAAAAGCAACTGGAGAATACCCATGATCTGTTGGTCACCATTTGGGAAAAAACGATGATAGAAAGCTGCCTGTATCTTGTCATCTGTCATTGGAGAAGATCCATATACGAGCTAAATGTGGAAAACAGAGGGAACGTGGTTTTCCAAAATGAAATATTCATTATGTTTGAAAATTCTGTTCTTAATTTATGGTCTTCCTTGCAAGCATTAACCTAATCATACTCAAAAAGAATTGATGTGCAGAATTTTCACTCAATAGCTGTAATTGTAGTATAAGTACAAAGCTGGAGGCCTCAGAAATGCATTAATTCAGGAAATGTTATACTAAAAATGGTCCCCAAATTTTAAGGGCGAAAGCTTCTTGGTCCTGAAGCAAACCCGTCCCAGCATTTAGCTAGTCTTCTCCTGATAGGAAACAGCAGAATAACTGAAACAATGAAGTCATGGTGGGATGCAGATGAGATAGGATGAGCAATGCAAGAACCTTGTTTGGTGTTCAATATGACCCTACACCTCTTCCAGTTCTGCTTAGTTCTCATCTCATAATCTGTATGCATACCAATTTGCATGCAAATATGGATATACATTGCAATCACACAAGTACTAGAAGGGCACATGAATGAATTTCTTCCTTTTCATTTAAATTATTTCACATGTTGGTAATGCATCAGCCTCTTACTTTCTGTATTATCTTATCTGAATTTCAGGAGCAATATCCTACAAATCAAACACTTTTCTTCCCCACTTTCAAACCTGAGTAGAAAATATGCAGCTGACCAATAACAAACGTTTTGTGAACTGAAATGCAACTGGTGCTAAATCTTTGGATCACTTTTCCCATGATCAGAATTTGGGAGAGGCAAAAATGGTGCCTTATGCTTTAAAGAGACTTAAGTCACTAAATTCAGGGATAAAATGCCCCACAATGCTGCTAGATTCCATGGAATGTGCCATGGAAATCCTGATATCACATTCCATCTGATGGAATTGCCCATGTTTACTTAGGATTTATTAATTTATTGATTATTCTGATTTCAGGAGATGGAGAAGGAGAAAAATTATTGAAATATCACAATACTCTGATTGTGTTTACCAATTAGTAGCAAATATTAGCAAGAATATGTAATAATGTAAGAAACGACCCGATTGGCAGGGTCCAGGAAGAGGGCCTTCTCTGCCAAAGCACCCACCCTTTGGAACAAACTACCCCTGGAGGTAAGACAGGCCCCCACTCTCCTGGACTTTTGCAAGGGAGTAAAAACAAGATTAAGAGCTTCCCATCCTGAATTGCATATTTTATATGCTATTTTTTATATGTTAGACATTGTACTTGTATTTTTTATGTATTTATATTGAATTCTTTTAGTGACTCACTATTTTTAGCATTTGTAGGCTGCCCAGAGTCATTGTGTGTGAGATGGGCAGCAGAGAAATGTAATCAATAAAATAAATAAATAAATAAATAAATAAATAAATAAATAAAAAAAAATAGTGTGGTAAGTCAGCCAGTTACTGTATTAATCTTTCAGTTCTCCTCTTTTCCCAAGCTCCCTTCAAGCTTTTCACAGTCCACTAAAACAGCTGTGTTTGGATGTGGTGTAAGGGAATTAATGATAACTCATCCATTGAGCATTTTATTTAACTTTCTATGCGGTTTTCTTCCATTTCTACTACATTTTTTTTTATTATTATTTGAACTACTATGGAATGTTCATGGAGAGGAAGGAAGGAAGGAAGGAAGGAAGGAAGGAAGGAAGGAAGGAAGGAAGGAAGGAAGGTCATTCTGCAGTACAAATGTCAAGATAACTATTCCCAAATAATAATTCATTGATTTGAATATAAATACACAGTTGAGAAGATGTATTGATGAAAATGTATTGACATTATTATACAGTGTATTTTTCAATAAGTCAAGGAATCATAGTATATTAATAGGTTTGGATTCAGAATGAGGAATAAACCTGGTTCAGTACTGAAAAATATCCATGTCATCCGGCCACCACATACTTTGCTCATCCCTGTTTGGATTGACACTTTATTTCCACATCACAAAATGGAATATAAAAGAAGAATTACTTATTGGTTATTTGTTGTTATTTTGTAGACATAACTTTGTACATGTAACAAGGGAGGGGGAAAGTGCTTTCAGACCTGCGAGATTCTCTTACTGTAACCTTACAATAACAGTTGTATTAGTGTTCATGACTTTGGTTTCCTGGCCAGGACTACCTGCAAGGGTTGACATCAATCTTATAAGTCAGAAAGTGATTCCCCCCTCCCCTGCCTTTCCATTCCAGAGAACTAGGGAGGGCCAATTCTGAGATGCTTTCTCAAATTACATTTCTGGTTTGGTTTCATTTATCAGACCATTGTCTAGGCTGCGGCTCGTCCTTCTTTTCCTCAAGGTGATTTTCACAGCCCATTACACTTATTCCAAAAGCAAATCTTACCTGGGGCATCTTGTAGACGTTCAAAATGTTTGCCATGAAGGGACAGATGTGAGAGGTAGGTCCTGCAATAACAGATACTGCCCAGTCCTTGGCATCACACTTATAATTGGGGATGAACCTGCCCCGTGTTGAGAGAAGCTCCATTGAAGCAAAGTAGGTCCATCTGGCCATGAAATAACTGTTAGAGATGTGAATACCCAGAGTCATGTTGGATAATATGAGATTGTTCTCCTTGATCTCCTTTACAGCAAAAACCAAGGCCAGGATATGTTGGTAGTTCTGCAGGAAAAATCTGCAATGAGAGATACATTCCAGATCACATTTCTTCTCTTAAAGAATATGACATTGCATATACTTTAGTTATAATTCAGCTAAACAGTATACAGAAAAACAGACTGTATAGTACCGTGCAGGAAATCATGAAAATGCATTAGCAGTCAGAAACTTTTTTCCATTTCTCCAAATGCCCTGAATCATTTGAGTCATTTTTAAATTACCTGACCAGCAAATGTAGAATGTTCTAATAGAAGAGGATGAAATCTAATGAGATACTTGTATAATAATTGAAATATTCTGCAAAGATATTTCAGAGTGTCCTAAAACATGATTTTTGATGAAAGGGAAAATGCTCTTGGGCAAAACATAAAAAATATATATTTTTTCAGTGGGTCGAGGCTGGCTGTTACGATTCCTTTCATTCATTATAAACAGTGTCCAGCAGGAAACAGATGAATTGCTTGAAGGAGCATTAATAATAACGATATTATGGTCTTTTGTAATTCTTACAGTAGGCCTATTTCTAGTCTTGTACCTTTAGCTCTTCCCTCTTCCCCTTGGGTGTTTTTTTTTTTTTGGGGGGGGGATGAGTTTTGAAGCATGCTTGAGGGCAAACATTGTGTGTCACTGTTTTTCTGGGATCATGAAAGACCTCCAGAGGGCTCCTTAATCCTGGGAAAAGAGGTTGCTGTTTCATTAGGGCAGACAGGGCCCTACATTTCTGCTCCCTGCCTGCTGAAGCAGCTGTCTGGAAACAAATTCAAAGTGCTACACAGCACCATTGTTCCCTCATACTCAGAGAAACAATTAAACCACTAAAAGTTGATGATCAATTAGCTACAAAGGGTGATTCAATAGTACAGCACTGATAATTCATTCCACACTAAGTAAATGAGAAAAGCCCAATATGGAAATTGAATAAAACACTGGGGTGAGATCTGTCGTAACTGTTTGTGTGTGTTTGTGTGTGGGGTGTTTATTATTTATTTTCCAGGTAAGAAATATCAGTAGGGATCAATCAATATTGCTTAATAATTAAGGAACTAACCATCAAGAAAGAGGAGAAATAGCTTGTGCTACAAGTAATGACAGTAATTAACTCGGTCCAGGCACCACATTAGAGAAAGATATCTGGCTTGAGATATGCTACCGTTAAGAAGAGAAAGTCTTTACATGAGCTCATCAACCAGTTCTTCAGATGGATGCCTTGTGAAACTCATTGGATCAGATGCCATGTAGAACTGAGATAGGATGCCGGCCATTATGAAATCCCCTGAGAGAAAATACTTGTGCTTAATAAGGTGAGGCTTCCCCACAGCACATGCTGTAGGAGCAGGAATAAGGCATGTAATCCCTGGCAGTAACACTGCCATTACTGCCATGAAAAATAACATCTTCTTCAAGAAAATGTATATCACCACATAGGAACAAGTTCCATCCGCAACAATGAAACATGAAAAAACTCTCAGTAATTAGAACAGCCCACATATGTATATTTTTTCTCAAAAAGCAGACTGTTGCATCTCTGGCTCTCTGGTCCCACAATTAATAGCACCTTTCAATCTGGAGCTGTTCTTCTAAATTGTCCCTTGGAATTCCTCAAGGATTTGAGAAGAAGCTACATTACTAAGACTCCTTGGGTAATTATAGGGGAAATTGATGGATGTTCAGCAAAATGCCTTAGAGACATTGAGTAGAAAATAGAATGACAATATTTATGGGTTAGGAAAAAAAAAGGGCTCATTTCTGAAAACAATGTAGAAGCTAGAGGGAAAAAAAGAAAAAAAAATTCTAATGAACAAATGCCAAACAAGAAACATTTTGCTCATTCTGTAGCTGTAAAGATGGAATTCTCTGCAACAAGAGAACTACCCAACTTACACTCCCTCCCACCCTGCTGAGTTCTAGGAAGTACATTCAAACATGACTTTTCAAAGAGTCAAAGATTAGTGGACCCATCATGATATAGGCTCCCACCCACTTTATTGATTGTTTGGAATGCTCTTTCAGCACTTGGGTTATTGCATTTGTCATTTAATTCTATCCTGACATTTGCTTTTAACCATTCTTAATGGGACCAGGTTTGGTCAGCTGTTCAGAGTCCTTTGGGATTGGAGCAGTGTGTAGTGCCTAGTAAATAAGCAAATAAAAAGGAAATATCATCTGGGGGCAAGTTTTTAATTGGGCTACATTGACAAAGTGGATAAATTTCAGAACAGAAAGTTCTAAAATCTGGGAGAGTCATTGTTTTCAGCAGTGTTTTATTGCAAAGTAAAAAATGCTGCTTGGTTCTTTTCACTCATTTCAAATGATGTTTAAAACATATCCTGATAGTCACATGATGTGGGGCATAAATTTGTTTCCAGCTTGGTGACTGACATGAGCCTCTACCCTATCAACCCAATCACTTGTCCACAATTGATATCTTATGGCCCTGTAACAAAGCCTCTTGATCAATGACACTGGAAATGGAAAGAGTTGTCATATCAATCAGAGTACTCCTTCCTATTTAATGTGGAATTTAATTGGTGCTATAAATCCTTGCTATTTTATGATATGCACAAAAATAACTGCACTCAGGGTCTGTTTAATAAAGCTGGGGGGCACTAATGGTCATCTGAAATTTAAGAAATTTATTAATTTCTAAAATTTATTCCCTCCCACCCTTCATTTATTTATTTTCCACTGCATTGAAAAGAGATTGCTGTCAGTTTTCAGTATATTCTAAATCTTTACCTTTACAAACTTTAATGTTTTAATTTTAATTAATGATCTATATATTTCATGATCCTGAGAATTGCCTTCTTTTATGTAAAAAATCAAACGATATACCATGGAACTCAATATTGTTCTTCACTTTCTTTAGCCTGCTTATAGCCCTGCTCCACAGATGAATACCCAAAATTAGAATTTTTTTCCCCTTCTGGATGTTCCCAGTTGCCCATGATCAACATTTTGGGGTTTGCCAACTTTTGTAGTATTTAAGGTTGATATCGATAGTGGATGTTCAGTTTTGGCACTGGCAGGGTAACAGAAATATTGCTCTGGAAAATATGGCCCATGTGTTGACTGTATAGGAAAGTTATCAAGTTATTCAGTGACGTTGGTAACATGGTAAACATAGTGTGCACGTATTCCACTCTGTGCATGGGTTTGTGTGTGTGTCTGTGTGTGTGTGTGTATGTATGAAGACACATACATACATAATCTAAGAAAATGGGCCAGGCATTTCCTCCGTGATGCTATATTTATTTATTATTCAAATTTTGCTACCTCCCATCTCCCCCAAAAGGGGGACTCTGGGTGGTTTACAATAAAATCAATAAAATCAAGACTATAATAATAACAATTAACATCTATAAAAACAATTACAGATATAAAATGCGATAAATAAGTATAAAATCCAAGAGGTTAGAAATTCTGATCAGGTGGGAGGGGCTCTAAGGCGTGAGCCAACCCCATGGATGGTTGCCCATCTGCCTGCCCCATGCGAGATGGCAGAACCAGGTTTTCAGGGCCCTCCTAAAGGTGAGAAGTGAAGGCGCCTGCCTCACTTCTGAGGGCAAGATGTTCCAAAGGGTGGGGGCAACTGCAGAGAAGGCCCATTTCCTGGACCCTACCAGATGGATTTCTCTTATCGATGGGGTCTGCAACACGCCCTCTATGTCCTTGACAATGCATTTTATTAAGACTGCAGACTCCTATTCAGATGAGGGAACTTATTTGAAATGAAGGAGATATCTTCTTGAGAGAAATATGGCAGATATTTAATGGATTGCTGTCTCTTACCATATGTAGAGTGGAAGAGAATATCTTGAGTGGAGAAAGCAGAGATCTTCCTCATGATGTTTTTGAAATGCACATGACAGCTCATAGTTACAGTGTCCACAATGCTGTCTATGCAACTGCACATGAATTGCATGTTCCTTATACTGTTCCTTAGAACCTTCTTCATCTACCATAATAGAAGGTAATCTCCTTAGAAGACAGCTTCCTCTTTCTTATTTGTCCTCCTCCTCTTCTTGGATGAGACATGCTGGCAATGTTGTACTACTGCTCTGTCCTTAAATTCTTCTGCAATTTTATTTTCAACTCCTTATTTAGGTATTAGAAAATACATTAATCTATATCTATATCTATATCTCTCTATATCTCTCTATCTACTGTATATCTCTATCTCTATCATCTATATCTATCTCACAAAAGTCTAAAGGTAAAGAAAAAATATATAAAAGCAAGGATAGAAGCAATAAATGGGTGTAGGGGAGGATAAAGTTTACTATGTCTATCAGTACAAAACATCTGGACAAGAGCCTTATTTTTCAACATGCAAGGATAAATATGTTGATGCAGATTAGTTAAGTATGATTATAATGAAATATGGTTACCATTTATTGCAATATTTATTCAGAAATACATACACATATCTCTGATTTTTTGTTTCAAATCATTTTCCTTCATGTTTATTTTTTAAAATAAGTTGTGTATTACTTATTGTATTGTGTATTACTTATTGTATTATGTTTATTTATGAGAGCAAGATGAAGGTGATGATGATGATGATGGTGCTGATATTTTCTTTCACAGCCTTGAGGTTTCTAATTTTTCCACAAAGACTCATTTCTCTGGGATATCTCCTGATATTGAAATCACCTTTCCCTTCTATCCTTTAATGAGAAATTTGGTGTTCTAGGAAATAAGTTGCCCAGCTGCCTTATCTGTAAAACATCATTATAGTTTAGACACATTACTTACATTCTGTTTCTCATCCAGTTTTTCAGGAAAACCTGTGAGCAATTTTTCTCCAGCAGACTAAAAGGATTTATAATTTACAGAGCCATAATTAATTATTCTCTCTTTATCAGTTGTTCCTTTTTGTTCAAGTCTGGCCTCAGCACAATCACATAGCATTTGGGGGAAAAGATGCAGCCCAGTAATCCAGCTGCAGAAGCCAAAATAGAGAAGATCTCCACCGCCACCATGTATTTGCCTTTGGTGCTTAGGTAGGTGGGAACAAATGATATCCAGACACTGCAAAAGACCAACATGCTGAAGGTGATAAATTTAGCTTCGTTGAAGCTGTCAGGTAACTTCCTAGCTAGGAAGGCCACGGTGAAGCTGACAGCAGTCAAGAACCCCATAAAGCCAAGGACAGTATAAAACATGGTGGTTGAACCATCATTACATTGCAGGACAATTTCTTCAGCCATGGAGTAAAGATCTGCATCTGGGAATGGGGGAGAAATTGCCCACCACACAGCACAAATTATGACTTGCACCAGGGAGCAAGATAGGACAATAGTGTAGGCTAGCCTTTTCCCCACCCATTTCCTCATTTTGGAACCTGGCTTGGTGGCCATGAAAGCAAGAACCACAATGGTTGTTTTCCCCAATATGCAAGAAAGGGCTACAGAGAAGATGATGCCAAAAGCAGTTTGCCTCAAGGGACATGTCACCCAGTTAGGTTGGCCAATGAAGAGCAAAGTGCAAAGGAAGGAGAGCAGGAGAACAATGAGGAGAATGTAGGTGAGGTTCCTGTTGTTGGCTTTGACTATGGGGGTGTCCCACTGTTTAATGAAGATTCCGAACATCAAGGCTGTGATGAAAGAAAAGGAGAGACTAACAGTGGCCAAGGCGATTCCCAATGGCTCTTCATAGGACAAGAAATTTGCACTCTTCAGAATACAAAGATTTTGAGCTTTGTTTGGAAATTGATCTTCTGAACAATGAAGACAGTCATCTGCATCTGAAAAATAAAACATTGTTGTCTCTCTATAAAAATTGTATGAGTTAGATAAGCATTTCTTAAAGTATGGTCCAAGGACCCTGGGAATCCCAAAACCCCCCTCAGGTTACATGAAATCAAAATTATTTCCCAGATATTAATGATATTTATAAAAAATTAAAACAATGACACTCTTCTCATTATTTTTTTTTAATTCACTAAAATATACATGTTTTTTCATGAAAAAAATTATGCTAATATCCAATGGGATTAATATTGTTATTCTCTATAGTTATTCTTATATGATTCATTAAATAAATATTCTACAAATGCATCAATTTTAATTTTTGATACTGTAAATATCAGTAAATATTACTGATACAGATGAAAGCTCTTTTGGGGTCCTGCATAATTTATAAAAGCGGGAAGGGGTCTGGAGAGCAAAATGTTTAAGGAATATTGAGTTAGATGAATTGTGAGTTAAGTAATGTGATTTGATTTACTCCAAATGAAGTTATGTTTTGTTTTGTTTTTTAATGTGAAGGCCTGCATTAAATGTAACAAAGTTATAAATAGGTATGATTTGTTGGAATCCAATACCCTGAAACACATAAGGTAGTTTAAGCGGATTTTCATTTAGGCACAATGGATAGATGTACAGCTAGGTATGTATATATTACACATTAAACACCCCAAATACCTAAAAGAGTTGTGGGTAAATATCATGGACAAGTCCCAAAGGGAGTGGCCTTTGGTTAATCCAGCCTTAACCCTTTTATAAACATAAAAGCAGCAGAATAGAGATGGCAAAAGGATACCAGATGATTCCTCCTTAATCTGTACCATGAAATGAACAATTTGGTGGATGGGGATGGTGGTGCTGCACATGTAAAATGGAAAAAAGAGAGAGAGAAAAAAAAAGGAAAAAAAACAAAAACAAAACTCCACTCCACATGGTTTACAAATTCAGGATAAGAAAATAGTGAACATACCAGAATAAATATTCTCTTTATACTCTCAGAAATAGGACATAAATTCCTGGCTGTCCACGGTATTCTCAGGAGTCTTCTCCAACACCAAAGTTCAAAAACATCAATCCTTTTCCTATCCTGCCTCTGCAAAGTCCAGCTTTTGCTTCCATAGAGCATCACAGAGAATACCATTGCTTGTGTAATTCTGATCTTTGTAAGTATAGCAACACCACAGGATTTGGATATTTTCCAAAGCCTTCTTGGCTTTTCTACCAAATGCTAGACTGTGGTGTACTTCTTATGTTCTTGTCCCTTTTCTGTTGGCCATTGATCCTAAAAGACAGAGGTTATCCACCACTGTAGTATCTTCATTGCCAATTTTAAGGCTGGTTGTTTCCTGTTCAGACTATGAGGTGGCCAGACAGGAATATTATCAAAAGCAACTCTTTATTAAGACAACTATTTACAACAATAAGTCCATGTGATAGATGAGGTAGGACTGTTTCTGATCAAGACCACCAGGCAACAACAGAAGACCAAGCAAGGTTGCAGGATCACACTGGGGCAGAACTGCAGGGCAGGATTCGCTGACCAGAACTGTGGAACTGGATGATTCTAGGAAACATGGCAAGGCTGGAACTGAAGACCAGAGCCTGCAATCTGGAACACCGGCCGAACTGGGCTGGCACATGGAGGCTGGGCGAGACTGAACTGGAAACACTGGACAAGGCTTGGCTCTGGAGGCAAGGCTGGGCTTGACTGGATATTCTAGGCAAGGCTGAGACTGGAAGCAAGTCTGGGCTGGACTGGAGACTCGAGGCAAGACTGTAGGCTTGAAACAAGGCTGGACTGTAGTGGAGAGTCTGGGCATGTCTGAGAACTTGGAACATGGCAAGACTGGGCAGGAGTTCCTGGACAAGGCTGGGTGCTTAGTGCACAACTAACTGGACTGGAGATCCTGGGCAAGACTGGAAGCTTGGAACATGATGAAACTGGTCTGGAGATCCAGGACTAGGCTGAGAGCTAGGGACAAGGCTTGAACACACTGGGAATCCGCTGGATGGCAGCGGCGAGGTCCAGAACTGGATGCAGGGCTGAGATTGCAAGAATCAGCAGGAAGAAGATCCTCTATCGCAACTTGCACAGCAGGCATGTCCTCAACACTGGGAAACACAGGTGCTGACTCCTCTCTGGCTACAGATGAGGTTTCAGACACAGGTAAGGACTCTTCTGCTGGGGCTGTGAGATTTACAGATCAGTTGTCTCCGGCAGCTTGCTCTACGCATGTCTGCCTTTTATGCCTATCCTTCATGCACCTGTTTCCTTCTGCAGCCAATTGGGCTGCCTCCTCCTTTGCACACTTTTCTGCACATCTTTTCTGTGCACTGATTGGTGGATTCAAATCCTCCTCCAAAGTCTGGCCAATCACTGTCTGTAACTTCTCCCACACTGCTGAGTCACTTCTGGGTTTTGCTTTCCTGGTTTCTGCCTGGTAAGTTTCTGTTTCCCCTTCTGACTCAGAATGAGTTTTGCTCTCTGAGTCAGAAGCTGGCTGAAACTCACAGGTAGTTGTACCTGTTGTCATTCGTTTGGTCTTCTTTATATTTAAGTTTAGTCCCATTTTTTCACTGTGCTCTTTGACTTTTATTACTAGAGCTTGCAGATCCTTTGCATTTTCAGCTATTGGAGTGGTGTCATCAGCATAGTGAAGGCTACTGATTTGTCTTCCTCCAATTTGAAAACCATGCTCATCTACTTCTAATCCAGCTTCCCTTAATATATATTCAGCATATAGGTTGAATAAATAGGGGAGAGTATTCAACCTTGTCTCACTCCATTGCCAACCTGGAGCTTGTTCATTTCACTATGTTCTGCCTGTACTGTGGCTGACCTGCATGTAAGTTTCGCAGGATGACAATGAGATGTTCTTGGATTCCCATTTTTCTGAGCACATTCCACAGCTTGATGTGATCAATGCAATCAAAGGGCTTTCTATTATCAATGAAGCACATAATGAGTTCTTTGGGATATTCCTTGGCTTTCTCAATTATCCAGTGTGCATCAGCAATAATGTCTCATGTTCCTCTCCCTTTTCTCAAGCCAGCTTGAACATCTGGCATCTCCTTTTCCATATGGGGCTCTAAGCTGCATCGGATGACCCTAAGCCAGCATGGGAAATTAAGGATATTGTACAATAGTTTGTACACTCCGTTAATTCTCCTTTTTGTGGGTACTGGAATGTAGACCAACCTCTTGCAATCTGTTGGCCACTATGTCATTCTGCAGATTTGCTGGCATAGCTTGGTTAGAAGCTTGACTGATTCTTCTTCCGCTGCTTGCCATATTTCAGTGGGTATTCCATCAGTTCCTGTAGCCTTCTTACTTAGCAATGATTGGAGTACTGATCTAACATCATCTTTAGGAATTGAGGTTCTTGTAATTAGATAATATTGTCTAAGGTATCTTGTATGTTGGCTTCTCTACTATACAGTGCTTTTTTCATTCAAAATCTTTGTGATTCTGTACTATTGAGCTAACTGACTCTGTTATTCTTCTCAGATGATCAACTGCACAGCTGTTCCCTTGGGCCAAAGATCTAGTTCTGAGAAGAAACATTCAGGGTTCTCTCCAAGGTAACAATTTGCTAACATGGGAAGTTGCGCAAGAACAGCAACAACAAAAAAGCTGTCCTATAAAGTGCTTGAGTATTCATTTTTGGTATTTTCAGGAAGGCATCAAGACCAAGATGAAAGATGAAAGATGGAAGATCAAGATCAAGATCAAGATCAAAGATCCCTGCTTAGAAATGGCAAGACATCCTTCTCCGTTCCCTTGTATAATTCCCACATCTCTTTCCTAAATGATAATAAACTTTTTTAAATGGTGGGCCAATGTGGCTTAAACACGAGTTCTTTGGAATATAGAAAGAAAGTATCAGGGATAAAATCTATATAATGGATATCGCCTACCTGTTTGGTTTGCAATCTTTCCTTTAGGACAACGAAGGCAATCGTAGCAGCAGAATGGCTTCCCTTCTACTTTTATCCTGCTATAACCAGAAGAGCACTTGTCATTGCAAACAGAAAGGGGCCACATCTGTTGATCATTAAAAATTGAAAGCTGGAATTACTTTTCAGCAGTCAAAAAATCATTGTTGTTCCAGAACTTGTATGTCATCAACTTGCTACCTCATCAAATCTTACTTGCTCCTTGCAATAAAATCAGGTAGCTCTCCATTGATTGATGAAGGGGCAATCCCTTTGTTTAACATTCCCATAGCAACCCACTAATCTCTGTATTCAAGAAGTGTGTTCCCTCCCTTCTTCCCACTAAGACAATGGCTTTCTTCTGAGTAGGTAAGTAGAGCAGAAAGTAACTTCAGATCTATTGCTTATGAAAATGTACGTATGCCTGCATCATCATATCAATATGTAGGTTTACATTATTTCCTTTTCCTCTAATGTATAAATATCAGTGCATTCCTTCAGCCTGCAAGGGAGGCACCCACCATCTTGGTGAGCACTCCTCCAGTGTGCACTGTTTAATAAGTACTGCCGTTCAGCCTTGATTATTTGCTTTGGGTCCTGCATTTCATTCCACAGAAATTGGTGTTAGCAGTGGGATTCACAATGTTTGAGCTGCAACTGGAGATGACATCAGAGTGCCCTGTCAGGATAAGTATTGTTGTGTGCTTGATCCCCTGTCCCTTTCCTGCTGCCACATGAGGGCACCAATAAAAGTGTGTGTAAGGCACTCTGTGTCTAAAAATCTGTTTTGGCTAGGGAGGTGTGTTGGATGTGTGGGGTCATTCCAAGTTCCAAGCTGCACCTGGCCTTCCTGTTAGCTTAACAGAGATGACCTGAGATGTCTAGAAAGCAAGGGGGAGCTTGGTTTTGGCAGAGTGATTGTGTCCCTTTTGTGTTGAGCTGAACCATCCCCCAAGGTTCTGCTCAAATTCCTTTTCCCCTATTGTCTCAATTGACTGAAGTTGCCTTAAGCTGCTAATAGGCAGGGAGGGAACGTGCCTGTGTGTTTCTCCTTTATGAGCTGTGAACAAAAGTGAATGGATGTGTAAGAAATCATAAAAAGCTGATCTTCACTGGTTGAGACAGCAGCCCACTACATGAATCTAAGGACCAAATAATCAGTGCAGAAAAAGGAAAAGCCAACAAAGAGGAAGAAACTCTGAACCTAGATGCAGACAGTGACCAGAATATCAGATAAGTAAAAAACAACAAAAGCAACAAAAACTGAATGGGAATTAGAGTCTCCAGAAGAAGCAGTGGTTTGCACCAGGAGTGGTCAAATACAAGGAACTGTGCACAGGAAGTGGACAAATACACTGGACAACTTTCACAGGAAGAGAAGAGGTCACAGTGGGGCTCCTTTTAACTTGAGACTGCTGGGGGCAGTCTGAGTGCCTGCCACCCCTTTCCTTGACCTGCCACCCTTGTCCTACTTCCAAAAGGATTAGGATGACCTGACTCCAGTCTTGTGTCCTCCAGGGAGGAGCCATGGGAGACAAGAGTGGGAGTGCGGGACCCACAATAGTGTGGGCACTTCCACCTGTAAGACCTTTGCCTGTTGGAGAAGGAGCTATAATCAGCTCTGGTGGAGCAGGTCAGGTATTTGAGAGGGAGTACCTGGGCATGGTGAGGAAACCTCAGGAGCTTCCTGCTTTCTGAAAAAATCAACTGGACTGCAGGCAATGGAATCACAAAAAACCAACATGAAAAGCTAGCACAACTGAAAGTGGCCAAGACCAACAACAAGCTTGTTTAAAGAAAATCCCTGAAGGCTTGGAATGCCAGAAACCTCTTGGTTCAGCTAGGAATGGGTAAGAAACAAGGTTTTAAAAAAAAAACAAAACTGGCAGAGATTTTTGGAAAATTATGGTAAACAAAATTGGTCAGAATGGGGAATTCTTTTAATGGTTGTCAACTTTCCACATCCTCTCTAGTTCCTCTTTCCGGCCCTCCTATTTCTCCAGCTACTCATACTCCTTCCTCCTGATGTTGCTGTCACTTGTCACCGCTACACCTATCTCCATCGAAGTTTTAGGGTCCTTGTCTACTATGTCTCTCTCTCTCTCCCCCCCTCTCTCTCTCCTTCTCCTTTTAATCTTAATTCTACTTCTACCTATATTAATTTTCAAAGTTTGAATGTTGCTAAAAATATTCTACATGAACTGATTTAGTCAGAAAGAAGATAGATGCTTTTTAAAAGGTAATATATCTCCAAGAAATTGGGGATGTACAGTCAAGGTATTTAGCAATTGAGGAAAAACTATAAAATTAATGTGATGAAATTGAGAACTCCCCAGGTCAAAAACTTTTGGAGATATTTCAGGCATTTTATGAAAACACAGTCCTGCCATATTAATATCATGTATCTCAGTAATTTTTAAGGGCTGGTAAGGATCCTCCACCTTGTAGAAGCTAACCCAGTAGAGGTTAGCTACTTTCTCTTCAGGTATATAGTTTTTTAAACAGTAATAAAATGCCTATACCTTTTAAATATAATATCACATATTATATTAAAACAAAATCAGGAGGCGGAGGAGGAGGAGGGGGAGGAAGAGGACTGCATTCTCGTGACATGGATTGAAAATTGTCTTATTCACCCTAAGATATTCAGTTCAGGTCAGGGTTTTTTCTGCATGTATTTGTGTGTTTGTATAAGATTTCTAACTTTATGGTGATCATGTTAATGAGTCACTTTAAGAAAGTGTCAATTTGTGCCTGTAACTCCTGAAGAATCTGTCTGAAAATGAAAATAATAATAATAAAAAAAGAAAATACATTATTCCCCATGGTTTGATATTGGCACCAAAACTACCTGGTTAAACATGGTGGGCCAGATTATTTCCTCTGCAGAAATAGTAAGAAGCTTGTCTGGGGGAGCCATTGGAGCGACGTTTCCAACTTTGATTCGATGATACGACTGGTTGGGGAATGTGACCCAGTTGACAATATGAAATCCAGTTGCTAGTTCTCCTCTTTCATCAAAGGAAACCATTTCTCCAGCACTGTTGTTGAATGAAACAGTTCTCAGATACCTATGAAGCTAAACGGAAATAACTGGTAGGAATGTTAAAAGATTGGAAATAATGAGCAAGTATGAATGAAAGATCTTTCTTAAGCTATGTGTCAGCCTCTTCAGGCAGACCAGTCAGCAAACATATTGCAAAATATCTAGTTTTATTGTTGTAGGGTATGACAACAGAAACCTGAAAACCTGCTAGAGTTTCCCTCTAAGGCAGGGAAACTCTGCCTTAGGATCTGTTCCTCACACTCCCTTCTTTCCCAGGGCTGAGTTGTTATTTACTTTCTCTTAACAGTCCTTCTAATGACCTTTGTATCCTTTGTCAATGGCATCTCTGCCCTCCTCTACATTATGTTGAGAATTTCTTTAGCATTCCCATGCTTGCAGGAAGCAATATTATCATCTATGTCAGCTGAAGCAACAGTGTTAACTTCACCTTTCATGAAATCCTGGTTATTTTCTATTGTTCTGGAACTGTGTTAGCTATACATCCCAAAACACCAGCTGAACACTTATATGACTGGCTTTTGGATAAAGGGATATTTACATTCATTGCAATTTACCTGCCACAACTCTTGATTTAGGGTTCTGAGATCCCAAGCATTTCCTTTTTTTCTGCGTTTGGCTTTGGATGAAAGCATGGCTTGCAGAGCATGGGCCAGTGCATAGATGGCATTGTAGACACTGTAACTTTGCCCAGTTAAACTAGTTTCAAGCACGGATTCAGGAAGGGTCTCCAGTGCCTCCTCACCAGTGCATGCCTTGCCACTGTCCTCATCTAACATAGCATTTGCGAAAGAACATTCAAATGCATGTTCCCAAAACAGTCTTGTCAAACTGTCTTCTTCTTCAGAAGTCGGCTTTCTCATCTGAATAAATTTCCTAAACCCTAATATCTCCTTTGAGGAAACTGCCAACGATAGTGCCCCATGGATGAAGTCCAGACCCCTATTTCTTTGAAAGGGGAGTGATGTGAATTCCATCTGTGCTGGCATTATCCAAACTTTATCTTTTCTCTTCATTGGCATGTCCTCATATTCGGAAATATAAGGAAACATTCTAAAAACAGGCATGTCCTCATTTTCACAATATATGATCACAACGTTGACAGTACTTCTCATAATAACAATGTACATCATAACATAGCCATTAAGTTGAACTTCAATGTCATTGGTAACAGATTCCTTTGGCATTTCTTCCATGAAGTCAAAACAGATTCCTTACTTGGAAAATATATCAAGCCTATTCTGTATAAACCTCTTTCCTTTTTCAGGGTTTTGGACAATGAGCCCAATCCATTTCCACTGGAAGTGAAGCAACAGTTGGATGATCCCCATAATTTGAAGGTCTTCATTTGGAAATAACTGATGGAAGAAAGCAGCTTCTATGTCCTCATCCATTCCTGCAGCTGAACCATATATGAGCTAAGAAAAAGGAAGAAATTGGAGCATACTTTATATTTCCAAATCAACATACTTCTCTCTATTTTTCAGTATGTGTACTGATAAAAATATTAATATTCTCCAAACTAGAGCAGAGTGGAGATAAGTTCTATGGGGATGGTTTATTTTTTCTTTTAACATGGTGACTTTCTAAAGCCTCAAAAATATATGAACTGCAAGGATGCATATGAAGTACTGGATTTTGCTGGATTTAAACACATGGTTCAGTGAAATAAATTTCCATGGGATTAGGAATATGCAGCTTTCTAGAAAATTGAATAATTCCTGTCTGTCCCTCCCTGGATGAAATATAGTTAGAATATGTCTACCTTTAGTATGCTTCTAATACCAAGAATATCAAGCAATGTTGGCTATCCCTTTGTTTTGAAGGTCTCTGACACAAAACATATTCATCATCGAGAAAAAACTTTGGAATATATTAAACTAAATCAATGAGTGACCAGATATATTTTTAATAAAAAAGGGATCCATATATTTTGATTACAATTCTTCTGTTGTTTTCCAATAGTTGAATAATACTCTCCTATTTTACTTAACTATATCAATTGAATTTATCAATTAAGGGATAAAACTCCATTCTGACAACTAAAAAATTGAACATGCTTGATATTTTGGTGAATACATAAATCTAGTCCTTCATGAAATTAACCTGAAGTAGATGAGAAAATGTACTGATATGTTCCATTGTATATCCATGTGTACTCGCATTAAGAAAGGAATATCCATACATGGTATTTGGACTAGATCTACATTTAATTATACTTAGAGTCAACATGTTCCCAGGTGAGTTTATTGGGTAGTCTTTATTTCTCTTTTATTTATCACTACACGCAAACCACAAATGATTGCCTAAAGGTGTGAATGATTTGTGGGACTTGACTCCTTTCTTTCAGGGATAGGCCTTACCTGTGATATTATGTCATTGCTCAAGGCATCTTACATTGTGGTCTATTTCTTAATTCTTTTCCTTTTTTACCATTTTCTATGTCCAGACAACAAATCTTCTTTAGCATAGCAATCTTTTAAGAAAACATCTTACCTGTGGCATCTTGTAAATGCTCAGAATATTTGACATGAACTGGCCAATGTAAGCATTATGTCCTGCAATCACAGATATTACATTGTCCTTGAGATCACACTTGTAGTTCGGGATGAACCTTCCCTTGGTAGAGAGAAGCTCCATGGAAGCGAGATAGATCCATCTTGCCAGGACATAGCTATTGGAGATGTGGACACCGAGGGTGATATTAGGCAAGATCCAGGCATTTCCATTGATAATCTTTGATTGCAAGTTCCAAAGCCAAGATGTGCTGGTAGTTTTGCATATGGAACCTGAAATAAGTGTTAGAACATACATTTCCAAATCTGGAATTGGCTGTATCCTCATTTATGTTTTTTATCACACAAGATTAGATTATACAGCCCATAAGCACTGAAGCAGGTAGGTACCTTGGCATTTAGGCAAGCCAGTTCTTCGAATATCTGTCTAAGACAACCAGTCTCAAGACAGAGGGCAAAGTTTTGTAACAATAGATATAAAACTCTCCCTGGAATACTGGGCTGTAACACTCCACTTCTTTTCACCCATTGGAGATGGCCCTAAATGTCGTGGTGATGGTCAGGGCTGAACTGCAAAATGGAATAATCAACAATAATTAACAAAGTTTTCCTTAATTAAGGGGTCCTGATTTAATTTTACCTCCTACCCTAATCTTCTGCTCCACCATTTCCACCTCCTCTTTATTTTCCTTTTTCTTCTTCCCCACAATTTTCTTTCTCAGTGTATTGAAAAAGGAAATTCAATTGTCACCCTATTATACTTTAAGACACTGGAAATTTCTGAGAAGAATTTGATACAATAGCTGCATGCAGGACTAACTGCACTCATGCAACCTTCTACAGCTGATCACTATTATGAAGCAATGGGGTGCCATTGCATACATTATTTATTTTGTACTTCACCTACTTATAGCCACATAAACAAGAAATGTGCTAAAATTAACCTAATGTCTACTAAAATATATATCAAGGAGTGTGTTGGAAGCTATCAGAATAAAAACACATTGAAAAATATCTTGTGTAAGAAAAATCAGATGATAATTGAAGTAAGAATAGTGATATTAAGAAGAAAGAGAATTAATAATACAGCAAAGGCAATCTAGGATTCATCCCCCACCGTAATTCAGCCATGCCACAGACTTTATTACTGTATTTCCATTGCTTAGAACGAGTAATTACATACATGAAATCATCAACCAGTTCATCTGATGGATTCCTTGTGAATGTTACTTTTTCAGACATCATGTAAATTTGAGAAGAAATGCCACCAATGACTAAATCTTCTGAATGGTACTGCTTGTGCTTAATAAGCGGCTGGTTTCCTACAGAGCATTTACCAAGAGGTGTCTCACATTCTACATGCAAGAAAAACATTGTTGCAGATGCAAAGAAAAATACCATCCTGCAGACCAATTTATCTCTCGGCCACCTCTTCACTCTATTAGAATTAAGCATGTGAAATAGGTCAACCTGATATATATTATTCCAGGAGGCTGCTCTTTCGTCAGAAGTGGACTGCCTTAAAAATCAAAATAAAACGTCTTTGCCCTCCAGCTGTTCCCGGGGGGGGGGGGGGATATTGTATTTTTGTTGCTGTCGAAATACATTATTTTGTAATATTTTCATTAACTCCTTAGAGATTGAAAATGATAATTGATAACGATTGTACAGAGCTACACATGCTCAGGTGCATATCCCAATCTGTGATACACAGGGAATTGTAACTGGGAATTATGGACAAAATAATAGTAAAGGTAAAGGTAAAGGTTTCCCTTGACGTAAAGTCCAGTCGAGTCCGACTCTAGGGGGCGGTGCTCATCTCCGTTTCTAAGCCTTGGAGCCGGCGTTGTCATAGACACTTCCGGGTCATGTGGCCAGCATGACGACTCGGAACGCCGTTACCTTCCCGCCGAAGCGGTACCTATTGATCTACTCACATTTGCATGTTTTCGAACTGCTAGGTGGGCAGGAGCTGGGATTAACAACAGGAGCTCACCCCGCTGCGCGGTTTCGAACCGCCGACCTTCCGATCAACAGCTCAGCGGTTTAACCCGCAGCGCCACCACGTCCCTATAAAATAATAGTAGCAGGGGGGAAAAAAAAAAAACCTAAATTAGAAAAGTTAGAAAGTTTCCTTCTCCAGTACCTTTACTTGGTTTTCAAAGGGAGAAAATCACTGAATTCAAATGGAAATTTCAGTCATTATGAATTAAACAAAAAATTAAATCAAATTAAATTAAATTCTGTTAAATTAAATTTTGATCTCACTCTTGAGAAGTGTCTTTCTTATGACCATTGGAAAAATATCTCTGGACGTAATCAGTTAGACCCAGTAACTGATGTATTGTTTATGTGCCATCAAGTCATTTTTGACTCTAAGCAACCATGTAGATAGATTTTCTCCATGATGATCTCTCCCTAACGTGGTTATACCCACATGGATTTAATGGCAAATTCATAGCTTTGCTGTAATTAGACATTCTAGATATATGTGCAAACATATACGTTTAATCTAATCTTAATTGAAACTCAAATAAATAACCTGAGTAACTGAAGAAGGGTGTTCTATAGGTTCTAATATCTAAGTATGGATTCAGTGTGTATTTCTGTAGGAAACAACATAATTAGACTAAATTGACAAAATAAGCAGAGAAGGGGCAGTATTATAAGCTTCCTTTCCTAGATACTTTCCCACTTATAGGCACCACTCTCCTGTTGGCCACCACATATTGCAAGAGGCCTTTGCATGAGTTGTGTATCAGCCAGGTAACCTAAATCACCAAGAGTGGGAAAATTTAAGCTAAGCTGCTCATACTTTACTATGTCTTTGGGACTGCTGGTTCTCCCAAGGCAAGGAGTAAACAGTCTGATTCCAGATATGAACATCCCACTTGAAAAAAAGGGTGTCTAGCCCTTTTTATCACTAGGTGGGAAGAAAACAGAGACAATTATTGGAACTTTCATTTCAGTGTAAAAGGGGCTCAGATTTGATCTGTAAAAGTTGTGGTGTCCTGTTCAGAGTATGCACCCGACAGGTTCTCAATAAAGATTCTTTATTAAATAACTATTTACAATAAATAAGTCCTTGAAATACGAAGACTGGATAACGAAGACCAACTGGGCACAGCAAGATGACGGAGAGGATCTTCCACTGGAGGTGAGACTGGACTCTATGAGCTGGAGATAGCAGTTCTCGAACTGGATCAATACTGGAACAGCATGGACACTAGGTGACTGGCTCCCTGGACCTGGAAGCAGGACTACGAGCAGCAGACAGGGATAAACTGAAGACTTGGCACAGGACTCGAACTCAGAGCAAGGGTAGTCTCAACTGAGGTTTCTGGACTAATTTGGGAACTCATAAATGAAGTCTCAAAAACAAGGCTTGGAACTTGTGCTGGACTGGACTCAGCTGGAAGCTGGAAGCATCAGATTAGGCTGGAAACTCTGGACAGGAGACTTGGAGCAGAGCTTGGAACTAGGCTGGACTCGGCTGGAAGCTCCGGATTAGGCTGAATTCTCTGGACAGGAGACTTGGAGCAGAGCTTGGAACTAGGCTGGACTTGGCTGGAAGCCCAGGACTAGGCTGAATTCTCTGGACAGGAGACTTGGAGCAGAGCTTGGAACTAGGCTGGACTTGGCTGGAAGCCCCGGACTAGGCTGAATTCTCTGGACAGGAGACTTGGAGCAGAGCTTGGAACTAGGCTGGACTTGGCTGGAAGCTCCGGATTAGGCTGAATTCTCTGGACAGGAGACTTGGAGCAGAGCTTGGAACTAGGCTGGACTTGGCTGGAAGCCCAGGACTAGGCTGAATTCTCTGGACAGGAGACTTGGAGCAGAGCTTGGAACTAGGCTGGACTTGGCTGGAAGCCCCGGACTAGGCTGAATTCTCTGGACAGGAGACTTGGAGCAGAGCTTGGAACTAGGCTGGACTTGGCTGGAAGCCCCGGACTAGGCTGAATTCTCTGGACAGGAGACTTGGAGCAGAGCTTGGAACTAGGCTGGACTTGGCTGGAAGCTCCGGACTAGGCTGAATTCTCTGGACAGGAGATTTGGAGCAGAGCTTGGAACTAGGCTGGACTTGGCTGGAAGCCCAGGACTAGGCTGAATTCTCTGGACAGGAGACTTGGAGCAGAGCTTGGAACTAGGCTGGACTTGGCTGGAAGCCCCGGACTAGGCTGAATTCTCTGGACAGGAGACTTGGAGCAGAGCTTGGAACTAGGCTGGACTTGGCTGGAAGCCCCGGACTAGGCTGAATTCTCTGGACAGGAGACTTGGAGCAGAGCTTGGAACTAGGCTGGACTTGGCTGGAAGCTCCGGACTAGGCTGAATTCTCTGGACAGGAGACTTGGAGCAGAGCTTGGAACTAGGCTGGACTTGGCTGGAAGCCCAGGACTAGGCTGAATTCTCTGGACAGGAGACTTGGAGCAGAGCTTGGAACTAGGCTGGACTTGGCTGGAAGCCCCGGACTAGGCTGAATTCTCTGGACAGGAGACTTGGAGCAGAGCTTGGAACTAGGCTGGACTTGGCTGGAAGCTCCGGACTAGGCTGAATTCTCTGGACAGGAGACTTGGAGCAGAGCTTGGAACTAGGCTGGACTTGGCTGGAAGCCCAGGACTAGGCTGAATTCTCTGGACAGGAGACTTGGAACAAGACTTGGAACTCAGAACTAGGCTGGACTCAGCTGGAAGCACCATGTGTGCCACGAACTCAGATCCTGAGCAAGATAGGTGAAAATCTCCGAAACTCGCTGGAGTCTGCAAAGTGCAGTCACAATGAACTGTGATCAAGCAGTGGTGCAGAAAACTCCCAAATTGGCTGGTTGGAGGACAGGAAACTTGTCCTCAAACAAATGGTTGGCTCTGTCTAATGGAATAGTTATATAGGGTAAAGATCTGTTCTTCCTCTGATGTTGTTCTTGTTGTTACTATTATTATTTGCATGTGTTGGAATGACATTACACACCACTGTATTCTTATCAGCACAAATAACTTGTTCTTTCACTAACATCCAATCCTTTTCAAACCACGGTTTAGAAAAGATGGTAGAGATGATGAGTAACCAAGATGCTACACTCAGGATTAGTTGGATCACCTGCCTATGTTAGGCAGTGAACTTGGAAGAGATCATGAGAGCTACTGCCTTCTGTGTCACCTTGCTCTGCAAATATGAGGGAAGACTGTGGATTCCCAAAGTGCAAGAAACCAATGTTGTAAAAGTAACCAAGTTGGCTTTATTCAGGGGCTCTGGTAGAAAAATCAGTTTCCTTTCCTTATTAGTTGCTCTTTGGAGTCCTTGGTGCTCTCTGAGCCTTGTTGTTTTCTTGCAGACATTTCACTGCCAGACCAAGCAGCATCTTCAGTGCAAAAAGGGAGTGGGCCTTGCTCTCTGTTTATATACTGTGGTTTGTCCCGCTTGTGTTGGTGGGGGTGTTGTTCTCTCCTTGGGAGTTCCTTGATTGGGCTGTTGTTTGCTGATGGGTTGACTGACTGAGTTAAGAGTCCCTTGATTAAGGTATAATGTTCTGTTTGATTGTTCATCTGGTGTTAATCTTGGTGTTAATCTTTGCACACTGGGTGTCGATTCCTGGCAAGGAGGTGTTCGGGTCTTTTGGCTTTTCTATTGTCTTTTTTGAATGGAGTATACAAGTTGTTTACCTCTATGTGTCTGTTGATGGCTGCTTTGTCTGAGTGCCAAGCTTCCAGGAATTCTCTAGCATTTTTGGATTTGGCCTAGTTCAGAGTTTTCCAGTTGAAAGTCTGGTTGAGTCTGTCCATGTGTTGTCAGATTAAGGTGTTTTCACAATGAAAACTTATCTCTCTTGCTGTGCATTAGATGCCCATGAAAATGGGAACCAGGAAAATAAATAGTACCAAGGTCACACAGTTGGGCAGGACTAGAACTCATGATCTCCCAGTTTATGTAATCTCTAAAATTCTTTCTTCTTGTGTTTCACACTCTTTATAGTTTTTATTCTTTTTGTAGTTTTCTGTGTTTTTTTGTAGTTTTATTATATCTTTCAAACTTAATAAAATTCTTATTTAAAAAAAAAAGATAGGGAGAGGGTGAGAGACCTGCTGTTTAAGGAGAGCACAAGTACATCTTAACTCACTGATTCATGCTATGACTTTAAGATTGTTTCCCTCTGTCAAACCATCTTTGACCTGAACCAATCATATTATACTGTCATTCTTCATAGCAGAACCTGCATTAAGCAGAGGATTGACAAAATTGTTGAGGTTTTCCTACTAATGATTAAGACTGCTATTGTACCTAATCATTTCGGCTCGGTGAAGAGGTTGTATTTGATTGTCTCCTCTCACATCCTTCATGCAAGTTGCCTGTGGGGAGGAAACCTGCCCGGACTTGTTTCTTACTTCCTCTTTTTTCTCTGCCGGCAATGGAGCCAAGCAAGGCTTGCTCCAAAGGGGAGCTAAGTCCCTTAAATATGTGTTGCTTTTGTTTTGCTTTCTGTAAATAAATTATTTTTATAGAAATGTTTGGTGTGTGACTTTTTTTGACCTCTCCTGGGCTAAAGGCTTTCCCAGCATCTGCTAACAGGTTATGTGCCCAGTAAACAGCCTAGTAAAACCCAGAGAGAAAAGAGAGATCAGCTCCACACCTCATGCACAATTTAAAGGCAGGTAGCAAAGACCATGTGAAGATTTTCTTTGGAGCCACCTGGAGATTTTCCAGCAACTGCTGGTCTACAGGACAAAGAAGCCAGCTGAGGTGACTTGCAAAAGAAGGAAGAAGCCATGGCTACCTCCCAGCCCTCAGCGATGCCTCTGGAGTGCCTATCAGAGACCAACTATTTGAATTTGGCCCTGAAGATGGAGATCTATCTTCGCAGAGAGAATCTTTGGCTGCCAATTGGTGAGCAAAACCCCCCAAATCTCAGTGCTGAATGGCTGAGACAGGATGAGTGGGCTAGAGCCACCATTATCTTGGGAGTTGAGGACAATCAGCTAGTCCACGTGCAAGGCATGCAGTCTGCAAAGCAACTTTGGGACGCTTTGAGAGACTTATATGTAAAGGCAACAGCAGGGAGTAAAGTTACTCGGACGAAAAACTGTACGGAGCCTACCTTGCAGAAGGAGATAGCCCTTCCTGAGCACCTGCATTATATTCAGCAGCTGTTTGTTGAGTTGCAGGAGAGAGGAATGGAATTTACACCTCTCACAAAATCATATATCCTCCTGTCCTCACTAAATGCAACGTGGGACACGCTGATCTGTACCCTGGAGGCTATGACTGAAGCAGACCTCACCCCATCGTATGTTACACAGTGCTTACTCGCTGAATGGGAGAAGAGAGAGGAAAGATCCCCCCCATCTCTTCTGGAAAGCTGCAATACCAGAAAACGAGGGAAAAGAAGGGAAAGGAACCTGAGGCCACAGCGCTAGCAAGCCAGCGATGCTTCACTTGTGGTTCAGCTGGACATTTGCAGAAAGCCTGTGCCATGAGAACCAAGAGTAGAAAGACAGAGAAGAAAAACACAAGGGCAACACAGAAGAAGGCTCTTCAGACAACCCAGATTGCACAGGTTGCTGAGAAGGGTAATTCTGATGTATGGGTGTTAGATTCTGGGGCCAATTGTCATTTATGTAATTGTAAAAGCTCTTTTGTGTCACTGTCTAAAACTGAAAGACAAAGTGTATCTTTGGCTGATGGGTCTGTGACCAAAATTATGGGACAAGGTGACTTGTATTTATCCTGCTTAGGAGAAACTGTAAAAGGTGTGTTGTATGTGCCAAATTTACAATCAAACCTTTTATCTGTGGCACCATTGGCTGCAACAGGGTATATCATAACATTTAAGAAAAATGGTTGTGGGATACGAAAAAATGGGAAATTGTGTGCTACTGGTATGTTGAAAGACTCCTTGTACATTGTGCAAAATGCAAGGAAGCCAAGCTGCAAGGCTGCAGTTGGCAACAAGCCATATCATGACCAATGTGTACACCTGATGCACAGGAGATTTGGTCATGCTAATTTCAAGTATATAGCACAAACGCCACAGCTGTGTGCTGACCTAAAGATAAAACCCTGTGATAAATACTTAGACTGTGTAGTTTGCAAAGAATGCAAAACACTAAAAGCTCCTGTGAGTAAGCACAGTGACAGAGTTACAACTAGACCTTTGGAAATTGTACACTCTGACATTATTGGTCCTTTTGCTCCAAGTCTTGGACAAGCAAGGTATGCAATGACCATCATTGATGATTTCTCAAGATACACATTTATCTACATCTTAAAACATAAAGATGAAGCATTTGAGAAATTTAAAAGTTTTGTGACATGGGCAAATGGAAAATTCCCTAGGCCTGTATCTACACTCCAATGTGATAGAGGAGGAGAATACCTTTCTCACAAATTCAGAAGTTTCCTAGTGGAAAAAGGGATAGAACAAATTCTTTCTAACCCTTACACCCCTCAGCAAAATGGTGTTGCTGAAAGAAAGGGCAGAACCTTGCAAAATGCGATGGAATGTATGATTAAAGATTCACAATTATCTTTTAAGTACTGGGGAGAGGCCATATCCACTGCCACTTATTGTCATGAGTGCCGTTGAGCTGAAGTCATCAGCGCAATGGCACACATGACAATAGCAAGGAAATAGGAGAAGGGGCTCAAGATAAGTAGCCATCAACTCACAACGACTAACGGCCAACAAACAATAACTAAACGGATCACGGAGCACACCCAAGCCATCAGCGCCAATACAACGGAGATCGCCCAGCTGACAGCAATCACTGGATGAATAGAAAACCCGATGATGGGCGATCCCGGAACGCCAGCGGGGCCTCACAACCCCTCACCCACCGCAGGGCAACGTATTGGACAAAGGGGGGTGACGTGACCGCGAGTGAGGGGGCGCTGACCGGCGCGGGGTATTTAAACCCCGCACCGGCGCGCTCCTGTCACTCTCAGCTTTTTTCTTCCGACGCTGTAACTGCACTGTGAATAAACCAGAGCCTGATCCATCGAACCAGTGTCTGAGCATTATTCAGAGGCAGGCAGCGCACGACATAAAGCTGAGAGTCATAAACTCAGCCTCGCCGAGCCCCACCGGACGACAACGAGCCGCGGGAGGAATAGACGGCGAGAAGACCAGCAAGATGAAGCCGGAGCGACGCGGGCAAGGAGGGCGAGCCGCACGGCAAGAGACAGAGGAGGACCGACCAAGGCCAGAGGCACCGCGGACTCCCGGAGCCATGGACGCCCACCCCACCCGACCCGAGCCTCAGCTCCAACCCCAAGGGGAGATGGCGACGGAGGCAACCCGACCGCGGGAGGGAGCAACATGCCTTCCGAGACCAGCAGAGGACCCCGCGCCCCACATCGCACCCCAGCAACGGGCGTGGAGCGACAGCCCAACGGCGGTCAACACGGAGGAGGACGATGGAGACACCCAGCAGATGGCGGAGGAAGCGGACCAGCGGCAGAGGGAGGATGAACCCCGCCGGCAACCCACCCCCGCCGACGCACCGACGGAACCGGCCCCAGCGGCGGCACGGGCCGTGGACGAGGAGGCACGAGCTGAACTCGCGGCCATGCGGGCCCAACTGACGGAACTCTGGACCATGCTCCAGTCGCTTATGCCCCCCGCGCCACCCAACGACGTCCCCGCACAGGCCCACACCCCGAGCGAAGCACTGAACCGCCACGGGCCAGCGGAGGGTCAGCAGACGGCCCAGGCGGACGACACCACAGGCCGGGAAGCGAGAGGCAGGGCCACGCAAAACGCCCTGGCCCCAAAGGACTTCCCCATCTTCTTCGATGGGAACCCCACGAAACTCTCGTTCTTCGTAACGAACGCCAGGGAGTTCATGGGGAGGCACGGACACTCCTACGACTCCGAAGCCGACAAGATCGCTGCCGTGGCGATCAAACTACAAGACAGGGCGGCGGACTGGTACGTCCAACTGTACGAGTCCAGCTCCCCCGCCCTCGCCACCTTCCCTGCCTTCATCAATGAGATGAAAAACTACTTCGAAGACCCCCTAGCCAAAGTAAGGGCGAAAAGCGCACTCCAAAGATTAAACAGGGCACACGCACGGTCCCAGACTACGCCCTGGAGTTCAAAGCCCTCGCGGGGAAGGTCAGCGACTGGTCCGAGACCACCCTGCTGGAAATGTTCAAAAGGGGGCTCAATCACGACGTTCTCCAATGGGCCCTCTACCGCGACGACCCAGAAATGCTACACGGGTGGATCCACCTCGCGGGGAAAGCCGAACATGCGCACCGCACCTTCCTCATGACAACCACGGAAGACACAAACTATGCCGGCAAAAAGGTACCCGCACCACACGTGGGGATGGCCGGCCCCATATACCCAAAAAAGAAATTCAATCAGGAGCCCTGCGGGAAGTGTGGCAAACTAGGGCACAAGACGGTGGATTGCTTCGCCAACCGACCGCCGACCAGTGCGCCTAAACCCACCCTGAAAATTAGCCCCAAACCACCCAACCTGGGGCTGCCCCCTCACCGCCGAATGACCGTGGCTACAGCGACACCAGAGGAAGGCTGGAACGCCTACTGGGGGGAAGAGGATAACGTAGACCCCGACCAGCCGGCGGGAAAAGCTCCCCGCCTGCCCTGAAACGCGTTGCGAGGCAGGCGGTGGGACAGCAGCACGGACCACCTCGACGGAACGACGAAAGCCCCGTAATAATGGCGGCAATCAAACTCTCTGCCGGCAACGGAGCCACCACGGCCGCGGCACTAGTGGACTCGGGGTGCTCAAAAAACCTCATCCACCCCGACCTAGTCGCCAAACTCGACCTCCGCTGCTTCCCCCTCCCCACGCCGTTGGCATTCCACCAGCTGGACGGCTCTACGGCGGGAGGGAAACCAGCCACGCTGCAAACCGAGCCGGTCACCCTGCAAATGGGCACTCACACCGAACGCACATCGTTCGTCGTCACTCACATCGGACGGCCCATTGCAGTCCTGGGGATGCCATGGCCCGCGACAAACAACCCGCGCATCAACTGGGAGACCCGCACCTTCACATTCGGCGACGGCGAGTATCGGGCACCAGTTCCAGCGGGCAGAACCAACCCCACTGTAGGACGAGCGGAGGCGACTACACAGGACAACGCCGCTACCACAGCAGACCTACCGGAACAATACGCCGACTTCTCCGAGGTCTTCGGAGAGGCGGAAGCTGACCAACTACCCCCCCACCGCAAGACGGATTGCCGGATCAACCTACTGCCCGACGTCCCCTTACCTAGACCAAAGATCTACTCGATGACCCCGAAGGAGATGGCAACCCTCCGGGAGTTCATCGATAAAAACCTAGACAGGGGATTCATAGAGCCAGCATGCTCACCGGTCGGAGCCCCTGTCTTATTCCGGGAGAAGAAAGACGGCACCCTACGGCTCTGCACCGACTACCGGGGCCTAAACGCGGCTTCCCTGTCCAACAAATACCCCTTACCCCTGGTGAAGGACATGCTCGCCCACCTGTCCACGGGCAAAGTCTTTTCCAAATTGGATCTTCGCGAGGCGTACTATCGCATCCGAATCAGGGAGGGGGACGAATGGAAGACTGCGTTCAACTGCCCCCTAGGCGCCTTCCAGTACAAAGTGCTGCCCTTCGGACTCGCGGGGGCCCCTGGGGTGTTCATGCAGCTCATCAATGAGGTACTGCATGAACATCTGTTCAAAGGGGTCCTGGTCTACATCGACGACGTCCTTATTTACACAAAAACGCACGAGGAACATGTGACCCTAGTCAGGCAAGTCCTCGACAAGCTCAGAGGGGCGCAGCTCTATGCCAAGCCTACAAAGTGCGAGTTTCACAAAGCGCGCCTAGACTACCTGGGGTACCGAATCTCCGGGGACGGCATAGAAATGGACCCTGCAAAAGTCGAGGCGGTGCTAAACTGGGAGCGCCCCCGCAACAGACGCCAACTCCAGAGCTTCCTCGGATTCGCAAATTTTTACAGGTCATTCGCCCGGGGGTTCGCAGAGATAGCCCTCCCCCTAACGGACCTCCTCAAAACCAAAGGGGTGGGGGACACCCGATGCGCCAAGAACCCGGGCACAGTGTTGAATTGGACTCCCGCGTGCCAGACCGCATTCAACAAGCTGAAAGCGCTGTTCACCACGGAGCCAATCCTCGCGCACCCGGACCCAGAACGGCTGTTCGTGGTCCAAGCCGACGCCTCAGACTTCTCCCTGGGGGCCATCCTGCTCCAAAAGGACCCCACGGGACTCCTGAAACCATGCGCCTACCTGTCAAGGAAGTTCTCCGAGACAGAAAGGCGATGGCACGTCTGGGAGAAAGAAGCCTTCGCGGTAAAATCGGCGCTAGAGACATGGCAACACCTACTCGAGGGAGCCACCCAACCATTCGAGGTCTGGACCGACCACCGGAACCTCGAGGCCCTACGAACGCCCAGACGCCTTAGCCCAAAACAGGTCCGATGGGCCCAATTCTTCAGCCGCTTTAATTTCCAGCTGAAGTTCATGCCGGGCAAAAAGAACTTCCTGGCCGACGCCCTCTCCCGACTGCCCCAAGACGAAGAGCCCGCCCCAGACACCATTGGGATGGTCCTATCCGCCTCGCAACTGGGGATGGCCGTGACCACCCGAAGCGGTGCTCGGAGGCAGCTCGACTCTACGGCGCAGCCGACGGCGGGACAACCTGCGACCAGAAGAAGCCAACCGCAACTACCAGGGGGAATGCGCACGGACCTCGCCGCCGCCCTCAAAACCGACCCCTGGTTCCTGGCAAACCCCGACAAGGTAACGATGGCACAGGACCTGGCATGGGGGGAAGGCAGAATCTATGTCCCGGACTCGCAACGCCAGGCGATCTTGCATAGGTCACACGACGCCAAACAAGCGGGACACTTTGGGTTCCTCAAGACCCTACACCTAACACGGCGTCAATTCTGGTGGCCCGCGCTCAGGCGAGACGTAAAAGCATACGTAGCGTCCTGCCCAACGTGCGCTAGGGCCAAACGGGCACCAGGCAAACCCGCGGGGCTATTACAACGGGTGGCAGAACCCTCCCGCCCATGGGAGGAAATCTCTAAGGATTTTATAGTGGACCTCCCACCCAGCCAGAAGAAAACGGCCATTTGGGTGGTGAAGGACTACTTCTCAAAGCAGTCCCACTTCATCCCCTGCACGTCGGTCCCATCCGCACAACAGCTAGCCAAACTCTTCCTCATCCACGTGTACAGGCTACACGGATGTCCCGCACGTGTGGTGACCGACAGGGTCACACAGTTCACCTCCAAATTCTGGCGGGCCTTCCTGAAGCTGACGGGGACCCAACAGGCCCTATCTACGGCCTGGCACCCCCAGACGGACGGAGCCACAGAGGTTCTTAATGCCACCTTAGAGCAATTCATACGCTCATATACTAACTATCACCAAGACGACTGGGCTGAACTGCTCCCGTTCGCCGAAGTCGCATACAACAACGCCGTCCACACGAGCACGGGGAAAACTCCGTTCGAAGTAGTCTCGGGGCGCGACTTCGTCCCCATACTGGAGCTACCTCAACCCCCGGAACCCCAGGTGGACGCTAGCGACTGGGGACGGAAGATCGCGGAATCATGGCCAATAATCACGGCGGCACTGAAGGATGCACAGGCAGCCTACAAAGAGCAGGCCGACAAGCACCGGCGCCAACAACCGACGTTCCAAGCAGGGGATATGGCCTACCTATCCACCAAGTTCCTAAAGTCACCCCAACCCTCAAAAAAACTGGGGCCTAAGTACATCGGGCCGTTCCGACTCACCCAAATAGTGAACCCGGTAGCAATACGCTTGGGCCTGCCACACAACCTACGGAGACTCCACCCGGTGTTCCACACCAGCCTCCTGAAACCGGCAACCACCTCTCGATGGCACCCAAGCACGCCACAGCCCTCACCGGTGATGATCGACGGGCAACACCACTTCGAGATAAGGGACATACTCGACTCCCGCAAGCAACGAGGAACTCTACACTATCTGGTCAGGTGGAAACACTTCCCCCACCCAGAATGGGTGGCGGCGCACAACATTAACGCGCCTGACCTGACCAGAGCATTTCACCGGGCACACCCCGACAAGCCACAACCAAGGTCAGCAAGCCGTCCCCTGCAAACCCCCCCCCGCAGGCCCCCCCTGCCTCCCGTGCCCCAAGGGAAAGGGCCCCCCCAAGCCCGCGACTTGGGTGGACCTCCCCCCCCCGGGACTCACTCCCCCCGCCCCGGGCCCACGAGGTGGTGACAAGAGTTCGCCAGCACCCTCCCCCCGCCCCCCGGCCGTGGGGGAGTGGCAAGCAAGTCAACAGGGCAACCTGGGGGCAACGCCCAGGAGCTATAACAAAGGCGACGCACTTTAAATTAAAAAAAGAAGGGTCCTACCTGGAGCTGATAAGCACCCGACCAGCCACGACTCTCTCCTCGCCGAACTGAGCCAAACAAACATGGTGTGGCTGGAGCATGCGCACGCAGGACGTGACCCGGGCATATGCACTATGGACACACCCTGGGAAGGCACGTGGTAGAGGGAGGAGCAAAGGGAGGGGCGACAACTACTCCGGCGGGAATTTCGAAAAAAAAAAAAAAAAAAGTGCCGTTTGACAGCTCCACCGAAAAAAAAAACAAAAAAAAAAAACAGAAAACCGGGGGGGAGCACTATTCGGACAGGGGGCAGTATGTCATGAGTGCCGTTGAGCTGAAGTCATCAGCGCAATGGCACACATGACAATAGCAAGGAAATAGGAGAAGGGGCTCAAGATAAGTAGCCATCAACTCACAACGACTAACGGCCAACAAACAATAACTAGATGGATCACGGAGCACACCCAAGCCATCAGCGCCAATACAACGGAGATCACCCAGCTGACAGCAATCACCGGATGAATAGAAAACCCGATGATGGGCGATCCCGGAACGCCAGCGGGGCCTCACAACCCCTCACCCACCGGCAGGGCAACGTATTGGACAAAGGGGGGTGACGTGACCGCGAGTGAGGGGGCGCTGACCGGTGCGGGGTATTTAAACCCCGCACCGGCGCGCTCCTGTCACTCTCAGCTTTTTTCTTCCGGCGCTGTAACTGCGCTGTGAATAAATCAGAGCCTGATCCATCGAACCAGTGTCTGAGCCTTATTCAGAGGCAGGCAGCGCATGACACTTATGTACAGAACAGGTTGTATAACTCTGTGATTCAGGGCACTCCATTCCATTTGTTTTATGGTGTGAAACCAAAGGTAAACCATCTTAGAGTGTTTGGTAGCACTGCATGGGTTCACATTCCAAAACAGCAGAGAAGGAAAGGAGGCCCCACAACAAAGAAAGCCATCTTTGTTGGCTATGAACAAAGCCAGAGGAGCTACAGGTTCATAATGGGAGAGAAATTAATAATTAGCAAAAGCGCTTCTTTTGCTGAACAAAACTGGGGGAGATTAAATTCTAGCTCTCCAGTTGAACTGAACACCACAAGAGAACAGCAAGGACTTGCTGATGGTGATCTTTTGCCTGATGAGGACATTAAAGCAGAAAAGCAAACTGAAGATCTGTCTGATGAGACAGATGCTTCTCAGGAAAGTGATAGGAGTCAAAATTTAAGCCCTGTATTACCTCACAGATCTCAGAGGAGTAATAAAGGTGTTCCTCCATCACGTTTTCAGGCTGAAACAGTAAAGGCTTTTCACATATTCACAGAACCTGAGTCTTTAGAACAAGTGAATGCTTTACCACCAGAGATTGCACA
Source organism: Candoia aspera (assembly GCF_035149785.1). Classification (NCBI taxonomy): domain Eukaryota; kingdom Metazoa; phylum Chordata; class Lepidosauria; order Squamata; family Candoiidae; genus Candoia; species Candoia aspera. Next base: position 109,109,771 of record NC_086156.1, on the reverse strand, counting down.
AAATTGGCATTCTGCCATGCAACAGGAATTAGCATCCTTGAAAGAAAATAAAACATGGAAACTGGTAAATCTACCTCCCAATGAACGCTGTCTGGGTTGTAGGTGGGTTTTCAAACTGAAAAGGGATGCTGATGGCAAAATCCAAAAATATAAAGCAAGGTTGGTTGCAAAAGGGTTCACTCAAAGGAAAGATTTAGACTTTGACAAGACTTTTGCACCAGTTACTAAAGGTGAATCAATTAGATTACTGTTAAAAGTTGCTGCACTAAAAGGAATGTCAGTTAACCACTATGACATTCAAACTGCATTTCTCTATGGTGATTTAGACCACAGATTATACATGCAGCAACCCCCTGGCTATGAAAAATGGGAGAATCTAGTCTGTGAACTGCAGAAGTCAATCTATGGGTTAAAACAAGCTGCTAGATCCTGGAACCAAAAAGTAGATGAAAAACTGCAGAGTTTTGGTTTTGAAAAAGGAAAAGCAGATCCCTGTGTATATATGAAGAAGGACAAACAAGGCTGTATGTATCTATGCATTTATGTTGATGATTTGCTGCTGTTCACATCAACAGAAAAACCAAGGCTTGATTTTGAAGCCTGCATGAAAAGCCATTTCACATTAAAAAGCCTTGGAATTATAACAACCTAGGTTTGGAAAAACACAGGAAGAAGGATGGTAGCTTTCTGTTAAACCAAAGGGGAGATAATGGTAAAATAATGTGAATGGAAAGACATATAAAGTTGTCAGAGAAGATTGGTTTGCATCTTAATCTATAGTGTAAAAAGGGGAGTGTTGAGGTTTTCCTACTAACGATTAAGACTGCTATTGTACCTAATCGTTTTGGCCCAGTGAAGAGGTTGTATTTATTTGTCTCCTCTCACGTGCTTCATGCAAGTTGCCTGCGGGGAGGAAACATGCACGGACTTGTTTCTTACTTCCTCTTTTTTCTCTGCCGGCAATGGAGCCAAGCAAGGCTTGCTCCAAAGGGGAGCTAAGTCCTTTAAATATGGTTTGCTTTTGTTTTGCTTTCTGTAAATAAATTATTTTTATAGAAATGTTTGGTGTGTGACTTTTTTTTACCTCTCCTGGGCTAAAGGCTTTCCCAGCATCTGCTAACAAAAATGACCTCAGCAAATTAACTTGCCTTCTTTTTAAATGGTGTTTGAATCAAGAAACTTTGGAACCTGGTTATAGATGTGTATCTGTCTGACATGGTAGCATCTTTGGAAAAAAATGTGCAAAGTTTTATTGTTTTGTGCATATGGTGCTCCTCCCAATCTCTTTCAAAAGTTTCAAAAGTTCATAGCACTCCTGAAGTCCTGCAGAGATATGATAAACATGTTTCCTTTTCACACATTGGAAACAAAGTCCTACTGTAAGCAAGCTATTATCTCCCAAGTAATTATCAAGTTAAGTATCATCATTCTCCCTTTTTTTTTTTGTCTCAAGGGAATGTCAGTAACCATGACAAAACTATGAACCCAGGTTAAAACATGGCATTAATATCAGTTCAAAAATACGGGATTACTTGTAGAGAGAATACGAAGGATGTACATTTAATTGGTGAAACTTCATTCATTCACTCTAGATAATATTGAAAGTATGAGAGGCAGGTTGATTATGACCCAGCATCTCACCTGCATGGTAACATTGGTGTTTGGTGTCAATAATGACAATATATTATAGTGAGCTGGTTATATTCAGAACACTGGTTTTATTCTTTTTTCCTAACATGATGGTAATTTCTCCTGTTTCCAACTGCAGTCTCAGTGGTCCTCTTGCAATTGTTCACAAGTATTATCAGCCTGGAGACTTAATTATTGCTGCTATTCTTTATCAGGTCTTCTTTCTTTCAAATGAGATCACTTTTGAAAGCCTTCCTTCTCGTGAAGTGCTTGATCAGTACCTGTAAGTATCCTCCTGAACCTCCACCTCCTCCACATCCACATTACCAGCTAAATGTTGTATTTTCTTTCTTTCACTAATCTGCTGAAATGTATTGATTGCTAGTTGACTGGTATGACTACGTCCAGTTGGTATGACTAATGGCCATATTTAGGCTTTTTCATTATAGAGCTCACAGAAGCTTAGCCTGTCCTAACACTGAAGGTTAAACAGAGACAAAAAGTATTGATCTGAGCCATAAACTATATGAATTACTTTTTTCCTCAGGAAACTTCCTTCCTTCAGCAAAGTCCTCTCTTGAAAGTAGAAATCTTGACTAATCTAGGCTTTGCAGATTCCCTCTGGTTTATCCAGACCGTTTTTTCCCCTTTCATTTCACCCAGAAATGAAGCAGGAAACCCTGAAGTGCATTAGAAAAACTATTTCAGTCTACTACAAGTCTAGGGTGGGAAAATGGAACTGGCTTCCCACCCATACAAAAATTAAAAGTACAGATGAAACTGAAATTAAGTGCTGGCTTAGCTCAATTGTACCTAACCCCAACTAGGTCAGGACACCCCAATCTATACAATCCAGGGCTATTATTTGCTGAAGACCAAATTCCAGGTGTCCAGGGCAAACAATAACACAACATTTTGTTTGTGTATGGACATATAAATATAACAATTAAAAGTAGCATCTCTCTGATTTTGATTCAGAAACAGAAATATATTGACATAGTTTATTATTCTCACTGAAGCTTCCTCACTCAAAACTACCAACAGACTTTGGCTCTGGCATTTGCTGTAAAGGAGATCAATGAACATTCTGGGATTTTACCCAATGTCAGCCTTGGTTTCCAGATTGCTACCGACTATCTTGAGGAAATTACTACTTACCTTTTAGCACTGGAATTTCTATCTACAAAAGATAAATTTATCCCCAACTACAAATGTAAAGACCTGACCAATACGGTAGCTGTCATTGGAGGACCCCGTTCCAAGACCTGTCTCAACATGGCTACTGCTCTGTGCAACTACAAGCTTCCTCAGGTGAGAACAAAAATAAAGGAAGATGGAAGTTCACAAGCTATTTCTTACTTTCAGATGCTGAGTCCCATGATAAATCTTCTCAGAGGTATCATAAAATGTCAGACAAGAATACAACAAATTCTTGATCTGCAATGAAAATCACCACCACTGCTGTTCTTCATCACAGTATGAAACTTCCTGATGCCAATGTGTTAAACCACTAAGGAAGGCTCTGATGCCCTTTCTACCCAAACAAGAAGGATGGCTTACACTTAGACTCGGGGACTTTCTTCAAAAATTAAGCAAGGGTGCCAATGAAAATCATACATATTGCACATTTTTCTTTGTCGAAATCCATTTTGCCTCTATCCACTCCCCCCCACTTTTTCCCCATTTAGATCACATATGGATCAGCTCCACTGATGAATAATGAACCAGCTGACCTTTTTGTCAAATGGATGTTCCCAGATGAGATCCACCAGCTTAAAGGAATCCTACACTTACTGTTGCATTTTGGATGGACCTGGGTTGGGTTGATTTCTTTGTATGAGGAAGACAGAGAGAGGTTCATTCAAAAGAGTCTGTCCATGTTTTCAGAGAGAGGAATCTGCTTTGACTTTATAGAATGTCTCCCTCAAATGATGTATGGTAATGAAGCTGCTGAAATGGTGGAAAAGGCAGATAAATTATACAAAGTCATCATGGGGAGTACCGTCATTGCAGTGATCTTCAATGCTGAAATTACAAGCATAGTGACTCTGAGATTAATGATCTATGTGTTAGATTCTGATGATATTCCAAAGGAGAGAAAAGCCAAAGTTTGGATCCTGACAGCTCAGTTGGAATTCACCTCCATTCTGATGCAAAGAGAGTTGCCCATTGATTTTCTCCATGGTGCTCTTTCCTTTGCAATTCACTCTAAGCAGCTGACAGGTTTCCAACAATTTATGCAGAAGAGAAACCCAATCTTAGAAAAAGAAGATGGCTTTATTAGGGATTTCTGGAAAGGTGCTTTTGAATGCTCATTCTCCAGAGATATTCCAGATGGGAATGCTGAAAGGATCTGCACTGGAGAAGAGAAGCTGGAGACTGAAATATTTTAGTTAAGCAACAGGGTAGAAAATGCATGTGACAGAGAACATAGTTGTCTTCCAAAATTTAAGCATAGGCCGAATTGGCTCATGAAGCATAGGCCAGATTGCAGGAAACAAACTGAGATATGTCCCTACCTTTTCAAGGAACCCTGTTAACTTTCCTGTTTCTTCTACTGCTTTTTCCTTCCTTTAGCTCCACCACTTTTTGCAGCGAGTCTCCTTTAACAACAGTGCTGGGGAAGAGGTTTCTTTTAGCCCAAAAGGGGAATGGGTAACTGGATTTGATATTTTCAGTTGGGTCACGTTCCCAAACAAGTCCTTTGTGACCGTCCAAGTTGGAAAGATCAACCCCCTGGCTCCCCCAGAGAAGCTCCTCACCCTTTCTGCCAAGGATATCATTTGGCCCCACATATTTAACCAGGTGTGTCTTGTTTTTTTCCCTTTTCTTGACATTATAGTACCACTGACCCATGCAAATAATTGATTAAACAATAGCACTTGGATTAAACTATTAAGCTGCTTAGAAACCTCAGAGTAATATATTTTTTTTCTTTTTGATGTGATACAAACATAAACTGCTAAAGCAAAAGAGGTGGCTTAAAGTTTAAATATCCTCATCATTTCTTGAGTTCCAATGCAATGCTATTTTAGTATGCAGGATTTGTTTCTTACTACATTAGTAAAATATGACACTTTGTATATAACTGAACAGGAGCAAACCATTTATTGAAACAGAATGAATATATATATATATATATATATTCAAATGGCATATGCATGCTTCATGTTTTTATCTCCTAAGATAATATATAAATATATCCCAAAAACAAAGGGTTTCTGCTGGAGAGTCTGTCTATTTAGATAACTAGTAATGCTAATCCAAGTGGAGTTATATGATTGCATACCATCTAGAATTTAAATGTCTTTCCTGAAATAGATGAAATAGCTGGCAAAAACTCACTTTTTGAAATACATTTACATTGAATATTTATCAAAATATATGAAAATATATGATTCAAAAACAAAGATTTTCTACTGGAGATTCTCTCTCTCTCATCAAAGTACAGTGCTATTCCAAATATTATTGCATGGTATCTCTAAAATTCATTAAAGGGGAAGGCAGAAGTATTTTTTTTTCTAAAAATGAAACATCAATCAATGAGGGAAGGAATATGACAGGAAAAAAAACCTTCTTTCTTAGCTGTTTTTACATTTTTAAGACAGAATTCTAACTTTAACTTAAAAATAGCATTATAGCCCAGTTCAAGCCTAATAATTTCAGGGAACCATATTCCTAAATCAGTATTATTTGAAAATCATTAAAAAAGAACACTAAAATTCATTTGTTTTTAATGTGCTCAAACTGCAAGGTACAAACAATCCCCCGTCCCCGAAAAATCTTAATTACTCTGCTATAAGCAACCAGATTGAAAATAGCTCAATTTTGAAAATCAAATTTTTGTTATGAAATGCTCACAAAGGTTTAAATAAGCTATGGTCTGTGATATGTATGGAAAAGTCAACCAAGCTTTGAAAGAGGTATAGTAAAAGTAGGACCCCAACCAAAACAATGGAACTGGAAGGAGAGCATACACCACTGACTCTTTCCCACACCAGGTTCTGGTACTGATTTCCACAGAAGAGATCTGTAGAATGCTGTGCTTGGCACGACCACTCGATTAGTGTAATAGGTGTGATATAAGGAACAGTCAAGGGATTCAGTGGAAATTTTAAACCAGAAAAAGTTGAAATTCAGTGGAGAATTTAAACCAGAAAGAAAACTGGAAAATGGAACATCAAGGCTTAGATGAAGAAATGAAGAGGTCACTAATGAAAAGAGGAATCCCTAAACATAATTCTTCATATGAAAGAATTCTGATTTTATTCATTTACAGACATTACCTCTTTCCATCTGTAACAAGAAATGTCCTTTTGGCCATAGCAGGATAAAAGTGGAAGGGAAATTGTCTTGTTGCTATGACTGTAGATTGTGTCCAGAAGGGAAGATAGCTGACCAAATCGGTAAGCAAACAAATATATTGAATGCATTGATAATTTAATAATACTAAACGGGGGCTGAATATTTAATCAATATTATAGTAACTGAAAATCTTGAGCTTCACAACAAATTGTATAGCTCATCAATGTAGTATTTGAACTAATTGTTCATAGTTCAGTAAGATATTTGATGATAAAACTAATCTGGTCACTCTATGTAGTAGGTCCAATAGATTTCTTAGATTGTGATTGTCCCTTTTTATCTCTCCTTTAGAAATTCTAAAGAGTTTACAGGAAGCCAAAGTTAGTTGGTAGACTATTCAAAATACTTCCTTTATTGTATACCTTCTTTATGGAAGTAAAGCTAACTTTACAATGGTAATGTCTTCCTATTAGTTTCTACTTGTTTTTACTTACTATTCCACCCAGATGTATTGATTTATAGGTTGATTGACTTATGGAACATATATGGCTACCTAGGCAGCTCACCGCAATTCATAAAAAGACAAATGAAAACAAAACCACCCTTCCCACCAGGTCCTGGACCAATCAGCCTCCTGACTTTGGAGAACAGCCAAGTCTTCCTAGCCTACTACAAGGCTAAAAGGGCAGGGATCCCTGGGAGACTCTTGCAAATGGCTGGGGCAGCTACAGAGAAGGTGCATATCCAAGGTACCATCAGATGATGACATTTTACAGAGGAGACCTGGAGCATGCACACCTATGTCACCTATTGAGACAGGCAGAGGTGGTTCCACCAATAACTTTGCCCAGTGAAATGTAGGGTTTTAAAACACTTTAATTGCAACAGGAAAGCCACTGAGAGCTCATTAAAGCTAGAGAAAACTGGAAAAATCAGGGCACATTGACATTGAAGAGATGATGTTTCAAAATAATGATGTTTCTCTCAAAGGTTTTGTTTCTGGTTTCTTTCTTTTTTTTCCCCCCAGACTTAGATGACTGTGTCCCATGTCCAGAAGATCAATATCCAAGCAAGGATCGGGATAGTTGCCTTCAAAAAAACATAACTTACTTGACTTATCAAGAGCCATTGGGGATTTCTTTGGTAGTGATTGCACTCTCCTTTGCTTTCATCTCAGCTGTGGTGCTGGGGATCTTCCTGAAACACCAGGACACCCCCATTGTCAAAGCCAACAACAGGAATCTCACTTTTACCCTTCTCACTGCTCTCCTGCTCTCCTTCCTTTGCACTTTGCTTTTCATTGGCCAACCTGACCAAGTGAAATGTCTCATGCAACAAACTGCTTTTGGGATCATCTTCTCTGTAGCTCTTTCTTGTATACTGGGGAAAACAACCGTTGTTGTGCTTGCTTTCATGGCCACCAAGCCAGGATCCAAGATGAGGAAATGGGTGGGCAAAAGGCTGGCCAACACTATTGTGCTTTCTTGCTCCCTGGCACAATTCACCATTTGTGCAGTGTGGCTGGCAATTTCTCCCCCATTCCCAGTTTCTGACATGCATTCAGTGGCTGAAGAAATTGTCCTGGAATGTAATGCAGGCTCAACCACAATGCTGTATGCTGTCCTTGGCTTTATGGGGTTCTTGTCTGCTGTCAGCTTCACCGTGGCCTTCCTAGCTAGGAATTTACCTGACAGCTTCAACGAAGCCAAGTTTATCACCTTCAGCATGTTGGTCTTTTGCACTGTTTGGGTGTCATTTGTTCCCACCTATCTTAGTACAAAGGGGAAATACGTGGTGGCGGTGGAGATCTTCTAAATTTTGGCTTCTGCGGCTGGATTACTGGGCTGCATCTTTTCCCCCAAATGCTATATCATTATTCTGAGACCCAATTTAAATAAAAAGGAAAAACTAATAAAGAAATGAAACTGATTTTTTTACCAGACCCCATGAATATAGTCCAATTCATTCTTTTCAGCATGTTCATTTTTTTGCCATTTGGGGTTCTGCACTCTTCCCTCATATATTCTTAAAGAGATGGGAGTACTGGACCACCTTACCTGTCTCCTGAGAACCCATATGCAGGTCAGGAAGCAACAGTTAGAACCAGACATGGAACAACCGATTGGTTCAAAATTAGGAAAGGAGTACGGGAAGGCTGTATTTTGTCACCCTGATTATTTAACGTATATGCAGGGTACATCATGAAAAATGCTGGGCTGGATGAATCACAAGCTAGAATTAAGATTGCCGGGAGAAACATCAACAACCTCAGATATGTGGATGACACCACACTAATTGCTGAAAGTGAGGAGGAACTAAACAGCCCCTTGAAGAGTGAAAGAGGAGAGTGCAAAAGCTGGCTTGAAATTCAACATTAAAAAAAAACCAAAAAAACCCTAAGATCATGGCATCTGGCCTCATCACGTCCTCGCAAATAGAAGGGGAAGAAATGGAAGGAGTGACAGATTTTATTTTCTTGGGCTCCAAGATCACCACCGATGGTGACTGCAGCCATGGAATTAAAAGATGACTGCTCCTTGGGAGGAAAGCTATGGCAAACCTAGACAGCATATTAAGAAACAGAGACATAATCTTGCTGACAAAGGTTCATACAATCAAAGCTATGGTTTTCCCAATAGTGATGTACGGCTGTGAGATCTGGACCTTACAGAAGGCTGAGCACTGAAGAATTGATGCTTTCAAACTGTGGTGCTGGAGAAGACTCTTGAGAGTTCCTTGGACTGCAAGGAGGACAAATCAGTCAATCCTACAGGAAATCACCCTGAGTGCTCATTGGAAAGACAGATACTGAAGCTGAAGCTCAAATACTTTGGTCACCTAATGCAAAGAGAGGACTCACTGGAAAAGACCCTGATGCTAGGAAAGAATGAAGGCAAAAGGAGAAGGGGATGGCAGAGGATGAGATGGTTAGATAGCATCACCGATGCAATGAACATGAATTTGAGTAAACTCTGGGAGACAGTGGAGTACATGAAGGCCTGGTGTGCTATGGTCCATGGGGTCACCAAGAGTCAGACATCACATAACAACTGAACAACAACTACCCTCTTCCCTCATATCAACACCTCAATTTGTAATGGTTGCCTGGCCTAAAATACACTCAGGCTCACAAGCGATGGCTTGAAAGAAATCTGGTTTATTTAGGAATAGTGAGCAAGTACAAAGAAAGCTGAGAATGAGAAGAAGTGCACCAAATATAAACTAAAAACCCTCGGTGTGAAAGTGAGCCCTCCCCCTGTATAACCGTTTCAACTTCCCCATCCCAGGTGCCCCTAACAAGTTCTGTTAATCAATGGGTAAAAAGACCTTGAACACAAACGATAACCCAAACACATTCCATCCTCAAGAAAACAGATAGACAGCCTGGAACAAGGTCTCCCAACAACTCCCTCCCAACTGGAATGCGCATCAGAACCATGGCATGCAAAATGTTACAATGTAAATCAAACATCGCAACGGTGAACATGACATATCGCCCCCCTAAAAGAAAGCAAAATTAACAATAGTGAAAAGCACAATCAAGGCACAGGCTTGAAAGGATAAGCAAGGTGAAAGTGGCGAACTGAAGCAGGAGCATTGACGTGTCGAGCGTGCTTCGAGTGAACTAGGTACTGCATGGAGTTTCGAAGCTTGTGGGAGTCGATGACTTCTCTGATTTCAAAATGCTGTTGGACATCATTCATGATCGGCAGAGGTGGGGGAGGAGGGAGGAGCGAGCCAGTTTGAGCAAGCTGCAATGGAAAACAGGGTGACAACGTCGTAAATTGTGAGGCAAGTCAAGTTTGACAGTCACAGGATTGATAAGAGCTACAATGGGGAATGGCCCAATAAACTTAGGGGCCAGCTTCTTGGAAGGTTGAGGGGATTTGATAAACTCTGTAGAGAGGTAAACCAGATCCCCAACAGCAAAAGTGGGATGGGGAGAACGGCGTTTGTCAGCGTGATTTTTGTAGGATGCCTGGGCATCGTCGAAAGCCTGCCGAATGATCGGCCAGGAGTCAGCAAGCTGTGCAGCCCAATCATAAGCTGAGTTGGGGCTGGGGGGTGGGGGTGAGACAGTTCAGGAATAGGAACAAAGTCCTGGCCAAAAACAACCTGAAAAGGGGTTTGCCCAGTGCTCTGATGAACGGAATTGTTGTAGGCAACTTCAGCGAAGGGCAGAAGTTCAACCCAATTGTCCTGATGGTAGTTGGTGTAGGAGCGGAGAAACTGCTCTAGGGTGGAGTTAAGAATCTCAGTAGATCTGTCAGTCTCCGGATGCAATGCCGTTGACAATTCTTGTTCGGTGCCAATGAGCTTTAAAAAAGCCTGCCAAAACTGGGAGGTAAACTGTGTCCCGTGGTCAGTCACCAAATGGGAGGGGCAGCCGTGGAGATGGTAGATGTGGCATAGAAAGAGGCGAGCCAGCTGCTGAGCAGATGGCAAGGAGGCACAAGGAATAAAATGAGCCTGCTTGGAGAAAAAGTCCTTTCTACCCAAATGACAGTCTTCTTTTGACTAGGTGAAGAGGTTAACAATAAAATCCAAAGAAATCTCAGTCCCGGGATGAGATGGGTTAGCCACAGGTTGGAGAAGACCCTGTGGTTCTCCTACTTTGCGTTTGGACTGGGCACAGACAGGGCAGGAGGCAACATAGTCTTTGACATCCCGCCGCAAAGAGGGCCACCAAAATTGGCAGCGCACTAAATGCGGGGTTTTAACAAACCCAAAATGGCCCGCCAATTTATCATCATGGGAACATTGTAACACTGAAGCTCGTAAAGTCTCAGGAATGTAAAGTCGGTGACTGAGCCATTCCCAGATCATCCTTAAAGGATACTTTGTCTCGATTTGCCAGCAACCAAGTGTCAGATTTCACCGCTTGGAGAAAATCTGATTGCAATTGACAAGGGAGCGTTGGCTTGCTGGGAGGGGTTGGCACAGTGCTCTCTGTGGGTGGAGCATGGGCTTGGCTTCTGGTGAGCGCAGCCAGACCCAATTGTGGGGAAGAGAGAATGGTGCCAATGACCTGAGGGGTGTGGTCAAAGTCTTGTGGCAGGTGGGACAAAGTATCCGCGAGGAAGTTTTTCTTGCCGGGGATGAACTTCAGTTGGAAGTTAAAACGACTAAAGAATTGAGCGCAGTGAATTTGTTCGGGGCTGAGGTGGCGGGCAGTGCAGAGAGCCTCCAAATTTCTGTGGTCTGTCCAAACCTTGAAGGGGTGGGTAGCCCCTTCAAGGAGGTGGCACCAAGATTCTAAAGCAGCTTTGACAGCAAAAGCCTCTTTTTCCCAGACACGCCACTGGTGCTCAGTCTCAGAAAACTTCCTGGACAGATAAGCACAGGGTTTCATGATGTCATCTGAGTCCTTTTGTAACAATATAGCTCCAATAGAAAAGTCAGAGGTGTCCACTTGAACAACAAAGGGGCGTTCAGGATCAGGGTGCCTCAGAATGGGCTCCGCGGTAAAAAAAGGTCTTTAGTTTCTTGAATGCAGCTTGGCATTCTGGAGTCCTATTTAACACTGCCCGGGGTGTTTTATCTTATGTGTCTCCCCCAACCCTTTCGTGCGAAGGAGGTTGGTAAGGGGCAAGGCAATTTCAGCAAACCCCTTAATGAACTGGCGGTAGTAGTTACTGAACCCCAAAAAACTTTGCAGCTGGCATCAGGTACGGGGGCGTTCCCAATTTAAGATGGCCCTGATTTTTTCAGGGTCCATCTCGATTCCCTTGTCAGAGACCCGATAGCCCAAATAGACTAATTGGGTCTTGTGAAATTCACATTTGGAGAGCTTGGCATACAATTTGGATGCTCTCAGTTTTTCTAACACCTGTCTAAGAAGGCGTTCATGCTCCTCTTCGGTTTCGGAGTAAATCAGTACATTGTCCAGATAGACCAGGACCCCCTTCAATAAGTGAACATGCAACACTTCATTAATCAGTTTCATGAAAATGCCAGGCACATCGGCTAAGCTGAACGGGAGGACCGTGTACTGGAAGGAGTGTAATGGTCAATTAAAAGCAGTTTTCCACTCTTCTCCAGTCCGTATGTATATGCAAAAATAGGCTTCATGGAGGTCGAGTTTAGAGAAAATTTTCCCTTTTGACAAGTGGGCTAACATGTCATTCATTAGAGGTAGAGGATATTTATTACATAGGGAGACTGAATTTAACCCCCAATAGTCTGTACAGATTCTGAGTGTGCCGTCTTTCTTCTCTCGAAAGAGGACAGGCGCTCCCACTTGGGAATTGGCAGTCTCAATGAATCCCCATGCCAGGTTTTTGTCAATGAATTCACGCAATGCCTCTACTTCCTCTTTGGTCATTGGGTAAATTTTCGGTTTAGGCAGCTGCGTGTTGCGGAGAATCTCAATTGCACAGTCAGTTTTACGATGGGGTGGTAGCTGATCTACCTCCATTTCCCCAAAAACATCTGCAACATCTTGGTAGCAGTCTGGCAGCCCTTCGAGCTGCAGTACAATGGGGCGCAGCACTGCAATTGCAGCCCTGGCTCCCCCCCCCCCAGTTAAGGGTCTCCCCACTGGAGGGGCTTGATAAAACCCATCACTAAAGGTAAGGGTTCAGTGTTGCCAGTTTATATAGGGGTTTTGCCAAGTTAGCCAAGGGATCCCTTGGATTACCATGGGATCACCCACCGGGGCAATGATGAACTTTAAAGCCTCTTTGTGGCTCCCCATTTGCATTGCTACAGTCCCAGTAAAGTGAGTTGCTGCACCCCCCCCACCCCACTGTTGAGCCATCTAGCTGGGTAAAAATTAAAGACTGCTGGAGAGGGAAACTGGGCAGGTCTAGGGCAGTCACTAGATCTGAGTGGATGAGGCATCTTGAACACCCTGAGACAACCAAAGCCCAAACTTCTGTGGTTCGGGTACGGGAACCCAGCTTCACTTTCACTACCAGGGTGGGGCAATCAGCACTCACCATAGCATCCTCACACTCATCTTCCTCCACCTGCCCCAGGGCGCAGTTCAGGGCAGGTGGCTGGCATTTACCACTGGCTCTTTTGCTTCTTCCTCGACCTCTGTGTAGAGATACAGGACTTCTTCCAGATCCGTGGCTCCTTTGGCTGCGGTCGTCCGGCACGATGGCTGGGGCGATTTAACTGGGGCTCTCGTTGTAGGCTCTCCTGGCTTGAGCTTCGGGCATTCAGTGGCTTGATGTCCTCCCTTCCCACAATGGAGGCACTGCCCTTGCACATAGCAGTGCTCCTTCTCCTCGCCTCCAGCTCGGTGTCTTGGTGGTGCAGCTGTTGCTCCGCTCTGGGATCCCCGCGACCAGGCTGCCGTCTTCTCGGTTCGATGGGTCTGCATGTAGGTGCACTGAGCATGCTCAGCTTTTCTGGCCAGACAGATCCACTCGTACAGGGATTCTGGATCATCTCTGTCCAGTGCCTTCTTTGAATCCTTGAGTCCTTCTTTGAATCTCTCAATGAGGGTTGATTGTGGCCAGTCGGGAACCTAGCCCACTAAAGCTTTGAATTCAAGGGCATAATCAGCTACCAACCTGGGCCCTTGGGTGAGGTCCTTGAGTGCCTCCTTAGCCCTGGCTTTGGCTAGGGGATCTTCAAAAAAAAACTTCAAGGCGAAGTTGAAGTCGTCGAACGACCCGAGCTCCGGAGCATCCACTTTGGTCAGTTGGACATACCAGTCCGCTGCTCTACCCTTCAGCTTAGGGGTGATGGCTGATATCTTAGCCTCTTCTGAGGTGAAGCATGACCCATATTGCTTCATGTAGTTTTTCGTGTTGGTCAAGAAAAAGGAAAGTTTGGTGGGGTCCCAGTCAAATTTGACTGCAAAGTCCTTTGCCACCTTCCTGGTTGGAGGGACCCACATTGCGGGTTGAGTTGTAGGGGCCCAGGAAACCCTAATGGACCCTCTTCGTGGTGAGGCCCCATCGCGATGTCTTCTCCGAACCCGCACCAGCTGCGGTCCGCTAGGAGGAGGGGAGGAGGGCTATGGAGAGCGAGGGCTCCCGTCGCGGCTTCCCGGATTGACTAGCGCAAGTGACAGGGTCTTCAGCAGATCTTCCATCAATTCCATCTTCGCCTCCAACCTTCTCACCCTCTCGGGAGTCAGTGATTCTTCCTCTCATCGGGTGTCCGGTCGCTGCTCTGGGGCCACTTTGGTCGACTCTCCCTTGGGTGTCAAGGGGAACCGATACTTCCAGGAAGTCCTAGCCTCCTTCTCCTTGGGTTCTCCCTCCTCGCTGTATCCCCCCATCTCAGGGCTTGAGCTGGAGCCCCTCTGGTAGAACAAAAAGTCAGTGGGAGTGGGAATGGGGCTCGTCAGTGCTGGACCCGCTTGCGGTTCCAGCTTCTCAGATGGTGGTCTTGGTTCGGTCATCGCTAACTAATTTCCTCACAAGGAATAACCTTGGAAGGAGTTAACGGGAATTACAGAGATTCTCAGCTTTATGTAATGGTTGCCTATCCTAAAATACATTCAGGCTCACAAGCGATGGCTTGAAAGAAATCTGGTTTATTTAGGAATAGTAAGCAAGTACAAAGAAAGCTGAGAATGAGCAGAAGCGTGCCAAATATACACTAAAAACCCTCGGTGTGAAAGTGAGCCCTCCCCCCATATAACCATTTCAAGTTCCCCATCCCAGGTGTCCCTAACGAGTTCTGTTAATCAACAGGTAAAAAGACCTTGAACACCAACGATAACCCAAACACATTCCATCCGCAAGAAAACAGATAGACAGCCTAGTACAAGGTCTCCCAGCAGCTCCCTCCCAACTGGAACGCACGTCAGCACCATGGCATGCGAAACGTTACGATGTAAATCAAACATTGCAATGGTGAACATGACACAAGTTGACATGGCAGTAGATACAGACTCTGCTGCCAGTTTCAGCTTATGGTCACTGACACGCTCAGAGCCTGTTGAGGCATGCAGATCTTGTCAGCCCCCCTTGCTTTCTACCTGGGTTTTCCAGATACATGTAGCCTGAGCAGACAAGACACACATCCCTGTCCACAGCCAGGAAATAATTAGGGACACACACAAATCCCTTCCAACTGAACACTGAGGCACAACAGTTTCTTTGTTATATACGGAGACACAGTGAATATAAAGTAAGAGCAAAACTTCACTTGCTGCAAGGCACATTTGCTCTTTCTCACACGCAGACACACACACAGACACACTCATCCACACTTACCAATTTGTCCAACTAGGCTGCCAGAGATATTCCAGATGGGAATGCTGAAAGGATCTGCACTGGAGAAGAGAAGCTGGAGACTCTTCCTAATTCTGTTTTTGAGACCACCATGGGTGGACATAGTTACAGCATCTACAATGCAGTCTATGCTGTGGCACATGCTCTGAGGGCCATGCGCTCCTCCAAACCCAAAGAGGGTCAGATATTTGATGAGAACAGATGGAAGCTGTTGCCTCAGTCACCATGGCAGGTAACATTTGCTAATGCAAAATTCAGGAAGGTCATCAGGTTGTGTAAAACATTTTGGATTGCTCAATAGTCAGAGCAAAGTGATCTGTTGGATTTTTCCCTTTCTCAAATTTGTGATGGAATTCTCATCTGAAATTTTTTCAACTGAAATATTTTAGTTTAGCAACAGGGTAGAAAATGCATGTGACAGAGAACATAGTTGTCTTCCAAAATTTAAGCATAGGCCAAATTGGCTCGTTAAGCATAGGCCAGGTTGCAAGAAACAAACTGAGATATGTCCCTACCTTTTCAAGGAACCCTGTTAACTTTCCTGTTTCTTCTACTGCTTTTTCCTTCCTTTAGCTCCACCCTTTTTTGCAGCGAGTCTCCTTTAACAACAGTGCTGGGGAAGAGGTTTCTTTTAGCCCAAAAGGGGAATTAGTAACTGGATTTGATATTTTCAGTTGGGTCACGTTCCCAAACCAGTCCTTTCTGAGGGTCCAAGTTGGAAAGATCAACCCCCTGGCTCCCCCAGAGAAGCTCCTCACCCTTTCTGCCAAGGATATCATTTGGCCCCACATATTTAACCAGGTGTGTCTTGTTTTTTTTCCCTTTTCTTGACATTATAG
Organism: Candoia aspera; assembly: GCF_035149785.1. Lineage (NCBI taxonomy): Eukaryota > Metazoa > Chordata > Lepidosauria > Squamata > Candoiidae > Candoia > Candoia aspera. Next base: position 109,093,798 of record NC_086156.1, on the reverse strand, counting down.
TACCACTGACCCATGCAAATAATTGATTAAACAATAGCACTTGGATTAAACTATTAAGCTGCTTAGAAACCTCAGAGTAATACTTTTCTTTCCTTTTTGATGTGATACAAACATAAACTACTAAAGCAAAAAAGGTGGCTTAAAGTTTAAATATCTGCAACTTTTCTATAGTTCCAATGCAAAGCTATCTTAGTATGCAGGATGTGTTTCTAACTACATTAGTAAAAGAATGACACTTTGTATATATAACTTAAAAGAAGCAAACCATTTATTGAAACAGAATGAAAGTATTTTAAAAATGGCATATACATGCTTCATGATTTTATCTCCTTAGATTATATAAGGAGATAAATATATTCCAAAAACAAAGAGTTTCTGCTGGAGATTCTATCTAGCTAACTAGTTATGCAAATCCAAGTGGAGTAATATGAAGGCATACTATCCTGAATTTAAAGGACTTTCCTGAAATAGATGATGTAGCCTACAGAAACTCTGTTTTTGAAATATATTGAATATATATCAAAATATTTTGAAATATATGATTCAAAAACAATTAATTTCTGCAGGAGATTCTCTTAGCTCATCAAACTGCAGTACCATTCCTAATATGATTGAACACTTTCTATAAAATTCATTAAAGGGGAGGGGTAATATTTATTTATTTTCTTAAAAAAAAACATACACCAATCAAAAACTTCTTTCTGACCTATTTCTACATTTCTGAGAACTCGAAAGTTGATTCAGAAAAAGTATTATATATCAATTCAGTCTAAGAATTTTGAGAGAATCATAGCCCCAAAAATGTGTGGACAAAAAAGAAATATTTTTAATTTTTGGTGGAAATATCCTGTACATAATATGTAATATTACCCATATTCCATATTATGTAATTACATATATTACATATATTACCCATCAAGTTACATCTATATATACATGTCCCATCAGGTCCAGCAGGAGAGGCATGTCATTGGCCAGGGAATTTTTTGGGGTTGGATCTAGGACAAAAGCCTCTTCTATCCTGGCTCCCGCCCTGTGGAACATCATTCCCCCCAAGGGGAGGCTGGTCCCTACCCTGTTAGTCTTCCAGAAGATCCTTAAAACATGGTTTTGTCAACTGGCCTGGGGATCAGATGATAGAGTGGAGCCTGCTAGATGGTTATATGATAGTTAATTGGAATACCCTCTCTTGCATCCTTTTTTGGCAAATTGTTTTTTACCTTTTTAATTTAATTTGGGTGCATTTTAATAACATGGACTGTTACACATACATTTTCATTTCTTGTTTTCTTTCTTTTCTTTCTACCATTATAAACAACAATAATAAAAAAAAAACAGTACAATGGAGACCTGACTAAAAATATTCAGCTCAAGATAGAAGTATTTATTATATTAAAAAAATAATTCAATGCATTTTATAATTGTCCATGAATGCTACAAAGTGTTTTAAATACACAATTCAAGCAACCTTTTGTTCACTAACATTTCAGAAATGTTTTGGCAGGGGTATTATGAAGATCAAGGACTTCAAGACATGAAGCCTTTCATTTTGAGATTAGTGCACATTATGAGGTTAAAAACCAGTTTTCACCCATCATTGTCTTCATTAGCTATACCCTTCTACTTGGATTAGGGTTCAGAATAATTATTTAACATTTGACATAAAAGATGAGGAGCAGCTGTCTCAATTCTGAAGTGAATTTAGAAGAGATCATCAGAGCTACTGCCTTCTATGTCACCTTGATGTGCAAAAATGAGGGAAGATTATGGAACCTCAAACTGCAAGAAACCAATGTTGTCAAAAATAACCCAGCTGGCTTTATTGAGGGGATCTGGTATAAAAACCAGGTTCATTTCTTTATTAATTGCTCTTTCTTATTCAAATCAGGCCTCAGAATAATGATATAGCATTTGGGGGAAAAGATGCAGCCCAGTAATCCTGCTGCAGAAGACAAAATGGAGAAGATCTCCACAGCCACCATGTATTTCCCCTTGGTGCTCAGGTAGGTGGGAACAAATGACACCCAAACACTGCAAAAGACCAACATGCTGAAGGTGATAAATTTGGCTTCGTTGAAGCTGTCAGGTAAATTCCTAGCTAGGAAGGCCACGGTGAAGCTGACAGCAGTCAAGAACCCCATAAAACCAAGGACAAAATAAAACAGAGTGGTTGAACCTTCATTACATTGCAGGACAACTTCTTCAGCCACAGAGTGCATGTCAGAATCTGGGAATGGGGGAGAAATAGCCAGCCAAACTACACAAATGGTCAATTGTGCCAGGGAACAAGCTAGGACAATTGTATTGGCCAGCCTTTTCCCCACCCATTTCCTCATCTTGGAGCCTGGCTTGGTGGCCATGAAAGCCAGAACAACAATGGTTGTTTTCCCCAGTATACAAGAAAGAGCTACAGAGAAGATGATGCCAAAAGCAGTTTGTCGCATGAGACATTTCACTTGGTCAGGTTGGCCAATAAAAAGCAAAGTGCAAAGGAAGGAGAGGAGGAGAGCAATGAGAAGGATAAAAGTGAGGTTCCTGTTGTTGGCTTTGACAATGGGAGTGTCCTGTTGTTTAAGGAAGATCCCCAGCACCATAGCTGAGATGAAGGCAAAGGAAATTGCAATAGCTACCAAAGAAATCCCCAATGGCTCTTGATAAGTCAAGAAGGTTATGCTTTTTGGAAGGCAATGATCCCGATCCTTGTTTGGATATTGATCTTCTGGACATGGGACACAATCATCTAAGTCTGGGGGAAAAAAAAAACATTCACAGAAAAAGTATTGTTTTGAAAAATCAGTGGTTCAATTTCAATATTTATTTATTTATTCAATTTATATACTCACCCATCTCAAACCAGTGACTCTGGGTAGCTAAGAGTCATCAAAAACAGTCAAACAATTAAAACTATACAAAAGATATTAAATACAAATAGCAGCTAAGAAATAGTAAAATCCATTGGTGTCAGCACAACCAGGAAATGAGGCCATTCTTACACCCGAGACCCCATGCCTAGGCACATAGCCAGGACTTTAAGGCCCTCCGAAAAGTGGGAAGGGGCAGGGCCATCCTAATCTCAAGAGGGAGGGAGTCGCACACGGCAGGTTCCACACAGAAAAGGCACGTCTCCTGGTCAACGCCAGCGTGCCTATTCTGCTGGACTTGATTGGACAGGTAGAAATACCTGGGAAAAACTGTCCCTCGGGTAACCTGGTTCCAAGCCATGAAGGGCTTTAAAGTTGGCAACAAACACTTTGAATTGCACCTGGAAAGACACTGGCAACCAATGTAGCTCCTGAAGCAGTGGTGTAACATGTTCCAAATAGACAGCACTCTTGACAATCAATGCAGCTGCATTCTGTACTACTGTATTTCTAGCTTCCTAATGCTCTTCAAGAGCAGCCCCTGGTAGGGTGTGTTGCAGTAGTCTAAACAGGAGGTCACAAGGGCATGAGTGATGTTGAGTAGAGCCTCCTGGTTGAGGAATGAGCTCAAATGGCACACAACACAAAGGTGTGCAAACCTCTAGCCATGGCTGCCTTTTTTTTTTCCAGCAGGAACCATGAGTCCAAGTGTGCACCGGCTCTGTCTGGGGCAGAACCACCACGTCCAAAAACAAAAAAAGGAAATACCATGATACTGAAAGGCCCAAGCACCTAAACCCACTCAGACTTGCCTGGGTTAGCTCCCAAATACTTTCCAGGCACAATTCCAGTGTGGGTTATCACATATAAAGCCCTACATGTCACTGGGCCAAGTTATTGGTGGGACCACCTCTCTCCAAGTGTGTTTTCCTGTCTCAATAGGTCAGATAGGTGAGCATGCTCCAGGTCTTCTCCATTCAATGTTGTCATCCGATGGAACCTTGGAGGTGCACATTCTCTATAGCAGCCCCAGCCCTTTGCAATAGTTGTCCAGCAGCTGGTAGGAAGGACGGTTTGTTTTGTTTTTTTAATGGGTTGTGGTGAGTTGCCTAGGATCATTATATGAGATAGGAAGCCGTATAAATTTGTAAGTAAACCAACCAGCCAATCAATCCATTAATCAATACATCTGGGTGGAACAGGAAGTAAAAACAAGGAGAAACCAGTGGAAACACATTACCATTGTAAAATTACCTTTATTTCCACAAAAAAAGTAGAAAGGAAATATTTTGTAAATTTTATCAACAAACTTTGGTTTCCTTATAACTGTTTATACTTTTTTAAGGAAACACAATGAGGAACAATCTGAAACTGAGAAATCTATGGATCTCCTAGTTAGGGTGAAATGATTGGTTTTATCATCAATTAACTTACTGAATTATGAAAAAATAGTTCATATTTTTCATTGCTGAGCTGCACAATACGATGTGAAGCTCAAGATTTCCAGTTACCATAATACTGATTAAATATTCAGCCCCCATTTAATATTATTAAATTATATATATATATATATATATGTATATGTATATGTATATATATGTATATATATGTATATATATGTATATATATATATATATATATATATTCAATCTATTCCTTTGCTTACCCATTTGGTCAGCTATCTTCCCTTCTGGACACCGTCTACAGTCATAGCAACAAGATAATTTCCCTTCCACTTTTATTTTGCTATGGCCAAAAGGGCATTTCTTGTTACAGATGGAAAGAGGTAATGCCTATAAATAAATAAAATCAGAATTTTTTCACATGAAGAATTTATGTTTCAGGATTCTTCTTTTCATCAGTTATACATATATAAACTCTTCATATCCTAAACCAACCCTTGGTGTTGCATAGTCCAGTTATCTTTCTGGTTTATATTCTCCACTGAATTCCTTAACTCTTTGTTTCTCAGATGTCAGCAACTTGAATAGGTGTGGACTTAAACTCCTAGAATTCCCCTGGAAGGATTTTGAAGTTGGTAGTTGAAGTTCTCACTTGTTCAAGTTGCTGAGGGTTGAGAAACACTCCCTTAATGGTGCCTTATCTCACACCTATTAACTAATGGTGTGATTGTGCTAAACATAGTATTCTAAAGATCTGTTCCACAGAAATAAGTACCAGAAACCAGTGGTGGAGAGCTTTGTATTCTGGAGTCCTTGGAATATGCTCTCCTTCCAGTTCAATTTTATTTTACTATACCTCTTTCAAAGCTTGGTTGACTTTTCCATTCATACCATAGGCCATATTTTATTTAAAACTTTGTGAACACTTCATAGCAAAAATCTGATTTTCAAAACTGAGCTATTTTCAATCTGGTTGCTTATAGCTAAATCACTAAGATTTTCTTTTGGGCGGGGGGATTGTTTATGCTTCTGCAAATTTGGGCAGATTAAAAGGAAATTAATTTTTGTCTTCTCTTTAATGTTTTACAAATAATACTGATCATTGCCTTACTTACCTGTTTCCAAAAGAAGTTTACTTTTGGGCACTTCCACCAAAGATTAAGAAGAGTTCCTTTTTTCCCAGAGACTCAAGAATACTCGGGGTTTGAGTCTCTGAAATTATTAGACTGAACTGGAACATGCTGTTAATTCTAAAAGAACTTTAGAATTCTGTCTTACAAATGTAGAAAAAGATAAGAAAGAAGTTGTGTGTGCGTGTGTGTGTGTGTGTCATATTCCTTCCCTAATTAATTAGTTTATGTTTTATTTTTAGAAAAATATATATATGCCTCCACCCTCCCCTTTAATGAATTTTATAGATAATATGCAATCATATTCTGAATTGTGATGCAGTTTGATTTAATAGATGATGGAGAGAAAGTGAGATAAAGAGAATCTCCAGCAGAAATTCTTTGTTTTTGAATTATATATTTGAAAATATTTGGATATATATTCAATATATTTGAAATATATTTCAAAAACAGGATTTATGGAGTCTATTTCATCTGTTTCAGGAAAGCTTTTTAAATTCTTGATAGTATGCAATCATATTACTCCAACTGGATTAGCATAACTAGTTAGCTAGATAGACATAGCTAACCAGTTTGGAATATATTTCAAAAACAAATAGTTTCTGTTCCTTTTTTTACCAATTTCAGAGGAGGTTAAAAAGTTATCTCTAAGGAGTGTAATCATCAACCATGAATATGCCATTTTTATATATATATATATATTTCATTCTGTTGGATTGTTAAGCTTCATACCCTTCTAGAGTGCCATTATTTTACTAATCTCTTTAAAAACTCATACTGAATATTAAGATAGCTTTGCATTGGAAATATTTTGGGTACAGAAACTTTAAACCACCACTTTAACTTTAGTATTTATGTTCATATCAGACCTAAAAGGAAAAAAACAACAACAACAATAACTGAGGCTGCTAAATATCTCAGTAGCTGAATCCTACAGTTGTTGTGGTTTAATCAAATATTTACATGGGTCAGTGGCTAAATGATTTCAATAAAAGGGTAAAACAAGGCACACCTGGTTAAATATGTGGGGCCAAATGACCTCTGTGGCAGAATGATAGACAGATAGGCACGTGATAGGTGATGGATGGATGAATAGATAGATAGCTGCTCTTTATGGAGAACATAAGTACAACTTAACACATTGACTGATACCATGACTTCAGCATTATGTAGAGCCAGTTCGGTCTAGTGGTTAAGGCTCTGGTGTAGAAAGCAGGGGAGAGTGAGTTCCACTCCCATCTTAGGAATGAAAGCTGGCTGGGTGCCCTTGGGACAGTCACTCCCTCTCAGCCCAACTCACCTCACAGGGTGGTTGTTGTGGGGAAAATACAAGGAGGAAGGAGTATTTGGTATGTTCCCCACCTTGAATTATTTATGAAATTGATAAATTATTATGATTATAATTATTTATAAAATAATTATTATTTTATAGTTTATATTATATTATAATTTATTCTAAATGATTATTTTTTATAAAAATAATAGGGGCGGGATCAAAAAAACTAAACAACAACTGAAAAATTCCTTCTTTCAAAACATCCTTGACCTCAAAGCAATAATTTTATCCTGACATTCTCATAGCAGAACATGTATTAAGCATTTATTTTAAACAGCATTTGAATCAAGAAAGTTTGGATACTGTTTATAGATATGTATCTGTCCAACATGGCAGCATCTTTGGAAAAAAAAATCCCTTTTTTCCCCCCTTTTTTTGTGCAGAAGGTGCTCCCCCCAATTTTCTGCTTCATGTCTAAGTTTTTAAGAGTTCGCAACACTACAGAGTCCTGCAGAGATATGATAAACATGTTTCCTTTTGACATATTGCAAAGAAAGTACTATTCTAAGTAAGCTATTATCTCCCAAGTAATTATCAAATTAAGTATCGTCATTGTCCTTTTTTACCATGTCTCAAGAGAATCCCAGTAAACACAAGAAAACCATGACCCCAAGTTAAAACATGGCATTATATTAATATCAATTTAAAAATACAGAATTACACTTAGTGAGAATAAGAAGGCTGCCTGTTTAACCTGTGATACTTCATTGCTTCCCTTTACATAATACTCATGAGAGGCTGGTTGATTGTGACCCAGCTCCTCACTTGAACAGTAACATTTGAGCCACATTTTGATGTCGACAATGACCATATTTTACACTGAGTTGGTTCTATTTCGAGCACTGATGTTACTCTTCTTTCCTATGGTGATGTGTGTTTCTCCTGTCCACAACTGCACACTCAGTGGTCCCATTCCAATTTTTCACAAGTATTATCAGTCTGGAGACTTAATCATTGCTGCCATTATTTATCAGGGCTTCTTTCTTTCCAATGAGATCACTTTTCAAAATGCTCCATCTTCTGATGTGCTTGATCAGTTCCTGTAAGTATCCTCATCCTCATCCCCATCACCACCTAAATGCTGTCCTTCCTTCCTTCCTTCCTTCCTTCCTTCCTTCCTTCCTTCCTTCCTTCCTTCCTTCCTTCCTTCCTTCCTCTTTTTCTGTTCAACTGCAAAATGGTTACACTATTACTGATTGCAATGGCTGTTAGCGATGTCTCAATTTTAGAGCTGAAAGAAACGGAGCCTCCCCCAATACTGAGATCTCAAATGAGGCAAATATTCTTGTTTCAAATAATAACACTACATGGGTTCATTTTCTCAGAAACATTCACAATCCTTTACTTCATGAGGACAAAAATATGACTAATCTAGGCTGTGGGGCTGTCCTGAAAATAGGCTACATGTACCATAGTACTTTCTGAATTTTAATCCCTTTCATGTCACCAGGGAATGGCAAATTCTGTGGTGGGACAATGGAACTGAATGAACATTTTTACAGAATGCAAAGCCCAAATGTCAAGTTAATTGTAGAATGTTATCTCCATAAGATTGAAATCATACAAACCTTCCCCCTTCTGTTCACTCTGAATTGGAATTTCATTGCTAATATCCAAATTAATCCTGAAAGGGACATTACAATGTGAATTTGACAATTTTTGCAGAAAAAGCATCTTAAAGACAGAAAAAACCAGGCTCCAAATGTGGACTTACTTCAATGTTAGCTAATCCCTGCTAGGTCAGGGCTTCCCAATCCTTACAGTGTAGGCTATTATTTGCTAAAAGTTCCAGTTGTGCAGAGCAAACAAGTGATGCATTTTCTATGTTTATGAATCTATCTAAAAATAAAAATGCATCAGCTGTCTGATTCTGAAGCAGAAATATATTGACATAGTTTATAACTCTCAATGAAGGTACCTCACTCATAATTACAAAACACTTTGACTCTAGCATTTGCTGTAAAGTACATCAATGAACATTCAGAGATCTTTCCCAATGGTTGCCTTGGTTTCCACATTACTACCGACAATCTTGAGGAAAGTTCAACTTTTTGTGTAGCAATGTAATTTCTCTTTGCCAAAGACAGCTTAGTCCCTAACTATAAATGTAACGACCAGGCCACCATTGTGGCTGTCATTGGAGAACCTGATTCTAAGACCTGTCTCCACATGGCAACCATTCTGTGCAACTAAAAATTTCCAAGGTGAGGCAGAAATATAAAGTAAGATGGGAAGTTCACTTGATATTTATTAAATTAAGGTGTTGGATCTTCATGATAACTCTTTTTTGAAAGATGCCAAATCATGAAATGTTTGAGAAAAGAAAATGGGAAATCCATGAGAAGGACATCACGAAAACCGCTGCCTTTTTTTCCTCAGTAAGGAGTTCTATAATTCTGTAGCTTTAAAGAAGATTCTTTCTCTATCTCACTCCAACTCAAAGATTGGGTTAAGTAAACACATGCACCTTGCACATTTTCCTTTAGAAATATTGCTTTCTGACTCTGTTCCTCTTTCTTCTCCCATTGAGATCACATAACAATCAGGCTATTGATGAATAAAGATGCCAGAGCAAATGTTGTCAAATGGATGTTCCCAGATGAGCTCCACCATCTTAAAGGAATACTACACTTACTCTTTCATTTTGGATGGACATGAGATTGGTTAGCTTCTAATAGTGCTAATTTCTGTGTTTATGTGAATATATAATGATTGAAATGTAGCATCTGTCCAGTTCTGAAGCAGAAATATATTCACATGGTTTATAACTCTCACTGAAGGTTCGTCACTCATAATTACCAACACACTTTGGCTCTGGCATTTGCTGTAAAGGAGATCAATCAACATTCTGGGATTTTACCCAATGTCAGCCTTGGTTTCCACATCGCTACCGAATATGCTGAGGAAAGATCAACTTACCTTTTAGCACTGGAATTTCTATCTACAAAAGATAAATGTATTCCCAACTACAAATGTAATGACCAGACCAATACAGTGGCTGTCATTGGAGGACCCCGTTCTAACACCTGTCTCAACATTGCAACTATTCTGTGCAACCACAAATTTCCCCAGGTGAGACACAAATTTGGAGCAAGATGGGAAGTTCACTTGCTATTTATTAACTTCAGGTGTCAGATCTACATGATAATACTTATGAGAAAGATCCCAGAATCGTGACATTTTTGAGGCAGGAAGATGAGAAATTCATGAGATAGGAAAAATATCACCAAAGTGCTGTCCCTTTTTGCCTGATGAGAAGTACTAACTTGCAGATGTCATGTAGTAAAATTGTGATTTTTAGGGAAACTTCTTTCTGTATCCCACTGAAAACCAGAGTCTGGGTGAAATAAACACACATTGCACTTTTTGCCTTTCTTCCTCTTTCATCCCTCCATGTAGATCACATACGGAACAGCTTCACTGATAACTAATGAAACAGCAGAACAGTTTGTCAAATGGATGTTCCCAGATGAGATCCACCAGCTTAAAGGAATCCTACACTTACTGCTGAATTTTGGATGGACTTGGGTTGGGTGGATTTCTCTGTATGAGGAAGAGAGAGAGAGGTTCATTCAAAAGAGTCTTTCCATGTTTTCAGAAAAAGGAATCTGCTTTGATTTTATAGAATGTATCCCGCAAATGATGTATGGTAATGAGGCTGCTGAAATGGTGGAAAAGGCAGATAAATTATACAAAGTGATCATGGGGAGTACAGTCATTGCAGTCATCTTGAATGCTGAAATTACAGGCCTGGTGCCTTTGAGACTAATGATCTATGTTTTAGATTCTGAAAATATTCCAAAAGAGAGAAAAGCCAAAGTTTGGATCATGACTGCCCAGATGGAATTCACCTCCATTCTGATTCAAAGACATTTGCCCATTGATTTTCTCCACGGTGCTCTTTCCTTTGCAATTCACTCAAAGGAGCTGATGGGGTTCCAACAATTTATGCAGAAGAGAACCCCAAACATAGAAAAAGAAGATGGCTTTATTAGGGATTTCTGGAAAGATGCTTTTGAATGCTCATTCTCCAGTGATATTACAGATGGGAATGCTGAAAGGATCTGCACTGGAGAAGAGAAGCTGGAGACTCTTCCGAATTCTGTGTTTGAGACTACCATGGGTGGACAGAGTTACAGCATCTACAATGCAGTCTATGCTGTGGCACATGCTCTGAGGGCCATGCACTCCTCCAAACTCAAAGAGGGTCAAATAAGCAATGGAAGGAGTTGGAAGCTGTTAGTTCAATCCCCATGGAAGGTAATGCTCACAAATACAAAATGCAAGAAGGTCATCAGGTTGAGTAAACCATACTGGATTGCTCAAAACTCAGAGGAAAGTGACCTGCTGGATTTCTCTCTTTCTCAATTTTGTGATGGAATTCTCATCTGAAAATATTTCAACTGCAATATTTTAGTTAGGTGATATGGTAGAAAATACATGTGATGAAAATGGAATTGTCTTCCTGTTTGAAATAGTGTGTGCTGATCCAAAATTTAACAGGTTACTTTTCTTTAAGCATAGGCCAAATTGAAAGGAACAAAGTGTGACTTGTCCTATCCCTTCAAGGAATTCTGATAACTTTCCTATTTCCTTTTTTATTTTTTCTTCAATTAGCTCCACCACTTTCTGCAGCAAATATCTTTTAACAACAGTGTTGGGGAAGAGGTTTCTTTTAGCCCCAGTGGGGAATTAGTAACTGGATTTGATATTTTCAATTGGGTCACATTCCCAAACAAGTCCTTTCTGAGAGTCCAACTTGGAAAGATCGACCCCATGGCTCCCGCAGAAAAGCTCCTCACCATTTCTGCCAAGGATGCTGTTTGGCCCCTCATATTTAACCAGGTCTGTCTCATTTTTCACTTTTATGAAATCATTTAGCCTCTGATCCATGTCAATAAATTATTAAAATACAACAACAACACTTGGATTAAGCTATTTAGCACCTTCATGGTATTTTTTTTCCCTTTTGGATGTGATATGAACATAAACAACTAATGTATAAATAGGTGGTTTAAAGTTTAAATACCTACAATATTTCCTTAGTTCCAGTGTAAAACCTTCTCAATAGGTAGGTAGGATGTGTTTCTAACCAGTGAAACTCTAGATTTGAATATAGCTCAAGAGATACAAACTATTTCTTGAAACAAAATATTGTTTCAATGTTTTGAAACAAAATATTGTTTCAAAGTTTTGAAACAATGAGAGCCCGTTTGGTCTAGTGGTTAAGGTGCTGGGCTAAACACCAGGAGGCTGTGAGTTCTAGTCCCGCCTTAGGCATGAAAGACGGCTGGGTGACCTTGGGCCAGTCATTCTCTCTCAGTCCAACTCATCTCACAGGGTTTTTGTTGTGGGGAAAATAGGACGAGGAAGGAATATTCGGCATGTTCGCCACCTTAAGTTATTTAAAAAAAAATAATAAAGGCGGGATAAAGATTAAATTAAGTAATTAATAATTATATCTTAAAAATGGATAATCCTGGTTTATAGTTCAGTTGCTTTAGGATTTTTTTTTTAATTTCTTTCATGAAATACATAAAATACCCAGCAGAATCCTTGTTCCTGAAACTTATTTCAAATATATTGAATATATATCAAAATATATTGAAATATCTAACTCAAAAAGAAAGAATTTCTGCTGAAGATTATCAATCTAACTATTATCTATCTATCAAGTAATCAGTCATCTCAGCTAATTTAACTTTATCACCATTCCTAATATGATTGCACACTATCTATAAAATTTAATAAAAGGGAAGGGAAGGCATTTTTTCAAAAAATAAAATATATACCAATAAAGAAAAAAAAATCTTTCTGACCTATTTCTACATTTCCAAGACCACAAAAGTTGATTTAGAAGAGGTATTATACCCCAGTTCAGTCTAATAATGACAGAGAATCATATTCCCAAAATTCTTCAGTCTGTAGAAAAAATGGAACTCATTTTAATATTCGGTAGTTGTGCCCTAAAGTAAGCATCTTTTTGAAAACATGTAAGGCAATGATCAGTATTATTTGCAGATCATTAAGGTGAAAATAAAAAATAATTTGTTTTTAAAGTGCTCTAAGCTGCAAAAATGAAAGTAAGGTCCCCCCACCAAAAAAATAATAAAACTTAGTTACTCTGCTATAAACAGCCAGACTGCAAATAGTCCAATATGGAAAACCAATATATATATATTTTTAGGAAAGTTCAAAAAAGTTTAAATAAATCGTGGCCTTTGGTATCAACAGAAAAGTCAACCAAGCTTTGAAAGAGGTACAGTAAAAGTAGGACCCCAACCATATAATGGGACCTCAAGGAAAGTGAAGGACTCCAGAGTTGAGAGCTCCCCACACCAGCTTCTGGTGCTGGTTTCCTCAGAACAGATCTTTAGAATGCTGTTTGGCACAATCACACCATTAATGTAATAGGTGTAAGATAAGGAGCAGTCAAGGAATTCAGTGGTGAATGTAGAACAGAAACAAAACTGGAAAATACGACACTAAGGTTTTTTTTTAGGGTCCGTCCTGGTGTGGGAGATGGGCAGTGATAAAAATATGACAGACAAAAAAACAAACAAATGAATAAATAACTGCAGAGTTTGGGTATGTATAACTGATGAAAAGAAGAATCCCAAAACATAAATTCTTCTTTTGAACATATTCTGATTTTATTTATTTACAGACATTACCTCTTTCCATCTGTAACAAGAAATGTCCTTTGGGCCATAGCAGGATAAAAGTGGAAGGGAAATTATCTTGCTGCTATGACTGTAGACTGTGTCCGGAAGGGAAGATAGCTGACCAGATGGGTAAGCAAAGGAATATATTGAATATATCAATGATTTAATAAGTATAAATTGGGGCTAAATTTTTAATCAACCTTATGGTGACTAAAAAATCTTGAGCTTTACCTTAGGTTGTATAGTTTATCAATGAAGAAACTGAACTGTTTATTCATAGTTCAGTGAGATATTTGCAGCTACAATAAATCAGTTCACTCTAAACAGGAGGATCAGTAGATATCTGAGATTTGGATTGCCCCTTCTTAAGTTTGGTTTTATAGGAAACCAAAGTTTGTTGGTAGAGTTTCCACGATACTTCCTTTGTACCTTCATTTTGGAAGTAAAGGTGACTTTGCAATGGTAATGTTTTTCCACTGGCTTCTATTTGTTCTTAATTCCACCCTGATGTACTGATAGATAGATGGACAGACAGACAGACAGACAGACTGATTTACTTATATAATATCTATGGCTTCCTATCTGATATATGGATACTGTGTGGCTCATCACAACCCAAAACAAAACAAAACCACACTTCCCACCAGGCACTGGGCCAATCAGCCTCATGATTCAACACACATTCTATCCCACAGTTTGGGAAGATCCTGGGCTTCCCAGACTTCCCAGACTACAAAGATTAAAGGGCAGGTATCCCTCCAAACTGATATAGGAGAGTATTGCAAAGGGCTGGGGCAGATGGTGCACCTCCCAGGTCCCATCAGTTAACAACAGTTATTAGAGGAGACCTGGAGTGTGCTGACCTGTTGGGATAGGCAGAGACCCTTGGAAACGGTTGAATTCAACAATAATGTGGCCTGGTGACATGCAGAGCATTAAAGGTGAACCTTTAATTGCACCTGGAGAGCAACTGGGAGCCAGTGCTGCTCATGCAGCAGTGGAGTGACTCTGGTGAGCCATGGTGAATGAGAACTGTACATGCCTCTGCATTGTGGAACAGTTATGTTTCCAAATGGTCTTCAAGGGCAGCCTCATGTAGAGGGCATTCCAGTTATTTTGTCTGCAGCTCACTAAAGCTAGAGATAATAGGAAAAATTAGGGCATATTGAAATTGAACTGATGATGCTTCAAAACAATAGTGTTTCTATGAACTGTTTTGTTTTTGTCCTTTTTTCCGCTAGATTTAGATGATTGTTTCCCATGTCCAGAAGACCAATATCCAAGCAAGGATCGGGATAGTTGCCTTCAAAAAAGTATAACCTTCTTGACTTATCAAGAGCCATTGGGGATTTCTTTGGTAATGATTGCAGTCTCCTTCTCCTTCCTCTCAGCTTTGGTGCTGGGGATCTTCCTTAAACACCAGGACACTCCCATCGTCAAAGCCAACAACAGGAACCTCACTTTGACCCTTCTCATTGCCCTCCTGCTCTCCTTCCTTTGCACTTTGCTCTTCATTGGCCAACCTGACCAAGTGAAATGTCTCATGCGACAAACTGCTTTTGGCATCATCTTCTCTGTAGCTCTTTCTTGTATTTTGGGGAAAACAACCATTGTTGTTCTTGCTTTCATGGCCACTAAGCCAGGTTCCCAAATGAGGAAATGGGTGGGCAAAGGGCTGGCCAATGCTATCGTCCTATCTTGCTCCCTGGCACAATTCACCATTTGTGTAGTATGGCTGGCTATTTCTCCCCCATTCCCAGACTCAGACATGGACTCAGTGTCTGAAGAGATTGTCCTGCAATGTAATGAAGGCTCAACCACTATGTTTTATACTGTCCTTGTCTTTATGGGGTTCTTGACTGCTGTCAGCTTCACTGTGGCCTTCCTAGCTAGGAATTTACCTGACAGCTTCAACGAAGCCAAATTTATCACCTTCAGCATGTTGGTCTTTTGCAGTGTCTGGGTATCATTTGTTCCCACCTACCTGAGCACGAAGGGGAAATACATGGTGGCAGTGGAGATCTTCTCCATTTTGGCTTCAGCAGCTGGGTTACTGGGCTGCATCTTTTCTCCCAAGTTGTTTATCATTATTCTGAGACCTGATTTGAATAAGAAGGAGCAACTAATGAAATGAAACTGAGTTTTATACCACACCCGTTGACTGAAGCCAAAGTGGTAACTTTTATCATGTTGGTTTCTTGCAATTTGAGGTTCTGCATTCTTCCCTCTTATCAGTATCTCAAGGAGACATAGAAGGTGGTAGCTGTGACAATCTCTTCCAAAGTCACTTCAGAACCTAGAGAACTGCTCCTCATCTTTTCTTTCAAATCTTAGATAATTATTCTGAGCCATCATCAGAATAGAGGAAATAGCTAATCAAGAAGAAAGTGCTGCGTGAAAATCAATTTTTAATGTTATAATGTGCAATAATCTTAAAATATAAGGCTTTAATGTCCTGCAGCCCGTGAAATAAAAGAGAATGGAAATTCATCTGTTCAGCTTGTCTTCTACCCCCTTCTTTCCAAGGGTTTTCTTGTTTGTTTGTTTCTTTTAAATGATGATTGTGGCTTTATCTTTAGGGTGAAAACAATTATTGTAGACAACAAGTTCACTGTTGCATTTATTTGGGAGTATCCATGTGAGGTTTGTGTGTGGGAGAGAGACAGACAGAGAGATCTATAATTATATATATTGGCCTGGAACATATTGGTTTGACAGAAAGTTTTTTCTCTGGGTTTTGTGACTTGTCTTGAAAGTATTTCAACTGCCAAAGAATAAAATAAAATAAAGTGAGATAAATAAAATAAAATTAAAATTAAAAACTGTATATCTTGTGTGGTTTTCTTGTTGTTTATTTGTTTAGTCACATCTGAATCTTTGTGACTTCATCGACCAGCTCAGGCCAGAGCTTCCTGTCAGTTTTCGCCACCCCCAGCTCCCCCAAGGACGAGTACGTCACCTCTAGAATATGATCCTTCCATCTTGCCCTTGGTCGGCCCCTCTTCCTTTTGCCTTCCACTTTCCCTAGCACCAGCATCTTCTCCAGGGTGTCCTGTCTTCTCATTATTGGCCAAAGTATTTCAGTTTTGCCTTTAATACCATTATCTCATGTGAGCAGTCTGGCTTTATTTCCTGGAGGATGGACTGGTTTGATCTTCCTGCAGTCCAAGGCACTCTCAGAATTATCCTCCAACACCACAGTTTCAAAGCATCGATCTTCCTTCTCTCAGCCTTCCTTATGGTCCAGCTCTCGCAGCCATATGTTACTACTGGGAATACCATTGCTTTAAGTATGTGGACCTTTGTTGTCAGTGTGATGTCTCTGCTCTTAACTATTTTATTGAGATTTGTCAATGCTTTCCACCCAAGGATTAAACGTCTTCTGATTTCCTGGCTACAGTCAGCGTCTGCAGTAATCTTTGTGCCCAGAAATATGAAGTCTGTCACTGCCTCTATGTTTTCTCCCTCTATGTGCCAGTTATCAATCAAGCTGGTTGCCATAAACTTGGTTTTTTTGAGGTTTAACTGCAAGCCAGCTTTTGCACTTTCTTCTTTCACCTTCATCATAAGGCTCCTCAGCTCCTCTTCGCTTTCAGCCATCAAAGTGGTATCATCTGCATATCTGAGATTGTTAATGTTTCTTCCAGAGATTTTAACTCCAGCCTTGGATTCCTCAAGGCCAATTGTCGCATGATCTGTTCTGCATACAAGTTGAAAGGGTAGGGTGAGAGTATACAGCCCTGCCGTACTCCTTTCCCAATCTTAAACCAGTCCATTGTTCTGTGGTCTGTTCTTAATGTTGCTACTTGGTCATTATACAGATTCCTCAGGAGGCAGACAAATGACTTGGTATCCCCATACCAATAAGAACTGTGTGGGTTGAGAAGGGCGATAAAAAATGTCTGTTAATAACAATAATAAAAATAATAATCAGTAGAATTAATATAAAACTGTAAGGGAGGCTGTTTTGTTTTAACTGTTTTATTGCATTATAAGCTAAAAAATACGGAATTATTTTATTGGGTACAGTGGTATTGATACAGTATTAACTAGAAATGCTTAACCGTATGATAATTCATATATCTTAAACCTTTAATGATAAGAAAAAGTTCATGTCAATATTAATGATTAATGAACAAAATTTTGGTTAAATTGTACATTTAAAGATAAGTGTGGCATTGTTAGACAATTGCAAAATGCATTAAATCATTTTGTAACATAATAAATCTTCAGCAAAGAATCGTTACCTTGTCGTGGTGCTGGAGCTTGAGCACTTCAATGAGGCCATGAGCTAAACCATGAAGGGCCACCCAAGACAGGAAGGTCATGACAGAGAGGTCAGACTAAATGCGATCCCTGGGGAAGGTAATGGCAACCCACCCCAGTATTCTTGCCGTGAAAACTAAATGGATCAGTACAACAAGAGATACGTCGGTATACCATCAGAAGATGAGACTCCCAGGTCGGAAGATGGTCAAAATGCTACTGGGGAGGAACAGAGGATGAGTTCAACTAGCCCCAGACGTGATGACGCAGCTAGCTCAAAGCCGAAAGGACGGCTAGCGGCCGACGGTGCTGGTGGTGAACGGCGAATCCGATGTTCTAAGGATCAACACACCATTGGAACCTGGAATGTAAGATCTATGAGCCAGGGCAAATTGGATGTGGTTATTGGTGAGATGTCAAGATTAAAGATAGACATTCTGGGCGTCAGTGAACTGAAATGGACTGGAATGGGCCACATCACATCAAATGACTACCAGATCTACTACTGTGGACAACAGGACCACAGAAGAAATGGAGTAGCCTTCATAATTAATAGTAAAGTGGCTAAAGCAGTGCTTGGATACAATCTAAAAAAACGATAGAATGATCTCAATTTGAATTCAGGGCAAGCCATCTAACATCACAGTGATCCAAATATACGCCACAACCACAGATGCTGAAGAAGCTGAAGTAGATCAGATCTATGAGGATCTGCAACACCTACAGGACAACAAGCCTAAAAGAGATGTTATTTTCTTCAAGGGAGACTGGAATGCTAAAGAGGGCAGACTTTGGGCGAGCTGGGGGTGTTGATGACCAACAGGAAGCTCTGGCATGGGCTGGTCCATGAAGTCATGAAGAGTCGGAAGTGACTGAACAAATAAACAACAACAACAGACTTCAGCAATTCATGGAGCGAGAATTGCCATATGTACAAATGGTATTCTAGAGGTGATGGACT
Organism: Candoia aspera; assembly: GCF_035149785.1. Lineage (NCBI taxonomy): Eukaryota > Metazoa > Chordata > Lepidosauria > Squamata > Candoiidae > Candoia > Candoia aspera. The sequence continues at coordinate 109,075,176 of NC_086156.1, read as the reverse complement.
CACCCTTTGGGGAGCTTGGGGTGGCAATGATCGACAGGATGTTCTGTTGTGGGCTGGTCCATGAAGTCACAGAGAGTCAGATGTGACTGAACAAATAAAAAACAAAATTTTCTCTGAGAGCAGTTAAGGCAGGCAGAGAGCCAGCGTGTGCCAGAGCACCCAGTATCCAGCAGCTCTTAAGGAAAGGTCTCTCTGGACAGAAAATATTGCAAAGCTGAGTTGGAACATGACTAAATACACACTAGAACAGTCCAGGAGTCTAGGTGTCATGAAGGTTACTCAGCCATTCTGCAGTTGAAGCGCTGAGGTACTGGAAGCACATAAGACTCACCTACACTAGAGCATGAATCAGAGATTTGTGCATTTTTTTTTTTTCTCATGAGGGCTCAGTTAACCTGCTGACACCTTTTTTCTCAATTAGCTGAGCACTGTGTATCTATTTGGCTCTCCAAATTTCTCAAAATGTCCTCAGGATGGTTTCCATTTGTGATTGTTGACTGATTTCTCTTACACCTTCTCTGGCAGATAAGTGATGGAATCAGTCTCAAGTAACTGCCTGGTACCTGAATCCTGACACTGTGCTGACAGAAGCTCACAGAAGCTATCCTGCTTTTCCAAGTCAGAGAAGATCTTGACCTATATGGCCATTATATGGCATATTGCCCAGCTGTCAAAGTAAGCAATTCAGGAAAGAAGAATCACTAGGATTTCTGGAATGACATTTGCCGTTAGTGAAATAAGGGGAAAAGATTCAAAGCTATTTTATGGATCAACCTATTCCTAGTGTAATTCAGGCAGAGATACTATGAGTTCCATTTTTCACCCTCCCCCTTTCCCTGTACTAAGGAATCTCTTTTGTATCAGTCATGGTTGCTCCTCTATGTTCCTGGGATCTGTTAAACATGCCTTTGCATGTGCAAATCTTTAGATGAATTTCTCTGGTAGCTCCTTTACATATGGAATTCTTATAATTGTGCCAATAGGTTGTCCGTTATTAAATGCCCATAGAATTTATGTCCTTAGCTGAAATGGAATCATTATCTTACATTTCAAAGAAAAGCTGCAGAGCAGCTCTCTAAGTTCTGAAGTGAACTTGGAAGAGATCATCAGAGTTATGTGACTTTGATGTGCCAACAGAGAGAAAAATGCCGAACCACCAAACTGGGGTGGGGGGAAGATGCTGAAATAACAATTTTGGCTTCATTCAAGGGGTCTGGTATGAAAATCAGATTCATTTCTTTATTAGTTGTTCCTTCTTATTCAGATCAGATCTCAGAATAATGATATACAATTTTGGAGAAAAGATGCAACCCAGCAATCCAGCTGCCGAAGCCAAAATGGAGAAGATCTCCACCACCACCATGTATTTCCCCTTGGTGCTCAGGTAGGTGGGAACAAATGATACCCAAACACTGCAAAAAACCAACATGCTGAAGGTGATAAATTTGGCTTCATTGAAACTGTCAGGTAAATTCCTAGCTAGGAAGGCCACAGTGAAGCTGACAGCAGTCAAGAACCCCATAAAGCCAAAGACAGTATAAAACAGAGTGGTTGAACCTTCGTTGCATTGCAGGACAATTTCTTTAGCCACTGAATGCATGTCAGAATCTGGGAATGGGGGAGAAACTGCCAGCCACACTACAGAAATGGTAAATTGAGCCATGAAGCAAGATAAGACAATGGAGTTAGCCATCCTTTTGCCCACCCATTTCCTCAATTGGGAGCCTGGCTTGGTGGCTCTGAAAGCCAGAACGACTATGGTTGTTTTCCCCAATATACAAGAAAGAGCTACAGAGAAGATGATGCCAAAAGCAGTTTGTCGCATGAGACATTTCACTTGGTCAGGTTGGCCAATGAAGAGCAAAGTGCAAAGGAAGGAGAGGAGGAGAGCAATGAGAAGAATGTAGGTGAGGTTCCTGTTGTTGGCTTTGACGATGGGAGTGTCCTGCTGTTTAATGAAGATCCCCAGCACCACAGCTGAGATGAAAGCAAAGGAGACTGCAATCATTACCGAAGAAATGCCCAGTGGCTCTTGATAAGTCAAGAAGGTTATGCTTTTTGGAAGGCAATGATCCCGATCCTTGTTTGGATATTGATCTTCTGGACATGGGAAACAATAATCTAAGTCTATGGGTAAAAACAAAGCAAAATTGTTGACAGAACCACTGGTGGTTTTAAGCATGAAGAATTAATCACAGACTGGATCTACTAAAGGACTATGACTAAAGTATACACTAGTGATTAAAAAGTCAGGCCCCATTTATATTTATTAAAACACTGATATAATCAATATTTTCCTTTGCTTACCCATTTGGTCAGCTATCTTTCCTTCTGGACACCGTCTACAGTCATAACAGCAAGATAATTTCCCTTCCACTTTTATCTTGCTATGGCCCAAAGGACATTTCTTGTTACAGATGGAAAGAGGCAATGTCTGCCAATAAATAAAATCAGAATTCTTTCACATGAAGAATGTATTTTTTTGGGAATGTTCATCTCATCAATTACACATACCCAAACTCTTCATATCCTGACCCAAACCCTGGTGTTCCAATTTCCAGTTTTCTTCTGTTTTAAATTCACTACTGAATCCCTTAACTCAGTCTTCCTCAAAGCTCAGCAACGTTAAGAGGTGTGGACTTCAACTCCCAGAATTCCCCAGCCAGTATGTTGAAGTTTGGAGTTTAATTCACACCTCTTCATATTGCTGAGGTTGAGGATCACTGCCTTAACTGCTCCTTATCTCACACCTATTACTCTAATGGAGTGATTGGTCCAAAGATGGTATTCTAAAGACCTGATCCAAGGAAATCAGTGCCAGAAGCTCCTGTGGGAGAGCTTTTTTTAAATTTTTAAATTTATTTTTTTAAATAAAGCTTTCAACTCTGGATCCCTTGAAACACGCTTTCCTTAAGACACTTACCCCCCACCCCGCCACAGAGGGTGGGTGCGTTCCTACTCTTACAAAGAGCTCTTTCTATGCTTGGTACTATGTGGTAAAGTTGATGTCAAAAAAATATATGAAACAATTCATAATTAATGATAGTTAAAAAAACAGACTACCATGAAATCAATGCATTAAAGGCTCTTATATTTACTCTTTCCTAATAAAATTTATGAAATGGTGCTTCTTACATTGGACATGTTCACTTTTCCATCGATACTGAATGCGATATTTGATATTAAGTTGTGTGAACTTTTCATGGCAGCAGTCTGATTTTCAAAATTGAGCTGTTTTCAATCTGCGTGCTGCTAGCAGAGTAACTCAGTTTTCTGAGGTTTGTTGGTTTCTTTGAAGCTTGGAGCACATTGAAAACAAGTGGATGACATAGGGACCCTCCTCTGTTTCCCAAAGATGAATACTTTAGGGCACAAGCACCATAAAGAGTTCCTTTTTGTTCACAGACTCAACAATCTGGGGAATATGATTCTGTGAAATTATTGAGATAAACTGGGGTATGATGCCATTTATAAATCAACTTCAGAGTTCTCCCTTAGACCTGTGGGATCAGGTCAGAAAGTCATTTTCTGTGTCATATTCCTTCCCTCATTGATTGATATATGTTTTATTTAAAACCAAAAAAGATATTTGCCTCCCCACCCCTTTTTAAATGCACTTCCTCAAGGCAGGGATAGTAAATCCCTATAGCTGAGCATATCTGCCCATGTGGCGAAGAGGCAGTTGAAACCATCTCACACCTAAGTTTTATAGGGTTTCAGGTCAATCTACATTTTGCCCCAATAGATAAAACTCCCTGGGAATCCAGATAATTTTTTATGTGGAACATCTTCAGGCTCTAACACCATTCATAACATATGAAGTAGCCGGATATTGTGTCGCCACTATGAAGACAAAATCGGCTAAAGAAGTAATTATTCTTGTTTAAAATATTACTTCTAAATTGAAATATATTAATTAATAAAGTGTTAGGGTGTGTGTGTGTGTGTGTGTGTGTGTGTGGGCATTTTACTTATTAATGTTTTAATATTGGTAAAACATGTATTGACATAGTAATAGAGGAGTGAATTCTATACTATTCTGTGATGTATTTTATTCGTTGGTAGTATATTGTTATATTTCTTTCTTCACCTTGTTTTTGTCCTTTTAAACTTTGCTGGTCATTGACCAAATGAATATTATTTGGTCATTGACCCAATACATAAAGTGGAGTGAAATATTACTCCACTTGGATTAGCACAATTAGTTAGCTAGACAGACAGACAGACAGAATCTCCAGCATAACAGTTTTTTGTTTCATGTTTCAAACCAAGCTATTTTGCTCCCTATTTCATCTATTTCAGGGGAGACAATTACAAATTTAATTCTAAGGAGATGAAATAATGAACCATGTGTATGCCATTTCTTAAAATATTTTCATTCTGTTTCAATAAATTGTTTGCTTCTGTTAAGCTATATAACTTCCTTGATTGTCATTCTTTGCTAATCAGTTTGAAACACATCCTGCATAGCAAGATAGCTTTGCATTGGAACTAAAGAAGTATTGTAGGTATTGAAATCTTAAGCCACCTCTTTTACTTTAATAGTTTATGTTCATATCACACCCAAAAGAAAAATAATTAGCCTGAAGCTGCTAAATTGTTTAATCCAAGTGTCGTTGTTGTTGTTTTTTTAAATCATTCCGTGACATGGATCAGTGGTTACATGATTTCCTAAAAAGTGAAAAAGGAGACACACCTGATTAAATAAATGGGGCCAAATGGCATCCTTGGCAGAAATGGTGAGGGTCTTGTCTGGAGGAGCCATGGGGTCAATCTTTCCAACTTGGACTCTCAGAAAGGACTTGTTTGGGAATGTGACCCAATTGAAAATATCAAATCCAGTTTCTAATTCCCCTTTTGAGCTAAAAGAAACCTGTTCTCCAGCACTGTTGTTAAAGGAGACTTGCTGCAGAAAATGGTGGAGCTGAGGGAAGAAACAAAGAAATAGAAATATTAACTGGATTCCTTGAATTGTATGGACAAATCTCAGTTATTTCAGTTTGGCCTGTAATCAAAGGAAAGTAATTTTTTGTTTCAATCTACAATATTTAAAATAGGAGAAGAATTGTGTTCTCTATCACATGCATTTTCTACTCTATTGCCTAATATTATTATTTTTTTTAGTTGAGAAAATGTCAGGTGAGAATTCCAACACAAAATGGAGAAAGACAGATATCTGGCTGATTACTTTGCTTTGATCAACTGAGCATTTTAGAAACGGCGTATTTAGTTTGCTGGCATAAAAGGTAGAGAAGATAAAATTCTCCAACATAGAAAATTCTTGGCCAAGATGGCCTTTCCTTCCAACTAACGGTTAACCTTTTGAAAAAAATAAAAATAAATAAAATATAATTCAAGACAAATTAATATATAAATTTCCTTCATGCAATTCATTGACTCTCTATTTGAAATAACACTTGAAATTTGCTTTCTACTTGAAATAACACTATTCATATTTTCACAAGGTTTGTTGTCATCTCTCTTTTTTTCAGTCTTAGTTTCTCCAAAAGTAAGCTGGTGAAGAAGAATAATGCTATTGAGTAGCAAAGTAGCTTTCAAGGTTTTACATTTGAAATTGTCAAATAGAATGGATTGAATAATTCCTGTACATCCTATTTCATACATAAAATATTTTCTAATGTTCATATGTTATTAATTTTAGCTGTGTCTATATTTCAAAGAAATTCCTTTTCAAATTCTATCTGGTACTGCACAAACGACCTCAACATTGAAATAACGTTGGAAAAAGACAATAAGTTTTAACTTTTCTTTTCTTTCATATGACAATATCTCAGACTTCCACATAGCATTCAAAACTATTTGTAAAATATCTTTCATATGAAGTGCAAAAACAAAAACAAAACAAGACATCCTCCTACTCTGGTACTGTCTACATGACATGATGACTTGACATGATTACATTAGCCAACATTACCTGCCATGGGGCCTGAAGGAAGAGCTTCCATCTCCTCTCATCAATTATTTCACCCTTTTTGAGTTTGGAGGAGTGCATGGCCCTCAGAGCATGTGCCACAGCATAGACTGCATTGTAGATGCTGTAACTATGTCCACCCATGGTGGTATCAAACACAGAATTAGGAAGAGACTCCAGCTTCTCTTCTCCAGTGCAGATCCCTTTAGCATTGCCATCTATCATCTCATTAGAGAATGAGCATTCAAAAGCATCTTTCCAGAAATCCCTAATGAAACCATCTTCTTTTTCAAAGTTTGGGTTTCTCTTCTGCATAAATTGTGGGAATCCTGTCAGCTCCTTTGAGTGAATTGCAATGGAAAGAGCACCATGGAGAAAATCAATGGGCAACTCTCTTTGCATCAGAATGGAGGTGAATTCCATCTGGGCTGTCATGATCCAGACTTTGGCTTTTCTCTCCTTTGGAATATCTTCAGCATCTAAAACGTAGATCATTATTCTCAAAGGCAATATGCCTGTGATTTCAGCATTCAAGATAACTGCAGTGACTGTACTCCCCATGATCACTTTATATAATTTATCTGCCTTTTCCATCATTTCAGCAGCTTCATTACCATACATCATTTGTGGGATACATTCTATAAAATCAAAGCAGATTCCTTTTTCTGAAAACATGTAAAGACTCTTTTGAATGAAGCTCTCTCTATCTTCTTCATACAGAGAAATCCACCCAACCCAAGTCCATCCAAAATTCAGCAGTAAGTGTAGGATTCCTTTAAGCTGGTGGGTCTCATCTGGGAACATCCATTTGACAAAATGTTCTGCTGTTGCATTAGTTATCAATGGAGCTGTTCCATAAGTGACCTAAATGGAGGAAATAAGGGGGGGAAAGGCAAGAAGTGCAATATGTGTTTATTTAACCCAAACTCTGGGTTTCAGTGGGATACAGAAAGAGGGTTTCTTATAATCACAATTTTACAGCATGACATCTACCAGTACAGTACTGCTCCTCAAGCAAAAAGGGACAGCACTTTGGTGATATATTTCATATTCTCATCTTCCTGCCTCAAAAATGTCACGATTCTGGGATCTTTCTCATAAGTATTATCATGATGATCTGACACCTGAATTTAATAAATAGCAAGTGAACTTCCCATCTTGCTCCAAATTTGTGTCTCACCTGGGGAAATTTGTAGTTGCACAGAATAGTTGCAATGTTGAGACAGGTGTTAGAACGGGGTCCTCCAATGACAGCCACTGTATTGGTCTGGTCATTACATTTGTAGTTGGGAATACATTTATCTTTTGTAGATAGAAATTCCAGTGCTAAAAGGTAAGTTGATCTTTCCTCAGCATATTCGGTAGCGATGTGGAAACCAAGGCTGACATTGGGTAAAATCCCAGAACGTTCATTGATCTCCTTTACAGCAAATGCCAGAGCCAAAGTATGTTGGTAATTATGAGTGATGAACCTTCAGTGAGAGTTATAAAATTTGTCAATATATTTCTGCTTCAGAATTGGACACTTGCTACGTTTTAATTGTTATATAAAATAGATATTCACATAATGACAGAAATTAGCTCTTACTGTTTGCTCTGGACAACTGGAATTTGGTCTTTATCAAATAATAGCCCTAGATTGTATGGACTGGGAAATCCTGACCTAGTTAAAGATAGGTAAAATTGAGCTAAGGTAGCATTTGATTTCAGTTTTATCTGTATTTTGTCTTCATTTTCTAAGGGTGGGAAGCCAGTTCCATTTTCCCACCCTAGACTTGTAATAGACTGAAATATTTTCTCAAATGCAATTCATTTCTGGCTTCATTTCTGGGAGAGATGAAAGGGAAAAAAGCTCTGGATTTAGTCAAGCATTTTACGTTCAACAGAGGGCTTTGTTCAAGGAAGGTAGTTTCCTGTGGAAAAAAAAGTAATCCATATAGCTTATGGTTCAAATCAATAGTATTTGTCTCAATTTAAACTTCAGTGTTAGGACAGGCTAAGTTTATGTGATCTCTAGAAAATGGCTAAATATGGCCATTGGAAGTAGTCACACCAACCAAGGTTTTTCTGTTTGAACAGAAAAGTGAAAGAAAAATAATACAGCTTTTAGGTGGCAGTGGGGGAGGAGGAGGTTACTTACAGGTACTGATCAAGGACATCATGAGAAGGAAGGCTTTGAAAAGTGATCTCATTTGAAAGAAAGAAGACCTGATAAAGAATAGCAGCAATGATTAAGTCTCCAGACTGATAATACTTGTGAACAATTGGAAGAGGACCACTGAGACTGCAGTTGGAAACAGGAGAAATTACCATCATGTAAGGAAAAAAGACTAAAACCAGTGTTCTGAATATAACCATCTCACTATAATATATGGTCATTGTAGACACCAAAATGTAGCTCCAGTGTTACCATTCAGCAGAGATACTGGGTCATAATCAAGTAGCCTCAGATAAGTATTATCTAAAGAGAAGCAATGATGTATCACAGGTTAAACATGCAGCATTCTTATTCTCCCTACATGTCATTCTGCATTTTTGATCTAATGCTAATGCCATGTTTTATCCTGGGCTCATAGTTTTGTCCTGTTTACTGACATTCCCTTGAGACAGAAAAAAAGGACAATTATGATACTTAATTTTATAATTACTTGAGAGATAATAGCTTGCTTAGGACTTTCTTTGCAATGAGTCAAAAGGGAACATGTTTATCATATCTCTTCAGGACTGAAGGATTGCTATGAACTTTTGAAACTGAGACATGAAGCAGAAAATGGGGGAAACAAGTTACATTATCCCTCATGGTGTCATAGAGAGAGTGAGTGAGTTATGCATCTGTGTCCTTTCCCATCATGTCCTAAGTCAAATTCACCAAAGTTTTCAGCATTTGATATCATAGGGGCGTTAACTGGATTCCTAAGTTTCTTTCCATGCAAGTATCTGTTTCTATAGGACTGAAGGCCTATTGTGTCTTCCTCCAGATAGGACAGAGATGAGAGAGAAGAGAGAAGAGAGAAAGAGAGGGAGATTTAGAGGTGGGTAGAGATAGACACATAGGGATAAAGATTCCCTGAAAAACTGCATGTCCTTAGTAAGATGCGAATGAATGTGCAGGGATATGGGTATAAACAAGAGTAGAGGTAGGATTAGAAATAGAGATTCATGAAACATTTTCATGAGCCAATTTAGTGTAGTGATAAAGGAAATATGGCTAGAAACTTGGAGAATGTGAGTTCTAGTCCTGCCTTAGGCAGGAAGCCAGCTGGGTGACCTTGGGCCAGACATTCTCTCTCAGCCCTAGGAAAAAAGCAATGGCACTTCCCAAACCCTAGCCAAAAAAACTGCAGAGACTAGTCCAGAGAGTAGTAAGGAGTCAACACCGACTTGAAGAAATAATAATATTAAAAAAAATAAAATAAAATCATGTCCTTAATCCACAGAACACTGCTCCTTCAGGAGTTACAAGGATTACCACTGATTACCACTGATTACATTTTTTTGCCATTCAAGTAGCAGGATATCATCTATAAAGCTGTCTATATGTCAAAATCCAACAAACAGAAACTCCTTTTTTTTCCTCAAGACATCAGTGTTACTCCAGAAGAGATATGTGTTGGGTCTCCAAGACCTTGACACCATACATCAAAGAAGTATATGCTCCCCCAATGACGTATGCAGACCACAAGGCAATCTCAAGAATATGGAGTTCTTGCAAAAAACTATACTTCAGATGGGAAATGAATGATGAATTATTACTTCATGATACTGTCCTACAAAAATGTAAACAGGAATTGAATTTCTTCTTTGAAACTAATAGGACACCAGGAAACTACCAAACCACCATTTGGAAAAGAAAGGAAGCATATATGAGGGTCCTTTTAATTAAATTAGGAGCAAAACCAAAAACAGAATAAAATGAAGGAAAACATGAGAGGCATACATATCCCTGATTTAGAAAGAAGAGAATGACCTGGAGGAACCACAGTCATATAGATCAATTCACCAATTTAATATTAACTTTTAAATTGAATATGGTTGCATTTTATTTTATTTTATTTTTTAAAAATTATATGGACTCTGTTATTATGTATGATGCCCATGGTCACTAGATGAATTTGGTGGCTATAACCATTTTATAGACAGGCAAATGGATAAATAAAGAAGCAAAGTGTCATGTTCGCCATTGCAATGTTTGATTTACATCATAACGTTTCGCATGCCATGGTGCTGACATGCGTTCCAGTTGGGAGGGAGCTGCTGGGAGACCTTGTACCAGGCTGTCTATCTGTTTTCTTGGGGATGGAATGTGTTTGGGTTATCGTTGGTGTTCAAGGTCTTTTTACCTGTTGATTAGCAGAACTCGTTAGGGGCACCTGGGATGGGGAACTTGAAACGGTTGTACGGGGGGAGGGCTTACATTCGCACCGAGGGTTTTTAGTTTGTATTTGGCATGCTTCTGCTCATTCTCAGCTTTCAGTGTACTTGCACACTATTCTTAACTAAACCAGATTTGATTCAAGCTCCTGCTTGTGAGTCTGAGTGTGTTTTAGGATAGGCGACCATTACATAAAGCTGAGAATCTTTGTAATTCCTGTTACTCCTTCCAAGGCTACTCCTTGCGAGGAAATTAGTTAGCGATGACCGAATCATGACCAACATCTGAGGGGCTGGAACCGCAAGCTGGTCCAGCGCCAAAGAGCCCCCTTCCCCCTGAACTTTCATTCTACTTGAGGGGCTCCAGCTCAAGCCCTGAGCTGGGGGGATCCAGCGATGAGGGAGAACCCAAGGAAGAGGCGGCTGGGACTTCCTGGAAGTATCAGTTCCCATTGACTCCCAAGGGAGAGTCGACCAAAGTGGCCCCAGAGAAACGACCTGACACCCGACGAGGGGAAGGATCACTGACCCCCGAGAGGGTGAGGAGGTTGGAGGTGAAGGTGGAGTCAATGGAAGACCTGCTGAAAACCCTGTCAATTGTGATGGGTGACCAGTGAAGCCACGACTAGAGTCCTTGCTCTCCGCAGCCCTCCTCCCCTCCTCCTAGTGGACCGCAACTGGTGTGAGGCTGGAGGAGACATCACGATGGAGCCTCACCATGGAGAGGGTCCTCTGGGGTTTCCTGGGCCCCTACCGCTCAAACAGCAACTGGGTCCCCTCCAACTGGGAAGGTGGTGAATGTCTTTGCTGTCAAATTCGATGGAGACCCCACCAAACTTTCCTTTTTCATAACCAATGCGAAAAACTGCATGAAGCAATACAGGTTGTGCTTCACCTCCAAAGAGGCTAAGATATCGGCCATCACCACCAGGCAGAAGGGCAGAGCAGTGGACTGGTATGTCCAACTGACAGAAGCAGATGCTCCTGAGCTTGGGTCGTTCGACGACTTCATGTTCGCCTTGAAGCTGTTTTTTGAGGACCCCCTAGCCAAAGCCAGGGCTAAGGAGGTGCTCAAGGAACTCACCCAAGGACCCAGGTCAGTAGCTGATTATGCCCTTGAATTCAAAGCTTTTGTGGGCAAGGTTCCCGACTGGTCCCAATCAATACTCATCGAGAGATTCAAAGAAGAACTTAACCAAAACGTCCTCAGGCGGGCGCTGGGCAGAGATGATCCAGAGTCACTGTACGAGTGGATCTGCCTGGCCGGAAAGGCTGAGCATGCCCAGTGCACCTACATGCAGACCCATCAAACCAAGAAGACAACAACCCTATCGTGGGGACCCCAGAGCAGTGCAACCACTGCCCCACTGAGCCACCAAGCAGGGAACGAGGAGAAGGATTGCTGCTATGCACGAGGGCAGTGCCTCCATTGTGGGAAAGGAGGCCATTGAGCCAATGAGTGCCTGAAGCTCAAGTCCGGAGAGCGAACCACAAAAGCCATGGCTAAATCGCCCCGGCTGTCATGCTGAACGACTGCAGCCAAAGGTGCCACTGACCTGGAAGAAGCCCTGTGTCTCTATGCAGAGGTGGAAGAGGATGCAAAAGAGCCGGTGGGAAATGCCAGCCACCTGCCCTGAACTGCGCCCTGGGGAGGTGGAGGAAGATGGGCGTGAGGAAGCTATGGTGAGTGTTGATTGCCCCACCCTGGCAGTGAAAGTGAAGCTGGGCTCCCGCACCCGAACCACGGAAGTTTGGGCTCTGGTTGACTCTGGGTGTTCGAGATGCCTCATCCACCCGGATCTAGTGACTGCCCTAGACCTGCCCAGTTTCCCTCTCCAGCAGTCTTTAATTTTTACCCAGCTAGATGGGTCAACAGCGGGAGGGGGTCCAGCAACTCATTTCACTGAGACTGTAGCAATGCAAATGGGTAGCCACAAAGAGGCTTTAAAATTTATCATTGCTCCTGTGGGAGACCCCATGGTAATTCTAGGGATCCCTTGGTTTACTTGGCGAAACCCCTACATAAACTGGCAGCACCGAACCCTTACTTTTAGCAATGGGTTTTACCAAGCCCCTCCAGTGGGGAGACCCTTAACTGGGGGGGGGGGAGCCAGGGCTGCAATTGCAGCACCGCACCCCAACTTGGCGCAGCTCGAAGGGCTGCCAGACTGCTACCAAGACTTTGCAGATGTTTTTGGGGAAATGGAGGCAGACCAGCTACCACCCCATCGTAAAACTGACTGCGCAATCGAGTTGCTCCCCAACACGCAACTGCCTAAACCAAAAATTTACCCAATGACCAAGAAAGAACTGGAGGCATTGCCTGAGTTCATTGACAAAAACCTGGCACAAGGATTCATTGAAACTGCCAATTCCCCAGTGGGCGCGCCTGTGATCTTCCAGGAAAAGAAAGACGGCACCCTCAGACTCTGTACGGACTATCGGGGGTTTAATTCAGACTCCCTATGTAACAAATATCCATTGCCTCTAATGAAAGACACGTTAGCCCACCTATCAAAAGGGAAAATTTTCTCTAAACTCGACCTCCGTGAAGCCTACTTTCACATACGCATACGGGCTGGAGACGAGTGGAAAACCACTTTTAATTGCCCCTTGGGCTCCTTCCAGTACAAGGTCCTCCTGTTTGGCTTAGCCAGCACACCTGGCATTTTCATGCAGTTGATTAATGAAGTGTTACATGATCACTTATTGTAATGATTGCCCAGCCCAAATACTCAGACTCACAAGGGATTGCTAAATGACATCTGATTTACTTAGGAACTTAAGGCAAATACAGAGAAAGCTGAGAATGAGCAAAAGCGCGCCAAATACAAACTTAAAACTCCTCCAGTGCACACGTGTCCCGCCCCCGTTACAGCAGCCCCACCCGGTCCAGGTGCTAGAAAACGTCAGATGTGCTAGCCTGGGAAAGGGCTGGGGGAAACATGTAAAGTAAAACACCCTGGGGCAGTGTTGAACTGGACTCCAGAATGCCAAGCTTCATTCGAGAAACTAAATACTTTCTTTACTGTGGAACCCATTCTGTGGCACCCTGATCCTGAACGTCCCTTTGTTGTCCCAGTAGATGCCTCGGACTTTTCTATTGGAGCTATATTGTTGCAAAAGGACTCTGACAACATCCTGAAACCCTGCGCTTATCTGTCCAGAAAATTTTCTGAGACTGAGTGCCGGTGGCATGTTTGGGAAAAGGAGGCTTTTGCTGTTAAAGCTGCTCTAGACACTTGGCGCCACCTCCTTGAGGGGGCTGCCTACCCCTTCAAGGTTTGGACGGACCACAGGAATTTGGAGGCTCTCTGCACACCCTGCCGCCTCAGCCCCAAACAAATTCGCTGGGCTCATTTTTTTAGTTGGTTTAACTTCCAACTGAAGTTCATGCCAGGCAAGAGAAATTTTCTTGCAGATGCTTTGTCCCGCTTGCCGCAAGACTTTGACCAAACCCCTCAAGTAGTTGGTACTGTTCTCTCTTCACCACAATTGGGACTGGCTGCTGTCACCTGAAGCCAAACCCGTGCTCCACCTCCACAGAGCACCACCCCACCCCCACCCCGCAAACAACCGCTCCCTTGTCAATTACATTCAGACTTTCTGCAAGCAGTGAAATCTGACTCTTGGTTGCTGGCTAATCGAGACAAAGTATCCTTTAAGGATGATTTCCCATGGGTCGGCCACTGCCTTTATGTACCTGAAACTTTGTGAGCTTCTGTGTTGCAATGATCCCATGATGATAAATTGGCAGGCCATTTCGGGTTTGTCAAAACCCTGCATTTGGTGTGCCACCAATTTTGGTGGCCCTCGCTAAGGCGAGATGTCAAAGACTATGTTGCCTCTTGCCCTGTCTGTGCCATGTCCAAACGAAAAGTGGGGAAACCACAAGGTCTTCTCCAACCTGTTGCTAACCCATCTCGTCCCTGGGCCGAGGTCTCTATGGACTTTATCGTTGACCTCCCACCCAATCGAAAGGAAACTGTCATTTGGGTGGTAAAGGACTTTTTCTCCAAACAAGCACATTTTATTCCATGTGCCTCCTTACCATCTGCTCAGCAGCTGGCTCGCCTCTTTCTATGCCACATCTACCATCTTCACAGCTGCCCCTCCTGTTTGGTGACTGACCACGGGAGACAATTTACCTCCCGATTTTGGCGGGCATTTTTAAAACTGATTGGCACCGAACAGGCGTTGTCAACGGTGGCGCATCCAGAGATGGACGGATCTACTGAGATTCTTAACTCCACCCTGGAGCAATTTCTTTGCTCCTACACCAACTACCATCAGGACAATTGGGTCAAACTCCTGCCCTTTGCAGAAGTTGCTTACAACAACGCTGTTCAACAGAGTACTGGACAGCCCCCTTTTCGGGTTGTTTTCGGCCAGGACTTTGTTCCCATTCCTGAATTACCCCAACCCCCGTCTACCTCCTGCTTCGCCTATGATTGGGCTGCACAGCTGGCTGACTCCTGGCCAATCATTCAGCAGGCTCTGGACGATGCCCAGGCTTCCTACAAACATCACACTGACAAACTCCATTCTCCCCACCACACCTTTAAGGTTGGGGATCAGGTTTACCTCTCCACTAAGTTCATCAAATCCCCTCAGCCTTCAAAGAATCTTGCTCCTAAATTCATCGGGCCATTCCCCATTGTGGCTCTTATCAATCCTGTCGCTGTCAAACTAGAGTTGCCTCACAATTTAAAACACCCCTTGGGTGCTTTCTCAGAAATTCCAAGAGGGCAGAAACACTTTTGTATAAGAGTAGCAGAGCTTTGCTCCATAAAGGCAGCGAGGAAATTTCTTGGTGCGGCCACGTCTGACCAGCAGATTTGTGTACCATGCTCCCAGAAAATGAACTTTACCTCTGGTCAAGCAGTGGCCTATGGATTTTTGTTCCTGGCTCAGAAGGAACTTGGTAAGATTTACTTTTAATAGAAGGGGGGAAATCAAGCCACAATCATCAATCAAACCAAAACAAAACAAAACCGTCCCACATACATTTAATATTAATTCTACTTACTATTGTCATCATCATCATCATCATCATCATCATCATCATCATCATTGCTGGACATGTTTTATGGCCCTACTAAGCCCACAGAAAATACACAGTTTTTCTGGATTTTTTTTTTTTTTTTTTGGCCACTTGAAATACTTTGAATACAGGACACAAAACACAGATAAAAAACTACTGTCAAGCTGATATTTTCTAGGCCAATAAGTAACTAGATCTCTCTCTCTCTCTCACACACACACACACACGCACATGCACACACAGTACATGGAGAGTCCCAAATAAATGCAACAATGAATTGGATTTCTACAATGAGTGCTTTCACCATCAAGCTAAACCATCCATTAAAAAGAAAAAAAACACAGACTCAGCAGGGCAGAATGTGATGTCATCCTAGGTTGACAATTAAGAGTGACATCATAATTAAGGAAACAGACCAAGATGGGGCACTTGTCATCCTGAATAAGGTGAATTGCAGGGGGGAAGCTGAGAAGCAATTCTCCAACATCACCTTCTTCCAATGTCCCTCTTCCGTTCCCACAACAACATATCACCCAGGCTGTCATGCCTAATGGAGAACTGGAACTCATGGTTCCCCAGTTTCTAGCCTAGCACGTTACCCACTACACCAAACGGGCTCTCAAATTTTCAGATTTGGGTAAGGGATATTAGTGGGAATTTTCTTCTACATTAAAAAACAACAACAACAACTGGGAGGGTTATTCTTTCTGTTTTGGAAGGACTATTATGAAGCTCAATGGCTGCAGGACGCAAAGCATTTTTAATTTGAGATTAGTGCACATTATGAGGTTAAAAACTGATTTTCACTCATCATTGTCTTCGTCATTATCTATACCCTTCTACTCTGATTAGGGCTCAGAATAATTATCGAACATTTGAAAGAAAAGATGAGGAGCAGCTGACTAGGTTCAGAAGTGACCTTGGAAGAAATCCGCAGAGCTACTGTGAGACTCGGCTGAGCTTGCCATAACCTAAAGATGCAGCAGGCAGGTAAGCAGAGAGAACAAAGGCCAGGAAACCTGTCTAAGAGATCCCTTCAGGGAGCTAGATAAGAAGGAAGCAAGTTGTGAAGGAGACAAAGGGAAATGTCACCTGAACCAGACAAAGGAAGTTGGGCCTGAGCACATGGAAACTCACAATCCCATCAACCGCTACCAGACTTGAAAATTCACAAGGCACAAGAAGCTGCCAGTCTTGTGAATGAACAAGGCAAGGCTTTTGGGGATAAAAGGGGTCCCAAATCCACCCAATATTGAGTTGTCTTTGGATCCAGACTTGGTGGCTTCCGTCCCTCTAGCTAGTGCCTGGCAGCCTAGTTGGACAAATTGGTAAGTGTGGATGAGTGTGTCTGTGTGTGTGTCTGCGTGTGAGAAAAAGCAAATGTACCTTACAGCAAGTGAAGTTTTGCTCTTACTTTATATTCACTGTGTCTCTGTATATAACAAAGAAACTGTTGTGCCTCAGTGTTCTGTTGGAAGTGATTTGTGTGTGTCCCTAATTATTTCCTGGCTGTGGACAGGGATGTGTGTCTTGTCTGCTCAGGCTACATCTATCCGGAAAGTCCAGGTAGAAAGCAAGGGGGGCTGACAAGATCTGCATGCCTCAACAGGCTGTGAGCGTGTCAGTGACCATAAACTGAAACTGGCAGCAGAGTCTGTATCTACTGCCATGTCAACTTGTGTCATGTTCACCGTTGCAATGTTTGATTTACATCGTAACGTTTCGCATGCCATGGTGCTGACGCGCGTTCCAGTTGGAAGGGAGCTGCTGGGAGACCTTGTACTAGGCTGTCTATCTGTTTTCTTGAGGATGGAATGTGTTTTGGTTATCGTTGGTGTTCAAGGTCTTTTTACCTGTTGATTAACAGAACTCGTTAGGGGCACCTGGGATGGGGAACTTGAAACGGTTATACGGGGGGAGGGCTCACTTTCACACCGAGAGTTTTTAGTGTATATTTGGCACGCTTCTGCTCATTCTCAGCTTTCTTTGTACTTGCTCACTATTCCTAAATAAACCAGATTTCTTTCAAGCCATTGCTTGTGAGCCTGAATGTATTTTAGGATAGGCAACCATTACATAAAGCTGAGAATCTCTGTAATTCCCATTAACTCCTTCCAAGGTTATTCCTTGTGAGGAAATTAGTTAGCAATGACCGAATCAAGACCACCATCTGAGAAGCTGGAACCGCAAGAGGGTCCAGCACTGACGAGCCCCATTCCCACTCCCACTGACTTTTCGTTCTACCAGAGGGGCTCCAGCTCAAGCCCTGAGATGGGGGGATACAGCGAGGAGGGAGAACCCAAGGAGAAGGAGGCTAGGACTTCCTGGAAGTATCAGTTCCCCTTGACACCCAAGGGAGAGTCGACCAAAGTGGCCCCAGAGCAGCGACCGGACACCCGATGAGAGGAAGAATCACTGACTCCCGAGAGGGTGAGAAGGTTGGAGGCGAAGATGGAATTGATGGAAGATCTGCTGAAGACCCTATCACTTGCACTAGTCAATCCGGGAAGCCGCAACGGGAGCCCTCGCTCTCCATAGCCCTCCTACCCTCCTCCTAGCGGACCGCAGCTGGTGCGGGTTCGGAGAAGACATCGCGACGGGGCCTCACCACGAAGAGGGTCCGTTGGGGTTTCCTGGGCCCCTACAACTCAACCCACAATGTGGGTCCCTCCAACCAGGAAGGTGGCAAAGGACTTTGCAGTCAAATTTGACTGGGACCCCACCAAACTTTCCTTTTTCTTGACCAACCCGAAAAACTACATGAAGCAATATGGGTCATGCTTCACCTCAGAAGAGGCTAAGATATCAGCCATCACCCCTAAGCTGAAGGGTAGAGCAGCGGACTGGTATGTCCAACTGACCAAAGTGGATGCTCCGGAGCTCGGGTCGTTCAACGACTTCATCTTCGCCTTGAAGGTTTTTTTTGAAGATCCCCTAGCCAAAGCCAGGGCTAAGGAGGCACTCAAGGACCTCACCCAAGGGCCCAGGTTGGTAGCTGATTATGCCCTTGAATTCAAAGCTTTAGTGGGCTAGGTTCCTGATTGGTCACAATCAACCCTCATTGAGAGATTCAAAGAAGGACTCAAGGATTCAAAGAAGGCACTGGACAGAGATGATCCAGAATCCCTGTACGAGTGGATCTGTCTGGCCGGAAAAGCTGAGCATGCTCAGCGCACCTACATGCAGACCCATCAAACTGAGAAGACGGCAGCCTGGTCGCGGGGATCCCAGAGTGGAGCAACAGCTGCACCACCGAGACACCGAGCTGGAGGCGAGGAGAAGGAGCACTGCTATGTGCAAGGGCAGTGCCTCCATTGTGGGAAGGGAGGACATCAAGCCACTGAATGCCTGAAGCTCAAGCCAGGAGAGCCCACAACGAGAGCCCCGGTTAAATTGCCCCAGCTGTCGTGCCGGATGACCACAGCCAAAGGAGCCACGGATCTGGAAGAAGTCCTGTATCTCTACACAGAGGTCGAGGAAGAAGCAAAAGAGCCAGTGGGAAATGCCAGCCAACTGCCCTGAACTGCGCCCTGGGGCAGGTGGAGGAAGATTGGCGTGAGGAAGCTATGGTGAGTGCTGATTGCCCCACCCTGGCAGTGAAAGTGAAGCTGGGTTCCCGTACCTGAACCACAGAAGTTTGGGCTTTGGTGTCTCAGGGTGTTCAAGATGCCTCATCCACCCAGATCTAGTGACTGCCCTAGACCTGCCCAGTTTCCCTCTCCAGCAGTCTTTAATTTTTACCCAGCTAGATGGCTCAACAGTGGAGTGGGGGGGGGGGTGCAGCAACTCACTTTACTGGGACTGTAGCAATGCAAATGGGGAGCCACAAAGAGGCTTTAAAGTTCATCATTGCCCCGGTGGGTGATCCCATGGTAATCCAAGGGATCCCTTGGCTAACTTGGCAAAACCCCTATATAAACTGGCAACACTGAACCCTTACCTTTAGTGATGGGTTTTATCAAGCCCCTCCAGTGGGGAGACCCTTAACTGGGGGGGGGGAGCCAGGGCTGTAATTGCAGCGCTGCACCCCATTGTACCGCAGCTCGAAGGGCTGCCAGACTGCTACCAAGACGTTGCAGATGTTTTTGGGGAAATGGAGGTAGATCAGCTACCACCATCGTAAAACTGACTGTGCAATTGAGATTCTCCACAACACGCAGCTGCCTAAACCAAAAATTTACCGAATGACCAAAGAGGAAGTAGAGGCATTGTGTGAATTCATTGACAAAAACCTGGCATGGGGATTCATTGAGACTGCCAATTCCCCAGTGGGTGCGCCTGTCCTCTTTCGAGAGAAGAAAGACAGCACACTCAGACTCTGTACAGACTATTGGGGGTTTAATTCAGTCTCCCTATGTAATAAATATCCTCTACCTCTAATGAAAGACATGTTAGCCCACTTGTCAAAAGGGAAAATTTTCTCGAAACTCGACCTCCGTGAAGCCTATTTTTGCATATACATACGGGCTGGAGAAGAGTGGAAAACTGCTTTTAATTGACCATTAGACTCCTTCCACTACACGGTCCTCCCGTTCAGCTTAGCCGGTGTGCCTGGCATTTTCATGAAACTGATTAATGAAGGGTTGCATGTTCACTTATTTAAGGGGGTCCTGGTCTATCTGGACAATGTACTGATTTACTCCGAAACCGAAGAGGAGCATGAAGGCCTTCTTAGACAGGTGTTAGAAAAACTGAGAGCATCCAAATTGTATGCCAAGCTCTCCAAATGTGAATTTCACAAGACCCAATTAGTCTATTTGGGCTATCGGGTCTCTGACAAGGGAATCGAGATGGACCCTGAAAAAATCAGGGCCATCTTAAATTGGGAACGCCCCCGTACCTGATGCCAGCTGCAAAGTTTTTTTGGGTTCAGTAACTACTACCGCCAGTTCATTAAGGGGTTTGCTGAAATTGCCTTGCCCCTTACCAACCTCCTTCGCACGAAAGGTTTGGGGGAGACACATAAGGTAAAACACCCCGGGGCAGTGTTAAATTGGACTCCGGAATGCCAAGTTGCATTCAAGAAACTAAAGACCTTTTTTTTACTGTCCATTCTGAGGCACCCTGATCCTGAACGCCCCTTTGTTGTTCAAGTGGACACCTCTGACTTTTCTATTGGAGCTATATTGTTACAAAAGGACTCAGATGACATCATGAAACCCTGTGCTTATCTGTCCAGGAAGTTTTCTGAGACTGAGCACCAGTGGCGTGTCTGGGAAAAAGAGGCTTTTGCTGTCAAAGCTGCTTTACAATCTTGGTGCCACCTCCTTGAAGGGGCTACCCACCCCTTCAAGGTTTGGACAGACCACAGAAATTTGGAGGCTTTCTGCACCGCCTGCCACCTCAGCCCCAAACAAATTCACTGGGCTCAATTCTTTAGTCATTTTAACTTCCAACTAAAGTCCATCTCCAGCAAGAAAAACTTCCTCGCGGATACTTTGTCCTGCCTGCCACAAGACTTTGACCACACCCCTCAGGTCATTGGCACCATTCTCTCTTCCCCACAATTGGGTCTGGCTGCGCTCACCCGAAGCCAAGCCCATGCTCCACCCACACAGAGCACTGTGCCAACCTCTCCCGGCAAGCCAACGCTCCCTTGTCAATTGCAATCAGATTTTCTCCAAGCGGTGAAATCTGACACTTGGTTGCTGGCAAATCGAGACAAAATATCCTTTAAGGATGATCTGGGAATGGCTCGGTCACCGACTTTACGTTCCTGAGACTTTACGAGCTTCAGTGTTAAAATGTTCCCATGATGATAAATTGGCGGACCATTTTGGGTTTGTTAAAACCCCGCATTTAGTGCGCTGCCAATTTTGGTGGCCCTCTTTGCGGCGGGATGTCAAAGACTATGTTGCCTCCTGCCCTGTCTGTGCCCAGTCCAAACGCAAAGTAGGAAAACCACAGGGTCTTCTTCAACCCGTGGCTAACCCATCTCATCCCGGGACTGAGATTTCTATGGATTTTATTGTTAACCTCTTCACCTAGTCAAAAGAAGACTGTCATTTGGGTAGAAAGGACTTTTTCTCCAAGCAGGCTCATTTTATTCCTTGTGCCTCCTTGTCATCTGCTCAGCAGCTGGCTCGCCTCTTTCTATGCCACATCTACCATCTCCACGGCTGCCCCTCCCATTTGGTGACTGACCATGGGACACAGTTTACCTCCCAGTTTTGGCAGGCTTTTTTAAAGCTCATTGGCACCGAACAAGCATTGTCAACGGCATTGCATCCGGAGACTGACAGATCTACTGAGATTCTTAACTCCACCCTAGAGCAGTTTCTCCACTCCTACACCAACTACCATCAGGACAATTGGGTTGAACTTCTGCCCTTCGCTGAAGTTGCCTACAACAATTCCGTTCATCAGAGCACTGGGCAAACCCCTTTTCAGGTTGTTTTTGGCCAGGACTTTGTTCCTATTCCTGAACTGCCTCACCCCCACCCCCCAGCCCCAGCTCAGCTTATGATTGGGCTGCACAGCTTGCTGACTCCTGGCCGATCATTCGGCAGGCTTTCGATGATGCCCAGGCATCCTACAAAAATCACGCTGACAAACGCTGTTCTCCCCATCCCACTTTTGCTGTTGGGGATCTGGTTTACCTCTCTACAGAGTTTATCAAATCCCCTCAACCTTCCAAGAAGCTGGCCCCTAAGTTTATTGGGCCATTCCCCATTGTAGCTCTTATCAATCCTGTGACTGTCAAACTTGACTTGCCTCACAATTTACAACGTTGTCACCCTGTTTTCCATTGCAGCTTGCTCAAACCGGCTCGCTCCTCTCCTCACTGGCATCCCCAACCTCCCCCACCTCCGCCGATCATGATTGATGTCCAACAGCATTTTGAAATCAGAGGAGTCATCGACTCCCACATGCTTCGCAACTCCATGCAGTACCTAGTTCACTCGAAGCACGCTCGACACGTCAATGCTCCTGCTTCAGTTCGCCACTTTCACCTTGCTTATCCTTTCAAGCCTGTGCCTTGATTGTGCTTTTCACTATTGTTAATTTTGCTTTCTTTTAGGGGGGCGATATGTCATGTTCACCGTTGCGATGTTTGATTTACATTGTAACGTTTCGCATGCCATGGTGCTGATGCACATTCCAGTTGGGAGGGAGTTGCTGGGAGACCTTGTTCCAGGCTGTCTATCTGTTTTTTTGAGGATGGAATGTGTTTGGGTTATCGTTTGTGTTCAAGGTCTTTTTACCCATTGATTAACAGAACTCGTTAGGGGCACCTGGGATGGGGAAGTTGAAACGGTTATACAGGGGGAGGGCTCACTTTCACACCGAGGGTTTTTAGTTAATATTTGGTACACTTCTTCTCATTCTCAGCATTCTTTGTACTTGCTCACTATTCCTAAATAAACCAGATGTCTTTCAAGCCATCGCTTGTGAGCCTGAGTGTATTTTAGGCCAGGCAACCATTGCAAATTTAGGTGTTGATATGAGGGAAGAGGGTAGTTGTTGTTCAGTTGTTATGTGATGTCTGACTCTTGGTGGCCCCATGGACCATAGCACACCAGACCTTCATGTCCTCCACTGTCTCCCAGAGTTTACTCAAATTCATGTTCATTGCATCGGTGATGCTATCTAACCATCTCATCCTCTGCCATCCCCTTCTCCTTTTGCCTTCATTCTTTCCTAGCATCAGGGTCTTTTCCAGTGAGTCCTCTCTTTGCATTAGGTGACCAAAGTATTTGAGCTTCAGCTTCAGTATCTGTCTTTCCAATGAGCACTCAGGGTTGATTTCCTGTAGGATTGACTGATTTGTCCTCCTTGCAGTCCAAGGAACTCTCAAGAGTCTTCTCCAGCACCACAGTTCGAAAGCATCAATTCTTCAGTGCTCAGCCTTCTGTAAGGTCCAAATCTCACAGCCGTACATCACTATTGGGAAAACCATAGCTTTGATTGTATGAACCTTTGTCAGCAAGATTATGTCTCTGTTTCTTAATATGCTGTCTAGGTTTGCCATAGCTTTCCTCCCAAGGAGCAGTCATCTTTTAATTCCATGGCTGCAGTCACCATCGGTGGTGATCTTGGAGCCCAAGAAAATAAAATCTGTCACTCCTTCCATTTCTTCCCCTTCTATTTGCGAGGACGTGATGAGGCCAGATGCCATGATCTTAGGGTTTTTTTTTTTTTTTTTTAATGTTGAATTTCAAGCCAGCTTTTGCACTCTCCTCTTTCACTCTTCAAGGGGCTGTTTAGTTCCTCCTCACTTTCAGCAATTAGTGTGGTGTCATCCACATATCTGAGGTTGTTGATGTTTCTCCCAGCAATCTTAATTCTAGCTTGTGACTAATCCAGCCCAGCATTTTTCATGATGTACCCGGCATATACGTTAAATATTCAGGGTGACAAAATACAGCCTTGCCATACTCCTTTCCCAATTTTGAACCAATCGGTTGTTCCATGTCTGGTTCTAACTGTTGCTTCCTGACCTGCATATGGGTTCTCAGGAGACAGGTAAGGTGGTCCAGTACTCCCATCTCTTTAAGAATATATGAGGGAAGAATGCAGAACCCCAAATGGCAAAAAAATGAACATGCTGAAAAGAATGAATTGGACTATATTCATGGGGTCTGGTAAAAAAATCAGTTTCATTTCTTTATTAGTTTTTCCTTTTTATTTAAATTGGGTCTCAGAATAATGATATAGCATTTGGGGGAAAAGATGCAGCCCAGTAATCCAGCCGCAGAAGCCAAAATGGAGAAGATCTCCACCGCCACAACGTATTTCCCCTTTGTACTCAGATAGGTGGGAACAAATGACACCCAAACAGTGCAAAAGACCAACATGCTGAAGGTGATAAATTTGGCTTCGTTGAAGCTGTCAGGTAAATTCCTAGCTAGGAAGGCCACGGTGAAGCTGACAGCAGACAAGAACCCCATAAAGCCAAGGACAGCATACAGCATTGTGGTTGAGCCTGCATTACATTCCAGGACAATTTCTTCAGCCACTGAATGCATGTCAGAAACTGGGAATGGGGGAGAAATTGCCAGCCACACTGCACAAATGGTGAATTGTGCCAGGGAGCAAGAAAGCACAATAGTGTTGGCCAGCCTTTTGCCCACCCATTTCCTCATCTTGGAGCCTGGCTTGGTGGCCATGAAAGCAAGCACAACAATGGTTGTTTTCCCCAGTATACAAGAAAGAGCTACAGAGAAGATGATCCCAAAAGCAGTTTGTTGCATGAGACATTTCACTTGGTCAGGTTGGCCAATGAAAAGCAAAGTGCAAAGGAAGGAGAGCAGGAGAGCAGTGAGAAGGGTAAAAGTGAGATTCCTGTTGTTGGCTTTGACAATGGGGGTGTCCTGGTGTTTCAGGAAGATCCCCAGCACCACAGCTGAGATGAAAGCAAAGGAGAGTGCAATCACTACCAAAGAAATCCCCAAAGGATCTTGATAAGTCAAGTAAGTTATGCCTTTTTGAAGGCAACTATCCCGATCCTTGCTTGGATATTGATCTTCTGGACATGGGACACAATCATCTAAATCTGGAAAAAAAAAAGAAACCAGAAACAAAACCTTTGATAGAAACATCATTATTTCGAAACATAATCTGTTCAATTTCAATGGACCCTGATTTTTCCAGTTTTCTCTAGCTTTAATCAGTTCTCAGTTGCTTTCCTGTTGCAATTAAAGTGTTTTAAAACTGTACATTTCACTGGGCAAAGTTATTGGTGGGACCACCTCTCTTCAACAGTATCTGCCTGTCTCAAAAGTGACATAGCTGTGCATGCTCCAGGTCTCCTCTGTTAAATGATGTCATCTGATGGTACCTTGGATATGCACCTTCTCTGTAGCTGCCCCAGCCCTTTGCAAGAGTCTCCCAGGGATCCCTGCCCTTTTAGCCTTGTAGTAGGCTAGGAAGACTTGGCTGTTCTCCAAAGTGTTGCAATAGTCAGGAGGCTGATTTGTCCAGGACCTGGTGGGAAGGGTGGCTTTGTTTTCATTTGTCTTTTTATGAATTGCGGTGAGCTGCCTAGGTAGCCATATATGTTCCATAAGTCAATCAACCTATCAATCAATACATCTGGGTGGAATAGGAAGTAAAAACAAGTAGAAACCAATAGGAAGACATTACCATTGTAAAGTTAGCTTTACTTCCATAAAGAAGGTATACAATAAAGGAAGTATTTTGAATAGTCTACCAACTAACTTTGGCTTCCTGTAAACTCTTTAGAATTTCTAAAGGAGACATAAAAAGGGACAATCCCAATCTAAGAAATCTATTGGACCTACTAGTTAGAGTGACCAGATTAGTTTTATCATCAAATATCTTACTGAACTACGAGCAATTAGTTCTAATACTACATTGATGAGCTATACAATTTGTTGTGAAGCTCAAGATTTTCAGTTACCATAATATTGATTAAATATTCAGCCCCCGTTTAGTATTGTTAAATTATCAATACATTCAATATATTTGTTTGCTTACCGATTTGGTCAGCTATCTTCCCTTCTGGACACAATCTACAGTCATAGCAACAAGATAATTTCCCTTCCACTTTTATCCTGCTATGGCCAAAAGGACATTTCTTGTTACAGATGGAAAGAGGTAATGTCTGTAAATGAATAAAATCAGAATTCTTTCATATGAAGAATTATGTTTAGGGATTCCGCTTTTCATTAGTGACCTCTTCATTTCTTCATCTAAGCCTTGATGTTCCATTTTCCAATTTTCTTTCTGGTTTAAATTCTCCACTGAATTTCAACTTTTTCTGGTTTAAAATTTCCACTGAATCCCTTGACTGTTCCTTATATCACACCGATTGCACTAATCGAGTGGTCGTGCCAAGCACAGCATTCTAGAGATCTCTTCTGTGGAAATCAGTACCAGAACCTGGTGTGGGAAAGAGTCAGTGGTGTATGCTCTCCTTCCAGTTCCATTGTTTTGGTTGGGGTCCTACTTTTACTATACCTCTTTCAAAGCTTGGTTGACTTTTCCATTCATACCACAGATCATAGTTTATTGAAACCTTTGTGAGGATTTCATAACAAAAATCTGAATTTCAAAACTGAGCTATTTTCAATCTGGTTGCTTATAGCAGAGTAATTAAGTTTTTTGGGGGACGGGGGATTGTTTGTACCTTGCAGTTTGAGCACATTAAAAACAAATGAATTTTAGTGTTCTTTTTAAATGATTTTCAAATAATACTGATTTAGGGATATGGTTCCCTGAAATTATTAGGCTTGAACTGGGATATAATGCTATTTTTAAGTTAAAGTTAGAATTCTGTCTTAAAAATGTAAAAACAGCTAAGAAAGAAGGTTTTTTTTTCCTGTCATATTCCTTCCCTCATTGATTGATGTTTCATTTTTAGAAAAAAAAATGCTTCTGCCTTCCCCTTTAATGAATTTTATAGATACCATGCAATAATATTTGGATTAGCACTGTACTTTGATGAGAGAGAGAGAATCTCCAGTAGAAAATCTTTGTTTTTGAATCATATATTTCCATATATTTTGATAAATATTCAATGTAAATGTATTTCAAAAAGTGAGTTTTTGCAGGCTATTTCATCTATTTCAGGAAAGACATTTAAATTCTAGATGGTATGCAATCATATAACTCCACTTGGATTAGCATTACTAGTTATCTAAATAGACAGGCTCTCCAGCAGAAACCCTTTGTTTTTGGGATATATTTATATATTATATCTCTTAGGAGATAAAAACATGAAGCATGCATATGCCATTTGAATATATATATATATTCATTCTGTTTCAATAAATGGTTTGCTCCTGTTCAGTTATATACAAAGTGTCATATTTTACTAATGTAGTAAGAAACAAATCCTGCATACTAAAATAGCATTGCATTGGAACTCAAGAAATGATGAGGATATTTAAACTTTAAGCCACCTCTTTTGCTTTAGCAGTTTATGTTTGTATCACATCAAAAAGAAAAAAAAAATATTACTCTGAGGTTTCTAAGCAGCTTAATAGTTTAATCCAAGTGCTATTGTTTAATCAATTATTTTCATGGGTCAGTGGTACTATAATGTCAAGAAAAGGGAAAAAAAACAAGACACACCTGGTTAAATATGTGGGGCCAAATGATATCCTTGGCAGAAAGGGTGAGGACCTTCTCTGGGGGAGCCAGGGGGTTGATCTTTCCAACTTGGACGGTCACAAAGGACTTGTTTGGGAACGTGACCCAACTGAAAATATCAAATCCAGTTACCCATTCCCCTTTTGGGCTAAAAGAAACCTCTTCCCCAGCACTGTTGTTAAAGGAGACTCGCTGCAAAAAGTGGTGGAGCTAAAGGAAGGAAAAAGCAGTAGAAGAAACAGGAAAGTTAACAGGGTTCCTTGAAAAGGTAGGGACACATCAGAGTTTGTTTCTTGCAACCTGGCCTATGCTTAATGAGCCAATTTGGCCAATGCTTAAATTTTGGAAGACAACTATGTTCTCTGTCTCCTGCATTTTCTATCCTGTTGCTAAACTAAAATATTTCAGTTGAAAAAATTTCAGATGAGAATTCCATCACAAATTTGAGAAAGGGAAAAATCCAACAGATCACTTTGCTCTGATTATTGAGCAATCCAAAATGTTTTACACAACCTGATGACCTTCCTGAATTTTTCATTAGCAAATGTTACCTGCCATGGTGACTGAGGCAACAGCTTCAATCTGTTCTCATCCAATATCTGACCCTCTTTGGGTTTGGAGGAGTGCATGGCCCTCAGAGCATGTGCCACAGCATAGACTGCATTGTAGATGCTGTAACTATGTCCACCCATGGTGGTCTCAAAAACAGAATTAGGAAGAGTCTCCAGCTTCTCTTCTCCAGTGCAGATCCTTTCAGCATTCCCATCTGGAATATCTCTGGAGAATGAGCACTCAAAAGCATCTTTCCAGAAATCCCTAATAAAGCCATCTTCCTTTTCTAAGATTGGGTTTCTCTTCTGCATAAATTGTTGGAAACCTGTCAGCTGCTTAGAGTGAATTGCAAAGGAAAGAGCACCATGGAGAAAATCAATGGGCAACTCTCTTTGCATCAGAATGGAGGTGAATTCCATCTGGGCTGTCAGGATCCAAACTTTGGCTTTTCTCTTCTTTGGAATATCATCAGAATCTAACACATTGATCATTACTCTCAGAGTCACTATGCTTGTAATTTCAGCATTGAAGATCACTGCAATGACTGTACTCCCCATGATCACTTTGTATAATTTATCTGCCTTTTCCACCATTTCAGCAGCTTCATTACCATACATCATTTGAGGGAGACATTCCATAAAGTCAAAGCAGATTCCTCTCTCTGAAAACATGGAAAGACTCTTTTGAAGGAACCTCTCTCTGTCTTCCTCATACAAAGAAACAAACCCAACCCAGGTCCATCCAAAATGCAATAGTAAGTGTAGGATTCCTTTAAGCTGGTGGATCTCATCTGGGAACATCCATTTGACAAAAAGGTCTGCTGGTATATTATTCATCAGTGGAGCTGATCCATATGTGATCTAAATGGGGGAAAAGGTGGGGGGGAATAGAGGCAAAAATGGATTTCTACAAAGCAAAATGTGCAATATGTGTGTTTGTTCATTGGCACTGTTGCTTAATTTTTGAAGAGAGTCCCCGAGTCTTAGTGTAAGTCAACCTTGTTGTTTGGGTAGAAAGGGCATCAGAGCCTTCCTTAGCGGTTTAACACCTTGGCATCAGGAAGTTTCATACTGTGATGAAGAAGAACAGTGGTGGTGATTTTCACTGCAGATCAAGAATGGGTTGTATTCTTGTCTGACATTTTATGCTACTTCTGAGAAGATTGATCATGGGATTCAGCATCTGAAAGTAAGAAATAGCTTGTGAACTCCCATCTTCCTTTATTTTTGTTCTCACCTGAGGAAGCTTGTAGTTGCACAGAGCAGTAGCCATGTTGAGACAGGTCTTAGAACGGGGTCCTCCAATGACAGCTACCATATTGGTCTGGTCTTTACATTTGTAGTTGGGGATAAATTTATCTTTTGTAGATAGAAATTCCAGTGCTAAAAGGTAAGTAGTAATTTCCTCAAGATAGTCGGTAGCAATCTGGAAACCAAGACTGACATTGGGTAATATGCCAGAAAGTTCATTGATCTCCTTTACAGCAAATGCCAGAGCCAAAGTCTGTTGGTAGTTATGAGTGAGGAACCTTCAGCGAGAATAATAAACTATGTCAATATATTTCTGTTTATGAATCAAAATCAGAGAGTTGCTACTTTTAATTGTTATATTTATATGTTCATACACAAACAAAATGTTGTATTATTGTTTGCCCTGGACACCTGGAATTTGGTCTTCAGCAAATAATAGCCCTGGATTGTATAGACTGGGGTGTCCTGACCTAGTTGGGGTTAGGTACAATTGAGCTAAGCCAGCACTTCATTTCAGTTTCATCTGTACTTTTAATTTTTGTACGGGTGGGAAGCCAGTTCCATTTTCCCACCCTAGACTTGTAGTAGACTGAAATAGTTTTTCTAATGCACTTGAGGGTTTCCTGCTTCATTTCTGGGTGAAATGAAAGGGGAACATAAGGTCAGGATAAACCAGAGGGAATCTGCAAAGCCTAGATTAGTCAAGATTTCTACTTTCAAGAGAGGACTTTTTTGAAGGAAGGAAAAAAAGTAATTCATATAGTTTATGGCTCAAATCAATAGTATTTGATTTGTTTAACCTTCAGTGTTAGGACAGGCTAAGCTTCTGTGAGCTCTATAACTGAAAATGTCTAAATACGGCCATTAGTCATACCAACTGGACGTAGTCATACCAGTCAACTAGCAACCAATACATTTCAGCAGATAAGTGAAAGAAAGAAAGAAAATACATCATTTAGCTGGTAATGTGGATGTGGAGGAGGTGGAGGTTCAGGAGGATACTTACAGGTACTGATCAAGCACTTCACGAGAAGGAAGGCTTTCAAAAGTGATCTCATTTGAAAGAAAGAAGACCTGATAAAGAATAGCAGCAATAATTAAGTCTCCAGGCTGATAATACTTGTGAACAATTGCAAGAGGACCACTGAGACTGCAGTTGGAAACAGGAGAAATTACCATCATGTTAGGAAAAAAGAATAAAACCAGTGTTCTGAATATAACCAGCTCACTATAATATATTGTCATTGTTGACACCAAACACCAATGTTACCACTCAGGTGAGATGCTGGGTCAAAATCAACCTGCCTCTCATACTTTCAATATTATCTAGAGTGAATGAATGAAGTTTCACCAATTAAATGTGCATCCTTCGTATTCTCTCTACAAGTAATCCCGTATTTTTGAACTGATATTAATGCCATGTTTTAACCTGGGTTCATAGTTTTGTCATGGTTACTGACATTCCCTTGAGACAAAAAAAAAGGGAGAATGATGATACTTAATTTGATAATTACTTGGGAGATAATAGCTTGCTTACAGTAGGACTTTGTTTCCAATATGTCAAAAGGAAACATGTTTATCATATCTTTGCAGGACTGCAGGAGTGCTATGAACTTTTGAAACTTAGAGATGAAGCAGAGATTGGGAGGAGCACCATATGCACAAAACAATGAAACTTTGCACATTTTTTTCCAAAGATGCTTCCATGTCAGACAGATACACATCTATAACGTGGTTCCAAAGTTTCTTGATTCAAACACCATTTAAAAAGAAGGCAAGTTAATTTGCTGAGGTCATTTTGTCAATCCTCTGCTTAATGCAGGTTCTGCTATGAAGAATGACAGTATAATATGATTGGTTCAGGTCAAAGATGGTTTGACAGAGGGAAACAATCTTAAAGTCATAGCATGAATCAGTGAGTTAAGATGTACTTGTGCTGTCCTTAAACAGCATGTCTCTCACCCTCTCCCTATCTTTTTTTTGTTTAAATAAGAATTTTATTAAGTTTGAAAGATATAATAAAAACTACAAAAAACACAGAAAACTACAAAAAGAATAAAAACTATAAAGAGTGTGAAACACAAGAAGAAATAATTTTAGAGATTACATAAACTGGGAGATCATGAGTTCTAGTCCTGCCCAACTGCGTGACCTTGGTACTATTTATTTTCCTGGTTCCCATTTTCATGGGAATCTAATGCACAGCAAGAGAGATAAGTTTTCATTGTGAAAACACCTTAGTCTGACAACACATGGACAGGCTCAACCAGATTTTAACTGGAAAACTCTGAACTAGGCCAAATCCAAAAATGCTAGAGAATTCCTGGAAGCTTGGCACTCAGACAAAGCAGCCATCAACAGACACATAGAGGTAAACAACTTGTATACGCCATTCAAAAAAGACAATAGAAAAGTCAAAAGACCCGAACACCTCCTTGCCAGCAATCGACACCCAGTATGCAAAGATTAACACCAAGATTAACACCATATGAACAATCAAACAGAACATTATACCTTAATCAAGGGACTCTTAACTCAGCCAATCAACCCATCAGCAAACAACAGCCCAATCAAGGAACTCCCAAGGAGAGAACAACACCCCCACCAACACAAGCGGGACAAACCACAGTATATAAACAGAGAGCAAGGCCCACTCCCTTTTTGCACTGAAGATGCTGCTTGGTCTGGCAGTGAAATGTCTGCAAGAAAACAACAAGGCTCAGAGAGCACCAAGGACTCCAAAGAGCACCTAATAAGGAAAGGAAACTGATTTTTCTACCAGAGCCCCTGAATAAAGCCAACTTGGTTACTTTTACAACATTGGTTTCTTGCACTCTGGGAATCCACAGTCTTCCCTCATCTTTGCAGAGCAAGGTGACACAGAAGGCAGTAGCTCTGGTGATCTCTTCCAAGTTCACTTCATAACATAGACCGGTGATCCAACTAATCCTGAGTGTAGCATCTTGGTTACTCATCATCTCTACCATCTTTTCTAAACCATGGTTTGAAAAGGATTGGATGTTAGTGAAAGAACAAGTTATTTGTGCTGATAAGAATACAGTGGTGTGTAATGTCATTCCAACACATGCAAATAATAATAGTAACAACAAGAACAACATCAGAGGAAGAACAGATCTTTACCCTATATAACTATTCCATTAGACAGAGCCAACCATTTGTTTGAGGACAAGTTTCCTGTCCTCCAACCAGCCAATTTGGGAGTTTTCTGCACCACTGCTTGATCACAGTTCATTGTGACTGCACTTTGCAGACTCCAGCGAGTTTCGGAGATTTTCACCTATCTTGCTCAGGATCTGAGTTCGTGGCACACATGGTGCTTCCAGCTGACTCCAGCCTAGTTCTGAGTTTCAAGTCTTGCTCCAAGTCTCCTGTCCAGAGAATTCAGCCTAGTCCGGGGCTTCCAGCTGAGTCCAGCCTAGTTCCAAGCTCTGCTCCAAGTTTCCTGTCCAGAGAATTCAGCCTAGTCCTGGGCTTCCAGCCGAGTCCAGCCTAGTTCCAAGCTCTGCTCCAAGTCTCCTGTCCAGAGAATTCAGCCTAGTCCGGGGCTTCCAGCCGAGTCCAGCCTAGTTCCAAGCTCTGCTCCAAGTTTCCTGTCCAGAGTTTCCAGCCTAATCCGGGGCTTCCAGCTTCCAGCTGAGTCCAGTCCAGCACAAGTTCCAAGCCTTGTTTTTGAGACTTCATTTATGAGTTCCCAAATTAGTCCAGAAACCTCAGTCGAGACTACCCTTGCTCTGAGTTCGAGTCCTGTGCCAAGTCTTCAGTTTATCCCTGTCTGCTGCTCGTAGTCCTGCTTCCAGGTCCAGGGAGCCAGTCACCTAGTGTCCGTGCTGTTCCAGTGTTGATCCAGTTCGAGAACTGCTATCTCCAGCTCATAGAGTCCAGTCTCACCTCCAGTGGAAGATCCTCTCCGTCATCTTGCTGTGCCCAGTTGGTCTTCGTTATCCAGTCTTCGTATTTCAATGACTTATTTATTGTAAATAGTTATTTAATAAAGAATCTTTATTGAGA
This sequence comes from Candoia aspera, assembly GCF_035149785.1. Classification (NCBI taxonomy): domain Eukaryota; kingdom Metazoa; phylum Chordata; class Lepidosauria; order Squamata; family Candoiidae; genus Candoia; species Candoia aspera. The sequence continues at coordinate 109,041,941 of NC_086156.1, read as the reverse complement.
ACCTGTCTGGTGCGTACTCTGAACAGGACATCACAACTGTTACAGATGAAATCTGAGCCCCTTTTACACTGAAATGAAAGTTCCAATAATTGTCTCTGTTTTCTTCCCACCTCGTGATACAAAGGGCTAGACACCCTTTTTTTCAAGTGGGATGTTCATATCTGGAATCAGACTGTTTACTCCTTGCCTTGGGAGAACCAGCAGTCCCAAAGACATAGTAAAGTATGAGCAGCTTAGCTTAAATTTTATGACTCTTGGTGATTTAGGTTACCTGGCTGATACACAACTCATGCAAAGGCCTCTTGCAATATCTGGTGGCCAACAGGAGAGTGGTGCCTATAAGTGGGAAAGTATCTAGGAAAGGAAGCTTATAGTAATGCCCCTTCTCTGCTTATTTTGTCAATGAAGTCTAATTATGTCGTTTCCTACAGAAATATAGACTGAATCCATACTTAGATATTAGAACCTATAGAACATCCTTCTTCAGTTACTCAGGTTATTTATTTGAGTTTCAATTAAGATTAGGTTAAACATATATGTTTGCACGTATATCTAGAATGTCTAATTACAGCAAAGCTATGAATTTGCCCTCCGCAAAGGATCGTTACCTTGTCGTGGTGCTGGAGCTTGAGCACCTCAATGATGCCATGAGCTAAACCGTGAAGGGCCACCCAAGAGGGGAAGGTCATGACAGAGAGGTCAGACTAAATGCGATCCCTGGGGAAGGTAATGGCAACCCACCCCAGTATTCTTGCCGTGAAAACTAAATGGATCAGTACAACCAGAGATATGTCGGTATACCATCGGAAGATGAGACCCCCAGGTTGGAAGATGGTCAAAATGCTACTGGGGAGGAACAGAGGATGAGCTCAACTAGCCCCAGTCGTGATGACGCAGCTAGCTCAAAGCCAAAAGGACGGTTAGCGGCCGACGGTGCTGGTGGTGAACGGCGAATCCGATGTTCTAAGGATCAACACACCATTGGAACCTGGAATGTAAGATCTATGAGCCAGGGCAAATTGGATGTAGTTATTGGTGAGATGTCAAGATTAAAGATAGACATTCTGGGCGTCAGTGAACTGAAATGGACTGGAATGGGCCACTTCACATCAAATGACCACCAGATCTACTACTGTGGTCAAGAGGACCACAGAAGAAATGGAGTAGCCTTCATAATTAATAGTAAAGTGGCTAAAGCAGTGCTTGGATACAACCCCAAAAATGACAGAATGATCTCAATTCGAATTCAGGGCAAGCCATCTAACATCACAGTGATCCAAATATACGCCCCAACCACAAATGCTGAAGAAGCTGAAGTAGAGCAGTTCTATGAGGATCTGCAGCACCTACTGGACAACACGCCTAAAAGAGATGTTATTTTCATCACAGGAGACTGGAATGCTAAGGTGGGCAGTCAAATGACACCTCGAATTACAGGTAAGTATGGCCTGGGAGAACAAAACGAAGCAGGACATAGGCTGATAGAATTTTGCCAAGACAATTCACTCTGCATAACAAACACTCTCTTCCAACAACCTAAGAGACGGCTTTATACATGGACTTCACCAGATGGACAACACCGAAATCAGATTGATTACATCCTTTGCAGCCAAAGGTGGCGGACATCTGTACAGTCGGTAAAAACTAGGCCTGGAGCTGACTGTAGTTCAGACCATGAACTTCTTCTTGCACAATTTAGGATCAGACTAAAGAGATTAGGGAAGATCCACAGATCTGTAAGAGAATTTCATCTGGAGGGGTCCAGGAAGCAGGCCTTCTCCAGTAGCTCCTGCCCTGTGGAACATGCTGCCCCCGGTGGTGAGATTGGCCCCATTGTTCCTGGCCTTTCGGCAGAGTCTGAAGACCTGGTTCTGTCACTATGCTTGGGGTGGAGAGGGGAAAAGATCTACATGGGGATGGTTGCTATACACCACACCTCCCACACTTGCACTGCTTTAGATTCTTCACCACTATGACTCTTTATTTTTACTTCTATTTATATTATTTATTACTATATTTTACTCTCTGTATTTAGGGTTATGGTTTTTATTGATTGTTGTAAAGCGCCCAGAGTCCCCCGATGGGAAGAGGTGGGTGGGGATAAATTAGATAGATAGATAGATAGATAGATAGATAGATAGATAGATAGATAATGACTGAAATTTCCATTTGAATTCAGTGATTTTCTCCCTTTGAAAACCAAGTACAGGAAGGAAGGAAACTTTCTAACTCTTCTAATTTAGTTTTTTTTTTTTCCCCTGCTACTACTATTTTGTCCATAATTCCCAGTTACAATTCCCTGTGTATCACAGATTGGGATATGCATCTGAGCATGTGTAGCTCTGTACAATCATTATCAATTATCCAATATTATTTTCAATCTCTAAGGAGTTACAGAAAATATTACAAAATAATGTATTTCAACAGCAACAAAAATACAATATTCTCCACACACACACACACACCCGGGGGAACAGCTGGAGGGCAAAGACGTTTTATTTTGATTTTTAAGGCAGTCCACTTCTGATGAAAGAGCAGCCTCCTGGAATAATATATATCAGGTTGACCTATTTCACATGCCTAATTCTAATAGAGTGAAGAGGTGGCCGAGAGATAAATTGGTCTGCAGGATGGTATTTTTCTTTGCATCTGCAACAATGTTTTTCTTGTATGTAGAATGTGAGACACCTCTTGGTAAATGCTCTGTAGGAAGCCAGCCGCTTATTAAGCACAAGCAGTACCATTCAGAAGATTTAGTCATTGGTGGCATTTCTTCTCAAATTTACATGATGTCTGAAAAAGTAACATTCACAAGGAATCCATCAGATGAACTGGTTGATGATTTCATGTATGTAATTACTCGTTCTAAGCAATGCAAATACAGTAATAAAGTCTGTGGCATGGCTGAATTACGGTGGGGGATGAATCCTAGATTGCCTTTGCTGTATTATTAATTCTCTTTCTTCTTAATATCACTATTCTTACTTCAATTATCATCTGATTTTTCTTACACAAGATATTTTTCAATGTGTTTTTATTCTGATAGCTTCCAACACACTCCTTGATATATATTTTAGTAGACATTAGGTTAATTTTAGCACATTTCTTGTTCATGTGGCTATAAGTAGGTGAAGTACAAAATAAATAATGTATGCAATGGCACCCCATTGCTTCATAATAGTGATCAGCTGTAGAAGGTTGCATGAGTGCAGTTAGTCCTGCATGCAGCTATTGTATCAAATTCTTCTCAGAAATTTCCAGTGTCTTAAAGTATAATAGGGTGACAATTGAATTTCCTTTTTCAATACACTGAGAAAGAAAATTGTGGGGAAGAAGAAAAAGGAAAACAAAGAGGAGGTGGAAATGGTGGAGCAGAAGATTAGGGTAGGAGGTAAAATTAAATCAGGACCCCTTAATTAAAGAAAACTTTGTTAATTATTGTTGATTATTCCATTTTGCAGTTCAGCCCTGACCATCACCACGACAGTTAGGGCCATCTCCAATGGGTGAAAAGAAGTGGAGTGTTACAGCCCAGTATTCCAGGGAGAGTTTTATATCTATTGTTACAAAACTTTGCCCTCTGTCTTGAGACTGGTTGTCTTAGACAGATATTCGAAGAACTGGCTTGCCTAAATGCCAAGGTACCTACCTGCTTCAGTGCTTATGGGCTGTATAATCTAATCTTGTGTGATAAAAAACATAAATGAGGATGCAGCCAATTCCAGATTTGGAAATGTATGTTCTAACACTTATTTCAGGTTCCATATGCAAAACTACCAGCACATCTTGGCTTTGGAACTTGCAATCAAAGAAATCAATGAAAATGCCTGGATCTTGCCTAATATCACCCTCGGTGTCCACGTCTCCAATAGCTATGTCCTGGCAAGATGGATCTATCTCGCTTCCATGGAGCTCCTCTCTACCAAGGGAAGGTCCATCCCGAACTACAAGTGTGATCTCAAGGACAATGTAATATCTGTGATTGCAGGACATAATGCTTACATTGGCCAGTTCATGTCAAATATTCTGAGCATTTACAAGATGCCACAGGTAAGATGTTTTCTTAAAAGATTGCTATGCTAAAGATTTGTTGTCTGGACATAGAAAATGGTAAAAAAGGAAAAGAATTAAGAAATAGACCACAATGTAAGATGCCTTGAGCAATGACATAATATCACAGGTAAGGCCTATCCCTGAAAGAAAGGAGTCAAGTCCCACAAATCATTCACACATTTAGGCAATCATTTGTGGTTTGCGTGTAGTGATAAATAAAAGAGAAATAAAGACTACCCAATAAACTCACCTGGGAACATGTTGACTCTAAGTATAATTAAATGTAGATCTAGTCCAAATACCATGTATGGATATTCCTTTCTTAATGCGAGTACACATGGATATACAATGGAACATATCAGTACATTTTCTCATCTACTTCAGGTTAATTTCATGAAGGACTAGATTTATGTATTCACCAAAATATCAAGCATGTTCAATTTTTTAGTTGTCAGAATGGAGTTTTATCCCTTAATTGATAAATTCAATTGATATAGTTAAGTAAAATAGGAGAGTATTATTCAACTATTCTTCAGCAAAGGATCGTTACCTTGTCGTGGTGCTGGAGCTTGAGCACCTCAATGATGCCATGAGCTAAACCGTGAAGGGCCACCCAAGACGGGAAGGTCATGACAGAGAGGTCAGACTAAATGCGATCCCTGGGGAAGGTAATGGCAACCCACCTCAGTATTCTTGCCGTGAAAACTAAATGGATCAGTACAACCAGAGATATGTCGGTATACCATCGGAAGATGAGACCCCCAGGTCGGAAGATGGTCAAAATGCTACTGGGGAGGAACAGAGGATGAGCTCAACTAGCCCCAGACGTGATGACGCAGCTAGCTCAAAGCCGAAAGGACGGCTAGCGGCCGACGGTGCTGGTGGTGAACGGCGAATCCGATGTTCTAAGGATCAACACACCATCGGAACCTGGAATGTAAGATCTATGAGCCAGGGCAAATTGGATGTGGTTATTGGTGAGATGTCAAGATTAAAGATAGACATTTTGGGCGTCAGTGAACTGAAATGGACTGGAATGGGCCACTTCACATCAAATGACCACCAGATCTACTACTGCGGACAAGAGGACCACAGAAGAAATGGAGTAGCCTTCATAATTAATAGTAAAGTGGCTAAAGCAGTGCTCGGATACAACCCAAAAAACGACAGAATGATCTCAATTCGAATTCAGGGCAAGCCATCTAACATCACAGTGATCCAAATATACGCCCCAACCACAAATGCTGAAGAAGCTGAAGTAGAGCAGTTCTATGAGGATCTGCAGCACCTACTGGACAACACGCCTAAAAGAGATGTTATTTTCATCACAGGAGACTGGAATGCTAAGGTGGGCAGTCAAATGACACCTCGAATTACAGGTAAGTATGGCCTGGGAGAACAAAACGAAGCAGGACGCAGGCTGATAGAATTTTGCCAAGACAATTCACTCTGCATAACAAACACTCTCTTCCAACAACCTAAGAGACGGCTTTATACATGGACTTCACCAGATGGACAACACCGAAATCAGATTGATTACATCCTTTGCAGCCAAAGGTGGCGGACATCTGTACAGTCGGTAAAAACAAGGCCTGGAGCTGACTGTAGTTCAGATCACGAACTTCTTCTTGCACAATTTAGGATCAGACTAAAGAGATTAGGGAAGACCCACAGATCAGCTAGATATGAGCTCACTAATATTCCTAAGGAATATGCAGTGGAGGTGAAGAATAGATTTAAGGGACTGGACTTAGTAGATAGGGTCCCGGAAGAACTCTGGACAGAAGTTGGCAGCATTGTTCAGGAGGCGGCAACAAAATACATCCCAAAGAAAGAGAAAACCAAGAAGGCAAAATGGCTGTCTGCTGAGACACTAGAAGTAGCCCAAGAAAGAAGGAAAGCAAAAGGCAACAGTGATAGGGGGAGATATGCCCAATTAAATGCAAAATTCCAGAGGTTAGCCAGAAGAGATAAGGAATTATTTTTAAACAAGCAATGCGCAGAAGTGGAAGAAGACAATAGAATAGGAAGGACAAGAGACCTCTTCCAGAAAATTAGAAACATTGGAGGTAAATTCCAGGCAAAAATGGGTATGATCAAAAACAAAGATGGCAAGGACCTAACAGAAGAAGAAGAGATCAAGAAAAGGTGGCAAGAATATACGGAAGACCTGTATAGGAAGGATAACAATATCGGGGATAGCTTTGACAGTGTGGTCGGTGAGCTAGAGCCAGACATCCTGAAGAGTGAGGTTGAGTGGGCCTTAAGAAGCATTGCTAATAACAAGGCAACAGGAGACGACGGCATCCCAGCTGAACTGTTCAAAATCTTGCAAGATGATGCTGTCAAGGTAATGCATGCTATATGCCAGCAAATTTGGAAAACACAAGAATGGCCATCAGACTGGAAAAAATCAACTTATATCCCCATACCAAAAAAGGGAAACACTAAAGAATGTTCAAACTATCGAACAGTGGCACTCATTTCACATGCCAGTAAGGTAATGCTCAAGATCCTGCAAGGTAGACTTCAGCAGTTCATGGAGCGAGAATTGCCAGATGTACAAGCTGGGTTTAGAAAAGGCAGAGGAACTAGGGACCAAATTGCCAATATCCGCTGGATAATGGAAAAAGCCAGGGAGTTTCAGAAAAACATCTATTTCTGTTTTATTGACTATTCTAAAGCCTTTGACTGTGTGGACCATAACAAATTGTGGCAAGTCCTTAGTGGTATGGGGATACCAAGTCATCTTGTATGCCTCCTGAAGAATCTGTATAACGACCAAGTAGCAACAGTAAGAACAGACCACGGAACAACAGACTGGTTTAAGATTGGGAAAGGAGTACGGCAGGGCTGTATACTCTCACCCTACCTATTCAACTTGTATGCAGAACACATCATGCGACAAGCTGGCCTTGAGGAATCCAAGGCTGGAGTTAAAATCTCTGGAAGAAACATTAACAATCTCAGATATGCAGATGATACCACTTTGATGGCTGAAAGTGAAGAGGAACTGAGGAGCCTTATGATGAAGGTGAAAGAAGAAAGTGCAAAAGCTGGTTTGCAGCTAAACCTCAAAAAAACCAAGATTATGGCAACCAGCTTGATTGATAACTGGCAAATAGAGGGAGAAAATGTAGAAGCAGTGAAAGACTTTGTATTCCTAGGCGCAAAGATTACTGCAGATGCTGACTGCAGTCAGGAAATCAGAAGACGCTTAATCCTTGGAAGAAGAGCAATGACAAATCTCGATAAAATAGTTAAGAGCAGAGACATCACACTGACAACAAAGGCCCGCATAGTTAAAGCAATGGTGTTCCCTGTAGTAACATATGGCTGCGAGAGCTGGACCATAAGGAAGGCTGAGCGAAGGAAGATCGATGCTTTTGAACTGTGGTGTTGGAGGAAAATTCTGAGAGTGCCTTGGACTGCAAGAAGATCCAACCAGTCCATCCTCCAGGAAATCAAGCCAGACTGCTCACTTGAGGGAATGATATTAAAGGCAAAACTGAAATACTTTGGCCACATAATGAGAAGACAGGACACCCTGGAGAAGATGCTGATGCTAGGGAGAGTGGAAGGCAAAAGGAAGAGGGGCCGACCAAGGGCAAGATGGATGGATGATATTCTAGAGGTGACGGACTCGTCCCTGGGGGAGCTGGGGGTGTTGACGACCGACAGGAAGCTCTGGCGTGGGCTGGTCCATGAAGTCACGAAGAGTCGGAAGCGACTAAACGAATAAACAACAAATTCAACTATTGGAAAACAACAGAAGAATTGTAATCAAAATATATGGATCCCTTTTTTATTAAAAATATATCTGGTCACTCATTGATTTAGTTTAATATATTCCAAAGTTTTTTCTCGATGATGAATATGGTTTGTGTCAGAAACCTTCAAAACAAAGGGATAGCCAACATTGCTTGATATTCTTGGTATTAGAAGCATACTAAAGGTAGACATATTCTAACTATATTTCATCCAGGGAGGGACAGACAGGAATTATTCAATTTTCTAGAAAGCTGCATATTCCTAATCCCATGGAAACTTATTTCACTGAACCATGTGTTTAAATCCAGCAAAATCCAGTACTTCATATGCATCCTTGCAGTTCATATATTTTTGAGGCTTTAGAAAGTCACCATGTTAAAAGAAAAAATAAACCATCCCCATAGAACTTATCTCCACTCTGCTCTAGTTTGGAGAATATTAATATTTTTATCAGTACACATACTGAAAAATAGAGAGAAGTATGTTGATTTGGAAATATAAAATGTATGCTCCAATTTCTTCCTTTTTCTTAGCTCATATATGGTTCAGCTGCAGGAATGGATGAGGACATAGAAGCTGCTTTCTTCCATCAGTTATTTCCAAATGAAGACCTTCAAATTATGGGGATCATCCAACTGTTGCTTCACTTCCAGTGGAAATGGATTGGGCTCATTGTCCAAAACCCTGAAAAAGGAAAGAGGTTTATACAGAATAGGCTTGATATATTTTCCAAGAAAGGAATCTGTTTTGACTTCATGGAAGAAATGCCAAAGGAATCTGTTACCAATGACATTGAGGTTCAACTTAATGGCTATGTTATGATGTACATTGTTATTATGAGAAGTACTGTCAACGTTGTGATCATATATTGTGAAAATGAGGACATGCCTGTTTTTAGAATGTTTCCTTATATTTCCGAATATGAGGACATGCCAATGAAGAGAAAAGATAAAGTGTGGATAATGCCAGCACAGATGGAATTCACATCACTCCCCTTTCAAAGAAATACGGGTCTGGAATTCATCCATGGGGCACTATCGTTGGCAGTTTCCTCAAAGGAGATATTAGGGTTTAGGAAATTTATTCAGATGAGAAAGCCGACTTCTGAAGAAGAAGACAGTTTGACAAGACTGTTTTGGGAACATGCATTTGAATGTTCTTTCGCAAATGCTATGTTAGATGAGGACAGTGGCAAGGCATGCACTGGTGAGGAGGCACTGGAGACCCTTCCTGAATCCGTGCTTGAAACTAGTTTAACTGGGCAAAGTTACAGTGTCTACAATGCCATCTATGCACTGGCCCATGCTCTGCAAGCCATGCTTTCATCCAAAGCCAAACGCAGAAAAAAAGGAAATGCTTGGGATCTCAGAACCCTAAATCAAGAGTTGTGGCAGGTAAATTGCAATGAATGTAAATATCCCTTTATCCAAAAGCCAGTCATATAAGTGTTCAGCTGCTGTTTTGGGATGTATAGCTAACACAGTTCCAGAACAATAGAAAATAACCAGGATTTCATGAAAGGTGAAGTTAACACTGTTGCTTCAGCTGACATAGATGATAATATTGCTTCCTGCAAGCATGGGAATGCTAAAGAAATTCTCAACATAATGTAGAGGAGGGCAGAGATGCCATTGACAAAGGATACAAAGGTCATTAGAAGGACTGTTAAGAGAAAGTAAATAACAACTCAGCCCTGGGAAAGAAGGGAGTGTGAGTAACAGATCCTAAGGCAGAGTTTCCCTGCCTTAGAGGGAAACTCTAGCAGGCTTTCAGGTTTCTGTTGTCATACCCTACAACAATAAAACTAGATATTTTGCAATATGTTTCCTGACTGGTCTGCCTCAAGAGGCTGACATATAGATTAAGAAAGATCTTTCATTCATACTTGCTCATTATTTCCAATCTTTTAACATTCCTACCAGTTATTTCCGTTTAGCTTCATAGGTATCTGAGAACTGTTTCATTCAACAACAGTGCTGGAGAAATGGTTTCCTTTGATGAAAGAGGAGAACTAGCAACTGGATTTCATATTGTCAACTGGGTCACATTCCCCAACCAGTCGTATCATCGAATCAAAGTTGGAAACATCGCTCCAATGGCTCCCCCAGACAAGCTTCTTACTATTTCTGCAGAGGAAATAATCTGGCCCACCATGTTTAACCAGGTAGTTTTGGTGCCAATATCAAACCATGGGGAATAATGTATTTTCTTTTTTTATTATTATTATTTTCATTTTCAGACAGATTCTTCAGGAGTTACAGGCACAAATTGACACTTTCTTAAAGTGACTCATTAACATGATCACCATAAAGTTAGAAATCTTATACAAACACACAAATACATGCAGAAAAAACCCTGACCTGAACTGAATATCTTAGGGTGAATAAGACAATTTTCAATCCATGTCACGAGAATGCAGTCCTCTTCCTCCCCCTCCTCCTCCTCCGCCTCCTGATTTTGTTTTAATATAATATGTGATATTATATTTAAAAGGTATAGGCATTTTATTACTGTTTAAAAAACTATATACCTGAAGAGAAAGTAGCTAACCTCTACTGGGTTAGCTTCTACAAGGTGGAGGATCCTTACCAGCCCTTAAAAATTACTGAGATACATGATATTAATATGGCAGGACTGTGTTTTCATAAAATGCCTGAAATATCTCCAAAAGTTTTTGACCTGGGGAGTTCTCAATTTCATCACATTAATTTTATAGTTTTTCCTCAATTGCTAAATACCTTGACTGTACATCCCCAATTTCTTGGAGATATATTACCTTTTAAAAAGCATCTATCTTCTTTCTGACTAAATCAGTTCATGTAGAATAGTTTTAGCAACATTCAAACTTTGAAAATTAATATAGGTAGAAGTAGAAGTAGAATTAAGATTAAAAGGAGAAGGAGAGAGAGGGAGAGAGAGGGAGAGAGAGGGAGAGAGGGGGAGAGACATAGTAGACAAGGACCCTAAAACTTCGATGGAGATAGGTGTAGTGACAGCAACATCAAGGTGGAAGGAGTATGAGTAGCGGGAGAAATAGGAGGGCCGGAAAGAGGAACTAGAGAGGATGTGGAAAGTTGACAACCATTAAAAGAATTCCCCATTCTGACCAATTTTGTTTACCATAATTTTCCAAAAATCTCTGCCAGTTTTGTTTTTTTTTTAAATACCTTGTTTCTTACCCATTCCTAGCTGAACCAAGAGGTTTCTGGCATTCCAAGCCTTCAGGGATTTTCTTTAAACAAGCTTCTTGTTGGTCTTGGCCACTTTCAGTTGTGCTAGCTTTTCATGTTGGTTTTTTGTGATTCCATTGCCTGCAGTCCAGTTGATTTTTTCAGAAAGCAGGAAGCTCCTGAGGTTTCCTCACCGTGCCCAGGTACTCCCTCTCAAATACCTGACCTGCTCCACCAGAGCTGATTATAGCTCCTTCTCCAACAGGCAAAGGTCTTACAGGTGGAAGTGCCCACACTATTGTGGGTCCCGCACTCCCACTCTTGTCTCCCATGGCTCCTCCCTGGAGGACACAAGACTGAGGTCAGGTCATCCTAATCCTTTTGGAAGTAGGACAAGGGTGGCAGGTCAAGGAAAGGGGTGGCAGGCACTCAGACTGCCCCCAGCAGTCTCAAGTTAAAAGGAGCCCCACTGTGACCTCTTCTCTTCCTGTGAAAGTTGTCCAGTGTATTTGTCCACTTCCTGTGCACAGTTCCTTGTATTTGACCACTCCTGGTGCAAACCACTGCTTCTTCCGGAGACTCTAATTCCCATTCAGTTTTTGTTGCTTTTGTTGTTTTTTACTTATCTGATATTCTGGTCACTGTCTGCATCTAGGTTCAGAGTTTCTTCCTCTTTGTTGGCTTTTCCTTTTTCTGCACTGATTATTTGGTCCTTAGATTCATGTAGTGGGCTGCTGTCTCAACCAGTGAAGATCAGCTTTTTATGATTTCTTATACATCCATTCACTTTTGTTCACAGCTCATAAAGGAGAAACACACAGGCACGTTCCCTCCCTGCCTATTAGCAGCTTAAGGCAACTTCAGTCAATTGAGACAATAGGGAAAAAGGAATTTGAGCAGAACCTTGGGGGATGGTTCAGCTCAACACAAAAGGGACACAATCACTCTGCCAAAACCAAACTCCCCCTTGCTTTCTAGACATCTCAGGTCATCTCTGTTAAGCTAACAGGAAGGCCAGGTGCAGCTTGGAACTTGGAATGACCCCACACATCCAACACACCTCCCTAGCCAAAACAGATTTTTAGACACAGAGTGCCTTACACACACTTTTATTGGTGCCCTCATGTGGCAGCAGGAAAGGGACAGGGGATCAAGCACACAACAATACTTATCCTGACAGGGCACTCTGATGTCATCTCCAGTTGCAGCTCAAACATTGTGAATCCCACTGCTAACACCAATTTCTGTGGAATGAAATGCAGGACCCAAAGCAAATAATCAAGGCTGAACGGCAGTACTTATTAAACAGTGCACACTGGAGGAGTGCTCACCAAGATGGTGGGTGCCTCCCTTGCAGGCTGAAGGAATGCACTGATATTTATACATTAGAGGAAAAGGAAATAATGTAAACCTACATATTGATATGATGATGCAGGCATACGTACATTTTCATAAGCAATAGATCTGAAGTTACTTTCTGCTCTACTTACCTACTCAGAAGAAAGCCATTGTCTTAGTGGGAAGAAGGGAGGGAACACACTTCTTGAATACAGAGATTAGTGGGTTGCTATGGGAATGTTAAACAAAGGGATTGCCCCTTCATCAATCAATGGAGAGCTACCTGATTTTATTGCAAGGAGCAAGTAAGATTTGATGAGGTAGCAGGTTGATGACATACAAGTTCTGGAACAACAATGATTTTTTGACTGCTGAAAAGTAATTTCAGCTTTCAATTTTTAATGATCAATAGATGTGGCCCCTTTCTGTTTGCAATGACAAGTGCTCTTCTGGTTATAGCAGGATAAAAGTAGAAGGGAAGCCATTCTGCTGCTACGATTGCCTTCGTTGTCCTAAAGGAAAGATTGCAAACCAAACAGGTAGGTGATATCCATTATATAGATTTTATTCCTGATACTTTCTTTCTATATTCCACTATGTGCTTCATTGATAATAGAAAGCCCTTTGATTGCATTGATCACATCAAGCTGTGGAATGTGCTCAGAAAAATGGGAATCCAAGAACATCTCATTGTCCTCATGAGAAATTTATATAGAAGTCAGGAAGCCACGGTACAGACAGAATGTGGGGAAACAAACAAAGCTCCAGGTTGGCAATGGAGTGAGGCAAGGCTGTATACTCTCCCCTTATTTATTCAACCTATATGCTGAATATATATTAAGGGAAGCTGGATTAGAAGTAGATGAGCATGGTTTTCAAATTGGAGGAAGACAAATCAGTAACCTTCACTATGCTGATGACACTACTCCAATAGCCAGAAATGCAAAGGATCTGCAAGCTCTAGTGATAAAAGTCAAAGAGCACAGTGAAAAAATGGGACTAAACTTAAATATAAAGAAGACCAAACAAATGACAACAGGTACAACTACCTGTGAGTTTCAGCCAGCTTCTGACTCAGAGAGCAAAACTCATTCTGAGTCAGAAGGGGAAACAGAAACTTACCAGGCAGAAACCAGGAAAGCAAAACCCAGAAGTGACTCAGCAGTGTGGGAGAAGTTACAGACAGAGATTGGCCAGACTTTGGAGGAGGATTTGAATCCACCAATCAGTGCACAGAAAAGACATGCAGAAAAGTGTGGAAAGGAGGAGGCAGCCCAATTGGCTGCAGAAGGAAACAGGTGCATGAAGGATAGGCATAAAAGGCAGACATGCATAGAGCAAGCTGCTGGAGACAACTGATCTGTAAATCTCTCAGCCCCAGCAGAAGAGTCCTTACCTGTGTCTGAAACCTCATCTGTAGCCAGAGAGGAGTCAGCACCTGTGTTTCCCAGTGTTGAGGACATGCCTGCTGTGCAAGTTGCCATAGAGGATCTTCTTCCTGCTGATTCTTGCAATCTCAGCCCTGCATCCAGTTCTGGACCTCGACACTGCCATCCAGCGGATTCCCAGTGTGTTCCAGCCTTGTCCCTAGCTCTCAGCCTAGTCCTGGATCTCCAGACCAGTTTCATCATGCTCATCTGGTATCCTTTTGCCATCTCTATTCTGCTGCTTTTATGTTTATAAAAGGGTTAAGGCTGGATTAACCAAAGGCCACTCCCTTTGGGACATGTCCATGATATTTACCCACAACTCTTTTAGATATTTGGGGTGTTTAATGTGTAATATATACATACCTAGCTGTACATTTATTCATTGTGCATAAATGAAAATCCGCTTGAACTACCTTATGTGTTTCAGGGTATTGGATTCCAACAAATCATACCTATTTATAACTTTGTTACATTTAATGCAGGCCTTCACATTAAAAAACAAAACAAAACATAACTTCATTTGGAGTAAATCAAATCACATTACTTAACTCACAATTCATCTAACTCAATATTCCTTAAACATTTTGCTCTCCAGACCCCTTCCCGCTTTTATAAATTATGCAGGACCCCAAAAGAGCTTTCATCTGTATCAGTAATATTTACTGATATTTACAGTATCAAAAATTAAAATTGATGCATTTGTAGAATATTTATTTATTGAATCATATAAGATTAACTATAGAGAATAACAATATTAATCCTATTGGATATTAGCATAATTTTTTTCATGAAAAAACATGTATATTTTAGTGAATTTAAAAAAAAAATGAGAAGAGTGTCATTGTTTTAATTTTTTATAAATATCATTAATATCTGGGAAATAATTTTGATTTCATGTAACCTGAGGGGGGTTTTGGGATTCCCAGGGTCCTTGGACCATACTTTAAGAAATGCTTATCTAACTCATACAATTTTAATAGACAGAGAACAATGTTTTATTTTTCAGATGCAGATGACTGTCTTCATTGTTCAGAAGATAAATTTCCAAACAAAGCTCAAAATCTTTGTATTCTGAAGAGTGCAAATTTCTTGTCCTATGAAGAGCCATTGGGAATCGCCTTGGCCACTGTTAGTCTCTCCTTTTCTTTCATCACAGCCTTGATGTTCGGAATCTTCATTAAACAGTGGGACACCCCCATAGTCAAAGCCAACAACAGGAACCTCACCTACACTCTTCTCATTGTCCTCCTGCTCTCTTTCCTTTGCAGTTTGCTCTTCATTGGGCAACCTAATTGGGTGACATGTTCCTTGAGGCAAACTGCTTTTGGCATCATCTTCTCTGTAGCCCTTTCTTGCATATTGGGGAAAACAACCATTGTGGTTCTTGCTTTCATGGCCACCAAGCCAGGTTCCAAAATGAGGAAATGGGTGGGGAAAAGGCTGGCTAACGCTATTGTCCTTCCTTGCTCCCTGGTGCAAGTCATAATTTGTGCTGTGTGGTGGGCAATTTCTCCCCCATTCCCAGATGCAGATCTTTACTCCATGGCTGAAGAAATTGTCCTGCAATGTAATGATGGTTCAACCACCATGTTTTATACTGTCCTTGGCTTTATGGGGTTCTTGACTGCTGTCAGCTTCACGGTGGCCTTCCTAGCTAGGAAGTTACCTGATAGCTTCAACGAAGCTAAATTTATCACCTTCAGCATGTTGGTCTTTTGCAGTGTCTGGATATCATTTGTTCCCGCCTACCTAAGCACCAAAGGCAAATACATGGTGGCGGTGGAGATCTTCTCTATTTTGGCTTCTGCAGCTGGATTACTGGGCTGCATCTTTTCCCCCAAATGCTATGTGATTGTGCTGAGGCCAGACTTGAACAAAAAGGAACAACTAATAAAGAGAGAAAAATGAATTATGGTTCTGTTAATTATAAATTCTTTTAGTGCTGGCTTTAGTCTGGTGGAGAAGTAGCTGCTCACAGGTTTTCCTGAAAAACTGGATGAGAAACAGAGTGTAAGTAATGTGTCTAAACTATAATGATATTTTTACAGATAAGGCAGCTGGGCAACTTATTTCCTAGAACACCAAATTTCTCATTAAAGGATAGAAGGGAAAGGTGATTTCAATATCAGGAGATATCCCAGAGAAATGAGTCTTTGTGGAAAAATTAGAAACCTCAAGGCTGTGAAAGAAAATATCAGCACCATCATCATCATCATCATCATCTTCATCTTGCTCTTATAAATAAACATAATACAATAAGTAATACACAATACAATAAGTAATACACAACTTATTTTAAAAAATAAACATGAAGGAAAATGATTTGAAACAAAAATTCAGAGATATGTGTATGTATTTCTGAATAAATATTGCAATAAATGGTAACCATATTTCATTATAATCATACTTAACTAATCTGCATCAACATATTTATCCTTGCATGTTGAAAAATAAGGCTCTTGTCCAGATGTTTTGTACTGATAGACATAGTAAACTTTATTCCCCCCTACACCCATTTATTGCTTCTATCCTTCCTTTTATATATTTTTTCTTTACCTTTAGACTTTTGTGAGATAGATATAGATGATATAGATATAGATATACAGGAGATAGAGATAGAGATAGATAGGGATTAATGTATTTTGTATGCTTTTACCTAAATGAGGAGTTGAAAATAAAATCCCAGACATACACACACACACACACACACACACACACAAACCCATGCACAGAATGGAATACATGCACACTATGTTTACCATATTATCAATGTCACAGAAATATCCACTTGATAACTTTCCTATACAGTCAACACATGGGCCATATTTCCCAGAGCAATATTTCTGTTACCCTGCCAATGCCAAAACTAAACATCCACTATCCATATCAACTTTAAATACTACAAAAGTTGGCAAACACCAAAATGTTAATCATGGGCAACTGAGAACACCCAGAAGGGGAAAAATCCCTTTTTGGGTATTCATCTGTGGAGCAGGGCCATAAGCAGGCTAAAGAAAGTGAAGTACAATATTGAGTTCCATGGTAAATATCATTTGGATTTTTACATGAGAAGAAGGTCATTCTCAGCCCCATAAATGGAGGATCATATAATATATAGATCATTAATTAAAATTAAAACATTAAAGTTTGTAAAGGTAAACATTTAGAATATACTGAAAACTGACAGCAGTCTCTTTTCAATGCAGTGGAAAATAAATAAATAAAAAAAGGGTGGGAGGGAATAAATTTTAGAAAATAATAAATTTCAAAATTTCAGATGACATTTAGTGCCCCCACCCAGCTTTATTAAACAGACCCTGATCACATTTATTTTTGTGCATATGATAAAATAGCAAGGATTTATAGCACCAATTAAATTCCACATTAAATAGGAAGGAGTACTCTGATTGATATGACAACCCTTTCCATTTCCAATGTCATTGATCAAGAGGCTTTGTTGCAGGGCCATAAAATATCAATTGTGGACAAGTGATTGGGTTGATTGGGTGGAGGGTCATGTCAGTCACCAAGCTGGAAACAAATTTATGGCCCACATCATGTGACTATGTTTTAAACATCATTTGAAATGAGTGAAAAGAACCAAGCAGCATTTTTTTTTTACTTTGCAATAAAACACTGTTGAAAACAATGACTCTCCCAGATTTTAGAACTTTCTGTTCTGAAATTTATCCACTTTGTCAATGTAGCCCGATTAAAAACTTGTCTCTGATGATATTTCCTTTTTATTTGCTTATTCACTAGGCACTACACACTTCTCCAATCCCAAAGGACTCTGAACAGCTTACCAAACCTGGTCCCATTAAGGATGGTTAAAAGCAAATGTCAGGATAGAATTAAATGACAAATGCAATAACCCAAGTGCTGAAAGAGCTCTAAAAAACAACCAATAAAGGGGGTGGGGGGGGTGGGAGCGTATAGCATGATGGGTCCACTAATCTTTGGCTCTTTGAAAAGTCATGTTTGAATGTACTTCCTAGAATCCAGCAGGGTGGGCGGTAGTGTAAGTTGGGTAGTTCTCTTGTTGCAGAGAATTCCATCTTTACAGCTACAGAATGAGCAAAATGTTTCTTGTTTGGCATTTGTTCATTAGAATTTTCTTTTTTTTTTCTTTTTTTCCCTCTAGCTTCTACATTGTTTTTAGATATGACCCCTTTTCTTCCTAGCCCATCAATATTGTCATTCTGTTTTCTACTCAAAGTCCCTAAGGAGTTTCACTGAACATCCATCAATTTCCACTATAATTACCCAAGAAGTCCTAGTAATGTAGCTTCTTCTCAAATCCTTGAGGAATTCCAAGGGACAATTTAGAAGAACAGCTCCAGATTGAAAGGTGCTATTAATTGTGGGACCAGAGAGCCAGAGATGCAACAGTCTGCTTTTTGAGAAAAAATATACATATGTGGGCTGTTCTAATTACTGAGAGTTTTTTCATGTTTCATTGTTGCGGATGGAACTTGTTCCTATGTGGTGATATACATTTTCTTGAAGAAGATGTTATTTTTCATGGCAGTAATGGCAGTGTTACTGCCAGGGATTACATGCCTTATTCCTGCTCCTACAGCATGTGCTGTGGGGAAGCCTCACCTTATTAAGCACAAGTATTTTCTCTCAGGGGATTTCATAATGGCCGGCATCCTATCTCAGTTCTACATGGCATCTGATCCAATGAGTTTCACAAGGCATCCATCTGAAGAACTGGTTGATGAGCTCATGTAAAGACTTTCTCTTCTTAACGGTAGCATATCTCAAGCCAGATATCTTTCTCTAATGTGGTGCCTGGACCGAGTTAATTACTGTTATTACTTGTAGCACAAGCTATTTCTCCTGTTTCTTGATGGTTAGTTCCTTAATTATTAAGCAATATTGATTGATCCCTACTGATATTTCTTACCTGGAAAATAAATAATAAACACCCCACACACAAACACACACAAACAGTTACGACAGATCTCACCCCAGTGTTTTATTCAATTTCCATATTGGGCTTTTCTCATTTACTTAGTGTGGAATGAATTATCAGTGCTGTACTATCGAATCACCCTTTGTAGCTAATTGATCATCAACTTTTAGTGATTTAATTGTTTCTCTGAGTATGAGGGAACAATGGTGCTGTGTAGCACTTTGAATTTGTTTCCAGACAGCTGCAGGGAGCAGAAATGTAGGGCCCTGTCTGCCCTAATGAAACAGCAACCTCTTTTCCCAGGATTAAGGAGCCCTCTGGAGGTCTTTCATGATCCCAGAAAAACAGTGACACACAATGTTTGCCCTCAAGCATGCTTCAAAACTCATCCCCCCCCAAAAAAAAAAAAAAAAAACACCCAAGGGGAAGAGGGAAGAGCTAAAGGTACAAGACTAGAAATAGGCCTACTGTAAGAATTGCAAAAGACCATAATATCGTTATTATTAATGCTCCTTCAAGCAATTCATCTGTTTCCTGCTGGACACTGTTTATAATGAATGAAAGGAATCGTAACAGCCAGCCTCGATCCACTGAAAAAATATATATATTTTTTTATGTTTTGCCCAAGAGCATTTTCCCTTTCATCAAAAATCATGTTTTAGGACACTCTGAAATATCTTTGCAGAATATTTCAATTATTATACAAGTATCTCATTAGATTTCATCCTCTTCTATTAGAACATTCTACATTTGCTGGTCAGGTAATTTAAAAATGACTCAAATGATTCAGGGCATTTGGAGAAATGGAAAAAGTTTCTGACTGCTAATGCATTTTCATGATTTCCTGCACGGTACTATACAGTCTATTTTTCTGTATACTGTTTAGCTGAATTATAACTAAAGTATATGAAATGCCATATTCTTTAAGAGAAGAAATGTGATCTGGGATGTATCTCTCATTGCAGATTTTTCCTGCAGAACTACCAACATATCCTGGCCTTGGTTTTTGCTGTAAAGGAGATCAAGGAGAACAACCTCATATTATCCAACACGACTCTGGGTATTCACATCTCTAACAGTTATTTCATGGCCAGATGGACCTACTTTGCTTCAATGGAGCTTCTCTCAACACGGGGCAGGTTCATCCCCAATTATAAGTGTGATGCCAAGGACTGGGCAGTATCTGTTATTGCAGGACCTACCTCTCACATCTGTCCCTTCATGGCAAACATTTTGAACGTCTACAAGATGCCCCAGGTAAGATTTGCTTTTGGAATAAGTGTAATGGGCTGTGAAAATCACCTTGAGGAAAAGAAGGACGAGCCGCAGCCTAGACAATGGTCTGATAAATGAAACCAAACCAGAAATGTAATTTGAGAAAGCATCTCAGAATTGGCCCTCCCTAGTTCTCTGGAATGGAAAGGCAGGGGAGGGGGGAATCACTTTCTGACTTATAAGATTGATGTCAACCCTTGCAGGTAGTCCTGGCCAGGAAACCAAAGTCATGAACACTAATACAACTGTTATTGTAAGGTTACAGTAAGAGAATCTCGCAGGTCTGAAAGCACTTTCCCCCTCCCTTGTTACATGTACAAAGTTATGTCTACAAAATAACAACAAATAACCAATAAGTAATTCTTCTTTTATATTCCATTTTGTGATTTGGAAATAAAGTGTCAATCCAAAAAGGGATGAGCAAAGTATGTGGTGGCTGGATGGCATGGATATTTTTTGGTACTGAACCAGGTTTATTCCTCATTCTGAATCCAAACCTATTAATATACTATGATTCCTTGAGTTATTGAAAAATACACTGTATAATAATGTCAATACATTTTCATCAATACATCTTCTCAACCATGTATTTATATTCAAATCAATGGATTATTATTTGGGAATAGTTATCTTGACATTTGTACTGCAGAATGACCTTCCTTCCTTCCTTCCTTCCTTCCTTCCTTCCTTCCTTCCTTCCTTCCTTCCTTCCTTCCTTCCTTCCTTCCTTCCTTCCTTCCTCTCCATGAACATTCCATAGTAGTTCAAATAATAAAAAAAAATGTAGTACAAATGGAAGAAAACCGCATAGAAGTTAAATAAAATGCTCAATGGATGAGTTATCATTAATTCCCTTACACCACATCCAAACACAGCTGTTTTAGTGGACTGTGAAAAGCTTGAAGGGAGCTTGGGAAAAGAGGAGAACTGAAAGGTTAATACAGTAACTGGCTGACTCACCACACTATATTATTTATTTATTTATTTATTTAATTAATTAATTAAATTTCTCTGCTGCCCATCTCATACACAATGACTCTGGGCAGCCTACAAATACTAAAAATAGTGAGTCACCAAAACAATTCAATATAAATACAAAAAAAAAATACAAGTACAAAGTCTAACATAAAAAATATAGCATATAAAATATGCAATTCAGGATGGGAAGCTCTTAATTTTGTTTTTACTCCCTTGCAAAAGTCCAGGAGAGTGGGGGCCTGTCTTACCCCCAGGGGTAGTTTATTCCAAAGGGTGGGTGCCTTGGCAGAGAAGGCCCTCTTCCTGGACCCCGCCAATCAGGCTGTTTCTTACATTATTACATATTCTTGCTAATATTTGCTACTAATTGGTAAACACAATCAGAGTATTGAGAAATTTCAAGAATTTCTTCTCCTTCTCCATCTCCTGAAATCAGAATAATCAATGAGTTAATAAATCCTAAGTGAACATGGGCAATTCCATCAGATGGAATGTGATATCAGGATTTCCATGGCACATTCCATGGAATGTAGCAGCATTGTGGGGCATTTTATCCCTGAATTTAGTGACTTAAGTCTCTTTAAAGCATAAGGCACCATTTTTGCCTCTCCCAAATTCTGATCATGGGAAAAGTGATCCAAAGATTTGGCACCAGTTGCATTTCAGGTCACAAAACATTTGTTACCAGTTAGCTGCATATTTTCTACTCAGGTTTGAAAGTGGGGAAGAAAACTGTTTGATTTGTATGATACTTGCTCCTGAAATTCAGATAAGATAATACAGAATGTAAGAGGCAGATGCATTACCAAAATGTGAAATAATTTAAATGAAAAGGAAGAAATTCATTCATGTGCCCTTCTAGTACTTGTGGGATTGCAATGCATATCCATATTTGCATGCAAATTGGTATGCATACAGATTATGAGATGAGAACTAAGCAAAACTGGAAGAGGTGTAGGGTCATATTGAACACCAAACAAGGTTCTTGCATTGCTCATCCTATCTCATCTGCATCCCACCATGACTTCATTGTTTCAGTTATTCTGCTGTTTCCTATCAGGAGAAGACTAGCTAAATGCTGGGACGGGTTTGCTTCAGGACCAAGAAGCTTTTGCCCTTAAAATTTGGGGACCATTTTTAGTATAACATTTCCTGAATTAATGCATTTCTGAGGCCTCCAGCTTTGTACTTATACTACAATTACAGCTATTGAGTGAAAATTCTGCACATCAATTCTTTTTGAGTATCATTAGGTTAATGATTGCAAGGAAGACCATAAATTAAGAACGGAATTTTCAAACATAATGAATATTTCATTTTCGAAAACCATGTTCCTTGTGTTTTCCACATTTAGCTCATATATGGATCTTCTCCAATGATAGATGACAAGATACAAGCTGCTTTCTTTCATCGTTTTTTCCCAAATGGTGACCAACAGATCATGGGTATTCTCCAGTTGCTTTTGTACTTAAGGTGGACTTGGATTGGGCTAATTTTCCAACCTAATGAGAGTGGAGAGAGGTTCATACAAAATGCTGTTACTTTGTTTTCCCATAAAGGTATCTGCTTTGACTTCATGCAAGAGATGGCCAAGGAAACATTTGCTAATGATCTTGCAGGTGCATATAAAGAGTTTAGTAAAATGTACGTGATTATCATGAAGAGCACTGTCAATGTTATTATCCTATATTGTGAAAACCAGGTCACTGCCATTTTTAGAATGGTGCCCTATTTAATAGAATATGAAGAGATGCCAATAAAGAGAAAAGATAAAGTTTGGATAATGCCAGCCCAGATGGAGTTTACATCAGTTCCCTTTCAATGAATGCTGGTTATGGACTCTTTCCATGGTGTTATAACTTTTGCAGTTTCTTCTAAGAAGATCTCTGGATTCAATAAATTCCTTCAGATGAGAAACCCAACTTCAGAAGAAGAAGACCATTTAATGAGAGTGTTTTGGGAAAAGGGTTTTGAATGTTCTTTTCCTCAAGATGAGTTTGATGAAGATACTGGATGGCTGTGCACTGGAGAAGAGAAGCTTGAGAATCTTCCTAAGTCTGTCTTTGACACCACCATGACTGGGCAGAGCTACAGCATCTATAATGCAGTCTATGCGGTGGCACATGCTTTGACAGCCATGTTTTCATCCAAATCCAAATACAGAGCAAGGGCAAACAGTGGGAGACTGATTATTCTCAATCAAGAAACATGGCAGGTAATAATAGAATGAGTGAACACTTCCCTTTGCTCTTATCTCTAATGCAATGGGCTGTAGCACTTTGGGTATAACCATTGAGAATACTGGAGTGATTATTTTGTTTCTCTTGCCACTCCATTTTCCTCATAGTTTCAGGACTGAGTGAAACTTTTGTAATTGGGAATATCTGGCTATTTGTACACTGCCAAGAGTCGCTTGTTTGTGAGGTGGGTAGCAATATAAATTTGAAAAATGAATAAATAAATATTGCCACAATATTATAGAAGAAATGATTAAGATGCAGCAGCAGCTGCGTGGTTGGCAGAGGTTCAAAATATCTGTGGAAGGGAAGAAACATAGATGAGAGGTGGAGGAACAGTAATTCTATTATTGTGCCCAGTCATATTAAATGGATGACCCATAACCTAATACCACTGCAAATTCCTCCTCCTCCTCCTCCTCCTCCTCCTCCTCCTCCTCCTCCTCCTCCTCTCTCTCTCTTTCTCTCTCTTTCTCTCTTTCTTATTAATTGTCTTCCTTTGTTTCTGTTCAGCTCCATCACTATTTGAGAACCATCTCATTTAATAACACTGCAGGAGATAAAGTTTCCTTTAATGAAAATGGGGACCTAGAGACTGGATTTGATATTTTCAACTGGGTCACATTCCCAAACCAGACCTTTGTTAAAGTCAAAGTTGGAAGGATAGACCCAGTAGCTTCACCAGATAAGATATTCACCATTTCTCCACAGGAGATCATCTGGCCCAACGTGTTTAACTAGGTATTTCAAACTGTGCACATTTATTCCCTTCTTGTTTTCATAATTATAGATTTGAATAGATCCTGTCCTTCAAGTTGTCAGGTTTAAAACTGTGAAGATGAAGAAATAATGACAAGAGGTTTTGAAATACAAAGACTTAAACCTCTGAATAGTAAGGGTTAAAATAATTTCCTTATATCTCCTCATTAAATCTTTAAGTTTTTTAGCAGAACTTAATCCAATGCTTAGAGCCTATTTCTGCTGGCATTTCAAGGTTCCCTAGTTTAAACACACACACACCCACACCCACACACACACACTTAAAAGGGCATTAAAGTAATTAAAGCTATATATAATTCACAAGGCTTTAACAGTGAGTGCTGAAATTTTAATGCCTACTATATATGCTGGGAGATTTCCATACTAAAAAGAGGGTATGTTTGGGAAATCCAAGATTTATTTCCCAAAAATGACACTGATTTTATTCAAGCTGGATTTCCAGATTGTATGCAATTGGAAGTTACCTTTCAATTTTAAAGGGGGAATAACTTTACAGAACATTAGTGTTGTGAAAAATGCAGTATGAACCAAGCTGGCATCTCTTTTCTTGAGGACTTATTCTAGTTGATGGCTGTTAGGTGCCTCTGATCATATTCTACCTCCTTAAGTACCTGAACATCGACTAGCTGTTTTTTCTACAGTCCAGGAATTGATGGATTACCAATTAAGATATTTCAACAATCAGATGCAGCAGTGGAAGCACTTACTTTTCTATGTCAAGAAGTCTGGAAGGCAACAGCCTGGCCAACTAACTGGAAGAGATCTGTATTCAAACAGAATGTGGAAATTATCAAATAATTTCATTAATTTCACATGCTAGCAAATTTTTTGCTGAAACTAATTCAACAACGTTTGCAGCCTTACATCGACAGAGAACTACCAGAAGTCCAAGCTGGATTTCGAAGATGACGCGGTATGAGAGATATTGCTGACGTCAGATGGATCTTGGCTGAATGTAAAGAATACCAGAAAGATGTTTACCTGTTTCATTGATTATGCAAAGGTGTTTGACAGTGTGGACCATAACAAGTTATGGTTAATATTACGAAGAATGGGAATTCCAGAGCACTTAATTGTACTCATGTGGAACCTGTACATGGATCAAGAGGCAGTCGTTAGAACAGAAAACGGTGATAATGAGTGGTTCAAAATTGGAAAAGGTGTGTGGCAAGGATGTATACTTTCACTGTACTTATTCAATGTGTATGCTGAACAAATAATTCGAGAAGCAGGAATGTATGTAGAAGAATGAGGTATGAGAATAGGTGGAAGACTCATTTCACAACCTGCAATATGTAGATGATACAACTTTGCTTGCTGCAAGTGAAGAAGACTTGAAGTACTTGCTGATGAAGATCAAAGATTGTGGTCAGCAATACAGACTATACCTGAATGTGAAGAAGATGAAGATACTCACAAGTGGACCAATAAACAACATCACAAGAAATAGACAAGAAATTGAAGTCATCAATGATTTCATTTTACTCGGATCAACACTCAATGCCAAGGGAAGTAGTAATCACGAAATCAAATGATGCTGGGAAAATCTGCCGTCAAAGACTAAAGTTTTCAGAAGTAAAGATGTCAGTTTAAAAACAAAGGTGTGTGTGATTCACGGCATGCTCTTCTCAATTGCCACATATGCCTGTGAAAGTTGGACATTAAAAAAGGAAGATAGAAGAAGAATTGATGCATTCAAATTGTGGTGTTGGTGAAGATTATTGAAAAACCCTGGACTGCCAGAAGAACAAACCAATCAGATTTAGAAGAAATACAGCCAGAATGTTTCCTAGAGGTGAAGATAACTCGGCTTAGACTCTCATACTTTGGGCAAATCGTCAGGAAAGACCAATCACTTGAAAAGGACATCATATTTGGTAAAGTTGAGGGCCAGCGGAAAAAAGGAAGACCTTCAATATGATGGATTGATACAATTACAGCAACAATGGATGCAAACATTGGACAGACAGGCATATAGCGCAAACCAAACAGCATTTCATTCTGTTATACAGAGGGTGGCCATGAGTCGTAAACGACTCAACGGCAACTAACAAAAACAACAACAACCAGGTGCCTCTGAAATGGGTTCTCTGCCTAGGAACTATATGAATAAATGTTCACCATCTTGACATTATAACTCATCACTGTTTCACAGATATTCAAGCCATTGTTTTTATCCCATCCTTTCAGCTACTCCATTGCCTTCCTATTCTCCTTCAACCTTGTTGAACATTGTATTTATCCCCCTAATCTTCCCTTTCCTGCATGTCCAGATTTTCAGAGTTTCCATCTGCTAATCATTATACAGTAGTTGGGGAGCAGTCAGCCCCGGTTTGGTCCAGGAGTGATGGTTTAGTTCTTCTTACAATGGATGGTGTTCTAGGTAATAATCTGGAAATTTATAATTTGCAGCTTTTTTTTTTCTTGCTCATCTTCAATGTCTACATTTCCACAGCTGGCAGGACCATCACTTTTACTGACTGGCTTATCATAATTGTCACTGAAATATCCCCACCTTTCAACTTCTTTTTAAAGTTGTCATTGGTTTCTTTCCTAGAGTTAATCTCTTCTATATGTCTTCTGCATACTGTCCATCTTTATCTGTTCTTGAGTCCTTGGAGAAAAACTTCTCAGCAACCTTTCCTTTGTTGCTGTCTGTTGTATGTGCAAACAAGCATGCAGGTAGATGTTACCTTTTTTCTCTTAAATTTTTAACCCAGAATTTTCATTTTCATTTTTACATTCATACTGAGGGCTGAACCACCCTTTTTCCTTGCTCCACCAACAGGATGGGCCAACTAACATTCTGGGTACAGAGGAATTAATAAGATTTTCTCAGCCTGTCCCTAGGGTTCTGGGAAGGCTCTTTCTAGTCACATTTTCTTTCCCTGCATCAAAAGCAATGTTTCCTCCCATCTGCTTTATCTCATATAAATACTGGTTTGCTCCGGCAAGTCTCCCCCCACATCATCCTCAGGCTCTGCTTTCTTTCTTCACTGGTCTTTCATACCAGGATTCTGGGCTGCCTGATTGTATTTTTTATTATATGGTGGGTTGTGTTCAGCAGTGGAATGGAGAAATAATGGTTTAAAAAAACGAATTAGCAGAGGAATAGTGAATGCTGGATACAGAGATAAATACTGTGGGTGGGTGGGTGGGTGGGTGGATGGATGGATGTTCTGCCAAGTTCCCCTTCATGCCCCAAATGACAGGAAGAATGAAAAAACTGCTGCTCTTAGTTTGCTGTTCTTCCACCCGTCCTTGAAAGACATTGGTGCTTACTTTCCTGGCATGGATGAGAAGGAAAAAAGAAACGGGGTGATCCCATGTCAGGGACCATGTTAACCTTGGTCCACACAAAATGCCTGTGGCCAAAGTAGAGAAAGGAAATGAAACTCAGGGGATAAAATATAATTCATCTCTATTTCCAGCTAATTTATGCATGGGAAGCAAGTTCTTCTGGACCTCTACTTTCACATAGCCAAATGATGGTACCTTTGTGACTCCAATTCTTTCTGTTCCTAACTTCCGTTTTGATTCTAGTTCTCATTCCCTACAAAACTTCAATTCATTAAATAGAATTGCCTTAAAACATAAGGATATTTTGGGACATCTACATCCTACACTCATTATTTAAAAGTGAAATCCCCATTGAGATAGAATTTTTTGAAAGAAAACATAGGACTTTTAATAAATCCCGGTTTCACTTCTTTATAGGTTCTACCTCTTTCTCTCTGCAATGACAATTGCTATTCAGGCTACAGTAAGATGAAAATAGAAGGGAAGCCTTTTTGCTGTTATGATTGCCTTCCGTGCGCATAAGGGAAAATTTCAAACCAGATGGGTAAGAGTTGTCTTGTGCAAAACTATTCTGGCTTCTTAACTGTGATTCAAGATACTAATATTGAAGAATAAATAGATAAATATGAGATATTATGTAATACACATTTTCCACCCCCACCTAAACCTAAACCATTTTTTGCTTTTATTTTATTTTTTTCAGGAAATTGCTGAATGATAAAAGATTATGACACAAATCATTATTAGATATTGTAAAAAGGAGAGTCCTTACCACAAAGCAATATATAAATCTCAGAAGATTTGGCATACTTACGCATGCTGCTAAATATAAACAGGCATTACTTAATTAGGAATAAATGAATCCCGTTAATCAACTCTCAGTCCCACTACCTTCGTATTTCTAGAAACTGACCATGATGTTTTCTTTTTCCAGATGCAGTTGATTGCTTCCAATGTTCAGAATATGAATATCCAAACAAAGCTCAAAACCTTTGCATTCTAAAACAAACAACGTTTCTGTCTTACAGTGAGCCACTGGGAATCACTCTGGCCACTGTGAGTCTCTCCTTTTCTTTCATCACAGCTCTGGTGCTGGGAATCTTCATTGAACAGCAGGACACCCCTATAGTCAAAGCCAACAACAGGAACCTCACCTACATTCTTCTCATTGTCCTCCTGCTCTCTTTCCTTTGCAGTTTGCTCTTCATTGGACAACCTAACAGGGTGACATGAGCTTTGAGACAAACTGCTTTTGGCATCATCTTCTCTGTAGCCCTTTCTTGCATTTTGGGGAAAACAACCATAGTGGTCCTTGCTTTCACGGCCACCAAGCCAGGTTCCAAGATGAGAAAATGGGTGGGGAAAAGGCTGGCCAACACTATTGTCCTATCTTGCTCCCTGGTGCAAGTCGTAATTTGTGCTGTGTGGTTTGCAATTTCTCCCCCATTCCCAGACTCAGATCTTTACTCCATGGCTGAAGAAATTGTCCTACAATGTAATGAAGGCTCAACCACTATGTTTTATACTGTCCTTGATTTTATGCGGTTCTTGACTGCTATCAGCTTCATGGTGGCCTTCCTAGCTAGGAAGTTGCCTGACAGCTTTAATGAAGCCAAATTTATCACCTTCAGCATGTTGGTCTTTTGTAGTGTCTGGATATCATTTGTTCCTACCTATCTGAGTACGAAGGGCAAATACATGGTGGCGGTGGAGATCTTCTCTATTTTGTCTTCTGCAGCTGGATTACTGGGCTGCATCTTTTCCCCCAAATGCTATATCATTATCCTGAGACCTGATCTGAATAAGAAGGAGCAGTTAATAAAGAAATAATCCTGAAGAGGCAGTTCAGTTTGCTCATTGATTCAGTGGATTACAGCCTTCCCCCTGCTGCATCCAAAAATGCAGGGGTCACTACATGATGGCGTTTGTTGATCCTGGAATCAGTACCAAAAATCTGAACATGTCATTGTCATCATCATCATCATCATCATCATCATCATCATCATCATCTCAATACAAACTACAAACTTCTATCAAATATCTCTGACACATACACAAGAGGAAAATTCATACGGAGAGGTCTATGACCAGGAAAGACCTACAACGTTCTATCAAATGCCATGAATTCTGGTTCCTCTGAGGACAATTGCTACTAAGAGGAACAGGTTCTTAGGTAGAATCAACTCAGATTTTGAAAATATCAGAAGCTTCACTGAAGTTAGAGAAATTAGAGGGCATGACTTTGTAAATAAGATATGAGAACCTTGTCATTAGCCTTCTACTGGGGAGTTGAAGACAAACTCCGTTATTGATGAAGAGTATTTCAGACTTACCATTATTCTGAGGACTGATTTAAATAAAAAGGGATGATTAATTAAAAAATTAAACATTTCTGTGCTTTATGGATATTATTATGCTTGCTTATTCAGTGCCAAATAGCCCTTCAACTGATAAGCTTTTAAACATTTAAAGTATTACATTTCATCAATAAGGAAAAAAAAAATAATTATTATTATGCTTTCATATCGTATAAACTCATCTTACTCTACATTTAGTTTTCATGGTATATATAAGAGGGTGTTGTCAGTGAGGGAAAACTGTGAGAGAAAGTAACATATCTGTAAAATATTTACAAGAGAAATGCTTATACAGAATTAGGAATGTGAATTTCTAAATATTATGCTTATTGGTAAGGGAAAAACAGTCAGATGATGTAGTGCTTAAGGCACCAGGCTAGAATCTGGGAGACCATGAGTTCCAGTCCTGCCTTGGACACGAAATCAGCTGTGTGACCTTGGGCCGGTCCCTCTCTCTTGACCCTAGGAAGGAAGAGGCAATGGCAAACCACTTCTGTAGTCTTGCTAAGAAAACTGCAAGGGAAAGGGAAAGGGAAAGGGAAAGGGAAAGGGAAAGGGAAAGGGAAAGGGAAAGGGAAAGGGAAAGGGAAAGGGAAAGGAATAGCAGAACTGCTACTAGGGCCACTTTAGAAGGTTATCCATGGTAGTAAAATACTAGGGCCAATCTGGATGCCCAAGATTACATATTTATGGAATTGCATCTCTGGGCTCAACTTCATTTCATCACCTCTGAGATCTTGGGGGCTGGGACTTCTTTTTCCCCAATAAATCACATAACGTGCATTTTGGGTTTCTGCTTGCAAAATGTCCCCATTCACCAAGTATTGTTAATATGTTTTCTACTACAGATTAAGGTTACTGTGGTAACTAATCATTTTGGCCGGGTGAAGAGGTTGAATTTAATTGTCCCCTTTTCACGTGTTAATGGTTGCATTGCCTAAGGGAGGAACTTGCCTGAACTTTTTTTTAGTTTCAGTTTCCCTTCTGTGTAGGCTTGCAGAGAATACGCAGCTGAGAGAAATCTCTCCTCTCAGCAAACAGCCTTTAAATATGTTTTGCTTTCTGTAAATAAAATTATTTTTATAGAAATGCCTAGTGTGTGACTTTTCCGATCTCTCCTGGGCCAAATGCTTTCTAGCATTCTGCCAACAAGTATGACCCTTTGTTATAGTGCTTCAGAAGGCCAGGTCTTAGCAGGGCACTAATGAATAAAGTAGCCAGGTTCTCCACAGTATAGACATAGTTCTGCATGATATGGGACTTTTCAAAAGCAGTGCTTAGAGAGTCAGTAGCTCCCAGCTGCATGAGTTCAACTTCTGACATCTCTGATCTACGGTTAAGGGAAGGAGAGGAGAATGAAAGAGAAAAAAATGTGTTTTCCATTCCCATACACATTTGCCTTTCCTTTGCAAATCTTCTATTGATGCCCAAGCATATGTGAACTAATGCTATCTTAATTACTGAGTGCCTTGATGAATGTGCTCTTTGACTTATTTCCCTTTTGAACTGGTCAGTTAGGCCTCTTTCCTTCCAACCCACATTAGGAATTAACAGCTGAAACTCAGCAGCACATCACCATTCTTTTGTAGGAAACAAGTTTCATAGTTGGCAATCACTTGACTAGATCCTCAAAGTTTCTCTCAGGCATGCCATAAAATTGCCATGATTGTCTAAGCCTCCACTGCTCTCACCAAAATGTGGTGCTACCCAGTTGACACCTCACTGAAAAATTAGGCTAATTATAAATTCTACATAAGTTCAATCAGTGGAGGACTCATCTAGACTCAGGGTGATATCTAGTTCACGCTGAGCACAGTAGGTAATATACTTGTTTGGGTATTCCTAAGATATTTGTCTGGGTGTTAGGCCTGGACTTATATGGGACCAGTGGTTTGGTGAATTCTGTCCCTCCTACTGGGATAGCTGGGTCATTCCCTGGGCTAAATGATCCATTTCATTTTCACTTGGTTCTGATACTAGAGCAAAACTGATTCATGATTAATGAGGTTGCTAGATGTTTTGTAGCTGTTGTGTTAATCCTTGCCCGCTGGATGACAAGTGACATGCTAAAACAATGTGAATCAAAATAGGTAACCAAAATCTCAGGCTTCATATTTAGGCTTGTCAATGAATCACCAATGTCCAGACAATTAACTCACAGCTTAACTTCTCTGTTTAGACTGGAAAAAGACTTCCATAAATGACTTGACTGGATTAGATTCTTTTGCTAACAGGAATGAAATCTCACATACAACATTTGAGTGCCCACAACAGTACATTCTGAAGAGTTGAAATTCAAACCTTCTTCCGCCTGTTCTTCTAAATCAACAGATACTTTGCAGGTGACTTAGGCAATTAAAATGGTCTAGGTCATCCATGCAATGGCCATCTCTAACCTGGGAACTGCTGTTTCATCATAGCATAGAGTTGGAGACTCCATGACCTCTAGAAGACATTGGTTGTCTTTCACTGATAGATGTCAAGGTTCAGTCTGAATTAGAAGTTCACAAAGATCACAAAAAAGCCCCACAATATTTTTCTCCCTGACTTACATCTATCCAGGCATGGGCTTGGGGAGGACAGTACAGGTAGTCCTCATTTACTGACTGTAATTGGGACTGGGAACTCCATCATTAAGTGATGTGGTCATAAGGTCTTTAAATCATGAGATTTATGAAAGACTTATGACAGCAGTTCTTGCACTCCCCATTGTCATCGTTAGGTGAATCCCATATGGTCACGGCATCCTGTGGTCATGTGATCACCATTTGTAACCTCCTGCTGGCTTTCCCATTGACATTCTTCTTGGAAGGCAGCAGTAAATGCTGCAAATGATGATCTTGTGACTGCGGGAAGCTGCAGTGTCATAATTGTGAGCCAGTTGCCCAACACCAAAATCATGATCATGTGACCGTGGGGATGCTGCAACAGCCTCAACTATAAGGACCTGTCATAAGTACCCCTCGCTCAGCATCATAACTTTGAATGGTTGCTGAATGAGTGGACATTAAACGAGGACTACCTATAAACAATTAAATGGTTATTGATATTGCAGGATATTAAGAGATAAATGGATACGATTGCAACTTAGTGCTCTCATCAGACTGGCTAAGTTGTGGCACACATCTCTTGATTGTGAATTAATAATTATATGCAGTAAATGAATGAAGAGAAACAAGCCATCCTTTTTACTCTGTATTTTAAGAAGTTCTTCCTGATTACAAAATCTCTCTTTTGAAATTTCCTCACTTTCTAAACTGGGATCAATTGGGGATTAATCTTCATCAGTAATTACAAGCTTTTCTGGAGAAACTAATTACAGACAATTACAGATTCTCTTGCTATTTCAGGAAAAAAAAAGTTATTTTTCTGTTCAGTGTCTCTGAAAAGTGTCATGGCTGTATCTTCCATAATTACTGAAAGACGCCTTATTAATTAAATCCTTTCTGAAATCTCTAAGGAGCTTCAGGATCATAACATGACAACGAAATACAACTGAAGGGAGCAAATAATGTTCCTTGTCCGTCCATGGGAGGAATGAAAAAGA
The DNA here is from genome assembly GCF_035149785.1 of Candoia aspera. Lineage (NCBI taxonomy): Eukaryota > Metazoa > Chordata > Lepidosauria > Squamata > Candoiidae > Candoia > Candoia aspera. Next base: position 109,008,784 of record NC_086156.1, on the reverse strand, counting down.
GCTGTGACAATCTCGTTCTTCAAACTGCACTTTCTAAGTCCAATCAAGCAAGTAAAAGAACATATACGGAGGCTATTGCACTTCAATGAGACCTTTAGTTTTCAGAAGGAAATCCATATTTCTTGTAAAATATGTTATTGTTCATGTCACTGATGATATTGCTACTGCCAGATGTGGTATGCCATAATCCTGCTACTGCTACCTGTGTGGTGGGCAAGCCTAATCTTCTTAAGTATCATTACTATCATACAGGAGATCTCATCATTGCTGGCATTATTTTGCAGTTCTACATGATTTCTGATCCAGTGGATTTTACAAGGCATCCATCTGAAGAACTGGTTGATGAGCTCATGTATAGACTTACTGAAACACATAATAAAAGAGATAATATCTTCCTTCTCTATGATGACCTTTATTTAAATAGGGAGTGTCCAAGAGAGGAAATCCTATCTTCCAACTGCATTATTATTAGTATCCTCATCCTCATCCATACCAATAATTCTCAGTATTTCTTGTTGATTGATCCAAGTTTCTTGTATGCATTTAGGTGCCCACAAATGCTTCCTGTCTCTGAGGAAAAATGAAATAAAACAAAACCTATAATTTCCAATATCTAAGTAAAATGTGGAGTCATTACTTTTAGTTCTAGAAACTATGAATGTCTGTAGTTCCCTCTTATACTTATTTACTGCAGGATGAATCACTAGCAATGTATTCCCAATCACTGTTTGCAATTAACCAAACATCAGTATTTAGGATTCAAATTATTATCATGGATATTAGGGGAAAAAATGGGTCTGAGTGCATTTTGGATTCAATTCCTGAAAGATCTCTTAGATTGTGCAGAGGATAAGGTGTCTCATTTTTTAGCCACATTTTTTCCAAGGACTGCATATCTGCCTTCTGCTGTTGTTGCACGATCCTGGGAAACAGCACAGTTGCTTTAAAGGGTTGAAAAGATTTATTACATTTATGCTCCTGCATGCTCCAGAGCTTAGCCTTTTACAGAACAAAAGTGAAGGCAGAAGATTTAGAAAGCAGGACTAGAAGTAGGTCTAATAAGCACAAGCAAAATTTAATACCATTCATGAATATTCCATTTGGCAATTCACCCATTCTCTAGTGAAAGCTGTTTATAAAGCATTAATGGGTTTAGAATAGTGTGAATCCATTCAAAGAGTAAGTTTAATCCTCGGCATGATAACATTGTTCTTTGTCATAAAATATACATATATTGGATGCTTTAGGACATTTTGAAATACATTTGAAAAGAAAAAAATCACTGCCAGATGCTATAAAAAAATCACATTGGTTTTCATGCTAGAACTTTATACATCTTCTTGATATAATTTACAACCATAATTCTCATTGCAGATTTTTTCTTCAGAACTATCAACATGTCCTAGCTTTGATTTTTGCTGTAGAGGAGATTAATGCAAACCCTCAGATCTTTTCCAACATGACTCTGGGCATTCGCATCACTAATAGCAATTTCATGGCAAAATGGACCTATTTTGCTTCGCTGGAGCTACTGTCCACCCAGGGCAGATTCATTCCTAATTATAAGTGTGATATCCAAGAGAAGACAGTATCTGTTGTTGCAGGACCTAATGCAAACATCTGTCCATTTATGCCAAATATTCTGAATGTATACAAGATGCCATAAGTAAGAACTACTTATAAATAAAGACCTTTTTTTCACAATGTCTAAAATCTGTGCTTGGTTAGATTTCTATTACGTTCCTAAGATCTTTTAAATAAAGTTTTGTGATTTGCATACAAAGTGACCATCTGAACAGAAAGAAAAGGGCAAAACTGCCTAAACAGTAGGGATTTGTTGTGTGGTACATGCCTAATTCTGAAACTTGATCAATATTATATATTGCCACTGCTTGACTTCCTTGTCCCTGAGAAAGTCTGATCTGTGGTAATGCACACCGTATCTGTTCTGATATTCAGTTTAACCTAAACAAGACCTGTTTAGTAGACTCTGTACTTAGCAAACTTCTCTTTCCACTCCATAGAAGAGATTTTGTCTTGCCATCTACAATATTGTTGCCTTAAAAAAAAAAAAAAACAGAAAGAAAAACAAACGTCATCTCGGTGTGATGGTGCCTGGATGTGGCTAGCTAGGGGCTTGGTTGGTTTGATCATTTTTGCAGAGTCATATGAAGGTGTAGAGAGTGAAAGAAGGAGGTCAGAGGAGTTTCAGAGAGATAGCATGTTGGTTCTGTTGTAGTGTTTTCTGAAGAAGAGACCACCCAGAGAACAATGGGGTGGGCAGTGTTGGTAAAAAGAAAGAGATAAAGATGCAAATTGCAAACTTTATGAACTTTTCTGGTTTGGGTGCTAGCTGGGCAGAGACAAGCAAAGTGAACAAGGTGGTATCTTGCAATCAACATGGGATTCATTTGACTTTGTGGAACCTGAGGACATGTATACAGTGCTCAGCAGTATAAGCTTCACCAGCTGTGGGATAGATCCATGACCCTCCTGGTTCCTTCAGATGGCCCACTAGGAGTTGTGGGGTTGGAAAATGGGTACTCCTTTCATTTGGGCCTAGAAGCATACTGGCAATCAATGCAGTGATCACAATGCATGTGTTATGCCACAATGACAGGTTTACTTGACTAGTAAGTAGCAGCCACAGTCATAGCACCTAAAGTTTCCAAGCTGTCTTCCAAGGCAGCCCTATATGGAGCACATTGCCAGAGTCTGATTACAAGTGTGAGTTAAGGTCATCAGATTATCACAGGGAGCTTCATATTTCCCACTCCTGTTCTAAAGGGTGGGGCAAGGAGACTCTGCTTCCTAGTAGACTTGCCACTGTCTCTCATATGGAAGGTAATATATCATGCATCATATATAAGACAGCTAGTTTGGTCTACTGATTAAAGTGCTGGGCTAGAAACCAGGAGTCTGTGACTGCTAGTCCCACCTTAGGCATGAAAGCCGGCTGGGTGACCTTGGGCCAGACACTCTCTCTCAGCCCAACTCACCCCACAGGGCTCTTGTTGTGGGGAAAATAGGAGGAGGAAGGAGTATTGGGTTTGTTTGCTGCCTTGATTTATTAATAAAGGTGGGATATCTTTTTTTTTAAATAAAATATATTGCATGGAAGGTAAGAAGAAGATATGTTAGCAAAATGTGAAATAAAATAAATTGAACTTCAGGGATTACTGAATCAATAGATTGCCAATTCTCTGGCTTTCAAATGTTATTACATTTATACTTACTAAAGGAAAATTCTCCAGATCAGTTCTTTCTAGACTGGACTGTATTTCTCTTGAAGTTTGTGCTGAATATCCTTCTTATAGTCTAAAAGTAGAACCGACAACCCAACTATTTTAATTCATTTTTTCTTAGCTCATATATGGATCTGCTCCAATGATAGACAAGAGGGAACACACCGTTTTCTTTCATCGTTTTTTCCCAAATGAGGAGCTTCAGACTAAGGGGATCCTCCAGCTGCTGTTGCATTTAAGGTGGACATGGATAGGGCTGATTTCCCAACGTGATGAGAGTGGAGAGAGGTTTGTACGGAATGCCCTCGCATTGTTTTCCCAGAAAGGTATCTGCTTTGATTTCATGGAAGAGGTGGCCAAAGAAACTTTTTCTAGTGACGTGGACGGTGTATTTAAATATTACATTGAAATGTACAAGGTTGTCATGAAAAGCATTGCCAACGTTGTGATCCTCTATTGTGAAAATCACGTCGTTACCATTTTCCGAGTATTTCCCTATCTTTCGGAGTATGAGGATATACCAGTAAGGAGAAAAGATAAAGTTTGGATCATGCCAGCCCAAATGGAGTTCACTTCAGTCTCCTTTCAAAACATACAGCCTTTGGACTTTATTCACGGTGCGATATCTTTTGCAGTTTCTTCCAAGGAGGTGACTGGGTTCAAAACATTCTTACAGACGAGAAGCCCTACTTCAGAAGAGGAAGACCATTTAATAAGATTGTTCTGGGGACAGGCATTTGCATGTTCTTTCCCTAAAGACATGTTGGATGAGGACACTGGAGGGCTGTGCACCGGAGAAGAGAAGTTGGGGACTCTTCCTAATTCTGTGTTTGAGACCAGCATGACCGGGCAGAGTTACAGCATCTATAATGCAGTCTATGCTGTGGCACATGCTCTGAAAGCCATGTTTTCCTCCAGTTCCAAACACAGAGCAAGGGCAGACAGTGGGAGACTGATGATTCTCAATCAAGAAACATGGCGGGTAATTGTAGAAGAAATGACAAGGGCACATTGTTCAAGCCTCTCTGCTATTTTCCTGTTGCAGAACCAGTACATTTCAGGTTCAGTATCCTCATAATTTAGAAACTACATGAATTACATGAATCTTTGCACTGGTTCATGTTTCTTTGCAACAGTGTGTAGGAACTGCACAAGTAAGATCTGACTCGAAAAATGCATTTGACCAAAACCACAGTTTCCTAATGGGGTTTGAAGTTTTGTCAAGCCAGCTCAGCTTGATGAAAGTGTGTTTGTTGATATTTTGATTCTCCTAAAAGCTAGTAGTGTACATTTGTTGTAGGAATATTTATTTCGCCAGATCAATTGTTTTTCTTTATGTATTTATTTGTGGAATTTATAGAGATGCCCATCCCACACATGTGACTCTGGCAACAGAGTACACAATTAAAACACAAAGCTAAAGAATCAATATAATTCAAACACAAACATTTGTGTTTGATTTGCTTCCATTTAGCTCCATCATTTCCTGAGAACAGTCTTATTTAACAACAGTATTGGGGAAAAAGTTTTCTTTAATGAAAATGGGGAATTAGAAACTGGATTGGATATAATCAACTGGATCACATTCCCAAACCAGACTTTCCTTAAAGTCAAAGTTGGAAAGATAGACCCCTTGGCTTCTCCAGAAGAGCCTTTCACAATTGCCGAAGAAAACATCATCTGGCCAACCATGTTCAACCAGGTATTTCCTACTGGCAGTTCAGGTTATCTAGAATCCTCCTCTCGGCCTTTTTCAGAATCACTTCTATCATTTGAGTGACTCATTAGTATTACAACTGAGGCAGTAGAAATATGACAAAAAATGAACAGTGCTGAGATTGGAATATATAGCTCTTCCACTATACAACTTGTACTCCCTTACCATACATTGATGGACATTCCTGAATGTATACAATTACCAGCTGTCATTTTCAGGTTGCCTACAGAGGAAACCACCTTTGAGTAAGGAAAGCTGGAAATTATTTAATAATACACAAGCTATATGTTGAGATACTGTACTGGTTAAAATATCTTATACCTTGCCATTGTTCCAAGTTTTTTTTTTTTTTTTCCTTCATAAAGTAAGGGTAGTGAATCTCAACCTTTAAATTTTATTACCTTCTGACTGCACATTGTCCAAGACATATCTTGCAATCCCATCTATTCTCTTTAGTTTTCTACATTTAACCTTTAACTTTAATTAATACCTCATCTGTTCCATAATAACTACAAGGCTGACTGGATTGCATTTCTCTATAATCTATTTCATGTTCTATAATTTGATTCTAGGTAGTAAAGAAGAGTCAGTTTGGCATGGTGGTTAAGGCACTGGGCTAGAAATTAGGAGACCATGAGTTCTATTGTGTTAGGCATGAAGCCAGCTGTGGGACCTTGGGCCAGTCACTTTTTCTCAACCCTAAGAAGGAGGAAATTGCAAACCATTTCTGAAAAACCTTGCACAGAAAACTTGGAATTTGGAATCCCACGAATTACAGCACAAATTCTCTGCAGTACTCCTTTTCAGGACCTAAACGATAGAAAGGACTAGAGCCAATGGAAATTCCAAGATTGAGTTGCCCCCATAAAGCATGGAATAAATTATATATCAGTTTGACCAAGATGGAATATGAGGGGAGTCCAGCTTTAATGATTAGGCTTTCAGAAAACCTAAGGCTTTGTCAATATATCTTAGGAAATAGTAACATACATGATTCCAGGAGGACATATAGATAATGTCACTTTGGTATGGTGGCATTTATTAAATGTGCATGTCTAATAATATGTTGAGGTTGAATCCTATGCACCACATTTCTCAAAAAGTCATGCAGCTTTATCAGAATATCACATACACAGTGAAACACTAGTTTATAAATTATAAATTTTGATTATTGCTCCATCCTGGTTTCATTTCTGGACAGGCACTACCACTTTCTGTATGCAATGACAATTGTTATTCAGGCCACAGCAAGATCAAAATAGAAGGGAAGCCATTTTGCTGCTATGACTGTCTTCCATGTGGAAAAGGGAAAATTTCAAATAAAATAGGTAAGGTGTGTCATGTACATAACTGCTAAGCCTTATGAACTATCACCCGCAGTACTGTTTACCTATCTGCATTTAATCTGTGCTGCACTTTTCTTGAATGTAATCTGTAATGGTTGCCTATTCTGACAGACTCAGTCTCACAAGCAGATGCTTAAGGATAACTGATTTATTGAAAGAATAGTGTGCAAATACAAAGAAAGCTGAGAATGAGCAAAAGCGCGCCAAATACAAACTAAAAACCCTCGCTTCAAACCCGGTCCCGCCCTCACTCCCGCTTAGCAGCCACCCCCTCCCAGATGTTAGCAACCGTCACCCACATCGGCCTGAGAAAGTAACCTTGAACACAGTCAATAACCCAAACATACATTCCACAGTTACAGCAAGGAGATTACAGCCTGGCACGGTTGGAAATCTCCACACGGATCAGGAAAGTGACATGCGAAACATTACGATGTATTCAGAACATTGAAACGATGAACATGACATAATCAGTTATTCAGAATTCAGAGTACTCTACCTCTGCCTGTGTACTAGATTTTTCCCAGGGTTTTTCATAACATCCAAATCTGAACTTCTGGTCCATATTGTCCCTGAATTAAGCCTGACTTTGAATTCCCATGAATGCAGAACCAGATAAAGAAAAAAATCCATCCCATGAAAAGGATTCTTACTAAGTGAGAGAAGAATCTTCCTAAGATTGAGGGAAATCCTTTTGGGGGGACAGAGGGGAAGGAATGGAACACTTGTGTTTTATCATCAATCACCTATGAAGGAAGAAGAATGAATCTGATGCCCTGTTAGGTATAAAGGAGCAGGAAGATGAGTTTGTCCTTGCTGGAGAGCAGCAGGCATGTAAAAACCCCACTTAGAAGGTTAGTGGGAGTTACAACTGAGGGTGTTTGCTGTACATTCTCAGACAGCAGCCTTGAAAATATCATGGCATTTGTCATGTAAGAACAACCCCCCAAATTAAACATTTTGAATTGTGTGGAATCTGATTGATTGATTGAAAACTGGGTGAAGCTTATTAAGGAAGTTTTTAGTGTTTTAGGTCAAAGAAAGGTCTGGGAAAGCTAGAGGTTTTCTGCAGATTTCAGAGCCATAGGACTACACTTCTAATACATACATACATCATACATACATACATACATACATACATACATACATACATACGGTTAATTTAGTGCATTAAACCACCCAAGGCTTCTCTTATGAACAAAGCAAACATATGCATTCCAAAGCACTTCAGAACAAGAAATATGGGCCATGAATATTGATCCTTCTGCTGCTCTGATAGCAATTTACAATCATCAAGGATCTGCAACCTTGGACATAACTGGCATTCTTGCTAAAATGTTTGTCACTTGAACATGGAAAATCCAAACTGAGAAAGCGTATGAGTTAATGGAAGTATCCCCAAGGAATTAGGTTGTCTCTTCCTGAAGGGAGAGAAGTCACCTACTAGGAATTCAGAATGTAAGTGGTAGATTTTGACTCATTTTCCATAAAACAAGTCAGTCCTTAAGTAAGTTGTCCAACTACAAGAGCTCACAACGAAGTATCACACCATTTCTCTGGAAAAGAGACCAGGAAAGTCTGAACTGGGAAGCGTAACACAATTAAACTTTTCTCTTCCACTTTCCTCTGCTATCCTCCAACATGACACTGAGACTGGCACAAATGACGGTGGTCTCTTTTTGATCAAACAATATACAGTAGATATTTCTGCATATGAATGGTCTCATTCTTAATTTCTAATAGTATAATACAAATAAGTTGGGCATAACTTATTTAGAAATAAATGAAGTTGCATTAATAATTCAGTCCATCTAATTCATAGCTTTTATGGGCCGTGATGTTTTCTTTTGCAGATGCAGAGGACTGTTTCCAGTGTTCAGAGGATCAGTACCCGAATGAAGCTCACAATCTTTGCATTGAAAAACATATAACTTTCTTGTCTTATGAAGAGCCACTGGGAATCACTTTGGCCACTGTAGCTCTCCTCTTTTTTGTAATCTCAGCTTTGGTGCTGAGGATCTTCATCAAACAGTGGGACACCCCCATCGTCAAAGCCAACAACCGGAACGTCACCTACATTCTCCTCATCGCTCTCCTCCTTTCCTTCCTTTGCAGTTTGCTCTTCATTGGACAACCAGACCAAGCGAAATGTCTCATGCGGCAACCTGCTTTTGGCATCATCTTCTCTATAGCCCTTTCTTGTATATTGGGGAAAACAGCCATTGTGGTTCTTGCTTTCATGGCCACCAAACCAAGATCCCAAATAAAGAAATGGGTGGGGAAAAGGTTGGCCAACACAATTGTTCTGTCTTGCTCCCTGGTGCAAGGCATAATTTGTGTTGTGTGGCTGGCATTTTTCCCCCCATTCCCAGATTCTGACCTTCACTCAATGGCTGAAGAAATTGTCCTGGAATGTAATGAAGGTTCAGCCATCATGTTTTATACTGTCCTTGGCTTTATGGGGTTCTTGACTGCTATCAGCTTCATGGTGGCCTTCCTGGCTAGGAAGTTACCTGACAGCTTCAATGAAGCCAAATTTATCACCTTCAGCATGTTGGTCTTTTGCAGTGTTTGGGTATCATTTGTTCCCACCTATCTAAGTACAAAGGGGAAGTACATGGTGGCAGTGGAGATCTTCTCCATTTTGGCTTCAGCAGCTGGATTGCTGGGCTTCATCTTTTTCCCCAAATGCTACATTATTCTTCTGAGGCCTGATTTAAATAGAAAGGAGCAACTTATTAAAAACAACAACAACAACTGAATTATGCTTTTGAATCATATAATCTCTCCTTACTGTAGTGTTTTCTTTTTCTGCTAGACTTCTCAATTTGGGAAAACTGAGCATAATATTTTTTTCAAAAATACACAAAATAAATGTTTACCTAACTTTGGAATGTGCCTGAGGAATAATTATTGTTTATATATAAGATGATGTAATGATATAAAAATGGAAGGTTATATACATGTCAGCTAACGGAGGATGTCCTGTGGCAATTTGCACAGCATTTTGCTAGCCCAATTGCTCAGATTTGCTGTAGTCTTGAGTCTTCATGGATCTTGGGTTTGATAACTATTATATAGTCTCCAACTATCTTGGTGGGAGGAGGTTGTTGAGTATGTAGTAGGGATTCACTTCAGAGCAGTCTAGAAGAAGCATATTATCTGGGTCCTTTTCAGTCAGAATTCATGCATCTGTATGGGGAGGTAACGGCATTGGACATGCTACTGGATGAGCATTGTCAGGATGGACAGAAGTAATCCTCCCCACCTAGTCCTTCTGGAACATTCAGTAACATTTAACATAACCAATATAAGAGGTATTTCAGAGACATCTAGAAGGATGGGGTTTTAAGGCTCTGTTCTGCAGTGGTTCCTCACCTTCCTTAGTGGGTGGATTCAGTTAATGGTTAGAGGGGGAGGGGGAGGGGTCAGTGCAGTAGTCTCTCACTTGTTGGGTAGCACAAGTTCAGATCTCTCCCCCCTGCTATTTAACAACTACATAAAGCCTCTGGGAGAGTTATCCTTTTGTTTGGGGTAAAGTATTATCAATATGCTGATGATACCCCACTTTATATCACCAACCCAGGCTATTCTAGTGATCCAATGGAAAACACATTCTAGACCTATCAGCCAAACCTCTGTAGGGCTGTGTTACTCAAAACAAGTGCTTTGAATTGAACTCAGAAGTCTGTTGCTAACAGAATCATGGCCTTGATTTCCGGGGTGATATACCTCTAATGTTTAACATTGTCAGCAAGTGGGCAGATGAATATTATTGAAAAACTGTGCAGAAATTCCAAATACTTGGTGCATGAAATGAGACCTAAGAATATTTCTGAGCCAGGAAAAGTGGAGAAAAATTCCAAAAAAACCCAAACAAACAAACTAGAAAGACTGACTAAAATAATATTTGGAAATTGTTAGTCCTGTCAAAGGAGTTGTTGCAAAGTCTTGAATGAATGGTTGTCTAAACGTCTGCATCTGCCAGCAGTAGACATTCAGATTTGCAGAATTATGTCATCTTTTAACCATATAGAGATTGGTCAGCTTTGGTTCATTTAGGGATTCATTGAAGCACATCAATTGACCCAGGGCTCCTAAACTTTTGTGTGCAAATTCAAATAGCCCATAACTACAAATAAAGCCCAGAATGAGATGAGGATGTCAATAAGAACAAAATGGACTTCTTTAATACAGTAGACTCTCAGTTAAGAGGCAGCCATGGGGATTGGTAGATGCTGGATGAATGTAGTTTCTGGTTGCTTGAGAGTTACTATTAAACCCTAATACCCACTAGAGGGCAGCAGAAAGATACAGATTTTTTTGCCAGTTGCTTGAGAGTGCTGGTGTCATGCACTGCCTACCGCAGAGTGAAACACTGACGCTGATTCGTATGAGAGCAGGTTCAGGTTTATTCCTTATGTAGTGACAGTTACGAAAAAAGCTGAGAGTGAGGAGAGTGCGTCGGTGCGGGGTTTAAATATCCCGCGCCGGTCAGCGCCCCCTCACCCTGGGTTATGTCATCCCCCCTTTGTCCTGCATGCTGTCTTGCCGGTAGGTGAAGGGTTGCGAGGCCCCAGCTGGTGCCCCGGGATCGCCCATCATCGATTTCCTCATTCAGCCGGTGATTACTGTCAGCTGGGCGATCTCCGTTGCGCTTGTGCTAACAGCTTGGGTGTGCCTCGCGATCCGCTTATCCTTTGTCTTTTCTTCTCTTTCTTTTGTGTCTTGATGGCTGCATGCTCCGGCTAGGGTCTATGGCTGTTGTTGTGCGTGCTATGCTTATCTTGAGCCCCTTCCTCTGTTTCCTTGTTATTGTCATTTGTGCCATTGTGCTGATGTCTTCAGCTCAACGGCACTCATGACATACTGCCCCCTGTCCGAATAGCCCCCCCCCCCCGGCCTTCCGGTTTTTTACCAGGCAAGCTGTCAAAATTGTCATTTTTTTTTTTTTTAATTTCCGGCCGGAGTGTTTCCGCCCCTCCCTTTGTTCCGCCTTCTACCTCGTGTCTATCTAGGGTGTGTTCCCAGTGCACATGCCCCGACCACACCCTGGGCGTGCGCATGCTCCAGCCACACCCTGCTTGTTTGGCTCAGTTCGGCGAGGAAAGAGGCGTGGCTGGTCGGGTGCTATTCAGCTCCAGGTAGGGCCCTTATCTTTTGTTTCAAGTGCATTGTATTTGTTGTGTGTGCATCCTGGGCGTTGCCCCCAGGTATGCACGGGTGACCAATGTCACTCCCTCGTGGGCCCGGGGCGGGGGGAGGGTGAGTCCCGGGGGGGGAGGTCTACCCAAGACGTGGGCTTGGGGGGCCCTTTCCCCTGGGGCCGCGGCTGGTGGGGGGGGGCCGCGGGGAAAAGGGTGTTCAGGGGCCGGTTTGGCTTGTTGCCCCTTTGGCTTGTTGGGGTACGTCCGGTGGAATGCTCGGGTCAGATCTGGCGACGTGTTGCGCCGCCACCCATTCTGGGTGGGGGAAGTGTTTCCACCTTACTAAATAGTGTAATATTCCCCATTGACGGCGAGAGTCGAATATGTCCCTTACTTCAAAATGTTGTTGGCCGTCGATCATCACTGGGGAGGGCAGTGGCGTGCTCGGGTGCCATCGAGAGGTGGTTGCAGGTTTCAGGAGGCTGGTGTGAAATACCGGGTGGAGTCTCTGTAGATTGTGCGGCAGATCCAGGCGTATTGCCACCGGGTTCACTATCTGGGTTACTCGAAGCGGCCCGATATACATAGGTCCCAGTTTTTTCGAGGGTTGAGGTGACTTCAGGAATTTGGTGGATAGGTAGACCATATCCCCTGCCTGGAACGTCGGTTGCTGGCGCCGGTGCTTGTCGGCCTGCTCTTTGTAGGCCGCCTGTGCTTCCTTCAGCGCTGCCGTGATTATTGGCCACGATTCCGCAATCTTCCGTCCCCAGTCACTAGCATCCACTTGGGGTCCCAGGGGTTGCGGTAGCTCCAGTATGGGGATGAAGTCGCGCCCCGAGACTACTTCGAACGGGGTTTTCCCCGTGCTCGTGTGGACGGCGTTATTATATGTGACCCTCGCAAACGGGAGCAGTTCGACCCAGTCGTCTTGGTGGTAGTTTGTGTATGAGCGTACGAATTGTTCTAGGGTGGCATTGAGGACCTCTGTGGCTCCGTCCGTCTGGGGGTGCCAGGCAGTGGATAGGACCTGTTGGGTCCCCGTCAGCTTTAGGAAGGCCCACCAGAATTTCGAAGTGAATTGTGTGCCCCTGTCGGTCACCACACGCGCGGGACATCCATGTAACCTGTACACGTGTATCAGGAAGAGTTTGGCTAGTTGTTGGGCGGACGGGACCGATGAGCAGGGGATGAAGTGGGCTTGTTTCGAAAAGTAGTTTTTCACCACCCAAATGGCCGTTTTCTTCTGGTTGGGTGGGAGATCTACTATGAAATCCATGGAGATTTCCTCCCATGGGCGGGAGGGCTCCGCCACCTTTTGTAAAAGTCCCGGGGGCTTACCTGGTGCCCGTTTGGCCCTGGCGCATGTCGGGCAGGACGCTACATAGGCTTTCACGTCCCGTCTCAGCGCGGGCCACCAGAATTGGCATCGTGTGAGGTGCAGGGTCTTCAGGAACCCGAAATGTCCCACTTGCTTGGCGTCGTGGGATCTGCGCAAGATCGCCTGGCGTTGCGAGTCAGGGACATATATTCTGCCTTCCCCCCATGCCAGGTCCTGTGCCATCGTCACCTTGTCGGGGTTTGCTAGGAGCCAAGGGTCGGTTTTGAGGGCGGCAGTGAGGTCTGCGCGTATCCCCCCTGGCAGTTGCGGTTGGCGCCGTCTGGTTACTGGTTGCCCCACCGTCGGTTGTGCCGTGGGGTTGGGCTGCTTCCGAGTGCTGCTCCGGGTGGTCACCGCCATCCCCAGCTGGGAAGCGGATAGGACCGTCCCGATCATGTCTGGGGCAGGCTCCTCATCTTGGGGCAGTCGGGAGAGGGCGTCAGCTAGGAAGTTCTTTTTGCCCGGCATGAACTTCAGCTGAAAGTTGAAGCGGCTGAAGAATTGGGCCCATCTGACCTGTTTTGGGTTGAGGCGTCTGGGCGTTCGGAGGGCCTCAAGGTTCCGGTGGTCTGTCCAGACCTCGAATGGTTGGGTGGCTCCTTCCAGTAGGTGCCTCCATGTTTCCAACGCCGATTTCACCGCGAAGGCTTCCTTCTCCCAGACGTGCCAGCGCCTTTCTGTCTCAGATAATTTCTTCGACAGGTAGGCGCATGGTTTCAGGACTCCTGTAGGGTCTTTTTGGAGTAGGATGGCCCCCAGGGAGAAGTCTGAGGCATCGGCTTGGACCACAAACGGCCGTTCTGGGTCCGGGTGCATGAGGATTGGCTCCGTGGTGAACAGCGCTTTCAGCCTGTTGAATGCGGTTTGGCACGTGGGAGTCCAATTCAGTACTGTGCCCGGGTTCTTGGCGCGTCGTGTGTCCCCCACCCCTTTAGTCTTGAGGAGGTCTGTTAGGGGGAGGGCTATCTCCGCGAACCCCCGGGCGAATGACCTGTAAAAATTCGCGAAGCCGAGGAAGCTCTGGAGTTGGCGCCTGTTATGGGGGCGTTCCCAGTTCACCACCGCCTCGACTTTTGCGGGGTCCATCTCTATGCCTTCTCCGGAGATTCAGTACCCCAGGTAGTCTAGGCGTGCTTTATGGAATTCGCACTTTGAGGGTTTGGCATAGAGTTTCGCCCGTTTTAGCTTGTCGAGGACTTGTCTGACTAGGGTCATGTGTTCCTCATGCGTTTTGGAGTAGATAAGGACATTGTCTATGTAGACCAGGACCCCTTTGAACAGGTGCTCATGCAGGACCTCATTGATGAGCTGCATGAATACCCCCAGGGCCCCTGCTAGTCCGAATGGCAGCACTTTGTACTGAAAGGCACCTAGGGGGCAGTTGAACGCTGTTTTCCATTTGTCCCCCTCCCTGATTTGGATTCGGTAGTACGCCTTGCGCAGGTCCAGCTTGGAGAATACTCTGCCCATGGACAGGTGGGCAAGCATGTCTTTCACGAGGGGTAAGGGGTATTTATTGGATAGGGAAGCTGCATTGAGGCCCCGGTAGTCGGTGCAGAGCCGTAGGGTGCCGTCCTTTTTCTCCCGAAATAGGATGGGCGCTCTGACCGGTGAGCATGCCGGCTCTATGAATCCCCTCTCTAGGTTTTTGTCGATGAACTCCCGAAGGGTTGCCATCTCCTTCGGGGTCATCGAGTAAATCTTCGGCCTAGGTAAGGGGACATCGGGCAGCAGGTCAATCCTGCAGTCCGTCTTGCGGTGGGGGGGTAGTTGATCAGCTTCCGCCTCTCCGAAGACCTCTGAGAAATCAGCGTATTGCTCCGGTAGGTCTTCTGGTGTGGTTGTGTTGTCCTGGGTTGCTGCCTCTGCTCGTCCCACCATGGGGTTGGTCCTGCCTGCTGGAACTGGCGCCCGGTACTCGCCGTCGTCAAATCGGAATGTGCGGGTCGCCCAGTCGATGCGCAGGTTGTTTGTTGCGAGCCATGGTATCCCCAAGACTACGATGGGCTGGCCTATGTGGTTTACCACAAACGATGTTCGTTCGGTGTGGGTACCCATTTGTAGGGTGACCGGCTCGGTCTGCATCATGGTTGGTGTCCCTCCCGCTGTTGAGCCATCCAGCTGGTGAAATGCCAGCGGCGTGGGGAGGGGGAGGCAGCATAGGGCGAGTTTGGCGACTATGTCGGGGTGGATCAGGTTTTTCGAGCACCCTGAGTCCACTAGTCCCGCGGCCGTGGTGGCTCCGTTGCCCCCAGAGAGCTTGATTGCTGCCATTATTACGGCGCTTTCGCCGCTTTGTCGAAGTGGTCCACGCCTCTGTCCCACCACCTGCCCCGAGGCGTGTTTTAGGGCAGGCGGGGAGCGTTTCCCGCCGGCTGGTCTGGGTCGACGCCGTCCTCTCCCCCCCAGTAAGCATCCCAGCCTTCGTCCGGTGTCGCTGTGGCTCCGGTCATTCGGCGGTGGGGGGATGGCGGCAGGTTAGTTGGTTTGAGGTTAGGTTTCAGTGCGGGTTTAGGAGCACTCGCTGGGGTTCAGTTGGAGAAGCAATCTGCCGTTTGGTGCCCCATTTTCCCACACCTCCCGCAAGGCCCGCGAGTGAATTTCTTCCTTGGATATGTGGGACCGGCCGTCCCCATGTGTGGCGCGGGTACCTTTGGGTAGGTGTTGGTTTTGTCTTCTGTCGTTGCCATTAGGAAGGTGCGGTGCGTGTGTTCTGCTTTCCCCGCGAGGTGGATCCAGCCGTGCAGAGTCTCCGGATCGTCCCGGTAGAGAGCCCATTGAAGTACTTCGCGGTTGCGCCCCCTTTTAAACATTTCTAGCAGGGTGGTCTCGGACCAGTTGTTGATCTTCCCTGCTAGGGCTTTAAATTCGAGGGCGTAGTCCGGGACAGTGCGTGCACCCTGTTTGAGGCTTTGGAGTGTGCTTTTAGCCCTCTCTTTGGCTAGTGGGTCCTCAAAGTAGCGCTTCATCTCGGTAATGAAAGCATGGAAGTCAGAGAGGGCGGGGGAGTTGGACTCATACATTTGGACGTACCAGTCCACCGCCTGGTCTTGTAGTTTGATTGCCACGGCTGCGATCTTGTCTGTTTCGGAGTTAAAGGTGTATCCGTGCCGCCCCATGAACTCCCTGGCATTCGTAATGAAGAACGACAGTTTCGCGGGGAGCCCATCGAAGAAAATGGGGAAGTCCTTTGGGGCCCGGGCGTTCTGTGAGTCCCCTCCTCTCGCTTCCCGACTCCTGGCTTCGTCCGCTTGGGCCGCTTGTTGGTTCGCATTCGGCCCATGGGGGTGCGACCACCCGCTCGGGGTGTGGGCCTGCACGGGAACGTCGTTGGGTGGCGCCGGGGATATCAGCGATTGCAGCATGGTCCTGAGGTCCTGTAGCTGGGCCTCCATGGCTGCGAGTCTCGCTTGAGTTTCCCCGTCCGAAATCCGCGCCGCAGCTGGGGTCGGGTCTGTTGGGGTGTCTGCCGGGTTGAGCCGCTGGTGGGGTTCAGGCAGTCCCGTCCGCTGGTCCGCTTCCTCCGTTTGGGGGTGCGTCGGCTGGGTTGCCTCTCCGTCCTCCACCGTGCTTGCTGCAGTTGGGCTGACGCTCCACGTCCGTGGCTGGGGTGCGATGTGGGACGGGGGCGTCTCCGCTGGTCTCGGGAGGTATGTTGCTTCCTCCCGTGGTCGGGTCGCCTCCGCTGCCGTCTCCCTCTGGGGTTGGAGCTGAGGCTCAGGGTGGGCCGGGCGGGTGTCCGTGGCTCCTGGGTCCGCGGTGCCTCTGGCCTCGATCGGTCCTCCTCTGCTTCTTGCCGTGCGGTTCGCCCGCTTTGGCCACGACGCGTTGGCCTCATCGCTCGTGGTCTTCTTGCCGTCTATTCCTCCCGTGGCACGTTGTCCGGTGGGGCTCGGCGAGGCTGAGTTTGTGACTCTCAGCTTTATGTCATGCACTGCCTACCGCAGAGTGAAACACTGACGCTGATTCGTATGAGAGCAGGTTCAGGTTTATTCCTTACGTAGTGACAGTTACGAAAAAAGCTGAGAGTGAGGAGAGCGTGCCGGTGCGGGGTTTAAATATCCCGCGCCGGTCAGCGCCCCCTCACCCTGGGTTACGTCATCCCCCCTTTGTCCTGCATGCTGTCTTGCCGGTAGGTGAAGGGTTGCGAGGCCCCAGCTGGTGCCCCGGGATCGCCCATCATCGGTTTCCTCATTCAGCCGGTGATTGCTGTCAGCTGGGCGATCTCCGTTGTGCTTGTGCTAACAGCTTGGGTGTGCCTCGCGATCCGCTTATCCACTATAGTACTTGCTGATGAAGATCAAAGATTGTGGTCAGCAATACAGACTATACCTGAATGTGAAGAAGATGAAGATACTCACAAGTGGACCAATAAACAACGTCACAAGAAATAGAAAAGAATTTGAAGTCATCAATGATTTCATTTTACTCGGATCAACACTCAATGCCAAGGGAAGTAGTAATCACGAAATCAAATGATCCTGGGAAAATCTGCCATCAAAGACTAAAGTTTTCAGAAGTAAAGATGTCAGTTTAAAAACAAAGGTGTGTGTGATTCACGGCATGCTCTTCTCAATTGCCACATATGCCTGTGAAAGTTGGACATTAAAAAAGGAAGATAGAAGAAGAATTGATGCATTCAAATTGTGGTGTTGGTGAAGATCATTGAAAAACCCTGGACTGCCAGAAGAACAAACCAATCAGATTTAGAAGAAATACAGCCAGAATGTTCCCTAGAGGTGAAGATAACTAGGCTTAGACTCTCATACTTTGGGCAAATCGTCAGGAAAGACCAATCACTTGAAAAGGACATAATGTTTGGTAAAGTTGAGGGCCAGCGGAAAAAAGGAAGACCTTCAATATGATGGATTGATACAATTACAGCAACAATGGATGCAAACATTGGAACAGTCAGGCTTATGGCGCAAACCAGACAACATTTCATTCTGTTATACAGAGGTTGGCCATGAGTCGTAAACGACTCAACGGCAACTAACAAAAACAACAACAACCAGGTGCCTCTGAAATGGGTTCTCTGCCTAGGAACTATATGAATAAATGTTCACCATCTTGACATTATAACTCATCACTGTTTCACAGATATTCAAGCCATTGTTTTTATCCCATCCTTTCAGCTACTCCATTGCCTTCCTATTCTCCTTCAACCTTGTTGAACATTGTATTTATCCCCCTAATCTTCCCTTTCCTGCATGTCCAGATTTTCAGAGTTTCCATCTGCTAATCATTATACAGTAGTTGGGGAGCAGTCAGCCCCGGTTTGGTCCAGGAGTGATGGTTTAGTTCTTCTTACAATGGATGGTGTTCTAGGTAATAATCTGGAAATTTATAATTTGCAGCTTTTTTTTTTCTTGCTCATCTTCAATGTCTACATTTCCACAGCTGGCAGGACCATCACTTTTACTGACTGGCTTATCATAATTGTCACTGAAATATCCCCACCTTTCAACTTCTTTTTAAAGTTGTCATTGGTTTCTTTCCTAGAGTTAATCTCTTCTATATGTCTTCTGCATACTGTCCATCTTTATCTGTTCTTGAGTCCTTGGAGAAAAACTTCTCAGCAACCTTTCCTTTGTTGCTGTCTGTTGTATGTGCAAACAAGCATGCAGGTAGATGTTACCTTTTTTCTCTTAAATTTTTAACCCAGAATTTTCATTTTCATTTTTACGTTCATACTGAGGGCTGAACCACCCTTTTTCCTTGCTCCACCAACAGGATGGGCCAACTAACATTCTGGGTACAGAGGAATTAATAAGATTTTCTCAGCCTGTCCCTAGGGTTCTGGGAAGGCTCTTTCTAGTCACATTATACTTTCCCTGCATCAAAAGCAATGTTTCCTCCCATCTGCTTTATCTCATATAAATATTGGTTTGCTCTGGCAAGTCTCCCCCCACATCATCCTCAGGCTCTGCTTTCTTTCTTCACTGGTCTTTCATACCAGGATTCTGGGCTGCCTGATTGTATTTTTTATTATATGGTGGGTTGTGTTCAGCAGTGGAATGGAGAAATAATGGTTTAAAAAAACGAATTCCAGAGGAATAGTGAATGCTGGATGTTGTTTATTCATTTAGTCGCTTCCGACTCTTCGTGACTTCATGGACCAGCCCACGCCAGAGCTTCCTGTCGGTCGTCAACACCCCCAGCTCCCCCAGGGACGAGTCCATCACCTCTAGAATATCATCCATCCATCTTGCCCTTGGTCGGCCCCTCTTCCTTTTGCCCTCCACTCTCCCTAGCATCAGCATCTTCTCCAGGGTGTCCTGTCTTCTCATTATGTGGCCAAAGTGTTTCAGTTTTGCCTTTAATATCATTCCCTCAAGTGAGCAGTCTGGCTTTATTTCCTGGAGGATGGACTGGTTAGATCTTCTTGCAGTCCAGGGCACTCTCAGAATTTTCCTCCAACACCACAGTTCAAAAGCATCGATCTTCCTTCACTCAGCCTTCCTTATGGTCCAGCTCTCACAGCCATATGTTACTACAGGGAACACCATTGCTTTAACTATGCGGGCCTTTGTTGTCAGTGTGATGTCTCTGCTCTTAACTATTTTATCGAGATTTGTCATTGCTCTTCTCCCAAGGATTAAGCGTCTTCTGATTTCCTGACTGCAATCAGCATCTGCAGCAATCTTTGCACCTAGGAATACAAAGTCTTTCACTGCTTCTACATTTTCTCCCTCTATTTGCCAGTTATCAATCAAGCTGGTTGCCATAATCTTGGTTTTTTTTAGGTTTAGCTGCAAGCCAGCTTTTGCACTTTCTTCTTTCACCTTCATCATAAGGCTCCTCAGTTCCTCTTCACTTTCAGCCATCAAAGTGGTATCATCTGCATATCTGAGATTGTTAATGTTTCTTCCAGAGATTTTAACTCCAGCCTTGGATTCCTCAAGGCCAGCTTGTCGCATGATGTGTTCTGCATACAAGTTGAATAGGTAGGGTGAGAGTATACAGCCCTGCCATACTCCTTTCCCAATCTTAAACCAGTCCGTTGTTCCGTGGTCTGTTCTTACTGTTGCTACTTGGTCGTTATACAGATTCTTCAGGAGGCATACAAGATGACTTGGTATCCCCATACCGCTAAGAACTTGCCACAATTTGTTATGGTCCACACAGTCAAAGGCTTTAGAATAGTCAATAAAACAGAAATAGATGTTTTTCTGAAACTCCCTGGCTTTTTCCATTATCCAGCGGATATTGGCAATTTGGTCTCTAGTTCCTCTGCCTTTTCTAAAGCCAGCTTGTACATCTGGCAATTCTCGCTCCATGAATTGCTGAAGTCTACCTTGCAGGATCTTGAGCATTACCTTACTGGCATGTGAAATGAGTGCCACTGTTCGATAGTTTGAACATTCTTTAGTGTTTCCCTTTTTTGGTATGGGGATATAAGTTGATTTTTTCCAATCTGATGGCCATTCTTGTGTTTTCCAAATTTGCTGGCATATAGCATGCATTACCTTGACAGCATCATCTTGCAAGATTTTGAACAGTTCAGCTGGGATGCCCTCGTCTCCTGTTGCCTTGTTATTAGCAATGCTTCTTAAGGCCCACTCAACCTCACTCTTCTGGATGTCTGGCTCTAGCTCACTGACCACACCGTCAAAGCTATCCCCGATATTGTTATCCTTCCTATACAGGTCTTCTGTATATTCTTGCCACCTTTTCTTCATCTCTTCTTCTTCTGTTAGGTCCTTGCCATCTTTGTTTTTGATCATACCCATTTTTGCCTGGAATTTACCTCCAATGTTTCTAATTTTCTGGAAGAGGTCTCTTGTCCTTCCTATTCTATTGTCATCTTCCACTTCCACGCATTGCTTGTTTAAAAATAATTCCTTATCTCTTCTGGCTAACCTCTGGAATTTTGCATTTAATTGGGCATATCTCCCCCTATCACTGTTTCCTTTTGCTTTCCTTCTTTCTTGGGCTACTTCTACTGTCTCAGCAGACAGCCATTTTGCCTTCTTGGTTTTCTCTTTCTTTGGGATGTATTTTGTTGCCGCCTCCTGAACAATGCTGCCAACTTCTGTCCATAATTCTTCCGGGACCCTATCTACTAAGTCCAGTCCCTTAAATCGATTCCTCACCTCCACTGCATATTCCTTAGGAATATTAGTGAGCTCATATCTAGCTGATCTGTGGGTCTTCCGTAATCTCTTGAGTCTGATCCTAAATTCTGCAAGAAGAAGTTCGTGATCTGAACTACAGTCAGCTCCAGGCCTTGTTTTTACCGACTGTACAGATGTCCGCCACCTTTGGCTGCAAAGGATGTAATCAATCTGATTTCGGTGTTGTCCATCTGGTGAAGTCCATGTATAAAGCCGTTCCTTAGGTTGTTGGAAGAGAGTGTTTGTTATGCAGAGCGAATTGTCTTGGCAAAATTCTATCAGCCTATGTCCTGCTTCATTTTGTTCTCCCAGGCCATACTTACCTGTAATTCGAGGTGTCATTTGACTGCCCACCTTAGCATTCCAGTCTCCCGTAATGAAAATAACATCTCTTTTAGGCGTGTTGTCCAGTAGGTGCTGCAGATCCTCATAGAACTGCTCTACTTCAGCTCCTTCAGCATTTGTGGTCGGGGCGTATATTTGGATCAGTGTGATGTTAGATGGCTTGCCCTGAATTCGAATTGAGATCATTCTGTCGTTTTTTGGGTTGTATCCAAGCACTGCTTTAGCCACTTTACTATTAATTATGAAGGCTACTCCATTTCTTCTGTGGTCCTCTTGTCCACAGTAGTAGATCTGGTGGTCATTTGATGTGAAGTGGCCCATTCCAGTCCATTTCAGTTCACTGACGCCCAGGATGTCTATCTTTAATCTTGACATCTCACCAATAACCACATCCAATTTGCCCTGGCTCATAGATCTTACATTCCAGGTTCCAATGGTGTGTTGATCCTTAGAACATCGGATTCGCCGTTCACCACCAGCACCGTCGGCCGCTAGCCGTCCTTTCAGCTTTGAGCTAGCTGTGTCATCACGTCTGGGGCTAGTTGAGCTCATCCTCTGTTCCTCCCCAGTAGCATTTTGACCATCTTCCGCCCTGGGGGTCTCATCTTCCGATGGTATACTGACTTATCTCTGGTTGTACTGATCCATTTAGTTTTCATGGCAAGAATACTGGGGTGGGTTGCCATTACCTTCCCCAGGGATCGCATTTAGTCTGACCTCTCTGCCATGACCTTCCCGTCTTGGGTGGCCCTTCACGGTTTAGCTCATGGCATCATTGAAGTGCTCAAGTTCCAGCACCACGACAAGGTAACGATCCTTTGCTGAAGGAATGCTGGATACAGAGATAAATACTGTGGGTGAGTGGGTGGGTGGGTGGATGTTCTGCCAAGTTCCCCTTCATGCCCCAAATGACAGGCAGAATGAAAAAACTGCTGCTCTTAGTTTGCTTGTTCTTCCACCCGTCCTTGAAAGACATTGGTGCTTACCAAATGAGACTCAGGGGATAAAATATAATTCATCTCTATTTTCCAGCTAATTTATGCATGGGAAGCAAGTTCTTCTGGACCTCTACTTTCACATAGCCAAATGATGGTACCTTCATGTCCCCAATTCTTTGTGTTCCTAACTTCAGTTTTGATTCTAGTTCTCATTCCCTACAAAACTTCAATTCATTAAATAGAATTGCCTTAAAACATAAGGATATTTTGGGACATCTACATCCTACACTCATTATTTAAAAGTGAAATCCCCATTGAGATATAATTATTTGAAAGAAAACATAGGACTTTTAATAAATCCCGGTTTCACTTCTTTATAGGTTCTACCTCTTTCTCTCTGCAATGACAATTGCTATTCAGGCTACAGTAAGATGAAAATAGAAGGGAAGCCTTTTTGCTGTTATGATTGCCTTCCGTGCGCATAAGGGAAAATTTCAAACCAGATGGGTAAGAGTTGTCTTGTGCAAAACTATTCTGGCTTCTTAACTGTGATTCAAGATACTAATATTGAAGAATAAATAGATAAATATGAGATACTATGTGATAGACATTTTCCACCCCCACCTAAACCTAAACCATTTTTTGCTTTTATTTTTTTTTCAGGAAATTGCTGAATGATAAAAGATTATGACACAAATCATTATTAGATATTGTAAAAAGGAGAGTCCTTACCACAAAGCAATATATAAATCTCAGAAGATTTGGTATACTTACGCATGCTACTAAATATAAACAGGCATTACTTAATTAGGAATAAATGAATCCCGTTAATTAACTCTCAGTCCCACTACCTTCATATTTCTAGAAACTGACCATGATGTTTTCTTTTTCCAGATGCAGTTGATTGCTTCCAATGTTCAGAATATGAATATCCAAACAAAGCTCAAAACCTTTGCATTCTAAAACAAACAATGTTTCTGTCTTACAGTGAGCCACTGGGAATCGCTCTGGCCACTGTGAGTCTCTCCTTTTCTTTCATCACAGCTCTGGTGCTGGGAATCTTCATTGAACAGCAGGACACCCCTATAGTCAAAGCCAACAACAGGAACCTCACCTACATTCTTCTCATTGTCCTCCTGCTCTCTTTCCTTTGCACTTTGCTCTTCATTGGCCAACCTGACCGGGTGACATGTCCTTTGAGACAAACTGCTTTTGGCATCATCTTCTCTGTAGCCCTTTCTTGCATATTGGGGAAAACAACCATTGTGGTTCTTGCTTTCATGGCCACCAAGCCAGGTTCCAATATGAGAAAATGGGTGGGGAAAAGGCTGGCCAACACTATTGTCCTATCTTGCTTCCTGGTGCAAGTCATAATTTGTGCTGTGTGGTTGGCAATTTCTCCCCCATTCCCAGACTCAGATCTTTACTCCATGGCTGAAGAAATTGTCCTACAATGTAGTGAAGGCTCAACCACTATGTTTTATACTGTCCTTGGTTTTATGGGGTTCTTGACTGCTATCAGCTTCATGGTGGCCTTCCTAGCTAGGAAGTTGCCTGACAGCTTTAATGAAGCCAAATTTATCACCTTCAGCATGTAGGTTTTTTGTAGTGTCTGGGTATCATTTGTTCCTACCTATCTGAGTACGAAGGGCAAATACATGGTGGCGGTGGAGATCTTCTCTATTTTGGCTTCTGCAGCTGGATTACTGGGCTGCATCTTTTTCCTCAAATGCTATATCATTATTCTGAGACCTGATTTGAATAAGAAGGAGCAGTTAATAAAGAAATAATCCTGAAGAGGCAGTTCAGTTTGCTCATTGATTCAGTGGATTACAGCCTTCCCCCTGCTGCATCCAAAAATGCAGGGGTCACTACATGATGGCGTTTGTTGATCCTGGAATCAGTACAAAAAATCTGAACATATCATCATCATCATCATCATCATTAACATCATCATCTCAACACAAACTCCAAACTTCTATCGAATATCTCTGACACATACGCAAGAGGAAAATTCATATGGAAGACATCTATGACCAGGAAAGACCTACAACATTCTATCATATGCCATTAATTCTGGTTCCTTTGAGGACAATCGCTACTAAGAGGAACAGGTTCTTATGTAGAATCTGCTCACATTTTGAAAATATCAGAA
The DNA here is from genome assembly GCF_035149785.1 of Candoia aspera. Taxonomy (NCBI): domain Eukaryota; kingdom Metazoa; phylum Chordata; class Lepidosauria; order Squamata; family Candoiidae; genus Candoia; species Candoia aspera. The sequence goes on along the minus strand of NC_086156.1, from coordinate 108,984,396 downwards.
GTTTCATTGAAGTTAGAGAAATTAGAGGGCATGACTTTGTAAATAAGATATGAGAACCTTGTCATTATTCTTCTACTGGGGAGTTGAAGACAAACTCCATTATTGATGAACGGTATTTCAGACTTACCATTATTCTGAGGACTGATTTAAATAAAAAGGGATGATTAATTAAAAAAATAAACATTTCTGTGCTTTATGAATATTATTCAGTGCCAGATAGGCCTTCAACTGATAAGTTTTTAAACATTTAAAGTATTACATTTCATCAATAAGGAAAAAAAAATAATTATTATTATGCTTTCATATCATATAAACTCATCTTACTCTACATTTAGTTTTCATGGTATATATAAGAGGGTGTTGTCAGTGAGGGAAAACTGTGAGAGAAAGTAACATATCTGTAAAATATTTACAAGAGAAATGCTTATACAGAATTAGGAATGTGAATTTCTAAATATTATGCTTATTGGTAAGGGAAAAACAGTCAGATGATGTTGTGCTTAAGGCACCAGGCTAGAATCTGGGAGACCATGAGTTCCAGTCCTTCCTTGGACACGAAATCAGCTGCGTGACCTTGGGCCAGTCCCTCTCTCTTGACCCTAGGAAGGAAGAGGCAATGGCAAACCACTTCTGTAGTCTTGCTAAGAAAACTGCAAGGGAAAGGGAAAGGGAAAGGGAAAGGGAAAGGGAAAGGGAAAGGGAAAGGGAAAGGGAAAGGGAAAGGAATAGCAGAACTGCTACTAGGGCCACTTTAGAAGGTTATCCATGGTAGTAAAATACTAGGGCCAATCTGGATGCCTAAGATTACATATTTATGGAATTGCATCTCTGGGCTCAACTTCATTTCATCACCTCTGAGATCTTGGGGGCTGGGACTTCTTTTTCCCCAATAAATCACATATCGTGCATTTTGGGTTTCTGCTTGCAAAATGTCCCCATTCACCAAGTATTGTTAATATGTTTTCTACTACAGATTAAGGTTACTGTGGTAACTAATCATTTTGGCCGGGTGAAGAGGTTGAATTTAATTGTCCCCTTTTCACGTGTTAATGGTTGCATTGCCTAAGGGAGGAACTTGCCTGAACTTTTTTTAGTTTCAGTTTCCCTTCTGTGTAGGCTTGCAGAGAATACGCAGCTGAGAGAAATCTCTCCTCTCAGCAAACAGCCTTTAAATATGTTTTGCTTTCTGTAAATAAAATTATTTTTATAGAAATGCCTAGTGTGTGACTTTTCCGATCTCTCCTGGGCCAAATGCTTTCTAGTGCTCTGTCAACAGGTTATGGGCCAAGTAAGCAGCCCAGTAAACCCAGTAAGCCCAGTAAAACTCAAAGAGAATAGAGAGATCAGCTCCACACCTCATGCACAATTTAAAGGCAGGTAGCAAAGACCTGTGAAGATTTTCTTTGGAGTTGCCTGGAGATTTTCCAGCAACTGCCAGTCTACAGGACAAAGTTGCCAGCTGAGGTGACTTGCAAAAGAAGGAAGAAGCCATGGTTACCTCCCAGCCCCAGCGATGCCTCTGGAGCACCTTTCAGAGACCAACTATTTGAATTGGGCCCTGAAGATGGAGATGTGTCTTCACAGAGAGAATCTTTGACTGCCAATTATGCTTACTCACTGAATGGGAGAAGAGAGAGGAAAGATCTCCCCACATCTCTTCTGGAAAGCTGCAGTACCAGAAAACAAGGGAAAGGAAGGGAACAGAGGCTGAGGCCACAGCACTAGCCAGCCAGCGATGCTTCACTTGTGGTTCAGCTGGACATTTGCAGAAAGACTGTGCTTTGAGACCCAAGAGTAGAAAGACAGAGAAGAAGAACACAAGGGCAACATAGAAGAAGGCTCTTCAGACAAGCCAAATTGCATAGGTTGCTGAGAAGGGTAATTCTGACATATGGGTGTTAGATTCTGGGGCCAATTGTCATTTATGTAATTGTAAAAGCTCTTTTGTGTTACTGTCTAAAACTGAAAGACAAAGTGTATCTTTGGCTGAGGGGTCTGTGACCAAAATTATGGGACAAGGTGACTTGTATTTATCCTGCTTGGGAGAAACTGTAAAAGGTGTGTTGTATGTGCCAAATTTACAATCAAACCTTTTATCTGTGGCACAATTGGCTGCAACAGGGTATGCCATAACATTTAAGAAAAATGGTTGTGAGATACGTAAAAATGGAAAATTGCGTGCTGCTGGTATATTAAAAGACTCCTTGTACATTGTGCAAAATGCAAGGAATCCAAGCTGCAAGGCTGCAGTTGGCAACACGCCGTAGCATGACTAATGTGTACACCAGATGCACAGGAGATTTGGTCATGCTAATTTCAAGCATATAGCACAAATGCCACAGCTGTGTGCTGACCTAAAGATAAAACCCTGTGACAAATACTTAGATTGTGTAGTTTGCAAAGAATGCAAAACACTAAAAGCTCCTGTGAGTAAGCACAGTGACAGAGTTATAACTAGACCTTTGGAAATTGTACACTCTGACATTATTGGTCCTTTTGCTGCAGTCTTGGACAAGCAAGGTATGCAATGACCATCATTGATGATATCTCAAGATACACATTTACCTACATCTTAAAACACAAAGATGAGGCATTTGATAAATTTAAAAGTTTTGTGACATGGGCAAATGGAAAATCCCCTGGGCCTGTATCTGCACTCCAATGTGATAGAGGAGGAGTGTGCCTTTCTCACAAATTCAAAAGGTTCCTAGTGGAAAAGGGGAAAGAACAAATTCTTTCTAACCCTTACACCCCTCAGCAAAATGGTGTTGCTGAAAGAAAGGGCAGAACATTGCAAGATGCAATGGATTGCATGCTTAAAGATTCCCATTTATCTTTTAAGGATTGGGGAGAGGCCATATCTACTGCCTCTTATGTACAAAACAGATTGTCTAACTCTGTGATTCAGGACACTCCATTCCATTTGTTTTATGGTGTGAAACCAAAGGTAAACCATCTTAGAGTGTTTGGTAGCACTGCTTGGGTTCACATTCCAAAACAACAGAGAAGGAAAGGAAGCCCCATAATAAAGAAAGCCATTTTTGTTGGCTATGAACAAAGCCAGAGGAGCTACAGGTTCATAGTGGGAGAGAAATTGATAATTAGCAAAAGCACTTCTTTTGCTGAACAAAACTGAGGGAGTGTAACTCGACTCTCCAGTTGATCTGACCACCACAAGAGAACAGCAAGGACTTGCTGATGGTGATCTTCTGCCTGATGCGGACATTCAACCAGAAAAGCAAACTGAAGATCTGTCTGATGAGACAGATGCTTCTCAGGAAAGATAGGAGTCAAAATTTAAGCCCTGTATTACCTTGCAGATCTCAGAGAAGTAGTAAAGGCGTTCCTCCATCACGTTTTCAGGCTGAAACAGTAAAGGCTTTCCACATATTCACAGAACCTGAGTCTTTAGAACAAGTGAATGCTTTACCACCTGAGATTGCACAAAATTGGCATTCTGCCATGCAACAGGAGCTAGCATCCTTGATAGAAAATAAAACATGGAAACTGGTAAATCTACCTCCCAATGAACACTGTCTAGGTTGTAGGTGGGTTTTCAAACTGAAAAAGGGGAGAATCTGGTCTGTGAACTGCAGAAGTCAATCTATGGGTTAAAACAAGCTGCTAGATCCTGGAACCAAAAATTAGATGAAAAACTGCAGAATTTTGGTTTTGAAAAAGGAAAAGCAGATCCATGTGTATATATGAAGAAAGACAAACAAGGCTGTATGTATCTGTGCATTTATGTTGATGATTTGCTGCTGTTCACAGCAACAGAAAAACAAAGGCTTGATTTTGAAGCCTGCATGAAAAGCCATTTCCCATTAAAAAGCCTTGGTACTGTAACAAATTACCTAAGTTTGAAAATACACAGGGAGAAGGATGGCAGCTTTCTGATAAAACAATGTAGTAAAATTCAAAAGCTCCTAGAGGATTTTAATATGCAAGACTGCAAACCAGTCTCTACTCCGATGATAACAGATTTTTAGAAAGTTATAGGAGAAACTCAATTAACTGAGGCAGAGAAATATAGATCTGCAATTGGAAGTTTACTGTACATTGCAAATCACTCTTGCCCAGATATCTCAAATTCTGTGCCATTTTAAGTAGACAGGTAGAGAAGCCTACATCTACTGGAAAAGCAGCATTGACCAGATTAATGAGGTATTTGCAAAAAACAAAGAATTATTGCCTGAAGCTAAATGCCTCTGGAACAGAGAAATTGCAGGCTTTTGCTGATTCTGACTGGGGAGCAGATGTCAGTGACAGGAAATCCACTTCTGGGATTTTAAATCAATTTGCTGGGTCTAGCTTAGGCTGGCATTCTAGAAAGCAAACACTTGTTGCTCTTTCCACTGCAGAAGCAGAGTTTTATTCTCTAACACAAACCTGTAATGAGGTTATATGGTTTAAACATTTGTTGAAAGACATAGGCATGGAAGTGAACCAGCCTTTAACTGTTTATGAGGATAATCAAGCTTGCATTTCTATGGCAACATCTGAAGCCTGCAAAAATAGTACAAAACATATTGATATTAGATATCAATATATCAAAGATATGATAAGCAAAGGAGAAATAATGTTGAAATATTGTGAATCAAAAGACACTATTGCTGATATTTTAACAAAACCTCTCGCTGTACCAAGACACAAGGAGTTAACAAAGCAAATTGGTTTGCATCTTATTCTGTAGTATAAAAGGCGTGGTGTTAATATGTTTTCTACTACAGATTAAGGTTACTGTGGTAACTAATCATTTTGGCTGGTTGAAGAGGTTGAATTTAATTGTCCCCTTTTCATGTGTTAATGGTTGCATTGCCTAAGGGAGGAACTTGCCTGAACTTGTTTTAGTTTCAGTTTCCCTTCTGTGTAGGCTTGCAGAGAATATGCAGCTGAGAGAAATCTCTCCTCTCAGCAAAAAGCCTTTAAATATGTTTTGCTTTCTGTAAATAAAATTATTTTCATAGCGATGCCTAGTGTTTGACTTTTCTGATCTCTCCTGGGCCAAATGCTTTCAAGCACTCTGCCAACAAATATGACCCTTTGTTATAGTGCTTCAGAAGGCCAGGTCTTAGCAGGGCACTAATGCATAAAGTAGCCAGGTTCTCTATAGTATAGACATAGTTCTGCATGATATGGGACTTTTCAAATGTGGTACTTAGAGAGTTAGTAGCTCCCAGCTGCATGAGTTCAACTTCTGAAATCTCTAATCTATGGTTAAGGGAAGGAGAGGAGAATGAAAGGGAAAAAAATGTGTTTTCCATTCCCATACACATTTTCCTTTCCTTTGCAAATCTTCTATTGATGCCCAAGCATATGTGAACTGATGCTATCTTAATTACTGAGTCTCTTGATGAATGTGCTCTTTGACTTATTTCCCTTTTGAACTGGTCAGTTAGGCCTATTTCCTTCCATCCCGCATTCTGAGTTAACTGCTGAAACTCAGCAGCACATCACCATTCTTTTGTAGGAAACAGGTTTCATAGTTGGCCATCACTTGCCTAAATCATCAAAGTTTCTCTCAGGCATGCCATAAAATTGCCATGATTGTCTAAGCCTGCACTGCTCTCACCAAAATGAGGTGCTACCTAGTTGAGAGCTCACTGAAAAATTAGGCTAATTATAAATCCTACATAGGTTCAATCAGCGGAGGACTCATCTAGACTCAGGGTGATATCTAGTTCACGCTGAGCACAGTAGGTAATATACTTGTTTGGGTATTCCTAAGATATTTGTCTGGGTGTTAGGCCTGGACTAATATGGGACCAGTGGTTGTGGTGAATTCTGTCTCTCCTACTGGGATAGCTAGGTCATTGCCTGGGCTAAATGATCCATTTTATTTTCACTTGGTTCCGATACTGGAGCAAAACTGATTCATGATTAATGAGGTTGCTAGATGTTTTGTAGCTGTTGTGTTAATCCTTGCCTGCTGGATGACAAGTGACATGCTAAAGCAATGTGAATCAAAATAGGTTACCAAAATCTCAGGCTTCATATTTAGGCTTGTCAATGAATCACCAATGTCCAGACAATTCACTCACAGCTTAACTTCTCTGTTTAGACTGGAAAAAGACTTCCATAAATGACTTGACTGGATTAGATTCTTTTTGCTAAAAGGAATGAAATCTCTCATACAACATTTGAGTGCCCACAACAGTACATTCTGAAGAGTTGAAACTCAAACATTCTTCCGCCTGTTCTTCTAAATCAACAGATACTTTGCAGGTGACTTAGGCAATTAAAATGGTCTAGGTCATCCATGCAATGGCCATCTCTAACCTGGGAACTGCTGTTTCATCATAGCATAGAGTTGGAGACTCCATGACCTCTAGAAGAAATTGGTTGTCTCCAAGTATGTATTTCATTGATAGATGTCAAGGTTCAGTCTGAATTAGAAGTTCACAAAGATCACAAAAAAGCCCGACAATATTTTTCTCCCTGACTTACATCCATTCAGGCATGGGCTTGGGGAGGACAGTACAGGTAGTCCTCATTTACTGACTGTAATTGGGACTTGGAACTCCATCATTAAGTGATGTGGTTGTAAGGTCTTTAAGTCATGAGATTTATGACAGACTTATGACAGCAGTTCTGGCACTCCCCGTTGCCATCGTTAGGTGAATCCCATATGGTCACAGCATCCTGTGGTCATGTGATCACCATTTGTAACCTCCTGCTGGCTTTCCCATTGACATTCTTCTTGGAAGCCAGCAGCGAAGGTTGAAAATGATGATCACGTGACTGCGGGACGCTGCAATGTCAAAATTGTGAGCCAGTTGCCCAACACCAAAATCATGATCATGTGATCGTGGGGATGCTGCAACAGCCTCAACTATAAGGACCTGTCATAAGTACCCCTCGCTCAGCATCATAACTTTGAATGGTTGCTGAATGAGTGGACATTAAACGAGGACTACCTATAAACAATTAAATGGTTATTGCTATTGCAGGATATTAAAATATCAAGAGATAAATGGATACGATTGCAGCTCAGTGCTCTCATCGGACTGGCTAAGTTGTGGAACACTTGTCTTGATTGTGAATTAATAATTATATGCAGTAAATGAATGAAGAGAAACAAGCCATCCTTTTTACTCTGTATTTTAAGAAGTTCTTCCTGATTACAAAATCTCTCTTTTGAAATTTCCTCACTTTCTAAACTGGGATCAATTGGGGATTAATCTTCATCAGTAATTACAAGCTTTTCTGGAGAAACTAATTACAGACAATTACAGATTCTCTTGCTATTTCAGGAAAAAAAAAGTTATTTTTCTGTTCAGTGTCTCTGAAAAGTGTCATGGCTGTATCTTCCATAATTACTGAAAGACGCCTTATTAATTAAATCCTTTCTGAAATCTCTAAGGAGCTTCAGGATCATAACATGACAATGAAATACAACTGAAGGGAGCAAATAATGTTCCTTGTTCCGTCCATGGGAGGAATGAAAAAGAGCTGTGACAATCTCTTTCTTCAAACTGCACTTTTTAAGTCCAATCAAGCAAGTAAAAGAACATATACGGAGGCTATTGCACTTCAATGAGACCTTTAGTTTTCAGAAGGAAATCCATATTTCTTGTAAAATATGTTATTGTTCATGTCACTGATGATATTGCTACTGCCAGATGTGGTATGCCATAATCCTGCTACTGCTACCTGTGTGGTGGGCAAGCCTAATCTTCTTAAGTATCATTACTATCATACAGGAGATCTCATCATTGCTGGCATTATTTTGCAGTTCTACATGATTTCTGATCCAGTGGATTTTACAAGGCATCCATCTGAAGAACTGATTGATGAGCTTATGTATAGACTTACTGAAACACATAATAAAAGAGATAATATCTTCCTTCTCTATGATGACCTTTATTTAAATAGGGAATGTCCAAGAGAGAAAATCCTATCTTCCAACTGCATTATTATTAGTATCCTCATCCTCATCCATACCAATAATTCTCAGTATTTCTTGTTGATTGATCCAAGTTTCTTGTATGCATTTAGGTGCCCACAAATGCTTCCTGTCTCTGAGGAAAAATGAAATAAAACAAAACCTATAATTTCCAATATCTAAGTAAAATGTGGAGTCATTACTTTTAGTTCTAGAAACTATGAATGTCTGTAGTTCCCTCTTATACTTATTTACTGCAGGATGAATCACTAGCAATGTATTCCCGATCACTGTTTGCAATTAACCAAACATCAGTATTTAGGATTCAAATTATTATCATGGATATTAGGGGAAAAAATGGGTCTGAGTGCATTTTGGATTCAATTCCTGAAAGATCTCTTAGATTGTGCAGAGGATAAGGTGTCTCATTTTTTAGCCACATTTTTTCCAAGGACTGCATATCTGCCTTCTGCTGTTGTTGCACGATCCTGGGAAACAGCACAGTTGCTTTAAAGGGTTGAAAAGATTTATTACATTTATGCTCCTGCATGCTCCATTGCTTAGCCTTTTACAGAACAAAAGTGAAGGCAGAAGATTTAGAAAGCAGGACTAGAAGTAGGTCTAATAAGCACAAGCAAAATTTAATACCATTCATGAATATTCCATTTGGCAATTCACCCATTCTCTAGTGAAAGCTGTTTATAAAGCATTAATGGGTTTAGAATAGTGTGAATCCATTCAAAGAGTAAGTTTAATCCTCGGCATGATAACATTGTTCTTTGTCATAAAATATACATATATTGGATGCTTTAGGACATTTTGAAATACATTTGAAAAGAAAAAAATCACTGCCAGATGCTATAAAAAGTTCACATTGGTTTTCATGCTAGAACTTTATACATCTTCTTGATATAATTTACAACCATAATTCTCATTGCAGATTTTTTCTTCAGAATTATCAACATGTCCTAGCTTTGATTTTTGCTGTAGAGGAGATTAATGCAAACCCTCAGATCTTTTCCAACATGACTCTGGGCATTCGCATCACTAATAGCAATTTCATGGCAAAATGGACCTATTTTGCTTCGCTGGAGCTACTGTCCACCCAGGGCAGATTCATTCCTAATTATAAGTGTGATATCCAAGAGAAGACAGTATCTGTTGTTGCAGGACCTAATGCAAACATCTGTCCATTTATGCCAAATATTCTGAATATATACAAGATGCCACAAGTAAGAACTACTTATAAATAAAGACCTTTTTTTTCACAATGTCTAAAATCTGTGCTTGGTTAGGTTTCTATTACGTTCCTAAGATCTTTTAAATAAAGTTTTGTGATTTGCATACAAAGTGACCATCTGAACAGAAAGAAAAGGGCAAAACTGCCTAAACAGTAGGGATTTGTTGTGTGGTACATGCCTAATTCTGAAACTTGATCAATATTATATATTGCCACTGCTTGACTTCCTTGTCCCTGAGAAAGTCTGATCTGTGGTAATGCACACCGTATCTGTTCTGATATTCAGTTTAACCTAAACAAGACCTGTTTAGTAGACTCTGTACTTAGCAAACTTCTCTTTCCACTCCATAGAAGAGATTTTGTCTTGCCATCTACAATATTTTTGCCTTAAAAAAAAAAAAAAACAGAAAGAAAAACAAACATCATCTAGGTGTGATGGTGCCTGGATGTGGCTAGCTAGGGGCTTGGTTGGTTTGATCATTTTTGCAGAGTCATATGAAGGTGTAGAGAGTGAAAGAAGGAGATCAGAGGAGTTTCAGAGAGATAGCATGTTGGTTCTGTTGTAGTGTTTTCTGAAGACGAGACCACCCAGAGAACAATGGGGTGGGCAGTGATGGTAAAAAGAAAGAGATAAAGATGCAAATTGCAAACTTTATGAACTTTTCTGGTTTGGGTGCCAGCTGGGCAGAGACAAGCAAAGTGAACAAGGTGGTATCTTGCAATCAACATGGGATTCATTTGACTTTGTGGAACCTGAGGACATGTATACAGTGCTCAGCAGTATAAGCTTCACCAGCTGTGGGATAGATCCATGACCCTCCTGGTTCCTTCAGATGGTCCACTAGGAGTTGTGGGGTTGGAAAATGGGTACTCCTTTCATTTGGGCCTAGAAGCATACTGGCAATCAATGCAGTGATCACGATGCATGTGTTATGCCACAATGACAGGTTTACTTGACTAGTAAGTAGCAGCCACAGTCATAGAACCTATAGTTTCCAAGCTGTCTTCCAAGGCAGCCCTACATAGAGCACATTGCTGGAGTCTGATTACAAGTGTGAGTTAATGTCATCAGATTATCACAGGGAGCTTCATATTTCCCACTCCTGTTCTAAAGGGTGGGGCAAGGAGACTCTGCTTTCTAGTAGACTTGCCACTGTCTCTCATATGGAAGGTAATATATCATGCATCATATATAAGACAGCTAGTTTGGTCTACTGATTAAAGTGCTGGGCTAGAAACCAGGAGTCTGTGACTGCTAGTCCCACCTTAGGCATGAAAGCCGGCTGGGTGACCTTGGGCCAGACACTCTCTCTCAGCCCAACTGACCTCACAGGGCTCTTGTGGAGAAAATAGGAGGAGGAAGGAGTATTGGGTTTGTTTGCTGCCTTGATTTATTAATAAAGGTGGGATATCTTTTTTTTTAAATAAAATATATTGCATGGAAGGTAAGAAGAAGATATGTTAGCAAAATGTGAAATAAAATAAATTGAACTTCAGGGATTACTGAATCAATAGATTGCCAATTCTCTGGCTTTCAAACGTTATTACATTTATACTTACTAAAGGAAAATTCTCCAGATCAGTTCTTTCTAGACTGGACTATATTTCTCTTGAAGTTTGTGATGAATATCCTTCTTATAGTCTAAAAGTAGAACCGACAACCCAACTATTTTAATTCATTTTTTCTTAGCTCATATATGGATCTGCTCCAATGATAGACAAGAGGGAACACACCGTTTTCTTTCATCGTTTTTTCCCAAATGAGGAGCTTCAGACTAAGGGGATCCTCCAGCTGCTGTTGCATTTAAGGTGGACATGGATAGGGCTGATTTCCCAACGTGATGAGAGTGGAGAGAGGTTTGTACGGAATGCCCTCGCATTGTTTTCCCAGAAAGGTATCTGCTTTGATTTCATGGAAGAGGTGGCCAAAGAAAGTTTTTCTAGTGACATGGGCGGTTTATTTAAATATTACATTGAAATGTACAAGGTTGTCATGAAAAGCATTGCCAACGTTGTGATCCTCTATTGTGAAAATCACATCGTTACCATTTTCCGAGTATTTCCCTATCTTTCGGAGTATGAGGATATACCAGTAAGGAGAAAAGATAAAGTTTGGATCATGCCAGCCCAAATGGAGTTCACTTCAGTCCCCTTTCAAAACATACGGCCTTTGGACTTTATTCACGGTGCGATATCTTTTGCAGTTTCTTCCAAGGAGGTGACTGGGTTCAAAACATTCTTACAGACGAGAAGCCCTACTTCAGAAGAGGAAGACCATTTAATAAGATTGTTCTGGGGACAGACATTTGCATGTTCTTTCCCTAAAGACATGTTGGATGAGGACACTGGAGGGCTGTGCACCGGAGAAGAGAAGTTGGGGACTCTTCCTAATTCTGTGTTTGAGACCAGCATGACCGGGCAGAGTTACAGCATCTATAATGCAGTCTATGCTGTGGCACATGCTCTGAAAGCCATGTTTTCCTCCAGTTCCAAACACAGAGCAAGGGCAGACCGTGGGAGACTGATGATTCTCAATCAAGAAACATGGCAGGTAATTGTAGAAGAAATGACAAGGGCACATTGTTCAAGCCTCTCTGCTATTTTCCTGGTGCAGAACCAGTACATTTCAGGTTCAGTATCCTCATAGTTTATAAACTACATGAATTACATGAATCTTTGCACTGGTTCATGTTTCTTTGCAACAGTGTGTAGGAACTGCATAAGTAAGATCTGACTCGAAAAATGCATTTGACCAAAACCACAGTTTCATAATGGGGTTTGAAGTTTTGTCAAGCCAGCTCAGCTTGATGAAAGTGTGTTTGTTAATATTTTGATTCTCCTGCACAGTAGTACCCACAACATCTAAAAGCTAGTAGTGTACATTTGCTGTAGGAATATTTATTTTGCCAGATCAATTGTTTTTATTTATGTATTTATTTGTGGAATTTATAGAGCTGCCCATCCCACACATGTGACTCTGGGCACAGAGTACACAATAAAAACACAAAGCTAAAGAATCAATATAATTCAAATACAAACATTTGTGTTTGATTTGCTTCCATTTAGCTCCATCATTTCCTGAGAACAGTCTTATTTAACAACAGTATTGGGGAAAAAGTTTTCTTTAATGAAAATGGGGAATTAGAAACTGGATTGGATATAATCAACTGGATCACATTCCCAAACCAGACTTTCCTTAAAGTCAAAGTTGGAAAGATAGACCCCTTGGCTTCTCCAGAAGAGCCTTTCACAATTGCCGAAGAAAACATCATCTGGCCGACCATGTTCAACCAGGTATTTCCTACTGGCAGTTCAGGTTATCTAGAATCCTCCTCTTGACCTTTTTCAGAATCACTTCTATCATTTGAGTGACTCATTAGTATTAAAACTGAGGCAGTAGAAATATGACAAAAAATGAACAGTGCTGAGATTGGAATATATAGCTCTTCCACTATACAACTTGTACTCCCTTACCATACATTGATGGACATTCCTGAATGTATACAATTACCAGCTGTCATTTTCAGGTTGCCTACAGAGGAAACCATCTTTGAGTAAGGAAAGCTGGAAATTATTTAATAATAAACAAGCTATATGTTGAGATACTGTACTGGTTAAAATATCTTATACCTTGCCATTGTTCCAAGTTTTTTTTTTTTTTTCCTTCATAAAGTAAGGGTAGTGAATCTCAACCTTTTAATTTTATTACCTTCTGACTGCACATTGTCCAAGACATATCTTGCAATCCCATCTATTCTCTTTAGTTTTCTACATTTAACCTTTAACTTTAATTAATACCTCATCTGTTCCATAATAACTACAAGGCTGACTGGATTGCATTTCTCTATAATCTATTTCATGTTCTATAATTTGATTCTAGGTAGTAAAGAAGAGTCAGTTTGGCATGGTGGTTAAGGCACTGGGCTAGAAATTAGGAGACCATGAGTTCTATTGTGTTAGGCATGAAGCCAGCTGGGGGACCTTGGGCCAGTCACTTTTTCTCAACCCTAGGAAGGAGGAAATTGCAAACCATTTCTGAAAAACCTTGCGCAGAAAACTTGGAATTTGGAATCCCATGAATTACAGCACAAATTCTCTGCAGTACTCCTTTTCAGGACCTAAATGATAGAAAGGACTAGAGCCAATGGAAATTCCAAGATTGAGTTTCCCCCATAAAGCATGGAATAAATTACCTATCAGTTTGACCAAGATGGAATATGAGGGGAGTCCAGTTTTAATGATTAGGCTTTCAGGAAACCTAAGGCTTTGTCAATATATCTTAGGAAATAGTAACATACATGATTCCAGGAGGACATATAGATAATGTCACTTTGGTATGGTGGCATTTATTAAATGTGCATGTCTAATAATATGTTGAGGTTGAATCCTATGCACCACATTTCTCAAAAAGTCATGCAGCTTTATCAGAATATCACATACACAGTGAAACACTAGTTTATAAATTATAAATTCTGATTATTGCTCCATCCTGGTTTCATTTCTGGACAGGCACTACCACTTTCTGTATGCAATGACAATTGTTATTCAGGCCACAGCAAGATCAAAATAGAAGGGAAGCCATTTTGCTGCTATGACTGTCTTCCATGTGGAAAAGGGAAAATTTCAAATAAAATAGGTAAGGTGTGTCTTGTACATAACTGCTAAGCCTTATGAACTATCACCCACAGTACTGTTTACCTATCTGCATTTAATCTGTGCTGCACTTTTCTTGAATGTAATCTGTAATGGTTGCCTATTCTGACAGACTCAGTCTCACAAGCTGATGCTTAAGGATAACTGATTTATTGAAAGAATAGTGTGCAAATACAAAGAAAGCTGAGAATGAGCAAAAGCGCGCCAAATACAAACTAAAAACCCTCGCTTCAAACCCGGTCCCGCCCTCACTCCCGCTTAGCAGCCACCCCCTCCCAGATGTTAGCAACCGTCACCCACATCGGCCTGAGAAAGTAACCTTGAACACAGTCAATAACCCAAACATACATTCCACAGTTACAGCAAGGAGATTACAGCCTGGCACGGTTGGAAATCTCCACATGGATCAGGAAAGTGACATGCGAAACATTACGATGTATTCAGAACATTGAAACGATGAACATGACATAATCAGTTATTCAGAATTCAGAGTACTCTACCTCTGCCTGTGTACTAGATTTTTCCCAGGGTTTTTCATAACATCCAAATCTGAACTTCTGGTCCATATTGTCCCTGAATTAAGCCTGACTTTGAATTCCCATGAATGCAGAACAAGATAAAGAAAAAAATCCATCCCATGAAAAGGATTCTTACTAAGTGAGAGAAGAATCTTCCTAAGATTGAGGAAAATCCTTTTGGGGGGACAGAGGGGAAGAAATGGAACACTTGTGTTTTATCATCAATCACCTATGAAGGAAGAAGAATGAATCTGATGCCCTGTTAGGTATAAAGGATTAGGAAGATGAGTTTGTCCTTGCTGGAGAGCAGCAGGCATGTAAAAACCCCACTTAGAAGGTTAGTGGGAGTTACAACTGAGGGTGTTTGCTGTACATTCTCAGACTACAGCCTTGGAAATGGCATGTCATTTGTTATGTAAGAGCAACCCCCCAAATTAAACATTTTGAATTGTGTGGAATCTGATTGATTGATTGAAAACTGGGTGAAGCTTATTAAGGAAGTTTTTAGTGTTTTAGGTCAAAGAAAGGTCTGGGAAAGCTAGAGGTTTTCTGCAGATTTCAGAGCCATAGGACTACTCTTCTAATACATACATACATCATACATACATACATACATACATACATACATACATACGGTTAATTTAGTGCATTAAACCACCCAAGGCTTCTCTTATGAACAAAGCAAACATATGCATTTCAAAGCACTTCAGAACAAGAAATATGGGCCATGAATATTGATCCTTCTGCTGCTCTGATAGCAATTTACAATCATCAAGGATCTGCAACCTTGGACATAACTGGCATTCTTGCTAAAATGTTTGTCACTTGAACATGGAAAATCCAAACTGAGAAAGCGTATGAGTTAATGGAAGTATCCCCAAGGAATTAGGTTGTCTCTTCCTGAAGGGAGAGAAGTCACCTACTAGGAATTCAGAATGTAAGTGGTAGATTTTGACTCATTTTCCATAAAACAAGTCAGTCCTTAAGTAAGTTGTCCAACTACAAGAGCTCACAACGAAGTATCACACCATGTCTCTGGAAAAGAGACCAGGAAAGTCTGAACTGGGAAGCGTAACACAATTAAACTTTTCTCTTCCACTTTCCTCTGCTATCCTCCAACATGACACTGAGACTGGAACAAATGACGGTGGTCTCTTTTTGATCAAATAATATACAGTAGATATTTCTGCCTATGGATGGTCTCATTCTTAATTTCTAATAGTGCAATACAAATAAGATGGGCATAGCTTACTTAGAAATAAATGAAGTTGCATTAATAATTCAGTCCATCTAATTCATAGCTTTTATGGGCCGTGATGTTTTCTTTTGCAGATGCAGATGACTGTTTCCAGTGTTCAGAGGATCAGTACCCGAATGAAGCTCACAATCTTTGCATTGAAAAACATATAACTTTCTTGTCTTATGAAGAGCCACTGGGAATCACTTTGGCCACTGTAGCTCTCCTCTTTTTTGTAATCTCAACTTTGGTGCTGGGGATCTTCATCAAACAGTGGGACACCCCCATCGTCAAAGCCAACAACCGGAACCTCACCTACATTCTCCTCATCGCTCTCCTCCTTTCCTTCCTTTGCAGTTTGCTCTTCATTGGGCAACCAGACAGAGTGAAATGTCTCATGCGACAACCTGCTTTTGGCATCATCTTCTCTATAGCCCTTTCTTGTATATTGGGGAAAACAGCCATTGTGGTTCTTGCTTTCATGGCCACCAAACCAGGATCCCAAATAAAGAAATGGGTGGGGAAAAGGTTGGCCAACACAATTGTTCTGTCTTGCTCCCTGGTGCAAGGCATAATTTGTGTGGTGTGGCTGGCATTTTTCCCCCCATTCCCAGATTCTGACCTTCACTCAATGGCTGAAGAAATTGTCCTGGAATGTAATGAAGGTTCAGCCACCATGTTTTATACTGTCCTTGGCTTTATGGGGTTCTTGACTGCTACCAGCTTCATGGTGGCCTTCCTGGCTAGGAATTTACCAGACAGCTTCAACGAAGCCAAATTTATCACCTTCAGCATGTTGGTCTTTTGCAGCGTCTGGGTATCATTTGTTCCCACCTATCTGAGCATCAAGGGGAAGTACATGGTGGCAGTGGAAATATTCTCCATTTTGGCTTCTGCAGCTGGATTGCTGGGCTGCATCTTTTTCCCCAAATGCTACATTCTTCTTCTGAGGCCTGATTTAAATAGAAAGGAGCAACTTATTAAAAAAAAAACCTGAATTATGCTTTTGAATCATATAATCTCTCCTTACTGTAGTGTTTTCTTTTTCTGCTAGACTTCTCAATTTGGGAAAACTGAGCATAATCTTTTTTTCAAAAATACACAAAATAAATGTTTACCTAACTTTGGAATGTGCCTGAGGAATAATTATTGTTTATATATAAGATGATGTAATGATATAAAAATGGAAGGTTATATACATGTCAGCTAACGGTTGATGTCCTGTGGCAATTTGCACAGCATTTTGCTAGCCCAATTGCTCAGATTTGCTGTAGTCTTGAGTCTTTATGGATCTTGGGTTTGACAACTATTATCTAGTCTCCAACTATCTTGGTGGGAGGAGGTTGTTGAGTATGTAGTAGGGATTCACTTCGGAGCAGTCTAGAAGAAGCATATTATCTGGGTCCTTTTCAGTCAGAATTCATGCATCTGTATGGGGAGGTAATGGCATTGGACATGCTACTGGATGAGCATTGTCAGGATGGACAGAAGTAATCCTCCCCACCTAGTCCTTCTGGAACATTCAGTAACATTTAACATAACCAATATAAGAGGAATTTCAGAGACATCTAGAAGGATCGGGTTTTAAGGCTCTGTTCTGCAGTGGTTCCTCACCTTCCTTAGTGGGTGGATTCAGTTAATGGTTAGAGGGGGAGGGGGAGGGGTCAGTGCAGTAGTCTCTCACTTGTGGGGTAGCACAAGTTCAGATCTCTCCCTCCTGCTATTTAACAACTACATAAAGCCTCTGGGAGAGTTATCCATTTGTTTGGGGTAAAGTATTATCAATATGCTGATGATACCCCACTTTATATCACCAACCCAGGCTGTTCTAGTGATCCAATGGAAAACATATTCTAGACCTATCAAGCAAACCTCTATAGGGCTGTGTTAGTCAAAACAAGTGCTTTGAATTGAACTCAGAAGTCTGTTGCTAACAGAAGCATGGCCTTGATTTCCGGGGTGATATACCTCTAATTTTTAACCTTGTCAGCAAGTGGGCAGATGAATATTATTGAAAAACTGCAGAAATTCCAAATACTTGGTGCATGAAATGAGACCTAAGAATATTTCTGAGCCAGGAAAAGTGGAGAAAAATTCCAAAAACAAACAAACAAACTAGAAAGACTAACTAAAATAATATTTGGAAATTGTTAGTCCTGTCAAAGGAGTTGTTGCAAAGTCTTGAATGAATGGTTGTCTAAACTTCTGCATCTGCCAGCAGTAGACATTCAGATTTGCAGAATTATGTCATATTTTAACCATATAGAGATCGGTCAGCTTTGGTTCATTTAGGGATTCATTGAAACACATCAATTGACCCAGGGCTCCTAAACTTTTGTGTGCAAATTCAAATAGCCCAGAACTACAAATAAAGCCCAGAATGAGATGAGGATGCCAATAAGAACAAAATTGACTTCTTTAATACAGTAGACTCTCAGTTAAGAGGCAGCCATGGGGATTGGTAGATGCTGGATGAATGTAGTTTCTGGTTGCTTGAGAGTTACTATTAAACCCTAATACCCACTAGAGGGCAGCAGAGAGATACAGATTTTTTTGCCAGTTGCTTGAGAGTGCTGGTTGCTTGAGTTCTGGTTAACTGAGAGTCTACTGTATGTTGAAAACAAAAGAATTTAGTATTTCAATGTCTTCTGCTCAGTAAAGAGGAGCAGTCATTATCACCATCTGAGGCTCTTGAGTTTGTTTATTTATTTAATTTATTTATTATCCAATTTATTTAGCCACCCCTGATTACCGAACTTCATAGGGCAATGGAGTATAATCACTGCCTTCCAAGAATCACTCTGTTCTCTGAGCCCTTATAGGAGAATTGGGGTTATTACTGGAAAATTATTTAGGACAGCAAGATTACAGGAAAAGTCTGCCACTCCGAGGGAGTGCTGAATTGAAGAAATAAAGTATAAACAGAATCTGTTCTTGTTTTGGACCATCATGTCAACCCTGATTGCATAAAGAAGTCCATATAGCTTTCTTGGAAAGATTTCCAGAAATGGCTGCCAGTACCTTCTCCCTAGGGCTGAGAAAGAGTGACTGGCCAAAGACATCCAGCTTGCTTCCATGCCTGTGGCAGGACTAGAATTCACAGTCTCCCAGCTTCTGATCTAGCACCTTTAACCACTGCATCAAATTGGCTGACAAATAGGATCTGTAGGGTCCCCCAAAGATTAAGACTATCTTTGAAGCTGATATTCAAAGAAAAGATGTTCACTTCTTAGCAGTTGCTACCCAGAAAGATTTATCATAACATAGCAGATGTCATGAATTCCATAAATCTATCATAGGTTATATTTAATTGGGTTAAGGTATTTCGTTAATGTGGTGTGAAAGGTCCCCTGTGCAAGCACCTAGTCATGTCTGACCCTTTGGGGGGATGCTGCTTTTGTGATGTTTTCTTGGCAGACTATATTGGGGTGGTTTGCAATACCCAGCAAGCTGGGTATTCATTTTACCAACCTCGGAAGGATGGGTAGCTGAGTCGACCTGAGCTGGCTACCTGAGAATCCAGCTTCTGCTGGGATCAAACTCAGGTCGTGGGAAGAGTTTCAGCTGCAATACTGCCGTCTACCTATCTGTGCCACACCAGGCTTTTCATTAATGTACACCTTACTTATGTTGTGGGGAAAAAAAACCCAATCCTATTCCTATTTCTTAATTTTGTTGCATGATCATAAAATATTAATAGTGGATAACTTTAAAGGCTGGATGATGTGGTAGCTCATGTCAGTCACCAAAGGTGTTAATAAAGTTGTAGCACACATCTCATAATGGATATTGCTGAATAATAACTAGAAATAAATTGTTTATATTTTAATTATTTATAAATAATATACAATCTAAATATTATAGTATAAATAATAATACAATTTAAAAATAATTTTAAATAAAGGAAAACAAGCACTCTTAACTCTCTAGTAAAAGGAAGGTTATAAAATGTGGGTTTTTTCTGGTTACACAAGTGTTCTTGTTGAGGTTTTCTCACTCAGCTCAGTTGAGATCTTGTCCCCAGTGATATTCCATGTATACAAGTATAGAACTACACAACTGAATTTTGTTTCCATTCTGTTTTTGACTAGGTTTAAGTTTTTCTTGCTATTTCATGCATTTGATAAATGTATTTTCTATTTGTTTTTCTGACCATGTGACATAGTGTCTTGTTTATTTTCCCTATAGCTGCCAAGAGTGCATATTACTTAAACATTTTCTCAAATCCCTGAGTAGTTCTATGGAACATAACAAAACAATTAACTAACATTAAAGGAAGCTCCATTGCTGTATTCATGGTTGAGAGTAGAGAGATGACACCATAGCAATCTGATTCTTCACTCCAAAGCTTCTGATCATGCAAGACAATGAGAATATATGCAGGCTATTCTAAGCAATGAGTTCCTTTGCTTAGTTTGTGCACAAGGAAGTGGTGCTTAGTTTGTGCACAAGGAATTGGTACCTGGTGTATCTCTTCTTTTAAAACATGTTACTGTTCATGGCGATGATGACAGTACTACTGCCAGACATTGTTTGCCATATTCCTGCTATAACCGCAACATGTTCTGTGGCCAAGCTTCATCTTATGAAGCATAAATATTATCATTCAGGAGATCTCATCATTGCTGGCATTTTACCACAGTCCTACATGATGTCTGAAACAATGAAGTTTAAAAGGCATCCATCTGAAGAACTGATTTATGACTTCATGTACAGACATATTGCTCTTAAATGTAGCATATCTATATTTATATTTAACAAGAGGTGTTAAAAGCTAAATGTTAAGTTATTAGAGAATGGAGTACCGAACTGAAAGGAAGCCTAGCTCCCAATCGCCACCTTGTTACTGTATTATTATTGCATCATTATTGTTGTTGCTATTGTTATTATCATAATCATTATTACTGTATTAGCATCAGTAACATGATTTATTTCTTCTCAGTCAATCCAGTTATTTTCATTATCCGGTTGTTTCTAGTTTTGCATGCATGCAGGTCCCTACTGGCATTGCTCCCTCAACATTCCCCAAGAAGGATCAGACCAAAGTTTAGCACAGTGACTTTCTTTTAATGAATTCTAACTTTGGAAGTCTATGGATTTCGGTATTTCCTTTTTTGCCCATTTTATTTCTTGTGGATCATCAGTGATGCATGTTATTTTATCAATGTTTGCAAGTAACTGAAGATCAATATTTAAAGTTTTGATGATTGCATAGTAGGAAAGTAGCACTTCCCTGTGCCTGTTTAAAGCCATCAGATCTTGTATATCTTGTATATCTGCCCTCTGCAGCTGTGATTGGCAAACAATGTGGCTGCTTGAAGTAGGTATAGACAAACGCTACATCTGTATTCTTACATACTCCAAAGGTGAACCTCATGAAAGAAGGTGAGTGAGGAGCTAGCAAAACAGTAACAGAAGTAGGTCTGCTAACTGCCCAGAGAATGCTTATATTGTTGATGACTATTGCTTTCATCAACTCATCTATTCTTTAGTGAAAGGTATTTGTAATAGCTGAACTGGATTCTAATGGTGAGCTCCATTTGTAGAGAATTTTTCATCCTCTTCATCAGACCAAATTCAATTGTCATAGAATTAATGAGAAGTCCTGAGATACCTTTGGAAACATTTCAATGCCAGTTGCTGCAGAAGTTCTGTATCAGTTTTCACACTTGGGCATCTTGGCGCTCATGTAGTTTAGAAATTACTGATGTGATTGGGTTGATGTTCGAAAAGTAAACAGGTCAAATCTGAGTGTGAATCTGTTTCTCTGCTTTCCTCTGCTGGCACTGTACAATCTGTTTTTGGCCATTGTCTTTAGCTGACTTATAAAATGGGTGAAAAGTCCTATTCCTTAACAAAAGCAGTATGACTTAGAATATACCTCTTACTGCAGGTTTTTCCTACAGAATTACCAGCATGTCCTAGCTCTGATTTTTGCTGTAAAGGAGATCAATGAACATTCCCTCATCTTACCTAACATAACTTTGGGGATTCACATTGCTGATAGCTATTTCATGGCAAGAGGGACCAACTTTGCTTCAGTTGAGCTTCTCTCCACACGGGGCAGGTTCATCCCCAATTATAAGTGTGATGCCAAGGACTGGGCAGTATCTGTTATTGCAGGACCTACCTCTCACATCTGTTCCTTCATGGCAAACGTTCTGAATGTCTACAAGATGCCCCAGGTAAGTTCTGCTTAAGAAAGAGGAAGGAAGGAAGGAAGGAAGGAAGGAAGGAAGGAAGGAAGGAAGGAAGGAAGGAAGGAAGGAAGGAAGGAAGGAAGGAAGGAAGGTCTTTTCTCTCATAAGTTTTGTGACTTGGAAATTGTAGCAATTTCAAAACATGAACGAAGAGGCAAACTTGTAGGCTTGCCACAAGATGGGGATATTTTTAGTTTATTTATTTTGTGCATGTATTTGATCTATGCCTAAATTTGTATCCAATTCCATATTACACATTTCAATTTCTTGGCTCATTTATGAATTCACTGATATAAAAATTGGGATCATCTTCACTCGTTTTCAGCACATTTGAACATTAATAATATTAAGGATTTAGGAACCTGACTTAACCATTCAGGAAATCATAATTTAGGAGCAATTACTTGCTGTTTCCTTCATTGAAAATTGTTGGTGCAAATATTCTACATTAGTCCAAGTAAAATGACACTAAATTATGCAGTAAAAAGAGAAGACAAATGCATAATCACTGAAATAATATATGGTAGAGGAGTATTTACTTCCCCTTTTACAACCTTTTACTTGACTGTGAAAAATCATGGAGAAGGTTAAGGAAAGCTAGGAAAATTAAAACATGAATTATTATAATTTAATTATTATTATTGACGATGATGATGATGATGATGATCCTATGTATCCCCTAAATGCCTATACTTCAACTGTACTAAATAAGTTGACTTTTAACCAAAGCTATTTAACTGAATTGACTATTGGTGGGGGGGGGGGGTCTAGCAAGAAAAGTAATCTGCTCACACCAGGGAGAGAAATATGAAAGAAGGGGTTCTTTGAACCTTTGATCAGAGAGTCTGACATGACTGGGCTGGACTGAAGACTCTGGATTAGACTGAGAGCTTGGAACATGACTGGACTGGGCTGCAGATCCTGGACAAGGTTGAGAACCTGAAGCACAAGAAGACAGGTCTCACGTTACTGAACAATGCTGGTCAATTGAAGCATGGCCAGACTGGACTGGAGATCCTGGGCAAGGCTGGATGCTGGGAACAAGGTTGGGAACATTCCTGGAACTCGCAGAATGGTGGCAGCAAAGTCCAAATCTGGATGCGAGGCTGAGGTTTCTGGATTTGGCAGAAATAAGATCCTCAGTGGCAGCAAGTGCAGGGTACAGGTCCTCAATGATAGGACACACAGTCGCTGATTCCCCTCTGGCTACAGACAAGGATTCCGGTGCAGGTAAGCAGTCTTCCACTAGGACTGCAAGCTCAAAGGATCGGTTGTCTCCAGCAGATTGCTCTTTGTGTGTCTGCCTTTTATGCTGATCCCCTGCGTGTCTATTCCCTTCTGCAGCCAATCGGGCTGCCTTCTCCTTCGCACACTTTTCTGCACACCTTTCATGTGCACTGATTGGAAGATTCAGTTCCTCCTCCAAAGACTGGCCAATCAGCATCTATAATTTCTCCAGCAACGCAGAGTCATGTCTTGGTTTTGCCTTCCCAGTTTCTGCCTGGTAAGTTTCTGTTTCCTCTTCTGACTCAGGAGGAGTTTCATTTTCTGAGTCAGAAGCCAGCTGAAACCTCACAGAATGGCACTAAAATATCTGGCCCAGGTTTGTAAGAGCACTGAGTAGCTACTGCTGGATTTATTTGCACTGGCTGGGGGACAGGAACCTAGCCCCCAAACCAATGATTATGTCGGGCAAGGCTCTTTTCTTGTTGTTGTTTTCATGTGTTGGGATTTGTTACACATCATTCTATTCTAAGCACAAATAACTTGTTCTTTCACTAGCATACTATCAAAGGCACCATGCCTGTAATTTCAGCATTCAAGATCACTGCAATGACTGTACTCCCCATGATCACTTTATACAATTTATCTGCCTTTTCTATCATTTCAGCAGCTTCATTAGCATACATCATTTGGGGCATACATTCTATAAAGTCAATGCAAATTCCTCTCTCTGAACACGACA
Source organism: Candoia aspera (assembly GCF_035149785.1). Taxonomy (NCBI): domain Eukaryota; kingdom Metazoa; phylum Chordata; class Lepidosauria; order Squamata; family Candoiidae; genus Candoia; species Candoia aspera. The sequence goes on along the minus strand of NC_086156.1, from coordinate 108,960,697 downwards.
AAAGACTCTTTTGAACGAACCCCTCTCTATCTTCCTCATACACAGAAATCAACCCAGCCAAAATGCAACAGTAAGTGTAACATTCCTTTAAGCTGGAGGATCTCATCTGGGAACACCCATTTGACAAACAGTTTTGCTGATTCATTATTCATCAATGGAGCTGATGCATATGTGATCTAAATGGGGGAAAGAAAGAAGAACAGAGGCAAAAGGGATACTTTTTAAAAAAAAAATAATGCAATATGTATTTACTTAACCCAATGTCTGGGTTTGAGTGGGATATGGAAAGAGGATTCTTTAAAAGTACAGTTTCACAGCATGGCATTTGCAAGTTCAGTACTACTCATAAAGCAAAAAAGGGACAGCACTTTGATGATATTCTTCATATCTCATGAATTTTTCATCTTCTGGCCTCTAACATTTCATGGTTCTGGGATCTTTCTCTTAAGAATTATAATGAAGATCTGATACCTGAAGTTAATAAATAGCAAGTGAACTTCCCTCTTGTTCCATATTTGTGTCTCACCAGGGGAAATTTGTAGTTGCACAGAGTGGTTGCTATGTTGAGACAGGTCTTAGAACGGGGTCCTCCAATGATAGCTACCATACTGGTCTGGTCATTACATTTGTAGTTGGGGATAAATTTATCTTTTGTAGATAGAAATTCCATTGCTAAAAGGTAAGTTGAACTTTCCTTGGTATAATCAGTAGTGATGTGGAAACCAAGACTAACATTGGGTAAAATGCCAGTATGTTGATTGATCTCCTTTACAGCAAATGCCAGAGCCAAAGTATGTTGGCAATAATGAATGAGGAACCTTCAGTGAAAGTTTATGTCAATATATTTCTGCTTTAGAAGTGGACAGTTGCTACATTATAATACATACCCACAAACACACATACATACATGTGAATGATGAAAGGTCCCCTGTGCAAGCACTGAGTCATGTCTGACCCTTTGGAGGGACGCCACTTTCATGACATTTTCTTGGCAGACTATAGCAGGGTGGTTTGCCATTGCCTTTCCCAGTCATCACCTTCCCCAGCAAGCTGGGTACTCATTTTACCAACCTTGGAAGGATGGAAGGTTGAGTCGACCTGAGCCAGCTACCTGAGAACGCAGCTTCTGCTGGGATTGAACTCAGTTCATGGGGAGAGTTTTGGTTGCAATACTGCCACCCACCACTCTGTAACACATGAGGCTCCTATTACACACATACATACATATATTCATACCCACCCAAATTAATGCTTATTGTTTGCTCTGGACACCTGGACTTTGGTCTTTATCAAATAATAGCCATAGATTATATGGATTGGGACATTCTGACCTAGTTGGTGCTAGTTGACACTGAGCTAAGGTAGGATTTGATTTCAGTTTTATCTGTATTTTGTCTGTAGTCAGTTCCATTTTCCCACCCTAGACTTGTAATAGACTGAAATAGTTTCTCAGATGCACTTGAGGGTTTCCTGCTTCATTTCTAGGTGAGATGAAAGATAACAAAGCTCTGGATTAACCAGAGGGTTTATGCAAAGCCTACATTAGTTAAACATTGTACTTCCAAACTGGAAATGGCAAAGTTTTATCCTACAAAGTGAAATGGAAACAAATAAATAAATACCACCCCCACACCCCCACCACATTCTTGAACACTGGAGGTATTTTTATACTTATCATTTCTTTTCTGGATGTATTTATTTGTTTATTTGATTTTTATCCTGCCTTTATCATTTTTATAAATAACTCAAGGCAGTGAACATACTTAATACCCCCCCCCCATTTATTTTAATAAGGGAAATTACACACTTGGTGTTTCTCATGTGTGTATAAAGTAAGATCTGGGAGATACCAGCTGAGCTATGATAAACATCAGCATGTTGACTTCTGAAACTTTTTAATGGATTCAGAATACCAAATTGGCCATTATCCCCCCATTTGACCATAATTATGAAATAACTGGGTTTAATGCTATCTCACTTGGTCCATGAACATTCCCTTGGGACTGGCAGATCATCCAACTGTTTGCTCATACTTCATGTCTCACTGCAAGCTGAAGCTAGAATCAAGCAGAGCTATACTACTGTCATTATTGGTAGTAGATATTGCACAAGACTGGCTTTAGATCAGCTGCCTGTTGCCACTGGAATGAACAGTATTCAAATGCCAATAACAGAACAGACATGCTGGAAGAAGGCAGGAACACTCTCAGACAAAGGGGTGTTATTTGTGGCACTGATTATAGCTAAAGGGGCTCTGCCTCATGCCTCAAGTAAGGTTTCTATTGCTAAGTGTCTGGTTGGTGAACCTCTTTCTATTCTCCACAAGTATTACCAGCCAGGGGATTTCATCATTGCTGGCATTTTGTCTCAGATCTACATTTTTTCGAGTCCAATCAGCTTTCAGAAGCAGCCTTCTGAGGAGAGTTTTGATGACCTTGTGTAAGTAATTTAGGTTTAACACATAAATTTCAGATAAAGTTCTCAAATTACTCAAGCTAGTTCTCACTTATAGGTGCAAGTTCTAGGTGAAAAAACAACAGAATGCAAGGAGAAATCTTTTCAGTCTTTAAGGCAATGCAAATATATGCTTTTGTCCATCCCTTCTGACTCATATATCTTATTTTTCATGGGGGGTGGGGCCATTTCACTCAAAGCAGAAAGTAATCTTAGCTGCTTTTCATTTACTTAACAAGCTCAACGACTGATGAATGCATGCTAGGTAGAGGTGCAAAAAAGAAATAGGAGGAGCGAGGGAGAATGTTTTCAACAGTTTTACAAGAACTCTAGTCCCCATAATGGTAATAGTAACTCTACATCTCACTAAATCCAGTGGAGTTAACTGAAGCATGAGGAAATACGGAGGATGTAGATTATAAGAAAGGAGCCTGGTTGGTGTAGTGGTTAAAACATCAGGCTAAACACCAGGAGACTGTGTTCCAGTCCTGCCTTAGGCACGAAGCCAGCTGGCTGACCCTGGGCCAGTCCCTCTCTCTCAGCCCAAGGAAGGAGGCAATGGCAAACCACTTCCGAAATACCTGGTCAAGAAAACTGTGAAGACTTGTCCAAGCAGTTGCCAGGAGTCAACAGTGACTCAAAGGAACCAAAAACAAAACAGAGATTATGAGAGAGATTATTGGGCCATGAAAGGTAAGAGAGTAATTCCTAATGGAATGTGTCTAATGGAAATACAAGAATGTCATTATGCAAAAAATTAAAAGCAGGACCAGTTTGACTCCTCTAGTTATGTTGTTCAAAGCTGGCAAAGTGAAATAAATTAATTATCTTTAACTCATAATGTTTTCATGTTTAATAGGTACCAGTATAATATCTCTGAAGACAATATGTTACAAATTGGTATGTGAAAGTGAGCATGTATGTGACAGTGACTTTGTTACCTAATAATTTTCAAATCTCATTCTTTATGGGAAAATATTTTCATAATTGTTCCATGCAGTTGACTTGAAGTGCCTTGTTTTCTATGGATCGATTTTTCATAGCGCTATGTCTAGATAGAATGTGCATTAGAAAATGGGATCTAACCTGAAACAATTCCTTTTCATATAGGATGTTTACTCAGAATTACCAGCACATCCTGGCCTTGGCATTTGCTGTGAAGGAAATCAATGAGAATAACCAACTCTTACCCAATTTCACTTTGGGCTTCCACATTTTAAATAGCCATTTTTTTGCAAGATGGACCTATCTTGCCTCTTTGGAACTTCTATCCACAAAGGACAAATTCATCCCTAACTACAAATGTGACACTCAGAATAACATTTTGGGAGTCATTGGGGGACCTAATTCCGAAGTCTCTCTCCACATGACAAACATCCTGAGCACCTACAAAGTTCCACAGGTAAGTTGTAAGCATAGAATGACAGTGAGAAAGAACAAGATTCTCAAGTTTAAGTATGGTTTTGTTCATGGATGTTAGAAATGGAAGTCTCTTTATGAAGCTGTGCGGCATTTTTTCTGAAGAACTGGCATTGGGGTGGTTTAACCTCTATTTGTACGTGAAGGGTGCAGAATGATGAGTTTATTAATAATACTACTTTATTGGTTAGCCATTAGGCCATGATGCCTTTATAATGAGCTCATTCTCTCTCCAGCTTTAGTGTAAACTGCCCAGAGTCCCTCTGTGGGAGATGGGCAGTGACAAAATTTGATAAATAAATATGTCAATCCATCCTCTTATCCCAGGAGTACATTTGCTTAACAGACTTCCTTGAGGGACTTTGGAAATCTTAATATTTCTTGACATAGTAGTATTAAAAATGTTTCTGCAGAAGGCATATTTACTTTTACTCCCATCTATGTAAGAAATATATAAAAGTTCAGCAAAAAAAAAAAAAAATCTGAACAGGGAAGGAAAGCTAAACAGTTCCAGGAGCCTACCTTTCAGCTAGTGTACCATCAAATCTATTGTCCTGTTCCTTCCTTCACAACTCATCTAAAGTTCTAATGAACTGCCATTTTACCATATCTGAGCTGCGTAATCCAGCCAACCGGGTAACAAAAACACAGATAAACAAACAAAGGACATCATTATCTTTTTCTACCATAAAATGGTTGCCTGGATCTTGGCAGCACAGATATTGTAGAGCCAAGTCTAGGAACATGTTGGCTACTGAGAGGAGGTCAACACCATCAGAAATGTTCATGTTACATGCAGGATGATCAGAAGGAATCAAGACTGGTATGAAATCTGCTGCTGAATTAAAAGAGGAATGTTGAATCTCAGCTTCCCCACCTATATCTCAGAAGACAGTATAGATTGCATATGGAGTGTATGATCTCTGTTCCATTTTGGGCTCAGTCGAGTACAATGCATGCATCCAAGGGTGGGTTTTTTAAAAATGTGCACAGTGAATCAGCAAGAATTTTTTTTATGGCAAATTTATATAGCAAAACAGCCAGTACCTTTCAAATGAGTGAACCATAAGATTGATTGTCATGATGTCTCTTCTTCTTCCACATATTCTTTCTTAAGATCCTGTATGGCTCATCTCCAATAATAAATGACAAAACCAAAGAAGATTTCTTCCACCAGATGTTTCCAGATGGGAACCATCAGTATATGGGGATTCTTGAGTTGCTGCTGCATTTCAAGTGGACCTGGATTGGTGTGGTTTCTTTTGATGATGACAATGGAGAGATATTTAAACAGGATATACTTCCCATATTTTCTCAACGGGGTATCTGTGTGGAGTTCTTAGAAACAATGCCCAAAATATCTTTTTCAGGTGACATTGCTGAAACAGCAATGGATTGGTTTGGAACTTCACATATTGTCACAGGAAGTACTGCCAATACTGTTATTATACAAGGAGAAATACATACTATTAGTGTCTTAAGATCAATTTTCCACTTTGCCCAATTTTATGATATAACAGTTGAGAGCCGAGTGTGGATTATGACAGCCCAGATGGATTTTGCATCTCCTGGTTTTCTAAGAGATTGGGACATACATTGCCTCCATGGGGCTCTATCATTCACTATTCACACAAACTATCCTAGAGGATTCCAGACCTTTCTGAAGGAAAGAAACCCTATCTCAGAAAACAGAGATGGCTTTATCAGAGTCTTCTGGAAAGATGCATTTAATTGTGACTTCTCAAATTCCACTCTGGATGAGAGAGATGAGTTGATTTGCACAGGGGAGGAAAAGCTGGAGACTTTACCTGGGACCCTGTTTGACATAGGCATGTCCGGCCACAGTTACAGCATCTACAATGCAGTTTACATTACGGCGTATGCTCTGCATGCAATAACTTCATCCAAGTCAAAAGGGAGAGCAAAGATGAGATGGTTAAGACAAAATCGACTGAATGAAGAGCCATGGCAGGTATTTTGCAGGTCAATTCAGAAGAGTTTTCTTTTTTTTTTTCTTTTTAAAAAGAAACTTTATTGATTTTCAAAGTATAAGTGAAATACAAAATGTAGAGTACAAAAAAATGGAATACAGAACTAAAGAAAAAAGTAAACAAAAACCTATAAAAGTGCAGAAAATATATATAAAATATAGAAGGAAAGTGACTTCCGACCTTCTCCAACACAGATATAAATCCGTATTATACAAGTGTAATCTCTTACCATTAATTAAACTTTTAGTAACATCATTTCTATACAATCAAGCCATTCAATCATCAAAACCCAAATCAAAACCTCATCTTTTTCAGATACAAGCAAATAATCCAAAAGTGGTTTCTAAATAGAAATAAATCCAGTCACAGTATTTTTCTCTTATCACTGCTGTCAATTTAGCCATTTGTGTCAGTTCCATTAACTTACCCATCCATTCTTCCATTGTGGGAATTTGTGGATCTTTCCATCTCTGAGCATATACAAGCCTTGCTGCTGTTATCATACTCTATACAGAAACCAAGTTCCATGCTGCTTCTCAAGCTGCTTGTCCTCAAACCCCAAAGAAACAGTTCTGGTTTCAGCTGTATATCCATTTTAAGAATCTTTGGATCTTCACACATATGTGGTCCCAGAATTTCTAAGCCTTCTCACAGGTCCACCAAAGGTGAAAAAATTTCTTTCACCATGAGAATATTTCCAACAAACATTTGATACCCCATTAAACATTTTGTATAGCTTATCAGATGTTAAATACCAAGGATACATCGTTTTGTAGAAATTCTTGTTCAAATTATGATTCAAGGTAAATTTCAAACCTTTATTCCAAATGTTCTCCCACTGTTCAAGCATAATAGTATACCCAAAATTCTTAGCCCACTTAATCATACAATCTTTGACATATTCATCTTTTAAATTCAATTGTAACAACATGTTCATCATTTGTACAAAGTTCCATTTCAAATTGTTTTTTTTTTTTTTAATTAACAAAATTATAAAACTTTTTGTTGACAGAATGCTGGGAAAGCCTTTAGCCCAGGAGAGATCAGAAAAGTCACACACACCAGGCATATCTATAAAAATAATTTATTTATAGAAAGTAAAACAAAATTTAAAGGACTTAGCTCTCCTGGCTTGCTACATATTGGCAGAGAGAAAAAGAGGAAGTAAGAAACAAGTCTGGGCAGGATCCTCCCCCCAGGCAATTTGCATGAAGCATGTGTGAGGAGACAATCAAATACAACCTCTTCACCCGGCCAAAATGATTAGGTACAATAGCAGTCTTAATCATTAGTAGGAAAACCTCAACACTCCCCTTTTTATACTACAGATTAAGATGCAAACCAATCTTCTCTGACAACTCTTTGTGTCTTGGTACAGGAAGAGGTTTGGTTAAAATATCAGCAATCATGTCTTTTGATTCACAGTATTTTAACATTATTTCTCCTTTGCTTATCATATCTTTGATATATTGATATCTAATATCGATATGTTTTGTTCTATTTCTGCAGGCTTCAGATTTTGCCATAGCAATGCAAGCTTGATTATCCTCATAAACAGTTAAAGGCTGGTTCACTTCCATGCCTATGTCTTTTAACAAATGTTTAAACCATGTAACCTCATTACAGGTTTGTGTTAGAGAATAAAACTCTGCTTCTGCAGTGGAAAGAGCAACAAGTGTTTGTTTTCTAAAATGCCAGCCTAAGCTAGATCCAGCAAATTGAATTAAAATCCCAGAAGTGGATTTTCTGTCACTGACATCTGCTCCCCAGTCAGAATCGGCAAAAACCTGCAATTTTTCAGTTCCAGAGGCATTTAGCTTCAGGCAATAATTCTTTGTTTTTTGCAAATACCTCATTAATCTGGTCAATGCTGCTTTTCCAGTAGATGTAAGCTTCTCTACCTGTCTACTTAAAATGGCCACAGAATTTGAGATATCTGGGCAAGAGTGATTTGCAATGTACAGTAAACTTCCAATTGCAGATCTATAGTTCTCTGCCTCAGTTAATTGAGTTTCTCCTATATCTTTCTGAAAATCTATTATCATCGGATTAGAGACTAGTTTACAGTCTTGCATATTAAAATCCTCTAGGAGCTTTTGAATTTTACTACGTTGGCTTAACAGAAAGCTACCATCCTTGTCTCTGTGTACTTCCAAACCTAGGTAATTGGTCACAACTCCAAGGTTTTTTAATATGAAATGGCTTTTCATGCAGGCTTCAAAATCAAGCCTTTGTTTTTCTGTTGATGTGAACAGCAGCAAATCATCAACATAAATGCACAGATACATACAGCCTTGTTTGTCCTTCTTCATATATACACATGGATCTGCTTTTCCTTTTTCAAAACCAAAATTCTGCAGTTTTTCATCTACTTTTTGGTTCCAGGATCTAGCAGCTTGTTTTAACCCATAGATTGACTTCTGCAGTTCACAGACTAGATTCTCCCCTTTTTCATAGCCAGGGGGTTGCTGCATGTATAATCTGTGGTCTAAATCTCCATAGAGAAATGCAGTTTGAATGTCATAGTAGTTAACTGACATTCCTTTCAGTGCAGCAACTTTTAACAGTAATCTAATTGATTCACCTTTAGTAACTGGTGCAAAAGTCTTGTCAAAGTCTAAATCTTTCCTTTGAGTGAACGCTTTTGCAACCAACCTTGCTTTATATTTTTGGATTTTGCCATCAGCATCCCTTTTCAGTTTGAAAACCCACCTACAACCCAGACAGCGTTCATTGGGAGGTAGATTTACCAGTTTCCATGTTTTATTTTCTTTCAAGGATGCTAATTCCTGTTGCATGGCAGGATGCCAATTTTGTGCAATCTCAGGTGGTAAAGCATTCACTTGTTCTAAAGACTCAGGTTCTGTGAATATGTGAAAAGCCTTTACTGTTTCAGCCTGAAAATGTGATGGAGGAACGCCTTTATTACTCCTCTGAGATCTGCGAGGTAATGCAGGGCTTAAATTTTGACTCCTATCACTTTCCTGAGAAGCATCTGTCTCATCAGACAGATCTTCAGTTTGCTTTTCTGGTTTAATGTCCTCATCAGGCAAAAGATCACCATCAGCAAGTCCTTGCTGTTCTCTTGTGGTGGTCAGATCAACTGGAGAGCTAGAGTTTAATCTCCCCCAGTTTTGTTCAGCAAAAGAAGCACTTTTGCTAATTATCAATTTCTCTCCCACTATGAACCTGTAGCTCCTCTGGCTTTGTTCATAGCCAACAAAGATGGCTTTCTTTGTTGTGGGGCCTCCTTTCCTTCTCTGATGTTTTGGAATGTAAACCCATGCAGTGCTACCAAACACTCTAAGATGGTTTACCTTTGGTTTCACACCATAAAACAAATGGAATGGAGTATTCTGAATCACAGAGTTATACAATCTGTTTTGTACATACGTGGCAGTAGATATGGCCTCTCCCCAGTACTTAAAAGATAATTGTGAATCTTTAATCATGCATTCCATCGCATTTTGCAAGGTTCTGCCCTTTCTTTCAGCAACACCATTTTGCTGAGGGGTGTAAGGGTTAGAAAGAATTTGTTCTATCCCCTTTTCCACTAGGAACCTTCTGAATTTGTGAGAAAGGTATTCTCCTCCTCTATCACATTGGAGTGCAGACACAGGCCTAGGGAATTTTCCATTTGCCCATGTCACAAAACTTTTAAATTTCTCAAATGCCTCATCTTTATGTTTTAAGATGTAGATAAATGTGTATCTTGAGAAATCATCAATGATGGTCATTGCATACCTTGCTTGTCCAAGACTTGGAGCAAAAGGACCAATAATGTCAGAGTGTACAATTTCCAAAGGTCTAGTTGTAACTTTGTCACTGTGCTTACCCACAGGAGCTTTTAGTGTTTCCCCACAATTTATCTTCTGAAGAAAGCTTCTTGAGGTGGCAACCACATAGGTACATAAGGAAAAGGTAAAGGTTTTCCTTGACATTAAGTCCAATCATGTCCAACTCTAGGGGGTGGTGCTCATCTCCGTTTCAAAGCTGAAGAGCCGGCGTTTGTCCGTAGACACTTCTGTGGTCATGTGGCCGGCATGACTAAACGGAACACCATTACCTGCCCACCGAAGCAGTACCTATGAATAGACTCACATTTGCATATTTTTGAACTGCTAGGTTGGCAGGTGCTGGGACTAGCAATGGGAGCTCACCCCGTCATGCGGATTCGAACCACCAATCTTCCAATCGGCAAGCTCAGTGGTTTAACCTGCAGAGCCACCGTGTCCCTTAGGTGCATTAGGAGACAGTCTTAATTTATTTTTATTCCAAACCCTTAATATGGCATGCCTAACAAAATTATTTTTTAAAAAATCTTTATTAACTTTAACTTTATCCTACCACAAATAGGCATGCCACCCAAATCTTAAATTGTGTCCTTCCAATTCCAATAACTTCTTATTTTTGAAGTCATCCAATCCTTCATCCAGAGCAAACAACAAGCATCATAATACAGTTTCAAACTGGGTGAACCTAAACCCCCTCATTCTTTGGCATCTTATAGTAGTTTAAATTTAATTCTTGTTTTCTTCTCTTGCGAAATGAACTTAGAAATATCCTTCTGACATTGTTTAGATGGTAAATTTGTTGTCAAAATCAGTATATTATGGAAAAGAATGAAATCCTAGGCAAAACATTCATCTTGATCACATATATCCACCCCATGAGAGATGATTGTAACTTTTTCCATCTTAACAGTTTTTTGTTTTTTTTAATCATCCAAATTTTAACATAATTATTCTGGAATATCATGCAATTTATATTTCCTAGTGTCACCCCCAAATATCTAACCTTCTTTTCAATTTTAAAACCAGTCTTACCCATCAATGATTCTTGATTATGTGTACTCATATGCTTAGTCAATATCTTCATTTTGTTGTTGTTGTTGTTTATTTACTTTAAAGCCAGCTAATAACCCAAACTCCTTCAATTTCTTCATCAGGTATTCAGCAACGTCCAAAGGAACTTTTAGTATCAAAACTAGATCATCAGCAAAGGTCTTCAATTTAAAGGTCTTCCTCCTTCTTTATTTTTGAACCCTTTATTTGATCATCTTGTCTAATATCGCTGTTCAAAACCTCCCAAAACTAAGATAAAAAGCAATGGTGAGAAAGGGCATTCTTGTCTTGTTCCTTGCTGTATATTGCATGGTTCAGTTAAGTCACCATTCACAATCAGTTCACCTTTTGCCATGTGTACATTGACTTAATTACTTGAATATTTTTTTCTGCAAAGTCCATCTTTTCTATAACTTTAAACATAAAAGTCCAGTTCAAATAAATGTTGTAAATATCCTATAATATCCAAAACTATTCTCACATTGTCTCTTAACTGTCTTTTGGGTAAAAAAAAAAAAAAACACATTGGTCTTGATGGATAAAATCCTGTAAGGTTTTATTTTTTAAGTATTTCAGCCAATATTGAAGTAAATATTTCATAATCATTATTCAGCAATGAGATTGGTCTGTAATTCCTAGTTAAGGTAACATCTTGTCCTTCTTTTGGTAAAAGTGCAATATTGGCTTCTTTCCAAGAGTCTGGCATTGAAGAGCCCTGCAAAATGGAATTCATCCATCTTTGAAAAGTTTGAAGGAGATGACCTTGAAAACATCTACAATATAATGCTGGCAAAACTTCTGAACCTGATGTGTCCCCTAGTTTAGTTTAGTTTAGTTTAGTTTAGTTTTTTTTTTATAGCTTCCACTATTGCAAAAGTAGTTATAGGATTCTTCTTTTTTTTTTTTTCCTGTGACTGCAAAAGTTTTGCTAATTTTTTTTGTTTTTCCAGATATTCATCTATCTTTTCCAAAGAAACATCTTGCCTTTTATACAAGTTAGGGAAAAAAAAAAACACTATGAAATGATTCCTTAATTCTTTCATTGTCCATTAACATAATATTTCCTTCTTGGATCTTAAATATCATTTTTCTTCATATTTTTTTTTTAATCAGTCTCCATCTAAATACCATAGGTATTCTCCTTATTGTCAAACTCACTGGATTATGATCAAAAAGCCTTTGGTAAAATATCTACTTTGCAAATTTTATTAGCCAAATAACTTGAAATCCATACCATGTCAACTCTTGAAAAAGATTTGTGTCTTTCAGAATAAAAAGTAGACTCTCTCGCCAATCCATTTTTATGTCACCAGGAATCCACCAATGCCAAATTGTCCATCAAGTCAAAAAAAGACTTTGGAAGTTTTCCTTGCTTAAGTTTGATATCTTTCTCAGATGTCCTGTCAATTAATGGGGAAATCACTCCATTCCAATCATCCTTAGTCATCAACTTTGGTATGAATAAGATGACAGTTCATTCAAAAGATGTCTAAAAAATTTACTTTTATCTTTGTTTGACACATATACTCCCAGAAAAATAGATTTAAATCCCTAGGGTTCCACTTCAACTGCTATATAACTACCATGTTCATGATCAAACAACAAGTGTGGTTTCAGTTGTGGTTTAACATATATTACAAGTCCAGTTATGTTCTTCAAACCTTCTGAGATAAATTCCTCTCCCAATTTTATTTATCAAATATTGAGTGTCCTTTCACCTTCTTGTAGACATAGCACATCATCATTTAATTTTCTCAAATAATGAAAAATCTTTTTTTTTTCTTTTCTGAGGGGCATTAGCCCATTTATATTCTAAGTAAGGTAATTAAAAAACATTGTTAAGCAAACAATCCATCAACATCCGTAGATGTAGCACCCATCTCTACATCCTGAACAGCAGACTCCAGTTGTTTAACTTCAGATGCAGCTGTTTCATCTGCATCTTGCTCAGATTTGGTTCCATGTCTGGTGAGGGCATCTTTGGCTTTAGGTATTGAATTCAATCTAAATCTTTATTGCTGGTAAGTAAAACTTACTCCTTCTAACTTTTCCCTATGAAAAACAATCTTGTTCTTATTTAAAACATCTGTCAGGAAAGCATTTTTTTTTTTTTTTTGCTATATGAAAGGCAATTACTCTCCCAAATCTGTCAGAACCCTGACTTCTCTGATGGTGTCACCACACTACCTGAACAGCTCACTTCAACATTGCCTCTTTCTCCTACTCCATGTATTCTTCCCCCCCTCCTCCTCCTCCTCCTTCTTTGAATTGGAACGAGTACCATCAGTGTAAACCCCTATCTAGAATGTTTAATGCTTGTCCTCTGCAGCAATGTTTTTTTCTCTAGACCATTACCCAAAAGTTTTCAACTGTGATGGGACTATTCTTAATGGTATCTCATGGCATCTTGTTTCTCCACCTTCTCCCCAACTTAGCTCCACAAGTTTATGAGAAGTACTTTCTTTAAAAACAATGCTGGAGAAAACATTTCCTTCGATGACAATGGGCATATAGTTGCTGGATTTGATATTTTCAGCTGGATCACATACTCAAATAACACATTTATAAAAGTTAAAGTTGGATGGGTAGACCCAAACTCTTTCTTTTCCAAATCACTCAACATTCATGAGGACTCCATTGTATGGCCCACAAGATTTAACAAGGTATATATTTTGTACAGATATGGGGGATAGCTTGATCCACATTTTGAATGTTCAGAAGTGGTTCCTTGTTCATCTACTGAAGCAGTGTAGACTTATTCAAGTATTATACTTGTGTTTTGAATTGGGATGTGTTCTATGGTTTTGTGTGCAATTTTGTTGTTGTTTATTCATTTAGTCATTTCCGACTCTTCGTGACTTCATGGACCAGCCCATGCCAGAGCTTCCTGTCGGTCGTCAACACCCCCAGCTCCCCCAGGAACGGGTCCGTCACCTCTAGAATATCATCCATCTATCTTGCCCTTGGTCGGCTCCTCTTCCTTTTGCCCTCCACTCTCCCTAGCATCACCATCTTCTCCAGGGTGTCCTGTCTTCTCATTATGTGGCCAAAGTATTTCAGTTTTGCCTTGAATATCATTCCCTCAAGTGAGCAGTCTGGCTTTATTTCCAGGAGTATGGACTGGTTGGATCTTCTTGCAGTCCAAGGCACTCTCAGAATTTTCCTCCAACACCACAGTTCAAAAGCATCGATCTTCCTTCTCTCAGCCTTCCTTATGGTCCAGCTCTTGCAGCCATATGTTACTACGGGGAACACCATTGCTTTAACTATGCGGGCCTTTGTTGTCAGTGCGATGTCTCTGCTCTTAACTATTTTATCGAGATTTGTCATTGCTCTTCTCCCAAGGATTAAGCGTCTTCTGATTTCCTGACTGCAGTCAGCATCCACAGTAATCTTCGCACCTAGAAATACAAAGTCTTTCACTGCTTCTACATTTTCTCCCTCTATTAGCCAGTTATCGATCAAGCTGGTTGCCATAATCTTGGTTTTTTTGAGGTTGAGCTGCAAGCCAGCTTTTGCACTTTCTTCTTTCACCTTCATCATAAGGCTCCTCAGTTCCTCTTTGCTTTCAGCCATCAAAGTGGTATCATTTGCATATCTGAGATTGTTAATGTTTCTTCCAGAAATTTTAACTCCAGCCTTGGATCCCTCAAGCCCAGCACGTTGCATTATGTGTTCTGTGTACAAGTTGAATAGGTAGGGTGAAAGTATACAGCCCTGGCGTACTCCTTTCCCAATCTTAAACCAGTCTGTTTTTCTATGGTCTGTTCTTACCATTGCTGCTTGGTCGTTACAGAGATTCTTCAGGAGGCATACAAGATGACTTGGAATCCCCATACCACTAAGAAGTTGCCACAATTTGTTATGGTCCACACAGTCAAAGGCTTTAGAATAGTCAATAAAACAGAAATAGATGTTTTTCTGAAACTCCCTGGCTTTTTCCATTATCCAGCGGATATTGGCAATTTGGTCTCTAGTTACTCTGCCTTTTTGAAACCCAGCTTGTACATCAGGCAATTCTCGCTCCATGAACTGCTGAAGTCTACCTTGCAGGATCTTGAGCATTACCTTACTGGCATGTGAAAAGAGTGCCACTGTTCAATAGTTCGAACATTCTTTAGTGTTTCCCTTTTTTGGTATGGGGATATAAGTTGATTTTTTCCAATCTGATGGCCATTCTTGTGTTTTCCAAATTTGCTGGCATATTGCATGCATTACCTTGACAGCATCATCTTGCAAGATTTTGAACAGTTCAGCTGGGATGCCATTGTCTCCTGCTGCCTTGTTATTAGCAATGCTTCTTAAGGCACACTCAACCTTGTTCTTAAGGATGTCTGGCCTAGCTCACTGACCATACCGACAAAGCTATCCCTGATATTGGTATCCTTCCTATACAGGTCTTCTGTATATTTTTGCCACTTTTTCTTGATCTCTTCTTCTTCTGTTAGGTCCTTGCCATCTTTGTTTTTGATCATACCCATTTTGGCCTGGAATTTACCTCCGATGGTTCTAATTTTCTGGAAGAGATCTCTTGTCCTTCCTATTCTATTGTCTTCTTCCACTTCCGTGCAATTGCTTGTTTAAAAATAATTCCTTATGTCTTCTGGCTAACCTCTGGAGTTTTGCATTTAATTGGGCATATCTCCCCCTATCACTGTTTCCTTTCGCTTTCCTTCTTTCTTGGGCTACTTCTAGGGTCTCAGCAGACAGCCATTTTGCCTTCTTGGTTTTCTCTTTCTTTGGGATGCATTTTGTGTCCGCCTCCTGAACAATGTTGCGAACTTCTGTCCATAGTTCTTCTGGGACCCTATCTACTAAGTCCAGTCCCTTAAATCTATTCTTCACTTCCACTGCATATTCCTTAGGAATATTAGTGAGCTCATATCTAACTGATCTGTGGGTCTTCCCTAATCTCTTTAGTCTGATCCTAAATTGTGCAAGAATAAGTTCATGATCTGAACTACAGTCAGCTCCAGGTCATGTTTTTACTGACTGTATAGATGTCCGCCACCTTTGGCTGCAAAGGATGTAGTCAATCTGATTTCGGTGTTGTCCATTTGGTGAAGTCCATGTATAAAGCCGTCTCTTAGGTTAATGGAAGAGAGTGTTTGTTATGCAGAGTGAGTTGTCTTGGCAAAATTCTATCAGCCTATGTCCTGCTTCGTTTTGTTCTCCCAGGCCATGCTTACCTATAATTCCAGGTGTCATTTGACTGCCCACCTTAGCATTCCAGTCTCCTGTGATGAAAATGACATCTCTTTTAGGCGTGTTGTCCAGTAGGTGCTGCAGATCCTCATAGAACTGCTCTACTTCAGCTCCTTCAGCATTTGTGGTCCGGGCGTATATTTGGATCAGTGTGATGTTAGATGGCTTTTCCTGAATTCGAATTGAGATCATTCTGTCATTTTTTGGATTGTATCCAAGCACTGCTTTCACCACTTTACTATTAATTATGAAGGCTACTCCATTTCTTCTGTGGTCCTCTTGTCCACAATAGTAGATCTGGTGGTCATTTGATGTGAAGTGGCCCATTCCAGTCCATTTCAGTTCACTGACGCCCAGAATGTCTACCTTTAATCTTGACATCTCACCAATCACCACATCCAATTTTCTCTGGTTCATAGATCTTACATTCCAGGTCCCAATGGTGTGTTGATCCTTAGAACATCAGATGCGCTGTTTACTACCAGCATCATCGGCCGCTAGCCATCCTTTCGGCTTTGAGCTAGCTGCGTGATCACGTCTGGGGCTGGTTGAACTCATCCTCTGTTCCTCCCCAGTAGCATTTTGACCATCTTTCGACCTGGGAGTCTCATCTTCCGATGGTATACCGACATATCTCTGGTTGTACTGATCCATTTAGTTTTCATGGCAAGAATACTGTGGTGGGTTGCCATTACCTTCCCCAGGGATCGCATTTAGTCTGACCTCTCTGTCATGACCTTCCCGTCTTGGGTGGCCCTTCACGGTTTAGCTCATGGCATCATTGAGGTGCTCAAGGTCCAGCACCACGACAAGGTAATGAACCTTTGCTGAAGGGTGTGCAATTAGATGACAGTATAATGGAAGTATTTTACAGCGATCTCCACAATATGGTCGGAAGGAAGCTAGTTATTATTTTTTTTTAGCCCTTTATGTGTGTCTTCTTTGCAAGGACCAATGCCCTCATGGAATGCCAAATTAATGCTTAATCCTTTTGTCTTCATCATTCAGGAGAGACCCCGTTCCCTGTGTAATGACAATTGTCATTCAGGTTCTAGTAAGATCAGGATAGAAGGGAAACCATTTTGCTGCTATGGGTGCCGTTCATGTCCAGAAGGGAAGATTGCAAATCGGAAAGGTAAGCTGTATTCAATTTATAACATTAAATATTCCATGGAAACCTGTGTGGAAGATAATTCAGTAGAAAGTGTTCTAGTTAGGAGTAGTATAGGAGAAACAATGGTGCTGATGGGTATGAGTACAATAAAGCAAAACATTCCACTCTCTCCCTAATTCCTTTCAAGGGACTTGAGTAAATACATACTATGTAAGCTCTGTCATTAAAAAACAAAACAAAACAAAACAAAACAAAACAAAACAAAAATAGAGGGCCAAGGAATGTTAATAAAAGTAGGAAAAAATACATGAAGACCAGCATAGGCTCTGGGAACTAAGAACAGTTTAACAGCAACTTGCTAGGAAAAAACAAAACAAAAACCTAACTTCATGAAATACCGTCTCTTTGTTTTCTCAAAACCACCACTGCACTGCAGTCTTGCCTCATTATCTACTAGTTATGCCCTCACTAAATCACCCTATGGCTGCTGATAAATTGCTGGTTACCTCACATTTGGATTATTGTAATGTGCTCTACATGGGGCTGTCCTTGAAAACCACCCAGGAGCTACAGCTGGTTCAAAATGCAGTGCCGAGAACAGTAATGGGCCCCTCTCAGTGAGCCCATGTGTCACTACTGCCATGTGAGCTGCATTGGCTGTTAGTTGGCTTCTGAGTGCAATTCAAGATGTTGGTTATTACCTATACAGTTCTCTATGGCATAGGGCCTGGATACCCTAGAGACTGCTTATCTCCAGTTGTTCCCCCACACCCACCCCGGTATGTTCCAGCAGAGTGGGAGATCTCCAGGTCCCCTCCATTAAATATTGCCATCTTGTAGGACCGAGGAAGCCTGTCTCCTCTCTTGCAACCCCCATCCCCCAGAGATAAGGATTGCACCCTCTCCTAGGGCTCTGGGAAGCCCTGAAACCTGGCCTTGCTGCCAAGCCTGGGGTTGATGTTTGTCATAGTTTAATGGTCCCTGTTTTATTTTGTGGATTTTGTTATCAGACTACTTTATTCTGGGCTGCCTGTGGATTTAATATTTCTAGTTTTTATGTTGTTGTTTTTTTAGTTTTGTATGCTGCCCATAGTCCACTGGAGTTGGGCAGCCAATAAATTTAAATAAAGAAATAGATTTGCTATTGTATCCAATCACATGTGAATTCCAGTTTGCATAACTCTATATATAGGCTTTGTCCCCTGCCTCTAAATCAATACAATAAGTAAACAATCTGTGCTTCAATGAAATTGGTGGCTGGTCTCCGATTTTAAATATATTCTTGTGAAAATTAGTGGAAGGGATTTCCCCTATAGTATCTCCCCCTCCAGAATGTGTTCTCTTTTGAAAGACACAGTTAATATGTCTGATATATATATTCACAAAAGGGTGGGACATCAATTTCCAACAATTGGTATGCATGGTTGGCTTCTAAAAATTTGCTTTCGTCCTTCATGAAATCAGATGAAGAAACTTCGACAGCTTCACACACTGCCTTGATTTCATCTGATGAACTTTACATTGAATCAATGTTTACAAAATTATATTGGTCAAATTGTGCATCAGTTCAAATATTCAATACAGTAATCAAAGAGGGATAGAAATAAACATCATTTTGACTTGAGTCCAGTTCTATGCAGGTTCATTGATTGTATTACAGAAGTAGTTTATTGGTGTCTTCAGTCTAGCCAATAGCTCTTTAACTGCCAGGCAACCTCCCATCAAAGCATTAACCAGGGCCCACTGTGCTAAACTTCTTACTTCAGTCAATATTAGCCATGTCTTGATTAATGCAGAATCTTCTACAGTGTAATAATAGCATTTTCTTTTGCAGACATGGATTATTGTTTGCCATGCCCAGATGGACAGTATCCAAACAACAACCATGACTCGTGCCTTCCAAAACATATAGTTTTCCTGTCTTATGAAGACCCCTTAGGGACCAGTTTGGCCACTACGGCAATTGTCTTTGCTTGCATTGCTACTGTGGTGCTTGGGATCTTCATCACATACCAGGACACTCCCATCGTCAAGGCCAATAACCGGAACATCACCTACCTTCTCCTCGTCTCCCTTGTGCTCTCATTCCTTTGCAGTTTATTGTTCATTGGACAACCAGAAAAGGTGACCTGCCTTTTCCGACAACCTGCTTTTGGGATCGTCTTCTCAGTAGCCATTTCTTGTGTGTTGGCCAAAACCATCATTGTGATTTTAGCTTTCATGGCTTCAGTTCCAGGATCCAAGATGAGGAGATGGCTGGGCAAACAATTAGATAATTACATTGTTGTTTCCTGCTCCCTTATTCAACTCATTGTTTGCACTGTGTGGCTTGTAACCTCACCCCCATACCCAGATGCTGATATGAACTTAGTGGCAGATGAAATCATCCTGGGATGTAACGAAGGCTCCACTCTCATGTTTTACTGTGTCTTGCTCTACCTGCTTTTCCTTGCCATTGTTGGCTTCAGTGTGGCTTTCCAAGCCCGGCATTTGCCGGACAGTTTTAATGAGACCAAGTTTATCTCCTTCAGCCTGTTGTGTTTTTGCAGTGTCTGGTTGTCCTTTTTTCCCACATATCTGAGTACCAAGGGGAAATACATGGTGGCTGTGGAGATCTTTTCCATACTATCTTCCAGTGCAGGGTTACTGGGCTGCATCTTCTTTCCCAAATGCTTTGTTATTCTAATGAGGCCTGATCTGAACAATAAGAAACAGTTAATGAGAGGCAAGAAAGTGGAAACATAGTATCATAATACTATGATATTGTTTCAGTAAAAGATATATTCATTGAATCAGAAACTACAAATAATTCAGAATTCAGTACCACCTGTAGCAGTGGGCCTGCCATGTTATGGCCACTTGTCATCACTCTTCCATGAGTCACCCTGGTTTCTATTTGGGTTCCAGGTGGAATTCAATGTGCTTGTTACCACCTTTAAAGCCTTCAAAGATGAAGGACCACCTAATTGATATTGTTATTTAAGCTAAATTAATTACATTGTATCTTTTCCTATAGAAAACAAGGTATGTGTGATTATTTCATGAGATTTTTCAATGTGACAGATTTAGCATGATAAGTTTAACATGTCCTGATCTGTAAAATTTTGAGATGCTGCTTTTTGCACTGTACAGATTTTATTAGTAGGGCTTGGTTTTTTTTTTTTTTTTATTGAAATTGTGTTCATCAGACTATTCCCTTTCAGAGTATACACAGGAACAACACCTGCAATAAGAGAACAAGAAGCAGTAAGGAAAGGAAATTAAAGGCCAGAGATAAAAGAAAAGAAAGAAGATACAATGTAATCTACATTGCACAAGCACCACTTACTGTATCTCCAAAACTTCTACTTCTAAGAAACCATCCCTGCTTTCACTACAGCTGTATACCTTCCTTTGTGTTATTTTTTTTTAATTGTTTAAACTTCTGATCTCTCTTATCAAAAGTTCTCGTCAACTTAATCAAAGAAAGACTTTCTGGGTCTTCCACTACCCTTAATCCCAGTCATGCTTTCATCGTATATTTGTTTTGATAGGTGATCCCCATTCATTTTCTCTACAAGCAAAACTTCTCAAAACATCTACTATTTCATTTGTAGTGGTCACTCCCTTTTGCATTCAATCCACATTCATTTAACATCCATTGATTTTTGACACCATCTCTTCATGTTTCAACATGAACCATCCGCATTATGTTCAATGGACTTTTGTGTCTCCTGACATATGCAACTTCCATACAACAAAGTAGTCAGAAACACACTCTTGTACATAGCCAGTTTCATTTCTTTTGACATGTGGAATCAAATGCAGGATCCAAAGCAAAATAATGAGAGGCTGAAGTGCACTATTTATTAAACAGGGTGCACTGGAGGGAATCCCACCAAAGGATAGTGGATGTCTCCCCTAAAAACAAAAGGAATGCACTGATATGTATACATTACAGGTAAGCAATAGATCTCAAGTTACTTTCTGTCCTTGTAATCTACTCTGAAGAAAGCCATTGTCTTAGTGAGAAGAAGGGAGGGAACAAACATCTTGAATACAGAGATTCATGGGTTGCTAAGGTAATCTACTGATAAGAGTTAGCAAAAGCTGTAAAAGCTGATGTGAGACAGTTTTTAATTTTTTTGCCGCATTCCTTTATGTTTCAATTTGGTTTAAACGGGATCATTCATCTGAAAACTTACTTTCCTCACAGACATATTTCCATTCTTCACAGCAGACCAGATACTACTCATATTTTCTGCCAGCATTTGAACATTTTATATCTTCTTTCTGCACGTTTCATCATAAACAAATTCAGTTAAGGTATACAAATTCATCTATTGTACTGTTCTCATTTTGTGGACATTTATATATAGCTGGCAAATGTTATAGTCATTTGTTTAGATTTATATGGCTGCCCATTCAACACATGGCTCTGGGCAGTTAACAATCAATTAAAAACAACCAAAAAAATTAATCAACAACAATTTGAAAACAACATCTTGTGTTCAGGATGACACAAAGCATAAAACCAGAGCACCAAGATAGGCTCACCCAACAGCCTGGCAAAGAACCAGGTCATCAGTGCCTTGCAAATGATGGGCAGGGTGGTAGTCATCCTAATTTTGGGAGGTATGCCAAAGGCCAGGCACTGGAACACACAAACCATGCTTCCTGGGTACTATAAAATGACATTGTGTAAAACAGGGGATCCAGAGCATGCCCACCCTGTGAGGTTTTGTGGGATGAGCAGATATTATTGGAAACTGGTGGGCCTGTATTTTCCCTGTCAGTCACAATTACCTCAGACTTTGTGCATTCATTTTCAAATTAATGTTCCTTATTACATCATGCAATCTGTATAATACAAATCATTCAAGAGCATGACATTGTTTCATCTTTATCTTCTATGTTTTATTGATTTGATTGTAAGTTCTTTGATTGTTGTGAGCCACTCAGAGTCATTGGAGTCAGGCGGCATACAAGTTTTATGATGATGATGATGATGATGATGATGATGATGATGATGACTGGTTGCACAGTCAGCCAGATGTTTTTAGACTGGATTTGGCATTTTGATCAACCTATCAAGTCCTTCCCAAGGACCAGGGATAGGCGAATGTTGTTGTTTGATGGTGTTAAAGGTATTGCCACAGGATGTAAGCTGTTCCAAGTAAAGTTACCTTTTGCACTTGACTAATGGTGATTTTGTCAATGCCGATGGTCTTCAAGCGATGCTCCAGATGTTTTGGGATAACACCTGAGGCCCCAAAGGTACTATCGGTAGTACCTTTGCTCTCTTTTGCCACAGTTGTTCTACTTTTATATTTATATTTATATTTATTTATATTACATTTCAATTCTCTTCTATCCTGCTGTCTCCAGACACTGCAATGTCCACTTTCCAGACTTGTTTCCCTTTCTTTTCAACAATTGTTAAGTTGGGGCGTTGTGTGGCAGGTGCTTGTCTCTTTGAGTTCTAACGTCCCAGAGCAGTTTAGCTTCTTAATCTTCTATTACTTTGTGTCTTTTGTGGTCCCACCAATTCTTGCTTGCAGACAAATGGTATTTCTTGCAGATATTCCAATGCACCATTGCTGCTACTTTGTCATGCCATTATTTGTTAGCAGTCTGTGTGATTTTCGTGCAGCGGCTAACTAGGTGGTCCACCGTTTCTTCATCTTCTTTGCAGAGGCGGCAGTTACTGTCTGTTGCTGTCCTCCCAGTTCTGGCTTTGTATGCATTTGATCTTCAGTCTTGGTCCTGGGCAGAAGAATTAGCCCCTCTGTCTCTTTCTTCAACTTTCCTGCTCTTAGCCATTACCAGGTCTTGTTATTTGCTTTGCCTGCAAGTTTATTTATGCCCTGGCCATGCAATACTTTGCCTAGCCAGGTCTCTTCTATTCTTTATTTGGTCTTTCTTGTAGGCCAGCTTGGTCTCTTTGGTATTCAGTAAGCCTTCGTGGTATCCTGGCTTCAGTGCATCTTCTTCACTGCCCTTCAAATATTCTTCCAATACCCTTTTTTCTTTTTCAACTGTCTGGTATACTTGCAACATTCCATGCCCACCTATGTTCCTTGGTAAGTAGAATCTGTCAAAACTGCTGCATGGATGAAGGGCATGATTCATTGTCATTATTTTTCTGGTCTTCTTATCCAGGCTTCTTGTTCAGCTTGAGTCCAGTCCACTATTCCAGCTGTACATCATGACTGGAATTGCCCAGGTGTTAATCACCTTGATGGTATTTCTTCCACTGAGTTTGGACTTTAAGATCTTCTTCACTCTTCTGGTATATTCACTAATAACCTTCTTCTTGACTTCAGTGTGCTTGATGTTGTCAGCCTGAAGGATGCCCAGGTAACTGTTGTGATCTTCTTAATCTAGACTCTTGATGGTGTTTCCAAAGGACATCTTGATTCCTTCAGTTTTCACTATTTTTCCCTTATCAATGGTCAGAGTGGTCCATTTGTCCAGTCCAAACTCCATTATCCATAGACAGATACCGAAATATTATACTTCTTCATTACAATTTTACTCCTAACCAAAGCAACTATATAGTTAAACATTTTATCTCCATCATTGCATATTTAAACAATAACCTTATTAATATCCTTTTACCCAAAATAAATTCATTTTCCCCAAAACAAAAAAAATCTGTCTAAACCTTTAAGAGACTGTCCTAATAAACACAATTAAACAGTTAAACCTCTTCAAAATAAACTAAGGCATTTACAAATCTCAATGTTACACACAAGTCTTTCTCCTTGCAAACTTCGACCTGCCTTAGAAGGTCCAACTCATCTTCAAAGCCCTTCCATCCCTTGATGCTTAAATCTTGTATTTGGTCTTGATATTCCAAGGGTGCAGCCATTTCTGTTCCCTTTACACCCAAATTTTTTCCTTCTTCGAAACTGACATTCCAGAGGCAAATCTTCTTCCCTTCACTTTTTGGCTTTCCAATGTTACTCCTCATTTTCTTCTTTGAAACAGGAACATTATTCTCAAAATAACTTTCTGAAAGGTGGTGCAGAGTATGAGTAACCTTGAGGTACAACTCCTTAAAGATATCTTTAAAATCTTCTATAACTCTCCAGAGAAAGTTATGGCACCCTCTAGTGCCTCAGGATATTAGACAAAAGGCTGTCCTTTAGACAGGAAGTGTTGATTAGACATGGAAGCAAAGGTGGGAGAGTGAGAGGAAAGAAAGCCATTCTCAAGGGAACAAAAGCAGATAGATCAAAGCTCAGTTCCACAAATTCAACGAAGTGGTAATTCCTTTGTAATCCTTCAAACAATGAAGAATAACAGTAAACAGGGAAAAGTCTTTAAATCCAACAATACAATTTAAAGAGAGACAGAGACAGACAGACAGACAGACAGACAGAGAGAAAATATATAAATTAGTAAGTTACTAATTTAAAAATTAGGAACATCCGTAAGTAGTGAAAATCACCAAGAAGTTCTGCATTTCTTTGTTGCAAAAAGTGTCTCCTTAATAACAAATAAAAGAAAAAAAATGTGTTTTAGAAATGGGGTGGGCAGCTTTTGAGTCCATTTGAAGCTTCAGCATGGTTTAGGAAAGATGGCAACCCTGCCTCCCAGCTGCTAGCTTATGAATTGACTGTATTTTTCCAGTCTTCTAGCTGTGCCCAGCTGTCCAGAGAACAGACGGGGCAATTCCTGGGGTTCTCCTTAATCCAGAGAACACTTCTGGGCTCTAAGGAGACCTGCCTGAGTCCCAAAAAAAGTCTGTGCTGCCTGGTCTATTGCTGAGATCATGGAGACGTGTCTCAAGTTGTCAGTCACTCAACAGAAGTTGGTGCTGACCAGTTCTTGAACTTCCTTGCCCTTTTCTCCACAATTTCTGCTGTTATTACAAGTTCTTTCATTTCAGCATCTTTTTTCCCCCTTTTCCACCTCCTTTCTCCAAGCTGCATTTGCGTATTCTTTGGGTTCTCCCATAGCTGCACCCAGAACTGCACTGTTTCTTCTTTGTCAGGTGTTGGCTGGTTCATTGCAGCCTCTCCATTGATGGAATGGTAGAAACATTTCTGATTTGACTGAAATTGGAGATTCTGTCTGTAGAGTGCAATGTGAGCTTCATATCTGTTGATTTTCTTGGCTATGGCTGCTATTTGCTGCTTTATTATTCCCAGTGCTTCCTTGATCATCCTTGTCTCCAGGAAGTCTTACTTGATCAGCTATTCTTTGGTCTTCTTGCTCTTCAGCTTCCTTTCTTTCATCTGTTCTAGCTTGCTTGCATTTGACCTTAGCACGCTGATCTTATTTTCCAACCTGATCTTCCATTTTGGTGATGCATTGTTTGGCTTTTTTTTCTTGTTTGTTGATTCTTCATCCAAGATCTTCAGTTATAACTTTAGCTGTGCTGTACATCAGTTGGTTTGTTTCATGCAGCGAGCTGGTGCTTATGTTTGATATTACAGTATTGACATCTTTTAATACATGTACTAGCTGTTGTTGTTGTTGTTGTTGTTGTTTGTAACAAGCTTCAGTGCAGGTAGCCTTGTTCTGTTGCTTTTTCTTCTAGATGTTCAGTTATTCTTCATTTCAGTTCCTCTTGTTCTTCAGTTAGAAGACTTTGTTCTTTCTGAGGAGAAGGTAGAAGACAGGGTGCCTGGTTTGGGAATGAGAACCATTTAATAGTGATGCTGGTTTCCTCTGTTACTGACTCCCCTTATTTGTCTTTACTATCTGAGCTACTTCTGGCAAGGCTTCAATTTTGTTGCCCTCGGTTGACCTTTGCAGTTCCTCCAATTCTACTTCTGTGAATACTTTATTTTGTATTATAAATCAGTGTTCACCTGCTAGCCTCTGTTCCATTAAACTACTGAAAACTGAGAGATGGACTCAGCTGAGCCAAGTTTACATCTGGATACAGATGAATAAGTCAAGACCCTCAAATCAAGAGAACCAGAGCTTTGCACTGGATGAATTTAAGAAGTCGAAGAACTGGAAATCATGGCTTACAACCTACCGTCTCTTTGCAGAATGGAAAAGTCCTACCATACGTAACCTCAAACAGAATTTGAACTGGAGGGCATGTGGCTTTCAGCTAGAAGTAAAAAGGGTTAATATATATATATTCTCTACAGTCATAACATTCCTCTGATGCAAACCACCATCCTGACCCAAGGATATCATTGATGGGAATAGCAAGTTGAATTATTAAGACTACTGATTCTAAGAAGCAACCAGGACTTTTTTTTTTAAGTGAAAAAACTAACACTTTGGAGATTATATGAAATGAGGTTTTGAAAACAATGCTCTTCATGTGACACCAATGAAATAAAAAGGATACAGATACATACACACACCGTATACACTATAAACATGTTTGCAGGAAAATCAACTATTGTTCAAAGTTATCCTAGTGATTAAAATCTGTCCTCAGGATCAGCATGAAAATATTTAAAATATTCCAGAGAAAAGGCCCTGTAAACAAGTGTCACACATTTAATGAAACTTTCTCAAAACAAATTATGTAGAGTTGGTGGGGATACATGCACCATTTGTTTCCATTCAAGGCCATCATCCCTTTGACAGGATGGTTATATGAAAGATGGTGGTTGAGATATGGGATCACCATAGATATCCTATGACAGAGTAAGGCTTGAAGATAATCTTCATCCTCCTCCCATCGTATCTTCACTTTTGAAGAGAGAGAAGTAGCCTATTGCACTGAAAATTGATGTTGTCATGATAATCCCACAGAGTTTAAGATAAGCTTTTAGGCTTGCCTGGGGGTGTGACATAGTTATGAAGCAAAGGAAAACATGGAACCCCTACAAACTGATATCAAAGGCATCTTGAGAGGGATCTCTTTCAAAAGTGGTTGGACTGGAAAACATGTAGAATTGAGAAAGAATGCCAGAAAGCCACCAAGGATAAAGTCTCCAGGTTAGTAATACTGATGAGGGATTGAAAGGGGGAGACTCATGGGGCATTTCACAGGAGGACACCTACGGATCACTTGGAGCTCTAGCATCACTAAAATCAATGCCACAAACATCTTGCCTGTTATTCTCCCATCAGGATTAAGGTAAAGGTAAAGGTTTCCCTTGCATGATAGTGTCCAACTCTAGGGGGTGGGGCTCATCTCCGTTTCATGGCCGAAGAGCCAGCATTGTCTGAAGACACTTCCCTGGTCATGTGGCTGGCATGACAGTCACAGAATGCTGTAATCTTCCCGGCAAAGCGGTACCTATTTATTTACGCACATCTGCATGCTTTCAGATTGCTAGGTTGGCAAGAGCTGGGGTGAGTGCGGGAGCTCACCTCGTCATTTGGTGCTCAGGTCTTGAATTGCCAAACTTGTAAACTTCTGGTCGACACGCCTGGCATTTTAAACACTGAGCCCCCAGGCCCCCCATCAGGATTCCAGCCACATAAATCTATCTCGGTATTTGAGTCAGACATGTTGACTTTAATAAGCCTATTTTGGAAGGCTGTGGACCATTAATTCGAACAGGAAAAAAAAATGCTTGGTTTATCTCTATCCTGGCATGTATTAGACTTGATTCATTGCTTTGTCATTGGAGTTAGTACTCTTTAGCACATTGATGATGATATAGAAGTAACGAGGGTTGATTTGGTAATTACATAGAATAAAATTACTATGATATCTGAGATATTCCAGAAGAATGCATTGTTTAGCAGATATCCACACATTTCTCCCCTTTCCTCAGTGGGGCAATCTTACTAACTAGCCACAGGAAATATAACAAATAATTTTAAAAAAATTGTCATCCAAAAATAACAGTGAAGTGCAGTGACCAGTTTTCGAAAGAAGGGCCAGAAGTGCCTTATGTTGGCTAAAATTCTGTTGGTACACAAAACCAAGTCAAAAAAGGGAATGCGTTATGCTCGAGCAGAGTGAGAAGTGGGGTTCAATCTGGGGAGGAGGAATGTCTAAGAATAAGCAGTTTGGAACTGTGTACAAACCAGACCAAAGAACTTAAGAAAGACAGACACTTGACTCAATGTGATGAAACAAATTGGAGGGAAATAATTGTTATCTACAGTTCTAAGTTATGTACAAGCTAACCTAATTCAACATGCTTTGTAGTGATTCCATGAACTGGCTGTGAAATGGGAGCTATGATGCTCCTATTCCTTGGATGTCCAGAATCCTCCCTTGATGTCAGTGAGCGCTGAGCCCTTGGTGCAAATTGAAAGACCCAAGGTTTGAGCAAGCAGGAGTCTCTGTGTCTATGAATTCCCAAAACCATGTTGCCCAGGCCACAACAGATTTCCCAGTGCAACTGCATGGGGCTTTTGGCCCAGACCATGAGCATTGATGTAGCCAGAGAAGAAGCCTGGTTTCCTGTATTCATATGCATAAAGCGTTACCTTGCATGACTCTTGATTGAGAAGCTCCCTAATCCCTTCTGGCTCTTTTGCTCACTACCGTAGCATGGTTACACACATAGCATGCAAGCCTTCTGCCACTGCATGAACAGCATTATAGAGGCTACAGTGCAGCTGGTCATGCTCATTTCAAACACAGACTCAGGAAGCGTTTCTAACTTCTCCTCTCCAGTGCAGTTTCCCTTAATTGCTACATTGGAATTAGACAAACTTATTTTTCTGATGTAAGGTTTTTGAATTGAAGGAATTGATGGAACCTCAATACTCAATATACTGATGGCCAAGATATTGGGATAGTTGATGCAGGAAAACTCCTTGGGATTTGTCATTCATCATCACAGCTGAACCATATACAAATTAAAGAAATAAAAAACAAATGACTTCCTCAATGGGCAGATATTGGAAAACCTTCAGCAATTTAGGATATGCTTAAAAGCAGCAGTATAAACACTGATCAAAGCAATCTATGTATCCTCGGTGAGAACGGAGACATCCATTTCTGTTATTTAAAAAGGAATTCAAGTTGTCTCTGAATACCATGGGGGCAGAAAGCAGGGCAAGAACTTCATTTGTGTGTGTGTGTGTTTGTGTGTGTGTGAGAGAGAGGGGGGGGTCTTTGTTTCTGAGGATAGGTGGGTTGCTCTGATTCTAAACTATGTGGGTTAAGATTCACAGTCAACATATGATTTTGTTCACCATATGAAGTGGGTCATGTGGATTCTACCTAGCTCTGGCCTATAGATAAATCATAAAATAAAATCAACCAGTCATAATGTTTGCTAAAAGTTAGATGTTTTACCTTCAACAGGCTTCCCCCCCCCACACACACACACACATTCTCTCTCTCTCTTTTAACAATTAACCTTATCTGATAAATGGTGGGCAAATCATATGTAAAATGCAAAACAACACTCTTTTCAGAAAACATGAAATATATACACAAGCAGATACATACATACAAACAGAAAAGTGCCTTCTCATCTTCATTTCAGCAGTTATACATACAATTCTAATCAAACCTCTCTCTTTAAGATTCTATCACAATTTCCTTCATTCTATAATCTATTCATTCTAATCATCAAAGCCATAAGTCAGAAATTTATTTTCTTTTTTGTCCCCTTATGGACAAAAAGTAAATAAGTGGTTTCCAGTCCTTGATGAATGACAATAATGACCTTTCTCTAATCAAAGACCAGCAAAGGATCATTACCTTGTCGTGGTGCTGGAGCTTGAGCACCTCAATGATGCCATGAGCTAAAACGTGAAGGGCCACCCAAGATGGGAAGGTCATGACAGAGAGGTCAGACTAAATGCGATCCCTGGGGAAGGTAATGGTAACCCACCCCAGTATTCTTGCTATGAAAAACTAAATGGATCAGTACAACCAGAGATGTGTCAGTAAACCATTGGAAGATGAGACTCCAGGTCGGAGGATTGTCAAAATGCTACTGGGGAGGAACAGAGGATGAGTTCAACTAGCCCCAGACGTGATGAGGTGGCTATCTCAAAGCCAAAAGGACGGCTAGCGGCCGATGGTGATGGTGGTGAACGGCAAAACCAATGTTCTAAGGATCAACACACCATTGGAACTTGGAATGTAAGATCTATGAGCCAGGGCAAATTGGATGTGGTTATCGGTGAGATATCAACATTAAAGATAGACATTTTGGGCATCAGCGAACTGAAATGGGCTGGAATGGGCCACTTCACATCAGATGACCACCAGATCTACTACGGTGGAGAAGAGGACCACAGAAGAAATGAAGTAGCCTTCATAATTAATAGTAATGTGGCTAAAGCAGTGCTTGGATACAATCCAAAAAAATGATAGAATTATCTCAATTCAAATTCATGGCAAGCCATCTAACATCACAGTGATCCAAATATATGCCCCAACCACAGATGCTGAAGAAGCTGAAGTAGAGCAGTTCTGTGAGGATATGCAGCACCTACTGGACTACACGCCTAAAAGAGATGTTATTTTCATCACAGGAGATGGTAATGCTAAGGTGAGCAGTCAGATGGCACCTGGAATTACAGGTAAGCATGGCCTGGGAGAACAAAATGAAGCAGGACATAGGCTGATAGAATTTTGCCAAGACAACTCACTATGCATAACAAACACCCTCTTCCAACAACCTAAGAGACAGTTTTATACATGGACTTCATCAGATGGACAACACCAAAATCAGATTGACTACATCCTTTGCAGCCAAAGGTGGCAGACGTCTATACAGTCAGTAAAAACAAGACCTGGAGCTGACTGTAGTTGAGATCATGAACTTCTTATTGCACAATTTAGCATCAGACTAAAGAGATTAGGGAAGACCCACAGATCAGCTAGATATGAGCTTGTTAATATTCCTAAGGAATATGCAGTGGAGGTGAAGAATAGATTTAAGGGACTGGACTTAGTAGATAGGGTGTGATGGTTGCCTTATTCCCAAAGAGACACAGACTCACTTAGTCAGGGCTAAGGATTTCCGGTTTATTAGGAATAGAATGCATACACAGAAAAAGACAGGAATGAGTACATGTCGTGTGAGGTAGCCAGAAAATACCTGCGGTGCAGACCTGGTCCTTCTCCATCCTCCATTGTCCCAAAGTCCTGATCTGGAGTCTTGATGGGTGATCAGGGTGCGATTCCGGAGTCTCGATGGGTGATCAGGGGGATTAGCGCTGATCACCTCTGTCCTCTTCCTGTGTCCAGTGCAGGTGTGTCCCCTGGGGTAATGCAGAGATGTCATGGAGATAGGATGATGGCTTCTCGGGTCAGGGCAAAGGTATGGCTCCTTTGTCCTTTATTGGTATTTGTCTTTTAGTGCTTAAAGGATTATCACTAATTCCTTCCTCTTTCCTTCCCTTCTCCGGAATGGCATGTTCCCCGTTGTGTATGCATTTCAACAGGGGACATGACATAGGATCCTGGAAGAACTATGGACAGAAGTTTGCAACGTTGTTCAGGAGGTGGCAACAAAATACATCCCAAAGAAAGAGTAAACCAAAAAGGCAAAATGGCTGTCTGCTGAGACACTAGAAGTAGCCCAAGGAAGAAGGAAAGCAAAAGGCAACAGTGATAGGGGGAGATATGCCGAATTAAATGCAAAACTCCAGAGGTTAGCCAGAAAAGATAAGGAATTATTTTTAAACAAGCAATGCATGGAA
Source organism: Candoia aspera (assembly GCF_035149785.1). Lineage (NCBI taxonomy): Eukaryota > Metazoa > Chordata > Lepidosauria > Squamata > Candoiidae > Candoia > Candoia aspera. The sequence goes on along the minus strand of NC_086156.1, from coordinate 108,929,135 downwards.
GTGTAAGAAGACAATAGAATAGGAAGGACAAGAGACCTCTTCCAGAAAATGAGAAACATTGGAGGTAAATTCCAGGCCAAAATGGGTATGAGCAAAAAGAAAGATGGCAAGGACCTAACAGAAGAAGAAGAGATCAAGAAAAGGTGGCAAGAATATACAGAAAACGTGTATAGGAAGGATAACAATATCGGGGATAGCTTTGACGGTGTGGTCGGTGAGCTAGAGCCAGACATCCTGAAGAGTGAGGTTGAGTGGGCCTTAAGAAGCATTGCTAATAACAAGGCAACAGGAGACGACGGCATCCCAGCTGAACTGTTCAAAATCTTGCAAGATGATGCTGTCAAGGTAATGCATGCTATATGCCAGCAAATTTGGAAAACACAAGAATGGCCATCAGACTGGAAAAAATCAACTTATATCCCCATACCAAAAAAAGGGAAACAATAAAGTATGTTCAAACTATCGAACAGTGGCACTCATTTCACATGCCAATAAGGTAATGCTCAAGATCCTGCAAGGTAGACTTCAGCAGTTCATGGAGCGAGAATTGCCAGATGTACAAGCTGGGTTTAGAAAAGGCAGAGGAACTAGAGACCAAATTGCCAATATCCGCTGGATAATGGAAAAAGCCAGGGAGTTTCAGAAAAACATCTATTTCTGTTTTATTGACTATTCTAAAGCCTTTGACTGTGTGGACCATAACAAATTGTGGCAAGTTCTTAGTGGTATGGGGATACCAAGTCATCTTGTCTGCCTCCTGAAGAATCTGTATAACGACCAAGTAGCAACAGTAAGAACAGACCACGGAACAACAGACTGGTTTAAGATTGGGAAAGGAGTATGGCAGGGCTGTATACTCTCACCCTACCTATTCAACTTGTATGCAGAACACATCATGCGACAAGCTGGCCTTGAGGAATCCAAGGCTGGAGTTAAAATCTCTGGAAGAAACATTAACAATCTCAGATATGCAGATGATACCACCTTGATGGCTGAAAGTGAAGAGGAACTGAGGAGCCTTATGATGAAGGTGAAAGAAGAAAGTGCAAAAGCTGGTTTGCAGCTAAACCTCAAAAAAACCAAGATTATGGCAACCAGCTTGATTGATAACTGGCAAATAGAGGGAGAAAATGTAGAAGCAGTGAAAGACTTTGTATTCCTAGGTGCAAAGATTACTGCAGATGCTGACTGCAGTCAGGAAATCAGAAGACATTTAATCCTTCGAAGAAGAGCAATGACAAATCTCAATAAAATAGTTAAGAGCAGAGACATCGCACTGACAACAAAGGCCCGCATAGTTAAAGCAATGGTGTTCCCTGTAATAACATATGGCTGCGAGAGCTGGACCATAAGGAAGGCTGAGCGAAGGAAGATCGATGCTTTTGAACTGTGGTGTTGGAGGAAAATTCTGAGAGTGCCTTGGACTGCAAGAAGATCAAACCAGTCCATCCTCCAGGAAATAAAGCCAGACTGCTCACTTGAGGGAATGATATTAAAGGCAAAACTGAAATACTTTGGCCACATAATGAGAAGACAGGACACCCTGGAGAAGATGCTGATGGTAGGGAGAATGGAAGGCAAAAGGAAGAGGGGCCGACCAAGGGCAAGATGGATGGATGATATTCTAGAGGTGACGGACTCGTCCCTGGGGGAGCTGGGGGTGTTGACGACCGACAGGAAGCTCTGGCATGGGCTGGTCCATGAAGTCACGAAGAGTCGGAAGCGACTAAACGAATAAACAACAACAACTCTTTGAACAACAGTGCTGGGGAAGAGGTTTCTTTTAGCCCTAAAGGGGTATTAGTAACTGGATTTGATATTTTCAGTTGGGTCACGTTTCCAAAGAAGTCCTTTCTGAGGGTCCAAGTTGGAAAGATCGACCCCCTGGCTCCCCCAGAGAAGCTCCTCACCCTTTCTGCCAAGGATATCATTTGGCCCCACGTATTTAACCAGGTGTGTCTTGTTTTTTTTCCCCTTTTCTTGAAATTATTTAGCCACTGACCTATGTAAATAATTGAGTAAACAATAGCACTTGGATTAAGCTGTTTAGCTATTTTGCTGCCTCAGAGTAATTTTTTTTCCCTTTATGTTTGTGATACAAACATAAACTACTAAAGGAAAAGAGGTGGCTTAAAGTTTTAATATCTACAACATTTCTTTAGTTTCCATGCAGAGGTATCTTAATATGCAGGATGTGTTTCTATCTACAAAAGTAAAAGAATGACATATTGTATACAACTTAACAAAAGCAAACTGAATAAAAATGTTTTAAAAATGGTAGTGTTGCTTTATGATTTTATCTCCAAAGATGATGATGATAATATATATAGATACAGATATAAAGATACAGATATTATAGTTAGTTATATAGTTATACAGTTATATAGTTATACAGTTATATAGTTATATAGTTATATAGTTATATAGTTGTTATATAGTTATATAGTTATATAGTTATATAGACATAGGGATAGTTCCAAAAACAAAGGGTTTCTTCTGGAGATTCTGTCTACCTAGCTAACTAGTTTTGCTATCCAAGTGGTTAATAGGATTACATATTATCCAGAATTTAAATCGCATTCCTGAAATAGATGAAATAGCCTGTTGTTGTTGTTTATTCGTTTAGTCGCTTCCGACTCTTCGTGACTTCATGGACCAGCCCACGCCAGAGCTTCCTGTCGGTCGTCAACACCCCCAGCTCCCCCAGGGACGAGTCCGTCACCTCTAGAATATCATCCATCCATCTTGCCCTTGGTCGGCCCCTCTTCCTTTTGCCCTCCACTCTCCCTAGCATCAGCATCTTCTCCAGGGTGTCCTGTCTTCTCATTATGTGGCCAAAGTATTTCAGTTTTGCCTTTAATATCATTCCCTCAAGTGAGCAGTCTGGCTTTATTTCCTGGAGGATGGACTGGTTGGATCTTCTTGCAGTCCAAGGCACTCTCAGAATTTTCCTCCAACACCACAGTTCAAAAGCATCGATCTTCCTTCGCTCAGCCTTCCTTATGGTCCAGCTCTCGCAGCCATATGTTACTACAGGGAACACCATTGCTTTAACTATGCGGGCCTTTGTTGTCAGTGCGATGTCTCTGCTCTTAACTATTTTATCGAGATTTGTCATTGCTCTTCTTCGAAGGATTAAATGTCTTCTGATTTCCTGACTGCAGTCAGCATCTGCAGTAATCTTTGCACCTAGGAATACAAAGTCTTTCACTGCTTCTACATTTTCTCCCTCTATTTGCCAGTTATCAATCAAGCTGGTTGCCATAATCTTGGTTTTTTTGAGGTTTAGCTGCAAACCAGCTTTTGCACTTTCTTCTTTCACCTTCATCATAAGGCTCCTCAATTCCTCTTCGCTTTCAGCCATCAAAGTGGTATCATCTGCATATCTGAGATTGTTAATGTTTCTTCCAGAGATTTTAACTCCAGCCTTGGATTCCTCAAGGCCAGCTTGTCGCATGATGTGTTCTGCATACAAGTTGAATAGGTAGGGTGAGAGTATACAGCCCTGCCGTACTCCTTTCCCAATCTTAAACCAGTCTGTTGTTCCGTGGTCTGTTCTTACTGTTGCTACTTGGTCGTTATACAGATTCTTCAGGAGGCAGACAAGATGACTTGGTATCCCCATACCACTAAGAACGTGCCACAATTTGTTATGGTCCACACAGTCAAAGGCTTTAGAATAGTCAATAAAACAGAAATAGATGTTTTTCTGAAACTCCCTGGCTTTTTCCATTATCCAGCGGATATTGGCAATTTGGTCCCTAGTTCCTCTGCCTTTTCTAAACCCAGCTTGTACATCTGGCAATTCTCGCTCCATGAACTGCTGAAGTCTACCTTGCAGGATCTTGAGCATTACCTTACTGGCATGTGAAATGAGTGCCACTGTTCGATAGTTTGAACATTCTTTAGTGTTTCCCTTTTTTGGTATGGGGATATAAGTTGATTTTTTCCAGTCTGATGGCCATTCTTGTGTTTTCCAAATTTGCTGGCATATAGCATGCATTACCTTGACAGCATCATCTTGCAAGATTTTGAACAGTTCAGCTGGGATGCCGTCGTCTCCTGTTGCCTTGTTATTAGCAATGCTTCTTAAGGCCCACTCAACCTCACTCTTCAGGATGTCTGGCTCTAGCTCACTGACCACACCGTCAAAGCTATCCCCGATATTGTTATCCTTCCTATACAGGTTTTCTGTATATTCTTGCCACCTTTTCTTGATCTCTTCTTCTTCTGTTAGGTCCTTGCCATCTTTGTTTTTGATCATACCCATTTTGGCCTGGAATTTACCTCCAATGTTTCTAATTTTCTGGAAGAGGTCTCTTGTCCTTCCTATTCTATTGTCTTCTTCCACTTCCGCGCATTGCTTGTTTAAAAATAATTCCTTATCTCTTCTGGCTAACCTCTGGAATTTTGCATTTAATTGGGCATATCTCCCCCTATCACTGTTGCCTTTTGCTTTCCTTCTTTCTTGGGCTACTTCTAGTGTCTCAGCAGACAGCCATTTTGCCTTCTTGGTTTTCTCTTTCTTTGGGATGTATTTTGTTGCCGCCTCCTGAACAATGCTGCCAACTTCTGTCCAGAGTTCTTCCGGGACCCTATCTACTAAGTCCAGTCCCTTAAATCTATTCTTCACCTCCACTGCATATTCCTTAGGAATATTAGTGAGCTCATATCTAGCTGATCTGTGGGTCTTCCCTAATCTCTTTAGTCTGATCCTAAATTGTGCAAGAAGGAGTTCGTGATCTGAACTACAGTCAGCTCCAGGCCTTGTTTTTACCGACTGTACAGATGTCCGCCACCCTTGGCTGCAAAGGATGTAATCAATCTGATTTCGGTGTTGTCCATCTGGTGAAGTCCATGTATAAAGCCGTCTCTTCGGTTGCTGGAAGAGAGTGTTTGTTATGCAGAGTGAGTTGTCTTGGCAAAATTCTATCAGCCTGTGTCCTGCTTCGTTTTGTTCTCCCAGGCCATACTTACCTGTAATTCGAGGTGTCATTTGACTGCCCACCTTAGCATTCCAGTCTCCTGTGATGAAAATAACATCTCTTTTAGGCGTGTTGTCCAGTAGGTGCTGCAGATCCTCATAGAACTGCTCTACTTCAGCTTCTTCAGCATTTGTGGTTGGGGCGTATATTTGGATCACTGTGATGTTAGATGGCTTGCCCTGAATTCGAATTTGAGATCATTCTGTCATTTTTTGGGTTGTATCCAAGCACTTCTTTAGCCACTTTACTATTAATTATGAAGGCTACTCCATTTCTTCTGTGGTCCTCTTGTCCACAGTAGTAGATCTGGTGGTCATTTGATGTGAAGTGGCCCATTCCAGTCCATTTCAGTTCACTGACGCCCTGAATGTCTATCTTTAATCTTGACATCTCACCAATAACCACATCCAATTTGCCCTGGCTCATAGATCTTACATTCCAGGTTCCAATGGTGTGTTGATCCTTAGAACATCGGATTCGCCGTTCACCACCAGCACCGTCGGCCGCTAGCCGTCCTTTCGGCTTTGAGCTAGCTGCGTCATCACGTCTGGGGCTAGTTGAGCTCATCCTCTGTTCCTCCCCAGTAGCATTTTGACCATCTTCCGACCTGGGGGTCTCATCTTCCGATGGTATACCGACATATCTCTGGTTGTACTGATCCATTTAGTTTTCACGGCAAGAATACTGAGGTGGGTTGCCATTACCTTCCCCAGGGATCGCATTTAGTCTGACCTCTCTGTCATGACCTTCCCGTCTTGGGTGGCCCTTCACGGTTTAGCTCATGGCATCATTGAGGTGCTCAAGCTCCAGCACCACGACAAGGTAACGATCCTTTGCTGAAGGAAATAGCCTACAGTAACTGTTTTTGAAATGCATTTCAAATACATTGAATATTTATCAAAATATATTGAAATATATGATTCTTAAACAAAGATTTTCTGCTGGAGATTCGCTCTCTCTCGGTCTCTCGGTCTCTCTTTCTCTCTTTCTCTCTCTCATCAAAGTGCAGCACTATTGCAAATGTAATTGCACAGCATCTATACAATTCATTGAAGGGAAGGGGGAGACATTTTTTTTTTTCTAAAAATAAAACATAAATCAGTGAGGGAAGATATATGTCAGAAAAAACGTTTTGAGCTGTTTCTACATTTCTAAGACAGAGTTCTAAATTGTATATTTAATTTGGAAATGTCTTCATATCCCACTTGAACTCTAATAATTTTAGGGAATCATTTCCCCAAATCAGTAATATTTGCAAATCGTTAAAAAGAAGACAGAAATACATTTGTTTTAATGTACTCAAAGCTGCAAAGTACAAACAATCTCTCATCCCCCCAAAATCTTAGTTGCTCTGCTATAAGCAACCAGATTGAAAATAGCTCAGTTTTGAAAATCAGATTTTTGCTATGAAATGTTCACAAAGGTTTAGATAGAAAATGGCCCATGGTACCAATGGAAATGTCAACCCAGCTCTGAAAGAGGTGTGGTAAATGTAGGACCCCAACCAAAACAATGGAACTGTTAGGAGAGCATATCCCAAGGCCTCCAGAGTTAAAAGCTCTCCAACACCAGCTTATGGTACTGACCTTTAGAATACTATTTTCAGCACTATCATACCAGAAGGTAATAGGTGTGAGATAAGGATCAGTTAAGGTACTGTTTCTCAACCTCAGGAACTCAAAGAAGTCTTTTAAGGACCTCACCATGTTTCTGGGGTATTCTGAGAGTTGAAGTCTACACCTCTTCAAGTTGCTGAGGTTGAAGAAACAGAGTTGAGGGATTCAGTGGAGAATATAAACCAGAAAAATAATTGGAAAATGAAAGACAAAGGTTTCAATTAGATATGAAGAATTTGGGTATGTTTAACTGATGAAAAGAAGAATCCCAAAACATAATTTCTTCATGTGAAAGCATTCTGATTTTATTTATTTACAGACATTACCTCTTTCCATCTGTAACAAGAAATGTCCTTTTGGCCATAGCAAGATAAAAGTGGAAGGGAAATTATCTTGCTGCTATGACTGTAGACGGTGTCCAGAAGGGAAGATAACTGACCAAATGGGTAAGCAAAGGAATAGATTGAATAGATAAATAACTTAATAATATTAAATGGGGGCTGAATATGTAATCAGTATTATGGTAACTGAAAATCTTGAGCTTCACATCATATTGTAAAACTCAGCAATGAAGTATTTAAACTAACTGTTCATAGTTCAGTAAGATATTTGATGATGCAACCAATCAGTTCACTCTAACTAGGAAGATCAATAGATTTCTCAGGTATAAATTGTCCCTTCTTGTGTTTCCTTTAAAAAGTATAAACAAATTTAAAGTAAACCAAATTCGTTGACAGACATTCCAAAATACTTCCTTTGCGCCTCCTTTCTGGAAATAAAGGTAACATTGCAATGGTAATGTTTTTCTACTTGTTTCTACTTGTTTTTACTTCCCGTTCCACCAGGATGTATTGATTGACTGATTGACTGATTGATTGATTTGCCAGTGTCTTTCCAGGTGCAATTCAAAGGGTTCATTGCCACCTTTAAAGCCCTTCATGGCTTGGAACCAGGTTACCTGAGGGACAGTTTTTCCCAGGTATTTCTACCTGTCGAATCCAGTCCGGCAGAATAGGCATGCTGGTGGGGACCAGGAGATGTGCCTTTTCTGTGTGGCACTTGCCCTGTGGGACATCCTCCCTCCTGAAGGTAGGATGACCCTGACTCTTCTCACTTTTCAGAAGGCCTTGAAGACCTGGTTATGTGACCTGGACTGGGGTCTCGGATGGACCAAGGGCCTCGTTTCCTGGTTGTGCTGACAACAACGGATTTGAATATCTCTTGGCTGCTATTTATATTTGTACTGTTTTAATTTTTTGACTGTTTTATATGGGTATTTGCTGCCCAGAGTCACTGGTTTGAGATGGGTGACTGTATAAATTAAATAGATAAATAAATAATGAAAATTGGACTGATGATGCCTCAAAACAATAGTGTTTCTATGAACAGTTTTGTTTTTGTCCTTTTTTCCACTAGATTTAGATGATTGTTTCCCATGTCCAGAAGACCAATATCCAAGCAAGGATCGGGATCGTTGCCTTCAAAAAAGCATAACGTTCTTGACTTATCAAGAGCCTTTGGGGATTTCTTTGGTAGCTATTGCACTTTCCTTTGCCTTCATCTCAGCTGTGGTGCTGGGGATCTTCCTTAAACAACAGGACACCCCCATTGTCAAAGCCAACAACAGGAACCTCACTGTTACCCTTCTCACCCTTCTCCTCCTCTCCTTCCCTTGCACTTTGCTTTTCATTGGCCAACCTGACCAAGTGAAATGTCTCATACGACAAACTGTTTTTGGCATCATCTTCTCTGTAGCTCTTTCTTGTATACTGGGGAAAACAACCATTGCTGTGCTTGATTTCATGGCCACCAAGCCCGGCTCCAAGATGAGGAAATGGGTGGGGAAATGGCTGGCCAACACAATTGTCCTGTCTTGTTCCCTGGAACTATTCACCATTTGTGCACTTTCTCCCCCATTCCCAGATTCTGACATGCATTCAGTGCCTGAAGATATTGTCTTGCAGTGTAATGAAGGTGCAACCACTATGTTTTATATTGTCCTTGGCTTTATGGGGTTCTTGACTTCTTTCAGCTTCACCGTGGCCTTCCTAGCTAGGAATTTACCTGACAGCTTCAACAAAGCCAAATTTATCACCTTCAGCATGTTGGTCTTTTGCAGTGTTTGGGTGTCATTTCTTCCCACCTATCTGAGTATAAAGGGGAAATACATGGTGGCGGTGGAGATCTTCTCCATTTTGGCTTCAGCGGCTGGATTACTGGGCTGCATCTTTTTCCCCAAATGCTGGATCATTATTCTCAGATCCCATTTAAAGAAGAAGGAAAATCTATTAAATAAATGAAACTTATTTTTACTCCAGACCCCCTGAATAAAGCCAACTTGGTTCCTTTTACAGCATGGTTTTCTTGCAATTTGGGATTCCACAATCTCCCCTCATATTTTCACATCAAGGTGACATGGAAGGCAGCAGTTCTGATTATCACTTCAAAGCTCACTTCAGAACTGAGACAGCGACTCCTCATATTTTCTTTCAAATATTACATACTTATTCTGAGTCCTAATCAGAGTAGAAGGGTATAGCTAAGCAAGAAGAAAGATCCTGTCTCCACCAGAAGTCATGAATGCCATATTCTTGAGATTGGGTTGTGATCTGCATAAGTCCTTGGGAGATCTTATACTTCTTTGATGAATGTCTTGGAGACCTAACATATATCTTGGAGACCTAACATATATCTCTTCTGCAGTAACAATGATGTCTTGAGAAAAAAAACTGGAAGTTTCTCTTTGTTGGCTTTTGACCTATAGACAGCTTTATAGATGATATACAGCTTCTTGAATGGCAACTAGTGTAATCAGTGGTAATCCTTGTAACTCTTCAAAGAGCAGTGTTATGTGGATTCAGGACATGTAATAATTATAATTATAATTACATGTCCTTAATCCACATAACACTGCTTATAATAATAATAATAATAATAATAATAATAATTATTATTATTATTATTATTCTTTCAAGTCAGTGTTGATTCCTTATGACTCTCTGGACTAGTCTCTGAAGTATCTTGGCTAGATTTTTGGGAAGTGCCATTGCTTCCTAGGGCTGAGAGTGAATGTCCAGCCCAAGGTCACCCAGCTGTCTTCCTGCCTAACGCAAGACTAGAACTCATGATCTCCCAGTTTCTAGCATACATCCTAAACCACTAGCCTAGTTTCTAGCCTAGTGCCTTAACCAATACACCAAATTGGCTCATGAGATTATTTGATGGTTCTCTATTTCTAATCCTACCTCTACTCCTGTTCATACCCATATCCCTGCATTTTCACTGAAATCTTATTAAGGACATGAATTTATTCAGGGGATATTTATCTCTATGCCTCTATCCATACCCACCTCTAAATCTACCTCCCTTTTCTTCTCTGTGTCTGTGGCTTTCTGTCTGTCTGTCTGTCTCTCTGTCTGTCTCATCTCTCTATTCCTATCAGGAGGAGTACATAACAGTCCTTCAGTCTTATACAAACAGATACTTATATGGAAAGCAGCTTAGGAATTCAGGCCCCTGTGATATAAAATGCTGAAAACTTCAGTCAATTGAGCAAAATGATAAAAACTTTTGTCAATTTGACTTAGCACATCATTGAAAAGAACACAGGTACATAACTCACTGTTGCTCTATGACACCATGTGAGATAATGTAACTTCCCTCTCTCGCTCTGCATGAAGATTCCCATGAAATGGAGACAAACCAGGAAAATAGGTAGTACCAAGAAAGTAAACATACAAAGAGCCCATGTGACTGCAATCTCTCTTTCATCTCATATATGGACTACTGCAATGCGCTGCACATGGGACTACCCTTGAAGAGTATCTGGAAGCTTCAGCTGGTACACAATGCTGCTGCATGGGTAGTTTCGGGTGCCCCAAGGAAGGCCCATCTAACACCTTTGCTGTGAGAGCTGCATTGGGTGCCCGTCTCCTCCAAAGTGTTTGTTATCACCTGTAAAGCCCTACAACGTTAATCGGCTGGTTCCAGGAAGCAGGCCTCCTCTGCCGTGGCCCCCGCTCTTTGCGACATTCTTCCCCCAGAGGTGAGGCAAGCCCCCTCTCTGCTGAGATTCAGGAAACAGTTAAAGACCTGGCTCCACCATCTTGCTTGGGGCTGGAACAGGGGTAGTCAATCCTGGGCTGGGCTAATGCCTTAAAGTGGTCCCCATGTATTTATAAATCTGAATTAGAAATTTTAACTGGCATCTTGGATGCTATTTTATATTTATATTTATATGTTTTTATTGCATTTTAATATTTTTAGCTTTATTGTAAACCACCCACAGTCCCTCTTTTCTAGGAGATGTGTGGTGACGAAATTTCAATGATAAATAAATAACTACATTTAGATAATAAATAAATAAATGAAATCTCTCATTCAATGCACAGGAAATATTCCCCTCTTAAACACTCCCTAATTATCAGGATGTGTAGATAGCAAGAGACCTAGGGAGCTAGCTAAATGATGACAGATGAGCGATAGGAGAGGGAGAGAGAGACCCGCTGTTTAAGATGAGCATAAGTCTATCTTGACTCACTGGCTCATGCCATGACTTCAGCATTATTCCCTTCTTTCAAACCATTTTTGACCTGAATCAGTCATGCTCACCTGCCATTCTTCATAGCAGAACCTGCATTAAGCAGAGGATTGGCAAAAGGAAACCACCAAATGAACCTGTCTTCTTTTTAAATGGTGTTTGAATCAAGAAACTTTGGAACTTGATTGTAGATATATACCTACCTGACATGGTAGCATCTTTCTTTCTTTCTTTTTTTTTTTTGGCAGAGTTTCCTTTTTTTTTGCATATGGTGCTCCTTCAATTGTCCACTGTAACTCTAAGTTCTAAAAGTTCATAGCATTCCTGCAGTCCTGCAGAGATAAGATAAACTTCTTTCTTTTTGACATATTACAAAGAAAGTCCTATTGTAAGCAAGCTATTATCTCCCCAGTAATTATCAAATTAAGTATCATCATTGTCCTTTTTTTTCATTGTCTCAAGGGTATGCCAGTAAACATGACAAAACTATGAGCCCGGGATAAAACACTGCATTAACATCAGTTCAAAAATATAGAATTACCTGTGGAGAGAATAGGAAGGATGGTTGTTGAACCTGTGATACTTCATTGCTTCACTTAGATAATTGTGGTTGTGACCCAGCTCCTCGGTGGAATGGTAAGCTTGTAGCTCCATTTTGGTGTCTACAAGGACCATACATAATAGTGAGTTGGTTATAGTCAGAAGACTGGTTTTACTCTTTTTTCCTAACATGATGTTTATTTCTCCTGTTCGCAACTGCAATCTCAGTGGTCCTCTTCCAATTGTTCACAAGTATTATCAGCCTGGAGACTTAATCATTGCTGCTATTATTTATCAGGTCTTCTTTCTTTCAAATGAGATCACTTTTCAAAGCCTTCCTTCTCATGAAGTGCTAGATCAGTACCTGTAAGTATCCTTCTCTTCTTGCTCCTCCTCCCTACCCCCTCCATTGCTACCAAAACATTGTATTTTTCTTCTTTCACTTTTCTGCTCAAATATATCGGTTGCTAGATGGTAGGTATGATGACTTCCAGTTGGTATGTTAAATGGCCATATTTAGACATTTTAAATTGTAGAAATCACAGACACTTAGCCTCTGCCAACACTGATGTTTAAACTGAACGAATACTAGTGATCTGAGTCATAAACTTCATGAATTATTTTTTCCTCAGGAAACATCCTTCCTTCAGCAAAGTCCTCTGTTGAATGTAGAAAGCTTATCTGATCTAGGCTTTTTAGGATTTCCTCTGGTTTGTCCTGAGCTTTTCCCTTCCATCTCATGCAGAAATGAAGCAAGAAATCCTCAAGTGCATTAGAAAAAAAACTATTTCAATCTACTACAAATGGAACTGGCTTCCCACCCTTAGAAAAAAAATAAAGTACAGATGAAACTGGAATCAAATGCTAACCTACCTCAAATTTACCTAGTCTCAATTAGGTCAGGACATCCCACGCAATACAATCTATGGCTGTTATTTGCTAAAGACGAATTTCCCGGTGTCCAGAGCAAGCAAGAAGTATATCTTGTGTCTCTATGAATATATTTAACAATTAAAAGTAGCAACTCTGCGATTTTGATTCAGAAACAGAAATATATTGACATAGTTTATCATTCTCATTGAAGGTTCCTCACTCATAACTACCAACAGACTTTGGCTCTGGCATTTGCTGTAAAGGAGATCAATGAACATTCTGGGATGTTACCCAATGTCAGCCTTGGTTTCCAGATTGCTACGGACAATGTTGATGAGAAGTCAACTTACCTTTTAGCACTGGAATTTCTATCTACAAAAGATAAATTTATCCCCAACTACAAATGTAATGACCAGACCAATACGGTAGCTGTCATTGGAGGACCCCGTTCCAAGACCTGTCTCAACATGGCTACTGCTCTGTGCAACTACAAGTTTCCTCAGGTGAGAATAAAAATGGAGGAAGATGTAATTTCACAAGCTATTTATTACCTTCATATGTTGAATCCTCATGATAAGTCTTCTCAGAAGTATCTGAACATATCAGACAAGAATACAACCAATTCCTGATCTGCAGTGAAAATCACCACCATTGCTTTTCTTTAACACAGTATGAAACTTCCTGATGCCAATAATTAAACTGATAAGGAAGGCTCTGATATCCTTTCTATCCAAACAATAGGGTTGGCTTAAACTAAGGCTTGGGGACTCTCTTCAAAAATTAAGCAAGGATACCAATAAACAAGCATACATATGGCACATTTTGCTTTGTAGAAATCAATTTTCTCCCCTATTTCCCCCTTTTTTCCCCATTTAGATCACATATGGATCAGCTCCATTGATGAACAATGAACCAGCAGACATTTTTATCAAATGGATGTTCCCAGATGAGATCCACCAGCTTAAAGGAATCCTACACTTACTGTTGCATTTTGGATGGACCTGGGCCGGCCTGATTTCTTTGTATGAGGAAGATAGAGAGAGGTTCCTTCAAAAGAGTCTTTCCATGTTTTCAGAGAGAGGAATCTGCTTTGACTTTATAGAGTGTATCCCCCAAATGATGTATGGTAATCATGCTGCTGAAATGATGGAGGAGGCAGATAAATTATACAAAGTGATCATGGGGAGCACAGTCATTGCAGTGGTCTTGAATGCTGAAATTACAAGCATGGTGCCTTTGAGAGTAATGATCTATGTTTTAGATTCTGATCATATTCCAAAGGAGAGAAAAGCCAAAGTCTGGATTATGACAGCCCAGATGGAATTCACCTCCATTCTGATGCAAAGAGAGTTTCCCATGGATTTTCTCCATGGTGCTCTTTCCTTTGCCATTCACTCAGAGGAGCTGATGGGATTCCAACCATTTATGCAGAAGAGAATCCCAAACTTAGAAAAAGAAGATGGTTTTATTAGGGATTTCTGGAAAGATGTTTTTGAATGCTCATTCTCCAGCATTATTACAGATGGGAATGTTCAAAGGATCTGCACTGGAGAAGAGAAGCTGGAGACTCTTCCTAATTCTGTCTTTGAGACCACCATGAGTGGACATAGTTACAGCATCTACAATGCAGTCTATGCTGTGGCACATGCTCTGAGGGCCATGTGCTCCTCCAAACTCAAAGACGGTCGAATATTTGATGAGAACAGATGGAAGCTCTTCCTTCAATCCCCATGGGAGGTAAATTGGCTAATACAAATTCAGAAAGGTCATCAGCTCATGTAAAGGGTACTGGAATACTCAATTGATCTGAGAAAAGTTATTTGTTGAATTTTTCCCTTCCTCGAATTTTTTTGATGGAATTCTCATATGAAAAAAATTCTACTGAATATTTAATTAGGCAACAGGGTAAAAAAAAGCATGTTACAGAGAACCTAATTCTTTTCCAAACTTTAGCAGGGTACTTTTCATTAAGTATAGGCCAAATTGAAAGGAACAAACTGAGATCGGTCCATACCCTTCAAGGAACCCTGTTAACCTTCCTGTTTCTTCTTCTCTTTTTTCTTCATTTAGCTCCACCACTTTTTGCAGCAAGTCTCCTTTAACAACAGTGCTGGGGAAGAGGTTTCCTTTAGCCCAAAAGGGGAATTAGTAACTGGACTTGATATTTTCAGTTGGGTCACATTCCCAAACAAGTCCTTTCTGAGGGTCCAAGTTGGAAAGATCGACCCCCTGGCTCCCCCAGAGAAGCTCCTCACCCTTTCTGCCAAGGATATCATTTGGCCCCACATATATAACCAGGTGTGTCTCATTTTTCCCCTTTCTTGAAATTATTTAGCCACTGACCATGTAAATTATCGATTAAACCACAACAGCCCTTTGATTAAGTTACTAAGATATTTAGCAGCCTAAGAAAAAATGTTTTCTTTTGGATGTGATACGAACATAAACTACTCAAGTAAAAGTGGTAGCTTAAAGGTTCTATCCCCACAATATTCCATTATTTCCAATGCAAAGCTTCATATGAAGCTTTACAGTCCAACAGAATGAAAATATTTCAAAAATAGCATATACATGGTTGATGATTTCCTCTCCTTAGAGATCAAATCTGAATAGCCTCCTCTGAAATTGATAAAATAAAGAACAGGAACTATTTGTTTTTGAAATATATTCCAAACTAGCTAGCTATGTGTATCTTGCTAACCAGTTATGCTAATCCAAGTGGAGTAATATCATTGCATACTATCCAGAATTTAAGTAGCTTTCCTGAAATTGATCCAATAGCCTCCAGAAATTCTGGTTTTGAAATCTACACTATTTGAAATACATTGAATATATATAAAATATATATTGAAATACTGGATATAATTCAAAAACAAAGAATTTCTCCTGGAGATTCTCTTTTTCTATCTGACTATCCTTCTATCATGTATCTAATCAAAGTGCAGAGCCAATTTCAAATATGATTGCATATTATCTATAAAATTCATGAAAGGGGAGAGGGAGGCATATATATCTATATATCTATATCTATATATCTATATATCTATAAAAATAAAATATAACCCATTTCATCAGGGAAGGAATATGACACCAAAAAACTTCTTTCTTACCTGTTTCTACGTTAATAAGACAGACTTCTAAATTTAATTTAGAAATGACAGTATATCCCAGTTCAATCTAATAATTTCAGAGCCTCATTAACCCAGAATTCCTGAGTCTCTGGCAAAAAGGAACTCTTTTTATTCTTTGGTGGAAGTGCCCAAAAGTAAACTTCATTTAAAAAATGGTGAGTAAGGCAATGATCAGTATTATTTGAAAATCATTACAGAGAACACAAAAATAATGTTTGTTTTTAATCTGCTCCAAGCTGCAAAAGTACAAACTATCCATCCTCCCATGAAAATCCTAGTTACTATGTTATAAGCAGCCAGACTGAAAACAGCTCAGGTTAGAAAATCAGACTTTTGCTAGGAACACTACACAAAGGTTTAAATAAAATATGGCCAATGGTGTTGATGGAAAAGTCAACAAAGCTTTGGAAGAGCCATAGTAAAAGCAGGACCCCAACCAAAGATTTGGAACCTCAAGGAGAGCATCCTCCAAGGACATCAGAGTTAAGACCTTTCCCACACCAGCTTCTGGTGCTGATTTCTGCAGACCAGATATTTAGAATACTATGTTGGGCCGGATCACAGCATTAGTGCAATAGGTGTGAGGTAAGCAACAGTCAAGGGATTCACTGGAGAATTTAAAGCAGAAAGAAAACTGGAAAATGGAACACCAAGTTTTGGATTAGGATATCAAGACTTTATGTCTGAATAAACCTAAATTCTTCGTGTGATAGAATTCTGATGATTTTATTTATTTACAGACATTACCTCTTTCCATCTGTAACAAGAAATGTCCTTTTGGCCATAGCAGGATAAAAGTGGAAGGGAAATTATCTTGCTGCTATGACTGTAGACTGTGCCCAGAAGGGAAGATAGCTGACCAATTGGGTAAGCATAGGAATAGATTGAATATATCAATAATTAAAAAAAAATATTAAATGGAGATTGAATTCTTAATCAATATTATGGTAACTGAAAATCTTGAGCTTCACTTCATATTGTACTGCTCAGCAATGAAGTATTTGAACTAATTGTTCATACTTCAGTAAAATATTTGATGATAAAACTAATCTGTTCACTCTAACTAGGAAGTCCAATAGATTTCTTAGATTTAGATTGTCTGTTTTTATGCTTGCTGAAAAATTATCAAGAGTGTTACAGGAAAACAAAGTTAGTTGTTAGACTATTCAAAATACTTCCTTTATACCTCCTTTTTGGAAGTAAAAGTAACTTTAAAGGAGTAATGTTTTTCCACCGGTTTCTACTCCTTTTAATTTCCTATCCTCCCCAGATGTATTGATTGATTGTTTGATTGATTGATTGATTGATTGATTGATTTATGGAACATATATGGCCACCTAGGCAGCTCACCACCACCCAATAGAAACACAAATGAAAACAAAACCACCCTTCCCACCAGGTCCTGGACCAATCAGCCTCCTGACTAGGCCAACACTTTGGAGAAGAGCCAAGTCTTCCTAGCCTACTCCAAGGCTAAAAAGGCAGGGATCCCTGGGAGACTATTGCAAAGGGTTGGGCAGCACAGAGAATGTGCATCTCCAAGGTCCCATCAGATGACAACATTTAACAGAGGAGACCTGGAGCATTCCCACCTATCTGCCATATGGGGATCGGCAATTACCCTAGGGGAGAGGTAGTCCCACAAATAACTTGGCCTGGTGACCTGCAGAGCTCTAAAGGTCAGAGTGAGCACCTTGAATTGCACCCAGAAAGCAACTGGGATGAGTGCAGCTCACACAGCAGTGGTGCAAATGAGGTGAGACATGTGGCACCCAAAACTGCATGTCCCTCTGCTTTGTGGATGAGTTACTGTTACCACATGGTCTTCAATGGCAGCCCTATTTAGAATGCATTCCAGCAATCCATGTCGCAGGTCACGAAGGCTAGAGAGTGCTCGAAAATCAAGGCTTCTTGAAATTAAACAGTGGGCCAATAGAAGGGAATATAGGTAGTTCAGGATTGAACTCTGGATTCCTTGGTGCTCTCTGACTTTGGTTTTTTGTTTGCAGATGTTTCAGTACCCAACTAGGTAATATAATCACTGCCAGTAATATAGGGTTTTCACTCTATTAACATACAGTAGCTTGTCTTGTCAGTTTTAGTGGGCAGCTACAGAGAAACAGCACCTCCAAGGTCTCATCAGATGACAACATTGAATGGAGGAAACCTGGAGCGTGCCTAACATATTGAGCCAGGCAGATACCCTTGGAGAGAGGTGATCCCATCAAGAACCTGGCCCAGTGAAATGTAGGGCTTTACATGTGATAGCCCACCCTTTAACTGCACCTGTAAAACCAATGGGAACTCAGTAATGTTAGAGATAAATGGAAAAATCAGGGCACATCGAAACTGAATTAATGATACTTCAAAACAGTGGTCTTTCTATGAAAGGTGTTGTTTTTGTCCTTTTTTCTGCTAGATTTAGATGATTGTTTCCCATGTCCAGAAGATCAATATCCAAACAAGGATCGGGATAGTTGCCTTCAAAAAAGCATAACTTACTTGACTTATCAAGAGCCATTGGGGATTTCTTTGGCAGCTATTGCACTTTCCTTTACCTTCATCTCAGCTGTGGTGCTGGGGATTTTTCTGAAACACCAGGACACTCCGATCGTCAAAGCCAACAACAGGAATCTCACTTTTACCCTTCTCACTGCTCTCCTCCTCTCCTTCCTTTCCACTCTACTCTTCATTGGCCAACCTGACCAAGTGAAATGTCTCATGCGACAAACTGCTTTTGGCATCATCTTCTCAGTCGCCCTTTCCTGTATATTGGGGAAGACAACCATTGTTGTGCTTGCTTTCATGGCCACCAAGCCAGGCTCCAACATGAGGAAATGGGTGGGCAAAGGGCTGGCCAATACTATTGTGCTTTCTTGCTCCCTGGTGCAAACAACAATTTGTGTTGTGTGGCTGGCACTTTCTCCCCCATTCCCAGATTGTGATCTGCATTCAGTGCCTGAAGAAATTGTCTTGCAATGTAACGAAGGATCAACCACAATGTTTTATACTGTCCTTGGCTTTATGGGGTTCTTGACTGCTGTCAGCTTCACCGTGGCCTTCCTAGCTAGGAATTTACCTGACAGCTTCAACGAAGCCAAGTTTATCACCTTCAGCATGTTGGTCTTTTGCAGTGTCTGGGTGTCATTTGTTCCCACCTACCTGAGTACAAAGGGGAAATACATGGTGGCTGTGGAGATCTTCTCCATTTTGGCTTCAGCAGCTGGATTACTGGGCTGCATCTTTTCCCCCAAATTGTACATCATTATTCTGAGACCTGATTTGAACAAGAAGGAGCAACTAATAAAGAAATGAAACTAGTTTTTATATCAGACCAGTTGAATGTACTCCAATTCATTACTTATATCATGTCAAAAATTTCATGTCGATCTTTTGCCATAAAAATGTCCAGCAAAGTAATAATAATAAAAATAAGAATTAGAATTAATTTTAATTGTAAGTGCAGTGGTATTATTTTGTTCTTTTTTGTTTAATTGATGATTGTGGATTTTTCCCCCCCTTCTGTTGAAAGTAAATCTCACCAAGTTCCTTCCGAGGTGGGAATAAAAATGCATAGGCCACCGCATCAACAGAGGTAATGTTTATTTTCTGGGAGTGTAGTATAAGATCTGCTGGCTGGAGGTGGCTGCACCTAGAAATTTCCTGGCAGCCATTTATAAAGCCAAGCTCTGCTACTGTTATGTGAATGTGTTTCTGTCCTCTTGGAATTTCTGAGAAAGCACACTAAGCCAATTTCTTGGAAGGGGGTGCTCTCTAGGAATTCCAGGGAACTGCAATTCACCAGAGTACAGAGGAGAGGCACTCTGTGGTTAGGCCCACTGCTGAATTGTGATTTCCTTTGTTTAGGGCAATTTGGCTTCTTACTGAGCTGGGATGTTTTCTTGTCTAGCACTTTAAGTTTGGAATGTTAACCTTCCAGGGAAGGAATCTTTTTCTTGTTTGATTATGGAGATCTTTGGGCTCAGTTTGGACAAGGAAGGCATGTCTACCTGAACAGGTTCTGCTATCTTCTTTGGCAAAGATTTTTTGTTGAAAGAACTCTGGATAAGGGAAAGGAAATATTCATCTCAATGGTCAGGTGGTTCATGCTACATTTCATTCTCTGGTATCTCTTTTGTGCCAATGCCATTCTGTTTGTAACTTCTAACCTTCTACCTTCATTGAGAAGGGAAAACTGTATGGTTGGAAAAACAGGATTTGGAGAAGACCTTATGGAAGGAGAGAGAGATGTGATTTCTTCTTATACTTTTAAAACTATATTGTTTTGTTGTATTACAAGAGGCAAATACTAGATTATATTACTTGGGTACAGTGGTATTAATACAGTGTTAACTAGAAATAGTTATCCCTTGGATGATTTAGATACCTTAAACTGTTAAAGATGAGGGAAAAAGTTCATGTCAATATTAACTTTGGTTTCTGAAATGTTAATGAACAAAACATTTAAAGCTAAGTTTGGCATTGATAGACAGTTAACAAGTTATTACACAAAAAGCATTATTAAAAAAAGAATATAATGAATGAAAAAAAAAACAATTCAATTACAATATATAAGAATGCATTAAATTACTTTCTAACACAATAAAGGTTTCTATCTTGAGCTGAATACGAAATACTGAGGTCTCCTCTGTATTTTTTATTTATAGTAGTGAGCATGGGCATCATACATAACAACAGAGCCCATATACATTGAAAGAAATGTTAAAATGCAACCAAATTCAATCTAAAACTTAATATGACATTGATGTATTGATCTATATGACTTTGGTTCCTCCAGGTCATTCCCTTCTTTTTAAATCAGGGATATGTATGCCTCTCATATTCTAACCAAGCAACAAGGTTAGCTTACATAAGTTCTTTAGCTGCCTCAGAGTAATTTTTTTTCCCCACCCTTTTGGATGTGATATGAACATAAACTATGAAAGTAGACAGGTGGCTTAAAATTTAAATTTAGATTTTTAAGTTTAAATTTTAAATTTCTTTAGTTGCAATACAAAACTCCCTTAGTATGCAGGGTGTGTTCTAACAAGATTACTAACAGAATGAAACTTTGAAACAGTATGAAACTTTGTATATGACTTGTCAGAAGCAGACCATTTATTGAAACAGAATGAAAATATTTTAAAAATGTTTTAATTGCATTGTTAGATTTATTCAGTCTGTTTTAAGAGAAACGGTGGAAAACATCTCTTACCCTCCTGTGAAAGGACAGAGTGTCTGAACAGATTAACAGCTGTGATTTCTAAGCTGTGATTGGTTACTGCTTTTAAACAAAGATACAGATTGGTCCTTTCAGTGTACTTGGAGACTTCTACTCCCCCCTTCATTTTTAGCTGTTAAAGTTGAAGAGTTGGTTCTTTTTTGTATGTGTGTGGGGGGGAAGGATATTATGTTTGGCCACTAGAGGGAGGTAAAGTATTAAGCTTGAATTATTGAAACAAAAAAAAATGTTTTTGTTTTCTTTTTTTAAAAAGGAAGGGGGGGGGAAGAATAAATAGAAATTATGACTACTAGAAAGCAAACAAGGCATGGGTCTGGTGAATTTGATTGGATAAAAGGCATGCTTGACAAAAATACTCTTAAAACTTCACAAACTATTACTTGAAATGTTAACCAATCACTTGATTCAGGATTTGCTGATTTTGAGGAAAGGCTTGATCAAAAATTGGAGAAAATGGAAGGAGGAATTAAAAAAAATAATAATGATGACTTGTTGGAAAATGAAAGGGAGAAAGAGCTTGACAGACTTGCATTACTGGAATTGAGAGAGAGGAATTTTGTTTAAGGCTCAGGGGAATCCCTGAAGTTAAAGAAGAAAATTTAAAAGATACAATTACACAAGCTTTGGTGATATTAATCGATTGGGAACAAGATAAAATGTTGGATGAAATAGAAAAAAAATGTATTAATTCTAGATATGCAACTTTGTTGTTGTTTATTCGTTTAGTCGCTTCCGACTCTTCGTGACTTCATGGACCAGCCCACGCCAGAGCTTCCTGTCGGTCGTCAACACCCCCAGCTCCCCCAGGGACGGGTCCGTCACCTCTAGAATATCATCCATCCATCTTGCCCTTGGTCGGCCCCTCTTCCTTTTGCCTTCCACTCTCCCTAGCATCAGCATCTTCTCCAGGGTGTCCTGTCTTCTCATTATGTGGCCAAAGTATTTCAGTTTTGCCTTTAATATCATTCCCTCAAGTGAGCAGTCTGGTTTTATTTCCTGGAGGATGGACTGGTTGGATCTTCTTGCAGTCCAAGGCACTCTCAGAATTTTCCTCCAACACCACAGTTCAAAAGCATCGATCTTCCTTCGCTCAGCCTTCCTTATGGTCCAGCTCTCGCAGCCATATGTTACTACAGGGAACACCATTGCTTTAACTATGTGGGCCTTTGTTGTCAGTGTGATGTCTCTGCTCTTAACTATTTTATCGAGATTGGTCATTGCTCTTCTCCCAAGGATTAAGCATCTTCTGATTTCCTGACTGCAGTCAGCATCTGCAGTAATCTTTGCACCTAGGAATACAAAGTCTTTCACTGCTTCTACATTTTCTCCCTCTATTTGCCAGTTATCAATCAAGCTGGTTGCCATAATCTTGGTTTTTTTGAGGTTTAGCTGCAAACCAGCTTTTGCACTTTCTTCTTTCACCTTCATCATAAGGCTCCTCAGTTCCTCTTCACTTTCAGCCATCAAAGTGGTATCATCTGTATATCTGAGATTGTTAATGTTTCTTCCAGAGATTTTAACTCCAGCCTTGGATTCCTCAAGGCCAGCTTGTCGCATGATGTGTTCTGCATACAAGTTGAATAGGTAGGGTGAGAGTATACAGCCCTGCCGTACTCCTTTCCCAATCTTAAACCAGTCTGTTGTTCCGTGGTCTGTTCTTACTGTTGCTACTTGGTCGTTATACAGATTCTTCAGGAGGCATACAAGATGACTTGGTATCCCCATACCACTAAGAACTTGCCACAATTTGTTATGGTCCACACAGTCAAAGGCTTTAGAATAGTCAATAAAACAGAAATAGATGTTTTTCTGAAACTCCCTGGCTTTTTCCATTATCCAGCGGATATTGGCAATTTGGTCTCTAGTTCCTCTGCCTTTTCTAAACCCAGCTTGTACATCTGGCAATTCTCGCTCCATGAACTGCTGAAGTCTACTTTGCAGGATCTTGAGCATTACCTTACTGGCATGTGAAATGAGTGCCACTGTTCGATAGTTTGAACATTCTTTAGTGTTTCCCTTTTTTGGTATGGGGATATAAGTTGCTTTTTTCCAGTCTGATGGCCATTCTTGTGTTTTCCAAATTTGCTGGCATATAGCATGCATTACCTTGACAGCATCATCTTGCAAGATTTTGAACAGTTCAGCTGGGATGCCATCGTCTCCTGTTGCCTTGTTATTAGCAATGCTTCTTAAGGCCCACTCAACCTCACTCTTCAGGATGTCTGGCTCTAGCTCACCGACCACACCGTCAAAGCTATCCCCGATATTGTTATCCTTCCTATACAGGTCTTCTGTATATTCTTGCCACCTTTTCTTGATCTCTTCTTCTTCTGTTAGGTCCTTGCCATCTTTGTTTTTGATCATGCCCATTTTTGCCTGGAATTTACCTCCAATGTTTCTAATTTTCTGGAAGAGGTCTCTTGTCCTTCCTATTCTATTGTCTTCTTCCACTTCCGTGCACTGCTTGTTTAAAAATAATTCCTTATCTCTTCTGGCTAACCTCTGGAATTTTGCATTTAATTGGGCATATCTCCCCCTATCACTGTTGCCTTTTGCTTTCCTTCTTTCTTGGGCTATTTCTAGTGTCTCAGCAGACAGCCATTTTGCCTTCTTGGTTTTCTCTTTCTTTGGGATGTATTTTGTTGCCGCCTCCTGAACAATGCTTCCAACTTCTGTCCAGAGTTCTTCCGGGACCCTATCTACTAAGTCCAGTCCCTTAAATCTATTCTTCACCTCCACTGCATATTCCTTAGGAATATTAATGAGCTCATATCTAGCTGATCTGTGGGTCTTCCCTAATCTCTTTAGTCTGATCCTAAATCATGCAAGAAGAAATTCGTGATCTGAACTACAGTCAGCTCCAGGCCTTGTTTTTACCGACTGTACAGATGTCCGCCACCTTTGGCTGCAAAGGATGTAATCAATCTGATTTCGGTGTTGTCCATCTGGTGAAGTCCATGTATAAAGCCGTCTCTTAGGTTGTTGGAAGAGAGTGTTTGTTATGCAGAGTGAATTGTCTTGGCAAAATTCTATCAGCCTGTGTCCTGCTTCGTTTTGTTCTCCCAGGCCATACTTACCTGTAATTCAAGGTGTCATTTGACTGCCCACCTTAGCATTCCAGTCTCCTGTGATGAAAATAACATCTCTTTTAGGCGTGTTGTCCAGTAGGTGCTGCAGATCCTCATAGAACTGCTCTACTTCAGCTTCTTCAGCATTTGTGGTTGGGGCGTATATTTGGATCACTGTGATGTTAGATGGCTTGCCCTGAATTCGAATTGAGATCATTCTGTCGTTTTTTGGGTTGTATCCAAGCACTGCTTTAGCCACTTTACTATTAATTATGAAGGCTACTCCATTTCTTCTGTGGTCCTCTTGTCCACAGTAGTAGATCTGGTGGTCATTTGATGTGAAGTGGCCCATTCCAGTCCATTTCAGTTCACTGACGCCCAGAATGTCTATCTTTAATCTTGACATCTCACCAATAACCACATCCGATTTGCCCTGGCTCATAGATCTTACATTCCAGGTTCCGATGGTGTGTTGATCCTTAGAACATCGGATTCGCCGTTCACCACCAGCACCGTCGGCCGCTAGCCGTCCTTTCGGCTTTGAGCTAGCTGCGTCATCACGTCTGGGGCTAGTTGAGCTCATCCTCTGTTCCTCCCCAGTAGCATTTTGACCATCTTCTGACCTGGGGGTCTCATCTTCCGATGGTATACCGACATATCTCTGGTTGTACTGATCCATTTAGTTTTCACGGCAAGAATACTGAGGTGGGTTGCCATTACCTTCCCCAGGGATCGCATTTAGTCTGACCTCTCTGTCATGACCTTCCCATCTTGGGTGGCCCTTCACGGTTTAGCTCATGGCATCATTGAGGTGCTCAAGCTCCAGCACCATGACAAGGTAATGATCCTTTGCTGAAGAGATATGCAACTACACATAGTAAACCGAGATATGTCTTGGTACACTTTTCTAGGAGAAAAACAAGGGATTTGGTTTTGCAAGGACATTTTGACTCTAAATTTAATATTGGAAATGTGGACATAACTGTTCTTAAAGAAATACCAGTAAGAATTTTAAGAAAGAGAAAGGATTATGCTTTTTTTTTGACAGATATTTTGAAAAAGAATAAAATCCCCATTCATTGGGAAAAAAACAGAAGGGGTAACTTTCTCCTATCAGCAACAAAGATTTAAAATAACTTTGATTCTGAAAGTTAAGGATTTTTTAGCTAGATATGGAACTAACCTGGAACAGGATATATCTGGAATTAAACAGATGGATGTTGTAATACATGGGGAAGAGATAGCTGCTATTTCTAAAGACTGCTCTGAATTGGCAGGACTTCTTAGTTAATCAGAGCATGCTTCTACAGTTTGCAAAGTCTAAATGTGCTGGTTAATGACCACAATGACATTTGATTTGGATTTGCAAAAAAAATCTATTAAACTTCAGAGGGTGTGAGATATAAGCAATGGAGATTTATTTTATTTTATTTTATTTTTATTCCGCCTTTATTTTATTTTTTTAAAAATACCTCAAGGCGGCAAACATACCTAATACTCCTTCCTCCTCCTCCCTTCCCTTCCCTTCCCTTCCCTTCCCTTCCCTTCCCTTCCCTTCCCTTCCCTTCCCTTCCCTTCCCTTCCACTTCAAATTACACTGGCACACTGTAGAAAACTATACTCATTAGCTCACCATTTGTATTATGTTAATGATCTTTTCTCTCCAGACCTCCAATCACAATAACTAGATGCATCAAATTCACTTCTTCCAGTAGTCATTGATATATTTATTTATTTCCCCATAAGCTTGTGCAATACTTATCACTGATATCTATTTATCTATCTATCTATCTATCTATCTATCTATCTATCTATCTATCTATCTATCTATCTATCTATCTATCTATCAACAAGTACAAGATAGGAGTAAGCCTCCAATTTGTTTTAGCTTCCACAGTAAGGTCAAGGGCCTAAGTCACTTTGGTCTTGTTTATACATAGATCTGAATGGTCTGAAAGGGGATATCTGAAAGGGGAGGAAAGGAAAGCAAACATAAGAGGAGAGGAGGTTACACTGCATTTCTCAACATTCAACAGTCTATCCTTAGCATGTAACCCATACACCTGACTATAATTCAATATTTATTATATATTTAGCATAATTTATACCATAATCTTCTCCCATCAATATTCTAGTCCTATGTATCTATCTTGGTATTCCATTCAAACATACTGACTAGAACAGATGGTTTTTAGAAACCTGTTCTATACATTAATTTGATGAGACAGATAAAATAGTCCCCACCTTGGCAGCTAGTATTGATGAGACAGATAAAATAGTCCCCACCTTGGCAGCTAGTATATGAGATTTGATTCACAGTTTCTAGCCTTATATACTCAATATTTATTTATTTTTATTTATTAAACATACTTTATTGCAAATATCTAGAAAACTATAGGCGGGACGTATCGTAATATGGTGGGACATAACATTAAAACATTAAAAACAGAACCAGCTTTCCAACTACTAAAATTGCAGTTGTAGTGGGTTATAGATCTTCAGTTTGAGGTCTTATTGCTTTTGCATGGCTAAATTAAAAGATGGCAATACAATTCCAGATCTTTCAGCTTGTTCTTTGTCTTATTTGCTACTTGCTATTCAGTTCAGGCCTCAGTATAATGATACAGCATTTAGGGAAAAAGATGCATACAAGGAGCCCCCCACTGGATGTTACGATCGAGAAGATCTCCACAGCCACCATACGTTTGCCCCCTGTGGTCAGATAGCTAGGAACAAAGGAGAGCCAAACACTGGAAAAGATCAACATGCTAAAGGTGATATATTTGGCTTCATTAAAAGTGTCTGGTAGCTTCTGGGCAAAGAAAGCTACTGTGAAGCTGACAAGGGCTAGGAGGCCCGTAAAGCCCAGGACACAGTAGAACATGACAAAGGAGACTTCATTACATTCCAGAACAATTTCTTCTGCCATTAAGTCCATGTTGAATTCATGGAACAAAGGAGAGGTCAACAGCCAGACGGTACAAAGAATGACGTGAATGAAGGAGCAGAAAAGGACGATGGAAATGGCCAATCTCTTCCCCATCCATTTCCTCATCACAGACTTTGGTTTGGTGGCCATGAAAGCTAAGATCACAATGATAGTTTTTGCTAACATGCATGATACAGCTACAGTAAATATTATGC
The DNA here is from genome assembly GCF_035149785.1 of Candoia aspera. Taxonomy (NCBI): domain Eukaryota; kingdom Metazoa; phylum Chordata; class Lepidosauria; order Squamata; family Candoiidae; genus Candoia; species Candoia aspera. The sequence goes on along the minus strand of NC_086156.1, from coordinate 108,901,996 downwards.
CAAAAACACTTTGTTGGAGGAGACATGTCATTTTTTTAGGTTTGCCAATAAATAGTAAAGCACAAAGGAATGAAAGCAGGCAAGAAATGAGAAGGATGTAGGTGAGTTTTTGGTTGTTGGCCTTGACAATGGGAGTGTCCTGGTACTTAATGAAGATGCCCAGAACCAACAGTAGAATAACAGAAGACAACAGAGAAGAAATGGCCAAGACAGTCCTTAATGTTTCCTCATATGTCATGGACATTACAGCTTTTGGAAGGCATAAATTCTGACCCTTGTTTGGATACTGATGTTCTGGACATGCAAAACAGTCATCCATATCTAGGAAAAATAATCAGGTTAGAGAGATGGTTGCGCTGAAATTAAACTGAAAAAAATCACAATGAAACATAGCAATGTCATCAAAGTTCGGAAAAGCCAGGAAATATTTTCAGGAGAGATTCAGTCAAATATTGCTCCCATTTATTAGCTACATTAATAAAGTCATTCCTAATAGATGCTTCTCATTTGTACAATGGAGGGGGGGATGAAAATAATACTTAATCTACATCTGTTGTCCCTCCATGCCATTACGTGTGTGTGTGCATGTGTATACACACACACACACACACACACACACACACCTACAGTATATAGAGAGTATATATTCATATACCCATAGATTTGTACATGCACACACATTCCCATTTAGTATACTTTACCCCCTTCATTTTTGTTATATTTTGGGTTCCTTTCTACTGCCAATCTACTTGGCAATTTTCATTTTCTAGAAATATAGTTTTCACAATATTTCATATGAAGGAGTAATAAAAGCCCATACTTAGAACTGTCCAAGAATTCTATTTGACCTGTGTTTTTACACACAGCGCTTGAGAGCACCTTCCTGATCTTTGCTGATTTTGAAAAGGTTAAACATGACAGCCCTGGTGAGAACTTGGATCGGACTCCGCCAGGAAGTCCCAAACTTGATTCCTAGACTGTGAGGTCATTTTTTTTTCACATTCAGAGAGATGACTAATGACTTATGCTCCTATCTGATGAATCTGTCTCTGAATAGGAGGACCAGGGCTTTAGAGGTTCAGACCTTGCAGCCTGGAAACAGAAGCCTCTGTTTTATTTGGAGAGACAGCTCAGAAAGAGCAGGACCTGTTGGATGAGGATAAGCCTGCAGGTCTAGATCAGTCAGATAATCACCAATCTATCACAGGAGCACAGGAGCAGGATGAGTCACCTGATCCTGTGCCCTTGCAAATGTAGAAAATTAGAGTACAACAAAGATGTTCAGTGAGGCTTCTCCAAAGATAGAGACTTGATTCTGGAAAATAAGCATGTCTAAGTCAGAACTATAAAATAGATTCTTTGGTGTTGCAGTTCTGTTGAGAAACAATTTTCAGTTCTTAAGCCTCATCTCTGAAACATGTGCTTTTGTGGACCCCCTGACCGGCCTCTGGACTGGTATAAGAATACTCTCAGATCTGATTTTGGGATCTTCAACCTCCTGCATAGAACTTCCTACAAAGCCACTTCTTTATTTATACGTGGCAATTATCTTGATTATTAATTGACTAAGTACTATCAAGATGCTGTCAACTATAGTGATCACATAAATTTATATTCTCCAGGCAATCTGTTCCCAACATGGTCTTTCAGATGTTCCAAGGGTGCACTCATCACCACGCTAACAGAAGCAATTCACCCTGCTGCTGGTTTTCCTGTTCTTCTCTGTTCTTCTTCTTTTCCCAGCATTTGAACCTTCTCCAGGGAGCTAGGTCTTCACCAAATTTATCTGAAGTATAATTTGTGCCTAGAATGAGAGCTCTGGGTTGATTTGTTTGATAATCTATTTATTTATGTTATTGTCTGTCAGCAGTATTCTCAGGCTCCTTCTCTAATACCAAAGTTCAAAAGCATCTTTCTATGCTGCTTCTCCAGAGTTTAACTTCCGTTCCATAAAGTGGCATTGGAATTACCATGGTTTGCACCGTTCTGATCTCAGAAGGCATAGCCACATTACAGCATTTAAACATCTTTCCCAAGACCTTCCCAGCTTCTCTACCAAGTGCCAGTCTGCAGCATATTTCTTGACTGGTTGTTCCTTTACTGTTGATGGTTGATCCTAAAAGGCAGAAGATATCCACCACTTGAATACATTCAGTGTCAGTGCCAGGGCAGTGACATAGTACTTTGCATTTTTTAAATTACTTTAGAAGTTAAAACTGAAAGGATGACTGTTACCATCCCTTAATTATCCCATATTTCACTGGATTTTGTGCCTGTCAATCATAATTAAACATTTGGGTTGAGAAGTAAATGTTGTTATTTTTCCCTCTTTTCATTTAATAGAGGGAGAACAGAGGGATTTTGCCTTGTAGAACCTAATATTTTTTTCCAGTTTCTCTTTCCATAGGAAAAAACAAAACAAAACTCTGAAAGGCCATCCCTTTTCTTCAGCAAACATGCAAATAGGGAAGGAAGTGATAGGATGGCAAAGGAAGATATTGATCTCTAATTTCATTGTATTATTTTTATCATCAATCACTTTACATAATTCACTTTAGAAATATCAAATGTGGCTTTATAGAGCATAGGATTAGATCTCCAAAAGTGGATTTGGGTGTGCAGAAGCACAAAAGTATCTTCTCTCTGCATCATCTTAAAGCACTGTCTTTTCCTGGGATGACTTGACAGCTTGAAAATTTTGCAGATGGTTGTTACTTTGGTCCTCTGAAGCACTTCTTAGAGATTTAGTTTCTGCACAGCCTGCATATCAACTAGCTCAGCAGCCCACCGTTGCCATTATGTGAGCCACCCAGAGAAAATAAATAAATAATAAATAGACCTCTTTTTGCTATGTGAGAAAATAGTGTTAAGATCTGTAGTCATATCAGATTATACTCTTTCATTCCAACTATCAACTGGGAAGCCTAATTTGGCTGCAGAGACATGAATATCTACACCACCTGATATCAATATATCTGCAGACTCTGCAACACTCACCTCTCAGATTGGAAATCTTCCCTTCTGGACAGTGAAGACAATCATAACAGCAAAATGGCTTCCCTTCTACTTTGGTCTTGGCAAAACCCAAACAGCAAGAGTTGTTACACAGAGAAAGTGGCCGGACCTGTTCATAAAGGAAAGGAAAGGAAAGAATGCTTTTTTTTTTTTCCCTGAAGACCATTTTGTGGTAGTTATTCTCTGTTGAGGATACCACTTTGTATCAGGTTTGGTAAGAGGTCTTGTGAGTGAAGTCAATGAAAAAAAAAGGCAAGAGGAAGAAAATACAATGGGATGTACAGAGCTACCACTCACAGGCTTTGCCATGCATTTTAAATGATTTTAAGGTAAAAACCTTGTGGAATTAAGGTCATCTTCTGCTGAGCACATGAATAGGTCCATGTAGTTTTATTGACAGTGCAATGGAGGTAAGTTGCCTCTCTCCTCTTTGTGGAAGTTTGTTCACCTTCCCACAGCACTCAAATTCTCTCATATTTTGCTAACTAACTACTAAGCCAAATCACTTGGCTTGGCTTGTTTTACCAAGTAGGTGAATTTACCAATAGGTAGAAGTATTTATCCTAATTCAAGGATCTATATTAGTTACCATGCATTTCTTCCCTTTTTCAACACTGCACAATTATATAAAATCTATAATCAGTAGATGGTTTCACTGGCATATCTTTTACTACTTCAGAGATGAAAAGAGAATAAACACTGCTTGAGCTATTCCAGAGTACACATCAGTTCAGTTTATTTATTACGTAAGGGAGGGTCACTTCAGTGGCATTTACGTAGCTTCTCCTCAAAGTCTCTGTCATGTATTTTAAATGATGATAAGGTAAAAACCTCCCTGAGTCAAGCTTATCTTCCGCTGACCAATTGAATATGTCCATGTACTTTTCCTGACAATGCAATGGAGGTATTTGCCTCTGTGTTCTTTGTGGAAGTTTCTTCAGTTTCCCACAGGCCGGGGATTTCCTAGGAGTCTGGTAACTGACTCCTATGCAAAACCACTTGGCATGGCTTGTTTCACCCTAAACCAAGGTCTGTCAGATGCTGACCTCTGCTGTAGAAACGTTGCTAGAACTATTCCAGAGCTCAAATCTATTCAGTTTATTTATTGATTATAACCGCCCAGAGTCCCGTTTTTTGGGGGGAGATGGGCGGTAATAGAAATCTGAATAATAAATAAATAATAAATAAATAAATGTATTTATCTAGGTGCCGATTTGATGAAAAAGTTACTCTGGGCAGCATACAACAAGAGTCCAAAACAGTCTACATATATGTATATGTATATGTATATGTATATGTATATGTATATGTATATTATTTATATTTATATTTATATTTATATTTATATTTATAGTTATAGTTATATAGATATAGATATAGATATAGATATATAGTTATATATCTATATATCTATATATATATATCTATATATATATATAAAGGTTTTATTAAAATAAAAATAAAAATCAGAAGGGCTAGGAGTGGACAGCAGGTGTTAAGAGCAATGGAGCCACCTCAGCTCCTCTCTGTTCCCCTGGGCCCCCAGGCCTGATGGCCTAACCAGGTTTTGAGGGATTCTGGAAGATCAACGGGGATGGGGACAGCCTCACTTCAGTGGGGAGGATGTTCCATAAGCACCTTGAATTGGACCCGGAAGCAGACTGGCAAACAATGCAGGGATGTAACATGTGCTCTTCTAGAAACACATGTAGCTACACATGCTGCTGCATTTTGCACCAGTTGATGCTTTCAGATAATCTTCAATCTTCAAAAGGCAGCCTCACCTAAATTGCATTAAAATAGTCTAACCAGAAAGTGACTAGGACATGAGTCACTGTGAGGACAGCCCCCCAGTATAGCTAAACACTGGTAATGTGATCCTCGATTATCCAAACATGTGTTTAAACTGACCTGGTTAAACCTGCTTGGCCAAATGATGGCTTCCTCATCGATAGTTAACATGTCCTCTTGGGAAGTGACAGACCCTATTCCAACCACTTTGACTTTCAGAAAAGACTTTTTTGGGAATGTGACCCAATTGATGACATCAAATCCAGCCCTAGTTCTCCATTTTGGCTGAAAGATAGTGTTTCTCCTGCAGAATTATTGAATGAGATGCTTCTTACAATTTCATTGAGCTACAAAAGATATAGACATGCAGACAGAGAGAGACAAAACCAAAAATAAAGAATGAAGGGAAGAAAGAAACAATTCATGAATATCTATAAAATTCTGAAAACCTATCTCCACATGAAGAATAGGGGAAATAAACTTTTTTTTTTAAATATATGTAACCTTTACATCAAAGGAAGGGAAAAATTCTGTCTACCATCCTCTTACAATTTTCATAGACATACAAACTTACTTGAATTTGATAATCTGAGTCTGGATTATTATTATAAGAGCTAGGAGAAAAATGTTTTGTTTTGTTTTTTAGAGAGTAAAAGACTCACTGGGAGTTGGGGGAAGGAATTTGAAAGAGGCTAAGGAGCCTACAGGAAGAGAGTGGTTAGTGGGAGGTTTTTTTTTGGGGGGGGGTCATGACTCAGAAGAAATTGTCTATAGTTGACAACAAGCGATAATGGTATTTGTAACAGGTGACAGCAAGCGTCAAAACAGGAAGTATGGGAAAGATAAAAAATGCAGGCAAGAAACTTCATGTTATTTGCAACATTTATATTTATATAGTGAAGGGGGAGTCCTTGTAAAGTCCACAGTAACTGGACAGTAAATTCTATAAATAAATAAATAAATAAATAGATAGATATATAGATAGATATTTTGTTTTGTCCAATGATACAATTCCTTCAGTCTGATGTTACCAGATTTGTTTTCTGTAATTTGGCTTGTTGATTATCCAGTGTTCATAATATGATCAACCACAGAGATCAGAAACACTGATTTCAGGGTCCAGTTCCATTCCCCAATAAAACATTCCAGCTGTTTTGCTCATCCCTGGGACAAACCTCTTTGAGCCCTCTGCAGCTAGACTGTTCACCACTATCTCCCCACACCCCCACTGCCAGGAGTGTGATTTCCCAGCAGCAGTGGCTTGCAAGGGCCTCCAAGGAGTTTGAATTACAGCATGCTTGTTGAGCCTTTCAGAAACTGAGCAAAACCCCTCCAGTACATTGACTTCTTAGACTTTGGAAGTCCTTTGCGACCCTGAAGCAGCCTGGCTTGGTTGGATTTCATAGTCTGGTAGCGTCAGCTGAGTATACCTGGTCAACAATAGGTGAGGCAACAGACCAACATGAACTTGTCTGAGGGCAGATCAACACTTGTTACTTGACCTGTGTAATGATTGCCTTAATCCAAATAAAACACTCAGACTCAAAATCACAGTTTAGGTTCTGGGTTCATTTAGAATAGAGTGCAAATAAATAAAAAGCTGAGAATGAGAAAAGTGCGCCTAAACTCAAACTAAATAGCATCGTTTCAAACATCAGCCCACCCCCCCTCACATCCAGTAAATCCCCACATTCCCAGGTGCTCCTAATGAGCTCTGCTGATCAACGGGTAAAAAGACCTTGACATTTAAGAGATAGTCCAAACACATTACTCCCTGGCACAGTCCAGCATGTCTCCCGTACAAGGTTCATCAGCAGCACCCTCCCAGCCAGGAACACGTATCAACACTTTGGCAAGCGAACTGTTACGATGCAGAAACATTGCAATGGTGAACATGACAACCTGTTACCACTGCAGGCCACCCCCTACTTCATGTCAAGGAAGAGATAATGTTGTTCTCTACCTGCTTCCAGCCTGTTGATAATGCACCCTCACCCATCTTTCAAAAATGTTGTATTCCATTGTAAGCCAACTTAAGCCATTCTAAGTGGATGCTCTCCAGTACTTCTTTCCCAAGTAGTGACAGCCTGACATGTTCCCTCCACAAGAAAAGCTGGTTAACACCATGGTCTCCCAGGCTGCCATTTTCTCTACTGGTCAGATTTGCCATTTGTTATTCTCTTTCAGTTCATCCAACAATAGGTTTAATGTCCCTCACCCTATGTTTTCCCACTCCCTGTAAAGATGGTAACCCCTTAATCTCACACAAGGGACCCTTTCAGTTTCTGCCCAGGCTGGATGCAACATGATCCCCATGCTTTCTCACCTCCTGCCCATGTTACTGCAACATAGGCCTGCAGCCAGAAAGCTATAGATGCAGTGAATGCTACTTTGCTTCTAAGAAGCTGAACCATCAGTTCTTCCTTGCCTCCTTCCAAAGTTTCTATGGAACAGTGCAGGGGAGGAACAAAAGAACACATTAATGTTTCCTTATTGTAGGATCACAGTAATGATAGCACAGTTAAGGGGGAAGGAAGGAAGGAAGGAAGGAAGGAAGGAAGGGAGGGAGGGAGGGAGGGAGGGAGGGAGGGAGGAAGGAAGGAAGGAAGGAAGGAAGGAAGGAAGGTTCTATGTCGGTGTGAAGGAACAAAATAAGAGAAGAAGGTATGAAAGCATTCATGTGGGCAAACATCTGGGAAAGAAAAGGAAAGGCACAGGGACTAGCAAGGAAGAAACAATCCAACATGGATTGGAGGGTCAAGAAATAGAGGAACAGCACTGTGTTCTTTGGTGGACCTAGTCTGGATTGAGCATCAAGCCAGTCCTTAGAAACATTAGCCATTATTGAATATGAACTTTACATGTAACAGCTAATGAAAGACATTGCAAACCTGACCATTCTGGTGTTGATCTTCACCTGGATTAGGGTGGGAAGCACAATCCTGGGAAAAGAATTGTATATGATAAGGAATTGCAGACAGCTGATGTAGAAATCTCCCCACACCCTATGAAGCGTCTTTAATTCTGAAGTGTTGCATAGCCTTAATGACAATGACTCATCTGTCTAGCCTTATATCTAGAGAGACAGACTGGGTTTTTGAGGCATTCATAGCTCTTTAAAGATGAGATCTTCAAAATGAATCTAGCCATTAATCTGGGATTTAGCAGTAGACAATAGAACAAGCAGTAGTCATGTATGGTGCTTGATGTTCTGGTATCACTCCTTGATAGTATGGAGATCAAGAAATTAAAATCACCGGGTATATTAGACATTATATTCACAGATAGCTGAGATGGCTGACATTGGAAAATACTACCAGTGGCTGGAAAGGGCTGCACTAAAAGACAGCACTGAGGAACTGATAATAGCAACATAAGAATAGGCACTACGTATTGGTATTTCTGGTTTTATGGTTAAGAGGAATAAAGTCACAAGATTCTTAAGTACCGGCAGGGTCAATAGTTCAGAAATATTGTGTCCCAGGCTGAAGAGTTTGGGGTTGCCAATGTCCTATCTTAGAGTGAAGAACCACGCTGAGATGGTATCTTGGGTCTCTAGTGTCTATTGTCCTACTCTAGTAGACAGAAAATCCTGCCAAGCTGAAAGACTGTGGGAAGCGCACACAGATAAACCCAACACTCAAGGCAGGTCTGCTCTGAGTTTCTTTGAAGGAAAGTTCAAAGCCTCTAAACTATGTATGCATTTTACCCCCTGGATAGGGGCCCCCTCCTGCTCACCATCAGTACTCATGGCAGCCATGGAAACCAAGCATCGGTTGCCTAGATATACATTGGTCATTGAGTACCTGCTTTGCAACATTGCATTCTTTTTTTTTTCAGATGCAGGATATAAGTTTTGCAAGCTGGAAGCTTGCTAGAAGCTCGCCCTGTGTAGGGTGGAGGTTCTTTCAATATGATTTTTGTATTGTACTTTACAATACTTTAAACTCCAGGAATCTGGAGGAATATGTTCTTGTTCTTTGTAATCTCAATAGAATGTATATTTTGTTAAAAGACCTGGCATGATTATTGATCTCTAAATGCCAAGATGCTTCTGGGAACTCTGCACATGCACAAGAATCTGCCCACACCAACACTAAGCACCAGATCCATAGAAGCAAGGCTTTACCACACTAGGCAAGGGTTTACCACATTAGGCAGGACCCAAGGTGCAGACTGTTCAGACAGGCCTCAGAGACAGTCCAACACATAGTGGCAGGGTGTAAGATGTTGGCAGGAATAGCATACACTGAACAGCACAACAAAGTAGTTGGCATTGTGTAGAGGAACACCTGCACAGTATACGGGCTAGACCCTCCCAAGTCCTGACATGAGTTTCCACAGAAGGTCATGGAAAATAACAGGACTAAAGATCCTGTGGGACTTCCAAATCCAGACGGACAGGCAGGTACTGGCCAATCAACCAGACATCGTGGTAGTAGACAAGGATCAGAAGAAAGCAGAAGTAATCGATGTAGTGGTGCAAAGTGACAGCATCATCGGGAAGAACAAGTATGAGAAGCTGGAGTAGTAGCAGGGCCTGAAGGAGAAACTAGACAGAATGTGGAAAGTGAAGGCCGAAGTGGTCCCAGTGGTGGTAGGAGCAGTTGGGGCTGTGACTCCGAAGCTGGGAGACTGGCTCCAACAGATCCCAGGAACGATATTCAAGCATAAGAGTGGGATATATGAATAGTTAAGATAATGTGAAGAACTCTCAAAAACCAGACTCTAGTAGAGGAATAGAGATTGAGGAAGACACATACCATCGATGGGATTGAGAAGGTGTGTATGTACACACACACACACACACACATATTCTATATATAGTACAAGTATGAGAAGCTGTAGAAGTACCAGGACCTGAAGAAAGAACTAGAGAGGATGCGGAAAGTGAAGGCTAAAGGGGTGCCAATGGTGGTAGCGGCACTTGGGGCTGTAACTCCTAAGCTTGGAGAGTGGCTCCATAGATCCCAGGAACAACATCCGAGCTCTCTGTCCAGAAGAGGACAGTGCTAAGAACAGCTAAGATACTGTACAGAACCCTCAAACTCCCAGGCCTCTGGTAGAGGATCCGAGGTTGAGGAAGACACATACCACTCATAGGAGTGAGAAGGGAATTGAAACAGAGGGAGACAGAGTCAGAGACAGAGACAGAGAGATATCAAACCATTACTAGGCCTCCAATTTGTTGTAGCTTAGACAGTGAGGTCAAGGGCCTAAGTCTGTTTGATCAGATCTGTATAGTTTGTTCTAGGGTATTCCTCCTTCCAAACTGAATGCTTCCCAACTCTGCTCTAAAGTTATCAGGAAAAAGAGATGTGCACATCTAAAAATACAGAAACCCTCTATTGACTTGGTTTTGTATACATACAGAATTTTAGCCAATATGAGGCAATTGGGGCCAATTTCAAAAGTTGAACAAATTATGTTGTCTCTTAGAAAGTGGTCACTGTACTTAGGCCTTGTTTTGGAAGTCATTTTTTCTTTTTAAAAAATATCACTTGTTGATATGCACTAAACTGTACATAATGTCCAGCTCTGCAGTAATGCTCAAGCTTCAGATAGTACATAATCATCCTCCTGTGAAATGTCCCATGAGTCTCTCCTCTCAATTCCAGATTGATATTACTATCCTGGAAATTTTAATTTCTCAATTTTACAATCCAATCACTTTTCAAGGAGAGTCCTCTTGCAAAATATCTGAGAAAATTCAGTAAGCTGATCCGGAAGTCTTGCAGTAATAGCACACCCACAGCAAGCCTATAGACCATTGAAGCTCTAGCATCACTATGATCAAGGTAACAAACATCATCCTGAGTATTCTTCTGCCATCAAGATTCTGCTTCGATGTATCTCTCTTGGTTTTCCACTCATACATATTGACTTGAATAGACATTTTTGTAGAAACCTATTCTATATATAAATTTGTGAAGACTGATGAAATTGTAGCCATCTTGGCAGATATGAAACTTGATTCACAATTTCTAGTACCAGACTCTCAATATTTTTCGTTATTTATTGAACATACTTTATAGCATCAATCTATACAACTCTAGGGGGGCTATCATAAAACATTAAAAACAGAACCAGATTTCCAATTCCTAAAATCACACTTGTAGTGGCAGCAGATGTAACTGATAGATGACAAAGGGTATTACATTTCAAGTGTGGGGTCATACTGCCTTTGCATGGCTAATTAAAAAAAGGCAATACAATTCCAGATCTTTTAGCTTCACCTTTGTCTTAGTTGCTGCTTGCTATTCAGTTCAGGCCTCAGTATAATGATATAGCATTTAGGGAAAAAGATGCATACAAGGAGCCCCGCACTGGACGTTATGATGGAGAAAATCTCCACAGCCACCATATGTTTGCCCCCTGTGGTCAGATAGCTTGGAACAAAGGAGAGCCAAACACTGGAAAAGATCAACATGCTGAAGGTGATATATTTGGCTTCATTAAAAGTGTCCGGTAGTTTCCGGGCAAAGAAAGCTACACTGAAGCTGACAAGGGCTAGGAGGCCCATAAAGCCCAGGACACAGTAGAACATGACAAAGGAGCCTTCATTACATTCCAGAACAATTTCTTCTGCCATTAAGTCCATGTTGAAGTCAGGGAACGGAGGAAAGGTCAACAGCCAGACGGTACAAAGAATGACTTGAATGAAGGAGCAGAAAAGGACAATGGAAATAGCCAATCTCTTCCCCATCCATTTCCTCATGGCAGACTTTGGTTTGGTGGCCATGAAAGCTAAGATCACAGTGATGGTTTTTGCTAACACGCATGATACAGCTACAGTAAATATGATTCCAAAGGCACTTTGTCTGAGAAGACATGTTGTTTTATTGGGTTTGCCAATAAATAGTAAAGCACAAAGGAATGAAAGCAGGAGGGAAATGAGAAGGATGTAGGTGAGGTTTCGGTTGTTGGCCTTGACAATGGGAGTGTCCTGGTACTTAATGAAGATGCCCAGAACCAACAAAAGGATACAAGAAGACAAGAGAGAAGAAATGGCCAAGAGAGTCCCCAATGTTTCCGTGTAAGTCAGGAATGTTACAACTTTTGGAAGGCATGAATTCTGACCCTTGTTTGCATATTCATCTTCTGGACATGGAAAACAGTCATCCATATCTAGGAAAAAGATACAGGTTAGGAAGTTGGTTGCACTGAAATTGAACTCAACAAAATCACAATGGAACATAGCAATGTCATAAGGTGTGGAAAAATCAAGGAGAGATTTTCAAGAGATAATCAGTCAAATATGATTCCCAGTTATTAGCTACATTAATAAAGTATTTCCTAATAGATTTTTCTCATTTCTACAATGGAGGGGGGATGACAAAAATATTCAATGTACCTGCTTGATCTCTCCATGACATTACACACATACAAACATACACACACATACACAAAGACATGTGTGCATGTATGTATATACATGCTGTTATCTGGGAGCAGTTTGATCCTGTTGGGCCCAAGGAAATGGACAGGATCTTCCAGACTGTAAACACCACCACCTTTCAATTAGATCCATGTCCCTTCTGGCTAGTGAAAGCAGTGTGGGAGGTGACATGAGTTTGGGTCCATGCCATGTTAAACAAATCCTTAAGACAGGGGGTGTTTCCAATGGCCTTGAAAGAAGCGCTGGTGCACCCCCTTCTCAGGAAACCATTGCTGGACCCTACTCTTTCGACAACTTTTATCCCATCTCCCACCTCCCCATTTTGTGGAGCGTGGTTAAGAAAGTGGTGGCATTGCAGTTCCAGAGGGTCCTGGATGAAACGGATTATCTAGAGCCCTTTCAGTCAGGTTTCAGGCCTGGATAGGGAAGGGAAACAACATTGGTCACACTTATGGATGGCCTCTGGTGGTAGCAGGATGGAGGCAGTGCGTCCATCCTGGCTCTTCTTGACCTCTCAGAAACTTCCAATACCATCAACGATGGTATCCTTTCAGGGCAGCTCCGGGATTTGGGGGTGGGTGGCATAGTTCTGTGCTGGTTCGCCTCCTTCGTCCAGGACTGGTCCCAATATGTGTTGATAGGGACTGAGAGATCTGGCCTACAGCCCCTTCTTTGTGGGGTGCCATAGGGCTTGGTCCTCTTTCCAGTCCTTTTTAACATCTATATGAAACCACTGGGTGAAATCACGTGATGAGGTATCATCAATATGCTGATGATATGCAATTATACAGTACATCTTCATCCCTGGTGAAATAAGTGATGCTGTGACTGTCCTTTTCTGGAGCCTGGGGACTGTGGTGGTCTGGATGGGGAACAGCAGGCTTCAGCTGAACCCTGGTAAGATGGAGTGGCTGTGGGTAATTGGCTCTTCCATATCTGGGACTTTGTCATCTTTGGTTCTTGATGGGGTTGCACTGCCCCAGAAGACCCAGTGCAAAATCTGGTGGTCCTGCTGGAATCACAACTCCTGCTCAAAGAACAGGTGGCAGCCATAGCCAGGGGGGCCTTTTTGCAACTTCATGTTGTGCACCAGTTATGTCCTTTCCTGGATTGGGAGGCCCTTCACATGGTCACTCGTGCCCTGATCATCTCCAATATAGACTACTGCAATGTGCTGTACATGGGGCTACCCCTGAAGAGTATCCAGAAGCTACAGCTGGTCGAAAATGTGACTGCACATGCAATTCTTGGTTCCCCTTGATTGGAACATGTTACACTATTACATCGTGAGCTGCATTGGATCGCAGTCTGCTTCCGGGTGTAATTCAAGGTGTTGGTTATCACCTTTAAAGAACTACATGCCATGGGGCCAGGTTACCTGAGGGACTGCCTCACCCCCCTAACATTGACCCGCCTGACCCAGTCATGCAGAGAGGTCATGTTACAGACCCCATCTGTAAGATAATTCCTCTCCCTCCTCCAAGGATGAATTCACCATCGCCTGGACCCATCCACATGTCACCTCCTTAGCTGCCTTTGCCAGCCAGGAGGGAGAGGGATCTCAGTGACAAGTGGTGGCAGCTAAAGACCAGAAAACCCTGTACACTTCCTCAGGCCTATTCTGGGAAGGGATTAGCCATTCCCAGATAACTGGGTATGTATGTTCCCCAGGCATCTCCAGATGTCATGCCTTGCACTTGGCATCAAAGTTGGAATCAATCCAAGCAATTTTATCCTCCAGATGCCCATAAATCTCCACTTCATGGACTTGTAGGTGGGTCACTGGGCCCACCTTCCCCAGAACTGATCAAGTGATCTTAAACAGGGCTGCCGGGAAGCATTCTGCAGATGCAATAAGAGCAGAGAAATATTGACGTTCAACTGTATTATTTTTATCATCAATCACTTTACATAATTCAACCTAGAAATATCAAATATAGCAGTGCAGGGCATTGGATTTGATCTCCAAAGGTGGCTTTGTGTGTGCAGAAGCACAAAAGTATCTCCTCTCTGCACCACCTTAAAGCACTGTCTTTTCCAGGGATGACGTGACAGCTTGAAAACATAGCAGGGGGGCCTAGTTTGGTTCTCAACTGCATTGTGAAGCAGTGGTTAAAGATTCAGTTTCTGCACAGCCTGAATCTCAAATAACTCACCATCCCACCATTGCCATTATGTGAGCTGTCCAGAGAAAATAAATAAATAAATAAATAAATGAATGAATGAATGAATAAATAAATAAATAAATAAAAATAATTAGACCTCTTTTCACAATGTGAGAGAGTAGTGTTAAGTTCTAGAGACAACAGTCTTACATTGTAACTATCAACTGGGAAACATATTTGGCCGCATAGAAATGAATATCTACACCACCTGATATCAATATATCTGCAGACTCTGCAATACTCATCTTTCACCACTCACCTATCAGATTGGAAATCTTCCCTTCTGGACAGCGAAGACAATCATAACAGCAAAATGGCTTCCCTTCTATTCTGGTCTTGGCGGAACCCAAATGGCAGTAATTGTTACACAGAGAAAGTGGCCGGACCTGTTCATAAAGGAAAGGAAAGGAAAGAATGTTTGGGGTTTTGTTTGTTTGTTTGTTTTGTTTTTTCCCCTCAAGACTGTGTTGTAGTAGGTATTCTCTGTTTAGGCTCTCACTCTGTATCGGGTTTGTGAGAGGTCTTGTGAGTGATGTCAGTGAAGAGGCAAAGGGGAGGAAAATATTATGGGATGTACAGAGCTAACCCTCATATCTATTGCCAAATATTTTAAATGATGCTAAAGTAAAGACTCCCTTGAGTCAAGCTCTTCTTTTGCTGTGAACATGAATATGTCCATGTGGTTTTATTCACAATGGAATGGAGATACTGTAGTCCCCCTCTGTCCTCTTTGTGTCCCCTTAATGACATTGACCATACGTTGTATTCATGGAAGAGTTAGAAGTATTTATCCTATTTTTTTGATCCACATTTGTTACAATGAATTAGTTCCCTTTTTCAATACTCTGAGACTATAGAAAATCTTTGTTCACATGGTTGGGTTATTACATCACTTCTGACGTTTCTTTAAGTTGGAGGAAGTATTGCCAACTCAATCTCCATCCTTTAACATTAATGAGTACAAGGATTGGCACGTCTCTTGTTCTTCAGACATGAGAAGACAAGATAACCCCTGCCTTATCCAAACATGTGTTTCCATCTACCTGGTTAAACCTGCTTGGCCAGATGATGGCTTCCTCGTAGATGCTCAGCATGTCCTCTTGGGAAGTCACAGACCCTATTCCACCCACTTTGACTTTCAGAAAGGACTTGTTTGGGAATGTGATCCAATTGATGACATCAAATCCAGCATCTAGTTCCCCATTTTGGTTGAAATATATTATTTCTCCTGCAGTATTATTGAATGAGATCCTTCTTATAACTTCATTGAGCTAAAAATACACAAAAACAAAACACACAACAAACACATACAGAGATATAAACCAAGCCTAAAGAATAAAGGGAAGAAAGAAAAAAAATAACGAATATCTATAAAATGCTGAAGACCTATCTCCACTTCAGGCATATTGGAAATAAACTGTTTTATGTAGCTTATATCGAGTTCCCAAGAGCATAGAAACATACTTGAATCTGATAATGCGAGTCTGGGAAACAATTAGAATATTTTTTTTTTCCTTTTTGCAGAGAGTGAGAGTATTCCATTTGAAGTTGGGGGAGGAAGGAAGTTTACACGGTCTACAGAGTTTAAAGGAAGAGAGTGGTTAAAACAGAGAAGATGGCTAAGAAGGAAAGTTCACTCTAGGCAGTTTCAGACTGTTGATGTTCCTCCATGATAGAGGTTCACCAAAGAGGAGAAGGCAGGGAGGAAGACAGCCTGGAACGTTTTCAAGTCTATCCAATATAAATTCCAAAGATTGAGACAGACAGACAGACAGATGGACAGATAGAAGGAGAACTGGTAGATATCCAGAGAGAGAAGAGGATCTGAAAATAGAAGTCTGTTAGCCATGAGAGATTACCAGATAAATTTAAGTTAAACCCCTTAATTCCCTTTATCTGGGAATTATACAATAGTTATATGCACCGTGATGGACACACCTTGCACCATCCCTTCCTCTTGCAGAAGGGAGATGGTTAACCCAATCTGATAAAGCAGTTTAAGCCATATATTAATTTCCAGTCTCTTCTGCAGTTAGAAGTAGGAAGACGGAATACTTACCTTCTTCAGCAGTATGCAGAACTAACTAGCTAAAAGGGTCAAAGTTTTGCAGAAAGCAGTGCTTTTATAGCCTTTAAATGTTACAGATAAAAGGGGAGACAATAAATTGATCTGGTTCACTATATGGTTCTTGCACGCTGTCATATGATCAATTCCAAAAATATCCATCTCCTCCATAAACGGGAAAAAAACCAATAATAACTATCTCTTTCAGTGTTTCTAGGGATATTTTTGATTAAGTTGATGGTGATAATGATGATGAAGGTGATAATGATGCCATCACTAAAATTCAATTTAAAGGAAAAATGCAATTGAATAATTAACATCAGAAGGAAAAAAAAAGAAAACATTCTGGAAAAAATAATAATAATGAGTAAGCCAGCCAGAGTCACTTTTATACTGAGATGGGTGTTCATAAATGTAATAATAAATAAATGACATAAATAACTAAAAAAATAAAAGAGAAATAGATGCAGAAGAAAATACAAGGCTATTTCCTGAATTACAGTGCTGGAATAGTGCTTCCTGTGTGTCAGATATATTAACATAAATGGAGAGAAGGAAACCATACTAGTAAAGGCACTCAGTAAAGATTGTGAATCCTTGTGTCTGGAGCATCAGGAAAGGCATTCTGCTGTTTCCTTGAACTGATCACTTTTAAAAAATCTTATTTATTGGAGGAGAAATGCACTATGTCCAAAAGCAAAATGATATTGAACTAAACATTGAATTTGGCCATTAGATGAGGTAGAGACAAATCTATTCACTGCACACTTCTTTATGTCCCTGAGACATTACCTTCCATGGGTGATGTTTGAGAAGTTCAGTAAGTCTCACTTTGCCTGTTCTTGCTCTATGTTTGAAGGTCATTGAATGAGCAATGTGCAATGCCTGTGCCACAATATGGACTGCATTGTAGATGCTATAGCTGTGGCCAGTCATGTCCATTTCAAAAACGGATGCAGGGAGGGTCTCTAGCCTCTCCTCCCCAGTGCATGTTGGTTGACTGTCCATGACTGGGTTGGGTTTCCCATCAACCATGGAGCCTGAGAACACACATCCAAATGCCTCCTTCCAGAAAACCCTAATAAAGCCATCTTCTGGACTGAAGTTTGGTTTTCTCGACTGAAGAAATTCCCGAAACCCTGGGACCTCTCTTGAATGAACTGCAAAGGACAGAGCACCATGGAGAAAATCTAGGTCTTCCCATCTCTGAAAGGGAAGAGATGTGAAATCCATCTGGGCTGTCATAATCCAGATTTTACTGTTTCCTTGTAATGGTATCTCTTCAAATTTTGACATAGTGGGAAACATTCTCAAAATTATCATTATATCAATTTCACCTTGAACTACCACTGAATTCACAGTGCTGTTCATGACAACACCGTACATTTTCATACCTTCTTTCACCATATTGAGAATGTCAGTGGAATAAGAAGCAGTTGGGAATCTTTCAATGAAATCAAAGCAGACCCCACTCTGGAGAAACATGGGTACCACATCTTGTACAAACTTCTCCCCATTGTCATTGCTCACAAACAAGCCCCCAATCCATGTCCACTCAAAATGCTGCAGTAGCTGAAGAATTCCCTTATACTGATGGTCCATATTTGGAAACATTTGGTGGTAGAAACCAGCCTGTTTGTCCTTATTTGTCGTTGGAGCAGAGCCATATGTTACCTATAGAAAACACAGAGGAATTAGGAAAGGGACAATAGGCTTTGATTTTTTAAAAAGTCTGTCAACGTATTTTTTCTAACTGTAGTGCACAAGCAATAGTTTTGATCCCTTTCCTTTAACCAGTTTTTCATTTGGCAGATGTGTTCCTCAAGCACTATCAAGGATAAAATTTTAGGTTTATTTTGCACAACATAGTAATCTTTGCTTGTCTTAATCCTGCTGAGGTTTCTTTGTGGCTTCCTATGCTGTATAAACCAAACCAGTCTATTGTGAGAAGTCAGAAAAGAGGCTAATTTTATTATTAAGACTGTTCTGTGAATGTAGACAGTAACATTTGGTATGCCAGGAGTATTCTAGGTCCAGTTAATGTGCATTAGGCTCCCCTTCCACATATTATTACCCATGGAATTGAAGAAGAGGCAGCAATTAACAAATGTCTTTCATATATTTCACAATAACGTTGAAAGAAAAATACGCCTCTTGATTTCGGTCAGTGCTCACTTTTTCCTAGTAAGCAACTCTTATCTGAAATGAGTGAGATATTTATATAGATTGTATCCTTACTACACATAAATGGTTACCTGAGGAAACTTGTAGATGTGAAGAATGATGGCCATGTGAAGACATACATCAGTATCAGGTCCTCCAATTACTGCTACTGGATATTTCTGGATGTCACAGCTGTAGTTGGGAATTAATCTGCCTTTAGAGGAAAGGAGTTCCATCGAGGCATGATACATCCATTTTGAAGTGAAATGACTGTTATAGATTTGGAAGCCCAGTGTTACATTGGGTAGAATCTCTGGATTAGTATTGATCTCCTTCACAGTAAACACTAAAGCCAGGATGTGTTGGTAAATCTGAGTTACGACCCTGACGAGAGAGGTACATGACCTGGTGTAATACATTTAATTCAGCATATGATACCTATTTTGCCCTTCCTTTTATTGGCATCCCGTAATTTTTCTTCTATGACTGGTTTAATATCTCAGTAATGCCTTCACTTTTGACTAGGGAGACTACAGTGAGCATCAGTTTCTGGGGCGTATTTTTCATGGTTGTTGCTAATGAGATACTGGAGTTGTGTGTCTTTCAGCTTTTCTTCAATTCTATGTTTTCTCAGGAAAGATTTACAAGGGAAGAAGAGGACACTGTTCCATGTTAGATTTGGAAGGATGTTGATCAAAATAGGTTATTTGGGAGGGAAATTTGGCTCCCAGCTCCCTTAATACAGTTTTTGTGTTATGAGAGCAAAAATACCATTTCCTAAATGTGGCTGTACAAAAATAGGATTGAATTAAGTATACAGTACAGTATCTCCAATCTCCCACAGGCCAAATCTAACACTGGTGACATTTGGGGGAGGGGGTGACTAAAAATTACCCCGAGAAGAAGGAACAGCCATTCTCAAAAATTCTTTGCTTGGCATTTGGTGGCACCAGATCAATAAATGCATAGAAAGTATAAAGGCCATAAAATCATTATGCATATGCATATGCAAAGCCAGTGTACATATGAACATATAACACACACAACTAGCAATTATTTTATCTCTACAGATGTCTCAACACCAAATGGCACACTCTACGCTAGACATCCACTCACATGTGAGCATACTACATATGTAACACAATCCAAAAAGTGTTCAAAAAGTGTTCTCAGTCACCTTCAGGTCTATTTTACATGTATGTCTCTAGGCATGACTGAATACTTACACAATATCCTCAAAGAGGTCGCTAGAAGGAGGTGACTTGAAGTCCATCATCATATAAAAGAGGTAGATCTGAGAAATGATGCCAGCAATGTTGATGTCCCCTGACTGGTATTGCTTGGGATTAATAGGAAGAGGATCAGCAGTGCTGCATTCACCACGAGAAATGTTACATATTACCTGTGGCCAAAGCAATGACAGCAATGCTGTGGACACACCACACAGAAGGAAACAATTCATTCTGGGACAAACATCATCTTTCTCCTCCTTACCTTTCCTTATGGATTCTGAGTTTAAGAACTCCTTGGGGTGTCTTATGTGTGTGTGTTTGTGTGTGTGTGTAGAGGATGGAAAGCTCTGGCTAATTTTTATTGTAGATGGGAATGGTTTGGGGTGTATTGATGGTTCTCCATCCACTTGAGGTGAACAATCATGTTTATACTAATAATCACATTTGAGATAATCACCAACTAAGAATCCCAGGCCGCAGGAAACCCTGAACAATAAGGGGTATTTTGCTTGTCATGTTTCAGAATAAATTGTCTCTGGTTGCCATGAAGCAATAATGGGATTTGTAATGAGTGACATCAAGCCTCAAAACAGCAAGGATGGAAAAGAGAAAAAATGCAGGCATGAACATGCAAATTATCTGCAACATTTGTATTTATAATAATGAAGAGGGAGTCCTTGTGAAGTCCACAGTTCATAAATGCTATCAATAAATTTATGAATCAACCATTTGGTCCTATTAAACTTCTCTCATTTCTGCTTCCTCCATAATTGTTCCATGATTCTATTCCTTCAGACTGATGTTACCTGATTGACTTTCTGAAGTTTGATTTAATGTTTCTGCAAATTTCATACTAAGATCAACCCCGGGGGTCACAAACACTGATTTCAGGGGCCAGTCCCCTTCCCCAATAAAATGGATAACCTTATTTTCTACAAAGGGTCTGATGAGCATGTCCAGGTGGTAAAGGGACCCCAGTTTCAGGAAGAGCAGCTGGCCTTCCACAATTCCCATTATAAAGCAATTCTACATAGCAAGAGGGAATGAGGACACAAAGATGAGTACAATACAAGTGAATGAATGAATACAAGTGATTTTGGATGGAATTAAAAACTGAGGATGAGTTTAAAAAAAATGTCCCCAGGGAGGACAGCTATTACTCACCAGATTAAACTTCTACATACTGTAGGCAATTGTCTGTGTTAACAGTGAGAGAGATGGAAATAAAGATGAATTATGCAAAACAAAGATATTCTGAATGTTAAAATAAACTGGGGAAATGGTTGGCATAAAAGTCGGCTGGGTGACCTTGGGTCAGTCAGTCTCTCTCAGCCCAACTCACCTCATAGGGTTGTTGTTGTTGTGGGGAAAATCAGAGCAGGAAGGAGTATTAGGTATGTTCCCTGCCTTGAGGTATTTATAAAAATCATAAAGGCAAGATAATAATATAATAATATATATCATTTATAATATAACTTTCCTGCACATAACTTTTTGTCTTTTTAATAAATTTCAATAAATTTCAAATTTAAATTTAAATCTATTAAATTTTAAATTTAATACATTTTATTAAATGTTTTACACTACCTAATAAAGTGTAAAAGAAGCAAAAAGAGAAAGAAGAAAAAGAAAACAAAAAGAAAACAAAAAGTAATAGAAAGAAGAAGCTTCCATTTACTTCTGCAGCAAATATAAGTACAAACACAAAATTAACTCTTACTCTATGATTACAAAAAAAAAAAAAAAAAAACCTCACTTTTTTTCTATTTTCCAGTTCTGTTTTAATAATCAAAAGTGGAATCACCAGTGCATTTTTTTCCATTTCATGCAAAAAGTCTATAAGGGATTTCCAGTCAGCCACAAATGCAGATACTGTTTTTTCGCTAATCAAGTAAGTTCACTTAGTTCTCTCCACAAGTTCCATCATCTTTACCAGCCATTTCTTTGTTGTTGTGGGTAGTGCTGAAGCTTTCCACTTTTGAACATATAACTGCAGTTATCATATATAAAAATATAGTTCCATGACTGTTTTCTAGTTGCCTGTCCATTTGTCCCAAAAGAAAAGTCTCTGGTTTCAGCTCTATTGTAACCTTTAAAATCTTCTGGATTAATGTATTTGTGTCCAATGTTTTTTTAGCCTTTTTACATGTCCACAAAACATGGTAAAATGTACCTTGGTGTTGTTTGCATTTCCAGCAAAGTTTCAAAATATCTTTATATAGTCTAGACAGTTTCTCTGGTGACAAATACCAAGAATACATCATTTTGTAAAAACAACCGCTTTACGTTTAGAACATAATATAAAATTCAATCCTTTCAACCACATATTTTCCTATCGATCCATTTGTATATTATAGTCAGTTTTTTAGCCCATTCTTTCACTTGTTCTTCTATCTCATATTTCCACAAAAGTGTATACGTTTTAGCAATTACATGGACATTATTAGTACATAATTCTATTTAAAACTCAGCCTTAATTTGTTCAAAACTAAAAAAAAAACAAAAAACCTTTCATCTACCTTAAACCTTTCTCATAATTCTACATACCATTGACATAGGTATCCTTCTATTATCAACTCTTCTCTTGATTTCATTTTACAATCCCCTTGATTTATAATTTTCCTCCATGTACCTTTGAGGGAAGATGAGGACTGACTCTCCAATCAAGTGGGAAAAGATTATGAGC
This sequence comes from Candoia aspera, assembly GCF_035149785.1. NCBI lineage: Eukaryota > Metazoa > Chordata > Lepidosauria > Squamata > Candoiidae > Candoia > Candoia aspera. Next base: position 108,879,480 of record NC_086156.1, on the reverse strand, counting down.
TAGTATTGCAACACCTATGAAGTTTCATGAAGGGAGTATAGACTGGCAATGTTGACTTTAGGTGTGGGACAAACCCTGGAGCATGGTGAAGACATGATTGATGCATCTATGTGCAAGGCATGTGGAGAAGCTGGAGTCAAGCACTGGGTGTGCCTGGGCATTCAGTTATGCATAGGCCTGCTCTTTTGCCTATGACTCTCATGATTGGGGGTGGTTTTGGAAAAAAACAGGCTGAACACCAAAAGGATGACCAGGAATATGGTATAGTAATTTGAGTATTGAAGTCATTTTTCTCAAAGCTGCCACTGCTTAGCATGTTAATCTATTCTCAAAATCATTTCACTAAAGAGAGAGAGAGAGAGAGAGAGAGAGAGAGAGAGAGAGAGAGAGAGAGAGAGAGAGAGAGAGAGAGAAGGAAAATGAAAAAAAAAAGAACTATTTCAGAGTAATAGGTGGTTTGTTGTATTTATTCTGTTTATTAGAGTTGGAGTAGATATCTCTGGTGGGTCATATTTTATTTCTTAAGTTTAGTTAAGGGTCCAAAGTAGGGGAAATTGTGAAGTCTGTGGAGCAATCAGAAAGGATAAGAAGATCCCCATGACTTGCTACAGCTTCATTCAAAATCAGTTCCAGTTTCTGAGTGGTCTTCAGATAATAGACTGTATCTTCCCTGAAACAATATCATGGGATTATATTTCTTCTTTCTTGCCTTTCATTAATTGCTTTTTATTATTCAGGTCAGGCCTTAGTAGAATAACAAAGCATTTTGGGGAAAAGATGCAGCCCAGTAACCCTGCACTGGAAGATAGTATGGAAAAGATCTCCACAGCCACCATGTATTTTCCCTTGGTGCTCAGATATGTGGGAAAAAAGGACAACCAGACACTGCAAAAACACAACAGGCTGAAGAAGATAAACTTGGTTTCATTAAAACTGTCTGGTAAATGCCAGGGTTGGAAAGCCACACGGAAGCCAACAATGGCAAGGAAAAGCAGGTAGAGCAAGACACAGTAAAACACGAGAGTAGAAGCTTCGTTATATCCCAGAATGATTTCATCTGCCAATCAGTTCATATCAGCATCTGCGTATGGGGGAGAGGTTACAAGCCATACAGTGCAAAGAACAACTTGAATGAAGGAGCAGGAAACAACAATGTAATTATCTAATCCTTTGCCCAGCCATCTCCTCATCTTGGACCATGGCACTGAAGCCATGAAAGCTAAAATCACAATGATGGTTTTTGCCAATACACAAGAAATGACCACCAAGAAGACGATCCCAAAAGCAGGTTGTCGCAAAAGGCAAGTCACCTTTTCAGGTTGTCCAATGAATAATAAACTGCCAAGGAATGAGAGCACAAGGGAGATGAGGAGAAGATAGGTGATGTTCTGGTTGTTGGCCTTGACGATGGGGGTGTCCTGGTATTTGATGAAGATCCCAAGCACCACAGTGTCAATGCAGGCAAAGACAATTTCCTTAGTAGCCAAACCGGTCCCTAAGGGGTCTTCATAAGACAGGAAAACTCTCTATTTTGGAAGGCACGAGTCATGGTTGTTGCTTGGATACTGTCAGGAAGGGAGGGAACCACGGCCCTCCACATCAGGCTTCCAGTTGCCAAAGGGGAGGGGGGAAGAATCTTCTATTCATCTAGCTATTTTCCAGATGCAGCCACCTGGGCCAGAAGTGTTATCAGACCTGGAGAGCAGCAGTGATTCGTCCTTGGACTTTTGCGTTGAAGACTTTCCATCGTTGCCCAGTTCCCATGGGAGCTTGGCAGGGGAGATGGCCTCTTATCCATCTTCGGGAAGGGAGGGGGCTGAAATGGAATGTGAATCTGGAGGGGAGGGTGATATCGTGAATACTGATGGCGAGCAGGAGGGGTCCCCTATCCAGGTGGCAAAACGCATGCGTAGTACTGAGGAATTAAGCAGCCATTCAAAGAGACACAGATCAGACCCACCTTAGCTTTTGGGGTTTATCTGTCTGGGTTTTTCCCATGCTTCTTCAGTTTGTTAGGATTTACTGTCTAATGCAGCAGCAATAAACATAGAGACCCAATCTTCGTCTCAGCGTGTTCCCTGAATGTTAGGACACCATATGTTATAGTGAGTTGGTTATATTCAGATCACTGATTTTAGTCGTTTTTCCTAACATGATGTTAATTTTGCCAGTTTGCAACTCCAAACTCAGTGGTCCTCTTCCAATTGTTCACAAGTATTATCAGTCTGGAGACTTACTCATTGCTGCTATGATTCATCAGGTCAACTTTCTTTCAAATGACATCACTTTTCAAAGCCTTCTAATTAAGTCCTTGATCAGGACCTATAAGAATCCTCCTCCTCCTCCTCCTCCTCCTCCCACTACCACCCCCACTGCCACCTAAATGCTGTATTTTCTTTCTTTAACTTTTCAGCTAAAACATATTGGTTGCTAACTGATTGGTATGACTAGTTTGGGAGTTCACTCCACCGTGCGTCACTGGGGTCTCGAACCGCTTAACTTGTCGCCTTCTGATCAACTAGCCTGGCATCTTAACCACTGAGCCATTGTGCCCCAATCTGTACCCCTACCCACCTCTAAACCTTCCTCCCTCCCTACCACCCTCTCTCTCTCATCTCTGTAATCCTATCAGGAGGAAGACACAACCGTCCTTCAGTCCTATAAAAACAGATACTTGTATGGAAAGAAATTTAGCAATCCAGTTCAGGCCCTTATGAAATCAAATGCCGAAAACTTTGGTGAATTTGACTTAGGACATGATGGGAAAGGAAACAGGTGCATAACTCACTCTCTGTCTATGACACTGTGAGAGATAATGTGACTTGTCTCTCTTGCTGTGCATGAAGATTCCCATGAAAGGGAGACAAACCAGGAAAATAGAAAGTATCAAGAAAGTAAACATACTGAGAACCTACGTGACTGCAATCTCTCTTTCAATGTACAGGGAATTTTTTCCTCCTTCCTAATTATAAAGACATTTAGGTAGCTAGGGACCTAGGGAGATAGCTAAATGATAACACATCAGAAATCACAGATGAGATAGATAGATAGATAGATAGATAGAGAACTGCTCTTTAAGGGGAGTATCAATACATCTCAACTCATTGACTCTTGCCATGACTTCAGCATTATTTCCTTCTTTCAAACCATCTTTAACCTGAATCAATCATGTTATACTACGATTCTTCATAGCAGAACCTTAATTAAGCAGAGGATTGACAAAATAACCTCAGCAAATGAACTTCACATGCTTTTTACATGGTGTTTGAACCAAGAAAGTTTGGAACCTGATTAAAGAGTATGTATCTGCCTGACATGGAAGCACCTTTGGAAAAAAAAAATGCAAACTTTTTTTTTTTTTTTTTTGTACATGTGGTGCTCCACCCATTTTCTGCTTCATGCCTAAGTTTTAAAAGTTCATAGCACTCCTGCCGTCCTGCAGAGATATCATAAACATGTTTTGTTTTGACATATTGCAGAGAAAGTCCGAAGCAAGCTATTATCTCCCAAGTAATTATAACATGAAGTATTATCATTGTCCTTTTTTTCTATGTCTCAAGGGAATGCCAGTAAACAGGACAAAACTATGAGCCCAGGATAAAACATGGCATTAGCATTAGATCAAAATTGCAGAATGACATGTAGGGAGAATAAGAATGCTGCATGTTTAACGTGTGATACTTCATTGCTTCTCTTTAGATAATACTTATCTGAGGCTACTTGATTATGACCCAGTATCTCTGCTGAATGGTAACACTGGAGCTACATTTTGGTGTCTACAATGACCATATATTATTGTGAGATGGTTATATTCAGAACACTGGTTTTAGTCTTTTTTCCTTACATGATGGTAATTTCTCCTGTTTCCAACTGCAATCTCAGTGGTCCTCTTCCAATTGTTCACAAGTATTATCAGTCTGGAGACTTAATCATTGCTGCTATTATTCATCAGGTCATCTTTCTTTCAAATGAGATCACTTTTCAAAGCCTTCCTTCTCATGATGTCCTTGATCAGTACCTGTAAGTAACCTCCTCCTCCCCCACTGCCACCTAAAAGCTGTATTATTTTTCTTTCACTTTTCTGTTCAAACAGAAAAACCTTGGTTGGTGTGACTACTTCCAATGGCCATATTTAGCCATTTTCTAGAGATCACATAAACCTAGCCTGTCCTAACACTGAAGTTTAAATTGAGACAAATACTATTGATTTGAACCATAAGCTATATGGATTACTTTTTTTTCCACAGGAAACTACCTTCCTTGAACAAAGCCCTCTGTTGAACGTAAAATGCTTGACTAAATCCAGAGCTTTTTTCCCTTTCATCTCTCCCAGAAATGAAGCCAGAAATGAATTGCATTTGAGAAAATATTTCAGTCTATTACAAGTCTAGGGTGGGAAAATGGAACTGGCTTTCCACCCTTAGAAAATGAAGACAAAATACAGATAAAACTGAAATCAAATGCTACCTTAGCTCAATTTTACCTATCCTTAACTAGGTCAAGATTTCCCAGTCCATACAATCTAGGGCTATTATTTGATAAAGACCAAATTCCAGTTGTCCAGAGCAAACAATAAGAGCTAATTTCTGTCTTTATGTGAATATATATTTTATATAACAATTAAAATGTAGCAAGTGTCCAATTCTGAAGCAGAAATATATTGACATAGTTTATAACTCTCACTGAAGGTTCGTCACTCATAATTACCAACACACTTTGGCTCTGGCATTTGCTGTAAAGGAGATCAATGAACGTTCTGGGATTTTACCCAATGTCAGCCTTGGTTTCCACATCGCTACCGAATATGCTGAGGAAAGATCAACTTACCTTTTAGCACTGGAATTTCTATCTACAAAAGATAAATGTATTCCCAACTACAAATGTAATGACCAGACCAATACAGTGGCTGTCATTGGAGGACCCCGTTCTAACACCTGTCTCAACATTGAAACTATTCTGTGCAACTACAAATTTCCCCAGGTGAGACACAAATTTGGAGCAAGATGGGAAGTTCACTTGCTATTTATTAAATTCAGGTGTCAGATCTTCATGATAACTCTTATGAGAAAGATCCCAGAATCATGACATTTTTGAGGCAGGAAGATGAGAATATGAAATATATCACCAAAGTGCTGTCCCTTTTTGCTTGAGGAGCAGTGCTGTACTTGTAGATGTCATGCTGTAAAATTGTGATTATAAGAAACCCTCTTTCTGTATCCCACTGAAACCCAGAGTTTGGGTTAAATAAACACACATTGCACTTCTTGCCTTTCCCCCCCCTTATTTCCTCCATTTAGATCACTTATGGAACAGCTCCATTGATAACTAATGCAACAGCAGAACATTTTGTCAAATGGATGTTCCCAGATGAGACCCACCAGCTTAAAGGAATCCTACACTTACTGCTGAATTTTGGATGGACTTGGGTTGGGTGGATTTCTCTGTATGAGGAAGATAGAGAGAGCTTCATTCAAAAGAGTCTTTCCATGTTTTCAGAAAAAGGAATCTGCTTTGATTTTATAGAATGTATCCCACAAATGATGTATGGTAATGAAGCTGCTGAAATGATGGAAAAGGCAGATAAATTATATAAAGTGATCATGGGGAGTACAGTCACTGCAGTTATCTTGAATGCTGAAATCACAGGCATATTGCCTTTGAGAATAATGATCTACGTTTTAGATGCTGAAGATATTCCACAGGAGAGAAAAGCCAAAGTCTGGATCATGACAGCCCAGATGGAATTCACCTCCATTCTGATGCAAAGAGAGTTGCCCATTGATTTTCTCCATGGTGCTCTTTCCATTGCAATTCACTCAAAGGAGCTGACAGGATTCCCACAATTTATGCAGAAGAGAAACCCAAACTTTGAAAAAGAAGATGGTTTCATTAGGGATTTCTGGAAAGATGCTTTTGAATGCTCATTCTCTAATGAGATGATAGATGGCAATGCTAAAGGGATCTGCACTGGAGAAGAGAAGCTGGAGTCTCTTCCTAATTCTGTGTTTGATACCACCATGGGTGGACATAGTTACAGCATCTACAATGCAGTCTATGCTGTGGCACATGCTCTGAGGGCCATGCACTCCTCCAAACTCAAAAAGGGTGAAATAATTGATGAGAGGAGATGGAAGCTCTTCCTTCAAGCCCCATGGCAGGTAATGTTGGCTAATGTAATCATGTCAAGTCATCATGTCATGTAGACAGTACCAGAGTAGGAGGATGTCTTGTTTTGTTTTTGTTTTTGCACTTCATATGAAATATATTTTACAAATAGTTTTGAATGCTATGTGGAAGTCTGAGATATTGCCATATGAAAGAAAAGAAAAGTTAAAACTTATTGTCTTTTTCCAACGTTATTTCAATGTTGAGGTCGTTTGTGCAGTACCAGATAGAATTTGAAAAGGAATTTCTTTGAAATATAGACACAGCTAAAATTAATAACATATGAACGTTAGAAAATATTTTATGTATGAAATAGGATGTACAGGAATTATTCAATCCATTCTGTTTGACAATTTCAAATGTAAAACCTTGAAAGCTACTTTGCTACTCAATAGCATTATTCTTCTTCACCAGCTTACTTTTGGAGAAACTAAGACTGAAAAAAAGAGAGATGACAACAAACCTTGTGAAACTATGAATAGTGTTATTTCAAGTAGAAAGCAAATTTCAAGTGTTATTTCAAATAGAGAGTCAATGAATTGCATGAAGGATATTTATATATTAATTTATCTTGAATTATATTTTATTTATTTTTATTTTTTTCAAAAGGTTAACCATTAGTTGGAAGGAAAGGCCATCTTGGCCAAGAATTTTCTATGTTGGAGAATTTTATCTTCTCTACCTTTTATGCCAGCAAACTAAATACGCAGTTTCTAAAATGCTGAGTTGATCAAAGCAAAGTAATCAGCCAGATATCTGTCTTTCTGAATTTTGTGTTGGAATTCTCACCTGACATTTTCTCAACTAAAAAAAAAAATAATATTAGGCAATAGAGTAGAAAATGCATGTGATAGAGAACACAATTCTTCTCCTATTTTAAATATTGTAGATTGAAACAAAAAATTACTTTCCTTTGATTACAGGCCAAACTGAAATAACTGAGATTTGTCCATACAATTCAAGGAATCCGGTTAATATTTCTATTTCTTTGTTTCTTCCCTCAGCTCCACCATTTTCTGCAGCAAGTCTCCTTTAACAACAGTGCTGGAGAACAGGTTTCTTTTAGCTCAAAAGGGAAATTAGAAACTGGATTTGATATTTTCAATTGGGTCACATTCCCAAACAAGTCCTTTCTGAGAGTCCAAGTTGGAAAGATTGACCCCATGGCTCCTCCAGACAAGACCCTCACCATTTCTGCCAAGGATGCCATTTGGCCCCATTTATTTAATCAGGTGTGTCTCCTTTTTCACTTTTTAGGAAATCATGTAACCACTGATCCATGTCACGGAATGATTTAAAAAAACAACAACAACGACACTTGGATTAAACAATTTAGCAGCTTCAGGCTAATTATTTTTCTTTTGGGTGTGATATGAAGATAAACTACTAAAGTAAAAGAGGTGGCTTAAGGTTTCAATACCTACAATACTTCTTTAGTTCCATTGCAAAGCTATCTTGCTATGCAGGATGTGTTTCAAACTGATTAGCAAAGAATGACAATCAAGGAAGTTATATAGCTTAACAGAAGCAAACAATTTATTGAAACAGAATGAAAATATTTTAAGAAATGGCATACACATGGTTCATTATTTCATCTCCTTAGAATTAAATTTGTAATTGTCTCCCCTGAAATAGATGAAATAGGGAGCAAAATAGCTTGGTTTGAAACATGAAACAAAAACTGTTATGCTGGAGATTCTGTCTGTCTGTCTGTCTGTCTAGCTAACTAATTGTGCTAATCCAAGTGGAGTAATATTTCAGTCCACATTATTTATTGGGTCAATGACCAAATAATATTCATTTGGTCAATGACCAGCAAAGTTTAAAAGGACAAAAACAAGGTGAAGAAAGAAATATAACAATATACTACCAACAAATAAAATACATCACAGAATAGTATAGAATTCACTCCTCTATTTCTATGTCAATACATGTTTTACCAATATTAAAACATTAATAAGTAAAATGCCCACGCACACACACACACACACACACCCTAACACTTTATTAATTAATATATTTCAATTTAGAAGTAATATTTTAAACAAGAATAATTACTTCTTTAGCCGATTTTGTCTTCATAGTGGCGACACAATATCCGGCTACTTCATATGTTATGAATGGTGTTAGAGCCTGAAGATGTTCCACATAAAAAATTATCTGGATTCCCAGGGAGTTTTATCTATTGGGGCAAAATGTAGATTGACCTGAAACCCTATAAAACTTAGGTGTGAGATGGTTTCAACTACCTCTTCGCCACATGGGCAGATATGCTCAGCTATAGGGATTTACTATCCCTGCCTTGAGGAAGTGCATTTAAAAAGGGGTGGGGAGGCAAATATCTTTTTTGGTTTTAAATAAAACATATATCAATCAATGAGGGAAGGAATATGACACAGAAAATGACTTTCTGACCTGATCCCACAGGTCTAAGGGAGAACTCTGAAGTTGATTTATAAATGGCATCATACCCCAGTTTATCTCAATAATTTCACAGAGTCATATTCCCCAGATTGTTGAGTCTGTGAACAAAAAGGAACTCTTTATGGTGCTTGTGCCCTAAAGTATTCATCTTTGGGAAACAGAGGAGGGTCCCTATGTCATCCACTTGTTTTCAGTGTGCTCCAAGCTTCAAAGAAACCAACAAACCTCAGAAAACTGAGTTACTCTGCTAGCAGCACGCAGATTGAAAACAGCTCAATTTTGAAAATCAGACTGCTGCCATGAAAAGTTCACACAACTTAATATCAAATATCGCATTCGGTATCGATGGAAAAGTGAACATGTCCAATGTAAGAAGCACCATTTTATAAATTTTATTAGGAAAGAGTAAATATAAGAGCCTTTAATGCATTGATTTCATGGTAGTCTGTTTTTTTAACTATCATTAATTATGAATTGTTTCGTATATTTTTTTGACATCAACTTTACCACATAATACCAAGCATAGAAAGAGCTCTTTGTAAGAGTAGGAACGCACCCACCCTCTGTCGGGGGGTGGGGGGTAAGTGTCTTAAGGAAAGCGTGTTTCAAGGGATCCAAAGTTGAAAGCTGTCAGGACCAGCCTCGCTTCGCAATAAGACACAGACTCACTTAATGGGTATTAAGGATTTCTGGTTTATTGGAACGATAGCTGACAGAACGAAAAACGGGAACAGGGTAGGTGGTGTGGGGGTGCCCCTTTTATACCCTCCTGTATTGCCCCGGGCTTCCCCACCCTTCTTTGACCCGATCCCTCTTGATGGGACCCTTGATGGCTGCCTGGGCGTTTTCCCGGTGTCTTCTTTTGTCTCCCAGCGACGGTTGTGTCCTCCGGGGCACCAGGTGCATCTTATCTTCGTTCCTCTGACGTCCTTCTTTTCAGCTGCCTATGGGTCCATGGGTGTGGGTGCTTTTGGGTGCTTGTGTTAATCCCTGGTTTGATTATCTCCTTCCTCTTTTCCTTAATGATCATGATCCATGTTGTGAGGCTCTTTGTGCCTTGCAACGAGGTCATGACATGCTGCCCCCCCAAAGATGTTCTTATGGTGCTGGTTTCTCAGGGTATGCCTCGTGGAACCGTCTTGTTAGTTGTCTAGCCATGACGTGTCGTGCCTGGACCCACTCTGGGTGTGAAAAATGTTTCCATTTCACGAGGTATTGTAGTGTTCCTCTTTGCTTTCTTGAGTCCAGTATTTCTTTTACTTCAAAATGTTGTTGGTTGTCTATCATTATGGGTGGGGGCGGAGGTTCTTCCGTATGCCATTTGGATGTGCTCGTTGGCTTCAGTAGTGCACAGTGAAACACTGGGTGGACCCGTCTCAAATTGTAAGGCAGTTCCAGTTTGAAGGTAACTGGGTTGATTACCTGTATGATTTTAAAAGGTCCAATGAATTTTGGTGCCAATTTCTTTGAGGGTTGTGAGGTCTTTATGAACTTAGTGGAGAGGTAGACCCTATCTCCCACTTTGTAGTTCAGTGCCTCCACCCTGTGGTTGTCCGCATATTTTTTGTACGTAGTTTGTGCGTCTACTAGGGCTGTTTGGATGATTGGCCAGGTTGTTGCCAGCTGTGCCACCCAATCATCTGGTGAGCAGGGCAGGGTTTCAGGTTGCGGCAATTCTGGTATTGGTACAAAGTCCCTTCCGTAGACCACCTTAAATGGGGTGTGGCCAGTGCTCTGGTGTACCGCGTTATTATAGGCCACCTCTGCAAAAGGTAGTAGGTCTACCCAGTTGTCCTGTTGATAATTTATGAATGCCCTCAGGAACTGTTCAAGTGTCGAGTTTAGGATCTCTGTGGATCCGTCCGTGTGTGGATGCCATGCAGTAGACAATGCTTGTTTGGTTCTGATTAGTTTTAAAAATTCCCGCCAAAACTTTGACGTGAATTGTGTGCCTCTGTCGGTCACCAACCTGTAGGGGGCGCTGTGGATCCTGTATATGTGTGTCAGGAACAAACGTGCCAGTTGTTGTGCGGAGGGGATAGTTGCGCACGGGATGAAGTGTGCCTGTTTTGAGAAATAGTCTTTTACCACCCATATCACAGTTTTTCTTTGGCTGGGTGGGAGGTCCACAATGAAATCCATGGAAATTTATTCCCATGGGCAGGAGGGGCTGGCTACTGGCTGTAGCAGCCCGTGGGGTTTCCCTCCTTTCCGTTTGGTGGTGGCACATATGGGGCAGTTGGCCACATAGTCTCTTACATCTTTTCTGAGGTTTGGCCACTAAAATTGCCTCCTTGTTAGGTGGAGGGTTTTTACAAACCCAAAATGCCCTGCAGATTTGTCATCGTGCGATCTATGTAAGATCTCCCCCCGCAGTGATTCGGGCACATACAAGGCTGTCCCTTTCCAGGCGATGTTGTCTTTAAAAGATACATGTTGTCGGTTGTTTTGCAACCATGTATCTTGCTGTAGTGCTTGTGTGAGTCTTTGTTGCCAGTTCGGTGAAATTGAGCGCCGGCTCCGATCGCTCCCAGCCGTTCGTGCTGGCATGCGCTGATTCCTTGTCTGGCTACGCGTGACAGCTGGGCAGCCGAGCTGTTTCTCGGTCCATACTGTCCCCATGATGTCGGAGGCTTGCGTGTTGTCCTGTGGCCATCGGGAAAGGGCGTCTGCCAAGACGTTTTTCTTGCCCGGTATGAATTTCTGCGTGAAATTGAACCGGCTGAAGAACTGAGCCCATCTCACCTGCTTCGGGCTGAGCTGTTTTGGTGTGCTGAGTGCCTCCAGGTTCTTGTGGTCTGTCCAGACCTTGAAGGGGCAGGTGGCCCCTTCCAGCAGGTGCTGCCATGTTTCCAGAGCTGTCTTTACTGCAAACACCTCCTTTTCCCATACGTGCCATCTCCGCTCTGTTTTGGAGAATTTGCGGGAAAGGTAGGCGCAGGGTTTTAGGTGGTTGTCTGAGTCCTTTTGGAGCAGGATGGCTCCGATGGAAAAGTCGGAGGCATCTGCCTGCACCACAAAAGGCTTGGTGGGGTCAGGGTGTTGTAGCACTGGCTCAGCTGTGAAGAGGTTTTTCAGTCTCTCGAATGCCGTTTGACAGTCAGCTGTCCAGTTCAGTAGTGCCCCCAGGTTTCTCGATTTGCCCGTGTCCCCCAAGCCCTTAGTCTTTAGCAGGTTAGTTAGGGGCAAAATAGTCTCTGCCAGCCTTGGCGTGAACCCCCTGTAGAAATTAGTGAATCCAAGGAGGCTTTGCAGTTGTCTCCTCGTGCGTGGGCATTCCCACGCCAGGATGGCTTGGACCTTGCTGGGGTCCATTTCTATCCCTTTAGCTGAAATCCTATACCCTAGGTAGTCAATTTGTTTTTTATGAAACTCGCACTTGGAGAGCTTAACGAACAGCTCTGCCTTGCAAAGTTTCTTGAGCACTTCTTTTACCAAGCGTTCGTGCTCACGTTCTGTTTCTGTGTAGATCAATACATTGTCGAGGTAAACCAAAACCCCCTTAAAAAGGTGGTCACGCAGGACCTCATTAATTAACTGCATGAATACCCCCGGTGCTCCTGCCAGTCCGAATGGGAGTACCTTATATTGAAATGCCCCCAATGGGCAGTTGAACGCAGTCTTCCACTCATCCCCCTCCCGTATCCGTATGCGGTAGTAGGCTTCCCTTATGTCCAGTTTGGAGAATACCTTACCCTTTACCAGGTGGGACAAGATGTCCTTTATTAAGGGTAAGGGGTATTTATTTGAAATGCTTGCTGCATTTAATCCGCGGTAATCTGTACAGAGCCACAATGACCCGTCCTTTTTCTCGCGAAAGAGGACTGGCACTCCCACTGGAGAGTTTGCTGGCTCGATAAAACCTCTCGCCAAGTTTTTGTCTACGAAGTCCCTTAATGCTGCCAGCTCTCGCTGGGTCATAGCATATATTTTTGGTTTGGGTAGGGGTACCCCCGGGACCAGTTCAATGGTGCAGTCCGTCTTTCTGTGGGGGGGGGGAGTTTGTCCGCCTCTTTCTCGCCGAAAACGTCAGCGAAATCCCCGTATTTGGTTGGCAGTCCCTCTGGCAGTGCCGTCTCTCTGTGTTCCGCAGTCGTCGTCGCCACCCCCATGGCTGCTCGGGGAACCCTGTTACCTGAAGGTGCTTGGTAACGCCCGTCAGCAAACTTAATCTCTCTGGTTCTCCAGTTGATGACTGGGTTTTGCTGCACGAGCCATGGGATCCCCAGTATGAGTCGGGGTTGCCCCACCGGTGCCACGATGAAAGCCAATTTTTCCTCGTGGCTGCCAAGACTTAGCGCGGTTTCTCCGGTGTATTGGGTGACCGGGCCCCCTCCCGCTGCAGATCCATCGAGCTGCGAGAACACCAGTTGGTGCTGAAGTGGATAGCAGCGGAGGTCGAGTGCGGCTGCCAGGTAGGGTGCATTAGGCTTTTGGAGCAACCCGAATCAATGAGTGCCCAGACCTTTTCAGTTTTATTTCGATGGGTGAGGGTAACACGGACGTAGAGGGTGGGGCATTCCTCACTCACCCCTTTGTCGTAGCACCTGTCACTGTCCTCCACCTGTCCTTCGGCGCCCCTTAGGCCAGGTGGTTGTCGTTCCCCGTCGGCTCGTCGGGGTTGCTTCCCTCCTCCTCTGAACTGTAGGGGACGTGTCTGCATCGGTACTCCCCCTTCGCCGCTGGTCGCTTTCTTGGCGCTGGGGTTGGTGTGGTTTGTGCCCTCCTCGGGCTCTCTCTGGGTGTCGTTTTGGGGCATGCGGCCGCTTTGTTATCTTCCCTTCCGCATGTGAAGCATTGCCCTTTAGCAAAGCGTCTGTCCCGTTCCTCCTTCCAGGGTTGGGGTCTCACCCTCACCTGCCTTGCGCTGGTGCATGGGGGTCTCGCTGCCTCCATCTGCTGCGTTTCCCTCCTTGCATGGAGGAACGTGTCGTGAGCGTTCTCTGCTTCCGCTGCCAGCCGGATCCAACCCGTCAGGGAGCTGGGGTTGTCGCGGCCGAGTGCCCACCAGAGGACGTTTAAGTTGAGTCCGTGTTTGAACTTCTCAATCAGTGTCGATTGAGACCAAGTGTCCACTTTTCCGGCTAGGGCTTGGAACTCTATGGCATACTCTGCCACGGAGCGTGGGCTTTGTCTGAGTGTCTCTAGTGCCCTTTTTGCCTTTTCTTGCTCCAGGGGGTCCCTGAAGTGCCGCTCCAGCGCCTGCAGGAATTCTTTGCTGTCCTGCAGAGCCCGGGCACCTGATTGGCACAATTGGATGTACCAATCGGCGGCCCGCCCTTTAAGTTTTATGGCCAGGGCATTGACTTTGCCCCTTTCAGTTCTGAAGCAGGGACCCCATTCTTCGAGGTAGTACCTCGCGTTAGTCAAGAAAAAGGAGAGTTTAGAGGGGTCCCCGTCAAACTTTATGCCAAAGTCCTTGGCAGCTGTCCTGGTCTGGCTCCTGACACACTCTGTGTCATGCCTCGGGCTCTGCGGGAGCTGCTGCGAGTCGGGTTGTCTCCAGTTTTCTTGCGGTATTGGTGCCTCTCTCTGGGTCTCCTTGCAAGGTCGTCGTCCCATCGCTTGGGGGGGAGGGCAGGGCGTTCTCCCTCGGTCGGTCTCCTGGATCCAGGCTCCGCCATCGCCATCGCCGCCCGCCGGGTCGTCCCTCCGCCTCTCATCCTGGTGCGTCTCCCGTCGTGGGGTGGGTTCCTGGGATCGGGCGCCACTGCCGCCGAGGTTGTCCCGCCGTCTCACGTCCGGGCGTGCCTCCGATCGGTGGGTGGGCTCCTGGGGTTGGGTTCCGCCGTGGTCACCGCCGTCCGCTGGGTATCCGCCCCGTCTCTCGTCCCGGTGCACCTCCGATTGTCGGGTGGGCTCCTTGGGCCGGGTTCCGCCGTCACCGCCTCCCCGCTCGCCCCGCCGCCGTTCGTCCGGGGGTGCCTCTGCGCCGCCTTCGCTGCGGGGTTCCTGCGCCACCGTCAGCTGTTGCAGCATCAGCCGCATCGCCTGCATCCCTTCCTCCAGCACGTCGAGCCTCTCTGCCGTCCACGGCTTCCCACCAAGTTGCTCACCGCTCCGCTCGCCATCGCCATTGGCCATGGTGGAGGACGGATCTTCCCTTGGTCTCTCCGTGGTGCCAGGCGCGCCCTCGCCTCTGTGCGCCCAGGGTGGCGGTTCGTCTCACACTTCCTCCGGGGTTGCCTGCTGGCCTGGAGAGGGTCCCCTCGTCTCGCCCCCGGTGCCCCGCGGGCTCCTGGGCACCAGGGTGTGTCCCTCCCCCACTGCTTCCCCCCAGCTGGGTCCCATACTTACCGGGCCATTACATCGCCCGGATCTCAGCTGCCTCCCACCCTGCGGGAGCGGGGCTTCGTCACCGGGCGCCAAAGGGTTGCGCCGCCTCAGTTCCTGGATTTCCATGCCTGGCTGGGTCCCTCACAAGCTTGTTGGATAGGTGCCAGGTGAAAAAAAAAAATTGGGTTCCCGTTTTTATGTCAGGGCCAGCCTCGCTTCGCAATAAGACACAGACTCACTTAATGGGTATTAAGGATTTCTGGTTTATTGGAACGATAGCTGACAGAACGAAAAATGGGAACGGGGTAGGTGGTGTGGGGGTGCCCCTTTTATACCCTCCTGTATTGCCCCGGGCTTCCCCACCCTTCTTTGACCCGATCCCTCTTGATGGGAACCTTGATGGCTGCCTGGGCGTTTTCCCGGTGTCTTCTTTTGTCTCCCAGCGACGGTTGTGTCCTCCGGGGCACCAGGTGTGTCTTATCTTCGTTCCTCTGACGTCCTTCTTTTCAGCTGCCTATGGGTCCATGGGTGTGGGTGCTTTTGGGTGCTTGTGTTAATCCCTGGTTTGATTATCTCCTTCCTCTTTTCCTTAATGATCATGATCCACATTGTGAGGCCCTTTGTGCCTTGCAACGAGGTCATGACAAAAGCTTTATTTAAAAAAAATAAATTTTAAAATTTTAAAAAAGCTCTCCCACAGGAGCTAATGGCACTGATTTCCTTGGATCAGGTCTTTAGAATACCATCTTTGGACCAATCACTCCATTAGAGTAATAGGTGTGAGATAAGGAGCAGTTAAGGCAGCGATCCTCAACCTCAGCAATGTGAAGAGGTGTGAATTAAACTCCAAACTTCAACATACTGGCTGGGGAATTCTGGGAGTTGAAGTCCACACCTCTTAACGTTGCTGAGCTTTGAGGAAGACTGAGTTAAGGGATTCAGTAGTGAATTTAAAACAGAAGAAAACTGGAAATTGGAACACCAGGGTTTGGGTCAGGATATGAAGAATTTGGGTATGTGTAACTGATGAGATGAACATTCCCCAAAAAATACATTCTTCATGTGAAAGAATTCTGATTTTATTTATTGACAGACATTGCCTCTTTCCATCTGTAACAAGAAATGTCCTTTGGGCCATAGCAAGATAAAAGTGGAAGGGAAATTATCTTGCTGCTATGACTGTAGACGGTGTCCAGAAGGAAAGATAGCTGACCAAATGGGTAAGCAAAGGAAAATATTGATTATATCAGTGTTTTAATAAATATAAATGGGGCCTGACTTTTTAATCACTAGTGTATACTTTAGTCATAGTCCTTTAGTAGATCCAGTCTGTGATTAATTCTTCATGCTTAAAACCACCAGTGGTTCTGTCAACAATTTTGCTTTGTTTTTACCCATAGACTTAGATTATTGTTTCCCATGTCCAGAAGATCAATATCCAAACAAGGATCGGGATCATTGCCTTCCAAAAAGCATAACCTTCTTGACTTATCAAGAGCCACTGGGCATTTCTTCGGTAATGATTGCAGTCTCCTTTGCTTTCATCTCAGCTGTGGTGCTGGGGATCTTCATTAAACAGCAGGACACTCCCATCGTCAAAGCCAACAACAGGAACCTCACCTACATTCTTCTCATTGCTCTCCTCCTCTCCTTCCTTTGCACTTTGCTCTTCATTGGCCAACCTGACCAAGTGAAATGTCTCATGCGACAAACTGCTTTTGGCATCATCTTCTCTGTAGCTCTTTCTTGTATATTGGGGAAAACAACCATAGTCGTTCTGGCTTTCAGAGCCACCAAGCCAGGCTCCCAAATGAGGAAATGGGTGGGCAAAAGGATGGCTAACTCCATTGTCTTATCTTGCTTCATGGCTCAATTTACCATTTCTGTAGTGTGGCTGGCAGTTTCTCCCCCATTCCCAGATTCTGACATGCATTCAGTGGCTAAAGAAATTGTCCTGCAATGCAACGAAGGTTCAACCACTCTGTTTTATACTGTCTTTGGCTTTATGGGGTTCTTGACTGCTGTCAGCTTCACTGTGGCCTTCCTAGCTAGGAATTTACCTGACAGTTTCAATGAAGCCAAATTTATCACCTTCAGCATGTTGGTTTTTTGCAGTGTTTGGGTATCATTTGTTCCCACCTACCTGAGCACCAAGGGGAAATACATGGTGGTGGTGGAGATCTTCTCCATTTTGGCTTCGGCAGCTGGATTGCTGGGTTGCATCTTTTCTCCAAAATTGTATATCATTATTCTGAGATCTCATCTGAATAAGAAGGAGCAACTAATAAAGAAATGAATCTGATTTTCATACCAGACCCCTTGAATGAAGCCAAAATTGTTATTTCAGCATCTTCCCCCCACCCCAGTTTGGTGGTTCAGCATTTTTCTCTCTGTTGGCACATCAAAGTCACATACAAGGCAGTAACTCTGATGATCTCTTCCAAGTTCACTTCAGAACTTAGAGAGCTGCTCTGCAGCTTTTCTTTGAAATGTAAGATAATGATTCCATTTCAGCTAAGGACATAAATTCTATGGGCATTTAATAACGGACAACCTATTGGCACAATTATAAGAATTCCATATGTAAAGGAGCTACCAGAGAAATTCATCTAAAGATTTGTACATGCAAAGGGATGTTTAACAGATCCCAGGAACATAGAGGAGCAACCATGACTGATACAAAAGAGATTCCTTAGTACAGGGAAAGGGGGAGGATCAAAAATGGAACTCAGTATCTCTGCCTGAATTACACTAGGAATAGGTTGATCCATAAAATAGCTTTGAATCTTTTCCCCTTATTTCACTAACGGCAAATGTCATTCCAGAAATCCTAGTGATTCTTCTTTCCTGAATTGCTGACTTTGACAGCTGGGCAATATGCCATATAATGGTCACGTTCTTCTCTGACTTGGAAAAGCAGGATAGCTTCTGTGAGCTTCTGTCAGCACAGTGTCAGGATTCAGGTACCAGTCAGTTACTTGAGACTGATTCCATCACTTATCCGCCAGAGAAGGTGTAAGAGAAATCAGTCAACAATCACAAATGGAAACCATCCTGAGGACATTTTGAGAAATTTGGAGAGCCAAATAGATACATAGTGCTCAGCTAATTGAGAAAAAAGGTGTCAGCAGGTTAACTGAGCCCTCATGAGAAAAAAAAAATGCACAAATCTCTGATTCATGCTCTAGTGTAGGTGAGTCTTTTGTGCCTCCAGTACCTCAGCTCTTCCACTGCAGAACGGCTGAGTAACCTTCATGACACCTAGACTCCTGGACTGTTCTAGTGTGTACTTAGTCATGTTCCAACTCAGCTTTGCAATATTTTCTGTCCAGAGAGACCTTTCCTTAAGAGCTGCTGGATACTGGGTGCTCTGGCACACGCTGGCTCTCTGCCTGCCTTAACTGCTCTCAGAGAAAATTTTGTTTTTTATTTGTTCAGTCACATCTGACTCTCTGTGACTTCATGGACCAGCCCACAACAGAACATCCTGTCGGTCATTGCCACCCCAAGCTCCCCAAAGGGTGAGTCCATCACCTCTAGAATACCATTTGTACATCTGGCAATTCTCGCTCCATGAATTGCTGAAGTCTGTTGTTGTTGTTTATTTGTTCAGTCACTTCCGACTCTTCATGACTTCATGGACCAGCCCATGCCAGAGCTTCCTGTTGGTCGTCAACACCCCCAGCTCGCCCAAAGTCTGCCCTCCAGTCTCCCTTGAAGAAAATAACATCTCTTTTAGGCTTGTTGTCCTGTAGGTGTTGCAGATCCTCATAGATCTGATCTACTTCAGCTTCTTCAGCATCTGTGGTTGTGGCGTATATTTGGATCACTGTGATGTTAGATGGCTTGCCCTGAATTCAAATTGAGATCATTCTATCGTTTTTTTAGATTGTATCCAAGCACTGCTTTAGCCACTTTACTATTAATTATGAAGGCTACTCCATTTCTTCTGTGGTCCTGTTGTCCACAGTAGTAGATTTCGTAGTCATTTGATGTGATGTGGCCCATTCCAGTCCATTTCAGTTCATTAATGCCCAAAATGTCTATCTTTAATCTTGACATCTCACCAATAACCACATCCAATTTGCCCTGGCTCATAGATCTTACATTCCAAGATCCAATGGTGTGTTGATCCTTAGAAGATTGGATTCGCCATTCACCACCAGCACCGTCGGCCGCTAGCCGTCCTTTCGGCTTTGAGCTAGCTGCATCATCATATCTAGGGCTAGTTGAACTCATCCTCTGTTCCTCCCCAGTAGCATTTTGACCATCTTCCGACCTGGGAGTCTCATCTTCTGGTGGTATACCGACGTATCTCTTGTTGTACTGATCCATTTAGTTTTCACGGCAAGAATACTGGGGTGGGTTGCCATTACCTTCCTTCGGGATCACATTTAGTCTGACATAACTGTCATGACCTTCCTGTCTTGGGTGGCCCTTCATGGTTTAGCTCATGGCCTCATTGAAGTGCTCAAGCTCCAGCACCACGACAAGGTAACGATTCTTTGCTGAAGATTTATTATGTTACAAAATGATTTAATGCATTTTGCAATTGTCTAACAATGCCACACTTATCTTTAAATGTACAATTTAACCAAAATTTTGTTCATTAATCATTAATATTGACATGAACTTTTTCTTATCATTAAAGGTTTAAGATATATGAATTATCATACGGTTAAGCATTTCTAGTTAATACTGTATCAATACCACTGTACCCAATAAAATAATTCCGTATTTTTTAGCTTATAATGCAATAAAACAGTTAAAACAAAACAGCCTCCCTTACAGTTTTATATTAATTCTACTGATTATTATTTTTATTATTGTTATTAACAGACATTTTTTATCGCCCTTCTCAACCCACGCAGTTCTTATTGGTATGGGGATATCAAGTCATTTGTCTGCCTCCTGAGGAATCTGTATAATGACCAAGTAGCAACATTAAGAACAGACCACAGAACAATGGACTGGTTTAAGATTGGGAAAGGAGTACGGCAGGGTTGTATACTCTCACCCTACCTATTCAACTTGTACGCAGAACACATCGTGCGACATGCTGGGCTTGAGGAATCCAAGGCTGGAGTTAAAATCACTGGAAGAAACATTAACAATCTCAGATATGCAGATGATACCACTTTGATGGCTGAAAGCAAAGAGGAACTGAGGAGCCTTATGATGAAGGTGAAAGAAGAAAGTGCAAAAGCTGGCTTGCAGCTAAACCTCAAAAAAAACCAAGATTATGGCAACCAGCTTGATTGATAACTGGCAAATAGAGGGAGAAAATGTAGAAGCAGTGAAAGACTTTGTATTTCTAGGTGCAAAGATTACTGCAGATGCTGACTGCAGTCAGGAAATCAGAAGATGCTTAATCCTTGGGAGAAGAGCAATGACAAATCTCGATAAAATAGTTAAGAGCAGAGACATCACACTGACAACAAAGGTCCACATACTTAAAGCAATGGTATTCCCAGTAGTAACATATGGCTGCGAGAGCTGGACCATAAGGAAGGCTGAGAGAAGGAAAATAGATGCTTTGGAACTGTGGTGTTGGAGGAAAATTCTGAGAGTGCCTTGGACTGCCAGAAGATCAAACCATTCCTTACTCCAGGAAATAAAGCCAGACTGCTCACATGAGATAATGGTATTAAAGGCAAAACTGAAATACTTTGGCCAATAATGAGAAGACAGGACACCCTGGAGAAGATGCTGATGCTGGGGAGAGTGGAGGGCCAAAGGAAGAGGGGCCGACCAAGGGCAAGGTGGATGGATTATATCCTAGAGGTGACGGACTCGTCCCTGGGGGAGCTGGGGGTGGCGAAAACTGACAGGAAGCTCTGGCCTGAGCTGGTCGATGAAGTCACGAAGATTCAGATGTGACTAAACAAATAAACAACAAGAAAACCACACAAGATATACAGTTTTTAATTTTTATTTTATTTTATTTATCTCACTTTATTTTATTTTATTCTTTGGCAGTTGAAATACTTTCAAGACAAGTCACAAAACCCAGAGAAAAAACTTTCTGTCAAACCAATATGTTCCAGGCCAATATATATATTTATAGATCTCTCTGTCTGTCTCTCTCCCACACACAAACCTCACATGGATACTCCCAAATAAATGCAACAGTGAACTTGTTGTCTACAATAATTGCTTTCACCATAAAGATAAAGCCACAATCATCATTTAAAAGAAACAAACAAACAAGAAAACCCTTGGAAAGAAGGGGGTAGAAGACAAGCTGAACAGATGAATTTCCATTCTCTTTTATTTCACGGGCTGCAGGACATTAAAGCCTTATATTTTAAGATTATTGCACATTATAACATTAAAAATTGATTTTCACGCAGCACTTTCTTCTTGATTAGCTATTTCCTCTATTCTGATGATGGCTCAGAATAATTATCTAAGATTTGAAAGAAAAGATGAGGAGCAGTTCTCTAGGTTCTGAAGTGACTTTGGAAGAGATTGTCACAGCTACCACCTTCTATGTCTCCTTGAGATACTGATAAGAGGGAAGAATGGAGAACCTCAAATTGCAAGAAGCCAACATGATAAAAGTTACCACTTTGGCTTCAGTCAAGGGGTGTGGTATAAAACTCAGTTTCATTTCATTAGTTGCTCCTTCTTATTCAAATCAGGTCTCAGAATAATGATAAACAACTTGGGAGAAAAGATGCAGCCCAGTAACCCAGCTGCTGAAGCCAAAATGGAGAAGATCTCCACTGCCACCATGTATTTCCCCTTCGTGCTCAGGTAGGTGGGAACAAATGATACCCAGACACTGCAAAAGACCAACATGCTGAAGGTGATAAACTTGGCTTCGTTGAAGCTGTCAGGTAAATTCCTAGCTAGGAAAGCCACCATGAAGCTGACAGCAGTCAAGAACCCCATAAAGACAAGGACAGTATAAAACATAGTGGTTGAGCCTTCATTACATTGCAGGACAATCTCTTCAGACACTGAGTCCATGTCTGAGTCTGGGAATGGGGGAGAAATAGCCAGCCATACTACACAAATGGTGAATTGTGCCAGGGAGCAAGATAGGACGATAGTGTTGGCCAGCCCTTTGCCCACCCATTTCCTCATTTGGGAACCTGGCTTAGTGGCCATGAAAGCAAGAACAACAATGGTTGTTTTCCCCAAAATACAAGAAAGAGCTACAGAGAAGATGATGCCAAAAGCAGTTTGTCGCATGAGACATTTCACTTGGTCAGGTTGGCCAATGAAGAGCAAAGTGCAAAGGAAGGAGAGCAGGAGGGCAATGAGAAGGGTCAAAGTGAGGTTCCTGTTGTTGGCTTTGACGATGGGAGTGTCCTGGTGTTTAAGGAAGATCCCCAGCACCACAGCTGAGAGGAAAGAGAAGGAGACTGCAATCATTACCAAAGAAATCCCCACTGGCTCTTGATAAGTCAAGAAGGTTATACTTTTTTGAAGGCAATGATCCCGATCCTTGTTTGGATATTTGTCTTCTGGACATGGGAAACAATCATCTAAATCTAGCAGAAGAAAAGGACAAAACAAAACTCTTCATAGAAACACTATTGTTTTGAAGCATCATCAGTTCAATTTCAATATGCCCTGATTTTTCCTGTTATCTATAGCTTTAGTGAGTTGCAGACAAAATTACTGGAATGCCCTCTACATGAGGCTGCCCTTGAAGACCATTTGGAAACGTAGCTGTTCCACAATGCAGAGGCATGTACAATTCCCATTCACCATGGCTCACCAGAGTCACTCCACTGCTGCCTGAGCAGCACTGGCTCCCCGTTGCTCTCCAGGTGCAATTAAAGGTTCACCTTTAATGCTCTGCATGTCACCAGGCCACGTTATTGTTGAATTCACCCCTTTCCAAGGGTCTCTGCCTATCCCAACAGGTCAGCACACTCCAGGTCTCCTCCAATAACTGTTGTTAACTGATGGGACCTGGGAGGTGCACCTTCTCTGTATCTGCCCCAGCCCTTTGCAATACTCTCCTGTATCAGTTTGGAGGGATACCTGCCCTTTAATCTTTGTAGTCTGGGAAGTCTGGGAAGCCCAGGATCTTCCCAAAATGTGGGATAGAATGTGTGTTGAAGCATGAGGCTGATTGGTCCAGTGCCTGGTGGGAAGTGTGGTTTTGTTTTGTTTTGTTTTGAGATGTGATGAGCCACACAGTATCCATATATCAGATAGGTAGCCATAGATATTATATAAGTAAATCAGTCTGTCTGTCTGTCCATCTATCTATCAGTACATCAGGGTGGAATTAAGAACAAATAGAAGCCAGTGGAAAAACATTACCATTGCAAAGTTACCTTTACTTCCAAAATGAAGGTACAAAGGAAGTATCGTGGGAACTCTACCAACAAACTTTGGTTTCCTGTAAAACCAAACTTAAGAAGGGGCAATCCAAATCTCAGATATCTACTGATCCTCCTGTTTAGAGTGAACTGATTGATTGTAGCTTCAAATATCTCACTGAACTATGAATAAATAGTTCAGTTTCTTCATTGATAAACTATACAACCTAAGGTAAAGCTCAAGATTTTTTAGTCACCATAAGGTTGATTAAAAATTTAGCCCCAATTTATACTTATTAAATCATTGATATATTCAATCTATTCCTTTGCTTACCCATTTGGTCAGCTATCTTCCCTTCTGGACACAGTCTACAGTCATAGCAGCAAGATAATTTCCCTTCCACTTTTATCCTGCTATGGCCCAAAGGACATTTCTTGTTACAGATGGAAAGAGGTAATGTCTGTAAATAAATAAAATCAGAATATGTTCAAAAGAAGAATTTATGTTTTGGGATTCTTCTTTTCATCAGTTATACATACCCAAACTCTGCATTTATTTATTCATTTGTTTGTTTTTCTGTCTGTCATCTTTTTATCACTGCCCATCTCCCACACCAGGACGGACCCTAATCCAAACCTTTGTGTCGTATTTTACAGGTTTGTTTCTGTTTTACATTCACTACTGAATTCCTTGACTGCTCCTTATCTTACACCTATTACATTAATGGTGTGGTTGTGCCAAACAGCATTCTAAAGATCTGTTCTGAGGAAACCAGCACCAGAAGCTGGTGTGGGGAGCTTTCAACTCTGGAGTCCTTCGTTTTCCTTGAGGTTCCATTACATGGTTGGGGTCCTACTTTTACTGTACCTCTTTCAAAGCTTGGTTGACTTTTCTGTTGATACCAAAGGCCACAATTTATTTAAACTTTTTTGAACTTTCCTAAAAATATATATATATTGGTTTTCCATATTGGACTATTTGCAGTCTGGCTGTTTATAGCAGAGTAACTAAGTTTTATTATTTTTTTGGTGGGGGGACCTTACTTTCATTTTTGCAGCTTAGAGCACTTTAAAAACAAATTATTTTTTATCTTCACCTTAATGATCTGCAAATAATACTGATCATTGCCTTACTCACATGTTTTCAAAAAGATGCTTACTTTAGGGCACAACTACCGAATATTAAAATGAGTTCCATTTTTTCTACAGACTGAAGAATTTTGGGAATATGATTCTCTGTCATTATTAGACTGAACTGGGGTATAATACCTCTTCTAAATCAACTTTTGTGGTCTTGGAAATGTAGAAATAGGTCAGAAAGATTTTTTTTTTCTTTATTGGTATATATTTTATTTTTTGAAAAAATGCCTTCCCTTCCCCTTTATTAAATTTTATAGATAGTGTGCAATCATATTAGGAATGGTGATGAAGTTAAATTAGCTGAGATGACTGATTACTTGGTAGATAGATAATAGTTAGATTGATAATCTTCAGCAGAAATTCTTTGTTTTTGAGTTAGATATTTCAATATATTTTGATATATATTCAATATATTTGAAATAAGTTTCAGGAACAAGGATTCTGCTGGGTATTCTATGTATTTCATGAAAGAAATTTTTAAAAAAAATCCTAAAGCAACTGAACTATGAACCAGGATTATCCATTTTTAAGATATAATTATTAATTACTTAATTTAATCTTTATCCCACCTTTATTATTATTTTTTAAATAACTTAAGGTGGCGAACATGCCGAATATTCCTTCCTCGTCCTATTTTCCCCACAACAAAAACCCTGTGAGATGAGTTGGACTGAGAGAGAATGACTGGCCCAAGGTCACCCAGCCGTCTTTCATGCCTAAGGCGGGACTAGAACTCACAGCCTCCTGGTTTTTAGCCCAGCACCTTAACCACTAGACCAAACTGGCTCTCATTGTTTCAAAACTTTGAAACAATATTTTGTTTCAAAACTTTGAAACAATATTTTGTTTCAAAACATTGGAACAATATTTTGTTTCAAGAAATAGTTTGTATCTCTTGAGCTATATTCAAATCTAGAGTTTCACTGGTTAGAAACACATCCTACCTACCTATTGGGAAGGTTTTACACTGGAACTAAAGAAATATTGTAGGTATTTAAACTTTAAACCACCTATTTATACATTAGTTGTTTATGTTCATATCACATCCAAAAGGGAAAAAAAATACCATGAAGGTGCTAAATAGCTTAATCCAAGTGTTGTTGTTGTATTTTAATAATTTATTGACATGGATCAGAGGCTAAATGATTTCATAAAAGTGAAAAATGAGACAGACCTGGTTAAATATGAGGGGCCAAACAGCATCCTTGGCAGAAATGGTGAGGAGCTTGTCTGCGGGAGCCATGGGGTCGATCTTTCCAAGTTGGACTCTCAGAAAGGACTTGTTTGGGAATGTGACCCAATTGAAAATATCAAATCCAGTTACTAATTCCCCACTGGGGCTAAAAGAAACCTCTTCCCCAACACTGTTGTTAAAAGAGATTTGCTGCAGAAAGTGGTGGAGCTAATTGAAGAAAAAATAAAAAAGGAAACAGGAAAGTTATCAGAATTCCTTGAAGGGATAGGACAAGTCACACTTTGTTCCTTTCAATTTGGCCTATGCTTAAAGAAAAGTAACCTGTTAAATTTTGGATCAGCACACACTATTTCAAACAGGAAGACAATTCCATTTTCATCACATGTATTTTCTACCATATCACCTAACTAAAATATTGCAGTTGAAAAATTTTCAGATGAGAATTCCATCACAAAATTGAGAAAGAGAGAAATCCAGCAGGTCACTTTCCCCTGAGTTTTGAGCAATCCAGTATGGTTTACTCAACCTGATGACCTTCTTGCATTTTGTATTTGTGAGCATTACCTTCCATGGGGATTGAACTAACAGCTTCCAACTCCTTCCATTGCTTATTTGACCCTCTTTGAGTTTGGAGGAGTGCATGGCCCTCAGAGCATGTGCCACAGCATAGACTGCATTGTAGATGCTGTAACTCTGTCCACCCATGGTAGTCTCAAACACAGAATTCGGAAGAGTCTCCAGCTTCTCTTCTCCAGTGCAGATCCTTTCAGCATTCCCATCTGTAATATCACTGGAGAATGAGCATTCAAAAGCATCTTTCCAGAAATCCCTAATAAAGCCATCTTCTTTTTCTATGTTTGGGGTTCTCTTCTGCATAAATTGTTGGAACCCCATCAGCTCCTTTGAGTGAATTGCAAAGGAAAGAGCACCGTGGAGAAAATCAATGGGCAAATGTCTTTGAATCAGAATGGAGGTGAATTCCATCTGGGCAGTCATGATCCAAACTTTGGCTTTTCTCTCTTTTGGAATATTTTCAGAATCTAAAACATAGATCATTAGTCTCAAAGGCACCAGGCCTGTAATTTCAGCATTCAAGATGACTGCAATGACTGTACTCCCCATGATCACTTTGTATAATTTATCTGCCTTTTCCACCATTTCAGCAGCCTCATTACCATACATCATTTGCGGGATACATTCTATAAAATCAAAGCAGATTCCTTTTTCTGAAAACATGGAAAGACTCTTTTGAATGAACCTCTCTCTCTCTTCCTCATACAGAGAAATCCACCCAACCCAAGTCCATCCAAAATTCAGCAGTAAGTGTAGGATTCCTTTAAGCTGGTGGATCTCATCTGGGAACATCCATTTGACAAATTGTTCTGCTGTTTCATTAGTTATCAGTGGAGCTGTTCCGTATGTGATCTAAATGGAGGGATGAAAGAGGAAGAAAGGCAAAAAGTGCAATGTGTGTTTATTTCACCCAGACTCTGGTTTTCAGTGGGATACAGAAAGAAGTTTCCTTAAAAATCACAATTTTACTACATGACATCTGCAAGTTAGTACTGCTCATCAAGCAAAAAGGGACAACACTTTGGTGATATTTTTCCTATCTCATGAATTTCTCATCTTCCTGCCTCAAAAATGTCATGATTCTGGGATCTTTCTCATAAGTATTATCATGAAGATCTGACACCTGAAGTTAATAAATAGCAAGTGAACTTCACATCTTGCTCCATAATTTTGTCTCACCTGGGGAAATTTGTAGCTGCACAGAATGGTTGCTATGTTGAGACAGGTCTTAGTAAGGGGTCCTCCAATGACAGCTACTGTATTGGTCTGTTCATTACATTTGTAGTTGGGAATAAATTTATCTTTTGTAGATAGAAATTCCATTGCTAAAAGGTAAGTTGAACTTTCCTCAGTATATTGAGTACTGATGTGGAAACCAAGGCTGACATTGGGTAAAATCCCAGGACGTTCATTGATCTCCTTTACAGCAAATGCCAGAGCCAAAGTGTGTTGGTAATTATGAGTGACGAACCTTCAGTGAGAGTTATAAACCATGTGAATATATTTCTGCTTCAGAACTGGACACATGCTACATTTCAATCATTATATATTCACATAAACACAGAAATTAGCACTATTAGAAGCTAACCAATCCCATGTCCATCCAAAATGAAAGAGTAAGTGTAGTATTCCTTTAAGATGGTGGAGCTCATCTGGGAACATCCATTTGACAACATTTGCTCTGGCATCTTTATTCATCAATAGCCTGATTGTTATGTGATCTCAATGGGAGAAGAAAGAGGAACAGAGTCAGAAAGCAATATTTCTAAAGGAAAATGTGCAAGGTGCATGTGTTTACTTAACCCAATCTTTGAGTTCGAGTGAGATAGAGAAAGAATCTTCTTTAAAGCTACAGAATTATAGAACTCCTTACTGAGGAAAAAAAGGCAGCAGTTTTCATGATTTCCTTCTCATGGATTTCCCATTTTCTTTTCTCAAACATTTCATGATTAATTTGCATCTTTCAAAAAAGAGTTATCATGAAGATCCAACACCTTAATTTAATAAATATCAAGTGAACTTCCCATCTTACTTTATATTTCTGCCTCCCCTTGGAAATTTTTAGTTGCACAGAATGGTTGCCATGTGGAGACAGGTCTTAGAATCGGGTTCTCCAATAACAGCCACAATGGTGGCCTGGTCGTTACATTTATAGTTAGGGACTAAGCTGTCTTTGGCAAAGAGAAATTACATTGCTACACAAAAAGTTGAACTTTCCTCAAGATTGTCGGTAGTAATGTGGAAACCAAGGCAACCATTGGGAAAGATCTCTGAATGTTCATTGATGTACTTTACAGCAAATGCCAGAGTCAAAGTGTTTTGTAATTATGAGTGAGGTACCTTCATTGAGAGTTATAAACTATGTCAATATATTTCTGCTTCAGAATCAGACAGCTGATGCATTTTTATTTTTAGATAGATTGATAAACATAGAAAATGCATCACTTGTTTGCTCTGCACAACTGGAACTTTTAGCAAATAATAGCCTACACTGTAAGGATTGGGAAGCCCTGACCTAGCAGGGATTAGCTAACATTGAAGTAAGTCCACATTTGGAGCCTGGTTTTTTCTGTCTTTAAGATGCTTTTTCTGCAAAAATTGTCAAATTCACATTGTAATGTCCCTTTCAGGATTAATTTGGATATTAGCAATGAAATCCCAATTCAGAGTGAAGGGAAGTGGGAAGATTTATATAATTTCAATCTTATGGAGATAACATTCTACAAATAACTTGACATTTGGGCTTTGCATTCTGTAAAAATGTTCATTCAATTCCATTGTCCCACCACAGAATTTGCCATTCCCTGGTGACATGAAAGGGATTAAAATTCAGAAAGTACTATGGTACATGTAGCCTATTTTCAGGACAGCCCCACAGCCTAGATTAGTCATATGTTTGTCCTCATGAAGTAAAGGATTGTGAACGTTTCTGAGAAAATGAACCCATGTAGTGTTATTATTTAAAACAAGAATATTTGCCTCATTTGAGATCTCAGTATTGGGGGAGGCTCTGTTTCTTTCAGCTCTAAAATTGAGACATCGCTAACAGCCATTGCAATCAGTAATAGTGTAACCATTTTGCAGTTGAACAGAAAAAAGAGGAAGGAAGGAAGGAAGGAAGGAAGGAAGGAAGGAAGGAAGGAAGGAAGGAAGGAAGGAAGGAAGGAAGGAAGGAAGGAAGGAAGGACAGCATTTAGGTGGTGATGAGGATGAGGATGAGGATACTTACAGGAACTGATCAAGCACATCAGAAGATGGAGCATTTTGAAAAGTGATCTCATTGGAAAGAAAGAAGCCCTGATAAATAATGGCAGCAATGATTAAGTCTCCAGACTGATAATACTTGTGAAAAATTGGAATGGGACCACTGAGTGTGCAGTTGTGGACAGGAGAAACACACATCACCATAGGAAAGAAGAGTAACGTCAGTGCTCGAAATAGAACCAACTCAGTGTAAAATATGGTCATTGTCGACATCAAAATGTGGCTCAAATGTTACTGTTCAACTGAGGAACTGGGTCACAATCAACCAGCCTCTCATGAGTATTATGTAAAGGGAAGCAATGAAGTATCACAGGTTAAACAGGCAGCCTTCTTATTCTCACTAAATGTAATTCTGTATTTTTGAGCTGGTATTAATATAATGCAATGTTTTAACCTGGGGTCATGGTTTTCTTGTGTTTACTGGGATTCTCTTGAGACATGGCAAAAAAGGACAATGATGATACGTAATTTGATAATTACTTGGGAGATAAGAGCTTACTTAGAATAGTACTTTCTTTGCAATATGTCAAAAGGAAACATGTTTATCATATCTCTGCAGGACTCTGTAGTGTTGCGAACTCTTAAAAACTTAGACATGAAGCAGAAAATTGGGGGGAGCACCTTCTGCACAAAAAAAGAAAAAAAAAGGAATTTTTTTTCCAAAGATGCTGCCATGTTGGACAGATACATATCTATAAACAGTATCCAAACTTTCTTCATTCAAAGGCTGTTTAAAATAAATGCTTAATACATGTTCTGCTATGAGAATGTCAGGATAAAATTATTGCTTTGAGGTCAAGGATGTTTTGAAAGAAGGAATTTTTCAGTTGTTGTTTAATTTTTTTGATCCCGCCCCTATTTTTTTTATAAAAAATAATTATTTAGAATAAATTATAATATAATATAAACTATAAAATAATAATTATTTTATAAATAATTATAATCATAATAATTTATCAATTTCATAAATAATTCAAGGTGGGGAACATACCAAATACTCCTTCCTCCTTGTATTTTCCCCACAACAGCAACCCTGTGAGGTGACTTGGGCTGAAAGAGAGTGACTGTCCCAAGGGCACCCAGACGGCTTTCATTCCTAAGATGGGAGTAGAACTCACTCTCCCCTGCTTTCTACACCAGAGCCTTAACCACTAGACCGAACTGGCTATACATAATGCTGAAGTCATGGTATCAGTCAATGTGTTAAGTTGTACTTATGTTCTCCATAAAGAGCAGCTATCTATCTATTCATCCATCCATCACAAATCACCTGCCTATCTGTCTATCATCCATCATCCATCATCAAAAGTGATCTCAAAAGATGGAGTAATGTAGAGCCATCTTGGTTAGGATCAATTGGAAATAAGAAAATGAAAGTATTACCTGCGAACCTGCGTGCCTGAGTTCCTGAGGTACCATGATCAACTCGTGTCTGTCAATCAAAGTGTTTTCTGCCTATGACCTACAAACAGAACATGACGATGATTGTTGTTTATTTATTTAGTCGCTTCTGACTCTTTGTGACTCCAGGGACCAGCCCACGCCAGAGCTTCCTGTTGGTCGTCAACACCCCCAGGTCCCCCAGGGACGAGTCCATCACCTCTAGAATATCATCCATCCACCTTGCCCTTGGTCGGCCCCTCTTCCTTTTGCCCTCCACTCTCCCTAGCCTCAGCATCTTTTTCAGGGTGTCTTGTCTTCTCATTATGTGGCCAAAGTATTTCAGTTTTGCCTTTAGTATCATTCCCTCAAATGAGCAGTCTGGCTTTATTTCCTGGAGGATGGACTGGTTTGATCTTCTTGCAGTCCAAGGCACTCTCAGAATTTTCCTCCAACATCACAGTTCAAAAGCATCGATCTTCTTTCTCTAGGCCTTCCTTATGGTCCAGCTCTCGCAGCCATATGTTACTACAGGGAACACCATTGCTTTAACTATGCGGACCTTTGTTGTCAGTGTGATGTCTCTGCTCTTAACTATTTTATCGAGATTTGTCATTGCTCTTCTCCCAAGGATTAAGCGTCTTCTGATTTCCTGACTGCAGTCAGCATCTGCAGGAATCTTCGCACCTAGGAATACAAAGTCTTTCACTGCTTCTACATTTTCTCCCTATATTTGCCAGTTATCAATCGAGCTGGTTGCCATAAATAGTTTTTTTTTTTTTGAGGTTTAGCTGCAAGCCAGCTTTTTCACTTTCTTCTTTCATCTTCATCATAAGGCTCCTCAGTTCCTCTTTGCTTTCAGCCATCAAAGTAGTATCCTCTGCATATCTCAGATTGTTAATGTTTCTTCCAGCGATTTTAACTCCAGCCTTGGATTCCTCAAGCCCAGCATGTCGCATTATGTGTTTCTGTGTACAAGTAGGGTTAGAGTATACAACCCTGCCGTACTCCTTTTCCAATCTTAAACCAGTCCGTTGTTCCATGGTCTGTTCTTTCTGTTGCTACTTGGTCATTATACAGATTCTTCAGGGGGCAGACAAGATGACTTGGTATCCCCATACCGCTAAGAACTTGCCACAATTTGTTATGGTCCACACAGTCAAAGGCTGTAGAATAGTCAATAAAACAGAAATACATGATTTTTCTGAAACTCACTGGCTTTTTCCATTATCCATCGGATATTGGCAATTTGGTCCCTAGTTCCTCTGCCTATTCTAAACCCAGCTTGTACCTCTGGCAAGTCTCGTGCCATGAATTGCTGAAGTCTACCTTGCAGGATCTTGAGCATTACCTTATTGGCATGTGAAATGAGTGCCACTGTTCGATAGTTTGAACATACTTTATTGTTTCCCTTTTTTGGTATGGGGATATAAGTTGATTTTTTCCAGTCTGATGGCCATTCTTGTGTTTTCCAAATTTGCTGGCATATAGCATGCATTATCTTGACAGCATCACCTTGCAAGATTTTGAACAGTTCAGCTGGGATGCCGTCGTCTCCTGCTGCCTTGTTATTAGCAATGCTTCTTAAGGCCCATTCAACCTCACTCTTCAGGATGTCTGGCTCTAGCTCACTGACCACACCGTCAAAGCTATCCCTGATACTGTTATCCTTCCTATACAGGTCTTCTGTATATTCTTGCCACCTTTTCTTGATCTCTTCTTCTTCTGTTAGGTCCTTGCCATCTTTGTTTTTGATCATACCCATTTTGGCCTGGAATTTATCTCCGATGTTGCTAATTTTCTGGAAGAGGTCTCTTGTCCTTCCTATTCTATTGTCTTCTTCCACTTCCACACATTGGTTGTTTAAAATTAATTCCTTATCTCTTCTGGCTAACCTCTGGAATTTTGCATTTAATTGGGCATATCTGCCCCTATCACTGTTGCCTTTTGCTTTCCTTCTTTCTTGAGCTACTTCTAGTGTCTCAGCAGACAGCCATTTTGCCTTCTTGGTTTACACTTTCTTGGGATGTATTTTGTTGCCGCCTCCTGAACAATGTTGCGAACTTCTGTCCATAGTTCTTCCGGGACCCTATCTACTAAGTCCAGTCCCTTAAATTGATTCTTCGCCTCCACTGCATATTCCTTAGGAATATTAGTGAGCTCATATCTAGCTGATCTGTGGGTCTTCCCTAATCTCTTGAGTCTGATCCTAACTCGTGCAATAAGAAGCTCGTGGTCTGAACTACAGCCAGCTCCAGGTCTTGTTTTTACCGACTGTATAGATGTCTGCCACCTTTGGCTGCAAAGGATGTAGTCAATCTGATTTTGGTTGTGTCCATCTGGTAAGGTCTTTATATAAAGCCGTCTCTTAGGGTGTTGGAAGAGAGTGTTTGTTATGCACAGTGAGTTATCTTGGCAAAATGCTATCAGCCTATGTCCTGCTTCGTTTTGTTCTCCCAGGCCATGCTTACCTGTAATTCCAGGTGTCATTTGACTGCCCACCTTAGCATTCCAGTCTCCCGTGATGAAAATAACATCTCTTTTAGGTGTGTCGTCCAGTAGGTGCTGCAGATCTTCATAGAACAGCTCTACTTCAGCTTCTTCAACATCTGTGTTTGGGGCGTATATTTGGATCACTGTGATGTTAGATGGCTTGCCCTGCATTCAAATTGAGATCATTCTACCATTTTTTGGATTGTATCCAAGCCCTGCTTTAGTCACTTTTCTCTTAATTATGAAGGCTACTCCATTTCTTCTGTGGTCCTCTTGTCCACAGTAGTAGATCTGGTGGTCATTTGATGTGAAGTGGCCCATTCCAGTCCATTTCAGTTCACTGATGCCCAAAATGTCTATCTTTAATCTTGACATCTCACCAATAACCACATCCGATTTGCCCTGGCTCATAGATCTTACATTCCAGGTTCCAATGGCGTGTTGATCCTTAGAACATCGGATTCGCCGTTCACCACCAGCACCTTTGGCCACTAGCTGTCCTTTCGGCTTTGAGCTAGCTGTGCCATCATGTCTGGGGCTAGCTAAACTCATCCTCTGTTCCTCCCCAGTAGAATTTTGACCATCTTCCGACCTGGGGGTCTCATCTTCCGATGGTATACCGACATATCTCTGGTTGTACTGATCCATTTAGTTTTCACGGCAAGAATACTGGGGTGGGTCGCCATTACCTTCCCCAGGGATCGCATTTAGTCTGACCTCTCTGTCATGACCTTCCTGTCTTTGGTGGCCCTTCATTGTTTAGCTCATGGCATCATTGAGGTGCTCAAGCTCCAGCACCATGACAAGGTAACAATCATTTTCTGAAGCTTGATGATAATACCAAGTTTGGAAACTAGAGGGCACCAGAAGCAAACAAAACAATGGATGTATTGAGTTTTTTTTTTAATTGATTTAAGTAAATTATCATTGCATTAAATGATAATTATTCAATCATGTCTGATTCTTGGAGACTGCCTGGACAAGTCCCTGTAGTTTCATTAGCAATTTTTTCAGAAGTGATTTGCCATTGCCTCCTTCCTTGGGGCCGAGAGAAAGTGACTGCCCCAAGGTCACCCAACTGGCTTTGTTCCTAAGGTGGGACTAGAACTCATGGTCTCCTGGTTTCTAGTTTGATGCCTTTATCATTACACCAGACTGGCTCTCTTGTATTAAGAGATATTTGTGGACAAATAAGCCAGAAGCTGCTTTTAAAGATTTCTGCTATTGTTGATAAAATATATGTTGCTATAGAAGTGGAAGGGGATGCGGTGGCACTGCGGGTTAAACCGCTGAGCTGCCGATCGGAAGGTCGGTGGTTCGAAACCGCGCGGCGGGGTGAGCTCCCATTGCTAGTCCCAGCTCCTGCTCACCTAGCAGTTCGAAAACATACAAATGTGAGTAGATCAATAGGTACTGCTTCGGCAGGAAGGTAACGGCGTTCCGTGTCGTCATGCTGGCCACATGACCCGGAAAATGTCTACGGACAACGCCGGCTCTAAGGCTTAGAAACGGAGATGAGCACCGCCCCCTAGAGTCAGACACGACTGGACTTTATGTCAAGGGAAACCTTTACCTTTACCTTATAGAAGAGGAACAAGTTCTAATGGACAAGACTGAAATAGACCCAACAGTTGACTTAAACATGACAGACTATGAGAAGGATATGGAACAAGATGAAACACCAAACCTACTGATAAAATGGGCTGATATTTTAATAACTAAAAAGGATATAGAAATAAGAGATCAGAAGAATGACATGGATGACCTTTTTATATTGCATCTACAAAAGGGATTTGTTAATGATGTCAGAAAGACAAGAGAAAATGAAAAGAAACAATATGTCGGGATATTATCTGAAGGGTTCTAAGACTAAGATTTTTGGGAGTAGGGGAAAGAAATATAAAGTGGCCAAGGATGAAATAGATAGGTTTCTATTTCTGGCAATCTACAACTGAGTTGTTGTTTTTTACTAAGAATGGAGGTTTGTTTTTTTTTTTTTGTTTTTTTTTAAACTAGGACTGGAAGACGATGTTTTAAGTTTTTGTTTTATAGATAAGAGTTCAATGAGAAAGAGGTTATTTGTTACATGTATTTGATTAAGGTTAAAATAGTTATTTTTAAAGGAAAAATCATATGAAAAATTTAGAACAAGTGTAAAGTCTTTGTATGTTAAGTAAATCACAGCAAATGGATCTACTTTATGATCCAATCTTGATCCTTAAAATTGTGTTTTTATGAACAGCTTTTTGCCCCTTAGACTTAGATGACTGTTTCCTTTGTCCAGAG
Organism: Candoia aspera; assembly: GCF_035149785.1. Lineage (NCBI taxonomy): Eukaryota > Metazoa > Chordata > Lepidosauria > Squamata > Candoiidae > Candoia > Candoia aspera. The sequence goes on along the minus strand of NC_086156.1, from coordinate 108,843,999 downwards.
GATAAATATTCAAACAAGAAATGGAATCATTGTTCTTCAAAAACATATAATTTGCTTTTCTTAACAAGAGTCCATGGGTATTTCTTTGGTAATGATCACCATCTCTCATTCTTTCATCACAATTCTTTCTTCAACAGTGAAGCTTAAATGCATAGGCAAACAATGAAGGGGGACCTATACCATTATTACACCATCACCCTGTTTTCTGTCCATTTGAGGACAATGGCTTTGAGAGTGGTGTCAAGCTTACCTTTGCTGGCATACAAAAACTTTAAAAAATGGATGTTTATGAACAAAAGAATTCAATCATATTGGTGTTTTATAGAAAAAAACTATGAAACCATTGCAAAAATAATTCCCACAATTGTCATAGAACAAATCTGAGCCCCCTTTATACTGAAATGAAAGTTCAAATAATTGTCCCTGTTCTCTTCCCACCCAGGGATACACCCTTCTTTTTCAAGTGGGATGTTCATATCTGGAATCAGGCTGATTACTTCTCAGCTTGTGAGAACTAGCAGTCCCAAAGACATAGTAAAGTCTTTTCTGACTTTTGGTGATGTAGGTTACCTGGCTGTTACTGAAGTCATGCAAAGGGCTCTTGCAATATGTAGTGGCCCACAGGAGAGTGGTGCCTATAACTGGGGAAATATCTAGGAAAGGAAGCTTATAATAATGCCCCTTCTCTGCTTATTTTGTCAATGAAGTCTAATTACGCCGTTTCTTACAGAAATACACACTGAATCCATACTTAGATATTACAACCTATAGAACATCCTTCTTCAGTTACTCAGATAATTTATTTGAGCTTCAATTAAAATTAGATTAAACATATACAGTATGCTTACCCATATATCTAGAAGGTATAATTACAGCAAAGCTATGCATTTTCCATTAAATCCATGTAGGTATTACCACATTAGGGACAGATTGTCATGGAGAAAACGTATCTACATGGTTGCTTGGAGTCAATAACAACTTGATGGCACATAATCAATACATCAGTTACTGGGTCTAACCGATTATGTTCAGAGATATTATTCTAATGGTGGTAACTTCCAGATTTGGGCTTTAGTCATAGGCCCAAGTAGGAGAAGGGAAATGCTCCAGTGTTACCCCACTTCTAATACTAATTTCACAAAAAGGGGAAGCATGCAGTTGAAGTATTATGAATGCAATAGACATGTTCTATAAAATGCTAATATTAAATAGCTGTGCCCCAAATAAACAGATTGGTGACAATATGCACATCAATTAAAATACAAACAATAACAGTACTTTGCTTAATTATTTTTTAGAGTAGCTGAGGAAGAAGACACTTCTAAAGAATGAGATCCAAATTTAATTTCATACAGTTTAATTTGATTTGTGGTTTAATTCATGATGATGGAAGTTTCCATTTGAATATAGCTGTTTCCTCACTTGGAAAACCGACTACATATATTGGAAAAGGAAACTTTCTCTCTTTTCTAATTTAGTTGTTGTTGTTTTTCCTTGTCGCTATTATTTGTCCTTAATTCCAGGTCACAGTTCCCTGTGTATCACAAATTAGGATATGCATCTGAGCAAATGTAACTCTACAATCATTATCACTTATCCATTATTATTTTCAGTCTCTAAGGAGTTACAGAAAATATTACAAAATGATGTGTTTCAACAGCAACAAAAATATAATATTCATTTGTTTTTTTCCAGGTGTATAGATGGAGGGCAAAGAATTATCATTCTTCTTCTTCTTCTTTTTTTAAGGCAGTCCACTTCTGTCGCAAAAGCAGCCTCCTGGAATAATATATATCAGGTTCACCTATTTCAGATGCCTAATTTTAACAGAGTGAAGAGGTGGCTGAGAGATAAATTGGTCCACAGGATGGTATTATTCTTTGCATCTGCAACAATGTTGTTCTTGTACATAGAATGTGATACACCTCTTGGTAAATGTTCTGTAGGAAACCAGCCGCTCATGAAACACAAGCAGTACCATTCAGAAGATTTGGTCATTGCTGGAATTCTTCTCCAATTTACAAGATTTCTGAAGAAGTAACGTTCACAAGAAATCCATCAAATGAACTGCTTGATGATTTCCTGTATGTAATTATTAGGCTTAAGCAATGTTGTTGTTGTTAGTTGCCGTCAAGTCATTTACGACTCATGGCGACCCTATGTATAACAGAATGAAATGCTCTTTGGTCCTGCGCCATATGCATGTCTGGTTTAAGCAATACAAAAACTGAAATAAAGTCTGTGGCATGATGGAGTTGGGGGGGGGGATACTAGATTGCCTATTCCATGCTACTATTTATCTCTCTTCTTAATAATATTATTACTTCAATTATCATCTGATTTCTCTTATGCAAGGTATTTTTAATGTGTTTTTATTCTGATAGCTTCCAACACCCTCCTTGATATATTTTGGTAGATATTACTTTAATTTCAGTACATTTCTTTTTCATGTGGCTGTAACTGGGTGAAGTACAAGAGAAATAAATACTTGCAATGGCACCCCATTGCTTCATAATCATGATCATCTGTAGAAAGTGTGCATGATTGCAATTAGTCCTACATGCAGATATTGCATTACAATGCTTCTCAGAAATTTCCAGTGTCTTAAAGTACAATATGGTGGCAACTGAATTTCCTTTTTCAATAAACTGAGAAGTTTATTGAAAGTTTATTGATTTTGGGGAAGAAGAACAAGGAAAAGGAAGAGGAGGAGGAAATGGTGGAGTAGAAGATGAGGGTAGGACTTAAAATTAATCAGGACCATGAAATTAAGGAAAGCTTCTGTAATGACCGATATTTAAACCATTTTGCAATTCAGCCCTCACTATCACCTCTATTTAGTACCATGTCCAATGGGTAAAAAAAAAATGGAGTGTTAGAGCCCAGGATTCCAGGGAGAGTTTTATATCTATTTTTATATAAATTTGCCCTCTCTCTTGAGACAAGTTGTCTTAGAGAGATATTCAAAGAAATGCCTTCCTTAAATGTGAATGTACCCACCTGTTTCAGGGCTCATGGGCTGTATAATCTAATCTTGTGTGATAAAAAACATAAATGAGGATGCAGCCAATTCCAGATTTGGAAATGTATGTTCTAACACTCATTTCAGGTTCCATATGCAAAACTACCAGCACATCTTGGCTTTGGAACTTGCAATCAAAGAAATCAATGAAAATGCCTGGATCTTGCCTAATATCACCCTCGGTGTCCACATCTCCAATAGCTATGTCCTGGCAAGATGGATCTATCTCGCTTCCATGGAGCTTCTCTCTACCAAGGGAAGGTTCATCCCGAACTACAAGTGTGATCTCAAGGACAATGTAATATCTGTGATTGCAGGACATAATGCTTACATTGGCCAGTTCATGTCAAATATTCTGAGCATTTACAAGATGCCACAGGTAAGATGACTTCTTAAAAGATTGCTATGCTAAAGAAGATTTGTTGTCTGGACATAGAAAATGGTAAATAAATAAATAGATAGATAGATAGATAGATAGATAGATAGATAGATAGATAGATAGATAGATAGAAATAGAGCACAATGTAAGATGCTTTGAGCAACTATATGATCTCACAGGGAAGACCTATCCCTGAAAGAAAGGAGTCTAATCCAACAACCCATTCACATATTTACATGATCATTTGTGGTACACGCATAGTGATAAAACAGAAATAAAGACTACACAATAAACTTAATTTATTTATTTAATTTATTAGTTTAATTCAATGTACAATAGATGTAGACCAAATACAATGCATGGATATTCCTCTCTTAAAATATCAAGCAGATTCAATCCTTTAGTTGCCAAAATATAGTTTTATCCCCTAGCTGATATCTTCCATTAATATAATTAAGTAAAATATCAGAGTATTGTTCACATATTGGGGGGGGGGGAGAAAAAGTGTAATCAAACTATGTGGATCCTATATATTTATATTTATATTTATTTATTTCTGGTCACTTCCTGGATTTAATTTATGTTCCGAAGTTTTATCCAGATGATGAATATGATTTCTGTTAGGAACCTTCCGAACAAAGGCATGATCAACATTCCTTGATCTTGTTGATATTACTGTCATACTAAATATTAAAATATTCTAACTATATTTCACCCAGGGAGGGACAGACAGGAATTATTCAAAATGCTAGATAGCTGCATATTCCTAATCCCATGGAAAATTATTTCATTGAACCATGTGTTTAAATACAGTATAATCCAGTAGCTTCCTGGCAGTTCATATCATTCTGAAAATTTGAAAGGCAACATGTTAAAAGAAAAATAAACAATTTCCATAGAAATTATATTGAAATATGTCAATAGAATTCCACTCTGCTCTTGTTTTGAGAAGATTTATATTAGTATCAGTACACATCCTTAAAAATAGAGAGAAGTATTTTGATTTGGAAATATGTGCTCCAATTTCTTCCTTTTTCTTAGCTCATATGTGGTTCAGCTGCAGAGCAGGATGATGACATAGAAGATGCTTTCTTCCATCAGTTATTTCCCAATGAAGACCTTCAAATTATGGGGGACATCCAATTGTTGCTTCACTTCCAGTGGAGATGGATTGGGCTCATTGTCAAAAACCCTGAAAGGGGAAAGAGTCTTATACAGAATAGGCTTGATATATTTTCCAAGAAAGGCATCTGTTTTGACTTCATGGAAGAAATGCCAAAGGAACTCTTTACCAATGACACTGAGGTTCAACTTAATGGCTATGTTATGATGTACATTGTTATTATGAGAAGTACTGTCAACGTTGTGATCATATATTGTGAAAATGAGGAAATGCCTGTTTTTAGAATGTTTCCATATATTTCCGAATATGAGCACATGCCAATGAAGAGAGAAGATAAATTTGGATAATACCAGCATGGATCGAATTCACATCACTATCCTTTCAAAGAAATAGGGTCTGGAATTCATCCATGGGGCACTATTGTTGGCAGTTCCCTCAAAGGAGATATTAGGGTTTGGAAAATTTATTCAGATGAGAAAGCCAACTTCTGAAGAAGACAGTTTGACAAGACTGTTTTGGGAACATGCATTTGAATGTTCTTTCCCAAATGCTATGTTACATGAAAACAGTGGTGAAGAATGCACTGGTGAGGAGGCACTGGAGACCCTTCCTGAATCTATGTCTGTAACTAGTATAACTGGGCAAAGTTATAGTGCATACAATGCAATCTATGTGGTGGCCCATGCCCTGCAAGCCATGCTTTCATCCCAACCCAAATGCAGAAAAAAAAGGAAATGCTTGGTGTCTCAGAACTCTAAATCAACAGTTGTGGCAGGTAAAAATGGAATGTATGTAAATATCCCTTTATACAAAAGCCAGTCATATACATATTCAGCTGGTGTTTTGGGATGTATAGCTAATAAAATAATTGACACCATTAACAGAGGTGGGGGGGGGGAACCGCAACCCTCCACCTTGGGCTTGCATTTACCAAGGGGGAGGGGGGATGAAAATTCTAATTATCTAGCTATTTTCCAGCAGCAGCCACCTGGGCCAGAAGCATTATCAGACCTGGAGAGCAGCACTGATTCGTCCTTGGAGGAGTTTTCCTTGCCCAGTTCCCAATGGAGCTTGGAGGGGGAGATGGACTATCATGAGACTTTGGAGGGAGGAAGGAACTCTAGAGAGGAGGGGGCTGAAATGGAATATAAATCTGGAGGGGAGGGTGATGTCATGAGTACTGATGGCAAGCAGGAGGGGGCCTCTCTCCAGGTGGGAAAACGCATGCATAGTACTGAGGAATTAAGCAGCCTTTCAAAGAGACACAGATCAGACCAGCCTTAACTTTTGGGGTTTATCTGTCTGGGTTTTCCCATGCTTCTTCAGTTTGTTAGGATTTTCTGTCTTTTGTAGCAGTAATAAACACTAGAGACCTTCTCCTGATCTCATGATTCCTGACTGTTAGGACACATCCTCTGTTCCTCCCCAGTAGCATTTTGACCATCTTCTGACCTGGGACTCTCATCTTCTGATGGTAAACTAACATATCTCTTGTTGTTCTGATCCATTTAGTTTTTATGGCCTGAATACTGGGGTGGGTTGCCATTACCTTCCCAAGGGATTGCATTTAGTCTGACTTCTCTGTCATGACCTTCCCGACTTGGGTGGCTCTTCACAGGTTAGCTCATGGCATCATTGAGGTGCTCAAGCTCCAGCACCACGACAAGGTAACTATCCTTACTCAAGATTTTATTCTTTTACTTTTTTTTTTTTTTTTTTTCCCAGTTGAAGTACTTTGAAGACAAGTCACAAAACCCAGAAAAAAAAAAATTACTGTTGAACTAATATCTTCCAGGCCAATATATATAATTTTAGATCTCTCTCTGTCTGTCTCTCTCACACACACAAACATCACATGGATACTCTCAAATCAATGCAACAGTGAATTGGATGTTTACAATAAATTCTTTCACCATAAAGCTAAAGCCAGAATCATCAATTAAAACAAACAAGAAAACCCTTGGAAGGAAGGGGGTAAAGAAATTAGCTGAACAGATTAATTTCCATTCTATTTTATTTCATGGGCTGCAGGACATGAAACCCTTATATTTTAAGACTGCTGCACATTATAACATTAGAAAAGGGTTTTCATGCAGAACTGTCTTCTTGATTAGCTATTCCTTCTATTCTGATGATGGCTCAGAATAATTATCTAACATTTGAAAGAAAAGATGAGGAGCACTTCTCTAGGTTCTGAAGTGAATTTGGAAGGTATTGTCACAGCTACCATCTTCTATGTCACCTTGAGATACCAATATGAGGGAAGAATGCAGAACCCCAAACTGCAAGAAACCACCATGATTAAATTTAACACTTGGCTTCAATCAAGGGGTGTGGTGTAAAAATCTGTTTCATTTTTTTTATTTGTTGCTAACCCTTCTTGTTCAAAGCAGGTCTCAGAATAATGATATACAATTTGAGATAAAAAATGCAGCCCAGTAATCCAGCTGCTGAAGCCAAAATGGAGAAGATCTCCACAGTCACCATGTATTTCCCCTTCGTACTCAGGTAGGTGGGAACAAATGAAATCCTGACACTGCAAAAGACCAACATCCTAAAGGTGAAAAATTTGGCTTCATTGAAGCTGTCAGGTAAATTCCTAGCTAGGAAAGCCACCATGAAGCTGACAGCAGTCAAGACCCCCATAATGCCAAGGATAGTATAAAACATGGTGGTTGAGACTTCATTACATTGCAGGACAATTTCTTCAGCCATGGAGTGCATGTCAGAATCTGGGAATGGGGGAGAAAGTGCCAGCCACACCACACAAATGGCAAATTGTGCCAGGGAACATGATAGGAGAATAGTGTTGGTCAGCCTACATACCTACCAGGAAGGTTTTACATTGGAAATAAAGAAATAATGTAGGTATTTAAACTTTAAACCACCTATTTATACATTACTTGTTTATGTTCATATCACATCCAAAAGGGGAAAAAAAAATACTGTGAAGGTGCTAAATCGCTTAATCCAAGTGTTGTTGTTTTTTAATAATTTCTCGACATGGATCAGAGGCTAAATGATTTCATAAAAGTGAAAAATGAGACAGACCTGGTTAAATATGAGGGGCCAAACAGCATCCTTGGTAGAAATGGTGAGGAACTTGCTGTGGGAGCCATGGGGTCTACCTTTCCAACTTGGACTCTCAGAAAGGACTTGTTTGGGAATGTGACTCAATTGAAAATATCAAATCGTTACTAATTCCCCTTTTAGGCTAAAAGTAACCTCTTATCCAGCACTTTTGTTAAAAGAGACTTGCTGCAGAAAATGGTGGAGCTAAATGGAGAAAAAAGGAAAAAAAGAAAAAGAAACACGAAAGTTATCTATATTCCTTGAAGGGATAGGATGAGTCACACTTTGTTCCTCTCAATTTGGCCTATGCTTAAAGAAAAGTAAACTGTTAAATTTTGGATCAGCACACACTATTTCAAACTGGAAGACAATAACATTTTCATCACATTCATTTTCTACCATATCACCTAACTAAGATATTGCAGTTGAAAAATTTTCAGATGAGAATTCCATCACAAAATTGAGAAAGAGAGAAATCCAACAGATCACTTTCCTCTGACTGTTGAGCAATCCAGTATGGTTTACTCAACCTGATGACCTTCCTGCATTTTGTATTTGTGAACATTACCTTCCATGGGGATTGAACTAATAGCTTCCAACTCCTTCCATTATTTATTCAACCGTCTTTGAGTTTGGAGGAGCACATGGCCCTCAGAGCATGTGCCACAGCATAGACTACATTGTAGATGGTGTAACTCTGTCCTCTCATGGTGGTTTTATACACAGAATTAGGAGGGGTCTTCAGCTTCTCTTCTCCAGTACAGATCCTTTCAGCATTTCCATCTCTTATATCACTGGAGAATGAGCATTCAAAAGCATCTTTCCAGAAATCCCTAATGAAACCATCTTCTTTTTCTATGTTTGGGGTTCTCTTCTACATAAATTGTCAGAATACTTTCAGCTCCTTTGAGTGAATTGCAAAGGAAAGAGCACCATAGGTAACCAATGGGTAACTGTCTTTGAATCAGTATGGAGGTGAATTCCAATCTCGGCTGTCATGATCCAAACTTTGGCTTTTCTCTCCCTTAGAATATCATCAGAATCTAAAGCATAGATCATTAGTCTCAAAGGGACCAGGCCTGTAATTTCAGCATTCAAGATCGCTGCAATGACTGTACTCCCCATGATCACTTTGTATAATTTACCTGCCTTTTCCACCATTTCAGCAGCCTCATTACCATACATCATTTGTGGGATACATTCTATAAAATCAAAGCAGCATCCTTTTTCTGAAAACATGGAAATACTGTTTTGAATGAACCTCTCTCTGTCAACATAATACACAGAAATCACCCCAACATAAGTGGAGGATCTCGCCTGGGAATATCCATTTGACAAAATTTGCTCTGGTATCTTTATTCATCAATAAGCCTGATTGTTATGTGATCTAAATGGGAGAAGAAAGATTAACAGAGGCAAAAAGGGATGTTTCTAAAAGAAAATGTGCATGGTACATGTGTTTATTTATCCAATCTTTGGACCCTACCATGCTGGATAATTTTTGTCCAGTCTCCCACCTCCCTTTTATCAGGAAGGTGGTTGAGAAGGTGGTGGCACTGCAGCTCCAGAGGATCCTGGAGGAAGCAGATTATCTACACCCCATTCAGTCAGGTTTCAGGCCTGGATGTGGGACAGAAACAGCATTGGTTGCACTTATGGATGATCTCTGGCAGGAGCAGGATGAAGGCAATGCATCCATCCTTGCTCTCATTGACCTCTCAGTGGCATTCGATACCATTGACCATGGTATCCTTTTTGAGCGGCTCAGGGTGTTAGGGGTGGGCGGCATAGTGTTGAGCTGGTTCACCTCCTTCCTCGAGGGCTGGTCCCAGTTGGTGTTAATAGGAGAGGAGAGATCGGCCCCTCCTTTGTGGGGTGCTGCAGGGATCGGTACTCTCTCCTCTCCTTTTTAACATCTACATGAAACTGTTGGGTAAGATCATCCATCTCCATGGGATGAGGTATCATCAGTATGCTGATGATACTCAATTATACATCTCCATCCCAGGGGAAGTAAGTGATGCTGTGACTGCCCTTTCCAGGTGCCTGGGGGCTGTTGGGGTCTGGATGGGGAACAACAGGCTTCAGCTGAACCCTGGGAAAACGGAGTAGCTGTAGGTTAACGGCCCCTCAGCTCCTAGGAATTTGACATCTTTGGTTCTGGATGGGGTTGCACTGCCTCAGATAGATCTGGTACATAACTTGGAGGTCCTCTTGGACTCACAACTCCTGTTCAAAGAGCAGGTGGCAGTCGTGGCCAGGAGGGCCTTTGCTCAACTTCGTGTTGTGCACCAGTTACGCCCCTTCCTGGAGCGACAGGCCCTTCAAAAGTTCACTCACACCCTGGTCATCTCCCATATAGACTACTGTAATGCAATCTACATGGGGCTACCCTTGAAGAGTATCCGGAAGCTATGGCTGGTCCAAAATGCAGCCGCACAGGCAGTTTTTGGTGCCTCAAGATCAGCACATATTGCTTCCTTGCTCCGTGAGCTGCATTGGGTGCCAGTTTGCTTCCGGGTCCAATTCAAGGTGTTGGTTATCACCTTTAAAGCCTTATGTGAGTCCAGGTTACCTAAGGGACCGTCTCATCCCTATTAAATCAGCCTGTCCCACCTGGTCATGCAGAAAGGGCATGTTATGGACCCCGTCTGCAAGAGAATTCCATCTGGCAGGGTCCAGGAGGTGGGCCTTCTCTGCAGCAGCTCCCGCCCTGTGGAACATCCTTCCCTCAGAAGTGAGGTTGGCCTCCTCTCTTCTGGACTTCAGGAAATGGTAGAAGACCTGGTTTTGTCACCATGTCTGGAGTGAGGAAAGGAAGAGCCACTCTTGTGGCTGGTTGGTTCCCTAGTCCTGCCGGGACCAGTTCTGGTCCCCTTTGGGTGGAATTATATCTGCCATCACTTGGATTTTATTGTATTTTATATGTATATTTATTTATATTTTTCTGATTTTATTGTATTTTATACTGTTTTATTGTGACCCACCCAGGGTCCCCAAACTGAATAACAGCAAGAGCATAATTAACTAAGCTAACAAAGGCTAGTTGTTATCATGAAGAAGGTAAATTACATTGGATAAGTTGAGAAGAAATTTTCAAATGCCTCTCACCTCAGTTCCCACAACAATATATCACCTAGCCTTTCATGCTTAAGGGAGGACTAGATCCCAATGTTTTCCCAGTTTCTAGCCCAGCACCCTATTCTTTTTTAAAATTTTATTACATTTCAAGCAAAGAAAAAAGCTACAAAAAAAAAAAAAACTACAAAAAAAAAAAAGAAAAAAACAAAAAAGTGTAGAAACACAAGATAATTTTTTTTTCAGAGTTAAAAATGTGGTGACTTCTGAAGTTTACAGCAAGGATACACAAACATTTCCATAATCAATCCCTTACTCTATATTAAACCAAACTCACATTATTTCTATAAATTGTTCCATTGGCACACTGTAAAAATCACTAAATACTGCTATTCCCTCCCCATATATTAATATATATATATATATATATATATATATATATATATATATATATACACACACACACACACACACACACACACATACACACATACACACACACATACATACAGACAGACAGACCTCCTAATCAACTTCCCCCCAATGATAACATTTATTTAATTATTTCCTTCCTACTATTGTATACATTTCTGTCTAATATAATAAATATCAAACAAAAAAGCACATACATTGTCTGCCATTAAATGTAGTAATACAGTTTTAATGATCTTAATAAACCCCAAACCATCCAAGTAGACATTTCTTATACTTTATTAATCTTAATCAAAATCATTAAAAATGAATGAAATCAGCCAACCCTTAAAAACAATCCAGATAAATACTCTAATCCTTATCATACTTCTCAATGAACCAGAACATTTTCATGTCCCCACAATGTACCCAGAACCTTTTTCTTAAAAAAGATACAGTCCAACTGCCCCCCTCAGAAACTCTGACTTCTCTTCAGGAAACCTCCCATATATAATATCCTATTCTTTTTCCTGGCATTCCACCAGAAAATCACTTTCACTTGTGGCGTGCTACTCACTCTGTCCCTTAATTTCTCCAACTCGACTATCCAACCTTTCAATAGAAATCCCAACCTCACACTTAGAAGAGGCATTCCTGTCACTGTTAAATTTCTCAGTTTCGTCCACGACATCCCCAACCTGATGACACATTTTAGACCTCATATTTTTCACAATGTCCTGAATACATTGAATAAAAACTTGGAGTGAATCAGAAATAATCTGTTTAAAACCTTGATGGAAGTCAGAGAAAGTTTGTTTAAAATCCTCCATGTCTCACACAGTAGATTATGGCACCCCCTAGGAGCTTAACCAGCGAAAGTGAAAGATATGAAAGAATTCTGGAATGTGTTTGCATAAGTGAAAGTGAGATATGCAGACAGTTCCCCAGGGAAAGTCAAAACTTTGAACTTTAATAACTGAAAGATCGAAACAGCCAATTCAATGTGTAGGAAAATGTTAATATCTTCAAATTTAGTAGAAAAATGATAACAGGGAGACAATTATTTACTCTCAATCCTCCTTAGTATTTGGAGGGAAAACAAAGTCCAAACATAAAAAGAATTAAAAAAAATATATCCCAAAAATAACGATAAGCATCAAGAGACCCTTGCTAAAGAAAGCCTCTCTTTGGGTATGCATACTTAAAAGAAACATAAATTGGATGATGTAGAAATGGGCTATTGACTATTCTAAAGCCTTTGACTGTGTGGACCATAACAAATTGTGGCAAGTTCTTAGTGGTATGGGGATACCAAGTCATCTTGTATGCCTCCTGAAGAATCGGTATAACGACCAAGTAGCAACAGTAAGAACAGACCACGGAACAACAGACTGGTTTAAGATTGGGAAAGGAGTACGGCAGGGCTGTATACTCTCACCCTACCTATTCAACTTGTATGCAGAACACATCATGCGACAAGCTGGCCTTGAGGAATCCAAGGCTGGAGTTAAAATCTCTGGAAGAAACATTAACAATCTCAGATATGCAGATGATACCACTTTGATGGCGGAAAGTGAAGAGGAACTGAGGAGCCTTATGATGAAGGTGAAAGAAGAAAGTGCAAAAGCTGGCTTGCAGCTAAACCTCAAAAGAACCAAGATTATGGCAACCAGCTTGATTGATAACTGGCAAATAGAGGGAGAAAATGTAGAAGCAGTGAAAGACTTTGTATTCCTAGGTGCAAAGATTACTGCAGATGCTGACTGCAGTCAGGAAATCAGAAGACGCTTAATCCTGGGGAGAAGAGCAATGACAAATCTCGATAAAATAGTTAAGAGCAGAGACATCACACTGACAACAAAGGCCCGCATAGTTAAAGCAATGGTGTTCCCTGTAATAACATATGGCTGCGAGAGCTGGACCATAAGGAAGGCTGAGCGAAGGAAGATCGATGCTTTTGAACTGTGGTGTTGGAGAAAAATTCTGAGAGTGCCTTGGACTGCAAGAAGATCCAACCAGTCCATCCTCCAGGAAATAAAGCCAGACTGCTCACTTGAGGGAATGATATTAAAGGCAAAACTGAAATACTTTGGCCACATAATGAGAAGACAGGACACCCTGGAGAAGATGCTGATGCTAGGGAGAGTGGAAGGCAAAAGGAAGAGGGGCCGACCAAGGGCAAGATGGATGGATGATATTCTAGAGGTGACGGACTCGTCCCTGGGGGAGCTGGGGGTGTTGACGACCGACAGGAAGCTCTGGCGTGGGCTGGTCCATGAAGTCACGAAGAGTCGGAAGCGACTAAATGAATAAACAACAACAACAACAGAAATGGGCAAGCCAGTCTTAGTGTCTCTCTACAGCTACAGCATGGATTGAAAAATGGTGATGTCCCAGCCTCCTGGCTAGCTCTTACCAGTTGAGCACGAACACTGTTTGTGATCTTCTGGCTGCAAGCAGCTGTCTGGAGGACAAATGGGATGGTTACAGGTGTTTTCCTTTTTCTGGAAAAACACTCCTGGGCTTCAGGAAAAACCTGTCTGAGACTGAAAAAAACGGTACGTTGTCAGTTCTGCACACTGAGCTGGGAGGCACAGCTGTTTAGTCTGCCATGTCCCCACCAGAAGTCTCAGCACCCTTTTCATAACACCAAAGTTGCTCACAAATTTTCAGATTTGGGGCAGAAAATATTACCGGGGATTTTCCTGTACATGTAAATAATGGTCAAGGAGAATACTGGGAGGGGATTAAATGGCAGATAAAGCACCTAAGTTACGGATTAGTGTTTTTTTTTTTCCCTAAAAGCCTCTCAAAACAAAAAAGAAGATAAAAGTTTTTTGCCTCACATGCTAGAGTTGCTTTCAGTATTATGGGTGATAGAGAAGAGGGTCTTCCTTCCTTCCTTCCTTCCTTCCTTCCTTCCTTCCTTCCTTCCTTCCTTCCTTCCTCCCTTCCTCCCTTCCTTCCTTCCTTCCTTCCTTCCTTCCTTCCTTCCTTTCTTTCATGTGTTGCAGGAAATGAAGACTTTTATTATGAAATTAAAAACAATTTTTCATAGAATATTTTCTCTTTGATTAGCTATTCCCTTCTATTCTGATTAGGGCTCCGAATAAGTATATAATGTTTGGAAGAAAAGATGAGAAGCAGCAGTCTAGGTTTGGAAGTGAATGTGGAACAGATCATCAGAGCAACGGCACTGTATGTCACTTTGATGTGCCAACAGAGAGAAGAATGCAGAACCACCAAACGGCAGAAAATGAACATGCTGAAAGTAATCAGTTTGGCTTCACTGAAGGAGTCTGGTATACAAATCAGATTTATTTCTTTATTAGTTGCTCCTTCTTATTTAAATCAGGTCTCAGAATAATGATATAGCATTTGGGGAAAAAGATGAAGCCCAGTAGTCCAGCTGCAGAAGCCAAAATGGAGAAGATCTCCACAGCCACCATGTATTTCCCCTTTGTACTCAGGTAGGTGGGAACAAATGACACCCAAACACTGCAAAAGACCAACATGCTGAAGGTGATAAATTTGGCTTCATTGAAGCTGTCAGGTAAATTCCTAGCTAGGAAGGCCACCGTGAAGCTGACAGCAGTCAAGAACCCCAGAAAGCCAAGGACATTGTAAAACATTCTGGTTGAGCCTGCATTACATTCCAGGACAATTTCTTCAGCCATGGAGTGCATGTCAGAATCTGGGAATGGGGGAGAAAGTGCCAGCCATACTACACAAATTGATGTTTGCACCAGGGAGCAAGAAAGCACAATAGCATTGCCCAGACTTTTCCCCACCCATTTCCTCATTTGGGAGCCTGGCTTGGTGGCCATGAAAGCAAGAACCACAATGGTTGTTTTCCCCAATATACAGGAAAGGGCTACAGAGAAGATGATGCCAAAAGCAGTTTGTTGCATGAGACATTTCACTCTGTCTGGTTGCCCAATGAAGAGCAAAGTGCAAAGGAAGGAGAGGAGGAGAGCAGTGAGGAGAATGTAGGTGAGGTTCCGGTTGTTGGCTTTGACGATGGGAGTGTCCTGCTGTTTAAGGAAGATCCCCAGCACCACAGCTGAGATGACAGAAAAGGAGACTGCAATCATTATCAAAGAAATGCCCAAAGGCTCCTGGTAAGACAAGTAAATTATACTCTTTTGAAGGCAACTATCCTGATCCTTGTTTGGATATTGATCCTCTGGGCATGGAAAACAGTAATCTAAGTCTAGGAAAACAAATGAAAAAAAAATCATAAAAATGCTATTGATTTTAAACATCAAGTTCCACTAAAGTATTTATATAATATGTAAACATTCAAATTATTCTAAAGATTTCCTAAAAAAAATGGGGAAAAAATTGTGGGTTTTTTGCACATTAATTAAACAGATTTTTTTTAATCATTTCCTGGTGCTCCAAGAGCTTTTGACAGCACATGCAGTTAAGAGCTGGATGTTGACAATTTCATCCCATTAATATCCATGGTAGCTTTCTTTTACATCCCTACCCATGATGTGGCAACAATTCAGTGCTTGTTTTGGAACTATTTCAGTTGAAAGTTGGTTTTCCTTCTGCATTTTGTTTTTTGTTTGTTTCTTTGTATTATTATTATTATTTATTCATTCAATTTCTATAGCCGCCCATCTTAGCAAGTGACTCTGGGTGGCTTACAACAATAGAAACCATAAAACAACTAAACAATTAAAATTAAAACAGTTACAGTACAAAATAAATATACATGGCTGCCAAGTAAACAATGTAAGATACTAATATAACCAAGAAACAGGACCATTACTGTACTCAGGGCCTCAGACCAGGGCACATAACCAGGTCTTCATGGGCTTACAAAAGGCCAACAGGGTCAGGGACATCCTGATCTCTGTGTGGAGAATATTCCAGAGGGCAGGTACTACAGCTGAAAAGGCACGCCTGCTAGTCCCCACCACCTGACATTCTTTGGCTGATGGGATCTGTAGCATGCCCAATCTACCAGATCAAATTGGATGAGTAGAAACAACTGGGAGAAGGTGGTCCCTGTCCTAACAGCCAGGAACCACGCTGAGACAAGGAATAGGTCTCTAGTGCTTTATTACTGCTACATTAGACAGAAACTCCTAACAAACTGAAGAAGTGTGGGAAAAACCAAGACAGATAAACCCGAAAAGTTAAGGCACGTCTGATCTGTGTCTCTTTGAATGGCTGACCAATTCCTCAGTATTACGCATGCATTTCCCCCCCTGGATAGGGGACCCCTCCTGCTCACCATCAGTACTCATGACAGTCAGTTAGGTAACCCGGTCCCAAGCCATGAAGGGCTTTAAAGGTAACAGTGCACACCGGCAGCCAATGCATCTCCTGTAGCAACGGTGTTACGTGTGTTGAATATCCAACTCCACTTACTACCAGGGCAGCTGCATTCTGCACTAGCTGAAGCTTCCAATTGCTCTTCAAGGGCAGCCCAATGTAGAGTGCATTGCAGTAATCCAGACAGGAGGTCACGAGGGCATGAGTGACAGTGAATAGTGCCTCCCAGTCCAGGAATGGGCACAACTGGCACACAACTCGAAGGTGTGCAAAGGCCCTCCTAGCCACAGCTGCCATCTGCTCTTCCAACAGGAGCCATGAGCCTATGATGACCCCCAGATTGTGCACTGGGTCCATCTGGGGCAGTGCAACCCCATCCAAGACCAACAATGGAAAAACCTTGTCACTGGAAAGCCCACAAACCTAAAGCCACTGAGTCTTGCTTGGGTTGAGCTGAAGCCCATCTGTCATGAGTAAGGATGGTGAGCAGGGGGCTCCCATCCAGACTGCCAAGCGCATGCGTAGCACTGAGGAATTGGTCAGCCATTCAAAGAGACACAGATTGGGACCGCCTTAACCTTTGGGGTTTATATGTCTGGGTTTTCCCACGCTTCTTCAGTTTGTTAGGATTCCTGTTAAGTACTAGCAATAAATATTAGAGACCAGTTCCTTGTCTCAGCGTGTTTCCTGGCTGTTAGGACATCATCGCACCCCATCCAGACCCTTACAGCCTCCAGGCACTGGGTCAGGAAATCCACGGCATCACTCAGGTGGCCATGAGGGAGATAAAAAGCTGGGTATCATCAGCATATTGATGATACCTCACCCCAAACCATTGGATCACCTCCCCCAATGGCCTCATGTAGATGTTAAATAGGAGATTTACAATATTATTGTAAAATATGTGCTGAAAGTTGCAGTCATAAACTGTGCCCACATTTTGGTTATATCCTTTTCTTCTAGAAAAAAATCAGGATGTGTTTTTGAAGAAATATATAAATTTATAATTTATAATGAGCTAAATTGTCTAGTTTGAAAAGGGCTTGAATTATACAGCTATCTCCAAAATGGAATATGATACTTCTATTTTCTATTTTCTGCCACACAAAGGGAAACTGGGTAGAGCATGAAATTAAAACCACTAGAAACCAGTTACAAAACTTCCCTCAACCACTGTAAAGAAAAAAAGTATAGATAGCATAACACACCACAGCATAATATAATTCAGGAATCTAGCTTTAATCAAAGTTACTAAATCTATCAACAATGGTTGCTTTCCTGCAAATTAGTTTCTTTCTTTCTTTTTCCAGGAAAAAGATAAAAAGAACAATCCAAATCTAATAAGACTACTGAATCATAACAAAGTTTATCCTATATAGACTGAACTTACTGATTTTATCCTCAACTATCTCCAACACTGAACTACAAAAAAATCAGGTCAGAATTTTCATTCCTGAACTATTTGGTAATGCAAAGCTCACAGTCTGAAATCCCCATAATATTAATTCAAAAATCAATATACTGTATATTTTCCTTTGCTTACCTATTTGGTCAGTGATCTTCCCTTTTGGACACAGGATACAGTCATAGCAGCAAGATAATTTTCCTTCGATTTTTAGCTTGCTATAGCCTAAATGACATGGGTCATTGCACATTGAAAGAGGTAATGTCTGTTAATAAATATATAAGACGAGAATTCTCTCTTAGTACAATCATCTAAGGATACTGAATTGATTAACCCAATTCTTTTTTTTTTTTCCCCCAAGGATATGTTCCAAATCTAAATTAATTCAAAAAAGTGAAAAAATGAGACATACCTGGTTGAAGAGGTTGGGCCAAATGATATCTTTTGCCAAAATGGTGAGAAGCTTGTCTGAAGGATCCATGGGGTTGATCTTTCCAACTTGGACTCTCAGAAAGGACTTGTTTGGGAATGTGACCCAATTGAGAATATCAAATCCAGTTAGTAATTCCCCATTGGGGCCAAAAGAGATCTCTTCCCCTGCACTGTTGTTAAAGGAGACTTGCTGCAAAAAATGGTGGAGCTGAAGAAAGGAAGGAAGGAAGGAAGGAAGGAAGGAAGGAAGGAAGGAAGGAAGGAAGGAAGGAAGGAAGGAAGGAAGGAAGGAAGGAAGGAAGGAAGGGGAGAGGATTAGTTGAAGGATGCTGATTTCTCCCTTTCTTATTATTTTTGACTATTTTCATTAAGGCATTTATATGGCTGCCCAAATCAAAGCATGTGACTCAGTGCTTTCAGTTTGGCCTACTCACAATGAAAAATAATCTCTCAAATTTTACACCTATCTATACTGTTTAAAACTGGAGAAGGACTATCCTTATCACATGCATTTTGTATACTATTAGCTAATCAATGCATTTCAGCTTGTGTTTTTCTGATATGAGAACTGCATCAGAAAATCCAAGAGATCTCTTTTCTCTGATCAACAGAAAAGTCCAGGAATTGTGAACTGACAAAATTGAAACAAAATCACCCCCAAATTAAGGTGGCCAGGAATAAAAAATGCTATGGAGTTAAAAGATAAAGATTTAACACTGAAAATTGCCAAATATCATGCTTATACAGAACAATTAGATTTCATAAAATTAATACTTCCAAGTATTTGTCAGATTTATATTTTTTTAAAGAATTTTATTATGTTTGAAATGAAGATAAAAACTACAAAAAATGGGGAAAAAACCTACAAAAATAAAAAAAAATAAAAAAAAGTGTGAAACAAGAAAAAAGAGTTTTGAAGATTACATAAA